>NC_141876.1:445956594-450956594 GCF_056163025.1 Triticum urartu
TCGCGCAGAAAATAGATCCGAAAAGTGATGCACTAATCAGAAGGTTCCCGGAGTTTGGGCGGTCGGATGGAGCTGAAATTTTGAGAGGTGGTAGATATAGGAATTTCGCAGCCGATCAACGGTTGGATCTTCCAAAGGACGTCCGAGCTAGAAGCTGGACATCACGCTCTAAACTCATCCAAATTCACGTCCAGATTTGACAGGCTCCGGTATATCGTGGATTGCCAGAGATTCCTCCATCGGAACTCGACGAAATTTTCCAGGGTTGTTATAAACTCATTTCCGCACAATTCCACCAAAGAGATCATCAAAGCGATACTCGAGGAGGTGGTGGCGGCAGATACGAGTTCGCTGTCCAAAAAAACAGCACGGTCACTTGAGGGCAATGTTGACGATGAGCCCCTGAGCTCCATAGATGATTCCTCCGTGATCTTGATAGAGATCGGAGTTGATGTTTGATGAAGGCCCTCGTCCGAACATGGTGATCCGAACACAGGGCACAATTCTTGGTCGAACCAATGTGACCAGTCGAGCTGGTGACGAAGATGCCGAAGTCGCAGTTGATCTGCAGGCGAGCCATCGATCCTTTTGTCGATCACACAGCGGAACTCTCAATGAAATCACCAATGTCGGTGTCAAAACCGGCGGATCTCGGGTAGGGGGTCCCGAACTGTGCGTCTAGGCTGGATGGTAACAGGAGGCAGGGGACACGATGTTTTACCCAGGTTCAGGCCCTCTTGATGGAGGTAAAACCCTACGTCCTGCTTGATTAATATTGATGATATGGGTAGTACAAGAGTAGATCTACCACGAGATCGGAGAGGCTAAACCCTAGAAGCTAGCCTATGATATGATTGTTGTTGTGTATCTTATCGACTAGCCTGGCCTTGGTTTATATAATGCACCAGAGGCCTAGGTTAACAAGAGTCCTAGCCGAATATGCCAGTGGGGAGAAGTCTGTCGGATTTCGGGTTCCGGCAGATTCTTGAGGTTCGAACACTAGGGTGCGCGCGGAGATTTCGCCTTCTACCTACCTGCGCCCCACCGCCACGCTAAGATCTAAGCTATGGAAAGAACAGCATAAGAGACACAGGGTTTATACTGGTTCGGGCCACCGTTGTGGTGTAATACCCTACTCCAGTGTGTGGTGTGGTGGATTGCCTCTTGGGCTGATGATGATGAGCAATACAAGGAAGAACAGCCTCGCGAGGGTCTGTTCTTGGCTGAGGGGATGAACTGCTAGGAGGAGTTCAGTCACCCCTCTCTCTCTCTCTCTGATTTCGATCCCAGCTTGTTTCTGGGTTGGCCGATTCTCGATCTCCCCTACCCTGGGGGTGGCTAGTCCTATTTATAGACAAAGGCCCTGGGCCTCTTCCCAAATATTGAGCGGGAAGCGCGCCAACAATTGGCCATTTTGAAGGGGAACATCTGGTACACTTATCCTGACTAAAGTTGGTCCTCGCCTGCCAAAGGCTTTGGTGGTGACGCTGGCTTGGGCTCCACAATGACTTCCTCCCTGCCGTTGGACTGGTCTTGGTCTCGTTGCACCGAAACGGGTGCCTTTGCTTGATGCTCTCGCCTGCGCTTGCTCCCTTTGCACCAAAGAGGAAAGGGGGACACTGCGCGGGCTGGCGCCCTCCTGGCACCCTTGGTCGTCATGGCTTGCGTCACGGGCACCTCGTGAGGTACCCCGCCTTGATCTCTCCGCCTCCTCGCGAGCCAACCTGATGAGGTCGTGCCTGAGGAAGCTCCGTGTCGTCCGCCCCGCGAGGCTTGGCCCCTCGCGAGGGTCTTGGGTCTGTGTTGATGAAGATGGGCCGTGTTGGGCCCCCTTTGAGCCACGTCGCAGGCCGCAGGCAGGCAAGTCTGGGGACCCCCGTTCCCAGAACGCCGACAGTAGCCCCCGGGCCCAAGGCGCTCCCGGACTTGGCCGTGCAGGGAGGCGAAAGGGCAAGGGCGAAGCGCGGCGGGCCCTAACAGCCTGTGGCCTTGGGCGCCGCGTGGCGGGTGGGCGTCTCCACTTCCCCACGGCGCCTCGGCAACTGCACGGATTGGACAAGTCCCTGCATGCAAAGCGGGTCATGATTACCTGCGATCGTGGAGGTCAGCGGTTGGCCTTCGCCGGCCATAAGTACGGAATGGCGTGCGCCCTTCCAGTCCATCCCTTCCTGCTTCTCCTTCTTCTCAGTCCTTGCTCCGTCTTGCTGCAATGGCTCCGATCCGCCAGTTCTCGACGGCAGAGAAGGGAAAGGCTCCCCGAGAGGAACCAGACCCGCTCCCGCCGAAGAAACGGCTCGCCCTCCGCGGCCGGGACAAGGGGGCCCATCAGGTGGTGTCGAGGCCCTGGTGCGAGCGGCCACCGCCGGGGTTCCCGCTTCCCTTGTACGCCCACATCAAGGGCTCTGAAGGAGTCGATGCCGATCGCCACGGGCGGCGCCGCCGTCAGCGCCGACGGGTCACGAAGGTGTGGGTCGCCCCCCCTGGGGCCCACATCGAGGGCTCCTCCCGAGAGTTCATGCTCCACGCCGCCATGCCTCCTCAGTCCTGGATTCGCCTTCCTCCCTTCTTCTCCTCCATCATCCCGCATGGAGAGCTCCTGGAGCTTTGGCTGCAGCACGCCGGCTGCAGTGCCCTCGCGACCGAGGCAGAGGTCGCGGTCATTGCCCCGGGCGAGGTCTTCATGACTCGAGGCTGGAGTGAAATCGCCCGGGTTTGCGGGACAAGAGGCGCCTTCGCGATCCACTTGGAGTACGATGGTGCTTCGGTGATGTTCTTCAAGGTCTTCGATGCGAATGGGCGCCGGCTGGAGTGCTGCCCCGGGAGAGGTGGTCGGGACCCTGCTACGGCGAGGACTGGGCCCGCCGATCACTCCCTTGGCGGCTGCTCAAGCGGCGGAGGCGTCGGAGGTTCCAACGACTCCGACGAGCGACGACAACTACGAGCCCCCGAGCCGGCGCTGCTCCTGGAGCAGGGCGGGCTCGTCAGGCGTCGCCGACTCTGATCTAGATGGGGTTGGCGCCAGTGCTTGACGGCCCACTGTTGATGATGGCGTCTTCTGCAGGGGCGCGTGTAGTTATCGTCCTTTTAGGATCTGTTCCCTGCGAGGAATCAAAGACGCGTCCCGTGGGGGCTTGTAAGGTGCCTGTGATCCTATTTTGTTAATATAACCCTTGTCGTAGAACCGTGCGAGTTGCTCATTCCGTCTTAGCTCAGTTCTCCCTTTCGAACCTCACGAGGGCTTGGTGCTCTGCGCCGACAGGTCCCAGTCCCAAGGCGGCTTCAGTCATTGCTGGTACGCCAGGTCGCGATGCCGTGGTCAAGGCCAGGAGGTGAGCGACCCAGGGTCCGATAAGAGCCCCTGAGTCGCGATGCTCAGGAGGTCCCCTTTGGCGCTCAAGCAGCCGTCGTCTGGTGAGAAAGGAGAGCGGCGTCGCTAACACGGGATTGCATTAGGTGCAGGGATGGTGCCACGGTAGCTGGTGCTTCCGGGTGGTGACTTATCTCGAGAATCAGGGGCCGCTCTCTGGTGTGTCACCGGGTCCGTGCATCAGCAGGCGTGAGGTTGCTCGGTGAGGTCCTCGCGTGTCCCTCCCCTCTCGCCTTTGCTCCCCTTTCTGCTCTACGTCCTCGGGTCCCGACCCTCGAGCGAGTCTCAGCCGTCGCTGGTATGCCAGGTCGCGATGCCGTGGACAAGGCCAGAGGGTGAGGGCTGGAGAGCCAGTAGGAGCCCTGAGTCGCGATGCTCAGGCACCCCCCCTTTAACGTGCAAGCGGTTCGCGCGGATGAGAGTGAAGGAGACACCGCAAGGGCCTCGCCTGACGCAGATCCTTTAGGAGATCCTGTAGACCCATCATAGAAAGAACGAGGGGTTGCCATGACAATTGACAGTCAGCCGTTGGTTGCTTCCGAGGGGCGATGTGGCACTGAAGGCTTGACGAGGTGGCGCCATGTGGGGCTGTCGCGGCCAGAGCTCAGCCATTCAGGTTTGTCGGTGTTGCAGGGATGGACCCATGCGCAAGCGTCGTGCCGTTTGGGAGCAGCTCCGTCAGTTGGCGTCAGTTGAGCGGGCAACTAGGTCAAACACATTAGCCGCGAAGGAGTGGATTCATTCAAATAGATGCTGGGAAGGCGGACATCACTGGGTCAGGCCCGAGCGACTTGGGGATGATGCAGCCCGTGGGGCACCCCCAACAAAGTAAGCTAACAACATGAAATAAAAGGGATACATGCCGTAGGGACGGACCCACGCGGCCTGGGAATAATGCAGCCCTGGGGGGCGCTCCTAGCTGGAATGAAACTTGAAAGATGTCACCTGATGATGTCGAGGACGAAGGAGTGTTGGTGTAGCAGACTTGGTGGGCTGCGGAAGCCGATCCTCATGAGCCCCCAGGCCCAGGGGCCTCGGGAGGCTCCGGAGGCGCTGGTGGCTCCTCGCGGACCATCTCCATCTCCGCCAGGGCTGCGTTACGCCTGGCCTCTTGAGCCTCCATGATGCCCCTCATGAGGCATTGGTACGTGGCAGCCGCGTTCGGCAAGCCGTAAGGCATGCGAACGTAGCTGTGGGGTGGACCTTCGCAGCGCCCCACTCGCGAGGGCCAGAGGCGCTCCAGAGAGGCGACTCGATTGAGCCCTGGTATGTCGATGCAGACGCGCAGCCCACCATCCTCGCCTGGATGGGGAGCCACAGCTGGTAGGCGGCGGCCGCCTTTCATGACTCTTGACTCCTGTAGCTCCTGAATGGCCTTGCTGACAAACTCCTGAGGGTCTGGCTCTCCTTGCCTTACTCCTTCTTGAGGGAAACATGCTTCGAAACACGCCTCCATGTGGTGCCCAAGCGCCTCCCTCGTGACCTTAGCCAGGTCGGTGGCCCTCTAGGGGAGAGCCCCCGAGCCCTGCCTGAGGAGGGCGTCGGGTGCGCTTTCCTATGCGATGGAAGGAGGTTCCCCCTGGGCAGGCGCGGGCCCTGAGGGGCCTGCCTCCTGAGGGGCCGGGCCGGATGATGTCTTCTTCTTCTTGGGGGCGGTCTCGGGAAGCCTCCTGCTTCCGCGATCCGGGTCTTCCAGTGATGCGGCCTGGAAGGCTCATTCCAGGGAACACACCGCGTCCTTCTCTTCACAGGGCACCGTGATGACTCCGCCACTTCCTGGCATCTTGAGGACGTTGTAGCCGTGGTGATTTACGGCCATGAACTTGGTCAGCGCTGGGTACCCAAGGATGACGTTGTACGGCAGGCGAATGTGAGCGACGTCGAAGTCGATGAGCTCGGTGCGGTAGTTGTCGCGTGCCCTGAAGGTGACAGGGAGGCGTACCTGCCCAATCGGGACCGTGGAGCCGTCGGTGAGTCCAGAGAAAGGCTTGGTTGGCTGAAGCTGGTTGTAGGGCACTTGGAGATTGTTGAATGTTTCCACGGACAGGACGTTGAGCCCTGCCCCGCCATCGATGAGGGTCCTGGTGACCACCACGTTGCTGATGATTGGGGAACAAAGCATCGGGAGGACTCCGGCTGTAGCCGCACACTTGAGCTGATCTGCTGAGCTGAACGTGATGGAGCACGCCGACCACCTGAGAGGGCGCGTGGCTTCGAGCTTGGGGAGGACTGCATTCACTTCGCGGGCGAACTGCTTGAAGATGCGTTGAGAGGCTGGGGCTTGAGCCCCGCCCAGGATGCAGGCGACCGCGCGCGGCTCCTAGAAGCCCCCAGCCCCCTCATCCTGATGGCGGTCCTCGTTTCTCCTTGGCTGCGGCGGCAGCGGAGGGAGGCCTGCGTTGCCTTGCGGGCGATCCTTGCGAGGCTGATCCCTCCAGTCTCCCTCGCGAGGCGGGTCTTGCCAGCGATCCTCGCGAGGTCGATCGCACCACCCTTGGCGCGGGCAGTGGTCTTCCCAGTGTCCTATGTTCCTTCCTCCTCCTCGACCGTAGCCCCGGTCACCGCGGTCGGGGCGACGGCCGATCCTTCCTTCTCGCACGGCTCGGAGCTCTTGACATTTGTTGGTGTTGTGGGTGTGGAGGTTGTGGTACACACAGTATCGACTGCCCTTGGAAGATTCGGGCTGATCTCTGCCCTGCTTGGTGTCTGGTTCTGCCGCGAGCACGGCAGCCCCCTTGCGCTTCATGTCCTTGGCCTTGGGCTTCTTCTCTTCTGGGTCTGCGGCAGGCAGCTCGAGGAGGGAGAGACGCCCTTCCTCAGCCCTGGCGCACTTGGTTGCCAAGTTGAACAACTCCAAGGAAGTGCACAGGTCTTCATGCATCGCCAGCTCCTCCTTCATCTTGACATCGCGCACGCCGTCGGAGAAGGCTGAGATGATGGCCTCCTCAGTCACCTTGGGAATCTTGAGGCGTGCGTTGTTGAAGCGCTGGATGTACTTCTGCAGGGTCTCTCTGGGTTGTTGCTTGATGCGGCACATGTCGCTCACGGCGGGTGGCCGGTCGCAAGTGCCTTGGAAGTTGGCGATGAAGCGGGTGCGCATCTCGTCCCAGGAGGAGATCGTGCCTGGAGCCAGGTTCAGGAGCCAGGTGCGGGCCCCATCCTTGAGCGCCACGGGAAACCAGTTCGCCATGACCTTCTCGTCTCCGTTGGCAGCTTCGATGCCCAGCTCATAGAGCTGGAGGAACTCCGCAGGGTCGGCCATGCCGTCGTAACGAGGAGGCAGGTCTGTCTTGAACTTGCTGGGCCACGCGACGCTGCGTAGCTCGGTGGTGAAGGCACGGCAGCCTGCTGTGGCCACGGGAGGCCTTGGGTGACGGAGAGCTTGGTCTTGCATGTCCCCACGCACTGCAGCTGGGAGCAGCGCGGGGTCTTGACGTGCGGGAGTAGGAGCATGGTCCCGACGTGCTGGAGCAGGGAGCGCCCGGGCAGCTTCTTGCGGGCGAGGGACTTCTTGGATGCTCTGCTCTTTCCGCGCTGGCACCTGACGGAGCAGGTTCCGCCCAGGGGCCACGCGCCTTGGAGCCATGGAGCCTTCTTGAGGAGGAGGCGGCTAGGGCGCCGCCGGAGCTTCGTCGCCCGCGCGGGGCGGGGTGCGGTGCAGCAAAACGGACAACGCAGGAGAGCCCCCTGCGGCACGGACGAGCTCGGCGACGCGGTCGAGCCATTCTTCGTAGACGTCGTCGACGGGACGGTAGCGCAGGAGCTCGTTTGCCGCGATGAGCGCAGCTCGAGCCTCCATGGGTGCATGGAGCGCGCGGGACGAAGAACCAGCTGGGGTGAGCGAGGGAGTAGCGGTGCGGCTGTCTTGCCGCACGGACGGATGCTGAGACAACGCTTGCTGCTCGTCCCCCGCCGGGCCGGTGGCGGCGTTGACGGCAGGTGACGGGGAACGGCGAGGACGCCCGCCAACAGGAGCCGTCTGGGCGATGCGGGAAGCGAGAGCGGCCCGGCGCTCGGCGCGGGCCTGACGAGCGTCAGACATGGACGCGATGGTCGGAGGAGAACGGGGTGGTGGAAGACGAATTCCGGCGCACCCCTACCTGGCGCGCCAAATGTCGGATTTCGGGTTCCGACAGACCCTTGAGGTTCGAACACTGGGGTGCGCGTGGAGATTTCGCCTTCTACCTACCTGCGCCCCACCGCCACGCTAAGATCTAAGCTATGGAAAAAATAGCACAAGAGACATAGGGTTTATACTGGTTCGGGCCACCGTTGTCGTGTAATACCCTACTCCAGTGTGTGGTGTGGTGGATTGCCTCTTGGGCTGATGATGATGAGCAATACAAGGAAGAACAGCCTCGCGAGGGTCTGTTCTTGGCTGAGGGGATGAACTGCTAGGAGGAGTTCAGTCACCCCTCTCTCTCTCTCTCTGATTTCGATCCCAGCTTGTTTCTGGGTTGGCCGATTCTCGATCTCCCCTACCCTGGGGGTGGCTAGTCCTATTTATAGGCAAAGGCCCTGGGCCTCTTCCCAAATATTGAGCGGGAAGGGCGCCAACAATTGGCCATTTTGAAGGGGAACATCTGGTACACTTATCCTGACTAAAGTTGGTCCTCGCCTGCCAAAGGCTTTGGTGGTGACGCTGGCTTGGGCTCCACAATGACTTCCTCCCTGCCGTTGGACTGGTCTTGGTCTCGTTGCACCGAAACGGGTGCCTTTGCTTGATGCTCTCGCCTGCGCTTGCTCCCTTTGCACCAAAGAGGAAAGGGGGACACTGCGCGGGCTGGCGCCCGCCTGGCACCCTTGGTCGTCATGGCTTGCGTCACGGGCACCTCGTGAGGTACCCGCCTTGATCTCTCCGCCTCCTCGCGAGCCAGCCTGATGAGGCCGTGCCTGAGGAAGCTCCGTGTCGTCCGCCCCGCGAGGCTTGGCCCCTCGCGAGGGTCTTGGGTCTGTGTTGATGAAGATGGGCCGTTCTGGGCCCCCTTTGAGCCACGCCGCAGGCCGCAGGCAGGCAAGTCTGGGGACCCCCGTTCCCAGAACGCCGACAAAGTCCTTGGCTTGATCGCCAAGTCTTTGTGGAATCTTCCTTGTATGCGGCAGCTGTCCAAACTGGCCCATGAGTATACGTCCATGGGGGGCCTCGGCCCAATCTAATAGATCGGGAGACGACGTGGTGAGTACCCCCTAGTCCAGGACACCGTCACCCTCTGTTTAGGATATAAATCACATATGTGAATTAAATGATGTGATCCTGATTACTTAGATAACATGTAGGTGAACTATGTCATGCGATCATGTTTAGTTATTCATCATATCTTTGAATTATGTTATGCTATGCTATCCAGTTTAGATAGACATCATATATGTGAAATTATGTCATGCTATCCGTTTTAGTTAAACAATATACATGTCAACTATTTCATGCCCTCTTTTTTCCACACTATCTATTGCATCTGTCTCTCATACAATGTCTGTACATTCAACTATGTTTCCTGTTTATCAGCCATTTGAATTGGAGCGGGTGATGCCAGTATCTAGCGGACTAAAAACACGGTCTTCAAATAAAACAGTGATACCTCTTGGTGGAGATATCACCCCATTTGTACATGCACAAGAACCAGCCCTACCACACATAACCCAAACTATCGCAGATTGTACCCCTACTACGATGGACAGAGAACCAGCTTCACCCAATCTAACCCCAACCCCAGCCGATAGTAACCCAGTTCCTGTTGACACAGCACCATCTCCACCACAGAACTCCCAAACAAGAGCAGTTAGTAAGGCAGCTCCAGTTCCCAAAGGGCCAGTACTATCACGGCGAACCCCAACACCACCAGTTAGTACGCTTATTCCTGCGGAGGAAGCACAACCAGCTAGTCGTAGTTTAGCATCTATCGCATTTGATGTTGTTAAATCGTATGTGCGTATCTTCCCATCTTGGAAATATTATACTGAAGATGAAGGAAAATGCTAGTTGCAGGTGTTTGTCGAGGAGTTATGTGTAAGTAATGTTATTCATGGCAATTACTTTGCTTCGTCCCATACATCCTACCTCCATGATGGTTATAATACAGCAAATTTTCCCATTTTTCTCTATAGAGAAGGACCGATTTGGAAACTCAGGATGAGGTAACCTGTGCTAATACCTCTGCTATCTTCAAGAATGCTTGGTGGCAGTATCGGAATTACCTGACGAAAACGTACTTCACCAGCAAAGAAACTCATCAAATTCCCTTACGTTCTCCTGAGACACATTTACTGGACGATGACTGGGAACGCCTTGTTCTGTACTGGTCCTGAACCAAGAATGTGGTAAGGTCTATGAGCTCATTTTCTATTTTAAGTATTATATTCTTGCGTCTTACTGTACTCTGTTCATGTAGAACAAGTGCCTAAACCTGAAGAACAACAGTTCTAATTTAAGATTCCATTGCTACCATAGGACATAGATATATGTTTGTTTGATGCTTTTATTATGTACTAGTACTTGGCAATAGAAGACTTGGTAGTTTAATCCTGTCCACCTTACTAATGAACTGGTTCACCAAAATGAGTTTCATATACTAGTACATGCTAAACTTGTTATGTGTCTGCTTGTTTCTTCTTTTAGAATGCTGACAGAATATTGGAGAAGAGTGCCTTATTAAGCAATGGTAAAGGAAGTAATGCAGATAAGGTTCAGGATAGTGACACATCCTGTCTTGGTTTAGTGTTGGAGTTACTGGCCACTACCGCTTGCACAAGCTATTCAAACTCACTGTCTGAGTCAGTTCGGTTTCTTGAGTCTCAACTACAAGCTGAAAGACATCGATCAGCTGTGCTGCGACAAGAAGCGGAAGGACTGCAGAAGTCCCTGGAGCATTCAGATGCATACTTTCTGGTGCAACAGCAAGCGTTGGAGGATTTTAGCGCCAAATAGGACAAAGCTAATCAGCTTGCTAAGCTTATTGCCAGCATGGTGGATACCAGGATAACGTTTCTTGAGCTCTTCTGAAGTTGTTTCAGTTATGCTCTTGTTTTGCTGCCGCATTTATTTGCACTGGTGGCCAATTTTGACGGCCGGTGTATATGATATGCTGCTTTGTTCCCCATATTTGCACTGGTGGCGAACTTTGATGCCCAGTGGATGTAATATGTGTAATAGTCGTGATAGCCTAGCGTTAGTTGCTTGCTTATTTATTTCCTTGTTGTCTTGTTTATTTTTTTATTGTAGTCATTGCATTTCTTTTTCCGCGGTTAACTAGTGGCTGCAATAACCTATTTTTAAAAACTAGGCCACAATAACCATGGGCTAATATTTACTGTAGTGACACTGGGCCTCCTAGGGGCCGTAGAAACAGTGGGCCTTCTATAGGCCGTAGAAACAGTAGGCCTTCTACGGGCCGTAGAAACAATGGGCCTTCGATGGGCCGTATCATTAATGGGCCTTATACGGGCCGTATGATCGATTGGCCAAACATGGGCCAATAACAGGCCGCATTATGGCCGTAAACGGGCTCGAGTTGGAATCGTCCGTTCATGGGCCGACCGTAACGGGCCATCGTTAATAGGCCGTATTTGATGACGATATGAAAACGGCCCAACATATTAATGGACCACAAACGGGCCGATTGTAACCATGGGTTGAATTTGGCCCACAAGCAGAAAATGATAGTAACGGGCCGTAAGTAAACGAATGCTGGAAATGAGCGCAAGAATAAATGGGCTCTGAGAAGGCTGAAAGATAACATGGGCTGGAAACGGCCCAACGGAATAACGGGCCGTTAATGGGTATAAAGTGATACACTGTTCATTATGGGCCAGTTTCACCACGGGCCGTTAATGGGTGTAAAGTGATACACTGTTCATTACGGGCCAGTTTCACCACGGGTCGTTAATAGGCCAAGAGTTACATAGGGCCTCATATGGGCCGAAAGACGTCATGGGCCATACATGGGCCAGAAGTGAAAACGGGCTGGAATCATATTGGATGGCCTAGATGACGCTACTGGGCCTAATTCGGATAGGGCGTAATGGGCCTTGGGTTAGCGGGCTGTAAATGGGCTATATGCGAACAGGCCGTTAACAGGCTTTCCATGGGCCGGCCCGCCACCTTTTGACCAAGTCAAACGGGCCGGCCTTTTCATAGGAATGGGCCTCTGTTGGGGCGTGCCACGTGTCGATGTATCATAGGCGCCTATCTGACCCACTGACGAGCTGACACGTGTTTCGTCCGGCCAATAAGAATTTTGCACGTGGAAATTTCCCATTGGTCGGGGCTGTTAACGGGTTATCGGATCCAAAACCCGACCCGATAGCTTAACGGCGTTCCGTTATGGTGGATGCCACGTGTCGGTCACCCTTGACGAAAGCACTTCTGTGACGCACGATTTATCGTCATGGAAGTGGACACTTCCGTGATGATAATTTTGGTAATGTCATGAAACACTTCTACGAAGCACAGGTATGACTATCTTGATTTTTTCATAAATTTGTCATGGATGTACATGCATGACAAAAAAAGCGACCTACTGTGACAAACACGTATCATCACGGAAGTGTATTTTTTTTGTAGTGTGATCTTCCACGACAGTCTAACTACCAGTGGGATCCAGAGATGATTGCCAACCAGTGGCAATTAGAGTCTTCTTCTTCGTAGTACGACCCCAACTATTACTATGGATATCTGCCAGGCCAGCCGTGGCCATAGACCAACTTAGGCCAAAAGCCTAAGCTTGGGGGAGTAAGTATTTCTCACCGACATTACATTCATGTTCACACACTCATTGCTAGATGTCGGTGCTCATACTCTTTCATTGTATCATCCATGCTAGTTTATTTTCTTTTTTATGCTTTCTTCTTGCGTGTTTGATAAACCTTAAGAAAAACAAAAAAATAGTTGTAGCTTTTAGCTAGTTTTAATTTACATGCTTGTAGTAGTAATTAAAAAGAAAACCCAAAAAGATTTCCTGTTCTTCTTTTGCTTGTTGGGAGCTCTCCCGTGTAAATAGTTTTATTTCTTTTCTTTTGGGGTCGATAGGAGAAGACCATGATTAAATTGTTGAAGTGGCTCTTATATGCATTATTGTTGATCTGACAAAGAGCCCATATTACCTTGTCTGCTCTGTTTATTGAATGCTTGCAGACTCCAGCTTAGTCCAATGCACATGCACTATTATTATTATCCACATCATTCGGTCGTGCAAGTGAAAGGCAATTATGACGATATATGATGGACTGACTGAGATGAGAAAAGCTGGTATGAACTCGACCTCTCTTGTTTTTGTAAATATGATTAGTTCACCGTTCCTGATTCAGCCTATTATGAATAAACATGTTTGCTATGACGACTAGAGATCATAGTTTCTTGTGCCATGCTTGATTAGCTAGGAGCTTATAATGGTTTACCTTGCATGCCAACATGCTATTAAAATGGTTGTGATGTGGTATGATAGGGTGGTATCCTCTTTTGAATGATTTGAGTGTCTTGACTTGGCGCATGTTCACACATGTAGTTGAAACAAAATCAACATAGCCTCTACAATATTTATGTTCATGGTGAATTATATCCTACTCATGCTTGCATTCAGTGTTGATTAATTTTAATGCATGTTCATGACTGTTGTCGCTCTCTAGCTGGTCGCTTCCCAGTCTTGTGCTAGCCTTCACCTGTACTAAGCGGGAATACTACTTGTGCATCCAATCCCATAAACCCCAAAGTTATTCCATATGAGTCCACCATACATACCTATATACGGTATATACCTGCCGTTCCAAGTAAATTTGTATGTGCCAAACTCTAATCCTTCAAATAAATATCCTGTTTTGTATGCTCGAATAGCTCATGTATCAACTAGGGCTGTCTGTATCTTCCATGTTAGGCGGGTTATTCTCAAGAGGAGTGGACTCCACTCCTCACTCACGAGAAAGTGGCTGGTCACTGGGATGCCCAGTCCCATGCTTTATGCAAACTAAATCAAAATAATTGCAAACGAAACTCCCCCTGGGACTCTTGATAGTTGGAGGCACTAGTTCGAGCAAGCCATGGATTGATGCTTGTTGGTGGAGGGGGAGTATAAACTTTACCATTCTGTTTGGGAACCGCCTATAATGTGTGTAGCATGGAAGATATCGCAATCTCTTGGTTGTTATGTTGACAATGAAAGTATACCACTCAAAATATTATTCACCTCTATTTCAAAACCGAGCTCTGGCACCTCTACAAATCCCTGCTTCCCTCTGCGAAGGGCCTATCTATTTACTTTTAGTCTGAGTCATCATCCTCTTATTAAAAAGCACCAGTTGGAGAGCACCGCTGTCATTTGCATTCTTTACTGTTAGTTTACGTTGAGTATGACTTGACTGGATCTCTTTTACCATGAATTACAATGTCTAGTCAGTCCTTGATCTTTAAAGGTGCTCTGCATTTATGTTTTGCGGTCTAAGAAAGGGCTACCAAGATACCATCTTGTTATATCATATTATGATTGTTTTGAGAAAGTGTTGTCATCTGAGATTTATTATTAGTGCTCGCTAGTTGATTATGCCATTGATATGAGTAAACATGAGACCTATGCGTTATTGTGAATATGGTTAGTTCATAATCTTTGCTGAAAACTTGAAGGCTGGCTTTACATATTTACAACAACAAGAGCAAACAGAGTTTGTAAAAGTTTTTCTTTATCACTTTCAGTTTATCAACTGAATTGCTTGAGGACAAGCAAAGGTTTAAGCTTGGGGGAGTTGATACGTCTCCGTCGTATCTACTTTTCCAAACACTTTTCCCCTTGTTTTGGACTCTAACTTGCATGATTTGAATGGAACTAACCCAGACTGACGTTGTTTTCAGCAGAATTGCCATGGTGTTATTTATGTGCAGAAACAGAAGCTCTTGGAATGACCTGAAACTTCATGGAACGTCTATTTGGAAATAATAAAAAATCCTTGCAAAAGATGAAGACCAGGGGGCCCACACCCTAGCCACGAGGGTGGGGGCGCACCTGCCCCCAGGGTGCGCCCCCTACCTCGTGGGCCCCCTGGAGCTCCTCCGACCTCAACTCCAACTCTATATATTTGCTTTCGGGGAGAAAAAAATCTGAGAGAAGGATTCATCGCGTTTTACGATATGGAGCCGCCACCAAGCCCTAAAACCTCTTGGGAGGGCTGATCTGGAGTCCGTTCGGGGCTCCGGAGAGGGGAATCCGTCGCCATCGTCATCATCAACCTTCCTCCATCACCAATTTCATGATGCTCACCGCCGTGCGTGAGTAATTCCATCGTAGGCTTGCTGGATGGTGATGGGTTGGATGAGATTTATCATGTAATCAAGTTAGTTTTGTTAGGGTTTGATCCCTAGTATCCACTATGTTCTGAGATTGATGTTGCTATGACTTTGCTATGCTTAATGCTTGTCACTAGGGCCCGAGTGCCATGATTTCATATCTGAACCTATTATGTTTTCTTCAATATATGAGAGTTATTGATCCTATCTTGCAAGTCTATAGTCACCTACTATGTGTTATGATCCGGCAACCCCGAAGTGACAATAATCAGGACCACTCTCGGTGATGACCGTAGTTTGAGGAGTTCATGTATTCACTATGTGTTAATTCTTTGGTCCAGTACTCTATTAAAAGGAGGCCTTAATATCCCTTAGTTTCCACTAGGACCCCGCTGCCATGGGAGGGTAGGACAAAAGATGTCATGCAAGTTCTTTTCCATAAGCACGTATGACTATATTCAGAATACATGCCTACATTACATTGATGAATTGGAGCTAGTTCTGTGTCACCTTAGGTTATGACTGTTACATGATGAACCGCATCCGGCATAATTCTCTATCACCGATCCATTGCCTACGAGCTTTCCATATATTGTTCTTCGCTTATTTACTTTTCCGTTGCTATTGCTATCATCACTACAAAATACCAAAAACATTACTTTTGTTACCGTTACACTTTGCTACCGTTACCACTACTATCATATTACTTTGCTACTAAACACTTCGCTGCAGATATTAAGTTTCCAGGTGTGGTTGAATTGACAACTCATCTGCTAATACTTGAGAAAATTCTTTGGCTCCCCTTGTGTTGAATCAATAAATTTGGGTTGAATACTCTATCCTCGAAAACTATTGCGATCCCCTATACTTGTGGGTTATCAGTGCTTTACTTTATTGCTATGCGATAGCAATAGTTGGCGAGACGACCATGTGACGACACATTGATAGAGATCAAGATGATGGAGATCATGGTGTCATGCCGGTGACTATGGAGATCATGACGGTACTTTGGAGATGGAGATCAAAGGCACAAGATGATGATGGCCATATCATGTCACATATTTTGATTGCATATGATGTTTATCTTTTATGCACCTTATTTTGCTTAGTACGGAGGTAGCATTATAAGATGATCCCTCACTAAATTTCATGGTATAAGTGTTCTCCCTGAGTATGCACCATTGCGACAGTTCTTCGTGTCGAGACACCGCGTGATGATCGGGTGTGATAAGCTCTACGTTCACATACAACGGGTGCAAGCCAGTTTTGCACACGCGGAATACTCGGGTTACACTTGACGAGCCTAGCATATGCAGATATGGCCTCGGAACACTGAGACCGAATGGTCGAATGTGAATCATATAGTACATATTATCAACATAGTGATGTTCACCATTGAAAACTACTCCATCTCACGTGATGATCGGACATGGTTTAGTTGATATGGATCACGTGATCATTTAGATGACTAGAGGGATGTCTATCTAAGTGGGAGTTCTTAAGTAATATGATTAATTGAACTTTAATTTATCATGAACTTAGTCCTGATAGTATTTGCAAATTATGTTGTAGATCAATAGCTCATATTATAGCTCCCCGTTTAGTTTTGATATGTTCCTAGAGAAAAATAAGTTGAAAGATGATAGTAGCAATGATGCGGACCTGGATCCGTGATCTGAGGATTATCCTCATTGCTACACAGAAGAATTATGTCCTGGATGCACCGCTAGGTGACGCACCTATTGCAGGAGCAGATGCAGACGTTATGAACATTTGGCAAGCTCGGTATGATGACTACTTGATAGTTTAGTGCTCCACGCTTTACGGCTTAGAACTGGGACTTCAAAAAATGTTTTAAATGCCACGGAGCATATAAGATGTTCCAAGAGGTGAAAATGGTATTTCAGACTCATGCCCATGAAGAGAGGTATGAGACCTCTGACAAATATGTTGCCTACAAGATGGAGGAGAATAGCCCAGCCAGTGAGCATGTGCTCAGAATGTCTGGGTACTACAATTGCTTGAATCAAGTGGGAGTTAATCTTCCAGATAAGATAGTGATTGACAGAGTTCTCTAGTCACTATCACCAAGTTACTAGAACTTCGTGATGAACTATAATATGCAAGGGATGAACTATAATATGTTATAGATGTGTACTTTACTAGTGTTCATAGTAACCCCAGGGTATTTGATACTGGTTCAGTTGCTAAGATTAGTAACTCGAAACAGGATTTGCAAAATGAACAGAGACTAGTTAAGGGAAAGGTGACGATGTGTGTTGGAAATGATTCCAAGGTTGATAAGATCACCATCGCACACTCCTTTTACCTTTGGGATTAGTGTTGAACCTAAAATAAATGTTATTTGGTGTTTGCGTTGAGCATGAATATGATTGGATCATGTTTATTGCAATGCAGTTATTCATTTAAGTCAAAGAATTGTTGTTCTGTTTACATGAATAAAACCTTCTACGGTCATATACTTAATATAAATGGTTTATTGAATCTCGATCGTAGTGATACACATATTCATAATATTGATGCCACAAGATGCAAAGTTGATAATGATAGTGCAACATACTTGTGGCACTGCCATTTAGGTCATATTGGTGTAAAGCGCATGAAGAAACTTCATGTGGATGGACTTTTGGAATCACTTGATTATGAATCATTTGATGCTTGCAAATCGTGCCTCATGGGCAAGATGACTAAGACTCCGTTCTCCAGAACAATGGAGCGAGCCACTGACTTAGGAAATAATACATACCGATGTATGCGGTCCGATGAGTGTTGAGGCTTGCGACGGGTATCGTTATTTTCTGACCTTCACAGATGATTTGAGCAGATATGAGTATATCTACTTAATGAAACACAAGTATGAAACATTTGAAAAGTTCAAAGAATTTCAGAGTGAAGTGGAGAATCATCGTAACAAGAAAATAAAGTTTCTACGATCTGATCGGGGAGACAAAATATTTGAGTTACAATTTTGGCCTTTAGTTGAAATAATGTCGAATAGTTTCGCAACTCGCGCCACCTGGAACACCACAGCGTAATGGTGTGTCCGAACGTCATAACCGTAGTTTATGAGATATGGTGCGATCTATGATGTCTCTTACCGATTTACCACTATCGTTTTGGGGTTATGCATTAGAGACAGCTGCATTCACGTTAAATAGGGAACCGTCTAAAAATCCATTGAGATGACACTGTATGAACTATGGTTTAGCAAGAAACCTAAGTTGTTGTTTCCTAAAGTTTGGGGTTGCGATGCTTATGTGAAAAAGTTTCAGCCTTATAAGCTCAAACCCAAATCTGAGAAGTGCGTCTTCATAGGATACCCAAAAGAAACTATTGGGTACACCTTCTATCACAGATCCGAAGGCAAGATCTTGTTGCTAAGAGTAGATCCTTTCTAGAGGAGTTTTCTCTCGAAAGAAGTGAGTGGGAGGAAAGTAGAACTTGATGAGGTAATTGTACCTTCTTCTGAATTGGAATGTAGTTCATCATAGAAATCAGTTCGAGTGATGCCTACACCAATTAGTGAGGAAGTTAATGATGATGATCATGAAACTTCAGATCAAGTTACTACCGAACCTCGTAGGTCAACCAGGGTACATTCCGCACCAGAGTGGTATGGTAATCCTGTTCTGGCAGTCATGTTACTAGACCATGACAAACCTACGAACTACGAGGAAGTGATGATGAGCCAAGGTTCCATGAAATGGCTTAAGGCCATGAAATCTGAGATGGGATCCATGTATGAGAACAAAGTATGGACTTTGATTGACTTGCCCGATGATCGGTGAGCCCTTCAGAATAAATAGATCTTTAAGAGGAAGACGAACGTTGATAGTAGTGTTACTATCTACAAAGCTCGAATTGTCGCAAAAAGTTTTTCGACAAGTTCGAGGTGTTGACTACAATGAGATTTTCTCACTCGTATCAATGCTTAAAAGTCTGTCCGAATCATGTTAGCAGTTGCCGCATTTTATGAAATCTGGAAAACGGATATGAAAACAACATTCCTTGATGGATTTATTAAAGAAGAGTTGTATATGATGCAACCAGAAGGTTTTGTCAATCCTAAAGGTGCTAACAAAGTGTGCAAGCTCCAGCGATCAATCTATGGACTGGTGCAAGCATCTCGGAGTTGGAATATATGCTTTGATGAGTTGATCAAAGCATATAGTTTTATACAGACTTTTGTAGAAGCCTGTATTTACAAGAAAGTGAGCGAGAGCTCTGTAGCATTTATGATATTATATGTGGATGACATATTGTTGATCAGAAATGATACCGAATTTCTAGATAGCACAAAAGGATACTTGAATAAGAATTTTTCAATGAAAGACCTCGGAGAAGCTGCTTACATATTTGGCATCAAGATCTATAGAGATAGATCATGACGCTTGATAAAAATTTTCAATGTGTGCATACCTTGACAAGTTTTTGAAGTAGTTCAAAATGGAACGGTCAAAGAAGGAGTTCTTTCCTGTGTTGCAAGTTGTGAAGTTGAGTAAAGACTCAAAACCCGACCACGGCAGAAAATAGAAAGATAATGAAAAGTCATTCCCTATGCCTCAGTCATATGTTCTATAAAGTATGCTATGCTATGTACCAGACCTATTGTATACCTTAGCATGATTTTGGCAAGGGAGTAGAATAGTGATCTAGCAGTAGATCATTGGACAATGGTACATGATCACTCTTTGGGTGTTAATCACATAGCGATGTGAAATAGATTATTGACTCTAGTAAACCCTTTGGGTATTAGTAACATGAAGGTGTGAACTAATCACATAAAGATGTGAACTATTGGTGTGAAATCACATGACGATGTGAACTAGATTATTGACTCTAGTGCAAGTGGGAGACTGAAGGAAATATGCCCTAGAGGCAATAATAAAGTTGTTATTTATATTTCCTTATATCATGATAAATGTTTATTATTCATGCTAGAATTGTATTAACCGGAAACTTAGTACATGTGTGAATACATAGACAAACAGAGTGTCCCTAGTATGCATCTACTTGACTAGCTCGTTAATCAAAGATGGTTAAGTTTCCTAACCATGGACATGTGTTGTCATTTGATGAACAGGATCACATCATTAGAGAATGATGTGATGGACTAGACCCATCCGTTAGCTTAGCACTATGATCTTTTAGTTTATTGCTATTGCTTTCTTCATGACTTATACATGTTCCTATGACTATGAGATTATGCAACTCCCGAATAACGGAGGAAAACTTAGTGTGCTATCAAACGTCACAACGTAACTGGGTGATTATAAAGATGCTCTACAGGTGTCTCCAATGGTGTTTGTTGAGTTGGCATAGATCGAGATTAGGATTTGTCATTCCGATTGTCGGAGAGGTATCTCTGGCCCTCTCGGTAATGCACATCACTATAAGCCTTGCAAGCAATGTGACTAATGAGTTAGTCATGGGATGATGCATTACGGAATGAGTAAAGAGACTTGCCGGTGACGAGATTGAACTAGGTATGATGATACCGACGATCGAATCTCGGGCAAGTACCATACCAATGAGAAAGGGAACAACGTACGTTGTTATGCAGTTTGACTAATAAAGATCTTCGTAGAATATGTAGGAGCCAATATGAGCATCCAGGTTCCGCTATTGGTTACTGACCGTAGATGTGTCTCGGTCATGTCTACATAGTTCTCGAACCAGTAGGGTCCGCACGCTTAACGTTTGATGATGATTTGTATTATGAGTTATGTGATTTGATGACCGAAGTTTGTTCGGAGTCCCAGAGGAGATCACGGACATGATGAGAAGTCTCGAAATGATCAAGAGGTAAAGATTCATATATTGGAAGGCTATATTCGGACATCGGAAAGGTTCCGAGTGATTCGGGGAATTTTCGGAGAACCGAGGAGTTACTGGAATTCCCCGGGGGAAGTATTGGGCCTTATTGGGCTTTAGTGGAAAGGAGAGAAAGGCCACAAGGGGAGGCAGCACGCCTGAGGGAGTCCTGGACTAAGGGGTCCTCGGGTGTCTGGCCTATTATCCTTTGGGCCGGACTGATGGGTTGTGAAGACATGAAGGCCCAAGACTGCACCGTGTCCGGATTGGACTCTACTTGGCGTGGAAGGAAAACTTGGTGATCGAAGATTCCTTCTTATGTAACCGACTCCATGTAAACCCTAGATCCCCTCGGTGTCTATATAAACCGAAGGGGATAGTCCGTAAAAGATACCACATATACTCATTACCATACCCACGTAGGCTAGACTTCTAGGGTTTAGCCATTACAATCTCGTGGTAGATCCACTCTTATAACACTCATATTCATCAATATCAATCAAGCAAGATGTAGGGTTTTACCTCCATAGAGAGGGCCCGAACCTGGGTAAACATCGTGTCCCCCGTCTCATGTTACCATCGATCCTATACGCATAGTTCGGGGCCCCCTACCCGAGATCCGCCGGTTTTGACACCGACATTGATGCTTTAATTGAGACTTCCATTGTGCCGTCGACAAAAGGTTCGATGGCCCTGAGGGAGTCCTAGATTAGGGGGTCTCAGGTCAGGTTTGGAAGCTTAAACTACACGGCCAATATCCGCGGAGACTTGATCTTTGACGGATTCGAGCCCCTGCCTTGTGTGCCACGCGGTCACGATGAGTACAATTTAGCTCTTCCATCAGATAGTGTTCAGAAGATCGCACCGGCAGCCACTCCGAGCCTCAATTCGGAGCCAGTTGCTCCGTCCACGGATAGGTGGATAGACCCCGTCACGGAGGCCATATCCTCAGCGGCGATTGAGTTGAATATCGACCTTACCCTTCACAAGAGCTGTGTTGCTAAACTGTCGGATCCTTCTCCGGCCACGGACTCTGAACCGCCTGCGCCCGTTCCTATCGAGTCCGATTGGGTGCCGATCGTGGAGTTTACCTCCGCGGATATTTTTCAACACTCGCCCTTCGGCAACATACTGAACCCATTAAGGTCTCTCTCCTTGTCAGGAGGATCCTGGCCGAACTATGTCCGGCAGGATTGGGATGCGGATGACGAAGAAATTCGCCGCCCACCCACCACCCACTTATTAGCCACTGTCGACGACTTAACCGACATGCTCGACTTCGACTCCGAAGACATCGACGGTATGGATGACGATGCGGGAGAGGAAGAGGAACCACTGCCCACAAGGCACTGGACAGCCACCTCATCATACGATATATACATGGTGGACACACCCAAAGAAGGCAATGGCGACAAGACAACGGAGGATGACCCCTCCAAGAAGCAACCCAAGCGCCGGCGCCAGCGGCGCCGCTCTAAGTCCCGCCAAGGCAAAAGTGGTGATACCGGCAAAGGAGATAATAGCACTCTGGACAGTGCCGAAGACGGCAACAATCCCCTCCAGCAAGATTTAGGGCAGGAGGATGGAGAAGCCAGCCCTCCAGAGAGAGCGGCAGATGGAGAGGCAGAGGATGACAATTACATGCCTCCCTCCGAAGACGAGGCAAGCCTCGACGATGACGAATTCGTCGTGCCAGAGGATCCCGTCGAACAAGAGCGCTTCCAGCGCAGGCTTATAGCCACGGCAAATAGCCTTAAGAAAAATCAGCAGCAGCTTCAAGCTGATCAAGATTAGCTAGTTGATAGATGGACTGAAGTCCTGGCGGCCGAGGAATATAAACTCGAACGCCCCTCCAAGAGTTACCCAAAGTGCAGGTTGCTACCCCGACTGGAGGAGGAAGCACCGAAACCTACATCCCCGATGTATGACGTGGCTAATCGGCCACCTCGTGGCCGCGACAGAGAAGCATTCCAGCCAAAAGCTCAGCCCGCACCCCGACGCCACTCAAATAACAAGGCATGGGGAAATACGCCAGACCTACGAGACGTATTGGAGGACAAAGCAAAACATGCAAGATCGATCTACGGATCACGAGGGCGCGCCACTATACGAGATGATAATCGTCACGCCGGATACAGTAAAAGTAAGTCCGGTTGGGCCGAACACAGCGGGCAAGACTCATTTGAGCTGCGTCGTGATATAGCCCAGTACAGAGGCGCCGCACACCCCTTATGATTCACAGGCGAAGTAATGGATCATCAAATCCCAGAGGGTTTCAAACCCGTAAATATAGAATCATACGATGGCACAACAGATCCTGCGGTATGGATCGCGGATTTCCTCCTGCACATCCACATGGCCCGCGGTGATGACCTACACGCCATAAAATACCTCCCACTCAAACTCAAAGGACCTACTCGGCATTGGCTCAACAGCTTGCCAGCGGAGTCCATTGGCTGTCGGGAAGATCTAGAAGCCGCATTCCTCGACAACTTTCAGGGTGCTTATGTGCGACCACCAGATGCCGATCACTTGAGCCACATAATTCAGCAGCTAGAAGAATCAGCCAGGCAATTCTGGACATGGTTCCTAACAAAGAAAAATCAAATCATCGACTGTCCGGATGCAGAGGCCCTAGTAGCTTTCAAGCACAACATCCGCGACGAATGGCT
This sequence comes from Triticum urartu, assembly GCF_056163025.1. Classification (NCBI taxonomy): domain Eukaryota; kingdom Viridiplantae; phylum Streptophyta; class Magnoliopsida; order Poales; family Poaceae; genus Triticum; species Triticum urartu. The sequence continues at coordinate 445,979,735 of NC_141876.1, forward strand.
CGCCCGGCACCTTGGCCAGGAAAAGACGAAATCTATGGCAGCCCTCACGACACTCATGACCCGCTTCTATGCGGGAGAGGACAGCTGGTTGGCTCGCAGCAATAACATATTAAAGAACCATGGTACTTCGGATACCAAGGACAGCAACGGCAGGTCACGTCAGAACAAACATAAGTGCCGCATTAACAGCGACAATACCGAGGATACGGCAGTCAATGCCGGATTCAAAGGCTCTAAACCCGGTCAGCGGAAAAAGCCATTCAAAAGAAGCACTCCGGGCCCGTCCAGTTTGGACCGTATACTCGATCGCTCGTGTCAAATACACGGCACCCCCGACAAGCCAGCCAACCACACCAACAGGGATTGTTGGGTGTTCAAGCAGGCCGGCAAGTTAAATGCCGAAAACAAAGATAAGGGGTCACATAACGATGACGAGGAGGAGCCCCGGCAGCCGAACACCAGAGGATAGAAGAGGTTCCCCCCACAAGTGCGGACGGTGAACATGATATACGCAACCCACATCCCCAAGAGGGAGCGGAAGCGTGCGCTCAGGGACGTATATGCGTTGGAGCCAGTCGCCCCAAAGTTCAACCCATGGTCCTCCTGTCCGATCACCTTCAATTGCAGAGACCACTCCACTAGTATCCGTCATGGCGGATTCGCCGCACTGGTCCTAGACCCAATCATTGACGGATTTCACCTCACTCGAGTCCTAATGGATGGCGGCAGCGGCCTAAACCTGCTTTATCAGGACACAGTGCGCAAAATGGGTATAGACCCCTCAAGGATCAAACCCACAAAAACGACCTTTAAAGGTGTCATACCAGGTGTAGAGGCCCATTGCACAGGCTCAGTCACAATGGAAGTGGTCTTTGGATCCCCGGATAACTTCCGAAGCGAAGAGTTAATCTTCGACATAGTCCCGTTCCACAGTGGCTACCATGCACTGCTCGGGCGAACCGCATTTGCGAGATTCAATGCGGTACCGCATTATGCATATCTCAAGCTCAAGATGCCAGGACCTCAGGGGGTCATAACAGTCAATGGAAACACAGAGCGCTCCCTCTGCACGGAGGAGCACATTGGGGCCCTCGCAGCAGAAGCGCAAAGCAGCCTCTCAAGGCAATCCACTAGTTCAGCGATTAAGGACCCGGACACCTTCAAGCGCGCCCGGAGTAATCGGCAACTGGACCGCCTGGCATGTTCCAAGCTCGCATAGCAATACGTCCCCCACCCTGGTCCCAGCCAAACGGCAAAATCCGTGCCACATGTACATAATTACGCATTAAAAATACCATGGGCACAGGTGGGGAGGGGGCACAACTACGGCATGCCACAAGACGCGGCCTAAACCGCACTAGGGGCTTCCCGCTTTGTTATTTTTCTCTTTCAGGACTTTAATCTCTGGAAACCCTGTCCGGCAGCATGATTGCCGAACACATGATGCAGCAACCAAGGAGGCAGAAAGCTACGTCACACCACGGAACTCCTAGGTGGATTATGATAACGAGTGAAATATTTGCTTTAATACCATTCCTCAGCTTTCCCTTCGAAGGGACATGCTAAACAGTCCTACTTTTCGCTTATCGCACTACTTGTATCATTCTGCTTTAACGCACCTTTTTTGAATAAACAATGCATAGCATTAAGACTATTATTGCATTCTTCCTTTCTATATATATATATATATATATATATGTTCATTCATGACATCTAGCACCCGTACACTCTGGTACGGCCAATACGCTAGGGGCTTAAGCATACCCCATAATACGGCGTGAGAATTCCGAACACTTACGACAGTGCGGCACCCCGAACTTATAGCATTATATGCATCAGCTCCGAATCATGTCTTGGGTCAATAGTTGGGTTTGCCCGGCTCCCATGTTTTGGTACCTTACGTTCTGCTATATCGGCTAAGGTAGCACTGGGAGAACTACTGCGATTGTGCCCTGGTTCTGCTGGGCTAAGCACCTCAGTAGAGAAAGCTAAAACTGACTATCATGATAAGGCGAGAGACTGGTCGCTGTTCGAGAGGTTTCAAGTCCCTAAAGACTTATGCCGCTTAGAGCGAGGAGTCGGCCCTGTCCGGCTTAAGGCGTGTATTGCGCCCCGAATTCGGCCTTCCGAATACTACGGGCTTCGCCGAAATTTAAAATTATAGAATTCTATGGCTAAGTGAGAGTGATAATGCATTATAGTCCAATTGCCTTGTTCGTTGTGCTGAGCACCTCCCTCGAAGGACCCAAAAATGGGAACAAGGGTGCTCAGGTTTATCCCGAACACCCCATCACTCGTGGCGTGGGGGCAGAAGCCGACGACTAGCCATCACTCAGATTTTATAAACAGCCGAACAGAAGGCAATATTTTAAATTCAAACAAGCGTTGCATAGCGCATATGAACAAGTTTTCATAATACAAGATTACACGAGCAAGTTTACTCAAATATTACATCTTTCGCACACTCGTCCGCTACAAGACGGGCACCCTTCAGGACACCCTCATAGTACATCTCGGGGTGGCGATGCTCCTTGCCCGCAGGCGGCCCTTCCTTCACCAGCTTCACGGCATCCATCTTGGCCCATTGCACCTTGACACGGGCGAAAGCCCGGCATGCACCTTCGATGCAGACGGACCGCTTGATGACTTCTAGCCGTGGGCAGGCATCCACAAGCCGCCTCACCAGGCCGAAGTAGCTGTTGGGAAGGGCGTCACCAGGCCACATCCGGACTATAAAGCCCTTCATGGCCTATTTGGCCGCCTTGTGCAGCTCGACCAGTTGCTTCAGCTGGTCGCTCAGAGGCATCGGGTGTTCGGTCTCAATATACTGAGACCAGAACAGCTTCTCCGTTGAGCTTCCCTCCTCGTCCTGGTAAAACTGTGCGGCATCCGACACACTACGGGGCAAATCTACGAATGCTCCTGGAGAGCTCCGGATTCAGGTAAGTAACAAGTAATTTCCTTTCACATGCTTGCTTTGCATATAGAATTCCTTACCCGCCGCTATCTTCTTCATCACATAAATCTCCTGGAGAGCCTTTTGGGCTTCAGCCTTGGCACTCTTTGCACTCTCAAGGGCCACGGCAAGATCGGACTCTCGCGTCTTCAAGTCAAGCTCCAACGCCTCGTGCTTTGTCACGAGAGAGTGGAGCTCTTGCTGCACCTTGCCCACCCGTGCCTCTTGTTTTTCCCGCTCGGTGCGCTCCTGGGCCGCTTTGTTTTCGGCCTCGGATAGCGCTTGCTTCAGGGTTGCCACTTCGTCGTGGCCCTTGGCATATTAAAGATGATCCTATCATTTTGCAATCGCATCACTTATATATATATATATATACATATCTACAGACTAGGTATTACTTGCCATTGTTCTCCTCGAGCTGCCTCTTGGCAAGGCCGAGCTCTTTCTTGGACCCTTCGAGGTCCTGCTTCAGTACGGCGACCTCCGCAGTCAGTGCGGCAGAGGTCAGCAGTGAAGCTTGCATACGCATATAGACATACTTATATTAGACTCCTGCAGATATTAGTTGATCCTCTATTCGGCTTTTCTTTTTGAACACCAAACAGAGCATCAGGGGCTACTGTCTATACGGCAATATTTTTTCCTATATTTCAAATACTTACCTCAAAGCCTGTTAGAAGGCTGGCACAGGTTTCAGTCAGTCCGCTCTTGGCGGACTGAACCTTCTGGATCACCGCACTCATAATAGTGCGGTGCTCTTCGTCGATGGAAGCGCTACGAAGCGCTCCCGGCACAGGCGTCTTGCCCCTGTTGGAAGGAGGCCGCCTGCCTGAGTCCGGAACCATTGGAGGTTCCGGCATGGTGTTCGGCTGAAGGCCGAACTTGGAGCCCTCGGGAGCCTCTCTCCCTCTGCTCCTGGAGTCCGGAAGGTACCTTGAGGCGCCTCCGGGATTGTCTCCCCCCCCCCGACCCGGTGCCTCTTGAGACAATACCTCGGCATTGTCCATAGGGCAAGGGGAGGTGGCGGTCGGAAGTGGATCGCTATCCATATCCGACGAGTCCAAGGAGCCACCCGACGAAGATACGTCGATACGGGCTTGGGGCGGTCTGCATAGTCATATTCGGCATTAGGGGAAGCAGTGCGACAAAGGTATGCTATGAGTTACTCTGTTATTCGAATACTTGTGACTTCTCCAGGGGCTTGGCCCTGAGCAGCCACTCGTCTTCGCCTTCAGCGGCGGTGGTGGAGTAGTCCGGAAGGAGGGTCCTCCCCTTCTTGGACCCTTCGGCCCCCCCGGTCGGGGCGGCCTTCCTTTTCTTGTCTCCCCCGACTGAAGGGGGAGCATCTTCATCTTCCTCCTCGTCTTCGGGGGAGGAGTGTGTCGCGGAGTTATCGGACAATGAGTTCGATACCACCTGGCATCGGGAACTCTTTCGGGTTCCCTTGGCCTTCTTGGTCTTCTCCGGCACGTTGTAAGGAGCCGGAGTCAGCATCTCCGTCAGGAGAGCGTCCGCAGTGTCTTCGGGCAGAGGGGCCGGACAGTTAATCTACTGCGACGTCTCCACCTAGTCCTGTCAAAGGCATGGAGCTCAGACCCCGCACATGGTTAAGCTAGGGGAAACAAATATCCTATCGGATTTATAGAACTCACCGAATGCGCTAGGCGCTTAGCCCGCGGTCCTCGGTGAGAGAGGGAGGGACCTCGGCGCCCTTGAACAGCACCCTCCAAACGTCCTTGTGCATCGTGTCAAAGAGCTCGCTCAGAGTCTGGTGTTGGGCCGGGTCGAACTCCCACAAGTTGAAATCCCGTTGTTGACACGGGAGGATCCGGCGGAAGAGCATGACCTGGACTATGTTGACAAGCTTGAGCTTCTTGCTTGCCATATTCCGGATACATTTCTGGAGTCCGTCCAGCTCCACCGATGAAACCCAGGATAGGCCCTTCTCTTTCCAGGAGGTCAGCCGCGTGGGGATTCCGGATCAAAACTCGGGGGCCACCACCCAGTTGGTGTCGCGCGGCTCGGTGATGTAGAACCATGCTGATTGCCACCCCTTTATGGTCTCCACGAAGGAGCCTTCAAGCCATGTAACATTGGGCATCTTGCCCACCATGGCTCCGCCGCATTCCGCTTGTTGGCCTCCCACCACCTTCAGCTTGATATTGAAGGTCTTTAACCACAGGCCGAAGTGGGGTCGGATGCGGAGGAAAGCCTCACACACGACGATGAACACCGAAATGTTGAGGATGAAGTTCGGGGCCAGGTCATGGAAGTCCAGCCCGTAGTAGAACATGAGACCACAGATGAATGGATGGAGGGGAAACCCCAGTCCGCGGAGGAAGTGGTGGAGGAAAACTACCCTCTCGTGAGGTTTCGGGGTAGGAACGATCTGCCCCGCAGCAGGCAGCCGATGCGCAATATTCGCGGCTAAGTATCCGGCTCCGCGCAGCTTTTTGATGTGACCCTCCGTGACGGAGGAAGCCATCCACTTGCCTCCCGCTCCGGACATGTTTGGAGAAGGTTGAGGAGAAGGATGTGGACTTGGGCGTTAGAGCTCGAGTGCGCAGGAACGGATGAGCAAGGAGGAAGAAGGCGTGGGTAGAAAAAGGTTAAACCTTATCCCCTTATAAGGGCGGCCGAAACTATGCGCCCCCACTAACCTGGTAAAAATCGCTTATCCCCCAAGCGCCGTAATTGATGGCGCGGTTGGGTTACCCACACCCGTATTGATGAGAATCCCGTAATAAGGGGGGCACGATCTCTGCTTTGACAAGACGTGTCAAGAAACTGCCTCGCGTTATGTGCGGGGCTAGTTAAAGGAAACGGTTCGAATAATCACCAGGCCATGGCATAATGTCATGTTGCCAAAACGTGTCAGCAGATTAGATTTGTGGAAATATTATTCTCTCTATGGTGGTATGTGGAACTTATTTTGCAGGGTCGGACACTATCCTATTATTCGAACTCTTCTGTGGTGTATCCGGAGGAGGAACCCGCCTTGCAATGCCGAAGACAAAACTGTGCGCCGGACTCATCGTCATTGAAGCTTGGTTCAGGGGCTACTGAGGGAGTCCTAGATTAGGGGGTCTCAGGACAGCTGGACTATATCCTTTGGCCGGAATGTTGGACTATGAAGATACAAGATTGAAGACTTCGTCTCATGTCTGGGTGGGACTCTACTTGGCGTGGAAGGCAAGCTAGGCAGTACGGATATGGATATCTCCTCCTTTGTAACCGACCTTGTGTAACCCTAGCCCCTCCGGCGTCTATATAAACCGGAGGGTTTTAGTCTGTAGGACAACGGACAATCATACCATAGGCTAGCTTCTAGGGTTTAGCCTCTCCGATCTCGTGGTAGATCAACTCTTGTAATACTCATATCATCAAGAATAAATCAAGCAGGACGTAGGGTTTTACCTCCATCAAGAGGGCCCGAACCTGGGTAAAACATCGTGTCCCCTGCCTCCTGTTACCATCCGCCTTAGACGCATAGTTCGGGACCCCCTACCCGAGATCCGCCGGTTTTGACACCGACAGGCCCCTTCAATCATCAACAATGACGCCGTCCAAAGAGGAACCTTCCTCCCCGGACAGATCTTCGTGTTCGGCGGCTTCGCACTGCGGGCCAACTCGCTTGGCCATCTGGAGCAGATCGATAGCTACGCCCCTGGGCATCTGGTCAGATTCGGAAGCTTGAACTACGTCATGGATATCCATAAAGACTTGATCTTCGAGGGATTTGAACCCGCGGTGATCGCTTCCCCTCATCCCGATGAACGTGACTTAAATCTGTCATCGGATCACACCCAGGAGATGGTCCCTGCGGTTGCAACGGCCTTAGAGCCGAAGCAGATCGAGCCATCCGAGGCCGCAGAGTCCGTGGAGTTGGAGCCGCTCATGGACTCGACTCCCTGCAATATTCGCTTTAACGGAACTTCGGACTCGTCTCCGGCTATAAGTTCCAAACTGTGTACGCCCTCGGACACCGAGCTAGATCAGTTATCGATCTTCGAGTTCAGCGCCGTTGACGTTTTCTAGCACTCGCCTCTGGGTGACGTGCTAAAATCTTGAAAGAATTTGTCCGTGGCGAAGGACTCCCAGCCGAACTATGTCCGGTTCGAGCTAGAGACGGATGATGAGGAATTTTGCTTCCCACCCGCCACCCACTTCATAGCCACCGTCGATGACTTAACCGATGTGCTTGACTATGGCTCTGAAGACATCGACGGTATGGACAATGATGCCGACAAGGGGCAAGGCCAAGACCCGCCATTCACTGGACGTTGGACGGCTACCTCTTCGTACGACATGTACATGGTTGATACGCCTAAAGAATCTGGCAACGACAAAGAAGAGCCAGATGTGAATATAACCTCCGAGACACAGTCCAAGCGCCGGCGGCCCAAACGCCGCCCCAAGCCCCGCCGCTCAAAGGACGGCAACACTGGAACCGGAGAAAATAGTACTCCGGGTGATGCCGAAAACAATGAAGATCCTGTCGGGGCTACATCTGAACAGGAACACGACAGCAGGAAAAACAACCCTGACGAACAGGCCATAGAAGATGACTCGGGGGATGATAGTTACCATCCACCCTCCGAGGAGGAGACAAGCCTTGGCAATGAAGACTTCATCGTGCCCGAGGATCCTCTCGAGCAGGAGCGCTTCAAGCTTCAGCTCATAGCCACGGCAAGGAGCCTGAAAAAGAAACAACAGCAGCTTCAAGCTGAACAAGACTTGCTCGTCGACAGATGGACGGATGTCCTGATAGCCGAGGAATACGGCCTTAACCGCCCAGCCAAGAGCTACCCGAAACACAGAATGCTACCTCAATTCAATGAGGAGGCGCCGGAGCACATATCTCCCTCGCGTAATGCGGACCGACCACCACGTGGTCGGGACAGGGCGGCTAAACGGCCACCCTGCGGTCGGGATAAAGTGGCAACTCAGGCCAAACAGCAGCACGCCCCACCGCCTCTCAAAAATAGGGACAGACCAGCTCGGGACTATACATACGATCTTCGACAAGAATTGGACAATAGAGCAGGACACAACAGATCTATATACCGATCGCGAGGACGTTTCCATACTCGGGATGATAGCTACCTATTCGTACGCGACAAACTTAATCACACCCGGGCCGATAACCACGGACGGACGTCGTCGGAGATACGCCGTAATGCGGCCCGCTATAGAGGTGCCGCACACCCTCTCTGCTTCACAAACGAGGTGCTGGATCACGAATTCCTAGAGGGGTTCAAGCCTGTCAATATTGAACCATACAACAGCACAACCGACCCCGCAGTGTGGATTGAAGATTTTATTCTTCACATACACATGGCCCGAGGAGATGACCTCCATGCCATCAAATACCTCCCATTAAAGCTCAAAGGACCAGCTTGACACTGGCTAAATAGTCTGCCTGAGAACTTCATTGGCAGCTGGGAGGACTTGGAAGAAGCCTTCCTTGACAACTTCCAAGGCACATATGTTCGGCCACCTGATGCCGATGACTTAAGCCACATAGTTCAACAACCTGGAGAACCAGCCAGAAAATTCTGGACTAGGTTCCTAACCAAAAAGAACCAGATCGTTGACTGTCCAAATGCCGAAGCCTTAGCATCCTTTAAACATAACATCCGTGACGAATGGCTCGCCCGCCACCTCGGCCAAGAAAAGCCGAGGTCCATGGCAGCCCTCACGACACTTATGACCCTCTTTTGCGTGGGAGAGGACAGTTGGCTGGCTCGCAGTACAAACACAGCCAACGAAGCAGGCCCCTCCGAGGCCAAAAGCAGCACCAACAAGCTCCGGCGCAACAGACACAAACGTCGAAGCAATGGCGATAACACCGATGACACTACCATTCACGCCGGATTCAGTGGCTCCAAGTCCGGCCAGCGAAAGAAACCCTATAAAAGGAATGGCGGAGGACCATGCAGCTTGGACCGCATACTCGACCATTTGTGCCAGATATGTGGCACCCCAGACAAACCGGCCAACCATACTAACAGAGATTGCCGGGTCTTTAAGCAAGTCAGCAAGGTAAATAGCGTAAACAAGGAAGGGAAATCGCAGAGCGAGGACGAAGACGAGGAGCCCCGACAGCCGAACACTGGGGGGCAGAAGAAATTCCCGCCTCAAGTCAAAATGGTGAACATGATATACGCCACACACATCCCCAAAAGGGAGCGCAAGCGCGCACTTAGGGACGTTTATGCGGTAGAGCCAGTCGCCCTAAAATTTAGCCCATGGTCGTCAGTCCCAATCACCTTTGATCGTCGTGATCATCCAACTAGCATCCGTCATGGCGGTTCGGACGCATTGGTACTCGACCCAATCATCGACGGATTTCACATGACACGAGTCCTAATGGACAGTGGTAGCAGCCTCAACCTGCTCTATTAGGATATAGTACGCAAGATGGGCATTAATCCCTCACGAATCAAACCCACGATAACTACCTTTAAAGGAGTCATACCAGGTGTAGAGGCCCATTGTACAGGCTCGATCATGCTGGAGGTGTTCTTCGGTTCCCCGGATAACTTTTGAAACGAAGAACTAATCTTCGATATCGTCCCATTTCACAGCAGCTATCACGCCCTACTCAGATGAACCGCATTTGCTAGATTCAATGCGGTACCACATTACGCTTATCTCAAGCTAAAGATGCCCGGCCCACGTGGCATCATTACAGTAAATGGAAACACGGAACGCTCCCTCCGTACAGAGGAGCACACTGCCGCCCTAGCAGCAGAGGTACAAAGCGGCCTACTCAAGAAGCATTATAATCCGGCTGTCGAGCCCCTGGACATCATCAAGAGGGTCCGGACCACACTGCAGCAGGACAGCTCGGCTCGACAAGAGCCGAATTAGCAATATGACCTCCGTCCCAGCCCCGATGAGGCAATGGCACTAATATCGCACGTACATAAACTACGCACTCAAAACACCATGGGAATCGACGGAGGCATAACTCATCCACAATCTACTGTACGGCTCGACCGACACCGGGATTCACACGCCTTTACTTCTGCTTTTTATTACGGGTTTTTTTCTCTTTTCGAGGTCTATGCGGACGACTCGTTTGTAGAACACACCAAGGAGGCAAGGAGCTTTGGCATACAAAGGAACCCCCAGGTGGTCTCTATTAACGATCGCCATACTTGTTTTACATACCCGCACGCACCCGCCCTTGGTTACGGCATGATAAATAGCTTTACTTGCTTATCGCATTATTTTCACAAAGTACGCCTCGACGTACCAATTACATCACAATGGTGAACGAATGGTGGCGTCAGCTTATTACCTAATTTTCCTGTTTTCTCACCTTTGTACATATTACTTATTGCACACGTACACCATGGTACGTATTACTGCGCCAGGGGGTTCATTACACCCAACACTACGATAATAAAAAGTCCGAACACTTTTATAGTATAGTTCGGCACCCCGAACTTATAGCATTATATGCATCGGCTTCGAATAATGTCTTTGGTAAATAGTTGGGTTGCCCGGCTCATGTGCTTACTACCTTACGTTCCGCTATATTGGCTAGGGTAGTAAAGGGAGAACTATTGCGATTGTGTCCCGGTTCTTCTGAACGAGCACCTCAGTAGAGAAAGCCGAAAATTGACTGTCATGATGTGGCGAGAGTCGGTCAGCTGTTCGAGTGGTTCCAAATCATTAGAGATTTTTCCCGCTTCGCGCGAAGAATCAGTCCCTCCGATTAGGCGTGTATAGCGCCCCTAGTTCGGCCTTCCGAATACCAGGGGCTTCACCAAACTTTTTAATTATCAAACTCCTATCGCTAAGTGAGGGCGGTAAAGGCCGCATAGTCTGATTACCTTGTTCATTGCGCTAAACACCTCCTTTAAGGACCAGAATGTGGAGTAAAGAGTGTTTAGATTTATCCCGAACACCCCCGTACTATCTACGTGGGGGAAGAAGCCGACGACTGGTCAACCCTCAGATTTCATAAACGGCCGCACAGGAGGTAAAATGTAAATCATAAGCATTATAATACATAACATCACTGCTCCATATTACAGGACAGTATAATACAAATGTTCTCATGGGAAAATGATATCCTTCAAACATTGTTCCGCCACAAGGCAGGACCCCTCCAAGATGCCGTCAAAATAGAGCTCGGGTCGACGACGCTCCTTGCCCTCCGGCGGTCCCTCGGTCATCAGCTTCTTGACATCCAGCTTTGCCCAATGCGTCTTGACGCGGGCAAAGGACATACGCGCACCTTCAATGCAGACCGATCGCTTCACGGTTTCAAGCTACGGACAGGCGTTAACAAGCCGCTTTACAAGTCCGAAATAGCTGCTAGGTACAGGCTCGGCAGGCCACAACCGGACTATCATGTCCTTCATGGCTAGCTCCGCCGACTTGTGCAGCTCGACCAACTGCTTCAGCTGGTCAATGAAGGGCAACGGATGTTCGGGTCCAAGATACTGGGACCAGAATAGCTTCTCCGTAGACATTCCTTCTTCGGCTCTGTAATACTCAGCAGCATCCGATATACTGCGCGGAAGATCCGTAAACGCCCCTGGAAAACCCGAATTCGGATAAGTACAAGGAACGTTTCTTACACACACTTGCTATGCAGGGTGAAAGATTTACCCGCCGTAATCTTCTTGGCTGCCTGAATCTCCTGGAGAGCTTTCTGGGCTTCAGCTCGTGCATCCTGTGCGCTCCGGCGGGCCTTCGCCAGTTCGGACTCCTGCGCCTTACAATCGCGCTCCAAGGACTCAAATCTCTCGATCACGCCCTAGAGTTGTTGATGCGCCTCGGCAACCTGGGCCTCGTGCTTCTCGCGCGCGGCGCATTCCTTGGCCGCTTTGTCCTCGGCCTCGACTAATGCCTTCTTAAGTGCCGCCACCTCGGTCGTGGCCACTAAGAAATTTTATGACACTTTAGTCCGGCTGGACTGCTCATTTTTTCGAAATATACCCATAGGTTACTGCATACCTTGGCTATCTTCTAGTTGCTTCTTCACGAGGATGAGCTCCTCCTCGGCCCGCTCCAGTTTCCGCTTCAGTCTGGAAACTTCCGCAGCATGAGCAGTGGCAGCCTATAGCGATACCTGCTTATTCACATAGACAACTCATGTTAGACTCCTGCGATATTTATTCTCGATCCTCTCTTTGGCTTTTCCTCCCGAACACCAAACAGAGCATCAGGGGCTACTATCTATACGGCGTTATTTTTCCTACAATCACATTACTCACCTCAAAGCCCGTTAGAAGGCTGGTGCAGGCTTCGGTTAGTCCGCTTTTGACAAACCGAACCTTCACTATTACCATGTCCATAAGAACATGATGCTCATCCATGATAGAGGCGCCTCGTAGCGCCTCCAGCAGATTATCCGGTGCCTCTAGTTGGACAGAGGTCACCGGTCGAACAGGCACATTCCCTCCTTGGGGGGAATGCCGTTCACTGGACCCTGGAGCCATGTAGATCTCCGGAATGGCATCCAACTGAGGCCCGAAGGGAACTTGGGCCCCACCACTAGTCCCCGTGGGGACTTTTTTCCCCATATGTCCGGCAGCCGAGGATTCACCCTGGGACGTTGCCCCGATGGTCTCCGGAATCTCCCCGCAGCCTGGCAAAGTCTTTTTGGACACCACCTCGTCATCACCCTTGGGTGAGATGGAACGAGCAGGTGGCAAAGACATGCTAGCCATCTCCTTCGAGTCCAGCGAATCCTCTGTCAAGGATCGTGGGGAGCCATCGCGTGCCAGACTGTAATGACAAGGTTTAATATGTGTCAATACTACAAACCGAGAAGGCCATATGTTTTTGAGTCTGGTACTCACGAGGCGGCCCGGGGCTTGGTCCGACGAGGTCGCTCCGGACTGCTATTAATATCCCACGTGGAGTTATCCGTGAGGGAGCCTCTCCCCCGCTTGGGCGCCTCCGACTCCAAACTCGTGGAGGCCTCCCTATTCTCCCTTCCTCTCGCAGGAGGGGAGTTGTCTCCCTCCTCGTCGTCATCAGCGGCAGCTGAGGGGTCTGTCTCATCGTCAGACGAGATGACCAAGGTGCTCCTTCGGTGAAGCCCACTCCTGGTCCCCTTAGCCATGATTTTGACCTTCTTCTCCGGCACGTCGTAAAGTGCCGGAAATAGCATCTTCGTAAGGAGTGGGGTTTCTTCGTCTTCGGGCAGCGGAGCCGGACTATCAATCCTTAAAGTTGAGCCCGCGATCCTTGGTCAAGGGTGGCGGTGTCTTGCTGCCCTTAAAGAGCACCTTCCAGATATCTTCATGCGTCGTGCCGAAAAGCCTTAGCAGCGCCGGGTGCTCGGCTGAATTGAACTCCCACAAATAACAGGTCTGGCATTGACATGGAAGGATCCGGCATACAAGCATGACCTGGATCACATCAACGAGCTTGATCTTATTCTGGAGGCACGTTTGGAGCCCCGTGATCTCCTCCAAAGATCCCCAGGTCAGGCCCTTCTCTTGCCAGGAGGTAAGCCACATCGGGACTCCGGATCGGAATTCGGGAGCCAACACCCAGTTGGAGTCACGCGGCTCGGTGATATAGAACCACCCTGATTGCCATCCCTTCATCGTCTCTACAAAGGATCCTTCGAGCCAGGTGGTATTGGGCATCTTTCCCACCATGGCACCTCCGCACTCGGCCTATTGGCCACGCACCACATTGGCTATACATTAAAAGTCTTCAGCCATAGGCCAAAGTGAGGTGGGATGCAGAGAAAGGCTTCGCACACAACTATGAATGCGGAGATATTGAGGATAAAGTTGGGGGCCAAATCGTGGAAGTCCAACCCATAGTAAAACATCAATCCACGGACAAATGGATGAAGAGGGAATCCCAGCCCACGGACGAAGTGTGTGAGAAACACAACCCTCTCGTGGGGATTGGGGGTAGGGACGATCTGCCCTTTTGCCGAGAGTCGGTGAGCAATCTCCTTGGCTAGATAGCCAGCCTCCCGGAGCTCCGTGATGTTCTTCTCCTTAACGGAGGAGGCCATCCACTTGCCTCTAGCTCCGGGTCCGTACATGATTGGAGTGCCTTCTCGAACGAAGAAAAGCTGAAAGCTTGGGCACTAGAGCTCGAGGACGGAAGGACTGAAGATGAAGAAGGGTGTGGGTAAAGGAAGAGTGTCCTTATCCCCTTATAAAGGCCACGAATATCAAGTGCCTCCTCACTCGCCTTGAACTCGCCTATTCCCAAGAGCCGTGCAAAATGGCACGGTTGGGTCACCCACGCCCGCATTGATGAGAATCCCCCAATAAGGGGGGCACGATCTCTGTTTCGACAAGACATGCCAATAGCAACCGTGTCTCGAAGCGTGGGATGGCAGAAGAAAAATGGTTCGAAATTATAACCGGACAGATGTGATGTCGTGTTGGGAAAAAGCGTTCAATAGATTAGATTCGTGCAAATATTATACTCTCTCTGCGGTTGTATATGGTGTGCATCACAGGTCAGGATACTATCATTACATCCGAAGACTATCTTGGAGTTCAAAGAAAAGGGGAACTCGCCTTGCAATTTCAAAGACAATCTGCACGCCGGACTCCTCGTCATTGAAAGCCAGGTTCAGGGGCTACTGAGGGAGTCCTGGACTAAGGGGTCCTCGGGCGTCCGGCCTATTATCCTTGGGGCCAGACTGATGGGCTGTCTAGACATGAAGGCCGAAGACTGCATCGTGTCCGGATTGGACTCTACTTGGCGTGGAAGGCAAGCTTGGCGATCGAAGATTCCTTCTTATGTAACCGACTCCATGTAAACCCTAGATCCCCTCGGTGTCTATATAACCCGAATGGGATAGTCCAGAAAAGATACCACATATACTCATTACCATACCCACATAGGCTAGACTTCTAGGGTGTAGCCATTACAATCTTGTGGTAGATCCACTCTTGTAACACTCATATTCATCAATATCAATCAAGCAGGACGTAGGGTTTTACCTCCATAGAGAGGGCCCGAACCTGGGTAAACATCATGTCCCCCGTCTCCTGTTACCATCGATCATAGACGCACAGTTCGGGACCTCCTACCCGAGATCCGCCGGTTTTGACACCGACAGCGCCCCCCATGGGTTGGTCCGAATTGGACTAGGAGGGGCGGCGCCCCCTCTTTCCTTCTCCCTCTCCCTCTCCTTCTTTATTCTCCTACTTGGACTAGGAATGGGGGAAACCTACTCCTACTAGGAGTAGGAATCCCCCCTTTGGGCGTGCCCCTTGAGGCCGGCCCTCCTCCTCCTCCCCTCCTTTATATACGGGGGAGAAGGGCACCCCATAGAGACATGATACGTCTCCAACGTATCTATAATTTTTGATTGCTCCATGCTATATTATCTACTGTTTTGGACATTATTGGGCTTTATTATCCACTTTTATATTATTTTTGGGACTAACCTATTAACCAGAAGCCCAGCCCAAAATTGATGTTTTTTGCCTGTTTTAGGGTTTCGAAGAAAAGGATTATCAAACAGAGTCCAAACGGAATGAAACCTTCGGGAACATGATTTTCTCAACGAACAAGACCCGGGAGACTTGGACCCTACATCAAGAAAGAAAAGAGGAGGCCATGAGGTAGGGGCGCGCCTGCCTACCCTAGGTGCGGCCTCCATCCTCGTGGGCCCCCTGTTGCTCCACCGATGTACTCCTTCCTCCTATATATACCTACGTACCCCCAAACGATCAGATACGGAGCCAAAACCCTAATTCCACCGCCGTAACTTTCTGTATCCATGAGATCCCATCTTGGGGCATGTTCCGGAGCTCCGCCGGAGGGGGCATCGATCACGGAGGGCTTCTACATCAACACCATAGCCTCTCCGATGAAGTGTGAGTAGTTTACCTCAAACCTACGTGTCCATAGTTAGTAGCTAGATGGCTTCTTCTCTCTTTTTGGATCTCAATACAATGTTCTCCCCCTCTCTTGTGGAGAACTATTCGATGTAATCGTCTTTTTGCGGTGTGTCTGTTGAAACCGATGAATTGTGGGTTTATGATCAAGTCTATCTATGAATAATATTTGAATCTTCTCTGAATTCTTTTATGTATGATTGGTTATCTTTGCAAGTCTCTTCGAATTATCAATTTGGTTTGGCCTACTAGATTGATATTTCTTGCAATGGGAGAAGTGCTTAGCTTTGGGTTCAATCTTGCGGTGTCCTTTCCCAGTGACAGTAGGGGCAGCAAGGCACGTATTGTATTGTTGCCATCGAGGATAACAAGATGGGGTTTTCTTCATATTGCATGAGTCTATCCCTCTACATCATGTCATCTTGCTTAAGGCGTTACTCTGTTTTTAACTTAATACTCTAGATGCATGCTGGATAGCGGTCGATGAGTGGAGTAATAGTAGTAGATGCAGGCAGGAATCGGTCTACTTGTCTCGGACGTGATGCCTATATACATGATCATACCTATATATTCTCATAACTATGCTCAATTATGTCAATTGCTCAACAGTAATTTGCTCACCCACCATAGAATACTTATGCTCTCGAGAGAAGCCACTAGTGAAACCTATGGCCCCCGGGTCTATCTTTATCATATTGATCTCCTACTACTTAGTTATTTCCTTTGCTATTTACTTTGCCTTTATTTTACTTTGCATCTTTATCATAAAAATACCAAAAATATTATCTTATCATATCTATCAGATCTCACTCTCGTAAGTGGCCTTATAGGGATTGACAACCCCTGTTTGTGTTGGTTGCGAGGATTTATTTGTTTTGTGCAGGTACGAGGGACTCGCGCGTAGCCTCCTACTAGATTGATACCTTGGTTCTCAAAAACTGAGGGAAATACTTACGCTACTTTGCTGCATCATCCCTTCCTCTTAGGGAAAACCAACGCAGTGCTCAAGAGGTAGCAAGAAGGATTTCTGGCACCGTTGCCGGGGAGGTCTACGCAAAAGTCAACATACCAAGTACCCATCACATACCCTTATCTCCCGCATTACATTATTTGCCATTTGCCTCTCGTTTTCCTCTCCCACACTTCACCCTTGAAGTTTTATTCGCCCTCTCTCTCTCTATCCTCCCTCTCCCTCTCTATTTGCCTCTTTTTGCCCGCTTGCTTTTTGTTTGCTTGTGTGTTTGTTTGCTTGCTTTTCATGATGGCTCAAGATAATACTAAATTGTGTGACTTCACCAATACCAACAACAATGATTTTATTAGCACTCCGATTGCTCCTCTTATCGATGCTGAATCTTGTGAAATTAATACTGCTTTGCTGAATCTTGTCATGAAAGATCCGTTCTCCGGCCTTCCTAGTGAAGATGCCGCTACCCATCTAAATAGCTTCGTTGATTTGTGCGACATGCAAAAGAATAAAGATGTGGATAATGATATTGTTAAATTGAAGCTATTTCCTTTTTCGCTTAGAGATCGTGCTAAAGCTTGGTTTTCGTCTTTGCCTAAAAATAGTATTGATTCATGGAACAAGTGCAAAGATGCTTTTATCTCTAAGTACGTATTTTCCTCCCGCTAAGATCATCTCTCTTCGAAACAATATTATGAATTTCAAGCAACTTGATCATGAACATGTTGCACAAGCTTGGGAGAGAATGAAACTAATGATACGTAATTGCCCTACTCATGGTTTAAATTTGTGGATGATTATACAAAAAAAATTATGCCGGATTGAATTTTGCTTCTAGAAATCTTTTAGATTTGGCCGCGGGAGGCACTTTTATGGAAATCAATTCAGGAGAAGCTACTAAACTCCTAGATAATATTATGGTTAATTATTCTCAATGGCATACTGAAAGATCTACTAATAAAAAGGTGCATGCGATAGAAGAAATTAATGTTTTGAGTGGAAAGATGGATGAACTTATGAAATTATTTGCTAATAAGAGTGTTTCTTCTGATCCTAATGATATGCCCTTGTCTACTTTGATTGAGAATAATAATGAATCTATGGATGTGAATTTTCTTGGTAGGAACAATTTTGGTAACAACGCGTATAGAGGAAATTTCAACTCTAGGCCTTATCCTAGTAATCCCCCTAATAATTATGGTAATTCCTACAAAAATTCTTATGGAAATTATAATAAGATGCCCTCTGATTTTGAATCTAATATTAAAGAATTTATTACTTCCCAAAAGAATTTTAATGCTATGATTGAAGAAAAATTGCTTAAGATTGATGATTTGGCTAGGAACGTTGATAGAATTTATCTTGATGTTGATTCTTTGAAATTTAGATCTATTCCACCTAAGCATGATATCAATGAGTCTCTCAAAGCCATGAGAATTTCCATTGATGAGTGCAAAGAAAGAACCCCTAGGATGCGTGCTAAGAAAGATGCCTTTATAAGAGCGTGTTCTTCTAGTTCCTATGAAAATAAAGATGAAGATCTAAAAGTTATTGATATGTCCCCTATTAAATCTTTGTTTTGCTATATGAATCTTGATAATTATGGGACTGAACATGATCCACCTTTACCTAGAAGGTGTTCGGAATTTGTTGATCTTGATGCTAAATTTGATAAAAGCGGGATTGAAGAAATTAAAACCCTAGATGTTGCTAAACCCACTATTATGGATTTTAAGGAATTTAACTATTAAAATTTCTCTTTGATTGATTGTATTTCCTTGTTGCAATCCGTGCTAAATTCTCCTCATGCTTATAGTCAAAATAAAGCGTTTACTAAACATATCGTTGATGCCTTGATGCAATCTTATGAAGAAAAACTTGAATTGGAAGTTTTTGTCCCTAGAAAACTTTATGATGAGTGGGAACCAACTACTACATTAAAATTAAAGATCATGAATGGTATGCTTTATGTGATTTGGGTGCTAGTGTTTCCACGATTCCAAAGACTTTGTCTGATTTGTTAGGTTTCCGTGATTTTCATGATTGCTCTCTAAACTTGCACCTTGCGGATTCCACTACTAAGAACCCTATGGGAAGAATTAATGATGTTCTTATTGTTGCAAATAGGACTTATGTGTCGTTCTTGACATAGATTGCAATCCTTCATGTCCTATTATTCTTGGTAGACCTTTCCTTAGAACGATTGGTGCAATTATTGATATGAAGGAAGGAAATATTATATTCCAATTTCCATTAAGGAAAGGCATGGAACACTTTCCTAGAAATAAAATTAAATTAACTTATGAATCTATTATGAGAGCCACTTATGGATTGCCTACCAAAGATGGCAATACATAGATCTATTCTTGCTTGTTATGCCTAGCTAGGGGCGTTAAACGATAGCGCTTGTTGGGAGGCAACCAAAATTTATTTTTATTCCTTGATTTTTGCTACTGTTTAGTAATAAATAATTTATCTAGCCTCTGTTTTGGTTGTGTTTTTTGTGTTTAATTAGTGTTTGTGCCAAGTAGAACTGTTGGGAAGACTTGGGGAAAGTCTTGTTGAACTTGCTGTAAAAAACAGAAACTTTAGCACTCACGAGAACTACTGCCATTTTTATTTGGAAAGTGCTATTTAGTTAATTATTTTTTCAGATGATTAATAGATAAATTCCTCACGTCCAGCAATTTATTTTAGAATTTTTGGGGTTCCAGATCTTGCGCTAGCTATAGATTACGACAGACTGTTCTGTTTTTGACAGGTTCTATTTTTCGTGTGTTGTTTGCTTATTTTGATGAATCTATGGCTAGTAAAATAGTTTATAAACCATAGATAAGTTGGAATACAGTAGGTATAACACCAATATAAATAAATAATGAGTTCATTACAGTACCGTGAAGTGGTCTTTTATTTTCTTTCGCCAACGGAGCTCACGAGATTCTCTACTTTAAGTTTTGTGTTGTGAAGTTTTCAAGTTTTGGGTAAAGATTTGATAGATTATGGAACAAGGTGTGGCAAGAGCCTAAGATTGGGGATGCCCATGGCACCCCCAAGATAATCTAAGGACACATAAAAGACAAAGTTTGGGGATGCCCCGGAAGGCATCCCCTCTTTCGTCTACTTCTATCGGTAACTTTACTTGGAACTATATTTTTATTCGCCACATGATATGTGTTTTGCTTGGAGCGTCTTGTATTATTTGAGTCTTTGCTTGTTAGTTTACCACAATCATCCTTGCTGTACACACCTTTTGAGAGAGCCATACATGATTTAGAATTTGTTAGAATACTCTATGTGCTTCGCTTATATCTTTTGAGTTATATAATTTTGCTCTAGTACTTCACTTATATCTTTTAGAGCACGGTGGTGGATTTGTTTTATAGAAACTATTGATCTCTCATGATTCACTTAGATTATTTTGAGAGTCTTTATAGCATGGTAATTTGCTTTAAATCCTAATATGCTAGGTATTCAAGAAGAATAAAAATTCTCTTATGAGTGTGTTGAATATTATGATAAGTTTGATACTTGATAATTGTTTTGAGATATGAAGATGGTGATATTAAAGTCATGCTTGTTGAGTAGTTGTGAATTTGAGAAATACTTGTGTTGAAGCTTGTGATTCCCGTATCATGCACGTATGGTGAACCGCTATGTGATGAAGTCGGAGCATGATTTATTTTTTGATTGCCTTCCTTATGAGTGGCGGTCGGGGACGAGCGATGGTCTTTTCCTACCAATCTATCCCCCTAGGAGCATGCGCGTAATACTTTGCTTTGATAACTTGTAGATTTTTGCAATAATTATATGAGTTCTTTATGACTAATGTTGAGTCCATGGATTATACGCACTCTCACCCTTCCACCTTTTCTAGCCTCTCTAATACCGCGCACCTTTCGCCGGTATCATACACCCACCATATACCTTCCTCAAAACATCCACCATACCTACCTATTATGGCATTTCCATAGCCATTCCGAGATATATTTCCATGCAACTTTCCACTGTTCTGTTTATTATGACACACTCCATCATTGTCATATCGCTTAGCATGATCATGTAGTTGACATCGTATTTGTGGCAAAGCCACCATTCATAATTCTTTCATACGTGTCACTCTTGATTCATTGCATATCCCGGTACATCGCTGGAGGCATTCATATAGAGTCATATTTTGTTTTAAGTATCGAGTTGTAATTGTTCAGTTGTAAGAAAAATAAAAGTGTGATGATCATCATTATTAGAGCATTGTCCCAGTGAGGAAAGGATGATGGAGACTATGATTCCCCCACAAGTCGGGATGAGACTACGGACGAAAAAAAAGAGGCCAAAGAAGCGCAAAAAAAAGAGGCCATAAAAAAGAGAAAAGGCCCAAATAAAAAAAGAAAAAATGAGAGAAAAAGAGAGAAGGGACAATGTTACTATCCTTTTACCACACTTGTGCTTCAAAGTAGCATCATGATCTTCATACTAGAGAGTCTCTCATGTTATCACTTTCATATACTAGTGGGAATCTTTCATTATAGAATTTGGCTTGTATATTCCAATGATGGGCTTCCTCAAAATGCCCTAGGTCTTCATGAGCAAGCAAGTTGGATGCACACCCACTTAGTTTATTTTTGAGCTTTCATATACTTATAGCTCTAGTGCATCCGTTGCATGGCTCCCTACTCACTCACATTGATATCTATTGATGGGCATCTCCATAGCCCGTTGATACGCCTAGTTGATGTGAGACTATCTTCTCCCTTTTTTTTCTTCTCCACAACCACCACTCTATTCCACCTATAGTGCTATATCCATGGCTCACGCTCATGTATTGCGTGAAGATTGAAAAAGTTTTGAGAATGTCAAAAGTATGAAACAATTGCTTGGCTTGTCATCGAGGTTGTGCATGATTTAAATATTTTGTGTGGTGAAGATAGAGCATAGCCAAACTATATGATTTTGTAGGGATAACTTTCTTTAGCCATTTTATTTTGAGAAGACATAATTGCTTTGTTAGTATGCTTGAAGTATTATTATTTTTATGTCAATATGAACTTTTGTCTTGAATCTTTCGGATCTGAATATTCATACCACAATTAAGAAGAATTACATTAAAATTATGCCAAGTAGCACTCCGCATCAAAAATTCTGCTTTTATCATTTACCTACTCGAGGACGAGCAGGAATTAAGCTTGGGGATGTTTGATACGTCTCCAACGTATCTATAATTTTTGATTGCTCCATGCTATATTATCTACTGTTTTGGACATCATTGGGCTTTATTATCCACTTTTATATTATTTTTGGGACTAACCTATTAACCGGAGGCCCTGCCCAGAATTGCTGTTTTTTGCCTGTTTTAGGGTTTCGGAGAAAAGGAATATCAAACGGAGTCCAAACGGAATGAAACCTTCGGGAACGTGATTTTCTCAACGAACAAGACCCGGGAGACTTGGACCCTACATCAAGAAAGAAAGGAGGAGGCCACGAGGTAGGGGGCGCGCCTGCCTACCCTGGGCGCACCCTCCACCCTCGTGGGCCCCCTATTGCTCCACCGATGTACTCCTTCCTCCTATATATACCTACGTACTGCCAAACGATCAGATACGGAGCCAAAACCCTAATTCCACCGCCGTAACTTTCTGTATCCATGAGATCCCATCTTGGGGCATGTTCCGGAGCTCCGCCGGAGGGGGCATCGATCACGGAGGGCTTCTACATCAACACCATAGCCTCTCCGATGAAGTGTGAGTAGTTTACCTCAGACCTACGTGTCCATAGTTAGTAGCTAGATGGCTTCTTCTCTCTTTTTGGATCTCAATACAATGTTCTCCCCCTCTCTTGTGGAGAACTATTCGATGTAATCGTCTTTTTGCGGTGTGTCTGTTGAAACCGATGAATTGTGGGTTTATGATCAAGTCTATCTATGAATAATATTTGAATCTTCTCTGAATTCTTTTATGTATGATTGGTTACTTTGCAAGTCTCTTCAAATTATCAATTTGGTTTGGCCTACTAGATTGATCTTTCTTGCAATGGGAGAAGTGCTTAGCTTTGGGTTCAATCTTGCGGTGTCCTTTCCCAGTGACAGTAGGGGCGGCAAGGCACGTATTGTATTGTTGCCATCGAGGATAACAAGATGGGGTTTTCTTCATATTGCATGAGTCTATCCCTCTACATCATGTCATCTTGCTTAAGGCGTTACTCTGTTTTTAACTTAATACTCTAGATGCATGCTGGATAGCGGTCGATGAGTGGAGTAATAGTAGTAGATGCAGGAAGGAGTCGGTCTACTTGTCTCGGACGTGATGCCTATATACATGATCATACCTAGATATTCTCATAACTATGCTCAATTCTGTCAATTGCTCAACAGTAATTTGCTCACCCACCGTAGAATACTTATGCTCTCGAGAGAAGCCACTAGTGAAACCTATGGCCCCCGGGTCTATCTTTATCATATTGATCTCCTACTACTTAGTTATTTCCTTTGCTATTTACTTTGCCTTTATTTTACTTTGCATCTTTATCATAAAAATACCAAAAATATTATCTTATCATATCTATCAGATCTCACTCTCGTAAGTGGCCTTATAGGGATTGACAACCCCTGTTTGCATTGGTTGCGAGGATTTATTTGTTTTGTGCAGGTACGAGGGACTCGCGTGTAGCCTCCTACTGGATTGATACCTTGGTTCTCAAAAACTGAGGGAAATACTTACGCTACTTTGTTGCATCATCCCTTCCTCTTCGGGGAAAACCAACACAATGCTCAAGAGGTAGCAAGACACAAGTTGATTTCTTAGCCGTGTGCGGTGCCCCCCTCCACAGATTTCCACCTCGGTCATATTGTCGTAGTGCTTAGGCGAAGCCCTGCATCGGTAACTTCATCATCACCGTCACCACGCTGTCGTGCTGACGGAACTCACCCTCGGCCTTATCTAGATCTAGAGTTCGAGGGACGTCACCGAGCTGAACGTGTGTAGATCGCGGAGGTGCCGTGCATTCG
Organism: Triticum urartu; assembly: GCF_056163025.1. Taxonomy (NCBI): domain Eukaryota; kingdom Viridiplantae; phylum Streptophyta; class Magnoliopsida; order Poales; family Poaceae; genus Triticum; species Triticum urartu. The sequence goes on from NC_141876.1 coordinate 446,003,512, forward strand.
GTACTTGATCGGTTGGATCGCGAAGACGTGCGACTACATCAACCGCGTTACTAAATGCTTCTGCTTTCGGTCTACGAGGGTACGTGGACACACTCTCCCCACTCATTGCTATGCATCTCCTTGATAGATCTTGCGTGATCGTAGGAAATTTTTGAAATATTGCATTCCCCAACATCTATCACACCCGATCATCACGAGGTGCTTCGAAATGACAAACTTTGGCAATGGTGCATACTCGGGGAGAACACTTTTATCTTGAAATTTAGTGATCGGATCATCTTATAATGCTACTGCCGTTCTAGGCAAAATAAGATGCATAAAGGATAAACATCACATGCAATCAAAATATGTGACATGATATGACCATCATTATCTTGTGCTTTTGATCTCCATCTCCAAAGCATCGTCATGATCTCCATCATCACCGGCTCGACACCTTGATCTCCATCGTTGCATCGGGGTCATCTCGCCAACTATTGATTCTACAACTCTTGCTAACGCATGGTGATAAAGTAAATCAATTACACGATGCTTGCATTTCATACAATAATTAAGAGACAACCCTAAGGCTCCTGCTGGTTGTCGATATTATGAAACGTGATTATCTCATACAACAACGTATATCACATCACTTCTTGACCATATCACATCACAACGTGCCCTGCGAAAACAAGTTAGACGTCCTCTACTTTGTTGTTGCAAGTTTTACATGGCTGCTATGGGCTTTTAGCAAGAACCGTGCTTAACTACGCAAAAACTACAACGGTGATTTATCAAGTTGGTTGTTTTAACCTTCTTCAAGGACCGGCCGTAGTCAAATTTGATTCAACTAAAGTAGGAGAAACAGACACCCGCCGGCCACCTTTATGCAAAACAAGTTGCATCAAAGTCGATGGAACCGGTCTCATGCGCATGGACATGTAAGGTTGGTCCGGGCCGCTTCATCCCACAATACTGCCGAATCAAAATAAGACATTGGTGGTAAGCAGTATGACTATCACCGCCCACAACTCTTTGTGTTCTACTCGTGCATATCATGTATGGATAGACCTGGCTTGGATGCCACAGTTGGGAAACGTTGCATGGAAAACAAAAACATTCTACGCACATGCAAGATCTATCCAGGGACATGCATAGCAACGAGAGGGGAGAGTGTCTCTATGTACCCTCGTAGACCGTAAGAGGAAGCGTTTAGTAACGCGATTGATGTAGTCGAACTTCTTCACGATCCAACCGATCAAGTACCAAACATACGACACCTCCGCGTTCAGCACACGTTCAGCTCGGTGACGTCCTCGCCTTCTTGATCCAGCAAGACGGGCGAAGTAGTAGATGAGTTCCAGCAGCACAATAGCGTGGTGACGGTGGTGGCGATGCTATCTCCGTAGGGCTTTGCCTAAGCACTCCGAAAATATGACTGAGGGACGAAACTGTGGAGAGGGGCACTGCACACGGCTAAGAGATTGTAATGGTTATATGTGGCGCCCCTCCCACATATATATAGGTGGGGGAAAGGGGAGCCAGCCAGGAGGCGCCCCAAGTGGGGTCGAATCCCACTTGGGCTCCCGCCCAAGCCCCCCCCCCCCCCCCCCCCCCGCTTCCATATTTGTGCCGGAGGGAAAGGAAAGGGGGGGAGGGAAGGAAGGGGGAGGACGAATCCCCCTCCTTCCTTTCTCCAATAGGCTGGCTGCCATAGGGGGGTGCACCAGCCCCTTGTGGGCTGGTGTGCTCCCCTCTATTAGCCCAATAGGCCCATCATCCTGCAGGAGCTTCCCGGAATCCCTTTCGGAGTTTCAGTGATCCGATGACTACCTGGTACCTCCCAAAACTCTGCCGCTGTCCAAATATCATCATCCTATATATTGAGCTTTACCTCTGGACCATTCCGGAGCTCCTCTGTGATCTCATTCGGGACTCCGAACAACATTCGGTCACCAAATCATATAATTCATACAACACTATATCATCAACGAACGTTAAGCATGTGGACCCTACAGATTCGAGAACTATGTAGACATGACCGAGACACCTCTCCAGTTAATAACCAATAGCGGAACCTGGATGCCCATATTGGTTCCTACATATTCTACGAAGATCTTTATCAGTTGAACCTTATGACAATATATGTAATTCCCTTTGTCTGTCGGTATGTTACTTGCCCGAGATTTGATCGTCGGTATCTTCATACCTAGTTCAATCTTCACTACTAGGGAAAAGCCTAGCAGTAGCGCGGGTAAAATGCTTATCAGTAGCGCGGGCAGCTGCGCTACTGATACGGCGCTACAGCTAACGCTTAGCAGTAGCGCGTGCTGACCCGAGCTACTGCTATCTAGGGATAGCAGCAGCGGTCTCCATAAAAACGCGCTGCTACTAATATCTATAGTGCCCTAGTATAAAAGGCGCTACTGCTAAGACCTCGCTACTACTAAAGCCATACCCCGCGCTACTGTTATTAGTTTCTAAAAAAATTTCTGCTCCATATTTTGTGCTGCTGAATTTTGTTTAGTGTTTTATACAATAGTCTCTAGCATATCATACACATACAAATCTGATCATATCATACACATACAAATAGCCTCATCAAATCGATCATGTCATCACCATAATCATCATCCAACACAAAATGACGTCTCTCTCGAAATAGCGATACAAGTTATGAGATGTCTCAAATACTTGCAACTACATCGTCATCCATCTAAACAATGATATAGACAAGAAGAGCTATCACTATGAGTGAGAGCGGAACTATGCAGTACATGAGGTGGCGGTTATGAGTCCTCTCTCGCGTTAGCATGAACCTCAAGTAACTAGCTTCTGCTTCATGTCTGCTTTTGAACCATTTATGGCTGGCGCCCGAGAACCGCTCGGATCATTTACCCTGCACATAATCATCATTTTCCGAATATAACATGTCCAAAACATCACATGTACAAATATGACATGTCCAAATTCCAAATGTGACATGTCCAAATCACATGTCCACATATCACATGTCCACTTCAAATTTGCATATAGCAGGAAGAAAAATCTAGAACTTGAAGAAAAATGCAAGAAGTTTTTTAAATAGCAACAATTGCTTTAACTAAAATAATAACAAATAGCAACAATTTCTTTAATTAAAAAATAGAAATAGTTTGAAACCTAGGGTTCATACTAAGTACCACTAAAAATAGCCAATAATCTGTCCTAGGTTTTTTTAACTAGGGTTCATGCTAATTGTAATTAACTAACTAGCACTAAAAATAGCCTGGGGTTCATACTAAGTAGCACTAAATAGCTAGGGTTCATACTAACAGAGAGAGAGAGAGAGCAGAGAGTAGAGAAGAGGGGAGGGGAGAGTGCTTACAGAGGGCGGAGAGAGAGATGGGGTCGGGGGAGACGGCGGCACCGAGGCACGGCGAGGAGGGGTCGGGGAAGACGGCGGCGAGGCGGGGTCGGGGGAGACGGCGGCGAGGCGGGGTCGAGGGAGACGGTGGCGGAGAGCAAGGGCAGGGCCTCCGGCAAGGTCGAGGGGGAGGAGCACAGGCGCACAACGACATCGAGGGAAGACTCCGACGAAGAGCGAGGGCAGGGGCTTCGGCGAGGGCAGGGGCTACGGCGGAGGCGACGTGGGGAGAAGAGAGAGTGGGGAATTGGGGGAGAAAGCAGAGGAGGGAAGCCCGCGTGGGGGTTATGTCAAAATAGCTTTAGCAGTAGCGTGGGAAAAGAAAACGTGCTGCTGCTAAAATCCGTAGCAGTAGCGCGCTCCTCACAAACTCGCTACTGCTAAGCTGGGCCCGTCCTGTGGACAAGTTCAGACTTAGCAGTAGCGCCCTACCCTAAAAGCGCGCTACTACTAATTTGATAGCAGTAGCGCGGTTTGTCAAAGGGCGCTACTACTATACCTAGCATGTCGGCAACGGTGTGGGAATCATAGTAGTAGCGTGTTTTATTCCTGTCGTGCTACTGCTAAGTGGATAGCAGTAGCGCCCTTTCTGACCACGCGCTACTGCTAAGTAGCAGTAGCGCCTTATTTTAACACGCGCTACTGGTAAGATTCTGTGTATAAGGTTTTTCCTAGTAGTGCTTGTTACCGGCAAGTCTCTTTACTCGTTCCATAATATGTCATCTCGTAACTAACTCCTTAGTCACTTTACTTGCAAGCTTCTTGTGATGTGTATTACCGAGAGGGCACAGAGATACCTCTCCGATACTCGGAGTGACAAATCCTAATCTCGACCCATGCCAACTCAACAGACACCTTCGGAGATACCTGTAGAGCATCTTTATGATCACCCAGTTACATTGTGACATTTGATAGCACACATGGTATTCCTCCGGTATCCGAGAGTTGCACGATATCATAGTCTAAGGAATATCTATTTGACATTAAGAAAGCAATAGCAATAAACTAAACGATCATATGTTAAGCTAATGAATGGGTCTTGTCCATCACATCATTCTCCTAATGATGTGATCCCCTTATCAAGTGACAACACATCTCTATGGTTAGGAAACCTTAACCATCTTTGATCAACGAGCTAGTCTAGTAGAGGCTCACTAGGGACATGGTATTTTGTTTATGTATCCACACATGTATCAGCATGAATAATAAACCTTTATCATGAATAAGGAAATACAAAATAACAACTTTATTATTGCCTCTAGGTCATATTTCCTTCATATATGGGGTAGACATACCTATAAATCATGAGTGGACATGGTGTCATGCGAGGATGGAATCACCTCTGTCCATGCCCACGTGATTCGTGCAATTTTTGTACAACTCGGTCGTATATCTATTTCTTTTTTTGCATGGTACCACGTGTCTCATTCATATCATAAAGATCAAAGTACAAGTCATGTAAGGACCGGTATGACAAAACTGAAAAGATAATAGAACATCTCTGAGCTTGACACCAACATCTGTCATCTGCCTCCGGCACCACGACAGCAGCCACCGAAGAAAAGAATGATGGATCACCTCCTCACCCGAGCTCGACGCGGCTCCATCGCTGATATGCAGCTTTGCAGACCTCCAAGATGGCTCCATCGTATATCTATTTCTTAGTATCGCACCAATGTAGTATAGGTCCAGTATTTCAGTCAATAAGTGAGTATGCCCCACCGCACAATAACTACATTGGTCCCCGAAAGTGCGTAGGAGCACCTGCGGGCTCACCTCCCTAGTATCTCACCATTCAATATGCATCGGGATATGTACCACTATATGTAGTTTGAGTGTATTCTTCAATTTTAGTTCAACACATAGATGTATTCTCTGCGCCTTCTGTCTCTGGGCCCCAACACGTCTATTCCAGCGCCCAACAACCAGCAACCAAAGTTGTCTTTACTCCTGTAACGGCCACATGTTTAATCAATGCATTCATCGTGTCTTCCTCCTCTCTTCTTTCAACTCTCTTGTTTCTAGCTTCTAAGCCAGCTGTCCTGCACCATGTTCCGGGAGCTCTACGTCACCTTGCTGGTTAAGCTCTCGAGGAGAGCTTGCTGGTGGCTGGTATAGCGAGTCTGGGTCATGCACGAACATGCACGAAGTAGAGTGGCGATGGGGGCACGCTGAGCTCATACTCCAGCCACACAACCATATTCGGCCACTGCTACTGCAGCTTGTGGTTCCACATCTTCCCACAGAAGCAGTCCTCAACAGCATAAGATGCCTTTCTGAGCTCAGTGTGCCCCCATCGCCCCTCTACTTCATGCATGCTCATGCATGACCTAGACTCGCTATACCAGCCACCAGAAGCCCTCCTCGACAAGCTTGACCTCGAGAGCTTGACCAGTGAGGTGACGCAGAGCTCCCGGAACATGGTGCAGGACAGCTGGCTTAGAAGCTGGAAACAAGAGAGTTTAAAGAAGAGAGGAGGAAGAGACGATGAATGCATTGATTAAACATGTGGTCATTACAGGAATAAAGACAACTTTGGTTGCTAGTTGTTGGGCGCTGGAACAGACGTGCTGGGGCTCGGAGACAGACGGTGCAGAGAGTACATCTATGCGTTGAACTAAAATTGAAGAATACACTCAAACTGCATATAGTGGTACATATCCCGATGCATATTGAATGGTGAGATACCAGGGAGGTGAGCCCGCAGGTGCTCCTACGCACTTTCGACAATATAACATCTAACCTTCTACCATCGCTGGAGTCTGATGCCAGGGCCATCATTTTTCACCCAGCGCTAGATTGAAGATGTACAACACTGGGTGACATATGTGGCATCTTCACCTGGACCACTTCAACATGTATTCATTTATTAGGAGCAGGTCGCGAAGCGTTAACTACATTGGAAGCATGCACCCTCTCCATAATCCCACCAGCTCTGTCCACCCATCATTGTTCAATTTTGGAAAGTGAGGTATTTTAGTTTCGTCACTTGTTTCGGACTACTGATTTACAACTGAAGTCCTTACATGTATCAATTTCTTACTGAAAAATCACTTAACTACATTCTTCATAGTTAACTCGAATCATGAAAATATAATTTGAATTTTAAAATGCAAGATTAAAAAAATCATTACATCAATTAATAGAAGACCAGGCAAAATTCTAAAGAAAGGTTAAAATATTTTTACATGGCTTATAGGATATTTGAGACATGACCAATATAAGAGAACGGGGTTCTTTTTGCACGGCTTCGGTTTTGATCTCAGCTTCGCAAGCATGCATGTTAACCAAAAATTTACAATTCCCATTTTTTTAACAAATTAGAGACATCAAAATCAACTCCAGAGATTTCCAGTTGAAGTTACAATATGAAAATATCTACGAGCTGCATTTAATTGCCTAAATATATGGGAGCAAGTTTGTCATGGTTACAGCTAAATTCGTGTGCTTATTCGATGTTCTATGTATTAATATTATATTACTATACGTATTAGTAATATATTAATCAATAAATTAGGACTAATCATCATATGAATGTGTTTAACCATCGTGCCATTTATTAGCTATGTAATATCTAGAGCTAATTAGCATGAGTATTGTACACTAAACCATCCAATTTGTCAAGAAACAGTCGATATGAATAAAGCTTCTTGTATCAACATTCATTTGATTCATCTGCCTATTGATGAGTGACACTTCAATACATAGGCTTGGACACGTAATCACAAGTTGGATATAGGCAGCACGTTCGTGGGAAAGCAAAATGTAGGACCAGTATCAATATGTAACCTGTGTATCAACGTAATTCGCGTTGGTAGACATATGATGTAAACTATGTCAACATAATAGCACACGCATGTAAAAAGAGCCGGCGGCGTGTGCGGAAGCCTGGGTGGCCGATTGGTATTGTGACGGCGAGGAGGAATGCCCGCATGCCCCGAGGATGTAGCCAGTGTTCGATGAACATCAGTAACAAATCTAGGTGTCATGCGTCATGTGATTACTTGGTCCTCGGATGGTTGACTACACATCTCTGATTATTCTAACAAGCCCTATCATGAATTAGGTTCTTTCTGAGGTGGAAGATATCGTCGTTGGAGTTCTGCTAGGAGCGAACTATGAAGCGAGCATTTTTGTGGTTCTCTTCTCAACGAGTTCAGTAAGTCTCAGAAGCGTCTCGCGCATGCAGGTGCGTACAACCACAGTGGTGGACGCGGTTCGGCGGTGAGACGTGTGTGGGAGAGCTCCTAATCGGTGGCTCGCAACGTCTCGGGTAGCTTACTAGCGCTCGAGGGTGATGCTACCGGGCTGACCCAACAAAACTTCGATCGAATGCATGAAACTTGAAGGAGAAATGAAGTTCGCTCGTTCGCTTCTAACTGGTTGGCTTTGTTGATCTGATTGGTTGATCAGTTGCCGTTAACTTTGTAAGAAGTTCACGACTATAAAAAATTTGTAAATCTGAAAAGATTTCAAATTTTTTTTTGCAAAAACAACCGCAAAATTGATGAAAAATTATAAAAATGAAAAGAGTTCATGAATTTGGAAAGTTCATGAAATTTGAAAAAGCTCACAAATTAAAAAAGGTTATGAAATTGGAATAAAAATCACAAAGTTTGGAAAAAAGATCTCGAATTTGGCAAAAGGTTCAGAGCTAAAAGTTCATGAAATTTGAGAAAAATAATTCACAAATTTTAAAAAAAAAGTTCATGAGATTTGGAAAAAAGTTCATGAATTTAGGAAAAACAATTCAAAGCTAAAAGTTCAATGACTTGAAAAACGTTCATGAATTATAAAAATTAACACGCTAAAAATTTCATGAATTTGAGAAAAAGTTCACGGAATATAAGAAAGTTCACAAATTTAAATATTGTTCACACAAATGAAGCCAAAAAAGGAGAAAAACAAATAATAATAATAATAATAATAATAATAATAATAATAATAATAATAATAATAATAATAATAAGAAGAAGAAGAAGAAGAAGAAGAAACAAAAAAGTAGAAGAAAAACTAAAACAAACAAGCAGGAAACCGAGAAAACCAGGATGAAAAAATAGAAAAAAAAATTAAACCTAAGGAAAAAGAGAAAAACCAAACCAACCAACCAACAACACAACAATCGAACGAACGATAAGCTAGCGAACGGAAAAAAACAACAACGAAATGGGCAAGAAATGATAGGAGAGTAAAACCCTGCAGACAAGACGAGCCCAATTCTACGGGAACTCCTATCGGGCGCTTCAGGCGCCCGAATCTCTCCCTGGCGTACGCTACGGCGCCCGAACTAACCAACCAACAACACAACAATCGAACGAACGAGAAGCTAGCGAACGAAAAAAAAAACAACAACGAAATGGGCAAGAAATGACGGGAGAGTAAAACCCTTGAGACGAGACGAGCCCAATTCTCTGGGAGCTCCTATCGGGCGCTTCAGGCGCCCGAACCTCTCCCTGGCACTCATTACGGCGCCCAATTGGACTGGCCCATGAATCCCGTTAAGCAGCAAGCACAGAAGCTCGCAAAAAATCGAAAAAAGATATCCACGATTCTGAAACACACGACCTTCGAGCTCAAATACAAGTCCACTAGCCACTCGAGCTATCCTGTCGGTACTGATTAGTAACAACGGTAAATACGTAATAAAAGACGTCGCCCCGCTATTTTATGTCGCAGATTTTTTTTGATTCTTTTAGAAAAAATTGTGAATTTCAAAAAGTTCATGGATTTTGAAAAAAGTTCTTCATTTTGGAAGAAAATTTTACAAATTTGAAAAAAGTCCATTGATTTTAAAAGGCTCATCAAATTTGAAAAAATGTCTGTGGATTTTAAAATAAAAATCGTCAAATTTGGAAAACTTTCATCAAATTTGTAAAAAAATCATGGGTTTTGAAAAACGTTCATATAAAATGGAAAAAATGTTTATGGATTTTCAAGAAACATTCATCGAATTTGAAAAAAAGTTCATTGAATTTGAAAAAACGTTCATCGAAATTGAAAAAGAGTTAATGATTTTTTTAAAAGTTCATCAGATTTGAATAAGGTTCATCGAATCTGAAAAAAAATTCAACAAATTTGAAAGAAGTTCATCGAAATTGGAAAAAATTAATGATTTTTTTAAAGAGAGTTCATTGAATTTGAAAAAAAGTTCATCAAATTCGAAAAAAAATTATCAGATTCTAAAAAAAGTTCATAAATTTTGAGGAAAAAATTTCACGAATTTGAAACAAAACATCGAACCAAGAAGTAGAAAAATGAAAAAAAAACAGAAATGATAGACGAAAAAAAGGAAGAAGGAAAGAAGAGATAACAAAATGGTGAAAAGGATGTAAGTTAACAGATGAGGCAAGTTGGCGTTGTGGTTACCACTGCTTTGCTCAACGCGGAGGTCTAGTTCGATCCTCTACCCGGGGCTCCTTTGTTGCGTTTAGGAAAGAGGAGATGGGCCGGCCCAGCGGGGGAGCGCTTCAGACGCCCGTTTGCAAAATCCATGTTAATGGGCGCCTGAAGCGCCCAAATAGGAAACGCCCAATTCTCCGTCTGATGCATTCGCACAGGACGCTGGCATCTGGACCGGCCTATTTAGCAAGTTCTACTACGTCAGTGTTTGGAATTCTAGGTCTTTTCTCTAGTGTTTCTCAAAAAAATGTCTCTTTTTTGGTTCTTTTCTTGGTCGGTTTTCTGTTGGTTTTTTATGCTGGTTTTTCACTATTTTATTTTTTGCTATCTTCTTTCTGCTATATTTTTTGTTTTTTTCCTTTCGTTTTTTCTGTTTATTTTAAATTTGCATAATTGAAAAAAGTTCATAAATTCACAATTTTAAAAAATACTTAAAACTAAAAACTGATTGAATTTTGAAAATTTGTTTGCTTTCCCCAAAAATCGACCATATTTTCCAAAAAAATACTTTGAAATTTCTGATTTTTTTTCGTTTCATAAATAAGTTCACAATTTAAAGATGTTTGCGTTTTTTTAATGTGCAAAAAAATGAAGAATATTCATACTTTATAGTTTTAGAGTTTCAGAAAATATTCTCATTATCAAATATTTTTCACAGGTCCAAACAATCTTTGCTTTTTTGCAATTATTGTTCCATGGTTTAAAAACTGTTCGTCTTTCTGAAAATTGTTTGCCTTTTTTCCAAAAAAAATCACATTTTAAAAACTATTCCTGATTTAAAATTGTTCAGGTCTTCCGAAAATGTTTGAAATGTAAATAATACTAAGAATAAAAAAATCACTTTTGAAACAATTGGAATTTTAAAAAATTGTTTGAGTTCTCAAAATATATATGTCAGTTGAAAAAAAGCATAGTTTTCAAGAAATGTTTCAATTTCTTAAAAATGTTTCAAATCTCGACGCTATAGTGTTATCTTAAATATTTCGCGCTTCCCATCATGACTAGAGGCCATCAGTTCTGTGGCTAGCCCCATGTTTCAATAGCGTGAGATGGCTAGTTCGATTCCTCGCTTAGTTGATCCTTTTTTTCGATTTTTACCTCGCACGGTACAGAAAAAAAGGTCGACGCGCTCATATCTCTACCTCTCTACCTACTAATAAAGCAATTATTGCTTCTAGTCGTACGTCGTCGGCGTTTTTCCGAAAAAGCCCCTCTATTTCTTTGAAATAAACCCGCAATCCTTGTTTAAGTGGCACTCTAGAAAACGTTTAATTTTGCATAAAAACTCCTGCATTTATTAGAAATTTATGGCCACGACCCTTATCTCTTATTAGACTAGCTCACCACCGCGCGTCTGGCTGGTCGCAGCGGTCTGACCTGGCGGGAGCCCACGGACGACGTCTTTGCTTACCGGCGGCGCCCGGAGGCGAATGGGGCTGCCTCGGGAGATCCACTCGGGCGCGACAGGAGGCTCGAGGAGAGGGCCAGGCGTGGCCTGGCGTCTCCAAGAGCCTCGAGGCCGTCGCCGCCGGCGTCAGGCGTCCAAGTCAGTCGCGACGGCTCCGTCGTGCAAAGCTTTCGCCGGTCACCTTCCAGTCCGGCTGCGTAGTGATCGCGGCGCCGCCGCAGGAGGACACCACCTGGCAGGAACGACGCCCATGCGTCCAGCTCACCGTCGAAGTTGCCCTGTCCTCAGAAAGGCAGCGGCACTCCCCGTGGCACCTCCACTCGCCGAACAGCTGCGTCGTGTGCATGCTCGCCCAGGACCAGTCCCTTCTCGGATTCGAAAGACCAGATGAATCAAAAAAGCAGCAGCGAAAAATTATCATTCAAGATCTGAATACAGATGGACGGTCTCGCGGATAAGAAAACTCGGGGCTCACCAGGGCAGCCGCACTGCACGGGCCACGATCCAAGCCGCCCCTCAAGCCATCCGAGATCTGGCGCGGAACGCCGCAGCAAGGCACCGGAGGAGGAGGGCGGGCTGGAAACGACCACGCCGATCCGGAGCCCGGAGCCCCGACGCAGATCCATGCGGCCCCGTCAAGCTGCCGCCGAGCTCGACCCTGAAGCAGACCACCGCTACCGCGGCTCCACCACAGGCCCAGCCAACCCCCCTCCCCCGCGCGCAAGCTCGGTAACCAGGAGCCCATATGCGGCCGCACCGCAACCGGCCGACGAACGCGAAGCATCCATCGGTCACGGGCGAGACGGCCTAGGAAATCGAATCGTCCAACTGCTGCGGATGGGGGCAGTCACATCGGTGAAGGAGAAGAGAGAGATGGGGTCAACAGAACGAACTCCAGGGGCGGGAAGGGAGGGAGGGGCAGTGGCGTAGCTGTAGGGTGGCCAGGGTGGTCCATGGACCACCCTGGAATTCAGCCCATTAGTATACTACTAGTCTGTAAAAAAGAAAAAGAAAAAAGCAAGCCCAACTCAGCGCATGTACACATGAAGGATTGGCTCATTAGTCTCCGCGAACGTTCGTGTGTGCGCTGATTGATCGACACCAGAAGATGTTTCTATTTCTCAAAAAAAAGACATTTCTGATTCCCGTCGCATCGATCTTGCAGTTATGGAACCCTAGCGATGAGCGCCATCCGCCTTCGCCCCGCAGCCCCCGGTGCGCATCCGCCGGCCGACAGGGCACTCGTCGACACGACGGACCGGCGGCCGGGCGAAGGACACTTGCTGGCGCCGGCAAACAGGCGGCCGGCGAAGCACGCACGCATGCACAACCTAGTTAGGTTGCGCAACACTTGTTCAGTTTTTCATTCTACTACAATCTGAAGTAAGATATTTTGTTCTCCTCTAATTCATAAATTCAAAGTGTAAATTTCTTTTGCTATGAAGATTTGAACAACTTAAGTTGAGATCTGAAGATATAGTTTGTTTTTGGTAATTGATAACTGATAAAGAGAACCGACTAATCATTAGGGATTTGTTCCAATTGATAGCTAATAAATTAATGTTTGTGTAGAATTGTTGCAAAATGAAGAGGACCAGGGACATAGCATCTCTTTTTATTGTGTTATATACATCGAGCGAGATGCTTTCTTCAAAGCGAATGAAGGTGATATAATTGGTACTTTCATGGTTTTGGGAAGGCGTTATCCGACAAACAAGGTGTGCTATCTTCTTTTACGCGAATTTAAGGCGTAACCATGAATTCTATTATCATTTTAAAGACCTTATTGATATATGCTTTTGGACTATTCTGTATGTATATGTTGGTTTAGTTGAATTTGTGGTGCATTTTTTTCCCTGTCAATTGAACCACCCTGACATAAAATCCTAGCTACGCCACTAGGGAGGGGTGGTGCTTTGTGATGTGGAGGAGGGAAGAGAGAGGAGAACGTGGCACCATGGGCTGGAGTAGAAGGGCGCGTGGTGTGCTGTGTGCGAGAGCCACGGATAGAGAGAAGAGGAAGGAGAGAAGCACAGATGGGTGGGAGGGCGCTGGATGGATGGATAAAACAGACGAGGAGGAAGGAGAGCAGCACATGTCCACGGCTCCACACAATAGTAGTGGTCTCGGTGAAGATTATTGTTGTGGGTTTTGCCTTTTTTTCAATGGCTGCACCGGCCAGAAGCTGCTGGAGAATGTCATGCATGCTAGCACTGATTGTATTTTTTTAATGAGCACCGATATAATTACTTGTTGTTGTTCTGCTGTTACTATATAGTTTAATGTTCGAGCCTACAACATCTTATGAATACATCAGTGGATAGAATAAGTAAATGAGTGAAATATTGGAAATATATATTTCTACCCAAGAGTAGAGAGAATGTGACAACTAACAATGCTGCATCTTGAAATTTCCTTTTTCTTTTTGACAATCCACCCGAAATTTACCTGTGATGGGGAACATATAAAAGCTTGTTTTTTTAATGGTGACGATGACCAAGTTCAAATAGTGCAAAAGAAAAGAAACAAAATCTAATCTGACGTGTCCGGTGCCCGAAACAATATATATTTGTATCGGGTGCTATCTGATATATCTGGATGGAATATAGTTGCCCTAAGCTGACTTGGCCAGTGCAGGCGTACCCGTAAGCGAGCGGTCGAATATATTCCACCAGGTAGACGGTGCTGACGTGGCTGGTTCTCTAATATTTTCCACATACAAGTTAAATAAGTTCAATTTGTTCACCAAGAGACAGATGCAAAGATAGAAGGCCCCAGTTATGAAATATGGAAGACATAGAAGGACCCAGTTTCATAGAAGACGAAAAATGTTGGGGCAGATGATTATCTTCCTTTAAGCAAATTCTACAAATTTATATTTCACTTGCTGCTTTGAAATCACATCATGCATCTTGCTGAGTAACTTTAGTGATTTGATTTGCATAGATTTATACAAAGATTTGCTCATATTGAGAATCATGTGTAGTGGAAATTTTTTTCTTGGGAAGCAAAGGTAGTAGATTTTGATCCAAACACAATAATAATTTTATTTTTCAATTGCTTGTGCAATATATGAAAATGGTTTCTATTTGATTGATAATATGGTGAAAACTTTATAAGTCAATGTCACATGTAATTGTTCAAGAGAACTCCAGAGCGGCGGAGAATGGCGAGCGACCCGTTCCCAACTCAGCCCCTCCCGGCGCCGGCCGCCGCGGCCACGCCGGCCACCACCCCCTGCGCCTTCTGCTGCTGCCGCCCCCACCGGCTTGCCTGCCGCCGGACTTCACCCCGCAGGTGGTTCCTCTTTCTTCAGGCACTGCGTCCCTGCCGGCGCAGTTGGGCGCCAGATCCAGTTCGCCGGTCCGGCGGTCGCCGCCTCCCGAAGGCCTGGGCTCGGTGCTTGCGCTGGAGGAATTGGTGCCGGAGACGCCGCCTGAGCCCCAGGGCGCCCAGCCGCAGATCGCATGCATCGTTGTCGTCCCGTCGCCTCGCAGCCATGGCGCCTCCTCCTCCTCCTCCCGCAACGGCTCTTCGGCGGATGCAGGGCGTGATGTAGAGAAGACCGGCGAGGAATGGAAGCTCGTATCCTACCGGCGTGGCCCGTGCCCCCGCCCCTCCTGCTCAGGCCACCCCTCGACGACCTCGATTGAAGCATATTAATGGTTGGGTCACCGAGCATGAGAGGAAGGAGGAAATCATTCTTGACCACTTCTCTAGCATCATCGGAAAGACAAATGCTAGAAAAAAAGACTTCAATTGGGATCACTTTCATTTTGAGGATTGCGCCCTTGGCAATCTTGATGATCCCTTCACACTGGAGGAAGTCCACAATGTCATCAAGCAAATGCCCAATGACAAGGCCCCCGGACCGGATGGGTTCACCGGATTGTTTTTCAAGTCATGTTGGGGCATTATTAAAGAGGATGTTATGCGGGTGATCCACCAATTTGGTAACCTCCATGTGGCCAATCTTCATTGGCTTAACTCAGCGAACATTGTGCTCTTGCCAAAGAAAGATGGGGCGGAGGGAATTGGTGACTACAGACCTATTAGCCTAATCCATGCCATAGCCAAGATCATTGCCAAGTTGCTTGCGGTCCGTCTTGGGCCTCATATGGACAAGCTTATCTCCAAGGCTCAAAGCGCTTTCATCAAGAAGAGAAGTATTCATGATAACTTCATGTATGTGCGTAATCTTGCTCGCCGGCTCCACAAAAGCAAAACTCCATCCATCCTTCTCAAGCTTGACATTTGGAAGGCTTTTGACTCCGTACGTTGGGATTACATTCTTGATCTCCTCCAACGAAGAGGCTTTCCTAGCAAATTTCGTGAGTGGATTGCGGCCCTCCTTTGCACATCCACTTCCCGGATTCTACTCAATGGTGTTCCCGGCCCACCTATTAAGCATGGCCAGGGCCTTCGCCAAGGAGACCCGTTCTCGCCTCTATTGTTCGTCATCGCCATTGACCCTCTCCAATAAGTGTTGGATTTGGCCACTGCTCATGGCTTACTCCATAAGATCAGAGGTCGTGGGGCTGTTTGTAGGACCTCACTCTATGCTGATGATGCAATGGTATTCATGGCCCCCATCAAACAAGATATGGACAACCTGTTGTCCATCTTGCACTGCTTTGGTGACGTTACCGGTCTAGAGACAAACTTACAAAATAGCTCCTATGTCCCCATCCGGTGTAGCAACCGCAACCTAGGAGAGATCCTCCATAACTTGCCGGCGACCCGAGCTCACTTTCCCATCCGTTACTTGCGCCTACCCCTATCCATATGGCAACTCAAGAGAGCAGATTTTCAATTCCTTGAAGATAAGGTTGCCACAAGGCTGGTACCTTGGGATGGGCAGAACGTCACCACTACGGGTAGCCTTGTCAAGTCGGTGCTCACCTCGCAAGTCATCTACCATGCCACTCCACTTATCATCCCACCACCCATAATAAAGAGCATCAACAAAATCGAGAGGGCTTTCCTTTGGGCAGGAACAGACAAAATCACCGGCGCAAAGTGCAAGGTTAATTGGGCTACTGCGTGTCGACCAAAGCATCTTGGTGGATTTGGTGTGCTCGACCTTGACAAGTTTGCTCGGGCCTTGCATTTGCGTTGGCTTTGGTATGAGTGGAAAGACCCGGGCAAGCTTTGGGTGGGTATGGGGAACCCATGCGACAAGGTGGACATCAACCTATTCTACGCCTCTACCATCATCTCAATTGGCAATGGTGCCATTGCCCCCTTTTGGGGTTCCCCTTGGCTCAATGGAAAGAAACCGAAGGACATTGCTCCTCTCATTTACTTTGCCTCCTCGCGAAAAAATTGGAAAGTCAAGGAGGCCTTGGTGGATGATGCTTGGATTCGCAAGATAAACCTCAATATGATTCTGACCATGGAGCACCTAGGCAATTTCTCACACTTTGGGAGCAAATTCGCCACACCCACCTACGCGAGGATGCCATCGACGAGATGGTTTGGA
This sequence comes from Triticum urartu, assembly GCF_056163025.1. Taxonomy (NCBI): domain Eukaryota; kingdom Viridiplantae; phylum Streptophyta; class Magnoliopsida; order Poales; family Poaceae; genus Triticum; species Triticum urartu. The sequence goes on from NC_141876.1 coordinate 446,020,186, forward strand.
AGCACTCAACAAGTGGTTTTTATTCGTCGGCATCGGCTTATCACGCACAATTCATTGGATCTATGGGCACCACCTTCCACTGCTACATTTGGGGAGCTTGGGCTCCGCCGAAGGTGAAATTCTTTGCTTGGCTTGCAACCCGTAATAGGATTTGGACGGCTGACAGACTCGTTAGGAGGGGTTGGCAAAATTGTGGACTGTGTCCGCTTTGCCAGCGTGTGCAAGAAAATGGAGCCCATCTTTTCTATAAGTGTTGCTTCACCCTTAAGATTTGGAACCTCATCAAAAATTGGCTTGGTCTCCACATGATTGACATGGCAAATTGGGACAATTTGCACTCTCTCTCGCTTTGGTGGAGAAACATGTCTGGAAGCAACATCCCCAATAGAAAGGCCATGGCATCCCTCACTATGCTAGTTGGGTGGACCATTTGGAATGAGAGAAACGCTCGTATATTCAGGCACAAGTCAACACCTACGCCGGTCATCTTTGACACCATCAAAAGAGAAGCTAGACTTTGGGTTACTGCGGGTGCACACAAATTGGGTAACATAATGCCGGGAGAGTAATGGATCTCATGTAATATGTGTGGTGTAACAAACAAACTCTATTCTCCTTCTTAATTAATGGATGAGGCAAAGCTTATGCCTCCGTTTTGAAAAAAAATGTCACATGTAAATATAAATCATATTATTTTTTGTTTTCAAGGATCAACATTGCATGCCAGTAGTTTCACACCAAAGGAAAGGTGACCAAACAAACTCTCAAATTTATTTTATAGTATCCATCGCAACACAAGGGACTTTTTTGCAAGCACAATTTTCATGAACAACAGATGTGTTTTGCACATAATTGAATACACATCAACTTTTCTCCCGTTGCAATGCACGGATATTTGTGCTAGTAGACACAACAAATGCGTCATATGGGACTTCATCTCACGTGAAGCGAGATATAGCTCTCCTGTAGAGTAGCCAACAAATCGGCTATCACGATTGTATGCGCTGGGCCATTTAGCCTTTTTTTTATCAACAGCTGGGCCATTTAGCTGATCATGGTTCTTTCGCTGCATGAGTAAAATGGCTTCCTACTTTAGGGTCGCCTGCTGGGAGCCGCTGTTCGGCCATCCAAGTGACACCGCCTGCTGACATCACATTGATGTCACCCACGTATTGTATTTTCGTTTTTTGCCTTACTTTTATCCTATTGTTTATATTTTGGAATATTATATATATGCTACAAAAATATTTTACCTGTATTTCTAAATATTGTATATACATATATAAATATACATAACTCATTTGTACATAAAATGTTTGTAAAATACACGTGCCAACTTAAAAAATGTTTATACAATGTACAAAGAATATTCACGTAACTAAAAAATGTTTTGTACAGAAAGAAAAGTGTATGTACCATTATAAAATGTTCATGAGTTTAAAAAATGTTCTCTGCCATTCGAAAAAAATTGTATATACTGTAAAAAAATAAGTGCATGCCTCAAAATAATGTTTGTACCATTAAAGAATGCATGTGGCATTTTAAATAAAATTTTCGATGATTAATTTTTTTTCATGGCATTTAAAATTATATACTGTATTTTTTTGTTTCTCTAGGTTAAAAAGGTTTATTTTCATTAAAAAAATATGAAACATGTATTCGGAAAACATGTTACAATGTATTAAAAAATGTGTAAAAAATTGTATTTGGAAAAAATGTAAATCACGTATTTGAAAATGTACAAAGTGTCTCATAAAGATATTTCACGTGTGCTCTAAAAATGTACATTGTATACATTAAAAAAGGACATGTGTGGAAAAAAACAAAAAATTACTGAAAACAGACAAAGAAGCAAAAAATAGAAGCAACGAAACCGAAGAAAGCGTAGAAAAACAATAAGAAACAAAAGAAAACCAAAGAATAACAAGGAAAGGAAAACAACCAATGAGAAAACGAAAAAGCAAAGAAAAAAAGGAAAAACCGAATAGAACCGATGAAAAAACAAATAAACCAAAATAAAAGGAAAAAGAAAAAAAAACACCTAGAAAACAAAACCTACACGAACCTACAGCCCACAACGAATGAAACCTTGCTACTAGACCAGCCCGCTATCTCGTAAGATTGACATGTTTCTTGTGCACATGGGTTGATGATATTGTTCAGAAGGAAAAAATGTTCGAAACATCTCAACGTCGTCATGGGGACGATATTCTCACGAAGCATTGCGTCTATAGCTAACTTGGCGAAATACCAGCAACAGTCGGCTTCACATGCACGCTAATGCTATTATATTTGTCTGAATTGTGTCTAATATGGTATACAAGGTAGGTTACTCAGTTGGACTCATATTACTGTGTTTAGATAAGATAAGGGTCCCGTCCTAATAGGACACTTGTAATTTAACCCTTTTATGTAATATATGGGGGTAGACATACGATGTAAACTATGTAGCACAGACACGCAAGAAGAGCCGGCGGTGTGTGCAGACGCTCGGGTGGCAGGCGTGCCGTATCTTGACGGTGTTACAAGGAGGAGTGCCCGTAGGTCCCGAGGATGTAGTCAATGTTTGGTGAACCTCGTTAACAAAAAAAGGTGTCATGTGTCGTGTCATTATTTGGTCCTCAAATGATCGACTATGCACCTCCAATTATTCTAACAAGTCCTGTCATGAGCTAGGTTCTTTCCAAGGTGGAAGATACCGTCGTTGGAGTTCTTCCAGGAGAGATTTAAGAAGCGAACAATTCAGCGGTTGTAATCTTCTCGAGATGATCAGGGAGGGGCACTGATCAAGACTCATCTCGGCGAGTTCGGTAAGTCTTGGAATCGTCTGATACTTGTAGGTGCGTACAACCACTGCAGTGGATGCAGTTCGGCAGTGAGATGTGTCCAGGGCATTTAGCTTACTGGTGCTCGAAGGTGATGCTATTGGGCCAACCCAACAAAATTTTAATCGATCGCACGGGACTCGAATGACACGGGAAGTTCGCTTTCTTGCTTCTAACTGGTTGGCTGGTTGACCAATTGACTGGTTGATGATACGTCTTCGTCATATCTATAATTTTTTATTGTTTCATGCCAATATTCTATAACTGTCATATACTTTTGGTAACAATTTATATGATTTTGTTGGACTAACATATTGATCCAGTGGCCAGTGCCAGTTCCTGTTTGTTGCATGTTTTTTGTTTCGCAGCAAATCCATATCAAACAGAGTCAAAACATGATAAAAACTTACGAAGATTTTTTTGGAATATATGTGAATTTTGGAAAGTGGAATCAACGGAAAGCGGTGCCTGAGGGGCCCACAAGCCCTAGGGGCGCGCCCCCTGATACGTTCGTTTTGCATCATGTTTACCTACTATTATTTATAATGTTTTTATGCATAATAATGCTTTTTGGAGTAATTCTAATGCATTTTCTCTCCTAATTTACAAGATACACACAAAGAGGGAGAATTCCGGCAGCTGGAAATCTGGACCTAGAAAAGCTACGTCAGGCCACCTATTCCGCACAACTCCAAAATGGGCTGAAACTTCACGAGGATTTTTTATGGAATAAATAAGAAATACTGGAGCAAATAACCACCGGAGGGGGCCAGCTGGTGAGCACAAGACACCAGGGCGCGCCTGGCCCCCTAGGCGCGCCCTGGTGGGTTGTGGTCAGCCCAGCCCATCTTTGGTGCCCATCTTCTGGTATATAAATCATTTTGACCTAGAAAAAATAAGGGGAGGACTTTCGGGACGGAGCGCCACCGTCTCGAGGCAGAACTTGGGTAGAAGCACTTTTGCCCTCCGGCGGAGCGATTTCGTCAGGGGAACTTCCCTCCCGGAGGGAGAAATCATCATCATCATCATCATCACCAACAACTCTCCCATCTTGGGGAGGGCAATCTCCATCAACATCTTCAACAACACCATCTCCTCTCGAACCGTAGTTCATCCTTGTGTTCAATCTTTGTACCCGAACTATAGATTGGTGCTCGTGGGTGACTAGTAGTGTTGATTACATCTTGTAGTTGATTACTATATGATTTATTTGGTGGAAGATTATATGTTGAGATCCATTATGATATTTAATACCCCTATGATCTTGAGCATGTTTATCACTTGTGAGTAGTTACTTTTGTTCTTGAGGTCATGGGAGAAATCATGTGAACTTGATATGTGTCCGATATTTTGATAGTACGTATGTTGTGATTCCCTTAGTGGTGTCATGTGAACGTCGACTACATGACAATTCACCATATTTTGGACTAAGGGAATGCATTGTGGAGTAGTTATTAGACGATAGGTTGCGAGAGTGACAGAAGTTTAAACCCTAGTTTATGCGTTATTCCGTAAGAGATCGATTGGATCCAAAAGTTTAATGCTATGGTTAGAATTTATTCTTAACTTTTCTCGTAGTTGCGGATACTTGCGAGGGGGTTAATCATAAGTAGGAGGTTTGTTCAAGTAAGAACATCACCTAAGCACCGGTCCATCCACATATCAAATTATCAAAGTAGCGAACACAAATCGAATCAACATAATGAAAGTGACTAGATGACATTCCTGTGTACCCTCAAGAACGCTTTGCTTATTATAAGAGACCATTTTGGCCTGTCCTTTGCCTCAAAAGGATTGGGCTACCTTGCTTCACTTTTGTTACTATTATCATTACTTTCTCGTTACAAATTATCTTGTTATCAAACTACTCTGTTACTTACAATTTTAGCACTTGCGGACATTACCTTGCTGAAAACCACTTGTCATTTCCTTCTGCTCCTCGTTGGTTTTGACACTCTTACTTATCGAAAAGACTACAATTGATCCCATATACTTGTGGGTCATCAAGGCTATTTTCTGGCGCCGTTGCCGAGGAGTGAAGCGCTCTCAGTAAGTGGAAATTGGTAAGGAAAAATTATTACTACGTGCTGAAATTTATTGTCACTTGTTACTATGGAAAACAATCCTTTGAGGGGTTTGTTCGGGGGAAAATTTTGTTTTTGCCACTCTAGATTTTGCCAATTTTCCTTATGCCACTCTAGATTTTGACATTTCAGTATTGCCACTCTTAGCTTTTGAAAAATATCACAATTGCCATTATGTGGCAATAGCAAATTAATTTTATTTCACTTTTGCCACTCTAGCTTTTGACAATGTATCACAATTGCCACTCTAATTTATTTTGGTTTTGCCACGGAATGGCAATTGTGATAATTGTCAAAAGCTAAGAGTGGTAGAACTGAAATGTCAAAATCTATAGTGGCATAAGGAAAATTGGCAAAATCTAGAGTGGCAAAACAAAAATTTCCCGTTGTTAGGGGTATCTTCACGTCGACCGGAACCACAATTAGTTACCTCTCAACCTACTGCACCTACTGAAAATATTGAATATGAAATTCCTTCGGGTATGATAGAACAACTCCTAGCTAATCCTTATGCAGGAGATGAAACCAAACATCCTGATATGCACTTGATATATGTGGAAGAAAATTGTGGATTGTTTAAGCTTGCAGGTTTACCCAGAGATGAAGTTAAGAAGAAGGTTTTCCCTTTATCTTTGAAGGGAAAAGCATTGGCATGGTATATGCTATGCGATGATATTGGATCTTGGAATTGGAATCGATAGAAATTGGAGTTTCACCAAAAAAATATCCTATGCATCTAGTTCATCGTGATCAGAATTATGTAGGATCGAAGTATGTCTAGAGGGGGGGTGATTAGACTACTTGACCAAATAAAAACTTAACCTTTTCCCAATTTTAGTTCTTGGCAGATTTTAGCTATTTTAGGACAAGTCAAGCAATCATCACACGATTCAAGCAAGCATGCAAAGAGTATATTGGCAGCGGAAAGTAAAGCATGCAACTTGCAAGAATGTAAAGGGAAGGGTTTGGAGAATTCAAACGCGATTGGAGACACGGATGTTTTTCCCGTGGTTCGGATAGGTGGTGCTATCCTACATCCACGTTGATGGAGACTTCAACCCACAAAGGGTAACGGTTGCGAGAGTTCACACAGGGCTCCACCCACAAAGGGTAATGGTTGCACGAGTCCACACAGGGCTCCACCCACGAAGGGTCCACGAAGAAGCAACCACCCACAAAGGGTCCACGAAGAAGCAACCTTGTCTATCCCACCATGGCCATCGCCCACACAGGACTTGCCTCACTAGCGGTAGATCTTCACGAAGTAGGCGATCTCCTTGCCCTTACAAACTCCTTGGTTCAACTCCACAATCTTGTCGGAGGCTCCCAAGTGACACCTAGCCAATCTAGGAGACACCACTCTCCAAGAAGTAACAAATGGTGTGTAGGTAATGAACTCCTTGCTCTTGTGCTTCAAGTGATAGTCTCCCCAACACTCAACTCTGTCTCATAGGATTTGGATTTGGTGGAAAGAAGATTTGAGTGGAAAGCAACTTGGAGAGGCTAGAGATCAAGATTCATATGGTAGGAATGGAATTTCTTGGTCTCAACACATGAGTAGGTGGTTCTCTCTCAGAACATATGAGTTGGAATGGTGTATGTGTTCTGATGGCTCTCTCATCGAATGAGGAGGAGGTGGAGGGGTATTTATAGCCTCCACACAAAATCCAACCGTTACACAGTTTTCCAAACTCGGTGGGACCAAATCAACAAACTCGGTCTGACCAAAAATGTAAACCTAATGACCGTTAGAGATTTTCGGTGGGACTGACATGCAACTCGGTAGGACCGATATGGTTAGGGTTTGGGCATAACGTAATCTCGGTGAGACCGATTACACAAACTCGGTGAGACCGAATTTGGTAATTAGCTAACCAGAGAGTTGGTCAGGCAAACTCGGTGGGACCGATTTGCTCTTTCGGTGAGACCGAAAAGTTACAAAGGGGAAACACTGAATTTACATTGCAATCTCGATGGGACCGACTCGCTCTTTCGGTGAGACCGAAAAGTTACGAAAGGGAAACAGAGAGTTTGCAATCCCATCTCGGTGAGACCGAGATCCCTATCGGTAGAACCGAATTGCTAGGGTTTGGCAGTGGCTAATGACAAGTGAAACTCGGTGGCGCCGGATAGGAAGAATCGGTAGGACCGAGTTTGGCTTAGGGTTTAGGTCATATGTGGATATGGGAAAGTAGTTGAGGGTTTTTGGAGCATATCACTAAGCACATGAAGCAAGAGGCTCATTAAGCAACACCTCATCCCTCCTTGATAGTATTGGCTTTTCCTAAAGACTCAATGTGATCTTGGATCACTAAAATATAAAATGAAGAGTCTTGAGCTTTTGAGCTTGAGCCAATCCTTTTTCCTTAGCATATTGAGGGTTCCACTTTCACATCCATGCCACGCCAATCATTGAGCTTTCCTGAAATAATCATCTTGGAATAGCATTAGCTCAATGAGCTATATGTTGTTATGAATTACCAAAACCACCTAGGGATAGTTGCACTTTCAATCTCCCCCTTTTTGGTAATTGATGACAACATATAGATCAAAGCTTCGACAAATGATAATAAGCATGAAATATATTGTCGCTTTGAGAAGTATGTGATAAGTAAGAGCTCCCCCTAAATTTGTGCATATTTAAAATTTGCTTTGGACTGCAAATGCACAAGGAGTTAGAGTCATGGGTTACTCTTCCATGTCACATACATCTTGGTGGAGCGCTAAAAATGATAAGAATGAAATACATGCACTCATCACCAAGAATAGTGAAAGATCACATAAGATAGATAAGATAATAGCATTAAGCGTAGCTTATGATCAAACACATGATCATCAATGTCTCACAAATAATGACGTAGTGTCTCAAGCACTCAAAAGCAAACAAGTTTGAAAGACCACCAAATAAAGCAAGAGAGAAAAGCAACACACTCTCTCTCGAAGCCTATGATCTATACATTTTTCTCCCCCTTTGGCAACAAGTTACCAAAAAGTTCCTAGAAAATGCATAGTGCTAGATCGACGCTCAGGCTTGATCTTCTGGTGGTGGTGGAGTCCGGATCACTCCAAGGACGAAGGCTTCTGTAGATGCTGAAGTAGACGCTGGAGTTGGAGCTGAAGTAGATGCTGGAGCTGGTGGAACTGAGGCTGTAGCTGGTGCTGAGGTGGTGGCTCTTGTGTCAGCAACTGGCACGGCAGACGACCTCGGACCTCGTGGCACTCTGGCAAAGGCATGAGTGGTAGTCCTGCCTCTCCTCTCCTGCATATCATCTTGGAGCTGCTCCACTGCAGACTGAATCTCCGTTACCTTGACATCCAAGTCAGAGAATTTTTGTTCCATGATTCTCTCTAGGCTTGCCTGGTTTTGAGTTAGGGTGGCTAGTCCTTGCTCAATCCGCAGGGTGGATGCAATCAGGTAACCAAGCTGCTCTTGTTTGGTCTTCAAGAAATACTCAGATGCCTCCTCTTGAGTTGGCATCTTGGCAGCTTTCTCCTTCCTTGCCTTCTCCTTCTTTGCGTATGCTTGGGCAGATGATGGCTCGTTCTCAGTCATAACAACTTGATTGTCCTCAAAATCTGGACGGATGGGCAGGTGTTCCTTGCCCAACAAATATATGCCCGTGCCCATCTTGGAGTTAATGAGCTCCTGGATCTGAGGGGCATATCCGCAACTCCTCTTCTGATCTGCTGCAGTCCTTTTGATAGTTTCCACTATGACGCTCATCACCTTGAACTTCTGAGGCACATCAAACACATGAAGCAAATTTATCGCGTGGCCTCTGATCATCTTGTGATCTCCAGACTTGGGCAGTAGGATGTGCCTTAGTATCCAATTGATCGTAGGCAGACCTGACAGAAGATAATGCACTGAGCCAAACTTGAAAGTATCAAGTGCTTCATTTGGGATCTCCTTGTACATATTGGACATAGAGTTATGGTCCATCTTCTTCTTGGCATATATGTCCAAGTCATCATCATGCTCCTCTGGGGCATTAATGATCTGTGCCCACTCAGCAACTGTGGATTGGTACCTTGTACCCTTAGACATCCATGTGATCCTCCCATCTGAATAAAAGTGAGCTGTGGAGTAGAACTGCATGATGAGTTCCTCGTTCCACTTTGTGAGCTTCTGCCCAACAAAGTCCTCTACTCCACACGCCTTGAAGCTGTCCTGAACTCCTGGGTAGTACTCTTCGTTGTCCTTAATGTATTGCCAATCAACCCATCGCATATCACAGACAATGGGCTTCTTATCTAGCAGCACTGTCTCATAAAAATCCTGCTGCTCCTTGGTGTGAAACCTGTAGTCAACTCCTGTCCTTCTCCTTGAAGCATACGGGTCTGCTTCTCTCCACTTCCTCAGCCCTGAATCTCTCCTGAGCTTCATGTCCTCAGCCACAGGATGCGCATCGTTGTGGTATGGGATCTTGGGCTTGAGCTTTCTAAGAACACTCTCTTCCTCTTCTTCTACAGCTTCAGGCACTGGGGCCTTGTTCTTCTCAGTGGCTGGGATGCTTCTTGTGTTCCTCTTTGGCTTTGGCTTTGGAGCTGGCTTGGCCTTGGAAGCAGCTCCTCCTGATTTTATGGCATCTCCCATTAGCTTGGGTGCCTTGGGTGCTGGTGCAGCTACCTCTTCTTCTTCCTCCTCATCTTCCATGATGGAAGCTTTGCCAAGCACTCTAGCCACAGTCTTCTTCACCCTTTCCTTTCTTTTCTTGCCCTCAGCTGCAACTGGCTCTATGGGCTTCTCAGTTGACATTCTGGCCTTTGACATTGGCTGCCTGCCTGCTGGCCTTTTGATCTTCAGCCCTGGCTTTGTCCCCTGAGCTGGCTCAACTCTCTTGGAGGTTGCTTCCTCTTCTACCACATAATCCTCATCTTCTGAATCTGAGGTTCTCTTCTTTCTCTGTCTTATGGCAGCTTTAGGCAGATTGCTAGGAGTGCTTCTGCTGCCATCATCTGAGGAACTTGAGGGACTAGTGCCCTCACTCATTTGCACTTGCTGCTCTGACAAGTTCTGGCTGTCACTTTGATCAGACATGCTGCACTCTGACTGCTGACCCTGTGAATAGTTTATAGATGAGGTAGAAAAGATGAGCATCACAAAATGCAGAGATTTTTGCAAAAAGAATGATCCAAAAACTTAGTTTTAGTTTCCTACTGAAATCATCTCAGATCTACCGATTTTCAAACTCGGTGATACCGAAGCAGTTTTGGAACCTAAACTAGTGAACTCGGTAGGACCGAGTCACAGTTCGGTGGCACCGAGACTGCTAGGGTTTCACAGAGTTCCAAAATCGGTCACACCGATAAGTAATTCTCGGTCAGACCGAGTCTCACTTGTGCATTGGCATAAGCCAAATCGGTGGGACCGAGTTTTTCAACTCGGTGGGTCCGAGATGGTTTCGGCGGAAACCTAACCCTAAAATTTTCGAATCAAAGCTAATCTACGGGCGTATTGACTGGATAGGAGTGTTTCAGTCGTGGCAAGAATCATGAAGAACACAATGTGCTAGGAATTGGAAGGGGAATAGCACTGTGATCGAGTCCATACCCTAGTTTGGCGGAGACTCGCTACGGCGGCAACGGCGGGGCAGAATTCCCGTTGACGGCGACGGAGACCAGCGACTGGAGGTGGCTGGCGGCGAGAAGACGATCCGGAGACCACGTTGGCAGAGCAGGCTATCGCGCGGGCGAAGGGGTTCGGAGAAATTTCCAAATTTTGCCCGTGACTATATATAGCCCGACCCTCTCGGTGTGGCCGAGTGGAACAACTCGGTGGCACCGAGATTCATAACTGCAGGAAGTTACTGAAACTCGGTGGGACCGAAATGTTCAAATCGGTTGCACCGAGATCGAAAACCTAGATCAACTTAATGATCTCGGTAGGACCGAAAGTGGGGTATCGGTCAAACCGAGAATCATAAAGAGGTTTTGGAAGTTTAAGTCTATGACGAATCGGGGACTCTGAGCGCTCCTCACACAGAGTGGTTCGAATCTGACTTGATCAAATTTTGTGATGCAACATGAATAGAGTTTGAGACGAGCAAAGCATAGATAGCTAGAGGAGGTAATTAGGCATTCTTGTCCATCCACTTGGCAAAAGAAAATAAAACCAAACAATCAAAACAACAAGTGGATGTCCTCGAATGAGTAAAATATGCAATCAGCATGCTCACACAATAAGATGGCAAATGAAATATGTGGCAAGGCATGCACAACCAATTCTAGCATCTATCAAGCAATTTGCGATGACAAGGTCATCTATATATGAGTATATTGACTTAGGAGTCAAGTGAGAGCACTTGATCATAGGTCATACTCATCGTTTAAGCTCAAGTGGGGTTACCACTTTTACATAAAGCATTGTTGTGTTCACATCTTTAGAGTTGCTTTAGCTCAAGTCTTAGAGTAAAGCTCCCCCTAGATGTGATATCCCCCCTTGGAGGGATGAACTAACCTTGGGTTTTGTCGATGATGACTTCATGTAGATGTTGAAGATGTGGATGCTCAATGTTGATGTAGATCACTTGGAGCTATCCATTTGAGTGAATTGCACTTTCAATACCTACATGGGTTAGTCCCACAAGGAACAAACAAGGATATCCATAGACATAGAGTGATGCACACACAAGATGATGTCCATGAAAACTTTTAGGTTACCTTGTCCCTTGTCTTACCAACAAGAGGGTTTGTGACTCCTTGAACTAGTGCAAGATGTGGAAGTTGATTGCACTTGTTCTTGCCAAAATAATAAGAGTGAAGTATGTTGGCGGAGTCACCCTCAAGAACTCTCTAGTTCTTCTTCTTTTGGATCCACACCATCTTGATGGGAATCCTTAGAGTTGTAGTCGTACTTGATGAAGTGGAACTTGAAGTAGTCTTGGGAATCCACTTGACTAAGGTCTTAGGAGCTTCTTCAAATGCATCAATTTCCTCTTGAAGCTTGTCCTTGCCTTTTTGCTTGTAGTCTTGTGGTGGAAGATCATCTTGAGCTTGTGTCCCCTTGAAAGAAGTATCATACTTCTCTTGTTGAGGAACAAACTTTGTCTTGGGGTATTGATCTTCTTCCCACTCAACTCCATTGGCATTGAACTTTCGTTCAAAACCAACACCTTGATTCTTCCGGTGCATTCCTTGCTTGCGCATAATTTCCTCGAATTGCTTACTCCCGGCAAGGCTTTTGTACACTCCTTTCTCTATAATTCCCTTCAATAAGCTATTTTATTGCTCAAGTGTAACTTGGATAAGAGAATCATTAGTGGAATCAATAGAACTACTAGAAGCAACAATATTGGATTTAGCATGATCATTGTTACTACTAGAGGAAGAATCTTTCTTGTTCTTGTTACTAGACTTGACTTGAGGCATGTAAGTGGATAAGATTAAATGCTTGGCAATGTGAGAAGAACTTTTCTTGCGGAGATCATCATTGATTGCTTTTAAGAACTCATGCTCTTGCTCAAGATTGAGCTTTTCAAAGCATAATTTCTCATGAGCTCTTAAAAGTTCTCGATGATCTTCGAAGATAGTTTCATGAGCTAACTTAAGAGTGTTTAGTTCTTTAGTTAGAGCCTCAATCTTCTCCTTATCATTGTCATTCATTTTATCTTGATTAGCATGTTTAATTGACGTTTCATCATAGTATTCATCACTAGAGTTGTCAACAAGCAAATCATCACCTAACAAGTCATCTTCATCACTATTGAAATCAACATACTCGGGGTGTGTTACCTTAGGACCTTTGGCCATGAAGCATCTTCCAATTCCTTCATTTGGTGAGTCAAATATGTCATAGGAGTTGGTTGACACAAGTGCTAGACCGGCAACACCTTCATCTTGAGTATCTTCGGAGTCGGAGTGATAACTTCTCTCGGAGTGGCTGTCGGAGTCGGAGCCGGATACCCATTCACCAACATGAGCTTGATGTCTTCGTCTTGTGTAGCTCCTTGATGATTTTTCCTTCCTTTCTGAATCCTTGCTTCTCCGTGAGTATCTTCGTTCATAACGATCATCTCTACTCCTCCTCTCTCTTGGTGGTGATTCTTTGCTTCTTCTTTTTGGAGAATCTTCTCTTCTCTTGTAGGGAGCCGTACACTCATTGGAGTAGTGTCCGGGTCTTCCACAACTGTACCAGTTTCGCTCTCGACTAGAAGATCTTTTGTCATTGTAGGACCTTGACTTGAAGCTTCTATCTTTTCTTCTACTCTTGTAGAACTTGTTGAAGTTCTTCACCATTAAGCTCAATTCTTCATTGAAGTCTTGTTTCTCACTTGATGATGTAGGGGCTTCACATGAGGCTTTATAGGCACCACTTGATTTGTTGTGAAGTTCCTCTTTATCCTTAAGTGACATCTCATGAGCAACAATTCTTCCAATCACCTCCGTTGGCTTGAGATCTTTGTAATTGGGCATCATTTGGATCAATGTGCACACGGTATCATATTTTCCATCCAAGGCTCTTAGAATCTTCTTGATGATGAATCTATCGGTCATCTCTTCACTTCCTAAGCCGGCAATCTCATTTGTGATGAGAGCAAGCCTAGAGTACATTTCAGCGACACCTTCACCATACTTCATCTTGAACTTGTCAAGTTGGCTTTGAAGCACATCCAACTTGGATTCCTTGACGGAGTCGGTACCTTCGTGCATATCAATCAAAGTGTCCCAAATTTCCTTCACATTCTCAAGGCGGCTGATTTTGTTGAATTCTTCGGGGCACAATCCGTTGAAGAGAATATCACAAGCTTGAGCATTGTATTGCAACATCTTCAACTCATCCGCGGTAGCTTCACGGTTTGGTTCTCTCCCATCAAAGAAGTCACCTTGCAAACCAACACACACAATAGCCCAAACGGCGGGGTTATGTCCAAGAATATGCATTTTCATTTTATGCTTCCAACTAGCAAAATTAGTACCATCAAATTAGGGACCTCTACGGTGATAATTTCCCTCGCTAGACGCCATACTCTCCTAGGTTGTGAAACCAAGACTATGACCACCAAAAGCTATGGAGATCAAAGCAAATGGAGACCAAAGCTCTGATACCACTTGTAGGATCGAAGTATGTCTAGAGGGGGGGTGATTAGACTACTTGACCAAATAAAAACTTAACCTTTTCCCAATTTTAGTTCTTGGCAGATTTTAGCTATTTTAGGACAAGTCAAGCAATCATCACACGATTCAAGCAAGCATGCAAAGAGTATATTGGCAGCGAAAAGTAAAGCATGCAACTTGCAAGAATGTAAAGGGAAGGGTTTGGAGAATTCAAACGCGATTGGAGACACGGATGTTTTTCCCGTGGTTCGGATAGGTGGTGCTATCCTACATCCACGTTGATGGAGACTTCAACCCACAAAGGGTAACGGTTGCGAGATTCCACACAGGGCTCCACCCACAAAGGGTAATGGTTGCGCGAGTCCACATAGGGCTCCACCCACGAAGGGTCCACGAAGAAGCAACCACCCACAAAGGGTCCACGAAGAAGCAACCTTGTCTATCCCACCATGGCCATCGCCCACACAGGACTTGCCTCACTAGCGGTAGATCTTCACGAAGTAGGCGATCTCCTTGCCCTTACAAACTCCTTGGTTCAACTCCACAATCTTGTCGGAGGCTCCCAAGTGACACCTAGCCAATCTAGGAGACACCACTCTCCAAGAAGTAACAAATGGTGTGTAGGTAATGAACTCCTTGCTCTTGTGCTTCAAGTGATAGTCTCCCCAACACTCAACTCTGTCTCATAGGATTTGGATTTGGTGGAAAGAAGATTTGAGTGGAAAGCAACTTGGAGAGGCTAGAGATCAAGATTCATATGGTAGGAATGGAATTTCTTGGTCTCAACACATGAGTAGGTGGTTCTCTCTCAGAACATATGAGTTGGAATGGTGTATGTGTTCTGATGGCTCTCTCATCGAATGAGGAGGAGGTGGAGGGGTATTTATAGCCTCCACACAAAATCCAACCGTTACACAGTTTTCCAAACTCGGTGGGACCGAATCAACAAACTCGGTCTGACCGAAAATGTAAACCTAGTGACCGTTAGAGATTTTCGGTGGGACTGACATGCAACTCGGTAGGACCGATATGGTTAGGGTTTGGGCATAACGTAATCTCGGTGAGACCGATTACACAAACTCGGTGAGACCGAATTTGGTAATTAGCTAACCAGAGAGTTGGTCAGGCAAACTCGGTGGGACTGATTTGCTCTTTCGGTGAGACCGAAAAGTTACAAAGGGGAAACACTGAATTTACATTGCAATCTCGGTGGGACCGATTCGCTCTTTCGGTGAGACCGAAAAGTTACGAAAGGGAAACAGAGAGTTTGCAATCCCATCTCGGTGAGACCGAGATCCCTATCGGTAGAACCGAATTGCTAGGGTTTGGCAGTGGGTAATGACAAGTGAAACTCGGTGGTGCCGGATAGGAAGAATCGGTAGGACCGAGTTTGGATTAGGGTTTAGGTCATATGTGGATATGGGAAAGTAGTTGAGGGTTTTTGGAGCATATCACTAAGCACATGAAGCAAGAGGCTCATTAAGCAACATCTCATCCCTCCTTGATAGTACTGGCTTTTCCTAAAGACTCAATGTGATCTTGGATCACTAAAATATAAAATGAAGAGTCTTGAGCTTTTGAGCTTGAGCCAATCCTTTTTCCTTAGCATCTTGAGGGTTCCACTTTCACATCCATGCCATGCCAATCATTGAGCTTTCCTGAAATAATCATCTTGGAATAGCATTAGCTCAATGAGCTATATGTTGTTATGAATTACCAAAACCACCTAGGGATAGTTGCACTTTCAAATTATATATATAATTTTTGGCATCATGAAGGAGAAAGTATCGGTCTAGCTTGGGGGAGGCTTAAGTAAATGTTATATTCATGCCCCAATCACGAGCTCTCAAGAGAAATTATTATTCACAACTTCTATGCACGGCTTTCTTGTGATGATCAATCCATGCTCGATACTTCTTGTATCGGTTCATTTATGAAGAAGACTATTGAATTCCGGTGGGATCTTTTAGAAATAATTAAACGCAACTCTGAAGATTGGGAACTCGAGAAGGTAAAGAGTCAGGTATTAAGATTAAGTATGATTGTGTTAAATCTTTTATGATACCGATGCTTTTCAAAAGTTTAGCACTAAATATGGACTTGACTTTGAGATAGTAGCCTCCTTTTGTGAATCATTTGCTACTCATGTTGATCTCCTAAGGAGAAGTGGTTTACATATCACCTACCTATTGCAGAAGAAATTAAAGAACCAGTACTAGCTAAAGAGGAAACTATTATTTACAATGTTGATCCAGTTCTTCCTACTGCTTATACTAAAAAGCCACCTTTCCCTGTTAGGATCAAGGAACATGCTAAAGTTTCAACTATGGTCAACAAAAGTTATATTAGAACACCTAAGCCTGATGAACAAATCAAAGTAGAACCTAGTGTTGCTATGGTTAAGGATCTCCTGGAAGAAAATATAGATGGGCATGTTATTTACTTATGTGAAGAAGCTGCTAGAATTGCCAAACCCAATAAAACAGATAAACATGGACCTGTTGTTGGCATGCCTGTTGTCTCTGTTAAAATAGGAGATCACTGTTATCATGGTTTATGCGACATAGGTGCTAGCGTGAGTGATATTCCCTTTACTTTATAGTAAGAAATTATGAATGACATAGCACCCACAGAGATAGAAGACATAGATGTTACTATTAAACTTGCTAATAGAGATACTATATCACCAATTGGGATTGTTAGAGATGTTGAAGTCTTCTGTGGGAAAATAAAATTGTTGGAGAATGCAGTATTTCAAAAAATTTCCTACAATCACGCAAGATCTATCTAGGAGACGCATAGCAACGACGTGGAGAGTGTGTCCACGTACCTTCGTAGACCGAAAGCAGAAGCGTTTAGTAACGCGGTTGATGTAGCCGAACGTCTTCACAATCCAACCGATCCTAGCACCGAACGTACGGCACCTCCGTGTTCAGCACACATTCATCACGATGACATCCCTCGAGCTGTTGTTCCAGTTGAGGACGAGGGAGAGTTCTGTCAGCACGATGGCATGGCGACGGTGATGATGAAGTTACCGCCGCAGGGCTTTGCCTAAGCACTACGATGATATGACCGAGGTGGTAAACTGTGGAGGGGGCACCGCACACGGCTAAGAGATTGCATGTTGTCCCTTTGGGGTGCCCCCCGCCTCCATATATAAAGGGGGGAGGAGAGGAGGCCGGCCCCCTAGGGGCGCGCCAAGTGTGGGGAGTCCTACTAGGACTCCCTAGTGCTAGTAGGATTCCCCTATCCTTTTTTCCTTTTCCGGAGTAGCAAAGGGGGGAAGAGAGAAGATGTAGGAGAGGGAAAGGGGGTGGGGGGCGCTGCCCCCACCCCTTGTCCAATTCGTATTGGCAAGGGGGGCACCTCCTTGGCTAGCCCTCTCTCCTCCACTAAGGCCCATGATGGGCCATTAACTTCTGGGGGGGGGGGGTTCCGGTAACCCCCGGTACTCCGAAACTTCCCGAAACCATTCCGGTGTCTGAATGCAACCTTCCAATATATGAATCTTTACCTCTCAACCATTTCGAGACTCCTCATCATGTCCATGATCTCATCCGAGACTCCGAACAAACTTCGGTCATCAAATCACATAACTCATAATACAAATCGTCATCGAACGTTAAGAGTGCGGACCCTACGGGTTCGAGAACTATGTAGACATGACCGAGACACATCTCCCGTCAATAACCAATAGCAGAACCTGGATGCTCATATTGGTTCCTACATATTCTACGAAGATCTTTATCAGTCAAACCGCATAACAACATACGTCATTCCCTTTGTCATCGGTATGTTACTTGCCCGAGACTCGATCGTCGGTATCATCATACCTAGTTCAATCTCGTTACCGGAAAGTCTCTTTACTCGTTCCATAATGCATCATCTCATAAATAACTCATTAGTCACATTTCTTGCAAGGCTCATAGTGATGTGCATTACCGAGAGGGCGCAGAGATACCTCTCCGATACACGGACTGACAAATCCTAATCTCGATCTATGCCAACTCAACAAACACCATCGGAGACACCTGTAGAGAATCTTTATAATCACCCAGTTACGTTGTGACATTTGACAGAACACAAGGTGTTCCTCCCGTATTCGGGAGTTGCATAATCTCATAGTCAGAGGAACATGTATAAGTCATGAAGAAAGCAATAGCAATAAAACTAAATGATCATTATGCTAAGTTAATGGATGGGTCTTGTCCATCACATCATTCTCTAATGATGTGACCCCATTCATCAAATGACAACACATGTCTATGGTCAGGAAACTTAACCATCTTTGATTAACGAGCTAGTCAAGTAGAGGCATATTAGGGACACTCTGTTTGTCTATGTATTCACACATGTACTAAGTTTCCAGTTGATACAATTCTAGCATGAATAATAAAAATTTATCATGATATAAGGAAATATAAAATAAAAACTTTATTATTGCCTCTAGCGCATATTTCCTTCAGTCTCCCACTTGCACTAGAGTCAATAATCTAGTTCACATCGCCATGTGATTTAACACTAATAGTTCACATCTTTATGTGATTAACACCCATAGTTCACATCACCATGTGATCAACACCCAAAGGGTTTACTAGAGTCAATAATCTAGTTCACATCGCTATGTGATTAACACCCAAAGAGTACTAAGGTGTGATTATGTTTTGCTTGTGACAGAAGTTTATTCAACGGGTCTGGCACATTTAGATCCGTATGTATTTTGCAAATTTCTATGTCTACAATGCACTGCATAGAGCTACTCTAGCTAATTGCTCCCACTTTCAATATGTATCCAGATTGAGACTTAGAGTCATCTAGATTGGTGTCAAAGCTTGCATTGACGTAACTCTTTACGACGAACTCTTGATCACCTCCATAACCGAGAAATATCTCCTTAGTCTTCTAAGGATAATTTTGACCGTTGTCCAGCGATCTATTCCTGGATCACTATTGTACCCCTTTGCCAAACTCATGGCAAGGTACACAATAGGTCTGGTATTCAACATGGCATACTTTATAGAACCTATGACTGAGGTATAGGGAATGACTTTCATTCTCTTTCTATATTCTGCCGTGGTTGGGTTTTGAGTCTTACTCAACTTCACATCTTGCAACACATGCAAGAACTCCTTCTTTGACTGTTCCATTTTGAACTACTTCAAAATCTTGTCAAGGTATGTTCTCATCGAAAAATATTATCAAGCGTCTTGATCTATCTCTATAGATCTTGATGCTCAATATGTAAGCAGCTTCACCGAGGTCTTTCTTTGAAAAACTCCTTTCAAACACTCCTTTATGCTTTCTAGAAAATTCTACATCATTTCCGATCAACAATATGTCATTCACATATACTTATTAGAAAGGTTGTAGTACTCCCACTCACTTTCTTTTAAATACAGACTTCACTACAAGTCTGTATAAAACTATATGGTTTGATCAACTCATCAAAGTGTATATTCCAACTCCGAGATGCTTGCACCAGTCCATAGATGGATTATTGGAGCTTGCACATTTTGTTAGCACCTTTAGGATTGACAAAACCTTCTGGTTGTATCATATACAACTCTTCTTTAATAAATCCATTAAGGAATGCAGTTTTGACATCCATTTGTCAGATTTCATAAAATGTGGCAATTGCTAACATGATTCGAACAAACTTTAAGCTTCGATACGAGTGAGAAAATCTCATCGTAGTCAACACCTTGAACTTGCCAAAAACCCTTTTTCGACAAGTCAAGCTTTGTAGATAGTAACACTACTATCATCATCTGTCTTCCTCTTCAAGATCCATTTATTCTGAATGGCTTGCCGATCAACGGGCAAGTCCACCAAAGTCCACACTTTGTTCTCATACATGGATTCTATCTCAGATTTCATGGCCTCAAGCCATCTGTCGGAATCTGGGCTCATCATGGCTTCCTCATAGTTTGTAGGTTCATCATGGTCTAGTAACATGACTTCCAGAAAAGGATTACTATACCACTCTGGTGCGGACCGTACTCTGCTTGACCTACGAGGTTCGGTAGTAACTTGATCTAAAGTTTCACGATCATCATCATTAACTTCCTCACTAATTGGTGTAGGCATCACTGGAACTGATTTCTGTGATGAACCATTTTCCAATTCGAGAGACGGTACAACTACCTCATCAAGTTCTACTTTCCTCCCACTCACTTCTTTCAAGAGAAACTCCTTCTCTAGATAGGATCCATTCTTAGCAACAAAGATCTTGCCTTCGGATCTATGATAGAAGGTATACCCAACAATTTCTTTTGGGTATCCTATGAAGACACACTTCTCCGATTTGGGTTCGAGCTTATCAGGCTGAAACTTTTTCACATAAGCATCTCAACCCCAAACTTTAAGAAACGACAACTTAGGTTTCTTGCCAAACCACAGTTCATATGGTGTCGTCTCAATGGATTTAGATGGTGCCCTATTTAACGTGAATGCAGTTGTCTCTAATGCAAAACACCAAAACGATAGTGGTAAATCAGTAAGAGACATCATAGATCGCACCATATCCAATATAGTACGGTTACGACATTCGGACACACCATTACGTTGTGGTGTTCTAGGTGGCGTGAGTTGTGAAGGCCAAACTCGTAACTCAAATATTTGCCTCCGCGATCAGATCGTAGAAACTTCATTTTCTTGTTACGATGATTCTCAACTTCACTCTGAAATTCTTTGAACTTTTAAAATGTTTCAGACTTGTGCTTCATCAACTAGATATATCCATATATGCTCAAATCATCTGTGAAGGTCAGAAAATAATGATAGCCGCTGCGAGCCTCAACACTCATTGGACCGCATACATCGGTATGTATTATTTCCAATAAGTCAGTGGCTCGCTCGATTGTTCCAGAGAACGGAGTCTTAGTCATCTTGCCCATGAGGCATGGTTCGCAAGCATCAAATGATTCATAATCAAGTGATTCGAAAAGTCCATCTGCATGGAGTTTCTTCATGCGCTTTACACCAATATGATAAAAACGATAGTGCCACAAATATGTTGCACTATCATTATCAACTTTGCATCTTTTGGCATCAATATTATGAATATATGTATCACTACAATCGAGATTCAATAAACCATTTCCATTGGGTGTATGACCATAGAAGGTTTTATTCATGTAAACATAACAATAATTATTCTCTGACTTAAATGAATAACCGTATCGCAATAAACATGATCCAATCATATTCATGCTCAACGCAAACACCAAATAACATTTATTTAGGTCCAACACTAATCCCGAAGATAGAGGGAGTGTGCGATGGTGATCTTATCAACCTTGGAATCACTTCCAACACACGTCGTCACCTTACCCTTAAGTAGTCTCTGTTCATTTTGCAACTACTGTTTCGAGTTACTAATCTTAGCAACTGAACTGGTATCAAATACCCTGGGGTTACTATGAACACTAGTAAAGTACACGTCAATAACATGTATATCAAATATACCTTTCACTTTGCCATCCTTCTTATCCGCCAAGTATTTGGGGTAGTTCTGCTTCCAGTGACCATTCCCTTTGCAGTAGAAGCACTCAATTTCAGGCTTAGGTCTAGCTTTGGGTTTCTTCACGGGAGTGGAAATTCTTTCTTGAAGTTCCCTTTCTTTCCCTTGCCCTTTTACTTGAAACTAGTGGTCTTGTCAACCATCAACACTTGATGCTTTTCTTGATTTCTACCTTCGCCGATTTCAACATCACGAAAAGCTCGGGAATCGTTTTCGTCATCCCTTGCATATTATAGTTCATCACGAAGTTCCAATAACTTGGTGATAGTGACTAGAGAACTCTGAGAATAATTAACTATCTTATCTGGAAGATTAACTCCCACTTGATTCAAGCGATTGTAGTACTCAGACATTCTGAGCACATGCTCACTGGCTGAGCTATTCTCCTCCATCTTGTAGGCAAAATACTTGTCAGAGGTCTCATACCTCTCGACTCGGGCATGAGTCTGAAATACCAATTTTAGCTCTTGGAACATCTTATATGATCCTTGGCGTTCGAAACATTTTTGAAGTCCCAGTTCTAAGCCTTAAAGCATGGCGCACTAAACTATCAAGTAATCATCATACCGAGCTTGCCAAACGTTCATAGTGTCTGCATCTGTTCCTGCAATAGGTCCGTCACCTAGCGGTGCATCAAGGACATAATTCTTCTGTGCAGCAATGAGGATAATCCTCAGATCATGGATCCAGTCCGCATCATTGCTACTATCATCTTTCAACTTATTTTTCTCTAGGAACATATCAAAAATAAAAGGAGAGCTATAACATGAGCTATTGATCTACAACATAATTTGCAAATACTATCAGGACTAAGTTCACGATAAATTAAAGTTCAATTAATCATATTACTTAAGGACTCCCACTTAGATAGACATCCCTCTAGTCATCTAAATGATCGCGTAATCCATATCAACTAAACCATGTCCGATCATCACGTGAGATGGAGTAGTTTTCAATGGTGAACATCTCTATGTTGATAATATCTACTATATGATTCATGTTCGACCTTTCGGTCTCAGTGTTCCGAGGCCATATCTTCATATGCTAGGCTCGTCAAGTTTAACCTAAGTATTCCACGTATGCAAAACTGGCTTGCACCCGCTATATGTGAACGCAGAGCTTATCACACCCGATCATCACGTGGTGTCTCGGCACGAGAACTGTAGCAACGGTGCATACTCAGGGAGAACACTTATACCTTGAAATTTAGTGAGGGATCATCTTATAATGCTACCACCGTACTAAGCAAAATAAGATGCATAAAGGATAAACATCACATGCAATTAAAATATGTGACATGATATGGCAATCATCATCTTGTGCCTTTGATCTCCATCTCCAAAGCACCGTCATGATCTCCATCATCACCAGCATGACACCATGATCTCCATCATCTTGATCTCTATCAATGTGTCGTCACATGGTCGTCTCGCCAACTTTTGCTTTTGCAACTATTGCTATTGCATAGCGATAAAGTAAAGCAATTATATGGCGCTTGCATCTTATGCAATAAAGAGACAACCATAAGGCTCCTGCCAGTTGCCGATAACTTTTACAAAACATGATCATCTCATACAACAATTTATATCTTATCACTCCTTGACCATATCACATCACAACATGCCCTGCAAAAACAAGTTAGACGTCCTCTACTTTGTTGTTGTAAGTTTTACGTGGATGCTACGGGCTTCTAGCAAGAACCGTTCTTACCTACGCATCAAACCACAACGATTTTTCGTCAAGTGTGCTGTTTTAACCTTCAACAAGGACCGGCCATAGTCAAACTCGATTCAACTAAAGTTCGAGAAATAGACACCCGCCAGGCACCTGTGTGCGAAGCATGTCGGTAGAACCAGTCTCATGAACGTGGTCATGTAATGTCGGTCCGGGTCGCTTCATCCAACAATACCGCCGAATCAATGTAAGACGTGGGTGGTAAGCAGTATGACTATTATCGCCCACAACTCATTGTGTTCTACTCGTGCATATATCATCTACGCATAGACCTGGCTAGGATGCCACTGTTGGAGAACGCGGTATTTAAAAAATTTCCTACGATCACACAAGATCTATCTAGGAGATGCATAGAAACGAGACGGGGAGAGTGTGTCCACGTACCCTCGTAGACCGAAAGTGGAAGCGTTTAGTAACGCGGTTGATGTAGTCGAACATCTTCACGATCCAACCAATCCTAGCACCGAACGCACGGCACCTCCGTGTTCAGCACACGTTCAACACAATGACGTCCCCTGAGCTCTTGATCCAGTTGAGGACGAGGGAGAGTTCCATCAGCACGACGACATGGCGACGGTGATGATGAAGTTACCGGTGCAGGGCTTCGCCTAAGCACTACGATGATATGACCAAGGTGGTAAACTATGGAGGGGAGCACCGCACACGGCTAAGAGATTGTCTGTTTGTCCCTTTGGGGTGCCCCCGCCTCCGTATATAAAGGGGGGGGGAGAGGAGGCCGGCCCCTTAGGGGCATGCCAAGTGTGGGGAGTCCTACTAGGACTCCCTAGTCCTAGTAGGATTCCCCTCTCTTTTTTCCTTTTCTGGAGTAGCAAAGGGGGAAAGAGAGAAGGAGTAGGAGAGGGAAGGGGGGGGCGCCCCCACCCCTTGTCCAATTCGGATTGGCAAAGGGGGGGGCACCTCGTTGGCCGGCCCTCTCTCCTCCACTAAGGCCCATGATGGCCCATTAACTTCCGGAGGGGGTCCGGTTGAAGGAAATATGCCCTAGAGGCAATAATAAAGTTATTATTTTATTTCCTTATATCATGATAAATGTTTATTATTCATGCTAGAATTGTATTATCCGGAAACATAATACTTGTGTGAATACATAGACAAACTAAAACGTCACTAGTGTGCCTCTACTTGACTAGCTCGTTAATCAAAGATGGTTATGTTTCCTAAACCATAGACATGTGTTGTCATTTGATTAACGGGATCACATCATTAGGAGAATGATGTGATTGACATGACCCATTCCATTAGCTTAGCACCCGATCGTTTAGTATGTTGCCATTGCTTTCTTCATGACTTATACATGTTCCTATGACTATGAGATTATGCAACTCCCGTTTGCTGGAGGAACACTTTGTGTGCTACCAAACGTCACAACGTAACTGGGTGATTATAAAGGAGCTGTACAGGTGTCTCCAAAGGTACATGTTGGGTTGGCGTATTTCGAGATTAGGATTTGTCACTCCGATTGTCGGAGAGGTATCTCTGGGCCCTCTCGGTAATGCACATCACATGAGCCTTGCAAGCATTGCAACTAATGAGTTAGTTGCGAGATGATGTATTACGAAATGAGTAAAGAGACTTGCCGGTAACGATATTGAACTAGGTATTGAGATACCGACGATCGAATCTCGGGCAAGTAACATACCGATGACAAAGGGAACAAAGTATCTTGTTATGCGGTCTGACCGATAAAAGATCTTCGTAGAATATGTGGGAGCCAATATGAGCATCCAGGTTCTGCTATTGGTTATTGACCGAAGATATGTCTCGGTCATGTCTACATTGTTCTCGAACCCGTAGGGTCCGCACGCTTAACGTTACGATGACAGTTTCATTATGAGTTTATATATTTTGATGTACCGAAGTTTGTTCGGAGTCTCGGATGTGATCACGGACATGACGGGGAGTCTCGAAATGGTCGAGACATGAAGATTGATATATTGGAAGCCTATGTTTGGACAAGGGAAGTGTTCCGGGTGAAATCGGCATTTTACCGGAGTACCGGGAGGTTACCGGAACCCCCCGGTAACCTAATGGGCCTTAATGGGCCTAGTGGAGGAAGAGGAGAGGAGGCCTAGGGGCTGCCGTGCACCCCTCCCCCCAAGTCCGAATTGGACAAGGAGGGGGGCGGCGCTCCCCCTTTCCTTTCTTCCCTCTCCTCCTTCCCCCCAAGTCCTAATCCAACTAGGGAAAGGGTGGGAGTCCTACTCCCGGTAGGAGTAGGACTCCTCCTGCGCGCCTCCTCCTAGGGCCGGCCGCACCCCCCCTTGGCTCCTTTATATACGGGGGCAGGGGGCACCCCTAAACACACAAGTTGATCTCGAAGATCGTTCTCTTAGTCGTGTGCGGTGCCCCCTTCCACCATAGTCCTCGATAATATTGTAGTGGTGCTTAGGCGAAGCCCTGCGACAGTAGAACATCAAGATCATCACCATGCCGTCGTGCTGACAGAACTCTTCCCCGACACTTTGCTGGATCGGAGTCCGGGGATCGTCATCGAGCTGAACGTGTGCTAGAACTCGGAGGTGCCGTAGTTTCGGTGCTTGATCGGTCGGGCCGTGAAGACGTACGACTACATCAACCGCGTTGTCATAACGCTTCCGCTGTCGGTCTACAAGGGTACATAGATCACACTCTACCCTCTCGTTGCTATGCATCACCATGATCTTGCGTGTGCGTAGGAATTTTTTTTGAAATTACTACGTTCCCCAACACCGATAACCCCCGGTACTCCGAAACTTATCCGGAACTTCCCGAAACCATTCCGGTTCCGAATGCAACCTTACAATATATGAATCTTTACCTCTCGACATTTTGAGACTCCTCGTCATGTCTGTGATATCATCCGGGACTCCGAACAAACCCCAGTCATCAAATCACATAACTCATAATACAAATCATCATCGAACGTTAAGCGTGCGGACCCTACGGGTCCGTTCGAGAACTATGTAGACATGACCGAGACACATCTCCGGTCAATAACCAATAGCGAAACCTGGATGCTCATATTGGTTCCTATATATTCTATGAAGATCTTTATTGGTCAAACTGCATAACAACATACGTCATTCCCTTTGTCATCGGTATGTTACTTGCCCGAGACTCGATCATCGGTATCATCATACCTAGTTCAATATCGTTACCGGAAAATCTCTTTACTTGTTCCATAATGCATTATCCTGTAATTAACTCATTAGTCACATTGATTGCAAGGCTCATAGTGATGTGCATTACCGAGAGGGCCTAGAGATACCTCTCCGATACATGGAGTGACAAATCCTAATCTCGATCTATGCCAACTCAACAAACACCATCGGAGACACCTATAGAGCATCTTTATAATCATCAAGTTACGTTATGACATTTGATAGCACACAAGGTGTTCCTCCGGTATTCGGGAGTTGCATAATCTCATAGTCAGAGGAACATGTATAAGTCATGAAGAAAGCAATAGCAATAAAACTAAATGATCATTATGCTAAGCTAATGGATGGGTCTTGTCCATCACACCATTCTCTAATGATGTGATCTCGTTCATCAAATGACAACACATGTCTATGGTCAGGAAACTTAACCATCTTTGATGAACGAGCTAGTCAAGTAGAGGCATACTAGGGACACTCTGTTTGTCTATGTATTCACACATGTACTAAGTTTCCGATTAATACAATTCTAGCATGAATAATAAACATTTGTCATGATATAAGGAAATATAAAATAACAACTTTATTATTGCCTCTAGGGCATATTTTCTTCAAAAATACCCTACCGATTTTCTTGTTCTTGGTTCCCCACAAGATGATTTTTGTCCCATTATCTTCGATAGACCTTTCTTGAACACCATTAATGCTAAAATAGATTCTGAGAAAAAAACTGTCGGTGTTAGCTTTGGTGATGAGTCTCATGAATTTAATTTTTCCAAGTTTAGTAGAAAACCTCATAAAAAAGAATTGTCTAGTAAGGATGAAATAATTGGTCTTGTTTCTATTGATGTGCCTCCTACTGATCCACTAAAACAATATCTACTAGACCATGAAAATGATTTACATATGCATGAAAGAAATGAAATAGATAAGATTTTCTTTGAACAACGTCCTCTGCTTAAACACAATTTGCCTATTGAAACTCTAGGAGGTCCTCCTCCACCTAACGGTGATCTTGTGTTTGAATTAAAACAATTGCCAGACACTTTGAAATAAGCTTATCTTGATGAGAAGAAGATATATCCTGTTATTATTAGTGCTAACATTTTAGAACATGAAGTAGAAAGATTATCGGAAGTTCTAAGGAAGCACCGAGCTGCTATTGGATATACTCTTGATGATTTAAAGGGCATTAGTCCCACTCTATGTAAGCACAAGATTAATATGGAACCTGATGCTAAACTCGTTGTTGATCACCAATGCCGGTTAAATCCAAAGATGAAATAAGTGGTAAGAACGGAAATATTAAAACTTCTGGAAGCAGGTATAATCTATCCTATAGCTGATAGTATATGGGTAAGTCATGTTCATTGTGTCCCTAAGAAAGGAGGTATTACTGTTGTTCCTAATGATAAGAATGAACTTATTCCACAAAGAATTGTTACATGCTATAGAATGGTAATTGATTTTAGAAAATTAAACAAAGCAACTAGAAAAGATCATTACCCTCTGCCTTTTATTGATCAAATGCTAGAAAGATTATCTAAGCACACACATCTTTGCTTCCTTGATGGATACTCTGGTTTTTCACAAATACCTGTTTCTCACCTCGATCAAGAAAAGACCACTTTCACTTGTCCCTTTGGAACTTATGCTTATAGACGTATGCCTTTTGGTTTATGTAATGCACCTACTACCTTTCAAAGATGTATGACTGCTATATTCTCTAGCTTTTGTGAAAAGATTATTGTGGTTTTCATGGATGACTCTTCTGTTTATGGGAAGTCTTTTGATAATTGTTTAAGCAATCTTGATCGAGTTTTGCAGAGATGCGAGCAAACAAATATTGTCTTGAATTGGGAGAAGTGCCACTTTATGGTTAATGAAAGTATTGTTTTGGGCCATAAAATTTCTAAAAGAGGTATTGAAGTGGACAAAGCTAAGGTTGATGCAATTGAGAAAATGCCATGTCCTAAAGATATAAAAGGTATTCGTAGTTTCTTAGGTCATGCTGGTTTCTATAGGAGATTTATCAAAGACTTTTCTAAAATTTCTAGGCCTCTTACAAATCTTTTGAAAAAGGATGTTCCTTTTGTTTTTGATGATGATTGTTCAGAAGCCTTCGAAACACTCAAGAAAGCCTTAATTTCGGCACCTATTGTTCAACCACCTAACTGGAACTTGCATTTTGAAATTATGTGTGATGCTAGTGATTATGCTGTTGGTGTTGTTCTAGGATAAAGAGTTGATTAGAAACTAAATGTTATTAATTATGCTAGTAAAACTCTAGACAATGCACAAAGAGATTATGCTACTACTGAAAAAGAATTTCTAACAGTGGTGTTTGCCTGTGATAAATTTAGATCTTATATTGTTTATTCAAAAGTAATTGTTCACACCGACCATGCTGCTATTAAATATCTTATGGAAAAGAAAGATGCTAAACCTAGACTTATTTGATGGGTTCTCTTGCTACAAGAATTTGATTTGCATATCACTGATATAAAAGGAGCAGAGAACCTCATAGCTGATAACTTGTCTAGGCTTGAAAATGTGCTTGATGACCCACTACCTATTGATGATAGTTTTCCTGATGAGCAGTTAGCTGCAATAAATGTTTCTCATAATACTCCTTGGTATGTTGACTATGCTAATTATATCATTGCTAAATATTTGCCACCTAGCTTTACATACCAACAAAAGAAAAAATTCTTCTATGATTTAAGACATTACTTTTGGGATGACCCACATCTTTATAAAGAAGGAGTAGATGGTATTATTAGACATTGCGTACCTGAGCATGAACAGTGACAAATCCTACGGAAATGTCACTCCAAAGCTTATGGAGGACATCATGTGGGAGACATAACTGCTCACATGGTATTGCAATCTGGGTTTTATTGGCCTACTCTCTTCAAGGATGCACGTAAGTTCGTCTTATCTTGTGATGAATGTCAAAGAATAGGTAATATCGGTAAGCGTCAAAAAATGCCTATGAATTATTCACTTGCTGTTGAACCATTTGATGTTTGGGGTTTTGATTACATGGGACCTTTTCCTTCCTCTAATGGGTATACACATGTTTTGGTTGCTGTTGATTATGTTACTAAGTGGGTAGAAGCTATTCCAACTAGTAGTGCTGATCACAACACCTCTGTTAAAATGCTCAAGGAAGTTATTTTCCCAAGGTTTGGAGTCCCTAGATATTTAATGACTGATGATGGTTCACACTTTATTCATGGTGGTTTCCGTAAAATGCTTTGCAAAGTATGATGTTAACCATAGAATTGCATCACCCTATCATCCTCAGTCTAGTGGTCAAGTTGAACTTAGCAATAGAGAAATAAAATTAATGTTGCAAAAGACTGTCAATAGGTCCCGGAAGAATTGGTCTAAGAAATTAGATGATGCACTTTGGGCTTATAGAACAACATATAAAAATCCTATGGGTATGTCTCCTTATAAAATGGTTTATGGAAAAGCTTGTCATTTGCCTCTTGAGTTAGAACATAAAGCATATTGAGCAATTAAAGAACTCAACTATGATTTCAAACTTACCGGTGAAAAGAGGTTATTTGATATTATCTCATTAGATGAATGGAGAATCCAAGCTTATGAAAATGCCAAGTTATTTAAAGAAAAGGTTAAGAGATGGCATTATAAAAGAATCCAAAAGTGTGAGTTCAAAGTTGGAGAATATGTTCTTTTGTACAACTCTTGTCTTAGATTCTTTCCAGGAAAACTCCTCTCCAAATGGGAAGGACCCTATGTTATTGACGAGGTTTATCGGCCTGGAGCTATCAAAATAAATAATGACGAAGGTAATAACCCAAAGGTTGTTAATGGGCAACGAATAAAACATTATATCTCAGGTATGCCCATTAATGTTGAAACTAATATTATCCAAACTATGACACCGAAAGAACACATAAAAGAGACCTTCAGAAACACTCCAGAATCGTGAAAAAGAGGAGGTACGTGATACGGTAAGTAAACGGACTCCGAAAAATCCACAAAAATATTTTTTGTCTGTTTTGGAAAATAAAAAAATTTAGGAATATAAGAAACAACCAGGAAGGCGACCCTGGTGGGCACAAGACACCAGGGCGCGCCTGGCAGCCAGGCGCGCCCAGGTGGGTTGTGCCCACCTGGGATACCTTCCGGACTCCGTTTTCTTCCGTTTGCTTGTTTCCCAAGATAAAAAAATCTTTATATACCCCATGAACCTATTGACCACCGTATCACGGAGAAATACTCTGTTTCTTTTCCTTGCTGCTTCCTGTCAGATCCCATCTACCATGGCCGCTTCAAGCTCCTCCAAGGAGAAGTTCTTCAAGAACATCATCAACCCATATTTGCGGGAGGAAGTTCTTCATATCCGTGAGTGCAAGGACCCAAGGGAACGGGAACCGTGGAGGCTAGGCTTGAAGCTGTATATGGAGCAGGAGGTCTTCCGGTGCAAGGGGATGGTGGAGCGTGGACTCAATGCCAATCACCTCATGACCATGGACCTTACCCATGATCTCAAGGTGGATGGAAAGTCCATGAAGGACATCGTCTTCACCCTCAATGAGCAAATCAACTTCCTCCAAAGCCAGATCTAGGATCTCCAAAACCAAGTCTTTGAATATGAGGCGAGGTTTAAAGGTATGAGTTTGGCTGCCAGTTGCAGGAACCGTGAGACTCATTCTTCCTCTTATGATGGTGGACCTCTGCCATGGAAACCCGAGGACAAGATCGCCTCTACTTCATCACCACCACCACCTTCTTCATCACCAAAAGAAAATTGAGTATCAGGTATGGGCACTCCCCTTGGCTTCCCCAAGCTTGGGGGAGGTGCCCCGGTATCGTATCACCTCCACTATCTTTTGCCTTTACTTATCTTAGTTCGATCCATAGTTATATATCTTTTGCTTTAGATTAATAAAAGTTTGGTTCGATCCTTTCTTTTTGAGAGTTTGCTTAGTGATCTATCCTTGTAAACGTGTGCAAGATATATAATAAAGTTTAGTTTGAGTTTTTTGCTTTCTTTACTTTCATGTTCCAATAAAAAGAAAGAAAATAAATGAAAAAGATCATATGCTAATCTTATGGTAGGTGATGACACCACATAAGGAAAAGTATAAGTAGGAAATTTTATTAGAGATTGACAAACATAGCATTGGTCAATGATGCAATTCATGAAAGAATTAATAAGGGAAGAGAAGATTCACATGCAAATTCACGTGCAAATACATGTGGACTTGCCTAATGGCTCCGATACGTGACCCTTCCTGAAAAGATGATGAATTGTAGTTGGAAAGTTGACTGAGAACATAGTTTGTTGGTTTCCAATAGAGTTTATGCTTTATACTTCAATAGTGTGATGATTTGTAACTTATTCATGAGAAGTCTATGATAAAAGTTCTATGATAAAGGTTTTATGTTAAAGTTTGTTGCTGCTACGATAATTCACATGATGCTTCTATGTCTGCAATTTGTTTTTATCGACACATCTCTCTCTAAGCATGTGGACATGTTTTTCGATTTCGGTTTTCGCTTGAGGACAAGCGAGGTCTAAGCTTGGTGGAGTTGATACGTCAATTTCACATCATGTTTACCTACTATTATTTATAATGTTTTTATGCATAATAATGCTTTTTGGAGTAATTCTAATGCCTTTCCTCCCATAATTTGCAAGATACACACAAAGAGGGAGAATTCCGGCAGTTGAAAATCTGGACCTGGAAAAGCTACGTCAGGCCACCTATTCTGCACAACTCCAAATGGGCTGAAACTTCACGAGGATTTTTTATGCAATAAATAAGAAATACTGGAGCAAATAACCACCGGAGGGGGCCACCTAGTGAGCATAAGACACCAGGGCGCGCCTGGCCCCCCAGGGGGCGCCCTGGTGGGTTGTGCTCAGCCCAGCCCACCCCGGTGCCCATCTCATTTTGACCTAGAAAAAATAAGGGGAGGACTTTTGGGACGGAGCGCCGCCGTCTCGAGGCGGAACTTGGGCACTTTTGCCCTCGGCGAAGCGATTCCGCTGGGGGAACTTCCCTCCGGGAGGGGGAAATCATCGTCATCATCATCACCAACAACTCTCCCATCTTGGGGATGGAAATCTCCATCAACATCTTCAACAACACCATCTCCTATCAAACCCTAGTTCATCTCTTCTGTTCAATCTTTGTACCCGAACTATAGATTGGTGCTTGTGGGTGACTAGTATTGTTGATTACTACATGGTTTATTTGATGGAAGATTATATGTTCAGATCCATTATGCTATTTAATACCCCTCTGATCTTGAGCATGTTTATCACTTGTGAGTAGTTACTTTTGTTCGTGAGGTCACGGGAGAAATCATGTTGCAAGTAATCATGTGAACTTGATATGTGTTCGATATTTTTATAGTATGTATGTTGTGATTCCCTTAGTGGTGTCATGTGAACGTCGACTACATGACACTTCCCCATATTTGGGCCTAAGGGAATGCATTTTTGAGAAGTTATTAGATGATGGGTTGCGAGAGTGACAAAAGGTTAAACCCTAGTTTATGCGCTATTCCGTAAGGGACCGATTGGAACCAAAAGTTTAATGCTATGGTTAGAATTTATTCTTAATACTTTTCTCATAGTTGCGGATGCTTGCGAGGGGGTTAATCATAAGTAGGAGGTTTGTTCAAGTAAGAACAACACCTAAGCACAGGTCCACCCACATATCAAATTATCAAAGTAGCAAACACAAATCGAATCAACATGATGAAAGTGACTAGATGAAATTCCCGTGTACCCTCAAGAACGCTTTGCTTATTATAAGAGACCATTTTGGCATGTCCTTTGCCTCAAAAGGATTGGGCTACCGTGTTGCACTTTTGTTACTATTATCATTACTTGCTCGTTACAAATTATCTTGTTATCAAACTACTCTGTTACTTACAATTTTAGCACTTCCAGACATTACCTTGCTGAAAATCACTTGTCATTTCCTTCTGCTCCTCGTTGGGTTCGACACTCTTACTTATCGAAAAGGCTACTATTGATCCCATATACTTGTGGGTCATCACCCCCTACCCAGAGCGCGCCCAAGGGGCTTGTGGCCACCCCGAAGGTCAGTTGGAGGTGTCCTTCGGACGTAAGGAAGCTAATATTCGGATAAAAATTGTGTTAAATTTTTAGCCCAATCGGAGTTACGGATCTTCGGAAATTTAAGAAACAGTGAAAGGCCAAAATCTGAGAGCGCAGAAACAGAAGGAAACAGAGAGAGAGAGAGAGAGAGAGAGAGAGAGAAGAGAGAGAGAGATCCAATCTTGGAGGGTCTCCTGCCCCTCCGCCGCCATGGAGGCCAAGGACCAGAGGGGAAACCCTCCTCCCATCTAGGGGTAGGTCAAGGAAGAAGAAGAAGGAGTAGGCTCCCCCCTCTCTCACGGTGGCACCGGAACGCTACCGGGGCCATCATCGTGATGGCGATCTACACCAACAACTTCGCCGCCGTCATCACCAACTCCCCCCTCTATGCAGCGGTGTAACACCTCTTCTCCCCGCTGTAATCTCTACTTAAACATGGTGCTCAACGCTATATATTATTTTGCAATGATGTATGGCTATCCTATGATGTTTGAGTATATCCGTTTTGTCCTATGGGTTAATTGATGATCGTGATTGGTTTGAGTTGTATGTTTTTATTATTGGTGCTGTCCTATGGTGCTCTTCGTGTCATGCAAGCATGAGGGATCTCTGTTGTAGGGTTTGCAACATGTTCATGATTTGCTTATGGTCGGTGGCGTGAGTGATAGAAACACAGACCCGAGTAAATAGGTTGTTTGCGTATGGGAGTAAAGAGGACTTGATACCTTATAATGCAATGGTTGGGTTTTTACCTTAATGATCTTCAGTAGTTACAGATGTTTGCTAGAGTTTCAATCATAAGTGCATATGATCCAAGTAGAGAAATTATGTTAGTTTATGCCTCTCCTTCATATAAAATTGCAATAATGATTACCGGTCTAGTTATCGATTGCCTCGGGACAAATAACTTTCTTGTGTGACAAAAGCTCTGTACTAAAACTAACTTAGTTGTCTCTTTATCTAAACATCCCCTAATTTTTATTTACGTGCTCTTTATTATCTTACAAACCTATCCGATCGATAGAACTTGAGGGAATAATTGTTCTACCTTTAGCTCCTCGTTGGGTTCGACACTCTTACTTATCGAGAAAGGCTACAATTGATCCCTATACTTGTGTGTTATTAGTTAACCATTGACTTTTGAAAAAAGTTCATGGCTAAAAAAATCGTAAATATGAAAAGAGTTAACATTTTTTAAACAGACGCAAAATTGAAACAAGTTTATAAAAATTAAAAGAGTTCATGAATTTGGAAAGTTCATGAAATTCAAAAAAGTTCACAAATTTGAGAAAAAGTTTATGAAATTAGGAAAAAGTTCATGAAGTCTAGAAAAAAACTCAGAGCTCGAAGTTCACAAATTAAAGAAAGAATTCATCAATTTTAGAAAGAGTTTATCAAATTTGGGAAAAAGTCGAGAGCTAAAAGTTCAGTGGCTTGGAAGACAGTTCATAAATTAGGAAAAAATTAACGAGCTAAAAATTTCATGAATTTGAAAAATAGTTCGCGGACTAGAAAAAGTTCACGTATTAAATGTTTTCACAAAAATGAAAAATAAGAAATAAATAAAACAAAAAACAAACAGAAAAAAGAACAAAACTAAAAAATTAAGCAGGAAACCGAGAAAACCTAGGTGGAAGACATAGTAAAAAATTAAACCGAAGGAAAAACATAAAAAACCGAACCAAACCAACGAACAACACAACAATCGAACGACAAACGAAAAAAGCACTAGAATGGGCAAGAAATGACAGGAGTGTTTTTTTAAGGCAATCTCGCAAAGTTTTTATTAAGTCGTCACAATGTTTATAAGGACAAAAACCAGATAACTGGTTGGCCTAACCAAATATGGCGGTCATCCCCTAGAGAGAGCATGTGCTTTGCAATTTTGTGAACTTCGACATTCGAACTCCTAAACTCATGAAAGAAGAAACAAGAGCTAAAAATCTTTGAACAATCTATTATTTCGCACTATCGTTGCATAGCTTGCTGATCTTCCATTCTTGATAGCCTGGATGACGACTTTGCAATCAGAGGCCACACAGAGTTACTATCATCTTCGAAAATTCATCCGCCGAGAGATCCTCTTGCCTCGAGAACAACCATTTTTTTCCTGAAGGATCCTCATTAGGACACATATGCTCTACCATAGTCGGATTTGAGAGAGCCCATATACTGCATGTCAAAAGAGAATGTCTCCAACTATCCAGTGCTCCACAAAGTGCACACAAACCCGTCACTGACATGTTCCTATGCTGCAGCAGATCACATGTAAGGAGCGAATACTAGGCTAGCCACCAAGTCAACACATGCAGCTACGAAGGTACTTGAGTTTTCCATACCGACTTCCACCCTGATGATTCACCCTCAAGCTTAGACGATCCTTCGCTTTCCTCCAGCCACCCTTCTATTCCCTTCAGACGAGACGAGCAGAATTCTCCATTTGACGCATTCGCATGGGAGGCTTGGATCTGGGCCGACCTATTTAGCAAATTCTTCAACTTCTGTTTTATGAATTCTATATCTTTTTTCGGGTTATTTTCTCAGCCGGTTTTCCGTTGGTTTTCTATGCTGGTTGTTGCTTTTTTACTTTTTG
The DNA here is from genome assembly GCF_056163025.1 of Triticum urartu. Lineage (NCBI taxonomy): Eukaryota > Viridiplantae > Streptophyta > Magnoliopsida > Poales > Poaceae > Triticum > Triticum urartu. The sequence continues at coordinate 446,056,276 of NC_141876.1, forward strand.
TTTCTTTCAGATATATCTTTTGTTATTTGTTTCTTTTTACATTTCAGAATTCAAAAAAAGTTCAATATATTCAAAAAACTAAAAATTCAAAATTTCTAAAAATATTAAAAAATAAATCAATGGTTGGATTTTGAAAAAAATGTTTTCCCACAAATTCGTATTTTCGAAAATAGGTTGAAAATTTCCAATTTGTTCACGTTTCATAAAAAGTTCACAATTTAAAGATGGTTGTGTTTCTAAAAAGTGTTCACAAATTTGAAAAAATGTTCAAGTTTTCTATTTTTTATAGTTTCAAAAAATTAATCTCATTATAATTATTGATCAGAGATCCAAAAAAATGTTCATTTTTTTGCTAAACTTTTTCAGAGGTTCAGAAAATGTTCGTGTTTCCGATGATTGTTTGTGTTTTTCCAAAATTGTTCACATTTTTGTTCTGTATTTCAAACTTTGTTCATGTTTTCCAAAAAATGTTTGAAATGTCAAAAAATTGTTCACTTTTTCAAAAAAATGTTTTGAATTTCAGAAATTGTTTAAGTTCTCTAAAAATATATGTCTTTTTTCTTTCATAGTTTTTAGGTAAAGGTTCAAAATTTTCAGAAATATTCTAAATCTTGACACTGTAGTTTTATCTTAAATATTTTACGCTTCCCATCACAACCAGAAGCCATCACTTTAGTGGCTAGCAGCATGTTTCAGTAGCGTGAGTTGGCTAGTTCAATTCCTGGCCTCCTCCGGAATCACTAATTGAGGAGTACTGCTTGCAGAGATCACTCCCACCTCCTCCATAAAAAAAGACCACTCCCACCTCATCAAGTTGCGACAAGTGGCGCACTGTCTAGGAGTTTTTCCTTTTTTCTTAGATCCATTTATTCAAAATATTTTATCTCTTAAATCGTGCGTCCATATCTCGAATTGTTTTCATTGTTGGATTTCGCGCGTTAAGATCTTCAAAGATAGATACCATGTTGATAGGTTTTGACGAATTTTTTTCACAAAAAAACCGGATGAAGAAAATGAACCGGGTGCACAATTTTTTTCTCTTTCCGAAAGAGGGACGGCCATGCCTCTCGCGAAAGCACAACCATACCTCTCGCACGAGCAAAATCGTGCCTCTCGTGGAAGAAAAATAAACCAGAAAAACTCATTTTTTTCGTTTTCGAGAGGCACGACCGTGCCTCTCGCGAAAGCACAACTGTCCCTCTCACGGAAGAAAAAAAAACAGAAAACACATTTTTTTTCATTTCCGAGAGGTACAACCATGCCTCTCACAAAAGTACAGTCATCCCTCTCACGGAAGCAAAACCATGCCTCTCGCGGAAGAAAGAGAAACAAAAAACACATTTTTTCCGTTTCCGAGAGGCACGGCCGTGCCTCTCGTGAAAGCACAACTGTGCCTCTCGCGGAAGCAAAACCGTGCCTTTTGCGAAAAAAAGAAAACATATTTTTTCCCGTTTCCGAGAGGTACTGCCGTGCCTCTCTCGAAAGGAAAAACACATATTTTCACATGATTTTTTTCGAATTCTTTTTGGTCCAAAAGTTAAAGAAGACCGATGAAAAACCAAAAATTTGATAAAACCCAAAAAAACCCGGTTAAAATACCGAAAACACATGCGAAAAATAAATTTAAAAATCCAGAGAAAGCGCCTAGAGCGCGACACATGGCGGCAGCTGAGAGCACGCCAAATGACGCGCTCTTAACCCACTCGCAAGTGATCATTGCGAGACTCCCAAAGAAGCGCTCATTAACTAGTTGCTTCCGGCCATCTCACATTGAGCGAGACATAGCTCTTGTGTAGAGTGGCTGGCAAATAGGCTATGGCGATTGTATGAGCTGGGCCATTTAGCTCACCCACCCTGGTTCTTTCACTGCACGAGTAAAACGGCTTCCCTCGATGAGATCGGCGATTTGCCGCCCACAATGATTCTTATTGCAGGCTCGCCCGCAGGGAGCCGCCGTTGGGGGCCATCCCAATGACACCGCCTGCTGACATCACACTGATGCCACCCATGTTTTTTCTTCTTCGCATTTTTATTTTCGTTTTGCCTTATTTTTTCTATTGTTCATATTTTGGAATATTATATATATACTACAAGTTTTTTACATGTATCATCTGTACATAAAATCTTTGTGCCATTTAAAAAATGTCAAATATACGTGCCATTTAAAAAATGTTTATACAATGCACAAAAAATCACTTAGTTTTTTAAAAAATTCGTAGAGATAATAAAATGTATGTATACCATTAATGTTTTTTTCATGAGTTTCAAATATGTTTTCTGACTTTTTGGAAATATTGTATACACTGTAAAAAAAATGTCTGAGTGCTGTAAAAAGTTGTTGGTACCATTAAAAATGTACGTGACAATTAAATAAAAATTCTGGTGATTCGTGAAAATGTTCATGGCATTTAGAAAATGTTTATAGAATGTAAAATGTTTGTTCCTCTAGGTTATAAAAATGTCTATTTCCATTAAAAGAATATACAACATGTATTTAGAAAACATGTTACTGTGTAAGTGTTCAAAACATGTACTCCATGTATTTGAAAAATGTCCAAAGTGTCTCATAAAAATATTTCACATGTGCTCTAAAAATGTACATTATGTACATTAAAAAAGACATGTGTGGGAAAAAGAAAACCACTAAAAACCGACAAAGAAGCAAAAAAGGTCGAAGAAAACAAAGAAAAACAAGAAAACTAAAAAAAAGAGTAAGAAAAAACCAATGAGGAAACAAAGAAAACCAAAAGAAAACAAAAAAGAGAAAGAAAAAAAAAACCCCGTAGAAAACCAGACCTACACGAACATACAGCGCGCAGCCAACGAAACCTCTCTACTTGGCCGGCCCGCTATCTCGTAAGATTGAGCTGTTCCGCATGTGGGGTGACGATATTTTTCAGGAGGAAAAGAAGGTCTGAAACATCTCAACATCGTCACAGGACGATATATATATATATATATATATATATATATATATATATATATATTTGAAAGATCCAGCTGATTGCTGGCTTGTATTGATTGATAGCAGGGAGCAGGTGACAAAACTTCAAGTGCGAGTAGTGATCCGAGGATCAAAGGAGGTAAAAAGAAGAAAAACAAAAGAGAAACTATAAGGTGCTATGGCTATTCTCTCAGGGCGGCTCCCAGAAGGGGTGCTCCAAAAAAGCTGCTCCTGCTTGTCGCCAAAATTCTAGCGTTCGTTGGATGGCTGTTGTGATGCTAGCTCTCGTCGCCATCTTGCCTCTGAAGGTGCTCTCGTTTCTAGCCTTCCAAATCTCAAAGAGGATGAGGATGATGGTTGTCTTGAGGGCTTTTTTGTGCTCGGGCCGCGCTGCACTGAGCATTGCAGCAGTGATGGCCGTTGGCTTAGTCTTGTTTTGCCATTGCAAAGGGTGGACTGAGCTGCATCCACCTCTGGCCGCTGCCACCGTCCAGAATTCAAGCGACAACGGGCATTGCCAGAACAAGTGCATGGAGGATTCCAAGTTCCGGACGCATAGCTGACAAAAGTACTCATTTGGCCATCCTCTCCGTTGGAGACGGTCGTTGCACCATAACCTGTTTTTAAATAGCAACCATGTGAAGATCTTCATCTTAGCCGGTGCCTAGGTGGTCCAAATCAGGTTCTTGAAATCAGATTTGATGTGGCCTTGAAATTGCGCCTTATATGCAGAACTAGCAGTATAGATTCCTGATGCTTCATGCTTCCATTTGATGGTGTCGCTGACTGGTCTTAAAGGCGAGTATCAGCAGCTTGTATCCATCTGTGCAACCTGATTGTTTCTGACCAAAGGTGCTGAGTGTCTCCATGGGTGAGGTCTTGAATCCATGTGTCGTTTGTCAGAGCTTGCTTGACCAAACGGTTCTTTCTTCTTGAGTGGCTGAAGAGAGCAGGAAAGGCCGTCTTCAGGTTGCCCGAGCCTGTCCATGGGCAGTGCCAGAAGGAGGCCTTCTCGCTGTTGCGCAGCGTGATCAAGGTGGAGGCATAGAATAGAGCTCGGTCTCCCTCGTCGCAAGGCAGCTGCATGCCAATCCATGGTCTGTCGGTGCTGGTCCAGGACAGCCAAAGCCATCGCAGCCGTAGCGCTCTACTGAAGTGGTTTAGGTCCAAAACTCCCAACCCGCCATTTTCAATAGGAGAGCACACTACAGGCCATGCTACCTTGCATTTTCCTCCACTGAGATCTTCTTCTTGTGCCCAAAGGAATTTCCTACGAACTTTGTCAACCTCAGCAAGAAATTTCTTTGGCGCACGGAGTATAGATATAGCAAAGGTAGGCAGCGCTGTAAGCACGCTGCGTACCAAAACCCTTCTGCCCGTGATGGTCATGAGCTTGCCCTTCCATCCCGCGAGTCTTTCCCTAATCCGATCAAGGATGAACTGGATGTGGACTAGGCGCAGCCTTGAAATAGTTAGTGGGAGGCCTAGGTATCTTAAGGGGAATCCCACTGTTGTCCCACCAAAATTGCACAGGATGTCAAGGAGATTGATCTCCTCACAGCGGATGGGGGTGACGGTTGACTTTGCAGGGTTTATTTGTAGCCCGGTTGCTTGACCGAAGTCTTGAAGAATGTCGAGCAGGGCGTCGACCTCTACTTTCTCTGGGTTGGCGAAGATTACGGCGTCATCAGCATAGAGGCTAACCCGTAGAGAGATGTCTCTGCCAGGCAGGGGGGCGATTAGCTCTAACTCAGTTGCTTGTTGTAGCAGTCTGTGGAGGGGGTCGACGACGATGATGAAAAGGAGGGGTGAAAGCGGGTCTCCCTGTCGAAGCCCTGTGCGGTGACGAATCTTGTGCCCTACAGTGCCATTTAGCAGGAAGGATGATGATGCCGATGCGAGGAGTAGCGCAATCCAGTCGCGCCAACGCGCAAAGAAGCCTAACACTTGCAGTAGTTCTAGCAAATATTCCCACGACACATTGTCAAAAGCCCGCGCTATATCTAGCTTGAACAGGAGCGCCGGAGTTCTCTTCCTATGGAGTGATCTGATAGCATTCTGAACAAACAGAAAACTGTCTTGCGTGCTTTTGGACTTCAAGAAGGCCGATTGGGCCGGCGAGATTATGTGATGGATTACTGCTGATAGCCTTATTGAGAGCACTTTAGCAATAAGTTTTGCAACTGAGTGTATCAGGCTGATTGGTCTGAAGTCTTGAATCTTCTCTGCACCATCTTTTTTTGGGATGAGAGCTACTATGGCAGTGTTCAAATTGTTGAAACCTCCCCCCACAAGGTGGTAGAACTTGTTGAAAGCTTGTAGAATATCTGCCTTGATCAGCGGCCAGCAGGTTCTAAGGAAAATTCCCGTGAAGCCGTCGGGTCCAGGCGCCTTCTCCAGGGGTGAGGCTTTGATCGCCTCCCAGATTTCTTCTTTGGAAAAAGGGTTGTCGAGGCCGCCCTCTTGGACCGTTGGCATCTCGAATAAGTGCCAGTTGATGCCGGTCGCTCTCGTCGTCTTGGTCCCTATGTTGTCGTGGAAATGGCTGTAGATGGCAGCTTCTTTTTCCTCATGTGCTGTGACAAGCAAATCGCCCACCTTCAGACTATGGATGTGGTTTTTCCGTCTGTGAGATCTCATCTTTGCATGGAAAAACTTTGTTCCCGCATCTCCCACCCGGAGCCAGGTCAGGCGAGAAGCTTGGCGCTTTCTGGCGAGGTCGATCACCGCCAGACCAAGAAGCCGCAGCTTCAGGAGTTTTCTGAGGTTGAATTTGGCGTCAGACAAGCGCCTGGTCTCCTGAGCCACATCTAATCGGAGCATAATTTCTGCTGCTATATGATATTGAAGCCTCGCATCGCTGAAGTGTGCCTTGCTCCAGATCTTCAGGTCACGCGCCGTGCGCTCCATCTTGGTGTGTAGGCGCTGAAAAGTGCAGGAGGACTGCATAGGTCTGTTCCAGGAAGCTGCCACTATTTCACTGAAACAAGGGAAGTGAGGCCAAAAGCTCTCAAATCTAAAACTCGCACGGCGTGGCGGGGCACTTGTGTCAGCTATGATCAAAGCGCAGTGGTCTGAAGTAGCCGTAGAAGCCGCCATCACTGCAAAACTGTGGAAAAGGGATTCCCAGGCTTGGTTGCAGAAGAACTTGTCAATGCTGACAAGGGTGGGGTCTTGATGCTCGTTGCTCCAAGTGTAGCGGCGATTCTTGCACTTTATCTCCTTCAGGCCAGCAGCATCAATGGCCGACCTGAACCTACCCATAAGCCTACGGTTAAGGTTGAGGTTGTTCTTGTCACGCGCCTCGTAGATGAGGTTAAAGTCGCCATTGATCAGCCAGGGCTCGTTTATGGGCGGGGATGTGCTGGTGAGCTCGAGGATGAAACTATCTTTTCTTGCGTCATCTGCAGGTCCGTAAACGGAGGAGAGCCAGAAGCTATGTGGCTGGCCCAGCAGGGAAACCTTTGCTATGATGGCGAAGGCGCCAATGGCGTGGGAGGTGACAGTGGCAAGGCCCTCATCCCAGAGAATTGCCGCTCCACCGCTGGTGCCAATCGCCGGGAGGGTGATGCAGCCAGTCAGCGAGGGGCCGCCAATTTCTCAGACTAGACTAGGAGACCAGTCATCAATCTTTGTTTCTTGTAGACATAGGATCGCTATTCGATTCGCTACTGCGATTTCACAGACAGAGGCGCGCTTTGCGGGGTGGTTCAGCCCGCGCACGTTCCAGCACATGATCGTAGGGAGTTTGTCATTCATGGGGAAACTCATGTTGCTCCGATAGCTGAAAATCACTAATTGGCCTCAGGCCCAAACAATACACCACCTCTCTAACAGGGGCACGCCGGCGACCACCAATAGGCCCCAGAACACACCGGCGTCGAACTAACCACATTGGACTAGCACTACAGATTGTAAGCAAACCTAACTCAAGCCAACACATCGTCGGCCGCCACCGGAGCGGGAACAGGAATGGAACTAACATAACTAAACTACGGCCTCCTCGGCAGCTCCATCAGGTCCGGCCATGCCAGCCGCGATCTTCAGGGCGTCGGCGTACAGACGCGTCAGCTTGGCAATGACCGCAATGTCAACCTCGGAGAGTGGCTCATCAAACCGACGCAGGAGGGCCTCGGCTACCTCGGTCGTCATCTTCTCCTTTGGCCCCAGCAGCCCCAGTTCCTTGACGATGCGGAGGGACGCGCGTTGGGCCACCGGCACGATGGAGGGGTTGGCAGCCTGACGGGCGCTGTGGCGAGTTGGTGCTGGGGGGGCTCTTTGGGGGGGCGGACGGCCGACGGGTAGGCGAGGCAGCCACCAGAGGAGGGGTGTTGCTGCGAAAGAGGCGTCGCGGCTGAGCTTGGTCTCCTTCTTCGGCGATCTCTAGCTGGCAGACGCGGCTGGTCACCGCGCCCAGCTGCACTTCCAGGGTACAGGCGGCCGTGGGGGTGGAGCGGTTGAACTGGCCGTTGGCGGAGGGGGTCGCAGCCAGCGTGGGGCAGAACGCGTCGAGCTGCGGGTCCAGCGGTGCGGCGTCACGCTGCTGGGTGTTGTCGAAGACGAGGGGAGCGGCCACCATGGCGTCGGCGGCGGCTTGCACATCAGCTGCCATGTTGTCGACGATCACGGAGGCGACAGTTGGCCGCTTGGCCGCCTTGAAGAACTCGTCGACCGGGTCCTTGCCCCTGTTGCTGACAGTGGCGTCATCCCCACCAACCTGGGGCGGTGGCAGGGGGGTCGAGCGGCGATGCTGCGGGGGGGGGGGGGGGGGGGGGAGGGGGGGCGTGCCGCACCAGCCGCAGCCACAGATTTCTTCTCATCGTGGCGACGGGTGCGCGCGCCCCTGGAGTGGCACCGTGCAGGGGGAGAGCGGCTGCGCTGACGCGGAGCGGGAGCCGGTGGCTGAGGGGCAGGCGTACATCCACGCCGTAGGAGGGCATTCTTCCAGGAGCGACGGCCACCGCGCCCAGCGCCGTCGTCTTCGTCACGGTCGCGTTCGTGGCCACCACGGGGCATGCCGCGGCAGCCTAGGTCAGCAACTGGCGCTCGACCCAGGCGTTGCTGGCGATCGCTGCGCTGGCCATCCTCGACCTCCATCGTCCACGTGCCGGAGAGGACCTCGAGGAAGGGGCGGTCGTCGTTGTCAGAGTCAGAGGATGGCAGCCCGCTCTGCCCAGAGTGGGAAGAGCGCGGCGAGGGCGGCGTCCAATCTTCTACACGATCGACGTGGATGAGCATGGTGTAGTCGGCTGTGGCCGGCGGGGGAGCCACACGCCTGTCGGGGGGAGAGAATCCCTCCCGGTGGGGGAGCCATAGGACGATATTTCTCACCAAGCATTGCATGCATCAAGTTCAAGACATAGTGTAGTGCAAAACTGACACTGGGCTAACATGTAGGTCGACGTTAGGTAAGGGGTAGCTGCATACCCAGTCGTACCCCGAAGCACTATGCTATTAATAGGCAGCCCGAACATCATGCATATCAACCCCCCTGATCAACTCAAACATACTTTCTAAATGGGGATATAAGACGTTTTAGGTCTATTCACAGAGGAGGTATAGTACATAGCCCGAAAGTGTGACACACCTCGTTCACTTCGGCACCGCGTGCCACACCTCATCGCCTTATCGCTTGACCCACGGCTGTCCATCGACCATAGCGCCAGTGTATGTATTACGATTGGGAACCGATGAGAGCGACGATATACATGTCTAATCGCCCGGACGTGCGGATCTGCAGATTCCAGACACTGATACGAGGAGTGAACCAACCTGTGGTTGGATGGTTAGAGGGACTGTGATATCCTTAGCCCACCAGGGTTCAAATCCTGATACTCGCATTTATTCCTTGATTTATTTCAGGATTTTCGACGATGCGCATTCAGTGGGAGGAGACGTTTCCGTCGACGACGAGGCGCCTATGGTGACTTCGTAAATCTCAAGATAATATGTCGGCGCAGTCTTTCGGAGGTGCTCATAGGGATAGGATGTGCGTGTGTGCGTTCATAGGGGTGAGTGTATCCGCGTGTATATGAGCGCTTGTGTCTGTACTGATGTTAAAAAAAGACACCGAAATAGGGAGATCAACACTTGGCAAATCCGCCCCCTTATACACCCGCAGGCGTGCTCCGATGAATTCATGGGCAGCGCCCGCCGGCCCTTTATATATTGCGCCGCGCATTCATATACCTCAACATTTGATCCTCAAATTCATGCAACGATCATACGTTACAAATTGTCTGAATTTAACAGGTCGAAACAGATGTCCCAGCGTGACGGATGGCTTCGGATCACTGTCCGGACGCCTGCTCTGACCGGGGTGCGTCGTGTTCCAGGCGGAATACGTGCTGCTCGTCCTGCTCCGCCTGCTTCCGGTCTGCCTGCTCCGCCTGCATCCAGGCTGCCTCCTCCGCCTGCATCCGTGCCGCAGCTGCCCTTGTCGTCTCGTACTTCCTACGGTCGTTGATATCTTCTTGTTCGCAAGCTACTTCTTCGCATGCTCATCCAAGAGGGTTTCGTCCCCCAACATGATCCTCGCATCCTCCGCATCCCGTCCGAGTTGCAACCTGTCCTTCTCAAGATCCATGTCGCCAAATGTCTTGGTCTTCTTGAGTTCCCATTTTATCGCCGCCTCTTGCTTCTTCAACGCGATCTTCTCCCTCTCAATTTCGAGCTTCTTCCGATCCCACTCCATCCTTTCCTTTTGCACATTCAATATGAGGTTGTACCTCTTTTCCTTCTTGTTCTCCCTCGTCGAAAAAATACCCGTCCATGTGGACGACATTTTTGTAGCCACGGCGTCACGGGAGGCACATGCCTTCTCCCACTTATTTCCCATGACTTGGCGGTTATCCTTTGACACAGTGGCTTTTTCATTCGTGACGACAATGTCGTCCAACCCAATTGTTTGGTTGGAGCTTGAGCCATTATTCCTCTTCTTGCCGGACTTGGCTAAAAGCAAATGGCTAAAAGCAAATGACTTCTTCTCCACCTCGTGATACAAAGTGGCTGCCACCGCCGTCTACTAAACAACATATGTATGAGCACGAGAATGCAAACACAAGAAGCATATGGAAATAACGACGAGATGAAGCAATTAAGCTTACGTGAGTTGACACTCCCATCCCACTTTGAGGGCGTTTCGTCACTTGTGAGTAGTAGCTGATATACTTGTTCACTTCCCCTTGAATGACCCCCCAATGATGTGTGAGAGATGCCACATTGCGGGTGGTCATGATAGGATGCGGCTCCATATACTCCTTTTGTTCGTGATACTCTTCAAATTTTCTCCCAATACTTCTTCCCCATGTGCTCGGTGTCGCATATTGGATCCATCATTGTGGCCAACCAAGCTTTGACCAATAAGATGCCCTCAAATTTTGAGAATGTCGAACCTCTTGCCTCCGCCGTCTTGGTCTTCTTCTTCTTCTTGCTCGGATTGGGATCGGATGTTGTGCCAACTTCAAATGCGGTGGTGACCTACTTCATTTCGGTCGGATCTTCATTGTCATTGATCATGTTCGACAAGAACGCCTCCTACATGATTATGATTTGCAAGCATTCAATCTGATCAGACGGGAGCAAAGAAAACGTACCGACTCTTGTTCGTTCATTCCGCCGAACACGTCGAGGGCAACCCAGGCGCTGTCGGTGCCCATGCTCATCCGCGCCCAAACGAGCTACGGCGAGCCACATACTTCAAACGCAGGCATCTGCGTCTGCGAAAAGCTCTCCGGAATAGCCCAGCCGACCGTCAAATCCTCCTCTATCCCAACCAGGTCGGACGGCGTAATCCGCGTCGGTGCTCAGATAGAAGGGGTGCGGGGTTTCGGGTGCGGTGGAGGAGACAACTGCTCCACCATTTCCGAACCTCCCTGTGCCGCCGCCGCCTCCCTCTCTCGTTGCCGGCATCTCTGCAACTTCCAGGCGACGTTCTTCGCTTTGCGAGTCGGAGCCGACGAAGAGACGCCGATGGACAAGGCGGACTGCGTCTCCGTCGCGGCGGTTTGACACAGGCTGGACGGCATCTCCAGCGGTGTATCGAGACCGGCAGTGAGGATTGGGAGTAAGGGTGGAGGACGGCGAGGATTCGGGTGCGGGAACGATTGGACGGGTGGCAGGAGAAGGATGAAGGGTTTGATGGATTTTCTGCAATTTACGGTGGAGTCGGGCTATCGGGTCCGACGCGGCGAACGTGTCTAGACGCCCTATATTTGGACTGGGTATGAGAGGCGCCGGTCCACTCAGACGTTTGAGACCAGTTTAAGAAATCCGAATAGTGATCAGACGGCCCGCCTAAAGATATGAGGCGGATTTACAGCGCTAGGATGTAGATGCTCTAAGAAGTGCAAAGGATGCACGGATCGATGCGCGTAAGCTGGATGCGCGAAAGATCGATGTGCGCGTACTACCACGTATGGTGTGACATGTGTGCGCTTGGACGGTGCTTGGCAATAGCGACCGGGTGTCGAAGAGATACGGTTTTTAAAAAGAGACCGCCCACTAGATGCAAATGCCTGGTCAGAAATCAAGAGATCCAACGATGTTGCCACTTTCCATTTCCGTGCGTCTAGTATGCACGGACTCTTGTTAGTACTCCACTTGATAGGTCGTGACTTACCCTTGTATAAGTGTTAACACAGCTATTAATGTAGTGAGTTTCTTTTTTAGCGGAATAACTCTTGCATTACTCAAATTAAGTGTTACAATCTTGTCCAACAATTTAGGACATCATCTGGACCAGACTAGCCAAACAGTTGTTCGACCATGTAGCCTATCAAAATTCGCGCCTAGTAGCACTTTCTGAGCACCTTGCCGGACGTGCACTCTTTGTGAATTGGACACATACACATTCAATACACAAAGCAAGAGTAGGGTTTTACGCTTCACAGCGGCCTGAACCTGGGTAAAGACCGTGCGTTTCTGCCGACCCTGCTCTTTGTGCTTGTCGATCCCCGCAGTCGAACCGCAAAGGGATCGCCATGATCCCATAGATGGTCGTATGCACGAAATCTTTGGCGTGCCAGGCATGGGGATCGCTTGTGCGAACCAGGATCAGCAGTTAGCGCATCAGCTTCATCACTAGCTTCATCGCCATGGCATCCAAGAAGAAGGACACCGCGGCGGTCGGCCTGCCTTCTTCCAGGCCACAAGTGCCCTCACAGACAGGCGACGGCACGGGTGGTGGCGCGAGCGGCAGCGGAGGCGGAGGCCAAGAGCAACCTCCGTGATGCTATGGCGATCACAGCCAGGCAAGCGGCGTCGCTGCAACGACAACAATCCACATGCCACTAGGTTCAGGAATGGGGCCGCCCTGCCTGCGGGCGGTGCGATGAACTCCAGGGACAACAGGGCACACTCCAAGACGCCCACGCTGGTGCCCACGCCGCGACCATCTTAGGCCGCGCGCGACAAGCAACGCCATGGCGTCGGCGGCTCCGAGCGTCCCCACGGCAAGAGTCCTGTGGATCATCCTCAAGATACGCAAGGCCAACATGCACCCCAACACACTGGCAACGATAGGCCGAGGTCGCATGTTCGAGACTAGACTGCGTCCAGATCGGTTGGAAGCAAGAACATCTCTCGTTCCTCGTGCCTTTCCATGTCGTCCACGCCAAAAGAAGCCCTAGCGCGTCCACAACTACTTCTACAATTTCCTCCTGTTGCGGACAAGATGGACGAGTGGAGGGACATTATCCAGAGTCTTGTTCGTTTCGCCAACAATGACAAGCCGCATCAGGCAAGACTCTCACAGCAGCAACCCACCGCACCGGTGCGTGCTACCAGAGAGAGAGGACAAGAGGCGGCGCACCCACGGTGCAATCTCCTCCATGACAGCAACAACCTCAACGACAACGTCAGCAGGTCGACGCCCATGATGACATGGCCATGGCATCTTCCGATTCGCGAGCTCACCGTGACCAGCGTCAAGTTCTGCAAGAATGACACGAGGAAGATGCTCGTACGATCATCGAACGGTGACAGGAAGCACGCCGTCAATCTGACATGCGCGTAGGGTCTGCTGTTGATGAGCCTGCGCCTGGGAACAATGGCAGCCTGCCTTACGAGGTAGGTTGTCCTACGTTTACCCGAGAGCCGCGGCAAGTCTAGTGGCCCAGTTCTCGAAACTTCAAGATGGAGGTGGAGAAGTACGACGGCAAGACACATCCGTCAGAGTTCCTGAGCATTTGCACCATTGCGGTGCAAGCCACCGGAGCTCGTGACGACAAAGTTTTCGCCAACTATTTCCTATTGGCGCTCAAGCCCAATATCAGATCATGGTTGATGAACTTGTCGGAGGACTCCATTTCCTATTGGGTAGACTTGTGCCAAAAGTTTGTAGGAGCCGTCATAGGCGGCCACAAAGTTCCAGGCCAAGAGACAGACCTATAGTTGATCCTGCAGAAGGAGGATGAGTTGCTCCGCAAGTACATACAGAGATTCAGTCGTGTGCAACACAACATTCCCGATATCCGCCCCGCATCAATCATTGTCGCATTCTGCCAGAATGTGAGGATGCCACACCCTGCATTTTGTAACATGTCATTTTCATTATTAAAACATGAAAAAAAATTGGACCAACAAAAACTTTTGCATTATTTGGCTTTTATTTTGGAGTTGGTTTTCTCTCAGATTTTTTTTCAAGTGCTCTTTAAAGTCAACTAATCCACCTTCTGTACTTCATCTCCTTGCCCCAAACTTCTGCCCAATGATCATGCCATGTGTATAGTACAGTATAGTATTTTCCTACAAAAATAATTTGGCCAAATAGTATTTTCAAAATTTAGTTTTCCAAAAACCCCTGAGTTGAGGTTTGCACTACAAGTACTTGATTTGGGGTATGAAAAATATTTCAAAGAGTATATTTGAAACCTATTAGATATAGGATTCCCATAAACCACAAAAATATAATTCTAACAGTTATTTTCCTATTTTATTTAAAAGCTTTTTATTAAGGCCAGAAATGGTCTTTAATAGGGAAAAATTATTTTAATAAAAATATTTTACAAAAATCAGGGAAACTCAGTGGACATATATTTTCCATACATAGGAGTTTCAACACATGGTCATGTTCAGAATATTGGACAAAACCTCCCAAAACTATTTCTGCCCATTTCAAGGATTTGAAATATTTCTACAGGAAATATTTTCATAAAAATCCAAGGAAACCCCAGCAAGTCAAAAATGCATATTGTGGTCACCTTGCAAATCCTCAACTCAATTAAGGTCAGTTTGGTTCACCAAAATGCACCAAAACCCTCTCTGACCAGAATCAAATTTGAACAACTTTGTACTACCAACTTTCTCTCCTTGACCCCAACTTTTGTGATCATGTTCATATGACCAAATGAGGCCACTACACCAAGTGGTGCATCAAGGAGAAATGATTTGATCAACTAGATCTGCACAAGTTCATTTCTGCTAATTTCTAGGGTTTACAAAAGTTGCATTGGCAACTTTGCCCAAATAAGCTCAAAATTGGTGGAAGACCCTAATTATATGTGTCATTCCACCATGCGGAGTCCCATGGCAAACAGAAACCATCTACTTGCCCAAACCAGCATCAAACACCTTCTGCCACTTTACAAAAATCCCATTTTTGGCCTCTTCCACTAATCTCTGTAGGCTCAACTTTCTACCACGACCCCTCCTAGTCCCCCTCTAGCACCTGTGAGCTTTGCTGCCCGAGGAAGCAATGATGAAGGGGGGGAGAACCCCATTTTTCTTCTCTGGACAGTGGATTCCTCTCTCTCTCTCAGCCTCCCTCTCTCCTCTCAGCCTTTCAGAGCATCCAAGGCACTCCCCAGCTTTTGCCCATGCCCCCTTCAGCTGCCAGACGCAAGTGGACGCGCGTGGACGCGGGAAAGCCGCGGATGCCGGCCAAAGTCGCGCTCTGGAGCGCCTGGCAGGGCACCCGACTGTTGACACCGCGCCTCCAGGCCACCTCGAGCCTCCCCCGCGCGCCAGTCGATGCCCCTCGACGTCCGCTCCAAGCCAGCAGGCCGCCCACTTGTTCCCGCGCCTTCCTCTCTCTCTCTCTCCTGCAGCTCGCGCCAGAACGCCATCCCGTTCGGCCAATACTCGCGCCGCTCCTATGGCCCGCCTGTAGCTCGCCCCGCTCCTCCTCTTTCTCCCTGGCACCCTAGACCACTCTCACGAACACCCCCGAGCCCTCCATTCCCTCTCTAACGGACACCCGAGCCTACGGTGGACCTCGGCCAGCCTATAAAAGGCGACCCCGAGCCTCTCTATCACTCACTGTCGCTCCCCCACACTCCTAATCCACCTCCCGCACCACCCATTTGTCCCCAGAGCCGCTCGAGCTCGAGATTGAGCTCGAGCTCCGCCGCCTCGGCTCGCCGGAGTTCGCAAGGTACATGCCTCCCCCGCTCCTCCTCTGCCCCGATCTGGAGCCACCGCGCCCTACTGATCATTTTCCCCCTTGTCTCCCTCTTTGTAGCTGCCGGAAACGGCCGAAGTCACTGCCTCCCGAAGCTCCTCCGCCGCAGCTCCTCGTCGCTGGCGAACCAGGCACCCCCGCCGGCCAAGTCCACCACCCACCGACGTGCGGCAGCCCCCTGAAGCCATCCCCGCACTCGCCGGAGCTCGCCATGGCCTGCATCGTCGCCGGTGAGCACCACGACCCCCCTGTCCACGGGTTAGTGATGACAGGCGGGCCCCGCCTGTCATCCTCTCCCTCGTTCCCGCGCCCCTCTCTCTCTCTGTCCTGCGGGCCCCGGCCGGCAGGTTTGAAATGGGCGGGCGCGCGCGCTGTGCGCTGGCTCGGCTGGGTCGGCCTGCTGGCTGGGCCTGCTGCCCCGCAGCTGTTCTGGCCCGGCAGGCACAGTGCCCTTTTTATTTTTCTTTTCTGTGGCTTTTCCAAAAATTCCACAGAATTAATTATTTATCCAAATGCAATAATTCCAACTCGTAAATTCTTGTAATAATCCCACCTATTTATGGTGCAACTTTCATTCAAATCCAACAACCTTTTCTTCACTGTAAATATTCAAATGTGATTTTAAGCATTTAAATAAACCTTTGAAAACCCATTTCTCCTATTCTGCTACTCCAAATCCAAAACTAGGAATTTTCCCCTTCTTAGTTTTAACCTAGTATTTAATAAAAATGAGTTGACATTTTTCTGAGCACTTTGGTTTTTCTGTTTTATTATTGCCTTATTTTCTCGTTATTATTTTGCGACGATAGATTGCGTTGCTGACGAAGGAGTTGGACCAGAAGACTTTGAAGACCCAGAAGACTTCGTTGAGCCAGGCAAGCAACCCTTTGACCAAGCCTATGAAACCCTCTTTATGCATCTCATATAGCACTTTATTATTGTTGCATCGGAATCATGATGAGATGGTAGCTACTTTGGTGGGTTGCCTCCATTTCCTCCTTGTTGATACTTGCATTGTGCATGACCCTACCTTCTTATGAGGGTTATGCCGGTGGGAGTAGATAGGATGCTAAAGTAGTTGCTACGCAAAAAGGGATGGGAATGTGCATGGTGATGGAGACAAGGTATTTTCAAAAGACTTTTCAAAACCCCGTCAGGTGCCACTTATGCCCAAGGGAGATAATGAGATGGGTAACCACTTGATGATGAAGTGGTATACCGAGGCAAGTGTGTGTGTGTTGTTTTCAAAAGCGGATTAGATTTAAGATTTGTCGACTGTCCCAACCTTACATGCGCAACCACTCTACCCTTGTATGGGAAAGGGCATTATTGATTACCTAGGCCGATACTAGCTTGGAGCCCGCATTACTAGTGACGGGAGAGTTGTTGGCGCGCTCTCTCGGGACGGGGTCGTGCCAGGTAGGCGGCCAAGAACATTTTTATGGGGCACCGGACACACCGTTGGTACCCCGTGCCAGTGGTATGTGATGAATATGGGAGCAAGGCTCCACCATTTTTAAAGTTGTGAAATGTTGGGCACGGGGGTTACTACCAATCGAGTGGACTCCATGTTAGTGTCGTCTAGGGAAAGATAGTGATCGGGTGCTTACCCCGGGTACTTGAGGTACCGCGGGTCGTGGATGACACGGAAGCTCCCCGGATCTTGTGGGTAAAGTGTGTAACCTCTGCAGAGTGTAAAACTATTCAAATAGCCGTGTCCACGGTCAAGGACAGTTGGGCGGTGCTGCTTAAACTACGTCCACATGTTTGCAAACCAGTGTGTGTGTTTGGATAAGTGGGAAGAGCTACTTGGGTCAAGTCAAGGGACTTGACATGACTGAGTTGGGTTGATGCCCACTCTATTTATGTTGATATCTGTAACTTGCCCTCATGGTTACTTGAATTCTCCTTTTGCATGTCTTGCAAGTTGTTGAACATGTCATTACACTCAAAACTAGCTTTCCGCAAAGATTTACCTATATCATGCATTGTTGTACCTTGAACCAAAACATGGGTTGCTTGCGAGTACATTCAAAGTACTCATTGGCTTGCCACTGGTTATTTAATTGGCCAGGCATGGAAGAACAGGAGTTCGAAGAAGAGTTCTTTGAAGACGAACATGCGAACTAGGACGTTTCCCAGTCAGAATGCCTGTAGGGTTAAGGCAGATGGCATGGGTTCTACTTATCGACAAAGATTTCTGCTGCTTAAGTTTATTTGGTATTCAGCCCTTGTGGCTTTATCTATGTAAGACTTGACCCAAATGGTCATAATTTGTGTAAGACGATATGTATGGATGTAAGACTTGTTATTCAGCCTCTGTGTGTTCAGTGAGCATTGATCTCTGGGATCACTGTACACGTGCATTCGGTGATCACGACTTATGAGTCGGGGTCCCCACAGAGCTGGTATCAGAGCCATCCTGACTATAGGAAACCTTAGTTAGAATGGACGTTAGTTAGAGTCAGACTATCTCCAAAATTACCTATATACCTATGCATTCTAGTAATATCCCAAACATGGGTCGTATCTCCTCTATTGACCCTTCCCTTTCCACTTTTGTAGATGGCCGTCGTACCCGAGGACCTCCTGACCACTGGATTTCCCGTGCTCCTTGAGGACAGCCTCAAGAAGTGCCAGTTCACTCGAGCCCCCACCTCCTCCTATCATGAGCACTGGATCGATAGCACCACGAAGGAGTATCACGTGGAGGTAGTCGTGAGGGCGAACGACTCTCCGACAAGTTGGTTCTTTGAAGGACCACAGATGGCGACCCTGCTCCTCACCGTTGAGATTGCTGCACTCAAGGCGCTGACTCGCCTTCGAGATCTTCTGCCAGGGATGGCAAGTGAGCCAGCCACTCGTTACCTACCTTATTGTAAGGAGGGTGATGACGAGAGTAGCGCACCAGCTCCACCCATGGACGAGGGGCTTCCCCTCCGTTTCCAGACCTACTTCAGCTTGTGTGCTGATAGTCTGGCACAACACTTGGCCTCGGAGTCGATGGAGCTTCGGAAGGAACTCCATGAGACCAAGGAACTCCTCCGCCTAGCTCAGACAAAGGCGGACAGGATCAAGAAGGATGGTGCACCCCCTGGACAGCCCGTTGTTGCCTATCGAGGCGGGCGACCCCCACAGGCTACGCATGCCAAGGGATCATCTCGGCCACACCGTATGACGGCAAAGGAATATCGCAACCTCTTCATGGTGCCACCGGCGAAGCAGCACCGTGTTCAGCTCCTCCACTCCCCCATTCCCTCAAGTGACGAAGATACTGAGACAGATGAAGATGAGGAGGAAGACCCAGAGGAGCCGGACTACGCGGTCGAGCATTCCACCACTTAGACACCGTCCGGAACTAGGATGGGCCAGTCCGCAACCCTTAAGGTAGGATAGGTCGTGTACCCCTTGTGCGAAGTCGAGTCCATGTAATGGTTCAAATGAAACCATGTTGTGTTATGTTTGCTTTCAACTTGTTTTGATGGAAGACGTGCTTTCCTTCGGGAACTTGTAAACGACTACATCACCCATTTGGTCTTAATGCATGAGTTTGGCCCTTCTGGCCCTTGCTTAACTTAAAATTGTGTCACGCCCACCCCTCACTAGGCATTCCATCTATACTGCTTTCCCTCATCTTTCCCAATCATGAGACCTTGACCGCTCCAACAGGATGCCTGTTGTAACACGTACTGGTGCCTCTACTCAGCAGCAAGAAGCCGGAGCAGGAGCTAGTCGGGACCAAACCCAAGGGCAGGATCCACCACTGCCACCACCTCCAAACATGGACATGGCTCAGCTTCTCCAAGCCTTCTGAGAGGAACGCCAAGCCAACACTGCAGCCCTCCAGATGATTGCCCAAGCTGTCAACCGCCAGCCGGCGGGGAACGGCAATGGACGTTCCACGTTGGCAGAGTTCAAGAAGCATGCACCACCCACCTTCATTGAGACTGCTGAACCCCTGGATGCAGATGACTGGGTCCGCAGCATTGAGGATCTGTTGGAACTAGTCGGCTGCACTGAAGACCGTGAGAGGGTGGCATATGCTGCCCACTGTCTCGGGGAAACTGCCAGAGCTTGGTGGGATGGATTCAAGGTCATGCATGCTGGGCAAAACATCACTTGGAATGACTTCAAGACAGAATTCCGCAAGGCCCATATTCCTTCCGGAATCATGGCCATCAAGAAGCGTGAGTTCCGAGCCCTGAAGCAAGGAAGTAGCACTGTCAAGGAGTACATGCAGAAATTCAGTGTTCTGTCTAGGTAAGCTCCTGAGGATGTCAGCACTGATGCTGCCAAAAGAGAGCGCTTCATGGAAGGCCTTAACTAGACTCTGCAGTACTCGCTTGTTGTGTGTAACTGCCCAACCTTTCCTGATCTGGTTAACAAGGCACTCATGCTTGAGGACAAGCGACGTGCTTTGGATGATACCCGTAAGCGCAAGATGATCAGCAAGGGTAGCTCCAGCAACCAGAAACCTCGCCCGTGGCAGCCAGCCCTGGTCAAGCCAACCTATCAGCAGCCAAGAGCCCCTGCACCCCGCACCAACTATCAGCCTCAACAGTATGCCAACCCTAGGCCAGCCTTCAACAACCCCAATAACAATGCCAGCAAGGGCAGCAACCCCAATCAAGTCACTTGCTTCAGATGTGGTCAGGTAGGACACTACTCCAAGTATTGCCCCAACAAGAAGCCCGACGCCCCGCGCCCCAATGTGCAGAACCCAGGGCAAGGCCGTGGAATGCCACCAAGGAACCAAGCTCCTCGCAACCCGCCCAACAATGGCAAGGGTCGTGTGAATCATGTCACTGCAGAAGAAGCCCAGGAAGACCCGGATGTCGTGCTGGGTACGTTCGTTGTCAACTCAGCACCTGCAACTGTCTTGTTTGATTCTGGAGCCATGCATTCATTTGTCACCCATGAGTTTGCATTAAAGAGTGGCATGACCCCTACACCCCTGAATAACCCTATGGCGGTACAAACCCCCGGAGCAGAGATGAGAGCCAAGATAGGATGTAAAGGAGTTGGGATTGTCATTAATGGGGTAGACTTCCTAGCAGACCTTATCGTCTTAAGATCACAAGGCTTGGATGTGATCTTAGGAATGAATTGGCTCATCAAGCACCAAGGCTTGTTAGATTGCGCCAACCGGATCGTCACTGTAACCAATGACCAAGGAGTCGAAGTTAAATTTGCCTCCAACCGCTCCTCTGCTCAAGCCAACCAAGTCAACTGTCTGACTGAAGTCGGATTGGAGCAAGTGCCGGTGGTATGCGAATACCCAGATGTCTTTCCTGATGAGCTACCAGGAATGCCTCCAGACCGAGACATTGAGTTCATCATCGAGCTCATACCCGGAGCTGGACCCATCTATAAGAAGCCGTATAGAATGGGATCGGAAGAGTTAGCAGAGTTGAAGAAGCAACTGGAAGAGCAGTTGAGGAAGGGATTTATCCGCCCTAGTGCCTCCCCTTGGGGATCACCTGTTCTATTTGTGGCAAAGAAGGACGGTACCATCCGCTTATGCATTGACTACCGCTCCCTCAATGAAGTCACAATCAAGAACAAGTATCCACTTCCCAAGATTGAAGATCTGTTTGATCAACTCAATGGGGCCAAGGTGTTCTCCAAGATTGACCTCAGATCTGGGTACTACCAGCTGAAAATCAGACCCCAAGATATTCCAAAGACGGCATTTGTAACCAGATATGGCCTATATGAGTGCACGGTCATGCCCTTTGGATTGACCAATGCCCCAGCTTACTTCATGTATCTCATGAATAAGGTCTTCATGGAATATTTGGACAAGTTTGTCGTTGTCTTCATCGATGACATTCTTGTCTTCTCGAAGAAGGAAGAAGAGCACGAGCAACACTTGAGGATGGTCCTAGACAAGCTTCGAGAGCACCAACTGTATGCCAAGTTCAACAAGTGCGAATTTTGGTTGCGTGAAGTTGGATTCTTGGGTCATGTTTTGACCGAAGAAGGATTGTCGGTCGATCCCGCTAAGATTGAAGTCGTAACTGAATGGCAATCCCCAAGCAATGTTAAGGAAGTCAGAAGCTTCCTTGGACTTGCAGGATATTACCGCAAGTTCGTTGAAGGATTCTCAAGCATTGCCCGACCCATGACTCAGCTCTTGAAGAAGGACAAGAAGTTTGAATGGATGCCAAAGTGCGAAGAGAGCTTCCAGGAGCTGAAGAAGAGACTGACCACCGCCCCAGTGCTGGCCACACTAGATATACACAAGGAGTTCGTGATATATTGTGATGCGTCAAGAACCGGACTGAGAGGTGTTCTGATGCAAGAGGGCAGAGTCGTAGCTTACCTTTCAAGGAAACTACGGCCTCATGAAGAGAACTATGCTACTCATGACCTCGAGTTGGCAGCTGTAGTTCATGCCCTGAAAACATGGCGACATTACCTCCTAGGGAAGCGGTGTGAGATATACACGGATCACAAAAGTCTGAAGTATATTTTCACTCAGAAGGAATTGAACATGAGGCAAAGAAGATGGCTAGAGTTGATCAAGGATTATGACCTTAGTGTTCAATACCACCCTAGAAAGGCTAATGTGGTAGCAGATGCATTAAGCAGGAAGGCTTGTTCCCTGAATTCTATGCTTAAGGACAGGCTACCCGCCTTGTATGTAGAACTTGAAAGCTTCGGGTTGGAACTGGTTGCACCAGGATTCTTAGCCAACCTTGAAGTCAAGCCTACCCTGATGGATGATATTAAGGAAGCTCAGAAGGGACACGAAAGTATTGAAGGCATCAAGAGGAAGATCAAGGCAGGCAAGGCCCCAGGATTCTCAGAGGATGAGCAAGGAATTGTGTGGTTTGGGAATCACATTTGCGTACCCAATAAGATTGAGCTCAAGAAATCGATCTTGCAAGAAGCTCATGACACCCCGTATTCCATCCATCCTGGAGGGACCAAGATGTATCAAGACCTGGAGGAAAGATTTTGGTGGCACGGGATGAAAAGGGAGATTGCCACCTATGTTGCAAAGTGTGATGTATGCCAAAGGGTCAAAGCTGAATATCAGCGACCTGCTGGATTGCTCCAACCACTCAAGGTACCCGAGTGGAAATGGGATAAAGTTGGAATGGATTTCATCACTGGACTACCTAGGTCAAACAAGGGACATGACTCCATCTGGGTCATAGTCGATCATTTGACTAAAGTAGCCCATTTCATTCCTGTGAAGACTACCTATGATGGCAACCAGCTAGCGACTCTATACATCAACAGAATCGTAAGTCTTCATGGTATTCCCAAGGAGATTGTGTCAGATCGAGGAACCCAGTTTTAGGGATGGCAGTTTTGCCCATGGGTATGGGTACCCGCGGGTACCGTACCCGAAAACAATGGGTATGGGAAAGACTTGAAGAGATTTTCTACCCACGGGTAATGGGCACCCATACCCACAAAATATATGGGTAGGGCATGGATAAGATATTGTGCCCATGGGTAACCCAATGGATACCCAATAAAAATTAATAAATGAAAATAACTCCTATAACATGTGGGGTTAACATCCAACTCATATGGTCCAACCCTGAATCTCGTATTCCTTAAACAAGTCATAGCTCATAGGCTTATAATCACCTGCTCGCCACTCCTCATACATCCTATGTGACTCCTCAAAAAGATGAAATATCGACTCTTCGCTACCAGACTCTTGTCGAACACTCGATTCAGCGATCCCCAATTCCCACCACCGCCTTCCACTACGTCGGCCTTCCACCAACCGCTGCTCATACTCCCCTGATGCCTCCAAGCGGCCACCCATTGGAGGAGGCCACATACATGCTATACTACTCTATCATGATCACTTGAATTTTGAAGTCATTTCTCTACCTCTTAAGAATTTGAATGCTATATATTGTACCCAATGGATACCCATTGGGTATAGGATAACCGATGGGTATGGGCATGGGTGTCAGTTTATACCCATGGGTATTGAAATGGGTGGGTATAAAAAGTTTCTATGGGTATGGGTTTGGGTAGAAGGAGGTTGTACCCGCCCATACCCTACCCATTGCCATCCCTACCCAGTTTACCTCAAGGTTCTAGAAGAAGTTCTAAGAGGCCATGGGGACCAAGTTGTCCTTCAGCACCGCCTTCCACCCACGGACTAGAGGTTAAACAGAACGAGTGAATCAGATACTCGAAGACATGCTCCGAGCCTGTGTCTTAGCATATGGAGCTAAGTGGGAAGATTGCCTCCCTTTTGCCGAGTTCTCCTACAACAACAGTTATGAGTCAAGCCTTCAGATGGCACCATTTGAGGTGTTATACGGACGGAAGTGCCGCACACCCCTCAATTGGTCAGAAACCGGAGAAGGACTAGTATTTGGGCCCGATATCCTCCGTGAAGCAGAAGAGCAAGTTCAACTAGTCAGAGAGCAACTGAAGACCGCCAAGTCGAGGCAGAAGAGCTATGCTGACACTCGTCGCCGACAAGTAGACTTCCAAGTCGGAGACCATGTATACCTGCGAGTAACTCCTCTTAAGGGAACCAAGCATTTCCACGTTAAAGGAAATCTCGCACCAAAGTTTATCGGCCCCTTCGAGATCACCGCACGATGCAGAGAAGTGGCTTACCAGTTGGAACTGCCACCTGAACTATCCGATGTGCACAACGTATTCCACGTGTCACAACTCCGGAAATGTCTCCATGTTCCAGACACACCTGATCTTTACAAGGACGTCGATCACCAAGCCATTGACCTTCGGCCCGATTTGACCTACCGCGAGAGACCCATCTGTATTTTGGACGAGGCTGAAAGACGCACTCGAAGCCGCACCATCAAGTACTTCAAGGTCCAGTGGAGCAACCACACTGAAGCAGAAGCAACCTGGGAACATGACGACTACCTTAGATCTGAGTTTCCGTATCTCTTTAAAGCCTAGTTTAGGAATCTCGGGGACGAGATTCTTGTAAGGGGGTAGGTCTGTCACACCCTGCATTTTGTAACATGTCATTTTCATTATTAAAACATGAAAAAAATTGGACTAACAAAAACTTTTGCATTATTTGGCTTTTATATTGGAGTTGGTTTTCTCTGAGAGATTTTTTTTCAAGTGCTCTTTAAAGTCAACTAATCCACCTTCTGTACTTCATCTCCTTGCCCCAAACTTCTGCCCAATGATCATGCCATGTGTATAGTACAGTATAGTATTTTCCTACAAAAATAATTTGGCCAAATAGTATTTTCAAAATTTAGTTTTCCAAAAACCCCTGAGTTGAGGTTTGCACTACAAGTACTTGATTTGGGGTATGAAAAATATTTCAAAGAGTATATTTGAAACCTATTAGATATAGGATTCCCATAAACCACAAAAATATAATTCTAACAGTTATTTTCCTATTTTATTTAAAAGCTTTTTATTAAGGCCAGAAATGTTCTTTAATAGGGAAAAATTATTTTAATAAAAATATTTTACAAAAATCAGGGAAACTCAGTGGACATATATTTTCCATACATAGGAGTTTCAACACATGGTCATGTTCAGAATATTGGACAAAACCTCCCAAAACTATTTCTGCCCATTTCAAGGATTTGAAATATTTCTACAGGAAATATTTTCATAAAAATCCAAGGAAAACCCAGCAAGTCAAAAATGCATATTGTGGTCACCTTGCAAATCCTCAACTCAATTAAGGTCAGTTTGGTTCACCAAAATGCACCAAAACCCTCTCTGACCAGAATCAAATTTGAACAACTTTGTACTACCAACTTTCTCTCCTTGACCCCAACTTTTGTGATCATGTTCATATGACCAAATGAGGCCACTACACCAAGTGGTGCATCAAGGAGAAATGATTTGATCAACTAGATCTGCACAAGTTCATTTCTGCTAATTTCTAGGGTTTACAAAAGTTGCATTGGCAACTTTGCCCAAATAAGCTCAAAATTGGTGGAAGACCCTAATTATATGTGTCATTCCACCATGCGGAGTCCCATGGCAAACAGAAACCATCTACTTGCCCAAACCAGCATCAAACACCTTCTGCCACTTTACAAAAATCCCATTTTTGGCCTCTTCCACTAATCTCTGTAGGCTCAACTTTCTACCACGACCCCTCCTAGTCCCCCTCTAGCACCTGTGAGCTTTGCTGCCCGAGGAAGCAATGATGAAGGGGGGGAGAACCCCATTTTTCTTCTCTGGACAGTGGATTCCTCTCTCTCTCTCAGCCTCCCTCTCTCCTCTCAGCCTTTCAGAGCATCCAAGGCACTCCCCAGCTTTTGCCCATGCCCCCTTCAGCTGCCAGACGCAAGTGGACGCACGCGGACGCGGGAAAGCCGCGGAGGCCGGCCAAAGTCGCGCTCTGGAGCGCCTGGCAGGGCACCCGACCGTTGACACCGCGCCTCCCGGCCACCTCGAGCCTCCCCCGCGCGCCAGTTGATGCCCCTCGACATCCGCTGCACGCCAGCAGGCCGCCCACTTGCTCCCGCGCCTTCCTCTCTCTCTCTCTCTCTCTCTCTCTCTCTCCTACAGCTCGCGCCAGAACGCCGCCCCGTTCGGCCAATACTCGCGCCGCTCCTATGGCCCGCCTGTAGCTCGCCCCGCTCCTCCTCTCTCTCCCTGGCACCCTAGACCACTCTAACGAACACCCTCGAGCCCTCCATTCCCTCTCTAACGGACACCCGAGCCGATACCACGGACACCCGTAGGCCGCGCCTACGGTGGACCTCGGCCAGCCTATAAAAGGCGACACCGAGCCTCTTTATCACTCCCTGTCGCTCCCCCACACTCCTAATCCACCTCCCGCACCACCCATTTGTCCCCAGAGCCGCTCGAGCTCGAGATCGAGCTCGAGCTCCGCCGCCTCGGCTCGCTGGAGTTCGCAAGGTACAGGCCTCCCCCGCTCCTCCTCTGCCCTGATCTGGAGCCACCGCGCCCTACTGATCATTTCCCCCCTTGTCTCCCTCTCTATAGCTGCCGGAAACGGCCGGAGTCACTGCCTCCCGAAGCTCCTCCGCCGCAGCTCCTCATCGTCGGCGAACCAGGCACCCCCGCCGGCCAATCCCACCACCCACCGATGTGCGGCAGCCCCCTGAAGCCATCCCCACACTCGCCGGAGCTCACCGTGGCCTGCATCATCGCCGGTGAGCACCACGACCCCCCTATCCACGGGTTAGTGATGACAGGCGGGCCCCGCCTGTCATCCTCTCCCTTGTTCCCGCGCCCCTCTCTCTTTGTCCTGCGGGCCCCGACCATCAGGTTTGAAATGGGCGGGCGCACGCGCTGTGCGCTGGCTCGGCTGGGTCGGCCCGCTGGCTGGGCCTGCTGCCCTGCAGCTGTTCTGGCCCGGCAGGCACAGTGCCCTTTTTCTTTTTCTTTTCTGTGGCTTTTCCAAAAATTCCACAGAATTAATTATTTATCCAAATGCAATAATTCCAACTCCTAAATTATTGTAATAATCCCACCTATTTATGGTGCAACTTTCATTCAAATCCAACAACCTTTTCTTCACTGTAAATATTCAAATGTGATTTTAAGCATTTAAATAAACCTTTGAAAACCCATTTCTCCTATTCTGCTACTCCAAATCCAAAACTAGGAATTTTCCCCTTCTTAGTTTTTAACCTAGTATTTAATAAAAATGAGTTGACATTTTTCTGAGCACTTTGGTTTTTCTGTTTTATTATTGCCTTATTTTCTCATTATTATTTTGCGACAATAGATTGCGTTGCTGACGAAGGAGTTGGACCAGAAGACTTTGAAGACCCAGAAGACTTTGTTGAGCCAGGCAAGCAGCCCTTTGACCATGCCTATGAAACCCTTTTTATGCATCTCATATAGCACTTTATTATTGTTGCCTCGGAATCATGATGAGATGGTAGCTACTTTGGTGGGTTGCCTCCATTTCCTCCTTGTTTATACTTGCATTGTGCATGACCCTACCTTCTTATGAGGGTTATGCCGGTGGGAGTAGATAGGATGCTAAAGTAGTTGCTACGCAAAAAGGGACGGGAATGTGCATGGTGATGGAGACAAGGTATTTTCAAAAGACTTTTCAAAATCCCGTCGGGTGCCACTTATGCCCGAGGGAGATAATGAGATGGGTAACCACTTGATGACGAAGTGGTATACCGAGGCAAGTGTGTGTGTTGTTTTCAAAAGCGGATTAGATTTAAGATTTGTCGACTGTCCCAACCTTACATGCGCAACCACTCTACCCTTGTATGAGAAAGGGCATTATTGATTACCTAGGCCGATACTAGCTTGGAGCCCGCATTACTAGTGACGGGAGAGTTGTTGGCGCTCTCTCTCGGTTCGGGGCCGTGCCAGGTAGGGCGGCCAAGAACATTTTTATGGGGCACCGGACACACCGTTGGTACCCCGTGCCAGTGGTATGTGATGAATATGGGAGCGAGGCTCCACCATTTTTAAAGTTGTGAAATGTTGGGCATGGGGGTTACTACCAATCGAGTGGACTCCATGTTAGTGTCGTCTAGGGAAAGATAGTGATCGGGTGCTTACCCCGGGTACTTGAGGTACCGCGGGTCGTGGATGACACGGAAGCTCCCCGGATCTTGTGGGTAAAGTGTGTAACCTCTGCAGAGTGTAAAACTATTCAAATAGCCGTGTCCACGGTCAAGGACAGTTGGGCGGTGCTGCTTAAACTACGTCCACATGTTTGCAAACCAGTGTGTGTGTTTGGATAAGTGGGAAGAGCTACTTGGGTCAAGTCAAGGGACTTGACATGACTGAGTTGGGTTGATGCCCACTCTATTTATGTTGATATCTGTAACCTGCCCTCATGGTTACTTGAATTCTCCTTTTGCATGTCTTGCAAGTTGTTGAACATGTCATTACACTCAAAACTAGCTTTCCGCAAAGATTTACCTATATCATGCATTGTTGTACCTTGAACCAAAACATGGGTTGCTTGCGAGTACATTCAAAGTACTCATTGGCTTGCCACTGGTTATTTAATTGGCCAGGCATGGAAGAACAGGAGTTCGAAGAAGAGTTCTTTGAAGATGAACATGCAAACTAGGATGTTTCCCAGTCAGAATGCCTGTAGGGTTAAGGCAGATGGCATGGGTTCTACTTATCGACGAAGATTTCCGCTACTTAAGTGTATTTGGTATTCAGCCCTTGTGGCTTTATCTATGTAAGACTTGACCAAAATGGTCATAATTTGTGTAAGACGATATGTATGGATGTAAGACTCTTGTTATTCAGCCTCTGTGTGTTCAGTGAGCATTGATCTCTGGGATCACTGTACACGTGCATTCGGTGATCACGACTTATGAGTCGGGGTCCCCACAGAGGAACCGCAAGATGCGGGAAGAGATGACCATGACCAAGGTCAGGGATGTCACTGAGCTCTACGCTCTAGCTAACAAGTGTGCATAGGCTGAGGAAGGAAGGATACTTCCTGGAGAGGGGGTTGGCGCAGGATCAGAATCGGAAGATGGTGATGCCTTGACTGCCCCGAAGAAGAAAAACCGCAAGCGCAACAGGAAGTGCAAGGGGAAAGCTGTTCTTGCTGTGGAGGGATCCAGCAACAGCGGTCCCGCCCAGAAGACTAAGGCTGAGAGCTCCAGCAAGGAGGTTGTTGGGTGTGCCTCATGCCAAGCCTTGGCGGCCGCTGGCCAGACCGGAGGCTCCAGCAAGCAATACTACAAGATCCACCGCACCAAGAGCAATGACCTTCAAGACTGCCGGCAAGTAGAGCAGCTTTCCGAGAAGCAGAAGGCTAAATATGAGAAGAGGGATAAGGAGAAAGCCAATGGTGAAGATGGGTCCGAAAAGAAACATGGTGGCCGAAGAGGCCGTCGCGACAAGAATAAGCAGCAGAAAGAGAAGCCCGCAAGAGGTCGAGACAAGAAAGAAGATGATGATGATGACGAAGAAGAAGATGACAACGAGTCTAGTGAGTCAGAGTTCCAAAAGGCCATGGAAGCGATGTGCATTGATGGAGGTGCATCCTTGCACTCTTTCTCACCACGAACTGAAGCAGTGGGTGTGTGAGGTCAATGCTATAGAGCCAGTAATGGGTGCCCAGAAGCCATTGAGATGGTTCAACACGCCCATCATCTTTGACGCCGAGGACCACCCTAATTGCACAACTGCAGTCAGGTGTTTGCCATTGTTGGTTTCACCGACGATACGCAACCTCAAAGTGACAAAGATGCTGGTTGATGGTGGGGCCGGTCTCAACTTGTTCTCCCCCGATGTAATCAAGAGGCTGAAGATATCTGATGAGGATCTGAAAAAGACCGGCACGTTCCAGGGAATCAATCCAGGAAGAAGCCAGCCGCAGGACAAAATCACCTTGGCGGAGACATTTGGCAGTGAGCTCAATTCCAGGATAGAGAAGATCGTCTTTGACATCGTCAAGATTCCATTACCTTACAATGGAATCCTTGGACGCATAGCACTTGCAAACTTTATGGTTGCATCCCACTATGCCTGCAACACATTGAAGATGCCTAGGCCGATAAGTGTCATCACCATTAACTCTGATAAGAAAGATGCATTGATTTGTCCTAATCAACTCTACCGGGAAGCGGTTGCAGCATCTGCCGCCAAGGCACTTGCTCCTGCTAACCAAACTCCCGGGGGAAGAGGAAGAAGACCGGCAAGACCACTGACTCCAGCAAGCGCGCCTTTGTAAGTGCATCTAGTGCCCCTTAGTGATTTTGGTGTATTAAAGACTTATAGGTTAAGGGACTGATGCATTTGTGAGTGTACACATGTCTACAAGTCTATGAGGAGTTTGATATTTACAAAGAAAGTCGACCACTAAAAATGAATGTCTTCAACTGAAGACTTTGGATTTCAGAAGACTTTCTAAAGACTTTGAAAGGGAAGAAATTGGTGTGACCGTGAAGACTTGATATTCATGCAAGGAATATGAAGCTAGAAGACTTTTGTTTCCATAGTTTCATTTTCTCTTTCTTGAGTCATAGGAAACACTGTACTATTAAAGGGGGTCGAGGAAAAACTAAGGAAAAGTTTCCAAGTGATGCTCATCTCAAAATCCTATACCTACCAATCCCTTCGAGTGAAGCCATTGGAAATCTCATACAGTTCAGTCAGTTTCTTCAATGACAGAGACGAAGATCTTCTGGTCTCTGAGGAATTTGTTCTGACTGAGGAGTTAGGAATTCGCCAGTGTGGATTTCCTACAAGTGAGGAACATGATAGGCCTGAGGAATTTGATAGCCAAATTTCCGACCATTGCTGTGCTATGCGCCGACTGTCCCAAAATATCTACCCACCTAACGGTCATATCATTGAAGGGCATTTATGTCTTATCATGCCGGGCTGCTCCCTAGGCTATAAATAGCCTCCCCCTACAACCACTAGCTGGTTGACTGCTCCACGAGAAACTGACACTTGTCATTGTGAGCATCCCATCCTTCGAGGACTTTGAGCGAAAACCATCAAGTAAGGAAAAACCCAAAACCCCAAACCAAACACCTACAAACCCAAAGTGATTGAGCATCACTGAAGAGATTGTTCCTGTGTGGAACCGACGCTTGTTACCTTTGAGGACTGTGCATCCTCCAAACGGTTAGGCGTCATGGTCTAGAGCATCCAAGAGGAAATTCTGGATCACCGAGTGACCGAGTCTGTGAAGGTTTGGAAGTCACCTGAAGACTTACCACGAGTGATTGGACGAGGTCTGTGTGACCTTAATTCAAGGATAATACGGTGAGGACTGTGTGTCCGGGACTGTGTGTCCTCAGGTTTAAATACCTAGCCGCTCCAACCAGACGTATGACTGTCACAACAGTTGGAACTGGCCTACCAAATCACTGTCTTCACCGAGCTAACAGGTTCTATTTCCTCAACCCTTTCATTTCCTCATTACTGTGTTGTGTACTCGATCGCTACTATTTGAAGACTTTGACTAAAGACTTTCTCAATTTCCTCAGTTCAGTTTCTTCAATCAGTTGTCTTCAGCCTGCTTATCCTGTGTTTACGCTTTGTGTACTCTGTGCTTGTTTTCATATCATCATGATGACTGTGCTTTTGTTCTATTAGGTCTGCACCTGAGTACTTATTCCGCTACTAGTAGTTCTTCGCTTAGGAATTTCCTCACCCTGAAATTCCTCAGTGAAGAATTCATAAAAATCGCCTATCCACCCCCCTCTAGTTGACTTAACGTACTTTCAATTGGTATCAGAGCAAGGTACTCCCTTGTTCTGTGTGATTTTGGTTTAACCGCCTGGAGTATTAGTTATGTCGACCACAGGAATGAAGACAGTGACATGCCCCATCTTTGATGGTCATGATTATCCCAAGTGGAAGGCCATGATGAAGAAGCGGCTCATGACGATGACCAGCGAACTGTGGACCGTCACTGAGATTGGTCTTACCGACCTCTGCAAGATGGCGGAGGCTGATGACATTCACAAGTACACTCTACTTAACCTCACGACGAAGGACATCATCTGCTCGGGCTTGTCTCAAAATCAGTTCAGGAACATTATGCATCTTATCCATGCGAAGCTCATTTGGGACCGACTCTCTGAGGTCTATGAAGGTCATCGAGCTCATCATGATCCCTAGTTTGAGGATTTCATGGAATCACGCAAGGCTATGACTTTCAATCCGGAATCATCATCCTCTTCACCATGCCTTATGGCAAAGGGTGCCAAGGTAACTGAATGCTACCTATCTGAGTCCAGTGATGATGAATCTGGTGATGAATTTGGACCTAGCTATACTAAACATGCTTCCCTTGCCACTAAACAACAAAGAGCTTTGGAAAAAGTTCAAAACATGCTAGATGAGAGCGATGATATGTTGGGTGAAGAAATGGATTGTTCTAAAGCTTTGGCCGAAAGTCTTCAGAGACTTTAGTCCAAGTTTGATAACCGTCAGAGTCATCATAACACTCTCTTATCTGATCATGAGAAGATTTCTTATGAATTTCTTCAAAGAAAGCAAGATCTTGAGCAACTAAGGGTGAGTTATGAAGATCTTCAGAAGGAGCGTGATTCATTACTTGCTCAAAAAATCAGCGCTGCTCAGGAAGAATTCATGCCACCATGTTTGAAATGCATTGAACATGAATCTGCTAATTCTTCACCTGAAAGTTCAAATGCTTCTCTTGCTGCAAATTCTTCAACTGTCTCTGCTATCTCTAATTCCTCATTTGAGGATGCTGCTAGTATCACTGACCATGCATGGCTGAAGGAATTGTATATGATAGGCAAGTACAAAAGCCTCAAAGGGCATCATGCACTTTGTGATGTGCTTAAAAAGCAGATCCTCAAAAAGAACCCTAGGAAAGAGGGTATTGCCTTTGAGAGGAAATTCAATGCTGATGGGACCTACTGGAAACCTAAGCAGTATCCCAAAACCTCATGGGTTGCTGCAAAGGGACCTTCAGTGGATCCATCTTCTCTGTCTAGCTTTACATGTGAATCTTCATATTCTTATGATGAGTCATTTGACTCCAACTATAAACTGTTCAAAATCAGAATGGTGAAGTATTTGCTAGATACGTTGGCACTAACTGCAGAAACAGTGCCCCTATGAAGAAAATCCGGGTTCCCAAAAAGTTCCTTGAAAGTCTTCAGGTGAATGTCATCATGACACTACCTGTGAGGAATAGGAACCCCAGATCTAATTCTTCATATGGATCCAAGTCCTCTTACGGACCAAATTCCTCACATGGATCAAATTCCTCAAAAGGATCAAAGTCCTCATATGAACATCATCATGCTAACACTTCTGTTTCACAGGGAAAGTCTAAGGGCTATGAATATGTGCATTATTCTTCAAATCATTATGTTCATAAATCCTCAAAGAATTTCTCTGCTTATTCATATGCTTACTCTAACCCCTCTCATGTGAAACGAAGTCGATTGGCTTCAATGCCACTGTTCTCTAATGGAGCTCGTAGAATGATGAACTCTTTGCCACCCCTCCAGATGTGGGTGGTGAAGAAAAAGAACTAATCTATTATGTAGGGCCAGGTCTCCAGACGAACTTAAACGTCTGAAGAATTTGCTGGAGACCTGAATATGCTTGAAAGGACGCAAGCTAATCATGATGAAATGAATTTTCATTTCTCACGTCCTAATATTGCTTTATCTGTTCTCTTACCTGATGAAATTGATCTGATGAAATTAATGTCATATTCTTCACTGATGAATTATATGAGTTCGTAAGTTACACTAATTCATATGCAGGATGATCAACCTAAAGCCACTGAGTGGGTCCTCAATAGTGGATGTACAAATCACATGACTAGTGATAGGAGCTTATTGATGGACACTGCTTTATCTCCATCACATCTGAAGCATATCACCTACGCCGACAAAGGCAAAAGCAAGGTATTGGGTCTAGGTAAAGTTGCAATCTCAAAGGACCGACACATGGACAAAGTCATGCTTGTCGAGTCCTTAGGGTTCAACCTCATGTCTGTCTCAATGCTTTGTGATCTTGATATGGTTGTTGTCTTTGGAAAGTATCGTTGTGTTATGATCATGGAAGCTGACAATTCCAAAGTCTTCGAAGGCTTTAGGAGAGGAGATTTGTATATTGTTGATTTCTCTACAGGACCACAACCTGGTACATGTCTACTTGCAAAAGCTTCAGAAGGCTAGCTATGGCATCAACGACTTGGTCATGCTGGCATGAGGAACTTGCACACGCTCGCGAAGAAGAAGCATGTCATTGGCAATGAGGGTGTCAAATTCCTCAAGGACCATCTGTGCGAAGCTTGTGAAGCTGGAAAGATGACCAAGGCCAAGCATGCCTCAAATACCATCATGACTACCACTCATCCATTTGAATTGCTTCACATGGATCTCTTTGGCCCTACTCATTATGCCACATTTACTAATGTTGCATCTGTATATGGCTTTGTCATAGTTGATGACTATTCTCATTACACATGGGTGCATATCTTCACTTACAAAACTGAAGTGCAGGAAGTCTTCAAACGATTTTCCTCGAGGGCTTCAACCAACTTTGGTGTGAAGATCAAGCACATCAGAAGTGACAATGGAACTGAGCTCAAGAATACTGGTCTTGATGATTATCTTGATGAACTTGGTATTACTCATGAATTATCTGCTCCTTATACTCCTCAGCAGAATGGCGTCGTGGAGCGCAAGAACAAGACTCTTGTTGAGATGGCTCACACTATGCTTGATGAGTACAAGACGCCTCCTTGCTTTTGGCCTGAGGCAATTGATACTGCGTGCCACATCATCAAAAGGGTATATCTTCACAAATTCTTCAGAAATACCTCATATGAACTCCTCATTGACAAGAAACCCAATGTGAGTTATTTCAAAGTCTTCAGTGCTAAATGTTGGATTAGAGATCCTCATCACAATTCTAAATTTGCACCGAAAGCACACGAAGGTTTTATGCTTGGTTATGGAAAGGACTCGCACACCTACAGAGTTTTCAACACCTATCACCACAAGGTTGTTGGAACTGTAGATGTGCGGTTCGATGAAACTAATGGCTCGCAAAGAGAGCACCTACCTCCTGTGCTAGATGAAATACCACCTAAAGAATCCATCAAGTTCAAGGCTACTGAGGATGTCATTCCTACCGAAGAATCTGCCGAAGAAGTCACTCCAGAACATGAAGAACATCATGTTGGTGCCCCTGAAGAAAATGGCTCTGAAGAAAATGCTGAGCAAATTCCTCATCGTCAACCAGCTCATCCTCGCGTTGCTAATGAAGTGCAGATTGAGAAAATCATCAACGACATCAAAGCACCAGGTCCTCTCACACGCTCAAAAGCTTCACATTTGTCTAACTTTTGTGGGCACTTTGCTTTCGTATCTATCACACAACCCACTAAGGTACATGAAGCATTTCTGGAGCCCGAGTGGATTCAAGCTATGCAAGAAGAATTACATCAGTTCGACCTCAACAATGTCCGAGAACTTTTCAAGCGACCAGACCCTCGCAAGCACAATATCATTGGCACAAAGTGGATCTACCATAACAAGCAAGATGAAAATGGCCTTGTGGTGAGGAATAAGGCACAGCTTGTAGCTCAAGGCTACACACAGGTTGAAGGAATTAATTTTGATGAAACTTTTGCACCTTTTGCTAGACTTGAGCTATTTGCATATTAATTGCTTATGCTAACTATCAGAATATCATATTATATCAAATGGATGTGAAAAATGCATTCCTCAATGGTAAGCTTGAGGAAGAAGTATATGTTGCTCAACCCCCAGGTTTTGAGGATCCAAAGCATCCTGACAAAGTCTTCAGACTCAACAAGGCCCTCTATGGCCTCAAGCGGGCCCCTCGGGCATGGTATGATACTTTGAAGGAATTCCTCATGAAGAAAGGCTTCAAACCTGGTTCACTTGACCCAACTCTTTTCACCAAAACTTATGATGATGAACTATTCGTGTGCCAAATATACGTTGATGATATCATTTTTGGCTGGAGTGACCAACGTTACAGTGATGAATTTGCCTATATGATGAGTGAAGAATATCAAATGTCTATGATGGGAGAATTGAAATTCTTCTTGGGTCTTCAGATTCTTCAACAACGAAATGGCATCTTCATATCTCAGGAGAAATACCTCAAGGATGTATTGAGAAAATTCGGCATGCAAGATTGCAAAGGAGTCAAAATCCCTATGCCCACAAATGGCCATCTATACATTGATGAAAATGGTATTGGCTTCGATCAAAAGGTATACCACTCCATGATTTGCTCTTTATTGTATTTATGTGCATCTAGGCCAGATATTATGCTTAGTGTTTTCATGTGTGCCCGTTTTCAAGCTACACCGAAGGAATCACACCATAAGGCTGTGAAGCATATTCTTCGATATCTAGCTCACACTCCAACACTTGGATTATGGTATCCCAAGGGTTCGACTTTTGATCTCATTGGATATTCAGATTCTGACTATGCTGGTGATTGTGTGGACCGCAAGTCAACATCAGGCACATGCCATTCCCTTGGACGATCTTTGGTATGTTGGTCCTCGAAAAAACAAAACTGCGTATCATTGTCAATTGCTGAAGCTGAGTACATTGCTGCTGGTTCGTGCTGTGCTCAATTGCTATGGATGAAGCAAACACTCAAGGACTACGGCATCAATGCGAAGAATGTGCCTCTCTACTGTTATAATGAGAGTGCCATCAAGATTGCTCATAACCCAGTTCAGCACTCCAAGACAAAGCACATTCAGATTCGTCATCATTTTCTTCGTGATCATGTGTTGAAGGGCGACATCTTCATCGAGCACGTGAAGACTAAAGAACAGCTAGCCGATATCTTCACAAAGCCCTTGGATGAGAAGAGATTTAGCAAGTTGCGGTGTGAGCTAAATATCTTAGAATCTTCGAATGTTCTTTGAAAAGGACACACATCCTAACACTTATGCAAAATTGATGACTTAGATGTGCAACACACGAAGTAACGTTTTTCTTCATTCAATGAAGACTAACCCTCTAAGTGTGAAGAAATTAATGAAGAATTTGATTCTCAAAGCCCTACAACAATTATACGCAGTATCTGAAATCATCATTCTTATACGGTGGGTTACGCCACCAACAAAAGTTGAAAAATCTACAATTTGAGTATTTCTTCAGTTTCAAAATTCCTTAGTTGTTCAACTTCTTCAACTTTGTTATGTCTTCACTCTTTCCGTCGTTTTTCTTCATTGACTATATATATATATATATGAGTTTATGTCCTCTATAACATTCACTTATTGCTATTTCTTCAAGTTGCCTTTTTTCTGCTAAGTGAATGTGATCGTTCCCTTCCCCCTCTATGCTATACTCAACCTAGTCCGTTCACAAATTCTTCATGTGCGTTCTATTTGAAACCCATTCAAAATCTTCACTATGTCCTTGTCAGCTGAAGAATTTGTGAACGAAACATTAAAATTTTCTTATCTAAATTTTCGGCTTTTGCCGCCTAAACCATTCCACATCCCACGGTAAGAATTATCTATTCACCCACGATCTCACACGATCGTCACCGCTCTGTACGTGGGTGACACATGTCGCTAGGATGAGAAGGGTCAGGGGCACGTTCGTCCATTTTCCTCGGGCGAGCAGTTTTTCACCTCGACAATATATACCCCTCACCCTCCTCAGACTGTTTTTACTCCGCTCAACCTCACTCCCTCGCTTAAGCTCTCAAAACCTAGCGCCGCCGCTATTTCCATCATCGCCGGTGAGGAAGAGCTTCACTGCCTCGACCTCGTCACCATCGTACTCGCGCCGGCTGCGGATTTCTTCACTCCACCACCGCCAAGTTAGGTGTATCCCCCCACCAAGTTAGGGCGTGGAAGACCTGGACTGACGAACTTCCAATCTACATTCCCAGTTTGTCGTGTTCTTCGTCAAGGGTAATTAAAAGTTACTTTTACTGCCCTTGTTGATTCTTATGATTTCTACAAAATCTTCAAAAGGTGTTTATTCTTCAATCTTCACACTCTAAACACCTCACACAAACATCTGTTCTTGATCTGTTTCTCTAAGCAACATTTTTCTTCAAGATTCCCCAATTGTGTGGATTTTCAATCTATACAACTCTGGAACCTAAGTCAAAGAACGCTTAGTGAAATTCCTCAAGACACATCTGGTCAAATTCCTCAAACTTGTTCTTTTCGCAAAAACTTCTGAGAACGCATATGACCTCTCCCAATTCTTCACACCTATACTCTGTTCACAGGTACTCATGTCCGCTGCTGAATCACTAGGTTCTCATCAACTTAACTCATTTGTAGCGTTCCTCGAAGAAAAGTTGCACACCTCGTCAGAGGACTCAATTGTTAAAAATCCCCATCTGAAGAAAATGGCAGATGGCAAGAAACCTCCGAAGGGAGGCAAGAGACTGGAAGTCAACACTGCTTTTGAAATCCCTGAAGATATCTATGATGGATATCACGCACTGATAACCCACAAGTATAGGGGATCAATTGTAGCCTCTTTCGATAAGTAAGAGTGTCGAACCCAACAAGGAGCTAAAGGTAGAACAAATATTCCCTCTAGTTCTATCAACCACTGATACAACTCTACGCACGCTTAACGTTCGCTTTACCTAGAACAAGTATGAAACTAGAAGTACTTTGCAGGTGTAATGGGATAGGTTTGCAAGAATATAAAGAGCACGTAAATAAAAACTAGGGGCTGTTTTAGGTAAAGAAGCAATAAAGTTAGTATAGCGAGTATGGAAAAGTGGTGGTAGGAGTTGTGAAATTGTCCCTAAGCAATTGACTTCTTTAGTAGATCGATAGCAAGTTTTATGTGGGAGAGGCCACTGCTAGCATGTCATCCCTGACTTGGAGTTCTATGCACTTATGATTGGAACTATTAGAAAGCATCCGCAACTACTAACATTCATTAAGGTAAAACCCAACCATAGCATTAAGATATATTGGTCCCCCTTCAATCCCGTATGCATCAATTTCTATGCTAGGTTGAAGCTTCTGCCACTCTTGCCCTCCAATACATAGTCCTATCAACATACAACTAACCCTATGGTGTGATCCACACGTGCGCTCATATGATGGGCACCAAAGGACAACAATATAACCATAAGCAATTTAAACCAATCATAGCAATTCACCAATTACTGATAGGACAATGAAAATCTACTCAGACATCATAGGATGGCAACACATCATTGGATAATAATATGAAGCATAAAGCACCATGTTCAAGTAGAGGGTACAGCGGGTTGCGAGAGAGTCGACTGCTGTAGATAGATGGGGGAAGGTGATGAAGATGTTGGTGAAGATGATGGAGGTGTTGGTGTAGATCGCCGTCACACGATGATGGCCCCGGCGGTGTTCCGGCGCCACCAGGAGAGAGAGGGAGAGAGCCCCCCTTCTTGTTCTTCTTCCTTGACCTTCTCCCTAGATGGGAGAAGGGTTTACCCCTTGGTCCATGGCTTCCATGGTGGCGGAGGGGCGAGAGCCCCTTCGAGATTGGATCTGTCTCTCTGTCTCTCTCTGTTTACTCGTTCCAAATTCTGGCCTTTCCACCGTTTCTTATATTCCCGGAGATCCGTAACTCCGATTGGGCTGAAATTTTAACACGATTTCTATCCGGACATTGGCTTTCTTGTGGCGAAAGAAGGGCACGAACCTCCTTACGGGGTGGCCACGAGGGCCCAGGGCACACCCCCTTCCTCGTGGCCCCCTCGGGCATCGTCTCGTGTTGATTCTTATTCCCAAAAATCACATATATTCCAAAAAAAATCTCCGTCAGTTTTTATCCCATTTGGACTCCGTTTGATAGGGATTTTCTGCAAAACAAAAAACATGCAACGAACAGGAACTGGCACTGGGCACTGGATCAATATGTTAGTCCCAAAAATAGTATAAAAAGTTGCCAAAAGTATATAAAAGTTGTAGAATATTGGCATGAAACAATTAAAGAAATCATAGATACGACGGAGACGTATCAACATCCCCAAGCTTAATTCCTGCTCGTCCTTGAGTAGGTAAATGATAAAAAAAGATAATTTTTGATGTGGAATGCTACCTAGCATAATCTTGATCATGTAATCTAATCATGGCATGAATATTTAGACACGAGTGATTCAAAGCAACAGTCTATCATTTGACATTAAGACAATAATACTTCAAGCATACTAATAAAGCAATCATGTCTTTTCAAAATAACATGGCCAAAGAAAGTTATCCCTACAAAATCATATGGCTCGCTATGCTCCATCTTCATCACACAAAATATTCAAATCATGCACAACCCCGATGACAAGCCAAGCAATTGTTTCATACTTTTGATGTTCTCAAACCTTTTCAACTTTCATGCAATACATGAGCGTGAGCCATGGATATAGCACTATAGGTGGAATAGAATATGATGATGGAGGTTGTGTGGAGAAGACAAAAAGGGAGAAAGTCTCACATCGACGCGGCTAATCAACAGGCTATGGAGATGCCCATCAATTGATGTCAATGCGAGGAGTACGGATTGCCATGCAATGGATGCACTAACAGTTATAAGTGTCTGAAAGCTCAAACTGGAAACTAAGTGGGTGCATCCAACTTGCTTGCTTATGACGACCTAGGGCATTTGAGGAAGCCCATCGTTGGAATATACAAGCGAAGTTCTATAATGAAAATTCCCACTAGTATATGAAAGTGATAACTCAAGAGACTCTCTATATGAAGAACATGGTGCTACTCTGAAGCACAAGTGTGGTAAAAGGATAGTAGCATTGCCCCTTCTCTCTTTTTCTCTCATTTTTTTCTTTTTTTGTTTTTTTGTTTTGGTGGGCTTCTTTGGCCTCTTTTTGTTAAAGTCCGGAGTCTCATCCCGACTTGTGGGGGAATCATAGTCTCCATCATCCTTTCCTCACTAGGGCAATTCTCTAATAATGATGATCATCACACTTTTATTTACTTACAACTCAATATTACAACTCGATGTCTAGAACAAATTATGACTCTATATGAATGCCTTCGGCGGTGTACCAGGATGTGCAATGATCTAGCATAGCAATGACATCAAAAAACGGACAAGCCATGAAAACATCATGCTAGCTATCTTACGATCATGCGAAGCAATATGACAATGTTGCTCAAGTCATGTATATGAAAATGATGGAAGTTGCATGGCAATATATCTCAGAATGGCTATGGAAATGCGATGATAGGTAGGTATGGTGGCTGTTTTGAGGAAGATATAAGGAGGCTTATGTGTGATAGAACGTATCATATCACAGGGTTTGGATGCACCGACGAAGTTTGCACCGACTCTCAAGGTGAGAAAGGGCAATGCACAGTACCGAAGAGGCTAGCAATGATGGAAGGTTGAGAGTGCATATAATCCATGGACTCAACATTAGTCAAAAAGAACTCACATACTTATTGCAAAAATCTATTAGTCATCGAAACAAAGTCCTATGCGCATGCTCCTAGGGGGATATATTGGTAGGAGAAGACCATCGCTTATCCCCGACCGCCACTCATAAGGAAGACAATCAATAAATACCTCATGCTCCAACTTCGTTACATAACGGTTCACCATACGTGCATGCTACAGGAATCACAAACTTCAACACAAGTATTTATACAATCCACAACTACCCACTAGCATGACTCTAATATCACCATCTTTATATCGCAAAACTATTGCAAGGAATCAAACATATCATATTCAGTGATCTACAAGTTTTATGTAGGATTTTATGACTAACCATGTGAATGACCAATTCCTGTCATCTCTATAAATAGATATAAGTGAAGCAAGAGAGTTTAATTCTTTCTACAAAATATATGCCCATGCTCTAACAAATATAAGTGAAGCAAAGGAGCATTCTAAAAATGGCGGTTTTCTATGTGAAGAGAAACATGCAATCCAAACTTCAAATGATATAAGTGAAGCACATGAAGCATTCTATAAAGCCATACTCAAAAAGTATAAGTGAAGTGCAAAGCGCATTCTATAAATCAACCATGGACTATCTCATACCAGCATGGTGCATCAAATAAAAGTGAAAACTAAATGCAAAAGACGCTCCAAGATTTGCACATATCACATGAACGAAACGAATCCGAAAAAACATACCGATACTTGTTGAAGAAAGATGGGATGCCTTCCGGGGCATCCCCAAGCTTAGACGCTTGAGTCTCCTTGAATATTTACTTGGGGTGCCTTGGGCATCCCCAAGCTTGAGCTCTTGCCTCTCCTCCTCCTCACATCGAGACCTCCTCGATCTTCGAACACTTCATCCACACAAAACTCAACAGAAAGCTCGGTAAGATCTGTTAGTATAATAAAGCAAATCACTACTCTAAGTACTGTTGCAAACCAATTCATATTTTGTTTTTTCATTTTATCTACTGTAATATAACTTTTCCATGGCTTAATCCACTGATAGAAATCGATAGTTTCATCAAAACAAGCAAACTATGCATCAAAAACAGAATCTGTCTTAAACATGACAGTCTGTAGTAATCTGAATATTCACCATACTTCTGTACTCCAAAAATTCTTAAACAATTAGTAAAAATAAGAAATTTGTATAGAAAGACAGTGCAAAAAGTTTCAGAACCGTTTGACGTTCCTGTAAAAAATGTAAAATCGCGCACTACAGCCAAAGTTTCTGTTTTCCACCGCACAAACCAACAAGCAATGTAAACATCCTAAAGGCAAATCCTGGCGCATTATTTTTATTTTTAAACTTTATAAAAGCACACAAAAGAAATAAATGACTCTATAAAACTTCCGAGTTGTCTCCCTGGCAGCGATTTCTTTAAAGCCATTAAGCTAGGCATATAGTGCTCAAGTAATGGATCCACCTGGATCCCAAGGTATATCAAAGCCAATTTTAATTAACAATGTTTTGTGATTTATTAGTGAGCACAAAGTAACATAGATCATGTAACAACGAAGTCTAACTCTCTTCCTATGCATCGGCATGTCATAAAAAAACAATTCATGCACACATAATAAAGGCCAATGCATAGTACAAACAGTTTCTTGCAATTTTATCATATTGGAAACATGGAGAGGCCGAGATGTAGTTCCTCTCTCATAATAATTGCAAGTAGGAGCAGCAAGCACATGCATATTATATTCATCAAAATCATCATGTGTAGTAGTAAAACGCAGCCCATCAATATAATCCTTAATAAGGGCAAACTTCTCCGATATAGTGTAGTCGGGAGAATTCAAAAAGACAATAGGACTGTCATGCGTGGGTGCAATAGCAAAAATTTCATGTTTAACATAAGGAACTATATAAAGTTCATCTCCATAAGCATAATTCATATTGGCATCCTGGCCACAAGAATAGCAAGCATCAAGTTCATCAAAAAGGGATATTGCAAACGAATCAACGGGATCATATCATTTATCATAGCATTCATCCTTCGGTAAGCACGAAGGGAAATTAAACAATGTATGAGTTGAAGAGTTACTCTCATTAGAAGGTGGGCACTATCAGATTTCGGATTCCGGCAAAACCCTTGAGGTTCAAACACTAGGGTGCGCACAAAGATCTCCCCCCCTTTAGCTCGCACATATCATGATCTCACGACCTACCTCGACGAACCCAAAGAATAGGAGACACAAGAGTTTATACTGGTTCAGGCCACCGATGTGGTGTAATACCCTACTCCAGTGTGGTG
The DNA here is from genome assembly GCF_056163025.1 of Triticum urartu. Lineage (NCBI taxonomy): Eukaryota > Viridiplantae > Streptophyta > Magnoliopsida > Poales > Poaceae > Triticum > Triticum urartu. Next base: position 446,099,722 of record NC_141876.1, read on the forward strand.
TGGTGGATTGCCTCTTGGGTTGAGGATGAACAGTTACAAGGGAAGAACAACCTCCTGAGGAGAGGTGTTCTTGTGCTTGGTGAGTTTGAGTGGTTGAGGGTGGTCTCTCTCTCTAGATGAGCCGATCTCCCCCTCTTTGGTGGTGGCTAGTCCTATTTATTGGGGCCCTGGTCCTCTTCCCAAATATTGAGCGGGAAGGGATCCCACAATGGCCAAATTCGAAGGGAGACAACTAGTACAAGTTATCCTGACAAAAGTAGTCTTCGTCTGCCAAAGGCTCTGGTGGTGACGCCATCTTGGGCTCCACGGTGACCTATGTCCTGCCGTCCTGCTGGTCTTATTCTTGTTGCACTGATATGGAAACCTTTGCTTGATGCCTCGGGAATCCTCGCCTGCGCTTGCCTCTTTAGCACCAAAGAGGAAACGAGAACACTGCGCGCACTAGCGCCCGCCTGGCTCCAGTCGTCATGGCTTGCATCACAGAAACCTCCCGAGGTGTCCCTTGCCTTGATCTCCCCGCCCCTCGCGAGTCAGCCTGGTGAGGCCGCCCCTGAGGAGGTCTTGCGTTGTCTGCCTCGCGAGGCTTGGCCCCTCGCGAGGGTCTTGAGTGTTTGCTAGTGAAGATGGGCCGTATAGGGCCGCTGGTGGAGCCACGCCGTGGGCCGCAGGCAGGCAAGTCTGGGGACCCCCGTTCCCAGGACGCCTACAGTAGTCCCCGGGCCCAAGGCGCGCTCGTACTTGGCTTTGAGGCGAAGCCAAAGGGCAAGTGCGGAGCACCGCGGGCCCCAACAGCCTGCGGCCCCAGTCAACGCGTGGTGATCGATTGGACGTGGGCGGGGCTGCTTCCCCACACAGCCTTGTTATCCGTCTGGCTAGGTGGCCATGGCTGTCGGTGTCAAAACCAGTGGATCTCGGGTAGGGGGTCCCGAACTGTGCGTCTAAGGTTGATGGTAACAAGAGACAGGGGACCTGAAGTTTTACCCAGGTTCGGGCCCTCTTGATGGAGGTAATACCCTACGTCCTGCTTGATTGATATTGATGAATATGAGTATTACAAGAGTTGATCTACCATGAGATCGTAATGGCTAAACCCTAGAAGTCTAGCCTGTATGACTAAGGTATCGAGTATATCCTTTTCGGACTACACCCTCCGGTTTATATAGACACCGGGGGGATCTAGGGTTACATAGAGTCGGTTAAATAAGAGGGAATCTTCATAGTTGTTCGCCAAGCTTGCCTTCCACGTCAAGGAGAGTCTCATCCGGACACGGGTACAATCTTCGGTCTTCATATCTTCACAGCCCATCAGTCCGTCCCATAGATAACAGGCTGGACGCCCGAGGACCCCTTAGTCCAGGACTCCCTCAGTAGCCCCTGAACCTGGCTTAAATGACAAGGTATCCGGCGCGTAGTGCTATCTTCGGCATTGCAAGGCGGGTTCCTCCTTCCGAACTCCCGAATAGTTTCCAGATGAATTGATCGTGTCCGAACCTGTAACACACACGGCATACAACCGCAGAGAGAATATAATAACACACAAGTCCAATCTGCTGACAACTTTAGTAATGCAACGTCACGCCTGTCTGGTCATAATTTCGAACCGCTTTTTGCCCCACGGTTCGAGACGCGGTTGTCATTGGCACATCTTGTCAAAGCAGAGATCGTGTCCCCGTATTATGGGATTCTCATCAATACGAGTGTGGGTAACCCAACCGCACCGTTTACACAGCCCTTGGGAGCAGGGGAATTTTAAGGCGAATGGGGGGGGGGGCGTTCGATATTCATCGCCCTTATAAGGAGATAAGATTCCCCTTTTTTCTCCCACGCTTCTTCCTGCCTCTCCGTTCTTGAGCTCCAACACCCAATCTCTAATTTCCCTGTCTCGAGAAAACACTCAACCATGTCCGGATCCAGAGGTCAAGGCAAATGGATGGCCTCCTCCATTAAGGAGGAGGACACCGCCGAGCTTCGGGCGGCCGGGTATCTAGCGAAGGAAATCGCCCACCATCTTCCAGCCCAGGGACAAATCATCCCCACACCGAAGCCCAACGAGAGGGTAGTGTTCATCCCTCATTTCCTCCACGGGCTAGGGTTTCCACTCCACCCCTTCGTCCGCGGGATAATGTTCTACTATGGGATATACTTCCACGATCTATCCCCAAACTCCTTCCTCAATATCTTAGCATTCATCATCGTGTGCGAGGCCTTCCTCCGCATCCACCCCCACTTCGGGCTGTGGCTTAAACCTTCAATGTGAAGCCCAAGGTGGTGGACAGATAGCACACAGAGTGCGGGGGCTCCATGGTGAGCAAGCTCAATAATGTCTCTTGGCCAAAAGGCACATTCGTGGAATCTGTCAGGGAGTGGCAGAAGCTATGGTTCTACATCACCGAACCCCGCGATGCCACATGGGCAGCGGCGGCCGAATCCAACTCCGGCGCCCGTGTGCGGCTCACCTCCCGGGTCGAGAAGAGCCCAAACTGGTGTTCGTCAGACGAGCTGACTGCACTGCAAACGCGTATCCAAAGTATGATCGATAAGGACATCAAGCTTGTCGACATAATCCAAGTGATGTTGGTGCGCCGAATCCTTCCCTGCCAGAGCCGAAGCCGTCGTCTATGGGATTTCAACCCGAAGAAACACCTTACCTTGGTGAGGCTTTTCGAAACGACTCACGAAGATGCCTGGAAGTTGCTTTTCAAGGGCAACGAGATACCGCCGGCCACTGGCTCGGACCGGGGTCATGACATAAATCACTCTCCCAACGAGGTATGTTGTTTTCAACACATCCCTTACTTGCTTGTTTCAAGGATGATATCTAAGCTTCCATTACCATTGCTTTTTCAGTACTGGTTGAAGAAGGCGAAGCAGATCCGGTGTCTGGCTCCCTTGCCCAAGGAGCCAGTCATCCCACGCTTAGCAAAGATGTTGGAGCCGGCACCTTATAAGGCACCAGAGAAGAAGGCCACAGGAAAGGCCAAGGGGGCTTGGAGCGGTCCTCGCCGCAAGGGTACCTCGGACGTGATGTCCGAAGACAAAGCCCATTCCCCCGCCGTCGAGGACGACACAGATGAGGAGGAGGAGAGCGACTCTCCCCCTGATGGGGGAGGAAGAAGAGGGCGGCCTCCGCAACTCTGGAGGCGGAGGTGCCCAAAAGGGGGAAGGACTCCCTCGCGGATAACTCCGCATGGGACGTCAACGATAGTCCGAAGAGACGCCCCCGTGCTAAGCCTCGGGCCGCATCGTAAGTACTAATACCTTATCTGCCATGAAATTTCCCCTCCTCATTGTATTGAGATGATTGGTTATGTTATTGTAATTTGGCCCACAATAGCCCTTTGCGATCCTCGTCAGGAGGCTCGCTGGATTCCAAGGCGATGGCCAGCGACTCCCTGCCAGCCGCACACTCCCCCAAGACCAGGGATGATGCAGAGGTGCTGTCCCAAAGGATTGTTCCCGGCGGGGGAGAGGCTCAGGAGGCGCCCGAAGGCGAAACCTCCATCGCCAGACACCAAGGGGAATCAATTCCCCCGGTGACTGGCGGGGAGGGCCGTATACAATTCGGCCCTCAACTGGACTCCATTCCGGAGACCGAGGCGGCTCCGGAATCTAGCACGCACCCTCCTTCGAAAGAAGGGGGATGCCTGTTCCTCCGGTGGCCCCTGTCCAACCAGGGGCACCAGATAGTCTGCTTGGAGCGCTGCGAGGCGCTTCCATTATGGAGGAGCACCGTGTCCTTATGGGCACGGTGATTGAAAGGGTCCAGTCCGCCAAGAGAGGACTAACTGAGGCCTGCGACAACCTGCTAACAGGTTTTGAGGTAAGTGACACCAAAAGGAGAGAATCCCAATGTAGACAGTACCCCCTGAGACACTGTCCGGTGATCGAAAAGAAAAAACCGGACAGAGGATGGGACTCTACTTGGCATGGAAGGCAAGCTAGGCAATACGGATATGTATATCTCCTCCTTTGTAACCGACCTTGTGTAACCCTAGCCCCCTCCGGTGTCTACCGGAGGGTTTTAGTCCGTAGGACAACAAACAATCATACCATAAGCTAGCTTCTAGGTTTTAGCCTCTTCGATCTCGTGGTAGATCAACTCTTGTAATACTCATATCATCAAGAATAAATCAAGCAGGACGTAGGGTTTTACCTCCATCAAGAGGATCCGAACCTGGGTAAAACATCGTGTCCCCTGCCTCCTGTTACCATCCACCTTAGACGCATAGTTCGGGACCCCCTACCCGAGATCCGCCAGTTTTGACAACGACATTGGTGTTTTCATTGAGAGTTCCTCTGTGTCGTCGCCGTTAGGCTTGATGGCTCCTACTATCATCGATAGTGATGCAGTGCAGGGTAAGACTTTTCTCCCCGGACAGATCTTTGTGTTCGGCGGCTTCGCACTGTGGGTCAACTCGCTTGGCCATCTGGAGCAGATCGAAAGTTACGCCCCTGGCCACCAGGTCAGGTTTGGAAGCTTAAACTACACGGACGATATCTGCGGAGACTTGATCTTTGATGGATTCGAGCCCCTGCCTTGTGCGCCACATGGTCACGATGAGTACGATTTAGCTCTACCATCGTACAGTGTTCAAGAAATCGCACCGGCAGCCGCTCCGACCCTTAATTCAGAGCCAGTTGCGCCATCCATGGACGGGTGGATAGACCCCGCCATGGAGGCCATATCCGCAGCGACGATCGAGCCGAATATCGACCTTACCCTTCACGAGAGCCGTGTTGCCAAACTACCGGATCCTTCTCCGGCCACGGACTCCGAACCGCCTGCGCCCGTTCCTGTCGAATCCGATTGGGCGCCGATCATGGAGTTTACCTCCACGGATATTTTTCAGCACTCGCCCTTCGGTGAGATACTGAACTCACTAAGGTCTCTCTCCTTGTTAGGAGGGTCCTGGCCGAACTATGTTCGGCAGGATTGGGATGCGGATGATGAAGAAATTCGCCGCCCACCCACCACCCACTTAGTAGCCACTGTCGATGACTTAACCGACATGCTCGACTTCGACTCCGAAGACATCGACGGTATGGACGACGATGCGGGAGGCGAAGAAGAACCACTGCCCACAGGGCACTGGACAGCCACCTCATCATATGACATATACATGGTGGACACACCCAAAGAAGGCAATAGAGACGGGACAGCGGAGGATGACCCCTCCAAGAAGCAACCAAAGCGCCGGCGTTAGCGGCGCCGCTCTAAGTCCTGCCAAGTCAGAAGCGGTGATACCGGCACCGGAGATAATAGCACTCCGTATAGTGCCGAAGACAACAACAATCCCCTCTAGCAAGATTTAGAGCAGGAGGATGGATAAGCCAGCCCTCCTGAGAGAGCGGCAGATGGAGAGGCGGAGGATGATAATTATATGCCTCCCTCCGAAGACGAGGCAAGCCTCGACGATGACGAATTCATCGTGCCAGAGGATCCCGTCGAACAAGAGCGCTTCAAGCGCCGGCTTATAGACACGACAAATAGCCTTAAGAAAAAGCAGTAGCAGCTTCAAGCTGATCAAGACTTGCTAGCTGACAGATGGACTGAAGTCCTGGCGGCCGAGGAATATAAACTCGAGCGCCCCTCCAAGAGTTACCCAAAGTGCAGGTTGCTACCCCGACTGGAGGAGGAAGCACTGAAACATACATCTCCGGCGTATGACACGGCTGATCGGCCACCTCATGGCCGCGACAGGGAGGCATTCCAGCCAAAAGCTCAGCCCGCACCCCGATGCCATTCAAATAAGAAGGCATGGTAAAATACGCCAGACCTGTGAGATGTATTGGAGGACAAAGCAAAACACACAAGATCGATCTACGGATCACGAGGGCGCGCCACTATGCGAGACGATAATCGCACACCAGATACAGTGAAGGTAAGTCCGGCCGGGCCGAACACAACGGGCAAGGCTCATTTGAGCTGCTTCGCGATATAGCCCAGTACAGAGGCGCCGCACACCCCTTATGCTTCATAGACGAAGTAATGGATCATCAAATCCCAGAGGGTTTCAAACCCGTAAATATAGAATCATACGATGGCACAACAGATCCTGCGGTATGGATCGAGGATTTCCTCCTGCACATCCACATGGCCCGCGGTGATGACCTACACGCCATCAAATACCTCCCATTCAAACTCAAAGGACCAGCTCGACATTGGCTCAACAGCTTGCCAGCAGAGTCCACTTATGTGCGACCACCAGATGCCGATGACTTGAGCCACATAATTCAGCAGCCAGAGGAATCGGCCAGGCAATTCTGGACACGGTTCCTAACAAAGAAAAATCAAATCATCGACTGTCCGGATGCAGAGGCCCTAGCAGATTTCAAGCACAACATCCGCGATGAATGGCTTGCCTGGCACCTTGGCCAGGAAAAGCCGAAATCTATGGCAGCCCTCACAACACTCATGACCCGCTTCTGTGTGGGAGAGGACAGCTGGTTGGCTCGCAGCAATAACATATCAAAGAACCATGGTACTTCGGATACCAAGGACGGCAACGGCACGTCACGTCACAACAAACATAAGCGCCGCATTTACAGCGACAATACCGAGGATACGACAGTCAATGCTGGATTCAATGGCTCTAAACCCGGTCAGCGGAAAAAGCCATTCAAAAGAAGCACTCCGGGCCCATCCAGTTTGGACTGTATACTCGATCGCTCGTGCCAAATACACGGCACCCCCGTCAAGCCAGCCAACCACACCAACAGGGATTGTTGGGTGTTCAAGCAGGCCGGCAAGTTAAATGCCGAAAACAAAGATAAGGGGTCACATAGCGATGACGAGGTGGAGCCCCGGCAGCCGAACACCGAAGGACAGAAGAGGTTCCCCCACAAGTGCGGACGCTGAACATGATGTACGTAAACCACATCACCAAGAGGGAGCGGAAGCGTGCGCTCAGGGACGTATATGCGTTGGAGCCACTCGCCCCAAAGTACAACCCATGGTCTTACTGTCCGATCACCTTCGACCACAGGGACCACCCCACCAGTATCCGTCATGGCGGATTTGCCGCTGAGGGAGTCCTGGATTAGGGGGTCTCCGGACAGCCGGATTATATCCTTTGGCCGGACTGTTGGACTATGAAGATACAAGATTGAAGACTTCGTCTCGTGTCCGGATGGGACTCTACTTGGCGTGGAAGGCAAGCTAGGCAATACAGATATGTATATCTCCTCCTTTGTAACCGACCTTGTGTAACCCTAGCCCCCTCCGGTGTCTATATAAACCAGAGGGTTTTAGTCCATAGGACAATATATAATCATACCATAGGCTAGCTTCTAGGGTTTAGCCTCTCTGATCTCGTGGTAGATCTACTCTTATACTACCCCTATCATCAATATTAATCAAGCAGGACGTAGGGTTTTACCTCCATCAAGAGGGCCTGAACCTGGGTAAAACATCGTGTTCCCTGCCTCCTGTTACCATCTGCCTTACATGCACAGTTCGGGACCCCCTACCCGAGATCCTCTGTGTCGTCGCTGTTAGGCTTGATGGCTCCTACGATCATCGATAGCGATGCAGTCCAGGGTGAGACTTTTCTCCCCGGACAGATTTTTGTATTCGGCGGCTTTGCACTGCGGGCCAATTCGCTTGGCCATCTGGAGCAGATCGAAAGTTACGCCCCTGGCCACCAGGTCAGGTTTGGAAGCTTAAACTACGCGGCCGATATCCGCGGAGACTTGATCTTTGACGGATTCGAGCCCTTGCCTTGTGCGTCACACGGTCACGATGAGCACGATTTAGCTCTACCATCGGACAGTGTTTAGGAGATCGCACCGGCAGCCGCTCCGACCCTCAATTCTGAGCCCGTTGTGCCGTCCATGGATGGGTGGATGGACCCCGCAACGGAGGCCTTACCCTCAGCGGTGATCGAGCCAAACATCGACCTTACCCTGCACGAGAGGCGTGTTCTCAGACTGCCGGATCCTTCTCCGGCCACGGACTCCAAACCACCTGCGCCCGTTCCAAGCGAATCCGATTGGGCGCCGATCAAGGAATTTACCTCCGCGGATATTTTTCAGCACTCGCCCTTTGGCGACATACTGAACTCCTTAAGGTCTCTCTCCTTGGCAGGAGGATCCTGGCCGAACTATGTCTGGCAGGATTGGGATGTCGATGATGAAGAAATTCACTGCCCACCCACCACCCACTTAGTAGCCACTATCGACGACTTAACCGACATGCTCGACTTCGACTCCGAAGACATCGACGGTATGGACTACGATGCGGGAGACGAAGAGTAACCACTGCCCACAGGGCACTGGACAACCACCTTATCATACGATATATACATGGTGGACACACCCAAAGAAGGCAATGGCGACGAGACAGCGGAAGATGACCCCTCCAAGAAGCAACCCAAGCGCCGACGTCAGCGGCGCCGCTCTAAGTCCCGCCAAAGCAAAAGCGGTGATACCGACACATGAGATAATAACACTCCGGATAGTGCTGAAGACAACAACAATCCCCTCCAGCAAGATTTAGAGCAGGAGGATGGAGGAGCCAGCCCTCCTGAGAGAGCGGCAGGTGGAGGGGTGGAGGATGATAATTACATGCCCCCCTCTGAAGACGAGGCAAGCCTCGGCGATGACGAATTCGCCGTGCTAGAGGATCCCGTCGAACAAGAGCGCTTCAAGCGCCGGCTTATAGCCACGGCAAATAGCCTTAAGAAAAAGCAGCAACAGCTTCAAGCTGATCAAGATCTGCTAGCTGACAGATGGACTGAAGTCCTCGCGGCCGAGGAATATAAACTCGAACGCCCCTCCAAGAGTTACCCAAAATGCAGGTTGCTACCCCGACTGGAGGAAGAAGCGTATGGCGTGGCTGATCGGCCACCTCGTGGCCGCGATAGAGAGCCATTGCAGCCAAAAACTCAGCCTACACCCCAACGCCAGTCAAATAAAAAGGCATGGGAAATACGCTAGACCTGCGAGACGTATTGGAGGACAAAGCAAAACATGCAAGATCGATCTACGGATCACGAGGGCGCGCCACTATGCAAGACAATACACGTCACGCCGGATACAGTAAAAGAAAATCCGGCCGGGCCGAACACAGCGGGAAAGACCCATTCGAGCTGCGTCGCGATATAGCCCAATACAGAGGGGCCGCACACCCCCTATGCTTCATAGACGAAGTAATGGATCATCAAATCCTAGAGGGTTTCAAACCCGTAAATATTGAATCATACGACGGCACAACAGATCCTGCGGTATGGATCGAGGATTTCCTCCTCCACATCCACATGGCCCGCGGTGATGACTTACACGCCATCAAATACCTCCCACTAAAGCTCGAAGGACCAGCGTGGCATTGGCTTAACAGCTTGCCAGCAGAGTCCATTAGCTGTTGGGAAGATCTGGAGGCTGCATTCCTCGACAACTTTGAGGGCACTTATGTGCGACCACCAGATGCCGATGACTTGAGCCACATAATATAGTAGCCAGAAGAATCGGCCAGGCAATTCTGGACTCGGTTCCTAACAAAGAAAAATCAAATCGTCGAATGTCCGGATGCATAGGCCCTAGCAGCTTTCAAACACAACATCCGCGATGAGTGCCTAGCCCGGTACCTTGGTCAGGAAAAACCGAAATCTATGGCAGCCCTCACGACACTCATGACCCACTTTTGTGCGGGAGAAGACAGCTGGCTGGCTCGCAGTAATAACATATCAAAGAACCATGGTACTTCGGATACCAAGGACGGCAATAGCAGGTCACGTCGCAACAAACATAAGCGCCACATTAACAGCGATAATACCGAGGATACGACAGTCAATGCCGGATTCAAAGGCTCTAAACCCGGTCAACGGAAAAAGCCATTCAAAAGAAGCAATTCGGGCCCATCCAGTTTGGACCACATACTCGATCGCTCGTGTCAAATACACGGCACCCCCCAAAAGCCAGCCAACCACACCAATAGGGATTGTTGGGTATTCAAGCAGGCCAACAAGTTAAATGCCGAAAACAAAGATAAGGGGCCACATAGCGATGATGAGGAAGAGCCCCGGCAGCCGAACACCGGAGGACAGAAGAGGTTCCCCCCACAAGTGCGGACGGTGAACATGATATACGCAACCCACATCCCCAAGAGGGAGCGGAAGCGTGCGCTCAGGGACGTATATGCGTTGGAGCCAGTCGCCCCAAAGTTCAACCCATGGTCCTCCTGTCCGATCACCTTCGATCGCAGGGACCACCCCACTAGTATCCGTCATGGCGGATTCGCCGCACTGGTCCTAGACCCAATCATCGACGGATTTCACCTCACTCGAGTCCTTATGGATGGCGGCAGCAGCCTAAACCTGCTTTACCAGGACACAGTGCGCAAAATGGGTATAGACCCCTGAAGGATCAAACCCACAAAAACGACCTTTAAAGGCGTCATTCCAGGTGTAGAGGCCCATTGCACAGGCTCAATTACATTGGAAGTGGTCTTCGGATCCCCGGATAACTTCCGAAGCAAAGAATTAATCTTCGATATAGTCCCGTTCCGCAGTGGCTATCATGCACTGCTTGGGCGAACCGCATTTGCGAGATTCAATGCGGTACTGCATTATGCATACCTCAAGCTCAAGATGCCATGACCTCGGGGGGTCATCACACTTAATGGAAACACATAGCGCTCTCTCCGCACGGAGGAGCACACTGCGGCCCTTGCAGCAGAAGCGCAAAGCAGCCTTTCAAGGCAATCCACCAGTTCGGCGTTTCAAGACCCGGACACCTTCAAGCGCGCTCGGAGTAATCGACACCTAGACCACCTGGCACGATCTGAGCTCGCGTAGCAATGCGGCCCCCACCTCGGCCCAAGCCAAACGGCGAAATTTGTGCCACGCATACATAATTACGCATTAAAAATACCATGGGCACAGGCAGGGAGGGGGCACAACCACGACACGCCCCAATACGCGGCTTAAACCGCACTAGGGGCTTCCCACTTTGTTATTTTTCTCTTTCAGGACTTTCATCTCTGGAAACCCTGTCCGGCAGCATGATTGCCGAACACATGATGCAGCAACCAAGGAGGCAGAAAGCTACGTCACACCACGGAACTCCCAGGTGGATTACGATAACGAGTGAAATATTTGCTTTAATACTATTCCTCAGCTTGCCCTTGGAAGGTACATAGCCCTACTTTTTGCTTATCGCACTATCTGTATCATTCTGCTTTAGCGCACCTTTTTGAATAAACAATGCATAACATTACGACTTTTATTGCATTCTTGTTATATATATGTGTTCACTAAAGACGCCTTGCAACCGTACACTTTGGTACAGCCAATACACCAGGGGCTTAAGTACCCCACATTATGGTATGAGAAGTCCGAACAATTTCACAAGTGCGGCACCCCGAACTTATAGCATTATATGCATCAGCTCTGAATCATGTCTTTGGTCACATGTTGGGTTTGCCCGGCTCCTATGTTTTGGTACCTTACGTTCCGCTCTATCAGCTAAGGTAGCACTAGGAGAACTACTGCGATTGTGCCCCGGTTCTGCTGGGCTAAGAACCTCATTAGAGAAAGCTAAAACTAACTGTCATGATAAGGCGAGAGACTGGTCGCTGTTCGGCGAGGTTTCGAGTCCCTAAAGACTTATGCCGCTTAGAGCGAGGAGCCGGTCCTGTCCGGCCTAAAGCCGTGTATTGCGCCCCGAATTCAACCTTCTGAATACCAGGGGCTTCACCGAAATTTAAAATTATAGAATTCTATGGCTAAGTGAGAGTGATAAAGCATTATTAGTCCGGTTGCCTTGTTCGCTGTGCTGAGCACCTCCCTCGAAGGACCCAAAAATGGGAACAAGATTGCTCAGGTTTATCCCGAACACCCCAGCACTCGCGGCATGGGGGCAGAAGACGAGGACTAGCCATCTCTCAGATTGGATAAACAGCTAAACAGAAGGTAATATTTTAAATTCAAACAAGCGTTGCATAACGCATATGAAACACGTTTTCATCATACAGGATCACACGAGCAAGTTTACTCAAATATTACATCCTTTGGACATTCGTCCGCTACAAGACGGGCACCCTTCAGGACACCCTCATAATAAATTTTGGGGGTGCGATGCTCCTTGCCCTGCGGCGGTCCTTCCTTGATCAGCTTCACACGGGCGAAAGCCCGGCGTGCACCTTCGATGCAGACAGACCGCTTGACGACTTCCAGCCATGGGCAGGCATCCACAAGCCGCCTCACCAGGCCGAAGTAGCTGTTCGGAAGGGCGTCGTCAGGCCATAGCCGGACTATAAAGCCCTTCATGGCCTATTCGGCCGCCTTGTGCAGCTCGACCAGCTGCTTTAGCTGGTCGCTCAGAGGCATCGGGTGTTCGGTCCCAGTATACTAAAACTAGAATAGCTTCTCCGTTGAGCTTCCCTCCTCGGCCTGATAAAACTGTGCGGCATCCGACACGCTGCGGGGCAAATCTGCGAATGCTCTTGGAGAGCTCCGGATTCGGGTAAGTAATAGGTAATTTACTTTCACATGCTTGCTTTGCATATAGAATGCCTTACCCGCCGCTATTTTCTTCATCGCGTCAATCTCCTAGAGGGCCTTTTGGGCTTTGGCCTTGGCACTCTTTCCGCTCTCGAGGGCCGCGGTAAGCTCAGACTCTCGCGTCTTCGAGTCAAGCTCCAACGCCTCGTGCTTCGTCACGAGAGCCTGGAGCTCTTGCTGCACCTCGCCCACCCGAGCCTCTTGCCTTTCCCGCTCGGTGCGCTCCTTGGCCGCTTTATCTTCAGCCTCGGACAACGCTTGCTTTAGGGTCGCCACTTCGGTTGTGGCCCCTGGCAAATTCATGATGATCCTGTCATTTTGCAATCGCATTCTTTTTATACATATGCATAGACTAGGTACTACTTACCTTTGTTCTCCTCGAGCTGCCTCTTGGCAAGGCCAAACTCGTCCTTGGACCCTTTAAGGTCCTGCTTCAGTGCGGCGACCTCCGCAGTCAGTGCGGCAGAGTCCAGCAGCGAAGCCTGCACACGCATATTAAAATACTTATATTAGACTCCTGCGATATTGTTTGATCCTATGTTTGGCTTTTCTTTGTGAACACCGAACGGAGCATCAGGGGCTACTGTCTATGCAGTAATATTTTTCCTATATTTTAAACACTTACCTCAAAGCCTGTTAGAAGGCTGGCACAGGCTTCAGTCAATCTCCTCGTCGATGGAAGCGCTGCGAAGCGCTCCCAGCAGATTGTCCGGCGCCTCTGGATGGACAGAGGTCACCGGCACAGGCGTCTTGCCCCTCTTGGAAGGAGGCCGCCTGCCCAAGCCAGGAACCACTGGAGGTTCCGGTGCGGTGTTCGGCTGAGGGCCGAACTCGGAGCCCTCAGGGGCCTTGTTCCCTCTGCTCCCGGAGTCCGGAAGGTCGCCTTGAGGCGCCTCCGGGACTGTCTCCCCTCGACCCGGTGCCTCTTGAGACAATACCTCGGCGTCATCCGCAGGGCAAGGGGAGGTGGCGGTTGGAAGTGGATCACTATCCATATCCGACGAGCCCAGGGAGCCGTCCGATGATACATCGATACGGGCTCGTGGGGGCCTGCATAATCATATTCGGCGTTAGGGGAAGCAGTGCGACAAAGGAATGCTATGAGTTACTCTGGTATCCGAATACAACGACTTCGCCAGGGGCTTGGCCCTGAGAAGCGAGTCGTCTTCGCCCTCGGCAGCGGTGGTGGAACTGTCCGGAAGGAGAGTCCTTCCCTTCTTGGACCCTTCGGCCTCCCCAGTTGGGGCGGCCTTCCTTTTCTTGTCTCCCCATCTGAAGGGGGAGCATCTTCTTCTTCCTCCTCGTCTTCGGGGGAGGAGTGTGTCGCAGAGTTATCGGACGATGAGTCCGATGACGCCTGGCGTCGGGAACTCTTTCGGGTTCCCTTGGCCTTCTTGGTCTTCTCCGGCACCTTGTAAGGAGCCGGAGTCATTCATTAGGAGAGCGTCTGCTGGGCCTTCGGGCAAAGGAGCCGGACAGTCGATCTGTCTGGCCGTCTCCTGCTAGTCCTGTCAAAGGTACGGGAGCTTAGATCCTGCATAGAGTCAAACTATGAAAAACAAGTATCCTGTGAGAGGTGAAACAGCTTACTGCACTGGCTTGGCACTTCGCGCAGAATCCGCGATCCTCGGTAGTGGGAGGGGGAACCTCGGCACCCTTGAATAGCACCTTCCAGGCATCCTCGTGAGTTGTGTCGAAGAGCCTGTTCAGAGTTCGGTGCTGGGCCGAGTCGAACTACCACAAGTTGAAAGCCCGTTGTTGGCACGGGAGGATCCGGCAGATGAGCATGACTTGGACTACGTTGACGAGTTTGAGCTTCTTGTTCACCATGTTTTGAATACATGTTTGGAGTCCGGTAAGCTCTCCCAAACTACCCCAAGACAGGCCCTTCTCTTGCCAGGAGGTGAGCCGTGTGGGGATGCCAGATCGGAACTCGGGGGCCGCTACCCATTTAGGGTCACGCGGCTCGGTGATGTAGAACCACCCCGATTGCCACCCCTTTACGGTCTCCATGAAGGAGCCCTCGAGCCATGTGACATTGGGCATCTTGCCCACCATGGCGCCTCCGCACTCCGCCTGGCGGCCGCTCACTACCTTCGGCTTAACATTGAAGGTCTTCAGCCATAAGCCGAAGTGGGGCTTGATGCGGAGGAAGGCCTCGCACACGACGATAAATGCCGAGATGTTGAGGATGAAGTTCGGGGCCAGATCATGGAAATCCAGGCTGTAGTAGAACATGAGCCCCCGGACGAATGGGTGGAGAGGGAATCCTAGTCCACGGAGGAAATGGGTAAGGAACACTACCCTCTCATGGGGCCTGGGGGTGGGGATGAGCTGCCCCTCATCTGGGAGCCGGTGCGCGATGTCATCGGGCAGGTATCCGGCTCTCCTCAGCTTCTTAATGTGTTCCTCCGTGATGGAGGAGACCATCCACCTGCCTCCTACTACGGACATGGTTGGAGAAGGTCGAGGTGGGAAATACGGACTTGGGCGCTGGAGCTCGAGTGTGCGAAAATGGATGAGCAAAGGAGGAATAAGGTGTGGATGAAAAGGTGAATCCTTATCCCTTTATATGGGCGGATGAAACTATGCGTCCCCACTAGCCTGGTAAAACTCGCTTATCCCCCAAGCGCCGTAATGGATGGCGCGGTTGGGTTACCCACGCCCGTATTGATGAGAATCCCGTGATAAGGGGACACGATCTCTGCTTTGACAAGACGTGTCAAAAAACGGCCTCGCGTTATGTGCGGGGCTAGTTAAAGGAAACGGTTTGAATAATCACCGGGCCATGACATAATGCCGTTGCCAAAACAAGTCAGCAAATTAGATTTGTGGAAATATTATTCTCTCTACGGTGGTATGTGGAACTTATTTTGCAGGGTCGGACACTATCCTTGTATTCAGATTCTTCCGTGATGTATTTGGAGGAAGAACCCGCCTTGCAATGCTGAAGACAACACTGCACGCCAGACTCATCGTCATTGAAGCCTGGTTCAAGGGCTACTGAGGGAGTCCTGGACTAGGGGGTCTCCGGACAGCCGAATTATATCCTTTGGCCGGACTGTTGGACTATGAAGATACAAGATTGAAGACTTCGTCTCGTGTCCGGATGGGACACTACTTGGCGTGGAAGGCAAGCTAGGCAATACGGATATGTATATCTCCTCCTTTGTAACCGACCTTGTGTAACCCTAGCCCCCTCCGGTGTCTATATAAACCGGAGGGTTTTAGTCCGTAGGACAATATATAATCATACCATAGGCTAGCTTCTAGGGTTTAGCCTCTCTGATCTCGTGGTAGATCTACTCTTGTACTACCCATATCATCAATATTAATCAAGCAGGACGTAGGGTTTTACCTCCATTAAGAGGGCCCGAACCTGGGTAAAACATCGTGTTCCCTGCTTCCTGTTACCATCTGCCTTAGACGCACAGTTCAGGACCCACTACCCGAGATCCGCCGGTTTTGACACCGACAGCCGCATTGGTCCTAGACGCAATCATTGACGGATTTCACCTCACTCGAGTCCTTATGGATGGCGGCAGCAGCCTGAACCTGCTTTATCAGGACACCGTGCGCAAAATGGGTATAGACCCCTCAAGGATCAAACCCACAAAAACGACCTTTAAAGGCGTCATACTAGGTGTAGAGTCCCATTGCACAGGTTCAGTCACACTGGAAGTGGTCTTCGGATCCCCGGATAACTTCCTAAGTGAAGAATTAATCTTCCACATAGTCCCGTTCTGAAGTGGCTACCATGCACTGCTCGGGCGAACCGCATTTGCAAGATTCAATGCGGTACCGCATTATGCGTATCTCAAGCTCAAGATGCCAGGACCTCGGGGGGTCATCACAGTCAATGGAAACACAGAGCGCTCTCTCCGCATGGAGGAGCACACTGTGGCCCTCGCAGCAGAAGCGCAAAGCAGCCTCTTAAGGCAATCCACTAGTTCGGTGATTAAGGACCCAGACACCTCCAAGCGCACCCGGAGTAATCGGCAACTGGACCGCCTGGCACGTTCCGAGCTCGCATAGCAATGCGGCCCCCACCCCGGTCCCAGCCAAGCGGCGAAGTCCGTGCCACGCGTACATAATTACGCATTAAAAATACCATGGGCACAGGTCGGGAGGGGGGCACGACTACGGCACGCTCCAAGACGCGGCTTAAAACGCACTAGGGGCTTCCCGCTTTGTTATTTTTCTCTTTCAGGACGTTAATCTCTCGAAACCCTGTCCGGCAGCATGATTGCCGAACACATGATGCAGCAACCAAGGAGGCAGAAAGCTACATCACACCACGGAACTCCCAGGTGGATTACAATAACGAGTGAAATACTTGCTTTAATACCATTCCTCAGCTTGCCCTTGGAAGGGACATGTAAAATAGTCCTACTTTTTGCTTATCGCACTACTTGTATCATTCTGCTCTAACGCACCTTTGTGAATAAACAATGCATAGCATTAAGACTATTATTGCATTCTTCCTTTATATATATATATGTACATTCATGACATCTAGCACCCATACACTCTGGTACGACCAATACGCTAGGGGCTTAAGTATACCCCATAATAGGGCGTGAGAAGTCCGAACACTTTCGATAGTACGGCACCCCGAACTTATAGCATTATATGCATCAGCTCTGAATCATGTCTTGGGTCAATAGTTGGGTTTTCCCGGCTCCCATGTTTTGGTACCTTACGTTCCGCTATATCGGCTAAGGTAGCACTGGGAGAACTACTGCGATTGTGCCCCGGTTCTGCTGGGCTAAGCACCTCAGTAGAGAAAGCTAAAACTGACTGTCATGATAAGGCAAGAGACTGGTCACTGTTCGAGAGGTCTCAAGTCCCTAAAGACTTATGACGCTTAGAGCAAGGAGTCGGCTCTGTCCGGCTTAAGGCGTGTATAGCGCCCCAAAATCGGCCTTCCAAATACTAGGGGCTTCGCCAAAATTTAAAATTATAGAATTCTATGGCTAAGTGAGAGTGATAACGCATTATAGTCTGATTGCCTTGTTCGTTGTGCTGAGCACCTCCCTCGAAGGACCCAAAAATGGGAACAAGAGTGCTCAGGTTTATCCCGAACACCCCAGCACTCGTGGCGTGGGGGCAGAAGCCGACGACTAGCCATCTCTCGTACAACATAAGGCAATATTTTAAATTCAAACAAGCGTTGCATAGTGCATATGAACAAGTTTTCATAATACATGATTATACGAGCAAGTTTATTCAAATATTACATCTTTCGTACACTCGTCTGCTACAAGACAGGCACCCTTTAGGACACCCTCATAGTACATCTCGGGGTGGCGATGCTCCTTGCCCTGCGGCGGCCCTTCCTTCACCAGCTTCACGGCATCCATCTTGGCCCATTGCACCTTCGCACGGGCGAAAGCCCGGCGTGCACCTTCGATGCATATAGACCGCTTAATGACTTCCAGGCGTGGGCAGGCATCCACAAGCCGCCTCACCAGGCCGAAGTAGCTGTTGGGAAGGTTGGCACCAGGCCACATCCGGACTATAAAGCCCTTCATGGCCTGTTCGGCCGCCTTGTGCAGCTCGACTAGTTGCTTTAGCTGGTCGCTCAAAGGCATCGGGTGTTCGGTCCTAGTATACTAAGACCAGAACAACTTCTCCGTTGAGCTTCCCTCCTTGGCCTGGTAAAACTGTGCGGCATCCGACACACTGCGGGGCAAATCTGTGAATGCTCCTGGAGAGCTCCGGACTCGGGTAAGTAACAAGTAATTTACTTTCACATGCTTGCTTTGCATATTGAATGCCTTACCCATCGCTATCTTCTTCATCGCATCAATCTCCTGGAGGGCCTTTTGGGCTTCAGCCTTGGCACTCTTTGCACTCTCAAGGGCCACGGCAAGCTCGGACTCTCGTGTCTTCAAGTCAAGCTCCAATGCCTCGTGCTTCGTCACGAGAGCATGGAGCTCTCGCTGCACCTCGCCCACCCATGCCTCTAGTTTTTCCCGCCCGGTGCACTCCTGGGCCGCTTTGTTCTCGGCCTCAGACAGCGCTTGCTTCAGGGTTGCCACCTCGGTCGTGGCCCCTGGCAAATTAAAGATGATCCTGTCATTTTGCAATCGCATCCTTTTTGTATATATACACATCTATAGACTAGGTATTACTTACCTTTGTTCTCCTCGAGCTGCCTCTTGGCAAGGCCGAGCTCTTTCTTGGACCCTTCGAGGTCCTGCTTCAGTACGGCGACCTCCACAGTCTGTGCGGCAGAGGTCAGCAGCGAAGCCTACATACGCATATAGACATACTTATATTAGACTCCTGCAGATATTAGTTGATCCTCTATTCGGCTTTTCTTTTTGAACACCAAACAAAGCATCAGGGGCTACTGTCTATGCGGTAATATTTTTTCTATATTTCAAATACTTACCTCAAAGCCTGTTAGAATGCTGGCACAGGCTTCAGTCAGTCCGCTCTTGGCGGACTGAACCTTCTGGATCACTGCACTCATAATAGTGCGGTGCTCTTCGTCGATGGAAGCGCTGCGAAGCGCTCCCAATAGACTGTCCGATGCCTCTGGATGGACAGAGGTCACCGGCACGGGCGTCTTGCCCCTTTTGCAAGGAGGCCGCCTGCCCGAGTCTGGAACCACTAGAGGTTCCGGCGCAGTGTTCGGCTGAAGGCCGAACTCGGAGCCCTCGGGAGCCTTACCCCCTCTGCTCCTGGAGTCCGAAAGGTTGCCTTGAGGAGCCTCCGGGACTGTCTCCCCTCGACCTGGTGCCTCTTGAGACAGCACCTCGGCATTGTCCATAGGGCAAGGGGAGGTGGCGGTCGGAAGTGGATCGCTATCCATATCCGACGAGTCCAAGGAGCCACCCAACGAAGATACGTCGATACGGGCTTGCGGCGGTCTGCATAATCATACTTGGCGTTAGGAAAAGCAATGAGACAAAGGTATGTTATGAGTTACTCTGGTATCCGAATACTTACGACTTTGCCAAGGGCTTGGCCCTGAGCAGCCACTCGTCTTCGCCTTTGGCGGCGGTGGTGGAGTAGTCCGGAAGGAGGGTCCTCCCCTTCTTGGACCCTTCGGCCCCCCGGTTGGGGCGGCCTTCCTTTTCTTGTCTCCCCCGACTGGAGGGGGAGCATCTTCATCTTCCTGCTCGTCTTCGTGGGAGGAGTGCGTCGCAGAGTCATCAGACGAGGAGTCCGATACCACCTGGCATCGAGAACTCTTTCGGGTTCCCTTGGCCTTCTTCTTGGTCTTCTCCGGCACCTTGTAAGGAGCCGGAGTCAGCATCTCCGTCAGGAGAGAGTCCGCAGTGTCTTTGGGCAGAGGGGCCGGACAGTCGATCTTCTCCGATGCCCCCACCCATTCCTGTCAAAGGCGTGGGAGCTCAGACCCCGTGCATGGTTAAACTATGGGAAGTAAAAATCCTACCAGATGTACAAAACTTACCGGATTCGTAGGGCGCTTCGCGCTTAGCCCGCGGTCCTCGGTGAGAGAGGGAGGGACCTTGGCACCCTTGAACAGCACCCTCCAAACGTCCTTCCGCGTAACGTCGAAGAGCTCACTCAGAGTCTGGTGCTGGGCCGGGTCGAACTCCCACAAGTTGAAATCCCGTTGTTGACACGGGAGGATCCGGCGGAAGAGCATGACCTGGACTATGTTGACAAGCTTGAGCTTCTTGCTTGCCATATTACGGATACATTTCTAGAGTCCGTCGAGCTCCACCGATGAACCCCAGGATATGCCCTTCTCTTTCCAGGAGGTGAGCCACGTGGGGATTCCGGATCGAAACTCGGGGGCCGCCACCCAGTTGGTGTCACACGGCTCGGTGATGTAGAACCACGCCGATTGCCACCCCTTTATGGTCTCCACGAAGGAGCCTTCAAGCCATATAACATTGGGCATCTTGCCCACCATGGCTCCGCCGCATTCTGCTTGTTGGCCTCCCACCACCTTCGGCTTGATATTGAAGGTCTTCAGCCACAGGCCGAAGTGGGGCCGGATGTGGAGGAAAGCCTCACACACGATGATGAACGCCAAAATGCTGAGGATGAAGTTCGGGGCTAGATCATGAAAGTCCAGCCCGTAGTAGAACATAAGGTCACGGACGAATGGATGGAGGGGAAACCCTAGTCCGCGGAGGAAGTGGTGGAGGAAGACTACCCTCTCGTGAGGTTCCGGGGTGGGGACGATCTGCCCCGCAGCAGGCAGCCGGTGCGCGATATTCGCGGATAAGTATCCGGCTCCGCGCAACTTTTTGATGTGTCCCTCCGTGATGGAGGAAGCCATCCACTTGCCTCCCGCTCCGGACATGTTTGGAGAAGGTTGAGGAGGACGATGTGGACTTGGGCGTTGGAGCTCGAGTGCGCGAGAATGGATGAGCAAGGAGGAAGAAGGCGTGGGTAGAAAAAGGATAAACCTTATCCCTTTATAAAGGCGGTCGAAACTATGCGCCCCCACTAGCCTGGTAAAACTCGCTTATCCTCGAAGCGCCATAATTGATGGCGCGGTTGGGTTACCCACGACCGTATTGATGAGAATCCCGTATTAAGGGGGACACAATCTCTGCTTTGACAAGACGTGTTAAGAAACTGCCGCATGTTATGTGCAGAGCTAGTTAAAGAAAAACGGTTTGAATAATCACCGAGCCATGGCATGATGTCATGTTGCCAAAACGTGTCAACAGATTAGATTTGTGGAAATATTATTCTCTCTACGGTGGTATGTGGAACTTGTTTTGCAGGGTCGGACACTATCCTTTTATTGAAACTCTTTTGTGGTGTATCCGGAGGAGGAACCCGCCTTGCAATGCCGAAGACAACACTGCGCGCCGGACTCATCGTCATTGAAGCCTGGTTCAGGGGCTACTGAGGGAGTCCTGGATTAGGGGGTCTCCGGACAGCCGGACTATATCCTTTGGCCGGACTGTTGGACTATGAAGATACAGGATTGAAGACTTCGTCCCGTGTCCGGATGGGACTCTACTTGGCGTGGAAGGCAAGCTAGGCAATACAGATATGTATATCTCCTCCTTTGTAACCGACCTTGTGTAACCCTAGCCCCCTCCGGTGTCTATATAAACCGGAGGGTTTTAGTCCGTAGGACAACATACAATCATATCATAGGCTAGCTTCTAGGGTTTAGCCTCTCTGATCTCGTGGTAGATCAACTCTTGTAATACTCATATCATCAAGAATAAATCAAGCAGGACGTAGGGTTTTACCTCCATCAAGAGGTCCCGAACCGGGGTAAAACATCGTGTCCCCTGCCTCCTGTTACCATTCGCCTTAGACACACTGTTCGGGACCCCCTACCCGAGATCCGCCGGTTTTGACACCGACAATGGCCGTACTGGCCATGAAGGATTTAATAATCCGACTATGGCCAGCCGAAGCTATACCTAGCAGTTATTTTGGCCTCGTGAAGCGGGTAGTGGAGGCTTGTCCACGGCTATACATCGTCAAGCAATCTGTCTGCATCAAGGGTGCCCGCATGGCCTTCGCTCGTTGCAAGATGTGGTGGGCGAAGATGGATGCCGTCGTGGTGGCCCGGGGGCCGCCGGAGGGCAAGGAGCACCGCACACCTGAGCGATATTTTGCGGGTGTCCTAGAGGGATCTCGACTTGTAGCAACGCAGTGCGGGAAGGATGTTATTCTCAAATAAATACATTCATATTTTGACTTGTATGATGAAAACAAAGCCGTTGTGTAATATAATTATTATTATGTTTTAATTGTAATATCCTCCTGTGCGGCCGTGTTGTATGAAATATGAGGGTTGGCCAGTCGTCGGCTTCTGCCCTCACGTAGGCAGTACGGAGGTGTTCGGGATGGTATCTAAACAATCTTGATCCAATTATATGGTCCTTGAAGGAGTTGTTTAGCACAAGGAACCAGGCAACCAGACTATACGGCTTGAACACCCTCACTTAGCCATAGGAGTTTTATAATAAAACATAGGCGCAGCCCCTGGTATACGAATCAGGGTGCTGTCAGCGTCTGATCGCGAAGTACCGATCCTTCGCGTAATGCGGAAAAATCTCCAACAATTTGAGACCTCCGAACAGCTGACCGGCTCTCGCCGCATCATGACAGTCAGTTTTTGGCTTTCTCTACTGAGGTGCTCATTCGGTTTAGACCAGGGCACAATCACAGTAGTTCTCCCTTTACTACCCTAGCCGATGTAGCGGAATGTAGGATAGCAAGCACAGGAGCCGGGCAACCCAACTATTGACCAAAAACATGATTTGGAGCCAATGCATATAATGCTAAATTCGAGGTGCCAAACTATACTTACAAGAAGTGTTTGGACTTTTGTTGCCGTAATGTGGGGTGCTATAAAGCCCCTGGAAAACATCAAAACGTACCAAAGTGTACGGGTGCTACCTGATGGGGTTATCCACATGGAAACTGAAAAAATAAAGCAAAGATAGAAAGAAAACAGAAAAGATGTAAAGGTAAAAAGCTGGGGTCCTACAGCTCGAGCTACAAACTGTTTTCACTGTAATGTAATTAGTATGTCAAGGCGCATTGATACAAGTAGTGCAATAAGCAACATGCTATTTAACATGCCAAAACCAGGGAAGAGCTGCATGTGGTTCCTGGAAGACAGGTAGAGTTATCGTTAACGGAATCACCTAAAAAGTCCCGTATGTCTGCGCTCCTCGCCATCTTGGTGTGTTTATCCTTCAAGAGGACCGATAACCAGACCACCCGATGGGGTCTGTGGGATTAAAACCTGAAATAAAAGAAGCAAAAGTGAAAGTATATGTGTATCCGATGTCGTTGAGTCGTGCCGTGGATCACAAGCTAGCTATGCCTCCGTCGATGCCCATGGAATTTTGAGTGCGTACTTATGTATGCGCGGCACACATGCCACCGCTTGATCGGGACTAAGACGGAGGCCAGATTGCTAGTCGAGCTCCTGACGAGCTGAGCTCTCCTGCTGCAAAGTAGTCCGGATCCTCTTAAGGGTGTCCGAGGGCTCAACAGCCGAATGAAGGTTCTGCTTAAGAAGGCCGCTTTGTCTTCTGCTGCTAGGGCAGCTGTGTGCTCTTCTGTATGGAGAGAACGTTCCGTATTGCCATTGACTGTTATGACGCCGCGTGGGCCGGGCATCTTGAGCTTGAGATAAGCATAGTGTGGCACTGCATTGAATCAAGTAAACACAGTTCGTCCGAGCAGTGCATGATAGCCGCTACGGAATAGGACGATATCGAAGAGTAACTCCTCGCTTCGGAAGTTGTCCGAAGATCCGAAGACAACCTCTAATGTGATTGAGCCTGTACAACGGGCCTCTACGCCTGGAATGACTCCTTTAAAGGTGGTCTTTGTAGGCTTGATCCTTGATGGGTTAATGCCCATTTTTCGCACTGTATCCTGATAGAGCAGATTAAGGCTACTACCGCCGTCCATGAGGACACGAGTCAGGTGGAACCCATCTATTATTGGGTCTAAGACCAGTGCGGCTGAGCCTCCGTGACAGATGCTGGTCGGTGATCCCGACGATCAAAGGTGATCGGGCATGACAACCATGGATTGAATTTTGGGGCGACTGGCTCTATCACGTAGACGTCCTTGAGCGCATGCTTGCGCTCCCTCTTGGGATGTGGGTGGCATATATCATGTTCACCGTTTTGACCTAAGGGGGAAATTTCTTCTGTCCCCCTGTGTTCGGTTGTCGTGGCTCTTCGTCATCGTCCTCGCTTTGCGATCCCTTTTCCCTGTTCTCGGCGTTTAATTTGCTAGCCTGTTTGAAAACCCAACACTCTCTATTTGTATGATTAGGAGGCTTGTCGGGGGTGCCGTGAATCTGGCATGGACGATCAAGTATGCGGTCCAAGCTGGATGGGCCCGAATTGTCATTTTGGAATGGCTTCTTCTGCTGACCGGACTTAGAGCCGCTGAATCCGGTGTTGACCGCCGTATCATCGGTGTTGTCACTGTTGTTTCGGCGCTTGTATCTATTACGTCGAGACTTGTCTTTGTTGCTTTTAACTTCAGGGGTGCCGACGTCGCTTGCATTGTTTTTGCTACGGGCCAACCAACTGTCCTCGCTCGCACAAAAGCGGGCCATGAGTGCCATGAGGGCTGCCATGGATTTTGGCTTTTCTTGGCCGAGGTGGTGAGCGAGCCATTCGTCGCGGATGCTATGATTAAAAGATGCTAGAGCTTGGGCGTCCGGACAGTCGACAATTTGGTTCTTTTTGTTGGGGAACGTTGCAGAAAACAAATTTTTTTTCCTACGGCTTCACCAAGATCCATCTATGAGTTAATCTAGCAACGAGTGATCGGATTGCATCTACATACCTCTGTAGATCACGCGTGGAAGCGTTCAAAGAACGGGGATGAGGGAGTCATACTCGACGTGATCCAAATCACCGGAGATCCTAGCGCCGAACGGACGGCACCTTTGTGTTCAACACACGTACGGTCAGCGTGACGTCTCCTCCTTCTTGATCCAGCAAGGGGGGAGGAGAGGTTGATGAAGATCCAGCAGCACGACGGCGTGGTGGTGGATGCAGGAGTCACCGCAGCAGGGCTTCGCCGTTCTACTAGGAGAGGGAGAGGTGTAGCAGGGGAGAGGGAGGCGCCAAGAGTCAAGGGTGCGGCTGCCCCTCCCTCCCCCCTTTATATAGGCTCCCCAAGGGGGGGCGCCGGCCCTAGGAGATGGGATCTCCTAGGGGGGGGGGGGCGGCGGCCAAGGGTGGAGTGCCCCCCAAGGCAAGTGGGGCGCCCCCCACCCTAGGGTTTCCAACCCTAGGCGCAGGGGGTGGGCGAAGGGGGGCGCACCAGCCCACTATGGGCTG
The DNA here is from genome assembly GCF_056163025.1 of Triticum urartu. Classification (NCBI taxonomy): domain Eukaryota; kingdom Viridiplantae; phylum Streptophyta; class Magnoliopsida; order Poales; family Poaceae; genus Triticum; species Triticum urartu. Next base: position 446,125,010 of record NC_141876.1, read on the forward strand.
GTTCCCCTCCCCACTTCAGCCCATGGGGCCCTCCGGGATGGGTGGTCCCACCCGGTGGACCCCCGGGACCCATCCGGTGGTCCCGGTACAATACCGGTGACCCCCGAAACTCTCCCGATGGCCGAAACTGCACTTCCTATATATAATTCTTCACCTCCGGACCATTCTGGAACTCCTCGTGACGTCCGGGATCTCATACGGGACTCCGAACAACTATCGGGTTACTGCATATTCATATCTCTACAACCCTAGCGTCACCAAACCTTAAGTGTGTAGACCCTACGGGTTCGGGAGACATGCAGACATGACTGAGATGGCTCTCCGGTCAATAACCAACAGCCGGATCTGGATACCCATGTTGGCTCCCACATGCTCCTCGATGATCTCATCGGATGAACCACGATGTCGAGGATTCAAGCAACCTCGTATACAATTCCCTTTGTCAATCGGTACGTTACTTGCCCGAGATTCGATCATCGGTATCCCAATACCTCGTTCAATCTCGTTACCGGCAAGTCACTTTACTCGTACCGTAATGCATGATCCCGTTACCAGACACTTGGTCACTTTGAGCTCATTATGATGATGCATTACTGAGTGGGCCCAGAGATACCTCTCCATCATACGGAGTGACAAATCCCAGTCTTGATCCGCGTCAACCCAACAGACACTTTCGGAGATACCCGTAGTATACCTTTATAGTCACCTAGTTACATTGTGACGTTTGGTATAACCAAAGCACTCCTACGGTATCCGGGAGTTACACGATCTCATGGTCTAAGGAAAAGATACTTGACATTGGAAAAACTCTAGCAAACGAACTATACGATCTTGTGCTATGTTTAGGATTGGGTCTTGTCCATCACATCATTCTCCTAATGATGTGATCTCGTTATCAATGACATCGAATGTCCATAGTAAGGAAACCATGACTATCTATTGATCAATGAGCTAGTCAACTAGAGGCTTACTATGGACATGTTGGTGTCTATGTATTCACACATGTATTACGATTTCCGGATAACACAATTATAGCATGAATAAAAGACAATTATCATGAACAAGGAAATATAATAATAATCCTTTTATTATTGCCTCTAGGGCATATTTCCAACACTTTTTAGTTAACAACCTTGTCCAGAATTTCCTGGCAGACTCTCCGGGCTATTGAACTATATCGCTTAAGTCATCAGCGTCCAGAGATCGAACATATGTACCTTGGGAGTTATCGAGGAAAGCCTCTTCCAAGTCCTCCCAGCTACCGATGGAATTTTCAGGCAGGCTGTTTAGCCAATGTCGAGATGGCCCTTTGAGTTTTAGAGGGAGGTATTTTATGGCGTGGAGGTCATCTCCGCGGGCCATATGGATGTGGAGAATGAAGTCATCGATCCACACCGCGGGGTACATGGTTCCATCGTATGATTATATATTCACGGGCTTGAATCCTTTGGGGAATTCGTGATCCAGGACCTTATCAGTGAAGCAATGAGGGTGTGCGGGGCCTCTATATCGAGCCGTATCATGACGTAGCTCTGATAGAGTCCGTCTGCGGTGTTCGGCCCCCGCATGACTGGGTTTGTCACGTCCGAATAGGTGGCCGTGGTCACGTGTCAAGGCGCATCCTCGCGATTCGTAGATTGATCTTGTATGTCCCGCTTTATTGTTGAGGTTCTGCCGTAGGTCATATGTATGGTCGTGGGCTAATTTACCTCTGCCTGAGTGATGAGGCGGGGCGGGCTGGTGTTCGGCACGAGTTGCCGTTCTGTCCCGACCACGTGGTGGTCGGTCGGCCTTATTGTGCGATGGTGGTATGTACTCTGGCGCCTCCTCATCGAACTGAGGTAGCAATTTGCGTTTTGGGTAGCTTTTGGTTGGGGGCTTGGGGCCGTACTCTTCGGCTGCTAGGACATTGGTCCATTTATCATTGAGAAGATCTTGGTCAGCTTGAAGCTGCTGCTTCTTCTTTTTCAGGCTCCTTGCCGTGGCTATTAGCTGGCGCTTGAATCACTACTGCTCAAGAGGTTCCTCGGGCACGATGAAATCTTTGGTGCCGAGGCTCACCTCATCTTCAGAGAGTGGGAGGTAATTATCGTCCTCCGAATCTTCTTGCGTGGCATGTTTAATAGGCTAACCTGCCCATCTTCCCATTCATCTTATTCATTTGCTTTATCGACGGGGTCTTCGTTGTATTCGACACCTTCCGGAGTGTCATCTTCTCCTGTGCCGGTGTTGCTGTCTTTACTGCGGCACGATTTAGAGCGGCGCCGCTGACGCCGGCGCTTGGACTGTATTTCGGAAGGTTTACCCTCAACTGGGTCTTCCTTATCGTAGCCGCTGTTCTCCTTTGGTGCATCCACCATGTATACGTCATACGAGGAAGTGGCCCTCCAGTGTTCGGTGAACGGCGGGTTCTGGGCCTCTTCTTCTCCAGCATCGTCGTTCATATCATCGATGTCCTCAGAGTCGTAATCAAGTTCGTCGGTCAAATCCTCGATCGTGGCTATAAAGTGGGTGGCGGGTGGGAAGTAAAATTCTCCATCGTCAGCCCCTACTTCGAGCCGGATATAGTTCGGCTGAGAGTCCTTCGCCAAGGACAGGTTTTTTAATGACTTTAGCACATCTCCCAAAGGCGAGTGCTATAAGATGTCTGTGGCACTGAATTTGAAGATTGATAAACGATCAAGCTCAGCGTCCGTGGGTTCACGCGGTTCAGAACCTGCGGCCGGAGACGAGTCTGGTGTTCCGGTGGCATAGGCCTTGTGTGAGACCAGGTCCATGTATGGCTCCAACACCATGGAATATGCGGCCTCCAAGGTGGGGTTAATCCTTTCGTACCCAGATGGCGCGGCCTGCTCCAGCTCTAGGGCCAGCGCGGTTACAGGAGCGATCTCCTGGATGCGGCCCGATGATAGATTTAGGTCATGATCATCGGGGTGACCGGGAGCGTCCATCGCGGTATCGAATCCGGCGAAGATCAAATCTCCATGGATGTCCGCGACGTAGTTCAAGCTCCCGAATCTGACCTGATGGCCAGGGGCGTAGCTTTCGATCTGCTCTAGATGGCCAAACGAGTTGGCCCATAGTGCGAAGCCACCGAACACGAAGATCTACCAAGGGAGGAAAGTTTCTCCACAGATAGCGTCATTATTGACGATTAAAGGGGCCATCGCACCTTTCAGCGACAACACAGAGGAACTCTCAATGAAAGCACCAATGTCGGTGTCAAAACTGGCAGATCTCGGGTAGGGGGTCCCGAACTGTGCGTCTAAGGTTGATGGTAACAGGAGACATGGGACACGAAGTTTTACCCAGGTTCGGGCCCTCTTGATGGAGGTAATACCCTACGTCCAGCTTGATTGATATTGATGAATATGAGTATTACAAGAGTTGATCTACCACGAGATCGTAATGTCTAAACCCTAGAAGTCTAGCCTGTATGACTAAGGTATTGAGTATATCCTTTCCGGACTACACCCTCCGGTTTATATAGACACCGGGGGGATCTAGGGTTACATAGAGTCGGTTACATAAGAGGGAATCTTCATAGTTGTTCGCCAAGTATAGTATTCGGTCTTCATATCTTCACAGCCCATCAGTCCGGCCCATAGATAACTGGTGGGACGCCCAAGGACCCCTTAGTCCAGGACTCCCTCAACGGCGTCCCACACAGTTATTTCCCCATTGCTGGCAATGTACTCCCCGACTCCTCCGCTTCTTTGAACCTTAGCTTCCTCTCCCAATCCGACCTGAGCTCAGTCCTCTCCATCGCCATGGCGCCGAACCAGACGGAAAAAAGGAAGAAGCTCCTGTCCGCAGCCAGCCCGCCTTTGGCCGTTGAGCCCGCCGCCAGCCGATCGCGGGTGCTCAATCAGGAGGCCATGGACAAGGTCCACCTTGTGCTCGCCACTAGCTTCAACGAATGGGGAGGGATGGCGGCCTAGCATGCGTCCCGAGCTTCTGTCGATAGAACAGCCACCGAGGTCCAATTCTTCATCGACACCCTATGGGCTGGCCTGGTCCCTCCCTTCTCCGCCTTCTTCAACGCCGTGCTTTCCCATTACCAGATTCATCTGCTGCACCTAGATCCCCAATTTTTCGCTCTTCTTGCCATCTTCGCCTTTGTCTGCAAGGCCATGGTGGGGATCGGCCCCTCCGTGGCCCTTCTGCGCCATTTCTTCTCGCTGCACCTGACCGACCCCTGGCAATGCTCGAGGTGCCTGAGCTTCCAGGCCGTGGCGGCAACGGCTGGCTCGAGGATTGACTTTGAACTCCCACCGTCTGCGAGCGGGTTCCGGACAGGGTGGGTGTATGTGGATGTCGGAGTGCTCAACCCTTTGCTCTTGCCTCCATCGGCGCCTGCCGTCCCCAGCTCTGGCTGGGCTCATGAGAAGCTTACGAGCCCCCGCCTCGCATTCGTCTGGCTCCAGCTGAAGAGGTTGAAAGATCTTGGCTTGACCGCGCCCATGGTGATGAAGGAGTTCCTCTGACGTCGCATCGCCCCACTCCAGCGCCATTCCCAGCCGATATGGGCCCTGTCTGTCGGCCAAGATCGCATGAGGCTTTAGGAGTCAGGGCTTCCGCTCGAGGCACGATGAATGGTACTCGAGGTCCTGGCGGGCGACCCCTCGCCAGCCGATATGACGCTGGAGGGCTCTCTCTTGTACTGCTGCTCAAACAAGGTGGAGTTCGCGGGGCAGATGCCCCCTTTGACGAATGGGGGCTACGTCCGGTCGGCCTTAGGGATCCCGCGAGAACCCCGTCACTGTGGTTCCCCTCCTTGTCGCCGGCGTGGAACTTGCCCCAAGAGTGGACGTAGGGGGGCAAGCACCACCAGAGGCCGGAGGCGCGGGTGCCGAGGTGTCGACGCCGCCCGTGGCTCCTGAGGCGCCATCTCCGAGAGCCCGTAACTCTCGCTCTGGGGTGGCAGTTGAGGGGGTGACACCGTCCGCAACTCCTGAGGTCAAAGCTCCGAAGGCCTCTGGAGGTCATCACGAAGCGGAACCTGATGGCTCTCCCCAGCTTGGCGCTCCTGAGGTCGCCTCCTCGGGCGCTTCACCAGCCGTGCCCTGCACTGGTCGCCATGTCCAACGCTTCGGCCTGCTCTGTGTAGACTTCGATGCGCTCCACAAAAGGAAGGGGTCCCCAAGCTGCAGCAGCGGTGCCTTCCGGCCGTTGAAACAGAGGAAGTACATCGCCATAGATGAGTAAGTACCTTATCTTTGCAATTCCTCGAGTGCTGCTTCCCTTCCTGACGGTGGCTCTTCAGGATCCCATCTGCTAAGGCCGTCAGGCCTCGAGTGCTGCTTCCCTTCCTGACGGTGGCTCTTCAGGATCCCATCTGCCTTGAATCTCCCGCTGGCCTTGAGAGTCCCAAGCCAGCATGTTGCCCCCGACACGAGGTCGGCTGGGGAGGCAGACACGCTAGCTTGGCGCCTCGAGCCCATGCTCCTACCGTCTCTTCTTCGTGGCCTCGTCGGGGGTGCGGCGAGTGTGCCAAGGGCTCCTCCTCTGGTTGTAGACGGCAGTCAGATGGCTTCAGTCTTGGTTTCTTCTTCGAGTAGCGAGCCTCAACTCAACCGGGCTCCTGCCGAAGCCCAGTCGGCGACCGGGGGGGGGGGGGAGGGTAGCAGCCCCCAGCCCCTGCAGAAGGGGAGCGAGCTGCTTCGTATCCCGTCGGCGACCCCTGTTGTGGAGGACGGAATTGGCCGTGCACTCAAGTTTGCGCACGAACAGAGTGTCGTCCGGCATGAGGTATTTCGGGAGGCGATGGGCGCGATGAGCCGGCTTGGCGGTGAACTCGTGGATGTAGACGCGCGCCTTGAGGCTAAGGGTCTTCGGCTGATGGAGGAGCGCCATAAACTGAAGGTGGCCATCAACCTCGGGCGCCACCATCACGAGCTTGATAATGCGAAGGCTGAGGCGTCTCTTGCGATCTCGCGTGAGGCCTGCGCTCGAGCCTTGGAAGAAGCCTGGGAAGCTGATCGTCGCCGCAAGATCACAGAGAAACGCGCGTGGGAGCTCCAAGCCTGGAGTGCCTCCCTAGAGCAGCAAGTGGAGGCGTGCAAGGCCGATCTAGCGTCAATGAAGGGGACGCCTGCCAAGGAGGAAGAGATCCTGAAGCGCGAGGAAGCGCTAGCGCTGGAAGCCACGGAGCGCAGCCTTGAGCTTGGCCGGTTGGAGACGAGGGAGCGCCAAGTCGCCCAAGCGGAGGATGCTGTCGGCATGCGCGAGGCCAAGGCCTAGGAGGAGGTCGATCGCCGGGTGGCCTAGGCTCCCGCGGATCTTGCGTGCAGGAACGACTTGAAGCTGAAGCTCGTGGAAGCCGAAGCAGTGGGCAGGACTACTACCCTTAAGTCAGGGTTGGCTGAGGCGGGACAATGCGAGGAAGCCGCCGCAGCCGCCCTGATCTCAATGCAAGCTGAGCTGGCTTTCACCCGCGCCGAGCTGCTTTCTCTTCAGTAGCGGGTTGCCAGCGCCGAGTCCTCCGCGCAGTAGAGCAGGGAGGAAGCGCTCTGGCGGCGGACGCTGGAGCGCGAGCACGCCCCCATGCTCCAAAGCCTCAGGATCAGAGCCAACGCGGTGCTGGGCACCATCTGCGGCGAAGATGCCCCTCATCCCCGCTCGAACGATTACGCCAGTCACCTCCTCTTCTTCACCGATGTGGTGACACGCCTAGAGAATCAATCCGGGAAGGCTCGCGAGCTTGTTGAAGAGTGGAGCCGCGGCCTGCTCAGGCGCGCATTCTCCCACATCTTCAGCCACCTCCAGAACACCTACCCCAAGTTCGACATTGACGCCGCCATTGCCCTGTGCCCGAGGCCATCCGGGGCAGCCTGGCATGCTGGGTAGAACACAATGTGGATGCTCTAGTCAGGGCCTTCACCTCCGAGGATGACGTGGTGGTGGTCGCGGCGAATGAAGGTGACGTGGTCAACAATGGTGTGGGCGATGCCGGCAATGGTGGCGGTGATGCCGGCGATGGTGATGGTGATGCCAGCAATGGTGACGGTGACACCAGCGACGTGTCTGAGGGTGACCCGGAGGATGCGGTGAGCGATATGTCCGATTAAGCCCGTGCTTCCTTGTCGTTGACCCTGCATGTGAAAGCTCGGGCACGTCCCTAAAAGTTGTAAGAGCATTTTGGGAGGGGGAGCCCCTCATGTAAATAGATTACTGCCTCTATTCCTTAGGCCAAGCTGGAAATGTGCTTTTATGAGCCTGCGAGTCCCGCCGAGAGCTTACTGCTGTAGTTTACCTTAGTCAACGCCAGTTCCTGACCGGCTCGTGAGGTCGTGAGCTTTTTGAGGGGCCTGCCGATCTGTCTGAGAGAGCCTTGCGAGAAGCAAGCGCCAGCCATGGAAGGACGTGCGTGCAGTGCGCGCGTGCCGCGCCTAGCCCCCGCTTGCGAGGAGCTCGCGAGGGGGGGAGGCAGCAGGTGCAAACTCTGAATCAGGGCAAGGAACCAAATTGCAAGAAATCGCACGAACGAGAAAATACACAACCGTGCACACCAATGAAAGTTCAACTTCAAATTTAAATCCAAATCCAGAAAACAAGGCTACAGAAAAGAGATTAAAAGCAAATGGCCGCGTCCGGCGCCTAGTCTAGTCTTCTTGTCTTCTCACCAGCGTGGAGCTAAGTGCTGTCACTAGGACATGGGAGGGAGCCCCCGAGGCCCGAGGGCGGCATTCCTGAGACTACGGGGCGTTTACAACCCCACTCATTATTATGTGAGAGTGTCACGAGCGAAGATCTTCATAGGCGCGAGGCTTACTTCATATCGCCAGACGAGGGCCCCGCCTTGCGCCTCCCTCGACCACCATTGGTGCGTCCAGAAACCAGGATAAAGCCAAGGGGCAAAGGGGACGCCAGCGGCACCCTCAGCGACCACGGGTCCTTTGCGGGGGGTAGGCTCACCAGCACCTCCCCGACAGAGGGCCTACCTCCGGGAACTCCCTCCTCCGTGCGATGCGGGGAGGGACCTTGCTCCCAGCTCCTCCCTTGCAGCCCCTAGTGCGCTCCTCCTAGTGGAAGGGAGGCCGTTGAGCTGGGGCCGCCGTCCGCCGTTGTGACCTGATCCTCATGCGACCCATGGTTAGCGTCAGCTTGCTCCTGAGAGATTAGTGGTACCCTGTAGCTGTTGTCGCCAGCATGGTTGGCGAGACTCCTGGGGGGCTCCTGGAAGGCCTCAGCTTCTAACGCCTCCTCCTCCCAGCCTGGTTCGAGGAACGAGCCAGGGTCGTCTTCCAGCGCATACTCTTGGTCAATCATGCGGGGCACGTAGGCCTCCGAGGCCGTCGCCCCGAAGACCTTGCCGAAGTGCCCGCGCCGCCCTGAGGATGGTAGGGCGGCACTCCGCTGGGGCCGCGGGTGGCAACGCTCGTGCCCGCGCTCATCGGAGGTGGCGCGGGTGCGATTAGGCATCTGGTGTTGCTGGTCGCACCGATGTCGATGAAGCCTCCTGGCGCACCTGGGGGCACGCGGGTGCGGCGAGGCCCGCCATGCGATCCGGCCGCGGCCTGAGGCGTAAGCAGGGAGCCGAAGGGCGGTGCTCCCGAGGCCGCGGTGTCCAGTAGCTCGGCGGCGCGCTCCAGCAATGCATCCCGGCCGCTCTCCATCAGCCGGCATCGCAACAGCTCCCCAGCCACCATGAGCGCGGCCCTCATGTTTGCTTGTTCCTATCGGGTGTGCGGTGCTGTGGCCGCAGCGTGGCTTGAGGCCCTTGCGGCTGCCCGTGCTTGTCGTGGAGTAAGGGTGGATGGCATTTGACCGCGCCGCCCGCGCCCCGCAGCGTTTGGTGGTGCGCGTGCCGCCTGTGGCGCAGGGTTGAGGTCTTCTTGGGAGGACGGCGCCGCCCGGGCCGGCCAAGCTGCCCAGCGGTTGGCGTTGGTCCTCCGGTCGCCAGACATCAAAACCGCGGAGTGTCGATGAATCAACTGGCAAAAGAGAAGCTCCGACGCACCCCTACCTAGCGCACCAAATGTCGGATTTCGGGTTCCGGCAAAACCCTTGAGGTTCGAACACTGGGGTGCGCATGAAGATCTCTCCCCCCTTTAGCTTGCACACATCATGATCTCACGGCCTAGCTCGACGAACCCAAAGAACAGGAGACACAAGAGTTTATACTGGTTCGGGCCACCGATGTGGTGTAATACCCTACTCCAGTGTGGTGTGGTGGATTGCCTCTTGGGCTGAGGATGAACAGTTACAAGGGAAGAACAGCCTCCTGAGGAGAGGTGTTCTTGTGCTTGGTGAGTTTGAGTGGTTGATGGTGGTCTCTCTCTCTAGATGAGCCGATCTCCCCCTCTTTGGTCGTGGCTAGTCCTATTTATAGGGGCCCTGGTCCTCTTCCCAAATATTGAGCGGGAAGGGATCCCACAATGGCCAAATTCAAAGGGAGACAACTAGTACAAGTTATCCTGACAAAAGAAGTCTTCGCCTGCCAAAGGCTTTGGTGGTGACGCCGTCTTGGGCTCCACGGTCACCTCCGTCCCACCGTCCTGCTGGTCTTGGTCTTGTTGCACCGATATGGAAACCGTTTCCTGATGCCTCGGGACTCCTCACCTGCGCTTGGCTCTTTTGGACCAAAGAGGAAATGAGGACACTGCGCGCGCTGGCGCCCGCCTGGCTCCAGTCGTCATGGCTTGCGTCACAGAAACCTCACGAGGTGTCCGTTGCCATGATCTCTCTGCCCCTTGCGAGCCAGCCTGGTGAGGCCACCCTTGAGGAGGTCTTGCGTCGTCCGCCTCGCGAGGCATGGCCCCTCGCGAGGGTCTTGAGTGTTTACCGGTGAAGATGGGCCGTACAGGGCCGCTGGTGGAGCCATGCCGTCGGCCGCAGGAAGGAAAGTCTGGGGACGCCCGTTCCCAGGACGCCGACATGCACGGGTAGCTAATACGCTCTTCCTCCTTTTGTTCTTCGCTCTCCTCCTCATCTTTTTCATCCAATGAGCTCACAGTTTCATCAATTTCTTCTTCCATAGACTCCTGCAAAATATTAGTCTCTTCTTGGAAAGCGGAGACTCTCTCAATAAAATCATCAATATCGGAATTGAATTCATAACTCTCGTAGCAATATTTAAGTATAGCAAAATTTTCAGGTCTGTAAATAACATCATCAAGATTTTCACACTCTTTAAACAAAGATACAATTTCATAAGCACCCATAAAAGCAATGAATTCTTCTATTTGTTCCACATCATAGTAATCATATATACCATTAGCATAAGAAGCCAAGGTTTCATCATTATTAAATTTGCATGAAAAGGGAAGGTGTGGAGCCTTCATGCTAGAGCAACAAGTATAATCATATCTCAAGCATAGTTCCCAAGCATACCACTTCAATATATAAATTTGATCCCATAATAGTTTCCCTTTTTGAGTCAAGCGATAATCCCTAAAGTATTCACATTGATCCAACGTGTCTCCCATTATATAATTGAATGGGTTTTCTCAGGATTATTAAAGTAGTACATAATATCTTTCACATAGTGAGCATCGAGGGTTTTAGGAGGTTCCCCATCTCCATGAGTAGCAAGTAAACCTATTTTTTGGTATTTCGTGTTCCATATCCATAACTAAAGATAGAGAACAACTTAGAACAGAAAACAAAAATTACTTAGTGATAAAGCAAATAAGCACACACAAGAATATTCACCCCACGCTATAACTCCCCAGCAACAGCGCCAGAAAAAGGTCTTGATAACCCACAAGTATAGGGGATCAATTGTAGCCTCTTTTGTTAAGTAAGAGTGTCGAACCCAACGAGGAGCTAAAGGTAGAACAAATATTCCCTCAAGTTCTATCGACCACTGATACAACTCTACGCACGCTTAACGTTCGCTTTACCTAGAACAAGTATGAAACTAGAAGTACTTTGTAGGTGTAACGGTATAGGTTTGCAAGAATATAAAGAGCACGTAAATAAAAACTAGGGGCTGTTTTAGGTAAAGAAGCAATAAATTTAGTATAGAGAGTATGGAAAAGTGGTGGTAGGAGTTGTGAAATTGTCCCTAAGCAATTGACTTCTTTACTAGACCGATAGCAAGTTTTATGTGGGAGAGGCCACTGCTAGCATGTCATCCCTGACTTGGAATTCTATGCACTTATGATTGGAACTATTAGCAAGCATCCGCAAATACTAACATTCATTAAGGTAAAACCCAACCATAGCATTAAGATTTATTGGTCCCCCTTCAATCCCGTATGCATCAATTTCTATGCTAGGTTGAAGCTTCTGTCACTCTTGCCCTCCAATACATAGTCCTATCAACATACAACTAACCCTATGGTGTGATCCACGCGCGCGCTCATATGATGGGCACGAAAGGACAGCAACATAACCACAAGCAATTTAAACCAATCATAGCAATTCCCCAATTACCGATAGGACAACTAAAATCTACTCAGACATCATAGGATGGCAACACATCATTGGATACTAATATGAAGCATAAAGCACCATGTTCAAGTAGATGGTACAACGGGTTGCGGGAGAGTGGACTGCTGTAGATAGATGGGGGAAGGTGATGAAGATGTTGGTGAAGATGACGGAGGTGTTGGTGTAGATCGCCGTCACACGATGATGGCCCCGGCGGTGTTCCGGCGCCACCGGGAGAGAGGGGGAGAGAGACCCCCTTCTTCTTCTTCCTTGACCTTGTCCCTAGATGGGAGAAGGGTTTACCCCCTGGTCCATGGCTTCCATGGCAGCGGAGGGGCGAGAGCCCCTCCAAGATTCGATCTGTCTATCTGTCTCTATCCGTTTCCTCGTTCCAGATTCTGGCCTTTTCACCGTTTCTTATATTCCCGGAGATCCGTAACTCCGATTGGACTGAAATTTTAACATGATTTCTATCTGGATATTGGATTTCTTGCAGAGAAAGAAGGGAACGAGCCGCCTGACGGGGTGGCCACGAGGGCCCAGGGCGCGCTTGACCCCCTAGGGTGCCCCCTGCCTTGTGCCCCCCTCGGGCATCGTCTCGCGTTGATTCTTCTTCCCAAAAATCACATATATTCCAAAACAATTCTTCGTCAGTTTTTATCCCGTTTGAACTCTGTTTGATATGGATTTTCTATGAAACAGAAAACATGCAACGAACAGGAACTGGCACTGGGCACTGGATCAATGTGTTAGTCCCAAAAATAGTATAAAAAGTTGCCAAAAGTATATAAAAGTTGTAGAATATTGGCATGGAACAATCAAAAATTATAGATACGATGAAGACGTGTCACGCACCCCCTGAGGAAACAAAAAATGAGCGCAAAGTGCGCATTCATAAGATTGAGAGGAGATGGGCACGGGAATGGAGGGAGTACAGGTATGTCACTCCAAAGTACATGAAGAAATTCTCTCTTCACCCTCCTTGCCCAAGACCTCCATTGGCACCTGGCCAAGAAGCTGATCCCACCAGCGTCAAGCGTGGTGAGGACTATCCTGATGAATTGGCAAAACGGCAAGCGAAGCTAGCCAAAATAGCTAAAGAAGCAGTGAAGAAATTTAATGAAGACTCTGCTGCTGATGTTGAGGCCTCTGCTAGCAAGCCCAAGAAGGCAATGCCCAAGAAGCCTGCACATAAGCCCAGTGCCTCTGCTTCAATGCCCTCACGGCCAAGCACCTCAGCAATGCCCTCACGGCCCAATTCTGCAAAACCCTCACATCAAATTCCTCATGTTGCTCCAGCTCCTCCAAATTCCCCAGGTCCTGCACCAAAATCCTCAGAACCTGTGCATCTTGCCTCGTGTCAAAGGACCACAGGTATCTCAATTGCCTCGAGAGCCTCTACAAGGTCTTCAGCTCCTCTGCAATCCTCAACTGGCCCCACTCCGCTAAAGACAAAGGCCATTGCTGGACAAGGCACTAGACCAAGTCCTCATAAGAAGCAGGTTGCCTTTCATGTACCGTCCAGTGATGACGAAGCTGATGATGAAGAACTTGAAGAAATCATCAGAGACAGAAAGCAAAGGGCCGCTAGAGCCAAATGCACAAATGTGCCATTGATGTTGGATCCCAAGATGATCCTTGGTTTTATTGATCTCTGGCACAAGGACCCAAACACACCTATGCCTGACTTCAAGCTCACTCCTAGCCAAAGTCACATGCTGACCGCCTTCATCAGCGAAGAAAAATGGAAATTTGAGAAGGCCAGGAAGCTGAAGAAAGCCGAGTACAAGAAGGAGCGTTTTCTGAAGAAGAATGTTTTCAACATGATAACTGATGAACTTGTTGTTATACAGTCTGAGATCAAATGTCTCACTGATGAATTCAACATCTCCCATACAGATTGGCTTGGAGCCAAAGTCAGATTTGTCAAACTGACTGAAGGATTCACCTCAAATGTTGCTGCTCCAACACAACATGAATCTCCTCAGGGTGAAGCATCTTCTCAGCCCACTGAAGAACATGCGAGCACCGCTGATGAAAATCAGGCTGCTGATGAAACTGCGAGTACCAGGGCTGATGAAGCGATTCTAGCCGCTGATGAAATTGCCAGGGAAACCACTAGTGTTGCGCCTGAAGCACAAGCCAGGCCAGCTGAAGCATCAAACGCTGTGCCTGAAGAAACTGAACCAATCAGGGCAACCGCATCAGTTGTGCCCGATGAAATTGAACCAATTTCCACCGCTCGTCCTGCACCAATGCCTAGTCCAGTTCTTCCTTCTGCATCAAAAGTGAAGAAAACCAAAGCTGCGAAGAAAGCAGCTGTGAAGAAGGGGAAAGCATCCGCCATCTCAGAGTCTTCAGCACCAAAGAATACGAAGACTCTGACAAGTTCTTTTGAGAATCCAATTGATGTTATTCCTGTTTCTAGCATGCCATCAAAGGAGCTTGTACCCTTTGGTGAAGATTATGAAATTCCCAATGAATCTGATGAAGAAGATCCTTCTGCTGCTTCGACAAAGCAGTTGGACGAAGAAATTGAAGTGGATAACATCCCTTCAACTCCATTGGTATCCTCGCCCATGCTTCAGTTCACTGCTGAAGAGGCCGACGTTGAAGAAATTAATGCTGAAGAAGAAGATGTGGACAATGGGCGCTCCACTCTGGTTCTGAATGATGAATATTGGGACAGTCAGGACCCCAACTCACCACTATTCATCCCATTGCAACAGATTCCTCAGTCCCCTGTCCAGACTAAAGAAATTCAAATGGGCTCTGACGAACCTCAAGCCACACCTTCCATTCATGAAGAAATTCTAGCCACTAGTGCTGATGCTGATGTTGCTAAAGAGATGAAGACCCAGGCTGCTACTGAAGCAGAAACTGAAATTCCTCAGTCTATGGTGTCTGAGATTGTGATTCCTGAAACTGTGAAGGCATTGACTAATACTCCTCAGCCCAAGCCAAAGAATCCCTTCTCTAAAAGGCAAAAATTCAAGGTTGATGACTTCTTTCATGAGCATGTGTTCTTCACTGATTACACTCCATATGTCTCTGCTCGTCTTCGAAGGAAGCATTTCTGGACAGCCAGCCAAGCCAACTTCTACTCTTCACTGGTTTTTGGTAAGGACAAGATCTTTGACCATGAGCATATTCCTCATGTGGACATGGAATCGCTGCCTTGCTTCACCCCAGCCCTCAGTGTTCTTCATGACGCTGGGATGCTAAACTTCTGCACCGACATCATAGACTGGAATGAAGAACTAATTCTTCAATTCTATGCCACACTGCACATCACCGGCAATGCTAAAAATGTGAATTCATGGGTGCTGGATTGGATGACAGAAAACAGTCACTTCAAAGCACCAGCCTATGAATTTCTTCATGCCCTACCTGTCAACCCTCCCCTTAAAGGAGCGCAACTCATCTACCATGAACCCGAGCTATGAGATCATTATATGCAAGTATTGATGAAGCCGATGAAGCCTGGTCAAGCCCCACGAACCAAATTCCTCGTGAAGGAATTGCTATATGTGCCAAGAACTATCTATCGAATTCTGACCAAGACCCTGAGTCCTATCAAAGGCCACGACTCTAATGAAGAAGAAGTCATTGGCATCATGAAGAATTTGCTATTCAACATCATCCATGGCGTTCCAATCAACTACCATGATTTCTTCATGAGGACTTTGGCCAATGTTGCACTGTCACCTTTTGATTTGAAGCCTTATGCTCCTTGGATTATGAGATTCCTCAGATCAAGGTCTTCAATCAATTACAAGGCTGACTTTCAGAATCATCTCAGCTACTTGCCACCCATTGAAGTCTTGAAACGACCTATTTCCTCATCTGATGAGAAGGGCAAGTTTGCTATTATCGATGAAGGCATTCGTCCATTGGATGGTCAGTTCCGCAAAGCTCCATCTTACTCCACCAATGATGACTCTGCCACACATGACTCTGCCGCAAATGCTTCTAAGCAATATCCTCAAGCCACTGCTCCCAGGGTGCTGACTAATCCTGAGCTTCTCCTCGGTCTTCACCAGAAGGTCGATCGCAATCATAAATGGGTCCAGCGTCAGTTTGGTTCAAATCTTCAGAACATGACCATCACTCAGAATTCAGTGAAGAAGAACCATTACTATCCGCATGAAGTATTTGATCGCACCTGGGCTGTTCTATCTCATCTCTACGGTGAAGATGACCTCAATAAGATGGGCTTCAAGCAGGACTTTGACTGGTCTCAGCCACCTTCGAAGAAATTCAAGAAGGTCAAAGTTCCTCACTTGGTGGCCAGCTCTTATTCTTCATCGCACGAGACTGATGAACATGAAGATTTGGATAACACTATGGCAGGCCCTACTTCAACAACCGACCCCAATAATGCTGACGCTCCTCCATCGACTTCGTGATATTCTTCAGGGGCGTTAGTCCTCACTTTTCGTCCCTTTTGGTCATTCAATGACAAAGGGGGAGAAATTTGAGTTAGTCTTCAAGCGGGTCTATCTATATGGGCGTTTTGCTAAGTTACAACTCTCGTTCTTCTGAAAATTTTGTTGGATTGAGTTGTAATCTTAAACCCGATGGTGGTCTAATACTTCTGCTACATTCTTCTGCATGCTATTTCCTCATATATGTTAATGCACACATGCTGAATTACATTAGCCACCATATTTCATCATGCATTTCAAATTCTTCATACCATATGTTAGATGCGTGTATGAATTACAAGATATAGGGGGGATCTCCATGATTCTACTCTTTAAATGTACATTTCTTCAAAAGCAAATTCCTCACTATGCACATCTTCAGGGGGAGTTTCTTCTATATCTTGCAATCAAATTCCTCAATATCAGTATTTACACTTCATATGTTTATCCTCGTTTAAAACTTAACCTATATTGTCATCAATCACCAAAAAAGGGGAGATTGTAAGTGCATCTAGTGCCCCATAGTGATTTTGGTGTATTGAAGACTTATAGGTTAAGGGACTGATGCGTTCGTGAGTGTACACAGGTCTATAAGTCTATGAGGAGTTTGATATTTACAAAGAAAGTCGACCCCTAAAAATGAATGTCTTCAACTGAAGACTTTGGATTTCTGAAGACTTTGAAAGTGAAGAAATTGGTGTGACCGTGAAGACTTGATATTCATGCGAGGAATATGAAGCTTGAAGACTTTTGTTTTTGTAGTTTCATTTTCCCTTTCTTGAGTCATAGGAAACACCATACTATTAAAGGAGGTCGAGGAAAAACTAAGGAAAAGTTTCCAAGTGATGCTCATCTCAAAATCCTACACCTACCAATCCCTTCGAGTGAAGCCATTGGAAATCTCATACAGTTCAGCCAATTTCTTCAGGGACAAAGACCAAGATCTTCTGGTCTCTGAGGAATTTGTTCTAACTGAGGAGTTAGGAATTTTCCAGTGCGGATTGCCTACAAGTGAGGAACATGATAGCCCTGAGGAATTTGATAGCCAAATTTCCGGCCGTTGCTGTGCTATGCGCCAGCTATCCCAAAATATCTATCCACCCAACGGTCATATCATTGAAGGGCATTTATGTATTATCATGTCAGGCTGATCCCTAGGCTATAAATAGCCGCCCCCTACAACCACTAGCTGGTTGACTGTGTCGGTATCCTGGGAACGGGGGTCCCCAGACTTGCCTGCCTGCGGCCCACGGCATGGCTCCACCAGCGGCCCTATACGGCCCATCTTCACCAGCAAACACTCAAGACCCTCGCGAGGGGCCAAGCCTTGTGAGGTGGACGATGCAAGACCTCCTCGGGGGCGGCCTCACCAGGCCGGCTCGTGAGGGGTGGAGAGATCAAGGCAAGGGGCACCTCGCGAGGTCCCTGTGACGCAAGCCATGACCACCAAGGCCTGGCGGGCACCTGTCAGGCGCCAGCACAAGTAGTGTTCTCATTTCCTCTTTGGTGTTAAATAGACAAGCGCAGGTGCGGAGTCCCGAGGCGTCAAGCAAAGGTTTCCATATCGGTGCAACGAGACCAAGACCAGCAGGACGACAGGGTGGAGGTCACCGTGGAGCCCAGGACAACGTCACCACCAGAGCCTTTGGCAGGCGAAGACCACCTTTTGTCAGGATATCTTGTACTAGCTGTCCCCCTTCAAACTAGCCGTTGTGGGATCCCTTCCCGCCTAATATTTGGGGAGAGGACGGGGTCCTCTATAAATAGGACTAGCCACCACCTTAGAAGGAGGAGGCTCATAAGAGGCGGATCGGGGACGAAGAAAACGATCCCCTACTGCATAACCTCACCAAGCACGAGAGCACCTCTCCTCAGGAGGCTGTTCTTCCCTTGTAACTGTTCGTCCTCAGCCCAAGAGGCAATCCACCACACCACACTGGAGTAGGGTATTACACCACATCGGTGGCCCGAACTAGTATAAATCTTGTGTCCCTTGTTCTACGGGTTCGACGCGCTAAGACTTGAGAGTGCGGTGAGAGCGTGGGCTAGAGGGGGAGAGATCTTCATGCGCACCCCAATGTTCGAACCTCAAGGGTTTTGCCGGAACCCAAAATCCGACATTTGGCGCTCCAGGTAGGGGTGCGCTGAAGCTTTCCTTCCGCTGATCCACATCCCATCGCTCCACCACCTCCATGTCGAACGCGCGCCGAGGCCCGGGCTCCCTTGCCGCCCGTGTCGCTCAGACAGCCCCTGTCGGCGGGCCTCCCCATCGTTCTCCGTCTCCTGTTGCCAACACCGCTTCCGGCCCGACGGCAAACAAGCAGCAAGCATCTTCATTGCACCCCTCCATGCGGCGGGACGGCCGCACCGCCACCTCGTCGCTGACTCCGGCCGGCTCATCGTCACATGCTCGCTGCGCACCCACATACGCGCAGGCTGCGCTGCTCATGGCACGCGAGCTCCTACGCTACCACTCGGTCGACGACCTCTACGAGGACTGGTTGGACCGCATCGCCGAGCTTGTCAGCGCCGCTGGAGGCTCTCCTGCACCATCCCTCTCGCTGCCTCACCCACCTCCAGCTACGGGCGATGTAGCTCACGGAGCGCCTTCGCTGCCTCCGCATAAAGACGATGCCCTCGCGCCGAGACGCGCAGCTCACGGAGCGCCACCGCCTCCTCCGCGTCAAGATGGTGTCCTCGCCCCAAGACGCGTGGTCCCGCGGCGTGATCCACCATGCCGTGTGCCCGCACACGAAGAAGGAAGCTGCCAAGAGGTTCCCCGACCGCAAGAAAACGCTCCTGGCGCTCCCGGCGCCACAACAAGACCGCGCGCCGCCAGTGGCGGCGATGCGCGGACATCAAGGGCAGGCTCCGGCCCTGTAGAGGGCCCCGATGGCCACCGCAGGCTGCCGCACCCTCGTTCCCAAGCTGCATAGCGTCGTCTGGCCAGGCAAGTTCAAGCCAGAACTGCCTCCACGCTACGACGGCACCCCCAACCCCGCAGAGTTCCTGTAGCTTTACGAGCTGAGCATCAAGGCGGCCAACGACAATGAAAAAGTCATGGAGAATTGGTTTCCCATGGCTCTCAAGGATGGCACCCGCTCGTGGCTCCCGAACCTGCCTCCAGGCTCGATCTCCTCCTGGGTGAGATGCGTGACTGCTATGTCTTGAGCTTGCGTTGGTTTTCCCCGAAGAGGAAGGGATGATGTAGCACAGTAGCGTAAGTATTTCCCTCTGTTTCTGAGAACCAAGGTATCAATCCAGTAGGAACCCACACTCAAGTCCCTCGTACCTGCACAAAGCGATAGCTACTCGCAACCAACGCGATTAGGGGTTGTCAAGCCCTTCACGGTCACTTACAAGAGTGACATCTGATAGATAGAATATTTTGGTATTTTTGATATAAAGATGCAAAGTAAAAAGTAAAAGCAAAGTAAATAGAAAAATAATATAAAAGTGATAGAGATTGATATGATGAGAATAGACCCGGGGCCATAGGTTTCACTAGTGGCTTCTCTCAAGAGCATAAGTATTCTACGGTGGGTGAACAAATTACTGTTGAGCAATTGATAGAATTGTGCATAATTATGAGAATATCTAGGCATGATCATGTATATAGGCATCACGTCCGTGACAAGTAGATCAAAACGATTCTGCATCTACTACTATAACTCCACTCATCGACCGCTATCTAGCATTCATCTAGAGTATTAAGTTAAAAACAGAGTAACGCCTTAAGCAAGATGACATGATGTAGAGAGATAAATTCATCCAATATGAAATAAATCCCATCTTGTTATCCTCGATGGCAATGATACAATACGTGCCTTGCTGCCCCTTCTGTCACTGGGTAAAGACACCGCAAGATCGAACCCAAAACTAAGCACTTCTCCCATGGCAAGAACTACCAATCTAGTTGGCCAAACCAAACGGATAATTCAAAGAGACTTGCAAAGATAGCTAATCATGCATTAAATAATTTAGAAAAGATTCAAATATTATTCATAGATAGACTTGATCATAAACCCACAATTCATCGGTCTCAACAAACACACCGCAAAAAGAAGATTACATCGAATAGATCTCCACAAGAGAGGGGGAGAACTTTGTATTGTGATTCAAAGAGAGAGAAAAAGCCATCTAGCTACTAACTATGGACCCGAAGGTCTGAGGTAAACTACTCACACTTCACCGGAGGGGCTAGGATGATGTAGAAGCCCTCCGTGATGACGGCCCTCTTCCGGCGGAGCTCCGGAACAGGCCCCAAGATGGGATCTCATGGATGCAGAAAGTTGCGGCGGTGGAATTAGGGTTTTGGCTCCTGTTCTGATCGTTTGGGGGTACGTGTCTATATATAGGAGGAAGGAGTACGTCGGTGGAGCACCGAGGGGCCCACGAGGCAGGGGGCGCGCCCTAGGGGGGCGGGCGCCCCCCACCCTCGTGACCACCTCTTTGATCCCTTGCAGCAGGGTCCAAGTCTCCTGGATCACGTTCGGTGAGGAAATCTCGTTTCCGAAGATTTTATTCCGTTTGGACTCCGTTTGATATTCTGTTTATCCGAAACACTGAAATAGGCAAAAAAAACAGCAATTCTGGGCCGGGCTTCCGGTTAATAGGTTAGTCCCAAAAATAATATAAAAGTGGAAAATAAAGCCTAATATAGTCCAAAACAGTAGATAATATAGCATGGAGCAATCAAAAATTATAGATACGTTGGAGACGTATCAGGCATCCCCAAGCTTAATTCCTGCTCGTCCTCGAGTAGGTAAATGATAAAAAGAGAATTTTTGATGTTGAGTGCTACTTGGCATAATTTCAATGCAAATCTTCTTAATTGTGGTATGAATATTCAGATTAGAAAGATTCAAGACAAAAGTTTATATTGACATAGAAAATAATAATACTTCAAGCATACTAACAAAGCAATTATGTCTTCTCAAAATAACATGGCCAAAGGAAGTTATCCGTACAAAATCATATAGTATGGCTATGCTCCATCTTCCCCACACAAAGTATTTAAATCATGCACAACCCAGATGACAAGCCAAGCAATTGTTTCAGACTCTTAACTTTTTCAAAACTTTTTCAATCTTCACGCAATACATGAGCCTGAGCCATGGATATAGCACTATAGGTGGAATAGAATGGTGGTTGTGGAGAAGACAAAAATGAGAAGATAGTCTCACATCAACTAGGCGTATAAACGGGCTATGGAGATGCCCATCAATAGATATCAATTTGAGTGAGTAGGGATTGCCATGCAACGGATGCACTAGAGCTATAAATGTATGAAAGCTCAACAAAAGAAACTAGTGGGTGTGCATCCAACTTGCTTGCTCATGAAGACCTAGGGCAATTTGAGGAAGCCCATCATTGGAATATACAAGCCAAGTTCTATAACGTAAAATTCCCACTAGTATATGAAAGTGACAACATATGAGACTCTCTATATGAAGAACATGGTGCTACTTTGAAGCACAATATATGAGACTTGCTATATCATGGTGCTACTTTGAAGCACAAGTGTGGAAAAAAAGGATAGTAACATTGCCCCTTTTTATTTATTTATTTTTTGGGACTTCTTTTTTTCTTTGGTTTTCTCTTCTTTTGGACAATGCTCTATTGAATGATGATCATCACACTTCTATTTATTTACAACTCAATGATTACAACTTGATACTAAAACAAAGTATGACTCTATATGAATGCCTCCGGCGGTGTACCGGGATATGCAATGAATCAAGAGTGACAAGTATGAAAGAATTATGAACGGTGGCTTTGCCACAAATACTATGTCAACTACATGATCATGCTAAGGAATATGACAATGATGGATATGTCAGGATGAACTAGATGGTGGAAAGTTGCATGGCAATATATCTCGGAATGGCTATGGAAATGCCATAATAGGTAGGTATGGTGGCTGTTTTGAGGAAGGATATGGTGGGTGTCTGATACCAGCGAAAGTTGCGCGGTATTAGAGAGGCTAGCAAGGGTGGAACGGTGAGAGTGCGTATAATCCATGGACTCAACATTAGTCATAAAGAACTCATATACTTATTGCAAAAATTTAGAAGTTATCAAAGCAAAGTATTACGCGCATGCTCCTAGGGGGATAGATTGGTAGGAAAAGACCATCGCTCGTCCCTGACCGCCACTCATAAGGAAGACAATCAATAAATAAATCATGCTCTGACTTCATCACATAATGGTTCACCATACGTGCATGCTACGGGAATCACAAACTTCAACACAAGTATTCTTTAAATTCACAACTACTCAACTAGCATGACTTTAATATTATCACCTCCATATCTCAAAACAATTATCATGCTTCAATCTTTTCTGTGTACTCAACACACTCAAAAGAAAGTTTCACAAATCTTGAATACCAAGCATATTATTATTAGGCAAATTACCATGCTATTAAGAGACTCTCAAATTAATTTAAGTGAAGCATGAGAGATCAATAGTTCCTTTAAAACGAATCCACCACCGTGCTCTAAAAGATCTAAGTGAAGCACATAGAGAAAAATTATAACGCTCAAAAGATATAAGTGAAGCACATAGAGAAAAATTATCTAGCTCAAAGGATATAAGTGAAGGACATAGAGCAAAATTATCTAGCTCAAAGGATATAAGTGAAGCACATAGAGTATTCTATCAAATTTTTATTCATGTATGGCTCTCTCAAAAGGTGTGTACAGCAAGGATGATTGTGGAATACTAACAAAAAAAGACACAAATAATACAAGACGCTCCAAGCAAAACACATATCATGTTGGTGAATAAAAATATAGCTCCAAGTAAATTACCGATGGAAGTGGACGAAAAGAGGGGATGCCTTCCGGGGCATCCCCAAGCTTTGACTTTTTGGTGTCCTTGGATTATCTTGGGGGTGCCATGGGCATCCCCAAGCTTAGGCTCTTTCCACTCCTTGTTCCATAATCCATCAAAAGAATTCACCCAAAACTTGAAAGCTTCACAACACAAAACTCAAGATAGAAAACTCGTAAGCTCCGTTAGCGAAAGAAAACAAAAGACCACTTCAAGGTACTGTAATGAACTCATTCTTTATTTATGTTGGTGTTAAACCTACTGTATTCCAATTTCTCTATGGATTATAAACTATTTTAGTAGCCATAGATTCATGAAAATAAGCAAACAACACACGAAAAACAGAATCTGTCAAAAACAGAACAGTCTGTAGTAATATGTAGCTAGCGCAAAATCTGAAACCCCAAAAATTCTAAAATAAATTGATGGACGTGAGGAATTTATCTATTAATCATCTTCAAAAAGAATTAACTAAATATCGCTCTTCAAATAAAAATGACAGCAGTTCTCGTGAGCGCTAAAGTTTCTGTTTTTTACAGCAAGTTCAATAAGACTTTCCCCAAGTCTTCCGAACGGCTCTACTTGGCACAAACACTAATTAAACACAAAAAAACACAACCAAAACAAAAGATAAATAATTTATTTATTACTAACAGGAGCAAAAATCAAGGAATAAAAATAAAATTGGGTTGCCTCCCAAGAAGCGCTATCGTTTAACGCCCCTAGCTAGGCATAACGAGCAAGAATAGATCTAGGTATTGCCATCTTTGGTAGGCAATCCATAAGTGCCTCTCATGATAGTTTCATATGGTAATTTTATTTTCTTTCTCGGAAAGTGTTCCATGCCCTTTTTTAATGGAAATTGAAATCTAATATTCCCTTCCTTCATATCAATAATCGCACCAACCGTTCTAAGGAAAGGTCTACCAAGAATAATAGGGCAAGAAGGATTGCAATCTATATCAAGAACAATGAAATCTACGGGCACATAATTCCTATTTGCAACAATAAGAACATCATTAATTCTTCCCATAGATTTCTTAATAGTGGAATCCACAAGATGCAAGTTTAGAGATCAATCATCAAAATTACGGAAATCTAGTATTCACACAAAGTCTTGGGAATAGTAGAGACGCTAGCACCCAAATCACACAAAGCATAAAACTCATGATCTTTAATTTTAATTTTAATAGTTGGTTCCCACTCATCATAGAGTTTTCTAGGGATAGAAACTTTCAACTCAAGTTTTTCTTCATAATATTGCATCAAGGCATCAACAATATGTTCGGTGAAGGCTTTATTTCGACTATAAGCATGTGGAGAATTTAGCACGGATTGCAACAAGGAAATACAATCAATCAAAGAGCAATTTTCATAATTAAATTCCTTGAAATCTAATATAGTGGGTTTAGCAACATCCAGATTTCTATTTCTTTCCATCCCACTTTCATCAATTTCATCATTAAGATCTAAACACTCCGAATTTTTAGAACGCCTTCTAGGTAAAGGAAGATCATATTCAGTTTCATCAAGATTCATATTGCAAAATAAAGATTTAATTGGAGACACATCAATAACATTTAGATCTTCATCTTGATTTTCATAGGAATTGGAAGAACACGCTTTAATAAAGGCATCTTTGGAAGCACACATCCTAGCGGTTCTTTCTTTACACTCATCAATTGAAATTATCATGGCTTTTAGAGACTCATTAATATCATGGTTAGGTGGAATAGATCTAAGTTTCAAAGCATCAACATCAAGAGCAATTCTATCAACGTTCCTAGCCAAATCATCAATCTTAAGCAATTTTTCTTCAATCATAGCATTAAAATTCTTTTGCGAAGAAATAAATTCTTTAATATTAGATTCAAAATCAGAGGGCATCTTATTATAATTTCCATAAGAGTTGTTGTAGGAATTCCCATAATTATTAGAAGGATTACTAGGATATGGCCTAGGATTAAAATTCCCTCTATAAGCGTTGTTACCAAAATTATTCCTACCAACAAAATTCACATCCATAGATTCATTGTTATTCTCAATCAAAGTAGACAAAGGCATATCATTAGGATCAGAAGAAACACTCTTAGTAGCAAATAATTTCTTAAGTTCATCCATCTTTCCACTCAACACATTAATTTCTTCTATCACATGCACTTTTTTATTAGAAGTTCTTTCAGTATGCCATTGAGGATAATTAACCATAATATTATCTAGGAGTTTAGTAGCATATCCTAAAGTGATTTCCATAAAAGTGCCTCCCGCGGCCGAATCTAAAAGATTTCTAGAAGCAAAATTCAATCCGGCATAAATTTTTTGTATAATCATCCACAAATTCAAACCATGAGTAGGGCAATTACGTATCATTAATTTCATTCTCTCCCAAGCTTGTGCAACATGTTCATGATCAAGTTGTTTAAAGTTCATTATATCGTTTCTAAGAGAGATGATCTTAGCGGGAGGAAAATACTTAGAGATAAAAGCATCTTTGCACTTGTTCCATGAATCAATACTATTCTTAGGCAAAGACGAAAACCAAGCTTTAGCCCGATCTCTAAGAGAAAAAGGAAATAGCTTCAATTTAACGACATCATTGTTGACATCTTTTTTCTTTTGCATATCACATAAATCAACGAAGCTATTCAGATGAGTAGCGGCATCTTCACTAGGAAGGCCGACGAATTGATCTTTCATAACAAGATTCAACAAAGCAGTATTAATTTCACAAGATTCAGCATCGGTAAGAGGAGAAATCGGAGTGCTAAGGAAATCATTATTATTGCTATTGGTGAAGTCACACAATTTAGTAGCATCTTGAGCCATCACGACAAACAAGCAATCTAACACACGAGAAAACAAAAAGCAAGCGGACAAAAAGAGGCAAATAGAGAGGGAGGATAGGGAGAGAGAGGGCAAATAAAACGGCAAGGGTGAATTGGGGGGAGAGAAAAACGAGAGGCAAATGGCAAATAATGTAATGCGAGAGATAGGGATTGTGATGAGTACTTGGTATATTGACTTTTTGCGTAGACTCCCCAGCAACGGCGCCAGAAATCCTTATTGCTACGTCTTGAGCTTGCGTTGGTTTTCCCCGAAAAGGAAGGGATGATGCAGCAGAGTAGCGTAAGTATTTCCCTCAGTTTTTGAGAACCAAGGTATCAATCCAGTAGGAGCCCACGCTCAAGTCCCTCGTACCTGCACAAAGCGATAGCTACTCGCAACCAACGCGATTAGGGGTTCTCAAGCCCTTCACGGTCACTTACGAGAGTGAGATCTGATAGATAGAATATTTTTGGTATTTTTGATATAAAGATGCAAAATAAAAAGTAAAAGCAAAGTAAATAACAAAATAATATAAAAGTGATAGAGATTGATATGATGAGAATAGACCCCGGGCCATAGGTTTCACTAGTGGCTTCTCTCAAGAGCATAAGTATTCTACGGTGGGTGAACAAATTACTATTGAGCAATTGATAGAATTGTGCATAATTATGAGAATATCTAGGCATGATCATGTATATAGGCATCACGTCCGTGACAAGTAGATCGAAACGATTCTGCATCTACTACTATTACTCCACTCATCGACCGCTATCCAGCATGCATCTAGAGTATTAAGTTAAAAACAGAGTAATGCCTTAAGCAAGATGACATGATGTAGAGAGATAAATTCATGCAATATGAAATAAATCCCATCTTGTTATCCTTGATGACAACGATACAATACGTGCCTTGCTTCCCCTTCTGTCAGTAGGTAAGGACACCGCAAGATCGAACCCAAAGCTAAGCACTTCTCCCATGGCAAGAACTACCAATCTAGTTGGCCAAACCAAACGGATAATTCGAAGGACTTGCAAAGATAGCCAATCATGCATAAAAGAATTCAGAAAAGATTCAAATATTATTCATAGATAGACTTGATCATAAACCCACAATTCATCGGTCTCAACAAACACACCGCAAAAAGAAGATTACATCGAATAGATCTCCACAAGAGAGGGGGAGAACTTTGTATTGATATTCAAAGAGAGAGAAAAAGCCATCTAGCTACTAACTATGGACCCGAAGGTCTGAGGTAAACTACTCACACTTCACCGGAGGGGCTAGGATGATGTAGAAGCCCTCCGTTATGACGGCCCTCTTCCGGCGGAGCTCCGGAACAGGCCCCAAGATGGGATCTCGTGGATACAGAAAGTTGCGGCGGTGGAATTAAGGTTTTGGCTCATGTTCTGATCGTTTGGGGGTACATGTGTATATATAGGAGGAAGGAGTACGTCGGTGGAGCACCGAGGGGCCCACGAGGCAGGGGGGCGCGCCCTAGGGGGGTCGCGCCCCCCACCCTCGTGACCACCTCTTTGATCCCTTGCAGTAGGGTCCAAGTCTCCTGGATCACGTTCGGTGAGAAAATCACGTTTCTGAAGATTTTATTCCGTTTGGACTCCGTTTGATATTCTGTTTATCCGAAACACTGAAATAGGCAAAAAAACAGCAATTCTGGGCTGGGCCTCCGGTTAATAGGTTAGTCCCAAAAATAATATAAAAGTGGAAAATAAAGCCCAATATAGTCCAAAACAGTAGATAATATAGCATGGAGCAATAAAAAATTGTAGATACGTTGGAGACGTATCAGTGACCACTTTGTCGCCAACTTCCAGGGCGCACGCGACCGACCTCCGGCCGCGGGTGACCTGCCCGCATCAAGCAACAACTAGGAGATACCCTGCAGAAGTACATCCAGTGCTTCAACATCGTGCGTCTCAAGATTCCAAGTTGACGGACGAGGCCATCATCTCAGCGTTTTCCGATGGCGTTTGCGACATCAAGATGAAGGAGGAGCTCGCCATCCATGAGGATCTGTGCATGACTTTGGAGCTGTTCAACATAGCAACCAAGTGTGCAAGGGCTGAGGAGGGGCGTCTCTCCCTCCTCGAGCTCCCTGCTGCAGATCCAGAGGAGAAGAAGGCCAAGGTCAAGGACGTGAAGCGCAAGGGAGTGGCCGTGCTCGCGGCAGAGCCATACACAAAGCGCGGCCGGGACCTTCCCGAGTCGTCCAAGGGCAGTCGTACATTCTGCGCCTTCCACAACGTGCGCAGCCACAACTCCAACGGTTGTGAAGAGCTCAGAGCCATTCGAGATGGACGCTTCGGTCGATGCCCCGAGCGCAACGACCAGGGCTACGACCAAGGAAGTGGACGAGGTGGAGGACGTTGGGATGACCGCAGGCCCTGCCAGGAGTGGCGCGACCAGCCTCGCGAGGACCGCTGGCAGGACCAGCCTCGTGAGGGCGCCTGGAGGGACAAGCCTGACGAGGACCGTCTTCAGGGAAATCCTGGTCTCCCTCCGCTACCGCCACCACCAAGGAGGAACAACGACCACCAACAGGACGAAGGGGCTGGGGGCTTCCAGGAGCCGCGCGCCATCGCTTGCATCTTGGATGGTGCTCAGGCCCCGGCTTCCCAGTGCATCTTGAAGAAGTTCTCTCACGAGGTGAATGTAGCCCTCCCCAAGCTCGAGGCCACACGCCCGCTCAGGTAGTCCAAATATGCCATCACCTTCAGCTCGGCGGATTAGCTCAAATGCGCGGCGACCGTCGGCATCCTCCCGATGCTCTGTTCGCCCGTCATCAGCAATGTCCAAGTCACCAAGACTCTCATCGATGGTGGCGCAGGGCTCAATGTCCTGTCCGTCGAGACGTTTGACAGTCTTGAAGTGCCGTACGATCAGCTTCAGCCCACCAAGCCTTTCTCAGGAGTGACTGACGGCTCCACCACCCCGATAGGGCAAGTTCATCTCCCTGTCACCTTCGGTCAGCGTGACAACTACCACACCGAGCTCATCGACTTCGACATCGCCCACATCTGTCTGCCATACAATGCCATCCTCGGGTATCCAGCGTTAGCCAAGTTCATGGTAGTCACCCACCATGGCTACAACGTCCTCAAGATGCCGGGAAGCGGCAGAATCATCACAGTCCCTTGCGAAGAAAGAGACGCGGTGTGCTCCCTCGAGCGCGCCTTCCAAGCTGCAGCAGTCGAAGACCCTGACAGCGCGTGTGTGCAGTACCCTCCTGAGGCCAACCCCAAGAAGAAGAAGCAGCTACTCCGCACAGGGCCTCAGGGGAGCGGCGCATCTAGCGGTGCCACCTCAGGATCGGCGCCGGCGCCTGGGGCGCCTCCCTCCCTCGCATAGGAAGGTGTGCCCAGCGCCCTCCTCGGGTAGGGCTCGGGGGCTCTCTTCTGGAGGGCCTCAGACCTGGCGAACATCACGAGGGAGGCGCTCGGGCACCACGTGGAAGCGTACTTCGCGGCACGTTTTCCTCGAGAGGGCACCGGGCGAGGAGTGCTACCTCTTGAGCATGCGTTGGTTTTCCCTTGAAGAGGAAAGGGTGATGCAGCAAAGCAGCGTAAGTATTTCCTTCAGTTTTTGAGAACTAAGGTATCAATCCTGTAGGAGACCATGTGTGAGTCACCTCGTACCTACACAAACAAATAAGAACCTCGCAACCAACGCGATAAAGGGGTTGTCAATCCCTTCATGGCCACTTGCAAGAGTGAGATCTGATAGAGATAATAATAATAAGATAAATATTTTTGGTATTTTTATGATATAAATTGAAAGTAAAGATTGCAAAATAAAATAGATTGGAAACTTGTATGATGGAAAATAGACCCGGGGGCCATAGGTTTCACTACTGGCTTCTCTCAAGATAGCATAAGTATTATGGTGGGTGAACAAATTACTATCGAGCAATTGTTAGAATTGAGCATAGTTATGAGAATATCTAGGCATGATCATGTATATAGGCATCACGTCCGCGACAAGTAGACCGACTCCTGCCTGCATCTACTACTATTACTCCACACATCAACCACTATCCAACATGCATCTAGAGTATTAAGTTCATAAGAACGGAGTAACACTTTAAGCAAGATGACATGATGTAGAGGGATAAACTCATGCAATATGATATAAACCCCATCTTTTTACCCTCGATGACAACAATACAATACGTGTCGTTTCCCCTACTATCACTGCGATTGAGCACCGCAAGATTGAACCCAAAGCTAAGCACTTCTCCCATTGCAAGAAAGATCAATCTAGTAGGCCAAACCAAACTGATAATTCGAAGAGACTTGCAAAGATAACCAATCATACATAAAAGAATTCAGAGAAGATTCAAATATAGTTCATAGATAATCTTGATGATAAACCCACAATTCATCGAATCTCGACAAACACAACGCAAAAGAAGATTACACCAAATAGATCTCCAAGAGAATCAAGGAGAACTTTGTATTGATCTCCAAAGAGAGAGAATAAGCCATCTAGCTAATTATTATGGACCCGAAGGTCTGAGGTAAACTACTCACACATCATCGGAGAGGCTATGGCGTTGATGTACAAGCAATCAGTGATCAATGCCCCCTCCGGCGGAGCGCCGGAAAAGGCCCCAAGATGGGATCTCACGGGTACAGAAGGTTGCGGCGGTGGAATTAGGTTTTCGTGGTGCTCTTTGATGGTATGGGGGTATGTAGGTATATATAGGAGGAAGAAGTAGGTCGGTGGAACCACGAGGGGCCCACGAGGGTGGAGGGCGTGCACCCTTCCTCGTGGCCTCCTCGTTGATTGCTTGACGTCCACTCCAAGTCCTCTGGATCACGTTTGTTCCAAAAATCACGCTCCCAAAGGTTTCATTCTGTTTGGACTCCGTTTGATATTCTTTTTCTGCAAGACACTGAAATAGGCAAAAAAACAACAATTTGGGCTGGGCCTCCAGTTAATAGGTTAGTCCCAAAAATAATATAAAAGTGTATAAATAAGACGATTAAACATCCAAAACAGAATATGTAATAGCATGGAACAATCAAAAATTATAGATACGTTGGAGACGTATCAAGGAGCGCCCGACGCTCCGAAGCTCATCGTCAAGACCACTCAAGAGCTTCAGGAAGCAAGGACAATACGCGGCGACCGCCGCCCACCTGGTGTAGCTCCCCACTCGGAGGGTGGTGAGCTGCGCGTCTGCATAGACATCCCATGGCTCAACAAGGCCGCATCTCAGGAGCGCTTCTGGACTTCGCGTGCTGGCCGGTGTGAAGTCCACCTCACAGCTATGTGCGCATGCCGTTCGGCCTGTCGAGCGTAGCAGCCTCCTTCCAGCGCAATCTACGGAGCATCTTGGTGACCCAAGAAGCCAGGCATCACGCGGTCCTGGAGGAGATAGAGAAGGTCCTCGGGAGGCCACCTGAGCCCCCAGAGCTTCCCGAGGCTCAGGGTCTCGACGGCTCGTGAGGAGCGACTTCTTCAGCGCGCACCTTCAGCTACCCCAATGCTCCTTCAACAACAAAACCAGGTGACATTTTCCTAGTTCATTCAGCTGGGAGCGCCCCCTCGGGCTGCATTATTCCCAGGTCGCATGGGCCTGTCCCTGCATCATGTATCCCCTAGCATCTTTAGTTTACCCTGCTGGGGGCGCCTCTCGGGCTGCACCTTCCCCAGGCCTCCCGGGTCTGACCCAGTGGCATGTATCATTCTTGCATTTACCTAATATAGTTTGCTTTCCATGCATAAGCTATCTATGGTCACTACCTGCTTGATTATCGCCCACCACGGGAGCCTCTCATGCCGGCATGATGCTTGTGCTCGGGTCCGTCCCTACAAGGCTAACAAATCTGAGCGGTCGAGCTCTGGCTCGTGGCATGCCCACGCACGTCACCTCACCGGACCCTCACTGCCCTCACCTTCTTGCAGAGCGACCAGTGGCAGACTGGCAATCATAGCGGCAATCATAGCGGCAATTTGTGTCCTTCCTCACGCTAACTTGCAGGAATCTCCTGAGGACAACAGCGGGTGGTACTATGAGCTCCCTCTTCTCCCATGCGATTCTCTTGCGCGTTAAAAGCAGGGATCCTGAGCATCACGACTCAGGAGCTCTTATTGGCTCTCCAGCCCTCACCCCTGGCCTTGACCACGGCACTGTGACCTGGCATACCAGCGGTGGCTGAGCTTGCCCGAGGGCCGGGACCTGAGGACGTAGAGCCCATAGAAGAGCACGGGGAAGAGGGGAAGTCTCGCACGGGCCTAACCTGGCTACACTACGGCCGTCGGCACATGAGTCTAGCACAGCATGACGAAACAACTCCGGGCTACCAAGATAAGTCTCGCACCCGGGTCGGCTGAGCGCTACGGCATAAGATTCTCACCTTTCGCTGCCCTGCTGTGGCGATGTCACCTCCCTTTCCCATCCTCAGGTAGCTACTTGCGCGCTAAAGGGGATCTCTTGAGCATCGCGCCTCAGGAGCTCTTACTGGACCTCGGGCCACTCACCTCCTGGCCTTGACCACGGCATCGCGACCTGGCATACCAGCGATGGCTGCAGCCTTCCCAGGGACCGGGACCTGTCGGCGTAGAGCACCAAGCTGCTGCGGGGTTGGAAAAGGGAGACCAAGTCAAAGCAGGACATGCGTTCACAAACTTTCATAGTAAGGATAATATCAACAAAAGACATTACAGACCCTTTACACGCCCCCACAGGGTCCATCTTGATTCCTCGCAGGGAACAAAAGAAGGAAGTTCCTAGGGGCGCTATCTACACGGGCCAAATGCCGCCAACACCATCATCAACAGTGGGCCTCCGAAGGCCAGCGCCAACATCATCCAGATCAGTGACGGCGGCGGCCGGACGCTGTGGCCATGGTCCGAGCGCGGTGAGAGCTCGGGGGCACGTAGCTGTCGTGGCTTGTCTCCGGAGTCTCGTCGAGCTTGGGAGAATCGCTAGACCACCAGGAGTCGCCGCTGCTGCTGGAGGAGTCACTGGCGAAGCCCGCAGGTGGCTCGGCGTTGGTCGCTGCACCATCCTGGTGACCCCCTTCAAGGCAGCACTCCAAGCGGTGGCCTTCCTCATCGAAGACCTTGAAGAAAATCATGGAGGCGCCGTCGTACTCGAAATGGATGGCGAGGGCGCCTTCCGCACGGCAGACTTGAGCGACCTCGCCCCAGCCGCGAGTCATGAAGATCTTCCCGAAGGAGACGACTTCAACTTCCGCCCTAGTCACCGGGGCGTCGCGGTCGGCGTGCTGCAGCCAAAGCTCGAGGGGGCGCCTTAGTGGCATCTCGGCGGTGAAGAACTGCGGGAAGCGAATCCAAGTGCACGGAGGCATCACCGACCAAAACACGAGTTTGCGCGAGGAGTCCGCGGCGTGGGCTCCTAGGGTGATGGCATGCATCACCACGATGCGGTGACCACGACCATGGTGTGGGCGGCGTCGTTCGCTGCTCCTCCCTCTAGAGCCCTCGGCTCAGGCATACATAGGCAGTGGGTACCCCGGAGGTGGCCGCTCGCACCAGGGCCACGACACCTCTGGCCTAACGACTATGTCGCGACAATGGGACAACCTCTTCTTCGGTGGAAGTGGCTCAGGCTCGTCGAGGGGGGTCTTTCCCTTCTCCGTGGCTGAGACCCTCCGTATCGGTGCCATGGTCGATGTAGCAAGCGATGAAGCAAGGAAGAAGAAGGAGTGGAAGAAGCGAAGGAAGAGATGGGTGACGGGGGCTCCGCTCCCCTCTTCCCATTTATAGCCAAGGGGAGGCCAACCGCCGGCCTCCACGACCTAAGGTAATAATGATCTTTTCTCTGCATGCAGCAAGGACCCGTCAAGTCGGGTAGTTGCCGAGGTGGCATGGGGAAGCGGAGACGCCCACGACCAATCAACCACCACACATCAACCAAGGCCGCAGGCTGTTAGGGCCCGCGGCGCTCCGCACTTGTCCCTTGACTTCGCCTCGAAGCCAAGCCCGAGCGCGTCTTGGGCCCGGGGGCTACTGTCAGCGTCCTGGAAACGGGGGTCCCCAGACTTGCCTGCCTGCGGCCCACAGCGTGGCTCCACCAGCGGCCCTATACGGCCCATCTTCAGCAGCAAATACTCAAGACCCTCGCGATGGGCCAAGCCTCGCGAGGTGGACGATGCAAGACCTCCTCGGTGGCAGCCTCACCAGGCAGGCTCACGAGGGGCGGAGAGATCAAGGCATGGGGCACCGCGCGAGGTCCCCGTGACGCAAGCCATGACGACCAAGGCTAGGCGGGCAAAAGGCGGGCGCCAGCGCGTGCAGTGTCCTCATTTCCTCTTTGGTGCTAAAGAGACAAGCGCAGGCGCGGAGTCCCGAGGCGTCAAGCAAAGGTTACCATATCGGTGCAACGAGACCAAGACCAGCAGGACGGCAGGATGGAGGTCACCACGGAGCCCAGGACGACGTCACCACCAGAGCCTTTGGCAGGCAAAGACCGCCTTTTGTCAGGATAGCTTGTACTAGCCGCCCCCTTCAAAATGGCCGTTGTGGGATCCCCTCCCACCTAATATTTGGGGAGAGGATCCGGGCCTTTATAAATAGGACTAGCCACCACCTTAGAAGGAGGAGGCTCATAAGAGGCGGATCAGCGACGAAGAAAATGACTCCCTACCGCATCAACTCACCAAGCACGAGAGCACCTCTGCTCAGGAGGCTGTTCTTCCCTTGTAACTGTTCGTCCTTAGCCCAAGAGGCAATCCACCACACCACACTTGAGTAGGGTATTACACCACATCGGTGGCCTGAACCAGTATAAATCTTGTGTCCCTTATTCTGTGGGTTCGACGCACTAAGACTTGAGAGTGGGGTGAGAGCGTGGGCTAGAGGGGGAGAGATCTTCGTGCGCACCCCAGTGTTTGAACCTCAAGGGTTTTGCCGGAACCCAAAATTCGACAGGCTGCTCCGCAAGAAATTGACACTTGTCATTGAGAGCGTCCCATCCTCCGAGGATTTTGAGAGAAAATCATCAAGTGAGGAAAAACCCAAAACCCCAAACCATACACCTACAAACACAAAGTGATTGAGCATCACTGAAGAGATTGTTTCTGTGTGGAACCGACGCTTGTTACCTTTGAGGACTGTGCATCCTCCAGATGGTCTAGAGCATCCAAGAGGAAATTGTGGATCGCCGAGTGACCGAGTCTATGAAGGTTTGGAAGTCACCTGAAGTCCTCCAGAAGGTCTGTGTGTCCTTAGTTCAAGGAGAATACGGTGAGGACCGTGTGTCCTCAGGTTTACATACCTAGCCGCTCCAACCAGACGTACGACTGTCACAGCAGTTGGAACTGGTCTACCAAATCATTGTCTTCATCGAGCTAACTGGTTCTATTTCCTCAACCCTTTCATTTCCTCATTACTGTGTTGTGTACTTGATCGCTACTGTTTGAAGACTTTGACTGAAGACTTTCTCAATTTCCTGTGTTCAATTTCTTCAGTCAGTTTGTCTTCAGCCTACTTATCCTGTGTTTACACTTTCTGTATTCTATGCTTGTTTTCATATCATCATGATGACTATGCTTTTGTTCTATTATGTCTGCACATGAGTACTTATTCCGCTGCTAGTAGTTCTTCGCTTAGGAATTTCCAGACCCTGAAATTCCTCAGTGAAGAATTCATACAAATCGCCTATTCACCCCTCCTCTAGTCAACTTAACGCACTTTCAGCCTCTTTAGTGTGCTGTGCTCCCGTCGAGGATGTGCCAGAGAGCTCTGTCGGCAAGAGCAAGAAGAACAAGGCTACTCCACTAGAAATCTAGAAGGTGTCCACCGAGGACGGCAAGGGAGGGAACTTTCACCATAAGTTCAACCCTTGATGACAAATAGGAAAGCGCGCTTGTTGCCTTCCTGCAGACGAATATCGACGTGTTTGCATGGCAACCATCTGACATCCCAAGTGTTCCCAGGAAGGTAATTGAGCACCACCTTGCCTTCTATCCTCACACGCGGACCATCAAGAAGAAGTGAGGAAGCAAGCTTTGGAGCGACAACAATTCATTGTCGAGGAGATCAAGAAATTGGAAGCAGCAGGTTTGGTCAGAGGAGTACTCCATCCCACATGGTTAGCTAATCTATTTGTTGTGTGTAAGGCTAACATCAAGTGGAGGCTTTGCATTGATTATACAGACATCAATAAAGCTTACCCAAAGGATCCATTTTCCTTGCCGCGCACCGACCAGATTGTTGATTCCACTGTAGGATGTGATCTTCTGCCATTCCTTGATGCCTACTCTGGCTATCATCACATATTCATGTCAAAATAAGATGAAGAGAAGACCGCATTCATCACTCCATGTCTCACAAACTACTTGATACGTAAGCCTTTCGGATTGTAGAGTGTTGGTTCAACATTTGCTAGAGTTGTCCAGATTGGTTTTGAACCCCAGATGCATAGAAATGTGGAAGCATATATGGAAAATATAGTGGTTAAGACCAAGGACAAGACAACCCTGCTGCAGGATTTAGAAGAAATATTTGCTAATCTGCGCATGGTCAATCTGAAACTCAATCCTGAGAAGTGTGTGTTTGTTGTTCCATCTGGCAACCTTCCTGGGTTCTTTATTTCCCAACATGGAATTGAAGCCAATCCCGACAAGATCAAAGCAATTGAGCAGTTTGAAGCACCAAAGCTCGTCAAGGATGTGCGCCGCCTTGTCGACTACATTGCCGCACTAAGCAGGTTCATATCCAAGTCTGCTGAGAGAACCCTACCGTTTTTCAAAATTTTGAAAAAGTTAGGTCCAATGAAATGTACTCCGGAAGCAGAGGCAGCACTGCAAGACTTGAAGAAGTACCTTTATTCTGCACCATCACTTGTTGTGCCAAGACTGCAAGAGTCGTTGCTGTTATACTTGGCGGAAATGAATCAAGTGGTCAGTGCTGCACTGGTGGCGGAGAGGGAAGCTGAGACTGAGGAAGCCACAGATGCAGGTCCGTCAAGCAACAAGATGGAATCTTCTCTGACAAGTCCCGGTGGCGACAAGACTAGTGCAGAGTAAGCAAATGGATCAGAGCAACAAGTTGTCACTACTGCAGGATGCTGCTAACGCGACACTACGATTAGAGACCCTTCGACGAAACTATGTGCTATGCAATAATCACAAATGGTAGTGTAAAAAACCCGTCAAAAAGGTGCAAAATGTTTGCGATGGAGGATGCATCAAACACGGTTTAGATTTTAGTTGCATGTGCGATGCAGGGCATACAGTTCTATTCAGTTAAGTGTTTGCAATGAGGAGTGTGACGCCCCCGATTCAGTCGTACACTAATCATACACGCAAATGTGTACGATCAAGATCAGGGACTCACGGGAAGATATCACAACACAACTCTAGACACAAATCAAAATAATACAAGCTTTATATTACAAGCCAGGGTCCTCGAGGGCTCGAATACATAAGCTAGAATACACAACAGTCAGCGGAAGCAACAATATCTGAGTACAGACATAAGTTAAACAAGTCTTCCTTAAGAAGGCTAGCACAAAAGCAACAATGATTGAAAAGGCAAGGCCTCCTGCCTGGGAGCCTCCTAACTACTCCAGGTCGTCAGCGGCCGTCACATAGTAGTAGGCACCCTCGGGGTAGTTGTAGTCATCAGTGGTGTCATCTGGCTCCTGGGATCTGTCATCTGGTCACAACAATCGGGTATGGGGGAAAAAAGGTAGCAAAGCAACCGTGAGTACTCATCCAGAGTACTCGCAAGACTTACATTAGATCTAAACTAAGTATGCATCTGTATCAAAGGAATGGGTTGTATCTATGGACTAAACTGCATAATGCCAAAAGAGAAGGGGAAAGCCTAGCATATCGAAGACTAGCATCTTCAAGCATCTTGCAACATTAGAAGAGTACGATCAACATAATGTAAAGTAGTAGTAGTGTTATCAACCTCGCCTAGAGACCCTTCCTCGAACCCCTGCGAGAAAGCAATACCAGAGCCATACTATCCATTTCTCATCACAAGTATCCACTTCTAGTTGTATCGCTCGGGATACAACTCCGAGTGTCTGTTACCGTAGGACAGGCTATCGATAGATGTTTTCTTCCCTGCAGGGGTGCACCAACTTACCCAACAAGCTCGATAAATTCCGGCTGGACACACCATCAGGTCATGACTTCCCTCGGCTAATCAACACACTGCAGTCCTACCTAGGCCAGCACGCCGATCTACATCCCAAGCACGCAGGGGTCTTGGGCCCATCGCCCTTTGCACTCCTGCATGTTGCATACACGGCCGGTGAGCAGACCTAGCCCCCCTTATACAAGGTGAGGCGTTCCAGTACAACCCAGCGCGCGCCGCTCCATCGCTGACATCTGTTGAGCTTTCGGCTGATACATACGACGCAGAGTGCCCATACTTATTCCCGCGTGATGGTTAGTTCTATCAGGCCAGAGGCCCCTCGGACCAAATATCCAAATCATAGTGGATTAGGAACGCACGGTAACGAGCAGAGACTCACGATCGGTGTGACCCCATTGCCCCATCTCGAGGACTTGCGGCAAGGGCTAAGAATGCCCGGCCACGCCTCGTACTTATCTCATGGGCACCTTCCAGGTCAACCTGACTCCACATCACTCGCAATTAAGCTCGCGCGGGTACCCCTCAGGGCCAACCCGTCTTTAGTAACATGGTTCAGTGTAAAGTCATAGTAACCTTATGTCTACACACCAAGGGAAACCCTGAGGAATCACCCTCGATGGAATTCCACCTGATGTTATCGTCAAGGTGAACGAAGGAGGAATAACCCTCGAGGTCCACTCTTGAGGAGTTGCATGACAGTGTCGTTATCGGAAGTGGAGAAGGAGGAATCACCCTCGATGACCATAACCGATGAACTAACCTACAAGGTTAACATCAGAAGTGATGATGAGGTATCACCCTCGACATTCGATAGTAACCCAGTAGTGTCGAGCAACTAAGGGGAAAGTGATGTGCGGTGTCGAGGTCTGGTCTTTGAACCCATTGATCGGGTCTTTTGATAATCCAGCGGGGCAGTTGGGACAAAGTGGGGGTCTCTGATGGGTTTCTACCCAGCCTATACTAAATAGTTTAGGATAAGTAGGTAGGTAATAACAACAGGTTACAATAAACAGGCTATGCAGCAGAAATAGGATAATAGTAGTAGCACCAGATTATAATGCAAGCATAAGAGAGAATGGAATGGGCGATATCAGAATGCTCAAGGGGGGTTTGCTTGCCTGGAAGCTCTGTTGAAAAGGAAGAAGTGTCATCGTCGATGTAGTCGATCACAGGGACATCATTGGTCTCGGGGTCTACCGGAGAGAAGAGGGGGAAGAAACAATAAATATAAAGTAAACAAAGCATCACAAAGCATCACATGGCAATATGATGAGCCGGGTGTGACCTAACGTATGGCTACACGATATAGGTGAAGGGGGAATTCAACCGGGAATGTTTTCCTGGTTCCGGACTTGAGTCAGACAGATGACCGGAGGGGGAATGTTCCATGTTCAGCATGCTAGGGGCATGTGACAGATGAATGGGCCGCGTATTCGGATTCGTTGGATTTTTCTGAGCAACTTTCATATATAAAGTTTTTCAATCTGAGCTACGGTTTATTTTCTATGAATTTTAAAAATTTAAACATTTTCAGAAACTATTTAACTTAACAGAAAAGGAATATTGCATCAGGATGAAGCCATAGTGATGTCAACAGTCAACAACCGCACTGACCAGGTCAAACCTGACCAGTGGGGCCCACCTGTCATTGGCAGTGGGCTAACAACAATTCATTTCAATTTAAACAGAGTAATTAGTGACTGGACCCCAGCTATTAGTGACTCATTAGTTTAGGTAATTATTTTTATTTAGGAAAATGTTTTAATTAGTTTATTTATCCGGGGGGTGTCAGTGGCACTGAGTGCCCAGTCAGCATAGTTGACCACGGTCAACGTGGTCAACTGGGTCCAGTGTAACACTCCAAAAATTTTGATTTAGTTTTATCAAATTCTTTATTTGATTTGGAGGAGGTTATTTAAACTTTTCTTAAAAGACTCTCCTTCTCAAATCTTTTATGAAAAATATTTTAGGTGTTCTTCTCAACCTTGATTTTTGGTCTTGAGGGCTTCTCATTCAGTCTTAACTCAACACAAATAATTTTGGAAAGTTTTTTGAAATTCCTTCTATTAAAAAGAAATCCTATGGATTATGGATTTATTCTTTTCCCACTCAAAAATTTCTCTTTTACCATGACACTTACTGAAATCTTTCTTCCAAACCCACCTCCCTACTTTGGGACAAGCCAAGCATCCAATTCTAGCAAGTTTAAACCTCTTTTACATTTTATTTCTATTTATTTTAACCTCAAATCAATTTCTGTCATTTATTTGGACTATGGTGGTTTACAAAGGGACTACCAATTTTCCTTTGAATCTTGATCCCAAATAAACTTCCCTGACTAGTCCTTAGCACCCTCAACCAAGATCCATCAAGATCCACCGGTCCACAGTTCAAATTTTTCAAAATTTGCTTGCTGCAAATTTGGACCAGATTCACTAATTTTGGTGAAATTCATTCTTTTTATTTTCCTAAAAATCCGAGAAAATTGTGGCAGCCTCCAGATACATCAAAAGACCACCTCACCAAAGATCAGCTCAAGAAAATTTTTCCACGTGCCAAAATCATTTCGTCGAGCAGCTGGCGTGCATTGTTTCTGCTCAAATTCAGAGTTCAGTGTTCAGTTTCAGTCGACGGTGTCGTTTTTGTCAGAACCCGTCGACAATCTCGCCAGTAGCCACCTTGGATTGTTGCTCACTGCTCCCCCTCCTTATCCAGTGCGCCGCAAGGTCGTTTGGCCGGTCGCGAGCGTCGGTGGCGACGTGTTTCACCAGCGCCGGCGTCTTCCGCGGTGGCAGAACCGCCCGTGGCGGCCAGCAGGGGACCAGCCCTGCCATTCGGCGCCATCCAGCACCGCCCACACCACCAGGAACCTTTGCGTGGCTGTCCGCTTGCCTGTGCGTGCTGCAGCACCATCGCCGTGGCCTAAGAGGCGCAGAGCGTGCCCTCTGCCGCCAACGAGCCCATGAGCCGTTCCGTCGAGGGCTTGGAGTGTCGCCCAAGTCTGGCCAAGTTTAGCTATGAGATGAAGCCAGTGATCTAATCCGCAGCTACCCCGACCCCTAAAACCCCCGTTCGACCACTGCCTCGCCGTAATCACCGCCGGAGTAACCCCGATCATGGCAACCGCCTCGAGCCGGCTATAAATGGAGGCCTCGAGCTCGCTCTCGATCCAGAACCACTCTTGCACCTCACCAGAGCCACGCCAGCCTACTAGGAAGACCTCAGGGAGGCCTTCTTCCCCGACTCCGGCCGCCCCAATCCGCTTTGGGCTCCGGCAAGATTCGCTCGAGTGCGTGCACCCCCGCCTCTCAAACTTTACCAGTAACATCCTAGTGCACCCACTCCACTAACTCGCGCCCCAATTTGAAGGTTGCAGATCCCTTTAGAGAGAACCATCCTCGCTCGAACCGCCGTCCGCCGGAGTGAAGGCCGCCGTCGGTGTGGTGCTCGCCGATGACCAAGTCCACCACCCACTGACGCGAAATTGCCCTGTGAGTACAACCGTACCTGTGCCCTCCTCTGGATCGCTGTCGATCGTCGCTGGCGACCACCGCGAGCCTCGGGCACCGGCGTATTCTCTTTCAGTTTTTAAACCTGACGGGTGGGACCCCCTCGTCAGCCTCTCTCCTTCTCTTTGAAACGTTTGCTGAAAATGCCTTCGGGCAAAAATACGTTTTCCTTTGGGGTTGGCGTATTGCTAACCGAAACGTTTTCTATTTTTATAAACTAACCCCTGGAAACTTTCTGTTTCATTACAGATGAGTCCCTGGACTAAAACCCTTATAACTTTTTAAGAAAAGATGATTTTGAATTGATTCTTTTTCTGTCATCTTTATTTTTCTGTCTAGTTTTTTTATCATATTTATTTGAAAAAAAATTGGAAAATTTTTATGCACACATGGTATTTACGTTAGTATGCGATTTCTTAATACCGTAGATACCGGAGGAGGTGACGGAACCGCAAACTTTGCCGAGCTAGACGCCGACTACTCCGAACCAGGCAAGAATGTTTGAACCTTTGAAATGATGAGTGTTTTGCATGTTTGCTTGAGTAGTTTTCTTATGGCATGTTTATATAAGCATATTGTGAATGTTATATTGCATGCAAGGCAAGCTACAAGTGAGCTTCGAAGTTTGACGTGTTCATATGGTGGTGAGATAACCTGATCATGTGGTGGCATGATAGGTTGTAAGCTGGTATTGTTGAAGCGTGCCAATCTTTTGTCAACCGCGTAACTCCAATGTTAACGTGGATCAAGTCTTGTTCCCGTTCATCCCCATCCGTGCTACCACATGTTTTCTGCAAAAGAATGCGATTTAGTAAGTTGCAAACCTCTCTCCTTGTACACACCAAATAGAGGGGACGTGATGAGGGTTCCATGGCCCTGGATTAAAGCCCGTCATCCAGTCAGGGGGCATGGGTGTTTCCGGTTGGGACCGAGAGGGGGGCACCCCTTAGAGCGCGTGAATATAAATTTTTCTTGAACGTTGCCAAGGGTGATTCCTGGCAGTGGAATGTGGAATGGGTGTGTACTTCTTAGTTGTGTTTCTTCCAAAATACCATAAATGGAACTAGTCCTTGTGACTACTGAAATCCGTTGGCTGTGGTTAAAGAGTACGAACTCTGCAGAGTCAAAACCATTCGAGTATCCATGTCCACGATCAAGGACTTGAACAACATCTCAGTGTCAGTGTCAGTCTTAGTGTCGATCTCGGTGTCAGCACCAGTGTCAGTCTCGGGAGTATAAGCATGAAAACTAAGAGTGGTAAACCCGGCCGAATGTTATTCCTGTGGATGGTCTAACCGGTTTATTATTATCTACTAAGTATTTCCTTGGGATGATTTAAATTCATGAGCTACTTAAATTTGAATGACGAAATTTAAGCCCTTTATGTGACGTTGCTCAGACGTCCGACTGCGGCATTCTTGTTATTTATTTTTGATATAAGCCCTTTATGTGATGTCTCTCAGACATCCGACTGTGGCATTCTTGTTATCTACTTTTGATATAAGCCCTTTATGTGATGTCGCCCAGACGTCCGACTGTGGCTCTCTTGTTATTCACTTCTAATATAAGCCCTTTTGTGATGTCGCTCAGACGTCCGACTGTGGCACTCTTGTTATTTACTTTTGATGTAAGTCTCTTATGTGATGTCGCTCACACGTCCGACTGTGGCATCCTGATTATTTACTTTCATTATAAGCCCTTTTCGAGATGTCGCTTAGACGCCCGACTGTGGCACGTAGTGTCATTTACATTTCAATATAAGCCCTCTATGTGGTGTCGCCCTGACGCCCGACTACGGCATGTTATGTTATTTTTTTACCTTTCGAGGCGTCGCTTGAGACACCCGATCGGTCTTCTGCTATTTTTATTGGGATTTCGGGAGGACTACCGCCTGACTTCCTTTTTATTTTACATATAGTACAAATTATTGTCTGAGTGCGCATTACTAAACTGCTCATGTGCATCATGTTTGCATTTGTTATATCTTATGTCCAAACTATCTTGCGAGTACATTCAAAGTACTCACCTGGCTTGTTGATTTGGCCAGATGTTGATGAAGGCGATCTTATGGATGAAGAGTTCGATAGCGAGTCCGACGCCTAGAGGAGTCGCAGTCAGTCACGTGCGATCCTGGAGTTGATCACTTGTATTATATACGCTTCTACTACCCAAATAAAATCATCGAGCCTCACTCCGACGCTTGATGAGCTGTAAGATTTAGGAGTCATGTCACCCACTTCACTGTGACATATCCACCACCACTTTTATTCCGAGTCAGTAGTTATGCCACCATACCCTTGTGTCATATCCGCCTTTATGTGTAATATTGGCGTGCTTGTAATAAATCGTTGAGCAGCCTCAGCTCAACCTTGTATTATATTTAGTACTTCTGGATTTCTGTATCAAGGATTTGTCTACCAGTAAGGAGGATTCTTCTGTACTGGTAAATACAAGGGTCGATTTCTCAATAAACGTTTTATTGGAAAACCGGTCTTGACAAACTTGGTATCAGAGCCAGGTTGACTGTAGGAAGCCATTAGGTGCGATCGCTAATCGGTTATTAGCATAATAAGTGCTATTTTTTAGCGTTTTGCGAATGTAGCAATTTTCTGTTAGTCATCATAAATTTATGAATTGACTATTTGGAATTTTTGTCTACTTTTGTAGATGGCTGGCAGCGACTGTGAGTCACAAGTGTTCGCCAATGTACCTGAGGGGTTCATCAAGCTTCTCGTCTCCATCACCAAGGTCGCGATCGGGCCATCGGCTCGCCCGGAGTTCACACTCTACCAGCACAAACTCAGCGACAGCGTATCTATGCACCAAGCCACGGTGCAATTCAAGGGAGGACGTTCTGAGTCACGCCGCTTCCGATTCGTGGGAAGGGCCATGCCTACGGGGAGGCATGCCATGTAGATGGCTGCCCGTGAGGCGATATCTCGTCTCCGAGATGCGCTCCCTTCGATGAAGGCTCGTCGCTACCGCTACCTCCCATGCCACGTGCCATACATTTGTCACTATGCTTCTGCGTGCCCTAGAGGAGAGAGTGATGAGGCTATTGAGATGCTTGTTGAGTATCTCAAAGCTCTTGAGGCAGCTTTTGATAACCTCGTGGACGACTTTGTGGCTGCTTGTATGGACTTTGTTCAGGGCTGTTCCGCCAACAGGAGGGAGCTCCTCTGTACAGCACCGACACCGTCATACATATCGTCTTCAGCATCCTATGCACCTGCCACCTTGGCCACCGCTCGCCGCCTGCCTACCACTGAGGAGTTTGACCAAGTCATTGCTCCTACTCCAGTCAGAGCTGCACCACCTACCATGCCCGCACCAGTTCCTCAAACCAGTACTTTGCGCCTGGAGCCTATTAGTGAGGAGGAGGTTGAGTCTCCAGCATCACTGGGTCTTACCCTCGGCAGGCAGAAGGAAGTTTTGACCTTCTCCAACTGAGTGCGCCTAGCAGCCGTGCGATGTACCAACTTGTATGATATGTTTATATGTATATAGGCTTGGTGAGAAGTAGTTTGTGTGC
This sequence comes from Triticum urartu, assembly GCF_056163025.1. Classification (NCBI taxonomy): domain Eukaryota; kingdom Viridiplantae; phylum Streptophyta; class Magnoliopsida; order Poales; family Poaceae; genus Triticum; species Triticum urartu. The sequence continues at coordinate 446,169,622 of NC_141876.1, forward strand.
GCATCCTGTAGGAACTTGGAGAAGTGCACCAGCCTAAATAACATGTCAGGAATGTGTACGCACATCCTGAGTGATGTATTGTATAATTACGGCTTGCGTGTATGATATGTACTGAGCGGTCCTTCTCCATGCGCAATCAAATATTTCCTTGAAAAATCTTGGAGTTCCTTTAAAATTCCGGCTTTGCAAAATTATTTATTTTTGCCACTCAGTTTTTCTTATGAGTTCTCCAAAAATACCCCAGAGTGGAAAATGCCTCGTCCCTGGACTCGTTCCATACGAAGTCCGCCGGAAGAAAATTATAGTACCCAGACAAGTAACAATTTCACACAGGGGCAGTCAAGTCAGCAAGGCAGTGAAACAACATTTTCTCAAGTATACCGCCTTTATGAGCAAAGGCAGCAGCAGCATCAAGAAATGATGAACCATGTCATCAATATGGGGAATCACCGTGAACCATATCAGCAGCATTCCAAATTGTCTGAGCTACAAAAGACACGTCCCCCAACATTCTTTCGCACTGATAGGCCTCTTGAGGCTGATGATTGGCTTCGAGACATTGAAAGGAAGTTAAGTATTGCTCAATGTTCGAACCGTGAGAAGGTACTTTATGCACCTCACTACCTCACTGGAGCAGCTGCATCATGGTGCGAAAATTTCCTACACATGCATCCCAATGAAAACAACATCACCTGGGAAGAATTTAAAGAAGGTTTTCGTGGGGCGCACATCCCAGAAGCATTATGAAGATCAAGAAAAGGGAGTTTGATGATCTCAAGCAAAGGAGCATGACAGTGATTGAGTACAATAGTCAGTTTACTCAATTGTCTCGCTATGCCAACGAAGAGCATATGACTGAAAATAAAAAGATGGAAAAATTTCTGGACGGTCTGGCACCAACACTTAAATGCCAGCTGGTCGTACACACCTTTCCTGATTTCAAGACCCTTGTGGACAAAGCTATTACATTGGAAAATGAGCATCGCAACTTGGAGGATTTTCGCAAGCGCAAAAGGGACAAGACTACTCACGCTCGCAACCACCGGAACAAGACTGATTTTCAGAAGATTGGGGCGAACAAACCCACAACAAATGTTCCACGCCCAAACAAAAATTTTCATGCAAGGGACAAGGATTTTACGTATCGCCCAGGCGTTACTTGCTATGCTTGTGGAGAGGAAGGACACTATGCTAAACAGTGCCCAAAGCCAAGAAACTCGGCCCCCAAGCCGAACAACAATGGAAACAATTCAGCACCCAAGAGTAACAACTTCAACCCCAATAACAATCACAAGAAGGGTCACTTGAACCATGTGACCAAGGAGGAAGCATAGAATGCCCTGGATATCATACTCGGTACGTTCCCTGTCAACACAATACCTGCCACGGTTTTGTTTGATTCTGGAGCTTCTCACTCGTTCATTTCAAAGAACTTTGCTTTGCAACATGATTTTTCGATGCTTCCTTTAGAAAAATCCATGACCATCAAGTCCATCGGGATTAAGCAAATCACTTAGAGTTACTGCCAAGGTGTGGTTATTGAGTTTGAAGGACTAAAGTTTCAGGAAAACCTCATTGTATTGGAAAATAAGGGACTGGATGTTATCCTAGGAATGGACTGGTTAACCACCAACAAGGGATTTATCGACTACTTCAATTGGATGGTAATTCTTACTCATCATCATGGTAAGACGATAAAAGTTGCAGCTCAAGAAAGGCCAGTATCACGACAACCAAAGATGAACAAAGTGGACATATCAGAATTAAGAAAAGTTACAGTGGTATGTGAGTTCCCTGACGTATTTCCCAAAGAACTACCAGGCATGCCACCAGACCGGGAAATAGAGTTCATCATTGAACAAGCGCCTGGAACCACCCCCATTTACAAGAAACCTTATAGAATGGCACCCTCCGAGTTGGTAGAATTAAAGAAGCAAATAAAAGAATTACTGGACAAATGATTTATACGGGCCAGCTCCTCACCTTGGGGATCACCAGTATTATTTGCCAAGAAAAAGGATGGGACACTAAGATTATGTATAGACTATCAAGCACTCAACATGGTCACCATCAAAAACAAATATCCGATGCCACGGATAAATGATTTATTTGACCAGCTCGCATAAGCCACGGTTTTCTCAAAAATTGATTTAAGGTCGGGGTATCATCAATTAAAAGTACGGATAGAAGATATCCCTAAGACAACATTCACCTCTAGATACGGATTATATGAATTTACAGTAATGCCGTTTGGACTGACAAACGCCCCCGCATATTTTGTCCACCTCATGAACAAAGTGTTTATGAAATTTATGGACAAATTTGTTGTGGTGTTCATTGATGATATTCTGGTATACCCTAAGACACTAGAAGAGCATGCTGAACATCTCAGAATTGTACTGGGAGAATTAAGGAAACATCAATTATACGCCAAATTCAGCAAATGTGAATTTTGGTTAAGACAGGTTGGTTTTCTGGGCCACGTATTGACACAAGAAGGTGTCGCCGTGGACCCAGAAAAAGTCAAGGCCGTACTTGGTTGGAAACCACCAGCCAACGTAACAGATGTACGAAGCTTCCTAGGAATGGCTGGATATTACCGAAGGTTTATTGAGGGGTTCTCCACCATAGCAAAACCAGTGACACAATTTCTCAAGAAGGATAAGAAATTTGTATGGACTGAAGCTTGCGAGAGAAGTTTCCAAGAACTCAAAAGGAAGTTAACAATAGCACCAGTATTGGTTGTACCAGACATACACAAAAGTTTTGAAGTCTATTGTGACGCATCCAGGAAAGGCCTCGGATACGTACTAATGCAAGAAGGCAAGGTAGTCGCATACGCTTCCAGGCAACTCCGAAAGCATGAAGAAAATTATCCTACCCATGACTTGGAATTGGCAGCAGTCATTCATGCACTCAAAGAGTGGAGGCACTTTTTTCTTGGATATCGTTGCAAAATATATACGGACCATAAAAGCTTCAAGTATATTTTCACACAACCCGAACTCAATTTACGACAATGACGTTGGTTGGAATTAATGAAAGATTATGATGTTGGCATTCACTACCATCCAGGAAAAGAGAATGTAGTGGCAGATGCTCTTAGTCGAAACCCCAACTCGGGCAATGATAGTCTACAGAAGTTGAGACCTGAATTTCAGCAGGAGTTCACCCAACTCAATTTGGTGATGGTCACTGAAGGCAATGTGTCAAACTTGGAAATACAACCCACCCTTGTGGAACAGATTAAGAAGGCTCAGCATGGACATCCCAGCATCGAAGGCATAAAAAGAAAAGTGAGTATGGGAAGGCCTCAGAATTTGTCGTAGACGATAAGGGAGTATTATGGTATGGAGATAGACTTTGCGTGCCAAATATAGAGGACCTCAAACAACAAATTCTAGCCGAAGGCCACACCGCTCCATATTCAATCCACCCTGGAGGAACCAAAATGTACAAGGACATTCAGGAAAATTTTTGGTGGCACGGTATGAAGAGGGATATAGCTACCTTCATTGCATGTTGTGATTCTTGCCAACGCATTAAAGCCGAGCACCAAAAACTAGCAGGACTACTACAGCCAAACATGATCCCTGAGTGGAAATGGGATGAAATTGGAATGGATTTTTTGTCGGACTACCTTGGTCACAACATGGAAATGATGCCATATGGGTCATCACAGATAGATTAACCAAGGTGGCACATTTCATTCCCGTAAAGACAACCTACACCACTTAGAAGCTTGCCAAACTTTATCTCTCCCATATAGTTTGTCTGCATGGAATCCCAAAGACTATAATATCCGACAGGGGCACTCAATTCGTCTCTAAATTTTGGGATCATTTACAACAGGCTCTGGGAACTCAACTAGTATTCAGTACAACATACCACCCCCAGACTGATGGACAAACTGAACGCGTGAACCAAATTCTAGAGGACATGCTGAGAGCATGTGTTCTCACCTATGGAACCAGTTGGGAAGAAAGCTCGCCATATGCCGAGTTCGCATACAACAACAGTTACCAAGCCAGTCTACAAATGGCACCTTTTGAAGCCTTTTACGGGCGGAGATGTCGTACTCCATTAAATTGGTCAGAAACAGGAGACAGTCGTATCTTCGGCCCAGACATGCTCAAGGAAGCTGAGGAGAAAGTTATACTAATCAGGGACCGACTCAAGACAGATCAAAGCCGACAAAAGAGTTATTACGATCGAAAACATCGTGAAGTCAGCTTCGAACCTGGTGAATATGTGTATCTATGAGTATCTCCTATGAGGGGCCTGCAACGGTTCAAAGTTAAAGGAAAGCTAGCACCAAGACTTATTGGACCCTTCTGTGTGATTGCACGAAGAGGCATAGTAGCCTACCAGCTAGACTTACCCAAGGAACTGTCAGACGTCCACGACATGTTCCACGTCTCACAGTTGAGGAAATGCGTAAGCAACCCAGAGAAGCATGTATCACATGAGAGCATTGACATGCAACCAGACCTCACCTACAGGGAACGTCCAATAAAAATATTAGAGGAGTCTGAAAGGAGGACCCGTCAGAAAACAATTAAGTTCTTCAAGGTTCAGTGGAGCAATCACACCGAGGATGAAGCAACATGGGAAAGAGAGGACTTTCTTCGGGCAGAGTACCCACACCTATTTGAGGATCAGATGAAATCTCGGGGACGAGATTTTTCCTAAGGGGGTAGGTGTTGTAACACTCCAAAAATTTTGATTTGGTTTTATCAAATTCTTTATTTGATTTGGAGGAGGTTATTTAAACTTTTCTTAAAAGCCTCTCCTTCTCAAATCTTTTATGACAAGTATTTTAGGTGTTCTTCTCAACCTTGATGTTTGGTCTTGAGGGCTTTTCATTTAGTCTTAACTCAACACAAATAATTTTGGAAAGTTTTTTGAAATTCCTTCTATTAAAAAGAAACCCTATGGATTATGGATTTATTCTTTTCCCATTCAAAAATTTCTCTTTTACCATGACACTTATTGAAATCTTTCTTCCAAACCCACCTCCCTACTTTGGGACAAGCCAAGCATCCAATTCCAGCAAGTTTCAACCTCTCTTAAATTTTATTTCTATTTATTTTAACCTGAAATCAACTTCTGTCATTTATTTGGACTATGGTGGTTTACAAAGGGACTACCAATTGTCCTTTGAATCTTGATCCCAAATAAACTTTCCTGACTAGTCCTTAGCACCCTCAACCAAGATCCATCAAGATCCATTGGTCCACAGTTCAAATTTTTCAAAATTTGCTTGCTTCAAATTTGGACCAGATTCACTAATTTTGGTGAAATTCATTCTTTTTCTTTTCCTAAAAATCTGACAAAATTCAGGCAGCCTCCAAGTACATCAAAAGACCACCTCACCAAAGATCAGATCAAGAAAATTTTTCCACGTGCCAAAATCATTTCGTCGAGCAGCTGGCCTGCACTGTTTCTACTCAAATTCAGAGTTCAGTGTTCAGCTTCAGTCGACGGTGTCGTTTTCGTTAGAACCCGTCGACAATCTCTCAAGTAGCCACCTTGGATCGTTGCCCACTGCTCCCCCTCCTTATCCATTGCACCGCAAGGTCGTTTGGCCGGTCGCGAGCGTCGGTGGCGACGTGTCTCACCAGCGTCGGCGTCCTCCGCGGTGGCAGAACCACCCGTGGCGGCCAGCAGGGGACCAGCCATGCCATTCGGCGCCGTCCAGCACCGCCCACACCACCAGAAACCTTCGCGTGGCTGTCCGCTTGCCTATGCGTGCTGCAGCACCATCGCCGTGGCCTGAGAGGCGTAGAGCGCGCCCTCTGCTGCCGACAAGCCCGTGAGCCATTTCTTCGAGGGCTTGGAGTGTCGCCCAAGTCTGGCCAAGTTTAGCTATGGGATGAAGCCAGTGATCTAATCCGCAGCTGCCCCGACCCATAAAACCCCCGTTCGACCACTACCTCGCCGTAATCACCGCCGGAGTAATCCCGATCACGGCAACCACCTCGGGCTGGCTATAAATGGAGGCCTCGAGCTCGCTCTCGACCCAGAACCACTCCTCCACCTCACCAGAGCCACGCATAGCTACTAGGAAGACCTCGGGGAGGCCTTCTTCCCCGACTCCGGCCGCCCCGATCCGCTTCGGGCTCCGGCAAGATTCACTCGAGTGCGTGCAACCCCGCCTCTCAAACTATACCAGTAACATCCTAGTGCACCCACTCCACTAACCCACGCCCCAATTTGAAGGTTGTAGCTCCCTTAGGAGAGAACCATCCTCGCCCGAACCGCCGTCCGCCGGAGTGAAGGCCAACGTCGACGTGGTGCTCGCCGATGACCAAGTCCACCACCCGCCGACGCGGAATTGCCCCGTGAGTACAACCGAACACGTGCCCTCCTCTGGATCGCTGTCGATCGTCGCCGGCGACCACCGCGAGCCTCGGGCGCCGACGTACTCTGTTTCAGTTTTTAAACCTGACAGGTGGGACCCCCTCGTCAGCCTCTCTCCTTCTATTTGAAACGTTTTCTGAAAACGCCTTCGGGCAAAAATGTGTTTTCCTTTGGGGTTGGCGTATTGCTAACCGGAGCATTTTCTATTTATAAACTAACCCCTCGAAACTTTCTGTTTCATTACAGATGAGTCCCTGGACTAAAACCCTTATAACTTTTTAACAAAAGATGATTTTGAATTGATTCTTTTTCTGTCAACTTTATTTTTCTCTCTAGTTTTTTTATCATATTTATTTGAAAAAAAATTGGAAAATTTTTATGCACACACGGTATTTACGTTAGTATGCGATTTCTTTATACCGTAGATACCGGAGGAGGTGACGGAACCGCAAACTTCGCCGAGCTAGACTCCGACTACTCCGAACCAGGCAAGCATGTTTGAACCTTTGATATGATGAGTGTTCTGCATGTTTGCTTGAGTAGTTTTCTTATGGCATGTTTATATAAGCATATTGGGAATGTTATATTGCATGCAAGGCAAGCTACAGGTGAGCTTCAAAGTTTGATGTGTTCATATGGTGGTGAGATAACCTGATCATGTGGTGGCATGATAGGTTGTAAGCTGGTATTGTTGAAGCATGCCAGTCTTTTGTCAACCGCGTAACTCCAGTGTTTACGTGCATCAAGTCTTGTTCCTGTTCGTCCCTGTCTGTGCTACCACATGTTTTCTGCAAAGAATGCGGTTTAGTAAGTTGCAAACCTCTCTCCTTGTACACACCAAATAGAGGGGCCGTGATGAGGGTTCCATGGCCCTGGATTAAAGCCCGTCATCCGGTCAGGGGGCATGGGTGTTTCCGGTTGGGACCGAGAGGGGGGCACCCCTTAGAGCGCGCGAATATAAATTTGATCCCATGCTAGTCGAGGTTGTGGCCTCCCCGTCTTAAAGTTTTTCTTGAACGTTTCCTAGGGTGATTCCTGGTAGCAGAATGTGGAATGGGTTTGTACTGGTTAGATGTGTTTCTTCTAAAATACCATAAACGGAACTAGTCCTTGTGACTACTGAAATTCGTTGGTTGTGGTTAAAGAGTACGAACTCAGCAGAGTCAAAACCATTCGAGTATCCATGTCCATGATCAAGGACTTGAACAACATCTCAGTGTTAGTGTCAGTCTCAGTGTCGATCTTGGTGTGAGCACCAGTGTCAGTCTCCGGAGTATAAGCATGACAACTGAGAGTGGTAAACCCGGTTGAATGTTATTCCTGTGGATGGTCTAACCGGTTTATTATTATGTACTAAGTATTTCCTTGGGATGAAATAAATTCATGATGTACTTAAATTTGAATGACGAAATATAAGCCCTTTATGTGACGTCGCTCAGACGTCCGACTGCGGCATTCTTGCTATTTATTTTTGATATAAGCCCTTTATGTGATATCGCTCAGACATTCGACTGTGGCATTCTTGTTATCTACTTTTGATATAAGCCCTTTATGTGATGTCGCTCAGACGTCCGACTATGGCACTCTTGTTATTTACTTTTGATATAAGCCCCTTATGTGATGTCGCGCAGACGTCCGACTGTGGCATCCTGATTATTTACTTTCATTATAAGCCCTTTTCGAGATGTCGCTTAGACGTCCGACTGTGGCACGTACTATCATTTACATTTCAATATAGGCCCTCTATGTGGTATCGCCCTGACGCCCGACTATGGCATGTTATGTTATTTTTTTACCTTTCGAGGCATCGCTTCAGACACCCGATCGGTCTTCTGCTATTTTTACTGGGATTTTGGGAGGACTACCACCTGACTTGCTTTTTATTTTACATACATTAAAAATTATTGTCTGAGTGCGCATTACTAATCTGCTCATGTGCATCATGTTTGCATTTGTTATATCTTATGTCCAAACTATCTTGCGAGTACATTCAAAGTACTCACCTGGCTTGTTGATTTGGCTAGATGTTGACGAAGGCGATCTTATGGATGAAGGGTTCGATAGCGAGTCCAACGCCTAGAGGAGTACCAGTCAATCACGTGCGATCCTGGAGTTGATCACTTGTATTATATACGCTTCCGCTACCCAAATAAAATCATCGAGCCTCACTCCGACGCTTGATGAGCTGTAAGATTTAGGAGTCATGTCACCCACTTCACTGTGACATATCCACCACCACTTTTATTATGAGTCAGTAGTTATGCCACCATACCCTTGTGTCATATCCGCCTTTATGTGTAATATCGGCGTGCTTGTAATAAATCGTTGAGCAGCCTCAGCTCAACCTTGTATGATATTTAGTACTTCTGGATTTCTGTATCAAGGATTTGTGTACCAGTAAGGAGGATTCTTCTGTACTGGTAAATACAAGGGTCGGTTTCTCAATAAACATTTTATTGGAAAAACGGTCCTGACATCCAGGGGGCCCACGGGCAGTGACCCAGAGGCAGGCCCTGTCGGTGCCAGGTCAGCGCCGGCGCCGGAGCAACGCCGGCGACCATTTCACGCGGCGGCACACGTCGGACATTGACGGAAACCACACACAGAGCACATGGAGGGTCGGGCATGGGTGCATTGGAAAGAGCATGCGACGGAGAGGTGATCTGTGGCGGTGGTGTAGCCGGAGGAGTACCGTAGCGATAACGATGAGCTCATCGGCGGACGGCGGCGCTCGGGAGCAATGACGATTAGCGATGCGGGCACGCTAGCGAGCAAATAAATGGCCAGACAGCCTCTACGCGACGCGACGAGTGTGACAGTGGCATGCACGGGACCCAAAGGTCACCGTGGCTACGCTGGCGACGAGCGCGAGCGGCGGAGTGTTTGGTCGTCGGTGGCATCGGCGGCTACAAAATATGGGCGAGCTAACAGAGAGGGGGAGGAGAGGCGGGAGCTCATAGCGGAGCCATAGGGAGTGGAAGTGAGCTCGGGCAGGGCGCGAGGTAGCCGGAATCGGCGACGAACGCCGGCGATTCGAAGGTTGAAGACGAGCGTTCCGGTCGGAGTAGAGGCGCTCGGCTCGATCCCGATGGCGTAGGAGACGTAGACAATGACGAGGAAGAGGGTGAGCACCAGATCGAGGCGCAGGAGGCACGGTGGCCACGGAATCAAGCGGCGACGGCGGTGAGCGTTTCGAGTGAGGTGGGGAACGAGAGAGGGAGAGGCGCGTGGGGGAAAATGGGTACCTAGGGTTTGCGTGAGGGCGAGAGGGACTCGAGGCAGGTCTTAACGGCGTCGGGGACGGCGCGTGGGGGAAAATGGGTACCTAGGATGCGCAACAGTGAGGCAACTATCGCCATGTCGGCAAGCGCACACGACAGCGCACGATGAGGACGACGATGCGGCTAGGTGGACCGGGCTAGGAACAGTTGCGGCCCAGAGGCCAGGTAAGCCTCGGCCCTTTCCTTATTCTGATTTTTTCTTTTAATTTAGAACAGAGAGGGAAAATGATTCATTGGAACATCCAAAGGATTTAGGAAAAATATGGGATGTGCCCCTTTTATTCCCTAGTGATCTTAGACAGTGTCACAAATATTTTGGAGACCAGAAGAATTCATTTGGTATTTTTCAGAAATAGGATAGCATTTAAAAAATGCTGAATTGGTGTTGTTATAATTGCTAATGCTCATCTTTGCACAAAAGTGATGGTGTGTTCCTTAACAAAAAAATGTTATGGAATTTTTGAATAATGATGAATATTTTTCCAGCAACTTTTGAGCAACTTCAAACTTCACTTGAATTTGAATTGATTGGAATTTCAAATGGGATATTGAACAAAGGTGATTAAGCATCGTTTGGAAAAATGATTAGTTTAATCATAGAGGGTTACTGTAGCATGACACTGGGGGTGTTACAAGGAGGAACAGAAGAAACGGGCAGCTAGATGAAGGTGTGTGCGATATACAACATACGGTTCACTCGGATGAACTGTTTGTGATTAGGCAACACAAAAGAAACGGTCAGCCAGACCAAGGTGTGTGCGATATACGGCAGGCGGTTCACTCGGATGAACTGTTTGCATTGAGACAAGAGAACAGAAATGGTTAAATATAACAAGATTTGTGTGATACACGGCGAACAGGTCTGTAATCAGAAATTTGTGCGAAGACCAATAATAACACAGACGATTGCTTCTAATAAGACATATGTGATATGCTCTGTCCACACAACATCTATTGGCCATTGGGGGACGGGCGGCCATCCGGATACGCCATAAGGATGCGAAGAGGCATCCTATATCAGCAAGGACTAGTTGTTCCATCAATGGCTCATGTAAGAGAACTCTCAAGTTAAGTGTGCTCAGACTAGAGCAGCCATCAGATGGGTGATAGAATGTGAAGTTGTGTTGATGTTAAATTAATTGATAGGATGGGTCGTATTTGTCAAATTAAATGACTGATACGACCCATCCCATGAGTTAATTTAACCTCGAGGTCCTTGTTTTTTTAACATATGTTAAAGAAGGTCTATCGCATTACTTTTTGACAATGTGCGATACATGGCATACAGTTGATCCATTAGACCTGTTTGTGATGGAATAAGCTGTATGTGTTGTGGGCAAATGCTTGCTAGTATTCAACCGTCTGCGATTGATGAATTCATCACCGATGGGTTCCCTAGTGTGGTCCGTGTTCATCTGATCATCATCTACTTCTTGTGCTAGTTCGATTTTCCCTCTATGCTAAGTTTCCATTAATTGATGGCGTTTCATGAACATGCCAATGTTTCCCGCCATTTCCTCACCTGTTTCCCGCCACCCAATGATATTACGAATAAACCTAGGCGGTGCATGATGCACGGAGGTGACAAGCGCGGCCTGTAGCACATCCACCTTTACCAAGCATGCCAACCCACCAAAGCGCCGCCTCTGCCATCAACCTCATTTACAAGGAAAACGAGTAGGCGCCACAGCCCGTCGATGCCGAGCCGCTCCCCGGCAACGCGATGGACAACACCGTGATGCGCGTCATCGCTAGGGTTGAGCAGACCTTTGGTGCATGGCGCTTGAGTGTCGTAGACCAAGATAGGCATGTCAGCACCGACAGACTGCAGCTCGCCACACGGCATGATCGATGGCGCGCCGCAGAGCAAGCTAGGCACGTCCGTACCAATAGTCTGCGGCTCGCCGCACGGCGAGAATGTTGGAGCGCCGTAGAGCGAGAGGCATGGCGCGCCGTGCAACAAGAGCGGATCAATAGACGCTTGCCCGCTGTCGACACGGCGTCGTAGCTCGGTACACGTCCCGTCAGTACCCCCATTCCTCGTCAGGAGTGGTGATACGTCCATTTTGCATCAAGCTTTTATATCGATATTTATTGCATTATGGGTTGTTACTACATATTATGTTACAATACTTATGCCTTTTCTCTCTTATTTTACAAGGTTTACATGAAGAGAGAGAATGCCGGCAGCTAGAATTCTAGGCTGGAAAAGGAGCAAATATTAGAGACCTATTCTGCACAACTCCAAAAGCCCTGAAAATCCACCAAAGTCAGTTTTGGAATATATTAAAAATGTTGGGCGAAGAAAGCACCAGAGGGGGCCCACCCACCGTCCACGAGGGTGGAGGGCGCACCCTACCCCCCTGGGTGCGCCCCTGCCTCGTGGGCCACCTGGCAGACCCCCGATGCCCATCTTCTGGTATAAGGTGTCTTTCGCCCTGGAAAAAATCAGAAGGAAGATTTCGGGACGAAGCGCCGCCGTCTTGAGGCAAAACCTTGGGGAACCAATCTAGGGCTCTGGCGGAGTTGTTCTGCGGGGGAAACATCCCTACGGGGGGGAACGTCACCATCTTCATCATCATCGATCCTCTCATTGGGAGGGGGTCAATCTCCATCAACATCTTCACTAGCACCATCTCCTCTCAAACCCTAGTTCATCTCTTGTATCCGATCTTTGTCTCAAAACCTCAGATTGGTACCTGTGGGTTGCTAGTAGTGTTGATTACTCCTTGTCGTTGATGCTAGTTGGTTTATTTGGTGGAAGATTATATGTTCAGATCCTTTATGCATATTAATACCCCTCTGATTATGAGCATAAATATGATTTGTGAGTAGTTACCTTTGTTCCTGAGGACATGGGAGAAGTCTTGCTATAAATAGTCATGTGAATTTGGTATTCGTTCGATATTTTCATGAGATGTATGTTGTCTTTCCTCTAGTGGTGTTATGTGAATGTCGACTACATGACACTTCACCATTGTTTGGGCCTAGGGGAAGGCATTGGGAAGTAATAATTAGATGATGGGTTGCTAGAGTGACAGAAGTTGAAACCCTAGTTTATGCGTTGCTTCGTAAGGGGCTGATTTGGATCCATATGTTTCATGATATTGTTAGGTTTACCTTAATTCTTCTTTCGTAGTTGCGGATGCTTGTAAGGGGGGTTAATCATAAGTGGGATGCTTTTCCAATAAAGGGCATTACCTAAGCACCGGTCCACCCACATATCAAATTATCAAAGTAGCGAATGCGAATCATATGGACATGATGAAAACTAGCTTGACGATAATTCCCATATGTCCTCAGGAGTGCTTTCCTTTATATAAGAGTTTGTCCAGGCTTATACTTTGCTACAAAAAGGATTGGGCACCTTGCTGCACCTTGTTTACTTTTGTTACTTGTTACCCGTTACAAATTACCTTATCACAGAACTATCTGTTACCGATAATTTCAGTGCTTGCAGAGAATACCTTACTGAAAACCGCTTGTCATTTCCTTCTGCTCCTCGTTAGGTTCGACACTCTTACTTATCGAAAGGACTAGATAGATCCCCTATACTTGTGGGTCATCAAGACTCTTTTCTGGTGCCATTGCCGGGGAGGGAAGCGCCTTTGGAAGGTGGAATTTGGTAAGGAAAAAATTATATAGTGTGCTAAAATTTACTGTCACTTGTTCTATGGAAAATAATCCTTTGAGGGCCTTGTTCGGAGTATCTTCACCCCGACCAGTAGAGCAAAGAGTTGCTCCCAACCTACTGAAACGGGTATGATAGAGAAACGGCTAGCTAATCCTTTTATAGGAGATGGAACATTACATCCCGATATGCACCTAATCTAGGTGGATGAAGTTTGTGGATTATTTAAGTTTGCAGGTATGCCTGAGGATGTTATCAAGAAGAAGGTCTTCCCTTTATCTTTGAACGGAAAGGCATTGATATGGTTTAGGCTATGTCATGATATTGGATCATGGAACTACAACCAATTGAAATTGGAATTTCATCAGAAGTTTTATCCTATGCATCTGGTTCATCGTGATCGTAATTATATATATATAATTGTTGGCCTCGCGAAGGAGAAAGCATCGCTCAAGCTTGGGGGAGGCTTAAGTCAATGTTATATCCATTCCCCAATCATGAGCTCTCAAGAGAAATTATTATTCAAAAATTTTATGCTCGGCTTTCTCTCAATAATCGCTCCATGCTCGATACTTCTTGTACTGGTTCTTTTATGATGAAAACTATTGAATTCAGATGGGATTTATTGGAAAGAATTAAACACAACTCTGAAGATTGGGAAATCAACGAAGGTAAGGAGTCAGGTATAACACCTAAGTTTGATTGTTGTTAATTCTTTTATGATATCGATGCTTTTCGTGAATTTAGCACTAAATACGGACTTGACTCTGAGATAGTAGCTTCTTTCTGTGAATCATTTGCTACTCATGTTGATCTCCCTAAGGAGAAGTGGTTTAAATATCATCCTCCCATTGAAGTAAAAGTAGTTGAACCTATTAAAGTGGAATAAAATACTATCACTTATAATGTTGAACCTATTGAGAAACCACCTTTCCCTGTTAGAATAAAGGATCATGCTATAGCTTCAACTATGGTTCGTAAGAGTAATGCTAGAACACCTACACCCCCTAAGCAAATTAAAGTTGAACCTAGTATTGCTATGGTTAAAGAAATCTTGGTTGATAATATTGGTGGGCATGTTATATATTTTTGTGATGAAGCTGCTAGAATTGCTAGACCCGATACTAAAGATAAACATAGACCTGTTGTAGGCATGCCTGTTGTTTCTGTTAAAATAGGAGATCATTGCTATCATGGCTTATGTGACATGGGTTATAGTGCGAGTGCAATACCTCATTCCTTATACAAAGAAATTATGCATGATATTGCACCTGCTGAGATAGAAGATATTGATGTTACTATTAAGCTTGCCAATAGAGATACTATTTCACCAGTTGGGATTGTTAGAGATGTTGAAGTCTTGTGTGGGAAAGTTAAATATCCTACTGATTTTCTTGTTCTTGGTTCCCCAAAAGATAACTTTTGTCCCATTATATTTGGTAGACCCTTCTTGAATACTGTTAATGCTAAGATAGACTGCAAAAAGCATATTGTTCCTGTTGTGTTAGGGGGTATGTCTCATGATTTTAATTTTGCTAAATTTCATAGACAATCCCATGATAAAGAATTGCCTAGTAAAGATGAAATTATTGGTCTTGATTCTATTGCTATGCCTCCTAATGATCCTTTAGAACAATATTTGTTAGACTATGAAAAATGATATGTTTATGCATGAAAGAAGGGAAATAGATGAAGTATTCTTTAAACAGGAACCTATTTTGAAACACAACTTGCCTGTTGAAATTCTAGGGGGTCCTCCTCCACCCAAGGGTGATCCCGTGTTTGAGCTTAAACCATTACCTGATACTCTTAAATATGCTTATCTTGATGAAAAGAAGATATATCATGTTATTATTAGTGCTAACCTTTCAAAGCAGGAAGAAGAGAGATTATTGAGAACTCTGAAGAAGCACCGTGCTTCTATTGGATATACTCTTGATGATCTTAAGGGCATTAATCCCACTCTATGCCAGCACAAAATAAAATTGGAGAAAGATGCTAAACCTGTTGTTGATCACCAATGACGGTTAAATCCTAAGATGAAAGAAGTGGTAAGAAATGAAATACTAAAGCTTCTGGAGGCATGTATAATTTATCCTGTTGTTGATAGTCAGTGGGTAAGTCCTGTCCATTGTGTCCCTTAGAAGGGAGGTATTACTGTTGTTCCTAATGACAAAGAAGAATTGATCCCACAAAGATTGTTACAGGTTATAAAATGGTAATTGATTTCTGCAAATTAAATAAAGCTACTAGAAAGGATCATTACCCTTTACCTTTTATTGATCAAATGCTATACAGATTATCCAAACATACATATTTTTGCTTTCTAGATGGTTATTCTGGTTTCTCTCAAATACCTGTGTCGAAAGAGGATCAGGAAAATACCACTTTTACTTGCCCTTTCGGTACCTTTTCTTATAGACGTATGCCTTTTGGTTTATGTAATGCACCCGCTACCTTTCAAAGATGTATGATTACTATATTCTCTGACTTCTGTGAAAAGATTGTTGAGGTATTCATGGATGATTTCTCTATGTATGGAACTTCTTTTGATGATTGCTTAAGCAACCTTGAACGAGTTTTGCAGAGATGTGAAGAAACTAATCTTGTCTTGAATTGGGAGATGTGCCACTTTATGGTTAATGAAGGTATTGTCTTGGGGCATAAAGTTTGTGAAAGAGGTATTGAAGTTGATAAAGCTAAAGTTGATGCTATTGAAAAGATGTCGTGTCCTACGGACATTAAAGGTATAAGAAGTTTCCTTGGTCATGCCGGTTTTTATACGAAGTTCATTAAGTACTTCTCAAAAATTTCTAGGCCTTTGACTAACCTCTTACAAAAATATGTTCCCTTTGTCCTTGATGATGTGTACAAGCATTTTAAATACTTAAGAAAGCTTTGATTTCTGCACCTATTGTTTAGCCACCTGATTAGAATTTACCCTTTGAAATTATGTGTGATTCTAGTGATTATGCTGTAGGTGCTGTTCTTGGACAAAGAGTTGATAAGAAATTAAATGTTATCCAATATGCTAGTAAAACTCTAGACAGTGCCCAGAGAAATTATGCTACTACTGAAAAAGAATTTTTAGCAGTTGTATTTGCTTGTGATAAGTTTAGACCTTATATTGTAGATTCTAAAGTAACTGTTCACACTGATCATGCTGCTATAAAATATCTCATAGAAAAGAAAGATGCTAAACCTAGACTCATTTGATGGGTTCTGTTGCTACACGAATTTGATTTGCATATTATTGATAGAAAGGGAGCTGAGAACCCCATTGCAGACAACTTGTCTAGGTTAAAAATGTTCTTGATGAACCACTACCTATTGATGATAGTTTTCTTGATGAACAATTAGCTGTCATAAATGCTTCTCGTACTGCTCCATGGTATACTGATTATGCTAATTACATTGTTGCTAAATTTATACCACCTAGTTTCACATACCAACAAAAGAATTTTTTTATATGATTTAAGACATTACTTCTGGGATGACCCACACCTTTATAAAGAAGGAGTAGATGGTGTTATTAGACGTTGTGTAGCTGAGCATGAACATGAGCAGATCTTATGGGGATTAATGACTACACATATAAAGAGTATGATGAATAAAAGTTGTTGAGAGCTGACAAATAGTAGTTTTGGTCATCATTGCAATTAATAGGAAGTAATAAAGAAAGAGAGGTTTCACATATAAATATACTATCTTGGACATCTTTTATGATTTTGAGCACTCATTAAAATATGACATGCTAAAAAGTTGATCTTGGACATGGAAGACAACGTAATGGGTTATGTTTTCTTATATACGAAATAAATTATATTGTCATGGATCATCCAACATGTTGAGCTTGCCTTTTCCCCTCATGCTAGCCAAATTCTTTGCACCAAGTAGAGATACTACTTGTGCTTCCAAATATCCTTAAACCCAGTTTTGCCATGAGAGTCCACTATATCTACCTAGGGATTGAATAAGATCCTTCAAGTAAGTTGGCATCGTTGCAAGCAATAAAAATTGCTCTTTAAATATGTATGATCTATTAGCGTGGAGAAAATAAGCTTTATACGAGCTTGTGATATGGAAGAAATAAAAGCGACAAACTGCATAATAAAGGTCCCTATCACAAGTGGAAATATAAAGTGACGTTCTTTTGCATTAAGATTTTGTACATCCAATCATAAAAGCACATGACAACCTCTGCTTCCCTTTGCGAAGGGCCTATCTTTTATTTTTGTCTTATACCTTATACAAGAGTCATGGTGATCTTCCCTTCCCTTTTTACACTTTATCCTTTGGCAAGCACTATATGTTGGAAAGATCCTGATATATATACAATTGGATGTGGGTTATCATAAACTATTATTGTTGACATTACCCTTGAGGTAAAAGGTTGGGAGGCAAAACTATAAGCACCTATCTTTCTCTGTGTCCGATTAAAACTTCATACCCATAAGTATTGCGTGATTGTTAGCAATTGTGAAAGACTAAATGATAGTCAAGTATGTGGACTTGCTGAAAAGCTCTTATATTGACTCTTACCGATGTTATGATAAATTGCAATTGCTTCAATGACTGAGATTATAGTTTGCTAGTTTTTCAATGAAGTTTCTGATTCATACTTGACATTGTGAATATATTGTTACTTCAACATAAGAAATCATACGACAATATATATATATGTTGCTATTCTAAGAATTATTATGATGCCCTCATGTCCGTATTTTATTTTATCGACACCTCTATCTCTAAACATGTGGACATATTTTTTGATATTGGCTTCTGCTTGAGGACAAGCGAGGTCTAAGCTTGGGGGAGTTAATACGTCCATTTTGCATCATGCTTTTATATCGATATTTATTGCATTATGGGATGTTATTACACATTATGTCACAATACTTATGCCTTTTCTCTCTTATTTTACAAGGTTTACATGAAGAGGGAGAATGCCGACAGCTAGAATTCTGGGCTGGAAAAGGAGCAAATATTATAGACATAGTGCCCAACTCCAAAAGTCCTGAAACTCCACGAAAGTCAGTTTTGGAATATATTAAAAAATTGGGCGAAGAAAGCACCAGAGGGGGGCCACCCACTATCCACGAGAGTGGAGGGTGCGCCCCCTGCCTCGTGGGCCACCTGGCAGGCCCCTGATGCCCATCTTCTGGTATAAGGTGTCTTTTGCCCTAGAAAAAATCAGAAGGAAGCTTTCGGGACGAAGCACCACCGTCTCATGTTCAGATCCTTTATGCATATTAATACCCCTCTGATTATGAACATGAATATGATTTGTGAGTAGTTACATTTCTTCCTGAGGACATGGGAGAAGTCTTGCTATAAGTAGTCATCTGAATTTGGTATTCGTTTGATATTTTGATGAGATGTATGTTGTCTTTCCTCTATTGGTGTTATGGGAACGTCGACTACATGACACTTCACCATTTTTTGGGCCTAGGGGAAGGCATTGGGAAGTAATAATTAGATGATGGGTTGCTAGAGTGACAGAAGCTTAAACCCTAGTTTATGCGTTGCTTCGTAAGGGCCTGATTTGGATCCATATGTTTCATGCTATAGTTAGGTTTACCTTAATTCTTATTTAGTAGTTGTGGATGCTTGCGAGGGGGGTTAATCATAAGTGGGATATGCTTGTCCAAGAAAGGGCAGTACCCAAGCACCGGTCCACCCACATATCAAATTATCAAAGTAACGAACAAGAATCATATGATCATGATGAAAACTAGCTTGACGATATTTCCCATGTGTCCTAGGGAGCGCTTTCCTTTATATAAGAGTTTGTCCAGGCTTATCCTTTGCTACAAAAAGGATTGGGCCACCTTGCTGCACCTTTTTTACTTTTGTTACTTGTTACCCGTTACGAATTACCTTATCACAAAACTATCCATTACCGATAATTTCATTGTTTGCAGAGAGTACCTTACTAAAAACCTCTTGTCATTTCCTTCTGCTCCTCGTTGGGTTCGACACTCTTACTTATCGAACGGACTACGATAGATCCCCTATACTTGTGAGTCATCTAGTGGGCAGAGGCCCTCAGCGCTGTACTTGCACCAGAGGCCGGCCGCGCCATACTTGCACCAGATGCCCACCACGCCGTTCGCGCCTCCTTAGCCTAGGTGTCCACCTGGGCGCAGTAGAGGAACCTGGCCATCGCATCCTTGAGCTAGTGATCTCCGATGAAATAGCCAACTTGGAGCTCGAGATCGCGCTCCAGATGTACTGCGAGCGTGTCGACCGCTTGGACGAACGCCTGCACGAGTTCAGGCAGAGCCAAGAGCTACCGTAGGCAAGGGCTGCTGGTCATGGTCTCATGGACGTGTTTTATTTTGTTGAGTCGTTTCGATGTGGATAGCTATGTATTCACAGCAATCATGGTATTGCTTTGTTTATTCCTCTGTTTCTATGTGTGTACTCTATTTTTCGTTCTTATATGTTCTATTTCAATGTGTGTATATACGCTTTCCATTCTGTATATGTGGATGGCAACAGCTAGATTCAAATTAGTATACAAAAACAGATAGAAAATGGAATTCATAATATATATATATTAATTGTTCGTTAGTTCATCATTGCCGGGGTTTCTGAACCACGGGCACCTATGGGACCGGTGAACCGGGTCCCTTTTGGTTCGGCGGGGGGCGGAGGTTGCGCAAAGAGCAGATCGAGGCGAAGCAAGCGGGCGGTTGGTCGTGCGTGGGGTAAATCGAGGTGAAGCACGCGAGCGATTTACCTAGGTTCGGGCCGCAAGGATTCGTAAAACCCTACTGCTGCTTTGTGGATTGGTATTGATTTCTAGCTCCGGAGCGAGCGTGAGTGTGTGGAATTGCAGAACCTCGCGAGAGCTCTCGAGGTGGCCGGCCCCTTCTACGTTGCACACAGGCCTCCTTTTATACTCAAGGGGTTACCGACATAGAGCAACGGGGGCCAAGGGCAAAAGTGGAAAGGGTGCCGTGGGTAGGCACAGCTAGGTGCTGTAGTAGGCACAGCTAGCTGCTACAGTGTTATCATACCTAACCCTGACGGCAGAGGACAAGGGCATTAAATGCCCGTCTGTGTCGCCTAGACAGCACCGAAAGGGACCGCTAGGGACGCCACCGTCTTGCCACGGTGGTTGTCTTGTCAGCGCCTGCGTGCCACCGCACGCCCCTAGCTGCACAGCCTCCTGCCACGTGCGCTTGGGAGGGGCCCCGGAGCGACACGTGGGTGGATGTGCTGGAGCGCGGGCGTGGAGTGGGAGCTTGCCGCGGAAAGCGCCTTGCCGCGGCCGTCAACTTGTCGCTTCCGGGAGCTTGTCGCTCACCGGGCCTTGTCGGGGCGCGTAGCGCGCCGCGGCATGTTCCTTGGAATGCCTTGGATGGCCTTCCCGGCAAGCGCCTCTTACCGGGGCCTTGGGACGCTTCTGATGGCCTTCCCGGCAAGCTCCTCTTGCCGGGGCCTTGCCTTCTTCCCGGCAAGCTCCTCTTGCCGGGGTCTTGTCTTAAGTACTTTGTTCTTGAATGGTCTTCAAAAGGACCACGGAGGATCTTGGCGATGACCTGGCGGGCCTTGCCACGGGACGCTGCGACTGCCCATGCACAAGTTCGGGGTACTAAGGGTACCCCTACTTTAGTACACCAACAGGAGCCCCCGGGCCTGGGCCAGACACGGTGCCGAGCGCTGTTGGGCCAGGCCCAAAACAATGCACGGGCACGCGCGGCCTAGGTCACGCCGCATATCTCTCGGATTCCATCGCGCACGCCCGTAACGGCGCGCGTCGAACGCGGCGTCGTGGGTGACGCGGGCGGCGCGCGCGCGTGGAGCTAAGCCCCGCGAGCATGCGTCAAGCCATGATGAAGGGGAACGGCCCACGCCCTCTTCTCCAAATGGAGGTAGGCGTGGGGGCGTGGCGCATTTACTGGACGGGGCCGGTGCGCGATTTCCGAAGCGCCCACTCCCCGAGATCACGGGGTAGGGTGAGGCCGCCCCATCCGTCGCCTCAGTTCTGCATCTCCGCCACGCGGCTCCCATGCATTTGGGATCGCGGACGGCGGGAGCGGGAACCCGGGCCGTTGCGAGCATAGGGGACGGGTCGGCCCGCCTCCCTGCTCTTCCTGTGCCTTGATTCGCTGAGCGGGGCGGCTGGGCTCCCACTTCGCTCCTTTATAAGGAGCGGGAAGGGAGCACCGAAGCCTGCACTCTCCCGCCTCCTCCTTTCTTCAGCTTCTGCTCCCCTTTCTCTCATTCGCCATGGAGAAAGGGAATCCTGGGCCTTCATCGGTGGCGGCGAGGGTCGCTGCCAGACAGCGCACCCTCCCCTTTTCCTCGCTCGTGGTGGCAGAGCCAGCCGTAAGGGGAAGAGGGAGGGGGCGAGGTCGTGGACGAGGTCGAGGACGAGGTCGAGGCGCTCGGGGAAGAGGCGGACGGGGCGACGCGCCAGCTTCGCCCCCGCCGGCGGCTCCTCCCCTCGCGGCGGTCCATATAGGGGACAACCCTTGCGAGTTCTTCATCAAGCTGCGCCGAGCGCCTCGTCGTCGCCTCCGGCTTCCGGCTCCGTTCGCGGGCGCGATGGAGTCGGACCCGCCCGAGACTCTGAGATTACACATGAGGGGCTGTGGGATCAGCGGCACGCGAGTCCGCGTGGCGTTCCCAGCCCCTGGTGTGATGTATCTCGATCGAGGGTGGAAGACATTCGCCCGCATCCACAGCTTGACGGGGGGACTCACCCTCCATTTTAAGCTGGTGGAGGGCGATCTCCTTTCCGTCAAGGTCTTCGGGTGCTTCGGCACCCGGGCGAAGTGCTGCGTGGACAGCTCCTCCGATAGCGAAGGCTCCTCCTCGAGCGAGAGTGACGAGGAGGAGAGCGGCAGTGATGGTGAGGGTGGCGGGCGGCAGGACGGCGGCTTCGACTAGGTGTGGGGCGCCGTCTCGTGCGGCACCGGCGACCCTATCATCCGCGGCGCCGGCTTCTTGAACTCCCCGGGGGCGTCTCCTTGGGCGGCTGGCGTAGGGAGGTCACGGAAGGGGAAGAGGGCTGGCGACAAGGCCGTCAGGTCGGAGTACGAGGGCGTGGTGCCCTCGACAGCGTGCTGACGTCCTGCCGCCCCTCCTTCGCACCCTTCTCCCGGCGTCGCCATCACCGTCCGGCCCCCGGATGTTCTCTTGGTGTCTTCTGGCACCTGTAGCTCGCCTTGGCGCCCCTTTCCCCTTTTCGCCTGCTTGTTCTACCTCCTGAAGAGAGGGACAGGAAAAGGATTACGGGCACCTTATCTTTTTAATTGTAAGCCTTCGGGCCTTTAGCTGTATCTTGTAATCCTCTCCTTCATGTTTTTCATCCTCTATGGACTGTACCTGTATGGGATGTTTTTTGATGAAAAGGGGATGTTTGCTAGGTTATTTGCCTCGCGGGTCGAACCCACGCCAAGGAGCAAATCCTTGGTATCTCTCGGACAGGCATTCCATTCCCCGACAACAAGCCCCGCCGCCTTCCGACGCCGCTCGACCTTTCTCACGCCTTTGACGGAGGTGGGAACGAGGTGGGCGCGGCCTCCTCGTTTCATCCCTTCTGCTGCCGCGACTACGACCAAACTTGGCCCCGGGAACGCACTCCAGGGCCTAGAGTCGGGGGAGCACGGCAGTTTCTGGGAGGAAACGGGGTTTCGCATTCCCCAGTCCATAAGAGGATGCATGAAGTGGGATAAAAGACTTATCTATTGCAGCTCCCGGCAACTCTGGCTTGCCGGGGGTGACATCTTGGCATTCGCAGCCCCCGGCGTTCTTGCCGGGGCCCAGGTGCCGGCACGCCCTTCTTCTCCTTTTCGCCTCCAGGTGGCCTGGCCAGGACGTGCGAGCCCTGCGAACGAAGGAAAAGCAAAGGGACGGACACTCGACCTCTAAGCTAGGGGTTAGCCGCTGTTAGGGACTATCAACCCTAACCAAGGACGAGACTCAGACTCAACCTAGCATGCATGCTATAGCCCCCGGGGTATGCAGCGCTTCATTTTCTGGTGCTCAGGTTCTGCGCCTGGCTCTGTACAGAGGTTTACATGCAACATCGGCAAGACTCGTACAGAAAGGTGGTTGCCGGACGGGGTCCGACAACCGCGCCTTACGGGTAAAACTTACGAAGATGCTCGATGTTCCAGGAGTTGCTCACTTGAAAGCCATCTTCGGTCCCAAGGCGGACAGCGCCAGGCCTTGTGACTCGTTTCACCCGGTAAGGGCCTTCCCACTTCGGCGTCGACTTGTTTGGATCTTGGCCGACTGAACGCGCCGAAGAACAAGGTCGCCTTCCTCGAAGCTTCCGGCACGGGCTGGGAGTGACGGCTCGCACAACGGCCTGAAGACGATCTTCCTCAAGGAGCAGTGCGTCATCTTGCTGCAGCCGCTCTCGCTCAAGTTCATCATGAGCGAGCACTCAAGGTGACCCGTATTCGAGTTCCGTGAGGATATCTGTTCCTGCGCCAGGGTCTGCGCCCGGCTCTGTACAAAGGATTACATGCAGCAGCGGCAAGACTTGCACAGAGAGGTGGTTGCCGGACGGGGTCTGACAACCGCGCCTTACGAGTAAAACTTGCGAAGATGCTCGATGTTCCAGGAGTTGCTCACTGGAATACCGTCTTCGGTCTCCAGGCGGACAGCGCCAGGCCTGGTGACTCGTCTCACCCGGTAAGGGCCTTCCCACTTCGGCGTCAACTTGTTGGAATTCTTGGCGGACTGAGCGCGCCGAAGAACAAGGTCGCCTTCCTCGAGACTCCTGGCATTGACTCTGCGGCTGTGGTAGCAGCGCAGAGCTTGCTGGTAGCGAGCAGCTCGCACGGCAGCCTGGAGACGATCTTCCTCAAGGAGCAGCGCGTCCTCTTGCCGCAGCCGCTCTTGCTCAAGCTCATCATAAGCGAGCACTCGAGGTGACCCGTATACGAGTTCCGTGGGGGTAACTGCCTCTGCTCCATAGACTAGAGCAAAGGGTGTCTGTCCAGTGGCTCGATTTGGCGTCGTTCTGATCGACCAAAGAACCACCGGTAGCTCCTCGATCCAGTTTCTTCCACACTTGTGCAGCCTGTCGAAAGTTCTGGTCTTGAGCCCGCGCAGCACCTCGGCGTTTGCCCTCTTTGCTTGACCGTTGCTCCTTGGGTGAGCAACAGAGGCGAAGCAGACTTTGGCGCCAAGATCTTGGATGTATTGCATGAAGGCGCGGCTCGTGAACTGTGTGCCGTTGTCGGTGATTATCCGGTTAGGGATCCCGAAGCGGCAAACAATTGACCTGAAGAACTTGACGGCTGACTGTGCGGTCACCTTCCTCACTGGCTCCACCTCCAGCCACTTTGTGAACTTGTCGATTGCGACGTACAAGTACTCAAAGCCCCCGACAGCTCGGGGGAATGGGCCGAGGATGTCGAGCCCCCAGACCGAAAATGGCCAGGATAAAGGGATCGTCTGGAGAGCTTGAGCTGGCTGGTGTATCTGCTTGGAATGGAACTGGCATGCTTCACACTTGGTTACTTGTGCAGTTGCATCCTGGAGGGCTGTTGGCCAGAAGAAACCTTGCCGGAATGCTTTGCCGATGAGTGCTCTTGCGCCAATGTGGTTACCACATATGCCTCCGTGTATCTCTGCCAACAGCTTCTATCCGTGTTCCCGGGGAATGCACCTCAATTTCACACCGTTGAGTCTTCTTCTGTACAGCGTCTTGTCGACGAACTGGTACATACTTGACTGCCGGGCTACTCTTTCGGCTTCTTCTTGCTCTTCAGGAAGTTCTCCCGTCTGAAGGAAACGGACAATCTGCTGCGCCCATGTTGGAGCCTGTGGCTCGACAACAAGGACTAAAGGCAACTCTGCTGCTGCGGGAACGTCCGCTTCTACGGCGAGAAGCTGTCTCTCTGCCGGAGCTTGACGTTCTGCGACAAGCTTGCCGGGAGCTTCAGCTTCAACGGAACAAACCCTAGGGCTCGCCAGAGCATCTGGCTCACCGGCGCTCTTGGCATTGATCTTGGAGGTTGCTGCGGGAATATCTGCTTCGACGGTGAGAAGCTGTGTCTCTGCCGGAGCGTGATATCCCGCGACAAGCTTGCCGGGAGCTTCTGCTTCAACGGAACGAACCCTGGGGTTCGCCGGACCATCTTGCTCCTCAGCGCCTTCGGTGTTGATCTTGGGGACCTTCTTGGCGGCTGCTTCGGGAAGCTCTGCCGGCAGGTAGTCACCAGGAATCAACTTCCTCTTCTTGCTTTGTCCAGTTGATGGTGTTACGGACGGTTGAGTCAGCTTGAGCACAAAGGTCCCTGGTTCCACAGGTAACTTAAGTGCGGCGCACTTTGACAGGCCATCTGCAATGGTGTTCTGAGATCTCAGAACATGCTCCATTTGTAGGCCGTCAAAGCGCTCTTCTAGCTTTCTCACTTCGTCGACGTAAGCTTCCATCAACGGACTCTGATAATTCTTGTTTACTTGGCGGACGACAAGCTGTGAGTCACCCTTGACAACGAGCTTCTTGATCCCAAGGTCTGCTGCGATCCGGAGACCGGCAAGCAATCCCTCATACTCTGCAGTATTGTTTGTTGCTTGCTCCTTGGGAAAGTGCATCTGGACTATGTACTTGAGGTGCTCTCCGGTGGGCGCGATAAGCAGCACACCAGCGCCGGCGCCTTGCAGCGAGAAAGCACCGTCAAAGTACATCAGCCACTCTTTGCTCGCTTCTTTGTCGGGGATGCTCGTCTCTGGAATTTCTTCATCCGGAGTTGGCGTCCATTCCGCTATGAATTCTGCCAATGCTCTGCTCTGGATAGTTGAAGTGCTTTCAAACTTGAGACCAAAGCTTGACAGTTCTAGTGCCCACTCAACAATCCTGCCTGTCGCTTCAGGATTCTGCAGTATCCTCTTCAGCGGAAAGCGAGTGATCACTGTGGTCTCATGCGCTTGGAAGTAATGGCGCAGCTTTCTCGAGGCCATGAGAAGGCCGAAAAGCAGTTTCTGCACACCAGAGTACCTTGACCTAGCCCCCTGCAAGAGGGAACTGACAAAGTAAACTGGGCGCTGCACCGTTTTCTTCCGCATCTCCTCGTGTATCAGCGCGGGTTCATCTTTATTGGGTCCAGAGCTTGTCGGGGAAGCCCCCTGCTTGTCGCTGGATGCGCTTGCCGCGGTTGCTGGCTCATCATCCGCCTCCCTCTCTGCCACTAACGCAGCACTAACCACTTGATTGGTTGCCGCTATGTACAGCAGCAACTTCTCTTGTGGCTTAGGCGCGACCAGTATTGGAGGGGAGGACAGGTATCTCTTCAGGTCTTGCAGCGCAGCCTCCGCGTCCGGAGTCCATTTCATTGGACCTGCCTTTTTCAGTAGTTTTAAAAACGGCAAGGTGCGCTCAGCAGATCGAGAGATAAACCTGCTGAGAGCAGCCACGCAACCGGCAAGTTTCTGGACATCTTTGACGTGCTTCGGGGCTTCAATCTGCTCAATGGCCCTGATCTTGTCGGGGTTGGCTTCAATCCCCCGCTGAGACACGAAGAATCCGAGAAGCTTGCCGGAGGGAACTCCGAACACGCACTTCTCTGGGTTGAGCTTGAGGCTGATCTTGCGCAGATTTGCAAAAGTCTCGTCCAAGTCTTGGATCAGGGTTGCTCTGTTTTTGCTCTTGACCACTATATCATCCATGTAGGCTTCCACATTTCTGTGCATTTGTGTCTCAAGAGCGATATGGACTACTCTTGAAATGTTGAACCGGCATTTTTTAATCCGAAAGGCATTCGTACAAAGCAGTACGTGCCACATGGAGTAATAAATGCGGTTTTCTCTTCATCCTCCTCTGCCATGAAGATCTGATGATACCCGGAGTATGCATCAAGAAATGAAAGCAAATCACACCCAGCTGTGGAGTCAACAATCTGGTCAATGCGCGGCAAAGGAAATGGGTCTTTGGGACAAGCTTTGTTAACATCGGTGAAATCGATGCAAAGCCTCCATTTCCCGTTTGCCTTGCGCACGACTATAGGATTGGCCAACCACGTGGGATGGAGCACTCCTCTGACGAGGCCTGTTGCTTCCAGTTTCTTGATTTCCTCCGCGATGAATTCTTGGCGCTCCACCGCCTGCTTCCGGACTTTCTGCTTGACGCGCCGCGCATGAGGACAGACGGCAAGGTGGTGCTCAATCACTTTCCTGGGAACACCGGGGATGTCGGACGGTTGCCATGCAAACACGTCGACGTTCGCCCGCAGGAAAGCAACGAGCGCGCTTTCCTATTTAGGGTCAAGCATGGCACTGATGGTGAAGGTACCACCAGCGCCATCCTCCTTGGCGGACACCTCCTTCGTCTCTGGCGGAGCCGCCATCGTCTTCTTGTGCTCGCCGGCGGAGCTCGATGGTGCGTCCTCGACGGCACTGCAGCGCTCCGAAGAGGCACGCTTGCCGGAGTGGGCACTAGAGCTTTTGCCGGGCTCGGTCTTCTTGCCGGTGGAGCTCGATGGCGCGTCCTCGACGGTAGCGCAGCACTCCGAAGAGGTGCGCGTGCCGGAGTAGGCACCAGAACTCTTGCCGGACTTGGTCTTCTTGGTCCCGGGAGCTTCAGCGGCAAGTGGATCGCGGTCTGTCGTGGCTGCTGCTTCCCGGTAGATCTTGTCGGCACAGATAAGAGCGTCCTTCTTGTCGCCAGGGACAGAAATGACGCTTATCGGGCCTGGCATCTTCAGCACGTTATACGCGTAGTGAGAGGCCGCCATGAACTTGGCAAGCGCTGGACGGCCAAGTATCCCATTGTAAGGCAACGGGATATCGGCAACGTCGAACGTGACCTTCTCAGTCCTGAAGTTTAACTCGCTGCCGAATGTTACCGGCAGCGTGACCTTCGCCTTCGGCTTGCTCCTTCCCGGGTTGATTCCTTGGAATGTGCCGGTCTCTTCGAGCTCGCCGTCAGGGATCTGGAGTTTTCGGAGCACAGCGGAGGAGATCAGGTTTAAGCCGGGCCCGCCGTCGACTAGCATCTTGGTGACCTTGAGGTTGCGGATGGTTGGTGAAACCAACATCGGCAGACACCCGACCATGGTTGTGCGATCAGGGTGGTCCTCAATGTCAAAGATGATAGGCGTGCTGGACCACTTCAGAAGCTTGCGCGATTCGATGGGCGGCTCCGCTGCATTGACTTCCCGCACCCACTGTTTGAGTTGGCGGTGCGAGGTATGCAGGGAAGCGCCCCCGTCAACGCACAAGACCTCTGTGGCTTTCTGAAACTCCTATTCACTAGTCTCAACGTCATCCATGTCTTCATCCTCGCCGTCGTCGTCGTCGTTGTCGTGACCGCGGGGAGGTCTGTCTCCCTGCCGCTGCTTGGCCTTGCCACGGCGTCCTTCCTGGCCGGTGCGCTTCTGGCCAGGTTTCTCGGCACCCCCTTGGGCTCTCTCTTTGTCGCGTCGCTCATACTCAGCCCTCTGTTGCTGGGCGAGCTGCTCGACCTTCTTGCAGTTCTGGAGGTCATGGCCCTTGGTGCGGTGAATCTTACAGTATCTCTTGCCGGAGCCGTCCCGCTTGTCGGCGACCGCCACGGCCTGACAGTTGGTGCACGCGGCAACTTCCTTGCCGGAGCTACCAACTGTAGCCTTCGTGGCGTCACCTTCATTGCCGGACTGCTCAACGACCAGCACCTCGTTGTTCTGCTTCTTCCTATTGTTGCGCCGTCGGCTTCTCTTTGCCGGGGCGGCATCCTCATTGTCTGATCCTCCTGCTCCAGTGCTTTCTCCGGGGAATTTCCTCCCCTCCTCAGCGCGTGCACATTTGTCGGCCAGGGCATAAAGCTCGCTGACGTCCCGAATCTTGCACATCGCCAGCTCCTCCCGCATCCTGCGGTTACGCACGTTCTGATGGAACGCGCTAATTACCGCGGCGGGGTGGATATTTGGGATGTTGTGGTGTACACGGCTGAACCTCTGGATGTACTGGCGCAGGGGCTCTCCTTCCTTCTGGACGAGCAGATGAAGATCGCTCTCTTGGCCATGAGGTTTGTGGCCGCCTGTGAAGGCGCCAACAAACTGATGGCACAGCTCAGCCCAAGAGGATATGGAGTTGTCCGGCAAGTGCATGAGCTAGGACCTGACGTTGGGCTTGAGTACCAGCCCAGCGGGAAGTAGTTGGCAAGGATCTTGTCGTCTCGCCCCCCAGCAGCCCGCACCGCAATGGTGTAGATGCTGAGGAACTCCGACGGATGCAACTTGCCGTCGTACTTCTCTGGTACGACGGGCTTGAAGTTCTTCGTACTGGGCCACTAGACTTGCCGCAGCTCACGAGTGAATGCAGGGCAACCTACCGGGTACGGCAGGTCGCCTGGTTCCCCTGGTGCATGCATGTCGACAGAGGGCCCAGCGCGCTGGTCTGACTGACGTCGCGCTTCTCTCCGGCGCTCGATGCGTGTACGAGCATCTTCCCGCTGCCGTTCTTGAAGAACTTGTCGTTGGTCGCGACGAGCTCGCGGATCCGATGACGTGGTGGAGTCGCTGTCGTGGCGGATCCGGCGGGTCGGCGATCTTGGCCTTCGGGGTGGGGAGTGCATAGTAGTTGCACCCCCACCAGTCTTGTCTCCACCGGTTTGCGCCTGGCTGACTCGCTGCGGCTGCAACATGCTCGGCTGCTGAGGAGTGTCGCCGTTGGCGAAGCCGACGAGACTCTGGATAGTGGCCCTCCAGTCGTCGATCTTGTCCGCCGCTGGAGGGTAGTCTAGGAGCAGCTAAGCTCGTGCCAGAGCTTCCGCTGCGGTGGCGGGCGGCGGTAGCGAACGGTGCGAGGAGCGGGATACGCTCGGACTCCTAACCACGTTAGAAGGAGCGGTATCCCGTCCAGGCGACCGTGTCTCGCTCGCGCCGGCTTGTTGAAGCGCATGGTGGTCCTAGGCGCTCCGGGATCCACCAGCTCGATCTTTATCCCGCGAGCGCATGGTACCGTGAGTACCATGACGCTGCCGGTCCCGCGCCTCCTGAGATGGGCGCGGTGCATGCACGGACGCCGAGGTCTTGGAGTGCGCCCGGTCGTTGTGGGAGCCGACCACGCCGCCGATGGGCAGCGCAGCCTTGCCCTGGGACCTGGTAGCACCAAGAGTTCCCTTGTCGATGCATGCCCTTCCGTCGGCGCCTGCCCCACCGTCCGTTTGCTCCGGCGGTGGGTGGCTCGGCGCGGACGGAGCAGCTGCCTCCGAAACTTTCTTCTTCGGTGGCATGTTGATGAAGAAGATGAAGATCTAGCTCGCAAGAACGCCGGATCTGATTCGCACAACGTCGACGCCCCCTACGTGGCGCGCCAGAGATGCCGGGGTTTCTGAACCACGGGCACCTATGGGACCGGCGAACCGGGTCCCTTTTGGTTCGGTGGGGGGCGGAGGTTGCGCAAAGAGCAGATCGAGGCGAAGCAAGCGGGCGGTTGGTCGTGCGAGGGGTAAATCGAGGTGAAGCACACAAGCGATTTACCCAGGTTCGGGCCGCAAGGATGCGTAAAACCCTACTCCTGCTTTGTGGATTGGTATTGATTTCTAGCTCCGGAGCGAGCGTGAGTGTGTGGAATTGCTGAACCTCGTGAGAGCTCTCGAGGTGGTCGGCCCCTTCTACGTTGCACACGGGCCTCCTTTTATACTCAAGGGGTTACCGACATAGAGCAACGGGGGCCAAGGGCAAAAGTGGAAAGGGTGCCGTGGGTAGGCCCAGCTAGGTGCTGTAGTAGGCACAGCTAGCTGCTACAGTGTTATCATACCTAACCCTGACGGCAGGGGACAAGGGCATTAAATGCCCGTCTGTGTCGCCTAGACAGCACCGAAAGGGACCGCTAGGGACGCCACCGTCTTGCCACGGTGGTTGTCTTGTCAGCTCCTACGTGCCACCGCACGCCCCTAGCTGCACAGCCTCCTGCCACGTGCGCTTGGGAGGGGCCCCGGAGCGACATGTGGGTGGATGTGCTGGAGCGCGGGCGTGGAGTGGGAGCTTGCCGCGGCAAGCGCCTTGCCGCGGCCGTCAACTTGTCGCTTCCGGGAGCTTGTCGCTCACCGGGCCTTATCGGGGCGCGTAGCGCGCCGGGGCAAGTTCCTTGGAATGCCTTGGATGGCCTTCCCGGCAAGCGCCTCTTGCCGGGGCCTTGGGACGCTTCTGATGGCCTTCCCGGCAAGCTCCTCTTGCCGGGGCCTTGCCTTCTTCCCGGCAAGCTCCTCTTGCCGGGGTCTTGTCTTAAGTACTTTGTTCTTGAATGGTCTTCAAAAGGACCACGGAGGATCTTGGCGGTGACCTGGCGGGCCTTGCCACGGGACGCTGCGACTGCCCGTGCACAAGTTCGGGGTACTAAGGGTACCCTTACTTTAGTACACCGACAATCATAGAATATATATATATATATATAAACTCATCACATATACGTGATGATACTTAACTACTAGGTACAATGCATAAAATTGAAAACGAATAATACTAAAACAAATAATCCCTCATGGGGCCAGTATTCCGGCAGCCTCTCGCTAGCAGATCCTTGGTGCGCGGCGTCTTCCCAGTGCGGAGGCAGTACTCCGCCTCCTCCGCCTCGTACTGCTTGACGTACCGATCTGCCTCTTGCTGGCGGACGCACACGAACGATCTTGCCGCTTCATTGGGCGCCCACCACAGCTCCTCATCGGTGGCACGCTGGAGCTTATCGGCCCACCTCCACGCACTGATGAGGGGCCCAACACCTATGACCTTCCTCGCGAAGTACCCATCTTTGTACACCTCCTCGGCACGACGATGCGCCCGCCCCCAAAGCTCCGCCACCTCCTTTTTCGAGGTGGCATCATGGGATTCACAGGCCGCCTGGTACCTGGCTTCCTCCTCTGCCATCTCCTTCTTGAACACCACTTGCCTGGCTTTCTCAACCGGCGGCAGCGACTTCCATAGACAAAGATTGTATTGGCCCCAAAACCAATCCAAAGTTGGGGGGTCCGGCGCAACCTCGTGTGGCGGCGCATAAGGATCCTCATCGCTGCTATTCGAGTGAGCGTCCTTGGGGGGCAGCGACTCCTCGTCGGCGTGTGGGTAGACCGGCGGCGCCATGGCAGAGATTTGAGAGAGAGAGAGAGCGAGCGAGGGGTGGATGTAGATGAGAATGCAGGTGGGGCGACGTGAGCAAGGTAGTATTTATTGGCGGCCAGAATCTAGATCGACGGGGATAGTACACACGCCGGTAGCCGAAATTTACGAGTACTGTAGTTTGAATTACATACGATTCCCGCAGCAAAATCTGTGTGTGAACATAATAGTAATACAGAACCATGTTTGATTAATGATCCCCACCACTCACCTACCAAACATCGAGCCACGCGAGAGAGTGCCAATCATGTGGGGGCCGGTTGTGTCTTGCAAGATCTTTACATTTTCTTTTTTGAACACCAGATATTTACATCATCTGATGATTTTTTAACCCGCACACAAGTACACAAAAATATGATTTTTCAAACCGTTATGGTTAGGCGTTGCATGTAGATGTAGTGCAAATTTGAATTACGGTCATTAAATGCCTAGAAAATCACTTAAATGTGTTCAAAAGGTCAAATAACCCCTGAAATTTTCCAAATTTTCACATGACTGTTGTATTAGTGCACGTTAAACGTAGAAAAAATTCAAGGCCGTAAGAAGAAGCTATCTCCCGTTCGTCATCAAACATGCATTGTTCCCTCTCGGAACCATGAACTTTCTAGTGAGTTGCTCCGATTTGTGAGGGGTGTGTGTCCAAACTTTCATCAAACAGGCCAATTTTCTTACCACATCATCTTGGTGGCATGACATTAAATCAAGCAAGGTTTCATGTTTTTCTGATCATTTTTTTTTATTTTTTGGAATTAAAATGCCATGGCACTCCATGCATGTGCCCACGCCATGAGACCAATATGTTTGAAAATTCCTTCTAATTTACTGCACATGGAATTAACTCGCAGATAAGCACACAAATATAATTTTTCAAACCGTTATGGTTAGGCATTGCATGTAGATGTAGTTCAAATTTGAATTACGGTCATTAAATGGCTAGAAAATCACTTAAATGTATTTAAAAGGTCAAATGACTGCCAGAATTTTCCAAATTTTCACAGTATAGTTGTAGTAGTGCATGTTAAACGTAGAATAAATTTTGAAGGCCGTAAGAGGAAGCTATCTCCTGTTCGTCATCAAACATGCATTGTTCCCTCTCAGAACCACGGGCCTTCTAGTGAGTTGCTCCTGTTTGTGAGGGGTGTGTGTCCAAACTTTTGTCACACATGCCAATTTTTTGCCACATCATCTTGGCGGCATGACATTACATCAAGCAAAGTTTCATGTTTTTTGATCATTTTTTAATTTGTTGGAATGAAAATGCCATGGCACTCCATGCATACGTATGCATGTGTCCATGTCGTGAGACAAATTTGTTTGAAAGTTCCTTCTAATTTACTGCACATGGAATTAAGTCACACACAAGTACACAAATATGATTTTTCAAACAATTATGGTTAGGCGTTGCATGTAGATGTAGTTCAAATTTGAATTACGGTCATTAAATGG
Organism: Triticum urartu; assembly: GCF_056163025.1. Classification (NCBI taxonomy): domain Eukaryota; kingdom Viridiplantae; phylum Streptophyta; class Magnoliopsida; order Poales; family Poaceae; genus Triticum; species Triticum urartu. The sequence continues at coordinate 446,203,413 of NC_141876.1, forward strand.
CTAGAAAATCACTTAAATGTCTTCAAAAGGTCAAATGACCCCTTGAATTTTCCAAAATTTCACAGTATAGTTGTAGTAGTGCATGTTAAACGCAGAATAAATTTTGAAGGCCGTAAGAGGAAGCTATCTCCTGTTCGTCATCAAACATGCATTATTCCCTCTCGGAACCACGAGCCTTCTAGTGAGTTGCTCCGGTTTGTGAGGGGTCTGTGTCCAAACTTTTGACACACATGCCAATTTTTTTGCCACATCATCTCGGTGGCATGACATTACATCAAGCAAGGTTTCATGTTTTTTGATCATTTTTTAATTTGTTGGAATTAAAATGCCATGGCACTCCATGCATACGTATGCATGTGTCCATGTCGTGAGACAATTATGTTTGAAAATTCCTTCTAATTTACTGCACATGGAATTAGCTCGCACACAAGTACACAAATATGATTTTTCAAACCGTTATGGTTAGGCGTTGCATGTAGATGTAGTTCAAATTTGAATTATGGTCATTAAATGGGTAGAAAATCATTTAAATGTCTTTAAAAGGTCAAATGACCCCTAGAATTTTCCAGAATTTTAAATTACAGTTGTATTAGTGCATGTTAGACGAATGAAACAATTGAAGGCCGTAAGAGGAAGCTATCTCCCATTCATCATCAAACATGCAATGTTCCCTCTCAGAACCACGAGCCTTCTAGTGAGTTGCTCCGGTTTGTGAGGGGTGTGTGTCCAAACATTGGTCAAACATGCCAATTTTTTACCACATCATCTTGGTGGCACGACATTGCATCAACCAAGTTTTCATGTGTTTTTGATATTTTTTTAATTTTTTGGAATTAAAATGCCATGTCACTCCATGCATACATATGCATGTGTCCATGTCGTGAGACAGATATGTTTGAAAATTCCTTCTAATTTACTGCACATGGAATTAACTCACACACAAGTACAGAAATATGATTTTTAAACCATTAAGGCTAGACGTTTCATGTAGATGTAGTTCAAATTTGAATTACGGTCATTAAATGACTAGAAAATCACTTAAATGTCTTTAAAAGGTCAAATGACCGCTAGAATTTTCCAAAATTTCACATTATAGTTTTACTAGTGCACGTAAAACATAGAAAAAAATTGATGGCTGTAAGAGGAAGCTATGTCCCGTTCGTCATCAAACATGTATTGTTCCCTCTTGGAACCACGAGCCTTTTAGTGAGTTGCTCCGGTTTGTGAGGGTTTTGTGTGTCCAAACTTTCATCAAACATGCCAAATTTTTTACCACATCATCTTGGTGGCATGACATTACATCAATCAAGGTTTCATGTGTTTCTGATATTTTTTAAATTTTTTCGAATTAAAATGCCACATCAATCCATGCATACATATGCATGTGTCCATGTCGTGTGACAAATATGTTTGAAAATTCCTTCTAATTTACTGCACATGAAATTAACTCGCACACAAGTACACAAATATGATTTTTCTAACCATTATGGTTAGCTGTTGCATGTAGATGTAGTTCAAATTTGAATTACGGTCATTAAATGGCCAGAAAATCAAATAAATGTCTTTAAAAGGTCAAATGACCCCTAGAATTTTCGAAAATTTCACATTACAGTTGTACTAGTGCACGTAAAACATAGAAAAAAAATTGAAGGCCGTAAGGGGAAGCTATCTCCCGTTCGTCATCAAACATGTATTGTTCCCTCTTGGAACCACGAGCCTTCTAATGAGTTGCTCCGGTTTATGAGGGTTGTGTGTGTCCAAAATTTCGTCAAACATGCCAAATTTTTTACCACATCATCTTGGTGGCATGACATTACATCAATAAAGGTTTCATGTGTTTCTGATATATTTTTAATTTTTTGGAATTAAAATGCCACATCAATCCATGCATACATATGCATGTGTCCATGTCGTGAGACAAATATGTTTGAAAATTCCTTCTAATTTACTGCACATGAAATTAACTCGCACACAAGTACACAAATATGATTTTTCAAACCATTATGGTTAGCTATTGCATGTAGATGTAGTTCAAATTTGAAGTACGGTCATTAAATGGCTTGAAAATCACTTAAATGTCTTCAAAAGGTCAAATGACCCATAGAATTTTCCAAAATGTCACATTATAGTTGTACTAGTGCACGTTAAACATAGAAAAAATTGAAGGCCGTAAGAGGAAGCTATCTACCGTTCATCATCAAACATGCAGTGTTCCCTCTTGGAACCACGAGCCTTCTAGTGAGTTGCTCCGGTTTGTGCGGGGTGTGTGTCCAAACTTTCTTCAAACATGCCAAATTTTTTACCATATCATCTTGGTGGCATGACATTAGATCAACCAAGGTTTCATGTGTTTCTGATTTTTTTATTTTTTGGAATTAAAATGCCATGTGACTCCATGCTTAATTGTGTCATAGCCGTTAGAACAATATGTTTGAAAATTCCTTCCAATTTACTGCACATGGTATTAAATTGCACACAAGTACACAAAAATATGAGTTTTCAAACCGTTATGGTTAACTGTTGCATGTACATGTAGTTCAAATTTCAATTACGGTCATTAAATGGCTAGAAAATCACTTAAATGTCTTAAAAGGTCAAATGACCCCTGAAATTTTCCAAAATTTGACATGACAGTTGTATTAGTACTACAAAATTTCTTGTACATTTAAAACACCATCAGTTGCCACTTTACTCTAAATTCGTCTTTCACAGCTAATAAAAAATATCTACAACATCACACACACTTGTTTTCTAGGAATCATTTGCGATGAAAATATCTGGGTCTATTTAAGTCTCCCTTCTTATGCTTCGCCGGCTCGTCTGCTCCAGTGCCGGCAACCCCCGAATCCACGAATCCCGATCCCCAATCCCGCACCCCCTTCTTGCACAGATGATGCCGTGGAAACACTTTGTGAAGGCCCGTACGATGGCCGCCCCCCCCCCCGAGCGCCGCCACCTGCACCGAGAGCACAGCTTCCTACGCTGAGAGTGCTGTCGCATCCGCATAGAGCGCGGCCACTTCCGCCGAGAGGGCGTCTGCGGCAGCCGATAGGGCAAATGCAGGAGCCGAGACTGCTGTAGCTGCTGCTGCTGCGATGATGGCTGCAAACACCGAGAGTGCTCGAGCTTCCATCCGTGTCACGGATGTCACCCTGGCCCGAGTCGAGGCCATCCAAACCAAGATCGAGGATGCACATGCCAAGATATTCCAGGCCACCTCGGACTCCAGCATGCAACCCACGTCTGAAAAGGCAGCGGTGGCCATGGAGCACCTGCTTTCTCATGAGGTCGCCGAGCGGGAGCTAGAGATGCAGGAGGTGGTGGAGATCGAGGAGCGTCGGGAGGAGGAGTTGCGCGTGGCCAAGTCGAGGTAGAGAAGAGTCTGTCTGTCGAGGAATCGGCAATGGAGTACCAACGCGAGCTCTGGCGCAGCCACTACTACTACTACTACTACAACCTTGAGGGCGGCACCGAGGACGAGGACAAGGACGAGGATGAGGATGCAATCGACTTCAGTAGGGGGAACGCGGAGTTCACCAATGGCGGCATGTCGCCAGGACAAGTCATCGACGTCTCATCTCACACCGGCGATGCATAGGCCAGCACGGTGGCGGATTTGTTAAAATTATGCGTACTTAGGGTTTGTTTTTAATGCTGGTCTTTTGTTAGAGCAATGTTTAGGTCAATTGGTTCTATTTAATTACTATAATTGCTTGATTCAGTAACTGTCGTCTGTCTGCTGTACGCTGTTTTGTGTGCCCAAATTAGCAAGCAATGTTAAATTATGCAATGACGTACCTGGGGAAATTTCCACCAAAATTTGAATTATCAAACTCATCCCATGCGTGTAAAGTAGAAGAATCATTTGCGATGCACACAATCATTCAAAGTGAATGGTTCGGCGGCACCACGACCAAAGTTTCCCTCCACATTTCCAAAATTTTGGCCTACCACCAAAATATCTACCCCCGCCCCTCCCCCTTCCCCACCCCCTTTTTCTCCCCGAGTGAGGGAGTCCTGGACTAAGGGGTCATCGGGTGTCCGGCCTGTTATCCATGGGCCGGACTGATGGGTTGAGAAGTCATGAAGGCCGAAGACTATACCTGTGTCTGGATGGGACTCTCCTGGGCATGGAAGGCAAGCTTGGCGACCGACTATGAAGATTCCTTCTTATGTAACTAACTCTATGTAACCCTACATCCCCCCGGTGTCTATATAAACCGGAGGGGTTAGTCCGGAAAGGATATACTCATTACCATAGTCATACATGTTAGACTTCTAGGGTTTAGCCATTACGATCTTGTGGTAGATCAACTCTTGTAACACTCATATTCATCAAGATCAATCAAGAAGGACGTAGGGTATTACCTCCATAGAGAGGGCCCGAACCTGGGTAAACATCGTGTCCCCCGTCTACTGTTACCATCGATCCTAGACGGACAGTTCGGGACCCCCTACCCGAGATCCACCGGTTTTGACACCGACACTGGTGCTTTCATTGAGAGTTCCACTGTGCTGTCGATGAAAGGTTCGATGGCCCCTTCAATCGTCTATACCGACGCTGTCCATGGAGAAACCTTCCTCCCCGGATAGATTTTCGTGTTTGTCGGCTTTGTACTGCGCGCCAACTCGCGTGGCCATCTGGAGCAGATCGATAGCTACGCCCCTGGCCACCAGGTCATATTTGGAAGCTTGAACTATGTCGTAGATATCCGTGGAGACTTGATCTTCAATGGATTTGAGACCGCAACGACCGCTCCCGCTCGCCCCAATGAACATGACTTAAATCTGTCATCGGATCACATCCAGGAGATGGTCCCTGTTGCTGCAACGGCCTTAGAACCGGAGCAGATAATGCCATCCGAGGCCACAGAGTCCACGACGTTGGACCGCACATGGACTCGACACCCCACAATATTTGCGTCAATGGAACTCCAGATTCGTCTTTGGCTATAAGTCCCGGACCGGGTACGCCTGCGGACACCGAGCTGGATCGGTTATGGATTTTCGAATTTAGCACCGCAGACATCTTCTAGCACTCACCTTTGGGTGATGTGCTAAACTCTTTGAAGAACTTGTCCTTGGAGAAGGACTCACAGCGGAACTATGTTCGGTTCGAGCCAGAGGCTGATGATGGGAAATTTTGCTTCCCACCCGCCACCCACTTCATAGCCACTGTCGATGACTTAACTGACGTGCTCGATTACAGCTCCGAAGACATCGACGACATGGACGACGATGCCGACCAGGAGAAAGGCCATAACCCGCCATTTACTGGACGTTGGACAGCCGCCTCTTTGTATGATGTGTACATGGTTGACACACCTAAAAAAGCTAGCGACGATGACAAAGGATATCCAGTTGCGAATAAACCTTCAGAGACACAGTCCAAGCACCGGCGCCCTAAACGCCGCTCTAAGCCCCATCTCTCAAGCAATGGCACAACTGGCACCGAAGAAAATAGTACTCCGGACGATGCCGAAAATAATGAAGAATCTGTCGGGGCCGCATCCGAAAAGGAGGAAGAAGGCAACGGGCAGGATAACCCTGATAAACAGGCCATGCCCAATGACCCAAATAATGATAGTCATCGTACAGTCTCCGAAGATGATGAGAGTCTCGTCAATGAGGACTTCATCGTGCCTGAGGCACCCCTCGAGCAGGAGCGCTTCAAGCGTCAGCTAATAGCCACTGCAAGAAGCCTAAAGAAGAAACAGCAGCAACTCCAAGCTGATCAAGACCTGCTCATTGATAGGTGGACTGATGTCCTGGCAGCCGAAGAATACGGCCTCAAGCGCCCAGCCAAGAGTTACGCAAAGTGCAGACTGCTACCTTAGTTCGACGAGGAGGCACCAGAACCCATACCTCCCTCACGCAATGCGGACCGACCATGCGGTCGGGATAGTGCGGCGGACCAACCACCCCGCGGTCGGGATAAAGCGGCAACTCAGGCTGAACAACAGCCTGCCCCACCACCTCGCAAAAACAGGGACAGAACATCTCGGGACCATACATACGACCTTCGGCTGGAGCTGGACAGTAGAGCAGAATGCACCAGATCAATCTACGGATCGCGAGGATGTTTCCCGACTCGGGATGACGGCTACCTATTCGGAAGTGAGAAACCTAGTCACACCTGGGCCGATAGCCACAGACGGACTCCATCGGAGGTGCGTCGTGATGCGACCCGATATAGAGGCGCCACACACCCTCTCTGCTTCACAGATGAGGTGCTGGATGACGAATTCCATGAGGGGTTCAAGCCCGTCAATATTGAATCATACGACGGAACAACCGATCCCGCAATATGGATTGAGGACTTTATTCTCCACATCCACATGGCCCGTGGAGACGACCTCCACGCCATAAAATACCTCCCACTGAAACTCAAAGGGCCAGCTAGACACTGGTTGAATAGCCTGCCCGAGAATTCCATCGGCAGCTGGGAGGACTTGGAAGAGGCCTTCCTTGACAACTTCCAAGCTACATATGTCCGGCCACCCGATGCCGATGACTTAAGACACATAGTTCAACAACCTGGAGAATCAACCAGAAAATTCTAGACTAGGTTCCTAACCAAAAAGAACCAGATCGTTGACTGTCTGGATGCCGAAGCCCTAGTGGCCTTTAAACACATCATCCGTGACGAATGGCTAGCATGCCACCTCGGCCAAGAAAAGCCGAAGTCCATGGAAGCCCTTGTGGCACTCGTGACCCGCTTTTGCGCGGGTGAGGACAGCTGGGTGGCTCGTACCAAAAACACAGCCAGCGAGACAGGCCCCTTCGAGGCCAAGAACAGCTCCGGCAAGCTCCGGCGCAACAGACACAAACGCCGAAGCAATGGCGACAACACAGATGACACCACCATTAATGCCGGATTCAGCGGCTCCAAGTCCGGCCAGCGAAAGAAGCCCTACAAAAGGAATAGTGAGGTACCATCCAACCTGGATCGCATACTCGATCGTCCGTGCCAGATACATGGTACCCTAGATAAACAAGCCAATCACACCAACAAAGACTATTGGGTTTTCAAACAGGATGGCAAGTTAAATGTCGAAAAAAAGAAAAGGGGTCACAAAGTGAGGACAAGGATGAAGGGCCCCGGCAGCCGAACACTGGTGGGCAGAAGAAATTTCTCCCTCAAGTCAAAACGGTGAACATGATATACGCTACACACATCCCCAAAAGGGAGCGCAAGCGAGCACTTAGGGACGTCTACTTGGTAGAACCAGTCACCCCAAAAGTTAATCCGTGGTCGTCATTCCCGATCACCTTCGATCATCGAGATCACCCAACTAGTATCCGGCATGGCGGTTCAGCCGCACTGTTCCTCGACCCAATCATCGACGGATTTCACCTAACACGAGTCCTAATGGACGGTGGTAGCAATCTCAACCTACTTTATCAGGATACAGTGCGGAAGATGGGCATTAATCCCTCACAAATCAAACCCACAAAGACTATCTTTAAAGGAGTCATACCAGGCGTTGAGGCCCGCTGGACGGGCTCAATCACGCTGGAGGTGGTCTTCGGTTCTCCAGACAACTTCCAAAGCGAGGAGTTAATCTTCGATATCGTCCCCTTCCACAGCGGCTACCACGCACTGCTCAGACGAACCGCGTTTTCTAGATTCAACGTGATGCCACACTATGCTTATCTCAAGCTGAAAATGCCCGGTCCGCGCGGCGTCATAACAGTCAAGGAAACGCAGAACGCTCCCTCCGGACAAAGGAGCACACCGTCGCCCTAGCAGTAGAGGTACAAAGCAGCCTTCTAAAGAAGCATCATAGTCTGGCTGCCGAGCCCCTGGACATCATTAAGAGGGTCCAGACTATGCTACAACAGGACAGCATAGCTCGTCAAGAGCTCAATTAGCAATTCGGCCTCCGCCCCAATCCCGGTGAGGTAGTGGCATTCATACCACACGTCCATAACTACGCACTCATGGGCATCGACGGAGGCACAAGCTATCCCGGGATCCACGGTTCGGCTAGACCGATCCTGGACACACATATAACTTTACTATCTCCTTTCCCCTTGTTTCAGGTTTCTCCTATGGGGGCCTCCTTCGATGCCCTGATTAACGATCCCATCAAAGGACAAACACACCGGATTAACACGGGCACAAGCGTACATGGGAAGCCCTAGAGGCTAACAATTTCTAGGACCCACGTGCAGCCCGCCTTTGGGTATCGCATGTCAAATAGCCGGTTGCTTATTGCATTATTTTGTACCAATATGCTTGGACCGTTAACCCAACTATAATGGAAACAGTTCATGACCCAAGTTCAGGCGCTCCCGATCCTATCTCTGTTCTCCCTCTGTTTTCCTTTATATTACTTATTTCCTAGCAACCGTACACTCTGGTACGTTACTTATTTCCTATCATCATCCTTGAAACAAACAAGTGGAGAATGCATCAAAAGAGACATACCTCGCTAGTGAGGTGTTTAGCGTTGTGCCCACGATATGAATCTGTGGCCGGTGGTTTCTCGTTGCCCTTAAAGAGCAACTTCCGTGCACCTTCGTGAGTAGTCTCGAAGAGCCTCACCAGGGTCTGGTGGTTCTTCGGGTTGAACTCCCACAGAGGATGGCTTCGGTGCTAGCACGGAAGGATCTGGCGAACTAGCATGACCTAGATCACATCCACAAGCTTGATGTTCTTGGTTACCATGCTTTGAATGCGCGTCTGTAGCGCTATCACCTCGTCAGGGGAACCCCAGTCCGGACTCTTCTCAACCTAGGAGGTGAGTCGCATGGGAGCACCAGAGCAGAATTCGGCAGCTGCGTCCCAAGCGGCGCCGCGAGGTTTTGTGATGTAGAACCAGTGCTTCTGCCACTCCTTTACTGTGTCCACAAAAGTACCTTTGGGCCAGGAGACGTTGGACAGCTTGCTCACCATGGCTCCTCCGCACTCCGCATGCTGGCCATCCACCACCTTCGGCTTCACATTAAAGACTTTGAGCCACAACCCGAAGTGGGGTTGGATGCGGAGGAAGGCCTCACACACGACGATAAACGCTGAGATGTTGAGGAAGGAATTCGGGGATAGATCATGGAAATCTATCCCGTAATAATGCATCGGCCCACGGACGAAAGGATGGAGTGGAAACCCTAGCCCGCAGAAGAAATGGGGGAAGAACACTACCCTCTCAGTGGGCTTCGGCGTGGGGACGACTTGTCCCTCGGTCGGCAGGCGGTGAGTGATCTCCTTCGCCAAGTATCTGGCCGCCCGAAGCTCCGTAATGTTCTCCTCCTTGACAGAGGAGACCATCCACTTGCCCTGACCTCCGGAACTGGACATGGTGGCTTGAGTGGAAAGGAGATGAGAACTTGGGCGCTGGAGCTCGAGATTGGAAAGGCGGAGGCGGATAGAGGGCGTGAGAGAGGAAGAGCGAATCCTTATCCCCTTATAAAGGCAATGAATATTAAACGCCTCCTCACTCGCCTTAAGATTCGCCTATTCCCAAGGTCCGTATAAACGGCATGGTTGGGTTACCCATGCCCGTATTGATGAGAATCCCGCGATAGGGGGACACGATCTCTGCTTTGACAAGACGTGCCAATGGCAACCGCGTCTCGGGACGTGGGGCATTGAAACATGAAAGTGGTTTGGAATTATGGCCGGTCAGACGTAATATCGTGCTACAAAAAAGTTGTCAGCGGATGGAACTCGTGTAAGAATATATTCTCTCTGCGGTTGTGTATGGTGTATGTGACAGGTCCGGATACTATCATCGCATCCAAAGACTATCTTGAAGCTCAGATAGAAGGGAACCCGCCTTGCAATGCTGAAGACAATCTGCGCGCCGGACTCCTCGTCATTGAAGCCAGGTTTAGGGGCTACTGAGGGAGTCCCGGACTAAGGGCTCCTCGGGCGTCCAACCTGTTATCCATGGGCCGGACTGATGGGCTGAGAAGACATGAAGGCCGAAGACTGTACCTGTGTCCAGATGGGACTCTCCATGGCGTGGAAGGAAAGCTTGGCGGCCGACTATGAACATTCCTTCCTATGTAACCGACTCTATGTAACCCTAGATCCCCCCGGTGTCTATATAAACCAGAGGGGTTAGTCCGGAAAGCATATACTCATTACCATAGTCATAGAGGTTAGACTTCTAGGGTTTAGCCATTTCGATCTCGCGGTAGATCAACTCTTGTAACATTCATATTCATCAAGATCAATCAAGCAGGACGTAGGGTATTACCTCCATAAAGAGGGCCCGAACCTGGGTAAACATCGTGTCCCCCGTCTCCTGTTACCATCGATCCTAGACACACAGTTCGGGACTCCCTACCCGAGATTCACCGGTTTTGTCACCAACACCGATCACATGTCACATTTCCCCTGTTTCCTCCTTCCTTCCTTCCTTCCTAAGCTATAGCCGTTTCCTTGCTCTCGCTGTCTCGCATCCTACCACTGAGGTCACCATGGTCTTCTTCAAAGACCTCTCGAGCGGTTGCTCCTCTGGCGACGACTCCTTCACCACCTTGGTATGCCTCTCTTCTCTCTCTCGGGCTATGCCTTGGAATGAAGGATTTTTACCCGATGGTCGATTTGAGTCATTTCTTCCTATTGTAGCTCCCTAGGACCATCAGCGGCAACGAATGGAGCGGGATGGATGAAGATCTATCTGCTCATTGTCACCATGAATCTCCATGCGTGAAGCTAGTTGCGTTTGAATCTATGGACAGTGGGGGAAGTTTTTGGCATGTGCAGAGAATGTTAGACCCTCTATCGTTGTTACATTTGTTAGACATGATTCAGACACTAACATGGTCCCAACCCATTCATACCACACCTTCAACCAAACGCATCCTAAGACAATGTCACAGTTTGTACCTAGTATCTTAAATTGTTGCCATCTCATCAGCGGTGCCATTAGAAAATTATTTGGCACCACTTCAGCAGTTTGTGCAGCCAACTTTGGTCCACACATCTGAGCAGCCAAGCAGTAAAATACTAAATATTTATGGCACGAAGGAACTGGGCATCTGAGCAACTACATGCTCCGGAGTCCGGGTCCCTGATTTTATTCCGCTGCATTGGCTCGCTAGTGTAGGGCACCGGTGCGAGATGTAGCAACAGTTGTCTTTACCCTAGTTTTGGCATACATAATGGACGACCTTAGTGCTATTAGTTCTATGTTACTAAATTTGTGCATGTACACACCTGTTAGTATCAATTTTCTGTCATCCAAACACTGTCGCTATGCTATTGCAGTTATATTTACGTTCCTCATAAAATGTTCAATTTGTTATTTATTGTACATTAGTAAGAACTTGTAGCGTTGTTGTAGTTAATTATAGCTTTTGATGTTCCAGAATTTTGTTGTTGTCTCAGTAGCAATTAATTCATTTGCACATTGATCTTTTTGAGAAGATATGTCATAATTAACATGTTTCCTCAGTTTTTAAAATAAGCATTGGTGATTTTGTATGTTGCTATAAACCCATTTCCCCTACAATTGTTATTGATCTAGTTTTAAATATTATAGGATGAATGGAAGTGTTCTTACTTGGACTGGGTTGATCCAGAGTGGCCACAGTGTTTGAAGATGTGCCTAGCAAAGCTCTGGAGCATGTATGAGGAAGAGAACAGACATAGGCTTAGAGAAAGTGTTGTCAACGCTGAAGAATATTTGAAGATGCAGGATAAAAAGAGGAAGGTGGAGAATGAGCTTAGATTTTTTAAATCAGACTTTGCTAAGATGGTGTTGGCGAAGGAGGAGGCAGTTTCCCAGTTGGCCATTGCAAAAATGTTCTTATTGAACTGAAAGCAGAGGTGGATAAGACGAGCCTGGATGATCTCAATTAGGGAATTGAATATATTGTTCTAATATTGTTCTTATGAAGTTGAACTAGCTATATGTTGTACTGTGCTGTTTTCACGTAGCTATCATACTGTGATGTTATAATATATTTATGTTCCTGATATGAAATGTGAATTTGTGTAATACTGGAATTATTAATTGTAAACTAATAAATCTGCTAAATGTGTCGTGGAACTTTGCAAACGGTTCTAGCAGTAAAAGTGCTTGTGATGGATAGCCTAGTGCGACACAGTTTTCTTCATCAAATCGTGTGTGATTTAGTTGATAAAAGCAAACAGTTAACCAAGTCAGAGCATGTGTGATAGTTACACCTTTCACACACGAGCCTACACATAAAACTGTGTGGGATGTACATATGAACAGAAATGTTTTCCCTGGATTGACTGTGTGGGATGTACATAAGAACGAAACGTATTCCTTGGATTGACTGTGTCTGATATACATAGGAACGGAAACGTTTTCCCTGGATTGACGGTGTGGGATGTAAATTAGAATGGGAACGTATTCCTTAGATTGCCTGTGTGTGATATACATACCTACGGAAATGTTTTTCTGGGATTCACCATGTGGGATGTACATACCTACGGAAATGTTTTTTTGGGATTCACCATGTGGGAAGTACACACCTACGGAAATGTTTTTCTGGGATTCACCATGTGGGATGTACATACCTATGGAAATGTTTTTCTGGGATTCATCGTGTGGGATGTACATACCTATGGAAATGATTTGGTTTTGATACCTCGCTCGACCGCACACAAGCTCATTTGGTGTCCCAGGAGGGCCTATCCCCGACGATTTCTAGGTCGTGTGGGAAGGACCCCCCTATCGCCCACACTCACTTGGCGACGGTTCCAAATGCCGTCCCAGAAAGGGGTTAAAACCCATTTGCATAGCACAGATGCGTACTAGTGTGTGTAGAAGAAGTTGGTGCAGTGCCCAGTATATTATGCCAGTTCCCTTTTCCAGGGGCTAGATCATGATATTCTGGAATGCAGAAATTGCTTTTTGGTCTCCTTATGGCCTCTAGGAAGCTGTGCCACTACTTCCAGGCACACCAAATCACAGTCATCACTCGCTTTCCAATACAAAGGATTTTGAGAAATCGAGATGCAACAGGCAGGATTCTTGAGTGGACGTTGGAACTGTCAAGCTTTGACCTCAAGTTTGAAAGCACATCAACAATCCAGAGAAGAGCCTGCTACTTCTTGAGCTTGCTTTGTTTTTTCCATTGAAGAGGAAAGGGTGATGCAGCGAAGTAGAGACAATTATTTCCCTCAGTTAAGAACCAAGGTATAAATCCAGTAGGAGGAACACACAAGTGTCCGATGATAGCTCCTGCACAAACAAACAAATACTTGCACCTAGGGCGATAAAGGGGTTGTCAATCCCTTCATGGTTACTTGCAAGGATGAGATCTGATAGAGATAGGTATAAAAGATAAATAAAAGTGCATAAAGAAATTGCAGCAAGGTATTTTTGGTTTTATAGATCTGAAAATAATATGATAAAAATAGACCCGGGGTCATAGCTTTCACTAGAGGCTTCTCTCTTGAAGAAAACATACGATGGGTAAACAAATTACCGTTGAGCAATTGATAGAAAAGAGCATAGTTATGACAATATCTAAGGCAATGATCATGAATATAGGCATCACGTCCATGACAAGTAGACCGAAACGATTCTACATCTACTACTATTACTCCACACATCGACCACTATCCAGCATGCATCTAGTGTATTAAGTTGACAAGAACGGGGTAATGCCTTAAGCAAGATGACATTAAGTAGAGGGATAAATCCAAACAACATGGTAGAAACCCCATCTTTTTATCTTTAATGGAAACAATACAATACGTGCCTCGCTACCCCTTATTTCATGGGTGAGGACACCACAAGATTGAACCCAAAACAAAGCACCTCTTCCATTGCAAGAAAGATCAGTCTAGTTGGCCAAACCAAATCAATAGATCGGAGAGAAATACAAAGCTATCTTAATCATGCATAAAAGAGTTCAAAGAAGACTAAAATAATATTCATAGATAATCTGATCATAAATCCACAATTCATGGGATCTCAACAAACGCACAACAAAAGAAGATTATACCGAATATAACTGCAAGAACATCGAGGAGAACATTGTATTGAAGATCAAAGAGAGAAAAGAAGCCATCTAGACACTACTAGGGAAAAGCCTAGCAGCAACGCAGGTTTTAGGCCTATCAGTAGCGCGGGGCGATGCGCTACTGATAAGGCACTACAACTAACGTATAGAAGTAGCATGCCACCGCCCACGCTACTGCTAAATCGACTTAGTAGTAGCGACTTCCCGGAGGAGCGCTACTGGTAATTAGTAGTAGCGCTTCTCCCTGCTCGTGCTGCTACTATTATTTCATATTTTATTTCTTTTTATTTCATGTTGTATTTGTACACCTTTACACAAGTTTTCAGACAACAGGAATTTAGAATTTTTTTTACATCATAATGAGTTATTACATCACGGGGTGAAAGAACCGTGGACTAGTTTCAGGTGGATGGACATCCACTTGAAACTAATCCGCGGTTCTTTCACCCAATGATATAATAAATATCATCATCATCATCATCATCATATCATTAACAACTTATCATCATAATACATCATTGTCATATAACACCTCCTCAAGATCATCGTTTTCATCAATGAGACATCACATAGCAAATTGGTCACTAGTCGTAATCACAAGCACTCCTCATCATCAACTCTAACACATTGTATCACATAATAAACATATTGTACCTCATAGGACCTACTACATTCTCTTAGGACCTACTATATTTTGTAAGGTAAAATAGCAAAAAACAAGATAGCCCCTGATTCTCCATTATGGGGAATGGAGATTATCCTATCTCCAATTCTTGCCTTTCGCTTAATGTTACTTGCAAGAACCTCCTTGCGAATGTCCAAACATTTTTTCCATTCTTTGATTAGCATGTGTTCACCGGTTTTAGAAATCTGATATGCACAGGTGAGCTCCTTAGATTGACCTGGTTGTATGTTCAGAACAGCAAGGCGACCATTCTGATACATCAGATGAGGCACACAATCCTTCGGGATTTTCTGTTGAAAAACATAGTAATAACTTCGTAGTTAGCAATGATGTACTAGTTTTAGAAGTATGCAAAAGATGCACTGATGTCGTAATAGTAAAAAATCTTACCAGGGTATCTCCATAGAAGTTACCATGGTTCAACACGTGCACTAGTGGCACGTATTCACCATAATTTGGAGGAGTTCGATGATAGGTATTGTAATTCTCAAGATAAGTACAATAAGCAATCAGATGACTTTTCTCCTTATAAGTTAATTCAGAGCCATCAGTGTAGTGGGTTTTGTCTACCATCTTCTGCACATTCTTTGAAGATTCAAAATAAGCTGTCAATGGAAATAAGCTGTCAACTATTTTGAAATAAACAATATAATTAGTTAATAACTATGTTTGAGAAACTCACATTGCGGTAGCATCAGAAGCGTATCAACAAGGACCCAAATGTCCATATTGTCTTGCTAGATGTCAGGATCACCAAGATCCATGGTGACAATCATACCCTCATAAAAACCATACATTTTGCAATGTGCTTCCTAATTTTGGCAACCAAAATGGGTTACGCTCTGAGAATTGTATAGATTTACTTCAAAATCGATACCATGCTGGGTCCTTAGGTGTATTTTCTTTGTTTGAAAATTTTCATGGTCTTCAAAACCCATCCTCTCCAAGACATAGCGTCTTGCATGGCATGGGATAAGCTTGTCGAATGGTAAAGGATGAAAATTAGACGTTGAAATAGTTGAAGTCATGCTTAATTACGAAAAAAACACTTGTCGTTGTTGCGTACCGTTTCAACATCGAAGGTCTCCTCGAGCTTAATGCTGAAGCATCGATCTTCGTCCAGCTCAACGAACCTGTCACACATACCTCGATCGTCGTGGCACTAGTTGCACTCCCCCGGGAGACTGTCGTCGTCCGAGTACGACATTTCCTACGTTCATAATTCAAAGATTAAACTTGTACAATTAAATATATGTACTAAAAACCTAAATTAGATCATTATTTTTCAAGAAAATCCAGGCCACTCGATATTTCCTACATATTCTAGCACAAGTCATGCCAGAATTCACGGAAAAATCCGGCATGACCTTTGCTAAAAAAGGACATATCGAGCGCCTGAAATTTGCCGGAACGGAAATTAATCAACAGTCCGGCAAAACATAGGCCACTCGGAGGTGTAAACTAAACATGAACGGCCACTTGGGCAACCACATATCCTATTTGAGCAACACAAGATATACATGGATATTTGGCTGGTCTCACCTCGATGTCGGAGGGGGTCGGTGACGGGGATGACGACGGGGATGATGGAGGGGCTCCTTGATTTCTGCAAAAGCAAAAACCGTATAAGTTATCACTAATACATCCCGAATAATTGCTTAAACTAAAAAATAACAACAAATATGACATGTTCAACTAGTTTTATTAATTCAACTAGTTCTTACTAAATATAAACTTACTATAAATAGAAAAAACTAGTTCTTTCTAAAAATAAAGTAGTTCAACTAGTTATATTAATTATCTTACTAAAAATACATTAGTTCTATTAATTCAACTAGTTCAACTAGTTTATTAATTTACTTACTAAACTAGTTCAACTACAACTAAAGTAGTTCAACTAGTTTATTAATTTACTTACTAATTATTTTAAACACTTACTAAAAATAGTAAAAGTAAACTACATTATACAATAGTTAACTAGTACCATCACTACTACTAATTAACATCTACTACTGCTAAAAATCATTATCTATGAACCCTAAATTAACATCTACTACTACTACTACTAAAAAACATCTAGTACTAACTAATCAAAGAGAACGAGGGTGGGGGAGGGGGGCTTACAGAGAGGGGAGAGACGATGGCGGGGAGGTGCTCGGCGACGGAGAGGTAGGGGCGGCGAGGGTGGGCTCGAGATCGGGAGGCGGCGGCAGGGTTGGAGGAGGCGGCGGCGACAGTGAGGTCGAGAGCGGAGGTGAGGTTGAGAGCGGAGGGGGTAGGGGAGGCGGCGGCGACGGTGAGGTCGAGAGCAGTGGCAGTGAGGTTGATGGCGGCCTCGGCCGGCGGCGGTGAGGGCAGGCTCGGGCTCGGGTGGCGGAGACAGAGGAGTAGGGGAACAGTGGGGGGAAGGAGGACTTAGCGAAATTTTGAGCGGGCGGGTGGTTTAGTCGAACTAGCAGTAGCGCACTTCAGGAAACACGCTATAGCTAAAGTAGCTATAGCGCGTTTTCGGGAAAAACACTACTACTAAGTCTAAGCACGCATCAAAAATATATGTTGGTCATCGTTGATCTTTTCGTGTAGATTCTAAATAGTCAACATATTTAAGGTGGTAAACACCTTGTTCGCTTAGCAGTATGGGACTAAACTTAATTAGGTGCAACTACTATATCTAGCCCGGGGGCAAATCCGTGGCAATTATAGTAGTAGCGCTTGTTTCACCTAGAGCGCTACTTCTATCTAGTTATTAGTAGCGCGGTTCCTTTAAGCTCGCTACTGCTAGTTAGCAGTGGCGCCTGTTTTTAAACCGCGCTGCTGCTAAGAATCTATGTATAACGTTTTCCCTAGTAGTGAGATACTAGCTATGGACCCTTAGGTCCATGGTAAACTACTTACACATCATCGGAAAGGCAGCAAGGTTGGTGTAGAGGCCCTCCATGATCGAATCCCCTTCAGCGGAGTACTGGAAAAGGCCCCAAGATTGGATCTCACGAGAATAGAAGCTTGCGGTGGCGGAAAAGTATTTTTGGTGTGCCCTCTGGTATACGGGGAATATTAGGGTATTTATAGAGCTGGAATTAGGGTTTGGGGAGTCCCGAGGGGCCACAAGCCTGGGGGCGCGCCTCAGAGCTTGTGGCCCTCTCATGGCTCCTTTGGCCTCCTCCCGAAGCTTCATGGTTGTCTTCTGGTCTAAGAAAAATCCTCAAAAGTTTCGTTCCGTTTGGTATTGATTTTCTATAAAAGACAAAAACATGGAAAAACCAGCAACTGGCGCTGGGCACTAGTCTAATAGGTTAGTCCCCAAAAATGATATAAAATAGCATATTAATGCATAAAACATCCAAGATGGATAGTATAATAGCATGGAACAATAAAAAATTATAGATACGTTGAGATGTATTAGAGCCTTGGCAGAGTTCATTGCAGAATGGACGCCAACGCGAGACAAAGAAATTCCAGAAACCTCTCTTCTTGGCAAGGGAACAATTAAGGATTGGATTATGTACTTTGATGGGGCCTTTTCGCTACAAGGTGCCAATGTTGGAGTGCTGTTTGACGCACCCACCGAAGAGGACCTCGAGTATGTAATTCAAATGCATTTCCCTAGGGAGAAGGCGGCCAACAACACTGCTGAGTATGAAGGACTGCTTGCTAGTCTCAAGATCGCGACAGACCTTGTAATCAGAAAACTTATCACTCGAGGTGACTCATAGTTGGTTGTGAAACAAGGCAATAAGGATTGTCAAAGTCCATTAATGGAGGCATATGTTGTTGAAGTGAGGAAACTAGAAGAGCACTTTGATAGATTGCAAACAGAGCACATTCCTCGGCAGAGAACAACATTGCAGATGATCTGTCAAAGCGAGCCGTGCTCAAGTTACCTGTGGAACCAGTAACTTTTGTGCTCCACTTGAGTCAGCCATCCATAACACGATTAGTTGGAAAAAAACAAGAGAAGAAAGTTGAACTCCAGCAAGTATTTTACTACGGAGCTCCCAGAAGCTGCCGGAGAGGATGTTGCCGGGTGCTACTTGTGAGCTGCATTGGGATTTCCTCGAAGAGGAGAGGATGATGCAGTACAGTATAGATAAGTATTTCCCTCAGTTATGAAACCAAGGTTATTAATTCAATAGGAGAACCAAGCAACACTATGTAAACAACACATGCACACAAACAACAAATACTTGCAATCCAACGCGTATTGGGGTTGTCAATTCCTCAACGGTTACGAGCAAGATTAAATGATATAGTTTTTGATAGATAGATCAAACAAAAATACAAAAGAAAATAAATAAAAGAAAATTTCAGCAAGGTATTTTTGGTTTTAATATATGATAGAAAATAGCCCCGGGGCCATAGTTTTCACTAGAGGCTTCTCTCATAAAAATAGCATAGGTGGGTAGACAAATTACTGTTGGGAAATTGACAGAAAAGCAAATAATTATGACGATATCCAAGGCAATGAATAGGTATATAGGCATCACATCTGAGACAAGTAGACGAAAATGATTCTGCATCTTCTACTATTACTCCACACATCGACCGCTATCCAGCATGCATCTAGTGTATTAAGTTCATGAAAGAATAGAGTAACGACTTAAGCAAGATGACATGATGTAGACAAGATAAACTCACACATGAAATAAATCCCATCTTGTTACCCTTAATAGCAACGATACATGCATGTCATGTCCCTTTTTGTCACTGGGATTGAGCACCACAAGATCAAGCCCATCACAAAGCACCTCTTCCCATGGCAAGATAAATCAATCTAGTTGGCCAAACCAAACCAATAAATCGGAGAAGAAATATGAGGCTATAACAATCATGCATAAAAGAGTTCAGAGAAAACTCAGATAATATTCATGGATTGATCTGATCATAAACTCACAATTCATCAGATCCCAACAAACACACCGCAAAAAGTCATTCCATCAGATAGATCTCCAAGAACACTGAGGAGAAAATAGATCAAAAAGAGAGAAGAAGTCATATGTCTACTAACTATGGACCCATATGTCCATGGTAAACTACTCATGCATCATTAGAGGGCAGCAAGGATGATGAAGAGCCCCGTCCGTGATCGAATCCCCCTCTGGCAGAGTGTTGAAAAAGGCCTCTAGATGGGATCTCGTGGTTCTGAAACTTGCGGCGGCGGAAAAAGTATTTCATGGACTCCCTAGTAGGCTTTCTGATTTTAGAGTATTTATAGAGGCAGAGTTAGGTCAAACAGAGGCTTGTGGGCCCCACTAGGTACCAGGGCAGGCCCCTGGCGCGCCCTGGTGCCTAGTGGGCCACTCCTTCATCTTCTCGTTCCCTCCCGAAGCTTGCAGGGTCTCTCATTATCGGAAAAAATCTCCAAAAAGTATCGTGGCATTTGGATTCAATTGGTACTGGTATTGTGCAAAGTCAAAAACAAGCAAAAACAACATACGGCATTGGGCACTAAGTTGCACCTAAATGTATAGAAAACATCCAAGATTGATAATATAATAGCATGAACCAATAAAAAATGATAGATACGTTGGAGACATATCAAGCACCCCCAAGCTTAATTCCTGCTCGTCCTCGAGTAGGTGAATGATGAAAAACAGAATTTTTGATGTGGAATGCTACCTAACATATTCATCATATATTGTTTTTTGTAGCATGGACATTTGTAATTGAATGATTCAAAGCAATATTCTATAATTTGACATGAAAACATGAATACTCATGCATATCAACAAGCAACCATGTCTTTCAAAATATCAATGCTAAAGAAAGTTATCGCTAGCCCATTATGCTCAATCATTGATCCATTCATGAAATACACTCAAATATTAGGTACATCCAATGCACAAGTATGACAATAGTGTTCCCTAGTTAGTGCTTTATAAGAGAACATGGAGACTCAAAATTAAAATAAAAAGTGGACAAACGTAAATAGATAGGCCCTTCGTAGAGGGAAGCAGAGACTTCTATAGGTACCGGAGCTCATAGCTTAAATTGAGAGATAAAATTATTTTGAGAGGCATGATTTTCCTGTTGTCGGTGGAAACGACACCTATGGAATCACTGGGATCCCTTCTACGGTTGGCGGGCGTGGGATTGTGCAAAGAGCGGATCTGGCGGTCAGCACAAGGATCGTTTACCCAGGTTCGGGCTGCGGAGACATGTAATACCCTAGTCCTGCTTTGATGTATATTTGAGTGTTCTTGAGTTCTTGAACTAGCTACGGTGTGTCTCTAGTTCCAAAGATCCGAATCCCTCTTCAGTACGCCTCAGGCCTCCTATTATAGCCAAAAAAGGGATGCCATAGAGACAGGAGGTGGAAAGGTGTATAGTGGCTGAGTCTATCCTCTGGCACCGTTGGAAAAACACATTTAATGCGCTGCCAACGTGCCCCTCTTGCTTTATCGGGGATGGCAAGGAAGCTCATCCCAGCTGTCGCCGCCTCGCCTGGCTCCGACACGCATCCGAGCTGATGAGGCATTGTAGCGCCATGTTGGCTGGCTGCTGGGCTGCCGTGGTGGCAGAGTCTTCATGAAGATCTGCATGCCACCACGCATGTGCTTCCTGAGTCGGTGTGGAGGCCACATGCTGCCACGCAGATGCCTTCCCAGCTGGTTGAGCTAGCAGCTGCATGGGAGAGGTGGTGCAGTCTTGGCAGACGTGGGCCTGGCTGCGGCCCCACAGATGTCCTCGACAAGGGTCTTGTCGGGCCCCCGGCAAGGATCTTGCCGGGGGTCTCGTGGATTTCCTTGGCAAGGATCTTGCCAAGGATCATCGTCTTCTGGTCCTCATCTGGTCTTGTGTATTTATGATCTCCACAAAGATCTGCATGCCACCATGGAGTTTCCTCCCGAGCCTTGGTTCCAATGTAGTTGATGGTGTTGGAAACCCTTGGGCTCAAGGGTGGCGCGCTCTGCTAGCGTCAGGCAAGTTGCCCTGCAAGGATCTTGCCGGGGCTGCGGAAGCTGCCCCGGCAAGGGTCTTGCCGGGGGAGTCCACCTCGCCCTCTTTATCTCTGCGCCTCTGGTCTTGGCATTGCTCTGGCTGTCTCTGTTGTTTGGCTTCCCTCCTTTGCCCTGCTCAGTGTGGCCGCAGGTGTGGCTCTGACTGCCTGTGCACAAGTAAAGGGATGGAAAGGAGAGCCCCTACTTCTGTATACCGACAGGAGCCCCCGGGCCTGGGCCACACATAAGCGCGACGCGTTGTTGCGCTAGGCCCAGAACGGTGCGCAGGCAGGCGGGGCAGATCTTTACTGCAGTAACTTTTCCGTCCGCTACGCTTCCCCACGACCCGTGTTGAACGTGCGACATGGAGGGTCATGCGTGACATCGGGGTCATGCGTGGGGTGGTTTCTGCACGCATGCGTCACATCATGGTAAAGAGGCGGCTCGCGCCTTCCACATAAAAAGAGGAAAACACAGAGCCACGGCTAATTTACTGAGTGGACTCGGGTCGTGATCTTCAAGGTGCCCGCGCCACACGATCACAGGGTGGAGAATAGTCGCCTCACCCGTCCCCTTGATTTATTCTTGCTCACCACGTGTCCCCCATGCCCACAAGGTGGTAGGCGGTGGACGCGCTAGGGGGGACATGGGCCTTAAATAATGAGGCAGGAAACCGGGCCGTCGCTGATTGGGGCAGCGGGTCGGCCTCGATTACCTGCGCCCCTGGTGGCCAGATTGGCTGAGTGGGGCGGCCGAGCCCCGACCGCGCCCCTTTATAAGAAAGGGGAGGGGAATGGCACCCCTCAATCTTTCATCATCCCTCTCCTTCCACCTCGGCTCCGTTCTTTCATCTACCATGGCGAGAGGGGGCACCTGCCCTTCGACGGTGGCGGCGAGGGTCTCTGCTCGACAGCGTGTCCCTCCTTCCCAAGAGCTCGTGGTAGCGGAGCCGGCCATGATAGGAAGGGGTCGGGGCGAGGCCGAGGTCAGCGTGGTGCTCGGGGAAGAGGGGGAAGGGGCGGCGCACCGGCCTTTCCTCCGCCAGCGATGCCTCCCCCAATGGAGGGCCATGTCGGGGACCAGCCTCGTGAGTTCTTCATCAGGCTGCGCTGGCCACCGCGTCGTCGCCTTCGTCTCACTGCTCTATTCGCTCGGGAGATGGAGCTCGATCCGCCCTAGACCCTGAGGTTGCATATGAGGGGCTGCGGGAACGGCGGCACGTGGGTTGACGTCGACTTTCCCACCCCTCATGTCATGTACCTTCGTCGCAGATGGAAGACTTTTGCTCGTGTCCACAGCCTGACGGCGGGGCTCGTTCTCTACTTCAAATTAATGGAGAACGATCTGCTCTCCGTCAAGGTCTTTGGGGACCTTGGAACTCGCCTAAAGTGCTGCGTGGAGAGCTCCTCTGATGATGAAGACTCCTCCTCATGCGGGAGTGACGAGGAGGACATCGACAACAACGACGAGGACGTTGTGCGGGAGGACGCCGACCTCGACTTTGACTGACCGCATCGCCCCTTCCTCGGCCACATGCCCTGCCGAGGGCCTTCCTCGTCAAGCTCTCCATCGGCCCGTTCCCCGTCGCCTCCTTTTTGCCTTCACCTGCCGCACCTAGGAGGAAAAAGGGCAAGAATGGGGATCATGGGGCACTTATCTTTTTTTAGTTTGTAATCGTGCGGGCACTTGTTAAATTTAAAACTTGTAATCCCCTTGCTCATGTTTGCATTCCGTATGAATTGTACTTGTATGGATGTATTTAATGAAAAAGAGTGCTTGCCGGGTTCTTTGTGCGTGAGAGAAGCCCATGTCAAGGAGTAAATCCTTGTTATTTTCAAGATAAACATTGTTGCCCGGCAACAGGCCTTGCCGTCCCCTCACTTCATTCGACCATACTCACGCTCTTGGCGGAGGCAGGGGCGATGTAGGGTTAGGCCCTTCGTTTGCTTCCTTGTCACCGCGGCTACAACCAAGTTCCGACCCAGGGAGTAGTCCTTGGCTACAGGAAAGGGGGAGCACGATGGCCTAGGAATAGAATGAGGTTTCATACGCCCCACCTTCATACGGAAATGCGCAACAGGGGATAAAAGACTTATCTGAATCTGCAGCCCCTGGCAACCTTGGCATGCCGGGGCCGGAACGCCGGTTTGTTCTTTTTCTTCCTAGTAGCTCAGAAGAAATGTCCATGTACCATGCGAACCAAAGAGGACGGAAAGGAACAGAGACACACACACTCAACCTCTATGCTAGGGGTTAGCCGCGCTAAGCACTATTAACCCTAACCGAGGGATAGACTCAACCTAGCATGCATGCTAAAACTTAGGGCGCCAGCGCTTCATTTATTTAGGCTCAGGGTCTGCGCCTGGCTTTGTATAGAGGGTTACATGCCTTGCCGGCAAGGCTTGTACAAAAGGTGTCTTGCCGGGGGGGGGGGGGGGGGCGGCAACCGCGCCTTATGGGTAAAACTTGCAAAGATGTTTGATGTTCCAGGAGTTGCTCACTGTTATAGCATCTTCGGTCTCTAGGCGGACTGTGCCGGGCCTGGTGACTCGTATTACCCGATAAGGGCCTTCCCACTTTGGCGGCAACTTGTTGGAATTCTTGGCCGATTGAACGCGCCGAAGAACAAGGTCGCCTTCCTCAAAGCTTCGGGCATGAACCTTGCGGCTATGGTAGCGGCGCAAGGCTGGCTGGTAGCACGCTGCTCTCACAACCACCTGAAGACGATCTTCCTCAAGGAGTGTTACGTCATCTTGCCGCAACTGCTCTTGCTCAAGCTCGTCATAAGCAAGCACTCGAGGTGACCCGTATGTGAGTTCTGTGGGGAGAACTACCTCTGCCTCGTATACCAGGGCAAAGGGGGTCTGGCCGGTGGCTCGATTTAGCGTCATTCTGATTGACCAAAGAACCACCGGCAACTCATCAATCCAGCGCCTTCCGCTCTTGTGGAGCCTGTCAAAAGTGTTTGTCCTCAAGCCTCACAGTACTTCAACGTTTCCCTCTCCGCCTGGCCGTTGCTTCGTGGGTGTGCCATGGAAGCAAAATAGACCTTGCTGCCGAGGTCTTGGATGTATTGCATGAAGGTGTGGCTTGTAAACTGCATGCTGTTGTCAGTGATGACTCTGTTTGGCACACCAAAATGGCAGACCAGCCCCTTACAGAACTTGACGGCTAATTGCGCTTTCACCTTCCTTACTGCTTCCACCTCCGGCCACTTTGTGAACTTGTTGATTGCAACATACAAGTACTCAAAGCCCCCGACAGCGCGGGGGAAGGGGCCCAGTATGTCGAGCACCCAAACCGAAAATGCCAGGAGAGAGAAATTGTTTGAAGGGCTTGATCTGGTTGATGAAGCTTCTTCGAATGGAGCTGACATGCTTCACACTTGGTTACTAGTGCCGTTGCATCGTGGAGGGCAGTGGGCCAGAAGAAACCTTGTCGGAATGCCTTGCCGGCAAGGGCCCTCGACCCTCTGTGGGAGCCACATATGCCTCCATGTATATCTGCGAACAGTTCCAGTCCTTCCTCCCCGGGGATGCACTTCAATTTCACACCGTTTGGTCTTTTCTGTAGAGGACGTCGTCGACGAACTGATACATGGCAGACCAACGGGCTACTTCCTCCACTTCTTCATGCTCCTCAGGGAGTTCCCCTGTTTGGAGGAATCGGACGGTGTGCTGTGCCCATGCCGAAGCCTGGGGGTCAACGACAAGGACTAAAGGCATTTCCTCTGCCATGGAGGCGGCTGTCTCTACAGCCAGGGCTTGACGCCCCGTCGGAGTCGGTTGCCCCATGGCAGGCTCAGCGTCCATGGCAACATCTTTGCCAGCGGCTCCTGGGAGCTCGGCGGGAAAGTACTTGCTGGGGCCTGATTTCCTTTGCTTGTTCTGTTCTGTTGATGGTTCAACGGATGGTTGAGTCAACCGAAGCACAAAAGTACCTGGTTCCACAGGTAGTTTGAAGGTGGCACATTTCAACAGGTAGTGGGCGATGTGGTTCTCCACTCGGGGAACATGCTCCGCCAGTATACCGTCAAAATGCTCCTCCAGCTTCCTCACCTCATCTATGTAGGCCTCCATCAACGGGCTTTGATAAACTTTGTTGACTTGCCTGACGACAAGCTGTGAATCACCCCTGACGATGAGCTTCTTGATCCTGAGGTCTGCCTCGATCCTGAGACCGGCAAGCAACCCCTCGTATTCAGCAGTGTTGTTCGTGGACATCTCCCTGGGAAAGTGCATCTGGATTACATACTTGAGGCGCTCTCCGGTATGTGCACCAAGCAGCACACTAGCACCGGCGCCTTGCAGCGAGAAAGCCCCGTCAAAGTACATAATCCAGTTGCGACTTGCCTCCTTGCCGGGGAGGGTGGTCTCCTGGATCTCTTCGTCGGGCGTTGAGGTCCACTCGGCAATGAACTCTACCAATACTCTGCTCTAGATTGTCGAAGTACTTTCAAACTTCAAACCAACGCTCGACAGTTCCACGGCCCACTCCACAATACTCCCGGTTTCTTCTGGGTTATGCAATATCCGTTGCAATGGGAGGCGGGTGACGACGGTGATTTCGTGTGCTTGGAAGTAATGACGCAACTTCCTCGAGCCCATAAGGAGTACCTTGACCTAACCCCCTGCAAGAGGGAGCTGACAAAGTAAACCGGTTGCTGCAGCATTTTCTTCTTCTGCACCACTTTGTTTGGTTGCGCAGGCCCTGCCCCGCCAGCGTCAGACTCTGCCGGGGCCTTGTCTTGCCGGCACCAGGCCCTGCTGGGGGAGCTCTGGCTTACCATCCGCCAGACCTGCCGTTGCCGCTGCCTCTTGGTCGACCTCCCTCTGCGCCACTAGTGCGGCACTGACCACTTGATTCGTTGTCGCCAGATATAGCAGCAACCGCTCTTGTGGTTTGGGTGCAACCAGTATCGGTGTAGAGGAGAGGTATTTCTTCAAATCCTGCAGCACTGCTTCGGTCTCTGGGGTCCATTCCATTGGGCCCACGTTTTTCAAGATTTTGAAAAAGGGAAGGGCACGCTCAGTAGATTTGGAGATGAATCTGCTCATGGCGGTAACGCAACCAGTGAGCCGACGCACATCCTTGATCGGCTTGAGCGCCTCAATCTTCTCAATAGCCTTGATCTTGTCTGGATCTGCCTCGATCCCACGCTGTGACACAAAGAACCCGAGAAGTTTGCCGGACAGAATGCCGAAGACACACTTCTCAGTGTTCAACTTGAGGTTGATCTTGCGCAGATTTGCAAACGTCTCTTCCAAATCTTGTACAAGTGTTGCCCTGTCCTTGGTTTTGACCACTATGTCATCCATATAAGCTTCCATATTTCTATGTAGCTGGGGCTCAAAACTAATTTGGACTGCCCTTGCAAACGTTGAGCCAGCACTCTTCAACCCGAAAGGCATCCATAAAAAGCAATACGTACCGCATGGGGTGACGAATGCTGTCTTCCCTTCGTCTTCTCTTGTCATGAAGATCTGGTGGTGTCCTGAGTAGGCGTCAAGGAATGATAACAGATCACACCCGGCCATGGAGTCAACAATCTGGTCAATGCGCGGCAACAGGAAAGGGTCCTTGGGACAAGCCTTATTGATATCTATGTAGTCAATACACAGCCTCCACTTCCCATTTGCCTTGTGCACCACCACCGGATTGGCCAACCACGTCGGATGGAGTACTCCTCTCACCAAGCCTGCGGCTTCTAACTTCCTGATCTCCTTTGTAATGAACTCCTACCGTTCCAAAGCTTGCTTCCTGACCTTCTGCTTGACAGGTTGCGCATGAGGACAAACAGCAAGATGGTGCTCAATCACCTCCCTGGAAACACCGGGGATGTCGGATGCTTGCCATGCAAACACGTCGACATTCGCCCACAGGAAGGTGACGAGCGTGCCTTCCTATTTGCTATCTAGGGTGGAGCTTATGGTGAAAGCCCCTCCCGTGCCATCCTTCTTGACGGACACCTTCTTGATCTCTGGTGGTGCAGCTCTGGATTTCTTGCTCTTGCCGGTGGAGCTCTCTAGCACATCCTCGACGGGAGCACAACACTCCGAAGAGGTGCGCTTGCCGGAGTGGGTGCGAGAGGTCTTGCCGGTCTTCTTCCCTCCCGGGGCTCCAGCGACAGGAGCAAGTGCCTTGGCGGCAGTCGCTGCAACTGCTTCCCGGTAGAGTTGGTTGGCGCAGATCAGTGCATCCTTCTTGTCGGAGGGGACAGTGATGATGGTCATCGGCCCAGGCATCTTCAGCATGTTGTAGGCGTAATGTGACGCCACCATGAACTTGGCTAGTGCCGGGCGGCCGAGGATCCCATTGTAGGGAAAGGGGATCTCGGCTACATCGAAAACAATCCTCTTCGTCCTATAGTTTAACTCGCCCCCAAATGTCACGGGCAGCGTGACCTTACCCTTCGGTTGACTCCTCCCCGGGTTGATCCCTTGAAACGTGCCCGTCTCTTCGAGGTCTCCATCAGGAATCTGCAGCCTTTAGATTACAACAGGCGAGATCAAGTTCAGACCGGCCCCGCTGTCAACTAGCATCTTCATCACCTTGAGGTTGCGTATTGTTGGCGAGACCAACAACGGCAAACACCCGACTGCAGTTGTGCGATCAGGGTGGTCCTCGGTGTAAAAAATGATAGTTGTCCTGGACCACTTATGTGGCTTCTGAGCATCGAGTGATGGTTCTGGTGCTGTGATCTCACGCGCCCACTGCTTGAGCTGGCGGTGAGAGGTGTGCAGCAAGGCGCCACCGTGGACGCACATGGCCTCCGTAGCCTTCTGGAACTCATGCTCGCCGGACTCATCGTCTTCATCATGATCATCATCTCCTTGCTTCTTGCCGCGACCCCGAGCGGGCCTCTCTTGCTGGTTATCCTTTACGCGGAGACCTCCTTGGCCTTCACGCTTCTTGCCAGATCCCTCGGCACCATCCTAGCCCTTCTCCTTGTCCCGCCTCTCATACTCACTTTTTGATTCTCAGGAAGCAACTCGACTTGCCGGCAGTTCTGGAGGTCGTGGCCCTTTGTGCAGTGGATCTTGCACTATTGCTTGTCGGAGCCTCCTAGCTTGTCGGCAGCCGCCAAGGCCCGGCAAGCGGTGCACCCATCAATTTCCTTACCGGGGTCGTCTACCTTGGCCTTGTTTGTAGTGCTGGTGTCCTCGGATCCCTTGACGGCAAGCACTGTCTTGCCCTTGTGCTTCCTATTGCGGCACCGACCCTTCTCCGTCGGGGTGGCTATGCCTTCGTCTATGGAGTCGGTTTCTGCACCGATGTCTTCGCCGGGGTACTTCCTCCCCTCTCTTCATCTCGAGTGCACCTATTGGCTAGAACATAAAGTTCAGCCACATCTTTGACCTTGTTCATCGCCAGCTCTTCACGCATCTTGCGGTTGCGCACATTCTGATGAAATGCACTGATCACAGCGGCGGGATGAACATCTGGGATGTTGTACTGCACCTGGCTGAACCTCTGTATGTACTTGTGCAGGGTTTCACCTTCCTTCTGGGGGACGATATGCAAATCGCTTGCCTGGCCATGAGCTTGGTGACCTCCGGTGAAGGTGCCAACGAACTCATGGCACTTGTCCGACCAAGAAGAAATGGAATCTGCCGGCAAGTGCATCAACCATGACATAACATTGGGTTTAAGTGCCAACGGGAAGTAATTAGCAAGCACCTTGTCATCGCAGGCTCCAGCAGCTTGCATCGCGATGGTGTAGATGCTGAGGAACTCTGACGGGTGGGTCTTGCCATTTTACTTCTCGCCAACGTCGGGCTTGAACGTGCGGTGGGAGGGCCACTGGAGCTGCCGTAGTTCACGGGTAAAGGCTGGGCAACCCACGTCGTAGGGTAGGCCGCCATAGCCTCCCGATCCTGGGTGGTCCATAGTGGGCCCCACCCACCTAACTGACTGGTGGCTTGCGTCGCGCCGGCACTCGATGGTGGTTCAAGCGTCTTCATGGGCTCGCTCCTGAAGAACTTGGCGCTGATCGTGGTGGGTCCATTGGTCGGACGACGCTATGGAGATGTTATCACAAGCATCATCACGACGGACCGCCACCCGCGGTGATGGACGTGGGGGAGGAGAGTGCACCGTGGCCGCAGCACCTCCGGTCTTTCCACCACTGGCCTGCGGTGGCTCGACGGAGCGCCATCCTGAGGGCCCCGCTGGTTGCGGCTCATCTTTGCTGGCAATGCCAACGAGGCTCCGGATGGTGGCTCTCCACTCGTCGAGCCTCTCCGAAGCAGGAGGAAAGTCGAGGAGCAACTGTGCGCGCCAAAGCTTCTGCTGGCGTGGGTGGAGGCAAAAGCTACATGGACCGTGACGCGCTTCGACTTCTAACCATATTAGAAGGAGCTCTATCACGGCCTGGCAGCTGTGCGCCATTTTCGCCAGTGCCTCGGCGTGCATGCTGGCCTTCTACGTCCCGTGAATGACGCACATGACTCTTCCCATGGCGGCGCCCAAGGTCACCAACGTGGTGACGCTGTTCCTCGCGCACAACCTGGGAGGAGTGCGTCGTGGGCGCCAGTGTAGGAGCCTCGGAAGTCGCCGCGCTGCCCCTGGAGGGCCCCACGCCTCCTGCAGGGCCCCCGGCTCCGTCTTTGGATTTGGTGGTGTGCGACCCGTCGTCTCGCGCATGAACGACGCCACTCGCCAGGATTTGGCTGCCAGAGCGATGCGGGTGTTCGCGGGCCGCGCCTCGGCTCCCGTTCGCGACTGCCCCACCACTCGCCTGCACTGGTATGGGACGTTCGGCCCCCGACAAGCCGATCGCTGTGATCGTATTCTTCTTGGGAGCCATGGCGATGAAAACTTCTAAACTAACTGCTAGACCGGATTTTCACAACTGCGCGCTGCCCCCTACCTGGCGCGCCAAAGATGTCGGTGGAAACGATATCTATGGAATCACTGGGATCCCTTCTACGGTTGGCTGGCGCGGGGTTGTGCAAAGAGCGGGTCTGGCGGTCAGCACAAGGATCGTTTACCTAGGTTCGGGCCGCAGATACGCGTAATACCCTAGTCCTGCTTTGATGTATGTTCGAGTGTTCTTGAGTTCTTGAACTTGCTACGGTGTGTCTCTAGTTCCAAAGATCTGAATCCCTCTCCAGTACGCCTCGTGCATCTTATAGCCAAAAAAGGGGTCTCCACAGTGGCACACAGGAGGAGGAAAGGTGTATAGTGGCTGAGTCTATCCTCTGGCACCGTCGGACAAACGCATTTAATGCGCTGCCGATGTGCCCCTCTTGCTTTATCTGGGACAGCAAGGAAGCTCGTCCCAGCTGTCGCTGCATCGCCTGGCTCCGACGCGCGTCCGAGCAGACGAGGCGTTGTAGCGCCACGTTGGCTGGTTGCTGGGCTGGCATGGTGGCGGAGTCTTCACGAAGATCTACATGCCACCACACATGTGCTTGCTGAGTCGGTGTGGAGGCCGCATACTGCCACACAGATGCCCGTCCAGCTGGTTGAGGTAGCAGCTGCATGGGAGTGGCAGTGGAGTCTTGGCAGACGTGGGCCTGGCTGCGGCCCCGCAGATGTCCTCGGCAAGGGTCTTGTTGGGGGACCAACAAGGGTCTTGCCGTGGCACCGCTGTCATCCCCGGCAAGGATCTTGCCGGGGGTCTCGTGGATTTCCTTGGCAAGGATCTTGCCAAGGATTGTCGTCTTCTGGTCCTCATCTGATCTTGTGTATTTATGATCCCCACAAAGACCTGCATGCCACCATGGAGGTGCCTCCCGAGCCTTGGTTCGAATGTAGTTGATGGTGTTGGAAACCCTTGGGCTCGAGGGTGGCACGCTCTGCTGGTGTCAGGCAAGTTGCCCCGGCAAGGATCTTGCCGGGGCTGTGGAAGCCGCCCCGGCAAGGGTCTTGCCGGGGGATCCCACCTCGCCCTCTTGCTCTCTGCGCCTCTGGTCTTAGCGTCGCCCTCGCCGAGGCTTGGCTTCCCTCCTCTACCCTGCTCAGTGCGCCGCAGGTGCGGCTCTGACTGCCCGTGCGCAAGTAAAGGGGTGCAAAGGAGAGCCCCTACTTTTGTACACCGACACTTGTCAACGAAAACGACCGAGAATTCGCAATATCTTCCATGCTTGACAAATTATAGGCGGCTCTCAAATAGAAAGTAAAGTTTATTTCCTTTCAACCATTCTTTCACAATCCATGGCTAGCCGTATCCACGGGTGCCTTCCATACCAACACTTTCCAAGGAATTTATTATCATAGTATATTTTTTCATTTCGAGACTGGGCATCCCTATTACCTGCCATACTCTCGTGCAATGACAAGTGAATAAACACTCATTATGAGAATAAAATACCTATCATGGAAAATATTGGCCACCCCCTGCCGCCTCATGAGTTGTAAGAGCACACAAAACGGAAATTCATTCTGAAAATTAGAGTTGGCTCATGAAAATTTACTTGGAACGACATTGAAATACCGCATATAGGTAGGTATGGTGGACTCATTTGGCACAACTTTCGGTTTAAGTAGTTGGATACACAAGAAGCATTCCCGCTCAGTACAAGTGAAGGCTAGCAAATAGGTTGAGAAGCGACCAACCAAAAAACAAATCCTGTCATAAAAACGCATTAAACATAACTAACACTGAATAATGCACCATAAGTAGGATATAACTTCATTGCATAACTTTTGAATTTACGTGCAGGCATAGGGAATCACAAACCTTAAGACCAATATTCTTACTAAAGCATAATTCCTCACCAGCATGACTCACATATCACTATCTCCATATCACAAAAATATTGCAAGGAATCAAGTTTATAATATCCAATGATCTTCATGAAAGTTTTTATTATACCTCGCTTGGATATCTATCATTTTGGGATCAAATTAATATCTTATGCAAATTACCATTGCTATTATCAACTCACAAAAAGATCTAAGTGAAGCATGAGAGTGCATTTCTTCAAAACATAATTATATCAACTCTCAAAATAATATAAGTGAAGCATAAGAGTGCATTTCTTTAAAATTTACTAACTCTCAAAGTAATATAGGTGAAGCAAGATATTTCTTTAAATTATAACCATCGTCATGCTAAAAAAGATATAAGTGAAGTACTAGAGAAACTTCCTAGCTCAAAAGATTTAAGTGAAGCACATAGAGTATTCTAGCAAATCATGATATGCGTGTGGCTCTCTCAAACAAGTCTGTTCAGCAAGGATTATTGTGACAAACTAAAAATAAAACAAAGCAAAGACTCATATAATACCTTGCTGAAAACAGCTTGTCATTTCCTTCTGCTCCTCATTGGGTTCGACACTATTACTTATCGAAAGGACTACGATAGATCCCCTATACTTGTGGATCATCAAGACTCTTTTCTGGCACCGTTGCCAGGGAGTGAAGTGCGTTTGGTAAGTGAAATTTGGTCAGGAAAAATTTATATAGTGTGCTGAAATTTACTGTCACTTGTTACCTTAGAAAATAATCCTTTGAGGGGTTTGTTCGGGGTATCTTCACCCCGACCGGAAGAGCAAAGAGTTTCCCCTCGACCTATTGCACCTACTAAAAATATTTATTATTAAATGACTTCGGGTATGATAGGGAAACTGCTAGCTAATCCTTATGTAGGAGATGGAACATTACATCCTGATATGCATCTAATCTATGTAGATGAAGTTTGTGGATTATTTAAGCTTGCAGGTCTGCCCGAGGATGAAGTCAAGAAGAAGGTCTTCCCTTTATCTTTGAAGGGGAAGGCATTGATATGGTATAGGCTATGCGATGATATTGGGAATTGGAACTACAATTGATTGCAATTGGAATTTCATCAGAAATTTTATCCTATGCATCTAGTTCATCGTGATCGGAATTATATTTATTATTTTTGGCCTTGTGAAGGATAAAGTATCTATCAAGCTTGGGGGAGGATTAAGTCAATGTTATATTCATGCCCCAATCATGACCTCTCAAGAGAAATTATTATTCAGATTTTTTATGCTCGGCTTTCTCGTAATGATCAATCCATGCTCGATACTTCTTGTACTGGTTCGTTTATGAAGAGGACTATTGAATTCAAATGGGATTTATTGGAAAGAATTAAACACAACTCTCAAGACTGGGAACTCGATGAAGGTAAGGAGTCAGGTTAAATATGGACTTAAGTTTGATTGTGTTAAATCTTTTATGGATACCGATGCTTTTCGTGAATTTAGCACTAAATATGGACTTGACTCTGAGATATTAGCTTCTTTTTGGGAATCATTTGCTACTCTAGTTGATATCCCTAAGGAGAAGTGGTTTAAATATCATCCTCCCATTGAAGTAAAAATAGTAGAACCTATTAAAGTTCAAGAACAAACTATTACTTATAATGTTGATCCTATTGTTCCTACACTGCTTATATTGAAAAAACACCTTTTCCTGTTAGGATAAATGATCATCCTAAAGCTTCAACTATGGGTCATAAGAGTTATACTAGAACACCTACACCCCCGGAACAAATTAAAGTTGAACCTGGTATTGCTATGGTAAAAGATCTCTAGGTTGATAATATTGATGGGCATGTTATTTATTTCTGTGATGAAGCTTCTAGAATTGCCAAACCCGATGATAAGGATAAACATAGACCTATTATTGGCATGCCCGTTGTTATCATGGTTTATGTGATGTGGGTGCTAGCATGAGTGCCATTCCTTTTACTTTATATCAAGAAATTATGAATGATATTGCACCTGCTAAAATAGAAGATATTGATGTTACTATTAAGCTTGCTAATAGAGATACTATATCACCAATTGGGATTTTTAGAGATGTTGAAGTCTTGTGTGGGAAAATAGAATATCCAATCGATTTTCTTGTTCTTGGTTCCCCACAAGATGACTTTTGTCCCATTATATTTGGTAGACCTTTCGTCAACACTGTCAATGGTAAGATAGACTGCGAGAAAGAAATTGTTACTGTAAGTTTAGGGGATGTGTCTCATGATTTTAACTTCTCTAAATTTCATAGACAACCTCATGACAAGGAATTGGCTAGTAAGGATGAAATTATTGGTCTTACTTCTATTGTTATGCCTCCTACTGATCCTTTAGAACAATATTTGCTAGACAATGAAAATGATATGTTTATGAATGAAAGGAAGGAATTGGATGAAATATTCTTTAACCAAATGCCTGTTTTGAAACATAATTTTCCTATTGAAATCCTTGGGGATCCTCCTCCACCCAAGGGTGATCCCGTGTTTAAGCTTAAGCTATTACCTAATACTTTGAAATATGCTTATCTTGATAAAAAAGAAAATATATCCTGTTATTATTAGTGCTAACCTTTCAGAGCATGAAGAAAGGAGATTATTGAAAACTCTGAAGAAGCACTGTGCCACTATTGGATATACTCTTGATGATCTTAAGGGCATTAGTCCCACTCTATGTCAGCACAAAATTAATATGGAGCCTGATGCTAAACTAGTTGTTGATCACCAACGATGGTTGAATCCAAAAATGAAAGAAGTGGTAAGAAATGAAAGACTAAAGCTTCTGGAGGCAGGTATAATTTATCCTATTGCTAATAGTAGGTGGGTAAGTCCCGTTCATTGTGTCCCTAAGAAGGGAGGTATTACTATTGTTCCTAATGATAAGAATGAATTGATTCCACAAAGAATTGTTACAGGTTATAGAATGGTAATTGATTTTAGAAAATTAAATAAAGCTACTAGGAAAGATCATTACCCTCTACCTTTTATTGATCAAATGCTAGAAGTATTGTCCAAACATACACATTTTTCCTTTCTAGATGGTTATTCTAGTTTTTCTCAAATACCTATGTCAAAAGAGGATCAAGAAAATACTATTTTTACTTTTGCCCTTTCGGTACCTTTGCTTATAGACATATGCATTTTGGTTTATGCAATGCACTTGTACGTCTCCAACATATCTATAATTTTTGATTCTTCCATGCTGTTATATTATCAATCTTGGATATTTTATAATCATTTTATATCATTTTTGGTACTAACCTATTAACATAGTGCCAAGTGCCAATTGCAGTTTTCTGCATGTTTTTTACATTACAGGAAATCGATACCAAACGGAGTCCAAATGCAACGAAACTTCACAGAGATTTTTTATGGACCAGAAGACACCCAATGGGTCAAGGCGGTGCCTAGGGGGTGCTCCTAGGGGAGCACAACCCACTAGGGCATGCCAAGAGGCCCAGGCGCGCCCTGGTGGATTGTGCCCACCTCGGGTGCCCCCCGGACCGCCTCTTTGCCCTATAAATACCCCAATATTCCAGAAACCCTAGGGGAGTCAACGAAAATAAATTCTAGACGCTCCCCTGGGCATGCCAAGAGGCCCAGGCGCGCCCTGGTGGGTTGTGCCCACCTCGGGTGCCCCCCGGACCGCCTCTTTGCTCTATAAATACCCCAATATTCCAGAAACCCTAGGGGAGTCAATGAAAATCAATTCTAGCTGCCACGGAGTCCAGAACCACCAGATCCAATCTAGACACCATCATGGAGGGGTTCACCACTTCCTTTGGTGCCTCTTCGATGATGCGTGAGTTGTTCTTTGTAGACCTTCGGGTCCGTTGATAGTAGCTAGATGGCTACCCCACTCTCGCTTGATTCTCAATACAATGATCTCTTGGAGATCCATATGACGTAACTCTTTTTGTGGTGTGTTTGTTGTGACCGGATGAACTTTGAGTTTATGATCAGATCTATCTTTTTATATCCATGAAAGTTATTGGAGTTTCTTTGATCTCTTATATGCATGATTGCAAATAGCCTCGTATTTCACGTCTGTTTGCCTATCTTAGGGCGCCGATATTTGGGTTTTGTTTGGCCAACTTGATCTATTTATCTTGCAATGGGAAGAGGTGCTTTGTAGTGGGTTCGATCTTATGGTGCTTGATCCCAGTGACAGAAGGGGGACCGACACGTATGTATCATTACTATAAGGATAAAACGATGGGGTCTATCTCTACATAGATAGATCTTGTCTACATCATGTCATCGTTCTTATTGCATTACTCCGTTTCCCCATTTCGATGCGTTGAGTAGTAGTAGTAGATGCAGGCAAGAGTCGGTCTACTAATCTTGGACATGATGGTATAATGATCATTTCCTGGATATCGTCATGAATATTTGAAGTTCTATCAATTGCCCAACAGTAGTGTTTACCCACGTTTGCTATTTTTCTCGAGAGAAGCCACTAGTGAAACCTATGCCCCTGGGTCTCTTTCTCATATCATTTGCTTTCACGATCTACTTTTCCTTTGCTTTTATTTTCAGATCTATTAAACCAAAAAATACAAAAATACCTTGCTGCAATTTATTCTTATTTATTTTATTTGGCATTTGATCTATCAATCTACTACAATTTATTTCACGTCTGTTTGCCTATCTTGGGGCGCCGCTACCCGAAAGGGATTGACAACCCCTTTGACACGTTGGGTTGTGTGTAGGGGCTGTTTACGTTGTGTTGCTTGGTTCTCCTACTGGTTTGATAACCTTAGTCTCATAACTGAGGGAAGTACCTACCACCGCTATGCTGCATCATCCCTTCCTCTTTGGGGAAATACAGACGTAGCTTCAAGCCGCACCATGCACCTGCTACCTTTCAAAGATGTATGACTGCTATATTCTCTGACTTTTCTGAAAAGATTGTTGAGGTTTTCATGGATGATTTTTCCATTTACGGAACTTCTTTTGATGATTGCTTAGGCAACCTTGATCGAGTCTTGCAGAGATGTGAAGAAACTAATCTTGTGTTGAATTGGGAGAAGTGCCACTTTATGGTTAATGAAGGTATTGTATTGGGACATAAAATCTCCGAAAGAGGTATTGAAGTTGATAAAGCTAAAGTTGATGCTATTGCAAAAATATGGTGTCCTAAAGATCTCAAAGGTATATGAAGTTTCCTTGGTCATGCTGGTTTCTATAGGAGGTTTATTAAAGACTTCTCTAAAGTTTCCCAGCCTCTCACTAATCTCCTACAAAAAGATGTTCATATTGTTTTTGATGATGATTGTGTAGAAGCCTTTGAAATACTTGAGAAAGGCTTAATTTCTGCACCTATTGTTCAACCCCCTGATT
Organism: Triticum urartu; assembly: GCF_056163025.1. NCBI lineage: Eukaryota > Viridiplantae > Streptophyta > Magnoliopsida > Poales > Poaceae > Triticum > Triticum urartu. The sequence continues at coordinate 446,241,061 of NC_141876.1, forward strand.
GGAACTTACCCTTTGAAATTATGTGTGATGCTAGTGATTATGTTGTTGGTGCTGTTCTAGGACAAAGAGTTGCTAAGAAATTAAATGTTATTCATTATGCTAGTAAAACTCTAGACAGTGCCCAGTGAAATTATGCTACTACTGAAAAAGAATTTTTAGTAGTTGTTTTTCCTTGTGATAAGTTCAGATCTTATATTCTTGATTCCAAAGTAACTGTTCACACCGATCATGCTGCTATTTAATATCTTATGGAAAAGAAGGATGCTAAACCTAGGCTTATTAGATGGGTTCTCTTGCTACAAGAATTGTATTTGCATATTATTGATAGAAAGGGTGCTGAGAACCCCATAGCAGACAACTTGTCTAGGTTAGAAAATGTTCTTGATGACCCACACTACCTATTGATGATAATTTTCCTGATGAACAATTAGCTGTCATAAGTGCTTCTCGTAATGCTCCATGGTATGCTGATTATGCTAATTACATTGTTGCTATATTTATACCACCTAGTTTCACATACCAGCAAAAGGAAAAGTTTTTCTACGATTTAAGACATTACTTTTGGGATGACTCACACCTTTATAAAGAAGGGGTAGATGGTGTTATTGGACGTTGTGTACCTCCACATGAACATGAACATATCCTACGCAAGTGTCATTCCGAGGCCTATGGAGGACACCATGCTGGAGGTAGAACTGCACACAAGGTATTACAATCTGTTTTTAGTGGCCTACTCTCTTCAAGGATGCTCGTAAATATGTATTTTCTTGTCATGAATGCCAAAGAATTGGTAATATTAGTAAACGCCAGGAAATGCCTTCAAATTATTCAATTGTTATTGAACCATTTGATGTCTGGGGTTTTGATGATATGAGACCTTTTCCTTCCTCTAATGGGTATACACATATTTTAGTTGTTGTTGATTATGTTACTAAGTGGTTAGAAGCCATTCCAACTAGTAGTGCTGATTATAACTGAAAGCACAAGTGCTCCCTGGGTGGTTTTGGTAATTAATGTCAATATATCTCTTGTTGGACTAATGTTTTTATCTAGTATATTTCAGATAAGTTCAACAGATGGAGTGGCGTGGACAAGAGGATGTGGAACCCCTTCAAGATGCTAAGGACAAAGGATTGGCTCAAGCTCAAAAGCTCAAGGCTCTACATTTCCAATTTAGTGATCCAAGATCACATTGAGTCCTTAGGAAAGCCAATACTATTAGAAGGGGATGAGAAGGTGCTTAATGGCTTGCTTGCTCAAAGTGCTTAGTGATATGCTCCAAAGCCCTCAACCACTTTCTCATATTCACATATGCCCCAAACCAAAAGTCAAACTCGGCCCTACCGATTTGATCCACCTGGTGCCACCAAGTTCACTTGACATAGCCACTGCCAGAAACCCTAATCAATTCGGTCTCACCGAGATGGGCTTACAAACTCTCTGTTGCCTATTGCAATTATTTCGGTCCCATCGAGATAAGAAATCGGTTCCACCGAGTTTGCCTGACAACTCTTTGTTTTGCTTATTACCAAAATCGGTCTCAGTGAGTTTGTGTAGTCGGTCAAACTGAGATGAGGTTTTAGCCTAACCCTAGCACACCAGTCCCATCAAGTTGATCATATCGGTCCCACCAAAAAGCCTAACGTTCATATTTTGAACTGAATCGGTCCCACTGCGTTTTCTGATTCGGTCCTATCGAGTTTGGTGAATTGTGTGTAATGGTTAGATTTTTTGTGGAGGCTATAAATACCCCTCCACCCACTCTTCATTCATTGAGAGAGCCATCAGAACATGCCTACACTTCCAACATTCATTTTCTGAGAGAGAACCACCTACTCATGTGTTGAGACCAAGATATTCCATTCGAACCATATGAATCTTGATCTCTAGCCATCCCCAAGTTGCTTTCCACTCAAATCATCTTTCCACCAAATCCAAATCAGTTAGAGAGAGTTGAGTGTTGGGGAGACTATCATTTGAAGCACAAGAGCAAGGAGTTCATCATTAACACACCATTTATTACCTTTTGGAGAGTGGTGTCTCCTAGATTGGTTAGGTGTCACTTGGGAGCCTCCGTCAAGATTGTGGAGTTGAACCATGGAGTTTGTACGGGCAAGGAGATAGCCTACTTCATGAAGATCTACCCTAGTGAGGCAAGTCCTTCGTGGGTGATGGCCATGGTGGGATAGACAAGGTTGCTTCTTCGTGGACCCTTCGTGAGTGGATCCCTCCGTGGACTCGCGCAACCGTTACCCTTCGTGGGTTGAAGTCTCCATCAACGTGGATGTACGATAGCACCACCTATCAGAACCACGCCAAAAATCTCCGTGTCTCCAATTGCATTTGCACACTCCAATCCCATCCTTTTACTTTCTTGCAAATTGCATGCTTTACTTTCCACTGCTCATATACTCTTGCCATGCTTGCTTGAATGTATTGTGAATGTTTAAACTTGTGCTAAAACTCCACCTTAACTTGAAGAAATTAAAAACTGCTACTTTTCTTTGTTAAGAGTCTATTCACCCCCCTCTAGACACCTCTTCTCGATCCTTTCAATTCGTATCAAAGCATTGGTCTCCATTACTTTGGTTTAAACACCTTTGGAGGAAGATGGATGAGTCTACGTTGGGGAGTCTTAGACGTAGAGTGCCTATACTTGATGGATAGCTGATGTAGGGTGGGAACCCTAGGGGCCGATCTTTCACGAAAGGAGCGGATCCCGCGATGAACACGAGGGGAAATACGAGGGGAAACAAGAGAGAAACACTAAAGCAACAAGAAATAGTCACACATATGCTATATCCTTGAGTATAGAAGAGATCACAAGCAGCACGATCTTCTGCGTGAGGATGTCTTGAGATTCTTCCCGTGAAGGGGTCTTGAATCCGCTAGGGGGATCTTCTCCGAGGATGTGCTATCTCCGAGGAGAAGGTAACCAAGTGGATGAGCAAAGCTCTCACAACAAATATGAGCTAATCCTAGAAAGAGTGGTGGAGTCATATATATAGGAGTTGGGGGTGAAGGGGTACATGGGCCTCGGCCCAACATCATGCACACAAGCACTGTCCGGATGATCCGAATGTTGGTCCGACGGATCCGGGCTTCGGGGGTCTGGATGATCCGGGTCAGCGTCCAGATGGTCCGGCTGTGTCATGTGCACCGCGGGAGGCCCGGATGTCCGGGTCCTAGTCCGGACGTCCGGGTGTGGTCGGATGATTCGGGACTGGGGCCGCATGATCCGACTTCGTGGTGAAGCTTAGGGTGTCCTCGGGCGGGTTAGCCGGATCGTTCGGGCTATGATCCGGATCGTCTGGATGGCGGTCCGGATCCTCCGGGATTCAGCTGACTTTGCGCTTTTTTCTTCTCCGTCTTCACGTCCATCTTCCTCTTCGGATTCTCCTTGCTCCTTAGCGTCTCCATGGCTAATTCCTTGATACCTGAGTATGCACAACATCTCCGTTTGAGGTAGTATACATGTCTCATGTGCATTAATGTGGAATTGTGAGAGGAGAGATGTCACCTCGGTTTCGAGAGCTCTTGCATGTGCTCGTGTCATCGGTCCGCTAGGCACTTGGTGGGACGATGGTAGGTCCATGGGGATGATCATGGGATGCTCCGCATCATCTCCCCTCCCTTGGGAAAGATCCGACCTCGAATCGAATTCTTCATCACCATGGTAGGGCGATAGATCCTTGACATTGAAGATGTCGCTTACGTTGTACTTGTCGCGTGGGGGGTCGATCTTGTAAGCATTGTTGTTGTAGCGTGCAAGCACCATGAAGGCTCCATCCGCTTGCGGTAAGAGTTTGGACTTGCGTTTGGTGGGGAAGCTGTCCTTGCGAAGGTGTAGCCACACAAGATCACCAATGTTGAATACCATGGGGTGCTTGTTGATGTTGAGTTTGTCGCAAGACATTGTACTTGACGCTCGATGGTGTGCCTTGTATCTTCATGCACCTTCTTGAGATGGTTCACATGTGCACTTGCGTCCATATTGATGCGCTCTTGGAGTGGTAGAGGAAGAAATTCCAATGGTGACAATGGGTTGAATCCGTAGACGACCTCGAAGGGGGACTTGCTAGTAGTTGAGTGTCTCGCACGGTTGTAGGCGAACTCGGCGATAGGTAGACAGTCCTCCCACTCCTTGATGTTCTTCTTGATGAGCGTGTGAAGTAGAGCGGAGAGTGTGCGGTTGGTCAGCTCCATTTGGCTGTCGGTTTGTGGGTGGTACGCCGTGGAGAAGAGTAGCTTGATTTCGAGCTTGGCGCATAGGGTCTTCCAAAAGTAGCTTAGGAACTTGACGTCACGGTCCGAGACAATCTTCTTTGGCACTCCATGTAGACGTAATAGTTCCCTACAAAAGAGATTGGCAACATGTGAAGCATCGTCTATCTTGTTGCATGGTATGAAATGTGCCATCTTAGATAATCGGTCCACAACGACAAATACCGAATCCTTTCCATTTCAAGTTCTAGGCAATCCAAGTACAAAATCCATGCTAATATCTTCCCATGGTTGATATGGAATTCGTAGAGGCATATAAAGGCCATGGGATTGAGCTTTAGAATCAGGTTTGCGACATGTAGAGCACCAATTGGTGAAGCGGTTGACGTTGCGAAACATCTTGTGCCAATAATAGTTCTTGGAGAGCGTAGGAAAAGTCTTGTCGCGACCAAATGTTCCATTAGTCCTCCTCCATGAGATTCCTGCAAAAGCAACAATAGAAGAGAAGACTCAGGGATGCAAAGTTTGTTAGCTCTCATGAGATATCCATCTTTGATGTAATAGTGTTCCCAAGTGGTATGTGTCGGTGTCAAAACCGGCAGATCTCGGGTAGGGGGTCCCGAACTGTGCGTCTAAGGTTGATGGTAACAGGAGAGAGGGGACACGATGTTTACCCAGGTTCGGGACCTCTCTATGGAAGTAATACCCTACTTCCTGCTTGATCGATCTTGATGAATATGAGTGTTACAAGAGTTGATCTACCACAAGATCGTAATAGCTAAACCCTAGAAGTCTAGCCTGTATGACTACGGTATTGAGTATCCCCTATTCGGACTACACCCTCCGGTTTATATAGACACCGGGGGGATCGAGGGTTACATAGAGTTGGTTACATAAGATGGAATCTTCATAGTTGTTCGCCAAGCTTGCCTTCCACGCCAAGGAGAGTCCTATCCGGACATGGGTGTAGTCTTCGGTCTTCGTATCTTCACAGTCCATCAGTCCGGCCCATAGACAACAGGTCAGACGTCCGAGGACCCCCTTAGTCCAGGACTCCCTCAGTATGCGTCAAACACTTGGCATAAGGAGTAGCAAAAGTGGGATCATGCTCATATAAGTCTTTTATGTGCTCAAAGCCAATGACATCCAATTCAAGTTGAGTAACAAGCATGCATCTGCGGGAAAGAGTGTCCACCACAACATTTTCCTTACCTTTGATTTACATGATGACATAAGGAAAAGACTCAATGAATTCACTCCATTTAGCATGACGCTTGTTCAACTTAGTTTGACCCTTAAGGTATTTAAGCGTTTCATGATCGGTATGAATGATGAATTCATGAGGGCGAAGATAGTGTTCCATTCATGCAAAACTCGCACTAAAGCATATAACTCTTTGGCATAGATGGGGTAATTGAGTTGAGCTCCGGAAAGTTTCTCACTAAAATAAGCAATTGGGCGCTTCTCTTGCGTTAACACACCTCCTATGCCATTACCACTAGCATCACAATGAATATCAAAGGGTTTGTCAAAGTTGGGTAATGCAAGCATGGGAGCATGAGTAAGCAAATTGTTAAGCCCATTGAAAGCAGTATCTTGGGATGGTCCCCAAACAAAAGGCACATTTTTCTTGCTCAAAGCATGCAAAGGTGAAGGAATGGTGCTAAAGTCCTTCACAAATCAACGGTAGAAACCGGCTAAACCAAGGAAACTACGCACTTGTTGCAAATTGGTTGGTTGGGGCCAAGTTTTAATAGCATTGATCTTAGAGTCATCAACATGAACACCCTTAGAGGAAACAACAAAACCCAAGAAAACGAACTTATCAACGCCAAAAAGGCACTTTTCCTCGTTAGCATAGAGATGCTCTTTTCGAAGAGTTTGCAAAATGGTTCGAACATGGGTGACATGATCTTTGAGAGATTTGCTCTAAACAAGGATATCATCAAAGTAGACCACAACAAACTCACCAATGTGAGGGCGAAAGACATGATTCATAAGATGCATGAAAGTACCCGGTGCTTCCGATAAACCCATAGGCATGACTAACCACTCATACAAACCAAACTTTGTTTTGAAAGCGGTTTTCCATTCATCACCCTCTTGTATGTGGATTTGGTAGTAACCACTTTTAAGATCAATTTTGGAAAATATAGTGGCACCACTAAGTTCATCAAGCATATCATCAAGGCATGGAATGGGATACCTATATCGAACGGTGATAGCATTGATAGGTCTACAATCGGAACACATGCGGAAGCTACCTTCTCTTTTTGGTACAAGAATGACCAGAATGACACAAGGACTCAAACTTTCGCGCAACATGCCCATGGTCTATGAGATGCTTTACTTGTCTTTGTATTTCTTTGGTTTCTTCTGCGTTGACGCGGTAGGGAGCTTTGTTCGGAAGAGGTGCTCCAGGGATGAGGTCGATGCGGTGCTCGATGCCTCGTAGTGGAGGTAGTCCCGAAGGTAGCTCATCGGGGAAAACATCTTGGAATTCCTGCAAAAGAGAAGACAACACTAAAGGTAGAGCGTGAGAGTTGTTAGCTTTTGGTGCGTCGTCCTTGCACAAAAGGACATAGTGTAGGAAACTAGATGGGTTCTCACACACTCCTCTTATCTCACTTTTGGTGGCAAATAGAACTAAATTCTTCTTTTCGCTCATCGTAGAGGCACTCAATTTGGGCTTTTGGTGCTCACTCTCTTTTTGGTGGTTTGTTCTCTCACCATTCTCTCCACGATGGGTGGCTTGCTTGTCGGCGATCACTTGGCTTGGAGACATAGGGCGAAGTACGTACTCCTTTCCTTTCATCTTGAAGATGTAGAGGTTTGTTCGGCCATTGTGGATGACACCTCTATCAAATTGCCATGGGCATCCAAGAAGAAGGTGGCAAACGGTCATTTGAACGACATCACACTCCAAAGTGTCTTCGTAGGCGCCAATTTTGAAGGAGACTTGTACTCGATGCTCGACTTGGATAGTGCCGGAGTCGCTAAGCCATTGAACTTTGTAGGTATGTGGGTGCTTCGTCTAGGGAAATTGGAGCTTGGAGCAAAGTTCTTCACTTGCGAGGTTATGGCAACTCCTTCCATCGATGATGACCATGACGGGCCTTCCATTGATGCCGGCCTTGGTATGAATGATATGGCATCTTTGGTCTTCTACTTGGTGATGTTGAAGAGTCAAGACCTTGGACAAAACTATAGCTGGACTTGAATCTTCATCGCAAAAGACTTGTTCCTCATCATCGTTCACTTGCTGGTGCATGGCGACTTGCTCAAGTGCTTCTGTTTCTCCTTCGCTCATGGAGTTGTATGTACCATCTTTGTTGAGGATCATGGTTCCCTTGTTGGTACACTCAAAGGACTTGTGGCCTCGGCCTCCACATGTGAAGCATTTGAAGGAACTTGTCTTGACGGTCTCATCGGTTGTTGTAGATGATGATGAAGCTCTCGGCTTGAAGTTGCCCGTTGTAAAAGGATGACTTGGGGTTGACGAAGCTTTCTTGTAACTCGACCTGTCAACGTTGCTTGTATAAGGCTTGGTATACGTTGTTGGAGTCGTTGAAGCTTGGGTGTTGGAGAAGCCATATGACTTGGATGAGAACTTGTCATACTTGAAGTCATCTTGCACTTGACGTTCCGCTTTGGCAGCTTGATGCACTAGCTCGATGAGGTTCGTGTATGGTTGGAAGTCGGCGATCTTCTTGATAGGATGATTGAGTCCATTCAAGAAATGTGCCATAGTTTGCTCATCATCTTCTGTGACATTGGCTCGTATCATTGCAATCTCCATTTCCTTGTAGTACTCTTCAACGCTCGGCTCCTTGCTTGAGTAGTTGGAGTTTCTTGAAGAGGTCGCAGTTGTAGTAGGTCGGCACGAAGCGTGCTCTCATGATATCCTTCATTTGTGCCCACGTAGTGATGGGTGGTTCACCTCTTGCCTCGCGTCGCTCGATGACTTGTTCCCACCAAATGAGGACATAGTCTTGGAACTCAAGGGATGCCATCACGATCTTCTTCTCTTCTTCATAGTTGTGCAAGCGGAAGATTTTGTCGACCTTCAATGCCCATGAAAGGTACTCTTCAGGATCGTTTCTTCCATTTAACTTGGGCATGGTGAACTTTAGCTTGCCGTAGCATTGCTCTTCATTGTGTTGGGGTCGGGGATGATGACACCCATGTTGTTGAGGATTGTCCAACTCGTGTTGCTCTTGGCGAGGAGGGTTGTCGGCCTTGTGTTGTTCTTGTCGTGGAGGATTTCCATTGTCTTCATGCTCTTGGTGAACTTGATATTCTTGGCTAGCTTGTGGAGGAACTTGTCAATCTTGACGTTGCACGCGAGCTTGATATCTTCATTCGTGAACTTCTTCATGAAGTGCTTCTTCATGTTAACGAGCTTGTCAGCCTCGGTTGGCTACAGCTCGACTTGATTGTCGGAGGGCTCGTTGCGCCTCAAATGCTTGAGCTTCTCGCAATTTTTGGTCTTGACGTTGTGCCTCGGCATATTGGGCTTCTTGGTGAAGACACGCTCGCTCTTCCTCTTCGTGTTGGTGTTGTCGTTGCCGTTCTCGTGCTTGTGCAAAGGTAGCTTGGTTTTGACGGTGTCGGTGCTCTTGAGAGTCGGTGTTGCGTAGAGGATTGAGGCTTTCTTGATGATCATTGCACGTGGAATGTCGAAGAGTATTCGATGTCGGTGTACTTGAGCCGGAGAGGGTGAAGTTGGAGTGTTGACTTGAGCGGCTCCGTCTTGATGAGGACAAAGTGGAAGAAGAGCGGTTGACCAACAAAGCACGAATCTTATCCATTCTTGCGTCATTCTCTTGCTTGTGAACGTCGAGCTTGTGGTCGAAGTAGTCTCTTGTACGTTGCTCGAGGAGTCGCAAGTCGGTGGCGAGGTTGTCGATGCGTTCACTCATTGCTTGTTGCACTTGATGCAAAGCACGTTGTGCACTAAAGAGGTGGCTCTTTGTGATGTAGGAGTTCATGTCGTCGTCTTGCCCGATGAAGAGTGGGTTGGTAGAAGTACTTGGCCTATCCATCATTCCAAGAGAAATGTATGAGTGGGAGAAAGAGAAGAACATATACCAAATGTACCTTGACCAAAGTTGAAGGTGGATCAATGATCACTCCAATGTGAACAAGGAAATAACACAATTGGTACCAATCCTAGTCGGTTCTCACACCTACACAAATAAGAGCTTATGGTGGAGCTTGGTTAGGATGGTGGCACAAAATTTGATGTGAAAGTAAGCAAGACACAATAGTGTTGTAAAAGATTCGCAAATGCAACAAGTAGACCAATAGCAAGACGGGTACAAGGAAACACACACGCAAAAAGATAAGTGGGGTCGTGCAACCAAGGAATGAACCAAAATGTGGAATCCACACAAATGCTCTTGTTGCACAACACTAGAGAGACGCTAGCACAATTGCACAATAGGAGGACACGAACTTGTGCACAACCTACTAAGAAAAAATGCAATGACTTCTATCCCAAGTATGCTCTATGTATGGTGTTTCGATGATATGATCCAAGATGATCTAGTATGTCAATCTTAATGGTTCATGATGCTATGGTTCTTGCTTATAAGCTCTGTGCTTATCTTTTCTCATGCAATGCTTCACGAACCAAGATAGCAATTGTGTATGCGATGACTATCGGTGTCAAAACTGGCGGATCTCGGGTAGGGGGTCCCGAACTGTGCGTCTAAGGTTGATGGTAATAGGAGACAAGGGACATGGTGTTTACCTAGGTTCGGGCCCTCTCTATGGAGGTAATACCCTACGTCCTGCTTGATTGATATTGATGAATATGAGTATTACAAGAGTTGATCTACCACGAGATTGTAGTGGCTAAACCCTAGAGGTCTAGCTTGTATGGCTATGACAATGAGTCTCTTATCCGGACTAAGTCCTCCAGTTTATATTGACACCGGGAGGATCTAGGGTTAGACAAGGTCAGTTACAAAGAAAGGAATCTACATATCCGGTCATCAAGCTTGCCTTCCACGCTAAGGAGAGTCCCATCCGGACACGGCTGCAGTCTTCGATCTTCGTATCTTCATAGCCCATCAGTCCGGCCCATTGGTAACAGGCCGGACGCCAAAGGATCCCTTAGTCCAGGACTCCATAGCCCCCGAACTAGGCTTCAATGACGATGTGTTCGGCGCGCGTACTGTCTTCGGCATTGCAAGGCGGGTTCCTCCTCCGACGTCTTCCAAGTAATGTGTTCGGCTTTCAATTGAATGTCGCACCCCTAGGCTTCTGTGCATTTATGACTTCGTACTCCACTTGTCAGGCGAATGTGGACAGTCAGGGTATTTTTTGCAAATAACACCCTAGCCCTGCAAGAAAGAGTGTCTATTAAAAAGATTGGATCTCAGATCCTTTCGGCACCACACGGAGAAAATCCTCAGATACTGCCAGGCAAAACCATTACAACACGACCAACATTCCCAGCTCCTCTTCGCGTTCCAACCTGGAGAGAGGCGAGTGGGAGAGGTGCTCTGTGTCCCACAGCCAATTGGTGAAGCCGCAAACGCAGGGATTTCTCCCTCCCGCAGATCTGGTCTCTGTTCGAGCAGGATTGGCCTCCTTCGACGGTAAAACCCAGGCGGAGGATTTCCCCAATCCGTCTGTGGGAGAACGAGTGTGCTTCGTCCCCTATCTGCTGAGGGGCGTGGGATTTCCAATTCACCCATTCCTCCTTGGGCTTCTGGAGTACTATGGCCTCCAGCTGCATAATTTTACCCCGGCTTCCATCCTGCACATTGCGGGTTATGTCGCTTTATGCGAACTATTCCTGGGTTGCGAGGCCCACTTCGATTTGTGGAGAAGACTGTTCTGCCTCGTCCCTCGCAATCAAGGTGGGTCAATTTTTGAAGTGGGATGAGCCAGAGTGTGGCGCATCGCCGGGACCGGATACCTGTCTGGCACACCGAAGAAAGCTCCCGAGGAGTGGCCTTCCGAATGGTTCTACATCGGCGACGTCGCTCTACCCAACCCCGTCCGCATGGGCCTCCCCGAGTTTTCAAATGCTCTACTAAAGAAACACCATAGCTGGCGTCCTCGGAGCCTCGAGGAAGAGGATAGTGCGGAGGTTAGCCTGCTGCTGGGCAAGATTAAGGCACTTGCCCAGTCTGGACTGTCAATAGCCGAGGTAACGGCGGTCTCTATAACGCGGGGGGTCCAACCACTCCAATACGGAGGGCTGCCCATGTAGCATTATAACGGGGAAGACGATGCCTCACGCTATAGTCGGAAGGGCCCGAAGACCCCCGTCACCCTGGCCAGAATACTAGCCGAGCTATATAAAGGGGAGAAGGAGGAGTTCAACCGTCTCCAATATCGAGACAGATTTTCCATGTACAATCCTCCCAGCTGGGTAAGGTGCAGCTTCACCATTTTACTCTTGTCCCTGAATCATTCTAGACAGGCAGCATCTTATCCGCTCACAACAGGAATGGCGAAAGGCTGTCGAGGGGATCCATGACCCTGCCCCTCAGCCAGAAAATTGCAACCAGGATATTGACCCCGATATGAGGAAGATCCGGACATATTTGTGGAGCTTGAGGATAGAATATTTTATCAGATGAGCTACGACGGTACATATGTACCCATTATCGCTGATTACCCCGGCCTCCTTCCTGCTTCACATGTAAGTAATCCAAAGACACCTTATCCACAAGAGTTTTCTCATTCCTCCTTACCCATCGCACTGTCCTGTGCTTAGAAGGGGAAGCGTTTGGCGCGCCAAGCTGCCCTGGAAGCATCTCTGAAGAGAGCATCCCCCTACCAGGCAAGCCTTCTAAGAGGAAGGCAAACGAAGATACGGCCGAGCCTTCGTCAAAGAGGTCTGAATTTGCAAGTATGCACCTTGGCAGTCACATCCAAATGTGTCCTTTCCGTTTACCCTATATCAGGAAAAAGGTGTGTCGGACTATATCCGGGGGTCCGGCCGGTCGTACTTCCCACAGCCAGGATTCAAATCCTGCCGTGAAGATGGGGGCTGATGCGGGGGTGACGCCGAATTGTCCTCCAGCCGAGGACTCGAATGATGTATCCGTCACCAACTTGGAAGTGGAGAGCGCCATGAATCATCGTCGCCGCAGGGCCGTTTTACAAGACCCTGGCTTTTCAGAAGAGTCATTTAACGCCTTCAGCTCGGCCGATGCATATATCCGAGCTGCTCGAGATGGTCTTAATAGAGCCACAAAACAGCATTTAAAAGATGTGCAGGTAAGTTTGTTTTGTCTGACTATGATAACCGTATGCCAGTAGCCCCCGAGGCTTAAAGTAGTTGAAACAACTAATTTAAGGATCAATGTACAACCAGTTGCTTACGGAGAAGAACACCCTGTTAATTCGGGAACTAGAAAAGTGTCGGAGCCAGCTGTCTGCTGCCAATGCCGAAGAGGAGAAATCCAAGAAGGCATCCCCCGGTAATGTTTTCCTCCATCGAGAAATCATAATTGTACAGTAATAATTCTAGTCTGGTTGCTTATCTTTGTATTGGATCGTTAGACCAACTGCAAGAGCAGCTGGACGCCGCTCGAAGCGAAGAACACGGAGCCAAATAACTACTAGCAGCGGGCGAGCTTGTGTTAACAAAAGTCGTTCAGGAGAAAAAGATGCTCCAGGATTCGAACACCAAACTGGGCGAAGAGTTGAAAGATGTGTGAGCTCAGCTAGCTTACTCCGTGAAGGAGAACAAAAAACTGCGAGGCGACATATTCAGTATGTGGCCGCATTTATCTTATAATAGTTTGGAAGTAACATTAGCTGATATAGCCATGATTGCAGGTGTACTGACGGGCCGCCCTGAAGAGGAGGTGTCCGGATCATCAAGTGATCTTTTGCAAGGGCTGTCGCAGTTGCACGAGCAAGCTCGGCGGGTGAGGGAGTCCTGGATTAGGGGGTATCTGGGCAGCCGGATTATATGTAACGCCCCGGACACACCCGTCGGTGGTCGTTACTCCTGGCGGGATCTAGACTGACCCCACAGATCAATAATAGTTTTTTCTGCGCACTTTGTCCTCACTCATGCGCACCCGGAAGCAACTTCCCGGTTGGTCACCCGGTTGCTTTCATTGAGAGTTCCTCTGTGTCATCATCGTTAGGCTTGATGGCTCCTTCGATCATCGATAGCGATGCAGTCCAGGGTTAGACTTTTCTCGCCGGATAGATCTTTGTATTCGGTGGCTTCGCACTACGGGCCAACTCGCTTGGCCATCTGGAGCAGATCGAGAGTTATGCCCCTGGCCACCGGGTCTACTTTGGAAGCTTAAACTACACGGCCAACATCCACGGAGACTTGATCTTCGACGGATTCGAGCCCCTGCCGAGTGCTCCGCACGGTCACGATGAGCATGATTTAGCTGTACCATCGGACAGTGTTCAAGAGACCTCACCGGCAACCGCTCCGACCCTCAATTCGGAGCCAATTGCGCCATCCATGGATGGGTGGATAGACCCCGCCCCGGAGGCCGCATTCTCAGCGGCGATCGAGCCAAGTATCGACCTTACCCTTCATGAGAGCCGTGATGCCGAACTGCCGAATTCTTCCCCGGCTACGGACTCCGAACCGCCTGTGCCCGTGCCTATCGAATCCAACTGGGGGCCGATCATGGAGTTCACCTCCGCGGATATCCTTCAGCACTCGCCCTTTGGCGACATATTGAATTCATTAAGGTCTCTCTCCTTGTCAGGAGAGTCCTGGCCGAACTATGGCCGGCCAGATCGGGATGCGGACGACGAAGAAATTCGCCTCCCACCCACCACCCACTTCATAGCCACTGTCGCCGATTTGACCGACATGCTCGCCTTCAACTCCGAAGACATCGACGGTATCAACGACGATGCAGGAGACGAACAAGAGCCACTTCATCATATAATGTATACATGGTGGACACACCTAAAGAAAACGATGACGAGGAACAGAAGGAGGCAGCGAAGGATCGTTCCCTCGAGAAGCAGTCAAAGTGGCGGCGTAAGCGCCGCTCCAAATCCCGCGTCAGCGGAAACATCGATCATATAGACCCAGCGATAGAGCAGGGTGAGCCAGCGGACGACAAACACGGCATGGAACCATCGTCCGACCACGGCAACACGAAGAATCAAACCGAACAACCCGACTCCGGCGAAGATAACAGTCTGGATGACATCACACCGGACAGGCACCCAGAGCAACAGAATACCCATCAAAGAGTTGTTGCCACTACGAGGAGTCTGAAAAAGCAGAAGCAAAGGCTCAGGGATGCACAAGACACACTCAGAATTAGATGGAGTGAAGTACTCAACACTACAGCAAAGTACGGCGCTAGTCGCCACACAAAGAGCTACCCGAAGCGAAAGCTGCTACCTGAATTCGATGAGGAGGCCTTAGATCCCCCGCAAACAAAAAACAAAACAGCCATCCAGTCAGATAGACGACCTCGTGGCCAACATAGAGCGGCAAACGACGCTGCACACAAGCCAGTACGCGATCCACGTGAGGGCTCGCGTCAAAAGGACGGCGCAGCCAGATCCATCTACGGGCCAAGCAAGCGCGCTCCAGCACGCAATGCAACACAACAAAAATCCGAACACCACGGTACACCCAAATACAGGGGTGCCTCACACCCCCTATGTTTCACCGATGAGGTGCTGGACCATGAATTTCCACAGGGATTAAAACCCATAAAGATAGAGGCGTACGATAGAACGACAGACCCTGGGGTCTGGATTGAGGACTACATCCTCCATATCCACATGGCTCGAGGAGACGATCTCCACGCCATCAAGTACTTATCCCTCAAGCTCAAAGGGCCAGCTCGGCACAGGCTTAAAAGCCTCCCCAAAAATCCATTGGAAGCTGGGAAGAGCTCGAAGACGCTTTTCAGGCAAATTTTTAAGGGACCTATGTCCGACCACCGGATGTAGACGATTTAAGTCATATAACTCAACAGCCCGGAGAGTCAGCCCGAAAGCTTTGGAACAGGTTTCTCACTAAAAAGAACCAAATAGTCAACTGTCCGGACGCCGAAGCCTTAGCAGCGTTCAAGCACAGCGTTCGAGACGAATGGCTTGCCAGACACCTCGGACAAGAAAAGCCGAGAACAATGGCAGCATTAACAAGCCTCATGACCCGCTTTTGCGTGGGCGAGGAGAGCTGGTTAGCCCGATGCAGCACCAGTGACCCAAGTACATCCGAAGTCAGGGACGGAAATGGGAAGCCACGACGCAGCAAAAACAAGCGCCGGAATAAAGAAGACAGTCCAAAGAGCACAGCGGTAAACGCCGGATTCAGAAGCTCTCGGCCAGGTCAACAAAAGTTGCCCTCCAAAGGCAACAGAGACGAACTGTCTAGCCTAAACAAAATTCTAGACAAAACATGTCAGATCCACAGCACCCCCGATAAACCTGCAAATCATACCCATAGAGAATGTTGGGTCTTCAAGCAGTCCGGCAAGCTCAACGCCGAACACAAGGGGCAGGATACACCAAGCGAAGACGAGGATGAGCCTCGCAAGCAAAGCACTGGCGAACAGAAGAAATCCCCACCAGAAGTGAAAACAGTAAACATGTTACACGTGATAATGGGGAGAAACAAAGCGACACTCCTAGAGACACATGCCCCAGGGCCTATCACCGCGGAGTTCTGCCACTGGTCGTCCCAACCGATCACCTTTGACCATCGGGATTACTCGGCAAGTATCCGGCATGCAGGATGGGCTGCCTTGGTGTTAGACCCGATAATTGATGGATAGCACTTCACACGAGTCCTGATGGACGGCGGTAGTAGTTTAAACCTGATATATCAGGACACAGTCCGCAAAATGGGCATAGACCCAATAAAAATCAGCCATAGCAATACTACCTTTAAAGGATTAATGCCAGGCCCAGAAGCCCATTGCACGGGCTCCCTGCTACTAGAGGTTATATTCGGCTTTCCCGATAACTTCTGCAGCAAAAATTTAACCTTCCACATCGCTCCGTTCCAAAGTGGCTATCAAGCACTACTCGGACGCGAAGCTTTCGCTCGCTTTCACACAATACCGCATTACGGTTCTCTCATGCTTAAGATGCCCGGTCCACATGGCATCATTACAGTAAATGGAAATATTGAGCGCTCCTTGCGCGCGGAAGACCGTGCGGCCGCCTTGGCAGCCGCACACTAGACTGCCTCACCAACTAGAGCATCTGACAGGTCCTTAAGACCACGGACACGGTTAGACAAGTCCAGTGCAGCTATATATAATTGATACATATGACCATCGTGCTACACCCGTCCAGGATACGACACAATGGAGACACAGGCGCAGACGTGCAGCAGGGACCCGTTCCAAGGATTCTTTTTAGATTAAGACCCTGCGTAAACCTTTTTTTACTGTCTCTTGTTGATACACATCCCCCGGATTCTCAATACAATTGAGAAGGATGCTGACGTATTGGCATGTGGCCACGTCAGAATATTGCAAGTACCTGGACACCAGGGGCTTATTACAGAGGGCACTGTTTAAGCCTAGTTTACATCATAAAGACCGAATACCTTAGGGAGTGTTCGGCGTCGCGAGTTTGGCCTTATATGCATCAACTCCGAATCATGTCTTTGGTTAAATGTTGGGTTTTCCTGGCTCCTGTGTTTTGCTGCCTTACGCTCCGCTCAATCGGCTAAGGCGGCACCAGGAATACTACTGCGATTGTGCCCTGGTTCATCCAGACGAGCACCTCAGTAGAGAAGGCTGAAAACTGACTTTCATGATATAGTGTGCGACTGGTCAACCACTCGATGACCTAGCGGAATCATCGGGATTCCTCCGCCTTAGCGAAGGGCCGTTTCCCGGCCAGGCATGTACGCGCGCCGAATTCGGATGAGCGTGGAGCCACCAGGGGCTATATAGTAGCCCCACTGTCAAACTCCTCTGGCTAAGAGAATGTGTTAAAGCATTATAGTCCGATTGCCTAGTTCGCTGCGCTATCACCTCCTTAATGGACCAAGACGTTGGATCAAGTGTGAACATGCGTCTTCTGCCAACACCCCCGCATTATATGCATGGGGGCTGAAGCCGACGACTGCCATCTTTCAGGTTATATACATATATACATTAACGTCCGCACGGGAGGCATCATAGTACTTTTGGGCAAAAGTATAAATACAGCCTTGATAAACTCAATAAAACATTGTTTTTACAATGGGAATACATGTCACTCAAACATAATATTCTTCGAGCACTGAGCCTCTATCGAATGAGCGTCATCAAGAACTTCTTCAAAGTAGTGCTCGGCAGCCACTCGGCCTATGGCCGAACACTGTGCCGCAATAGTGGTGGCATCCATCTCCGCCCAGTATGTTTTGACACTGGCAAGGGCCATCCGCGAGCCTTCTATGCATGCCGACCTCTTTACAGCATCGATGTGTGGCACAGCACCAAGGAATTGTTGCACTAAGCTAAAGTAGCTATTCGGCCTTGGCCCTCTCGGCCACAGATGATCCACAACAGACCTCATGGCAAGTCCGGATAATCTATGGAGCTTGGCCCACTCGGCCATTTGCTCATTCAACAGCAGCGGACAGGCTGGAGCATGAAACTGTGACCAAAACAATTTTTCCACTTCGTGATCTTTCCGATCCTTGAAGTACCCGGCCGCATCAGCAGCACTTGCAGCCAAATCCACGTAGGCGTCCGCAGAACTCCATAGCCGGTCCAGAGGTGCATACTTCAGATCCTTGAACTTAGTCCGCAACAAGAAGGGCTTCCCAGATACAATATCCGCAGCTTGATGCAGCTCCTCCTTCGTCGCTCTAATTTTGGAGCGGGCTTCCTTGGCAGCCACCCGGGCCTTTGCCAGGTCCGTCGCCTTCGCCTGATTTTCTTCTTCAAGAAGTTGGTAACGGTCAGCAGCATCTTTTAACTCTACAGCCATCTTGGCTATTTTTTCTTTGCTCTCGCAATGCACGGCCTGTTCGGCCCTTAACTCTTCGACCGCCTTTAAAGCGGCCGCATTGCTACTCCTTGCTTGCTCCTTGTCTTGGGCAAGCTCCGCCCGAAGGATCTCCACGGTGGCAGCTCCATCTGCAGTCACAACATATTAAAGATACTGGCATCATGCTGCTCTTATTATGTGACAATCACCAGAAAAATCACCTACCCTGTGCCTCGTCAAGACGCTTATTAACAAGCACGATGTCGGCATCTGTCGCATCCAGTTGCCGCCTTAGTTCGGCAAACCCATCAGTCCGGCTAGCCATCGGAGCTTCAACCACCTGCACATAAAGGCGGTCTGGTTATTACCTGGGACTATGATCCTCTGTTTGCCGCCGTTTTTGGCGACAACCAGTCTTAGGGGCTACTATCTACATAGGGCACATCTAAAAATGTGCGGTACTGTCAACAATGTACATCATTTCATGTACCTCAAAACCTGTCAGTAGACTGATAAAGGCTTCATTGCAACCCGCTTTCGGCGGACGAAATCCTTTCAATCATCGTACCCATCAACGTGTGGTGCTCTTCTGAGATAGCCTCTTGCTCTAGCAGATCCCTCAGTATGTCCGACCGCACACCAGACGGTGTCGGACTCTTTTGATTGCTCTCTTCAAGAGCCGGATACTGAGGACTTTGGGTGGCCATAGGATTACCTCCTGGACTTGCCGAATCAGGAGAAACCCTCCGCGACGACACCTTGGGATTGCCCGCCTCACGAGGCGGTATGGCAGGGGGAGGCGTTTCGCTCTCCATCATCTCTGGAAGAAGATCCCCTGAAGACGAGCTCTGCTGAGAAGGGCTAAGATCCGAACTGCAAGATAAATGCTTCGATTATTTTCCTCAGAAGTAAAGCGAGATATTTTCATTATTAAGTACCCTTTTACTTATAGCTCGATGGAGGGCTGATCCCCTTGAGGGCATAGTGCGGCCAGGGTATCCCCCAGGGCAGGACCCTTCGGCAGAGGTTTCTTCCCCCGTTTGGAGACCATTGTCTCCGGGTCCTCAGAGTCGGTTCTCTTCCTTCCCTGGGGAGAGGAAGTTTTAGTTCCTCCTCCCCTGCTAACCTCCTTCATGGAGGCGCTAGCCTCCTTGCTCCCCCCTTTATCTTCTCCTGAGGGCGCTTGATAAGGCGCGATCTCCAGCATCCTGATTAGCACAGGATTTGGTGAGGTCTCACGGAGGGGGCCGGACACCTGATCAACTTTGCCTTCGCAATCCAATCCTGGTCAAAGAGCAGGTATTTTAGGGCAACGTTGCGATAAATAAACGGATAGTGTGTTCGGATGCGGGGCTACTTACCTGGGTATATGGGCGATTGCAGCTCAGACCTGCATCCTCAGTGATGTCCGGACACATTATTTCTGGTCTGAAGAACAATTTGTACATCTCTTTGTGCGTCATGTCGACGAAATGTTGAATAGCTCACGGTCCTTTGGGTTGAATTCCCACATGCGAAGGGGCCGACGTTTGGAAGGCTGGACTTGACGAACTAGCATAACTTGCACTACCATAACCAGACTGAAATCTCTCTCAAAGAGATCTCGGATACGGCTTTGCAGTATTGGGACGTCCTTGGCTGGACGCCAGCTCAGCCCCTTGCTGATCCATGACAGCAGTTGTGGTGGGGGGCCTGCGTGAAAGGTGGGGGCAGCTACCCACTTGGCACTTCGGGGAGCTGTGATGTAGAACCACTCCCGCTGCCACAATCTGGACACCTCTGGGAAGCAACCCTCAGGCCATGGAGCATCAGCGATTTTTCTTATTAAAGCGCCTCCGCATGATGCGTGCTGCCCCTCGATCATCTTCGGCTTCACATCGAAGGTCTTGAGCCACAGGCCAAAGTGAGGGGTAATGCAGAGGAAGGCCTCACATACGATAATAAATGTCGAGATGTGAAGGAGGGAATCCGGGGCCAGATCGTGAAAATCTAGCCCATAATAGAACATAAGACCCCTAACAAAGGGATCTAGAGCGAGGCCTAGTCCTCGGAGGAAGTGGGAGACGAACATGACGCTCTCGTTGGGTTCAGGAGTAGGGACGACTTGCCCTCCGGCAGGCAGCCGATGCAAAATTTCGGCGGTCAGATATCTGGCCTCTCTCAACTTCTTGATGTCCTCCTCCGTGACGGAGGAAGTCCTCCATCGACCTTGAAGGTTGGATCCGGACATAGTTGAAGGTCCGAAGTGCCTAAACCTGAGCTTTGGGTGTTCGAACTCGAGGCGGGAGGCGGATTCGATTAAGATCGAGACGAGAAAGACTTTCCCCCTTCATAAAGAGGGTGAATATCAAGCGTCCTCCTCGTGGCCGTTTGGGACTTGCCTAAGATCTAGGAGTCCTACCCATAGGCACGGTTGAGTTACCCATGTCCGTATTGATGAGAATCCCATGATAAAGGGGACACAATCTCTGCTTCGAAACACGCTGAGATGGGTTATGAAAAACGATTTGAATAAAGACCTGGTTGTGGCGTGATGTCACACTACGGGTACGTCAGCAGATTAGATTTGTGGAAATGTTATTCTCTCTACGGTGGTATGTGGAACTTGTTTTGCAGAGCCGGACACGATCCTCGTGTTCAAAATCTTCTATGAAGTATTCGGAGGAGGAACCCGCCTTGCAATGCCGTAGACAATCTGCGAGCCGGACTCATCGTCATTGAAGCCTAGTTCAGGGGCTACTGAGGGAGTCCTGGATTAGGGGGTATCCGGACAGCCGAATTATATCCTTTGGCCGGACTGTTGGACTATGAAGATACAAGATTGAAGACTACGTCCCGTGTCCGGATGGGACTCTCCTTGGCATGGAAGGCAAGCTTGGCAATACGAATATGTAGATCTCCTTCCTTGTAACCGACTCTGTGTAACCCTAGCCCCCTCCAGTGTCTATATAAACCGGAGGGTTTAGTCCATAGGACCAAGAACAACAATTATACCATAGGCTAGCTTCTAGGGTTTAGCCTCTCTGATCTCGTGGTAGATAAACTCTTGTAATACTCATATCATCAAGAACAATCAAGCAGGACGTAGGGTATTACCTCCATCAAGAGGGCCCGAACCTGGGTAAACATCGTGTCCCCTGCCTCCTACTACCATCCGCCTAGATGCATAGTTCGGGACCCCCTACCTGAGATCCGCCGGTTTTGACACCGACAGCGGGCAATGCGGACTGTAGCCAAGGCCTTATGGCCATCCGACTCCCCTCCAGGGAGTATGGAGAAGCTGGTAGAGTTGTTCAAGGAAGTGCGGCGGCGTATCCTACTATGGAAGATATCGGCCTGCCGAGAGGGTGCGCAAGAGGCCTGGGCCATGATAAAGACGCGGTATACCAAGCTGGATCCGAATCACATGGCCCGGGTTACACCGTTAGGGTCGAATGGGGAAGAAATTCCTGTTAATTTAGTATATGGCCAAGTAGATGTGGCTGCTAGATACTGCCAACATGATTGTAAGTTAGACTGCCTGTTGGATGGTATAGAGGAGGAAGTTTTTGAGTCCTAAATGACTATGTACTTTCCTTCTAGCTGGATAATAAAAACAATTGTCATGGCCGACCTTTTCGATTCGACCTCTGGACCCGAAGGTGGAAAGTGTTTCCGTATACCCTAATGGTAGAATATACCGGGGTATGCATGGGAACCAAGCGTAGGGGTCATAGTTGCTTGAACAGACAATGTGTATCCGGCTATTTATGTTATATTACATTATGTAAGAAACATCTTCCAGAGAGAATAGTTCCCTTAAGGGTTCCTTTCCCTGGGTGTGCATGCGTTTAATGTGCATGTTCATACTATGATTGAAAAAATAGCAGAGTAAGTAACTTCCGGGGTTTCAGAATGGAACGAATGAAGGAACATCTTTAATTCGCCGACATAATATTCCCTTAAGAACGCTATCTTTCGGCTTCACCCAGTCTAAGGTACACATCCGGATGACCCGGCAGTAAGAATCGTAGTGGTGCTCCCTTTATGCTCTAGACGAACTAACGGGAACGTAGGGCATAAGCACAGGAGCCAGGCAACCCAACTTGGCCAAAACTTAAGTCATATCGATGCATATAATGGCGAAGAAAAGGTACATGTGGAAAAACGCATATGTGGTGAGCGTGATTCTCAAAGGATAATAGCAAGCTTCTGTACGAGAAGCCCCGAGGTATAATGAACGTACATATGTAGAGATGCACACATCAGGTAAAGACGGTCTAGCCGTACTAAAACCGTAAGGCTAAAGAGCAAAACAAAACAAAGATAAAAAACGAAAAGAGAGAAAAAATAATGTTAATAACAGGAGGGAGGAGACAAACACAGAGTTCGGCGCTAGGCATAAAATTGTCGTAGTCTGGCCGCATTCCAGGGGTTCGGCTCCAAGTGATTGTCTGACGCATCACGCAGGCGGTACGCTCCTCCGACAAGAACTCCATCAATGATTAAGGGACTCTCCCACTTGGGCTTGAGTTTGTCCTTTTTCTTCTCCCGCAGGCATAGAACGAGTTCACCAACATTATAAGTCTTGGCCCACACTTCTCTGCTTTGATACCTCCGAGCCTGCTGTTGATAAAATGCGGAACTGGCTTTTGCGACGTCGCACTCCTCCTCTAAGGCATCTAGGTTGTCCTGCCGAGCAAGCGTGGCCTCTCTCTCTTCGTACATGCGCACCCGAGGTGAGTCATGAATAATATCGCAGGGTAACACTGCTTCTGCACCATACACCATGAAGAAAGGTGTATACCAGTAGTGCGGTTGGGCATGGTCTGCAGCCCCCAGAGTATAGAGTCACGTTCCTCCACCCAGTGCTTGTCTAATTCTTTCAAAGATCGCACTAGTCTAGGTTTGATGCCGCTCAAAATAAGACCGTTAGCCCGTTCGACTTGACCGTTTGTCTGCGGGTGATAGAGCGAGGCGTAATCAAGTTTAATGCCTAGATTAGCACGCTGGGTTTTCACTTCTTCAACTATGAAATTAGAGCCATTATCAGTGATTATGCTATGCGGGACACCATAATGGTGTACCACGCCGGATATGAAATCTATTACTGGCCCTGCATCGGCCGTTTTGACAGGTTTGGCCTCTATCCAGTTAGTGAATTTATCCACCATGACCAGCAGATACTTTCTGTTATGGCTTCCTCCTTGAAGGGGTCTGACCATATCGAGTCCCCAGACCGCAAAAGGCCAAGTGATGGGGATTGTTTGTAAGGAAGTGGGGGCATATGGCTTTGGTTGGCAAAGAGTTGGCATCCGACGCAATGTTGGACAAGGTCCTGTGCATCTGCTCGGACCGTCAGCTAATAAAATCCTGTACTGAAGGCCTTGCTAACAAGGGCCCGAGGTGCGGCGTGGTGACCGCCGAGTCCGGCGTGAATTTCAGCCAAGAGCTGCCGCCCCTCTTCCTCGGAGATACATCGTTGTAGAACTCCGGTAGCGCTTTCCTTGTATAGCTCTCCATCATGAACCTTGTAGGCCTTTGATCGCCGGATGATGCAGCGGGCCTCATTCTGGTCCTCAGGAAGATCCTTCTTGTTAAGATAGGCCAAGAAGGGTTCGGTCCATGGAGCAATGACTGCCATGATGAGATGCACCGATGGTGTTATTTTTGTGGCTGAGCCTCCGATGATGTCAGTGTTTCTAGAATCTGGGGTTATGTTTGGATCCGAACTAGTGTTGCCGTTTCCCCCTGCCACACCACGGATCGCTTAAAAAGCCTTTCCAGAAAGATATTGGGTGGAATGGGGTCGCTCTTAGTGCCGATACGAGCAAGGACGTTTGCCACCTCATTACTTTCTCGAGCCACATGGTGGAACTCGAGCCCCACGAACCGGGACGACATTTTTATGACGACATTACGGTAAGCTGCCATCTTTGGATCTTTGGCGTCGAAGTCTCCATTTATTTGAGATATTGCAAGGTTTGAGTCCCGGCGCACTTCTAGGCGTTGTATGCCCATGGAGACAGCCATCCGGAGACCATGCAATAAGGCCTCGTACTCGGCTGCATTGTTGGAGTCTGTGTATAGTATTTGGAGTATGTACTGAATGACGTCTCCAGTTGGTGACGTTAAGACGACGGCCGCCCCTAAACCTGCCAGCATTTTGGAGCCATCGAAATACATAACCCAATTGGAATATGCGCCGTACTCTTTAGGGAGTTCGGCCTCTGTCCATTCGGCGATGAAGTCAGCCAGTACTTGGGATTTAATGGCTCGAAGTGGTTTGTATGTAATATCAAATGGAAGGAGCTCAATGGCCCATTTGGTGATCCTTCCTGTGGCATCACGATTGTTTATAATGTCGTTGAGTGGTACTTTGGAAGCCACTGTGATCGAACACTCCTAGAAGTAGTGACAGAGCTTTCGGGATGCCATGAAGACCGCGTATGCTATCTTTTGATAATGGGGGTACCGGGATTTGCATGGTGTAAGGACAGTGGATACGTAGTATACTGGCTTCTCAAGCGGGAATTTATGTCCGTCTTGTTCTCGTTCGACGACGAGCACGGCACTCACCACCTGATGTGTTGCCGATATGTATAACAACATCGGTTCGCTGACATTTGGCGCGGCCAGGATTGGGTTGCTCGCAAGAAGGGTTTTTATTTCCTCCAGTCCGGCTGTTGCGGCGTCCGTCCACTCGAAGTGATCGGTTCTCCTTAGAAGGCGATAGAGTGGCTGTGCCTTTTCTCCCAATCTGGAGATAAAGCGGCTTAGAGCTACCACACAACCCGCGAGCTTTTGGACTTGTTTAAGGTCTGTTAGCTTAGCCAATTATGATAGAGCTCGGATTTTGGCTGGATTTGCTTCAATTCCTCTGTTGGAAACGATGAAGCCTAGCAGTTTTCTGGCGGGGACGCCGAAAACGCACTTTTCAGGATTGTGCTTAATGTCATATGCGCGGAGGTTATCGAATGTGAGGCGTAAATCATCTATTAATGTTTCTACGCGCCTAGTTTTTATGACGATGTCGTCCACATAAGCTTCAACTGTCTTGCCGATCTGTTTCTCCAGGCATGTTTGAATCATCCATTGGTATGTGGCGCCAGCGTTCTTGACCCCGAAGGGCATGGTGTTGAAGCAGAATGGCCCATATGAGGTAATGAATGTTGTTGCAGCTTGGTCGGACTCCTTCATTTTGATTTGATGGTATCCGGAATATGCATCAAGAAAACACAGTGAGTCGTGTCCTGCGGTAGCATCAATTATCTGATCAATGCGGGGGAGGGGGAAGGGATCCTTAGGGCAAGCCTTATTGAGGTCTTTAAAATCGACGCACAACCGCCAGGATTTGTCCTTCTTTGGTACCATCACCAGGTTTGCCAGCCAGTCCGGATGTTTTATTTCTCTGATGAATCCGGCCTCAAGTAGCTTGGCTAGCTCCTCCCCCATAGCTTGACGTTTGGGTTGGGAAAAGCGCCGCAGTGTTTGCTTGACCGTTTTGTATCCCTTTAATATATTAAGGCTGTCTTCGGCCAACTCGCGTGGGATTCCTGGCATATCAGAAGGGTGTCAGGCGAATATATCCCAATTTTCGAACAGGAACTCTCGTAGCGCGGCGTCGACCGTTGGGTCTAATTGTGCTCCGATTGATGCTGTCTTCTTGGGGTCCATTGGATGGACTTGGAATTTGACTATTTCTTCCGCTGGTTTGAAGGAGGTGGATTTGGGTCGTTTGTCTAGGACCACATCATCCCTATCCACCGTGGAGCGCAGCGCAGTTAATTCTTCGGCCGCGAGGGCTTCAGATAATGCCTCAAGGGCCAAGGATGTGGTTTTATTCTCAGCGCGGAGTGCTATGTCCGAATCACTAGCTAGAGTGATTATACCATTGGCCCTAGGCATCTTAAGCTTCATGTATCCATAATGGGGTACCGCTTGGAAGCGCGTAAATGCATCTCGCCCTAAGAGGGCGTGATATCCGCTGTTGAAAGGGGCCACTTGGAAGGTTATTTCTTCGGACCGATAATTCTCCGGCGTGCTGAATACCACGTCGAGTGTTATTTTTCCCGCACACCGCGCCTCCCGACTGGGAATAATTCCTCGGAAGGTCGTGCTGCTTTGCTCAATGCAGCGCCTGTCTATTTCCATTTTGCGGAGTGTATCTTCATAGATGAGGTTAATTAATCCGCTGTCGCCGAAGGCTGTCCACGATTGGACAGAGGACCAAGGCGGCTGGTGCTCGGACTGTCCTATATTTTGGTTCGTCGCCGACATTAAAAGTAATAGCCATGTCGTTCCAAGGGTTTATTGCTGCTATTTGATAGACTTCGGCGAGTCCGCGTAGTGCTCTTTTGCGCCTATTGTTTGAGGCGAATGTCTCGAAGACCGTCAGTACATTGGGGTCGTTGTCCTCTAGGGGGTGTTGTTCTGGGTTATCCTTGATGAGGATATCCTCGCCGCTCTTGGCCACTTGCCGGAGTATCCAACATGCTCTATGGCTATGACTTGGTATGTTATCTGGTGTTGCGTGTATTTTGCATGGCCCATCGAGCCATCCTTCCAGAACGGTTCCGCGCCCCCTACTGGACTTGTATTTCTTTACTATTGAGCCGGGCGTGTTGTAAGGGTGCGCCCTTTTAGCTTGAATGAGGGGTTGAGTGGGGACCGATGATTCCCAATGAGCTTCTTGAGTTTTCCAGGTGCTTTTCATTGCATTGTACTTCTGTACGATAGTTGCAAAGTCAGCAAAGTGTAGGATCCGACGGCGGTTGATGGCATTGAGGATTCCTTCGTCCCAGCAATTGTTGCGGAACACTGAGATCGCTTCCTCATCACGGCAATCTTTAATCTTGTTTTTGACAAGAAAGAATCTGGCCCAGAAGTGGTGGACCGTTTCCCGAGACTGTTGTTTTATGCTCATGAGAGTGCTTGTATTCGGGTGGGTGGGTGGATTTAAATCTGAATCCTGCCCTGGTTTTAGATCTGGAGTCTGAAGGTCTTTCGAACTTTACAGGTCGGGCTCCGGGATGTCTGCTAATTTCTTAGGCCCGTCGTCCGGTTCTATGTTCGGAGGGTAGGATGCTTCACCTTGCGGGTAGGTGTCCGGCTCTTCGAGACCGGAGATCCGGACATAGACCATCCTTAATATGGAGGAAGAGTCATCGACTCGCTCCTCGACTACCGCTATCTGGTGGGTGATCGATGGAGATTTGATTTCTCTCTGATCGGGTTTAATCCCAATCTGATCGTAGTCTGTAGCAACCCCCAGGGCGGTGATGCAATCTAGGAGCTCGTTTAAAGACGAAAGCTCCACTTGATTGATACGTCTCCAACGTATCTACTTTTCCAAACACTTTTGCCCTTGTTTGGACTCTAACTTGCATGATTTGAATGTAACTAACCCGGACTGACGCTGTTTTTAGCAGAATTACCATGGTGTTATTTATGTGCAGGAGCAAACATTCTCGGAATGACCTGAAACTCCATGGAGCCACATTTCAGAAAATAAGAAAAATACCTGCAAAATATGAAGGCCAGGGGGTCCACAACCTTGCCACGAGGGTGGGGGCGCCCCCCCTACCTCATGGCCCCCTTGTTGCATCTCCGACTCCAACTCCACCTCCATATATTGAGTTTCGATGAGGAAAAAATCAAAGAGAAGAAATCAACGTGTTTTACGATATGGAGCCGCCGCCAAGCCCTAAAACCTCCCCGGAGGGCTGATCTGGAGTCCGTTCGGGGCTCCGGAGACGGAAATCCGTCACCATCGTCATCATTAACCATCCTCCATCACCAATTTCATGATGCTCACTGCCATGCATGAGTAATTCCATCATAGGCTTGCTGGACGGTGATGGGTTGGATGTGATCTATCATGTAATAGAGTTAATTTTGTTAGGGTTTGATCCCAAGTGTCTACTATGTTCTGAGATTGATGTTGCTATGACTTTGCTATGCTTAATGCTTGTCATTAGGGCCCGAGTGCCATGATTTCAGATCTGAGCCTATTATGTTTTCATCAATATATGAGTGTTCTTGATCCTATCTTGCAAGTCTATAGTCACCTATTATGTGTTATGACCCTTTAACCCCAAAGTGACAATAATCAGGATACTTACCGGTGATGACCGTAGTTTGAGGAGTTCATGTACTCACTATGTGTTAATACTTTGTTCTGGTTCTCTATTAAAAGGAGGCCTTAATATCCCTTAGTTTCCGTAAGGACCCTGCTGCCATGGGAGGGTAGGACAAAAGATGTCATGCAAGTTCTTTCCCATAAGCACGTATGACTATATTCGAAATACATGCCTACATTATATCAATGAACTGGAGCTAGTTCTGTGTCACCCTAGGTTATGACTGTTACATGATGAACCGCATACGGCATAATTCTCCATCACTGATCCATTGCCTATGAGCTTTCCATATATTCTTCTTCGCTTATTTACTTTTCCGTTGCTATTGCTATCATCACTAGAAAATACGAAAAACATTACTTTTACTACTGTTACCTTTTGCTACCGTTATCACCACTATCATATTACTTTGCTACTAAACACTTTGCTGCAGATATTAAGTTTCCAGGTGTGGTTGAATTTACAACTCAGCTGCTAATACTTGAGAATATTCTTTGGCTCCCCTTGTGTCGAATCAATAAATTTGGGTTGAATACTCTACCCTCGAAAACTATTGCGATCCCCTATACTTGTGGGTTATCAAGACTATTTTCTGGCGCCGTTGCCGGGGAGCATAGCTCTATTCTTTGAGTCACTTGGGATATATATCTGCTTATCATTATGAAGAACTTCAGAGATCCAAAAACCAAGATCTGTCCCTCAACTACGAGGGGAGGTAAGGAACTGCCATCTAACTCTGCACTTGATTCACCTTCTGTTTTGAGTAAGCTTGCGACACCTACACCTGCTTCTGCTATTCATTCTGATATGTCGCATGTTATTGATGATGTCACTTCTGCTATGCATGATACTTATGATGAAACTACCTCTATGCCTGATACTACTGTGCCACTTAGTGCTTTTCTTGATGAACAACTTGCTAGGGCTAGAGAAATTGAAAATATTGAATCTAATGATGCTGATGAAAGTGATGATGAAGAACCACTTGCCATTCCTAAGGGTTATGTTTTTGATCAAGATGCTTCTTTAGCCATTCTAGCTTGCAAAAATAGAACTGAACTTAAAAAATTATTAGCTAAATGGAGTAAGAAATCTCTAAATGCTAGAATGAAACCTGACCCTGCTTTTGCTACTTCACCTATCTTTGTTACTGCTAAGGATTATGAATTCTCTATTGATCCTGATATAATTACTTTGGTTGAATCTAATCCTTTTCATGGTTATGAATCTGAAACTGTTGTTGCACATCTTACTAAATTGAATGATATAGCTACCCTGTTAACTAAAGATGAGAGAACTTGCTACTTTTATATCCTTAAAATATTTCCGTTCTCATTGAAGGGTGATGCTAAGATATGGTTTAATTCTCTTGATCCTGGTTGTGTGCGTAGTCCCTAGGATATGATTTATTACTTCTCTTCTAAATATTTCCCTGCTCATAAGAAACAAGCTGCTTTAAGGGATATATATAATTTTGTGCAAATTGAAGAAGACAGTCTCCCACAAGCTTGGGGGAGGCTTCTCCAATTACTTAATGCTTTGCCTGATCAACCTCTTAAGAAAAATGAAATACTTGATATCTTTTATAATGGACTAACTATTGCCTCCAGAGATTACCTGGATAGTTGTGCTGGTTCTGTTTTCAGGGAAAGAACACCAAATGAAGCTGAAATTCTATTGAATAATATGTTGACAAATGAAAATAATTGGTCACCTCCGGAGCCAATTCCTGAGCCTATTCCTAAACCAACTCCGAAGAAGAGGGGTATTCTATTTCTCAGTCCTGAAGATATGCACGAGGCAAAGAAATCTATAAAAGAAGAGGGTATTAAAGATGAAGATGTTAAGAAATTACCTCCTATTGAAGAAATAAACGGTCTTAATTTACCGCCTATTGAAGAAACATATAATCCAAATCCTTTACCTATTGAAGAAACTCATGGTCTTGATAACCCGACACAGGTAGTAAAGGTAAATTCTCTCTATAGATATGATAAAGTTGTAATCCCATTTACTAAAGCTGCTAGCCCATGCTTAGATGAGTTTGATAAATTTATGGCTAAGAAAGAAGATTTTAATGCTTATTTTTGTAGACAATTAAAATACAATTCAAATATGCTTGGACACTTGGGTGATTATATGGCTAATGTCAAAGGTGAACTTAAACTTATTAGTAAACATGCTACTATGGTTACCACTCAAGTAGAACAAGTACTTAAAGCTCAAAATGATTTTCTGAATGAATTGAATAATAAGAATAATGATAATGCTATTAGAGTTATGACTAGAGGTGGTAAAATGACTCAGGAACCTTTGTATCCTGAAGGCCATCCTAAGAGAATTGAGCAAGATTCTCAGAGAAATAATATAGATGCACCTAGTCCTTCTAAAAGGAAGAAAAAGAAAAATGATAGGACTTTGCATGCTCCTAGCGATCCTATTGTTGAAACACCTGAGAACCCAAATGATATTTCTATTTCTGATGCTGAAACACAACCTGGTAATGAACCTGAAACTAGTGATAATACTAATAATAATGTTCATGATGATGCTCCACCTAGTAATGATAATGATATAGAAATTGAACCTGCTATTGATGTTCATAACCCACAATCAAAGAATCAACGTTATGATAAGAAAGATTTTTTTGCTAGGAAACATGGTAAAGAAAGAGAACCTTGGGTTCAGAAACCCATGCCTTTTCCTCCCAAACCATCCAAGAAAAAGGATGATGAGGATTTTGAGCGCTTTTGCTGAAATGATTAGACCTATCTTTTTACATATGTGATTAACTGATATGCTCAAAACCAATCCTTATGCTAAGTACATGAAAGATATTATTACAAATAAAAGGAAGATACCGGAAGCTGAAATTTCCACCATGCTTGCTAATTACAATTTTAATGGTGGAATACCAAAGAAACTTGGAGATCCAGGAGTACCTACTATACCATGCTCCATCAAAAGAAATTATGTTAAAACTGCTTTATGTGATCTTGGAGCCGGTGTTAGTGTTAGGCCTCTCTCTTTATATCATAGACTTGATTTGAATAAGTTGACACCTACTGAAATATCTTTGCAAATGGCTAATAAATCAACTGCTATACCTGTCGGTATTTGTGAGGATGTGCCTGTTGTAATTGCAAATGTTACTATTTTAACGTACTTTGTTATTCTTGATATTCCCGAGGACGATAGCATGTCTATTATTCTTGGAAGACCTTTTTGAATACTGCAGGGGCTGTTATTGATTGCACTAAAGGCAATGTCACTTTTCATGTTAATGGTAATGAGCACACTGTACACTTTCCGAGGAAACAACCTCAAGTTCATAGTATCAACTCTACTGGAAAAATTCCATCGATTATATTTGGAGGTTTCGAATTTCCTCTTCCTACTGTCAAGAAGAAATATGATATTCTTATTATTGGGGATGTGCATATCCCCGTTGAGGTAACATAGTGTTATTCGAAATTTCTCCGGTTCCATGTTATTCGGAATGAGTTCGTTAACAAGACTTGATTAACCTTGTTAGTTGACTCCTTTTGATGACCATGAGATGGCTGAAACTAGAAGGCACAACCTTCTATACCCTCCTTTTACCTTTTGTTATTTATTGAGTTTGGTTTACTTTTATTTTGAAGTTACTAAAAAATTTCAGAATTTTTCAGAGGAAGAAAAATGCTTAGGAAAATTTTCCAAGGTGGTTCTTCAAGGAAGCAAGGACCTAGGCTTGCAATGCGTGATGCTGATGAAGAGCCACCAAGAGACGCTCCAGTGCGTCCTTGTGAGTGGCCTTCTGAAAATTTTATGGATCGAGCGGGAATAAAACTAGAATTCAGCGCATATTTGCGTAACGCTGATCTCGTGAGCTTCGAGGAAGAGAAGTGCAGTCAGTATCATAATCTCACTAGTTCCTTTGTGAGGAGGTTTGAATTTTCAACTTCACGTAATTCTCCAACTGTCCTGTTTGATCTTTATGATAAATCTTATACCATGGACTTAGAGGATTTTACCACTGCATGCAAACTTCCACAATGGGGTAGTATAAGGGATCCTCGCAAATCTGAATTTAGAGATTTTCTTGCTAGCATAACTGTGGGAGAATCTAGAGATATTACACAAGCTACCATAAGGAGCATTCACTTTCCTGCTATACATTATTTTGCCCTCTTCATAGGTAGATGCATTAATGGTAAAGATGAGGCATGTCACATGTGTGTCCCCGATCTCAGTATTCTTAGGAGTGCTGTGTTAGGAGACCAACCTTACAATTTAGGAGCCATTGTTGCACATAGGTTGCATCTTAATAGATTTAATGTAGATTTCTTTGGTGGAATTTGTGCAACCCGCGTAGCTAATTTTCTTGGTATAGATGTACGCGAAGATGATATTGAATTACCTCCTGCCTATCTAGATTTTAATGCTATGGTTCACCACCAGTTTGTCGAGAGGAACGAATCACCTCTCTAGTACCGACTAATCTTTGACAGACGCCATGCCGTCCGTATTACTCTCCCTGCTCCTGCTTTCTTTGATTATCAGGCAAGAGGAGGATACACTATTACCAGAGAGGAGGAAGATGAGTATGAGAGGAGAGAGGAGGCCGCTCGTCGCCATGCTGCAGCTCAGCAGGCGATAGCTGCTGCATCACAGTACGACCCCAGCTACTATTATGGATATCAGCCAGGCCAGCCGTGGCCATAGACCAACTTAGGCCAAAAGCCTAAGCTTGGGGTAGTACGTATTTCTCACCGGCATTACATTTATGCTCACACACTCATTGCTAGAAGTCGGTGCTCATACTTTTTCATTGTATCACCCATGGTAGTTTACTTTCCTTTTTTATGCTTTCTTATTGTGTGTTTAACAAACCTTAACAAAAACCAAAAAAGTTAGTTGTAGCTTTTTATCAGTTTAATTTCCATGCTTGTAGTAGTAATTAAAAAGAAAACCCAAAAATATTTCCTATTCTTCTTTTGCTTGTTGGGAGCTTTCCCGTGTAAATAGTTTTATTTCTTTTCTTTTCTTTGGGGGTCGATAGGAGAAGACCATGATTAAATTGTTGAAGTGGATCTTATATGCATTATTGTTGATCTGACAAAAGAGCCCATATTGCCTTGTCTTCTCCTGTTTATTGAATGCTTGCAGATTCCAGCTTAGTCCAATGTATGTGCACTATTATTATTATTCACACTGTTCGGTCGTGCAAGTGAAAGGCAATTATGATGATATATGATGGACTGGCTGAGATGAGAAAAGCTGGTATGAACTCGACCTCTTTTGTTTTTGTAAATATGATTAGTTCATCATTCCTGATTCAGCCTATTATGAATAAACATGTTTGCAATGAAAACTAAAGATCATAGTTTATTGTGCCATGCTTGATTAGCTATGAGTTATAATGGTTTACCTTGTGTGCCAACATGCTATTAAAATGGTTATGATGTGGTATGATAGGGTGGTATCCTCCTCTGAATGATTTAAGTGACTTGACTTGGCACATGTTCACGCATGTAGTTGAAACAAAATCAACATAGCCTTCACGATATTTATGTTCATGATGGATTATATCCTACTCATGCTTGCATTCGGTGTTGATTAATTTTAATGCATGTTCATGACTGTTGTCGCTCTCTAGCTGGTCGCTTCCCAGTCTTTTGCTAGCCTTCACCTGTACTAAGCGGGAATACTGCTTGTGCATCCAATCCCTTAAACCACAAAGTTATTCCACATGAGTCCACTATACCTACCTATATACGGTATCTACCTGCCGTTCCAAGTAAATTTGTATGTGCCAAACTCTAAACCTTCAAATAAATATCTTGTTTTGCATGCTCGAATACCTCATGTATCAACTAGGGTTGTCTATATCTTCCATGTTAAGCGGGTTATTCTCACGAGATAAATGGCTGGTCACCAGGATGCCCAGTCCCATCCTTTATGCAAACTAAATCAAAATAATTGCAAACAAAACTCCCCCTGGGACTCTTGTTAGTTGGAGGCACTCGTTGTTTCGAGCAAGCCATGGATTGATGCTTGTGGTGGAAGGGGGACTATAAACTTTACCATTCTGTTTGGGAACCGCCTATAATGTGTGTAGCATGGAAGATATCGCCATCTCTTGATTGTTATGTTGACAATGAAAGTATACCGCTCAAAATATTATTCACCTCTGTTTCAAAACCAAGCTCGGGCACCTCTACAAATCCCTGCTTCCCTCTGCGAAGGGCCTATCTGTTTACTTTTATGATGAGTCATCATCCTCTTATTAAAAAGCACCAGTTGGAGAGCACCGCTGTCATTTCCATTCATTACTGTTAGTTTACATTGAGTATGACTTTACTGAATCTCTTTTACCATGAATTACAATGTCTAGTCAGTCCTTGGTCTTTAAAGGTGCTCCGCATTTATGTTTTGCGGTCTCAGAAAGGGCTATTGAGATACCATCATGTTATATCATATTATGATTGTTTTGAGAAAGTGTTGTCATCCGAGTTTTATTATTATGGCTCGCTAGTTGAATATGCTATTGATATGAGTAAACTTGAGACCTATGCGTTATTGTGAATGTGGTTAGTTATAATCTTTGCTGAAAACTTGAATACTAGCTTTACATATTTACAACAACAAGAGCAAACAGAGTTTGTAAAAGTTTTTCTTTATCACTTTCAGTTTGTCAACTGAATTGCTTGAGGACAAGCAAAGGTTTAAGCTTGGGGGAGTTGATACGTCTCCAACGTATCTACTTTTCCAAACACTTTTGCCCTTGTTTTGGACTCTAACTTGCATGATTTGAATGGAACTAACCCGGATTGACGCTGTTTTCAGCAGAATTACCATGGTGTTATTTATGTGCAGGAGCAAACGTTCTCGGAATGACCTGAAACTTCACGGAGCCACTTTTCAGAAAATAAGAAAAATACCTGCAAAAGATGAAGGCCAGGGGGCCCACCACCTTGCCACGAGGGTGGGGGCGTGCCCCCCTACCTCGTGGGCCCCCTGTTGCGTCTCCGACTCCAACTCCACCTCCATATATTGAGTTTCGATGAGAAAAAAAATCAGAGAGAAGAAATCATCGCGTTTTACGATACGGAGCCGCCGCCAAGCCCTAAAACCTCTTGGGAGGGCTGATCTGGAGTCCGTTCGGGGCTCCAGAGAGGGGAATCCATCGCCATCGTCATCATCAACCATCCTCCATCACCAATTTCATGAAGCTCACCGCCATGCGTGAGTAATTCCATCGTAGGCTTGCTGGACGGTGATGGGTTGGATGGGATCTATCATGTAATCGAGTTAGTTTAGTTAGGGTTTGATCCCTAGTGTCTACTATGTTCTGAGATTGATGTTGCTATGACTTTGCTATGCTTAATGCTTGTCACTAGGGCCCGAGTGCCATGAATTCAGATCTGAACCTATTATGTTTTCATCAATATATGAGTGTTCTTGATCCTATCTTGCAAGTCTATAGTCACCTATTATGTGTTATGACCCGTTAACCCCGAAGTGACAATAATCGGGATACTTATCTGTGATGACCGTAGTTTGAGGAGTTCATGTATTCACTATGTGTTAATGATTTGTTCCGGTTCTCTATTAAAAGGAGGCCTTAATATCCCTTAGTTTCCATAAGGACCTCGCTGCCATGGGAGGGTAGGACAAAAGATGTCATGCAAGTTCTTTTCCATAAGCACGTATGACTATATTCGGAATACATGCCTACATTGTATCAATGAACTGGAGCTAGTTCTGTTTCACCCTAGGTTATGACTGTTACATGATGAACCTCATCCGGCATAATTCTCCATCACCGATCCATTGCCTACGAGCTTTCCATATATTGTTCTTCGCTTATTTACTTTTCCGTTGCTATTGCTATCATCACTACAAAATACCAAAAACATTACTTTTACTACTGTTACCTTTTGCTACCGTTATCACCACTATCATATTACTTTGCTACTAAACACTTTGCTGCAGGTATTAAGTTTCCAGGTGTGGTTGAATTGACAACTCAGCTGCTAATACTTGAGAATATTCTTTGGCTCCCCTTGTGTCGAATCAATAAATTTGGGTTGAATACTTTACCCTCGAAAATTGTTGCGATCCCCTATACTTGTGGGTTATCATGGATCCATCTGCTTGGAGTGTTCGGAGTTAACACAAAGGGGGTCTTTGATGACCCGAGAGGTCATCGTCGGCTTAATGGCCGAACGGGCGGTCATGGTAAAGCTGCCCAGCCGGAGGGTTTGGCCTGGAGCCAGTGTTCCTCCGGTGGTGATATCATCCTTGAGAACAAGGCGATACATCAACCTTGTTGTCGATGGCACAGTGGAACTCTCAATGAAAGCACCAATGTCGGTGTCAAAACTGGCGGATCTTGGGTAGGGGGTTCCAAACTGTGCGTCTAAGGTAGATGGTAATAGGAGACGAGGGACACGGTGTTTACCCAGGTTCGGGCCCTCTCTATGGAGGTAATACCCTACGTCCTGCTTGATTGATATTGATGAATATGAGTATTACAAGAGTTGATCTACCTCGAGATCGTAGTGGCTAAACCCTAGAGGTCTAGCTTGTATGGCTATGGCAATGAGTCTCTTATCCGGACTAAGTCCTCCGGTTTATATAGACACCGGGAGGATCTAGGGTTACACAAGGTCGGTTACAAAGAAAGGAATCTACTTATCCGGTCGTCAAGCTTGCCTTCCACGCCAAGGAGAGTCCCATCCGGACACGGGTGCAGTCTTCGGTCTTCGTATCTTCACAGCCCATCAGTCTGGCCCATGGCTAACAGGCCGGACGCCCGAGGACCCCTTAGTCCAGGACTCCCTCAATGACAGCCTTTTGACACAAGAGATGATACCAAGATATGCACTTATGATGTATGTATGCTATGGGAAGTATGATCACTAATGTGCACAAGTCACGTTGCCGGCAATACTCAAAGGCTAGTCTTGATGGGTAAGCGATGCAAAAAGAATAGGTTATGGTGGTTATTAATGTAATGGAAAGGGGTGGACAAAGATGTCGGCGAAGTTACCATCCTTGTTTGCGGTTGAGGGTGTCAAGAAACCAAGATGAGGTTACCGTGAAGGTCGTTGTTGATGACACGTCCGTGGCGAAGATGAGCGGCGGTGATGTCGATGTCGAGCCGTTCCTAGTTAGCCGAAACACCCTAGGAAATGATGAACCACAACTCAAACTCTCAAAACCAAAAGCGGCAAAATGTGTCAGAGTTGGTAGCGGTCAAGTGGTGGTAGTGTTGGATGTATTGAAAGGGTTGGCGGAAGTTAGGTGGTGGTGGTCGAGGGGGGTATGGAGAGGCGTAGGCGGTGGTGTATAAAACTGCAGGAATTGCAGTTCCGGCAGAGGAAGCCGGATGATCCGGGCCAGGAGCCGGATGATCCGAGCGGATCTGGATTATCCATGTCAGGGTCCGGATGATTCGGGCGGGTCAACTTGCTAGGGGAAAGCTTAGGATGAACTTGAAAATGCAGGAAAATTGGATGATTTCGCGGATTTTTGGATGGATTGCGAGGTGAAGATGGTGGGGG
Source organism: Triticum urartu (assembly GCF_056163025.1). Taxonomy (NCBI): domain Eukaryota; kingdom Viridiplantae; phylum Streptophyta; class Magnoliopsida; order Poales; family Poaceae; genus Triticum; species Triticum urartu. The sequence continues at coordinate 446,278,871 of NC_141876.1, forward strand.
AAGGTAAGATCCACTTGCAACACAACAAATTCACGGTCCAACAAAACATCATCAAAACTCACAAATCATGAGAAAAAAATTTCGGGGCTATTTTTGTGGGGATTTTTGAATTAGGATGAAAGACAACAAAATCAAGCTAGAAACTCAATGGGGAGGCTCCGAAATCATGATCAACGTGGCTCTGATACCAAGATGATGTAGGGTAGGAACCCTAGGGGCCGATCTTTCATGAAAGGAGCGGATCCCACGATGAACACGAGGAGCACGAGGGGAAACACAAGGGGAAACACGAGAGAAACACTAAACCAACAAGAAATAGTCACACATATGCTAGATCCTCAAGTACATAAGAGATCACACGATCCACGGTCAACTAAGGATGATACAAGTAGCACGATCTTCTCCGTGAAGAGGTCTTGAGGTTCTTCCCATGAAGGGGTATTGAATCCGCTTGGGGGATCTTCTTCGAGGAGACGCTATCTCTGAGGAGAAGGTAACCAAGGGGATGAGCAAAGCTCTCACAAAAAATATGAGCTAATCCTTTGCTAATCATACAAAGAAGTGGTGGAGTCATATATATAGGAGTTGGGGGTGAAGGGGTACATGAGCCTCGGCCCAACATCATGCACGTAGGCACTGTCCAGATGATCCGGATGTTTGTCCGAATGATCCGGGCTTCGGGGGTCTGGATGATCCTGGTCGACGTCCGGATGGTCCGGCTGTGTCATGGGCGCCGCGGGAGGCCCGGATGTCCTGGTCCTGGTCCGGACGTCCGGGTGTGGCCAGATGATCCGGGACTGGGGACGGATGATCCGGCTTCGTGGTGAAGCTTCGGGTGTCCTCGGGCGGGTTGGCCGGATTCTCCTGGCCGTGGTCCGGATTGTCCGGGCTTCTGCTGACTTTGCCCTTTTTCTTCTGTGTCTTCACGTCCATCTTCCTCTTCAGATTCTCCTTGCTCCTTAGCGTCTCCATGGCTAACTCCTTGAAACCTGAGTATGCACAACGTCTCCATTTGAGGTAGTAGCCATGTCTCATATGCATCAACGTGGAATTGTGAGAGGAGAGATGTCACCTCAGTTTCGAGAGCTCTTGCACGTGCTCATGTCATGGGTCCGCTAGGACGATGGTAGGTCCATGGGGATGATCTTGAGATGCTTCGCATCAAGAGTTCTTTCATGAGTGGAAAATTGAGATGCTTGAGATTTTCAATGAACATCATTTGAACAAGTACATTACTAGCCCTTGATGTCTACTACACAACCTTCTTCTTGTAACGTTGTTGGGCCTCCAAGTGCAGAGGTTTGTAGGACAGTAGCAAATTTCCCTCTAGTGGATGACCTAAGGTTTATCAATCGGTGGGAGGCGTAGGATGAAGATGGTCTCTCTCAAACAACCCTGCAACCAAATAACAAAGAGTCACTTGTGTCCCCAACACACCCAATACAACGGTAAATTGTATAGGTGCTGTCGGCATTCTGGGAATTGGGGTCCCCAGACTTGCCTGCCTTCGGCCTGCGGCGTGGCAGAGCTAGCAGGCCGTACGACCCATCTTCACCAACAAAGCATCCAAGACCCTCGCGAGGGTCCAAGCCTCGCGAGGCGGACGACGTAAGACCTCCTCCCAAGCGGCCTAGTCAGGTAGGCTCGCCAGGAGCAGAGATATCAAGGCGTGGCAAACCTCACGAGGCTCTCGTGACGCGAGCCATGACGATCGACACCAGGCGAGCGCCAGCGCACCCAGCGTCCTTGTTTCCTCCTTGATGCAAAGGGGGAAAGCGCAGCCACGGAGTACCGAGGCATCAGGCAAAGGTTGCCATTTCGGTGCAACAAGACCAAGACCATGGACTGCAAGACAGAGGTCATCATGGAGCCCAAGACGGCGTCACCCCAGAGCTTTTCGCAGGCGAAGACAGCTTTTGTCAGGATAGCTGTTACTAGCTGTCCCCCCTTCAAATTAGCCCGCCATTGTTGGCTCCCTTCCCGCTCAATATTTGGGAAGAGGACCAGGGCCTCTATAAATAGGACTAGCCACCACCATAGTAGATGCATCTCATCTTAGCTTGAGGGAATCTACACACCACAAGTTCATACGCACAAGAACACCTTGAGCTCAGGAGGCTATTCTTCCCCTTGTATTCTTCATCATCAGCCCAAGATGCAATCCACGACCACCACAATGGAGTAGGGTATTACACCACAACGGTGGCCCGAACCAGTATAAACCCTGTGTCTTTCTGTGTTGCGAGTTCGTCGAGTTCGTCCGCAAGATCTTAGCGAGCTAGAGCGTAGATCGGTAGGAGGGAAAGACTTCACGCGCACCCTAGTGTTCGAACCATAAGGGTTTGCCGGAACCCCACATCCGACATTTGGCATGCTAGGTAGGGGTGCGCCGTAGTTTCTCTTCCGTCGGTTCGTCGCTCCGTCGTCTCCATGGTGGACTCTCGCTGTGCTCGAGCTGAGCGTCGGGCTGCCCTCGCCGCCCGCGTCGCTCAGACGGCTCCCGTCGGCGGGCCAGCTCGTCGCTCTCTGTCCCCCGCCGCCAACGCTGCCACCGGCCCGGCGGGGAATGAGCAGCAGGCGTCCTTGCTGCATCCTTTAGTGCGGCAGGACGGCCACACCGCTACTCCATCACTCACCCCTGCTGGTTCTTCGTCTCACGCGCACTGTGCTCCCATGGAGGCACGGGCCGTGCTCATCGCGGCGAACGAGCTCATGCGTTACCGCCCCGTCGATGACCTCTATGAGGAGTGGCTCGACCGCGTCGCCGAGCTTGTCCGTGCCGCAGGGGGCTCTCCGACGCCGTCCCACTCTCCACCTCCCCCTAAACCAGCCGCGGGCGATGGGGCTCATGGCACGCCTCCACCGCCTCGACCCCAAGACAGTGCCTTGGCACCAAGGAGAGCGCCTCCGCGGCGTGATCCACCATGCCCGGCGCCCGCGCATGAAGAAAGAAGCTGCCAAGAAATCCCACGGCCACGAGAAGCTGCACAGGTGCTCCCTGCGCCACCTCGTCAAGACCGCGTGCTGCCTGCAGTGGCGCAATGCAGACCTTGCCAAGACCGAGCTCCGCCTCAGAAGCGGGCCCCGGCGACCACGGCTAGTTGCCGTGCCTTCACCCCTGAACTGCATAGCGTCGCCTAGCCAGGCGAGTTCAAGCCAGATCTACCTCCTCGATACAACGACATCGCCGACCCCGCGGAGTTCATGCATCAAAGCGGCCAGCGGCGATGAAAAAGTCATGGTGAATTGGTTTCCCACGGCTCTCAAGGATGGGGCCCACTCCTGGCTCCTGAACCTGCAGCACGGCTCGATCTCCTCCTAGGACGAGATGCGCGACCGCTTCGTCGCCAGCTTCCAGGGCACTCACGACCGCCCACCGGCCGCGGGCGATCTACGCGGCATCAAGCGACGACCAGGAGAGACCCTCCAGAAGTACATCCAGCGCTTCAACAACACCCGCCTCAAGATCCCCAAGGTCACGGACGAGGCCATCATGTCCGCGTTTTCCGACGGCATCCATGACGTCAAGATGAAGGAAGAGCTTGCTATCCACGAGGAGCTCCGCACATCTCAGGAGCTATTCAACCTGGCGACCAAGTGCGCAAGAGCTGAGGAGGGGCGCCTCTCTCTCCTTGAGCTGCCAGCTGCAGGAGTGGAGGAGAAGAAGGCCAAGGCCAAGGACGTGAAGCGCAAAGAGGCAGTAGTGCTCGCAGCGGATCCCGACACCAAGTGAGGCAGAGACCAGCCCGAGTCGTCCAAGAATGGCCGACCGTTCTGCGCCTTCCACAATCTGAACACCGACAACACCGGCGATTGTCAAGAGCTTAGAGCCATACGGGAAGGATGCTTTGGTCGACGCCCCGAGCGCAATGACCGGGGCTACGGCCACGGAGGAGGACGCGGAGGCGGACGCTAGGACGACCGTGGCCCGTGCCAGGAGTGGTGCGACCAGCCTTGTGAGGACCACTGGCAGGACCAACCTCGTGAGGGCGCCTGGAGGGACCCGCCTCGTGAGGATCGCCCCCAGGGCAACGTCGGTCTTCCCCCGTTGCCGCCAGCAAGAAGGAATGACGACCACCACCAGGATGAGGGGGTTGGGGGCTTCCAGGAGCCGCGTATGATAGATTGCATCTTGGGCGGTGCTCAGGCCCCAGCCTCTCAGCGCACCTTCAAATAGTTCGCTCGCGAGGTGAACACGGCGCTCCCCAAGCTCGAGGCCACGCGCTCGCTCAGATGGTCCCAATGCGCCATCACCTTCAACTCGGCGGATCAGCTCAAATGCGCAGCCACCGCTAGCACCCTGCCTATGCTGTGTTCCCCAATCGTCAGCAATGTGCAAGTCACCAAGACTCTCATCGACGGCGGCGCAGGGCTCAACATCCTATCCGTCGACACGTTCGACAACCTCCAAGTGCCCTACGAGCAGCTCCAGCCAACCAAGCCTTTCTCAGGAGTGACTGACGGTTCCACCACACCGATAGGGCAAGTCTTCCTGCCTACCACCTTCGGGGAGCGCAAGAATTACCGCACTGAGCTCATCGACTTTGATGTTGCGCACATCCGCCTGCCGTACAATGCCATCCTCGGGTATCCAGCCCTGGCCAATTTCATGGCAGTCACTCATCACGGTTACAACATTCTCAAGATGCTAGGAAGAGAGGGAATCATCACAGTCCCATGTGAAGAAAGGAATGCGGTGTGCTCCCTTGAGCACGCCTTCCAAGCCGCAGTAATCGACAACCCTGACAGCAGAAGTGAAGGCCCTCCGGAGACCATCCCCAAGAAGAAGCTGCTGCACCGCGCAGGACCCCAAGAAGATGGCATCGCGTCAGGAGCCTCGTCAGGATCAGCGCCCGCTCCCGGGGCGCCTCCCTCCACCGCATAGGAAAGCGCGCCCGACGCCCTCCTTAGGAAGGACTCGGGGGCTCTCTCTTGGAGAGCCTTAGACCTTGCCAACCTCACAAGGGAGGCGCTTGGGCACCACTTGGAAGCGTGCTTCACGGCACGCTTTCCTCAGGAGAGCACCGGGAAAGGAGTGCCCACCACCCAGGAGTTCATCACCAAGACCACCCAAGAGCTACAAGACGCGAGAGCCATGCGCGGCGACAGCCGCTCACCGAGCGCGGCTCACCATCCAGGCGAGGGTGCTGAACTGCGCGTCTTCATCAACATCCCAGGGCTCAAGAGGGCCGCATCTCAGGAACGCTTCTGGCCATCACGTGCGGGCCGCTGTGAGGGTCCACCACACAACTACGTTCGCATGCAGTTCGGCTTGCCGAGCGTGGCGTCGGCCTATCAGCATAGTGTGCGGCAAGTCCTGGCGGCTCAGGAGGCCAGGTTCCACGCCGTTCCGGAGGAGATGGGGATGGTCTTCAGGAAACCTCCTGAGCCCCCAGAGCCTCTCGAGGCTTAAGGTCCTGGTGGCTCATGAGGAGCCATTCCTTCAACGCGTGGCTTCAGCTGCATCAACTCTACTTCGTCTACAGAACCAGGTGACATCTTCCAAGTTCTTTTAAGTTGGGAGCGCCCCTCAAGCTGCATTATTCCCAGGCCACACGGGTCCGTCCTTGTGGTATGTATCCCTTTTGCTTAAGTCTTTAGCTTACCTTACTGGGGGCGCCCATCGGGCTGCATCATACCTAAGCCGCTCGGGCCAGACCCAGTGGCATGTATCTTCCTGCATTTATCCAAGTCGATCTGCTCTTCATGCTTAACCTGCCGACGGCTATCGCCTGCTCGGTTGCCGCCCGCTGCGGGTCTGTTTATCCCATGAAACCTGCTTGCACATTAAAAGGGGGGCTCCTGAGCATCGCGACTCAGGAGCTCTTACTGGCTCTCCAGCCCTCACCCCCTGGCCTTGACCATGGCATCGCGACCTGGCATACCGATGGTGGCTGAGGTCGCTCGAGGGCTGGGACCTGAGGACGTAGAGTGCTTGCATCTAACCGCCTTGCAGGGACATACAGTCACCAAGACTCAAGACCAGGCGCAACCCTCCTTGAGGTAGGGCCTCGTGAGTCCCGCGCTGGCTCACGAGTGCCCAGATATGCCTCGTAGCCCTGTCGTGCAAGCCACGTGTCAGGGCGGGGCTGTACACGCCCCGGGGGCTCCTCCCGGAGGAGGGCCCCATCCCACGCCCAAGTGGAAGCTCCATGCTCCGTGCTGGCTGTCAACACTGCCGAGGAGCGGCTATGCCCATGCACAAGTGGAAGCACTATGCTCCACGCTGGTGATAAAGAACTGAGGGCGACCCCACGGTCGTACCAACCTCAGGGAGCCCAGAGCTCAGCGCCCAGCCTCACCACGATACCTCCCCTTGGGAGAGTCGCGCGAGGGGGCTGGGCACGGGGGCTGCGCTCGGGTCACTCCCAAGCGCACGCCACCCAACCAGGTCGCCCAGACCTGGGCGTCACGCACTCCTCCCGAGGCCTCAGCGAGGGCAGGTATGGAAATTGTTTGAACGTCAACGTGGACTCTTGACCATCGTGACTCAGGAGCCTAACTGGTCACGTAGCCCCTCACTCCTTGGTCCGTCCTGGTCTCTGGTCGGCCCAATGGCGGTTGAGGTATGCGTGGGGCCGGGCTCTGCCGATGTAGAACATTAATCTATCCTCACGAACTCTCCCTATATGTTGTTCGCACGTCAAGGGGGACTCCTAAGCATCGCGACTCAGGAGCCTAACTGGTCACCTAGCCCCTCACTCCTTGGACCGTCCCGGTCTCCGGTCGGCCCAATGGCGGTTAAGGTATGCGTGGGGCCGGGCTCTACCGACGCAGAACAAAGCAAATAGGAAGGAAAACGCAAAATCTCGAAGCAAATATTACAAGCATATTGTTCTCACAATTCCAAATGAAAAGTCTAAACGCCTCCACGAGGCCTGATGTATGTCGCAGGAATAAAACGAGAAGAATAGCCGTAGGTCACCCCTGGATGTCATCATCGCCTGTGGAAGGTGCTCCACCATGCACGACGATGCTCTCACCTTCACCACCAGCCGCAAGATCCACGACATCGCGACCTGGCATACCAGTGGCGGCTGAGCTCGCTCGAGGGCCGGGACCTGAGGACGTTGAGCACTAAGAAGAGTTCGGGAGAAGGAAAATTCGTATGGGCCGGCCCAGCTATGTCGCATAAGTTGGCGTGCAACCCTAGCGCAACATCAGGAATCACCGCGAAGTCATCAAGATAAGTCTCGCCCTCGGATCGGCTAAATATTTGGGCCTAGTAGTCGCGCACACCATGCCACAACCCCGTTGCGGCCAAGTCATCTTCCTTTCTTTCCTTACCATGGCCGCTTGGGTGCTAAGGGGGACCTCCTGAGCATCGCGCCTCAAGGGCTCTTATTGGACCTCGGGCCGCGCACCTCCTGGCCTTGACCACGGCATCACGACCTGGCATACCAGGGACGGCTGTAGCCGCCTTGGGACTGGGACCCGTCAGCATAGAGCAACAAGCTTTCACGAGGAAAGAAAGGGGGGACCGAGCCTTAACGGGACACGCGTTCATCAAACCTTCATAACAAGGAAGATAAGTACAAAGGCATTGCAGATCCTTATATGGCCCCACGGGGTGATTCATGATTCTTCGCAGGAAACAAAAGCTGATGCTAAGGGGATCCTATCTACATCCTTCCGTGGCGGACGCCATCATCAAAAGTGGGCCACGGGAGGTCGGCGCCAACCCCATCCAGATCAGCGGCAGCGGCGGCCGGCGCCGTAGCCCTGCTCCAAGCACGACGAGAGCTCGGGGGGACGTAGTTGTCGTCGCTCATCTCCGGAGTCTCGTAGAGCTCAGGAGAGCTGCTGGACTCCCAAGGGCTGCTACTGCTGGAGTGGTCGCGAGAGGAGCGCGCATCAGCCTCGTGCTCTTCTCCGGAGCAGCACTCCAGGCGATGGCCCTCGGCGTCGAAGACCTTGAAGAAGAGCGTGGAGGCACCGTCGTACTCGAAGTGGATCGCAAGGGCGCCCCTCGCACGATAGACCTGAGCGATCTCCCCCTAGCCGCGGGTCATGAAGATCTTGCCGGTGTTGACCGTTTCGATCTCCGCTCCGGTCGCCGGAGCGCTGTAGTCGGCGTACTGCAACTAGAGCTCGAGAGGCCCCCTCGGCGGAATCACTTCGGAGAAGAACCACGAGAAGTGGATCCAGGAGCTCGGAGGCATCGGTTCCCACAGCACCAACTCGCGCGAGGAGTCCGCGGCGTGGACAGCACGCGTCGCCGTGGCGCGGTGACCCCGGATGCGGAGTGGGCGGCACTGCTCGTCACTTCGTCCTCCCGAGCCCTCGGCTTGGGCGTACAGGGGTAGCGGATACCCTGGAGGAGGCCTCTCGCACTAAGGCCTCGTCACCACCTGCATCGCCGCTTCATCGCGTCGTTGGATCGACCTCTTCTTCGGCGGGAGTGGCTCTGGGACATCCCGGGGGCTTTCCCCTTCTCTTCGGCGAAGAACCTTCTGATAGGCGCCATTGGAGCGAAGAAGCAGGCAAGCGAGGAAGAGATGGGCAACGGGGGCTCCGGCCCCCTCCCCCATTCATAGCAAGAGAAGGCCAACCGGCGTCTCCCACGATCACAGGTAATGATGGTTTTCCTCGCATGTCGCAGGGACATGTCAAGTCGTGCAGTTGCCAAGGCAACATGGGGAAGCGAAGACGCCCACGTCCATTCAACTGCCATGCGTCAATCGGGGCCATAGGCTTTTGGGGCACGCGGTGCGCCGAACTTGACCCTTGGCATCGCTGCGAAGCCAAGCCCGCGCGCACATTGGGCCCGGGGGCTACTGTCGGTGTTCTGGGAAAGGGGGTCCCCAGACTTGCCTGCCTGTGGCCCGCGGCATGGCAGAGCCAGCAGGCTGTACGGCCCATCCTCACCAACAAAGCATCCAAGACCCTCGCGAGGGTCCAAGCCTCGCGAGGCGGACGAAGCAAGACCTCCTCCCGAGAGGCCTAGTCAGGCAGGCTCGCAAGGAGCGGAGATATCAAGGCGAGGCAAACCTCACGAGGCCCCCGTGACGCGAGCCATGACGATCGACACCAGGCGGGCACCAACGCATGCAGTGTCCTTGTTTCCTCCTTGGTGCAAAGGGGCAAGCGCAGCCGCGGAGTACCGAGGCATCAGGCAAAGGTTGCCATTTCGGTGCAACAAGACTGTCGGTGTCAAAACCAGCGGATCTCGGGTAGGGGGTCCCGAACTGTGCGTCCAGACCGGATGGTAACAGGAGGCAAGGGACACGAAGTTTTACCCAGGTTCGGGCACTCTTGATGGAGGTAAAACCCTACGTCCTGCTTGATTAATATTGATGATATGGGTAGTACAAGAGTAGATCTACCACGAGATCGGAGAGGCTAAACCCTAGAAGCTAGCCTATGGTATGATTGTTGTTCTGTATGTTGTCCTACAGACTAAAACCCTCTGGTTTATATAGACACCGGAGAGGGTTAGGGTTACACAAAGTCGGTTACAATGGTAGGAGATCTACATATCCGTATCGCCAAGCTTGCCTTCCACGCCAAGGAAAGTCCCTTCCGGACACGGGACGAAGTCTTCAATCTTGTATCTTCATAGTCCAGGAGTCCGGCTGAAGGTATAGTCCGGCCATCCGAACACCCCCTAATCCAGGACTCCCTCAATAGCCCCTGAACCAGGCTTCAATGATGACGAGTCCGGCGCGCAGTTTGTCTTCGGCATTGCAAGGCGGGTTCCTCCTCCAAGTACTTCATAGAAGATTTTGAACACAAAGAATAGTGTCCGGCTCTGCAAAATAAGTTTCCACATATTGCCATAGAGAGAATAATATTTACACAAATCTAATCTGCTGACGTATTCCGTTTTATTGTCCCATCTCAGAGTGTCATGCGAGGCGGTTTCCTTGGCACATCTTGTTAAAGCAGAGATCGTGTCCCCTTATTCCGGGATTCTCATCAATACGGGCGTGGGTAACCCAACCGCTTCTAGGACTCCTAGACTATAGGCAAGTCCAAACGGCCACGGAGAGGACGCTTGATATTCACCCTCTTTATAAAGGGGCAAGGCTTTTTATTTTTTCCCTCCCGTGCTCAATCGAATCCTTCCCCCACCTCGAGCTCAAACACCCAAAGGTCAGGTTAGGTGCTCCGAACCTTCAATCATGTCCGGATCTAGCCTTCAAGGCCGATGGATGCCTTCCTCCATCACGGAAGAAGACATCAAAAAGTTGAGGGAGGCTAGATATCTGACTGCCGAGGTTCCGCATCGGCTGCCCGCCCGAGGGCAGGCCGTCCCCTCCCCTGAACCCAACGAGAACGTCGTGTTCGTCTCCCACTTCCTCCGAGGTCTAGGCATTGCTCTGGATCCTTTCGTCAGGGGTTTGATGTTTTATTACGGGCTAGATTTCCATGATCTAGCTCCGGACTCCTTTCTTCATATTACGACATTTATTGTCGTGTGTGAGGCCTTCCTCCGGGTTACCCCTCACTTTGGCCTATGGCTCAAGACCTTTCAAGTAAAGCCGAAGATGATCGAGGGGCAACATGCAGCGTGTGGAGGTGCCTCAATATGCAAGATGACGGGAGCTCCATGGCCCAAAGGTTCCATTCCAGAGGTGTCTGAATTGTGGCAACAGGAGTGGTTCTACATCACGACTCCTAGAAGTGCCAAGTGGGCGGCCACCCCTGTTTTCCGCTCGGGCCCACCACCACAACTGATGTCCTGGATTAGCAGAGGTCTGAGCTGGGGTCCAGCCAAGGACGTGCCTATACTGCAAAGCCGCATTCGAGATCTCTTCAATGGAGATTTTAGTTTGGTTGCGGTAATGCAAGTTATGCTAGTTCATCAAGTCCAGCCTTGCAAACACCGGCCCCTTTGCTTGTGGGAGTTCAATCCCGCGGGACCGCGTGTCATTCAAAATTTCCTCGGCCTGACGCACGAGGAGATGTACAAGTCATTCTTCGGACCTCAGGTAGAGTGTCCGGAAATCACCGAGGATGTGGGCTTGAGCAGTAACCGCGCCGCCGAACAGGTAAGGAATCTTCCGGCCGAACATACTATCTCTCATTTGTTACAAAGTTATTTCTGAGAGTTTGCTTTTTGACCAGGACTGGCTAACAAAGGCGAAGTTGATTCGGTGTTCGGCCCCCCTCCCTGAGGGTTTGGACAATCCGGTATTGGAAAAGATGCTCCAAGTCGCACCTTGCCCAGAGGCCTTGAAGGAAGATACTGGGGAGGATAATACGGGCGGACGCGGGCCCCCAACGCTGCCCATTCTAACCGAGGGAGTGAGCTTCTCCATGAAGGAAGATGACCGGAGGAGGAAAAGGACTGCGCCTGGGGATTCGGAAGCCGAAGCTTCCAAACGGGGGAAGAAGTCTCCCACAGAGGGTCCTACCTTGGGGGGTGCTTTTGCCGCACAAAGTCCGCGTGGGGATCAATTATCCAGCGAGTCGTAAGTGACCGAAAATACTTTAATAGCACAGGTATGCCATCTTTTTCTTCTGAGAAAATAACCACCGCATATATCTTTGCAGTTCGGGCCTTAGCCCCTCTCAAATGAGCTCGTCTTCGGGGGATCTTCTTCCAGAGATGATGGAGAGCGAAACGCCTCCTCCGGACTCCTCCGCTCCGTCAGCGGGCGACCCCGAAGTATCATCGCAGAGGGCCTCTCCTAGTCCGGTGAGGCCAGAAGATAACCTCCGAAGCTCCCAGTGTTCGGCTCCCGAAGAGAGCAGACAAAAGAGTCCGCACCATCTGGTGTGTGATCGGATGTTCTGAGGGAGTTGGTGGGGTGAGCGGCCATCTCAGATGAACACCGTATGCTGATGAATACGGTGATGGAGAGAATCTCGTCCGCTGAAAGCGGATTGCATGAAGCTTTTATAAGTCTACTGACATGCTTTGAGGTACATAAAATAATGTATGATAGTCCTGCACATGCTTGGTGTGCCCTGTGTAGATAGTAGCCCCTGAGACTCTGGTTGTCGTCGGAAACGACGACGAACAGAGGATCATATTCCTAGGTAATAACCATACTGCCTCTATGTGCAGGTGATGGAAGCTCCGGTGGCTAGCCGGACTAGCGAGTTTGCCCATTTAAAACGGCAGTTGGATGCGGCAGACGCTGACATCAAGCTTGTTAATAAAAGGCTTGACAAGGAACAGGGTAGGTGTCATTATCTGGTAAACGCCACATAGTAAGAGCAGCATGATGCCAGTATCTTTAATATGTTGTGACTGCAGATGGAGCTGCCACTGTTGAAGCCTTAAGGGCAGAACTTTCCCGGGCCAAGGAACAAGCGAGGTTTGGTAATGCGGCTGCTTTGAAGGCGGCCGAAGAGTTGAAAGCCGAGAAGGCCGCGCATGGCGAGAGTCGAGATAAGATGGCCAAGATGACCATAGAATTAAAAGCCGCCGCCGACCGTTGCCGGGTTCTTGAAAAGGAAAACCTAGCGAAGGTATCAGACCTTGAGAAGGCTGCTGCAACGAGAAAATAAATCCGCTCTGCTATGAGGGCGAAGAAGGAGGAGCTGTGGGAAGCCGGGGATATTGTAGATGGGAAATCCTTTATGTTGCGGAGGAAGTTCGGAGATCCACGGTATGCCTCTCTGGATCGGCTATGGAGTTCGAAGGATGTGTATATGGATTTGGCGGCGAGCGCTGCCGATGCGGCCAAGTACTTCCAGGGTCAGACAAACCGTGAAGTGGACCAGCTGTTTTGGACACAATTCCATTCTCCCGAGCATCCGCTTTCATTGACTGACCAATTAGCCGAATGGGCCGAACTGAATAGGTTGTCCGGACTCGCCATGAAGTCTGTTGTGGATCAGCTATGGCCGGAAAGGCCAAAACTGAACAGCTATTTCAGCTTGGTGCTGCAGTTCATTGATGTGGTGCCGCGCATTAATGCGATGAAGAGGTCGGCGTGCATAGAGGGCTCTCGGATGGCCTTTGCCCGTGTTAAAGCATATTGGGCGGAGATGGATGCTACCACTGTTGCAGCGCGGGATTCGGCCATAGGTCGAATGGCTGCTGAGCACTACTTTGAAGAAGTTCTTGAGGGTGCTCGTTTGATAGAGACCCAGTGCTCAAAAGATATTATGTTTGAGTGATATGTAATCTCATTGTAAGCGAAATGCTTTTATAAATTTTGATAAGGCTATTTTTATACTTTTGCCTGAAAGTAATATGATGCCTCCTGGGTGGCCGTTTATGTATACGTGTGTATAACCTGAAAGATTGCAGCCGTCGGCTTCAACCCCCACGCATATAATGCGGGGTGCTCGCAAAAAACACGCGTTCACACTTAACCCAACGTCTTGGTCCTATTAAGGAGGTGATAGCGGCACAAGCGAGGCAACTGGGCTATAATGCTTTAGCACTTTCACTTAGCCATAGGAGTTTGACAGTGGGGCTACTAGATAGCCCCTGGTGGCTCCGCACTCTCCCGATCACGGGGTGCGTACATGCCTGGCTGGAAAATGGCCCTTCCTTAAGGCGGAGGAATTCTAACATTCCAACAAGTCATCGAGTGGTTGACCAGTCTCACGCTATATCATGACAGTCAGTTTTCGGCTTTCTCTACTGACGTGCTCGTCCGGATGAACCAAGGCACAATCGCAGTAGTTCTGCTGGTGCTACCTTAGCCGGTAAAGCAGAACGTAAGGCACCAAAACACAGGAGCCAGGCAAACCCAACATTTGACCAAAGACAATGATTCGGATCTGATGCATATAGGGCCAAACTCGCGACGCCGAACACTCCCTAAGGTATTCGGTCTTTGTGGTATAAACCGGGCCTAAATAAAGGCCTTTGTAGGAAGCTCCTTGTGTCCAGGTACGTGCATTGTTCTGGCGTGGCCACATGCCAAGACTTCAACATCCTTCTCAACGGTGGATATGTTTCAACAAGAGACAGTAAAAAAGCTTTATGCAGGGTCTTAATCTAAAAAGAATCCTTGGAGCGGGTCCCTGTTGCACGTCTGCACCTGTGTCTCCATTGTGCCGTATCCTGGACGGGTGTAGCACGATGATCGCCTATAAAAGAGAGGAATTTAGGTGAAAAAGTTGTCGTGCAAAAAGATAGTTTTTTAAAGAAACCATGTATAATTCAAGATGAGAAGAAATTGCCTGTTGTCTGTGCGCGTTGAGCCCCTTGTATTGACAAATAGGGGTGTGACCATTTATTCGGTATAAATAGCAGCGCCAGACTTGATTAGTTGTGTCTGAGGTCTTGACGACCTATTGGATGCTTTCGCTGGTCCGGGCGCCTTTAGTGTGCGGCTGCCAAGGCAGCCGCACTCTCTTCGGCGCGCAGAGATCGCTTGATATTTCCGTTCACTGAAATGATGCCCCGAGGACCAGGCATCTTGAGTGTGAGGGAGGCGTAGTGTGGTATTGCATTAAAGAGAGCGAAAGCTTCGTGTCCGAGCAGTGCTTGATAGCCACTTTGGAATGGAGTGATGTGGAAGGTTAAATGCTCACGACGGAAGTTCTCGGGGGAGCCGAATATAACTTGTAGTAGGAGGGAGCCCGTACAACGAGCCCCTGGGCCTGGTGTTACTCCTTTAAAGGTAGTATTGCTATGGCGAATTTTTGTTGGGTCTATCCCCATCCCGCGGATTGTATCCTGATATATTAGGTTTAGATTGCTGCCACCGTCCATCAAGACTCGTGTGAAGTGATGTCTGCCAATTACTGGGTCTAATACCAGGGCAGCCCATCCTGCGCGTTGGATACTTGCTGAGTAATCGCGATGGTCGAAAGTGATCGGTTGAGACGACTAGTGGCAGGACTTCGCGGTGACAGGCACTTGGGTATATTTTCCTGGGAGTGCCGCGTTGTTTTTTCCCTTGATCACGTGTAACACGTTTACTGTTTTGACTTCTGGTGGAAATTTCTTTTGTTTCCCAGTGTCTTTCTTGGGAGGCTCGTCCTCGTCTTCACTTGGTGTATCCTCCCCCTTGTGTACAGCGTTGAGCTTGCCGGACTGCTTGAAGACCCAACATTCTCTATGGGTATGATTAGCAGGTTTACCAGGGGTACTATGGATCTAACATACTTGGTCCAGAATTTTGTTGAGGCTGGACAGTTCATCCCTGGTGCCTTTAGAGGGCGGCTTTTGCTGGCCTGGCTGAGAGCTTTTGAATCCGGCGTTTACTATCGTGCCCTTCATGCTGTCTTCTTTAATCCAGCATTTGTTATTGCTGTTGCGCCGTGATTTCCTGTTTCCATCTCTAACTTCAGATGTACTGGGGTCGCTGGTGCTGCATCTGGCTAGCCAGCTGTCCTCACCCGCGCAAAAGCGGGTCATGAGGTTTGTTAATGTGGCCATCGTTCTCGACTTATTTTGGCCGAGGTGTCTGGCGAGCCATTCGTCACGGACGCTATGCTTAAAAGCTGCCAAGGCTTCGGCGTCCGGATAGTCGACAATCTGGTTCTTTTCAGTAAGAAACCTGTTCCAAAGCTTTCGGGCTAACTCTCCGGGCTGTTGAGTTATATGACTCAAATCGTCCGCATCCGGAGGTCAGACATAAGTCCCTTGAAAATACTCCTGAAAAGCGTCTTCGAGCTCTTCCTAGCTTCCAATGGGGCTTTCGGGGAGGCTTTTGAGCCAGTGCCGAGCTGGCCCTTTGAGCTTGAGGGGTAAGTACTTGATGGCGTGGAGATCATCTCCTCGAGCCATATGGATATGAAGGATGTAGTCCTCAATCCAGACCCCAGGGTCTATTGCTCTGTCGTATGTCTCTATGTTTACGGGTTTGAATCCCTCTGGAAATTCATGGTCCAGCACCTCATCGGTGAAACATAGGGGGTGTGCGGCACCCCTGTAGCTGGGTGTACCACGTTGTTCGGATGTTTGTTGTGTTGCATTGTATGCTGGGGCGCGCTTGCGTGGTCCATAGATGGATCTTGTTACGCCGTCCTTTGGGTGCGGTCCCTCGCATGGGTCGCGTCTTGTATTGTGAGTGGCGTTGTATGCTGCTCTGTGTTGGTAGAGGGGTCGTCTATCCGGCCAGGTGGCTACTTTGATATTTGGTTGTGGGCGGTCTGAGGCCTCCTCATCGAATTCAGGTAGCAGCTTCCGCTTTGGGTAGCTCTTGGAGGGGCGATTGTCGCCGTACCTCGCTGCTGTGTTGAGTATTTTACTCCATCCGATTTGGAGTGTATCTTGCGCAGCGTTGAGCCTTTGCTTCTGCTTTTTAAGTCTCCTCGCGGTGGCAACAAGCCTTTTACAGGCATTTTGCTGCTCCGGGTGCCTGTCCGGCGTTATGTCGTCCGGACCATTATCCTTGATAGAATTTGTTTGTTCGGTTGGATTATCCGGATTGCCGTTGTCCGGCAGCGGTTCACCCTGCTCCAGCGCTGGGTCTATGTGATCGTTATTTCTGTCGAGGCGGGATTTGGGGCGGCGCTTGCGTCGCTGCTTTGACTGCTTTTCGAGGGAACAAGCCTTCGGTGCGTCCTTCCGCTCCTCATCGTCATCTTTTGGTGTGTCCACCATGTATATGTCATATGACGAGGTGGCTTTCCAGGGCCCAATAGGCGCTGGTTCTTCATCGTCTCCTTCATCAGCGTCCATACCGTGGATGTCTTCAGAGTCGAAGTCGAGCATGTCGGTTAAATCTTCGACAGTGGCTACAAAGTGGGTGGTAGGTGGGCTTTGAATTTCTTCATCATCCGTATCCCAACCTTGCTGACCATAGTCCGGCCAGGGCTCTCCTGATAAAGAGAGAGACTTTAGTGTCTTCAGAATATCGCCGAAAGGCGAGTGCTGAAAGATGTCCGCGGCAGTAAACTCCATGATCGGTGCCCAATCGGATTCGATCGGCAGGGGCGTGGAGGGTTCGGAGTCCGGAGAGGAGTCCGGCTCCTTGGAGTAACGAGTCTCGCGGAGTGCGGGGCTGGTGTTTGGCTCGATCGCCATTGGGATCGCAGCCCCCGAGGCGGCGTCCAACCACCCATCCTCGATCGGCGCAGTTGGCTCCGAATTAAGGGTCGAAGCCGATGCGGGTGCGGCCTCCAGGGCACTGTTCGGCGGCAGAGCTAGATCATGCTCGTCGTGACAGTGCGGCGCACTCGGCAGTGGCTCGAATCCGTCGAAGATCAAGTCCCCGCAGATGTCAGCCGTGTGGTTTAAACTTCCAAATCTGACCTGACGGCCAGGGGCATAGCTTTCGATCTGCTCCAGATGGCCGAGTGAATTGGCCCGCAGTGCGAAGCCGCCGAAGACGAAGATCTGTCCGGGGAGGAAGGTCTCACCCTGGACTGCATCGCTATTGATGATCGTAGGAGCCATCAAGCCTAACAGCGACGACACGGAGGAACTCTCAATGAAAGCACCAATGTCGGTGTCAAAACCGGCGGATCTCGGGTAGGGGGTCTCGAACTGTGCATCTAGGCCGGATGGTAACAGGAGGCAAGGGACACGAAGTTTTACCCAGGTTCAGGCCCTCTTGATGGAGGTAAAACCCTACGTCCTGCTTGATTAATATTGATGATATGGGTAGTACAAGAGTAGATCTACCACGAGATCGGAGAGGCTAAACCCTAGAAGCTAGCCTATGGTATGATTGTTGTTCTGTATGTTGTCCTATGGACTAAAACCCTCCATTTTATATAGACACCGGAGAGGGTTAGGGTTACACAAAGTCGGTTCCAATGGTAGGAGATCTACATATCCGTATCGCCAAGCTTGCCTTGCACGCCAAGGAAAGTCCCTTCCGGACACGGGACGAAGTCTTCAATCTAGTATCTTCATAGTCCAGGAGTCCGGCTGAAGGTATAGTCCGGCCATCCGGACATCCCCTAATCCAGGACTCCCTCAAAGACCAAGACCATGGACTGCAAGACGGAGGTCATCGTGGAGCCCAAGACGGCGTCACCCTAGAGCTTTTCACAGGCGAAGACCGCTTTTGTCATGATAGCTTGTACTAGGTGTCCCCCTTCAAATTAGCCCGCCATTGTTGGCTCCCTTCCCGCTCAATATTTGGGAAGAGGACCAGGTCCTCTATAAATACGACTAGCCACCACCATAGTAGGCTCATCTCATCTTAGCTTGAGGGAATCTACACACCACAAGTTCATATACACAAGAACACCTCGACCTCAGGAGGCTGTTCTTCCCCTTGTATTGTTCATCATCTGCCCAAGAGGAAATCAACCACCACCACACTGGAGTAGGGTATTACACCACAACGGTGGCCTGAAACGGTATAAACCCCATGTCTTTCTGTGTTGCGAGTTCGTCGAGTTCGTCCGCAAGATCTTAGCATGCTAGAGCGTAGATCGGTAGGAGGGAACGACTTCGCGCGTACCCGAGTGTTCGAACCTTAAGTGTTTGCCGGAACCCCACATCTGACAGGTGCACTAGTTTGGCAAAGAGATGGTGGTACAAGTGCAATATGGATGGTAGATAAAGGTTTTTGTAATATGAAAATATAAAAACAGCAAGTTAGCAAGTCGTAAAAGTGAGCACAAACGGTATTGCAATGCTAGGAAAAAAGGCCTAGTGTTCATACTTTTACTAGTGCAAGTTCTCTCAACAACATAATTGGATCATATAACTATCCCTCAACATGCAACAAAGAGTGACTCCGAAGTCACTAATAGCGGAGAACAAACGAAAAGATTATTGTAGGGTATGAAACCACCTTAAAGTTATCCTTTCTGATCGATCTATTCAAGAGTCCGTAGTAAAATAACACGAAGCTATTCTTTCCATTCAATCTATCATAGAGTTTGTACTAGAATCACACCTTAATACACAAATCAACCAAAACCCTAATGTCACCTAGATACTCCAATGTCACCTCAAGTATTCATGGGTATGATTATACGATATGCATCACACAATCTCATATTCATCTATTCAACCAACACAAAGAACTTCAAAGAGTGCCCCAAAGATTCTACCGGAGAGTCAAGACGAAAACGTGTGCCAACCCCTATTAATAAGTTCACGAGGCCACGGAACTCGCAAGTTGATCACCAAAACATACATCAAGTGGATCACGTGATATGCCATTGTCACCACAGATAAGCACATGCAAGACATACATCAAGTGTTCTCAAATCCTTAAAGACTCAATCCGATAAGATAACTTCAAAGGGAAAACTCAATCCATTACAAGAGAGTAGAGGGGGGGAAACATCATAAGCTCCAACTATAATAGCAAAGCTCGCGATACATCAAGATCGTGCCAAATCAAGAACACGAGAGAGAGAGATCAAACACTTAGCTACTGGTACATACCCTCAGCCCCGAGGGTGAACTACTCCCTCCTCGTCATGGAGAGCGCCGGGATGATGAAGATGGCCACCGGAGAGGGATTCCCCCTACGGCAGGGTGCCGAAATGGGTCTAGATTGGTTTTTAGTGGCTACAGAGGCTTGCGGTGGCGGAACTCCCGATCTAGGTTTCTTTCTGGAAGTTTGGGTATATATAAGAGGTGTTCGAGTCGGGAACAAATCAGGGGTTCCGCGTGGCGGCCATGAGGTAGGGGGCGCGCGCAGGGGGGTAGGGTGCGCCCCCACCCTCGTGGGTGCCTCAGGACTCTTCTGGCCCATCTCCGGTACTCCATGGGCTTCTTCTGGTCCAAAAATGATCTACGTGAAATTTCAGGTCAATTGGACTCCTATTGGTTTTCCTTTTCTTCGATACTCAAAAACAAGGAAAAACAGAAACTCGCACTGGGCTCTAGGTTAATAGGTTAGTCCCAAAAATCATATAAAATATCATATAAATGCATATAAAACATCCTAGATGGAACAATGAAAAATTATAGATACGTTGGAGACATATCAGCCCTTGTGCATCTCATGTTGATCCTTTGCATCCTACCCTTGATGAGTCTATTGACATGATCCGTAATCTTAGAACTGTCAATTTAATCACTAGAGGATTGCCTAGAAACTTGTTTTCTAGCTTGCAAATCTTGGATGAAATTCTTGAGGAACTGCTCTTGATTGTTCCTACACCATATGACATTTCTTGAGGAACGATTTCCAAACTATTCCTTGCAAATCTTGGATGAAATTCTTCATAAGTCTATTGCCTTGAGTAAGATGAGTTCCAATGATCCCAAATTTGGTGACTGTCTATTTGAGCTTACTAATCTTAGGCGTTCCAAAGGAGATGTTGGAATCATTAGCAATATCATCTCCGAAGCCATTAGAATTCATAAGGATGACTATTGTGATGACCATTTATCTAATGAATTACCCTATCTAGGAATTGATCCATCACAAGACAATGTTGAACATGGACACTATGATGAGGATGATGATAGTGACTTTGATCTCGATGAGTCTATGAGACACTTTGGTCTTATGGCTAATCTTCGCGGCTACATGGCTGGAGGAAAGGAATGGGTTCTTCATAGTGGGTGTACCAATCACATGAACGGAGACAAGGATATGTTTTGTGAGCTTGCTGAAAACGACGTCCCTCGAAAGTATGTCACTTTTGGTGACAACTCAAAGGGTAAGGTGGTTGGCCTTGGTAAGGTGGCCATCTCACATGATAGCTCCATACAAAATGTTATGCTCGTTGAATCTCTTGGATATAATCTACTTTCCGTATCTAGACTTGCTGACTTTGGTTTCAATGTCCTATTTACTGAAGTAGATTGCCAAGTATTTTGTAGAGATAACCACAATATGGTCTTTACCGGTTTACGTAGAGGTGATCTTTACATTGTTGATTTCAGTAAAAAGGCTCAATGTAGAACTTGCTTAATTGCTAAATCTTCTGAAGGTTGGTTGTGGCATAGAATATTAGGTCATGTGGGCATGCGAAATCTTGATAAGCTTATTACGGGTGATCATATCCTTGGAGTGAAAGATGTTATATTTAACAAGGATAGATTGTGCAGTGCTTGTCAAGCAGGAAAACAAGTTGGAGGAAGTCATCCTGTGAAGAACATCATGACCACGAGAAGACCACTCGAGCTACTTCATATGGATCTCTTTGGTCCCAATGCCTATAAAAGTCTCGGTGGTAACTCATTTGGTCTAGTCATAGTCGATGATTTTCAAGATTTATATGGGTGTTCTTTCTTGATGATAAATCGCAGGTCCAAAAGATCTTCAAGAACTTCTCTAGGAAAGCCCAAAATCAATTTGAAGTGAAGATCAAGAAGGTTCGAAGCGACAATGGAACGGAGTTCAAGAACGCAAATGTGGATACCTTTCTTGACGATGAAGGAATTTCACACGAGTTCTCAGCTACATACACACCTTAACAAAATGGAGTTGTTGAGAGGAACAACCGGACTCTTATTGAGATGGCAAGAATGATGCTTGATGAGTACAAGACGCCAAAACACTTTCGGGCATAAGCGGTTGAGACAGCTTGTCATGCAACAAATCGCTTATATCTTCACAAGCTACTCGACAAGATGGCATACAAACTTCTCACCGGTAACAAACCCCAAGTTGGATACTTTCGAGTATTTGACTCAAAGTGTTACTGAGGGAGTCCTGGATTAGGGGGTCTCCGGATAGCCGGACTATATTCTTTGGCCGGACTGTATACAAGATTGAAGACTTCGTCTCGTGTCCGGATGGGACTCTACTTGGCGTCGAAGGCAAGCTAGGCAATACGGATATGTGTATCTCCTCCTTTGTACCGACCTTGTGTAACCCTAACCCTCTCTGGTGTCTATATAAACCGGAGGGTTTTAGTCCGTACGACACAACAACTACAACATACAATCATACCATAGGCTAGCTTCTAGGGTTTAGCCTCTCCGATCACGTGGTAGATCTACTCTTGTACTACCCATATCATCAATATTAATCAAGAAGGACGTAGGGTTTTACCTCCATCAAGAGGGCCCGAACCTGGGTAAAACATTGTGTCCCCTGCCTCCTGTTACCATCCGCCTTAGACGCATAGTTTGGGACCCCCTACCCGAGATCCGCCGGTTTTGTCACCGACATTGGTGCTTTCATTGAGAGTTCCTCTGTGTCGCCGCCGTTAGGCTTGATGGCTCCTACTATCATCGATAGCGATGCAGTCCAGGGTGAAACTTTTCTCCCCGGACAGATCTTCGTGTTCGGCGGCTTTGCACCATGGGCCAATTCGCTTGGCCATCTGGAGCATATTGAAAGTTACGCCCCTGGCCACCAGGTCAGGTTTGGAAGCTTAAACTACACGGCCGATATCCGTGGAGACTTAATCTTCGACGGATTCGAGCCTCTGCCTTGTGCGTCACGCGGTCACGATGAGTACGATTTAGCTCTACCATCAGATAGTGTTCAGGAAATCGCACAGGCAACCGATCCGACCCTCAATTCGGAGCCAGTTGCGCTGTCCGTGGACGGGTGTATGGAGCCCGCCACGGAGGCCTTAACCTCAGCAGCGATCGAGCCAAACATTGACCTTACAATTCATGAGAGCTGTGTTGATAAACTACCGGATCCCTCTCCAGCCACGGACTCCGAACCGCGCAAGCCCCTTCCTATCGAATCCGATTGGGCGCCGATCATGGAGTTTACCTCCGCGGATATTTTTCAGCACTCGCCCTTTGGCGACATACTGAACTCATTAAGGTCTCTCTCCTTGTCAGGAGGATCCTGGCCGAACTATTTCCGGCAGGACTGGGATGCGGACGACGAAGAAATTTGCGGCCCACCCACCACCCACTTAGTCTCCGAAGACATCAACGGTATGGACGACGATGCGGGAGACGAAGAGGAACCACTGCCCACACGGCACTGGACAACCACCTCATCATACGATATATACATGGTGGATACACCCAAACAAGGCAATGGCGACGAGATAGCGGAGGATGACCCCTCCAAGAAGCAACCCAAGCGCCAACGTCAACGGCGTCGCTCTAAGTCCCTCCAAAGCAAAAGTGGTGATACCGGCACAGGAGATAATAACACTCCGGATAGTGCCGAAGACAACAACAATCCCCTCCAGCAAGATTTAGAGCAGGAGGATGGAAGAGCCAGCCCTCCTGAGAGAGCGGCAGATGGAGAGGCGGAGGATGATAATTACATGCCCCCCTCCGAAGACGAGGCAAGCCTCGGCGACGACGAATTCGTCGTACCATAGGATCCCATCGAACAAGAGCGCTTCAAACGCCGGCTTATAGCCACGGCAAATAGCCTTAAGAAAAAGTAGCAACAGCTTCAAGCTGATCAAGATCTGCTAGCCGACAGATGGACTGAAGTCCTCGCGGCCGAGGAATATAAACTCGAGCGCTCCTCCAAGAGTTACCCAAAATGCAGGTTGCTACCCCGACTGGAGGAAGAAGCGTATGACGCGGCTGATCGGCCACCTCGTGGCCGCGTTAGAGAGGCATTCCAGCCAAAAACTCAGCCCGCACCCCGACGCCATTCAAATAAAAAGGCATGGGGAGATACGCCAGAGCTGCGAGACATATTGGAGGACAAAGCAAAGCATGCAAGATCGATCTATGGATAACGAGGGCGCGCCACTATGCGAGACAATAAATGTCACACCGGATACAGTAAAAGTAAATCCGGCCGGGCCTAACACAGCGGGCAAGACCCATTCGAGCTGCGTCGCGATATAGCCCAATACAGAGGCGCCGCACACCCGTTATGCTTCACAGACGAAGTATTGGATCATCAAATCCCAGAAGGTTTCAAACCTGTAAATATTGAATCATACGACGGCACAACAGATCCCGTAGTATGGATCGAGGATTTCCTCCTCCACATCCACATGGCTCGCGGTGATGACTTACACGCCATCAAATACCTCCCACTAAAGCTCAAGGGACCATCGCGACATTGGCTTAACAGCTTGCCAGCAGAGTCCCTCAGCTGTTGGGAAGATCTGGAAGCCGCATTCCTCGACAACTTTTAGGGCACTTATGTGCGGCCACCGGATGCCGATGACTTGAGCCACATAATTCAGCAGCCAGAAGAATCGGCCAGGCAATTCTGGACTCGGTTCCTAACAAAGAAAAATCAAATTATCGATTGTCCGGATGTAGAGGCCCTAGTGGCTTTCAAACACAAAATCCGCGACGAATGGCTAGCCCGGCACCTTGGTTAGGAAAAGTCGAAATCTATGGCAGCCCTCACGACACTCATGACCCGCTTTTGTGCAGGAGAAGACAGCTGGCTGGTTTGCAACAATAACATATCAAAGAACCATGGTACTTCAGATACCAAGGACGGAAATAGCAGGTCACCTCGCAACAAACATAAGCGCCGCATTAATAGTGATAATACCGAGGATACGGCAGTCAATGCCGGATTCAAAGGCTCTAAACCCGGTCAGTGGAAAAAGCCATTCAAACAAAGTACACCGGGTCCGTCCAGCTTGGACCGTATACTCGATTGCTCGTGTCAAATACATAGCACCCCAGAAAAGCCAGCCAATCACACCAACAGGGATTGTTGGGTGTTCAAGCAGGCCGGCAAGTTAATTGCCGAAAACAAGGACAAGGGGCCACATAGCGATGACGAGGAGGAGCCCCGGCAGCCACACACCGGAGGACAGAAAAGGTTTCCCCCACAAGTGCGGACGGTGAACATGATATACGCAACCCACACCCCCAAGAGGGAGCGGAAGCGTGCGCTTAGGGACGTGTATGCGTTGGAGCCAGTAGCCCCAAAGTTCAACCCATGGTCCTCCTATCCGATCACTTTCGATCGCAGGGATCATCCCACTAGTATCCGTCGTGGTGGATTCGCGGCACTGGTTCTGGACCCAATCATTGACGGATTTCATCTCACTCGAGTCCTTATGGATGGCGGCAGCAGCCTGAACCTGCTTTATCAGGACACAGTGCGCAAAATGGGTATTGACCCCTCAAGGATCAAACCCACAAAAATGACCTTTAAAGGCATCATTCCAGGCGTAGAGGCCCATTGCACAGGCTCAATTACACTGGAAGTGCTCTTCGGATCCCCGGATAACTTCCAAAGCGAAGAGTTAATCTTCGATATAGTCCCGTTCCGCAGTGGTTATCATGCACTGCTCGGGCGAACCGCATTTGCGAGATTCAATGCGGTACCACATTATGCATACCTCAAGCTCAAGATGCCAGGAACTCGCGGGGTTATTACAGTCAGTGGAAACACAGAGCGCTCCCTCCGAACGGAGGAGCACACCCCGGCCCTCGCAGCAGAAGCGCAAAGCAGCCTCTCAAGGCAATCCACCAGTTTGGCATTTCAAGACCCGGACACCTTCAAGCGCGCTCGGAGCAATCGGCAACTAGACCGCCCGGCGAGATCTGAGCTCGCGTAGCAATGCGGCCCCCACCCTAGTCCCAGCCGAACGGCGAAACTCGTTCCACGCGTACATAATTACGCATTACAAATACCATGGGCACAGGTGGGGAGGGGGCACAACTGCGGCACGCCCCAAAGGCGCGGCTTAAACCGCACTAGGGGCTTCCCGTTTCGTTATTTTTCTCTTTTCAGGACCTTAATCTCTGGAAACCCTGTCCGGCAGCACTATTGCCGAACACATGTTGCAGCAACCAAGGAGGCAGAAAGCTACGTCACACCACGGAGTTCCTAGGTGGATTACAATAACGAGCGAAATATTTGATTTAATACTATTCCTCAGCTTGCCCTCGGAAATATTTAATACTCTTTGCTTATCGCACCATCTGTATCATTCTGCTTTAATGCACCTTTTTTGAATAAACAATGCATAACATCACGACCATTATTGCATTCTTGTTATATATATATATATATGTGTGTGTGTGTGTGTGTGTGTGTTCATTAATGACGCCTTGCAACCGTACACTTGGTAAGACCAATACACCAGGGGCTTACGTACCCCACAATATGGTGTGAAAAGTCTGAACACTTTCACAAGTGCGGCACCCCGAACTTATAGCATTATATGCATTAGCTCCGAATCATGTCTTTGGTCAAATGTTTGGTTTGCCCGGCTCCTATGTTTTGGTACCTTACGTTCCGCTCTATCGGCTAAGGTAGCGCTAGGAGAACTACTGTGATTGTGCCCCAGTTCTGCTGGGCTGAGCACCTTAGTAGAGAAAGCTAAAACTGACTGTCATGATAAGGCGAGAGACAGGTCGCTGTTCGGCGAGGTTTTTCGAGTCCCTAAAGACTTATGCCGCTTAGAGCGAGGTGCCGGCCCTGTCCGGCTTAAAGGCGTGTATCGTGCCCCGAATTCGGCCTTCCGAATGCCAGGGGCTTCGCTGAAATTTAAAATTATAGAATTCTATGGCTAAGTGAGAGTGATAAACCATTATTAGTTCGGTTGCCTTGTTCGTTGTGCTGAGCACCTCCCTCGAAGGACCCAAACATGGGAACTAGAGTGCTCAGGTTTATCCCGAACACCCCAACACTAGTGGCATGGGGGCAGAAGCCGAGGACTAGCCATCTCTTAGATTGGATAAACGGCCAAACAGAAGGTAATATTTTAAATTCACACAAGCGTTGCATAGCGCATATGAAACAAGTTTTCATCATACAGGATCACACGAGCAAGTTCACTCAAATATTACATCCTTTGAACATTCATCCGCTACAAGACGGGCACCCTTCAGGACACCCTCATAATAAATTTCGGGGGTGCGATGCTCCTTGCCCTGCGGCGGCCCTTCCTTGATCAACTTCACAACGTCTAGCTTGGCCTACTGCACCTTCACACGGGCGAAAGCCCGGCGTGCACCTTCGATGCAGACAGACCACTTGACAACCTCCAGCCGTGGGCAGGCATCCACAAGCCGCCTCACCAGGCCGAAGTAGCTGTTCGGAAGGGCGTCGCCAGGCCACAGCCGGACTATAAGGCCCTTCATGGCCTGTTCGGCCGCCTTGTGCAGCTCGACCAGCTGCTTTAGCTGGTCGCTCAAAGGCATCGGGTGTTCGGTCTCAGTATACTGAGACCAGAACAGCTTCTCCGTGGAGCTTCCCTCCTCGGCCTGGTAAAATTGTGCGGCATCCGACACGCTGCAGGGCATATCTGCGAATGCTCCTGGAGAGCTCCGAATTCGTGTAAGTAATTGGTAATTTACTTTCACATGCTTGCTTTGCATATAGAATGTCTTACCCGCTGCTATTTTCTTCATCACATCAATCTCCTGGAGGGCCTTTTGGGCCTCGGCCTTGGCACTCTTTGCGCTCTCGAGGGCCGCCACAAGCTCAGACTCTCGCGTCTTCGAGTCAAGCTCCAACGCCTCATGATTCATCACGAGAGCCTGGAGCTCTTGCGGCACCTCGCCCACACGATCCTCTTGCTTTTCCCGCTCGGTGCGCTCCTTGGCCACTTTATCTTCGGCCTTGGTTAGCACTTGCTCCAGGGTCGCCACCTCGGTCGTGGCCCCTGGCAAATATACGATGATCGTGTCATTTTGCAATCGCGTCTTCCTTTATATATACGTATCTATAGACAGGGTATTACTTACCCTTGTTCTCCTCGAACTGCCTCTTGGCAAGGCCGAGCTCTTTCTTGGACCCTTCGAGGTCCTGCTTCAGTACGGCGACCTCCGCAGTTAGTGTGGCGGACGCCAGCAGCGAAGCCTGCATACGCATATTGACATACTCATATTACACTCCTGGGATATTGTTTGATCCTCTGTACGGCTTTTCTTTGTGAACATTGAATAGAGCATCAGGGGCTACTGTCTATGCGGTAATATTTTCCTATATTTCAAACACTTACCTCAAAGCCTGTCAGAAGGCTGGCATAGGCTTCAGTCAATCCGCTCTTGGCGGACTGAACCTTCTGGATCACCGCACTCATGATAGTGCGGTGCTCCTCGTCGATGGAAGCGCTGCGAAGCGCTTCCAGCAGATTGTTCGGCACCTCTGGATGGACAGAGGTCACCAGTACAGGCGTCTCGCCCCTCTTAGAAGGAGGCCGCCTGCCCGAGCCCGGAACCACTGGAGGTTCCAGGGTGGTGTTCGGCTGAGGGCCGAACTCGGAGTCCAGGAGGCCGCCTTGAGGCGCCTCTGGGACTGTCTCCCCTCGACCCGGTGCCTCGTGAGATAGCACCTCGGCGTCGTTCGCAAGATGAGGGGAGGTGGAGGTCGGGACGGGATCGCTATCCATGTCTGATGAGCCCAGGGAGCCGTCCGATGATACATCGATACTGGCTCGTGGCGGCCTGCATAATCATGTTCGGCGTTAGCGAAAGCAGTGCGACAAAGGAACACTATGAGTTACTCTGGTATCCAAATACTTACGATCTCCCCAGGGGCTTGGCCCTGGGCAACCACTCATCTTTGCCTTCGTCGGCGGTGGTGGAACTGTTCGGAAGGAGAGTCCTTCCCTTCTTGGACCCTTCGGCCCCCCAGTTGGGACGGCCTTCCTTTTCTTGTCTCCCCTGCCTGGAGGGGGAGCATCTTCTTCTTCCTCCTCGTCTTCGGGGGAGGAGTGTGCCACAGAGTCACCGGACGATGAGTCCGATAACACCTGGCGCCGGGAACTCTTTCGGGTTCCCTTGGCCTTCTTGGTCTTCTCTGGCACCTTATAAGGAGCCGGAGTCAGCATCTCTGTCAGGAGAGCGTTTGCTGGGCCTTCGGGCAAAGGAGCCGGAATGTCGATCTGTCCAGCCATTTCCTGCCAGTCCTGTCAAAGGAACGGGAGCTTAGATCCCGCATAGAGTCAAACTATGTAAAACAAGTATCTTGTAAGAGGTAAAACAACTTACCGCACTGGCTTGGCGCTTCGCGCAGATTCCGCAATCCTCGGTAGTAGGAGAAGGAACCTCGGCGCCCTTGAATAGCACCTTCCAGGCATCCTCGTCTATTGTATCGAAGAGCCTGTTTATAGTTTGGTGCTGTGTCGGGTCGAACTCCCACAAGTTGAAGGCCCGTTGTTGACACGGGAGGATCCGACAGATGAGCATGACCTGGAGTACGTTGACGAGTTTGAGCTTCTTGTTCACCATGTTTTGAATACATGTTTGGAGTCCGGTCAGCTCTCCTGAACTACCCCAGGACGAGCCCTTCTCTTTCTAGGAGGTGAGCCGCGTGGGCATGCCAGATCGGAACTCAGGGGCCACTGCCCATGCAGGGTCACGCGGATCGGTGATATAGAACCACCCCGATTGCCACCCCTTTATGGTTTCCACAAAGGAACCCTCCATCCATGTAACGTTGGGCATCTTGCCCACCATGGCGCCTCCGCACTCCGCCTGGCGGCTTCCCACTACCTTCGGCTTGAGATTGAAGGTCTTCAGCCATAAGCCAAAGTGGGGCTTGATGCGGAGGAAGGCCTCGCACACGACGATAAATGCCGAGATGTTGAGGATGAAGTTCGGGGCCAGATCGTGGAAATCCAGGCCATAGTAGAACATGAGCCCCCGGACGAATGGGTGGAGAGGGAATCCCATTCCACGGAGGAAATGGGTAAGGAACACTACCCTCTCATGGGGCCCGGGGGTGGGGATGAGCTGGCCCTCATCTGGGAGCCGGTGCGCGATGTCGTCGGGTAGGTATCCGGCTCTCCTCAGCTTCTTGAATGTTTCCCTCCGTGATGCAGGAGACCATCCAATGCCTCCCGATCCGGACATGGTTGGAGGAGGTTGAGGTGGGAAGTGCGGACTTGGGTGTTGGAGCTCGAGTGTGCGAAAATGGATGAGGAAAGGAGGAAGAAGGCGTGGATGAAAAGGTGAATCCTTATCCCTTTATATGGACGAAACTATGCGTCCCCACTAGCCTGGTAAAACTCGCTTATCCCCCAAACGCCATAATCGATGGCGCGGTTGGGTTACCCACGCCCGTATTGATGAGAATCCCGTAATAAGGGGACACGATCTCTGCTTTGACAAGACGTGTCAAAAAACTGCCTCGCGTTATGTGCGGGGCTAGTTAAAGGAAACAGTTCGAATAATCACCGGGCCATGGCATAATGTCGTGTTGTCAAAACAAATCAGCAAATTATAATTGTGGAAATATTATTCTCTCTACGGTGGTATGTAGAACTTATTTTGCAGGGTCGAACACTATCCTTGTATTCAAATCCTTTCGTGATGTATTCGGAGGAGGAACCCGCCTTGCAATGCCGAAGACAATACTGCACGCCGGACTCATCGTCATTGAAGCCTGGTTCAGGGGCTACTGAGGGAGTCCTGGATTAGGGGGTCTCCGGACAGCCGGACTATATTCTTTGGCTGGACTGTTGGACTATGAAGATACAAGATTGAAGACTTTGTCTCGTGTCCGGATGGGACTCTACTTGGCGTGGAAGGCAAGCTAGGCAATACGAATATGTGTATCTCCTCCTTTGTAACAGACCTTGTGTAACCCTAACCCTCTCCGGTGTCTATATAAACTGGAGGGTTTTAGTCCGTAGGACACAACAACTACAACATACAATCATACCATAGGCTAGCTTCTAGGGTTTAGCCTCTCCGATCTTGTGGTAGATCTACTCTTGTACTACCCATATCATCAATATTAATCAAGCAGGACGTAGGGTTTTACCTCCATCAAGAGGGCCCGAACCTGGGTAAAACATTGTGTCCCCTGCCTCCTGTTACCATCCGCCTTAGACGCACATCTCGGGACCCCTTACCCGAGATCCGCCGGTTTTGACACCGTCAGTTACATTCTTGATAAGCATCATCATTCTAAATTTGCTCCTAAGTCTCATGAAGGTTTCCTACTTGGTTATGGCTCAAACTCTCACACTTACCATGTCTACAACAATTTCACACGAAAGGTTGAAGAAATGGTAGATGTGAAGTTTGATGAATCTAACGGCTCACAAGTAGAGCAATTGCCAATTGATGTAGGGGATAAAGATCCTTTGGAAGCAATCCAAGACTTTTCTATTGGCAAGATTCGTCCAACGGAGGTAAAGGAGAGTACCTCGTCCGTCCAAGTGGAAGCTTCTACCTCACGACAAGGTGAACCAAGAGTTGACATAGAAGCATCCACAAGTGGAACACGCCAAGATGAAGAAAACGAGGAAGTACACCAAGATGAACCTCATCAAGCTCCTTCTCCACCTCGGCAAGAGAACGACAACGTCAACAACGAAGAAAGACAAGAAGTAGAACAATATGATGACGAAGATGCTCCACCCCGACCCAAACAAAAGCTCCCACAAGTTCGAGCACGAGTTTCCAGAGACCATCCCGTCGAGCAAATCTTCAATGATATCCAAACCGGGAGAATCACTCGCTCTAAAACTCGTTTGGCTAATTTTTGTGTACACTATTCATTCATATCTAGCATTGAACCTATGAAGGTTGAAGAAGCATTCAAAGATCCATATTGGATAAATGCCATACATGAAGAGCTACACAACTTTGAGAGAAATCAAGTGTGGACATTGGTCGAGAAGCCCGACAACAACCACAACATCATCGGTACCAAATGGGTGTTTGGCAATAAGCAAGACGAAGATGGACAAGTAGTTCACAACAAAGCACGTTTTGTCGCCCAAGGCTACACTCAAGTCGAAGGTATGGCCTATGGTGAGACATATGCCCCCATTTCTAGACTTGAGTCCATCCGCATCTTACTTTCCTATGCTAATCACCATGATATCACCTTGTACCAAATGGACATTAAAAGTGCTTTTCGAATTGGTAAAATAGAGGAGGAAGTTTATGTTAAGCAACCTCCCGGCTTGTTAATCCTAAGAAACCTGATCATGTTTACAAAGTTCACAAAGCTCTTTATGGTCTTAAACAAGCTCCTAGAGCCTGGTACAAATGCTTGACCAAGTTCCTTATTAAAAAAGGCTTTGAGATTGGAAAGATTGATTCTACTCTTTTTAATAAAAGGGTTAATGGTTAATTATTTGTGTGACAAATTTATGTTGATGATATCATATTTGGTTCAACTAACCCTCATTTTAGTGAAAAGTTTGGAAAGCTAATGTCGGAGAAGTTTGAGATGTCTATGATGAGTGAACTCAAATTCTTCCTTGGTTTGCAAATCAAGCAAACTAAGGAAGGCACCTTTGTTTCCCAAACAAAGTATACCAAGGACTTATTCAAGAAGTTCAACATGCAAGAAAGC
This sequence comes from Triticum urartu, assembly GCF_056163025.1. NCBI lineage: Eukaryota > Viridiplantae > Streptophyta > Magnoliopsida > Poales > Poaceae > Triticum > Triticum urartu. The sequence continues at coordinate 446,310,787 of NC_141876.1, forward strand.
AAAGGTATGAAAACTCCCATGCCTACTAGTGGACATCTTGACTTGACCAAGGATGCCAAACCGGTTGACCAAAAGGTTTATCGCTCTATTATTGGTTCATTGTTATATCTATGTGCCTCCCCTCCCGATATTATGCTAAGTGTGTGCATGTGTGCACGATATCAAGTGGCCCCCAAATAATGTCATCTTAAGGCTGTGAAAAGGATAGTGAGATACCTAATTCATACACCAAATTTTGGCATTTGGTATCCTAAGAGGTCCTCTTTTGATCTTGTTGGCTATTCCGACTCGGACTATGCCGAAGACAAGGTTGATAGAAAGTCCACTTCGGGTACTTGTTAGTTCATTGGTAAATCTCTTGTGTCTTGGTCCTCCAAGAAACAAAACTCGGTATCCTTATCCACCACCGAAGCAGAATACATTGCCGCCGGTTCATGTTGTGCTCAATTAATTTAGATGACCCAAACTCTTAAATATTATGGGATCTATGTGAAACTTGTTCCATTGCTTTGTGACAATGAAAGTGCTATTAAGATTTCTCATAATCCCGTGCAACATTCTCGAACCAAGCATATTGAAGTTCGTCATCATTTCATTCGAGATCATGTTGCCAAAGGGGACATTGATCTTAAGCATGTTCGTACCGATAAGCAATTGGCGGATATATTCACCAAACCACTTGATGAGAAAGTATTTTTCCATTTGAGAGGTGAATTGAACATCATTGATGCTTCAAACTTGGAGTAGAAACTCCATTTGGATACATGCAAGGCATGAACCTTTGACTAATCCTTGATGTTTCTCTTATGATGATGATCATATGTCATGGATATATTTGCACCCTTGCATGCTATGTAACCATTGTAGGTGCTTGGATGAATCAAAATCTATGAGATTGCAAATCACTCACATCTTGAGCAATCTCTACATCACCAAGTCTCTACAATATGACGGTTGAAGACAAGGAAGCATGAAACCTTTCAACATATCCTTTGATCATTTCTTTATATCAAATTTCATTTGGTATTAAATTCATGATTGTCAATTTGGATACACAAGTGCTCTTCCTTGCAAGACTAACCAATGTAGGTAGATGAACTCAAACTACAAGTGGTGCTCCCAATCTTTGATGAGCTACATCAATCTTGAGCATTCCACACAAGTTCAACTACATGATCAAGTTCAACACCACCACCCAAGGTATGTTATTCCATCTTAGAGAAGCTTTACCCCAAGTCATGGGTCAAGGCAACTCAATAAGATGCGAATACATCAAATGCGTAAACGAAAAATGGTAACCCCATTTTGAGCTTAAATGATGAGTATGACCTACGATCAAGTGTTCTCACTTGACTCCTCGGTCAATATACTCTAATATAGGTGACTTTGTCACTGAACAATTCTAGATGAAGTTCTCTAGCGTTTCTCTTTATTCTTGCATTTTTCTCTTGCATGTTTGTTTCCCTTATCTTTTAAAAAAACTTCATCTAGATTTCTTTTCTTTTTCTTTGTTTTGTTATGCATTTTCTGCATCCAATTCATTGCAAATCCTTCTGTTAATTCCTTGCAAATCTTTGTGACATCTTATTTGCATAAGTGAGCTGAGGTGAAAAATTGCCCTTCCTTTGTGTTTAACTCGGTCACACCGGTCTGTCAGTCTCGGTTAAACCAAACCATTTCGGTGCAACCGAAAAATATAACTCGGTGTCACCGATTTCACTTCAGAGAAAGACAATTGCCACTTGTTCCTGCACTTTTGCTCCAGCTTCACTCAATGATTCTTGTCCTCTACCAGCATCACACTCTAAATGCTCCATTGCTCTGTGACTCAAGGACCAAACCTATTTTGACTCACAATCCAAAAAATCCCTTCTTGGAAATTGATGTCAAAGGGGCAGAGAGAGAGAGCACATCAAAGCTTACTGACTTAAAAAGGCAGAGAGTACTTCAAAGGGGAAGAATGCTTAATCCCATCAAACGGAGAGAGAGACCCCAGATTCTTGGTATTCAAGAGGAGAGAAGTCAAATGTCTTTAAGAGGGGAAATACATGTTAGTTTGTCTTATGTTTCTGTGCTCTGATCTGTTTTGCTCTCATTTTCTATTCCCTATATTCTCCCATTATCAAATATAAGATTCAGGGGGAGAAACACATCTAAGGGAACGAAATCTGGAATTCATTGCATATATTTATCCTTGGGGACATGCCTATATCCAATAGGAGTACCTAGTACTCATTCTCTGCATGTCATCCCAGTATTGGTACTCTTGTGGTTTGCCGTTTGCTATGTTTAGTAGATATATTTGTGTTACCTAACCTTGTTTACTCAGGTTCATCTCTCCCTAAGCCAGCTCAAGACCACAAGGTAAGTATATGCATCTCATCCATGTGCATGATGATCTCTTACTGATGTGCATATTGTTTGCAAGAAGGACTCATGAACATGAAGGTACAATTCCTATATCCACATAATTTACTATGATGCATATAGCCAAGATACATGTAACTCATTTCTTGCTCTATCATGATTATGCATTCACATGCTCTTATACTCTGCATTTACATGATTGCATACGTGTAGCTTTACCTTCTATTCCTTATATCTTTATCTAGAGATTTGATGTATGTTGTCATCAATTACCAAAAAGGGGGAGATTGAAAGCACAAGTGCTCCCTGGGTGGTTTTGGTAATTAATGTCAACATATCTCTTGTTGGACTAATGTTTTTATCTAGTATATTTCAGATAAGTTCAACATATGGAGTGGCGTGGACAAGTGGATGTGGAACCCCTTCAAGATGCTAAGGACAAAGGATTGGCTCAAGCTCAAAAGCTCAAGGCTCTACATTTTCAGTTTAGTGATCCAAGATCACATTGAGTCCTTAGGAAAGTCAATACTATTAAAAGGGGATGAGGTGTTGCTTAATGGCTTGCTCGCTCAAAGTGCTTAGTGATATGCTACAAAGCCCTAAACCACTTTCTCATATTCACATATGTCCCAAACCAAAAGTCAAACTCAGCCCTACCGATTTGATCCATCTAGCGCCACCGAGTTCACTTGACATAGCCACTACTAGAAACCCTAATAAATTCGATCTCACCGATGGGATCTCAGTCTCACCGAGATGGGCCTACAAACTCTCTGTTGCCTGTTGCAATTATTTTGGTCCCATCGAGATTAGAAATCGGTCCCACCAAGTTTGCCTAACCAACTCTCTGTTTTGCTTATTACCAAAATCGGTCTCACCGAGTTTGTGTAATTGGCCAAACCGAGATGAGGTTTTACCCTAACCCTAGCACATCGGTCCCACCGAAAATCCTAACGTTCACATTTTGAACTGAATTGGTCCCACCGAGTTTTGTGATTCGGACCTACTAAGTTTGGTGAATTGTGTGTAACGGTTAGATTTTGTGTGGAGGCTATAAATACCCCTCCACCCACTCTTCACTAATGGAGAGAGCCATCAGAACATGCCTACACTTCCAACATTCATTTTGTGAGAGAGAAACACCTACTCATGTGTTGAGACCAACATATTCCATTCCAACCATATGAATCTTGATCTCTAGCTATCCCCAAGTTGCTTTCCACTCAAATCATCTTTCCACCAAATCCAAATCAGTGAGAGAGAGTTGAATGTTGGGGAGACTATCATTTGAAGAACAAGAGCAAGGAGTTCATCATCAACACACCATTTATTACCTTTTGGAGAGTGGTGTCTCCTACATTGGTTAGGTTTCACTTGGGAGCCTCTGTCAAGATTGTGGAGTTGAACCAAGGAGTTTGTACGGGTAAGGAGATCGCCTACTTCGTGAAGACCTACCCTAGAGAGGCAAGTCCTTCATGGGCGATGGCCATGCTGGGATAGACAAGGTTGCATCTTCGTGAACCCTTCGTGGGTGGAGCCCTCGGTCGACTCGCGCAACCATTACCCTTCATGGGTTGAAGTCTCCATCAACGTGGATGTACGATAGCACCACCTATCGGAAACACGCCAAAAATCTCCATGTCTCCAATTGCGTTTGCACACTCCAATCCCATCCCTTTACTTTCTTGCAAATTGCATGCTTTACTTTCCGCTACTCATATACTCTTGCCATGCTTGCTTGAATGTATTGTGAATGTTTAAACTTGTGCTAAAACTCCACCTTAACTTGAAGAAATTAAAAACTGCTACTTTTCTTTGTTAAGAGTCTATTCACCCCCTCTAGACACCTCTTCTCGGTCCTTTCAATAACACTTCTATTAAAATGCTTAAAGAAGTTATTTTTTCGAGGTCTAGAGTCCCTAGATATGTAATGACTGATGGTGGTTCACACATTATTCATGGTGCTTTCCTTAAATTGCTTGCTAAGTATGACGTCGACTACATAATGGCATCTCCTTATCATCCTCAGTCTAGTGGTCAAGTAGAATTGAGCAATAGATAAATTAAATTGATCTTGCAAAAGACTGTTCATAGATCTAGAAAGAATTGGTCTAAGAAACTTGATGATGCATTATGGGCTTATAGAACTGCTTATAAGAACCCCATGGGTATGTCTCCATATAAAATGGTTTATGGAAAAGCATGTCACTTACCTCTTGAATTAGAACATAAAGGTTATTGGGCAATCAAAGAGCACAATTATGATTTCAAACTTGCGGGTGAAAAGAGGTTATTTGACATTAGCTCACTTGATGAATGGAGAACCCAAGCCTATGAAAATGCCAGGTTATTTAAAGAAAAAGTTAAAATATGGGACGTCAAAAGGATACATAAGTGTGAATTTAATGTAGGTGACCATGTCTTGCTATACAACTCCCATTTATGATTTTTTGCAGGAAAGCTTCTCTCTAAATGGGGAGGTCCTTACATTATCGAGGAGGTCTATCATTCTGGTGCCATCAAAATCAACAACATCGAAGGCACTAATTCGAAGGTGGTAAACGATCAAAGAATCAAACATTATATCTCATGTAGTCCCATAAATGTTGAGACCAATATAATCAATACCATAACACTAGAGGATTACATAAGGGAGACTTTCTAGAATGTTTCAGACTTCGCAAAGGAATAGGTATGTGGTACGATAAGTAAACTGACTCCAAAACGTTTCCAATGGCATTTTTCTCCGTTCTGGAATATTTAAAAAAATTGGAAAATCAATAGTAGTCCAAAGAGCGCATGAGGAGGCGGCAAGGTAGGAGGTGCCTTGTGGCCACCTCGTGTGCCCTACGGACTCTTTTTTTCTTATGGAACACTTATTTTGGTCCATAAAAATTCATTATATAATCTCCTGAAGGTTTTGACTACCATAACACGGCAAAATCCCTTGTTTTCGTTTCGAGCTGTTTTTTGCCAGATTTTCAAGGACGGGCATCATGTCGTCTCCCTCCTCCAACAATGTGGACTATGTTGCTTGGTTGATGCAGATGGAACTTAGGAGGGATGATGCCGAAGGAGTCACGATGGAGGAGGGCGAAGGAGATTCGCTTGAGGACCAGCCTGCAGCTTCGGAAAGAGGCACTCTCACAGGCATCTCCACTATTCCAAATCCCAATCAGGCAATAAGGACTACAAGAAACTATGAAGGCCAAGAGGTCCGAGAAGGGCTTCCCCCAGGAGGCCCTTGCACAGGTTACATTGGAACAACTTTCATAATTTGGTTAATTATTACGGAATGGAGAACACTCCTCATGCACATATACCCTCCAATTGGGACATATCCCGTCCAAGTGAAAGCAATGCAGGAAAAGGATCTTGATGGCCTGAAAATAAGCACTTCTGAAGGAAATTCAGAAGAAAGCGAATACGCTCCAACATGTGCTCCAAGAATTGCAAGTCCTGAAAGGTGCCTTAATGAAGCTGATGGATACATCTACAATTCCATCATCATCACCTCCAGAGAAAGAGATCTAAATATATGGGTATGGGTACTCCCCTTGGCTTGTGCCAAGCTTGGGGGAGGTGCCCTTGTATTGTATCACCATCACATGTTTACCTTTATCATTTTTCTTAGTTCGATCCTTTTGTCTATATCTTGATGTAGTAGAGTAAAAGTTTTTAGTATGATCTAGTTTTCAGTTTTGCTTTGAGATCTATCTATGTAATCGAGTTCGTGAGTTATATAATAAAGAGTAGTTTGAGTTGAGGGCTTTTCTTTCTTGCTATGATCTTGAATGTATAAGAAAAAGAAAGAATAAAAGAAGTAAAAAGAACATATAATGATCTTATGAAGAGTGATGACTTCGTATATAAGAAGTATGATGAATAAAATTTATTGGGAGGTGACAATCATAGTTTTTATCATTGTTTCAATTAATAGGAAGTGATTAAGAAAGATAGGTTTCACATATAAATATATTATCTCGGACATCTTTTGTGATTGTGAGCACTCATTATAATATGATATGCTAAAAAGTTGATGTTGGACAAGAAAGACAACATAATGAGTTATGTTTTCGTATATCCGAATATAAGTTATATTGTCAAGGATCCTCCAACATGTTGAGCTTGCTTTTCCCTCTTATGCTAGCCAAATATTTTGCACTAAGTAGAGATACTACTTGTGCATCCAAACACCCCTTAAACCAGTTTTGCCATTAGAGTCCACCATACCTATGGATTGAGTAAGATCCTTGAAGTAAGTTGTCATCGGTGCAAGCAATAAAAATGCTCTCTAAATATGTATGATATATTAGTGTGAAGAATATAATCTTTATATAAACTTGTGATATGGAAGAAATAAAAGCGACAGACTGCATAATAAAGTTCTTTATCACAAGCGGCAATATAAAGTGACGCTCTTTTGCATTAAGATTTTGTGCATCCAACTACAAAAGCGCATGACAACTGAAAGGACATGCGGTGCCCCCATGTGTGGTTTTGGTAATTGATGACATTCTCTCTGGACTAATGGCTGCATTGAGTTATATTTGAAGTATTTGTCCATAGGCTTTTCTTGAAGTCCATTTGTTGGTTTCAAGGAGTTTATGTGTTGACCAAGGTGCTATTAACGTATTATCCAAATATTGGTCATGTGAGTGTTGAGCTTATTGCAAGCATGTGTTGAAGAAAGAAGATTGTGCGATCATTCATGTCTACCTAGAAGACATCATCCAAACGAAGAGAGTTGGAAAGATTTGAGGTCGATCAAGACTAAGTCAAGAGTGAATCAAGTTGATCAACACACAAAGCGTACAAGATGTACCGAGGGATCAAGTGATCACATGGTATGGTAAGCATTGTCCATTATGCTTTGTGTGTTAACCCATGGTATTCGTGAGAGTTCTTTGTGGGGTTAGGTTGCGGTGTGCATGTTCAAGTGATGCATCACAAAGAGATCAAGTGCTTGAAGATTGACATCCATTGTGGTGACAATGGACTTATGAAGATGTGCCGAAGAGTGGCTCACCCATAGTGGAGTATGGGGGAGCAATCTACTAGTCTTCACCGAGCCGACGCAATAAAGAAAGGTGGTCCTACTTGAGAAAGTCAAGATCGTCTACATCTAGCTCAATTGGACTTTGTGCAAGGCAAAGGTTTGGCCTTGATAGGTTCTTTATTTTACCAGTCTAATGGTGGTTGTTTGGAGACCGGGTTATAGGATCGATTGCCGTACTATCAAGGGGGGCTCTCAAGTGAGTAGCTTGATCGTATGGTTCATAGAGAACTCAAACCATTGCATGCTTGCATCATCTTTCTTTGTTCTTGTTTGGTTTTCTCCTTGTGAGATTTGCATCTTATGGTCACATTCTTGACAAGCTCAGGTTCATCGAAAACGTAGTTCACATGCTTCTTCTATTGTGTTTTTGCTGTTGGAGGTTTTACCGGTCTTATTCGAGGAAGGGTTCTCACCATTTTATTATGGGCCTTTTCTAATTTCCTTATTTTTCCTATTTCTATCAAGATTGTGTTAGCCCTTGTCGCTAGTTTTCGAACAAAGTTGGTTTCGTTGAATTCGGAGTCCGTTTGCAGAACTTGTGTCAGTTTTGGTGTCCTTAAAAGGCTGCAGCGGTACTACTGCTCATGGGAGCGGTACTACTGCTTGGAGGGGATGTAATTTTTTACTACCGCGGCTACTTCCGTGGCTACTTCCGCTCCGTACCAAAAAACACGTCTCAAGTCAAGCGGTGGTAGGCATGGGTGTATTTTTTTAGTACCGCTTGCAAGGAGTAGTGCCGCTACCCTTTGAGGTAGTACCGCTACCCCTAGTGGTACTACCATGAGGACAAGCGGTAGTACCGCTCTGTGCGGATCGTGAGCATAACGGTTGGATTTTTCCCACCTATAAAAGGGGGTTCTTGGTGTTTTCCTTCTTTTTCTTCCTCTCATTTTCCTCCCTAGCATTATTTGCTTTGGTGGGATTTGGGAGAGAAGGACTTGGGCCCTCCGTGTGCCCATGCCATTGCATTTGGTGCATTGGTTTGAGTTCTCCACGGTGATACGTGGAAGTTTCAAGTTGAGAAGCTTATCACTCTTGGGTTCTTGGTACCCTTGAGCTTGTTCCTCTTGGGTGCCTCGGTGCCCTAGACGGTTGGTGGTGTTCGGAGCTCAATCATTGTGGTGTAAAGCTCCGGGCAACTGCCAGGGTCTCCAATTAGGTTGTGGAGATCACCCCGAGCAAATTGACAGGTTCCGGTGACCGCCCCCAAGGGTTGCCAAAGTGTACAGGTTCGGTGACCACCCAAGGTTTACCATTTGTACGGATTTGGTGACCGCCCTCAAGGGTCCCTTAGTGGAATCACATCTTGCATTGTGCTAGGGCGTGAGGAGATTACGGTGGCCCTAATGGCTTCTTGGGAAGCATTATACCTCCACATCGCTCGAAACGGAGATTAGCATCCACAAGGGTGTGAACTTCGGGATACATCATCGTCCCCACGTGCGTCGGTTATCTCTTACCCGAGCCCTTTACTTATGCACTTTACTTTGTGATAGCAATATTGTTTCTTGTCATATATCTTGCTATCACATAGTAGTTTATGTTGATTAGCATAAGTTTTTGGTGCACATAGGTGAGCCTAGCACTACTAGGAAAAGGCTAATTAGTGGTGCACCTGTTTTGGCCATTAATGGCGCACTACAGGTGCACCACTATCATCACGCCACTAGTAACTAATACCAATGGCGCACCCCTGGTGCGCCATTAGTATACCAGACAATAGTGGCGCACCAGGGAGTGCGCCATTAGTATGTCAAACAGTGCGCCTTTACTATGTCTCCCAGGGGGGCATATTTACCTTGTGCTCTGGGTTACTAATGGCGCACTTCTAGGTAGTGCGCCACTAGTGTGTTTATTGCAATGCACCACTAAAGTGCACTGTGGTGCGCCAGTCTTATGAATATTAGGATTTCTTTTCTTTTCTGATATTTGCACAGGTTACAAAATATATTACTACACAGAATATAGACAACATAACATATAAACAGTAGATTCATCAAATACAATAGAAGATTAGTCTCCGAATACAATTCATCATATTAGTCTCCGAATTCAAAAGACCGAACAAAGTTAGAACATTACAAGTCTCGAGACTGCGAGTAGCGAGTTTTTCTTCACATTACAAGTCGATATCGATCATCTAAACTACCATCACATAGAAGAGAGCCGCGATCATCACGATGAGCATCATCGTGATGAAACTGGTCTTCATTTGGTTCCTCCTCCGCTCCCTCCTCTCTCCCGCTAGATAGCGCGCATATCTAGCTTCCGCCTCCGCCCTAGTGGTGTACCCTTTGTAACTGTTACCGCTGAAACGGTGAACCTGTCTCCGACACTCCTCCCAGTCGTCGTAGACTCCGGGAACCTTACCCTTGTACACGACATACGATGACATCTCTATGCACTAGCCAAAAAAAATGTTAGTAGCAATTCACAGACAATACATAAGCAAGACATCAATAGCACGATTCATGGTCCTTCTAATAAATAGCATCGATTACATATAAGTTGAACGAGTGTCCAAACCAAAGAGACATACTAGTCCATTAAAGTTTAATTACAACATGAGCTAATTGATAATTCAGAACTAATCATAGCATCACTACTTTCGACTCGACTTAGGGACCGGAGCCTGGATGAAGCCACCGTCTATCGTGATGGTCAAGAAATCGCGGGCGTCGTCAGCCTGTATTTAGCGTTGTTTCTATCTCACTATTGGACGGTTGATATCTGAGGTAGAACTGCCCCGAGGTACGAAGGACATCTTGATGGATGATTTTCGCAAACTCCGATTGGATGCGAAAGAATTCATGTCTGATGTCCGCGTCCTAGATTGCTGACAAGCTTACTTCCCAATCTTTGAGATTATTTGGTAGCAGAAGGTGATTATGGTCATGTACGATCGCCCCCATGTGATGGAGGGCATAGTAGGCATCCTTCTGACCGTGAGGCGGCTGCTTGACGCAGGGGAATGTTGTATTGTGGGCAAACACGTGCTTGCCGTACCTACGGATTGGCCTGCTGAAGGTGCCTCCAGATCTGGCGTAGCCGAGGAGAACATCATCAAGAACTTTCTTGATATTTGTGTAGTCTTTCTTCGACTGACGGTCCGAGTCGAAATACGTAGGCATGGAATATTTCGGGCTTAAGAGGATGAGTGTGCAATGTGTGTCACTGCACAAAACACTGAATGTTAGAAAAAAAAAGAATGATCCAAATCTAAGAAATCATATGTTACGGGGCGGTGAGGGGATGACTTACTCGGGAAAGTAAGGCACGAGGAAGTTATCCTTATCTGGGTTTGCCAGAATGACGCCTTCGAGGTATGAACTCGCGAGTTGCCGGTCCCCAGCGCTGCCCAAGATCTTGGCACGCATGTAGAAGGGGTCGATTATCACGATGTCCGGGGTCTTGTCACTAATGATCTGCATCTCCATACCTAGTGAAAATAGCCGAACGAAGGTGTACAGCAGCGGATGAAGGTTAAACGTAGCGAAGATGTCATCAAACTACAGGACGATCATACCCCCGATGGTGCTATCCACAAAGCCCTTGCCCTCTGGCAACTTGGCCACGAAAACCGGGTATGCCACATCATTCTCTCGGAGACGTCGCTTCTCCAAAGTAAGGACACTGTCATCTAGACTCTGCATAGCACCCGTTGTAGCATTGAGCAGATTAGTCGGTAGCATGGGCCTACCCGCCACATGCACCCTCCTCGAGATATCCTTAGGTGAAGGTGGCCCGTCCTAAGCACAGATCATACTTGGTGCCGGCTGGCTCGCACCCTTGTTACTCTTTCTTTTCCGTCCCTTCTTCTTCTGCTGTAATGGGATCGAGTTCTGCTCACAGACAGCCTTCTTGAGTGCGGTGGGGCTGATAATATTTCGCACCTCGGTTATCTGAGGCTCCGTGAAGGCGGAAGCTGGAGGCGTCTCCTGAGAACTGAACGCCAGACGACGCCTGTTGCAAATGGGTTTCTCCCCGGTACCAGCTAGATTGTCTTTTGCAGGGTTGGGTTCTTGAGAAGGAGGCCCCAAGAATTCGTCACCGTACCCATGTTCGTTGAAGTACTGATCGACGTTGGTAAATGTACCATCGTTGTCGTCGTCGGTGTCATCCGGATCCTGTGCCATATGCATGTCCGGATCTACTGCCGTATCCATGTCCGACATGTCCGGTAGCATTGCGGGGGTCTTGCCATGACTTGGCCCCGGCACGAGTGGCGGTGTTGTCTGTGGGGTGGTGTCCCCCGCCCCCAAACGAATCTGGCTCTTCGGCCAAAGCATGGGCCAGCTTATGCAGGTGCTGAGGGTCATCACATCATCCTCGTCTGCCCCAATGCACTACTCGGGAAAACCTTATACACAGAAATTTAGCAACAACGCGGGTTAAAAAAGGTCGCTAGTGCTAGATAGCAGTAGCGGTTCAGAATAAACCGCGCTGCAGATACGATTCTAGCAGTAGCGCGTGTGCCTGTAAAAGTGCTACTACTAATATTCCCATTGCTGGAACGATGGGCTATGCATAGCAGTAGCGGCCTTGCAGGAAGCGCGCTACCGCTAGGGCATGAGTAGCAGTGTGTTTCCCTATAACAGTGCTACTGCTAATGGAAATAAAATAAAATGAAAAACAAATAGAAAAGTAAATGAAAATGAAAGAAACAGAAAAAGGAGAAAGAAAAAAATAAAATGTAAAGCAAAATAAATGAAAAAGCGAAAAAAACAGAGAAAGGCTTAACTGTAGTGTGTGTTAGTAAGAGGCGTTGTAGCTAATGCAGCTGCAGCGCGTTTCCTGGACCCCCGCTATAGAAACAGAAAAGGAAATAAAAAAGAGAGAAAATTACATATGTATAGCAGTAGCGCGTTTTGGAAAAAGCACTATAGCTACCTTAGCTATAGCGCGTTCTCCGAAACGCGCTAACGCTAGTTTTGACTTAACCAAAAAACCGTCCCCCCCGGCCACCACATGCCCCCCAAAGCTCTCGACCCACAACCCGCCGCCGTCTCCCCGATTCGTCGTCGCCCCACTTCGCCGCCGTCTCCTGCCGACGTCGACTCCCCCGGAGCCACCAGAGCCGTGCGCCGTCGACGCCACCGGAGCCGCCCCCACCGCCACGGAGCCGCGCGGCCTCATCAATGCCACCAAAGCCGCCGTCGATGCCACCGGATCCTCCCTCGCCACAACTGCCTCCCTCGCTATCACCGGAGATGCCCCTGCCTCCCTCGCCACCAGTGCCTCCCTTGCCACCACCGGAGCCATCCTCTGTAAGCCCCCACCCCTCCTCTCTCTCTCATGCATAGTTTAGCTAGTTTAATTATGTTAATTATCTAGGTTAGGGAAAAAATTTAGTTAGGGCTTTGATAGAGAAGTAGTTAGGGATTTGACAGAGAAGTTTCAAAACGGGCCACGAGAATTTGCCTCCTCCAATACTAGCAGGGGATGACGATGAGACACCGCGGCGGCTTGGTGACTGTTGCAATGGGTGGGTGCTGTTGTGGCCAAAGAGTCTACTTCGTCTGGAGGCGGCCGGGAGCACACCCACGAGCACGCAGCCTCAGCAAGGTATGAACATCAACACCCCACCTACCCAATTAGCGTCGGGTGTCGGGTTGGGTGATAGCGGACGGGGTAAGGAGGAGGCTCCACTAGTCGCTGATGACGTCACCATGGATGAGGATGAGGATGACGATGGCGCTGAACAGTATGTCTATACTGGCGCCTCCTCAGGGTTTGAGCGTCATGAGTCAGTGCCTGAATTGCCGTCTCAACGTATTATGGACGACCTTCTGGTAGTAAAGAAGTCTAGGAAGAGAGCGAGGAAAGGCAAAAAGCTGATTCTATGATCCAGCCGCCTTAGCAGCCTCGGCTTCAGGACCGTATAGATATCCCCGATGCGGATAAATGGCATATCCCCGGTCAACCAATCCTACCTGCAACAGCGCTACGGGCCACATTCGGCGATCTAAGGAGACTTCATGACGATGTGCTGCGGGTAGAGAAAGGCCTCATCGCCTCGAAACATCTAGGATACCCACTCTACGTGGTTAACGTTCTGCGGCAAATTTCGTTTGTCGACAGCTTCCCCGCGGATAAGTTCTTCCTCCTATTCGATTACATATTTGACATGCTTCATGTGAAGAAGCTGGATTTTACATTTATCCGCCTTTATGCCTTGCATATGAACTACATTATCAGGGTTGAGCAGATATCTAATATCTGTGTCGCTGACCCATACTACATGCATAAGGGCTTCTTGGGAGTCTGCGCAAAGCACCGTGAATACGCGAGGCACTACTAGGAAAAGGGCTATAGATGATATGGCCACTAATGGCGCACCAGACATGTGGTGCGCCATTAGTACATACTAATGGCGCACCATGTGTAGGTGCGCCATTAGTGTCCAAATACTAATGGCGCACCACATCCACGGTGTGCCATTAGTAACAAATTTTTTTTCTTTTTTTTCAAAACTAGTAATGGCACACCAGTGGACAGTGCGCCATTACTAGTTAAACTAGTAATGGCGCACCACATCCACGGTGCGCAATTAGTAACAATTTTTTTTCATTTTTTTTGAAAACTAGTAATGGCGCACCAGTGGACAGTGCGCCATTACTAGTTGAACTAGTAATGGCGCACCACATCTACGGTGCGCCACTAGTAAAAAACATTCAAATTTTTTTTCAAATTTTTTTATTTTTTCAAAACTAGTAATGGCGCACGAGTGGATAGTGCGCCATTACTAGTTAAAACTAGTAATGGCGCACTGTCAACATTTAAACTAGTAACGGCGCACTGTCAACTGGTGCGCCATTACTAAGTTTTTTTCAAAAAAAATTCAGACTTTGTTTTATTTTTTTCAAAACTAGTAATGGCGCACCGTGGGTGTGGTAAGCCATTACTAGTTTAACTAGTAATGGCGCTCCACTCCCACGGTGCGCCATTACTAACTTGGCCCAAAACTTCCACCGAATGCACCCCCCCTGTGGACTGCCTTTTCATTTTTATAAAAAATAAAAGAAATTGATGGAAATGTCAAAAAAATAAAAGAAACTAAGTTTCCCATGTGATATGTGGTCTAGTTGTTGGGAAAATTTACAAATATGAATTTCGACTTTATTTGCAGTATCTCTCTAGAATTTGTAAAATGGGCATAACTTTTGCATACGAACTCGGATTAAAAAGTTTTCTATATGAAAAAGCATCTACTCGAAAAGTTACATCCAAATCGGAGTTCACATGCTTCTTCTATTGTGTTTTGGGTGTTGGAGTTTTACCAGTCTTATTCGAGGAAGGGTTCTCACCATTTTACTATGGGCCTTTCCTAATTTCCTTATTTTTGTTATTTCTATCAAGATTGTGTTACCCCTTGTCGCTAGCTTTCCAACAAAGTTGGTTTCGTTGAATTCGGAGTCCGTTTGCATAACTTGTGTCAGTTTTGGTGTCCTTAAGAAGGCTGCAGCGGTACTACTGCTCATGGGAGCGGTACTACCACTTGGAGGGGATGTAATTTTTTACTACCGCGGCTACTTCCGCTCCGGACCAAAAAACTCGTCTCAAGTCAAGCGGTGGTAGGCACGGATGTATTTTTTTAGTACCGCTTGCAAGTAGTAGTGCCGCTACCCTTTGAGGTAGTACCGCTACCCCTAGTGGTACTATCGTGAGGACAAGCGGTAGTACCGCTCTGTGCGGGCTGTGAGCATAACGGTTGGATTTTTCCCACCTATAAAAGGGGGTTCTTGGTGTTTTCCTTCTTTTTCTTCGTCTCATTTTCCTCCCTAGCATTAGTTGCTTTGGTGGGATTTGGGAGAGAAGGACTTGGGCCCTCTGTGTGCCCTTGCCATTCCATTTGGTGCATTGGTTTGAGTTCTCCACAGTGATACGTGGAAGTTTCAAGTTGAGAAGCTTATCACTCTTGGGTTCTTGGTACCCTTGAGCTTGTTCCTCTTGGGTGCCTCGGTGCCCTAGACGGTTGGTGGTGTTCGGAGCTCAATCATTGTGGTGTAAAGCTCCGGGCAACTGCCAAGATCTGCAATTAGGTTGTGGAGTTCACCCCGAGCAAATTGACCGGTTCCGGTGACCGCCCCCAAGGGTTGCCAAAGTGTACAGGTTCGGTGACCGCCCCAAGGTTTACCATTTGTACGGATTTGGTGACCGCCCTCAAGGGTCCCTTAGTGGAATCACATCTTGCATTGTGCTAGGGCGTGAGGAGACTACGGTGGCCCTAGTGGCTTCTTGGGAAGCATTATACCTCCACATCGCTCCAAACGGAGATTAGCATCCACAAGGGTGTGAACTTCGGGATACATCGTCGTCCCCACGTGCCTCGGTTATCTCTTACCCGAGCCCTTTACTTATGCACTTTACTTTGTGATAGTAATATTGTTTCTTGTCATATATCTTGCTATCACATAGTAGTTTATGTTGATTAGCATAAGTTTTTGGTGCACATAGGCGAGCCTAGCACTACTAGGAAAAGGCTAATTAGTGGCGCACCTGTTTTGGCCATTAATGGCGCACTACAGGTGCACCACTATCATCATGCCACTAGTAACTAATACTAATGGCGCACCCCTGGTGCGCCATTAGTATACCAGACAATAGTGGTGCACCAGGGAGTGCGCCATTAGTATGTCAAATAGTGCGCCTTTACTATGCCTCCCAGGGGGGCATATTTACCTTGTGCTCTGGGTTACTAATGGCGCACTTCTAGGTAGTGCGCCACTAGTGTGTTTATTGCAGTGCACCACTAAAGTATAGTGTGGTGCGCCACTAGTATGAAGATTAGGAATTATTTTTTTTCCTTTTCTTATATTTGCACAGGTTACAAAATATATTACTGCATAGAATATATACAGCATAACATATAAACAGCAGATTCATCGAATACAATAGAAGATTAGTCTCCGAATACAATTCATCATATTAGTCTCCGAATTCAAAAGACCGAACAAAGTTAGAACATTACAAGTCTCGGGACTGCGAGTAGCAAGTTTGTCTTCACATTACAAGTCGATATCGATCATCTAAACTACCATCACATAGAAGAGAGTCGCGGTCATCACGATGAGCATCATCGTGATGATACTGGTCTTCATCTGGTTCCTCCTCCGCTCCCTCCTCTCTCCCGCTAGATAGCGCGCGTATCTAGCTTCCGCCTCCGCCCTAGTGGTGTACCCTTTGTAACTGTTACCGCTGAAACGGTGAACCTGTCTCCGACACTCCTCCCAGTCATCGTAGACTCCGGGAACCTTACCCTTGTACACGACATATGAATGCATCTCTATGCACTAGCCAAACAAAATGTTAGTAGCAATTCACAGACAATACATAAGCAACATATAAGTATGCAACAAAAGGATCGAAAGATAAAAGCAAGACATTAATAGAACGATTCATGGTCCTACTAATAAATAGCATCGATTACATATAAGTTGAACGACTGTCCAAATCAAAGAGACATACAAGTTCATTAAAGTTTAATTACAACACGAGCTAATCGATATTTCAGAACTACACATAGCATCACTACTTTCGACTCGACTCAGGGACCGGAGCCTGGATGAAGCCGCCGTCTATCGTGATGGTCATGAAATCGCGGGCGTCGTCCGCCTGCATTTGTAGCATTGCTTCTATCTCACTGTTGGACGGTTGATATCTGAGGTAGAACTGCCCCGAGGTACGAAGGACATCTTGATGGATGATTTCCGCAAACTCCGACTGGATGCGAAAGAATTCTTGTGTGATGTCCGCGTCCTAGATTGCTGACAAGCTTGCTACCCAATCTTTGAGATTGTTTGGTAGCAGAAGGTGATTATGGTTCTGTACGATCGCCCGCATGTGATGGAGGGCGTAGTAGGCATCCTTCTGAACGCCAGGCGGCTGCTTGACACAGGGGAGCATCGTATTGTGGGCAAACACGTGCTTGTCGTACCTACGGATTGGCCTGCTGAAGGTGCCTGCAGATCTGGCGTAGCCGAGGAGAACATCATCAAGAACTTTCTTGATATTTGTGTAGTCTTTCTTCGACTGACGGTCCGAGTCGAAATACGTGGGCATGGAATATTTCGGGCTTAAGAGGATGAGTGTGCAATGTGTGTCACTGCACAAAACACTGAATGTTAGAAAAAAAAGAACGATCGAAATCTAAGAAATCATATGTTACGGGGCGGTGAGGGGATGACTTACTCGGGGAAGTAAGGCACGAGGAAGTTATCCTTATCTGGGTATACCAGAATGACGCCTTCGAGGTATGAACTCGCGAGTTGCTGGTCCCCAGAGCTGCCCAAGATCTTGGCACGCATGTAGAAGGGGTCGACTATCAGGATGTCCGGGGTCTTGTCTGTAATGATCCGCATCTCCATACTCAGCGAAAATAGCTGAATGAAGGTGTAGTGCAGCGGATGAAGGTTAAACATAGCGAAGATGTCATCAAACTGCAGGACGATCATAGCCCCGATGGTGCTATCCACAAAGCCCTTGCCCTCTGGCAACTTGGCCACGAAAACCGGGTATGCCACATCATTCTCTCAGAGACGTCGCTTCTCTAAAGAAAGGACACTGTCATGTAGACTCCGCATAGCACCGGTTGCAGCATTGAGCAGATTAGTCGGTAGCATGGGCCTACCCGCCACATGCACCCTCCTCGAGATATCCTTAGGTGAAGGTGGCCCGTCCTGAGCACGGATCATACTCAGCACCGGCTGGCTCGCACCCTTGTTACTCTTTCTTTTCCGTCCCTTCTTCTGCTGTAATGGGGTCGAGTTCTGCTCACAGACAGCCTTCTTGAGTGTGTTGGGGCTGATAATATTTCGCACATCGGTTATCTGAGGCTCGGTGAAGGCGGCAGCTGGAGGCGTCTCCTGAGAACTGAACGCAAGACGACGCCTGTTGCAACTGGGTTTCTCCGTGGTACCAGCTAGATTGTCTTTTGCAGGGTTGGGTTCTTGAGAAGGAGGCCCCAAGAATTCGTCACCGTACCCATGTTCGTTGAAGTACTTATCGACGTTGGTAAATGTACCATCGTTGTCGTCGTGGGCGTCGTCCGGATCCTGTGCCACCTGCATGTCCGGATCTAGTGCCGTATCCATGTCCGGCATGTCCGGTAGCGTTGCGGGGGTCTCGCCATGGCTTGGCGCCGGCATGACTGGCGGTGTTGTCTGTGGGGTGGTGTCCCCCGCCCCCAAACGAATCTGGCACTTCGGCCAAAGCATGGGCCAGCTTATGCAGGCGCTGAGGGTCATCACATCATCTTCGTCGGCCCCAATGCACTACTAGGGAAAACCTTATACACAGTAATTTAGCAACAACGCAGGTTAAAAAAGGTCGCTAGTGCTAGATAGCAGTAGCGGTTCAGAATAAACCGCGCTGCAGATACGATTCTAGCAGTAGCGCGTGTGTGCTACTACTAATATTCCCATTGCTAGAACGATGGGCTACGCATAGCAGTAGCGGCCTTGCAGGAAGCGCGCTACCGCTAGGGCACGAGTAGCAGCGCGTTTCCCTGTAACAGTGCTACTGCTAATGGAAATAAAATAAAATGAAAAACAAATAGAAAAGTAAAGGAAAATGAAAGAAACAGAAAAAGGAGAAAGAAAAAAATAAAATGTAAAGCAAAATAAATGAAAAAGCAAAAAAACAGAGAAAGGCTTAGCTGTAGCGTGTGTTAGTACGAGGCGTTGTAGCTAACGCAGCTGCAGCGCGTTTCCAGGACCCCCGCTATAGAAACAGAAAAGGAAATAAAAAAGAGAGAAAATTACATATGTATAGCAGTAGCGCGTTTTGGAAAAAGCGCTATAGCTACCTTAGCTATAGCGCGTTCTGCGAAACGCGCTACCGCTAGTTTTGACTTAACCAAAAAACCGTTCCCCCCCCCGGCCACCACTTGCCCCCCAAATCTCTAGACCCACACCCCACTGCCGTCTCCCCGATTCGCCGTTGCCCCACTTCGCCGCCGTCTCCTGCCGATGTCGACGCCCCCGGAGCCACCAGAGCCGTGTCCCGTCGACGCCACCGTAGCCACCCCCAACGCCACGGAGCCGCGCAGCCTCATCAACGCCACCGAAGCCGCCGTCGATGCCACCGGATCCTCCCTCGCCACAACTGCCTCCCTCGCCATCACCGGAGACGCCCCTGACTCCCTCGCCACCACCGGAGCCATCCTCTGTAAGCCCCCACCCCTCCTCTCTCTCATGCATAGGTTAGCTAGTTTAATTATGTTAGTTATCTAGGTTAGGTCAAAAATTTAGTTAGGGCTTTGATAGAGAAGTAGTTAGGGCTTTGACAAAGAAGTGTCAAAACGGGCCACGAGAATTTGCCTCCTCCAAAACTAGCGCGGGATGACAACGAGACACCGCGGTGGCTTGGTGATTGTTGCAATGGGTGGGTGCTGTTGTGGCCAAAGAGTCTGCTTCGTCTGGAGGCGGCCGGGAGCACACCCACGAGCACGCAGCCTCAGCAAGGTATGAACATCAACACCCCACCTACCCAATTAGCGTCGGGTGTCGGGTTGGGTGATAGCGGACGGGGTAAGCAGGAGGATCCATTAGTCGCTGATGACGTCGCCATGGATGAGGATGGGGCCGACGATGGCGCTGAACAGTATGTCTATACTGGCGCCTCCTCAGGGTTTGAGCGTCATGAGTCGGTGCCTGAACTGCCGTCTCAACGTATTATGGACGACCTTCCGGTAGTAAAGAAGTCTAGGAAGAGAGCGAGGAAAGGCAAAAAGCTGACTCTATCATCCAGCCGCCTCAGCAGCCTCGGCTTCAGGACCGTATAGATATCCCCGATGCGTATAAATGGCATATCCCTGGTCAACCAATCCTACCTGCAACAGCGCTACGGGCCAGATTCGGCGATCTAAGGAGACTTCATGCCGATGTGCTACGGGTAGAGAAAGGCCTCATCACCTCGAAGGATCCAGGATACCCACTCTACATGGTTAACGTTCTGCGGCAAATGTCGTACGTCGACAGGTTCCCCGCGGATAAGTTCTTCCTCCGATTCGATTACATAATCGACATGTTTCACGTGAAGAAGCTAGATTTTACGTTTGTCCGCCTTTATGCCTTGCACATGAACTACATCATCAGGGTTGAGCAGATATCTAATATCTGTGTCGCTGACCCGTACTACATGCACGAGGGCTTCTTGGGAGTCTGCGCAAAGCACGGTGAATACGCAAGGCACTACTAGGAAAAGGGCTATAGATGATATGGCCACTAATCGCGCACCAGACATGTGGTGCGCCATTAGTATATACTAATGGGGCACCATGTGTAGGTGCGCCATTAGTGTCCAAATACTAATGGCGCACCACACCCACGGTGCGCCATTAGTAACAAAATTTTTTTCATTCTTTTTCAAAACTAGTAATGGCGCACCAGTGGACAGTGCGCCATTACTAGTTAAACTAGTAATGGCGCACCACATCCACGCTGCGCCACTAGTAAATTTTTTTCAATTTTTTTTTCAAAACTAGAAATGGCACACCAGTGGACAGTGTGCCATTACTAGTTAAAACTAGTAATGGCGCACTGTCAACTGGTGCGCCATTACAAAGTTTTTTTCAAGAAAATTCAGAATTTGTTTTATTCTTTTTCAAAACTAGTAATGGCGCACCGTGGGAGTGGTGCGCCATTACTAGTTACACTCCCACGGTGCGCCATTAATAACTTGGCCCAAAACTTCCACCGAATGCACCCCCCCCCCACCGGTGGACCGCCTTTTCATTTTTTTTTAAAATAACAGAAATTGATGGAAATGTCAAAAAAATAAAAGAAAATAAGTTTCCCATGTGATATGTGGTCTAGTTGTTGGGAAAATTTACAAATATGAATTTCGACTTTATTTGCGATATCTCTTTGGAATTTGTAAAATGGGCATAGCTTTTGCATACGAACTCGGATTAAAAAGTTTTCTATATGAAAAAGCATCTACTCGAAAAGTTACATCCAAAACAGAGTTCACATGCTTCTTCTATTGTGTTTTTGGTGTTGGAGGTTTTACCGGTCTTATTCGAGGAAGGTTTCTCACCATTTTATTATGGGCCTTTTCTAATTTCCTTATTTTTGTTATTTCTATCAAGATTGTGTTAGCCCTTGTCGCTAGCTTTCCAACAAAGTTGGTTTCATTGAATTCGGAGTCCGTTTGCAAAACTTGTGTCAGTTTTGGTGTCCTTAAAAAGGTTGCAGCGGTACTACTACTCATGGGAGCGGTACTACTGCTTGGAGGGGATGTAATTTTTTACTACCGTGGCTACTTTCGTGGCTACTTCCGCTCCGGACCAAAAAACTCGTCTCAAGTCAAACGATGGTAGGCACGGATGTATTTTTTTAGTACGGCTTGCAAGCAGTAGTGCCACTACCCTTTGAGGTAGTACCGCTACCCCTAGTGGTACTACCGTGAGGACAAGCGGTAGTACCGCTCTGTGCGGGCTGTGAGCATAACGGTTGGATTTTTCCCACCTATAAAAGGGGGTTCTTGGTGTTTTCCTTCTTTTTCTTCCTCTCATTTTCCTCCCTAGCATTAGTTGCTTTGGTGGGATTTGGGAGAGAAGGACTTGGGCCCTCTGTGTACCCTTGCCATTGCATTTGGTGCATTGGTTTGAGTTCTCCATGGTGATACGTGGAAGTTTCAAGTTGAGAAGCTTATCACTCTTGGGTTCTTGGTACTCTTGAGCTTGTTCCTCTTGGGTGCCTCGGTGCCCTAGACGGTTGGTGGTGTTCGGAGCTCAATCATTGTGGTGTAAAGCTCTGGGAAACTGCCAGGGTGTCCAATTAGGTTGTGGAGATCACCCCGAGCAAATTGACGGGTCCCGGTGACCGCCCCCAAGGGTTGCCAAAGTGTACAGGTTCGGTGACCGCCCCAAGGGTTACCATTTGTACGGATTTGGTGACCGCTCTCAAGGGTCCCTTAGTGGAATCACATCTTGCATTGTGCTAGGGCGTGAGGAGATTACGGTGGCCCTAGTGGCTTCTTGGGAAGCATTATACCTCCACATCGCTCCAAACGGAGATTAGCATCCACAAGGGTGTGAACTTCGGGATACATCGTCGTCCCCACGTGCCTCGGTTATCTCTTACCCGAGCCCTTTACTTATGCACTGTACTTTGTGATAGCAATATTGTTTCTTGTCATATATCTTGCTATCACATAGTAGTTTATGTTGATTAGCATAAGTTTTTGGTGCACATAGGTGAGCCTAGCACTACTAGGAAAAGGCTAATTAGCGGCACACCTGTTTTGGCCATTAAAGGCGCACTACAGGTGCACAACTACCATCACGCCACTAGTAACTAATACTAATGGCGCACCCTTGGTGCGCCATTAGTATACCAGACAATAGTGGCGCACCAGGGAGTGCGCCATTAGTATGTCAAACAGTGCGCCTTTACTATGCCTCCCAGGGGGGCATATTTACCTTGTGCTCTGGGTTACTAATGGCGCACTTCTAGATAGTGCGCCACTAGTGTGTTTATTGCAGTGCACCACTAAAGTGCAGTGTGGTGCGCCACTAGTATGAATATTAGGAATTATTTTTTTTCTTTTCTGATATTTGCACAGGTTACTAAATATATTACTACACAGAATATAGACAGCATAACATATAAACAGCAGATTCATCGAATACAATAGAAGATTAGTCTCAGAATACAATTCATCATATTAGTCTCCGAATTCAAAAGACCGAACAAAGTTAGAACATTACAAGTCTCGAGACCACGAGTAGCGAGTTTGTCTTCACATTACAAGTTGATATCGATCATCTAAACTACCATCACATAGAAGAGAGCCGCGGTCATCACGATGAGCATCATCGTGATGAAACTGGTATCCATCTGGTTCCTCCTCCGCTCCCTCCTCTCTCCCGCTAGATAGCGCGCATATCTAGCTTCCACCTCCGCCCTAGTGGTGTACCCTTTCTAACTGTTACCGCTGAAACGGTGAACCTGTCTCCGACACTCCTCCCAGTTGTCGTAGGTGGCCGGGAGCACACCCACGAGCACGCAGCCTCAGCAAGGTATGAACATCAACACCCCACCTACCCAATTAGCGTCGGGTGTTGGGTTGGGTTATAGCGGACGGGGTAAGGAGGAGGCTCCATTAGTCGCTGATGACGTCTCCATGGATGAGGATGAGGACGATGATGGCGCTTAACAGTATGTCTATACTGGCGCCTCCTCAGGGTTTGAGCGTCATGAGTCGGTGCCTGAACTGCCGTCTCAACGTATTATGGATGACCTTCCGGTAGTAAAGAAGTCTAGGAAGAGAGCGAGGAAAGGCAAAAAAGCTGATTCTATGATCCAGCCGCCTCAGCAGCCTCGGCTTCAGGACCGTATAGATATCCCCGATGCGGATAAATGGCATATCCCCGATCAACCAATCCTACCTGCAACAGTGCTACGGGCCAGATTCGGCGATCTAAGGAGACTTCATGACGATGTGTTGCGGGTAGAGAAAAGCCTCATCGCCTCGAAAGATCTAGGATACCCACTCTATGTAGTTAACACTCCGCGGCAAATGTCGTACGTCGACAGCTTCCCCGCGGATAAGTTCTTCCTCCGATTCGATTACATAATCGACATGTTTCACGTGAAGAAGCTGGATTTTACGTTTGTCCGCCTTTATGCCTTGCACATGAACTACATCATCAGGGTTGAGCAGATATCTAATATCTGTGTCACTGACCCGTACTACATGCACGAGGGCTTCTTGGGAGTCTGCGCAAAGCACGGTGAATACGCAAGGCACTACTAGGAAAAGGGCTATAGATGATATGGCCACTAATAGCGCACCAGACATGTGGTGCGCCATTAGTATATACTAATGGGGCACCATGTGTAGGTGCGCCATTAGTAACAAAATTTTTTTCATTCTTTTTCAAAACTAGTAATGGCGCACCAGTGGACAGTGCGCCATTACTAGTTTAACTAGTAATGGCGCACCACATCCACGGTGCGCCACTAGTAAATTGTTTTCAATTTTTTTTTCAAAACTAGAAATGGCACACCAGTGGACAGTGCGCCATTACTAGTTAAAACTAGTAATGGCACACTGTCAACTGGTGCGCCATTACAAAGTTTTTTTCAAGAAAATTCAGAATTTGTTTTATTCTTTTTCAAAACTAGTAATGGCGCACCGTGGGAGTGGTGCGCCATTACTAGTTACACTCCCACGGTGCGCCATTACTAACTTGGCCGAAAACTTCCACCGAATGCACCCCCCCACCGGTCGACCGCCTTTTCATTTTTTTTAAAATAACATAAATTGATGGAAATGTCAAAAAAATAAAAGAAAATAAGTTTCCCATGTGATATGTGGTCTAGTTGTTGGGAAAATTTACAAATATGAATTTCGACTTTATTTGCGATATCTCTTTGGAATTTGTAAAATGGGCATAGCTTTTGCATACGAACTCGGATTAAAAAGTTTTCTATATGAAAAAGCATCTACTCGAAAAGTTACATCCAACACAGAGTTCACATGCTTCTTCTATTGTGTTTTTGGTGTTGGAGGTTTTACCGGTCTTATTCGAGGAAGGTTTCTCACCATTTTATTATGGGCCTTTTCTAATTTCCTTATTTTTGTTATTTCTATCAAGATTGTGTTAGCCCTTGTCGCTAGCTTTCCAACAAAGTTGGTTTCGTTGAATTCGGAGTCCGTTTGCAGAACTTGTGTCAGTTTTGGTGTCCTTAAAAAGGTTGCACCGGTACTACTACTCATGGGAGCGGTACTACTGCTTGGAGGGGATGTAATTTTTTACTACCGTGGCTACTTCCGTGGCTACTTCCGCTCCGGACCAAAAAACTCGTCTCAAGTCAAGCGGTGGTAGGCACGGATGTATTTTTTTAGTACCGCTTGCAAGCAGTAGTGCCACTACCCTTTGAGGTAGTACCGCTACCCCTAGTGGTACTACCGTGAGGACAAGCGGTAGTACCGCTCTGTGCGGGCTGTGAGCATAACGGTTGGATTTTTCCCACCTATAAAAGGGGGTTCTTGGTGTTTTCCTTCTTTTTCTTCCTCTCATTTTCCTCCCTAGCATTAGTTGCTTTGGTGGGATTTGGGAGAGAAGGACTTGGGCCCTCTGTGTGCCCTTGCCATTGCATTTGGTGCATTGGTTTGAGTTCTCCACGGTGATACGTGGAAGTTTCAAGTTGAGAAGCTTATCACTCTTGGGTTCTTGGTACTCTTGAGCTTGTTCCTCTTGGGTGCCTCGGTGCCCTAGACGGTTGGTGGTGTTCGGAGCTCAATCATTGTGGTGTAAAGCTCCGGGAAACTGCCAGGGTGTCCAATTAGGTTATGGAGATCACCCCGAGCAAATTGACGGGTCCCGGTGACCGCCCCCAAGGGTTGCCAAAGTGTACAGGTTCGGTGACCGCCCCAAGGGTTACCATTTGTACGGATTTGGTGACCGCTCTCAAGGGTCCCTTAGTGGAATCACATCTTGCATTGTGCTAGGGCGTGAGGAGATTACGGTGGCCCTAGTGGCTTCTTGGGAAGCATTATACCTCCACATCGCTCCAAACGGAGATTAGCATCCACAAGGGTGTGAACTTCGGCATACATCGTCGTCCCCACGTGCCTCGGTTATCTCTTACCCGAGCCCTTTACTTATGCACTGTACTTTGTGATAGCAATATTGTTTCTTGTCATATATCTTGCTATCACATAGTAGTTTATGTTGATTAGCATAAGTTTTTGGTGCACATAGGTGAGCCTAGCACTACTAGGAAAAGGCTAATTAGCGGCACACCTGTTTTGGCCATTAAAGGCGCACTACAGGTGCACAACTACCATCACGCCACTAGTAACTAATACTAATGGCGCACCCTTGGTGCGCCATTAGTATACCAGACAATAGTGGCGCACCAGGGAGTGCGCCATTAGTATGTCAAACAGTGCGCCTTTACTATGCCTCCCAGGGGGGCATATTTACCTTGTGCTCTGGGTTACTAATGGCGCACTTCTAGATAGTGCGCCACTAGTGTGTTTATTGCAGTGCACCACTAAAGTGCAGTGTGGTGCGCCACTAGTATGAATATTAGGAATTATTTTTTTTCTTTTCTGATATTTGCACATGTTACTAAATATATTACTACACAGAATATAGACAGCATAACATATAAACAGCAGATTCATCGAATACAATAGAAGATTAGTCTCAGAATACAATTCATCATATTAGTCTCCGAATTCAAAAGACCGAACAAAGTTAGAACATTACAAGTCTCGAGACCACGAGTAGCAAGTTTGTCTTCACATTACAAGTTGATATCGATCATCTAAACTACCATCACATAGAAGAGAGCCGCGGTCATCACGATGAGCATCATCGTGATGAAACTGGTATCCATCTGGTTCCTCCTCCGCTCCCTCCTCTCTCCCGCTAGATAGCGCGCATATCTAGCTTCCACCTCCGCCCTAGTGGTGTACCCTTTCTAACTGTTACCGCTGAAACGGTGAACCTGTCTCCGACACTCCTCCCAGTTGTCGTAGGTGGCCGGGAGCACACCCACGAGCACGCAGCCTCAGCAAGGTATGAACATCAACACCCCACCTACCCAATTAGCGTCGGGTGCTGGGTTGGGTGATAGCGGACGGGGTAAGGAGGAGGCTCCATTAGTCGCTGATGACGTCTCCATGGATGAGGATGAGGACGACGATGGCGCTGAACAGTATGTCTATACTGGCGCCTCCTCAGGGTTTGAGCGTCATGAGTCGGTGCCTGAACTGCCGTCTCAACGTATTATGGATGACCTTCCGGTAGTAAAGAAGTCTAGGAAGAGAGCGAGGAAAGGAAAAAAAGCTGATTCTATGATCCAGCCGCCTCAGCAGCCTCGGCTTCAGGACCGTATAGATATCCCCGATGCGGATAAATGGCATATCCCCGATCAACCAATCCTACCTGCAACAGCGCTACGGGCCAGATTCGGCGATCTAAGGAGACTTCATGACGATGTGCTGCGGGTAGAGAAAGGCCTCATCGCCTCGAAAGATCCAGGATACCCACTCTATGTAGTTAACACTCCGCGGCAAATGTCGTACGTCGACAGCTTCCCCGCGGATAAGTTCTTCCTCCGATTCGATTACATAATCGACATGTTTCACGTGAAGAAGCTGGATTTTACGTTTGTCCGCCATTATGCCTTGCACATGAACTACATCATCAGGGTTGAGCAGATATCTAATATCTGTGTCGCTGACCCGTACTACATGCACGAGGGCTTCTTGGGAGTCTGCGCAAAGCATCGTGAATACGCGAGGCACTACTAGGAAAAGGGCTATAGATGATATGGCCACTAATGGCGCACCAGACATGTGGTGCGCCATTAGTATATACTAATGGCGCACCAGACATGTGGTGCGCCATTAGTATATACTAATGGCGCACCATGTGTAGGTGCGCCATTAGTGTCCAAATACTTATGGCGCACCACATCCACTATGCGCCATTAGTAACAAATTTTTTTTTCAATTTTTTTGAAAACTAGTAATGGCGCACCAGTGGACAGTGCGCCATTACTAGTTAAACTAGTAATGGCGCACCACATCCACGGTGCGCCACTAGTAAATTTTTTTCAAATTTTTTTATTTATTTTTTCAAAACTAGTAATGGCGCACCAGTGGACAGTGCGCCATTACTAGTTAAAACTAGTAATGGCGCACTGTCAACTGGTGCGCCATTACTAAGTTTTCTCAAAAAAATTCAGAATTTGTTTTTTTTTGAAAACTAGTAATGTTGCACCGTGGGTGTGGTGCGCCATTACTAGTTTAACTAGTAATGGCGCACCACTCCCACGATGCGCCACTACTAACTTGGCCCAAAACTTCCACCGAATGCACCTCCCCTGTGGACCGCCTTTTCATTTTTAAAAAAATAAATGAAATTGATGGAAATGTCAAAAAAATAAAAGAAAATAAGTTTCCCATGTGAAATGTGGTCTACTTGTTGGGAAAATTTACAAATATGAATTTCGACTTTATTTGCAATATCTCTCTGGAATTTGTAAAATGGGCATAACTTTTGCATACGAACTTGGATTAAAAAGTTTTCTATATGAAAAAGCATCTACTCGAAAGGTTACATCCAAAATAGAGTTCACATGCTTCTTCTATTGTGTTTTTGGTGTTGGAGGTTTTACCGGTCTTATTCGAGGAAGGGTTCTCACCATTTAATTATGGGCCTTTTCTAATTTCCTTATTTTTGTTATTTCTATCAAGATTGTGTTAGCCCTTGTCGCTAGCTTTCCAACAAAGTTGGTTTCGTTGAATTCGGAGTCCGTTTGCAGAACTTGTGTCAGTTTTGGTGTCCTTAAAAAGGTTGCAGCGGTACTACTGCTCATGGGAGCGGTACTACCGCTTGGAGGGGATGTAATTTTTTACTACCGCGGCTACTTCCGTGGCTACTTCCGCTCCGGACCAAAAAACTCGTCTCAAGTCAAGCGGTGGTAGGCACGGATGTATTTTTTTAGTACCGCTTGCAAGCAGTAGTGCCGCCACCCTTTGAGGTGGTACCGCTACCCCTAGTGGTACTACCGTGAGGACAAGCGGTAGTACCGCTTTGTGCGGGCTGTGAGCATAACGGTTGGATTTTTCCCACCTATAAAAGGGGGTTCTTGGTGTTTTCCTTCTTTTTCTTCCTCTCATTTTCCTCCCAAGCATGAGTTGCTTTGGTGGGATTTGGGAGAGAAGGACTTGGGCCCTCTGCGTGCCCTTGCCATTGCAATTGGTGCATTGGTTTGAGTTCTCCACGGTGATATGTGGAAGTTTCAAGTTGAGAAGCTTATCACTCTTGGGTTCTCCATTAGTAACAAATTTTTTTCCTTTTTTTTCAAAACTAGTAATGGCGCACCAGTGGACAGTGCGCCATTACTAGTTAAACTAGTAATGGCGCACCACATCCACGGTGCGCCACTAGTAAATTTTTATCAAATGTTTTATTTATTTTTTCAAAACTAGTAATGGCGCACTGTCAACTGGTGCGCCATTACTAAGATTTTTTCAAAAAAATTCAGAATTTTTTTATTTTTTTTAAAACTAGTAATGGCGCACCGTGGGTGTGGTGCGCCATTACTAGTTTAAGTTTAACTAGTATTGGCGCACCACTCCCAGCCCAAAACTTCCACCGAATGCACCCCCCGGTGGACCACCTTTTCATTTCTTAAAAAAATAAAAGAAATTGATGGAAATGTCAAAAAATAAAAGAAAATAAGTTTCCCATGTGATATGTGGTCTAGTTGTTGGGAAATTTACAAATATGAATTTCGACTTTATTTGCAATGTCTCTCTGGAATTTGTAAAATGGGCATAACTTTTGCATACGAACTTGGATTAAAAACGTTTCTATATGAAAAAGCATCTACTCGAAAAGTTATATCCAAAACAGAGTTCACATGCTTCTTCTATTGTGTTTTTAGTGTTGGAGGTTTTACCGGTCTTATTCGAGGAAGGTTTCTCACCATTTTATTATGGGCCTTTTCTAATTTCCTTATTTTTGTTATTTCTATCAAGATTGTGTTAGCCCTTGTCGCTAGCTTTCCAACAAAGTTGGTTTCGTTGAATTCGGAGTCCGTTTGCAGAACTTGTGTCAGTTTTGGTGTCCTTAAAAAGGCTGCAGCGGTACTACTGCTCATGGGAGCGGTACTACCGCTTGGAGGGGATGTAATTTTTTACTACCGCGGCTACTTCCGTGGCTACTTCCGCTCCGGACCAAAAAAATCGTCTCAAGTCAAGCGGTGGTAGGCACGGATGTATTTTTTTAGTAGCGCTTGCAAGAAGTAGTGCCTCTACCCTTTGAGGTAGTACCGCTACCCCTAGTGGTACTACTGTGAGGACAAGCGGTAGTACCGCTCTGTGCGGGCTGTGAGCATAACAGTTGGATTTTTCCCACCTATAAAAGGGGGTTCTTGGTGTTTTGCTTCTGTTTCTTCCTCTCATTTTCCTCCCTAGCATTAGTTGCTTTGGTGGGATTTGGGAGAGAAGGACTTGGGCCCTCTGTGTGCCCTTGCCATTGCATTTGGTGCATTGGTTTGAGTTCTCCACGATGATACATGGAAGTTTCAAGTTGAGAAGCTTATCACTCTTGGGTTCTTGGTACCCTTGAGCTTGTTCCTCTTGGGTGCCTCGGTGCCCTAGACGGTTGGTGGTGTTCGGAGCTCAATCATTGTGGTGTAAAGCTCCGTGCAACCGCCAGGGTCTCCAATTAGGTTGTGGAGATCACCCCGAGCAAATTGACGGGTTCCGGTGACCGCCCCCAAGGGTTGCCAAAGTGTACAAGTTCGGTGACCGCCCCAAGGGTTACCATTTGTATGGATTTGGCGACCGCCCTCAAGGGTCCCTTAGTGGAATCACAGCTTGCATTGTGCTAGGGCGTGAGGAGATTACCGTGGCCCTAGTGGCTTCTTGGGAAGCATTATACCTCCACATTGCTCCAAACGGAGATTAGTATCCACAAGGGTGTGAACTTCGGGATACATCGTCGTCCCCATGTGCCTCGGTTATCTCTTACCCGAGCCCTTTCCTTATGCACTTCACTTTGTGATAGCAATATTGTTTCTTGTCATATATCTTGCTATCACATAGTAGTTTATGTTGATTAGCATAAGTTTTTGGTGCACATAGGTGAGCCTAGCACTACTAGGAAAAGGCTAATTAGTGGCGCACCTGTTTTGGCCATTAAAGGCGCACTACAGGTGCACCATTATCATCACGCCACTAGTAACTAATACTAATGGCGCACCCCTGGTGCGCCATTAGTATACCAGACAATAGTGGCGCACCAGGGAGAGCGCCATTAGTATGTCAAACAGTGCGCCTTTACTATGCCTCCCAGGGGGGCATATTTACCTTGTGCTCTGCGTTACTAATGGCGCACTTCTAGGTAGTGTGCCACTAGTGTGTTTGTTGCAGTGCACCACTAAAGTGCAGTGTGGTGCGCCACTAGTAAGAATATTAGGAATTATTCTTTTTCTTTTCTGATGTTTGCACAGGTTACAAAATATATTACTGCGTAGAATATACACAACATAACATTTAAACTGCAGATTCATCGAATACAATAGAAGATTAGTCTCCGAATACAATTCATCATATTAGTCTCCAAATTCAAAAGACCGAACAAAGTTAGAACATTACAAGTCTCGAGACTGCGAGTAGCGAGTTTGTCTTCACATTACAAGTCGATATCGATCATCTAAACTACCATCGCATAGAAGAGAGCCGCGGTCATCACGATGAGCATCATCGTGATGAAACTGGTCTTCCTCTGGTTCCTCCTCCGCTCCCTCCTCTCTCCCGCTAGATAGCGCGCGTATCTAGCTTCCGCCTCCGCCCTAGTGGTGTACCCTCTGTAACTGTTACAGCTGAAACGGTGAACCTGTCTCCGAAACTCCTCCCAGTCGTCGTAGGCGGCCGGGAGCACACCCACGAGCACGCAGCCTCAGCAAGGTATGAACATCAACACCCCACCTACCCAATTAGCGTCGGGTGCCGGGTTGGGTGATAGCAGACGGGGTAAGGAGGAGGCTCCATTAGTCGCTGATGACGTCACCATGGATGAGGATGAGGACGACGATGGCACTGAACATTATGTCTAAACTGGCGCCTCCTCAGGGTTTGAGCGTCATGAGTCGGTACCTGAACTGCCGTCTCAACGTATTATGGACGACCTTCCGGTAGTAAAGAAGTCTAGGAAGAGAGCAAGGAAAGGCAAAAGGCTGATTCTATGATCCAGCCGCCTCAGCAGCCTCGGCTTCAGGACCGTATAGATATCCCCAATGCGGATAAATGGCATATCCCCGGTCAACCAATCCTACCTGCAAAAGCGCTACGGGCCAGATTCGGCGATCTAAGGAGACTTCATGACGATGTGCTATGGGTAGAGAAAGGCCTCATCGCCTCGAAAGATCCATGATACCCACTCTACGTGGTTAACGTTCTGTGGCAAATGTCGTACGTCGACAGCTTCCCCGCGGATAAGTTCTTCCTCTGATTCGATTACATATTCGACATGTTTCACGTGAAGAAGCTGGATTTTACGTTTGTCCGCCTTTAGGCCTTGCACATGAATTACATCATCAGGGTTGAGCAGATATCTAGTATCTGTGTCGCTCACCCGTACTACATGCACGAGGGCTTCTTGGGAGTCTGCGCAAAGCACCGTGTATACGCGAGGCACTACTAGGAAAAGGGCTATAGATGATATGGCCACTAATGGCGCACCAGACATGTGGTGCGCCATTAGTATATACTAATGGCGCACCATGTGTAGGTGCGCCATTAGTGTCCAAATACTAATGGCGCACCACATCCATGGTGCGCCATTAGTAACAAAAAAAAATTTCATTTTTTTTCAAAACTAGTAATGGCGCACCAGTGGACAGTGCGCCATTACTAGTTAAACTAGTAATGGCGCACCACATCCACGGTGCGCCACTAGTAAATTTTTTTCAAATTTTTTTTCAAATTTTTTTATTTATTGTTTCAAAATTAGTGATGGCGCACCAGTGGACAGTGCGCCATTACTAGTTAAAACTAGTAATGGCGCATTGTCAACTGGTGCGCCATTACTAAGTTTTTTTCAAAAAAAATTCAGAATTTGTTTTATTTTTTTTTCAAAACTAGTAATGGCGCACCATGGGTGTGGTGCGCCATTACTAGTTTAACTAGTAATGGCACACCACTCCCACGATGCGCCACTACTAACTTGGCCCAAAACTTCCACCGAATGCACCCCCCCTGTGGACCGCCTTTTCATTTTTAAAAAAAATAAAAGAAATTGATGGAAATGTCAAAAAAATAAAAGAAAATAAGTTTCCCATGTGATATGTGGTCTAGTTGTTGGGAAAATTTACAAATATGAATTTCAACTTTATTTGCAATATCTCTCTGGAATTTGTAAAATGGGCATAACTTTTGCATATGAACTCGGATTAAAAAGTTTTCTATATGAAAAAGCATCTACTCGAAAAGTTATATCCAAAACAGAGTTCACATGCTTCTTCTATTGTGTTTTTGGTGTTGGAGGTTTTACCGGTCTTATTCGAGGAAGGGTTCTCACTATTTTATTATGGGCCTTTTCTAATTTCCTTATTTTTGTTATTTCTATCAAGATTGTGTTAGCCCTTGTCGCTAGCTTTCCAACAAAGTTGGTTTTGTTGAATTCGGAGTCTGTTTGTAGAACTTGCGTCAGTTTTGGTGTCCTTAAAAAGGCTGCAGCGGTACTACTGCTCATGGGAGCGGTACTACCGCTTGGAGGGGATGTAATTTTTTACTACCGCGTCTACTTTCGTGGCTACTTCCGCTCCGGACCAAAAAACTCATCTCAAGTCAAGCGGTGGTAGGCACGAATGTATTTTTTAGTAGCGCTTGCAAGCAGTAGTGCCGCTACCCTTTGAGGTAGTACTGCTACCCCTAGTGGTACTACCGTGAGGACAAGTGGTAGTACCACTCTGTGCGGGCTGTGAGCATAATGGTTGGATTTTTCCCACCTATAAAAGGGGGTTCTTGGTGTTTTCCTTCTTTTTCTTCCTCTCATTTTCCTCCCTAGCATTAGTTGCTTTGGTGGGATTTGGGAGAGAAGGACTTGGGCCCTCTGTGTGCGCTTGCCATTGCATTTGGTGCATTGGTTTGAGTTCTCCACTGTGATACGTGGAAGTTTCAAGTTGAGAAGCTTATCACTCTTGGGTTCTTGGTACCCTTGAGCTGGTTCCTCTTGGGTGCCTCAGTGCCCTAGACGGTTGGTGGTGTTCGGAGCTCAATCATTGTGGTGTAAAGCTCCGGGCAACTGCCAGGGTCTCCAATTCGGTTGTGGAGATCACCCCGAGCAAATTGAAGGGTTCCGGTGACCACCCCAAGGGTTACCATTTGTACGAATTTGGTGACCGCCCTCACGGGTCCCTTAGTGGAATCACATCTTGCATTGTGCTAGGGCGTGAGGAGATTATGGTGGCCCTAGTGGCTTCTTGGGAAGCATTATACCTCCACATCGCTCCAAACGGAGATTAGCATCCACAAGGGTGTGAACTTCGGGATACATCCTCATCCCCACGTACCTCGGTTATCTCTTACCTGAGCCCTTTACTTATGCACTTTACTTTGTGATAGCAATATTGTTTCTTGTCATATATCTTGCTATCACATAGTAGTTTATGTTGATTAGCATAAGTTTTTGGTGCACATAGGTGAGCCTAGCACTACTAGGAAAAGGCTAATTAGTGGCGCACCTGTTTTGTCCATTAATGGCGCACTACAGGTGCACCACTATCATCACGCCCCTAGTAACTAATACTAATGGCGCACCCCTGGTGCGCCATTAGTATACCAGACAATAGTGGCGCACCAGGGAGTGCGCCATTAGTATGTCAAACAGTGCGCCTTTACTATGTCTCCCAGGGGGGCATATTTACCTTGTGCTCTGGGTTACTAATGGCGCACTTCTAGGTAGTGCGCCACTAGTGTGTTTATTGCAGTGCACCACTAAAGTGCAGTGTGGTGCGCCACTAGTATGAATATTAGGAATTATTATTTTTTCTTCTCTGATATTTGCATAGGTTACAAAATATTTTACTGCACAGAATATAGACAGCATAACATATAAACAGCAGATTCATCGAATACAATAGAAGATTAGTCTCCGAATACAATTCATCATATTAGTCTCCGAATTCAAAAGACCGAACAAAGTTAGAACATTACATGTCTCGAGATACTAATGGCACACCACATCCATGGTGCGCCATTAGTAACAAAAAAAAATTTCATTTTTTTTCAAAACTAGTAATGGCGCACCAGTGGACAGTGCGCCATTACTAGTTAAACTAGTAATGGCGCACCACATCCACAGTGCGCCACTAGTAAATTTTTTCAAATTTTTTCAAATTTTTTTATTTATTTTTTCAAAACTAGTAATGGCGCACCAGTGGACAGTGCGCCATTACTAGTTAAAACTAGTAATGGCGCATTGTCAACTGGTGCGCCATTACTAAGTTTTTTTCAAAAAAATTCATAATTTGTTTTATTTTTTTTCAAAACTAGTAATGGCCCACCGTGGGTGTGGTGCGCCATTACTAGTTTGACTAGTAATGGCGCACCACTCCCACCGTGTGCCATTACTAACTTGGTCCAAAACTTCCACCGAATGCACCCCCCCCTGTGGACCGCCTTTTCATTTTTTAAAAAAATAAAAGAAATTGATGGAAATGTCAAAAAAAAATAAGTTTCCCATGTGATATGTGGTCTAGTTGTTGTGAAAATTTACAAATATGAATTTCAACTTTATTTGCAATACCTCTCTGGAATTTGTAAAATGGGCATAACTTTTGCATACGAACTCGGATTAAAAAGTTTTCTATATGAAAAAGCATCTACTCGAAAAGTTATACCCAAAACGGAGTTCACATGCTTCTTCTATTGTGTTTTTGGTGTTGGAGGTTTTACCGGTCTTATTCGAGGAAGGGTTCTCACTATTTTAGTATGGGCCTTTCCTAATTTCCTTATTTTTGTTATTTCTATCAAGATTGTGTTAGCCCTTGTCGCTAGCTTTCCAACAAAGTTGGTTTCGTTGAATTCGGAGTACGTTTGGAGAACTTGTGTCAGTTTTGGTGTCCTTAAAAAGGCTGCAATGGTACTACTGCTGATGGGAGCGGTACTACCGCTTGGAGGGGATGTAGTTTTTTACTACCGCGGCTACTTCCGTGGCTACTTCCGCTCCGGACCAAAAAACTCGTCTCAAGTCAAGCGGTGGTAGGCACGGATGTATTTTTTTAGTACCGCTTGCAAGCAGTAGTGCCGCTACCCTTTGAGGTAGTACCGCTACCCCTAGTGGTACTACCGTGAGGACAAGCGGTAGTACCGCTCTGTGCGGGCTGTGAGCATAACGGGTGGATTTTTTTCACCTATAAAAGGGGGTTCTTGGTGTTTTCGTTCTTTTTCTTCCTCTCATTTTCCTCCCTAGAATTAGTTGCTTTGGTGGGATTTGGGAGAGAAGGACTTGGGCCCTCCGTGTGCCCTTGCCATTGCATTTGGTGCATTGGTTTGAGTTCGCCACGGTGGTATGTGGAAGTTTCAAGTTGAGAAGCTTATCACTCTTGGGTTCTTGGTACCCTTGAGCTTGTTCCTCTTGGGTGCCTCGGTGCCCTAGACGGTAGGTGGTGTTCGGAGCTCAATCATTATGGTGTAAACCTCTGGGCAACTGCCAGGGTCTCCAATTAGGTTGTGCAGATCACCCCGAGCAATAGTGGCGCACCAGGGAGAGCGCCATTAGTATGTCAAACAGTGCGCCTTTACTATGCCTCCCAGGGGGGCATATTTACCTTGTGCTCTGCGTTACTAATGGCGCACTTCTAGGTAGTGTGCCACTAGTGTGTTTGTTGCAGTGCACCACTAAAGTGCAGTGTGGTGCGCCACTAGTATGAATATTAGGAATTATTTTTTTTCTTTTCTGATGTTTGCACAGGTTACAAAATATATTACTGCGTAGAATATACACAACATAACATTTAAACTGGAGATTCATCGAATACAATAGAAGATTAGTCTCCGAATACAATTCATCATATTAGTCTCCAAATTCAAAAGACCGAACAAAGTTAGAACATTACAAGTCTCGAGACTGCGAGTAGCGAGTTTGTCTTCACATTACAAGTCGATATCGATCATCTAAACTACCATCGCATAGAAGAGAGCCGCGGTCATCACGATGAGCATCATCGTGATGAAACTGGTCTTCATCTGGTTCCTCCTCCGCTCCCTCCTCTCTCCCGCTAGATAGCGCGCGTATCTAGCTTCCGCCTCCGCCCTAGTGGTGTACCCTCTGTAACTGTTACAGCTGAAACGGTGAACCTGTCTCCGAAACTCCTCCCAGTCGTCGTAGGCGGCCGGGAGCACACCCACGAGCACGCAGCCTCAGCAAGGTATGAACATCAACACCCCACCTACCCAATTAGCGTCGGGTGCCGGGTTGGGTGATAGCAGACGGGGTAAGGAGGAGGCTCCATTAGTCGCTGATGACGTCACCATGGATGAGGATGAGGACGACGATGGCACTGAACAGTATGTCTAAACTGGCGCCTCCTCAGGGTTTGAGCGTCATGAGTCGGTACCTGAACTGCCGTCTCAACGTATTATGGACGACCTTCCGGTAGTAAAGAAGTCTAGGAAGAGAGCAAGGAAAGGCAAAAAGCTGATTCTATGATCCAGCCGCCTCAGCAGCCTCGGCTTCAGGACCGTATAGATATCCCCAATGCGGATAAATGGCATATCCCCGGTCAACCAATCCTACCTGCAAAAGCGCTACGGGCCAGATTCGGCGATCTAAGGAGACTTCATGACGATGTGCTATGGGTAGAGAAAGGCCTCATCGCCTCGAAAGATCCGTGATACCCACTCTACGTGGTTAACGTTCTGTGGCAAATGTTGTACGTCGACAGCTTCCCCGCGGATAAGTTCTTCCTCTGATTCGATTACATATTCGACATGTTTCACGTGAAGAAGCTGGATTTTACGCTTGTCCGCCTTTAGGCCTTGCACATGAATTACATCATCAGGGTTGAGCAGATATCTAGTATCTGTGTCGCTGACCCGTACTACATGCACGAGGGCTTCTTGGGAGTCTGCGCAAAGCACCGTGAATACGCGAGGCACTACTAGGAAAAGGGCTATAGATGATATGGCCACTAATGGCGCACCAGACATGTGGTGCGCCATTAGTATATACTAATGGCGCACCATGTGTAGGTGCGCCATTAGTGTCCAAATACTAATGGCGCACCACATCCATGGTGCGCCATTAGTAACAAAAAAAAATTTCATTTTTTTTCAAAACTAGTAATGGCGCACCAGTGGACAGTGCGCCATTACTAGTTAAACTAGTAATGGCGCACCACATCCACGGTGCGCCACTAGTAAATTTTTTTCAAATTTTTTTTCAAATATTTTTATTTATTTTTTCAAAATTAGTGATGGCGCACCAGTGGACAGTGCGCCATTACTAGTTAAAACTAGTAATGGCGCATTGTCAACTGGTGCGCCATTACTAAGTTTTTTTCAAAAAAAATTCAGAATTTGTTTTATTTTTTTTTCAAAACTAGTAATGGCGCACCGTGGGTGTGGTGCGCCATTACTAGTTTAACTAGTAATGGCACACCACTCCCACGATGCGCCACTACTAACTTGGCCCAAAACTTCCACCGAATGCACCCCCCCTGTGGACCGCCTTTTCATTTTTAAAAAAAATAAAAGAAATTGATGGAAATGTCAAAAAAATAAAAGAA
Organism: Triticum urartu; assembly: GCF_056163025.1. NCBI lineage: Eukaryota > Viridiplantae > Streptophyta > Magnoliopsida > Poales > Poaceae > Triticum > Triticum urartu. The sequence goes on from NC_141876.1 coordinate 446,349,490, forward strand.
AATAAGTTTCCCATGTGATATGTGGTTTAGTTGTTGGGAAAATTTACAAATATGAATTTCAACTTTATTTGCAATATCTCTCTGGAATTTGTAAAATGGGCATAACTTTTGCATATGAACTCGGATTAAAAATTTTTCTATATGAAAAAGCATCTACTCGAAAAGTTATATCCAAAACGGAGTTCACATGCTTCTTCTATTGTGTTTTTGGTGTTGGAGGTTTTACCGGTCTTATTCGAGGAAGGGTTCTCACTATTTTATTATGGGCCTTTTCTAATTTCCTTATTTTTGTTATTTCTATCAAGATTGTGTTAGCCCTTGTCGCTAGCTTTCCAACAAAGTTGGTTTTGTTGAATTCGGAGTCTGTTTGTAGAACTTGCGTCAGTTTTGGTGTCCTTAAAAAGGCTGCAGCGGTACTACTGCTCATGGGAGCGGTACTACCGCTTGGAGGGATGTAATTTTTTACTACCGCGTCTACTTCCGTGGCTACTTCCGCTCCGGACCAAAAAACTCATCTCAAGTCAAGCGGTGGTAGGCACGAATGTATTTTTTAGTAGCGCTTGCAAGCAGTAGTGCCGCTACCCTTTGAGGTAGTACTGCTACCCCTAGTGGTACTACCGTGAGGACAAGTGGTAGTACCACTCTGTGCGGGCTGTGAGCATAATGGTTGGATTTTTCCCACCTATAAAAGGGGGTTCTTGGTGTTTTCCTTCTTTTTCTTCCTCTCATTTTCCTCCCTAGCATTAGTTGCTTTGGTGGGATTTGGGAGAGAAGGACTTGGGCCCTCTGTGTGCGCTTGCCATTGCATTTGGTGCATTGGTTTGAGTTCTCCACTGTGATACGTGGAAGTTTCAAGTTGAGAAGCTTATCACTCTTGGGTTCTTGGTACCCTTGAGCTGGTTCCTCTTGGGTGCCTCAGTGCCCTAGACGGTTGGTGGTGTTCGGAGCTCAATCATTGTGGTGTAAAGCTCCGGGCAACTGCCAGGGTCTCCAATTCGGTTGTGGAGATCACCCCGAGCAAATTGAAGGGTTCCGGTGACCACCCCAAGGGTTACCATTTGTACGAATTTGGTGACCGCCCTCACGGGTCCCTTAGTGGAATCACATCTTGCATTGTGCTAGGGCGTGAGGAGATTATGGTGGCCCTAGTGGCTTCTTGGGAAGCATTATACCTCCACATCGCTCCAAACGGAGATTAGCATCCACAAGGGTGTGAACTTCGGGATACATCCTCATCCCCACGTACCTCGGTTATCTCTTACCCGAGCCCTTTACTTATGCACTTTACTTTGTGATAGCAATATTGTTTCTTGTCATATATCTTGCTATCACATAGTAGTTTATGTTGATTAGCATAAGTTTTTGGTGCACATAGGTGAGCCTAGCACTACTAGGAAAAGGCTAATTAGTGGCGCACCTGTTTTGGCCATTAATGGCGCACTACAGGTGCACCACTATCATCACGCCCCTAGTAACTAATACTAATGGCGCACCCCTGGTGCGCCATTAGTATACCAGACAATAGTGGCGCACCAGGGAGTGTGCCATTAGTATGTCAAACAGTGCGCCTTTACTATGTCTCCCAGGGGGGCATATTTACCTTGTGCTCTGGGTTACTAATGGCGCACTTCTAGGTAGTACGCCACTAGTGTGTTTATTGCAGTGCACCACTAAAGTGCAGTGTGGTGCGCCACTAGTATGAATATTAGGAATTATTATTTTTTCTTCTCTGATATTTGCATAGGTTACAAAATATTTTACTGCACAGAATATAGACAGCATAACATATAAACAGCAGATTCATCGAATACAATAGAAGATTAGTCTCCGAATACAATTCATCATATTAGTCTCCGAATTCAAAAGACCGAACAAAGTTAGAACATTACATGTCTCGAGATACTAATGGCACACCACATCCATGGTGCGCCATTAGTAACAAAAAAAAATTTCATTTTTTTTCAAAACTAGTAATGGCGCACCAGTGGACAGTGCGCCATTACTAGTTAAACTAGTAATGGCGCACCACATCCACAGTGCGCCACTAGTAAATTTTTTCAAATTTTTTCAAATTTTTTTATTTATTTTTTCAAAACTAGTAATGGCGCACCAGTGGACAGTGCGCCATTACTAGTTAAAACTAGTAATGGCGCATTGTCAACTGGTGCGCCATTACTAAGTTTTTTTCAAAAAAATTCATAATTTGTTTTATTTTTTTTCAAAACTAGTAATGGCCCACCGTGGGTGTGGTGCGCCATTACTAGTTTAACTAGTAATGGCGCACCACTCCCACGGTGTGCCATTAATAACTTGGTCCAAAACTTCCACCGAATGCACCCCCCCTGTGGACCGCCTTTTCATTTTTTAAAAAAATAAAAGAAATTGATGGAAATTTAAAAAAAAAATAAGTTTCCCATGTGATATGTGGTCTAGTTGTTGTGAAAATTTACAAATATGAATTTCAACTTTATTTGCAATACCTCTCTGGAATTTGTAAAATGGGCATAACTTTTGCATACGAACTCGGATTAAAATGTTTTCTATATGAAAAAGCATCTACTCGAAAAGTTATACCCAAAACGGAGTTCACATGCTTCTTCTATTGTGTTTTTGGTGTTGGAGGTTTTACCGGTCTTATTCGAGGAAGGGTTCTCACTATTTTAGTATGGGCCTTTTCTAATTTCCTTATTTTTGTTATTTCTATCAAGATTGTGTTAGCCCTTGTCGCTAGCTTTCCAACAAAGTTGGTTTCGTTGAATTCGGAGTACATTTGGAGAACTTGTGTCAGTTTTGGTGTCCTTAAAAAGGCTGCAATGGTACTACTGCTGATGGGAGCGGTACTACCGCTTGGAGGGGATGTAGTTTTTTACTACCGTGGCTACTTCCGTGGCTACTTCCGCTCCGGACCAAAAAACTCGTCTCAAGTCAAGCGGTGGTAGGCACGGATGTATTTTTTTAGTACCGCTTGCAAGCAGTAGTGCCGCTACCCTTTGAGGTAGTACCGCTACCCCTAGTGGTACTACCGTGAGGACAAGCGGTAGTACCGCTCTGTGCGGGCTGTGAGCATAACGGTTGGATTTTTTTCACCTATAAAAGGGGGTTCTTGGTGTTTTCGTTCTTTTTCTTCCTCTCATTTTCCTCCCTAGAATTAGTTGCCTTGGTGGGATTTGGGAGAGAAGGACTTGGGCCCTCCGTGTGCCCTTGCCATTGCATTTGGTGCATTGGTTTGAGTTCGCCACGGTGGTATGTGGAAGTTTCAAGTTGAGAAGCTTATCACTCTTGGGTTCTTGGTACCCTTGAGCTTGTTCCTCTTGGGTGCCTCGGTGCCCTAGACGGTTGGTGGTGTTGAGAGCTCAATCATTGTGGTGTAAACCTCTGGGCAACTGCCAGGGTCTCCAATTACATCGAAGAGTGCCACGGTCATCACGATGAGCATGATCGTGATGAAACTGGTCTTCATCTGGTTCCTCCTCCGCTCCCTCCTCTCTCCCGCTAGATAGCGCGCGTATCTAGCTTCCACCTCCGCCCTAGTGGTGTACCCTTTGTAACTGTTACCGCTGAAATGGTGAACCTGTCTCCGACACTCCTCCCAGTCGTCGTAGGCGGTCCGGAGCACAACCACGAGCACGCAGCCTCAGCAAGGTATGAACATCAACACCCCACCTACCCAATTAGCATCGGGTGTCGGGTTGGGTGATAGCGGACGGGGTAAGGAGGAGGCTCTATTAGTCGCTGATGACATCACCATGGATGAGGATGAGGGCGACGATGGCGCCGAACAGTATGTCTATACTAGCGCCTCCTTAGGTTTTGAGCGTCATGAGTCGGTGCCTGAACTGCCGTCTCGACGTATTATGGACGACCTTCCGGTAGTAAAGAAGTCTAGGAAGAGAGCGAGGAAAGGCAAAAGGCTGATTCTATGATCTTTCGCCTCAACAGCCTCGGCTTCAGGACCGTATAAATATCCCTGATGCGGATAAATGGCATATCGCTGGTCAACCAATCCTACCTGCAACAGCGCTACGGGCCAGATTCGGCGATCTAAGGAGACTTCATGATGATGTGCTGTGGGTAGAGAAAGGCCTCATCGCCTCGAAAGATCCAGGATACCCACTCTACGTTGTTAACGTTCCGCGGCAAATGTCGTACGTCGACAACTTCCCCGCGGATAAGTTCTTCCTCCGATTCAATTACATATTCGACATGTTTCACGTGAAGAAGCTGGATTTTACGTTTGTTCGCCTTTATGCCTTGCACATGAACTACATCATCAGGGTTGAGCAGATATCTAATATCCGTGTCGCTGACCCGTACTACATGCACAAGGGCTTCTTGGGAGTCTACGCAAAGCACCGTGAATACGCGAGGCACTACTAGGAAAAGGGCTATAGATGATATGGCCACTAATGGCGCACCAGACATGTGGTGCGCCATTAGTATATACTAATGGCGCACCATGTGTAGGTGCGCCATTAGTGTCCAAATACTAATGGCGCACCACATCCACGGTGCGCCATTTGTAACAAAAAAAATTTCATTTTTTTTCAAAACTAGTAATGGCGCACCAGTGGACAGTGCGCCATTACTAGTTAAACTAGTAATGGCGCACCACATCCATGGTGCGCCACTAGTAAATTTTTTTCAATTTTTTTTTCAATTTTTTTATTTATTTTTTCAAAACTAGTAATGGTGCAACAGTGGACAGTGCGCCATTACTAGTTAAAACTAGTAATTGCGCACTGTCAACTGGTGCGCCATTACTAAGTTTTTTTCAAAAAAAATTCAGATTTTTTTTTCAAAACTAGTAATGGCTCACCACTCCCATGGTGCGCCATTACTAACTTGGCCCAAAACTTCGACCGAATGCACCCCCATGGTGGACCGCCTTTTCATTTTTTAAAAAAATAAAAGAAATTGATGGAAATGTCAAAAAAAATAAAAGAAAATAAGTTTCCCTTGTGATATGTGGTCTAGTTGTTGGGAAAATTTACAAATATGAATTTCGACTTTATTTGCAATATCTCTCTGGAATTTGTAAAATGGGCATAACTTTTGTATACGAACTCGGATTAAAAAGTTTTCTATATGAAAAAGCATCTACTCAAAAAGTTACATCCAAATTTAACATGGGGAACCCCGTTAAACATTTTCAAAATCCCCAAAAACCTAATATAAAAAATTTACGAGGCTTTTAAGATCCGGAGGCAAAAAAATTCAAAAAATTTCAAACTTACTAGTGGCGCACCGTATGCTAAGTGCGCCACTAGTAACAGAAAAAAATTGGTTTCGAAAAAAAATTTGAATTATTTTTCAAAATATGATACGTAATATGACCGGGATGTTTGAAATATTTTTTCAAAATTTTATCATACTCATGAACTAAGTCCAAGACATCAGCAAGGTTTAATAGGATTGATATGATAGATATATCAAGAAGTGCCTGTGAAGTGAGGTGGTGCTGGGGTTGGATAGAACTACGAAGTTAAGCATGCTCGGGCTGGAGTAGTGTGAGGATGGGTGACCTTCTGGGAAGTTTGACCACAGAGTGCGATTTGACCTGAGATTAAGCATACTGACCCGAGATTAAGAAAAAATAAAAATAAAATTTAAAAAAAATTGAAAAAAATTGCTACTAATGGCGCACTCCTGCATGGTGCGGCATTAGTATACCAGATACTAATGGCGCACCGTGGGCTATACTAATGGCGCACCGGTGGTGCTCCATTAGTAAAAAAAATCTAATGGCGTGATGCTAGTGGCGCACCTGTAGTGCGCCATTAGTAGCGAAAATAGGTGCGCCACTAGCAGCCCTTTTTCTAGTAGTGAGGGATTACATTGTCACTTTCATGCTCGCCAATAAGGACAAGGAGGCGATTCTCGTGCCTTATCATCCCGTGTAAGTCATCCGCGCTGCTATCCTTCCTTCGATTTCAATCATTCATTTGCACGGTGGAGGCTAATTAATTTGAGGTGTACTTATTTTGCACAGCTGCGGGCGCGCCGTCCTCATCATCCTCTACCCCCGATGCTCCCATGCTCTTTACTTGGACTCGTCGAAGAACATTCACAAAAAGGATTACACCCACATCAAGGATGTTCTCGACAGTGCTATGTTTTACTACCAAGCAAGGGGTGGAGAGGTCAGGGACAAGAAGACAAGGGGCGGCAGGGCCACCTTCGGCCATAAGACCGACTTCTGCTGCATCCAGCAACCGAACAATTCACTTAATGATGGATTCTATGTCCTACACCACATGCTAGAGTACAGACGGGATCACCAGAACCTTCGCATGTCACCTAGATCCGGCAATGCCCATATTCTGAAATGGGCAAAGGACATAGGAGATATCGAGGATCATCGACTTCGAGCTGAGTTCTATAACATCCAACGCGAACTTGCCGAAATCATCATGAAGGAGGTCGTCGGAAAAACAGGGATGTTCTATGGAGAAGGACAAATGTCGTGGGAAGACGTCCGAACATGGATAGCCTCTCAGCGTCTCGACATGAAGCCTTTCACTAAGCTCAAGGACTATCTCCCTGACTTGGATGGATGGAACGACATGTTGGAGTGATTGTCGGTATATGACAATGTGTCCGTTTAGTCCATACTTTCTGTATGACAAAACTTTGAGTTATGCATGGTGAAACATTATTTGTGATGTAATTAAACCGTCCTCCTCCTCGACTAGCGAAAATCACTCTAGTTAGGGCATTTTGGGGTACGATGAACTTTGTTATTTATGCTTATGATATATTGTTTCTATTTTTGCCAAGTCTATCTCTTTCTGTTGCTCAACTATATATGTTGCATATCATCGACTCATGTGACGATGCAGGTGCATAGATCATAGATGGCGAAGAAGTGCTACGCCAGGAGTATATATACGACAAGTGGCCGGAGTGTCAGGCCCAGGTGTACCGGTTTCCGGTTTCCGAGCGACAGACAGTAGTTAGTTTAGGTTCACGCTAATGCGAGAGAGGGATACAAACTCATGTACTCAAAATGATAGCTCTTCTCGCGTATATCATTGTTTAGATGGATGACGATGTATTTGCAAGTAATCGAGACTTGTATCGCTATTTTCGAGATGATGACGAGAGACCACTTTGTGTTGGATGATGATTATGATGAGACTATTTGTATGTATATGCTATGATTACATCTGTGCTCTTGTAGGCATTTGTATGTGTATCATGATGACATTTGTATGTGCTAAAGATTCTTCTATAAAGCTTGTTCAAATACAAAACAAATATGCCGAAAAAACAAAAAACTACTAAAATTAGCAGTAGCGAGTGGAGAAAAGTTCGCAGCAGCACGGTAGTAGCAGTAGCGCGCACGGAAGAAGAGCGCTATAGCTATTAGCAGTAGCGAGCTTCCACTAAGTGCGCTGCTGCTACACTTGTGTAGCAGTAGCGCTGTTGAGCACGCGCTACTGCTATGTGTTAGCTGTAGCGCCTTATTAGCAGCGCCGGTCCGCGCGCTACTGATACACCTAAAACCCGCGCTGTTGCTAGCCTTTTCCCTAGTAGTGTGGGGTCGATACGGAGGTAACATGTCGTCGAAGCCCGGCAGCACCCGAACTAGTTGAACCCTATAAACTGTGGGTGGCATCTGATTACTGTGGAACATACGGCTGCCCGGTTGAACGATTCTGCCCTTGGCGCCATCGACCAACTCGTCGTTCACAAAGTGCAGGAGAGTGCGCGGAACGTCGGCGGCGCCCTGCGAAAACATGTAGGGCGTCAGGGATGCATAGTCAAAGGCAAGGAGATGAAGTCATCGACCGAGAGGCTTAATTAATTACCGTGATGGCGTCGAGCTCAGCTAATGTTGAGGCACCATCAACGGCGGGTGTGCAAGTGACGGAGGGGCCACTTGCTGCCGAGGTGCCGGCCGTTATATTCTTCCCACACCTGGGTGTATTAAGCTGCAATGTCGGCGCCGCCGCGGGAGACACCAATGCCGCCTCTGCCGGAGACACCAATGGCGCCACCGGCGCGTTGCGCGAGTTGCTGCCCGTGAAGCTGGTGGGCCGCCCGCAATCCACGCTTGCATCCCAGAAACCAAGGTAGGCATAATGGCAGTGATCGTCGCTCCCAGTTGGTCTCGCACTTGCTCTTCGATGATCTCCGGAATCCGTGCCACTTGTGCCTTGAGTTGTTGAACCTCGCGCTCCTGGCTTTCCGAGCTGGTCTTTCTCGCCTTTCGCCCAGCGGTATAGTACTCCGACCATTTCGTGGACAAACCTTTGCCGGCCACACGACCAACTAACGTCGACTTACTGAGCTTATCCTTGTGTTTCATTACGTTCAACGCCCTATTTAAAGCGGTGTCGAAAGGGGAGCTCTGAGACGACCCCGCGCTACTGCTTTTAGTTTCCAGCAGAAGGAACGTGAACCATTTAGAAAATTGGCTTCATTAATTAGAATGCAACCACATGGAGCTCATTACGCGGGGGGTGTATTCCTTACCAGAACACGCTCAAGCCCCTTGGTCTTCGGATCCGTGGTAAGCTCCTTGGTTACCCGGTCCACCTTGTACCGGGCCCTGACATAGTTCCTGGTCTGCTTGTCACGGTATGTCTCGAAGAGGGGCGGTAGGCCTTGCTCGGCACACTCCGCGTCCTCCTTGTCCCATATAGGTTCTGCCACTCTATAACCGTCGAGACCGAGTTTGTGGACCCCTAAGTTCAAGTCCCGCATCTCTTTCCCCCACTGACTTGATTCCAAAGTTGCGTCTCTCTCGCACTTGATCTTGAATTCCAGGTAGTCAGCTTCGCTGATCGAAGGATGTTTCTCCTTGATCTTCTCATAACTATCACCTTTTTAATTCATTCTCTTCACCGTGGCGCTCCATGTAGCCAGGGCCGTGCTAATCTTCGTGAGGGCAGCACTGTTCACTTTAGTCCTTGCGAGGCTTGTGTTTGCGAAGTCACCGGGGAACTTGTATCATTCGTGCAACTTTGTGAAGGGGAGGTTGTGCAAATTCCCTCAGTCACGATGCCTTAGGTTCTCAGTGTTGATCGAGGCGGTGCTCCGGAGAATGCACGCGAGCTGTTCCACGTACCCCTTGACTATTTCTTTGGGCGCCATTGGATTCCCCTCAGAGAACAGTTTAGTAAATTCCTCCTTGACGGTGCCGAGCACGTTCGGGCACCGGTCCTTCTGTTGCCTCTTCGGTTGGCTTCCATCTGTGCGTGCGCTGCCATCATCAGTGGTGGCATCCTCGGTGGCACCATCAGTGGTGTCATCCCCGACGCCACTAGGGGATGTGTAGTCAGGATCGGTGTCTTCCGCGGCATCCTCATAGCGGTGAGTTTCTTCCTCCATCTCCTGGGGCAGCTCCCAGAATGCCTTGCCGCCCGAACCGCCGGCCTCATCATTGTGGGCCATGTTTCACTCTAAATAGGAAAAAAGTTTGGTCAAAAAGTTGGTTATTGTCAAGGAACAAGATCATGGTCTCATCAATTAGGGTTTGTCGACACCGAGGCATCCGAAAAGCTAAGCTTTTATCATTTGGGGTTTTTCGACGCCGAGGCACCCTGAAAGCCTAAGCTTTCATCATTTAGGTTTTTATCGACACCGAGGCACCCTAAAAGCCAAGGTTTTATCATTTAGGGTTTGTTGACGCTGAGGCACCCTAAAAGCCTAAGCTTTCATCATTTAGGTTTTTATCGACACCGAGGCATCCTAAAAGCTAAGCTTTTATCATTTAGGGTTTATCGATGCCAAGGCACCCTAGGTTGACTGATATATATTGGTATCTTCTAATAATATACCCTATCAAGAAAAGGGAAGGAGAATTCTAAGTTGGGCCTAATCACTTGGCTCTATTGCCACCTATGGTTTAATGCAACAAGAATAAAGGGGCAGTTGATCCTACTTAATTAAGTACTAAGATACCCCGGCCCATGCATTGTCGCAAGTTCCCCATATGTCCTATTTTTAGCAAAGTCATGCTAAAATTCACGGAAAATTTCAGCTTGACCTTTGCTGAAAATAGGACATATGGAGTACCTGAATTTGCCGGAATGGAAGTTAATCGACATTCTGGCAAACTCAAGGGCCTCTCAGGGTACCTGCAAAATCATTATCCAATCAAGGAATTGTGCTGCACACTACTGCCTCACACTGCTGCCAAAATCATTATTGACATGCTGAACTGGTATTTTACTCTGCATAGCTGAACAGTCTAACAACCAGAAATATATAACAAGAACTGCACCGCAACGATACAAAGAATATATAACAAGAATGAGCCTCAAATTAAAAAACAGAAATTATGGAAAGCATGAGGGTTACACTATAATTATAGGAAAATTTACACTGTAATTAGGGGAAGTTTTATACTGTAATTACATATAAGAAGCATCAGGGCTACACTGAAAATTATGGGAAAACTTACACTCTACTTATATATAAGTAGCATGAGGGTTACAATGTAATTTTGGGACAAATTACACTATAATTATTGTGTAAATTACACTCTAATACACTATAAATACAAAAATTTAATCATGGAGATTACACTGAAAATATGGGCTAAATTACACTATAATTCTAGGGTATATTACACTAACAAATACATTCAAAATATGGGATAAATTGCACTATAATTCTGGGGTATATTACACTGAAAATTCATCAAAAGTTGCTGAGCTTACATTAAAATACATCTGCACTGCAGGTGTCGGTGTCAAAACCGGTGGATCTCGGGTAGGGGGTCCCGAACTGTGTGTCTAAGGCGGATGGTAACAGGAGGCAGGGGACATGATGTTTTACTCAGGTTCGGGCCCTCCTGATGGAGGTAAAACCCTACGTCCTGCTGGATTTATTCTTGATGATATGAGTATTACAAGAGTTGATCTACCACGAGATCGGAGAGGCTAAACCCTAGAAGCTAGCCTATGGTCTGATTGTATGTTGTCCTACGGACTAAAACCCTCCGGTTTATATAGACACCAGAAAGGGTTAGGGTTACACAAGGTCGGTTACAAAGGAGGAGATATACATATCCGTACTGCCTAGCTTGCCTTCCACGCCAAGTAGTGTCCCATCCGGACACGAGACGAAGTCTTCAATCTTATATCTTCATAGTCCAACAGTCCGGCCAAAGGATATAGTCCGGCTGTCCGGGGACCCCCTAATCTAGGACTCCCTCAGTAGCCCCTGAACCAGGCTTCAATGATGATGACACTACTAGGAAAAGGCCTACTAATGGCGAACCTAATTTGGCCATTAATGGCGCATTAGTGGTGCGCCATTAGTGCCACGCCATTAGTATATTTTACTAATGGCACACCACAGGTGCGCCATTAGTATTTGGTATACTAATGGCGCACCTCAGATGCGCCATTAGTATATACAACAGTGCGCCATTAGTATGCCTCCCAGGGGGCCATGTATACCCAGGTGCTTTGGCATACTAATGGCACACAACAACAAGATGCGCCATTAGTAACTTCGGCATACTAATGGCGCACTGTTTAATGATGTGCCATTAGTATCCTTTGGCATACTAATGGCGCACTATGATGTGATGCGCCATTAGTATGAATATTAGGTTTTTTTTATTTTTTTTATTTTCTGTTTTTTGCACAGGTTACAAAATGTGTAATTGGACAAAATATAGACAACACACATCAACAACAGATTCATCGAATACAATAGAAGATTAGTCTCTGAATACAATTCATCATATTAGTCTCCGAATACAATTCATCATATTAGTCTCCGAATTGAAAAGACCGAAGAAAGATAGAACATTATATTACAAGTCTCGAGACCGCGAGTAGCGAGTTTGTCTTCATATTACAAGTCGATATCGATCATCTGAACTACCATCACATAGAAGAGAGATGCGGTCATCACGATGAGCATCATCACGATGAAACTCGTCTTCATCCGGTTCCTCCAGCGCTCCCTCCCCTCTCCCGCTAGATAGCGGGCGTATCTAGATTCGGCCTCGGCCCTAGTGGTGTACCCTTTGTAATTGTTACCGCTGAATCGGTGAACCTGTCTCCGACACTCCTCCCAGTCGTCGTACACTCCGGGAACCTTACCCTTGTACACGACATACGACGGCATCGCTATGCAGTAGCCAAACGAAACGTTAGTACCAATTCACAAACAATACATAAGCAATATATAAGTATGCAACAGAACGATCGGAAGAGAAAAGCAAGACATTAATAGCATCGATTACATCTAAGTTGAATGACTCTCGAAACCAAAGAGACATACTAAAAGTTCATTAAAGTTTAATTACAACATGAGCCAATCGATGTTTCAGAACTAGACACAGCATCACTGCTTTCGACTCGACTCAAGGGACCGGAGCGTGGATGAAGCCGCCGTCTATCGTGGGAGTCATGAAATAACGGTCGTTGTCAGCCTGCATTTGTAGCATTGTGTCGATGTCACTGTTGGACGGTTGATTTCTGAGGTAGAACTGCCCCGAGGTACGAAGGACATCTTGATGGATGATTTACGCAAACTCCGACTGGATGCGAAAGAATTCTTGTCTAATGTCCACATCCTGGATTGCCGACACGCTCGCGGCCCAATCTTTGAGTTTACTCGGTAGCAGAAATTGATGATGGTCCTTTACGATCACCCGCATGTGATGGATGGCGTAGTAGGCACCCTTCTGACCGCCAGGCGGCTGCTTGACGCAGCAGAACGTCGTATTGTGGGAGAACACGTGCTTGCCGTACTTACGAATAGGCCTGGTGAAGGTGCTTCCAGATTTGACGTAGCCGGGGAGAACATCATCAAGAACCTTCTTGACATTTGTGTAGTCTACGTTCGACTGAAGGTCTGCGTCGAAATACGTGGCCATGGAATATTTGGGGCTTAGGAGGATGAGCGTGCAATGTGTGTCACTATAGAAAACACGGAATGTTAAAAGAAAAACGATCGAAATATAAGAATTCATATATTACGGGGCGGTTGAGGGGAGGACTTACTCGGGAAAGTAAGGCACGAGGAAGTTATCCTTATCTTGGTTTGCCAGAATGACGCCTTTGAGGTAAGAAGTCGCGACTTGCCGGTCACCAGCGCTGCCCAAGATCTTGGCACGCATGTAGAAGGGGTCGACTATCATGATGTCCAGGGATCTTGTCACGAATGATCCGCATCTCCATACTCAGCGAAAATAGCCGAACGAAGGTGTAGTGCAGCGGATGAAGGTTCAACATAGCGTGGATGTCATCAAACCGCAGGACGATCGTACCCCCGATGGAGTTATCCACAAATCCCTTGCCCTCTAGCACCTTGGCCGCGAAAACCAGGTATGCCACATCTTTCTCTACGAACGCGGCTTCTCCAAAGAAAGAACACTGTCATGCAGACTCCGCATAGCACCAGTGGTAGCATTGAGCATATTTCTCGGTAGCATCGGCCTACCCGCCACATGCACCCTCCTCGAGATATCCTCAGGTGAAGGTGGCCCGTCCTAAGCACGGATCATACTCGGTGCCGTCTGGCCCGCACCCTTGTTAGTCTTTCTTTTGCGTGCCTTCTTCTTCTCCTGTAATGGGACCGAGTTCTGCTCACAGACCGCCTTCTTGAGTGTGTTGGGGCTGATAATATTTCGCACCTCGCCTATCTGAGGCTCGGTGAAGTCGGCAGCTGGAGGCGTCTCCTGAGAGCTGAACGGCAGACGACGCCTGTTGCAACTTGGCTTCTCCGCGGTACCAGCTAGATCGCACACGTCTTTTGTTGGGTTGGGTTCTTGAGAATGAGGCCCCATGAAGTCGCCACCGTAGCCATGATCGGCAAAGTACTGATCGACGTTGGCAAATGTATCGTCGTCGTTGTCGTTCTGATCCTGTGCCATATGCATGTTTGGATCCAGTGGCATAGGGATGTCCGGCACCGTTGCGGCGGTCTTGCCATGGGGCCGACTTAGCGCTGGCACGACTGGCGGTGTTGTCTTTGGGGTGGTGTCCCCCGCCCCCAAACGAATCTGGCTCTTCGGCCAAAGCAGGGGCCAGCTCAGGCAGGCGCTGAGGGTCATCACGTCATCATCGTCGGCCCCGACGGGTCGAATCAGAGGTAACAACTCGTCGCAGCCTGGCAGCACCCGAACCAGTTGAACCCTAAACAAGTTGGGTGGCATCTGGGTACCGTGGAACAAGGGGTTGCCCGGTTGAACGATTTTGCCCTTGGCGACATCGACCAACTCGTTGTTCACGAAGTGCAGGAGAGTGCACGGAACGTCGGCGGCGCCCTGCGAAAAAATGTAGGGCGTCAGGGTGCCCAGTCAAAGGCAAGGAGATGAAGTCCTCGGCCGAGAGAGGCTTAATTAGTTACCGTCATGATGGCGTCGAGCTCGGCTAATGTCGAGGCACCACCAACGGCGGGCGTGCAGTTGACGGAGGGGCCGCTTGCTGCAGAGGTGCCGGCCGGCGTACACCCGGGTGCATTAAGCTCCCGTGCCGGCGTCGGAGACACCAATGCCGCCTCCGCCGGAGACACCAATGGCCCCGCCATCGCGTTCTGCGAGTTGCTGGCCGTGAAGCTAGGAATCGGGGGCGGCCCCTGTTGGCCGCCCGCAATCCACGCACTAATCCCCTGGATCAAGGTAGGCACAATGGCGGTGATCGTTGCTCCGAGTTGTTGTTGCACTTGCTCTTGGACAATCTCCAGAATCCGCGCCACCTGTGCCCTAAGTTCTTGAACTTCGCGCGCCTGGCTTTCCGAGCTGGTCTTTTTCTCCTTTCGCCCACCAGTGTTATAGTATGACGACCATTTTGTCGACAAGCCTTTGCCGGCCACACGACCAGCTGACGTCGGCTTACTGAGCTTATCCTTGTTCTTCATTACATTCAACGCCCTATTTAGAGTGGTGTCCCAAGGGTTGCTCTTAGTCGACCCCGCGCTACTGCTTTCAGTCGCCTACGGAAGGAATGTGAACCATTTAGAAATTTGGCTTCATTAATTAGAATGCAAGCATATGGAGCTAATTACGCGGTGGTGTATTCCTTACCAGAACAAGCTCAAGCGGCCTGGTCTTCGGATCCGTGGTAAGCTCCTTTGTTTTCAGGTCCTTCTTGTACCGGGCCCTGACAAAGTTCCTGGTCTGCTTGTCACCGTATTTATCAAAGAGGGGCGGTAGGCCTTGCTCGGCATGGTCCGCCTCCTCCTTGTCCCATATAGGCTCCGCCACTCTGTAACCACCGGGACCGAGTGTGTGTTCCCCTAAGTTCAGCTCCCGCATTTCTTTCCCCCACTTACTTGATTCGGAGTTTGCGGTGCTCGAGCAATTGATCTTGAAGTCGTTGTAGTCATCTTCGGTGATCGAAGGATTTTTCGCCTTGATCTTCTCATAACTGCCACCTTTCTCGATCATTCTCTTCACATTGCTTTTCCATGTAGACAGGGCCTTGCTCATCTTCGTGAGGGCAACATTGTTCACTTTATTCCCTTTGAGGCTTGTGTTTTCAAATTCAGCGGGGAACTTGTATCGTTCGTGCAGCTTCGTGAAGAGGAGGTTGCGCAAATTCCCTCGGTCAGGATGCCTCAGGTTCTCGGTGTTAATCGAGATGGTGCTCTGGAGAATGCACCCGAGCTGAAGCGAGTACCCCTTGACTATTCGTTCGGGCGCCGTTGGATTCTCGTCGGAGTCCACTTCAGTAACTTCCTCCTTGAGGGTGCGGAGCACGGTCGGGCGCCGGTCCTTCCGTTGCCTCTTCGGTTGGCTGCCATCTGTGCGTGCGCCGCCATCATCAGTGGTGGCATCCTCGGCGGCACCATCAGTGGGGTCATCCTCGGCGGTACCATCAGTGGTCTCAGGATCGGTGGGGAAGGCGTCGTCCTCATACAAGTGAGTTTGTTCCTCCATCTCCTGGGACAGCTTCCAGAATGCCTTGCCGCCCGAACCCCCGGCCTCATCGTTGTTGGCCATGTTTCTCTCTAAATAGGAACAAAGTTTGGTCAAAAAGTTGGTTATTGTCAAGGAACAAGATCATGGTCTCATCATTTAGGGTTTGTCGACACCGAGCCATCCTAAAAGCTAAGCTTTTATCATTGAGGGTTTTTCGACGCCGAGGCACCCTAAAAGCCTAAGCTTTCATCATTTCGGTTTTTATCGACACCGAGGCACCCTAAAAGCCATGCATTAGTCACAAGTACGCCGGGGCACTTGATCCTACTTAATTAACTACTAAGATACCCCGGCCCATGCATTAGTCACAAGTACCCCATATGTCCTATTTTTAGCAAAGTCATGCTAAAATTCACGGAAAATTTCAGCATGACCTTTGCTGAAAATAGGACATATGGAGTACCCGAATTTGCCGGAACGGAAGTTAATCAAGATTCTGGCAAACTCAAGGGCCTCTCGGGGTACCTGCAAAATCATTATCCAATGAAGGAATTGTGCCGCACACTGCTGCCTCACACTGCTGCCAAAATCATTATCGACATGCTGAACTTGTATTTTACTCTGCATAGCTAAACAGTCTAACAACCAGAAATATATAACAAGAACTGCACTACAACCAGAAAATTTAATCATGGAGATTACACTGAAAATATGGGCTAAATTACACTGTAATTCTAGGGTATATTACACTAACAAATACACTCAAAATATGGGATAAATTGCACTATAATTCCGGGGTATATTACACTGAGAATTCATCAAAAGTTGCTGAGCTTACACTAAAATACATCTGCACTTCAGGGCTTGTACACACAAATTCAGTGAGATGATCTAACACTGACAAAATAAAGGAAACACCTGCTGAACCAATACAGGGCTAAAAACACATGGGGATTACACTTAAAAACATCCAGTGAAAGGCACTAGAAAACCATATAGACATAGGAATAAAGCAGAGATGACTCATTAAATCTGATACACTGAGAAAACCCTAAACTAGGGAAACTAATCACCTGCATCTAACCTACCAGGAGGTAACTGAACAAATTCAAGAACTACAACAGCAACACGAACCAATACAGAGATATGAAAGCACAAGTTACTAGCATTTGCCTAAAAACTACATAACTAGGATATGAAAGCACAAGTTACTAGCATTTTCCTAAAAACTACATAACTAGTGGACCAACTCTCTGTCTGTAACAAGAACTATAACTAGGAAGCTAGCACCAGATGCACTTGGGGATATACTAGTTATGCACTTCACATCCGGATGGCAATTACCTAGTATTTTAAGCTAAAATTACCTAGTAAGTGCTCAATCAATAAGGTACAAGGTAAACTGAATTGACTTTCCAAATTGACAAGCGCAGATAGAGCATAAGCAAAGAGGTCAACTGCTAATATCTATTCAATGCAAATAGTAGACATCTGAGTTCTGATGCTCATATTGGAACATCCAGAACACCAAAGGCATCTTCAAAGTGAAAATTCTTACCCCTACACAACTATTCGGCATAATCAGAATTCAAAAGTAACATTCTTCGATATAGATCATGGGTGCTCGGGGGAAAGTAGCACAAACAGACAATGCAAACAACCAATCAACTAGTGAAGCCAATCAAGAACCTAGAGATATAGCTAGCAAACTGAGAAGCACATGCAGAGCAAAAGCGAAAAGGTTACATGTTCACTGTGAAACAATAGATGCGTGAGTTCCAGTGCCCATATATGAAAAATCTTGAGCAGCAAAGGGCATCATCATCAAAGTGAAACTCTTAAGCCCTACATAATTATGCAGCCTTGATCACACATGACATTACTGGATTTAGATCTATTGTAGTAAATATAAGTACTTGGATGCTCAGATTTAAAGTAAAGTGCATGAGCAGGCAATGCAAACACACAATCAATTGGTGAAAACCATCGACAACCTTGGGACAAATACGGTGCATCAAACCTAGATAAATAGTGGACCAATTCTAAGTATGTATCAAGATAATCAGTGGACAAATACGGTGCATTACCCTAATGTGCTAAACGACATAAGCGCGTGTGCGCGAGGGGGAGAGGGAGAGAGGAGGAGGGGGAGCTCACGGTGGCCGTAGGGATAGGGCAGTGGGGCGCGGGGAGGATGTCGGGGACGACGACGACACAGGGAGGAGGCGACGAGGTCCGGGTGGTGGTGGTGCTCCAGCGACGGTGGTGTGGACGGGGCAGCGTCTGCGCCGCCGGCGACGAGGGCGGCGGGGCGATGGCGTCCAACGAGGTGGGGCGACGGGGAGAGCGGCGCTGACGTCGGGGCCTCGGGCGGCGGTGGTTGGAGACGTGACGGCGGGGTCGAGGCGGCGTCAGGGCAGCGTCGAGGCGGCGGGGCAGCGTCGAGGCAGCGGGGCAGCGGCATCGGGAGAGGAGAGGGGAAGGGGATCGAGGGCGTGGGCGAGGGAGAGAGAGGGGATAGGTTTGGGCCGGG
Organism: Triticum urartu; assembly: GCF_056163025.1. Classification (NCBI taxonomy): domain Eukaryota; kingdom Viridiplantae; phylum Streptophyta; class Magnoliopsida; order Poales; family Poaceae; genus Triticum; species Triticum urartu. The sequence continues at coordinate 446,367,858 of NC_141876.1, forward strand.
GTGGAAATATGGATGGGGGCGGCACAATACTAATGGCGCACCACCCCTCGGTGCGCCATAAGTACATCCAAACTAATGGCGCACCTCACCCAAGTGCGCCATTAGTATTTGTGTTTAAGTATGTTCAAACTTGTTTTATAAGACAATTATAATTTTTTTATAAGACAGTAATAATTTTTTTATAAGATGGCTACTGCAACAGTAATATTTTTTTTATAAGACAGTAATAATTTTTTTAAAAATATCATCAAACAGTAATGCCGGTGGAGCGGGGGAGGGTGCACGGGGTGTGGGGGGTCAGCGGCGGCGGTTGAGTAGGGGAATCGAGGGTGCGGGGGGTCGGCGGCGACGGCCGGTGGACCGGGGGGTGCTCAGCGGCGAGGGGGACCGGATCTGGCGAGGTGGGATAGCGATTGAGATGGAGGGGGATCGAGATCGAGTGTCCATGAAATTTAAAAATATTCACGATAGTTCAAAAAGTGCCCATGAAATACAATCGAGAAATGAAGGCTACGATTTAAATACAATCGATCTTAGCTAGCTATCTGTTCACAATCTTCTTGCCCTTCTTTTTCGCAAATGGAGTTCTTCTGTGGAACGGACGTCCTTTAGGTAGGGTGGTCCTGCTTCTTCTTGTGGTGTATGCTGCTACTTCATCATCGTCTTCATGTTCGATCCTCGGGTCGCCGTACTTGTCGAAGTCTTGCTCATTGGCTACTCCATCCATTCCGATGATCTTCCTTTTGCCTCTCCTCACGACAACACGACTGGGCTTTGACGGGTCGGTAATGAAGAAGCATTGGTCCACTTGGGAAGCCAGTACCCATGGCTCATTTTTCGCGGTGACGTTTGCGCCCGTGGTCTTGGATTTGGCTTCGGGTATAACCATGGTGGTGAAATACCGGTCTTCTTTTAGGACGCTCTTCGCCCATCTGACACGGAACATCGGGACCTTCTCTCCAGCGTAGCTCAGCTCCCAGATCTCCTCGATCCTTCCGTAGTATCTGTCCTTGTCGTTACTGGTGTAGGATTCCATCGTTACCCCGGAGTTCTGATAACCATCGCTCTTCATGTCCTTGGCCTCGGTGTAGAATGTGTAGCCGTTGATATCGTACGCCTCATAGGTCATCAGGTTGTGCTCGGCACCCTGTGACAAGGCAAATATGAGTTGTTCTTCCATGGAAGAATCCTCATGTAAAGGGTAAGACAGAAGCTTCTGCTTGAACCAACGCATGAAACATGAGTTGTGCTCTTTGAGTATATCTACGTCCGTCCTCTGTTGGCCTCGGTCATTGTACGTCTTCTTAATAAAGGTTTTGTGCTCTACCACCCAAGGATCGACCACGTCTATGTGTTGTAGCGCGACTAGTTTTGCTCTTTCAAAGTCGGCGAGTCGACCCTCGAAGTCGACATGCATTTCGCGGCGACCCTCACGGCGACCCTCACGGCGACCCCATCCAGCGAGCCTACCGAGGTGCCTGTTGACGGGCAGACCAACGGGGTTCTCGATGCCTAGATAATTCGTGCAGTAGGAGATGCACTCTTCGGTCAGAAAGCCCCTGGCTATGCTTCCCTCTGGACGTGACATGTTGCGAACGTATCCTTCGATGACACCATTCATCCTTTCGAACGGCATCATGCTGTGCAGGAACGTCGGCCGAGTTGGATGATATCGTCCACGATATGGACCAGCAGATGCACCATAACGTCGAAGAATGCGGGCGGGAAGTACATCTCAAGCTCGCATAGTATCACCACGATCTCTTCCTGTAGCCTTCTGAGTTGCCTCACGCCAACAGACTTCCCAGAGATGACGTCGAAAAAGTTGCATCGGCAAAATAGCGTTTCACGGACGTGCGCGTCCATGATCCCACGGATTGCAACTGGAAGTATCTGCGTCATCAGCACGTGACAGTCGTGAGACTTCATCCCGCTGAACTTCGGCTTTGCTGGGTCTAGGTATCTGCTTATCTTCCCCGCGTAACCGTAAGGAAGTTTTACTCCTACGAGGCAGGTGAAAAACTGCTCGATCTCCTCCTGACTTAGAGTGAAGCACGCGGGAGGGTAGTCATTTCCGGTCTTCTTGGCCTTTTTGCCTTTGCGACGACTTTCCGTGTCCTGCTTCGCCTCATCATCATCATATAGCGTGAAGCTCCTGCCTGATGCCCATTGATTTCAAGTCTGCCCTTGCTTTCGGCCCATCTTTGGTCCTCTCTGGCATGTTGAGCAGGGTACCAAGCAGACTCTCGCACACGTTCTTCGTGATATGCATTACATCAAGGCTGTGAGGCACACGGTGGATCTTCCAGTACGGCAAGTCCCAGAAAACAGACCTCGTTTTCCATACCTTCACCAGAGGCTCTGGCGCCTTTCGCTTCTTTCCCGGCTCTGGCGCCTTTTTCTTCTTTCCCGGCAGTGGGCAATCTTTCCAATTTTTCAACAGCTTGTCTATTTCCTCGCCGCTCCTCGTACGCGGGCATCCTCGGGGTTCGGTTTCACCATCGAACAGATCCTTGCGTTTTCTCCACAGGTCATCGTCGCGAAGCCACCTTCGATGTCCCATGAACACGGTTTTCAAAGACCCGGGATCTCTATCTAGCTGGCGATACATGTGTCATCCATGCACTTGACGCATCCAGAAAATCCGTGGACCACCTGCCCCGCGACATATCCGTAACCGAGATAGTCGTGCACTGTCGTGAGCAGCGCGGCTCTCATAGGGAAATATTCTTTCTCTGCGGCGTCCCACGTATTGGCTGGCGTTTTCCACAGCGTGTCAAGCTCCTCTTTCAGCAGCCCTAGATACAGATTGATGTCGTTCCCTGGTTGTTTCGGTCCTTCAATTAGCATACTCATGTGAATGTACTTCCTCTTCATGCACAACCAGGGGGAAGGTTGTACATCCACACAAACACAGGCCAGGTGCTATGTGTGCTTCTCTGGCTGCCAAACGGATTGACTCCATCGGTGCTCGCGCCCAGCACGATGTTCCTTGGATCGTTCCCAAATTCTAGGTCTTTGAAGTTCAATGCTTGCCACTGGCTCGCATCCTTAGGGTGACTCAGCATCTTGTCTTTTTTATCTATCTCTGGATCATTTGCGTCATCTTCTCGCTTCTTCCCCTCCCTATCCGCATGCCAATACAGGAGCTTTGCTACCTTAGGGTCCGCGAAATACCGCTGCAGACAAGGAGTGATCGGAAAGTACCACACCACTTTTCGAGGAGCTTTCTTCCTCTTCTTGTATCGAGTGACGCTGCACACCGGACATATGGTAGACTCCGCATGCTCATCCCGATAAATGATGCAATTGTTCATGCACACATGGTATTTCACGTGCGGTAAATCCAGAGGACACACGATTTTCTTTGCCTCCTCCAAACTGGTCGGGCACTTGTTCCCCTTGGGAAGACGTTCATGCCAGAATGACATGTTCTCGTTGAAGCATGCTTCGGTCATTTTGTGTTTTACCTTCATCTCCAGAGCCATGAGCGTTACTTTCAGGCGGGTATCCTTGGGCCTGCATCCTTCATACAATGGAGTAACCACGTCTAACTCAAGTTGATCCATCTTGGCTTTCTCTCGGGCGGCAGCTCTTGTGTTATCCGTCTGCTTGAGAAGCAGCTCTTGAATATGAGGGTCCTGCACCCAGCCCATCGATGGTCCAGCGTCGTCTGCTCCGCGGGCATCATCATCTTCATGATCATGCCCGTCGTCTGCTCCGGCATCTTCCTCGTCATCATGTCCTGCATCTTCTACATGATGACTGTGTACAGCATCACCGTCGTGATCATCTCTTGGGGATTCTTCGTCTTCTCGCCCGCCCGAGCCGCGGTGGTTGTCTTGCTGCCCTTCCTCATTTCTTGCCCGGCCCCCATGGACGACTTCGTAGTCATCTTCATCACCTTGCCACCGATAGCCATCCATGAAACCATGCAAGAGCAGGTGGTCCCGCACCTGCCCGGATTCCGGGTCCGCAATAAGGCTCTCCAGCTTGCATCTTCGACACGGACATCTTATCTCCATCTCGTTCTTTTGAAGCATCTCGGCCTTCGCGGACCTCAAAAACCTATTAACGATGCCTTCGGTCATCGTGCGGACCTTGGTCGCCTGCGGGGTAGAGCAAAACGATATTTTAGAACCAAGAAAAAATTTGGCATGACTTTCCCTAAAAATAGGACCAAAAAGAATGCTTAATGCCAGAATTCTCGCCGAAACGGAAATGAATCAACATTCCGGCAAAATATTGGCAACTATCGCATTTCAAATACTAGTACACCTCCAAACACAAACACATATGCAACACCACAAACATATGCAATACCACGAACATACATAGATCTAGCTAGGCCATAAAAAGTGCATGTGCACATTGTTGTAGGGAGAACAACATAAATATAGCTTCCCCCCTTACTTACCTATCAAAACAAGGTAATTTAACCACTTAAATTGAATGAATCTATGGTGGAAATGAGGTGAAAAAGAGGAGGCACCCGAGACAAGGAGGAGGTGGAGAGAATGAAGTGGGGAGAAAGTGAGTGTGGGTAGGACAGGCTGTCCAAAATATCTTGTTGATGCCCACTTACTAATGGTGCACCAACTCTAAATGCGCCATTAGTAATCCAGGTTACTAATGGCGCACCTGCTGGTGGTGCGCCATTAGTAGTTTTGCAAAAAAAACATACTAATGGCGCACTGTTCCAGAGTGCGCCATTACTAGTTTAAACTAGTAATGGCGCACGGTCGAACAGTGCGCCATTAGTAGTTTTGCAAAAAAAGGAATAAAAAATATAATAAAAAAAACAACATTAGTGGCGCACTTTCCGACAGGTGCGCCATTACTAGTTACAACTAGTAATGGCGCACTGTGTCTGGATGCGCCATTAGTATGTTTGGACAGGCGCACTAGTTCAAAAAAAAAATTTATGATACTAATGGCGCAACCTGGGCCAGGTGCGCCATTAGTAGTTTCAGCTCTAATGGCGTATCGGAAGGTGGTGCGCCATTAGTATATACTAATGGCGCACCGCTTGTCTGGTGCGCCATTAGTGTGAATCCCATCTATAGCCCTTTTTCAAGTAGTGTGAGTCTGGCACGCAGTATTGTCTTCGGCATTGCAAGGCGGGTTCCTCCTACGAATACACCACGGAAAAATTTGAATACAAGGATAGTGTCTGACCCTGCAAAATAAGTTCCACATACTATCATAGAGAGAGTAATATTTCCACAAATCTAATCTGCTGACACGTTTTGGCAACATGTGACATTATGCCATGGCCCGGTGATTATTCGAACCGTTTCCTTTAACTAGCCCCGCACATAACGTGAGGCAGTTTTTTGACACGTCTTGTCAAAGCAGAGATCATATCCCCCGTATTACAGGATTCTCATCAATACGGTCGTGGGTAACCCAACCACGCCTAGGACTCCTAGATTTTAGGCAAGTCCCAAACGACCACGAGGAGGACGCTTGATATTCACCCTCTTTATAAAGGGTCAAGGCTTTTACTTTTTTCCTCCCATGCTCAATCGAATCCCTCCCCGCCTCGTGTTCTAACACTCAAAGCTTAGGTCAGGCGCTTCGGATCTTCAATCATTTCCGGATCCAGGCTCCAGGGCTGGTGGATGCCCTCCTCCGTCACAGAAGAGGATATCAAGAAGTTGAGGGAGGCAAGATACCTGACCGCCGAAATCTCGCATCGGCTGCCCGCCCGAGGGAAGGTCGTCCCTACTCCTGAACCCAATGAAGACGTCGTGTTCATCTCCCACTTCCTCCGAGGACTAGGCCTCACTCTGGATCCCTTTGTAAGGGGCTTGATGTTCTATTACGGGCTTGATTTCCATGATCTAGCCCCGGATTCCTTTCTTCACATCTTGGCATTTATTCTCGTATGTGAGGCCTTCCTCCACATTACCCCTCACTTCGGCCTGTGGCTCAAGACCTTTGATGTGAAGCCGAAGACGGTCGAGGGGCAGTATGCAGCGTGCGGAGGTGCATTAGTAAGCAAGATTGCTGGAGCTCCGTGGCCAAAAGGTTCCTTTCCAGAGGTGTCCGGATTATGGCAACGGGAGTGGTACTACATCACTGGTCCTAGAAGTGCCAAGCGGGTAGCTTCCCCCGCCTTTCGCTCGGGCCCTCCACCACAACTGATGTCATGGATCAGCAGGGGGCTGAGTTGGGGTCCAGCCAAGGATGGGCCCATACTGCAAATCCGCATCCAGGATCTCTTCGAGGGAGATTTTAGTTTGGTTACGGTAGTGCAAGTCATGCTGGTCCGTCAAGTCCAGCCTTGCAAACGCCGGCCCCTCCATTTGTGGGAATTCAACCCAGAAGGACCGCGCGCTATTCAGAATTTCCTCGGCCTGACGCACGAGGAGATGTACAAACCATTCTTCGGACCCCAAACAGAGTGTCCGGATACTACCAAGGATGTGGGCCTGAGCAGCAACCGCACCACCGACCAAGTAAGTAATCCTCTAGCCGAACACACCGTCTTTTGTTTATCATGACGTCATTCTGAGAAATCGCTCTCTAACTAGGACTGGCTAACAAAGGCGAAGATGATTCGGTGTTCGGCCCCCCTTCCTGAAGGTTTTGACAATCCGGTACTGGAAAAGATGCTCGAGCTAGCACCTTGCCCGGAGCCCTCAAAAGAAGATAAAGGGGGGAATAATGAGGGCGAAAGTGGGCCCCCATCGCTACCAATTCCAACCAAGGGAATGAGCGCCTCCGTGAGGGAGGATAACCAAGGGGAAGAATCTGACCTTCACTCGCTCCAGGGAAGGAAGAGGACTGCCTCTGAAGATCTGGAAACCAAGGCTTCCAAACGGGAGAAGAAGTCTCTAGCAGAGGGTCCTGCCCTGGAAGGTGCTCTTGCCGCCCAAATCCCGCGCGGGGATCAGCCCTCTAACGAGTCGTAAGTGATCAAAATCTCCTTAATAGTAGAGATATTCTACCTTACTTCCGAGGAAAATAACCGAAGCGTTTATCTTTGCAGTTCGGATCTTAGCCCTTCTCAACAGAGCTCGCCTTCAGGGGACCTTCTTCCAGAGATGATGGAGAGCGAAACGCCTCCCCCAGACTCCCTGCTCAAGAAGCGGGCGACCTTGAAGTGTCGTCACGGAGGGCCTCTCCGGATCCGGTGAGGCCAGAAGATAATCCTATAGTCACCCGAAGTCCCCAGCATCCAGGTCTTGAAGAGGGCAAACAAAAGAGTCTGGCGGCGTCTGGTATGCGGTCGGACGCACTGAGGGATCTGCTGAAGCGAGTGACCATCTCAGAAGAACACCGTACGTTGATGGGTACGGTGATGGAAAGGATTTCGTCCGCCAAAAGCGGGTTGCATGACGCCTTTATGAGTCTACTAACGGGCTTTGAGGTATGTAAAATGATATACCTTTGTGATAGTACCGCACATTTTTAGGTGTGCCATGTGTAGATAGTAGCCCCTGAGACTCTGGCTGTCACCGAGAACGGCGGCAAATAGAGGATCGTAGTCCCAGGTAATAACCATAACGCCTTTATGTGCAGGTAGTGGAAGCTCCGGTGGCTAGCCGGACTCATGAGTTTGCCGAACTAAAGCGGTAACTGGATGCGGCGGATGCCGACATCGAGCTTGTTAACAAGCGGCTTGACGAGGCACAGGGTAAGTGATATTTTTTGGTGAATGTCACATAGTAAGAGCAGCGTGATGCTAGTATCTTTAATATGTTGTGACTGCAGATGGAGCTGCCACCGTGGAGACCCTTCGGGCGGAACTTTCCCGGGCCAAAGAACAAGCAAGGAGTAGTAATGCGGCTGCTTTGAAGGCAGCCAAAGAATTAAGAGCCGAGAAGGCCGCGCATTGCGAGAGCAAAGAGAAAATGGCCAAGATGGATGTAAGTTGAGAGACACTACCGACCGTTGCCAGTTCCTTGAGGAAGAAAACCGAGCGAAGGCGATGGACCTCGAAAAGGCCACGATGGCGACCAAAGAGACCCGTTCTGCCATGAGAGCGAAGAAGGAGGAGCTGCGTGAAGCATGTGACATTGTGGCTGGGAAGCACTTTTTTCTATGGAGGAAGTTCGGAGATCCGCAATATGCCCCTATGGATCGGCTGTGGAGTTCGGTAGACGCATATCTGGACTTGGTGGCGAGCGCTGTCGATGCAGCCGAATACTTCCGAGATCAAACAGATCGTGAAGTGGACAAGCCGTTCTGGTCGCAGTTTAACGTTCTAGAGCATCCGCTTCCATTGACCGATCAGCTAGCCGAATGGGCCGATCTCAATAGGTTGTCCAGACTCGCCATGAGGTCTGTCGTGGATCAGCTATGGCCGGAAAGGCCAAAGCCGAACAGTTATTTTAGCCTGGTGCAGCAGTTCCTTGGTGCGGTGCCGCGCATCAATGCGATCAAGAGGTCGGCGTGCATAGAAGGCTTGCAGATGGCCCTTGCCCGTGTCAAAGCATACTGGGCGGAGATGGATGCTACCACTGTCGCGGCGCAGGGTTCGGCCATTGCCCGAGTGGCTGCCGAGCACTATTTTGAAGAAGTTCCTAAGGGTGCTCGTTCGATAGAGGCCCAGTGCTCGAAGAATATTATGTTTGAGTGACATGTATTCCCATTGTAAAAACAATGTTTTCTTAAATTTATCAAGGCTGTGTTTATACTTTTGCCCAAAATTATTGTGATGCCTCCTGTGCGGCCGTTTATGTATATATGTATATAACTTGAAAGATTGCAGTCGTCGGCTTCAGCCCCCACGCATACAATGCGGGTGTGTTTGCACAAGACGTGTATTCACACTTAATCTAACGTCTTGGTCCTAGTAAGGAGGTGATAGCGTAGCGAACTAGGCAACTGGACTATAATGCTTTAACACTTTCACTTAGCCATAGGAGTTTGACTGTGGGGCTACGATATAGCCCCTGGTGGCTCCGCACTCGCCCGGATTCAGGGTGCGTACATGCCTGGCCGGGAAACGACCCTTTGTTAATGCGGAGGAATCCCGAAGATTCTGATTGGTCATCGAGTGGTTGAGCAGTCTCACGCTATATCATGATAGTGAGTTTTCGGCTTTCTCTACTAAGGTGCTCGTCCAGATGAACCAGGGCACAATCGCAGTAGTTCTCCTGGTGCCGCCTTAGCCGATAGAGCGGAACGTAAGGCAGCAAATCACAGGAGCCGGGAAAACCCAACATTTGACCAAAGACATGATTCGGAGCTGATGCATATAAGGCCAAACTCGCGACGCCGAACACTCCCTAAGGTATTCGGTCTTTATGGTGTAAACCGGGTCTAAACAGTACCCTTTGTAATAAGCCCCTGGTGTCCAGGTACGTGCATTATTCTGGCATGGCCAAATGCCAAGACGTCAGCATCCTTCTCGGTTGTATAGAGAATCCGAGGAATCTAAATCAACAAGAGACAGTAAAAAAGGTTTACGCAGGGTCTTAATCTACAAAGAATCCTTGGAACAGGTCCCTGCTGCACGTCTGCGCCTGTGTCTCTGTTGTGCCGTATTCTGGACGGGTGTAGCACGATGGTCATCTGAAAAAGAGAGGAACTTAATTGAAAAGTTGTCGTGCAAAAGTTAAGTTATACTAAATAAACAATATACAGTTGATAATGAGTGAAGGTGAGCCTTATTGCCACTTTTGCGCGCGCGTTGAGCCCCTTGTATTGTAATAGGGGTATACCCATCAAACCTGTATTAATTACATATTGCTGAGCTAGACTCGTCTAGCCGTGTCCGTGGTCTTAACGATCTGTCAAATGCTTGAGTTGGTGAGGCCGTTTAGTGTGCGACGGCCAAGGCGGCCGCACCGTCTTCGGCGCGCAAGGAGCGCTCAATATTTCCATTTACAGTAATGATGCCACGTGGACCGGGCATCTTGAGCTTGAGGGAAGCGTAATGCGGTATTGCGTTAAAGCGAGTGAAAGCTTCGCGTCCGAGTAGTGCTTGATAGCCACTTTGGAACGGAGCAATGTGGAAGGCTAAATTTTCGCTATGGAAGTTATCGGGGAAGCCGAACGTAACCTCTAGTAGCAGGGAGCCCCTGCAATGAGACTCCGGGCCTGACGTTACTCCTTTAAAGGTAGTATTGCTGTGGCAAATTTTTGTGGGGTCTATCCCCATTTTGCGGATTGTGTCCTGATATATCAGGTTTAGGCTACTGCCGCCGTTCATCAGGACTCGTGTGAAGTGGTATCCGTCAATTGTTGGATCTAATACCAAGGCAGCCCATCCTGCATTCCAGATACTTGCCGAGTAATCCTGATGGTCGAAGGTGATCGGTTGAGACGGCCAGTGGCAGAACTCGGCGGTGATAGGCCCTGGGGCATATTTATCTGGGAGTGCCAATTTGTTTCTCCCCTTTATCTCGTGTAACACGTTTACTGTTTTGACTTCCGATGGAAATTTCTTCTGTTCCCCAGTGTGTTGCTTGCGAGGCTCATCCTCGTATTCACATGGTGTATCCTGCCCCTTATGTTCGGCGTTGAGCTTGCCGGACTGCTTGAAGACCCAACATTCTCTGTGGGTATGATTTGCCGGTTTATCGGGGGTGCTATGGATCTGACATATTTGGTCCAGGATTTTGTTTAAGCTGGACAGTTCATCTCTGGCACCTTTAGGGGGCGGCTTTTGCTGACCTGGACGAGAGCTTCTAAACCCGGCGTTTACCGTCGTGCTCTTCGAGCTGTCTTCTTTATTCCTGCGCTTATTATTTTTGCTGCGTCGTGATTTCCCGTTTCCATCTCTAACTTCGGATGTACTTGGGTAGTTGGTGCTGCATCGGGCTAGCCAGCTATCCTTGCCTGCGCAAAAGCGGGTCTTGAGGCTTGTTAATGCTGCCATTGTTCTCGGCTTTTCTTGGCCGAGGTGCCTGGCAAGCCATTCGTCTCGGACGCTGTGCTTAAAGGCTGCCAAGGCCTCGGCGTCCGGACAGTCGACTATTTGGTTCTTTTTAGTAAGAAACCTGTTCCAAAGCTTTCGGGCTGACTCTCCGGGCTGTTGAGTTATATGACTCAAATCGTCCGCATCCGGAGGTCAGACATAAGTCCCTTGAAAATACTCCTGAAAAGCCTCTTCGAGCTCTTCCTAGCTTCCAATGGGGCTTTCGGGGCGGCTTTTGAGCCAGTGCCCAGCTGGCCCTTTGAGATTGAGGGGTAAGTACTTGATGGCGTGGAGATCATCTCCTCAAGCCATATGAATATGGAGGATATATTCCTCAATCCAGACTCCAGGGTCTATTGTTCCGTCGTAAGCCTCTATGTTTATGGGTTTGAATCCCTCTAGAAATTCATGATCCAGCACCTCGTCGGTGAAACATAGAGGGTGTGCGGCACCATCGTATTTGGGTGTACCGTGGTATTCAGATGTTTTTTGTGTCGCATTGTATGTTGGAGCGCGCCTGCGTGGTCCATAGATGGATCTGGTTGCGCCGTCCTTTTGATGCGAGCCTTTACGTGGATCGCGTACTGGTTTATGTGCAGCATCGATTCCCGCTTTACGTTGGCTATGAGGTCGTTTATCCGACCGGATGGCCGTTTTATTTTTTAATTGTGGAGGATCTAAGGCCTCCTCATCGAATTCAGGTAGCAACTTTCACTTTGGATAGCTCTTGGTGTGGCGATTACTGTCGTACTTCGCTGCTGTGTTGAGTACTTCACTCCATTTGATTTTGAGTGTGTCTTGTGCAGCCTTGAGCCTTTGCTTCTGTTTTTTTAGACTCCTCGCCATGGCAACAAGCCTTTGGTGGGCATTATGTTGCTCCTGGCGCCTATCCGGTGTGATGTCGTCCGGACTGTTATCTTTGACGGGGTTGGGTTGTTTGGCTTGATTTTCCGGGTTGTCGTGGTTGGGCAATGGTTCACCCTGCTCTAGCGCTGGGTCTATGTGATCGTTATTTCTGCCGAGGCGGGATTTGGAGCGGCGTTTACGCTGCCGCTTTGACTGCTGCTCGAGGGAACCACCCTTCGCTGTGCCCTTCTGTTCCTCGTCGTTATTTTCTTTGGGTGTGTCCACCATGTATACGTCCTGTGATGAGGTGGTTGTGCAGTGCCCGCTGGGCAGTGGTTCCTCTTCGACTCCCTCATTGTCGTCCATATCGTCGATGTCTTCGGAGTCGAAGTCAAGCATGTCGGTTAAGTCATCGACGGTGGCTACTAAGTGGGTGGTGGGTGGGCGGCGAATTTCTTCGTCATCCGCATCCCAATCCTACCGGACGTAGTTCGGCCGGGATCCCTCTGACAAGGAAAGAGACCTTAATGAGTTCAGTATGTCGCCGAAGGGCGAGTGCTGAAAAATACCCATGGAGGTAAACTCCATGATCGGTGCCCAATCGGATTCGATAGGAACGGGCGCAGGCGGTTCGGAGTCCGTGGCCGGAGAAGGATCCGGCAGTTTGGCAACACGCTCTCGTGAAGGGTAAGGTCGATATTCGGCTCGATCGCCGCAGAGGGTACGACCTCCATGACGGGGTCTATCCACCCGTCCACGGATAGCGAAACTGGCTCCGATTTGAGGGTCGGAGCGGCTGCCGGTGCGATCTCCTGAATACGGTCCGATGGTAGAGCTAAATCGTACTCATCGTGGCCGTGTGGCGCACAAGGCAGGGGCTCGAATCCTTCGAAGATCAAGTCTCCGCGGATATCGGCCGTGTAGTTTAAGCTTCCAAACCTGACCTAGTGGCCAGGGGCATAACTTTCAATCTGCTCCAAATGGCCAAGCGAGTTGGCCCGCATTTCGAAGCCGCCGAACACAAAGATCTGTTCGGGGAGAAGAGTCTCACCCTGGACCGCATCGCTATCGATGATCGTAGGAGCGATCAAGCCTAACGACGACGACACAGAGGAACTCTCAATGAAAGCTCCAATGTCGGTGTCAAAACCGGTGGATCTCGGGTAGGGGGTCCCGAACTGTGCGTCTAAGGCGGATGGTAACAGGAGGTAGGGGACACGATGTTTTACCCAGGTTCGGGCCCTCTTGATGGAGGTAAAACCCTACGTCCTGCTTGATTTATTCTTGATGATATGAGTATTACGGGAGTTGATCTACCACGAGATCGGAGAGGCTAAACCCTAGAAGCCAGCCTATGTTATGATTGTATGTTGTCCTACGGACTAAAACCCTCCGGTTTATATAGACACCGGAAAGGGTTAGGGTTACACAAGGTCGGTTACAAAGGCGGAGATATACATATCCATACTGCCTTGCTTGCCTTCCACGCCAAGTAGAGTCCCATCCGGACACGAGACGAAGTCTTCAATCTTATATCTTCATAGTCCAACAGTCTGGCCAAAGGATATAGTCTGGCTGTCTGGAGACCCCCTAATCCAGGACTCCCTCAGCAGGGCTTGTACACACAAATTCAGTGAGATGATCTAACACTGACAAAATAAAGGAAACACCTACTGAACCAATACAGGGCTGAAAAACACATGGGGATTACAGTGAAAAACATCAAGTGAAAGGCACTAGAAAACCATATAGACACAGGAATAAAGCAGAGCTGACTCATTAAATCTGATACACTGAGAAAACCCTAAACTAGGGAAACGAAACACCTGCATCTAACCTACCAGGAGGTAACTGAACAAATTCAAGAACTACAACAGCAACATGAACCAATACAGAGACCACCTACTACTAAGTAGAAAACTGAACACATCAGAAACTATATTTGAGCAGGTAACTAAATCAAAACGCAGCTACATCGAATAGAAGGGCAAACAAATTTAGACAAAGGATATACCATTGGCATCTACATCTACATCACACCAGCCATCAGAGTCAAACTACATCTAACAACAAAAAAGCAGGCGGAACAGACATCCAGCCACCAGCCTAGCAGAAAAGAAATCAACAGGGGACTCAAATCCACCGCTATATCTATGCACCTACAACTACCATCTACAACAAAAACACGAGGGGTATTCACTGCTACAACTACAGCCTCGCCTACTTCTACATCTACAGTGAAGGAAACAAATCAAGCACTAGACTTGGGAGAACTTCAACGAGGGAAGGGTGAGACGACCACAACCATCAGATGACCTTGAACAACCACCTACCAGCGCATGAACCCTAATCATTGCAGAGAAGGGCGGGATGAGTAGTACTAGTATACATGAACCCTAATCATTGAACGCCAAGGGGTGGCTGGATGAGGACAACAGCTCACAGTGAGGTCGGGGCATGCTTGGAGGTCGTCGGTGTTGCAGGTCGAGGCGGCGGCAGCGGCGATGCCGACGGTGGTGGAGCGAGGCCATCTGGCGGAGGAGAGCTTCCCGGCTCCAGGTGGTGGTCCAGGAGGAAGAAGCAGTGGGTAGTGCACCTTGTCGGAGCGGGCGCGTTGGTCGTCGGAGCGGGCGTGGGGGTCGTCGGAGCGGGTGCGGGGGGTCGTCGGTGGCGGTGGAGCGGGCGCGAGGATGTGGCGAGGGAGGGAAGGGGGAGCGGGCGCGGCGGTCGTCGGAGCGGGTGCGGTGGGTCGTCGGCGGTGGTGGAGCGGGCGCGGGGATCTGGCGAGGGAGGGAAGGGGATCTGGCGAGCGATGGACAGAACACACGTACATTACCTAGAGGGGGAAGGTTAGTAATGGCGCACCATCTAGGGGTGCGCCATAAAAACAGTGATAGCAATGGCGCACCCACGTCCGGTGTGCCATTAGTAACTTTTTTTTTGTCGCATCTAATAATTTTTTAGAAAATGAATATGAATATGAAACAGTAATAATTTTTTATAAAAACAGTGAAAGCAATGGCGCACCCTCCTCTGGTGCGCCATTAGTAACTTATCATTATTATTTTTTGTTGCATCTAATAATTTTTTAGAAAATGAATATGAATATGAAAAAGTAATAATTTTTCATAAAAATAGTAATATTTTTTTAAAAAAATATCATCAAATTTCTTATTTGAAAATATATATGAATATGAAAAAATATCATCAAATTTGTTATTTGAAAATATCATCGAATTTGTTATTTGAAAATATTTGAAAAAGTATCATAAATATTTGAAAACATTACCAATGGCACACCACCTAGGGGTGTGCCATAAATACACTGATAGCAATGGTGCACCGCCTCCTCGTGCGCCATTAGTAACATTTTTTTAATTTTTAGTTGCATCTAATAATTTTTAAAAAAATTACAATCAAATTTGAAAATATTTATGAATGTGAAAAATTATCATCAAAATTGTTTTTTCAAAATATTTATGAATATGAAAAAATATCCTCAAATTTGTTATTTTAAAATATCATCAATATTTTTTTGGATTTTTAGTTGCATTCATTTGTGAATTGGTAAAACATTTATGAATATGAAAAAATATCCTCAAATTTGTCAAAATATTCATGAATTCAAAAAGTGCCCATGAAATTTAAAAATATTCATGAGTTCAAAAAATATTAACAAATTCAATACTTTTTGTGAGTTAGAAATTCAATACCATAATAAACACAAATAAATATTCATGAGGACTAGAACAGAAGAAATATCATTTCAAAATGTCGAAATACAATCGAGAAATGAAGACTACGATTTAAATACAATCGATCTTAGCTAGCTATCTTTTCACAATCTTCTTGCCCTTCTTTTTCGCAAATGGAGTTCTTCTGCGGAACGGACGTCCTTTAGGTATGATGGTCCTGCTTCTTCTTGTGGTGTCTGGCACTTCATCTTCGTCGTCATGTTCCATCTTCGGGTCACCGTACTTGTCGAAGTCTTGCTCATTGGCGACTCCATCCATTCCGATGATCTTCCTTTTACCTCTCCTCATGACAACAGGACTGGGCTTTGACGGATCGGTAATGAAGAAGCATTGGTCCACTTGGGAAGACAGTACCCATGGCTCATTTTTCGCAGTGACGTTTGTGCACGCGGTCTTGGATTTGGCTTCGGGTATAACCATGGTGGTGAAATACCGGCCTTCTTTTAGGATGCTCTTGGCCCATCTGACATGGAACATCGGGACCTTCTCTCCAGCGTAGCTCAGCTCCCAGATCTCCTTGATCCTTTTGTAGTATCTGTCCTTGTCGTTACCTGTGTAGGATTCCATCGTTACCCCGGAGTTCTGATAACCATCGCTCTTCATGTCCTTGTCCTCGGTGTAGAATGTGTAGCCATTGATATCGTACGCCTCATAGGTCATCAGGTTGTGCTCAGCGCCCTGTGACAAGGCGAATATGAGTTTTTCTTCCCTGGAAGAATACTCATGTAAAGGGTACGACATAAGCTTCTCCTTGAACCAACGTGTGAAACATGAGTTGTTCTCTTTTATTATATCTCCGTCTGTCCTCTATTGGCCTTGGTCATTGTACGTCTTCTCAATAAAGGTTTTGTGCTCTACCACCCAAGGATCGACCACGTCTATGTGTTATAGCGCGACTAGGTTTGCTCTTTCAAAGCCAGCGAGTCGACCCTCGAAGTCGACATGAATTTCGCGGCGACCATCACGGTGACCCCATCCAACGAGCATGCCGAGGTGCCTGTTGACGGGCAGACCAACGGGGTTCTTGATGCCTAGATAATTCATGCAGTAGGAGATGCACTCTTCGGTCAGAAATCCCCTAGCTATGCTTCCCTCTGGACGTGACATGTTGCGAACATATCCTTTGATGACACCATTCATCCTTTCGAACGGCATCATGCTGTGCAGGAACATCAGCCCGAGTTGGATGATATCCTCCATGATATGGACCAGCAGATGCACCATAACATCGAGGAATGCGGGTGGGAAGTATATCTCAAGCTCGCATAGTGTCACCACGATCTCTTCCTGTAGCCTTCTGAGTTGCCTCACGCCAACCGACTTCCGAGAGATGACGTCGAAAAACTTGCAGAGGCCAAATAGCGTTTCATAGACGTGTGCGTCCATGATCCCACGGATTGCAACTGGAAGTATATGCATCATCAGCGCGTGACAGTCGTGAGACTTCATCCCGCTGAACTTCTGCTTCGCTGATTCTAGGTATCTGCTTATCTTCCCCACGTAACAGTAAGGAAGTTTTACTCCTACGAGGCAGGTGGAAAACTGCTCGATCTCCTCCTGACTTAGAGTGAAGCACATAGGAGGGTAGTCATTTCCGGTCTTCTTGGCCTTTTTGCCTTCGCGACGACTTTCCATGTCCTGCTTCACCTCATCATCATCATCATCATCATTAGCGTGAAGCTCCTCCCTGATGCCCATTGATTTCCAGTCTACCCTTGCTTTTGGCCCATCTTTGGTCCTCTCTGGCATGTTGAACAGGGTACCAAGTAGACTCTCGCACACGTTCCTCGTGATATGCATGACATCAAGGCTATGAGGCACACGGTGGATCTTCTAGTACGGCAAGTCCCAGAAAATAGACCTCGTTTTCCATACCTTCAGCAGCGGCTCTAGTGCCTTTCGCTTCTTTCCCGGCTCTGGGCACTCTTTCCAATTTTTCAACAGCTCGTCTATTTCCTCACCGCTCCTCGTACGCGGGCGTCTTCGGGGTTCGGTTTCACCATCGAACAGTTCCTTGAGTTTTCTCCATGGGTCATCGTTGCGAAGCCACCTTCGTTGTCCCATGAACACGGTTTTCGAAGACCCGGGATCTCTATCTAGCTGGCGATACGTTGTGTCATCCATGCACCTGACGCATCCAAAAAATCCCTGGACCACCTGCCCCACGACATATCTGTAACCGAGATAGTCGTGTACTGTCGTGAGCAGTGCGGCTCTCATAGGGAAATATTCTTTCTCTGCGGCGTACCAGGCACTGGCTGGCGTTTTCCACAGCGTGTCTAGCTCCTCTTTCAGCAGCCCCAGATACAGATTGATGTCATTCCCTGGTTGTTTCGGCCCTTCAATTAGCATACTCATGTGAATGTACTTCCTCTTCATGCACAACCAGGGGGGAAGGTTGTACATCCACACAAACACTGGCCAGGTGCTATGTGTGCTTCTCTGGCTGCCAAACGGATTGACTCCATTGGTGCTCGCGCCCAGCACGATGTTCCCTGGATCGTCCCCAAATTCCGGGTGTTCAAAGTTCAACGCTTGCCACTGGCTCGCATCCTTAGGGTGACTCAACATCTTGTGTTTTTTATTTATCTCTGGATCATTTACATCATCTTCTCGCTTCTTCTCCTCCCTATCCGTGCACCAACGCAGCTTTGCTAGCTTAGGGTCCGCGAAATACCGCTGCAGACGAGGAGTGATCGGAAAGTACCACACCACTTTTCGAGGAGCTTTCTTCCTCTTCTTGTATCGAGTGACGCCGCACACCGGACATATGGTAGACTCCACGTGCTCGTCCCGATAAATGATGCAATTGTTCATGCACACATTGTATTTCACGTGCGGTAAATCCAGAGGACACACGATTTTCTTCGCCTCCTCGAAACTGGTCGGGCACTTGTTCCCCTTGGGAAGACGTTCGTGCCAGAATGACATGTTCTCGTCGAAGCATGCGTCAGTCATTTTGTGTTTTACCTTCATCTCCATAGCCGTGAGCGTTACTTTCAGCCGGGTATCCTCGGGCCTGCATCCTTCATACAATGGAGTAACCACGTCTATCTCCAGTTGATCGAGCTTGGCTTTCTCCCGGGCGGTAGCTCTTGCGTTATCCGTCTACTTGAGAAGCAGCTCTTGAATATGAGGGTCCTGCACCCAGCCCATTGATGGTCCATCGTCGTCTGCTTCGGCATCTTCATCTTCATGATCATGCCTTTCATCTTGATCTTCCTCATCATCATGTCCGGCATCTTCTACATGATGACTGTGTACTACATCACCGTCGTGATCATGTTCTGGAGATTCTTCATCTTCTCGCCCGCCCTCGCCGCGGTGGTTGTCTTGCTGCCCTTCCTCATTTCTTGCCGGCCCCCCATGGACAACTTCATAGTCATGTTCATCACCTTGCCATCGATAGCCATCCATGAAACCACGCAAGAGCAGGTGGTCCCGCACCTGCCCGGGATCCAGGTCCGCAATAAGGATCTATAGCTTGCATCTTTGACACGGACATCTTATCTCTATCTTGTTCTTTTGAAGCATCTCGGCCTTCGCGGAGCTCAAAAACCTATTCACAATGCCTTTGGTCATCGTGCGGACCATGGTCGCCTGCGGGGTAGAGCAAAACGATATTTTAGAACCAAGAAAAAATTTGGCATGACTTTGCCTAAAAATAGAACCAAAAAGAATGCATAGTGCCTAATTCTCGCCGAAACGGAAATTAATCAACATGCCGGCAAAATATTGGCAACTATCGCATTTCAAATACCGGTACCTGCAATCACACACATATATGCAACACCACAAACCTATGCAACACCACAAACATACGTAGATCTAGCTAAGCCATAAAAAGTGCATGTGCACGTTGTTGGAGGGATAAAAAAGTAGATCTACAACATAAAGAAAGCTTTCCCCTTACTTACCTATCACAAAAAGGTAATTTAACCACTTAATTTGGGTGAATCTATGGTGCAAATGAGGTGAGGAGGAGGCAGCCGAGACAAGCTTGGAGAAGGAGGTGGAGAGAATGAAGAGGGGAAAGTGAGTGTGGTAGGTGGCTGTCCAAAATATCTAGGTGGTCTCAGGTTACTAATGGTGCACCACCTAAAAATGCGCTATTAGTAACCCTGGTTACTAAGGGCGCGTGAGTTAGAGGTGCGCCATTACTAGTTTTGCAAAAAAATATAATTGCTAGTTGTGGCGCAGTAATGGCGCACCTCACACAGGTGCGCCATTACTTGTTTTGAAAAAAAAGTAAATTTTTTTTGTTAGTAGTGGTGCACAGAGCGTGTGGTGCGCCATTACTAGTTAAAACTAATAATAGCGCACTGTGCCCTGGTGCGTCATTAATAGTTTTGGAAAAAAAATGCTAGTAATGGCGCACCGTGTGTCTGTTGCACCATTAGTAATGAGGATACTAATGGCGCACCTGTATATGGTGCGCCACTGCTATATAGCAGTGGTGCACCACATACATGGTGCACCATTAATGTCCATATTAGCTATAGCCCTTTTCCTAGTAGTGTAGTTGTTGTAGGTTTTGTGCTTGACAAATTATGCTAGGTTTATTCCGCATTTGTTCAAGCCTAAACTGTAATTATTTAAAGCGCCCATTCACCCCCCTCCAGGAGACATCCACGATCTTTCAACAACCTCTGCTTCCCTCTATGAAGGGCCTATCTTTTACTTTTATCTTTTACTTTTATACAAGAGTCATGGTGATCTTCACCTTTCCTTTGAACACCTTTTCTTTTTAGCAAGCACTATGTGTTGGACAAAGATCCATATATATATATATCCACTCGGATGTAGGTTTTCATAAAGTATTATTGTTGACATTACCCTTGAGGTAAAAGGTTGGGAGGTGAAACTGTAACCCCTATCTTTCTCTGTGTCCGATTAAGGCTTTGAACCCATAAGTATCGCGTGAGTGTTAACAATTATAAAAGACTAAGAGATGGTTGAGTATGTGGACTTGCTATACAAAAGCTCTTACATTGACTCTTTCCGATATTATGCTAAATTGCAATTGCTTCAATGACTGAGATTATAGTTTTTTGGTTTTCAATAAAGTTTCTGATTCACACTTTACCTTGTGAATGAATTGTTACTTTGACATAAGAAATTATATGACAATATATGTTGTTGTTCTAAAGATGATCATGATGCCCTCATGTCCGTATTTTATTTTATCGACACCTCTATCTCTAATCATGTAGACATATTTACCGATTTCGGCTTTCGCTTGAGGACAAGCGAGGTCTAAGCTTGGGGGAGTTGATACGTCCATTTTGCATCATGCTTTTATATTGATAGTTATTGCATTATGGGCTGTTATTACAC
Organism: Triticum urartu; assembly: GCF_056163025.1. Lineage (NCBI taxonomy): Eukaryota > Viridiplantae > Streptophyta > Magnoliopsida > Poales > Poaceae > Triticum > Triticum urartu. Next base: position 446,388,672 of record NC_141876.1, read on the forward strand.
ATTATGGTACAATACTTATGCCTTTTCTCTCTTATTTTACGAGGTTTTCATGAAGAGGCAGAATGCCGGCAGCTGGAATTCTGGACTGGAAAAGGAGCAAATCTGAGAGACCTATTCCGCACAACTCCAAAAGTCCTGAAAATTTATGGAGAATTATTTTGGAATATATAAAAAATATTGGGTGAAGAAAGCACCTGAGGGGACCCACCAGGTAGCCACAAGCGTGGGGGCCGCCCTACCCCCTGGGTGCGCCCCCTGCCTTGTGGGCCACCTGGCAGGCCCCCGATGCCCATTTTCTTCTATATGAAGGGCTTTGACATGGAAAAATCAGGAGGAAGCTTTCGGGATGAAGCACCGCTGTCTCGAGGAGGAACTTGGGTAGAACCAATCTAGGGCTCTGACGGAGCTGTTCTACTGGGGAAACTTCCCTCCTGGAGGAGGAAATCATCGTCATCGTCATCACCAACAATCCTCTCATCGAGAGGGGGTCAATCTCCATCAACATCTTCACCAGCACCATCTCCTCTCAAATCCTAGTTCATCTCATCTGATCTTTGTCTCAAAACCTCAGATTGGTACATGTGGGTTGCTAGTAGTGTTGATTACTCCTTGTAGTTGATGCTAGTTGGTTTATTTGGTGGAAGAACATATGTTTAGATCTTTAATGATAATTAATACTCCTCTGATTATGAACATGAATAAGCTTTGTGAGTAGTTACGTTTGTTCCTGAGGACATGGGAGAAGTCTTGTTATAAGTAATGATGTGAATTTGGTATTTGTTCGATATTTTGCTGAGATGTATGTTGTATCTCCTCTAGTGGTGTTATGCGAACATCGACTACATGACACTTCACCATTATTTGGGCCTAGGGGAAGGCATCGGGAAGTAATAAGGGTTGCTAGAGTGACAGAAGCTTAAACCCTAGTTTATGCGTTGCTTCGTAAGGGGTTGATTTGGATCCACATGTTTCCTGCTATGGTTAGATTTATCTTTATTCTTCTATCGTCGTTGCAGATGCTTACGAGAGGGGTTAATCATAAGTGGGAGGCTTGTCCAAGTAAGGACAACAACCAAGCACCGGTCCACCCACATATTAAATTATCAAAGTAACGAACGCGAATCATATGAGCATGATGAAAACTAGCTTGACAGTAATTCCCATGTGTCCTCGGGAGTGCTTTGCTTTATATAAGAGTTCATCCAGGATTGTTCTTTGCTACAAAAAGGATTGGGCCACCTTGCTGCACCTTAGTTACTTTTGTTACTTATCACCCGTTACGAATTATCTTATCACACAACTATATGTTACCGATAATTTCAGTTCTTGCAGAGAATACCTTGCTGAAAATCGCATGTCATTTCCTTTTGCTCCTCGCTAGGTTCGACACTCTTACTTATCGAAAGGACTATGATAGATCCCCTATACTTATGGGTTATCAGATGCGTGTGCGTGTTGGGCCTATGGGACCGGGGGTACCCAGGTCCATTTGCCTTCGGCCCAGGAAGTGGCGCATGTCAAGAGCCCAACGGGTGGCCCACCAGCAAGCGTCACAAGCAAGGCTCATCGTGAGGCCCTCGCCTCATGAGGCCCCCTCAGGAGGTGCCCAGAGAATACTAGGCGGCTCCACCAAAAGCCTCACAAGGCCCTCTCGTGAGGCGGCCTCCCAAGGCACCGTCTCAGGGACAAGCAAGCCAAGGGTTGTTCATCCGGGTCGAGTGGCCCCGTGCATGGGTGATGCGCGTAGCAAAGAACGATGCCAGAGGCCGTGCCAGCAGGCGTGAATGAGGAGGGTTTCCTTTTCAATGCTAAGGGAGCAAGGTCAGCATGCTGGTTCCCAAAGCAACCGCCAAAGGTTGCCCGATAGGTGCAAGAAGGCCAAGACGACAGGCGCGCAGGGCGGATGTCATCCCCGAGCCCACCAGCGCATCATGGGCGGTGGCTTTGCACATGAATACCACCTTTGGTCAGGATAGACTGTGCCCCTGTCCCCCTTCAAAATTGCCGTTGTGGGGCAACCCTTCCCGCTAATGTTTTCGGGGGAAGAGGACCAAAGCCGATATAAAGCAAGGTAGGGAGCCGCTGTACAGAGGTTGACCACTTGATCCTCAACCCTTGTACTCTAATTCGCTCTCGCCAGTGCAATCCCAAACCAAGCAGGAGAAGGGTTTTACACTGCAAAGTGGCCCTTACCTGCGTAACTGCTGTGTCACCGACCCTCTCCCGCTAGCCCGCTCTCACTGTAGCCTCGCCGTGTTTATCCACAGGGAAGGATAGGGCGGTAGGAATGAGTGCACCCCGGAGTTCAAACATTTGGGTCCCCTGAGCCCCGATTCTGACATTTGGCGCACCAGGTAGGGGTGCACCATCATTCTTCCGCTTCGCTCCGCCTTTACTTCACTGGTTCCATGGCTGACACTTGTCGCGAGCGAATTGAGCACTGGGCGGGTCGCGTCACCGATACGGAGCTTGTGGACCGCGACAACCGCCGCCGCCCTGACGGAGCCGCGCCTGCCGCCATCACCGATCCTGCTACCCACGAGAGGTCACGACACCTCCATGCACCCCTTCGTGCAGCCGGATGGCCGCACTGCCACGGCCTCCTCCTCCCTCGCCCGCCATGGGCTGCCGAACACGTAGGTCACGCTGCTCTGCTACCGCCCAGTTGCCATCGGCTACGATGCTTGGCTTGGTTGCATCACCAAGCTCGTCAGCGCTGCCAGACACACCCCAACGCCCTCCCACTCGCTCTGCCTTCCGCCGTCTTGTGCCGGGACATGGCGCACGGCGTGCCTCCGCCACCTCCCTTGCGCAGCTATCCCAGCGAGCCGCGGCATGACGCACGGGCACATTACCTGTCCCGCGGAGAGCCCCCACTAGCCCGGGATGAGGCCAGTTGCTAGATCGTCCAGCATGCTCCGCTTGATGCCCGCGTGCTCCTTGAGCAGCAGCACGAGTGCAAGGACCGCATGGTTCAAGGGGTCGCAGCAGCCGGGTGCCAGAATCATGCCACCCTCGCACGTGGTATTCCTTCAAGAGGAGTGGGCTGCCGAGCTTTCACCCATGAGCTGCGTTGGGTGGTCTGGCCCATGAAGTTCAAGCCGGAGCTTCCCCCGTGCTACGACAGCATTCACAACCACTCAGAGTTCCTTCAGCTCTATGCGCTGAGCATCGACGCGGCGAACGACAATGACTAGGTCATGGCAAACTAGTTCCTCATGGCTATCAAGGATGGCCCGTGCTCTTGGCTCATTGATACGTCTCCGACGTATCTATAATCTTTTATTGTTCCATGCTATTACATTGTCCATCTAGGATGTTTTATATGCATTTATATGCTACTTTATATGATTTTTGGGACTAACCTATTAACCTAGATCCCAGTGCCAGTTTCTGTTTTTTCCTTGGTTTTGAGTATCGTAGAAAAGGAAAACCAAACGGAGTCCAATTGACCTGAAATTTCATGGAGATTATTTTTGGATCAGAAGAAGCCCACAGTGTATCGGAGATGGGCCAGGAACGTCCCGAGGCACCCACGAGGGTGGGGGCGTGCCCTACACACCGGGGCATGCCCCTACCTCGTGGCCGCATCGAGGACCCCCCCTGACTTGCTCCTGATGCCAAAACCTCTTATATATACCCAAACTTCCTGAACATAACCTAGATCGGGAGTTCCGCCGCTGCAAGCCTCCGTAGCCACCGAAAACCAATCTAGACCCATTCCGGCACCCTGTCGGAGGCGGGGGAATCCCTCTCCGGTGGCCATCTTCATCATCTCGTCGCTCTCCATGATGAGGAGGGAGTAGTTCACCCTCAAGGCTGAGGGTATGTACAAGTAGCTATGTGTTTGATCTCTCTCTCTCTCTTTCTCTCTCTCTCTCTCGTGTTCTTGATTCGCACGATCTTGATGTATCTCGAGCTTTCCTATTATAGTTGGATCTTATAATGTTTCTCCCCCTCTACTCTCTTGTAATGGATTGAGTTTTCCCTTTGAATTTATCTTATCGGATTGAGTCTTTAAGGATTTGAGAACACTTGATGTATGTCTTGCATGTGCTTATCTTTGGTGACAATGGGATATTCACGTGATCCACTTGATGTATGTTTTGGTGATAAACTTGCGAGTTCTGTGACCTCGTGAACTTATCAAGAGGGGTTGGCACTCGTTTTCGTCTTGACTCTCTGGTAGAAACTTTGGGGCACTCTTTGAAGTTCTTTGTGTTGGTTGAATAGATGAATCTGAGATTGTGGTGACGCATATCGTATAATCATAGCCACAGATACTTGAGGTGACATTGGAGTATCTAGGTGACACTAGGGTTTTGGTTGATTTGTGTCCTAAGGTTTTATTCTAGTATGGACTCTAGGATAGATCGAACGGGAAGAATAGCTTCGTGTTATTTTACTAGGGACTCTTGAATAGATCGATCAGAAAGGATAACTTTGAGGTGGTTTCGTACCCTACAATAATCTCTTCGTTTGTTCTCTGCCTTTGGAGTGACTTTGGAGTGACTCTTTGTTGCATGTTGACGGATTGTTATATGATCCAATTATGTTATTATTGTTGAGAGAACTTGCACTAGTGAAAGTATGAACCCTAGGCCTTGTTTCCTAGCATTGCAATACCGTTTTTGCTCACTTTTATCATTAGTTACCTTGCGGTTTTTATATTTTTCAGATTACAAAAACCTATATCTACCATCCATATTGCACTTGTATCACCATCTCTTCGCCGAACTAGTGCACCTATACAATTTACCATTGTATTGGGTGTGTTGGGGACACAAGACACTCTTTGTTATTTGGTTGCAGGGTTGTTTGAGAGAGACCATCTTCATCCTACGGCTCCCACGGATTGATAAACCTTAGGTCATCCAGTTGAGGGAAATTTGCTACTGTCCTACAAACCTGTGCACTTGGAGGCCCAACAAAGTCTACAAGAAGAAGGTTGTGTCGGATCACTTGTTTCGGTAAAACCCTCAAGGTTCGAACACTGGGTGCGCGCGAAGGTTTTCCCCCTATCGATCCACGCCCTAGGTCTCTAAGATCTCGCGGACGAACTCGACGAACTCACTAGACAAAGACACAAGATTTATACTAGTTCGGGCCACCATCGTGGTGTAATATCTTACTCTAGTGTGGTGGTGGTGGATTGCCTCTTGGGCTGATGATGAATAGCACAAGGGGAAGAACAGCCTCCTGAGGTTGAGGTGTTCTTGTGCTTGGTGAACTTGTGTGAGTGAGATGCCTCTGAATGATTTCTCTCTCTCTCTCTCTGAATCCGTCCTCCCTACTATGGTGGCGAGTTATACTTATATAGGCCCTGGTCCTCTCCCCAAATATTGAGCGGGAAGGGAGCCAACAATAGCCAATTTGAAAGGGGACAGCTAGTACAGCTTATCCTGACAAAAGCGGTCTTCACCTGCAAAAGGCTCTGGTGATGATGCCTTCTTGGGCTCCATGGTGACCTCCGTCTTGCTGTCCTTCTGGTCTTGGTCTTGTTTCACCAATATGGAAACCTTTGCTTGATGCCTCGGTACTCCGCGTCTGCGCTTGCCCCCTTGGCACAAAAGAGGAAGAAAGGACACTGCACGTGCTGGCGCCTGCCTGGCGCCCGCCTGGTCTCGATCGTCATGGCTCACGTCATGAGGACCTCGTGAGGTTTGCCTTGCCTTGATCTCTCCGCCCCTCGTGAGCCTGCCTGGCGAGGCCTCTCCTGAAAAGTTCTTGCATTGTCTGCCTCGTGAGGCTTGGCCCCTCACGAGGGTCTTGAATGCCTCGTCGATGAAGATGGGTCGTACAGACCAGCCAGCCCAGCCCCCCGTGGGCCGCAGGCAGGCAAGTCTGGGGACCCCTGTTCCCAGAACGCTGATAGTAGCCCCCTGTCCCAAGGCGCGCTCGGGCTTGGCTTCGAAGCGAAGCCAAAGGTCCAGCGTGGAGCACCGCGGGCCCCAAAAGCATGCGGCCTCGGTTGACGCGAGGCGGTTGATTGGACGTCAGCATCTCCGGTTCCCCACGCTGCCTCGACAACTGCCCGTCTTGACAAAAAGGCTGGCGCAGAAAGTGCTTGCCTTCATTGCTTCTTCCTCGCCTTGCTCCAGACCCGCTTTCTCGCTCCTTGCTGCTGAAACCCCCATATCCGCTCCAACCTCGCTCAGCATCTGCGACCAATGGCGCCGCGCAAGGTCAAGTCCTCCTCTGCACCGGCTTGGTTCGAGCCAGCCCTCGATGCACCCAACATCACAAAGAAGAACCTAGCCGCCACGCGCTTGCTGACGGCGGGGGAGAGTAACGAGAGGGGGGAGACGGAGCTCCGGCTTTCCACCGACGCGCCGGAGCCTGAGGGAAGCACCTTCTTCCCTTTCTTCACAAGCAGCATCTCCGCTGGGTTGGTTCCCCCCTTTTCTGATTTATTTTTCGAGGTCCTCGACCACTTCGGGCTGCAGGCGCTGCATCTCCATCCCAACTCCATTCTTCTCTTGTCTATCTTCACCTACTATTGCGAGGCGTACTTGGGTGTGATGCCGTCCGTGGCACTGCTGCGCCACTTCTTCTTCCTCCGCCTCACCGGAGGCCATATCTCCGGGTGTGCCAACTTCATTGCGGCTCGCCATGCCAACTCGATCTCGAAAACCGGGAAGAGGGTTGACAACATCAGGGCCAAATGGGTCATGATGAGTGCCAAGTGCGTCCATCCACGCTTGGAACAGCCAATGGAGGCCCTCCAGTCTGACAAGGGGTGGTCTCGTGTAGAGCTCACCGACGAGCGGGCGTCGTTGGTGTTGGAGAAGATGAAGATCGATTTGAAGTCGGAAAATGCGAAGGCGGCCATGCTCCTGAAGTAATTCTTGATGCTGCGCGTTGCTCCACTTCAGGCGCGCGCGCGCCCTTTGTGGAAGCTTGGAGATGAAGAATACAAGATTCGTCTGAGCCCGATGGCCTTGCCTGATGACGAGCTGACTGCATTTATGCGCCTCTTGGTTCGGGATAACCAAGAGCCGAGCGCCTTTGTTCCTTTGTTCCATCGCAAGGACTGGGAGCAATTCGTTGCCTCCAGGCCAACCTTTGACGCGCGTGGGCTGGTGCTGCCGGCGCTCGCTGGGGCCTCTGCAACACCAAAGCCGGTGGAGGTGTCCTCTGACGAGTCCCGTAGGGAGGAAGAGGGGGAGGAGGAATCGGAGGAGACCCCTGAGGAGATGGGGGAGAACTCCCGCTTGAGCAAGGCTGACATCCTCCGCTCTCTACCAGACGACGCCGAGGTCAACGCCCGCCAGGAGGAGAGGGGGCTGCCCCTCATCCCGACAAGGGGTTGATCATCGCTGGTCTCTCGAGATGCTGCCTCCGACTTGGTACGGCCTGGGGCCGGCTCCGACCCTTCCGCTGCGCCGTCTTCTGCCCCCGGAGCCCGTATGCCCACTCCTCAGGACCTGACGCTTTCGGGTTTCAGGCTCCTCAAGCGGAAGGTGGACTACGTCGCAGTGGATTAGTAAGTGCTTCGAGCTTGGTCTTGTTCCTTCTTGTACTTGCTATTTTATGACATTCGCCCTTGGTTGAGCAGGCTGATGTCTTCAGCGAAGAAGAGGAAGGAGGATGCCGCAGCCGTGCCCCCCCTCCACGGAGAAGAGAGGCGACAGCACCCGCGCCTCCCCAGCCCAGTCGCTCTCGTGAGGCCAAGAGGAGAATCGGCAGGATGAACCAGCCCCCGTGGCCCCACTGGCTTCGAAAGTGCCGGCACCCGGCTCGGCTGATGAGGTCCCAAGGGCTACGGAGCCATCGATCTTCCAGACTCTAGTAACGACGTCGCCTACTCCTCCTGCTGCGCCTCTGGCCCCATATTCTTCTGCTCCCTCCGTAGTCTTGGAGCGTATCTTTTTGGGGATGACCAAGCTGCGAGAAGACCTCCTAGGCGCGGACCCGCACCTAGTGGCTGGGAGCCTGGAGCTGGCCTCAGGCTGGCTTCACTCCGACTCGGCAGTTCGAGCGTCGCTGAGCCAGGCCGCGACGGCCTCCGAGAAGGAGAAGCAAGCCGCCGCTAGAGCTGCAGCCGATCGCGAGGTGGTGCTGAAGGACGCCGAGGCCGCTGTCGAAGGTTGGAGGGTGAGCTGAAGAGCCTGCGCGATGAGCGCGCAAAAGAAGCACGTGACGGCAAAGCAAAGGAGGAGGAGATGAAGGCTCGGGAGGACTCCATCAAGGGCCATGATGCCGAGCTGGGAGAGCTGTCGAAGGCGCAGGCTGCGGAGCACAGCCGACTGGAGGAGCTGGAGAAGAAGGTGAAGGCGAGGGAGGCCGAGCTCGACGCCAAGGCGAAGGTCCTGGCCGAAGACCGCGCGGCCTTCTCGCTCCTTGAGAGGAGGTCCAGCGTGGCGCTGAAGTCACTATACGAGAAGGGCCTGGAGAAGCCGCTGACCACCGACGAGGATGGCCCTGCTTAGCTGCTTCCCCACTAGGTGAAGGTGCTTGAGGAAGTCATGGAGGGCATCGGTCCCATGGCTGAGGTAGAGGCTTGTGTCCTTTCTTTAGCTGCGCTGACGCATGTCTTCAGCCATCTATACCTTCGCGACCCAAATGCTCGTCTCGACGAGCTGCTGGAGCGTGTAGCTGATGAACATTGTGCGGCCGCCGCCGCAGCCGTGAAAGGTCAGGTGGAGGCCCTGCTAAAGAAGTTTCGCGGCTTCGTCCTCGCGCCCTCGACCGGCGATGCCACCGATCCTGCAGCTGGCGGTGCAGGCGAAGACGACGCTACCAAGGGAGGAGCACCTTCTGCAGGCGATGGCGGTGTCCACGGGTGACCAGCGGCTGCTTTCTGATGACCCACAAGTATAGGCGATCTATCATAGTCCTTTCGATAAGTAAGAGTGTCGAACCCAACGAGGAGCAGAAGGAAATGATAAGCAGTTTCCAGCAAGGTATTCTCTGCAAGTACTGAAATACGAGGTAACAGATAGTTTTGTGATAGGATAATTTGTAATGAGCAACAAGTAACAAAAGTAAATAAAGTGCAGCAAGGTGGCCCAATCCTTTCTGTAGCAAAGGACAAGCCTGGACAAACTCTTATATAGAGAAAAGCGCTCCCGAGGACACATGGGAATATCGTCAAGCTAGTTTTCATTGTGTTCATATGATTCGCGTTCGGTACATTGATAATTTGGTATGTGGGTGGACCGGTGCTTGGGTACTATCCTTACTTGGACAAGCATCCCACTTATGATTAACCTCTATTGCAAGCATCCGCAACTACAACAAAAGTATTAAGGTAAACCTAACCATAGCATGAAACATATCGATCCAAATCAGCCCCTTACGAAGCAACGCATAAACTAGGGTTTAAGCTTCTGTCACTCTAGCAACCCATCATCTACTTATTACTTCCCAATGCCTTCCTCAAGGCCCAAATAATGGTGAAGTGTTATGTAGTCGACGTTCACATAACACCACTAGAGGAGAGACAACATACATCTCATCAAAATATCGAACGAATACCAAATTCACATGACTACTAATAGGAAGACTTCTCCCATGTCCTCAGGAACAAACGTAACTACTAAAAAGCATAATCATGTTCATAATCAGAGGGGTATTAATATGCATATAGGATCAGAACATATGATCTTCCACCAAATAAACCAACTAGCATCAACTACAAGGAGTAATTAACACTACTAGCAACCTACTAGTACCAATCCCGGACTTGGAGACAAGAATAGGATACAAGAGATGAACTAGGGTTTTGGGAGGAGATGGTGCTGGTGAAGATGTTGATGGAGATTGCCCTCTCCCGATTAGAGGAGCGTTGGTGATGACGATGGCGATGATTTCCCCCTCCCGGAGGGAAGTTTCCCCGGCAGAACAGCTCCGCCAGAGCCCTAGATTGGTTCCGCCAAGGTTCCGCCTCGTGGCGGCAGAGTTTCGTCTGAGAAGATGTCTTATGACTTTTTACTCATCGAAAGACTTCATATAGCAGAAGATGGACATCAGAGGTCCACTAGGGGGCCCACGAGGTAAGGGGCGCGCCCATGGGGGGTAGGGCGTGCCCCCACCCTCATGGGCAGGGTGTGGCCCGCCTGGTGAACTTCTTGCGCTCAGTATTTTTTATATATTCTGCAAATGTCTTCCGTGAAGTTTCAGGACTTTTGGAGCTGTGCAGAATAGGTCTCTAATATTTGCTCCTTTTCCAGCCCAGAATCCCAGCTGCCGGCATTCTCCCTCTTTATGTAAACCTTGTAAAATAAGAGAGAATAGGCATAAGTATTGTGACATAATGTGTAATAACAGCCCATAATGCAATAAATATCAATATAAAAGCATGATGCAAAATGGACGTATCAACTCCCCCAAGCTTAGAACTCGCTTGTCCTCAAGCGAAAGCCGTAATCGAAAAATATGTCCACATGTTTAGAGATAGAGGTGTCGATAAAAGTAAAATACGGACATGAGGGCATCATGATCATTCTTAGAACAGCAACTTACATAATCCTTGTCATATGATTTCTTATACTAGAGTAATAATTCAATCACAATTTCAAGTATGAATCATAAACTTCATTGAAAACTAACAAACTATAATCTCAGTCATTGGAGCAATTGCAATTTATCATAACATAGGAAAGAGTCAATACATAAGAGCTTTTCAGCAAGTCCACATACTCAACTATCATATAGTCTTTCACAATTGCTGACACTCACGCAATACTTATGGGTATGGACTTTTATTCGGACACAGAGAAAGATAGGGGCTTATAGTTTTGCCTCCCAACGTTTTACCTCAAGGGTAATGTCAACAATAATAGTTCATGAAAACTCACATCCAATTAGCCATATATACCAGGATCTTTCCAACACTCTGTGCTTGCCAAAGGATAAAATGTAAAAAGGAAGGGTGAAGATCACCATGACTCTTAATGCAAGGTAGGAGAAAAAACTAAAACATAGGCCCTTCGTAGAGGGGAGCAGAGGTTGTCATGCGCTTTTATGGTTGGATGCACAAAATCTTAATGCGAAAGAACATCACATTATATTGCCACTTGTGATATGGACCTTTATTATGCAGTCTGTCGCTTTTATTTCTTCCATATCACACGATCGTATAAAGCTTATTTTCTCCCACACTAATAAGTCATACATATTTAGAGAGCAATTTTTATTGCTTGCACCGATGACAATTTACTTGGAGGATCTTACTCAATCCATAGGTAGGTATGGTGGACTCTCATGGCAAAACTGGTTTAAGGGTATTTGGAAGCACAAGTAGTATCTCTACTTGGTGCGATGAATTTGGCTAGCATGAGGGCGAAAGGCAAGCTCAACCATGTTGGATGATCCATGACAATATAATTTATCTCAGATGTAAGAAAACATAACCCATTACGTTGTCTTCCTTGTCCAACGTCAACTCTTTAGCATGTCATATTTTAACGAGTGCTCATAATCATAAAAGATGTCCAAGATAGTATATTTATATATGAAGACCTCTCTTTCTTTTTTACTTCCTATTAATTGCAACGATGACCAAAACTATTTTTGTCAACTCTCAACAACTTTTATTCATCATACTTTTTCTATGTGAGCTCATTACTCTCCATAAGATCCATATGATCTCTTTGTTTCCTTTTTTATTTATTTCTCTTTTCTTTTATTCACTTAAGATCATGGCAAAATAATCAAGCCCTTGACTCAACACTAATCTTTATTATATATATCTCACGGACTCGATTACATAGAGGGATCGTAAAGCAAAACTCAAAACTAGATCATGCCATAAACTTTATTCTACTAGATCAAGATATTACCAAAAGGATCGAACTAAGAAAAACGTTAAAGATAAAAGTGATGGTGATACGATACTGGGGCACTCCCCCAAGCTTGGCAGTTGCCAAGGGGAGTGCCCATACCCATGTGATTATGTCTCTCTTTTCGGGGATGGTGATGTGATGTTCTTGGCGATGATGCCCCTCAGGATACGATTCTCCTCCTCGAGCTTATTGACTTGTTGCTTGAGGTCCATTATTTCCTTTCGGAGTTTCCCTGTAACAGCCAAAGCTCCCTGCACCCAAGGGTGCTGCATAGCTGCAGGAGAACGAGTGACACTCTTTTTCATATTCTCATAAGAAAGAAATCTAACATTGGAAGGGATAACCGAGTTTCGAATAGCCGAGCACTTCAGTTCTCCCATTGTGAATCCAGCTCGAAAGCGGGAAGTGACTTCTTGATCCTCTTCCATGGCATCTATCCTCTTCAAACCAGCCTCCATCTCTTCCTCTGTTGCTGGCCCAAAGAGGTCAACATTGTTGTTTGTCATTGATCTCGGTGCCGGATGAGACACCCGGCTCTCCCGACTGACTCTTGCGAAGACATCTTGCTCTAATCTGCAGCAGCAATAGCTCGAAACACAAACAGAGGATACTTGCGTGATATGGGAGTCAAACCCCCCGGGAGATTATATAATTAATTTTTACCGACCAAAATACGTGTCGTGTAAGAAAACGGAGTTCGAAAAGCGCACGAGGTACCCACGAGGTAGGGGGGCGCGCCTAGTAGGATAGGGCGCGCCCTCCACCCTCGTGGAGGCCTCGTGTCCTTCCTGGACTGCTTCTTATTTTTTTTATTTTTCTAAATATTCCAAAACGGAGAAATATTGCCTTAAAAACTGTTTTGGAGTCGGTTTACTTACCATACCACATACCTATTCCTTTTCGGAGTCTGAGACGTTCCGGAAAATGTCCCTTATGTATTCCTCCAGGGTTACGGTTTTAATAACATTGGTTTCAACATTTATGGGATTACCTGAGATATAGTGTTTGATTCTTTGACCGATCACCACCTTCGGATTTGTGCCTTCGAAGTTGTTGATTTTTATGGCACCGGAACGATAGACCTCCTCGACAACGTAAGGACCTTCCCATTTAGAGAGAAGTTTTCCTGCAAAAAATCTTAAACGAGAGTTGTATAGCAATACATAATCACCAACATTAAACTCACGCTTTTGTATCCTTTTATCATGCGCTAAACAACTTGGCATTGTATCTTTAAACAACTTGGCATTTTCGTAGGCTTGGGTTCTCCATTCATCGAGTGAGCTAATATCAAACAACCTCTTCTCACCGGCAAGTTTAAAATCATAATTGAGCTCTTTAATAGCCCAATATGCCTTGTGTTCTAGTTCGAGAGGTAAGTCACATGCTTTTCCATAAACCATTTTATACGAGACATACCCATAGGATTTTTATAGGGAGTTCTATAGGCCCATAATGCATCATCAAGTCATCAGGGGGCCCTGGATTGCTTCCGCCAAGGTTCCGCCTCGTGGCGGCGGAGTTTCGTCCGAGAAGATGGCTTATGATTTTTTCCTCATTGAAAGACTTCATATAGCAGAAGATGGACATTGGAGGGCCACCAGGGGGCCCACGAGGTAGGGGGCACGCCCAGGGGGTAGGGTGCGCCCCCCACCCTTGTGGGCAAGGTGTGGCCCCCCTGGTGAACTTCTTGCACTTAGTATTTTTTTATATATTCTGAAAACGTCTTCCGTGAAGTTTCAGGACTTTTGGAGCTATGCAGAATAGGTCTCTAATATTTGCTCCTTTTCCAGCCCAGAACCCCAGCTGCCGGCATTCTCCCTCTTTATGTAAACTTTGTAAAATAAGAGAGAATAGGCATAAGTATTGTAACATAATGTGTAATAACAACCCATAATGCAATAAATATCAATATAAAAGCATGATGCAAAATGGACGTATCACTTTCCTGTTCCATTCCTACAACACGCATCCGGCCTCGTGGAGCCGTTAAAACTTTAATTTGATATAGTGAGGACAATATGTCTTGTAATATTTGCTTCGAGATTTTGCGATTTTCTTCCTATTTGCTTTGTGTTCTGCGTCGGCAGAGCCCGGCCCCGCACATACCTCAACTGCCATTGGGCCGACCGAAGACCAGGACGGACCAAGGAGTCAGGGGCTACGTGACCAGTTAGGCTCCTGAGTCGCGATGCTCAGGAGTCCCCCTTGACGTGCAAACAGCTTACAAGGAGAGTACGCGAGGATAGGTTAATGTTCTATGTCGGCAGAACCCGGCCCCGCGCATACCTCAACAGCCGTTGGGCCCACTGGAGACCAGGACGGACCAAGGAGTGAGGGGCTACGTGACCAGTTAGGCTCTTGAGTCACGATGCTCAGGAGTCCCCCTTGACGTGCAAACAATCTCTATACCTTTACCCTCGCCGAGGCTCGGCTCGGGAGGGGCGTGCGACGACCAGGTCCGGGAGACCTGGTTGGGTGGCATGCACTTGGGCGTGACCCGAGCGCAGCCCCCTGGTCTGGGGGTCCTGGTTGGGCGGCATACGCTTGGGTGTGACCCGAGCGCAACCCCCGTGCCCAGCCCCCTCACGCGGCTTTCCCGAGGGGAGGCGTTGCGGTGAGGCCGGACGCTGAGCTCTGGGCTCCCTAAGGTTGGTACGACCGTGAAGCTGCCCTCAGTTGTTTATCACCAACGCGGAGCATAGTGCTTCCGCTTGTGCATGGGCAAAGCCGCTCCTCGGCAGTGTCGATGGCCAGTGCAGAGCATGGTGCTTCCACTTGTGTGTGGGAGGGGGGACCCTCTGCGAAGAGCCCCCGGGGCGTGTATAGCCCCGCCCTGACACGTGGCTTGCACGGCAGGGCTAGACGAGGTGTATCTGGGAACTCGTGAGCCAGCGCGGGACTCACGAGGCCCTACCTCAAGGCGGGTTGCACCTGGTCTTGGTTCTTGTTCGTTGTGCTGGTCCTGCGAGCTGGTCAGACAACCTGCCCCGAACGAATCTCCTGAGGTTATCGCGTGAGAAAGCCGAGCACCAACGGCCCCAGGAGGTGACGTATACAGGGCCGGCCCCCAGACAGAGCTCAGCCATTGGATTTATCGACGCTGCAGGGATGGGCCCGAGCACAGACGCCGTGCTCAACTTACTCACGCGAAGGGTCCTGAAGAAAGACGGCCGGCGCGTGGTCCCCATGATGGGTGGCGATCAAGCAAGTAGTAATCATAGGTAGATTAAACATGAGAGTAGCAGGCTTAAGTAAGTGCATGGAAGATACGTGCCACTGGGTCAGGCCCGGGCGGCTTGGGGATGATGCAGCCTGAGGGGCGCTCCCAACAAGGTGACATAAAAAGGGATACATGCAACAGGGACGAACCCACGCGGCCTGGGAATGATGCAGCCCGAGGGACACTCCCAACTAAATGAACTTGGAAAATGTCACCTGGTTATGTTGACGAAGGAGAGTTGGGGCAGCTGAAGGTGCGCAGCGAAGGGGTTGCTCCTCGAGAGCCACCGGGGCCCTGAGCCTCAGGAGGCTCTGGGGCTCATGTAGTTCCTTGAGGATCGTCTCCATATCCATCAAGACGGCGTTGTGCCTGGCCTCCAGAGCCGCTAGGATGCGCTGCAAGTTGCGCTGGTAGGCGGATGACACGCTCGGCAGGCCGAAGGACATGTGAATGTAGCTGTGCGGTGGGCCCTCGCAGCGTCCCATGCGCGAAGGCCAGAAAAGCTCCTGAGAATCGGCCCTGTTGAGCCCCGGAACATCGATGCTGACATGCAGCCCGGCATCTTCGCCTAGATGGGAAGCGGCGCCTCGTGAGCGGCGGTCACCGCGCATGGCCCTTGCGTCTTGCAATTCCTGGGTGGTCTTGGTGATGAACTCCTGAACGGTGGGCGATCCTTGCCATGTGTCCTCCTGAGGGAAACGTGCCGTGAAGCATGCCTCCAAGTGATGCCCAAGAGCCTCCCTCGTGATGTGGGCAAGGTCTAAGGCCTTCCAGAAGAAAGCCCCCGAGCCCCGCCCAAGAAGGGCGCCGGGCGCACCTTCCTATGCGATGGAGGGAGGCGCCCATGGAGCAGGCGCTGATCCTGACGAGGCTCCTGCTGTGACGCCACCCTCGTAAGGTCCTGCACGACGCAACTGCTTCTTCTTCTTGGGGATGACCTCAGGAGGGCCCTCGCCCTTGCTGTCGGGGTGATCGATTGCCGCAGCTTGGAAGGCACGCTCGAGGGAGCACACCGCATCTCTTTCTTCACATGGGACCGTGATGATCCCGCCGCTTCCCGGCATCTTGAGGACATTGTAGCCATGATGGGTCACCGCCATGAACTTGGCCAGGGATGGATACCTGAGGATGGCATTGTACGGCAGACGGATGTGCACAACGTCGAAGTCGATGAGCTTGGTGCGGTAGTTCTTGCGTTCCCCGAAGGTGACAGGGAGGTGGACCTGCCCTATCGGTGTGGTGGAACCGTCGGTCACTCCTGAGAAAGTCTTGATAGGCTGAAGCTGGTCATATGGCACATGGAGGTTGTCGAACATGTCGATGGACAGAACGTCGATGAGGGTCTTGGTAACTTGCACATTGCTGATGACTGGGGAGCAAAGCATCGGGAGGGCGCCAGCGGTAGCCGCGCACTTGAGCTGATCTGCCGAGTTGAACATGATGGGGCACTGGGACCATCTGAGCTGAGCGGGCGTGTGGCTTCGAGCTTGGGGATGATTGCATTCACTTCACGAGCAAACTGCTTAAAGATACGCTGCGAGGCTGGGCCTGGGCTCCGCCCAAGAAGCAGGCGATAGCACGTAGTTCCTGGAAGCCCCCAGCCCCCTCGTCTTGATGGTTTTCGTCATTCCTTCTAGGCGGTGGTGGCAGCGGAGGGAGTCCGGCGTTGCCTTGAGGACGATCCTCACGAGGTTGATCCCTCCAGGCGCCCTCGTGAGGCTGATCCTGCCGGCGGTCCTCGCAAGGCCGGTCGCGCCACTCCTGGTGTGGGCCACGGTTGTCCCAGCGTCCGCCACCACGTCCTCCTCCTCGGTCATAGCCCCGGTCGCCGCGCTCGTGGTGTCAACCGAAGCGTCCTTCGCGAATGATTCTGAGCTATGGACAGTCACCGGTGTTGTGGGTGTTTAGGTTGTGGAAGGCGCAGAATGGATGGCTGCTCTTGGATGACTCTGGTTGGTCTCTGCCATGCTTGATGTCTGGATCTGCTGCGAGCATGGCTGCTCCCTTGCACTTCACGTCCTTGGCCTTGTCTTTCTTCCCTACGGGTCTGTAGCTGGGAGCTCGAGGAGGGAGAGGCGCCCCTCCTCAGCTCTTGCACACTTGGTCGCCAGGTTGAACAACTCCAGGGACGTGCACAGGTCCTCATGGATAGCGATCTATTCCTTCATCTTGACGTCGCGGACGCCATCAGAGAACGCAGAGATGATGGCCTCGTCCGTTACCTTGGGGATCTTGAGGCGGACATTGTTGAAACGCTGGATGTACTTCTAGAGGGTCTCTCCCGGTTGCTGCCTGACGCGGCGTAGGTCACCCGCAGCCAGTGGGCGGTCGTGAGTGCCCTAGAAGTTGGCGACGAAGCGGTTGCGCATCTCGTCCCAGGAGGAGATCGAGCCCGGAGGTAGGTTCAGGAGCCAGGAGCGGGCGCCATCCTTGAGAGCCATGGGAAACCAGTTCACCATGACTTTCTCGTCGCCGTTGGCTGCTTCGATGCTCAGATCATAGAGCTGCAAGAACTCCACGGGGGCGGGGGTGCCATTGTAGCATGGAGGCAGATCCGGCTTGACCTTGCCCGGCCAGGCGACGCTACGCGGCTCGGGGGTGAAAGCGCGGCAGCCGGCTGTGGTCACCGGGGCCCGCCTTGGGGGTGGAGCTTGGTCTTGATGGGGTCCGTGCCCTGCCGCTACAGGTGGCGCGCGGTCTTGCCGCAGCAGCCGGTCCTGGCGCGATGACCGAGGAGCGGCAGAGCGTTTTCTCATGATCGAGGGACTTCTTGACAGCTTCTTTGTTCACGCGGCGAGTCGTGTCGTGGAGCCGCGCGTCTTGGCGCCAGGGCACCGTCTTGGGGCAGAGGTGGTGGAGGCGCTCCGTGAGCTACGTCACCCGTAGCTGGTGGAGGGCGAGGCGGAGAGAGGGACGGCACAGGGGAGCCCCCTGCAGCGCAGACAAGCTTCGCGATGCGGTCGAGCCAGTCCTCGTAGAGGTCGTCGACCGGGCCGTAGCGCAGGAGCTCATGCACCATGAGGAGCGCGGCTCACGCGTCCATGGGAGGGAGACGTGCATGGGAAGAAGAACCGTCCGGGGTCAGCGATGGAGTGGCGGTGCGGCCGTCCCGCCGCACCGAGGGGTGCAGCGAGGATGCTTGCTACTCGTTCCCCGCCAGGCCGGTGGCGGCGTTGCCGGCAGGCGATGTGGAACGACGAGGTGGCCCGCCGACGGGAGCCGTCTGAGCAACGTGAGCGGTGAGGGCAGCCTGGGGCTCAGCACGAGCGCGGCGAGGGTCCTCCATGGAGACGATGGAGCAACGGGGGGCGGAGCGACGGAAGGAAGCTTTGGTGCACCCCTACTTGCCGCGCCAAATGTCGGATCACGGGTTCGAGCAAAACCCTCAAGGTTCGAACACTGGGGTGCGCATGAAGGTTTTCCCCCTATCAATCCACGCCCTAGCTCTCTAAGATCTCGCGGACGAACTCGACGAACTCACAAGACAAAGACACAAGATTTATACTGGTTCAGGCCACCGTCGTGGTGTAATACCCTACTCAAGTGTGGTGGTGGTGCATTGCCTCTTGGGCTGATGATGAATAGTACAAGCAGAAGAAAAGCCTCCTGAGGTTGAGGTGTTGTTGTGCTTGGTGAACTTGTGTGAGTGAGATGCCTCTGAATGAGTTCTCTCTCTGTCTCTCTCTCTCTCTCTCCCTCTGAGTCCATCCTCCCTACTATGGTGGCTAGTTCTACTTATATAGGCCCTAGTCCTCTCCCCAAATATTGAGCGGGAAGGGAGCCAACAACGGCCAATTTGAAAGGGGACAGCTAGTACAGCTTATCCTGATAAAAGCGGTCTTTGCCTGCAAAAGACTCTGGTGATGACGCCGTCTTGGGCTCCATGGTGACCTCCATCTTGCCGTCCTTCTGGTCTTGGTCTTGTTGCACCAATATGGAAACCTTTGCTTGATGCCTTGGTACTCCGCGCCTGCGCTTTCTCCCTTGGCACCAAAGAGGAAGCAAGGACACTGCGCGCTGGCGCCCACCTGGTCTTGATAGTCATGGCTCACGTCATGAGGACCTCACGAGGTTTGCCTTGCTCCTGAGAAGGTCTTGCGTTGTCCGCCTCGCGAGGCTTGGCCCCTCGCGAGGGTCTTGAATGCCTCATCGATGAAGATGAGCCGTACAGACCTGCCAGCCCAGCCACGCTGTGGGCCGCAGGCAGGCAACTCTGGGGAACCCTGTTCCCAGAACACCGACAGGTTGTGTAGTAGAAATCACTCATGAACCTACCTGAGGCATCAATCTCTTCGTGGAGTGAATTCTGTGACCAGTTAATCACTAACTTCAAGGGCACGCATGACCACCCCCTCACCATCAACGACCCGTGACATGTGCGGCAGCGCCCCGGCGAGACCCTCCGCAAGTACATCCAGCGCTTCAGCGAGGTGTGCAAAAATATCCCGTGCGCCTCTAATGTGACCATCATTTCCGCATTCTCCACTGGTGTCACGGACATTATGATGCGCGATAAGCTCGCCATCAACGACTAGATGGACTCATTGCTCGAGTTGTTTGACTTCACCGACAGATGTGCCAAGGCCGAAGAAGGTCGCCTCTTTGTCCACAACGACCCCAACGCGATGCTCGATGCTGCCAAGGCCAAGTGCGAGGACATGAAGAACAAGGCCCTACCATACTTGCAACATAGCCCAAGAAGATGCTCGATCGTGACCGCGATGAGCCTGAGAAGGACAACCGCTCATTCTGTGTCTACCACAACATGCGCACCCACAACACTGAAGACTGCCAGGAGCTCAAGTCGCTCTGCGACAAGTGCTCGGGCCGTCGAGGAGACTGCAATGACTGCGGCGCCGGTTGCGGAGGAGGCCGTGGCGAGAACCGATGGGACAGCCGCAATGGCAATGACAACCCCGCCAGGGCTAGCGCGGCTAGCCTCGTGAGGGCGCCTGGCATGATTAGCCTCGTGAGGCAAATCCTTAGTCCAACACGGACCTTCTGCCGCCCTGCAGGAACGATCTCAATCAGCTTGATGAGGGTGTTGGGGGCTACCAGGAGACTCGCGCAATAGCCTGCATCCTGCTGGGTGGGGTGGGCTCAGGACCCTGCATCCAACCGCCACTTCAAGAAGTTCTCTCGTGAGGTGAACGCCGCCCTCCCGAGGCCTGAAGCTGCATGGCCCCTCAAATGGTTGCAGTACGCCATCACCTTCGACTCCAAGGATCACCTGAAGTCCACAGAAACTGTAGACGCGCTTCCCATGCTGTGCACTCCCACCATCACCAACATCATGGTCACCAAGACCCTCATCGGCGAAGGCGCCGGCTTCAACGTGATCTCCATTGAGACCTTCGAGATGGTCCAAGTGCCCTACGACCAGCTGATGCCAACCAGGCCTTTCTCTGAGGTGACTACTAAGTCTACCATCCCCTTAGGGCAACTGCGCCTCCCAGTCACCTTTGGCACCCGCCATAACTACCACACCGAGCTCACTAACTTCGACGTGGCGCACACTGGTCTACTGCACAACGCCATCCTGGGGTACCTGACACTCACCAAGTTCATGGTGGCGACCCACCACGGCTACAACGTCCTCAAGATGCTGGCTGCAACGGCATCATCACCATCGCCTGCGATGAGAAGGACGTGGTCTGCTCCCTCGAGCACACCTACAGGGCTTCCACGGTCGCACATTCATATGGCGAGGATGTCGTCAAGCCTCCCGAGGCTGCTCCTGCGATGAAGAAGCGGCTGCTCTCCCAAGACCGCACCAAGGCAAAGAAGGCATCGGTGCATGGCAGCAGGGCCCTGCCCTTGCCATTGGTGCCTTCCCTCCTCCTGCATAGGAAGGCGCGCTCAACGCCTCCCTTCAGGCAGGGTCAGGTGTTTTCACCTAGAAAGCGTCTGACTTGTCCGGTGTGCCGAGGAAGGTGATCGAGTAGCACTTAAGGAAGGAGCATGGCGCCATGCGCTGAAGAAGCAAGAGTTCATTTTCCAGGAAACTTACAAGCTACAAGAAGCTGGGGCCATTCATGGGGAGCGCGACCCCACATGGCTTGCCAGCCCGTTCATCGTCCCCAAGAAGGGCGTCAAGGTGCGCTTGTGCATCAACTTCGTGAGCCTTAACAAGCCTTGCCCTGAGGACCCCTTTCCGCTGCCAAGCACCTACTGGATTAGGGGATCCACCACCTCTCGCCCATGTGGGAGGGCCCTTTTAGGATTGTCCATGTCTCCAGGCCATGCCCCGCCCAGCCGGACACAGAGGACGGGCTTCATGCACTTAACGCCTGGAACAGCCAACACCTCCGCAAGTTCTACACATGATCTTCACATGTATGAAAAATGGGTTGTACATGCCCCGAAGTTTCTCAGTGCACTCGCCCAATGCGCGCGCGAGAGCCATTACAAAAAAGACACATCTGTGGCATTATGGGTCGAACGAATTTTTCCTGTCATGCTTATGTCACTTTTGTGATGATAATTGTGACAAAACCACGAATCATCATATATGTGGCGAGATCCTACTTCTATGACAACAAATCATGACAGAAAATGGACTTTTCGTCCTATGAGGGCCAGCGACACAGCTGCATGACATTCTTTGGGCCACCTATGACGAAAAAATCATGGTAGAAGCGAGGAGTTCCCGGTTATGGTGGGTGGTTGGGGCCGAGCGATGCATGGAGGTTTGTGCGTTTCTCTCATACACGTACGCACATGTGTGTGACGCATTGGGATCTAACTGAACTTGAGCGAGGCGTTCGCTTACTAAAACCGAGCGATTGCACTAGCTACGTTACTGAACCCGAGCGATCGATCCCTTGGCTGTTAACTAGACCTGAGCAATTCCTTCGCTACTGCAACTAAGTGAAGCCGATCGAATCTGCCTCTTGATGAATAGTGACCGTTGTTGGGGGTTGGATGAACAGTTCCCGGTGGGGGTTGTATGAACATGACTCTATAGTAGTAGTAGCTAGGCCGTTACTGCTGGATGAACAGGACCATGATCGACGAGGCCGCCACACCCGAGCCGGTTGGGGGTGGATGAACAGGACCCTGTGGAGGGTTGGTTGAATAGTAGTCGGTGGAGGCTGGATGAACAGGACCGGGTGGAGGGTTGGTTGAACAATAGGTGTTTCGACCATAGGTAATCCAACACAAGTCCGTTTCCTCCGGTTTGCGGCACGCCACACCCCTCCCGATCAACAGGACCCCGTTTTGATCGTAAGCACTCGAACAGATGTTCGTTTCCTCCGTTTTCCGGTACGCCAGACCCTTCTCGATGAACATGACCTCATTTCGACCGTAGGCGGTTGAACAGAAGGCCATTTCCTCCGTTTTGCAATATGCCAGACCTTGTTTCGGCTGTTTTGTCCAAGCAGGTTGGCTCCCGATGAACATGGCATATTCTGACCTAGTTGGTTGCCTCCTGATGAACACGACGACGTTTCCTCCATTCTGACCCAGCCGTTTGGCTGCCGATGAATGAATAGGACGCTGTTGCTGTCGTGCATCGCCTCTCCATATACACGAGACCTGGTCATACGTATGCGTGAGTATGCGTTCGAGACCCAACCCGTATGTATGTACATGGCCGTATTTTTTGGCATGTGTTTGTACGTACATGTACACAGTTTAGAAGGGACTACCCAAACTTCTACGTTGGGGGCTCTACTACTACACGTGGCGCTGCTTGCTCGACCACGGTTCATCATTGCATAGAGAAAGATCGACTAGTATGTACGTAAACATCCGCGAACAGACAGACAATGCTACATACGCTTCGACAGGGTGGGTCCTAGCTGTCAGGGAAGATAGGGACACACTTCCTTCCGTGCGAAGATATAGACGGTGGGACGAGCTGTCAGGGGGGGGATTCATTTTTTTCCGCATAATAAGGAGGCACTTCCTTGCGTATGAAGATTTAGCTGGTGTGTCCATCTGTCAGCCTCACCTTGTATAGTACTCTTCCGATGGCTGTCGTTCCTTGACCACGTTGACCATGCCACGAGGACAGCACCCAGGTGGTGGACGACAGCGAGGCCTAGGAAGGGAACGACACAGAGCCAGGGAAGACGAGCCAGGTGGATGCCCACGCAGAGGGAGTACGGGGGTTCACTGGTTCGACTGCAGTGTAAGGCTGCCGTCACCGGAGAATAACAGGGGGTGTCCGTGAGTAGAGGGAAGGCCTGGCCAATGGTAGTATGGCTGGGCTGTGAGGTCTGCACGGTAGCACAACCGACCATGGGAGGGTGGAGCAGGCTTTACGGCGGGCGCTGGTTTGGGCGGCTGGAGCAAGAAGACCAGAGGTTGAAGACGCAGCTCAGCCATTGGATTAACATGAAACGGAAAAAACAGCTGGAATCATTCATTTACTAAGTTGACAAAGCCATGCGTACGCGTCAACTTAGTAGGCCCACACGTCAGCCTCCAAATCTGGTGGGTCCCAGCTAGTAGGGGGAATCATTCTTTTGCGCGTAATAAGGTGGCACTTCCTTGCGTGTGAAGATGTTTTCTGGTTTTTTTAATTTCTTCCATTTCAAGTTAGAATAAAAAGAAAACAATTTAACATCTTTGGCACAATATATATTTTCATGAAATGGATCATAATAAAGCTGGTGGGTCCCAGTTGTCAGGGAGAGGAAACTTTTTTCTGCGTAATAAAGGAAACACTTCCTTTTGTGCAAAGATGTAGCTGGTGGGTCAAACTTGTCAGGGAAGAAACCATTTGTTTTCGCATAATAAGGAGGCACTTGATGCGTGCGACCATGGGCCATGTGGGTCCCTATTGTCAGCCACTCCACATACATGCCTCTTCCGATAGCTCTCATTTGTCGACAATGTTAACCACACTGTGCTGAGAGAACCAACGCGGTGAATGATGGCGAGTCCTAGGAAGGGAACATCCCGGAGCCAGCGAAGACATAGCAGTGGATGCCCATGCGTAGGGGAGTACGAGGGTTCGACTACGGTGTGAGGCTGCCGTCGGTGAAGAATAACATGAGGTGTTGGTGAGTAGAGGAATGGCCTGGACGGTGATGGGAGTAGGGTGGGCCGGTGAAGCCTACGGTACAGCACAGCCGGCCACGGGAGGTGGTAGCAGGTGGTACCGCCGGTGGTGGTTTGGGTGGTTGAAGCAAGCACTACAACTGTTGGATGGACATCCAACGACCACTGCTGCTAGAATTGTGTGTTGACTATAAGTTGACAAAGTCTTCCGTACGCGTCAGCTTGGTAGGCCCACAAGTGAGCATAACATATGTGGCAGAGAACATATAGACCATTTGCGATTTGTAATAATGTACAACCCATTTTTGAATTCTAATGGAATTAACTACAACCCATTTATAGTTTGCTAAAATTACAACCCATTTTCTAGCCAGGACAATGATTAATAATTTCAACCAACCGCTCAACAGAATTCAACAAAAAATCCCACATTTTGATGGGATCTGAAATATTTTTATCCCAAAATTTAGAGTCAAATCAAATATAATTTCAAAATAAATTTGAATTAGGTAAAAATCCAAAATATTGCGCCTGCAACAAGTAATGAAATTAAAATTTTCAAACTCCAAAAATAATATGTTTGAAACTAATTACCTGTTTGGTGCATTTTTTATATGCTTGTGGGGCGGAGAATTACAAGTGGACCTGGGTTGGGTATTACTCAAAAAAGAGTATAGCTGGGCTTGCCATTTTCACATTGAAAAATTAATATCTGGGCTGGATATTTGGTCGACATAAAATATTAGCCTGGGCTAGACGTGCCAGTGCCCATCCAGTTGATACCCTGCTCCTCTGTACAACAACAAGAACATCGCTCACGAAAAACTCATCTCCTGATTCCTCATGTCGTTGTCATCACCTTGGTGGGTCCGTACTGTCATCCCATCCATGTAAAGTCATCTCCTGATTCCTCATGTCGTTGTCCATGTTGACAACGTGATACAACGGCACCACAACAAGCGCATCAACTCTAAGGACAACGGAGAGGTCCTGGCGGGCCCTACGGATGGTTTGACAAAGCACCCGCTGCTCATTCAGGAAGCCGGGATCATAGGGCCACATGTCCGCGACAGCATTTGTCGTTCGCTTGTTTGCCGGCAATTCATCCCTCTGGGAGCCGGTGCTCGCTGAGGAGATGGAGGATGTAACACTGGTCCTCCTGCGCTGATAGCTCTTCCGCCATTAGGATGTCGAAGTGCGGCCGCACCTGCTATATGGTGAACACGGCATGAACCGGCTTGGGCGGTGGCGTCGGCTACCGGTCGGAAGACACGTCCATCGTCTGGTTGTCATTGCTCAGCTCGACGAGCTCGCTGGCGAGCTAGCATGTCCAGCTGCTGGACCGGACCGCTGGTCCGCGTTCAAACGACACAAGTGTCGTCCATTTGCCGCCTACATTTATGCTATGCAGTTGCCGAGGCGGCTACTCCGGCTCCACGCAACCATCCCTCTGCCGCCCACCATTGCTATATAAACTGCTGCACCGGCCATAGTTGCAGTAGCTCGCCTCTGTTCCCTTTCTCCTCTCCACACCACTCCCACCTTGGCTTCCTCGCGCTCTAGCTCTCTTCGGGACGGGTAGACTATGGACCAGAAGAAGGAGATGGCAGCCATTGCTGCCAACTAGCTGGTCTGCATACTCTCGGAGCATGACAACGTCCCAATGGAGAACGTGGTCATCGACGATCCATCGCCAACCCCCTCCTCCGCACCATCCTCGCTAGTGCATTGCACCATGACCATCAGCGAGGCCCATGCCCAATACATGGACATGGTGAGGCAGAAGCATGAGGAGCAATTCTGGGAGGCACAGTCCGACATCGCCTACAACCACCATGTCCTTCAGGAGCACCTGCAAGCGGAGGAGCAGATCGCCGTGGAGTCGACGGAGTAGGAGGCGTTGTTCGAGTCGTACCGCTCCGCTTGCGACAGCTGCCTCGCACGCTGGCGGTACCGCATGCGGGTGGTGGAGGTTGCGGCCGCCCACAAAGAGGGCGATGAAGCAGGCGAGGCACTGTTTGGCGAGACCGACGACAAGGCGGAGGACAATGTCAGCTCTATTGAGGCCCCACCCCGTCGGCACCGAGGTGGATAACTTCGCCAGCTACGGCAAGGCCCTGCTCCGTCGAGAGCCCGCCCACCAACAACAAGGCAGAGGACATCGCCGGCTCCGCCGAGGCCCCGGCCTGCCGGCAACGAAGGGAAGGATCTCCCCTGCTTTGCCGAGGTGCCACCTCGCCGGCAATGAGGCCACGTGACACAAAAAATGAGGAAGAGTAGAAGAAGGTAGGTCGCCGCTGGTCGGGTCCAAGTAGGGCCACCACTCCTACCCTCCTATTGAAGCCATGCTTGGCGGATTGAACATTGACGGCTGATTAGTTGCTTGGTGGCGACGTGGAGTCAGACAACTTTACTTCCTGTGGCTCCGGAGGCGGAGCTGGAGAAGAAGCTTCTGTTCTTGGGGCTCAGCCAGACACGGGGAATGGGCACCGGAGATCATTGATTGGGTTAATTAATTATACCTCTAGCGCACCCCTTTTTAGTTGAAGAACATATGAAATGTAATGAAATCCTGCATGTTTATATGAAATCTGATGTGTATGAATGAATTTAGGCCAATTTGTCAGAATTCTTTTATCACTGGCACTAGAAGAACATGAAGAACAATACGTACTAGCATAATTCTCAGGACGCACGGTGATCACCTTGTTTGCAGCAGTTTCACACGTACAAAAGGTTTGAGCAGCCTTTTAGCGTGCCCGTACATTGCAATCAAACTCACAGGCCTGGAAATTCATAGAGAACATTCAAAACAATAGATGATTATGCATATCAATGATCCACATGTCAGAGCCAATATTTACTTCACAACTAAATAATAAAGAAAATCGATCGATGCTGCTGACAGCAAAGGGCGTCCTATTCCAAAATATCAAACGCATGTCTTCTTGCTAACATCAATGAGTAAAATTTGACAAGGTTGTCCCATTCCGAAATATGAAATGCGTGTCTTTTTTCGTACATTAATGAGAAAACTTTGACAAGGTTTTCCCATTCCAAAATGTCAAATGTCTATGATTGTGGAGTGGGCGGGGTTTGCCATCAGTTCGTACATTGACATGTCACCTCGTGCTAAATAAATCAGCTATTCTTTTTGTGCAGTTCCACTAAAATCAACCAACTTTGCGCGTAGCTTGTATGATTTCGCCTTTATACGTTGCAGCGCCTTGAACATATAGGCATGCTTTTCCTGTCAGCAAAAACGACTGAGAATTCCCAATATCTTCCATGCTAGGTAAATCATATGTGGTTACCAAATATAAAATAAAGTTTATTCCTTTTTCCACCATTCTTTCACTATCCGTGGCTAGCCGTATCCATGGGTGCCTTCCATACCAACAGTTCCCAAGGAATTTATTGTTTGACAACATAAAGTAATTTATTTATTTTGGGACTGGGCATCCCTATTATCTACCGCACTCTCATGCAATGACAAGTGAATAAACACTCATCTTGAGAATAACATACCTAGCATGAAAAATATCGGCCACCCCCTGCCGCTTCATGAGTGGTACGACACACAAAAAGGAAATTCATTTTGAAAATAAGAGTTGGCACATACAAATTTACTTGGAACGACATGAAAATACTGCATATAGGTAGATATGGTGGACTCATTTGGCACAACTTGGTTGGATTTTGGATGCACAAGCAGTATTCCTGCTTAGTACAAGGAAAGGCTAGCAAATAGATTGAGAAGCAACAAACCAAGAAATGGAAACAATCATAAACGAGCATTAAACATAACTAGTACCGAATAATGCACCACAAGTCGGATGTAACTTCATTGCATAACTATTGACTTTCATGCTTGCATAGGGAATCACAAACCTTAACACCAATATTCTTACTAAAGCATAATTACTCACCAACATGACTCATATATTACTATCTCCATATCGCAAAACTATTGCAAGGAATCAAACTTATCATATATCCAATGATCCATATGAAAGTTTTTATTATATCCTTCTTAGATATTCATCATATTAGGACCAATTTCATTGCTTTTGCAAATTTTCATCAATATTATAAACTCTCAAAATAATATGAATGCAGCATGAGAGTGTTCGACAAACTACTCCAAAAAGATATAAGTGAAGATCAAGCGAGTAGTTAAGTAAATGGGTAACTACTTGAGGACTCTCTCTCATTTTAAAAATTTCAGATATAAGTATTTTATTAAAACAACAAGCAAAACAAAAGAAAATGACATTCCAAGAATAGCACACATCATGCGAAGAAGCAAAAACTTAGGCTCAACTGAGGCTAACCGATAATTGTTGATGAAGAAAGGTGGGATGCCTACCGAGGCATCCCCAAGCTTAGATGCTTGAGACTTATTGAAATATTATCTTGGGATGCCTTGGGCATCCCCAAGCTTGAGCTTTTTTGTATCCTTAATTCATTATATATCCCGGTTTCCCTAAATCTTAAAAACATCATCCACACAAGACTCAACAAGAACTCATGAGTTAAGTTAGTATAAATCAATGCAATAAACTTACCATTCTCTACTATAGCAAATCACTAAAACTATTATTTAGCATTGCATACTAAATGCCCCCGCATATCTAATGCTCCTATCCTTAAATATAATCATTAAATAAGCAAACATATACAAACATAACAGCAATCTGTGTAAACATGATAGTCTATAAAGGATGAAGAAGGATCCACACTTGTTTAACTCAAAAAATCGGAAAATTTACGACACTATATAACATTTATCATAGCTTATTGTGCAAGAAATTTTAAAATTTTATTGTATTCCGAATTTTCTCAATAATTTACACACTGGTGTGCAACTTTCTGTTTTCAAATAGCCACATATAGACTTGCAAAATAAGCACGGTAAAGGCTATACTTGACATTTTTATTGAAGTAAAAGATACAAAACATTATTATAAATAACAGAAAGCAAATCCTATCAAAAGAAAATGATGGTCCATGAAAAACACATATCATGTGACGAACGAAAATATAGCTCCAAGTGGGGTTACCGATAATGTTGGAGATGAAAGAGGAGATGCCTTCCGGGGCATCCCCAAGCTTAGTTGCTTGGATCTTCCTTGAATATCACCTTGGGGGTGCCTTGGGCATCCCCAATCTTAGGGTCTTGTCCGTCCTTATTCTCCTCATATCAATATCTTACCCAAAACTTGAAACCTTCAATCACACAAAACTTAACGGAACTTCGTAAGATAGGATAGTATAATAAAGACCAAACCATTCACTTTCGTACTGCCAAAAACAAGATTCATATTTGTTTTCACACAATGCCTAATGTACCTTATCATTTCCACAATTCATATTGAGTAATATAAGCCATAGAAACCATGAAACAAGCAAACTATGCATTGAAAACAGAATATGTCAAAAACAGAACAGTCTGTAATGATCTGGACAATGACCATAGTTTTGTTACTCCAAAAATTCTTAAACATTAGGACAATGTAGGCAATTTGTATATCAATCGTATGTAAAAAAGTAAGAATTTTATCACGTTCCTGTGAATTTAAGCAATTCTGTTACTAGAAGGAAAAGTTTCTGTTTTTGCACAGAGTCAAGTCAACTATTATCCACACTATCCCAAAGGCTTTACTTGACACTTTATTGAAACAAAAGCTATAAAACATGATTACTACAGTAGCTTAATCATGTGAACACACAAAAATAGCAGGTAAAAGTTTTGGGTTGTCTCCCAACAAGTGCTAGGCATGATGATTTCAATGATGCTCACATAAAAGTAAGGAATTGAAACATAATGGGAGCATCATGAAGCATATGACTAGCACATTTAATCCTAACCCACTTCCTATGCATAGGGATTTTGTGAGCAAACAATTTATGGGAGCAAGAATCAACCAGCATAGGAAGGCAAAACAAGTATAACTTCAAAACTTTCAACTTAAAGAGAGAAAACTTGATATTATTGAGATACCTACAAGTGTATGTTCCTCTGTCATAGTAATTTTCAGTAGCATCATGAATGAATTCAACAAAATAAGTATCACATAAAGCATTCTTTCATGATTCACAAGCGAAGAATTTTTATTTACTCTCCACATTTTTTTAGAAAAGGAGGATGCACCCCCGGCCTCTGCATCTGGATGATGCATGCAGCCATATTATTAATTATTCACAAAGACCATACAAGGTGATGCATCAATAATCCTGAAGCCACCATCTTGGCAACACCGTTGCTACTCATATCCCCTTGATGAAGGCATGCCGAATGTCCGGGCCTAACATCTAAAGTTGGGTGTCCCATCCAAGCCACTACCTGGATTGGGTCCCACACCGGTCTGGCACACTCCCAGTGAGCACCGCAAGTTGCAATGGCCGTCACCTCCATCTTCCCTCGGCCAACCCTCAGACCAGAATTGATGCACCAACCTCGGCAGGCCTCTCTGCCATCAACACCACCATGACGTCAGACAACTTCCTCCTCCTGCGCGAGTCCATCTCCAATACGCGCCCATCGTCGAACCTCCGCGGCGCCATGTCGCGCGAGATCCGCTGTCGTCCTTGCTGTAGATGTAACACCGCTCCTCCTCTTGTCCCCTGCAGCTAGAACGTGCTCCAAAATGATGCCCCCAAGAGGGACAACGACATCGAAGGTGCCATAATCGTCCGATCCGGTAGACCCAGATCTAGGGTTTCCCCCGGAGCATCACGAGTGGGGCGCCATGACCTACAACAACTATGCCTCTAGAAGGGAACGGCGTCATAGACGCCGCCATCGTCCGCCATGACCGTAGTCGGCATGATTTTCACCGGAAATCATGGCACCGTGGTCTCGCAGCTGACTGAAACCGAGTGGAGCTTCGCCGTGAAGACCAAACCCGCCGGCGGCACGCTGGTAGGGAGCCTCCAGCCTCCCCTCACCAGTCCTCCACGCGGCACCAGTTGCCATTCTGGAGCGGATCTGGACGGGACGCCCGATCCGCGGCTTCCGACGCGCATCTCCAGACATAGACTCCATCGAGAAGAAGAGCATCATGCCGGTCATGGATCTGGCTGCCGCCGCATAGGCAAGGGACGCCACCCTACCTACTGCTCGCGGATCCAACACCGAAGTTGCCCATGTCGCCTCCGGGTGATCCCTCAGCCCCCGCCATGACCGGCCCTCCACACACAGGACGAGGCACCGCGGCACCGTCGCCGGACCTGCCCGCGCGCCGCCACGCCCCGGATGAACGCGATGCCGCCGCCCAAGGACGCCCGCCCGAGCCGAGCCCTCACGCGTGGAGCAGATAGGCCCCAGCCGCCGCCAGCACCTTCCGGGCTTTTCCCAGTGGCGCGGAT
This sequence comes from Triticum urartu, assembly GCF_056163025.1. Classification (NCBI taxonomy): domain Eukaryota; kingdom Viridiplantae; phylum Streptophyta; class Magnoliopsida; order Poales; family Poaceae; genus Triticum; species Triticum urartu. The sequence continues at coordinate 446,420,067 of NC_141876.1, forward strand.
CGATGGCGGCGAGGGGAGAAGAGGAGGAGGGGGCTGAGGCGCTGACGGCTAGGGTTGCCCCCTCGGTCGCTCGCGGGGCATAAGCAAATTTCTTCACATTATAATGGTGGTAGCAAACTCAACAAAATAACTATCATGAGATACTTGATCGACATAATCAAATTGAACATTAAAATTAGGATGAAAAGTTTCATGGTTATCATTATTTTTATTGCATACATGTCATCACCATAATCATCATAGAATGCTACTTTGTTGTCATAGTCAATTGAAACCTCTTCAAAAGTAGTGGATTCATCACTAAATAAAGACATGACCTCTCCAAATCCACTTTCATAATTATTACAATATGATTCAGCACCCAAATCTTTCATGTTGTTAAGCGCAGTTTTGCATCATTCTTGTTTTGCTCGTCATTTACAAACCGTGCATTCGTTTCTGGTGATCCTTATATCGATTTCGACCGAAATCACCCCATCTTTCTAGTGGCATGCTTGGTTTGCCAAGTTGATGCCTTGATCATCTTTTCCCTTCCATAGTACCCACATGCATCGCACATCATACCTTGCATTCCATGCCATGTCTTGCATCATGTTGCTTGTGCGTTGCACCGTGATTGATTGTTGTTCTGTTGCTTGTGTTCTTGCTTTGGGTAGATCCGGGAGACGAGTTCGTGAATGAGGATCCTGTTGAGTACGTTTACAAGGAGCAAGATTTTGACAACCCCGAGAACTATGCAGGCAAGATGATCATTACCCCTGATATCACTTCAATCTTTGCTTGATAGTTGTTCGTTCTATCGCTATGTCATGCTACCTACCACTTTTTTATCATGCCTCCCATATTGCCATGTCGAGCCTCTAAGCCACCTTCCTAGCAAATCATTGTTTGACTAAGTTACCGCTTTTTCTCAGCCCCTCTTATAGCGTTGCTAGTTGCAGGTGCCTTGTAGGTTGTTCCATGTTGGAACATGGATATGTTGGGATATCACAACATCTCTTATTTAATTAATGCATCTATATTCTTGGCAAAGGGTGGAAGGCTTGGCCTTTTGCTCGGTGTTTTGTTCCACTCTTGCCGCCTTAGTTTCCGTCATACAGGTGTCATGTTCCTTGATTTTGCATTGCTAACATGATGAGGGTTTATGGGCCCCTCTTGATAGTTCACTTTGAATAGAACTCCTCCAGTAAGGCCCAACCTTGATTTTACCATTTTCCTAATAACAACTAAAACTTGCATAGGGACTTTCCGGACCCTGTGGACTTAATCAACCCCCGGGCCAGTGCTCCTCATGAGTGTTGGTCCAAACTAGAGCACCGAGCGGGGCCGCCCCTTGGCAACTTGGGTTATGTTGGTACCTGTACGCTTAGCTCATCCAGCGTACCATGAGAACGAGATCGCGCTACTCCTATCAGGCTAGGTCGGTGCATCGGGCGGTCTTGCTGGACTAGTTTTACCATTGTCGAAATATCTTATGCACCAGGATTTTGAGTCTGATCAAAGGGTCCCGCGATGGAGGATTGACTCCACGGATCATGAGCTTGTCATGGGCTAAGTTGGGACACCCCTGCAGGTTTTAAACTTTCGAGAGTCATGCCCGCGGTTATGTGGCAGATGGGAATTTTGTTAATATTCGGTTGTAGAGAACTTGACACTTGACTTAGTTAAAAGACACCAACCGCGTGTGTAACCGTGATGGTCTCTTTCCGATGATGTTCGGGTAGTGAACACGGTGGGGTTACGTTTGAACGCAAGTAGTTCAGGATCACTTCTTGATCACTTCTAGTTTTCGACCGTTGCGTAGTTTCTCTTCTTACTCTTGTACCCGTATGATAGCCACCATATTTTCTTAGCGCTTGCTGCAACTCCACCTCATAACCACATCCTACCCATAAGCTTAAATAGTCTTGATCTCGCGGGTTTTGAGATTGCTGAGTCCTCGTGACTCACAGTTACTACCAAAATAGTTGCAGGTGCCCATGATACCGATGCTGGTGATGCAACCGAGCTCAAGTGGGAGTTCAACGAGGACCTTGGTCGTTACTACATGTCTTTTCCTAATGATCAGTAGTGGAGCCCAGTTGGGACGATCGAGGATCTAGCATTTGGGGTTATCTTCTTTTCATTTCGATTTGTCCGTGGTCGGACTATGTGTGTACTCTGAATGATGTATGAATTATTTGATATTGTGTGACATGGCGATTGTCAGCCAACTATTTATCCCTTTCTTGTTCATTACATGGGATTGTGTGAAGATGACCCTTCTTGTGACAAAACCAACATGCGGTTATGCCTCTAAGTCGTGCCTCGACACGTGGGAGATATGGCCACATCTTGGGCGTTACAATTCAGCACCCTCCAAAATAGTGGGATCATTACTTCCTAGAGTTAACACTCTTCCAAACCCACTTTCATCGTTGTAATCATCATAAGTAGGAGGCATGTTATCATCATAGTCAATATTCTCATCAAAACTTAGGGGACTAAAAATATCATTTTCATCAAACATAGCATCCCCAAACTTATGGCTTTGCATATTATTAGCATTATGGGTATTCAAAGAATTCAAACCAACAACATTGCAATCATGCTCATCATTCAAAGATTTTATGCCAAACATTTTATTGAATTCTTCTTCTACCAATTGAGCACAATTTTTTGATCCATCATTTTCAAGAAAGACATTATAGAGATGAATAATATGAAGGAACACCAATTCCATTTTTTGTATTTTTCTTTTATAGACCAAAGTAGTGATAAAAAAAGAAACTAAAAGATTCGATTGCAAGATCTAAAGATATACCTTCAAGCACTCACCTCCCCGACAACGGCGCCAGAAAAGAGCTTGATGACTACTACACAACTTGTTCTTGTAGACTCGTGTTGGGCCTCCAAGCGCAGAGTTTTGTAGGACAGTAGCACATTTCCCTCTAGTGGATGGCCTAAGGTTTATCAATTCGTGGGACGCATAGGATGAAGATGGTTGCTCCCAAACAACCCCACAACCAAATAACGAAGAGTCTTCTATGTCCCCAACACACCAAATATAATGATAAATTGCATAGGTGCACTAGTTCGGCGAAGAGATGGTGATACAAGTGTAGTAATGATGGTAGATATTGATTTTTGTAATAGGTGAGGGAGTCCTGGATTAGGGTGTCCCTGGGCGTCCGGGCTATGTGACATGGGCCGGACTAATGGACCATGAAGATACAAGATAGAAGGCCTTCCCCTGTGTCCGGATGGGACTCTCCTTTGCGTGGATGGCAATCTTGGCGTCCGGACATGTAGTTTCCTTTCTCTGTAAACAAACTCTGTACAACCCTAGGCCCCTCTAGTGTCTATATAAACCGCGGGGTTTAGTCCACACAGGCTAAGAAAAATCATACATGCTAGACATCTAGGGTTTAGCCATTACGATCTCGAGGTATATCAACTCTTGTAACCCCTATACTCATCAAAGTCAATCAAGCAGGAAGTAGGGTATTACCTCCATTAAGAGGCCCGAACCTGGGTAAACATCATATCCCCTGCTTCCAGTTACCTTCGATGTTTAGACGCACAGTTCGGGACCCCCTACCCAAGATCTGCCGATTTTGACACCGACATTGATGCTTTCATTGAGAGTTCTGTTGTGTCGTCAACAGAAGGCTCGATGGCTCGTTCGATCATCTACAACGATGCCGTTTACAGGGAAGCTTTCCTCCCCGGCCAGATTTTTTGTATTCGGTGGCTTCGTTCTGTGTGCCAACTCGATTGGCACCTCGAACAAATTGATAGCTATGCCCCTAGTCATCAGATCAGTTTCGGGAACCTAAATTATGTCGCTGATATCCGAGGAGACTTGATCTTCGAAGGGTTCACGGCCCCGACCACTGCTCTGGTCTCCGATCTGGTGCAAACCACCAGGTCTGAAGATGGGAGTTTGGAGCCCACCGAACTCTCTGGTGCAAACCGCACTATCGAGGATCTGGAGGCGATTATGTCCACGGCAAACTCAGAATCAGACCGGGTTCCCCCTATCATTGAAGGGCCGGACTCGCCCCCGGACTACAGATCCGAACTCTCGAAGTCCACGCCAAGAAGGCATGGCCAGGAGGCTTTCACCCCGGCCAGCCCCGCGGACTCCCGCTTCTCTGTCCAAACCTCGCTCTTGAACGAGCCCCTGGACTTAATGTGATCCCTCGCTATTGCAGAGGAATCACTTCCAAATTACGCCCAGCCCAGACTAGGGTCTGAGAGCGGGGAATTTCACATCCCACCCACCACCCACTTCATAGCCACTGTCGAAGATTTAACCGACATGCCGAACTACGCCTCCGAAGACATCGACGGCATGGATGACGATGCCGGAGACGAACAAGGCCAAGATCGGCCGATCACCGGACGCTGTACGACCACCTCCACATATGATGTGTATATGGTAGACACACCCAAAGAGGATAACGATGATGGCAGGAAGGATCCGGTTTATGACAAGCCCGCTGAGGCACCTCCAAAGTGTCGACATCAGCGGCGCCGCTCGAAATCACTTCGTGAAAAAGACAGCAATACTGGCACCCAAGACAATAACACTCCGGAGAATGCCGAGGACCATCAAGCCCCTGTCGAGCCAACGTCCGAACAGGATGATTAGAGGATGTGCAAGTTAACTCTGACGATCCAGTTGGGAACGAGGACTCGGAGGATAGTAACTATCTACCAATCTCCGAGGATGATGTGAGCCTCGGCGATGAAGACTTCATCATGCTAGAGGAACCACTCGAGAAGGAGCACTTTAAGCGCCAGCTAATCGCCACTACGAGAAGCCTAAAAAAGAAGCAGCAACAGCTCCAAGCCGAACATGATACACTAAATGATAGGTGGACCCAGGTCCTGGCTGCCAAAGAGTATGGCCATCAACGACCAGCAAGGAGTTATCTGAAGCGTCGGCTACTACCACAATTCGACGATGAGGCTATCGAGCCCATACTGTCAAGCATAACCGCGATGATGAACCAGACCGGCCACCACATGGACGAAATAAAGCGGCCACCTATGCCGAACATCAAGATGTACCACCTCGCCGTAGAGGCAGAGAGATAGCGGCTCCAGGATACACTTATGACCTATGGCTGGACCTGGACAATACAGCAGGCCAAGCCAGATCAATCTATGGATCAAGGGGGCGTGCCCCAACGCGAGAAGACGACCATCAATCCTAGCGCGATAGGCACAACCTCACCCGGGCCAAAAACCGCATACGGACTTCGTCCGAACTACGCCATGACGTCGCCAGATATAGAGGCGTCACACACCCCTTACGCTTCACTGATGAGGTAATGGAGCACCAGTTCCCAGAAGGGTTTAAACCCGTGAACATTGAATCATACGATGGTACGACGGATCCTGTAGTATGGATCAAAGATTTTCTTCTCCACATTGACATGGCTTGCGGTGATGATCTCCAAGAGATCAAGTACCTCCCCCTAAAACTCAAGCGACCAGCATGACACTGGTTAAACAGCCTCCCAGAAAACTCTATTGGTCTTTGGGAAGATTTGGAGGATGCCTTTAGGGACAACTTCCAATGCAGCTATGTTCGGCCTCCAGACGCCGATGACCTTAGGCACATAGTCCAGCAGCCTAGAGAGTTAGCCCGGAAACTCTGGACCTGGTTATTAATTAAAAAGAACCAAATTGTCAATTGTCCGGACGCCGAAGCCCTCACAGCCTTTAAACACAGTGTCCGAGACGAGTGGCTCGCCCGACACCTCGGCCAAGAAAAGCCGAAGTCTATGGCAGCTCTCACTGCACTTATGCCCCGCTCTTGTGAGGGAGAAGATAGCTGGCTAGCTCGAAGAAGCAACAGTACCAGCGACCTAGGCACCTACGAAGCCAGAGACGGCAATGGCAAGCCATGGTGCAAGAAACACAAGCGTCGAAGCAACAATGAAGATACTGAAGATATAGCGGTCAATGCCAGATTCAGTGGCTCCAAACCCGGTCAGCTGAAGAAGCCATTCAAAGGAAACAAAGATGGTCCATCCAGTTTGGACAGAATACTTGATCGGCCTTGTCAGATCCACGACACCCCTGACAAGCCTGCCAACCATACCAACAGAAATTGTTGGATCTTTAAACAGGCCGGTAAAATACACACCGAACACAAGGGGAAATGGCTGCCCAACGAGGACAATGATGAAGAGCCTCGCCCAACAAGCATAGGGCGACAAAAGAAATTTCCCCCCGAAGTAAAAACAGTGAATATGATCTATGTCCCTCATATCCCCAAATGGGAGGGCAAGCGTGCACTAAGGGGCGTTTATGCCATAGAGCCAGTCGCCCCAAAATTTAACCCATGGTCAGCCTATCCGATCACTTTTGACCGCAGAGACTATCCGACCAGTTTCCGTCACGGAGGTTCGGCAGCATTGGTCCTCGATCCAGTTATCGACAGATTCCACCTCACGCGTGTCCTTATGGATGGCAGTAGCAGGCTTAACCTAGTTTATCAGGAAACTATCTGTAAAATGGGCATTGATCCATCAAGAACCAAGCCCACCAAAACCACCTTCAAAGGAGTGATACTTGGCGTAGAGGCCCGCTGCACAGGGTCCATAACGCAGGAGGTAGTATTCGGCTCACCAGATAATTTCCGAAGCGAAGAGTTGATCTTCGACATCGTCCCTTTCCGCGGCGGCTATCATGCACTGCTCGGACGGACCACGTTCGCCCGTTTCATTGCAGTCCCACATTATGCTTATCTAAAGCTCAAGATGCCCCGACCACGCGGCGTCATAACAGTCAATGGAAACACGGAGCGCTCCCTCCGTACTGAGGAGCATACCGCTTTTCCTTGTGCTCGGCATGTAAAATAGCCTCGATGCTTATCGCATCCTCTGTAAAAATATGTTTTGACGTATCAATCAGACTACAATGGAAAGAGTTTAGCCCAACCCTGTTCGGTATTGGCTTACTTCCTAATCTGTATTCCCTCCTTTCTTCAGATTATCGTATATACCTCAGCACGATTCAAATCGCCAAGGCCTCTATCGGGCCACGTATATTTTTCAAGGAAAAGAAGTTCAAACACGTTTATAGTATACTTCGGCGTCCCGAATATGCATTATATGCATCGGCTCTGAATCATGTCTTTCGTCAATAGTTGGGTTGCCCGGCTCCTGTGATTACCACCTTACGTTCCCCTTGTTCGGCTAAGGTAGTAAAGGGAGAACTACTGCGATTGTGTTTCTGGTTCGTCTAGTCAAGCACCTCATTACAGAAAGCCAAATACTGACTGTCATGATGCGGCTAGAGCTAGTCAGCAATTCAGTGACTTACTAAATCTCTAGTGATTTCTCCCGTATTACACGAAGGACTGGCTCTTCCCAGTCACGCGCTTAAGGCATCCAAGTTCGGATAGCCGCATATGCACCAGGGGCTATCTTATAGTCCCATTATCAAACTCCTATGGCTAAGTGAGAGTGATAAAGCGGCATAGTCCGATTGCCTAGTTCGCCACACTGACAGCTCTTTGATGGACCAAGACGTTGGGGCAAGAGTGGTTATGTGCTATCCCGAACACCCCCGTAGTATCTATGTGGGTGCTGAAGCCGACGGCTGGTAAACTCTCAGGGATAAAAACGGCAGCACAGGAGGAAAAATACTTTAAGGTAAAAGGCACAAATATATGACAAAAGCATTGGTTTATAATACAACGTATGGGGTGTTCAGATACATTCATTCGAACATAATATCCTTCGAGCACTGGCCCTTTATGAAGCGAGCACTGGCTTGCGGTGGTCCTTTCCTCCGGGCGGACCCTCAACTGCCACAACGGCAGCCTTCATTTTCGCCAAGCGCATCTTGACACGGGCAAAGGCCAGCCACGCACCCTCTATACATGACGACCGCTTTGTTGACGCTCAAAAATGGCATGATCGCAAAGAGTAACTTGAGGCTATAATGAGATGATGTCAAATTCATGATTTCATCACCATTGGATGACTCTCTTCAAGCCGATGAGAATAAATATATAGATGGTCCAAAACGGAGCTCGGATGCAAAAGTTATGGCAATCTTAGAGATGTTCATATTGGCACCAGATTAGAAAATGGCATGAAACCTAACCAAGATGGCCTCTGATGGAAAAAGTTAGAGCTGCAAAGTTCTTTGTCTCGTCGAAATGGACGATTTTGATATAAAAATCGTCCCCATCCGAGGTCGTATGCAAAAGTTATAGGCAAAATCGTGCGTTGCAGCAGTGTTTGGCCGGATCATCCGGGAAATTGAAGCACCGAAAGCAACAAAAGGTTTATGATGAAGCCGGATGATCTGGGTCCAGTCCCGGATGATCCGGGTGGAGGTCGGACAATCCGGGTAGAAGTCCGGACGTCCGGACAGCTTTTTCTACTATAGACTTTAGAAAACGGCCCGAAAAACCATCAAGATGGCCTCGGATCGAAAAGTGTTCAACATGAAAATTGTGCGTCTCGTCGAGGCGGTTGATTTTCATATAAAAAACGTCCAAATCCGAGGTCGTATGTGGATTCTAGAGCCAAAACAGTGAGCTGCTATTAGAAAACTGGGCTAGGCCGGATCATCCGGGCCTAGAGCTGGACATCCGGGCCGAAGGTCGTGAGAAGTCCGAGTTTGGTTAGATTTTGATGATTTGGACGGCAAGGCAAGTCCTTTTCTTGTACGGGAAGTCCATCCGCCTCTTATATAGATAAGAGGTGACGACCGATTGAACAACACACAATCGAACAAATCTATATATATCTTTCACCTTTACTTTCCTTCTCCCTTGTTCTTCTTCTTCCTCGTTCTTCGTTTGTTCTTCTTCATTGCAGGGCGGCAAACCTCGAGGCCCTAGGGGCGGTCAGGCCGACCTAGGGCAGCCCATAGCCGCTGCGCGCCCTGACGGGGTCCCTCCCGGGCGTGTGGGGTTTCGGGTCCTCAAAAGCACCCGCTGGATTGTTTGTGTACCGCGCTTCTGGACGGGTCTCTTTCGACGTGAGCTGCGGTGCATCACCCTCGGCGTTGGAGGTACACGATGACGTGTTCGTGTGCGAACACATTTTTTGGCGACTCCGCTGGGGATCGAAGCTTTGAACGGTCTCCGGCCCGTTCTTGCTACGAAGAGATCGTTATCTAAGGTTTGCAATCTACAAAGGAAACATGAATACCCAATTCACTTATGTAGATGCAAATAATCCGTATGTTGTTGCTAGATCCTTTAATGTATCGGCTAGCCCTAGCTTTATCAATCATGCATCTAATTATGTGCAAGAGCCAATGCAACATAATCTCCATGCTTCTACCTCGTATAATTTTAGCAACATGGAACATATGTATACGAACTCCCATGCATCGGCAGCCCCACAAATCCATATGCCGATGAACAACATGATGAGTTCTGTTAATCAAGTTGAAACACTTCACATAGGAACTTCTGATAGCATGCAACAAAGTGTTTCACCTTTTTATTCATCGGCAACTAGCTTGCAATATGTTAATCAAAACATGCCGGTGGATACGGGAATTGGCCATGCTACTACTAGTTATCCGTTCAATTACCCTCAATCATCATATGCTACACCTCATGCTACTAATTATTTGGCACCATATGCAACTATGGGTATTCATAATTCGGTTTCGCACCTTCACGCTAATAGCCGAATAAGTGAAAATTCTATAGGATCACATGTGTCTTCACCTACTACTGTAACGCCCTCGATGCGGCTATATCTCCCACGTGTCGAAGCACGACTTAGAGGCATAACCGCATTGAAAGCAATGTCGCAAGTGAGGTAATCTTCGCAAACAACCCATGTAATACAATAAGGGAAAAGAGATACATAGTTGGCTTAGAATCGTCACTTCACACAATACATGAATAAAGCATTACATCATCCAAATACACTCAAGGTCTGACTATGGAACCAAAATAAATGAAGAACCCCAAATGCGACAAAGGTCCCCGATCGACCCCAACTGGGCTCCACTACTGATCAACTAGAACGAAAACAACACAAAGGACAAGATCTTCATCGAGCTCCTCCTAAGCTTGGTTGCGTCACCTAGAATGGCATCATCGGCACCTGCAAGCTGGTTTTGGAAGTATCTATGAGCCACAGGGACTCAGCAATCTCGCACCCTCATGATCAAGACTATTTAAGCTTATGGGTAAGGTAAAGGTATGAGGTGGAGCTGCAGCAAGCGGCTAGATATATGGTGGCTAACATACGCAAATGAGAGCGAGAAGAGAAGGCAAAGCACGGTCGATAAAAGTATGATCAAGAAGTGATCCTAAAACAACCTACGTCAAGCATAACTCCAACACCGTGTTCACTTCCCGGACTCCGCCGGAAAGACACCATCACGGTAACACACGCGGTTGATGTATTTTAATTAAGGTCAACTTCAGGTTTTCTACAACTGGACGTTAACAAATTCCCATCTGCCCATAACCGCGGGCACGGCTTTCAAAAGTTCAAATCCCTGCAGGGGTGTCCCAACTTAGCCCATGACAAGCTCTCACGGTCAACGAAGGAATAGACCTCCTCCCGAGACATTCCGATCAGACTCGGTATCCCGGTTCTACAAGACATCCTCGACAATGGTAAAACAAGTCCAGCAAAGCCCCCCGATGCGCGGACATCCTGAAAGGAGCTGCACATATCTCGTTCTCAGGGCAACACGGGATGAGACATCCTACGAGTGAAACCAGCCCTCAAGTTTCCCCAAGGTGGCCCCGCAGTCTACTCAGTTCGGACCAACACTTAGACAAGCACTGGCCTGGGGGGGGGGGGTTAAAATAAAGATGACCCTTGGGCTGGCCTAACCCAAGGGAAAAAGAGGCTAGGTGGCTAATGGTAAAACCAAGGTTGGGCCTTGCTGGAGGAGTTTTATTCAAAGCGAACTGTCAAGGGTTTCCCATTATACCCAACCGCGTAAGGAACGCAAAATCCGGGAACATAACACCGATATGACGGAAACTAGGGCGGAAAGAGTGGAACAAAAAAACAGGCATAAGGCCGAGCCTTCCACCCTTTACCAAGTATATAGATGCATTAATTAAATAAGATATATTGTGATATCCCAACAAGTAAACATGTTCCAACAAGGAACAACATCTCCATGTTCCAGCAAGGAACAAACTTCAATCTTCACCTGCAACTAACAACGCTATAAGAGGGGCTGAGCAAAGCGGTAACATAGCCAATCAATGGTTTGCTAGGACATGGTGGGATAGAGGTTGAAAATGGCAATTTGGGAGGCATGATGAGCAAGTGGTAGGCATCGCAGCATAGGCATAGCAAAAGAGCGAGCAACTAGCAAAAAAAGATAGAAGTGATTTCGAGGGTATGGTCATCTTGCCTGAATCCCGCAAGGAAGAAGAACGAGTCCATGAAGAAGACAAACGGACGTAGACGAACGGGTCCTCACAAACGCAACGTTACTGGAACCAACCCGAAGAAGCAAACACCGGAAAGAAGCGCACAACATAGTAAACATACCACACATGAACATGGTATGATATGCGGGATGCGGTATGCGATGCATATGCATGATTTGCAAGGGAATGAGTGACCCTGGACTCAACATGGAAATCCAAGTGTGCCACTGGAAAGGTGGGATGATTTCGCTTGAAAACGATATAAAGATCACCAGAATCGGAGTTACGGTTTAGAAATGGCAAGCAATTCAAATATGGCACCGGTCTGCGATTTACAGCAAGTAGCCCTATAAATGCAACAAGTTAAACATGCTACAACCCTCAAACATGGCGACAAAATACATGACAGGGATCCACTCATGATGCTTAACAAAATATGTACACTGAGCTACGGCCAATTCATCCACTAACAGGTTCAAACAAGCATGGCAAAAATGCATTTGATAAACAGATTTCAGACTTGGTGAAATTAACACTTGTCTGGAATTTTAGATCAGGTACCACTCTTTGGAGCATGAAAACTATATGCTAGAGGACCTGAACATGGAAAAGTAAAGCATGGCATGGAGCTACTCAAAGAGCTTAACAAAAGTCCCTTAGTGACCTTGAGCCAAAAGGGATCAGAAAATACAATTGCAAGCATGTGAACATGGCAAAAACATAATCAGACTCTCAAACTTAGTGAAAAACTGGAGCATGCAAATCAGATATCAAGTAGGCATGTTTACGAGCTCGATGCACTCACTATAGAGCAAGTCATAACAATCTAAGCATACACCCATCAATAATACACATTATATAAGCTAGACATGGCAATAACAATAACATAGCATGCACGGATCAACAACAACATCCCCGGCAAAATCGCTAACAAGTAGACAATCTGCCCAGATTCACGAAATAACAAAAGTAGAGATCGATTGACTCAGTCTAGGTTACTCCATAATTGCAAACAAAGACATGGATGGATAGAGCACTACAAGATTAACAAAACATCCTTACTGATCGTCCTCAAAAGAGGCACGGATCACTAGGAAACAACATGAACTTATGGCATATTGAAATAAACAGATCAAGGACTTAGTGGAAATGCTAAGTCCCTGAAATCAGCATTAACGAATGCTCCACTTTGCAAGCTTGTGCTAGTCACCACACACATCAAAAAAATACATGGATAGCACCTCTAGAAAGATGGCAAAGCATATAAAAAACTCATGAAGAGCTCAGGGGCATATCATGCACACAATAATCATGGCAAAAATGACAAATGTCTAATTGGAGCAGCAGATCTGACAATCATCTCAAATAGCACTCTTCCAACAGCATTTGGGGCATCAAGATGAGCTCAAATGAAAATGATGCAATGGGATGAAATGATGTACTCTCTGAGGCGAACATTTTGATATGCTATATGCATGAATCGGAGCTACGGATGCAAAGTTACGACATGATGAACATGGGCATATGAAACATGGAAATCTCGGGGACTTGGTGAGATATAGACCTCTCCGAGAAAGTCAACCCGGGATGGAGACGTGTGGGACGGAGGGATCCGGATCTGGACGGGGCATTTGGATCAGGGAGTGGTGGATCTGGTCCCGATCCACGGGACCTCGCCGGAGACGATGAAGATGGCCGGACTTGGAGGAAATCGCCGGGGTTTGTGCTTGGGGCTGCGCCGGTCGAAGCAAGGCGGAGGAGGCGGTGTAGGTGGCCGGATCCGGCTGCCGATGGCGTGCATGCGCTGTGGCGGGGCGGTGGAGCATGGCTTCCCGCGAGCTGACGAGGAGGCGCGGCTTGCGGGGTCCTCCGAGGCGGGGCGAGGCGGGCGCGCCGGCGAGTCCGGCGACCGGAGCCAGGGAGGCATGGCGGCGTTGCCTAGTGGCGGCGGAGGCGAGCGGCCGCGGGTGATGAAGGACGCGGGCGGGTGGTGGCGAAGGCCGAGCGGCGGCGCACAGATCCGGGCCCGGGCGGGCCTGTCCCGGGTCCGGCGGGCCGCGGGAGGAGGCGCGGTGAGGTGGCGCTGCGCCTGATGAGGTGGCGGCGTCCGATAGGAGGAGAGCGGCGGTGGCGCAACGTGGCAGCGCGTCATTGGATAGGCGACATGGCCGGACGGGGTGGACATGTCCGGCCATTGGGCGGACGTGTCCGGCGGCGCAAGGAGGACGAAGATAGGGTTAGACTGCAAGATTTTCGGGGAGAGCCACATATATATAGGTAGAGGGAGCTAGGAGAGTCCAAATGAGGTGCGGTTTTCGGCCACACGATCGTGATCGAACGCTCTAGAAGATGGAGAGGGTTTTGATGGGTTTTGGGCCAAATTGAAGGGGTGTTGGGCTGCAACACACACGAGGCCTTCTTGGTCCCTCGGTTAACCGTTGGAGCATCAAACAAAGTCCAAATGGTACGAAACTTGACAGGCAGTCTTCCGGTAGTAAACCAAGGCCTCTTGGCAAGTCTTGGTACAATCCGGAAATGTTTAATCCACACACACGAGAAGAAGATAGAAATGACCACCGGAGGAGAACGGAGCGCCGGATTGCAAAACGGACAATGGGAAAAAAGCTCGGATGCATGAGACGAACATGTATGCAAATGAAATGCGCATGATGACATGATATGCAATGCATGACATGCAAGAAATGACAAGGCAACAATAGCGAATAACTGGACGACACCTGGCACATCGGTCTCGGGGCGTCACAACTACCGTGGCATATCATGTACCCCCTACACAATTACAGAATTTCGGCAACATCTCATTACCGAAAGAGTCTAAAAGCATCGGGGGGAAACCTTATCCAGACTGGGTGGTTGAGAACAAGCTTACATTTTCTTGGTATTTGTGCAACTCCATTCTACAGGAACTAATAGAAGGCGGGAAGCCTCATGATTTTGCTGCAGTAAAAGCTAGAGTTGTGCAAATGGTGCAGTCGCCCAGTGCTGTACCGTCTAGTGTACCACCTAAACAATTGCAAAGTTTTGGCACCTCATTGCCGAAAGATTCTTAAAGTATTGGGGGGCAATCTCATGAGGAGTGGATGGAAATTGAGATGAAAACGTTCAAAGCTCACCAAGCTGAGATGTGGGCTAAAATTAGACAAGAGCGAGAAGCCTTGCAAATTCAAAAAGATAAAGGTATTGATTCGGGTAACAAATAAAATTCAGTTATTGAAAAAGCCAAACCAAGTAGTATATATTCCGAGTCCATCAAATCCAAAGAGGCAAGCATTATTGAGAAAGGGCATGGAAAGCATAGCAAGGCAGTCATGCTTGATTTTTCTGAAGTTAATGGAACCTACTTCCTGCCCTATGAGTTTCGTGCCATAGAAATTGACGAGCTTCAAGAACAAGAACAAGTAGCCGAAGAAAGTTTGGTGGACAAGGATCTTCAAACTAATGGTGCACGAAATCAAGAAAAAGATGATGACACGGCGTTGGGGAGCTATCCGAAGGCGGAGCAAGATATTCTTCAAGTCACACCATTGTCATGCTTTCCCAACATATTTGAAGAGGTATGTATAGCAATTAATTTACCTGTTTTCAGATTTGGTCATGACTTAGTTGTTCATGCATATATTAGAAAAATCTTCCTAAGAAATATTGAGAGACCAATGAAGAAGGGTAATTTATTTGTTAGCAATCAGATTGTCACAAAGCATATCGGTTAACACATTGCACCATTCAGAAAGACCGATAGAGAAAAATTATTATAGCGAAGGCCTTTCCCATTGCTTTATCTAAAACTCATATCTAATTGGGTAGCTTTGCTTAGTTTTTACTTGGCTTACACTTGGTCTCAATTGAGACATGTATGTTCTAACTATTTTCGTTTCAGAAATTTAAAGCCAAGGTTAAAATCCTCTGAGCAAATTGATGCCAGTATAGTTTCTTATCCAAAGACATCAGAGATAGAGTGCAAAACACAATGCATAGCCGAATGGGGTGATGCAAAATCTGAACCATTCGTTTGCTTAACTGCAAAGCCGTTCTCACAACAAGATCGACTAGAGAATAAAAAGTTTACCTTCAATTCAAGCATGTGCGATCAAATATTTAATTTGTTGTTGAGAAATAATTATATTAGAATTCTTGATCACCATGTTGAGCCATCTCTCTAGGGACAAACGTATTGTAAGTTGCATGATTCGTCCAAGCATAATTTTGAGGATTGCAACATGTTTCGTCAAATAGTTAAATCGGCCATTGATAAAGGACGATTGAAATTTGTTGAGACACCAAGAGATGACCAGTCTATTCCGATTGGTCCCGATGGCAGAAAGTTTTTGTATCGGCTACTTCAAGCCGATCCATTTAAAGAGAAGGTAAAAACTGCAGGTGATGGGATCAAGCTTTCAAGTAAAGAAGTTGTTGAAGAGCATAATGAACATAATCTTGAGGACGAAAATTCCATCGAAGCTACAATGGAGACGCCAAGGACTGGGGGGCAGCAAGGAAATTCAGAGATCAGTGCAAGCACAACCAAAAGAAACAAAGGCCGCAATAAGCACAAGTGCAAGAAATCCAAGGCCACTTTTGCACAATTATTAGATAAATATCAAAAGAAGAATGAAGAGAAAAGTGCTTATCGGCCAACTAATGCAAAAGCATCAAGATCACCCCCAAGGCGCAAATATGAGGATCGGTATTGGAAAAGTGAAAATTTTCATGCAACATATTCATATCCTTATTTTGGGCCGCCAATGCCAATGTCGTGGATGCCTTCCTATGCTCATGCAGATTCATATCCATCACGGGACAAGTATGATACAAGGGCACATTCTCCATCTTATTTTAAACCATCTCACCAATATTATGCAGCTCCGAGAAGATCAACATTTGAACAATCACATGTTAAAGACCGTTTTAATCATAAGGAATCGGTTCAGATCTCAAGAAATAAGAAAGAGGTGATCAAGCAAGTATATCGAGTTAAAAAAGATGGTCGCAAGAGTGCCAATTCAGATTTGGTCTTAAAGGATAAAGAGCCAATTAAAGTGTTGACATTGGCTACAAAAGGCAAAGAAGTGAAGCAATCAATTGATAAAAATCAGAGTGCCAAATCTAAAGATAAGAGGTTGAGGGTGCACAAGGTCCAAAAAGAGTTGCCATTGGTTGAAACAAAATCACAGCCGACATGCCCACTCGGCTTTCGTATTGGCAAAAGGAGGAATTACAAAATCTTAGTGCACAAGAGCTAAGAAAGAAGAAGATGGCATGGATTCCTAAGAAGACCAATCATAACAAAAATGATTTGCATGCTTCTATTGCAATAAGTACAATAAAAGTGAAGAAAGAGAAGAATGGAAGCAACAAACAATTAAGCCGAAGGTGCGCATCACAACATCAAAATCTTCGGTTAGCACATTATCCATTTTCTTCAACCATGCCGTTGATGCCTTTGCCATGGAATTCATCCCTAGGGACCTCATGTTAATGGCCGATATTTATCTATCGCCCTAAGAATATGTCAAAGCATGGCCGGTGTAGTATCCTAACACCGTCCTTAGTTCAATTGGAGACCAAAACAAGCCTCATGCCGCTTAAAATATTTTTTCACAATAATCAAAGCCGAATATAAAAGTTTATTCGTTTTGGAGCTTTTGGTTGCCATAGGTGCTATACATATTGAGGCTTTGGGTGATTCGTTATGAGTAGTACAACAAATATCCAAGAGTTATCAATGTTTTGACGAATAACTTATAGTTTATCTTGAGGTATGCAAAATTTACCTTGGGTTGCTTTAAAATTGTTCATATTTATAGACATGACAATTCGGAAAAGTTGGCACAGCAAGCATCTGGCTACTATGTTAATCATGGTGTGTTGCATTTCTATCAATAGCCGATGCTTAGTCTCGTCAACATAGGTAAGGCCAAACCGAAGTCCACCGCTTCGGCCACTAATATTTTTTTATGCAGGTAAAAGTGAGGATTGGAGAGAGTTTATTGTTGATTATCTGCAAAGTCCTAATAAAAGGGTGAACAATATGGTTCAGAGGATGACCTTGAGATACATATCTACGGAACTTTATCATCGAATTGCTAATGAAGTTGAAAAGGTTTCACCCAAGTTTGCATCAAGGAGTCAAACAAATAATGGCCGATATATATTTATCGCCCTAAGCACATGCAAAGTGGCCGATGGAGTGTTGGCATCGTCCTTAGAACTAACAGGTACAAGTTATTTCTCGGCACGATACCTTTGCCGAAAAACAAGGGGGAATATGTTGACGCTCAAAAATGGCATGATCGCAAAGAGTAACTTGAGGCTATAATGAGATTATGTCAAATTCATGATTTCATGTCACCATTGGATGACTCTCTTCAAGCTGATGAGAATAAATATATAGATGCTCCAAAACGGAGCTCGGATGCAAAAGTTATCACAATCTTAGAGATGTTCGTATTGGCACCAGATTAGAAAATGGCATGAAACCTAACCAATATGGCCTCTGATGGAAAAAGTTACAGCTGCAAAGTTTTTTGTCTTGTCGAAACGGACGATTTTGATATAAAAATCATTCCCATCCGAGGTCGTACGCAAAAGTTACAGGCAAAATCGTGCGCTGCAGCAGTGTTTGGCCGGATCATCCGGGCCGGGGCCCGGATCATCCCGAAAATTGAAGCACCGAAAGCAACAAAAGGTTTATGATGAAGCCGGATTATCTGGGTCCAGTCCCGGATGATCCGGGTGGAGGCCGGACAATCCGGGTAGAAGTCCGGACGTCCGGACAACTTTTTCTACTATAGACTTTAGAAAACGGCCCAAAACACCATCAAGATGGCCTCGGATCGGAAAGTGTTCAACATGAAAGTTGTGTGGCTCGTTGAGGCAGTTGATTTTAATATAAAGAACATCCAAATACTAGGACGTGTGTGGATTCTAGAGCCGAAACAGTGAGCTGCTATCAGAAAACTGGGCTAGGCCGGATCATCCGGGCCTAGAGCCGGACATCCAGGCCGAAGGTCGTGAGAAATCTGAGTTTGGTTAGATTTTGATGATTTGGACGGCAAGGCAAGTCCTTTTCTTGTACGGGAAGTCCATCCTCCTCTTATATAGATAAGAGGTGACGGCCGATTGAACAACACACAATCGAACAAATCTATCTATATCTTTTACCTTTACTTTTCCTTCTCCCTTGTTCTTCTTCTTCCTCGTTCTTCGTTCGTTCTTCTTCATTGCAGGGCGGTGAAACTCGAGGCCCTAGGGGCGGTCAGGGCAACCTAGGGCAGCCCATAGCCGCTGGGCGCCCTGACGGGGTCCCTCCCGGGCGTGTGGGGTTTCGAGTCCTCAAAAGCACCCGCTGGATTGTTTGCGTACCACGCTTCCAGGCGGGACTCCTTCGACGTGAGCTGCGGTGCATCACCCTCGGCGTTGGAGGCACACAGTGACGTGTTAGTGTGCGAAGACGCTTGAACGCATCAATTCGGAGCAGCGCATCGACGAGTCACTGCACTAGGCTGAAATAGTTGCTTGGGACGGGTTCGGCTGGCCATAGCCGGACTATGACGTCCCTCATGGCCAATCCGGACATCCAATGCAGCTCGGCCCACTGCGCCATCTGGTCATTCAACAGCGTTGGGCGCTCCTGCGCCGCGAACTGTGACCATAATAGCTTCTTAGCTGTGTGCCCCTCCTTGGCCTGGAAGAACTGCTCGGCGTCAACAGCACTCTTCGGAAGATACACAAAGGCATCTGGAACACTCCACAGTCGAGTGAGCAAGGCATATTTCTGATTGCCGAATTTACTCTGTAAGAGAAAGGGCTTACCAACCACTATCTGTCCGGCCTGCTTGATCTCCTCGCGTGGTGCTCGGTATTCGGTCCGTGCCTCCTTGGCCTCTTGAAGAGCCTTGTCAAGGTCTGTCGCCAGGGCTTTATTATTCTCTTCTAGGTACTCGCACTTGCTGGTGGCTTCCTTGAGCGCGTGCTCCACTTCGGTCACCCGCTCCTCGTATTGGCGGCGGACGACCTGTTCAAACTCCAAGTCTTCGCCGCTTTATCAGCGACCGCTTTGTTCACCCTTGCCTGCTCCTTGGCCTAGGCAAGTTCACCTCTAAGGGTCTCGACCACAGGAGCACTGCCTGCAATCATACACATAGCAGTGCATGAGCTTCAACTCAGAGTCCGCATATTAATATAGGCATGAATGAGATATTTTGAAACATACCTTGCGCTTCATCAAACATCTCGTTGATGCGGACGAGATCCTTACCCGCCAGCCCCAGCTTACGCTTGAGCTCGGATACTTCGGCGGCCTGGGCAGTTGCCGATAACAGTGAAGCCTATTTCTCAAACTAGACCAGCACATTATCTCCTTCAAATATTATCGATACTCCATTCGGCCTTTTTCCCAAAAGCCGAACAGAGTCTCAGGGGCTACCACCTATATACAGGCATATTATTCATATGAAAAGTGGTCAAGAATATTACATCGCATACCTCGAAGCCTGTTAGTGGGCTAGTGAATGCTTCATTCAGCCCGCTCTTGGCGGAATGAACCTTTTCAACCACCACACAATTTAGGGTGCGGTGCTCCTCCACGATGGAAGCACGTTGCAGTGCCTCCATCAGTATGTTCGGTGCCTCCGGATTAGTGGAGGTCACCGCTGGAGTTGGTGCTCCCCCCTCTGAAGGGGGTCGGTTGTTCAGTTTCGGAGCCACTTGGGTTTCCGGAATGGTGTTCGGCTGGGGGCCGGACTGGTCAAGGCCCCCGCCGTCAGTCTCCATGGATATTGCTTCCCCCGTGTTCTCAACAATTTGGGAGGCATGAAAGCAAGTGGTAGGTCCAAGCTTGTAAGGACGTTTGCACACAGGTTCCGTACCAGGCTCAAGATCGATGACGAATTCAACTGGCCGGTGCGGAGGCATTCCTGGAAGCTCTTCTGGAAAGACGTCTTGATACTCGCAAACAACTGGGATTTGCGAGATAGCATCCAGTTCACCCTTCTCATTGAGAGAAAATAGACGGATGTTATCATCACGAGCGGCAAAGACAATTACATCCTCAGACGAATGAGTGAATTGAATCTGCCTTGCAGCACAATCAATATGCGCCTTATGCTTAGAAAGCCAATCCATTCCGAGAATAAGATCAATATCCGAGTTGCCAAGAACCACCGGAGAAGAAAGAAACTTGTAGTCGCCCAACATGATAGTAACATCCGGGACATAGGTATTAGCTGTCATTTGCTTGCCCGGTGACACAATTTGCAAGGAACTTTGCAGATACTGATAATCGCACTCATACTTTGATGCAAAAGGTTTGGAAATGAAACAATGCGATGCACCAGTGTCAAAAAGAACTTTTGCAGGGATATCGTTAACAGGAAGGTTACCCATCATGACATCTGACGAGTCCTCTGCCTGAGCTGCATTCATCAAGTTGACCTTGGCGGACTTGGTGTTATGCTTGACCATAGCTGTACTTGCCGATCTCACAGGAGGAGGAGGAGGGAGACGCCTCTGATTGAAGCATTTGTTGGCATAGTGACCCTTCTGTTGGCACTTGTTGCACATGATCTCTGAAAGCGGACGGTGATACGGAGCACTAGATGTTGGAGCTTGAGACGAAGTCTTGTTCTGAAAGCCAGGGTTGGGTGGGTGGGAAGATCCACTGCCACCTTTTCTCTTCTGATACGACTGACGAAACAGAGGAGGAGGAAGCCAATACTTCTGCTGCTTGGCCACTTGAGTAGAGGAAGAAGGAGTAGCATCTCTGACTCGCTTCTTGGAAGCATCACACCTCAGTTGAGCGGCCTCTTGCTTCAATGCCATGTTGTAGAACTCATCGTACCTCAAGGGATCAAAGAGAACAAGAGCTAGCTGAATTTCTTCTCTGAGACCACCCCTAAACTGGTATATCATGCTCTTCTCATCAGGGACGTCCTTCTTAGCAAAGCGGGCGAGCTTCTGAAACAACTTGTTGTAGTCATAGACAGACAAAGAGCCTTGCTTTAGGTTGCGGAATTCCTCACGCTTGCTTTCAACCACGCTCTGGGGAATATGATGAGCTTTGAAGTCTTGACGGAATTCATCCCAGGTAATCGCACGGCCTCCTCTGGAATCCTTGTACTGCTGGAACCATTCTGCAGCTTGGTCTTTGAGTTGGAAGGATGCGAACTTGACAAAGTCCTCAGGCCTGACGTTACTGCACTCGAAATGCTTGCACAGATCCACGAGCCATTCATCAGCATCAGTTGCCTCAACACAATTGCTGAAAGTCTTTGGCCCGTTAGCAAGGAACTGGTTGAGTGTAGCAAAGTGATTCTTATTGTTGCCTTGGTTGCCTTGGTTTGCTTGATTGCGCTCTTGAAGAATTTGCATGATCAACTGTGTGTTTGCATTGGTTGCGTCCATCACAGCTTGCCATGCCTCCGGAGGAGGGGGAGGTGGTGGCGGATCTTGATTCTGATTCTGATTGGTGCTCTTAGCGGGAGCCATCCTGAAGAGGTTGACCACCGTTAGCACATTGACAGATAAAATGAAGCTGAATCCAATGGAATGAAAATTGCAACATAAAGTCTTCACATCCGAACATAAGAACGAATGCATTCCTCTTGAAATGGTCACATATCCATAAATTGAGAAGCCACTTAGAATTTAGGTAGAGGAATAAATCAACAAGGTACGGATCAAGAACGAATACTCGGTAGGAAATCCCAATCTCAAACCAAATATCCGTGGAAGAAAAGCTAGAGCTACAAGAATTCCCACCTATGAAACTCCCGAACCTTTCCGGTTATGCAATCAGGTGTTGGGGATACAGGGGAAGCATAATATCTCACCCAAATCTAGAAAATCCTACATCCAGTTGTATCCATCCTTCAACACATAACCAAGAAAAACTTCGGAAACCATCTACCTCAACCTTCGAAAAGCTTCCGTTATACAAGTTATGGCGATACTCCCGAACTCCCGCCCCAGTACTGGGAGGCGTCGAGGTTATCTCACCAACGAACTGCATAAGAGAGATTTTCGATGTCGACGGTCTAAACGCTGGTATTCCAGAACTGCAACGATAAAATTGTGACGACAACACCTCAGAGCTCAACTCCCCGGGACACTGCCTCAACCCCTAAAGACAAGAGGCACCAAGAACAATGTTCTCGTCACAAAACCATCGGAACGATTCCAAGATACCTGCGTGATCCTAAAAAATTTTTAGTGAAATTTGAGAAGAGAAGAGTCAAAACTCTACGTCAGGATGCCTTACCAGAGCGATGAGGAGATTGGGGAGTAAAAAGAATTCCTAAACTCTCTGATATATAATTCCTAAATGACTCAAAACATTTTTTCTAGACTCAACTCGGCCTCTAAAAACGATCAAGCAATGGGGGCTCCTAATGTCGGGGAAGGCTCTGATTACCAACTTGTAACGCCCTCGATGCGGTTATAGCTCCCACGTGTCGAGGCACGACTTAGAGACATAACCGCATTGAAAGCAATGTCGCAAGTTAGGCAATCATCACAACATCCCATGTAATATAGATAATAAAAGGGGAGATACATAGTTGGCTTACACTCGCCATGTCACGCAAAGTACATAAATAGCATTACAACATTCAAACACTCATGGCCCGACTACGACGCCAAAATAAAAGATAACCAACATGCGACACGGTCCCGATCACCCCAACTGGGCACCACTACTGATCATCAGGGAAAGACACGTAGTATCGGCGTGAGTCCTCGTCGAACTCCCACTTGAGCTCAAGCGCATCATCTGGAACGGAATCATCTGCCCTGCATCTGGTTTGGAAGTAATCTGTGAGCCACAGGGACTCAGCAATCTCGCACCCTCGCGATCAAGACTATTTAAGCTTATAGGTAAGGCAAGGAAAATATATGTGGAGCTGCGGCAAGCGACTAGCATATATGGTGGCTAAACTGTTCGCAAAAGAGAGCGAGAAGAGGAGGCAAAGCGCGAACGAGAAACTAGAGGAAAACCTGCGCAAGCATTACTCCAACACCGTGTTCACTTCCCGGACTCCGCCGAGAAGAGACCATCACGGTAACTCACACTGTTGATTCATTTTAATTAAGTTAAGGTTCAAGTTATCTACAATCGGACATTAACAAATTCCCATCTGCCCATAACCGCGGGCACGGCTTTCGAAAGTTCAAATCTCTGCAGGGGAGTCCCAACTTAGCCCATGACAAGCTCTCACGGTCAACGAAGGAATAGACCTTCTCCCGAGACATTCCGATCAGACTCGGTATCCCGGTTCTACAAGACACTTCAACAAGTTAAAACAAATCCAGCAACACCGCCCGAATGTGCCGACAAATCCCGATAGGAGCTGCACATATCTCCTTCTCAGGGCACACTCAGATGAGCCAAATGTCGGGTAGGCCAGCCCAGAGTTGCCCCTGGTAGCCCCGGACATCGCTCGGTTGGACCAACACTCAGAGGAGCACTGGCCCGTGGGGGGGGGGGTTAAATAAGATGACCCTCGGGCTCCGGAAACCCAAGGGAAAAAGAGGCTAGGTGGAAAATTGTAAAACCAAGGTTGGGCATTGTTGGAAAAGCTTTAATCAAGGCGAACTATCAAGGGTTCCCATTATAACCCAACCGCGTAAGGAACGCAAATTCCGGGAACATAACACCGACATGACGGAAAACTAGGGCGGCAAGAGTGGAACAAAACACTAGGCGAGAGGCCGAGCCTTCCACCCTTTACCAAGTATATAGATGCATTAAGATAACAAGGCAATATAGTGATATCCCAACGAGTAAATAATGTTCCAACAAGGAACGGTCTCCAATCTTCACCTGCAACTAGCAACGCTATAAGAGGGGCTGAGCAAAGCGGTAACATAGCCAATCAACGGTTTGCTAGGACATGGTGGGTTAGAGGTTTGACATGGCAATTTGGGAGGCATGAAAGCAAGTGGTAGGCATCGTAGCATAGGCATAGCAAAAGAGCGAGCATCTAGCAAAGCAAAGATAGTAGTGATTTCGAGGGTATGATCATCTTGCCTGCAAAGTTGTCAGAGTTGACTGGATCCTCGAAAGCAAACTCAACGGGCTCCTCGTTAGCGAACTCGTCTCCCGGCTCTACCCAAACAAGACAAACAAGCAAACGGAACGCAATCAACCACGTGCAAAGCTCAAACAATATGATGCAAAGATGGTATGCTATGCAGGATGCAATATGGGATGCATATGCAATATTTGACAAGAAAAGCATGAACCTGGCCTAAACATGGAAATCCAAGTGTGCCACTAGAAAGATGAGATGAAATCGCTTGAAAACGATATAAAGAACGCCGGAATCGGAGTTACGGTGTGGAAATGGCAAGCAATTCAAATATGACGACGTTCTGCGATTTACAGCAAGTAGCCAACTAGATGCAACAATATGAACATGCTACAGCATCCAAACATGGCATCAAAATACATGTCAGGGATCCACTCATGAGGCATAACAAAAGACTAGCACTGAGCTAGGGCCAATTAATCCATTAACAGGCTCAAACAAGCATGGCAAAAATGCATTTGGTAAACAGATTTCAGACTTAGTGAAATTAACACTTGTCTGGAATTTCAGATCAGATAGCACACTTTGGAGCATGAAAACTATATGCTATAGGTGCTGAACATGACAAAGTAAAGAATGGAATGGAGCTACTAAAAGAGCTTAACAAAAGTCCCTTGGTGACCTTGAGCCAAAAGGGATCAGAAAATACATTTGCAAGCATGTGAACCTGGCAAAAACATAATCAGTTCTCAGAATTAGTGAAAACTGGAGCATGCAAAATCAGATATCAAGTAGGCATGTTTACGAGCTCGATGCACTCACTACAGAGCAAGTGATGACAATCTAAGCATACACCCATCAAGAATACACAAAATACAAGCTAGACATGGCAAGAACAATAACATAGCATGCACAGATAAACTACAACATCCTCGACAAAATCGTTAACAAGTAGACAATCTGCCCAGATTCACGAAATGACAAAAGTAGAGCTCAATTAACTCAAGCTAGGGTGCTCCATAATTGCAAACAAAGACATGGATGGATAGAGCACTACAAGATTAACAAAACATCCTTACTTATCATCCTCAAAAGAGGCACAGATCACTAGGAAACAACATGAACATATGGCATATTGAAATAAACAGATCAAGGACTTAGTGGAAATGCTAAGTCCCTGAAATCAGCATTAACGAATGCCCCACTTTGCAAGCTTGTGCTAGTCACCACACACATCACAAAAATACATGGGTTGCACCTCTGGATAGGTGGCAAAACATATAACAAAACACATGAAGAGCTCAAGGGCATATCATGCACACAATAATCATGGCAAAAATGACAAATATCTAAATGGAGCAGTAGATCTGACAATTATCTCCAATAGCACTCTTCTAACAGCATTTCGGGCATCAAGATGAACTCAAACGAAAATGATGCAATGAGATGAAATGATTTACTCTCTGAGACAAACATTTTGATATGCTATATGCCCAAAACGGAGCTACGGATGGGGAGATACAACATGATGAAAAGTGAAAATTAGCTAGGGTTTCGGGGCAAATAGCGAGGGGAGGAGGAGGCCGGAGCCGGGGCCGGGGTTGGTGTAGATGGCGGCGGGGCTTGGCTCCCGCGGCGCGGGCGCACGGCGGCGAGGTCCGGCCGACGCCGGGCGGTGGCCGGCGCGGTGTGGCATGGCGTGGCGGTGGCCGCCGGCGAGGAGATGGGGTGGCGCAGGGCGGAGGAAGAGGCGGCTCGGGCGGCGCGGAGGGAATGGGCCGCGGGGGCCCGCGGTGGGCTTGCCGGGCCGCGCGGTGGGAGGTGGCCGGCGCTGCCACGTGGCGGCTCTCGGTTGGATGGCGGTGGCGGCGGACGTTGTCCGGCGCGCGGAGAGGAGCGGGGCTAGGGTTAGGGATCCGGAATTTTCGGGGGGGTGCACCTATTTATAGATAGAGGGAGCTAGGAGAGTCCAAATGAGGTGCTGTTTTCGGCCACGCGATCGTGATCGAACGCTCTAGATGATGGAGAAGGTTTTGGTGGGTTTTGGGCCAAAATGAAGGGGTGTTGGGCTGCAACACACACGAGGCCTTTTTGGTCCCTCGGTTAACCGTTGGAGTATCAAACTAAGTCCAAATGGTACGAAACTTGACGGGCGGTCTACCGGTAGTAAACCAAGGCCGCTTTACAAGTCTCGGTCCAATACGGAAATGTTTAATCCCCACACACGAAAGAAAGGTAGAAATGACCACCGGAGGAGAACGGAGCGCCGGAATGCAAAATGGACAACGGGGAAAATGCTCGAATGCATGAGATGAACATGTATGCAAATGCAATGCACATGATATGAGATGCATGACAACGATAACAACACACGGAGACAAAAACCCGAACCCGAGAAAATAAGATAACTTAACGCCGGAAACGGCAAGAGTTGGAGTACATATTAGGAAAATCATATTCGGGGTGTTACACCAGCACCATCTCCTCTCAAACCCTATTTCATCTCTTGTATCTGATCTTTGTCTCAAAACCTCAGATTGGTACCTGTGGGTTGCTAGTAGTGTTGATTACTCCTTGTAGTTGATGCTAGTTGGTTTATTCGGTGGAAGATTATATGTTCAAATCCTTAATGCATATTAATACCCCTCTGATTATGAACATGAATATGATTTGTGACAAGGTACGTTTGTCCCTGAGGACATGGGAGAAGTCTTGTTATAACACTACTAGGAAAAGGGCTAAAGATGAAATTGACACTAATGGCGCACCAGAGAAGTGGTACACCACTACTATTTACTAATGGCGCACCACGTGAAGATACGCCATTAGTGTGTAAGACACTAATGGCGCACCAGGCACAAGCACTAGTAGAAAAAGGGGCTTTGGTCCAGGCCGGGTAAGCCCATTAGTCCCGGTTCAGTCCAGAACCGGGACCAATGGGTGCATTTATCCTGGTTCGTGCGGCTCAGGCATTAGTCCCGGTTCACCTGGGCCCTTTAGTCCCGGTTTGTGCCACGAACCGGGACTAAAGGGTGCGATGCCCATTAGTCCCGGTTGGTGGCACCAACCGGTACTAAAGGTTAGACCGTTAGTCCCGGTTGGTGCCACCAACCGGGACTAATGGGCTTTGAGGCATTAGTACCGGTTCATTGCACGAACCGGTACTAAAGGTCCCATTTTCAAACTCTCCCCCCCCCCCCTGGTGGACCGCCTTTTCAAAAACAAAATAAAATGATGGAAATGTCAAAAAAATAAAATAAAATAAGTCTCCCATGTGATATGTGGTCTAGTTGTTGGGAAAATTTACAAATATGAATTTCGACTTTATTTACAAAATCTCTCTGGAATTTGTAAAATGGGCATAACTTTTGCATACGAACTCGGATTAAAAAGTTTTTTATATGAAAAATCATCTACTCGAAAAGTTACATCCGATGGAGACAGCCTATGGCCTGTTTGCAAATTTGTAGAATCCTCAAATTCCAAAAGGAAGAAAAGGTTATGCTCAAATTTCAGTTTTTTTAAATTTTCATTAAATCTGGTCAAACTATGGTCAAACTACTTATTCAAGAAGTATTAGTGTTACTAAATAATTATTCAAGAATATTAGTGTTATCAAATAATTATTTCAGTTTTTTGAATTTTGGTCAAATCTGGTAAAACTATGGTCAAACTGTGGTCAAACAATGGTCAAACTACTTATTCAAGAAATATTAGTGTTACTAAAAAATTATTGTTTTTTTAGGACAATAGTTTCAAACTGAAACAGTGAAATGTGTGACTTCATGCTCAAGCTAAACTCCTGAGGGTTAATAGGATTGACATCTTACTATTGTCAGGAAAACAACGAGTGCAGACTTGGAAACGAGGGAGAATAGAACCCGGAAGTTAAGCGTGCTCAGGCTGGGGGAGTGGGAGGATGGGTGACCGTCCGGGAAGTTAGATGATTTGGAATGATGAGGGGTGATTAGAGATTAAATTGAGCAGTGATGAGGGGTGATAAGAGATTAGAGGTTAAAATAATTCAGAAATTTGAAAATAAAAAAAATTCAAAAAAAATTCAAAAAAAATTTCAAAAAGAAAATTCAGAAAATTTCCTTTAGTACCGGTTGGTGTTACCAACCGGGCCTAAAGGTGGACCGGCCACGTGGAGGGCCTTTAGTCCCGGTTCTGGTTTGAACCGGGACTAAACGGTCAGGGCATTAGTACCGACCCTTTAGTCCCGGTTCAGGAACCGGGACTAAAGGCCCTTACGAACCGGGACAACAGGCCCTTTTTCTACCAGTGAAGGTGCACCACTAGTAACAAAATGTTTTTTTTCATTTTTTTCAAACATACTAATGGCGCATCCGGGCAAAGTGCGCCATTAGTAGTTAGAACTACTAATGGCGCACCAACCGTTGAGTTCGCCACTACTGTATTCATTTTTTTACTTTTTTGCAAAACTACTAATGGCGCACCGTCGCATAGTGCGCCATTACTAGTTCAAACTAGTAATGGCGCACTTTGCCACGGTGCGCCATTAGTATAAAAATTATTTTTAATACTTTTTTGCAAAACTACTAATGGCGCATGTATGTGTGGTGCACCCTCCCCCGCTCCACCGCCGCCGACGAGCACCCCCCGCAACCGCCCCCGCTCCACCGCCGCGGACGAGCACCCCCCGCACCCGCCCCCGCTCCACCGCCCCCGACGAGCATCCCCCGCACCCTCTCCTGCTCCACCGCCGCCGACGAGCACCCCCGCACCCTCGCGCGCTCCACCGCCGCCGACGAGCACCCCCCGCACCCGCCCCCGCTCCACCCTCGCCGACGAGCACCCCCTGCACCCTCCCCCGCTCCATCGCCGCCGACGAGCACCCCCCCGCACCCGCCCCCGCTCCACCGCCGCCGACGAGCACCCCCCGCACCCTCCCTCGCTCCACCGCCGCCGACGAGCCACCGCATATATGTTACTCCAAAAAGCATATAAAGTTTGTCAAATTTTGAGCTATGGATATTTAGTTATGATTTAAACAAGTTTGAACATATTTATAAACAAATAAATATCAAACAACATTTTAAATGTTGTTAACATGGCAACAAACTGCATATTATTTTTCTACATGAAATTCTGAGCATCTAGCATATGTGACATGTTATATTTGGATGCATGCATAAAAAGATATGTGCAAAGAAAAAATGCATAAAAACAAAAATTGGGGAGCGTGGGAATCGAACCCAGGACCTCCCAGTGTGTGTGTTGCGTGCTGACCAGTCGGGCTAGTGTGTGTGTTCTGTTTCGGATACAGTTAGGTGGAATATAACCTGAGTGCTCGAACTGTAATAAAAAATTTGTACTAATGGCGCACCTGGGGGTGGTGCGCCATTGCTGTCGTCGTACTTATGGCGCACCAGGGGGAGGTGCGCCATTGCTAACCCTCCCCCACTCCACCTGTTCCCCTCTGGCCTCTCTCCCTCCCTCGCCAGATCCCCCACTCGACCTAACCTCGCCGCAGCCGCCCACGCACCCCCGCCGCCTCCCTCTCCCCTTCGCCGCCTCCCCCCCGAGCCCCGCCTCCCCCCGAGCGCCGCCTCCCTTGCCTCGGAGCCGCCACGGCCAGAGTTCCACCAGGAGAGAAGGCCCCACGTCCACCAGGAGAGGAGGCCCGCGACCTCCCCTCCGTCTATCCCCGCCTCCCCCAAGCTCGCCATGTCCGCCCTCTGTCGTCTTCGCTCCGGCCACCACCTCATCGTGGTCAGGTAACCCTCCTCCCTCTGCCTCTCTTATCCTCTCTTCCTCCTCTCCTCCCTCCCGACCATGCCCTCTTCTTCTCTCTTTTGCTAGGTTTAGGTCAAATCCCTCTCGAATTTAGGTCAAATTAGGTTCAAAAAATTGTGGGAGTAGTGCCTAGCAAACATGAATAATTAGTACTCCATGTGCATTGGAGTACTTGGTACTTGCAAGATTTGGACACACTGAAGAAAAAATTTGTGTCCAGTAAGATTAGAGAAAATTTTGTGCTAATGGTGTGCTGGTAGAACGCGCAATTTTTGTTAGTTCGTTGCCATGTCATCATAGGACATTTAGTTGTTTCTGTTGTTCACAATGCTCTGAATTTGTGTGCCAAAGAGAGTTTTCTCTGAATTTGTTGTTCACAATGCTCTAATGGTTTGTCAGTGAATGGTGGTGCAATGGTGGCCTTTGTTTCAAATATTTCAGCAATTACTTGACCATAAATAAAAAAGAAGATTTGGGGATGGTAACTCCTGTGTGGTTTCTATTAAATTTAAAATAGTGAGGGTGTCATTTTCATCCATTCATCTCTTTCTCTAGCTTGTCTAAAAGTTATGTTTACAATATTGCTGCATTTTCTAGAACAGCCGCCACACTATAATATTTCATAAGATGATGATATAGTTAAGAATATTACTTAAGGTATGCTTCTGAATATTGTTGTCCACAATGTCTTCTCGCCAAACGCTTATCCATTTAGGAGCCATGGTCATAAGCAGTCTGCTTGAGGGTGGTCTTCCACAACATATGGAATTTATCCATCTAATGTAGTCAATAGATGTTGTCAAGTGATTGTGTCATGGTTTTGGTTCTGTTTTTAAAAAGGAAAGCCAGTTGTTCAGGCTTCAAGAAAATATTTTCTCAGAATATTACTGCTAAGCCCAAGCTTGTTAATCATGTAACTTGAGAAAATTATTGGAGTAGATCAAATTCAGCCATTATAATGTTTGATGCCTGCATCAACACTTCTCTGTACTGCATGCGGTTGTTATAGTTGAGGGTCAAAAGTAGAGGTTAGCTTTAACATGATTCGCTAGTGCTTTCATCACTTGTGTGGTGATTGTCTTGGTCCTTTTCATTTTTGTCATGGCCTTCTTGAGGTGCTGATGTGTTTGAGGGCATGAACCATGATCAGGTTGAGTTCAGATTTCATTAGATTAGATGGATTATCAGAACTTGACGTGGTTTTCCACTTAGCTATCTGAATTGAGAAAAAACATAGCTTTTGTTGTCTCTGAGGCAAAACTTGCTACTCCATATACAACTAATACTACTACTAGACAAGATACTACTCCATATACTACTAATACTACTACTATATTTCATTTCAAAGTTCAAAATGCTGGTACTGAGATTTTCATTTCCAATGAGTGATGTTTTTCCTAGCAGTAGAAAAAACATAGCAACTTCTCTGATGTTATAAAGTTGTTCTTATATGGGTGAAACTACACTTGTTTTTAGGCTAGTGTAGGGTGTTGCTTCTTCTGTATGGGCCAACTATGTCACAAATAAATTGTTCCTTCTTCTATATTTGACAAGTAATGACTTGCAAAGATGATGATCATCTTGCTAGTTTGCTGGGTTTTATCCCCGAGAGGCCCTTGACTTTGCCGGAATGTCGATTAACTTCCGTTCCGGCAAATTCGGGTACTCCATATGTCATATTTTTAGCAAAGGTCATGCTAAAATTTTCCGTGAATTTTAGCATGACTTTGCTAAAAATAGGACATATGGGCTACTTGCGACTAATGTTGATTATCTTCTGCTCAAAATTTATGCTGCTATAATGTTGTAAGGGTACTAATTGGTCTCTTCTGCTGCTTATCAGAGATGGGGGGAAGCAGCCACCGCCGCTCTGCCTCACCAGAGTACGAGTTGGATGCTTTCGAGTTCTTCACTATCATACTTTCTTCTTCAGTATCAGCCACGAGGCAGGTATATAAAACGAGAGATCTTCCCTTCACCCATCTCATTATGATAACTATTGTTCGCTACATCACTCCTTGTCCCAAATTGCAGAGGCTGCCTGACGCTTTTATGAAGATGCTGGGTGATGATCTGCCAGATAATGTGAAGCTCCAACAGGCCGGCAGCGGGGTTCGCAGGCTGTGGGACGTGGAGTTGGTGATCAAGGAGGGCCACATGTACCTGTGCCGTGGCTGGGAGAAGTTCTACAGTGCCTACGACCTGCGGACCGGGTACTTTCTTCTTGTTTATCATTTTGCAGATTTGATTTAATTCACGGAAGGTTGCATGGATGGAGTTCTTATTTCCCATTTGTGTTCTTATTTTGTATCAATGTGAAACTTTTGTGAATTGATGGATAACGGTGTTGAATGAACATTGTGAAACTTCTGTAATATGTAACGATGGAACTATGTGTTGGCTATGTATGTATATATGATGAAACTTGTGTGTTGGATATGATCTGGTGGACGCAGGTAACATCGTTACATATGGCCCTCTGTATGTAAGCTAAGCAGATCTGTGTTGTATGTTATCTCTAATATTTTTTAACCTGTGAAAATATTAGAAATGAAAAAAATCCCTAATATTCATACTAGTGGCGCACCACACAAGACACTAATGGCGCACTGTTATAATCACACTAATGGCGCATCACCCAACAGTGCGCCATTAGTATGCCAAAGCACATGGTTAAATATGGCCCCCTGGGAGGCATACTAATGGCGCACTGCTCGGTGCGCCATTAGTATACCAGATACTAATGGCGCACGGTGGTGCGCCATTAGTAAGAAATACTAGTGGCGTGATACTAATGGCACACGAGCAGTGCGCCATTAGTGGGCAAAACTGGTGCGCCATTACTAGCCCTTTTCCTGGTAGTGTAAGTAGTGATGTGAATTTGGTATTCGTTCGATATTTTGATGAGATGTATGTTGTCTTTCCTCTAGTGGTGTTATGTGAACGTCGACTACATGACACTTCACAATTGTTTGGTCCTATGGGAAGGCATTGGGAAGTAATAAGTAGATCATGGGTTGCTAGAGTGACAGAAGCTTAAACCCTAGTTTATGCATTGCTTCGTAAGGGGCTGATTTGGATCCATATGTTTAATGCTATGGTTAGGTTTACCTTGATTCTTCTTTCATAGTTGCGGATGCTTGCGAGGGGGGTTAATCATAAGTGGGATGCTTGTCCAAGGAAGGGCAGTACCGGTCCACCCACATATACAATTATCAAAGTAACGAACGCAAATCATATGAGCATGATGAAAACTAGCTTGACGATAATTACCATGTGTCCTCGGGAGTGCTTTCCTTTATATAAGAGTTTGACCAGGCTTGTGCTTTGCTACAAAGAGGATTGGGACACCTTGCTACACCTTGATTACTTTTGTTACTTGTTACCCGTTACGAATTACCTTATCACAAAGCTATTTGTTTCCGATAATTTCAGTGCTTACAGAGAATACCTTACTGAAAACTGCTTGTCATTTCCTTCTGCTCCTCGTTGGGTTCGACACTCTTACTTATTGAAAGGACTATGATAGATCCCCTATACTTGTGGGTCATCAAGACTCTTTTCTGGCACCGTTGCCGGGGACTGAAGCGCCTTTGGTAGGTGGAATTTGGTAAGGAAAATTTATATAGTGTGCTGAAATTTACTGTCACTTGTTACTATGGAAAATAATCCTTTGAGGGGCTTGTTCAGGGTATCTTCACCCCGAACAGTAGAGCAAAGAGTTTCTCCTCAACCTACAGAACCTACTAAAAATGTTTACTTTGAAATTCCTTCGGGTATGATAGAGAAACTGCTAGCTAATCCTTTTACAGGAGATGGAACATTACATCCCGATATGCACCTAATCTATGTGGATGAAGTTTGTGGATTATTTAAGCTTGCAGGTATGCCCGAGGATATTATCAAGAAGAAGGTATTCCCTTTATCTTTGAAGGGAAAGGCATTGACATGGTTTAGGCTATGTGATGATATTGGACCATGGAACTACAACCGATTGAAATTGGAATTTCATCAGAAGTTTTATCCTAGGCATCTGGTTCATCGTGATCGTAATTATATATATATATAATTTTTGGCCTCGCGAAGGAGAAAGTATCTCTCAAGCTTGGGGGAGTCTTAAGTCAATGTTATATTTATGCCCCAATCATGGGCTCTCAAGAGAAATTATTATTCAAAATTTTTATGCTCGGCTTTCTCTCAATATTCGCTCCATGCTCGATACTTCTTGTACTGTTCCTTTATGATGAACACTATTGAACTGAAATGGGATTTACTAGAAAGAATTAAACGCAACTCCGAAGATTGGGAACTCGACAAAGGTAAGGAGTCAGGTATAACACCTAAGTTTGATTGTGTTAAATCTTTTATGGATACCGATGCTTTTCGTGAATTTAGCACTAAATATGGACTTGACTCCGAGATAGTAGCTTCTTTATGTGAATCATTTACTACTCATGTTGATCTCCCTAAGGAGAAGTGGTTTAAATATCAGCCTCCCATTGAAGTAAAAGTAGTCGAACCTATTAAAGTTGAAGAAAACATTATCACTTATAATGTTGATCCCATTGTTCCTACCGCTTATATTGAGAAACCACCTTTCCCTGTTAGAATAAAGGATCATGCGAAAGGTTCGACTGTGGTTCGTAAGAGTAATGCTAGAACACCTACACCCCCTGAGCAAATTAAAGTTGAACCTAGTATTGCTATGGTTAAAGATCTCTTGGTCGATAATATTGATGGGCATGTCATTTACTTCTGTGATGAAGCTGCTAGAATTGCTAGACCTGATACTAAAAATAAACATAGACCTATTGTAGGCATGTCTGTTGTTTCTGTTAAAATAGGAGATCATTGCTATCATGGCTTATGTGACATGGGTAATAGTTGGAGTGCAATACATCATTCCTTATACGAAGAAATTATGCATGATATTGCACCTGCTAAGATAGAAGGTATTGATGTTACAATTAAGCTTGCCAATAGAGATACTATTTCACCAATTGGGATTGTTAGATATGTTGAAGTCTTATGTGGGAATGTTAAATATCTTACCGATTTTCTTGTTCTTGGATCACCACAAGATGACTTTTGTCCCATTATATTTGGTAGACCCTTCTTGAATAATGTTAATGCTAAGATAGACTACAAAAAGGATATGGTTACTGTTGGTTTAGGGGATATGTCTCATGATTTTAATTTTGCTAAATTTCGTAGACAACCCCATGATAAAGAATTGCCTAGTAAAGATGAAATTATTGGTCTTGATTCTATTGACGTGCCTCCTAATGATCCTTTAGAACAATATTTGGTAGACCATGAAAATGATATGTTTATGAATGAAAGAAGGGAAATAGATGAAGTATTCTTTAAACAGGGACATATTTTGAAACACAACATGCCTGTTGAAATTCTAGGAGATCCTCCTCCGCCCAAGGGTGATCCCGTGTTTAAGTTTAAACCATTACCTGATACTCTTAAATATGCTTATCTTGATGAAAAGAAGATATATCCTGTTATTATTATTGCTAACCTTTCAGAGCAGGAAGAAGAGAAATTATTGAAAACTTTGAAGAAGCACCGTGCTGCTATTGGATATACTCTTGATGATCTTAACGGCATTAGTCACACTCTATGCCAGCACAAAATAAAATTGGAGAAAGACGATAAACCGGTTGTTGATCACCAACGATGGTTAAATCTTAAGATGAAAGAAGTGGTAAGAAATGAAATACTAAAGCTTCTGGTGGCAGGTATAATTTATCCTGTTGCTGTTAGTCAGTGGGTAAGTCTTGTCCATTGTGTCCCTAAGAATGGAGGTATTACTATTGTTCCTAATGATAAAGATGAATTGATCCCACAAAGAATTGTTACAGGTTATAGAATGGTAATTGATTTCCGCAAATTAAATAAGGCTACTAGAAAGGATCATTACCATTTACATTTTATTGATCAAATGCTAGAAAGATTATCCAAACATACACATTTTTGCTTTCTAGACGGTTATTCTGGTTTCTCTCAAATACCTGTGTCGAAAGAGGATCAGGAAAAGACCACTTTTACTTGCCCTTTCGGTACCTTTGCTTATATACGTATGCCTTTTCATTTATGTAATACACGTGCTACCTTTCAAAGATGTATGACTGCTATATTCTCTGACTTTTGTGAAATGATTGTTGAGGTTTTCATGGATGATTTCTCCGTGTATGGAACTTGTTTTGATGACTTCTTAAGGAACCTTGATCGAGTTTTGCAGAGATGTGAAGAAACTAATCTTGTCTTGAATTGAGAGAAGTGCAAATTTATGGTTAATGAAGGTATTGTCTTGGGGCATAAAATTTCTAAAAGAGGTATTGAAGTTGATAAAGCTAAAGCTGATTCTATTGAAAAGATGTCGTGTCCTAAGGACATTAAAGATATAAGAAGTTTCCTTGGTCATGTTGGTTTTTATAGGAGGTTCATTAAAGACTTTTCAAAAATATCTAGGCCTCTAACTAATCTCTTTAAAAAAGATGTTTCTTTTGTCTTTGATGATGATTGTGTAGAAGCATTTGAAATACTTAAGAAAGCCTTGATTTCTGCAACTATTGTTCAGCCACCTGATTGGAATTTACCCTTTGAAATTATGTGTGATGCTAGTGATTATGCTGTAGGTGCTGTTCTAGGACAAAGAGTTGATAAGAAATTAAATGTTATCCAATATGCTAGTAAAACTCTAGACAGTGCCCAGAGAAATTATGCTACTACTGGAAAAGAATTTTTGGCAGTTGTATTTGCTTGTGATAAGTTCAGACCATATATTGTTGATACCAAAGTAACTATTCGCACTAATCATGCTGCTATGAAATATATTCTGGAGAAGAAAGATGCTAAACCTATACTTATTAGATGGGTTCTCTTGCTACAAGAATTTGATTTGCATATTACTCATAGAAAGGGAGTTGAGAACCCCGTTGCAGACAACTTATCTAGGTTATAGAATGTTCTTGATGACCCACTACCTATTGATGATAGCTTTCCAGATGAACAATTAGTTGTCATAAATGCTTCTCGTACTGCTCCATGGTACGCTGATTATGCTAATTACATTGTTGCTAAATTTATACGACCTAGTTTCACATACCAGCAAAATAGAAAGTTTTTCTATGATTTGAGACATTACTTCTCTGATGACCCACACCTTTATAAATAAGGAGTAGATGGTGTTATTATACGTTTTGTACCTGAGCATGAACAGGAACAGATCCTACGCAAGTGTCACTCCGAGGCTTATGGAGGACACCACGCTGGAGATAGAACTGCACATAAGGTATTGCAATCCGGTTTTTATTGGCCTACTCTTTTCAAAGATGCCGGTAAGTTTGTCTTGTCTTGTGATGAATGTCAAAGAATTGGTAATATTAGTAGACGTCAAGAAATAAACTATTCACTTGTTATTGAACCATTTGATGTTTGGGGCTTTGATTATATGGGACTGTTTCCTTCCTCTGATGGGTATACACATATTTTAGTTGTTGTTGATTGTGTTACTAAGTCGGTAGAAGCTATTCCAAATAGTAGTGATGATCATAACACCTCTATTAAGATGCTTAAAGAAGTTATTTTTCCGAGGTTTCGAGTCCCTAGATACTTAATGACTGATGGTGGTTCACATTTTATTCATGGTGCTTTTCGTAAAATGCTTGTTAAGTATGATGTTAATCATATAATTGCATCTCCATACCACCCATAGTCTAGTGGTCAAGTAGAACTGAGTAATAGAGAAATTAAATTAATTTTGCAAAAGACCATTAATGCATTATGGGCTTTTAGAACTGAATATAAAAATCCTATGGGTATGTCTCTGTATAAAATGGTTTATGGAAAATCATGTTACTTACCTCTCAAACTAGAACATAAGGCATATTGGGCCATTAAAGAGCTCAATTATGATTTCAAACTTGCCGGTGAGAAGAGACTATTTGACATTAGCTCACTTGGTGAGTGGGGAACCCAGGCCTATGAGAATGCCAAACTGTTCAAAGAAAAAAGTTAAAATATGGCATGACAAAGAGATACAAATGCGTGAGTTTAATATAGGTGATTATGTTTTGTTATACAACTCTTTTTTAAGATTTTTTAGTAGGAAAACTCCTCTCTAAATGGGAAGGTCCTTACGTTATCGAGGAGTTCTATCGTTCCAATGCCATAAAAATCAACAACTTCGAAGGCACAAATCCGAAGGTGGTGAACGGTCAAAGAATCAAACATTATATCTCACGTAATCCCATAAATGTTGAAACCAATATTGTTGACACTGTAACCCCGGAGAAGTACATAAGGGCCACTTTCCAGAATGTTTCAGACTCTAAGTAGTCCGGAAAGGACACGAGGCATCCACGAGGGTGGAGGGCGCGCCCCCTGCCTCGTGGGCACGTCGTGTGACCTCCGGACTCCGTTTTCTTGCATGATACTTCTTTTGGTCGGTAAAAATTCACTATATAATCTCCCGATGGTTTTAACCACGGTACCATGACAAAATCCTCTGCTTTTGTTTCGAGCTGTTTCTCTGACAGATCTAGATCACCATGACGTCCTCAGGCGCTCCCAAGGACAATTTTTTTGAGAAGGTCATCAACCCCTACCTCACGGAGGTGATGCAACGCCCTCAATCCATTGAGATGCGTGAGGGGGTGCTGCACATCCGCGATGTTGAGGGACCAAGGAGGACCGAAAGCGTGGAGACAAGACTCGAAGCAATGGAGCAACAAGTTTTCAAGTGCTAGGGGATGGTGGAACGCGGACTCAACGCCAACCACATGATGATCACGGAGTTCACCAATAACCACAAGCTGGATGCCAAGAACATTGGGGAGACCATCTTCAAGCTTCACGAGAAAATTGAGCACCTCCAAGCCCAGATCTATGACCTGTAAAACCAAAACTGTGAGTATGAATATATATTCGAGAGGATGAGTTTGACTGCAAATTTTAGGATCCCGGAGACTCAACCATCCTTCTATGATGGTGAGCCTATGCCTTGGAAGATGGACGACAAGCATACATCATCAACAACTCCATCATCATCACCTCCGAAGAAAGAGACATAAATACATGGGTATGGGCACTCGCCTTGGCAACTGCCAAGCTTGGGGGAGGTGCCCTGGTATCGTATCACCATCACACTTCTATCTTTACCGTTTTTCTTAGTTCGATCCTTTATGTTATATCTTGATCTAGTAGAATAAATTTTAGCATGATCTAGCATTGAGTTTTGTGTTGATCCTTATCTATGTAATCGAGTCCGTGAGCTATATATAATAAAGATTAGTCTTGAGTCGAGGGCTTAGTTATCTTGCTATGATCTTGAGGGAATAAAAGAAAAGAGAAAGAATAAAAAGAAATAAAGAGATCAAATTGATCTTATGGAGAGTAATGACTCCACATATAAAGAGTATGATGAGTAAAAGTTGTTGAGAGCTAACAAACATAGTTTTGGTCATCGTTGCAATTAATAGGAAGTAATAAATAAAGAGTGGTTTTCACATATAAATATACTATCTTGGACATCTTTTATGACTATGAGCACTCATTAAAATATGACATGCCAAAAAGTTGATGTTGGACAATGAAGACAATGTAATGGGTTATGTTTCTTATATCTGAAATAAATTATATTTTCATGGATGCAACATGTTGAGCTTGCCTTTCCCCCTTATGCTAGCCAAATTCTTTGCACCAGATAGAAATACTACTTGTGCTTCCAAATATCCTTAAACCCAGTTTTGCCATGAGAATCCACCATATCTACCTATGGATTGAATAAGATTCTTCAAGTAAGTTGTCATTGTGGCAAGCAATAAAAAATGCTCTCTAAATATGTATGATCTATTAGTGTGGAGAAAATAAGCTTTATACGAGCTTGTGATATGGAAGAAATAAAAGCGACAGACTGCATAATAAAGGTCCTTATCACAAGTGGCAATATAAAGTGATGTTCTTTTACATTAAGATTTTGTGCATCCAACCGTAAAAGCTCATGACAACCTCTGCTTCCCTCTCCGAAGGGCCTATCTTTTATTATTGTCTTATACCTTATACAAGAATAATGGTGATCTTCACCTTTCCTTTTTACACTTTATCCTTTGGCAAGCACTATGTGTTGGAAAGATCCTGATATATCTAATTGGATGTAGGTTTTCATAAAGCATTATTGTAGACATTGCCCTTGAGGTAAATAGTTGGGAGGCAAAACTATAAGCCCCTATCTTTCTCCGTGTCCGATTAAAACTTCATACCCATAAGTATTGAGTGAGTGTTAGCAATTGTGAAAGACTAAATGATAGTTGAGTATGTGGACTTGCTGAAAAGCACTTATATTGACTCTTTCTGATGTTATGATAAATTGCAATTGCTTCAATGACTGAGATTATAGTTTGCTAGTTCTTAATGAAGTTTCTGATTCATACATTACATGGTGAATAGATTGTTACTTCATCATAAGAAATCGTATGACAATATATATATATATATATACGTTGCTATTCTAAGAATGATTACTTGGGCCTTTTCAAACATGTCATTTTCATCAAACATAGCATCCCCATGCTTGGGCTTTTTCATATCATAAGCATAATCACTCTCATCATTAATAGTATGGATAGCACCTATATTATAGCAACTAATATCATCACAATGAGTAGTAGGAGCAACATCATTTGAGAGGGATGCCTTTTTACCTTTGCTTCTCCTAAATTTCATTTATTCATAACCCAGAAGAAAACTAAGTTCATTGAAACAATTTTTGGACACGATTCGATCATGAAACAATTTGCATTGAATTTTTAAATGACCATGTTCATTGCAAAGTTCACAAGGATGGCTAAGAAAATTTAAATTGTCAGCACAAACATCTAGCCTTTCTTGCAAGCATTTAGTTTCTAAATACTTATGCCCCTTGCAAAATCTATCTTCCATATTTGGTGTGTACTTGCAAACTCTATGCACTCCACAAAAATTGACATGCTTATAAGAGACATTTTCATCATGACTAGTGCAATCATGATTAGTACTATAGATATTCAAGGAGTTCGTACTAACAACATTGGAATCATGCTTATCATTCAAAGATTTAGTGCCAAACATTTTAATGCATTCTTCTTCTAGCATTTTGGCACAATTATCGGAATCCTTATTTTCATGAAATATATTAAAAATATGAAGCATATGAGGTACCCTTAATTCCATTTTTTTGTAATTTTCTTTTATAGACTAAACTAGTGATAAAACAAGAAACTAAAAGATTCTATTGCAAGATCTAAAGATATACCTTCAAGCACTAACCTCCCCGGCAACGGCGCCAGAAAAGAGCTTGATGTCTACTACACAACCTTCTTCTTGTAGACATTGTTGGGCCTCCAAGTGCAGAGGTTTGTAGGATAGTAGCAAATTTCCCTCAAGTGGATGACCGAAGGTTTATCAATCCATGGGAGGCATAGGATGAAGACGGTCTCTCTCAAACAACCCTGCAACCAAATAACAAAGAGTCTCTTGTGTCCCCAACACACCCAATACAATGGTAAATTGTATAGGTGCACTAGTTCGGCGAAGAGATGGTGATACAAGTGCAATATGGATGGTAGATATAGGTTTTTGTAATCTTAAAATATAAAAACAGCAAGGTAGCAAGTGGTAAAAGTGAGTGTAAATGGTATTGCAATGATAGGAAACAAGGCCTAAGGTTCATACTTTCACTAGTGCAAGTTCTCTCGACAATAATAACATAATTGGATCATATAAATATCCGTCAACATGCAACAAAGTGTCACTCCAAAGTCACTAATAGCGGAGAACAAAGAGATTGTTGTAGTGTACGAAACCACCTCAAAGTTATTCTTTCTAATCGATCTATTCAAGATTTCATACTATAATAATACCTTAAGACACATGTCGGTGTCAAAACCGGCGGATCTCGGGTAGGGGGTCCCGAACTGTGCGTCTAGGCGGATGGTAACAAGAGGCAAGGGACACGAAGTTTTACCCAGGTTCGGGCCCTCTTGATGGAGGTAAAACCCTATGTCCTGCTTGATTAATATTGATGATATGGATAGTACAAGAGTAGATCTACCACGAGATCAGAGAGGCTAAACCCTAGAAGCTAGCCTATGGTATGATTGTATGTTGTCCTACGGACTAAAACCCTCCGGTTTATATAGACACCGGAGGGGGCTAGGGTTACACAAGGTCGGTTACAAAGGAGGAGATATACATATCCGTATTGCCTAGCTTGCCTTCCATGCCAAGTAGAGTCCCATCCGGACACGAGACGAAGTCTTCAATCTTGTATCTTCATAGTCCAGCAGTCCGGCCAAAGGATATAATCCGGCTGTCCGGAGACCCCCAAATCCAGGACTCCCTCAGTAGCCCCCGAACCAGGCTTCAATGACGATGAGTCCGGCGCATAGTGTTGTCTTCGGCATTGCAAGGCGGGTTCTCCTCCAATTTTCAAGTGTTCGTAAGTAGTGTCTGACTCCATAAATGTTGAACCTCTTGGCTTTTGTACCCAATAAGGGGTTTCTCCCATGTGTCGAATGAATACGAGGTGCCAGGGCATTTTTACATTCGCCCCCTAGCCATATAAATAAATTGTCTATTAAAGGGATGGGGATTCTTAGATCTAATCCATATCATCCTCCCCCAGCGAGAATTCATCAGAGCGTGCTTCGGAAAGATCCATTCCAGCATGGCCGACCTCAGCAGCTCCTCCTCCCGCCCCCGTAGCCCTAAGCCCGACGATTGGGAGAGGTGTTCAGTCCCACACAGTCGATTAGTTGAGCTGCAGACTAAGGGATTTCTCCCTTCGGCATATATGGTGCCCGTTCGAGCCGGGCTTGCCACCTACAATGGCGGGGCGCAAGCGGAGAGCCTTCCTTGTCCCTCCATGGGGGAACGGGTCTACCTTGTTCCTTATTTACTAAGGGGACTTGGTTTTCCAA
Source organism: Triticum urartu (assembly GCF_056163025.1). Taxonomy (NCBI): domain Eukaryota; kingdom Viridiplantae; phylum Streptophyta; class Magnoliopsida; order Poales; family Poaceae; genus Triticum; species Triticum urartu. The sequence continues at coordinate 446,463,227 of NC_141876.1, forward strand.
TTCATCCGTTCCTCCGCGGGCTCCTGGAGTTCTACGGCCTCCAATTACACAATCTCACCCCTGCCTCCATTCTACATATCGTCGGTTATGTTGCTCTTTGCGAGTTGTTCCTGGGCTGCGAGGCTCACTTCGAGTTGTGGAAAATGCTATTCTACCTTGTCCCTCACAGACACAGGGAATCACTTTATCAAGTGGGCGGAGCCAAAATATGGCGCATCGCCGATACCGGATACCTGTCCGATACCCCGAAGAAGTCGTCCGAAGACTGGCCTTCAGAATGGTTTTATATGGAGGACGTCCCCCTTCCGGACCCTGTTCGGCGGGGTCTTCCTGAGTTCAACAATGCTCCTCTGAAGAAGCGCCGAAGTTGGCGCCCACGGAACCCCCAGGGGGAAGACAACGGAGAAGTCGTCTATTTGATGAACTGGATCAAAGCACTGACTCGATCAGGCTTGACAATAATCGAAGTTATGTCGATTTGCATAATGCGGGGAGTGCAGCCACTTCAATATCGTGGGCACCCCTTGTGGTGTTATAACGGGGCGGATGACGCCACCCGCTGCGGGCGTAAGGGTCCGGACAATGCTGCCGCTCTAGCGAAGATTCTATCCGAACAGTTCAAGGGTGAGGAAGAGGAGTTCACCCGTATCAAGCCACGGGATGGATTCTCCATGTACAATCCTCCAAGCTGGGTAAGTTATATCTCCCTGCTCCCATTTTTCCCGCATTCTTAGTCGTAAGTATTCACCTTGCCACTTTACGACATGAATTGCGAAAAGCCATAAAGGAGGTCAGCAGCCCTTCTCCACAACCAGAGGACCCTGACCGGGCCCTCGACTCCGGACTTAAAGAAGATCATGTTATCTCCGTGGAACTGATAGAACGGCATTACGGCCATTATGGCCCTGGTTAAGCTGCGACGATGCCCTGGTGGCCATTACGGCCGACTATCCCGGACTGCTCCCTGCATCACAGGTAAGAAAAATCAAAAAGTCCCAACTCCAAAACTAGGATCCCCTTTTAGGAACTTCACCCACCATATATACATGGCATCTTTTACAGGGAAGGCATTCGGGACGCCCTGCCGAACCCGCAGCAACTCGCCAACAAGAGGTACCGAGGCCGGGTAGGCCAAAGAGTAAGGTGGTCAGGATGGAGACACCGGCGCAAAGGTATAGGAAAAACCCCGCTCCGTGGTTGTCGTCTTTCTCAAAATGCAATGACGCCCGCGTTTCTTTAACAGAAAGAACGCTCGCCGGAATATGTCCGACGATGTTGCCAATCAAGCTTCCACCAGTCGGGCACCAGGACCGGACATGGAGGCGGAAGGCGATATGGGGCAGGCGCCGGATAATCCCCCTACAGAGGATGTGGATAGATTATCTGCTACAAACTCAGAAGTGGAAAGCGCCATGAATCATAGGCGCCGCCGGGCCGTACTCCACGACGCTTGTTTCTCACCAGAGGCGTTTGACGCCTTCAATTCTGGAGAGGCGTACCTCCGTGTTGCTCAAGATGGTCTAGCCAGAGCCACGGATCAGTATGTAAAGGATGTACGGGTGAGTAAATCTGACGATTTATATGTATCAGTAGCCCCTGAGACTTGAAACAGTTAGCAAAACTGATTTAAGGATCATCTTTAATGTGCAGGTTCTTACAGAGAAGAATACTAGGCTGTCCCAAGAGCTGGAGGAATGCAAGACCCAACTAGGGGCCGCTCTGGCCACATTGCCGGAACAGAAAAAGCATCCCGCTGGTAACATTTACTTTAAAGAATGGTGGTTACCATATAGTGTGTTGCGTGTCCGCAGATCTAACAATTGATTTTGCAGATGAATCCGGAGAAAGTCCGGGGGACCAGCATGTTATACGACAGCTAGAGGCTGGCAAACGCGTGCTGACTAAGGTTATGCTGGAGAAAAACAATCTCCAAGACGCCAACATTAAGCTGAACGTGGAACTAAAATTCGTTCGGGGCCAGCTTGCGGACTCCGAGAAGGAGAATAAGCGGCTTCGGTGCGGCATTTTCAGTAAGTGTTTGAACGAATCCTTTTTGAAGGAGTTCGGCGAACAAGCTGTCTAACAGCGTTATGTCTGTAGGTATGCTGACGGGTCGTCCCGCGGAGGAAATGCCCGGTTCTGCGGGTGATCTTCTATCCGAGCTGTCACATCTACACGAACAAGTTCGGCAGGTGATGCAGGGCGTTGCCCAGGCCTTGTGGCCGCCTGTCTCCCTGCCAGAAGGCGTTGTAGAGCTTGCGGAGAAGCTGAAGGGAGCACGGCGGCACTTGAGTTTATGGAAGATATTGCTACCTCTTGAGCTTGCGTTGGTTTTCCCCGAAGAGGAAGGGATGATGCAGTAGAGTAGCGTAAGTATTTCCCTCAGTTTTTGAGAACCAAGGTATCAATCCACTAGGAGGCCACGCTCAAGTCCCTCATACCTGCACAAAATGATAACTACTCGCAACCAACGTGATTAGGGGTTGTCAATCCCTTCACGGTCACTTACGAGAGTGAGATCTGATAGATATAATTTTTTTGGTATTTTTGGTATAAAGATGCAAAGTAAAAAGTAAAGGCAAAGTAAAAAGCAAAGCAAGATTAAAGTGATGGAGATTGATATGATGAGAATAGACCCGGGGGCCATAGGTTTCACTAGTGGCTTCTCTCAAGAGCATAAGTATTCTACGGTGGGTGAACAAATTACTGTTGAGCAATTGACAGAATTGAGCATAGTTATGAGAATATCTAGGCATGATCATGTATATAGGCATCACGTCCATGACAAGTAGACCGAAACGATTCTGCATCTACTACTATTAATCCACTCATCGACCGCTATCCAACATGAATCTAAAGTATTAAGTTAAAAACAGAGTAATGCCTTAAGCAAGATGACATGATGTAGAGAGATAAATTCATGCAATATGAAATAAACCCCATCTTGTTATCCTCGATGGCAACGATGCAATACGTGCCTTGCTGCCACTTCTGTCACTGGGAAAGGACACCGCAAGATCAAACCCAAAGCTAAGCACTTCTCCCATGGCAAGAACTACCAATCTAGTTGGCCAAACCAAACGGATAATTCGAAGAGACTTGCAAAGATAACCAATCATACATAAAAGAATTCAGAGAAGATTCAAATATTATTCATAGATAGACTTGATCATAAACCCACAATTCATCGGTCTCAACAAACACACCACAAAAAGAAGATTAGATCAAATAGATCTCCACAAGAGAGGGGGAGAACTTTGTATTGAGATCCAAAAAGAGAGAAGAAGCCATCTAGCTACTAACTATGGACCCGAAGGTCTGAGGTAAACTACTCACACTTCATCAGAGAGGCTATGATGATGTAGAAGCCCTCCGTGATGACGGCCCTCTTCCGGTAGAGCTCCAGAACAGGCCCCAAGATGGGATCTCGTGTATACAGAAAGTTGCGGCGGTGGAATTAGGTTTTTGGCTCCACTTCTGATCGTTTGGGGGTACATAGGTATATATAGGAGGAAGGAGTACGTCGGTGGAGCTTCAAGGGGCCCACGAGGCAAGGGGGCGTGCCCTGGGGGTGGCACGTCCCCCACCCTCGTGACCGCCTCTCTGATGCGTTGGCGTAGGGTCCAAGTCTCCTGGGTCTCGTTCGGTGAGAAAATCACGTTCCCGAAGGTTTCATTCCCTTTGGACTCCGTTTGATATTCCGTTTCTTCGAAACATTGAAATAGGCAAAAAACAACAATTCTGGGCTGGGCCTCCGGTTAATAGGTTAGTGCCAAAAATAATATAAAAGTGGAAAATAAAGCCCAATATAGTCCAAAACAGTAGATAATATCATGGAGCAATCAAAAATTATAGATACGTTGGAGACGTATCAGGCATCCCCAAGCTTAATTCCTGCTCGTCCTCGAGGAGGTAAATGATAAAAAGAGAAATTTCGATGCGGAGTGCTACTTGGCATAATTTCAATGCAAATCTTCTTAATTGTGATATGAATATTCAGATTCAAAAGATTCAAGACAAAAGTTTATATTGACATAAAAATAATAATACTTCAAGCATACTAACAAAGCAATTATGTCTTCTCAACATAACATGGCCAAAGAAAGTTATCCCTACAAAATCATATAGTCTGGCTATGCTCTATCTTCACCACACAAAGTATTTAAATTATGCAGAACCCCGATGACAAGCCAAGCAATTGTTTCATACTCTAACTTTTTCAAAACTTTTTCAATCTTCACGCAATACATGAGCGTGAGCCATGGACATAGCACTATAGGTGGAATAGAATGCTGGTTGTGGAGAAGACAAAAAGGAGAAGATAGTCTCACATCAACTAGGCGTATCAACAGGCTATGGAGATGCCCATCAATAGATATCAATGTGAGTGAGTAGGGATTGCCATGCAACGGATGCACTAGAGCTATAAGTATATGAAAGCTCAAAAAGAAACTAAGTGGGTGTGCATCCAACTTGCTTGCTCATGAAGACCTAGGGCAATTTGAGGAAGCCCATCATTGGAATATACAAGCCAAGTTATATAATGAAAGATTCCCACTAGTATATGAAAGTGACAACATAGGATACTCTCTATCATGAAGATCATGGTGCTAATTTGAAGCACAAGTGTGGTAAAAGGATAGTAACATTGTCCCTTCTCTCTTTTTCCCTCATTTTTTTATTTGGGCCTTTTCTCTTTTTTTTATGGCCTCTTTTTTTATTTGGGCTTCTTTGACCTCTTTTTTTTTATTTTTCGTCCGGAGTCTCATCCCGACTTATGGGGGAATCATAGTCTCCATCATTCTTTCCTCACTTGGGACAATGCTCTAATAATGATGATCATCACACTTTTATTTTTCTTACAACTCAACAATTACAACTCGATACTTAGTACAAAAAATGACTCTATATGAATGCCTCCGGTGGTGTACTGGGATATGCAATATGACAATGATGGATGTGTCATGATAAACGGAACGGTGGAAAGATGCATGGAAATATATCTCAGAATGGCTATGGAAATGCCATAATAGATAGGTATGGTGGCTGTTTTAAGGAAGGTATATGGTAGGTGTATGATACCGACGAAAAGTGCACGGTATTAGAGAGGCTAGAAAAGGTGGAAGGGTGAGAGTGCGTATAATCCATGGACTCAACATTAGTCATAAAGAACTCATATACTTATTTCAAAAATCTAGAAGTTATCAAAGCAAAGTATTATGTGCATGCTCCTAGGTGGATAGATTGGTAGGAAAAGACCATCGCTCGTCCCCGACCGCCACTCATAAGGAAGACAATCAATAAATAAATCATGCTCCGACTTCATCACATAACGGTTCACCATACGTGCATGCTACGGGAATCACAAACTTTAACACAAGTATTCTTTAAATTCACAACTACTAAACTAGCATGACTTTAATATTATCACCTCCATATCTCAAAACAATTATCATGCTTCAATCTTCTCTTAGTATTCAACACAGTCAGAAGAAAGTGTCACAAATCTTGAATACCAAGCATATTATTAAGCAAATTACCATGCTATTAAGACTCTCAAACTAATTTAAGTTAAGCATGAGAGATCAATAGTTTCTTTAAAACAAATCCACCACCGTGCTCTAAAATATCTAAGTGAAGCACATAGAGCAAAATTATAACACTCAAAAGATATAAGTGAAGCACATAGAGCAAAACTACTTAGCTCAAAAAGATATAAGTGAAGCACATAGACTATTCTATCAAATTTTAATTCATGTATGGCTCTCTCAAAAGGTGTGTGAAGCAAGGATGATTGTGGAATACTAAGACACAAAGACAAAAATAATACAAGACGCTCCAAGAAAAACACATATCATGTTGGTGAATAAAAATATAGCTCCAAGTAAATTACCGATGGAAGTGCACGAAAGAGGGGATGCCTTCCGGGGAATCCCCAAGCTTTGACTTTTTGGTGTCCTTGGATTATCTTGGGGGTTAAATGGGCATCCCCAAGCTTAGGCTATTGCCACTCCTTGTTCCATGATCCATCAAAAGAATTCACCCAAAACTTGAAAACTTCACAACACAAAACTTAAAGTAGAAAACTCGTGAGCTCCGTTAGCGAAAGAAAACAAAAGACCACTTCAAGGTACTGTAATGAACTCATTATTTATTTATATTGGTGTTAAACCTACTGTATTCCAACTTATCTATGGATTATAAACTATTTTACTAACCATAGATTCATCAAAATAAGCAAACAACACATGAAAAACAGAATCTGTCAAAAACAGAATAGTTTGTAGTAATCTGTAGGTAGCGCAATATATGGAACCCCAAAAATTCTAAAATAAATCGTTGGACGTGAGGAATTTATGTATTAATCATCTGCAAAAATAATTAAATAAATATCGCTCTTCAAATAAAAATGACAGCAGTTCTTGTGAGCGCTAAAGTTTCTGTTTTTTTACAGCAAGTTCAACAAGACTTTCCCCAAGTCTTCCCAACGGTTCTACTTGGCACACACACTAATTAAACACAAAAAACACAACCAAAACATAGGTTAAATAATTTATTTATTAAATAACAGCAAGGAATAATATTGGGTTGTCTCCCAACAAGCGCTTTTCTTTAAAGCCTTATAGCTAGGCATTGATAATTTTAATAATGCTCACATGAAAGACAAGAATTGAAGCACAAAAGGAGCACCATAAAGAATGTGACAAACACATCTAAGTCTAACATACTTCCTATGAATAGGCATCTTATAGGCAAACAAATTATAGAGGCAAGCAAAAACTAGCATATGCAAGGAAGAGGAAAGAGGTAATTTAGTAACATGAAAATTTCTACAACCATATTTTCCTCTCTGATAGTAATTACATGTAGGATCATAAGAAAATTCAACAATATATCTATCACATAAAATATTATCAACATGATCCACATGCATGCAAAGTTGGCACTTTTCCGAAATAGTGGGATTAACATTAACTAAACTCATGACCTTCCCAAACGCACTTCTATCAAAAACTTCATAAGGTTGAACATTCTCTAAATATGTGGGATCTAAAGTTGACATTCTTCCAAAACCAGTTTCAATATTATTTCAAACATTATAATCAATCTCATATTCATCATGGGGTTTAAATAAATTTTCAACATCAAAAGAAGAATCACCCCAATCATGATCATTGCAACAAGTAGAGGACATAACAATACTAGCATCCCCAAGCTTAGGGTTTTGCATATTATTAGCACAATTGTCATTAATAGAATTTATATTAACATCATTGCAATCATGCTTTTTATTCAAAGATCTATCGTGAATCACTTCATAACATATTTCATCGCAATTTTCAGATTCACGAATTTCAAGAAAAACTTCATAAAGATAATCTAGTGCACAAAACTCACTAGCAGTTGGTTCAACATAACTGGATCTCTTAAAAAGATTAGCAAGCGGATGAGGATCCATAAATCTTAGGTTCTCTGTTTAGTAATAAATAAATGACTATTCCAACCATACGAGCAAACAAAAAGCATACGGGCCAGAAGAGGCAAATAGAGAAAAAGAGGGAGGATAGAGAGAGAGAGAGGGCGAATAAAACGGCAAGGGTGAAGTGGGGGAGAGGAAAAAGAGAGGCAAATGGCAACTAATGTAATGCGAGAGATAGGGATTGTGATGGGTACTTGGTATGTTGACTTTTTGCGTAGACTCCCCAGCAACGGCGCCAGAAATCCTTCTGGCTACCTCTTGAGCTTGCGTTGGTTTTCCCCGAAGAGGAAGGGGTGATGTAGCAGAGTAGCGTAAGTATTTCCCTTAGTTTTTGAGAACCAAGGTATCAATCCAGTAGGAAGCCATGCTCAAGTCCCTCGTACCTGCACACAAAACGATAGCTACTCGCAACCAACGTGATTAGGGGTTGTCAATCCCTTCACGGTCACTTACGAGAGTGAGATCTGATAGATATAATATTTTTGGTATTTTTGGTATAAAGATGCAAAGTAAAAAGTAAAGGCAAAGTAAAAAAGCAAAGAAAGATTAAAGTGATGGAGATTGATATGATGAGAATAGACCCGGGGGCCATAGGTTTCACTAGTGGCTTCTCTCAAGAGTATAAGTATTCTACGGTGGGTGAACAAATTACTTTTGAGCAATTGACAGAATTGAGCATAGTTATGAGAATATCTAGGCATGATCCTGTATATAGGCATCACGTCCATGACAAGTAGACCGATACGATTCTGCATCTAGTACTATTACTCCACTCATCGACCGCTATCCAGCATGCATCTAGAGTATTAAGTTAAAAACAGAGTAACGCCTTAAGCAAGATGACATGATATAGAGAGATAAATTCATGCAATATGAAATAAACCCCATCTTGTTATCCTCGATGACAACGATGCAATACGTGCCTTGCTGCCCCTTTTGTCACTGGGAAAGGACACCGCAAGATCGAACTCAAAGCTAAGCACTTCTCCCATGGCAAGAACTACCAATCTAGTTGGCCAAACCAAACGGATAATTTGAAGAGACTTGCAAAGATAACTAATCATACATAAAAGAATTCAGAGAAGATTCAAATATTATTCATAGATAGACTTGATCATAAACCCACAATTCATCAGTCTCAACAAACACACCACAAAAAGAAGATTAGATTGAATAGATCTCCACAAGAGAGGGGGAGAACTTTGTATTGAGATCCAAAAAGAGAGAAGAAGCCATCTAGCTACTGACTATGGGCTCGAAGGTCTGAGGTAAACTACTCACACTTCATCGGAGAGGCTATGATGATGTAGAAGCCCTCCGTGATGACGACCCTCTTCCGACGGAGCTCCGGAACAGGCCCCAAGATGGGATCTCGTGGATACAAAAAGTTGCGGCGGTGGAATTAGGTTTTTGGCTCCTCTTCTGATCGTTTGGTGGTACGTAGGTATATATAGGAGGAAGGAGTACGTCGGTGGAGCTCTGAGGGGCCCACGAGGCAGGGGGCGCACCCTAGGGGGGGCGCCCCGCCCCTCGTGACCGCCTCTTTGATGCCTTGGCGTAGGGTCCAAGTCTCCTGGATCACGGTCGGTGAGAAAATCATGTTCCCGAAGGTTTCATTCCGTTTGGACTCCGTTTGATATTCCGTTTCTTCGAAACACTGAAATGGGCAAAAAACAACAATTCTGGGCTGGGCCTCCGGTTAATAGGTTAGTCCCAAAAATAATATAAAAGTGGAAAATAAAGCCCAATATAGTCCAAAACAGGAGATAATATAGCATGGAGCAATCAAAAATTATAGATACGTTGGAGATGTATCAGATATCAGCCTGCCGACAGGGTGCCAGAGAAGCCTGGGCCATGGTGAAGATGCGGCATACCAAGGCAGACCCAAGTCACATGGCCGAGGTCGGACCTGTGGGGCCCGATGGAAAAGAGATCCCCTGTGGGGCCCAACAGGATTGTAAGTTGGACCGCCTGTTGGATGGTATAGAGGAGGTATTTAGTTAGTCCGCATGACTATGTAATTAAAGTGACATGTATAATGCCTTCTAGCCGGATTGTAGATCATTTGTCGTTGTGGACCTTTTCGCTTCAACCTCCGGGCCCGATAGTCCGGAGTAAATCCGAATACCCGCTCAGTTATATAAAACCGGGCTATGCGTAGAGACCAGGCGTAGGGGTCATTAGTGCTTTATCAGACAAGTGCCCAAGTAGTTATGTTATATTACATGGGTAGTAAGAAACAGCATCCAGGGAGAATAGTTCCGTTAGGAGTTCCTTCACCTGGGTAAGCATGCCCTAAAGTGCATGTCCGGACTGCGATAAGAAACACAGAAAAAGCATCTGGGGGCAGATATGGATAATAAAAATCATCTTTTGTTCACCGACCAAATATTCCCTTAAGAATGCTAGCTTTCGGCATCACCCAGTCTGAGGTACACATCCGGCTGACCCGGAAGTAACAATCGCAGAGGTGCTCCCCTTATGCCCTAGCCGAATTAACGGGAACGTACGACATAATACAAGAGCCAGGCAACCCAGCTTGGCCAAAACTTAAGTCATATCGATGCATATAATGGTGAAAAAAGGTACATGCGGAAGTATAACACATGTGTTGGGTGTGAGGCCCAGATGAATAATTTAAGCTTTTGTGAAAGAAGCCCCCAGGTATGAAGAGTGCGGCTAGCGCATCTGTAATGTACAAGCGAGGCACAAGGTGACCCTTGAAGGCCTAGAGAAATAATAAGAGAAAGAAAGAAAGGGAAACAAGACAGATGATGTATATGCAGAAACTGGATAAAGGGAGGGGACTAACAAAGAGTCCGGTGCTAGGCCTAGAATCTTCGGAGCCTGGCTGCGTTCCATGGGTTTTCCTCGAGTCGACTAGTCGATGCATCCCGCAGTCGGTACGCTCCACCGGTCAGAACTTGGTCAATAATGAAGGGACCTTCCCATTTGGGCTCAAGCTTGTTCTTTTTCTTATCCGACAGGCGTAGAACTAGTTCGCCAACGTTATAGGTTTTGGCCTGTACTTCTCTGCTTTGGTATTTGCGAGCCTGTTGCTGATAAAATGCGGAACGGGCTTTGGCTACGTCGCGCTCCTCCTCGAAGGTGTCCAGACTGTCCTACCGATCGAGCTCCGCTTCTCTTTCTTCGTACATGCGCACTCGAGGTGAGTCATGAATTATATCACAGGGCAAGACTGTCTCTGCGCCGTACACCATAAAGAATGGTGTATATCCGGTACTACGATTCGGCATGGTCCGCAGCCCCCAGAGTACGGAGTCGAGCTCCTCTACCCAGTGCGTGTCAGACTCCATTAAGGAACGCGCTAATCTGGGTTTAATGCCGCTCATTATAAGACCGTATGCTCGCTGACTTGACCGTTGGTTTGTGGGTGATAGACTGAAGCATAATCGAGCTTGATGCCCATTTTGCTGCACCAGAGTTTTACCTGGTCGGCCGCGAAGTTCGTCCCATTGTCAGTGATGATGCTGTGGGGGACGCCATAACGGTGTACAACCCCGGATATGAAGTCTATCACTGGTCTGGATTCGACTTTTTTAACCGGTTTGGCCTCTATACATTTGGTGAATTTATCCACCATGACCAGTAAGTATTTTTTCTTGTGGGTTCCCCCTTTAAGGGGTCCAACCATGTCAAGCCCCAAGACCGCAAAGGGCCATGTAATGGGGATTGTTTGGAGGGCGGTGGGTAGCATGTGGCTTTGATTTGCAAAGAGCTAGCAACCGGCGCAACGTTGGACCAAGTCCTGTGCGTCTGCATGGGCTGTTGGCCAATAGAATCCTGTGCGGAAGGCCTTGCTTACAAGGGCCCGGGCTGCGGCATGATGACCGTCGAGTCCGGCGTGAATTTCTGCCAAAAGATTCTGCCCTTCCTCTTCGGAGATGCACCTTTGAAGGACTCCGATAGTGCTTTTTTTTGTACAATTCTCCCTCATTGACCCTGTAGGCCTTGGATCGCCGCACTATGCAGCGTGCCTCATTTTGGTCCTCCGGAAGTTCCTATCTAGTTAGGTAGGCCAGGAATGGTTCTGTCCACGGGGCAATAATGGACATTATTACGTGGGCTGACGGTGTTATTTCGGTGGCAGAGCCTCCGATTGTGTAAGAGTATTCGGTATCGGTCATTTTGGCCGGGTCCGGACTATTGTTACCGATGTCCCCTTCCCATACTACGGATGGCTTGAACAGCCTTTCCAGAAATATGTTGGGGGGGACCGTATCGCGTTTTGCGCCGATGCGGGCGAGGACATCCACCGCCTGATTGTTTTCCCGAGCGACATGGTGAAATTCGAGCCCCTCGAATCGAGCTGACATTTTTAGGATGGCGTTTCGATAGGCCGCCATTTTCGGATCTTTGGCGTCAAAGTCTCCATTTATTTGGGATATTGCAAGGTTTGAATCTCCATGCACCTCCAAGCGTTGAATGCCCATGGAGACAGCCATCCGAAGACCATGCAATAGAGCTTCGTATTAGGCTGCATTGTTGGAGTCTATATACAATATTTGCAGTACGTACTGAACGATATCCCCCATGGTCTGTATACAATATTTTTGGATCCTCTCCCATGGCCTGTCTCTTAGGTTCGGAGAAACGCCGAAGAGCTTGCTTGACCGGCTTGAATCCCATTAGGATATTGAGGCTATGCTCGGCCAGCCTGCGTGGGATTCCTGGCATGTCTGAGGGATGCCAGGCAAATATGTCCCAGTTCTCGCGTAGGAACTCTCGTAGTGCGGTGTCCACAGCGGGGCTTAACTGTGCCCCAATGGAGGCTGTTTTTGTAGGGTCCGTTGGGTGGACTTGGAATTTGACTATTTCAACCGCTGGTTTAAAAGAGGTGGACTTGGATCTCTTGTCGAGTATCACGTCGTCCCTGTCCACTGTGGAGCGTAGCGTGGTTAATTCCTCGGCCGAGAGAGCTTCGGATAGTGCCTCGAGGGCCAATGCGGCTGTTTTGTTTTCAGCGCGGAGTGCTGTGTCCGGATCGCTGGCGAGAGTGATGATTCCGTTGGGCCCGGGCATTTTGAGCTTCATGTACCCGTAATGAGGTACGTCTTGGAAGATTGTGAATGCCTCCCATCCTAAAAGAGCGTGATAACCACTACTAAACGGGGCCACTTGGAATGTAATTTCTTCGGACCTATAATTATCCGGCGTGTCGAATACCACATCTAGTGTGATTTTCCCAGCACAGCGTGCTTCCCGACTAGGGATGATTCCTCTAAAGGTTGTGCTACTTTGCTCAATGCTGTTCCAGTCTATTTCCATCTTTTGAAGAGTTTCCTCATAGATGAGGTTTAATCCGCTGCCGCCGTCCATGAGAACTTTGGTGAGTCGAAAGCCGTCCACGATTGGACTGAGGACCAGTTCGGCTGGTGCTCAGGCTGTTCAGAATTTAGGTTCTTCACTGGCATTGAAGGTAATAGCCGTGTCACTCCATGGATTTATGGCTGCTACGTGGCAGATTTCGGCCATGCTGCGGAGTGTTCGCTTGCGTCTATTATTTCACGCGAAGGTCTCAAAGACCATTAACACCGTATTGTTATCCACGGGATGGTGCTCTGTGGTATTTGGGAGAAGTAGATCCTCACCACTTTTGGCCACCTGCCGGAGTATCCAACATGCTCTAAGGCTGTGCGTTGGTATTGTATCTGCTGTACTATGAATTTTGCAGGGTCCGTTGAGCCATCCCTCCAGTACGGTTCCATACCCTGTAGAGGGTTTTTGCTTTTTGGTAGTTGACCCGGGTGTATTGTGATAATGCACCCGTTTGTTTCAGACTGGCTTTGTATTCATGGCTGGATTATCTCATAAGTTTATTTCGGTTTTCCAGGCACTTTCTATCGCACAGCACTTTCGTACTATGGACGCCAAGTCAGTGAAGCGTGTCATCTCACAGCGATTTATGGCGTTAAGGATTCCCTTGTCCGTGCAATTATTGCAGAAAAATAGGATTGCGTCTTCCTCGCGACAGTCCTTAACCTTGTTCATTGCAAGGAGGAATCTGGCCCAATACTGATGTACTGTTTCCTGGGGCTCTTGCCTGATGTGGGAAAGATCACTTATGTTTGGGTGGGTGGGTGGAATTGAATCCGAACCCTCACCTTATCTGGGATCCAGGGGCCGAGGAATTTCTCATTTTGGAAGTTCCGGTTCCGGGCTGTTACCCGATAATCCTGGCCCGCTGCCTGACTCTAAGTTCAGGGATTGGATGTTGTCCTCCCGCGAACGGGCGTCCGGCTCAGAGAGCTTGGGAATCCGGACATAGTTGGTCCTCAAGATGGAGGAAAGGTCGCCGCATTGTTCCTCCACCACTACAATACGATGGGTGACCGGTGGAGAGTTAATCTCCCTTTGATCGGGTTTAAGACCAATACGATCATAGACCATAGCGACTCCCAAGGCGGCGATGCAATCTAAGAGCTCGTTTAAGGAGGCGAGCTCCATTGGATCCATCTGTTCGGCGAGTGCCGATTTGATGTGGAGGTTGTTTTTGATGACCCGAGAAGTCATCGTCGGCGCGGCGGCCGAACAGGCGGTCATGATGAAACCGCCTAGCCAGAGAGTTTGGCCGACAGCCAAAGCTCCCCCGACAGTAGTACCGTCTTTAAATACGAAACGAGACATCCTTCCTTCTGGCAACGGCAAAGAGGAAATCTCAATGAAAGCACCAATGTCGGTGACAAACCGGTGGATCTCGGGTAAGGGGTCCCGAACTGTGCGTCTAGGCGGACAGTAACAGGAGGCAAGGGACACGAAGTTTTACCCAGGTTCGGGCCCTCTTGATGGAGGTAAAACCCTATGTCCTGCTTGATAAATATTGATGATATGGGTAGTACAAGAGTAGATCTACCACGAGATCAGAGAGGCTAAACCCTAGAAGCTAGCCTATGGTATGATTGTATGTTGTCCTACGGACTAAAACCCTCCGGTTTATATAGACACCGGAGGGGGCTAGGTTTACACAAGGTCGTTTACAAAGGAGGCGATATACATATCCGTATTACCTAGCTTGCCTTCCACGCCATGTAGAGTCCCATCCGGACACGAGACGAAGTCTTCAATCTTGTATCTTCATAGTCCAGCAGTCTGGCTAAAGGATATAATCCGGTTGTCCGGAGACCCCCTAATCCAGGACTCCCTCAACACAAATCAACCAAAACCCTAATGTCACCTAGATACTCCAATGTCACCTCAAGTATCCATGGGTATGATTATTTGATCTGCATCACACAATCTCAGATTCATCTATTCAATCAACACAAAGAACTTCAAAGAGTGCCCCAAAGTTTCTACGAGAGAGTCAAGAAGAAAACATGTGCCAACCCCTATGCATAAGTTCACGAGGTCGTGGAACTCGCAAGTTGATCAACAAAACATACATCAAGTGGATAACGTGATATCCCATTGTCACCACAGATAAGCACATGCAAGACATACATAAAGTGTTCTCAAATCCTTAAAGACTCAATCCGATAAGATAACTTCAAAGGGAAAACTCAATCCATTACAAGAGAGTAGAGGGGGAGAAACATCATAAGATCCAACTATAATAGCAAAGCTCGCGATAAATCAAGATCGTTCTAAATCAAGAACACAAGAGAGAGAGAGCTCAAACACATAGCTATTGGTACATACCCTCAGCCCCTGAGGGTGAACTACTCCCTCCTCGTCATGGAGAGTGCCAGGATGATGAAGATGGCCAACGGAGAGGGATTCCCCCTTCGGCAGGGTGCCAGAACGGGTCTAGATTGGTTTTGGGTGGCTACAGAGGCTTGCGGCGGCGGAACTCCCAATCTAGGTTACTTTATGGAAGTTTGGTGTTATATAAGAGGTGTTGGAGTCGGGAACAAGTCAGGGGGGTCCCCAAGGCGGCCACGAGGTAGGGGGCGCGCCTAGGGTGGTAGGGCGCGCCCCCACCCTCGTGGTGGCCTTGGGACTCTTATGGCCCATCTCCGGTACTCCGTGGGCTTCTTATGGTCCAAAAATGATCTCCGTGAAATTTCAGGTCAATTGGAATACGTTTGGTTTTCCTTTTCTGCGATACTCAAAACAAGGAAAAAACAGAAACTGGCACTGGGCTCTAGGCTAATAGGTTAGTCCCAAAAATCATATAAAATAGCATAGAAATGCATATAAAACATCCAAGGTTGATAATATAATAGCATGGAACTATCAAAAATTATAGATACGTTGGAGACGTATCAGTGGGCGATAGGGGGGTCCTTCCCACACGACCCAGAAACCATCGGGGATATGCCCTCCTGGAACACACGCTCGGCAAAATGAGGTCGTGTGCGACCGGCGACCACTCAAATAAAGAAATATGTACAATAGTGCTAAAAATACAATTATACAGGCAAAATCATTTTCGGTCATAAGTACATCCCACACAGTCAGCCAGCGCTAAATGTTTCCGTTCGTATATACATCCCACATAGTCGCTCCAAGGAAAACTTTTTTGTTCGCAAGTACATCACACACAATATTCTTGGTTAAATTGTTTGTGATAGCATTTCCATTGCATGCGGTATTAACAATTTTATCGTTTGTGTTATTGAATTCGTCACATATGGTGCCTACAAGAAACTGTGTGTCAAGAGTTGTCCATCACACACAATTTTTATGTGGTAAACGTTTGGGCCAGGTGGCCTAACGCAAACAGTTTTCAAGAGGATGTCGTATGTGATTGTTCATTAATCTAACACGGTGTTTCCCCAGAAATTGTGTGCTTTATTGAATGCATCAGACACGGTGTTTTCTCAATAACTGTTTGCAATAGAAAAACCCAATTAGTAGGCTAATTATCCGATTATTCATAATCCATTTATTAATCTAATTGACATTTCATATTAAGCACACAATATATTTCATTTTCATAATTGAAATACATCAGAGTATCACATCATATAGCTTCAGGACTCAGCTACCCCATTACACAACTACACCAGCACCAAGTTTCACATGCAACATCTATAACCTTTCGAAATTAGCATCATAGACGGTACGTACATGTAACACCCCAGATGTAACTTACCATATTTGTAACTCCAACCCTTGGCTTTTCCGGCATTAAGTTATGAGATTTAATTCGTGGTTGGGTTTTTGTCTTCGCTGTGCATTTTGTTCATGTCATGCATTTCATATCATGTCATCATGTGCATCGCATTTTCATACGTGTTCGTCTCATGCATCCGAGCATTTTTCCCGTTGTCCCTTTTGCAATCCGACACTCCATGTGCATCGGCGCACCCCTCTTGCCTCTTTTCTTGAGCGGATGTTAAACGTTCTCGGAATGAACCGAGATTTGTCAAGCGGCCTTGGTACACCACCGGTAGACCGCCTGTCAAATTTCGTCCCATTTGGAGTCCGTTTGATACTCCAACGGTTAACTGGGTAACCGCAAAGGCCTCTTGTGTGTGGCAGCCCAACACCCCTCCAAAATGGCCCAATAACACATCCAAACCATCTCCATGTCCTCCGCCGTCCGAACACGATCGCGAGGTCAAAAACTACACTCCATTTGGAGACTCCTACCTCCTCCTAGCTATAAATATGTGCACCCCCCTCAAATTTCGGATCCAAACCCTAGAAAAACCTCCCCCCGCCGACACCGGACACGTCCGGCCTCGCCGGATAGGATCTGCCGCCACCCACGGCCATTCAGGGCACGCCACCTGTCACCACCGCGCCAACTCCGGTCGGCCGCCTCCGCATCGGAGCGCCGCCGCCGCGCACTTTGCCGCGCCTCTCCGCCGGCGCCACCTGCCTCGACGACCACCGCGCCGCCCTCGCCGCCATCTCCTCCATGCCGCCCTGGCTCCGCTCGACACCGGCGACCCCAGATCCGGTGAAACCCCCCAACTCCGGCTGCCTCCCGCACCATCTCCAGCGAACTCCGGCCAGATCCGTCGCCACGTCGGTTCCATGCAACCGAGGTTGACTTTGTTTTTCCTCCAAGTCCCAGATCTGTGAAATTTTATGCCCCTGTTCATCATGCCATAACTCCATGACCGTAGCTCCATTTCATGCGCATGATATATCAAAATGTTCATTGGGAGAAGTTATTCATTTCATTCCATTGTGGCATGCTTGTTTCAGTCCATCTTGATGCCCAAATAAGTGATGCGAGTCTGCTATAAAATGTTTGCTCCTGTTACTTAGAAGATTATGATGATTTGTCATTTTTGTCACATTTGTTGTGTGCTTCATATGGGCATGAGCTCTACCTATGTTTTGGTCTATGCCATGCCATCTTTAAAGGGGTGATTGCTATGTATTTTTGTGATCGATGTGGTGACTAGCACAAGCATGCAAAGTAGCCCTTGTGATATTGCTGATTTCAGGGACTTAGGATTTTGCTAAGTCCTTTTCCTGCTGTTATTTTTATGCCATGTAAACATGTTGCTATAGTGAGATCCATGCTTGTTTTGAGTTGCTTAAGTAAGGATTTTTTGGACATATGGTTATGATTATCCATCCATGCCCATGTTTGCAATTATGGAGTTCCCTAGAATGTCTCATTCTAGCTCTACTTTTGCTATAAAATGTTCCTGGCAGATTGGTTACATGTTAATCAATTTTGCCATGGTTGTTGTAGTTGATCCATGCATGTTATGAACTTGCTCTTGCCATGGTTACCTTCATGAACATGTCTTCTTACTGTTTCCATGCTTGTATTGTCATGCAATGCCTTGTGGTGAGTGATTTGAGCTCACAAAGATGCCTTCATAATGTTGTTTATGCCATGCTCAGTTTTCTGCTAAGTCTGAAACTATTAATAAAACTTGCTATGTTTACATGGGTGCCATCATATCTTCTGTGCCTTTTTGTCTCATGATCAGTCAGGGACTTTTTTCTATGCATTTAGTAGATTCATGCCATGCCTTGTTTTGCTATGATATGTTCTTGTAGCTTGTTGTTTGCTTGCTCTAAACATGTCTTCCTGATGTTATTTCTGGTATGTGAAGCCGATATCTTTTGCACTTTTGCCATGCTTGTTTGAACCTGCTCTTGTGTGATTTAGCCGTAGCTCAGTGTTCATGTTTTGTCAAGCATCTTGAGTACATCCCTTCCATATTCCTTGTTGATATGTTGGAGTGCAGTAGCTTAGTTTCTTCTTGCATTCTAGATGGCATCGTGCTGTTAATCGCAGAATTGTGCCATTCTTGTTTTGCTTGCCATTTGGAAACCGTGCATCCGATTCCGGTGATCTTTATATCGATTTCGACCGAAATCATCTCATCTTTCTAGCGGCACACTTGGTTTGCCAAGTTGATGCCTTGTTCATTCTTCCCCTTCCGAAGCACGCATATGCATTTGCATATCACATCCCGCATGTCATGCCATGTTTTGCATCATGTTGTTTGTGCATTGCACCGTGATTGATTGTTGGTCCTTTGCTTGTGTTCATGATTTGGGTAGATCGGGGAGACGAGTACGTGATCGAGGAACCTGTTGAGTACGCTAACGAGGATCAAGCTTTTGTCAACTCTGAGAACTTTGCAGGCAAGATGACCATACCCTCGAAATCACTTCTATCTTTGCTTGCTAGTTGTTCGCTCTATTGCTATGCCGTGCTACCTACCACTTGCTATATCATGCGTCCCATACTTCCATGTCAAGCCTCTAACCCACCTTTCCTAGCAAACCGTTCTTTGGCTATGTTACCGCTTTTGCTCAGCCCCTCTTATAGCGTTGCTAGTTGCAGGTGAAGATGGAGTTTGTTCCATGTTGGAACATGGATATTGTTGGGATATCATTATTATGTCTTATTTACTTTAATGCATCTATATACTTGGTAAAGGGTGGAAGGCTCGGCCTTATGCCTGGTGTTTTTTTCCACTCTTGCCGCCCAAGTTTCCATCATACCGGTGTTATGTTCCCTGATTTTGTGTTCCTTACGCGGTTGGGTGTTATGGGAACCCCTTGACAGTTCGCTTTGAATAAAACTCCTCTAGAAAGGCCCAACCTTGGTTTTACCATTTGCCTACCTACCACCATATACCTTCCCTTGGGTTCTGCAGAGTCAAGGGTCATCTTTATTTTAACCCCCCCCCCCCTCCCCCCCGGGCAGTGCTCCTCTAAGTGTTGGTTCGAACCGAGTAGATTGCGGGGCCACCTTGGGGAAACTTGAGGGTTGGTTTTACTAGTAGGATGTCTCATCCGGTGTGCCCTGAGAACGAGATACGTGCAAATCCTATCGGGATTTGTCAACACACCGGGTGGCTTTGCTGGTCTTGTTTTACCATTGTCAAATGTCTTGTAACTGGGATTCCCAGACTGATCGGGTCTAGCCGCGAGAAGGAATATCCTTCGTTGACCGTGAGAGCTTGTGATGGGCTAAGTTGGGACACCCCTGCAGGGATTGAACTTTCAAAAGCCATGCCCGCGGTTATGGGAAGATGGGAATTTGTTAATGTCCGGTTGTAGACAACTTGACCCTTAACTTAATTAAAATGAATCAACCGCATGTGTAGCCGTGATGGTCTATTTTCGGCGGAGTCTGGGAAGAGAACACGGTCTCGTGTTATGCTTGAGCGTAAGTAGCTTCAGGATCACTTCTTTATCACTTTTAGCTTCTCGACCATGCTTTTCTTCTCTTCTCGCTCTCATTTGCGTAAGCTAGCAACCATATATGCTTAGTGCTTTGCTGCAGCTCCACCTCACTACCCTTTCCTACCCTTAAGCTTAAATAGTCTTGATCTCGCGGGTGTGAGATTCCCGTGTCCCCGTGACTCACAGATACTTCCAAACAGATGCAGGTGCCGATGATGCCAGTGCAGGGGACGCTACCGAACTCAAGTGGGAGTTCGACGAGGATTCGGGCCGTTACTATGTTTCTTTTCCGGATGATCAGTAGAGGAGCCCAGTTGGGACAATCGGGGATCTAGCATTTTGGGTTGTCTTTCTTTATTTTGGTTCCGTAGTTGGACCTTGATTGTATTCTGGATGATGTATGATACATTTATGTATTGTGTGAAGTGGCGATTGTAAGCTGACTCTTTATCCCTTTCTTATTCAGTACATGGGATGTGTAAAGATTACCCCTCTTGCGACATGCCTACCATGTGGCTATGCCTCTATGTCATGCCCCGACATGTGGGAGATATAGCCGCATTGTGGGTGTTACAAGTTGGTAATCAAAGCCTTCCCCAACTTAGGAGCCCCCTGGTTGATCAAATCGCTGACGTTGTTGAGTCTAGCACAAAATGTTTTGAGTCTTAGGATTATATATATGGGAGAGTAGGATTCTTTTACTCCTCAGTCCCTTCGTCGCTCTGGTGAGGCCTCCTGACGTAGAGTTTTGACTCTTCTCTCCTCAAATTTCACGAAATGTTTTTTAGGATCACGCAGGTATCTTGGAATCGTTCCGATGGTTTTGTGACGAGAACATTGTTCTTGGCGCCTCGTGACATTTAGGGGTTGTGGCAGTGTCCTGGGGAGTTGAGCTCCAAGGTGTTGTCATCACAGTTTTATCGTTGCGGTTCTGGAATACTTGAGTTCGCCGACATCGAAAAACTCTTTTATGCAGTTGTTGGTGAGATAACCTCGACGCCACCCAGTACTGGGGCCGGATTTCTGGAGTATTGGCATAACTCATATAACGGATGCTTTTCGAAGGTTGAGGTAAATGATTTCCGAAGGTTTCTTGGTTATGTGTTGAAGGATGGATACAGCTGGATGTGGGATTTGCTAATTTTGGGTGAGATTTTATGCTTCCCCTGTATCCCCAACACCTGATTGCATAACCAGAAAGTTTCGGGAGTTTCATAGGCGGGAATTCATGTATATCTAGTATTTCTTCCCGCAAATATGTGGTTTGTGACTGGGTAATCCTTACCACTTATTTGGTCATATCCGTACCTTGTTGATTTATTCATCTACCTTTATCTAAGTGGCTTCTCAACTTTATGGAAGGGTGATGATTTACTTTGGAATTCATCTATTCATCCTTGTTCAAATGTTAAGGCTATATGTTGCAATTTCAATCCATTGATTCATCTTGAATATATGTCTTTCGAGATGCTAACAGATGTCAACTTCTTCAGGATGTCTCCTCCAACACGTCCAAATCTGGATCGCAATCATGGGGATCAGTCGAACCCTCCGCCACCACCTCCACCTCCGAAGGCATGGCAAGCTGTCATGGCAGCCACCAACGCCATCACTCAGATGCTTTTGCAACTCTTGCAAGAGGGCAACCAAGGGCAAGTAAACCAAGGAAATCAAGGCCAAGGCAACAATCAGCCTTAGTTTGCTACCCTCAATCAGTTCCTCGCAAACCAGCCAAAGTCCTTCAGCAACTGTGTCGACGCCACAGACGCTGACGACTGGCTCGTGGATATCTGCGAACATTTTGAGTGTAGAAATGTCAGGCCTGAGGACATTGTCAAGTTTGGTTCGTTCCAACTCAAAGACCAAGCTACTGAGTGGTATCAACAATACAGATATTCCAGAGGAGGTCGTGTGATTACCTGGGAAGATTTCCGTCGAGACTTCAAAGCTCACCACATTCCACAAAGTGTTGCTGAGAGTAAGCATGAGGAGTTCTGCAATCTCAAGCAAGACAGCTTTACTGTGTATCAATACAATATCCAGTTTCAGAAACTCGCTCGCTTCACTAAACAAGATGTCCCTGATGAAAGGAGCATGATTTATCAATTCAGAGGTGGCCTCGGAGAAGATCTGCAATTAGCTCTCATGCTTCTTGAGCCAACTAAGTATGATGAATTCTACAACATGGCACTAAAGCAAGAGGCCGCTCAGAATAAGTGGGATGCTTCTAAGAAGAGAGTCAGGGATGCAGCTCAATCTTCTTCTTCAACTCAAGTGGCAGCTAAGCAACAGAAGTTCTGGTTGCCTCCTCCTCCTCCGTTTCGTCAGTGTTATCAGTAGAAGAGTAAAGGTGGCAATGAATCTTCCCACCCACCCAGTCTAGGCTATCAGAAGAAAGCTCAGTCTCATACTCCAAGGTCAAGTGCTCCTTATCACCGTCCGCTCTCAGAGGTTACTTGCGGCAAGTGTCAGCAGAAAGGGAACTATGCAAACAAGTGCTTCAACCAAAGGTGCCTTCCGCCTCCTCCTCATGTGAGATCTGCCAGCAATGCAGTGGTCAAGCATAATCCCAAGCATGCTAAGGTCAACATGATGAACGCAACTCAGGCAGAGGATTCTTCACAAGTGATCATGGGTAACCTTATAGTTAACTCCATTCCCGCTAATGTTCTTTTTGATACTGGTGCATCGCATTCTTTCATGTCATTCCCATTTACATCGGAGCACAATGTTGACACAGAGGTTTTGTCCAAAGTCATGCAAGTTGTTTCTCCGGGAAAGCTTATGACTTCTAGTTTGGTTGCTCCCGATGTCTCTGTCTAGTTTGGAGACTATAGATTTCTGTCCTCTCTAATTGTTCTTGGTGACTCTGATATTGATCTAATTCTCGGGATGGACTGGCTTTCTAAGCACAAGGCTCAGCTTGATTGTGCTACCAGGCAGATTGAATTGACACACTCTTCTGAGGATGTGATCATGTATGCCGCTCGTGACGAAACCATTCGGCTGTTTTCTCTCAATGAGAAGGGTGAGTTGAATGCCATCTCTCAGATTCCAGTCATTTGTGAATATCAAGACATCTTTCCAGAAGAGCTTCCGGGAATGCCTCCTCACCGACCAGTTGAATTCGTCATCGACCTTGAACCTGGCACGAAACCTATTTGCAAACGTCCTTACAATCTTGGACCAGAAGAGTTGAAGGAGTTGAAGAAACAACTCGATGAACAAGAGCGCATGGGTCTGATCAAACCGAGTTCATCTCCATGGGGTTGTGGTGTTTTTTTTGTCAAGAAGAAGGATCGAATGGAACGACTCTGTGCCGACTACCGTCCATTGAACAAGAAGACAATAAAGAGCAAGTTTCCACTTCCCAACATCCATGAGCTTTTCGAACAACTTAAAGGTGCCCAAGTATTCTCCAAGCTTGACCTCCACATGGGTTATCATCAGATTCGCATTCGTGAACAAGGTATCCCCAAGACAGCATTCGGAACCAGCTATGGTTCTTATGAATACACTGTCATGTCTTTCGGCCTTGTCAATACTCCTCCAACATTCTCTCGCATGATGAACTCGATCTTCAACCCTTACACAAATGATTTCGTCCTGGTGTATCTGGACGATATTTTGGTCTTTTCCAAGAGTAAGGAGGATCATGCCAAGCATTTGAGATTGGTACTCGACAAACTCAGAGAGCATCAATTCTATGATAAGTTTTCGAAGTGTGAGTTTTGGCTTGATGAGTTTCTCTACCTTGGCCATATCATCTCCACAAAGGGCATCACTGTTAATCTGGAGAAGGTGTCTGCAATTGTGAATTGGGAACCTCCTCAGAATGTCAAGCAGCTCCGAAGTTTTCTTAGGCTTGCAAGCTATTGTCGAAGATTCGTTGAGAATTTCTCTAAGATTGCGAAGCCACTTTCCAACCTCCTCCAGAAGCATGTCAAGTATGTCTGGACGCCTAAATGTGACGTTGCTTTCAACACCCTCAAAGAGAAGTTAGTCACAACTCCTGTCTTGGCTCCTCCTAATGAATCCAAGCCATTTGAAGTTTTCTCTGATGCCTCCTTGCAAGGTCTCGGTGCGGTGTTACTGAAAGAGAAGAAAGTTGTGGCTTATACCTCTCGCCAGTTGAAGCCAAACGAAAAGAACTCCCCCACTCATGACCTCGAGTTGGCGGCAGTTGTCCATGCTCTATTAACGTGGAGACATCTCTTGTTGGGAAGGAAAGTGGACATCTTCATGGATCATAAGAGCCTCAAGTACATCTTCACTCAACCCAACCTCAACTTCAGGCAGACTCGTTGGGTCGAAATGATTCAAGAATACAATCTGAGTATCGAACATACTCCAGGCAAGGCCAATGTCATTGCAGATGCTTTGAGCAGGAAGGCTTACTGCAATAGCTTAATCTCAAGCCCTTCCAACTGGACCTTTGTGAAGCTTTCCGCAAACTGAATCTCCGAGTTTTTCCTCAAGGCTCTCTTGCCAACCTCCAAGTCTCTCCTACTTTGGAAGATCAGATTCGTGAGGCACAACTTCTTGATGCCATGGTGAAGAAGGTGAAAAAGGGGATTGCCAAGAGCCAACCCAAATACAAGTGCTATCGCATTGATGACAAAGACACTCTTTTCTTCGAGGATCGAATTGTGGTTCCTAAAGGTGATCTATAGAAAGTCACTATGAACGAGGCGCACAATTCCCTTCTATCCATTCATCCTGGAAGTACGAAGATGCACCATGACCTCAAGCAGTCATGTTGGTGGACTCGAATGAAGCGAGAAGTTGCTCAATTCATGAATGAATGTGATGTCTGCAGAAGGGTGAAAGCAGAACACCAACGGCCAGCTGGTCTCCTCCAACCTCTTGCCATTCCAGAATGGAAGTTCGACCATATTGAGATGGACTTCATGACTGGATTTCCCAAGTCCAAGCGTGGAAATGATGCCATCTTCGTTGTCATCGACAAGCTTACAAAAGTGGCTCATTTTCTTCCTATCAAAGCATCTATCATAGCAGCTCAGCTTGTAGAGCTATACACCTCCAAGATTGTCTCTTTGCATGAAATTCCGCAATTGATATCTTCAGATCGTGGAAGCATCTTTAATTCTAAGTTCTGGGACTCCTTTCCGAAGGCCATGGGAACCAACATTCGGTTCAGCACAGCCTTCCATCCTCAAACTAGTGGACAAGTCGAGCGAGTCAATCAAATCCTTGAAGATATGCTCAGGGCTTGTGTCATTTCCTTCGGTATGAAGTGGGAAGATTGTCTTCCATATGCCGAGTTCTCCTACAACAACAATTTCCAAGCGAGTTCAGGCAAGGCCCCATTCGAGATTCTCTATGGCAGAAAGTGCCGTACTCCTCTTAATTGGTCAGAGACTGGTGAACGGCAACTTCTTGGCAATGACATGATCACAGAGGCTGAAGAAATGTGTAAAGTCATCCGTGAAAATCTCAAAGCCGCGCAATCGCACCAGAAGAGTTACTATGATAGCAAACATCGTGACTTGGCTTTCGAGATCGGAGACCATGTCTACCTTCACGTCTCTCCAATGAAAGGTACTCATCGCTTCGGTATCAAAGGGAAGCTTGCCCCTAGATATGTGGGTCCTTTCAAGATCATTGGCAAAAGAGGCGATCTTGCCTATCAACTTGAGCTTCCGTCCAACTTCAGAAATGTGCACGATGTGTTTCACGTGTCACAGCTTCGCAAGTGCTTCAAGGCTCTTGAGCGCACCATCAGCTTCGAAGAGATTGATCTCCAAGAAGACATGTCTTATCATGAGCATCTCGTTGCTATTCTCGAAGAAACTGAGCGCAGGACTCGCAACAAGTCTCTCAAATTCCTGAAAGTGAAGTGGTCACACCATTCCGACCGAGAAGCCACCTGGGAACATGAGGACCACCTCCGTTCCGAATATCCGGAGTTCTTTTAGTCCTAGATCTCGGACGAGATCCTTTCATAGTGATGGAGTGTTTTAACACCCCGGATGTAACTTACCATATTTTTAACTCCAACTCTTGCCTTTTTCGGCTTTAAGTTATGAGTTTCCCTTCGTGGTTGGGTTTTTGTCTTTGTTTTGAATTTTGTTCATGTCATGCATTTCATATCATGTCATCATGTGCATTGCATGTGCATAGGTGTTTGTCTCATGCATCCGAGCATTTTTCCCGTTGTCCGTTTTGCAATCCGACACTCCCACGTGCACCGGCACACCCCTCCTGCCTCTTTTCGTAAGCAGGTGTTAAACTTTCTCGGAATGGACCGAGATTTGTCAAGCGGCCTTGGTACACCACCGGTAGACCGCTTGTCAAATTTCGTCTCATTTGGAGTCCGTTTGATACTCCAACGGTTAACCGGGTAACCACAAAGGCCTCGTGTGTGTTGCAGCCCAACACCCCTCCAAAACGGCCCAATAACCCATCCAAACCATCTCCATGTCCTCCGCCGTTGGATCACGATCGCGTGGTCGAAAACTACACTCCATTTGGACACTCCTACCTCCTCCTAGCTATAAATATGTGCACCCCCCTCAAATTTCGGGTCTGAACCCTAGAAAAACCTCCCCCCGCCGCCACCGGACACGTCCTGCCTCGCCGGGCAGGATCCGCCGCTGCCCGCGCCAATCAGGGCGCGCCACCTGTCGCCACGGCGCCAGCTCTGTCCAGCCGACTCCGCGTCGAAGCACCGCCGCCACGCACTTTGCCGCGCCTCGTCGACCACCGTGCCGCCCTCGCCGCCATCTTCTCCACGCCGCCCCGGCTCCGCTCGACGCCGGCGACCCCAGATCCAGCGAACCCCCCCAACTCTGGCCGCCTCCCGCACCATCTCTGGCAAACTCCGGCCAGATCCGCCGCCGCATCGTTTTCCGTGCAACCGAGGTTGACTTTGTTTTTCCTATAAGTCCCAGATCTGTGAAATTTTATGCCCCTGTTCATCATGCCAGAACTCCATGACCGTAGCTACATTTCATGCGCATGATATATCAAAATGTTCACTGGTAGATTCTCTTAATTTCATTCCATTATGGAATGCTTGTTTGATTCCATCTTGATGCCCAAATCACTGATGCAAGAGTGCTATAAAATGTTTGCTCCCGTTACTTAGCAGATTATTATGATTTGTCATTTTTGTCACATTTGTTGTGTGCTTCATATGGGCATGAGCTCTACATGTGTTTTGGTCTATGCCATGCCATCCTTATAGGGGTGATTGCCATGTATTTTTGTGGTCAATGTGGTGACTAGCACAAGCATGCAAAGTAGCCTTCGTGATATTGCTGCTTTCAGGCACTTCGGATTTTGCTAAGTCCTTTTCCTGCTGTTATTTTTATGCCATGTAAACATGTTACTACAGTGAGATCCATGCTTGTTTTGAGTTGCTTCAGTAAGGATGTTTTGGACATATGTTTATGCACTATCCATCCATGCCCCTGTTTGGAATTATGGAGTGCCCTAGCATGTCCCAATCTTGCTCTACTTTTTCTATAAAATGTACCTGGCAGATTGTTTACATGTTAATCAATTTTTCCATGGTTGTTGTAGTTGATCCATGCATGCTATGAACTTTCTCTTGCCATGGTTAACTTCATGAACATGTCTTCTTGCTGTTTCCATTCCTGTCTTGTCATGCAATGCCTTGTGGTGAGTGATTTGAGCTCGCAAAGATGCCTTCATAATGCTGTTTATGCCATGCTTAGTTTTCTGCTAAGTCTGAAACTGTTAATAAAACATGCTATGTTTACATGGGTGCCATCATATCTTCTGTGCCTTTTTATCTCATGATAAGTAAGGGACTTTTGTTCTATGCATTTAGTAGATTCATGCCATGCATTGCTTTGCTATGATATGTTCCGGTAGCTTGTAGTTTGCTTGCTCAAAACATGGCTTCCTGATGTTATTTCTGGCATGTTAGTATTTTCACTAAGTCTGTGAAGCAGATATCTTTTGCACTTTTGCCATGCTTGTTGGAACCTTCTCTTTTGTGATTTAGCCGTAGCTCAGTGTTCATATTTTGTCAAGCATCTTGAGTACATCACTTCCATATTCCTTGTTGATATGTTGGAGTGCATTATCTTAGTTTCTTCTTGCATTCTAGATGGCATCATGCTGTTAATTACAGAATTGTGTCATTCTTGTTTTGCTTGCCATTTGCAAACCGTGCATCCGATTCCGGTGATCTTTATATCGATTTCGACCAAAATCATCTCATGTTTCCAGCCGCACACTTGGTTTTCTAAGTTGATGCCTTGTCCATTCTTCCCCTTCCGAAGCACGCATATGCATTGCATATCACATCCCCCATGTCATGCCATGTTTTGCATCATGTTGTTTGTGCATTGCACCGTGATTGATTGTTGGTCCTTTGCTTGTGTTCATGATTTGGGTAGATTGGGGAGATGAGTACGTGATCGAGGAACCTGTTGAGTACGCTAACGAGGATCAAGCTTTTGTCAACTCTAAGAACTTTGTAGGCAAGATGACCATACCCTCGAAATCACTTCTATCTTTGCTTGCTAGTTGTTCGCTCTATTGCTATGCCGCGCTACCTACCACTTGCTATATCATGCCTCCCATACTGCCATGTCAATCCTCTAACCCACCTTTCCTAGCAAACTGTTGTTTGGCTATGTTACCGCTTTTGCTCAGCCCCTCTTATAGCATTGCTAGTTGCAGGTGAAGATGGAGTTTGTTCCATGTTGGAACATGGATATTGTTGGGATATCATTATTATGTATTATTTACTTTAATGCATCTATATACTTGGTAAAGGGTGGAAGGCTCGGCCTTATGCCTGGTGTTTTGTTCCACTTTTGCCGCCCTAGTTTCTGTCATACCGGTGTTATCACTACAAAAAAAAGACACATCCGTGACATTTTAGGCCAAACGAAATTTTTTTCTGTCATACATATGACACTTCTATGATGATAATTGTGACAAAACCCGGTATCATCATAGATGTGGTGGGCTCCTACTTCTATCACAAAAAATCATGACAAAAAATGGGCTTTTCGTCCTGGGCGGGTCGTAGACACAGCTGCATGACATTCTTTGGGCCGTCCATGACGGAAAAATGTGGTAGAAGCGAGGGGGAGGAAAATTTCGGGGAGTTCCTGGTTACGGTGGGAGGTCGGGGGCCGAGCGATGCACGTTTCTCTCATACACGTACGCGCGTGTGTGCGAGGCGTTGGCTCTAACTGAACCCGAGCAAGGCGTTGGGCTCTAACTGAACCCGAGTGATTGCACTACAGGCTACGCGTTACTGAACCCGAGCGATCAATCGATGGCTGTTAACTGAACCTGATCGAGCGATTCCTTCGCTACTGCTGCTAACTGAAGTCGATCGATGGGATGAACAGTGAGTGGTGAGGGGGGGTTGGATGAACAGTGAGCGGTGGCGTTGCCTCTGGATGAACAGGACCCCGTGGTGTGGTGGAGGGCTGGATGAACAGTAGACGGTGGAGGGGTGCCCGTGGAGGGGTGTATGAACATGACCCCGTGGTGTGGAGGGCTGGATGAACAGTAGATGGTGGAGGGGTGGTTGAACAGGCCCCCGTGGTGTGGAGGGCTGGATGAATAGTAGACGGTGGAGGGGTGCCCGTGGAGGGGTGGTTGAACAGGACCCCATGGTGTGGAGGGATGGATGAACAGTAGACGGTGGAGGGGTGGTTGAACAGTAGCCGGTGGAGTAGCGCACGGTGGAGGCTGGATGAACAGGAGCCCGTGGAGGCTGGAGGAGGTCGACGGTGGAGATGAACAGTATCCCGTGGAGTCCCGTTTTGCAGTATGCCACACCCCTCCCGATGAACAGGACCCCATTTTGACCGTAGCGCTCCAACACAAGTCCGTTTCCTCCGTTTTGCGGTACGCCACACCCCTCCCAATCAACAGGACCCCCTTTTCGACCGTAGGAGGTCTGTTTCCTCCGTTTTGCGATACACAAGACCCCTCCCGATGAACAGGATCCCGTTTCGAACGTGGCCGGTCGAACACAAGGCCGTTTCCTCCGTTCTGCGGTACGCCAGGCCTCGTTTCCATCGCGTGTTCTGTCCAAGCCCTCCCGATGAACACGATGCATTCCGTTGCATCCCCATGAACACGACGCATTATGTTGCCTCCCCATGAACACGACGCATTCCGTTGCCTCCCCATGAACACGACGACGACGCTGTTTCTCCGTTCCGACCCAGCCATGTACACGAGCCCTGGCCGTATGTATGTGCAAGTAGGCGTTCGAGACCCTGCCTGTATGTACGTACGTGGCCGTATTTTCTTTCTTGCACCCTGGCCGTTGTACATATGTGTACATGCTATGTGCGCGCCTCTACTACGACACGTGCGCGCCTCTCATCGACCAGTATATATGTATGTACATGTTCGCGACCAGAATGACAACGCTACGTACGCTTCGACCAGGTGGGTCCCGACTGTCAGGCACTTCCTTGCGTGCGAAGATGTAGCTGGTGGGTCCCAGCAGTCAGGGGGGCGAATTGTTTTGTTTTTTTGCTCGGACGCACTTCCTTGCGTGCGAAGGTGTAGCTGGTGGGTCCCAGCAATCAGGGGGAACGTTTTTTTCGCGAAATACGGTGGCCCGTCCGGTGGGTCCCCGCTGTCAGGTGGAGGAATAATTATTTTGCACGTAATAAGGAGGCACTTCCTTGCTGCGGCCGTGGACCCAGCTGTCAGCCTCTCCACGTACATTCCACGTCCGAAGCCATTCCTTGACCACGTTGACCACGCCGCGCTGAGAGCACCAGGGCGGTGGACGACGGTGAGGCCTAGGAAGGGGACGACGCGGAGCCGAGGAAGACGCGGTAGTGGATGCCCACGCGTAGAGGAGTACGAGGGTTCAATGGTTCGCTGCGGTGTGAGGCTGCCGTCGCCGTAGAATAACAGGGGGTGTGGGTGAGTAGAGGGATGGGCTGGCCAGCGGTGGGAGTAGTAGGGGGCGGTGAGGCCTCCGCCGCATCTCTTACGGCCACGGGAAGCAAGAGCACGAGGCACGACCGGCGCTGGTTTGGGCGGCTGGAGCAAGAAGACCAGAGGTTGAAGAAGCACTACGGCCGTTGGATGGACATCGTACGGTCACTGGAGCTAGAATCGTGCATATGTTGACTAACTTGACAAAGCCCTCCGTCCCTATCAACTTAGTAGGCCCACAAATCAGCCTGCCACTATACTAGGTCCCAGCTAACAGGGGGAGTATTCATTTTTTTGTGCATAATAAGGAGGCACTTCCTTGCGTGTGAAGATATAGCTGGTGGGTCCGAGCTGTCAGCGGCGGTAACGTTTTTTCGCGAAATACAGAGGCCCTTTCGGTGGGTCCCTGATGTCGGGTGGAGGAATCATTATTTTGCGCGTAATAAGGAGGCATTTCCTTGCGTGCGGCCGTGGACCCAGCTGTCGGCCTCTCCACGTACAGTCCACTTCAGATGCATGTCGGTCGTTGACCACGTTAACCAGGCCGCGCCGAGAGCACCAGGGCGGTGGACGACGGCGAGGCCTAGGAAGGGAACGACACGGAGGCAGGGAAGACTCGGCAGTTGTTTCCCACATAGAGGGGAGTACGACTGTACGAGGGTTTACTGGTTCGTCTGCCATCGCCGGAGAATAACAGCAGGTGTGGGTGAGTAGAGGGATGGCTAGGCCAGCGATGGGAGTACGGTGGGGCGGTGAGGCCTGCGCGGCAGCATAGCCGGCCACGGGGAGGAGGGAGCAGGCAGTCCTCCCATCGGCGCTTGTTTGAGCGGCTAGAGCAGGAAGAGCAGAGATTGAAGAAGCACGACGGCCGTTCGATGGACATCCAACAGTCACTGCTTGTGCGTCAACCTTTTTTTAGGAAAGCCTCAAATCTGTGGAAAACAGCATACAGCCCATTTGCTAATTCTTAAGGTTTTTTTGGAGCCCATATTCCTTTTGTTAGCATTACAGCCCATATTGTGGCCACGGTTAAAAAATTATATGAAATTTTGCATATTTTGGTGCGGTCCGAACTGTTTTTAATCCTGAAATTTTGACTCGCATTCAAACTGATTATAAATTTAAATGTATATCAATATAAAATCCAACAAATTCTCCACGCATAAAAATTAATGTAATTTAAATTCTTGAAATAAAAAAAAGATATTTGAAACTAATTGCCGGTTTGATGTGTTTTAAAAATGTACAACCCATTTCCCATTACTGATGGGCCATTTTCTCGGCCAGCCGAATGAAAGCTCTCCTCATCTTGAAAGATTTGCAGCCCAATAGGCCTAACAAAGTGACTTACTCGGCAAATCACAAAAAAAACTAGGCTGTGGTCGTGGACCCAGCTGTCAGTCCATTTGTTTTTTTAGTCCATTTGGTGGCTGGGTGAAACAATGATGTAGCATCTATGCAGCCCGTTTAAATCCAATTTGCATTTTTCTCGAAATCCGCGGACTTGCTGGGCTGGGTGAAAATATCATGTTGGGCTAGATGAAGAAATGTTATAAAAACATAAACACATGATTGCACGTTAGTAAAATCTTTGCAAGCTTATGTACGCAATCACTAGGAGTTAACTTGCCAAGTTATATATAAACAATTATTATTATTATTTTGTAAGAACTTTCAACTTACGAAATAAAGTATCATTTTAATTTGATGAGTTAATAGTACATGGGCTATTATTAGTTTTTAGGCTAGACGTGGGACATTTGAGTTGGTTCTAGGGGAAAGTACTGGGAGAAAACTCAGTTTACATCGAAAAAGAAAATGGGAGAAAATTCAGAGACCTGCTGGGTCCACCTGAGGAGGGGAATATGTTGGGAGGAAGGAGATTCAAAGCACGGCAGCTGAGTGAACTAGTTTTTTTACGGACAAGTGAACTAGTTTAGATACATAAGCAAATAGTCACTAAAAAACAAATCAGGTTAATGGGTTCTTAAAAGAAATATTTCGGAAAAAACAGATAATTATGGCACATAGGATAATGCATGAAACACTCAGATGATAAAGGTGCTTATAAACAGATAAAGTACAACATCTAGACCTTCCTGGAACGCTTGATCATGACGTTGCGGCTGTCCGTGTACTCGTCGGTTACGGGAAGCAGACACGCCCTCATGTCCAAGATCTGCATGTACATGTCGTAGCATGCGTATGCGTCCTTGGCCGCGTAGGTTATGTAGGCTAGATTCAGAGGTACGTCCCACGTGTTTAGGTCGTCTTCTTTCATGTTGGCGTATCAGGGGTCGATGATGGTCTCAGCGAGGTCAACCACGAAGTCCTTCTCCTGCCCGTTGTTGATGATCTTGTATTGGTTCTGGATGTCGACAAGCTTGTTGCACCAGATGGCAGAATCGTCGCGTTCTTCCTTCTCTCCACCGTAGCGAAGGTGCAGTCGGCACTGCCGATGAAATGGGCGAATTCTCCAAAACCTGGTGCAGCCATAGGACTGAGGCGAGGCAGAGCTTCACCGAGTCCGTATCGTTGGTGTACATCACATTCAACTTGGTGCAGCCATAGGACTGAATGGCGAACTCAAAGGGGAACTCCTTGCTGAAGTCCATATCCAGCAGGCTCACCCCTCGGATCGCCATTGGAGTCTCTTCAAGTGAACGAATGTGTAGGTGGCGGCAGCAGTTCGTTTTTCAGCTCTTGGGGAACTGGATTCAACAGTAAGCTGAGTGTGTACATGCGACAACAGTTACTACCCCTCCCTCGTTCGCTGCATGCCCGGCAGAAGATGCACCCTCGGCCACACGTCGATTCACGAGCGGGTCTGTATTGGTACTGTAATAACATGAGTTAGTGGGCACTTTACTTAAATTTAATTAGCTTTAATAGAAATTTGTACTTAAAAGAAGCAATACATTCGCTCGTTCTATCAGTGCCACAGGATCAACATGCACAACAATTAGAATTATTATTCTCAGGACGCACATGATCAACACATTTGTCGCACTTTCACAAAGATAATACTACCAAGTTTGAATTGTTTGTTATGGTTGTTGTCCTCTGCATCATCATGTCGTGTTTCCTAGCTTGCAAGATTCAGAACTAACAAATAAGATCCAAATAATAAGTACAACAAAGATGCCTACACATCTCATTGATTCCCAGCTTGCAAGATTCAGAACCAACAAATAAGATCCAAATAATAAGTACAATAAAGATGCCTACACATCTCACTAATTCCCAATTTGCAAGATTCAGAACCAACCCATTAGGGCCTTTTAATAAAGTGAATATCGGGATTAAATCCATCTTGGCTAGCCATGTCATACAATCGAAGAACTTGGCGAATGCTCTTGACCGTCACAACATCTGTAGTTGAGTATTCCTGTTTGCACAACATGTTTGCACAGCACAAACAAGGAGACATGAGAGCATGATTTCGCTTTAATAGCGGCCTCCTTGAACTCAACCTCCAACTCTACTTGGATGAGGTCTGCCTGGAGTTCCATGATTCAATTCATGCAACTTTTTCTGCAGTTCACCTAAAATGAAGCAAAGATTGCATCATTCAGCTAGCAAGAAGTACTTGCTCTTGTGAGCTAGCAGGTTCTTCTTTAGTAGTTGCACTAAAATTGAGGAACATTAAGGTTGGCTATCCGGATCATGTAAGGTGCAACTATAATTTTCTTATCCTTTTGTGCAGTTCCACTAAAATAAATTGCCATTGTGGTGACAGGGATGGATCCATCTTGCAAAGGCTAATAAAATGTTGCACGAGATTACCAGCAGAACTTGACGGAGATTTTGGAAACTCCAATCACCATTTTGCGCAGTTCCACCAAAATTGAGAGATGTTGCCCACGTGACATTTTTGTTGAATTGCACAAGACACTCATTCCAAAAAAGTGTTTTGTGCAGTTCACCAAAAGGTCACAATAGCAACAAGGTGAAATGGATATCCCTATCTGCACAAAAAGATAGAAAGTAAACAGTTGATCGTCAATAAGAATATACGAAACATATACAAAATGAAAAGAAGCATCTTAATTATGTTCATGGCAATCACGCAAGGACAGTAGAAATTTTAGAACGTCAGCAATGCTTCATGTTACCTGAAGCATTATGATCAACAATGAGATTCCTCAAATATGGGATTACTTTAATGGTGGCATTGCTTGTTTACCAGACACAGTAAATCAACAGCAGCTAAAGAGTTGGTTTAAGGGCATGGGACTGTGGGGACACCAGGACACTCAGTAGCGTAAAGGAGCAACTTACTTATCATACTGGGAAAACAGCAGGAGTGCCATTGTACTATGTGAGGGCAGCAAATCTAATCTTGGAGACCTTTTACTATGTGAGGGTAGAAAATCTAATCCTGGAGACCTTTGACTATGTGAGGGCAGCAAATCTAATCCTGGAGACCTTTTACTATGTGAGGGTAGCAAATATAATCCTGAGACCTTTTACTATGTGAGGGCAGCAAATCTAATCCTGGAGACCTTTTACTATGTGATGGCAGCAAATCTAATCCTGGACATACTCTGTTGACTTGTCCACCAGCCGCCACTTCCTATCCTTTTTTCAACCAATAATAGATCTGTTCCTTATCCAGTTTGTACTTGGTTTTCCCATTATTTCCCTTTTCAACCAAGAGACCGGTTGGGTATCCGGTCTCTACTACTTTCACCATATTATTTCCTCTTTGAATCAAGTCCTAGATTCATTCGACAACTTTCCCCCCTTCCTTCGTTGTTTGAACAAAGCCCTAGATTCGACTGCATGAAGTAGCTTTACCTCTAATAATACTAAAAATTTAGGTGGCTTTGGAAGAGCTGATGGGAGTAGAAAAAGATGCACATGCAGACACATGGGGAGCTGAGGCAGTAGAGCAAGGCTGCTTTTGAACAACTTATACCTGAGGGTCACCGGGATGTCGGCTGCGGCAGGTCGGATCTGCGGACAATACGGCAGGGAGGAAGAAGGGTCGGAGGACCACCCAAGTCGGCCATGTGTCGGAGAGAACGGCACGGGCAGAGGATCGGGCCCCTCCGGCAGCTGTGGGTTTTCTCCCTCGGCGGCGATGACCGCGTGAATGATGCACCTTTCAGTCCTCTACACACACCGGACAAAGGGATCTGGCCGGATCTGTGACCAGCGGTGAGCAGAGAGAAAATGTCGCTACCGCTGTCTTGTTTATATCTGAAGAGGATGAGAGAATGAAGAGAGCAACCCTAGTAAGGCGAGCGCTCGGGCCCCTGCGTCCATATATAGTGGAGTGATTATCTTTTTTCTCTCCACAACAAGCGTTTCAATTTGTGTACGTGGCATTAAAAAAAGAAACTCTCTATTTAAGGTGACTATTGTACAACTCCTACTTACTACTAGTATTACTACAGTATTGTTCACTTGTGCTCCCCGCCCCTCCATTCATTGAACAAACCCATAGGTGAATAAACATACAGTAAGTACTGTATTTATATAGAACGAACAAGCTCGAACTATTTTCACGTAGTTAAAAGTTGAGGGCGGGGCTTTTCCCGGGCAGTACATGCGGCAGTTTTCGGCTAGGGCTAGAAGACTATTTTATTTTTTTAAAAAAACTTCGAGACGGCCACATAGCATGGAGCCGACCCCAACGATTTTAAGCTTACAGGCACGGTACACGCTATCCTAGACTACAATACACATGAAACTGCCACACGAGCGTCCGGGCTGCGCTTGGCTCTTCGCCTCTTCAGGAAGTCGAACAATGATGAAATATTACTGCACTGGAGGAGTACTACAGTACGCTTCTGGCCATCTGACACCAATTGAACTACTGCATGTCCGCCGCGTGCGGGAGGGAGAGCGTGTAGCGAAAGCTTCTCGTAGTCTTGCCAGCCAGCACGCTCGTGGGCGAGGGAGGGACGCTCCTGCCTTTGCATGTATGACAGGTGGGCCCTACAGGTGTGTGGCCAACCTGTCATACAGCCAAAGGCAGGTGCAGTTAAGCCTACGAGGGAGAGGATAATCAAACTTCTCGTTGATGTAGGAGTTGACGCGACACATCAAAGCACTGCACTCGATATATTTCAATAATTTGCGTGTGTGACTCCTAAATGTAGAGGCCAGGGGTCATCATCCTCCTTTTAGAGAAAAAACAGACGCGTGTGTGAGAGGACGAGTGCGTGCGTGCACCTCTTCTCTTCCTGTATAACGTACTCCCTCCGTTTCTTTTTACTCCGCGTATAAGATTTGGTCAATTTTCAGAGTACAAGTTTTTGTGGGTGGCACGATGGTGCGTGCGAGAAGTCCCGAGAGATAGGTTTAATGCATTAATTGCAATGCATGCATGTATAAAGTACATGCATTAGTCAATTTTCTCTTAATACTTGCATGCAATGATTTAATGCACCCTGGAATCTGAACATGTGTTGGGGACAACCAAATTGAGCCTTATAAAATGGAAAAACTAAAATTTTGAGATAAGCCCTATAAAACCGGACAGGAGGGAGTAGAAAAAGAAGTACTCCATCCGGGAATAGTGCCGCACTTCGAAACTAGAACCGTCAATAAATTTTGAGCTTGCGTCTCGTCACATTCCAAATTACTCCACGTTATATTGAATTGCAAACCTGTTCACACCGATCACAACCTAAACGGTTTCCCACATAGGAGCGTATTAGTACTCGGTTATAAATACTAGTATGCCAAGATGACTGCACATTCCTCCTCAACTCCTCATCCACAAAAACAAACAAGTCATTCAGCATCCTTCCCTTGCGTCTGCCATGGCCAGTGTGAGTTCTGGGTCGAGAGATTGCCACCAGGGAGAGGCGAGCATGGAAGCGGAAGCACGAGAGATGTCCCGCCTCGCTGCGAGAGCAGCCGACATGTCCCACTGCGCGGAAGTAGCAGCACAAATGTCCCGCCGAGCCGCTGAAGCAGCATGGAGGTCCCTCCGCGCCGTCGATGCAATAGACTGGTCCAGCCACGCCACGGAAGCAGCAGAGATGTCCCACCACGCCGCGGCGGCCTGGGAAAATTTCTCGCGGGCAGGCGACGACTGTTACAGGCGCATGCATGCGATCGTCCATAGCCAAATGGATCAGATCTCCGGCTCGGCGAGGTTGCAGGACGATATGATAGCCTCGTTTGAACAGGCTACCGATGTCATCCGGCAACTAAGGGAGGGTAATGAGAGGCTTCGAGCCGAGCGCGACCTCCTGAGGGAGAAGATCGTCCGAAGTGCAGACTTGCAGGAGGAGACCAGTGCCTTGTTGAAGAAACTTATGGACGGGAATGGCATGCTCCGCAACGAGCGCCAAAGGCTGGTGGAGGAATCCGTGGATGTTCTCAAGCAGCGTCTTGAGGACACGAAAGAGCTCATCGCCGCTCGCCGCGGAGACTAGT
The DNA here is from genome assembly GCF_056163025.1 of Triticum urartu. Classification (NCBI taxonomy): domain Eukaryota; kingdom Viridiplantae; phylum Streptophyta; class Magnoliopsida; order Poales; family Poaceae; genus Triticum; species Triticum urartu. The sequence continues at coordinate 446,501,610 of NC_141876.1, forward strand.
TTCCTGGTTTCTTTTGATGTAATAATCGTTTTAGGATGTGGATTGTGTCATTGGTTGTGAAATGTTGGGTTCTAGCGCGGATGTTTGACCTTTGTTGGCCTCTTGGGATGTTGCGATTTCAATCTAGTAGCTTTTAGTCCTTCATGTTAGGCTGGAGTTGTGCTGAACTTCTTGTGAATTGTGGTGATTTTCAGTAATGAAAATTGAAAGGGGCAAGCCCTTCTTTGATCAAAAAAAATTAATCGTCCTTATATATTCATCAGTCTTGCTATAAGTCACAGTAGATGCTATATAGGTCCTTCGGATCTTACATCAAGATCCGTGCTTTCAGATTTTCTTTTTTCTCTCTTAAATCTCAGTCGAGTGAGACACAGCCACGCCATTAAACAGAGGCTCGGGCGCCATTAATGGAGACCTTGGGAGAGAGGTGGACGGTAGATGGAGGTCAAAGGGCTCTCCACCCGATAAGCACGCGCAGGGGTCTGATCGCACGCCTCTCGTACTCAAATAGCTACCCTGCACGGCGCCTCCTAGCTAATAAAAAATGGGGACGCGTGGCGGCACGTAAATGGTACTAGTAAGTAGAACGCCCACGGTTTCAGTAATACTTGTGTTTCCGATTGTAACATGACAGCACTTGTTCCAAAATGACTTTGTTGATTGTTAATGTGTGCGCCTTCGTAAATCGGACTGCAAATTTACCACAGCATGTTGGTGCCATGTCATGGCACCAAGCCAAGTTTCATTATTTTCATGCGTGTTTTGGATTTAGAGGAATTAAAAAACTAAGTTTCTCAATGTTTCCAACCCAGCCACGACGCCCAGAATTTTGAGTTTCATTCCCATCTCTTGCATGGAACCTAGAAATTTACCCGAGGACACACATGTGATTTTTCAACCAACTTTGGTGCGCTGGAACATGTGCTTGTATTTCAAATTTGAATTATGCACACAAAGGTGACACGTTCCCTCCCAGAACCATGAGCCTTCTTGAGAGAAGCTCCGATTTGCAAGAAGCTTATACCAAAATTTGTTCCTATTCGGCCAATTTTTTTTACCACGGCATGGTACTACCATGACATGACACCATGCCAAGTTTCATGATTTTAAAACCAAGTTTCTCAATGTTCTCGACCGCGCCACGATGCCCAGATGTTTGAATTTTATTCTCATTTTTTGCATGGGACCTACTCCCTCCTTCCATCTATATAGGGCCTAATGTGTTTTTCAAGACAGCCTTTGACTATTGACAAGATTAATAGCACATGAGATGTATACTATGAAAATTATATTATTGGAAGCTCCTTTGACATACAAAATTGAAGGTATGCTTTGTGTAAGTTGCATGTCATATATTGTTGCTCTAACATTTGGTTAAAGTTAGCCTCGTAAAACGCATTAGGACCTATATAGATGGAAGGAGGGAGTAGAAATTCACCCGAGGACACAAATGTGATTTTTCAACCAACTTTGGTGCACGGGAGCATGTGCTTGTAGTTCAAATTTGAATTATGCACATTAAATGACCAAAAACTCAATTAATGTGTAAATAAGGCCAAACGAAGCTGGAATAATTCCAAAATTTAACAGGACACTCATGTAGTTCTATGTTGCCTTTGTAAATAAGCTCAAGGGGGACAATGTATATCGTTTCGCACTCAAGGGTGGCACGTTCCCTGTCAAAACCACGAGCCTTCTTGGGAGAAGCTTCAGTTTGCAAAAGCTTATACCAAAATTTCTTCCTATTCGACCAATTTTTTTACCACAACATGGTAGTACAATGAAATGACATCCATGCCAAGTTTCATGATTTTCAGACGTGTTTTGGATTTACAAGAATTTTAAAACCAAGTTTCTCAATGTTCTCGGCCGATCCACGTTGCCCAGATGTTTTAATTTTATTCTCATTTCTTGCATGGGACCTAGAAATTCACCCGAGGACACAAATATGATTTTCAACCAACTTTGGTGCATGAGATCATGTGCTTGTAGTTCAAATTTGACTTATGCACATTAAATCACCAGAAACTCAATTAATGTATAAAAAACAACAAACAAACCCGGAATAATTCCAAAATTTAACAGGGCACTAATGTAGTTCTATGTTGCCTTTGTTAAGAAACTCAAGGGGGGGCAGCGTATATCGTTTCACACTCAAAGGTGGCACGTTCCCTCTGAGAACCATGAGCTTCCAAATCGGCCCAATTTTTTACCACAACATGTTAGTGCCATGACATGACACCATGCCAAGTTTCATGATTTCCAGGCGAGTTTGATTTACATGAATTTAAAATCAAAGTTTCTTGATGTTCTCGGCCGAGTCATGACGCCCAGATGTTTGAATTTCATTCTCATTTCTTCCATGGGACCTAGAAATTCAACCAAGGACAAACATGTGATTTTTCAACCCACTTTAGTGCACCGGAGCATGTGCATGCAATTCATATTTAGATTATGCACATTAAAACTCCAGAAACTCAATTAATGTATAAAAAGGCCAAATGAACCCGAAATAATTCCAAAATTTAACAGGGCACTCATATAGTTCTATGTTGCCTCTATGAATAAAATGAGGGGGGAGGCAGCATATATCGTTTCGCACACAAAGGTGACACGTTCCCTCTCGGAAGCACGAGGCTTGTTGAGAGAATCTCCGGTTTTGCAAGAGGCTTATACCAAAACTTGTCCCAATTCAGCCAAAAATTATATGTATGAAAACAGGGTTTAGATTATCCCAAACATCTCACTACCTAGACCAATAATGTACTATGATTTGAATTCAACATAAAATGGATACAAATATTTGAATTGGAGAGCGTATGGTACATGTAGTTCATAGTGAAATATGATTACTGCTATATGTATGTTTTTGGTTATCAAGATAATATTTAAATTATTGTATAACTTGACAACAATCGTATTCAAGTAAGGTAAACTGATTCAAATTTAGTCCATACGGTAGACGACAATATATATGTTCACATGGTGGAGTAAAATGTTCATATATGATGGAAGATCAAAATGTACGACTACATCAATTATAAACCGCAAGGTCACCTAACGATATATTAAAATTCAACATAACGTGGATTCAAAAATTCAAATTTGAGATCATGGCATCTGTAATCATATAAAAAGGGACATTACTCTTTCTTTGGTGGTAATTGATTTGTTTTTTGTTGTTGTTGAGGGAAGTGCGAATCGATTTGGTACTGTGTAGGGTAATCTTGTTCTCCCAATTTTTTTGTACATTTTTCTTGTAGTTTTTTCAATGGCATCTATAGAAATATAGTAAAAGGGGACATGACTCTCTTGTGTCTTGTATTAATTGTTTGTTTTACACATTAAGTTTGTTCTGCCGAACAAGGAATCCGCACCTTGTTATCCCGAAATTTTCAAGCTCGAGTATCTTTTGTCTCACGTGCTTTGAAACTCCCGCTTCTTCAACCCGCGCCGCACCTTGTCATCCAGAAATTTGGACACGCACGGGAACTCCCTCCTCATCCGAAATCGCTCCCGCAGACCAGACACGCGAAATCCCCCTTCTACCCCTCAACCGGAAATGAAGTTCCACGTCGCGGTGTCAAAACCGGTGGGGGTATGCTGGTAACTTACCCTACATTTTGGACAAGCACGTCCCTAAGCTTGGCTCACCCCTCATCCTTCGCCCCCCATTCGTACACCAAGGCCGCCAAAACCCGCGAAACCCCACGCTCCTCCATCGGCCTCCCGACCGCCGCCCAGCCAGAGACTCTTCCCCGACTACGTCGTCCACCGCAATAGCTCGCCGTCCCTCATCCACCGCACCGGATGAGGATCCGTTGTCGATCTCGTCGTCCCGCAGGATCAGCCGCCCCGTCCTCCACCTCCAAGGAGCTGCCCCGATGTTCGCCTCGTCTATCGCGCCACCTCAATCCCCACAGCACCGTCTTGACCTGCCCCACCGGAACCACAACACCCTCACCAATTCCTCCGATGAAGCCGAGGCCAACTCGGCGCCACCAAGGAGGTTCTGCACTCACCGCTGCATTTTATCTTTTATTCGATCTCACGGGGCTGCCGGTGCTCGATACCGAGCAGACATGGCGTGTCTCCATCGACGGTGCCGTCGCCTGCCACATCATCCACGGCGTCTCTCCCCCATGTCGTTGCTTCCTCGGCGGCGACTTCCACAACGGCACTAGCTGCAGCTGCTCCGGCTCTCTCTCGCGCTGCGGCTCTGTTCTTGTTGTCGGTCGCGCTACTGCACTGCTCCTGCTTTCGTTCGTGCTGCTACTCTGCTCTCGATCTCGCTTACGCTGCTGCTGCACGACCTCCGGCAGCTACAGGAGTTGCTGCTTTAGCACTCGCTCACGGTGCTACTGCACGACATGCTCTCTGCTAGTGCGTTCCCTGCTCGAGCATCTGCTGATTTATATCACTGCTTCTCTGCTACTAGTGCTCGAACGCCGTAAACATCTATTGCAATGCTCTGTTACTAGTTCAATCAGTTTCGACAGTAAAATTCAGTTTCGACCGTAAAATTCAGTTTCGACTGTGAAGTTCATTTTCCTCAGTTAAGTTCAGAGTGAACAATACTTACAGCATCTGTCGGAGGAGCCGTGGCACGGCTGATGCGTTTTACATCTAGCACTTTTTGGTGATGTATTTTACATCATCTATTGCAGATGATATTAGGGTCCCACTTCAGATTAACGTTGTCTGTCTTGTCATGCTTCAGCCTCGTCGCCATACAGCTTAGTAGAGTTGCTCCAACGATGGAACCGTCCATCACAGCGGAGCAGTACCCTCGGCGCCGTTTCCAGAGGCCTTGGATCTTCTTCCCTGTCTCTGACAGTCACACCAGCATCATCACCATCCTCCACGTCCAACCCAATGATGCTGAGGTCCACAAGGCTATGACAAAGAGGTTGTATACTCATTCATGTGAGCCAAACACCCAGGTTGACTAAAATCCTATGTTTCCAAATGCTTTGTTTTGCACGTGCATTCCTATCCTATTCCTGTGTTTTTCCTGTCCCTGCGTTTATAGAATCCTCAAATTCTAAGGAGCCCTTACAGATTTACTTGATTTTCAGATAGGCACCAAAGAAAACTATGTGTGTTATGTCCTGCTCCTACCGTGCCGTCATCCACCCCACCTGAGGTGCACCATCGACAGAAGCGTTCACTGCAGCAGAGATCCCCCCTGCAGACTTCCTTTCGCTGCCTCAGATCATCTTCCCTGTTGCTAGCAGCCACGCCAACTGCATTACCATCATCGACTTGAGCAGATGAACCTGAGGACTACACAGTTCCGGAAGAGAGGTCGCAGTCTTTCGTGTTTGCTTACGTTATACATCGGTTATTATTACCTACTACTTTATCGTTCAATCTTGACTTTTGAATTGCCCATGGGTCTCATATCGAGCCAGCAACGAATAGTGTCTGTCTACTATCTGGTTCATCTGGGTCTTCTATGTGGTTCTTGTTGGGTGGGCAACAAACAATAGATGGTCCATTGTCTATCTTTTTAAACTGAAGCTATAATCTACCTGCTATCATTAGTTTTGGATCCATCCACTCGTTTGCTACCATCAGTCTTGATTTTTCCATGCACACCTTAGGCCTTACAAAATGGGGTTTGTTTCATATTGCATGAATTTATCTCTCTACATCATGTCATCTTGCTTAAGGTGTTACTCTGTTTTTAACATAATACTCTAGATGCATGCTGGATAGCGATCGATGAGTGGAGTAATAGTTGTAGATGGAAAATCGTTTTGATCTACTTGTCACGGACATGATGCCTATATACATGATCATGCCTATATATTCTCATAACTATGCTCAATTCTGTCAATTGCTCAACAGTAATTTGTTCACCCACTGTAGAATACTTATGCTCTTGAGAGAAGCCAGTAGTGAAACCTATGGCCCCCGGGTCTATTCGCATGTTATCTATCTCCATCACTTTAATTTTGCTTTGCTTTTTTACTTTGCTTTTACTTTTTACTTTGCATCTTTATACCAAAAATATTATATCTATCAGATCTCACTCTCGTAAGTGACCGTGAAGGGATTGACAACCCCTAATTGCGTTGGTTGCGAGTAGCCATCGCTTTGTGCAGGTATGGGGGACTTGAGCGTGGCCTCCTACTAGATTGATACCTTGGTTCTCAAAAACTGAGGGAAATACTTATGCTACTCTGCTGCATCATCCCTTCCTCTTCGGGGAAAACCAACGCAAGCTCAAGATGTAGAAAGAAGGATTTCTGGCGCCGCTGCCGGGGAGTCTACGCAAAAAGTCAACATACCAAGTACCCATCACAATCCCTATCTCTCGCATTACATTATTTGCCATTTGCCTCTCGTTTTCCTCTCCCCCCCAATTCTCCCTTGCCATTTTATTCGCCCTCTCTCTCTCTATCCTCCCTCTCTATTTGCCTCTTTTTGCCCGCTTGCCTTTTTGTTTGCTCGTGTGATAGATTGCTTGTTTGTCGCGATGGCTCAAGATAATACCAAATTGTGTGAGTTCACCAATACCAATAATAATGATTTCCTTAGCACTTCGATTGATCCTCTTACCGATGCTGAATCTTTTGAAATTAATACTGCTTTGTTGAATCTTGTTATGAAAGATCAATTCGCCGGCCTTCCTAGTGAAGATGCCGCTACTCATCTGAATAGCTTCGTTGATTTATGTGATACGCAAAAGAAAAAAGATGTCAATAAGGATGTCGTTAAATTGAAGCTATTTCCTTTTTCGCTTAGAGATCGTGCTAAAGCTTGGTTTTCGTCTTTGCGTAAGAATAGTATTGATTCATGGAACAAGTGCAAAGATGCTTTTATCTCTAAGTATTTTCCTCCCGCTAAGATCATCTCTCTTAGAAACAATATTATGAACTATAAACAACTTGATCATGAACATGTTGCACAAGCTTGGGAGATAATGAAATTAATGATACGTAATTTCCCTACACATGGTTTGAATTTGTGGATGATTATACAAAAATTTTATGCCGGATTGAATTTTGCTTCTAGAAATCTTTTAGATTCGGCCGCGGGAGGCACTTTTATGGAAATCACTTTAGGAGATGCTACTAAACTCCTAGATAATATTATGGTTAATTATTCTCAATGGCATACTGAAAGATCTTCTAATAAAAAGTGCATGTGATAGAAAAAATTAATGTGTTGAGTGGAAAGATGGATGAACTTATGAAATTATTTGCTACTAAGAGTGTTTCTTCTGATCCTAATGATATGCCTTTGTCTACTTTGATTGAGAATAACAATGAATCTATGGATGTGAATTTTGTTGGTAGGAATAATTTTGGTAACAACGCTTATAGAGGGAATTTTAATCCTAGGGCATATCCTAGTAATCCTTCTAATAATTATGGGAATTCCTACAACAACTCTTATGGAAATTATAATAAGATGCCCTCTGAATTTGAGAATAGTGTTAAAGAATTTATGAATTCAGAAAAGAATTTTAATGCTTTGCTTGAGGAGAAATTGCTTAAAGTTGATGATTTGGCTAGAAACGTTGATAGAATTTCTCTTGAGGTTGATTCTTTAAAGCTTAGATCTAATCCTCCTAAGCATGATATCAATGAGTCTCTCAAATCCATGAGAATTTCCAGTGATGAGTGCAAGGAAAGAACCGCTAGGATGCGTGCTTCCAGAGATGCCTTTATTAAAGCGTGTTCCTCCAATTCCTATGAAAATCAAGATGAAGATCTAAAAAGTATTGATGTGTCCCCTATTAAATCTTTGTTTTTCAATATTAATCTTGATGAAACTGAATATGATCTTCCTTTACCTAGAAGGCGTTCTAAAAATTCGGAGTATTTAGATCTTAATGATGAAATTGATAAAAGTGGGATTGAAAGAAATAAAAAACTAGATGTTGCTAAACCCACTATATTGGATTTCAAGGAATTTAATTATGAAAGTTGCTCCTTAATTGATTGTATTTCCTTGTTGCAATCCGTGCTAAATTCTCCACATGCTTATAGTCAAAATAAAGCCTTCACCGAACATATTGTTGATGCCTTGATGCAATCTTATGAAGAAAAACTTGAGTTAAAAGTTTCTATCCCTAGAAAACTCTATGATGAGTGGGAACCAACTATTAAAATTAAAATGAAAAATCATGAGTTTTATGCTTTGTGTGATTTGGGTGCTAGTGTCTCTACTATTCCCAAGACTTTGTGTGATTTGCTAGATTTCCGTAATTTTGATGATTGCTCTCTAAACTTGCATCTTGCGGATTCCACTATTAAGAAACCTATGGGAAGGATTAATGATGTTCTTATTGTTGCAAATAGGAATTATGTGCCCTTAGATTTCATTGTTCTTGATATAGATTGCAATCCTTCTTGCCCGATTATTCTTGGTAGACCTTTCCTTAGAACGGTTGGTGCGATTATTGATATGAAGGAAGGGAATATTAGATTTCAATTTCCATTAAAAAGGGCATGGAAACTTTCCTAGAAATAAAATAAAATTACCATATGAAACTATCATGAGAGCCACTTATGGATTGCCTACCAAAGATGGCAATACCTAGATCTATCCTCGCTTTTATGCCTAGCTAGGGGCGTTAAACGATAGCGCTTGTTGGGAGGCAACCCAATTTTATTTTTATTCCTTGCTTTTTGCTCCTGCTTAGTAATAAATAAATTATTTAGCTCTGTTTTGGTTGTGTTTTTTGTGTTTAATTAGTGTTTGTGCCAAGTAGAACCGTTGGGAAGACTTAGGGAAAGTCTTGTTGAACTTGCTGTAAAAAACAGAAACTTTAGCGCTCACGAGAACTGCCGTCATTTTTATTTGAAGAGTGCTATTTAGTTAATTCTTTTTTAATATGATTAATAGATAAATTAATCACGTCCAGCAATTTTTTGGAATTTTTGGGGTTCCAGATCTTGTGCTACCTACAGATTACTACAGACTGTTCTGTTTTTGACAGATTCTGTTTTTTCGTGTGTTCTTTGCTTATTTTGATGAATCTATGGCTAGTAAAATAGTTTATAATCCATAGAGAAGTTGGAATAAATTAGGTTTAACACCAATATAAATAAAGAATGAGTTCATTACAGTACCTTGCAGTGGTATTTTGTTTTCTATCGCTAACGGAGCTCACGAGTTTTCTATTTTGAGTTTTGTGTTGTGAAGTTTTCAAGTTTTGGGTGAATTCTTTTGATGGATCATGGAACAAGGAGTGGCAAGAGCCTAAGCTTGGGTATGCCCATGGCACCCCCAATATAATCCAAGGACACCAAAAAGTCAAAGCTTGGGGATGCCCCAGAAGGCATCCCCTCTTTCGTCCACTTCCATCGGTAATTTGAAGCTATATTTTTATTCACCAACATGATATGTGTTTTGCTTGGAGCGTCTTGTATTATTTGTGTCTTTGTGTCTTAGTATGCCACAATCATCCTTGCTGTACACACCTTTTGAGAGAGCCATACATGAATTAAAATTTCATAGAATACTCTATGTGCTTCACTTCTATCTTTTGAGCTAAGTAATTTTGCTCTATGCCCTTCACTTATATCTTTTGAGCTAAGTAGTTTTGCTCTATGTGCTTCACTTATATCTCTTGAGCTAGATAATTTTGCTCTATGTGCTTCACTTATATCTTTTGAGCATCATAATTTTTCTCTATGTGCTTCACTTAGATCTTTTAGAGCATGGTGATGGATTTGTTTTAAAGAAACTACTGATCTCTCATGCTTCACTTAAATTATTTTGAGAGTCCCTTAATAGCATGGTAATTTTCTTAATAATAATATGCTTGGTATTCAAGATTTGTGAAACTTTATTTTGAGTGTGTTGAATACTAAGAAAACATTGAAGCATGATAATTGTTTTGAGATATGGAGGTAATAATATTAAAGTCATGCTAGTTGAGTAGTTGGGAATTTAAAGAATACTTGTGTTAAAGTTTGTGATTCCCGTAGCATGCACGTATGGTGAACCGTTATGTGATGAAGTCGGAGCATGATTTATTTATTGATTGTCTTCCTTATGAGTGGCTGTCGGGGACGAGCGATGGTCTTTTCCTACCAATCTATCCCCCTAGGAGCATGCACATAATACTTTGCTTTGATAACTTCTATATTTTTGCAATAAGTATATGAGTTCTTTATGACTAATGTTGAGTCCATGGATTATACGCACTCTCACCCTTCCACCTTTGGTAGCCTCTCTAATACCGCGCACCTTTCGCCGGTATCATACACCTACCATATACCTTCCTCAAAACATCCACCATACCTACCTATTATGGCATTTCCATAGCCATTCCGAGATATATTGCCACGCAACTTTCCACCATCTAGTTCATCATGACACATTCATCATTGTCATATTGCTTAGCATGATCATGTAGTTGACATAGTATTTGTGGCAAAGCCACCGTTCATAATTTCTTCATACTTGTCACTCTTGATTCATTGCATATCCCGGTACACCGCCGGAGGCATCCATATAGATTCATACTTTGTTTTAGAATCGAGTTGTAATCATTGAGTCGTAAATAAATAAAAGTGTGATGATCATCATTCAATAGAGCATTGTCCCAATAAAAAAAGAGAGAAAGGCCAAAGAAAAAAAAAGAAGGCCAAAAAAAAGAAGAAAATAAATAAAAAGGGGCAATGCTACCATCCTTTTTTTCCACACTTGTGCTTCAAAGTAGCACCATGATATAGCGAGTCTCATATATTGTGCTTCAAAGTAGCACCATGTTCTTCATATAGAGAGTCTCATATGTTGTCACTTTCATATACTAGTGGGAATTTTACATTATAGATCTTGGCTTGTATATTCCAATGATGGGCTTCCTCAAAATTGCCCTAGGTCTTCGTCAGCAAGCAAGTTGGATGCACACCCACTAGTTTCTTTTGTTGAGCTTTCATACATTTATAGCTCTAGTGCATCCGTTGCATGGCAATCCCTACTCACTCACATTGATATCTATTGATGGGTATCTCCATAGCCCGTTGCTACGCCTCGTTGATGTGAGACTATCTTCCCCTCCTTTTTGTCTTCTCCACAACCACCATTCTATTCCACCTACAGTGTTATATCCATGGCTCACGCTCATGTATTGCGTGATGATTGAAAAAGTTTTGAAAAAGTTAGAGTATGAAACAATTGCTTGGCTTGTCATCGGGTTTGTGCATGATTTAAATACTTTGTGTGGTGAAGATGGAGCATAGCCAGACTATATGATTTTGTAGGGATAACTTTCTTTGGCCATGTTATTTTAAGAAGACATAATTGCTTTGTTAGTCTGCTTGAAGTATTATTATTTTTTATGTCAATATAAACTTTTGTCTTGAATCTTTCTAATCTGAATATTCAGACCACAATTAAGAAGATTTGCATTGGAATTATGCCAAGTAGCACTCCGCATCAAAAATTCTCTATTTATCATTTACCTACTCGACGACGAGCAGGAATTAAGCTTGGGGATGCCTGATATGTCTCCAACGTATCCATAATTTTTGATTGCTCCATGCTATATTATCTACTATTTTGGACTATATTGGGCTTTATTTTCCACTTTTATATTATTTTTGGGACTAACCTATTAACTGGAGGCCCATCCCAGAATTGTTGTTTTTTTGCCTATTTCAGTGTTTCGAAGAAACGGAATATCAAATGGAGTCCAAACGGAATAAAATCTCTGGGAACGTGATTTTCTCACCGAACATGATCCAGGAGACTTGGACCCTGCTCCAAGGAACAAAAGAGGCGGTCACGAGGGTGGGGCCCCCCCACTAGGGCGCGTCCCCTGCCTTGTGAGCCCCTCGTTGCTCCTCCGGCATACTTCTTCCTCCTATATATACACACGTACCCCCAAACAATCAGAAGAGGATCCAAAAACCTAATTCCACCGCCGCAACTTTTTGTATCCACGAGATCCCATCTTGGGGCCTGTTCCGGAGCTCCGCCGGAAGAGGGCCGTCATCACGGAGGGCTTCTAGATCATCACAGCCTCTCCGATGAAGTGTGAGTTGTTTACCTCAGACCTTTGGGTACATAATTAGTAGCTAGATGGCTTCTTCTCTCTCTTTGAATCTCAATACAAAGTTCTCCCCCTCTCTTGTGGAGATCTATTCGATGTAATCTTCTTTTTGCGGTGTGTGCTGAGATCGATGAATTGTGGGCTTATGATCAAGTCTATCTATGAATAATATTTGAATCTTCTCTCAATTCTTTTATGTATGATTGGTTATCTTTGCAAGTCTCTTCGAATTATCCGTTTGGTTTGGCCAACTATATTGGTAGTTCTTGCCATGGGAGAAGTTCTTAGCTTTGGGTTCGATCTTGCGGTGTCCTTACCCAGTGACAGAAGGGGCAGCAAGGCACGTATGCATCGTTGCCATCGAGGATAACAAGATGGGGTTTATTTCATATTGCATGAATTTATCTCTCTACATCATGTCATCTTGCTTAAGGCGTTACTCTGTTTCTAACTTAATACTCTAGATGCATGCTGGATAGCGGTCCATGAGTGGAGTAATAGTAGTAGATGCAGAATCGTTTTGATCTACTTGTCACGGACGTGATGCCTATATACATGATCATGCCTAGATATTCTCATAACTATGCTCAATTCTGTCAATTGCTCAACAGTAATTTGTTCACCCACCGTAGAATACTTATGCTCTTGAGAGAAGCCACTAGTGAAACCTTTGGCCCCCGGGTCTATTCTCAGCATATCAATCTGCATCACTTCAATCTTGCTTTGCTTTTTACTTTGCTATTACCTTTTACTTTGCATATTTATACCAAAAATACCAAAAATATTATATCTATCAGATCTCACTCTCGTAAGTGACCGTGAAGGGACTGACAACCCCTAATCGCGTTGGTTGCGAGTAGCTATCGCTTTGTGCAGGTACGAGGGACTTGAGCGTGGCCTCCTACTGGATTGATACCTTTGTTCTCAAAAACTGAGGGAAATACTTACGCTACTCTGCTGCATCATCCCTTCCTCTTCGGGGAAAACCAACGCAAGCTCAAGACGTAGCATGCCTCTAGGGCATATTTCCTTCAGTCTCCCACTTGCACTAGAGTCAATAATCTAGATTACATTTTAATGATTCTAACACCCATGGAGTCTTGGTGTTGATCATGTTTTGCTCATGAGAGAGGCTTAGTCATGCAACATTCAGATTCGTATGTATCTGGCAAATCTCTATGTCTCCCTCCTTGACTTGATCGTGGATGGAATTGAAGCGTCTCGCGATGTGCTTGCTTCTCTTGTGAAATCTGGATTCCTTTGCCAAGGCAATTGCACCAGTATTGTCATAGAAGATTTTCATTGGAGCTAATGCACTAGGTATGACACCTAGATCGGATATGAACTCCTTCATCCACACTCCTTCATTTGCTACTTCTGAAGCAGCTATGTATTCCGCTTCACACGTAGATCCCGCCATGACGCTTTGCTTAGAACTACACCAACTGACAGCTCCACCATTCAATAAAAATACGTATCCGGTTTGTGACTTAGAGTCATCCGGATCAGTGTCAAAGCTTGCATCAACGTAACCGTTTACGACGAGCTCTTTGTCACCTCCATAAACGAGAAACATATCCTTAGTCCTTTTCAGGTATTTCAGGATATTGTTGACCATTGTCCAGTGATCCACTCCTGGATCACTTTGGTACCTGCCTGCTAAACTAATATCAAGGCACGCATCAGGTCTGGTACACAACATTGCATACATGATAGAACCTATGGCTGAAGCATAGGGAATGACTTTCATTTTCTCTCTATCTTCTGCAGTGGTCGGGCATTTAGTCTGACTCAACTTCACACCTTGTAACACAGGCAAGAACCCTTTCTTTACTTTATCCATTTTGAACTTCTTCAAAACTTTATCAAGGTATGTGCTTTGTGAAAGTCCAATTAAGCATCTTGATCTATCTCTATAGATATTGATGCCCAATATATAAGCAGCTTCACCGAGGTCTTTCATTGAAAAATTCTTATTCAAGTTTGCTTTTATGATATTCAGAAATTTAGTATCATTTCCAATCAACAATATGTCATCCACATATAATATCAGAAATGCTATAGAGCTCCCACTCACCTTCTTGTAAATACAGGCTTCTCCAAAAGTCTGTATAAAACCATATGCTTTGATCACACTATCAAAGCATATATTCCAACTCCAAGATGCTTGCACCAGTCCATAAATGGATCGCTGGAGCTTACACACTTTGTTAGCACCTTTTGGATCGACAAAACCTTATGGTTGCATCATATACAACTCTTCTTTAAGATATCCATTAAGGAATGCAGTTTTGACATCCATTTGCCAAATTTCATAATCATAAAATGCGGCAATTGCTAACATGATTCGGACGGACTTAAGCATCGCTACGGGTGAGAAGGTCTCATCATAGTCAACTCCTTGAACTTGTCAAAAACCTTTCGCAACAAGTCGACCTTTGTAGATAGTAACATTACATTCAGCATCAGTCTTCTTCTTGAAGATCCATTTATTCTCTATGGCTTGCCGGTCATCGGGCAAGTCAACCAAAGTCCACACTTTGTTCTCATACATGGATCCCATCTCAGATTTCATGGACTCAAGCCATTTTGCGGAATCAGGGCTGATCATCGCTTCCTCATAGTAAGTAGGTTCGTCATGGTCAACTAACATGACCTCCAGAACAGGATTACCGTACCACTCTGGTGCGGATCTTACTCTGGTTGACCTAGGAGGTTCGGTAGTAAATTGATCAGAAGTTTCATGATCATCATCATTAGCTTCCTCACTAATTGGTGTTGGAATCACTGGAACTGATTTCTATGATGAACTACTTTCCAATAAGGGAGAAGGTACATTTACCTAATCAAGTTCTACTTTCCTCCCACTCACTTCTTTCGAGAGAAACTCCTTCTCTAGAAAGGATCCATTCTTAGCAACGAATATCTTGCCTTCAGATTTGTGATAGAAGGTGTACCCAATAGTATCCTTTGGGTATCCTATGAAGACACATTTCTCCGATTTAGGTTCGAGGTTATCAGGTTAAAGCTTTTTCACATAAGCATCGCAGCCCCAAACTTTAAGAAACGACAACTTGGGTTTCTTGCCAAACCAGAGTTCATATGGTGTCGTCTCAACGGATTTCGATGGTGCCCTATTTAACGTGAATACATCCATCTCTAAAGCATAACCCCAAAATGATAGCGGTAATTTAGTAAGAGACATCATAGATCGCACCATATCTAATAAAGTGAGGTTACAACGTTCAGACACACTATTACGCTGTGGTGTTCCAGGTGGCGTGAGTTGCGAAACTATTTCACATTGTTTCAAATGAAGACCAAACTCATAACTCAAATATTCACATCCACAATCAGATCGTAGAAACTTACTTTTCTTGTTACGATGATTTTCCACTTCACTCTAAAATTCTTTGAACTTTTCAAATGTTTCAAACTTATGTTTCATCAAGTAGATATACCCATATCTGCTCAAATCATCTGTGAAGGTCAAAAAATAACGATACCCACCACGAGCATCAACACTCATCAGACCGCATACATCAGTATGTATTATTTCCAATAAGTCTATTGCTCATTCCATGGTTCCACAGAATGGAGTCTTAGTCATCTTGCTCATGAGGCATGGTTCGCAAGCATCAAGTGATTCCAAAAAAACCATCAGCATGGAGTTTCTTCATGTGCTTTACACCAATATGACCTAAACGGTAGTGCCACAAATAAGTTACACTATCATTGTTAAACTTATATCTTTTGGCTTCAATACTATGAATATGTGTATCACTACTATCAAGATTTAGAAAAATAGACCACTCATCAAGGGTGCATTACCATAAAAGATATTACTCAGATAAATAGAACAACCATTATTCTCTGATTTAAATAAATAACCGTCTTGCATCAAACAAGATCCAGATATAATGTTCATGCTTAATGCTGGCACCAAATAACAATTATTCAGGTATAAAACTAATCCCGAAGGTAGATGTAGAGGTAGCGTGCCGACGGCGATCGCATCGACTTTGGAACCATTTCCCATGTGCATCATCACCTCGTCCTTAGCCAATCTTCACTTAATCCGTAGCCCCTATTTCGAGCTGCAACTATTAGCAACAGAACCAGTGTCAAATACCTAGGAGCTACTGCGAGCATTAGTAAGGTACACATCAATAAATGTATATCAAATATACCTTTCACTTTGCCATCCTTCATATCCGCCAAATACTTGGGGCCGTTTCGCTTCCAGTGACTAGTCCCTTTGCAGTAGAAGCACTCAATCTCAGGCTTAGGTCCAGACTTGGGCTTCTTCACTTGAGCAGCAACTTGCTTGCCATTCTTCTTGAATTTCCCCTTCTTCCCTTTGCCCTTCTTCTTGAAACTGGTGGTATTGTTGACCATCAACACTTGATGCTCCTTCTTGATTTCTACCTCAGCAGCCCTTAGCATTGCGAAGAGCTCGGGAATTGTCTTATCCATCCCTTGCACATTATAGTTCATCACGAAGCTTTTGTAGCTTGGTGGCAGTGATTGAAGAACTCTGTCAATGACACTATCAACCGGAAAATTAACTCCCAGTTGAGTCAAGTGATTGTGGTACCCAGACATTCTGAGTATGTGTTCACTGACAGAACTATTCTCCTCCATTTTGCAGCTGTAGAACTTATTGGAGACTTCATATCTCTCAATCTGGGCATTTGCTTGAAATATTAATTCCAACTCCTGGAACATCTCATATGTTCCATGACGTTTAAAACGTCGTTGAAGTCCTAGTTCTAAGCCATAAAGCATGGCACACGGAACTATCGAGTAGTCATCAGGTTTGCTCTGCCAGGTGTTCATAACATCTGGAGTTGCTCCTGCGGCAGGTTTGGCACCTAGCGGTGCTTCTAGGACGTAATTCTTCTGTGAAGCAATGAGGATAATCCTCAAGTTACAGACCAACTCTGTGTAGTTGCTACCATCATCTTTCAACTTAGCTTTCTCTAGGAACGCATTAAAATTCAACGGAACAACAGCACGGGCCATTTATCTACAACAACATAGACATGCAAAAATACTATTAGGTACTAAGTTCATGATAAATTAAAGTTCAATTAATCATATTACTTAAGAACTCCCACTTAGATAGACATCCCTCTAATCATGTAAGTGATCACGTGACCCATATCAACTAAACCATGTCCGATCATCACGTGAGATGGAGTAGTTTTCAATAGTGAACATCACAATGTTGATCATATATATCTACTATATGATTCATGCTCGACCTTTCGGTCTCAGTGTTCGGAGGCCATATCTGTATATGCTAGGCTCGTCAAGTTTAACCCGAGTATTATGCTTGTGCAAAACTGGCTTGCAGCCGTTGTATGTGAACGTAGAGCTTATCACACCCGATCATCACGTGGTGTCTCGGCACAACGAACTGTAGCAACGGTGGATACTCAGGGAGACCACTTATACCTTCAAATATAGTGAGAGATCATCTTATAATGCTACCGCCATACTAAGCAAAATAAGATGCATAAAGGATAAACATCACATGCAATCAATATAAGTGATATGATATGGCCATCATCATCTTGTGCCTTTGATATCCATATTCAAAGCACCGTCATGATCACCATCATCACCGTCTTGACACCTTGATCTCCATCGAAGCATCGTTGTCGTCTCGCCAACTATTGTTTCTACGACTATCGCTACCACTTAGTGATAAAGTAAAGCAATTACATGGCGATTGCATTTCATACAATAAAGCAACAACCATATGGCTCCTTCCAGTTGTCGATAACTCTGTTACAAAACATGATCATCTCATACAATAAAATTTAGCATCATGTCTTGACCATATCACATCACAACATGCCCTGCAAAAACAAGTCAGAAGTCCTCTACTTTGTTGTTGCAAGTTTTACGTGGCTGCTACGGGCTGAGCAAGAACCGGTCTTACCTACGCATCAAAAACCACAACGATATTTTGTCAAGTTAGTGTTGTTTTAACCTTCAACAAGGACCGGGCATAGTCACACTCGGTTCAACTAAAGTTGGAGAAACTGACACCCACTAGCTACCTGTGGGCGAGGGACGTCGGTAGAACTAGTCTCGCGTAAGCGTACACATAATGTAGGTCTGAGCCGCTTCATCCAACAATACCGCTGAATCAAGAATCAACTAGTGACGGCAAGCAATATGTATATACCCACGTCCACAACTCCTTTGTGTTCTACTCGTGCATATAACATCTACGTGTCGGCGTTCTGGGAAAGGGGGTCCCCAGACTTGCCTGCCTGTGTCCCATGGCGTGGCTTTGCTGGCAGGCCTGTATGGCCCATCTTCACCAACAAGGAATCAAGACCCTCGTGAGGGGCCAAGCCTCGCGAGGCGGATGACACAAGACCTCCTCAGGAGCGGCCTCGCTAGGCTGGCTCGTGAGGGGCAGAGAGTTCAAGGTCGGGAAAACCTCGCGAGGTTCTCGTGACGTGAGCCATGACGATCGAGACCAGGTAGGCGCCAGCGCGCGCAGCATCCTTGTTTCCTCTTTGGTGCTAAGGGGGCAAGCGCAGGCGCGGAGTACCAGGGCATCAAGCAAAGGTTTCCATATTGGTGCAACGAGACCAGGACTAGAAGGACGGCAAGACGGAGGTCACCATGGAGCCTAGGATGGCGTCACCACCAGAACCTTTGGCAGGAGAATACCACCTTTTGTCAGTATAGCTTGTACTAGTTGTTCCCTTTCAAATTGGCCGTTGTTGGCTCCCTTCCCGCTCAATATTTGGGGAGAGGACGAAGGCCTCTATAAATAGAGCTAGCCACCACCGTAGCTAGGGGAGAGAAGGAGACGGGTCAAGAACAGAACCCTGGACCGAATCCTCACACACACAAGAACACCTCGACCTCAGGAGGCTGTTCTTCCCCTTGTAGTGTTCATCTTCAGCCCAAGAGGAAATCCACCACCACCACACTGGAGTAGGGTATTACACCACAACGGTGGCCTGAACCAGTATAAATCTTGCATCCTTTGTGTTGCGAGTTCGTTGAGTTAGTTCGTGAGATCTAGGCTAAGTTAGGACGTGGATCGATAGGGGGGGAGATCTTCGCGCGCTCCCCAGTTTTCAAACCTTAAGGGTTTTGCCGGAATCCATGATCCGACATTTGGCGCGCCACGTAGGGGTGCGCCAAAGCTTCCCTTCTGTCGCTCCGCATCACGTCGCTTCATCATCTCCATGGCGTACGCGCGTCGCGCCCGTGCCGAGCGCCGGCCTGCCCTCGCCACCTGCATCGCTCAGACGGCCCCCGTCGGCGGGCCACCCCGTCGCTCTCCGTCGCCTTCCACCAATGCCGCCACCGGCCCCGCAGGAAAAGAGCGGCAAGCATCCTCGTTGCACCCCTTGATGCGACAAGAAGGCCGCACCACCACTTATTGCTGACTCCCGCTGGTTCGTCGTCTCACGCTCATCGCGTTCCCATGGATGCACTGACCGCACTCCTCATGGTGCATGAGCCGGTGTGCTACCGCCCAGTTGACGACCTCTACGAGGATTGGCTTGACCGCATCGCCGAGCTTTTCCGCGCCGCAAGGGGCTCCCCTTCGCCATCCCACTCTCTGCCTCGCCCTCCGCCAGCCACGGGCGACAAAGCTCATGAAGCACCTCCACGACCTCTGCCCCAAGATAGCGCCCTAGTGCCAAGGCACGTGGCTCCACGGCGCGACCCACCACGTTCGGCGCCCGCGCATGAAGAAAGAATCTGTAAGAGTCCCTCAACCGCAGGAGAACGCTCCGCCACTCCTCGCTCCGCCATGCCAGGATCGTTTGCTGCGGCAAGGCCCCGCACCACTGGCCGTAGCGGCGCGTGGGTGCCAAGGCCAAGCTTCACCTCCATGGCGGGCCCCGGTGACCACGGCGGCTGCTGCGCCTTCACCCCCGAGCTGCGTAGCATCACCTGGCCGGGCAAGTTCAAGCCAGATCTGCCTCCTCGCTACGACGGCACCCCCGACCCCGCGGAGTTCCTGCAGCTCTACGAGCTGAGCATCGAGGTGGCCAATGGCAACGAGAATGTCATGGCGAACTGGTTTCCCATGGCTCTCAAGGATGGCCTCCGCTCCTGGCTCCTGAACCTGCCTCCAGGCTCAATTTCCTCCTAGGACAAAATGAGCAACCACTTCATTGCCAATGTCCAGGGCACTCGCGACCGCCCCCCTGGTCACGGGCGACCTACGCCGCATCAAGTAATAACCAGGAGAGACCCTGCAGAAGTACATTGAGCGCTTCAATAGCGCGCACATCAAAATGCCCAAGGTGACCGACGAGGCCATCATCCTAGCGTTCTCCAATGGTGTTCGCGACGTCAAGATGAAGGAGGAGCTCGCCATCCATGAAGATCCGTCAAGATGAAGGGAGCTATTCAACATCGCGACCAAGTGTGCAAGAGCTGAGGAGGGTCGCCTCTCCCTCCTCGAGCTCCCTGCTGCAGACCCAGAGGAGAAAAAGACCAAGGCCACGGACGTGAAGCGCAAGGGAGCAGCCATGCTCGCGGCAGAGCCAAACACCAAGCGTGGCAGAGACCAGCCCGAGTCATCCAAGGGCATCCTACTATTCTGCGCCTTACATAACCTGCATACCCACAACACCAGCGACTGTTAAGAGCTCAGAGCCATTCGAGAAGGACGCTTCGGTCGATGCCCCGAGCGCAGCGACCGAGGCTACAGTCGATGAGGAGGATGTGGTGGCCGACGCTGGGCGACCGTGGCCCGCGCCAGGAGTGGCACGACCGACCTCGTGAGGACCGCTGGCAGGATCAGCTTCGCGAGGGCGCTTGGAGGGACCAGCCTCGTGAGGCTCATCCTCAAGGCAATGCATGCCTTCCTCCACTACCACCGCCACCTAGAAGGAATGACGAACACCATCAAGACGAGGGGGCTGGGGGCTTCCAGGAGCCACATGCCATCGCCTCCATCTTGGGTGGAGCTCAAGCCCCAGCCTCGCAGCGTATCTTCAAACAATTTGCCCATGAAGTGAATACAGTTCTCCCCAAGCTTGAGGGCACACGCCCACTCAGATGGTCAAGGTGCCCCATCACGTTTAGTTCGACAGACCAGTTGAAGTGCGCGGCCACTACTGGCGTCGTCCCAATGCTCTGTTTGCCAGTCATCAGCAACGTGCAAGTTACCAAAACTCTCATCAACGGCGACGCAGGGCTCAACGTCCTGTCTGTCGACATGTTCGAGAACCTCCAACTTCCATATGACCAGCTTCAACCTACCAAGCCTTTCTCAGGAGTGACCGACGGCACTACTACCCCGTTACCTTCGGAGAACGCAACAACTACTGCACCGAACACATCAACTTCGACATCGCCTACATCCACCTGCCATACAACGCCATCCTCGGGTATCCAGCCCTGGCCAAGTTCATGGCGGTGACCCATCACGGCTACAATGTCCTAAAAATGCCAGGAAGCGGCGGAATCATCACAGTCCTGTGCGAAGAAAGAGACACGGTGTGCTCCCTCAAGCGTGCCTTCCAAGCTGCAGCAATCGATGACCCCGCAGCCAGGGCGAGCACCCTCCTGAGGCCATCCCAGGAAGAAGAAGCAACTATGTCACGTAGGGCCTCAGGCAAGCGGCACCTCATCAGGATCGGCATCCACGCCCGGGGCACCTCCCTCCATCGCATAGGGAAGCATGCCCAGCGGTCCTCTCGGGTAGGGCTCGGGGACTCTCTTCTGGAGTGCCTCAGACTTTGCTAGCATCACGAGGGAGGCGCTTGGGCACCACTTGGAGGCGTGCTTCGCGGCACGTTTCCCTCAGGAGAACACAGGTCAAGGAGTGCCCACCGCTCAGGAGTTCATCACCAAGACCACCCAGGAACTGCAAGACGCGAGGGCCGTGCGTGGCAGCCGCCGCTCACCAGGCGCACTTCCCCATCCAGGCAAGGATGCCGGGCTGCGCGTCTGCATCGATGTCCCAGGGCTCAATTGGGCCGCCGCTCAGGAGATTTTCTAGCCTTCACGCGTGGGATGCTGCGAGGGCCCACCTCACAGTTACGTTCGCATGCCCTTCGGTCTCCCGAGCGTGGCGGCCGCCTATCAGCGCAACCTACGGAGCATCATGGTGGCTCAGGAGGCCAGGCACCATGCGGTGCTGACGGAGATGAAGACGGTCCCCGAAGAACCTCCTAGGCCCCAGAGCCTCCCGAGGCTCAGGGCCCCGGTGGCTCATGAGGGGCAGCCCCTTCGCCGCACGCTTTCAGCTACCCAACTCTCCTTCGTCAACAGAACCAGGTGACATTTTCCCAAGTTCATTCAGCTGGAAGTGCCCCTAGGGCTGCATCATTCCCAGGCCACATGGGTCCGTCCCTGTGGCATGTATCTTTCCTTTTATGTCTTTAGCTTACCCTGTTGGGGGTGCCCCTAGGGCTGCATCATTCCCAAGCCGCTCAGGCCGGACCTGGTGGCATGCATCTTCCCTGCACTCACATGAGCTAGGTTGCTTTCCATGCTTAATCTATCTATGACTATCGCCCGCTTGATTGGCACCCACCATGAGAGCCACATGTTGGCCATCTTTCTTCAGGACCCTTCGCGTTGTCTAACCATCTTGCAGGACCAAGACAGTGAACAAGAATCAAGACCAGGTGCAACACGGCATGAGATAGGGCCTTGTGAGTCCCGCACTGGCTCACGAGTGCCCAGATACACCTCGTCTAGCCCTGCTATGCAAGCCACATGTCAGGGCGGGGCTTTACACGCCCCGGGGGCTCTCCGCAGTAGGGAGTCCCCACTCACGCACAAGAAGCAAACCAGCAATCACCACGGAGACCGGTACCCTTCCTTGGGCTAGCTTGCAAGAACTTCATGAGGGCCACAGTAGGCGGTTCCACGAACCCTCTCTCTCTCCTCTCATGTGATTCGCTTTCATGTTAAAAGGGGGGCTCCTGAGCATCGCGCCTCAGGAGCTCTTACTGGCTCTCCAGCCCTCACCCCTTGGCCTTGACCACGACACGCGACCTGGCATACCAGCGGCGGCTGAGCTCGCTCGAGGGCCGGGACCTGAGGATGCAGAGCACCAAGAAGGACATGGAGGGGGGGGAGGCCCGCACGGGCCAGACCTAGCCACACTACAGCGACCGGCGAGCGAGTCCGGCACGACCCGAGGAGTAGACCCCAGACAGCCAAAGATAACTTCTCGCTCTGGATCCACCAGTCGCTTGCGGCACGAGACGCTCGCTCACTCCCTTCGCTGCCCTGTTGCGGCAATGTTTTCTTCCTTTCCCATCCTAAGACAGCTGCTTGCGCGCTAAGGGGGACCTCTTGAGCATCGCGCCTCAGGAGCTCTTACTGGACCTCGGGCCGCTCACCTCCTAGCCTTGACCACAGCACGTGACCTGGCATACCAGCAACGGCTGCAGCCTTCCTGGTTACCGGGACCTGTCAGCGTAGAGCACCAAGCTGTCGCAGGATTGGAAAGGGGAGGCCGAGCCTTGGCAGGATATGCGCACAACAAATTTTCATAACAAGGGCTATATTGACTAAAGGCATTACAAACGCTTTACACTCCCCCACGGGGTTCGTTTCTTGATTCCTCGCAGGGAACAAAAGGGAAGGAATTCCTAGGGGTTATATCTACGCGCACCAAGTGTCGCCGACGCGATCATTAACAGTGGGCCACGTGAGGACGGCGCCAACCCCATCCAGATCAGCGGCGACGGCGGCTGGACGCCGCGGCCCTGCTCTGGGCACGGCAGGAGCTCGGGGGCACATAGCTATCATCGCTCATCTTCGGAGACTTCAAGAGCTCAGGAGAGTCGCCGCTGTCGCTGGAGGAGCTGCAGCCGAGACCTGTGGTAGGCCTGCGCCTGCTCCAACATCGTCCTGGCGACCTCCGTCTGGGCAGCACTTCAGGCGGCGCCATCATACTCAAAATGGATCGTGAGGGCGCCCTCCGCACGGCAGACTCGGGCAATCTCACCCCAGCCTCAAGTCTTGAAGATCTTCCCGGAGGCAACGGTTCCAATCTCCGCTCCAGTCGCCGGGGCGTCGCAGTCTGCGTGCTGCAACCGAAGTTCGCGAAGGCCCCTCGGCGGCGTCTCAGCGGCGAAGAACTGCGGGAGGCATATCCAGGTGCTCCGGGGCATCGCCGCCCACAGCACGAACTCGCACGAAGAGTCCGCAGCATGGACCCCTGGGGCGACGGCATGCGCCACCGCGGCACGGTGACCACTGCCCTGGCACGGGTGGCGCCGCTCACCGCTCCTCCCTCCGTAATCGTCAGCGGACTTGTCACATCGGGCAGTTGTCGAGGCAGCGTCGGGAAGCGGAGACGCCCACGTCCAATCAACCGCCACACGTCGACTGAGGTTGCAGGCTATTGGGGCCCGCGGTGCTCCGCACTTGACCCTTGGCATCGCCTCGAAGCCAAGCCCGAGCGCGCCTTGGGCCCGGGGGCTACTGTCGGTGTTCTGGGAATGGGGGTCCCCAGACTTGCCTGCCTGCTGCCCACGGCATAGCTTTGCTGGCAGGCCTGTATGGCCCATCTTCACCAACAAAGAATCAAGACCCTCGCGAGGGGCCAACCATCTGACACAAGACCTCCTCAGGAGCGGCCTCGCTAGGCTAGCTCGTGAGGGGTGGAGAGTTCAAGGTCGGGCATACCTCGCAAGGTTCTCGTGACGTGAGCCATGACGATCGAGGCCAGGCTGGTGCCAGCGCGCGCAGCGTCCTTGTTTCCTCTTTGGTGCTAAGGGGGCAAGAGCAGGCGCGGAGTACTGGGGCATTAAGCAAAGGTTTCCATATTGGTGCAACGAGACCAAGACCAGATGGACAGCAAGATGGAGGTCACCATCGAGCCCAGGACAGCGTTACCACCATAACCTTTGCCAGGCGAAGACCACCTTTTGTCAGGATAGCTTGTACTAGCTGTCCCCTTTCAAATTGTCCGTTGTTGGCTCCCTTCCCGCTCAATATGTGGGGAGAGGACCAAGGCCTCTATAAATAGAGCTAGCCACCACTGTAGCTAGGGGAGAGAATGAGACGGGTCAAGAACAGAACCCTACATCGCATCCTCACACACACAAGAACACCTCGACCTGAGGAGGCTGTTCTTCCCCCTGTACTGTTCGTCCTCAGCCCAAGAGGCAATCCACCATCACCACCCTAGAGTAGGGTATTACACCACAACGGTGGCCCAAACCAGTATAAATCTTGTGTCCTTTGTCTTGCGAGTTTGTTGAGTTACTTCGTGAGATCTAGGATAAGTTAGGACGCGGATCGATAGGGGGGAGATCTTCGCACGCACCCCAGTGTTCGAACCTTAAGGGTTTTGCCGGAACCCGTGATCTGACACTACTCATAGACCTGGCCCTGATACCACCATTGGGAAACGCAGTAATTTCAAAAAAATTCCTACGCACAAGCAAGATCCATCAAGGTGATACATAGAAATGAGAGGGTAGAGTGTTGTCCACGTACCCTCGTAGACCATAAGAAGAAGCGTTATGACAACGCGGTTGATGTAGTCATACATCTTCACGATCCGACCGATCATAGCACCGAAGGTACTGCACCTCCGCGATCTACACACGTTCAGCTCGGTGACGTCCCATGAACTCTAGATCCAGCTGAGTGTCGAGGGAGAGCTTCGTCAGCACGACGGCGTGATGACGGTGATGATGAAGTTACCGACACAGGGCTTCGCCTAAGCTCTACAAAGATATGACCGAGGTGGAAATCTATGGAGGGGGGGACTGCACACTGCTAAACAATCAACTTGTGCGTTCTAGGGTGCCCCCCCCACCCACGTATATAAATGAGGGAGAGGGGAGGCCGGCCGGCCGGCCTCTCTATGCGTGCCAAGGCAGAGGAGTCATCCTCCTAGTAGGAGAAGGACTCCCCCCTTTCCTAGTCCAACTAGGAATAGAAGGAAGAGGGAGAAGGAAAAAGGAAAGGGGGGCCGCCCCCACCTCCCACCCAATTCAGATTGGGCTTGGGGGCGCGCACCTCCTATGCTGCATTCTCTTCTCTCCCACTAAGGCCCATTAAGGCCCATAACTCACTCATAACCATTTCGATGTCCGAACATAGCCTTACAATATATCGATCTTTATGTATCGACCATTACGAGACTCCTCGTCATGTCCGTGATCATATCCGGGACTCGGAACTACCTTCGGTACATCAAAACACATAAACTCATAATACCGATCGTCACCGAACGTTAAGCGAGTGGACCCTAGTGTTCGAGAACTATGTAGACATGACCGAGACTCATCTCCGGTCAATAACCAGTAGCAGAACCTGGATGCTCATATTGGTTCCTGCATATTCTATGAAGATCTTTATCGATCAAACCGCATAACAACATACGTTGTTCCCTTTGTCATCGGTATGTTACTTGCCTGAGATTTGATCGTCGGTATCTCAATACCTAGTTCAATCTCGTTACTGGCAGGTCTCTTTACTCGTTGCATAATGCAACATCCCGTAATTAACTCATTAGTCACATTGCTTGGAAGGCTTATAGTGATGTGTATTACCGAGAGGGCCCAGAGATACCTCTCTGATACACAAAGTGACAAATCCTAATCTCAATCCATGCCAACTTAACAAACACCATCGAAGACACCTGTAGAGCATCTTTATAGTCACCCAGTTATGTTGTGACATTTTATATCACACTAAGTGTTCCTCCGGTATTCGGGAGTTGCATAATCCCATAGTCATAGGAACATGTACAAGTTATAAAGAAAGCAATGGAAGTAAACTGAACGACCATAGTGCTAAGCTAACGGATGGGTCAAGTCAATCACATCATTCTCTAATGATGTGATCCCGTTCATCAAATGACAACTCATTTCTATGGCTAGGAAACTTAACCATCTTTGATTACCGAGCTACTCAAGTAGAGGCATACTAGTGACACTCTGTTTGTCTATGTATTCACACATGTACTAAGTTTCCGGTTAATACAATTCTAGCATGAATAGTAAACATTTATCATGATATAAGGAAATATAAACAACAACTTTATTATTGCCTCTAGGGCATATTTCCTTCACCCACAACTATTGAACATCGCATTGCAGAATTGAACCAAACAAAACAGTTAACTACACACCACAACAAATGAACCAAATCAAGCATGCTTAACAAGATGGAAATGTAGCAATTGTATTTGTTTCTCATATATTTAGTACAGCCAAATTCGATTTATTTCTCACATGGTACACAATAACAGAATCCACCCACAACAAATTGAACATCGCATTGCAGAATTGAACCAAATAGCCAACCACGTCACGTCGTCGGCGCGCAAGGCGTCGACGGTGGCCTCGGCGGCGAGGTGCTCCTCCAAGATCTGGGGGTCGACACGAATGGCAGCCATCACGACCTCATCTGCGCGTGCGGCCGTGATTTGCTTCTCCACTGCCAAATGGTCCTTGGGGTCCTAGCTATACTGTGTGCACCATGGCTTAGTGCGGTGCTTATTTGGTGGACGGGTCGGTGATTTGGGTGGAAGGTGTCGTGCCGGCGGTCGGGGCATGTGAGATGTGGAAGGAGAAGGATGACGGGGGTCGGGTGTAAATTACCTGCCTATATAGGCGAGGCCGAGCAGCGTGGAGGAGGGTCGTTGGTGAGGAGGCAGCGCTGCAAACAAGGAGTGAAGGTTTCAACTTGGAACCGAAGGTAGAAACAGGGGAACTGTGGCTTTTGGTAAGGGGGAAGGGGTGGGGAGGTAGATATTTCCACGGAAGCCGAAAATTTGGAATCTCTTCAGCGAAAAAATTGGCACGCAAAGTGTCATCAGACACGGTCCCTTATTCAGAACTGTGTACGATATGTGAACATCACAAACGATTCAGATAGCTTAACCCGTGTGTGTTGAGTTTGAACGTCAAACATTTTTGGTTCAAATTTCCCTGGTTACAGTGGTCATTCACTTCATTGCATAATTTGGGTACACAAAGGAGACTAACTTCTTAATTGAGCAAGTTTAGCAATTAAATAGAGGTAGCTGACCTAAACATTACTCTAACAAATTAAAGACCGGCACTCTTAATTAAACTAAACAAAGAGTACTACTACGGCTAGTGCTCATCGATCTCCGCCGCCGCCTCCATGTCCAGGTCGCGCCCGACGGTCTCCTGGGAAGGGGCTCCATGGCATCAATTGCACCATACTCGACAAGCATCTCGCCATCCGCGTCTGCCATATCTTTGGAATAGGCTGCCATGAGCTAGGCCTGGGCGGCCATGATCTGGGCTCTGGCGGGCTCCGTCGTGGCAAGGTATGCCGCGCAGGAACGGACGGCTGCTCGAACTCTCTTGGTGATTGCCAACTCTTCGGCCGTGGGTTGTCGACTGTTGTTGAAGAAGCTTCATTCAATTTGTGCGGTGACTGCCACAAGCTAGGTGTGGACGGCCTTGACATGGTAGTGGGCGGCCTCCATCAGGGCTAAGGCTGCCGCGGCAGAACGGAAAACTATTGTGCCGCTCTCGCCAGATGCTATCCCCGAGGCAGATGTTGCTGTCGCCACTTGAGAAGCAACAGCGGCCGTTTGGGCTGCCTTGGCCGCCCAGACGCAGACTGTGGTCGCCCTCACGAAGCTTGTTAGCACGCGCCTGGTGGCTGCGGCCGCGCTCTCGCCGGAGTGGGCCATCGAAGTTGCCCTCACGACGTGGATCCACGTCCCCATCTTTCACCGGCGACGAATGAATAGGGAAATGATATTTGGGGAGTGAGCTAGTGTGCTTGACATACCAGCTGTGGACTGTAGCCGATGCACCTTCTCGCGTAAGCCATAGGCATACTATACACCGATGGTGCTCCAAGATATTTTGTGCTGCATCTCACATGGTTGCTAATAATAAACTTTGTATGATCTACTTGATTTATCGTCTTTATTTGAATTACGTAATGGCGTCACAACTACAAAGGATGGTGTTTGAATTGCTAGAACTTTTATCTGTAGTGAACATGAAACTATAGGTGTGTCGTCAAAAAATTGGAATTATTCAGGGTTCGGTTGGACATTTTTATACATTAACTTGGTTTTGTAGGCATTTCAGGTGCATAATTCTAATTTGAACTACATGCACATGCTCTAGTGCATATAAATGGGTTCAAAAAATCAAATATGTGTCCTTGGTTGCATGCTTAGGTCCCATGCAAGAAATGGGAATGAATGTCACACACCCTACCACCGTCACACGGCCGCAAACATTGAGATACCTGGTTTTTAAATTCTAGTAAATCCTAAACTCGTTTGAAATTCATGAAACTTGGCGTGCTATCATGGAGCAGCATCAACATGTCGTGGTAAATTTTTTGACACATTTGGGGCAGGTTTGGGTATAAGCTTCTCACAAACCAGAGCTTCTCACAACAAGCGTGATGGTTTCAATAGGGAACATGCCACCTTTGGGGACGAAATTATATCCGTTGCCTATTATTGCTGTCAAAAATTTTCGAGTGTCAACATAGGACAACAGGAGTGTTGTGTTTAATTTTGGAATTTTTTTGGGGTTCGTTTGGACATTTTTATTCATTAACTGTGTTTTCCAGCCATTTATTGTGCATAATTAAATTTGAACTACATGCACATTCTCTAGTGCATATAAACTGGTTGAAAAATCAAAAATGTGTCCTTGGTTGCATGCTTAGGTCCCATGCAAGAAATGGGAATGAATTTCAAACACCCTGCCACCGTCACTCGGCCGCAAACATTGAGATACCTAACTTTTAAATTCTAGTAAATCCAAAAGCCGTCTGAAATTCATGAAACTTGGCATGCTATCATGGAGTAACATCAACATGCCGTGGTAATTTTTTCCCATTTGGGGCAGGTTTGGGTATAAGCTTCTCACAAACCAGAGCTTCTCACAACAAGCGTGATGGTTTCGGTAGGGAACGTCCCACCTTTGGGGACGAAACGATATCTGTTGCCTCTTATTGCTTTCAAAAAATTTCGAGTGTCAACATAGGACAATAGGAGCGTTGTGTTCAATTTTGGAATTTTTCGGGGTTCGTTTGGACATGTTTATACATTAATTGGGTTTTCCAGGCATTTTAGGTGCATAATTCAAATTTGAACTACATGCACATTCTCTATTGCATAAAACTGGTTAAAAAATAAAATTTGTGTCCTTGGTTGCATGCTTAGGTCCCATGCAAGATATGGGAATGGATTTCAAACACCCTGCCACCGTCACTCGGCCGAAAACATTGAGATACCTGGCTTTTAAATTCTGGTAAATCCAAAATTCGTCTTAAATTCATGAAACTTGGCATGCTATCATGGAGCAGCATCAACATGCCGCGGTAAATTTTTTGTCCCATTTGGGGCAGGTTTGGGAATAAACTTCTCACAGACCTTAGCCCCTCACAACAAGCGTGATGGTTTTGGTAGGGAACGTGCCACCTTTGTGGCGAAACGATATTCGTTGCCTTTTATTGCTTTCAGTTTTTTCTAGTGTCAACATAGAACAACAAGAGTGTTGTGTTTACTTTTGGAATTTTTCGGGGTTCGTTTAGACATTTTTACACATTAGCTTGGTTTTCTAGGCATTTCATGTGCATAATTCAAATTTGAACTACATGCACAAGCTCTAGTGCATATAAATTGGTTGAAAAATCAAATATGTGTCCTTCAGGGCATGCTTAGGTCCCATGCAAGAAATGGGAATGAATTTCAAACACCATGGCACTGTTGATTGCCGGAAAAACATTGAGATACTTTGTTTTTAAGTTATAGTAAATACAAAACTCATCTGAAATTCATGAAACTTGGCATGCTATAATGGAATGGCATCGGACATGCTCTGGTATTTTTCGTGTCCATTTTTAGAGAAGGCGCAAACGAATAACAGCCATCAAAGGCATTTTGAAACAAATAGCTACCACTATAACATCTCAAACGTTTTGTATAATTTAAATTGTGTGCGTTCTGTTAACCATTCACGTGACACCATGCCTCACTCTTTTAATGGCTAGGATGTGCCGTGCGGACTGACGCTTGAGTGCTTGACTAAACGGAAGGTGTGCGAGCTGTACATCATTGCGGAGGCTCACCAGGAAGCGTGCAAGTTGTGCGCCGTGCAAGATTTCTGCAGCTCTTGATCACAAACGTTTTAGATAGAACACCCGTATGCAAAGTGAGAGCTATGGTCTTCCCCCTAAGTCGAGGGAAAATCCGTAGCACAAGATTTGTGCATCCCTTCAACGCAAAAGATTGTTTTGGATGACCCGTGTGCAACCACATACAAGCAATTTGGTAAGATTTGCATCTGTCAAATTGGGTATGTTGCCATTTGTCAAACTGGAAAGATTTACATTTGTTGATCTAGTAATGTTGCCATTTGTCAATCCTTGTAACACTACGATTTGTCAAAATATGCAACTAGAAATCACTAGCACTATCTAATTTTTGCAACTAAAATTCAGAAATTAAGCATAGATTTCATTCATAGATTAAGCAGTCGTTCTTAATTTATACAAACAGTTCAACTCGACAGCTGAACCGACCAAACTTTTCCCCAATTTTTGCCAACCACGTACTGAAATAGCTAATTCAACTATATATACTAGCTAATTTTAAGTATGTTGTACAGTTCGACCACACATCTATAGTCGGATGAATTGAACAAAATAGCCCCTAAATACTACTACTACCACGGAGAGGATTTCTGCTACTTCCAGCAGCCTCTCCTCTGCCGAGCGCCATTAGTAAGAGGCAGGGGAGGAGGAGGAGCCTACCGACGAGCTGGAGAAATGCAATACGGTGCCTGGCACTGCTGCACGTTCGGCGACGCTCGCCAGCTCGAACACCCACTGCCGCCCCAGACGATCCCTCTCGAAGCAGCCGGACTGCTCGTAGATCTCCTGATTCCTCGCCTCTACGTCGGCGTGTGCTGCGGCCACGGCTGCAGTAAGGCGCTTTGCATGCTCGACGAGGTGCTCCTCCTCCTCCCACATGAACTCAATGTAGCATGCAAGGTCGCGGACCCACGTGCAGGCCTCCAGCTCCGCATCCCTCCTTCGGGCGACGGTGGCGGAGCGCGTGATGATCTTGGCGGTCGACGGTGGGCTGGCGACCACGGCGGCCGATGATGGGATGGCGGCCACGACCACCACCTCCCGCCTTCGGGCCGCGGTGGCGGAGCGGGTGATGGTCATGGTGGCCGGCAGTGGGGTGGCAGCCACGACGGCCACCTCCCACCTTCGGGCCGCGGTGGCAGAGCGGGAGATGGCCCGGGCTTTCAACGGTGGTGTGGCAGCAACGGCGGCCGGCAAAAGCTGCCGATGGGAAGCGGCGGCGGAGCATGTGGTGGTTGTTCCGCGCACACCCAATAGGGGCGCCACGTGCACTACACTACGCCGGGGAATTCGCCGCCGCCGCGGTGCAGCCTCCAAGCTAGAGCTGTCCTCTGATGATGGTGGAGTTGCTGAGCGACGACGACAAACCGGTGCCATTGGTGATTGTGGGAGAAGCACACGAGATAAGCTACATGGAGGGAGGGGGAAATGCGACGCAGGACTCGCCCGCCGTGAGGGTTTTTATAGCAGGCCGGTAAGCATTGGGATTTTGGGTGATTTCACTAAGTCGGGTGGGAAGCTTGCGCGGGAACCTGCGAGGTTGCGAAGGAACGGGCTCACCGACGATTCATTGGCGCCACTGTTTGGCTAAAAGAATGCCCCCGCGCGTTGTGCAAGCTTGCGATGTAAGTCGTCTGCGGCAGCGGGGTGACAAGACGTGCGAGAGGAGGACAAAAGGACAGGTACACGTTCGGTTAATACAAAAAACGTTTGTGATTTAATTACCTACTATACCCCCGTCCTGGTTTATAAGTAGGATTTAACTAATAAAATACGAATGCATATCGCCAATGATTATATCGTTTGAACATAGTTTCCAACTATACAATTTTTGTAACATGGATTAACAGTTTTTTGGTTAAATTTAAGGTTATATACCAGCAAGCATTTGCCCGCAACACACACGGCTTATTTCATCACAAACAGCTCGGATGGATCAACTGTATGCCACGTATCTCACACACAACTCTAGTATGATTCGTGGTTGATGTCTCCGACATCGCTCACATAGTTCGTCTTATTTGCCACGTATCACTGTGCCGGCCTCTGCTCGCGTCCCTCGGCAAGCTCTGCTCGCTGTTAGGCGCCGTAGTGCGCGCTCGGCTTGTGGACAGCTTTTCCTTGTGCGTTCAACTACTATATGCACTACAAAAAAAGATGCTTCCTTGATGATATGTGTTTGTCACAGTAGGTCATGTTTTCTGTCATGCATGTACATCCATGACAAATTTACGATAGAATCGAGATAGTCATACTATGATGTCGTAGAAGTGTTCCATGACATACCAAAATTATCATCACGAAAGTGTCCACTTCAATGATGAGAAATCGCGCGTCATAGAAGTGCTTTTGTCAAGGGTGACCGACACGTGGCATCCACCGTAACGGGACGCCGATAAGCTATCAGGTCCGATTTTGGATCTGATAACCCGTTAACAACCCGGACCAATGGATTTTGCACGTGAAAATTCTCATTGGCCGGAGGAAACACGTGTCGGCTCTACATTTGGACAAATGTCATCCACTGATTGGACAGGAGGCGCCTATGATACGTCCACACGTGGCACAACCCAACAGAGGCCCATTCCGGTGAAAAGGCCGGCTCGTTTGACATGGTCCAAAGGTAACGGGCCGGCCCACGGAAAGCCTGTTAACGGCCTATTCGTATATAGCCCATTTACGGCCCGCTTACTACCGACCCGTTTTGGCCTATCGGAATTAAGGCCAGTAGTTTCATCTGGGCATCCAATATGATTCTAGCCTGTTGTAACTTCCGGCCCATGTATGGCCCATGATATCTTTCGGCCCATATGAGGACCTTTGTAACTCTCGGCCCATTAAAGGCCCGAGATGAAACTGGCCCATAATAAACAGTGTATCGCTTTATACCCATTAACAACCCATTATTCCATCGGCCGTTTCCAGCCCATGTTAACTTTCGGCCTTCTAAGGGCCCATTTATTCCTGGGCTCATTTCTAGAATTCGGTTAGATACGGTCCGTTACTGGCATGTTCCGTTTGTGGGCCAAATATAGCCCGTGGTTACATTCGGCCTGTTTGTGGCCCGTTAACCCGTTGGGCTGTTTTCATAGCGTTATCAAATACGGCCTATTAACGGCCCGTTATAGTCCATGAATAGCACGGCCCATGTTTGGCGAAATGATTATATGCCCCGTAGAAGGCCCATGGATCCTACGGCCAGTAGAAGACCCATGGATCCTACGACCCATAGAAGGCCCATGGATCATACGGCCTGTAGAAAGTCCATGATCCTACGGCCCGTAAAAGGCCCATGGATCCAACGGCCAACAGGAGGCCCATGGTTACAACAGTCCTTGTGTTGCCATGATTATTGTGGCCTAGTTACCAAAACTAGATTATTGTTGCCACTAAAAAACACAGAAAAAGAACTACAGTGACTACAAGCAAACAACAAAACAAGACAATAAGGAAATAAATAAGCAAGCAACTAATGCTAT
Source organism: Triticum urartu (assembly GCF_056163025.1). Lineage (NCBI taxonomy): Eukaryota > Viridiplantae > Streptophyta > Magnoliopsida > Poales > Poaceae > Triticum > Triticum urartu. The sequence goes on from NC_141876.1 coordinate 446,536,200, forward strand.
CCTATTATAGCTATTACACATATTACATCCACTAGGCATCAAAGTTCGCCACCAGTGCAAATATGGGGAACTGTCAGATTTCGGGTTCCGGCAAAACCCTTGAGGTTCGAACACTAGGGTGCACAGGAAGATCTCTCCTCCCCCTTGCACTCTCCCTCACTGTGATCTCAAGGCTCAGTGCGTCAAACTCGCAGAACAAAAGGACACAAAATTTATACTGGTTCGGGCCACCGATGTGGTGTAATACCCTAATCTAGTGTGGTGAGGTGGATTGCCTCTCGGGCTGAGGATGAACAGTTACATGGGAAGAACAACCTCCTCAGGAGAGGTGCTGTTGTGCTTGGTGAGTTTGTGTGGATGAGGATGATCTGAATGGCCTCGGATCAGTTGCCTCCTACTGTGGTGGCTAGCCCTATTTATAGAGGCCCTGGTCTTCTTCCCAAATGCTGGCGGGAAGGAATGCCACAACGGCCAAATTTGAAGGGAGACAACTAGTACAAGTTATCTTGACTAAAGGTGGTCTTCGCCTGCCAAAGGCTCTGGTGGTGACGCCGTCCCGGGCTCCACGATGACCTCCGTCCTGCCGTCCTGCTGGTCTTGGTCTCATTGCATAGATATGGAAACCTTTTCCTGATGCCTCGGGACTCCTCGCCTGCGCTTGCCTCTTTAGAAGCAAAGACGAAACGAGGACACTGTGCGCACTGGTGCCCGCCTAGCCTCGGTCATCATGGCTTGCATCACAGGAACCTCGCGAGGTGCCCCTTGCCTTGATCTCTCCGCCCCTCGCGAGCTAGCCTGTTGAGGCCGCCCGCGAGGAGGTGTTGCGTCGTCCGCCTCGCGAGGGTCTTGAGTGTTTGCTGGTGAAGATGGGTCATACGGGGCCGCTGGCGGAGCCAGGCCATGGGCCGTAGGCAGGCAAGTCTAGGGACCCCCGTTCCCAGGACGCCGACAACAGCCCCCGGGCCCAAGGCGTGCTCAGACTTGGCTTTGAGGCGAAGCCAAGGGGCAAGTGCGGAGTGCCGCGGGCCCCAACAGCCAACGGCCTCGGTTGACGTGTGGTGACTGATGGGGCGTGGGCGTCTCCGCTTCCCCACGCTGCCTCGGCAACTGCCGGACTTGACAAGTCCCTATTGCATGCAGAGTAAAATCATCATTACCTATGATCGTGGGGATCGCTGGTTGGCCTTCTCCTGCTATAACCGAGGAGGGGGCGGAGCCCTCGTTGCACATCCCTTCCTGCTGCGCTCGCTTCTTCTCCCTTGCTTCATCGCTAGTAGCGACACCCATGGCACCGATATGGAGGTTCTCGGTTGCGGAGAAGGGACCCACCCCCATGACGAGCCCAGGCCACTTCCGCCGTAGAAGAGGCTGGCCTACCGCTGTGACGTAGTTATGAGGTCGGAGGTGTCATGGCCTTGGTGCGAGCGGCCACCTCCTGGGTATTCGCTGCCTCTGTACGCCAAAGCCGAGGGCTTCGGAGGGACATGCGGCGATTGGCGGCGCCCACGCCGTGGCCGTGGTCGCCGCGCCGTGGTGACGCACGCCATCGCTCCAGGAGCCCACGCCATAGACTCCTCGCGGAAACTCGTGATGTGGGCGGAGATGCCTCCCCGCACTTGGATTCGCTTCCTGCAGTTCTTCTCCGCCGAGATGCCGCCGAGGACCCCCATCGAGCTTTGGCTGCAGCATGCCGACTGCGACGCCCTGGCGACTGGAGCAGAGGTTGAAGCCGTCTCCCCAGGCAAGATCTTCATGACCCATGGCTGGGGCGAGGTTGCTCAAGTCTGCCATGCGGAAGGCGCCCTCGCTATCCATTTTGAGTATGACGGCGCCTCCACGATGTTCTTCAAGGTCTTCGACGAGGAAGGCCGTCGCTTGAGTGCTGTCCTGAAGGGGGTCGTCGAGATGACGCATCGGCCAATGGCGAGCCTGCCGCTGCCTTCGCAAGCAGCTCCTCCAGCAGTAGTTGCGGCACTTGGGAGTCCAGTGACTCTCCTGAGCCCTACGAGACCCCGGAGATGAGCGACGACAGCTACGTGCCCCCGAGCTCTCGCCGCGCCCGGAGCAAGGCCGCAGCGTCCGGCCGCTACCATCGCTGATCTGGATGGGGTTGGCGCTAGCCTCCCGTGGCCCACTATTGATGATGGCGTCGGCCGCGCTGGCGCGTGTAGATAGGGCCCCTAGAAACTCCCTTCTTTTGTTCCCTGCGAGGAATCCAGATGGACCCCGCAGGGGCGTGTAAAGGGTCTGTATTGTCTTTTGTTGATATTATCCTCATTTTGAAAATTTGTCAACGCATGTCCTGTTTCGGCTCGGTCTCCCCTTTCCAACCCCGCGGCAGCTTGGTGCTCTACGCTGACAGGTCCCGGTCCCCAGGTAGGCTGCAGCCGTCACTGGTATGCCAAGTTGACATGCCGTGGTCAAGGCCGGGTGGTGAGAGGCATGAGGTCCCGTAACAGCTCCTGAGGCGCGATGCTCAAGAGGGCCCCTTTAGCGCGCAAGCAGCCGCCGAGGGGTAGGAAAGGGAGGCAACGTCGCCGTAGCAGGGCAGCGAGAGGTGGGAATCTTATGTCGTAGTTCTCGGTCAACTCGGGCGCGAAAATTATCTTGGCAGTCTAGAGTCGGTTCCTTGTGCTGCACCAGACTCATGCGTCGACGGCCGTAGTGTAGCTAGGTTAGGCCCGTGCGAGCCTCCCCCTCTTATCCACACTCTTCTATGTGCTCTACGTCCTCAGGTCCCAGCCCTCAAGCGAGCTCAGCCACCACTGGTATGCCAGGTCGCGGTGCCGTGGTCAACGCCAGGGGGTGAGGGTTGGAGATCTAGTAAGAGCTCCTGAGTCACGATGCTCAGGAGCCCCCCTTTTAACGTGCAAGCGAAATGCTCAGGAGCTCGCGGTACCCCCTGCTGTTGTCCTCAGGAGGTTGCTGCAGGTTAGCGCGAGGAGGGACACAAATTGCCACTACGATTGCCGGTTTGTGACTGGTCGCTCCGCAAGAAGATGAAGGCACTGAGTGCCTGGTGAGGTGATGTGCACAGGGCGTGCCGCAACTCAAAGCTCGGCCACTCAGATTTGTCAGCGTTGTAGGGATGGATCCGAGCACAAGTGTCGTGCCAGCATGAGAAGCTCCCGTTGCGGGACGAGCATGGGGTAGATCGGTGACACGGACAGTCACGATGGGTGACAATCAAGCAGGTAATAACCATAGATAGCTTATGCAAGGGACAAACTGGCTTAAATAAATGCAAGAACGATTCATGCCACTAGGTCGGACCCGAGCGGCCTAGGGATGATGCAGCCCGAGGGGCGCCCCCAGCAGAGTAAGCTAAAGACGTAAAAAGGATGCATGTCGCAGGGACAGGCCCACGCGGCCTGGTAATGATGCAACCTAGGGGGGCATTCCCAGATGAATAAACTTGGAAAATATTACCTGGTTCCGTTGTTGAAGGGGTGTTGGGGTAGCTCAAGGCGCGTGCTGAAGAAGTCGCTCCTCACGAGCCGCCAAGACCCTGAGCCTCGGGAGGCTCTGGGGGCTCAGCTGGCTCCTTGAGGACCGACTACACCTCCGTCAGGACCGCATGACTTCTGGCCTCCTGGTTGCCAGGATGCTTCGTAGGTTGCGTTGGAAGGCAGCTACCACGCTCGGCCGGCCAAATAGCATGCAAACGTAGCTGTGAGGTGGACCCTCACACCGGCCAGTGCGCGAAGGCCAGAAGCGCTCCTAAGATGCGGCCTTGTTGAGCCCTGGGATGTCGATGCAGGCGCGCAGCTCGCCACCCTCTCCTGGATGGGGAGCTGCACTAGGTGGGGGCAGTTGCCGCGTATTACCCTTGCTTCTTGAAGCTCCTGGGTGGCCGTGATGATGAACTCCTGAGCGCAGGGCTCTCCTCACCCCGTGCCCTCCTGAGGGAAACATGTCACGAAGCATGCCTCCATGTGGTGCCCGAGCGCCTCCCTCGTGATGTCGGCTAGGTCTGAGGCCCTCCGGAAGAGAGCCCCCGAGCCCTGTCCGAGGGGGGCGCTGGGCGCGCCTTCCTATGCGAGGGAGGGAGGCGCTGATCCTGATGTGGCATCGCTAGAGGCGCCGCTCCCTTGAGGCCCTGTGCGGAGTAGCTGCTTCTTCTTATTGGGGTGGCTTCAGGATGGTACTACGTGCCCTCGCTGGCAGGGTCTTCAATTGATGCGGCATGGAAGGCGCGCTCGAGGGAGCACACCGCATCTCTTTCTTCGCAAGGGACTGTGATGATTCCGCCGCTTCCTGCCATCTAGAGGACGTTGTAGCCATGGTGGGTCACTGCCATGAATTTGGCTAATGCTGGGTACCCGAGGATGGCATTGTACGGCAGATGGATGTGAGCAACGTTAAAGTCAATGAGCTTGGTGCGGTAGTTGTCGCGCTGTCCGAAGGTGACAGGGAGGCGGATCTGCCCTATCGGGGTGGTGGAGCCGCCAGTCACTCCTGAGAAGGGCTTGGTGGGCTGCAGTTGATCATAGGGCACTTGAAGGCTGTCATACGTCTCGACTGATAGGACACTGAGCCCCACGCCGCCATCGATGAGGGTATTGGTGACTTGGACATTGCTGATGACGGGTGAACAGAGCTTCCGGAGGACACCCGCGGTCGCCGCGCACTTGAGTTGGTTCGTCGAGCTGAAGGTGTTGGCGTACTTGGACCACCTGAGCGGGCGTCTGGCCTCGAGCCTAGGAAGGGCTGCGTTGACCTCACGAGCAAACTACTTGAAGATACACTGAGATGCTGGGGCCTGAGCTCCATCCAAGATGCAAGCGATGGCGCGCGGCTCCTGGAAGCCCCCAGCCCCCTCGACCCAATGGTGGTCGTCATTCATTCTTGGTGGTGGCGGCAGCGGAGGGAGGCCAGGATTACCCTGAGGAAGGTCCTCGCGAGGCTGGTCGCGCCAGGCATCCTCACGAGGCTGCTCCTTCCAGTGGTCCTCACGAGGCTGGTCGCGCCACTCCTCGCGTGAGCCGCGGTCATCCTAGCGTCCTCCACCTTGTCCTCCTCCTCGGCCATAGCCCCAGTCATTGCGTTCGAGGGATCGACCGAAGCGTCCATCTCGAATGGCCCTGAGTTCTTGACAGTCATTGGTGTTGTGGTTGTGCATGTTGTGGAAGGCGTAGAACAGATGGCTGCCCTTGGACGACTCGGGGTGGTCCTGGCTGTGCTTCGTGTCCGGCTCTACTGCGAGTACGGGTACTCCCTTGCGCTTCACGTCCTTGACCTTGGCTTTATTCTCCCCCAGTTCGGTAGCTGGGAGCTCGAGGAGGGAAATACGTCCCTCCTCAGCTCTTGCACACTTGGTTGCTATGTTGAAAAGCTCCAGAGTCGTGCATAGCTCCTTGTGGATGGAGAGCTCCTCCTTCATCTTGACGTCGCAGACGCCATCAGAAAACACTGAGATGATGGCTTCGTCCGTCACCTTGGGGATCTCAAGGCGAACGTTGTTGAAGCGCTGGATGTACTTATGTAGGGTCTCCCTCGGCTGTTGCTTGATGCGGCGCAGGTCACCTGCGGCCAGAGGGCGGTCACGAGTACCCTGGAAGTTGCCCATGAAGCGGTTGTGCATCTCACCCTACGAGGAGATTGAACCCGCGGGTAGGTTCAGGAGCCATGAGTGGGTCCCATCCCTGAGAGCCATGGGAAACTAGTTTTCCATGACCTTTTCATCTCCGTTGGCCGCCTCGATGCTCAGCTCGTAGAGCTGCAAGAACTCCGCGGGGTTGGGGGTGCTGTCGTAGCACAGAGGCAGATCCGACATGAACTTGCCTGGCCAAACGACGGTGCGCAGCTCTGGAGCGAAGGCGCGGCAGCCTGCGGTGGCCACCGGGGCCCTCTATAGGGGTGGAGCCTACCCTTGATGTCCGCGCACCGCCGCCATAGGTCGCAGACGGTCTTATCGTCGTGGTGCCGGGAGCGCTGGAGCTTTTTCTTACGGCCGAGGAACCTCCTGGCAGTTTCCTTCTTCGTGTGCGGGCACACGGCATGGCAGATCACGTCACGCGACCTTGCGTCTTGGGGCGAGGACACCGTCTTGATGCGGAGGGGGCGATGGCGCTCTGTGAGCTGCACATCTTAGTGCAAGGGCGCCGTCTTGATGCGGAGGTGGCGTAGGCGATCCGTGAGCTACGTCACCCACGGCCGGAGGTGGGCGAGTGTAGGATCGAAAGTATGTCTAAAGGGGGGGTGATTAGACTACTTGACCAAATAAAAACTTAACCTTTTCCGAATTTTAGTTCTTGGCAGATTTTAGCTATTGTAGGATAAGTCAAGAAATCATCACACAATTCAAGCAAGCATGCAAAGAGTATATTGGCAGCGGAAAGTAAAGCATGCAACTTGCAAAAATGTAAAGGGAAGGGTTTGGAGAATTCAAACGCAATTGGAGACACGGATGTTTTTTCCCGTGGTTCGGATAGGTGGTGCTATCCTACATCCACGTTGATGGAGACTTCAACCCAAGAAGGGTAACGGTTGCGTGAGTCCACGGAGGGCTCCACCCACAAAGGGTAACGGTTGCGCGAGTCCACGGAGGGCTCCACCCACAAAGGGTAATGGTTGCGCGAGTCCACGGAGGGCTCCACCCATGAAGGGTCCACGAAGAAGCAACCACCCACGAAGGGTCCACGAAGAAGCAACCACCCACAAAGGGTCCACGAAGAAGCAACCTTGTCTATCCCACCATGGCCATCGCCCACGAAGGACTTGCCTCACTAGCGGTAGATCTTCACGAAGTAGGCGATCTCCTTGCCCTTACAAACTCCTTGGTTCAACTCCACAATCTTGTCGGAGGCTCCCAAGTGACACCTAGCCAATCTAGGAGACACCACTCTCCAAGAAGTAACAAATGGTGTGTAGGTAATGAACTCCTTGCTCTTGTGCTTCAAATGATAGTCTCCCCAACACTCAAATCTCTCCCATAGGATTTGGATTTGGTGGAAAGAAGATTTGAGTGGAAAGCAACTTGGGGAGGCTAGAGATCAAGATTCATATGGTAGGAATGGAATATCTTGGTCTCAACACATGAGTAGGTGGTTCTCTCTCGGAACATATGAGTTGGAATTGTGTATGTGTTCTGATGGCTCTCTTCACGAATGAAGAGGAGGTGGAGGGGTATATATAGCATCCACACAAAATCCAACCGTTACACACAGTTTTCCAATCTCGATGGGACCGAATCAACAAACTCGGTCGGACCGAAAAGGTAAACCTAGTGACCGTTAGAGATTTTCGGTGGGACTGACATGCAACTCGGTAGGGCCGATATGGTTAGGGTTTGGGCATAACGTAATCTCGGTGAGACCGATTACACAAACTCGGTGAGACCGATTTTGGTAATTAGCTAACCAGAGAGTTGGTCAGGCAAACTCGGTGGGACCGATTTGCTCTTTCGGTGAGAGCGAAAAGTTACAAAAAGAAAACACTGAATTTACATTGCAATCTCGGTGGGACCGATTCGCTCTTTCGGTGAGACCGAAAAGTTACGAAAGGGAAACAGAGAGTTTGCAATCCCATCTCGGTGAGACCGAGATCCCTATTGGTAGAACCGAATTGCTAGGGTTTGGCAGTGGCTTATGACAAGTGAAACTCGGTGGCGCCGGATAGAAAGAATCGGTTGGACCGAGTTTGGCTTAGGGTTTAGGTCATAAGTGGATATGGGAAAGTAGCTGAGGATTTTGGAGCATATCATTAAGCACATGAAGCAAGAGGCTCATTAAGCAACACCTCATCCCTCCTTGATAGTATTGGCTTTTCCTAAAGACTCAATGTCATCTTGGATCACTAAAATATAAAATGAAGAGTCTTGAGCTTTTGATCTTGAGCCAATCCTTTGTCCTTAGCATGTTGAGGGTTCCACTTTCACATCCATGCCATGCCAATCATTGAGCTTTCCTGAAATAGTCATCTTGGAATAGCATTATCTCAATGACCTATATGTTGTTATGAATTACCAAAACCACCTAGGGATAGTTGCACTTTCAATCTCCCCCTTTTTGGTAATTGATGACAACATATAGATCAAAGCTTCGACAAATGATAATAAGCATGAAATATATCGTCGCTTTGAGAAGTATGTGACAAGTAAGAGCTCCCCCTAAATTTGTGCATATTTAAAATTTGCTTTGGACTGCAAATGCACAAGGAGTTAGAGTCATGGGTTACTCTTCCATGTCACATACATCTTGGTGGAGCACTTAAAATGATAAGAATGAAATACATGCACTCATCACCAAGAAAAGTGAATGATCACATAAGATAGATAAGATAATAGCATTAAGCAAACATTAAGTGTAGCCTATGATCAAACACATGATCATCAATGTCTCACAAGCATAGTATCTCAAGCACTCAAAAGCAAACAAAGTTCAAAAACCGCCAAATAAAGCAAGAGAGAATAAAAGCAACACTCTCTCTCGAAGCCTATGATCTATACATTTTTCTCCCCCTTTGGCAACAAGTTACCAAAAAGTTCCTAGAAAATGCATAGTGCTAGATCGACGCTCAGGCTTGATCTTCAGGTGGTGGTGGAGTCCGGAGCACTCCAAGGACGAAGCCTTCTGTAGACGTGGTCGGAGTCGAGGCTGAAGTAGATGCTGGAGCTGGTGGAACTGAAGCTGTAGCTGGTGCAGAAGTGGTGGCTCTGGTGTCAGCAACTGGCACTCCAGACAACCTCGGACCTCGTGGCACTCTGGCAAAGGCATCAGTTGTAGTCTTGCCTCTCCTCTCCTGCATGTCATCCTGGAGCTGCTCCACTGTAGTCTGAATCTCTGTCACTTTGACATCCAAGTCATAGAACTTTTGTTCCATGATCCTCTCTAAGCTTGCCTGGTTCTGAGTTAGGGTGGCTAGTCCTTGCTCAATCCGCAGGGTGGATGCAATCAAGTAACCAAGCTGCTCTTGTTTGGTTTTCAAGAAATACTCAGATGCCTCCTCTTGAGTTGGCATCTTGGCAGCTTTCTCCTTCCTTGCCTTCTCCTTCTTTGCTTGTGCTTGTGCAGACGATGGTTCATTCTCAGTCATAACAACTTGATTATCTTCAAAATCTGGACGGATGGGCAGGTGTTCCTTGTCCAATGAGTATATGCCTATGCCCATCTTTGAGTTGATTAACTCCTGAATTTGTGGGGCATATCCACAGCTCCTCTTTGGATCAGCTGTTGTCCTCTTAATGGTCTCTACCATGAGGCTCATCACCTTGAACTTCTGTGGCCCATCAAAGATATGTAGCAAGTTGATTGCATGGCCTCTGATCATCTTGTGATCACCTGACTTGGGCAACAAGGTGTGCCTAAGGATCCAGTTGATAGTTGGCAGCCCTGACAGAAGATAGTGCACTGAGCCAAATTTGAAAGTTTCAAGTGCCTCGTTTGGAATTTCCTTGTACATATTGGACATAGAGTTGTGGTCCATCTTCTTCTTGGCATAGATATCCAAGTCATCCTCATGCTCCTCTGGGGCATTGATGAGCTGTGCCCACTCAGCAACTGTTGACTGATATCTGATTCCTTCTGACATCCATACAATCCTCCCATCTGGATAAAAATGTGTTGTGGAGTAGAACTGCATGATAAGCTCCTCATTCCACTTTGTGAGCTTCTTCCCAACAAAGTCATCTACTCCACATGCCTTGAAGCTGTCCTGCACTCCAGGGTAGTGCTCTTCGTTGTCCTTGATGTATTGCCAGTCAACCCATCTCATATCACGGACTATTGGCTTCTTATCATGCAGCACTGTCTCATAGAAGTCCTGCTGTTCCTTGGTGTGGAATCTGTAGTCAACAGCAGTCCTCCTCCTTGAAGCATACGGATCTGCTTCTCTCCACTTCCTCAGCCCTGAGTCTCTCCTGAGCTTCATATCCTCAGCCATAGGATGAGCATCGTTGTGGTCTGGGATCTTGGGCTTGAGCTTTCTAAGAACATTCTCTTCCTCTTCTTCTACAGCTTTAGGCACTGGGACTTGTTCTTCTCAGTAGCTGGGATGCTTCTTGTATTTCTCTTTGGTTTTGGCTTTGGAGCTGGCTTGGCCTTGGAAGCAGTTGCCCCTGTTATTATGGCATCACCCATCAGCTTGGGTGCCTTAGGTGCTGGTGCAGCTACCTCTTCTTCTTCCTCCTCATCTTCCATGATGGAAGCCTTGCCAAGCACTCTGGCTACGGTCTTCTTCACCCTTTCCTTTCTTTTCTTGCCTTCTGCAGCAACTGGCTCTATGGGTGCAGGCTTTTCAGGAATCTGAGTTGAAACTCCGGCCTTTGGCATAGGCTGCCTACCTGCTGGCCTTTTGAACTTTAAGCCTGGCTTTGTGCCCTGTGCTGGCTCAACTCTCTTTGATGTGGCTTCCTCTTCCTCTGCCACATAATCTTCATCCTCAGAATCTGAAGTTCTCTTCTTCCTCTGTCTGGTGGCAGCTTTAGGCAGATTGCTAGGAGTACTTCTGCTGCCATCATCTGAAGAACTCGAGGGACTAGTGCCCTCACTCATCTGCACTTGCTCTTCTGACATGTTCTGGCTATCACTTTGGTCTGACATGATGAACAAGCTGACTGCTGACCCTGTGAATAGTTTATAGATGAGGTAGAATAGTTGAGCATCACAAAATGCAGAGATTTTTGCAAAAGAATGATTCAAAATCTTAGTTTTAGTTTCCCACTGAAAGCATCTCAGATCTACCAATTTTCAAACTCGGTGATACCGAAGCAGTTTTGGAACCTAAACTAGTGAACTCGGTTGGACCGAGTCACAGTTCGGTGGCACCGAGACTGCTAGGGTTTCACAAAGTTCCAAAATTGGTCACACCGATAAGTAATTCTCGGTCAGACCGAGTCTCACTTTTGCAATGGCATAAGCCAAGTCGGTGGGACCGAGTTTTTCAACTCGGTGGGTCCGAGATGGTTTCGGCGGAAACCTAAACCTAGAATTTTCGAATCAAAACTAACCTACGAACGCATTGACTGGATAGAAGTTTAACAAACGGGGCAAGAATCATGATGATCACAATGTGCTAAGAATCGGATTGGGGAATAGCACAAAGATCGAGTCCATACCCTAGTTCGGCGGAGACTCGCTACGGCGGCAACGGCGGGGTTGAATTCCGTTGACGGTGATGGAGACCAGCGATTGGAGGCGGCTGGCGGTGAGGAGACGATCCGGAGACCAAGTTGGCAGAGCAGGCTATCGCGCGGGCGAAGGGGTTTGGAGAAATTTCCAAAAAATTTCCCGTGACTATATATAGCCCGACCCTTTCGGTGTGACCGAGTGGAACAACTCGGTGGCACCGAGATGCAAAACTGTATACAGTTATTGCAACTCGGTGTGACCGAATGGTTCAAATCGGTTGCACCGAGATCGAAAACATAGATCAACTTAATGATCTCAGTAGGACTGAAAGTAGGGTATCGGTCAGACCGAGAATCACAAAGAGGTTTTGGAAGTTTAAGTCTATGACGAATCGGGGACTCCGAGCACTCCTCACACAGAGTGGTTCGAATCTGACTTGATCAAATTTTGTGATGTAGCATGAATAGAGTTTGAGACGAGAAAAGCATAGATAGCTAGAGGAGGTTCTTAGGCATTCTTGTCCATCCACTTGGCAAAAGGAAATAGAACCAAACAATCAAAACAACAAGTGGATGTCCTCGAATGAGTAAAATATGCAACCAGCATGCTCACACAATAAGATGGCAAATGAAATATGTGACAAGGCATGCACAACCAATTCTAGCATCTATCAAGCAATTTGCGATGACAAGGTCATCTATATATGAGTATATTGACTTAGGAGTCAAGTGAGAACACTTGATCATAGGTCATACTCATCGTTTAAGCTCAAGTGGGGTTACCACTTTTACATAAAGCATTGTTGTGTTCACATCTTTAGAGTTGCTTTAGCTCAAGTATTAGAGTAAAGCTCCCCCTAGATGTGATATCCCCCCTTAGAGGGATGAACTAACCTCGGGTTTTGTCGATGATGACTTCATGTAGATGTTGAAGATGTGGATGCTCAATGTTGCTATAGATCACTTGGAGCTATCCCTTTGAGTGAATTGCACTTTCAATACCTACATGGGTTAGTCCCACAAGGAACAAACAAGGATATCCATAGACATAGAGTGATGCACACACAAGATGATGTCCATGAAAACTTTTAGGTTACCTTGTCCCTTGTCTTACCAACAAGAGGGTTTGTGACTCCTTGAACTAGTGCAAGATGTGGAAGTTGATTGCACTTGTTCTTGCCAAAATGATAAGAGTGAAGTATGTTGGCGGAGTCACCCTCAAGAACTCTCTTGTTCTTCTTCTTTTGGATCCACACCATCTTGATGGGAATCCTTGGAGTTGTAGTCGTACTTGATGAAGTGGAACTTGAAGTAGTCTTGGGAATCCACTTGACTAAGGTCTTAGGAGCTTCTTCAAATGCATCAATTTCCTCTTGAAGCTTGTCCTTGCCTTTTTGCTTGTAGTCTTGTGGTGGAAGATCATCTTGAGCTTGTGTCCCCTTGAAAGAAGTATCATACTTCTCTTGTTGAGGAACAAGCTTTGTCTTGGGGTATTGATCTTCTTTCCACTCAACTCCATTGGCATTGAACTTTCGTTCAAAACCAACACCTTGATTCTTCCGATGCATTCCTTGCTTGCGCACAATTTCCTCGAATTGCTTACTCCTGGCAAGGCTTTTGTACACTCCTTTCTCTATAATTCCCTTCAATAAGCTATTTTCTTGCTCAAGTGTAACTTGGCTAAGAGAATCATTAGTGGAATCAAGAGAACTACTAGAAGCAACAATATTGGATTTAGCATGGTCATTGTTACTGCTAGATGAGGAATCTTTCTTGTTCTTGTTACTAGATTTGACTTGAGGCATGTAAGTGGATAAGAGTAAACGCTTGGCAATGTAAGGAGAACTTTTCTTGCGGAGATCATCATTGATTGCTTTTAAGAACTCATGCTCTTGCTCAAGATTGATCTTTTCAAAGCGTAATTTCTCATGAGCTCTTAAAAGTTCTCGATGATCTTCGAAGATAGTTTCATGAGCTAACTTAAGAGTGTTTAGTTCTTTAGTTAGAGCCTCAATCTTCTCCTTATCATTGTCATTCGTTTTATCTTGATTAGCATGATTAATTAACGTTTCATCATAGTATTCATCATTAGAGTTGTCAACAAGCAAATCATCACCTAACAAGTCATCTTCATCACTATCAAAATCAACATACTCGGGGTGTGTTACCTTAGGACCTTTGGCCATGAAGCATCTTCCAATTCCTTCATTTGGTGAGTCAAATATGTCGTAGGAGTTGGTTGACACAAGTGCTAGACCGGCAACACCTTCATCTTGAGTATCTTCGGAGTCGGAGTGATAACTTCTCTCGGAGTGGCTGTCGGAGTCGGAGCCGGATACCCATTCACCAACATGAGCTTGATGTCTTCGTTTTGTGTAGCTCCTTGATGATTTTTCCTTCCTTTCCGAATCCTTGCTTCTCCGTGAGTATCTTCATTCATAACGATCATCTCTACTCCTTCTCTCTATTGGTGGTGATTCTTTGCTTCTTCTTTTTGGAGAATCTTCTCTTCTCTTGTAGGGAGCCGTACACTCATTGGAATAGTGTCCGGGTCTTCCACAACTATAGCAGTTTCGCTCTCGACTAGAAGATCTTTTGTCATTGTAGGACCTTGACTTGAAGCTTCTATCTTTGCTTCTACTCTTGTAGAACTTGTTGAAGTTCTTCACCATTAAGCTCAATTCTTCATTGAAGTTTTGTTTCTCACTTGATGTTGTAGGGGCTTCACATGAGGCTTTGTAGGCACCACTTGATTTGTTGTGAAGTTCCTCTTTATCCTTGAGTGACATCTCATGGGCAACAATTCTTCCAATAACTTCCGTTGGCTTGAGATCTTTGTAATTGAGCATCATTTGGATCAATGTGCACACGGTATCATATTTTCCATCCAAGGCTCTTAGAATCTTCTTGATGATGAATCTATCGGTCATCTCTTCACTTCCTAAGCCGGCAATCTCATTTGTGATGACAGCAAGCCTAGAGTACATTTCAGCGACACCTTCACCATCCTTCATTTTGAACTTGTCAAGTTGACTTTGAAGCACATCCAACTTGGATTCCTTGACAGAGTCGGTACCTTCGTGCATATCAATCAAAGTGTCCCAAATTTCCTTTGCATTCTCAAGACGGCTGATTTTGTTGAATTCTTCGGGGCACAATCCGTTGAAGAGAATATCACAAGCTTGAGCATTGTATTGCAACATCTTCACCTCATCCGCGGTAGCTTCACGGTTTGGTTCTTTCCCATCAAAGAAGTCACCTTGCAAACCAACACACACAATAGCCCAAACAGCGGGGTTATGTCCAAGAATATGCATTTTCATTTTATGCTTCCAACTAGCAAAATTAGTACCATCAAAGTAAGGACCTCTACGGTGATAATTTCCCTCGCTAGACGCCATACTCTCCTAGGTTGTGAAACCAAGGCTATGACCACCAAAAGCTATGGAGATCAAAGCAAATGGAGACCAAAGCTCTGATACCACTTGTAGGATCGAAAGTATGTCTAGAGGGGGGTGATTAGACTACTTGACCAAATAAAAACTTAACCTTTTCCCAATTTTAGTTCTTGGCAGATTTTAGCTATTGTAGGACAAGTCAAGCAATCATCACACAATTCAAGCAAGCATGCAAAGAGTATATTGGCAGCGGAAAGTAAAGCATGCAACTTGCAAGAATGTAAAGGGAAGGGTTTGGAGAATTCAAACGCAATTGGAGACACGGATGTTTTTCCCGTGGTTCGGATAGGTGGTGCTATCCTACATCCACGTTGATGGAGACTTCAACCCACGAAGGGTAACGGTTGCGCGAGTCCACGGAGGGCTCCACCTACAAAGGGTAACGGTTGCACGAGTCCACGGAGGGCTCCACCCACAAAGGGTAATGGTTGCGTGAGTCCATGGAGGGCTCCACCCACGAAGGGTCCACGAAGAAGCAACCACCCACGAAGGGTCCACGAAGAAGCAACCACCCACAAAGGGTCCACGAAGAAGCAACCTTGTCTATCCCACCATGGCCATCGCCCACGAAGGACTTGCCTCACTAGTGGTAGATCTTCACGAAGTAGGCGATCTCCTTGCCCTTACAAACTCCTTGGTTCAACTCCACAATCTTGTCGGAGGCTCCCAAGTGACACCTAGCCAATCTAGGAGACACCACTCTCCAAGAAGTAACAAATGGTGTGTAGGTAATGAACTCCTTGCTCTTGTGCTTCAAATGATAGTCTCCCCAACACTCAACTCTCTCCCATAGGATTTGGATTTGGTGGAAAGAAGATTTGAGTGGAAAGCAACTTGGGGAGGCTAGAGATCAAGATTCATATGGTAGGAATGGAATATCTTGGTCTCAACACATGAGTAGGTGGTTCTCTCTCAGAACATATGAGTTGGAATTGTGTATGTGTTCTGATGGCTCTCTTCATGAATGAAGAGGAGGTGGAGGGGTATATATAGCCTCCACACAAAATCCAACCGTTACACACAGTTTTCCAATCTCGGTGGGACCGAATCAACAAACTCGGTCGGACCGAAAAGGTAAACCTAGTGACCGTTAGAGATTTTCGGTGGGACTGACATGCAACTCGGTAGGACTGATATGGTTAGAGTTTGGGCATAACGTAATCTCGGTGAGACCGATTACACAAACTCGGTGAGACCGATTTTGGTAATTAGCTAACCAGAGAGTTGGTCAGGCAAACACGGTGGGACTGATTTGCTCTTTCAGTGAGACCGAAAAGTTACAAAAAGGAAACACTAAATTTACATTGCAATCTCGGTGGGACCGATTCGCTCTTTCGGAGAGACCGAAAAGTTACGAAAGGGAAACAGAGAGTTTGCAATCCCATCTTGGTGAGACCAAGATCCCTATCGGTAGAACCGAATTGCTAGGGTTTGGCAGTGGCTTATGACAAGTGAAACTCGGTGGCGCCAGATAGAAAGAATCGGTAGGACCGAGTTTGGCTTAGGGTTTAGGTCATAAGTGGATATGGGAAAGTAGCTGAGGATTTTGGAGCATATCATTAAGCACATGAAGCAAGAGGCTCATTAAGCAACACCTCATCCCTCCTTGATAGTATTGGCTTTTCCTAAAGACTCAATGTGATCTTGGATCACTAAAATATAAAATGAAGAGTCTTGAGCTTTTGAGCTTGAGCCAATCCTTTGTCCTTAGCATTTTGAGGGTTCCACTTTCACATCCATGCCATGCCAATCATTGAGCTTTCCTGAAATAGTCATCTTGGAATAGCATTAGCTCAATGAGCTATATGTTGTTATGAATTACCAAAACCACCTAGGGATAGTTGCACTTTCAGCGAGGCAGCGAGAGGGATGGTGCAGGAGAGCCCCCAATGGCGCTGACGAGCTCGGCGATGCGGTCTAACCAGTCCTCGTTGAGGTCGTCAACCATACGGTAGCGTAGGAGCTCGCGTGCCATGAGCAGCGCAGCCTGCGCGTCCGTTGTTACACGGCGACCATGAGATGATGAGCTGGCCAGAGTCAGCGGCGGGGTGGCGATGCGGCCGTCCCGCCGCACGGAGCGGTGCAGTGATGATGCTTGCTGCTTGTTTGTTGCCAGGCCGGTAGCGGCGTTGGCAACAGGGGATGGAGAACGACGGGGAGGCCCGCTGACTAGGGCTGTCTGAGTGACACGGGCGGCGATGGCGTCCTGGTGCTCAGCGAGGGATCGACGCGTGTCCGCCATGGATGCGGTGGAGTGGTGGAATGCGGATCGGCGGGAGGAAGGCTTCAGCGCACCCCTACCTGACGTGCCAAATGTCGGATTTCGGGTTTCGGCAAAACCCTTGAAGTTCGAACACTATGGTGCGCACGAAGATCTCTCCTCCCCCTTGCACTCTCCCTCACCACGATCTCAAGGCTCAGCGCTTCGAACTCGCAGAATAGAGGGACACAAGATTTATACTAGTTCGGGCCACCAATGTGGTGTAATACCCTACTCCTGTTTGGTGTGGTGGATTGCCTCTCGGGCTGAGGATGAACAGTTAAAAGGGAAGAACAGCCTCCTGAGGAGAGGTACTCTTGTGCTTGGTGAGTTTGTGCGGATGAGGATGATCTGGATGGCCTCAGATCAGTTGCCTCCTACTGTGATGGCTAGCCCTATTTATAGAGGCTCTGGTCCTCTTCCCAAATGTTGGCGGGAAGGGATGCCACAACGGCCAAATTTGAAGGGAAACAACTAATACAAGTTATCCTGACTAAAGGTGGTCTTCGCCTGCCGAAGGCTCTGGTGGTGACACCATCCTGGGCTCCACGGTGCCTCCGTCCTGCCGTCCTGCTAGTCTTGGTCTCGTTGCACTAATATGGAAACCTTTGCCTGATGCCTCAAGACTCCTCGCTTGCGCTTGCCTCTTTAGCACCAAAGCGGAAACGAGGACATTGTGCGTGTTGGCGCCCGCCTGCGCCCGCCTGGCCCCGGTCGTCATGGCTTGCGTCACAGGAACCTCGCGAGGTACCCCATGCCTTGATCTCTCCGCCCCTCGCGAGCCAGCCTGGTGAGGACGCCCCCGAGGAGGTCTTGTGTCGTCTGACTCACGAGGCTCAGCCCCTCGCGAGTGTCTTGAGTGTTTGCTGGTGAAGATGGGTCGTACGGGGCCGCTAGCGGAGCCACGCCGTGAGCCGCAGGCAGGCAAGTCCAGGGACCCCCTTTCCCAGGACGCCGACAGGAACAAAGCAGCATATTACATACACTAGTCATCAAAATTGGCCACCTGTGTAAATAAACGCAGTAGCAAAACAAGTCCATACCTGAAACAACTTCAGAAGAGCTCAAGAAATGTTATCCTGGGTATCCACCATGCTAGCAATATGTTTAGCAAGCTTATTGGCTTTGTCCTGTTTGGCGCTAAAATCCTCCAACGCTTGTTGTTGCACCAGAAAGTATGCATCTGAATGCTCCAGGGACTTCCGCAATCCTTCCTCTTCTTGTCGGAGCACAGCTGATCGATGTCTTTCAGCATGTAGTTGAGACTTAAGAAACCGAACTGATCCAGACAGTGAGTTGGAATAGCCTGTGCCAGCGGTATTAGCCAGTAACTCGAACAGTAAACCAAGACAGGTTTTTGGGGTTGCCTCACTGTCTTCAAGATAGTTTTCCTTAGTTGTTTTATCAGCTTTGTTGGATACCAACAAGGATGTCTCACGATCTTGAACCTTATCTGCATTACTTCCTTTATCATTGCTTAATAAGGCACTCTTCCCCAATATTCTGTCAGCATTCTAAAAGAAGAAACTAGCAGACACATACCAGGTTTAGCATGTACTAGTATATGAAACTCATTTCGGTGAACCAGTTCATTAGTAAGGTGGACAAGATTAAACTACCAAGTCTTCTATTGCCAAGTAGTACATTATAAAAGCATCAAACAAACATATATTTATGTCCTATGGTCACTCCATTGTCTTGCCAAATCAAAATAGAGACACGGTTCAAATCATATCAGTTCAAGAGAAAGCAGCACTGAAAGAATACAAAGCGTGGGAAACTAAACGGCACAACAAGATTTCAGATGGGTACCATGGGTCTACATGTACAACAACACTATTGGCCATGTTATGATGCTAGTAATGTGCATGATATGAGAAGTCAACTGTGTACATAAATGAAATTGAAATCAACAGAGCTATTTATAAGAGCAAACCTGTTAAAGAAACATGCGTAAACATACCTGTTGTGCCATTGGAGTTTCCATTGGATAGTTCAATTTAAAAATAAGTTTGTATGAGTAAATACAGTGATACAAGAGCAAAGCAACATGCACGATAGCAATGGAATCTTAAATGAGAATAGTTGTTCTTCAGGTTTAAGCACTTGCTCTACATGAACAGAGTGCAGTAAGACGCAAGCATATAGTACTTAAAATAAAATGAGCTCATAGACCTTACCACATTCTTGGTTTGGGACCAGTAAAGAACAAGGCATTCCCCGTCATCATCCAGTAAATGTGTCTCAGGAGAACGTAAGGGATTTGATGAATTTATTTACCAGTGAAGTACGTTTTCTTCAGGTAATTCCGATACTTCCACCAAGCATTCTTGAAGATAGCAGAGGTATTAGCACAGGTTACCTCATCCTGAGTTTCCAAATCTGTTCTTCTCAATAAAGAAAAATGGGAAATTTTGCTGTATTATAACCATCATGGAGGTAGAATGTATGGGACAAAGCAAAGTAATTACCATGAATAACATTACTTACAGATAACTCCTGGGCAAACACCCACGACTGGCACTTTCCTTCATCTTCAGTATAATATTTCCATGATGGGAAGATACGCACATAGGATTTAACAACATCAAATGTGATAGATGCTAAACTATGAATGGCTGGTTGTGCTTTCTCCATAGGAATAGGTGTACTAACTGGTGGAGTTGGGGTTCGCCGTGGTAGTACTGGCGCTTTGGGCACTGGAGCTGCCTTACTAACTTCTCTTGTTTGGGAGCTCTGTGGTGGAGATGGTGTTGTGTCAACAGGAACTGGGTTACTATCTGCTGGGG
This sequence comes from Triticum urartu, assembly GCF_056163025.1. NCBI lineage: Eukaryota > Viridiplantae > Streptophyta > Magnoliopsida > Poales > Poaceae > Triticum > Triticum urartu. The sequence goes on from NC_141876.1 coordinate 446,555,775, forward strand.
TTGCGGTTAGATTGGGTGAAGCTGGTTCTATTTCCATCGCAGCAGGGGTAAAATTTGCGGGAGTCTGGGTTATGTGTGGTAGGGCTGGTTCTCGTGCATGTACAACTGGGGTGCTATCTCCACCAAGAGGTAGCACTGTTTTATTTGAAGACGGTGTTTTTACTCCGCTAGATACTGCCATCACCCGCTCCAATTCAAATGGCTAATAACAGGAAACATAATTGAATGTAATGACATTGTATGAGAGATAGATGCAATAGATAGTGTGGAAAAAGAGGGCCTTAAATAATTGACATGTATATTGTTTAACTAAAATGGATAGCAAGGCATAATTTCACATATATGATGTCTATCTAAAATGGATAGCATGGCATAACATAATTCAAAGATATGATGACTAACTAACCAGGATCGCATGACATTATTCACATACATGTTATCTAAGTAACTAGGATCACATGATTTAATTCACATATGTGATTTATATACTAAGCGGAGGGCATTCGCATATATGATGTCTGAACTAAGAACATGGTGTTGAATATTGTGTATATGATGTCTAAACTATACAATGAAGACACCATATGCATGATATGAGCAGTAGAACCGTGCCAAGTTAGAGCATGCACCTCGGTGGGGGAATAGGATGGGTCATCTGTCTCTGAATCCATCTCTAAGGAGCTTCGACAGGTAGCACTGTCTACTCTGAAGGCCTTGTTTTCACTCTAGATTTTCCGTCACCCACTCAAATGGCAGATTCATAGGAAGAGTAGTTTAATGTACAAACATTGTTGAAAAATGGAAATTTAATGAAGAAAAGGATGGGCTAGATACCATTCAAATATATGATGCCTGGTTAAATATGATGGCATTGCACACTTCACATATGTTATGGCTGGCTAAAAGACATGAGACTGCATAATTCCCATATATGATATTGAATATAAACAGGTGGCACTACAGAACATGTCTAAACTAAGCAAATGGCATATATGATGTCGAAAGTAGGCACTGCAAGGCAACACATGCATGATATGACTAACATCATCATGCCAAGTTAGAGCAAACACCTTGGGGTAAATAGGAGTGGTCACCTATGTCTGAATCCGCCTTAGAACAAATATCTTCCTCTGGATTACAATCTGGAGAGGGGGAGGGTTTGCCATTGAACGCACCATGGAGCGATGTCTGCATGACATTGTATTGCTAGGCAAAATTCTTCTCTTTTTCTCTACATGTTCAACATGACTGTGTACAATATCTGACATGCATACAAAAAAATATAGTGACATTATGTAAGGAGAGCATGTAGAAATGTAGAGTAATGGTAACAACCAGTGGATGGATAAAAAATAATGATAGCAGGCTGATGATTGCTTTAATTTAACAAAAAAACAGATGATGATTGCTTTACTATTTGTTTCCCACCCAAGATGAACAACATAGACATACCCTAGGTGAACCAGATATTAGACAGATATACTATTCATTGCTGCCTCGATATGTGACCCACAACTAATTTAGAACTCAAGTTTGAACATCAATTTGGACCTAACTTGGAGTCTAAGAGGTGAACAAGACAATAAAGTAGCAGGTAATATTAAGCAATGCATAACATAAGCAGAAACAAGAGAGTGCGACCTCTCTTGTGGACCCGTGTACTCCTCAGGTTCATCTACTGAGTCGATGATGATGATGCCGTCGCGGTGGGTGCCGGCGGCAGGGAAGGAGATCTGAGGCGGAGAAAGATGGTCAGGAGCAATGATGTCTGGTTTGGTGCATGCTTATGTCGATGGAGAAGCTCAGGTGAGGTGGAGGATGTCGCGGCAGGAGCAGGACAAACCACACAAAGTTTTCTTCAATACCTACCTGTAACTGAAGTAATTCTGTAAGGGCTCATTTGGCTTGCATGATTCTAAAAACGCAGGTATAGGAGGAAAAACACTGGAATAGGATAGGAATGCACATGGGAAATAGAGCATTTGTAGACACAACATTTCTGTCAACTTGGGTGTTTGGTTCACAGGAAAAGGAGGAGCAGAGGAATGCAAAGAAACATGGCCAAAATAATGTGAAACCATATGAAAGAGTGTACAGTTAGAATGCCATTCTGCCACTAATGCACTTGGTCTTGTTTTCATGCATAGGATTTTGAAAAGTAGGTCCAGGTGGATATTTTGCTCTATTCCTTTCAACAAAATGCTTGAATAACTGAATAGTAGAGTGCCATAGGAAAATTTCCTATTGCTAAGTTTTTCTGTTGAACCACCATAGCCCTAATGGATCGACATGAATGTAGAGTAATAAGTGATGCGACAAGTGTACAACCTCTTTGCCGTAGCCGTGTCGACCTCAGCATCATTGGGTTGGTCGCTGAAGAAGTTGAGGCAGAGGTAGCTGTCGGAGGTGTGAAGATCTAAGGAATCTGTAGACGGCGACCAGGGAACTGCTCTGTTGTGATGGATCGTTCCGTCCTTGGAGCAGCTCCGGTGAGCCGTAAGACGTCAAGGCTGAAGCAGCACAAGACAGCCATTGTTAATCTCAAGTGGGATTCTAATAGCATCTCCAATAGATGATTTAAAATTTACATCAGCAAAAAACACCTGACTACAACAGATGAGGTAAAAACTATTGACTCTGAACTTAACTATCAAAACTAAAATTTACTATGTAATCTGAATGTTAGTGTCGATGGTAGCAGAGAGGCACTTCACATGGGATAGTTTAGGGAGGGCCTACAATTCATCTTCAACTTGCACCCCCCTGAGCCGCCAGCCACCACCGACCGAACCCTGCTCCGCCTCGCCGCCCCGAAACAACTCCCCACCGCCGGTCCGCCGCCGCCTTGCTGCCTCGCCGCCCCGAAACAACTCCCCACTGTCGGTCCGCCGCTACCCCGGCCAGCCCTCTAGCCCCTCCCCCCCGCCAAGATTTTTCTCCGATGATCCCCATGCCACCGCCCTACCACCGTGCCACCACCGCCGGCGAGAAGCACCCCACCCAGAACCCTAAAATAGATAGTGGGGTACCTCTCTAGCGAGCCCCCTCCCTGCTGCGGGTGGTTCTTCCTTAACTCCGGCAAGACCCACCACCCCTTGAAAATCGACTGACCCAAAAGTCGATTCAGTCGATTGAAGTGTAGCTAAATTAGAGCAGAGCAGCAGCACAAGTGAGGGGGAGAGCAGTAGTGCGAGCGAGCGAGAGCCGAAGCAGCAGCAGCGCGAGCGAGAGCCCAGGTAGCAGCGTGAGCGAGCGAGCGAGAGCCGGAGCAGCAGCAGCTGGGCGAGCGAACAAGTGAGAGCCGGAGCAGCAGCAGCGCGAGCGACCGAGCGGTAGCCCGAGCAGGAGCAGCAGATCCGGCTGGTATGGCCGCCGCCGCCAAAGGGCCCTTGCACTGGGGAGAGCCGCCGTGGAGATGTCGCCCGCGGTGCCGGCTTCGAGGTAGCAGCTCCATGGGGGTGCGGGATGGAGCACCGTCGGTGCCGGGAGGTCGAGTTAAGGAGAAGGAGCGATGCGATGAGTGTACAACCTCTTTGGTGGCGCCGAGTAGGCCTCGGCTTCATCCGAGGAGTCGGTGAGGATGTTGCGGTTCCGGTGGAGCAGGTTAAGGCTGCGCTGTGCAGATGGAGCAGCCGTGATAGACGAGGCGATCGTCGATGCAACTCCTTGGAGGTGGAGGATGGGATGGCTGAACCGGCGGGACGACGGGATGGACGACGGCCTCATCTTGGGAGGCGGATGAGGGACGTCGAGCTATTGCAGTGGACGACATCATCGGGGAAGAGGCTCCGGTTGGGCAGCGGTGAGGTGGCGGACAGAGGAGAGTGGGGTTTCGCGGTGGAGTGGAGAGCCTATGGCGGCCTGGGATTTCGAATGGCGAAAAGGAGGCGATGGGTGGGGGAACCATGACATAGGGACACGCTTGTCCAAAATGTTGGGTGTGTTACAAAAGTACCCCCACCGATTTGAACTAGCGGCCCTTTCGGCTCAAGGTTAGAAGGGGGATCTTGCGTGTTCGGATTTGGCAGCTGGAGGGAGTTTTCGCGCGCGTTGTAATTTTGAGATCGCAAGGCGCGGGTCGTGAAGGCGCCAGTTTTGGGAGCACGATATCAGAATTTTTGGGATATAACAAGGCGCAGGTTGAATTTTAGGGACAAGCCTAACGTGTAATATTGTACTTGTATGTACCAAATCAATTCGCACTTCCCTCAACGAAAAAAGACGAAAAAAACACTATTCGCACCACACAAAGAGAGAGTCTTGTCCCGTTTTACTATACAAATGCTATTCAAAGCTACACAAAGAGAGAGTATGAATCCATGTTATGTCCAATTAAATTGTTTTGCTGGCTGTATAATGCATGTAACCTACTCATACCAACATTTTAGTGCATTCCAAATGTTTATACTACCACTGCAATTCGAACTGAATTTGAATTTGTTTCTCTATTTCAATAAGAATCTACAATCATGATTGTTGCCAACTTCAACCATCATTCATGTATTACCTTAACAACACACGACATGATTACTATAGGGCTAGATATGAACTATGTGTACTATATGAACTCGAATTCAATCTTTTGCACACACTTGATGTTGATTCCAAATAATAGTACATTTGATGTACTAACTATATATTCATAATCTAAACCATGTTCCATACGTACACTGTGTATATCACACAAAGTATAGTGCCCCGCCCCCTACATTATGACAAGTATTTAGCCCTGAGCTGCAAAAGCCACACATTAGCCCAAATTATAATCAATGTTCTACATATTATATGTAGTACTAGCAAGATGCCCATGCGTTCCACGGAACATCAACATGATCAAGTGGAGGCCTTATTTGCAAATATGGAGAGGGGTGTGGGTATCTTTTTTCAAAATTGCCATAGTTTCCTTCCTATCCGTCAGATATAAATCGGATGGCCTATCTTGCAGGATGGCAGGCACACCATCATCGACAACTCTATTTTTTATAAGAGTAGAGATAAATTATATTATATGTAGTATAACATGTTCATAACCACACCATGTGTATCACTGTTACATATATTCACTCATGCGTCGGTTTAAAACACTATGATAAATTATTCAAATATCCAAATTCGCTTTTTATAATGAATTATGATCTCTATTCGTCTTTTGCACCCACACAATCCTCTGATCTTTGTAGCTAGCGTCAACTTTCTCTCGTGCATGCACACGGCCGCATCCCTATCACCCTCCCTCAGCATTCTCTACCTCCATCGCGCAAATTCGTCTTTTCACTTTAGGTCGTTCACCCACGGTGTGTGTAGGCCCCCCAGCTCCTTCTTTACGGCACACATCAATTGATATGCCTCTCTAGCCAGGTGTGCCTACAACAAACACAAGCTTCCCCTCTTCTCTTCTCACCGTCCATACCTCACTCCCACCACTCTTTTCATCGATCTCGTACTCGCACACTCCTTCCCCCTCGATATAGTATGCCTCTCGCACCACCTCTTAGATGCATCCCTCTCTCTCTCTATCCTTCTCCCCTGGCCTTATTTGCTTCTAACACATGCATGCATGTATAACGATCGATCTCCCTACATATACCTAGGTCGTCTTTAACTATTTCCCCCCACCCATCAATCGACGCGTACCTCACAAGTTATGTCTCTCCTTTCTCTGGCACAGGACAATTGATCATCCTATGTAGTTATGTCTACTTACCACAGCCATATCGTCCCCCTCATCATTCGTGCATGCCTCCTGACCCATATCTCACACGCACGCGCACAGACATGCAGCCATCCCCTCTCTTATCGATATTGCAGGCATGCCCTTCGTTTGTCTAGCAAGCCTCTCCCACCATTTGTTACAAGCAACTCCACTACCACCCCCTCCAACACTCTAGCTCTGTCTCTCTCCCAACCATATTCCTCTCCTACACATATGCATGGATGCCGATCATTCTACCTTAATACATAATTTAGGCCTCTCTCCTCCTCGACACATATACCAGCCATTGTACCTCTATAGTTAATAAGGCCTCCCCCCACCACACACCGATAGTTGAGAGTTGTAGGTAGGTATCCATGCCACAGAGACAAACTGCACATATCCCCTCTCATGTTCCAATAGGCCAGCCACCCTATATCTTTGACGTGGGCACACGTAAATTTGATGGCACTCTTTATCGATCGTGAACGCACAAACACACACATCATCCCTCTCTTCAATTCTGTGGATACCCCAAGCCGATGATACCTCCACTCTCTTCTCGTGATCGCCCCTATATATATATGATATATCCAGGACTCTATTTTCACACACATTGCATATGTTACATTTTTTCATTGACACCCCCCAAAAACTCACGAACCCACACACTATATCTCTCTATGTTTGTATCTCTCTCACACAACCCCACGTAGGTGGTGTATGTACACAAAGAGAATAGGTGCACGTACTGACGCTTCGTGCCCAGCCACACCCGCGCGGGTACATGGTGGAACTCATTTCTATACGAAATGGCAACCCACGTGCTCATTTGAACGCGTGTAGCGGTTGTTTACCTACGGAGGTCGTGTACCACGCATGCACGAAAAAAAGTTCCACTTGATGCATTGGCGCGTTATTTTTAAATAAAGTTATATTGCTCAATGGCACGTACACAGAATATAAAACGATTTTTATGGAGACAAAGGTAGTTCGCTCCACTATATACAATGGAGCCTTCCTGCCTGGGTTTGTCTCTGTTCAGAGTATCTCACACAAAGCGATGGTGGCCTCTCTCTCTCTCCCCGTTGATCACTAATCCGGCAGCATCCCATCCACCGGCAGAAAGGGAGGATGTGCATCATTTCTCCGTTCGACGGCGCCGAGGCAGCACGTCCTGATCTGCGATACCCACCGTTCCCTCTAACCAAGCTCCGGCGTGGCAGGGCCTACGCCACCTGCTCGCTGCCGCAGTATGGGAAGATCGCGCCCGCTGCCGCTCACCTAGTTACATCCCGACGACCCCCAAGTATCCCCATCGGCCTTGCCCCACTGCCTATCTTCCCACGTCACTGCATGTGGAAAATCTTGCATGTGGATCTAACATAGTTCTTTGCGCAAAACGTAGCTTGTCCAGCTTACTTTCCATATTGTAATCTCATCCTCACACCATTTTAGACAAACACAACCGGGTTTTTATCTTCCCTCAGAACATGGAATATGTTTCTTTTTTGTCGTGGAATGTGTCATCAACTGTTATTGGCCAGTAATTGTTTCCCTTCTACCTCTTTTTTGCAAATAGGGCTATCCATTTCACCTCATTGCTATTGCGACCTTTTAGTGAACTGCACAAATTAATTTTTTCTTAAGAGTGTTTTGTGCAGTTGTACTAAAATGTCACAGGAGAAACGTCTACATTTCAGTGTGAATGCATAAAGGGAGATTGGTTTTGCTCTATACTCTTCATCCAACTCTGAGCCTAATCTTCTCCAACTATTTGCTTAATCTTCTCCAACTAGTTAGTCTTAAGAGAGGCTGCAAAGGTGACCGGCTTCTATTTGTGTGTTTATTGTTTCATTAGCAGTCCTCTATTATCGTAATCACACTTAATATCTTTGGAACAGTGATGCTCATCTCTATTTTAGTGGAACTGCACAAAATGATCGGAATGTTGCAAGCTCCAGACAGCTACTTTTCCCAACATGACTTGTTGACTTAGACAGAGCTGGGGGGACGTTGCTGCCAATGAAAGCATGGAACAATTTTAATTTAACACCTTCTCACAACTTTGTCTTTAGTTGTGATGTACTATTAGCTCTGATATGCTAATAATTGAGATGCATTAGCAAGGAAGTTAGTTTTTTATTGTTTCTGGAAGAGCATTGATGGCAAGACACACAAAACAAAAGCTGAAAGCTCAGAGCATTATACAATTTCATGTCACTGGAAAATTATTCGTATAGTACATCAATTATGTAAACAAATGCTGGAATCTTGATAGCATTGCCAGAAGCCTCTTCAACATCCGGGTCCATGTGCCATGCACAAAATTATACTTCCTCCGTTCCTAAATATTTATCTTTTTACAAATTTCAAATGGACATATTTTAGAGTGTAGATTCACTCAGTTTGCTTCATATGTAGTCACTCATTGAAATCTCATGAAAGAAAAATACTCTATAGTATATTTAAGAACAGATGGAGTAGGGCAAAACCGCATGGGAGACTCAGCCCGGTTGTTGCGCCGCACTAATAGTGAGCAGTAATGAGCAGTCGAATCATAAGCCCCACCTTTCCCACTGTAAGTTGCTCGGAAGAAGAAACCATCAATACGCCCTAAAGTCTCTCTGGTTGTGGAAATGCATGGCGATAAATGCATCAAAATGAAGCGCGCCCTGTAAACTTTGATGGAGGGAGGAGTAGTATGAGGCCCTGTTTGGATCACCATTTCTCTTTTGAATACACTTGTAAAATATACACACCTGCGCCCGTCGTTTCAATTCCGGGTGGAATTTGCATAGCGGCCAGTAACTTATAGGTGTGAGTTATACAACTCCATATCGAAATACAACCATTCCAAGCATGGCCTGAAGGTGCAAAACCAAGTACGTGTATGGCTAGTCGGTCAATGCACTTCCTCTTGGCATATCACTGACATGTGGGACCGGAGTGTGAGCAAACTGATCTCAATTGATGGCAAAATAGCCAACCCGCCGTTCCTTGAGAGAGATGAGGAGCGAGAACACACAGACGGGCTCGCACGGAGGCTAAGATATATTCGAGCATGGTTTATCGATATCATCATTACATGTTCGATGTTTTTAACACTACCATTGGGCTCCCGTTTTCCGCCGTTCTCCCGAATAAATCTGTACTTTATCAGAGATTAAAATAAAATAAGAGTACAGACGCTCCACCATGCGGTTCTAGTAGTAGTAGTAGTACTCGTACAACTATAAACCTTGCGCTTGGCTCTTCACCTCTTCATGAAGTCGAACAATGATGGTACTCCGCATGTTTGGTACTACAGTGTATGCCTGTGGCAATCTGACACCGAATGAACTGCTGCATGTCCATCGCCTAGGCAATGGTAGGTTGCATTAGTCAAAAGCGTAAGCGAGCTTCACCTTGTCCTACAAGCTTCTCCTCGTTCTGCGAGTTGACGGGACACACCAAAAAGTAGTGCTAGTCCATACTCCCTCCTTTCCGGTTAATATGCCTTAATCTTTTTGCGGGTAAATTAGAGAGGTTTATTGATATATAAGCATCCTTAGGACGATCAGCAAAGAGACTGGTCACTAGGAAGCGAGGTACGTACCCCGCAAAAAAAGAAGAAGGAAGCGAGGTGTTTCATCAAGCCAGCTCTCGGCCACATCCAAAGTGCAGCAAGCACGGTTCGCACAAAGATGCGCCACAAGGTTTGCTGGCCCGTTTACATGCTGAATAACACAAAAAGAGGAAATATTACCGAGCGCTCCTATTTGTAGAGGGATCTGAGCCATAATTAAGCGAGAATTGTGGCGAGTGTTCCATGCAATCAACTTCCATTATCACATGCGAGAACCCTCGAAGAGAACCAAATTTGTTGAAGATTGCTTTATCACATTTTTAAAATATAATAAGGGCACAGACGCTCCTCCATCTGGTTCCTAGTATAGTATACTACATACATCTATAGTCGTAGTACTAGTACTAGTAAACTTTGCGCTTTGGCTGTTCGCTTCTTCGGGAAGTCGAACAATAATACTACTAGTATAGTGTATGCTTCTGGCAATCTGACACCGAATTTACTGTTGCACTTCCACCGCCTAAGCGAGGGAGAACTTGCATTAGTCAAAAGTTTCTCCTTGTCCTGTGAGCCACCGCGCGCAAGCTTCTCTCATCCTGCAAGCTTCTCCTCGTTCGGCAAGTTGAAGGGACACAGCAAAGTAATGCTTGTCCATACCGCCTCCTTTCCGGTTAATAAGGCTTAATTTCAAATAATATAAATACACTGTCTGTCACTGTATATTTGTGAAAATACGGTCAGTGGACTGCATAGTACGCTCATTGCGCTCAATATATATATTTTTGGGTGTTTATATGGTCACTATCTCACCCTGGCCGAGTATGTGTGTGCATGCACGTGTAGGTTGAGCACTTGAGCGTGACCATGTGTGTTCCCTCGTGTGCTCGGACATGCATGCATTAGGGCGTCATGCACGTTTTTGCATCCATGTGTACGTGTAACTGTTGCATGCATGCACGAGGTTGTAGTCCCTTACATTCACATGTTCATAAGTCAATGCTTTGTCAAAATGATGCATGCTAGGTTTAATCATTCATTGTTCACGCATGCATTCCCGATATTAATACATCGGTAAAGAAAATTTCTAGAGGAAAATGAGCCCTTGAATTGAGTACAAAGGGGACCAATAATCCAGGACGGAGGGAGTACCAGTAGTGAACCGGAAGGAGGGAGTAGGTACTAGTAGTACAGTACTATGTAACAACGTGCAGTAATAAAATTCCTCTATGCGCATCCTGTCTACTCACATGTCATGCAAGAAAATAGAGATAAGTACAAGTGAGACTCAAGAATGGTCATACACGTAGGGGGAGTACGTGTAGGGGCCACTAAGGAGCGGCCAAATCACATAGTAAGTTAGTCGGAAGAAGCAACCATCATTTCACTCTTCAATGACACGTATGCAATATAAAATCGTTGATATAGAGAGAAAAAGAAAACCATTATATATATTTATATACACTAGCAGGAGCCTAAGATAAAAGCATGCTTGCTTGGGTTGCTCTATTCACAAGCATAGAACGACGGTGGCCACACCGCTGGTCACATATCCGGCCTGATCCCGCCGCTGGGGGAAGGGAACAATGTTCTGCGTAGACGCAGTCGACATCTGTGAGGGAGAAAACCACAGTCGGTGCATCCCAATCGGGGGTCCCCGCGGTATGGGCTGATGCCGCGTCCCAACCGCCCTTCTAGCTACAATCCGACGTCCCAGGTAGTTCATCTTCATTTTGGAGCTGGCTTGCTCCACTGCCGCAGCTCCCCACGTAGCTCCATCTCCATGTCGATCTTTCTCTACTTCTACTTCCTTCTATTTGTGATGAGTTTATGTCTCATGAACTAGTTCCAGTACTATTATTTTAATCACACTTCTTCAACATCTTTGCCATCAGAGATGCTCAGCTCGATTTTAGTGGAACAGCACAAAAGCATGGTATGATCTGAGTGTGCCAGCCGTCTTTCCTTCGACAGGTTCTACCTAGACGGGAAATTAAATCCTGTTTAGGGTTTAGGGTTTAAGTCGTAGTGACCCCATCAGTAGTTGTTCTTTTGTACACGCTCTCACAACTTTTGTCTTTAGTTGTGAAGTAAATATTGGCTATGATCTGTGAATCATTGAGATGCATCAGCATGCGTGTTAGTTTTCCTTTGTATTTAATGGAATGTTGTAACGAGGCAACCTTGGAGTAGGAATGAAAGTGGAGTGGAAAGTTTCCGTTTTTCTGTATAAAATGGAAACGGAGAGAAACCAACGTTTCGTTTCGTTGGATCGCGCCATCGAGCAAAACCAACGTTTAAATCACGGCTGTCACGTTCGTGTCTCACCCTCCTGCACAGCTCGACCCCACACGGTCGCTCGGCATGCCACTCACCGCAAACCGATTATATGATAACTTACCCGCCTACTTCTCGATGGATCGCGCCATGGAGTACTAGAACTACTGGAAGAGATTGACGAGTTGGGGGAGGACAGCTAGCTCTAGCACGGACTCCTAAGAACTTTTTACATGCATGTTGTGGCCGGCTATTGCGACCTTTGAACACGGAGCAGTTGCGTGCACCGGGAAGCGGCGCGGGTGACGCTCTCTCGGCCGGCGTGCCGCTTCAATGCCGGCGCCAGTGAGAGGTCGCGTCCACTTTGGCCGGGCATGAATGCGGCACTGATCCTTTCGGGCGGGAAGCACGCGCGGGTGATGAAGAGGGTTCAGGTTGGTCAGGAGCGGGCGTGGCAGCGGTCCGGACGCCCGCAAACAAGAGATGTTGTACGTTAATATTGCTGCGTATATAATTAACAATGTAAATAATGTGCCAGTTGGACAAATATGATTGGAGATGGAGATGGAGATGGAATTTTACATAAACACGGATATGCATGTCTATGTCTTTTTCTTTTTTCGTAGGAACAAACTTGTATTACTCACGTAGCCAGGCTACACTCGGAATTACAAAGTTCGACAATGCCATCAGGGCCTGAACCTAGCCAAACAGCTATACGGCCACTAGTCCTACCATAATGAGCTAAAGTATGAATGATAATGTTGTTGTTTCATCGAACATGAGCAATACAAGTATTTCGGAGTGCCATGAGGAACCTAATCTCATGCACCAATAAACCAAACCAAGATCTATCAAGATCTTCATTCCTAATCCTCGCCATATTTGTAGCTTCAATGTAGTCGGTCTCGATATTGATATTTAGAGCTTAGACTCCGGATGTACTTTACAATATTAATATAATTTACCGTAGAATGATTGTTCTACGGTGTGTGGGTAAAAAAAAGATTACTCCACTGCAATGCGAGCGACAAACCCTCTTTGATGGCCAACAATTCCGCTTCCAGTGCATTCACGCAATAACACAAGCTTCTACATGAAGAGAAAATTATAGCACCCCCAGCAGTTCCGTTCTCTAGCAAGATGGAACCATACATATTCAGTTTTACCCAGCCATCCTCAGATGCATGTCTATGTCTATGTGTGTGTTCGCAATGACTCTCGCGACCTATAAGCGGGGGCGTGTTTTTGATCGAGTTTTCTTTCTTGGTACGTTAAAAAATTGTCCGCTAGTTTTCGTTCCTTTTTTCCAGGAACGCGCGTATTCTATTTAAAACCACTACTATGGAGAGATTTTTTACTCCATTGTATATATAGCCTCTTGTTTGATATGATTTCTCGCGTCTCGCTCTCTCACCCTCTCCATATCAAAATAAGATGACAATGTCCACTCTATCTCTCTCCTCACCGGTGGTCATAGATCCGGCCGAATCCCGTCCGCTGCGGGAGGTGAGGAGGTGCAGCATTGACATTGTCGCCGTCAGTGATGGAGGAAGCCGATGTGCACCATCCTCTCAGAGGCGGCGCTGGCGCGGATGAAGGTCCTCTGCGCCCTTGTTCGCTGTCGTCGTGTGGGCAGATCCCGCCGCCCTAAGCGACATCTCGCCCACATGAGGTATAACTTCTTGTACTGGTCCAGCTCCCCAGGTCGCTGCATGCGGGTTTTCTTCTATAAGACTACTCCCCAGATCGCTATGTGTAGTATCTAGGGTTCATCAGATGGTCCAACATCACCTACTATTATAGAGGAAATGCCACTCGAAAAGTTGTCCTGATTTATGCCTCGGTTGAGGTACACATGTTGTTTCGACAAAAAGTACATGGTGGTTGTACGGTCATTGTCCATATGCTCCTATTGCTGCTGCTAATCTAATACTATCACTAGTTAAATGAAGAAATGCTTTTTTTCTCGGGTATCCTGGTTTAGTTCGCATCAAGATAATCATGATGCTTCTGTTTATTGGTGTACTTTTCATCAATTCTTATTCACAATTGAGATATCATTGTTAATCTTGTACCACTGCCAAAAGAAAGTAACAACACTATATCCCTTTTTTATATTTTTGCAAACAGCGATGCGTATCTCCATACCCGGGCATGTCTTCCTCAATTTTAGTGGAACTGCACAAAATCATATGGCCATTGTTGTTCCGCCTCACTGTCCTCTACCACATGGTTCTTCCTTCCTCGAGCTTGATGAATGAGAGGAAACAGACCATAGTGAGGATTTGTCGAACTTCATAGCTTCCTCACCCAAACTTGATGCCAAATGGATGATGCATCACCATGATGACCTATCGATGCTCATGGTGGCGCCTCATGGTTGCATCGGCTGGTGAAGCTGATCGATTTTCAATGGAAAACAAGCTGTCTTCCATCAGTGCTCTTTGCTTGTTACCCACAAAGATGATATCCTTCATCAGTTCACCTTGGTTGCATTGGAGACGCAGTCGTCTTTCACATTGGTGCAATTTTATCACACAATTGGCTATGAACCAAATGTTTCCTCGAAGAAGGATCGATGTTGGTACTATGAGCATTAGTTTTGTATTGATTTCTAAGCCTTCTCACAACTCTATCTTTAGCTCCCCTGTAATTTTATATGTCTAGCTATTAACTTTGATTTAAAAAATGGTGTGGACTGAAAACCAGGGTGGACGTAGTAGCCCTCCATTTTTATTTACTCCGCATATTTGATTTGACTCAAGTCAAACTTTGTAAAGTTTGACCAAGTTTAGGCCGAACACAACAAACCATAATTATTGAGAGAGGGCAAACTGTACATACTATAAAACCTTTCCGATAATTGAAATTAAAATTCTTTATTTGTACACACTCTCACACGTTTCCGATAATTGGGCGCATGTGTGGTTGTTCACTTAAGAGAGGGTAGTGTACCGCACACCTCAGACAGGAAGTGCGACCAGGACGCGTGTATCGTTAGTTCATCAGAAGTAGTAGTTTTCTTCACTGGTACGTTAAATTAAGAGTTTCATTTCATACTTACACAATTTAAAACTATTTATGGAGAGAATAAGAAAACCACTCTACTATATATTAGTAGTATACACGAGTACTATATGGATGTAGCTTCATTGACTTAGTGCACCTGCCTTTGGGTTTATTACATGTGGGCCCAAAATGTGGCTGGCTCACCTATCATAGAGCCAAAAGCAGGTGCAGTTAAGGCACCAGAGCTCACTCCGTACTACAATATATATGTAGTACTATATAAGCTGGAGCCTCAACACTTGTTCGCTAGAGTTTGCACTCTCCACACTCTCGCCACGCTGGAGGCTCAGCGTTCCTTTGCTAGGGTTTTCTATATTCACGGTCTCTCACCCAGTCACCCTCTTCACCAGATCTAAACAAGAATGCATTGGCCTCTCACTAGTAGAAAAAGGGCATATTGTCCCGGTTCCTGAACCGGGACTAAAGGGTCAGTACTAATGCCATGTCCCTTTAGTCCCGGTTCAATCCAGAACCGGGACAGATGGGCCTCCACGTGGCCTGTGCGCGGAGCCCAGGCAGGAGGGCCTTTGGTCCGGTTGGTGGCACCAACCGGGACCAATAGGCATCCACGCGTCAGCATTTCTGTGGCTGGGTTTTTTGTTTTTTTGAACTGGGGGGGGGGGGGTTTGGGGGTTTTGGGGGGTTAATTTAGGTGTTTCATATATTGTGTTAGCTAGCTATAATTAATAGAGAGAAGTGTCCTCTCTTATGTCCGTGCTTGGTCGATGCTATGTACTATACATACGTATAGAGAGGGCAAGACACGCTAGCTAGCTAGTAAGCAAACAAAGGAAACAGAAGATCGACATGAACATATATGCATACAGAGAGAAGTGATATCGGCCACCTCTCCATCTCCGAGAGATTGGTCGAACAACAAGTTCTTGTATATCTATCCGACACTACCGGCTACATATATACAATAATTATCTCTTACAAATATAATCTCCTAACATACGGACTCATGGTCCACATAGTATTCTCCGTCCTCAGCGATCACGTGGTCAAGAAAGAATGCCGCCAATTCCTCTTGAATTGCTCGCATGTGAGCTGGTGCTAGGAGTTCATCCCGCTTCCGAAACATCTAATTTAAAGAAGGGGGTCAATACATATATATATATATGAATGAATGAAACTCAACACAATGATGGTAATAAAATAAAACTATGAATGTTGTTATTTACGCACTTCATATTGTTCGTCAGAGTAGCCCCACTCACAGGTCGTGTGGCGGATGGACTCGCAAACGTAGTATCCACAGAAACCATTCCCTTTTTCCTGCCACAACCACTTTACAAGAAATAGAGGTCAATCAAACTGATAAGCAAGAATGCCAAATGGTATTGATGAAACTAGCACATGAATCAATAGGAGATGCGTGGAACATGCTACTATAGTACTTACTTTCGGGTGTCTAAATTGTAGCTTCTTTGGGAGTCCCGGAGCTTTTTTGGTGAATTTTTTCCAAACCCTGCGAGACAAAGAAAACAATTACTTGATATATCAGGAAATGAACAAAGTTGCTGATATGGTGGATAATGATCGATTTAACTTACTTCTCGAGCATTTGAGTCATGTCCGCATAGTCCTGGGGATCTTTTCGTCTTGAGTCTAAGACGGTTACTAGTCCGTGCTCAAGCTTAATCTCTAGGAGAATATAGTGGAAACTACACACGCATGCATAACTCATCAATTACATTACCATAACCTTGACTAATATATAAGGGAGATCAAATATGCACAAGACAGTAACACTCACTTGAAGTTGTAAGGAAAGAGTATTATATCTTTGTTTCATTTATTACCAACGATCGTATCAAGTTGGCCTCGGTATCTGCGGCATGAAATTTAACCTGAGTTGCATCTATGATATTTGTGTTAATGAACCCAATATCACCGATTTGTCTTTTCTTTAATTCGATGATCTTCAATCTTCATAATATAGTGAGGATAATTATAAATACATGCAATGAAAGAGCTGAGCTATATAGAGAGACTTAATGACAGAAGTAGTACTACTTACAAACAGTAGCAGGTGACCGTTGCTTTATCGAGGGCCAATTGATTGAAAAACTGAAAGAACTCCTCAAATGGAACAGGCAATAGATCAATTCCAACGAGGTCATGCTCCTTTTTAACTCTCACATACAAAGTACTCCTCCCCCCAGACTCTCTGCAGATTTTCAAGTACCAATCATGCAATCTTCGCATCATCGTTGATAGAGATCTTTCGTCTTTGACGAGAGGCTTCCCATACTCGTATCTTTGTATCTGCCCCTCCATGAAATCATAATGTACATCGTCGGGTAGGTAATCTCCAAGATTGCTATAACCGGGCACCATCCTCGGATCATTAGCGACGATGTCGCTAGGCACCTTGAGCGGGGGGCACGATTGCTTCGCTTGTTCGCCGAGCTGGGCAATTTGTTTCCCAGCTCGTCGTTCTTTCAGCCTTTGATCACTGACAGTACTTCCCGACCGCTCCGCTTCGGCAAATTCCTTTCCAATAATGCGCTCATAGTTTCCTTTCGATGGAGACTTGGGTGGTTTTGTCAAGGCAGCCAGAGTGCGCTTTGCTTTCACCGGATCTACCTTCTCCTCTGGAGGTGGATGTTTCTTTGCTTTCACCCCTTCAAATAAGTTCCTCACTTCTTCTCGTGCAATCTCGGCGTACTCCTCCGGGGTCCTCTCGTATGGTAACTTCTCTGGAGTCTTCAGAGAAGGACCAAATCTATATGTCCTCCCACCTCTGGCTGTACTGCTACACACCGGCAGAGCAGACAGAGCGGTTGTCTTCTTTGCTTGCTTACGAGGCAGAGGAGAAGGACTATGACGCGCCGGAGCAGCCGGAGCGGCGACAGGTCTCTTCCGCCCTTGCTGACGAGGCAGAAAAGGAGGAGGCTGGCTACTTGGGCACGCCGGCGCAGGCGGATAAGGAGGCGGAGTGCCGCCAAGCGCCGGAGAAGGAGCCGGCCGAGTGCCCTGATCGTGACTCGTCGGAGGAGGAGGCGGTGGAGGAGGCGGAGTGCCCTGACTCGCCGGAGGAGGAGGAGGAGGAGGAGGCGGAGGCGTCCAGTTCGGAAGGTTGATGAGCTCCTTCCGCCATAGGCATGGAGTCTTCAGAGCAGAACCCAGCCGAGTCTCCCCTTCACCGGTAGGGTGGTCAAGCTGGAGGTCCTCAAATCCCTCCGTTATTTCATCCACCATCACCCTAGCATATCCATCTAGAATCGGCCGGCAGTGAAAAGTTGCGCCGGGTTCAGTAGGAAAAACAGAGCCAACAGCCGCCTTGACCTTCATATTAATCCATTGCGTCATAAGGTGGCAATTTTGAGACTCTGTGATAGCATCCACGGGATAGCTGGCAGGAGCCGTCAAGACATGCTCCAGCTGAAGCAGCTCGGTGGAAGCCACGCTGCGTCTCCGCTAAGATGGCGGGGTAGCTTCGGGGGAAGCTTTGGCAGTTCTTTTGCTGCGATTTGCTTCTCGTTCCTCTACCGCTTGTACCCTAGCGTGCAGCGCGTGCAGTTGGGTCTGCTCCACTTTCTTCCTCCCCTCGTGGCATTTGTAACTGCCTGCGTCCGGAAGCCCAGCCTTCCACGGAATGGAGCCTTGCATGCCTCGTGTCCGTCGAGGGTGCTCAGTATTCCCGAGGGCCATTGTGAGCTCGTCGTTCTCTCTGTCTGGAACGAACGTCCCTTGCTGCGCCGCTTCGATATAGTGCTTAAGCCTCTTGACTGGTATTTCCATTTGCTCGTCCATCCAAATGCACTTCCCTGATACAGGGTCCAAGGTTCCGCCAGCCCCGAAGAACCAAGTCCGGCAATGGTCTGGCCAGTTAATTGTTTCTGGTTCGATCCCTTTATCAACCAGATCATTCTCAATCTTGGCCCAGTTAGGCCAGGCTGCGAGGTAGACACCTGACCCCGTGGGATGGTGATGATTATTCTTCGCAGCATTTTGCTTGTTTGTCGCCGACATCTTCTTACTCTTTTTGGATGTCTTGTGGGCCACAAATGTGGGCCAGTGATCTCTGATCTTCTCATATCCGCCCTTGAATTCTGGTGTCTCTTTATTTTCAACAAACTTATTCAGCTCTTTCTTCCACCTCCTGAATAGTTCTGCCATCCTCTTAAGAGCGAAAGACTTGACTAATTGCTCTTTAACTGGCTTCTCCGGATCATCCTCTGGCGGTAGGGTGAAATTTGACTTCAGCTCAGTCCAAAGATCATTTTTCTGCATATCATTGACATAAGACACCTCAGGGTCTTCTGTAGCTGGCTTTAACCATAGCTGGATGCTGATCGGGATCTTGTCCCTAACCAAAACCCCGCACTGAGCAAAAAATGCAGTCTTTGTCCGGAGGGGTTCAATTGGTTGGCCATTGGGCGCGATTGCTATGATATCAAACTTTTCCTCCGAGCTCGACTTTCTCTTCGGGCCTCGTCTCTTTACCAAAGTTGTGCTCGATCCGGAGGGCTAGAAAAAAGAACAAAGACTTAATTAATATGTGTACATACCAAAACAATGAATGCATCAATTAGCTAGTCAGCAGAAGCTTAACTAATATATATACCTGGCCGGACTCATTTCGGTCACCGGAGACGTCATCACGGTCTCCTTCTTGCACCGGCATTGGGTCACCGGAGCCGTCCTCACGGTCTCCTTCTTGCACCGGCATTAGGTCACCGGAGCCATCATAATCATAGCCAGCTGCTTCCAGACGATCGGTGTCGTTGAGAAACAACGAGCAGATGGCATCACTTCCTCATGCGATTATGTCCCCCAACAACTCTTCTTGTACTTCGTCTCGGGCGGTGTCCATAGTTTCTACAAATATGGACAACATGGCAATTATTATTCAAACATGACAGATGGATATATTAGTGGCAAAAACGTAGAACTAATATTAATTAGTGGCCTCGACACTGCTTCTCTAGGGTTTGGGGTGCCCTCGACGCTGCTTGTCTAGGGTTTGGGGTGGCCTCGACAATGCTTCAAGGATAAAAAAAGAAGAGGAAGAAGAAGAAAAAAAAAGAGGAGAAGAAAGAATAGAGGAGTTCGTCGAGGGTCACCGAGCGATAGAGGAAACCGTAAATAGCATGTATCGTGGGTGTGAGATACATGTGGCCGTCGGTGTCGGACACTACATCCACGTCCCACAAGTGACGTGGGCGTTGAAGCCCGTGCCACTTGTTGGACGTGGATGTAGAGTCCGACACCGACGGCCACATGTATCTCACATCGACGATACTTTCTATTTAGGGTTTCCTCTACCGTTTGGTGAACCTGACCCTCGACGACCCTCGTTTCCGATAAAATAAAGAGGAAGAAGAAGAAAAAAAAGAGAAGAAGAAGAGAACTTTTTTTCTTCTTCTTCTTTTTTTATTCTTCTTCTCTTCTTCCTCTCATGTTCGAGAGGATCGCCGAGGGGTCGGGAGGTTGCCTAGTGTCAAAGGATTCAACAAAACCATGTCTTCATCATTAGGTGAAAGTAACAGGTTCATGATGGTACGAAGCTCTCCAAAGTTATTTTGGAACGGAGTCCCAGATAAGATAATTCGCTTTTTGGTACAAAGTTTAGCAAGAACCTTCCAAATATCGTTATTTGGAAGGCCTTTGCTGAAATTCATATAAGTTGACATAAGACACCTCTGGGTCTTCTGTAACCGGCTTAAACCATTGCTGGATGCCGATCGGGATCTTGTCCCCAACCAAAACCCCACACTGAGCAACAAATGCGCTCTTTGTCTGGAGGGGTTCAATCGGTTGGCCGTCGGGCGCGATTGCTATGATCTCAAACTTTTCATCCGAGCTCAACTTTTTCTTCGGTCCTCGTCTCTTTACCGAAGTTGTGCTCGATCCGGAGGGCTAAAAAAAAGAACAAAGACTTAATTAATATGTGTACATACAAAAACAATGAATGCATCAATTAGCTAGTCAGCAGAAGCTTAAGTAATATATATACCTGGCCGGACTCGGTTCGGTCACTGGAGACGTCATCATGGTCTCGTTCTTGCACCGGCATTGTGTCACGGAGCTGTCCTCACGGTCTCCTTCTTGCACCGGCATTAGGTCACTGGAGCCATCATAATCATAGCCAGCTTCTTCCATACCATCGGTGTCGTTGAGAAACAACGAGCAGACGACATCACTTCCTCGTGCGATTATGTCCCCCAACAACTCTTCTTGTACTTCGTCTCGGGCAGTGTCCATAGTTTCTACAAATATTTACAACATGGCAATTATTATTCAAACATGACAGATGGATATATTAGTTGCAAACATAGAACTAATATTAATTAGTGGCCTCGATGCTGCTTCTCTAGGGTTTGGGGTGGCCTCGACGCTGCTTCTCTAGGGTTTGGAGTGGCCTCGACAACGCTTCAAGGATAAAAAAAGAAGAGGAAGAAGAAAAAAAAGAGGAGAAGAAAGAATAGATGAGTACTCCTCTATTCTTTCTTCTCCTCTTTTTTTTCTTCTTCTTCCTCTTTTTTATCGGGAACGAGGATCGTCGAGGGTCGCCGAGCGGTAGAGGAAACCCTAAATAGCAAGTATCATTGATGTGAGCTACATGTGGCAGTCGGTGTCGGACACTACATCCACGTCCCACAAGTGACGCGGGCTTTGACGCCCACGTCACTTGTGGGACGTTGATGTAGTGTCCGACACCGACGGCCACATGTATCTCACACCCACGATACTTGCTATTTAGGGTTTCCTCTACCGCTCGGCGACCCTGACCCTCGACGACCCTCGTTCCTCTATCTTTCTTCTCCTCTTCTTTTCTTCTTCTTCCTCTTTTTTTTTATCGGGAACGAGGGTCGTCGAGGGTCAGGGTCGCCGACCGGTAGAGGAAACCCTAAATAGCAAGTATCGTGGGTGTGAGATACATGTGGCCATCGGTGTCGGACACTACATCCACGTCCCACAAGTGATGCAGGTCGACGCCCCCGTGACTTGCGGGGCGTGGATGTACTGTTCAACACCGACGGCCACATGTATCTCACACCAATGATACTTGCTATTTAGGGTATATCGACCCCCCCTCGTGTTGAAGTTATCGGGAGGTGGTATATATATCGACCCCCCCCCTCGTGTTGAAGTTATCGGGAGGGGGTATATCGATTCCCTCCTTGTTTTGAAGTTATCGGGAGGGAGTATATCGACCCCCCCCTCGTGTTGAAGTTATCGGGAGGGGTATATCGATGATGACAGACCCGATAAAACATCAGAATACGAAGAAGAAATAAAGAGAGGAGAAGAAGAAAGGAATAGAGGAGAAGATCGAAGAAAAAAAAGAAGAAAAAAAGAGGAGGAGAAGAAAGGAATAGAGGAGAAGAAGAAGAAATAGAATTTTTTTCTATTTTTTCTTCTTCTCCTCTATTCCTTTCTTCTTCTCCTCTTCCTTTTCTTCCTCTCCTCTTCTTCTCCTCATCCTTTTCTTCCTCTCCTCTTCTTCTCCTTTTTCCTCTTCTTATTTTCCTTTTTCCTCTCCTAAATATATAAAACTTTTCTAGAAATGAAATTAACCTAAAATGTACTAAATCAGAGAACATATATAGATAATCCTTTTCTAAATATTTAAATCTAACTTTTGCATATATGAACATATATACACAGAGAACATACAAACATATATACATTTTTATAAAAAAGCAAAATACAAAATACAAACATATAGAACTAAATAAAACAGGGGGGCTGGACCAACGGATGGGCAGGGCGAATGCGACGGGCGGGCCGGGGCGACGGTGACGGGCGGGGCAGGGGCGACGGTGACGGGCGGGGCGGGGAGACGGCAACGGGCGGGGTAACGGCGACGGCGATGGGCGGGGCAGGTCGAGGACGACGGGCGGGCAGGGGGCGACTGCAGGGGCGGCGGGCGAGGGCACGGGCGATGGCGACGGCGCGGTTGGGGGCGATTGCAGGGGCGGCGGACGGCGTCGGGGCAGCCTGGCGGCATCGATGAGCTCGACGTCGTCGGGGGCAAATGGTCGATGAGAAACTGAAATTTTCACATGTCCTGGTTATATACCAAGAGCATCGGTCCCGGTTCGTGGCACCAACCGGGACCAATGCCACCTTTAGTCCCGGTTGGTGCCACCAACCGGGACCAAAGGCCTCTTTTCAGCAGCCCAAACGGTAGGAAGCGGCGGCCTTTGGTCCCGGTTGGTGGCACCAACCGGGACTAAAGGGGGGCATTGGTCACGGTTTGTGCCACGAACCGTGACCAGTGCCCCCTTTAGTCCCGGTTAGTGCCACCAACCAGGACCAAAGGCCTGCACCTGCCAAAGCCGTGGTGCAGTGGGATGTTTAGTCCCACCTCGCTAGCTGAGGAGCGGCCGCACCTGTTTATATGCGCTGCCCCGCCCTGTCCATCGAACTCCTCAGAACTGCAGGCCTTTGGGCCTAATCTCATAACGCTATGCCTGTGGGCCTGCTAGGCCTTCTACGGGCCTGAATCCTGGCCCATGGATGGGCTTCTAGTCGTATTCTGGCCGTGGTGGCCCAGTAGGTGGCATTTTTTTACTATTTATTTTTTCATTTCTACTTAGAACTAAATACTTATAGTTTTTTAGTGATTTTTTTCTTTTAGGTCACAAAAATTATATACTTTCTGTTAGTGCCATTAGTTTTAAAATTTGAATAGTTTAAATTTGAATTTTTTAAAATTTGTGTGAATCACTATTTTATGAATAACTTTACTATAAAAATTGATTTTCGAGTCATTCTTTTTCAAGCTATTTAATATTACTGTGTTTTATCATTATACTCAATTTGGTAATTTTAGTTAGTCATAACAAATATTATAGGCATTTTTTTCTTTTTTGCTATTTATTTTTTCATTTCTACTTAGAACAAAATACTTATAGTTTTTTAGTGATTTCTTTTTTCTTTTAGGTCACAAAAATTATAAACTTTCTGTTAGTGCCATTAGTTTTCAAATTTGAAAACACTTTTTTAGTTTTTTTGTTTTCTTTGTTGCTTTATTTATTTTATTTTGTTTCTACTTACAACAAAATACTTATTGTTGCTATTTTTTTTTTATTTTTTTTGTTTTCTGTATTATTTATTTTCTTTTGTTTTTTGCTTTATTTTTTAATTCTTTTTGCTTTTAGGTCAGCAAAATTATAAACTTTCTGTTAGTGCCATTAGTTTTAGAAAAATTATAAACTTTCTGTTAGTGCCATTAGTTTTCAAATTTGAATAGTTAAAATTAGAATTCTTCGAAATTTTTGTGAATCACAAGTTTGTGATTAACTTTACTAAAAAAATGAACATAGATGCACCTATAGAGAAAATTCGACCTCAATTCATAGTTTTCAAATGAACTCTGAAAAAGTTGGCATAGCATACTCGTGTGTTACAAAGTTGGCATGGTATCATCATAATAGTTGCGGGAGAAAGTCTTCACTTTTTCTTCGCTTGTGTCATTTGCTTATTGCGTTGTAACCATGGATAATCTTCATCGTTTATCAGGATGCTTGGGTCAACCTTGACATTGAAGGGAGGAATTTCATGAAACTTTTCATAATCTTCAGACATGTCTGTCTTGCCCTCCACTCCTAGGATATCCTTTTTTCCTGAAAGAACTATGTGGCGCTTTGGCTCATCGTATGATGTATTCGCTTCCTTATCTTTTCTTTTTCTCGGTTTGGTAGACATGTCCTTCACATAGATAACCTGTGCCACATCATTGGCTAGGACGAACGGTTCGTCAGTGTACCCAAGATTTTTCAGATCCACTGTTGTCATTCTGTACTGTGGGTCTACCTGTACCTCGCCGCATGACAGATTGACCCATTTGCACTTAAACAAAGGGACCTTAAAATCATGTCCGTAGTCAAGTTCCCATATGTCCACTATGTAACCAAAATATGTGTCCTTTCCGCTCTCGGTTGCTGCATCAAAGCGGACACAGCTGTTTTGGTTGGTGCTCTTTTGATCTCGATCGTGTAAAATGTATTCCCATTTATCTCATATCCTTTATAAGTCAATACAGTTAAAGATGGTCCCCAGGACAACAAGTACAGCTCATCACAAACAGTGTTGTCACCTCTGAGACGTGTTTCCAACCAACTGCTGAAAGTCCTGATGTGTTCACATGTAATCCAGTCGTTGCACTACTTCGGGTGTTTGGAGCGCAGACTGTTCTTGTGTTCATCGACATACGGGGTCACCAAGGTAGAGTTCTGTAGAACTGTGTATTGTGCTTGAGACCAAGAATATCCGTCCCTGCATATTATTGAGTCACTTCCAAGAGTTCCTTTTCCAGTCAGTGTCCCCTCATACCGCGATTTAGGGAGACCTATCTTCTTAAGGCCAGGAATGAAGTCAACACAAAACCCGATAACATCCTCTGTTTGATGGCCCATGGAGATGCTTCCTTCTGGCCTAGCGTGGTTACGGACATATTTCTTTAGGACTCCCATGAACCTCTCAAAGGGGAACGTATTGTGTAGAAATATGGGCCCCAGGATGAAAATCTCGTCGACTAGATGAACTAGGACGTGCGTCATGATATTGAAGAAGGATGGTGGGAACACCAGCTTGAAACTGACAAGACATTGCGCCACATCACTCCTTAGCCTGGGTACGATTTCTGGATCGATCACCTTCTGAGAGATTGCATTGAGGAATGCACATAGCTTCACAATGGCTAATCGGACATTTTCCGGTAGAAGCCCCCTCAATGCAACCGGAAGCAGTTGCGTCATAATCACGTGGCAGTCATGATGCTTTAGGTTCTGAAACTTTTTCTCTAGCATATTTATTATTCCCTTTATATTCGACGAGAAGCCAATCGTGACCTTCATACTGAGCAGGCATTCAAAGAAGATTTCTTTCTCTTCTTTCGTAAGAGCGTAGCTGGCAGGACCTTTATACTGCTTCGGAGGCATGCCGTCTTTTTCGTGCAATCGTTGCAGGTCCTCCCATAAATCAGGTGTATCTTTTGTCTTCCCATACACGCCCAAGAAGCCTAGTAGGTTCACGCAAAGGTTCTTCGTCACGTGCATCACGTTGATTGAAGAGTGGACCTCTAGGTCTTTCCAGTAGGGTAGGTCCCAAAATATAGATTTCTTCTTCCACACGGGTGCGTGTCCCTCAGCGTCATTCGGAACAGCTAGTCCGCCGGGACCCTTTCCAAAGATTACGTGTAAATCATTGACCATAGCAAGTACGTGATCACCGGTACGCATGGCCTTTGATCTGCCTCGCCTTTGAAATGCTTGCCTTTCTTTCGATGGTCAGAAGAAATCAACGATGGCCCAGGTACACATTCTTCCTGCATTTGTCCAGGTATATACTTTTAGTGTCATATAAACAGTGCGTGCATGCGGGGTATCCTTTGTTTGTCTGTCCTGGAAGGTTACTAAGAGCGAGCCAATCGTTGATGGTCACGAACAGCAACGCCTTTAGGTTAAATTCCTCCTGTCTGTGCTCATCCCACGTACGTACACCGTTTCCATTCCACGTCTGTAAAAGTTCTTCAACTAATGGCCTTAGGTACACATCAATGTCGTTGTAGGGTTGCTTAGGGCCTTGGATGAGAACTGGCATCATAATGAACTTCCGCTTCATGCACATCCAAGGAGCAAGGTTATACATACATAGATTTACGGGCCAGGTGCTGTGATTGCTCCTCTGCTCCCCGAAAGGATTAATGCCATCGGCGCTTAAAGCAAACCATACATTCCTTGGGTCCTTTGCAAACTCATCCCAGTACTTTCTCTCGATTTTTCTCCACTGCGACCCGTCAGCGGGTGCTCTCAACTTCCCGTCTTTCTTCCGGTCCTCACTGTGCCATCGCATCAACTTGGCATGCTCTTCGTTTCTGAACAGACATTTCAACCGTGGTATTATCGGAGCATACCACATCACCTTCGCAGGAACCCTCTTCCTGGGGGGCTCGCCGTCAACATCACCAGGGTCATCTCGTCTGATCTTATACCGCAATGCACCGCATACCGGGCATGCGTTCAGATCCTTGTATGCACCGCGGTAGAGGATGCAGTCATTAGGGCATGCATGTATCTTCTCCACCTCCAATCCTAGAGGGCATACGACCTTCTTTGCTGCGTATGTACTGTCTGGCAATTTGTTATCCTTTGGAAGCTTCTTCTTCAATATTTTCAGTAGCTTCTCAAATCCTTTGTCAGCCATAGCATTCTCTGCCTTCCACTGCAGCAATTCCAGTATGGTACCGAGCTTTGTGTTGCCATCTTCGCAATTGGGGTATAACCCTTTTTTGAGATCCTCTAACATGCGATCGAACTTCAGCTTCTCCTTTTGACTTTTGCATTGCATCCTTGCATCGACAACGAACCGGCGGAGATCATCATCATCAGGCGCATCGTCTAGTTCCTCTTAATCTTCAGCAACTTCACCCATTGTAGCATCATTGGGCACATAGTTGTCATCGTACTCTTCTTCTTCGCTGTCTTCCATCAGAACCCCTATTTGTCCATGCCTCGTCCAAACATTATAGTGTGGCATGAAACCCTTGTAAAGCAGGTGGGAGTGAAGGATTTTCCGGTTAGAGTAAGACCTCGTATTCCCAGATTCAGTGCATGGACAACACATAAAACCATTCTGCTTGTTTGCCTCAGCCGCATCGAGAAACTCATGCACGCCCTTAATGTACTCGGAGGTGTGTCTGTCACCGTACATCCATTGTCGGTTCATCTACGTGCATTATATATAATTAAGTGTCCAAATTAATAGAATTTCATCATCACATTAAAACCAAAGTACATACATAGTTCTCATCTAACAACATATAGCTCTCCAGAGCATCTAATTAATTACACCATACATTGAAACTATGTAAAACATTTCAATGCGAAAACAAATACGATCATAATCGCAACCAAGGTAACAATTGATCCAACGGCATAATGATACCAAGCCTCGGTATGAATGGCATATTTTCTAATCTTTCTAATCTTCAAGCGCATTGCATCCATCTTGATGTTGTGATCATCGACGACATCCGCAACATGCAACTCCAATATCATCTTCTCCTCCTCAATTTTTTTCCTTCAACAAATTGTTTTCTTCTTCAACTAAATTTAACCTCTCGACAATAGGGTCGGTTGGAATTTCCGATTCACATACATCCTACATAAATAAAATCTATGTCACGTTGGTCGGCATAATTTTCATAAACAATAAATGAACCAATAGTTATAAAGATAATATATATACCACATCCGAATCATAGACAGGACGAGGGCCGACGGGGGCGGATACCAAAACTATCGCACTATATAAGATGCAATAATAAAAGTAAGAAAATAATACAAGTATTTATGTAAACATACAAGTAAGAATATTTTTCCTTTCAGAAAGAAGATAAGAACAAGAGGCTCACCACGGTGGTGCCGGTGATGAGCTCGGCGCGGGTGATCGACGGCGGTGAAGACGGGGACGGGGCGTGACGGACCGCTAAACCTAGACAAATATTGAGGAAAATGGAGCTTGGAGGTCGAGCTTGGAGAGGAGAAAGCTTAAGTAGTGTGGCTCGGGCATTCCATTGAATACCTTGTGTGCATAGGAGGTGAGCTAGAGCACCACCAAGCCCTCTCCCCCTCGGCCAGAAAAAAACAGAGCAGTGTGCTCTGCTCTTACGCGACGGGGTATATATAGGCACCTCATTGGTCCCGGTTGGTGGCATGAACCAGGACTAAAGGGGAGCCTTTGGTCCCGGTTCAAGGCACCAATCGGGACCAATGGTGGTGGGCCAAGCACGAGGCCCATTGGTCCCGGTTCGTCCCACCAACCGGGACCAAAAGGTCCAGATGAACCGGGACCAATGGCCAACGTGGCCCGGCCGGTCCCCTGGGCTCACGAACCGGGTCCAATGCCCCCATTGATCCCGGTTCTGGACTGAACCGGGACTAATGGGCTGAGCCGGCCTGGACCATTGCCCCCTTTTCTACTAGTGTCTGTCTCTCTCTCCCCCTCATAGCTGGTGAAGGAGGCATCCGGATCCCGTCGCACCGGGAAGGGGAGGAGGTGCAGCGTTCACTGTATCGCCTTCAGCGAGGGAGGCAATCCACTACCGGCTGCGATGTTCTATTTCACCCAGCGCCTATGCGGGAGGGCCACCGACCCCTTCTTCCTCGCTATCGTACGTAGTGTGGGCAGATCCGGCCTCCCGCCGCATGGCTTGCCACATCCCGATGACCCTAAGGTATCAGTTTTTTTGAAACCGTCATTACTCTAGCTGCATGCGGATCTTTTTCGATTTTGTAGTCGAATCTAGGTCTTGGTTCAAATAGGAAAGAATGGTGTGGGGCTGGAGCATGAATCTGGGACGCGGTTTAATGAGGAAAGGAGGGAGGGAAAGTAGTATAGACTGGTTATCCATCCACTTTGTTGGTGGAAAAGGGAAAAGGGGGAAACCCAGTACACACATCTGTAGGAACCAACCTCTATGTTGAAAAGGGAAAGAAACTAGGAGGTCGGGTAGTTTGTGCAGGACTAGATTTGCTACCCTCACATAGGAAAAAATTTCAAAGAGAACCAATATGGGACCAATGCAGATATGCTGCCTGGCTCCATACTCTGCATCACCCATTCATATGTGTGGACGGACATGGTGCTGGCATGTCCCATGTCCCATGTCCCATACAACTATTTTGCTGTTGTTAATCTAAGAATGCTGCTAGAAAATTGAAGCAATGCCACTGTTAAAAGTAAATTACATTCTTAAGGAATGTCATTTTAAGAGAATGTCTCTGTTAATATGAATCAATGCAACCGTTTTAGAAATGCTACTGTCCTACTTTGTTTTCCATCAAGATAAGTTAGATGCTTCTTTTTGTTGCTATTCGTTTCATCCTCCTTTATTAGCCAGTAATTGTTTCCTTTTTTGCCTCTGTTAAAACAAGGATATATATTCAACTTGTTGCTATAGCAAACTTAAACGTCACACCGGCGACTTTGATTGATTTCAGTGCAACTGCACAAAACGAGATTGGAATTCCTATTCGTGTTGGCAGATCCATAGGTGATCTTGTGTGCGTCATGACAGGTTGGTACTTGCATTCATGCACATGATCGTGTAGTGTGTTTTGAGATGTTGTGCTACTTGTATTGGTATTGTTTTAAATAAATGCTGAATTGAAGCTATTGTATTGCTCTCTTTTCCCATTAAGTAGTGAACAAAAAAGGTACCAACTCAGACATGATGCTTGTTTTTTTTTACAGCAAACTCTGCATCACCCCCTTTATAAGTAGATGGAAGCACATGGTGTTGTTGCGCCCACTCTCCCCTAGAACTGTTTATGCTTTTTCTTAATCTAATGCTGATGGTAAAATTAAGCAATTCCACTCTTAGAATTAACTACTGAACTATTTTAAGAGAATTTCTTTGTTAATATGAATCAATGCAACTGTTTTAGAAATGCTACTGTCCTATACTTTGTTTTCCATCAAGATAAGGTAGATGCTTCTTTTTGCGGCCGCATGTTTCCAACTCCTTTATTGGCCAGTAATTGTTTCCTTTTTTGCCTCTGTTAAAACAGGGATATCTATTCAACTTGTTGCTATAGAAAACTTAAATGTCACACCGGCAACTTTGCTTGATTTCAGCGCAACTGCACAAAACGAGATTGGATTTCCTATTCGTGTTGGTAGATTCGTATTTTATGTTGGTTGTCCCATGAAAGGTCAGTACAGGCTTTCATCCACATGATTGTGCAGTGTCCTTTGAGATTCTGTGCTACTTGTATTGGTACTGTTTTAAATAAATGTTGAATTGAAGCTATTGTATTTCTCTCTTTTCCCATTAAGTAGTGAACAAAAATGGTACCAACCCAGACATGATGCTTGTTGCTTTGTTACAACAAACTCTGCATCACCCCATTTATAAGTAGATGGAAGCACATGGTGTTGTTGCGCCCACTCTCCCCTGGAACTGTTTATGCTTTTTGTTAATCTAACGCCGCTGGTAAAATTAAGCAATGCAACTCATAGAATTAACTTCTGAATCTTAGTTCAAAACTGCAACACTTGTTAGGGATTGGCGGAATTACTATTTTTGTGGCCGCATGCTTCATCCTCCTTTATTTTGCCAGTAATTGATTCCTTTTTGCCTCTATTAAAACAGGGATATCTAGTCAACTTGTTGCTACTGCAACATTTTGCTTCGCTACATGAAACACTTATGTTTTCAAAGTGCTTTGTGCAGTTCAACTTGAATGGCACACCGACGATTTTGCTTAATTTTGATGGAACTGCACAAAAGGAGATCATGGATTTTCATATATGTGTTGGGATTTCTTTCAAGTCCTCCATGCGAGTTGTTTCAAATCTTGGTCAAGAAAGGTCAGTACCGACTTTGATCCACATGATGTTGTAGTGTGCTTTGAGATCTTGTGCAACTTGTATTGGTGATGTTTTGGATAAATGTTGAATTGAACCTATTGAACTGCTATCTTTTACCATTGAGTGGCAAAAATTGTTCCAACCCAGACATGATGCTTGTTTCTTTGTTCCAACAAATCTCTACATCACCCCCTTTATAAGTAGATGGAAGCACATGGTGTCGTTGCGCCCACTCTCGCCTGGAACTGTTTACGCTTTTTGTTAATCTAATGCCGCTGGTAAAATTAAGCAATGCCACTCTCACAATTAACTACTGAATCTTAGTTCAAAATTGCAACACTTGTTAGGGATTGGCGGGATTACCATATTTGTGGCCGCATGTTTCATCCTCCTTTATTGGCCAGTAATTGATTCCTTTTTTGCCTCTGTTAAAACAGGGATATCTACTCAACTTTTTGCTATTGTAGACCGGATTTCCATATATGTGTTGAGATCTCTTTTAGGTATTCCTCACGAGTTGTTTCTAATTTTGGTCTTGAAAGGTCAGTACTGACTTTCCTCAGAATTAACTATTGAATGTTAGTTCAAAACTGCAACACTTGTTAGGGATCGGCAGGAGTACCATTTCTGTTAGGGATTGGCCGGAGTACATGTTTAAGAAATGTATTATTCAGATAATGTCTCTGTTATTATATATCAGTTATAGTGTTTTACAAATGGTACTATCATGCTTTGTAGTTCTTTCTACATGTTTAACCAAGGTATTGTTAAGATAATGTCTCGGTTAAAATGAAGCAGTCGCATTGTTTTAGGAATGGTACTTTTCTGCTTTGTCGTTTGTCGGTGTCAAAACCAGCGGATCTCGGGTAGGGGGTCCCGAACTGTGCATCTAGGATCGATGGTAACAGGATACGGGGGACACAATGTTTACCTAGGTTCGGGCCCTCTCTATGGAGGTAGTGCCCTACGTCCTGCTTGATTGATATTGATGAATATGAGTGTTACAAGAGTGGATCTACCATGATATCGTAATGGCTAAACCCTAGAAGTCTAGCCTATGTGGGTATGGTAATGAGTATATGTGATGTCCTTTCCAGACTATCCCCTTCGGTTTATATGGACACCGAATGGATCTAGGGTTTACATGGAGTCGGTTACATAAGAAGGAATCTTCAGTCGCCAATCTTGCCTTCCACGCCAAGTAGAGTCTAATCTGGACATGGTGCAGTCTTCGGCCTTCATGTCTTCACAGCCCATTAGTCCGGCCCATAGATAACAGGCCGTACGCCCGAGGACCCCTTAGTCCAGGATTCCCTCAGTAGCCCCTGAACCTGGATTCAATGACGAGGAGTCCGGGATGCAGATTATCTGCAGAATTGCAAGGCGGGTTCCCCTTTCTCCGAACTCCAAGATAGTCTTTGGATGCAATGATGGTATCCAGACCTGTCATACACACAACCGCAGAGAGAATATAATATTTGCACGAATCTAATCTGTTGACAGCTTTTTCCCAACACGACATCACGTCTGTCCAGTTATAATTTCGAACCGTTTTTCTTCAGCCAATCCATGCTACGAGGCGTGGTTGTTACTGGCACGTCTTGTCAAAACAGAGATCGTGTCCCCTTATTGCGGCATTCTCATCAATGCGGGCGTGGGTAACTCAACCATGTCGTTTATAGAGTCCTAGGGAACAGGCGAATCCTAAGGCGAGTGAGGAGGCGTTTAATATTTATTGCCTTTATAAGGGGATAAGGATTCCCTCTTCCTCTCCTCACGCTCTCTCTCTGCCTCCCTCTTTCCGATCTCAAGCTCCAATGCCCAAGCTCTCATCTCCTTTCCACTTCAAGCAACCATGTCCGGATCTGGTGGTCAGGGCAACTGGATGGTCTCCTCCGTCAAGGAGGAGGACATTACTAGGCTCTAGGCGGCCGTATATTTGGCGAAGGAGATCGCCCATCGTCTGCCAGCCGAGGGACAAGTTGTCCCCACTCCGGAGCCCATAGAGAGGGTGGTATTCACCCCCCATTTCTTCCGCGGGCTAGGGTTTCCACTCCACCCTTTTGTCCGCGGGATGATGTATTACTACGGGATATATTTCCATGATGTGTCCCCGAATTCCTTCCTCAACATCTCGGCGTTCATCGTCATGTGCGAGGCCTTCCTCCGCGTCCATCCCCACTTCGGGCTGTGGCTCAAAATCTTCAACATGAAGCCGAAGGTGGTGGACGGACAACACGTGGAGTGCGGAGGGGCCATGGTCAGCAAGCTATCCAATGACTCATGGCCTAAATGCACATTTGTTGAGACAATAAATGAGTGGCAGAAGCATTGGTTCTATATTACAGAACTTCGCGGCACCACCTGGGCCGCCACTGCTGAATTCCGCTCCAGCGCTCCCATGCGACTCACCTCCTGGGTCGAGAAGAGTTCGGACTGGTGTGCACCTGACCAGCTGATAGTGCTGCAGATGCACGTTTAAAGTATGGTGACCAAGGACATCAAGCTTGTCGACATTACCCAGGTGATTAATCCGCCGGAT
The DNA here is from genome assembly GCF_056163025.1 of Triticum urartu. NCBI lineage: Eukaryota > Viridiplantae > Streptophyta > Magnoliopsida > Poales > Poaceae > Triticum > Triticum urartu. The sequence continues at coordinate 446,589,261 of NC_141876.1, forward strand.
TCTTCTGTGCCAGCGCCGCAGCCGCCCTTTATGGGAATTCAATCAGAAGAAGCACCAGACCCCTGAAAAGGATCTTCGACACTTCTCATGAAGGGGCCTGGATGTTTCTCTTTAAGGGCAATGAGAAGCCACCGGCCATGGACTCAGACCGTGGTCACAACTGTAACCGCCCCGCCAACGAGGTATGTTACTTTTGATGTACTCCCAACTTAAATGTTTCGAGGATGACGTCTGAGATTTTAGTATTGCTTCCTTAGGATTGGGTGGATAGGGCGAAGCAGATCCAGTGTCCGGCTCGATTGCCCGAAGAACCAGTCATCCCGCGCCTGGCGAAGATGCTAGTGCCGACGCCATATACGACCCCGGAGAAGAAGGCTAAGAAGAAAGCCAAAGGGGCCAAGAGCGTCCCCCTTCGCAAGGGTACTTCGGACGCGGCGTTCGAAGATGACGAGGCCCATTCCTCTGTCCCTGCGGACAATGACGAGGAAGAGGAGGGGGAGGAGGAAAACTACCATCCTCCCGAGGAGAAGAAGAAAAAGAGGGTGGCCTTGACACATCTAGAGGCGCAAGCGCCCAAAAAGAGTAATGGCATCCCAGCGGTTGACACTGCGTGGGACATCGACTGTACTCCGAAGTGTCGCCCCTGTACCGGGCCCCATGCCGCATCATACGTGAGATGACTTATTTGTGCACACATCCAGCCCTTTCTTTTTATTATTCTAACATGGTTAATCCATACTATTGCAGTCTGTCCCGTGACCTTATCCAGCCATCCTCATATGGAGGTTCGTTGGCTCCGTCGGAGATGGCGAGCATGTTGCCACCACCTGCTTACTCCCCCGGGGCCAGGGATGACACCGAATTGTTATCTCGGAGGACCGCTCCGAAGGGAGGAGCCGAGGAAGTTGTCCGGGAGGCACCACAAGGCGGAACCTCCACTGCCGGACTCATGGGGGAGTCAATCCCCATGGAGACTGGCGAAGAGGGCCGTATCCAGTTCGGCCCTCAACCGAATATGATTCCGGAGACCCATGTGGCTCCGGAATCGGGCGAGCAGCCCCCTTTGAAGGAGGGGGTGTGTCGCCTCCACCGGTGGCTCATGTCCATCCAGGAGAGCCAGATGACCTGATGGGGGCGCTACGAACCGCCCTCGTCGTCGACGAGCACCGTATCCTTATGGGTGCGGTGATTGAGAAGGTTCAGACAGCCAAGAGCGGACTGAATGAGGCCTGCAGCAGCCTGTTAATATGTTTCAAGGTAAGAAAGAGAAAAACCCTGTATAGACCGTAGGACCTAAGATGATGTCTGGTGTTCGGCGAGGAGGACCGGACAGGGGATCAATCGTTATTTATAAGAGGCTGACTGAATATATATTTATAAGCAGGCGTCCCTGTTGGCCGTGACCTCGCATGCTGCTGAGGTCTCTGAGTTGAAGCGTAGGCTGGTGCGGACCGAGAATGAGCTCGGCGAGGTTAAGGTTCGGCTCCAGGAGAAGCAAGGTGAGGAACGACTTGCTATATGTTCGGGAAGGGATAAACGCTGTATATTGACAGTGGTATTGTGATATCTGCAGAAGCCGTGACCGAAGTCGAGGCCCTGAGGAAGGCCTTGGGCGAGGCCGAGGAGCAGGCTGTCCAACAGCAAGCCGCCCGTATGAAGCTAAATGCCTGGGTCAAAGAAGTCCACCAGGAGCTCCAAGATGCGGTGAAAAAATGTGAGGCCTTGGAGCATGATGCGTCGGTTCGAGGGACTAAACTCACCAAGGCTCGTCAGAGCACGGAGACCGCACGGAATGAGGGCCAGGCCGCCTCCAGGAGATCCAGGAGGCCAAGAAGATCACAGTGGGTAAGGCATTTAAGATGCAAAGCAAGTATGCGGAGAAGTAGTACCTTTTACTAACCCGGGTTCAGAGTTCCCATGGGCTTTTGCGGATTTGCCATGCAGTGTATCAGACACTGTGGAGTTCTATCAACCCGAAGGAGGGGGTTCTTCAGAGAGGCTCTTCTGGTCGCAGTATGCGGCACCAGAGAATCCCGTGTCCTTCACCGATCAGCTGAAACAGCTGATGGAGCTTCATAGGGTGGCCGAACTAGCCATTAAGGATGTGATAATCCAGCTGTGGCTAGCCAAAGCTATGCCTAGTAGCTACTTCGGACTTCTGAGGCGGATGGTGGATGCCTGTCCTCGGCTGGATGCTATCAAGCGCTTCATCTGTATTGAAGGTGCCCGTATGGCCTTCGCTCGCTGCAAGATGTGGTGGGCGAAGATGAACGTTGTTGAAGTCACCAGCAGGCCGCCGGAGGGCAAGGAGCACCGCACACCCGAGCGATATTTCGAGAATGTTGTAGAAGGGTCTTGACTTGTAGCGGCGCAATGTTTGCAGGACATTGTATTTGAATAAATGTATTCATGTTGCCTTTGTCTTGTATTATGGGAACAAAGCCAGTTTTTGTGAAGTAATTTTATTATGCTTTGAATTGTTTCCTCCTGTACGGCCGTGTTGTGTGTAATCTAAGGGTTGGCTAGTCGTCGGCTTCTGCCCTCACGTAGATAGTACAGAGGTGTTCGGGACGGAATCTAAACAATCTTGATCCAATTACATGGCCCTTGAAGGAGTTGTTTAGCGCAACGAACAAGGCAATCAGACTTTATGTGTCAGGACCCCGATTCCAAGTCACATCAATCTAGTCGGTAACACCTCATATCACTTTGCGGCCTCATGCACGGTATTCCCACGGGTGTCGCCTTACCATGGCCCGGGACCGTTTGCGCCTTTTGGCTCACGTATATGATTGTGTCGCTAGCATCCATATGACAGAGAACCTGGGCCGACATGGCTAGTCGTGAACCCAAAGCGGCACCAACCTATTGGGACATGCATACATGAATCACATCGAGCATGTCGGTCAGCAGCGTGTGAATCCGGGCTGTAGCACTGGGCTAACAGGACATCGGGAACCCGGGCTGTAGCAGGCTAGGAAGGACTCCGGATGTCACCGCATGACATTTCCCGAAGGGACAGACACAGGAACGAAGTGAAACACATACGACCAATCAAGTGTCCTGAGCAGTAGTGCTGGGCTAGCAGGACTCCGGTGAACCGGGCTGTAGCGAACTACTATGGCTCATGGAAGCACTAGACTACATTTCCCCATAAGAGATGCTGCCAAGGATAAACAACTAGATTGTTGGATCCCACACATACCAAGCATTTCAATCATACACACAATATGCTCGATATGTGAAAATACAACATGGCATCACAACATAACTCTACGACTCAAGTATTTATTCATTAGGCTCCGAAGAGCCAGATAAAACAAACATGGGTCTCATGACCCATCATTCAGAGCATACAAGTCAAAGCACATGCGGAAGCTTAACATGTCTGAGTACAGACTTCTACAAATGAAAAAGGCTGAGAAGCCTGACTATCTACCAGATCCTGCCGAGGGCACAAGATCGTAGCTGAGGTATCAAGCTAAACGTCGAAGTCCACACGGAACTACTAGCGAGACTAAAGTACCTCTGCAAAACATAAAATAAGCAAACGTGAGTACAAATGTACCCAGCAAGACTTACATCAGAACTAACTACATATGCATCGGTATCAATAAAGGGGGTGGTGGAGTTTGACTGCAGCAAGCCAGCTTTGACTCAGTGGCTATCCTATACTACGACTGTGAGTAACTCTTTTGGGGTGGCGCACACGAGTCCGCATATTCACCATATCAGTAGACCACTATGGATCCGCTCCCGTCTCCCTACGAGAACGCCATTCATAGCACTCACGCTTATCTTGTGCATTTTAGAGTATCCACTTTCACTTGTCTATGAACTATGCAAGGGGTCCAAGTTTCCATATCCGAGGAATCCTGCTATTCAAATAGATAATGATAACCCTGCAGGGGTGTACTTCTTCACACATGCTCTTGCCACTTACCACCATGTACACGTCGTGTATCTCGGCAACCTTCAAGCGGAAGCCTGGCGAGGGAGTCGGCCTCGACCTGACTAACCACACAAGTCTCTCGTCCAGGTTTATCACCTATTCGGGTTATATCCGCAAGGAGATCCGGCCGGGGTATCGCTCACGGCCCCAAACAATGTGTACAGGGTTCCCAAGCCCACCATCCAGGTGCCACTTGGTACACCGGGCCACTGTGGCTAGTCTGCCCCAAGCCCACCTGTACCGGGTTCCACTTGGTAGACTACTAACACTACCTACAAACACCAGAAACTAGTTGCAACTCCTGGACAGAAATCGAGTGGATTAATAAGTCGAGAGGGGTCGAGTTACCGGAACCCAATGTGTGGTAGTAACTGTTCATGGATCACAAACACAAAACTCTGTTCCTAAGAACGGCTGCAATGAGACAACCCACCATGTACTCCTACATGGCCTCTCACCGCTACCTTTACCAAATCGTGTTCACACACTTAGCTCTCAACAGTAGGACATGTTCACCACATTCCAATTCATCCCCGATGAATCAGACCTGACTCAACTCTAAGCAGTAGCAGGTATGACAAACAAACATGAATGAGTAGGCACATCAGGGCTCAAACAACTCCTACTCATGCTAGTGGGTTTCATCTATTTACTGTGGCAATGACAGGTCATGCAGATGAAAGGGGTTCAGCTACCGCAGCATGTAACAGTTGAAACATTGCTGTCCTAATGCAGTAAAAGAGATTGGGAGCGAGAGAGTGGGATTGTATCGGAATGAACAAGGGGGTTTTGCTTGCCTGGCACTTATGAAGATAATATAGTTCTTCATTGGTGTCATCGATCACATTGTCGGAACCACGTCTATCGGGGGGAAACAATCACTGGCAAACACAGAAAGAATATAATCAATGCACTGCACAATATGATGCATGATCATTACATGTCAATATGCTATGATTTGTACTAATGCATCTAGCAACAATTTAAATGAAGTCTATATGAACCAAGGGTTCATATGCAAACTCCATAAGGGGTATTTAAAATGCCATTATCATGTTTTCACTAATATAGGGGGTATAAGTTGGTTGAACATGCATGAAAGTAGCATAAATGGATAGATTGGATTTTTCTGATAATTTTTCATATATAAATTATTTCATTTGGAGTTACGGTTGAATTTCTATGATGTTTTCAAGTTTTGGGCATTTTCTGAAAATAATAAATCATTTAAGATTTATTTAAATTCCAGAAAGGAATTATTGCATCAGCATGACCTCACAGTGACATTAGCAGGTCAACGGCTCGGCCCAGGTCAAACCTGACATGTGGGGTCCACACGTCAGTGACACAGTTAACTAACAAGGTTAATTAAAATTAAACTAAACCTAATCTAGTTTAGTTAAGGCCTGGGCCCACATGTCAGAGGCTAACCTATCTAACTAACTTAATTAACGCTAATTAATCTATTGCTTAATTAAGCAGGGGCCTGGCCCACACGTCAGTGAGTCAGGGGGGAAGTCAAACCCAGCCAACCGGGGTCGAACACGCCGGAGTTGACCCGCGGCTCGTCGCCGGCGAGGTCAGAGACGGCAGATGCGTTCGGGATTCGTCCCTTGGCATCCAAAACGATGGACAAGGCCATCTATAGAACGAGGAGACTCGTCCGTGTTGAACTGTGCGAGCGAGAAGGGCACGGGTGGATCAAGCTCGCCGGACTCGAGCTCGTGGCAGCGGCCGGCGCTCGGGTAAGCTCGGAATGGACGCGGTAGGGCACGGAAGGAGCCAAGGGTGGGTGCGTTCAAATCGTGGGGTTGCACTGATTGAAGTGGTGAGCTCGGATGTGTGCTTGCACGGCCGTAGCCACGACGGCGTCATGGACGGCGGTGAGGTGCTCTCGGCTCCGGTGGAAACGACGACTACACGGTGCAATCGATGCGGGGAGGAGGGGGGTTAGGGGAAGGAGCTCACAGCGGTTGCAACGGGGGCGTCGACGAGCTCGGGGAGGGGCTGGTGACGACGGAAGGTCGCCGGCGATCTCAATGACCCGAGGTTGAAGAAGACGATGGCGACGGCGATGTAGTGCTCCCCCGATTGTTTATCTCAGCGTGGACGAGGAGGGCGAAGATGCGGAGCTCGGGGTCGCCGAGAGGGAGCGAGGGAGTGGTTGTGGCCGCGGCGAACGGCATCGGTGCACTCCGGCTCGTTCGGTCGGCCATGGGAGAGAGAGCAGAGGGGAAGGGAGAGGTTGGGGGCGAGGGAAAGAGAGGTCAGGGGTCTCTAGGCGTCTCCAGGCGCGAGGGAGAGGCAGGAGGTGGCAAGCAGGATCTGGAGCCTGCGGCCTGCGCGGGCGCTCTCTCGCGGCGACAGTAGTAGCTTTGGGGCGAGGGGAGGAAGGCGACGGGAGGTCGCTGTGGCCTGGGCCAACAGTGTTGGGCTGGAGCTGGGCCGCCAAGTAAGTAGCACAGGTAACCTCTTTCTCTCTTTTTATTTTTGTTTTCTATTTTCTGCTGTTTGTTTTGATTTGATCTAAATATCAAATCAATTTGAAACTTCATGGAAATAATTGTGTGAGCTAAGTGGTCTTATCCAAAGCCACACAACAATTTTCAGAATTATTGAACATATATTTCTTATATAATAAATATATATCCAATTCAAATAGTTATTGAATTAATTTCGAATGCCCAAAATAAATATTTCTCAGACTCCAAAAATATTGGTTTGAATTTTACCTCTTGCCAATATTTTTACAGAATAACAGGAACATTTCCTTGGACTCATTTGAAAAGATTTTTAATGTTGATTATTTCTGAAGTGATTTCTGAGGGTTTCAACTAACCTCAATTCAACTTTCAGAATTTAGACATGATGCATGGATGCTCTCTTATGCAACTATTGCAAACAATTCTAGGGCTGTGACATTATGGCTTTAATGCCCTCACTTAGCCATAGGAGTTTTATAGTAAAGCATGAGCGCAACCCCTGGTTTAATCTAGAGTACTGTCAGCATATGATCGGGAAGTTCCGATCTCTCACGTGACACAAAAAAAATCTCCAACAATTTGTAACCCTCGAGTAGCTGACCGGCTCTCACCACATCATGACAGTCAGTTTTCGGATTTCTCTACTGAGGTGCTCGTCTGGTCAAAGCCAGGGCACGATCGCAGTAGTTCTCCCTTTACTACCCTAGCCGATGGAGCGAAACATCGGGTAACAAGCATATAATGCTAAATTTAGGAGTCGGGCAACCCAACTATTGACCAAAGACAAGACTTGGAGCCAATGCATATAATGTTAAATTCGGGGTGCCGAATATATATGAAAGGTGTTCGGACTGTGCTGCCATTTTGTGGGGTGACAGGTACCCCTGGTGAATATTAAACGTAAAAGAGTGTCGATGTAGCAAATAAGCAGATCAAAAATAAAAACGAAGGAAGAAGCGAAAGCCACAGGAACTGGGCCACGAACCATTTTATTATAACTGGATGGATACGTCAAGGCGTATCTTGTACAGATGGTGCGGGAAGTGTCCGGCCATTTAACATGCCAACATCAATAGGGAGCAGCGTGCGGATCCTGACAAATAATTATCAATACCGTCAAGAAGAACATATAAAGGTTACCCTACACACCTGTGTTGCCTTCCTCCGTTGTATTTCAGTCCTTCTAAAGGACTTGACATCAGGCCCGCGGAAAAGGGTTCCTGAAACAAGAAAAAGAAGTAAAAGTATGTGTGTCCGAGATCGGTCTGGCCGGATTTTAGACCCTGGGTTATCTCACACCTTCGTCGATGTCCATGGAATTTTGAGTGCGCAATTGTGTACGTGTGGTACGAATGCCACTACCTTGTTGTGGCTGGGACGAAGGCCGAATTGCTAATCGAGCTCTTGACGAGCCATGTTTTCCTGTTGCAGTGTAGTCCGGACCCGCTTGATGGTGTCCGGGGGATCGGCAGCTGGGTTATAATGCTGCTTGAGAAGGCCGCTCTATGCTTCAGCTACGAGGGCGGTGGTTTGCTCCTCTATTCGGAGGGAGCGTTCCGTATTGCCATTGATTGTTATGACGCCGCATGGACCGGGCATCTTGAGCTTGAGATAAGCATAGTGTGGCACTGCGTTAAATGTAGCAAACGCGGTTTGTCCGAGCAGTGCGTGGTAGCCGCTGCGGAAGGGGACGATATCGAAGATTAACTCTTCGCTTCAGAATTTGTCCAGAGAACCGAAGACCACCTCCAGCGTGGTTGAGCCCGTACATCGGGCCTCTACACCTGGTATGACTCCTTTAAAGGTAGTCTTTGTTGGTTTGATTCGCCAAGGATTAATGCCCATCTTCCATACTGTATCCTGATACAGCAGGTTGAGGCTGCTTCCGCCATCCATGAGGACTCGTGTTAGGTGGAATCTGTCAATGATTGGGTCCAGGCCTAGTGCGGCCGAACCGCCGTGGCAGATACTAGTCGGATGATCTCTTCGATCGAAGGTGATCGGAAATGATGATCGAAGGTGATCGAAGGTGATCGGAAACTTTGGGGCGACTGGCTCTACTGCGTAGACGTCCCTGGGTGCTCGTTTGCGCTCCTTTCTGGGGATGTGCGTGGCATATATCATGTTCACTGTTTTGACTTGGGGGTGGGGTTTCTTCTATCCCCCTGTGTTTGGCTGCCGGGGCTCTTCATCCTTGTCCTCGCTTTGTGATCACTTTTCTTTGTTTCCGGCATTTAACTTGCCAACCTGCTTGAAAGACCCAACAATCCCTGTTGGTGTGATTGGCTTGTTTTATCCGGGGTGCCGTGAATTTGGCACGGGCAGTCAAGTATTCGATCTAGGCTGGAAGGTCCCTCGTTGTTTCTTTTGTAGGGTTTCTTCCGTTGGCCGAACCTGGAGGCACTGAATCCGGTGTTGATTGTGGTGTCTTCGGTGTTGTCGCCATTGCTTCTGCATTTGTGTCTATTGCGCCGGAGCTTGCCGGTGATGTTCTTGGCCACTGTAGGGCCTGCCTCGTTGGCTGTATTTTTGCTGCGAGCCAGCCAGCTATCCTCGCCTGCGAAAAAGCGGGTCATGAGTGCCGTAAGGGCTGCCATTGACTTCGGCTTTTCTTGTCCGAGATGGCGTGCTAGCCATTCATCTCGGATGCTGTGTTTGAAGGCTGCTAGGGCCTCGGCATCCGGACAGTCAACGATCTGGTTCTTTTTGGTAAGGAACCTAGTCCGGAATTTTCTGGCCGATTCTTCTGGTTGTCGGAGTATGTGGCTTAGGTCATCGGCATCTGGTGGCCGGACATAAGTTCCTTGGAAGTTGTCGAGCTAAGCCTCTTCCAAGTTCTCCCAGCTGCCGATTGAATTCTCAGGCAAGCTATTTAACCAGTGCCGAGCTAGTTTATTGAGTTTCAATGGGAGGTATTTGATGGCGTGGAGGTCGTCTCCTCGGGCCATGTGGATGGGGAGAATGAAATCCTCGATCCATACTGCAGGATCGGTTGTGCCGTCGTATCATTCGATATTGACGGGCTTGAACCCCTCGGGGAATTCATGATCCAGTACTTCATTTGTGAAGCAGAGCGGGTGTGCGGTGCCTCTATATCGGGCCGCAATGTGGCGGAGCTCTGAAGGAGTCCGTCTGCGGCATTCGGCTCGAGCGTGGTTATGTTTGTCACGTCCGAATACATAGCCGTCATCGCACCTCGAGGCACGTCCTCGTGATCCGTAGATCGATCTTGTGTGTCCTGCTCTACTATCCCGGGTCTGTCGGAGGTCGTACGTATGGCCCCGGACTCTTCCGTCCCTATTTTTATGGGGTGGTGGGGCGGTCTGCTGTTCGGCCTGAGTTGCCGCTTTATCTCGCCGGGTTGGCCGTTCCGCCGCCCTGTCCCGACTGTGTGGTGGTCGATCCGCATTACGCGAGGGAGATATATGCTCCGGCTCCTCCTCATCGAATTGAGGTAGCAGTCTGCGTTTCGGGAAGCTCTTGGCTGGGCGGTTGAGGTCGTATTCCTCGGCTGTCAGGACGTCAGTCCATATGTCGATGAGCAGGTCTTGTTCAGCTTGAAGCTGCTGTTGTTTGTTTTTCAGGCTCCTTGAAGTGGCTATGAGCTGAATCTTAAAGCGCTCCTGCTCAAGAGGATCCTCAGGCACGATGAAGTCTTTGTTGCCAAGGCTTGTCTCCTCCTCAGAGGGTGGACGGTAACTATCATCCTTTGGGTCATCTTCTATGGCATGTTCATTAGTGTTTTCTTGCCTGCTATCGTGTTCCTGTTCGGATGTAGCCCTGGCAGGGTCTTCACTGTTTTCGGCGTCGCCCGGAGTACTATTTTCTCTGGTGCCAGTGTTGCTGTCCTTTGAGTGATGGTGCTTAGGGTGGCATTTGGGCCGCCGGCGCTTGGACTGTGTCTCGGAGGTTTTCTTCGCATCCGGCTCTTCTTTGTCGTTGCCACATCCTTTAGGTGTATCAACCATGTACACGTCGTACAAAGAGGTAGCGGTCCAACGTCCAGTGAATGGCAGGTCTGGGCCTTGCTCCTTGTCAGCATCGTCGTCCATGCCATCGATGTCTTCGGAGCCATAGTCAAGCACGTCGGTCAAGTCATCGACGGTGGCTATGAAGTGGGTGGTGGGTGGGAAGCAAAATTCCTCATCATCAAACCGAACATAGCCCGGCTGGGAGTTCTTCTCCAAGGATAGATTCTTTAAAGATTTTAGCATGTCACCCAAAGGCGAGTGCTGGAAAATGCCAGCGGCGCTGAACTCGAAGATCGATAACCGATCTAGCTCGATGTCCGCGGGTGTACACAGTCCGGAACATATAGCCGGAGACGCGTCCGGAGTTTCGTTAAAGCGAATATTGCAGGGCGTCGAGTTCATGTGCGGCTCCAACGCCGCAGACTCTGAGGCCTCAGATGGCTCGATCTGCTTCGGCTCTAAGGTCGTTGCAGCCGCAGGAACCATCTCCTAGGTGTGATCCGATGACAGATTTAAGTCACGTTCATCGGGATGGGGGGAACGATCGCCGCTGTCGGTTTTCGGGTTCCGGCAGACCCTTGAGGTTCGAACACTGGGGTGCGCACGGAGATTTCGCCTCCTACCTACCTGCACCCCTCCGCCTCGCTAAGATCTAGGCTATGGGAAGAACGACACAAGGGACACAGGGTTTATACTGGTTCGGGCCACCATTGTGGTTTAATACCCTACTCCAATGTGTGGTGTGGTGGATTGCCTCTTGGGCTGATGATGATGAACAATACAAGGAAGAACAGCCTTGCGAGGGTCTGTTCTTGGCTGGGGGGACGAACTGCTAGGAGGAGTTCAGTCACCCTTCTCTCTCTCTCTCAGATCTCGATCCCCTCTCTCTACCTCTCTCTCTACCCTGTGGGTGGCTGGTCCTATTTATAGAGGCCCTGGTCCTCTTCCCAAATATCGAGCGGGAAGGGATCCAACAATGGCGGGCTAATTTGAAGGGGGACAGCTAATACTAGCTATCCTGACAAAAGTAGTCTTCGCCTGCACAAAGCTCTGGTGGTGACGCCGTCTTGGGCTCCACAATGACCTCCGTCTTGCAGTCCTCCTGGTCTTGGTCTTGTTGCACCGAAATGGCAACCTTTGCCTGATGCCTCGGTACTCCGCGGCTGCGCTTGCTCCCTTTGCACCAAAGAGGAAAGGAGGACACTACGCAGGCTGGCGCCCACCTGGCGCCTTTGGTCGTCATGGCTTGCGTCACAGGCACCTCGTGAGGTACCCCGCCTTGATCTCTCCGCCTCCTCGCGAGCCAGCGTAATGAGGCCGTGCCTGAGGAAGCTCCGTGTCGTCCGCCCCGCGAGGCTTGGCCCCTTGCGAGGGTCTTGGATCTGTGTTGGTGAAGATGGGCCGTGCTGGGGCCCCCTTTGAGCCACGCCGCAGGCCGCAGGCAGGCAAGTCTGGGGAACCCCATTCCCAGAACGCCGACAGTAGCCCCCGGGCCCAAGGCGCGCCCGGACTTGGCCGTGCAGGGAGGCGGAAGGGCAAGAGCGAAGCGCCGCGGGCCCTAACAGCCTGCGGCCTTGGGCGCCGCGTGGCGGTTGATTGGACGTGGGCGCCTCCACTTCCCCATGGCGCCTCGGCAACTACACGGATTGGACAAGTCCCTACATGCAAAGCGGGTCATGATTACCTGCGATCGTGGAGGTCGCCGGTTGGCCTTCGCCGGCTATAAGTACGGAACGGCACGCACCCTTCCAGTCCATCCCTTCTTGCTTCTCCTTCTCCCGGTCCTTGCTCTGTCTTGGTGCGATGGCTCCGATACGCCGGTTCTCGACGGCAGAGAAGGGAAAGGCTCCCCGAGAGGAACCAGACCCGCTCCCGCTAAAGAAACGGCTCGTCCTCTGCGGCCCGGACGAGGGGGCTCATCAAGTGGTGTCGAGGCCCTGGTGCGAGCCGGCACCACCGGGGTTCCCGCTTCCCTTGTACGCCCACAACAAGGGCCCTGAAGGAGCTGATGCTGATCGGCACGGGCGGCGCCACCGTCAGCGTCGACGGGTCACGAAGGTGTGGGTCGTCCCCCCTGGGGTCCACACCGAGGGCTCCTCCCGAGAGTTCGTGTTCCACGCCGCCAGGCCTCCTCAGTCTTGGATTCGCCTTCCTCCCTTCTTCGCCTCCATCATCCCGCAGGGAGAGCCCCTGGAGCTTTGGCTGCAGCACACCGGCTGCAGCACCCTCGAGACCGAGGCAGAGGTCGCGGTCGTTGCCCCGGGCGAGGTCTTCATGACTCGGGGCTGGAGCGAAATCGCCCGGGTTTGCAGGACAAGGGGCGCCTTCGCGATCCACTTGGATTACGACGGTGCTTCGGTGATGTTCTTCAAGGTCTTTGATGCAAACGGGCGCTGGCTGGAGTGCTGCCTCGGGAGAGGTGGTCGAGACCCTGCTGCGGCAAGGACTGGGCCCGTCGACCGCTCCCTTGGCGGCTCCTCAGGCGGTGGAGGCGGTGGAGGTTCCAGTGACTCCGGCGAGCTCTTCGCAACTCCGGAGACGAGCGATGACAGCTACGAGCCCCCGAGCCGGCTCCTCTCCTGGAGTAGGGCGGGCTCGTCAGGCCGCCGCTGACTTTGATCTGGATGGGGTTGGTGCCGATGCTTGACGGCCCACTGTTGATGATGGCGTCTTCTGCAGGGGCGCGCGTAGTTAGTGTCCCTTTAGGATCTGTTCCCTGCGAGGAATCAAAGATGAGTCCCGTGGAGGCTTGTAAGGTGCCTGTGATCCTGTTTTTTTAATATAACCCTTGTCGTAGAATTGTGTGAGTTGCTCATTCCGTCTTAGCTGAGTCCTCCCTTTCGAACCTCACGAGGGCTTGGTGCTCTGCGCCGACAGGTCCCAGTCCCAAGGTGGCTTCAGCCGTTGCTGGTATGCCAGGTCGTGATGCCGTGGTCAAGGCCAGGAGGTGAGCTACCCAGAGTCCGGTAAGAGCCCCTGAGTCGCGATGCTCAGGAGGTCCCCTTTGGCGCTCAAGCAGCCGTCGTTCGGTGAGAAAGGAGAGCGGCGTCGCTAACACGGGATTGCATTAGGTGCGGGGATGGTGCCACGGTAGCTGGCGCTTCCGGGTGATGACTTATCTCAAGAATCAGGGAACGCTCTCTGGTGTGTCGCCGGGTCCGTGCATCGGCAGGCGCGAGGTTGCTCGGCGAGGTCCTCGTGTGTCCCTCCCCTCTCGCCTTTGCTCGCCTTTCTGCTCTATGTCCTCAGGTCCCGGCCCTCGAGCGAGTCTCAGCCGTCGTTGGTATGCCAGGTCGCGATGCCGTGGACAAGGCCAGAGGGTGAGGGCTGGAGAGCCAGTAGGAGCCCTGAGTCGCGATGCTCAGGCACCCCCCTTTAACGTGCAAGCGGTTCGCGCGGATGAGAGTGGAGGAGACACCGCAAGGGCCTCGCCTGACGCAGTTCCTTTAAGAGATCCTGTAGGCCCATCAGAGAAAGAACGAGGGGTTGCCATGACAATTGACAGTCAGCCGTTGGTTGCTTCTGAGGGGTAACGAGGCACTGAAGGCTTGACGAGGTGGCGCCATGCGGGGCTGCCGCGGCCAGAGCTTAGCCATTCAGGTTTGTCGGCGTTGCAGGGACGGACCCATGCGCAAGCGTCGTGCCATTTGGGAGCAGTTCCGTCAGTTGGCATCAGTTGAGCGGGCAGTTAGGTCAAACATATTAGCCGCGAAGGAGTGGCTTCATCCAAATAGATACTAGGAAGGCGGACATCACTCGGTCAGGCCCGGGCGACTTGGGGATGATGTAGCCTGAGGGGCGCTCCCAACAAGGTAAGCTAACAACATGAAATAAAAGGGATAGATGCCGCAGGGACGGACCCACGCGGCCTGGGAATAATGCAGCCCTGGGGGGCACTCCCAGCTGGAAGTGAAACTTGAAAGATGTCACCTGATGAAGTTGAGGATGAAGGGGTGTTGGTGTAGCAGACTCGGTGGGCTGCGGAAGCCGATCCTCACGAGCCCCCAGGCCCAGGGGCCTCGGGAGGCTCCGGAGGCGCTGGTGGCTCCTCGCGGACCATCTCCATCTCCGCCAGGGCCGCGGAACGCCTGGCCTCTTCTGCCTCCATGATGCCCCTCATGAGGCGCTGGTACGTGGCAGCTGCGTTCGGTAAGCCGTAAGGCATGCGAAGGTAGTTGTGGGGTCGACCTCCGCAGCGCCCCACTCGCGAGGGCCAGAGGCGCTCCAGAGAGGCGACTCGGTTGAGCCCTGGTATGTTGATGCAGACACGCAGCCCACCATCCTCACCTGGATGGGGAGCCACTGCTGGTAGGCGGCGGCCGCCTTTCATGACTCTTGACTCCTGTAGCTCCTGAATGGCCTTGCTGACGAACTCCTGAGGGTTTGACTCTCCTTGCCTTACTCCTTCTTGAGGGAAACGCGCTTCGAAACACGCCTCCATGTGGTGCCCAAGCGCCTCCCTCGTGACTCTAGCCAGGTCGGTGGCCCTCCAGGGGAGAGCCCCCAAGCCCTGCCTGAGGAGGGCGCCGGGCGCACTTTCCTATGCGATGGAAGGAGGTTCCCCCTGGGCAGGCACGGGCCGAGAGGGGCCTGCCTCCTGAGGGGCCGGGCCGGACGATGTCTTCTTCTTCTTGGGGGCGGTCTCGGGAAGCCTCCTGCTTCCGCGATCCGGGTCTTCCAGTGATGTGGCCTGAAAGGCTCGTTCCAGGGAACACACCGCGTCCTTCTCTTCACAGGGCACCGTGATGACTCCGCCAATTCCTGGCATCTTGAGGACGTTGTATCCATGGTGAGTTACGGCCATGAAGTTGGCCAGCGCTGGGTACCCAAGGATGGCGTTGTACGGCAGGCGAATGTGAGTGACGTCGAAGTCAATGAGCTCGGTGCGGTAGTTGTCACGTGCCCCGAAGGTGACAGGGAGGCGGACCTGCCCAATCGGGACCGTGGAGCCGTCGGTGATTCTGGAGAAAGGCTTGGTTGGCTGAAGCTGGCTGTAGGGCACTTGGTGATTGTTGAATGTTTCCATGAACAGGACGTTGAGCCCTGCCCCGCCATCGATGAGGGTCCTGATGACCACCACGTTGCTGATGATTGGGGAACAATGCATCAGGAGGACTTCGGCTGATTGTGCATCGTTCTTACTTCCTTACCCTCCATGAATAGAACTCAAGTTTTGGCCTGATGGCGGTGAGAGCATTTTGGAGGGGGAGCCCCTTATGTAAAACTTGTGTTCATCGTATTAGTAGACGCTACATTGCCCATGCGCCCGCGCCAAGTGGTTGGCTTAAGCGACGCGCTGGTCGGCTAGTTTACCTTTGTCCCGTGCTGGCCCTGAGGTAGCCCGTGGGAGGCTGCGGTGTCCTGAGTGTTCCCTGATTGAGTCCGTAGGATCTGCAGTAAAACACCCTCCTGAGAGGACGCGGCGGCGGCAGTCTGGGCTGTGCGCAAGCTAGGCCTGACCCGGCTCGCGAGGGGCTCACGAGGGGAGGCAGCTGAGGTGAAGTGGTAACCAAAACGCGAGAAATTGCTTGAACGAGACTAAGCACCCCTTCCCCAAACACACGCAAATCTCCAATTCGAATTCAACTTGAATCCGGCGGGGGAAAGTGAAAACCAAAGGGAAAAGCAATGAAAGCAGACAAAAGGCCGCGTCCGGCACCTAATCTAGTCTTGGACGTCTTCTCACCAGCGCGGAGCTAAGTGCTGCCACTGGGCGTGGGAGAGAGCCCCAGGGCCTGAGGCCGGCACCCCCGAGACTCCGGGGCATGTACAACCCCACTCATTATTATGTGAGAGTGTCACGGGGCGGCGAGCTTCACAGGCACTAGGCCTTCTTCACAGGTACCGGCCTTGCTTCATATCGCCAGACAAGGGCCCCGCCTTGCGCCACACTCTAGTGCCATCAATGACGACCGGAAACCAGGACGCCGCCGATGGGGTAGAGCGGTCACCAGCGGTTCCCCCGACGACCACGGGTCCTCCGCCAGAGGCAGGCCCTAAGGCACCTCCCCAGCGGAGGGCCTACCTCCTGAGAACACCTTGCTCCGAACGCCGCGGTGGTGATGTCGGATATCGGCCCCTCTCCTGCAGCCCCCTATGCCCTCCTCCCGAGGGGTAGGAGACTGTGGGAGCGGGGCAGCTGCTCGCTGTGGCGACCTGCACCTCCTCCGATCCATGGTTAGCGTATGCCTGCTCCTGAAGAATTATCGGTACCCGATAATCGTTGCCTCCAGCGTGCCAAGTGGGACCGTCCCGGGACTCCTGGAAGGGCTCAGCTTCTGGCGCCTCGTCCCCCCAGCTTGGGCTGAGGGGCGAGCCTTATTCTCCCTCATGAGGGTGTCCTTGGTCCATCATGAGGGGCACGTATTCTTTTGGTGCCGTCATCCCGAAGGCCGTGCCGTGGTGCTCCACGAGCCATGCAGCTCTGCTTGACGCACCCACCGTGGGGTGGTAGCGCGGCTGTCCACTGGGGCCGTGGGTCGCGTCACGCCCTCCTTCTTCGCGGACCGGGAGCAGGGGCAGCGCCGCCGCCGGTCTGGTACAGACAGCTTCGCTGGCGTTGGAGTAGCATTGGAGCCCGCGGGCGCGCACGGAGCCCCCGCGCGGGCCGCCCTGGGGTTGAGATGGGAGCTGGGTGTAGAAGGGGTGAGCCCCCGAGGCGGCGAAGCCCAGGAGCTCTGCCACCCGCTCCAGCAGCATGTCGCGGCCGCCCTCTAGCAGCCTGCACTGCAGCACCTCTCGGGCCACCGTGAGCGCGGCCCTCGAGTTCGCCTGCTCCAGGCGGGTGTACGATGTCATGGTCACAGCGTGATTGGAGGCCCTTGCTGCCGCCCGCGCCTGCCGCGGTGTGAGAGCTGTCGAAGCCTGTCCGCGTCGCCCGCGGCCCACAGCGCCCTGCGGACCGCGAGCTGCCTGGGGCACGGGGTCGCCCGAGGAAAGCGGCTCTACGCGGGCGGGCCACGCTGCCCATGGATCCGGGTTGCCCGCCTGGTCACCGGACATGGCGATGACGACGCGACGGGGCGCGAAGCGGTAGAAGGTGGATTCCGGCGCACCCCTACCTGGCGCGCCAAATGTCGGATTTCGGGTTCCGGCAGACCCTTGAGGTTCGAACACTGGGGTGCGCGCGGAGATTTCGCCTCCTACCTACCTGCACCCCTCCGCCTCGCTTAGATCTAGGCTATGGGAAGAACGACACAAGGGACACAGGGTTTATACTAGTTCGGGCCACCATTGTGTTGTAATACCCTACTCTAGTGTGTGGTGTGGTGGATTGCCTCTTGGGCTGATGATGATGAACAATACAAGGAAGAACAGCCTCGCGAGGGTCTGTTCTTGGCTGGGGGGGGGCGAACTGCTAGGAGGAGTTCAGTCACCCTTCTCTCTCCCTCGGATCTCGATCCCCTCTCTCTACCTCTCTCTCTACCCTGTGGGTGGCTGGTCCTATTTATAGAGGCCCTGGTACTCTTCCCAAATATCGAGTGGGAAGGGAGCCAACAATGGCGGGCTAATTTGAAGGGGGACAGCTAGTACTAGCTATCCTGACAAAAGTAGTCTTCGCCTACACAAAGCTCTGGTGGTGACGCCGTCTTGGGCTCCACAATGACCTCCGTCTTGCAGTCCTCCTGGTCCTGGTCTTGTTGCACCGAAATGGCAACCTTTGCCTGATGCCTCGGTACTCCGCGGCTGCACTTGTCCCTTTGCACCAAAGAGGAAAGGAGGACACTGCGCGGGCTGGCGCCCGCCTGGCGCCTTTGGTCGTCATGGATTGCATCACGGGCACCTCGTGAGGTACCCCGCCTTGATCTCTCCACCTCCTCGTGAGCCAGCCTGATGAGGCCGTGCCTGAGGAAGCTCCGTGTCGTCCGACCCGCGAGGCTTGGCCCCTCGGGAGGGTCTTGGATCTGTGTTGGTAAAGATGGGCCGTGCTGGGCCCCCCTTTGAGCCACGCCGCAGGCCGCAGGCAGGCAAGTCTGGGGACCCCCGTTCCCAGAACGCCGACAGCCGCGGGCTCAAGTTCCTCGAGGATCAAGTCTCCATGGACATCCGCGGCATGGTTCAATCTTCTGAATCTGACCTGATGGCCAGGGGCGTAGCTGTCGATCTGCTCCAGATGGCCAAGCGAGTTGGCCCGTAGTACGAAGCCGCCGAATACGAGGATCTGTCCGGGGAGGAAGGTTCCTCTTCGGGCAGCATCATTATTGACGATTGAGGGGGCCATCGAACCTTTCGTCGACGACATAGTGGAACTCTCAATGAAAGCACCAATGTCGGTGTCAAAACCGGGGATCTCGGGTAGGGGGTCCCGAATTGTGCATTTAGCATCGATGGTAACAGGAGACGGGGGACACAATGTTTACCCAGGTTCGGGCCCTCTCTATGGAGGTAATACCCCATGTCCTGCTTGATTGATATTGATGAATATGAGTGTTACAAGAGTGGATCTACCACGAGATCGTAATGGCTAAACCCTAGAAGTCTAGCCTATGTGGTTATGCTAATGAGTATATGTGATGTCCTTTCAGGACTATCCCCTTCGGTTTACATGGACACCGAAGGGATCTAGGGTTTACATGGAGTCGGTTACATAAGAAGGAATCTTCAGTCGCCAATCTTGCATTCCACGCCAAGTAAGTCCAATCCGGACACAGTGCCGTCTTCGGCCTTCATGTCTTCATAGCCCATCAGGCCGGCCCATAGATAACATGTCGGACGCCCGAGTACCCCTTAGTCCAGGACTCCCTCATCGTTCTTTTTACATGTTGAAACAAGGCATTGTTAAGATAATATCTCAGTTAATATGAATGAATCACACTGATGGAGAATTGCTACTCTCCTGCTTTGTTTCCCATTAAGATAAGGTAGATTAGTAGATGTTTTTCTTCTGGGAGTATGATGTCTTCTACGCAACCTTCTTCTTGTAGAAGTTGTTGGGCCTCCAAGTACAGAGGTTTGTAGGACAGTAGCAAATTTCCCTTAAGTGGATGACCTAAGGTTTATCAATCTGCAGGAGGCATATGATGAAGATGGTCTCTCTCAAACAACCCTGCAACCAAATAACAAAGAGTCTCTTGTGTCCCCAACACACCCAATACAATGGTAAATTGTATAGGTGCACTAGTTCGGCGAAGAGATGGTGATACAAGTGCACTATGGATGGTAGATATAGGTTTCTGTAATCTGAAAATATAAAAACAGCAAGGTAACTATGATAAAAGTGAGCACAAACGGTATTGCAATGCTAGGAAACAAGGCCTAGGGTTCATTGAGGGAGTCTTGGATTAGGGGGTCTACAGACAGCCGGACTATATCCTTTCGCCGGACTGTTGGACTATGAAGATACAAGATTGAAGACTTCGTCCCGTGTCCGGATAGGACTCTACTTGGCATGGATGGCAAGCTAGGCAGTACGGATTTGGATATCTCCTCCCTTGTAACCGACCTTGTGTAACCCTAACCCTCTCCGGTGTATATATAAACCGGACGGTTTTAATCCGTAGGACAACATACAATCATACCATAGGCTAGCTTCTAGGGTTTAGCCTCTCCGATCTCGTGGTAGATCAACTCTTGTAATAATCGTATCATCAAGAATAAATCAAGCAGGACGAAGGGTTTTAACTCCATCAAGAGGGCCCGAACCTGGGTAAAACATCATGTTCCCTGCCGCCTGTTACCATCCACCTTAGACGCACAGTTCGGGACCCCCTACCCGAGATACGCCGGTTTTGACACCGACATTGGTGCTTTCATTGAGAGTTCCTCTATGTCGTCGCCCTTAGGTTTGATGGCTCCTTCTATCATCGATAGCGATGCAGTCCAGGGTGAGACTTTTCTCCCCGGACAGATCTTTGTGTTCGGCGGCTTCGCACTGCGGGCCAACTCGCTTGGCCATCTGGAGCCGATCGAAAGCTACGCCCCTGGCCATCAGGTTAGATTTGGAAACTTAAATTACACGACCGATATCGGCGGAGACTTGATCTTCGACGGTTTCGAGCCCCTGCCTTGTGCGCCACGCGGTCACGATGAGTACGATTTAGCTCTACCTTCGGACCGTATTCAGGAGATCGCACCGGCAGCCGCTCCGAGCCTCAATTCGGAGCCAGTCGTGCCATCCATGGATGGGTGGATAGACCCCGTCACGGAGGCCGTATCCTTAGCGGCGATTGAGCCAAATATCGACCTTACCCTTCACGAGAGCCGTGTTGCCATACTGTCGGATCCTTCCCCGGCCACGGACTCCGAACCGCCTGCACCCGTGCCTATCAAATCCGACTACGCGCCAGTCATGGAGTTCACCTCCGCGGATATCTCTCAGCACTCTCCCTTCGGCGACATACTGAATTCATTAAAGTCTATCTCCTTGTCAGGAGAATCCTGGCCGAACTATGTCCGGCAGGATTGGGATGCGGATGACGAAGAAATTCGCCGCCCACCCACCACCCACTTAGTAGCCACTGTCGATGACTTAACCGACATGCTGGACTTCGACTCTGAAGACATCAACGGTATGGACGACGATGTAGGAGACGAATAGGAACCATTGCCCACAGGGCATTGGACGCCCACTTCATCACATGACGTATACATGGTGGACACACCAAAAGAAAATGATGACGAGGAACGGAAGGACGCATCGAAGGGTTGTCCCCTCGAGAAGCAGTCAAAGAGGCGGCGTAAGCGCCGCTCCAAATCTCGCCTCGGCAGAAACAACGATCATATAGACCCAGTGTTAGAGCAGGGTGAACCATCGCCAGACCACGGCAACACGGAGAATCAAACCAAACAACCCAACTCTGTCAAAGATAATAGTCCAGACGACATCACACCGGACAGACACCCGGAGCAATAGAATGCCCATCAAAGGCTTGTTGCCACCGCGAGGAGTCTAAAAAAGCAGAAGCAAAGGCCCAAGACTGCGCAAGGCACACTCAGAATCAGATGGAGTAAAGTACTCAACACAGCAGCGAAGTACGGCGGTAATCGCCCCACTAAGAGCTACCCGAAGCGGAAGTTGCTACCTGAATTCGATGAGGAGGCCTTAGATCCCCCGCAACCAAAAATTAAAACGGCCATCTGGCCGGATAGACGACCTCACGGCCAACATAGAGCGGCAAACAACCCTGCACATAACCCAATACGCGATCCACACGAGGGCTCGCATCAAAAGGACGGCGCAACCAGATCCATCTATGGACCACGCAAGCGCGCTCTAGCATACAATGCAACACAACAAACATCCGAACAACGCGGTACACCCAGATACAGGGGTGCCGCACACCCCCTATGTTTCACCCACGAGGTGCTGGACCATGAATTTCCAGAAGGATTCAAACCCGTAAACATCGAGGCATACGACGGAACAACAGACCCTGGGGTCTGGATTGAGGACTATATCCTCCATATCCATATGGCTCGAGGAGATGATCTCCACGCCATTAAGTATTTACCCCTCAAACTCAAAGGGCCAGCTCTGCAGTGGCTTAAAAGCCTCCCCGAAAGCTCCATTGGAAGCTGGGAAGAGCTCGAAGATGCTTTTCGGGCAAATTTTCAAGGGACTTATGTCCGACCTCCGGATGCGGACGATCTAAGTCATATAACTCAACAGCGCGGAGAGTCAGCCCAAAAACTTTGGAATAGGTTTCTTACTAAAAAGAACCAAATAGTCAACTGTCCGGACACCAAAGCCTTGGCAGCTTTTAAACACAGCGTCCGAGACGAATGGCTTGCCAGACACCTCGGCCAAGAAAAGCCGAGAACAATGGCAGCATTAACAAGCCTCATGACCCGCTTTTGCGCAGGCGAGGACAGCTGGCTAGCCCGATGCAGCACCAGCGACACAAGTACATCCGAAGTTAGAGATGGAAACAGGAAATCACGACGCAGCAAAAATAATAAGCGCCGGAATAAAGAAGACAGCCCGAAGAGCACGGCGGTAAACGCCGAATTCAGAAGCTCTCGGCTAGGTCAGCAAAAGCCGCCCTCTAAAGGCGCCAGAGATGAACTGTCCAGCCTAAACAAAATTCTGGACCAAATATGTCAGATCCATAGCACCCTCGATAAACCTGCAAATCATACCCACAGAGAATGTTGGGTCTTCAAGCAGTCCGGCAAGCCCAACGCCGAACACAAGGGGCAGGATACACCAAGCGAAGATGAGGATGAGCCTCGCAAGCAAAGCACTGGGGAACAGAAGAAATTTCCACCATAAGTCAAAACAGTAAACGTGTTACACGTGATAAAGAGGAAAAATAAAGCGGCACTCCCAGATAAATATGCCCAAGGGCCTATCACCGCGGAGTTCTGCCACTGGCCGTCTCAACCGATCACCTTCGACCATCAGGATTACTCGGCAAGTATCCGGTGCACAGGATGGGCTACCTTAGTATTAGATCCAATAATTGACGGATACCACTTCACACGAGTCCTGATGGATGGTGGCAGCAGTCTAAACCTGATATATCCGGACACAGTCTGCAAAATGGGGATAGACCCGAAGAAAATTTGCCACAACAATACTACCTTTAAAGGAGTAACACCAGGCCCAGGGGGTCATTGCACGGGCTCCCTGCTACTATAGGTTATATTCGGCTTCCCCGATAACTTCCGTAGCGAAAATTTAACCTACCACATTGCGCCATTCCAAAGTGGCTATCAAGCACTACTTGGACGCGAAGCTTTCGCTCGCTTTAATGCAATACCGCATTACACTTCCCTCACTCTTCAGATGCCCAGTCCGCATGGCATCATTACAGTAAATGGAAATATTGAGCGATCCCTGCGCGCCGAAGAGAGTGTGGCGGCCTTGGCAGCCGCACACTAAAACGGCCTCACCAACTAAAGCATTCGATAGGTCGTCAAGACCACGGACACGGTTAGACGAGTCCAGTGCAGCTATATGCAATTCATACAGGTTTGATGGCCACACCCCTATTACAAATACAAGGGGCTCAACGCGCGCCGACAAGTGGCAATTTTTTTACTCATCTTGAACTGTACATGGTTTCTTTAAACCTACCTTTTTGCACGACAACTTTTCACCTAGGTTCCTCTCTTTTATAGATGACCATCGTGCTACACCTGTCCAGGATATGGCACAATGGAGACACAGGCGCAGACGTGTAGCAGGGACCCGTTCAAATGATTCTTTTTAGATTAAGACCCTGCGTCAACCTTTTTTACTGTCTCTTGTTGATACACATCCCTCGGATTCTCAGTACAATTGAGAAGGATGCTGGAATCTTGGCATGTGGCCACGCCAGAACAATGCACGTAACTAGACACCAGGGGCTTCTTACAAAGGCCACTGTTTAGGCCCGGTTTGCACCATAAAGACCGAATACCTTAGGGAGTGTTCGGCGTCGCGAGTTTGGCCTTATATGCATCAGCTCCGAATCATGTCTTTGGTCAAATGTTGGGTTTACCCGGCTCCTGTGTTTTGCTGCCTTACGTTCCGCTCTATCGGCTAAGGCAGCACCAGGAGAACTACTGCGATTGTGCCCTGGTTCATCCAGACGAGCACCTTAGTAGAGAAAGCCGAAAACTGACTGTCATGATATAGCGCGAGACTGGTCAACCACTCGATGACCTATCGGAATCTTAGAATTCCTCCGCCTTAACGAAGGGCCGTTTCCCGGCTAGGCATGTACGCACCCCGAATGTGGGAGAGTGCGGAGCCACCAGGGGCTATATAGTAGCCCCACTATCAAACTCCTATGGCTAAGTGAATGTGTAAAAGCATTATAGTCTGGTTGCCTAGTTCGCTGCGCTATCACCTCCTTATTAGGACCAAGACGTTGGATTAAGTGTGAATACGCATCTTCTGCGAACACCCCCGCATTATATGCGTGGGGGCTAAAGCCGACGACTGCAATCTTTCAGGTTATATACATGTATACATAAACGGCCGCACAGGAGGCATCACAATACTTTCGGGCACAAGTATAAAATACAGCCTAGATAAATTCAATAAAACATTGTTTTTACAATGGGAATACATGTCACTCAAACATAATATTCTTCGAGTACTGGGCCTCTATTAAATGAGCACCCTCAAGAACTTCTTCAAAATAGTGCTCGGCAGCCACTCGGCCTATGGCCGAACCATGCGCCGCAACAGTGGTAGCATCCATCTCCGCCCAGTATGCTTTGACACGGGCAAGGGCCATCCGCGAGCCTTCTATGCATGCCGACCTCTTTATCTCATTAATGTGTGGCACCGCACCAAGGAACTGCTGCACTAAGCCGAAATAGCTGTTCGGCTTCGGCTTTTCCGGCCATAGATGATCTATGACGGACCTCATGGCGAGTCCGGACAATCTATTGAGTTCGGCCCATTCGCCAAGATGATCAGTTAGTGGTAGCGGACGCTCTGGAATGTTAAACTGCGACCAGAATAGCTTGTCCACTTAACGATCTGTTTGATCTCGGAAGTATTCAGCCGCATCGACAGCACTCGCTGTCAAATCCAGATATGCGTCTGATGAACTCCAAAGCCGATCCAGAGGGGCATACCACGGATCTCTGAACTTCCTCCGCAGCAAAAAGGGCTTCCCAGCCACAATATCACCATCTTCACGCAGCTCTTCCTTCTTTTCCCTCATAGCAGAGCGGGTGTCTTTGGTCGCCATCGTGGCCTTTTCAAGGTCCGTCGCCTTCGCTCGGTTTTCTTCTTCAAGGAACTGGCAACGGTCGGCAGTGTATTTTAACTTTACAGCCATCTTGGCCATTTTCTCTTTGCTCTCGCAATGCGCGGCCTTCTCGGCTCTCAACTCTTCGGCCGCCTTCAAAGCAGTCGCACTACTAGTCCTTGCTTGTTCTTTGGCTCGGGCAAGTTCCGCCCGAAGGGTCTCCACGGTGGCAGCTCCATCTGCAGTCACAACATATTAGAGATACTGGCATCATGTTGCTCTTCCTATGTGACATTCACCAGAAAACATCACTTACCATGTGCCTCGTCAAGCCTCCTGTTAACAAGCTCGATGTCGGCATCTGCCGCATCCAGTTTCCGCTTTAGTTCGGCTAGCCACCGGAGCTTCCACCACCTGCACATAAAAGTGGTATGGTTATTACCTGGGACTACGATCCTCTGTTTGCCGCCGTTCTCGGTGACAACCAGAGTCTCAGGGGCTACTACCTACACAGGGCACACCTAAAAATGTGCAGTACTATCATGAATGTATATCGTTTTACGTACCTCAAAGCCCATTAGTAGACTCATAAAGGCGTCATGCAACCCGCTTTCGGCGGACGAAATCCTTCCCATCACCGTGCCCATCAACATACGGTGTTCTTCCGAGATGGTCGCTCGCTTCAACAGATCCCTCAGTGCGTTTGACCGCATACCAGACGGCGCCGGACTCTTTTGTTTGCCCTCTTCAAGGGCCGGATACTGGGGACTTCGGGTGACCATAGGATCATCTTCTAGCCTCACCGGACCTGGGGAGGCCCTCCGTGACGACACCTCAAGGTCGCCCACTCCTTGAGCGGGGGATTCCGGGGGAGGCGTTTTGCTCTCCATCATCTCCGGAAGAAGATCCCCTAAAGAAGACCTCTATTGAGAAGGGCTAAGATCCGAACTGCAAACTAAACGCTTCGGTTATTTTCCTCGGAAGTAAGGTATAATATCTTTAGTATTAAGCATTTTTATCACTTACGGCTCGTTAGAGGGCTGATCCCCGCGCGGACTTTGTGCGGCAAGAGCACCCTCCGAGGCAGGACCCTCTGGTGGAGTCTTCTTCTCCCGTTTGGAAGCCTTGGTTTCCGGATCTTCAGAGGCAGTCCTCTTCCTTCCCCGAAGCGAGAGAATGTCATATTCTTCCCCTTGGTTATCCTCCTTCATGGAGGTGCTTATTCCCTCGGTTGGAATTGGTAGCGGTGGGGGCCCGCTCTCGCCCTCATTATTCTCCCCTTTATCTTCCTTTGAGGGCTCCGGGTAAGGTGCTAGCACGAGCATCTTTTCCAGTACCGGATTGTCCAAACCCTCAGGAAGGGGGGCGGCACACCGAATCATCTTCGCCTCTGTTAGCCAGTCCTGGTCAAAGAGCAATTTCTCAGAATGACGTCATGATAAATGAAAGACGGTGTGTTCGGCTAGAGGATCACTTACTTGGTCGGCGGTGCGGTTGCTGCTCAGGCCCATGTCCTCGGTAGTATCGGACACTCTATTTGCTGTCCGAAGAATGATTTATACATCTCCTCGTGCGTCAGGCCGAGGAAGTTCTGAATAGTGCGTGGTCCTTCTGGGTTGAACTCCCACATGCGGAGGGGCCAGCGTTTCCAAGGCTGGACTCGACGAACCAGCATGACTTGCACCACCATAACCAGACTGAAATCTCCTTCGAAGAGATCTTGAATGCGGCTCTGTAGTATAGGCATGTCCTTGGCTGGACCCCAGCTCATCCCTCTGCTAATCCATGACATCAATTGGGGTGGAGGGCCCAAGCGGAAAGCAGGGGCAGCCACCGACTTGGCACTTCTGGGAGCCGTGATGTAAAACCACTCCCGTTGCCATAATCCGGACACCTCTGGAAAGGAACCCTTTGGCCATGGAGCTCCCGTGATCTTGCTTATTAATGCGCCTCCGCACGCTACATGCTGCCCCTCGACCATCTTCTACTTCACGTCAAAGGTCTTGAGCCACAGGCCGAAGTGAGGGGTAATGCGGAGGAAGGCCTCACATACGACAATAAATGCCGAGATGTGGAGAAAGGAGTCCGGGGCTAGATCGTGTAAATCTAGCCTATAATAGAACATCAAACCCCTAACTAAGGG
The DNA here is from genome assembly GCF_056163025.1 of Triticum urartu. NCBI lineage: Eukaryota > Viridiplantae > Streptophyta > Magnoliopsida > Poales > Poaceae > Triticum > Triticum urartu. The sequence continues at coordinate 446,616,440 of NC_141876.1, forward strand.
ATCCAGAGTGAGGCCTAGACCTCGGAGGAAGTGGGAGACGAACACAACGTTCTCGTTGGGTTCGGGAGTAGGGACGAACTGCCCGCGGGCAGGCAGCCGATGCGAAACCTCGGCGGTCAGGTATCTGGCCTCCCTCAACTTCTTGATATCCTCTTCCATAATGGAGGAGGGCATCCACCGGCCTTGAAGGCTAGTTCCGGACATGATTGAAGGTCCGAAGCACCTGACCTGGGCTTTGGGTGTTAGAACTCGAGGAGGGGGAAGGATTCGATTAAGCACGGGAGGGAAAAAAGTAAAAGCCTTGTCCCTTTATAAAAAGGTGAATATCAAGCGTCCTCCTAGTCGCCGTTTGGGACTTGCCTAAAATCTAGGAGTCCTAGGCACGTTTGGGTTACCCACGACCGTATTGATGAGAATCCCGTAATTAGGGGAACACGATCTCTGGTTTGACAAGAATTGTCAAGAAACCGCCTCGCGTTATGTGTGGAGCTGGTTGAAGAAAAACGGTTTGAATAATCACCGAGCCATGGCCTGATGTCATGTTGCCAAAGCGTGTCAGCAGATTAAGATTTGTGGAAATATTATTCTCTCTACGGTGGTATGTGGAATTTATTTTGCAGGGTCGGACACTATCCTGGTATTCAAACTCTTCTGTGATGTGTTCGGAGGAGGAACCGACCTTGCAATGCCGAAGACAACACTGCGCGCCGGACTCATCGTCATTAAAGCCTGGTTCAGTGGCTACTAAGGGAGTCCTGGATTAGGGGCTCTCCGGACAGCCGGACTGTTGGACTATGAAGATACAAGATTGAAGACTTCGTCCCGTGTCCGGATAGGACTCTACTTGGCGTGGAAGGCAAGCTAGGCAGTACGGATATGGATATCTCCTCCTTTGTAACCGACCTTGTGTAACCCTAACCCTCTCCGGTGTCTATATAAACCGGAGGGTTTTAGTCCGTAGGACAGCATATTATCATACCATAGGCTAGCTTTTAGGGTTTAGCCTCTCCGATCTCATGGTAGATCAACTATTGTAGTACTCGTATCATCAAGAATAAATCAAGCAGGACATAGGGTTTTACATCCCTCAAGAGGGCCCGAACCTGGGTAAAACATCGTGTCCCCTGCCTCCTGTTACCATCCACCTTAGATGCACAGTTCGGGACCCCCTACCCGAGATACGCCGGTTTTGACACCGACATTCATACTTTCACTAGTGCAAGTTCTCTCAACAATAATAACATAATTGGATCACATAATTATCCCTCAACATGCAACAAAGAGTCACTCCAAAGTCACTAATAGCGGAGAACAAACGAAGAGATTATGGTAGGGTACGAAACCACGTCAAAGTCATCCTTTCTGATTGATCTATTCAAGAGTCCGTAGTAAAATAACATGAAGCTATTCTTTCCGTTCAATCTATCATAGAGTTCGTACTAGAACAACACCTTAAGACACAAATCAACCAAAACCCTAATGTCACCTAGATACTCCAATGTCACCTAAACACAATCTCAGGTTCATCTATTCAAACCAACACAAAGTACTTCAAAGAGTGCCCCGAAGATTCTACCGGAGAGTTAAGACGAAAACGTGTGCCAACCCCTATGCATAGGTTCATGGGCGGAACCCGCAAGTTGATCACCAAAACATACATCAAGTGGATCACGTGATATCCCATTGTCACCACAGATAAGCACGGCAAGACATACATCAAGTGTTCTCAAATCCTTAAAGACTCAATCCGATAAGATAACTTCAAAGGGAAAACTCAATTTATCACAAGAGAGTAGAGGGGGAGAAATATCATAAGATCCAACTATAATAGCAAAGCTCGTGATACATCAAGATCATACCACCTCAAGAACACGAGAGAGAGAGAGAGATCAAACACATAGCTACTTGTACATTGCCTCAGCCCCGAGGGAGAGCTACTCTCTCCTCTTCATGGAGAGCACCAGGATGATGAAGATAGCCACCGGAGAGGGATTCCCCCCACCGGCCCACCGGCTGGGTGCCAGAATGGGTCTAGATTGGTTTTGGGTGCCTACAGAGGCTACTGTCGGCGGAATTCCCGATCTATTGTGCTCCTCGAAATTTCTAGGGTATATGGGTATATATAGAAGGAAGAAGTATGTCGGTGGACCTCTGGGCTGTCCACGAGGCAGGGGGAGCGCGTGGGCACGCCCCCACCCTCGTGGGCAGCCCGAGACTCTCCTGGTCCATCTTCGATAATCCGTGGGCTTCTTCTGGTCCAAAAATAAGTTCCGTGAAGTTTCAGGTCAATTTGACTCCATTTGATTTTCCTTTTCTGTGATACTCTAAAACAAGGGAAAAAAAATAGAAACTGGCACTAGGCTCTAGGTTAATAGGTTAGTCCCAAGAATCATATAAAATAGCATATAAATGCATATAAAACATCCAAGGTTGATAATATAATAGCATGGAACAATAAAAAATTATAGTTACGTTGGAGACGTATCGGATTACAAGTCATCAACCATTATTTCTCAGTAATTGTTTCCCTTATACCTATTGTTGCTTATAGGGATATCAAAATTAAAGCTCGGTTTTATTCCGACTTTGATTTTAGTTGAACTGCACAAAAGGGACCAATGTGTCTAAGGCAAACTGCTGCATTAGTGGGTCCAGTTGGTTTTACCACTTTGCAGAAAGAAGTAGTCACTGTTTGTGCTACATTACATAAGGAATGATCGAGAAGCTTTATAGAGTATTAGTAGACGCTGGTGACATGACTACTCTGCAGAGGGCATAGGCAACTCTACAACACGTGGAGTGCACTGGGCAAAAAGTGCCCAAACAAGTACAAGAATCCATGATAGGACTCCAAGTCTGTCAATGTCATTCTAAGCAACAATGATGGGGCATCTGGGTATGGAAATCTGTTTACCGTACTTTCAGTTTGTTAGTCCACCGATTGGTGGGTTGACACTGGGGGCAATATTCATGTGTGTGCTGATGTGTCTTTGTTTTCTTGCAGCATATAAATAGGAAATCCACAGGGATGTCATCTTGATTTTAGTGGAAGTGCACAAAATGTTCAGATGATTAGTGTCCTCCATAATACTTCATAATGCACAATACATCGAATGGTTCTCTAATCATTCGTCGCCACCTTGAGCCACTGGACTATCAGATGACAAACTGATGACAAACCCTGCCCGTTCCACAATCATAGGCATTACATATTTTGAATGGGAAAAGCTTGTCAAAGTTTAATATATTGTAATTGGAAAACCTTGTCAAATTTTGTTCATTGATGTTAGCCAGAAGACATGCATTTGATATTTTTGAGTGGGGTGCCCTTTGCTGTGAGCAACGTCGATCGTTTTTTCCTATTCCTGTCTTTTGTTCAGAAGTAAATATTTACTCTGCTGAGATGCATAGTCACATGAATGTTGACTTATGTAAGGTATTTTAAGAGTTTTTTCTGAATGTTGTCTATGTAATGCTAGGCCTTGTGAGTATGATTGCAAAGTTGAGCTTGGCATGCTGTGGCATGTGGCATCACGAGTTGTTCACCATGCCTCATGAGAATAATGCTTCGTGTTGTTTTGCATGTTGAGCTAATGCTTGTGATTTTCATATTGTGAAGATCATCCTCTTCTGTTGTTTCTGTGCTTAAGAAGTTCATTGTCTTATGCTTCATTCATAGCCTATACGACAACTTGGGTAGGTTAGGGGTGAAACCATATGATCTTCCAACCAACTCATCATCTTAGGCCATGATTGGATCGTCGTTTTCCAACCAAAATCGCTTGTAAAACTGATGCTTGTAAATAAAAGCAGATGGTCTTGGGTGAAGCGTTTGGTTGGTCAATTTCGACTAGTAAAATACACACTGGCACTACAGGAAATATGTCAACTTGTGACCTTGACTATTGGTCACTGAAAGGTCACTGTTTTCAATTTGTGACCTTTTCGTGACCAAAAACATAAGGTCAAAAGCTGGCGGTCATAAACTGACTATAGCGACCTTTCTTCGGGAATGGTCGTAGACGTTTATGACCAAAATACGTCTACTGTGGCGTTTTGATCACAAGCAACCTCCCCAGGCCACGTAGGCATCCAGCGTGGCAATCTGATGTGACACAAGAATCGGCCCGGTCCAATTGGGTGTTTATATGGGCCGAGCCCATTAATTCAGCCTTTCTATATATTTTTTTCCTGTCAATTTTTGGTCAGACTTCATGGGCCAAGCCCAACAATTCTGCCTTTTTATTTCATGGGTCATGGCCTTTTTGTACAATAGTTTTAGTTTTTTTTATAAAATGGGTCCTCTAGTCAAACAGGTCCCACTTGTCATTTTCTGATAAGTGGGTCCTAGCTATTAGGCCCAGATTCTTCATATTTCAATTTGACAATAAGAAAATAACCAGTAGTTAAATTGGCAAGCAAAAAACACACATGATACTTCAAATAACAATAGCCACATTCAATACAAGCTCTACAAATGACACGTCCTACAAGCTGTAGCATATACAAGCTTATTTACAAGCTCTACAAATGACACGTCCTACAAGTTGTAGCATTTACAAGTTCTACAAGTGACACGTAATACAAGCTTAGTTGATACAAGCTCTACAACTATGGGAATCAGTTACAAGCTCTACAAGTGTTTTCTTCTTCTACATGTAGCTCCTTCAATAGCGATCAAATGCCGGACTCACTGGAGAGTCAGGACTGGGCCTTCCACGGACGCCCTGTTACATGAATCAGCTGATAAAAATTAGAAAAACTGAAGCCAATATATTATGAACATTCCATTCAAAAAGGAGTAAAGGACATTCTTTGTTTCATCATGTTACAAAGGAGCAGCACAAACCACAACTTTACTCGACACACACACACATACACACATGAATATTAAGCTCAGTTCCAGCAACTATATCATGGTTTAACAGCTGGCCTCAGCATCATCAAACCACCATGCTTATGATCATAATCTAAGCATATCATCAAACAAAACCTACACAGATAAAGATCACAGCACATCAAGCCACAGGCACACCAGCGCTGGCATGAGATTCAACGCAACAGCAATGGGGCTACCACAACAGCATGAAAAACCTAAGCATACTAGAGAAAATAGATAGTTGGTGCTGGAGGGACTGGTGAATTACCTCAATGGCGTACTTGATGGGTGATGATGGTCCTTCTCAAGTAGTTGTCGTCCACAGTTAAGAGGTTTCATACATCTGTCTACCACAATCAGCAAACCAGACATCAGAACGAATACTTCAATCTCATAAGAAGTTTAAAAAATACTATAGCAGGACAGAAATATGTGGACTACTTCTAAAATGGTACATATAGCACATGCCCAAACAAATATGTGATTTCAAGGTTGAAAGCTTTAACATAGAACTTTGAATAATTCGTTGCCCAAAACGTGCTATATTTACACCAAGTGATGAGAAACCATATGTAGAATTTATAAACGTAAGGAGCAGAATTTCTAATTTTCTCACACTTGGCATTTTCACAGTTAACACCATCATGTACAACACCAAGCTGCTCCAGGCTGGCCAGTTGACTGATACTACTGGATAAGCAATGCAAACTACTACCAAAACAAGAACCAGATATGGCAGGCAAAGTACCAACATTTTACTCATAGCATGCAAAGTATCAATATTCTGTTCTTATCAGCTTATTCTTATGCCTAAAGCAAGGGAATCTCAATTTACTCATAGCATTACTCTTGCTCATAGCATTTTACTCATACAAGAGAAGTCTAAAAAAGACTACAGTAGTACCTACCTAATGCTGCAAATTATATTAGCTAACTAATACAACCGTACCTAACTAATTATATTAGCTAACTCTTGCAAAAATGGAGTTAGTTCTCTCTAGGATTACTAGTCAGCTCACACTTTAAACATAACATTTGTTCATCTTATATAACAAAAGAACTTAGAAATGTCGATCTACTGCTCCAGAAATGCAATATGTAAACCCAGCTGGAATTGATAACTACAAGCTACAGCAGCTCAAAGTGGCAGTAGCTAAAACGCAAGCATTGTTCAAAGACAAACAACAAGAATCGTAGTAATGGATTGAACTCAATGCTCAGCAGCAGGTGGTGCTTGGCCTCCAGGTACCCCATGCCCTCGCCCGTCAACAGCTGGTTCTTCCTCACCTGTAACAATACACAAGCAGTCAAGCACACAAGAAAACAAACAGAATATTTAGTTTTGTGGATAATGCTACCCATTGCTTAAATGCTGCCTTATTCTTACACAAGTGAACTTATCATAGATCATGAAGCAGGCGGAGCTGGGATTTCGCTTTTTCTCTGGAACTAATAGAACATGCTAACAATATTATAAACGTTGCTTCACGGCGTAAGTGATTCTCTTTAGTGTGCGCAAGCGACAACAAACAAATCAATATTGGATGCAGCAACCAACTGCCAGAAGACCATAGCTTTCAAGGAGAGAGTCGACGTGTACGTGCACAAAACGTAGCAGTCATTAGATTACATTACAGCTTTTGGCAGTAAACTAGTGTTGCATAGTATGGCCCATCATGATTTACAAAAGCTATGGATTAGGCGCAACTTCGACATGTTGAACACTTTTCGACATTCCACACGGTTTAAGAGCAGTTTTGAAAATAGTGCGGCGGATGACGAGTGGCAGCGAGCGTTTTTTCGTGTTTTTTTAAACCGCTTGTTGGAATGAAGCAAATGATACGCCGTTGGATAGATATCGTCGAGGCGCATCTTTTTCATATATAAATCTTTCTCTAATTCATTACGGTTTAAGAGCAGTTTCAAATTTACTAAATCGCGGAACTCTGTTTTTCAAATTTTTTGAAATTTTCGGTACTGTTTTTGCTCCAGTTTTATAACCGTTTGTCGAAACAAGACATATGATACGCCGTTGGAAAGCTACGGACAAGGCACAACTTTCATATGTTGAAATGGTTTTGAGATTCCTTACGGATTTTAGTTAATTTTGAAAATCGTGCGGCCGACTTCGAGAGGCAGCGGCTGTTTTTCGCGAAATTTTTATGAACGGCTGGTGAGAATAATTCAAATCATACCCTGTTGGAAAGATATCGACGAGACGCAACTTTTTCATGTAGAACACTCTCTCTAATTCCTTACGGTTTAGGAGCAGTTTCGATTTTACCGAAATGCGGACACTCTGTTTTTCGCAACACCCAAATCGACGGGGGTACTTCATCCGACTGAAAACCGCACTGCATCGGATGAACAACCGCACTGCATCAAACGTGTTAGAGAACTGCATGGTTTATTTTATTCAAACGTAATTTTTTTAAGGACGAGAAAGTAGAGTGCACTTCACATCGGGTGTAAATGAACCACAACGCTATCAAGAAGTGAACAGCATTACTTTTTTTTCGCTTTCGTAACAATTTTTTTTGCATTACGGGATGAACAACATCACATGTCCAACCGTACTGCTTCAGAATGAAAACCGCACTGCATCGGACGGGCAAGCGAGCTGCATAGTTTCTTTTATCGGACGTAATTTTTCTCAGACGTGTTTTTGTTGTCTTTTTTTAAAACTTTTTTTATGAACGAGAGTGGACCGTAGAGATAAGGACAAGTGAACCACATCAAGCGAAAAATGGACCGAGACACAAGTCTAAGTGTACCATATGATTTTTCGTTGTCTTTTTCTAACTTGTTTCACAGGGTTAAGTGGACCATATTTGTCAATGTTAGTGTGCTGGATCATGCGGGAAAACACACTGCAATGTCACCACAGAGGATTGCATGCGATTCTTTTTGTTATTGTTTAAAACGAAAAGAAATGCATAGTACAGTGGAGCGAACCTCTAAAAATAAAAAATGTGCATAGTATAGTGAAGCGAACCTCCCCACACAATAAAACCGGATCTCTCTATGGACAAAAGTGAACCTCTTGGCATATTTTTTTTGCATGTCCAATGTATTTTGAGGAGGAAATAAAACTTGGATACAATAATAGTGCACTTCATTTTCATGCTATTTTGCATTGTACAGGAACATAACCCCCGACCGGATACCATGCAAAACACAAACATACACACAAAACCGTCAAGAGCACAATGTACTGCAGTGGGGATGGCATCGACAGCACCCGAAACAAACTGCGTTGCAGGAACCTATCTGCGTTTCGCCGGTGGACCGCAGACCCACGGGAAAGTAACAATTTTACGCCTGAACTCCCACCGCAGCTTCTTCTGTAGGGGAATTAGAGAACCACGAATCGCATAATCGCCGGTGTCATGCCACACTCTGGTTCCCAGCGCGGCAGAGCCCGTCCTATCCTCAGATAGAGCAACAGGAGAAGGCACAGCATGGCCAGCGCCATGGATCTCACGACGAACTGCTAAACAAAACTTAGAGAGCATCAAAAAAATCAAAATGAACTGCAATCAGGCTGTTGTAGGCACTGCTCCACGGCGGATGAAGTCGAACAGAGAGAGGGACTCATCTAGGACCGTCCGGGGCTCTTCTTGTGCACTGCAGGGGAGGAGGAGAGCTAGAGAGGGGTTCAGGGCAGAGGGTGGCCGCGCCGTCGGGGGCAGATGCCCTACAACTCGTCACGGGAGGAGCCGAGAGCACTGCAACGCCCATGCAACCGCACCATCGGCCCAGTGCTAGGGAACTGCGCGTTGTGGTGGTAGGCGGCGGTGTCCTCCCTGTGGAGTAGTCGAGCTGGCTAAAGCATGGGGCCCGATGCAGCGCTATCGGAAGTGCTTCTGGGACAGTGGAGGGGAGGTGCAAGAGGAGTGGGTGTAGGAAACGGAGCTGCAGCTGCCGGAGGAGGACGTGAGGTGGAGGAAGGGAACATAGGAGAGGGCTGACATCGTCGCCGGCCAGAAGAAGGATGCGGCGACGGATCTTGGCAGGATGGGGTCTCTGGTTCCTAGTAGATCGGCGGGGTTGGAGGAGCTATACAGCCCGCCGACGACGCCTTGCACCTGCGGGTGGGGTGAGCGGCGCAGGAACGACGAAGGAGGGTGGTGGAGGGCCTGGATCCGGTGGTGAATGGCCTGGTGCTACGCGATCCGAGCTCAGTGTGGAGCAGGTCGCCGGGGTGGTGGTGGCAGCGGTGCCTTGCGCGGAGGGCGCCGCCCTAACTCCGGTGGTGGGGCGTGGCACAGGGGAAGGGAGGTGGTCGGGGGAGGGTTGTCTCGCAGGCGAGTGGAGAAAGGTCGCGGGTGGGGTGGGGCGCAGGAGATCGGCGCGGTTGGGGGGTGGGGGAAGAAGGTGGTGCGGTGGTGGTGGGTGGGTACGAGGAGATGTGGGAGGAGCGGTGGTGGGTGGGTTGACCTGTTTATTTTTTATTTCGTGTCGGTCGATGGGTGGGTGGGTTGGGGGTGTTATCAGAATAAGGCTCCGGTGTTATTAGAATAAGAGTCTTAAGGGTGTTATCATAATAGACCCACCCTATATATATGTATATATATATACATATATATATATATCAGCCATGTCAAATTTGGGGTTTGGACAAAGAAATAAAATCATTGTGCATCAATCTGATCTATAAAACAAGCAAAAGATAATGCAATCTTCAGATACCAACCCATGTCTGTAAAACGAGTAGTCAAAGCGATTCGCCACTGTCAAACCATGGATATGGTATTCTGAAAGGGAATCAACCTCATCTATAAAACGATCAGCGGAAGGAATAGGTCCTTGAAAAGTCATGGATTAACTAAAGATTTCTGCTCCCTATTGTAACGAAGTCAGTAAGAGTTGCAGGTGGTCCTTACGTTGCGAGGAAGAAGAATGCGATGTTCTCCTTCTTGAGCTTCTCATCGTACTCCTCGTCCTCGGCGGCGTAGTCATCCTGAATCCCGACAAATCAATCGTGTGAGCCGAGGGGAGGGGGAGGCGGAGGTTTAAAAAGAAGCAGCGTCGGCAGCGAGGTTCGTACCTGATCGAGCACCCTGAAGATGGCCTTGTCGTAGCGCGCCTTGGCCTCCTCCGCGAGCGCCTGGCGGCAGGAGCATAGAAGGGAGACCTTATTAGGCACCTTGCACAAGACAGACAGACGAGCGGGAGCAGCGCGGGGGAGGAGGTGCGTGCGCGTACCTTGGCGAATCCCTCCGCGGTGCCGGTCTGCGTACCGAAGAAGAGGGCGACCCGCTAGCGGCCGTCGTAGGGGTCGGGCTCGAGGTCCTTCTTCGCAGTGGCGGCAGCGCGGCCAGCCACCACAGGATCGCGGTGCGCGGGGTGGGGGGAGGGGGAGGGGTTGCTGGGGTTGGCGGCGTGGTAGAGGGAGAGGTGCGCGGTGAGGGCGTCGACGAGCTGCCGCGCGGTGCACGGCGACGCGAGGGCGGCGGCCATGGTCGGAGCCGCGGGGGGAATGGGGAGGAGCCACCGCGGGGGGAGCGTGCGCGAGCGGGAGAGGATGAGGGGGTGAGAGTGAGGCCGGCGGCGAGATTGGATCTGGGCAGGGGATAGGGTTTGGGTGGTTGGAGGGGATGAAGGGGGAGAAGGTGGCGGCGACGATGGATCTGGGGAGGGGATAGGGATTGGGTGGTTGGGCTGCCCCGGGGGTGGGGGTTCTTTTTCTTTCTTTCTATTTTTTTCATTAGCTAAATGGGATGGATGGATGGATGCCATGTCATTGATCCACGGCACAAACATTTCAACCAATAAGAACAAAGCTTATGTAATTGTGTTTTTCTATTTGTTTCTCTTGTATGTTTTGCACGAGGGTGCATTTTGAAATGGCATAATTTGTTCAAAATATATCGTATTTTGCATCAGAGTGAATCTTGGAATGGCAAACAATGTTGCCTAAGGAATTTTTCATTTTATTTACACGGAAAATTCATTTTCCATTTTTTGAGTGCCTGAAATGAGGTTTTTTTGTGAATGACCTACCATATATTTGTTGCAAAATGGTACCAAATCAATTTTCTAAAATACTAGGATATAGTTAATGCACAATTGACCAAATGGTTGGGTGTAAAAAGTTTTGATCCACCTCTAGTGAAAAAGACAAATCTCCGCCGATTCAGTTGGAAGCGGGTCAATTTTGAACTGCATCTGCATCGCAGTTTGCTCTTTTTTTTCAAAAATCAATTATAGGTACATAAGTATCTATTTAATCATAGAAACACAAAAAAAATTCCAAGATTCAACCACAAGCTAGGAATGGTCATTCCCGCCGTTTTGACCCATTTTGAAATGGTCATAAAAAATTCAAAAAAATTCAAAAAATTGCAAAACCTTTGCATTGTGTCATTATATGTGGCCAAGTTACCAGCAAAAATAATAAACTTGTAATACGGCAATTATTTAAAAAAAGTGTTCTTAGAAACGAGCTATCATGTGTGGAGATCAATGCCTTTCAAGTCAGATGATCAATCTTATGGCCACATTCATGTCATAGTTTGTTCAAATGATCTCATATTGTGCACAAGGGTGCATATTGGAATGGCAAACAATGTTGCCTAAGGGAGTTTTCATTTTCTTTGCACGGAAAATTCGTTTTCCATTTTTCGAGTGCCCGAAATGAGTTTATTTTGTGAAGAACCTACCAAATATTTGTTGCAAAATTGTACCAAATCATTTTAAAAAAAAACTAGGCCATACTTAATGCACAATTGACCAAATGGTTGGGTGTCAAAATATTTGATCCACTTCTGGTGAAAAAGACAAATTCCCACTGATTCAGTTGGAAGCGGGCCAAATTTGAATTGCAGCTGCCTCATAGATTGCTCTTTATTTTTTCCAAAAATCATTTCTAGGTACATAAGTATCTATTTAATCAGAGAAACACCAAAAAAATTCCAAAATTCAACCACTAGCTAGGAACGGTCAAGCCCGCCGTTTTGACCGCATTTTGAAACGGGCATAAAAAATTCAAAAAAATCAAAAAAAATTGGAAAACCTTCGCATTGTGTCGTTATATGTGACCAAGTTTACAGGAAAAATAATAAACTTGTAATACAGTAATTATTTTAAAAAAGTGTTCTCAGAAATGAGCTATCAAGTGTGAAGATTCATGGCTTTTAAGCCAAATGATCAATCTTATGGCCACATTCATGGCATAGTTTGTTCAAATGATCTCATATTGTGCACAAGGGTGCATCTTGGAATTCCAAACAATGTTGCCTCAGGGAGTTTTCATTTTCTTTGCACGGAAAATTCATTTTCCATTTTCCGAGTGCCCGAAATGAGTTTTTTTTGTGAAGGACCTACCATATATTTGTTGCAAAATTGGACCTAATCAATTTTATAAAATACTAGGCCATATTTAATGCACAATTGACAAAATCGTTGGGCGTCAAAAATTTTGATCCACCTCTGGTGAAAAGGACAAATTCCCGTCGATTTAGGTGGAAGCAGGTCAAATTTGAACTGCAGCTGCCTCATAGGTTGCTCTTTATTTTTTACAAAAATCATTTCTAGGTAAATAAGTATCTATTTGGAATGATCTCATATTGTGCACAAGGTCGCATATTGCAATGGCAATCAATGTTGATTTGGGGAGTTTTCATTTTCTTCGGACGAAAAAACCATTTTCCATTTTCCGAGTGCCCAAAAGGAGGTTTTTTTGTGAAGGACCTCCCAAATATTTGTTGCAAAATTGGACCAAATCATTTTTCTAAAATACTAGGCCATATTTAATGCACAATTAACAAAATGGTTGGTTGTAAAAAGTTTTTACCCTCCTCTGGTGAAAAAGACAAATTCCCGTTGATTCAGCTAGAAGCGGGTCAAATTTGAACTGTAGCTACCTCATAGTTTGCTCTTTATTTTTTCCAAAAATAATTTATAGGTACATAAGTATCTATTTAATCAGAGAAACACCAAAAAAATTCTAAGATTCAACCGCTACCTAGGAACGGTCAAGCCCGCCGTTTTGACCACATTTTGAAACGGGCTATATGTGATTATTATATGTGATTAAGTTTCCTGGAAAAAAATTCAAAAAAAATCAAAAAATTGGAAAACCTTCGCATTGTCTCATTATATGTGATTAAGTTTCCTGGAAAATAATAAACTTGTAATACAATAATTATTTTAAAAAAGTGTTCTCAGAAATGAGCTATCATGTGTGAAGGTCAATGGCTTTCAAGCGAAATGATCAATCTTATGGCCACATTCATGGCATAGTTTGTTCAAATGATCTCATATTGTGCACAAGGGTGCATATTGGAATGGAAAACAATGTTGCCTAAGGAAGTTTTCATTTTCATTGGACGAAAAAACCATTTTCCATTTTTCGAGTGCCCAAAAGGAGGTTTTTTTGTGAAGGAACTACCAAATAATTGTTGCAAAATTGGACCAAATCATTTTTATAAAATACTAGGCCATATTTAATGCACAATTGACAAAATGGTTGGGTGTAAATTTTTTTGATCCACCTCTCGTGAAAAAGACAAATTTCTACCGATTTAGTAGGAAGCAGGTCAAATTTGAACTGCAGCTGCCTCATAGTTTGCTATTTATTTTTTCCAAAAATCATTTCTAGTTACGTAAGGACCTATTTAATCATAAATACATGGTTTGGTGGCGATACGTAGAGGTTTGGGCAGTGGCCGAGGGCCCCAACTCTAGAGCGCGTAAACTCGCATGCCCGCCGCGTGGTCACCGCGTGACCGTGGCGTTGCCGTGTGTTCTGGGCGGCCTAGGCATGTCTAGTGGGTTGGGCACTCCCCAGGTTGGTGCTAGGAAGAAAATTACAACATAAGATTCTCACGAGGAGATCGATCGATGCTCAAACATGAATTAACAGCCAAGTGCTTGATTAGCGGTACGGGAAATGTACATGGCTAATGGGCGTGAGTTTTGGCTGAGGATGATCAGTTACTAAGAAGATCGTCTTCACAAATTTTCAGCTCAAAAGGAGGAGCCTAGGTGGTACTTGCTTTGCGAACTACCACACTGGACATAACTACGAATGTTGAAGCTCGGCTCAAAATAATGAACAGATTGAGCTGGCATTAGGTGGAGGATGGTTATTTGGGCATAGGAAACCACTGTAGAAAATGGATACTGTTTGGAAATGCCAAAGTGGTACTTCCTTCACAATTCTCTTCTATGGACAGAAACTTGGGAAAACTAGTGAGAGAGATTGGATGAATGAAATGAGCTAACAATTGGTGTAGGTAAGTTACATAGGTATGGTCATGCGCTGGTAAATTTTTAGATCATTTGGGTAAGCCTAGCTAGTACTTACTTCACAAAGCTTCTCTCGAGGTAGAAACTTTGAAAATTTCCTTAGAAAGATTTACTAGGAAAACTGAGCTGAATATTATCATGTGGCAATTATTTGGGTATGGAAGAGTGCCCGAAAAGTTTGAGGGTAATAGGAGGGGTCTAGATAACACTTGCTTTGCAACGTGCCAATTTGGCCATAAAATATAAATTGAACCTGGGCTCACATAGATGATTTGACTGAGCAGCAATTTGGAGGAGGGTGATAATTTGGGTATACGAAGGAAATGTATAAATTTCATGTCATTTCGATATATAAAAAAGGTACTTCCTTCACAATGCTTCTAGGTGGACAAAAACTTTGGAAATTTGCCGAGGAAGATTTGTTAGGCAAGTGGAGCTGAATTTTGTCATGCAGTAATGATTTGGATAGGAAAGAGTGCGCAAAAATTCCGAGGGCAATCAAGAATATATAAATAGCACTTCCTTCATAAAGTGCTGTCGTGAACAGAATAGGAAAATGAATATTGTTGAATTAGTTTTGAACTAGGCAAGGAAGGATTTTTACATATTTGATGAAGATATGACCCAAAGAATTGATGAGATTTTTTTGGGAATTTTGGGAATGACAGAAATATAGGTTGCTTCACAACCTAGGGGAAAAAACTGCCACATGGACATGACACAGAGGCAAAACTGATGAGGTGGCGCCTAGTCATAGCAACCCACCACAATTTACAAGGTTATGGCCATCTATATTGGTCATGATCCGCTAGAAATAAGGCAGCAGACCAGTGCTATCTGCTTTATGACCATTTCATGTAAGGAAATTATGACCTTTCTGACCAAAATGGTCGTTATAGTTTAGGTTTTGGAGCCCCCCGAACAACTTCTGACCAATTGGTCTGAAATGGTCATAGATCTATGACCAATTCTTCCAGGGTCACTAACTGAAGGTCACAAGTTGACATATTTCTTGTAGTGTAGTCTCTCAAATTACACGTTTAACTCGCCGGTTTTTGTTACAGACCTTGGGCCCTCGGTTTCATTATGCCTGTATTTTACGCGTTGTTTCCAATGACGAGTAAATTACACTTGGATCTTAATACATTTGTGAAATAAACCAGATCTCCAAACCGCGGCCTTACCGTTTCATGTCGTCTCAGTCTCTCGAACATGCTCATAGGTGTCCGATGATCCTAGCTTCCTGAATGAGGAGTGGGCACTGGATCAGACCATCCATAGGGCCCGCGAGACCCTCTCCGTCGTCCTTCGAGTTGTTGCGCTCGCCGTCGAACCGGGCATTCTCAACATGGTCAACGAACAAGAGGATTCAGGAGATGACTTTATTTTGACTGGATGACAGTACAGACCCACTAGGGCCATAGCCGTACTTACGCAAGTGCCTCCTTATTATGTAGAACTATATTTTTTTGCTTCCTCCTGGTTTCCTGATATCACGGTCCCACACCATTGTCAACCTATGTAGTCAATAAATGAGAGAGTTACACAAGGAGCGGCCGATAGCTAGGACCAAGCAGCTCGAGCAGTATTTGTGTTTTTCAAGTGTGAGCACTGCAGAGTTTTTCTTGAGTGATGTTTTCGTTGTTTTTCAGAGGAGCGCAGGGTATTAACTGGGCGGGCTGTGGCCCGTCTAGCCCAGGCCAGATATCTAGCCTAGATATTAATTTTTTTCAAGCTGGAAATGGCTGGCCCTGCAATACTTATTTTTCAAGAATACTCAGGCAAGGTCAACTTGTTATTCTCCACCCCGCTGGGCTGCAAATCTTTCCTAGGAGGGATGCATTAGGCTTAACAAGAAAATGGGTTTTAAGAAATAATAAATGGGACGTAATTATAAAAACTGGGTTGTAACTATAAAAAATGCATCAAACACGTAATTAGTTTATAAAGTATTATTTTAGGATTTTGAAAATTTTAATTTCATTAATTGTTGCACGCGCAATGTTTCATTGGATTTTTACGTAAGACAAATTTATATTGAAATTGTATTTAATTTGACTAGAAATTTCAGGATAAAAATATTTCGGATCCCATCAAAATGTGGGAAATTTTATTGAATTCTGTTTTGAACATTTGGTTGAAATTATTAATCATTGTCCTATCTAGAAATGGGCTATACTTTTAACAAACTGTAAACGGGTTGTAGTAAATTCCATTAGAATTCAAAAATGGGTTGTAATTCTTACAAATCTCAAATGGGCTATAACTTCTCTGCCACACACTTGTGGGCCTACTAAGTTGACGCGTCCCCTCAAAAAAAAATAAGTTGACGCATATGCAAGGCTTTATCAACTTATAGTCAACACACAGTTCTAGCAACAGTGGCCGTTAGATGTCCATCCAACGGATGTCGTGCTTCTTCTGGGAGTGCACTCGGATATTCTAGCTTCACCCGCCCAAAAAATGATTCCTGCCCCTGACATCGGCGCGCACCGTTTCAGAGGCTGACCTATGGGCCTTGTAAGTTGACGCGTACTAAGGGCTTTGTCAACTTAGTGAATATAAACGATTCTATCTACAATGACCGTACGATGTCCATCCAACGGCCGTCATGCTTCTTCAACCTCTGGTCTTCTTTCTCCAACCTCCCAAATCAGCGCCGGTCGTGGACGGCTATGCTGTCATGGAGGCCTCACAGCCCCCTACTACTCCCACCACTGGCCAGGCCCTGCAGTGACAGCATCCTCACACCGCAGTCGAACGAGTGAACCCTCGTACTCCTCTCTGTGTGGGCATCCACTGCCGCGTCTTCCCTGGCTCCGCGTCGTCCCCTTCGTAGGCCTCGCCGTCGTCTACCGCCTTGGTGCTCTTAGCGTGGCATGGTCAATGTGGTCAACGACCGACTTCCATCGGAAGAGTACTGTACGTGGAGAGGCTGACAGCTCGGTCAACGTCCGCAGCAAGGAAGTGCCTCCTTATTACACAGAAAATAATTATTCCTCCACCTGACAGCAGGGACCCACCGGACGAGCCACCATATTTTGTGAAAAAAACGTTTCCCCCCTGACTGCTGGGACCCACCAGCTACATCTTCACACGCAAGGAAGTGCGTCCATATTATGGGCGAGAAAAATGATTCACCCCCTGACTGATGGGACCCACCAGCTACATCTTCGCACGCAAGGAAGTGCGTCCATATTACGGGCACAAAAAACGATTCGCCCCCTGACTGCTAGGACCCACCAGCTACATCTTCGCATGCAAGGAAGTGCCTAACAGTCGGGACCCACCTGGTCGAAGCGTACGTAGCATTGTCATTCTGGTCGCGAACGTGTACGTACATACTAGTCGATCGGTCTATCTGCAGGCTGCAACGATGAACCGTGGCCGTGCAAGGAAGGACACGTGTCATAGTAGAGGCACACACGTGTCGTGTAGAGGCGCGCATGTAGCATGTACACGTACATACAGCGGCCAGGGTGCAAGAAAGAAAATATGGCCACGTACGTACATACGGTGCCCGCAAAAAAATTTACGTACATACGAGCGGGGTATTGAACGCCTACTTGCGATTACGTACGGCAAGGGCTCGTGTACATGGCTGTGGCTCGGTCGGAACGAGAAACTGTGTCATCTTCATGTTCATGGGGAGCCAACCGGTTGGGTCAGAACAGAATGCCTCGTCGTGTTCATCGGGAGCCAACCGGCATGGATAGAATAGGTGATGGAAACGAGGCCTACCGTACCGCAGAACGGAGGAAACGGCCTTGTGTTTGACCGGCCATGGTGGAAACGGGATCCTGTTCATCGGGAGGGGTCTGGCATACCGCAAAACGGAGGAAATGGACCTCCTATGTTCGAAACGGGGTCCTGTTGACCGGGAGGGGTGTGGCGTACCATAAAACGGAGGAAACAGACTTGTGTTGGAGCGCTACGGTCGAAATGGGGGTCCTGTTCATCGGGAGGGGTGTGGTGTACCGCAAAATGAGACTCCACGAGATACTGTTCATCTCCACCGTCGACCTCGTCCAGCCTCCATGGGCTACCGTTCATCCACCGTCGGCCTCCTCCAGCCTCCACCTATGACTGTTCATCCACGGGCTCCTGTTCATCCAACCCTCTCCACGGGGTCCTGTTCAACCACCCCTCCATGGGATACTGTTCATCCAGCCCTCCACCGGCTACTGTTCAACCAGCCATCCACCGGCTACTATTCAACCAGCCCTCCACGGGGTCTTGTTCATCCAGCTCTCCACGGGGTCCTGTTCATCCAGCCCTCCACGGGGTCCAGTTCATCCACCGGCTTGATCGATCGGGGTACTATTCATCCAGCGGCAACGGCCTCTACTACTATGGGTTCCTGTTGATCCAACCCCCACCGAGAACTGTTCATCCAAACCCCCCAACAACGCTCACTGTTCATCCAGAGGCAACATCGATCGGCTTCAGTTAGCAGCAGTAGCGAAGGAATTGCTCGATCGAGTTCAGTTAACAGCCATCGATCGATCGCTCGGATTCAGTAACGCGTATCCTATAGTGCAATCACTCGGGTTCAGTTAGAGAGCAACACCTCGCACACACGCGCGTATGTATAAGAGAAAAACGCATCACTTGGCCCCCTACCACCCACCGTAACCGGGAACTCCCCCGATATTTTCCTCTCCCTAGCTTCTACCACGGTTTTCTTCATCATGGATGGACCAAAGAATCTCATGCAGCCGCATCTCCGGCCCGCCCAGGATGAAAAGCCCATTTTCTGTCATGATTTTTTGTCATAGAAGTAGGACCCCACCACATTTATGATGATACCGGGTTTTGTCACAATTATCATCATAGAAGTTTCATAAGTATGGCAGAAAAAAAATTCATTCGGCCCAAAATGTCACGGATGTGTCTTTTTGTTGTTGTGATGCATATATATTATATATATGGTTGCTCGCCGTTGAGGCGACCGCGGAGCGCTCTGCTCGCGTCCCGCCGCGCGCGCTCTGCCAGCGGTTGGGCATGCACACGATCACGTCAGGGGCACAATATGCATGCGGTTGCGCCGCGCGTGTTTCCACGCGATGCAGTTATGTGCGGCACGATGGAGTTAAACGCTGCAAATTAGAACAGCCATCAGGGCCTGCCGATACACTACAAGAAATATGTCAACTTGCGACCATCACTATTGATCGCTGAATGGTCATTGTTTTTCATTTGCGATCGTTTTGCGACCAAAAATAGATGGTCAAAAGCTGGCTGTCGTAAACTGAAATTAACGACCTTCTTTGTGATATGTAAAAGATTGTTGGTTCCATGACCAAAATTTAGGTCACTAGCAACCTCCCCAAGCCACGTAGGATCCAGCGTGGCAAGCTGACGTGGATAAGAATCAGCCCGGTCCAATTCGGTGTTTTACATGGGTCGAGCCCAACAATTCAGCCTTTATATATTTTTACCTGTCAATTTTTGGTTGACTTCATGGGCCTAGCCCAACATTGCAACTTTTTTAATTATTGGGCCTTGGCCTTTTCATCTAAACAATTTTAATTTCCTTTTTTTATTAAATGGGTCCACTAGTCAGATGGGTCCCAATTGTCAGGTTCTGATAACTGGGTCCCAGTTGTCAGGTTTGCGTCTGGTAAGTGAGTCCCATCTATGAGGCTCATATTCTTTATATTTCAACCAGTATTTATTGGCAGACAAAAAGCACACGTTGCCAATACAAATAAGAGCAACCAGATCACGTTGCCAATACATATAACCATGTGTAATACAGTACTTTACAAGCTCTACGTGTGTAATGAGCTCTACAAGTGTGATACAGTACTGCTTTACAAGAAAATGACGAACTCGCTGGACGACCATAGTCAAGGCTGGGAACAAACAAAACCGCAACATGGCTTCCTCCGCCACCTTGTTACATGAATGAGAGAATAATTATAAAAACTGGGGCAAATACATTATGAACAGACCATTCAAGAAAATAACATTTATTTAGAATGATAACGCAAATTGAGCTAGCTAGTACCATGCCTTTTGTTCTCCAACTAGTTAAAATGAGATACCCAAACATACAAGAATACAGATAAACAGCGGAAGTGATACCGAAACAGATACACAAGTTGATATGTAGCACGCAGATCCATCAAGTATATATCATGATGTCTATTCATCATATAGATGTACCATTGCAAACCAAGAGATACCAAAAAAGTGGAAGAGCAACAATTAATAATGTACTAGATTAGTAAGTAGGCTAATTTAATTGAGTGCGACAACTTGGTTGCTGTTCAAGTTGTTGTTGTTTTAGCAGCAATGGCATACTCAAAATCTAACAAGTATTAGTACTCTGATGTGCTAGTGCTAGTATTAAAAAAGGATGAATTTGACTAGAGTAAGGAAAAAACTGATGAAACAGCAAGGCCATGACCACCACCAGGTGCATAGATACTCTACCTAATGGGCCATTAGAAGAAAGCAAGCGGTTGAAAAAGATAACAAACATCAACCATTATGAAATTACGATAGCAGCAACCCGTGCAGGGAGATTAGCAGCAAGTGAGTGAGCAGAGGGAGAGGGAGGTGCTACCTGCTGGGAGCGGTGCGTGGTCGCGGCCGGGCTAGACTCATCGAGCTCAGAGAGGGCAACTTGGTTGCCTTGGAAGCGGAGGAGCAGACCCCTTCTTGCGGGACAGGGCCGGTTCCTAGGTGCGTCCCTCCTCCTCGAGCAGGATAAGGCCATGTTCCCGGCCAGACCTCCTATTCATCCAACAGCGGCAGTTCAACACCACAACAAAGTACAAAGCAAAATAAATAAAGGAGGAGAATGATGTACAATGCTACCCCAGAAGCAAGACATCAGGCAAAGAAAATAAGGAGCCTAAGAATACCCTTTAGAATATACTATCATATTGGGAGAATACCCTTCAGAACATATCAGACATCAGACAAATAAATCACAAGGAAAACACGCAATAAAAATGAGCACAGGCTGCAGAGCCCTATCATATTGGAAGAATACCTTTCAGAACATATTGCACAAGCTGTCCGCAACAAAGACAATTGTTGCAAGATTGTAACTTACTAATAAATCAACAACAAAAAACTAACGATGATACATCTACTCTTGTCTACTGTCTGCTGTTACAAGAATAGCTGCATGCACCTGTGGCCAAAGGAAATACTCAGTTTTTTGGGCTAGTTTGATTTGTACTTCTACTTGCATATATACAAAGCACCGAATGGTTAGCCGGGACAAGATGGTAAATTGATCCCAAAGCACCAAATATTACAATATGATGCAATTGGTTATTCAAAATTTTGACTTGCATACAACATCACTACACTGTTACTGCTATCAACTCATGTTCACTCCCTGGACCTAACCTGTACAGAACTATTTTGAGAATATAACAAGATTGGTTATCATAATAAAATACTATTTATTTCCCTCACTATTTAGCACAATTATCTTAGAATATAATACCAATCACTGAACACTTTCTCGCAGGGTCATGCCTACATTCTGTATTTGGGCATCACTCCTAGCATAGACTGAAAGACATGCTAGGATGTCGTCAATTCTAACTTCACATCTGCATAAGAATCACTAGAGTAAGCAAACCATAAAAGCATAGAGCATATATCGTTCCCCATTTCGCGGAGAATCTCCTCTTGCACCTAGGTGGTCACCGCCACAGCCTCCTATTACACAGCAACCAGGTACCCGGCATGCACATGTGAGTTGGCAACTAGGTGATATCCTAGCGAGATGCATCAATCATGTCGAGCTCTCGTTGTGGCACAAATCAAATGGTACAAAGTAGTAGTCGAATATATGAGGTACCCAAACCAGCAATTCCACATAAAAATAGAGACAGACAATGCATCTACTAAGAAACCGTGAACTCTGCCACAACAGCATAATGATCAGAGCAGGCTCGCTAAACGACCCATCTAGTAGCAACATGTAGGATACCAAAAATTCACAGAGAGGGCAGGGTTGAAGCGCGAGCAGTGTCGATGCTTTTGTGCACGGGCCTCATCTCGCTCCCACGCTCCATCGGCTCACGCACGCTTCAAGGGAAAGTAAGAGCAGCGAAGATTCGCATCAGAGACCAGAGCAAAATCAGAAGCAAGAGCAAAGTAATAACAATCCACGGAAGGCACATGGCTCCTCACCGCTGAAGCAGACAACCCAAGAGCCCGGATTGGGCGGATCTCTGAATCAGAACTCCGCGGCAAAGACCGCGTCACGGGAGGGGGCGGCGCGGTTGGCGGCTGGTCGGGGCTTCGCCGTCGACATCTGGCCGTAACCCTAAGGAGCCGCCCGCGTCGTCGCATGTGTGCGGTGGAGTGCTGGTGCACCGACTCCGGAAGCACCACCTTGACCGCCTCGGACGACATCTGCGGGCATGAAAAATCGAACACCAAAGGAGTGCATGACAGCGTCAGAACCTTGGCTCGAGAAGGAGAAACGCACGGGCTCAATGTGGGGCACAACATGAGAGGAAAATACCTTGGGGTTGGGGACGCCAGAGGAGGAGACGAGCTAGGGACGGGCGTGACCGGCGTGCGCCTCCCTGCCGGCCCCATGGAAGCAGCCGAACAGGCACCACGTCCTCCACCTCAGCCTCACTGTGTCCCCCTCACGAGCGTCGAGCCTTGGAGCCTAGGAGGAAGGCAAGGTGAGAGGTGCATGGCGAGGGGAGAGGTCGGCGGTGGTGGGTGGCGGTGGCGGTGGTGCCTCGATCGGATCTAGGAGAAAGATGACATGAGGGAGTGGAAGGCGGCGGCGGCGGGGTGCCTCGATCGGATCTGGGGAATGGGAGAGAATGAGGGCGGGTGGGTGGGTAGGTGGGTTAGGGTTTGGGTTTCTCGGGAGAAGCTCCATCGTTGATGGGTTGTGATGGAATGCTCAGATTGCTTCAGACTAGGTGATCCACGTGATTGTGGTTCCTCGCTTCTCATTGGCCGGTTTTTTGTGCTGGAATCTTTAAAATTTGGACTCAATTCTTCTAGTATGTTTTTTAAGAAAAAACTACAAATTTTTCTTGTAAAAAGGACCACAACTTTTTTCAAAAATATTCGTCCACAACTTATTTACAATTAACTAAAATCTCAAGAGCACAACCATTTACAATTAAGCTAGAAAATCAAAACACTACGGCCCGACACTGCTTCATTGCAACTCCGCCGGTACTGACAATGTTGGATCACAGCACCGGCGGTCCCCGACGATGCTCTGTTGCATCACCGGTGACTATTGCAGCATCACCTTCTGCAGCCACCCCCGACGACCTTGCAACACCATCGTTGTGTGCATGACCGGTGGCCACTACCCGACAGCCAGCGCTGTCACGCATTACTACCCCACACCATGAGCTTCGACACCCCTCACATCAACAAATCGTCGCCATCATCGTCGAACAGCAGCCATCGCAGCAGCAGCAGCTTCACCGACCGGGGTGGAAGAGGGCCTAGACTGAGGGGAGGTTATTAAGGAGAGAGGAGATGAAGGTTACAGAGGGGGTGGCGAGAGAGGAGCAGAATTATTCCCCGATTCAAAAAAAGTGTTCTAAAAAATGAGCTATCATGTGTGAAGATTCATGACTAAGGAAGTTTTCATTTTCTTTGGACGAAAAAATCATTTTCCATTTTTCGACCGCCCAAAAAGAGGTTTTTTGTGAAGAACCTACCAAATAATTGTTGCAAAATTGGGTCAAATCAATTTTATAAAATACTAGGACATATTTAATGCACAATTGACCAAATGTTTGGGTGTCAAAAGTTTTTATCCACCTCTCGTGAAAACGATAAATTTCTGCCAATTCAGCTGAAAGTGGGTCAAATTTGAACTACAGCTGCCTTGTAGTTTCCTCTTTATTTTTTCCAAAAATCATTTATATAGGTACATAAGTATCTATTTAATCAGAGAAACATCAAAAGTTTTCCAAGATTCAACCTCTAGCTAGGAACGGTCAAGCCCGCCATTTTGACTGCATTTTGAAACAGGCATAAAAAAATCAAAAAAAATCAAAAAATTGGAAAACCTTCGCATTGTGTCATTATATGGAACCAAGTTGCCAGAAAAAGTAATAAACTTGTAATACGGCAATTATTTTAAAAAAGTGTTCTCAGAAATGAGCTATCATGTGTGAAAATCCATGGCTTTCAAGACAAATGATCAATCTTATGGCCACATTCATGGCATAGTTTGTTCAAATGATCTCATATCATGCACAAGGGTGCATCTTGGAATTCCACACAATGTTGCCTACGGGAGTGTTCATTTTCTTTGCACAGAAATTTCATTTTCCATTTTTTGATTGTCCAAAATGAGATTTTTTGGGAAGGACTGATCATATATATATTTTGCAAAATTGGACCAAATAATTTTGATAAAATACTAGGCCATATTTAATGCACAATTGACCAAATGGTTAGGTGTAAAAAGTTTTGATCCACCTCTCGTGAAAAAGCAAATTTCTGTCGATTCAGCTAGAAGCGGGTCAAATTTGAACTACAGCTGCCTTGTAGTTTGCTCTTTATTTTTTCCAAAAATCATTTATAGGTACATAAGTATCTATTTAATTAGAGAAACATCAAAAGTTTTCCAAGACTCAACCACTAGCTAGGAAAGGTCAAGCCCGCCGTTTTGACCGCACTTTGAAATGGGCATAAAAAATTCAAAAAAACAAAAAAAGGGAAAACCTTCACATTTGTGTCATTACATATGACCAAGTTACCAGAAAAAAATAGTAAACTTATAATACGGTGATTATTTTAAAAAAGTGTTCTCAGAAATTAGCTATCATGTCTGAAGATTCATGGCTTTCAAGCCAAATGGTCAATCTTATGGCCACATTCATGGCATAGTTTGTTCAAATGATCTCATATTGTGTCCAAAGGTGCATCTTGGAATGACAAACAATGTTGGCTAAGGATGTTTTCATTTTCTTTGGATGAAAAATTCATTTTCCATTTTTTGAATGCCCAAAATGAGTTTTTTTGTGAAGGAGCTACCACATATTTGTTGCAAAATTGGACCAAATCATTTTTTCTAAAATATTAGGCCATATTTAATGCATAATTGACAAAATGGTTGGGTGTCAAAAGTTTTGATCCACCACTTGTGAAAAAGACACATTTCTGCCAATTCAGTAGGAAGCAGGTCAATTTTGAACTGCATCTACCTTATAGTTTGCTCTTTGTTTTTTACAAAAATCATTTCTAGGTATATAAGTATCTATTTAATCAGAAATACATGGTTTGGTGGCGACACATCGAGGTTTGGATGGTGGACGAGGGCCCCAACTCCAGAGCGTGTAAACTCGCATGCCCGCCGCGTGGACACCGCGTGACCGTGGCGTTGCCATGTGTTCTGGGCAGCCTAGGAACGTCTAGGGGGTTGGCTACTTCCAGGAAGGTGCTAGGAAGAAAATTACAACATAAAATTCTCACGAATAGACCGAACTATGCTCAAACATGAATTAGCAGCCAAGTGTTTGATTAGCGATACGGGAAATGCGCATGGCCAATGGGAGTGAGTTTTGGCTAAGGATGATCATCTACTAAGAAGACTGTCTTCACAATTTTTTAGCTCAAAAGGAGGAGCCTAGGTGGTACTTGCTTTGCACAGTACCACACTGGACAAAAATATGAATGTTGAAGCTGGGCTCAAAATAATGAATGGATTGAGCTAAAATTTGGTGGAGGATGGTTATTTGGGCATAGGAAAGCACTGTAGAAAATTGATACTATTTGGACATGCCAAAGTGACACTTCCTTCAAAATGCTATTCCCTAGACAGAAACTTGGGAAAATTAGCGAGAGAAATTGGATAAATGAAATGAGCTCAAATTTGACGTAGGTAAGTTACATAGGTATGGTCATGCCCTGGTAAATTTTCAGATCATTTGGGTAAGCCTAGCTAGTACTTACTTCACAAAGCTTCTCTCGAGATAGAAACTTTGGAAATTTCCTGAGAAATATTTACCAGCAAAATGGAGCTGAATATTATCATGTGGAAATGATTTGGGTATGGAAGAGTTCCCAAAAAGTTTGAGGGTAATAGGTGGGATCTGGATAACACTTGCTTTACAATGTGCCAATCTGGCCATAAAATATAAACTGAACCTGGGCTCACATAGATGATTTGCCTAAGCTGCAATTTGGAGGAGGGTGATAATTTGGGCATATGAAGGAACTGCATAAATTTCATGTCATTTGGATATATAAAAATGGTACTTCCTTCACAGTGCTTCTAGTTGGAAAATAAACTTTGGAAATTTTCCGAGGAAGATTTACTAGGCAAATGGAGCTGAATTTTGTCATGAGGCAATGATTTGGATAGGAAAGAGTGCCCAAAATTTTTGAGGGAAATCAAGAATATATAAATAGCACTTCCTTCACAAAGTATTGTTGTGAACAGAATAGGAAAATGAATATTGTTGAATTATTTTTGAACTAGGCAAGGAATGATTTTTACATATTTGACGAAGATAAGACCCAAAGAATTTATTAGATTTTTTGGGGAATTTTTGGAATGACAGAAATATAGGTTGCTTCACAACCTAGGGAAAAAATTGACACATGGACATGACACATAGGCAAAACTGATGAGGTGGCGCCTAGTCATAGAAATCCACCACAATTTACAAGGTTACGACCATCTATATTGTTCATGATCAGCTAGAAATAAGGCAGCAGACCAGTGCTGTCTGCTTTATGACCATTTCATGTAAGGAAATTACGACCTTTCTAACCAAAATGGTCGATATAGTTGAGGGTTTGGAGCCCCGCCGAACAGCTTTTGACCAATTGATCTCAAATGGTCGTAGATCTATGACCAATTCTTCCAGGGTCACTGACAGAATGTCACTAGTTGACATATTTCTTGTAGTGATATTCCTGGCCGTCCGGCTTCCCCTTTAATTCGCGCGGCCATTATAACCTTAGTCTCTTCAACCTTTCGATCGCGCCCCACAACAGAACAAGCACACCCACGACGACACGTAGAGAGGGGATGTCCAGTGGCGCTCCAATCCAGTTCGGTGAGCATAGAGTGGAGACCCACGTGAGGGAGACGGATCTTTCGGTGGTGTACACCATCGACCCGGCCATGGTGGACGACTACATCAACAGCGTTGAGTAGTTGCTTGCTCGAGACAAGTACAAGGTGGTCGGCATCGACCTCCAGTACACCACCGGTCGTCCTAGCATAGATCAGAAGGTTGCCGTCGCCCAGCTGTGTGTGGGACATCATGTCCTCATCTACCACTACTGCATGGCCACAGAGCCTTGCGACCGTTTCAACAGGTTTGTCAACAACACCGACTACAAGTTCGCCACGGTGGAAACCACCGACGATGTAAACATGCTCAGTGTTACGGACTTGGCCTGTAAGAACCTTGTCGAAATCCGTGACCACTACAGGGTCTGGGGCAGCACGAAGAAGGACTCCCTGGTCGAAGTCGCCTCGGCCATCATCAACCCCTAGTACGAAAAGATGTAGCGGGATGCCCAAAGAACAAGTCCCCTATCCTGGCACAGGGCCTAGATGCGGCAACTGGATGAACCTCACCTCTGGTTCACGGCCAAGAGCGTGTACACATGCTACGAGATGCATAGGCAGATCGTTGACATGAGGAAGTGCCTCGTTACCCAAATCGACGAGCCCGGATCGAGCCACAAGCAGAGCAAGCGTCACAAGAAGTATATGATGATCAGATGATCGTTTATGCTAGTTAATCGTGCATGTAATATATAGTTTACTTTATTGGTGTGTGGAAATGGCATGTGTGTAGTAGCCACCTATGTAATTATGCATGTAATAGTTTACTTTGGTGTGTGCAAATGCCATGGTTGTAGTAGCCACCTATGTAAGTGGATATTTAATTTGGTTATGCAAGCATGTCCTTATAAGTGTGTGTATATATATATATATGTTGTTGTTCTGTATGCAATCCCATCGCACAACACACACGTCTTTTTAGCAGCAACCGTATGTGTTATTATCGGTCTTCACACACATTTCTGATTACAGACATGTTTGCCGCGTATCACACACATCTTGTTAAGTTGAACCGTTTCTGTTCTCATGTCTCAATGCAAACAGTTCATCCGAGTGAACCGCATGCGGTATATAGCACACACCTTCATCTGGCTGACCATTTCTTTTGTGTTTCCTAATCACAAATAGTTCATCCGAGTGAACCGTATGCTGTATATCGCACACACCTCCATCTGGCTGCCTGTTTCTTTGTTCCTCCTCATCGCAAACAGTTAATTGAACTGAACCATGTGCCCTGCATCGCACACGCAACTAAAATATGAACCGTGTTTGATGGCTCCGCCATCGCAAACTTTTTTGACCTTTTTTGATGGTTTTTTACACCACCGTTTGCGATTATGGCATCGCATACAATTTTGTCGAAGGGTCTCAGATCGTAGTGTCGCGTTAGTAGCATCCTACAGTAGTGACTAATGATTAACCCTCCCGCAAGCATCCGCAACTACGATAGAAGTATTAAGAATAAATTCTAACCATAGGATTAAACTTTTGGATCCAATTGGTCCGTTACGGAATAGCTCATAAACTGGGGTTTAAGCTTCTGTCACTCTCACAACCCATCATATAATTTCTACTCCACAATGCATTCGCTTAGGCCCAAATATGGTGAAGTGTCATGTAGTCGACGTTCACGGGAATCACAACATACATACTATCAAAATATAGAACACATATCAAGTTCACATGATTACTTGCAACATGATTTCTCCTATGACCTCAAGAACAAAAGTAACTACTCACAAATGATAATCATGCTCAAGATCAGAGGGGTATTAAATAGCATACTAGATCTGGACATATAATCTTCCACCAAATAAACCATATAGTAATCAACTACAAGATGTAATCAACACTACTAGTCACCCACAAGCACGAATCTATAGTTTCAGCAATAAGATTGAACACAAGAGATGAACTAGGGTTTGAGATGAGATGGTGCTATTGAAGATGTTGATGGAGATTGCCCTCCCCAAGATGGGAGAGTTGTTGGTGATGATGAGGACGATGATTTCCCCCTTCGGGAGGGAAGTTCCCCCGGCGGAATTGCTCCGCCGGAGGGCAAAAGTGCTCCTGCCCAAATTCTGCCTTGAGACGGTGGCGCTCCATCCCGAAAGTCCTCTCCTCATTTTTTATAGGTTAAAATGACGTATATACCAGAAGATGGGCACCAGAGATGGGCCTGGGTGAGCACAACCCTCCAGGGCACGCCTAGGCTCCCTAGCACGCCCAGGTGGGTTGTGCCCACCTCGTGGGCCCCCTCTGGTAGTTATTGGCTCCAATATTCATCGCATAATTGATAAAAAATCTCCATGAAGTTTCAGCTTGTTTGGAGTTGTGCAGAATAGGTGGCCTAACGTAGCTTTTCCAACTGCCAGAATTCTCCCTCTTTGTGTATACCTTGCATATTATGAGAGAAAATGCATTAGAATTACTCCAAAAAGCATTATTATGGATAAAGACAACATAAATAACAGTAAGGAAACATGATGAAAAATGGACGTATCAACTTCCTCAAGCTTAGACCTCGCTTGTCCTTAAGCGAAAAACCGAAATCGAAAAACATGTCCAGATGCTTAGAGAGAGAGGTGTCGATAAAAATAAAATACAGACATAGAAGCATCGTGTTCATTATCATAACACCAACAAACTTAAACAGAAGACTCATATCATAAAGCTCTTATCATAGACTTCTCATGAATAAGTGACAATTCATCATACTATTGAAGTATAAAGCAAAAATTCTATTACAAACCAACAAACTATGTTCTCAGTCAACTTTGCAACCACAATTCATTATCTTTTCAGGAAGGGTCACGTATCAGAGCCTTTAGGCAAGTCCACATACTCAACCATCATATAGTGTTCTATGATTGCTAACACTCACCGCGTACACATGAGCAAAATGTTTCAACCGGACACATAGAAAGATAGGGGCTTATAGTTTCGCCTCCGAATGTATTCACCTAAAGGGTGATGTCAACAATAATAACTCATGCTATCTATATTCAACTGTACATATGTGCCTAGATCTTTCCTCACCAGATGATGCTTGCCAAAGGAGAAAAATAAAAAGGAATAGAAGGAAAACTTTGACACTTGCATAAAAGTAACTACATAAAAGTAAAAGATAGGCCCTTCGCAGAGGGAAGCAGAGGTTGCCATGCGCTTATTTATTTGTATGCTCAACCCCTTAGTGCAAAAGAATGTCACATTGTATTGCCCCTTGTGATAGCAACCCTTATTATGTAGTCTGTCACTTTTATTCTTTACCATCACAAGTTCGTACAACGCTCAATTTTCTCTTACACTAAATGATCTCACACTTTTAGAAGCAATTTTTATTGCCTTTTTGCAAAGATGACAACTTACTTGACGGATCTTGCTCAATCCCTAGGTAGGTATGGTGGACACTTGAAAATAAGATTTGGGTTTTAAGGGTTTTTGGATGCACAAGTAGTATCTCTACTTAGTGCGGAATTTCTGGCTAGCAAAGATAGAGGCAAGCACCACATGTTAAAGGATCCATGACAATATGACTTCTATGTGAATATAAACAAACATAAACCATTAAGTTGTCTTCCTTGTCCAACGTCAACAATTTTGGCATATAACATTTTGATGAAGGCTCACAATTACAAAAGATTTCTAGGATAGTGTATTTATATGTGTATCTTCTCTTCCCTTATTAATTCTTTCATGAGTTGCATCATTGACTAATGCTATGTTTGTCAATCTATAATAAAATTTTCTACTTATATTTTTCCTTATGTGGTGTCATCACCTACCATAACATTAGTATATGATCTTCTTGATTTATTTCCTTTCTTTTATTTATATCATTTCCTTTAATTTATTTCTTATCTTTCAATTGCAACAAGAAAGTAACGAAAGTAAAAACTCAAACTAAACTTTATTATATATCTGGCACACGATTACAAGGATAGATCACTAAGCAAACTCTCAAAGAAGAAAGGATCGAACTAAACTTTTATTCATCTAAAGCAAAAGATCGAACTAAAATAAGTAAAGGCAAGAAGATAGTGGGATGATACGATATAGGGGCACCTCCCCCAAGCTTGGCAAAAGCCAAGGGGAGTGTCCATACCTGATACTCAATTATCCTTTGGTGATGAAGAAGAATGTGGCGGTGAAGTGGCAGTTTCCAATATAACCATGAGTAGATCATTCAAGCGTTGGATCTCCCGAAGGGCTTGATGAATTAGCTCACCGTTTTTCTTCACTTCATCCATTATGTGTTTATTTTCCAGGCCCCAAGGGTTTATTCCTGCACTTTTCTCTTGGGCGAGATATGTCCCAATTCGACGGTATGTGCCTACGAGGAGTATTCTCGAACCCATAGTTCTGAATCAAATTGCAAAAATTGTTATGATGTAACTTGTGTAAAGGCCTCCTTTGTGGGGTTTCTTCTTACACTTCAAGGCTCTCTTGATTAGTTCGTGACCTCATAGCTTGAATGGAGATGCTAGCCAAGGTGCCTCTCTCGGAAGCCGGGAGTGAACCCCAAAAGTATTCTCCTCCTCTTCCTCCATAGCCACCTCTTTAGCTTCCTCTCTTCCTAGATCCTCCTGAAACACCCATGCGTCTTCTTCTCCATTGTTGGAGGGTGAGGAAGGCATGAGGCTAGCCTGGCTGGATCTGACAAGAAACAGCAAGAAAATAAACAGAGGATTTCTCCGCGATACGGTGGTTAACATGTTTGGGGAGTATATATAGATTTTTTATCTTTGGGGACAAGCAAACTGTTGAAAACAGAGTCCGGAAGGTGTCCCAGCTGGGCACAACCCACCTAGGCACGCCTGGCAAGCCAGGCGTGCCCTAGTGTGTTGTGCCCACCAGGGTACGCTACTTGGAAGTTTCTTATTTTCCTATTTTTCTAAATATTCCAAAACTGACGAAAAATATTTTTGTGGATTTTTTGGAGTCCGTTAACTTACCGTATCACATACCTCCTTATTTACTTGATACTGGAGTGTTCCGAAAGGACTCTTTTATATGTTCTTCCGGTGTTAAAGTTTGGATAATATTTCTTTCAACATTAATGGGCGTACCTGAGATATAATGTTTTATTCGTTGCCCATTGACAACCTTTGGTTTAGTACCTTTGGCATTATTTATTTTGATGGCTCCAGACCGATAAACCTCCTCGATAACATAGGGACCTTCCCATTTTGAGAGGAGTTTTCCTGCAAAGAATCTGAAACGAGAGTTGTACAAAAGAACTTATTCTCCGACTTTAAACTCACGCTTTTGGATTCTTTTGTCATGCCATATTTTAAATTTCTTTGAATAATTTTGCATTTTCATAAGCTTGGGTTCTCCATTCATCTAAAGAACTAATATCAAATAACCTCTTTTCACCAGCAAGTTTGAAATGATAGTTGAGCTATTTGATGGCCCAATATGCTTTATGTTCTAACTCAAGAGGCAAATGACAAGCTTTTCCATAAAACATTTTATAAGGAGACATACCCACAGGATTTTTATATTTTCTTAGACCAATTCTTCCTGGACCTATTGCCAGTCTTTTGCAAAATTAATTTTATTTCTCTATTGCTAAGTTCAACTTGACCACTAGACTGAGGATGATAAGGTGATGCAATTCCATGGTTAACATCATACTTGGCAAGCATTTTACGGAAAGCACCATGAATAGAGTGTGAACTACCATCAGTCATTAAATATCTAGGGACTCCAAACCATGGGAAAATAACTTTCGTAAGCATTTTAATAGAGGTGTTGTGATCAGCACTACTCGTTGGAATAGCTTCTACCCATTTAGTAACATAATCAACAACAACCAAAATATGTGTATACCCATTAGAGGAACGAAAAGGTCCCATGTAATCAAATCCCCAAACATCAAATGGTTCAATAGGAAGTGAATCATTCATAGGAATTTCTTGACTCTTACCGTTATTACCTATTATTTGACATTCATCACAAGATAAGACGAACTTACATGCAACGTTGAAGAGAGTAGGCCAATAAAATCCAGATTGTAATACCTTGTGAGCAGTTCTATC
Source organism: Triticum urartu (assembly GCF_056163025.1). Taxonomy (NCBI): domain Eukaryota; kingdom Viridiplantae; phylum Streptophyta; class Magnoliopsida; order Poales; family Poaceae; genus Triticum; species Triticum urartu. Next base: position 446,649,678 of record NC_141876.1, read on the forward strand.
TCCAGCATCGTGCCCTCCATAAGCTTCAAAGTGACATTTCCGTAGGATTTGTCCCTGCTCATGCTCAGGTACACAACGTTTAATAATACCATCTACTCCTTCTTTATAAAGATGTGGGTCATCCCAAAAGTAATGTCTTAAATCATAGAAGAATTTTGTTCTTTTGTTGGTATGTAAAGCTAGGTGGTAAATATTTAGAAACAATGTAATTAGCATAGTCAGCATACCAAGGAGTTCTATGAGCAACATTTATTGCAACTTATCTGCTTATCAGGAAAACTATCATCAATAGGTAGTGGGTCATCATGCACATTTTCAATCCTAGATAAATTATCAGCTACGGGGTTCTCAGCTCATTTTCTATCAATGATATGTAAATCAAATTCTTGTAACAAGAGAACCCATCAAATAAGTCTAGGTTTAGCATCTTTCTTTTCCATAAGATATTTAATAGCAGCATGGTCGGTGTGAAAAATTACTTTGGAATCAACAATACAAGGTCTAAATTTATCACAAGCAAACACCACTACTAAGAATTCTTTTTCAGTAGTAGCATACTTTTATTGAGCACTGTCTAGAGTTTTACTAGCATAATGAATAACATTCAATTTCTTATCAACTCTTTGTCCTAGAACAGCACCGACAGCATAATCACTAGCATCACCCATAATTTCAAAAGGCAAGTACCAATCAGCAGGTGGTTGAACAATAGGTGCAGAAATTAAGGCTTTCTTGAGTGTCTCAAAGGCTTCTAAACAATCATCTTAAAAAACAAAAGGAATATCCTTTTGCAAAAGATTGGTAAGAGGCCTAGAAATTTTAGAAAAGTCTTTGATAAATCTCCTATAGAAACCAGCATGACCTAAGAAACTACGAATACCTTTTACATCTTTAGGGCATGGAATTTTCTCAATTGCATCAACCTTAGCTTTGTCCACTTCAATACCTCTTTCGGAAATTTTATGACCCAAGACAATGCCTTCATTAACCATAAAGTGGCACTTCTCCCAATTCAAGACAAGATTTGTTTGTTCACATCTCTTCAAAACTCGATAAGGATTGCTTAAACAATCATAAAAAGACTTCACATAAACAGAGAACTCGTCCATGAAAACCTCCCCTAAACATATAGCAGTCATACATCTTTGAATGGTAGCAGGTGCATTACATAAACCAAAAGGCATACGTCTATAAGCATAGGTTCCAAAGGGACAAGTAAAAGTGGTCTTTTCTTAATCAGGTTGAGAAACAGCTATTTGTGAAAAACCAGAATATCCATCAAGGAAGCAAAAATGTGTGTGCTTAGATAATCTTTGAAGCATTTTATCAATAAAAGGCAGAGGGTAATGATCTTTTCTAGTTGATTTGTTTAATTTTCTAAAATCAATTACCATTATATAGCCTATAACAATTCTTTGTGGAATAAGTTCATTCTTATCATTAGGAACAACAGTAATACCTCCTTCCTTAGGGACACAGCGAACATGACTTGCCCATATACTATCAGCTATAGGATAGATTATACCTCCTTCTAGAAGTTTTAATATTTCCGTTCTTACCACTTCTCTCATCTTCGGATTTAACCGACGTTGGTGATCAACAATGGGTTTAGCATCAGGCTCCATATTAATTTTGTGCTTACATAGAGTGGGACTAATGCCCTTTAAATCATCAAGAGTATATCCAATAGCAGCCCGGTGCTTCCTTAGAACTTTCAATAATCTTTATTCTTCATGTTCTAAAAGGTTAGCACTAATAATAAAAGGATATATCTTCTTTTCATCAAGATAAGCATATTTCAAAGTGTCTGACAATTTTTTTAATTCAAACACAGGATCACCTTTAGGTGGAGGTGGACCTCCTAGAGTTTCAATAGGCAAGTTGTGTTTAGGCAGAGGGCGTTGTTCAAAGAAAATCTTATCTATTTCATTTCTTTCATGCATATGTAAATCATTTTCATGGTCTAACAAATATTGTTCTAGTGGATCAGTAGGAGGCACAACAATAGAAGCAAGAACAATTAATTCATCTTTACTAGGAAATTCTTTTTCATGAAGCTTTCTACTATACTTGGAAAAATTAAACTCATGAGACTCATCACCAAAACTAACACTGACAGTTTGTTTCTCATGGTCTATTCTAGCATTAACGGTGTTCAAGAAAGGTCTACCAAATATTATGGGGCAAAAATCATCTTGTGGGGAACCAAGAACAAGAAAATCCGTAGGGTATTTTATTTTCCCACACAAGACTTCAACATCTCTAACAATCCCAATTGGTGATATAGTGTCTCTATTAGCAAGTTTAATAGTAACATATATGTCTTCTATCTATGTGGGTGCTATGTCATTCATAATTTCTTGATATAAGGAATAAGGAATAGCACTCACACTAGCACCTATGTCACATAAACCATGATAACAATGATCTCCTATTTTAACTAAGACAACGGGCATGCCAACAATAGGTCTATGTTTATCATTTTTATTAGGTTTGGTAATTCTAGCAGCTTCTTCACAGAAGTAAATAGCATGCCCATCTATATTTTCTTCCAAGAGATCTTTAACCATATAAATTCTAGGTTCCAATTTAATTTGTTCATCAGGTTTAGGTGTTCCAATGTAACTCTTGTTGACCACGGTTGAAACTTTAGCATGTTCCCTTATCCTAACAAGGAAAGGGGGTTTCTCAATATAAGCAGAAGGAACAACTGGATCAACATTGTAATGTATAGTTTCTTCTTTAATTGGTACTGGTTCTTTGATTTCTTCTTTAATAGGTGGGTGATATTTAAACCACTTCTCTTTAGGGAGATCAACATGAGCAGCAAATGATTCACAGAAGGAAGCTTCTATCTCAGATTCAAGTCCATATTTAGTGCTAAACTTTTGAAAAGCATCGGTATTCATAAAAGATTTAAAACAATCATACTTAAGCTTAATACCCAACTCTTTAGCTTCGTCGAGTTCTCAATCTTCAGAGTTGCATTTAATTCTTTCCAAAAGACCCCACCGGGATTCAATAGTCTTCTTCATAAAAGAACCATCACAAGAAGTATCGACCATGGTTTGATCATTATGAGAAAGCCGAGCATAAAAGTTCTGGATAGTAATTTCTATTGAGAGATCATGATTGGGGCATGAATATAACATTGAATTAAGACTCCCCCAAGCTAGAGCGATACTTTCTCCTTCATGAGGCAAAAAATTATATATATAATTCCGATCACGATGAACTAGATGCATAGGATAAATTTTTTGGTGGAACTCCAATTTCAAACGATTCTAATTCCAAGATCCAATATCATCGCATAGCCTATACCATGCCAATTCTTTTCCCTTCAAAGATAAAGGGAAAACCTTTTCATAACTTCATCCCCGGGTAAACCTACAAGCTTGAACAATTCACAAATTTGTTCTACATATATCAAGTGCATATCAGGATTTTTGGTACCATCTCCTGCATAAGGATTAGCTAGCACTTGTTCTATCGTACCCGAAGGAATTTCATATTCAATATTTTTAGTAGGTGCAGTAGGTTGAGGGGTAGCTAATTGTGGTTCCGGTCGAGGTGAAGACACCCCGAACAAACCCCTCAAATGATTGTTTTCCATAGAAACAAGTGACAATAAATTTCAACACATTATATAAATGTTTCCTTACCAAATTCCACTTACCAAAGGTGCTTCACTCCCCTGCAATGGCGCCAGAAAATAGCCTTGATGACCCACAATTATATGGGATCAATTGTAGCTCTTTTCAATAAGTAAGAGTGTCGAACCCAACGACGAGCAGATGGAAATGACAAGTAGTTGTCAGTAAGGTAATGTATGCAAGTGCTGAAATTTTAAGTAACTGAGTAGTTTGATAGCAAGATAATTTGTAACGAGCAACTAATGATAGTAGAAAAAAAAGTGTAGCAAGATAGCCCGATCCTTCTGAGGCAAAGGATAGGCCACAACGGTCTCTTATGGTAAGCAAAGCGTTCTTGAGGGTACACGAGATTTTCATCTAGTCAATTTCATCATGTTGGTTTAATTCATGTTCAGTACTTTGATAATTTGATATGTGGGTGGACCGGTGCTTAGGTGACGTTCTTACTTGAACAAACCTCCTACTTATGATTAACCCTTGCGCAAGCATCCGTGTAACGCCCGGATAATTAAACTACAGTAAACCTCTACTAAAGATGCCACGTCACCTCTGTTACTGATGCGAATGTCGTGTTAGTCCAAAACGTTTCAAATTCAAATTTGAATTAATGGAAAACAACCAAAGTTTTCAAACATTAAAACAAAAATGTTTGGTTTGTGCCAAATATTGCACTGGTAATTATAGTGAAGAAACCACATTTTTTAGAAAATGCTAAAATGCTCTAAAATAAATAAAACGGAAAAAGGAAAATAAATAAAAGAAAATACAAAAACAAAAACAAAAAAGAAAACTAACAAAAAAGAAAAAGAAGAAACCGCCCTAACCCCCTAGGACAATCGGCCCAGCTGCCGGCCGACCAGCCTAATTGGCCCATCCGGTCCACCCCACTCACCTTATTCCCCCACGTCCTAAAACCCTAACCCCCCACATGCACCTACTCCCCCGCACATCGCCATCCCCGTAAGCCACCCCTCTCCTCACCCGCTCACCGCGCATCCGCGTCGTCCCACACGCGCACGCCGCCGCACAGGCCGCGCCTGGCCTGCTCCCTACCGTGCGCCTCTTCCCCCGGCCTCATCCCCCGTTGGGTCCGTCGTGACCTCGCTCGGCCCCCCACACCGTCCCGCTCATGCGCACTCGCCCCGCACGTGCCTAGCCCGTGCCCCGCCGCTCCTCACTAGGGCCAGCCGGAGCTCTGCCGCTCTGCTCGCCGCAGCCACCCGCACGCACGCGCGCCCCTCCTCCCTGCTCGCTCACCGCGGCCCGCATCCCCGCTGGCCCCGTCCCGCTACCGCGTGCACGCGCCACACCGCCCGGTGCTGCCGTCTCGACTCCCCTGCACGTCGCTTCGCTGCCAGGAGCGCGCCGCTCTGGCCACATCCTCGCCTAGCGCAGGAGCCCGTGCCACCTGACCCGCGCCGCTTCCGCCTCGTCACGCCATGCCCCACTGCCGTGCCCAGCTCGCCCCGTAGTCGCCTTCACTACGAAACCTTGCCTGTCGCTCTGCATCGTCCCCGCAGCCGGCTACCGTGCTGACTCCCCCATGCCGAGCCGCTTCCCGTCGGGGCCGAACCTCGCCCTGTCGCCTCCTTGTCGTGCTGCTCCAGCTGCCGCCATGGCCAGTGGCCCCCTTGGTGGCCACGGGCTTGCAGGTGGGTGCATGCCCCGTCCGCGCCCGTAACCGCTGCCAAGCGGCCGTTTGGCCCTTGGGCCAATGACATGAGGGCCCATGCCCCTGGAACGTTTAAAAAAAATAATTAGTTAATTAATTAACCTATGTTAGTTAATCTAAATAACTAATTAGTTTAGTTAATCTGATAGTTAGTTAGTCTGTCAATGACAGTGGGACCCACATGTCAGTTTGACTAAGTCAACTAACTGTTTGACTGCCGACATCACCCTGCCATCATGTTGACATCATAAATGCATTTTCTAATTTAATTAATTAAGTTAATTCTAAAAATGATTTATATCTTTAAAAATTAATATAAATAATCCATAACTGGATGAAAATGCTTTGTACATGAAAGTTGCTCAGAACGACGAGACGAATCTGGATACGTAGCCCGTTCATCCGCCACACGCCCCTAGCATAGCGAACACGCAACTTTCCCCCTCCGGTTCATCTATCTGACAACGCGAAACACCGGGTGTCGTGGAATTGTCATGGCAGATGTCCTAGCGAAAGGACTTAGTCATAGGGCCATTGCAACTAGGAAGCTTAAAGGGGTTAATCGGGACAAAGGACACGAGAGATTTTATACTAGTTCGGCCCCTTACAATGAAGGTAAAAGCCTACGTCTAGTTGTGTTGATATTGCTAGGGTTCCGATCACCAAGAGGCTAGTTCACCGGCTTGGTTATCGATCTCTTGTTTCTTGACCTAAGCCGCCACTGGGTCGTCCCCTTATATACACGGGTTGACGCCTAGTGGCCTACAGAGTCCCGGCTGGCTCATAAATCGTGTCCGTCTTGGTGACTTCTTTTACATGCCTTTCCTTACATACGGCGGTTTACAATATTGGGCCTTAAGCCGCCTCTAGGCCTTTAGGCTTTCTATAAGATTTAATAAACTATCGCCTTGAATGTTTACTAGGCTTCCTTTGTGACCCGCCATTGGGGCTGACCCAGCCCCTCCTAGGCAGGTCATAACTGATAGCTATATCCCCAACATTAGGCCCCAGGTTGACTTTGAACTTTGTTCTTTGTCAATCTCCATCACTTCAACAAAAATCCATCTTCCTTTCCTCGCAGAAGTTTCTATAACCCGCCATGACGTCATCGCTGGAAAACACGAAAAACTTTTATGATGTCATCTCTCAACGGATCTTCATCTTTAATGCCTTCCGAGAATCGAGGCATCCATTTAGTTAGATAACCATTATTCGTGTCTTCCTCGATTTTCGTGCCCGCCTGTTCGCTTATCCCGTTATTAATAGGCACGCCCCGGTCTTTCTCATTTCCTATCTTCTTCGTCTTCTTCCTCTCGCAACCCCACTGCAACTCGAGCCCCACCGCCGTCGCAGAGCACCTCGTCATCGTCGACCTTGGCCGCTGCATCAACCAGAATCAGTTCAGAGAACGGCGGCGATCTTCCGTGGAGGATCCATGGCTGTAAGTCTTCATCCTCCTGCTCCTCAGATCCGCATTTAGGACTTCTAGGTTTTCCGCATGTTCTTCACAGTTCATCGCAGTTTCTTCGTAGTTCTTCCACTGCCTCCTCTTCTTGATCCAAAAAAGAGATAGATGCTTGTGCGGTAGCTGTTTGGTGTCTACTCTTGACGCTAGTAGATCCCTTTTTCTGGTACAAAGGCCGCATTAGGACTGATGAACTCATCTGTGCTATATATTTAGGTCTAGAAAACTTCTAATTTTGAACGGCCATTTGATCCATAATAATATCCAGAAGTTAAGAAACTTGTTTGTCTCAACACTTAACCAATTCTGCTACTGGTATTTCTCAAATGTCTGTAGTCATGGCAGCTTGTGGCGCCGGCTTACTTTTCCTTATATGAAATTAGCCCTTACTTAAGCCGCCATTACTCCCCTGTACCACTATCACTTAATTTCAACATTATCATTGAATTGAACCGGCATGTTGCTTTCCTTTCAGTTCGTTTTTGAACATCATGCCGTCCAAAGCGCCGACTGTCTGCAACTGGGTTCTCTCAACCGTGACTGAGGACAATTTGAAGGAGTTCTTCTCCATGGGATTTTTGCCAAGGAAAAATGTCATGTCTTATCATGCACCTGAACCGGACGAGGAACGGCCCAATCCAAGAGATGGTGAAGTCATTGTCTTTTCTGACCACATGAACCGTTGCTTTTCACCGTCCGGATCAAAGTTCTTCAGAGACGTCTTCCATTTTTTCAAACTCCACCCTCAAGATATCGGGCCCAATTCCCAACTTCCAAGTGCTCTGTGAGGTGAACCTTTAGGAAGAGCCGACCATGGAACTCTTCAGAGAGTATTTTTATCTGAATCGGCAGAACAAGTGCACCAATGGCCTTAGCTTGGAACTTGGAGGCATCTTGATTAAATGCCGACAGGGCACCGTCTTCCCCCTCATAGTCTTGCCGAGTCATCCCAAAGACTGGAATCAGACTTGGTTCTATTGTCAAGACACTTCACCAGCAAATGAGAAGCCACTGCCGGGTTATCGCGTCGAGCGTCTTGACTCCAAATTTACGCTCCCTGACAAGCTTACTGCTGCCAAATGCAATAAGTTGATTCCATCAGTCAAAAGGATTAATGCTTTATTGGGTAACGGCTTAACCGGGGCTGATTTGACCCGTTGCTGGATCTCATGGCGGGTCATCCCTCTAAGACGCCGATCCAAACTGATGTACGAATATGGTGGAGGTCCGAATGATTCTCTTCGTTACAGCTCCGTTCAGTTACCCGAAGAAGATATTGTTGCAATGTCAACTCTTCTGGTAAACGACAAATATGAAGACTGCAGTAAAGTCAGGTTAAACCCCTTCTGCAGACTTAACTTTGTGCCACAAGTAAAGAACCTTTGATCTCTTTCTCTTTTGTATTTTTCTTAGCCGTTTTCAAATACTTGCCTGACCTTTCATCTTGTTTTACTTGTTTATAGGCCAAATCTGATTTCTGGAAAGCCAAATACGACCATGAAGCTGCCAAGAAAGCGAGAGCCGCCGCCATAAATGCCAAGAAGACGACCCGGAGATCTAAAAAGAAGAAGAACACCGCTGAAGACCTGCTGAAGCTTGACGATGATACTTCTGAGTCGGAGGTAGCCGTTGAATCCCTTCGCCAGCTTTTTAATAATCTTATTAACACTGATCATTGCCAAAACGACACAGGGGCCAGTCAGGCTGTGGAAGAAGAGGTAACTATTTCCTCCGACTCAGCCCATTTGCCAAGACAGAAACTTTGAGTCGTAACCCGGAAAGTAAGGTTTTCACACCCTTTGGCTTATCTGGACCCTCATTTTCTTTTGAAAAAGCAGCAACATGAGAGCCGCCGGCAGGCCCGGAACAATGACGAACCGCATGTTGTTCTTCAACAAACTCCTCAAAAGCACCAGAATGAGGTTTATTCCTTCACCTTTTACTTTCCATTAATGGATCTTCTCCCTTGCATTACTAACTTTACTTTATCTTTACGGGAGGTGTCTCACTCTTCTGGCGACTCATCACAAACTCAATTCCCTGCCTTTAAGACTGCCCCTGGGTAAGGAAAAAATAATCTTTCCTCTGTGTTTTTGAAACTGCTTTTCCATACTAACTGTTTCATAATATCTTTCCTAGTGGCCAAGCCAAGTCCAAGAAGGCCAAGGTGACTAGGCCGGCAGAAGACCCGCCAGTCCTTGCACACGAATCGACTATGCCACCTTTTCCTCCATTAGCTTAAGCACCGGAAGACCCGACTGTCAATGCTGAAGTAGATCCTCCTGAGCCGTCAGTTGACGATACCATCATTAATCCTTCTACTACTGGTCCATCTGGCTCAGCCAACCCACCATCGCTGTCTGCCTAGGACGTTCTGATCACTGGAAGCCGCTTTGTTGAGCAGGGGAATCCCACCGTGTTGGCTCGTCATATAGCTAAACAGGAGGCTTTGGAGAGACAAAAAGTGTGTTTTGACATTTCTCATTATAGCCATCTGAACGCCAACGACATATTGTCCGACTATCTGAGCCATGTGCACTCCAGCCGTTACTCAGAAATCGAAATGGTTAAGCAGTTGCAGCTGAAGTATAGGTATGTTCTTTCGGCTTACTTATATTCTGCCAGCCCCCAAGTCTTCAGATTATGATAAAACCTTGAATGGTCTGTAGACTTATGATATAGGCTAAAGCTTTACCTTTAGATATTTCTGGAGTCTAATAAAATAGAATAAACTTCATCGGTAGTCCCCAAGGACCGGTTCACTTGACCATAGATGAGCCGGTACTTTGAATTTCATAACTGTCTTGTGCCGAACACAACAAATATTGTAGTCCAGCTTAACCTTGAGATACTTGCTAAATATCATACATTAGCCCCCAAGTACCAAGTGTTGTTACTTTCTAAAGAACTTGGGACTTGAAGTATAGTAGAGTCATAAGAATTTGTTTTGGCATACATTAGCCCCCAAGTGTCAAGTGGTTTTGAAGTGCAAAGTACTTGAGACTTGAATCTTGACTCTTGAATTTTAATTAAAACCTTGACACACCTGTGTATGTTTTGTAGAATGCCTTATCTGAACTGAGTTCGCAATTAACTGATGTGAAGACCCGGCTGGCGGATCAGGAGGCAGAAATCAAGTCTGCTGACTCCAAACCGCAATTAAGTCTTGCTGAGACGGAGAAATTGGGAACCAGCTTGACCGCCAAGAAGAAAACCTGGGCTAAAGAGAAAATGCTGCTGAAACAACGCACCGAAAAATCTGAAGCAGCTCTTAAAGAGGTTACTACGGAGCTGGCCAGATTAAAGGACCGGGTGTCTCAGATGGTTTCCGCCATCTTTGGTACGTCATCTGTATTGATCTTTTGTACCTTCTTCTGACCCGGAATATAAACCGCTAGCTGACCCTTTGTGTACAAAATATGTGCAGGCCCGCGAAGTAAGAATCTGAGCCAAGACAACATGACTAAACTGAAGGCGGTTTATACCTTAGTGGAGCAGTTGTACATTGGCGCACAACGGGCACTTGCCGCTATCTCTCCTGCCAATCAAGGACCCAACCGGCTCAGTGATGTCTTAAAAAAACTGGCAAGCCTACCTGCCAGGTTCCAAGAAGTCAAGCGATCATGTGCCAGGACCGGAGCTTTGACTGCCCTGAGCCGCTCCAAGGCTTGGGTGCTAGATCTAGACCCGGCGGATGTAGCCAGAGGGTACCCCACGGTGAACGAAGATGGGTCTCTGTTTGAACAGGATGACTTCGTTGCTTGCGTGAGGGAGGTGCGACCTCAGGCCACCATTCTCAGAGATGAAACAAATATCGATAAACACCAGCCAGGTTTTGATTTGGAAAATAAGAAGATGGCGACTCCCTCCTACATGGTGACCGACCTTATCGCGTCGGTTTGTCAACATACATTTGCTCCGGATGTTGATCCAGCCAGCTTGATTGATGAAGAATCAGAATTCATCGCCGTGAACGGCTTCGACTGGTCCAACCCTGGCTTCCAATTAACAGAAGGAAGTGAACCGACAAGGGAGGAGTGAGAACCATCTTTGTGGGCTTTTTAATAGCCTTGTAATAGACTTAGCTTTGGAAACAACTGCATATTTTGCTTATGCCATCGCGCACAAGATGCCGTGTGTGACTCTTTGCTTCTTGATGTCAATATATGCGTCACATTAATGGTTATCTTTGCGATATTTCAGCTCTGTTCCTGTAGCAAAAAGAAAAACTTGCTTGGCGGTTTAACACCGAACGGGTCAGAACAGCTGGTGTATAACCAATACTTTATCATAGTAGATGAAATAGAAAAACAAATGCGAAGAATAACCAAGGTGGAAACAAACCTCGATTAATAGATAGCAACTGTTCTTAAATAACAATCATAACTGCATTTTTTTACCTCTAGACCATCGGTTTATGCGATCCGGGTGATGAGGTTAATGAACCAATCTTTGTGAGAAGTCAATGCTTCGGTACGACTGATGACTGTAATGCCTTGGCGGCTTATTGTCAAATAGTTAAGCCGGTGAAAAGACCATGTGACTAGTTTGAAATTGAGACAATAAAAAACCAATAAGGCAAATAAAACAAATAGCAGTTGGTAACCAATATAAATTAACCTTGTAGTTAAAGGCTGGGGGTTTCTGATTCGAATACGATCAGTAAACCGGACCAAAGGGGTTATGCTAAGATTCGAATACAACCATATAGCCCCCAGTGGCCTTGGCGTTGCGTCGATCAAGAGGGTACCGACAGCTACGTTCTCTTTGGTTAGAATACGACCTATGTTTGAACAGGAAGCCCCCAAATGACCTTGAGAGGTTTCTAATGACCCTGATTCAAATATGATCCAAGTCTGACCCAAAAGGGGTTAAGCTATGATTCGAATACGATCAAGAAGCCCCCTAGTGAGTTTGGCTTTTGAGCCGATCAAGAGGGTTACGACAGCTATGTTCTCTTTGGTTCGAATACGACCTATGTTTGAACAGGAAGCCCCCAAGTGACCATGAGAGTTTACAGCTAGATTTGAATACGAGCATCAGCTGGACCAAAAGGTTAGACTTGATTCAGATATGATCAGCTCCTTAATAGTCATATTAAATAAAAAATATTAAAGATATGTAATCTTTGAAAGGGAAAAAGACCGAGGTCCTGCTTTATTACTTATCATAGTATATACAATGTGATAGTATGTACATGATGAGAGCTGGTGGCTCAGGTGTAGTATGGCCGAAGTTGAGCAATGTTCCACAGCCGGCGGGTCTCCTCCTCCGACTTACGTGAGTCTTTGTGCTCTCGAATGTCAATGAGGTAATATGACCCATTGTTTAAGTTCTTGCTAACCACAAAGGGTCCTTCCCAAGGAGGGGATAGCTTGTGTGCATCTGACAAATCTTGAAAAGTTCTGGACTTAACCCGGCGGCTGTGATAACGACACAGGTCCTGTTGATAAATTGCTGATCGAGCCGCTGCTAAGTCTCTTTCCTCATCCAACAAGTCAAGTGCATCATGTCTGGCATGCTCGTTATTAGCTTCAACATAAGCCGCCACACGGGGTGAGTCATGACTGATGTCACTAGGCAATACTGCTTCCACTCCATAAACCATGAAGAAGGGTGTATAACCTGTAGACCTGTTAGGAGTGGTGTTCATACTCCACAGCACCAAGGGTAACTCCTCTACCCAACAACCCGACGTTCGCTATAAGGGAACCATAAGCTGGGGTTTGAGACCTTTTAAGATTTCCTGATTTGCTCTCTCAGCTTGACCATTGGATTGAGGATGGGCTATAGAAGAAACATCAAGCCGGATATGCTCACGTTGACAAAACTCCTCCATAGCCCCTTGGGATAGATTAGTGCCATTGTCAGTGATAATGCTGTGTGGAAAACCAAAACCAAAAATCACCTTTTTCATGAACTGAACCGCCGTGGCTACATCAAACTTACTCACTGGCTCTGCCTCAACCCACTTTGCGAATTTGTCAACTGCCACTAAAAGATGTGTCTTTTTATCCTTAGACCTTTTGAAAGGTCCAACCATGTCAAGCCCCCAGACCGCAAACGGCCTGGTGATTGGAATCATCCGCAACTCTTGAGCTGGCACATGTGCTTGCCGTGCGAATTTTTGACATCCATCACACCTGCTGACCAGATCTTCTGCATCGGCATGAGCCGTTAACCAGTAAAAACCATGACAAAAAGCCTTGGCCACAAGGGATTTTGACCCGGCGTGATGACCCCAATCTCCTTCATGGATCTCACGAAGTATTTCTTGGCCTTCTTCAGGAGAAACACACCGTTAAAACGCTCCGGAGATGGTGCGATGGTATAATTCTCCGTCTGAAATCGTCATTAACTTAGACCGTCGGGTTATCTGTCGGGCTAGGGTCGCATCCGCTGGCAACTCGCCCCGGGTCATCTAAGCCAAGAACGGCACTGTCCAATCTGGGATGACGTGAAGAGCCGCCACCAACTCACCCTGGGTCAGGAACGACTAGATCTTCTTCTATAGGTAACTTAACAGACGGGTTATGCAAAACATCCAAAAAGGTGTTAGGTGGCACCGGCTTACGCTGAGATCCCAACCCGCTTAAAGCATCCGCCGCTTCGTTCTTCCTACAGTCAATGTGTTCCACCTGATAACCATTAAAATGTCCTGCAACAACATCAACTTCACGGCGATAAGCCGCCATGAGAGGGTCCTTGGAATCCTACTTGCCTGATACCTGTTGGGCCACCAAATCTGAATCGCCAAGACACCGGACCCAGCTCAGGCTCATCTCTTTAGCCATTCGAAGACCATGGAGCAAGGCTTCATTTTCTGCTGCGTTGTTAGTACAACGAAACATCAGTCGCAACACATAACAAAATTTGTCACCTCGAGGGGAAGTTAACACAACTCCAGCCCCCAAGCCCTCCAACTATCTGGACCCATCAAAGTGAATCGTCCAATATGTGTTGTCTGGTTTCTCCTCTGGCATCTGCAGCTCTGTCCAGTCATTAATAAAGTCAACCAGTGCTTGAGATTTGACCGTAGCACGTGGCACATACTTCAACCCATGAGACCCAATTTCAATGGCCCACTTGGTGACTCGTCCAGTAGCTTCTCTATTCTGGATGATGTCCCCCAAAGGCGCAGAGCTAACCACAGTGACTGGGTGACCCTGAAATTAATGTTTAAGTTTCCGTCTTGCCATGAACACCCCATACACGAGCTTCTTCCAATGTGGATATCTTTGTTTAGATTCAATCAATACCTCACTGACGTAATAAACCGGCCGTTGAACCGGATGTTCCTTACCAACCTCCTTGCGCTCCACCACAATTGCCATACTAACAGCTCGTGAGTTAGCGGCTACGTATAATAACAACGACTCTTTCTCAACTGGAGCAGCAAGAACCGGCGGCTCAGCAAGCTGTTTCTTTAGATCCTCAAAAGCAGAGTTCGCAGCGTCGCTCCAAATGAAATCATCCATTTTCTTCATCATCTGATACAAAGGCATCGCCTTCTCCCCTAACCGGCTTATGAACTGGCTCAAAGCAGCAACACGACCTGCCAGCCGTTGAACGTCATTGATGCATGTTGGTTTAGCTAGGGATGTGATTGCCTTAATTTTCTCCGGGTTAGCTTCAATACCTCGGTTGGACACCAAAAAACCCAAAAGCATGCCAGCTGGGACTCCAAAAACACACTTGTCCGGGTTAAGCATCATTTTCTAGACCTGGAGGTTATCAAAGGTCTCCTTCAGATTTGTTACCAAGGTTTCCTCTTTCCTGGACTTTACCACTATATCATCCACATAAGCATGAACATTACGCCCAATCTGATTGTGAAGGCAATTCTACATACACCGTTGATAAGTTGCCCGGGCACTCTTATGCCCGAAGGGCATAGACACATAGCAGAAGGCTCCAAACGGAGTAATGAAAGTTGTCTTCTCCTGGTCCTTGATTGCCAGCTTGATATGATGATAACCTGAATAAGCATCCAGAAAACTCAAATGCGCGCAACCCGCCGTAGCATCGATGATCTGATCAGTATGGGGAGAGCAAAAGGGTCAGCTGGACAAGCTTTGTTTAAATCGGTGTAATCCACACACATACGCCAGGTGTCGTTATTTTTGAGTACAAGCACCGGGTTGGCCAACCACTCTGGGTGAAAGACTTCCACAATGAACCCGACCGCCAAGAGCCGGGCCACCGCTTCTCCAATGGCCTTGCACCTTTCCTCGTTGAATCGTCGGAGAAATTGTCTGACCCGCTTAAACTTTGGATCAATATTGAGAGTGTGCTCAACGAGTTCTCTCGGGACACCCGGCATGTTAGAAGGTTTCCATGCAAAGATGTCCCGGTTCTCACGGATGAACTCGATGAGCGCGCTTTCCTATTTTGGATCCAAGTTGGCACTGATGATGAACTGCTTGGATGAGTCGTCGGGCACAAAATCAACCATCTTGGTGTCATCAGCTGACTTGAACTTCAACACCGGTTCCTTCTCCGTTGTTGGCTTCTTTAAAGACGTCATGTCTGCCGGGTCAACATTATCCTTACAAAACATTAACTCTTCTGTTGCACAAACTGACTCAGCATATGCGGCATCTCCTTCTTCACACTCCAGGGCTATTTTCCGGCTTCCATGTACTGCAATGGTGTCCTTATAACCCAGCATTTTGAGCTGCAAATACACCTAACATGGCCGAGCCATGAACTTGGCGTAAGCCGGCCGTCCAAACAGAGCATGAGATGGGATTTTGATCTTAACCACCTCAAAGGTTAATTTCTCCGCTCTGGAATCATATTCATCCCCAAAGGCTACTTCTAGTTCAATCTTACCAACTGGGTATGCCGACTTGCCAGGTACCACACCGTGAAAAACAGTGTTGGATTGCTTAAGACTATTATCAGTCAACCCCATCCGATGGAACGTCTCATAGTAGAGGATGTTGATGCTACTGTCTCCATGCATGAGTACTTTAGTGAATTTATATCCACCAACCTGAGGCGCTACTACCAAGGCTAAGTGACCTGGATTATCAACCCGGGGAGGATGATCCTCTCTGCTCCACACAATAGGCTGTTCTGACCACCGTAAGTAACATGGAATCGCCGGTTCAACGGCATTGACAACCCTCTTGTGAAGCTTCTGGTCCCTCTTGCACAAGCTAGTGGTAAACACATGATATTGCCCACTATTCAACTGTTTTGGGTTGCTCTGATATCTAGACTGTTGCTGCTGATTACCTTGGCTGGGTTGTGGATTATAACCTCCTTGGTTAACCGCATGTCCCTGACCATGAAAGCCGCCTCCACCTGAACCAGCGCCCGGGCCCTGAAAGCCGCCTCCACCTGAACCGCCACCAGGGCCGTGACTTCCATCAAATGCATTTGAATTTTTAAACGCCTTCATGATTGTACAGTCCTTCCACAGATGGGTGGCTGGCTTCTCCCGGGTGCCATGTCTTGGACAAGGCTCATTCAATAGTTGCTCAAGGGTGGGACCTAACCCGCCTGACCGAGGTGGTTGCCTACCCTTGTGCCATTGATTGTTGCCCTGCGCATTGGTGTTAGCCACAAATTTGTCAGCCTTACGTTTATTACCTCCTTGATTTGCCGGGTTATGCTGGTGACCCTTGCCGTTGCCGTTCTTCTTTCCCTTCCCTGTCTTTTCTTCATCAAACACAGGGTCCTTGGTACTATCGGAATCAACATACTTGACGAGAGCCGCCATCAACTGGCCGATATCATTGCAGTCATGTTTAAGCTGCCCCAGCTTCTGCCTCAAAGGTTGAAAAAGGTAAATTTTCTCCAACATTAAGACTGCCGAGCCTGGCTTTTGCCTCAGATGAATGAATTATCTCCTTGACCCGGCGCACCCAATGGGTTGTGGACTCACCTTCCTCTTGTTTACAATTAGTTAGGTCCACGATTGACATAGGTTGTTTGCATGTGTCCTTGAAGTTCTAAATGAACCGGGCTTTTAACTCTGCCCATGAGCCGATGGAATTGGGGGGCAATCCCTTTAGGAAAGTGCGAGCTATTCCCTCTAACATCATAGTGAAATACTTAGCCATTGCCGCATCACTGACCTCCAACAGCTCCATTGCCATCTCATAACTCTCAATCCAGGCTCCAGGCTGCAAGTTAGCCGTGTAGTTAGGCACCTTACGAGGCCCCTTGAAGTCTTTTGGCAAACGCTCATTACGTATGGCCGGCACCAGGAAAGGGACACCTCCGGTTCTTGTGGCCACACTTGCCTCAACCGAGGTTGCTAGATAAGCCGGAAAAGTTTGATGAGCCGCCTGCTCAGCTGCCAGTTGAACCGCGCGCTCAGCTTCTTGTCGGATCCTCTCCTGATCCGCTAAGTTAAGAGCTCCGGCATGTACTGGCTCATGCCTGCGTGGCTGGTTGCGGCGCTGAGCGTTGCTTGACATATCAGCTGAGTTCATATGCATGCTATAGCTCGGGCTCTGGCTAGGGTGAGGGGTTGAATGGATTCTGTCTCGACTGTAAGAGTATGCATCCTGTTGTGCCAGAGCTGTCTGAAGAAGCTCCCTCACCATTCGTGTTTCGACTGCTGTCGGAGAATCGTCTTCCATCCGGAGAGCCGCCAAATGAGCCGACGCAGTAATGAGGTTTTCCAAAGGATTAGAGAAGTGACCCGGTGGTGTTGGCGCATAATGAGGCAGAGCGGTATACATGCGAGGTGGCTCCATGGCCCGCGGCTGAATCAGTGCTTCGGGTGTCGTGATCCGATTTGCTTCCAGTGGGTTACTTGGGCCGGCCCCAGATTTATGGAAAAGGTTCCTTTGATTGAGGGTCAAAGGTAGACGTGATTGATTTTTCTGATGCCTCCTCCTCATGACCTCGTTTGACGCATTTAGATCCACCGAGAGCCGGAAAGTCTCCGCTTGAAGCTGCTCAGCACGAGCGTCCAAAGCCGCCCGCTCCGCAGCCATCCTGACCTCTTCAGCTGCTAAGTCTTCCTTGGCCTGTGCCATCTCTTCGCACAACCGTGCCACCTCCGCATCATGCTGAACCTTGTCCGTCGGTTCTACCACGGCAGTCAATAGGGCCGTCAGCTTATCCGTGCGGTCCATTAGTATCTGAGCTAGGGAGCGCGTGGGGTCTCCTGACCTGGCCGCTGCCGACCTGGTGGCCGTTGCTGCCGCAGCCGTGGAGTTCTGCCCGGGCTGGATGCCTGCCATGAAGACTCCAGCTCGATTCGGCAGCTCAAAGAGGTCCGGAATACTGCTGCCATCGGAACAACCCCCAAGCATGCCATCCTGCAGCTGATACAACAAGTCTGTCTCACCTGTGGATGACGTAGCGTCAAGACAGATGCCTGTCTCACCACCATCCACTGATCCTTCCGAATATTCACTTCCATGGACGCAGCCCACAAAGACATGTTTTACGGCGGGTCGGGCTTGGGCGGGTCTCGCACGTTGAGCCGTCTCGATGACGTCGGTGCAGATGGCCGGCTCAGGGCTGATTCGCCGATCCGACCGATGAAGACATGAATCCCGCCGAAGGGGACCCGGTACCCGTACTCAATTGAGCCGGCCTCGGGGCCCCAGCCTTCGTAGTTGATGTAGAGCTTGCCGCGACGACTCTTGGTCATCCGGCCCACAACGTATCCCTTGAGCCCTTCGAAGTTGCGCTTCAAGAACTCACATCCACCGTGCGCTGGCCCCACGGTGGGCGCCAACTGTCATGGAATTGTCACGGCAGCTGTCCTAGCAAAAGGACTTAGTCATAGGGCCATCGCAACTAGGAAGCTTAAAGGGGTTAATCGGGACAAAGGACATGAGAGATTTTATACTAGTTCGGCCCTTTACGATGAAGGTAAAAGCCTACGTCTAGTTATGTTGATATTGCTGGGGTTTCGATCACCAAGAGGCTAGTTCTCCGGCTTGGTTATCGATCTCTTGTTTCATGCCCTAAGCCGCCACCGGGCTGTCCCCTTATATACACGGGTTGACGCCTAGTGGCCTACAGAGTCCCGGCCGGCTCATAAATTGTGTCCGGCTCAGTGACTTCTTTTACATGCCTTTCCTTACAAGTCTTTCCTTACGTACGGCGGTTTACAATATTGGGCCTTAAGCCGCCTCTAGGCCTTTAGGCATTCTATAATATTTAATAAACTATCTCCTTGAATGTTTACTGGGCTTCCTTTGTGACCCGCCATTGGGGCTGACCCGGCCCCTCCTGGGCGGGTCATAACTGATAGCTATATCCCCAACACCGGGGATACTTTCCCGGATGTTTCCCCCCTTCGCCGGTATCACCTCCTACTGCGTTAGGGCACACCCGGCACCGTTACTTGTCATGTCATGCATCGAAATGCATCTGTTTGCATTGTATTCATTGTTTCTTCCCCCTCTTCTCTCTGGTAGACTACGAGACTGACGCCGCTGCTGGTGCCCCGATAGACTATGTTGTTGACGACCCCTCCTTGCCAGAGCAACCATGCAAGCCCCCCCTTGATCAACCCGATATCACATATTCTTCTCTCTATTGCTTGCATTAGAGTCGTGTATCATGTTACTGTTTTCGGTTAATCCAATTCTGTTGCATAGCTTGTCATTTTTGCTACAGTGTTGATACCTTACCTACAATCCTAAATGCTTACTATAGGATGCTAGTTTTTTCCATTAGTGGCCCTACATTCTTGTCCGTCTGCCATGATATACTATCGGGCCATGATCACTCGGGAGCTCATCACGGGTATACACTTATATAAATAATATATGATACCTGTGGTGACTAAAGTCGGGTTGGCTCGTAGAGTACCCGCGAGTGATTCATGGATTGGGGCTGAAAGGACGTTTGTCCTTTCGGCCCTTTATGTGGACATTTGTGGCAGAGCGATAGGGCAAGTAGAGACCACCTAGGTGAGAGATGGGCCTGGCCTTGGTCGGCGTCAGCAGATACTTCAATTAACACACTTAACGAGATCTTGGTATTTGATATGAGTCTGGCCACTGGCCTACACGCACTAACCAACAACGCGGGAACAGTGATGGGCACTCGACGTTGTGGTATCAGCCGAAGCCTTCTTGATGTCAGCGACTGAGCGACGCGCGCCGGATTGGACCCTAAGCCTACGCTTGTATTAAGGGGGCTAGGTCTGCTTCCGGCCACGTTCGCAACGTGTATCTATGCAAAGGGCGATGGGCCCAGACGCCTGCGCGCATAGGATTTAGACCGGCGTGCTGGCCTCTCTGTTGTGCCTAGGTGGGGCTGCGACGTGTTGATCTTCCAAAGTCGGGCATGACCCAGGAAAGAGTGTCCGGCCAGAGGGATCGAGTGTGTTGGGTTATCTGGTGCACCCCTGCAGGGAAGTTTATCTATTCGAATAGTCATGTCCCTCGGTAAAAGGACGACCCAAAATTGTACCTTGACCTTATGACAACTAGAACCGGATACTTAAGAAAATACACCCTTTCCAGTGTCAGATACAACCCGGTGATCGCTCTCTCACAGGGAGCTGAGGGGAGGATCGCCGGGTAGGATTATGCTATGCGATGATACTTGGTTAACTTACCATCTACTCTGTTCTACTGCTTCAAGATGGAGGCTACCAGAAGCGTAGTCTTTGATAGGACTAGCTATCCCCCTCTTATTTTGGCATATTGTAGTTCAGTCCATAGATACTACCCATTTCATTGATACCAATGCATATGTAGTGTAGATCCTTGCTTGTGAGTACTTTGGATGACTACTCACGGTTGCTTTGCTCCCCCTTTTCCCCCTTTCCATTCTCCTCGGTTGTTGCAACCAAAATTTGGAGCCCAAGAGCTAGACACCGCCGTCGATGATGACTCCTACTACACTGGAGGTGCCTACTATTACGTGCAGGCCGCCGATGACGACCAGGAGTAGTTTAGGAGGATCCCAGGCAGGAGGCATGCGCCTCTTTCGATCTGTATCCCAGTTAGTGCTAGCCTGTATGGCAACTTGTTTAACTTATGTCTGTACTCAGATATTGTTGCTTCCGCTGACTCGTCTATGATCGAGCTCTTGTATTCGAGCCCTCGAGGCCCCTGGCTTGCAATATGATGCTTGCATGACTTATTTTATTTTTAGAGTTGTGTTGTGATATCTTCCCGTGAGTCCTTGATCTTGATCATACACGTTTGTGTGTATGATTAGTGTACGATTGAATCGGGGGCATCCCAAGTTGGTATCAGAGCCGACTGCCTGTAGGAATCCCCCTTCCACACTCCTTGGCTGAAGTCGAGTCTAGACATTGCAAAACTTTTACTAACATGGTTGCGTGTCTTATGGGCCCACGTCGCCATTTGGGTGGTATTAGGATCTTTTACTTCTCGATCTTTACTCCGGGACTCTGAACTCTCTTCTACTCGGGATAAACGAATTTACTAACTCTAACATTAGGATCCGGTGACCACATTCACCCCAAAGTTGGATAAGACATAGTTATTCCTTATAATAGTATATTGAACAATACCCACACTATCATTTGACTCCATTGAAACATCTTTGCTTTCAGATGGAACCCACGAGGCAGGTCGTGCACTACATGACGGCCATTAGTGTCCCAGGTTCACCTGCTGTGTTAGCTGAGATGATGACCTAGCTGGGTTATCGCTGGCACCCTGAGTACACCGTGTACGAGCAGTACTAGGACTTTAACCAGGAGCAGTATCATGCCTTCACCCACATCTACTCTCGGTAGTATGACTCCACTACTGTGCTGCACACCACTCATGGTGTTGGAGTGACCACCGATATGGCAGCCCACGATGCTGCTTGTGCTGCTCTGACACGTCTTCATGGAGAGTATTGGGAGTTGGACACCTCCCCTTTCAGGCACATTGCTATCGCATCCGACGAGGGTGCGGAGGGAAACTACACTGCTGCCTACTCCACTATCACCCGAGAGCACTTCCACCATCAGAACCTGGTTCTGCATGCTGATGGGCTAGATCGAGCTAATCGAGCTCTTCGCCATGAGTTGTACACCACCCGTCAGCACCTTTACCGTGCTCTGACGCTGTTGCACCCCTCGGTCCGATCTTGTGAACTGTCGCGATCTGCGTTCTACCCAGCCAGGACCGTAGCGTGAGCTGTTGCACGCCTTGGTCAAAGGGTGTCGGCTGTTGTACCCCTTGATGCCCCAGGGTGTCGGCTGGCCAGATGTGGGAGGCTACTCTCCCGCACTTGGTCCTCTTCTGCCACCGCAGCGTCAGGTTCTGCACCAGAGTATCTGTGGACCCCAGACTACTGACGTGGAGGACTTCCCGTCGTGTCACTACCAGCTGTCAGGCTACACCTACCTCCATAGTTCCTCCTAGGACTGACGTAGGCTTGCTTATTAGTATTAGGTGCCTTCGCCGCAAGCCCGCGTGCCGCCTATGAAGTCTATAGTCTATGTACTGAACTCTATGTACGGAACTCTATGCTTGATCCCTTTTGTAAGATATGCCGACTACTATGTAGTATCTATCATGCTCCTTTGATTATGCATGTTTAATCATGAATGATTCTTGTCCTTGCAAATTTCTCGATGTTGAACTATCCCTATTAAATTTTAGCAGGATGGTTAGACTAGGTGGTCATGGTCGTGGTGGCGATGCCCCACCACCGCCTGAGTACATGCCTGGTATGATGCAATAGTTCGATCTGAATCGCCAGTTCATGGAGAATATTATGGCTCAGTTTCCTCGCCCCAATATGAACCAGCAGCCAGCCGAAGTGACTCTGCAGGATTTCATGCGCCTGAACCCAACTGTGTACCGCGGCTCAACTCATCCTCTGGACGTTGATGATTGGCTCTGTGACATCACCTATGAGATGGAGTTTGCTGATGTAGCCCCTACTAGCTATGTCACCTTTGCTTCCTTCTTTCTGAAGGTACCCGCTTGTAACACCCCGGATGTGACCTTCCCTATTTGTACTCCAACTCTTGCCGTTTCCGGCGTTAAGTTATTTTATTTTCTCGGGTTCGGGTCTTTGTCTTCGTGTGTTGTTATCATTGTCATGCATCTCATATCATGTCATCATGTGCATTGCATTAGCATACGTGTTCGTCTCATGCATTCGAGCTTTTTCCCCGTTGTCCGTTTTGCATTCCGGCGCTTCGTTCTCCTCCGGTGGCCATTTCTAGCTTTCTTTCGTGTGTGGGGATTGAACATTTCCGGATTGGACCGAGACTTGCCAAGCGGCCTTGGTTTATTACCGGTAGACCGCCTGTCAAGTTTCGTATCATTTGGACTTCGTTTGAGACTCCAACGGTTAACCGAGAGACCGAAAAGGTCTCGTGTGTGTTGCAGCCCAACACCCCTCCAATTTGGCCCAAAACCCACCAAACTATGCTCCATCATCTAGAGCGTTCGATCACGATCGTGTGGCCGAAAACCGCACCTCATTTGGACTCTCCTAGCTCCCTCTATGCCTATATATAGAACCCCTCCGTTTTTGGATCTCCTTCCTCCCCGAAACCCTAAAAAAATCCACCGCGCGCGCCGGACGTGTCCGTTCCGGCCGGACACGCCGCAGCCGCTGCCCGCAGCCAGTGGCAGCGCGCCACGTGGCACCCGGCCGCCGCCGCCGCGGCATGCCCAGGCCCATCGCGGGCCCTCTCCGCCGCCACCCGGGCCGCGCGCCCCGCGCCTCTCCCTCCACCGCCGCCCGAGCCAGGACGCCGCCTTCGGCGCCGCGCCGCCGCGGTCCGCCCCGCCGCCGCCGTCGCCACCTCGTCGCCCGGGCCGCCACAGCCGCCGCCGGCCCCGGCCGCCGCGCGCCGCGGCCCGCCCAGGCCCATTGCTGGCCCTCTCCGCCGCCACCCGGGCCGCACACCCCGCGCCTCTCCCTCCACCGCCGCCCGAGCCAGGACGCCGCCTTCGGCGCCGCACCGCCGCGGTCCGCCCCGCCGCCACCGTCGCCACCTCGCCGCCCGGGCGCCGCAGCCGCCGCCGGCCCCGGCCGCCGCGCGCTGCTCGCCGTCCCGGCCGCCGCCTCGGGCCTCGCCCAAGCCATCTTCTCCCTCTCCGACGAACTCCGGCGAAGACTCCGGCCGGCGATCCTCGGGCTCCGTGCGATCCCGATCTAGATCTGGCGTGAACAGTAAACCCTAACCCTAGGTCGTTTTTTTCACTAAGTCCCAGTAATTCTCAGATCCAAGTGCCCTTGTTCGCGGCTCTGTAACTTTGCATCCGTAGCTCCGAATCATGCATATAGCATATCAAAATGTTCATCTCAGAGAGTACATCATTTCATTACATTGCATCATTTTCATTTGAGTTCATCTTGATGCCCGAAATGCTGTTAGTAGAGGGCTACTTGAGTTAATTGTCAGATCTGTTACTCCGTTTAGCACTTTTGTCATTTTTGCCATGATTATTGTGTGCACGCTATGCCCGTGTTCTCTACATATGTTTTGCTAAGGGTTTTGTCATCTTTCCGAGGTGCAACCCATGTATTCTTTTGATGTGTGAGGTGACTAGTGCAAGCTTGCAAAGTGAGGCACTCGGTAATTCTGTTTTCAGGGACATGGTGATTTCACCAAGTCCTGGGGCTATTTATCTCATGATGCCATATGTTCTTGTTGTTTCCTAATGATCCGTGCCTCTTTTGAGGATGATCTGTAAGAGACTTTTGTTAATATTGTAGTGCTCTATCCATCCGTGTCTTTGTTTGCAATTATGGTGCACCCTAGTTTGAGTAGCTCCATGCCATGCTTACTTTGCCATGTTCAGGTGCTGTAGCATGTAGTTTTGTTGCTCCGAAGAGTGCTACCTGATCTGAAATTCCAGACAAGTGTAATTTCACTAAGTCTGAGAACTGTTTGTCATATGCATTTTTGCCATGCTTGTTTGAACCTGTTAGTGGATGAATTGGCAATAGCTCAGTGCTAGACTTTTGTTAAGCATCTTGGGTGCATCCCTGCCATGTATTTTGTTGTCATGTTTGGATGCTGTAGCATGTTCATTTCGTTGCATTTAGATGACTACTTGCCGTAAATCGTAGACCGCTGTCATTTTTGAATCGCTTGCCATTTCCAAACCGTAACTCCAATTCTGACGTTCTTTATATCGTTTTCAAGCAATTTCATCTCATCTTTCCAGTGACACACTTGGTTTTCCAAGTTGAGGCCAGGTTCATGCATTTCCTGTCATATCTTGCATTTTGCATCCCGCATCGCATCCCGCATAGCATATCATCTTTCCATCGTGTTGTTTGAGTTTGCACGTGGTTGATTGTATCCTTGTTGCTTGTTTTTCTGGTTTGGGTAGAGTCGGGAGACGAGTTCGCTAACGAGGAGCCCGTTGAGTTTGCTTTCGAGGATCCAGTCAAGTCTGACAACTATGCAGGCAAGATGATCATACCCTCAAAATCACTACTATCTTTGCTATGCTAGTTTGCTCGCTCTTTTGCTATGCCAATGCTACGATGCCTACCACTTGCTTGCAAGCCTCCCAAATTGCCATGTCAAACCTCTAACCCACCAATGTCCTAGCAAACCGTTGATTGGCTATGTTACCGCTTTGCTCAGCCCCTCTTATAGCGTTGCTAGTTGCAGGTGAAGATTGGAGGCCGTTCCCTGTTGGAACATCTTTTATTTACTTGTTGGGATATCATTATATTGCCATGTTATCTTAATGCATCTATATACTTGGTAAAGGGTGGAAGGCTCAGCCTCTCGCCTAGTGTTTTGTTCCACTCTTGCCGCCCTAGTTTCCGTCATATCGGTGTTATGTTCTCGGATTTTGCGTTCCTTACGCGATTGGGTTATAATGGGAACCCCTTGATAGTTCGCGTTGATTAAAGCTTTTCCAGCAATGCCCAACCTTGGTTTTACCATTCGCCACCTAGCCTTTTTCCCTTGGGTTCTGCAGACTCAAGGGTCATCTTATTTTACCCCACCCCGGGCCAGTGCTCCTTTGAGTGTTGGTCCAACCGAGCGATGTCCGGGGCTACCAGGGGCAACTCTGGGCTGGCCTACCCGACGTCTGGCTCATCTGAGTGTGCCCTGAGAAAGAGATATGTGCAGCTCCTATCGGGATTTGTCGGCACATTCGGGCGGTGTTGCTGGTCTTGTTTTAACCTGTCGAAGTGTCTTGAATTACCGAGATACCGACTCTGATCGGAACGTCTTGGGAGGAGGTCTATTCCTTCGTTGACCATGAAAGCTTGTCATGGGCTAAGTTGGGACTCCCCTGCAGGGATTGAACTTTCGAAAGCCGTGCCCGCGGTTATGGGCAGATGGGAATTTATTAATGTCCGGTTGTAGATAACTTGAACCTTAATTAATTAAAATGAATCAACTGAGTGTGTTACCGTGATGGCCTCTTCTCGGCGGAGTCCGGGAAGTGGACACGGTGTTGGAGTAATGTTTGCGCAGGTTGCTCTCTAGTTTCTCGCTCGTGCTTTGCCTTCTCTTCTCGCTCTCTTTTGCGAATAAGTTAGCCACCATATTTGCTAGTCGCTTGCTGCAGCTCCACATATTTACCTTGCCTTACCTATAAGCTTAAATAGTCTTGATCGCGAGGGTGCGAGATTGCTGAGTCCCTGTGGCTCACAGATTACTATTACACCAGATGCAGGGCCTGATGATTCCGCCCCAGGTGACGCGTATGAGCTCAAGTGGGAGTTTGATGAAGACTCACAACATTACTATGTTTCCTTTCCCGATGATCCGTAGTGGTGCCCAGTTGGGGGTGATTGGGACCGTGTCGCATGTTGGGTTCTCTTTTATTTTTGGCGCCGTAGTCGGGCCATGAGTGTTTGGTTGATGTAATGTTATTTATGTACTTGATTGACGTGGCGAGTGTAAGCCAACTATGTTATCTCCCCTTTACTATTCATATTACATGGGATGTTGTGAAGATTGCCTAACTTGCGACATATGCCTTCAATGCGATTATGCCTCTAATTCGTGCCTCGACACGTGGGAGATATAGTCGCATCGAGGGTGTTATAAGTTGGTAATCAGAGCCTTCCCCGACCTTAGGAGCCCCATTGCTTGATCGTTTTTAGTGGCCGAGTTGTGTCTAGAAAAATGTTTTGAGTCATTTAGGAATTATATATCGGAGAGTTTAGGAATTCTTTTTACTTCCCAGTCTCCTCATCGCTCTGGTAAGGCATCCTGACGTAGAGTTTTGACTTCTCTTCTCAAATTTCACTAAAAAAAATTTTTAGGATCACGCGGGTATCTTGGAATCGTTCTGATGGTTTTATGATGAGAACATTGACTTGGTGCCTCCTGTCAGGGTTTAGTGGAAGTGTCCCGGGGAGTTGAGCTCTGAGGTGTTGTCATCATAATTTTATCGTTGCAGTTCTGGAATACCTGAGTTAGTACGCCGACATAGAAAATCTCTTTTATGCAGTTCGTTGGTGAGATAACCTCGACGCCACCCAGTACTGGGGCGGGAGCTCGGGAGTATCGCCATAACTTGTATAACGGATGCTTTTCGAAGGTTGAGGTAGATGGTTTCCGAAGGTTTCTTGGTTATGTGTTGAAGGATGGATACAGCTGGATGTAGGAATTGCTAGTTTGGGTGAGATATTATGCTTCCCCTGTATCCCCAACACCTGATTGCATAACCGGAAAGGTTCGGGAGTTTCATAGGTGGGAATTCTTGTAGCTCTAGTTCTTCTTCCACGGATATTGGTTTGAGATTGGGATTTCTTACCGATTATTCGTTCTTGATCCGTACCTTGTTGATTTATTTCTTTGCCTTAATTCTACGTGTCTTCTCAATTTATGGATATGTGACCATTTTAAGAGAAATGCATTCGTTCATTTTGTTCGGATGTGAAGACTATATGTTGCAATTTTCATTCCGTTGGATTCAGCTTCAATATTTGTCTGTCAATGTGCTAATGGTGGTCAACCTCTTCAGGATGGCTCCTCCAACGCGCACGACTCTGAATCCTGATCCGCCACCGCCTCCACCTCCTCTAGAGGCATGGCAAGCTGTGATGGCCGCAACCAATGCAAACACACAGCTGATCATGCAAATTCTTCAAGAGCGCAATCAAGGCAACCAAGGGAATCAAGGCAGCAATCAGAATCACTTTGCTACACTCAACCAGTTCCTTGCTAACGGGCCAAAGACTTTCAGCAATTGTGTTGAGGCAACCGATGCTGACGATTGGCTTGTGGATCTGTGCAAGCATTTCGAGTGCAGTAACGTCAGGCCTGAGGACTTTTTCAAGTTCGCTTCCTTCCAACTCAAAGATCAAGCTGCAGAATGGTTCCAGCAGTACAAGGACTCCACAGGTGGACGTGTTATCACTTGGGATGATTTCCGTCGAGATTTCCGAGCTCATCATATTCCGCAGAGCGTGGTTGAAAGCAAGCATGAGGAATTCCGCAATCTGAAGCAAGGCTCTTTGTTTGTCTATGAATACAACAAGTTGTTCCAGATGCTCACCCGCTTTGCCAAGCAGGACGTTCCTGATGAGAAGAGCATGATATATCAGTTCAGGGGTGGTCTCAGAGAAGAAATCCAGCTCGCTCTTGTTCTCTTTGAACCCTTGAGGTACGATGAGTTCTACAACATGGCATTGAAGCAAGAGGCTGCTCAGTTGAGGTGCGATGCTTTCAAGAAGCGAGTCAGAGATGTTACTCCTTCCTCTACTCAAGTGGCCAAGCAGCAGAAGTATTGGCTTCCTCCTCCTTCGTTCCGTCAGCCGTATCAGCAGAAGAGCAAAGGTGGCAGTGGTTCTTCCCACCCACCCAACCCTGGCTTTCAGAACAAGACTTCGTCTCAAGCTCCAAGATCGAGTGCTCCGTATCACCGTCCGCTTTCAGAGGTCACGTGCAACAAGTGCCAACAGAAGGGTCACTATGCCAGCAAGTGTTTCAACCAGAGGCGTCTTCCTCCTCCTCCTCCTGTCAGATCGGCAAGTACAGCTGTGGTCAAGCATAACCCCAAGTCCGCCAAGGTCAATTTGATGAATGTAGCTCAAGCAGAGGACTCGTCAGATGTGATCATGGGTAACCTTCCTGTTAATGATATTCCAGCTAAAGTTCTTTTTAACACGGGTGCATCGCATTATTTCATTTCGAGGCCATTTGTTTCTAAGCATGAGTTGCCTTTGCAAGATTTGGCTAGACAGTTATCTGTTGTTTCTCCGGATAAATTCATGAATGCAAGCGCTATTGCCCAGATGTTTCTATCACATTTGGCGATTACAAGTTTCTCTCTTCTCCGGTGGTTCTTGGTAACTCAGATATTGATCTTATTCACGGAATGGATTGGCTTTCTAAGCACAAGGCTCAGCTTGATAGTGCAGCCAGGCAGATTCAATTGACTCATTCGTCTGAGGATGTAATTGTCTTTGCCGCTCGTGATGATACTATCCGTCTGTTTTCTCTCAATGAGAAGGGTGAATGGGATGCCATCTCTCAAATTCCAGTCGTTTGCGAATACCAAGACGTCTTTCCAGAAGAGCTCCCAGGAATGCCTCCGCGCCAGCCAGTCGAATTCGTTATTGATCTTGAGCCTGGCACGGAACCTGTGTGCAAACGTCCTTACAAGCTCGGACCTGAAGAGTTGAAGGAGCTAAAGAAGCAACTCGATATTCAAGAGAAAATGGGTCTCATCCAGCCTAGTTCTTCTCCGTGGGGTTGTGGTGCTCTTTTTGTGAAGAAGGAGGATGGAACGGGCCGACTTTGTGTTGATTACCGTCCAGTGAACAAGAAGACCATCAAGAACAAATACCCACTTCGCAACATCAATGACCTATTCGAACAACTCAAAGGTGCCCAAGTATTCTCCAAGCTTGATCTCCGTATGGGTTATCACCAGATTCGCATTCGTCAAGAAGATATTCCCAAGACAGCATTCAGAACAAGCTTTGGTTCATATGAATACACTGTCATGTCTTTTGGCCACGCCAACGCTCCTCCAACGTTCTCTCGCATGATGAACTTCATCTTCAAGGCCTACACCAATGACTTCGTTTTGGTCTATCTCGACGACATTCTGGTTTTCTCCAAGAACAAGGAAGATCATGCCAAGCACTTGCGTTTGGTTCTTGATAAGCTCAGGGAACATCAGTTCTACGCCAAGTTCTCCAAGTGTGAATTTTGGCTCGATGAGGTTCTTTATCTTGGTCATATCATCTCTGCCAAGGGCATTGCCGTGAATCCTGAGAAGGTGTCTGCAATTGTGAATTGGGAACCTCCTCAGAACGTGAAGCAACTCCGTAGCTTCCTTGGTCTCGCAAGCTATTGCCGAAGATTCGTTGAAAACTTTTCTAAGATCGCGAAGCCTCTCTCTAATCTTCTTCAGAAGCACGTCAAGTACGTTTGGTCTCCGGAGTGTGATATTGCTTTCAACACTTTGAAAGAGAAATTGATCACTGCTCCAGTTCTGACTCCGCCTGATGAATCCAAGCCGTACGAGGTCTTTTGTGATGCCTCTCTCCAAGGTCTTGGCGCGGTATTGATGCAAGAGAAGAAAGTTGTTGCTTATACCTCTCGCCAGTTGAAGCCTAATGAGAAGAACTACCCCACTCATGATCTCGAGTTGGCGGCAGTTGTGCATGCTCTTTTGACTTGGAGACATCTTCTATTGGGAAGAAAAGTGGACATTTTCACTGATCACAAGAGTCTCAAGTACATCTTCACTCAGCCTAATCTCAACCTTAGGCAAACTCGATGGGTCGAAATGATTCAAGAGTATAATCCGAGTATCGAGTATACTCCAGGCAAGGCCAATGTGATTGCTGACGCATTGAGCAGAAAGGCCTACTGCAACAGTCTGATTCTCAAGCCTTATCAACCCGAGCTTTGTGAAGCTTTCCGTAAACTTAATCTGCAAGTTGTTCCTCAAGGTTTCCTCGCCAACCTTCAAGTCTCTCCTACCTTAGAAGACCAGATTCGCCAAGCCTAGCTTCTTGATGCTATGGTGAAAAAGGTGAAGATTGGGATTTCCAAGAGCCAGTCCAAGTACAAGTGCTACCGCCTTGATGACAAGGACACTCTCTTCTTCGAGGATCGTATTGTTGTACCCAAAGGTGACCTCCGTAAAGTGATCATGAACGAGGCTCACAATTCTCTCCTCTCCATCCACCCTGGGAGCACGAAGATGTATCAGGACCTCAAGCAAGCTTATTGGTGGACTCGAATGAAGTGTGAGATCGCTCAATTCGTGAATGAATGTGATGTCTGCAGAAGAGTGAAGGCAGAACACCAAAGGCCAGCTGGTCTCCTCCAACCTCTTGCCATTCTAGAATGGAAGTTTGACCACATTGAAATGGACTTCGTGACTGGGTTTCCAAAGTCCAAGCATGGCAATGATGATATATTCGTTGTCATCGATAAACTCACCAAAGTGGCTCATTTTCTGCCTATCAAAGAGTCGATCACTGCAGCTCAATTGGCGGAACTCTATACCTCTCGTATTGTCTCTCTGCACGGTATTCCTCAAGTGATCTCTTCAGACCGTGGTAGCATCTTTACCTCGAAGGCCATGGGCACGAACATCCGCTTCAGCACAACTTTCCATCCTCAAACAAGCGGTCAAGTCGAGCGTGTCAACCAGATTCTTGAATATATTCTCAGGGCTTGTGTGATCTCCTTCGGCATGAAGTGGGAAGATTGTCTTCCTTATGCTGAATTCTCCTACAACAACAGTTTTCAAGCAAGTTCGGGCAAGGCCCCATTTGAAATTCTGTATGGCAGGAAGTGCCGTACCCCTCTCAACTGGTCCGAAACCGGTGAACGTCAGCTTTTGGGTAATGACTTAATCACAGAGGCAGAAGAAATGTGCAAAGTCATTCGAGATAACCTCAAAGCAGCCCAATCCCGTCAGAAGAGCTACTATGATAGTAAACACCATGATTTGGCTTTCGAGATCGGAGATCATGTTTACCTCCGTGTCTCTCCTATGAAAGGTACTCGTCGCTTCGGTATCAAAGGGAAGCTTGCCCCTAGATACGTGGGACCTTTCAAGATTGTCAGCAAGAGAGGCGACCTCGCCTATCAACTCGAGCTTCCTTCAAACTTTGCAAATGTTCATGACGTGTTCCATGTCTCTCAGCTTCGAAAGTGCTTCAAGACTCCTAACCGCACCGTCAACTTCGAGGACATTGAGCTCCAAGAAGATCTCTCCTATCGTGAGCACCTAGTTGCTATTCTTGAAGAGACTGAACGCAAGACTCGCAACAAGTCAATCAAATTTCTCAAAGTCAAGTGGTCACACCATTCCGACCGTGAAGCTACCTGGGAACGCGAGGATCACCTCCGTTCTGAGTACCGGCGTTCTTTCAGTCCTAGATCTCGGGACGAGATCCCTTCGTAGTGGTGGAGTCTTGTAACACCCCGGATGTAACCTTCCCTATTTGTACTCCAACTCTTGCCGTTTCCGGCGTTAAGTTATTTTATTTTCTCGGGTTCGGGTCTTTGTCTCCGTGTGTTGTTATCATTGTCATGCATCTCATATCATGTCATCATGTGCATTGCATTGGCATACGTGTTCGTCTCATGCATTCGAGCTTTTTCCCCGTTGTCCGTTTTGCATTCCGACGCTTCGTTACATTTCCGGATTGGACCAAGACTTGCCAAGCGGCCTTGGTTTATTACCGGTAGACCGCCTGTCAAGTTTCGTATCATTTGGACTTCGTTTGAGACTCCAACAGTTAACCGAGGGACCGAAAAGGCCTCGTGTGTGTTGCAGCCCAACACCCCTCCAATTTGGCCCAAAACCCACCAAACTCTGCTCCATCATCTAGAGCGTTCGATCACGATCGTGTGGCCGAAAACCGCACCTCATTTGGACTCTCCTAGCTCCCTCTATGCCTATATATAGAACCCCTCCGTTTTCGGATCTCCTTCCTCCCCGAAACCCTAAAAAAATCCACCGCGCGCGCCGGACGTGTCCGTTCCGGCCGGACACGCCGCAGCCGCCGCCCGAAGCTAGTGGCAGCGCGCCACGTGGCACCCGGCCGCCGCCGCCGCCGCGTCCCGCCCAGGCCTATCGCGGGCCCTCTCCGCCGCCACCCGGGCCGCGCGCCCCGCGCCTCTCCCTCCGCCGCCGCCCGCGCCAGGCCGCCGCCTCCGCCGCATCCGGCGTCGCGCCGCCGCTGTCCGCCCCGGCCGCCGCGCGCCGCCTCGCCCCGCGGGCCGCTCGCAGTCCCGGCCGCCGCCTCCGGCCTTGCCCCAGCCATCTTCTCCCTCTCCGACGAACTCCGGCGAAGACTCCGGCCGGCGATCCTCGGGCTCCGTGCGATCCCGATCTAGATCTGGCGTGAACAGTAAACCCTAACCCTAGGTCGTTTTTTCACTAAGTCCCAGTAATTCTCAGATCCAAGTGCCCCTATTCGCGGCTCCGTAACTTTGCATCCGTAGCTCCGAATCATGCATATAGCATATCAAAATGTTCATCTTAGAGAGTGCATCATTTCATTCTATTGCATCATTTTCATTTGAGTTCATCTCGATGCCCGAAATGCTGTTAGTAGAGGGCTACTTGAGTTAATTGTCAGATCTGTTACTCCGTTTAGCACTTTTGTCATTTTTTCCATGATTATTGTGTGCATGCTATGCCCGTGTGCTCTACATATGTTTTGCTAAGGGTTTTGTCATCTTTCTAGAGGTGCAACCCATGTATTTTTGTGATGTGTGAGGTGACTAGTGCAAGCTTGCAAAGTGAGGCACTCGGTAATTCTGTTTTCACGGACTTAGTGATTTCACTAAGTCCTGGGGCTGTTTATCTCATGATGCCATATGTTCTTGTTGTTTCCTAATGATCCGTGCCTCTTTTGATCAGTAAGAGAGTTTTGTTAATATTGTAGTGCACTATCCATCCATATCTTTGTTTGCAATTATGGAGCACCCTATCTTGAGGCAATCGAGCTCTACTTTGG
Source organism: Triticum urartu (assembly GCF_056163025.1). Lineage (NCBI taxonomy): Eukaryota > Viridiplantae > Streptophyta > Magnoliopsida > Poales > Poaceae > Triticum > Triticum urartu. The sequence continues at coordinate 446,683,318 of NC_141876.1, forward strand.
CTACTTTGTGAATCTGGGCAGATTGTCAACTTGTTTGCAATTTTGCCGGTGATGTTGTAGTTGGTCCATGCATTTTATGTTATTGTTCTTGCCATGTCTAGCTTTCATTTTGTTCCTTCTTGATGGGTGTATGCTTTCCTTGCCATGACTTGCGCCGTAGTGAGTGCATCGAGCTCGTAAACATGCCTACTTGAGTTATATTTCAGCATGTGTCAGTTTTTCACTAAGTCTGAAAACTGATTATGTTTTTGCTATGTTCACGTGCTTGCAATTGGATTTTCTAATCCCTTTTGGCTCAAGGTCACTAAGGGACTTTTGTAAAGCTCTTTGAGTAGCTCCATGCCATGCTTACTTTGCCATGTTCAGGTGCTGTAGCATGTAGTTTTGTTGCTCCGAAGAGTGCTACCTGATCTGAAATTCCAGACAAGTGTAATTTCACTAAGTCTGAGAACTGTTTGTCATATGCATTTTTGCCATGCTTGTTTGAACCTGTTAGTGGATGAATTGGCAATAGCTCAGTGCTAGACTTTTGTTAAGCATCTTGGGTGCATCCCTGCCATGTATTTTGTTGTCATGTTTGGATGCTGTAGCATGTTCATTTCGTTGCATTTAGATGACTACTTGCCGTAAATCGCAGACCGCTGTCATTTTTGAATCGCTTGCCATTTCCAAACCGTAACTCCGATTCCGACGTTCTTTATATCGTTTTCAAGCGATTTCATCTCATATTTCCAGTGACACACTTGGTTTTCCAAGTTGAGGCCAGGTTCATGCATTTCCTGTCATATCTTGCATTTTGCATCCCGCATCGCGTCCCGCATAGCATATCATCTTTCCATCGTGTTGTTTGAGTTTGCACGTGGTTGATTGTATCCTTGTTGCTTGTTTTTCTTGCTTGGGTAGAGTCGGGAGACGAGTTCGCTAATGAGGAGCCCGTTCAGTTTGCTTTCGAGGATCCAGTCAACTTTGACAACTGTGCAGGCAAGATGATCATACCCTCGAAATCACTACTATCTTTGCTATGCTAGTTTGCTCGCTCTTTTGCTATGCGAATGCTACGATGCCTACCACTTGCTTGCAAGCCTCCCAAATTGCCATGTCAAACCTCTAACCCACCAATGTCCTAGCAAACCGTTGATTGGCTATGTTACCGCTTTGCTCAGCCCCTCTTATAGCGTTGCTAGTTGCAGGTGAAGATTGGAGGCCGTTCCCTGTTGGAACATCTTTTATTTACTTGTTGGGATATCATTATATTGCCATGTTATCTTAATGCATCTATATACTTGGTAAAGGGTGGAAGGCTCGGCCTCTTGCCTAGTGTTTTGTTCCACTCTTGCCGCCCTAGTTTCCATCATATCGGTGTTATGTTCCCGGATTTTGCGTTCCTTACGCGGTTGGGTTATAATGGGAACCCCTTGATAGTACGCGTTGATTAAAGCTTTTCCAGCAATGCCCAACCTTGGTTTTACCATTCGCCACCTAGGCTTTTTTTCCCTTGGGTTCTGCAGACTCAAGGGTCATCTTATTTTACCCCACCCCGGGCCAGTGCTCCTCTGAGTGTTGGTCCAACCGAGCGATGTCCGGGGCTACCAGGGGCAACTCTGGGCTTGGCTACCCGACGTCTAGCTCATCTGAGTGCTCCCTGAGAAAGAGATATGTGCAGCTCCTATCGGGATTTGATGGCACATTCGGGCGGTGTTGCTGGTCTTGTTTTAACCTGTCGAAGTGTCTTGAATTACTGAGATACCGAGTCTGATCGGAACGTCTTGGGAGGAGGTCTATTCCTTCGTTGACCATGAGAGCTTGTCATGGGCTAAGTTGGGACTCCCCTGTAGGGATTGAACTTTCGAAAGCCATGCCCGCGGTTATGGGCAGATGGGAATTTATTAATGTCCGGTTGTAGATAACTTGAACCTTAATTAATTAAAATGAATCAACTGAGTGTGTTACCGTGATGGCCTCTTCTCGGCGGAGTCCGGGATGTGGACACGGTGTTGGAGTAATGTTTGTGCAGGTTGCTCTCTAGTTTCTCGCTTGTGCTTTGCCTTCTCTTCTCGCTCTCTTTTGCGAATAAGTTAGCCACCATATTTGCTAGTCGCTTGCTGCAGCTCCACATATTTACCTTGCCTTACCTATAAGCTTAAATAGTCTTGATCGCGAGGGTGCGAGATTGCTGAGTCCCTGTGGCTCACAGATTACTATTACACCAGATGCAGGGCCTGATGATTCTGCCCCAGGTGACGTGTATGAGCTCAAGTGGGAGTTTGACGAAGACTCACAACATTACTATGTTTCCTTTCCCGATGATCTGTAGTGGTGCCCAGTTGGGGGTGATTGGGACCGTGTCGCATGTTGGGTTCTCTTTTATTTTTGGCGCCGTAGTCGGGCCATGAGTGTTTGGTTGATGTAATGTTATTTATGTACTTGATTGACGTGGCGAGTGTAAGCCAACTATGTTATCTCCCCTTTACTATTCATATTACATGGGAGGTTGTGAAGATTGCCTAACGTGCAACATATGCCTTCAATGCGATTATGCCTCTAAGTCGTGCCTCGACACGTGGGAGATATAGTCGCATCGAGGGTGTTATACCGCTGCTCAATGGTGGGACAACTACAGGCGTACTCTGCCGGTTGGAACAATCATTACCTGGCCAGAATTCCAAGATGCTTTCTGTGCCCGCTTCATTCCTTAGGAGTCATGGACTGGAAGGAGCGCGAGTTCTGCAACCTCACCGAGGGCAAGAAAACTATGGAAGCTTATCAGCGGGATTTTCTGGGCTTATCCCGCTATGCTGAAGAAGACATTGCAACTAATGCACACAGATATGAGAAGTTCTGTGATGGCCTTCAAGCTAACATCAAGCTCGCACTTCCAGTGCATGACTTTGCTGATTTCGCCACCTTGGTGAACAAGGCCATCAATGTCGAAACTGGTCTGTAGGAACACCAGAGCTCTCACAGGCGCAACCGTGATACGGGATCATCTTCGGGACCACCCTCACAGAAGCGTAGGATATGGATTCCCAATGGCATGTACCAGCCAACTGCACCTACTCCAAGGCAGTCCTATGTTGCACCTCGTCTGCCTCCTCCACCACCTAAGCAGCCAAGGCTTCCAGCTCCACCACCCCGAGCTCCTGTTCCCACTCCCAATAATGGTCTGTGCTACAAGTGTGGTCAACCAGGTCACCATGCTAGGGACAGCTACCAGAATCAGAATCAACTGGCCCTTCCCACAGCTGGCCATGGAAACAACCATGCCTGCAACACCAATGCCAAGTCTTATGGTCGTCTTCATGCCAACCACATTGATCTCAATGAACCTCAAGACCAGCCTGCTACTATGATGGGTACACTCCTCGTAAATTCAGTACCAGCATCCATTTTATTTGGTACAGGAGCATCGCATTCATTCATATCAGCTGAGTTTGCATTCATGCATGGCATTAAATACGAAGAGATGAACATTGTGCTAGTGGTACACACCCCTGCGGGCCAATGTCAAACCTCTATGGTTAGTCACAACGTTCTCATTGAAATTGAAGGACTGGAATTCCTTGTCTATCCCATCGTACTGAAGTCCTGTAGCATTGATCTCATTCTGGGAATGGATTTGTTGAGAGTGCATACTGCTTCTATAGGTTGCGCCACTAAGACCATCCATCTGCTACACCCTTCCGATGAAATAATAAGCTACAATCGTCTGGTTCAGAATGCCGAGGCATGGCTTTATGCATTGAATGCATTGAATGCTACACCAGTCGAGGGCATTGAGAACATTCCCGGTGTTTGCGAATTCCAAGATGTCTTTCCTGAAGAAGTTCTAGGGATTCCCCCTGCTAGAGCGGTCGAATTCATCATCGACTTGAAAGCGGGAACCACTCCTATAGCCAAATGACCCTACAAGATGCCACCGCATGAACTCATTGAGCTTAAGGAGTAAATCAACAAATCTCTTCGCAAAGGTTTCATTCGCCCAAGTTGCTCTCCTTGGGGAGCACCTTCTCTCTTTGTCAAGAAGAAGTATGGGACAAACCGATTGGTCCAAGACTACCGTCCTATTAACCAAGCCACTATCCAGAACAAATATCCCCTCCCTCGGATCAATGATCTGTATGATCAACGGGCTGGTTCATTAGTGTTCTCTAAACTCAACTTGAGGTTGGGTTACCACCAGATCCATGTTCGTGAAGAGGATACCCCAAAGACCGCCTTCATGACTCGATATCGACCATACGAGTACACCATCATGTCTTTCGGCTTAACCAATGCTCCAACCACCTTCTCTCGTCTGATGAACTATATATTCATGGATTACCTCGACAACTCCGTCATGGTTTATCTGGATGATATCCTTGTATTTTCCAAGAACAAAGAAGAGCATCCTGAACATCTTCGTCTTGTGCTGGAAAAGCTTCGAGAGCATCAACTCTACACTAAGTATTCCAAGTGTGAATTCTGGCTTCCCGAAGTAACCTATGTTGGGCATGTCATCTCCAAGGATGGTATTGCCGTCAACCCTGAACGAGTCCAGACTATTCTCGAATGGACTCCTCCGAAGGATGTCAAGCAAGTCAGAAGTTTTCTCGGACTCGCCAGCTATAGCCGTTGATTCGTCGAGAACTTCTCCAAGATCGCCAGGCCTCTGACTGAACTGTTGCATAATGGCGTCAAGTTCCAATGGACAGAAAAATGTCAGGAAAGTTTCTAGGCACTCACCGACAAGTTGACTTCTGGCCCAGTGCTTGCTCCACATGATACTAAGAAGGAATTCATCATTTACTGCGCCGCTTCCCGTCAAGGATTAGGTTGTGTCCTAATGCAAATGATTGCTTATGCCTCTCGTTAATTACGCCCTCATGAAGAGAACTACCCAGTTCACGACCTCGACCTTGCTCCTGTCATTTATGCACTGAAGTAGTGCCGACATTACCTTCTCGGTAATCTTTGCGAGATCTTCACCGGTCACCAAAGTCTGAAGTATCTGTTTACTCAGCCAGACCTGAACCTCCGTCGACAGAGATGGATGGAGACTGTTGCAGACTTTGACTTGGGTATTTCCTATACACCATGCAAGTATAATGTAATGGATGATACCTTGAGCCACAAGTCTTACTGCAACCACCTCCAGGTTCGAAAAGTTCAGCCCTCGCTTGTCGAAGAATTTAGATAGCTGAACCTCCATATTGTCCCTCCTGATGCACTCGCTCCCCCTCCCCCAGAGTTCCAAAAGATGAATCTTCATGTTGTTCCTCAGGGTTCTCTAAATACCCTAGCTATTGAATTAGATCTTGTGGGTGACATCAGGACTATTCAATATTATGACTCTGAAGTCGAGAAGATTAAATGCTATCTCATAGAAGGAAAGCTCTCATTCTTCACTATCGCCGATGATGGCGCCCTGTACATCAAAGGCCGCGTAGTGGTACCATGCTCGAGGAAAAACCTGGATCAGACTCCAAAGGTTATGAAAGAAGCACATGATACGCCTATGTCTATCCATCCTGGTAGTACAAAGATTTACCAAGACATCCGTCAGAGATTCTGGTGGTCTACTATGAAGCAAGACATTGCTCGTTATGTTGCTGAGTGTGACGTTTGCTATCGTATCAAAGCAGAGCATCAAAGGCCTACTGGAACTCTGCATCCTATCTCTATTCCTGAATGGAAATGGGACCATGTTGAAATGGACTTCATCACTGGATTTCCCAAATCCTAGAAAGTAATGATGTTATTCTTGTCGTCATTGACCGTCTTTCTAAGGTTGCACATTTTCTGGCGGTCAAAGAAACGATCACTGCTAGTCAGCTTGCAACTCTCTACATGTCCAGAATTGTTTCACTTCATGGTATTCCACTAGTTATCAGTTCGTACCATGGCAGCTTATTCACTTCCAAATTCTGGGCAAGTTTCCAAGAAGCTATGGGAACTCATCTGTCATTCAGTAGTACGTTTCATCCTCAGTCACAAGGGAAAGTTGAACGTGTCAACCAAGTTCTCGAAGACATGCTTCGAGCTTGGGTTTCCTTCGCCAAGAAATAGGAGGTATCTCTTCCGTATGCTGAGTTATCCTATAACAATAGCTATCAAGCGAGTCTGATCATGGCCCCCTTTGAAGTGTTATATGGACGAAAGTGCCGAACCCCTCTAAACTGGTCAAAAACTGGGGAACGTCCACTCTTCGGTCCGGCTATTATCCAACATGCCGAAGAAGAAGTCTACATCATTCGTGAGAATCTCAAGACTGCTCAGTCACGTCAGAAGAGTCAGTATGACCGCCATCACAAAGTCATGGTCTATCAACCTGGCAGAAAGGCTTATCTTCGAGTTACACCAATGAAATGTGCTCACCGCTTTGGGATCAAGGGCAAACTAGCTCCTCGCTATATTGGTCCATTCACTATTCTCAAAAGGCGTGGAAAAGTGGCATATCAACTGGAGCTTCCGTCGAACCTTTCTTAGGTTCACGATGTGTTCCACGTGTCACAACTCCGTCGCTCCTTCAAGGACCCAATCCGAGTAGTGGATCATGAAGTGCTCGAATTGCAATAGGACCTCTCCTATAAAGAGCATCTGGTTCGCATTCTCGACCAAGTTGAACGCCGCACACGTCAGGAGGCGATCAAGTTCCTCAAGGTCTAGTGGTCACATCACTCTAAAGACGAAGCCACTTGGGAACGTGAGGATCGCCTGCGTGATGAATACCCCGCACTATTTCCTTCTACCTCCTAAATCTCGGGACGAGATTTCCTATAGTGGAGGAGATTTGTAATGCCTGGATAATTAAGCTACAGTAAACCTCTGCAAAAGATACCACGTCACCTCTGTTACTAATTCTAATCATGTGTTAGTCCAAAACGTTTCAAATTCAAATTTGAATTAATGGCAAACAACCAAAGTCTTCAAACATTAAAATAAAAATGTTCGGTTTGTGCCAAATATTGCACAGGTAATTATAGTGAAGAAAACACATTTTTAGAAAATGCTAAAATGCCCTAAAATAAATAAAACAGAAAAAGGGAAATAAATAAAAGAAAAGAAAATACAAAAAAAAAACTAACAAAACTAACAAAAAAGAACAAGAAGAAACCCACTAACCCCCTGGGCCAACCGGCCCAGCTGCCGGCCGGCCAGCCCAATTGGCCCATCCGGTCCACCCCACTCACCATATCCCCCCACGTCCTGAAACCATAACCCCCACACGCACCCACTCTCCCCCCACGTCGCTACCCCCTCCCCGGATCCGATCTGGATTGGGGCCCGGCTCCGCCCCGGCCGCTCGACGCTTGACTCCGCCCCGCCCCTGACGCCGCTGGACCTCGTCGCCACCTCGCCGGATCGCCACCCCGTCTTCAACAACGTCGCCTTCGTCCCCACACCCCACTGGCCCGAACCCTACACTACCCTGTGAGCCCCACCTCTCCTCGCCCGGTCACCGCGCGCCCGCGCCGTCCCGCACGCGCACGCCGCCACACAGGCCGCGCCTGGCCTGCTCCCTACCGTGCGCATTAGAGTAGTATAGCATGTTACTGTTTTCGGTTAATCCTATTCTGTTGCATAGCCTGTCATTGTTGCTACGGTGTTGATACCTTTCCTGCAATCTGATAACCCACAAGTATAGGGGATCGCAACAGTTTTCGAGGGTAGAGTATTCAACCCAAATTTATTGATTCGACACAAGGGGAGCCAAAGAATATTCTCAAGTATTAGCAGCTGAGTTGTCAATTCAACCACACCTGGAAACTTAATATCTGCAGCAAAGTGTTTAGTAGCAAAGTAATATGATAGTAGTGGTAACGGTAGCAAAAGGTAATGATATAAAAAGTAATGTTTTTGGTGTTTTGTAGTGATTGTAACAGTAGCAATGGAAAAGTAAATAAGGAATAATCCATATATGAAAAGCTCGTAGGCATTGGATCGGTGATGGAGAATTATACCGGATGCGGTTCATCATGTAACAGTCATAACCTAGGGTGACAAAGAACTAGCTCCAATTCATCAATGTAATGTAGGCATGTATTCCGAATATAGTCATACATGCTTATGGAAAAGAACTTGCATGACATCTTTTGTCCTACCCTCCCGTGGCAGCGGGGTCCTAGCAGAAACTAAGGGATATTAAGGCCTCCTTTTAATAGAGTACCGGACCAAACATTAACACATAGTGTATACATGAACTCCTCAAACTACGATCATCACCAGGAGTGGTCCCGATTATTGTCACTTCGGGGTTGCCGGATCATAACACATAGTAGGTGACTATAGACTTGCAAGATAGGATCATGGACTCTCCTATATTGATGAAGACATAATAGGTTCAGATCTAAAATCATGGCACTCGGGCCCTAGTGACAAGCATTAAGCATAGCAAAGTCATAGCAACATCAATCTCAGAACATAGTGGATACTAGGGATCAAACCCTAACAAAACTAACTCGATTACATGATAAATCTCATCCAAGCCATCACCGTCCAGCAAGCCTACGATGGAATTACTCACGCACGGCGGTGAGCATCATGAAATTGGTGATGGAGGATGGTTGATGATGATGATGGCGACGGATTCCCCTCTCCGGAGCCCTGAACGGACTCCAGATCAGCCCTCTCAAGAGGTTTTAGGGCTTGGCGGCGGCTCCGTATCGTAAAACGCGCTGAATCCATCTCCCTGATTTTTTTCTCCCCGAAAGTGAATATATGGAGTTGGAGTTGAGGTCGGTGGAGCGTCAAGGGGCCGACGAGGTAGGGGCACATCAGGGGGGCAGGCGCGCCCCCACCCTCGTGGCTAGGGTGTGGGCCCCCTGGTCTTGATCATTTGCCAGTATTTTTTATTATTTCCAAAAAGACGCTCTATGAAGTTTCAGGTCATTCTGAGAACTTTTGTTTCTGCACATAAATAACACCATGGCAATTCTGCTGAAAATAGCGTCAATCCGGGTTAGTTCCATTCAAATCATGCAAGTTAGAGTCCAAAACAAGGGCAAAAGTGTTTGGAAAAGTAGATAAGACAGAGACGTATCAACTCCCTCAAGCTTAAACCTTTGCTTGTCCTCAAGCAATTCAGTTGACAAACTGAAAGTGATAAAGAAAAACTTTTACAAACTCTGTTTGCTCTTGTTGTTATAAATATGTAAAGCCAGCATTCAAGTTTTTAGCAAAGATTATGAACTAACCATATTCACAATAGCTATCAAGTCTCATGTTTACTCATATCAATGGCATAATCAACTAGCGAGCAATAATAATAAATCTCGGATGAAAACACTTTCTCAAAACAATCATAATATGATATAACAAGATGGTATCTCGCTAGCCCTTTCTGAGACCGCACAACATAAATGCAGAGCACCTTTAAAGATCAAGGACTGACTAGACATTGTAATTCATGGTAAAAGAGATCCAGTCAAGTCATACTAATGTGAACTAACAGTAATGAATGCAAATGACAGTGGTGCTCTCCAACTGGTGCTTTTTAATAAGAGGATCATGACTCAACATGGAAGTAAATAGATAGGCGCTTCGCAGAGGGAAGCAGGGATTTGTAGAGGTGCCAGAGCTTGGTCTTGAAATAGAGGTGAATAATATTTTGAGCGGTATACTTTCATTGTCAACATAACAACCAAGAGATGGCGATATCTTCCATGCTACACACATGTGGGTAGGGCGCGCCCTCCACCCTCGTGGCCAGGTGCTTGCCCCTCCTGCTATGTTCTCAGTGCCAGGTATTCTCACATATTCCAGAAAAAATCATATTCCATTTTCAGGGCATTTGGAGAACTTTTATTTTCGGGGTATTTTTATATTGCACGGATAAATTAGAAAATAGACAGAAAAATACTATTTTTACTTTATTTCAACTAAATAACAGAAAGTAGAAAAAGGGTACAGAAGGTTGTGCCTTCTTGTTTCATCCATCTCATGCTCATCAAAAGGAATCCACTAACAAGGTTGATCAGGTCTTGTTAACAAACTCATTCCGAATAACATGGAACCGGAGAAATTTCAAATAACACTATGTTACCTCAATGAGGATATGCACATCCCCAATAATAAGAATATCCTATTTCTTCTTGACACTAGGAAAAGGAAATTCAAAACCTCCAAATATAATCGATGGATTTTTTCGATGGATTTTTTCCAATAGAGTTGATACTATGAACTTGAGGTTGTTTCCTCGGAAAGTGTACCATATGCTCATTAAAATTAACATGAAAAGTGATATTGCCTTTGTTGCAATCAATAACAGCCCCTGCAGTATTCAAAAAGGGTCTTCCAAGAATAATAGACATACTATCGTCCTCGCGAATATCAAGAATAACAAAGTCCGTTAAAATAGTAACATTTGCAACCACAACAGGCACATCCTCACAAATACTGACATGTATAGCAGTTGATTTATCAGCCATTTGCAAAGATATTTCAGTACGTGTCAACTTATTCAAATCAAGTCTACGATATAAAGAGAGAGGCATAACACTAACACCGGCTCCAATATCACATAAAGCAGTTTGAACATAGTTTCTTTTGATGGAGCCTGGGATAGTAGGTACTCCTGGATCTCCAATTTTCTTTGGTATTCCACCTTTAAAAGTATAATTAGCAAACATGGTGGAAATTTCAGCTTCCAGTATCTTTCTTTTATTTGTAACAATATCTTTCATGTACTTAGCATAAGGATTCATTTTGAGCATATCAGTTAATCGCATTCGTAAAAAGATAGGTCTAATCATTTCAGCAAAGCGCTCAAAATCCTCATCATCCTTTTTCTTGGATGGTTTGGGAGGAAAATGCATGGGTTTCTGAACCCAAGGTTCTCTTTCCTTACCGTGTTTCCTAGCAACAAAATCTCTCTTATCATAATGTTGATTCTTTGATGGTGGGTTATCAAGATCAACAGCAGGTTCAATTTCTACATCATTATCATTGCTAGGTTGAGCATCATCATGAACATCATCATTAACATTTTCATTAGGTTCATGTTCATTACCAGATTGTGTTTCGGCATCAGAAATAGAGATATCATTTGGATTCTCAGGTGGTTCAGCAATAGGTTCACTAGAGGCATGAAAAGTCCTATCATTTTTCTTTTCCTTCTTTTTAGAAGGACTAGGTGCATCAATATTATTTCTCTGAGAATCTTGTTCAATTCTCTTAGTGTGGCCTTCAGGATACTAAGGTTCCTAAGTCATTTTACCGGTTCTAGTAGCCATTCTAACAGCATAGTCATTATTCTTACTATTCAATTCATTGAGCAAATCATTTTGAGCCTTCAGTACTTGTTGTACTTGAGTGGTAACCATAGAGGCATGTTTACTAATGAGTTTAAGTTCACCCTTAACTCTAGACATATAATCACCCAAGTGTTCAATCATATAAGCATTTTGTTTTAACTGTCTACCAAAATAAGCATTAAAATATTCTTGCTTAACCATAAAGTTATCAAATTCATCCAAACATTGGCTAGCAACCTTAGTAGGAGGGATTTCAGCTTTATCATATCTATAGAGAGAATTTACCTTTACTACCTGTGTCGGGTTATCAAGACCATGAGTTTCTTCAATAGGTGATGGATTAAGATCATATATTTCTTCAACAGGCGGTAAATTAAGCCCATGTATTTCTTCAATAGGAGGTAAATTCTTAACATCTTCAGCTTTAATACCTTTTTCTTTCATAGATTTCTTTGCCTCTTGCATATCTTCAAGACTGAGAAATAGAACACCTCTTTTATTCGGAGTTGGTTTAGGAATAGGCTCAGGAGCTGGCTCAGGAAGTGTCCAATTATTTTCATTTGTCAACATATTATTCAATAGAATTTCAGCTTCATCCGGTGTTCTTTCCCTGAAAACAGAACCAACACAACTATCCAGGTAATCTTTGGAAGCATCGGTTAGTCCATTATAAAAGATATCAAGTATTTCATTTTTCTTAAGAGGATGATCAGGCAAAGCATTAAGTAACTTGAGAAGCCTCCCCCAAGCTTGTGGGAGACTTTCTTCTACAATTTGCACAAAATTATATATATCCCTCAAAGCAGTTTGTTTCTTATGAGCAGGGAAATATTTAGCAGAGAAGTGATAAATCATATCCTGGGGACTACGCACACAACCAGGATCCAGAGAATGAAACCATATCTTAGCATCACCCTTTAATGAGAATGGAAATATTTTAAGGATATAAAGGTAGCGAGATTTCTCATCATTAGTGAATAGGGTGGCTATATCATTTAATTTAGTAAAATGTGCCACGACAGTTTCAGATTCATAGCCATGAAAAGGATCAGATTCAACCAAAGTAATTATATCAGGATCAACATAGAATTCATAATCCTTATCAGTAACACAGATAGGAGAAGTAGCAAAAGCAGGGTCAGGTTTCATTCTAGCATTAAGAGATTGCTGCTTCCATTTAGCTAATAACCTGTTGAGCTTGTATCTAACTTTGCAAGCAAAAATAGCTAAAGCAGCTTGCTTTTCCAAAACATAACCCTCAGGAATAACAGGCGATTCATATTTATTAGGGGGAGAGTCTTCATCATCACTTTCATCAATATTATCAGTTTCAATATTTTCATTCTCTCTAACCCTAGCAAGTTGTTCATCAAGAAATTCACCAAGTGGCGCAGTAGTATCAAGCATAGAAGTAGTTTCATCATAAGTATCATGCATAGCAGAAGTGGCATCATCAATAACATGCGACATATCAGAACGAATAGCAGAAGCAGGTTTAGGTGTCGCAAGCTTACTCACAACAGAAGGTGAATCAAGTGCAGATCTAGATGGCAGTTCCTTACCTCCCCTCGTAGTTGAGGGATAAATATTGGGTTTTGGATCTCTCAAGTTCTTCATAATGATAAGCAGATATAAATCCCAAGTGACTCAAAGAATAGAGCTATGCTCCCCGGCAATGGCGCCAGAAAATAGTCTTGATAACCCACAAGTATAGGGGATCGCAACAGTTTTCGAGGGTAGAGTATTCAACCCAAATTTATTGTTTCGACACAAGGGGAGCCAAAGAATATTCTCAACTATTAGCAGCTGAGTTGTCAATTCAACCAGACCTGGAAACTTAATATCTGTAGCAAAGTGTTTAGTACCAAAGTAATACGATAGCAGTGGTAACGCTAGCAAAAGATAATGATAGCAAAATTAATGTTTTTGGTGTTTTGTAGTGATTGTAACACTAGCAACGGAAAAGGAAATAAGCGAAGAATCAATATATGAAAAGCTCGTAGGCATTGGATCGGTGATGGAGAATTATGACGGATGCGGTTCATCAAGTAACAGTCGTAACCTAGGGTGACAAAGAACTAGCTCCAATTCATCAATGTAATGTAGGCATGTATTCCGAATATAGTCATACGTGCTTATGGAAAACAACTTGCATGACATCTTTTCTCCTACCCTCCCATGGCAGCGGGGTCCTAGCGGAAACTAAGGGATATTAAGGCCCCCTTTTAATCGAGTACCGGACCAAAGCATTAACACATAGTGAATACATGAACTCCTCAAACTACGATCATCACCGGGAGTGGTCCCGATTATTGCCACTTTGGGGTTGCCGGATCATAAGACATAGTAGGTGACTATAGACTTGCAAGATAGGATCACAAACTCTCATATATTGATGAAAACATAATAGGTTCAGATTTGAAATCATGGCACTCGGGCCCTAGTGACAAGCATTAAGCATTGCAAAGTCATAGCAACATCAATCTCAGAACATAGTGGATACTAGGGATCAAACCATAACAAAACTAACTCGATTACATGATAAATATTGTCCAACCTACCACCATCCAGCAAGCCTATGATGGAATTACTCACGCACGGCGGTGAGCATCATGAAATTGATGATGGAGGATGGTTGATGATGACGATGGCGACGGATTCCCCTTTCCGGAGCCCCAAACGGACTCAAGATCAGCCCTCCCAAGAGGTTTTAGGGCTTGGCGGTGCCTCCGTATCGTAAAACATGATGAATCCTTCTCCCTGATTTTTTCTCCCCGAAAGAGAATATATGGAGTTGGAGTTGAGGTTGGTGGAGCGTCAGGGGGCCCACGAGGTAGGGGGCGTGCCCCCACCCTCGTGGCTAGGGTGTGGGCCCCCTAGTCTTGATCTTTTGCCAGTATTTTTTATTATTTCCAAAAAGACGCTCCGTGAAGTTTCAGGTCATTCTGACAACTTTTATTTCTGCACATAAATAACACCATGGCAATTCTGCTGAAAACAGCGTCAGGCCGGGTTAGTTCCATTCAAATCATGCAAGTTAGAGTCCAAAACAAGGGCAAAAGTTTTTGGAAAAGTAGATACGACAGAGACGTATCACAGTCCTAAATGCTTAGTATAGGATGCTAGTTTTTTCCATCAGTGGCCCTACATTCTTGTCCGTCTGCCATGCTATACTATCAGGTCGTGATCACTCGGGAGGTGATCACGGGTATATACTTATATACATAATATATGATACCTATGGTGACTAAAGTCGGGTCGCTTCGTAGAGTACCCGCTAGTGTTTCACGGATTGGGACCGAAAGGACGTTTGTTGTGACGGCCCTCTGAGTGGACCTTTGTGGCGGAGCGACATGGAAGGTTGAGACCACCTAGGTGAGAGGTGGGCCTGGCCCTAGTTGGCGTCTGTAGATACTTCAATTAAGACGCTTAATGAGATCTTGGTATTTGATATGAGTCTGGCCACTGGCCTATACACACTAACCAACTACGCGGGAACAGTTATGGACACTCGACGTCATGGTATCAGCCGAAGTCTTCTTGACATCAGTGACTGAGCGGCGTGCGCAGAATTGGATTGTAAGCCTGCGCTTGTATTAAGGGGGCTAGGTCTGCTTCTGGCCGTGTTCGCAACATGCAGGTGTGCAAATGGCGATGGGCCCAGACCCCTGCGTGCATAGGATTTAGACCGGCATGCTCACCTCTCTATTGTGCCTAGGTGGGGCTGTGATGTGTTGATCTTCCGAGGTCGGGCATGACCCAGGAAAGTGTATCCGGCTAGAGGGATCGAGCGTGTTGGGATATGTGGTGCACCCCTGTAGGGAAGTTTATCTATTCGAATAGTTGTTTCCCTCGGTAAAACGATGACCCGGAGTTGTACCTTGACCTTCTGACAACTAGAATCGGATACTTAATAAAATACACCCTTTCAAGTGCCAGATACGACCCGGTGATCGCTCTCTCACAGGGTGACGAGGGGAGGATCGCCGGGTAGGATTATGCTATGCGATGATACTTGGTTAACTTACCATCTACTCTCTTCTACTGCTTCAAGATGGAGGCTGCTAGAAGCGTAGTCTTCGATAGGACTAGCGATCCCCCTCTTATTTTGGCATTATGCAGTTCAATCCACAGATACTACCCATTTCATTGGTACCAATGCATATGTAGTGTAGACCCTTGCTTGCGAGTACTTTGGATGAGTACTCACAGTTGCTTTGCTTCCCCTTCCCCCCCTTCCTTTCTTCTCGGTTCTCGCAATCAGATGCTGGAGCCCAAGAGCTAGAAGCCACCGTCCATGACAACTCCTACTACACTGGAGGTGCCTACTACTACGTGCGAGCCGCCGCCGACGACCAGGAGTAGTTTAGGAGGATCCCAGGCAGGAGGCCTGCACCTCTTTCGATCTGTATCCCAGTTTGTGCTAGCCATCTTATGGCAACTTGTTTAACTTATGTATGTACTCAGATATAGTTGCTTCCACTGACTCGTCTACGATCGAGCTCTTGTATTCAAGCCCTCAAGGCCCCTGGCTTGTAATATGATGCTTGTATGACTTATATTATTTTTAGAGTTGTGTTGTGATATCTTCGCATGAGTCCCTGATCTTGATCATACACGTTTGAGTGTATGATTAGTGTACGATTGAAACGGGGGCGTCACAATCCGCAACTACAAATAAAGTATTATGAATAAATTCTAACCATAGCATTAAACTTTTGGATCCAATCGGTCCCTTACAAAATATCGCATAAACTGGGGTTTAAGCTTCTGTCACTCTCACAACCCATCATCTAATTGATACTCCACAATGCATTCCCTTAGGCCCAAATATGGTGAAGTGTCATGTAGTCGACGTTCACATGACACCACTAACGGAATCACAACATACATACTATCAAAATATCGAACCCATGTAGAGTTCACATGATTACTTGGAACATGATTTCTCCCGTGATCTCAAGAACAAATGTAACTACTCACAAATGATAGTCATGCTCAAGATCAGAGAGGTATTAAATAGCATATCGGATCTTAACATATAATCTTCCACCAAATAAACCATATAGTAATCAACTATAAGATGTAATCAACACTACTAGTCCACCACAAGCACTAATCTATTGTTCCGGTAATAAGGTTGAACACAAGAGATGAACTAGGGTTTGAGATGAGATGGTGCTGTTGAAGATGTTGATGGGGATTGCCCTCCCCAAGATGGGATATTTGTTGGTGATGATGAGGACGATGATTTCCCCCTCCGGGAGGGAAGTTCCCCCGGCGAAATCGCTCCGCCGAAGGGCAAAAGTGCTCCTGCCCAACTTTCGCCTCGAGACGGCGGCGCTCCATCCCAAAAGTCCTCTACTTATTTTTTCTAGGTCAAAATGACCTATATACTAGAAGATGGGCACCAGAGGTGGGCCTGGGTGAGCACAGCCCACCAGGGCGCGCCTGGGCTCCCTGGTGCGCCTAGGTGGGTTGTGCCCTCCTAGTGGGCCCCCTCTGGTAGTTATTTGCTCCAATATTCTTCATATTTGATAAAAAATCTCCGTGAAGTTTCAGCTTGTTTGGAGTTGTGCAGAATAGGTGGCGTGACATAGTTTTTCCAGGTCCAGATTTCCAGCTGCCGGAATTCTCCCTCTTTGTGTATACCTTGCATATTATGAGAGAAAAGGCATTAGAATTACTCCAAAAATCATTATTATGGATAAAAACATCATAAATAATAGTAAGGAAACATGATGCAAAATGGATGTATCAGTGGCCGCCGGGATGATGAAGATGACCACCGGTGATGTTTTCCCCCTCCGGCAGGGTGGCACAACAGGGTCCAGATTGGGTTTTCGTGGCTACAAAGGCTTGCGGCGGTGGAACTTCCGATGTAGGGTTATTTCTAGGGGTTTCTGAATATATAGGATTTTTGGGCGTCGGTTTCATGCTGAGATGGGCCTTGAGGGGCCCACTACCCACCAGGGTGAGCCAGCCCCCTAGTGCGCCCTGGTGCCCACTGGGGCCCTCGTGGCTCTTATGGCCCTCCCACAAAGCTTCTAGTGCCTCTTTCCTTAAAAAAATCGTCAAAAAGTTTCACTGCATTTGTAGAACTTTGATTTCTACACAAAAAACAACAACACGGTAGTTCTATTGAAAACAACGTCAGTCCAGGTTAGTTCCATTTAAATCATATGAAATTGCACCCAAACCATATAAAATTGTTGTAAACATGGCATGAATACTTCCTAAATTATAGCAATTTCATTAAGAAAAACTAACTAAATAAATGGAAAATGAAAATTATTAGAATTATTTTTTTCTTCAAATAAAAAACCTCTTTTTCATACATAGGTCGCCGATTCGGCATTGGTTAAAAAAGGACGGGGTGCCCCCTTTTTCTAGTAAATAGTGGAGCGAAGAGGAACATTGAACGGGACACTCGTGTCATCGATTATCCAATTTCCCTCCTTTCTATTTCGACAAAGAAAACATTTAGGTATTGGTAATAGGAATCCCACTATGATTTGCAGAAAAAGATAGATTCTATAATAATCCATAAATAATATATAGAATCAGGCACCCTTAGAAACTTCTTGGTTCGACTCCACATCATGCCGGAGGCTCCCATGCGACACCTAACCAATCTAGGAGACACCACTCCCCAAAACGTAATAGGCGGTGTGATGATGAGGAACTCCTTGCTCTTGTGCTTCAAATGATAGTCTCCCCAACACTCAACTCTCTCTCTCACACACACACAGATTTGGCAATGGCGGAAGAAGGATTTGAGCGGAAAGCAACTTGGGGAAGGCTAGAAATCAAGGTTCAAATGGTAGGAATGAAATCTCTTGATCTCAACACATGAATAGGTAGTTCTGTCTCAAAAAATAGGTAGTGGAAGTTGAGGCACGTTCCGATGGTTCTCTTACTAAGTAAGAGGGGGTGGAGGGGTATATATATCCTCCACATGTACCCTACTATTACACACTTTTAACTCAACTCGGTGGCACCAATCAGAATTCTCAGTGGCACCGACCTGTGTAAAAGATATGAACATCGGAGGTCTCGGTGGGACCGACTGGAAACATCTTGAATGGACCGATGTGCAATGGTAGGGCAGAACCTTGCTTCGGTGGCACCAATTGCATCATGTCGGTAAGACCAAAATAAAGCAATAAGGCAACATAAGGTTGGCAAGCCATCTCGATGGCGTGGATTGCAAAACTCAGTAAGACCGAAATAATTACAACAGGTATCACAGAGTTGGCAAGGCCATCTCGGTGAGACAGACATCCATATCGGTGGATCCAATTTGTTAGGGTCTGGCAGTGGCAGTGTCCAGATGAACTCGGTTGGTCCGGACGGGTAAGTTTCGGTGGGACCGAGTTGGAATGTAGGGTTTTAAACAGATTTGGATAGTGAAAGTGGCTGAGGGTTTTGGACCAATGTCACTAAGCACTTGAGCAAACAGATCATTATCAAAACATCATCCCCATTTAATAGTATTGGCTTTCCTATGGAGTCAATGTGATCTTGGATCACTTAACCAAAAATGTAGATCACTTAACCAAAAAATTCGAGTCTTCAGCTTTTGCCAATCCATGTCCTTAGCATTTTGAGGGGTCCACAATCACTAATCCTTGCGATGCCAATCATTGAAGTTACTAAAATCTTTAACTTGAATGGTATTAGTTCAATGAGATTAATGTTGTTACGAATTAGCAAAACCACCAGGGGATTAGTTGCACTTTCAGGTACGCATGGAGGCGGCAGGAGATCTCTTGGAGTATACGCAAAGTCTTCGGTACATGCAGTATTGATCACGTCCAGGTGTGTAGCTTCTGGAGTCTTGCCATATGAGAATAAGGGTTGTCAGTGTCAAAACCGGTGGATCTCGGGTAGGGGATCCCGAACTGTGCGTCTAAGATTGATGGTAATAGGAGATAGGGGACACGAAGTTTTAACTAGGTTCGGGCCCTCTTGATGGAGGTAATACCCTACATCCTGCTTGATTGATATTGATGAATATGAGTATTACAAGAGTTGATCTACCACGAGATCATAATGGCTAAACCCTAGAAGTCTAGCCTGTATGACTAAGGTGTTGAGTCTATCCTTTCTGGACTACACCCTCCGGTTTATATAGACACCCGGATCTAGGGTTACATAGAGTCGGCTACATAAGATGGAATTTTCATTGTTGTTCGCCAAGCTTGCCTTGCACGCCAAGGAGAGTCTTATCCAGACACGGGTACAGTCTTCGGTCTTCATATCTTCACAGCCCATCAGTCCGGCCCATAGATAACAAGCCGTATGCCCGAGTACCCCTTAGTCCAGGACTCCCTCGGTAGCCCCCGAACCAGTCTTCAATAGCCAGGTGTTTGGCCCACAAATTGTCTTCGGTATTGCAAGCTGGGTTCCTCCTTTAATGATTTCCAAGCAATGTATTCGGCCGTAGATTCGATGTCTCCCCTCGGCTTTTGTGCGCTTAATGTCCTCGTTTTCTACATGTCGAGCGAATCCAGACAGTCACGGTATTTTTTGTAAATAACACCCCCAATCCTGCAAGGAAGAGCATCTATTTAAAGAGATTGGATCTCAGATCCTTTCGGCACCAAGCGGAGAAAATTCTCAGAGACCGCCAGGCAAGACCATTCGAGCATGGCCAACAATCCCAGCTCCTCTTCCTATTCCAACCTAGAGAGAGGCGAGCGGGAGAGGTGCTCTGTGTCCCATAGCCGATTGGCGAAGCTGCAAACGCAAGGATTTCTCCCCCAGCAGATCTGGTCCCTGTTCAAGCAGGGTTAGCCTCCTTCAATGGCAACACCCAGGTAGAGGATTGTCCCAATCCGTTTGCGGGAGAACGGGTGTGCTTCATCCCCTATCTACTGAGGGGGGTAGTGTTTCCAATTCACCCATTCCTCCGAGGGCTGCTGGAGTACTATAGCCTCCAGCCGCACAATTTTACCCCCGGCTCCATCCTCCACATCGGCGGTTATGTCGCCCTATGCGAACTATTGCTGGGTTCCGAGGCCCATTTTGATTTATGGAGAAGACTATTCTACCTCGTCCCTCGCAATCAAGGTGGATCAATCTTTCAAGTGGGAGGAGCCGAAGTGTGGCGCATTGCCGGGACCGGATATCTGTCCGGCATGCCGAATAAAGCTCCCGAAGTGTGGCCTTCCGAATGGTTCTACATTGATGATGTCGCTCTACCCGAACCCGTCCGCATAGGCCTCGCTGAGTTTTCAAACGCTCCGCTGAAGAAGCGCCATAGCTGGTGTCCTCGGAGCCTCGAGGAAGAGGATAGCACGGAGATCAGCTTGCTACTGGGAAAAATTGAAACTCTTGCCCAATTCGGATTGTCAATAGTCGAGGTGATGTCGATTTCTATAACGCGGGGGGTCCAGCCACTCCAATACCGAGGACTGCCCATGTGGCATTATAACGGAGAAGACGACACCTCATGTTACGGATGAAAGGGCCCGAAGACAACCGCTGCTCTAGCCAAGATTCTGGTCGAGCTGTATAAAGGGGAGAAGGAGGATTTCAGCCGTCTCCAACATCGAGACGGAGTTTCCATGAACAATCCTCCCAGCTGGGTAAGGTTCATCCCCGCTTATTTTATCCTGTCCCTGGATCATTCGTTGACAGGAAGCATCTTATCTACTCCTAATAGGAATGGCGAAAGGCTGTCGAGGGGATCTATGACCCTGCCCCTCAGCCGGAGAATCGCAACCGGGATCTTGACCACGGATATGAAGAAGATCCGGACATATTCGTGGAGCTTGAGGAGGGGACCTTCTATAAGATGAGCTACGATGGTCCATATGTACCCATTATCGCCGATTACCCCGGCCTCCTTCCATCTTCACACGTAGGTAATCCAAAGACACCTTCTCCAAAAGAGACCTCTCCTTTCCTTCTCACCCACCGCACTATCCTATGCTCAAAAGGGGAAGGGTTCGGTGCGCCATACCGCTCCAGGGGTATCTCCGAAGAGAGCGTCCCCCACACCAGGCGAGCCTCCCAAGAGGAAAGAAACTGAAGACACGGTCGGGCCTTCATCGAAGAGGTATGAATTTGCCAATGTGCACCTGGGAAGTCACGTCCAACCGTGACCTTCCCGTTTTCCATGTGTCAGGAAAAAGGTGCGCCGGACTATATCCGGAGGTTTGAGCGGCCGTACTTCCCACAGCTAGGATTCAAATCCCGCTGTGAAGACGGGGCCTGATGCGAGAGCGACGTCGGACTGTCCTCGAGCCAAGGACTTGGATGATGTATCCGTCACCAACTCGGAAGTGGAGAGTGCCATGAACCATTGGCGCCGCCGGGCCATTTTATAAGACCATGGTTTTTCAGAAGAGTCGTTTAATGCCTTCAGCTCGGCCGATGCATACATCCGAGCTGCTCGAGATGGGCTTAACAGGGCCACAAGGCAGCATTTGAAAGATGTGCAGGTAAATTTGTGTTGTCTGACTATGATAACCATATGCCAGTAGCCCTGAGACTTAGAGGAATTGAAACAACTGATTTAAGGATCAATGTACAACCAAGTGCTTACGGAGAAAAACATCCTGTTAGCTTAAGAACTAGAGAAGTGTCAGCGCCGACTGCTTGCTGCCAATGCCGAACTGGAGAAATACAAGGCATCTGCCGGTAATATTTCCCTCTATCGAGAATTCATAATGATACACTGATAGTGTGAATCTGGGTGCTTATCTTTGTGTTGGGCTGTTAGACCAATTACAAGAGTAGCTGGACGCCGCTCGAAGCGAAGAACACGGAGCCGAAAAGCTACTAGCAGCAGGCGAGCGTGTATTGACAAAAGTCGTTCAAGAGAAAAAGAAACTCCAGGATTCGAACACCAAACTGGGCGAAGAACTGAAAGATGTGCGAGCTCAGCTAGCGGACTCTGTGAAGGAGAACAAGAAGCTATGAGGCGGCATATTCAGTACGTGGCCGCTTTTATATTATAATAGTTTGTAGGTAACAGTAGCTGATACAACTATAATTGCGGGTATATTGACGAACCTCCCCGAAGAGGAGGTGTCCGGATCATCAAGTGATCTTCTGCAAGGGCTGCCGCAGTTGCACGAGCAAGCTCGGCAGGCGATGCGGAGTGTAGCCAAGGCCTTATGGCCATCCAACTCCCCTCCAGGAAGTATGGAGAAGCTGGTAGAGTTGTTCAAGGGAGCGCAGCAGCGTATCCGACTATGGAAGATATCGGCCTCCCGAGAGGGTGCGCAAGAGGCCTGGGCCATGGTGAAGAAGCGATATACCAAGCTGGATCCTAATCACATGGCTCATGTCGGACCGCTAGGGCCTAATGGGGAAGAAATTCTTGTTAGTTTAGTATATGACCAAGTAGAGGTGGCCGCCAAATATTCCCAAAAGGATTGTAAATTAGATCGCCTTTTAGACGGTATAGAGGAGGAAGTATTTGAGTCGTGAGTGACTATGTACTTTCCTTCTAACTGGATAATAAAGACAATTGTCATCGCCGACTTTTTCGCTTCAACCGCTGGACCCGAAGGTGCGGAGTATTTCCGAATACCCTAGCGGCAGAATATACCGGGGTATGCGTGGAAACCAGGCGTAGGGGTCATAATTGCTCGAATAGATAATGTGTATCCGGCTATTATGTTATATTACATTATGTAAGAAACATCTTCTAGAGAGAATTGTTCCGTTAAGGGTTCCTTTCCCTGGGTGTGCATGCACTTAATGTGCTTGTCTGAACTGTGATTGAAAAACTCTTAGAGTAAGTAACATCTGGGGTTCACAATGGAGTGAATGCGGAAACACCTTTAATTCGCCGACTGAATATTCCCTTAAGAACGCTAGCTTTCGGCTTCACCCAGTCTGAGGTACACATCTGGATGACCCGGCAGTAACAATCGCAGAGGTGCTCCCTTTATGCGCTAGCCGAACTAACGGGAACGTAGGGCATAAGCACAGGAGCCAGGCAACCCAGCTTGCCTAAAATTTAAGTCATATCGATGCATATAATGCCGAAGAAAAGGTACATATGGAAAAAACGCATATGAGATGAGCTTGGTGCCCGAAGAATAGTCGCAAGCTTCTGTACAAGAACCCCCGTGTATAATGAATGTACATATTTAGAGATGTACGCATCAGGTAGGGATTGTCTAGCCGTACTAAAGCCGTAAGGCTAAAGAAGAAAAAAACGTAAAAAGGTAAAAAACAAAAAGAGAGGGAAGAAAAATAACTGTACTAACAGTGGGGAGGAAATGAACACAGCGTTCGGTGCTAGGCATTAAATCGTCGTAGTCTGGCCGCGTTCCAGGGGTTCGGCTCCAGGTGATTGTCTGACGCATCACGTAGGCGGTACGCTCCTCCGGTGAGAACTTGATCAATGATGAAGGGACCCTCCCACTTGGGCTTGAGTTTGTCCTTTTTCTTCTCCGTCAAGCATAAAACGAGTTTGCCAAAGTCATAAGTCTTGGCCTGCCCTTCTCTACTTTAGTACCTGCGAGCCTGCTGTTGATAATATGCGGAACGGGCTTTTGCGACGTCGCGCTCCTCCTCCAAGGTATCTAAGCTGTCCTGCCGATCTAGCTCGGCTTCTCTCTCTTTGTACATATGCACTCGAGGTGATTCATGAATAATATCGCAGGGTAACACTGCTTCTGCACCGTACACCATGAAGAAGGGTGTATATCCGGTAGTGCGGTTGGGCGTGGTCCGCCACCCTAGAGTACGGAGTCAAGTTCCTCGACCCAGTGCTTGTCCAATTCCTTCAAAGACCGCATTAGTCTGGGTTTGATGCCGCTCATAATAAGACTATTAGCCCTTTCGACTTGACCATTTGTCTGCGGGTGATAGATAGAGGCGTAATCGAGCTTAATGCCTAGATTAGCGCACCAGGTTTTCACCTCATCGGCTGTAAAGTTGGAGCCATTATTGCTGATTATACTGTGTGGGACGCGGTAACGGTGTACCACGCCGGATATGAAATCTATTATTGGCCCCGCTTTGGCCGTTTTGACTGGTCTGGCCTCTTTCCACTTAGTGAATTTATCCACCATGACCAGCAGATACTTTCTCTTATGAATTCCTCCTTTAAGGGGTCCGACCATATCGAGCCCCCAGACCGCAAAAGGCCAATTGATGGGGATTGTTGGTAAGGCAGTGGGGGGCATGTGGCTTTGGTTGGCAAAGAGTTCGTATCCGACGAAATGTTGGATAAGGTCTTGTGCATCTGCTCGGGCCGTCGGCCAATAAAACCCTGTACGGAAGGCCTTGCTAACAAGGGTCCGAGCTGCAGCGTTGTGACCGCTGAGTCCGGCATGAATTTCAGCCAAGAGCTGCCGCCCCTCTTCCGCGGATATATATCGTTGAAGGACTCTGGTAGCGCTTTTCCTATAGAGCTCTCCATCATGAACCTCGTTGGCTTTTGAACGTCGGACAATGCAGCGGGCCTCATTCTGGTCCTCAGGAAGTTCCTTCCTGTTAAGGTAGGCCAAGAAGGGTTCGGTCCGTGGGGCAATGACTGCCATGATGAGATGCACCGACAGTCTTATTTCGGTGGCTGAGCCCCGAACGATGTTGGTGTTTCCGAGATCTGGGGTTATGTTTGGATCCGGACTAGTATTGTCGTTTTCCCCCTGCCATACCATGGACGGCTTAAAAAGCCTTTCCAGGAAGATATTAGGTGGGACGGGGTCGCGCTTAGCGCCAATACGAGCAAAAACATCCGCCGCTTGATTACTTTCTCGAGCCACATGATGGAACTCGAGCCCCTTCGGTTTTTTATGACTGCGTTACGATACGCTGCCATCTTCGGATCTTTGGCGTCGAAGTCTCCATTTATCTGAGATATTGTTAGGTTTGAGTCCCCGCGCACCTCTAGGCGTTGTATGCCCATGGAGACAGCCATTCGGAGACCATGCAATAAGGCCTCGTATTCGGCTGCGTTATTGGAGTGTGTGTATAGTATTTAGAGGACGTACTGAACGAAGTCTCTAGTTGGGGACGTTAAAACGATACCCGCTCCTAACCCTGCCAGCATTTTGGAGCCATCGAAATACATGACCCAGTTGGAGTATGTGCCGTACTCTTTAGGGAGTTCGGCCTCTGTCCATTCGGCGACGAAGTCGGCCAGTACCTAGGATTTGATAGCTCGACGTGGTTTATATGTAATGTCGAATGGGAGGAGCTCAATGGCCCATATGTTTCTCCAGGCATGTTTGAATGGTAGTTCGGAGGCCACCGTGATCGAACACTCCTGAAAGTAGTGACGGAGCTTTCGGGATGCCATGAACATCGCGTATGCTATCTTTTGATAATGAGGGTACCGAGATTTGCATGGTGTAAGGATAGTAGATACGTAGTATACTGGCTTCTGAAGCGGGAATATATGCCCGTCTTGTTCTCGTTCAATGACGAGTACGGCGCTCACCACCTGATGTGTTGCCGATATGTATAATAACATCGGTTCGCCGGTGTTTGGTGCGGCCAGGATTGGATTGCTCGCAAGAAGGGCTTTTATTTCCTCTAGTCCAGCTATTACCGCGTCCGTCCACTCGAAGTGGTCGGTTCGCCGTAGAAGGCGATAGAGCGGCAGTGCCTTTTCTCCCAATATGGAGATAAAGCGGCTTAGAGCTGCTACGCAACCCGTGAGCTTTTGAACTTGTTTAAGGTCTGTTGGCTTAGCACATTGTGACAAAGCTCGGATTTTGGTTGGGTTTGCTTGAATTCCTCTATTGGAAACAATGAAGGCCAGCAGCTTTCCAGCAGGGATGCCGAAAACGCATTTTTCTGGATTGAGCTTAATGTCATACACACGGAGGTTCTCGAATGTGAGACGTAAATCGTCTATTAGTGTTTCGACGTGCCTAGTTTTGATGATGACGTCGTCCACATAAGCTTCAACTATTTTGCTGATCTGTTTCTCCAGGCATGTTTGAATCATGCGTTGGTATGTGGCGCCAGCGTTCTTGAGCCCGAAGGGCATGGTGTTGAGGCAGAATGGCCCATATGGGGTGATGAATGCTGTTGCAGCTTGGTCAGATTCCTTCATTTTGATTTGATGCACTACAAAAAAATTAACTTCCGTGATGATACGTGTTTGTCACGGTAGGTCACATTTTCTGTCATGCATGTACATCCATGACAATTTTATGACAGAATCAAGATAGTCATACCTGTGCTGTTGTAGAAGTGTTCCATGACATTACCAAAATTATCATCATGGAAGTGTCCACTTCCATGACGATAAATCGTGCGTCATAGAAGTGCTTTCGTCAAGGGTGACCGACACATGGCATCCACCATAACGAAACACCGTTAAGCTATCGGGTCCGGTTTTGGATCCGATAACCCGTTAACAGCCCCGACCAATGGGGATTTTCCATGTGTAAAATCATCATTGGCTGGAGGAAACACGTGTCGTCTCACCGTTGGGACAGATGTCATCCACTCATTGGACCCAAAGCGCGTATGATACATCAACACGTGGCACGGCCCAACAAGGGCCCATTCCTATGAAAAGGCCGGCCCGTTTGACTTGGTCAAAAGGTGGCGGGCCGGCCCACGGCAAGCCTGTTAATGGCCTGTTCGCATATAGCCCACTTACATCCCGCTAACCCAGGGCCCAATTACGACCTATCCGAATTAGTGCCAGTAGTGTCATCTAGACCGTCCAATATAATTCCAGCCCATTTTAACTTCCGGCCCATGTATGGCCCATGACATCTTTTGGCCCATATGAGGCCCTTAGTAACCGTCGGCCCATTAACGGCCCATTGTAAAACTGGCCCGTAATGAACAGTGTATCACTTTATACCCATTAACGTCCCATTATTCTGTTGGGACGTTTCCAACCCATGTTATCTTTCGGCCTTCTCAGGGCCCATTTATTATTGGGCTCATTTCCAGCATTCGGTTACTTACGGCCCGTTATTGTCATTTTCTGCTTGTGGGCCAAATTCAGCCCGTGCTTACAGTCGGCCCATTTGTGGCCCGTTAATACGTTGGGCCGTTTTCATAGCGTCATCAAATAGGGACTATTAACGACGGCCCATTATGGTCGGCCCATGAACGGATGATTCCATCTCTAGCCCGTTTACGGCCATAAAGCGGTATGTTATTGGCCCATGTTTGGGTAATCGATTATACAACCCGTATAAGGCCCATTAATGATACGGCCCATAGAAGGACGATTGATGATACAACCCGTAGAAGGCCCATTCTTTCTATGCCCCGTAGAAGGCCCATTGTTTCTACGGACAGTAGAAGGCCTAGTGTCACTACAGTAAATATGTAGTCCATGGTTATTGTGGCCTAGTTTTAAAAATAGGTTATTGCGGCCACTAGCAAACCGCGGAAAAAGAACAACACTAACTACAAGCAAACAAATAAACAAGACAACAAGGAAATAAATAAGCAAGCAACTTACGCTAGGCTATCACTTGTATTACACATATTACATCCTCTGGGCATAAAAGTTCGCCACCAGTGCAAATATACGGAACAAAACAACATATCATATACACTAGTTGTCAAAGTTGGCGACCAGTGCAAATAAACGCCGCAGCAAAACAAGTCCAGAACTGAAACCACTTTAGAAGATCTCAAGAAACAATATCCTGGGTACCCATAATGCTGGCAAGATGCTTATCAAGCTTATTAACTTTCTCTTGTTTGATGCTTAAATCCTCCAGCGCTTGCTGTTGCACCAAAAAGTATGCATCTGAATTCTACAGGGACTTCCTCAATCCTTTAGCTTCCTGTCGCAACACATCTGATAGATGTCTTTCAACTTGAAGCTGAGACTCAAGAAGACGAACTGATTCAAGCAACGAGTTCGAAGAGCTTGTGCCAGCAGTAGTGGCCAATAACTCGAGCACTACATCAACATAGGACTTCTGGGTTCTCTCACTGTCGTCAAGGTAGTTTTTAGCAGCTTTCTTGAAGACCAACAGGGATGTCTCGCTATCTTGAACCTTATCTGCATTACTTCCTTCACCATTGCATAACGGGGTATTGTTCTCCAACATTTTGTCCGCATTCTAAAAGAGAAACAAGCAGACACGTCATAGGTTTACCATGTTGTATATGAAACTCATTTTGGTAAATCAGTTTAGTAGTAAAGTGCACAGGATAATAGCTTGAAACAAACATATATCTATGTACCATGGTCACTTTATGGTCTATATCATTCTAGTTTTTATTGCCAAATCAAGATAGAGACACAGTTCAAATAATATTTGTTCAAGACAAAGCAGAATAGACAGAATATATGTGTGGGAAACTATAGAGACACTTGTAATGTGCAAGACATGAGAACATAACAGTTTATTCAATTGAAACTGAAGTCAATATAGAGCAAGTTACAACAGCAAACCAGTTAAAGAAACAAGTTTAAAACATACCTGTTGCTCCATCGGAGT
Organism: Triticum urartu; assembly: GCF_056163025.1. Classification (NCBI taxonomy): domain Eukaryota; kingdom Viridiplantae; phylum Streptophyta; class Magnoliopsida; order Poales; family Poaceae; genus Triticum; species Triticum urartu. The sequence goes on from NC_141876.1 coordinate 446,711,957, forward strand.
TTCAATTCCATCCATCAAATTTGAAAATAGTTGGTCTGAGAAAATACAGTGATGCACGAGCAAAGGAGTATGAACCATAGCTACAGAACCGGACCTGCGAACAATTCTTCTTCTCCTCTAAGCGTTGAGTTGGGATTCGGAGTGGTGGTCCTCATGCTTTGGGCACTGCAGTTCCCTTACTAATTGCTCGTGTTTGGGTGCTCTGTGGTGGAGACGATGCTGTGTCAACTGGAACTGGGTTACTATCTGCTGGGGTTGGGGTTAGAATGGGTGGAGCTGGTTCTCTGTCCAACTGGGTAGGGGTACAATCGGCGAGAGTCTGGGTTATGTGTGGTGGGGCTGGTTCTTGGGCAAGTACAACCGTGGTTCTATCTGCATCAACTGGTAGCACTATCTTTTCTTAAGACCGTGTTGTTACTCCCTTAGATACTTCCATCACCCTCTCCAATTCAAATGGCTGATAAACAAGAAAAGTAATTGAATGTACAGACATTATATGATAGAGAGATGCAATGGATAGTGGGGAATAAAAGAGGGCATGAAATAATTCAAATTTATGTTTTCTAACCAAACAGGATAGCATGACACAATTTCACATATATGATGGCTAACTAAACAGGATGCATGATACAATTTCACATTATGATGGCTAACCAAAAAAGATGGAAAGACATAGTTCAAAATATGATGACTATGTAAACAAGATGACATGATATAACTATATAATGTGTTTATTAAATAGGTTGGCATGCCATAATTCACATACATGCCGCCTATGGAAACATGATAACATGATATAATTCCCGGATAGAATGACATAATTCAAAATATGATGACTGTAAACACTAAATAGGATGAGATGATATAACTATATGATGTCTTTATTAAATGGGTTGCCATGCCATAATTCAGATAGATGTTGTGTATGTAAACATGATGGCATGATATAATACAAATATATGATTTATATAGTAAGCAAGTAAGCAGATGGCAATCCATATATGATGTAAAAACTAAGCAATGCAAGACAACATGCATGACATGGGTAATATAACCCTGCCAAGTTTGAGCATAGACCTTAGGGGGGAAATAGGACTGGTCATCATTCTCTGAATCCTCCTCTGAGGAGCTCTCTGTATCCAGCAAGATGTCTAATTCAGCAGGTAGCATTGTCTGCTCTGAATACCTTGTTTTCACTCCAGATACTTCCATCACCGCTTCAAATGGCTGATGCACAGGAAGAGTACTTGAATATACAAACATTGTCAACAAATGGAACACGTAATACAAAAAAATGATAGCATGATATAATTCACATACATGATGATTGGCTCAACAGCATGGCATTGCATAATTCACATATATAATGCCTTGGCACCAAGATAGCATTGCATAATTCACATATATAATGTCTTGCAACAAGATAGCAATGTATAATTCACATATATGGTAATTAGACACTAAACAGGTGGCATTCACACAAAGCATGTCTAAACTAATCAAATGACATCGCAATGCAAGACACCGTACGCATGATATGAGCAACATAACCCAGCCAAGTTAATTAGAGCATACACCTCGGGGGGGGGGAATAGGACTGGTCATCTGTCTCTGAATCCTCCTCTGAGGAGCTATTTGTAACCAGCGAGATATGCGCTTCGTCAGATAGCATACTCTGCTTTGAAGACCTTGTTTTCACAATAGAAATTTCCATCACCGTGTCAAATGGCTGATGCACACGAAGAGTAGTTGAATGTACTAGCATTGTTGACAAATGTAATACGTAACGAAAAAAAGGATGGCCTGATATAATTCACATATAAGATGACTGGCTAAGCAGGATGGCATTGCAAAATTCACATATATGATGCCTGGCTAAACAAGGTGGCATTGCATAATTCACATAAACGATGAATAAACTAAACAGATGGCATTCACACAAAGCATGTCTAAACTAAGCAGTTGACATATTTGATGTATAAAATAAGCAATGCAAGGCACCATATGCATGATATAACCAACATCAGCATGCCAAGTTAGAGTGAGGACCTCATGGGGTAAATAGGAGTGGTCTTCTACTTCTGAATCCCCCTCAGAACAGTTATCTTCCTCTTGATTACAATCCGAAATGGGTGGAGGGGGGCTGCCTTTGCGCCCACCATGGAGCGACATCTGCATGAAATTTTATTGCCACGCAAGGCTCGTCTCTTTTGCTCTACATGTTTAGTTCCATTGTGTACAGTAAATGACATGCATAGGAATAAAACATAGTGAGATTATGTAAGGAGTGCATGCACAATTCCAGAGTGATGGTAGCAAACTGTGGATAGACCCAAAACCAATGATAGCATGTAGATAATATCTTTAGTTAAAAAATATAGATAATGGCTCCTTTAATGTTTGTTTGCACCCAACATGAAACTCATAGTAGACACCCGAGATTAACCAGATAGTGGACAGATAGTATTGATTGCTGCCCCAATATGTACCCCACAACCATTTAAAAACTCAAGTTTCAGCATAAGTTTGGACCTGACTCGGATTCTGATAGGTGAACACGACGATAAACTAGCATGTCATCATATTAAGCGATGCATAACATAAGCATACACGGAGGAGTGCGACATCTCTTGCGGACCCGTGTAGTCATCAAGGTCATGTGCTCAGTTGATGATGGTAATGCAGTTGTCGTGGCTGCCGGCGGTGGGGAAGAAGATCTGAGGCAGCGAAAGACAGTCTGGAGAGATGATCCCTACTGTGGCAAACCCTTGCCTCGTTGGAGCAGCTGAGCTGGAGTGGAACACAGCACCGCAGGAGAAGGACAAACCACACAAGGTTTTCTTTGACACATATCTATAATAGAAGTAATTTGTAAGGGCTTGTTTGAATTTGAGGATTCTAACAATGCGTGGACAGGAAATAGACAGGAATAGGATAGGAATGCACGTGCAAAACAGAGAATTTCAAAATAGAGGATTTCTGCCAATCTGGGTGTTTGGTTCACAAGAATTGGAAGATCACAAGATGCAAAGAAGCATGGTGAGATTAAGTTAAACCACAAGAAAATGTATGGTTATAATGCTATTATGCTACTATATCTTAGTCTTGTGCTTCATGAATAGGAATTTGAAAAGGAGGGCAAGTGGAAATTAAAATTCCTACGGTTTTTCTTTCAAGGAGACACTAAAGGAACAAATCCTATAGTTTTCCTTTGCTCCATTCCTTTGCACCAAATTCATGATAAGTAGTACCATACGAAACTTTCCAATTCTTGTTATTTTCACTCACTTTTCCTTTCAAGCACTGGCAATTCCAGTAGGCAGGCTTGAGCAAGGAAAAGCCTACACTAAAAAATGTTTTTGTGCTACTTCTATTACTTTGGACCCAGGCCACTGCCCTACTAGCTCAACTCCCAGGGCCATCGACAAATGCACAGCTCAAACGCGCAGAGATAGATAATGATGGCGTTCAAGAGAGTCCATCACTGATAGCTAAGTTGCCTGGTACCTCACTCCGTGTGCTCAGTGGACAATATATATAACATGTAGAGTAAGAAAGATATGCAACAAGTGTACAACCTCTTTGGCGAAGCCATGTCGATCTCAGCGTGATTGGGTTGGCCAATGAGGATGCTCCGGCTGATTTGGCTGTCAGAGGAGGGGAAGAAGATCTTAGGCGTCTGGAGATGGAGCCCGAGGTACTGCTCCGCTCTGATGGAGGGTTTCATCGTTGGAGCAGCTCCGATGAGTTGTACGACGCCGAGGCTGAAGCAGGACAAGAGAGACAACGTTAACCGAAGTGGAATTCTAATAGCATCTCCAATAGATGACATAAAATACATAACCACAAAGTGCTAGATGTATACATCAGCCGCTCATCTCTGAACTTAACTGTCGAAACTGAATTTAACTATCGAAACTGAACTTAACTATCGAAACTGAATTTTGCTGTCGAAACCGAATTTTACTGTCGAAACTGAACGCACTAGAGGTGAGGCTACACGTCAGTCGATTGAATTTTTCATCTCTGGTCAGTTAATTTTGCAGCCGTTGGATACGTAACCAAGGGCCTGCAGTTCATCTTCAACCTCCATCCCCCTAAGCCGCCAGCCACCACCGGCCAAACAGCCGCCCGCGGTGCACCGCCCCGCCCGCCCCGAAAACACTCCCCACCGCTGGTCCGCCGCTGCCCCGGCCATCCCTGTAGCCCTCCCCCCCCCCCCCCGTGCCGAACTTTTTCTCCGGCGATCCCCATGTCACCCCCCCACCACCGCCGGCGACCACCGCCCCCACCCTGAACCCTAAGATAGATAGTGGGGTACCTCTCCGGCGAGCCCCCCTCCCCGATGCGGCTAGTTCTTCCTTAACTCTGGCAAGCCTCCCCCACCCCCTAAAAATCGACAGACCCAAAAGTCAATTCAGTCAACTAAAGTGTAGTTAAATCGGAGCAGCATCGCAAGCAAGATCAAGAGCGAGAGCAGCAGCGCGAGCAAGAGAAAGAGCAAGAGCAGACCAGACAGGGGACCGAGAGCAAAAGCAAAGCAGCAGTGCGAGCGAGAGCTGAAGTAGCAGCAGCTCCTACTGATGTGGCCGCCGCCGCCGAGGGAGCAACGTCATAGAGGAAGTGGCCGGTGACACCGCCATGGATGGAGCCATGCCGTGTCGGCTTGGGACCGAGCACCGACAGCACCGTGAGATCGAATCAAGAAGAAAATGCGGTGATTAGTGTACAACCTCTTTGGTGGCGCCGATTAGGTCGCAGCTTCATCCGAGGAAACGGTGATGATGATGCTCTTCCGGTGGTGCAGGTGAAGATGGCGGTGTGGGAATGGAGGTGGCGTGAAAGACATCGGGGTAGCTTCTTGGAGGTGGAGGACGGGGTGGCTGAACCGGCGGGACGACCAGATCGACAACAGATCCTCATCTGGTACGGTGGATGAGGGACGTCGAGGTGTTGCTGTGGACGACGTCGTCGGGGAAGAGGCTCCGGCTGGGTGGCAGACGAAGGAGGGTGTGGGGCTTCGCGGGTTTTCCCGGCCTCGGTGTACGAATGGGTGGGCGGATGGGATGGGAGTGGGGAACCATGTCTTAGGGACGCGCTTGTCCGAAATGTGGGGTAAGTTACGAAAGTACCCCCATTGATTTGAGGCGGTTCTTTCGGTTCAGGGGTATCACAGGAATTTCGCGTGTCGGGATTTCACAGGAGGTGGGAGTTTTCGCGAGCGTTGTAATTTTGGAATAGTAAGGTGGGGGTTGAGATGGAGGGATTTGTCGGAGCACAATGAGACAAAGATATATCTTAAATATTTCGGGCTAACAAGGCGCGGGTTAAAATTTCCAGACAAGCTACAAATGTCATTCAAAACTTTGAATTCATGTTATGTTCAATTAAAATATTTTGCTACGTGTATAATGCATGCAACCTAGTACTCAAATGAACGTTTTAGTGTATTCCAAACGTATATACTACCACTTCAATATGAACTAAATTTGAATTCGTTTCTCTATTTGAATAATATCTATAATAATGATTGTTGTGAAGTCAAAGCATTTGAATTCGTTTCTCTGTTTTAATAAGATCTATAATCATCATTATTGTTAAGTTAAACCATCTTTTGTGTATTATCTTCACGGCACACCACATGATTAGTCTCGAGTTACATATGAACTATGTGTACTATATGAACTAGAACTCGATTTTTTGAATCCACCTTATGTTGACTTCAAATCATAGTACATTTCAAGCTCTAGATAGATCCTCACAAACTAAACCATGTCTCATATGTATAATGTGTTTATCACATTATGTATGGTGCCCAGCCCCCTACGCCTACAAGTATTTAGATGTGAGTTGCAAACACCACACATTACCACAAATTCAAATAAAATGTGAGAATGTTCGATATATCATATTGTTTAGATTGTTCGATATTTAGTTGTAACCTGCAAACGCCACACATTATCACAAATTCAAATAAAATGTGAGATTGTTCAATGTATAGTATGGTTTAGATTGTTCGACATTTAGCTGTGAGTTACAAACGCCATGCATTATCACATTATGGTATAACATGTGCAAAATCACAACACGTGTATCACCGCTATATTCATGGATGCATATGTTTAAAACACTATGATCTCCTGTTCAAATATATGAATCCACTTTCATATCAAATTATGATTTCTTAATATCTTACAACCACACAATCCTCTAACCTTTGTAGCTACCACTAACTTTCTCTCGTGCATGCACACGCCCTCCTCGCCCTCCCCCTCCCTCAGAATTCTATCCATCGCACACATTCATTTTTTAGGTCGTTCTCCCACAGTCTCCACAACTCCTTTCCGACACACACCGATCGATAAACCTCTCCAGCGATGTCTGCCTACAACATACACACGCACCTTCAATTTCCTCCTTTATGTGTCCTTGCCTCGTATCCCTCATACGGTCCCACACACGTGTAAAATCTCACCCCTCTTTTCATCGATCTCACAACCGCACACTCATCCCCCTATCTAGCTAGTAGGCCTCTCGCACCACCTCCTAAATCCATTCTCTTTATCTATCTGTCTCGCCGGGCCTTATTTGCCTCTAACAAATGGACGTACACCAGCCGATCTCCAGCTATACATATAGCTAGCTAGGTCCTTATAACTCATTTTCCCCATGCGTCGATCGATCTACCTCATTAGTTGTGTCTCTCCCTTCCTCCGACAAACAACAATTGATCTACCGATCTAGTTAGGTTTGCTTAGCAAACACATGGTTCCCGTTCATCATCCATGGATGTGTCCCGACATATGTATCACGCATAGGCACACACAGAAACACATCCCCACTCCTATTGATAATATTGCAGTTCCACCCTCAGTTTTTCTAGTAGGCCTCTCCCACCATCTTCGAGAAGCAACTCCATCACCCATCCAGCACTCTACCCATCTCCCTCCCTCTCCCTCAAGACATAGCTGGGTCTCTCCATCTCAACACATATATGAGTCGTTCTACCTCTATGGTTAGGCCTCTGCCTACCCCTCGCCCCACCCCCTCGCACACACACATCGATACATCGAGCGCTCTAGTCATGTCTCCCTGCCACACACAAACTTGACATGTGCCCTCTGACGTTTCGGTAGCTAGGTCAGTCGCCCTATATCTTTGGCTTGCACACACACACAATTTCGATGGCTCTCTTCATCGATCTCGCACCCACCCACTTGATCCTCTCTTCGACTCTATCGATATCTATGACCCCTCCCTCTCTTCTCGTGGATCGCCCACCCTCTATATATGATATGGATAGGCCTCCATTTCACACACATTGCATGCAAAATTTTGTTTGAGATGTCATCAACACATATTCCCACAAATACATTCACAAAATCAACCTCCCCCCCAAAACAAAAAACACTCACGAACGCACAAGCCATTTGTCTAGGTTTGTATCGCTCACACACACGTAGGTGGGGGACGTGCATGAAGAGAAGAGGTGCACGCACGGCGCACGTACTCCCGTCTCTTTCCCAACCACACCCGCGCGGCTACACGGTGGAGATCATTTCTGTACGAAAAGGCAGCCCTTGTGGTAACTTGACACCTGTACTGGATGTCCACTAGATGGATGGAGGATCGTCTACCACAGACGAACAAACAAATTGCGACTTGACGTGTTATGTTAAAAAAGAGGCAAACCATGTGGGGTCAACCTTAGAGGCAAGGCTCTATACACTTGAGTACTTCTGAAGTGTCCCGTCAACTCGCGGAACGAGGAGAAGCTTGCTTAGTACGCCCGCTCCCTCGCCCACGCGCGCAGTGGCTCGCAAGACGAGGTGAAAATTTTAATTGTACACCCTCCGTTTACTCCTCGTCCCTACCTTGGTTAGAGAGATTATCACATTGTTTGGAATATATGTCCTTTAGTAGATTCAATATAAACTACTAGTACATACTCCAAACACTGATGTATTTAGACGTATTTTAGAGTGTAGATTCACTCATTTTGCTCCATATGTAGTCCATATTGAAACGGACGCAATAGTATGCACTCTCCCTCGCCCCTCGACCCTCGCCACGTGGTGGACGTGTAGCAATTCATTCGGTCTCATATAGCGAGAACGATATATACTGCAGTACCATTATTGCTCAAATTCCCGAAGAGGCGAAGAGCAAATCGCAAGGTTAATAGTTTGGAGATGCCAAGCGCAAGGTTTATAGGAGAATGATTAGTAGGTGCTACGTCATTTATAAATAAAGTTTTTTTACTTCAGTGGCACGTACGCAATATAAATAGGTTCATATGGAGAGCAAAGGAAAGCGCTCCAGTATATACATAGGCAGGACGACCCTACACGGTTGCTTGCTGGGGTTGCTCTCTTTAGTTTTCACACTCTCTCGCACAAAAGCACTGTGGCCACATCTCTAACATCCCGGCTGATCACGTCCGTCGGGGGAAGGGGTGGATGCTTAGTGTAGATGCGGTCGCCGTCGCCGACGGCGAAAACCCACTGTCGGCACGGCCCGATCAGGGGTCCCCGCCATTCTCTCTCACAAAGACGATGAGGTTTCCTTCGTCCATTGCTCACTGCTGTGACGTGGGTAGTTGCCTCCTCCCGCCGCCCTCCTCTAGGTTGAGCTACGTTCCGACATCCCTCGGGTACAATGCCCTTTACAGCCGGCTTGCACCACTGCTCCAGCTGCCCACATCACTCCATGTGGATATTTCTCTACTTCTTTGACCCGCACATACCTCTACTGGCTTCTACGTACTGTATTTGTGATGAGTTTATGTCTCATCAACTAGTCCCACTAATCTTATTCTAATCACGCTTCTTTAATTTCTTTACCACAGGGATACTCATCTCGATTTTGGTGAAACTGCACAACATGATCCAATGGTCAAAGGGTTGCAAACTTCATTTCTTAGGAAGCACCGACGTTCCCAGCAAATTAAAGCCTGGTTAGGGTTTACGGTTCAAGGGCTAGGGACTGCATGGATCATTTTTTTCTTGATCTGTCTCTATTTCAATGGCTAGGGACTTCATGAGTAGTAGTAGTACTGTACGCCTTACACCCGCTCCGTCGCCCACGTGTGTGGTGGCTCACAGGACGAGGAGAAAATTTTACTACTCCCCCCGTTTACTCCTCGTCCCTACTACCTTGGTTAGAGAGACTATCATATTGTTTGGAATATATATGTCCTTTAGTAGATTTCAATATGAACTACTAGTACATACTCCAAACACTGATGTATATAGACGTATTTTAGAGTGTAGATTCACTCATTTTGCTCCGTAGGTAGCATAAAGTTGAGACACTTATTTTGGAACAGAGGGAGTACATATTTGCTATGATCTGTCAATCATTGAGATGCAATAGCATGCATGTTAGTCTCCTTTGTATTTGATGAAATGTTGCAATGGGCAACCTTGGACGCAAGATACATGTAACAGAAGATGGAAGCTTCATAGCATTGTACTATCTCGCTGATAAATTACAGTACGTACTATACAAGTACTTCCTCCGTTCCTAAATATAAGTCTTTGTAGAGATTTCACCATGAACTATATACGGATGTATATAGATGCATTTTAAGTGTACATTCATTCATTTTGTTCCGTATGTAGTCCACCTAGTGTAAAGACTTGTATTTAGGAATGGAGGGAGTACTATGTAAAGAGTTAGGTGTCGCACAGTGTCCAAAAAATATGGTGATAGTGTGAGGTGGGCCATGTAATCACTGAGCCTGTGTGTTTTCACTGCTCTTTCAGTCCTCTGCCGTAAGAATGGAGAAAATTGTAATCTAGTAGTACCTCCTTTCGCAGAAAGTGTGGGACATCCAGCAGTCCTATGACCTCAGTAATAATGACCAATGAGCCGTCAAATCACATAGACCTAGCAGTAAGATGGACGGACCAAGGAACCATCACTCTTGTCCACTTCTCCCTTCAACATAGGTGCTAGTGAGAGGTTGCGTCCGCTCTGCCCGGGCATGAATGTGGCACTGACCGTTTCGGGTAGGAAGTGCACGTGGACGATGGAGGGGCTTTGGGTGGGCCAGGCTGGTCAGGAGCGGGCGTGGCAGCTGTCCGCCTGTCCCTACCGGACGCCCAGAAACGAGAGGATGCACCGACTCTGGCGGCTAAAATCGTACACTACACACAATCTCTCTGTAGGAGTAGGTCGATCTGTCGCTGTCTCTAACACACACATGTTGTTAAACACAAACACGCACACGCACACATAGGTTCATAGAATAGGAAAATCGTGCGAGTGCAAAGCCACGAGAAGTGAGATACAAATGGAGTATGTACAAGAAGAGAAGAGGTGATGAATATTCCATCAAACCTAGACTGAGGAGTGATACGTCTCCAACGTATCTATAATTTTTGATTGTTCCATGCTATATTATATATTCCGTTTTGTACATTATTGGGCTTTCTTATGCACTTTTATATTATTTTTGGGACTAACCTATTAACCGGAGGCCCAGCCTAGAATTGTTGTTTTTGCCTATTTTAGGGTTTCCTAGAAAAATATTATCAAACGGAGTCCAAATGGAATGAAACCTTCGGGAACGTGATTTTTGGAACGAACATGATCCAGAGGACTTGGACCCAACGTCAAGACATCAACCAGGAGGCCACGAGGTAGGGGGGCGCGCCTACCCCCCCAAGCGCAACCTCGTCGGCCCCCTGTTGCTCCACCGACGTACTCCTTCCTCCTATATATACCTACGTACCCCCAAACTACCAGATACGGAGCCAAAACCCTAATTCCACCGCCGTAACTTTCTGTATCCACGAGATCCCATCTTGGGGCCTGTTTCGGAGCTCCGCCAGAGGGGGCATTGATCACGGAAGGCTTCTACATCAACACCATAGCCCCTCCGATGAAGTGTGAGTAGTTTACCTTAGACCTACGGGTCCATAGTTATTAGCTAGATGGCTTCTTCTCTCGTTTTGGATCTCAATACAAACTTCTCGCCCTCTCTTGTGGATATCTATTCGATGTAATCTTCTTTTGTGGTGTGTTTGTTCAGATCGGTGAATTTTGGGTTTATGATCAAGTTAATCTATGAACAATATTTGAATCTTCTCTGAATTCTTTTATGTATGATTGGTTATCTTTGAAAGTCTCTTCGAATTATCAGTTTGGTTTGACCCACTAGATTGATCTTTCTTGCGATGGGAGAAGTGCTTAGCTTTGGGTTCAATCTTGCGGTGTCCTATCCCAGTGACAGTAGGGGCAGCAAGGAACGTATTGCATTGTTTCCATCGAGGATAACAAGATGGGGTTTATTTCATATTGCATGAGTTTATCCCTCTACATCATGTCATCTTGCTTAAGGCGTTACTATGTTCTTATGAACTTAATACTCTAGACACATGCTGGATAGTGGTCGATGTCTGGAGTAATAGTAGTAGATGTAGGCAGGAGTCGGTCTACTTGTCTCGGACGTGACGCCTATATACATGATCATACCTAGATATTCTCATAACTATGCTCAATTCTGCCAATTACTCAACAGTAATTTGTTTACCCACAGCGAATACTTATGCTCTTGAGAGAAGCCACTAGTGAAACCTATGGTCCCCGGGTCTATCTTCCATCATATTAATCTTCCAATACTTAGTTATTACCTTTGCCATTTATTTTACTTTGCATCTTTTGTTTCTCTTTATCACACAAATACCAAAAATATTATCTTATCATATCTATCAAATCTCACTCTCGTAAGTGACCGTGTAGGGATTGACAACCCCTTATCGCGTTGGTTGCAAGGATTTATTTGTTTGTGTAGGTGCGAGGGACTCGTGCGTGGCCTCCTACTGGATTGATACCTTGGTTCTCAAAAACTGAGGGAAATACTTACGCTACTTTGCTGCATCACCCTTGCCTCTTCAAGGGAAAACCAACGCAAGTGCTCAAGAGGTAGAAAGAAGGATTTCTGACACCGTTGCCGGGGAGATTCGCGCCAAGTCAAGTCAAGATTTGACTCCCGACAACAAGCCATTTCTAGCGCTGTTGTCTGGGAGGTTCGCGCAAAAGTCAAGACATACCAAGTACCCATCACAAACCCTTATCTCCTGCATTACATTATTTGCCATTTGCCTCTTGTTTGCCTCTCCCCCACTTTACCCTTGCCATTTTATTCTCCCTCTCTCTCCGTGCTCCCTCTCTTTCTCTATTTGCTACTTTTTGCCCATTTCTTGTTTGCTTGTGTGTTGGATTTCTTGCTTGTCACGATGGCTCAAGATAACACTTAATCGTGTGACTTTACCAATACCAACAACAATGATTTCCTTAGCACTTTGATTGCTCCTCTTACCGATACAGAATCTTGTGAAATCAATGCTGCTTTGTTGAATCTTATCATGAAAGATCAATTCGCCGGCCTTCCTAGTGAAGATGCCGCTACCCATCTAAAGAGCTTCGTTGATTTATGTGATATGCAAAAGAAGAAAGATGTGGATAATGATATTGTTAAATTGAAGCTATTTCCTTTTTCGCTTAGAGATCGTGCTAAAGCTTGGTTTCATCTTTGCCTAAAAATAGTATTGATTCTTGGAATAAGTGTAAAGATGATTTTATCTCTAAGTATTTTCCTCCCGCTAAGATTATCTCTCTCAGAAACGATATTATGAATTTTAAGCAACTTGATCACGAACATGTTGCACAAGCTTGGGAGAGGATGAAATTAATGATACGTAATTGCCCTACACATGGTTTGAATTTGTGGATGATTATACAAATTTTTATGCCGGATTGAATTTTGCTTCTAGAAATCTTTTAGATTTGGCGGCGGGAGGCACTTTTATGTAAATCATTTAGGAGAAGCTACTAAACTCCTAGATAATATTATGGTTAATTATTCTCAATGGCACACTAAAAGATCTACTAATAAAAAAGTGCATGCGATAGAACAAATTAATGTTTTGAGTGGAAAGATGGATGAACTTATGAAATTATTTGCTAATAAAAGTGTTTCTTTTGATCCTAATGATATGACTTTGTCTACTTTGATTCAGAATAATAATGAATCTATGGATGTGAATTTTGTTGGTAGGAATAATTTTGGTAACAACGCGTTTAGAGGAAACTTGAATCCTAGACCGTATCCTAGTAATTCCTCTAATAATTATGGTAATTCCTACAACAATTCTTATGGAAATTATAATAAGATGCCCTCTGATTTTGAAACTAATATTAAAGAATTTATTATTTTGCAAAAGAATTTGAATGCTTTGATTGAAGAAAAATTGCTTAAGATTGATGAGTTGGCTAGGAACGTTGATAGAATTTCTCTTGATGTTGATTCATTGAAACTTAGATCCATTCCACCTAAGCATGATATCAATGAGTCTATCAAAGCCATGAGAATTTCCATTGATGAGTGCAAAGAAAGAACCGCTAGGATGCATGCTAAGAAGGATTGTTTAATAAAAGCGGGTTCTTCTAGTTTCCTTGATAATAAAGATGAAGATCTAAAAGTTATTGATGTGTCCCCTATAAAATCTTTGTTTTCTAATATGAATCTTGATAATGATGGGACTAAATATGATCCACCTTTACCTAGACGGCATTCCAAGAATTCGGAGTCTTTAGATCTTGATGAAAAAATTGTTAAAAGTGGGATTGAAGAAGTCAAAACTTTAAATATTAATGAACCCACTATTTTGGATTTAAAGGAATTTAATTATGATAATTGCTCTTTGATAGATTATATTTCCTTGTTGCAATCCGTGCTAAATTCTCCGCATGCTTATAGTCAAAATAAAGCTTTCACTAAACATATCGTTGATGCTTTGATGTAATCTTATGAAGAAAAACTTGAGTTAGAAGTTTCTATCCCTAGAAAACTTTATGATGAGTGGGAATCTACTACTAAAATTAAAATTAAAGATCATGAATGCTATGCTTTGTTTGATTTGGGTGCTAGTGTTTCCACGATTCCAAAGACTTTGTGTGATTTTCTAGGTTTTCGTGATTTTGATGATTGATCTCTAAACTTGCACCTTGTGGATTCCACCATTAATAAACCTATGGGAAGAATTAATGATGTTATTATTCTTGCAAATAGGAATTATGTGCCCGTAGATTTTATTGTTCTTGACATAGATTGCAATCCTTCATGTCCTATTATTCTTGGTAGACCTTTCCTTAGAACGATTGGTGTAATTATTGATATGAAGGAAGGAAATATTAGATTCCAATTTCCATTAGGGAAAGGCATTGAACACTTTCCTAGAAAGAAAATAAAACTACCATATGAATCTATCATGAGAGCCACTTATGGATTTCCTACCAAAGATGTCAATACCTAGATCTATCCTTGCTTTTATGCCTACCTAGGGGCGTTAAACGATAGCGCTTGTTGGGAGGCAACCCAATTTTATTTTTATTCCTTGCTTTTTGCTCCTGTTTAGTAATAAATAATTTATCTATCCTCTGTTTTGGTTGTGTTTTTTGTGTTTAATTAGTGTTTGTTCCAAGTAGAACCGTTGGGAAGACTTGGGGAAAGTCTTTTTAATCTTGTTGTAAAAAACAGAAACTTTAGCACTCACGAGAATTGCTGCCATTTTTATTTGGGAAGTTCTATTTAGTTAAATTTTTTATCATATGATTAATAGATAAATTCATCACGTCCAGCAATTTATTTTAGAATTTTTGGGGTTCCAGATCTTGCGTTATCTACAGATTACTACAGACTGTTCTGTTTTTGACAGATTCTGTTTTTCGTGTGTTGTTTGCTTATTTTGATGAATCTATGGCTAGTAAAATAGTTTATAAACCATAGAGAAGTTGGAATACAGTACTTTTAACACCAATATAAATAAAGAATGAGTTCATTACAGTACCTTGAAGTGGTGTTTTCTTTTCTTTTGCTAACGGAGCTCACGAGATTTTCTGTTAAGTTTTGTGTTGTGAAGTTTTCAAGTTTTGGGTAAAGATTTGATGGATTATGGAACAAGGAGTGGCAAGAGCCTAAGCTTGGGGATGACCATGGCACCCCAAGATAATCTAAAGACACCTAAAATCCAAAGCTTGGGGATGCCCTGGAAGGCATCCCCTCTTTCGTCTACTTCCATCGGTAACTTTACTTGGAGCTATATTTTTATTCGCCACATGATATGTGTTTTGCTTGGAGCGTCTTGTATGATTTGAGTCTTTGATTTTTATTTTACCACAATCATCCTTGCTGTACACACCTTTTGAGAGAGAGACACACATGATTAGAAAATTATTAGAATACTCTATGCACTTCACTTATATCTTTTGAGTTATATAGTTTTTGCTCTAGTACTTCACTTATATATTTTAGAGCACGGTGGTGGTTTTGTTTTATAGAAACTATTATTCTCTCATGATTCACTTAGATTATTTTGAGAGTATTAAATAGCATAGTAATTTACTTAAATAATCCTAATATGCTAGGTATTCAAGACTAGTAAATACTTTCTTATGAGTGTGTTGAATACTAAGAGAAGTTTGATGCTTGATGATTGTTTTGAGACATGGAGGTAGTGATATCAAAGTTGTGCTAGTTGAGTAGTTGTGAATTTGAAAAATAGTTGTGTTGAAGTTTGCAAGTCCTGTAGCATGCACGTATGATAAATGTTATGTAACAAATTTGAAACATGAGGTGTTCTTTGAGTGTCCTCCTTATGGGTGGCGGTCGGGGACAAGCGATGGTCTTTTCCTACCAATCTATCCCCCTAGGAGCATGCGCGTAGTGCTTGGTTTTTGATGACTTGTAGATTTTTGCAATAAGTATGTGAGTTCTTTATCAACTAATGTTGAGTCCTTGGATTATACGCACTCTCACCCTTCTATCATTGCTAGCCTCTTCGGTACCGTGCATTGCCCTTTCTCACATTGAGAGTTGGTGCAAACTTCGCCGGTGCATCCAAACCCCGTGATATGATATGCTCTTTCACACATAAACCTCCTTATATATTCCTCAAAACAGCCACCATACCTACCTATTATGGCATTCCCATAGCCATTCCGAGATATATTGCCATGCAACTTTCCACCGTTCCGTTTATCATGACACGTTCATCATTGTCATATTGCTTTGCATGATCATGTAGTTGACATAGTATTTGTGGCAAAGCCACCATTCATAATCCTTTCACACATGTCACTCTTGGTTCATTGCATATCCCGGTACACCACCGGACACATTCATATAGAGTCATACTTTGTTCTAGTATCGAGTTGCAATCATTGAGTTGTAAATAAATAAGAGTGTGATGATCATCATATTCTAGAGCATTGTCCCAAGTGAGGGGAAAAGGAGAAAGGCCATAAAAAGGGAGAAGGCCCAAAAAATGAGAGAAAAAGAGAGAAGGGACAATGTTACTATCCTTTTTACCACACTTGTGCTTCAAAGTAGCACCATAATCTTCATGATAGAGAGTCTTTTGTTTTTTCACTTTCATATACAAGTGGGAATTTTTCATTGTAGAACTTGGCTTGTATATTCCAACAATGGGCTTCCTCAAATGCCCTAGGTCTTCGTGAGCAAGCAAGTTGGATGCACACCCACTTAGTTTCTTTTGTTGAGCTTTCATATATTTATAGCTCTAGTGCATCCGTTGCATGGCAATCCCTACTCCTTGCATTAACATCAATTGATGGGCATCTCCATAGCTCATTGATTAGCCTCATTGATGTGAGACTTTCTCCATTTTTTGTCTTCTCCACATAACCCCCATCATTATATTCTATTCCACCCATAGTGCAATATCCATGGCTCACGCTCATATATTGTGTGAAGGTTGAAAAAGTTTGAGATTACTAAAGTATGAAACAATTGCTTGACTTGTCATCGGGGTTGTGCATGATGAGGGCATTCTTGTGTGACGAAAATGAAGCAGGACTAAACTATATGATTTTGCAGGGATGAACTTTCTTTTGCCATGTTATTTTGAGAGGACATAACTGCTTAGTTAGTATGCTTGAAGTATTATTATTTTTATGTCAATATTGAACTTTTATCTTGAATCTTTCGGATCTGAATATTCATACCACAATTAAGAAGAATTACATTGAAAATATGCCAAGTAGCATTCCACATCAAAAAAAATCTGTTTTTATCATTTACCTACTCGAAGACGAGCAGGAATTAAGCTTGGGGATGCTTGATACGTCTCCAACGTATCTATAGTTTTTGATTGTTCCATGCTATACTATATTCTGTTTTGGACATTATTGGGCTTTATTATACACTTTTATATTATTTTTGGGACTAACCTATTAACCAGAGGCCCAACCCAGAATTGCTGTTTTTTTTGCCTATTTTAGGGTTTCACAGAAAAAAAATATCAAACGGAGTCCAAACGGAATGAAACCTTCGGGAACGTGATTTTCGGAACAAACATGATCCACAGGACTTGGACCCTACATCAAGACATCAACCAGGAGGCCATGAGGTAGGGAGCGCGCCTACCCCCCAAGCGCGCCCTCCACCCTCGTGGGCCCTCTATTGCTCCACCGACGTACTCCTTCCTCCTATATATACCTACGTACCCCCAAACTACCAGATATGGAGCCAAAACTCTAATTCCACCGCCGTAACTTTCTGTATCCACGAGATCCCATCTTGGGGCCTGTTCCAGAGCTCCGCCGGAGGGCGCATCGATCACGGAGGGCTTCTACATCAACACCATAGCCCCTCTAATGAAGTGTGAGTAGTTTACCTCAGACCTACGGGTCCACAGTTATTAGCTAGATGGCTTCTTCTCTCTTTTTGGCTCTCGATACAAAGTTCTCCCCCTCTCTTGTGGAGATCTATTCGATGTAATCTTCTTTTGCGATGTGTTTGTTGAGACCGATGAATTGTGGGTTTATGATCAAGTTTATCTATGAAAAATATTTGAATCTTCTAATAATTCTTTTATGTATGATTGGTTATCTTTGCAAGTCTCTTCGAATTATCTATTTGGTTTGGCCTACTAGATTGATCTTTCTTGCAATCGGAGAAGTGCTTAGCTTTGGGTTCAATCTTGCGGTGTCCTTTCCCAGTGGCGGTAGGGGCAGCAAGGCACTTATTGTATTGTTGCCATCAAGGATAACAAGATGGGGTTTATTTCATATTGCATGAGTTTATCGCTCTACATCATGTCATCTTGCTTAAGGCGTTACTATGTTCTTATGAACTTAATACTCTAGATGCATGCTGGATAGCGGTCGATGTGTGGAGTAATAGTAGTAGATGCAGGCAGGCAGGAGTCGGTCTACTTGTCTCAGACGTGATGCCTATATACATGATCATACCTAGATATTCTCATAACTATGCTCAATCCTGTCAATTGCTCAACAGTAATTTGTTTACCCACCGTGAATACTAATGCTGTTGAGAGAAGCCACTAGTGAAACCTATGGTCCCCGGGTCTATCTTCCATCATATTAATCTTCCAATACTTAGTTATTAACTTTGCCATTTATTTTACTTTGCATCTTTTATTCCTCTTTATCATAAAAATACAAAAAATATTATCTTATCATGTCTATCAGATCTCACTCTCGTAAGTGACCGTGTAGGGATTGACAACCCCTTATCGCGTTGGTTGCGAGAATTTATTTGTTTGTGTAGGTGCGAGGGACTCGTGCATGGCCTATTACTCCATTTATACCTTGGTTCTCAAAAACTGAGGGAAATACTTACGCTACTTTGCTGCATCACCCTTTCCTCTTCAAGGGAAAACCAACGCAAGTGCTCAAGAGGTAGCAAGAAGGATTTCTGCTGCCGTTGCCGGGGAGATTCGCGCCAAGTCAAGTCAAGATTTGACTCTCGACAATGAGCCATTTCTGGCGCCGTTGCCGGGGAGGTTCGCGCAAAAGTTCAGAACTACCAAGGACCCATCACAAACCCTTATCTCCCGCATTACATTATTTTCCATTTGCCTCTCGTTTTTGTTGGGGAACGTAGTAATTTCAAAAATTTCCTACGCACATGCAAGATCATGGTGATGCATAGCAACGACAGGGGAGAGTGTTGTCTACGTACCCTCGTAGACCGGAAGCGGAAGCGTTATAACAACGCGGTTGATGTAGTCGTACGTATTCACGGCCCGACCGATCAAGCACCGAAGCTACGGCACCTCCGAGTTCTAGCACACGTTCAGCTTGATGACGATCCCCAGACTCCAATCCAGCAGAATGTCAGGGAAGAGTTCCGTCAGCACGATGGCGTGGTGACGATCTTGATGTTCTACCATCGCAGGGCTTCGCCTAAGCACCGCTACAATATTATTGAGGATTAAGGTGGAGGGGGCACCGCACAGGGCTAAGAGATCAATGCTCAATTGTTGTGTCTATGGGGTGCCCCCTGGCCACGTATATAAAGGAGTGGAGGAGGGGAGAGCCGACCCTCTCTATGGCGCGCCCTAGGGGAGTCCTACTCCCACCGGGAGTAGGATTCCCCCTTTCCTAGTAGAACTAGGATCCCTTCCAAGTAGTAGGAGTAGGTGAGAAGGAAAGGGAAGGGAAAAGGAGAAGGAAGGAAGGGGGCGCCCCTCCTCCCTAGTCCAATTCGGACCAGCCCATGGGGAGGGGTGCGGCCAACCTTTGAGGCCTTTCTCTCCTTTCCCGTATGGCCCATTAAGGCCCAATACGAATTCCCGTAACTCCCTGGTACTCCTGAAAATACCCGAATCACTCGGAACCTTTCCGATGTCCGAATATAGTCGTCCAATATATCGATCTTTACGTCTCGACCATTTCGAGGCTCCTCGTCATGTCCCCGATCTCATCCGGGACTCCAAACTCCTTCGATACATCAAAACAAATAAACTCATAATATAACTGT
Source organism: Triticum urartu (assembly GCF_056163025.1). NCBI lineage: Eukaryota > Viridiplantae > Streptophyta > Magnoliopsida > Poales > Poaceae > Triticum > Triticum urartu. The sequence continues at coordinate 446,731,773 of NC_141876.1, forward strand.
CATCAAAGTTTAAGCGTGCGGACCCTATGGGTTCGAGAGCTATGTAGACATGACCGAGACACGTCTCCGGTCAATAACCAATAGCGAAACCTGGATGCTCATATTGGTTCCCACATATTCTACGAAGATCTTTATCGGTCAGACCGCATAACAACATACGTTGTTCCCTTTGTCATCGGTATGTTACTTGCCCGAGATTCGATCGTTGGTATCTCAATACCTAGTTCAATCTCGTTACCGGCAATTCTCTTTACTTGCTTCGTAATACATCATCCCGCAACTAACTCATTAGTTGCAATGCTTGCAAGGCTTAAGTGATGTGCATTACCGAGAGGTCCCAGAGATACCTCTCCGACAATCGGAGTGACAAATCCTAATCTCGAAATACGCCAACCCAACAAGTACCTTTATAATCACACAGTTACGTTGTGACTTTTGGTAGCACACAAAGTGTTCCTCCGGTAAACGGGAGTTGCATAATCTCATAGTCATAGGAACATGTACAAGTCATGAAGAAAGCAATAACAACAAACTAAACGATCAAGTGCTATGCTAACGGAACGGGTCAAGTCAATCACATCATTCTCCTAATGATGTGATCCCGTTAATCAAATGACAACTCATGTCTATGGTTAGGAAACATAACCATCTTTGATCAACGAGCTAGTCAAGTAGAGGCATACTAGTGACACTCTGTTTGTCTATGTATTCACACATGTATTATGTTTCCGGTTAATACAATTCTAGCATGAATAATAAACATTTATCATGATATAAGGAAATAAATAATAACTTTATTATTGCCTCTAGGGCATATTTCCTTTAGTCTCCCACTTGCACTAGAGTCAATAATCTAGTTCATATCGCCATGTGATTTAATACCAATAGTTCACATCACCATGTGATTAACACCCATAGTTCACATCGACATGTGACCAACACCCAAAGGGTTTACTAGGGTCAATAACCTAGTTCACATCGCTATGTGATTAACACCCAAAGAGTACTAAGGTGTGATCATGTTTTTCTTGTGAGAGAAGTTTAGTCAACGGGTCTGCCACATTCAGATCCGTAAGTATTCTGCAAATTTCTATGTCAACAATGCTCTGCACAGAGCTACTCTAGCTAATTGCTCCCACTTTCAATATCTATCCAGATTGAGATTTAGAGTCATCTGGATCAGTGTCAAAAATTGCATCGACGTAACCCTTTACGACGAACCTTTTGTCACTCCCATAATCGAGAAACATATCCTTATTCCACTAAGGATAATTTTGACCAATGTCCAGTGATCTACTCCTAGATCACTATTGTACTCCTTTGCCAAACTCAGGGCAGGGTATACAATAGGTCTGGTACATAGCATGGCATACTTTATAGAACCTATGGCTGAGGCATAGGTAATGACTTTCCTTCTCTCTCTATCTTCTGCCGTGGTCGGGTTTTGAGTCTTACTCAGCTTCACACCTTGTAACACAGGCAAGAACTCCTTCTTTGACTGTTCCATTTTGAACTAGTTCAAAATCTTGTCAAGGTATGTACTCATTGAAAAACTTATCAAGCATCTTGGTCTATCTCTATAGATCTTGATGCTCAATATGTAAGCAGCTTCACCGAGGTCTTTCTTTGAAAAACTCCTTTCAAAAATTTCTTTATGCTTTGCAGAATAATTCTACATTATCTCCGATCAACAACATGTCATTCACATATACTTATCAGAAATGTTGTAGTGCTCCCACTCACTTTCTTGTAAATACAGGCTTCACCGCAAGTCTGTATAAAACTATATGCTTTGATCAACTTATCAAAGCGTATATTCCAACTCCGAGATGCTTGCACCAGTCCATAGATGGATCGCTGGAGCTTGCATATTTTGTTAGTACCTTTAGGATTGACAAAACCTTCTGGTTGCATCATATACAACTCTTCTTTACTAAATCCATTAAGGAATGCAATTTTGTTTATCCATTTGCCAGATTTCATAAAATGCGGCAATTTCTAACATGATTCGGACATACTTAAGCATAGATACGAGTGAGAAACTCTCATCGTAGTCAACACCTTGAACTTGTCGAAAACCTTTTTGCGACAATTCTAGCATTGTAGATAGTGACACTACTATCAGCGTCCGTCTTCCTCTTGAAGATCCATTTAATCTCAATGGCTCGCCGATCATTGGGCAAGTCAGTCAAAGTCCATACTTTGTTCTCATAAATGGATCTCATCTCAGATTTTATGGCCTCAAGCCATTTCGCGGAATCTGGGCTCATCATCGCTTCCTCATAGTTCGTAGGCTCGTCATGGTCAAGTAACATGACCTCCAGAACAGGATTACCGTACCACTCTGGTGCGGATCTCACTCTGGTTTACCTACGAGGTTCGGTAGTAACTTGATCTGAAGTTACATGATCATCATCCTTAGCTTCCTCACTAATTGGTGTAGTAGTCACAGGAACAGATATGATGAACTCCAATAAGGGAGCAGGTACAGTTACCTCATCAAGTTCTACTTTCCTCCTACTCACTTCTTTCGAGAGAAACTCCTTCTCTAGAAAGGATCCATTCTCAGCAATGAATATCTTGCCTTCAGATCTGTGACAGAAGGTGTACCCAACATTTTATTTTGGGTATCCTATGAAGACGCACTTCTCCGATTTGGCTTTGAGCTTATCAGGTTGAAACATTTTCACATAAGCATTGCAACCTCAAACTTTAAGAAACGACAGCTTAGGTTTCTTGCCAAACCATAGTTCATACGGTGTCGTCTTAACGGATTTAGATGGTGCCCTATTTAACGTGAATGTAGCTGTTTCTAATGCATAACCCCAAAACGCTAGTGGTAAATTGGTAAGAGACATCATAGATCGCACCATATCTAACAAAGTACGATTACGACGTTCGGACACACCATTACACTATGGTGTTCCAGGTGGCGTGAGTAGTGAAACTATTTCACATTGTTTTAATTGAAGGCCAAACTGATAACTGTAAGTGCATCTAGTGCCACCCCTAGTTGGTTTTGGAGTATTGACGACAAACCTAGTTGAGGGACTAATGTGTTTGTGAGAATTGCAGGATAACACAGGTAGAAGTCCCTCATTGATTCGGTTTTCCTACCAGAGATGACCCCTAAAAATGTATGAAGACATTGAAGTCAAAGGTGGTATGTGAAGACATTCACATTGAAGACTATGACAAGAGAAGACATCGCATGAACACTATGGAGCGCGAAGACTTAGATCTTTCGTAGTTCTTTTTCTTCGTTGTTGAGTCATAGGAACCACCGTACTGTTAAGTGGGGTCCAAGAGAACCAGTCAGAATGACTGAAGAGATGCTTAACCAAAATCCTATGTCTTCGAGTGAACACTATGAGAGTGAATCTTGTCCAGGGTCGGACAAGTCAGCTTTGCTTGTAGCCCAAGTAAAGTTGACGTGTGTGTATGAAATATGACCGTTGGAACACGTGTCAGTTCCTTAGTGACCCAGGGTCATTTCAGACAAATCAGGTTGGGTTGCCTAGTGGCTATAAATAGCCCACCCCCTACAACCATAAACGGTTGGCTGCTCAGAATAAGAGTACGGCTTTTGTCGTTTGAGAGCAGCCCACCTCGATCCCTTTGAGAGAGAATTCCTTGCGAGGATAAAGCCCTAACCACCCGGAGCCAAAGAGTGTTAGGCATCACTTAAGTCTTCCTGTCTGTGTGATCTGAAGACTTATTACACTTAAGGACTATGAATCCTCCAGCCGGTTAGGCGTCGCGTTCTGAGCATCCAAGAGTCATTGTGGATCGCCGGTGAACGAAGTCTGTAAAGGTTTGGAAGTCTACCTTGAAGACTTACCAGAGTGATTGGGCGAGGTCTGTGTGACCTTAGCTCAAGGGGAATACGGTGAGGACTGGGTGTCCTAAGCTGCGTGTTCAGGACTGGGTGTCCGGGACTGTGTGTCCTCAGGTTTAAATACCTAGCCGCCCTAACCAGACGTACAACTGTCATAGCATTTGGAACTGGTCCAACAAATCATTGTCTTCAACGAGTCACTGGTTTCATCCTTCCCTTCCCTTTACTTACTGTTGGTCCTTGTGAAGTCATTGTATGATTGCATTATCTTTTGTCTTCACTGAGTGACTGCTTGTTCTGATTGGCTTCAAAATATCTTCCTACCTGATCCTTACTGCCTAGCTGCTATTAGTCATTGTGCTTTCACCTCATTGAATACTTGACTATGGTTTGCCTAGTTTAGTCTACCTTCCGCTCCATGGTAATAGGTTTATTTCTATCGTTTGTCTTCGAAACTTCCATGTTTTGAAGACTTTCATAAAAATCGCCTATTCACCCCCCCTCTAGTCGATCACTAGCACTTTCAATTGGTATCAGAGCAAGGTACTCCCTTGTTCTGTGTGATTCAGTTTAACCACCAGGAGTTTTAGCTATGTCGACTGCAGGGATAATTAAAGTCTCCGTTGCGTGCCCCGTCTTCGATGGAACTGAATATCCCTACTGGAAGAATAAGATGCGCATGCATCTTGAATCCATTGATGTCGACCTATGGTATGTCGTCAACAATGGCGTTACCAAGGCTGGTGAAGGTGTCACCACTGCTGATGTCAAGAAGTTCGTTCAACTGGACTCCACTGCCAAGAACATCATCTGTGGTCATCTGACCAAAGGACAGTATGGTCGCGTGAGTGCTTTGGAAACATCTAAGCTAGTCTGGGACTGGCTCTCCAAGGTCAACGAAGGCGTCTCAACCCAGAGAGATCAGAGAATCAATGTCCTTCGCAACCTCTTCAACCGCTTCAAGAGAAATGACAATGAGAATGTCCAGCTCACGTTTGATCGACTCACTGACATCACAAATGAGCTTCAAGCCCTCGGCGCCACTGAGATCACCAAGCATGAAGTCATCAAGACACTCCTGAGATCACTTGACAGCTCGTTTGACACCCTAGCCCTGATGATTCAAGAACGTCCTGACTTCAAGACACTCGATCCGTCTGACATACTTGAGAGGCTCAACACACACGAGTTTCAGCTTTCTGAGAAAAGAGATATCTACGGTCCCAACTATGGGCGAACTCGTGCCTTGAAGGCAAAAGCTGTCTCCTCATCTGAAGAAGAATCTGACAGCAGTTTTGATGATCCTGAAGACATTGGAAAGGAGCTTGCTATGCTTGTGAAGAAGTTCCAAAAATTCACCAAGAAGAAAGGCTTCAGAAAGTCTTCACGATCAAGCTCAAGGAATGATGAAGCTTCTTCTCATGACTACAAGAATAAAACATGCCACCAGTGCAAGAAACCTGGCCACTACATCTCTGAGTGTCCGCAGTGGAACATTGAGAACAAGAAGAAAAAGAAGAGAAAGGAGTATGATTCTGATGACAAGAAGAAGAAGAAGAAGAAATACTCAAAGTCTTCTTCCAAGTCCTCCTCAAAGTCTTCATCACACAAGAAGAGCTCATCTGGCAAGGCACATGCATTTGTTGGCAAGGAAATGGATTTAGAGGAGGAGTCTGCTTCTGAGGAGGCGGAGGTGGAGTCTGAGGAGGAGTCCGATTCTGGCGTTGCGAGTCTGGCTACAGCATACGTTGCCAAGTCCATCTTCAACACTGAAGACAATGACTTCATCACCGACACCGATGCAAATGACAAGGATTACTCTGCTCCTACCTACTGCTTCATGGCACGCGGTGCCAAGGTAAACACACGCACTACTCACTATCAAACATCTAGTGATGATGACTCTGATTGTGGTTCCAAACCCAGCTACAAAACTCTTGCTAAAATTGCAACTGAACAACAGAAAGCTATGGAACACATTGAAAAACTGTTAGACAAAAGCGATGATCTTCTAGATGCTGAAATGACTCGATCTCAGTCCTTAATTGAAGACATAAAAAATCTTCACGTTAAGTATGAGGAACTTGAACGTTGTCATGAAACGCTCTCAACAACTCATGAAAGGCTTTCCTATGATTATCTTCAAAGGAAGCAAGATCTTGAGAAATTAAGAGCGGCTCATGAAGATCTTCAAAAGGAAAACGAGTCACTTCGCGCCGAACAGATCAGTTAAGCTCAGGAAGGATTTGAACCACCATGTCTTAAATGCATTGAGCGTGATAACGCTACTTCTGTTGCTGAATGTTCTACTGCTGCTACTGTTGCAATATCTTCAACTGTTGATGTGGTAACTAACCCCTCTGCTGAGGATACCACTCCTATTGCTGATGAATATGCTAGGTTGAAGACACTGCTTGAAACAGGGATGTACAAAAGTCTCAAAGGGCATCAGACACTATGTGATGTCCTCAAAAGGCAGATCCTGAACCGAAACCCTAGGAAAGAGGGTGTTGGGTTCGAAAGGAAAATGAATGCTGATGGCTCTTACTGGAAACCTGAGTAGTACCCCAAAACCACATGGGTTGCTTCAAAGGAACCTTAGGCAGATCCATCCACCCTATCTGGCTTCACTTGTGCTAACCCCATTGTTATTGATGAATCCTTTAATGCAAACTATAAACTGTTTAAGAATCAGAATGGTGAAGTGTTTGCCAGGTATATTGGTACTAACTGCAGGAATGGACCAGCTATGAAGAAGATCTGGGTGCCGAAAAGGTGTTTGGAGAATCTCCCTGTGAATGTCATCATGACACCACAGGTGAAGAAGACAAACCCCAGACCATAGGCTTCATACGGTCCAAAGGCTTCATACAGATAGAGGACTCACCTGAGTCACACTAACGCAAATGTTTTGCAGGGAAGCCATACTCAAGCCTATGAATATGAGCGCGGTTCATCAAACCGCCATGTTCATAAGACCAAGAACTATTCTGCTTATTCATATGAGTACTATTGTCCACCTGCAAGACTTTTTGCTAGGGCTCCAAAGCCAAAGTTCTCAGATGCACTTAGACTCATTGCTTCGAAGCCACCCTTGAAGATGTGGGTGGCTAAGAAAGCTTAACTCTCTTTTGCAGGGAAAGATCTCCAGCTGAAAACCAAAATCGTCTGACACTATTGCTGGGGACCTTAAACATCTTGTAGGGCGCAAGATCAAATGCCCAAATGGTCTTATTATGTACTTTGTTCCTGAATCACTTGCAACTTGCCCTATCAGTCCTAATCTCGATCTAAACTTTAATAATCCACTGGTTCGTCAAATGTTTTTGCTTCACAATTCTCTTCGTGAAGCCTATCCCCCTAACTGCACTATAGGGTACGACACCAGCTGCTTCAGAATGGATTATTGATAGTGGGTGTACAATTCACATGACTAGCAAGCGAAGTCTTCTCATGGACTCAACTTTACGTCCATCTGACAAAAGTCACATCACATTTGCTGACACTGGTAAAAGCAAGGTATTGGGTCTAGGTACAGTTGCAATCTCAAAGGATCAACACATGGATAAAGTCATGCTTGTTGAATCCCTTGGTTTCAACTTAATGTCTGTCTCAATGCTTTGTGATTTAAACATGATTGTGATGTTTGGAAAATATCGTTGCCTTGTACTAATGGAATCTGACAAGTCTCTAGTGTTTGAAGGGCATCGGAAAGATGATTTGTACGTGGTAGATTTCTCAGCAGGACCACAACTTGCAGTATGTCTTCTAGCAAAAGCTTCTGAATGCTGGGTCTAGCATCAAAGGCTAGGGCATGCTGGTATGAGGAACCACCACACCCTTGCAAGGAAGAAGCATGTCATAGGCATCGAGGGCGTCAAGTTCAAGAAGGATCAATTATGCGGTGCCTGTGAAGCAGGAAAGATGACGAGGGCCAAGCATCCCTCGAAGACAATCATGACAATGACTCAACCCTTCGAACTGCTACACATGGATCTTTTCGGTCCCACTCATTACTCAACTCTTAATACTACTGCTTGTCTCTATGGCTTTGTCATTGTTGATGATTATTCAAGATATACTTAGGTACATATAATCCTTTACAAGACTGAAGTGTAGGATGTCTTCAGACGCTTCGCCAATCGAGCAATGAACAACTTTGGCGCCAAGATAAAGCACATCAGAAGTGACAATGGCACTAAATTCAAGAACACCGGCCTAGATACATATCTTGATACCTTAGGCATCACACATGAATTCTCAGCTCCGTACACGCCACAGCAGAATGGCGTCGTTGAACGCAAGAACAGAACACTTATTAAGATGGCTCGGACGATGCTTGATGAATACAAGACTCCAAGAAAATTCTGGCCTGAAGCCATTGACACTGCATGCCATATCATCAACCGTGTTTATCTTCACAAGCCTCTGAACAAGACATCCTATGAGCTCCTTACTGGCAAGAAGCCAAATGTCAGTTAACTCAGAGTATTTGGCGCCAGGTGCTGGATCAAGGATCCACATCACACTTCAAAATTTGCACCAAAAGCACATGAGGGTTTTATGCTTGGATATGGAAAGGATTCGCACTCCTACAGAGTCTTCAATCTCTTTCATTATAAAGTGGTTGAAACAGTGGATGTGCGGTTTGATGAGACTAACGGCTCACAAAGAGAGCACCTGCCAAATGTGCTAGATGAAGTTCCATCTAGTGAATCAATCAAACTTATGGGAACTGGAGAAATCATACCTTCTGAAGCTCAACCTGAAGAGGAACTGATCATCTCCGCACCTGATCAACCTGAAGACAATGCTCAGCCTGAAGACAATCCCTCTAACAATGACAATGATCAGCAAGAGCAAAATCTTCGTCCTGTACATCCTCGTGTTGCAAATGAAGTGAAGTGGGCACTTCGCATTCGTCTCAATAACTGAAGCCAAGAAAGTTGAAGAAGCCTTCATGGAACCTGAATGGATTCAAGCTATGCAAGAAGAGATTCAACAGTTTGAGCTGAATAATGTATGGGAACTGGTTAAGCGTCCGAATCCTCGCAAGCACAATATAATAGGCACCAAATGGATATATCGCAACAAGCAAGATGAGCATGGTCAAGTTGTCAGAAACAAAGCTCGTCTCGTTGCTCAAGGATACACTCAAGTTGAAGGGATTGACTTCGATGAAACATTTGCTCCTGTGGCTAGACTTGAAGCCACACGTATACTACTGGCCTATGCAAATCATCATAACATACTTCTATATCAAATGGATGTGAAGAGCGCTTTTCTCAATGGCAAGATTGAAGAAGAAGTGTATGTTGCACAACCGCCTGGCTTTGAAGATCCAAAACATCCTGACATGGTGTACAAGCTCAACAAGGCACTGTATGGATTCAAACAAGCCCCTCGGGCTTGGTATGACACACTCAAAGACTTCCTGAAGAGCAAAGGCTTCAAATGTGGTTCCCTCGACCCCACTCTCTTCACGAAGACATATGATGGTGAACTGTTTGTGTGCCAAATATATGTGGATGACATTATCTTTGGCTGCACCAATTAGAAATACAGTGAAGAGTTTGGATATATGATGCAAGAGCAATATCAGATGTCCATGATGGGTGAGCTGAAGTTCTTCCTTGGTCTTCAAACACGTCAGCAACGCAACAGCATCTTTATATCTCAAGAGAAGTACCTCAAAGACTGCCTGAAGAAATTTGGTATGCAAGACTGCAAAGGCTTCACGACGCCAATGCCAGCCAAACATCATCTGGGTCCCGACGACAATGGTAAAGAGTTCGATCAAAAGGTATACCGCCCCATGATTGGTTCTTTACTTTATCTATGTGCATCTAGGCCAGATATTATGCTTAGTGTTTGCATGTGTGCTCGATTCCAAGCGGCACCAAAGGAATTGCATCACTTAGTTGTGAAGCGAATTCTTCGATATTTGGCTTACACCCCAACATTAGGATTATGGTATCCAAAGGGCTCAGAGTTTGATCTGGTTGGATTCTCGGATGCTGATTATGCTGGTGACAAGGTGGATCGCAAGTCTACATCAGGCACATGTCATTTTCTGGGACGATCACTTGTATGTTGGTCTTCAAAGAAGCAGAACTGTGTATCTCTCTCCACTGCTGAATCTGAATACATTGCTGCTGGATCTTGGTGCGCTCAGCTTCTATGGATGAAGCAAACACTCAAAGACTATGGCATTCATCTGAAGCAAGTGCCACTCTACTGCGACAATGAAAGCGCCATCAAGATTGCCAACAATCCAGTTCAGCACTCGAAGACAAAGCACATTGAAATTCGTCATCACTTTCTCAGAGATCATGTTGTGAAGGAAGATATTGATATCATACACGTCAACACTGAAGAGCAATTGGCACATATCTTCACCAAACCCTTGGATGAGAAGAGATTTTGCAAGTTACGGTGTGAGCTACATATCCTGGAATCCTCAAATGTCCTGTGATCAGGCACACATCCTAACACTTATGCATATTGATGACTTAGATGTGCAACACACAAAGTAAATTATATCTTCAATCAATGAAGACATACATTCTAAGTGTGAATACATTAATGTGGAATTTGACTTCGGAGCGCCACGATAATTGTGCGCCATGTCTGGGTCTAATACTTCCTATACGGTGGGTAACTCCACAACCAAATTCTTCTGTTTGAAGTGTTTTTCCCATGGCGTTACATTTGCTATGTCTTCACATTTTGTTTGTCTTCATTCTCAACTTGTCTTCATGATTATCTTCACTATGTTGGTTTGGTTGTCTTTCTCACATATATATACATATACTAGTGTTCTGTCCTCCATAGCAATCACTTATAGCTATGTCTTCTTGTTTAATCTTTTGAACTAAGTGAATGTGATCGGACCCTAACCTCTCTATGCTTTCTATCTCAAACTCTATCTCTCCAAATCATATGCATTCTCTTGAAACTGTCGAATGTCTTCTCTACGTCCTTGTCAGCAGAAGATAAAGAGACAAACATTAAGTCCGCTTTCAATGCTAATTCCTTCACCTAAAACCCGGAGAAGTGGGAACGACCACCCGACAATCCAGGCGTGCGTGGGAACATGGAACAACCTCCTATATGTTGCATGATGGCCAAAGGTCCTTCAGATGTGAATCGCCAGGGGCACCTGTGTAATAACGCTGTGTCGTCCCTGTCCCTATAAATACACGCCTCACCACAGTCATTATCCCTTCTTCCACTCTCGCACGAACCCTAGCGCCACCGCTAGCCCTCGACGACGCTGGCGACGAAGCGCTTAGCTGCCGCGACCTCTCCGACGCCGTCTTCACGCCGGCCGTGGACATCGTCTTCTCCGCCATCGCCGTAGGTGTCCTCCGTCGCCAAGTTAGGGCACGCACGAACGAACTACTCGGCCTCCTCTTCCACTCCGTCTAGCAGTTCTTCGTGTGGTAAATAAAACTTCCTTTTTACGGCCCCTTTGATCCTATAGTTTCATCACTTACTACCATAAGAAGTTTCTGTTCACACAAGATGGATCTATCTCATACTGCATCTCATTATATGCCTAGTATGTTCACTTATGCTTCACAAAGTAGTTAGATTCCTCACTTGTACTGATCCGTGGAATTGTACAAATCTGGAACCAACTCCTTATCTATGAGTGAATGTCTTCGCACGATGAGGTCAATGTCGTCTAAACTGATTTATCATCAAAATCTTCTGAGAATGCATATGACCTCTTCCCCTTCCCTCGCACCTTAATGCTGTCACAAGTACATGTTCGTGGGATAATCCCTTGGTTCTCATAGTCTGCATTCATTTGCAGAATTCGTACATTATCATATAAATTCTCCCGAAGCCAGTTCCTGTTTGTCCAGCAAGCGAAAGCCTTTGAAGCCTTTGAACGTGTTGAAGCCATTCAGTTTGAAGTTCATGGCTGTAGAGAAATCAGTAAGGAAGGGTGGCAGACAGCGTCGTGGGGGAACGTCAAGAAATTTGCCTGATCACCTCTCAGAGCTTTACAAGACAGATCCTGAAGAGGATTACAATCAGCGCAAGACCCGTATCCAATGGATTCGAAGATATTGGGCAGAACAATGGTTCAAATACCGGTTTGTGACCCAGGAATATGCTGAGAAAAATGCCATCAAGCGACCTTGGGGAGACATCCTATACAAAAATCTTCAACCCAGGTCCAGAGATGAAGCCATTGAACAAGGCTTCTATCGCCGCATGGTCCGTGGACCACAGCCTGCGGATGCACACCCATCGTCATTACTATGGTGTCATGACGACAATCTGTTCAGGCGCAACTTCCAGTTTGCCAAGAATTCGGGTAGGCAAAACAAGAAGTCATGGGGACTTGACTTCAACCCTGGCCCTTCTGCTCCCCGTGCCGATGGCACCCGCGAAGCTGAACCCAATCTTGTTGGGACCTTCTACAACCTGGAAGGTCTCATCACTCATATCATGGTTCAAGGGACAGCCGTGGATGAGCCTGCAGATGACGTTGAATCTGATGAAGCGCCTGCACCGCCGAAGACAAAGAAACTGAAGAAGCCTAAAGCTTCAATGCCTGCCTCAGCACCAAAAATCTCACGAGCGAAGCCACTGGCTACTGCACCTCCTGAAGACAGTGTGCAGTCTAAAGATTTTTCACGCATCTCCAATCCCTCAAGAGTAAAGATGCCTTTGCAACACACTAGCCAAGAACTGACTGTTGCTGCTATTCTGCGCAACGACGCCATTGATCTGTCCAACAATGAAGATCTTGCAGATAACACTCTTGAGCAACTAATCAAGAGCAAAGAAGAAGCAGAAATCTTCAATGATTTGCCTCTCTTTGACGTGGCAATCATCCACAACTTCATTGATGAGTAGTTTGACACGCCTAACCTTAGCTTTGAAGATCTGCAACTTCCAATTGGCCTCAGTGTCGCCTTCCATGGCACCATTGCTTCAGAGCTAGCTCTAGCTCAGCGCATCGTTGAACTGAAGCAAAAGATCGACTTTGAGAAAGCTCAGTTCAAGAAGCATATGGCCAAGATCAGCGTGCAAGAGGTCAAGAACTTCAAGATCATGCTGCACGAGCTCAAAGAAGCCTTTCTCAAGAAGCATGAAGAAGCTCAAGGTTCTCGTGAGCGCATGAAGAGCCTGGCTGACAAGTGTGTGCAAGTCTACAATGAGGCTGAGAAGCGCAAGGCCCTTGGGCGTCCTGGCATCGATCCCAGGATGGCTACAAAGAAGAAGAAGAAGCCCGCTGTGGCCGAACCCGACGCACCAAGGCAGGAACCACATCCCATTGTCTTCCCAGCCAGCATGACTGGCTCGAAGCCAAAGGCCAGGTCAACCGCTTCAGAACTGAAGAAGACGAGGACTGCTGAGGCTGAAGCCAGAAAGAGGAAACATCCTGAAGCCTATGATGCTGCTCCCTCCAAGAAGAAGCGAAAGACCAAGAAGGATCGGGCTGCTCCCACAGAGCCCTTAATTGTTGAACCTATCTCAATGGTTCGCCCTGCATCTACACACCAAGAGCGCCAACTGATTGTCCATGAGTCTGCTTCCACAGAGGCTCATACAGCTGAAGACATTCCAGCAGTTGATCCCACCGCTGTTGAAGACATTGGTCACCATGACAATGTTGAAGATGATGTAGTTCTTCCTCAGATCGAGCACCAATAGGTATCGTTGCATGTGCTGACGCACAGCGAACTCATCAGCATTGGTCGTCCTCTGACGCCAATTGCTTAGGATGCATCATGGGCTAATCACCCACAACAACAAGTCACACCACCCCGGCAAAAAGAAGAAGATGACTTTGAGGCCTAGCCAACTCCATCTCCAAAGGCGTCGCCAGCATTACGCAGGCTTCGCAAAGGACCAAGGTCTCAAGTCCCTCTTTCGAGCGTTCCAGAAGGAGAAGTGCCCCACCACTCTATTGCACGTCAAGTGTTTCCAGATGCCACTCCTACTGTGAATGTCTCTGAGTCTGAGGCTAAAGCTGCTGAAGACATTCCGGCTGCATCAGCCGATGACACACAAGAAGAAGAATGTGTCCCTACTCCCCCCATCACTGAAGAAGCTATTCTCGAGGAGAACGTGTCTGTGCCCGACCCTCCAGCTCATCAAGTGGAGATTGAGAATCTTGAGGCTGCCACCACCAACACAAATGAAGCCAATGATGTTGTCATGGCTGAAGCAAATGTGGAGCCTACACCAACCCATGAGCTAGAAGTCAGTGAAGCCAATGATGCTACTGCTCCTGTTCCTGCGCCTGCTGCTGGTCCTCAGTTTGACTATCATGTTGAGCACATGCCTCAGGTACAGAAGCCAATGCCAAGGTTACCCAGGTTTCCAGGTCCTGCATCAGCACCTGGATCCTTTAATGTCAACGGCTTCAAAGCAGACAACACCTTCTTCAATAGCTCCAAGAACCCCTACTCAAGGGAAAGAATATCTTCTGATCGGTTCTAGAGCTATCCGCAGCAAAGTTATTACTCATGCATTTTGTACAATCAAGGTCGCATCTTTCCTCATATGCGTCTTGACACCGAAGCAATAATTGGTCTGCCCTGCTTGGAAGAAGCTCTGGATTGCTTCAAAGAGGTTGGAGTTGCGTTTCGTCACCGACCAAGAGCACTGGAATGAAGAGTTGCTGCTCCAATTTTATGCCACTCTTCACATACGTGGCTACAACAGAGATCCGAAGACTTGGGTCCTTGAGTGGATGACCGGAAATGTTCATCATGAAGCCAAAGCCTTTGATATCATTGAGCTCACTGGTCTGCCCACTCCTGGAGATCTCTATGAACCTAGCTGTCAGCTTCACAGTGAAGCTATGGAGAGCATCTTTCAGAAGCCTGAACTGAACATGAGTCAGATGCTTAGCATGATGAAGCCTTTGCCTCCAGATGCTGCATATCCTAAGGAGTTCTTTGTTGAAGACCTTGAGTATCTGCCACGCACTATCTATCACATTATAAGGCGAACTCTCTGGCCCATCAAAGGACATTCTCCACATGCAAAGCTGGAAGGTGCAATGAAGACTTTGGTATTCTATATTCTTCATGGCAAATGCTTCAATGCACAAGACTTCTTCATCCGCCAACTTGCTGCATCAGGATCTAATCTTTTTGGCTTGAAGTTCTATGCTCCATGGATAATGCGGCTGATCAAACTCCACTCTGCTATCTCATATCAACCCTCTGCTTGCAATCATCGGATCTTTCTGCCTGACATGGATATGTTCGTTGAAGCCATATATCCAGAGCCTGCCAAGGAGCCTCTTAGTCTTCAGAATGCTGAGCATCAAAGTTTCTCTCAGAACATTGAAGGAGTTGAAGCAGTCACTCATGTTTATCCTCTGGCTGGTACTACACGTGCACCTCATCGTGCCCTCATTGAAGCCACTGAAAGCACTATTGCCCAACGGCCCAAGAAGCGATCTCGTGTTCTCAATGACCGAGAGCTTCTGGTTGCCCTTCATCAGAAACAGGATAGGCATCATGACTGGCTGAAGCGCCAAATGCAAAGCCTCTTGGTGGATGTCAACCACATTCGCAATCTTGCCACCAAGAATGCCTTTGTTGCCCATGAAACCTATCGGCGTACATGGAAAGGGCTGACGCTTATGTGTTCTGAAGATGATCTTCAAGAGGATGGCTTCTCTGAACGTTTCAAGTTTGACTCCACACCTCCCCGAAGGACTGTGCTGCGACGAACTCCATCTCTTGAAGACTCTGAGTTCTCTTCCTCCACAGCAACTGTGAATGCCAGAGTGATCGAGGACGAAGACGATGCTACTTCACCGCACCCTACTTCTGCATGCATCGACACTGCCCTGAGTTCTTCTGCACCACCGAACACCACCGACGACCTTGCTGCTTCACCTACTCCTCATGGGAACGAGTAGATGCTCTATGTCTTCAAACCTTTTTGGTCCTTATTGACAAAAGGGGGAGAAGCATATGAGTTTGATAGTCTTCAAGCGGGTCCATATGGGCGGTTACTTTATGTTTTGCCTAGTGTTTACAACTCTCGTTTTGATACATTTGGTTCTTTGAGTTGTAACACTTAAACTCGATGGTCGTCTGCTACTTATTTGCTATTCTGTGATGCGATGATAAATTCCGCATCTGCGACGATAAATTCCGCACTTAGATCATTTTGCAGACGTCCATTTTTCATTATGCATGTCATTATCTTCACATACTTTTCATGCATGATGAATTGTCATCATAAGTTGAAGAGGATCTCCACAAGTACAACCTACCAAGTGCATTTGCATTCCAAAAGCAAATTACTTATATGCACATCTTCAGGGGGAGCCCTTGCAACTTATGAAGACAATTCCTTATTCTTTACAATTTCACATATTATATTCCCCGTTGAAAACTTCAACTAGTTTGTCATCAATCACCAAAAAGGGGGACATTGTAAGTGCATCTAGTGCCACCCCTAGTTGGTTTTGGAGTATTGACGACAAACCTAGTTGAGGGACTAATGTGTTTGTGAGAATTGCAGGATAACACAGGTAGAAGTCCCTCATTGATTTGGTTTTCCTACCAGAGATGACCCCTAAAAATGTATAAAAGCATTGAAGTCAAAGGTGGTATGTGAAGACATTCACATTGAAGACTATGACAAGAAAAGACATCGCATGAAGATATGGAGCGCGAAGACTTAGATCTTTCGTAGTTCTTTTTCTTCATTGTTGAGTCATAGGAACCACCGTACTGTTAAGTGGGGTCCAAGAGAACTAGTCAGAATAACTGAAGTGATGCTTAACCAAAATCCTATGTCTTCGAGTGAAGACTATGAGAGCGAATCTTGTCCAGAGTCGGACAAGTCAGCTTTGCTTGTAGCCCAAGTAAAGTTGTCATGTGTGTTTGAAATCTAACCGTTGGAACACGTGTCAGTTCCTTAGTGACCCAGGGTCATTTCGGACAAATCAGGTCGGGTTGCCTAATGGCTATAAATAGCCCACCCCCTACAACCATAAACGGTTGGCTGCTCATAATTAGAGTACGGCTTTTGTCGTTTGAGAGAAACCCACCTCGAACCCTTTTAGAGAGAATTCCTTGCGAGGATAAAGCCCTAACCACCCAGAGCCAAAGAGTGTTACGCATCACTTAAGTCCTCCTGTTTGTGTGATCTGAAGACTTATTACACTTGAGGACTGTGAATCCTCCAGCCGGTTAGGCGTCACGTTCTGAGCATCCAAGAGTCATTGTGGATCGCCGGTGAACGAAGTCTGTGAAGGTTTGGAAGTCTACCTTGAAGACTTACCAGAGTGATTGGGTGAGATCTGTGTGACCTTAGCTCAAGGGGAATACGGTTAGGACTGGGTGTCCTGAGCTGCGTGCTTAGGACTGGGTGTCCGGGACTGTGTGTCCTCGGGTTTAAATTCCTAGCCGCCCTAACTAGACGTACAACTGTCACAACAGTTGGAATTGGTCCAACAAATCATTGTCTTCAACGATTCACTGGTTTCATCCTTCCCTTCCCTTTACTTACTGTTGGTCCTTGTGAAGTCATTGTATGATTGCATTATCTTTTGTCTTCACTGAGTGACTGCTTGTTCTGATTGGCTTCACAATATCTTCCTACCTAATCCTTACTGCCTAGCTGCTATTAGTCATTGTGCTTTCACTTCATTGAATACTTGACTATGGTTTGCCTAGTGTAGTCTAGCTTCCGCTGCATGGTAATAGGTTTATTTCTATCGTTTGTCTTCGAAACTTCCATGTTTTGAATACTTTCATAAAAATCGCCTATTCACCCCCCTCTAGTCGATCACTAGCACTTTTAGTAACTCAAATATTTTACTTCTCCGATCATATCGTAGAAACTTTTATTTTTGTTACGATGATTCTCCACTTCACTCTGAAATTCTTTGAACTTTTCAAATGTTTCAGACTTGTGTTTCATCAAGTAGATATACTCATATCTACACAAATCATTTGTGAAGATCAGAAAATAATGATACCTGTCGCGAGCCTCAATATTCATCAGACCACATACATCAGTATGTATGATTTCCAACAAATCTTTTGCTAGCTCCATTGTTCCAGAGAACGGAGTCTTAGTCATCTTGCCCATGAGGCATGGTTCGCAAGCATCAACTAATTCATAATCAAGAGATTCCAAAAGCCCATCAGCATGGATTTTCTTCATGCGCTTTACACCAATATGACCTAAACGGCATTGGCACAAATAAGTTGCACTATCATTATTAACTTTGCATCTTTTGGCTTCAATATTATGAAAATGTGTATCACCACGATCGAGATCCAACAAACCATTTTCATTGGGTGTATGACCATAGAAGGTTTTATTCATGTAAACAGAACAACAATTATTCTCTAACTTACATGAATAACTGTATTGCAATAAACATGATCCAATCATATTCATGCTCAACGCAAACACTAAATAACATTTATTTTAGGTTTAACACTAATCCTGAAAGTATAGGGAGTGTGCAATGATGATCATATCAATCTTGGAACCATTTCCAATACACATCGTCACTTCACCCTTAACTAGTCTCTGTTCATTCTGCAACTCCTGTTTCGAGTTACTATTCTTGGCAACTGAGCTAGTATCAAATACTAAGGGGTTGTTATAAACACTAGTAAAGTACACATCAATAACATGTATATCAAATATACCTATGTTCACTTTGCCATCCTTCTTATCCGCCAATTACTTGGGGTAGTTCCGCTTCCAGTGACCAGTCCCTTTGTAGTAGAAGCACTCAGTTTCAGGCTTAGGTCCAGACTTGGGTTTTTCACTTGAGCAGCAACTTGCTTGCCGTTCTTCTTGAAGTTCCTCTTTCTTCCCTTTGACCCTTTACTTGAAACTAGTGGTTTTGTTTACCATCAACACTTGATGCTTTTCTTGATTTCTATCTTCATCGATTTCAGCATCACGAAGAGCTTGGGAATCGTTTCCGTTATCCCTTGCATATTACAGTTCATCATGAAGTTCTACTAACTTAGTGATGGTGACTAGAGAATTCTGTCAATCACTATTTTATCTGGAAGATTAACTCCCACTTGATTCAAGCGATTGTAGTACCCCAGACAATCTGAGCACATGCTCACTGCTTGAGCTATTCTCCTCCATCTTTTAGCTATAGAACTTGTTGGGGACTTCATATCTCTCAACTCGGGTATTTGCTTGAAATATTAACTTCAAATCCTGGAACATCTCATATGGTCCATGACGTTCAAAATGTCTTTGAAGTCCCGATTCTAAGCCGTTTAAGCATGGTGAACTAAACTATCAAGTAGTCATCATATTGAGCTAGCCAAACGTTCATAACATCTGCATCTGCTCCTCCAATAGGTTTGTCACCTAGCGGTGCATCAAGGACATAATTCTTCTGTGCAGCAATGAGGATAATCCTCAGATCACGGATCCAATCGCATCATTGCTACTAACATTTTTCAACTTATTTTTCTCTAGGAACATATAAAAATTAAATAGGGAGCAACATCATGAGCTATTGATCTACAACATAGATATACTAATACTACCAGGACTAAGTTCATGATAAATTAAAGTTCAATTAATCATATTACTTAAGAACTCCCACTTAGATAGACATCCCTCTAATCCTTTAAGTGATCACGTGATCCATATCAACTAAACCATGTCCGATCATCACGTGAGATGGAGTAGTTTCAATGGTGAACATCACTATGTTGATCATATCTACTATATGATTCACGCTCGGCCTTTCGGTCTCAGTGTTCCGAGGCTATATCTGTTATATTCTAGGCTCGTCAAGTTTAACCTGAGTATTCCGCGTGTGCAACTATTTTGCACCCATTGTATTTAAACGTAGAGCGTATCACACCCGATCATCACGTGGTGTCTCAGCACGAAGAACTTTCGCAACGGTGCATACTCAGGGAGAACACTTGTACCTTGATAATTAGTGAGAGATCATCTTATAAAGCTATCGTCGAACTAAGCAAAATAAGATGCATAAAAGATAAACATCACATGCAATCAAAATATGTGACATGATATGGCCATCATCATCTTGTGCCTTTGATCTCCATCTCCAAAGCATCGTCATGATTTCCATCGTCACCGGCATGACACCATGATCTCCATCATCTTGATCTATATCAATGTGTCGTCACATGGTCGTCTCGCCAACTATTGCTCTTGCAACTATTGCTATTGCATAGCGATAAAGTAAAGCAACTATTTGGCACTTGCATCTTATGCAATAAAGAGACAACCATAAGGCTTGTGCCAGTTGCCGATAACTTCAACAAAACATGATCATCTTATACAACAACTTATATCTCATCGCGTCTTGACCATATCACATCAGAACATGCCCTGCAAAAACAAGTTAGACGTCCTTTACTTTGTTGTTGCAAGTTTTACGTGGCTGCTACGGGCTGAGCAAGAACCGTTCTTACCTACGCATCGAAAACCACAATGATAGTTTGTCAAGTTAGTGATGTTTTAACCTTCTCAAGGACCGGACATAGCCACACTCGGTTCAACCAAAGTTGGAGAAACTGACACCCGCTAGTCACCTGTGTGCACAGCACGGCGGTAAAACCTGTCTCGCGTAAGCGTACGCATAATGTCGGTCAGGGCCGCTTCATCCAACAATACCGCCGAACCAAAGTGTGACATGCTGGTAAGCAGTATGACTTATATCGCCCACAACTCACTTGTGTTCTAATCGTGCATATGACATCTACGCATAAAACCTGGCTCGGATGCCACTGTTGGGGAATGTAGTAATTTCAAAAATTTCCTACGCACACCAAGATCATGGTGATGCATAGCAACGAGAGGGGAGAGTGTTGTCTACGTACCCTCGTATACCGGGAGCGGAAGCATTATAAAAACGCAGTTGATGTAGTCGTACGTCCTCATGGCCCGAATGATCAAGCACTGAAACTACGACACCTCCGAGTTCTAGCACATGTTCAGCTCGATGACAATCCCCGGACTCCGATCCAGCAGAATGTCGGGGAAGAGTTCCGTCAGCACGACGGCATGGTGACGATCTTGATGTTCTACCATCGCAGGGCTTCGCCTAAGCACCGCTACAATATTATCGAGGATTATGGTGGAGGGGGGCACCGCACATGGCTAAGAGATCAATGATCAATTGTTGTGTCTATGGGGTGCCCCCTGGCCACTTATATAAAGGAGTGGAGGAGGGGAGAGCCGGCCCTCTCTATGGCACGCCCGAGGAGAGTCCTACTCCCACCGGGAGTAGGATTCCCCCTTTCCTAGTAGAACTAGGATCCCTTCCAAGTAGTAGGAGTAGGAGAGAAGGAAAGGGAAGGGAAAAGGAGAAGGAAGGAAGGGGGCGCCCCCCCTCCCTAGTCCAATTCTGACAGATGTGTGGCGCTAGAGTAGCCACCTCGGCAACCGCGTATCATTAATGCGGGCAGCAAAAGGACGGTCGGACGGCACTTGTGTTGTTTGAAGGCGGAGGAATCGCATGCACCGGGAAGCGGGACGAGCAGCACCGACCGTTTTGGGCAGAAAGCACGCATGGGCGAGGGAGGCGGTCTGGGTGGGCCAGGGCAGTCAGACTCGTGCTTGGAAGCGGGTCGGTCCAGTAGCCGGACATGCTAGCTCGCCGGCTACCTCGCCGAGCTGAGCGATGACAATCAGACGATGGACGTAGCTTCCGACTAGGAGCTGGCGCCACTGTCCAAGCCGGTTCATGTCGTGTTCACCATAGAGCAGGGGCGGCCGCACTTTGACGCCCTAATGGCGGAAGAGCTACCAGCACAGGAGGACCTGTGCTGCAACCTCCGTCTCCTCAACGAGCACCGGTGAACAAGCGAACGACAATGCCATCGCGGACATGTGGCCCTATGATCCTGGCTTCCCGAATGAGCAGCGGGCGCTGTATCAGACCATCCGTAGGGCCTGCGAGGCCCTCTGCGTCATCCTTCAAGTTGTTGCGCTCGCCGTGGCACCGCCGTCTCACGTTGTCAACATGGTCAACGGACATGAGGATGAGAAGATGACTTTACTTGGAGAGGATGACAGTGGGGACCCACCAGGGCCATAGCCGCACGTACGCAAGTGCCTCCTTATTAGTATATAAAACAATATTTTTTTGCTTCCTCCTGGTTTCCTGACATCAGGGTCCCACACCATTGTCAACCTATGTAGTCAATAAATGAGAGAATTGCACAAGAAGCGACCGACAGCTGGGACCAAGCAGCTCGAGCAGTATTTGTGTTTTTGAGGTGTGAGCACTGAAGAGTTTTTCTTGAGCGATGTTTAGCCCAGATATTAATTTCTCTCCTATGAACAACAACGAAAACATCGCTGCAGCTATTAACTGGGCGGGTTGTGGCCCGTCTCGCCCAGGCTAGATATCCAGCCGATATATTAATCTTTTTCAAGCTGAAAATGGCTAGCCCGGCTATACTTTTTTTAGGAAAGCCCACACAAGGTCAAGTTGTTATTCTCCGCCCCGCTGGGCTGCAAATCTTTCCTAGGAGGGATGCATTAGGCTTAACAAGAAAATGGGCTTTTAGAAATAATGAACAGGATGTAATTATAAAGACTGGGCAGTAACTATAAAAATGCACCAAACACGTAATTACTTTATAAAATATTATTTTTGGATATTGAAATTTTTTAATTTCATTAATTGTTGCGAGCACAATGTTTCGTTGGATTTTTACGTAATATAAATTTATATTGAAATTATATTTAATCTGACTAGAAATTTCGGGATAAAAATATTTCGGATCCCATCAAAATGTGGGAAATTTTATTGAATTCTGTTTTGAACGGTTGGTTGAAATGGGTTGTACTTTTAACAAACTGTAAATGGGCTGTACTAAATTCCATTAGAGTTCAAAAATTGGCTGCACATTCTCATAAATCTCAAATGGGCTATAAGTTCTCTGCCACACACTTGTGGCCTTACTAAGTTGACGCGTCCCCTCAAAAAAAATAGTTGACGCGTATGCAAGGCTTTGTCAACTTATAGTCAACACACGCTTCTAGCAGCAGTGGCCGTTGGATGTCCATCCAGCAGATGCAGTGCTTCTTCTTCAATCTCAGATATTCTAGCTTCACCCGCCCAAAAAATGATTCCTCCCCTTGACATCTGGGGCGCACCGTTTTGGAAGCTGACCTGTGGGCCTACTAAGTTGATGCGTACCAAGGGCTTTGTCAACTTAGTCAATATAAACGATTCTAGCTGTACTGACCTTACGATGTCCATACAACGGCCGTCGTGCTTCTTCATCCTCTGGTCTTCTTGCTCCAGCCGCCCAAAGCAGCGCCGGTCGTGCCGCCTGCTCCTGCCTCCCATGGACGACTGTGCTGCCACGCGGGCCTCACCGCCCCCTACTACTCCCATTGCTGGCCAGGGCATCCCTCCACTCACCCACACCCCCTATTATTCTACGGCGACGACAGTCTCACACCGCAGCCGAACCAGTGAACCCTCGTACTCCTCTCCGTGTGGGCATCCACTACCGCATCTTCCCTGGCCCCACGTCGTCCCCTTCCTAGGCCTCGCCGTCGTCCACCGCCCTGGTGCTCTCGGCGCGGCGTGGTCAACGTGGTCAAGGAACGACTTCCACCGAAAGAGCACTGTACATGGAGAAGCTGACAGCTGGGTCCACGGCAGCCGCAAGGAAGTGCCTCCTTATTACACGGAAAATAATTATTCCTCCACCTGACAGCGGGGACCCACCGAACGGGCCACCATATCTGGCGAAAAAACATTTCCCCCCTGACTGCTGGGACCCACCGAACGGGCCAACGTATTTCGCAAAAAAAAACGTTCCCCCCGCTGTCAGCTCGGACCCACCGGAGGTGCCTCCTTATTACGCACACAAAAATGAATACTCCCCCTGCTAGTTTGGACCCACCTTGGTGGGAGGCTGACTTGTGGGCCTACTAAGTTGACGGGGACGGAGTGCTTTGTCAACTTAGTCAATATGAACGATTCTAGCTCCAGTGACCGTACGATGTCCATCCAACGGCCGTAGTGCTTCTTCAACCTCTGGTCTTGTTGCTCCAGCCACCCAAAGCAGCGCCGGTCGTGCCGCATGCTCCTGCCTCCCATGGCCGGCTGTGCTGCCCCCGAGGCCTCACCAACCCCTACTATTCCCACCGCTGGCCAGACCATCCCTCTACTCACCCACAGCCCCTGTTATTCTGCGGCGACAACAGCCTCACACCGCAGCGAACCAGTGAACCTCGTACTCCTCTATGCGTGGGCATCCACTGCCGCGTCTTCCCCGGCTCCGCGTCATCCATTCCTAGGCCTCGCTATCATCCACCGCCCTGGTGCTCTCAGTGCGTCATGGTCAACGTGGTCAAGGAATGACTTCCATCGGACGTGGACTGTATGTGGAGAGGCTGACAGCTGGGTCCACGGCCGCAGCAAGGAAGTGCCTCCTTATTACACGCAAAATAATTATTCCTCCACCTGACAGCGGGGACCCACCGGATGGGCCACCATATTTCGCAAAAAAAAACGTTTCCCCCTGACTGCTGGGACCCACCAGCTACATCTTCGCACGCAAGGAAGTGTGTCCGGGCAAAAAAAAAGAAAATGATTCGCCCCCTGACTGCTGGGACCCACCAGCTACATCTTCGCATGCAAGGAAGTGCCTCACAGTCGGGACCCACCTGGTCGAAGCGTACGTAGCATTGTCATTCTGGTCGTGAACGTGTACGTACATACTGGTCAATGTAGAGGCGCGCATGTGTCGTAGTAGAGGCGCGCACGTAGCATGTACACGTACGTACATCGGCAAGTGTGCAAGAAAGAAAACAATGCCATGTACGTATATACGGGCAAGGTCTCGAACACCTACTCGTGCATACGTACAGCCAGGGCTCATGTACATGGCTGGGTCGGAACGGAGAAACAGCGTCGTCGTCGTGTTCATGGGGAGCCAGCCGGCTGGATCGGAACGGAATGCGTCGTCGTGTTCATCGGGAGGGATTGGACGGAACAGCCGATGGAAACAAGGCCTGGCGTACCGCAGAATGGAGGAAACGGCCTTGTGTTCGACTGGCCATGTTCGAAACGGGATCCTGTTCATTGGGAGGGGTCTGGCGTACCGCAAACGGAGGAAACGGACCTCCTACGGTCGAAACGGGGGTCCTGTTGATCGGGAGGGGTGTGGCGTACCACAAAATGGAGGAAACAGACTTGTGTTGGAGCGCTACGGTCGAAACGGGGGTCCTGTTCATCGGGAGGGGTGTGGCGTACCGCAAAACGGGACTCCGCGGGATACTATTCATCTCCACCGTCGACCCCCTCCAGCCTCCATGGGCTATTGTTCATCCACCGTCGACCTCCTCCAGCCTCCACCTGCGACTGTTCATCCATGAGCTCATGTTCATCTAGCCTCCACCGCGCGCTACTCCACCGGCTACTGTTCAACAAGCCCTCTCCATGGGCCCCTATTCAACCACCCCTCCACGGGCTACTGTTCATCCAGACCTCCACCGTCTACTGTTTATCCTGCCCTCCACGGGGTGGTCATGTTCATCCTACCCTCCACGGGGTCCTATTCTTCCAGCCCCAACCGGCTTGATCGATCGGGGTCCTGTTCATCCAGACGCAACACCACGGGGTCCAGTTCATCCACCCCCATCGGGAACTGTTCATCCAAACCCCCCAGCACGCTCACTTTTCATCCAGAGGCAGCATCGATCGGCTTCAGTTAGCAGCAGTAGCGAAGGAATCGCTTGATCGGGTTCAGTTAACAGCCATCGATCGGTCGCTCAGGTTCAGTAACGCGTAGACTGCAGTGCAATCTCTCGGGTTCAGTTAGAGCCCAACGCCTCGCTCGGGTTCAGTTAGAGCCCAACGCCTCACTCAGGTTCAGTTAGAGCCCAATGCCTTGCACGGGTTTAGATAGAGCCCAATGCCTCGCACCCACGCACGTGCGTGTACGAGAGAAACGCGCATCGCTCGGCCCCGACCACCCACCGTAACCAGGAACACCCCGATATTTTCCTCGCCCTCATTTCTACCATGGTTTTTTCCGTCATGGACGGCCCAAAGAATGTCATGCAGCTGCGTCTCCGGCCCGCCCAGGATGAAAAGCCCATTTTCTGTCATGATTTTTTGTCATAGAAGTAGGACCCCACCACATCTATGATGATACCGGGTTTTGTCACAATTATCATCATAGAAGTGTCATAAGTATGACAAAAAAAATTGTTCGGCCCAAAATGTCATGGATGTGTCTTTTTTGTAGTGATGGTATCCGGAATATGCGTCAAGAAAACATAGTGTGTCATGTCCCGCGGTGGTGTCAATGATTTGATCGATGCAGGGGAGGGGGAAGGGATCCTTGGGGCATGCCTTGTTGAGGTCTTTGAAATCAACGCACAGGCGCCATGATTTGTCCTTCTTTTGTACCATCACCAAATTTGCTAGCCAGTCCGGATGTTTTATTTCTCTAATGAATCCAGCCTCGATTAACTTGGCTAGCTCCTCCCCCATAGCTTGGCATTTTGGTTCAGAAAAGTGCCAGAGTGTTTGCTTGACTGGCTTGTGTCCCTTCAATACATTGGTTGTGTTCGGCCAACTCGCGTGGGATTCCTGGCATATCGGAAGGGTGCCAGGCGAATATATCCCAATTCTTGCACAGGAACTCCCGTAGAGCGGCGTCAACTGTTGAGTCTAGTTGTGCTCCGATGGATGTTGTCTTCTTGGGGTCCGTTGGATGGACTTGGAATTTGACTATTTCTTTTGCCGGTTTGAATGAGGTGGATTTGGGTCGTTTGTCTAGGACCACATCATCTTTGTCCACTATGGATCGCAGCGTGGTTAACTCTTTGGCTGCGAGGGCTTCAGATAATGCCTCAAGGGCCAGGGACGCTGTTTTATTCTTGGCACGGAGTGCTATGTCCTGATCACTAACTAGAGTGATTATACCGTTGGGCCCAGGCATCTTAAGCTTCATGTACCCGTAATGGGGTATTGCTTGAAAGCGCATAAATGCACCTCGCCCTAAGAGGGCGTGATATCCGCTGTTGAAGGGGGCCACCTGGAAAGTTATCTCTTGGGACAGATAGTTCTTCGACATGCCGAATACCACGTCGAGCGTGATTTTTGCCACACACACACCGTGCCTCCCAACTAGGAATGATTCCTCGGAAGGTCGTGCTGCTTTGCTCGATGCGGCTCCTGTCTATCTCCATTTTTCGTATTGTATCCTCATAGATGAGGTTCAGTCCGCTGCCTCCATCCATGAGAACCTTGGTGAGCCAAAAGCCATCCACAATTGGCCTGAGGACCAAGGATGCTGGTGTTCGGACTGTCCTATGTTTTGGTTCGTCGCCGGTGTTAAAGGTTATCGCTGTGTCGTTCCAAGGGTTTATTGTTGTGATTTGGCAGACTTCGGCGAGTTCACGGAGTGCTGTTTTGTGCCTATTGTTTGAAGTGAATGTCTCAAAGACTATCAGGACTCTGGGTTTGTCGTCTTCTGGAGGGTGTTGCTCTGGGGTGTCTTTGATGAGGATGTCCTCGCCGTTTTTGGCTACCTACCAGAGTATCCAACATGCTCTAAGGTTGTGGGTTGGTATGGTATCTGGTGTGGTGTGTATTTTGCATGGGCCATCAAGCCATCCCTCCAGAACGGTTCCACGCCGCGTAATGGGTTTGCACTTTTTGGCTATTGGTCTGGGCACGTTACCGGGGTGCGTCCTTTTTGCCTGGACCAGTGGTCGAGTTGGGATCGATAGCCCCCAAACTGTCTGATCTCTCCAGGCGCTCTCCATTGTGCTGTACTTTTGTACAATAGTTGCCAAGTCAGCGAAGTGTAGTATGCGGTGGCGATTAATGGCATTGAGGAGTCCTTCGTTCGTGCAATTGTTGCGGAATACTGATATTGTGTCCTCGTCGCGGCAATCTTTGACCTTGTCCTTGACAAGGAGGAATCTGGCCCAAAAGTGGTGGACCATTTCCTAGGGCTGCTGTTGGATGCTCGTGAGAGAGCTTATGCCTGCGTGGGTGGGTGGAGTTGGATCTGAACCCTGACCCGATTGATGAACCGGAGTCTGAGGTTTTTCCGGACTGAACATTCCGGGCTCCGGAGTATCTTCTGATTTTTGAAGCCCGCCGTTCGACTCTAAGTTCGAAGGATGAGGCGTGTCTTTCTGCCAGTAGGTGTCCGGCTTCTTGAGGTCGGAGATCCGAACATAATTCTTCCTCAATATAGAGGAAGGGTTATCTTGCCCCTCGACTACCACTATCTGGTGGGTGATCGGTGGAGAATTAATCTCTCTCTGGTCGGGTTTAAGCCCAATCCGATCCTAGTCTATAGCGACTCCCAAGGCGGCGATGCGATCTAAGAGTTCGTTCAAAGACGACAACTCCATCGGATCTATCCGTTTGGCGTATCCAAAGTCAACGCAGATACGTTTTTCTATGACTCGGGAGGTCATCCTCATCGGCTAAGAGGCCGAGCGGGCGATCATGGTAAAACCGCCCAGCCGGAGGGTTTGGCCCGAGGCCAGAGCTCCTCCTGAGGTGATATTTTCCTTGACGATAAGTCGAGCCATCAACCTCTGCGACGACGACACAGTGGAACTCTCAATGAAAGCACCAATGTCGGTGTCGAAACCGGCGGATCTCGGGTAGGGGGTCCCGAACTGTGCATCTATGGTTGATGGTAACAGGAGACAGGGGACACGAAGTTTTACCCAGGTTCGGGCCCTCTTGATGGAGGTAATACCCTACGTCCTGCTTGATTGATATTGATGAATATGAGTATTACAAGAGTTGATCTACCACGAGATCGTAATGGCTAAACCCTAGAAGTCTAGTCTGTATGACTAAGGTGTTGAGTCTATCCTTTCCGGACTACACCCTCCGGTTTATATAGACACCGGGAGGATCTAGGGTTACATAGAGTCGGTTACATAAGATGGAATCTTCATTGTTGTTCGCCAAGATTGCCTTCCATGCCAAGGAGAGTCTTATCTGGACACGGGTACAATCTTCGGTCTTCATATCTTCACAGCCCATCAGTCCGGCCCATAGATAACAGGCCGGACGCCCGAGGACCCCTTAGTCCAGGACTCCCTCAAGGGTCTATAGGCCCATCCGAGGATTATGGGCCAACTAGGTTGGTAGCCCCTAGTCCGAGACACCATCACTAGCAAACTGTGTTCTCAGTCATTGAAGAAATGCAATTCATCATATTTCTAGGAAGGGTCTAGGTAAGAGCTTTGGATTTAGCAAGTTCCACATAATCAACTATCATATAGTCTTCTATGATTGCTAACACTCAAGGCATATGTTTGGAACAAATGTTTCAGTCAGACACATAGGAAGATGGGGGTTTATTGTTTCGCCTCCCAACTTATTTACCTCAAGGATAATGCCAACAATAATAGCTCATGATTACCTACATCCAACTGTATATTTGTGCCTGGATCTTTCCCTACCACATGATGCTTGCCAAGTGGAGGATAATTAAGAATGGTATAGGGATGAACATTATTGACTCTTGCATAATAAAAAATGAAAATTAAAAAAGATAGGCCCTTTGCAGAGGGAAGCAAAGGTTGTCATGCACTTTTTTCATTTGGATGTGCTAGCTCTTAATGCAAAGGAACGCCACTTTAGATTACCCCTTGTGATAGCAACCTTTATTGTGCAGTATGTCGCTTTTATTTCTTTACCAAGATGGTACAAAGCTTATTTTCCCTTTCAACAAAAGATCATACATATTTAAGAGCAATTTTTATTGCTTTTTGTACAGATTACAACTTACTTGAAGGATCTTATTCAATCCATATGTAGATATGATGGTCTCTCATGGCAATAAACTGGGTTTCAGTGTTTTTGGTGTTGTGGAACGTAGCATGCAATTTCAAAAAAATTCCTACGATCACGCAAGATCTATCTAGGAGATGCATAGCAACGAGAGGGGTGATACGTCTCCAACGTATCTATAATTTTTGATTGCTCCATGCTATATTATCTACTGTTTTGGACTATATTGAGCTTTATTTTCCACTTTTATGTTATTTTTGGGACTAACCTATTAACCGGAGGCCTAGCCCAGAATTGCTGTTTTTTTGCCTATTTCAGTGTTTCGAAGAAACGGAATATCAAACGGAGTCCAAACGGAATGAAACCTTCGGGAACGTGATTTTCTCACCGAATGTGATCCAGGAGACTTGGACCCTATGCCAAGGCATCAGAGAGGCGGTCACGAGGGTGGGGTGCGCCCCCCCTAGGGCGCGCCCCCCTGCCTCGTGGGCCCCTCGGATCTCCACCGACGTACTCCTTCCTCCTATATATACCTACGTACCCCCAAACGATCAGAACATGATCCAAAAACCTAATTCCACCACCGCAACTTTCTGTATCCACAAGATCTCATCTTGGGGCATGTTCCGGAGCTCCACCGGAGAGGGCCGTCATCACGGAGGGCTTCTACATCACCATAGCCTCTCCGATGAAGCGTGAGTAGTTTACCTCAGACCTTCGGGTCCATAGTTAGTAGCTAGATGGCTTATTCTCTCTTTTTGGATCTCAATACAAAGTTCTCCCCCTCTCTTGTGGAAATTTATTCGATGTAATCTTCTTTTTGCGGTGTGTTTATTGAGATCGGTGAATTGTGGGTTTATGATCAAGTCTATATATGAATAATATTTGAATCTTCTCTGAATTCTTTTATGTATGATTGGTTATCTTTGCAAGTCTCTTCGAATTATCCGTTTGGTTTGGCCAACTAGATTGGTAGTTCTTGCCATGGGAGAAGTGCTTAGCTTTGGGTTTGATCTTGCGGTGTCCTTTCCCAGTGTCAGAAGGGGCAGCAAGGCACGTATTGTATCGTTTCCATCGAGGATAACAAGATGGGGTTTATTTCATATTGCATGAATTTATCTCTCTACATCATGTCATCTTGCTTAAGGCGTAACTCTATTTTTAACTTGATACTCTAGTTGCATGCTGGATAGTGGTCGATGAGTGGAGTAATAGTAGTAGATACAGAATCATTTCAGTCTACTTGTCATGGACGTGATGCCTATATACTTGATCATGCCTAGATATTCTCATAACTATGCTCAATTCTGTCATTTGCTCAACAGTAATTTGTTCACCCACCGTAGAATACTTATGGTCTTGAGAGAAGCCACTAGTGAAACATATGGCCCCCGGGTCTATTCTCATCATTTCAATCTCCATCACTTTAATCTTGCTTTGCTTTTTACTTTGCTTTTACATTTCACTTTGCATCTCTATACCAAAAATACCAAAAATATTATATCTATCAGATCTCTCTCTCGTAAGTGACCGTGAAGGGATTGACAACCCCTAATCGCGTTGGTTGTGAGTAGCTATCGTTTGGTGCAGGTACGAGGGACTTGAGCGCGGCCTCCTACTGGATTGATACCTTGGTTCTCAAAAACTAAGGGAAATACTTAGGCTACTCTGCTGCATCATCCCTTCCCCTTCGGGGAAAACCAACGCAAGCTCAAGACGTAGCAAGAAGGATTTCTGGCGCCGTTGCCGGGGAGTCTACGCAAAAAGTCAACATACCAAGTACCCATCACAATCCCTATCTCTCGCATTACATTATTTTCCATTTGCCTCTCGTTTTCCTCTCCCCCACTTCACCCTTGCCATTTTATTCGCCCCCTCTCTTTCTATCCTCCCTCTCCTTTCTCACTTGCCTTTTTGTCTGCTCGTGTGTTAGATTGCTTGTTTGTCGCGATGGCTCAAGATACTACCAAATTGTGTGACTTCACCAATACCAATAATAATGATTTCCTTAGCACTCCGATTGCTCCTCTTGACAATAATGAATCTTGTGAAATCAATACTGCTTTGTTGAATCTTGTTATGAAACATCAATTCGCCGGCCTTCCTAGTGAAGATGCCGCTACTCATTTGAATAGCTTTGTTGATTTATGTGATATGCAAAAGAAGACAGATGTCGATAATGATGTCGTTAAATTAAAGCTATTTCCTTTTTCTCTTAGAGATCGTGCTAAAGCTTGGTTTTCGTCTTTGCCTAAGAATGGTATTGATTCTTGGAACAAGTGCAAAGATGCTTTTATCTCTAAATATTTCCCTCCCGCTAAGATCATCTCTCTTAGAAATGATATTATGAATTTTCAGCAACTTGATCATGAACATGTTGCACAAGATTGGGAGAGAATGAAATTAATGATACGTAATTTCCCTACTCATGGTTTGAATTTGTGGATGATTATACAAAAATTTTATGCCGGATTGAATTTTGCTTCTAGAAATCTTTTAGATTCGGCTGCGGGAGGCACTTTTATGGAAATCACTTTAGAAGATGCTACTAAACTCCTAGATGATATTATGGTTAATTATTCTCAATGGCATACTGAAAGATCTTCTAATAAAAAAAGTGCATGCGATAGAAGAAATCAATGTGTTGAGTGGAAAGATGGATGAACTTATGAAATTATTTGCTACTAAGAGTGTTTCTTCTGATCCTAATGATATGCCTTTGTCTACTTTGATTGAGAATAACAATGAATCTATGGATGTGAATTTTGTTGGTAGGAATAATTTTGGTAACAACGCTTATAGAGGGAATTTTAATCCTAGGCCATATCCTAGTAATCCTTCTAATAATTATGGAAATTCCTACAATAACTCTTATGGAAATTATAATAAGATGCCCTCTGAATTTGAGAATAGTGTTAAAGAGTTTATGAATTCACAAAAGAATTTTAATGCTTTGCTTGAAGAGAAATTGCTTAAAGTTGATGATTTGGCTAGGAACGTTGATAGAATTTCTCTTGAGGTTGATTCTTTAAAGCTTAGATCTATTCCTCCTAAGCATGATATCAATGAGTCTCTCAAAGCCGTGAGAATTTCCATTGATGAGTGCAAGGAAATAACCGCTAGGATTTGTGCTTCCAAAGATGCCTTTATTAAAGCGTGTTATTCCAATTCCTATGAAAATCAAGATGAAGATCTAAAAGTTATTGATGTGTCTCCTATTAAATATTTGTTTTGCAATATGAATCTTGATGAAACTGAATATGATCTTCCTTTACCTAGAAGGCGTTCTAAAAATTCAGAGTATTTCGATCTTTATGATGAAATTGATGAAAGTGGGATTGCACTACTAGGGAAAACCCTAGCAGTAGCGCTGGTTTTGTGCTTACTAGTAGCGCGGGTAGGCGCGCTACTAATAAGGCGCTACAGCTATTGCTTAGCAGTAACGCGTGCCGCACGCGCTACTGCTAGGACAAATAGCTGCTAGTATTGTTTTCTTTCCATCGCTACTAGTATTGTTTTTTTATTTTTTTATTTTTAGTGTATTTATACGCCATCGTACAAATATTGGTACAATACCAGTTATGAGGTTTACATCATTATGTTCATAACAGTGTGTCAAATGAAGGTGGATTAGGTTCAAGTGGAGGCAATATGTTGTGCATGTCAAAAGTATACTACTAATCCAAACTTGATCTAGTTTGGACTAGTAGTACTTTCGATGTGCACCACATGTTGCCTCCACTTGAATCTAATCCGCCAGCACAAGCTATTTAATCATCATCATAATCGTTAGCACCAACAATATTTATTTAATCACCACTAACACTAGCTAATAATAATCATCAGTCATTACCACCAACACTAGCTATTTTATCATCATACTAATAGTGTAGCACATCATCATCCTCAAACTCATTTCTAGTTAATCACTCCTGCTGCTCTCTCTTAGGTAAAACAACATAAAACATGTGTAGCTCTCCTCCTTGATCAAGTTGGAGCATGCAGATGAACATGTCTCCTAATTTTGGGTCGCACATCTGTTTGCTGCCCCCTAGTACTTGTCTGCGCTCCCCCATCACATATCTGGTCCAGTCTTGCACTATTAAGCATTCATCGCTGATCTTGAATGCACTAATGTAACATGTAGGATATCTTGGCCGTAAGCTAATAATACTCACGGTACCTTTAGTCTCGATCCCATAAGGCACAACATTCATCGGGAGTCCCTGTTGAAGAACATCGTATGGTCACATACTTAGAAATGAAGTTTAGCTTCACAAATAATGTATGGAAAAGATGCACTGAGGACAAATAGTAAAAATCTTACCATCCTTCCTAAATAGATGTGACCGTAGTTCATGACGAACACCATTCGTCGCACGTTTTCAGTACTAAGATTTCTAAGTCCAGGAAGAAAATTTGTCTTGACGGTATCAAGATCCTCAAGCCATGAAACATAATGACTTAGCTCCTCGCAGTTTAGTTCAGCCTCAGGATAGTAGTAGGTCCTATCTACCAAGCGCTGGACATGTTTGCTTGCACCGAAATAAGCTGACAATACAAATTAGTTGTCAAATGTTTTTGAATAAACAATATCAAAGACATAAATATGGTTGAGAAACTTACATTTTGGTGTAACTAGAGGCGTCTGCACATCGACCCAGATGTCGGTATTACCTTCAATATCATCTTCCGTACGAATATCAAAGGTGATAACCATATCAGGCTTAAATGCATAAGTCTTGCATAGTGCTCGCCATGTTTTGCATCCAAAATAGGTGTAGTCGTCTGAATTGTATAATTTTGCGTGGAAAATATAACCATGCTCGATCTTCAAATAAACTTTCTTTACCTCCATAGTCTGACTGAAACCTATCTTATCCAATACAAAAACTCTTAATAGTAAAAAATATAAGTTGAAGCAAATGAAGCAGATGTCATGCTTAATTACGAAAAAAGACTTGTTGTTGTGACTTACTGTATCCACTTCGAAGTTCTCGTCCACCTTGATGCTGAAGCGCCTATCATCATCTAGGAAGATTCCGTCGCATAGGCCGCGCTCGTCTTCTCAGTATTTGCAAATACCGAAATCCTTTTTGTCGTCAGACATTTCCTATGTTCATAGTTAAAACATTAATTGAAAATCGATAGAAGACAACTACCAGGATACTCAACACACAAATCCGGGGCACTCGATATTTCATACATATTCTCGCAAAAGTCATGCCAAAATTCACGGAAAAATCCGGCATGACCTTTGCTAAAATAGGATATATCGAGCGCCTGAAATTTGCCGGAACGGAAATGAATCAACACTCCGGCAAAACATAGGCCACTCGGAGGTGTAACCTGCAAACATGACCGGCCACTTGGATATTGAGAAACACAAGATATACATTTGAAAATATCTTATAAGACTCAAATTAGCATGCATTCAATAAGCAAAAGTAAATCATCTCATGCATTCGTACATCGTCAAATATTATCACTAATACATCCCGAATAGTGTCATACATATAACATCACTAGTACAACTAAAACCCTACCACACGACGGGTATCGGCGCGGGCGGTGGACACCCACAGAGAAGGAACCATCACGGGATCATAGCTCCAGTGAGATCCCTGGAGAACCTGCCAGGTATTGGAGAACCTGTGCTGCAACGCAAACAAGTAGCGACGGACGTGCGCGTCCTCCTCACTGACACGGTGACGCACCACCTCCGGGGAGTCCTCGAGCCTCTGGACCGTCACTGGCCCACGTGACCGCCACCAAAGAAGGTTCGGGTCAATGACAGGCTGGCTCCTCACCAACCTGCGCCCCCCGGTAGGTAGCGCCTCCCAGTACCACCCCGGCAGAGCCCAGTCCCGGACATGGCCCATCTGGTCAAGCAGGTGTCGTCCTCCACCGACTCGACGACGAGGATGCGGGATAGGCATCGTCCACGTCGATGCGGGAAAATTGCTTTAACTAAAAAAATAGCAACAAGTTCTTACTAACTAGTTCTATTAATTCAATTAGTTCTTACTAAAAATAAACTTACTATAAATAAAAATATTCTAGCACCTAATTAGTACCTAGTTCTTACTAACTAATTAGCACCTAAGAACTACTTCCCTAATTACCATCTAATTTGATGAACCTATAGGGGTGGAAAGTGGTAGCGTATATTCCAATTATCCAACTATAAAGTGAAATAAGTGGTCAAATTTTACTCGTTTTATGATTCATCTTAGAAATTTGATTCGTTTCCACCCTTACATTGTAACATCCCAAATTTTCAATTTGGAATGTTATACACTAGATCATATGCATATCATATTTTCTTGCATTTTGGTTGATCCTAGAAATTTCACGCAACTCAAGAACCCTCGGAGAGAGTTGGAGATTTCGTTATTTTCATATTTGAGAGTTTTCTCGAATTTTGAAAAATAGGATCATTTGATTTATTTATTTTATCTTCAATAAATTTTCCGGTGTCAAAATATATGAGAGAGGGAATAATATGACTTTCCCAAATTTAGGAAAAATGAAGATATAATAAATAGATCAATTTTGCTTTCCGGTGTTTATTTGCATTTTATTTGGATAGGGAAAAATGCGCGTTTTCAAAAATTGCATTTTAGGTCCGGAGAAAAGTTCATTTTGTTCGGCTCATTTTTAGGAGTCGGGGAAAATTTACTTTAGATTTTTCGGAGTTCGTTTAGATCCCTTTTTGTTTTTTTTTTCTGCGCGAGGAAACTATTTAAAAAAAAATTTTGAGCAGCGCCTTGGGCCAAAGGCCCAAGCCAAGCCACCTACCGCCGCGCTCCCAGGCGCCAGGCGCCGAGCCAGGAGCCGGTCGGCCGCCGCCGCCTCTTGCTAGGACCGAATCCTTTTAGGATTCTAGGGCGCCCCCTTGTCCCCTTTTCCTTATTTCGTTTTCTTTAGTCCTACTCCGTTTATTTTCTAGATCTTTCCTACTCCTATTCTAATTCCTTGTCCTCTACCCCAAGTAAACCCCTCCCATCCCCAATATAAATACCCAAGCACCCCCCCCTCTAAACACATCAAATCAAAGCTCTCCTTCACACCGCGCCTTGCACCGCCGCCGCGCCGCATCACACCGCGCCCTGCGTCACCGCCGCCGCGCCGCATCACACCGCGCCCTGCGTCACCGCCGCCGCGCCGCCTCACCCGCGCAGCCTCACCCGCGCCGCCACCCCACCCCAGCGCCCCCCCACACCCCGCGCCGCCGCCGCACCTACACCGCCGCCGCCCCTCACCCACGCCGCCGCCGCCGCCGCCGCCGGAGCCCCGTTCACCGGAGACCTCGCCAAGGTAGCCCCGCTCTACATCTATTCTTTTCCTCGGATCATTCTCTTCTAATCGTTCCGGTTCTTTTCTTCTCTAAACCGTTCCGGTTTTCTAGATCAGTTTTTCGATCGGTTTTTCTTCTCCGAAACCCTAGATCAGATTCGTTTTCTTCTCCGATTTAGTTGCCTTTGGACCGTTCGCCGGACCGTTCATCCTAACGAACGTGATCACCGGATTCTTCTAGGTGATCATCAGCAAGGCAAGTAACACTTTGATCATACCTTTTCTACAACCCATGTTTTATTGCATTAGATCAATCCTCACACATTGCCTGATTAGGATCTAATTAAATTGTGGGATGGGAAGTAGATGATGTAGTACCTATTACCTGTATTATTATGAAACCTTTGGGAGTTATTTCTACGTTGCTTATTATGCCATGCTATGCTAGTAGACGTGGATTGGGTGAGTGATATCCATGACAGATGTGAGTTGTTAATTTTAATGGTTTATCTAAGGTGGCAACTTAAACACACATCTGGGTGGATTAAGGCACCTGATGTCTATCAGGACTTGCCTGTTTTTTTTTTGGACCGCCACCCAGGCTCAAAGGGATAGTAAGATCTTTCATGCTAGAAACTTCCGTGTGCAGCCACATGCTACTATGGGCTCTGGCATAGTTGACTAAGTTGTGCGAACTCTTACGGGGTGGACTACCAGATGTAGGGGATGTAGGTGTACCGGTCTACCCCACATGTAAGGTGCTAGTGCTTCTGAAAGACTATGTCTCGGTCATCCGTATCTCAAACACCATGTAGTGCGAGAAAACAAACGGAGGCGATCGAGTCATGTGGGGAAAAGTGCGCAAACCTCTGCAGAGTAACAAACTAATCATGATTAGCCGTGTCCCTGGTTATGGACAACTTGAGTATCTAGTACTTGAATATCATTGTGAATCTCAACATGTTACTTCTAATTAATGTTGTTGGGTTTTAATTATTTTTAATTGGGATTGAGAATGTTGTAAGGTGCTAGTGTTTCACAACCACCATGATAGTAAATAAAATTTATTCCTTTGCAGTAGGGAAAAATTGGCTTTACGCAAAACTGTAACCATAGAGCTTTCCACCAGCCATATATGCATGTAGTATAGCTGTTTCATTCCATTACTCTCTATGTGTTACTTTGCCAGCATATTCCATGTGCTGACCCGTTTTCGGGCTGCAACGTTAATGTTGCAGACTTTTCAGACGACGATTGAGGTGCGTTTAGGTCGTGGTTCTATACTTAGTGATGCCGCTGGAGTTGATGGACCCATTTATCTTCCAAGTCTTCCGCTGTTATCTTTAAAATATGGCCTTAAGTCATATTTATTGTAATAAGTTCTTTTTTGAGCCATCGATGTAATAAGTGTGTGATTGCAACTCTGCTATAAAACCTCGATGTACTATGTGGTGTCAGCATTACTGATCCAGGGATGACACCGTAGCACAGTAGACGTGATCCATTCGGGTCAGGTCGCTACAGAGATGGTATCAGAGCACACGCTGACTGTAGGACACGACCACTAAGTTAAAGCCATAGATCACCCTTCTATTCTCATTTTCTA
This sequence comes from Triticum urartu, assembly GCF_056163025.1. Lineage (NCBI taxonomy): Eukaryota > Viridiplantae > Streptophyta > Magnoliopsida > Poales > Poaceae > Triticum > Triticum urartu. Next base: position 446,770,296 of record NC_141876.1, read on the forward strand.
ACTCCTCATCTTTTCTACTCTATTAGGATGACGCACGCGAAGATTAAGTACGCTCAACCAGATGAAGGCACACCTTTTGGATTTCACCTGAAGGAAGTCACCAAGTACCTGAACATTGGATTACCAAGCTTCACGGGAACCTTCAACGCCACTCTGCCTGAAGATGAGCGCTGGAAGATTCAAGCTCACGTTCCGGGAAGAACATTCGCGCCAATCACAAAGCCCATAGATAGTGTTTTCAATGCACCAACCTGGAGTCTAGGAAGGAGCATGGCAGCTCATATCACCATAGGACGCATTGGAGAAGTTTATCAAGAAGACCTCAAGGACACTATCTACCAGATTTGCGGACGCCATGATGAACAATGGGAGTTAGTCAGCACCAAGAAGGATAGATCCATTGCATATTTCATCCAGGAGTTAAACCAGCACATTCGACGCCACGAGAACCAGATGTGCAATGACATGATAGAGTTGAAGAATGCGAAGGCAAGGATCATCGAGCTAGAAGGAGAACTGAAGTCTACACGCAAGGACTACATGGACGAGATCGTAGCTCTAGCAAGGCACAATTGCGATCTTAAGCAGGAGATTGAAGAACTCAAGAGCAAGTTAGCATCCCAGGAGGACGACAAGTACGTCGCATGTCCAGACAACTACATCATCATCGACGACACCGATTCGGATCCAAGTGAACCCGACTTTGAAGACGAAGCTGGAGTAGATATCATGGAGTCTTCCACCGGTTCAAATTTCTAGATGACCCCCAGATAGTAGTAGTATTTCCCCATGTAAACACATTATAGTCGAGCACTTTTGCGATAGTTAGACCGTTTGTAAGCCCTTGTTTGATTGATTGAAGTGAATTGTGTGCTTTTGCCTCATGTGCATATGGGTAGTGTTTTCCCTTTAGACCCCCTCTATTCTTAAATTCTCGTCTTTTCTAAACCCTCAGATGCCTCCGAGACGTGACAATGGATTTCCACCGGAGCTCACTCAGTTGATCCAGCAGCAGAATCAATTGATGCAGATGTTAGTCCAGAACCAGCAGAACAACAACAACAACCCACCACCACCACCACCTGTTGACCACTTAGCCCGTTTCCTTAGGCTGAATCCGCCGGTGTTTTCCAGTAGCACCGAGCCAATAGTAGCAGACGATTGGCTCCGCAAGATAGGAAGGGAGTTGACCACTGCAGGATGCACGGATGGTGAGAAAGTGAAGTTTGCCGCATACCAGCTTGACGGACCCGCGGCAGCATGGTGGGAGAATTTCACAGCCACTTACCCAGTTGACACTGTCACATGGGATCAGTTTTAGCAAGCTTTCCGCACTTCCCATGTTTCAGCAGGAGCTATGGCCATAAAGAAGCGTGAGTTTCGAAACTTATGCCAAGGAGGAAGGACTGTTGGCCAGTATGTGGAAGAGTTTAGTAAGCTAGCCCGTTATGCCCCAGATGACGTTGCTACGGATGCAGCCAAGCAGGAGAAGTTTCTGGAAGGATTGAATGATGAACTAAGCATGCAGTTGATGGTAGAAAATTTCAACAACTACCAGGAATTGGTAGATCGTGCCATCATGATTGAAGGGAAGAAACAGCAGATTGAGAACCGTAAGAGGAAGTATGGACAGGGGAAGTATAACTCTGGAGCCCAGCAGAAGCCCCGTTTTACCCCTAAACCGGGATTTAAGTTTCAGCACACCCGTGGAGGAGGTAGCTCGCACAACCATAATGGCCACAAGAATGGTAATGGGAATGGAGGAAGCAACGGCCAGAACCGAACAACCCCATCAACCCCAACCAAGAGAGACCTGAGTCAAGTCACCTGTTTCAAGTGTTCGAAGACCGGACATTATGCCAATGAATGTCCTGAAGGCCAGAATGGAAATGGCAATGGAAGCTCTGGGAAGAAGCCGAACCCTTTCAATAGGGGACAGGTGAACCACGTTAATGTGGAGGAGATTGAAGATCAGCCCGATGCAGTAATCGGTAAGTTTTTGGTTAAGTCATTTACTGCACTCGTTCTTTTTGATACTGGTGCATCGCATTCATACATATCAAGGGGATTTGTGGAAAAGTATAGCCTGCCCACTAGGATTCTTAAAACACCTATGCTAGTAAGCTCGCCAGGAGCAGAATACATGTCCAGACAAGGATGTTTTCAAGTACCATTGAGTATAGGAAGGCATGTATTCCCAACGGATTTAATTATTCTGGAATCCCAAGGTCTGGATGTGATTCTTGGTATGGATTGGCTGTCGATGTATGGAGGAAACATCGATTGCGCCAGTAAGACAATTTTGCTTACCACACCAGAAGGAAGAAGGATCAAGTATGTATCCCGGCATGTGCCAAACAGGACACAAGTGAATTGCTTATCAGGAGTTGTGCAGGAGGAAGTACCAGTGGTAAAGGATTTTCCTGATGTATTTCCTGAGGAATTACCAGGCATGCCACCGGATAGAGACATTGAGTTTTTGATTGAGTTATTGCCAGGTACAGGCCCAATATCGAAGCGACCGTACCGGATGCCAGCAAAGGATTTGGTGGAAATTAAGAATCAGATTAAGGAGTTATTGGATAAAGGTTACATTCGCCCAAGTTCTTCACCTTGGGGATCACCCGTACTTCTAGTGGAAAAGAAGGATGGATCATTAAGGATGGTTGTAGATTATCGGGGATTGAATGAAGTAACCATCAAGAACAAGTACCCACTGCCAATGATCAATGATCTGTTTGATCGATTGCAAGGAGCTAAAGTGTTTTCCAAGATCGATTTGCGATCAGGGTACCATCAGTTGAAGATTCGAGAGCAGGACATACCTAAGACAGCATTCACCACAAGATATGGACTGTATGAGTATACCGTTATGTCATTTGGATTGACTAACGCACCTGCCTATTTTATGAACCTGATGAACAAAGTGTTTACGGAGTTTTTGGATAAGTTCGTCGTAGTGTTCATCGATGACATTTTGGTTTATTCAAAGAATGAAGAGGAGCATAAGGAACATTTGCGTTTGGTTTTGGAGAAATTAAGGGAACATCAGTTATATGCCAAATTCGGCAAATGTGAGTTTTGGTTGAAGGAAGTTGGATTCCTCGGACACGTTATATCCGGAGAAGGTATAGCAGTTGACCCCACAAAGGTTGAGACCGTAACCGAATGGGAAGCACCAACAACAGTTGGAGAGATCCGGAGTTTTCTTGGACTCGCAGGGTACTACCGGAGATTCATTGAGAACTTTTCAAAGATTGCGAAGCCTATGACGGAGTTGTTGAAGAAGGATACTAAGTTCAAATGGACTGAGGAGTGTGAGGCTAGTTTCCAGGAGTTGAAGAAACGATTGGTTACCTCACCGGTATTGATTTTGCCAGATCAGACCAAGGATTATGAGGTGTATTGCGACGCTTCACGTCGAGGACTTGGAGCAGTGCTTATGCAGGAAGAGAGAGTTGTTTCGTATGCATCACGACAACTGAAGCCTCATGAGTTGAATTATGCCACGCATGATTTGGAGTTAGCAGCCATAGTGCATGCATTGAAGATGTGGAGACATTTCCTCATTGGAAATCATTGTGAGGTGTACACGGATCATAAGAGTTTGAAGTACATTTTCACTCAGAAGGAGTTGAACCTCCGACAGAGGAGATGGTTGGAGCTCATCAAGGATTATGACATGAGATTGCATTACCATCCCGGAAAGGCTAATGTAGTAGCTGACGCATTGAGCCATAAGAGCCATGTCAATACCCTAGTGACGGGGAAAATACCAAAGGAATTAGCAGAAAACCTTCGTGAGCTATGTTTGGAAATAGTTCCGAAAGGCTATGTAACAGCATTGAGATTCAATCAACATTGATAGATAAGATCAGAGAAGCTCAGAAATCTGACAAGGAGATTGCTGCTATAAAGGAGAAACTTAGCAAAGGAAAAGCAAAGGGATTTCGTGAGGATGAGCACGACACCTTATGGTTTGAGGACCGTGTTTATGTGCCCAATGACCCGGAGATCAGGAAGTTGATTTTGCAGGAGGCACATGATTCACCATATTCGATTCACCCAGGGAATACCAAGATGTATTTGGATTTGAAGGAAACATTTTGGTGGACCGGAATGAAGAAGGATATTGCAGCGTATGTAGCAGTTTGTGACATATGTCAGAGAGTAAAAGCAGAACATCAAAAGCCAGCAGGATTGTTACAACCACTGTCGATACCCAAATGGAAGTGGGATAAGATAGGCATGGATTTTATCACAAGGCTACCCAGGACAAAAGCCGGATATGACTCGATATGGGTAGTGGTTGATCGTTTGACGAAGGTAGCACATTTCATTCCAGTTAAGACCACTTACACCAGTGCTAAGTTGGCAAAGATATACATGACTAGAATCGTTTGTTTGCATGGAGTTCCGAGGAGTATCGTATCAGATAGAGGAACCCAATTTACCTCAAAGTTTTGGAATCAGTTGCATGAAACTTTAGGAACCAGACTAGAGTTCAGCACAGCTTTTCATCCGCAGACAGATGGACAGGCCGAGAGAGTCAATCAGATTTTGGAAGATATGCTGAGAGCTTGTGCACTAGATTATGGATCAAGTTGGGATGAAAACTTACCGTACACGGAGTTTTCTTATAACAACAGTTACCAAACTAGTTTGAAGATGGCCCCTTTCGAAGCTTTATACGGAAGGAGGTGCAGGACACCGTTATCATGGAACGAAGTTGGAGACCGTCAATTCTTTGGACCAGATTTGATTAAGGAGTCAGAACGGAAGGTTAAGTTGATTCGCGATAGGCTCAAGGTATCCCAGTCCAGGCAGAAGAGCTATGCAGATTCTAAATGCAAGGAGATAGTTTACGAAACCGGAGACAGAGTTTACCTTCGAGTATCCCCACTTCGAGGAGTTAAGCGCTTTGGAGTTAAGGGAAAGTTAGCACCGCGTTTCGTTGGACCGTTTAAGATCGTGAAACGTATGGGAGAAGTCGCTTATAAGTTGGAACTACCAGAAGGACTGTCAGGAGTTCATGATGTATTCCATGTTTCTCAGCTGAAGAGATGTCACGCCGAGATGGCGGAGGTACCGCTAAGAGATACAGTGCCATTAGAAGCGATTCAGTTAAAGGATGACCTAACATATGAGGAGAAGCCAGTCAAGATTCTCGATTATGCCAGAAGAGTTACTCGCAGCAAGGTTATCAAGTTTTGCAAAGTTCAGTGGAACCACCATTCAGAGGATGAAGCCACCTGGGAGAGAGAAGAAGATTTGCTCAAAGACCACCCTCACCTATTTTCTAGCCAACCCGAATCTCGAGGGCGAGATTCATCTTAAGGGGGGTAGGTTTGTAACATCCCAAATTTTCAATTTGGAATGTTATACACTAGATCATATGCATATCATATTTTCTTGCATTTTGGTTGATCCTAGAAATTTCACGCAACTCAAGGACCCTCGGAGAGAGTTGGAGATTTCGTTATTTTCATATTTGAGAGTTTTCTCGAATTTTGAAAAATAGGATCATTTGATTTATTTATTTTATCTTCAATAAATTTTCCGGTGTCAAAATATATGAGAGAGGGAATAATATGACTTTCCCAAATTTAGGAAAAATGAAGATAGAATAAATAGATCAATTTTGCTTTCCGGTGTTTATTTGCATTTTATTTGGATAGGGAAAAATGCGCATTTTCAAAAATTGCATTTTAGGTCCGGAGAAAAGTTCATTTTGTTCGGCTCATTTTTAGGAGTCGGGGAAAATTTACTTTAGATTTTTCGGAATTCGTTTAGATCCCTTTTTGTTTTTTTTTCTGCGCGAGGAAACTATTTAAAAAAAAATTGAGCAGCGCCTTGGGCCAAAGGCCCAAGCCAAGCCACCTACCGCCGCGCTCCCAGGCGCCAGGCGCCGAGCCAGGAGCCGGTCGGCCGCCGCCGCCTCTTGCTAGGACCGAATCCTTTTAGGATTCTAGGGCGCCCCCTTGTCCCCTTTTCCTTATTTCGTTTTCTTTAGTCCTACTCCGTTTATTTTCTAGATCTTTCCTACTCCTATTCTAATTCCTTGTCCTCTACCCCAAGTAAACCCCTCCCCTCCCCAATATAAATACCCAAGCACCCCCCCTCTAAACACATCAAATCAAAGCTCTCCTTCACACCGCGCCTTGCACCGCCGCCGCGCCGCATCACACCGCGCCCTGCGTCACCGCCGCCGCGCCGCATCACACCGCGCCCTGCGTCACCGCCGCCGCGCCGCCTCACCCGCGCCGCCACCCCACCCCCGCGCCCCCCCACACCCCGCGCCGCCGCCGCACCTACACCGCCGCCGCCCCTCACCCACGCCGCCGCCGCCGCCGGAGCCCGTTCACCGGAGACCTCGCCAAGGTAGCCCCGCGCTACATCTATTCTTTTCCTCGGATCATTCTCTTCTAATTGTTCCGATTCTTTTCTTCTCTAAACCGTTCCGGTTTTCTAGATCAGTTTTTCGATCGGTTTTTCTTCTCCGAAACCCTAGATCGGATTCGTTTTCTTCTCCGATTTAGTTGCCTTTGGACCGTTCGCCGGACCGTTCGTCCTAACGAACGTGATCACCGGATTCTTCTAGGTTAACGAACGTTCGTTCGTTTAACCATTCTTCTTTTTCTTTTCGTCGGATTTATTCCGCGATCGCGATCTCAGATCCGATCTTCTTCCTAGTCTATTTTTCCGCTCGTTTATCGGAATCAGGTGATTCAAGCGCCTGGAGTTTCGTCTCGAAACCGCCGTTCCGTCTAATCAACTTGAACAAGCTTTTGTTACAGTAAAATTTTGACCTAGTTTCAACTTGCTAGAACCGAGTTGTTTTCTTCCGCCGTTTGTTTTTCGTTCTTTCTTGCAACCGGAGTTCTTAAGTTGAACTACCTGGTTCGTTCTCTTGTTCGAGTTTTACCTGTGCATTAGTTGAGTACTTATTGTATGCTTGTTGTTTGTCTGCGATAGATTACCCGGATTGCGCCGCTTGTTACTTCGAAACCCTAGGACTCGCGGATCATCAGCAAGGCAAGTAACACTTTGATCATACCTTTTCTACAACCCATGTTTTATTGCATTAGATCAATCCTCACACATTGCATGATTAGGATCTAATTATATTGTGGGATGGGAAGTAGATGATGTAGTACCTATTACCTGTATTATTATGAAACCTTTCGGAGTTACTTCTACGTTGCTTATTATGCCATGCTATGCTAGTAGACGTGGATTGGGTGAGTGATATCCATGACAGATGTGAGTTGTTAATTTTAATGGTTTATCTAAGGTGGAAACTTAAACACACATCTGGGTGGATTGAGGCACCTGATGTCTATCAGGACTTGCCTGTTTTTTTTGGACCGCCACCCAGGCTCAAAGGGATCATAAGATCTTTCATGCTAGAAACTTCCGTGTGCAGCCACATGCTACTATGGGCTCTGGCATAGTTGACTAAGTTGTGCGAACTCTTACGGGGTGGACTAGCAGATGTAGGGGATGTAGGTGTACCGGTCTACCCCACATGTAAGGTGCTAGTGCTTCTGAAAGACTATGTCTCGGTCATCCGTATCTCAAACACCATGTAGTGCGAGAAAACAAACGGAGGCGATCGAGTCATGTGGGGAAAAGTGTGCAAACCTCTACAGAGTAACAAACTAATCATGATTAGCCGTGTCCCTGGTTATGGACAACTTGAGTATCTAGTACTTGAATATCATTGTGAATCTCAACATGTTACTTCTAATTAATGTTGTTGGGTTTTAATTATTTTTAATTGGGATTGAGAATGCTGTCAACCATTCTCAATGTTTCACAACCACCATGATAGTAAATAAAATTTATTCCTTTGCAGTAGGGAAAAATTGGCTTTACGCAAAACTGTAACCATAGAGCTTTCCACCAGCCATATATGCATGTAGTATAGCTGTTTCATTCCATTACTCTCTATGTGTTACTTTGCCAGCATATTCCATGTGCTGACCCGTTTTCGGGCTGCAACGTTAATGTTGCAGACTTTTCAGACGACGATTGAGGTGCGTTTAGGTCGTGGTTCTATACTCAGTGATGCCGCTGGAGTTGATGGACCCATTTATCTTCCAAGTCTTCCGCTGTTATCTTTAAAATATGGCCTTAAGTCATATTTATTGTAATAAGTTCTTTTTTGAGCCATCGATGTAATAAGTGTGTGATTGCAACTCTGCTATAAAACCTCGATGTACTGTGTGGTGTCAGCATTACTGATCCAGGGATGACACCATAGCACAGTAGACGTGATCCATTCGGGTCAGGTCGCTACATACATGAACCCTATTTGAGCCGCATCCGCATCTGATTCGTTTCCACCCTAACTAATTTGATGGAGGTAGAAACCCTAGGCAGAGGTAGGGGAGATGGAGGAGCAGACGTGCTCACCTCGGGTGCCTGCGACGAGGGAGGGGCAGGCGGCGTCGAGGTCGTGGTCGAGGCCCCGGGGCGGCGTTGAGGTCGGGGGGCGGGGGCGGCGTCCGGGGGGGCGTTGAGGTCGGGGTCGGGGGCGGCGTCCCGGGCGGCGTTGAGGTCGGGGGCGGGGCCGGCGTTGAATCTGGGGTCGGGGGCGGCGTGGGGAGAGCGAGCGGTGGCCGAGGGGCGGCGGCGGCGGCGAGAGTGGAGTTCATTTGGGGGATGAAGTGGCCGTGGGGAAGGACGAACCGCGTGGTTAAGTCAGAAGTACCATTAGCTCGTTCCAGAAAGGGCGCTACTGCTACGTTAGCTACAGCGCGTTCTGGAATACACGCTGCAGCTACTCCTTTCTCCTTTTTTCCCTTTTTTCTTTTATTTTTCTTTACATTTTATTTTTTCCCTTTCTCCTTTTTCTATTTCTTTCATTTTCATTTACTTTTCTACTTGTTTTTCACTTTATTTTATTTCCGTTAGCAGCAGCGCTTTACACGTAAGCGCGCTGCAGCTAAGGAGATTAGCAGTAGCGCTGGGCCATTATACGCGCTACTGCTAGGTTGGGCTAGCCATGTGCGCCCAGTTCAAACGTAGCAGCAACGCTTTTCGCTAGTACGCGCTACTGCTAAAGTCATAGCAGTAGCGCGGTTTATTTACGCGCGCTGCTACTAAGTAGCAGCAGCGCTTGATTTTGTACAGCGCTACTGGTAAAATTCTGTGTATAGGCTTTTCCCTAGTAGTGTTGAAAGAATTAAAAATCTAGATGTTGCTAAACCCACTATATTGGATTTCAAGGAATTTAATTATGAAAGTTGATCTTTAATTGATTGTATTTCCTTGTTGCAATCCGTGCTAAATTCTCCACATGCTTATAGTCAACATAAAGCCTTCACCGAACATATTGTTGATGCCTTGATGCAATCTTATGAAGAAAACCTTGATTAGAAAGTTTCTATCCCTAGAAAACTCTATGATGAGTGGGAACCAACTATTAAAATTAAAATTAAATATTATGAGTTTTATGCTTTGTGTGATTTGGGTGCTAGTGTCTCTACTATTCCCAAGACTTTGTGTGATTTGCTAGATTTCTGTAATTTTGATGATTGCTCTCTAAACTTGCATCTTGCGGATTCTACTATTAAGAAACCTATGGGAAGGATTAATGATGTTCTTATTTTTGCAAATAGGAACTATGTGCCCGTAGATTTTGTTGTTCTTGATATAGATTGCAATCCTTCTTGCCCTATTATTCTTGGTAGACCTTTCCTTACAACGGTTGGTGCGATTATTGATATGAAGGAAAGGAACATTAGATCTAAATTTCCATTAAAAAAAGGGCATGGAACACTTTCCAAGAAATAAAATAAAATTTCCATATGAAACTATCATGAGAGCCACTTATGGATTGCCTACCAAAGATGGCAATACCTAGATCTATCCTCGCTTTTATGCCTAGCTAGGGGCGTTAAACGATGCGCTTGTTGGGGGGCAACCCAATTTTATTTTTATTCCTTGCTTTTTTTCTCCTGCTTAGTAATAAATAAATTATTTATCCTCTGTTTTGGTTGTGTTTTCTTGTGTTTAATTAGTGTTTGTGCCAAGTAGGACCGTTGGGAAGACTTGGGGAAAGTCTTGTTGAACTTGCTGTAAAAAACAGAAACTTTAGCGCTCACGAGAACTGCTGTCATTTTTATTTGAAGAGTGCTATTTAGTTAAATCTTTTTGCGGATAATTAATAGATAAATTCCTCACGTCCAGCAATTTATTTTAGAATTTTTGGTGTTCAGGTGTTGCGCTAGCTACATATTACTACAGACTGTTCTATTTTTGATAGATTCTGTTTTTTCGTGTGTTGTTTGCTCATTTTGATGAATCTATGGTTAGTAAAATAGTTTATAATCCATAGCTAAGTTGGAATACAGTAGGTTTAAAACCCATATAAGTAAAGAATGAGTTCATTACAGTACCTTGAAGTGGTCTTTTGTTTCGTTTCGCTAACGGAGCTCACGAGTTTTCTACTTTATGTTTTGTGTTGTGAAGTTTTCAAGTTTTGGGTGAATTCTTTTGATGGATCATGGAACAAGGAGTGGCAAGAGCCTAATCTTGGGTATGCCCATGACACCCCAAGATAATCCAAGGACACCAAAAAGTCAAAGCTTGGGGATGCCCCAGAAGGCATCCCCTCTTTCATCCACTTCCATCGGTAATTTACTTGGAGCTATATTTTTATTCACCAACATGATATGTGTTTTGCTTGGAGCATCTTGTATTATTTGTGTCTTTGTGTATTAGTATGCCACAATCATCCTTGCTGTACACACCTTTTGAGAGAGCCATACATGAATTAAAATTTGATAGAATACTCTATGTGCGTCACTTATATCTTTTGAGCTATGTAGTTTTGCTCTATGTGCTTCACTTATATCTTTTGAGCGTTATAATTTTTCTCTATGTGCTTCACTTAGATCTTTTAGAGCACGGTGTTGGATTTGTTTTAAAGAAACTATTGATCTATCATGCTTCACTTAAATTATTTTGAGAGTCTCTTAATAGCATGGTAATTTGCTTAATAATAATATGCTTGGTATTCAAGCTTTGTGAAACTTTCTTTTGAGTGTGTTGAATACTAAGAAATGATTGAAGCATGATAATTGTTTTGAGATATGGAGGCGATAATATTAAAGTCATGCTAGTTGAGTAGTTGTGAATTTAAAGAATACTTGTGTTAAAGTTTGTGATTCCCGTAGCATGCACGTACAGTGAACCGTTATGTGATGAAGTCGGAGCATGATTTATTTATTGATTGTCTTCCTTATGAGTGGCGGTCGGGGACGAGCGATGGTCTTTTCCTACCAATCTATCCCCCTAGGATCATGCGCGTAATACTTTGCTTTGATAACTTCTAGATTTTTGCAATAAGTATATGAGTTCTTTATGACTAATGTTGAGTCCATGGATTATATGCACTCTCACCCTTCCACCTTTGCAAGCCTCTCTAATACCACGCACTTTTCGCCGGTATCATACACCTACCATATACCTTCCTCAAAACAGCCACCATACCTACCTATTATGGCATTTCCATAGCCATTCCGAGATATATTGCCATGCAACTTTCCACCGTTCCGTTTATCATGACACATTCATCATTGTCATATTGCATATCCCGGTACACCGCTGGAGGCATTCATATAGAGTCATATTTTGTTCTAAGTATCGATTTGTAATGGTAAGTTGTAAGAAAAATAAAAGTGTGATGATCATCATTATTAGAGCATTGTCCCAAGTGAGGAAAGAATGATGGAAACTATGATTCCCCCATAAGTCGGGATGAGACTCGGATGAAAAAAAGAGGCCAAAGAAGCCCAAATAAAAAGAGGCCATAAAAAAGAGAAAAGGCCCAAATAAAAATAAAAAATGAGAGAAAAAAGAGAGAAGGGACAATGTTACTATCCTCTTACCACACATGTGCTTCAAAGTAGCACCATGATCTTCATAGTAGAGAGTCTCTCATGTTATCACTTTCATATACTAGTGGAAATCTTTCATTATAGAACTTGGCTTGTATATTCAAATGATGGGCTTCCTCAAATTGCCCTAGGTCTTCATGAGCAAGCAAGTTGGATGCACACCCACTTAGTTTCTTTTTGAGCTTTCATATACTTATGGCCCTAGTGCATCCGTTGCATTGCAATCCCTACTCACTCACATTGATATCTATTAATGGGCATCTCCATAGCCCGTTGATACGCCTAGTTGATGTGAGACTATCTTCTCCTTTTTGTCTTCTCCACAACCACCATTCTATTCCACCTATAGTGCTATATCCATGGCTCATGCTCATGTATTGCGTGAAGATTGAAAAAGTTTTGAAAAAGTTAGAGCATGAAACAATTGCTTGGCTTGTCATCGGGGTTGTGCATGATTTAAATACTTTGTGTGGTGAAGATAGAGCATAGCCAGACTATATGATTTTGTAGGGATAACTTTCTTTGGCCATGTTATTTTGAGAAGACATAATTGCTTTGTTAGTATGCTTGAAGTATTATTATTTTTATGTCAATATAAAATTTTGTCTTGAATCTTTCAAATCTGAATATTCATATCACAGTTAAGAAGATTTGCATTGAAATTATGCCAAGTAGCACTCCGCATCAAAAATTCTCTTTTTATCTTTTACCTACTCGAGGACGAGCAGGAATTAAGCTTGGGGATGCATTGAAATTGTGTGTTTGTTGAGATCGATGAATTGTGGGTTTATGATCAAGTCTATCTATGAATAATATTTGAATCTTCTTTGAATTCTTTTATGTATGATTGGTTACCTTTGCAAGTCTCTTCGAATTATCCATTTGGTTTGGCCAACTAGATTGGTAGTTCTTGCCATGGGAAAGTGCTTAGCTTTGGGTTCGATCTTGAGGTGTCCTTTCCCAGTGACAGAAGGGGAAGCAAGGCACGTATTGTATCGTTGCCATCGAGGATAACAAGATTGGGTTTATTTCATATTGCATGAATTTATCTCGTTGTAATCATGTCATCTTGCTTAAGGCGTTACTCTGTTTTTAACTTAATACTCTAGATGCATGCTGGATAGCGGTCGATGAGTGGAGTAATAGTAGTAGATGCAGAATCGTTTCGGTCTACTTGTCATGGACGTGATGCCTATATACATTATCATGCCGAGATATTCTCATAACTATGCTCAATGATGTCAATTGCTCAACAGTAATTTGTCCACCCACCGTAGAATACTTATGCTCTTGAGAGAAGCCACTAGTGAAACCTATGGCCCCCGGGTCTATTCTCATCATATCAATCTCCATCACTTTAATCTTGCTTTGCTTTTTACTTTGCTTTTACTTTTCACTTTACATCTCTATACCAAAAATACCAAAAATATTATATCTATCAGATCTCACTCTCGTAAGTGACCGTGAAGGGATTGACAACCCCTAATCGCGTTGGTTGCGAGTAGCTAACGTTTTGTGCGGGTACGAGGGACTTGAGCGTGGCCTCCTACTGGATTGATGTAACACCCCGGATGTAACCTTCCCTATTTGTACTCCAACTCTTGCCGTTTCCGGCGTTAAGTTATTTTATTTTCTCGAGTTCGGGTCTTTGTCTCCGTGTGTTGTTATCATTGTCATGCATCTCATATCATGTCATCATGTGCATTGCATTGGCATACGTGTTCGTCTCATGCATTCGAGCTTTTTCCCCGTTCTCCGTTTTGCATTCCGACGCTTCGTTACATTTCCGGATTGGACCAAGACTTGCCAAGCGGCCTTGGTTTATTACCGGTAGACCGCCTGTCAAGTTTCGTATCATTTGGACTTCGTTTGAGACTCCAACAGTTAACCGAGGGACCGAAAAGGCCTCGTGTGTGTTGCAGCCCAACACCCCTCCAATTTGGCCCAAAACCCACCAAACTCTGCTCCATCATCTAGAGCGTTCGATCACGATCGTGTGGCCGAAAACCGCACCTCATTTGGACTCTCCTAGCTCCCTCTATGCCTATATATAGAACCCCTCCGTTTTCGGATCTCCTTCCTCCCCGAAACCCTAAAAAAATCCACCGCGCGCGCCGGACGTGTCCGTTCCGGCCGGACACGCCGCAGCCGCCGCCCGAAGCTAGTGGCAGCGCGCCACGTGGCACCCGGCCGCCGCCGCCGCGGCCCGCCCAGGCCTATCGCGGGCCCTCTCCGCCGCCACCCGGGCCGCGCGCCCCGCGCCTCTCCCTCCGCCGCCGCCCGCGCCAGGCCGCCGCCTCCGCCGCATCCGGCGTCGCGCCGCCGCTGTCCGCCCCGGCCGCCGCGCGCCGCCTCACCCCGCGGGCCGCTCGCCGTCCCGGCCGCCGCCTCCGGCCTTGCCCCAGCCATCTTCTCCCTCTCCGACGAACTCCGGCGAAGACTCCGGCCGGCGATCCTCGGGCTCCGTGCGATCCCGATCTAGATCTGGCGTGAACAGTAAACCCTAACCCTAGGTCGTTTTTTCACCAAGTCCCAGTAATTCTCAGATCCAAGTGCCCCTATTCGCGGCTCCGTAACTTTGCATCCGTAGCTCCGAATCATGCATATAGCATATCAAAATGTTCATCTTAGAGAGTGCATCATTTCATTCTATTGCATCATTTTCATTTGAGTTCATCTCGATGCCCGAAATGCTGTTAGTAGAGGGCTACTTGAGTTAATTGTCAGATCTGTTACTCCGTTTAGCACTTTTGTCATTTTTTCTATGATTATTGTGTGCATGCTATGCCCGTGTGCTCTACATATGTTTTGCTAAGGGTTTTGTCATCTTTCTAGAGGTGCAACCCATGTATTTTTGTGATGTGTGAGGTGACTAGTGCAAGCTTGCAAAGTGAGGCACTCGGTAATTCTGTTTTCACGGACTTAGTGATTTCACTAAGTCCTGGGGCTGTTTATCTCATGATGCCATATGTTCTTGTTGTTTCCTAATGATCCGTGCCTCTTTTGAGGATGATCAGTAAGAGAGTTTTGTTAATATTGTAGTGCTCTATCCATCCATATCTTTGTTTGCAATTATGGAGCACCCTATCTTGAGTCAATCGAGCTCTACTTTGGCTACTTTGTGAATCTGGGCAGATTGTCAACTTGTTTGCAATTTTGCCGGTGATGTTGTAGTTGGTCCATGCATTCTATGTTATTGTTCTTGCCATGTCTAGCTTGCATTTTGTTCCTTCTTGATGGGTGTATGCTTTCCTTGCCATGACTTGCGCCGTAGTGAGTGCATCGAGCTCGTAAACATGCCTACTTGAGTTATATTTCAGCATGTGTCAGTTTTTCACTAAGTCTGAAAACTGATTATGTTTTTGCTATGTTCACGTGCTTGCAATTGGATTTTCTGATCCCTTTTGGCTCAAGGTCACTAAGGGAATTTTGTTAAGCTCTTTGAGTAGCTCCATGCCATGCTTACTTTGCCATGTTCAGGTGCTGTAGCATGTAGTTTTGTTGCTCCGAAGAGTGCTACCTGATCTGAAATTCCAGACAAGTGTAATTTCACTAAGTCTGAGAACTGTTTGTCATATGCATTTTTGCCATGCTTGTTTGAACCTGTTAGTGCATGAATTGGCAATAGCTCAGTGCTAGACTTTTGTTAAGCATCTTGGGTGCATCCCTTGCATGTATTTTGTTGTCATGTTTGGATGCTGTAGCATGTTCATTTCGTTGCATTTAGATGACTACTTGCCGTAAATCGCAGACCGCTGTCATTTTTGAATCGCTTGCCATTTCCAAACCGTAACTCCGATTCCGACGTTCTTTATATCGTTTTCAAGCGATTTCATCTCACTAAGTCTGTAATTTCACTTAGTTTCTTTTTGAGCTTTCATATACTTATGGCTCTAGTGCATCCGTTGCATTGCAATCCCGACTCACTCACATTGATATCTATTAATGGGCATCTCCATAGCCCGTTGATACGCCTAGTTGATGTGAGACTATCTTCTCCTTTTTGTCTTCTCCACAACCACCATTCTATTCCACCTATAGTGCTATATCCATGGCTCATGCTCATGTATTGCGTGAAGATTGAAAAAGTTTTGGAAAAGTTAGAGTATGAAACAATTGCTTGGCTTGTCATCGGGGTTGTGCATGATTTAAATACTTTGTGTGGTGAAGATAGAGCATAGCCAGACTATATGATTTTGTAGGGATAACTTTCTTTGGCCATGTTATTTTGAGAAGACATAATTGCTTTGTTAGTATGCTTGAAGTATTATTATTTTTATGTCAATATAAAATTTTGTCTTGAATCTTTCAAATCTGAATATTCATATCACAGTTAAGAAGATTTGCATTGAAATTATGCCAAGTAGCACTCCGCATCAAAAATTCTCTTTTTATCTTTTACCTACTCGAGGACGAGCAGGAATTAAGCTTGGGGATGCATTGAAATTGTGTGTTTGTTGAGATCGATGAATTGTGGGTTTATGATCAAGTCTATCTATGAATAATATTTGAATCTTCTTTGAATTCTTTTATGTATGATTGGTTACCTTTGCAAGTCTCTTCGAATTATCCATTTGGTTTGGCCAACTAGATTGGTAGTTCTTGCCATGGGAAAGTGCTTAGCTTTGGGTTCGATCTTGAGGTGTCCTTTCCCAGTGACAGAAGGGGAAGCAAGGCACGTATTGTATCGTTGCCATCGAGGATAACAAGATTGGGTTTATTTCATATTGCATGAATTTATCTCGTTGTAATCATGTCATCTTGCTTAAGGCGTTACTCTGTTTTTAACTTAATACTCTAGATGCATGCTGGATAGCGGTCGATGAGTGGAGTAATAGTAGTAGATGCAGAATCGTTTCGGTCTACTTGTCATGGACGTGATGCCTATATACATTATCATGCCGAGATATTCTCATAACTATGCTCAATGATGTCAATTGCTCAACAGTAATTTGTCCACCCACCGTAGAATACTTATGCTCTTGAGAGAAGCCACTAGTGAAACCTATGGCCCCCGGGTCTATTCTCATCATATCAATCTCCATCACTTTAATCTTGCTTTGCTTTTTTACTTTGCTTTTACTTTTCACTTTACATCTCTATACCAAAAATACCAAAAATATTATATCTATCAGATCTCACTCTCGTAAGTGACCGTGAAGGGATTGACAACCCCTAATCGCGTTGGTTGCGAGTAGCTAACGTTTTGTGCGGGTACGAGGGACTTGAGTGTGGCCTCCTACTGGATTGATGTAACACCCCGGATGTAACCTTCCCTATTTGTACTCCAACTCTTGCCGTTTCCGGCGTTAAGTTATTTTATTTTCTCGGGTTCGGGTCTTTTTCTCCGTGTGTTGTTATCATTGTCATGCATCTCATATCATGTAATCATGTGCATTGCATTGGCATACGTGTTCGTCTCATGCATTCGAACTTTTTCCCCGTTGTCCGTTTTGCATTCCGGCGCTTCGTTCTCCTCCGATGGCCATTTCTAGCTTTCTTTCGTGTGTGGGGATTGAACATTTCCGGATTGGACCGAGACTTGCCAAGCAGCCTTGGTTTACTACCGGTAGACCGCCTGTCAAGTTTCGTATCATTTGGACTTCGTTTGAGACTCCAACGGTTAACCGAGGGACCGAAAAGGCCTCGTGGGTGTTGCAGCCCAACACCCCTCCAATTTGGCCCAAAACCCACCAAACTCTGCTCCATCATCTAGAGCGTTCGATCACTATCGTGTGACCGAAAACCGCACCTCATTTGGACTCTCCTAGCTCCCTCTATGCCTATATATAGAACCCCTCCGTTTTCGGATCTCCTTCCTCCCCGAAACCCTAAAAAAATCCACCGCGCGCGCCGGACGTGTCCGTTCCGGCCGGACACGCCGCAGCCGCCGCCCGCAGCCAGTGGCAGCGCGCCACGTGGCACCCGGCCGCCGCCGCCGCCGCGGCCCGCCCAGGCCCATCGCGGGCCCTCTCCGCCTCCGCCGCCTCCGGCGCCGCGCCGCCGCGATCTGCCCCGCGGCCGCCGTCGCCACCTCGTCGCCCGGGCCGCCGCAGCCGCCGCCGGCCAGGGCCGCCTCGCCCCTCGGGCTGCTCGCCGTCCCGGCCGCCGCCTCCGGCCTTGCCCCGGCCATCTTCTCCCTCTCCGACGAACTCCGGCGAAGACTCCGAACGGCGATCCTCGGGCTCCGTGCGATCCCGATCTAGATCTGGCGTGAACAGTAAACCCTAACCCTAGGTCGTTTTTTCACTAAGTCCCAGTAATTCTCAGATCCAAGTGCCCTTGTTCGCGGCTCCATAACTTTGCATTCGTAGCTCCGAATCATGCATATAGCATATCAAAATGTTCATCTCAGAGAGTACATCATTTCATTCCATTGCATCATTTTCATTTGAGTTCATCTTGATGCCCGAAATGCTGTTAGTAGAGGGCTACTTGAGTTAATTGTCAGATCTGTTACTCCGTTTAGCACTTTTGTCATTTTTGCCATGATTATTGTGTGCATGCTATGCCCGTGTGCTCTACATATGTTTTGTTAAGGGTTTTTGTCATCTTTCCAGAGGTGCAACCCATGTATTTTTGTGATGTGTGAGGTGACTAGTGAAAGCTTGCAAAGTGAGGCACTCGGTAATTCTGTTTTCAGGGACTTAGTGATTTCACCAAGTCCTGGGGCTGTTTATCTCATGATGCCATATGTTCTTGTTGTTTCCTAATGATCCGTGCCTCTTTTGAGGATGGTCAGTAAGAGACTTTTGTTAATATTGTAGTGCTATATCCATCCATGTCTTTGTTTGCAATTATGGAGGACCCTAGCTTGAGTCAATCGAGCTCTACTTTTGCTACTATGTGAATCTGGGCAGATTGTCAACTTGTTTGCAATTTTGCCGGTGATGTTGTAGTTGGTCCATGCATTCTATGCTATTGTTCTTGCCATGTCTAGCTTGAATTTTGTGCCTTCTTGATGAGTGTATGCTTTCCTTGCCATGACTTGCACCATAGTGAGTGCATCAAGCTCGTAAACATGCCTCCTTGAGTTATATTTCAGCATGTGTCAGTTTTTCACTAAGTCTGAAAACTGATTATGTTTTTGCTATGTTCACGTGCTTGCAATTGTATTTTCTGTTCCCTTTTGGCTCAAGGTCACTAAGGGACTTTTGTTAAGCTCTTTGAGTAGCTCCATGCCATGCTTTACTTTGCCATGTTCAGGTCCTGTAGCGTGTAGTTTTGTTGCTCCGTAGAGTGCTACCTGATCTGAAATTCCAGACAAGTGTAATTTCACTAAGTCTGAGAACTGTTTGTCATATGCATTTTTGCCATGCTTGTTTGAACCTGTTAGTGGATGAATTGGCCGTAGCTCAGTGCTAGACTTTTGTTAATCATCTTGTGTGCATCCCTGCCCTGTATTTTGTTGTCATGTTTGGGTGCTGTAGCATGTTCATTTCGTTGCATTTAGATGACTACTTGCCGTAAATTGCAGACCGCTGTCATTTTTGAATCGCTTGCCATTTCCAAACCGTAACTCCGATTCCGACGTTCTTTATATCGTTCTCAAGCGATTTCATCTCATATTTCCAGTGACGCACTTGGTTTTCCAAGTTGAGGCCAGGTTCATGCATTTCCTGTCATATCTTGCATTTTGCATCCCGCATGGCATATCATCTTTGCATCGTGTTGTTTGAGTTTGCACGTGGTTGATTGTATCCTTGTTGCTTGTTTGTCTTGTTTGGGTAGAGTCGGGAGACGAGTTCTCTAACGAGGTGCCCGTTGAGTTTGCTTTCAAGGATCCAGTCAACTCTGACAACTGTGCAGGCAAGATGATCATACCCTCGAAATCACTACTATCTTTGCTATGCTAGTTTGCTCGCTCTTTTGCTATGCCTATGCTATGATGCCTACCACTTGCTTGCAAGCCTCCCAAATTGCCATGTCAAACCTCTAACCCACCAATGTCCTAGCAAACCGTTGATTGGCTATGTTACCGCTTTGCTCAGCCCCTCTTATAGCGTTGCTAGTTGCAGGTGAAGATTGGAGGCCGTTCCCTGTTGGAACATCTTTTATTTACTTGTTGGGATATCATTATATTGCCATGTTATCTTAATGCATCTATATAGTTGGTAAAGGGTGGAAGGCTCGGCCTCTCGCCTAGTGTTTTCTTCCACTCTTGCCGCCCTAGTTTCCGTCATATCGGTGTTATGTTCCCGGATTTTGCGTTCCTTACGCGGTTGGGTTATAATGGGAACCCCTTGATAGTTCACCTTGATTAAAGCTTTTCCAGCAATGCCCAACCTTGGTTTTACCATTCGCCACCTAGCCTTTTTTCCCTTGGGTTCTGCAGACTCAAGGGTCATCTTATTTTACCCCACCCCGGGCCAGTGCTCCTCTGAGTGTTGGTCCAACCGAGCGATGTCCGGGGCTACCAGGGGCAACTCTGGGTTGGCCTACCCGACGTCTGGCTCATCTGAGTGTGCCCTGAGAAAGAGATATGTGCAGCTCCTATCGGGATTTGTCGACACATTCGGGCGGTGTTGCTGGTCTTGTTTTAACCTGTCGAAGTGTCTTGAATTACCGAGATACCGAGTCTGATCGGAACGTCTTGGGAGGAGGTCTATTCCTTCGTTGACCGTGAGAGCTTGTCATGGGCTAAGTTGGGACTCCCCTGCAGGGATTGAACTTTCGAAAGCCGTGCCCGCGGTTATGGGCAGATGGAAATTTATTAATGTCCGGTTGTAGATAACTTGAACCTTAATTAATTAAAATGAATCAACTGAGTGTGTTACCGTGATGGCCTCTTCTCGGCGGAGTCCGGGAAGTGGACACGGTGTTGGAGTAATGTTTGCGCAGGTTGCTCTCTAGTTTCTCGCTCGTGCTTTGCCTTCTCTTCTCGCTCTCTTTTGCGAATAAGTTAGCCACCATATTTGCTAGTCGCTTGCTGCAGCTCCACATATTTACCTTGCCTTACCTATAAGCTTAAATAGTCTTGATCACGAGGGTGCGAGATTGCTGAGTCCCTGTGGCTCACAGATTACTATTACACCAGATGCAGGGCCTAATGATTCCGCCCCAGGTGACGCGTATGAGCTCAAGTGAGAGTTTGACGAAGACTCACAACATTACTATGTTTCCTTTCCCGATAATCCGTAGTGGTGCCCAGTTGGGGGTGATTGGGACCGTGTCGCATGTTGGGTTCTCTTTTATTTTTGGCGCCGTAGTCGGGCCATGAGTGTTTGGTTGATGTAATGTTATTTATGTACTTGATTGACGTGGCGAGTTTAAGCCAACTACGTTATCTCCCCTTTACTATTCATATTACATGGGATGTTGTGAAGATTGCCTAACTTGCGACATATGCCTTCAATGCGATTATGCCTCTAAGTCGTGCCTCGACACGTGGGAGATATAGTCGCATCGAGGGTGTTATAATTTGGTAATCAGAGCCTTCCCCGACCTTAGGAGCCCCATTGCTTGATCGTTTTTAGTGGCCGAGTTGTGTCTAGAAAAATGTTTTGAGTCATTTAGGAATTATATATCGGAGAGTTTAGGAATTATTTTTACTTCCCAGTGGTATCACGCTCTGGTAAGGCATCCTGACGTAGAGTTTTGACGTAACTTCTCAAATTTCACTAAAAAAAATTTAGGATCACGCAGGTATCTTGGAATCGTTCCGATGGTTTTATGATGAGAACATTGACTTGGTGCCTCCTGTCAGGGGTTTAGTGGAAGTGTCCCGGGGAGTTGAGCTCTGAGGTGTTGTCATCATAATTTTATCGTTGCAGTTCTGGAATACCTGAGTTAGTACGCCGACATCGAAAATCTCTTTTATGCAGTTCATTGGTGAGATAACCTCGACGCCACCCAGTACTGGGGCGGGAGTTCGGGAGTATCGCCATAACTTGTATAACGGATGCTTTTCGAAGGTTGAGGTAGATGGTTTCCGAAGGTTTCTTGGTTATGTGTTGAAGGATGGATACAGCTGGATGTAGGAATTGCTAGTTTGGGTGAGATATTATGCTTCCCCTGTATCCCCAACACCTGATTGCATAACCGGAAAGGTTCGGGAGTTCCATAGGTGGGAATTCTTGTAGCTCTAGTTCTTCTTCCACGGATATTGGTTTGAGATTGGGATTTCTTACCGATTATTCGTTCTTGATTCGTACCTTGTTGATTTATTTCTCTGCCTTAATTCTACGTGGCTTCTCAATTTATGGATATGTGACCATTTCAAGAGAAATGCATTCGTTCATTTTGTTCGGATGTGAAGACTATATGTTGCAATTTTCATTCCGTTGGATTCAGCTTCAATATTTGTCTGTCAATGTGCTAATGGTGGTCAACCTCTTCAGGATGGCTCCTCCAACGCGCACGACTCCGAATCCTGATCCGCCACCACCTCCAGCTCCTCCAGAGGCATGGCAAGCTGTGATGGCCGCAACCAATGCAAACACACAGCTGATCATGCAAATTCTTCAAGAGCGCAATCAAGGCAACCAAGGGAATCAAGGCAGCAATCAGAATCACTTTGCTACACTCAACCAGTTCCTTGCTAACGGGCCAAAGACTTTCAGCAATTGTGTTGAGGCAACCGATGCTGACGATTGGCTTGTGGATCTGTGCAAGCATTTCGAGTGCAGTAACGTCAGGTCTGAGGACTTTGTCAAGTTCGCTTCCTTCCAACTCAAAGATCAAGCTGCAAAATGGTTCTAGCAGTACAAGGACTCCAGAGGTGGACGTGTTATCACTTGGGATGATTTCCGTCGAGATTTCTGAGCTCATCATATTCCCCAGAGCGTGGTTGAAAGCAAGCGTGAGGAATTCCGCAATCTGAAGCAAGGCTCTTTGTCTGTCTATGACTACAACAAGTTGTTCCAGAAGCTCGCCCGCTTTGACAAGAAGGACGTTCCTGATGAGAAGAGCATGATATATCAGTTCAGGGGTGGTCTCAGAGAAGAAATCCAGCTCGCTCTTGTTCTCTTTGAACCCTTAAGGTACGATGAGTTCTACAACATGGCATTGAAGCAAGAGGCTGCTCAGTTGAGGTGCGATGCTTCCAAGAAGCGAGTCAGAGATGTTACTCCTTCTTCCTCTACTCAAGTGGCCAAGCAGTAGAAGTATTGGCTTCCTCCTCCTCCGTTCCGTCAGCCGTATCAACAGAAGAGCAAAGGTGGCAGTGGTTCTTCCCACCCACCCAACCCTGGCTTTCAGAACAAGACTTCGTCTCAAGCTCCAAGATCGAGTGCTCTGTATCACCGTCCGCTTTCAGAGGTCACGTGCAACAAGTGCCAACAGAAGGGTCACTATGCCAACAAGTGTTTCAACCAGAGGCGTCTTCCTCCTCCTCCTCCTGTCAGATCGGCAAGTACAGCTGTGGTCAAGCATAACCCCAAGTCCGCCAAGGTCAATTTGATGAATGCAGCTCAGGAAGAGGACTCGTCAGATGTGATCATGGGTAACCTTCCTGTTAATGATATTCCAGCTAAAGTTCTTTTTGACACGGGTGCATGGCATTGTTTCATTTCGAGGCCATTTGTTTCTAAGCATGAGTTGCCTTTGCAAGATTTGCCTAGACAGTTATCTGTTGTTTCTCCGGGTAAATTCATGAATGCAAGTGCTATTGCCCCAGATGTTTCTATCACATTGGGCGATTACAAGTTTCTCTCTTCTCCGGTGGTTCTTGGTAACTCGGATATTGATCTTATTCTCGGAATGGATTGGCTTTCTAAGCACAAGGCTCAGCTTGATTGTGCAGCCAGGCAGATTCAATTGACTCATTCGTCTGAGCATGTAATTGTCTTTGCCGCTCGTGATGATACTATCCGTCTGTTTTCTCTCAATGAGAAGGGTGAATGGGATTCCATCTCTCAAATTCCAGTCGTTTGCGAATACCAAGACGTCTTTCCAGAAGAGCTCCCAGGAATGCCTCCGCACCGGCCAGTCGAATTCGTTATTGATCTTGAGCCTGGCACAGAACCTGTGTGCAAACATCCTTACAAGATCAGACCTGAAGAGTTGAAGGAGCTGAAGAAGCAACTCGATATTCAAGAGAAAATGGGTCTCATCCGGCCTAGTTCTTCTCCGTGGGGTTGTGGTGTTCTTTTTGTGAAGAAGAAGGATGGAACGGACCGACTTTGTGTTGATTACCGTCCAGTGAACAAGAAGACCATCAAGAACAAATACCCACTTCCCAACATCAATGAGCTGTTCGAACAACTCAAAGGTGCCCAAGTATTCTCCAAGCTTGATCTCCGTATGGGTTATCACCAGATTCGCATTCGTGAAGAAGATATTCCCAAGACAGCATTGAGAACAAGCTTTGGTTCATATGAATACACTGTCATGTCTTTTGGCCTCACCAACGCTCCTCCAACGTTCTCTCGCATGATGAACTTCATCTTCAACGCCTACACCAATGACTTCGTTTTGGTCTATCTCGACGACATTCTGGTTTTCTCCAAGAACAAGGAAGGTCATGCCAAGCACTTGCGTTTGGTTCTTGATAAGCTCAGGGAACATCAGTTCTACACCAAGTTCTCCAAGTGTGAATTTTGGCTCGATGAGGTTCTTTATCTTGGTCATATCATCTCTGCCAAGGGCATTGCCGTGAATCCTGAGAAGGTGTCTGCAATTGTGAATTGGGAACCTCCTCAGAACGTGAAGCAACTCCGTAGCTTCTTCGGTATCGCAAGCTATTGCCGAAGATTTGTTGAAAACTTTTCTAAGATCGCGAAGCCTCTCTCTAATCTTCTTCAAAAGCACATCAAGTACGTTTGGTCTCCGGAGTGTGATATTGCTTTCAACACTTTGAAAGAGAAATTGATCACTGCTCCAGTTTTGACTCCGCCTGATGAATCCAAGCCGTACGAGGTCTTTTGTGATGCCTCTCTCCATGGTCTTGGTGCGGTATTGATGCAAGAGAAGAAAGTTGTTGCTTATACCTCTCGCCAGTTGAAGCCTAATGAGAAGAATTACCCCACTCATGATCTCGAGTTGGCGGCAGTTGTGCATGCTCTTTTGACTTGGAGACATCTTCTATTGGGAAGAAAAGTGGACATTTTCACTGATCACAAGAGTCTCAAGTGCATCTTCACTCAGCCTAATCTCAACCTCAGGCAAACTCGATGGGTCGAAATGATTCAAGAGTATAATCCGAGTATCGAGTATACTCCAGGAAAGGCTAATGTGATTGCTGACGCATTGAGCAGAAAGGCCTACTGCAACAGTCTGATTCTCAAGCCTTATCAACCCGAGCTTTGGAAGCTTTCCGTAAACTTAATCTGCAAGTTGTTCCTCAAGGTTTCCTCGCCAACCTTCAAGTCTCTCCTACCTTAGAAGACCAGATTCGCCAAGCCCAGCTTCTTGATGCTATGGTGAAAAAGGTGAAGATTGGGATTGCCAAGAGCCAGTCCAAGTACAAGTGCTACCGCCTTGATGAGAAGGACACTCTCTTCTTCGAGGATCATATTGTTGTACCCAAAGGTGACCTCCGTAAAGTGATCTTGAACGAGGCTCACAATTCTCTCCTCTCCATCCACCCTGGGAGCACGAAGATGTACCAGGACCTCAAGCAAGCTTATTGGTGGACTCGAATGAAGCGTGAGATCGCTCAATTCATGAATGAATGTGATGTCTGCAGAAGAGTGAAGGCAGAACACCAAAGGCCAGCTGGTCTCCTCCAACCTCTTGCCATTCCAGAATGGAAGTTTGACCACATTGAAATGGACTTCGTGACTGGGTTTCCAAAGTCCAAGCGTGGCAATGATGCTATATTCGTTGTCATCGATAAACTCACCAAAGTGGCTCATTTTATGCCTATCAAAGAGTCGATCACTGCAGCTCAATTGGCGGAACTCTATACCTCTCGTATTGTCTCTCTGCATGGTATTCCTCAAGTGATCTCTTTAGACCGTGGCAGCATCTTTACCTCGAAGTTTTGGGATTCTTTTCAGAAGGCCATGGGCACGAACATCCGCTTCAGCACAGCTTTCCATCCTCAAACAAGTGGTCAAGTCGAGCGTGTCAACCAGATTCTTGAAGATATGCTCAGGGCTTGTGTGTTCCCCTTTGGCATGAAGTGGGAAGATTGTCTTCCTTATGCTGAATTCTCCTACAACAATAGTTTTCAAGCAAGTTCGGGCAAGGCCCCATTTGAAATTCTGTATGGCAGGAAGTTCCGTACCCCTCTCAACTGGTCCGAAACCGGTGAACGTCAGCTTTTGGGTAATGACTTAATCACAGAGGCAGAAGAAATGTGCAAAGTCATTCGAGATAACCTCAAAGCAGCCCAATCCCGTCAGAAGAGCTACTATGATAGTAAACACCGTGATTTGGCTTTCGAGATTGGAGATCATGTTTACCTCCGTGTCTCTCCTATGAAAGGTACTCGTCGCTTCGGTATCAAAGGGAAGCTTGCCCCTAGATACGTGGGACCTTTCAAGATTGTCAGCAAGAGAGGCGACCTCACCTATCAACTCGAGCTTCCTTCAAACTTTGCAAATGTTCATGACGTGTTCCATGTCTCTCAGCTTCGAAAGTGCTTCAAGACTCCTGACCGCACCGTCAACATTGAGGACATTGAGCTCAAAGAAGATCTCTCCTATCGTGAGCACCCAGTTGCTATTCTTGAAGAGACTGAACGCAAGACTCGCAACAAGTCAATCAAATTTCTCAAAGTCAAGTGGTCACAGCATTCCGACCGTGAAGCTACCTGGGAACGCGAGGATCACCTCCGTTCTAAGTACCCAGCGTTCTTTCAGTCCTAGATCTCGGGACGAGATCCCTTCGTAGTGGTGGAGTCTTGTAACACCCCGGATGTAACCTTCCCTATTTGTACTCCAACTCTTGCCGTTTCCTGCGTTAAGTTATTTTATTTTCTCGGGTTCGGGTCTTTGTCTCCGTGTGTTGTTATCATTGTCATGCATCTCATATCATGTCATCATGTGCATTGCATTGGCATACGTGTTCGTCTCATGCATTCGAGCTTTTTCCCCGTTGTCCGTTTTGCATTCCGGCGCTTCGTTCTCCTCCGGTGGACATTTCTAGCTTTCTTTCGTGTGTGGGGATTGAACATTTCCGGATTGGACCGAGACTTGCCAAGCAGCCTTGGTTTACTACCGGTAGACCACCTATCAAGTTTCGTATCATTTGGACTTCGTTTGAGACTCCAACGGTTAACCGAGGGACCGAAAAGGCCTCGTGGGTGTTGCAGCCCAACACCCCTCCAATTTGGCCCAAAACCCACCAAACTCTGCTCCATCATCTAGAGCGTTCGATCATGATCGTGTGCCCGAAAACCGCACATCATTTGGACTCTCCTAGCTTCCTCTATGCCTATATACAGAACCCCTCCGTTTTCGGATCTCCTTCCTCCCCGAAACCCTAAAAAAATCCAACCGCGCACGCCGGACGTGTCCGTTCCGAGCAGACACGCCGCAGCCGCCGCCCGCAGCCAGTGGCAGCGCGCCACATGGCACCTGGCCGCCGCCGCCCCCGCGGCCCGCCCAGGCCCATCGCGGGCCCTCTCCGCCACCACCCGGGCCGCGCGCCCCGCGTCTCTCCCTCCGCCGCCGCCCGCGCCAGGCCGCCGCCTCCGGCGCCGCGCCGCCGCGGTCCGCCCCGCCGCCGCCGTCGCCACCTCATCGCCCGGGCCGCCGCAGCCGCCGCCGGCCCTGGCCGCCTCGCCCCGCGGGCCGCTCGCCGTCCCGGCCGCCGCCTCCTGCCTCGCCCCGGCCATCTTCTCCCTCTCCGACGAACTCCAGCGATGACTCCGGCCGGCGATCCTCGGGATCCGTGCGATCCCGATCTAGATCTGGCATGAACAGTAAACACTAACCCTAGGTCGTTTTTTTCACTAAGTCCCAGTAATTCTCAGATCCAAGTGCCCTTGTTCGCGGCTCCGTAACTTTGCATCTGTAGCTCCGAATCATGCATATAGCATATCAAAATGTTCATCTCAGAGAGTAAATCATTTCATTACATTGCATCATTTTCATTTGAGTTCATCTTTATGCCCGAAATGCTGTTAGTAGAGGGCTACTTGAGTTAATTGTCAGATCTGTTACTCCGTTTAGCACTTTTGTCATTTTTGCCATGATTATTGTGTGCATGCTATGCCCATGTGCTCTTCATATGTTTTGTCATCTTTCGAGAGGTGCAACCCATGTATTTTTGTGATGTTTGAGGTGACTAGTGCAATCTTGCAAAGTGAGGCACTCGGTAATTCTGTTTTCAGGGACTTGGTGATTTCACCAAGTCCTGGGGCTGTTTATCTCATGATGCCATATGTTCTTGTTGTTTCCTAATGATCTGTGCCTCTTTTGAGGATGATCAGTAAGAGACTTTTGTTAATATTGTAGTTCTCTATCTATCCGTGTCTTTGTTTGTAATTATGGAGCACCCTAGCTTGAGTCAATCGAGCTCTACTTTTGCTACTTTGTGAATCTGGGAAGATTGTCAACTTGTTTGCAATTTTGCCGGTGATGTTGTAGTTGGTCCATGCATTCTATGCTATTGTTCTTGCCATGTCTAGCTTGCATTTTGTGCCTTCTTGATGGGTGTATACTTTCCTTGCCATGACTTGCACCGTAGTGAGTGCATCGAGCTCGTAAACATGCCTACTTGAGTTATATTTCAGCATGTGTCAGTTTTTCACTAAGTCTGAAAACTGATTATGTTTTTGCTATGTTCACGTGCTTGCAATTGTATTTTCTGATCCCTTTTGGCTCAAGGTCACTAAGGGACTTTTGTTAAGCTCTTTGAGTAGCTCCAGGCCATGCTTTACTTTGCCATGTTCAGGTCCTGTAGCATGTAGTTTTGTTGGTCCGAAGAGTGCTACCTGATCTGAAATAGCAGACAAGTGTAATTTCACTAAGTCTGAGAACTGTTTGTCATATGCATTTTTGCCATGCTTGTTTGAACTTGTTAGTGGATGAATTGGCCATAGCTCAGTGCTAGACTTTTGTTAAGCATCTTGTGTGCATCCCTACCATGTATTTTGTTGTCATGTTTGGGTGCTGTAGCATGTTCATTTCGTTGCATTTAGATGACTACTTGCCGTAAATTGCAGACCGCTGTCATTTTTGAATAGCTTGCCATTTCCAAACCGTAACTCCGATTCTGACGTTCTTTATATCGTTTTCAAGCGATTTCATCTCATCTTTCCAGTGGCACACTTGGATTTCCATGTTGAGGCCAGGTTCATGCATTTCCTGTCATATCTTGCATTCTGCATCCCGCATCGCATCCCGCATAGCATATCATCTTTGCATCGTGTTGTTTGAGTTTGCACGTGGTTGATTGTATCCTTGTTGATTGTTTGTCTTGTTTGGGTAAAGCCGGGAGATGAGTTCGCTAACGAGGAGCCCGTTGAGTTTGCTTTCGAGGATCCAGTCAACTCTGACAACTGTGCAGGCAAGATGATCATACCCTCGAAATCACTACTATCTTTGCTATGCTAGTTTGCTCGCTCTTTTGCTATGCCAATGCTACGATGCCTACCACTTGCTTGAAAGCCTCCCAAATTGCCAAGTCAAACCTCTAACCCACCAATGTCCTAGCAAACCGTTGATTGGCTATGTTACCGCTTTGCTCAGCCCCTTTTATAGCGTTGCTAGTTGCAGGTGAAGATTGGAGGCCGTTCCCTGTTGGAACATCTTTTATTTACTTGTTGGGATATCATTATATTGCCATGTTATCTTAATGCATCTATATACTTGGTAAAGGGTGGAAGGCTCGGCCTCTCGCCTAGTGTTTTGTTCCACTCTTGCCGCCCTAGTTTCTGTCATATCGGTGTTATGTTCCCGGATTTTGCGTTCCTTACGCGGTTGGGTTATAATGGGAACCCCTTGATAGTTCGCCTTGATTAAAGATTTTCTAGCAATGCCCAACCTTGATTTTACCATTCGCCACCTAGCCTTTTTCCCCTTGGGTTCTGCAGACTCAAGGGTCATCTTATTTTACCCCACCCCGGGCCAGTGCTCCTCTGAGTGTTGGTCCAACCGAGCTATGTCCGGGGCTACCAGGGGCAACTCTGGGCTGGCCTACCCGACGTCTGGCTCATCTGAGTGTGCCCTAAGAAAGAGATATGTGGAGCTCCTATCGGGATTTGTTGGCACATTCGGGCGGTGTTGCTGGTCTTGTTTTAACCTGTCGAAGTGTCTTGAATTACCGAGATACCGAGTCTGATCGGAACGTCTTGGGAGGAGGTCTATTCCTTCATTGACCGTGAGAGCTTGTCATGGGCTAAGTTGGGACTCCCCTGCAGGGATTGAACTTTCGAAAGCCGTGCCCGCGGTTATGGGCAGATGGGAATTTATTAATGTCCGGTTGTAGATAACTTGAACCTTAGTTAATTAAAATGAATCAACTGAGTGTGTTACCGTGATGGCCTCTTCTCGGCGGAGTCCGGGAAGTGGACACGGTGTTGGAGTAATGTTTGCGCAGGTTGCTCTCTAGTTTCTCGCTCGTGCTTTGCCTTCTCTTCTCACTCTCTTTTGCGAATAAGTTAGCCACCATATTTGCTAGTCGCTTGCTGCAGCTCCACATATTTACCTTGCCTTACCTATAAGCTTAAATAGTCTTGATCGCGAGGGTGCGAGATTGCTGAGTCCCTGTGGCTCACAGATTACTATTACACCAGATGCAGGGGCTGATGATTCCGCCCCAGGTGACGTGTATGAGCTCAAGTGGGAGTTTGACGAAGACTCACAACGTTACTATGTTTCCTTTCCCGATGATCCGTAGTGGTGCCCAGTTGGGGGTGATTGGGACCGTGTCGCATGTTGGGTTCTCTTTTATTTTTGGTGCCATAGTCGGGCCATGAGTGTTTGGTTGATGTAATGTTATTTATGTACTTGATTGACGTGGCGAGTGTAAGCCAACTATGTTATCTGCCCTTTACTATTCATATTACATGGGATGTTGTGAAGATTGCCTAACTTGCGACATACGCCTTCAATGCGATTATGCCTCTAAGTCGTGCCTTGACACGTGGCAGATATAGTTGCATCGAGGGTGTTATAATTGATACCTTGGTTCTCAAAAACTGAGGGAAATAGTTACGCTACTCTGCTGCATCATCCCTTCCTCTTCGGGGAAAACCAACGCAAGCTCAAGACGTAGTAAGTGGGAGAGTGTGTCGACATACCCTCGTAGACTCAAAGTGTTAGCGTTATGTTAACCCGGTTGATGTAGTCGAACGTCTTCGCGATCCAACCAATCCAAGTATCGACGTACGACACCTCCATGTTCAGCACACGTTCAGCACGATGACGTCCCTCGAGCTCTTGATCCAGTAGAGGATCAAGGGAGAGTTTCGTCAACACGATGGCGTGGTGATGGTGTTGATGATGTGATCCACGTAGGGCTTCGCCTAAGCACTACGACAATATGACCGAGGTGGTAAACTGTGGAGGGGGGGCACTGCACATGGCAGAGGAACAATTGATGTGCCTTTGGGGTGCCCCCCACCCCCGTATATAAAGGAGGAGGGGAGAAGGCGGCAGGCCTAGGGGCGCGCCAAAGGGGGGAGTCCAACTAGGACTCCCAATCCTAGTTGGACTCCCTTTCCCTTTTCGAAGGGGGAAAAGAGGGAAGGGAGAGGAAGAGGAGAAGGAAAGAGGGCGCCTGATACTTCCATTTTGCATCATGCTTTTATATTGATATTTATTGCATTATGGGCTGTTATTACACATTATGTCACAATACTTATGCCTATTCTCTCTCATTTTACAAGGTTTGCATGAAGAAGGAGAATGCCGGCAGTTGGAATTCTGGGCTGGAAAAGGAGAAAATATTAGAAACCTATTCTTCACAACTCCAAAAGGCCTAAAACTCCACGGAAGTCAGTTTTAGAATATATATAAAATATTGGGCGAAGGAAGCACCAGAGGGGGGCCACCCACCATCGACGAGGGTGGGGGCGCGCCCTACCCCCTGGGAGCGCCCCCCTGCCTCATAGGCCCCCTAGCAGGCCTCCGGTGCCCATCTTTGTCTATATGAAGTCTTTTGCCCTCGAAAAAATCATAAGCAAGCTCATGGGACGAAACTCCGCCGCCACGAGGCAGAACCTTGGTGGAACCAATCTAGTGCTCCGACGGAGCTGTTCTGCCGGCGAAACATCCCTTCAGGAGGGGGAAATCATCACCATCGTCATCACCATCGATCCTCTCAGCGGGAGGGGTCAATCTCCATCAACACCTTCACCACCACCATCTCATGTCAAACCCTAGTTCATCTCTTGGATCCAATCTTTGTCTCAAAGCCACAGATTGGTACCTGTGGGTTACTTGTAGTGTTGATTACTCCTTGTAGTTGATGCTAGTTTGTTTATTCTGTGGAAGATCATATGTTCAGATCCTTTATACATATTAATACCCCTCTGATTATGAACATGAATATGATTTGTGAGTAGTTACGTTTGTTCCTGAGGACATGGGAGAAGTCTTGCTATAAGTAGTCATGTGAATTTGGTATTCGTTCGATATTTTGATGAGATGTATGTTGTCTATCCTCTAGTGGTGTCATGTGAACGTCGACTACATGACACTTAACCATTGTTTGGGCCTAGAGGAAGGCACTGGGAAGTAATAAGTAGATGATGGGTTGCTAGAGTGACAGAAGCTTAAACCCTAGTTTATGAGTTGCTTCGTAAGGGGTTGATTTGGATCCATATGTTTCATGCTATGGTTAGGTTTACCTTAATACATCTTCTGTAGTTGCGGATGCTTGCAAGTGGGGTTAATCATAAGTGGGATGCTTGTCCAAGGAAGGGCAGTACCCAAGCACCGGTCCACCCACATATCAAATTATCAATGTAACGAACGCGAATCATATGAACATGATGAAAACTAGCTTGACGATAATTCCCATGTGTCCTCGGGAGCGTTTTCTTTTATATAAGAGTTTGTCCAGTCTTGTACTTTGCTACAAAAAGGATTGGGCCATCTTGCTGCACCTTATTTACATTTATTACTTGTTACCCATTACCAATTACCTTATCACAAAACTATCTGTTATCGATAATTTCAGTGCTTGCAGAGAATACCTTACTGAAAACTGCTTATCATTTCCTTCTGCTCCTTGTTGGGTTTGACACTCTTACTTATTGAAAGGACTACGATAGATCCCCTATACTTGTGGGTCATCAAGACTCTTTTATAGCGCCGTTGCCGGGGAGTGAAGCGCCTTTGGTAGGTGGAATTTGGTAAGGAAAAAATTATATAGTGTGCTGAAATTTACTGTCACTTGTTACTATGGAACATAGTCCTTTGATGGGCTTTTTCGGTGTATCTTCACACCAACCAGTAGAGCAAAGAGTTTCTCCTCAACCTACTAAAACTACTGAAATTTTTTACTTAGAAATTCCATCAGGCATGCTAGAGAAACTGCTAGCTAATCCTTTTACAGTAGATGGAACATTACATCCCGATTTGCACTTAATCTATGTGGATGAAGTCTGTGGATTATTTAAACTTGCAGGTATGCCTGAGGATGTTATCAAGAAGAAGGTCTTACCTTTATCTTTGAAGGAAAAGGAATTGACATGGTTTAGGCTATGTGATGATATGGGATCATGGAACTACAACCGATTGAAATTGGAATTTCATCAGAAGTTTTATCCTATGCATCTGGTTCATTGTGATCGTAATTATATATATAATTTTTGGCCTCGCAAAGGAGAAATCATCGCTCAAGCTTGGGCGAGGCTTAAGTCAATGTTATGTTCATGCCCCAATAATGAGCTCTCAAGAGAAACTATTATTGAAAATTTTTATGCTCGGCTTTCTCTCAATAATCGCTCCATGCTCGATACTTCTTGTACTGGTTCTTTTATGATGAAGACTATTGAATTCAAATGGGATTTATTGGAAAGCATTAAACGCAACTCTGAAGATTGGGATCTCGACGAAGGTAAGGAGTCAGGTATAACACCTAAGTTTGATTGTGTTAAATCTTTTATGGATACCGACGTTTTTCATGAATTTAGCACTAAAATGGACTGGACTCTAAGATAGTAGCTTCTTTCTATGAATCCTTTGCTACTCATGTTGATCTCCCTAAGGAGAAGTGGTTTAAATATAATATTCTGATTGAAGTAAAAGTAGTTGCACCTATAAAAGTTGAAGAAAAGACTATCACTTATAATGTTGATCCTATTGTTCCTACTGCTTATATTGAGAAACCACCTTTCCCTATTAGAATAAAGGATCATGCTAAAGTTTCAACTGTGGTTCGTAAGAGTAATACTAGAACACCTACACCCTCCGAGCAAATTAAAGTTGAACCCCGTGTTGCTATGGTTAAAGATCTCTTGGCCGATAATATTTATGGGCATGTCATTTACTTCTCTGATGAAGCTGCTAGAATTGCTAGACCCAATACTAAAAATAAAAATAGACCTATTGTAGGCATGCCTGTTATTTCTGTTAAAATATGAGATCATTGTTATCATGGCTTATGTGATATGGGTGCTAGTGCGAGTGCAATACCTCATTCCTTATATAAAGAAATTATGCATGATATTGCACCTGCTGAGATAGAGGAAATTGATGTTACAATTAAGCTTGCCAATGGAGGCACTATTTCACCAGTTGGGATTGTTAGAGATGTTGAAGCCTTGTGTGGGAAAGTTAAATATCCTGCTGATTTTCTTGTTCTTGGTTTCCCACAAGATAAATTTTGTCCCATTATATTTGGTAGACCTTTCTTGAATACTGTTAATGCTAGGATAGAGTGAAAAAAGGATGTTGTTACTATTGGTTTGGGGGATATGTCTCATGAGTTTAATTTTGCTAAATTTCGTAGAAAACCCCATGATAAAGAATTGCCTAGTAAAGATGAAATTATTGGTCTTGCTTCTATTGCCGTGCCTCCTAATGATCCTTTAGAACAATATTTGCTTGACCATGAAAATGATATGTTGATGAATGAAAGAAGGGAAATAGATGAAGTATTCTTTAAACAGGGACCTATTTTTAAACACAACTTGCATGTTGAAATCCTAGGGATCCTCCTCCACCCAAGGGTGATCCCGTGTTTGAGCTTAAACCATTACCTGATACTCTTAAATATGCTTATCTTGATAAGAAAAAGATATATCCTGTTATTATTAGTGCTAACCTTTCAGAGCAGGAAGAAGAGAAATTATTGGAAACTCAGAACAAGCACCGTGCTGCTATTGGATATACTCTTGATGATCTTAAGGGAATTAGTCCCACTCTATGCCACCACAAAATAAAATTGGAGAAAGTCACGAAACCGGTTGTTGATCACCAATGACGATTAAATCCTAAGATGAAAGAAGTGGTAAGAAAAGAAATACTAAAGCTTCTGGAGGCAGGTATAATTTATCACGTTGCTGATAGTCAGTGGGTAAGTCCTGTCCATTCTGTCCCTAAGAAGGGAGGTATTACTGTTGTTCCTAATGATAAGGATAAATTGATCCCACAAAGAAGTGTTACAGGTTATAGAATGGTAATTGCCTTCCGCAAATTAAATAAAGCTACTAAAAATGATCATTACCCTTTACCTTTTATTGATCAAATGCTAGAAAGATGATCAAAACATACACATTTTTGC
This sequence comes from Triticum urartu, assembly GCF_056163025.1. Classification (NCBI taxonomy): domain Eukaryota; kingdom Viridiplantae; phylum Streptophyta; class Magnoliopsida; order Poales; family Poaceae; genus Triticum; species Triticum urartu. Next base: position 446,805,773 of record NC_141876.1, read on the forward strand.
TTTCTTGATGGTTATTCTAGTTTCTCTCAAATACCTGTGTCAAAAGAGGATCAAGGAAAGACAATTTTTACTTGCCCTTTCGGTACGTTTGCTTATAGACGTATGCCTTTTGGTTTATGTAATTCACTTGCTACCTTTCAAAGATGCATGGCTGCTATGTTCTCTGACTTTTGTGAAAATATTGTTGAGGTATTCATGGATGATTTTTCCGTATATGAAACTTCGTTTGATGATTGCTTAAGCAACCTTGATCAAGTTTTGCATGATGTGAAGAAACTAATCTTGTTTTGAATTGGGAGAAGTGCAACTTTATGGTTAATGAAGGTATTGTCTTGGGGCATAAAATTTCTGAAAGAGGTATTGAAGTTGATAAAGCTAAAGTTGATGCTATTCAAAAGATGTCGTGTCCTAAGGACATTAAAGGTATATAAAGTTTCCTGGGTCATGCCGGTTTTTATAGGAGGTTCATTAAAGACTTCTCAAAAATTTCCAGGCCTTTGACTAATCTCTTACAAAAATATGTTCCTTTCGTCTTTGATGATGATTGTGTAGAGGCATTTGAAATAATTAAGAAAGCCTTGATTTCTACACCTATTGTTCAGCCACCTGATTGGAATTTACCCTTTGAAATTATGTGTGATGCTAGTGATTATGCTGTAGGGGCTGTTCTAGGACAAAGAGTTGATAAGAAATTAAATGTTATCCAATATGCTAGTAAAACTCTAGATAGTGCCCAGAGAAATTATTCTACTACTGAAAAAGAATTTTTTAGCAGTTGTATTTGCTTGTGATAAGTTCAGACCCTATATTGTTGATTCTAAAGTAACTGTTCACACTGATCATGCTACTATTAAATATCTTATGGAAAAGAAAGATGTAAACCTAGACTTATTAGATGGGTTCTCTTGCTACAAGAATTTGTTTTGCATATTATTGATAGAAAAGGAGCCGAGAACCCCGTTGCAGACAATTTCTCTAGGTTAGAGAGTGTTCTTGATGACCCACTACCTATTGATGATAGCTTTCCTGATGAAAAATTAGCTGTCATAAATGCTTCTCGTACTGCTCCATGGTATGCTGATTATGCTAATTATATTGTTGCTAAATTTATACCACCTAGTTTCACATACCAGCAAAAGAAAAAGTTTTTCTATGATTTAAGACATTACTTCTGGGATGACCCAGACCTTTATAAAGATGGAGTAGATGGTGTTATTAGACGTTGTGTACATGAGCATGAACAGGAACAGATCTTACGTAAGTGTCACTCCAAGGCTTATGGAGGACACCATGCTGGAGATAGAACTGCACATAAGGTATTGCAATCCATTTTTATTGGCCCACTCTCTTCAAAGATGCCCGTAGTTTGTCTTGTCTTGTGATGAATGTCAAAGAATTGGTAATATTAGTAGACGTTAAGAAATGCCTATGAATTATTCACTTGTTATCGAACCATTTGATGTTTGGGGCTTTGATTATATGGGACCATTTCCTTCCTCTAATGGGTATACACATATTTTAGTTGCTGTTGATTACGTTACTAAGTGGGTAGAAGCTATTCCAACTAGTAGTGCTGATCATAACACCTATATTAAGATGCTTAAAGAAGTTATTTTTCTGAGGTTTGGAGTCCCTAGATACTTAATGACTAATGGTGGTTCACATTTTATTCTTGGTGCTTTTCGTAAGATGCTTGCTAAGTATGATGTTAATCATAGAATTGCATATCCATATCATCCACAGTCTAGTGGTCAAGTAGAACTGAGTAATAGAGAGCTTAAATTAATTTTGCATAAGACTGCTAATAGATCTAGAAAGAATTGGTCCAAGAAACTTGATGATGCATTATGGGCATATGGAACTACATACAAAAATCCTATGGGTATGTCTCCATATAAAATGGTTTATGGAAAAGCATGTCACTTACCTCTCGAACTAGAACATAAGGCATATTGGACCTTTAAAGAGCTCAATTATGATTTCGAACTTGCCGGTGAGAAGAGGCTTTTTGACATTAGCTCACTTGATGAATGGAGAACCCATGCCTATGAGAATGCCAAACTATTTAAGGAAAAAGTTAAAAGTTGGCATGACAAAAGGATACAAAAACGTGGGTTTAATGTAGGTGATTATGTATTATTATACAACTCTCGTTTAATATTTTTTGCAGGAAAACTCCTCTATAAATGGGAAGGTCCTTAGGTCATCGAGGAGGTCTATCGTTTCGGTGCCATAAAGATCAACAACTTCGAAGGCACAAATCCGAGGGTGGTGAACAGTCAAAGAATCAAACATTATATCTCAGGTAATACTATAAATGTTGAAACTAATGTTATTGAAACCATAATCCCGGAGGAATACATAAGGGACACTTTCCAGAATGTTTCAGACTCCGAAAAGGAATAGGTATGAGGTACGGAAAGTAAACCGACTCCAAAACAGTTCTAATAGCAATTTTTCTCCGTTTTGGAATATTTAAGAGAACAGTAAAATAAGAAGTAGTTCGAGAAGGACACGAGGCGTCCACAAGGGTGGAGGGCGCGCCCCCTGCCTCGTGTGCTCTCCGAACTCCATTATATTGCATGATACTTCTTTTGGTCGGTAAAAATTCACTATATATTCTCCCAAAGGTTTTGACCACCGTACCACGCAAATATCCTCAGTTTTTGTTTCGAGTTGTTTCTGCTGCAGATTTACAGCAAGATGTCATCTCAAGACTCCACCGGAGAGCGCTATGTCTCACATCTCATTGCTAACCCAAAGACCTATGGGGACCTATCTCCTTATGGTCAAACTACAGATGATGAGGAGGATGCTCATTTAAGAAGGATCAATGATTCAAGTTCGGAGGAGGATGTTCCTCTACCTCAACCTGGGGATATGCACGTGAAGTTCAAGAAGTCTAGTCTCCCTAAGAGGGCTAAACTGTCTAACAACCGATCTATTCCTTCTCGTTTTCGGCAGAAAAGCAAAGGAGATTTGTGTGACAGGATCTTGAAGCTAGAATCGGAGGTCGATAATTTAAAGGAGAAGATCGCTCTTCTCAATTACAATGTGAAAAGGCTGAAGGCACAATTGTCATCATCATCACCATCTCTTTCACCTCCGAAGAAAGAGATATAAACACATGGGCATGGGCACTCCCCTTGGCAACTGCCAAGCTTGGGGGAGGTGCCCCAGTATCGTATAACCATCACACTTTTATCTTACTATTTTTCTAGTTTGATCCTCTTAGTAATATTTTGATCTAGTAGAATAAAGTTTTAGTATGATCTAGTGTTGAGTTTTGCTTTATGATCCTTCTATGTAATCGAGTCTGTGAGCTATATATATAATAAAGATTAGTGTTGAGTCAAGGACCTGATTATCTTGCCATGATCTTGAGGGAATAAAAATAAAAGAGAAGAGAAAGAATAAAAAGAAATAAAGAGATCATATGGATCTTACGGAGAGTAATGACTTCACATACAAAGAGTATGATGAATAAAAGTTGTTGGGAGTTGGCAAACATAGTTTTGTTCATTGTTGCAATCCATAGGAAGTAATAAATAAAGAGAGGTTTTCAGATATAAATATACTATCGTGGACATCTTTTATGATTGTGAGCACTCATTAAAATAAGTTGATGTTGGACAAGGAAGACAACGTAATGGGTTATATTTTCTTACATCTGAAATAAATTTGTTATCATGGATCATCCAACATGTTGAGCTTGCCTTTTCCTCTCATGCTAGCCAAATTTTTTGCACCGAGTAGAGATACTACTTGTGCTTCCAAATATCCTCAAACCCAGTTTTGCCATGAGAGTCCACCATATCTACCTATGGATTGAGCAAGATCCTTCAAGTAAGTTGTCATTGTTGCAAGCAATAAAAATTGCTCTCTAAATATGTATGATTTATTAGTGTGGAGAAAATAAGCTTTATACGATCTTGTGATGTGGAAGAAATAAAAGCGGCGGACTGCATAACAAAGGTCCATATCACAAGTGGAAATAAAAAGTGACGTTCTTTTGCATTAATATTTCGTGCATCCAACCATAAAAGCACATGACAACCTCCGCTTCCCTCTGCGAAGGGCCTATATTTTATTCTTGTCTTATATACTTCATACAGTTCTAATGGCTAATTGGATGTGAGTTTTCATGAATTTGACATTACCCTTGAGGTAAAATTGGGAGGCAAAACTATAAGCCCCTATCTTTCTCTGTGTCCGATTAAAACTTCATACCCATAAATATTGCATGATTGTTAGCAATTGTGAAAGACTAAATGATAGTTGAGTATGTGGACATGCTGAAAAGCTCTTATATTGACTCTTTCCGATGTTATGATAAATTGTAATTTCTTCGATGACTGAGATTATAGTTTGTTAGTTTTCAATGAAGTTTCTGATTCATACTTGAATTTTTGAATAAATTGTTACTTTAGCATAAGAAATCATATGAAAATATATATATATATATATATATGTTGCTGTTCTAAGAATGATCATGATGCCCTCATGTCCGTATTTTATTTTATCGAAACCTCTATCTCCAAACATGTGGACATATTTTTGGATATCGGCTTCCGCTTGAGGACAAGCGAGGTCTAAGCTTGGGGGAGTTGATACGTCTATTTTGCATCATGCTTTCATATCGATATTTATTGAATTATGGGCTTTTATTACACATTATGTCACAATACTTATGCCTATTCTCTCTCATTTTACAAGGTTTGCATGAAGAAGGAGAATGCCGGCAGCTGGAATTCTGGGCTGGAAAAGGAGCAAATATTATAGACCTATTCTGCACAACTCCAAAAGTCCTGAAACTCCACAGAAGTCAGATTCAGAATATATAAAATATATTGGGCGAAGGAAGCACCAGAGGGGGGCCAGCCACCATCGACGATGGTGGGGGCGCGCCCCCTGCCTCGTGGGCCCCCTGGCAGGCCTCCGGTGCCCATCTTTGTCTATATGAAGTCTTTTACCCAGAAAAAACCATAAGCAAGCTCACGGGACGAAACTCCTGCGCCACGAGGCAGAACCTTGACGGAACAAATCTAGGGCTCCGGCGGAGCTGTTCTGTCGGGGAAACATCACTCCAGGAGGGGGAAATCATCACCATCGATCTTCTCAGCGGGAGGGGGTCAATCTCCATAAACATCTTCACCATCTCATCTCAAACCCTAGTTCATCTCTTGTATCCAATCTTTGTCTCAAAGCCATAGATTGGTACCTGTGGGTTACTAGTAGTGTTGATTACTCCTTGTAGTTGATGCTAGTTGGTTTATTCGGTGGAAGATCATATGTTCAGATCCTTTATGCATATTAATACCCCTCTGTCGGATTTTGGGTTCCGGCAAAACCCTTAAGGTTCGAACACTAGGGTGCGCGCGAAGATCTCTCCCTCACCGATCACGCCCTCACACACTTCGCGATTTCTAGGCTACGCACACGAACTCACGACACATGGGACACAAGGTTTATACTGGTTCGGGCCACCATTGTGGTGTAATAACCTACTCCAGTGTGGTGGTGGTGAATTGCCTCTTGGGCTGAGGATGAACAGTACAAGGGGAAGAACAGCCTCCTGAGGAGAGGTGTTCTTGTGCTTGGTGAACTTGTGGTTGTCCGGATCGATCTGGTCTGCCCCTAGATATGGTGGTGGGTAGTCCTATTTATAGAGGCCCTGGTCCTCTGCCCAAATATTGAGTGGGAAGGGAGCCAACAATGGCTAATTTTAAAGGGGACAGCTAGTACAGCTTATCCTGACAACAGTGGTCTTCGTCTGCCAAAGGCTCTGGCGGTGACGCCGTCTTGGGTTCCACGGTGACCTCCGTCCTGCCGTCCTGCTAGTCTTGGTCTTGTTGCACCGATATGGAAACCTTTTCTTGACGCCTCGATATTGTTCTTCTGCGCTTGCCTCCTTAGCACCAAAGAATAAATAAGGACACTGTGCGTGCTGGCACCTGCCTGGCCTTGGTCATCATGGCTCATGTCACTAGAACCTCGCGAGGTTTGTCTTGCCTTGATCTCTCCACCCCTCGTGAGCCAGCCTGGTGAGGCCGCTCCTGAGGAGGTCTTGTGTCGTCCGCCTCGCAAGGCTTGGCCCCTCGCAAGGGTCTTGAATGCTTGTTGGTGGAGATGGGCCATACGGGCCCACTTGCAGAGCCACGCCGTAGGCCGCAGGCAGGCAAGTCTGGGGACCCCCGTTCCCAGAACGCCAATAGTAGCCCCCGGTCCCAATGCGCGCTCGGGTTTGGCTTCGAGGCGAAGCCACAGGGCAAGTGCGGAGCATCGCGGGCCCCAATAGCCTGCGGCCTCGGTCGACGCATGAAGGTTAATTGGACGTGCGCGTCTCCGCTTCCCCACGCAGCCTCGACACCTACCCGACTATCCAAAGGCTGGCGTAGACAGCGCTTGCCTTCACTGCTGCCTTTCGCCTTTCTCTAGATCCCCTTTCTTGCTCCCTGCTTCCGAAATCTCCAGATCTTCTCCCATCCCCTTCCGCATTAGCGACCAATGGCAGCCCGGAGGGTCAAGCCCGCCTCGTCGCCGGCTTGCTATGAGCCAACTCTCAATGTGCCCAATGTCTTGGAGAAGAACCTCGCCGTCACACGCTTGCCGACGGCGGGGGAAAGCAACGAGAAGGCGAAGACTGGGCTCCGGGCCGGCTCTGACATGCCGGAGCCTGAGGGAAGCACCTTCTTCCCTTTCTTTATGAGCAGCATCGTTGCGGGGCTGGTTCCCCCCTTTTCTGGCTTCTTCTACGAGGTCCTTGACCACTACGGGCTGTAGGCACTGCATCTTCATCCCAACTCTATCCTTCTCTTGTCGATCTTAGCCTACTACTACGAGGCATACCTCGGCGTGATGCCGTCCGTGGCCCTGCTGCGCCACTTCTTCTTCCTTCGCATCAACGATGGCCATACCTCCGGTTGTGCTAATTTCATCGCGGCCGACAAGGCCAACTCAATCTCGAAGACTGGGAAGAAGGCCGATAGCTTCAGGAGCAAGTGGGCCATGGTGGACGCCAAGTGCGCCCACCCACGCTTGATGCTACCAACAAAGATGCCCCAGTCCGACAAGGAGTGGTCACGAAGCTCACTGATGAGCGGGCGATGTTAGTGCTGGAGCAAATGAATGCCGACGTGAAGCCGGGCAATGCGAAGGTGGCAAAGGTGATAGGGGCCATGCTCCTGAGGGAATTCCTGATGCTGCGCGTAGCCCCGCTTCAGGCGCGTATGCGCCCCTTGTGGGAGCTTGGGGATGAAGAGGACAAGGTTCGCCTGAGCCCGAAAGCCTTGTCCAATGATGTTGGCTGTGGCTTTCCACCTCCTAGTCGGGGACGACCAGGAGTACCCACCAAATGTCTTCGCTCCCTTGTTCCGCCGTAAGGACGGGGTGCTGGTCGTGGCCACAAGGCCGACCTTTGACGGGCACGGGCTGGTGCCGCCGGCGCCCATCGGGGCCCCTGTTGCACCGATGCCGGTGGAGCTATCTTCTGGTGAGTCCCGTGGGAAGGAATAGGAGGAGGAGGAGGAGGAGATAACCCCCGAAGGGGCGGGGGAGACCTCCCCCTTGAGCAAAGCTGACATCCTCCGCACCCTTCCTGACGATGACGAGGCTGACGCCCACCAGGAGAAGGGAGAGAGGCTCGTGATCCCGACGAGGGACCGATCAACACTGATCTCCCGGGATGCTGCTTCTGCTCCGGCACCGCCTGGAGCCGCTTCCAGCCCAGCTGCTACTCCTGCTTCTGCTCCCGGAGCTGGCGTGCCCGCGCCTCGGGTCTTGAAGCTCTTCGGCTTCAGGCTACCGAAGCGGAAGGTCTACGCTACGGCGGATCAGTAAGTGCTCTCATCTTGCCATGTTCTTGATGCTGATGCTTGTTCCTGACCCTTCTTCCTTGTTGTGAAACTAGGCCGACGCCTGCGGCGAAGAGGAAAAGGGAGAGCGAGGTAGTGTTGCTTCAGCCCAGGTCGCCTCCTGCGGCTGCGTCCCTCTCCATGAGCAACGGTGGGGATGGTGCTCGTGATTCCCCAGCCCGATCATCCTCGCGAGCCTGGGTGGAGCATCCTCGGGAGAAGTCAGCCCTCGAGGCCCTGCTGACTCGGGAGGTGCTAGAGTCCGGCTCGGGTGCTGAGGTCCAAGAGGCTTAGGAGCTCCCAGCCTCCCAGGCCATGGTGACCTCCTCCTTCTGCCAAGTCGCCAGTCCCAGGTTCCTATGCTTCTTCTGGCGTCTTGGGGCGGGCCCTTTCTGAGATGGCCTGGCTGCGAGAAGATCTCCAGAGCGCCGAACCCCTCCTGGTGTCTGGGCTCCTAGAGCTGGTCTCTGGTTGGATTCATTCTGACATGTCCATTTGGGCGGCGCTGTGCCAAGTCACGGTGACTTCTGAGGGGGAGAGACGAGCCGCAGCTCAGGCAGCAATTGCTCGCAAGGTGGCGCTGAAGGACGCCGAGGCCGTCCAAGGTCGCTGCCGGGTGCTGGAGGCAGAGCTGAAGATCCTGCGTGAAGAGCATGCTGAACCTGCCCGTGGCCGTAAGGGAGAGGAAGAGAGGATGAAGGCCCAAGAGGACGCTGTCAAGGGTCGCGACGCCGAGCTGGAACAGTTGGCACAGGTCGCTGAGCGCGGCCGGCTAGAGGAGCTGGAGCAAAAGGTGCAGGTGGAGAAAGTCTGTCTTGACGCCAAGGCGAAGGTTCTGGCCGAGGACTGCGCGGCCTTTGTGCTTCTCGAAAAGAGGTCCCGCAAGGCTCTGAAGTCACTCTATGAGAAGGGCTTGGAGAAGCCGCTGGCCACCGCTGAGGACGGCCCCGCCCAGTCGCTTCCCTACTTGGTCGAGGCGCTTGCGGAAGTCGTGAGTGGCATCGGCCCCATGGCAGAGGAAGAGGCTCGCATCCTTTCTTCAGCCGCGCTGACACGCGTCTTCAGTCATCTCCATCTTCGCGATCCTGCCGCCCGCCTTGACGAGCTGCTAGAGCCCGTGGCTGATGAACACTGCACAGTCGCCGCCGTAGCCATGAATGGTCAGGTGGAAGCCCTACTGAAGAAGTTTGATGCCTTCGCCTCTGCGCCTTCGACCGGTGGTGCCAATGAAGGCGACGCCACCCAGGGGACGCCTCTTGCGGGTGTCGGCGGTATCCAGGGATGACTGGCTTGCGGTTCCTTTCCTGTTAGAACTCCTCCAGCATGTAGCATGCCTCGTGGAGGTGTTTAAACTTCTGTTTGATGTTCGGGGAACAATATTTGCTTTGAGATTTTGTGATTTCCTTCCCATTTGCTTTACGTTCTACATCGGCAGAGCCTGGCCACTCGCATACCTCAGCCGCCGTTGGGTCGTCCGGAGAACAGGACGAGCCCAAGGAGTGAGGGGCTATGTGGCCAGTTAGGCTCCTGAGTCGCGATGCTCAGGAGTCCCCCTTGACATGCAAACAGCTTATAGGAAGGAGGCGCGGGGATAGATCTAGTGTTCTACGTCAGCAGGGCCCGACCCCGCACATACCTCAACCACCGTTGGGCCGACCGGAGACCAGGACGGACCAAGGAGTGAGGGGCTACATGATCATTTAGGCTCCTGAGTCGCGATGCTCAGGAGTCCCGCTTGATGTGGAAACAACCTTCATACCTTTGTCCTCACCGAGGCTCGGCTCGGGAGGGGCACGCGATGACCAGGTCCCGTGGCGTACGCTTGGGCGTGACCCGAGCGCAGCCCCCGTGCCGAGCCCCCTCGCGTGGCTCTCCCGAGGGGAGGCGTTGCGATGAGGCCAGACACCGAGCTCGGAGGCTCCCTGAGGTTGATACGGCCATGAGGCCACCCTTAGTTGTTTATCACCAGGATGGACCATGGCGCTTCCGCAATTGCATGGGCATAGACGCTCCTCGGCAGTGTCAACTGCCAGCACGGAGCATGGTGCTTCCACTGGTACGTGGGAGGGGACTTCCTACTGCGGAGAGCCCCCAGGGCGTTGTACAGCCCCGCCCTGACACGTGGCTTGCATGGCAGGGCTAGACGAGGTGTGTCTAGGCACTCATGAGCCAGCACGGGACTCACGAGGCCCTACCTCAAGGTGGGTTGCGCCTGGTCTTGATTCTTATTCGTTGTGTTGGTCCAGCGAGGTGGTCAGACAACCTGCGCTGAACGAATCTCCTGAGGTTATCGCGTGAGGAAGCCAAGCATCAACGGCCCCAGGAGGTGACGTGAACAGGGCCGCCCCGCTAGACAGATCTCAGCCATTGGATTTATCGATGCTGCAGGAACGGGCCCGAGCACAGATGTCGTGCCTAACCCTCTCACACGAAGGGTCCTGAAGAAAGATGACCGGCGCACGGCTCCCACGGTGGGTGACTGTGACACTCCAAAATTTTTATTTGGTTTTCAGCAAAAACTTTGTAGTTTTTGAAAAGAGGCCATTTAAAATTTTCCAGAAAACCTTCCTCTTAAAAACTTCTTTGGCAAGGATTTTTCTTTTTGTATCTTCTTCAAACTATGGTGTTTGATCATTTAAAACTCTTTCTCTGATGGTTCCCTTCTCACAATATATTTTTGGAAATTATTCTTTTCTTACAAAAAGAACTCTGTGAATTTTGAGGATTTTCTTATCTTGAAAACCACCCATGGTTTTACCATGTCTCCTATAGTAAAACTTCTCAAAATCCCTCCCTCCACCTTTGAACAATCTAATTTCTCTATCTCAACAAGTCCAAACAAGTTTTGGATTTTATTTCAATTATTTTATCTCTCAAATCATTTCTGCCAATTATTTTGAGCTTAAGTGATTTTCAAAGCAAGTACCACTTTGCCTTTGAGTTTTTATCCCAAACCAACTCCCCTGGATAGTCCTTCGTACCCACAACCTAGAACCATCTTGATCCACTTTTCTTCTTTTCAAAAATTTCAAATTTCACTCACTGCAAGTTTGGACCAGATTTGACAAATTTGGTGAAATTCATATCTCCTCTTCTCAAAAAATTCTACCAAAATTCAGGCAGCCTCCTGGTGCATTGAGAGGCTAACCCACCAAGTTTCAGCTCAAGGAGAAACCCCTACATACCAAAATCATTCTGTCGAACACCTGGCCGTCACTGTTTCCCTGCATTTTCAGAAAAATTCAGAGTTCAGTGTCATTTCTCTTCGTCAGGGTTCAGTCACGTGTCGACAGTGCGCTGTGGCGCGATGCGCGCAGCCCCTCCTCGCTGTCCAGAGCGCCGCACGCGCACTTGGCTGGTTCCTGGCATCGGAGGCGGCGAGCATCGCCGGAGCGGGCGGCTTCCGCGGTGGCCACGCCAACCGTACCGGCCAACAGTGGCAGCACCAGCATTGCAACGCCGTTTCGCGCCACCCTTTGCTCTCTAGCCCTACGCGTGGCTCACGCATGCCAGCGCAGCCCCGCTGCACCGTTGCCGTGGCCCGACAAGCGCTGGGCGCGCTCTCTGCCGCCGACGGACCCGCGCCGTCCCGTTCCGATGAAACCTGCCCTAAGCTTCTAATCCTAGTCCGTTGAGCGTCAGAGTGGAGCCAGTGGACCTCCACGTTGATGGCCAACCCCCTAAACTTCCCGACCAAGCACTGCACCGCCGTAATCCATCGCCGGAGAACTCCGTTCACGGCCACCGCCTCAGATCGCCTATAAAAGGGGATCCCGAGCTCGCCCTCGAGCACGCACCACCCCTGCACCTCACCAACGCCCCGCCAGGCCACTAGGAGGACCTCGAGGAGGTCTCCTCCCCCAACTCCGGCCGCCCCGATCCGCCTCGGCCACCAGCTCGATTCGCTCTGGTGAGGCCGTCCCCGGCGCCCAAATCCCCTCTATAGCCTCCTCTAGCCCCCAGTAAGCTAACACCAGCGTCAATTCGGCCTTCGCAGCTCTCTCCGCCGAGGCCCTCGACCACCCGAACCGCCGTCCGCCGGAGCAACGCTCGCCGTCGACGTGGTATTCGCCGGCGACCACCACCACCACCAACCGACGCGGAATGGTGCCCTGAACACGGAGGTACCATCCGATCCCCCTGCCTCGCCGTGGATCGCCGCCGGCGACCACCGCGGCTCTCGGGCACCGTCGAACTCTGCCGCCCCATTTGAATTTTCAAACCTGACGGGCGGGACCCGCCTGTCAGCCTCTCTATCCTTTCTAAGCGAAACGTTTTCTGAAAACGTCTTCTGCCAAATGCGCTTTCCCGCTGGGCCGGCGCATTCCTATTCGAGTCGTTTTCTGCTTTTGTGAGCTAGCCCCTGGGAACTTTCTGTTTCATTACAGATGAGTCCCTGGACTAAAACCCTTATAACTTTTTAACAGAAAGGAATTTTTGAGTGATTCTTTTTCTGTCCTCTTCAAAATTTTGTCTAGTTTTTTATCATATTTATTTGAAAAATATTTGGAATAATTTTTGTACACCTCACGGTATTCACGATAGCTCGTATATTTTCTTTATACCATAGATACCGAAGGAGGTGACGGAACCGCGAACTTCACCGAGCTAGGCTCCGACTACTCCGAACCAGGCAAGCATGTTTGAACTTTTGATATGATGATTGTTTTGGCATGTTTGCATTAAGTAGTTTCATGGCATGTTGATGAGTATACCGATAAATGTCATGTTACATGCAACGATGAGGCAAGTGAGTTTCGAAAATCCATAAGTGGATGGATGTGAGTATGCATGGCCATGTGTTGGCATGAGGATGGATAAGATGGCAGTGTTGTAGCATGCCAGTCTTATGCCAGACTATATGACTTCAGTGACAACCCGTATCAGTCCAGTTCCTTCCATTCTTCCTTGCCTGTACTACCTCATGTTTTTCGCAAGGAATATGGCTTAGTAGGTTGCAAACCGCTTCCCTGGTACACACCAAAAGGAGAGGCCGTGATGATGGTTCCATGGCCCTGGATTAAAGCCAGTCATCCGGTCAGGGGGCATGGGTGTTTCCGGTTGGGACCGAGAGGGGGGCACCCCTTAGAGCGCGCGTATATAAATTTGATCCCATGCTATTCGAGATTGTGATCTCCCCGTCTCAAAAGTTTTTCTTGGACGATGTCTAGGGTGATTCCTAGCATCGAGAGGTAGGATGGGTGTGTACTGGTTAGCTGTGTTTTCTTCCGAAATACCGTAAACGGAACTAGTCCTTCGTGACTACGGAAATCCGTTGGCTGTGGGAAATTTTTGTACAAACTCTACAGAGTCATACATTCCTTTGAATCATCTATCCCCTGTCCAAGTTCGGTATTATCTAATCCTGACAAATGTCAGTTTTGATGACAGAGACTCCGGTGAATCACATGAGTGCTAAGTCCGGTTAAATGATTATTCCTGTGGATGGACTAACCTGTTTATTCTCATGAATTGAATGTTTATTATGAGTATTATTTACTTGTGAATAAAAGCCCTTTCTGTGATGTCGCTCAGACGTCCGACTGTGGCATTGTTATATTTTACTTTCAATAAAAGCCCTTTCTGTGATGTCGCTCAGACGTCCGACTGTGGTATTGTTATATTTTACTTTCAATAAAGCCCTTTATGTGGCGTCGCTCAGACGCCTGACTGTGGCATTTCTTTTAAAGCCCTTTAGGTGGCGTCGCTCAGACGCCCGACTGTGGCATTTCTTTTAAAGCCCTTTATGTGGCGTCGCTCAGACGCCCGACTGTGGCATTTCTTTTAAAGCCCTTTAGGTGGCGTCGCTCAGACGCCCGACTGTGGCATTTCTTTTAAAGCCCTTTATGTGGCGTCACTCAGACGCCCGACTGTGGCATTTCTTTTAAAGCCCTTTATGTAGTGTCGCCTAGACGCCCGACTGCGGCGTGCTTTATTTATTCATCCTCCTATCGAGTTGTCGCTTCAGACACCCGATTGGGTTTACAGTTATTTTGATGGGTTTTCGAGCGGACTACCGCCGACCCCCTTTTTACCTGTCTTGATTTTATGAATTAATTTGCCACTGTTAAAATTAATCATGATGCATCCATGCATGCATTTGTTATATCTTACGTCCGAACTGTCTTGCGAGTACTTTCAAAGTACTCACCTGGCTTGTTGATTTGGCCAGATGCTGACGAAGGCGATCTCATGGATGAAGATTTTGATAGCGAGTCCGACGCCTAGAGGAATCCCAGTCAGTCTCGTGCGACCCTGGATTTGGTCACTGTATTATATCCGCTTCCGCTACCAAATAAATTCATCGAGCCTCACCTCGACGCTCGATGAGATGCCAGTTTTAGAGTCATGTAACTCACTCCCCGCTGTGTTTTTCCACCACCACCCTATCCTCGAGTTAGTAGTATGCCTCCACACCACTGTGTCATGTCCGCCATTATGTATAATTATTGGCGTGCTTGTAATAATTTGGTTGAGCAACCGTAGCTCGGCCCTGTAATATATTGTATGCTACTGGCTTATTGTATCAAGAATTTTTCTACCGGTAAGGGGGATTTTTCTCATACTGGACTCAAAAGATTGGTTTCTCAATAAACATTTTTATTGGAAAACCGGTCGTGACAAGCTTGGTACCAGAGCCAGGCTGACTGTAGGAAGCCACTAGGTGCGATCGCTAATTGGTTATTAGCATGATAGAGCCAATTTATATTTTCTTGCAATTGTAGTCATTTTCTGATAGTCAGCATAAATTTATGATCTGACCGTGCAGAATTTTGCCTACTTTTGTAGATGGCCGACAACAGCTGCGAGTCTTAGACCTTCGCTAACGTGCCTGATGGGTTTGTCAAGCTTCTCTCCTTCATCGTTCAGGTCGCGATGGGGCCATCTGTGCGCCCAGTCTTCACACTCTGCCAGCACCGAGTCAACGACAGTCGGACCATGCACCAGGCCACGGTGCAGTTCAAGGGAGGGCGTGGTGAGTTACGCCGCTTCCCGTTCTTGGGAAGAGCCATGCCTACGGAGAGGCATGCTATGCAGATGGCAGCCCGCGAGGCGATAGCTCGTCTCAGGGATGTCCTCCCCGTGATGAAGACTCGTCGTTACCATTATCTTCCATGCCATGTGCCTTACACCTGTCACTACGCATTCTCCTGCCCCAGAGGAGAACGAGACGAGGCTTTTGAGATGCTTATTGAGTATCTCCGGGCCCTGGAGGCAGCCTTCGACAACCTGGTGGACGACTTCGTGGCTGCCCGCATGGACTCAGTCCATGGCTGAGCTGCCAACAGGAGGGAGCTCCTACCCACCGCACCGCCACTAACTTTGGTCTCGTCCTCAGCATCTTATGCTCCTACTCGTCGCCTGCCTTCTACCGAAGAGTTCAACCAAGTTATTGCGCCCACTCCAGCGCGCACTGCACCACCCTTCGCGCCCACACCTGTTCGTGTTGTTCCGCCCCTGGCACCCGCTCCATCTACTCGGCGTGACACTACACGTATGGAGCCTATTGGCGAGGAGGAAGTCGAGTCCCCAGCCTCACTACGCCTCACCCTCGGCAGGGCAAAGGAGGTCGTCAACATCTCCGCCTGAGTACGCTTAGCCGCCATGCAATGTACCGCTTTGTACGATATGTTTATATGTACATAGGTTGTGAGAAGTAGCCTGTTTGCGCATCATGTAGGATCTGGAGGAGTGCACTAGCCTAAATAACATGTCAGGATTATGTACGCATATCCTGAGTGATGTATTGTATAATTACCGCCCGCGTGTAAGATATGTAATGAGCAGTCCTTCTCCATGCGCAAATCGATTTGTTTTTCTTAAGTAAGCTTGGTTATTTAATTTATTTGCCAGCTTTGTGCATTCATGGAGTTGTTTTTGCGACTCTTTTCACTTTTCTTATGGGTTTTACAAAATATATCCCCAGAGTGAAAAATGTCTCGTCCTTGGACTCGTTCCATGCCGACTCCACCAGAGGAAAATTATGATACACAACCCAGCAACAAGTTCACACAGGGACAGTCAAGCCAACAGGACAGTGAATTGGCACTTTCACAAACGTGTCGCCTTTATGAGCAGAGTCAGCAACAACATCGGGAAATGATGAACCAAGTCATCAACATGGGAAATCACCATGGACAGTATCAGCAGCATTCCAAGTTATCTGAGCTACAGAAGACACGTCCCCAAACATTTTCTCGTACTGACAAGCCTCTTGAGGCCGAGGATTGGCTTCGAGATATGGAGAGAAAATTAATTATTGCAAAATGTTCAGACCCCGAGAAGGTATTATATGCCCCGCCCTATCTCACAGGAGCAGCTGCATCATGGTGGGAGAATTTTTTGCACATGCACCCAACGAAAATGATATAACCTGGGATGATTTCAAGGAAGGTTTTCGTGGTGCACACATTCCCAAGAGTATTATGAAAATCAAGAAGAGAGAGTTCGATGACCTCAAACAAAGGAACATGACAGTGTCAGAATACAACAGTCAATTTACTCTATTGTCTCGCTACGCCAATGAAGAACGTATGACTGAGAGCAAGAAGATGGAGAAGTTCCTTGACGGTCTGGCGCCCGCGCTTAAATGCCAACTGGTCGTGCACACTTTTCCAGATTTTAAGACACTAGTGGACAAAGCCATTACTCTGGAAAATGAGAGACGTAGCTTGGAGGATTTACGCAAGCGAAAAAGAGACCAGACTACTCTTGCGCGCAACCACCGAAGCAAGACAGATTTTCAGAAAGGTGGGACACACTAACCTACGACAAACATCTCACGCCCAACCAAGAATTTCCCTGCAAGGGACAAAGAGTTCACATATCGCCCAGGCGTTACTTGCTACGCTTGTGGAGAAGAAGGGCACTATGCCAAACAGTGCCCCAAGCCAAGGAACTCGACCCCGAAGCCAAACAACGGTGGAAATAATTCCGCGCCCAAGCGCAACAATTTCAACCCCAACAACAACCACAGGAAGGGTCATCTAAACCACGTGACCAAAGAAGAAGCACAAAACGCTCCGGATATCGTACTCGATACGTTTCCTGTCAACACAATGCCTGCAACGGTTTTGTTTGATTCTGGAGCTTCTCACTCATTCATTTCGAAAAGTTTTGCTTTGCAAAATAATTTTTCGATGTTTCCCTTGGAAAAATCCATGATCATCAAGTCCCCTGGGATTTAGCAAGTTACTCAGAGTTACTGTCAGAATGTGGTTATTGAGTTCGAAGGATTGAAATTTTACGCCAATCTTATTGTGTTGGAAAAAGGGCTGGATGTCATCCTAGGGATGGAATGGTTAACCACCAACAAAGGTTTTATTGACTATTTCAACCGGACCGTAATTCTCACACACCACCATGGGAAGACAATAAAAGTATCAGCCAAGGAAAGAAAAATACCACGGCAGCCGAGATTGAATAAGGTGGACGTTTCTGAGTTAAACTAGGTTCCAGTGGTATGTGAATTTCCAGACGTATTTCCCGAAGAACTACCAGGCATGCCACCAGACCGAGAAATAGAGTTTAGCATTGAGCTAGCACCAGGAACCACCCCCATATACAAGAAACCATACAGAATGGCACCATCCAAGTTGGTTGAGTTGAAGAAACAAATAAAGGAATTGCTGGACAAGGGATACATTCGAGCCAGCTCCTCACCTTGGGGATCACCAATTTTATTTGCCAAAAAGAAGGATGGAACACTGAGATTGTGTATCGATTATCGAGCACTTAACATGGTCACAATCAAGAACAAATACCCGATGCCCCGGATAAATGATTTATTTGACCAGCTCGCTCAGGCCAAGGTATTCTCAAAGATTGACTTAAGGTCAGGATACCATCAATTAAAAGTGCGAACAGAAGATATCCCCAAAACAGCCTTCACCTCCAGATATGGACTATATGAGTTCACAGTAATGCCATTTGGATTAACAAACGCCCCCGCATATTTTGTTCACCTCATGAACAAAGTATTTATGAAGTTTATGGACAAGTTTGTTGTGGTATTCATCGACGATATTCTGGTATACTCCAAGACACCAGAAGAACACGCGGAACATCTCAGGATTGTGCTAGGAGAACTCAGGAAACATCAATTGTATGCCAAGTTCAGTAAGTGCGAATTTTGGCTAAGATAAGTAGGTTTTCTAGGCCACGTGCTGACCCAAGACGGTATCGCAGTGGACCCAGAGAAAGTCAGGGCCATACTTGGCTGGAAGTCACCAGCCAGCGTAACAGACATACGAAGTTTCTTGGGAATGGCAGGATATTACAGCAGATTTATTGAAGGATTCTCCACCCTAGCCAAGCCAATGACACAGTTACTCAAGAAGGACAAGAAGTTTGAATGGACAGAAGCCTGCGAGAAAAGTTTCCAAGAGCTAAAACAGAAATTAACGACAGCACCAGTATTAATTGTGCCAGACATACACAAGAATTTTGAAGTGTATTGTGATGCATCCCGAAAAGGCCTCGGGTGCGTGTTGATGCAAGAAGGCAAGGTTGTCGCATACGCTTCAAGGCAACTTCGCAAGCATGAGGAAAATTATCCCACTCATGACTTAGAAATGGCAGCAGTCATTCATGCACTCAAGGAATGGAGGCATTTCTTACTTGGAAATCGATGTGAAATATACACGGACCATAAAAGTCTCAAATATATTTTCACACAGCCAGAACTAAACTTACGGCAACGACGCTGGTTGGAATTGGTAAAGGATTATGATGTTGGTATCCACTATCATCCAGGAAAAGTAAATGTAGTGGCCGATGCTCTTAGTCAGAACCCCAGCTCCGACGAAAACAGTCTGCAAAGCTTGAGACCTGAATTCCAACAAGAATTTGCCAAACTCAACTTGTTACTGATCGCGGAAGGCACCATATCAAACTTGGAAATAAAGCCCAACCTTGTGGAGAGGATTAAAGAAGCTCAGCCTGGTCACCCCAGCATTGAAGGAATTAAAAGAAAGGTGAGTATGGGCAAGGCCTCGGAGTTCATCAGAGGCGATGATGGAATATTATGGTACAGAGACAGACTCTGCGTGCCAAACATAGAGGAACTCAAACAACAAATTCTAGCTGAAGCTCACACCACCCCATATTCGATCCACCCTGGAGGAACCAAAATGTATAAGGATATTCAGGAAAGATTTTGGTGGCACGGTATGAAGAGGGACATAGCCACATTCGTTGCATGTTGCGATTCTTGTCAACGCATAAAAGTTGAGCATCAAAAACCAGCCGGACTACTGCAACCAAACAAAATACCTGAGTGGAAATGGGATGAAATAGGGATGGATTTCATTGTCGGACTACCTCGGTCACGACACGGGAATGATGCCATATGGGTCATCACCGACAGATTAACCAAGGTGGCACATTTCATTCCAGTGAAGACAACCTACAACACTCAGAGGCTTGCCAGGATTTATCTCTCTCGTATAGTTTGTCTGCATGGAGTCCCGAAGACTATAATATCCGACAGAGGCACTCAGTTCGTCTCGAGATTCTGGGATCATTTACAACAGGCTCTGGGAACTCAACTAGCCTTCAGTACAGCATACCACCCCCAGACTGATGGACAAATAGAACGCGTAAACCAAGTTTTAGAGGACATGCTGAGAGCATGTGTCCTCACCTATGGAGCCAGTTGGGAAGAAAGCCTGCCATATGCCGAGTTCGCATACAACAACAGTTACCAGGCCAGCCTGCAAATGGAACCATTTGAAGCTCTGTACGGGCGGAGATGTCGTACCCCGCTAAATTGGTCAGAGACCGGAGACAGCCGTATCTTCGGCCCAGACATGCTCAAAGAAGCCAAGGAAAAGGTCAAGCTAATCAGGGACCGACTTAAGACAGCTCAGAGCCGACAGAAAAGTTATTACGATCAGAAACATCGTGGGGTCAATTTTGAACCCGGTGAATTTGTGTACCTACGAGTATCACCTATGAGGGGACTGCAACAGTTTAAGATTAAAGGGAAGTTAGCACCAAGATTCATTGGACCATTCTGCATAGTGGCACGAAGAGGCACTGTAGCCTACCAGCTAGACTTACCCGAAGACTTGTCCGACATCCACGACATGTTCCACGTCTCTCAATTAAGGAAGTGTGTAAGAAAACCAGAGAAGCAAGTATCCCATGAGAACATTGACGTGCAGCCAGAACTCACTTATCGGGAACGTCCAGTAAAAATATTAGAGGAGTCTGAAAGGAGAACTCGACAGAAAACCATCAAGTTTTTCAAAGTTCAATGGAGCAACCACACCGAAAGTGAAGCAACCTAGGAAAGGGAGGATTTCCTTCGGACAGAACATCCACATTTATTTAAGGATCGGCTGAAATCTCGGGGACGAGATTTTTCCTAAGGGGGTAGGTGTTGTGACACTCCAAAAATATTATTTGGTTTTCAGCAAAAACTTTGTAGTTTTTGAAAAGAGGCCATTTAAAATTTTCCAGAAAACCTTCCTCTTAAAAACTTCTTTGGCAAGGATTTTTCTTTTTGTATCTTCTTCAAACTATGGTGTTTGATCATTTAAAACTCTTTCTCTGATGGTTCCCTTCTCAAAATATATTTTTGGAAATTATTCTTTTCTTACAAAAAGAACTCTGTGAATTTTGAGGATTTTCTTATCTTGAAAACCACCCATGGTTTTACCATGTCTCCTATAGTAAAACTTCTCAAAATCCCTCCCTCCACCTTTGAACAATCTAATTTCTCTATCTCAACAAGTCCAAACAAGTTTTGGATTTTATTTCAATTATTTTATCTCTCAAATCATTTCTGCCAATTATTTTGAGCTTAAGTGATTTTCAAAGCAAGTACCACTTTGCCTTTGAGTTTTTATCCCAAACCAACTCCCCTGGATAGTCCTTAGTACTCACAACCTAGAACCATCTTGATCCACTTTTCTTATTTTCAAAAATTTCAAATTTCACTCACTGCAAGTTTGGACCAGATTTGACAAATTTGGTGAAATTTATATCTCCTCTTCTCCAAAAATTCTACCAAAATTCAGGCAGCCTCCTGGTGCATTGAGAGGCCACCCCACCAAGTTTCAGCTCAAGGAGAAACCCCTACATACCAAAATCATTCTGTCGAACACCTGACCGGCACTGTTTCCCTGCATTTTCAGAAAAATTCAGAGTTCAGTGTCGTTTCTCTTCGTCAGGGTTCAGTCACGCGTCGACAGTGCACTGTGGCGCGATGCGCACAACCCCTCCTCGCTGTCCAGAGCGCCGCACACGCACTTGGCTGGTTCCTGGCGTCGGAGGCGGCGAGCATCGCCGGAGCTGGCGGCTTCCACGGTGGCCACGCCAACCGTAGCGGCCAACAGTGGCTGCACCAGCATTGCAACGCCGTTCCGCGCCGCCCTTTGCTCCCTAGCCCTACGCGTGGCTCACGCATGCCAGCGCAGCCCCGCTGCACCGTCGCCGTGGCCCGACAAGCGCTGGGCGCGCTCTCTGCCGCCGACGGACCTGCGTCATCCCGTTCCGACAAAACCTGCCCTAATCTTCTAATCCTAGTCCGTTGAGCGTCGGAGTGGAGCCAGTGGACCTCCACGTTGATGGCCAACCCCCTAAACTTCCCGACCAAGCACTGCACCGCAGTAATCCATCGCCGGAGAACTCCGTTTACGGCCACCGCCTCGGATCGCCTATAAAAGGGGACCCCGAGCTCGCCCTCGAGCACGCACCACCCCTGCACCTCACCAACGCCCTGCCAGGCCACTAGGAGGACCTCGAGGAGGTCTCCTCCCCCAACTCCGGCCGTCCCGATCCGCCTCGGCCACCAGCTCGATTCGCTCCGGTGAGGCCGTCCCCGGCGCCCAAATCCCGTCTATAGCCTCCTCTAGCCCCCAGTAAGCTAACACCAGCATCAATTTGGCCTTTGCAGCTCTCTCCGACGAGGCCCTCGACCACCCGAACCGCCGTCCGCCGGAGCAAGGCTCGCCGTCGACGTGGTACTCGCCGGCGACCACCACCACCACCAACCGACGCGGAATGGTGCCCTGAACACGGAGGTACCCTCCGATCTCCCTGCCTCGCCGTGGATCGCCGCCGGCGACCACCGCGGCTCTCGGGCACCGTCAAACTCTGCCGCCCCATTTGAATTTTCAAACCTGACGGGCGGGACCCACCTGTCAGCCTCTCTATCCTTTCTAAGTGAAACGTTTTCTGAAAACGTCTTCTGCCAAATGCGCTTTCCCGCTGGGCCGGCGCATTCCTATTCGAGTCGTTTTCTGCTTTTGTGAGCTAGCCCCTGGGAACTTTCTGTTTCATTACAGATGAGTCCCTGGACTAAAACCCTTATAACTTTTTAACAGAAAGGAATTTTTGAGTGATTCTTTTTCTGTCCTCTTCAAAATTTTGTCTAGTTTTTTAACATATTTATTTGAAAAATATTTGGAATAATTTTTGTACACCTCACGGTATTCACGATAGCACGTATATTTTCTTTATACCATAGATACCGAAGGAGGTGACGGAACCGCAAACTTCACCGAGCTAGGCTCCGACTACTCCGAACCAGGCAAGCATGTTTGAACTTTTGATATGATGATTGTTTTGGCATGTTTGCATTAAGTAGTTTCATGGCATGTTGATGAGTATACCGATAAATGTCATGTTACATGCAACGATGAGGCAAGTGAGTTTCGAAAATCCATAAGTGGATGGATGTGAGTATGCATGGCCATGTGTTGGCATGAGGATGGGTAAGATGGCAGTGTTGTAGCATGCCAGTCTTATGCCAGACTATATGACTTCAGTGACAACCCGTATCAGTCCAGTTCCTTCCATTCTTCCTTCCCTGTACTACCTCATGTTTTCCGCAAGGAATATGGCTTAGTAGGTTGCAAAACGCTTCCCTGGTACACACCAAAAGGAGAGGCCGTGATGATGGTTCCATGGCCCTGGATTAAAGCCAGTCATCCGGTCAGGGGGCATGGGTGTTTCCGGTTGGGACCGAGAGGGGGGCACCCCTTAGAGCGCGCGTATATAAATTTGATCCCATGCTATTCGAGATTGTGATCTCCCCGTCTCAAAAGTTTTCTTGGACGATGTCTAGGGTGATTCCTAGCATCGAGAGGTAGGATGGGTGTGTACTGGTTAGCTGTGTTTTCTTCCGAAATACCGTAAACGGAACTAGTCCTTCGTGACTACGGAAATCCGTTGGCTGTGGGAAATTTTTGTACAAACACTACAGAGTCATACATTCCTTTGAATCATCTATCCCCTGTCCAAGTTCGGTATTATCTTATCCTGACAAATGTCAGTTTTGATGACAGAGACTCCGGTGAATCACATGAGTGCTAAGTCCGGTTAAATGATTATTCCTGTGGATGGACTAACCTGTTTATTCTTATGAATTGAATGTTTATTATGAGTATTATTTACTTGTGAATAAAAGCCCTTTCTGTGATGTCGCTCAGACGTCCGACTGTGGCATTGTTATATTTTACTTTCAATAAAAGCCCTTTCTGTGATGTCGCTCAGACGTCCGACTGTGGTATTGTTATATTTTACTTTCAATAAAGCCCTTTATGTGGCGTCGTTCAGACGCCCGACTGTGGCATTTCTTTTAAAGCCCTTTAGGTGGCGTCGCTCAGACGCCCGACTATGGCATTTATTTTAAAGTCCTTTATGTGGCATCGCTCAGACGCCCGACTGTGGCATTTCTTTTAAAGCCCTTTATGTGGCGTCGCTCAGACGCCCGACTGTGGCATTTCTTTTAAAGCCCTTTATGTGGTGTCGCCTAGACGCCCGACTGTGGCATGCTTTATTTATTCATCCTCCTATCAAGTTGTCGCTTCAGACACCCGATTGGGTTTACAGTTATTTTGATGGGTTTTCAAGCGGACTACCGCCGACCCCCTTTTTACCTGTCTTGATTTTATGAATTAATTTGCCACTGTTAAAATTAATCATGATGCATCCATGCATGCATTTTTTATATCTTACGTCCGAACTGTCTTGCGAGTACTTTCAAAGTACTCACCTGGCTTGTTGATTTGGCCAGATGCTGACGAAGGTGATCTCATGGATGAAGATTTTGATAGCGAGTCCGACGCCTAGAGGAATCCCAGTCAGTCTGGTGCGACCCTGGATTTGGTCACTGTATTATATCCGCTTCCGCTACCAAATAAATTCATCGAGCCTCACCTTGCCGCTCGATGAGATGCCAGTTTTAGAGTCATGTATCTCACTCCCCGCTGTGTTTTTCCACCACCACCCTATCCTCGAGTCAGTACTATGCCTCCACACCACTGTGTCATGTCCGCCATTATGTATAATTATTGGCGTGCTTGTAATAATTTGGTTGAGCAACCGTAGCTCGACCATGTAATATATTCTATGCTACTGGCTTATTGTATCAAGAATTTGTCTACCGGTAAGGGGGATTTTTCTCATACTGGACTCAAAAGATTGGTTTCTCAATAAACATTTTTATTGGAAAACCGGTCGTGACAGTGACAATCGAGCAGGTGATAACCATAGATAGATTATGCACGGAAATCAAACATGGCACTGGGTCAGGCCCGAGCGGCTTGGGGATGATGCAGGCCGAGGGACACCCCCAGCGAGGTAAGCTAAAGACATAAAAAAGAAGGGATACATGCCACAGGTACGGGCCCATGCGGCCTAGGAATGATGCAGCCCTGGGGGCGCTCCCTGCTAAATAAACTTGGAAAGTGTCACTTGGTTCCATTGATGAAGGGGTGTTGAGGCAGCTGAAGGTACATGGCGAAGGGGTTGCTCCTCACGAGCCACCGGGGCCCTGAGCCTTGGGGGGCTCTGGGGGTCCAGGCAGTTCCTTGAGGACTGTCGCCATCTCCGCCAGGACTGTGTGGTGTCTGGCCTCTTGACCCGTCATGACGCTCTGCAGGTTGCGCTGGAAGGCAGTAGCCACGCTCGGCAGGCCGAGTGGCATGGGAACGTAGCTGTGAGGTGGGCCCTCGCAACGCCCAACACGTGAAGGCCAGAAGCGCTCCTGAGATGCGGCTCGGTTGAGTCCTGGTATGTCGATGCAGGCGCGCAGCTCACCACCCTCGCCAAGGTGGGGAGCAACGCCAGGTGGGTGGCAGTCCCCGCGTATTGCTCTTGCTTCCTGAAGCTCCTGAGATACCTTGGTGATGAACTCCTGAGCGCCAGGCGCTCCTTGCCCAGTGTCTTCCTGACGGAGACGTGCCGCGAAGCACGCCTACAAGTGGTGCCCGAGCGCCTCCCTCGTAATGTTGGCAAGGTCTGAGGCCCTCCAGAAGAGAGCCCCCGAGCCCTGCCCGAGGAGGGCACCAGGCGCGCCTTCTTATGCGATAGAGGGAGGCGCCCCAGGTGCGGGTGCTGATCCTAACGAGGTACCACTTGCGGAACTGCCCTCCCGAGGTCCGGCACGGAGTAGCTGCTTCTTCTTCTTGGGAACGACCTCAGGAGGGTACTGAGCTACATTGTTGTCTGGGTCTTCAATTGACGCTGCTTGGAAGATGCTCTCGATGGAGCACACCGCATCTCTTTCTTCGTAGGGAACTGTGATGATCCCGCTGCTCCCTGGCATCTTGAGGACGTTGTAGCCATGGTGCGTCACTGCCATGAACTTGGCCAGGGGTGGATACCCGAGGATGGCGTTGTATGGCAGACGAATGTGGGCAGCGTCGAAGTCGATGAGCTCGGTGCAGTAGTTGTTCCGTTCTCCAAAGGTGACTGGGAGGCGGACCTAACCTATCATTGTGGTGGAGCCGTTGGTTACTCCTGAGAAAGGCTTGGTAGGCTGAAGCTGATCGTAGGGCACTTGAAGGTTGTCGAACGTCTCGACGGACAGGACGTTGAGCCCTGCGCCGCCATCGATGAGGGACTTGGTGACTTGCACATTGTTGATGACGGGTGAACAAAGCATTGGGAGAGCGCTATTGGTAGCCGCGCACTTGAGATAATCTGCCGAACTAAAAGTGATGGCACACTTGGACCACCTGAGAGGGCGAGTGGCCTCCATCTTGGGGAAGACCACGTTCACCTCACGAGCAAACTGCTTGAAGATACGCTGTGAGGCTAGGGCTTGAGCTCCGCCCAAGATGCAGGCGATAGCACGCGGCTCCTAGAAGCCCCTAGCCCCCTCGTCTTGATGGTGGTCGTCGTTCCTTCTTAGAGGTGGCGGTAGCGGAGGAAGACCGGGGTTGCCCTGAGGGCGATCATCGCGAGGCTGATCCCTCCAGGAACCCTCGCGAGGCTAATCTTGCCTGCGGTCCTCACGAGGTCAGTCACACCACTCCAGGTGTGAGCCATGGTCATCCCAGCATCCTCCGCCACGTCCTCCTCCTCGGCCATAGCCTCGGTCGTTGCGCTCGGGGCGTCGACTGAAGCGTCCGTCGTGAATGGCTCTGAGCTCTTGACAATCATTGGTGTTGTGGCTGCGCACATTGTGGAAGGTGCAAAACGGTCGGCTGCCCTTGGATGACTCAGACTGGTCCTTGCCGCACTTCGTGTCCGGCTCCGCCGCGAGCACGGCGACCCCCTTGCGCTTCACGTCCTTGGCCTTGGGTTTCTTCTCCTCCAGGTCGGCAACTGGGAGCTCGAGGAGGGAAAGGCGCCCTTCCTCAGCCCTTGTGCACTTGGTCACCAGGTTGAACAGCTCCAGGGATGTGCACAACTCCTCATGGATGGCAAGCTCCCCCTTCATCTTGACGTTGTGGACGCCATCAGAGAACATAGAGATGATGGCCTCGTCCGTCACCTTGGGGATCTTGAGGTGGACATTGTTGAAGAGCTGGATGTACTTCTGGAGGGTCTCTCCTAGTTGTTGCTTGACGCAGCGGAGGTCACCCGCGGCCAGAGGGCGGTCGCGAGTGCCCTGGAAGTTGGCGACGAAGCGGTCGCACATCTCGTTCCAGGAAGAGATGGAGCCCGGAGGCAGGTTGAGGAGCCATGAGCGTGCACCATGCTTGAGAGCCATAGGGAACCAGTTCGCCATGACTTTCTCGTCGCCGTTGGCCGCCTCGATGCTTATCTCGTAGAGCTGCAAGAACACTACGGGGTTGGGGGTCCCGTCGTAACGAGGAGGCAGATCTGGATTGAACTTGTCTGGCCAGGCGATGCTACGCAGCTCGGGGGTGAAGGCGCGTGATACTTCTCCAATGTATCTATAATTTTTGATTGTTCCATGCTATTATATTATCTGTTTTGGATGTTAATGGGCTTTATTTTACACTTTTATATTATTTTTGGGATTAACCTATTAACCCAAGCCCCAGTGCAAATTGTTGTTTTTTTCCTATTTCAATGTTTCGCAGAAAAGGAATATCAAACGGAGTCCAAACGGAATGAAACCTTTGGGAGCGTGATTTTTGGAACAAACGTGGTCTAGAGGACTTGGAGTGGACGTCAAGAAACCAACGAGGTGGCCACGAGGCAGGGGCGCGCCTCCCCCTGGGCGCGCCCTCCCCCTCGTGGGCCCCTCGTGGCTCAACCAACGTACTTCTTCCTCCTATATATGTTCACATACCCCAAAAACATCCAGGAGCACCACGAAACCCTATTTCCACCGCCACAACCTTCTGTACCCAAGAGATCCCATCTCAGGCCCTTTTCTGGAGCTCCGCCGGAGGGGGCATTGATCACGGAGGGCCTCTACATCAACTCCATGGCCCTTCTAGTGATGTGTGAGTAGTTTACTTTAGACCTTCGGCTCCATAGCTAGTAGCTAGATGGCTTCTTCTCTCTCTTTGGATCTCAATACAAAGTTCTCCTCGATCTTCTTGGAGATCTATTCGTTGTAACTCTTTTTGCGGTGTCTTTATCCAGAACCAATGAATTATGGGTTTATGATCAAGTCTATCTATGAACAATATTTGATTCTTCTCTGAAATCTTTTATGCATGATTGGTTATGTTTGCAAGTCTCTTCGAATTATCAGTTTGGTTTTTCCTACTATATTGATCTTTCTTGCAATGGGAGAAGTGCTTTGCTAGGGGTTCAATCTTGCGGTGCTCGATCCCAGTGACAGAAAGGGAAATGACACGTATTGTATTGTTGCCATCGAGGATAAAGAGATGTGGTTTATATCATATTGCTTGAGTTTATCCCTCTACATCATGTCATGTTGCCTAAGGCGTTACTCTGTTCTTATGAACATAATACTCTATATGCATGCTGGATAGCGGTTGATGTGTGGAGTAATAGTAGTAGATGCAGGCACGTGTCAGTCTATTTGTCGTGGACGTGATGCCTATATACATGATCATGCTTAGATATTCTCATAATTATTCGATTTTCTATCAATTGCTCGACTGTAATTTGTTCACCCATCGTAATACTTATGCTATCTTGAAAGAAGCCACTAGTGAAACCTATGGCCCCCAGGTCTATTCTCCATCATATAAGTTTCAAATTTATTTTACTTTTCAATCTTTACTTTTAATCTATATCATAAAAATACCAAAAAAAATTATCTTATCATTATTATCTCTATCAGATCTCACTCTCGTAAGTGACCATGAAGGGATTAACAACCCCTTTATCGCGTTGGTTGCGAGGTTCTTATTTGTTTGTGTATGTACGAGGGACTTGTGTGTGGCCTCCTGCTGGATTGATACATTGGTTCTCAAAAACTGAGGGAAATACTTACGCTACTTTGTTGCATCACCCTTTCCTCTTCAAGGGAAAACCAACGTAGTGCTCAAGAGGTAGCAAGAAGAATTTGTGGCGCCGTTACCGGGGAGTCTATGCACAAGTCAAGCCGTACCATGTTCCCATCACAAACTCTTATCCCTCGCATTACATTATTTGCCATTTGCCTCTCGGTTTCCTCTCCCCCACTTCACCCTTCCTGTTTTATTCGCCCTCTTTTGCCATTCCCCTTCTCTTTTCCAGTTTGCCTCTTTTTGCTTGTGTTTTGGATTTGTTGCTCGTCACGATGGCTCAAGATAATACTAAGTTGTGTGACTTTTCCAATACCAATAATAATGATTTTATTAGCACTCCAATTCCTCCTCTTACCAATGCTGAATTATGTGAAATTAATGCTGCCTTGCTGAATCTTGTCATGAAAGATCCGTTTTCCGGCCTTCCTAGTGAAGATGTCGCTACCCATCTAAACAACTTTGTTGATTTGTGTGATATGCAAAATAAGAAAGATGTGGATAATGATATTGTTAAAGTGAAGCTATTCCCGTTTTCCCTGATAGATCATGCTAAAACTTGGTTTTCGTCTTTGCCTAAAAATAGTATTGATTCATGGAATAAGTGCAAAGATGCTTTTATCTCTAATTATTTTCCTCCCGCTAAGATCATCACTCTTAGAAACGATATTATGAATTTTAAGCAACTTGATCATGAACATGTTGCACAAGCTTGGGAGAGGATGAAATTAATGATACATAATTTCCCTACACATGGTTTGAATCTTTCGATGATTATACAAAAAATTTATGCCGGGTTGAACTTTGCTTCTAGAAATCTTTTAGATTCGGCCGCGGGAGGCACTTTTATGGAAATCAGATTAGGATAAACTACTAAACTCCTAGATAATATTATGGTTAATTATTGTCAATGGCATACTGAAAGATCTACTAATAAAAAGGTGCATACTATAGAAGAAATCAATGTTTTGAGTGGAAAGATGGATGAACTTATGAAATTGTTTGCTAATAAAAGTGTTTCTTCTGATCCTAATGATATGCCTTTGTCTACTTTGATTGAGAATAATAATGAATATATGGATGTGAATTTTGTTGGTAGGAACAATTTTGGTAATAACGCGTATAGAGGTAATTTTAATCCTAGGCCATTTCCTAGTAATTCCTGTAATAATTATGGCAATTCCTACAACAATTCTTATGGAAATTATAATAAGATGCCCTCTGATTTTGAATCTAATATTAAAGAATTTATTAGTTCAGAAAAGAGTTTCAATGCTTTGATTGAAGAAAAATTGTCTAAGATTGATGAGTTGGCTAGGAACGTGGATAGAATTTCTCTTGATGTTGATTATTTGAAACTTAGATCTATTCAACCTAAGCAAGATATCAATAAGTCTCTCAAAGCTATGAGAATTTCCATTGATGAGTGCAAAGAAAGAACCGCTAGGATGTGTGCAAAAAAGATTGCTTTGTGAAATTGTGTTCTTGTAGTTTCCATGATAATAAAGATGAAGACCTAAAAGTTATTGATGTGTTACCTATTAAATCTTTGTTTTGCAATATGAATCTTGATAATGATGGGACTAGATATGAGTCAACTTTAGTTAGAAGGCGTCCCAATGATTCGGTGTTTTTAGATCTTGATGCAAAAATTGATAAAAGTGGGATTGGAGAGGTCAAAACTTTAAATAGCAATGAACCCACTATCTTGGATGTCAAGGAATTTAATTATGATAATTGTTCTTTAATAGATTGTATTTCCTTGTCACAATCCGTGTTAAATTCTCCGCATGCTTATAGTCAAAATAAAGCTTTTACTAAACATATCATTGATGCTTTAATGCAATCTTATGAAGAAAAGCTTGAATTGGAAGTTTCTATCCCTAGAAAACTTCATGATGTGTGGGAAAATATTATTAAAATTAAGATTAAAGATCATGAATTCTTTTCTTTATGTGATTTGGGATCTAGTGTTTCCACAATTCCTAAAACTTTGTGTGATTTGCTAGGTTTCCGTGAATTTGATGATTGTTCTTTAAACTTGCATCTTGCGGGTTCCACCATTAATAAACCTATGGGAAGAATTAATGATGTTATTATTGTTGCAAATAGGAATTATGTGCCCATAGATTTCATTGTTGTTGATATAGATTGCAATCCTACATGTCCTATTATTCTTGGTAGACCTTTCCTTAGAACGATTGGTGCAATTATTGATATGAAGGAAGGGAACATTAGATTCCAATTTCCGTTAAGGAAGGGCATGGAAAACTTTCCTAGAAATAAAATTAAATTACCTTATGAATCTATTATGAGATCCACTTATGGATTGCATACGAAAGATGATAATACCTAGATCTATCCTTGCTTTTATGCCTAGCTAGGGGCGTTAGACGATAGTGCCTGTTGGGAGGCAAACCAATTTTATTTTTGTTTCTTGATTTTTCGTTCTGTTTAGTAATAAATAATTCATCTAGCCTCTGTTTATATGTGGTTTTATGCTTTTAATTAGTGTTTGTGTCAACTAGAACCTTTGGGAAGACTTGGGGAAAGTCTTTGCGATCTTGCTGTAAAAAAGAAACTTTAGCGCTCACGAGAATTGCTGCCATTTCTTATTGGAGAGTGATATTTAGTTAATTATTTTTGAAGATGATTAATATATAAATGCCTCACGTCCAGAAATTAATTTTATAATTTTTGGGGTTACAGAAGTATTCGAAACCTACATATTACTACAGACTGTTCTGTTTTTGACAGATTCTGTTTTTCGTGTGTTGTTTGCTTATTTTGATGAATCTATGGCTATTAATAGAGTTTATAAACCATATAAAAGTTGTAATACAGTAGGTTTAAGACCAATATAAATAAATAATTAGTTAATAACAGTACCTTGAAGTGGTGGTTTGTTTTCTTTTACTAGCGGAGCTCACGAAGATTTTCTTTTAAGTTTTGTGTTGTGAAGTTTTCAAGTTTTGGGTAAAGATTTGATGGATTATGGAACAAGGAGTGGCAAGAGACTAATCTTGGGGATTTCAAAGACACTCCAAGGTAAAATCCAAGGACAACCAAAAGCCTAAGCTTGGGGATGCCCCGGAAGGCATCCCCTCTTTCGTCTTCGTCCATCGGTAACTTTAGTTGGAGTTGTATTTTTATTCGCCACATGATATGTGTTTTGCTTGGAGCGTCTTGTATGATTTTAGTCTTTGATTTTTAGTTTACCGCAATCATCCTTGCTGTACACACATTTTGGGAGATACACACATGAATTGGAATTTATTAGATTACTCTATGTGCTTCACTTATATCTTTTTGAGTTGAATAATTTTTTCTCTAGTGCTTCGCTTATATATTTTACAGCACGACGGTGGTTTTATTTTATAAAAATAATTGACCTCTCATGTTTCACTTATATCATTTTGAGAGTCCTTTAGAACAGCATGGTAAATCACTTTGGTTATAAATTTTAAATGCTAAGAGAAGTTGGATGCTTGATAGATGGTTTTGAGATATAAAGGTGGTAATATTAGAGGTGTGCTAGTTGAGTAATTGTGAAATTGATGAATACTTGTGTTGAAGTTGGCAAGTCATGTAGCATGCACGTATGGTAAACGTTATGTGACAAATTTGAATCATGGGGTGTTCTTTGATTGCTTTCCTTATGAGTGGCGGCCGGGGACGAGCGATGGTCTTTTCCTACCAATATATCCCCCTAGGAGCATGTGTGTAGTGCTTGGTTTTGATGACTTCTAGATTTTTGCAATAAGTATGTGAGTTCTTTATGACTAATGTTGAGTCCATGGATTATACGCACTCTCACCCTTCCATCATTGCTAGCCTCTTCGGTACCGTCCATTGCCCTTTCTCACCTTGAGAGTTGGTGCAAACTTCGTCGGTGCATCCAAACCCCGTGATATGATACGCTCTATCACACATAAGCCTCCTCATATCTTCCTCAAAATAGCCACCTTACCTACCTATTATGGCATTTCCATAGACAATCCGAGATATATTGCCATGCAACTTTCCACCGTTCCATTTATTATGACACGCATCATCATTGTCATATTGCTTTGCATGATCATGTAGTTGACATCGTATTTGTGGCAAAGCCGCCATGCTTAATTTTCATACATGTCACTCTTGATTCATCGCAATCCCGGTGCACCACCGGAGGCATTCACATAGAGTCATATTTTGTTCTAAGTATCGAGTTGTAATTCTTGAGTTGTAAGTAAATAAAAGTGTGATGATCATCATTAGAGCATTGTCCCATGTGAGGAAAGGATGATGGAGACTATGATTCTGCCACAAGTTGGGATGGGACTCCAGACGAAAAAAAGAGGCCAAAAAAAGAAAAGAAGGCCCAAATAAAAAAATGAGAGAAAAGAGATAAGGGACAATGCTAATATCCTTTTTTCCACACTTGTGCTTCGAAGTAGCACCATGATATTCATGATAGAGAGTCTCTTATTTTGTCACATTCATATACTAGTGGGAATTTTTCATTATAGAACTTGGCTTGTATATTCCAATGATGGGCTTCCTCAAATGCCCTAGGTCTTCGTGAGCAAGCAAGTTGGATGCACACCCACTTAGTTTCTTTTATGAGCTTTCATATATTTATAGCACTAGTGCATCTGTTGCATGTCAATCCCTACTCCTTGCATTGACATCACTCGGTGGGCATCTCCATAGCCCATTGATTAGCCGCATCAATGTGAGACTTTCTCCCTTTTGTCTTCTCACAAAACCTTAATCATCATATTCTATTCCACCCATAGTGCTATGTTCATGGCTCGCGCTCACATATTGCGTAAAAGTTGAAAGAGTTTGAAAAGACTAAGTATGAAACAATTTCTTGGCTTGTCATCGGGGTTGTGCATGATGGGAGCATTTTGTGTGACGGAAATGAAGCATGGACAAACTATATGAATTTTTAGGGATAAGTTTTCTTTGGCTATGGTATTTTAATAAGACATAATTGCTTGATTAACATACTTGGAGTATTACTATTTTTATGTCAACAATAAACTTTTATCTTGAATCTTTCGGATCTGAAAATTCATGCCGCAATAGAGAAAAATACATTGAAGAACATGCTAGAAAGCATTCCACATCAAAAATTGTATTTTTATCATTTACCTACTCGAGGACGAGCAGGAATTAAGCTTGGGGATGCTGATACGTCTCCAACGTATCTATAATTTTTTATTGTTCCATCCTATTATATTATCTGTTTTGGATGTTAATGGGATTTATTTTACATTTTTATATTATTTTTGGGACTAACCTATTAACCCAAGGCCTAGTGCAAATTGTTGTTTTTTTGCCTATTTCAGTGTTTCGCAGAAAAGGAATATCAAACTGAGTCCAAACGGAATGAAACCTTCGGGAGCGTGATTTTTGGAACAAACATGATCCACAGGACATGGAGTGGACGTCAAGCAACCAACGAGGTGGCCAGGAGGCAGGGGCACGCCTACCCCCTGTGTGCGCCCTCCCCCCTCATGGAACCCTCGTGGCTCAACCGACCTACTTCTTCCACCTATATATGTTCACATACACCAAAAACATCCAGGAGCACCACGAAACCATATTTCCACCACCGCAACCTTCTGTAACCAAGAGATCCCATCTTGGGGCCTTTTCCGGAGCTCCGCCGGAGGGGGCATTGATCACGGAGGGCCTCTACATCATCTCCATGGGCCTTCGGGTGATGTGTGAGTAGTTTACTTCAGACCTTCGGGTCCATATCTAGTAGCTAGATGGCTTCTTCTCTCTCTTTGGATCTCAATACAAAGTTCTCCCCGATCTTCTTGGAGGTCTATTCAATGTAACTCTTTTTGCGGTTTTTTTGTCGAGATCCGATGAATTGTGGGTTTATGATCAAGTCTATCTATGAACAATATTTGATTCTTCTCTGAAATATTTTATGCATGATTGGTTATCTTTGCAAGTCTCTTCGAATTATCAGTTTGGTTTGGCCTACTAGATTGATCTTTCTTGCAATGGGAGAAGTGCTTAGCTTTGGGTTCAATCTTGCAGTGCTCAATCCCGGTGACAGAAAGGGAAACGACGCGTGTTGTAGTGTTGCCATCGAGGATAAAAAGATGGGGTTTATATCATATTGCTTGAGTTTATCCCTCTACATCATGTCATCTTGCCTAAGGCGTTACTCTGTTCTTATGAACTTAATACTCTAGATGCATGTTAGATAGCGGTCGATGTGTGGAGTAATAGTAGTAGATGCAGGCAAGAGTCAGTCTACTTCTCGCGGACGTGATGCCTGTATACATGATCATGTGTAGATATTCTCATAATTATTCGCTTTTCTATCAATTGCTCGACAGTAATTTATTCACCCACCGTAATACTTATGCTATCTTGAGAGAAGCCACTAGTGAAACCTATGGCCCCCGTGTCTATTCTCCATCATATAAGTTTCCAATATATTTTACTTTGCAATATTTACTTTTAATCTATATCATAAAAATACCAAAAGTATTTATCTTATCATTATCATCTCTATCAGATCTCACTCCCGTAAGTCACCGTGAAGGGATTGACAACCCCTTTATCGCGTTGGTTGCGAGGTTCTTATTTGTTTGTGTAGGTACGAGGGACTTGCGTGTGGCCTGCTACTTGATCGATACCTTGGTTCTAAAAAATGGAGGGAAATACTTACGCTACTTTGCGGCATCACCCTTTCCTCTTCAAAGGAAAACCAATGCAGTGCTCAAGAGGTAGCAGCGGGGCAGCCGGCCGTAGTCACCGGGGCCCGCCGTGGAGGGGGAGCCTGGTCTTGGCGCTGGCGCGCTACCACAGCAAAGCGGCGCATGGCCCTGCCGTGGCATGCGATCCTGGCATGGATGTGCGGGGAGCGGTGGAGCGTTCTCTTGTGATCGAGGAACTTCTTGACAGCCTCTTTCTTCACGCGCGGGCGCTTGGCGCGGTGGGTCACGCCGCGGAGCCGCGTGCCTTGGCTCCAGGGTGTCGTCTTGGTGCAGGGGTGGTGGAGGTGCTGCGTGACCTGCGTCACCCGTAGCTGGCCGTGGACGAGGCAGTGAGAGGGATGGTGCAGGGGAGCCTCTTCTGGTGCTGACGAGCTCGGTGACATGGTCCAGCCAGTCCTCGTAGAGGTCGTCGACTGGGTGGTAGCGCACGAGCTCGCACACCATGAGTAGCGCGGCACGCATGTACGTGGGAGCGTGACGAGCGTGAGACGAGGAACCGGCAGGGGTCAGCGATGGAGTGGTGGTGCGGCCGTCCCGCCGTACCGAGGGGTGCAACGAGGATGCTTGCTGTTCTTTCCCCGCTGGGCCGGTGGCGACGTTGGCGGCGGGTGACGGAGAACAACAAGGAGGCCTGCCGACAGGAGCTGTCTGGGCGACGCGGGCGGCGAGGGCATCCCGGTGCTCAGCTCGGGCGCGACGAGCGTCCGACATGGTTGCGACGAAGCGGTGGAACACGGAGCGATGGAAGGAAAGCTTCGGCGCACCCCTCCCTGGCGCGCCAAATGTCGGATTTCGGGTTCCGGGAAAACCCTTAAGGTTCGAACACTAGGGTGCGCGCGAAGATCTCTCCCTCGCCGATCACGGTCTCACACACTTTGCGATTTCTAGGCTAGGCACACGAACTCACAACACACGAGACAGAAGGTTTATACTGGTTCGGGCCACCGTTGTGGTGTAATAACCTACTCTAGTGTGGTGGTGGTGGATTGCCTCTTGGGCTGAGGATGAATAGTATAAGGGGAAGAACAGCCTCCTGAGGAGAGGTGTTCTTGTGCTTGGTGAAATTGTGGTTGTCCAGATCGATCTGGTCCGCCCCTAGCTATGGTGGTGGCTAGTCCTATTTATAGAGGCCCTGGTCCTCTCCCCAAATATTGAGCCGGAAGGGAGCCAACAACGGACAATTTGAAAGGGGACAGCTAGTACATCTTATCCTGACAAAAGTGGTCTTCGCCTGCCAAAGGCTCTGGTGGTGACGCCGTCTTGGGCTCCACGGTGACCTCCATCCTGCCGTCCTGCTGGTCTTGGTCTCATTGCACCGATATGGAAACCTTTGTTTGACGCCTCGGTACTCCGCGCCTGCGCTTGCTTCCTTAGCACCAAAGAGGAAACAATGACACCGTGCACGCAGGCGCCCGCCTGGCCTTGGTCGTCATGGCTCACGTCACTGGAACCTCGCGAGGTTTGTCTTGCCTTGATCTCTCCACCCCTCACGAGCCAGCCTGGTGAGGCCGCTCCTGAGGAGGTCTTGTGTCATCCGCCTCGCGAGGCTTGGCCCCTCGCGAGGGTCTTGAATGCTTGTTGGTGAAGATGGGCCATACGGGCCCGCTTGCAGAGCCATGCCGTGGGCCGCAGGTAGGCAAGTCTGGCCCGTTCCTAGAACGCCAATACCCTCTGATTATGAACATGAATATGATTTGTGGGCAGTTATGTTTGTTCATGAGGACATGGGAGAAGTCTTTCTATAAGTAGTCATGTGAATTTGGTATTCATTCAATATTTTGATGAGATGTATGTTGTCTATCCTCTAGTGGTGTCATGTGAATGTCGACTGCATGACACTTCACCAATGTTTGGGCCTAGAGGAAGGCATTGGTAAGTAATAAGTAGATGATGGGTTGCTAGAGTGATAGAAGCTTAAACCCTAGTTTATGAGTTGCTCCGTAAGGGGCTGATTTGGATCCATATGTTTCATGCTATGGTTAGGTTTACCTTAATACTTCTTTTGTAGTTGCGGATGCTTGTAAGAGGGGTAAATCATAAGTAGGATGCTTGTCCAAGGAAGGGTAGTACCCAAGCACCGGTCCACCCACATATCAAATTATCAAAGTAACGAACGCGAATCATATGAACGTGATGAAAACTAGATTAACGATAATTCCCATGTGTCCTCGGGAGCGTTTTCCTTTATTTAAGAGTTCGTCTCCGCCTGTCCTTTGCTACAAAAAGGATTGGGACATCTTGTTGCACCTTATTTACATTTATTACTTGCTACCCGTTACAAATTACCTTATCATGAAACTATCTGTTACCGATAATTTCAATGCCTGCAGAGAATACCTTACTGAAAACTGCTTATCATTTCCTTCTACTCCTCGTTGGGTTCGACACTCTTACTTATCGAAAGGACTAGATAGATCCCCTATACTTGTGGGTCATCAGCGCCCCCCTCCCTAGTCCAATTTGGACTCCCTATAGGGAGGGGGCGTGGCCACCCCTTGTGGGCTGCCTCCCCTCTCCCCTATGGCCCATGTAGGCCCAATATTCCCCCGGGGGGTTCCGGTAACCTCACGGTACTCCGTAAAATACCCGAACCTTTCCGAAACCAATCCGGTGTCCGAATACCTTCGTGCAATATATAAATCTTTACCTCTCGACCATTTCGAGACTCCTCGTTATGTTTGTGATATCATCCGGGACTCCAAACAAACTTTGGTCATCAAAATACATAACTCATAATACAAATCTCATCGAACATTAACCGTGCGGACCCTATGGGTTCGAGAACTATGTAGACATGACCGAGACACATCTCCGGTCAATAACCAATAGCGGAACCTGGATGCTCTTATTGGCTCCTACATATTCTACGAAGATCTTTAGCGGTCAAACCGCATAACAACATATGTTATTCCCTTTATCATCGGTATGTTACTTGCCCGAGATTCGATCGTTGGTATCTCAATACCTAGTTCAATCTCGTTACCGGCAATTCTCTTTACTTGTTTCGTAATACCTAGTTCAATCTTGTTAGCGGCAAGTCTCTTTACTCGTTCTGTAATGCATCATCCCGCAACTAACTAATTAGTCACATTGCTTGGAAGGCTTATAGTGATGTGCATTACCGAGAGGGCCCAGAGATACCTCTCCGATACTCGGAGTGACAAATTCTAATCTCGATCTATGCCAACTCAACAAACACCTTCGGAGACACCTGTAGAGCATCTTTATAATCACCCAGTTACGTTGTGACATTTGATAGCACACAAGGTGTTCCTCTGCTATTCGGGAGTTGCATAAGCTCATAGTCGAGGAATATGTATAAGTCATGAAGAAAGCAATAGCAATAAAACTAAATGATCATAATGCTAAGCTAATGGATGGGTCTTGTTCATCACCAGATTCTCTAATGATGTGATCCCATTAATCAAATGACAACACATGTCTATGGTCAGGAAACTTAACCATCTTTGATTAACGAGCTAGTCAAGTAGAGGCATGCATACTAGGGACACTCTGTTTGTCTATGTATTCACACATGTACTAAGTTTCTGGTTAATACAATTCTAGCATGAATAATAAACATTTATCATGATATAAGGAAATATAAATAAAAACTTTATTGTTGCCTATAGGGCATATTCCCTTCAGTCTCCCACTTGCACTAGAGTCAATAATCTAATTCACATTGCCATGTGATTTAACACCAATAGTTCACATCTTTCTGTGATTAATACCCATAGTTCACATCGCCATGTGACCAACACCCAAAGGGTTTACTAGAGTCAATAATCTAGTTCACATGCTATGTGATTCACACCCAAAGAGCACTAAGGTGTGATCATGTTTTGCTTGTGAGAGAAGTTTAGTCAATGGGTCTGCCACATTCAGATCTGTATGTATTTTGCAAATTTCTATGTCTACAATGCTCTGCATGGAGCTACTCTAGCTAATTGCTCCCACTTTCAATATGTATCCAGATCAAGACTAAGAGTCATCCAGATCGGTGTCAAAGCTTGCATCGATGTAACTCTTTACGACGAAATCTTTATCACCGTCATAATCGAGAAACAGTTCCTTTGTCCTCTTTAGGTACCTAAGGATAATTTTGACCGTTGTCCAGTGATCTACTCCTGGATCACTATTGTACCCCCTTGCCAAACTAATGGCAAGGCACACACTGGGTCTGGTACACATCATAGCATACTTTATAGAACCTATGACTGAGGCATAGGGAAAGACTTTCAATCTCTTTCTATTTTTTGCCGTGGTCGGGTTTTGAGTCTTAGTCAACTTTACACCTTGCAATACAGGCAAGAACTCCTTCTTTGACTATTCCATTTTGAACTACTTGAAAATCTTGTCAAGGTATGTACTCATTGAAAAATCTTATCAAGCGTCTTGATCTATCTCTATAGATCTTGATGCCCAATATGTAAGCAGCTTCACCCAGGCGTTTCTTTGAAAAACTCCTTTCAAACACTCCTTTATCCTTCCTAGAAAATTCTACGTCATTTCCGATCAACAATATGTCATGCACATATACTTATCAGAAAGGTTGTAGTGCTCCCACTCACTTTCTTGTAAATACATGCTTCACCGCAAGTCTGTATAAAACTATATGGTTTGATCAACTCATCAAATTATATATTCCAACTCCGAGATGCTTGCACCAGTCCATAGATGGATCGTTGGAGCTTGCACATTTTGTTAGCACCTTTAGGATTGACAAAACCTTATGGTTGCATCATATACAACTCTTCTTTAATAAATCCATTAAGGAATGTAGTTTTGATATCCATTTGCCAGATTTCATAAAATGTGGCAATTGCTAACATGATTCGGACATACTTAAGCATCGATACGAGTGAGAAAAACTCATCGTAGTCAATACCTTGAACTTTTTGGAAAAAAATTGTGATAATTCGAGCTTTGTAGATAGTAACACTACCATCAGCGTTCATCTTCCTCTTGAAGATCCATTTATTCTCAATGGCTTGCCAGTCATCAGGCAAGTCCACCAAAGTCCACACTTTGTTGTTATATATGGATCCTATCACAGATTTCATGGCCTCAAGCCATTTCATGGAATCTGGGCTCATCATTGCTTCCTCATAGTTCGTAGGTTCGTCCTTGGTCTAGTAACAGGACTTCCAGAATAGGATTACCATACCACTCTGGTGCGGAACGTACTCTAGTTGACCTAGGAGGATCGGTGGTAACTTGATTTGAAGTTTCATGATCATCATCATTATCTTCCTCACTAATTGGTGTAGGTATCACTGGAATTGATTTCTATGATGAACTACTTTCCAATTCGGGAGAAGGTACTACTACCTCATCAAGTTCTACATTCCTCCCACTCACTTCTTTCGAGTGAAACTCCTTCTCTAGAAAGGATCCATTTGTAGCAACGAATATCTTGCCTTCGGATCTGTGATAGAGGGTGTACACAATAGTTTCCTTTGGGTATCCTGTGAAGACGCATTTCTCCGATTTGAGTTCGAGCTTATCAGGCTGAAGCTTTTTCACACAAGCATCGCAGCCCCAAACTTTAAGAAATGGCAGCTTTGTGTGACACCCCAAAAATTTGGCCTTGTTTTAATGGATTAAATTTTTTTCCAGGAATTAAAACTTTGAATATCTGAGCTCCATTTTGATTTTTTTAAATCTTTCCCTTCCCTGTTATGATGAGTTTTTCCCAAAGAGAAAACTTTTCAAAATATGTTATTGGACTTGTTTAACCTCTCAAAAAAACTTTTCTTTTATCAGTATAACTAATTAACTAATTTAATTGCTTGATCTTTATTTTCTTGAAGAAT
The DNA here is from genome assembly GCF_056163025.1 of Triticum urartu. Taxonomy (NCBI): domain Eukaryota; kingdom Viridiplantae; phylum Streptophyta; class Magnoliopsida; order Poales; family Poaceae; genus Triticum; species Triticum urartu. The sequence goes on from NC_141876.1 coordinate 446,846,815, forward strand.
GGATTTTTAAGGTTAAATGGCCTTATTTGAACTACAACCATTTGATAAATTCACTTAAAATTCCAACCAAAATTTGGAGATGTCATGTGATGTTTTTAAATCACTTTTGTGCAAAAACATCTTTATTTTATGTAATACTTTGAGCTCTACAGCAAATTTTGTTCTCTGGTCCAATGGGCAATTTTGCACTACAACTCCTTTAAATAATTCTTTCTAGCCTCCACCAAAATTATGGGATATTGGTAGTAGCATATGATTCAACTTTATGAAAAAACCCAGTAATGTTATTTGCAAATTTTGAGTGAATCAACCTCATCTTCATTCTGGTCCAACATGATGGTTTGTACAGCAACCATATTTTTGCTTGCTCTTTAACCCTTGATTCTTTCTCCTACTTGTAGTCCTCCATGTTAAACCTCTAAATCCAGGAGCATGCACCCATTGGATTAATTTTGGTTCATGAAATAATGTCATTTATTTCCTGTCCAGAATTGAAGTTTTGCAAAACTTGCACTAACAAGTTTCTGCTTTTGGCAAACCAACCTTACCACCCTCTTATTCATCTAAAGAGACCACCATCTGGAAGTTTTGGCCACCCCAAGAGATGCCTAGGTGCCTGTGGCATTTTGTCGAACACCTGGAGAGCATGACCAGTTTTAACATGAGTTTTGGCATTGCACTGTGGGCTTGCACCTCTGATCAAACAAGCATGTCCACTAGGCTCCCAGTTGCTCCTAACCTGGGTCTGTTAATTGCCAGCCTCGACCGCGACCTCTAGCGTGCTCTGGCATAGTGTCGAACACGTCCCGTGCACGCCCGGAGCGCGAGCAGAGCACGCGTATTGCACGACCCGTGCCCGAGCCGACACGTTGGCCCCACGGCTTTGGCCCGCTCTGCAGCACCTCGCCACGCGCTCCCCTTCTCACCGCAACACGCCAAGCAGCCCCCGCCGCGCCCGACAGGCCAAGCGCTAGCCGCCGCCGCCGCCCGACAGCCTCTGCCCATGTCGGCGCCGCCAAAGCCACTCCCGCTCGCCACCTGGCCCCTGGAGTAGTGCCCACTCGTCCACTAGCTCTTGCCGTCATCCCAAGCCACGCCATGTTGCCCTGCAAGCTACAGAGAGGCGGTTCGCGGGCATCCTCATCCGCCACCGTGGAACCGACCTCGACGAGCTATAAAGGGAGGCCCCCGAGCTTCCCCGAGCACGCAGGCAACCTCAGGCCACCCCATTGGCGCTCCCCTAGCTCGCATTCGACCCGGGGAGGTCTCCTTCCTCGTCTCCGGCAACTGCTGTCGCCGCCACCGCCCCGGTCAATTCGGCACCACCAGGGCCTCCCACTCTCCGTTCTCTTCGCCAGGAACCTCCACATCCTCCCGTGAACACATTCCCCTACTCGATTTTGATAGGAATCCACCGTTGCCCCAAAACCACTCCGCTCCCGAAGCTCTCCGTCCGCCGCGAAGCTCGCCGCCGGCATCTCCCTCCGTCCCCACCGGCCTGGCAACCACCGGGAGGACCGCACTGGAGTGGCGGATCCATCCCCGCCCTTGGGGCCCCGCGAAGGGCTGCCAGTCGCCGGCGACGATCGCCTGAGCTCCGCCTCCGCTCGGGACAGGGGAAGGAGGGGGAGAAAGACTAGTCAAACCTGACTAGTGGGCCCCTTGGACCCACTGTCAGTGACCCTGCGCCTATCCCTGTGGGTTAAGTGAAGGCGTAATCCTCCCAGTACGTTTTCCCCGCTCCGAAAGCGTATTCCCCTCCGAAACGTTTTCTTTTCTGTTTTAATTTAAATAACAGATTTGACGAGAACTTTGACTGGCTATAACTTTTTAAATATAACTCCAAATGAATTGATTCTTTTTCCTACATCTCTCAAATAATGTCTAGTTTATTTTAAGATTTATTTGAAAATTTTCCAAACAACTTTTCTGTACTGTTTTTTAAATGTGTGTTAATTCAAATATATTTTAAAATAGGATTTTGGAGAGAGAGAAGAAACTTTCAAAAGTTTTGGAGAGCACCTCACCCCTCCACAACTTAAAGGCAAGCATTCTGAACCCTGGCATAATGTTTTAGGTGTGTTATTTGACACGTTTATAACACTACCTTATTTCAGAGGACTTGTTATTTCATGTGACACGATCATTTGCATGGAAGCATATTAGTGATTTCCTTGCTGTTGGAAATGAATATAATTGTGATGGTAATCATCCTCATGTGCCTTGCATGCATGCCGGAAAGGAATCCGGGAAAGCCTCGGCCTTGGGTAGGCGTGAGCTTGTCGCCGGTCCCCGTCAGGACGGTTATGTCCGGTATGGCATGGTAAGGTACATTGAGTGGTGATTTCTTCGGTTGAAATATATTTGATATACATGTCATGCAGGGATCTTATAAACCTCCTGAGTCGACCGTAGACCGAGTCTTGTTTCCAGTAACCCCCATACTTGCTATGTACTACCACTTGTCCCTGCCGCAGGTAGGGTATGGTTCAGTAAGTCGTCAACCCCTTTCAAGCACACACCGTACAGAGAGGCCATGGTGGAAGATATCGGTTGTAGCCGGTAGGCATGCCACCTGGTCCGGGGGCATGGGTGTTTCCGGTTGGGACCGAGAGGGGAGGCCACCCCTTAGAGCGCGCGATATAAATTTGATCCCATGCCACGCGAGGTTGTAGCCTCCCCACTTAGAGTTTTGCTTAACAAGTGTCGTGGGTGATTCCAGACACCGATGAGTTAAGCTGGTGTGTGCAAGTTAGGCATGTTTTCAACTAAAATACCGTAGACGGAATTAGTCCCGATGGACTAAAGGAATCCGTTACTCGTGGGTAAAGAGTACACCCTCTGCAGAGATTAAACCTATTCGAATAGCCGTGTCCATGAGTAAGGATTACAGTCTGGGATGGGTCAAGTGTTGGTCTTAGTGTCGTTCTTCGGAGGAGATATTGTTAAACCAAACTTGGATATCGACTGGTGACTTGTGAGAACCATGATTATTATTTTATGATGGACTAACTCATTGCATTAATTATATTATCAAGTATCCCTGGGATGGTTCTACCTCCTGGATATTCATTGTGATCATTTCTTTTAAAGCCCTTTATGTGGTGTCGCTCAGACGCCCGACTGTGGCATTTCTTTTAAAGCCCTTTATGTGGTGTCGCTCAGACGCCCGACTGTGGCATTCCTTTTAAATCCCTTTATGTGGTGTCGCTCAGACGCCCGACTGTGGCATTCCTTTTAAAGCCCTTTATGTGGTGTCGCTCAGACGCCCGACTGTGGCATTTTATTCCCTCTCTTTTATTGCTCACTCATGTTGCATATAAATAACCTGCTTGCATGCATAAAAGATATTTTATTTGTGACTGACGATGTGATCGTAGAATATTTCAGTGCATGATTATCAATTATATTATACCTGTGTTCCTAATGTTTGCGAGTACATTCAAAGTACTCACTGGCTTGTTCCTGGCTATTGTCTTGGCCAGATTTCTGCCTGGAGAGGAGCGTTGCGGTGACAGCCCCGGAAACTAAGCAATGGTGATAGCAGCCTCGCGAAGATAGGAGTTAACCTGGTCAGCTGTTCCCGTGGGAAATGGAGTCCCATACACTGATGTTTCACAAACCGCTTCCGCCATCGACCACTAGAAAACCACTTGATGTACTCATAGGCCACAATGGTCTTGTACTACACATGTTGTACTTTTCTTGGAATTTCTGTATCCAGTTTGAGCCTCATTAGCTAACAGTAATCCTGGGGCTGATGAGCACGACGGTCTTTTCTGGAAATTTATGTCCGGAAAACCCGGTCGCGACACTTTGGTTTCTTGCCAAACCATAATTCATACGGTGTCGTCTCAATGAATTTAGACGGTGCCCTATTAAATGTGAATGAAGCTGTCTCTAATGCATAACCCCAAAATGATAGTGGTACATTGGTAAGAGACATCATAGATCGCACCATATCTAATAAAGTATGGTTATGACGTTCGGACACACCATTATGCTGTGGTGTTCTAGGTGGTGTGAGTTGCGAAACTATTCCACATTGTTTCAAAAGAAGACCAAACTCGTAACTCAAATATTTGCCTCCGCGATCAGATCGCAGAAAATTTATTTTCTTGTTATGATGATTTTCCACTTCACTCTAAGATTCTTTGAACTTTTCAAATATTCCGGACTTATGTTTCATTAATAAGATATACCCATAGCTACTCAAATCATTTGTGAACGTCAGAAAATAATGATACGTGCCACAAGCCTCAACACTCATCGGACCGCATACATCAGTATGTATTATTTCCAATAAGTTAGTGGCTCGCTTCATTGTTCCGAAGAATGGAGTTTTAGTCATCTTGCCCATGAGGCATGGTTCACAAGTATCAAGTGATTCATAATCAAGTGATTCAAAAATCCCATCAGCATGGAGTTTCGTCATGCACTTTACACCAATATGATCTAAACGGCAGTGCCACAAATAAGTTGCACTATCATTATTAACTTTGCATCTTTTGGCTTCAATATTATGAATATGTGTATCACTACAATCAAGATTCAATAAACCATTTATATTGGGTGTATGACCATAGAAGGTATTATTCATGTAAACAGAACAACTCTGACTTGAAATGAATAACCGTGTTGCAATAAACATGATCCAATCATATTCATGCTCAACGCAAACACCAAATAACATTTATTTAGGTTCAACACTAATCCCGAAGGTAGAGGGAGTATGCGATGGTGATCTTATCAACCTTGGAATCTCTTCCAACACACATCGTCTGTAACGCCCACGATGCGGCTCTATCTCCCATGTGTCGAAGCACGACTTAGAGGCATAACCGCATTGTAAAATATGTCGCAAGTGGGGTAATCTTCACACAACCCATGTAATGAATAAGGAAAAGAGGTACATAGTTGGCTTACACTTGCCACGTCACACAATAACATAAATATCAATACATTCATCCAGATACAATCAAGGTCCAACTATGAAACCAAAATAAAGACGACCCCAAATGCAACAAAGTCCCCGATCACCTCAACTGGGCTCCACTACTGATCGTCTGGTAAAGAAACGTAGTATCATCCTGAGTCCTCATCGAACTCCCACTTGAGCTCAGTCAAATCTCCTGGAGCGGTATCATCGGTCCCTGCATCTGGTTTTGGAAGTAAACTGTGAGTCACGGGGACTCAGCAATCTCACACCCTCGCGATCAAGACTATTTAAGCTTATAGGTAGGGAAAAGGTATGAGGTGGAGCTGCAGCAAGCACTAGCATATATGGTGGCTAACATACGCAAATGAGAGCGAGAAGAGAAGGCAAAGGCACGGTCGAGAAACTATGATCAAGAAGTGATCCTAGAACGACCTACGTTCAAACATAACTCGATACCGCGTTCTCTTCCCGGACTCCGCCGAAAAGAGACCATCACGGCCACACACTCTGTTGATTCATTTTAATTAAGTTAAGGTTAAGTTTTTCTACAACCGGACATTAACATATTCCCATCTACCCATAACCGCTGGCACGGCTTTCGAAAGTTCAAAATCCTGCAGGGGTGTCCCAACTTAGCCCATCACAAGCTCTCACAGTCAACGAAGGATATTCCTTCTCCCAAGACAATCCGATCAGACTCGGAATCCCGGTTACAAGACATCTCGACAATGGTAAAAGAAGTCCAGCAAGACCACCCGCTGTGTCGACAAATCCCCATAGGAGCTGCACATATCTCGTTCTCAGGGCACACCGGATAAGCTAAGCGTACAGGAGCCGACGTAACCCAAGTTGCCAAGGGATGGCCCTGCACGGTGCTCTAGTTTGGACCAACACTCAGAGGAGCACTGGCCTGGGGGTTTAAATAAAGATGACCCTCGGGCTCCGGAAACCCAAGGGAAAAAAGGCTAGGTGGCAAATGGTAAAACCAATGTTGGGCCTTGCTGGAGGAGATTTATTCAAGGCGAACTGTCAAGGGGTTCCCATTATAACCCAACCGCGTAAGGAACGCAAAATCAAGGAACATAACACCGGTACGACGGAAACTAGGGCGGCAAGAGTGGAACAAAACACCAGGCATAAGGCCGAGCCTTCCACCATGTACCAAGTATATAGATGCATTAATTAAATAAGATATATTGTGATATCCCAACAAAAACCATGTTCCAACATGGAACAAACTCCAATCTTCACCTGCAACTAGCAACGCTATAAGAGGGGCTGAGCAAAGCGGTAACATAGCCAAACAACGGTTTGCTAGGACAAGGTGGGTTAGAGGCTTGCATGGCAATATGGGAGGCACGATATAGCAAGTGGTAGGTATCGCGACATAGAAAAAGAGCGAGCAACTAGCAAGCAAAGATAGAGGTGATTTCGAGGGTATGGTCATCTTTCCTGCAAAGTTCTCCGAGTTGACGTTATCTTGATCCTCATAAGCGTACTCAACGGGTTCCTCGATCACGTACTCGTCTCCCGGCTCTACCCAAAGCAAGAACACAAGCAAAGGGAGACACCATCTACCACATGCAATGCACAAGCAACATGATGCAAAACATGGCCTGATATGCGGGATGTGATATGCAATGCATATGCATGCTTCGGAAAGGAAATATTGAACCTGGCCTCAACTTGGAAAACCAAGAGTGCCACTCGAAGGATGAGTTGATTTCGGTCGAAAATGATATAAAGATCACCGGAAACGGATGCACGGTTTGCAAATGAAAAGCAAAACAAATATGGCACCTATCTGCGATGCACAACACGAGGCCATCTAAATGCATCAAGAACAACAAGCTACTGCACTCTAACATAACAACAAAATGCATGGCAGGGATCCACTCAAGATGCTTGACAAAAGATGAACACTGAGCTACGGCTAATTCACTCAATAGCAGGTTCAAACAAGCATGGCAAAAGTGCAAAAGATATTAGGTTACAGACTTAGTGAAAACAACATGTCAGGAATTTAACATGAGGAAGCAATGTTTAGAGAAAGATATCAACATGTAACAGGAACATATAATGGCAAAGGAAAGCATGTCATGAAGCTACTCAAACATACAAGAAAAGTCCCTTACTGACCATAAGCCAAAAGGGATCAGAAAATACAATGGCAACCATGTGAACATAGCAACTTTCATTAACAGATTCAGACTTAGTAGAAAACTGGAACATGGCAAAATAGATATCAAGTAGGCATGTTTACGAGCTCGATGCACTCACCACAAGGCATTGCATGATAAGCTAAGCATACACCCAGCAAGTAGACATGGCATAGAAGCTAAACATGGCAAGAACAACAACATAGCATGCATGGATCAACTACAACAACCTTGGCAAAATTGCTTAACATGTAAACAATTTGCCAGGAACATTTTATAGCAAAATTAGAGCAAGATTGAGTCATGCTAGGGTACTCCATAATTGCAAACAAAGACATGGATGGATAGATCATAACAATATCTACAAAACATCATTACTGATCATGCCCAAAAGAGGCATGGATCACTCTGTAGCAACAAGAATACATGGCATAAAAATACTGACAGGACAAATAGTTAGAAGATTTCTAAGTCCCTGTAATCAGCAATGTTACGAGAGCTACTTTGCATGCTTGTGCTAGTCACCATAGAGATCACAAAAATATATGGCATACACCCCTGTAAAGATGGCATGGCACGCTTCAAAAAACATGTAGAGCTCAAGGTCATACGAGGCACACATTAAACATGGCAAAAATGACAAATGTCGAAACTCTGCTAAGAATCTGAAACTAACATTGCATAGCCCTCTTGCAGCAGCATTTAGGGCATCAAGATGATCTCAAATGAACATGGTGCAATGGAATGAAATGAAGTGCTCGTCGAGACGAACAATTTGACATGCTACACGCCGAAAACGGAGCCACAGATACAAAGTTATGATGCGATGAACAATGCTAGAAATTATGCAGAACTCAGGACTTAGCAGATTTCACGGCGAGCGTCAAATAGCTAAGAAGAGCACACGCGGGTTTTAGAGGGGTTGATCACCAATGGGCTCGGCCCATGTGAAGAGGAGGTGAGGCAGGTCGGGCGAGGCAGGCCAGCTGGGCCGGATGAGAAATGCGGCCCACGCGGGCGCTGCGGTCAACGTGCAGCGGGACGGGATCGGGCTCCTCCCGATCTTGTCAGGCGGCGGCGGCGCCAGAGTTTGAGCGCCGGCGAGGGCGCAGCAATGGCGGGGAGGGCGAAGGGTGCTGGGGACGGCCGGATCTAGTCGCTCCGGACCCGTTCCGGCTGGATCCGACGGCAACTTGCGGCAGCGCAGCGACGAGGAAGCTCCGGCGCTGGGCGGAGTAGCGGTCAGAGGTGGCGGGGAACGGTGCAGGGAGCTGCTGGTCGCCGGCGAGGTGCTCTGCGGCGGCGCACACGTGGAAGCCGAGGTCGGCGGCGCAGCAAGGCGCAATGGCGGCCAGCGGGGGTGGAGAAGTTCGGCGCCGAGCCGGGCGAAGGGCGGCGGAGGGAGGCTCGGGCACTCGGGCCGGGAGCGGCTCGGGTGGGCCAGAGATGGGCCGGCGGGCCAGGTGCGGTGGAGGGACGTTGGCGAGATGAGGTTGCGGCGCCTAAGTGGAGGAGAGGGGCGGCGGAGGTGACGTGGCAGCCTCTGATAGGCCGGAGTGAGGTGGCTGAGGGCGGCGGACATGTCCGTCGATGGTGCGGAAGTGTCCGGCGGCGCGAGGGGAAAAATTAGGGTTTCATCTGCGCAAAAATTTCGGAGGGAGACACATATTTATAGGTAGAGGGAGCTAGGAGAGTCCAAATGACGTGCGGTTTTCGGCCACGTGATCGTGATCGAACGACCGAGATGAAGGAGGGGTTTAGGTGGGTTTTCGGCCACTATGAAGAGGTGTTGGGCTGCAACACACACGAGGCCTATACGGTTCCTCGGTTAACCGTTGAAGTATCAAACGAAGTACAAATGGCACGAAACTTGACAGGCGGTCTACCGGTAGTAAACCAAGGCCGCTTGGCAAGTCTCGGTCTAATCCGAGAATGTTTAACACTCGTACATGAAAAGAGACAAAAGGAGGACGCCGGAGGACATAGGAGCGCCGGATTGCAAAACGGACAACGGGGAAAATGCTTGGATGCATGGGACGAACATGTATGCAAATGCAATGCACATGATGACATGATATGAAATGCATGACACACAAACTAATGACAAGGCAACACCGGCGAATAACTGGAAGACACCTGGCACAACGGTCTCAGGGCGTTACAACACTCCACCACTACGGGAGGATCTCATCCCGAGATCTAGGATGACACCGGAGGGAAAACGAAAGAGGAAGAGGGAAGGTAAAACTATGTTGCTTCTCCGACAAACGAGTGAAACCAAAGAACCTTGAAAAGTTGAACAGATAGAAGGAAAGAATGCAACAGAGACGAATGAAGTTGAAAGCACTCCGTTAAGAAAGAGGAATAAGAAAGAACTGATTTGGGTAGCACTCCGGTTGAAAAGAGATGCAAGACTTGATAGGATGAAAAGGACTTGAGCAAAGGGCACAACACTCCGGTTAAATGGATAAGCAAGGAAAGGGACATAATCTTGACAAAAGAAGATGATGGGTCGAAGAGAACAACATCAGAATGCCTCTGTGAGAAATGAAAGAATGGAATTAAAGGAACGGGGAAGAAAACAACATCTTCTACCTCCAATGAGCTCGAAAGCATCTTTAGGAGAAGGGTCGAACGGAATTGTTGGAAAACCAACAACGAAAAGAGTAAACTTGTTGTGGACTTATGGAAGACATCCCAAAACTATGAGGTGAAATTCCGCACTAACGGAAACAATAGATTGGATTGATATGAACAAGAAGACGAGAAACTTATTTCACCGGGAGGATAGATGAAGAACTTGGGTCATTTATGAGCACCATAAATTGCAACAACCCTAAGGGAAGGCCTTAGGTGAAACATGACACAAGATAACTCCAACTAAGAGGTTGATGGATTTAAAACACCTCATTCTTAACAACATGTGAATCATGAAACATGAACTCAAATTATCAAGAATAACATAATACCACCTCCAATGATACCGTAGAAAGGATTGCACTTCGGAATGCGAGATGAAGAATGCTTGAGCTCCTCTAAAAAGAATCTCAATGAACACTTCGAGAAAGAATTAAATCCTTGATGAACCATCATGTAGAACCTTCATGAAGAACTCCGGTAACAAAAGGATGATCACACGAAAGGAAAGAGAAGTTGAAAACACAAGGTGAATCCTTGCAATGATTTAGATGAATCTCTGTGGTGATATAATTGCGAGAGCTTAGAACTCTTGGAAAAGAAAAGATAAAACAAATGAAACCGAGAATTTGATGAGCCTTCGGAATAAAGAATATAATTTACTCTATGAAACAAGAATAAGAATTATATTATGCTTATCCTCCACCAATTTGGATTGATGACAAGCAACGGATTTGGCATAACACTTATTCTCGTGGAAAGGATTAAGATAGATATAGGGCCAACTTGGGAAAATCTTCAATGAACCACCGGTAGGATTGAAACAACAAATGAATAAATGCGATAAACATGGAAGAGAATTGTGAGCAAACCAGCGTAAGAATTGAAAATGAACGCAGAAAAGATAAAGAAACAACGGAAAGAATTAGAGAACGAATGAAGATAATTGACAAAATTTAGATACATGAGAACGAAGAGATCACGAGCTGATTAGAGATCACTTGAACGATGCACTGGTAAGATTTGGAGAACAAGAGCTGGAAGCTGAATATGAATAATCCCGAAATGATGGCCTTCGGAGAATCAAACTGAAAGAATCTTGAAATGCTCCAAATGGTTGAAAAAAATTCTTACAATCAAAACAATTATGAGAGGATGGCATCACTCTAGAACCATGAATCTTTGAGAGAACGGATAAATTTGGAGGAAAACTCTTCTTCGGTCTTCAAAATCTGAGAATGACGACGAGAAACACCACCATGAATTGTTGAGGCACTCCGGAATGAAGAATAGAAAGATTGAGCCAACGATGAAAAGAATTTGAAAGATCTTAGAGAATGACATTTGACTGATGGTAATTCATTCTTACGTCAAACTTTGAAATAAATTTGAGAATAACTCCGGGAAAATAAGAAGAGTCAAGGTAAGATCCTGGGAAAGGACCTGTGGGTTAGGGCCCACTCAAAATATACACCATTGAAATGATTTAAAAGAGAGATTGCATCGGTTGAATTAAATGACTTGACTAAGATAACATCCTCGGAAGAGCTTGAACGAAAACAGAGTGGAAACACGAATCTTCTGAGCTATCTTCGGCACTCTGGAACAAATGAATAGCAAGCGGGAAATGATTAAGAGGCGCACCGGTATGAGACCACATTTGAGACGAGGAAAAGGATGTGATCACCATCGAAAGCTTGAATTGAATCCACCGAAGAAGAAAGCGAGTGAAGAGTGACGAACTTGAGGCTCCATTAGAATCTTCTTTAGAATCACCGGATAAGAACATTGGCGGAAATGAATGGAGAGACTTCACATCAATAAAATGATACTTGATTAAGAAATCTTAGTCCTTGAAGGAAAAGGGTGGGAGGGCGGGAAAAACAAAGGCATCTTGGGATAGATGAAATGAGAACCGTTGAGAAGACTTGAGTTGATCTTGCGGATGTTTAAAAAGATTGGATCCACTAGAAGAGAAAACACTCCGGTTGAAAAAGGATTGACATGACAACCTCAATGATCAAGAAGGATTAGTATTCACATAGAGGTATGAGAACACCGCTTAGGGAAGGTATGGAATCAACATTTGACATCGAAGCAACTCGAATACCACGACTCAAAACAAACCAAAGGATTGGCTTGCAGAATAAATCGGAACAAACATATGATAGAGATTTCGTCCGAAGTTTTTGTGGTGGGCCCACACGGGCTCGATCGTACATCACCATCATGTACAAGGCAGTGCACATGACATACGAAGCGTCCCCGAGTCAGCATAGCCAAGGACTCTTGAAGACACAACGAGACCACTATAAACCAACCGTGGATAGGCAGACCACTAGATGTCGAACCCCAATTTCATATCATACATCTGTTGGAAAGATATCCTAGGAGCTACTTGAATTCCCACTTATAAACTCCCGAAACTTTCTAGTTATGCAATCAGGTGTTGGGGATACAGGGGAAGCATAATATCTCACCCAAAACTAGCAAATCCTACATCTAGCTGTATCCATCCTTCAACACATAACCAAGAAACCTTCGGAAATCATTTACCTCAACCTTCGAAAAGCATCCGTTATACGAGTTATGTCAATACTCCCGAACTCCCGCCCCAGTACTGGGTGGCGTCGAGGTTATCCCACCAACAATTGCATAAAAGAGATTTTCAATGTCGGCGAAAACTCAGGTATTCCAGAATTGCAATGATAAAATTGTGACGACAACACCTCGGAGCTCAACTCCCCGGGACACTGCCACAACCCCTAAATGTCAGGAGGCACCAAGAACAATGTTCTCGTCACAAAACCATTGGAACGATTCCATGATACCCGCATGATCATAAAAAAAATTAGTGAAATTTGAGAAGAGAAGAGTCAAAACTCTACGTAAGGATGCCTCACCAGAGCGACGAAGGGACTGAGGAGTAAAAAGAATCCTACTCTCCAATATATATAATCCTAAATGACTCAAAACATTTTTCTAGACTCAACAACGCCAACGATTCGATCAAGCAGGGGGCTCCTAAGTCAGGGAAGGCTCTGATACCAACTTGTAACGCCCACGATGCGGCTATGTGTCCCACGTGTCGAAGCACGACTTAGAGGCATAACTGCATCGTAAGCAATGTCGCAAGTGGGGTAATCTTCACACAACCCATGTAATGAATAAGGAAAAGAGGTACATAGTTGGCTTACACTCGCCACGTCACACAATAACATAAATATCAATACATTCATCCAGATACAATCAAGGTCCGACTATGGAACCAAAATAAAGACAACCCCAAATGCAACAAAATCCCCGATCGCTCCAACTGGGCTCCACTACTGGTCGTCTGGTAAAGAAACATAGTATCGTCCTGAGTCCTCATCGAACTCCCACTTGAGCTCAGTCGAATCTCCTGGAGCGGTATCATCGGTCCCTGCATCTCGTTTTGGAAGTAAACTGTGAGTCACGGGGACTCAGCAATCTCACACCCTCGCGATCAAGACTATTTAAGCTTATAGGTAGGGAAAAGGTATGAGGTGGAGCTGTGGCAAGCACTAGCCTATATGGTGGCTAACATACGCAAATGAGAGTGAGAAGAGAAGGCAAAGGCATGGTCGAGAAACTATGAATAAGAAGTGATCCTAGAACGACCTATGTTCAAACATAACTCGATACCGTGTTCTCTTCCCGGACTCCGCCGAAAAGAGATCATCACGGCCACACACTCTGTTGATTCATTTTAATTAAGTTAAGGTTAAGGTTTTCTACAACCGGACATTAACAAATTCACATCTGCCCATAACCGCTAGCACGGCTTTCAAAAGTTCAAAACCCTACAGGGGTGTCCCAACTTAGCCCATCACAAGCTCTCACGGTCAACGAAGGATATTCCTTCTCACAAGACAATCCGATCAGACTCGGAATCCTGGTTACAAGACATCTCGATAAGGGTAAAACAAGTCCAGCAAGACCACCCGTTGTGCCGATAAATCCCGATAGGAGCTGCACATATCTCGTTCTCAGGGCACACCGGATAAGCTAAGCGTACAGGAGCCGACGTAACCCAAGTTGCCAAGGGATGGCCCTGCACGGTGCTCTAGTTTGGACCAACACTCAGAGGAGCACTGGCCCGGGGGTTTAAATAAAGATGACCCTCGGGCTCCGGAAACCCAAGGGAAAAAAAGGCTAGGTGCCAAATGGTAAAACCAAGGTTGGGCCTTGCTGGAGGAGTTTTATTCAAGGCGAACTGTCAAGGTGTTCCCATTATAACCCAACCGCGTAAGGAACGCAAAATCAAGGAACATAACACCGGTATGACGGAAACTAGGACGGCAAGAGTGGAACAAAACACTAGGCATAAGGCCGAGCCTTCCACCCTTTACCAAGTATATAGATGCATTAATTAAATAAGAGATATTGTGATATCCCAACAAAAACCATGTTCCAACATGGAACAAACTCCAATCTTCACCTACCACTAGCAACGCTATAAGAGGGGCTGAGCAAAGCGGTAACATAGCTAAACAACGGTTTGCTAGGACAAGGTGGGTTAGAGGCTTGACATGGCAATATGGGAGGCACAATATAGCAAGTGGTAGGTATCGCGGCATAGAAAAAGAGCGAGCAACTAGCAAGCAAAGATAGAATTGATTTCGAGGGTATGGTCATCTTGCCTGCAAAGTTCTCCGAGTTGACGTTAGCTTGATCCTCGTAAGCATACTCAACGGGTTCCTCAATCACGTACTTGTCTCCCGGCTCTACCCAAAGCAAGAACACAAGCAAAGGGAGACACCATCAACCACGTGCAATGCACAAGCAACATGATGCAAAACATGGCCTGATATGCGGGATGTGATATGCGATGCATATGCATGCTTCAGAATGGAAAGATTGAACATGGCCTAAACTTGAAAAACCAAGAGTGCCACTGGAAAGATGAGTTGATTTTGGTCGAAAACGATATAAAGATCACCGGAAACGGATGCACGGTTTGCAAATGACAAGCAAAACAAATATGGCACCAATCTGCGATTCACAGCATGAGGCCATCTAAATGCATCAAGAACAACAAGCTACTGCACTCTAACATAACAACAAAATTCATGGCAGGGATCCACTCAATATGGTTGACAAAATATGAACACTGAGCTACGGCTAATTCACTCAATAGCAGGTTCAAACAAGCGTGGCAAAAGTGCAAAAGATATCAGGTTACAGACTTAGTGAAAACAACATGTCAGGAATTTAACACCAGGAAGCAATGTTTAGAGCAATATATCAACATGTAACATGAACATATAATGGCCTAGGAAAGCATGGCATGAAGCTACACAAAGCATACAACAAAAGTCCCTAACTGACCATAAGCCAAAAGGGATCAGAAAATACAATGGCAACCATGTGAACATAGCAACTTTCGTTAACAGATTCAGACTTAGTAGAAAACTGCAACATGGCAAAACAGATATCAAGTAGGCATGTTTACGAGCGCGATGCACTCACCACAAGGCATTGCATGATAAGCTAAGCATACACCCAGCAAGTAGACATGGCATAGAATCTAAACATGGCAAGAACAACAACATAACATGCATGGATCAACTACAACAACCTCGGCAAAATTGCTTAACATGTAAACAATCTGCCAGGAACATTTTATAGAAAAAGTAGAGCAAGATTGAGTCATGCTAGGGTGCTCCATAATTTCAAACAAAGACATTGATGGATAGAGCATAACAATATCTACAAAACATCCTTACTGATCATGCTCAAAAGTGGCATGGATCACTTTGTAGAAACAAGAATACATGGCATAAAAATACTGACAGGACAAACACTTAGAAGATTTCTAAGTCCCTAAAATCAGCAACATTACGAGAGCTAGTTTGCATTCTTGTGCTAGTCACCATAGAGATCATAAAAAAACATGGCATACACCCCTGTAAAGATGGCATGGCATACTTCAAAACACATGTAGAGCTCAAGGTCATAGGAGGCACACATTAAACATGGCAAAAATGACAAATGTCCAAACACTGCTAAGAATCTGAAACTAACATTGCATAGCCCTCTTGCAACAGCATTTAGGGCATCAAGATGAGCTCAAATGAACATGGTGCAATGGAATGAAATGAAGTGCTCGTCGAGACGAACAATTTGACATGCCACACGCCCAAAATGGAGCCACGGATGCAAAGTTATGATGCGATGAACAGTGCTAGAAATTATGCAGATCTCAGGACTTAGCAGATTTCACGGCGAGCGTCAAATAGCTAAAAAGCGCACGCGCAGGTTTTAGAGGGGTTGCTCACCAATGGGCTTGGCCCATGTGAAGAGGAGGTGAGGCAGGCCGGGCTAGGCAGGCCAGCTGGGCCGGATGGGAAATTCGGCCCACGCGGGCGCTGGGTCAACGGGCAGCAGGACGGGATCGGGCTCCTCTCGATCTTGTCAGGCGGCGGCGGCGCCGGAGTTTGAGCGCCGGCGAGGGTGCAGCAACGGCGGGGAGGGCGAAGGGCGCTGGGGACGGCCGGATCTGGTCGTTCCGGACCCATTCCGGCCGGTTCCGGTGGCAACTCGCGGCGGCGCGGCGACGAGGAAGCTCCGGCGCTGGGCGGAGTAGCAGTCAGAGGTGGCGGGGAACGATGCAGGGAGCTACTGGTCGCCGACGAGGTGCTCTGCGGCGGCGTGCGTGCGGAAGCCGAGGTTGGCGGCACGGCGAGGAGCAACGGCGGCCGGTGAGTGTGGAGAAGTGCGGCAGCGAGCCGGGCGAAGGGCGGCGGAGGAAGGCTTGGGCGCTCGGGCCCGGAGCGGCTTGGGCGGGCCAGAGATGGGCCGGCGGGCCAGGCGCGGTGGAGGGACGTGGGCGGGATGAGGTGGCGGCGCCTGAGTGGAGGAGAGGGGCGGCGAAGCTGACTTGGTAGCCTCTGATAGGCCGGAGTGAGGTGGCTGAGGGCGGCGGACATGTCCATCGGTTGTGGGGAAGTGTCCGGCGGCGCGAGGGGAAAAATTAGGGTTTCATCTGCGCGAGAATTTCGGAGGGAGACACATATTTATAGGTAGAGGGAGCTAGGAGAGTCCAAATGAGGTGCGGTTTTCGGCCACGCGATCGTGATCGAACGACCAAGATGATGGAGGGGGTTTAGGTGGGTTTTGGGCCACTATGAAGAGGTGTTGGGCTGCAACACACACAAGGCCTATACGGTTCCTCGGTTAACCGTTGAAGTATCAAACGAAGTCCAAATGGCATGAAACATGACAGGCGGTCTACCGGTAGTAAACCAAGGCCGCTTGGCAAGTCTCGGTCCAATCTGAGAACATTTAACACCTGCACACGAAAAGAGACAAAAGGAGGACGCCGGAGGACATAGGAGCGTCGGATTACAAAATGGACAACGAGGAAAATGCTCGGATGCATGGGACGAACATGTATGCAAATGCGATGCACATGATGACATGATATCAAATGCATGACACGCAAACAAATGACAAGGTAACAATGGCGAATAACTGGAAGACACCTGGCACAACGGTCTCGTGGCGTTACATCGTCACTTTGCCCTCAACTAGTCTCTGTTCATTTTGTAACTCATGTTTCGAGTTACTAATCTTAGCAACTGAACTACTATCTAATACCTAGGGGTTACTATGAACACTAGAGGACACATCAATAATCTATATATCAAATATACCTTTGTTCACTTTGCCATCCTTCTTATCCGCCAAATGTTTGGGGCAATTCCGCTTCGAGTGACCATTTCCTTTGTAGTAGAAGCACTCAGTTTCAGGCTTAGGTCGGGCTTCTTCCTGGGAGCAACAACTTTCTTGATATTCTTCTTGAAGTTCCCTTTCTTCCCTTTGCCCTTTTTATTGAAACTAGTGGTCTTGTTAACCATCAACACTTGATGCCCTTTCTTGATTTCTACCTCCGCAGCCTTTAGCATTGCGAAGAGCTCAGGAATTATCTTCGTCATCCCTCACATATTATAGTTCATTACAAAGTTGTAGTAACTTCGTGATAGTGACTAGAGAACTCTGTCAATAACTATCTTATCTGGAAGATTAACTCCCACTTGATTCAAGCGATTGTAGTGCCCAGACATTCTAAGCATATGCTCACTAGCTGAGCTATTCTCCTCCATCTTGTAGGCAAAGTACTTTGTCAGAGGTCTCATACCTCTTAACATGGGCATGAGTCTGAAATACCAATTTCAACTCTTGGAACATCTCATATGCTCCATATCGTTCAAAACATTTTTTAAGTCCCAATTCTAAGTCGTAACGCATGGTGCACTAAACTATCAAGTAGTCATCACACTGAGGTTGTCAAACGTTCATAATGTCTGCATCTGTTGCTGCAATAGTTCTGTCACCTAGTGGTGCATCAAGGACATAATTTTTCTGTGCAGCAGTGAGGATAATCCTCATATCACAGACCTAGTACACATCATTGCTACTATCATCTTTCAACTTAGTTTTCTCTAGGAACATATCATAAATAAAATGGGGAAGCTATACGCGAGCTATTGATCTACAACATAGATATGCAAATACTATCAGGACTAAGTTCATGATAAATTTAAGTTCAATTAATCATATTACTTAAGAACTCCCACTTAGATAGACATCCCTCTAGTCATCTAAATGATCATGTGATCCATATCAACTAAACCATGTCCGATCATCACGTGAGATGGAGTAGTTTTCAATGGTGAACATCACTATGTTGATCATATCTACTATATGATTCACGTTCGACCTTTCGGTCTTAGTGTTACGAGGTCATATCTACATATGCTAGGCTCGTCAAGTTTAACCTGAGTATTCTGCATGTGCAAAACTAGCTTGCACCCGTTGTATGTGAATGTAGAGCTTATCACACCCGATCATCATGTGGTATCTCGGCACGACGAAATGTAGCAACGGTGCATACTCAGGGAGGACACTTGTACCTTGAAATTTAGTGAGGGATCATCTTATAATGCTACCGCCGAACTAAGCAAAATAAGATGCATAAAAAGATAAACATCACATGCAGTCAAAATATGTGACATGATATGGCCATCATTATCTTGTGCCTTTGATCTCCATCTCTAAAGCACCGTCATGATTTCCTTCATCACCGGTGAGGGAGTCCTGGATTGGGGGGTGTTCGGATAGCCGGACTATACCTTCAGCCGGACTCCTCGACTATGAAGATACAAGATTGAAGACTTCGTCCCGTGTCCGGGAGGGACTTTCCTTGGCATGGAAGGCAAGCTTGGCGATACGGATATGTAGATCTCCTACCATTGTAACCGACTTTGTGTAACCCTAACCCTCTCCGGTGTCTATATAAACTGGAGGGTTTTAGTCCGTAGGACAACATACACAACAACAATCATACCATAGGCTAGCTTCTAGGGTTTAGCCTCTCCGATCTCGTGGTAGATCTACTCTTGTACTACCCATATCATCAATATTAATCAAGCAGGACGTAGGGTTTTACCTCCATCGAGAGGGCCCGAACCTGGGTAAAACTTCGTGTCCCCTGCCTCCTGTTACCATCCGGCCTAGACGCATAGTTCGGGACCCCCTACCCGAGGTCCGCCGGTTTTGACACCGACATTCGTGCTTTCATTGTGAGTTCCTCTGTGTCGTCACTGTCAGGCTTGATGGCTCCTACGATCATCAATAGCGATGCAGTCCAGGGTGAGACCTCCCTCCCCGGACAGATCTTCGTCTTCGGCGGCTTCGCACTGCGGGCCAATTCACTTGGCCATCTGGAGCAGATCGAAAGCTATGCCCCTGGCCATCAGGTCAGATTTGGAAGTTTAAACTACACGGCTAACATCCGCGGGGACTTGATCTTCGACGGATTCGAGCCAATGCTGAGCGCGCCATGCTATCACAACGAGCATGATCTAGCTCTGCCGCCGAACAGTGCCCTAGAGGCCGCACCCGCATCGGCTTCAACCCTTAATTTGGAGCCAATTGCGCCGATCGAGGATGGGTGGTTGGACGCTTCCTCGGGGGCTGAGATCCCAATGGCGATCGAGCCGAACACCAGCCCCGCACTCTGCAAGGCTCGTGACTCCAAGGAGCCGGACTCCTCTCCGGACTCCGAACCATTCATGCCCCTGCCAACCGAATCCGATTGGGCGCCGATCATGGAGTTTACTGCCGTGGACATCTTT
Source organism: Triticum urartu (assembly GCF_056163025.1). Taxonomy (NCBI): domain Eukaryota; kingdom Viridiplantae; phylum Streptophyta; class Magnoliopsida; order Poales; family Poaceae; genus Triticum; species Triticum urartu. The sequence continues at coordinate 446,866,713 of NC_141876.1, forward strand.
CAGCACTCGCCCTTTGGCGATATTATGAAATCACTAAAGTCTCTCTATTTATCAGGAGAGCCCTGGCCGGACTGCGGTCAGCAAGGTTGGGATACTGACGATGAAAAATTCAAAGCCCACCCACCACCCACTTTGTAGCCACTTTCGACGATTTAACCGACATGCTCGACTTCGACTCCGAAGACATCAACGGTATGAACACCGATGAAGGAGACGATGAAGAACCAGCGCCTATTGGGCCCTGGAACGCCACCTCATCATATGATGTATACATGGTGGATGCACCAAAAGATGACGACGAGGAGCGGAAGGACGCACCGAAGGCTTGTTCCCTCGAAAAGCAGTCAAAGCGGCGACGCAAGCGCCGCCCCAAATCCCGCCTCGACAGAAATAGCGATCACACAGACCCAGCGCTAGAGCAGGGCGAGCCACTGCCGGACAACGACAATACGGATAATTAAACCGAACAAACAAATTCTATCAAGGATAATGGTCCGGACGACATAACGTCGGACAGGCACCCGGAGCAGCAGAATGCCTGTAAAAGGCTTGTTGCCACCGCGAGGAGTCTTAAAAAGCAGAAGCAAAGGCTCAAGGCCGCGCAAGACACACTCCAAATCAGATGGAGTAAAATACTCAACACAGCAGCGAGGTACGGCGACAATCGCCCCTCCAAGAGCTACCCAAAGCAGAAGGTGCTACCCGAATTCGACGAGGAGGCCTCAGACCCCCCACAACCAAATATCAAAGCAGCCACCTGGTCGGATAGACAACGCCTCTACCAACACAGAGTGGCATACAACGCCGCTCACAATACAACACGCGACCCATGCGAGGGCTCGCACCCAAAGGATAGCGCAACAAGATCCATCTATGGACCACGCAAGCGCGCCCCAGCATACAATGCAACACAACAAACATCTGAACAACGCAGTACATCCAGCTACAGGGGTGTCGCGCACACCCTATGTTTCACCGATGAGGTGCTGGACCATGAATTTCCAGAGGTGTTCAAGCCCGTAAACATAGAGGCATATGACGGAACAACAGACCCTGGGGTCTGGATTGAGGACTACATCCTTCATATCCATATGTCTCGAGGAGATGATCTCCACACCATCAAGTACTTGCCCCTCAAGCAAAAAGGGCCAGCTCGTCACTGGCTCAAAGGCCTCCCCGAAAGCTCCATTAGAAGTTGGGAAGAGCTCGAAGACGCCTTTCGGGCAAATTTTCAAGGGACTTATGTCCGGCCTCCGGATGCTGACGATTTGAGTCATATAACTCAATAGCCCGGAGAGTCAGCCCGAAAGCTTTGGAATAGGTTTCTTACTAAAAAGAACCAGATTGTCGACTGTCCGGACGCCGAAGCCTTGGCAGCTTTCAAGCATAGCGTCCGTGATGAATGGCTCGCCAGACACCTCGGCCAAAATAAGCCGAGAACGATGGCCGCATTAACAAACCTCATGACCCGCTTTTGCGCGGGTGAGGACACCTGGCTAGCCAGATGCAGCACCAGCGACCCTAGTACATCTGAAGTTAGAGATGGAAACGGAAAATCACGGTGCAACAGCAATAAAAAACGCCGCAATAAAGAAGACAGCATGAAGGGCACGGCAGTAAATGCCGGATTCAAAAGATCTCGGCCAGGTCAAAAGTTGCCCCTTAAAGGCACCAGGGATGAATTGTCCAGCCTCAAAAAAATTCTGGACCAAGTATGTCAGATCCATAGTACCCCTGGTAAACCTGCTAATCGTACCCACAGAGAATGTTGGGTCTTCAAGCAGTCCGGCAAGCTCAACGCCGTACACAAGGAGGAGGATACACCAAGTGAAGACGAGGATGGGCCTCCCAAGCAAGACACGGGGGAACAAAAGAAATTTCCACCAGAAGTCAAAACAGTAAACGTGTTACACGTGATCAAGGGAAAAAACAACGCGGCACTCCCAGGAAAATATACACAAGTGCCTGTCACCGCGAAGTCCTACCACTGGTTGTCTCAACCGATCACTTTCGACAATCGCGATTACTCAGCAAGTATCCGACACGCAGGATGGGCTGCCCTGGTATTAGACCCAGCAATTGGCGGATATCACTTCACACGAGTCTTGATGGACGGCGGCAGTAGCCTAAACCTAATATATTAGGATACAATCAGCGGGATGGGGTTAGACCCAACACAAATTCGCCATAGCAATACTACCTTTAAAGGAGTAACGCCAGGCCTAGGGGCTCGTTGTACGGGCTCCCTCCTACTACAAGTTATATTCGGCTCCCCCGATGACTTCTGTCGCGAGCATTTAACCTTCCACATCGCTCCGTTTCAAAGTGGCTATCAAGCACAGCTCGGACGCAAAGATTTCGCTCGCTTTAATGCAATACCACACTACGCCTCCCTCACACTCAAGATGCCCGGTCCACGTGGCATCATTTCAGTGCATGGAAATATCAAGCGATCTCTGCGCGCCGAAGAGAGTGAGGCTGCCTTGGCAGCCGCACACTAAAGGTGCCCGGACCAGCGAAAGCATCCAATAGGTCGTCAAGACCTCAGACACAACTAATCGTGTCCGGCGCCGCAACTTATACCGAGTAAATGGTCACACCCCTATTTGTCAATACAAGGGGCTCAACGCGCGCAGACAAGTGGCAATTTCTTCTCATCTTGAATTATACATGGTTTCTTTAAAAAAACTATCTTTTCGCACGAGAACTTTTTCACCTAAATTCCTCTCTTTTACAGACGATCATCGTGCTACACCCGTCCAGGATAAGGAACAACGGAGACACAGGCGCAGACGTGCAGCAGGGACCCGCTCCAAGGATTCTTTTTAGATTAAGACCTTGCGTAAACCTTTTTTACTGTCTCTTGTTGATACATATCCACCGTTGAGAAGGATGCTGACGTCTTGGCATGTGGCCACGCCAGAACAATGCACGTACCTAGACACAAGGAAATTCTTACAAAGGCCATTGTTTAGGCCCGATTTATACCACTAAGACCGAATACCTTAGGGAGTGTTCGGCGTCGCGAGTTTGGCCTTATATGCATCAGCTCTGAATCATTGTCTTTCTCAAATGTTGGGTTTGCCCGGCTCCTGTGTTTTGGTGCCTTATGTTCCGCTTTACCGGCTAAGGTAGCACCAGGAGAACTACTGTGATTGTGTCCTGGTTCATCCGGACGAGCACCGCAATAGAGAAAGCCGAAAACTAACTGTCATGATATAGCGTGAGACTGGTCAACCACTCGATGACCTGTTGGAATGTTAGAATTCCTCCGCCTTAACGAAGGGCCATTTCCCGGCTAGGCATGTACGCACCCCGGGATCGGGAGAGTGCGGAGCCACTAGGGGCTATTTAGTAGCCCCACTGCCAAACTCCTATGGCTAAGTGAAAGTGCTAAAGCATTATAGTCCGGTTGCCTCGCTCGCTCCGCTATCACCTCCTTAATAGGACCAAGACGTTGGGTTAAGTGTGAACACGTGTTTTTGCGAGCACCTCCGCATTATATGCGTGAGGGTTGAAGCCGACGGCTGCAATCTTTCAGGTTATACACATGTATACATAAACGGCCGCCCAGGAGGCATCATATTACTTTCAGGCAAAACTATAAAAATAGCCTTATAAAAATTATAAAAGCATTTCGCTTACAATGTGATTACATATCACTCAAACATAATATTTTTTGAGCACTGGGTCTCTATCAAACGAGCACCCTCAAGAACTTCTTCAAAGTAGTGCTCAGCAGCCATTCGGCCTATGGCCGAATCCTACACTGCAACAGTGGTAGCATCCATCTCCTCCCAGTATGCTTTAACACGGGCAAAGGCCATCCGTGAGCCCTCTATGCACGCCGACCTCTTCATCGCATTAATGCGCGGCACCACGTCAAGGAACCGCTGCACCAAGCTGAAATAGTTGTTGGGTTTTGGCCTTTCCGGCCATAGCTGATCCACAACAGACCTCATGGAGAGTCCGGACAACCTATTCAGTTCGGCCCATTCTGCTAATTGGTTAGTCAATGAAAGCGGATGCCCGGGAGAATGGAATTGTGTCCAAAACAGCTGGTCCACTTCACAGTCCGTCTGACCCTGGAAGTACTTGGCCGCATCGGCAGCGCTCGCCGCCAAATCCATATACACATCCTCCGAACTCCACAGCCAATCCTGAGGGGCATACCGTGGATCTCCGAACTTCCTCCGCAACATAAAGGATTTCCCAGCTACAATATCCCCGGCTTCCCGCAGCTCCTCCGTCTTCGCCCTCATAGCAGAGCGGGTGTCTTTTCTCGTCGCAGCGGCCTTCTCATGATCCGATGACTTCGCTAGGTTTTCCTTTTCAAGAACTCGGCAACGGTCGGCGGCGGCTTTTAATTCTATGGCCATCTTGGCCATCTTATCTCGGCTCTTGCCATGCGCGGCCTTCTCGGCTTTCAACTCTTCGGCTGCCTTCAAAGCAGCCGCATTACCAAACCTTGCTTGTTCCTTGGCTCGGGCAAGTTCTGCCCGCAAGGCTTCAACAGTGGCAGCTCCATCTGCAGTCACAACACATTAAAGATACTGGCATCATGCTGCTCTTACTATGTGGCGTTTACCAGACAATGACACTTACACTTACCCTGTGCCGTTTAAATGGGGAAACTCGCTAGTCCGGCTAGCCACCGGAGCTTCCATCACCTGCACATAGAGGTCGTATGGTTACTACCTGGGATTATAATCCTTTGTTCGTCGTCGTTTCCGATGACAACCAGAGTCTCAGGGGATACTATCTACACAGGGCACACCTAGCATGTGCAGGACTATCATACATTATTTTACGTACCTCAAAGCTTGTCAGTAGACTCATAAAAGCTTTATGCAATCCGCTTTCGGCGGACAAGATTCTCTCCATCACCGTATTCATCATCATACGGTGTTCATCTGAGATGGCCGCTTGCCCCACCAACTCCCTCAGAACATCCGATCGCACACCAGACGGTGCCGGACTCTTTTGTCTGCTCTCTTCGGGAGCCGGACACAGGGAGCTTCGGGGGTCAATGGGATTGTCCTCTGGCCTCAACGGACTCGGAGAGGCCCTCCGCGACGACAGTTCGGGGTCGCCCGCTTCTGGAGCGGAGGAGTCCGGAGGAGGCATTTCGCTCTTCATCATCTCTGGAAGAAGATCCCCCGAAGACGAGCTCATTTGAGAGGGGCAAAGGCCCGAACTGCAAAGATATATGCGGTGGTTATTTTCTCAGAAGAAAAAGATGGCATACCTGTGCTATTAAAGTATTTCGGGTCACTTACGAGTCGCTGGAGACTTGATCCCCCCGCGGACTTTGTGCGGCAAAAGCACCCCCCAAGGTAGGAACCCATGTGGGAGACTTCTTCTCCCGTTTGGAAGCTTCGGCTTCCGAATCCCCGGGCGTAGTCCTTTTCCTCCTCCGTTCGTCTTCCTTCATGGAGACGCTCGCTCCCTTGGTTAGAATGGGCAGCGTTGGGGGCCCGCATCCGCCCATATTATCCTCCCTAGTATCTTCCTTCAAGGGCTCCGGGCAAGGTGCGACCTGGAGCATCTTTTGCAATACCGGATTGTCCAAACCCTCAGGGAGGGGGGCCGAACACCGGATCAACTTCGCCTTTGTTAGCCAGTCCTGGTCAAAAAAGTGAACTCTTAGAAACTTCGTACCAAATGCGAGACAGTATGTTCGGCCGGAAGATCCCTTACCTGTTCGGCGGCGTGGTTACTGCTCAGGCCCACGTCCTCGTGATTTCCGGACACTCTACCTAAGGTCCGAAGAATGACTTGTACATCTCCTCGTGCGTCAGGCTGAGGAAATTTTGAATGACACGCGGTCCCTCGGGATTGAACTCCCACAAGCGAAGGGGCCGGCGTTTGCAAGGATGGACTTGACGAACCAGCATGACTTGTATTACCGCGACCAAACTAAAATCTCCATTGAAGAGATCTCGAATGCGGCTTTGCAGTATAGGCACGTCCTTGGCTGGACCCCAGCTCAGTCCTCTGCTAATCCATGACATCAGTTGTGGTGGAGGGCCCGAGTGGAAAACAGGGGCGGCCGCCCACTTGGCACTTCTAGCAGCCGTGATGTAAAACCACTCCTGTTGCCACAATTCAGGCACCTCTGGAATGGAACCTTTGGGCCATGGAGCTCCTGTCATCTTGCGTATTGAGGCACCCCCACACGCTGCATGTTGCCCCTTGATCATCTTCGGCTTTACTTCAAAGGTCTTGAGCCATAGGCCAAAGTGAGGGGTAACCCGGAGGAAAGCCTCACACACGACAATAAATGTCGTGATATGAAGAAAGGTGTCCGGGGCTAGATCATGGAAATCTAGCCCATAATAAACCATCAAACCCCTGACAAAAGGCTCCAGAGCAAGGCCTAGACCTCGGAGGAAGTGGGAGATGAACACGACAATCTTGTTGGGTTCGAGGGAGGGGACGGCCTGCCCTCGGGCAGGCAGCCGATGCGGAATCTCGGCGGTCAGATATCTGCCCCCCTCAACTTTTTGATGTCTTCTTCCGTCACGGAGGAAGGCATCCATCGGCCTTGAAGGCTAGATCCGGACATGATTGAAGGTTCGGAGCACCTGACCTGAACTTTGGGTGTTTGAGCTCGAGGTAGGGGAAGGATTCGATTGAGCACGAGAGGGAAAAAATAAAAGCCTTGTCCCTTTATAAAGAGGGTGAATATCAAGCGTCCTCTCCGTGGCCGTTTGGACTTGCCTATAGTCTAGGAGTCCTAGAAGCGGTTGGGATACCCACACCCATATTGATGAGAATCCCGGAATACGGGGACATGATCTCTCCTTCGACGAGACGTGCCGAGGAAACCGCCTCGCATAACACGCTGAGGTGGGGTAATAAGACGATTTGGATAAAGGCTTGGCCGTGGTGCGATGTCACACTACGGAATACGTCAGTAGATTAGATTTGTGTAAATATTATTCTCTCTATGGCAATATGTGGAAACTTATTTTGCAGAGCCGGACACTATCTTTGTGTTCAAAATCTTCTATGAAGTACTTGGAGGAGGAACCCGCCTTGCAATGCCGAAGACAATCTGCGCGCCGGACTCGTCATCATTGAAGCTTGGTTCAGGGGCTACTGAGGGAGTCCTTGATTAGGGGGTGTTCGGATAGCTGGACTATACCTTCAGCCGGACTCCTAGACTATGAAGATACAAGATTGAAGACTTCGTCCCGTGTCCGGGAGGGACTTTCCTTGGCGTGGAAGGCAAGCTTGGCGATACGGATATGTAGATCTCCTACCATTGTAACCGACTTTGTGTAACCCTAACCCTCTCCGGTGTCTATATAAACTGGAGGATTTTAGTCCGTAGGACAACATACACAACAACAATCATACCATAGGCTAGCTTCTAGGGTTTAGCCTCTCCGATCTCGTGGTAGATCTACTCTTGTACTACCCATATCATCAAAATTAATCAAGCAGGACGTAGGGTTTTACCTCCATCGAGAGGGCCCGAACCTGGGTAAAACTTCGTGTCCCCTGCCTCCTGTTACCATCCGGCCTAGACGCACAGTTTGGGACCCCCTACCCAAGATCCGCCGGTTTTGACACCGACAACCGGCTTGACACCTTGTTCTACGTCGTACCGTCGTTGTCGTCTCGCCAACTATTGTTTCTACAACTATCACTAGTGCATAGTGATAAGGTAAAGCAATTACACGGCGATTGCATTTCATACAATAAAGCGAAAACCATAAGGCTCCTGCCAGTTGCCCATAACTTTTACAAAACATGATCATCTCATACAATAATTTATATATCATCACGTCTTGACCATATCACATCACAAAATGCCCTGCAAAAACAAGTTAGACATCCTATACTTTGTTGTTCCAAGTTTTACGTGGCTGCTACGGGCTTCTAGCAAGAACCGTTCTTACCTATGCATCAAAACCACAACGATTTTTCATCAAATGTGTTGTTTTGACCTTCAACAAGGACCAGCTGTAGTCAAACTCGATTCAACTAAAGTTGGAGAAGCAGACACCTGCCAGCCACCTGTGTGCAAAGCATGTCGAGGTTGTGTAGCGACACATGCCAAGGGATGGCTAATCATGCAGAGGTACAAGAGTACGTCATCGGGCTCTAGAAGCGAGAGTGAGCGAGACCACATACACCTGCGAATCTTACCTAGGTTCGGGGCTCTCCAAGGAGATAACACCCCTAGTCCTACTCTGCGGGGTCTCCGCATGATCACTATCTCAACAAGGTAGCTACAAGCTTGCTCCTTGAGTTGTTTGGCTAGAGGAGGAAGAAGAACAAGGCTAGCCCTACTTCCCTCTCTCTATGTGGGTGTGTGTCTTCTAAGGTTCTGAACCCTTCGCACGGGTGACCTGGGGGATTTATATAGGCCTACCCCCAGCGGTACAATGGTAATCCGGCCAGGTGTAGGACTCGGCCGTCAGTGCCTCTAGACGCTGGCTTCTCCGCCAGCTGCTGGGGCTTGCCACTTGGTGGGTCCCGTCGGCTGTCGTGTACTCGGCCGACAGGCCGTGCTTGCCGCTAGCAGGTCTGGTTGATCATTCCGCATTGTAGCCTTGCTACTGATGATGGATGCTTTGTCAGGGGAAGCGTGGCTACAGTTCCGCCGCCTGGTGGGCATTCACTGTAGCCACTCCCCGTCTCTTCTGGTTAATGGCGCACGGACTTTAAGGGGGGGAGGGGCCGCCTGGTAGCTAGGAGGCGGCCTACCCCCGTTGCCACCTGCTAGGGATTCGCCGCCTTCTAGGGCTTGCCGACAGGTAGGCCCCGCCGCCTGCTGACCATACCGACAGGCCGTCGTGGGAGCATAGCTCCCTAGGTAGTAGGTGATGTCATGGGCCGCGTGGCTACAGTACCCCACCGGGCGAGGGGCGTCCGCCGGGTACACCCGTACTGTAGCCACGCTCAACCCTCGATTCGGGGGTGGCAGGTTGCACTGTAGCCATGCCTCGTCCCGTCATAGTTATGTGGGTGCAAACTTTGAGGGAAGGAGGGTTCTCCTGCTAGGAGTCGGCCGCCTCATTGCCGCCTTCTGTATTCTGCCACCTTCTAGCCGTCGGCCTCCTCGACCAGTCGGCCCAAGAAGCCGATCGTTCGTCCAAGAGGTGTGAGGGGCGCAGTTGGCCTCGATGTCTTGAAATACCATGGGGGGCTGATGAGGCTACCCGTGGTCATTTACTCCGACAGTAGTCCCCGAAGCTGTTGGGCGCCGTGGCTGAAGAGGCAAGGAGCCTCAGCAGCTTCCTACTCTGAGTTTCCTAGTAGCTTTGCTTCGTCCATCTTCTGGAGGCGCCGACAGCTAGGAGCCGACCATGGCCAGGCTGGCCGCTTAGTGATTCGAAACATCTTGGTGGGGGCCGAGTGGCACGCCAGCCGGATGACAGGCTTGCCGCCCGTTGCTCACCCGCCACGTGGAACCAACAGGCCAGGCGAGCCTGCCAGCCCACGCGCGCAACGGGACATCGCCGTAGGCCGGGGCCCGCACTACAAGGCCTCGGCACACGCATGGATCCAATGCGACCGAGCGGGTGGTTGGGCTTCTATGGCGCATTAACCGCACGTCGTCAAGGCGCGGAAGGTGTGGGGTCGTGGGGAGAGTGGGCGCGGTTAATCCCACGACCCCCACGTCTCGCCCCCTCGGCTCCGCTGCCAGGGGATATAAGTAGGGGGAGGATGGGGCGGCAGACGCATGTGTGCCCTCCTCCCCTTCGTCTTTGCCTTTCTCTTTCTCTTCTCCTTGCTACCGCCGCACCCCTTCCTCTTGCTGAGGTGCCACAGGAGCTTGCCGTCGCCGGGCCTCCTCGCACCGTGGCCTCCTCGTTCCACCGCGGATTCACCCACTCGTCGCCGCACTATGCTCCTGTCGAGCATCCATATCCATGGCGTGAGAATGGGCCGGCGATTGGGATGGCTCCGACGTCCATGAATACCACCTCACTTTTCTTCGCCAGAAGCGGCAGCTGCCTCACGAGAAGCAGGTATAGGTGATTCTTCCTCCTGAGGCGGAGATCTCACTGATGCCGAAGGACAGCGAACACGTCGTCTTCCGGTCGCACTTTCCTCGCGGCTTCGGACTGCCCGCCAGCCGCTCCTTCCTCACCTTCTACAAAGTACAGCCGCAACACCTCACGCCGAATACGGTGGTGCTGCTAGCCGCCTTCGTCACCCTTTGTGATGGCTACCTCGGCACACTCCCCACCCTTGAGCTCTGGGGGACTTCTTCTACCTCAAGCTCAGTACCGCCGCCAAGACCAAGGCGGCCCAGGGCGGAGCCTACATCATAGTGCGGTGTTCGGGTTCCAGGGTCCGCTTCCCAGCCCTTGCCTTGCTGTAGTCGGCCAAGCTGTGGCAGAGATCTTACTTCTACGCCAAGAACATCCATCCAACGATGGACTACGTCAACCTGCCGGCTGATGCAACCGGCCCATCGGTCGAGCCCCGCACCAACTAACAATTTCGGCCGAAGAACCTATCGGCTGCCTCCTCCGCCGCTCTTGCCCGGCTTCAGGTGATGACGGAGTCGAAGGGGCTCAAGGCCTCGGATCTGCTGACCGCCTTCATGGCGCGCCGAGTGCTTACCCTCCAAGCCCGACCCCACATCATCAGTCGTATGAGCGGGCACCGGGACCCATGCCAGATGTGCACCAAGGAGTTGCCGAACATGGAGGTGGTCCGGCTGGTGAATTACTTCTCCAACTGCAAGCTCTCGGAGAAAGAGTGGTGGTTTGGCAAGCCACCATATAGCCATGCATACCCGCCGCCTGCGGTGAGTCTTTTAATTCCTTTTCCCTTCATTTGTCCAGGTTCTTTTTTTTGCCGCCTGACCAGTCGGCCATGGCGCAGATCATCTTGACCAGTCGGCAGCCGACGCCCTGGAGCCAGGTCATCAGTACCTGTCAGACCGGTCGCTGAGCGACGTGGACGACCCTAATTTGGGGCGGCCAACAGGAAGAGGACGATGCCACAGGCGGTGGTGGTGATGGAGTAGGCAGCTCCTTAGGAGGCGGCCTTGGGGATTGGCCGGATGACGACAACGAGGACAACGCGCCACGACACAGCCGCGACGCCGACAGGGCGGGCGCGAGTTGTTTGGCCGCAACGAATGAGGCAGGCGGTGCACCGGAGCGCCAAGATGACATCGGATTATATGACAGCCGGCCCAAGAAGCAAAAGAACTCAGCCGTCGCGACCAAGCGGCAGGAGGCCGCCGCGAAGGCGGCCCAATTCCAAAAGGCCCTAAGGCGGCTCCCACTTTTGTCCGGGTAAGTGTCTTGATACTTTTTGCGTTTCTACCTTGTGTTTCCTTTTCTTCTCCTTGCAAACTTCTTATCTCTCGCTGGCCCAATCAGGCTTGGTGATTGGGACAGTGATACGTCTCCAACGTATCTACTTTTCCAAACACTTTTGCCCTTGTTTTGGACTCTAACTAGCATGATTTGAATGGAACTAACCCAGACTGACGATGTCTTCAGCAGAATTGCCATGGTGTTATTTTTGTGAAGAAATAAAAGTTCTCGGAATGACTTGAAAATCAACGAAGAATATTTTTGGAATATATAAAAAATACTGGCGAAAGAATCAAGGCCAGGGGGCCCACACCCTGTCCACGAGGGTGGGGGCGCGCCCCTGCCTCATGCGCCCCCTGGTGCTCCACCGACCTCAACTCCAACTCTATATATTCACGTTCGGGGAGAAAAAAATCAGAGAGAAGGATTCATCGCGTGTTACGATATGGAGCCGCCGCCAAGCCCTAATATCTCTTGGGAGGGCTGATCCGGAGTCCGTTCGGGGCTCCGGAGAGGGGAATCTGTTGCCATCGTCATCATCAACCTTCCTCCATCACCAAATTCATGATGCTCACCGCCGTGCATGAGTAATTCCATCATAGGCTTGCTGGATGGTGATGGGTTGGATGAGATTTATCATGTAATCAAGTTAGTTCTGTTAGAGTTTGATCCCTAGTATCAATTATGTTCTGAGATTGATGTTTCTATGACTTCGCTATGCTTAATGCTTGTCACTAGGGCCTGAGTGCCATGATTTCAGATCTGAACCCATTATGTTTTCATGAATATAAGTGTTAATGCTTTGGTCCGGTACTCTATTAAAAGGAGGCCTTAATATCCCTTAGTTTCCAATAGGACTCCGCTAACACGGGAGGGTAGGACACAAAATGTCATGCAAGTTCTTTTCCATAAGTACGTGTGACTATATTCGGAATACATGGCTACATTACATTGATGAACTGGAGCTAGTTCTGTGTCACCCTATGTTATAACTGTTGCATGAGGAATCGCATCTGACATATTATCCATCACTGATCCATTGCCTACGAGCTTTTGACATATTCATCTTTGCTTAGTTACTTTTCTGTTGCCTTTGTTACAATCACTACAAAACTGCTACTGTTACTTTTGCTACCATTACCGCTACTATCATAGTACTTTGCTACTAAATACTTTGCTGCAGATATTAAGTCTTTCAGGTGTGGTTGAATTGACAACTCAACTGCTAATACTTGATAATATTCTTTGTCTCCCCTTGTGTCGAATCAATAAATTTGGGTTGAATACTGTACCCTCGAAAACTGTTGCGATCCCTTATACTTGTGGGTTATCCAGACTATTTTCTAGCGCCGTTGCCGGGGAGCGTAGCTCTATTCTTTGAGTCACTTGGGATTTATATCTGCTGATCACTATGAGGAACTTGAAAGATGAAAGAACCAAGATTTATCCCTCAACTATGAGGGGAGGTAAGGAACTGCCATCTAGCTCTGCACTTGATTCACCTTCTGTTATGAGTAAACTTGCGAGACCTAAACCTGCTTCTGCTATTAATTCTGATATGTCGCATGTTATTGATGATGCCACTTCAACTTTGCATGATACTTATGATGAAACTACTTCTATGCTTGATAATACTGTGCCACTAGGTGAATTTCTTGATGAACAACTTGCTAGGGTTAGAGAGAATGAAATTATTGAAACTGATAATATTGATGAGAGTGATGATGAAGGTTCTCCCCTAGATATGAATTGCCTGTTGTGCCTGAGGGTTATGTTATGGATGAATAAACTGATAGAGACTTTTTAGCTTGCAATGATAGATATGATCTTAAGAAATTATTAGCTAAGCTGAAAGAAAAATCCTTGAATGCTAGAATGAAATATGACCTTGCTTTTGCTACTTCACCTATCTGTATTTCCGATAAGGATTATGATTTCTCTGTCGGCCCTGAGTTAATTACTTTGGTTGAATTTGATCTTTTCCATGGTTATGAAACTGAAACTGTTGTGGCACATCTTACTAAATTGAATGATATAGCCACCATGTTCACTAATGATGAGAAAACTCGCTATTACTTTATACTTAAGTTATTTCCGTTATCATTAAAGGGTGATGCTAAAACATGGTTTAATTCTCTTGATCCTGGTTGTGTCCGTAGTCCCCAAGATATGATTTATTACTTCTCTGCTAAATATTTCCCCGCTCATAAGAAATAAGCTGCATTAAGGGAAATATATAATTTTCTGCAAATTGAAGAAGAGAGTCTCCCACAAGCTTGGGGGAGGCTTCTCCAATTACTTAATGCTTTGCCTCATCATCCTCTCAAGAAAAATGAAATACTTGATATCTTTTCTAATGGACTAACTGATGCTTCCAGAGACCACCTGGATAGTTGTGCTGGTTGTGTTTTCAGGGAAAGAACTGTTGATCAAGCTGAATTGCTATTGAATAATATGCTGAGTAATGAAAATGATTCGAGACTTCCTGAACCAACTCCGAAGAAAAGGGGTATCCTATTTCTCAATCCTGAAGATATGAAAGAGGCAAAAAAATCTATTAAAGAAAAAGGTATTAAAGCTGAAGATGTTAAGAATTTACAACCTATTGAAGAAATACATGGTATTGATAACCCGACATAGGTAGTAAAAGGTAAATTCTCTCTATAGATTTGATGAAGGTGATATCCCTCGTTATAAGTCTGCTAGCCTATGCTGAGATGAGTTTGATAATTTTATGGTTAAATAAGAAAACTTCGATGCTTATGTTGGTAGATAATTGAAACGCAATGCTTATATGATTGAACACTTGAGTGATTATATGTCTAGAGTTAAAGGTGAACTTAAACTTATTAGTAAACATGCTTCTATGGTTACCACTCAAGTAGAACAAGTACTTAAAGCTGAGAATGATTTGCTCAATGAATTAAATAATAAGAAAAATGATAATGTTGTTAGAGTTGTGACTAGAGGGGGTAAAATGACTCAGGATCCTTTGTATCCTGAGGGCCACCCTAAGAGGATTGAGCAAGATTCTCAGAGAATTGATGTTGATGCACCTAGTTCTTCTAAAAATAAGAAAAAAGAAATATGACAGGACTTTGCATGCTTCTAGTGAACCTGTTGTTGACACACCTAAGAATCCCAATGATATTTATATTTCTGATGCTGAAACACAATCTGGTAATGAACATGGACCTAGTGATAATGTTAATGATGATGTTCATGTTGGTGCTCAACCTAGCAATAATAATGATGTAGAGATTGAACCGGTTGTTGATCTTGATAACCCACAATCAAAGAATCAATGTTATGATAAGAGAGACTTTGTTGCTACGAAGCATGGTAAAGAAAGAGAACCATGAGTTCAGAAACCCATGCATTTTCCTCCTAAACCATCCAAGAAAAAGGATGATGAGGATTTTGAGCGCTTTGCTGAAATGATTAGACTTATCTTTTTGCGTATGCGTTTGACTGATATGCTTAAAATGAATCCTTATGCTAAGTACATGAAAGATATTGTTACAAATAAAAGAAAGATACTGGAAGCTGAAATTTCCACCATGCTTGCTAATTATACTTTTAAGGGTGGAATACCCAAGAAACTTGGAGATCCGGGAGTGCCAACTATACCATGCTCCATTAAAAGAAACTATGTTAAAACTGCTTTATGTGATCTTGGAGCCGGTGTTAGTGTTATGCATCTCTCTTAATATCGTAGACTTGATTTGGATAAGTTGACACCTACTGAAATATCTTTGCAAATGGACGATAAATCAACTGCTATACCTGTCGGTATTTGTGAGGATGTGCATGTTGTGGTTGCAAACGTTACTATTTTAATGAACTTTGTTATTCTTGAAATTCCCGAGGATGATAGTATGTCTATTATTCTTGGTAGACCCTTTTTGAATACTGCAGGGGCTGTTATTGATTGCAACAAAGGCAATGTCACTTTTCATGTTACTGGTAATGAGCATATGGTACACTTTCCAAGGAAACAACCTCAAGTCCATAATATCAATTCTATTGGAAAAACTTCAATGATTACTATTAGAGGTTTTGAATTTCCTCTTCCTAGGGTCAAGAAGAAATATGATATTCTTATTGTTGGGGATGTGCATATCCCCGTTGAGGTAACCTAGTGTTATCCGAAAATTCTCAGGTTTCATGTTATTTGAAAAGAGTTTCTTAACAAGACTTGATCAACCTTGTTAGTGGATTAGCATGAGATGGATGAAGTTAGAAAGCACAACTCTCTATACCCTCCTTTTACTTTCTGTTATTTATATTTAATAAAGGAAAAATAGTATTTTCTGTCTGTTTTCTGAATTATCCTTGCAATAAAAAATACCCCGAAAGTAAAATTCCTCCAAATGTCCTGAAAATTTTATATGATTTTTTCTAGAATATTTAAGAATTATTGGCACTGAGAACACACCAGGGGGCCCACCATGTGCCCACGAGGGTTGAGGGCGCGCCCACCTCCCTAGGGCGCGCCCCTGCCTCGTGGACCCCACGTGGGCCCCCTCCATTTATTCTTGCACCCACACACTTCGACTTCCTCCAGAAAAAATCATCCGCCTGCTCGAACAGTATCTCCTACTCACTAATATTTTTGTGCAAAATTTTCATTTCCATGCTAGGAGGTCGCCACCTTATGTGGATTTTTATTTGTATGATGAGTATAAGGAGATGTCACTTTTTGACTTTTGTGTGGTTTGCAAGTTGCCCTTTGAGGGCAGCGTCGAGGAACCACATCCTAGGGATGTGGCAGGACTTATTGATATGATTGCTATAGGGGAAACGAGAAAAGTGTCAAAAGCAAGAACTACTAGCATACATTTTCCTGTTTTACATTACTATGCAATATTCGCTAGTAGATGTTTAATTGGCCACGGGAACACTGTGGGGCCTCAGTGCTCCTGAACTCACCATTTTGTGCCATGCTTTATTCTGTGACAGAACTTTCAGTTTAGGTGATATGGTTTCTAAACGGTCGAGTCTGAACCGTACAAAGGGCCCCATCTTTGGAGGTATCTTTGCTTCGCGTCTTGCTAAATATTTTGAGATACCTATTAGACACTATGGGAAAGTGGAAAAGTTGCTGCCCCCTATTTTCTTAGATTATAAAAGTATGGTAGCACATGATTTTATTTGCGAGGATAAGGAGAAGAGACCCATTTATAACCTGGTGTTGAGTGAAAAGACTTGTCAGATTATTACCCTGCCTGCACCTTCTTTGTTTAACATTTGTTCAGGCACATACATCATGCTGCCCGATGACATTTATGCATATTGGGAGCAAACACGATCCCCAGAGCCAGAGCCAGAGCCATCTCCGGACCCTTATCGACAATCTGTTTATCAGTGGGGCCTGGAGGAGATCGCCAACCACTGGCACCCCAAGGATACTCCTGAGTACACTGGAGGGGACCACTTTGATCCATGGGCATAGACCAACTTAGGCCAAAAGCCTAAGCTTGGGGGAGTACGTATTTCTCACCGACATTACATTCATGTTCACACACTCATGCCAGTTGTCTGTGCTGATACTTTTTCATTGTATCATCCATTCTAGTTTATTTTCTTTTTAAGCCTTCTTCTTGTGTGTTTGAAAACCCTTAATAAAAACCAAAAAATTAGTTGTAGCTTTTAGCTAGTTTACTTTCCATGCTTGTAGTAGTACTAATTAAAAGAAAACCCAAAAAGATTTATCATTCTTCTTTTACTTGTTGGGAGCTTTCTCGTGTAAATAGTTTTATTTCTTTTCTTTTCTTTGGGGTCGAGAGGAGAAGACCATGATGAAAATGTTGAAGCGGCTCTCATTTGAATTATTGTTGATCTAACCAAGAGCCCATATTACCTTGTCTTCTCCCTTGTATTGAATGCTTGCAGATTCCAGCTTAGTCCAATGCACGTGCACTATTATTATTATCCACACTGTTCGGTTGTGCAAGTGAAAGGCAATAATGACGATATATGATGGACTTATTAAGATGAGAGAAGCTGGTATGAACTCGACCTCTCTTGTTTTTGTAAATATGATTAGCTCATCATTCCCAATTCAGCCTATTATGAATGAAAAATGTTTGCAATGAAAATTAGATATTATAGTTGCTCATGCCATGCTTAATTTGCTAGGAGTTTATAATGGTTTACCTTCCGTGCCAACAAGCTATTAAAATGGTTGTAATGTGGTATGATAGGGTCGTATCCTCCTTCGAACGATTCGAGTGGCTTGACTTGGCACATGTTCACGCATGTAGTTGAAACAAAATCAACATAGCCTCCACGATATTTATGTTCATGGTGAATTATATCCTACTCATGCTTGCATTCAATGTTGATTAATTTTAACGCATGGTCATGATTGTTGTCGCTCTCTAGCTGGTCACTTCCCAGTCTCTTTATAGCCTTCACTTATACTAAGCAGGAATATTGCTTGTGCATCCAACTCCATAAACCCCAAAGTTATTCCACATGAGTCCACCATACCTTCCTATATGCGGTATCTACCAGCCGTTCCAAGTAAATTTGTATGTGCCAAACTCTAAACCTTCAAATGAAATTTTGTTATGTATGCTCGAATAGCTCATGTATCAACTAGGGTTGTCTATATCTTCCATGCTTGGCGGGTTATTCTCAAGAGGAGTGGACTCTGCTCCTCATTCATGAGAAAATGGCTGGTAACCGGGATGCCCAGTCCCATGCTCAAATCAAATCAAAATAATTGCAAACAAAACTCCCCCGAGATTGTTGATAGTTGGAGGCACCCGTTGTTTCAGACAAGCCATGGATTGATGTTTGTTGGTGGTAGGGGGAGTATAAACTTTACCATTCTTCTTGGGAACCGCCTATAATGTGTGTAGCATGGAAGATATCAAGATCTCTCGGTTGTTATGTTGACAATGAAAGTATACCACTCAAAATATTATTCATCCCTATTTCAAAAGTCGAGCTCTGGCACCTCTACAAATCCCTGCTTCCCTCTACGAAGGGCCTATCTATTTACTTTTATGTTGAGTCATCATCCTCTTATTAAAAAGCACCAGTTGGGGAGCACCGCTATCATTTGCATGTATTATTATTAGTTTATATTGAGTATGACTCTGACTGGATCTCTTTTTACCATGAATTACAATTTCCAGTCAGCCCTTGATCTTCAGAGGTGCTCTGCATTTATGTTTTTTGGTCTCAGAAAGGGCTAGCAAGATACCATCTTGTTATATCACATTATGATTGTTTTGAGAAAGTGTTGTCATCCGAGTTTTATTATTCATCATCGCTAGTTGATTATGCCATTGATATGAGTAAACATGAGACCTAAATGTTATTGTGAATATGGTTAGTTCATAATCTTTGCTGAAAATTTGAATGTTGGCTTTACATATTTAAACAACAAGAGTAAACAGAGTTTGTAAAAGTTTTTCTTTATCACTTTCAGTTTGTCAACTGAATTGCTTGAGGACAAGCAAAGGTTTAAGCTTGGGGGAGTTGATACGTCTCCAACGTATCTACTTTTCCAAACACTTTTGCCCTTATTTTGGACTCTAACTTGCATGATTTGAATGGAACTAACCCGGACTGACGTTGTTTTCAGCAGAATTGCCATGGTGTTATTTTTGTGTAGAAATAAAAGTTCTCGGAATGACCTGAAAATCAATGGAGAATATTTTTGGAATATATTAAAAAATACTAGCGAAAGAATCAAAGCCAGGGGTCCCACACCCTATCCACGGCGGTGGGGGGCGCCCCTGGCTCGTGGGCCCCTTGGTGCTCCACCGACCTCAACTCCAACTCTATATATTCACGTTCGGGGAGAAAAATCATATAGAAGGATTCATCGCGTTTTACGATACGGAGCCACTGCCAAGCCCTCATCTCTCTCGGGAGCGCTGATATGGAGTCCGTTCGGGGCTCCGGAGAGGGGAATCCATCGCCATCGTCATCATCAACCTTCCTCGATCACCAATTTCATGATGTTCACCGCCGTGCATGAGTAATTCCATCGTAGGCTTGCTGGACGGTGATGGGTTGGATGAGATTTATCATGTAATCGAGTTAGTTTTGTTAGGGTTTGATCCCTAGTATCCATTATGTTCTGAGATTGGTGTTGCTATGACTTTGCTATGCTTAATGCTTGTCACTAGGGCCCGAGTGCCATGATTTTAGATCTGAACATATTATGTTTTCATGGATATATGTGAGTTCTTGATCCTATCTTGCAAGTCTATAGTCACCTATTATGTGTTATGATCCGTTAACCCCGAAGTGACAATAATCGGGATACTTACCGGTGATGACCATAGTTTGAGGAGTTCATGTATTCACTAAGTGTTAACACTTTGGTCCGGTACTCTATTAAAAGGAGGCCTTAATATCCTTTAGTTTCCAATAGGACCCCGCCGCCACGGGAAGGTAGGACACAAAATGTCATGCAAGTTCTTTTCCATAAGCACGTATGACTATATTCGGAATACATGCCTACATTACATTGATGAACTGGAGCTAGTTCTGTGTCACCCTATGTTATAACTATTGCATGAGGAATCGCATCCGACATAATTATCCATCACTGATCAATTGCCTACGTGCTTTTCACATATTGATCTTTGCTTAGTTACTTTTCCGTTGCCTCTGTTACAATCACTACAAAACTCCTACTGTCACTTCTTCTACCGTTACCGCTACTATCATATTACTTTGCTACTAAATACTTTGCTGCAGATATGAAGTCTTTGAAGTGCGGTTGAATGGACAACTCAACTGCTAATACTTGAGAATATTCTTTGGCTCCCCTTGTGTCGAATCAATAAATTTGGGTTGAATACTCGACCCTCGAAAACTGTTGTGACCCCCTATACTAGTGGGTTATCAGACAGCAGCCGGCTCCGTGGAACCCCACAGTGTGGATCAGCTCGCCGATCTCCAGGAGGCGACGAAGAGGAATGCGAGGGAGGCATGCGAGGAGCGGGAGGAGGCGGAGCGGGCGAAGGCGGAGGCGTCTAAGACGGCACAAGGAGAGGCTGACGCCGCGGCCAAGACCCAGGCCGACACAGCGGTCTGGGCACAGGAGGATGCAGCCGCCATGGCGCGGGCAAAGGAGGCGTCCCACAGCCGAGCTCTGGAGTCCACCGGCCTGCAACACACGGACCCACCAGTGCCGGAGGGCCAGGCGCCGACAGGAGAGGCCGGCGCTGATTAGCCGGCCTTGAGAGGGGAGGGGGCGACCCCGTTGTCTTGGGGGTGGAGGTGCCCCCGCACACGTGGACTAACGATGTGTCGGGTAGTCAGCCTGAGGCGCCGCTGGTGCCGCCATCTGGTGGAAAACTAGTGGTGGGGCCGACTACTGCGGCCTGCTCTCCAGTGCCCTAGCGTCCGGAGAAGGCGGTCTCAGTGCCGCGGCTGTTGGAGATTGGGGCCGCCAACTCATCGGCCCCTTACACCGAGGCCACCAGTGTCGCCCCACCGGGTTGGATGCTTGGGGGTGGCACCGGTGTCTTGTACTTGCCTGCGCAAGACGTCCATGCCCGGTTCAACGCCCAGGGTGCCGCTCTCCAGCAATATATGCAGGAGTTCTTGGCGACACGGATGGCCGTTCGGGTATGTTTCTTGTCTCTTGTTTTTGTTTCTTGCAATCTTCCGTGGGGGCGCACCAGCGCACCCACTGGTGTAGCCCCCGAGTTCTGGGCCGGCTGTTGAGCAGGCGGCTCAGAACTTCAAGTTAGTTTCGAGTGCTGACTTGTCTTTTCCTTTTGTCGCTTTCGTTGCAGGACAATCATAACATCCGCATGGCCGCCTACAACTCCCAAGTCCAGGAGCTGGCCATGCGGACTACCGACTCGAACCAGAGCCGTAATAAGTACTTGGTCTTCTTCCTCGTGGGGGTGCGTCAGCACACCCGCTGGGTGTAGCCCCCGAGATTCAGGCCGAATACTGAGTAGTTAGGCCGGATCTTCCAGTAACTATTTTTCTTTGGTGTTGATGTTTTTCTTCTTCTCCTTCTTGGCACAGGCCGCCGCAGATCTGTGGAAGAGCCTGGGCGAGGCCGAGACCGCACTCCGTGTCAAGGAGGAAGAGCGCAGCCTGGCGGCTAAGGAGTGTGACCGCCTGACCAACGAGCTGGCGGACCAGGCAGAGCAGCACAAGGCGGACCTCCAGAAGCTGAAGGACAGCGAGGCCAACCTCTAGGCCAAGTTCGAGACTCATCGCTCGAACTGGGCTGAGGAGGAGAAGGCCCTGACCGACGGCTACGGTGAGATAGAGGATATGATCGATGGTGAGTTGTTTCTTCCTTTCGTTCAGCCGCCGACTGTTGCATGAGCCGACTTCTGGTTCTGACTTCTTTTTTCTTGTGCAGATTTCTTTCCCTGTCAATCCGTCACCGTCAACCAGGCCATCGAGGCACGCCGTGACGAGCGAAGAAGGGCCGGTGCAAAAATCGTGCCCAACGCGCCACAGACTCTCGGCGAGCAGCTTCTCGCCGTCTAGGCGCGCCTGTAGCCGGCTAATCGGATGCCCCACCGCCTGTAGCGCGTCAGGGCTCAGGTGCTGACCGCCCTCTAGGCATATGCCCATATCCCACGCACCCCCAGCCGGAATGCCGACTGGCTAGAGGTAGCAGTCGGCCGCTTCGAGGCTTCGAAGGGCGCCGCGGCTCGGGCAGGTGCCAAGACGGCATTGGAGTTCGTCAAGGCATGGTATCCAGGCCTGGACCTGGACCAGCTGGCAACCTTCCTACAGGAGGCTGCGCCAGAGCTGGCGGCTGCAAGCAGGGCGCTCACTCAACGTGTCGCGGCGATCGCCGAGTATGCCAACACCGCTGCCTTCATCCCTGAGCTAGATGAGGAAGGCGCCGAAGTGCTGCCCAAGTGGTTCGAGCTGAACCTGGAGTATGGGGAGAAATCGGCGGAGGAGATCTCCTCCAGCGATGAGGGCAAAGACGAGGAGGATGAGGACGGCGAAGACGATGCAACGGACGACAGAGCGGACAGCCGGCCTCAACCCGATCAAGTCTCGACCAATGTGCCACGCGCTACCGCGCCGACTGCTGCTGGAGCTGATTAGGCCGAGACCTCGTAGTCGGCCACTCCACCATCTAGCGCCGCTGCCTCCGCCAACCTGTCGGACCCGCCTGATGCTAGCTTGGCCTAGACGGCCAATTTATCTTATCTTTTCCTGTTCTTGTAATCTTTTGAACAAGTTAGATTCACACAATTCCACCCACTTGGGGTGTATTTTCAAACTCGGTTGAATGCTGGCCGAGGGCGTTTTGTTTATGTAAATTACTTTACTCGCACAAGTCTGTGCCTTGTCGGGTTCCACTTTGGCTTGCTTTTCTGTTCCATTTTGGCTTTCTCGTTTGTCGTCTTGCTTTGGCTGCCGCCCTGCCAGCCGGACAGCCGCTCTGTGGTCTGTGGCTGGGTCAGGGACTTTGCAGTTTTTTGGATAGACAAGTACTTTGGCCGCTTAGAACATAGCAATTCAAGTGAGAAGCCGGCTAGTCGGCTGCTCAGCAAGCGGACGATGAGGTAAGGAGCTGGCTTGGCCTATGCTGATGTTCTTTCATTAGTTATTTTTCATGTGGACACCATTTCCCACCTTTAGCTCTTGCCGGCCGGATAGTCGCTCAGCAAGCTGCGGATTGTGGCAAGAGAGGGCTTAGATGTAGGCACACTAGTCTGACTGCATGTATTATCAGCATAGGAATAATCTTATCATATAGATAAAAAAAGGGTAGCCCCCGAGTGCTCCTCGAGGGACCCGATGTATTTGCTCTTAATACAAAAGGTAGCATAGTACATACTGCATTAACTGTAAAATCTTCAAAGAAGATTTGTGTTCCATGGGCCCTCTATCTCCTTGCCTGAATCGTCCCTCTTGCGCGCCCTAGGCTTCTGTGCGTCGATGAGGTAGTAGGAGTCGTTGCCCAAGGATTAGCTGATGATGAAGGGGCCCTCCCACGAGGCCGAGAGCTTGTGCAGGCCGGCCGTTCACTGGATTAATCGGAGCACACGGTCCCCTTCTTGGAAGGATCGACACCTGACCTTCCATATGTGGTAGCGGCGCATGCCCTGCTGGTAGATGGCAGACTGGCTGAGTGCTAGCAGCTGGCCCTCTTCCAGCAAGTCAACGTCATCTTCTCGTGCTTCCTTCGCCTCCGCCTCCGTGTACATGGTGACGCGAGGTGAGGCAAACTCGATGTTAGTTGGGATGACGGCCTCGGCCCCGTACACGAGGAAGAAGGGAGTGAAGCCGGTTGATTTGTTCGGCGTGGTCCGGAGACTCCACAGGACGGCCGGCAGCTCATCAATCCAGCAGCCGGCCGAACGCTCTAGTGGCTCGATCAGTCGGGGCTTGATGCCGGACAAGATGAGGCCGTTTTCTCACTCGACTTGGCCGTTTGACTGAAGATGGGCAACGGAAGCTAAGTCCAGTCGGATGCCTTGCGTCGCACAGAAACGGGCCAAGGCGCCTTTCGCAAAGTTGGTGCCGTTGTCGGTGATGATGCTGTGCGGCACACCATACCGGACGGTGATATCTGTATTGAAGGTCATGGCAGTCGGACCATTCAGTTTCTTGATTGGCCGCGCTTCAACCCACTTGGTGAATTTGTCCATGGCGACCAATAGATGGGTCATGCCGCCGCGTGCTGTCTTGAATGGGCCCACCATGTCCATTACCAAGACGGCAAATGGCCAAGTGAGGGGGACGGTCTTGAGTACAGAATTCGGCAGGTGTTGCTTGGAGCCGAATTTTTGGCACCCTTTCACTTCTTGACCAAGTCCTTGGCATCGTCCAAAGCAGTCGGCCAGAAGAATCCGTGGCGGAATGCTTTGGCGACAAGGGATCTGGAGGCCACGTGGTGGCCGCACTCACCTTGGTGGATGTCTCTTAGGATTGCCTTGCCTTTCTCTGGCTCGACACAGCGCTAGAAGATGCCAGTCACGCTGTGGCTGACAAGCTCTCTCTTTATTACCATGTATGCTGCTTCTCGGCATTGCACTTGCTGGGCCAAGATCTCGTCAGCTGGTAGCTCTCCGCTCACCACGATGTTGAGGAAGGGTTGCGCCCATGATGGTGCTTCGACCACTATCATCACGGCCACTGGTACTAGGGCGGTTGGGTTGGGAGGAGGCGGGTTGGAATCGGTCGCCGCTTGCTGCGTCGTTGAAGTCCCCGGGCCGGCTGCTGCAGCTCCCGGGCCGGGTTCTGAAGTCCACGGGCCGGGTGCAATTGATACAACCCCCGTGCCACCTACCGAAGTCCTCGGGGCGACTTCTACAGCCCCCGGGCCGGGTTCTGAAGTACCTGGGCTGGGTGCGACTGCTGGAGTCCCCGAGCCGCCTACCGAAGTCCCCGGGCCGGTTGCTACAACCCCCGGGTCAGATCCGACTATTCCGGGGCCAGCTAATACGAAGATGTACTCTGATTCCGGCAAAGGCTTGATAGACGGCTTGTGGAGGCACTGGAGGGAGATGCCGACTGGTATCTACTACCTCTTGAGCATTGCGTTGGATTTCCCCGAAGAGGAGAGGATGATGCAGCAAAGTAGCGTAAGTATTTCCCTTTGTTTTTGAGAACCAAGGTATCAATCTAGTAGGAGGCTACGCGTGAGTCCCTCGTACATACACATAAACAATAGCTCAACGCAACCAACACGCTTAGGGGTTGTCAATCCCTTCACGGTCACTTACGAAAGTGAGATCTGATAGAGATGATAAATAATATTTTTGGTATTTTTGGTATAGAGATGCAAAGTAAAAAGTAAAAGCAAAGTAAAAGCAAAGCAATAATAAAGTGATGGAGATTGATATGATGAGAAAGAGACCCGGGGGCCATAGGTTTCACTAGTGGCTTCTCTCAAGAGCATAAGTATTCTACGGTGGGTGAACAAATTACTGTTGAGAAATTGACAGAATTGAGCATAGTTATGAGAATATCTAGGTATGATTATGTATATAGGCATCACGTCCGAGACAAGTAGACCGAGTCCTGTCTACATCTACTACTATTACTCCACTCATCGACCGCTATCCAGCATGCATCTAGAGTATTAAGTTAAAAACAGAGTAACGCCTTAAGCAAGATGACATGATGTAGAGGGATAGTTTCATGCAATATGATAAAAAAAACCCATCTTGTTATCCTCGATGGCAATGATACAATACGTGCCTTTCTGCCCCTTCTGTCACTGGGAAAGGACACTGCAAGATCGAACCCAAAGCTAAGCACTTCTCCCATGGCAAGAAAACCAATCTAGTAGGCTAAACCAAACTGATAATTTGAAGAGACTTGCAAAGATAACCAATCATACATAAAAGAATTCAGAGAAGATTCAAATATTATTCATCGATATACTTGATCATAAACCCACAATTCATCGGTCTCAACAAACACACCGCAAAAAGAAGATTACATCGAATAGATCACCACAAGAGAGGGGGAGAACATTGTATTGAGATCCCAAAAGAGAGAAGAAGCCATCTAGCTACTAACTATGGACCCTTAGGTCTGAAGTAAACTACTCACACTTCATAGGAGGGGCTTGGATGATGATGTAGAAGCCCTCCGTAATCGATGCCCCCTCCGGTGGAGCTCCGAAACATGCCCCAAGATGGGATCTCGTGGATACAGAAAGTTGTGGCGGTGGATTTAGGTTTTTGGCTCCGTCCCCGATCGTTTGGGGGTACATAGGTATATATACGAGGAAGAAGTACGTAGGTGGAGCTTCGAGGGGCCCATGAGGCAGGGGGTGTGCCCTCTGGGGGGCGCGCCCTCCACCCTCGTGACCGTCTCGTGGCTTTCTTGATGGAGGGTCCAAGTCTCGTGGATCTTATCTAATGAGAATATCACGTTTCCGAAGGTTTCATTCCGTTTGGACTCTGTTTGATATTCTGTTTCTCCGAAACACTTAAATAGGCAAAAAAACAACAATTCTGGGATGGGCCTCCGGCTAATAGGTTAGTCCCAAAAATCAAATAAAAGTGGAAAATAAAGCCCAATATAGACCAAAACAGTAGATAATATAGCATGGAGCAACCAAAAATTATAGATACGTTGGAGACGTATCAGTATGGCTTGGCGGGTGGAGCCGATCCGTGCTAGGGCATCAGCTTGCTCGTTGTCGGCCCGTGGCACATGAAGGAACTCAAACCCGTCAAAGTATCCGCTGATCTGTTGGATGAGGAAGCGGTAGCTTGCCATGTTTGCATCCGTGGCGTCCAAGTCGCCAGACAACTGCTAGAATACCAAGTCCGAGTCGCCGTAGCACAGAATCCGGTAGATGCCAATCTCCTTGGCCAGTCGGAGTCCGTGTACGAGCGCCTCGTACTCGGCCACATTGTTCGAGGCAGCAAAGTGAATTTGGAGCGTGTATGTAAGCTTGTCACCTTTGGGAGAGGTGAGGATGATGCTAGCTCCCAAACCGGTTCGCATCTTCCAGCCATCAAAGTGCATCCACCAATGGGTGGAGTCCAGAGCTGGCGGCAGGTACTGGGTCTCGGCCTAGTCGACGAGGAAGTCAGCCAGTGCTTGGGACTTGATGGCGGTGTGTGGCTGGTGGAAGATGGTGTAAGGGGCCAGCTCGATGGCCCATTTGGCCACCCGGCCTGATCCATCTCTCTTGCCTATGTTCTCAGCAAGCGGGGCGGTGCAAATGACCATGATGGATTGCTCTTGGAAATATTGCTTGAGTTTCTTGGCAGCAAAGTACACGCCGTAGCACATCTTCTGGTAGTGGGGGTAATTCTTCTTGGAGGCCGACAGCACCTCACTCAAGTAGTACATGGGCCTCTGGACCGGCTGTGCCCTGCCGTCTTCTAGGCGCTCTACCACAATCACCGTGTTGACCACCCGGCTGGTGTTGGTGATGTAGAGGAACATGAGCTCTTTAGCAGCTAGAGCCGCCAGGACATGCGGTGTAGTCAGCATTTTCTTGAGCTGGAGGAAGGCCTCGTCTGCCTTGTCATTCCACTCAAAGTGAGTGGTTTTCTTCATTAACTGGTACACGGGAAGAGCCTTCTCGCCCAGCCGACTGATGAAGCGGCTGATGGACGCCAAGCAGTCGGTGAACTTCTGGACGTCTCGCGGTCAGGTGGGTCTCTCCATATTCTCAATAGCCTTGATCTTCACAGGGTTACACTCGATGCCGCATTCTGAGACAAGGAAGACAAGGAGCTGGCCGGCTGGGACTCCGAAGACACACTTCTCTGGGTTGAGCTTGATCTGAAAATGGCGCAGATTGTCAAAAGTTTCCTTGACATCTTCCAGGAGGGTGCCACGCTTCTCTGTCTTCACCACAATATCATCTACGTAGACGTGGGCATTTCTGCTGAGGTGCTTGAGGAGGCACTTCTGCATGCAACGCTGAAAAGTGGCACCGGAATTTGTCAAGCCGAATGACATGGTCAGGTAGCAGAAGGCTCCGAATGGTGTGATGAATGCGGTCTTCAGCCGATCGGCCGGGTTCAGCTTGATCTGGTGGTAGCCGGAGTAGGCATCAAGGAAAGACAGCAGCTCGCATCCGGCTGTGGAGTCTATCACTTGATCAATCTGGGGCAGAGCGAATGGATCTTTGGGGCATGCTTTGTTGACGCTGGTGTAGTCAATACACATGTGCCACTTGTTATTCTTCTTCAATACAAGGACTGGGTTGGCAAGCCACTCCGGAAAGAACACTTCCATAATCAAGCTGGCTGCTAGTAGTCGGGCTATCTCTTCACCAACAATTCTTCTCTTTTCTTCTAACAAGCGGCGGAGGGGCTGCTTGACTGGCGTTGCATTTGATCTGACATGTATCTTGTGCTCGGCAAAATCCATCGGAACACCCGGCATGTCTTTGGGAGACCATGCGAAGATGTCCTGATTCACACGGAGGAAATCAACGAGCTCGCTTTCCTATTTACTGTCGAGGTAAGCCCCTATTACAGCGTGCCTCTCCGGGTGCTCCGGGTCCAGGGGGATCTTCTTTGTTTCTTTGGCCAGCTAGAAGGAGCCCTGAGCTTCCGACTCCTTGGGATCTGGTGAGAGGTCCGGCTGCATGCTAGCCATGGCCACAACCCGGTCAAGGAGCTTCTTCTCGGCAGCAATCACGAGGGACTCGGCCAGCCGACTGCTGGCGGCAGCACATGCTGTCGACTTCTTGTAGTCACCAGCTATGGTGATGATGCCCTTGGTACCCGGCATCTTCATCTTGAGGTAGGCATAGTGTGGTACCGTCATGAACTTGGCTAGAGCTGGCCGGCCTAGGACTGCGTGGTAAGGGCTCTCCAGGTCAACCACCTAAAACCAAATTGGCTTGCGGCGGATGTGACCTTTGTCTCCGAAGAGGACATCTATCTTGTTCTTGTCGATTGGTGAGCAGGAAAGGCCAGGTACAGTGCCATGGAATACAGTCCGACTGGGCTGGAGTTGTTTCTCTTTGATGCACAACTTCTCCATGGTGTCGCGGTAGAGGATGTTGATGCTGCTACTGCCATCTATCAGGACATGGGAGAAACGAGCAGCTCGCCTCATTGTTGAAAAGGTGGCATCCAACACCAGGGCGTAGGAACCCAGAGAAGGCATCACCTACACATGGTTAGCGCAGCTCCAGCTAATGGGGTTCTCAGACCAGTGCATAAATTCTGGGGCTTCGGAGGTGACAGCATTCACCTCACGGTGCTACTAGCGCTGGCTGTGCCTATCATCGGCCACACTCGTGAAGACGACGTAGGCTCCGTGTTCTTCGGGGAACTCATCTTGGATGGCAGCAACTAGGCAGGCCGCCGGCTGCTGAGGAGGCGGAGCCGGCTAGCCGGCAGGTGCAGGCGGCAGTCCTTCGCCCTTGGCAATTCGGGTGAGCATGTGGCACTTACGGGTGGTGTGGTTGGATGGCTTCGGGCCGCTGTGGAACTTGTAGGGAGCATCGAGGGTTTGCTCATAGGAGAAGGCGGGCAACCAAGGGCTTGCCGCCCTTCTGATGCTTGGGGCCAGGCTGACCCTCCGGCTGTTGATCTTCAACTGTTGCCACTTGCCAACTGGTGGAAGAAAGCTGCTGGGCCTTGCGCTTATTGTCGTTCTACAGCTCATGCTGACTATTGTCACCAGCCGGCGTCTGAGGAGCCCGAGGGAGCACTTTCACAAACGCGTCCACTCGGAGCTCTCGGTAGTGGCGTACTTCTCTCCTATGACCAGCAACTCGTCGAGTGTAGTTGGCTCGTCGCAGAGGAGTCGGTGCTTGAGTAGTGTGCCCTCTCGGCACCTGGCAGTGAAGTAATCTATGGCTTGCACCTCGTGCACCCTTTACAAGAGTTGCGCAGTTCGGCCCACCGCGTCAGGTAGTCGCGGGTGGACTCGGTCGGGCCTTGGACACACAGAGAGAGCTGGCAAGGCTTGGGCGGCCGCTTGTAAGTGCTGGTGAAGTTGCGGATGAAGACTTTGGTGAAGTCCGGCCAGCTGTTGACGCTGTAGGGCCTGAGGCTATTCAGCCATGTCCGGGCCGTGCACTGGAGCATGAGAGGAACGTACTTCACGGCAACGCACTTGTTGTCATTTTCTATGTTGACGGCGGTGGAGTAGTCAAGCAACCAATCTTCCGGCTTCACGGAGCTATTGTACTTGGGCGTATCTCGGGGGAGCAAGAACCCTTTGGGGAAGGGCTCATTGTGAATGCAGGGGCCGAAACAAGGCGGGCCAATTGCATCTTCTTCTTCTATCGCCAGGAATCAAGCTAGTCGGTCAATCCGTTGGCGGGCGTCGTTTTCTCCGACTCCTTCATGGGGGCCTAGCCGGTCTTCGAGAATCGGGTGCTCAACAGCCGGCGGGGAGACGCGCCTCTCCCGGCGCTGGGGAGGCGCACGATCGCCCCGCTGCTCGAGGGCGGCCGTCTTGGTCGCGCTCGATGGTGATGCGCATGCGGCTGCGGCTAGCAGCCGACTCTTGGTCTCTTCGGTCGCGGGTGCCGCCTATCGGCGTCCGGGAGGTCGCGGTGTGCTCATGGCAGGGGGGAGGTTCTCGGCATGCAGACTGACTTCTTGCTGCGGCGCGGCCGTGTTGAGGAGCTGCTGGACGTGCTCCGTCATGCAGCGTCGGTGCAAAGGTTCTCTAAGGGCGTGGCATAGACGGGGCGGTCGGCTCCTAGCATGCTGGTGACGGCCGTGCCACGCTACCGAACAGTGCCCATCCGGTTCGGCTCGCCAGCAGACAGCGCGGTCGATCTCGCGCTGGTAGGCTTCACTGAGGCGCCTCATGGACACCAGCTTCTAGGCACTCTCAAGGAGTGAGACGCGGAAGGCTTCTAACGTCGTTCCGTCCGTGTTCTCTGCAAAGGGCGTGGATAAGCCCTACGTTGCCGCCTGCAACGGGTCATGAGCAGCCCCAACGGAGGCTTCATCATGGCTGATGACCAGCACCTCCGTGACGGTGCTAGTGCTGGTGTCACTAGTCGCAGGAGGGAGCGGGCCATCGATGACCACCACGTTGGCGGGGAAGGAATCGGGAGATGCCACGTCGAAGTCAACGAGCATCGGGTTGGTGGAGCCAACAGACTCTATGTCGAAGGAGGGCTCGTTGGCAATGTCAATCTTGCCAAGGAGGTCGGCGAGGCAGCTTTGGGAGCGAGCTGCTCCCACGTCGGGAGCAGGCTCGTCGGAGAGACAGATCCCGCCGACGAGGTCAGCGAGACTGCTCGAGGCGCAAGTGGCATCCGCGTTTGGGCGCAGGCTCGTCGGAGAGACAGATCCCGCCGACGAGGTCAGCGAGACTGCTCGAGGTGCAAGTGGCATCTGCGCCGCGTAGCGTGTCGATGCAAACGCCATCTGGCGGCCAGGCTGGCTGGTTCGCAGGGAAGGAAAAGGTTTCCCGTCCAGAACATGTTTCCGGACGACGGTGCAACTAGCCCCACGATGGGCGCCAAATGTCGGGGTTGTGCAGCGACATATGCCAAGGGATGGCTAATGATGGAGAGGGACAAGAGTACGTCGCCCAGCTCTAGAAGCGGGAGTGAGCGATACTGCATACGCCTGCGAATCTTACCCAGGTTCGGGCCCCTCCTAGGAGATAACTACTACCTCTTGAGCATGTGTTGGTTTTCCCTTGAAGAGGAGAGGGTGATGCAGCAAAGTAGCGTAAGTATTTCCCTCAGTTTTTGAGAACCAAGGTATAAATCCAGTAGGACACAATGCACAAGTCACCTAGTGCCTGCACAAACAATCAAGAACCTTGCAACCAACGCGGTAAAGGGGTTGTCAATCCCTTCACGGTCACTCGCAAAAGTGAGATCTAATAAAGATAGTAAAGTAAATATTTTTGGTATTTTTGTTGTATAGATTGGAAAGTAAAGATTGCAAAATAGTAAATGAGATGCGATGTAAATAAAGAGATGCAATATAATAAGAAAGAGACCCGGGGGCCATAGGTTTCACTAGTGGCTTCTCCCAAGATAGCATGTATTACGGTGGGTGAACAAATTACTGCCGAGCAGTTGATAGAAAAGCGCATAGTCATGAGAATTCCAGGAAATGATTATGAATATAGGCATCACGTCCGTGTCAAGTAGATCGAAACGATTATGCATCTACTACTATTACTCCATACATCGACAGCTATCCAGCATGTATCTAGAGTATTAAGTTCATAAGAACAGAGTAACGCTTTAAGCAAAATGACATGATGTAGAGGGATAAACTCAAGCAATATGATATAAACCCCATCTTTTTATCCTCAATGGCAACAATATAATATGTGCCTTGCTGCCCCTACCGTCACTGGGAAAGGGCACCACAAAATTGAACCCAAAGCTAAGCACATCTACCATTGCAAGAAAGATCAATCTAGTAGGCCAATTAAACTGATAATTCGAAGAGACTTACAAAGATATAAAATCATGCTTATAAGAATTCATAAAAGAACGAAAAAATATTCATAGATAATCTTGTTCATAAACCCACAACTCACCGGATCTCGGCAAACACACCGCAAAAGAGTATTACATCAAATAGATATCCAAGAACATCGAGGAGAACTTTGTAATGAGAATCAAAGAGAACATAGTAACGCTTTAAGCAACATGACATGATGTAGAGGGATAAAATCAAGAAATATGATATAAACCACATCTTTTTATCCTCGATGGAAACAATACAATACGTGCCTTTCTGCCCCTACTGTCACTGGGAAAGGACTCCGCAAGATTGAACCCAAAGCTAAGTACTTCTCCCATTGCAAGAAAGATCAATCTAGTAGGCCAATCTAAATAGATAATTCGAAGAGACTTGAAAAGATATCAAATCATGCATATATGAATTAAGAAAAGAACCAAATAATATTCATAGATAATCTTGTTCATAAACCCACAATTCATCGGATCTCGGCAAACACACCGCAATAGAATATTACATCGAATAGATCTCTAAGAACATCGAGGAGAACTTTGTATTGAGAATCAAAGAGAGAGAAGAAGCCATCTAGCTAATAACTATGGACCCGAAGGTCTATGGTAAACTACTCATGCTTCATCGAAGAGGCTATGGTGTTGATGTAGAAGCCCTCCATGATCGATTTCCCCTCCGGCAGATCACCGGAAAAAGCCCCAAGATGGGATCTAACGGGTGCAGAAGGTTGTGGTAGTGAAAAAGTCGTTTCGTGGATCTCTATGATTGATCTAGGGTATAAGAGTATATATAGGAGGAAGAAGTATGTCAGTGGAGCTACGAGGGGCCCACGAGGCTGGCGGGCGCGCCTACCCCCCATGGGCGCACCCTCCTGCCAGGTGGCCGCCTCGTGGCATTCCAGACTTCAACTCCAAGTCTTCTGGTTTGCTTTTAGTCCAAGAAAGATCATCACGAAGGTTTCATTCCATTTGGATTCCGTTTGGTATTCCTTTTCTGCGAAACTCTAAAATAGGCAGAAAAACAGAAACTGGCACCAGGCCTCCGGTTAATAGGTTAGTCCCAAAAGTAATATAAAAGAGCATATTAAAGCCCATTAAACATCCAAAATAGATAATATAATAGCATGGAACAATAAAAAATTATAGATACGTTGGAGACGTATCAAGCATCCCCAAGCTTAATTCCTGCTCGTCCTCGAGTAGGTAAATGATAAAAGCAGAATTTTTGATGTGGAATTCTACCTAACATAATTAACAATGTTATTTTCTTTATTGTGGCATGAATGTTCAGATCCGAAAGATTGAACATAAATGTTTAATATTGAAATAAAAATAATAATACTTCAAGCATACTAACAAAGTAATAATGTCTTCTCAAAATAACACGGCCAAAGAAAGTTATCCCTACAAAATCACTTAGTCTGGCTATGCTCTATCTTCATCACACAAAATATTTAAATCATGCACAACCCCGATGACAAGCCAAGCAATTGTTTCATACTTTTCATATTCTTAAAAAATTTCAATCTTCACGCAATACATGAGTGTGAGCCAGGGACATAGCACTATAGGTGGAATAGAATGGTGGTTGTGGACAAGACAAAAAGGAGAAGATAGTCTCACATCAACTAGACGTATCAACGGGCTATGGAGATTCCCATCAATAGATATCAATCTGAGTGAGTAGGGATTTTCATGCAACGGATGCACTAGAGCTATAAGTGTATGAAAGCTCAAAAAGAAACTAAGTGGGTGTGCATCCAACTTGCTTGCTCATGAAGAGCTAGGGCATTTTGAGGAAGCCCATCATTGGAATATGCAAACCAAGTTCTATAATGAAAAATTCCCACTAGTATATGAAAGTGACAAAATAGGAGACTCTCTATCATGAAGATCATGGTGCTATTTTGAAGCACAAGTGTGGACAAAGGATAGTTGCATTGTCCCTTCTCTCTTTTTCTCCCATTTTTTATTTGGGCCTTTTTTATGGCCTCTCTTTTTTCGCCCGGAGTCTCATCCCGACTTGTGGGGGAATCGTAGTCTCCACCATCCTTTCCTCACATGGGACAATGCTCTAATAATGATGACCATCACACTTTTATTTAGTTACAACTCAAGAATTACAACTTGATACTTAGAACAAAATATGATTCTATGTGAATGCCTCCGGCGGTGTACCGGGATGTGCAATGAATCAAGAGTGCCATGTATGAAAGAATTATGAACGGTGGCTTTGCCACAAATACGACGTCAACTACATGATCATGCAAAGCAATATGACAATGATGAAGCATGTCATAATAAACGAAATGGTGGAAAGTTGCATGGCAATATATCTCGGAATGGCTATGGAAATGCCATAATAGGTAGGTATGGTGGCTGTTTTGAGGAAGGTAAATGGTGGGTTTATAGTACCGGCGAAAGTTGTGCGGTACTAGAGAGGCTAGCAACGGTGGAATTGTGAGAGTGCGTATAATCCATGGACTCAACATTAGTCATAAAGAACTCACATACTTATTGCAAAAATCTATTAGTTATTGAGACAAAGTACTACGTGCATGCTCCTAGGTGGATAGATAGGCAGGAAAAGACCATCGCTCGTCCCTGACCGCCACTCATAAGGAAGCAAATCAAAAAATAAATTATACTCCGACTTCATCACATAACGGTTCACCATACATGCATGCTACGGGAATCACAAACTTTAACATAAGTATCTCTCAAATTCACAACTACTCAACTAGCATGAATCTAATATCACCATCTTCATATCTCAAAACAATCATAAGGAATCAAACTTCTCATAGTATTCAATGCACTTTATATGAATGTTTTTATTATACCCATCATGGAGGCCCATCATATTAGGACTAATTTTATAGCCAAACAAAATTACCATGCTGTTCTAAAAGACTCTCAAAATAATATAAGTGAAGCATGAGAAATCAATAATTTATATATAATAAAACCACCACTGTGCTCTAAAACGATATAAGTGAAGCACTAGAGCAAAATTATCTAGCTCAAAAGATATAAGTGAAGCACATAGAGTATTCTAATAAATTCCGATTCATACGTGTCTCCCCCAAAAGTTGTGTACAGCAAGGATGAGTGGTAAACTAAAAAGTAAAGACTTAAATCATACAAGACGCTCCAAGCAAAACACATATCATGTGGTGAATAAAAATATAGCCTCAAGTAAAGTTATCGATAGACGAAGACGAAGGGGGGGATGCCTTCCGGGACATCCCCAAGCTTAGGCTTTTGGTTGTCCTTGAATTTTATCTTGGGGTGTCTTGGGCATCCCCAAGCTTAGGCTCTTGCCACTACTTATTCCAAAATCCATCAAATCTTTACCCAAAAATTTGAAAACTTCACAACACAAAACTTCAACAGAAAATCTCATGAGCTCCGTTAGTATAAGAAAATAAACCACCACTTTAAGGTACTGTAATGCACTCATTCTTTATTTATATTTGTGTTAAACCTATTGTATTCCAACTTCTCTATGGTTCATACCCCCCGATATTACTCATAGATTCATGAAAATAAGGAAACAACACATGAAAAACAGAATCTGTCAAAAATAGAACAGTCTGTAGCAATCTATAACTTTCGAATACTTCTCTAACTCCAAAAATGCTGAAACATTAGGAAGACCAGGATAAAAAGTATATTGATCTAATGCAGTTTGAATTGGTATTTTATCGCTCTCTGGTAAAAAATGATAATTATTTTTGTGAGCGCAAACTTTCTATTTTTATTAGTAAGATCAAACAACAATCACCCAAGAGGATCCTAAAGGCTACTTGGCACAAACACGAATTAAAACATAAAAACACAATCATAAAAAAGGCTAGATGAATTATTTATTACTAAACAAGAACAAAAGGCAAAGAGCAAAAATAAAATTGGGTTGCCTCCCAACAAGCGCTATCGTTTAACGCCCCTAGCTAGGCATAAAAACAAGAATAGATCTTGGTATTGTTATCTTTGGTATTGAATCCATAAGTGGCTCTCATAACAGATTCATAAGGCAATTTAATTTCTTCCTAGGAAAGTGTTCCATGCCTTTCCTTAACAGAAATTAGAATCTAATATTTCCTTCTTTCATGCCAATAATTGCACAAATCGTTCTAAGGAAAGGTCTACCAAGAATAATAGGACATGTAGGATTGCAATCTATATCAAGAACAGTGAAATCTACGGGCAAATAATTCCTATTTGCAACAATAAGGACATCATTAATCCTTCACATAGGTTTCTTAATGGTGGAATCCGCAAGATGCAAATTTAAAGAACAATCATCAAATTCACGAAAACCTAGCACATCACACAAAGTTTTTGGAATCGTGGAAACACTAGCACCCAAATCACATAAAGCATAGCATTCATAATCTTTCATCTTAAGTTTAATAGTAGGTTCTCACTCATCATAAAGTTTTCTAGGGATAGAAACTTCTAGTTCATGTTTTTCTTCATACGATTGCATTAAAGCATCGACGATATGTTTAGTAAAAGCTTTATTTTGATTATAACCATGAGGAGAATTTAAAACGGATTGCAAAAAGGAAATACAATCTATCAAAGAGAAATTATCATAATTAAATTCCTTGAAATCCAAAATAGTGGGTTCATTGCTATGTAAAGTTTTGACCTCTTCAATCCCATTTTATTAATTATGGCATCAAGATCTAAAAACTCTGAATCATTGGGACGCCTTTTAACTAAAGTTGACTCATCTAAAATCCCATCTTTATCAAGATTAATATTGGAAACAAAGATTTAATAGGAGTCACATCAATCACTTTTATATCTACATTATTATTATCATGAAAACTAGAAGAACACGCTTTCACAAAGCAATCTTTTTTAGCACGCATCCTAGCGGTTCTTTCTTTGCACTCATCAATGGAAATTCCCATGGCTTTGAGAGACTCATTGATATCATGTTTAGGTGAAATAGATCTAAGTTTCAAAGAATCAACATCAAGAGAAATTCTATCCACGTTCCTTGCAAACTCATTAATCTTAAGCAATTTTTTTTCAACCAAAGCATTGAAATTCTTTTGCGAACTCATAAATTCTTTAACACTAGTCTCAAAATCAGAGGGCATCTTATTAGAATTTCTATAAGAGTTGTTGTAGGAATTACCATAATTATTAGAGGAATTACTAGGAAACGGCCTAGAATTAAAATTTCCTCTAAACACATTGTTAAGAAAATTGTTCCTACCAACAAAATTCACATCCATAGATTCATTATTATTCTCAATCACAGTGGACAAGGGCATATCATTAGGATCGGAAGAAAAACTTTTACTAGCAAACAATTTCATAAGTTCATCCATCTGTCCACTCAAAACATTAATCTCTTCATTCGCATGAACTTTTTTACTAGTAGATCTTTCGGTGTGCCATTGAGAATAATTAACCATAATATTGTCTAGGAGTTTAGTACCTTTCCTAAAGTGATTTCCATAAAGGTGCCTCCCGCGGCCGAATCTAAATGATTTCTAGAAACGATTATGCATCTACTACTATTACTCCATACATCGACAGCTATCCAGCATGTATCTAGAGTATTAAGTTCATAAGAACAGAGTAACGCTTTAAGCAAAATGACATGATGTAGAGGGATAAACTCAAGCAATATGATATAAACCCCATCTTTTTATCCTCGATGGCAACAATATAATATGTGCCTTGCTGCCCCTACCGTCACTGGGAAAGGGCACCGCAAAATTGAACCCAAAGCTAAGCACATCTACCATTGCAAGAAACATCAATCTAGTAGGCCAATTAAACTGATAATTCGAAGAGACTTACAAAGATATAAAATCATGCTTATAAGAATTCATAAAAGAACAAAAAAATATTCATAGATAATCTTGTTCATAAACCCACAACTCACCGGATCTCGGCAAACACACCGCAAAAGAGTATTACATCAAATAGATATCCAAGAACATCGAGGAGAACTTTGTAATGAGAATCAAAGAGAACATAGTAACGCTTTAAGCAACATGACATGATGTAGAGGGATAAAATCAAGAAATATGATATAAACCACATCTTTTTATCCTCGATGGAAACAATACAATACGTGCCTTTCTGCCCCTACTATCACTGGGAAAGGACTCCGCAAGATTGAACCCAAAGCTAAGTACTTCTCCCATTGCAAGAAAGATCAATCTAGTAGGCCAATCTAAATCGATAATTCGAAGAGACTTGCAAAGATATCAAATCATGCATATATGAATTCAGAAAAGAACCAAATAATATTCATAGATAATCTTGTTCATAAACCCACAATTCATCGGATCTCGGCAAACACACCGCAATAGAATATTACATCGAATAGATCTCTAAGAACATCAAGGAGAACTTTGTATTGAGAATCAAAGAGAGAGAAGAATCCATCTAGCTAATAACTATGGACCCGAAGGTCTGTGGTAAACTACTCACGCTTCATTGGAGAGGCTATGGTGTTGATGTAGAAGCCCTCCGTGATCGATCCCCCCTCCGGCAGATCGCCGGAAAAGGCCCCAAGATGGTATCTCACGGGTTCAGAAGGTTGCGGTGGTGGAAAAGTGGTTTCGTGGCTCTCAGTGATCAATCTAGGGTATAAGAGTATATATAGGCGGAAGAAGTACGTCGGTGGAGCTATGAGGGGCCCACGAGTGTGGGGGCGCGCCTACCCCCCTGGGTGCGCCCT
The DNA here is from genome assembly GCF_056163025.1 of Triticum urartu. Classification (NCBI taxonomy): domain Eukaryota; kingdom Viridiplantae; phylum Streptophyta; class Magnoliopsida; order Poales; family Poaceae; genus Triticum; species Triticum urartu. The sequence continues at coordinate 446,905,600 of NC_141876.1, forward strand.
CCTGCCTCGTGGCTGCCTCGTGGCATTCCAGACTTCAACTCCAAGTGTTTTGGTTTGCTTTCAGTCCAAGAAAGATCATCGCGAAGGTTTCATTCTGTTTGGTATTGCTTTTCTATGAAACTCTAAAATAGGCAAAAGAAAACAGAAACTGGCACTGGGCCTTCGGTTAATAGGTTAGTCCCAAAAATAATATAAAAGAGCATATTAAAGCCCATTAAACATCCAAAATAGATAACATAATAGCATGGAACAATCAAAAATTATAGATACATTGGAGACGTATCAATAACACCCCTAGTCCTGCTTTGTGGGGTCTCTGCATGATCACTATCTCAACAAGGTAGCTACAAGCTTGCTCCTTGAGCTGTTTTGCTAGAGGAGGAAGAAGAACAAGGCTAGCCTTACTTCACTCTCTCTATGTGGGTGTGTGTCTTCTAAGGTTGTGAACCCTTTGCGTGGGTGACCTTGGGGGTTTATATAGGCATACCAACCAGGGGTACAATGGTAATCCGGCCGGGTGTAGGACCCGATCGTCAGTGTCTCTAGACGGCGGCTTCTCCGCCGGCTGCTGGGGCCCGCCGCTTGGTGGGTCCCGCCGGTTGTTGTGTACTCGGTCGATAGGCCGCGCCCGCCGCTAGCAGGTCTGGTTGATTGTTCCACACTGTAGCCTTGCTACTGATGATGGATGCTTTGTCGGGGGAAGCATGGCTATAGTACTACCGCCTGGTGGGCGTTCAATGTAGCCACTCCACGTCTCTTCTGGTTAATGGTGCATGGACTTTGAGGGGGGAGGGGCCGCCTGCTAGGAGGCGGCCTACCCTCGTTGCCGCCCGCTGGGGATTCACCACCTCCTGGGGCTCGCCGATAGGTAGGGCCCGCCGCCTGCGGGTCGTACCGACAGGCCATCGAGGGAGCATAGCTCCCTAGGTAGTAGGTGATGTCATGGGCCGCGTGGCTACAGTACCCCGCCAGGTGAGGGGCGTTAGCCGGGTACGCACATACTGTAGCCATGCCCCGTCCCGTCATAGTTATGTGGGTGCAAACTGTGAGTGCACGAGGGGCCGCCTGCAAGAACCAGCCGCCTCGTTGCTGCCTCTGGCATTCTGCCGCGTTCTAGCAGCCGACCTCCTAGACCAGCCGGCCCAAGAAGCCGGTCGTTCGTCCAGGAGGTGTGAGGTGCGCAGTCGGCCCCGATGTCTTGAAATACAATGGGGGGCTGATGTCATTTACTCCGGCATATGGCCATCATCATCTTGTGCCTTTGATCTCCATCTCTAAAGCACCGTCATGATATCCATCATCACCGGCTTGACCCCTTGATCTCCATCGTAGCGTCGTTGTCATCTCGCCAACTATTGCTTCTACAACCATCGCTACCGCTTAGTGATAAAGTAAAGCAATTACATGGCGATTTCATTTCATACAATAAAGCGACAACCATAAGGCTCCTGCCAGTTGCCGATAACTTATACAAAACATGATCATCTCATACAACAATTTATATCTCATCACGTCTTGACCATATCACATCACAACATGCCGTCCAAAGACAAGTTAGACGTCCTCTACTTTGTTGTTGCAAGTTTTACGTGGCTGCTACGGGCTTCTAGCAAGAACTGTTCTTACCTACGCATCAAAACCATAATGATTTTTTGTCAAGTGCGCTGTTTTAAACTTCAACAAGGACCATCCGTAGGCAAACTCGATTCAACTAAAGTTGGAGAAACAGACACCTGCTAGCCACATGTGTGTGAAGCACATCGGTAGAACCAGTCTCATGAACGTGGTCATGTAATGTCGGTCCGGCCTCATCATCCAACAATACCACCGAATCTAAGTAAGACATTGGTGGTAAGCAGTATGACTATTATCACCCACAACTCTTTGTGTTCTACTCGTGCATATCATCTACGCATAGACCTGTCCCTAATGCCACTGTTGGGGAACGTGGCATGCAATTCCAAAAAAATTCCAATGATCACACAAGATCTATCTAGGAGATGCATAGCAACGAGAGGGGGAGAGTGTGTCCATGTACCCATGTAGACCGAAAGCAGAAGCGTTATGTTAACGCGGTTGATGTAGTCGAACGTCTTTGCGATCCAACCGATCCAAGTACCGAACGTATGCCACCTCCGTGTTCAGCACACGTTCTGCACAATGACGTCCCTCGAGCTCTTGATCCAGTAGAGGATTGAGGGAGAGTTTCATCAACACGACGGCGTGGTGACAGTGTTGATGATGTGATCCGCGCAGGGCTTCGCCTAAGCCCTACGACAATATGACCGAGGTGGTAAACTGTGGAGGGGGGCACCGCACACAGCTAAGGAACAATTGATGTGCCTTTGGGGTGTCCCCGCCTCCGTATATAAAGGAGGGGGGAAGGAGGCAGGCGGCCTAGGGGGCGCGCCAAAGGGGGGAGTCCAACTAGGACTCCGAATCCTAGTTGGACTCTGTCGGTGTCAAAACCGGCGGATCTCTGGTAGGGGGTCCCGAACTGTGCGTCTAGGCCGGATGGTAACAGGAGGCAGGGGACACAATGTTTTACCTAGGTTCGGGCCCTCTTGATGGAGGTAAAACCCTACGTCCTGTTTGATTGATATTGATGATATGGGTAGTACAAGAGTACATCTACCACGAGATCAGAGAGGCTAAACCCTAGAAGCTAGCCTATGGTATGATTGTATGTTGTGGTTGTTGTCCTACGGACTAAAACCCTTCGGTTTATATAGACACCGGAGAGGGTTAGGGTTACACAAGGTCGGTTACAAAGGAGGAGATATCCATATCTGTATTGCCTAGCTTGCCTTCCACGCCAAGTAGAGTCCCATCCGGACACGAGATGAAGTCTTCAATCTTATATCTTCATAGTCTAACAGTCCGGCCAATGGAGATAGTCCGGCTGTCCAGAGACCCCCTAATCCAAGACTCCCTCAGTAGGTCCTGAACCAGGCTTCAATTTTGATGAGTCCTGCGCGCAGTATTGTCTTCGGCATTGCAAGGCGGGTTCCTTCTCCGAATACATCACAGAAGAACTTGAAAACGAGGATAGTGTTCGACCCTGCAAAAAAAGTTCCACATACCACCGTAGAGAGAATAATATTTTCGCAATTCTAATTTGCTGACTTGTCTTGACAGTATGACGTTATGTCATGGCCCGGTGATTATTCGAACCGTTTCCTTTAACTAGCCCCGCACATAACGCGAGGCAGTTTTTCGACACGTCTTGTCAAATCAGATATCGTGTCCCCTTATTACGGGATTCTCATCAATACGGTCGTGGGTAACCCAACCGTGTCTAGGACTCCTAGATTATAGGCAAGTCCCAAACGGCTACGGAGAGGACGCTTGATATTCACCCTCTTTATAAAGGGACAAGGTTTTCGCTTTTTCCCTCTCATGCTCAATCGAACCCTTCCTCCGCCTCGAGTTCTAACACCCAAAGCCCGGGTCAGGTGCTCCGGATCTTCAATCATGTCCGGATCCAGCCTTCAAGGCCACTGGATGCCCTCCTCCGTCACGGAAGAGGATATCAAGAAGTTGAGGGAGGCCAGATACCTGACCGCCGAGGTTTTGCATCGGCTGCCTGCTCGAGAGAAGGTTGTCCCTACTCCCGAACCCGACGAGAACGTCGTGTTCGTCTCCCACTTCCTCCGAGGCCTAGGCCTAGGCCTCACTCTGGATCCCTTCGTCAGGGGTTTGATGTTCTACTACGGGCTAGATTTCCACGATCTAGCTCCGGACTCCTTTCTCCACATCTTGACATTTATTGTCGTGTGTGAGGCCTTCCTCCTCATTACCCCCCACTTCGGCCTATGGCTCAAGACCTTTGAAGTGAAGCCGAAGATGATCGAGGGGCAACATGCAGCGTGCGAAGGCGCGTCAATAGGCAAGATGGCAGGAGCCCCGTGGCCGAAAGGTTCCTTCCCAGAGGTGTCCGAATTATGGCAACGGGAGTGGTTTTATGTCATGGCTCCCAGAAGTGCCAAGTGGGCGGCTGCCCCCGCTTTCCGCTCGGGCCCCCCACCACAACTGATGTCATGGATTAGCAGAGGTCTGACCTGGGGCCCAGCCAAGGACGTGCCCATACTGCAAAGACGCATTCAAGATCTCTTTGAGGGAGATTTTAATTTGGTTGTGGTAATGCAAGTTATGCTGGTTCATCAAGTCCAGCCTTGCAAAGGCTGGCCCCTTCGCTTATGGGAGTTCAACCCAGAAGGGCTGCGTGCCATTCAAAGTTTCCTCGGCCTGACGCACGAGGAGATGTACAAGTCATTCTTCGGAACTCAAATAGAGTGTCCGGATACTACCGAGGACGTGGGCCTGAGTAGTAACTGCGCCGCCGAACAAGTAAGAAATCCTCCAGCCGAACACACCATCTTTTATTCATGAAGTTATTTCTGAGAGATCGCTCTTTGACCAGGATTGGCTAACGAAGGCGAAGATGATTCGGTGTCCGACCCCCCTCCCTGAGGGTTTGGAAAATCCGGTTTTGGAGAAGATGCTCGAGTTCACACCTTGCCTGGAGCCCTCGAGGGAAGATACAGGGGGGAATAATATGGGCGGAAGCGGGCCCCCATCGCTGCCAGTTCCAACTGAGTGAATGAGCGCCTCCATAAAGGAGGATAACCGGAGGAGGAAGAGGACTGCTTCCGAGGATCAGGAAGCCAAGGCCTCCAAACGGGAGAAGAAGTCTCCAATAGAGGGTCCTGCCTCGGGGGGTGCTCTTACCGCACAAAGTCGGGGGGATCAGCCCTCCAACGAGTCGTAAGTGATCCAAAATACTTTAATAGTGAAGGTATACTATCTTTTTTCTGAGAAAATAACCACCGCATATATCTTGCAGTTCAGGCCTTAGCCCCTCTCAGCTGAGCTCGTCTTCGGGGGATCTTCTTGTAGAGATGATGGAGAGCGAAATGCCTCCCCCGGACTCCTCCTCTCAAGAAGCGGGCGACCCTGAAGTGTCGTCACGGAGGGCCTCTCCGGATCCGGTGAGGCCAGAAGATAATCCCATAGACCCCCGAAGTCCCCAGCGTCTGGCTCCCGAAGAGAGCAAACAAAAGAGTCCGGCACTGTCTAGTATGCGGTCGGACATTCTGAGGGAGCTGGTGGGGCGAGCGGCCATATCAGAAGAACACCGTACGCTGAGGGGTACAGTGATGGAGAGAATTTCGTCCGCCGAAAGCAGATTACATGAAGCCTTTATAAGTCTACTGACAGGCTTTGAGGTACGTGAGATAATATGTGATAGTACCGCACATGTTAGGTGTGCCCTGTGTAGATAGTAGCCCCTGAGACTCTGGTTGTCGTCGAGAATGGCAGCGAACAGAGGATCATAGTCCCAGGCAATAACCAGACTGCCCTTATGTGCAGGTGGTGGAAGCTTCGGTGGCTAGTCGGACTAGTGAGTTTGCCAAATTAAAACGGCAACTGGATGCGGTAGACGCCGACATCGAGCTTGTTAACAAGAGGCTTGATGAGGCACATGGTAAGTGTTATTATCTGGTGAACGCCACATAGTAAGAGCTGCATGATGCCAGTATCTTTAATATGTTGTGACTGCAGATGGAGCTGCCACCGTGGAAACCATGCGGGCAGAACTTGCCCGAGCTAAGGAACAAGCGAGGATTAGTAATGCGGCTGCTTTGAAGGCGGCCGAAGAGTTGAAAGCCGAGAAGGCCGCACATTGCGAGAGCCAAGAGAAGATGGCCGTAGAATAAAAGACACTGCCGACCATTGCCGGCTCCTTGAAAAAGAAAACCGAGCGAAGGCAACGGACCTTGAGAAGGCCACGATGGCAGACAAAGACACGCGCTCTTCTATGAGAGCGAAGAAGGAGGAGCCGCGGGAAGTCGGGGATATTGCGGCTGGGAAGCCCTTCATGCTACGGAGGAAGTTCGGAGATCCACGGTATGCCCCTCTGGATCGGCTGTGGAGTTCAGCAGATGCGTACATAGACTTGGCGGCGAGCGCTGCCGATGCGGCCAAATACTTCCAAGGTCAAACAAATCGTGAAGTGGACAAGCTGTTCTGGTCGTTATTCAACGTTCCAGAGCGTCCGCTTCCATTGACTGATCAGCTAGCCGAATGGGCCGAACTAAATAGGTTGTCCGGACTCGCCATGACGTCTGTCGTGGATCAGCTATGGCCGGAAAAGCCAAAGCCGAACAGCTATTTCAGTTTAGTGCAGCGGTTCCTAGGTGCGGTGCGGTGAATTAATGCGATGAAGAGGTCGGCGTGCATAGAAGACTCGCGGATGGCCCTTGCCCGTGTTAAAGCATACTGGGCGGAGATGGATACTACCACTGTTGCGGCGCAGGGTTCGGCCATAGGCCGAGTGGCTGCCAAGCACTATTTCGAGGAGGTTATTGAGGGTGCTCGTTTGATAGAGGCCTAGTGCTCGAAGAATATTATGTTTGAGTGATATGTATTCTCATTGTAAACACAATGCTTTTATGAAATTTTATAAGGCTATGTTTATACTTTTGCCTGAAAGTAGTATGATGCCTCCTGTGCACCCGTTTATGTATACATGTGTATAACCTGAAAGATTGCAGTCGTCGGCTTCAACCCCCACGCATATATTGCGGAGGTGCTCGCGAAAAACGTGTGTTCACACTTAACCCAACGTCTTGGTCCTATTAAGGAGGTGATAGCGTAGCGAACGAGGCAACCAGACTATAATGCTTTAACACTTTCACTTAGCCATAGGAGTTTGACAGTGGGGATACTAGATAGCCCCTGGTGGCTCCGCACTCTCCCGATCTCGGGGTGTGTACATGCCTGGCCGGAAAACGGCCCTTCGTTAAGGCAGAGGAATTCTAACATTCCGATAGGTCATCGAGTGGTTGACTAGTCTCATGCTATATCACGACAGTCAGTTTTCGGCTTTCTCTACTGAGGTGCTCGTCCGGATGAACCAGGGCACAATCGCAGTAGTTCTCCTCGTGCTGCCTTAGCCGATAAAGTGGAACGTAAGGCACCAAAACACAGGAGCCGGGCAAGCCCAACAGTTGACCAAAGACAATGATTCGGAGCTGATGCATATAAGGCCAAACTCACGACGCCGAACACTCCCTAAGGTATTCGGTCTTTATGGTATAAACCGGGCATAAATAGTGCCCTTTGTAAGAAGCCCCTTGTGTCCAGGTACGTGCATTATTCTGACGTGGCCACATGCCAAGACGTCAGCATCCTTCTCAATTGTGCTGAGAATTCGGTGGATGTGTATCAACAAGAGACAGTAAAAAAGGTTTACGCAGGGTCTTAATCTAAAAAGAATCCTTGGAGCGGGTCCCTACTGCACGTCTACGCCTGTGTCTCTGTTGTGCCGTATCCTGGACGGGTCTAGCATGATGGTCATCTGTAAAAGAGAGGAACTTAGGTGAAAAAGTTGTCGTGCAAAAAGGTGGTTTTTTTAAAGAGACCATGTATAACTAGAAATGAGTAGAAATTGCCACTTGTCTAAACCCGTTGAGCCCCTTGTATTTGTAATAGGGGTGTGGCCATCAATCCGGTATAAATTACATATAGCAGCGCCAGACTCGTCTAACCGGTATACTTTAGTTGGCGAGGCCGTTTTTAGTGTGCGGTTGCCAAGGCAGTCGCATTCTCTTCGGCGCGCAAGGATTGCTTAATAATTCCATTCACTGTAATGATGCCGCGTGGACCGGGCATCTTGAGCGTCAGGGAAGCGTAATGTGGTATTGCATTAAAGTGAGCAAAAGCTTCGTGCCCAACTAGTGCTTGATAACCGCATTGGAACGGAGCAATGTGGAAGGTTAAATGTTCGCTACGGGAGTTATCGGGGAAGCCGAATATAACCTTTAGTAGCAGGGAGCCCGTGAAGTGAGCCCCTGGGCCTGGCATTACTCCTTTAAAGGTAGTGTTGCTATGGCAAATTTTCGTTGGGTCTATCCCCATTTCGCGGATTGTATCCTGGTATATCAGGTTTAAACTGCTGCCATCGTCCATCAGGACTCGTGCAAAGTGGTATCCGTCAATTATTGGGTCTAATACCAGGGGAGCCCATCCTGCCCGCCGGATACTTGCTGAGTAATCACGATGGTCGAAAGTGACCGGTTGAGACGACTAGTGGCAGGGTTTTGCGGTGGTAGGCCCTTGGGCATATTTATCTGGGAGGGCCGCTTTGCTTCCCTTGATCACGTGTAATACGTTGACTGTTTTGACTTCTGATGGAAACTTCTTTTGTTCCCCAGCGTCTTGCTTGAGAGGCTCATCCTCATCTTCGCTTGGTGTATCCTCCCCCTTGTGTACAGCGTTGAGCTTGCCGGACTGCTTGAAGACCCAACATTCTCTGTGGGTATGATTAGCGGGATTACCAGGGGTGCTATGGATCTGACATACTTGGTCCAGAATTTTGTTTAGGCTGGACAGTTCATCTCTTGCACCTTTAGAGGGCGGCTTTTGCTGACCTGGCCGAGAGCTTCGGAATCCGGCGTGTACCGCCGTGCTCTTCGGGCTGTCTTCTTTATTCCAACGTTTATTATTTTTGATGCATCATGATTTCCTGTTTTTATGTCTAACTTCGGATGTGCTTGGGTCGCTGGTGCTGCATCTGGCTAGCCAGCTGTCCTCACCCACGCAAAAGCGGGTCATGAGGCTTGTTAATGCTGCCATTGTTCTTGGCTTTTCTTGGCCGAGGTGTCTGGCAAGCCATTCGTCGTGGACGCTATGCTTAAAAGATGCCAAGGCTTCGGTGTCCGGGCAGTTGACTATTTGGTTCTTCTTAGTTAGGAACCTATTCCAAAGCTTTCAGGTTGACTCTCCGGGCTATTGAGTTATATGGCTCAAATCGTCCGCATCCGGGGGTCGGACATAAGTCCCTTGAAAATTTGCCCGAAAAGCATTTTCGAGCTCTTCCCAGCTTCCAATGGAGTTTTTGGGGAGGCTTTTAAGCCAGTGTCGAGCTGGCCCTTTGAGCTTGAGGGGTAAGTACTTGATGGCGTGGAGATCGTCTCCTCGAGCCATATGGATATGAAGGATATAGTCCTCAATCCAGACCCCAGGGTCTGTTGTTCTGTCGTATGACTCTATGTTTACGGGTTTGAATCGCTCTGGGAATTCATGGTCCACCACCTCATCGGTGAAACATAGGGGGTGTGCGGCACCCCTGTAGCTGGGTGTACTACGTTGTTCTGATGCTTGTTGTGTTACGTCATATGCTGGGGCGCGCTTTGCGTGGTCCATAGATGGATCTAGTTACACTGTCCTTTTGGTGCGAGCCCTCGTGTGGATCGCTTATTGGCTTGTGAGTGGAGTTGTTTGCCGCTCCATGTTGGCCGTGAGGTCGTCTATCCGGCCAGGTGGCCATTTTGATTTTTGGTTGTGGGGGGTCTAGGGCCTCCTCATCGAATTCGAGTAGCAACTTCCGCTTCGGGTAGCTCTTGGTGGGGCGATTACCACCATACTTCGCTGCTGTGTTGAGTACTTTACTCCATCCAATTTGGAGTGTGTCCTGCGCAGCCTTGAGCTTTTGCTTATGCTTTTTCAGACTCCTTGCGGTGGCAACAAGCCTTTGACGGGCATTCTGCTGCTCCAGGTGCCTGTCTGGCGTTATGTCATCCGGACTTTTATCTTTGACAGAATTGGTTTGTTCGGTTCGATTTTCCGTATTGCCGTGGTCCGACAGTAGTTCGCCCTGCTCCAGCGCTGGGTCTGTATGATCGTTATTTCTGCCGAGGCGGGATTTGGGGTGGCGCTTACGCCGCCGCTTTGACTGCTTCTCGAGGGGACAAGCCTTCGTTGCGTCCTTCCGTTCCTCGTCGTCGTCTTCTTTTGGTGTGTCCACCATGTATACGTCATATGATGAGGTGGACGTCCAGCGCCCTGTGGGCGGTGGTTCCTCTTCGCTTCCCGCATCGTCATCCATACCGTCGATGTCTTTAGAGTCGAAGTCGAGCATTTCGGTTAAATCATTGACGGTGGCTACGAAGTGGGTGGTGGGTGGGCGTCGAATTTCTCTATCGTCCGCATCCCAATCCTGTTGGCCATAGTCCGGCCAGGGCTCTCCTGACAAAGAGAGAGACCTTAGTGAATTCAGAATGTTGTCGAAGGGCGAGTGCTGAAAAATATCCGCGGCGGTGAATTCTATGATCAGCGCCCAATCGGATTCGATTGGCAGGGGCGCGGACGGTTCAGAGTCTAGAAAAGAGTCCATCACCTTGGAGTCACGGGCATCGCAGAGGATTAGGCTGGTGTTCGGCTCGATCGCCGTTGAGACTGCAGCCCCTGAGGCGGTGTCTAGCCACCCATCCTCGATTGGCGCAGTAGGCTCCGAGCTAAGGGTCGGAGCTGATGCGAGCGCGACCTCTGGGGTACTGTTCGGCGGCAAAGCTAGGTCATACCCGTCGTGACAGTGCGGCGTGCCCGACTGTGGCTCGAATCCGTTGAAGAGCAAGTCTCCGTGGATGTCGACCGTGTAGTTCAAACTTCCAAATTTGACCTGACGGCCAGGGGCGTAGCTTTCAATCTGCTCCAGATGGCCAAGCGAATTAGCCCGCAGTGCAAAGCCGCCGAATACGAAGATCTGTCCGGGGAGAAAAGTCTCGCCCTGGACCGCATCGCTATCGATGATAGTAGGAGCCATCAAGCCTAACGGCAACGACACAGAGGAACTCTCAATGAAAGCACCAATGTCGGTGTCAAAATCGGCAGATCTCGGGTAGGGGGTCCCGAACTGTGCGTCTAGGCCAGATGGTAACAGGAGGCAGGGGACACAATGTTTTACCCAGGTTCGGTCCCTCTTGATGGAGGTAAAACCCTACGTCATGCTTGATAGATATTGATGATATGGGTAGTACAAGAGTAGATCTACCACGAGATCAGAGAGGCTAAACCCTAGAAGCTAGCCTATGGTATGATTGTATGTTGTGGTTGTTGTCCTACGGACTAAAACCCTTCGGTTTATATAGACACCGGAGAGGGTTAGGGTTACACAAGGTCGGTTACAAAGGAGGAGATATCCATATCCGTATTGCCTAGCTTGCCTTCCACGCCAAGTAGAGTCCCATCCGGACACGAGACGAAGTCTTCAATCTTGTATCTTCATAGTCTAACAGTCCGGCCAATGGAGATAGTCCGGCTGTCTAGAGACCCCCTAATCCAGGACTCCCTCAGACTCCCTTTCCCTTTCTGGAGGGGGGAAAGAGGGAAGGGAGAGGAAGAGGAGAAGGAAAGGGGGGCGCGCCCCCTCTCCTAGTCCAATTCGGACTCCCTATAGGGAGGGGGTGCAGCCACCCCTTGTGGGCTGCTTCCCCTATCCCCTATGACCCATGTAGGCCCAATATTCCCCCATGGGGTTCCGGTGACCTCCCGGTACTCCAAAAAATACCCAAACCTTTCCGAAACCATTCCGGTGTCCGAATACCTTCATCCAATATATCAATCTTTACCTCTCGACCATTTCGAGACTCCTCTTCATGTCTATGATATCATCCGGGACTCCGAATAAACTTCAGCCATCAAAACACATAACTCATAATACAAATCGTCATCGAACATTAAGCGTGTGGACCCTACAGGTTTGAGAACTATGTAGACATGACCAAGACACATCTCCAGTCAATAACCAATAGCGAAACCTGGATGCTCATATTGGCTCCTACATATTCTATGAAGATATTTATCGGTCAAACCGCATAACAACATATGTTATTCCCTTTGTCATCGGTATGTTACTTGCCCGAGATTCGATCATCGGAATCATCATACCTAGTTCAATCTCGTTACCGGCAAGTCTCTTTACTCGTTCCGTAATGCATCATCCCACAACTAACTCATTATTCACATTTCTTGAATGGCTTATAGTGATGTGCATTACCGAGAGGGCCCAGAGATACCTCTTTGATACTCGGAGTGACAAATCCTAATCTCGATCTATGCCAACTCAACAAACACCTTTGGAGACACATGTAGAGCATCTTTATAATCACCCAGTTACGTTGTGACATTTGATAGCACACAAGGTGGTCCTCCGGTATTCGGGAGTTGCATAATCTCATAGTCAGAGGAATATGTATAAGTCATGAAGAAAGCAATAGCAATAAAACTAAAAAATCATAATGCTAAGCTAATGGATGGGTCTTGTCCATCACATCATTCTCTAATGATGTGATCCCGTTCATAAAATGATGACACATGTCTATGGTCAGGAAACTTAACCATCTTTGATTAACGAGCTAGTCAAGTAGAGGCATACTGGGGACACTCTGTTTGTCTATGTATTCACACATGTACTATGTTTCCGGTTAATACAATTCTAGCATCAATAATAAACATTTATCAAGATATAAGGAAATATAAATAACAACTCTATTATTGCCTCTAGGGCATATTTCCTTCATTTGGATCTACAAGTAGTATCTGTACTTAGTACAAAGTTTTGGCTAGCAAATGATTATAAGCAAGCACCACATGTTGGAGGATCCATGACAATATAGCTTCTGTGTGAATATAAGCAAACACAACTCATTGCGTTGTCTTGCTTGTCCAAAATCAACTATTTGGTCAAGCCGAGAATATTTGTTGGGGGCTCATGATACGTCTCCAACATATCTATAATTTTTGATTGTTCCATGCCATTATATTATCTGTTTTCGATGTTTAATGAGCTTTAATATACACTTTTATATTATTTTTGGTACTAACCTATTAACCGAAGGCCCAATGAAAATTGTTGTTTTTTGCCTATTTCAGTGTTTCGCAGAAAAGCAATATCAAAGGGAATCCAAACGGAATGAAACCTTCATGAGGATCTTTTTTTGGAACAAACGCAATCCAGGAGACTTGGAGTGGAGGTCAAGAAAGCCACGAGGCGGCCACGAGGTAGGGCGGTGTGCCCCCCCACCCTCGTGGGCCCCTCGTAGCTCCACCGACCTACTTCTTTCACCTATATATACTCTTATACCCTGAAAACATCTAGGGGACCCACGAAACTACTTTTCCACCACCGCAACCTTCTGTACCCGTGAGATCCCATCTGGGGACCTTTTTCAACGATCTGCCAGAGGGGGATTCGATCATGGAGGGCTTCTACATCAACACCATAGCCTCTCCGATGATGTGTGGGTAGTTTACCATAGACCTTCGGGTCCATAGATATTAGCTAGATGGCTTCTTCTCTCTCTTTGATCTTTAATAAAAAGTTCTCCACGATGTTCTTGGAGATCTATTCGATGTAACACTTTTTGCGGTGTGTTTGCCGAGATCTGTTGAATTGTGGGTTTATCATCAAGTTTATCTATGAACAATATTTCATTCTTCTCTGGATTCTTATATGCATGATTTCATATCTTTGCAAGTCTCTTCGAATTATCAGTTTGGTTTGGCCTACTAGATTGATCTTTCTTGCAATGGGAGAAGTGCTTAGCTTTGGGTTCAATCTTGCGGTGCTCGATCCCAGTGACAGAAAGGGAACCGACACATATTGTATTGTTGCCATCAAGGATGAAAAGATGGGGTTTATATCATATTGCTTGAGTTTATCCCTCTACATCATGTCATCTTACCTAATGCGTTACTCTGTTTTTATGAATTTAATAATCTAGATGCATGCTGGATAGCGGTCGATGTGTGGAGTAATAGTAGTAGATGCAGAATCATTTCGGTCTACTTGACACGGACATGATGCCTATGTTTATGATCATGCCTAGATATTCTCATAACTATGCACTTTTCTATCAATTGCTCGACAGTAATTTGTTCACCCATCGTAATATATGCTATGTTTAGAGAAGGCACTAGTGAAACCTATGGCCCCTGGGTCTACTTTACATCATATTAATTTCCCGTCAACTAGCTATTTCTGTAGCCGTTTATTTTGCAATCTTTATTTTCCAATCTATACAACAAAAATACCAAAAATACTTATCTTATTATCTTTATTAGATCCCACTTTTGCAAGTGGCCGTGAAGGGATTGACAACCCCTTTACCGCGTTGGTTGCAAGGTTCTTATTTTTTTTATGCAGGTACTGGGCGATCTGCGTGTAGTCTCCTACTGGATTGATACCTTGGTTCTCAAAAACTGAGGGAAATACATATGCTACTTTCCAGCATCACCCTTTCCTCTTCAAGGGAAAAAACCAACACATGCTCAAGAGGTAGCAAGAAGGATTTCTGGCATCGTTGCCGGGGAGACCTACGCTCAAGTCAAGACATACCAAGTACCCATCACAAACTCTTATCCCTCGCATTACATTATTTGCCATTTGCCTCTCGTGTTCCTCTCCCCCACTTCACCTTTCTTGTTTTATTCGCCCTTTTTCCGTTCACTTCTTTTCGCTTGCCTTTTGTGTGTTCATGCTAGTTCGTTTTGTTGCCATCATGTCTGAAACTACGGAGGTTATCATTGAAAAGATAGTAGTAAGGATGGGGGAAACGTTGATGCTTTTGATTATCCTCATGAAGAACCTCCTAAGGGTTATAAGTGTTCAATTGAAGAATTTCCTACCAAAGATGACAATACCTAGATCTATTCTTATCTTTATGCCTAGCTAGGGGCGTTAAACGATAGCACTTGTTGGGAGGCAACCCAATTTTATTTGTGTTCTTTGCTTTTTGTTCCTGTTTATTAATAAATAAATCATATATTCTCTGTTATGATTGTGTTTTTATGTTTTAATTAGTGTTTGTGCCAAGTAAAGCCTTTAGGAACTTCTTGGATGATTGTTGTTTGATCTTGCTGAAAAAATAGAAAGCATGCGCTCATGAGAATAATTTTCATTTCTTACCAGAGAGCGATAAAATACCAATTACAACTATAGTAGATCAATGTACAAATTATTTAGGATGTCATAATTTCTCAGGATTTTTGCAGTTACAGAAGTATTTGAAACCTACAGATTAGTACAGACTGTTCGGTTTTTGACAGATTCTGTTTTTCGTGTGTTGTTTGCTTATTTTGATGAATCTATGGCTAGTATCGGGGGGTATGAACGATAGAGAAGCTAGAATACAGTAGGTTTAACACCAATATAAATAAATAATGAGTTTATTACAGTACCTTAAAGTGGTGGTTTGTTTTCTTATACTAACGGAACTCATGAGATTTTCTATTGAGTTTTGTGTTGTGAAGTTTTCAAGTTTTTGGGTAAAGATTTCATGGATTTTGGAACAAGGAGTGGCAAGAGCCTAAGCTTGGGGATGCCCAAGGCACCCCAAGGTAAAATTCAAGGACAACCAAAATCCTAAGCTTGGGGATGCCCCGGAAGGCATCCCCTCTTTCGTCTTCGTCGACTATCGGTAACTTTACTTGATGCTATATTTTTATTCACCACATGATATGTGTTTTGCTTGGAGCGTCTTGTATTATTTGATTCTTTGCTTTTTAGTTTACCACAATCATCCTTTCTGTACACACCTTTTGGAGAGACACGCATGAATCGGAATTTATTAGAATACTCTATGTGCTTCACTTATATCTTTTGAGCTAGATAAATTTTGCTCTAGTGCTTCACTTATATATTTTTAGAGCCTGGTGGTGGTTTTATTTTATAGAAATTATTTATCTCTCATGCTTCACTTATAATATTTTGAGAGTCTTTTATAACAGCATGGTAATTTGCTTTGGTTAAGAAATTAGTCCTAATATGTTAGGCATCCAAGATGGGTATAATAAAAACTTTCATATAGAGTGCATTGAATAGTATGAGAAGTCTGATACTTGATGATTGTTTTGAGATATAAAGATGGTGATATTAGAGTCATGCTAGTTGAGTAGTTGTGAATGTGAGAGATACTTGTGCTAAAGTTTGTGATTCCCGTAGCATGCACGTATGGTGAACCGTTATGTGATGAAGTCAGAGCATGATTTATTTTTTGATTGTCTCCTTATGAGTGGCGGTCGGGGACGAGCGATGGTCTTTTCCTACCAATCTATCCCCCTAGGAGCATGCACGTAATAATTTGTTTTGATAAATAATAGATTTTTTCAATAAGTATGTGAGTTCTTTATGACTAATGTTGAGTCCATGGATTATACGCACTCTCACCCTTCCACCATTGCTAGCCTCTCTAGTACCGCGCAACTTTCGCCGGTACCATAAACCCACCATACCTTCCTCAAAACAGCCACCATACCTACCTATTATGGAATTTCCATAGCCATTCCGAGATATATTGCCATGCAACTTTCCACCATTTCGTTTATCATGGCACGCTCCATCATTGTCATATTGCTTTGCATGATCATGTAGTTGACATCATATTTGTGCAAAGCCACCGTTCATAATTTTTCATACATGTCACTCTTGATTCATTGCACAACCCGGTACACCGCCGGAGGCATTCAAATATAGTTATATTTTGTTCTAAGTATCCAGTTGAAATTCTTGAATTGTAAGTAAATAAATGTGTGATGATCATCATTATTAGAGCATTGTCCTAGTGAGAAAACGATGATGGAGACTATGATTCCCCCATAAGTCGGGATGAGACTCCGGACGAAAAATAAAGAAAGAAATAAAAAATAAAGTGGCCATAAAAAAGAAAAAAAGAGAGAGAAAATTCCCAAATAAAATTAAAAAAATGAGAGAAAAAGAGAGAAGGGGCAATGTTACTATCCTTTTTCCACACGTGTGCTTCAAAGTAGCACCATGATCTTCGTGATAGAGAGTCTCTTATGTTGTCACTTTCATATACTAGTGGGAATTTTTCATTATAGAACTTGTCTTGTATATTCCAATGATGGGCTTCCTCAAAATGCCCTAGGTCTTCGTGAGCAAGCATGTTGGATGCACACCAACTTAGTTTCTTTTGTTGAGCTTTCATATACTTATAGCTCTAGTGCATCCGTTGCCTGGCAATCCCTACTCACTCACATTAATATCTATTGATGGGCATCTCCATAGCCCGTTGATACGCCTAGTTGATGTGAGACTATCTTCTCCTTTTTGTCTTCTCCACAACCACCATTCTATTCCACCTATAGTGCTATATCCATGGCTCACGCTCATGTATTGCTTGAAGATTGAAAAAGTTTGAGAACATCAAAAGTATGAAACAATTGCTTGGCTTGTCATCGGGGTTGTGCATGATTTAAATATTTTTTGTGATGAAGATAGAGCATAGCCAGACTATATGATTTTGTAGGGATAGCTTTCTTTGGCCATGTTATTTTGAGAAGACACAATTTCTTAGTTAGTATGCTTGAAGTATTATTGTTTTTATGTCAATATTAAACTGTTGTCTTGAATATTTCGGATCTGAATATTCATGCCACAATAAATAAAATTACATTGAAATTATGTTAGGTAGCATTCCACATCAAAAATTCTATATTTATCATTTACCTACTCGAGGACGAGCAGGAATTAAGCTTGGGGATGCTTGATACGTCTCCAACGTATCTATAGTTTTTGATTGTTCCATGCTATTATATTATCTATTTTGGATGTTTAATGGGCTTTATTATGCACTTCTATATTATTTTTGGGACTAAACTATTAACCGAAGGCCCAGTTTAAATTGCTATTTTTTTCCTATTTCAATGTTTCGCGGAAAAATAATATCAAACGGAATCCAAACGGAATGAAACCTTTGCGAGGATCTTTTTTTGGAACAAACGCAATCCGGGAGACTTGGAGTGGAGGTCAACAAAGCCACGAGGCGGCCACGAGGTAGGGCGGCGCACCCCCCACCCTCGTGGGCCCCTCGTAGGTCCACCGACCTACTTCTTTCGCCTATATATACTCTTATACCCTAAAAACATCCAGGGGAGCCACGAAACCACTTTTCCACTTCCGCAACCTTCTGTACTCATGAGATCCCATCTAGGGACCTTTTCCGGCGATCTGCCGGAGGGGGATAAGATCACGGAGGGCTTGTACATCAACACCATAGCCTCTTCGATGATGTGTGAGTACTTAACCACAGACCTTCGGGTCCATAGTTATTAGCTAGATGGCTTCTTCTCACTCTTTGATCTTCAATACAAAGTTCTCCTCGATGTTCTTGGATATCTATTCGATGTAACACTTTTTGCGGTGTGTTTTGCCGAGATCCGATGAATTGTGGGTTTATGATCAAGTTTATCTATGAACAATATTTGATTCTTCTTTGAATTCTTATATGCATGATTTGATATATTTGCAGGTCTCTCTGAATTATCATTTTGGTTTGGCCTACTAGATTCATCTTTCTTGCAATGGGAGAAATGCTTAGCTTTGGGTTCAATCTTGCGGTGATTGATCCCAGTGACATAAAGGGAACCGACACGTATTGTATTGTTGCCATCAAGGATAAAAATATGGGGTTTATATCATATTGCTTGAGTTTATCCCTCTACATCATGTAATCTTGCCTAATGTGTTACTCTGTTCTTATGAACTTAATACTCTAGATGCATGCTGGATAGTGATCGATGTGTGGAGTAATAGTAGTAGATGCGGAATCGTTTCAATCTACATGACACGGACGTGATGCCTATGTTTACGATCATGCCTAGATATTCTCATAACTGTGCACTTTTCTATCAATTGCTCAGCAGTAATTTCTTCGCCCACTATAATATATACTATCTTGAGAGAAGCCACTGGTGAAACCTATGGCTCCCGGGTCTACTTTACATCATATTAATTTCCCATCAACTAGCTATTTCTGTTGTCGTTTATTTTGCAATCTTTATTTTCCAATCTATACAACAAAAATACCAAAAATATTTATCTTATTATCTTTATCAGATCTCACTTTTGCAAGTGGTCGTGAAGGGATGGACAACCCCTTTATCGTGTTGGTTGCAAAGTTCTTATTTGTTTGTGCAGGTACTAGGCGATTTGCGTGTAGTCTCCTACTAGATTGATACCTTGGTTCTCAAAAACTGAGGGAAATACTTACGCTACTTTGCTACATCACCCTTTCCTCTTCAAGGGAAAACCAACGCATGCTTAAGAGGTAGCAGCTCACAATCATAAAAGATGTCCTAGATAGTGTATTTATATGTGAAGGCTCTCTTCCTTTATTAATCTTTCATGAATTGCATCAATGACCAATGCTATGTTTGTTAATCTCCAATAAATTTTATCAATTATACTTCTTGTATGTGAAGTCATTACTTCCCATGGGATTAGCATATGATCTTTTATTCTTTCCATTGCTAAGATTGAAACAAGAAAGTAAAGCATCAAAACTCAAACTACTCTTTATTATATAACTTTCACACACAATAACATAGATATATAACAAATCACTTGAAACTAATTCATACTAATACTTTATTCTTCTAAATCATGAAAAAACTAAGGAACAAACTAAGATAGCTAATGATGATAAAAGTGATGGTGATATGATACCAGGGCACCTCCCCCAAGCTTGGAACAAGCCAAGGGTGGTGCTCATACCCGTGTACACAAGAGTCCTTCTTCGATGATGGTGGTGATTGTCGGATTTCAGGTTCCGGCAAAACCCTTACTGTTCGAACACTGGGGTGCGTGCGAAGAACTCTCCTCACCGATCACGCCCTCACACACATCGTGATTTTAGGCTAGGCACACGAACTCACAACACACGAGACACAAGGTTTATACTGGTCCGGGCCACCGTTGTGGTGTAATACCCTACTCCAGTGTGGTGGTGGTGGATTGCCTCTTGGGATGAAGATGAATAGTACAAGGGGAAGAACAGCCTCCTAAGGAGAGGTGTTCTTGTGCTTGGTGAACTTGTGGTTGTCCGGATCGATCCTGTCCGCCTTAGCTATGGTGGTGGCTAGTCCTATTGATGGAGGCCCCGGTCCTCTCCCCAAATATTGAGCAGGAAGGGAGCCAACAACGACCAATTTGAAAGGGGACAGCTAGTACAGCTTATGCTGACAAAAGCAGTCTTCGCTTGCCAAAGGCTCTGGTGGTGATACTGTTGGGGAACGTAGTAATTTCAAAAGAATTCCTACGCACACGCAGGATCATGGTGATGCATAGAAACGAGAGGGGAGAGTGTTGTCTAGTAACCTCGTAGACCGTTCGCGGAAGCGTTATATCAATGCGGTTGATGTAGTCGTACGTCTTCACGATCCGACCAATCCAAGTACTGAAAGCACGGCACCTCCGAGTTCTGCACACGTTCGGCTCGGTGACGTCCTCGCCTTCTCGATCCAGCAAGAGGGGCGAAGTAGTAGATGAGTTCCGGCAGCACGACGGCGTGGTGACGGTGTTGGTGAAGAACAATCTCCGTACGGCTTCGCCTAAGTACTACGAAAACTATGACAGAGGATAAACTAGAGGGGACGGGGTTGCCGGCACACGGCTTGGTGTTTCTTGATGTGTCTTGGGTGCTAGCCCTACCCCTCTATTTATACGTTGAACCTTGGGGTCGAAACTTGGAGTAAAATCCTCCACAAAGTCGATTTCACCCGAAAGGCAAGAGTCCTTCTCGAACTCCAGGGCCAGACGCCAGGGTTCCTGGCGTCTGGACCCAGACGCCAGGGATCCTGGCGTCTGGCCCCTGGACTCCACAAAACTTCCTTTTGCGCTTTCCAAAAACCTTGTGGGCTTTCCGCTTTGGCCCAAATAAAGTTTTCTCGTACCCAAACATTTCGGGAAACATCCGGAACCCCTTCCGGTGAATTCCGGAACCCTTCCGGTGACCAAACACTATTATCCCATATATCAAACTTTATCTCCAGACTATTCCGGAGTTCCTCGTCATGTCCGTGATCTCATCCTAGACTCCGAACAACATTCGATCACCAACACATATAACTCATATAGTACTATATCGTCGACGAACGTTAAGCGTGTGGACCCTACGGGTTCGAGAAATATGTAGACATGACCGAGACACCTCTCTGGTCTGTCAGATTTCGGGTTCCGGCAGACCCTTGAGGTTCGAACACTGGGGTGCGCACGGAGATTTCGCTTCCTACCTACCTGCACCCCTCCGCCTCGCTAAGATCTAAGCTATGGAAAGAACAACACAAGGGACACAGGGTTTATACTGGTTCGGGCCACCGTTGTGGTGTAATACCCTACTCCAGTGTGTGGTGTGGTGGATTGCCTCTTGGGCTGATGATGATGAATGATACAAGGAAGAACAGCCTCGCGAGGGTCTGTTCTTGGTTGGGGCAATGAACTGCTGGGAGGAGTTCAGCCACCCTTCTCTCTCTCTCTCTCTGATCGAACTACTTCTCTTAATCCTTCCCCAAAAGACCCCTCTCTTCTGTGGGTGGCTGGTCCTATTTATAGAGGCCCTGGTCCTCTTCCCAAATATCGAGCGGGAAGGGAGCCAACAATGGTGGTCTAATTTGAAGGGGGGCAGCTAGTACTAGATACCCTGACAAAAGTAGTCTTCGCCTGCATAAAGCTCTGGTGGTGACGCCGTCTTGGGCTCCACAATGACCTCCGTCTTGCAGTCCTCCTGGTCTTGGTCTTGTTGCACCGACATGGCAACCTTTGCCTGATGCCTCGGTACTCCGCGGCTGCGCTTGCCCCCTTTGCACCAAAGAGGAAAGGAGGACACTGCGCGGGCTGGCACCCGCCTGGCGCCCTTGGTCGTCATGGCTTGCGTCACGGGCACCTCATGAGGTACCCCACCTTGATCTCTCCGCCTCCTCGCGAGCCAGCCTGATGAGGCCGTGCCTGAGGAAGCTCCGTGTCGTACGCCCCGCAAGGCTTGGCCCCTCGCGAGGGTCTTGGGTCTGTGTTGATGAAGATGGGCCGTGCTGGGCCCCCTTTGTGCCACGCTGTAGGCCGCAGGTAGGCAAGTCTGGGGACCCCCATTCCCAGAACGCCAATAGTAGGCCCCGGGCCCAAGGCGCGCCCGGACTTGGCCGTGCTGGGAGGAGGAAGGGCAAGGGCGAAGCGCCGCGGGCCCTAACGGTCTGCGGTCTTGGGTGCCGCGTGGCGGTTGATTGGACGTGGGCGTCTCCACTTCCCCATGGCGCCTCGGCAACTACACGGATTGGACAAGTCCCTGCATGCAAAGCGGGTCATGATTACCTGCGATCGTGGAGGTCGACGGTTGGCCTTTGCCAGCTATAAGTACGGAACGGCGCGCGCCCTTCCAGTCCATCCCTTCTTGCTTCTCCTTCTTCCCGATCCTTGCTCCGTCTTGCTACGATGGCTCCGATCCGCCGGTTCTCGATGGCAGAGAAGGGAAAGGCTCCCCGGGAGGAACCAGACCCACTCCCGCCGAAGAAACGGCTCGTCCCCAGTGGCTCGGACGAGGGGGCCATTCAGGTGGTGTTGAGGCCTTGGTGCGAGCGGGCGCCGCCGGGGTTCCCGCTTCCATTGTACGCCCACGTCGAGGGCCCTGAAGGAGCTGATGCTGACCGCCACGGGCAGCACCGCCGTCGGCGCCGATGGGTCACGAAGGTGTTGGTCGTCCCCCCTGGGGTCCACACCGAGGGCTCCTCCCGAGAGTTCGTGCTCCATGTCGCCATTCCTCTTCAGTCTTGGATTCGCCTTCCTCCCTTCTTCGCCTCCATAATCCCGCAGGGGGAGCCCCTGGAGCACTGGCTGTAGCATGCCGGTTGCAGCACCCTCGCGACCGAGGCAGAGGTCGCGGTCGTTGCCCCGGGCGAGGTCTTCATGACTCGGGGCTGGAGAGAGATCGCCCGGGTTTGCACGACAAGGGGCGTCTTCGTGATCCACTTGGATTACGACGGTGCTTCGGCAATGTCCTTCAAGGTCTTTGACGCGAACGGGCGCCGGCTGGAGTGCTGCCCCAGGAGAGGTGGCCGGGGCCCTGCTGCGGCGAGGACTGGGCCCGCCGACCGCTCCCTTGGCGGCTCCCCAGGCGGCGGAGGCGTCGGAGGTTCCAGCGACTCTGGCGAGCTCTTCGCGACTCCGGAGACGAGCGACGACAGCTACGAGACCCCGAGCCGGCTCCGCTCCCGGAGCAGGGCGGGCTCGTCAGGCCGCCGCCGGCTCTGATCTGGATGGGGTTGGCGCCGGTGCTTGACGGCCCACTGTTGATGATGGCGTCTTCTGCAGGGGCGCGCGTAGCTAGTGTTCCTTTAGGATCTGTTCCCTGCGAGGAATCAAAGACGCGTCCCGTGGGGGCTTGTAAGGTGCCTGTGATCCTGTTTTGTTAATATAACCCTTGTCGTAGAATTGTGTGAGTTGCTCATTCCGTCTTAGCTCAGTCCTCCCTTTCGAACCTCACGAGGGCTTGCTGCTCTGCACCGACAGGTCCCAGTCCCAAGGCGGCTTCAGCCGTCGCTGGTATGCCAGGTCGCGATGCCGTGGTCAAGGCCAGGAGGTGAGCGACCCGGAGTCCGGTAAGAGCCCCTGAGTCGCGATGCTCAGGAGGTCCCCTTTGGCGCTCAAGCAGCCGCCGTTCGGTGAGAAAGGAGAGGGGTGTCGCTAACACGGGATAGCATTAGGTGCGGGGATGGTGCCACGGTAGCTGGCGCTTCCAGGTGATGACTTATCCCGAGAATCAGGGGCCGCTCTCTGGTGTGTTGCCGGGTCCGTGCATCGGCAGGCGCGAGGTTGCTCGGCGAGGACCTCGTGTGTCTCTCCCCTCTCGCCTTTGCTCCCCTTTCTGCTCTACGTGCTCGGGTCCCGGCCCTCGAGCGAGTCTCAGCCGTCGCTGGTATGCCAGGTCTTGATGCCGTGGACAAGGCCAGAGGGTGAGGGCTGGAGAGCCAGTAGGAGCCTTGAGTCGCGATGCTCAGGCACCCCCCCTTTAACGTGCAAGCGGTTTGCATGGACGAGAGTGGAGGAGACACCGCAAGGGCCTCGCCTGACGCAGCTCCTTTAGGAGATCCTATAGACCCATCATAGAAAAAACGAGGGGTTGCCATGACAATTGACAGTCAGCCGTGGGTTGCTTCCGAGGGGTAATGAGGCACTGAAGGCTTGACGAGGTGACGCTATGCGGGGCTGCCGCGGATAGAGCTCAGCCATTCAGGTTTGTCGGTGTTGCAGGGACGGAACCATGCGCAAGCGTCGTGCCGTTTGGGAGCAGCTCCGTTAGTTGGTGTCAGCTGAGCAGGCAACTAGGAAAAACACATTAGCCACGAAGGAGTGGATTCGTTCAAATAGATGATGGGAAGGCGGACATCACTGGGTCAGGCCCGAGCGACTTGGGGATCATGCAGCCCGAGGGGCGCCCCCAATAAGGTAAGCTAACAGCATGAAGTAAAAGGGATACATGTCGTAGGGATGGACCCACGCGGCCTGGGAATAATGCAGCCCTAGGGGGCGCTCCCAGCTGGAAGTGAAGCTTGAAAGATGTCACCTGATGACGTTGAGGATGAAGGGGTGTTGGTGTAGCAGACTCGGTGGGCTGCGGAAGCCGATCCTCACGAGCCCCCAGGCCCGGGGGCCTCGGGAGGCTCCGGAGGTGCTGGCGGCTCCCCGCGGACCATCTCCATCTCCGCCAGGGCTACGGAACGCCTGGCCTCTTGTGCCTCCATGATGCCCCTCATGAGGCGCTAGTACATGGCAGCCGCGTTCGGCAAGCCGTAAGGCATGCGAACGTAGCTGTGGGGTGGACCTCCGCAGCGCCCCGCGCGCGAGGGCCAGAGGCGCTCCAGGGAGGCGACTCGGTTGAGCCCTGGTATGTCGATGCAGATGCGTAGCCCGCCATCCTCGCCTGGATGGGGAGCCACTGCTGGTAGGCGGCGGCCGCCTTTCGTGACTCTTGACTCCTGTAGCTCCTGAATGGCCTTGCTGACGAACTCCTGAGGGTCTGGCTCTCCTTGCCTTATTCCTTCTTGAGGGAAACGTGCTTCGAAACAGGCCTCCATGTGGTGCCCAAGCGCCTCCCTCGTGACCCTAGCTAGGTCGGTGGCCCTCCAGGGGAGAGCCCCCGAGCCCTGCCTGAGGAGGGCGCCGGGCGCGCTTTCCTATGTGATGGAAGGAGGTTCCCCCTGGGCAGGCAACGGCCCAGAGGGGCCTGCCTCCTGAGGAGCCGGGCCGGACGATGTCTTCTTCTTCTTGGGGGCAGTCTCGGGAAGCCTCCTGCTTCCGCGATCCGGGTCTTCTAGTGACGCGGCCTGAAAGGCTAGTTCCAGGGAACACACCGCATCCTTCTCTTCACAGGGCACCGTGATGACTCCGCCACTTCTTGGCATCTTGAGGATGTTGTAGCCATGGTGAGTTACGGCCATGAACTTGGCCAGCGCTGGGTACCCGAGGATGGCGTTGTACGGCAGGCGAATGTGAGCAACGTCGAAGTCGATGAGCTCGGTGCGGTAGTTGTCGCGTGCCCCGAAGGTGACAGGGAGGCGGACCTGCCCAATCGGGACCGTGGAGCCATCGGTGACTCCGGAGAAAGGCTTGGTTGGCTGAAGCTGGCTGTAGGGCACTTGGAGATTGTTGAATGTTTCCACGGACAGGACGTTGAGCCCTGCCCCGCCATTGACAAGGGTCCTGGTGACCACCACATTGCTGATGATTGGGGAACAAAGCATCGGGAGGACTCCGGCTGTAGCCGCACACTTGAGCTGATCTACTGAGCTGAACATGATGGCGCACGCCGACCACCTGAGAGGGCGCGCGGCTTCGAGCGTGGGGAGGACTGTATTCACTTCGCGGGCGAACTACTTGAAGATGCGTTGAGAGGCTGTGGCTTGAGCCCCGCCCAGGATGCAGGCGATCGCGCGCGGCTCCTAGAAGCCCCCAGCCTCCTCGTCCTGGTGGCGGTCCTCATTTCTCCTTGGTTGCGGCGGCAGCGGAGGGAGGCCTGCGTTGCCTTGCAGGCGATCCTCACGAGGCCAACCCCTCCAGTCTCCCTCGCGAGGCGGGTCTTGCCAGCAATCCTCATGAGGTTGATCGCGCCACCCTTGGCGCGAGCCATGCTCTTCCCAGCGTCTTGCGTTCCTTCCTCCTCCTCGACCGTAGCCTCGGTCACCACGGTCGGGGCGACGACCGATCCTTCCTTCTCGCACGGCTCGGAGCTCTTGACATTCGTTGGTGTTGTGGGTGTGGAGGTTGTGGTACACACAGTACCGGCTGCCCTTGGAAGGTTCAGGCTGATCTCTGCCCCGCTTGGTGTCTAGTTCTGCCGCTTGGGCTTCTTCTCTTCCGAGTCCGCGGCAGGCAACTCGAGGAGGGAGAGACGCCCTTCCTCAGCCCTGCCGCACTTGGTTGCCAAGTTGAACAGCTCCAAAGAAGTGCACAGGTCTTCATGCATCGCCAGCTCCTCCTTCATCTTGACATCGCGCACGCCTTCGGAGAAGGCTGAGATGATGGACTCCTCAGTCACCCTGGGAATCTTGAGGCATGCGTTGTTGAAGCGCTGGATGTACTTCTGCAGGGTCTCCCCGGGTTGTTGCTTGATGTGGCGCATGCCGCTCACGGCGGGTGGCCGGTCTCGAGTACCTTGGAAGTTGGCGATGAAGCGGGTGCGCATCTCGTCCCAGGAGGAGATCGTGCCTGGAGCCAAGTTCAGGAGCCAGGTGCGCGCCCCGTCCATGAGCGCCATGGGAAACCAGTTCGCCATGACCTTCTCGTCTCCGTTGGCAGCTTTGATGCCCAGCTCATAGAGCTGGAGGAACTCCGCAGGATTAGCCGTGTCGTCGTAGTGAGGAGGCAGGTATGGCTTGAACTTGCCGGGCCACGCGACACTGCGTAGCTCGGCGGTGAAGGCACGGCAGCCTGCTGTGGCCACGGGAGGCCTTGGGTGACGGAGAGCTTGGTCTTGCATGTCCCCACGCGCCGCAGCTGGGTCTTGACGTGCGGGGGCAGGAGCATGGTCGCGACGTGCTGGAGCAGGGAGCGCCCGGGCAGCTTCTTGCGGGCGAGGGAATTCCTGGCAGCTCTGCTCTTGCTGCGCTGGCACCTGACGGAGCGGGTTCCGCCCAGGGGCCACGCGCCTTGGAACCATGGCGCCTTCCTAAGGAGGACGCGGCCGGGGCGCCGCCGGAGCTTCGTCGCCCGCGCGGGGCGGGGTGCGGTGCGGATGAGCTCGGCGACGTGGTCGAGCCATTCTTCATAGACGTCGTCGACGGGGCGGTAGCGCAGGAGCTCGTTCGCCGCGATGAGCGCAGCTCGAGCCTCCATGGGTGCGCGGAGCGCGCGGGACGAAAAACCAGTCGGGGGGAGCGAGGGAGTTGCGGTGCGGCCGTCTTGCCGCACGGACGGATGCTGAGACGATGCTTGCTGCTCGTCCCCTGCCGGGCCGGTGGCGGTGTTGACGGCAGGTGACGGGGAATGGTGAGGACGCCCGCCGACAGGAGCCATCTGGGCGACGCGGGGAGCGAGAGCGGCCCGGCGCTCGGCGCGGGCCAGACGAGCGTCGGACATGGGTGCGATGGTCGGAGGAGAACGGGGCGGTGGAAGACGAATTGCAGCGCACCCCTACCTGGCGCGCAAAATGTTGGATTTCGGGTTCCGGCAGACCCTTGAGGTTCGAACACTTGGGTGCGCACGGAGATTTCGCTTCCTACCTACCTACACCCCTCCGCCTCGCTAAGATCTTAGCTATGGAAAGAACAACACAAGGGACACAGGGTTTATACTGGTTCGGGCCACCGTTGTGGTGTAATACCCTACTGCAGTGTGTGGTGTGGTGGATTGCCTCTTGGGCTAATGATGATGAATGATACAAGGAAGAACAGCCTCGCGAGGGTCTGTTCTTGGCTGGGGCGATGAACTGCTGGGAGGAATTCAGCCACCCTTCTCTCTCTCTCTGATCGAACTACTTCTCTTAATCCTTCCCCAAAAGACCCCTCTCTTCTGTGGGTGGGTGGTCCTATTTATAGAGGCCCTGGTCCTCTTCCCAAATATCGAGCGGGAAGGGAGCCAACAATGGCGGGCTAATTTGAAGGGGGACAGCTAGTACTAGATACCCTGACAAAAGTAGTCTTCGCCTGCATAAAGCTCTGGTGGTGACGTCGTCTTGGGCTCCACAATGACCTCCATCTTGCAGTCCTCCTGGTCTTGGTCTTGTTGCACCGAAATGGCAACCTTTGCCTGATGCCTCGGTACTCCGTGGCTGCGCTTGCCCCCTTTGCACCAAAGAGGAAAGGAGGACACTGCGCGGGCTGGCACCCGCCTGGCGCCCTTGGTCGTCATGGCTTGCGTCACGGGCACCTCATGAGGTACCCGGCCTTGATATCTCCGCCTCCTCGCGAGCCAGCCTGATGAGGCCGTGCCTGAGGAAGCTCCGTGTCGTCCTCCCCGCGAGGCTTGGCCCCTCGCGAGGGTCTTGGGTCTGTGTTGATGAAGATGGGCCGTGCTGGGCCCCCCTTTGAGCCACGCCGCAGGCCGCAGGCAGGCAAGTCTGGGGACCCCCGTTCCCAGAATGCCGACATGCTCAATAACCAATAGCGGGACCTAGATGCCCATATTGGCCCCTACATATTCTACGAAGATCTTTATTGGTCAGACCGCATAACAACATACATTGTTCCCTTTATCATTGGTATGTTACTTGTCCGAGATTCGATCGTCGGTATCTCAATACCTAGTTTAATCTTGTTACCGGCAAGTCTCTTTACTCGTTCCATAATAAATCATCCCACAACTAACTCATTAGTTGCAATGCTTGCAAGGCTTATAGTGATGTGCATTACCGAGTGGGCCCAGAGATACCTCTCCGACAATCGGAGTGACAAATCCTAATCTCGAAATACGCTAACCCAACAAGTACCTTTGGAGACACCTGTAGAGCACCCTTATAATCACCCAGTTACGTTGTGACGTTTGGTGGCACACGAAGTGTTCCTCCGGTAAACGGGAGTTGCATAATCTCATAGTCATAGGAACATGTATAAGTCATGAAGAAAGCAATAGCAACAAACTAAACGATCAAGTGCTAAGCTAACGGAATGGGTCAAGTCAATCACATCATTCTCCTAATGATGTGATCACGTTAATCAAATGACAACTCATGTCTATGGTTAGGAAACTTAACCATCTTTGATCAACGAGCTAGTCAAGTAGAGGCATACTAGTGACACTCTGTTTGTCTATGTATTCACACATGTATTATGTTTCCGGTTAATACAATTCTAGCATGAATAATAAACATTTATCATCAAATAAGGAAATAAATAATAACTTTATTATTGCCTCTAGGGCATATTTCCTTCAGACGTCGTCTTGGGCTCCACGGCGACCTCCGTCCTGCTATCCTGCCGGTCTTGGTCTCGTTGCACCGATATGGAAACCTTTGCTTGACGCCTCGGTACTCTTCGTCTGCGCTTGCCTCCATAGCACCAAAGAGGAAATAAGGACACTGTGCACGCTAGCGCCTGCCTGGCACCCGCCTGGCCTTTGGTCGTCATGGCTCACGTCACTGGAACCTCGCGAGGTTTGTCTTGCCTTGATCTCTCCGCCCCTCACGAGCCAGCCTGGTGAGGCCGCTCCTGAGGAGGTCTTGTGTCGTCCGCCTCGCGAGGCTTGGTCCCTCACGAGGGTCTTGAATGCTTGTTGGTGAAGATGGGCCATATGAGCCTGCTCGCAGAGCCACGCCATGGGCCGCAGGCAGGCAAGTCTGGGGACCCCCGTTCCCATAACACCGACAGTAGCCCCCGGGCCCAAGGCACGCTCAGGCTTGGCTTCGAGGCGAAGCCAAAGGGCAAGTGCGGAGTGTCGCGGGGCCCAATAGCCTGCAGCCTTGGTCGACGCTTGGCGGTTAATTGGACGTGCGCATCTCTGCTTCCCCACGTTATCTCGGCAACCGCCCGACTGTCAAAAGGCTGGCGTAGACAATGCTTGCCTTCACTACTTCCTTTCGCCTTGCTCCAGATCCCCTTTCTTGCTCCCTGCTTCCAAAATCTCTAGATCTGCTCCCATCCCCTTCCGCATTAGCGACCAATGGTGCCCCGGATGGTCAAGCCTGCCTCATCGCCGGCTTGGTACGAGCCAGCTCTCGACGCGCCCAATGTCTCGGAGAAGAACCTCACCGTCACGTGCTTGCTGACTGCGGGGGAAAGCAACAAGAAGGGGAAGACTGGGCTCCCGGCCGGCGCCGATGTGCCGGAGCCCGAGGGGAGCACCTTCTTCCCTTTCTTTATGAGTAGCATCATCGCGGGGCTGGTTCCCCCCTTTTCTGACTTCTTCTATGAGGTCCTTGACCACTACGAGCTACAGGCGCTGCATCTTCATCCCAACTATGTCCTTCTCTTCTTGATCTTCACCTACTACTTCGAGGCGTACCTCGGTGTGATGCCATCCGTGGCCCTGCTGCGCCACTTCTTCTTCCTCCGCATCAACAATGGCCATACCTCCGGGTGTGCTAATTTCATCACGGCCGGCAAGGCGAACTCAATCTTGAAGACTGGGAAGAAGGCAGACGGCTTCAGGAGCAAGTGGGCCATGGTGGACGCCAAGTGTGCCCACCCACGCTTGATGCTGCCAACGGAGATGCCCCAGTCTGACAAGGGGTGGTCTCGCACGAAGCTCACTGATGAGCGGGCGACGTTGGTGCTGGAGCAGATGAACGCCGACCTGAAGCTGGGTAATGCGAAGGCGGCAAAGATCATAGGGGCCATGCTCCTAAGGGAATTCCTGATGATGCGCGTAGCCCCGCTTCAAGAACGTACGCGCCCCTTGTGGGAGCTTGGGGACGAAGAGGACAAGGTTTGCCTGAGCTCGAAAGCCTTGTCCGATGATGAGCTAGTTGTGGATCTCCACCTCCTGGTCGGGGACGACCAGGAGTACCCGCCGAATGTCTTCGCTCCCTTGTTCCGCCATAAGGACGGGGCGCTGGTCGTAGCCGCCAGGCCGACCTTTGACGAGTGTGGGCTGGTGCCGTGCCCACTGGGGCCCCTATTGCGCCGACGCCGGTGGAGTTGTCTTCTGGTGAGTCCCGCGGGGAGGAAGAGGAGGAGGAGGAGGACTCGGAGATAACCCCCGAAGGGACGAGGGAGACATCCCCCTTGAGCAAAGATGACATCCTCCGCACCCTTCATGACGATGACGAAGCTGACGCCCACCAGGAGAAGGGAGAGTGGCCCGTGATCCCGACGAGGGACCAATTGGCGCTGATCTCCCAGGAATGCTGCTTCTGCTCTGGCGCCACCTGGAGCCGCTTCCATCCCAGCTGCTGCTCCTGCTTCTGCTCCCAGAGATGGCGCACCCGCGCCTCGGGTCGCGAAGCTCTCCGGCTTCAGGCTCCCGAAGCGGAAGGGCTATGCCGCGGTGGATCAGTAAGTGTTCTCGTCTTGCCTTGTTCTTGTTGTTGATGCTTGTTCCTGACTCTTCTTCCTTGTTGTGAAACTAGGCCGACACCTGTGGCAAAGAGGAAAAGGGGGAGCGAGGTGGTGTTGCTTCAGCCCAGGTCGCCTCCTGCAACTGCGTCCCTCTCCATGAGCAAGATGGTGCATGTGATTCTCCAGCCCGATCATCCTCGCGAGGCTAGGTGGAACATCCTCGGCAGAAGTCAGCCCCCGAGGACCCGCTGACTCGGGAGGTGCTAGAGTCCGGCTCGGGTGCTAAGGTCCAAGAGGCTCAGGAGCTCCCAGCCTCCTAGGCCATGGTGATGATGACGCCCCTTCCTACTCCTTCTGCCATGTCGCCAGCCCCAGGTTCCTCTGCTTCTTCTGATATCCTAGAGCAGGCCCTTTCTGAGATGGCCCGGCTACGAGAAGATCTCCAGAGCGTCGAACCACTCGTGGCGGCTGGGCGCCTGGAGCTGGTCTTTGGTTGGCTTCATTCTGACGTGTCCATTCGGGCAGCGCTGAGCTAGGTCGCGGTGACTTCTGAGGGGGAGAGACGAGCCGCAGCTCAGGTAGCAATTGCTCGCAAGGTGGCGCTGAAGGATGTCGAGGCCGCCAAAGGTCGCTGCCGGGTGCTGGAGGCCGATCTGAAGATTCTGCGTGAAGAGTGTGCTGAAGCTGCCCATGGCCGTAATGAAGAGGAAGAGAGGATGAAGGCCCAGGAGGATGCTGTCAAGGGTTGCGACGCCGAGCTGGAGCAGGCGCAGGCCGCTGAGTGCGGCTGGCTAGAGGAGCTGGAGCAAAAGGTGCAGGCGGAGAAAGCCGGTCTTGACGCCAAGGTGAAGGTTCTGGCCGAGGACCGCGCGGCCTTCGTGCTTCTCGAAAAGAGGTCCCACAAGGCTCTGAAGTCACTCTAGGAGAGGGGCTTGGAGAAGCCGCTGGCCACCGCTGAGGACAGCCCCGCCTAGTTGTTTCCCTACTTGGTCGAGGCGCTTGAGGAAGTCGTGAGTGGCATCGGCCCCATGGCAGAGGAAGAGGATCGCGTCCTTTCTTCAGCCACGCTAACGTGCGTCTTCAGTCACCTCCATCTTCGCGATCCTGCCGCCCACCTTGACGAGCTACTGGAGCCTGTGGCTGATGAACACTTCGCAGCCGCCACCGCCGCCTCCGCAGCCATGAAACATCAGGTGGAAGCCCTGCTGAAGAAGTTCGACGCCTTCGCCTCCGCGCCTTCGACCGGTGGTGCCAGTGAAGGCGACGCCACCAAGGGGGGCGCCTCTTGTGGGTGCCGGCGGTATCCAGGGATGACTGGCTTGCGGCTCCTTTCCTGTTAAAACTCCTGCAGCATGTAGCGTGCCCCGTGGAGGCATTTAAACTTGTGTTTGATGTTCGAGGAACAATATGTCTTGTAATATTTGCTTTGAGATTTTGCGATTTCCTTCCCATTTGCTTTATGTTCTACGTCGGCAGAGCCCGGCCACGCGCATACCTCAGCCGCCGTTGGGTCGTCTGGAGACCAGGACGATCCCAAGGAGTGAGGGGCTACGTGAACAGTTAGGCTCCTGAGTCGTGATGCTCAGGAGTCCCCCTTGATGCGCAAACAACTTATAGGAAGGAGGCGCAGGGATAGATGTAGTGTTCTACGTCAGCAGGGCCCGACCCCGCACATACCTCAACCGCCGTTGGGCCGACCAAAGACCAGGACGGACCAAGGAGTGAGGTGCTACGTGATCATTTAGGCTCCTGAGTCGCGATGCTCAGGAGTCCCCCTTGACGTGCAAACAACCTTCATACCTTTGTCTTCACCGAGGCTCGGTGTGGGAGGGGCGCGCGACGACCAGGTCCGAGGGTCCTGGCGGGGTAGCGTACGCTTGGGCGTGACCCGAACGTAGCCCCCATGGCCAGCCCCCTCGCGTGGCTCTCCCGAGGGGAGGCGTTGCGATGAGGCAATACACTGAGCTCGGAGGCTCCTTGAGGTAGATACGGCCGTGAGGCCGCCCTCAGTTGTTTATCACCAGGATGGACCATGGCGCTTCTGCACTTTCACGGTCATAGCCGCTCCTCGGCAGTGTCAACTGGCAGCAGGGAGCATGGTGCTTCCACTGGTACGTGGGAGGGGACTCCCTACTGCGGAGAGCCCCCGGGGCGTGTACAGCCCCGCCCTGACACGTGGCTTGCACAGTAGGGCTAGACGAGGTGTGTCTGGGCACTCATGAGCTAGCGCGGGACTCACGAGGCCCTACCTCAAGGCGGGTTGTGCATGGTCTTGATTCTTGTTCGCTGTGTTGGTCCTGCGAGGTGGTCAAACAACCTGCGCCGAACGAATCTCCTGAGGTTATCGCGTGAGAAAGCCAAGCACCAACGGCCCCAGGAGGTGACGTGAACGGTGCCGGCCTGCCAGATAAAGCTCAGCCGTTGGATTTATCGACGCTGCGGGACCGGGCCCGAGCAAAGACGTCGTGCCTAACCCTCTCACACGAAGGGTCCTGAAGAAAGACGACCGGCGCACGGCTCCCATGCTAGGTGATAATCAAGCAGATGATAACCATAGGTAGATTGTGCATGGAAAGCAAACATGCCACTGGGTCAGGCCCAAGCTGCTTGGGGATGATGCAGCCCGATGGGCGCCCCCAGCGAGGTAAGCTAAAGACATAAAAAAGAAGGGATACATGCCATAAGGACGGACCCACGTGGCCTGGGAACAATGCAGCCCTAGGGGCACTCCCAGCTAAATAAACTTGGAAAGTGTCACCTAGTTCCATTGATGAAGGGGTGTTGAGGCAGCTGAAGGTACGCGGCAAAGGGGTTGCTCATCATGAGCCACCGGGGCCCTGAGCCTCATGAGGCTCTGGGGGTCCAGGCGGTTCCTTGAGGACCGTCACCATCTCCGCCAGGACTACGTGGTGCCTGGCCTCCTGACCAGCCAAGACGCTCCGCAGGTTGCGCTGGAAGGCAACAGCCACGCTCGGTAGGCCGAACGGCATGCGAACGTAGCTGTGAGGTGGGCCCTCGCAGCGCCAAACACGCGAAGGCCAGAAGCGCTCCTTGGTGATGAACTCCTGAGCGCCGGGCGCTCCTGGGTGGTGAACTCCTGAGCGCTGGGCGCTCCTTGCCCAGTGTCTTCCTGAGGGAGACGTGCCGCGAAGCACGCCTCCAAGTGGTGCCCGAGTGCCTCCCTCGTAATGTTGGCAAGGTTTGAGGCCCTCTAGAAGAGATCCCCCGGGCCCTGCCCGAGGAGGGCGCCGGGCACGCCTTCCTATGCGATAGAGGGAGGTGCCCCAAGTGCGGGCGCTGATCCTGACGAGGTACCACATGCGGCACTGCCCTCCTGAGGTTCGGCATGGAGTAGCTCCTTCTTCTTCTTGGGAACAACCTCAGGAGGGTACCGAGCTGCATTGTTGTCTGGGTATTTGATTGACGCTGCTTGGAAGGCGTGCTCGAGGGAGCACACCGCATCTCTTTCTTCGCATGGGACTATGATGATCCCGCCGCTCCCTGGCATCTTGAGGATGTTGTAGCCGTGGTGCGTCACTGCCATGAACTTGGCCAGGGCTGGATACTCGAGGAAGGCATTGTACGGCAGACGAATGTGGGCGACGTCGAAGTGGATGAGCTTGGTGCGGTAGTTGTTGCGTTCTCCAAAGGTCACTGTGACGCAGACCTGACCTACCGGTGTGGTGGAGCCGTCGGTCACTCTTGAGAAAGGCTTGGTAGGCTGAAACTGATTGTATGGCACTTGAAAGTTGTCGAACGTCTCGACGTACAGGACGTTGAGCCCTGCGCCGCCGTCGATGAGGGTCTTGGTGACTTGCACGTTGCTAATGAAGGGTGAACATAGCATTGGGAGAGCGCCCGCGATAGCCGCGCACTTAAGCTGATCTGCCAAACTGAAAGTGATGGCACACTTGGACCACCTGAGCGAGCGAGTGGCCTCGAGCTTGGGGAGGACCGCGTTCACCTCGCGAGCAAACTGCTTGAAGATATGCTGTGAGGCTGGGGCTTGAGCTCTGCCTAAGATGCAGGCGATAGCACGCGGCTCCTGGAAGCCCCCAGCCCCCTCGTCTTGATGTTGGTCGTCGTTCCTTCTTGGAGGTGGCGGTAGCGGAGGAAGACCGGGGTTGCCCTGAGGGAGATCATCGCGAACCTGATCCCTCCGGGTGCCCTCGCGAGGCTGATCTTTCCAGTGGTCCTCACGAGGTCGGTCGCGCCACTCCTGGCGCGGGCCATGGTCGTCCCAGCGTCCTTCGCCACGTCCTCCTACTCGGCCGTATCCTTAGTCGTTGCGCTCGGGGCGCCGACCGAAGCATCCGCCACGAATGGCTCTGAGCTCTTGACAATCGTTGGTATTGTGGCTGTGCACATTGTGGAAGGTGCAAAACGGTCGGCTGCCCTTGGATGACTCAGGCTGGTCCCTACCGCGCTTCGTGTCTGGCTCCGCCGCGAGTACGACGACTCCCTTGTGCTTCACGTCCTTGGCCTTGGGTTTCTTCTCCTCCGGTCGGAAATTGGGAGCTCGAGGAGTGAAAGGGGCCCTTCCTCAGCCCTTGCGCACTTGGTCGCCAGGTAGATTGTGCATGGAAAGCAAACATGCCACTGGGTCAGGCCCGAGCGGCTTGGGGATGATGCAGCCCGAGGGGCGCCCCCAGCGAGGTAAGCTAAAGACATAAAAAAGAAGGGATACATGCCATAGGGACGGACCGACGTGGCCTGGGAACGATGCAGCCCTAGGGGCGCTCCCAGCTAAATAAACTTGGAAAGTGTCACCTGGTTCCATTGATGAAGGGGTGTTGAGGCAGCTGAAGGTACGCGGCGAAGGGGTTGATCATCATGAGCCACCGGGGCCCTGAGCCTCATGAGGCTATGGGGTCCAGGCGGTTCCTTGAGGACCGTCACCATCTCCGCCAGGACTACGTGGTGCCTGGCCTCCTGACCAGCCAAGACGCTCTGCAGGTTGCGCTGGAAGGCAGCAGCCACGCTCGGTAGGCCGAACGGCATGCGAACGTAGCTGTGAGGTGGGCCCTCGCAGCGCCAAACACGCAAAGGCTAGAAGCGCTCCTTGGTGATGAACTCCTGAGCGCCGGGCGCTCCTAGGTGGTGAACTCCTGAGCGCCGGGCGCTCCTTGCCCAGTGTCTTCCTGAGGGAGACGTGCCGCGAAGCACGCCTCCAAGTGGTGCCCGAGTGCCTCCCTCGTAATGTTGGCAAGGTTTGAGGCCCTCCAGAAGAGATCCCCCGGGCCCTGCCCGAGGAGGGCGCCGGGCGCGCCTTCCTATGCGATAGAGGGAGGTGCCCCAGGTGCGGGCGCTGATCCTGACGAGGTACCACTTGCGGCACTGCCCTCCCGAGGTTCGGCATGGAGTAGCTCCTTCTTCTTCTTGGGAACAACCTCAGGAGGGTACCGAGCTGCATTGTTGTCTAGGTATTTGATTGTCGCTGCTTGGAAGGCGTGCTCGAGTGAGCATACCGCATCTCTTTCTTCGCATGGGACTACGATGATCCCGCCGCTCCCTGGCATTGAGGACGTTGTAGCCATGGTGCGTCACTGCCATGAACTTGGCCAGGGTTGGATACTCGAGGAAGGCACTGTACGGCAGATGAATGTGGGCGACATCGAAGTGGATGAGCTTGGTGCGGTAGTTGTTGCGTTCTCCAAAGGTCACTGTGACACGGACCTGACCTACCGGTGTGGTGGAGCCGTCGGTCACTCCTGAGAAAGGCTTGGTAGGCTGAAACTGATCGTATGGCACTTGAAGGTTGTCGAACGTCTCGATGTACAGGAAGTTGATCCCTTCGCCGCCGTCGATGAGGGTCTTGGTGACTTGCACGTTGCTGATGACGGGTGAACAAAGCATTGGGAGAGCGCCCGCGATAGCCGCGCACTTAAGCTGATCTGCCAAACTGAAAGTGATCGCACACTTGGACCACCTGAGCGGGCGAGTGGCCTCGAGCTTGGGGAGGACCGCGTTCACCTCGCGAGCAAACTGCTTGAAGATACGCTGTGAGGCTGGGGCTTCAGCTCTGTCTAAGATGTAGGCGATAGCACGCGGCTCCTGGAAGCCCCCAGCCCCCTCGTCTTGATGGTGGTCGTCGTTCCTTCTTGGAGGTGGCGGTAGCGGAGGAAGACCGGGGTTGCCCTGAGGGAGATCATCGCGAGCCTGATCCCTCCGGGTGCCCTCGCGAGGCTGATCTTGCCAGTGGTCCTCACGAGGTCGGTCGCGCCACTCCTGGCGCGGGCCATGGTCGTCCCAGCGTCCTCCGCCACATCCTCCTACTCGACCGTATCCTCGGTCGTTGCGCTCGGGGCGTCGATCGAAGCATCTGTCACGAATGGCCCTGAGCTCTTGACAATCGTTGGTATTGTGGCTGTGCACATTGTGGAAGGTGCAGAACGGTCGGCTGCCCTTGGATGACTCAGGCTGGTCCCTGCCGCGCTTTGTGTCTGACTCCGCCGCGAGTACGACGACTCCCTTGCGCTTCACGTCCTTGGCCTTGGGTTTCTTCTCCTCCGGTCGGCAACTGGGAGCTCGAGGAGTGAAAGGCGCCCTTCCTCAGCCCTTGCGCACTTGGTCGCCAGGTAGATTATGCATGGAAAGCAAACATGCCACTGGGTCAGGCCCGAGCGGCTTGGGGATGATGCAGCCTGAGGGGCGCCCCCAGCGAGGTAAGCTAAAGACATAAAAAAGAAGGGATACATGCCATAGGGACGGACCCACGTGGCCTGGGAATGATGCAGCCCTAGGGGCGCTCCCAGCTAAATAAACTTGGAAAGTGTCACCTGGTTCCATTGATGAAGGGGTGTTGAGGCAGCTGAAGGTACGCGGCGAAGGGGTTGCTCATCATGAGCCACCGGGCCCCTGAGCCTCATGAGGCTCTGGGGGTCCAGGCGGTTCCTTGAGGACCATCACCATCTCCGCCAGGACTACGTGGTGCCTAGCCTCCTGACTAGCCAAGATGCTCCGCGGGGTGCACTGGAAGGCAGCAGCCACGCTCGGTAGGCCGAACGGCATGCGAACGTAGCTGTGAGGTGGGCCCTCGCAGCGCCAAACACGCGAAGGCCAAAAGCGCTCCTTGGTGATGAACTCCTGAGCGCCGGGCGCTCCTGGGTGGTGAACTCCTGAGCGTCGGGCGCTCCTTGCCCAGTGTCTTCCTGAGGGAGAGGTGCCGCGAAGCACGCCTCCAAGTGGTGCCCGAGTGCCTCCCTCGTAATGTTGGCAAGGTTTGAGGCCCTCCAGAAGAGATCCCCCGAGCCCTGCCCGAGGAGGGCGCCGGGCGCGCCTTCCTATGCGATAGAGGGAGATGCCCCAGGTGCGGGCGCTGATCCTGACGAGGTACCACTTGCGGCACTGCCCTCCCGAGGTTCGGCATGGAGTAGCTCCTTCTTCTTCTTGGGAACAACCTCAGGAGGGTACCGAGCTGCATTGTTGTCTGGGTATTTGATTGATGCTGCTTGGAAGGCGTGCTCGAGGGAGCACACCGCATCTCTTTCTTCGCATGGGACTATGATGATCCCACTGCTCCCTGGCATCTTGAGGACGTTGTAGCCGTGGTGCGTCACTGCCATGAACTTGGCCAGGGCTGGATACTCGAGGAAGGCATTGTACGGCAGACGAATGTGGGCGACGTCGAAGTGGATGAGCTTGGTGCGGTAGTTGTTGCGTTCTCCAAAGGTCACTGCGACGCGGACCTGACCTACCGGTGTGGTGGAGCCGTCGGTCACTCCTGAG
The DNA here is from genome assembly GCF_056163025.1 of Triticum urartu. NCBI lineage: Eukaryota > Viridiplantae > Streptophyta > Magnoliopsida > Poales > Poaceae > Triticum > Triticum urartu. The sequence continues at coordinate 446,944,387 of NC_141876.1, forward strand.
AAAGGCTTGGTAGGCTAAAACTGATTGTATGGCACTTGAAGATTGTCGAACGTCTCGACGTACAGGACGTTGAGCCCTGTGCCGCCGTCGATGAGGGTCTTGGTGACTTGCATGTTGCTGATGACGGGCGAACAAAGCATTGGGAGAGCGCTCGCGATAGCCGCGCACTTAAGCTGATCTGCCAAACTGAAAGTGATGGCACACTTGGACCACCTGAGCGGGCGAGTGGCCTCGAGCTTGGGGAGGACCGCGTTCACCTCGCGAGCAAAATGCTTGAAGATACGCTGTGAGGCTGGGGCTTGAGCTCTGCCCATGCGCACTTGGTCGCCAGGTTGACCAGCTCCAGGGATGTGCACAGCTCCTTGTGGATGGCGAGCTCCTCCTTCATCTTTACGCCGCGGACGCCATCAGAGAACGCAGAGGTTATGGCCTCGACCGTCACCTTGGGGATCTTAAGGCGGACGTTGTTGAAGCGCTGGATGTACTTCTGGAGGGTCTCTCCTGGTTGTTGCTTGATGCGGCGCAGGTCACCCGCGGCCGGAGGGCGGTCGCGAGTGCGCTGGAAGTTGGCGACGAAGCGGTCGCGCATCTCGTTGCAGGAAGAGATGGAGCCCAGAGGCAGGTTCAGGAGCCATGAGCATGCACCATCCTTGAGAGCCATAGGGAACGAGTTCGCCATGCCTTTCTCGTCGTCGTTGGCCGCCTCGATGCTCAGCTCGTAGAGCTGCAAGAAATCTGCAGGGTCGGGGGTGTCATCATAACGAGGAGGCAGATCAGGCTTGAACTTGCCTGGCGAGGCGATGCTACGTAGCTCGGGGGTGAAGGCGTGGCAGCCGGCCATAGTCACCGGGGCCCGACATGGAGGTGGAGCCTGGTCTTGGCGCCCGCGCGCTACCACGGCAAGCGGCGCATGGCCCTGCCGCGGCAAGCAATCCTGAAGCGGCGGTGCGGGGAGCGGTCGAGCATTCTCTTGCGGTCGAGGAACTTCTTGACAGCTTCTTTCTTCACGTGCGGGCGCTTGGCGTGATGGGTCGCGCTGCAGAGCCATGTGCCTTGGCGCCAGGGCACCGTCTTGGTGCAGGGGTGGTGGAGGTGTTGTCTGAGCTGCGTCGCCCGTAGCTGGCGGTGGACGAGGCTGCGAGAGGGACGGTGCTGGGGAGCCCCCTGCGGTGCTGACGAGCTCGGCGATGCGGTCCATCCAGTCCTCGTATAGGTTGTTGAGGGAGTCCTGGACTAAGGGGTCCTCGGGCGTCCGGCCTGTTATCTATGGTCCGGATTGATGGGCTGTGAAGACATGAAGGCCGAAGACTGCACCGTGTCCGGATTGGACTCTACTTGGCATGGAAGGCAAGCTTGCCAACCGAAGATTCCTTCTTATGTAACCGACTCCATGTAAACCGTAGATCTCCTCGGTGTCTATATAAACCGAAGGGGGTAGTCCGGAAAGGACATCATATATACTCATTGAGGGAGTCCTAGATTAGGGGGTCTCCGGACAGCCGGACTATATCCTTTGGCCGGACTGTTGGACTATGAAGATACAAGATTGAAGACGTCGTCTCATGTCCGGCTGGAACTCTACTTGGCGTTGAAGGAAAGCTAGGCAGTACGGATATGGATATCTCCTCCTTTGTAACCGACCTTGTGTAACCCTAGCCCCCTCCGGTGTCTATATAAACCGGAGGGTTTTAGTCCGTAGGACAACATACAATCATACCATAGGCTAGCTTCTAGGGTTTAGCCTCTCCGATCTCGTGGTATATCAACTCTTGTAATACTCATATCATCAAGAATAAATCAAGCATGACATAGGGTTTTACCTCCATCAAGAGGGACCGAACCTGGGTAAAACATCGTGTTCCCTGTCTCCTGTTACCATCCGCCTTAGACGCACAGTTCGGGACCCCCTACCCGAGATCCACCGGTTTTGACACCGTTAGGCTTGATGGCTCCTACGATCATCTATAGGGATGCAGCCCAGGGTGAGACTTTTCTCCCCGGACAGATCTTTGTGTTCGACGGCTTCGCACTGCGGGCCAACTCGCTTGGCCATCTGGAGCAGATCAAAAGTTACGCCCCTGGCCACCAGCTCAGGTTTGGAAACTTAAATTACACGGTTGATATCCGCGGAGACTTGATCTTCGATGGATTCGAGCCCCTGCCTTGTGCGCCACGCGGTCACGATGAGTACAATTTAGCTCTACCATCGGACCGTATTCAGGAGATCGCACCGGCAGCCTCTCCGAGCCTCAATTCGGAGCCAGTTGCACCATCCATGGATGGGTGGATAGACCCCGTCATGGAGGCCGTATCCTCAGCGGCGATCGAGCCGAATATCGACCTTAACCTTCACGAGAGCCGTGTTGCCAAACTGCCGGATCCTTCTCCAGCCACGGGCTCTGAACCGCCTACGCCCGTCGAATCCGATTGGGCGCCGATCATAGAGTTTACCTCCACGGATATTTTTCAGCACTCACCCTTTGGCGACATACTGAACTCATTAAGGTCTCTCTCCTTGTCAGGAGAGTCCTGGCCGAACTACGTCCGGCAGGATTGGGATGCGGATGACGAAGAAATTCGCCGCCCACCTACCACCCACTTAGTAGCCACTGTTAATGACTTAACCGACATGCTCGACTCCGAAGACATCGACGGTATGGACGACGATGCGGGAGGCGGAGAGGAACCACTGCCCACAGGGCACTGGACGCCCACTTCATCACATGACGTATACATGGTGGACACACCCAAAGAAAATAACGACGAGGAACGGAAGGACGCAGCGAAGGGTGGTTCCCTCGAGCAGCAGTCAAAGCGGCGGCGTAAACACCGCTCCAAATCCCTCCTTGGCAGAAATAACGATCACATAGACCCAGCGTTAGAGCAGGGTGAACCATTGCCTGACCACGGCAACACGAAAAATCAAGCCGAACAACCCAACCCCGTCGAAGATAACAATCCGGACGACATCACACCGAACAGGCGCCTGGAGCAACATAATGCCCACCAAAGGCTTGTTGCCATGGCGAGGAGTCTGAAAAACAGAAGCAAAGGCTCAAGGTTGCACAAGACACACTCAAAATCAAATGGAGTGAAGTACTCAACACTGCAGCGAAATACGGCAGTAATCGCCACACCAAGAGCTATCCGAAGCGAAAGTTGCTACCTGAATTTGATGAGGAGGCCTTAGATCCTCCACAATTAAAAAATAAAATGGCCATCTGGTCGGATAGACGACCTCATAGCCAACATAAAGCGGCAATCGACGCCACACATAAACCAGTACGCGATCCGCGTAAGGGCTCGCATCAAAAGGACGGCGCAACCAAATCCATCTATGGGCCACGCAGGCGCGCTCCAACATACAATACAACACAGCAAACATCCGAATACCACGGTCCACCCAAATATAGGGGTGCCGCACACCCTCTATGTTTCACCGACGAGGTGCTGGATCATGAATTTCCAGAGGGATTCAAACCCATAAACATAGAGGCGTACGACGGAACAACAGACCCTGGGGTCTCGATTGAGGACTACATCCTCCATATCCATATGGCTCGAGGAGATGATCTCCACGCCATCAAGTACTTAACCCTCAAGCTCAAAGGGCCAGCTCGGCACTGGCTTAAAATCCTCCACGAAAACTCCATCGGAAGCTAGGAAGAGATCGAAGATGCCTTTCGGGCAAATTTTCAAGGGACATATGTCCGACCACCGGATACAGACGATTTAAGTCATATAACTCAACAGCTCGGTGAGTCATCCCGAAAACTTTGGAATAGGTTCCTCACTAAAAAGAACCAAATAGTTGACTGTCCGGACGCCGAAGCCTTAGCAGCCTTCAAGCATAGCGTTCGAGACGAATGGCTTGCCAGACACCTCGGTCAAGAAAAGCCGAGAACAATGGCGGCATTAACAAGGCTCATGACACATTTTTGCACGGGCGAGGACAGCTGGTTAGCCCGATGCAGCACCAGCGACCCAAGTACATCTAAAGTCAGGGATGGAAACGGGAAATCACGACGCAGCAAGAATAAGCGCCGGAATAAAGAAGACAGCCCGAAGAGCATGGCGGTAAATGCCGGATTTAGAGACTCTCAGCCAGGGCAGCAAAAGCCGCCCTCCAAAGGGAACAGAGACGAATTGTCTAGCCTAAACAAAATTTTGGACCAAATATGTCAGATCCATAGCACCCCTGATAAACCTACAAACCATACCCATAGAGAATGTTGGGTCTTCAAACAGTCCGGCAAGCTCAACGCCGAACACAAGGGGCAGGATAGACCAAGTGAAGACGAGGACGAGCCTCGCAAGCAAAGCACAGGGGAACAGAAGAAATTCCCACCAGAAGTCAAAACAGTCAACGTGTTACACGTGATAAAAGGGAGAGACAAAGCGGCACCTTTAGAGGAACATGCCCCAGGGCCTATCACCGCGGAGCTCCGCCACTGGTTGTCCCAACCAATAACCTTCGACCATCGGGATTACTCGGCAAGTATCCGGCGTGCAGGATGGGCTGCCTTGGTATTAGATCCAATAATTGACGGATACCACTCCACCCGAGTCCTGATGGACAGCGGCAGCAGTTTAAATCTGATATATCAGGACACAGTCCGCAAAATGGGGATAGACCCAATAAAAATTTGTCGCAGCAATGCTACCTTTAAAGGAGTAACGCCAGGCCCGGAGGCTCAAAGCAGGGGCTCCCTGCTACTACAGGTTATATTCGGCTTCCCCGATAACTTCCGCAACGAAAATTTAACTTTCCACATCGCTCCGTTCCAAAGTGTCTATCAAGCACTACTCGGACGCGAAGCTTTCGCTCGCTTTAACGCAATACTGCATTACGCTTCCCTCAAGCTCAAGATGCCCGGTCCACGTGACATCATTACAGTGAATGGAAATATTGAGCGCTCTTTGCGCGCCGAAGACGGTGTGGCCGCCTTGGCCGCCGCACACTAAACGACCTCACCAACTCAAGCATTTGACAGGTCGTTAAGACTACGGACACGGCTAGACGAGTCCGGCTCAGCTATATGTAATTAATACAAGTTTGATGGCTATACCCCTATTACAATACAAGGGGCTCAACGCGTGGGCACAAGTGGCAATAAGGCTCACCTTTACTCATTTTCAACTATATATTGTTTATTTAGTATAACTTAACTTTTGCACGGCAACTTTTCAATTAAGTTCCTCTCTTTTTCAGATGACCATCGTGCTACACCCGTCCAGGATATGGCACAACGGAGACACAGGCGCAGACGTGCAGCAAGGACCCGTTCCAAGGATTCTTTGTAGATTAAGACCCTGCGTAAACCTTTTTACTGTCTCTTGTTGATTTACATCCCTCGGATTCTCAGTACAAGCATGCTGACGTCTTGGCATGTGGCCACGCTAGAATAATGCATGTATCTGGACACCAGGGGCTTATTACAAAGGGTACTGTTTAGACCCGGTTTACACCATAAAGACCGAATACCTTAGGGAGTGTTCGGCGTCGCGAGTTTGGCCTTATATGCATCAGCTCCGAATCATGTCTTTGGTCAAATGTTGGGTTTGCCCGGCTCCTGTGTTTTGCTGCCTTATGTTCCGCTCTATCGGCTAAGGCGGCACCAGGAGAACTACTGCGATTGTGCCTTGGTTCATCTGGACAAGCACTTCAGTAGAGAAAGCCGAAAACTGACTGTCATGATATAGCATGAGACTGGTCAACCACTCGATGACCTATTGGAATCTTCGGGATTCCTCCGCATTAACGAAGGGCCGTTTCCCGGCCAGGCATGTAAGCACCCCGAATCCGGACGAGTGCAGAGCCACCAGGGGCTATATAGTAGCCCCACTGTCAAACTCCTATGGCTAAGTGGAAGTGTTAAAGCATTATAGTCCGGTTGCCTAGTTCGCTGCCCTATCACCTCCTTATTAGTACCAAGACGTTGGATTAAGTGTGAATAAGCGTCTTCTGCGAACACCGCCGCATTGTATGCGTGGGGGCTGAAGCCGACGACTGCAATCTTTCAGGTTATATACATGTATACATAAGCGGCCGCACAGGAGGCATCACAATACTTTCGGGAAAAAGTATAAATATAGCCTTGATAAATTCAATACAACGTTGTTTTTACAATGGGAATACATGTCACTCAAACATAACATTCTTCGAGCACTAGGCCTCTATCGTACGAGCGCCCTTAAGAACTTCTTCAAAATAGTGCTCGGCAGCCACTCGGCCTATGGCCGAACCCTACGCCTTGACAGTGGTGGCATCCATCTCCGCCTAGTATGTTTTGACACGGGCAAGGGCCATCCACGAGCCTTCTATGCACGCCGACCTCTTCATCGCATTGGTGTGTGGCACCACACCAAGGAACTGTTACACCAAGCTAAAATAGTTGTTCGGCTTCGGCCTTTCCGGCCATAGATGATCCACGACAGACCTCATGGCGAGTCCGGACAATCTATTGAGTTCGGCCCATTCGACAAGCTGATCAGTCAATAGAAGCGGATGCTCTGGAACGTTGAATTGCGACCAGAACATCTTGTCCACTTCACGATCTGTTTGATCTCGGAAGTATTCGGCCGCATCGACAGCGCTCGCCGCTAAGTCCAGATATGCGTCGGCCGAACTCCACAGCCGATCCAGAGGGGCATACGGCGGATCGCCGAACTTCCTCCGCAGCAAAATGGGCTTCCCAGCCACAATATCCCTGGCTTCACGCAGTTCCTCCTTCTTTGCTCTCATTGCAGAGCGAGTGTCTTTGGTCGCCATTGTGGCCTTTTCAAGGTCCGTAGCCTTCGCCCTGCTTTCTTCTTCAAAAAACTAGCAGCGGTCAGCAGTGTCTTTTAACTTCATAGCCATTTTGGCCATGTTCTCTTTGCTCTCGCTATGCGCGGCCTTCTCGGCTCTCAACTCTTCGGCCGCCTTCAAAGCGGCCGCATTACTACTTCTTGCTTGCTCCTTGGCTCGGGCAAGCTTAGCCCGCAGGGCCTCCATAGTGGCAGATCCATCTACAGTCACAACATATTAAAGATACTGGCATCACGCTGCTCTTACTACGTGACATTCACTATAAATATCACATACCCTGTGCCTCGTCAAGCCGCTTGTTCACAAGCTCGATGTCGGCATCCGCCACATCTAGTTGCCGCTTTAGTTCCGCAACCCCATAAGTCCGGCTAGCCACCGGAGCTCTAGCCCCCTGCACATAAAGGCGGACTGGTTATTACCTGGGATTACGATCCTCTGATCGCCGCCATTCTCGACGACAACCAGAGTCTCAGGGGCTACTATCTACACAGGGCACACCTAAAAATGTGCGATACCATCACAAATGTATACCATTTCACGTACCTCAAAGCCCGTCAGTAAACTCATAAAGGCTTCATGCAACCCGTTTTCGGCGGACGAAATCCTTTCAATCACCATACACATTAATGTACAGTGCTCTTCTGAGATAGTCGCTCGCTCTAGCAGACCCTTCAGTACGTCCGACCGCATACCAGATGGTGCCAGACTCTTTTGATTGCTCTCTTCAAGAGCCGGATACTGAGGGCTTCGGGTGACCATGGGATTATCTTTTGGCCTTGCCGAATCCGGAGAAACTCTCCGTGATGACACTTCAGGGTCGCCCGCTTCTTGAGCCAGGGAGTCCGGGGGAGGCGTTTCGCTCTCCAACATCTCCGGAAGAAGATCCCCCGAAGACGAGCTCTGCTGAGAAGGGCTCAGATCCGAACTACAAGATAGATGCTTCGGTTATTTTCCTCAGAAGTAAGGTAGTACATCTTCACCACTAAGTACTTTTTGATTACTTACAGCTCGTTAGAGGGCTGATCCCCGCACGGACTTGGTGCGGCAAGAGCACCATCCGAGTCGGGACCCTCTGGTGGAGTTTTCTTCTCCCGTTTGGAAACCTTGGTTTCTGGATCATCAGAGGTAGTTCTCTTCTTCCCCCGGGGCGAGGGAATGTCAGATTCCTTCCCTTGGCTATCCTCCCTCACGGAGGCGCTCGTTCCCTCGGTTGGAATAGGTAGCAGTGGAGGCCCGCTTTGGCCCTCTCTGTTCCCCCCTTCATCTTCCTTTGAGGGCACCGGGCAAGGTGCCGGCTCGAGCATATTTTCCAGCACCGGATTGTCCAAGCCTTCGGGAAGGGGAGCCGAACACCGGATCATCTTCGCCTTTGTTATCCAGTCCTGGTCAAAGAGCGATCCTTCAGAATGATGTCATGATAAAAGAAAGACAGTGTGTTCCGCTAGAGGATTACTTACTTGGGCCGCGGTATGGTTGCTGCTCAGGCCCACGTCCTCGGAGCTGTCCGGACACTCTATTTGGGGTTCGAAGAACAACTTGTACATCTCCTCGTGCGTCAGGCCGAGGAAATTCTGAATAGCGCGCAGACCTTCTGGGTTGAATTCCCATAAACAGAGGGGCCGGGTTTGCAAGGCTGGACTTGACGAACCAGCATGACTTGCACTACCATAACCAAACTAAAATCTCCCTCGAAGAGATCCCTGATGCGGCTCTGCAGTATGGGCACATCCTTGGCTGGACCCCAGCGCAGCCCCCTGCTGATCCATGACATCAGTTGTGGTGGAGGGCCCGAGCGAAAGGCGGGGGAAGCTACCCACTTGTCACTTCTAGGAGCGGTGATGTAGAACCACTCCCGTTGCCATAATCCGGACACCTCTGGAAAGGAACCTTTTGGCCACGGAGCTCCGGCAATCTTGCTTATTAATGCACCCCCGCGCGCTGCATACTGCCCTTCGATCATCTTCGGCTTCACATCAAAGGTCTTGAGCCACAGGCCGAAGTGAGGGGTAATGCGGAGGAAGGCCTCACATACGATAATAAATGCCGAGATGTGGAGAAAGGAATCCGGGGCTAGATCGTGGAAATCAAGCCCGTAATAGAACATCAAACCCCTTACAAAGGGATCCAGAGTGAGGCCTAGTCCTCGGAGGAAGTGGGATATGAACACGATGTCTTCATTGGGTTCGGGAGTAGGGACGACCTGCCCTCGGGCGGGCAGCCAATGTGAGACTTCGGCAGTCAGGTATCTTGCCTCCCTCAACTTCTTGATATCCTCTTCCATGACGGAGGAAGGTATCCACCGGCCCTGGAGGCTGGATCCGGACATGATTGAAGGTCCGAAGCACCTGACCTAGGCTTTGGGTGTTAGAACTCGAGGCGGGGAAAGGATTCGATTGAGCACAGGAGGAAAAAAGTAAAAGCCTTGACCCCTTATAAAGAGGGTGAATATCAAGCGTCCTCCTCGTGGCCGTTTGGGACTTGCCTAAAATCTAGGAGTCCTAGGCATGGTTGGGTTACCCACGACCGTATTGATGAGAATCACGTAATAAGGGGGACCCGATCTCTGCTTTGACAAGACGTGTCAAGAAACTGCCTCGCGTTATGTGCGGGGCTAGTTAAAGAAAAACGGTTCGAATAATCACCGAGCCATGGCGTGATGTCATGTTGCCAAAACATGTCAGCAGATTAGATTTTTGGAAATATTATTCTCTCTACGGTGGTATATGGAACTTATTTTGCAGGGGCGGACACTATCCTTGTATTCATATTCTTCCATGGTGTATTCGAAGGAGGAACCCGCCTTGCAATGTCGAAGACAATACTGCGCGCCGGACTCATCATCATTGAAGCCTGGTTCAGGGGCTACTGAGGGAGTCCTGGATTAGGGGGTCTTCGGACAGCCGGACTATATCCTTTGGCCGGACTGTTGGACTATGAAGATACAAGATTGAAGACTTCGTCTCGTGTCCGGATGGAACTCTACTTGGTGTGGAAGGCAAGCTAGGCAGTACGAATATGGATATCTCCTCCTTTGTAACCGACCTTGTGTAACCCTAGCCCCCTCCGGTGTCTATATAAACCGGCGGGTTTTAGTCCGTAGGACAACATACAATCATACCATAGGCTAGCTTCTAGGGTTTAGCCTCTCCGATCTCGTGGTAGATCAACTCTTGTAATACTCATATCATCAAGGATAAATCAAGCAGGACATAGGGTTTTACCTCCATCAAGAGGGCCCGAACCTGGGTAAAACATCGTGTTCCCTGTCTCCTGTTACCATCCGCCTTAGACAAACAGTTCGGGACCCCCTACCCAAGATCCGTCGGTTTTGACACCGACACACATTATCATACCCATATAGGCTAGACTTCTAGGGTTTAGCCATTACGATCTCGTGGTAGATCCACTCTTGTAACACTCATATTCATCAATATAGATCAAGCAGGATGTAGGGTTTTACCTCCTTAGAGAGGGCCGAACCTGAGTAAACATTGTGTCCCCCGTCTCCTGTTACCATCGATCATAGACGCACAGTTCGGGACCCCCTACCCGAGATCCACCGGTTTTGACACTGACATTGCTGCTTTCATTGAGAGTTCCACTGTGCCGTCAGCAAAGGGCTCGATGGCCCCTTCGATCGTCAGTAATGGCGTTGTCCAGGGAGAAACCTTCCTCCCCGGATATATCTTCGTATTCGGCGGCTTCGTACTGCGGGCCAACTCGCCTGGCCATCAGGTCAAATTTGGGAGCTTGAATTACATTGCGGACATCCATGCAGACTTGGTATTCGACGGATTCGAGACCGCGACAACCGCTCCCCATCGCCCCAATGAACATGGCTTAAACCTGTCATCGGGCCGCATCCAGGAGATAGCTCATGTGGCAGCTCCGGCCTCAAATCCGGAGCAGTTCAAGTCGTCCGAAGATGGGAAGCTCAACCCCATCATGGGGACCACCGATTCCGCGGCGCTGGAGCTACACGCGGATTCCACTTCATACGGTATCTGCATCAATGGAACCCCGGACTCGCCTCCGATGTCGAGCTTCAAACCCAGCGAGCCTGCGTACGCCGAACTCGATCGGTTATCAATCTCCATGTTCAGCACCGCAGATGTCTTCCAACACTCGCCCATGGGCGACATAATAAATTAGCTAAAAAACCTATCCCTGGCGGGCGACCCGTTTCCAAAATATCTTCGGTTCGAACTTGCGGCAGACAATGGAGAATTTTGCTTCCCACCCGTCACCACCTTCATAGCCATTGATGTAACCAACACACCCGATCCCCGCGCCAAAGAAATCGACGGTATGGATGACGATGAGGGGCAAGGCCAGAACTTACCACCCGCTAGACACGGGACATGCACTTCCTGGTATGACGCGTGTATGATAGACACACCTTACGACACTCTCGACGATGAGAAGGAGAATCCGGTCGAGGACAAACCGCCTGGAACACAGCCCGAACATCAGCGCCCTGGGCCTCATCGCCCAAGAGAGGACACTGCCAGCACCAGAGAAGACGATACTCCAGACAACGAAGACCCGGTTGAAGTAGAATTCGAGCAGGAGGAATAGGAAGACGGGCAAGATAGCCCTGACGAACAGGCCACATGTGGGGACTCAGAGGACAGCAACTATTTCCCCCTCTCCGAGGAGGAGGAGATCCTCGGCAACGAGGATTTTACCACGCCAAAGGAACCTCTCGAGCAGGAACGCTTTAAACGCCGACATATAGCCACTTCAAGGAGCTTAAGAAAGAAGCAGTTGCAACTTCAAGCAAGCCAAGACTTGCTCAATGATAGATGGGCCGAGGTCTTGGCCGCCAAAGAATATGGCCTCAGCAACCCAGACAAAAGCCACCCCAAGAGCAGGTGGCTCCCTCAATATGATGGCAGGGCGATGGAGCCCATACCACCATCGAATAATGCGGCGGGGCGATCATAGTTCAGTCCAGACAAAGCAGCAGCCCAAGCAGAGACCATACCAACCCATCCGGCACGGAGGGTGGAGCAGGACACAAAAGATCAATGTACAGATCACGAAGATATACCCTGACCGACGATGATGGTCGCCTATCCGGACACTACAGAGCTGACCACGCCCGGTCCGAGCACCGTAAACGGAGCTCGCCGGAGGTACTTCATAGTGTGGCCCAACATAGAGGAGCCGCACACCCCTTCTGCTTTACGGACGAAGTAATGGAACACGAATTTCCAGACGGGTTTAAACCCATTAACATCGAATCATACGATGGGACAACAGACCCCGCGGTATGGATCAAGGATTATCTCCTCCATATCCACAAGGCCCGCAGAGACGACCTCCACACCATTAAATACCTACCTCTCAAGCTTAAACGGCCAACTCGGTACTGGCTAAACAGTTTGCCAGAAAATTCTATTGGCAACTGAGAAGATTTGGAAGACGCCTTTCGAGACAACTTCCATGGAACATATGTACGTCCATTGATGACTTAAGTCACATTGTCCAGGAGCCCGGCGAGTCAGCTAGGGAGCTTTGGACCAGGTTCTTAGTCAAAAAGAACCAAATTGTCGACTGTTCGGACGCAGAGGCCCTCGCGGCCTTCAAACATAGCGTCCGGGATGAATGGCTCGTGCGTCACCTGGGCCAGGAAGGACCCAAATCCATGACAGCCCTCACCGCTCTAATGAACTGCTTCTGCGCAGGAGAAGACAACTGGCTTGCTCGTAAAAGCAATGACGCCAGCGGCCCGACCACTTCTGAAATCCGAGATGGCAACGGCAAGCCACAACGAACCAAACATAACAACATACACGACACAGCGGTGAATGCCGGATTTCACAATCCGAAGCCCGGTCAATGGAAGAAGCCACTAAAGGAAAACCAGGATGGACCATCCACCCTTGACAGGATATTGGACCGACCTTGACAGATTCACGGTCTCCCTGATAGGCCAGCTAATCATACCAACCGTAACTGTTGGGTCTTCAAGCAGGCAGGCAAGCTTAACGCTGAACACAAGGGGAGGAGGCCACCGGGTGACAAAGACGATGGATCGGCTCGCTAGCAGAACACCAGGGACAGAAAAAGTTCCCCTCCGACGTTCGACCACTCCCAGAACGCAAATAGCAGTTCGGCTTCCGCCACCCACCTATTGTACTGGCAAAATTTGCAACACGCGCACATCACTACGCACTCTAGATACCATGGGCATCAGCGGAAGCACAATTCGGACAACCCTACAAGCATTCCCGTAACGTTTTCTATATGTTTTTCTCATTTTTTTGTATCATGTTTAAAGAACAGGTGACAAACTGGAAAGCATCTACAGCGGACTCTATCGGAGTTCGGATCCATACACTCACCTAAGGGGTTACTTCTGTTAAGGATCCCACTCCCCGAGGATGGGCTACGCAGACGTGCGACAGGAGGTACAAAATTACCTTTGGTAGACCGCACTCTTTACTTCGAGCCTGTACTATGCCCCTTGTCCTCTGATCCGGACCACGAGCATGTCAAATAGCCGGGTCCGTGGTTTCTTTTATATATATATATATAAATAAATTTATCATTGGCACGTTGCTCCGTCCTCAGTAAGCCTCACCCGAGCCAAACTCTCATACCCTTTGAACAATAAGGTACGGCCTCAATTGCTGCTTTGCAGATACACCTCGGCACACCTTGCTAGGGGCTCGGCATGGGAACGAATGAGTCGCCAGTAAAAGTCCGAACTGCTTTATAGCGTACTTCGGCGTCGCAAGTTTGGCCTTATATGCATCAGCTCCGAATCATTGTCTTGGGTCAATAGTTGGGTTGCCCGCTCCTATGTTTGCTACCCTATGTTCCGCTCTATCGGCTAGGGTGGTAAAGGGAGAACTACTGCGATTGTGCCCTGGCATAGACCGGATGAGCACCACAGTAGAGAAAGCCGAAAACTGACTGTCATGATGCGACAAGAGCTGGTCAACCACTTGATGACTTATTGGAATCTTTAGTGATTCTCCGTGTAATACGAGGGATCTTTTTCAGATCACATATGTAAGGCACCACACGCCGCATACACACCAAGGGCTATGTCGTAGCCCCACCATAAAACTCCTATGGTTAAGTGCAAGTGTTAATGCCTCATAGTCTGATTGCCTGGTTCGCCACATTATCACCTCCTTCATGGACCAAGACGTTGGATAAAGAGTGATTAAATGTTTTTCCGAACACCCCCGTACTTCCTACGAGAGGGCTGAAGCCGACGACTGGAAAACTTTCAGATTATATTAAAACGACCGCACAGGAGGAATTCAAGATTTTCAAGCAAAACATAAATAGATTAACTATAAAGTTGTCTTTTACAATCATCATACACCTCACTCGAACATTATGTTCTTCAAACATTGACCGTGAATCCAGCAGGCGGCCTCCAAGATGTCTTCAAAATAATGCTCTAGTTTCGGACGTTCCTCGACCTTGGGCGGAGCCTTCGTTGCGACATCGATAGCCTTCATCTTCCCCCGGAATGTCTTGACTCGGGCAAAGGCCATCTATGCACCCTCAACGCACACCGATCGCTTCACAGCATCGATTCACGGCACTACATCGACAAGTTTCTGCACCAAACTGAAATAGCTATTCGGCACAGGCTCAGTCAGCCATAGCCGGACTATGACATCCTTCATGGCAGCGCCCGATACCCTATGAAGTTCGGCCCATTGGGACATCTGTTCATTAAGCAGCAGCGGGCGTTTTGACACACCAAACTGTGCCCAAAAAAGCTTCTCCGTTGCATATCCAGCTTGCGCTTGATAATACCGTGCCGCATCGAAATAACTCTTCGGCAAGTCAAAATACTCGTCCGGAGAACTCCACACTTGGTTCAGCTGAACAAAGTCCGGGTCACCGAACTTAGTCTATAGCAGAAAAGGCTTTCCAGCCAATATCTCTTTCGCTTGCCTCCTGTTGGGAGTTGTCCAGTTCAGCCGTTCAGGCTTTATTCTCCTTCTCAAGAAATTCGCAGCGGCCAGTAGCACCCTCCAAAGCGAGTGTCATCGTGGATATCTACTCCTTGCCCTGGCATCGCCCAACTTGTTCGGCCTTCAGTTCAACCGATGCTCTTTCAGCAGCAGCATCACTAAGCTGGGCCCGCTCCTTGGCACAATTAGCTCCGACCGAAGAGCCTCCACGGCGGCAGCACCATCTGCATTTTATGCACATCTCATATAAAGCTATTTCCCGCATCAAGCACAATGATGTACAGAATGCTCGAAATACATACCTTGCGAGTCGTCAAGACGCCTGTTGATCAACGCAACGTCATCCTCCGCAATATCCAGCTTTCGCTGCAGTTCGGCCACTTCCGTATTCTAGGCAGCCGCAGGAGGGGAAGTAGCCTATATTTCAAATTAAACTTAGGTTAATACCTGAGCATATCTCTTTGATCCTCCGATCGCTCCCTTCGGAAGGCAATCCGAGTCTCAGGGGGTACTGCATATACAATAGGTGCATTCTGTCAATGAAATTCAATTGACAAAGCTACATCACAAACCTCAAAACCTCTTAGAAGGCTCATGAAGGCCTCATTCAGTCCACTCTTCGTGGATAGAACCCTTTCGACCACCGTAACCATCAAGGAACAGTGCTCTTCGGAAATAGACGCTCGTCGTAGCATGTCCGTCAGCATTTCTGGCGCTCTTGGGTCTTCGGAAACCACCACTAGAGTACGGCATTCTAGTGAAGGAACCCACTTGCTTGCCTCCAGAACCGTCTCCAGCTGTAAACCAGACGGTTCGGGGAAGTCGGTCTCGATCCCGGAACCTCGGGTGCCCTTCGGGATGTTACCTCGGTATCATATCCTCTGTTGGGCGACGGGGCCGGAGGAGGCGTGTCACTCTCCATCATCTCTGGAAGAAGATCTCCTGAGGAGGAGGATGATTGAGAAGCACTAGGCGTTAACCTGCATGGACGAACATATATCGGATGATTACTTCACTAAAAAAAGAATGAGGTGTGCTTAAAGTACCCCAGCCTCGCTTATAGTCCGCCTCGAGGTTCGTCCTCGCCGTCAAACTCTACGGCAGCCTCACTCGACCGGCCCAAGCCGCTCGACGACGCTGTTTTTCCTCTCTTTGAAGGCTTCCCCTCCTGACCTTCGGAGGCGACCCTCTTCTTGCCCTAGAAGGCTCCCTCTGCACTCTTGCCCTTGGGCAGAAGAATTTGGGTTTCCCCGGACGCAGCGACCTGGTACGGTGTTGGGATCAGCATTCTCGTCAGCAGGTCAGTTGCAGGGCCTTCGGGAAGAGGCGCCGGACACCAGATTAGCACCACTTTCTTTATCCAGTCCTAAGCAGGGACGGGTTGTTCAATATCTTGTTAAAAGATGCTCGAATGAAAGGTGCTCGAGTACTTACCGAAGTAGCCAGACGATTGCAGTCAAGGCCAACATCTTTGGTAATGTCCGGCCATTGCCCTCGTTCCCCAAAATACAATTTCCACATTCCTTCGTGCGTAGTGCCGAAGAAGTGTTGTAGGGTCCACCGCCCTTCTGGGTTAAACTCCCACATACGAAGAGGCCGCCGCTGACACGGTTGGATCCGGCGGACTAGCATTATTTGAACGACGCTCACAAGATCGATGCCCTTCTCGGTAAGGCATCGGATGCGGCTTTGCAGAGTCCGCACTTCGTTGATGGATCCCCAGTCCAATCTCTTATTGACCCATGAAGCAAGCTGAATTGGAGGACCGGGGCGGAAAGTAGGTGTAGCCGCCCACTTGGAGCTCCGCGGCTCGTTGATATAAAACCACCCCTGCTGCCATAGGTTGGGAGATTTGGCGAAAGATCCTTCGGGCCAATCCATGCCGGCCAGCTTGCCTATGACACTGCCGCACACTACCTGCTCCTCCTCTGTCACCTGCGGCCTCACACCAAAGGTCTTGAGCCACAAACCAAGGTGCAGAGGAGTCTAGAGTAAGGCCTCACACGTGACGATAAATGTCGAGATGAGGAGAATAGAGTCCGGGGCCAGATCATGAAAATCCAGTCCATAGTAGAACATGAGCCCCGGGACGAAGGGGTTAAGCACGAACCCTAGCCCATGAAGGAAGTGGGATACAAATACTACCCTCTCGCCAGATCTGGGGGTCGGTATGACTTGTCCTTGTGTTGGGAGCCGATGAAAGATTTCCGAGGTCAGATACCTCGTTGGGCGGAGCTTCGCAATATCCTCCTATGTGACAGAACAAGCCTCCCACCGGCCCTGATGGTTGGATCCGGACATGACTAGGGCTGGTGGCGATTGAAACCCGAGGGTTGGAACTTGGGGTGGCTGGGGTTGAGGAAGAAGCAAGCGCAAAGGAAAAAACAAGATTGGATCTCTATATAAAGGCCCAAGTATTGGGCGTCTCCCCCAGGGTCTCTAAGCTTACCTATTACCAGGGAGTTGTACCCAGGGGACGGTTGGGTTACCCACGCCTACGTTAATGAAAATCCCGTAAATAAAGGGACACGATCTCTGCCTTGGCAAGACGTGCCAGTAAAACCGCATCCCGGGACGTGGGGCGGCTCGCTAGCCGATGGTTGGAAATAGCAGCCGAGCAGGCATGATATGATGTCATGAACAGTCATTAACAAGTTGGGCTCGTGGGGTATTATATTCTCTGCCATTATATACACAGGTCTGGATATACTTACTTCGTCCGAAGACTATTCTGGAGTTCGGAAGGAGGGAACCCGCCTTGCAATGCCGAAGACGAATCTGCGCGCCGGACTCCTCGTCATTGAAGCCAGGTTCAGGGGATACTAAGGGAGTCCTGGACTAAGGGGTCCTCGGGCGTCCGGCCTGTTATCTATGGGCCGGACTGATGGGCTGTGAAGACATGAAGGCCGAAGACTGCACCGTGTCCGGATTGGACTCTACTTGGCGTGGAAGGCAAGCTTGGCGACCGAAGATTCCTTCTTATGTAACTGACTAAATGTAAACCCTAGATCTCCTCAATGTCTATATAAACCGAAGGGGGTAGTTCGGAAAAGACATCATATATACTCATTACCATTCCCATATAGGCTAGACTTCTAGGGTTTAGCCATTACGATCTCGTGGTAGATCCACTCTTATAACACTCATATTCATCAATATCAATCAAGCAGGACGTAGGGTTTTACCTCCATAGAGAGGGCCTGAACCTGGGTAAACATTGTGTCCCCCGTCTCATGTTACCATCGATCCTAGACGCACAGTTCGGGACCCCCTACCCGAGATCCACCGGTTTTGACACTGACAGTCGTTGACTGGGCGGTAACACAGGAGCTCGCGCGCCATGAGTAGCGCGGCCCGCGCGTCCGTGTGAGCGTGACAAGCATGAGACGAGGAATCGACAGGAGTCAGAGATAGAGTGGCGGTGTGGCCATCCCGCCGCACCGAGGGGTGCAACGAGGATGCTTGTTGTTCGTTCCCCGCCAGGCCGGTGGCGGCGTTGGTGGCGGGTGACGGAGAACAATGGGGAGGCCCGCCGATAGGAGCCGTCTGGGCGGCGAGGGCGGCCCGGCGCTCAGCTCGGGCGCGACGAGCGTCCGACATGGTTGCGACGAAGTGGTGAAACCCGGAGTGACGGAAAGAAAGCTTCGGTGCACCCCTACCTAGAACGCCAAATGTCGGATTTCGGGTTCGAGCAAAACCCTTAAGGTTCAAACACTGGGGTGCGCGCAAAGATCTCTCCCTCACCGATCACGCCCTCACACACTTCGCGATTTCTAGACTAGACACACAAACTCACAACACACGAGACACAAGGTTTATACTAGTTCGGGCCACCGTTGTGGTGTAATACCCTACTCCAGTGTGGTGGTGGTGGATTGCCTCTTGGGCTGAGGATGAACAGTACAAGGGGAATAACAGCCTCCTGACGAGAGGTGTTCTTGTGCTTGGTGAACTTGTGGTTGCCCGGATCGATCCCGTCCGCCCTAGCTATGGTGGTGGCTAGTCCTATTTATAGAGGCCCCGGTCCTCTCCCCAAATATTGAGCGGGAAGGGAGCCAACAACGGCCAATTTGAAAGGGGACAGCTAGTACAACTTATCTTGACAAAAGTAGTCTTCGCCTGCCAAAGGCTCTTGTGGTGACGCCGCCTTGGGCTCCACGGTGACCTCCGTCCCGCCGTCCTGCTGGTCTTGGTCTTGTTGCACCGATATGTAAACCTTTGCTTGACGCCTCGATACTCTTCGTCTGCGCTTGCCTCCTTAGCACCAAAGTGGAAATAATGACACTGTGCGCACTGGCGCCCACCTGGCATCCGCCTGGCCTTGGTCGTCATGGCTCATGTCACTGGAACCTCGCGAGGTTTGTCTTACCTTGATCTCTCCACCCCTCACGAGCCAGCCTGGTGAGGCCGCTCCTGAGGAGGTCTTGTGTCGTCCGCCTCGCGAGGCTTGGCCCCTCGTGAGGGTCTTGAATGCTTGTTGGTGAAGATGGGCTGTACGGGCCCGCTCGCAAAGCCACGGCATGGTCCGCAGGCAGGCAAGTTTGGGGACCCCCATTTCCAGAACGCCGACAGTGATAAGGTGGTAGGCTTATTCTCCACCCTCCAAGTGTCTAACTCATGCCTCTTCTTGATGATCTCATGAAGCACGCGATTCTATTCTTATAGGGCAATAACTTCTTGGGTAAGTGCCATGTTTTGAGTGCAAATTGCATCAACGACCTTTAGTTCATTAATATCAAACAAAGAAATATTATGAAACAGAGAGGAAAAAGAATCTCCCTCTTCCATAGCCTCAAAGGGAGATACTGATTTGTTTCCTCCTGCTCCATCGATCATGCCACCAATAGCCTCCTTGGTTTCCTCTTGCTCGGTAGCATCCTCCTCACCGGATGACCACTCATGGTAGACCTCACTGAAGGGAAGTTTGCTTGGAGAAGGTTGAGCGATACAGTGCTTGGTGTGGAGCCTTTGGGGAACTAGAAGGAACTTGACGATCTAGAAATCCTGACAAAAAACAGCCCGAAACAAGAACATAGGGAAAACTTGTGAAATGGTGGTCAGAACATCATGGAGTATATATAATGAATTTTTAGCTTGCAAAACAAGTATATAAGAAGAAATGCAGTCGGGAAGGTGCACGAGGGGGCCATAAGACATCTGGGCGCGCCCTGTTGTCTTGTGGTCTTCTCGTGGACCTTCTCGGTTGTTTCTTATTTTCCTATTTGTTTTCTAATATTCCAAAATAGACATAAAGTATTTCTACGGAATTTTTGGAGTTGGTTTACTTACCGTATCACATACCTACTTCTTTTTCAGAATTCTGGAGCGTACCGGACTTTTAGATGGTCCTCCATTGTAATTGTTTAAATAATATTGGTTTCAACATTAATGGGTGCACCTATAATGTAGTGTTTAATTCTTTGCCCATTAACCACCTTTGGATTAGTCCCATCGGCGTTATTGATCATGATAGTTCTAGAACGATAAACTTCTTTGACGATGTATGGACCTTCCCATTTGGAGAGAAGTTTTCCTGCATATTTACTAATTCAAGAACAAAATGTGTTTTTCAGTCCATGGTAAATTTGAGAACAAAATGTTCTTGGAATGCATATCTACTAATGTTCTAGAACATGGTAATCTACTAAGTGTTGAGGGGTGGCATTTTGTGTGTTCAAGGGGTGGAATTTTCTTAGTAATGTCCTTTTTAAACAAAAATGTTGAAACACATTACCTTTTTTGAGATAAGTGCTTTGGGGGTTGCCCTTTTTTTAGAATAATCCAAATTTAGCTGGTTTCATCTTTTGTGTGTCGACTTTTATTCTAATTAGTGTTCACAAAAGTTACGACAATACATCATTTTTGCTAGTCGTGATGGCCAAATCAATGCAATATAGGTACATGGTAATTTTATTTTTTTGCTAGAACTTCTCTCAAAATTTATGAATTTCTTTTATCATGCTATTTTGAATGATTTTTTTACAATCTATATCATGTCAAATTTATGGAATCCTTTATACTACTCATATGGCAAATTTGGATTAAGAATTTCCTTCAATGATGGCATTTTTATTATTAGAACCTCGGTAATTTTCTATGCATGGTTGTTTGTTTGTCATATTGCGCATGGCAAATTCATAAATTTGTCGTCTTTTCAAAGGAGAAAATTCCTAACTTTGCCATGTTCCCATTATAAGAGCATCTCTAGCAGACCCGATATAACACCGACCCGCAAAACGCGTTTGCAGTTCGCGGAAAAGAGGTTTTGCGGGCTGGCGCGGGTGGACGCAGAGTCAGACCCCGCAAAACAGACCCATAGAAAAGGATATTCGTGGAATATGCTCTTTTACGGGCCGGCTTTGCGGGGTCTGCTCGGGCGCCCCTCCCGCCGGCCCACAAATCCGAAATTTGCAATTCGATTTCACACACGAAAATACATTTCTTTGCTTTTTCAATGGCATTGGATACATAGTACTGCATCAAATCTTTGCTAGAATAGTAAGACCAAAGAAAACATGAACCACAACTATGCATTTTATATGATATCCAACTTCCGTAACTTCTCCCACTAGTTGGACCAATATCTTCTCCATGCATTCGTTGTTGATCTGTGGATTCTTGATTTTGCATTCTTCATTCTTTTTCTTTGGTTCTAAAAAAGTAGACGTTGCTTCCCCTCTACTTTCTTCTCTAATTACACATGTAGTCGCATCATTAGCTTCAATTCTACTAAGGAGTGCACGAACATCTGTTAAGTTTCTTTCTATCAATAAATCAATGTATTCTCCTTCCCAAAACCAAAATGAGCATTCATCTTCCTACACACATGACGATGTTCAAATTGAGCTGTCACAATTGAACCGAAGAATAGGCGACAAAGCCGAATGAAAACAACACATACCCCATCGTTTTCGCATTTGAAGAACACCCATCCGAGGTGCTTCAACGTGCCCGAAGTTAGCCACAGCATTGTCCATGTGCAGTCGTCGCACTGTATGAGTGGCATCGGCTAGCCGCAGAGCCGCTGTGCGAGCGCTGAGCCTGGCGGACGGCTGGCCGAATCCCTGCCGGTAAACTGGCAGCGACGGCTACAGGGCGAACCTGTACCTGCATGCGGCGATGGGACTTTGTCGGGGCTGCGCGGGGTGCTCCCCGACCATTCCATTGCTTGGCGCAGCCACCGGTTGCCGGAAAAGGCAAATCTGGACGCCCGCGTCGAACGGCCGCCGATCTGCAACTTTCCGGCCTGCCGACGCAGGAGGGAGTGGCGGAGGGCAAACCTCGGACGTGTGGCGGCCTTGTGGCGTGATCCCGCCAGCTACTTTTGCCGGAATCGTGGGCGGCGCCCCGACGGCAGGGTGAGGGGGAGAGGGGCGGTGGTAGGTGGGGAAAAGCGCGAGCTGAAATGTCCTCCCCACCAACCGCTCCCGCTATATACAGGGCGCCAACGGGCCAGGGGGTGGGGGGGTGAACCCGCGTTTTCGCGGGCTAGGACGGGAATATGCCGCGCCCCACAAAAACTTTTATGGGTCGAATGCGTTTGCGGGGTCTGTCCGGGCAGGATTTTCCGCGCCGGCCCGTATTTTGGCGGTTATTTGCGGGTAGCGGCTTTTTACGGGGTTTGCTAGAGATGCTCTAAATTTCGAAAAGTAAACATATTTTGTTTGAGAACAAACTCCCTAAATTTGCCTCCTGCAATTTCATTGTAAGTAGCATGGCATTTTATTACTAAAACTATGTCATTTTTATTAACTAGATCATGGTAGTTTTATTGCAGGTAGCATGACACTTTCATTATTTAGTGCATGGCAATTTTAATGATTAGACGATGATAGTTCCAATTTAGATCATGTTTTGTATTACGACATAAGGCAAAGTTAATTACATAGCTATGGCAAATTACTTTTTTGGACCATGGCATGTTTTCCCATTTTTTGTGTATAAGACATGGCAACTTTTTTATATGTTTTGTTAGCGTCACAGGGGAAAAAAGATGTTGTTTTTGCATTTTTCCAAGAAAAAATGTTTGTACACATTGCAAATTAAAAAAAATAGAGGACAATTTTCTTAATTTTTCCATGCCCAATTTTTTATTATAGAGTACCATGGCAATTTTAGTACTTAGAGCATGTCATTTTTTTAATTAGACCATGACATTTTTATTAATTAGAACTTGGTAGTTTTATTTTAGGTGCCATTTTTATTTGAGTAGACCATGTCAATTTTATTAATTATACCGTGCTAGTTTTATTGTTGGGAGCATGACAATTATATTTTTATTCTCATGGCAAATTTAGGCCTTTCTTTTTTACTCCAAATCATGGCAATTTTGTAATTTTATCTTAGTGACATGGTAAACGTAGATGTTTTTTCATTTCTTGTTTCCTAGCAGGAAATGCAAAATACACACAATGCAAAAAATGTTTTCAATAGTGATTCCATATTGTCTCATGGCATTTCCACATTTTTGGTCTCCAAAAACACATCAGTTTTTGCAACCTACTTGTACTGTTCTTTTTCACATGGAAAAATTAGATAAATTTGATTCATAAGTCATTGCCAATGAAAATTCATGGGAATTTTTGCTTCATGTTTGTGTTTGTTTTTTTATATAAATTTTGGCATGGATCATAACAACTTTTTGTCTGTATATTTATGAACTTTGGTTTCCGAAATGGCAAAATTTATGAATTTTCCTTTTTCATACTATCTTGGCAATTAAAGAATTTACACATTTGCCATTTTAAACCACATAAAATTGTCTACATGGCAAAATCTATAATTTTATATGTTCATGAAAAATCTGTGAATTTGGCAAAGAGGTTTTTGTCATATGAATTAAACTATGTGCCAATCTTTGAATGTCTTAAAAAAATTCAATATGCATTTTTTTGGCTTATGGACGATGCAGGTGGGGAGGGGCAGGCCCATTAAAAGGCCTGTCAGGCTGTCGGGTCGCGCTGGGGGTTCTCCCAGGAAACGTTTTTGTTCGCTGGATCCATCTTTCTCTGACGATCGATTCGTTCGCTCGATCCATCTTTCTCTCACGATCGATTCGTTCGCTCGATCCATCTTTCTCTCACGATCGATTCGTTCGCTCTTCGCTGCACCCCTCCTCCTAGCTGATGATCGCCACGTAAATGTCCATACCAGGACAGACACCTACGCGATGACCCATATACGCCTACCCCGAGCACTACGAAAACTACTATTCTCACGCACGAATTAACCCGCCGAAAGCTCACTGACTGAAAGCAAGCTAGAGCTAGGAACAGAGCGATCCTACTCAGACCTCAATGCAAAAAGATAATGATCATACTAGAAAGTAAACCGTACGAAGATCGCATCACATGTTTTCACAAGACAAGAAGGAGAGAGAGAGAGAGAGAGCTATAGCTAGAAAGGACATAGAACCGTATGATGGATGTCCCTGAAATGATGGTGTTTAATTTGGTTGCGCCAGGCCAGGTTACCTTCGCATGGACCGAGTCAAAAAGACGCTTCGAGTTGGCTACATAATGGGGACGGCGATTCGATCAATTTCATTCCGAGCCACTTGATTTTCCTTTCCTTTTTCCTTTCCCGGTGGGAGTGCCAATCGACCGATCCCGATCTCAGGCACGTGGTTGACAGTAACCCTGTCGATCCCGATCGTGCAGCTAGCGTGCGCGCGCGTGCGCTTTGCGTACGTGTGCGTGTTCCGTTCCTCATCTTCCTCCCCGCGATCACACGTTCCCATCTGCGTTTCTCTTGGTGTGATCTCTGAAAGAAGACCCCGCCGTCCAGTAGGCCGTACCAATTGTCACCGGCAATAACTGTACTGCCTATCACCAAATTGTTCGCACGAGTTGTAGATTGGCCAAAAGCGACGGCCAATTGTGATGCCTGAAATAATCTATATTTTGTGCAAAGTTCAGTGAGAGATTGCCGACCCCGGTGCCCACGGTGCCGCTATCCTTTGAGGGCGTCATTGTGTTTTCTCTATCTATGTTAGGGTTCCGTGAGAAGACACACATGTCTGCCTCGGACTCAGATAGCGGTGACGCTTGGCGTCATTTCCTCTTCTGTGAGCATTGTCTTGGAGCTTAGCTATCTTAGAGCATCTTCAAGACGGACTCGCAAACCTCTCACAACCGTCCGGACTGTGTTGTCCGGACCGCGGAAGCCATCCAACGCCGACCTGTGTCGGTCCGCGCGCGGTCCGAAGATGATTTCTCCCGCAAATTAGAGACAAAAGTGTGAGAGGTCTGCAGGAGTCTGGACACCCGAAACATAGGACATCGACACCCCGGCCCACCCAATCCATCCTCCCTCCCCCCGTTTCATTTCCTTCCACTCCGCCACTTGTCCCCCTAGCTTTGCATCTGCACCCTCCATCTCCGTCACCGCTGTTGTTCGTCTCCGGCCACCACAGAGGCATTACCGGATGTCTGCAACCAGCACCGACGCGCACGCTCGCCGTTCCGACGGAGATTTCCGCCCTGGAACCATTTCTACCTAGGTACACTTCGTTCCATGTCGACGACCTCCATGGCGGGCACCACGTCCGGCAGGTGTTCGATGAAATGACATTGAGCTTATTTTCAAATGCTATGTTGTTTTTTAGAGTATGAAGGATGCAATGGTAGAAAAATGGTCAAATGTGAAGCACATTAGTGCCGGTTTGAATTTGAGCCGGCACTAATGTGATCATTAGTGCCGGTTTCAACGGCTAGGCGGGCGGACATCATTAGTACCTGTTCGTGGGCAACCTTTAGTACCGGTTCATGCCACGAACCGGTACTAATGAGTCCAGTGCGGCTGTGGTCAGGCTGGGGCCCCCACGAAGACCTTTAGAACCGGTTCATGGCATGAACCGGTACTAGAGTTTCTTAGTAAGCTGATTTTTAGTCCCACCTCGTCAAGAGAGAGGCAGTATGAGCGGTTTATAAGCCGTGAGTGCAGAGACAATGACGAAGAGGCGCAATGCTCACCTGCACGTTGATTAGCTTCAAGCCTTTCGGAATAGCATAGATTGCACTGAGCTATGTGCAGTGCAGTCTACCCTATTTCGAAAGGCTTGAAGCAAATTAACCAGCATTGCACCTCTTTTTTATTTTTAATAACTTATTTGAACTCTGGACTTCTTTTGTGTTCAGTATGCAGCATTCAAAGCGACGTCATCAATTTCCAACATGTTCTGACATCATTTGTTGTTTTTCGATCATTTACTTAATTGTTTAGAGAGCTAAATGACCGTGAAATTGAAAAATCACTACAAAATGAACTCTGAAAAGGTTGAAACTTGGCATGGTATCATCATTTCACCCGCATAGCATGTGCGAAAGAGTAGAGAGGGTCACGGCAAAAACTGGATGCACTTCGTGTACAAACTGGACAAACTCTTTCGGAGTATCAGGGTTTCGGACGAGAACTCATCTGTTACACGGGCACTTGAATGTTTTTTAAACTTATTTGAACTCCGGACTTGTTTTTTGTTCAGTATGCAGCATTCAAAGCGACGTCATCAATTTTCAACATGTTCTGACATCATTTGTTGTTTTTCGGTCATTTACCTAATTGTTTAGAGAGCTAAATGACCGTGAAATTGAAAATCACTACAAAATTAACTCTGAAAATGTTGAAACTTGGCATGGTATCATCATTTCACCCGTATAGCAGTGCGAAAGAGTAGAGAGGGTCACGGTAAAAACTGGACGCACTTCGTGTACAAACTGGATAAACTCTTTCGGACTACTAGGGTTTCGGACAAGAACTCATCTGTTACATGGGCACTTCAATGTTTTTTAAACTTATTTGATCTTCGGACTTCTTTTTTGTTCAGTATGCAGCATTCAAAGCGACGTCATCAATTTCCAACATGTTCTGACATCATTTGTTGTTTTTCGGTCATTTACCTAATTGTTTAGAGAGCTAAATGACCGTGAAATTGAAAATCACTACAAAATGAACTCTGAAAATGTTGAAACTTGGCATGGTATCATCATTTCACCCGCATAGCATGTGCGAAAGAGTAGAGAGGGTCACGGCAAAAACTGGACGCACTTCGTGTACAAACTGGACAAACTCTTTCGGAGTATCAGGGTTTCAGACGAGAACTCATCTGTTACACGGGCACTTCAATGTTTTTTAAACTTATTTGAACTCCGGACTTCTTTTGTGTTCAGTATGCAGCATTCAAAGCGACATCATCAATTTCCAACATGTTCTGACATCATTTGTTGTTTTTCGGTCATTTACCTAATTGTTTAGAGAGCTAAATGACCGTGAAATTGAAAATCACTACGAAATGAACTCTGAAAATGTTGAAACTTGGCATGGTATCATCATTTCACCCGCATAGCATATGCGAAAGAGTAAAGAGGGTCACGGCAAAAACTGGACGCACTTCGTGTACAAACCGGACAAACTCTTTCGGAGTATCAGGGTTTCAGACGAGAACTCATTTGTTACACGGGCACTTCAATGTTTTTTAAACTTATTTGAACTCCGGACTTGTTTTGTGTTCAGTATGCAGCATTCAAAGCGACGTCATCAATTTCCAACATGTTCTGACATCATTTGTTGTTTTTCGGTCATTTACCTAATTGTTTAGAGAGCTAAATGACCATGAAATTGAAAATCACTACAAAATGATTTCTGAAAATGTTGAAACTTGCAATGGTATTATCATTTCGGAGTATCAGAGTAGAGAGGGTCACAAAAAAACTACTCAGAAATAAATAGAAGAAAATAAATAAAGCAGAAAAGAATAAAACTATATAAAAAATTACTCAAAAATAAATATAAGAAAATAAATAATGCAGAAAAGAAAAAACTATATAAAAATTACTCAAAATAAATAGAAGAAAATAAATAATGCAGAAAAGAAAAAACTATATAAAAATTTGTTGGGGCGCTGCCCAGTGGGCCTGCCAGACCTAGGGTGTGCAAATGCAGGCCCAGAAGGGCCAGCAGACTCACAGGGTAGCGCGTCCTAGTTAGGCCCAGAAGACAGATATATATATATATGGAAGCTCGAAGGAGCAGCCGCGGCTGGGTTTATAAACCAGTGCGGCTACCCTTCGCTTGGCGAGGTGGGACTAAACATTGTGCACCATCGGTGGCAGCGCACAACCATTAGTACCGGTTGGTGGCTCCAACCGATACTAATGATTGGGCCTTTAGTACCGGTTCGTGGCACGAACCTGTACTAAAGGGGCCGTTTCCCGCCCCTTGGCCTGGCGAAAATTGGTCTTTAGTACCGGTTGGTGGCTCCAACCGGTACTAAAGGCCCGTCCTATATATATGACACTTACGAAAAAATCAGTTTCATCGACCATTTCTTCTCGATCCAACTTCTTCACCGCGCCCGTCGCCCATCACGCGCCGCCCTCGCCGCCCCCGCCGCCCGTCGTCGCCGTCACCGCCGCCGCCCCCGCCACCCGTCATTGCCGTCACCGCCGTCGCCCCTGCCACCCGTCATTGCCGTCACCGCCGTCGCCCCCGCCACCCGTCGTCGCTGTCACCGCCGTCGCCCTCGCCGCCTGCCGCCCGTCCCCGTCGCATCGCCCGCCGCCGCCCGTACGCCGCCGTCCCCTGCTCGTACACACACATTGTTTTTACTTATTTTCTATTTCTGTTGTTTAGATTAATGTTAGATAAATTACATAGATAATAATGTTAAAATGTTAATGTTAGCTAAATGAATTATATGGAAAAGATGTTAAATATTAATGTCAATTTTAGATGAATTAGCTAGATATTAATTAGGTATATGTATATGAGATTTGAACTAGTTGAATTAATATAACTAGTTTATTTTTAGTATGAAAATTAATAGAACAAGTTTATTTTTAGTAAGAAAATTTAGGTATATGAGATTTTATGATCTAATCAAAATATTACTATATAGAACTACCTACTTTATTTTAGTAATAAATTAATAGAACTAGTTTATTTTTAGTAAATGCTTAGTTGAATTAATAGAACTAGTTTATTTAGTTGAATTAATAGAACTAGTAAGTGTTTAATGTTTCACCTATATATGAACATATGTTAGATATTAATGTCAAATGTTAGATGAATTAGATATAAATTATATGTTAGATATATATTTAATTTACTTATATGAGATTTCATTATCTAATTAACATTTTATTATATAGAACTAGCTACCTTATTTTTAATAAGAAAATTAATAGAACTAGTTTAGTTGAATTAGTTGAATTAATTAGTTGAACTAGTTAGTTGAATTAGTTCAATTAATTAGGTATATTTTTCGTAAGTGCTTAGTTGAATTAGTTCAATTAATTAGTTGAACTAGTTGAATTAACAGAATTAGTTGAATTAATAGAACTAATAAGTGTTTAATGTTTCACCTATGAACATAGGAATGTCGTCTGACGATGAACACGATTTCATTATATGCGAATACTGCGAACACCAGCGCGGCCTGTGCCCTACTAGTTGATGATAGAAGCTTCAGCATCAAGCTGGATGAGAACTTCGAAGTGGATACAGTAAGTCACAACGACAAATCTTTTTTCGTAATTAAGCATGACTTATGCTTCATTTGCTTCAACTTTTAATTTTAATTTTTCACTATTCTACTAGCGTATCCCCTGCCATGCAAGAATTTTTGTCTTGGATAAGATAGGTTTCAGTCCTAACGAAACTATGGAGGTAAAAAGAGTTTACTTGAAGACCGAGCATGGTTATACCTTCAACGTCAAATTATGCAATGCAGACACATACACCTATTTTGAATGCAAAACTTGGCAAGCACTATACAAGGCTTATGCATTTGAGCCTGATATGGTTATTACCTTTGATATTCGTCCGAAAGATGATATTGAAGGTAATAGAGACATCTGGGTCGATGTGCAGACGCCTCCAGTTCTATCATTATGTGGGTTTCTCAACCATATTTATGTCTTCGATATGAGATTATTTGAACCAGTTGAATAATTAATAGATCTCAATTTATATTGACAGCTTACTTCCAATCAAGCAAACATGTCCGGCGCTTGGTAGACAGGACCGTCCACTGTCCCGGGGCTGAACTAAACTGCGAGGAGACAAGTCATTATGTTTCATGGCTTGAGGATATTGATGCTGTCAAGACAAATTTCTTTCCTGCACTTAGAAATGTTAGTACTCAAAACGTGCGACCAATAGTGTTCGTACTGAACTACGGTCACATATATTTAGGAAAGATGGTAAGATTTCTACTATTTCTCCTCAGTGCATCTTTTGCATACATTATTTTTTAAGCTAAACTTCATTGCTAAGTATGTTACTATACGATGTTCTTCAACAGGGACTCCCAATGAATGCTGTGCCTGATTGGATCGAGACTAAAGGTACCATGAATATTGTTAGCTTACGGCCAAGATATCCTACAATGCACTTTAGTGCATTCAGGATTTCTAATAGCGAGGAATGCTTAATAGTAAAAGACTGGAGCAAAATTATGAATGATCACAGAGAAATACTAGGGGGCAGCAATCAGAAGCGTAACCCACGATGAGAAAGGTTCATCTGCATGCTCCAATACGATGAATCAGCAAAGCTATACATGTTCTATGCTATTTTACCTGAGAGAGAGCAGCAGGAGTGATTAATTAGCTAGTTCATGCTCTTAGTACTTGTCCTCTCATGTCCGTGTTCTTCGCCCTGAACTTAATCTCAAAGAGTGATTTTCTTTTGTTGGTGTTATGAACGCTTATAATATCATTACCATGTTGAACTCGATGATATCTTTGCTATGAAAACCGTTGGTGATGATATATATGATGCAAGAGTTTTTATATTAATATGATGATGATGATAAGTTATTATATCATTTATGAAAGAAACTGCATATTAGTTTCAACTGGATGGATTCTAGCTAAGTGATCAAGTATATGCCATATCCATATTACCTCGATCACTTAAGTAGGTGATCAAGTATATATAATATGGATATGACATATACTTGATGACTTAGCTAGGATCCACGCATCCAGTCAAACTAATCTGCGGTACATTCACCTAATGGTTTAACAACTCATTATAATGTAAAACAATCACTAAATTAAATTGAAAACACAAAATTAAAGTAAAAATAAAAAATAAAACCAAAACACACCCAAACATTTAGTACCGGTTGGTGTTACCAACCGGTACTAATGTCCTACGCGCCCACGGAGCTGGCTCGTGCCACGTGGTTGCCCTTTAGCACCGGTTCGTGCTGAACCGGTACTAAAGGGGGGGCTTTAGTGCCTACACTTTAGCGCCGGTTACCGAACCGGCACTAAAGGCCCTTACGAACCGGTGCTATTGCCCGGTTCTGCACTAGTGATGGTGAGCTACTCGACCATGAAAAATGAGTTGTTGTGCGATGTATGGCTGGCCGTATCCGTGGATTTCATAGGCATGCGTAGAGGGTCGCCCTTCTGGGAGCAAGTGCTGGAAAATTTCACGCAGGAAAGCACATTGCGCCCTATGACGTGTACATCATTCAACCACGCAACGTGTGGTTGTTGTCGTATCGTTGTCCAGGTCAGTGTCATCAAGTTTTGCAACTTGGTTAATCAGCTCGAGGCAAGGTGGCCATTGCACGCGGACATGAAGGAGATGGTAAGTTTTACTTCCTCTTGCTCAACTTGTTGATTGATTCATTCACTTAATGTTCGTCTACACATTATATGCAGCCCACACGCGCCGCCATGGGTATACCACAGGCCAGAGGGACAACCATTTACATGCACATACTGTTGGATGAAGCTGAAGGGAAAGTGTGTGTGGGACGACATGATCCGTTCATGAAAAACTTGTTGGACATCCAGGATCTAGTCGAACTTGAGACCTTGTTGTACTAGACTTAACTTGCATGCAATGTGTGGATGATTTGTGCTATTTTCTATTCGAATTTTGATGAATATCGGCCGGTTTCATGAATTTCATCTAATTTATTAAAATGCGGGTTGGAATGTATGCGGCTAGTGTTGGATGGCGTCCCCCCGCATCCGCATCCGCGGACTGTCCCCTTGTCCGTGGACGGATGCGGGAGGAAATTTGCGAGTTGCCGTTGAACATGCCTTTAGCGCACTTTGCTTCGGCCAACGGAGAAGAAAGGGGAGGCTCACTTTGATTCTGGCCCGCAGAATGGCATCGGGGGACTCAATACCCGACGATTTGTGATTTAACTTTGACTGGCGAGATTTCGGAATAATCACCGGCGTGCATTTTTTGTTAGATGGATTGGAATTCGCCATCGTCATCTTCGTCAGATGATTCCGACATACATGAGATGATTTTAGACAACCATGTCGACAACCTTGTGCTGTTGCGTCTTGTGGACAAATTTGAAATGGGCCCGAAGATAAAGGGTCGCAGATCCATGGTTGGCCGGCTATGCATTTCGCACAACCGAGCTCTCAGTGACAAGATGCTCATGAGAACTACTACTTAGTCGAGGTACCGACATATCTGGCGCACCTTTTCTGTAGGTGATATCGAATGCATGGGCCACTTTTCGTAGGGATTTGAACTTAGGTTTTTTTATTATAATATTGGTAGGCATGTGAAGCCTGCCAAGAATGTAGATGAGATCACTTCATTTCTTGACAAAATCGGAAGATTGAGTACAGTGTTTGCACTACCAGCTTCGTGATGATCTTGTTGAGCATCAGTGGCAACTCGATGGGAGATAGATTTCCATTTTTATATAATAAATTTCATATGTATTTGTGTGTGATATTGAACAATTTGTTGTTGTATAAGTATCCGAATTTGAACATTTGTTGTAATGAAGACGATTGTTGTACTATGAATTGTCTTTTAGACCATTTATATTCATAAGTTTAATTTATATTATGGTTCTATTCGGTTTAGAAAATCTAGAATTTGCAAAGCTCCGGAGAAATTGTGGTACCGCGAGGCCTCCAGCACGGAACAGATCATATAAACTCGTGTCAAAAAGATTTTGCGGAACGAGTTTACGGGATCTCTTCCCCTAGAGGCCTTGCGGTACCACAAATTCTTTTTGCAGGCGGCCCGTAAATGAATTTTGCCGGCTGGGGATATACCGGATCTACTAGAGATGCTCTAAACGGTGGAGTAAACCTTAGTGAAATATATTTACTCCACTAAGTTTCGGCTAGACGTTAGCCAATCCCCTAAATATAACGGAGTATAATTTTGTTCTATCTAACTTACACAATTCTACTTTACATTACAACTACATATTAACACACATACCGAAACTAAAAGTTAATATGAAGGTTCTAGCAAATCACAAATATACTTTACAAACCGAATTCAAAGTTTACAAAACCGAATTATTCAAATTTAAATAAGCCAAATGGTTCAAATGTAGCAAATAACATGTAAAAACACAACTATGAAGTGCTATGAAGTTGCGAGTGATGCTCAATAAGATCTTCTTTGGAGCTGAGTATGAACTTGTCGATTCTCAATCCTGCGATTAGCTTCAACGAATGCCTGGATCCTATTTGGATCCTACTCTGGCTCAACAGGAGTCCTGTTAGTGATGTATTGAAAGTTCTCAGCCATATCTCTCTCATTTTCAATGAACATGCTATGCAAAATGATGCACCGAGTCATGATTTGCCATAAAGCCTTGGATCTCCAGTACTCGGCAGGGCCACGAAGAATTGCAAAGCATTTCTGAAGCAAATCGAAGGCGCTCTCCACATCTTTACTAGCCACTTCTTGACATTGGGCAAAATGAATATTTTTATTATCCTTTAAATGTGGAATTGTTTTGACTAATGTGGCCCATGGGGGATAAATGCCATCCGCAAGGTAATAACACATCATGTAGTTGTGCCCATTGATTGTATAGTTGCAAGGAAGATCATCTCATGTAATAAGCCTACTAAACATTGGTGATCTGGACGGCACATTCAAGTCATTGTGAGAGCCAGGTAAACCAAAGAATGAATGTCATATCCAAAGATCCTTCGTTGCAATTTCCTCAAGAATGATCGTTGGATTGTTGAAGTGGCCTTTGTACCGACCTTTCCACCCTACAGGACAATTCTTCCAGGTCCAGTGCATACAGTCAAGTGATCCAAGCATCCCTGGCGATCCTCTTGCCTCACTCTTTGCCATTAGCCTCTGAGTGTCTTCCTCGTTGGGTGCCCTCAAGTACTCTGGTCCGAAAATATCGATCACTGCTTTAGTGAACCTTTGAACGGCCTCCAAAATTGTGTCTTCACCTATAGACATAGTCGCCAATTACATCGGCCGAACACTCATATGCCAAAAGTCGAACAGCCACAATGCACTTCATTAGAGGGCTTGCACTTATCTCTCCGCATGCATTCATTCTATGCTTGAACCAATCATTATACTTCTCAACGGCTTTTGCAATGGTGAGAAAAAGATATGTGTGCATCCAAAAGCACCGGCAAATTTTGGATCAAAGTAATCTCTCATGATCTTGGCAATGGCCCTCCGCTCTATCACAATTGAGTTGTATGCGGCCAAACTATCATCCTCTCCTTGGCCACTGAATATCATCATTGAAAATCATGCAAGAAAGTTTTCAAAGTCTTCATCATCTTCTTCCTCTTCGGATGATGATGAGTCCTCGAAGATCATCCCTCTCAACCTTTTCATCTTCAATTCAAACGGTTCGGTTCACTTTGATTGTACAAAATGAAACAAAATGAAAGAAGAAAAATAAAAAACTCACCTAGGCAGACCGTCGAACACTTGCAAGGCGGTGGTGGTGCACCGGCCGGCCGACAACGTTTACGACAAACCAACGGGCAGCTACGCATGGGAATGACCTGGAATGGTGCACAAGCAAGGTCAGATGCGGCGGCCGCCAACGAGGAAGAATATTTCACAGAAATCTAACCAAACGGTTATGGTGATGGCGGCGGCGTTTCACCTTGATTCCGATGACGATGATAGTCGGTGAACGGGCTCGGAGTCAGATAGAAGGGCGGCGAGGGCCAACGGAGGCAACGAGGTAGTGGCAGGGCCAGCGGACGGTCACCGGGAGGTGCGCAGGCAAAGAGGCAGTATGGGGTGGAAGGCGCGAGAGAGGCATGATTTTTACTCCGCGTGGTCACGACTGAGTATATTTAGGCGTCGGATAGGAGGCCGAGCAAAAATTTTACTCCTCGATTCTGTTTTACGGATCGGCTAGGCGCCGGTTAAAAGAGTAAAACCGAAATTTTGCTCCACTATAGCCAAATAGGAATCGGCTAGAGTTGCTCTAAGGGTGCATATGTAGTGCAAAAAGAAATCAAATTTATTTTTTTGAAACTTAAAATATGTGGTTTTTGATTTCTTAAAAAAAAAAGACCTGAGGCAAGGTGGGCTCATTTTGCAATTTCAGAAGGATGTCCGGTAGTTGCTTTGTTGTTGTTGTCCTTGTTGCTGTTGCTGCTGCGAAGGAGGTAATTAGCTACTGCTAAACTAGTTAATCAGTACTGTAAATTGGTCAACCGATGAAGTATGATCACACTGTATGGTACCAGGTCGTGTAACTGTGGTTGGCTCCGATAGAGAAACACATGACTGCAAACACTATACCTGGTGGCCACTGGAGAGTACCGTTGAATGTAACAGAGAACTGTCATGATAACTGGCTAGTCAATGCACCCGCAAGTATTATTTTTATTGCCCCATGCACACGTCATATGATATGGATATAAGTAGCTTTATATGCATTTCTCTTTTTCATTAAAAAATCTCAGTTTAACTACTTCCTGCAGTAAAATCTAGTAGCTAGCTTGTTAGATGCTTTGTGGTTTTAGTGCAAGCTTCGTCGATCAACATAGAAAAATTAGCTATCCCATCTTGCTTTAATGCATGCTTCATAGATCAACATAAAACAACTAGCAACATATCTTAGAAAGTGTTAGGGCTTCTCCAACGCTAACCCTCAAAATGGCCCCGGTATCCATCCACGGACCATGCGGTCCACAGACATGATGCGGAAAAGAGTCATTCAAAACTATTAACTAAATATCTCATTTTTCTGGCTGAAAGGAGAAAGAGGGGACCATGCATTTGGTTGCTTTTGTGTGTATAGTGTGTGGTTGTGGGAGAGAGAAGAGAGAGGACCATGTGGGGACTTTTTGTTGATGAAGTGCATGTGTAAACTCCTCCATAGCTCGATGAAGTTGGTTCCTATTTGCGGGAAATGGACGGCCGGACCACTCCGCTGAATGCCAGGGGTCCTTATCTTAGATAGCAAAAGATAATAAAAGTGATCCGGAGTCCGGACCACTACTGAAACGTTGAAGTTCTCGTTTGATACATAGACGTGAGTGGTAAATATAGTAGGGCTACCCTTTGCCGACTGTATAAGCACATGCGCAATCATTCGTTAGTTGGCAAGCGGCTATCAAATGTGCTGAAAGTCGAACAACGATAGTACTTTATGGCTAGGACGATACGCAATGAGCCAATGAGCAAGCTAAGCTTCGTCTTAATTTAGGATTTAATTGGAACACCTCCACGAGATCGATTAATTCCAACGTGCAAATATTCAATATACCTATGGACTCTATCGCTACGCTAATTGGTTGGACTATTTAAAACTAGAGAAATACCCCCGTCTTCCGTCAAAAGTCCGCTTCGCTGACGATTCTTCTAGCAACAATAGAAAACGAATCAACGCTTTGGGCAACCACATGCGCTAAGGGCGACCAAGCCAGCCACGGCAAACCGGGGCGCGTCAAATAATGGGCAATGGAATCCAAAATGGTTCGTCCTTGTATTGGCGTGAAAAGTGAACTGATGATCAAAATTTTGGCGTCGGTCAAAAGATTTGGCATCCAATCAAACGGACGCCAAGGCTGTTGGTCAGCGCTGAGATTTTGGCAAGACGGTTGTTGGCTGCAATCCAAACAACCCCTAAGTACTTATAAAAATCTGATTTTTGTAATATAATGTGGGGTCCTTCTAACGCATTATTTGAATCGATTTTTTTATATAACTAGGTATATGCCCATGCTTTGCTACGGGAGCCAAATCTTGTAATTATGGTGATTGCGAATTTTTAAGAGAAGGTGTGATGTCTGGAGCATATAATTATGATGATTGCAATTTTTTAAAGAGAAAGTATGATGCCCATTGGGTGATGTAATTATGGTGATTGAATCGAATCACCACTTGTCAACTGGGAAAAAAAGATATGGTGGTCTCATATAATTCTTTTTCGGCGAAGATGGGCAGAACACGGTCCATCGGCAGGAAAAGGAACCTTATGTGATGGTAGAAGAGAGAGTAGAGATAAACAAGACAAATCTTACATCTCTATTTTAAAACAATAATATAAATACTATACGGTGCATTCGTTAAACGGCCGGTTAAGCCGGTCATGAGTCGGGCATATACAGAAGATAACATGTAGCAGTACGATGGAATCCTATTTATAAAGAAACAAGCTGACAGATTGAGATGCGAAAACTTGTCATAAATCAAGTCTCTAAGCCTCAGCCAAAACCATGTGTCGGCCACGTTCCATCTCCAGCGTCGCATCCATCAATCCATCGCATCGGTCGCGCGTACTGGATCGCACATACATATATAGTTGCTGTTAATCGACAAGGAAATGGCACTCTCTAGCGCCAAATTAATTGATCGCACAACTAATAACGTACTCTCTCCTGGTTGTACAATCAAACGCTAAAAGAGCCTGCCGATTGAGTGGGAGTCGCAATCGCAGGTACCCGGTCAATACTGTACATTGATGATTGATTATTTCCTTGACACGGACCATTATCATCATGCCGATCAACAATTAACTGGGGCGTGTGTAGCTGGTCAATACTCAACGTTCTTATCACTTCTCTTATAAAAAAAGGGAGACAGTTGGTGCTAGCTAGCTATAGTCCAAGTTGTGACATATGGGTAAATTAAAGGTAGAGCTTAATCTCTTTTTTATTACAAAAATTGACTCCTAATGGCACAACCACGTTAAATCTCTCTTTACCCGTTGAATTTTTTTAGAGAAAAGGCAATCGGTCCAATTTGAAATTAATAAAACTATCAACTGCCAAGGAGACATTGGTGTTGCAAACAACACGAACACCCTTGAGAGCAAGAAGAAGAAGAAGAAGAACATGCGATTAGCAAACAAACACAACAAGTACATCCATCGGGAGAGCAACAAGCACCAAACAAAGGGAGGAGAAACACGCAGCCGCGGGATAAGCGCAGGTTCTGCCGCCTCGTCAACTGAGTCGTGAGTGTAGATGATAGCATATTCTCACCACACCCACTGCCAAACGGGAGACCACTATCTCCCGACGCCCCTAACACAAGGGCACCGTAAAGCTGGTCAACATCCCGCGGAGCGACCGAGCATAGAGTCATATAGAATTGTCTGTTGGCCCGAAAGCACACACATCCGCCACGCAAGGTTACGCCTTTAAGAAGGCTAATGACGCCATAGGGCCACCATTGCCTGACCAAGCATGGGAAGTGTTATCACCCAGGGAATTAGGGGAGGAGGGAACTCGAACGACCCCTCAGAAAAGAAAAGGAGCACTAACACCACCATCGATGTCGAGGGCGGTGTGAAATTGGCTAGGGGTTCCCCTGTTCCTGGCCTCTGTTGGTGCAATCGAATGCCCCTTAAGCTTTTGGAGATTGTTGGACAGAAATAGTGAGGGACTAATGTGTTTGCTAGTGCACACAAAAGATAGGTCCCTAGAGTTTCGAGAAGATTGCTATAATCTTCGGAGAAGTTGGCTAAACTTCCGAGAGAGTTAATGTGCCGCCGTGAAGTTTGCTGAGCTTTGAGAAGTTTGATGCCGAGAAGATTGCGTGTCAGAGATGACCCTGAAAATGTTGCTGAAGTGAAGCAATTACTATGGAGTATGGCCCGAGAGAGTTGACTGCATAGAAGAAGAATGAAGACAAAGACAAGACATTATTTTTTCGTAGTTTTCTTTTCTTGATTTGAGTCATAGGACCACCATACTATTAGAAGAGGTTGAAGTATTTTGAGACTTTTGTCTAGTGTGATGCTTAACCAAAACTTATCTCATGTCAGTGCAGAGAAATCTCTTTGTGCGTAGAGTCATTTACTTGCCATCCAGAGGCAAAATTCTTCTGGGATGCGAGAGAAATGCTCTGGCAGAGGAGTCGACTTTACTTGTTCGTCAAGTAAAGTTGTCGTGTGAGTTTGAAATGAAATCCGACCACTAGAAACATGTCTGTTGGCCATTAGCTAGGCCGGATGTCCTAAATGGTCATTTCCCTCTCGAGATTGCTCCGGCTATAAATAGCCACCTTGTACCAACCGAGATGGTTGGGTGCTCCACTTAAGATTCTGAGAAGATTGATTGAGCACCCCTCTTTGATAGATTTGAATAAATCCTTCTCAGAGAAAATCCAAGAGCCAAAAAACTAAGATAGTGGTTGAGCATCAGATAGATCTAAGTTGAGAATTCTTGAGCCTGTTACTCTTGAGAGCTACTAGCTCTCTATACGGCTAGGCATCTGGCAGAGTGATCAAT
Source organism: Triticum urartu (assembly GCF_056163025.1). Classification (NCBI taxonomy): domain Eukaryota; kingdom Viridiplantae; phylum Streptophyta; class Magnoliopsida; order Poales; family Poaceae; genus Triticum; species Triticum urartu. The sequence continues at coordinate 446,983,626 of NC_141876.1, forward strand.
AGTAATTGTGGTCTTCGAAGACAAAGTCTGTTAAAGGTTTGGAGATTCCCCATAAGAATCTACCATGAGAGAAATCAACTGAAGTTGAGGAACTTCATGTTGAGGAGAATAGGACGGAGAGACGTTAGTTCATGTGTTCAATCACAAGTCCCTCCAACCAGAAGTAACTCTTTTGCTGGAGAGTGAACTGATCTAAAAAATTATTTGTTGCCATCGACCACTATCGGGCTTCTTCACGTTCTAGAATTACTGCTTGTAATTTATGCTCACCTAAGTGTATCTCCTTTGTCGTTCTTCGGGAAAATATTATAGGTTTACATTTCATACAAATTTATCTGTACCGTGACCTCGTTGTGGTGTATTGATGTCTGCTAGAATTACGTCGGTATTTCCCCAAAGGGGAAAGGATGATGCAGCACGTCAACGGTAGGTATTTCCCTCAGTGATGAGACCAAGGTTATCGAATCAGTAGGAGAACCAAGCAACACTACGTAAACAACACCTGCACACAAATAACAAATACTCGCAACCCGGCGTATTAAAGGGGTTGTCAATCCCTTTCGGGTAGCGGCGCCAGAAATTGGCAAACGGACATGAGAGAGTTGTAATAAGTTGATAGATCGAACGCCAAATAAAATAAATTGCAGCAAGGTATTTTTGTATTTTTGGTTTAATAGATCTGAAAATAAAAGGCAAATAAAATAGATCGCAAAGGCAAATAATGTGAGAAAGAGACACGGGGCCCGTAATTTTCACTAGTGGCTTCTCTCAAGAAAAATAGCAAACGGTGGGTAAACGAATTACTGTTGGGCAATTTATAGAACTTCACATAATCATGACGATATCCAGGCAATTATCATTACATAGGCATCACGTCCAAGATTAGTAGACCGACTCCTGCCTGAAACTACTACTATTACTTCACACATCAACCGCTATCCAGTATGCATCTAGTGAAGGAAATATTCCCTAGAGGCAATAATAATTTTTTTTTATATTTCCTTATATCATGATAAAAGTTTATTATTCATGCTAGAATTGTACTAACCGGAAACATGGTATATGTGTGAATACATAAACAAACAGAGTGTCACTAGTATGCCTCTACTTGACTAGCTCGTTGAATAAATGATGGTTAACGGGATCACATCATTAGATAATGATGTGATTGACTTGACCCATTCTGTTAGCTTAGCATTTGATCGTTTAGTATATTGCTATTGCTTTCTTCATGACTTATACATGTGTAACACCCACGATGCGGATATATCTCCCACGTGTCGGAGCACGACTTAGAGGCATAACTGCATAGTAGTCATGTCGCAAGAGGGGTAATCTTTACACATCCCATGTACTGAATAAGAAAGAGATAAAGAGTTGGCTTACAATCGCCACTTCACACAATACATAAATATAGCATTACATCATCCAGATACATTCAAGGTCCGACTACGGAACCAAATAAAGAAAGACAACCACTAATCCAAAAGATCCCCGATCGCCCCAACTGGGCTCCTCTACTGATCGTCCAGAAAGGAAACATAGTAACGTCATGAATCCTCGTCGAACTCCCACTTGAGTTCGGTCGCGTCCCCTGCACTGGCATCATCTGCACCTGCTTCTGGTTTTGGAAGTAATCTGTGAGTCACGAGGACTCAGCAATCTCACACCCTCGCGATCAAATCTATTTAAGCTTAAGGGTAGGAAAAGGGGTAGTGAGGTGGAGCTGCAGCAAGCACTAGCATATATGGTGGCTAACTTACGCAAATGAGAGCGAGAAGAGAAGCAAAGCACGGTCAACAAGCTATAATGATCAAGAAGTGATCCTGAAACTACTTATGTTCAAGCATAACACGAAGCCGTGTTCTCTTCCCGGACTCCGCCGAAAAGAGACCATCACGGCTACACACGCTGTTGATTCATTTTAGTTAAGTTAAGTGTCAGGTTTTCTACAAGCGGATATTAACAAATTCCCATCTGCCCGTAACCGCGGGCACGGCTTTCGAAAGTTCCAAACCCTATAGGGGTGTCCCAACTTAGCCCATCACAAGCTCTCACGGTCAACGAAGGATACTCCTTCACCCAAGACGACCCGATCAGACTCGAAATCCCAGTTACAAGACATTTCGTCAATGGTAAAACAAGACTAGCAAAGCCGCCCGAATGTGCCGACAAATCCCGATAGGAGCTGCACATATCTCGTTCTCAGGGCACACCGGATTGTCCAAGATTATGGTAGGCCAACCCAGAGTTGCCCCTGGTGGCCACCGGTTGTTGACAGGTTGGACAAACACTCAGAGGAGCACTGGACCGGGGGTTTAAAATAAAGATGACCCTTGAGTCTGCAGAACCCACGGGAAAAAGGCTTAGGTGGCAAATGGTAAAACTAAGGTTGGGCCTTGCTGGAGGAGTTTTATTCAAGGCGAACTGTCAAGGGGTTCCCATTATAACCCAACCGCGTAAGGAACGCAAAATCTAGGAACATAACACCGGTATGATGAAAACTAGGGAGGCAAGAGTGGAACAAAACACCAGGCAAAAGGCCGAGCCTTCCACCCTTTACCAAGTATATAGATGCATTAAAGTAAACAAGATATGATAATAATGATATCCCAACAATAATCATGTTCCAACAAGGAACAAACTCCAACTTCACCTGCAACTAGCAACGCTATAAGAGGGGCTGAGCAAAGCGGTAACATAGCCAAACAATGGTTTGCTAGGAAAGGCGCGTTAGAGTCTTGTCATGGCAATATGGGAGGCATGATATAGCAAGTGGTAGGTATCGCAGCATATCAATAGAGCGAACAACTAGCGAGCAAAGATAGAAGTGATTTCGAGGGTATGGTCATCTTGCCTGAAAAGTTCTCCGAGTTGACGAAAACTTGATCCTCGTAAGCGTACTCAACGGGTTCCTCGATCACGTAATCGTCTCCCGGCTCTACCCAAAGCAAGAGCATAAGCAAAAGAAACCACAATCAACCACGGTGCAATGCACAAGCAACATGATACAAAACATGGCATGATCTGCGGGATGTGATATGCAATGCATATGCGTGCTTCTGAAGGGTAAGATTGAACCAGGCCTCAACATGGAAATCCAAGAGTGCCTATGGAAAGATGAGTTGATTTCGGTCGAAATCGATATAAAGATCACCGGAATCGGATGCATGGTTTGCAAATGGCAAGCAAAACAAGAATGGCACAATTCTGCGATTAACAACACGATGCCATCTAGAATGCAACAAGAAACTAAGCTACTACACTCTAACATAGCAACAAGGCACATGGCAGTGATCTACTAAAGATGCTTGACAACAGATGAACACTGAGCTACGGCTAAATCACACAATAACAGGTTCAAATAAGCATGGCAAAAGTGCAAAAGATATCAGCATCACAGACTTAGTGAAAATACTAACATGTCAGGAATTAACATCAGAAGCAATGTTTAGAGCAAGATATCAACATGCTACAGGAACAGAACATAGCAATACAAGGCATGGCATGGATCTACTCAAAGCATATAACAAAAGTCCCTTACTGACCATAAGCCAAAAGGGCACAGAAAATATGATGGCACCCATGTAAACATATCAAGTTTCGTTAACACATTCAGACTTGGCAGAAAACTGGACGTGGCAAAAACAGAGTTATGAAGGGCTCTTTGCGAGCTCGATTCACTCATCACAGGGCATTGCATTACAAGCTAAGCATACTACCAGCAAGAAGACATGTTCATGAAGCTGACCGTAGCAAGGACAAACTTATAGCATGCATGGATCAACTACAACAACCTTGGCAAAATTGATTAACACGTAAACAATCTGCCAGGAACATTTTATAGCAAAAGTAGAGAAAGATTGAGTCATCCTAGGGCACTCAATAAATACAAACATGGACATGGATGGATAGAGCATAACCATATATCCAAATCATCCTTATTGAACATACTCAAAAGAAGCATGGATCTCTCTGTAGCAACATTAATACATGGCATAAAAATAACAGCAGGGAAATGACTTAGAGAAATTCTAAGTCCCTGAAATCAGCAATATTATGAGAGCTACTTTGCATGCATGTGATAGTCACCAAATTGATCACAAAAATACATGGCATACACCCCTGCAAAGATGGCATGGCATAGCCCAAAACACATATAGAGCTCATGCCCATATGCAGCACACAATAAATGTGGCAAAAATGACAAATGCTCAAACTCTGATAAGAATCAGCACCTAACATTCTATAGCACTCTTGCATCAACAATTTAGGCATCAAGATGGACTCAAACAAGTATGGTACAATGGAACAAAATGAAGAGCACATCATGAGGAACATTTTGACACCTCATGCATGCAAAACGGAGCTACGGATGAGGAGTTATGGCATGTTGAACAGGGCTCCAGAATGTGAAATGAAAAGGACTTAGGGAAATTCGAGGGGGTGGAAAGTCAACCTTTCTTCCAGATCTAGATCTGGACGGCTCGGATGACGAGGTTGACTGGAGTTCGACGCCGAAGTTGTGGGAAGGAGAGAGCCGACGATAGAGGAGGGGGCTCGACGGGCGGAGGAGTGGGCCGGGCGAGCCGGGCGGGAGGCGGCGGCGACCGGCGAAGGAGCAAGGCGAAGCGGCGGTGAGCGGTTCGAGGGCGCGGCAGAGGCGGCGAGCTTCCGGCGAAGACGCTGGCGATGTGCGGCGCCGGACGATGCGCGCGGGGCTCAGGGAGCCCGCGGACGAGCGGCGGCGCGGGCCCGCGATGGGCTCGGCGGGCCACGCGGTGGAGGGGCGGGGCGCCGGGACGCGTGGCGGCGCCCGTTTGGGCGAGGGCGGAGGCCGGCTGACATGCCAACTCACGATAGGCCAGGGCGACGTGGAGAGGAGCGGCGGACATGTCCGGCGCGGCGCAGATGCGTCCGGACACGCGGAGGAGGAGTGGATCTAGGGTTCATTCGCGAATTTTTGGAGGGAGACACGTATATATAGGTAGAAGGAGGTAGGAATGTCCAAATGGAGTGCGGTTTTCGGCCACGCGATCGTGATCGAACGACCGAGAGGATGGAGGGGGTTTGGATGGGTTATTGGTCCACTTTGGAGGGGTGTTGGGATACAACACACACGAGGCCTTTACGGTTCCCAGGTTAACCGTTGGAGTATCAAACAAACTCCAAATGGCATGAAACTTGACAGGCGGTCTACTGGTGGTGTACCAAGGCCGCTTGGCAAATCTCGGTCCATTCCGAGAAAGTTTAACACCCGCACATGAAAAGAGGCAAAAGGGGGCGCCGGAGGACAAAGGAGTGTCGGATCACAAAACGGACAACGGGAAAAAAGCTCGGATGCATGAGACGAACACGTATGCAAATGAGATGCACATGATGACATGATATGAAATGCATGACATGAACAAAATGCAAAACGAAGACAAAACCCAACCACGAAAGAAAACTCATATCACATCTCCGGAAAAGGCAAGGGTCGGAGTTACAAATATGGAAAGTCGTATCCGGGGTGTTACAACACTCCACCACTACGAGAGGATCTCGTCTCGAGATCTAGGATGGCACCGGAGGGAAAAGGAAGAGGAAGATAAGAGGTAAAACTAAGTTGCTTCTTTGACAAACGAGTGAAACCAAAGAACCTTGGGAGGTTAAACAAATTTAAAGAAAGAATGCCACGAAGATGAACAAAGTTGAAAACACTCCGTTAGAAAAGAGAAACAAGGTAGAACAAATTCGGACAGCACTCCAGTTGAAAAGAGATGCAAGACATGATAAGGTGAAAAGAACCTGAGTAGAGGACACAACACTCTGTATAAAAGGATAAGCACGAAAATAACACGATCCTCACAACTTGGGATGATGAGAGAAGAGAGAAACATCACAATGCCTTCGTAAGAATAAAGAATATAGCTCATTGAAAAGAAAGGATGGAGAAGAAAAGGTCAAGTTATGCCACAAGTGAGCTTGAAGAGCACCCTTCCAAGAAAGTTAAAACAGAGTTGTTGGAAAACCAACAACGAAAATGATAAGCTTGATATGGACTTATAGAAGACGTCTCAAAATTATGAGGTGACAACTTGCCACTCACGGAAACAATGGATTTGGATTGATATGAACAAGGAAACGAGAAACTTATCTCCCGGTAGGATAAATGAAGAACTTGGATCCTTTATAAGCACCATAAATAGCAACAATCCTTAGGAGAAGCTTTAGGTGAAACATGACACAAGATAACTCCAACGAAGAGATTTATGGATTTAAAATATCTCATTCTTGACAACATGTGAATCATGAAACACGAGCTCAAATTGTCAAGAATGACATAACACCAGCTCAAAAGATAAGGTAGAACGAATTGCACTTGGGAATGCAAGATGAAGAAAACTTGAGCTCCTTTGCAAAGAATCTCGATGAACACTTCGAGAAAGAATTAAATCCTTGATGAACCATCATGTAGAGCCTCCATGAAGAACTCCGGTAATAAAAGAATGATCAAACGAAAGGAAAAGAGAACTTGAAAACACAAGGTGAATCCTTGCAATGATTTAGATGGAGCTTCGCGACGAGATATTGCAGAAAAAAAACTTGGAACTCCGGAAAAGAAAGGTGAACAATTGAGATCAAGAATTTTGATGAACCTCCGGAATAAGGAATTAATCACTTGGATGAAAACAAGACTAAGAATTATGTTATGTGTATCCCTCACCAATTTAAATTGATGACAAGCAATGGATTTGGCATACTACTTATACTCGTAGAAAGGATTAAGATAGATATAGCGCAAACTTGGGAAGGACTTCAACGAGCCACCGGTAGGATTGAAAGAACGAATGAATTAATATGATAACCATGGAAGAGAATCTTGAGCAAACCACCGTAAGAATTGGAAATGAACGAAGTAAAGGGATGAATCACCGGTAAGAATTAGAGAACGAATGAAGATACTCGAGGGAATTTGATACAAGAGAATGAAGAGATCACGAGCTGATAGGGGCATACTTGAATGAAGCACCGGTAGGATTGGAGAACAATAGCTGAAAGCTGAGAATGAATAATCCCAAAATGATAGCCTTCGGAGAATCAAACTGAAAAGACTCCTGAATTGCTCCGGATGGGTGAAAAGAATTCTCACAATCAAAACAATTATGAGAGGATGGCATAGGGCTAGCACCATGAATCTTTGAGAGAACGGATAAGATTGAGGAGAAACTCTTCTTCGGTCTTCAAAATCTGAGAATGACAATGAGAAACACCAACATGAATTGTTGAGATACCCCAGAATGAAAATTAGAAAGGTTGAACCAACGATGATAGAATTTGAAAGATCTTGAAGAAAGACATATGACTGATGATAATTCATTCTTACGTCGAACTTTAAAAGATTCGAGAATAGCTCCGAGAAAATTTAGAAGAGTCAGGTAAGATCCTGGGAAAAGACCTGTGGGTTAGGGGCCACTCAAGAGAAACACCTTTGCACGATTACTTGAAAGGGAGATTGCACCGGTTGATTTACATGGCTTGAATGAGATAACTTCCTCGGAAGAACTTGAACGAATGCAGAGTGGAAACACGAATCTTCGAGATATCTTCAGCACTCCGGAACAATTGAATAGCGAGAAGTGGATGATTAAGAGGTGCACCGACATGAGAAAACATTTGAAACGAGGAAAAAGGATAAGATCGACAAAGCTTGACTAGAATCCACCGAAGAAGAAATGGAATGAAGAATGATGAACTTGAGGCTTCCTTAGTATCTTCCTGAGAATCACCGGATAAGAATATTGACGGAAAAGAATGGAGAGACTTCACATCCATAAGATGGATACTTGAATAAGGATTATGGCCCCATGAAGAAAAAGGGTGGGAGGGTGGAAAAAACAAAGACAACTTGGGATGAATGAAACAAACACTGTTGAGAATACTTTAGAGTTGATCTTGCGGACGTCGAAAATGATCGGATCCACTTGAAAAAGAGCACGTCGGTTGGAAAAGAATTGACATGAAAATCTCGATGATCAAGAAGGATTAGTATTCACATAGAAATGTGAGAAAACCACTTAGGAAAGGTATGGAATCAACATTTGACTTTGAAGAAACTCGAATACCACAACTGAAAAACAAAACAAAGGATTGGCTTGCAAAATAAGCCGGAAACAAACATAAGATAGACCCCATGTCGTATCATGTGTCTGTTGGAAGGATATCCTACGATATACATGAATTCCCACTTATAAACTCGCGAAACTTTCTAGTTATGCAATCAGGTGTTGGAGATATAGGGGAAGCATAATATCTCACCCAAAACTAGCAAATCCTACATCCATCTGTACCCATCCTTCAACACATAACCAAAATGAAGGAAATATGCCCCAGAGGCAATAATAAAGTTATTATATATTTCCTTATATCATGATAAATGTTTATTATTCATGCTAGAATTGTACTAACTGGAAATATAATACTTGTGTGAATACATAGACAAACTAAACGTCACTAGTATGCCTCTACTTGACTAGCTCGTTAATCGAAGATGGTTATGTTTCCTAACCATAGACATGTGTTGTCATTTGATTAATGGGATCACATCATTAGAAGAATGCTATGATTGACATGACCCATTCCATTAGCTTAGCACCCGATCGTTTAGTATGTTGCTATTGCTTTCTTCATGACTTATACATGTTCCTATGACTATGAGATTATGCAACTCCCGTTTGCCAGAGGAACACTTTGTGTGCTACCAAACATCACAACGTAACTGGGTGATTATAAAGGTTCTCTACAGGTCTCTCCAAAGGTAAATGTTGGGTTGGCGTATTTCGAGATTAGGATTTGTCACTCCGATTGTCGGAGAGGTATCTCTGGGCCCTCTTGGTAATGCACATCACCTAAGGCTTGCAAGCAATGCAACTAACGAGTTAGTTGCGAGATGATGTATTACAGAACGAGTAAAGAGACTTGCCCGCAACGAGATTGAACTATGTATTGAGATACCGACGATCGAATCTCGGGCAAGTAACATACCGATGACAAAGGGAACAACGTATGCTTAATGTCTGACCGATAAAAGATCTTCGTAGAATATGTAGGAGCCAATATGAGCATCCAGGTTCCGCTATTGGTTATTGACCGGAGACGTGTCTCGGTCATGTCTACATTGTTCTCGAACCCGTAGGGTCCGCATGCTTAATGTTACGATGACAATTCCATTATGAGTTTATATATTTTGATGTACCGAATGTTGTTTGGAATCCTGGATTTGATCACGGACATGACGAGGAGTCTCGAAATGGTCGAGACATACAAATTGATATATTGCACGACTATATTCGGACACCGGAAGTGTCCCGGAGAAGTTTCAGATAAAACCGGAGTACCAGGGGGTTACCGGAACCCCCCCGGGGGTTAATGGGCCTCATGGGCCTAAAGTGGAGAAGAGGAGGGGCGGCCAGGGCAGGCTGCGTGCCCCCTCCCCCTCTAGTCCGAATTGGAGAAGGAGGGGGGGGGCGCCCCCCCTTTCCTTCCTCTCCTCTCTCCCTTCCTTCCCCCTCTCCTACTTTGACAAGGAAAAAGAGGGAGTCCTACTCCCGGTAGGAGTAGGACTCCTCCCTGGCGCGCCTCCTCCTGGCCGGCCGCCCCTCCCCCTTGCTCCTTTATATACGGGGGCAGGGGGGCACCTCTAAACACACAAGTTGATCTTCGTGATCGTTCTCTTAGCTGTGTGCGGTGCCTCCCTCCACCATACTCCTCGATAATATTGTAGTGGTGCTTAGGCGAAGCCCTGCGACGGTAGAACATCAAGATCGTCACCACGCCGTCGTGCTGACGGAACTCTTCCCCGACACTTTGCTGGATCGGAGTCCGGGGATCGTCATCGAGCTGAACGTGTGCTAGAACTCGGAGGTGTCATAGTTTCGGTGCTTGGATCGGTTGGATCGTGAAGACGTACGACTACATCAACCGCGTTGATATAACACTTCTGCTTTCAGTCTACGAGGGTACGTGGACAACACTCTCCCCTCTCGTTGCTATGCATCACCATGATCTTGCGTGTGCGTAGGAATTTTTTTGAAATGACTACGTTCCCCATAGTGGTATCAGAGCCTAGGTTTTACGTGTTAATGTTATATGCATGAGTATAACACAAGTGAGTTGTGGGCAATATAAGTCATACTGCTTACCAGCATGTCATACTTTGGTTCAGCGGTATTGTTGGATGAAGCGGCCCGGATTGACATTACGCGTACGCTTACGCGAGACTGGTTCTACTGACGTGCTTTGCACACAGGTGGCTGGCGGGTGTCAGTTTCTCCAACTTTAGTTGAACCGAGTGTGGCTACGCCCGGTCCTTGCGAAGGTTAAAACAGCACCAACTTGACAAACTATCGTTGTGGTTTTGATGCGTAGGTAAGATTGGTTCTTGCTTAGAGCCCGTAGCAGCCACGTAAAACTTGCAACAAACAAAATAGAGGATGTCTAACTTGTTTTTGCAGGGCATGTTGTGATGTGATATGGTCAAGACATGATGCTAAATTTTATTGTATGAGATGCTCATGTTTTGTAACCGAGTTATCGGCAACTCGCAGGAGCCATATGGTTGTCGCTTTATTGTATGCAATGCAATCGCCCTGTAATGCTTTACTTTATCACTAAGCGGTAGCGATAGTCGTAGAAGCATAAGATTGGCGAGACAACAATGATGCTACGATGGAGATCAAGGTGTCGCGCCGATGACAATGGTGATCATGACGATGCTTCGGAGATGGAGATCACAAGCACAAGATGATGATGGCCATATCATATCACTTATATTGATTGCATGTGATATTTATCTTTTATGCATCTTATCTTGCTTTGATTGACGGTAGCATTATAAGATGATCTCTCACTAAATTTCAAGATAAAGGTGTTCTCCCTGAGTATGCACCGTTGCCAAAGTTCGTCGTGCCCAGACACCACGTGATGATCGGGTGTGATAAGCTCTACGTCCATCTACAACGGGTGCAAGCCAGTTTTGCACACGCGGAATACTCAGGTTAAACTTGACGAGCCTAGCATATGCAGATATGGCCTCGGAACACTGAGACCGAAAGGTCGAGCGTGAATCATATAGTAGATATGATCAACATAGCGATGTTCACCAATGAAGCTACACCATCTCACGTGATGCTCGGACATGGTTTAGTTGATTTGGATCACGTGATCACTTAGAGGATTCGAGGGATGTCTATCTAAGTGTGAGTTCTTAAGTAATATGATTAATTGAACTTAAATTTATCATGAACTTAGTCCTGGTATTACTAGCATATCTATGTTGTAGATCAATAGCTCGCGTTGTTGCTTCCCTATGTTTTATATATGTTCCTAGAGAAAACTAAGTTGAAAGATGTTAGTAGCAAAGATACGGATTGGATCCGTGATCTGAGGTTTATCCTCATTGCTGCACAGAAGAATTATGTCCTTAATGCACCGCTAGGTGATAGACCTAACGCAGGAGCAAATGCAGACGTTATGAACGTTTGGCTAGCTCAATATGATGACTACTTGATAGTTTAGTGCACCATGCTTAACGGCTTAGAATCGGGACTTCAAGGACGTTTTGAACGTCATGGACCATATGAGATGTTCCAGGAGTTGAAATTAATATTTCAAGAAAATACCCGAGTTGAGAGATATGAAGTCTCCAACAAAGTTCTATAGCTAAAAGATGGAGGAGAATCGCTCAAGCAGAGAACATGTGCTCAGATTGTCTGAGTACTACAATCGCTTGAATCAAGTGGGAGTTAATCTTCCAGATAAAATAGTGATTGACAAAATTTTCTAGTCACCATCACCAAGTTAGTAGAACTTCGTGATGAACTATAATATGCAAGGGATAACGGAAATGATTCCCAAGCTCTTCGTGATGCTAAAATCGACGAAGGTAGAAATCAAGAAAAACATCAAGTGTTGATGGTAGACAAGACCACTAGTTTCAAGAAAAGGGCAAAAGGAAGAAGGGGAACTTCAAGAAGAACGGCAAGCAAGTTGCTGCTCAAGTGAAGAAGCCCAAGTCTGGTCCTAAGCCTGAGACTAAGTGCTTCTACTTCAAAGGGACTGGTCACTGGAAGCGGAACTACCCCAAGTGATTGGCGGATAAGAAGGATGGCAAAGTGAACATAAGTATATTTGATATACATGTTATTGATGTGTGCTTTACTAGTGTTTATAGCAACCCCTCAGTATTTGACACTAGTTCAGTTGCTAAGATTAGTAACTCGAAACAGGAGTTGCAGAATAAACAGAGACTAGTTAAGGGTGAAGTGACGATGTGTGTTGGAAGTGGTTCCAAGATTGATATGATCATCATCACACACTCCCTATACTTTCGGGATTAGTGTTGAACCTAAATAAGTGTTATTTGGTGTTTGCGTTGAGCATGAATATGATTTGATCATGTTTATTGGAATACGGTTATTCATTTAAATAAGAGAATAAATTGTTGTTCTGTTTACATGAATAAAACCTTATATTACACACCCAATGAAAATAGTTCGTTGGATCTCGATCGTAGTGATACACATAATCATAATATTGAAACCAAAAGATGCAAAGTTAATAATGATAGTGCAACTTATTTGTGGCACTGCCGTTTACGTCATATTGGTGTAAAGCGCATGAAGAAACTCCATGCTGATAGGCTTTTGGAATCACTTGATTATGAATCAGTTGATGCTTGCGAACCATGCCTCATGGGCAAGATGACTAAAACGCCGTTCTTTGGAACGATGGAGCGAGCACCTGTCTTATTGGAAATAATACATAATGATGTATGCGATCCGATGAGTGTTGAGGCTCGCGACGGGTATCGTTATTTTCTGACCTTCACAGATGATTTGAGCAGATATGAGTATATCTACTTGATGAAACATAAGTTTGAAACATTTGAAAAGTTCAAAGAATTTCAGAGTGAAGTGGAAAATCATCATGACAAGAAAATGAAGTTTCTACGATTTGATCGCGAAGACGAATATTTGAGTCACGAGTTTGGCCTTCAGTTAAAAAAACAATGTGAAATAGTTTCACTACTCACGCCACCTGGAACAACACAGTGTAATGGTGTGTCCGAACGTCATAACCGTACTTCATTAGATATGGTGCGATCTATGATGTCTCTTACCGATCTACCACTATCGTTTTGGGGTTATGCATTAGAGACAGCTACATTCACGTTAAAAAGGGCACCATCTAAATCCGTTGAGATGACACCGTATGAACTGTGGTTTGGCGAGAAACCTAAGCTGTCGTTTCTTAAAGTTTGGGACTGCGATGCTTAAGTGAAAAAGTTTCAACTTGATAAGCTCGAACCCAGATCGGAGAAGTAAATCTTCATAGGATACCCAAAAGAAAATGTTGGGTACACCTTCTATCACAGATCCGAAGGCAAGTTATTCATTGCTGAGAATGCATCCTTCCTAGAGAAGGAGTTTCTCTCAAAAGAAGTGAGTGGGAGGAAAGTAGAACTTGATGAGGTAACTATACCTGCTCCCTTATTGGAAAGTAGTACATCGCAGAAACCGGTTTCTCTGACACCTACACCAATTAGTGAGGAAGCTAATGATAATGATCATGAAACTTCAGAACAAGTTACTACCGAACCTCGTAGATCAACCAGAGTAAGATCCGCACCAGAGTGGTACGGTAATCCTGTTTTGGAAGTCATGCTACTAGATCATGATGAACCTACGAACTATGAAGAAGCGATGGTGAGCCCAGATTCCGCAAAATGGCTTGAAGCCATGAAATCTGAGATGGGATCCATGTATGAGAACAAAGTATGGACTTTGGTTAACTTTCCCAATGATCGGCAAGCAATTGAGAATAAATGGATCTTCAAGAAGAAGACTGACGCTGACGGTAATATTACTGTCTACAAAGCTCGACTTGTCGCAAAAGGTTTTCGACAAGTTCAAGGGATTGACTACGATGAGACCTTCTCACTCATATCGATGCTTAAAGTTTGTCCGAATCATGTTAGCAATTGCCGCATTTTATGAAATCTGGCAAATGGATAACAAAACTGCAATCCTTAATGGATTTCTTAAAAAAGAGTTGTATATGATGCAACCAGAAGGTTTTGTCAATCCTAAAGGTGTTAACAAAATGTGCAAGCTCTAGCGATCCATCTATGGACTGGTGCAAGCATCTAGGAGTTGGAATATACGCTTTGATGAGTTGATCAAAGCATATAGTTTTATACAGACTTGCGGTGAAGCCTGTATTTACAAGAAAGTGAGTGGGAGCACTACAGCATTTCGGATAAGTATATGTGAGTGACATATTGTTGATCGGAAATAATGTAGAATTATTCTGTAAAGCATAAAGAAGTGTTTGAAAGGAATTTTTCAAAGAATGACCTCGGTGAAGCTACTTACATATTGAGCATCAAGATCTATAGAGATAGATCAAGACGCTTGATAAGTTTTCAATGAGTACATACCTTGACAAGATTTTGAAGTAGTTCAAAATGGAATAGTCAAAGAAAGAGTTCTTGCCTGTGTTACAAGGTGTGAAATTGAGTAAGACTCAAAGCCCGACTGTTCTATAAAGTCATTCCCTATGCCTCAGCCATAGGTTCTATAAAGTATGCCATGCTATGTACCAGACCTATTGTATACCCTGCCCTGTGTTTGGCAAGGGAGTACAATAGTGATCTAGGAGTAGATCACTGGACATTGGTCAAAATTATCCTTAGTGGAATAAGGATATGTTTCTCGATTATGGAGGTGACAAAAGGTTCGTCATAAAGGGTTACGTCGATGCAAGTTTTGACACTAACCCAGATGACTCTAAGTCTCAATCTGTTTACATATTGAAAGTGGGAGCAATTAGCTGGAGTAGCTCCGTGCAGAGCATTGTTGACATAGATATTTACAAAATACTTATGGATCTGAATATAACAGACCCATTGACTAAAATTATCTCACAAGCAAAACATGATCACACCTTAGTACTCTTTGGGTGTTAATCACATATAGATGTGAACTAGATTACTGACTCTAGTAAACCCTTTGAGTGTTGGTCACATGACGATGTGAACTATGGGTGTAAATCACATGGTGATGTGAACTATTGATGTTAAATCACATGGCGATGTGATCTATATTATTGACTCTAGTGCAAGTGGGAGACTGAAGGAAATATGCCCTAGAGGCAATAATAAAGTTATTATCTATTTCCTTATATCATGATAAATGTTTATTATTCATGCTAGAATTGTATTAACCGGAAACATAATACTTGTGTGAATACATAGACAAACTAAACGTCACTAGTATGCCTCTACTTGACTAGCTCGTTAATCGAAGATGGTTATGTTTCCTAACCATAGACATGTGTTGTCATTTGATTAACAGGATCACATCATTAGAAGAATGATGTGATTGACATGACCCATTCCATTAGCTTAGCACCCGATCGTTTAGTATGTTGCTATTGCTTTCTTCATGACTTATACATGTTCCTATGACTATGAGATTATGCAACTCCCGTTTGCCGGAGTAATACTTTGTGTGCTACCAAACGTCACAACGTAACTGTGTGATTATAGAGGTCCTCTACAGGTGTCTCCAAAGGTACAGGTTGGGTTGGCGTATTTCGAGATTAGGATTTGTCACTCTGATTGTCGGAGTGGTATCTCTGGGCCCTCTCGGTAATGCACATCACCTAAGCCTTGCAAGCAATGCAACTAATGAGTTAGTTGCGAGATGATGTATTACGGAACGAGTAAAGAGACCTGCCGGCAACGAGATTGAACTAGGTATTGAGATACCGACGATGGAATCTCGGGCAAGTAACATACCGATGACAAAGGGAACAACATATGTTGTTATGCGGTCTGACCGATAAAAGATCTTCATAGAATATGTAGGAGCCAATATGAGAATCCAGGTTCCGTTATTGGTTATTGACCGGAGACGTGTCTCGGTCATGTCTACATTGTTCTCGAACCCGTAGGGTCCGCACGCTTAACGTTACGATGATAGTTTCATTATGAGTTTATATATTTTGATGTACCGAATGTTGTTCGGAATCCCGGGTTTGATCACGGACATGACGAGGAGTCTCAAAATGGTTGAGACATAAAGATTGATATATTGGACGACTATATTCGGACACCGGAAGTGTTCCGGAAAAGTTTCGGATAAAACCGGAGTACCGGGGGGTTACCGGAACCCCCCGGGGGTTAATGGGCCTCATGGGCCTAAAGTGGAGAAGAGGAGGGGCGGCCAGGGCAGGCCGCGCGCCCCCTCCCCCTCTAGTCCGAATTGGACAAGGAGGGGGGGGCACCCCCCCTTTTCTTCCTCTCCTCTCTCCCTTCCTTCCCCCTCTCCTACTTGGACAAGGAAAAGGAGGGAGTCCTACTCCCGATAGGAGTAGGACTCCTCCCTGGCGCGCCTCCTCCTGGCCGGCCGCCACTCCCCCTTGCTCCTTTATATACGGGGCAGGGGGGGACCTCTAGACACACAAGTTGATCTTCATGATCGTTCTCTTAGCCGTGTGCGGTGCCCCCCTCCACCATACTCCTCGATAATATTGTAGCGGTGCTTAGGCGAAGCCCTGCGACGGTAGAACGTCAAGATCGTCACCACGC
This sequence comes from Triticum urartu, assembly GCF_056163025.1. Taxonomy (NCBI): domain Eukaryota; kingdom Viridiplantae; phylum Streptophyta; class Magnoliopsida; order Poales; family Poaceae; genus Triticum; species Triticum urartu. Next base: position 447,000,262 of record NC_141876.1, read on the forward strand.
CGTCGTGCTGACGGAACTCTTCCCCGACACTTTGCTGGATCGGAGTCCGGGGATCATCATCAAGTTGAACGTATGCTAGAACTCGGAGGTGCCGTAGTTTCGGTGCTTGGATCGGTCGGATCATGAAGACGTACGACTACATCAACCGCGTTGATATAAAGCTTCCGCTTTCGGTCTACGAGGGTACGTGGAAAACACTCTCCCCTCTCGTTGCTATGCATCACCATGATCTTGCGTGTGCGTAGGAATTTTTTTGAAATTACTACGTTCCCCAACACAAAAAACCTTCGGAAATCATTTACCTCAACCTTCGAAAAGCATCCGTTATGTGAGTTATGGCAATACTCCCGAACTCCCGCCCCAGTACTGGGTGGCGTCGAGGTTATCTCACCAACAACTGCATAAAAGAGATTTTCAATGTCGGCGAACTCAGGTATTCCAGAACTGTAACGATAAAATTGTGACGACAACACCTCGGAGCTCAACTCCCCGGGACACTGCCACAACCCCTAAATGTCAGGAGGCAGCAAGAACAATAGTCTCGTCACAAAACCATTAGAACGATTCCAAGATACCCGCGTGATCCTATTTTTTTTGTGAAATTGGAGGAGACAAGAGTCAAAACTCTACGCCAGGAGGCCTCACCAGAGCGACGAAGGGACTGAGGAGTAAAAATAATCCTACTCTCCAATATATATATATATAATCCTATAAGACTCAAAACATTTTTCTAGACTCAACAACATCAGCGATTTGATCAAGCAGGGGGCTCCTAAGTCAGGGAAGGCTCTGATTACCAACTTGTAACACCCACAATGCGGCTATATCTCCCACGTGTCGGAGCACGACTTAGAGGCATAACCGCATAGTAGGCATGTCGCAAGAGGGGTAATCTTTACACATCCCATGTACTGAATAAGAAAGAGATAAAGAGTTGGCTTACAATCGCCACTTCTCACAATACATAAATATAGCATTACATCATCCAGATACATTCAAGGTCCGACTACGGAACCAAATAAAGAAAGACAACCCCTAATGCAAAAGATCCCCGATCGCCCCAACTGGGCTCCTCTACCGATCGTCTGGAAAGGAAACATAGTAACGTCCTTAATCCTCGTCGAACTCCCACTTGAGTTCGGTCGCGTCCCCTGCACTGGCATCATCGGCACCTGCATCTGGTTTTGGAAGTAATCTGTGAGTCACGAGGACTCAGCAATCTCACACCCTCGCGATCAAGTCTATTTAAGCTTAAGGGTAGGAAAAGGGGTAGTGAGGTGGAGCTGCAGCAAGCACTAGCATATATGGTGGCTAACTTACGCAAATGAGAGCGAGAAGAGAAGCAAAGCACGATCAAGAAGCTATAATGATCAAGAAGTGATCCTGAAACTACTTACGTTCAAGCATAACACAAAGCCGTGTTGTCTTCCCAGACTCCACTGAAAAGAGACCATCACGGCTACACATGCTGTTGATTCATTTTAGTTAAGTTAAGTGTCAGGTTTTCTACAACCGGATACTAACAAATTCCCATCTGCACATAACCGCGGGCATGGCTTTAGAAAGTTCAAAACCCTGCAAGGGTGTCCCAACTTAGCCCATCACAAGCTCTCACGGTCAGCGAAGGATATTCCTTCTCCCAGGACGACCCGATCAGAATCGGAATCCAGATTACAAGACATTTCGTCAATGGTGAAACAAGACCAGCAAAGCTGCCCGAATGTGCTGACAAATCCAGATAGGAGCCGCACATATCTCGTTCTCAGGGCACACCAGATTGTCCAAGATTCCGGTAGGCCAACCCAGAGTTGCCCCTGGTGGCCACCGGCTGTTGACAGGTTGGACCAACACTCAGAGGAGCACTGGCCCGTGGGTTTAAAATAAAGATGACCCTTGAGTCTGCAGAATCCAAGGGAAAAAGGCTTAGGTGGAAAATGGTAAAACCAAGGTTGGGCCTTGCCGGAGGAGTTTTATTCAAGGCGAACTGTCAAGGGGTTCCCATTATAACCCAACCGCGTAAGGAACGCAAAATCAAGGAAGATAACACCAGTATGAGAGGGCGGCAAGAGTGGAACAAAACACCAGGCAAAATGCCGAGCCTTCCACCCTTTACCAAGTATGTAGATGCATTAAAGTAAACAAGATATGATAATAATGATATCCAAACAATAATCATGTTCCAACAAGGAACAAACTCCAACTTCACCTACAACTAGCAACGCTATAAGAGGGGCTGAGCAAAGCGGTAACATAGCCAAACAACGGTTTGCTAGGAAAGGTGGGTTAGAGGCTTGTCATGGCAATATGGGAGGCATGATATAGCAAGTGGTAGGTATCGCGGCATAGCAATAGAGCGAACAACTAGCGAGCAAAGCTAGAAGTGATTTCGAGGGTATGGTCATCTTGCCAGCAAAGTTCTCTGAGTTGACGAAAACTTGATCCTCGTAAGTGTACTCAACGGGTTGCTCGTTCACGTCATCGTCTCCCGGCTCTACCCAAAGCAAGAGCACAAGCAAAAGAAACCATAATCAACCACGATGCAATGCGCAAGCAACATGATGCAAAACATGGCATGATATGCGGGATGTGATATGCAATGCATATGCGTGCTTCGGAAGGATAAGATTGAACCATGCCTCAACTTGGCAATCCAAGAGTGCCTCTGGAAAGATGAGTTGATTTCGGTCGTAATCAATATAGAGATCACCGGAATCGGATGCACGGTTTGCAAATGGCAAGCAAAACAAGAATGGCACAATTCTGCGATTAACAAGACGATGCCATCTAGAATGCAACAAGAAACTAAGCTACTGCACTCTAACATAGCAACAAGGCACATGCCAGTGATCTACTCAAGATGCTTTACAAAATACGAACAATGAGCTACGGCTAAATCACACAATAGCAGGTTCAAACAAGCATGGCAAAAGTGCAAAAGATATTAGCATCACAGACTTGGTGAAAATACTAACATGTCAGGAATTAACATTAGGAAGCAATGTTTATAGCAATATATCAACATGATACAGGAACAGAACATAGCAATACAAGGCATGGCATGGATCTACTCAAAGCATATAATAAAAGTCCCTTACTGACTATAAGCCAAAAGGGCACAGAAAATATGATGACACCCATGTAAACGTAGCAAGTTTCATTAACAGATTCAGAATTAGCAAAAAACTGGACTTGGCAAAAACAGAGTTATGAAGGCCTCTTTGCGAGCTCGATTCACTCATCAAAGGGCATTGCATGACAAGCTAAGCATACTACCGGAAAGAATACATGTTCATGAAGCTAACCAAAGCAAGAACAAATTTATATAATGCATGGATCAACTACAACAACTTTGGCAAAATTGATTAACACGTAAACAATTTGCCAGGAACATTTTATAGAAAAAGTAAAGAAATATTGAGTCATCCTAGGGCACTCAATAAATGCAAACAGGGACATGGATGGATAGAGCATAACCATATGTCCAAATCATCCTTATTGAACATACTCAAAAGAAGCATGGATCTCTCTGTAGCAACATTAATACATGGCATAAAAATAACAGCAGGGAAATGACTTGGAGAAATTCTAAGTCGCTGAAATCAGCAATATTACGAGAGCTACTTTGCATGCATGTGCTAGTCACCACATTGATCTCAAAAATACATGGCATACACCCCTGTAAAGATGGCATGTCATAGCCCAAAACACATGTAGAGCTCATACCCATTTGTAGCACACAATAAATGTGGCAAAATGACAAATGCTCAAACTCTGATAAGAATCAGCACCTAACATTTTATAGCACTCTTGCATAAATAATTTGGGCATCAAGATGGACTCAAACAAGCATGGCACAATGGAACAAAATGAAGAGCACATCATGCGGAACATTTTGATACCTCATGCATGTAAAACAGAGCTACGGATGAGGAGTTATGGCATGTTGAACAGGGCTCCGAAATGTGAAATGAAAAGGACTTAGGGAAATTCGAGGGGGCGGAAAGTCAACCTTTCTTCCAGATCTGGATCGAGACGGCTCGGATGTCGAGGTTGACTGGAGTTCGACACCGAAGTTGCGGGGAGGAGAGAGCTGACGATGGAGGAGGGGGCTCGACGGGCGGAGGAGCGGGCCGAGCGAGCCGGACGGGAGGCGGCGGTGACCGGCGAAGGAGCAAGGTGACGCGGCGGCGAGCTGTTCGAGGGCGCGGCAGAGGCGGCGAGCTTCCGGCGAAGACGTCGGCGATGTGCGGCTGCGGATGACGCGCGCAGGGCTCGGGGAGCCCGCGGGAGAGCGGAGGCGCGGTCAGGCCTGCGCGGGCCCGCGATGGGCTCGGCGGGCCGCGCGGTGGAGGGGCGGGGCGCCGGGACGCGTGGCGGTGCCCGGTTGGGCGAGGGCGGTAGCCGGCTGACGTGGCAACTCACGATTGGCCGGGGCGACGTGGAGAGGAGCGGCGGACATGTCCGGCGTATATATAGGTAGGAGGTAGGAATGTCCAAATGGAGTGCGGTTTTCGGCCACGCGATCATGATCGAATGACTGAGAGGATGGAGGGGGTTTGGATGGGTTATTGGGCCAGTTTGGAGGGGTGTTGGGCTACAACACACACGAGGCCTTTACGGCTCCCCAGTTAACCGTTGGAGTATCAAACGAACTCCAAATGGCACGAAACTTGACAGGCGGTCTACCGGTGGTGTAAAGGCCGCGTGGCAAATCTGGGTCCATTCCGAGAAACTTTAACAGCCGCACATGAAAAGAGGCAAAAGGGGGCGCCGAAGGACAAAGGAGTGTCAGATCGCAAAACGGACAACGGGGAAAAAGCTCGGATGCATGAGACGAACATGTATGCAAATGAGATGCACATGATGACATGATATGAAATGCATGACATGAACAAAATGCAAAACGAAGACAAAACCCAACCACGAATGAGAACTCATATCGCATCTCCGGAAAAGGCAAGGGTCGGAGTTGCAAATATGGAAAGTCGTATCCGGGGTGTTACAACATGTTCCTATGACTATGAGATTATGCAACTCCCGAATACTGGAGGAACACTTTGTGTGCTACCAAATGTCACAACGTAACTAGGTGATCATAAAGGTGCTCTACAGGTGTCTCCGATGTTACTTGTTAAGTTGGCATAGATGGAGATTAGGATTTGTCACTCCGATTGTCGGAGAGGTATCTCTATGCCCACTCGGTAATGCACATCACTATAAGCCTTGCAAGCAATGTGACTAATGAGTTAGTTGCGGGATGATGCATTACGGAACGAGCAAAGAGACTTACCAGTAACGAGATTGAACTAGGTATTGAGATACTGACGATCGAATCTAGGGCAAGTAACATACCGATGACAAAGTGAACAACGTATGTTGTTATGCAGTTTAACCAATAAAGATCTTCATAGAATATGTAGGAACCAATATGAGCATCCAGGTTCCGCTATTGGTTATTGATCGGAGATGAGTCTTGGTCATGTCAACATAGTTCTCGAACCCGTAGGGTCCGAACGCTTAACGTTCAGTGACGATCAGTATTATGAGTTTATGTGTTTTGATGTACCGAAGGTAGTTTGGTGTTCTGGATATGATCACGAACATGACGAGGAGTCTCGAAATGGTCGAGACATAAAGATCGATATCTTGGACGGCTATATTCGGACACCGAAAGTGTTCCGGGTGATTTCGGAGAAAACCGGTGTCAAAGGGGTTACCAGAACCCCCCGGGAAGTATTGGGCCTTAGGGGAGGGAGAGGGCAGCAGCCCAGGAGGTGGCGCCCCCCAAGGGGAGTCCGAATAGGACTAGGGGAGGGGGGGCGCGACCCCTCTTTCCCTATCCCTCTCCCTCTCTTTCCTTCCCCTTCCCCCTTCCTAGTAGGACTAGGAAAGGATGAATCCTACTCCTACCAGGAGGAGGATTCCTCCTCTCCTTGGGCGCCACTAGGGCCGGCCGGCCTTCCCCCTTTCTCCTTTATATACGGGGGCAGGGGCACCCTAGGACACACAAGTTGATTGTTCCAAGCCGTGTGCGGTGCCCCCCTCCACCATATTCCACCTCGGTCATATCGTTGCAGTGTTTAGGCGAATCCATGCGCCAGTAGCTTCATCATCACCGTCATCATGCCGTCGTGCTGATGAAGCTCTCCCTCGAAGCTCTACTGGATCGTGAGTTCATGGGACGTAACCGAGCCGAACGTGTGCAGATCGCGGAGGTGCCGTACGTCCGGTACTAGGATCGGTCGATTGTGAAGAAGTACGACTACTTCAACTGCGTTGTCATAACACTTCCGCTTACGGTCTACGAGGGTACGTGGACAACACTCTCCCTTCTCGTTGCTATGCATCACCATGATCTTGCGTGTGCATAGGATTTTTTTTGAAATTACTGCGTTCCCCAACAGTGGCATCCGAGCCAGGTTTATGCGTAGATGTTATATGCACGAGTAGAACACAAAGAAGTTGTGGGCGTGGTTATATACATATTGCTTGCCGTCACTAGTTGATTCTTGATTCGATGGTATTGTTGGATGAAGCGGCCTAGACCGACATTACGCGTATGCTTACGCGAGACTGGTTCTACCGACGTGCTTCTCACACAGGTGGCTGGTGGGTGTAAGTTTCTCCAACTTTAGTTGAATCGGATTCAATGAACAGGGTCCTTTCTGAAGATCAAAAATCAATCATTATACTGCGTTGTGGTTTTTGATGCGTAGGTATGAACAGTTCTTGCTCAGCCCATAGCAGCCACGTCAAACTTGCAACAACAAAGTAGAGGACGTCTAACTTGTTTTTCTAGGGCATGTTGTGATGTGATATGGTAAAGACATGATGCTAAATTTTATTGTATGAGATGATCATGTTTTGTAACAGAGTTATCGGCAACTGGCGGTAGCGATAGTCGTAGAAGCAATAGTTGGTGAGACGACAATGATGCTATAATGGAGATCAAGGTGTTGCGTCGGTGACGATGGTGATCATGATGGTGCTTTGGAGATAGAGATCAAAGGCACAAGATGATGATGGCCATATCATATCACTTATATTGAATGCATGTGATGTTTATCCTTTATGCATCTTATTTTGCTTAGATCGACGGTAGCATTATAATATGATCTCTGACTAAATTTCAAGGTACAAGTGTTCTCCCTGAGTATGCAGCGTTGCAAAAGTTCGTCGTGCCGAGACACCACGTGATGATCGGGTTTGATAAGCTCGACGTTCACATACAATGGGTGCAAGCTAGTTTTGCACATGCAGAATACTCGGGTTAAACTTGACGAGCCTATCATATGCAGATATGGCCTCAGAACACTGAGACCGAAAGGTCGAGCGTGAATCATATAGTCGATATGATCAACATAGTGATGTTCACCATTGAAAACTACTCCATCTCACGTGATGATCGGCCATGGTTTAGTTGATATGGATAACATGATCACTTAGATGATTAGAGGGATGTCTATCTAAGTGGGAGTTCTTAAGTAATTTGATTAATTGAACTTTAATTTATCATGAACTTAGTACCTGATAGTATTTTTCATGTCTATGTTGTTGTAGATAGATGGCCCGTGTTGTTGTTCCATTGAATTTTAATGTGTTCCTAGAGAAAGCTAAGTTGAATGATGATGGTAGCAACTACACGGACTGGGTCCGTAACTTGAGGATTATTCTCATTGCTACATAGAAGAATTACATCCTGGAAGCACCGCTAGGTGCCAAACCTGCTGCAGGAGCAACGCCAGATGTTGTGAACGTCTGGCAGAGCAAAGCTGATGACTACTCGATAGTTCAGTGTGCCATGCTTTACGGCTTAGAACCGGGACTTCAACGACATTTTGAATGTCATGGAGCATATGAGATGTTCCAGGAGTTAAAGTTAATATTTCAAGCAAATGCCCGGATTGAGAGATATGAAGTCTCCAATAGGTTCTATAGCCGCAAGATGGAGGAGAATAGTTCTGTCAGTGAACATATACTCAAAATGTGTGGGTATAACAATCACTTGATTCATCTGGGAGTTAATCTTCCAGATGATAGTGTCATTGACAGAATTCTTCAATCACTGCCACCAAGCTACAAAAGCTTCATGATGAACTATAACATGCAAGGGATGGATAAGACGATTCCCGAGCTCTTTGCAATGCTAAAGGCTGCGGAGGTAGAAATCAAGAAGGAGCATCAAGTGTTCATGGTCAACAAGACCACCAGTTTCAAGAAAAAAGGTAAAGGGAAGAAGGGGAATGTCAAGAAGAACGACAAGCAAGTTGCTGCTCAAGTGAAGAAACCCAAGTCTGGACCTAAGCCTGAGTGCTTCTACTTCAAAGGGACTGGTCACTGGAAGCGGAAATGCCCCAAGTATTTGACGGATAAGAAGGATGGCAAGGTGAACAAAGGTATATGTGATACACATTTATTGATGTGTACCTTACTAATGCTCGCTATAGTGCCTGGGTATTTGATACTGGTTCTGTTGCTAATATTTGCAACTCGAAACAGGGACTACAGATTAAGCGAAGATTAGCTAAGGACGAGGTGACGATGCGCGTGGGAAATGGTTCCAAAGTCGATGTAATCGCGGTCGGCACACTACCACTACATCTACCTTCGGGATTAATTTTAGACCTGAATAATTGTTATTTGGTGCCAGCGTTGAGCATGAACATTATATCTGGATCTTGTTTGATGCGAGACGGTTATTAATTTAAATCAGAGGATAATGGTTATTCTATTTATATGAGTAATATCTTTTATGGTCATGCACCCTTGAAGAGTGGTCTGTTTATATTAAATCTCGATAGTAGTGATACACATATTCATAATATTGAAGCCAAAAGATGCAGAGTTGATAATGATAGTGCAACTTATTTGTGGCACTACCGTTTGGGTCATATTGGTGTAAAGCGCATGAAGAAACTCCATTCCGATCGACTTTTGGAATCACTTGATTATGAATTACTTGGTACTTGCAAACCATGCCTAATGGGCAAGATGACTAAAACTCCGTTCTCTGGAACAATGGAGCGAGCAACAGATTTGTTGGAAATCATGCACACTGATGTATGTGGTCCGATGAATGCCGAGGCTCGCGGCGGGTATCGTTATTTTCTCACCTTCATAGATGATTTGAGCAGATATGGGTATATCTACTTAATGAAACATAAGTATGAAACATTTGGAAAGTTCAAAGAATTTTAGAGTGAAGTGGAAAATCATCGTAACAAGAAAATAAAGTTTTTATGATGTGATCGTGGAGGAGAATATTTGAGTTACGAGTTTGATCTTCATTTGAAACAATGTGGAATAGTTTCACAACTCACGCCACCCAGAAAACCACAACGTAATGGTCTGTCCAAACGTCATAATCATACTTTACTAGATATGGTGCGATCTATGATGTCTCTTACTGATTTACCGCTATCATTTTGGGGTTATGCTTTAGAGACAGCTGCATTCACGTTAAATAGGGCACCATCAAAATCCGTTGAGACGACTCCTTAAGAACTATGGTTTGGCAAGAAACCAAAGTTGTCGTTTCTTAAGGTTTGGGGTTTCGATGCTTATGTGAAGAAACTTCAACCTGATAAGCTCGAACCCAAATCGAAGAAATGTGTCTTCATAGGATACCCGAATGAGACTGTTGGGTACACCTTCTATCACAGATCTGAAGACAAGATATTCGTTGCTAAGAATGGATCCTTTCTAGAGAAGGAGTTTCTCTCAAAAGAAGTGAGTGGGAGGAAAGTAGAACTTGATTAGGTAACTGTACCTGTTCCCTTATTGGAAGTAGTTCATCACAAAAATTTGTTCCTATGACTCCTACACCAATTAGTGAGGAAGCTAATGATGATGAGCATGTAACTTCAGATCAAGTTACTACTGAACCTCATAGGTCAAGCAGAGTAAGATCTGCACCAGAGTGGTACGGTAATCCTGTTCTGGAGGTCATGTTACTTGACCATGACAAACCTACGAACTATGAGGAAGCGATGATGAGCCCAGGTTCCGCAAAATGGCTTGAGGCCACGAAATCTGAGATGGGATCCATGTATGAGAACAAAGTATGGACTTTGGTTGACTTGCCCATGATCGGAAAGCCATCGAGAATAAATGGATCTTCAAGAAGAAGACATACGCTAACGGTAATGTTACGATCTACAAAGCTCGACTTGTTGCGAAAGGTTTTCGACAAGTTCAAGGAGTTGACTACGATGAGACTTTCTCACCCGTAGCGATGCTTAAGTCCGTCCGAATCATGTTAGCAATTGCTGCATTTTACGATTACGAAATTTGGCAAATGGATGTAAAGACTGCATTCCTGAATGGATTTCTGGAAGAAGAGTTGTATATGATGCAACATGAAGGTTTTATCAATCCAAAGGATGCTAACAAAGTGCGCAAACTCCAGCGATCCATTTATGGATTGGTGCAAGCATCTCGGAGTTGGAATAAATGTTTTGATAGTGTGATCAAAGCATATGGTTTTATAAAGACTTTTGGAGAAGCCTGTACTTACAAGAAAGGGAGTGGGAGCTATGTAGCATTTCTAATATTATATGTGGATGTCATATTGTTGATTGGAAATGATATAGAATTTCTGGATAGCATAAAAGGATACTTGAATAAAAGTTTTTCAATGAAAGACCTCGGTGAAGCTACTTATATATTAGGCATCAAGATCTATAGATATAGATCGAGACGATTATTTGGACTTTTATAGAGCACATACCTTGATAAAGTTTTGAAGAAGTTCAAAATGGATCAAGCAAAGAAAGGGTTGTTGCCTGTGTTACAAGGTGTGAAGTTGAGTCAGAGTCAATGCCTGACCAATGCAGAAGATAGAGAGAAAATGAAAAGTGTTCCCTATGCTTCAGCTATAGGCTCTATCATGTATGCAATGTTGTGTACTAGACCTGATGGATGCCTTGCTATTAGTTTAGCAGGGAGGTACCAAAGTAATCCAGTAGTGGATCACTGGAAAGCGGTCAAGAATATCCTGAAATACCTGAAAAGGACTAAGGATATGTTTCTCATATATGGAGGTGACAAAGAGCTCGTCGTAAACGGTTACGTCAATGCAAGCTTTGACACTAATCTGGATGACTCTAAGTCACAAACCAGATACATGTTTTTATTAAATGGTGGAGCTGTTAGTTGGTCCAGTTCCAAGAAGAGCATTGTGGCAGGATCTACGTGTGAAGCGGAATACATAGCTTCTTCGGAAGCAGCAAACGAAGGAGTCTGGATGAAGGAGTTCATATCTGATCTAGGTGTCATACCTAGTCCATCGGGTCCAATGAAAATCTTTTGTGACAATACTGGTGCAATTGCCTTGGCAAAGGAATCCAGATTTCACAAGAGAACCAAGCACATCAAGATATGCTTCAATTCCATCCACAATCAAGTCAAGGAGGGAGACATAGAGATTTGCAAGATACATATGGATCTGAATGTTGCAGACCCGTTGACTAAGCCTCTCTCACGAGCAAAACATGATCAGCACCAAGACTCCATGGGTGTTAGAATTATTACCGTGTAATCTAGATTATTGACTCTAGTTCAAGTGGGAGACTAAAGGAAATATGCCCTAGAGGCAATAATAAAGTTGTTTATATTTCCTTCTGATAAAAGTTTATTATTCATGCTAGAATTGTACTAACCGGAAACTTAGTACATGTGTGAATACATAGACAAACAGAGTGTCACCAGTATGCCTCTACTTGACTAGCTCGTTGAATAAATGATGGTTATGTTTCCTAACCATAGACATGAGTTGTCATTTGATTAACGGGATCACATCATTAGAGAGTGATGTGATTGACTTGACCCATTCTGTTAGCTTAGCATTTGATCGTTTAGTATATTGCTATTATTTTCTTCATGACTTATACATGTTCCTATGACTATGAGATTATGCAACTCCCGAATACCGGAGGAATACTTTGTGTGCTACCAAACGTCACAATGTAACTAGGTGATCATAAAGGTGCTCTACAGGTGTCTCCGATGGTACTTGTTCAGTTGGCATAGATCGAGATTAGGATTTGTCACTCCGATTGTCGGAGAGGTATCTCTGGGCCCTCTCGGTAATGCACATCACTATAAGCCTTGCAAGCAATGTGACTAATGAGTTAGTTGTAGGATGATGCATTACGGAATGAGTAAAGAGACTTACCAGTAACAAGATTGAACTAGGTATTGAGATACCGACGATCGATTCTCAGGCAAGTAACATACCGATGACAAAGGGAACAACGTATGTTGTTATGCGGCTTGACCTATAAAGATCTTCGTACAATATGTAGGAACCAATATGAACATCCAGGTTCCTCTATTGGTTATTGACCAGAGATGAGTCTCGGTCATGTCTACATAGTTCTCGAACCCATAGGGTCCGCACGCTTAACGTTCGGTGACGATCAATATTATGAGTTTATTTGATGTACCAAAGGTAGTTTGGAGTTCCGGATATGATCACGACATGACGAGGAGTCTGGAAATGGTCAAGACATAAAAATCGATATATTGGACGGCTATATTCGGACACCGGAAGTGTTCCGGGTGATTTCGGAGAAAACGAGAGTGCCGAAGGGGTTACCGGAACCCCCCGGGGAAGTATTGGGCCTTAGTGGGCCTTAGGGGGAGAGAGGGCAGCAGCCAAGGAGGTGGCCCCCCAAGGGGAGTCCGAATAGGACTAGGGGAGGGGGCGCGGCCCCTCTTTCCCTCTCCCTCTCCCTCTCCTTCCTTCCCCCTTCCCCCTTCCTAGTAGGACTAGGAAAGGATGAATCCTACTCCTACTAGGAGGAGGATTCCTCCTCTCCGTGGGCGCCACTCGGGCCGGCCGGCCTCCCCCTTGCTCCTTTATATACGGGGGCTGGGGGCACCCAAGGACACACAATTTGATTGTTCCAAGCCGTGTGCAGTGCCCCCCTCCACCATATTCCACCTCGGTCATATCGTTGCAGTGTTTAGGCGAAGCCCTGCGCCAGTAGCTTCATCATCACCACCATCACACCGTCATGCTGACAAAGCTCTCCCTCGAAGCTCTACTGGTTCATGAGTTTGTGGGACGTCACCGAGCCGAACTTGTGCAGACCATGGAGGTGCCAGATGTTTGGTACTAGGATTGGTTGATCATGAAGACGTATGACTACAGCAACCGCGTTGTCATAACGCTTCCGCTTACGGTCTACGAGGGTAAGTGGACAACACTCTCCCCTCTTGTTGCTATGCATCACCATGATCTTGCGTGTGCGTAGGATTTTTTTTGAAATTACTGTGTTCCCCAACATCAACCGTATTCAGTGCATGGAGAAACAGAGTAATGCAATAAGAACGATGGCATGATGTAGACAAGATCTATTTATGTACAAATAGACCCCATCGTTTTATACTTAGTAGCAACGATACATACTTGTCGGGTCCCCTTCTGTCACTGGGATCAAGCACCGTAAGATCGAACCCACTACAAAGCACCTCTTCACATTGCAAGATAAATAGATCAAGTTGGCCAAAGAAAATCCAAATATCGGAGAAGAAATACGAGGCTATAAGCAATCATGCATATAAGATATCAAAGAAACTCAAATAACTTTCATGGATAAAAAGAGATAGATCAGATCATAAACTCAAAGTTCATCGGATCCCAACAAACACATCGCAAAAAGAGTTACATCATATGGACCTCCAAGAGACCATTGTATTGAGAATCAGATGAGAGAGAGGAAGCCATCTAGCTACTAACTATGGACCTGAAGGTCTACAAAGATCTACTCACGCATCATCGGAGAGGCACCAATGGAAGTGGTGAACCCCTCCGTGATAGTGTCTAGATTGGATCTGGTGGTTCTGGATTCTGCGGCGGCTGGAATTGATTTTCGTTGAGTCCCCTAGGGTTTTTGGAATATTGGGGCATTTATAGAGCAAAGAGGAGGTCCGGGGGGCACCCGAGGTGGGGACAACCCACCAGGGCGCGCCTGGGCCTCCAGGCGCGCCCTGGTAGGTTGTGCTCCCCTCGGAGCACCCCCAGTGGCTTCTTCGACCCATCGGGATGTCTTCTGGTCCAAAACAAATCCGCAAAAAGTTTCGCTGCGTTTGGACTCCTTTTGATATTGATTACCGGTGATGTAATTTTTTTTGCAAAAAATAGCAACTGGCACTTGGCACTATGTCAATAGGTTTGTACCAAAAATTGATATAAAATGACTATAAAATGATTATAAAACATCCAAGAATGATAATATAACAGCATGGAACAATAAAAAATTATAGATATGTTGGAGACGTATCAGCATCCCCAAGCTTAATTCCCGCTTGTCCTCGAGTAGGTAAATGGTAAAAACAGAATTTTTGATGTGGAATGCTGCCTAACATGTCATCTCATATTCTTTTCTTTATAGCATGGAAATTTGGACTTCTATATTGTTCAAAGCAATAGTCTAGTTTTGACATGATAATTTAGATACTCAAGCATAGCAACAAGCAACTGTGTCTTTCAAACTATCAATGCTAAAATAAGTTATCCCTAGGCCATCATGCTCAATCATTGATCCATTCATGAAACACACTTGCATATTAGCTACACCTAGTGCCCCCTAGTTGGTGCTTTGTAAGAGAAGATGGAGACTCAAATAAAAATTGCATAAAGTAAAAGAAAGGCCCTTCGTAGAGGGAAGTAGGGATTTGTATAGGTGCCAGAGGTCAAAGCGAAAATTGAGATATAAAAATTTTTTGAGAGGCATACTTTTCACACCAACGAAAACGATTAGAGTTACCAACACTTTCCATGCTAGATATATCATAGGCGGTTCCCAAACAAAAAATAAAGTTTATTCCTTTTTCCATCATACTTTCACTTTCCATGGCTAACCGTATCCACGGGTGCCCTCCATACCAAAAATTTCCAAGGAATTTATTATTTGACAACATAAAGTAAATTCATTTTTCATTTCGGGATTGGGCATCCCTAATACCTTTGCCTTACTCTCATGCAATGACAAGTGAATAAACACTCATCGTGAGAATAACACATCTAGCATGGAAAATATTAGCCACCCCTCACCGCCTTGCGAGCAGTACGAGCACACAAACGAGAAATTTATTTTGAATATTAGAGATGGCACATACAAATTTTCTTAGAACGACAAAAGAATACCGCATATAGGTAGGTATAGTGGACTCATGTGGCAAAACTGGTTTAAACGATTTTAGATGCACAAGTAGTGATCATACTTAGTGCAAAATGAAGGCTAGCAAAAGACTGGGAAGCAACCAACCAAGAAACGAATAACCTCATAAGCGAGCATTAAGCATAATTAACACCGAATAATGCACCACAAGTAGGATGTAATCTCATTGCATGACTATTGACTTTTGTTCTTGCATAGGGGATCACAAACCTTATCACCAATATTCTTACTAAAGCATAATTACTCATCAACATGACTCACATATCACATCATCATATCTCAAAACTATTACTAAGAATCAAATTTATTTTGTCCAATAATCTTCACAAAAGTTTTTATTATATCCTTCTTGGATATCTATCATTTCGGGACTAATTTTCATGTGTTGCTTTTGATAAGCTCAAACAAATATAAGTGAAGATCATGACCATAATATTTCTTTCTCTAAAATTAATTTAAGTGAAGCAAAAGATCATTTCTTCAAAAATACTAAAGTACACCATGCTAAAAAAGATACAAGTGAAGCACTAGAGCAAATCCACAGCTCATAAAAATTTAAGTGAAGCATAGAGAGCAATTCTAACAAGTCATGGCATAATTTTGGCTCTCTCAAATAGGTGTGTCCAGCAAGGGATCAAGAGTGAAAAATACAAAACAAAGAAAGCAAAGACTCATATCATACAAGACGCTCCATGCAAAACACATAGTATGTGACGAATAAAAATATAGCTTCAAGTAAAATACCAATGGTCGTTAGAAGAAAGAGGGGATGCCACTCGGGGCATCCCCAAGCTTAGTTGCTTGCTTCTCTTTGGATAATAGCTTGGGGTTCCATGGGCATCCCCAAGCTTAGGCTCTTCTTACTCCTTATTCCTTCATCGATCGTAAGATAACCCAAAACTTGAAAACTTCAATCACACAAAACTCAACAAAACCTTCGTGAGATCCATTAGTATAAGAAAACAAATCACTACTATAAGTTCTACTGCAAACCAATTCATATTTTATTCTTGCATTATATCTACTATAATCCAAATTTTCTATGGCAAAAACTCTTCAAAGAAAACCATAGAATCATCAAAACAAGCACACAACGCAAAGAAAATAGAATCTGTCCAAAACAAAAGAGTCTGTAGCAATCTGGATATTTCGAATACTTATGTTATTCCAAAAACTCTGAAAAATTAGGACTACTTGAGCAATTTGTATATGAATCTTCCGCAAAAAGAATTGGTATTTTATTTCTCTTTGGTTAGAAATGAGAATTATTTTCGTGAGCGTGAAAGTTTCTGTTTTCAGCAAGATCAAACAACTATCACCCAAGAACGTAAAGGCTTTACTTGGCACAAACACTAATTAAAACATAAAAAACACAATCATATGATTTGCAGTGGAAGGGACTAGATTGAAATACCAGAGCAGGTGTGTGTTTTGAGTGCCTATACGCAAATGCGTCCTAGATCTTTCCATCCCCTTTCTGGATTTGATGCTGCCTTGACTAACCAGCACTTCACTAGTTTTATCTTTATTCATAACTCTATTTGATATTTTTGCAGTTCCAGCAAGCTGAAGACACATTCAACATACTTGATTTGGATGGACTTGTTGTCATCGGTGGTGATGATTCAAACACTAATGCATGCCTCCTCGGTGAATACTTCAGGTTGGCTGCTAAAACGACAACTCACTCTTTTTCTCACCTAAAGGACTTCTAGGTTGATGTTAATGTCTGAAGCTTTACACTGTTAAATCCTTTTATTTTCATTCTACAATGGTGTAGCTTCTAATTTAGATTATTTATGTATTCTTTCTTGGAATTATTTTATCACAAGTAAATGCTCAATCCAGATTTCACCCTTTTTGTGCCATATTGATAGTTACTCTTGCCTTCTGTAAATTATAAGCCATATTCTGAGTGGCCACGAAGATTAAGAAGCTTATAAAACCAAGAGACATATAAGGGCAAATGACAATGGTACCTATTATACTTCAATACACTGGAAACATATTAACTATTTGTATGTGAGAGTAGTACATATAAATGTAGGAGAGAGAAGTTGTGTGATAAATAAGGTCAAAGATGATTCTAAGTCATGCTTTTTGCATCCCATGGGAAGGAACTTGAAGACTCGCATTATTGGTTACCCAAAGACTATTGATGAAGATCTAAAATTCAAGGAGGTCCCAAACAAGCTTTGGATTTGACACTGCTTGCAAGGTATTGGGTTTTTGCCCTTAGGCATCAATTACCTAGTTGTCTGGTAGTGTAGTCTAGTTTGCAGGGATTCAGCTTGTGCGGAAACACTCATATTGCGCCGATACGGCGACAAAGTTTGTATGGATTAGATATAAAGCACATTGCATTGACTATTTGAGAATGGGAAGATATAAATGACTAAATGTCAAGCATATACTATTCTTAACATCTTGGGGGCATGAGTAAAATAGTGAAAGAACATTGACTAAATTAGAAATCAGTAATCAGTAAACTACTTTCTACGATAACATTTGAACAAATCAGTCGTGTCATCTTCAGTTGCAGGGGGTTTGACCTAGAACTATGTGGTTTGAAAACCGAAATATCTCGATGCTTCCTGATTTTGCATCCCATGCTCAGCGTTTGTCGAATATATTCTAAGATTAAGTGTCTAGAACTACAAGACACATTTTGTTTATTTTTTTTAATGTCTTCATTTGTGAAGGTTGCTGAGAAGAAGGAAACACTCATGAATGTCACAGACTACATTACCGATGTTGTTTGCAAACATGCAGAACTTGGTTACAACTATGGAGTTGTCCTAATACCGGAAGGTTTGATTGATTTCATCCCAGAGGTTTGACAATCTTTGTGCTTTCTCCAACTTTATGTACTGTTTTCGACTGAGTTACTGATACCATTCTTTCTCTTCTCCAGATTCAAAACCTCATTGCAAAATTGAATGAAATTTTGGCACATGATGTTGTTGATGAGGCAGGGGCTTGGAAAAGCAAGCTTGAACCAGCATCTAGGGAGCTATTTGACTTCTTGCCCAAAACCATTCAGGAGCAGCTTTTTCTTGAAAGAGTTCCCCATGGAAATGTTCAGGTAAAAACATGGAAATTTATTGAACCACCTTAATTTGTTTATTTCTCTGAAATTCGCCATTTATATCAAAAAGTGAGCTGACTGGTCTGAAATTCTGTTGTAGGTTGCGAAGATTGAAACTAAGAAAATTCTTATTGCCATGGTTGAAACTAAATTGGAGAAGAGAAGAGCGGCGGGGAAGTACTCTGCACATTTCAGAGGCCAGTCTCTAGATGCTGGTTGTATGTGTGTATTAATTATCTATATCAGAAATGTATGATTGCATGTACACATCAAATTTACGTATTATTAAATGCATGTATGTGAGTACTATGAAATGTATGTCTAAACTGGAATAGGTAGATTTTTATTTTTTTAAATCCTAATTAGTTACTAGTAGCGTGGGTGTATCATATATGTGCTACCACTATTCCATTAGTAGTAGCGCTGGTGTGAACTAGTAGTAGCGTAGGGCACCGGCGCTACTGGTACGTATGGTTACCAGTAGCGTGGGGTAAAACACGCGCTACTGCTAAAAAATAGTTGTAGCGCCATAGCAGTAGCGCGGGAAGCCACGCTACTTGTATGCAAAAAACCCACGCTACTGGTAATGTTTTTCCTAGTAGTTATGGAGCAAAAACAGGAAGGCGTGTCATATTCACATGTATAATGTGTAAGCTAAGGAGATGCAATTTAACAAATTAGGAGCAATACAAGATAGGCACCATATGCGACATGCAACAAGATATCACACTGCCATGTTAGAGCAAGCACCCGGGGTTGTGGAATAGGGGAGATGAGATTTGGAACTTGCACTACAGTAGGAGTAGCTGGAGAATCTGCAGAGATCATCTGTTTCGGTTGCTCCAGAGGACCACCATCATTCCGTGCCTTTGTCCTTTTAGATTTTGCCTTGTCAAGTAAACACACAAGAAAAACGAATGAAATTCGCACTTCCAAATTCGTTGATGCATGATACTGATGAACACAACTTTTATGTTGGCAACCACATTGTAGGAGGATGGAATATGTACGAAAAACGCTAAGCAGAAGGCATTTCAACAAATTGGAAGCAATGCAGTCTAGACACCATATGAAAGATCCAACCAAAATCACTCTACCAAGTTAGATGTGTCTCATTATAAGTGGCACTTAAACAAATTAGAGGCAATACATGTTTGAAATGATATGCAAGATGCAACCAATATTACACTATCAACTTGAAGGTGTCTCGTCAGAAGTGATTAATGAGGGATACAGAAGAAAAGTAGTTTGATTAAGAACATGGTTAATAGAAAGACGTAATATGTACCAAAAATAGGAACACGTGTCATATTCACAGGTATAATGTGTTAACTAAGCAGATGCAATTTACCGTAATTAGAAGCATTACAAGGTACACACCATATGAAACAAGCAACCACATATCACACTGCCAAGTAAGAGCAATCACCTGCGATGGTGGTGTGGGGGAATTGCGGTCATCAACTAGAGAGCTACATTGACTATATTCATTTAGCCTTGTCGTTTCTTGAGAATCATGCGGGGAGGATGACACTGCACTCTTTAAACGAGTAGCGCGTCTCACAGTAACCCATTGGGCGACAGTCTCATCATAAGTGGTTGATGAGGGATACAAAAGAGCATTAGTTTGATGTACGAACATGGTTAATAGACATAAGTAGTGTGTATCAAAAATAGGAAGGCATGTCATTATCAAAGGTATAATGCGTAAAGTAAGCTGATGCAATTTAACCAAATTGGAAGCAATACAAGCTAGACACCATATGCAACATGCAACCACATTTGACAACACGAAGTTAAAGCAAGCACCTGGGATGGTTGTGTGTGGAAATTGAGATCATCAACTGCAGAGCTACGTTTACTGTCTCCATCTGCTGACACTGCACCCTTTAGAGCGCTGGGACGCTTAGTGCTTATCTTCAAATTACACTAGAGCGACTTCTGTCTTTTCTTTTTTGTATTCATCAACATTGCGTCAGAGTCTGAAATACCCATGAATAAAAAAATAGTGTGAGTATGGGTGAAGTGTGTGCACAAGTAGTACAGTGTAAAGGTAGCAGATAGCAGGTCGGTGAGAAATAAATGACGGGAGACATATGATAGCTCTACAACGTGCATGGCACACGAAATTACTAGATTCTAGGATTTTGAAATATGAGCACAGGGATGGCTAGGAAATGCAGATGCTCCTCCAGCACACCACAAGGTGTGGTCCTATGAAAATAACAGTCAACTAAAAACAAATAGGTCAGTCCATTTTTTCTGCACCATTTGATGTACAAAGAACGGGCAGATCGCCTTCATCTACCTCCAGCCAGTAATTGTTACGATCTTCCTCGAAACGCCAACGACCATCGGCCCAGTCCCCTGCCTCCGCTCTCCCCTCGACCTCACTGCACCGTCGTGCTTGGCACCGCCCTGGCCAACCCTTCAAGCCCCGCCAACCTCCATATCGGGCGCAAGAAGCTCCTACGCTCCACACCACTATGATAGACACCGATGCGCCGCTTACCCGGCGAACAGGCGGACTAGGTGCTCCACACGCCTAAGCGGGTGCTGCTTCTTTTAATTGCGATTCGACTGACCCTGAATTGAAATCCAAGCGGGCTACTGACCTCTAGCAAAGTTGAAATAGTAAATGGGAGGAAACCTTGCGCACTTAGTATTACGAAGAAGATGCAGTACGAAGCGCTCAACTAGTTTCTTTCGTGGGATGAATACGGTGTGAGCAGAGACGTAAGATTTGCACGAATAAGGGAAGAGGAGTACCTCTTTCTGCTGGCAGTGTTGTGTCCTCCTTCTATTTTTCGAACGATCTTCTTGTGGTTCGTTGGAAACAAGAAGTTGTGGAGGATGGTGGAGCCTTGGACGAACCGATGGCCAAGTTGTTGAGTGTGGTGCGGTTGTCGGTGTCAAAACCGATGGATCTTGGGTAGGGGGTCCCAAACTGTGCATCTAAGGTTGATGGTAACAGGAGACAGGGGACACGAAGTTTTACCCAGGTTCGGGCCCTCTTGATGGAGGTAATACCCAACGTCCTGCTTGATTGATGTTGATGAGTATGGACACCGGAGGGGCCTAGGGTTGTACAAAGTCGGTTACATAGAAAGGAAATAATACATTCGCCCGCCTAGCTTGCCTTCCATGCAAAGGAGAGTCCCATCCGGACACGGGAGGAAGTCTTCTATCTTGTATCTTCATGGCCCAGTAGTCCGGCCCACGTCACACAGGCCGGACACCCGAGGACCCCTTAATCCAGTACTCCCTTAGTAGCCCCCGAACCAGGCTTCAATGACGAGGTGTCTGGCGCACAGATTGTCTTCGGCATTACAAGGTAGGTTCCTCCTCCGATCACTTCAAAGTACCTGACTTAAAGAGCTGTATTCGGCCTTCCACTTAATGTCGCACCCATTGGCTTCTATGCCTCCACACCTTCTGCTTCCACGTGTCGAGCGAATACGAGTGGTCGGGGTATTTTTTGCACATAACTCCCTCGTCCACATAAGAAAGGCCTCTATTTAAAGGGATTGGATCTCAGATCCATTCCACACCTAGTGGAAAAAATCCTCAAAGCCTTGCCAGGGGAAACCATTCAACATGGCTAGCGTCCCTAGTTCCTCCTCCTGCCCTCACGACTCCGAAAAAGGTGATTGGGAGAGATGTTCTATATCCCATGGGAAGTTGGTTAAGCTCCACACATAGGGATTCCTTCCCCCCGCAGATCTGGTCCCTATTCGAGCAGGATTGACTTCCTTGATAGGCGAAGTTCTGGCAGAAAATTTCCACAATCCAACTAGGTGGGAGCGGGTGTGCTTCATATCTTACTTGTTGAGAGGCGTCGGGTTTCCAATCCACCCTTTCCTCCATGGACTCCTGGAGTATTACGGCCTCAAACTGCACAACCTCACGCCGACTTCTATCCTGCACATCGCGGGTTTGGTTGCCATGTGCGAGCTTTTCCTGAGCTGTGAAGCCCACTTTGATTTGTGGACAAAGCTATTATGCCTCATCCCTCGCAACCGAGAGGGGTCGATATTCGAGGTGAGCGGCGTCGAAGTATGGCGCATAGCCGGGACCGGATACCTGTTCGGTATGCCGAAGAAGGCGCCCAAAGAATGGCCCTCAGAATGGTTCTATATTGAAGACGTTGCTCTCCCCGACCCAGTTCGAATGGGTCTTCCCGAATTATCAAATGCTCCGTTGAAGCAACGTCACAGCTGGTGCCTTGGAGCCTCGAGGAGGAAGATAGCGTGGAAGTCCGTCAATTGATGGGCAAGATAAAGACACTTGCCCAATCCGGATTATCAAGAATCAAGGTGATGGTGACTTCCATAGTGCGGGGGATCCAGCCACTCCAATACAGAGGGCTCCCCATGTGGCACTATAATGGGGAGGATGATGCCTCACACTGCGGTTGGAAGGGTCCGGACACCCCGCTGATTTGGTTAAAATATTGGCCGAACTATACAAAGGGGAGAAAGAGGAGTTCACTCGTCTTAAACGTCGAGATGGATTTTCCATGTACAATCTTCCGAGCTGGGTAAGCTCTAATCCCACCACTTTACTTAATCCTCTCCCTGAATCACTTTTAATGTACATTAACCCATCTATTTGTAACAGGAATGGCGGAAGGTTGCCGAGGGGATCCATAACCCGCCCCACAGCCAGAGGATCACAACCGGGACCTTCACCTTGGATTCGAAGAGGATCCGGACATAGTTGTGGAGCTCGAGGAGGGAGTATTGTACCAGGCGAGCTATGATGGCATAGTAGTGCCAATCGTGGCCGACTATCCCGGCCTTCTTCCTACCTCACATGTAAGTAATCAAGAGACACCTTCTTCGAAAGAGCTTCCTCATTACGCCTCACCTGCCGCACTATTTTGTGCTCCAAAGGGGAGGCGCTCGACGCCACAACGTGCACCATAGGCATCTCCTAAGAGAGCGGTGCCCGCACCAAGCAAATATTCGAAGAGAAAGGCGAACGATAATACTGCAGGACCTTCATCAAAGAGGTATGGCTTTCTTTTTAAATATGCCTTCTGGTCGTCACATCAAGTTATGAAATTATCCGCTGCATTTTATCAGGAAGACTATGTCCGAGGATCCTGCCGGTCACGCCTCCACTAGTCAGATTCCAGACCCTGCCCTAAGGACGGGGGCTGATACGGGAGTGGCGCCGGTCTGTCCTTCCACAGTGGATTCAGATGATATGTCCGTCACAAACTCTAAAGTGGAGAGCGCCATGAATCATCGGCGCCGAAGGGCCGCTCTCCGCGACCCCGGCTTTTCAAAAGAGGCATTCAATGCCTTTAGCTCGGCTGATGCATACATCCGAGCTGCTCAGGATGGACTTGCGAGAGCCACGGATAAGCATTTAAAAGATATGCGGGTAAGTGTAGATTTGATACTCATATGCCAGTAGCCCCCGAGACTTGAAGTAGTTGACACAACTGATTTAAGGATCATTGTATAATTAGGTACTCACGGAGAAGAATAGCCTGCTGTCTGAAGAACTGGAAAAGTGTCAGACCCAGCTAGCTGCGGCTACTGCCGAATTGGAGAAATCCAAGGGGGACCACCTGGTAATGTTTCCCGTCATCGGAAAAGTATAATCATATAACAACAATATTAATACTGTTGTGTTTCCACTGACAGGATCAGTAGATCAACTGAGGGAAAAACTGAAAATCGCCCAGGCTGGTGAACAGGAGGCCAAAAGGCAACATGCGGCAGGTGAACGTGTGCTGACACGGGTCAGGGATGAAAAGAACAAGCTGCAGGATTCCAACACCCTGCTGGGCGAAGAACTAAAATATGTGCGAGCCCAGCTAGCTGACGCCATCAAGGAGAATAGGAGGCTACAAGGTGGAATATTCAGTATGTTTTTGACCTCACCTTTATGCATTTCAGCAAAGAAATGATCTGACAGATTTATGTCTGCAGGTATGCTGACTGGCCGTCCCGAAGAGGAAATGTCCGGCTCTCAAGGCGACCTTCCGCAAGAGCTGTCCCAATTGCACGAGCGATCAGGGCTAGCAATGCGAAGCATTGCCAAAGCTTTGTGGCCGTCCGCCTCTACTCCAGGAAGTATGGAGGAGCTTGTGAAGCTATTCCAGGGAGCTCGGCGGCGCTTCTGATTATGGAAGACATCGGCCTGTCGAGAAGGTGCGCGAGAGGCCTGGGCCATGGTAAAAACACGGTACAGCAAGCTCGATCCGAATCATATGGCCTGGGTCGAACCTAAGGGGTCAGATGGAAAAGAAATTCCAGCTAGTTTGCTATATACCAAGTAAAGGTAGCTGCAAAATATTCCCAACAGGATTGTAAGCTAGACAGCCTGTTGGACGGCATAGAGGAAGAATTTTTTGAGTCCAAATGACTATGTACTTCAATTGACAAATTTGTTCCTAGCCAGATTGTAAAATGATTGTCATGGCAGACCTTTTCGCTTCAACCTCTGGACCCGAAGGCTCGGACTTTTTCCGAATACCCGCTCAGTAATATAAACAGAGGCATGCATGGAAACCAGGCGTAGGGGTCATAGTTGCTTGAACAGACAAGTTGTATCCGGCTAGCTATGTTATATTACATGTTGATTGTAAGAAACATCTTCCAGGGAGAATAGTTCCGTTAAGGGTTCCTTTCCCTAGGCGGATATGCGTTAGTATGCATGTCTGAACTATGATTGAAAAATTACAGTATACGTAACATCCGGGGGTTCATGGTGTGATGAAGGTAAAACGTCTTTAGTCCGTCGACCGAATATTCCCTTAAGAACGCTAGCTTTCGGCTTCACCCAGTCGGAGGTACACGTCCGTATGACCCGGTAGTAACAATCACAGTGGTGCTTCCTTTATGCCCTAGCCGAATAAACGGGAACGTAGGGCATAAGCACAGGAGCCAGGCAACCCAGCTTGGCCAAAACTTAAGTCATAACGATGCATATAATGGCGAAGAAAAGGTACATATACGGAAGAGGACACATATGTGTTGAGCTTGATGCTCGAAAAATAATAATAAGCTTCTGTAAAAGAAGCCCCTAGGTATTATTAGTGTATATGTTTAAGGATGTGCACATCATAGGTGTGTGGTTTGGCCGCGCAAGAGCTAAAGTGCTAGGGAAAAATAAAAGAGCGTAAAAAATGAAAAAAAGGAAGAAGAAGACGAACAAAGAGGACGACTCTAGGCGTAGAATCTTCGGAGTCTTGCGGCACTCCATGGGTTCAGCTCGAGGCAATTGTCAGATGCATCACGCAGGCGGTACGATCCTCTAGTGAGAACCTTATCTATGATGAAGGGACCCTCCCACTGGGATTTGAGTTTGTGCCTTTTCTTCTCTAGTAAGCGTATAACGAGTTTGCCAATGTTATAAGTCTTGGCCCGCATTTCTCTTCTTTGATATCTGCGAGCTTGCTGTTGATAAAATGCGGAACGGGCTTTTGCGACGTCG
Source organism: Triticum urartu (assembly GCF_056163025.1). Lineage (NCBI taxonomy): Eukaryota > Viridiplantae > Streptophyta > Magnoliopsida > Poales > Poaceae > Triticum > Triticum urartu. Next base: position 447,025,990 of record NC_141876.1, read on the forward strand.
CGCTCCTCCTCCAGCGCATCTAGACTGTCCTGCCGATCAAGCTCGGCCTTTTTCTCTTCATACATGCGCACTCGAGGTGGGTCATGAATAATGTCGCAAGGCAACACAGCCTCTGCGCCGTACACCTTGAAGAAGGGTGTATATTCAGTATTGCGATTGGGCGTGGTCCGCAGCCCCCAGAGTACGGAGTCGAGCTACTCAACCGAGTGCTTGCATGATTCTTTCAAAGACCGCACTAGTCTTGGCTTAATGCCGCTCATAATAAGACCATTAGCTCGTTCGACTTGGCCGTTTGTTTGTGGATGATAGACGGATGCGTAATCGAGCTTAATGCCCAGGTTAGCACACCAGGCTTTCACCTCATCGGCTGTAAAATTGGAGCCATTATCGATGATGATGCTGTGTGGGATGCCATAACGATGCACGCCACCGGATATAAAGTCATTGGTCTGGCTTCGACCGTTTTAACTGGTTTAGCCTCTATCCATTTGGTGAATTTATCTACCATGACCAGCAGATATTTTTTCTTATGGCTTCCTCCTTTAAGGGGTCCGACCATATCAAGCCCCCATACCGCAAAAGGCCAAGTAATGGGGATTGTTTGCAGAGCGGTGGGAGGCATATGGCTTTGGTTGTCGAAAAGCTGGCATCCGACACAATGTTGGACAAGGTCCTGTGTGTCTGCTCGGGCTGTTGGCCAATAGAAACATGTACGGAAGGCCTAACTTACAAGGGCCTGAGCAGCGGCGTGGTGACCAGTGAGGCCAGCTTGAATTTCGGCCAAGAGTTGTCGTCCCTCTTCTTTGGAGATACATCTTTGAATTACTCCGGTAGTGCTTTTCTTGTAGAGCTCTCCGTCATGGACCTTGTAGGCTTTCAAGCACTGAACAATGCAGCGAGCCTCATTCCGGTCCTCAGGGAGCTCTCGCCTGTTAAGGTAGGCCAAGAACAGTTCAGTCCATGGGGCAATTACTGCCATTATTAGATGGGCTGATGGTGTTATTTCGGTGGCTGAGCCCCCGATGATATCGGTATTTTGTTCGGAATCTGGGGGTATAGTCGGATCTGGGCTAGTGTTGCCACTCTCATCCTGCCACACCACGGATGGCTTGAAGAGCCTTTCCAAAAAGATGTTAGGCGGGACGGGGTCACGCTTGGCGCCCATGCGAGCAAGCACGTCCGCCGCTTGATTACTTTCTCGATCCACATGATGAAACTCGAGTCCCTCGAACTGAGCTGATATCTTGAGTGCGGCGTTACAATAGGCCGCCATCTTAGGATCCTTGGCATCGAAGTCTCCATTTATTTGGGATATGGGGAGATTTGAATCCCCACGCACCTCCAGGCGTTGTATGCCCATGGATATAGCCATTCGAAGACCATGCAATAAGGCCTCGTATTCGGCTGCATTGTTGGAGTCTGTGTATAATATTTGGAGTACATACTGGATTGTGTCTCCAGTGGGGGACGTTAAAACGACGTCTGCTCCTAAACCAACCAGCATTTTAGAGCCATCAAAGTACATGGCCCAGCTGGAATATGTGTCGTAATCTTTAGGGAGTTGGGCCTCTGCCCATTTGGCGATGGAGTCGGCCAATACCTGGGATTTAATGGCCCAGCGTGGTTTGTATGTTATATCAAATGGTAGGAGCTCAATAGCCCACTTGGCAATCTGACCCGTAGCGTCGCAGTTATTTATTATATCATTAAGTGGTACCTCAGAAGCTACCGTAATCGAGCACTCTTGGAAGTAGTGTCGTAGCTTCCGGGATGCCATGAATACCACATATGCTATCTTTTGGTAATGAGGGTACCGGGATTTGCATGGTGTGAGGACAGTGTATATGTAGTATACCGGTTTCTGGAGTGGGAACTTGTGTCCGTCCTCCTCTCGCTAAACGACAAGCACTGCGCTCACCACCTGGTGTGTTGCAGAGATTTATAATAACATTGGTTCACCGACGTTTGGTGCGGCCAGGATTGGGTTGCTCTCTAAAAGAGCCTTTATTTCCTCTAGTCCGGCTGTTTCTTCTTCCGTCCACTCGAAGTGGTTGGTATGTCGGAGAAGGCGATAAAGTGGCAATGCTTTTTCTCCTAGTCTAGAGATAAAGCGGCTTAAAGCTGCCACACATCCGGCTAGTTTTTGGACCTGTTTAAGGTCCGTTGGTGTAGCCAATTGTGACAACACTCAGATTTTGGCTGGATTTACCTCAATTCCTCTATTGGAAATGATGAAGCCCAGTAGTTTTCCAGCGGGAATGCCGAAAACACATTTTTCCGGATTGAGCTTGATGTCGTATGTCCGGAGGTTGTCGAATGTGAGACGCAGGTCGTCTATTAACGACTCGACGTGCTTAGTCTTGATGATGACGTCATCCACATACGGTTCAACTGTCTTGCCGATTTGTTTCTCCATCCATGTTTGAATCATGCGTTGGTAGGTGGCGCCAGTGTTTTTAAGCCCAAAGGGCATAGTGTTGAAGCAGAAAGATCCGTATGGGGTGATGAATGCCGTTGTGGCTTGATCGGACTCCTTCGTTTTAATTTGATGGTATCCGGAGTATGCGTCGAGGAAACATAGTGACTCGTGTCCTTCTATTGCATCAATAATATGATCGGTGTGGGGTAGGGGGAAGGTATCCTTAGGGCAAGCCTTATTGAGGTCTTTGAAATCAACGCATAGGCGCCAGGATTTGTCCTTCTTTGTCACCATCACCAGGTTTGCTAGCCAGTATGGGAGTTTTATTTCTCTGATGAATCCGGCCTTGATTAACATGGCTAGCTCCTCCCCCATAGCTTGTCATTTGGGTTCAGAAAAGTGCCGCAGTGTTTTCTTGACCGGTTTATATCCCTTCAACATGTTGAGGCTGTGTTCGGCCAACCTGCGTGGGATTCCTAGCATATCAGAAGGGTGCCAGGCGAATATGTCCTAGTTCACGCGCAGAAATTCTCGTAGCGCGGTGTCAACCGTTGGGTCTAGCTGTGCCCCGATGGATGTTGTCTTCTCGGGGTCCGTCAGGTGGACTTGAAATTTGACTATTTCGTCTGCTGGTTTAATGGAGGTGGATTTGGGTCGCTTTTCCAGTATTACATCATCCTTGTCCACCGATGAGCGCAACCCGGTTAACTCTTCGGCCGCGAGGGCTTCAGGCAGTGCCTCAAGGGCCAGGGATGCAGTTTTATTTTCGGCACGGAGGGCTATGTCCGGATCACTAGCGAGACTGATAATACCATTGGGTCCAGGCATCTTGAGCTTCATATACCCGTAATGAGGTATGGCTTGAAAGCGTGTGAATGCGTCTCGCCCCAACAGGGCGTTATATCCACTGTTGAAAGGGGCCACTTGGAAGGCTATGTCTTTGGACCGATAATTCTCCATCGTGCTGAATACCACGTCAAGTGTAATTTTCCCCGCGCGTCGCACCTCCCGGCTGGGGATGATCCCTTGGAAGGTCGTATTACTATGCTCGATGCGGCTCCTATCTATTTCCATTTTATTCAGTGTGTCCTCATAGATGAGGTTTAGTCCGCTGCCGCCGTCCATGTGCACTTTAGTGAGCCGAAAGCCATCCAGAATTGGGTTGAGGACCAAGGTGGCTGGTGCCCGGACTGACCAGATTTTTGGTTCATCACTGGCGTTGAAAATTATGGCCGTGTCGTTCCACGAATTTATTGTTGCGACTTGGCAGACTTCGGCGAGGTCGCGGAGTGCCCTCTTGCGCCGATTGTTTGAAGCGAAGGTCTCGAAGACTGTCAATACTCTGTAGTCGTCGTCTTCCGGGCGATGTTGCTCAGGGGTATTTTTTATGAGGATACCCTCGCCGCTTTTGGCCACCTGCCGGAGTATCCAACATGCTCTAAGGCCGTGGGTTGGTATGGTATCCGATGTTGTGTGTATTTTGCATGGCCTATCGAGCCATCCCTCCAGAACGGTTTCGTGCCCTGTAATGGGCTTAGATTTCTTTACTATTGGGTCGGGCGCCCCGCGAGGGTGCATCCTTTTTGCGCGGACGAGGGGTTGAGTGGAAACCGGTGGTTCCCAGTTGTCTGCCTGCGTTTTCCATTGCGCACTACTTCTGTACTATGGTTACTGAGGGAGTCCTGGATTAGGGGGTCTCCAGACAGCCGGACTATATCCTTTGGCCGGACTATTGGACTATGAAGATACAAGATTAAAGACTTCGTCCCGTGTCCGAATGGGACTTTCCTTGGCGTGGAAGGCAAGCTTGGCAATACGGATATGTAGATCTCCTCCCTTGTAACCGACTCTGTGTAACCCTAGCCCCCTTCGGTGTCTATATAAACTGGATGGTTTAGTCCGTATGACAACATAAAATCATACCATAGGCTAGCTTCTAGGGTTTAGCCTCTACGATCTCGTGGTAGATCAACTCTTGTAATACTCATATCATCAAGATCAATCAAGCAGGACATAGGGTATTACCTCCATCGAGAGGGCCCGAACCTGGGTAAACATCGTGTCCCCTGCCTCCTATTACCATCCGCCTTAGACGCACAGTTCGGGACACCCGAGATCCGTCGGTTTTCATACCGACATTGGTGCTTTCATTGAGAGTTCCACTGTGTCATCACCATAAGGCTTGATGGATCCTTCAATCATCAGTAACGATAAGGTCCAGGGTGAGGTTTTTCTCCCCGGGCAGATCTTCGTATTCGGCGGCTTCGTACTGCGGGCCAACTCATTTGGCCATCTGGAGCAGATCGAGAGCTACGCCCCTGGCCGTCAGGTCAAGTTCGGAAACTTAAACTACACCGCCGACATCCGCGGAGACTTGATCTTCGACGGATTCGAGCCCACGTCAGGTGCGCCACACAATCACGACGAGCATGACGTAACTCTGATGTCGGACAGTGTTCGGGAGATCGCATCTGCCACTACTCTGGCCCTTAATCCAGAGCAAATTGCGCCATCCGAGGACGGGGGAATAGACCCCGCCATGGAGGCCGCACTCTCAGTGGCGATAGAGCCGAATACTGACTTCACCCCTTACGAGAGCCGTATTGCCGAACCACTGGATTCGTCTCCGGCCAGAGACTCCGAGCCGCCTGCATCCGTGCCTATCGAATCCGATTGGGCACCGATCATGGAGTTTACCTCCGTGGATATCTTTCAGCACTCGCCTTTCGGCGATGTCCTAAATTCATTAAGATCTCTCTCCTTGTCAGGACAGCCTTGGCCGAACTACGTCTGGCTAGAACGGGATGCAGACGACGAAGAAATTAGCTCCCCACCCACCACCCACTTAGTAGCCACTATCGACGATTTAACCAACATGCTCGACTTCGGCTCTGAAGACATCGATGGTATGGATGACGATACAGGAGACGAACAGGAACCAGTGCCAACAAGGCGCTGGACAGCCACTTCATCACATGACATATACATGGTGGATACACCCGAAGAAGGCAATGGCGACAAGACAGCGGAGGATGGTCCCTCCAAGAAGCAACTCAAGCGCCGACATCAGCGGCGCCGCTCTAAGTCCCGCCATAGCAAAAACAGCGATAACAGCGCAAGAGAAAATAACACTCCAGTCGAGTCCAGAGGAAACGACGACCACATCGACCTAGCGGCGGAGCACGATGAAACTGCAAACGGCGAACATAGTACGGATCCAATGTACGAACACGGCGACGGCGAGGATAAACCTCATCAAACCCCCTCCGGGGAAGAAAACAGCCTGGATGAAGATGCACACATCATCCCGGAAACACACTTGGAACAAGAGAACCTCCACAGAAGGCTTATTGCCTCGGCGAGGAGTCTGAAGAAGCAGAAGAAAAGGCTTAAGGCCGCACAAAATACGCTCAACAGCAGGTGGAACAAAGTGCTCGACAATGAAGAAAAGTATGGTGGAAGTTACCACACAAAGAGCTATCCAAAGCGCAAGCTATTACCTCAATTCGACGATGAGGCCATAGAGCCCACACAGCCGAAAAATACAACGGCCAATCGGCCGGATCAACCACCTTGTGACCACGATAGAGCAGCTAACAAGGCCGCACATAAGTTAACACACGATCTACATCAGGACTTGCCCCAAAAATCTTGTATGATCAGATCCATCTATGGATCTAGGAAGCGCGCTCCGGCATAAAATCAAAAACCGTCTGAACACCATGATACATCCAAATACAGGGGTGCCGCACACCCCCTATGTTTCACCGATGAGGTGCTAGACCCCAAATTTCCAGAAGGATTCAAACCAGTGAACATAGAGGCATATGACGGGACCACAGACCCTGGGGTCTGGATTGAGGACTTTATCCTCCATATCCATATGGCTTGCGGAGACAATCTCCACGCCATCAAGTACTTGCCCCTCAAGCTTAAAGGACCAGCTCAGCACTGGCTGAAAAGCCTCCCCGAAAACTCAATTGGAAGTTGGGAGGAGCTCGAGGATGCTTTTCGGGCTAATTTTCAAGGGACCTATGTCCGACCTCCGGATGCAGATGATTTAAGTCATATAATTCAGCTGCCCGGAGAGTCAGCCGAAAGCTTTGGAACAGGTTTCTCACTAAGAAGAACCAAATCGTCGACTGCTCAGATGCCGAGGCCTTAGCATCTTTCAAGCACAACTTCCAAGATGAATGGCTCACCAGACACCTCGGCCAAGAAAAACCAAGAACAATGGCAGCCCCGACGAGCCTCATGACCAGCTTTTGCGCGGGCGAAGATAGCTGGTTAGCCACAGTAGCACCAGTGACCCAAGCACACCCGAAGTCAGGAATGGCAATGGAAAACCACGACGCAGTAAAAACAAGCGTCAAAATAAAGAAGATAGCCCAGATAATACGGCGGTAAACGCCGGATTCAGGGGCTCTCGACCAGGTCAGCGGAAAAAGCCTTTCAAAGGCAGTAGAGATGGACCGTCTAGCCTAAACAAGATTCTCGACAAACTATGTCAGATTCATGGCACCCCCGATAAACCTGCAAATCACACCCACAGAGAATGCTGGGTCTTCAAGCAGGCCGGTAAGATAAATGCCGAACACAAGGAAGGGGACACACCGAGCGAAGACGAGGACGAACCTCGCCAGCAAAGCACTGGAGGACAAAAAAAATTCCCACCAGAGGTTAAAACAGTAAACATGATCCATGTGACGATGAGGAGAAGCAAACATGCACTCCGAGACATACGCGCCATAGAGCCCGTCACCCCTAAGTTCAACCCCTGGTTGGCCTTCCCGATCACTTTTGATCGCGGGGATCACGCAACAAGCATCCAGCATGAAGGATTGGCTGCCTCGGTGTTAGACCCAATAATAAACGAATACCATCTCACACGAGTCCTTATGGATGGCGAAAGTGGTCTAAATCTGATATGTCAGGACAAAGTCCACAAAATGGGGATAGACCCGACAAAAATAAGCCACATTAATACTACCATCAAGGGAGTAATACCAGGCCCAGAGACCCGCTGTACGGGCTCTCTATTACTAGAGGTTGTATTCGGTTCTCTCGACAACTTCCGAAGCGAAAAGTTAACTTTCTACATCGCTCCATTCCGAAGTGGCTATCAAGCACTACTCGAAAGAGCGGCTTTCGCTCGTTTAATGCAGTACCACATTACGCTTAAGATGCCCGGTCCACGTGGCACCATCACAGTTAGTGGAAATATTGAGAGTTCTCCACGCGTGGAAGAATGTGCGGCGGCTTTAACAGCCGAGCACTAGACGACCTCACCAACCAGAATAAATGACAGGTCGTCAAGACCATGGACACGGTTAGACGAGTCCGGCGCATCACTACATATACATGAGATTTGTTTGATGGTTAAACCCTCATAGACGGTACCAGGGGCTTCCCGCATGTAATCAGTGCTAGTTCGGCTCAACTTGACTTATCTTGAATTTTAATGGTTTATTGATAATAACCAATTTTCTGGCACGACAACTTTCACCTAAGTTCTTCTCTTTTACAGATGACAATCGTGCTACACCCGTCCAGGACATGGCACAACGGAGACACAGGCATAGACGTGCAACAGGGACCCACTCCAAGGTTTCTTTTTAGATTAAGACCCTGCATAAACCTTTTTTACTGTCTCTTGTTATTCACATCCTCCGGATACTCAATACAACCGAGAAGGATGCTGACGTTATTGGCATGTGGCCACGTCAGGATATTGCACGTACATGGACACTCAGGGTTTATTATTAAGGGCATTGTTCAGCCCAACATATGTTATAAAGACCGAATACCTTAGGGAGTGTTCGGCGTCGCGAGTTTGGCCTTGTATGCATCAGCTCCGAATCATGTCTTTGGTCAAATGATGGGTTTGCCTGGCTCCCATGTTTTCGTACCTTACGTTCCGTTTATCGACTAAGGTAGCACTGGGAGAACTACTATGATTGTGCCCTGGTTCATCCGGATGAGCACCTCAGTAGAGAAAGCCGACAACTGACTGTCATGATAAAGCATGATACTGGTCAACCACTCGATGACTTAGCAGAATCTTCGGGATTCCTCCGCATTAATGAAGGGCCGTTCCCCGGTCATGTATGTACGCACCCCGTATTCGGACGACCGTGGAGGTACCAGGGGCTATCTAGTAGTCCCACCGTCAAACTCCTATGGCTAAGTGAAAGTGTTAAAGCAATATAGTCTGATTGCGTCATTCGCTGCGCTACCACCTCATTTATGGACCAAGACGTTGGATCAAGTGTGAATACGTGTTTTTTGCGAATACCCCCGCATTCTATGCATGGGGGCTGAAGTCGACGACTGCAAACTTTCAGGTTATATTCATATATACATAAACTGCCGCACAGGAGGCATCATAATACTTTCAGGCAAAAGTATAAACACAACCTTTATAATTCAATAAAATATTGTTTTTACAATGGGAATATATGTCACTAGAACATAATATTCTTCGAGCACTGCGCCTCTATCGAACGAGCGCCTTCATGGACTTCTTTAAAGTAGTGCTCGGCAGCTACTCGGTCCACGGTCGAACCCTGTATTGCAATAGTGGTGGCCTCCATCTCTGACCAGTATGTCTTGACACGGGCAAGGGCCATCCGCGCACCCTCTATGCAAGCCGACCTCTTCATAGCGTCGATATGCGGCACAACACCAAGGAACTGTTGCACTAGACGAAAATAACTATTCGGCCTTGGCCCTTCCGGCCACACATGATCCACGACAGACCTCATGGCAAGTCCGGACAACCTATGGAGCTCGGCCTACTCGGCCATTCGCTCATTCAACAGTAGCGGACGCGCTGGAGCATGGAACTGTGACTAGAACAGCTTTTCCACTTCACGATCTTTTTGATCCTTGAAGTACTCAGCCGCATCAGCAGCACTTGCTGCCAAATCCACGTATGCGTCTGCAGAACTCCATAGTTGATCAAGAGGGGCATACTTCGGATCTCCGAACATAGTCCGCAACAAAAAGGGCTTCCCAGCCGCGATATCTCTAGCTTGACGCAGCTCCTCCTTCGTCGCTCTGATTTTGGAGCGGGCTTCCTTGGCTGCTACCATGGCCTTCTCCAGGTACGTCGCCTTCGCTCGGCTTTCTTTTTCAAGAAGCTCGTAACGGTCAGCGACATCTTTCAACTCAACGGCCGTCTTGGCTATTCTTTCCTTGCTTTGGCAATGCGCGGCCTATTCAGCCCTCAGCTCTTCGGCCACCTTTAGAGCAGCCGCATCGCTATTCCTCGCTTGTTCCTTGGCTCAGGCAAGTTCCGCCTGAAGGGTCTCCATGGTGGCAGCTCCATCTGCAGTCACAACATATTAAAGATACTGGCATCATGCTCCTCTTACTATGTGTTGATCACCGGAGAAATCACATACCCTGTGCCTCGTCAAGCCGCTTGTTAACAAGCACGATGTCGGCATCTGCCGCATCAAGTTGCCGCTTTAGCCGGCAAACTCATCAGTCCGGCTGGCCACCGGACCTTCAACCACCTGTAGATAAAGGCGGCCTGATTATTACCTGGGAGTATGATCCTCTGTTTGCCGCCATTCCTGACGGCAACCAGAGTCTCAGGGGCTACTATCTGCACAAGGCACACCTAACGTGTGCTGTACTGTCAAAAACATACACTATTTCACGTACCTCAAAGCCTTTCAGCAGACTCATAAAAGCTTCATGCAACCCGCTTTTAGCGGATGAAATCCTTTCAATCACCGTACCCATTAGCGTACGATGCGCTTCTGAGATGGCCGCTTGCTCTAGAAGATCCTTCAGTACGTCCGACCGCACACTGTACAGTTTCAGACTCGTTCTGTTCCTCTCTTTAGGAGCCAAATACTGAGGACTTTGGGTGGCCAAAGGATTACCCTCTGGCCTTGGCGGATCAGGAGAAACCCTCCGCGACAACACTTCAGGGTCGCCCGCCTCATGAGGCGGGGTGGCGGGGGGAGGAGTTTCGCTCTCCATCATCTTCGGAAGAAGATCCCCCGAGGATGAACTTTGTCGAGAAGGGCTACGATCCAAACTACAAGATATAAGCTTCGGTTATTGTCTTCAGAAATAAGGTAGGATATTTTCACTATTAAGTACTTTTTGTTTACTTACAGCTCGCTCGGGGGCTGATCCCCTTGCGGGCACTGTGCGGCAAGAGTACCCTCTGAGGCAGGACCCTCTGGCGAAGATTTCTTCCCCCATTTGGAAACCTTTGTTTTCGGGTCTTCAGAGGTGGTCCTCTTCCTTCCTTGGGGAGAGGAAATGTCAGATTCTTCTCCCTGGTTATCCTCCTTCGCGGAGGCACTAATTCGCTCAGTTTGGACGAATAGTGAGTGAGGCCCGCTTTCAGCCTCTGGATTCCCCCCTTTATCTTCCCCCGAGGGCGCCTGATAAGGCGCCAGCTCGAGCATTCTGGCTAGTACTGGATTTGTTGAACCTTCGGGAAGGGGGGCCGAACACCTGATCATCTTTGCCTTTGTTACCCAGTCCTGGTCAAAGAGCGACTTTTCAGAATGATGTTATGATAAATAAAAGACAGCATTTCGGCCATGGGATTACTTACTTGGGTATCAGGGCGATTACTGCTCAGACCCACATCCTCGGTGGTGTCCGGACACTCTATTTGGGGTCCGAAGAACAATTTGTACATCTCTTCGAGCGTCCTGCCAAGGAAGTGCTGAATAGTTCGCGGTCCTTCCGGGTTCAATTCCCACATATGGAGGGGTCGACGTTTGCAAGGCTGGACTCGACGAACTAGCATGACTTGCATTACCATGACCAGGCTGACATCTCTCTCAAGGAGATCTCGGATGTGACTCTGCAATATCGGCACATTATTTACTGGCCCCCAGTTCAGCCCCTTGTTGATCCATGACGCTAGTTGTGGTGGAGGGCCCGAGCAAAAGGTTGGGGCGGCTACCCACTTGGGACTCCGGGGAGCTGTGATGTAAAACCACTCCCGTTGCCATAAACTGGACACCTCTGGGAAGGAACCCTCTAGCCATGGAGCATCAGCGCTTTTGCTTATTACGGCACCTCCGCACTCTGTGTATCGCCCCTCGATCATCTTCGGCTTCACATTGAAAGTCTTGAGCCACAGGCCAAAGTGTGGGGTAATGCGGAGGAAGGCCTCACACACGACGATGAACGACGAGATGTGAAGGAGGGAATCCGGGGCCAGATCATGGAAATCCAGCCCATAATAGAACACGAGCCCCCTAACAAAGGGATCCAGAGCAAGGCCTAGCCCTCGGAGGAAGTGAGAGATGAACACAACACTCTTGTTGGGTTAGGTAGTGGGGATGACCTGCCCTCGGGCAGGCAGCCTATGCGAGATTTCGGCGGTCAGATACCTGGCCTCTCTCAGCTTCTTGATGTCCTCCTCTGTGACAGAGGAAGGCATCCACCAACCTTGGAGGTTGGATCCGGACATGGTTGAAGGTCCGAAGCGCTTGACCTGAGCCTTGGGTGTTGGAATTCGAGGCGAGGGAAGGATTCGATTGAGCACGAGAGGGAAAAAAGGACAGGCCTTGGCCTCTTTACAAAAAGGATGAATATCAAGCGTGCTCCTCGTGCCCGTTTGGGACTTGCCTAAAATCGAGGAGTCATACCAACGGGCACGATTGGGTTACCCATGTCTGTATTGATGAGAATCCCGTAATAAGGGGGACACGATCTCTGCTTCGACAAGACGTGTCAAGAAAACCGCCTCGCAATATGTGCAATGCTGGTTGAGGAAAACAGTTCGAATAATGACCGGGCCATGGCATGATGTCATGCTGTCAAACGTGTCAGCAGATTAGATATGTGGAAATATTATTCTCTCTACGGTAGTATGTGGAACTTATTTTGCAGAGCCGGACACTATCCGTGTGTTCAAGATCTTCTATGGAGTATTCGGAGGAGGAACCCACCTTCCAATGCCGAAGACGAATCTGCGCGCCGGACTCATCATCATTGAAGCCTGGTTTAGGGGCTACTGAGGGACTCCTGGATTAGGGGGTCTCCCGACAGCCGGACTATATCCTTTGGCCGGACTATTGGACTATGAAGATACAAGATTAAAGACTTCGTCCCATGTCCGGATGGGACTTTCCTTGGAGCGGAAGGCAAGCTTGGCAATACGGATATGTAGATCTCCTCCAACCGACTCTGTGTAACCCTAGCCCCCTCCGGTGTCTATATAAACCGGAGGGTTTAGTCTGTAGGACAACATACAATCATACCATAGGCTAGCTTCTAGGGTTTAGCCTCTACGATCTCGTGGTAGACCAACTCTTGTAATACTCATATCATCAAGATCAATCAAGCAGGACGTAGGGTATTACCTCCATCGAGAGGGCCCGAACCTGGGTAAACATCGTGTCCCCTGCCTCCTGTTACCATCCGCCTTAGACGCACAGTTCGGGACCCCCTACCCGAGATCCGCTGGTTCTTACACTGACAGTTGCCAAGTCAGCGAAGTGTAATACGCGACGGCAGTTGCTGGCGTTGAGGATTCCTTCATCCGTGCAATTATTTCAGAATACTGAGATCGCATCTTCGTCACGACAATCTTTAATCTTGTCTTTGACAAGGAGGAATCTTGCCCAAAAGTGATGGACTGTTTCCTGAGACTGCTATCGTATGCACATGAGATCACGCATATCTGGGTGGGTGGGTGGCTTTAAATTCGAACCCTGACCCAATTTTGGATCCGGAGTTTGAGAAACTTTCGAGCTTGATAGTTCGGGCTCCGGGATATCAACCGATTTTTTAGGTCCACCGTCCGATTCTAGGTTCGGAGGACGGGGCGTGTTGTTCCACGGACGGGTATCCGGCTCTTCGAGCTTGGAAATCTGAACATAGTTCGTCCTCAATATAGAGGAAGATTTGTTGATTTGCTCCTCTACTACCGCTGTCTGATGGGTGATCGGCAGAGATTTGATTTCTCTCTGATCGGGTTTAAGCCCAATCCGGTCGTAGTCTGTAGCGACCCCCAAGGCGGTGATGCGATCCAGGAGTTCATTTAAAGACGAAAACTCTTTCGGATCAATCCGTGTGGAGTATTCGGGATCAACACGAAGGCGGTTTCCGATGAACCGAGAAGTCATCGTCGGCTTAGTGGCCGGAAGGGCGGTCATGATAAAGACACCCAGCCGGAGGGTTTGGCCTAAGGCCAAGGCTCCTCCGGAGGTGATAATGTCCTTGATAACAAGGCGAGCCATCAATCCTGTCTTCGACATCATAGGGGAACTCTCAATGAAAGCACCAATGTCGGTGTCAAAACCGGCGGATCTTGGGTAGGGGGTCCCGAACTGTGCGTCTAAGGTTGATGGTAATAGGAGACAGGGGCACAAAGTTTTACCCAGGTTTGGGCCCTCTTGATGGAGGTAATACCCTACGTCTTGCTTGATTAATATTGATGAGTATGGGGGTTACAAGAGTTGATCTACCATGAGATCGTAATGGCTAAAACCCTAGAAGTCTAGCCTGTATGATTATGATTGCCTCTACGGACTAAACCCTCCAGTTTATATGGACACCGGAGGGGCCTAGGGTTGTACAAAGTCGGTTACATAGAAAGGAAATAATACATCGGGCCGCCTAGCTTGCCTTCCACGCAAAGGAGAGTCCCATCCGGACATGGGAGGAAGTCTTCTATCTTGTATCTTCATGGCCCAGTAGTCCGGCCCACGTCACACAGGCCGGACGCCCGAGGACCCCTTAATCCAGGACTCTCTCAGCGGTGGTCGTCTGTTGGCGACGGGGAACCAGATCCGACGCGACGAACGACGGTGTAGCGGGAACAGCTCCAGTGCGGTGGACAGTTGCGACAGTGGAGCGGCAGCGTTGAGGCACATGACGGCGTGGTCGAAGTGGTTCTGGTACAGCGCACGTCGGCATCGACGTCATGGAGGTAGCTCTGCCTCGGCGTCAACTGCTAAGTCCTTGAGGGCATTGCGGTTGCGGTTGCATTGGACGACGACGTCGAGGTACCGGCTCCGGCGTGATGGAGGAGGGTGGTGGTGGATTGGGCGCGATGGGCCTGGAGGACGGAGGAGGCTGGGGTTTCGCGGCTGGTGGAGAGGGCGTTTTGGTGCCCATGGAGTATGAATGGGGAAACAGAGGGAGGGCGGACTAAGGGTGAACAATGTTTGGGTTTGGGACGCGCTTGTTTGAAATTTGGGGAAATTTACAAACTTTGCCCCCATCTAAAATTTTGGACATATTGTGGGTTGGGGGTAGGACAGTAATCTCAGGTGTCCCAAATGATGGGCTGGATAGATTTCGGCTGAGCGCATGGGTGTTTATGTGCCCACGGCGTATGAATGCTTCTCGGAGGCAGTTGAGACAGGCGTCTTGGTGAAGTTACAAACCTACCCCGGTTTAGACCTTTGGACATCGAGCCGATAGGTTACACGTGCCAAAGTCAGAATAGTAATTTCCTACCACCAAACATTAGTCTCGCGCGGTTTTGGGTGACCAGAGGCTTATTTGGCGCTTCGTTCAATATTTGGGAGCAGAAGCATTAATGTAACTACGATTATTTTGGAATGGAGGGGGTACATTTGAATATACATTGTACACGAGTATATATTAAAAAATAGGCAACTTACCTCAGTTCATGCATGGTTCCAAAAATAATCTCCTTGGTTGCAAGAAAATAGTTAGACATGCGTATGAATATATAGCATGTTCAAATGCACAACAAAGATTGATGCCCCCTTTTAGATATGATTTACAAATGCCATTATCTCGGGTTCAAATAGATGAATGCACTTCCTATGAATTCGAATCTTTGAAACCCCCTTTATGTTGAATTCAACATGTATTCTATTTCGTAGCTAGCAATTTGTATCCATTTAAGTGACAAATGTATAAAGTGCTTCACACTAACAACATGGAGTGCACTAATTAATGTTTATATATGAATTGTAAAAGTAATGCATTGCCTGTATTTCAAACCGCTCTCACTCTATGGATCGATAATATGAAATAGACACATGCACATGTTAGAATTCAATAGAGTATGGGTGTCTGATAGACCGATTTTCGTTCATACACAAATTGCAAAATTCATGATCTCATCCAAAAATAATAATGCCATTCATATTTTAATTTAATGTGTAGAACCGCCTTTTACAAGTAGATGCACTATGCTTCGGCCCATTCTCAAAAACATGCTATACATCTCTCTATCTAACGCATAAGTGCACACACTTTATATATATTGGCATTTCTCTTTCACACATGCTCAAAATCTCTCCCGGGGTGTCGGGGTGTCTCACGCACACTCTTTCTCTATATCTCTCTCCCTCTCTCTCTCTTTCTCTCTCTCTCTCTTTCCGACTACTATGTACCACTCTTTTCACTAATCTCAGTTGGAAAACACTATTTCTCTCACATGCATATATACACATGCACGGTCTCTAGTAGCCCTCTATACGCACATATATGTGCCAACGTGTCTCCCGCATGCACATTATCTTTAGGCCTCTCTTGCACACATTGCCCCCCCCCACAAACACACATCTCTCTTAGTAGTTGGAAGATATGATTCCATCTGATAATTCGGTAGGATATCCCTGACTGTTAGGCTGGATGGTAATACGAGGCAAAGTTTTACCCAAGTTTGCACCCTTGCAATTGAGGAAAAAGCCCACTCCTGGTACTGTATATTAGTGATAGGGGTATGTACAAAGTACACGTGAATACCAAGCATTGTGCATGTGTGTATACTTTCGACCAACTAGCCCCCATGCTTCTATAACAAACTCGGGGCCTAGGGTTACAAATCATATATAGTCGGCTTATCACCAGTGGGGATAGAGTCCTCCACGACTCTGGTAGCTTTCTGTTGTACGCTGAGTCTTCCACATGGGTCTTCGTATAATGCGTCTCGGTCCAACCTATGTGGCGCATGATGGAACCGGCACATGAGTCCTCATGTTGACCCACCACAACTAGAAATGATGTGCCCACCCCAACTAGAAATGATGTGCCCACCACACCACACACGCAATCGGCCACTAAGAAAATAAGCATATACAATAGTACAATGTTATACATGAAAGTTAATTGCATGGTGCATCCAAAAAATTGTTCTGCATTGTGAATGTTTATATTTTCTCCTAAAATATTAGTCACGGGAAAGAGAAACGAAGGGCATATGTGTCCTTGTCTCCACGGACAGCCCCTCTTTCTACACCACTTTCACGTATGCACAAAAAATATCCCTCGGCCCTCTGAAAGTATGCATGCCCATGACACATTCACACGTGCCAGTCACTGTATTTCAAGTGAAAGCACTATACGGTCGGTTGACTTCAGAATATGCTCATTACGGTCACCGTATACATTCTCGTGGTGATCATACAATATCTAGCTCACGATACGTCTCCGTATTTTGTTGATGACACCGACGGACATTGTATTTGATGCGTGCTCCGTATTTTGTTGACGACACTTACAGTCATTGTATTTGAAGCGAAAGCACGATATGGTCACTGGACTTCAGAATAAGCTCATCACGGTCAGCACATATATTTTGTGGTGCTAACCAAGTTGTGGACGGATGGTTAGGAGGATAGTAGTTTCTTGAGCACACGAGGGTTAAAGTCCTGGTGCTCGCATTTATCCTGGGTTAATTTCAGTATTTTTCCGGCGATGTGCGCTCAGTGAGAGGAGACGTTCCACTCAATAAAGCTATATGCACTGAATTTTGAAATGGAGGGAGGAGCATACGTCAGTTGCTAACACTCATGTAGAAGATTTGTGTGTAGGAGGAGTGGCTGCTCTGTTAAATGACATGGCAAAACTGATACTGTCGGATGCAGATCTAATGGTTCTTACGACGTTCGTCAGGAAACGGCTTGTGGTGAACGTTTGTCGGATAATGATTTACTGACACATGCATTGCATTGAAACGTGCCCCCTCTCTCTCACGCACACACACCCTCATGAGTAACGACTCTCCCGAGTCCTCTGCACCCACTGTCTATCTGCAGGTAGACGTCACACACATATGTGCTCTTCACACCCTACCCTTAGAACTTCTAAAAAACAATAGACGTCGCGCACCTTTTAGTTTAGCTCACATGTCACACACTTATACTATTACTCTTATGGCAAACATTCTTTGGGCATAGTATATTGTACCCTCACGAAGTGATGCACACATGCACTAGTTCTGTCACACCCACTCGAGGGTACACGTAGGTGCGTATTTTTTTGAAGCTGGTACAACAAAATCACTCCACTATATATATAAGCAGGAGGCTTAGCGCTTGCTTTACTAGGGTTCCTCTCTTTCACTCTCTCATGCTCTCTAGATCTAAGCAAGACATAGGTGGCCACACTCTCTCTCTGCTCACGGCTGGTCACAAATCCGGCCGAACCACCTCGACCGGGACAGGGGTGTAGGTGCATCGTTCACGCTGTCGTCGGCAGCGAGGGAGGAGACCAACGGCTGCCCGCGTGTCCCGATCGGCGGCCATGCTGTTCTCTCCGAGAGAGTGCCGGCTCGGCAGGGCCTCCGACACCTTCTTCCTCCCTGTGGTATTGTGGCCAAGATGCGGCCTCCCGACGCTGTCTTTGCCACATGCCGACGACCCTCAGGTATATATTCCTTCAAAACCTTCCTTGCTCTACTGCCCCAGCTCCCCACGTGATTGTGTGTGGATCTTTTTATACTTCCGTCGGCTATTCCACAGCCACCTAGACTTTTACTATTATTAGAGGTAATGCTAGTTCATACAGTCGAATCTAAGAGTTGGTTCAAACAGGGAAGAAAGTGGGCGAAGAAAGCATGGTGGATGCCGAAGGGTGGGGGGAAAGAGGGAAAGTAGTAGATACTTAAATCTCAAACCGCTAACATTGCTTCATCCCAGTGGAACTGCACAAATTTGATTGCACATTTACTGACCATGTGCTACTCTCATGATAGTAATACTAATGCTATTGTTCTACATGTTACTTTAGTGGCAGTGTTGATGTGATGTGATTCTACTTACTTAAGGGCACTTTCATATTGTCAGTCTAGTGCCAATTATAACACAATAGATGCTGCTGTTAATCATACGCCACTGCAAATATATGTCACTATTTAAATAACCGTATTTTGTATTTGCGCAAATAGGATGTCTGTCTCCATATCGTTTCTATGTGCGCAATCAAAAGTACACACCTCATTTTTAGTACAACTGCACAAAATGAGATAGCTATTCCTAGCTGCCGTCTCTAACCACTGGTGTTCCAGGTATTCCTACATTGGTTCTAACTAGGTAGAATGACCAACGCAATCTAAAAGAAGCTGATTCGTACATTTTACTTCCTAATTGCAGTGCACGGACGAGCGAAAACAACTGTATCCTAGTACGGAATGCACTTTGTACAAGTTTATCCATGGACCGAGGACTAGCTCGCATGGCTGCACGGAGGTTTTTGGGACAGGTGCGCGGACAAGAGGCATTGTGGTCTGCTTATTTCTGCAAATAGCGGTGCTTAAGTTTAATGGAATGCACAAGAATTTCACCTTGTCAGGACACTACATTGTTCAGTTCAGCATTCCAGCTGAGAATACAATTATAATTGGTTATTCTGGATTGAGAGAACCTAACCCTGGATGGTGTCAACAAGAAAAACCCAGAGTGAACTTAGGAAATTTAAGCCTTCCCGGAAGCCCTTTGCTCAGAGAAGCCTTGGTTGTTTTTTCCTGATTTGTAAACCTTCTCACAACTTTGTCTACTCCTGTGAACTAGTATATGTTTGTTATGTTCTATGAATCATTGAGATGTATAAAATTCCTTAACTTATGCTTTTCAAGTTATTTATGAAGCCAAGTTTAATGTGAGTGTTCCACATGAATGCTGGACTAGCGTGTGAACGTTTGGAATTCACATTGTGGCCTCAGTTACTGCATGAACCACTGTAACAAGATACGTAGTTGCTTATATGTCAGACAACAGATTATTGATTGTTAGTTGGTCGATAGCCTAGTGTTGAAGCGAGCTGAGCCAATGTGCCATGTTTCGCACAACTGCGTACACGTGGGGTAGCACCAATGGTGTTTACAAGTACTTATGTATAGGTCGTTGCACATTTCTCGAACGAGTACTCTATTTCATCAAACACACACTACTCGTATGATAAAACGTGACAACTTATGTCTTACCATGCCATACTCATGAAAAAACTAGTGAGGATGCTTTTGTTTCGGCAACAATTACGATGGTTCTCACATGATTCACGGGCACACAAAAGTAGCAGCAGTTCCCATAGACGGATTCAAACAGAGTACTAGCCCCAGAGGGCTCGATAAAAAGAAAGGTTCGGATAAGTAGACACAATCCAAACTAGTATTAAACACTAGCTAGGGCAACTATTTCATGCCTCGATCTAATTTCGGCTGGACACAAGACGGACCATGCCATGAACATCATCAAGGATGTCCGGCAGCAGCTTAATCCTGTGAACCTTCATGAAGATAAACTTGTGGCCTTGCCACTCATAAACTTGTTTGTGGAGGCATGCCACATCATCTTCCTGTGTAAGATCGATTAGAATAGTATGCCTCACAAATGAAGGAGTAGCTTTGAACTTCTTGTGCTTCAGTACACCCTGGACAACACGCCTGGCAACAGTGAGGCTCGAATACAACTCGACATCGGTATAAGCGCAAATGGCTTCCAGGATCCAACAGCCTAAGAACTGTGTTTTCCCAGTGTGTATATTCAGGTCATCCGCCTCATAGTGAGTGACATGTACAACCACACAATCCTTCTCTGCATCAGGGCTCTAATTGAAATAGAAACAAATTTTGTATTACTTTCCTGTATAAGAAACGCAAGTTACTTAAACCACTATGTATAGCATGACATCGAAGATAATAAAATTTTGCATTATTCATCACCACATAATTAGATGAAAAACCACAATTGAGATCGGCAAAGAAGAAAATCACATTGCGCAACTCAGCGGGGGGGGGGGGGGCACATCCTTGAAGGGGGAAAACTGCTCCTGTAGTACCACGAGGGTTGTAACCTCAAACAGGGCGTTGACCATCTCAGTAGTGGCTATGAGCGTATCTGGGGTCGGCTCCGTGGCTGCCTCTATCTTCTTGGAGCTCTCTATCTCGTGGGGATCAACCTCCCGCGTCTGCTCCAATATCGACAAATCTTTGCCTGGTTCTCCTTGGTCCATCATGAAACTGACGAATACTAGGAGACCACCGTAAGGAAAACACAATCACAATGACAATGAAATGAAAAAGAGAGTGAGGATTAGTTACTGCTTTGCAAAAGTTCTTTTTTTTCTCTGAACGTAAATATACCAATATCACGGATCCGCTTACCTTTCCTTCTTTGGGAGAGACGAACAGTGGCAAATGCGAGTGTTAGCTTTCTTGAAGACGGTGAGGGAGAAGGGGATTCAGCAAAGAGTGAAATGATGGTTGAGGGAGTCCTGGATTAAGGGGTCCTCGGGCGTTCGACCTACTGGACATGGGCCGGACTGATGGGCCATGAAGATACAAGACAGAAGACTCTCTCCCGTGTCCGGATGGGACTCACCTTGGCGTGGATGGCAAGCCTGGTGTTCGGATATGAAGATTCCTTTCTCTATAACCGACTTTGTACAACCCTATCCCCCTTCTGTGTCTATATAAACTGGAGGGTTTAGTCCGTAGAGGCAATCATAATCATAATCATACAGGCAAGACTTCTAGGGTTTTAGCCAATACGATCTCGTGGTAGATCAACTCTTGTAACCCTCATACTCATCAATATCAATCAAGCAGGACGTAGGGTATTACCTCCATCAAGACGGCCTAAACCTGGGTAAAACTTCGTGTCCCCTATCTCCTATTACCATCAACCTTGGAGGCACAGTTCGGGACCCCTACCCGAGATCCAACGGTTTTGACACCGACATTGGTGCTTTCATTGAGAGTTCCACTGTGTCGTCATCAGAAGGTTCAATGGCTCCATCGATCATCTACAACGATGCTGCCCTAGGGGAGGTTTTTCTCGCCGGCCAGATCTTCGTATTCAGCGACTTCGCACTGTGGGACAACTCGCTTGGCCATCTAGAGAAGATTGACAGCTACGCCCCAGGTCACCAGATTAGCTTTGGAAACCTGGATTATGTCGCTGATATCCGAGGAGACTTGATCTTCCAAGGATTCACGCCCTCAATCTCCACTCCGGCCTTAGATCCGGAGCGTATCGCCAGGTCCGAAAACGGGATTTCTAAACCCGCCAGACTAGCTGTGGCCACTAGGCCCAGTATTGGAGAGCCAGAGGAAGCAGTGTCGCCGTCAACCATTACAAAGCCAGACTCTTCCCCGGACACTGGCCCCGAACTCTCGGAGTCAACATCATGTGAGATCGGCTAAGGAATTCCCCTCCCGCCATGCTCCACGGATTCTTTTCTCCCTCGACAAACCTCGACTTGAAGCGAGGCTCTGTACTTGATGCGATCCCTCATGATTACAGAGGAGCAACGTCCGAACTACGCCCAGCCTAGACTAGGGGCTGAGAGCGGGGAATTTTACGTCCCACCCACTGCCCACTTCATCGCCACAGTTGAGGACTTAACTGGCATGCTCGATTACGGCTCCAAAGACATGGACGGTATGGACGACGATGCCATAGAGGAACAAGCCGAAAACCCGCCATTTACCGGTCACTGGACGGACACCTCTTCGTATGACGTGTACATGGTGGATACAACCAAGAAGGGCGACAGCAATAATGAGAAAAATCCGGTAGAGGAAGAACCTCCCGAGATACAACCAAAGCGTTGACGGCGCCGCTCTAAATCATGCCGCAACAAAAACAGCAATACCGGCACGACAGACAACAACACTCCGTATGATGCCTAAGACAAAGAAAACCCTGTCGAGCAAAAATCTAAACAAGATGATCGGGAGGATGGGACAGTTAGCCCTGATGAACAGGCTACAAACGAAGACTCGGAGGACAGTAATTACCTTCCACCCTCTGAGGATGAGGTGAACCTCGGTGGCGAAGACTATATCGTGCCTGAGGAACCTCTCGAGCAGGAGCACTTTAAGAAATGGCTAATAACCACTGCAAGGAGTCTGAAAAATAAACAGCCGAACTTCAAGCTAATCAAGATCTACTCAATGACAGATGGACTAATGTCCTGGCAGCCGAGGAATATGGCCTCAAGCGCCCAACCAAAAGTTACCTGAAGCGCAAATTGCTACCTCAATTCGATGACGAGGCACAGGAGCCCGTACCATCAGTGCATAATGCGGCTGATCGACCACCACGTGGCCAGGACAAAGCGACAACTCAAGCCGAACACCAGCCCGTCCTACCTCACCGTCAAGGCAGAGACACAACAGCTCGGGGATACACATATGACCTGTGGCAGGACTTGAAGAATAAAGCTGGTCTGGCCAGATCGATCTACGGATCGCGGGGGCATGTCCCGATGCGCAACGATGGCCACCAAGCCGAACATGACAAGCACAACCACGTCTGGGCCGAAAGCCACAGACGAACTCTGTCGGATTTCGGGTTCCGGAAGACCCTTGAGGTTCGAACACTGGGGTGCGCGTGGAGATTTCGCTTCCTACCTACCTGCACCCCTCCGCCTCGCTAAGATCTAAGCTATGGAAAGAACAACACAAGAGACACTGGGTTTATACTGGTTCGGGCCACCGTTGTGGTGTAATACCCTACTCCAGTTTGTGGTGTGGTGGATTGCCTCTTGGGCTGATGATGATGAATGATACAAGGAAGAACAGCCTCGCGAGGGTATGTTCTTGGCTGGGGCGATGAACTGCTGGGAGAAGTTCAGCCACCCTTCTCTCTCTTTCTCTGATCGAACTCCTTCTCTTAATCCTTCCCCCAAAAGACCCCCCTCTTCTGTGGGTGGCTGGTCCTATTTATAGAGGCCCTGGTCCTCTTCCCAAATATCGAGAGGGAAGCGAGCCAACAATGGCGGGCTAATTTGAAGGGGGACAACTAGTACTAGCTACCTTGACAAAAGTAGTCTTCGCCTGCACAAAGCTCTGGTGGTGACGCCGTCTTGGGCTCCACAATGACCTCCGTCTTGCAGTCTTCCTGGTCTTGGACTTGTTGCACTGAAATGGCAACCTTTGCCTGATGCCTCGGTACTCCGCGGCTGCGCTTGCCCCCTTTGCACCAAAGGGGAGAGGAGGACACTGCGCGGGCTGGCACCCGCCTGGCGCCCTTGGTCGTCATGGCTTGCATCACGCGCACCTCGTGAGGTACCCCGCCTTGATCTCTCCGCCTCCTCGCGAGCTAGCCTGGTGAGGCCGTGCCTGAGGAAGCTCCGTGTCGTCCGCCCCGTGAGGCTTGGCCCCTCGCAAGGGTCTTGGGTCTGTGTTGATGAAGGTGGGCCGTGCTGGGCCCCCCTTTGAGCCATGCCGCAGGCTGCAGGCAGGCAAGTCTGGGGACCCCCGTTCCCAGAACGCCGACAGTAGCCCCCGGGCCCAAGGCGTGCAGGGAGGCGGAAGGGCAAGGGCGAAGCGCCGCGGGCCCTAACAGCCTGCGGTCTTGGGCGCCGCGTGGCGGTTGATTGGACGTGGGCATCTCCACTTCCCCATGGAGCCTCGGCAACTGCACGGATTGGACGAGTCCCTGCATGCAAAGCGGGTCATGATTACCTGCGATCGTGGAGGTCGGCGATTGGCCTTCGCCGGCTATAAGTACGGAATGGCGCGCGCCCTTCCAGTTCATTCCTCCTTGCTTCTCCTTCTTCTTCATGGCCCCGGCGAGGAGGTTCTCGGCTGCAGAGAAGGGGAAGGCTCACCGGGTAGAGCCTGCCTCTTCCCTGCCCAAGCGCGGCCGAGGGCGCCCTCGCAAGCATCCTGTGGCCTCCACGGCAGCTCCCCGCGGCCGCGGAGACGATTCCCAGCATGGTGACGGTCGGACTGCTGCGGCCGGGGGACGCACTTTGGTCGCGCGTCCCCCTAGGCCGCGCTTTCACACTATAGAGGTGCTGCCGGAGTTCGTCGTGTGGTCGGCGGAGCCGTCTAGCACCCGGCTTCCACTTCCTCGCTTCCTCCTCGGCGAGCTTCCGGCCGGTGCCCCGGGCGGCCTCTGGCTCCATGCTGACGGCTGCTGCAGCCGGGCCTCATGGGCTTCACTGGAGGTTTCCGCAGCTGGGAGCCTGGCCTTGGCCCGCGGTTGGAAAACGTTTGCCCGCGCGCGCGGCCGAAGGCGTCGGTGCACCCTGCACTTCAAGTTTGACGGCGATGCCACCCTCTATGTGAGGGTGTTTGGGGAAGATGGTCGCCGCGCGGGGTGCTGCCCTAAGGACGATGATCGTGGCCGGGAACCCAGCTCCGACGATGATGGAGAGGACAGTGCTCGCGTGCCTGGTGGCGCTCAGGGTTCCTCAAGCTTCTCCGGTTCTTCTTCAAGTGGTGACCCTTCTAGCGGTGGCTGCGGTCAGCCTCCACGCCGTCGTATCTGCTTCGGGGGTGGTGGCGTGTCTGCCCGCCGTCGCGCCTCAATGAAGCGCGAGAGGGAGTCCGCCTGAGCCCCTGGGGCGGCTCGAGTCCTCCCTGCAGGCCGGTGTGAGGAGGGCTGCGCCTGACTTGTTCTTTCTTTTCCTTTTTCATACGCAAAAAGACAGTAGTGTGGAGCCCTGAGGGGGCGTGTTTGGGTTATTGCTATTAATCATCATTTGCTTCCATTATCGTGCCTTCCGGCTTCGTGCCCGCGCATGGGTAGCTCCCGGCCCCAGCCGTGGGGGGCGACCGACCCAGGCCCTGTGTTCGTGTCGCGGTTCCCGTGGGGCGCGGACTGGAGGGGTGCTCCTGCAGTGGACCCAGGTCGCGAAACCCTTGAATGACTAGGGTAGGAACACTCGCGAGGGCGCTCGGCTGCCCCCTTCCCTCGCGAGGCCTTGCAAAAGAGAAATCGAGGCAGGAGAGCGAAAAGTCGAAGAACCACAAGCCAAAGACGGCAACAACTTCAATAAAACCTCGAATGAGAAGGAACAAGCCAACTGCGGAAAGCAAATGAAAAGCCGCGTCCGGCACCTAATCTAGTCTTCGACGTCTTCTCACCAGCGCGGAGCTAAGTGCTGCCACTGGGCATGGGAGGGAGCCCCAGGGCCTAAGGCCGGCGCTCCTGAGACTCCGGGCATGTACAGCCCCAACTCATTATTACGTGAGAGTGTCACGGGCGGCGAGCTTCACAGGCGTTGGCCTTCTTCATAGGCTCCGGGCCTTTTCCAAAACGCGACAACTTCATAGGCATTCGCCTTCTTCACAGGCTCGGGGCCTTTTCCAAAACACGACAGCTTCACAGGCATTCGCCTTCTTCACAGGCTCCAGGCCTTTTCCAAAACGCGACAGCTTCACAGGCATTCGCCTTCTTCACAGGCTCCGGGCCTTTTCCAAAACGCGACAGCTTCACAGGCTTCGGGCCTTTTCCAAAACGCGACAGCTTCACAGGCATTCGCCTTCTTCACAGGCTCCGGGCCTTTTCCAAAACGCGACAGCTTCACAGGCATTTGCCTTCTTCACAGGCTCTGGCCTTTTTAGGGGTAGAACCTCCGGAGGTGCTAGATGTTCCATGCATTCTGGACTGGCTCCCCCTCCTGAGTCTCCAAGCACGTGGAGCCGGGCCTGGAAACATGAACAACTTTGAACGGGCCCTCCCACATGGGAGAGATCTTGTGCAGCCCCTCCCTGGAGAGAACCCGCCTGAGCACGAGGTCTCCTACCTCGAGAGTTCTGGGGCGGATGTTGCGGCAGTGATATCACCGCAGTGCTTGTTGGTACCTCGCCGCTCGCAGCGCGGCTTCTCGGCGACGTTCCTCCCCCAGCAGGAGGTCCATCCCCCGCATGGCGTCCTACTGCGCCTCGTCGAACGCCAGGACCCGCGCGGAGCGATGTCTGACCTCGTGAGGGAGGACCACTTCGGCTCCGTAGACCAGGAAGAACGGGGTCTCTCCAGTCGGCTTGGTCGCGGTTCTGCGGATGGACCACAACACGGACTGAAGCTCTTCGTACCAACCTCTGCCGCAGGCCTCCAGCTTCTTCTTGAATGTCCTGGTCTTGAGGCCCCTAAGGACCTCCGCGTTGGCTCGCTCGGCCTGGCCGTTGCTTCGGGGGTGCGCCACCGAAGCGTAGCATATCTGCGTTCCAAGGTTAGCACAGTATGTTTTGAAGAGGTTACTGGTGAACTGCGAACCGTTGTCCGTGATGATGCGGTTCGGCACCCCGAACCGGCTCACGATGCCCTTGATGAACTTGACCGCGGAGCCCGCGGGAATGGTGCGGACAGCCTCTACTTCAGCCCACTTGGTGAACTTGTTCACGGCGATGTAGAGGTAGCGGTAGCCCCCTGGCGCCCGAGGAAACGGGCCCAAGATGTCCAGCCAACAGACTGTGAATGGCCACGAAAGGGGTATAGTCTGCAGGCCTCCTGCTGGCTGATGAATCTGCTTGGCGTGGAACTGGCAGGCCTCACAAGCATTCACTAGTTCGACGGCGTCATTGAGCGTGGTGGGCCAATAAAACCCACTACGGAACGCCTTGCCGACGAGGGTCCGTGATGATGAATGATGCCCACAGTCTCCGCCGTGTATATCTTCCAGCAGTTCCTTCCCTTGCTCCCTGGAGATGCAGCGCAGGGATACATCGTTTGGTCGCTTCCGGTAGAGCTCTCCATCCTTGATGCAGTATGCCGTGGCCTGGCATGCCACTCGCTCCGCTTCCTCCTCCTTCTCCGGCAGGGTCCCTTGTGTTAAGTAACTCCGGAGCTCCGTGATCCAACATCCCTCCTGAGGTTCCATCGTTAGGAGCAGGCGTGCTCCTGAGGCTGGGCCACAGGCCGGGGCTCTTGAGGCAGGTGGCTGGGGGAGCTCCTCCCGGGGTTGAGCCCTGTTTGATAATGACGGCAGGGCCGAGGGATTGAAGAGCCGCTCCTCGAAAACGCCAGGCTCCTGAGGTAGCCACCTGGATGCCCGTTTGGCGATGTCGTCGGCCTCCTGATTGGTGCCACGGGGCACATGCTGCAACTCCAACCCCCAGAACTGCTTCTCCATCCTGCGGACCTCCGCAAGGTAGGCCTCCATGTGCTCATCCTTCGGCTCTTACACCTTGTTGGAGAAAATTTACAAGGAGCTGTGAATCGCCCTTGATGGTGAGGCGTTTCACCCCCACGGCAGCTGCGGCCTTCAAGCCCGCTATTAATCCTTCATACTCTGCTATGTTGTTGGAGACCTTTTCACCTTTCTAGAAGCAGATTTGCAGAGCGTAGTAGAGCTTGTCCTGAGTGTGCGATATAAGCACCGCCCCAGCCCTAGCGCCATGCCTGGAGAATGCTACATCGAAGTACATGACCCAGCCTTCTGGCGCCTCGCTTCCCGGGGAGAGGGACCGATCCTCGTCGGCCTTGAGGCCTAGTGCCTCCGTCCATTCTGCCACAAAATCCGCCAACGCTGCTCCCTTGATGACTTTGGTCGTGCTGAATTCGAGCTGAAACGCTTGCAGTTATATGTTCCACTCAGCGACCCTTCCAGCTGTGTTAGGGCTCTTGAGCACTCTCTCCAGGGGGTATGATGAGACGACCTTGATGGGGTGACCCTGAAAATAGTGCCGCAGTTTGCGCGAGGCCACCAGTAGCGCGAGGAGGAGTTTCTGAGGCATGGGGTACCGTGCCCTCGCATCCCACAACACCGTGCTGACGAAGTACACCGGGTGCTCTACGACGTTGGGTGCATCAGTATAGGCGGCTCCCTTCGAAGACCACGGCGCCTCTTGAGGCGATGAGGCCTTCCGAGGCTGGCCATCTAGGGGAGGGGCCTCTTCCGCCTCCGATGCACTCCTCTGCGGCGGCTGATCCTCCTCAGCCGTGGGGGCGGTTTCTGTGGGTCTTCCTTGTTCCTGCTTTGCCTTGTTCCGGGCTGCTGTTGTGGTTTTGATTCGACGCTCCTCTCTAACCACCACCAGGGCTGCTCTGGCGGAGTACGGAGTGGCGGCGAGGTAAAGCACCAGGGGCTCTTGAGGGTGCGGAGCCACCATGACCGGTGGGCTGGTCAGGTATCTCTTGAGATCTTGGAACGCCTTGTTGGCTTCTTCAGTCCACTCAAAGGGCCCCTTTTTCTTCATTAGCTGGAAGAAGGGCAGCGCTCGTTCCCCCAACTTGGAGATGAAGCGCCCTAGCGCGGTCATGCGCCCAGTGAGCTTCTGCATTTCTCTGAGGGTCTTCGGAGGGCTCATGTCTTCCACTACCTTGACCTTTTCCGGGTTAGCCTCGATGCCTCGGTGGGACACGAGGAAACCCAAGAGCTTGCCCGAGGGGACTCCGAACACACACTTCTCTGGGTTGAGCCATAGGTTCACTGCGTTGAGGCTCGTGAAGGTTTCCTCCAGGTCTTGTATCAGGGTCCTGGCCTCCCGAGACTTTACCACAATGTCATCGACGTAAGCTTCAACATTCTTCCCGAGCTGCAGGCCCAAGGTGATGTGCATCAGCCGCTGAAAGGTCGCCCCAGCGTTACGCAGCCCGAACGGCATGCACGTGTAGCAGTACACCCCACACGGGGTTAGGAAGGCTGTCTTTTCGACGTCTTCTACCGCCATCTTGATCTGGTGATACCCAGAAAAGGCATCCAAGAAGCATAGCAGGTCGCATTCCGCGGTGGAATCGACGATCTGGTCGATGCGGGAAGCGGGAATGGATCTTGCGGGCATGCTTTGTTGAGGTTGGTGAAGTCGACACACATGCCCTCCTTCCCTCCCTTCTTTGGCACAACGACAGGGTTGGCCAACCAATCCGGGTATCGGACCTCGCGAATGACCCCAGCGGCTTCTAATTTGCGGGTCTCTTGGACGATGAAGGCTTGCTTTTCTGTGGACTGCCGCCTAGCCTTCTGCTTCACAGGGCACACGTTGGGGCACACGTTGAGGTGATGCTCGATTACTCTCCTAGGGATCCCTGCCAACTGGTCAGGCTCCCAAGCGAATACCTTCTTGTTTGCGTGCAGGAACCCGACCAGGGCCTCCTCCTGCTCGGGTTCGAGGTTGGCGCCTATGGTGAAAGTGGCGTTGGTGGACCCGTCCTCATCGACGGGTATCTGCTTGGTTTCTGCCTTGTCCTAGGTGAACAACTGTTTCTTCTTGGCGGGTGCAGCCCCCTTGGGCTCGGGGGTCTCCAAGTCGGTGGGCCGCACCGACGCCGCCGTCTTGAAGGCGAGCTTGAGCACCCGCAACGCGTCTCCGGTGTCCCCGTGCACGGTGAGGACACCGCTGCTCCTGGGCATCTTTATGAGGTTGTACGCCGGGTGCGTCGTGGCCATGAATTGGGCCAGTGCTAGGTAGCCGAGGATGGCGTTGTAGGGGAGGCCGATGGGGGCGATGTCGAAGTCGACCAGCTCCGTGCGGAAGTTGTTGTAGGTGCCGAAGGTTACTGGGAGCCGGATCTGTCCCAAGGAGCTGGATGATCCGCCCCCAACGCCTAAGAAGGGCCGGCTGGGTTGCAACCGTTCCAGGGGTATGCAGAGGAGGTCGAAGGCCTCGACCGAGAGCACGCTGAGGCCCGCACCGCCGTCGATGAGAGTTCTGGTGATGGCCACCTGGCAGATGGTAGGGGTGCACAGCATGGGGAGTGCACCCGAGCAGGCCGAGTTGGGGGGTGGTCCTCCGAGCTGAAGGTCAGGCCGGCCTTGGGCGCCGCCCGGTCCGGGAGAGCCCCATGTCGCGTGGAAGCGGCGCTGACCCGGCAGATGAACGGCTTGACATGGTGACTTGTAGGCGGCACCTGCGAGCCGCCCAGAAGGACCGCGACGACCGGGGGTGTTAGTGTAGCGCGATGGGCGGGGAAGAGGCCGCGGGGCTCTTCCCAAGAGGCCACGGAGGCTGCCGGCGGGTGGAGCAACCATGTGCGCGGAGCGCAGGTGGGGGCCATGGGGAGCCAGTTGACCATGACCCTATTGTCACCTCCAGCTTCGAGGAGGGCCTCCTCGCTCGCCGGCAAGAAGGCCAGCGGATCTATCGGACCGCCGTAGCGCGGCGGCGTCGTTGGCTTGAACTTGTCCGGCCACCGTACCCGTTGCAGGGATGGGGACAGGGCTCGGAGCCCCCTAGCCCCCGTGCTAGCGATGGCGGCCGGACCGGGCGACGCGCTGCTCATCGCGAGGCAGGTCGTGGCGGTGGCGGAAGAGAAAACTCCGGTGCACCCCTACCTGGTGCGCCAAATGTCGGATTTCGGGTTCCGGCAGACCCTTGAGGTTCGAACGCTGGCGTGCGCGCGGAGATTTTGCTTCCCACCTACCTGCACCCCTCCGCCGCGCTAAGATCTAAGCTATGTTAAGAACAACACAAGAGACACTGGGTTTATACTGGTTCGGGCCACCGTTGTGGTGTAATACCCTACTCCAGTTTGTGGTGTGGTGGATTGCCTCTTGAGCTGATGATGATGAATGATACATGGAAGAACAGCCTCGCGAGGGTCTGTTCTTGGCTAGGGCGATGAACTGCTGGGAGGAGTTCAGCCACTCTTCTCTCTCTGATCGAACTCCTTCTCTTAATCCTTCCCCCAAAAGACCCCCCTCTTCTGTGGGTGGCTGGTCCTATTTATAGAGGCTCTGGTCCTCTTCCCAAATATTGAGCGGGAAGGGAGCCAACAATGGCGGGCTAATTTTAAGGGGGACAGCTAGTACTAGCTACCTTGACAAAAGTAGTCTTCGCCTGGACAAAGCTCTGGTGGTGACGCCGTCTTGGGCTCCACGATGACCTCCGTCTTGCAGTCTTCCTGGTCTGGGTCTTGTTGCACCGAAATGGCAACCTTTGCCTGATGCCTCTGTACTCCACGGCTGCGCTTGCCCCCTTTGCACCAAAGGGGAGAGGAGGACACAACGCGGGCTGGCACCCTCTTGGCGCCCTTGGTCGTCATGGCTTGCGTCACGGGCACCTCGTGAGGTACCCCGCCTTGATCTCTCCGCCTCCTCGCGAGCCAGCCTGGTGAGGCCGTTCCTGAGGAAGCTCCGTGTCGTCCGCCCTGCGAGGCTTGGCCCCTTGCGAGGGTCTTGGGTCTGTGTTGATGAAGATGGGCCGTGCTGGGCCCCCCTTTGTGCCATGCCGCAGGCCGCAGGCAGGCAAGTCTGGGGACACCCGTTCCCAGAACGCCGACAAACTCCATCCGAACTATGTCGCGATCTGGCCCGATATAGAGGCGCCGCACACCCCCTTTGCTTCAGTGATGAAGTAATGGAACATGAATTCCCAGAAGGGTTCAAACCCGTGAATATCGAATCATATGATGGAACAACAGATCCCGCGGTATGGTTTGAAGACTTTATTCTCCACATTCATATGGCCAGCGGAGATGAACTTCATGCCATCAAATACCTCCCCCTAAAACTCACGGGACCGTCCCGACACTGGCTGAACAGCCTGCCTGAAAATTCTATTGGCAGCTAGGAAGAACTAGAAGACGCCTTCCGTGAAAACTTCCAAGGCACATACATCATACCTCCAGATGCCGATGACTTAAGTCACATAGTTCAACAACCCGGAGAGTCAGCTAGGAAATTCTGGACCATGTTCTTAACTAAAAAGAACCAAATTGTCGAATGCCCGCGGCCTTTAAGCATAGCATCCATGACAAATGGCTCACCCGACACCTCGTCCAAGAAAAGCCGAAGTCCATGGCAGCCCTCACGACACTCATGACCCGCTTTTGCGTGGGCGAAGATAGCTGCCTAGCCCTTAGCAATAACAATACAAGCGAACCTGGCACCTCTGAAGCCAGAAATAGCAATGGCAAGCCCCAACGGAATAGACCCAAGCGTCGAAACAACGATAACAACACTGATGACATGGCGGTCAATGCCGGATTTAGTGGCTCGAAGTCTGGTCAGCGGAAGAAACCATATAAACGGAACAATTCCGGCCCTTCCAGTCTGGACCACAAACTCGACCGTCCATATAAAAGCCATGACACCCCTGATAAACCACACAATCATACCTACCGGAGTTGTTGGGTCTTTAAACAAGCCGGCCAGCTAAAGGCCGAAGACAAGGAGAAGGGGTCGCAAAGTGAGAATGTCGACAAGGAGCCCTGTCCGCCGAACACAGGGGGACAAAAGAAGTTTCCCCCTCAGTTCAAAACGGTGAACATGATATATGGTACCCATATCCCCAAGAGGGAGCGCAAGCGCGCGCTCAGGGACGTCTATGCGACAGAGCCAGTCGCCCAAAAATTCAACCCATGGTCGTCCTGCCCGATTGTCGGGGGTTTGGTGCGCATATGCCAACGGATGGCTTATCATGGTGGGGGCGAGTAGAACGTCGCCGGTGCCTAGAAACGGGATGAGGTGAAGACATGCACGCCGGCAAATCTTACCCAGCTTCGGGGCTCTCTGGGGAGATAATACCCCTACTGCTGCTCTGCGGGCTCTCTGCATGATCTCTATGGCAAAGTGTTTACACGGTTGCTCCTTGAGCTATTTTCTGGCGGTAGGAGAGGGCAAGGCTAGCTCTCCCCTTCTATATGATCTGGTCTAGAGCTAATGGGTTCCAACCCTTTGCATGGGTGCCCTGGGGGGTTTATATAGGCCTACCCCCAGGGGTACAATGGTAATCCGGCTGGACGCGGGCCCAGTCGTCAGTGCCTCTGGCCTCTGTCTTCTCTGCTGACCACTGGGCCCGCCGGCTGGCGGGCCCCGCCGACTGGCCTGGTTCGGAGCCGACAGGCCGCGTCCACCGTGGGAGGGTCTTGCCGGCTGCTGATTACTGTAGCCGTGCTTCTGATGATGCGGGCTTGATCATGAGGTCGTGGCAACAGCCTCGCCGCCTGGCGGGCGATCACTCTTCCCACTCCCCATCACGTCTTGATTAATGGCGCATGGGCCCCAAGGGAGGGCTCGGCCGACTCCCCCGGGCCGACTCCCGATCAGGTCCGACTGGTGGTTCTCCTGCAGTCCCCCGAGGTCTCACTGACTGGTGGGGCCTTCTGCCTCCAGGCCGTACAAACAAGCCGTCGTGGGTGCAGGATTCGTCCCTGTGGCACTGATGTCAGGGCCGGCATGGCGACAGTGCCAAGCCGCGCGGAGATCTTCCGGGGTACGGCGTGTTGTGGCCATGCCTGCCCTTGGTGAGGGGCGGGGGTGGGCTTCGCTGCAGCCACGCCCCTGCCTCGTCCCCTTTGATGAGGTCATGGGGTTTGTTGGAGTCGTAGGCCGACTCCCCAAAGCCGACTTCTTTGGAAGTTGTCCCTGGGACTCGGCCGTGAGCAGGCAGTCGGCCGCCCTGCCATCGATTCCTCAGGAGGCGGCTCTTTGTCCTGGGGTCTTGAGGCGCGCAGCCTGCCCCGATGTCTTGAAAGGTTCTGGGCCTCGGGTTGGCCTACCCGTGGCCCATTACTTCGACAGTAGTCCCCGAAGCTGGTGAGGCGCCGCGGACGATCGGCCGAAAAACCTCACCAGTTTCTCTTTCCGGGTGCTCAACACATGGTCTTTAATTGACTTCTGCCGGGCTGACTAGAAGGAGTCAGACTTGCTCAACTCGGACTCACTCAATTCCGGCTCGCTCAGTTTTTCGAGCGTGGCGGCGGGGTTTAAGTGGCGTGCTAGCTAAGTCTCCATGCCGCCGACCATTCTAGGCCTGTCACGTGAGGGCACGTGGCTAGGCCGTCCTGCCAGCCTACGCGCGCGACGGGACAGGCCCATCGGCGGGGCCCGCCACTACCGCGCCTCGGCGCCCGAGTGGATCCGCTGCGGCCCCGGTGGACGGTTGGGATTCCCGTGGAGTTACTGCGCGCAGTAACTTTATCGTGGATCATGGGGGTCGTGGGGTCGTGGGCGCAGTAAATCCCCACGTCCGCCCCCTCGGCTTCGCAGCCCACGAGGCTATAAGTAGGGGGAAGAGGGGGCACGCGCGCCCCTCCTTCCCACTACTCCTCGTTCTCTTCCTTCTTGCTGCTCCTCGCTCTCGTCCTTCCTCTTCTCTTCTTCGCTCTGCCGCGCGCCCAGGCTCCGGCGAACGCTGCGGCGACAGCTCTCGATGAGTTCCTCCTCCGCCGCCGCGCCTCCCCCAATGCGCTCCGGCACCTGGGACGGCTCTGAAGTTCATGAAGACCACATCGAGTTCCTCCGTCGGACTAGTCGGGTCCCCGGCGAGGATCGTGTGCAGGTGCGTCTTGCGCCGAAGGGGGAGATTTCCCCCGCGCCACAGGGCGAGCGGGTCATCTTCCGCTTGCACTGCCTGCGCGGGTTGGGGCTGCTGGCGAGCAGTTTCTTCCGGTCCTTCCTGGAGTTCTACGGCCTCCAGCCGCACCACCTCACCCCCAACGCAGTTGTGTTGTTGTCCGCCTTCGTGGCCATGCGCGAAGGTTTCCTCGGAGTCCTCCCGACCCTCGAGCTCTAGGGGGAGTTTTTCTTCTCCAAGCTCGGCACCGAGGCGGCGGGCGTGCCGGCTCAGTGCAGCTCTTTCATCGTCGTGCGAAGGTTGGGGGCCGACAATCCCTTCCCCTCCACCTCGCTGATCAAGTCGGTGAAGATGTGGCAGAGATCCTACTTCTACGTTAAGAACGCCTCTGCGAGGGGGGACTGGGTCAACCTGCTGGCTTTCGAAGCTAGCTCGCCGGCTGGGCGACTGCCCAACTGGTCGTACCGGGCCAAGTCGCTGATGCCTGCGGGAGCCGGCGCCATCACGCGACTCCGAGTGCTGACGCAGTCGGAGGGTCTGACTGGTCCGGACCTGCTGGCCGCCTTCGTTTCACGCCGAGTTCTCCCACTCCAAGGCCGCCCTCATATGATATGCCAGATGAGCGGGCACCGCGACCCGAGTCAGATGTGCACCAAGGACATGCCTCACGAAGAGGTGGCCTTCATGGTGAACTACCTCTCGGACAGCAGGCTCCTGGAGGACTGGCGGTTCGGCAAGGAGCCATACTCCTGCGCCAACCCCCCGCCCGTGGTGAGTCGCCTTTCTTTTGTTTCTTTGGATTGTCTTCTTCTTGCCGAGTTTTGTTTTGACCAGTCGGCTTTGTTAAGAATCCCCTCCTCCACCCATCAGCCGGCACCTCGGGGCTGGCCAGCGAGTTCCTCCCTGACCGGGCGGAGAGCGACGTCGACGACCCCAATCTGGGGGCGGCGGCTATGGAAGATGATGCCGAGGGAGGAGGAGGAACAGCAGGCGACTTCAGGCCCTCGGCCACTTTCGCCGACTGGCCTGACGACGACGCCGAGGGAGAAGTCGCCCCTCGCCATCGGCCAGGATCCAGCCAGCTTGGCGCGGGCTCTTCTGTCACGCCGGGCGCTCCAGGCGGCGGAAAGAAGCGCAGGGCCGTGCCGACCTTGTTCGGCAGTCGGACGAAGAAGCCCAAGGGTTCGGCTGGGGCGACCCGGCGGGACGAGGAGGCCGCGAAGGCCATCCGCTTCCGTAAGGAAGTGAAGAAGCCTCCATTGGTCTCCGCATAAGTATTCTGTCTTCAAAGTTTTATTCTTTCTTTGTGACTTTGTCTAAGTCTCTGCTTGCCCTTCTTGCTTCAGGGCTCCCCTCTCTCTTGAGAGGGTCACCGCCGCCTCCGTCATGGGGTCAGCGGAGACGTCTGCCACCACTCGGTGGATTGACCCTGCTGCTGACCTCCGGGAGGCGACGGAGCGGAATGCGCAGGAGAAGCGCAACGAAGAAGAGGCCCTCCGCCTGGAGAAGGCGGAGGCCGACAGGGCGGAGGCCTCTGCCAAGAAAAAACTGGCGGAGGCCGAAGCCGCCACCGTGGCGAAGCGGCAGGCTGAGGAAGTCGCACGCCGCCAGTCGGCGGTGCTCGTTACCCCGTTGAACTCTGCGCCGCCACCTCCGGAGTTCACGGGACAGACTGAGGAAGCCGGCAGGGAGAACCCCGTCGTGGAGGGGGAGGGCGGCGACCCCTCTACGCCGGATGTGAACGTTCCGCCGCCGCCTCCGCCGCCGTCTGAAGGTGCGCAGGGCGAGCAGCCGGCGGGCCCTCCGGTGTCACCGACCGAAGACGAGGCCATGGCGAGGCTACTCCTTCAAGTCGGCTCGCCAACGCGCCGCCGTCTGGAGAAGGCGACTTCGGCACCCCGCCCCCTGGAAGCCGGCGCCGCCAGCTCGGCCGTCCCAGACGCCGAGGCGACGAGCGCCGCACCCATTGGGTGGGTGCGAGGAGGTGTCATAGGGCCGCTGAACCAGGCGCTTCTGGACATCCAGGCGAAGCTTCGTGCCGAGGGCGACGCTCTCCAGAATTGCACCAAGGCGTACCTGGCGTCACGGGCAGCCGTCCGGGTATGTTTTTCCTTTTGGCCTTTGTTTTTCTTGTTCCTCTCTGTGGGGGCGCGCCAGCGCACCCACTGGGTGTAGTCCCCGAGTTTCGGGCTGGCTGCTGAGCAGGCAGCCCAGAACTCCAATTGATGAACTTTGGGTGTTAACTTTTTGTCTGAAACGTTCGTCACAGGATTACCACAACCTCCGGGTCACTGCCTTCAACTGTAACATCGAAGAGCTGGGCAAGCGGACCGCCGATCTGTTGGAGAGCCGGAGTAAGTCCTTTTCCTTCTTCACGGGGGCGCGCTAGCGCACCCACGGGCTGTAGTCCCCGAGATTCGGGCCGACTGCTGAGCAGTTGGGTCGGATCTCCTCGACGACCTTCTTTACTGATGACTTGACGCCTTATTTCTTTCTTCTTCTCAGGGGCCAACGCTGCTCTTCAACAGCAGCTGAGCGACACCAACTCCGCTTTGCGCGCCAAAGAGGAGGAGTGCAGAAAGCTCGCCACGGAGCGCGATCCGCTGGCCACTCAATTGGCAGAGCAGAAGGAGCTGCTTGTGAAGACGCAGAGGGAGGCGGAGGAGACGGAAACCACCCTCCTGGCCGAGTTCGCAAGCGATCGCTCCTCCTGGTCTGACAAGGAGGCGCTACTGTCCTCCGGCTTCCACGAGATTGAAGACATCATTGATGGTGAGTTTCTTTATTTTCTTTCTTCGAGATGCCGACTTAAGTCGTGCCGACTCCTGGTTTTTGACTTGCTTCTTCGTTTCTTCGCGTCTTTGCAGACTTCTTCCCTGGGCAGTCGCAGGCCGCCATCCAAGCCATCGAGGCTGATCGTGAACGTCGGAGGGCGGAGGGCGCAGAGATTGCCACCGATGCCCCCGAACTCTTGACGAGCACATCCTGAGCATCAAGGCTCGCCTTCGGCCGACTCACCGGATGCTGCGCCGGCTTCAACGTGTCGGTGCCCAGGCGATTGCCGCTCTGTGGCCGGATATGCAGGCTCTGCGCACCCCTAGCCTAACGGCCAACTGGCTGGTGGTCGCGGTTGGTCGTCTTGAGGCCTGGAAGGGCTCTTCGGCCTGAGCTGGAGTGCGCCGGGCCTTGGAGTTCGTCAAGGCATGGTATCCGGGGCTGGACCTAGACCGGCTGGCCACGCTTCGGTCGGAGGCCCAACCGGAGCTGGCGGCCGCGGAAGACGCCCTCGTCAAGCGTGCTGCGGCGACCGCCGAGTACACCGACACCAGCATCTTCGTCCCCGAGCGGTCTGAAGACGGCGAGGAGGTACCGCCGGAGTGGTTTGGAATGAACCCAGACTACGGCGAGGACTCGGCGGAGGTGATTGGCTCCAGCGTTGAGGAAGAGGGCGAGGCGGAGGACGGAGGCGAGGCGGAGGCACCAGAAGATGGAGCAGACGGCCAGCCTCAGCTTGACCGTGCCTCAAGCAACGAGCCGCGTGCGACCGACCCGACTGCCGCCAGAGGCGATCGAGCCGAGACTAGCCAGCCGGCCGCCCCGACGCCTGGCGCTGGCGCTTCCTCCGACCCTCCGAGTCCGTCTGCTGCTTCCTAAGCTACCGCTGTATCTTTGTTTTGTCTGCTTCAGTAGTCTTTGAAAAACTTGTTAATTCGCACAATTCCACCCGCGGGGTGTATTTTGAACCTCTACTCGAAAATTTGGCGAAGGGCCTATGTTATGTAAATATATTTATCTGAGTTCTATCTTTTCTTGCTCATTGCTCTTTTGGCTTTTTTCCTTTGCCGTTTTCTCTTAGTTGTCTGCCTTGCCAATCGGACAGCCGCTCTGTGGACTGTTGCTGGATCAAGTGCTTGGCTACTTTGGGAAAGCAAGTACTTGGCCGTTTTTAAGAGTTTTTGAGTAAGTTGGATAGAAGACGGCAATCCGACTATCGGAGAGTCAGTTTGTGACAAAGGCTGGAAGCCGTCTTGAGCTATGTTCTATGCTTTGAGTCCTTAACCATTTTTTCATGCGAACACCCATTCTACCTTACCTCTGCCCACCGTACAGTCGCTCTGCGAGGTACGGCTTCTGACAGAAGACGGTTTAGGTGTTACACACTACTTGTCCGGCTGCAGGAAGCATTTCATAGTGCAAGGCGGCAAGTCCCCGGGCCGACTTGTCGAGCCCGGTGCCAAGCGGCATGACAAAGAGTATCATACTTGTAGGCATAATTTTTATCATACAGACAAAAGAGGGCAGTCCTCAAGCTCGTCTCGGGGGGCCCGAAGTCTTGGTACATTAATACAAAAGGTAGCGTGGTACATACTGCATCAACTGTAAAATCTTCGGAGGAGATTTGCATTCCATGGCCGCTCTGTCTCCTTGCTGGATTCATCCCTCTTGCGTGCTCGGGGCTTCTGAGCGT
Organism: Triticum urartu; assembly: GCF_056163025.1. Taxonomy (NCBI): domain Eukaryota; kingdom Viridiplantae; phylum Streptophyta; class Magnoliopsida; order Poales; family Poaceae; genus Triticum; species Triticum urartu. The sequence goes on from NC_141876.1 coordinate 447,065,044, forward strand.
CGATCAGGTAGTAGGAATCGTTGCCCAGTACTTTGCTGATGATGAAAGGGCCTTCCCAAGGCGCCGGCAGCTTGTGCTGGCCGGCTGTTCGCTGGATCAGCCGGAGCACAAGGTCGCCTTCTTGGAAAGATCTTGCCTCACCTTCCTGTTGTGGTATCGGTGCAGGCTTTGCTGGTAGATGCTGGACCAGCTGAGTGCCAACAGCCGGCCATCTTCCAACAGATCGACGCCGTCTTGTCGTGCTTCTTCAGCTTCCTCCTCAGTGTACATGGTGACTCGTGGGGAGTTGAACTCTATGTCCGTTGGGATGACGTCTTCGGCACCGTAGACGAGGAAGAAGGGCGTGAAGCCGGTTGACTTGTTTGGAGTCGTGCGCAGACTCCAGAGGACGGCTGGTAGCTCGTTGAGCCAGCAGTCGGCCGAGCGCTCCAGAGGCTCGATAATCCGAGGCTTGATGTCGAACAGGATGAGGCCGTTTGCTCGCTCCACTTGGCCGTTTGACTGCGGATGGGCGATGGACGCTAGGTCCAGTCGGATTCCCTGTGTTGCGCAGAAACGGGCCAAGGCGCCTTTGGCGAAATTTGTGTCGTTGTCGGTGATGATGCTGTGTGGTATGCCATACCGAATTGTGATGTCGGAGATGAACGTTACGGCAGTCGGACCGTTCAGCTTCTTGATTGGCTTTGCTTCTATCCACTTGGTGAACTTGTCCACTGCGACAAGTAAGTGAGTTAAACCACCTCGTGCTGTTTTGAATGGTCCCACCATGTCTAGACCCCAAACTGCGAAAGGCCAGGCAATGGGGATGGTCTTGAGTGCAGAAGCTGGCTGGTGCGGCTTGGAGCTGAACTTCTGACACCCTTTGTATTTTTGGACCAACTCCTTGGCCTCTTCCAAGGCAGTTGGCCAAAAGAAACCATGTCGAAAGACTTTGGCGACGAGTGCTCTTGAACCCGCATGGTGGCCGCACTCGCCTTGATGGATGTCTTTGAGAATCGCTTGGCCTTGCTCTGGCTCTACGCAGCGGTGGTAGACACCAGTGACGCTGCGCCTGACCAGCTCTCTGTTGACTATGGTGTAGGTTGCCGCCCGGCGTTGTATTTCCCGAGCTGAAGTTTCATTAGTCGGCAGCTCTTTGTTCACCAGGAATTTGAGGATGGGCTGGGCCCATGAGGGTGCTGCTATTTCTTTGACTGCTAGAACTGTGACTTGGACGAGGGCGGTTGGGCTGGGAGGCGGCGGGTTGGAGTCAACAACCGCTTGCTGGGTTGATGATGTCCCCAGGCCGACTGGCGCGATCCTTGGGCCGAGTTCTGGAGTCTTCAAGTCCTCCACCGTAGTCTCCGGGCAAGGTTTGGCTGTGGCAGTTTTGGGGTCTTCCGCCAACATCCTCGTTCCGACTGCCGGAGCTCTGGAGTCGGATCCGACGTCTTTGGGAGGAGCCGGCACAAAAATGGAGTCTGATTCTGGTGAAGGCTTGACAGATGGCTTAAGCAGGCGTTGAAGGGCGACACCAGATGGTGTTGCTTGGCGGGTAGAGCCCATTCGTGCAAATGCATCTGCTTGGTCGTTGTCATTTCTCGGCACATGGAGGAACTCGCACGCTTCGAAATACCCGCTGAGTTGCTGCACGAGGAAACGGTAGCTCGCCATGTTTGCATCCTTCGCGTCCCAGTCGCCAGATGATTGCTGGACCACTAAGTCCGAGTCGCCATAACACAAGATCCGGCGGATGCCAAGCTCTTTGGCAAGCCGGAGCCCGTGAATGAGCGCCTCGTACTCCGCGACGTTATTGGAGGCGGCAAAGTGGATTTGCAGCGCATATTTGAGCTTGTCGCCTTTGGGAGAGGTGAGGACGACGCCGGCTCCCAAGCCAGTGCGCATCTTGGAGCCGTCGAAATGCATCCGCCAATGGGTGGAATCAGGTGCTGGAGGTAGGTACTGGGTCTCGGCCCAGTCGACGAGGAAGTCGGCCAGTGCTTGTGACTTGATAGCGGTGCGGGGCTGGTAGTGGATGGTGTAAGGAGCCAGCTCTATGGCCCACTTGGCCACTCGACCAGAAGCATCTCGGCTACCGATGATCTCGGCAAGTGGGGCCGTGTAGACCACCGTGATTGGATGCTCTTAAAAGTAAGGCTTCAATTTCTTGGCAGCAAAGTGTACGCCATAGCACATCTTCTGGTAGTGGGGGTAGTTCTGCTTGGAGGTCGACAGTACCTTGCTTAGGTAATATACCGGTCTCTGGACAGGTAGCGCCTTGCCTTCCTCCTTGCGCTCCACTACAATGACCGTGCTGACTACTCGGCTGGTGGCGGCGATGTACAGGAGCATAGGTTCCTTGGGAGTCGGAGCCGCCAGGACGGGTGGAGTAGTCAGCATCTTCTTCAACTGGTGAAAAGCTTCGTCCACCTTATGGTTCCACTCGAAAAAAGTGGTCTTCTTCATGAGTTGGTATAAGAGGAGAGCTTTCTCGCCCAGCCGACTGATGAATCGGCTGATGGACGCTAAGCAGCCGGTGAACTTCTGCACATCCAGCAGTCGGCTGGGTACCTCCATTCTCTCAATGGCCTTGATTTTTACTGGGTTGCATTCTATGCCGCGTTCAGAGACCAGGAAACCTAGGAGCTGGCCGGCTGGTACTCCGAAGACGCATTTCTCGGGGTTGAGCTTGATGTAGAACCGGCGCTGGTTCTCAAAAGTCTCCTTGAGGTCTTCCAGCAGTGTTCCACACTTTTTCGTCTTCACCACCACGTCGTCCACGTAAACGTGGGCGTTCCTGCCGAGCTGCTTGAGGAGGCACTTCTGCATGCAATGCTGAAAGGTGGCACCAGTGTTCCTTAAGCCGAACGTCATGGTGAGGTAGCAGATGGCTCCAAACGGCGTGATGAAAGCAGTTTTCAGTCTGTCAGCCGGGTTTAGCTTGATCTGGTGATATCCTGAGTATGCATCCAAAAAACTCAACAACTCGCATCCGGCTGTTGAGTCTATCACCTAATCGATTCTTGGTAAAGCAAATGGGTCCTTGGGGCAGGCCTTGTTGAGGCTCGTGTAGTCGATACACATTCACCACTGCTTGTTCTTCTTTAGTACCAGGACCGGATTTGCTAGCCATTCTGGAAAGAACACTTCCATAATGAAGCCGGATGCTAGGAGTCGGGCTATCTCTTCTCCGACAACTCTTCTCTTCTCTTCTGATAAGCGGCGCAGGGGCTGTTTGACCGGCTTTGCATCAGTTCGGACATGTAACTTGTGCTCGGAGAATTCTGTCTGTACACCTGGCATGTCTTTGGGGGACCATGCGAAGATGTCCCGATTCTCACGGAGGAAATCGGCGAGCTCGCCTTCCTATTTGCTGTCGAGGTTTGCACCTACGACGGCGTACCTCTCTGGGTGCTCCAGGTCCAAGGGTATCTTCTTTGTCTCTTTGACCGGCTTGAACGAACCCTCAGCTTCCGACTCTTTTGGGTTGGGCGATACCTCAGGCTGCTTGCCGGCCATCGACACTACTTGCTCAAGGAGCCGCTTCTCAGCCGCGATTACCAGGGACTCGGCCAGCCAACTGCTCTCTGCTGCGCAAGCAGACGACTTACGGTAGTCACCAGCCACGGTCAGAATTCCCCTGGAACTGGGCATCTTCATCTTAAGGTAGGCATAGTGGGGAACCGCCATGAACTTGGCCAAGGCAGGTCGGCTAAGCAGCGCATGGTATGGGCTCTCAAGATCCACCACCTCAAACCAAACGGGCTCTCTACGGAAGTGATTTTTGTCCCCAAAGAGGACGTCCATCAGGATCTTGCCGATTGGCGAGAAGGAAAGCCCAGGAACAATGCCGTGGAACACAATTCGGCTGTTCCGAAGCTGTCTTTGCTTGATTCCTAACTTCTCCATGGTGTCCTTGTATAGGATATTGATGCTGCTGCCCCCGTCTATCAGAACTCGCGAGAAACGCGCGGCTCGTCTGTCCGTAGCAAAGGTGGCGTCCAGGACCAAGGCATAGGAGCCCGGACTCGGCATCACTTCTGGGTGTTCAGCCCTACTCCAGCTGATGGGCTTCTCAGACCAGTGCATGAACTCTGGCGTTACTGCATTCACCTCTTGTTGCTGCAGCCGCCTGCTGCGTCGATCATCAGCCACACTGGTGAACACAACATAGGCTCCATGCTCTTCTGGGTATTCGTCTTGTACCGTGCAGGCAGGGGAGGCGGAGGCGGATGCCCAGCAGGCAGGGGAGGCAGGAGGCCGTCTCCCTTGGTGATCCTGGTGAGCCAGTGGCACTTCCGGGTGGTGTGATTCGACGGCTTTGTGCCACTATGGAACTTGCAAGGTCCATCCATGGTCTACTCATAGGAGAAGGCAGGCAACCAGTTTGGCTTGCCGCCTTTCTGTCGCTTAGGCGGGGGCTGCTCATCTGGCTGCTGGGCTTCAACGGTCGCGACCTGCCGGCTGCTGGAAGCCTGCTGCGGGGCCTTGCGTTTGTTATCGCCCTGCTGTTGTCGCTGGCCGGCATCTGCCGCCGGAGTTCTTGGAGCTTGAGGAGCCACTTTGCTAGTTGTATTGATTTGAATCTCCGCCTTCATGGAGGAGTCGGCTGTGGCATACTTGTCCACTATGATCAGCAGCTCGTCGAGGGTTTCTGGCTCGTCGCAAAGGAGCTCGTGCTTGAGGAGGGTGCCTTCTCTGCACCTGGCCATGAAGTACTCGATGGCCTGCACCTTGTGCACGCCCTCGCAGGAGTTCCGGAGCTCGGCCCAACGCGTGAGGTAATCGCGAGTTGACTCGTCGGGGCCTTGCACGCACAAGGAGAGATGACGAGGCTTGGGAGGACAATTGTACGTGCTGGTGAAGTTGCGGACGAACGCTTCGCTGAAGTCGACCTAGCTGTTGATGCTGCGGGACGTTAGGCTGTTCAGCCATGTCCGGGCCATGCCCTGGAGCATGAGCGGAACGTACTTCACGGCGACACGCTTGTTGCCGTTTGCTATGATGACAACCGTGGAGTAGTCGACTAGCCAGTCTTCCGGCTTCATGGAGCCGGTATACTTGGGCGTGTCTCTTGGGAGCGTGAACCCTCTGGGAAAGGGTTCGTCCCGAATGCGGGTCCCGAAACAAGGCAGACCTAGCTCGTCTTCTTCTTCCAGCGCTAAGGATCGGTGGAGTCGGTCGATCCGATGGCGGGCGTCGTTCTCTCCAACTCCCTCTCGGCGGCCAAGGCAGTCACCGAGAGTCGGATGGTCAACAGGCGGCGGGGAGACTTGCCTCTCCTTGCGGGGAGGGGGAGGCGGACAGTCGTCCCGTCGTTCCACTGCCCTTGGGCGGCCGTCTCGGTCGCGCTCTATGGTAATGCGAGTCCGACTGTGGCTGACAGTCGGCTCCTTGTCTCTTCTTCCTCGGGCGCCGCCAGTCGGCGTCCGAGACGTTGCGCCTTGATCTCGGTGAAGGTCGTCGACGGGCCGTTGAGGCGCCTCCGCGCGGCAGCCGGTCTCGTTCTGCGTGGCGGCCGCGCCGAGAAGCCGCTGGACTCGCTCCATCATGAGGCGGCGTTCTTCGCCCTCGAAATTGTCCAGCTCGTCCGCCGCTGCCTGGGCGGCTCGGATGTTCTCCGCTGGTGTAGTATACACAGGGCGGCTTGCCCCGAACAGGTTGGCAATGGCTACGCCGCGCTGCCGGACCGCGCCAAGGCGGCTGGGCCCCGCCGGGGCCGGCGAGCCGCCGACGGTGCGATCCATCTCCCGCTGGTAGGCTTCCTACAAGCGCCTCATGCTGGTCAGCTTCTTCGCGCCTTCACCGAATGGGCGCAGTTAGGTCTTGCAGCGCCACGCCGAGCGAGTCGTGCGCTCCTCCACCGGGGAGCTCGTCATGACTGATGACTAGCACCTCGGTGACGGTGCTTCCGTTGCTCTCTGCGTAGGGGAGAGGTTCGTCGTAGACCACCACATTTGTGGGGAAAACGTCGAGCGATGCGGTGTCGGACTCGACCAGCATCGGGTCGGTGGAGCCTACGGACTCCAAGTCTACGGCAGGCTCACCGAAAACGTGGAGTTGATCGAGGAGGCCCGCGAGGAGGTTCTCGGGGCCGCCCGTGCCTGCGTTGGACAAGTACGGCCAAGGAGCTGACCGCGCAGGCGATCTCAATGCCGCTTAGCGCGTTGGGGCAAACTTCGTCTGGCGTGCCTGGCTGGCTGCGCTCACCAGGGAGGAAAAGGGTTCGTCCAGAGCAGATCTCCGGACGGCGGTGCACCAGGCCCCATGGTGGGCGCCAAATGTCGGGGGTTTGGTGCGACATATGCCAACGGATGGCTTACCATGGTGGGGGCGAGTAGAACGTCGCCGGTGCCTGGAAACGGGATGAGGCGAAGACATGCACGCCGGCGAATCTTACCCAGCTTCGGGGCTCTCCGGGGAGATAATACCCCTACTGCTGCTCTGCGGGGTCTCCGCATGATAACTATGGCAAAGTTCTTACACGGTTGCTCCTTGAGCAGTTTTCTGGTGGTAGGAGAGGGCAAGGCTAGCTCTCCCCCTCTATATGATCTGGTCTAGAGCTAATGGGTTCCAACCCTTTGCATGGGTGCCCTGGGGGTTTATATAGGCCTACCCCCCAGGGGTACAATGGTAATCCGGCTGGACGCGGGCCCAGCCGTCAGTGCCTCTGGCCTCCGTCTTCTCTGCCGACCGCTGGGGCCCCGGGGGAGGGCTCGGCCGACTCCCCCAGGCCGACTCCCGACGGGTCCGACTGGTGGTTCTCCTGTCGTCCCCCGAGGTCTCACTGACTGGTGGGGCCTGCTGTCTCCAGGCCGTACATACAAGCCGTCGTGGGTGCAGGATTCGGCCCTGCGGCGCTGATGTCAGGGCCGGCATGGCAACAGTGCCACGCCACACGGAGATCTTCCGGGGTACGGCGTGCTGTGGCCATGCCTGCCCTTGGTGAGGGGCGGGGGTGGGCTTCGCTGCAGCCACGCCCCTACCTCATCCCCTTTGATGAGGTCATGGGGTTTGTTGGAGTCGCAGGCCGACTCCCCAAAGCCGGCTTCTCTGGAAGTCGTCCCTGGGACTCGGCCGTGAGCAGGCAGTCGGCCGCCCTGCCGTCGATTCCTTAGGAGGCAGCTCTTTGTCCTGGGGTCTTGAGGGGCGTAGCCTGCCCCGATGTCTTGAAAGGTTCTGGGCCTCGGGTTGGCCTACCCATGGCCCATTACTCCGACACCAATCACCTTTGATCGCAGGGACCATCGACCACTATCCGCCATGGAGGTTCAGCGGCACTGGTCCTCAACCCAATAATTGATGGATTCCACCTCACACGAGTCCTGATGGACGGTGGCAGCAGCCTCAACCTGCTTTATCAGGATATAGTGCACAAAATGGGAATCGATCCATCAAGGATCAAGCCCACCAAAACTACCTTTAAAAGAGTTATACCAGGTGTAGATGCTCATTGCACGGGCTCAATCACATTGGAGGTTGTCTTCGGATCTCCGGACAACTTCCGAAGCGAAGAGTTAATCTTCAATATCGTTCCTTTCCGTAGTGGCTATCACGCACTGTTCAGACTAACTACATTTGCGCGATTCAATGCGGTGCCACACTATGCTTATCTCAAGCTCAAGATGCCTGGACCACGCGGTGTCATCACAGTCAATGGAAACACGGAGCGCTCAATCCGTACTGAGGAGCACACCGCGGCCCTGGCAACAGAGGTATAGAGCGGCCTTCACAAGCAGAACCTTAATTCGGCGGCCATGCTCCCGGGCATTGTCAAACGAGTCCGGACTACTCTGCAGCAGGACAGTCCAGCCCGTCAGGAGCTCGACTAGCAATCCGGCCTCCGTCTCAGTCCCAACCAAGTAGCGGCATACGTACCGCGCGTACATAAGTACACACTAAAAATACCATGGGAGGAGACGGAGGCATAACCAGACCGTGGTCCACAATATGGCTCGACCTTCCCTGGACACACATACTCTTACTTTTCTTTTTATCCTTTTCAGGATTCTTTTTCACAGGCCCCTCTCGACGGCCTCACAATCGGTCCATTCGAGGGACGGATACACCAAGGTCGCAAGTAGCACAAATGTGTGGGGAAATCTCTAGACGTTCTTCTTAACGATCATTCTACCTGCTTTCAGGACCCGTACGCAACTCCCCCTTGGTCTTGGCATGTTAAATAGCCATTGTTGCTTATCGCATTATTTTTACAAATACGCTTTGACGTATTAATCAAAATTATAATGGAAACAGTTTGTGGCTCAAATTATGTGGCACTAGCTTACTACTTCATTTTATTTTGCTATTCTTATCGGTTGCATCCGTACACTTTGGTACGACGTAATTCGCTAGGGGCTTTATTGCGCCCCATACTATGGCAACAAATTCAAACACTTCTACATTATAGTTTGGCCCCTGAATTTAGCATTATATGCATCGGCTCCGAATCATGTCTTTGTTCAATAGTTGGGTTGCCCGGCTCCTGTGCTTAGTACCTTACATTCCGCTCCAACGGCTAGGGTAGTAAAGGGAGAACTACTGCGATTGTGTCCTGGTTTATCCAGATGAGCACCTCAGTAGAGAAAGCCGAAAACTGACTGTCATTATGCCACGTGAGCCGGTCAGCTCTTCGGAGGTTAAGATCTCTTGCAATTTTTTCCGCATTATGCGACGGATCGGCCTTCACCCGATCAGGTGTCTATAGCACCGTAGTCCAGACTAACGAATACTAGCGGCTGCGCCTACATTTCTATTGTCAAACTCCTATGGCTAAGTGAGGGTGATAAAGCCACATAGTCTAATTTCCTGGTTCGTTGCACTAAACACCTCCTTCAAGGACCAATTTCTTGGATCAAGAGTGTATAGATTCCATCCCGAACACCCCCGTACTACCTACGTGGGAGCTGAAGCCGACGACGGGCGCACATGAGGTAAAATTCCAAAATAAACAGCAAACATCATATTACATATCAGTCTTGTTTTCATCATATAGGGCGGGATAACATGAAGGTACTCATTCAAAGATAATGTCTTTTGAACACTGGCCCTCCACAATGCAGGGTCCCTTGAGGACATCATCAAAATACCGCTCCGGCGTGCGATGCTCCTTGCCAGCGGGCGGTCCCTTGGTCACGAGCTTGACGGTGTCCATCTTCGCCCACTGTATCTTGACACGGGAGAAGGCCATCCGCGCACCTTCGATGTAGACCGACTGCTTGATGGTGTCAAGACGGGGGCAGGCATTGACTAGCCACTTCACGAGGCCGAAGTAGCTGTTGGGTATGACTTCGGTAGGCCATAGCCAGATTATTAAATCCTTCATGGCTAGTTCGGCCACCCTATGTAGTTCCACCAGCTGTTTTAGCTGATCGCTAAAGGGCACCGGATGTTCTGGCGCAAGGTATTGCGACCAGAACAACTTCTTCGTCGAGCTCCCCTCTTCGGCTTGAAAGAACTCCGCAGCGTCGGCAACGCTGCGCGACAGATCCATAAACGCCCATGGAGGGCGCCTTACTAGCCGCAATCTTCTCTTCACATACTTGCGCTATATAATAAAGGCCTTACCAGCCGCAATTTTTCTGGCCTCTTGGATTTCCTGGAGGGCGCCATGGGCTTCAATCCGGGCATCATGTGCGCTCTGGCGGGCCTTGGCAAGTTTGGACTCTTGATCCGCAATATTGCGCTCCAACGACTCATATTTCTGCACAGCGTCCTGGAGCTCCTGCTGGACCTCACCAACCCTAGCCTCGTGTTTCTCAAGAGCGGCTTGTTCCTTTGCCGCTCTCTCCTCGGCTTCGGCCAGCACCTTCCTGAGGGCCTCCACCACGGTCGCCGCTCCTACCAAATATCATGGCACTATGGTCAGCACAAATCATTCATCCCTTCTGGATCTACAAAAGGTCATTGCATACCTTGATGATCCTCCAGCTGTTTTTTCACGCGGTCGAGCTCTTCCTCAGTCCGCTCCAAACTCTGCTTCAGTCCGGATACCAGCATGAGAGGTCACAGCCAGCAAAGATGCCTACTTATTCACATAGACATGTATGATTAGTCTCCTGCAAAAATTAGTTCATCCTCAGTCCGGTTTTTCTTTTCGAACACCAGATAGTGCATCAGGGGCAACTATCTATACTATGACATTCCTTTTATACAACCGCGTCGCTTACCTCAAAGCCTGTTAGAAGGCTTGTGCAGGCTTCGGTCAGTCTGTTCTTGGTGGACTGAATCCTCTCAACCACCATACCCATGAAGGTACGGTGTTCCTCAACAATGGAAGCACTTCGCAGCGCTTCCAATAGAGTATCTGGTGCCTCTGGATTGACAAAGGTCACCGGTGGAATCGGTGCGCCTCCTTCTTTCAAAGGAGGTTGCTTGCTAGATTTCGGAGCCGTATAGGTCTCCGGGATCGTATTCGGCTAGGGGCCGAATTGGATTTGGCCCCCATCGCTAGTCTCCATGGGGATCTGCTCCCCCATGTGTCCGGCAGCTGAGGTATCATCCTCTGGCGCCACCATGACGGCCTCCTGTGCCTCCCCCTGGGCCGAGAGGGTCCTTCGGGACAGAAATTCAGCATCCTCCATAGCCTCGGGAGAGGAGGCCGCCGGAAGGGACCCGCTGTCCATCACCTTCAGATCCAGCGAATTTCCCGAAGATGAGGATCGCTCGAGGTCAGAACGAGCCGTACTGCAAGTGCATGATTTATCATATTAAAATTATGAAGTAGAGAGGTTGGGTATTTGTGTGCATCATCGAGTACTTATGATTCGGCTAGGGGCTTATCCCTGGGGCGCCACTTTAAGCTACTATCAATCTCTCACGCGGAATTGTCCGCGGCGGAGGCCTTCCCCTTCTTGGATGCCTCTGCCTCCAGATGCGTGGAGGACGCCCTTTTCGTCCTCCCCCCTCAGGGGGAGATTTGCTTTCCTCCTCTTCCTCGTCATCGGTGGCAGGAGGGGAGTGGGTTTCGGCGTCTTCGGACGTCATGTCTGAAGTGCCCTTATGGCGGAGACCACCCTGGTCCCCTTGGCCTTCTTCTTGGCCTTCTTCTCTGGCACTTGATAGGACACCAGAACCAGCATGTCCATCAGAAGCAGGATAGCTGGTTCTTCGGGCAGTGGAGCCGGACATTGAATCCGCTCCGCCTTCTTTGTCCATCCCTGAAAAAACAAATAGGGAAGCTTAGATATATTCCTTGAGTATGCAATTAAAGGATACACCTTGAAATATGGAAAACTTACCGCACTAGCGGGATGGGCTAGGTCGTGCCCGCGGTCCTCGGTCGTTGCCGGCCATGTCTCGTTGGCCTTGAAGAGCATCTTCCAGATGTCTTCGTGTGATGTGCCGAAGAACTGTTGCAAGGTCTGGTGCTTGGCCGGATCGAACTCCCACAAGTGGCAATTCCAGCTTTGGCACGGCAGGATCCGGCGAGCGAGTATCACCTGGATCACATTGACAAGCTTGATGTTCTTGTCCACCATGTGCTTGATGCGCGTCTGAAGTGTTGTCAGCTCGTCCAATGAAGACCAGTTCAGGCCCTTCTCTATCCAGGAGGTGAGCCGCATCGGGGCGCCGGACTGGAATTTAGGAGCCGCGGCCCAAGTGACGTCGCGAGGCTCTGTGACGTAGAACCACTGTTGTTGCCACCCTTTGAGGGTCTCCACGAAGGTACCTTTGGGCCATGTGACATTGGGTAGCTTGCTCACCATGGCGCCTTTGCACTCTGCATGTTGACCATCCACCACCTTTGGCTTCACGTTGAAGATCTTCAACCACAGTCCGAAGTGGGGTAGGATATGGAGGAAAGCCTCACACGCAACAATAAATGCCGAGATATCGAGGAAGGAGTTGGGGTCCAGATCGTGGAAAGCTAGCCGATAGTAGAACATCAGTCCGTGAACAAATGGGTGGAGAGGAAATCCCAACCTGCGGACGAAGTGGGGGATGAACACGACCCTCTCATGGGGCTTCGGAGTAGGGATGTTCTGTCCCTTGGCCGGAATCCAGTGGGCGATTTCCTTGGCTAAGTACCCGGCCTCCCGGAGCTTGGTGATTTCCTTCTCTTTGACGGAGGAGACCATCCACTTGCCTTACGCTCTGGATCCGGACATGGCTGGAGTGCTTTGTTGAGATGGAAAGGATGGAAGCTTGGGTGCTGGAGCTCAAGAATGGATGGGCATAGAGAAGGAAAGCGTGGGGGAAAGAGGTGAATCCTTATCCCTTTAAAAAGGCTGTGAATATCAAGCGCCTCCCCACTCGCCTTAAAACTCGCCTATTCCCCAAGGGTCGTGCAGACGGCGCGGTTGGATTACCTTCGCCCGTATTGATAAGAATCCCGCAATAAGGGGACATGATCTTTGCTTTGACAAGGCGTGCCAATAAAACAGCATCTTCAAACATGGAGCGGAAGGCTAAAAATGGTTCGAAATAATGACAGGGCAGTGACATGATATCACGCTACAAAAGTTGTCAGTAGATTGGACTCATAAAATATTATACTCTCTACGTATGTGCGTGGTACTCTTTTTGCAGAGCTGGACACGTTTTCTATGTTCAAAGGCTGTTTTGAAGTATTTGGAGGAGGAACCCGCCTTGCAATGCCGAAGACAATCTGTGCGCCGGACACCTCATCATTGAAGTCTGGTTCAGGGGCCACTGAGGGAATCTTGGATTAATGGGTCCTCAGGCGTCCGACCTGTTGGAAATGGGCCGGACTGATGGGTCGTGAAGACACAAGGCAGAAGACTCTCTCCCGTGTCCGGATGGGACTCACCTTGGCGTGGATGGCAAGCCTGGCGTTCGGATATGAAGATTCCTTTCTCTGTAACCGACTTTGTACAACCCTAGCCCCCTCCGGTGTCCATATAAACCGGAGGGTATAGTTCATCGAGGCAATCATAATCATAATCATACAAGATATACTTCTAGGGTTTTAGCCAATATGATCTTGTGGTAGGTCAACTCTTGTACCCTCATACTCATCAATATCAATCAAGCAGGACGTAGGGTATTACCTCCACCAAGAGGGCCCGAACCTGGGTAAAACTTCGTGTCCCCTGTCTCCTGTTACCATCAAGCTTAGACACACAGTTCGGGACGCCCTACCCAAGATCCGTTAGTTTTGACATTGAAAATGGTTGCTTCATTCATCAAACTTAGACTGCGGGGAGGTGGGGTTTTGTGATACGAAGGATCGTTACTACCGTGCTACGACCGGGGTGACTCTCCGCCTGCATACTGCCTTCTAATTTGGTGGATGGCATTTGGGCCCACGCGCGGCATGGCCCCCATGTCGGTGAACAATAGTAAAATGACATTCAGTAGAGGGAGACGCTTCGATGACCTAGGAGGAGCCAGAAGCGGTAGTGTATCCATTGTACTAGTAGTAATTGTTTTTCTGGTAGCTGTAGAGTGTCTCCACTACTAGTAGTAATTGTTTCTCTGGGCCCAAGAAAAAACAGCCCATCCACCCTAGTAAATAATAAAATCAATTCAAAAGCCCATATATTTACTAAATGAGAGACACTACCCACACCCAGCACATCGCCCCCCCCCCAAAAAAAACCTGGGTGCTCTTCTTCCTCCTCACTCCCACCCAGCTCATGTCATCTCGCTCCACTCGTACCCCCAAATTCCTCACCTCACTCCTACAGAAAGTCAAATCTCCCCTTCTTCCTCACTACTGTATAGAAAACCCCAGCTCCCCTTCTTCTTCACTCGCACTACAACTTGGCTCGTCATTCGTTACTCTGCTCAAATCCATGAGTGCGATGCGACGCCCTCGAGGAAAATGGAGTCGGCTGACCCCAGCGTCAAGAAGATGAGGCTCCCGCCAGTGGTGATGCCTATTGTAGATCCCGCACCCGGCAGCGTGGGGAGAAGCGGCGCCCCCACCTCCACCGGATCCTAGGAACCCGTAGAATCTCGGGTGGACCGCATCAGCAATCTCTCGGACGCCGTCCTTGGGGAGATCATCTCGCTTCTCCCCACCAAGGATTGCTGCCGCCCAAGTCCTATCAATTCGGTGGCGCCCTCTATGGCGCGCTGTGCCCCTTAATCTCAACTGTCGTCAGCTATCTCTCTTCAATGATTTTAAAATCCCCAGAGCCATCATCTCCTCCCACCAGGGCTCCGTTCAAAGACTCTGCATCTCGTCATGCTACCTGAGCAAGCATACCATGCCCTGCACGGTGGACGCCTGGCTGAAATCCCCTAAATTCACAGAACTATAGCTGCCTGATTTCTACTATTCCCGTGGAAATCACCTACCAGATACCGAACTCCATCTACCTATGCCCTCAGCACCGATGTCCATCTCGCGGTTTTCCTCCTCTCTCTACACCGCCACCTTTTCATTGTGCTACCTACCAGACAATCTGGTACTAAACCTTTGACTCCCGTTTCTCAAGAAACTTTCACTTGCGTGGGTTCGTATATCGGAGGCCTCATTGAACAGCATCGTCCACTCCAGTTGCCCTGCCCTGGAGTGCTTGGTGCTTGTTTTCATAGTTAGAATCAGTTGTCTCCAAATAAAGTCGACTAACCTTGTAAGAGTTGAAATTTCTTTTGACAGAAGTTACCTCATCATCCAAGATGACCCTTCACTTCAAAGGTTGATCCTTTATTCTAGTTATTCACCATCGCAAATAACCATCCTCTTCGTGCCTAAATTGGAGACCTTGGGTGTAATACATGATCTCTATGCTCATTTCAAGATGGTGTTTGGCTCCACAGTTCTTCAGGTACTTTATATTATCATCTACACTTGTAACCAAAAGATGCATTTCCAATTTCTCCGCATAAGTTATATATCATCTCAGAGTACACATTTAGTACTAATATTATGTTCTATGCTCAATGAAGAGTTTCTCCATGGATAGTCTATCAATGGTGCTAGATTCTGTCAAGATCTTATATATCCAAATGAATAGTTTTGATCTGAACAAGATTATTGGCTTGCTGCAATGCTTTCCATGTCTGGAGAAGTTGTATATAAAGGTGATAATTTCATGCACATTGGAAGCCCGCATCTAGTGTACTTGAATTAACCATTCAGCCGTTGCTCTTTTCACACTCTTTTTTTAGACCTTAACTATTTTCAATCTTCATGTCTATTTAGGCAATAGGTCTTGGTAAGAGAGTTATAACCAATCGGTGGATTCGTAAGCACCGGGATTTTCTCACTTCTCAGGACATTCGATTGAAGACAATAACGCTAGAACGATATGTAGCCAACCATGCAAACACTACATTTGTCACATTCTCCCTGCTGAATGCGAGGTTACTATTGTCCATCAGGCTTAACTTTATCAACGGCATGGTTTTGATAGATGCGTATGTTGAAGAGCAAAATAAAGGAGTTTCATGTGGGCAAAAGAGCTTCTGAACGTGTCGGGCTTCTATTTACAACATATTGTGGTCATAATCTAGTAAATTTTATGACCCAGGATGTTCATTCTATGGACCTAACCGATCCATTTCACTATGACTGCCGAAAATAGTGCTGGAGTTAGATGTTGTTGCCCTTTTCAAGCTGGGTTTTGTCTAAACCCGATGAACAATTAACCATCGTGCTTTTGTGCAGTTTATAAGCTGGAGTTAGATGTTCTCGCCCTTCAACTCGGCTGTGACTGTCATATTTTCTTTGAAACAAGGCAAATGGCTTGCCATTAATTTATAGTGAAATATTGAAATAAATCCCAACCAAGGGAAATAACATCACTCTTGCCGGCTGCTTGAGCTCACTTTGCATTACAGAAGCCAAGTGATTAGCCCCCGCCAGCGCCCACAAACTTATTTCGAACTAGCACACCAAATGGGCTGTAAATTTTCATAGGAAAGGCTGCATGATCATGACAGATTTGGATTCTAACATTTGGGACCCACGAGAAATAGCCTGTCCAAGGTGGTGTCGACTTACTAGCTAGTCAACAAAGGATTCTGCCTACTAGCCGTTGGATTGACATCCAACATCTGTTGTGTATCTTCTATCTCTTGTCTTCTTCCTCAAGCCGCCCAAACCAAACCACCCAGTCAGCTCCGCCTACTCCCGCCTCCCATGGCTGGCTGCGCCTCCGCCGCCCTACTGTACCCTCCAATGTTGGCCAGTCCCTCCCTCTATTTCCCCACACGTCCTGTTATTCTCTGGTGATGTCAGCCCTAGCACGCACCCGCACCCAAACCAGTCAACCCTCGTACTCCCCTCCGCCTGCGACTGGACCGGCGCATCTTTCACGGCTCTTGTTCGTTCCGTCCGAGGCCTCGCCGTCATCCTTGGCCTTGGTTTGCTCGCCGTGTGTGCTGTGCTGCCCTCTTGCGTTGTCAACATCGTCAACAACCGAGAGGAACAAGGATATGACTTTACATGGAGAGGATGACAGTAGGGACCCACCAGCGTCATGGCAGTATGCAAGCAAGTGCCTCGTTATTATAAGCCCAAAAAATGGTTCCTCCTAATGGTTGGACATCTGGGGCTCACGCCATTGTCAACGTAGTCAATAAACAAGAGAATTACACAACGAGCGACTGACACCAGGGACCAAGCAGGTCATGCAATTGTTATTTACACAACGAACGGCTGACACTAGGGATTCAACAAGACGAGGAGAGTTTCATTCGGTTTTCCCAGAAATGGGCTGTACATTTTAAAAATATATCAAACCAGGAATTAGTTTCAATTTTTTTTCATTACAAGATTTTAAATTCCATTGATTTTTATGCATGGACAATTATTTGGATTTTTTATTTATATAAATTATTTTTCAAAATAGTTTGAATGTGACTCGATATTTCAGGATTAAAAATAGTTGACCGCACTAAAATATGCAATATTTCGTACAATTTTTAACCGTGGCCACAATATGGGGTATAATGCTAACAAAAAGAAGATGGGCTGCAAAAAATTTCTTAAGAATTGGCAAATGGGCTGTAAATTATTAGAAATAATGTCAGATGGGTTGTATGCTATTTTTCACAGATTTGAGGCTACCTTGTGCGCCTGCTTGAGGTTGACGCGTATGCTTTCCTAAAAAACAAGGTTGACGCACACACAATGTTGTGTCAACTTAGTCAACACACGAGAGCAGTGACTGTTGGATGTCCATCCAACGGCCGTCGTGCTTCTTCAATCTCTGCTCTTCCTGCTCCAGCCGCTCAAACAAGCGCCGGCGGGACTGCCTGCTCCCTCCTCCCGCGGCCAGCTATGCTGCCGCGCAGGCCTCACCGCCCCATCGATCTCCCATCACTGCCCTAGCCATCCCTCTACTCACCGACACCTGCTGTTATTCTTCGGTGACGGTAGACGAACCAGTAAACCCTCGCACTTCCCTCCGCATGGGTAACAACTGCCGAGTCTTCCCTGGCTCCATGTCGTTCCCTTTCTAGGCCTCGCCGTCGTCCACCGCCTTGGTGCTCTCGGCGCGGCGTAGTCAACGAATGACATGCATCAGAAGTGGACTATATGTGGAGAGGCTGACAGCTGGGTCCATGGCCGCACGCAAGGAAATACCTCCTTATTACACTCAAAATAAAGATTCCTCCACCTGACAGCTGGGACCAACCGGAAAGGCCTCTGTATTTCGCAAAAAAAACTTTCACCCGCTGACAAGTCGGACCCACCCGCTATATCTTCGCATGCAAGTAAGTTCCTCATTATTACGCACACAAAAATGAATGCTCCCCCTGCTAGCTAGGACTCACGATAATGGGAGGCTGACTTGTGGGCCTACTAAGATGACGGGGATGGAGGGCTTTGTCAACTTAGTCAATATGAACGATTCTAGCTCAAGTGACTGTACGATGTCCATCCAACGGCCATAGTGCTTCTTCAACCTCTGGTCTTCTTGCTCCAGCCGCCCAAACAAGCGTCGGCCCTGCCGCCTGCTCCCGACTCCCGTGTCCGGTTGTGCTGCCACCGCTTGCCATGCCATCCCTCTATACTCACCCACACCTCCTCTAATTCTCCAACGACGACAGGTTCACACTGCAGCCGAACCAGTGAACCCTCGTATTCCTCTTTGCGTGGGCATCCACTGCCACGTCTTCCCTGGCTCCGCGTTGTCCCCTTCCTAGGCCTCGCCGTCGTCCATCGGCCCGGTGATCTCGCCGCTCTGTGGTCAACGTGGTCAATGAACGAAATCCATCGAATGTGGACTTTACGTGGAGAGGCTGATAGTTGGGTCCACGGCCGCACACAAGGAAATTCCTCCTTATTACGCGCAAAATAATGATTCCTCCACCTGACATCTGTGACCCACCAGAAGGCCCTCTGTATTTCGCAAAAACACATTCACCCCGCTGACAGGTTAGACCCACCAGCTATATCTTCGCACGCAAGGAAGTGCCTCCTTATTACGCACAAAAAATGAATACCCACCTGCTAGCTGGGACCCAAAATAGTGGGAGGCTGACATGTGGCCTACTAAGTTAACGGGGACGGAGGGCCTTGTCAACTTAGTCAATATGAACGATTCTAGCTCCAGTGACCGTATGATGTCCATACAACGGCCATAGTGCTTCTTCCAAGCATTGGTTGTGCCGCCTACTGCCTCCCGTGTCCGGCTGTGCTGCCACCGCTAGCCATGCCATCCCTCTATACTCACCCACACCTCTTGTTATTCCCCGGCGACGGCAGCCTCGCACCGCATCCGAAGCAGTCAACCCACGTACTCCCCTTCGTGTGGGCATCCACTTCCGCGTCTTCCCCGGCTTCGCGTCGTCCCCTTGTTGGGCTTCGCCGTCGTCCACCGTCCTGGTGCTCTCGGCGCGGCATGGTCAACGTGGTCAAGGAACAACTCGAAAGAGTACTATATGTGGAGAGGCTGACAACTAGGTCCACGACCACAGCAAGGAACTGCATCCTTATTACGCGCAAAATAATTATGCCTCCACCTGACAGCAGGGACCCACCAGACGGGCCACCGTATTTCGTGAAAAAAATGTTTCCCCCTGACTACTGGGACCCACCAGCTACATCTTCGCATGCAAGGAAGTGTCTGACAGTCGGAACCCACCTGGTCGAAGCATACGTAGCATTGTCATTTTGGTGGCGAACGTGTACGTACATACTCGTCGATCGGTCTGTCTGCAGGCTGCAGCGATGAACCGTGGCCGAGTAATGAAGGGCACATGCAGTAGTACAGGCGTGCACGTAGCATGTACATGTACGTACAATGGCCAAGGTGCAAGAAAGAAAATACGGCCATGTACGTACATACGAGCGGGGTCTCGAATGCCTGCTCGCGCATACGTACAGCCAGGGCTTTTGTACATGGCTGGCTCAGAATGGAGAAGCTGCGCCATCGTCGTGATCATGTGGAGGCAACTGGCTAGGTCGCAACGGAATGCATCATCGTGTTCATCGGGAGCCAACCGGCTTGGACGAAAGAGCCGATGGAAACGAGGCCTGGCATACCGCAGAATGGAGGAAACAGCCTTGTGTTCGACCGGCCACGGTCGAAATGGGATCCTGTTCATCGGGAGGGGCTTGGCGTACCGCAATACAGAGGAAACGGACCTCCTATGGTGGAAACGGGGTCCTGTTGATCGGGAGGGGTGTGACGTACCGCAAAACGGAGGAAACGGACTTGTGTTGGAGCGCTACGGTCGAAACGGGGCTCCACGGGATACTGTTCATCTCCACCGTCGACCTGCTCCAGCCTCCACTCCACCGGCTACTATTCAACCAGCCCTCCAAGGGGTCATCCTGTTCATCCATCCCTCCACGGGGTCCTGTTCATCCAGCCCTCCACGGGGTCCTATTCATCCACCAGCTCGATCGATCGGGGTACTGTTCATCCAGCGGCAAAGGCCTCTACGACCACAGGGTCCTGTTCTTCAAATCCCCACAGGGTACTATTCATACAAAACCCCCAACAACGCTCACTGTGTTGGAAATATACCCTAGAGGCAATAATAAAATGGTTATTATTATATTTCTTTGTTCATGATAATTGTCTATTGTTCATGCTATAATTGTGTTATCCGGAAATCGTAATACATGTGTGAATACATAGACCACAACACGTCCCTAGTGAGCCTCTAGTTGACTAGCTCGTTGTTCAAAAGATAGTCATGGTTTCCTGACTATGGACATTGGATGTCATTGATAACGGGATCACATCATTAGGACAATGATGTGGTGGACAAGACCCAATCCTAAGAATAGCTCAAAGATCGTGTAGTTCGTTTGCTGTAGCTTTTCTGAATGTCAAGTATCATTTCCTTAGACCATGAGATTGTGCAACTCCCGGATACCGTAGGAGTGCCTTGGGTGTGCCAAACGTCACAACGTAACTGGGTGACTATAAAGGTAGATTACAGGTGTCTCCAAAAGTGTCTGTTGGGTTGGCACAAATCGAGACTGGGATTTGTCACTCCGTATGACGGAGAGGTATCTCTGGGCCCACTCGGTAATGCATCATCATAATGAGCTCAATGTGATCAAGTGGTTGGTCACGGGATCATGCATTACGGCACGAGTAAAGTGACTTGCCGGTAACGAGATTGAACGACGTATTCGGATACCGACGATCGAGTCTCGGGCAAGTAACGTACCGATTGACAAAGGGAATTGTATACGGATTGATTGAATCCTCGACATCGTGGTTCATCCGATGAGATCATTGTGGAGCATGTGGGAGCCAACATGGGTATCCAGATCCTGCTGTTGGTTATTGACTGGAGAGGCGTCTCGGTCATGTCTGCATGTCTCCCGAACCCGTAGGGTCTACACACTAAAGGTTCGGTGACGCTAGGGTTGTAGAGATATTAGTATGCAGTAACCCGAAAGTTGTTCGGAGTCCCGGATGAGATCCCGGACGTCACGAGGAGTTCCGGAATGGTCTGGAGGTAAAGATTTATATATAGGAAGTACAGTTTCGGCCATCAGGAAGGTTTCGGGGGTCGCCGATATTGTACCGGGACCACCGAAAGGGTCCCGAGGGTCCACCGGGTGGGGCCACCCATCCCGGAGGGCCCCATGGGCTGAATTGGGAGGGGAACGAGCCCCTAGTGGGCTGGTGCGCCCCCCCCCTTGGGCCTCCCCTGCGCCTAGGGTTGGGAAACCCTAGGGGTGGGGGCGCCCCCCCACTTGGCTTGGGGGGAAGCCACCCCTTGGCCGCCGACCCCTTGGAGATCCATCTCCTAGGGCCGGCGCCCCCCCAAGGCCCCTATATAAAAGAGGGGGGAGGGAGGGCAGCCTTACCCTTGCTCTTGGCGCCTCCCTCTCCCTCCGTAACACCACTCCTCCCCGCTTGCGCTTGGCGAAGCCCTACCGGGATTCTGCTGCATCCACCACCACGTCGTCGTGCTGCTGGATCTTCATCAACCTCTCCTTCCCCCTTGCTGGATCAAGAAGAAGGAGACGTCTTCCTAACCATACGTGTGTTGAACGCGGAGGTGCCGTCCGTTCGGCACTAGGTCATCGGTGATTTGGATCACGTCGAGTACGACTCCATCAACCCCGTTCTCTTGAACGCTTCCGCGCGCGATCTACAAGGGTATGTAGATGCACTCCTCTCTCCCTCGGCGCAAGATGACTCCGTAGATTGATCTTGGTGATGCATAGAAAATTTTAAAATTTTGCTACGTTACCCAACAGTGGCATCATGAGCTAGGTCTATGCTTAGTTTCTATGCACGAGTAGAACAGACAGCAGTTGTGGGCGCCGATATTGTCAATTTTCTTTCCGTTTCTAGTCTTATCTTGATTCGGCGGCATCGTCGGATGAAGAGGCCCGGACCGACCTTACACGTACGCTTACGTGAGACTGGTTCCACCGATTGACATGCACTAGTTGCATAAGGTGGCTGGCAGGTGTCTGTCTCTCCCACTTTAGTCTGGTCGGATTCGATGAACAGGGTCCTTATGAAGGGTAAATAGAAATTGGCAATTCACGTTGTGGTTTTGGCGTAGGTAAGAAACGTTCTTGCTAGAAACCTATAGAAGCCACGTAAAAACTTGCAGCAACAATTAGAGGACATCTAACTTGTTTTTGCAGCAAGTGTTTTGTGATGTGATATGGCCAAAGGATGTTATGAATGATATATGTGATGTATGAGATTGATCATGTTCTTGTAATAGGAATCATGACTTGCATGTCGATGAGTATGACAACCGGCAGGATCCATAGGAGTTGTATTTATTTATTTATGACCTGCGTGTCAACATAAACGTCATGTAATTACTTTACTTTATTGCTAAAGTGTTAGCCATAGTAGTAGAAGTAATAGATGACGAGACAACTTCAAGAAGACACGATGATGGAGATCATGGTGTCATGCCGGTGACAACGATGATCATGGAGCCCCGAAGATGGAGATCAAAAGGAGCAAATGATATTGGTCATATCATGTCACTATTTGATTGCATGTGATGTTTATCATGTTTTACATCTTATTTGCTTAGAACGACGGTAGCTTAAATAAGATGATCCCTCGTAATAATTTCAAGAAAGTGTTCCCGCTAACTGTGCACCGTTGCGAAGGTTTGTTGTTTCGAAGCACCACGTGATGATCGGGTGTGATAAATTCTAACGTTCGAATACAACGGGTGTAAGCCAGATTTACACACGCAATACACTTAGGTTGACTTGACGAGCCTAGCATGTACAGACATGGCCTCGAAACACGGAAGACCGAAAGGCCGAGCATGAGTCGTATAGAAGATACGATCAACATGAAGATGCTCACCGAAGTTGGCTAGTCCGTCTCACGTGATGATCGAACATGGCTTAGTCAACTCGGATCATGTTTCACTTAGATGACTGGAGGGATGTCTATCTGAGTGGGAGTTCATTGAATAATTTGATTAGATGAACTTAATTGTCATGAACTTAGTCTAAAATCTTTACAATATGTCTTGTAGATCAAATGGCCCACGTTGTCCTCAACTTCAACGCGTTCCTAGAGAAAACCAAGCTGAAAGACGATGGCAGCAACTATACGGACTGAATCCGGAACCTGAGGATCATCCTCATAGCTGCCAAGAAAGATTATGTCCTAGAAGCACCACTAGGTGACGCACCTCTCCCACAGAACCAAGACGTTATGAACGCTTGGCAGTCACGTGCTGATGATTACTCCCTCGTTCAGTGCGTCATGCTTTACAGCTTAGAACCGGGGCTCCAAAAGCATTTTGAGAGACACGGAGCATATGAGATGTTTGAAGAGCTAAAAATGGTTTTTCAAGGTCATGCCCAGGTCGAGAGATATGAAGTCTCCGATAAGTTCTTCAGCTGCAAGATGGAGGAAAATAGTTCTGTCAGTGAGCACATACTCAAAATGTTTGGGTTGCATAACCGCTTGACTTAGCTGGGAGTTAATCTCCCGGATGACGCGGTCATTGAGAGAATCCTCCAGTCGCTTCCACCGAGCTACAAGAGCTTTGTGATGAACTTCAATATGCAGGGGATGGAAAAGACCATTCCTGAGGTATATTCAATGCTGAAATCAGCGGAGGTGGAAATCAAAAAGGAACATCAAGTGTTGATGGTGAATAAAACCACTAAGTTCAAGAAAGGCAAGGGTAAAAAGAACTTCAAGAAGGACGGCAAGGCAGTTGCCGCGCCCGGTAAGCAAGCTGCCGGGAAGAAGCCAAAGAATGGACCCAAGCTCGAGGCTGAGTGTTTTTATTGCAAGGGAAGTGGTCACTGGAAGCGGAACTGCCCCAAATACTTAGCGGACAAGAAGGCCGGCAACACTAAAGGTATATGTGATATACATGTAATTGATGTGTACCTTACCAGTACTCGTAGTAGCTCCTGGGTATTTGATACCGGTGCGGTTGCTCACATTTGTAACTCAAAGAAGGAGCTGCGGAATAAGCGGAGACTGGTGAAGGACGAGGTGACGATGCGCGTCGGGAATGGTTCCAAGGTCGATGTGATCACCGTCGGCACGCTACCTCTACATTTACCTACGGGATTAGTTTTAAGCCTCAATAATTGTTATTTAGTGATAGCTTTGAGCATGAACGTTGTATCAGGATCTCGTTTAATTCGAGATGGCTACTCATTTAAATCCGAGAATAATGGTTGTTCTATTTATATGAGAGATATGTTTTATGGTCATGCTCCGATGGTGAATGGTTTATTCTTAATGAATCTCGAGCGTAATGCTACACATATTCATAGTGTGAATACCAAAAGATGTAAGGTTGATAATGATAGTCCCACATACTTGTGGCACTGCCGCCTTGGTCACATAGGTGTCAAACGCATGAAGAAGCTCCATGCAGATAGACTTTTAGACTCTCTTGATTACGAATCATTTGACACGTGTGAACCATGCCTCATGGGTAAAATGACCAAGACTCCGTTCTCAGGAACAATGGAGCGAGCAACCAACTTATTGGAAATCATACATACTGATGTGTGCGGTCCAATGAGTGTTGAGGCTCGCGGTGGTTATCGTTATGTTCTCACCCTCACTGATGACTTGAGTAGATATGGGTATGTCTACTTAATGAAACACAAGTCTGAGACCTTTGAAAAGTTCAAGGAATTTCAGAGTGAGGTTGAGAATCAACGTGACAGGAAAATCAAGTTCTTGCGATCAGATCGTGGGGGAGAATACTTGAGTCACGAATTTGGCACACACTTAAGAAAATGTGGAATAGTTTCACAACTCATGCCGCCTGGAACACCTCAGCGTAATGGTGTGTCCGAACGTCGTAATCGCACTCTATTAGATATGGTGCGATCAATGATGTCTCTTACCGATTTACCGCTGTAATTTTGGGGCTATGCTTTAGAGACTGCCGCATTCACTTTAAATAGGGCTCCGTCGAAATCCATTGAGACGACACCGTATGAATTATGGTTTGGGAAGAAACCTAAGCTGTCGTTTCTAAAAGTTTGGGGATGCGATGCTTATGTCAAGAAACTTCTACCTGAAAAGCTCGAACCCAAATCGGAAAAATGCGTCTTCATAGGATACCCTAAAGAAACTATTGGGTATACCTTCTACCTCAGATCCGAAGGCAAGATCTTTGTTGCCAAGAATGGGTCCTTTCTAGAGAAAGAGTTTCTCTCGAAAGAAATAAGTGGAGGAAAGTAGAACTTGATGAAGTATTACCTCTTGAACCGGTAAGTGGCGCAGCTCAAGAAAATGTTCCTGAGGTGCCTGCACCGACTAGAGAGGAAGTTGATGATGATGATCATGAAACTTCAGATCAAGTTGCTACTGAACTTCGTAGGTCCACGAGGACATGTTCCGCACCAGAGTGGTACGGCAACCCTGTCTTGGAAATCATGTTGTTAGACAACGGTGAACCTTCGAACTATGAAGAAGCGATGGCGTGCCCGGATTCCGAAAAATGGCTGGAAGCCATGAAATCCGAGATAGGATCCATGTATGAAAACGAAGTATGGACTTTGAGTGACTTGCCCGTTGATCGGCGAGCCATAGAGAATAAATGTATCTTTAAGAAGAAGACAGACGCGGATGGTAATGTGACCATCTATAAAGCTCGGCTTGTCGCTAAGGGTTATCAACAAGTTCAAGGGGTTGACTACGATGAGACTTTCTCACCTGTAGCGAAGCTGAAGTCCGTCTGAATCATGTTAGCAATTTCCGCATTCTATGATTATGAGATATGGCAAATGGACGTCAAAACGGCATTCCTTAATGGTTTCCTTAAGGAAGAATTGTATATGATGCAGCCGGAAGGTTTTGTCGATCCTAAGAATGCTGACAAGGTGTGCAAGCTCCAACGCTCGATTTATGGGCTGGTGCAAGCATCTTGGAGTTGGAACATTCGTTTTGATGAGATGATCAAAGCGTTTGGGTTTACACAGACTTATGGAGAAGCCTGCATTTACAAGAAAGTGAGTGGGAGCTCTATAGCATTTCTCATATTGTATGTGGATGACAAACTGTTGATGGGAAATGATATAGAATTCTTGGAAAGCATAAAGGCCTACTTGAACAAGTGTTTTTCAATGAAGGATCTTGGAGAAGCTGCTTATATATTAGGCATCAAGATCTATAGAGATAGATCAAGACGCCTCATTGGTCATTCACAGAGTACGTACCTTGACAAGATATTGAAGAAGTTCAAAATGGATCAGTCAAAGAAGGGGTTCTTGCCTGTATTGCAAGGTACGAGATTGAGCACGGCTCAATGCCCGACCGCGGCAGAAGATAGAGAAAAGATGAGTGTCGTCCCCTATGCCTCGGCCATAGGGTCTATCATGTATGCTATGCTGTGTACCAGACCTGATGTAAACCTTGCCGTAAGTTTGGTAGGAAGGTACCAAACTAATCCCGGCATGGAACACTGGACAGCGGTCAAGAATGTCCTGAAGTACCTGAAAAGGACTAAGGATATGTTTCTCGTTTATGGAGGTGATGAAGAGCTCATCGTAAAGGGTTACATAGATGCTAGCTTCGACACAGATCTGGATGACTCTAAGTCACAAACCGGATACATGTATATTTTGAATGGTGGGGCAGTAAGCTGGTGTAGTTGCAAGCAAAGCGTTGTGGCGGGATCTACATGTGAAGCGGAGTACATGGCAGCCTCGGAGGCAGCACAAGAAGCAGTCTGGGTGAAGGAGTTCATTACCGACCTAGGAGTCATACCCAATGCGTCGGGCCCGATGACTCTCTTCTGTGACAACACTGGAGCTATTGCCCTTGCCAAGGAGCCCAGGTTTCATAGGAAGACCGGACATATCAAGCGTCGCTTCAACTCCATTCGTGAAAGTGTTCAAAATGGAGACATAGAGATTTGTAAAGTACATACGGACCTGAATGTGGCAGATCCGTTGACTAAACCTCTCCCTAGAGCAAAACATGATCAACACCAGAACTGCATGGGTGTTTGATTCATCACAATGTAACTAGACTATTGACTCTAGTGTAAGTGGGAGACTATCGGAAATATGCCCTAGAGGCAATACTAAAATGGTTATTATTATATTTCTTTGTTCATGATAATTGTCTATTGTTCATGCTATAATTGTGTTATCCGGAAATCGTAATACATGTGTGAATACATAGACCACAACACGTCCCTAGTGAGCCTCTAGTTGACTAGCTCGTTGATCAAAAGATAGTCATGGTTTCCTAACTATGGACATTGGATGTCATTGATAACGGGATCCCATCATTAGGAGAATGATGTGATGGACAAGACCCAATCCTAAGCATAGCTCAAAGATCGTGTAGTTCATTTGCTGTAGCTTTTCTAAATGTCAAGTATCATTTCCTTAGACCATGAGATTGTGCAACTCTCGGATACCATAGGAGTGCCTTGGGTGTGCCAAACGTCACAACGCAACTGGGTGACTATAAAGGTACATTAGAGGTATCTCCGAAAGTGTCTGTTGGGTTGGCACGAATCGAGACTGGGATTTGTCACTCCGTATGACGGAGAGGTATCTCTGGGCCCACTCGGTAATGCATCATCATAATGAGCTCAATGTGATCAAGTGGTTGGTCACGGGATCATGCATTACAGCACGAGTAATGTGACTTGCCGGTAACGAGATTGAATGAGGTATTGGGATACCGACGATCAAGTCTCGGGCAAGTAACGTACCGATTGACAAAGGGAATTGTATACGGATTGATTGAATCCTCGACATCGTGGTTCATCCGATGAGATCATCGTGGAGCATGTGGGAGCCAACATGGGTATCCTGATCCCGCTGTTGGTTATTGACCGGAGAGGTGTCTCGGTCATGTCTGCATGTCTCCCGAACCCGTAGGGTCTACACACTTAAGGTTCGGTGACGCTAGGGTTGTAGAGATATTAGTATGCACTAACCCGAAAGTTGTTCGGAGTCCCGGATGAGATCTCGGACGTCCCGAGGAGTTCCGGAATGGTCCGGAGGTAAAGATTTATATATAGGAAGTACAGTTTCGGCCATCGAGAAGGTTTCGGGGGTCGCCGGTATTGTACCAGGACCACCGGAAGGGTCCCGGCTGTCCACCAGGTGGGGCCACCCATCCCGGAGGGCCCCATGGGCTGAATTGGGAGGCGAACCAGCCCCTAGTGGGCTGGTGCACCCCCCCTTGGGCCTCCCATGCGCCTAGGGTTGGGAAACCCTAGGGGTGGGGGCGCCCCCCACATGGCTTGGGGGGGAAGCCACCCCTTGGCCGCCGCCCCCTTGGAGATCCATCTCCTAGGGCCGGCGCCCCCCAAGGCCCCTATATAAAGAGGGGGGAGGGAGGGCAGACGTAGCCTTGCTCTTGGAGCCTCCCTCTCCCTCCGTAACACCTCTCCTCCCCGCTTGCGCTTGGCGAAGCCCTGCCGGGATTCTGCTACATCCACCACCACGCCGTCGTGCTGCTGGATCTTCATCAACCTCTCCTTCCCCCTTGCTGGATCAAGAGAAGGAGACGTCTTCCTAACCGTACATGTGTTGAACACAGAGGTGCCGTCCGTTCGGCACTAGGTCATCGGTGATTTGGATCACGTCGAGTATGACTCCATCAACCCTGTTCTCTTGAACGCTTCCGCACGCGATCTACAAGGGTATGTAGATGCACTCCTCTCTCCCTCGTTGCAAGATGACTCCATAGATTGATCTTGGTGATGTGTAGAAAATTTTAAAATTCTGCTACGTTACCCAACACACTGTTCATCTAGAGGCAACATCAATCAGCTGCAATTAGCAACAGTATCAAAGGAATCACTTGGGTTCCGTTAACAGCAATGGATCGATCGATCGCTCGGCTTTAGTAATGCGTAGCCTACAGTGCAATCGCTCGGGTTCATTTAGAGCCTAATGCCTCACTGGGGTTCAGTTAGAGCCCAATGCCTCGCACACACACGCGCGTACATATGAGAGAAACGCGCATCGCTCGTCCCCCGACCACCCACCGTAATCGGGAATTCCCCTGATATTTTCCTCGCCCTCGCTTCTACCATGGTTTTTTCCATCATGGAAGGCCCAAAGATTGTCGTACAACTGCGTCTCTGGCCCGCCTAGGACGAAAAGCCCATTTTCTGTCATGATTTTTTGTCATAGAAGTAGGCCCCCACCACATCTATGATGATATCAGGTTTTGTCACAATTATCGTCATAGAAGTGTCATAAGTATTATAGAATTTGTTTTCGTTCGGCCCAAAATGTCACGGATGTGTCTTTTTTTGTAGTGCTCTCTGGGTGCGTGAGGGGCTCCGGGCTCCCTCCCTATCGTGAATGACTTCCGTGATGAGTTAGCTCATGCTTTGTTTCATGGAGTGTATTTTTGTGTGAAGCTTGATTGACAACTTGTATGTTTAAGTGGGATATCTCCTTTGTATGAAGAAAGTAAATTTTATCATGTTTTGCATGCTTGATTTGTAAAGATGGTTCATTTATGTCAATTGTGATCGGGAGGAGGCCACACAAGAGCCGGCTAAACCAAATCCGGCAGGAAATAGGGTCCAAAGTAGTAATATGATTGAGAAAGAGCATTTATTGTCAATCTAACCCTGCCATCCATACACATCTTTGGTTAGAGTTAGTTCATAGTTAGTTCAAATTTAGAATCTAACTCTAACCTCTAACTGAGTTAGAGTTCTCCTTGTCTTGGTTCATCGCCATCATACTTTCCCCATTCCTGTGTTTTCAGTATCCTGCGAATCAAAGAGGCCCTTAGACTGGTTTAGGTCTTGTCATTTTTTATAAACGTGTTATGTCCAAAATTTAATGAACGTGCTCCGGTTTCTACGAAAATAATCCGGTTTCATGTAGTAATTCATTTACTTATTTATTCTTCTGCGGGGGTTTGCATGTAATTCGTGAGGTCTGAAATGTAAAGTACCATGTCATATCCTCTGAGTCATGCATGCACTACGACCAAGATGCTCTATGTCCCACATGCCAGCGAAATGGAGCACATGGAAATAGCATAGGAGTACATATAGGAGGATAAATGTGTGAAAAAATATGTACTGTGAAGAGTAGCTGCAGTTGAAAAAGGAGATCTAAAGTGATGACAGGTATAGGTCTTATGCACCCAACTAGTGGTACTAGACATACGACTACTTTTTCCCTCAAAAAAAGAGGTACGAGTGCTTAGTACTCCTATTCTATCAACACGAGTCCCATCTAACAACAGCGTCTGTGCTACAGCTAGCTCTTCTCCCTCGTTTCTCTCTTCTAATTCTAAACTCAGCCGACGCGTAGTGGGCGGGGTGGTGATTTGCCGTTGCTCAACTACGGCCCTACCTCACAGTGAAACCGTTACGACTGGAATAAAAATGACATATACTCCCTCCGTTCCTAAATATAATTCTTTTAGATATCTCAAATGGAATACAACATACGGATGTATGTAGACATATTTTAGAGTGTAGATTCACTCATTTTGCTCTGTATGTAGTCACTTGATGGAATCTCTAGAAAGACTTATATTTGGGAACGGAGTGAGTACCATACTAATAAAATATTGAGGCCACAAGGGTGCAGTGTTGGTTACATGAGGCAAGAAGAAAGATGCATCCATCGACGACGTCCACCTCCTCGACTCGGGGCACTGGCCCACTGAACGGCGGCTATGTAGCAGTGGCTTTCGTCGAGATGTCGACGTTCTTCTGAATAATGGCCTCCAAAGATTCTAGCCGATGGAAGAAGGCCAACGTCGTTTTCTCCTCGTTGGCCTTGTAGAGGCCTATGTAGATGATTTCCTCGTAGACGTGGATCTACGGGTCGACGGTTTGTTGCATGGAGAGGCACTGCGCAGCGAGCGTGGCCTCAAGGTGCACATTCTTCGTCGCAACCTCCGGCACCTGCAGGCCACCAGGGCTTGAAAGAGTTCGTCTCCATGGAGGCCGATGAGGGTGGCAGGCAATGAGGATCCTGGGCGCGCGGGTTAGAGCACTACGGCAAGGTCGTCTGCATGCTTCTTGGCGGCGGTGAACTTTCGGATGGAGTGGACCATCATTTCGTCCATGCAAGAGGCGAAGCCGGCGTCGTTGACAGCTACGACGCCCACCATCTGGAAAAGCTACGCGGTGCGGGGCCGCAGGCCGACATCTTGGATGATTTGGCACAGCCGACTGTCGGTCGCGTCCACCGCCTTCATAGGTGCTTGTGTCTTGTGGTCACTTGGTCTTGGATTGGAGTGAGCAGTGTTGCGCAGACACTAGGAGTAGGTGTATGCTAATTGTGATGGCTTTATTCTGCTTCTCCAATTAATTCCCTTTGCATGCTAATTGAGGATGCATCATTGACTGTTCAATGTCTCGGGAACCGCTACCCTTTCCCTCCTTGTCATTCAAGCCGTATCAATGTAAATGTAGGTCAAAAAGAGACTAGTTACTGTACTACATTGTGCACCATGGCCGTGTGGCGGTGCGACACGAACAACACAAGCATGTTGTACTTGTTCCACTTTCTCGTTTTGAACTCATGACTTGTTGTAACGCTCAGTTTTGAATATACTTTATAAGTTTGGTTGTTGCGCCAATATATGCAGCACTCCCTCCGTGTAGGTTGGGTCACTGAAGTCAAAATTACACACAAAACACGATGGTGACGGACCAGTCTACCTCCATCCTGGTTTATTTCTCCTCATCGTAATATGTGCCAAATTTTGACCATAAATTTGACTAACAAAAGGTTCATGCATGTCACCAAAATAATATCATTGAAAACTATGTTCAAATAAAAATCAAATGATATAATTTTTGTTGACATGCACTAACATTTTGTCAGTTAAATCTTTGGTCAAAATTTTGCACAAATTACAAAAGGGACTAATAAACCAGGACCTAGGTAGTAGTACACCAGGTCGAAGACAGTGCTACTACAAATACTTAATGCCAAATAAGAGCAAGGGAGCACACATGTCATTTATGACTGGAATAAAAATGCCATACACTAATAAAACATTAAGGCCACAAGGCGATGGAGTGCTGGTTATGGAGGCACGAAGGAAGATGCATCCATCGACGACGTCCACCTCCTAGACTCAGGGTGCCGTCCCACCGAATGGCGGCTAAGTAGTAGCGGCTTTCTTGGCTAGGTCGACGTTCTTCTGAACATCAGAGTCCAAAGATTCCAGCCGCTGGAAGAAGGCCAACGTATTTCTGTCCCCGATGGCCTTGTAGTGGCCTACGTAGACGATTTCCTCATAGACGTGGATGTGCAGATCGACGGTTTCTTGCATAGCGAGACGCTGCGCGGCGAGCACGACCTCGAGGTGCACATTCTTTGTCGCAACCTCTGGCAGCTGCAGGGCCACCAGTGCTTCAAAGAGTACATCACCTTGGAGGTCGATGAGGGTGGTAGGCAATGAGGATCCTGGGCGCGCGGGCTGGAGCCATACAACAATGGGCTTCTTGACGATGGTGAACCTGCGGATGGAATCGGCCATCATCTAGCACATGCAAGAGGCGAAGCCGGCATCGATGAGGGCTATGATGCCGACGGTCGCCAGCACCGTCTGGAAACGCTCCGTAATGCGGGGCCGCAGGTCGGCATCTTGGACGACCTGGCACAACCGACTGCTGCATGCATCCATTGACAGTCCAAACCTGGTCTTGGTCTTGGATTGGAGTGGGCAGTGTTGCGTAGAGATGGAGTAGATAGATTGGAGTGGTGTGGCACCTTTATATGACAGTCCAAACTGCGTTGCATTCACTTGATCCATTCTGCTTCTCCAATTACTTACTCCTACCTCTGCGTGCTACTTGAATGCGGAGGCATCATTGATCGTTCAACGTTTCGGGAACTGCTAACCTCTGCGTTGTTGGCTTTCAAGCCGTATTAACGAAATGCGTGTCAGGAGACGTTCCCGTCGACGACGAGGTGCCTATGGTGACTTCATAAATTTCAAGATGATATGCCGACTCAGTATTTCGGAGGTGCTCATAGGGGTAGGGTGTGCGTGTGTGCGTTCATAGGGGTGAGTGTATGCGCGTGTATATGAGCGCTTGCGTCTGTACTATGTTAAAAAAATGTAAATGCGTGTTAAAAAGAGACTAGTCAGTACTAGTATACTCAATATTGTGCACCGCGACCAAGGCGGAGTGGAAAACGAGAGAACTAGGTATTTATTTACGGTATAGATTCACACATTTTCCTCCATATGTACTCCACTTATTTAGGGTTTAGTCTAGTCACTTGTTGAAATCTCTAGAAAGGCAAATATTGCATTCCTTTCCGGTTTACAGGGCTATACTAGCAAGTAGTACTACAAATAGTGGGCTCACATAACAATTTTCTCTCATGCAAGAGCCTGGCTATATGCGTGCTCCAAGGCTCCGCACCACGCCCCACCCCTACACAAAGACTGCCACGCGAGCGTTCGCAAATGCCACATTCGGGTTGCGCTTAGCTCTTAACCTCTTCGATAAGACGAACAATGATGTTACTACTACAACAACTTCTACAGTATCAAATCCACTACTGCATGTTCGTCCACCGCGTGCGGGAGGGATAGCTAGTTGTAGTATAAACAAAAGCCTGTCATCGTATACGAGCCACCACGCGCATGGGCGAGGGAGAAGGCGTGCAGTAGTAAAATCAAGCTTCTCCTCGTTGTACGAGTTGATGCGACATATCAGAGCACTGGCCCCACATGCTTGCCTCTAAACTTGGCTAAAAGATCCGCATTATACAATATATTTGCTACAACCTCTAACATTTACACCACCACAAATTAAAATATATATTTCTGCCTTGACCAGATGAGCGTGCAAACTACAATCACCAGGATGATAGGTAGGGACAGAAGATTATTTTAATAAAAAATTCTTCGAGACAGCCTCATAGCATGGAGCCGAACCCAACGATTTTAAGCTTACAGGCACGGTACATGCTATCCTAGAGTACTCTACACATGAAACTACCACACGTGCGTCCGGGCTGCGCTTGGCTCTTCGCCTCTTCGGGAAGTCGAACAATGATGGAGTACTACTACATTGGAGTACTACAGTATGTTTCTGGCCATCTGACTCCGAATGAACTGCTGCATGTCCACCGCGTGCGGGAGCGAGAGCGTGTACCGAAAGCTTCTCCTAGTCCTGGCAGCCACCACGCTCATGGGCGAGGGAGGGACGCAACTTCATTGACTTACTGCTCCTGCCTTTGTGTCTATGATAGGTGGGCCCAACAGGCGGGTGGCCCACCTGTCATACAGCCAAAGGCAGGTGCAGTTAAGGCACCGGAGCTCAGTCCGCGAGGGAGAGGGCAATGTAATCAAACTTCTCGTTGTTGTACGAGTTGACGCGACACATCAAAGCACTGCACTCAATTTATTTCAATCATTTGTGTTTACCGATGCATTAATTACAACGCTCGCATGCATGCTGTGACTTTCCTTTTGATACTTGCATGTGTTCATTTAATGCAGCTTGAAGTAGTATGAATATGTGACGGTAAAGCTTTCTAATTCCCCGGCCCTAAAGCGAGAGATGGTTGTGCACGAGGAGGGCGAGATCATGCCGACGGAACAGGACCCGACGATGGAGCTCTCTATGGTCTTGATGGACCTCACCTTGCTCCATTACCCCTTGTGCCCCCCCCCTTGAAGCCTCCAGTGTATGAGGTTTGAATAGACCTCGTCCATTCGGCTGATCGAAGAAGGTGCAGGTTTCTAGATTAATGTGATGTTCGATTCATTTGTGCAGTGCAAGGGAGGGCACCTGGCCTGCGCGGACTACCGCGTCGAGCGCCCCGAGAACAAGCGACAGTGCCAGAAGTGCGAGCGCGGCGGTGGCTTCGACATGCGGAACACAGCGGTGGACGCTGTCCTCTCCTCGGTGAGGGCGGAGTGCCCGCATGAGGGCTGTGGGCTCTATGTCCCTTGCCACAAGCTCGCTGATCACCAGAGCGTGTGCCCCTCACGCCCTGCAAATGCCTCATGCCCGTCGGTGGATACGAAGGCCCGCCGTCGGTGCTCTCCCGCCATATCAGCACCATGCATCCCATGCCCGTACACAGGATCCAGTACGGCAAGGTGCTCCAGCTGCAAGTGCCACTGTCGTAGCCACGGCTCTTGCTGTTCGCAGAGGAGGATGGCCACACATTTTTCTTGGTCGGCGGCGTGCTCGGCATCGGTGCGTCTATCACCGTGCCGGTCATCCTCATCAGAGCGGGGGCGTCCCCACTACCGCACTACGTGGCCAAGCTGTGAGCGAACGGCCCGTCGGGGGAGCCCAAAGGCAGGACCGACGCCGTCAAGGTAAGAATGGAGGTGACTAGAAGCAAGGATCCCGGCGACGTCGCCGTGCATGAGCTGACTTTCTTCACAGTTCCACCCAAGCTGCTGGCCGGGGCTGGGTTGTCGAGGACGGTGTCCCTCCACATTCATATTGACAAGCTCAACTCGTAAATTATACTACAATGCCTTCTGTTTATCTTAGTAATATGCTAATATAGGGGTTAGCTCGGTCTACATTAGCTTAAGAGATGGTGGGTTTTGGTGGCGATGCATCAATTACTTCGACATCAGATCAACAGTTAAAGTAATTTCCAACAGTTGAATGGATATTTTTTGTCTGTTGGATATAAAGATCCTTTGGATAAGAAGTATAATAGCTGATATGCTTGTTTGATTTGGAAGTGTTGCATACTTGTGCGAGTTGACACGACACATCAAAGTAGTACTACTAGTAGTAGTATTCCCTCCGATTGTAATTTCTCTATGCATAAGTCGAGGCGCAGATACCAAGGAGGGCCTGGTTGTGTCTATACTTAGACAACTCACCCGACTGCGCACCAGGCAGACGAAGCTCGTGTCGTGTTGGTGCCTGTCGGATTTCGGGTTCCGGCAAAACCCTTGAGGTTTGAACACTGGCGTGTGCACGAAGATCTCTCCTCCCCCTCGCTCACGCCCTCACCGCAATCTCAAGACTTAGTGCATCGAACTCGCAGCACAAAGGGACACAAGATTTATACTAGTTCGGGCCACCGATGTGGTGTAATACCCTACTCCAATGTGGTGTCGTGGATTGCCTCTTGGGCTGAGGATGAACAGTTACAAGGGAAGAACAACCTCCTGAGGGGAGGTGCTCTTGTGCTTGGAGAGTCTGTGTGGTTGTCTTGGTGGAATGGATCCGGTCCAAGATGATATGATATGAGATCCTTTTGTCTCTCGGTGAGCCGATCCCTGGCTACGGTGGTGGCTAGCCCTATTTATAGAGGCCCGGGTCCTCTCCCCAAATATCAGGCGGGAAGGGATCCCAAAACGGCCAGTTTGAAGGGGGACACTAGTAAAAGCTATCCTGACAAAAGATGGTCTACGCCTGCCAAAGGCTTTGGTGATGATGCCGTCTTGGGCTCCACAGTGACCTCTGTCCTGCCGTCCTACTGGTCTTGGTCTCGTTGCACCAATATGGAAACCTTTGCTTGATGCCTCAGGACTCTGCACCTGCGCTTGCCTCTTTAGCACCAAAGAGGAAACGAGGACACTGCGCACTGGCGCCCGCCTGGCCTTGGTCATCATGGCTTGCATCACAGGAACCTCGCGAGGCGCCCCTTGCCTTGATCTCTCTGCCCCTCGCAAGCCAGCCTGGTGAGGCCGCCCCCGAGGAGGTCTTGAATCGTCCACCTCGCGAGGCTTGGCCTCTCACGAGGGTGTTGAGTATTTGTTGGTGAAGATGGGCCGTACAGGGCTGCTCACGCCGTGTGCCGCTGGTGGAGCCACGCCGTGGGCCGCAGACAGGCAAGTCTGGGGACCCACGTTCCCAGGACGCCGACAGTAGCCCCCGGTCCTAAGGCACGCTCGGACTTGGTTTGAAGGTGAAGCTAAGGGGCAAGTGCAGAGCACTGCGGGCCCCAACAGCCTGCGGCCTTGCTTGACGCGTGGAGATTGAATGGACGTGGGTGTCTCCGCTTCCCCACTCTGCCTCGGCAACTCCCTGTCTTGATGAGTCCCTCCTACATCCAGAAAAAGGTCATTATAACCTTAGATCGTGGAGGCCAGCGGTTGGCCTCCCCTTGGCTATAAATGGGAAGGGGGAAGTGGAGCCCCCGTCACCCATCTATTCCTTCGCTCCTCCTGCTTCTTCTTCTTCCCGGCTCCATCATTAGCAGCGACAACCATGGCGCCGATACAAAGGTTTTCAGTCGCAGAGAAGGGAAAAATCCCCCTCGACGAGCCTGAGCCTCTTCCACCGAAGAAGAGGCTGTCCCATCATCGCGAGATAGTCGTGAGGCCGGAGGTGTCGAGGCCTTGGTGTGAGCGGCCACCTCTCGGGTATCCGCTGCCTCTGTATGCCCGAGCCGAGGGCTCTGGATGGAGAGGCGGCGAAAGGCACCTCCCACGCCGCGGCCGTGGTCGCCGCGCCATGGTGACGCACGCCGTCGCCCCAGGAGGCCGCGCCACGGATGTCGTGGTTCTAACTCTGATAGTGAGGTAGGGGGGTATGTATGGAGAGGCTAGATCTCAGCTATGGAGAAGTTGTAAATACACCAGGATGTACGAGTTCAGGCCCTTCGCGGAGGAAGTAACAACCCTACGTCTCGGTGCCTGGAGGCGGTCGACTAGATTATGTGTGTATGAATTACAGGGGTGCCAACCCCTGCTACTGAGGAGGGGGGTGGCTTATATAGAGTTCGCCAGACCCCTCCGGTCCTCAGTAATGCAGGGTTAAAATACATTAAGACTGGGCATTACTGGTAACGTCCCTATTAAAGTGCTATGATGACCATAAAGACTACTTAATGGCCGACCGTTTGCTTGCGGAGTGACTTTAGATCTCCTGTCAGTCGAGTGGTTGGCTTCGTAGTCGAGTGGTAGCTTCCTGGTCGAGTGTCTTGAATCCGTCGAGTGGGATACCTTCAAGTCGATTGAAAGGTGACTTCTTCCAGGGATGTCCTTGGGTAGGGCTCTTAGGACAGGTCCATGCCCCTACCCTAGGTACATAGCTTCATCATTAGCCCCCGAATGGATCGAGGTTCGAGTGGGGAAGGAGTTGGGGGTCCTTCCGACTGGTTCTTAGCGTTATATGAATGTCTTGTACTGGATCAATCGTCACGGACGACGTTGTCAACTTCTTTCGGTCACCTTGATCCATTCTTGGTCTCTCGTCG
Source organism: Triticum urartu (assembly GCF_056163025.1). Taxonomy (NCBI): domain Eukaryota; kingdom Viridiplantae; phylum Streptophyta; class Magnoliopsida; order Poales; family Poaceae; genus Triticum; species Triticum urartu. The sequence continues at coordinate 447,103,001 of NC_141876.1, forward strand.
AGTGAATTTCCTTACTTGTGGAATACCGAGTGCCGGCACGAGCGGGCTCTTCAGTTTGATGAGTTGTTCTGCAGCCCGCGGATTTTGCAGGATTTGAATTTCGGGAAGCGAGCGGGACGGGGGCGGCCGAAGTAATCGGATGGGATAGGATGGAAGCTCCTCGATCTCCGCGCCACCTTTTTCGCCACCTACCGCGCACGCGCCTGTTGCGGGATTTGACGGGATCACCTGGGCCTACCGGTCAGCCACTCGGAAGCAGCTCCTTATAAGTTGCCGGCTCGGGGCTCCCCAATAGTGTGCTCTCGCCTTTCCTTCTCCCCCCGCAAGGTCCTCTGCCACCTCCTCTCCCACCCTAGCGCCGTAGGCCCGTTCGAGCCTCGCCGGCGACGATGGTGAAGGACAAGACGTCGGCTTTGGAGCACGCGAAGAAGGCGGCGGTGCAGGGGAAGGGGAAGAAGTCCGCTCGGGGCGGATCTTCCTCAAGGACTGCTCTGCCCAGGGATGGGATCTAGGGCGACTGGATGCCCTCGGTGATTCGGCAGGAAGATCTTGACGACATGGTCGAGGGGGGAGTCATTCCCCATGAAGCTGCGCGTCTCCCGGGGGGAGAAGTCGAACCCCATCCTCATGATGGTGAGTGCGTCCTCCTCGCCACCCATATCGATCGCGGATTTTCTCTACCTCCTCATCCTTTTTTCTGGAGCTTTTTGAACTTCTTCGGAGCGCAGCTCCATCATTTCACTCCCAATTCCATCGTGTATCTTGCGGCTTTCGTTTCCTTGTGCGAAAGTTTCTTGGGTTGCCGCCCTCATTGGGACTCTTTAAACACATCTTCACTTGCCGTTCCCAATCGGTAAAGAAAGCCAAGTCGAGTGACGAACGGACGCAAGTGATCGAGCTATGCGGGGGCCTAGCGATCCAGATGAGGGGTAAAAGTTCTTTTCCGTCTATCACTTTTCCCGAGTCGGTCCGTGGTTGGCAGTCGACCTAGTTTTATTGCCAAGACCAGGTGACCCCAGGGTAGTTGACTGGTCTTCCCCCTCTCTCTCTGGACCGAGCTCAAAAGCCTGCCTCTCTGAAAGTGCTACCGGAGGAAAAGGCGCAAGTCAAGGTGCTGGTTGGTCGAGTGGTTCAGCTTGTCCGAGACGGCGTGACCGGCATGGACTTGCTGGAGGTCTTCCTTTAGAGGCGCATCCAACTGCTTCAGGCTCATGACCACCCTATGTGGCTGTACTCGGGTCTCGACGACACCACTCGGGTTCACCCAGAGGAGGTCACTGACGAGATGCTGGAAGGGTGGCTGTTGAGCATCACAGGGAACAAAGACAACCCCCGAGGAGCCAGGAGGGTTGTCCCGCTTGACAGTACATACGACGTGGACCAGGTCTGACCTTGTGTTCCCGACTGAGATCTTGCTTTCTTCATTTGCTCTCTTTGAATCGGTCGACTGACTTTCAACTTGTCTGCTATTCTCCAGGCAATTACAGAGATGTACTCGACACCCAACGGAGCACAGGGGCAGGCCGAGGAAGGGGAGGCGAGCGGAGACGAACAGGGGGAGTGGGAGTCTGACGGCGAAGGAGAGGGAGACGACGGCGTCGACTCTAGCGAAGAGGAGGAGGAGGAAGCTGGACCTCCCCGCTCGGAAAGGCGATCCAAGCTTACACACGACCCTGCGCGGGAACGTGGTAAGGCGACTTCTCCCGTTGGGCAGTCGTCGAAGCGCCCTCGGACCTCTTCTCCAGCACCGACTGAAAAAGCTCCCAAGCACCTCCGCGCGGCGCCATCCAAGCCACCCAAGGCTCTGCCCAAGATGAGGATGACTGTCCCCACCATTTCTGGGTAATGATAGAACTTGTTCTCCTTTGTCGACCGTGGACGGATCCTTGGTCGATCCACTGAGCCGACTGACGGTCTTTCAAAATTTGCAGTGCTGCTACTTCTGAGATCTCCGCTAAGGACAATGATCAAGAGATGGAGACGAAGACGATAATGATAGAAATTTTTCTCGTAGCTCCTCCTCATGTTATTAGCCTTCCTGACGATGAAGACGAAGCGCCGCTGAGAGTGAGGCGGAACAGGAAAGCGTCGGCTGGCGAGACTCCACAATCCACTCCGGCGCCTGAGGCCGTAGCTCGAGACGGTGGCGATACCACCCGGGCTTCTGTGACTTTCGCCAATCCTCTGGCGAGTGCGCGGCCCTCGACGTCAACCGTAAATCCGCCTTCGCTCTTCGCCACACACCACGTCCCTGAGGACCAAGTGGGTGCAGCTAAGGAAGCTATACACCAGGCAGGCATCATGATGGAGCAGGTCAAGGTGGTTCGAGAAGCTAGCCAAGTGGCTTATGACGCAAGTTCAGCTCTTCAGAGTAACGTCCAGGTCAGTTGATTCACTACTTGTTCTGTTAGGGTATGCTGTCTGAAGAATCTCTTTTCTGAAGATCTTTTAAATCTGTACACCCACTGGGTGTTTCTGTTAAGTTTTTTGGTCGAGTGGGGGCACGCTGAGTGCACCCACTGGGTGTAGTCCCCGAGACTACGGTGGACTGCTGGCAGTCGACTATAGTCTTTATATTGCGTTGCTGTAGTTTTACTTCTTCACTCGGTCTGGCCAGGCCATGTCGAATGAAACTGTATCCGGTCGACTGCAGGCAGTCGATTTTTTTTAAAACCAGTGGGGGCACGCTGAGTGCACCCACTGGGTGTAGTCCCCGAGACTTCTGTTGAATGTTTTTGATTCAGCTATAGTCTTAGAAACGTCATCATTGTCTCTTGGTTACTCGGAAGCAACTTATCTTGGACCTCTGTCGACTGACTTTTGGAGAAATCCTGTGAACTTGTGGCTCTCTACACTGAGTTGGAGGACAAACAGATCCAGCTCAACCTTGACTTGAAGCTCGCTCAACAGAACCTGCAGAAGGCGCGAGACGAAGCAAAAGGTATGGCTGGCGAGGTTTCTCATTCTTGACGAGTGACTTCCCTTTCTTGCTCATTCTTGATGTTGAGTTCACTCGACGTTCTGTAGATGAACTGGAGGAAGCTCTAAAGAAGAAGGATCAAGATCTTGCCGAAGCACAGAAGGAGGCCTTGAGCAAAACGAAGCTTGCAGAAGAGAAACTGGCTTCGGTCGGAACTCTTGAACAGGAGAACTCCAGACTGAAAACTGCTGTCGAGACAGCTAATCGAGAGGTCAGCCGACTGAAGAAAGACAAGATGGTTCTGCACGACCAGGCGGGTGAGCTGGCGGGGAAGGTAAACGATCTGGAGGCTTATCTTGGTGGACTCGCCAAGAAGCTGTTCATCATGCTCGAAGGTAATTATTCCGACCCGGCTGTCTTGCAGTTACCAAGCCCGCGTAAGGCCACTGTCTTATTCTTGAATCGTGTTTGCTGAATTCTGCCAGAGCTTCGAAGAGGAAACCAGTCGAGTGGAGCCAGGCTTGGATCCTGCCAATTCTCTCGTGAAGGACGAGGCTGCTATGAACGTGCTCCGACTGGAGTCTCGTGTTACCAGCGTTGTTGACTATCTTGCTCGGCTGAAGGTTGCGATGTCGCGGATCGACACATCACTCTGGCCTGGACCGATGCTTTAGAACGACCTCGAGTCCCTGATGGTTCGACTGGATGAAATCCCGGGTCGAGTGGCGGAATGGAAGAAATCTTCTGCTAGATGTGGTGCTGATGTCGCTCTGTCTCTGGTCCGCGTCCATTGCAAGGAGGCGCGAGAAGAAAAGCTGGCCACCATCCAAGTTGCCAATACCAGGAAGCACAGTTTCAAGAATTCATGGAGACTTTCATTGCTGCTGCTACTTGTATTGCAGACGGGATCGACTTGGACGAGTTCGTCGCCCCTTCCAGTCCTCCACTTGAGGAATGAAAAACTTTTATGCTTCACTTTAAATTTGCCTCGGAATGCCGAGTGGATTCTGTAACCGTTAAACTCTATCGAGCCGAGGGCTCGAGTACTTTGATCTGAGGTCTTGGACCTTTGGGTTTTATCCGAACTTGATTTATCGTTGAATATCTTCGGGAATTATCTGCCGACTGGAACTTGGCCTGCACTCGAAATAACTTCGTATTTGTGGTGCAGCTCCGAAGGAAAAGGTAACAGTCGATTCACATCTTGCCGTCCTTGTGGATTGGGACGTGTTCCGAACTTAGGCGAGCACTGGGCTGCAGCTAAGCCCTCGAGTGGGAGGTTTGCTTTCCACTCGGTGGGAATTTTGAACACTTAGGCGAGCACTGGGCTGAAGCTAAGCCTCCGAATGGGAGGTATGCTCTCCACTCGGTAGGATTTTGGAACACTTAGGCGAGCACTGAGCTGCAGCTAAGCCTCGAGTGGGAGGTTTGCTCTCCACTCGGTAGGATTTTTATATACTTAGGCGAGTACTTGGACTGCAGCTAAGCCCCTGAGTGGGAGGTTTGCTCTCCACTCGGTAGGATTTTTATATACTTAGGCGAGTACTTGGACTGCAGCTAAGCCCCCGAGTGGGAGGTTTGCTCTCCACTCGGTAGGATTTTCAAAAACTTAGGCAAGCACTGGGCTGCAGCTAAGCCTCCGAGTGGGAGTCTGGCTCACCACTCGGTAGGATTTTCAAATGCTTAGGCGAGTACCTGGACTGCAGCTAAGCCCCCGAGTGGGAGGTTTGCTCTCCACTCGGTAGGATTTTTATATACTTAGGCGAGTACTTGGACTGCAGCTAAGCCCCCGAGTGGGAGGTTTGCTCTCCACTCGGTAGGATTTTTATATACTTAGGCGAGTACTTGGACTGCAGCTAAGCCCCCGAGTGGGAGGTTTGCTCTCCACTCGGTCGGATTTTTATATACTTAGGAGAGCACTGGTCTGCAGCTAAGCCTCCGAGTGGGAGTCTGGCTCACCACTCGGTAGGATTTTCAAATACTTAGGCGAGTACTTGGACTGCAGCTAAGCCCCCGAGTGGGAGGTTTGCTCTCCACTCGGTAGGATTTTTATATACTTAGGCGAGTACTTGGACTGCAGCTAAGCCCCCGAGTGGGAGGTTTGCTCTCCACTCGGTAGGATTTTTATATACTTAGGAGAGTACTTGGACTGCAGCTAAGCCCCCGAGGGGGAGGTTTGCTCTCCACTCGGTAGGATTTTTATATACTTAGGCGAGCACTGGGCTGCAGCTAAGCCTCCGAGTGGGAGGTTTGCTCTCCACTCGGTAGGATTTTCAAACACTTAGGCGAGCAGTGGGCTGCAGCTAAGCCTCCGAGTGGGAGTCTGGCTCACCACTCAGTACGATTTTCAAATACTTAGGCGAGTACTTGGACTGCAGCTAAGCCCCCGAGTGGGAGGTTTGCTCTCCACTGGGTAGGATTTTCAAACACTTAGGCGAGCACTGGGCTGCAGCTAAGCCTCCGAGTGGGAGTCTGGCTCACCACTCGGTAGGATTTTTATATACTTAGGCGAGCACTGGGCTGCAGCTAAGCCCCCGAGTGGGAGTCTGGCTCACCACTCGGTAGGATTTTTATATACTTAGGCGAGCACTGGGCTGCAGCTAAGCCCTCGAGTTGGAGTCTGGCTCACCACTCGGTAGGATTTTATTTGCAAACTTAGGCGAAACGGATTCGCAGCTAAGCTACCCACTGGGGGATTTCATATGTAAACAAAAGTGACTGCAATTACAGGAAGAACTGGGACACTCTTTTCTTTGATAAAAAATAAACTACAGAAGTTTTTCTTATTACACCTCATCCGAGTGAGAATTCAAGTGTAAAATGGGTGGAGTAGTTCCGCATTCCAAGCTCGTGGCTCGTCGATCCGGCGATCAACATTGTAGAGATGATATGCTCCATTGTGGAGGACTCTTGTGACGATGAAGGGGCCTTCCCAAGTAGGAGCAAGTTTGTGTGGTTTCTGTTGATCCACTCGGAGGACCAAATCTCCTTCTTGGAAGGCTCGGCTCTTCACATTTCTGGCATGGAATCGACGCAAGTCTTGCTGATAGATGGTCGATCTGATCATAGCCGTTTCCCTCTCCTCCTCTAGGAGGTCGACTGCGTCTTGTCGGGCTTGCTCTGCTTCGTCTTTGTTATAAAGCTCGACTCTGGGGGCGTTGTGAAGTAGATCACTCGGCAGGACGGCTTCGGCTCCGTAAACCAGAAAGAATGGCGTTCTTCCAGTCGACCGGTTCGGGGTGGTCCTCAGTCCCCACAAAACTGACGGAAGCTCGTCGACCCAAGCGCCTGCTGCGTGCTGGAGATCATGCATCAGTTGAGGCTTCAGTCCTTTGAGAATCAGACCATTTGCTCTTTCAGCTTGTCCATTCGACTGGGGATGCGCGACCGACGTTTAGTCGACTCGTGTGCCTTGAGAGGCGCAAAAAGCTCTGAACTTGTCTGAATCGAAGTTTGACCCATTGTCAGTGATGATGCTATGCGGGACCCCATATCTGAATATCAACTCTCTATTGAAACTGATAGCAGTGCTAGCATCAAGATTTTTGATAGGCTTGGCTTCAATCCATTTGGTGAACTTGTCGACTGCCACAAGCACATGTGTGAATCCGCTCCTGCCTAATCTTAGTGGACCAACCATGTCCAGTCCCCAAACAGCGAAGGGCCAGACGAGTGGAATGGTCCTCAGAGCTGATGCTGGCTTGTGCGACATGTTGGAGTAGAACTTGCAACCTTCACACTTGTCGACTATCTCTTTCGCCATTTCGTTTGCCCTGGGCCAGTAAAAACCCGCTCGGTATGCTTTGGCCACGATGGTTTGAGAGGACACATGGTGACCACAGGTCCCCGAGTGGATATCATCAAGGATTATCTGACCTTCTTCTGGCGTTATGCACTTCTGACCGATTCCAGTTGCGCTTTCTCTATACAACTGTCCTTTTATGACCGTGAAAGCTTTAGATCGACGGACGATCTGTCGAGCCTCTTCTTCGTCCTCTGGAAGTTCTTTCCTCAAGATATACGCGATGTATGGTATCGTCCAGTCGGGAGTGATTGCCAAGACCTCCATGACTAGGTCGACCACAGCAGGAATTTTGACTTCAGTCGAATCTGTGGCACTTTTCGGTTGCGGGGCTTCTTCTGCAAAAGGATCCTCCTGGACTGACGGCGAGCGGATGTGCTCCAAAAACACAATGCTGGGAATGGCTTCTCTCTTGGAGCCTATCTTTGCCAGATCATCAGCTGCTTGATTTTTCAGTCAGGGGATGTGATGAAGCTCTAGCCCCTCGAATTTCTTTTCTAGCTTTCTTACTGCGTTGCAGTAGCCAGTCATAGCTGGGCTTCTGTCGTCCCACTCCTTCATCACCTGATTAACCACCAAATCTGAGTCGCCATAGACCATGAGGCGCCGGACGCCGAGTGAAATGGCCATGCGCAACCCATACAAGAGTGCTACATATTCTGCTTCATTATTGGAGGAATCGAAATGAATCTGGAGAACATATCTGAGCTTATCTCCTCGGGGGGAGACCAAGACTACCCTAGGACCGGAACCATTCAGCATCTTAGATCCATCGAAGAACCTGGTCCAATGCTCCGAGTGAACTTGAGTCAGAAGCTGCTGTTCAATCCACTCGGCGACGAAATCTGCAATTGCTTGGGACTTGATAGCCTTCTTTGCTTCAAACTTGATATCTAGGGGAAGGAGTTCAATCGCCCACTTCGCCACTCGACCAGTTGCATCTCTGTTGTGCAAAATCTCTGACAGTGGAGCGTCGCTGACGACTGTAATGGAATGGTCAGAGACGTAGTGTGCAACCTTCTTCGTTGTCGTGTAAATCCCATATACAAGCTTCTGGTAATGGGGATATCTTTGCTTCGAAGGGGTCAAAACTTCAGACACATAATATACTGGGCGCTGAACTCTGAAGGCCTTTCCTTCTTCTTCCCGCTCGACCGTAAGTACTGTATTGACAACTTGTCCCGTGGCCGCAATGTAAAGCAGCAGAGGCTCTTTACTGATTAGGGCAGCAAGCACCGGCTAGGTGGAGAGGAGAGCTTTGAGCTCTGCAAACGCTGCATCAGCTTCTGGAGTCCACTCGAACTTGTCAGACTTCTTCATCAGTCGGTAAAGAGGCAATGCCTTTTCACCGAGACGAGAAATGAATCGACTTAGAGCGGCCAAGCAACCTGTAAGCTTCTGGACATCGTGTACACGCACAGGGCGCTTCATCCGGAATATGGTGCCAACTTTCTCGGGATTTTCGTCGATTCCTCATTCGGAAACGAGAAAACCGAGTAACTTTCCACCTGGAACTCCGAATGTGCACTTTGATGGATTGAGCTTGATATCATATCTCCTGAGGTTAGCGAAGGTTTCGGCAAGGTCAGTCAGTAGGTCGGAACCTTTCCGTGACTTAACCACAATATCATCCATGCATGCTTCTACGTTCCGACTGATCTGAGTGAGAAAACATTTCTGAATCATCCCCATGAACGTGGCTCCAGCATTCTTGAGGCCGAAGGGCATGGTGACATAACAGAAGCACCCGAATGGTGTGATGAAAGCCGTTTTGATCTCGTCGGATCCATACAGACGGATCTGATGGTACCCTGAATAAGCATCTAGAAAAGACAAACGCTCACACCCCGCGGTCGAGTCGACTACCTGGTCGATGCGGGGGAGAGGGAAATGATCTTTCGGGCAGGCCCGATTGATATGTACATGCGAAGTGACTTGTCCTTCTTGGGGACCATGACAACATTGGCGAGCCACTCGGAGTGGTAAATCTCTCGGATGAACTCCGCTGCTAAGAGTCGAGCCACCTCCTCGCCAATAGCTTTCCTCTTCTGGACGGCGGACCGTCGAAGATGTTCTTTCACAGGCTTGAACTTCGGGTCGACTCGTAGACGGTGCTCAGCCAGCCCCCTGGGAACTCCAGGCATGTCAGAAGGCTTCCATGCGAAGATGTACCAGTTCTCACGGAGGAACTGGATGAGCGCATCTTCCTATTTGGAGTCGAGCGTCGTTGAGATGTGAGTCGGAGCAGCATTGGGGTCGGTCGGGTGAATGTGAACTGGCTTAGTTTCACCGGACGACTGAAAAGTTGATTCTGAAGCCGGCTTCTTGGCTCGTAGCAATTCACTCGGATCAGCAGTCTTCTGGTACTCTTGCAGCTCGACTACTGACATCTGAGCATCAGCGATCTTTGATCTTTCTGAAAACACTCCTCTGCTTTCTTCTGATTGCCTGTAACGGTGATCACACCTCTGGGGCAGGGCATCTTCAACTTGAGATACACATAGCACGGTCGAGCCATGAAGCGTGCATAAGCTGGCCGGCCCAGAATAGCATGATAAGCACTTTGGAAGTCCACAACCTCAAATGTCAACTTTTCCTTGCGGTAATTCTTTGAATCACCGAAAAACACATCGAGAGCAATCTGGCCGAGTGACTCGGCTTTCTTTCCAGGAATGACTCCATGGAAACTCATGTTGCTAGCACTGAGCGTGGACATCGGAATGCCCATCCCTTTCAACGTTTCTGCATACAGTATGTTCAGGCCGCTGCCACCATCCATCAGGACTTTGGTCAGTCGAGTGCCTTCGACAATTGGATCGACCACCAGAGCTTGCCTCCCAGGGGTGGCAATGTGCGCAGGGTGATCGGACTGGTCGAACGTGATGGCAGTCTGAGACCACTTCAGGTAGCTGGGTGTTGCCGGGGCAACCATATTCACTTCACGGTTAATGACTTTCAGTCGACTTTTGCTTTCGACATCAGCAAAAATCATCAAGGTGGAATTGACTTGGGGGTATCCATCGTCACTATCTTCTTTGTCCTCAACTCTGTCTGACTCTTTTTCCTTGTCTTTGGACTGCTTGCCCTGAAACTGCTGGATCAGGAGCCGGCACTGTCGAGTGGTATGCTTTGGGTAAATAAGATTACCCTCTTCATCTTTCTTGGTGTGGATGTGACATGGCAGATCCAAAACATCATTTCCATCTTGATCCTTGACTTTCTTGGGGTTCCAGGGCCCCTTGGGTTTTCCCTTGAATTTTCCCTGGGTTACGGCCAGGGCCTCCCCAGGAGCGGCTGGCTCGGCCTTCCGCTTCTGCTTCCGACTGGAATTGCCTCCGGTTTCCTGGGCGACTGCTTTCTGCTTGCCACTCCGGAGTCGATCTTCATCTTCTCCGTTAGCGTATTTGGTGGCAATTTCCATCATCCGATTCAGAGACATTTCTCCAGTCCGACCGAACTTCAGGTTCAACTCTCTGTTCTGGACGCCTTCTTTAAAGGCACAAACTGCTTGGTGATCTGGTACATTCTCAACTGTGTGATGCAAAGTGATCCACCTCTGGATGTAATCCCTCAGAGTTTCACTCGGTTTCTGCACGCAAGACCGCAATTCTGTAAGGCCTGCCGGTCGCTTTGCATGTTCCTTCAAAGGTCGTGACAAACACTCGAGAGAGATCCTCCCAAGTGTAGATGCTGCTGGGTGCTAACTGATTCAACCATGCTCTGGCTGAGCCCTCTAACAGGAGAGGCAAATGCTTCATAGCCACCTCATCATTGCCGCCACCAATCTGGACAGCCACTCGGTAGTCTTCGAGCCAAGTGTCAGTCTTAGACTCGCCGGTGAACTTGCTGACTCCAGTCGCCAACCGGAAGTTGGGAGGAATCACTGCGGCCCTGATGGCTCGACTGAAACACTCTGGCCCCGAAACACGTACTCTGCTGCTGGCAGGCGCATCCCTGTCGTGGCCTTCTCGGTGAGCTCTGTTCCTGTCAACCAGACCCTGAACGAGGATGGATCTCGCATCAAAGCCTGGGTCCCTGGGGTCGACTGGAACTCTCCGCCCAACACTATGAGGGTGTCTGTCATCCTGCTGTCGAGGCGCATATGACCCACTCCTCGGGGGAGGGGCTGGCACTCGACGTCGATCGAACCGGTGATCATACTGCTCATTTCTTCTGTACTAATCGTGCCGGTCTCCGCGTCCCTCATGCCTCGGGGGCGATCTTGGGCTGTGAGTCGACTGGACTATATCCGTTGCAACGGATCGACTGTGGATCCTATTCCGCGACTGAGAAACAGCGGAATTCTGGTTTCCCGCTGCCCGGAGCAACGCTCTGATTTGCAACAAGCCCCTGCCAGCCTTCGACTGGGAGGGCTGAATCGATTCTGCTATACGGGACGCGGCTGCCAAATTCTGAACTGGGGTTCGATATACCTGCGTAGGCGGGAAGAGCTGACGTCGACTGGACTGGGGAGCTCGCTGACGCGCTTGCTCGTCGAGTATTCGCTGGAGATTCTCCAGTCGAGTGCGCTCGGCCAAGTTAGCCAAGCGCGCGTCCTCCAAGGCCCGGGCCTCGGGGGTTTCTCCGACGTTAGGAGTGTGGAGTGCATCCATGTTCCGGTGGCGAAGCTCCTCTCGCTGCAATGACGTGAGAGGTTCGGGGAGATACTCATCGTGGGGATGCGATGGGTCGCCTCCACCTGCGCCTCCATCGGTGCGAGGGAAACCGGGAGGACTGTGTGTTCCATCGACCGCTAGAACCTCAGCCGCCGGGTCGCTGCTGTCGCACTCGGATGCGGTCTCCGCGGAGCCAGTCGACAGGTCGAACAGGCCGTAGAGGGATTCGTCGGGCTCGATTGCCGCGACTTGCGAGGCTGCCGACTGGCGGGCCACGGCATGCCTCACCCACCTCGGAAGTCTCAACCGGCCGGAGCGCTTGCGCCGGCGGGAGACAGGGCGGGAAGATGACATGGGAGCCGACCGATACTGGGTCGACGGCTGCCGCAGGAGGACGCCACGAACACATGCGCGGAAGTGCATCGCACCGCGGACGGGGAGGGCGTCGATGTCGAGTGGAGCCTCCTGAAGCCAAGCGGAGTTGTCGGCGATGAACGTGAGTGCGCCGAGACGGAACTCGCGGCCCTCCACCAAATCTCCGCACGAAAACATGATCAAAGGGATCGGAAAAATCGCAACTTCTCCAACTAGGCGCTAAGACTCCTGCCCCACGGTGGGCGCCAACTGTCGTGGTTCTAACTCTGACAGTGAGGTAGGGGGTATGTTTGGAGAGGCTAGATCTCAGCTATGGAGAAGTTGTAAATACACCAGGATGTACGAGTTCAGGCCCTTCGCGGAGGAAGTAACAACCCTACGTCTCGGTGCCCGGAGGCGGTCGACTAGATTATGTGTGTATGAATTACAGGGGTGCCAACCCCTGCTACTGAGGAGGGGGTGGCTTATATAGAGTTCGCCAGACCCCTCCGGTCCTCAGTAATGCAGGGTTAAAATTCATTAAGACTGGGCGTTACTGGTAACGTCCCTATTAAAGTGCTATGATGACCATAAAGACTACTTAATGGCCGACCGTTTGCTTGCGGAGTGACTTTAGATCTCCTGTCAGTCGAGTGGTTGGCTTCGTAGTCGAGTGGTAGCTTCCTGGTCGAGTGTCTTGAATCCGTCGAGTGGGATACCTTCAAGTCGATTGAAAGGTGACTTCTTCCAGGGATGTCCTTGGGTAGGGCTCTTAGGACAGGTCCATGCCCCTACCCTAGGTACATAGCTTCATCAGCGGACTCCTCACGCGAACTCATGATGTGGGCGGCGATGCCTCCGCGCACTTGGATTAGCTTCCTGCAGTTCTTCTCCGCTGATATGCCGCCTAGGGGACCCCTCACGCTTTGCTGCAGCATGCCGACTGCGATGGCCCGGCGACAAGAGCGGAGGTCAAAGCCGTCTCCCCAGGGAAGATCTTCATGACTCATGGCTGGGGCGAGGTTGCTCGAGTCTGCCGTGCTGAAGGCGCCCTCGCCATCCACTTTGAGTACGATGGCGCCTCCATGATGTTCTTCAAGGTCTTCGACGAGGAAGGCCACCGCTTGGAGTGCTGTCCTGAAGGGGGGCATCAGGACGACGCAGCAGCCAATGACGAGCCTGCTGCTGGCTTCGCCAACAGCTCCTCCAGCAGCAGCCGTGACTCCTGGTGGTCCAGCGATTGTCCCGAGCCCGACGAGACTCCAGAGACAAGCGACGATAGCTACGTGCCCCCGAGCTCTCGCCATGCCCGGAGCAAGGCCGCCACGTACAGTCGCCGCCTTTGCTGATCTGGATGGGGTTGGCGCCGGCCTCCCGTGGCCCACTGTTGATGATGGCGTCAGTCGTGCTGGCGCATGTAGATAGGGCCCCTAAAAACTCCCTTCGTTTGTTCCCTGTGAGGAATCAAGATGGACCCCGAGGGGGCGTGTAAAGGGTCTGTAATGTCTTTTGTTGATATTGTCCTTATTATGAAAATTTGCGAACGCATGTCCTGCTTCGGCTCGGTCTCCCCTTTCCAACCCCGCACCAGCTTGGTGCTTTACGCCAATAGGTCCCGGTCCCCAGGAAGGCTGTAGCCGTCGCTGGTATGCCAGGTCGCGATGCCGTGGTCAAGGCCAGGAGGTGAGTGGCCCAAGGTCCAGTAAGAGCTCCTGAGGCGCAATGCTCAAGAGGTCCCATTTAGCGCGCAAGCAGCTACCTAAAGGTGGGAAAGGGAGGCGACGCTGCCGTAGCAGGCTGCGGTAGGTGGGAATCTTATGCCATAGCGCTTGGCCGGCCCGGGTGCGAAACTTATCTTGGTAGTCCGGAGTTGTTTCCTTGGGCTGTGCCGGACTCGTGTGCCGACGGCCGTAGTGTAGCCAAGTTAGGCCCGTGCGGGCCTCCCCCTCTTCTCCATGCTCTTCTATGTGCTCCACGTCCTCAGGTCCCGGCCCTCGAGCGAGCTCAGCCACCGCTAGTATGCCAGGTTGCTGTGCCGTGGTCAAGGACAGGGGTGAGATCTGGAGAGCCAGTAGGAGATCCTGAGTCGCGATGCCCAGGAGCCGCCCTTTTAACGCGCAAGCGAATTGCATGGGAGAAGAGGGAGCAGCGGTACCTCTTGCTGTTGTCCTCATGAGGTTCCTGTAGTTTAGCGTGAGGAGGGACACAAATTGCCAGTACAATTGCTGGTCTGCCACTAGTCGCTCCACAAGAAGGCCCTCTCAGTGGTGTACACGAACGATCCGGTCTCGGTGGAGGTCTCCATCCAAACTATGGAGCAGTTCCTTGCCGAGGACAAGTACCGAGTGGTCGGCTTCGACCTCGAGTACACCATCGGTCGTGCCGGGCACGATCAAAAGGTTGTCGTCGCCCAGTTGTGTGTGCGACATGACGTCCTCGTCTACCACTTCCACCTTGCCACAAGGACTTGCGAGCATTTCTCCAGGTTTATCAACATCTCTGACTACATTTTCGCTATGGTGGGCACCACCAACGATCTAAAAACTCTCAAGGTTTCGGACTTGAAATGCCTAAATCTTGTCAACATCCAAAGCCACTACAAGGTTTGGGGCAGCGACAAAAGCAAACTGAACTCCCTAGTTGACCTCGCCTCGGCCATCATCGACCCCTACTACGCGAAGATGAAGCAAGAGAGCAATAAGGACAGGAACGCCTGACACAGTGTGTGGCATAAGGGACTAGATGAACAACATGTCAAGTACACGGCCATGGATGCGTACACAATCTACGAGATGTACAGGCAGATCGTTGACATGAGGGACTGTCTCCTTCCTGACCCAGACGAGGGATCGAGCCACATAGCAGTGGTGGGAGCGTCACAAGAAGTAGATGACTAGATGATCATTTCTCCTACTTTAGAATGTATGCAATTGTTTATTAAGGTCTGTGCGAATGATCTATATAGTCACTTATGTAATTGGATGTTTATTTCAGTTATATATATACATTTTATTCTACTGTAGACAGAGCAATTCACACGGCTTATTAGTAGCCATCTTCTGTGTTATTATTGGTCTTCGCACACATTTCAGATAAAGGACCTATTTGCCGCGTATCACACACATCTTGTTCAGTTGAAACATTTCCATTGTGTTGCCTAATCCCACACAGTTCATCCCAGTGAACCGTATGCTATATATCGCACAGGCCTTCATCTGGCTGCCCGTTTCTTTTGTGCCTCCTCATCCCAAACAGTTAATTGAGCTGAACCGTATGCCCTACATCACACACACAACTAAATTCAGAACCGTGTTTGATGCACCTGTCATCGCAAACGTTTTGCACCTTTTTGACGGTTTTTTTACACCACTGTTTGCGATTATGGCATCGCACACAGTTTTGTCGAAGGGTCTCTGATCGTAGTGTCGCGTTTGGACCATCCTGTAGTAGTGCTTTCTTACCAAGAGGGGTACCTCGTAACCAAATGGTGTTCTTTCTTGGATCACAAATGGGCCAACACTTTGGTCTCCAAACGGGTTACATCCTAACCAAACGGTGATCTTACTCGGATCACAAACGGACCAACACTTTGGTCTCCATCATCAACATGGTTTCTCAACCATCATCTTTCCAATAGTGCCATGTTATTAACATTAATGTGCATGATTATCTAAACATTGAACCATGGTGTGACCTACTTCCGAGTTGTGTCCGTAACCGAGGATGCGTCTATCGATAGATTAAATACACTCTACAAAGGTAGCACACTGTACCCACACCACGGAATCCATGGCCTCTCACACCCATTCGGGTAAACCAACGGCATTCTGACAAAATCCCTCCATTGTCATGACACTCTCCCGGCCACTCCAACTCACTCCCCATTGGGCTATGTCCCGGGTGGCCCCGTGCCTACCAAAGGCACCAACAGCCATCGTCGTGGCAAAACATAAATAGTCCCAAACGGGGACAAGGTACCATAACAACTACAGGCGCACAAGGTTATGTCTGCTTACCGGGCTAGGGTAACGCACACCCATAACCTTCCCTCATTGGAGGCACCGACCAGAGGCATGACAACGGACCGAATAAAGGCCTTCCCATAAAGGCAAATGTGGTTGCACTAGGACAAACTCGATTCAGTGGCACCATGACCCGATCAATGATATGTTCAAGTTGAGTTATTATTAGGTTTAACTAAAAGTAGAAATAACCAGTGTCATGATATGCCATGAATGTGCAACCCTACACTATGCATCACATATCATTGAAAATAAATGGGTCAACCACATCAAGTACTAACCATAATCATTAACAACTCATACCACTTCTCTGGTTTTTGTTATTCAGCAAACTTAACCATGATGTTAACTTAACATGATTCATTTTCTCACTTAAGAAAATATTAACCAAACTAATTCTTTTTCATAGTTATTTTATTACTTCATAACCAAATATTAATTCTAATGACTTAAACTAACTTAGTTAGTTTCAAACTATAGTAAATTAAACATACCAAACTAAACAAGCATTCAACAGAATAAATATTTATTTAAGTGATTTAAATGCATGAACTAAATCATTTATTCAAGTCGGAAAAATCACAAATATTGCAATGGCACCATGAAAATGTTGCTATGGCTTGCCTTAGTGCAGATGAGGTTCACACTCCTCCTAGTGATCCTCAAGACAAACTTCACCTTCTGAAATAATTAAAAACATAGAAAGAAAATATCAAGAAACACTGAAAATCACCAGAAAATCTAGATAGCAGAGAAAAATCTCATTTTTGGTGAGCTGCTAGATCATTTCAATAAGAACACAATGCAAAAAGAATCAATTCATTTGGACTTATGGTTAAAGAGTTGTGGCTGTTTGAAACTCTCTGGAAATTTGAATTGAATTTAAATAAACAGAACCAAGGGGGTGATGTCGAAAGCGTAAACTCGTGGGGCGCAACCACTCATACCACTTCGGGTGCGGCCTGAGTGGCTAAGAGCGGGCCCCTCTGGTCAGGTGCGAGGGGAAGAGAGAGAAACAGAGCACGGCGAGGCTTCGCCGGAGCTCACGCCGGTGAGGAGGGCTCCTTGGCCAGATCCAGAGGGATAGAACGCGAGAGGAGATCGAGGCGCACCTGCCCATACCCGTAGAATGGAAAGGGGTGGTCAAACAGCGTCGGAACGAGCTTCTCCAGCGGTGGCAGGAAGCAGAGGTCGCCGAAGTTGGAGATGACGACAAGGTGGGGCTGCGCCAGGGGCTCGAACCGGGTCGGACGGCACTAGTGAAGCACTACAGAGGCTCTGGAAGAGTGGTTCGAGCTTGGGAGGGGCTGGAACGGTGGGGGCGAACCGCGGGGATAGCGAGCTTGAGCTCGGGGATGACGGCCCGAGGCCTGCCCGGCCGGGCTGCGGCTTTCTACTGCGTTCTGGAGTGTGTGTGGTGAGTTGGTGATGCTCGAGAGAGTTGGGGAGGGCTGTATTTATAGGTGAGCGAGGAGAGAGCATCAGGCTCCGCGAGAGGGCTTCTGGACATGGCGTCCGGCGACGAACATCGTCAGTGAGAGGGGGAGAAGGTGACGCAGCTCATGCGGGCACTGTGAGAGGGCGAAGACGAGCATAGGAACGCGTGGGTGGCGAAGAGCACAGTGGCGGCACACTGTTCGGTTGGCCAGGTCGCGCCCGTGCTCGCTGCGGTGAGCTCCGGCGTCGGCGAGCGCCAGGGCGGAGTTAAGTGGGTCGAGACGGCAATGGTGGCGCAGTTTGGCAAGGTGCGGCAGCCAGGGAAGCGAGCACGCGATGAACAGAGCACTCGGCGGCGTCCACAGCGCGTCGACTAGCACGTTGGCATCATGCACACGCGTGGTCACTGCATGAACTTTGGCATAGAGCCACGGCTTGCTATCAATTCATGTCTAGCGTGTAGACCTTAGTGGTTTGGGTCATTCTAACGCTTTGACTCTAGCCCAGCTGCTCTAAGTTAGAGTTTTACTCCGTGGTAAGTTTCTGGGCTATAACTTTGGGAGTTAACTATGGTCAAACCAGTAAGACTTTAGGGCTTAATTTTGGTGGTTAGTAGTTTCTTAGGAAGGTAATGATGCTTAAGAAAAATAAGCCTCAATGGACCAAGTAAAATGGTACTTGTTGTAGAAACTACCTTTTTCTGACCAGAATAGAAAAGATTTTCTGTAGCAAAAATATTCCAAAAAGTGGTGCAATATTTTTGCTCAGGGAGGTACCCTAGGGTTCAAAGAATAGTTGTGAATTTTCTCAGATTTTTGTGCGCAAAGAAAATGGGGGTTGCTTTGGAGCATATGTTGCTGGTTAGGGGTATTGAGTAGGAAATGAATATTTTTCATTTAAGAAAAATATTCCTATCCTTATTTTGAGATTAACCAGAGAAGAAAAGATGGCTTGGGGAGGGGTGAACCACTTGGGTGAAAGTCATGGGTATGGCCAAGGGTTTAATTCAAAATAAAATGAATTCAAAATCCCAAATTCAAATAAGAAGGCAACCAAATTCAAAGGAAAGAAGAGGGGGCAAAAAGCCAGGCTATCACAAACCTCCCCCACTTAGGATGAGTCTCATCCTCGAGATTCGATTGCTCAGGAAAACAATTCTGGATAGGTTGCCTTTAGAAATTCCTCTCGTTCACAAATTGCCACATCCTCTGTGTGATGCTCCCACTGAACCTTATAAAATTTTCTTCCTTTACTATGAGTGACCCTTTCCATGTCATCCAAGATTCTGAACGGTTTCTCCTCATTTGTTAAATCCTTAGCCAGCTCTAATTCTGATATATCAGTATTTTTCTTAGGAGCTGATATACATCGTCTTAGCTATGAGACATGGAACACATTGTGCACTTCTGGCAATTCCGGGGGCAATTCCAACTGATATGCAACAATACCCACTCCGGACATAACTGGAAATGGACCAATATACTTGGGTGCCAATTTTCCGCGAGTCTGAAATCTTTTGACTCCTTTCATAGGAGTGACTCGCAGGTATACATGGTCTCTGGGTTCAAAACTGATATGTCAGTGTTTTTCATCATAATAACTCTTCTATCATGATTTAGCCAATTGCAATCTGTCTCGGAATTCCTTGACTTGCTTTTCAGCCTCCATCATGAGATCAGTACCGAAAATATGACTGTCTCCAGTTTGAGGCCAATTTGACGGAGTGCGGCACTTACGGCCATACAGAGCTTCATAAGGTGACATATTTAGACTGGTCTGGAAGCTGTTGTTGTAGGAGAACTCGGCATAGGCTAGACAATCTTCCCATTTAGGTCCTTGGGCCAAAGCACATGCTCGCAGCACATCTTCGAGTATTTGGTTTACATGTTCATTCTGACCATCTGTCTGAGGATGATAAGCTGTGCTATATTTTAGTGCAGTCCCCAAAGCTTGATGGAGACGTGACCACAAAGCGGAGGTAAAAAGTGACCCTCTGTCGAAAGTGATTTTTCGTGGTACTCCATGCAGACTGAGTACTCTGGCCACATATAACTATCCGAGCTGATCGACTCGGTAAGTGGTTCTGATGGGAATAAAATGAGCTACCTTGGTTAATGTGTCCACTATGCCCTATTGCGTCATTGCCTCGATGAGTCTTTGGTAGGCCCGTGATAAAATCCATACAGACATCATCCCACTTCCATTGTGGAACGGGCAAAGGTTGGAGTAGTCCGGCGGGCTTCTGGTGTTCTGCCTTCACTTTGTTGCATATGTCGCAACAAGCCACAAAATAGGCGATGTCTTTCTTCATCCCATCCCACCAGAATATCTGCCGAAGGTCTTCGTACATTTTGGTATCTCCGGGGTGAATAGAATATGCAGACTCGTGTGCTTCTACCAGTACCTTCTTTCTTAAGTGTGCTTGATTCGGTACACAAATCCTTCCGCGGAACCTTAGTGTACCTTGCTGATCCTTAGAAAAATCTTGGGTCTGGCCTTTTAACATACGCTTTATATGCTTTTGAAGCACCGTGTCATCGCACTAGGCCTTGCGGATCTCATCCTCGTGGTTAGGAGTAACTTACATCATATTAGCAAGATCAGTATCAATAATGACCAGGTTGAGCTGAGTGATCTCTTCCTTAAGTTCGGGAGGCAAGGACTCCATCATGTTATTCAGACTGGCAGGCTTCCGGCTAAGTGCATCGGCAACCACGTTGGCCTTACCTGGGTGATAATTAATTCCAAGATCATAATCATTGACTAACTCAAGCCATCTCCGTTGACGGAGGTTTAAGTCTGGCTGAGTAAATATGTACTTGAGGCTCTTGTGGTCGGTAAATATTTGACACCTTTTTCCAATGAGGTAGTGTCTCCAAATTTTTAGAACATGAACCACCGCTGCCAATTTCCAGATCATGAGTAGGATAGTTTCCTTCTTGCGGTCATAGCTATCGAGAAGCATATGCTACCACCTTGCCTTCTTGGATAAGTACGCATCCAAGACCATGTCTGGAAGCATCACAGTACACATCAAAGCTACGGTAGATGTCTGGAAGAGTCAACACAGGTGCTGTTGTCAGTCTGATTTTTAGCTCATTGAAACTTTTCTCATAGTCCTCAGTCCATTAAATTTTCTTATCTTTCTTGAGAAGCTCTGTCATTGGCTTGGCAATCTTAGAGAAACCTTCAATGAAATGATGGTAGTACCCGGCTAATCCAAGGAAACTCCGGATTTGGGATACTGTTGTGGGTGCCAGCTAATCAAGCACGTCCTTCATCTTAGTTGGATCCATGGCTATACCTTCTGCTGATAGCACATGCCCATGGAATCCAACTTGCTTGAGCCAAAACTCACATTTACTGAATTTGGCATATAGGTGATGGTCACGGGGTCTTTGTAAGACAGCTCTGCTCTTCTTCACTTTTTGAGTATATGAGGATATCATCGATGAAGACCACTACAAATTTGTCCAGGAAATCCATGAATACTTTGTTCATAATATGCATGAAGAAAGCAGGGGCATTGGTGAGGCCAAAGGACATAACGGTATATTCATAAAGACTGTATCGGGTAGTGAAAGTGGTCTTAGGAATATCTTCCTTTTTGATCTTGAGTTGGTGGTATCCAGTCCTTAAATCAATTTTGGAGAATACTTTTTCCCCACTGAGTTGATCAAATAAATCGTCAATCCTAGGCAGTGGATATTTGTTTTTGATGGTGACATCATTCAGCTGACGGTAATCCACACACATACGGAGACTACCATCCTTCTTGTCCATGAATATTGCAGGTGATCCCCATGGTGAAGAGCTGGGGCGGATATAACCTTTCTGGAGCATCTCACCAAGTTGTTTCTTTAAATCCACCAATTCTGACGAAGGCATCTGATAATTCTTCTTGTATAGCGGTGCGGTCTCGGGCAAAAGATCAATTGCAAACTCAAGCTCTCGGTCCGGCGGCATTCCTGGCAATTCTTCTGGGAATACGTCAGGAAACTCACTGACCACAGGAATTAATCCCAACTCATCAGCCACATCGGTGAAGACCATTTCTTTCTTGGTTATGCTTATGCGGGCATAGAATTTTGTAGTCTGCACTTCCTGACTTGTCAAGGTGACTTCTCGAGTCGCGCAGTTAATGCATACTTGGTATTGGGTTAACCAATTCATCCCCAAAATAATGTCCAACTAGGAAGATTTGATGACTATCAAGGAAGTTGGAAAACGGACTACATTGGTATTAATTCCCAAATTACGGCAGACCAGGTTGCCTCTCAGCATAGATCCCAGGGATTGTACCAGCATATTCTTGCTCAAAATTAAACAAGGCAATTTTTTTTGGGCAGCAAAACTACACGAAATAAAAGAGTGGGAACCCCAGAGTCAAATAAAATTATTGCAGGTATGCTATTAACAAAAAACATACCAATGACGACTTCGGGGTTCTCTTGGGCTTCATCTACGGAGAGGTGATGAACTTGCCCGGTGATGTTTTGCTGGACAGGGTATGGTTCCATATGGTTGACTTGTGGCCTGAATGGGGCATTTGCCCTGCCGTTCTTGGGAGACTGTCTGACATAATGTCCTGTTTGCCCACAACTGAAACATGATTTGTTGTGCTGGCATTCTTCTCGTACCAGGTTGGTTATGACATTCTTGACTTGAGAAGTGGTTTTGTTAACATTCTGCTGCCAATTGGGCTTGTACTCTACTTGAGTGTGCTGCCAAGTACAAGCCTTTTGCACTGGCTGACCATCCTTCCTAGGCTCGAACTTGCGCTTGTGATCATTACTGGTAGGCTTGTTGTCATGTATAAGCTTGTGCTCTCTCTCAGCAATGACGGCCTTGTTTATCAGAGTTTGAAAGTCTGGGAAATCAAACATATTGAGTGTGCATAGGAGGTGCTGGTTTAATCCTCCAAGAAATCTGTCAATTTTTCTTTCTTCTATGGCCACATCATAGAGGGAATAGCGGGCCAAGTGATTGAACTTATGCAGATACTCACTCATAGACTAGCTTCCTTGGATGAGTGAGAGGAATTCATGCTGCTTGACCTTCATAATACCAACAGGAATATGGTATTTGCGGAAATGATCCTTGAACTTTGTCCAAGTGATTTCTTCATTAGCAGGCCACATGGCCTTCGCATTATCGCACCATATAGCGGCACCTTTTCGAGATAATGCGTAGCAAACGAAACCTTGTCATCCACTTCAATACGAGCAATTTCAAGCTTTTTCTCAATAGTTCGTAAACAATCGTCCGTGTCCAAGGGATCAATAACTTGGCTGAAACTGGGAGGCTTGGTTCTCTAAAAATCTGACAGTTTGGAGTGGTGGCCATTCTAATTTCCATTCTGCCCAACCATAGCTTGTACACTCTTTAATATTTCAACCAGATGATTATTCCTTCTTTCCTCAAACATGCATAAAATTGGCTCGATAGAGGGCGGATTTGGTGGTGGAGGCGGTGGTGGATCGTACGACTTGGGGGAGTGCCTTGCCTGTCGTGCTAAACGGTGAACAGGGACATCCTCACAAGTGTTATTGTTGCTGCCTCCCCGCGTCATCCTATTATTTGTTTTTTCCCAAGATAACTCAACCGAGATGAGCAACATCCAAAGTAGTGGGGAAAATACCAACGACAAAACCCGAAGGAAAAGAAAACATAATATTGAAGGAAACACCGCAAATAAGAAAAAGTTCCAACATAATTATACATAGACTCATACATGAAAGATAAATGCCATGATAAGTTCGACTACTCTCATACATGAAACGAGACGTCATGACTCGTACGACTACATCCGTACATCAACATGACAACAGCGGATACTCGAATGCTCTAATTCTCTGCTGGTGTTGCCGGTCCTCTCCTGAAGCAGACTCGGATCCTAAACTGACGACGTTAACCGAGACCTTTGGGTTAAAGGTAACATGACGATGCTCCCTCGAGGGCTCTCCCTCCGGGGTAGGTGCAGGATGAGGCTGGAGCATTAGGGCTACGGGGGTAGCGAGAAGGGAAACCCACTCAGCATGTGCACTGAGAGGAGTTACGAACGAGGTGCCCGAGCTACTCGGAGGAGTAACTGGGGAAACATGTGAGCTAGAACTTGGTGGAATATAAGGAGTGAATCTAGAGGTGGCTAAAGCCGTGCGAGTACGAGTCAGCTCTTAAGCCACCTCGTGAATCAGAAGGTAACTAGCAGTGATATAGCGAGAAAGGTGGCTAGCAGCACTATCTGACTTTGGATCAATGATAGGAAAACGAACATGAACATTGTCGTGCAAGGATGGATAGTAGTGGAAAGCTAGGTGGGCCGGAATCCGGACCTCATTATAGCGTAGGTCGACGAGGACCTCAAATGCAGCAAATTGGACAGCCTAAGAAGCGGTGGGAGCGAAACCGCTCCTGGAGGTACGAATGTAAGTGCTGAGGATGAACTGGTGCACAGAGTAACCACGGCGTGATACTCGTACAATGAGTCTGCTAGATGCTCCCGGTACACCCGATATGCTGGGTCATCACCGTGAGGGTACAGTCTACACCACACGTTACGAAGAAGATGCGGGGATGTGTACAGCATCAGCTCCAACTGACACGGATACGGTACCGGAGCCATCTACACTCATAGCCATTAGTGGGTTAGAGATAAAAATAAAATGAGTGCATGAAATGCAACAATCAGCTACAAACACTACCGACACTCAACTTTTAGTCTAACTAACGTCCAGTTAACACGTGGTAGTCTAGCGTGTCCTATAGTTAGCACGACTCTGATACCAAGCGTTGTGGCACCCCGGCTCAGAGCAACCAGTTTACCTTGCATTGCCAGCCCAAAGACCATGTCTTTTGGCAACGCAAAATGATAACCCACAAGTATAGGGGATCGCAACAGTTTTCGATAAGTAAGAGTGTCGAACCCAATCAGGAGCTAAAGGCAGAACAAATATTCCCTCAAGTTCTATCGACCACTGATACAACTCTACGCACGCTTGACGTTCGCTTTACCTAGAACAAGTAGGAAACTAGAAGTACTTTGTAGGTGTTGTTGGATAGGTTTGCAAGATAATAAAGATTACGTAAATAAGAAGTAGGGGCTGTTTAGATAAATGCACAACTAAATTAGTTTTAGTAAAGAGCTTGTTGTTACGAGAAAGTTATTTGTCCCTAGGCAATCGATAACTAGATTGGTAATCATTATTGCAATTTTATTTCAGGGAGAGGCATAAGCTAACATACTTTCTCTACTTGGATCATATGCACTTATGATTGGACCTCTAGCAAGCATCCGCAACTACTAAATATCATTAAGGTAAAACCCAACCGTAGCATTAAAGCATCAAGTCCTCTTTATCCCATACGCAACAACCCCCTTACTCGGGTTTGGGTTTCAGTCACTCACGCAACCCACTATAAGCGAATCATGAACGTATTGCAACACCCTACAGCGGGGATCCCTCATGCTTGCGCGACACGGAGAGCACCATAGGGCAGCACCAATAATAAAACATGCTACTCAAACCAATCTTGATCATCAAATAGCCCATAGGACAAAACGGATCTACTCAAACATCATAGGATAGCCATACATCATTGGGAAATAATATATAGCGTTGAGCACCATGTTTAAGTAGAGATTACATCGGGTAAGAGAGAGATTACACCGCTGCATAGAGGGGGGAAGAGTTGGTGGTGATGGCGGTGAAGTTGTTCCGAAGATTGCGGTGATGATGATGGCCCCCGGTGGCACTCTGGTGCCACCGGAAGTGAGGGGGAGAGAGCCCCCCTCCTTCTTCTTCTTCCTTGACCTCCTCCCTAGATGGGATAAGGGTTTCCCCTCTGGTCCTTGGCCTCCATGGAATGGGAGGGGCGAGAGCCCCTCCGAGATTGGATATGTCTCTCTGTCTCTCTCTGTTTCCGCGTTCTCAGATTCTTCCCTATCACTGTTTCTTATATTCCTTGAGATCCGTAACTCCGATTGGGCTAAAAATTTAACACGATCTGTATCCGGATATTAGCTTTCTTGCGGCGAAAGAAGGGCATAAACCGCCTTACTGGGTGGCCACGAGGGTCAGGGGCGCGCCCCTACCTTGTGGCCCCCTCGGGCATCGTCTCGCGTGGATTTTTCTTCCCAAAAATCATATATATTCCAAAAAAATCTCCGTCAGTTTTTATCTCGTTTGGACTCCGTTTGATATGGATATTCTGTGAAACAAAAAACATGCAACAAACAGGAACTGGCACTGGGCACTGGATCAATATGTTGCCAAAAGTGTATGAAAGTTGTAGAATATTGGCATGGAACAATCAAAAATTATAGATACGACGGAGACGTATCAACATCCCCAAGCTTAATTCATGCTCGTCCTCGAGTAGGTAAATGATAAAAAAGATAATTTTTGATGTGGAATGCTACCTAGCATAATCTTGATCACATATCTAATCATGGCATGAATATTAAGACACGAGTGATTCAAAGCAATAGTCTATGATTTGACATAAAAACAATAATACTTCAAGCCTACTAATAAAGCAATCATGTCTTTTCAAAATAAGAAGGCCAAAGAAAGTTATCCCTACAAAATCATATAGTCTGGCTATGCTCCATCTTCACCACACAAAATATTCACATCATGCACAACCCCGATGACAAGCCGAGCAATTGGTTCATACTTTTTAACGCGCTTCAGCTTTTTCAATCCTCACGCGATACATGAGCGTGATACATGGACATAGCACTATAGGTGGAATAGAATATGATGGTGGAGGTTGTGTGGAGAAGACAAAAGGGGGAAAGTCTCACATCAACGTGGCTAATCAACGGGCTATGGAGATGCCCATCAATTGATGTCAATGTGAGGAGTAGGGATTGCCATGTAACGGATGCACTAGAGCTATAAGTATATGAAAGCTCAAACTGAAACTAAGTGGGTGTTCATCCAACTTGCTTGCTCATGAAGACCTAGGGCATTTGAGGAAGCCCGTCATTGAAATATACAAGACAAGTTCTATAATGAAAAATTCCCACTAGTATATGAAAGTGATAACTCAAGAGACTCTCTATATGAAGAAGATGGTGCTACTTTGAAGCACAAGTGTGGTAAAAGGATAGTAACATTGCCCCCTTTTCTTTTCTCTTTTTTGGCGGGCTTCTTTGACCCCCTTTTTCTTTATTTAGGCTTCTTTGGCCTCTCTTTTGGGGGGGGGGGCAATGCTCTAATAATGATGATCATCACACTTTTATTTACTTACAACTCAATATTACAACTCAATACTAGAACAAAGGTATGACTCTATATGAATGCCTCCGTGTTGTACCGGGATGTGCAATGATCTAGCGTAGCAATGATATCAAAAAATGGACAAGCCATGAAAACATCATGCTAGCTATCTTACGATCATGCAAAGCAATATGACAATGAATGCTCAAGTCATGTATATGATGATGATGGAAGTTGCATGGCAATATATCTCGGAATGGCTATGAAAATGCCATAATAGGTTGGTATGGTGGCTGTTTTGAGGAAGATATAAGGAGGCTTATGTGTGACAGAGCGTATCATATCATCGGGGTTGGATGCACCGGAAAAGTTTGCACCAACTCTCGAGGTGAGAAAGGGCAATGCACGGTACCGAAGAGGCTAGCTATGATGGAAGGGTGAGAGTGCGTATAATCAATGGACTAAACATTAGTCATAAAGAACTCACATACTTATTGCAAAAGTTTATTAGCCCTCGAAGCAAAGTAATACTATGCATGCCTCTAGGGGGATAGATTGGTAGGAAAAGACCATCGCTCGTCCCCGACCGCCACTCATAAGGAAGACACTCAATAAATACCTCATGCTCCGACTTTGTTACATAACGGTTCACCATACGTGCATGCTACAGAAATCACAAACCTCAACACAAGTATTTCTACTAATCCACAACTACCCACTAGCATGACTCTGATATCACCATCTTTATATCGCAAAACTATTGCAAGGAATCAAACACATCATATTCAGTGATCTACAAGTTTTATGTGGAATTTTATGACTAACCATGTGAATGACCAGTTCCTGTCATCCCTCTAAATAGATATAAGTGAAGCAAGAGAGTTTAATTCTTTCTACAAAATATATGCCCACGCTTTAACAAATATAAGTGAAGCAAAAGAGCATTCTACAAATGGCAGTTTTCTATGTAAAGAGAAATAGGCAATCCAAACTTCAAATGATATAAGTGAAGCACATGAAGCATTCTATAAAGCCATACTCAAAAGATATAAGTGAAGTGCATAGAGCATTCTATAAATCAACCAAGGACTATCTCATACCAGCATGGTGCATAAAAGAAAAATGAAAACTAAATGCAAAAGACGCTCCAAGATTGCACATATCGCATGAACGAAACGAATCCGAAAACATACCGATACTTGTTGAAGAAAGAGGGGATGCCTTCTGGGGCCACCCCCAGCTTAGACGCTTGAGTCTACTTGAATATTTACTTGGGCTGCCTCGTGCATCCCCAAGCTTGAGCTATAGCCTCTCCTCCTTCTTCTCACATCGAAACCTTCTCGATCATCGAATACTTCATCCACACAAAACATCAACAGAAAACTCGGTAAGATCCGTTAGTATAATAAAGCAAATCACTACTCTAAGTACTGTTGCAAACCAATTCATATTTTGTTTTTGCATTTTGTCTACTATAGTATAACTTTTTCATGGCTTAATCTTATGATATAAATTGATAGTTTCATCAAAACAAGCAAACTATGCATCAAAAACAGAATCTGTATAAAACAGAACAGTCTGTAATAATCTGAACATTCACCATACCTATGATACTTGAAAAATTCTTCCAAAATTAGGAAAAATAAAAAATTTGTATAGGAAGACAGTGAAAAAAGAATTAGAACAGTCTGACATTCCAGCTAAAAATGTAAAATCGCGCACTACAGCCAACGTTTATGTCCTGCACCGTACAAACCATCAAGCAAATGTAAACATCCTAAAGGCAAACCTTGGCACATTATTTTTATAATACAATGTAATTGTACAAGGGGATAATTATTTTTGTTGAAAAGTTTTTGTAATCAAGATTCACAAAGTTGCCATGAGCATGAAAAAAGTTTAAGGAGCTCTCCCACTTCAACAATGCTTGTCTTTCTCAGTTTCACTTTCCTTTTTGAAAAAGTTTTGGGTTCCCCTCTTTATTTTTTTGTTTTTAAACTATATGAAAGCACTCAACAGAAATAAATGACTATGTAAAACTTCCGGGTTTTTTCCCTGGCAGCGCTTTCTTTAAAGCCATTAAGCTAGGCATATAGTGCTCAAGTAGTGAATCCACCCGGATCCCAAGGTATATCAAAGCCAATTTTAATTAACAATGATTTGTAATTTAGTAGTGAGCACAAAGTAACATATATCATGCAACAACGAAGTCTAACTCCCTTCCTATGCATCGGCATGTCATAAAAGAACAATTCATGCACACAAAGTAAAGGCTAATGCATAACATAAGAAGTTTCTTGCAATTTTATCATATTGGAAACATAGAGAGGTGGAGATATAGTTACTCTCTCATAATAATTGCAAGTAGGAGCAGCAAGCACATGCATATTATATTCATCAAAATCATCATGTGCAACGGTAAAAGGCAACCCATCAATATAATCGTTAATAAGTGCAAACTTCTCCGATATAGTGTAGTCGGGAGAATTCAAAAAGATAATAGGACTATCATGCGTGGGTGCAATAGCAACAATTTCATGTTTAACATAAGGAACTATAGCAAGTTCATCTCCATGAGCATAATTTATATTGGCATCTTGGACACAAGCATAGCAAGCATCATCAAAAAGGGATATTTCAAAAGAATCAACGGGATCATAGAAATTATCATAGCACTCATCCTTCAGCAAGCATGAAGGGAAATTAAACAATGTATGAGTTGAAGAGTTACTCTCATTAGAAGGTGGGCACGGGTAGCTAATCCGCTCTTCCTCCTTTTGTTCTTCGCTCTCCTCCTCATCTTTTTCATCCAATGAGCTCACAGTTTCATCAATTTCTTCTTCCATAGATTCCTGCAAAATATTAGTCTCTTCTTGGACAGCGAAGACTTTCTTAATAAGCGCATTAATATAGGAATTATATTCATAATTATCATAGCAATATTTTAGGATAGATAAATTTTCAGGCCTATAAACATCATCAATAAGAGCTTCATACTTTTCAAACAAAGATTCAATTTCATAAGCACCCTTAAAAGCAACAAATTCTTCTATTTGTTCCACATCATAGTAATCATATATACCATTAGCATAAGAAGCTAAGGTTTCATTATCATTAAATTCACATGAAAAGGGAAGGTGTGGAGCCTTCATCCTAGAGCAACAAGTATAATCATATCTCAAGCATAGTTGTCTAGCATACCAATACAATATATAAATTTGATCCCATAATAGTTTCCCTTTTTTTGTCAAGCGATAATCCCTAAAGTATTCACGTTGATCCAACGTTACTCCCATTACCAGATTGAATGAGGTTTTCTCAAGAGTATGAAAGTGGTACATAATATTTTTCACATATTGAGCATCGAGGGTTTTAGGAGGTTCCTCATCTCCATGAGCAGCAAGTACACCTAATTTTTTTGGTATTTCGTGTTCCATATCCATAACTAAAGATAGAGAACAACTAAGAACGGCAAGTAAAAATTACTTACTGATAAAGCAAACAAGCACACACGAGAATATTCACCCCACGCTATGGCTCCCTGAAAACGGCACCAGAAAAAGGTCTTGATAACCCACAAGTATAGGGGATCGCAATAGTTTTCGATAAGTAAGAGTGTCGAACCCAACGAGGAGCTAAAGGCAGAACAAATATTCCCTCAAGTTCTATCGACCACCGATACAACTCTATGCACGCTTGACGTTCGCTTTACCTAGAACAAGTATGAAACTAGAAGTACTTTGTAGGTGTTGTTGGATAGGTTTGCAAGATAATAAAGATTACGTAAATAAAAAGTAGGGGCTGTTTAGATAAATACACAATTAAATTAGTTTCTGTAAAGAGCTTGGTGTTACGAGAAAGTTATTTGTCCCTAGGCAATCGATAACTTGATCAGTAATCATTATTGCAATTTTATTTGAGGGAGATGCATAAGCTAACATACTTTCTCTACTTGGATCATATGCACTTATGATTGGGACTCTAGCAAGCATCCGCAACTACTAAAGATCATTAAGGTAAAACCCAACCATAGCATTAAAGCATCAAGTCCTCTTTATCCCATACACAACAACCCCCTTACTTGGGTTTGTGTTTCAGTCACTCACGCAACCCACTATAAGCGAATCATGAATGTATTGCAACACCCTACAGCGGGGATCCCTTACGCTCACGCAACACAGAGAGCACCATAGGGCAGCACCAATAATAAAACATGCAACTCAAACCAATCTTGATAATCAAATAGCCCATAGGACAAAACGGATCTACTCAAACATCATAGGATAGCCATACATCATTGGGAAATAATATATAGCATTGAGCACCATGTTTAAGTAGAGATTACAGCGGGTAAGAGAGAGGTTACACCGCTGCATAGAGGGGGGAAGAGTTGGTGATGATGGCAGTGAAGTTGTTGGTGAAGATTGCAGTGATGATGATGGCCCCCGGTGGCACTCCGGTGCCACCGGAAGCGAGGGGGAGAGAGCCCCCCTCCTTCTTCTTCTTCCTTGACCTCCTCCCTAGATGGGATAAGGGTTTACCCTCTGGTTCTTGGCCTCCATGGCATGGGAGGGGCGAGAGCCCCTCCGAGATTGGACCTGTCTCTCTGTCTCTCTCTGTTTCTGCGTTCTCAAATTCTTCCCTTTCACCATTTCTTATATTCCCGGAGATCCGTAACTCCGATTGGGCTGAAATTTTAACACGATCTCTATCCGGATATTAGCTATCTTGCGAAGAAAGAAGGGCATCAACTGCCTTATGGGGTGGCCATGAGGGTCAGGGGCACGCCCCCTGCCTCGTGGCCCCCTCGGGCATCGTCTCGCGTGGATTTTTCTTCCAAAAATCATATATATTCCAAAAAAAAATTCGTCAGTTTTTATCCCATTTGGACTCCGTTTGATATGGATATTCTGCGAATCAAAAAATAGTATAAAAAGTTGCCAAAAGTGTATGAAAGTTTTAGAATATTGGCATGGAACAATAAAAAATTATAGATACGACGAAGACGTATCACACAACATCTTCGTACAGAAAACAACCGCTTTATTGCTACTAGCAGAACATAGTTCACATTACATCAATTTGCGAGGCCAAGCTGCACACCCGGTGCATCTGAACAATATGTACATTATTTAGTGAACATAAAGGGGCCTCGATCACAACAACTATGTGGCAGCGAAATGACGATGAAGCAGGATTCCATAGCACAGGGACACCGGTGTGGAGACGATCTAGACTCGAATAGCACTCCGATCCAACGAGACTTTCTTGAAATCTGGCATGACACACCAAGTCAATACACTGAATGTACTTGCATGCTCACAACAAGAATAAACATAATGACAAACAATACCAGGATATTAACCAAATTATCATCAATGCAAAATCATACTAGGCATGTAGTGAACTAGATCTCGTGCCTGAAGTCCCTCGGACTTGCTTACCAAGAGGGTTACCTCGTAACCAAACGGTGATATTTCTTGGATCACAAACAGACCAACACTTTGGTCTCCAAATGGGTTACATCGTAACCAAACAGTGATCTTACTCGAATCACAAACGGACCAAAACTTTGGTCTCCATCATCAACACAGTTTCTAAACCATCATCTTTCCAACAGTGCCATGTTATTAACATTAGTGCATGATTATTTAAATGTTGACCCTTGGTGTGACCTCACTAGTAGAAAACAGGGCTTTGGTCCAGGCCGGGTCTGCCCATTAGTCCCAGTTCAGTCCAGAACCGGGACCAATGTGGGCATTGGTCCCGGGTCATGAGCCCAGGGGGCCGGCCGAGCCACGTGGGCCATTGGTCCCGGTTCATCTGGACCTTTTGGTCCCGGTTGGTGGGATGAACCGGGACCAATGGGCCTCGCTCCTGGCCCACCACCATTGGTCCCGGTTGGTGGCTTGAACCGGGACCAAAGGCTCCCCTTTAGTCCCGGCTCAAGTCACCAACCGGGACCAATGAGGTGCCTATATATACCCCTCGCTCGCGAGCAGAGCACCCTAGTGCTCTATTTTTCTCTGGCCGAGGGGGAGATGGCTTGGTGGTGCTCTAGCTCACCTCCTATGCACACAAGGTGTTCGATGGAATGCCCGAGCCACACTACTTAAGCTTTCTCCTCTCCAAGCTCGACCTCCAAGCTCCATTTTCCATAATATTTGTCTAGGTTTAGCGGTCCGTCATGCCCCGTCCCCGTCTTCACCGCCGTCGATCACCCGCGCCGAGCTCATCGCCGGCACCACCGTGGTGAGCCTCTTGTTCTTATCTTCTTTCTGAAAGGAAAAATATTCTTACTTGTATGTTTACATAGATACTTGTATTATTTTATTACTTTTATTATTGCGTCTTATATAGTGTGATGGTTTTGGTATCCGCCCCCGTCGACCCTCGTCCTGTCTATGATTCGGATGTGGTATATATATTATCTTTATAACTATTGGTTCATTTATTATTGATGAAAATTATGCCGACCAACGTGACATAGATTTTATTTATGTAGGATGTATGTGAATCGGAAATGCCAACCGACCCTATTGTCGAGAGGTTAAATTTAGTTGAAGAAGAAAACAATTTGTTGAAGGAAGAAATAAAAAAAATTGAGGAGGAGAAGATGATATTGGAGTTGCATGTTGCGGATGTCGTCGATGATCACAAGATCAAGATGGATGCAATGCGCTTGAAGATTAGAAAGATTAGAAAATATGCCATTCATACCGAGGCTTGGTATCATTATGCTGTTGGATCAATTGTTACCTTGGTTGCGATTATGATTGCATTTGTTTTCGCATTGAAATGTTTTACATAGTTTCAATGTATGGTTTAATTAATTAGATGCTCTGGAGAGCTATATGTTGTTAGATGAGAACTATGTATGCACTTTGGTTTTAATGTGATGATGAACTTCTATTAATTTGGACACTTAATTATATATAATGCACGCAGATGAACCGGCAATGGATGTACGGTGACAGACAAACCCGCGAGTACATTAAGGGCGTGCATGAGTTTCTCGATGCGGCTGAGGCAAACAAGCAGAATGGTTTTATGTGTTGTCCATGCACTGAATGTGGGAATACGATGTCTTACTCTAACCGGAAAATCCTTCACTCCCACCTGCTTTACAAGGGTTTCATGCCACACTATAATGTTTGGACGAGGCACGAAGAAATAGGGGTTATGATGGACGACGGCGAAGAAGAAGAGTATGATGACAACTATGTGCCCCCTGAATACGGTGATGCTGCAACGGGGGGAGATGGTGAAGATCAAGAGGAACCAGATGATGTGCCCAATGATGCTGCAATGGGTGAAGCTGCTGAAGATCAAGAGGAACCAAACGATGTGCCCGATGATGATGATCTCCGCCGGGTCATTTTCGATGCAAGGACGCAATGCGGAAGTCAAAAGGAGAAGCTGAAGTTCGATCGCATGTTAGAGGATCACAAAAAAGGGTTATACCCCAATTGCGAAGAAGGCAACACAAAGCTCGGTACCGTACTGGAATTGCTGCAGTGGAAGGCAGAGAATGCTGTGGCTGACAAAGGATTTGAGAAGCTACTGAAAATATTGAAGAAGAAGCTTCCAAAGGATAACGAATTGCCCGACAGTACATACGCAGCAAACAAGGTCGTATGCCCTCTAGGATTGGAGGTGGAGAAGGTACATGCATGCCCTAATGACTGCATCCTGTACCGCGGTGCATACAAGGATCTAAACGCATGCCCGGTATGCGGTGCATTGCGGTATAAGATCAGACGAGATGACCCTAGTGATGTTGACGGCGAGCCCCCCAGGAAGAGGGTTCCTGCGAAGGTGATGTGGTATGCTCCTATAATACCACGGTGGAAACGTCTGTTCAGAAACGAAGAGCATGCCAAGTTGATGCGATGGCACAGTGAGAACCGAAAGAAAGATGGGAAGTTGAGAGCACCCGCTGACGGGTCGCAGTGGAGAAAATCGAGAGAAAGTACTGGGATGAGTTTGCAAAGGATGTATGGTTTGCTTTAAGCGCGGATGGCATTAATCCTTTCGTGCAGAGCAGCAATCACAGCACCTGGCCCGTGACTCTATGTATGTATAACCTTCCTCCTTGGATGTGCATGAAGCGGAAGTTCATTATGATGCCAGTTCTCATCCAAGGCCCTAAGCAACCCGGCAACGAAATTCATGTGTACCTAAGGCCATTAGTTGAAGAACTTTTACAGCTGTGGAATGGAAACGGTGTACGTACGTGGGGTGAGCACAGACAGGAGGAATTTAACCTTAAGGCGTTGCTGTTCGTGACCATCAACGATTGGCCCGCTCTCAGTAACCTTTAAGGACAGACAAACAAAGGATACCACACATGCATGCACTGTTTAGATGAAACTGAAAGTATATACTTGGACAAATGCAGGAAGAATGTGTACCTGGGCCATCGTCGATTTCTTCCAACCAACCATCAATGTCAAAAGAAAGGCAAGCATTTCAAAGGCGAGGCAGATCACCAGAAGAAGCCCGCCATGCGCACCGGTGATCACGTGCTTGCTATGGTCAATGATTTACACTACGTAATCTTTGGAAAGGGTCCCGGTGGACTAGCTGTTCCGAATGACGCTGAGGGACACGCACCCATGTGGAAGAAGAAATCTATATTTTGGGACCTACCCTACTGGAAAGACCTAGAGGTCCGCTCCTCAATCGACGTGATGCACGTGATGAAGAACCTTTGCGTGAACCTGCTAGGCTTCTTGGGCATGTATGGGAAGACAAAAGATACACCTGAGGCACGGGAGGACCTGCAACGTTTGCACAAAAAAGATGGCATGCCTCCGAAGCAGTATAAAGGTCCTGCCAGCTATGCTCTTACAAAAGAAGAGAAAGAAATCTTCTTTGAATGCCTGCTCAGTATGAAGGTCACGACTGGCTTCTCGTTGAATATAAAGGGAATAATAAATATGCCAGAGAAAAAGTTTCAGAACCTAAAGTCTCATGACTGCCACGTGATTATGACGCAACTGCTTCCGGTTGCATTGAGGGGGCTTCTACCGGAAAACGTCCGATTAGCCATTGTGAAGCTATGTGCATTCCTCAATGCAATCTCTCAGAAGGTGATCGATCCAGAAATCGTACCAAGGCTAAGGAGTGATGTGGCTCAATGTCTTGTCAGTTTCGAGCTGGTGTTCCCACCATCCTTCTTCAATATCATGACGCACGTCCTAGTTCATCTAGTCGATGAGATTGTCATCCTGGGGCCCGTATTTCTACACAATATGTTCCCCTTTGAGAGGTTCATGGGAGTCCTAAAGAAATATGTCCGTAACCGCGCTAGGCCAAAAGGAAGCATCTCCATGGGCCATCAAACAGAGGATGTTATCGGGTTTTTTGTTGACTTCATTCCTGTCCTTAAGAAGATAGGTCTCCCTAAATCGCGGTATCAGGGGAGACTGACTGGAAAAGGCACTCTTGGAAGAGACTCAATAATATGCAGGGACGGATATTCTTGGTCTCAAGCAAACTACACAGTTCTACAGAACTCTACCTTGGTGACCCTGTATGTCGATGAACACAAGAACAGTCTGCGCTCCAAACACCCGGAGCAGTGCGACGACCGGATTACATGTGAACACATCAGGACTTTCAGCAGTTGGTTGGAAACACGTCTCAGAGGTGACAACACTGTTTGTGATGAGTTGTACTTGTTGTCCAGGGGACCATCTTTGACTGTATTGACTTACAAAGATACGAGATAAATGGGAATACATTTTACACGATCGCCCAAGATCAAAAGAGCACCAACCAAAACAGCGGTGTCCGCTTTGATGCAGCAACCGAGAGCGGAAATGACACATATTATGGTTACATAGTGGACATATGGGAACTTGACTACGGACCTGATTTTAAGGTCCCTTTGTTTAAGTGCAAATGGGTCAATCTGTTAGGCGGCGGGGTACAGGTAGACCCACAGTACGGAATGACAACAGTGGATCTGAAAAATCATGGGTACACTAACGAGCCGTTCGTCCTAGCCAATGATGTGGCACAGGTTATTTATGTGAAGGACATGTCTACCAACCCGAGAAAAAGAAAAGATAAGGAAGCGAATACATCATACGATGAGCCAAAGCGCCACATAGTTCTTTCAGGAAAAAGGGACAACCTGGGAGTGGATGGCAAGACAGACATGTCTGAAGATTATGAAAAGTTTCATGAAATTACTCCCTTCAATGTCAAGGCTGACCCAAGCATCCTGATAAACAATGAAGATTATCCATGGTTACGGCGCAATAAGCAAATGACACAAGCGAAGAAAAAGTGAAGACTTTCTCCCGCAACTATTATGATGATACCATGCCAACTTTGTAACACCCGAACATGCTACCATTGTCCATTTTGTACATGCACATGCTATGTGGGTGAAATTATGATACCATGCCAACTTTCATCTTTTTCAGAGTTCATTTGAAATGCTTTCATGTCTTATGGTTCGACCCTCATAATACCATGACCATTAGTCCATGGCCCATGCCAACTTTCAACTTTCAACTTTCTGAAACTAATGGCACTAACAGAAAGTTAATAATTTTGCTCCTCGCCCCTGGCCCATGACCATTAGTCCCGGTTTGTGCCACAAACCGGGACTAAAGGGTTGGTCCTCGTTGCCGGCAGAGTTTCGTCCCACCTCGCCATCCGAAGGGGGCTCACACCGGTTTATAAGCCCTTCCCTCTCTACCTTGTTGATCTCCTCTCAAAGTGAAAATAGATGCCCTAATAGAGAAAAGTTTAATCTAAATTCATAGTGAATTTCTCTGAAATTCATAGAAATTTACTAGGAATTTAGGTTGAATTAAGCGCATCTATTCTCATTTTTTAGTAAGTTAATCACAAACTTGTGATTCAAACAATTTTCAAAGAATTCAAATTTTAACTATTCAAATTTGAAAACTAATGGCACTAACAGAAAGTTTATAATTTTTCTAAAACTAATGGCACTAACACAAAGTTTATAATTTTGCTAACCTAAAAGCAAACAGAATTAAAAATTAAAGCAAAAAACAAAAGAAAATAAATAATGCAGAAAACAAAACAAAAAAACTGGAAAAAAATAGCAACAATAAGTATTTTGTTGTAAGTAGAAACAAAATAAAATAAATAAAGCAACAGAAAGTTTATAATTTTGCTGACCTAAAAGCAAAAAGAATTAAAAAATAAAGCAAAAAACAAAAGAAAATAAATAATACAGAAAACAAAACAAAAAAACTGGAAAAAAATTGAAAATAGCAACAATAAGTATTTTGTTGTAAGTAGAAACAAAATAAAATAAATAAAGCAACAAAGAAAACAAAAAAACAAAAAGAGTGTTTTCAAATTTGAAAACTAATGGCACTAACAGAAAGTTTATAATTTTTCAAAAACTAAAAGCACAAAGAATTAAAAAATAAAGCAAAAAACAAAAGAAAATAAATAATGCAGAAAACAAAACAAAAAACTGGAAAAAAATTAAATATAGCAATAATAAGTATTTTGTTGTAAGTAGAAACAAAAAAACAAAAAAACAAAAAAAGTGCCACCTGCTGGGCACCCATGGCCTGAATACGACTAGAAACCCTACCATGGGCCAGGATTCAGGCCCGCAGGAGGCCCAGTAGGCCCACAGGCACACATTGCACGGTTAGGCCCGAAAGCCTGCTTTAGAGAGGAGCTGAGAGGGAATGCGCACCGCACCTTATAAACGGGTGCGGCTCCCTCTCAACTAGCGAGGTGGGACTAAACATTTGGGCGTGGGGCATCACAAGGCCTTTGGTCCCGGTTGGTGGCACCAACCGGGACTAAAGGGGGGAATTGGTCATGGTTCGTGGCACCAACCGTGACCAATGCCCCCCTTTAGTCCCGGTTGGTGCCACCAACCGGGACCAAAGGCCGCCGCTTCCCGCCCTTTGGGCTGCTGAAAAGAGGCCTTTGGTCCCGGTTGGTGGCACCAACCGGGACTAAAGGGGGGCACTGGTCACGGTTGGTGCCACGAACCCTGACCAATGCGCCATCTATATAAGCAAGACTTGTGAAAAAATTTGTTCAGTTCTTCCATCGCGCCCCGATGATGCCGCCAGGCTGCCCCTCTGCGCCTCGCCGTCGCCGTCATTGCCCTGCCTCCGATGCCATCCCGCGCCGCCCCGATGCCGTCGCCACCCCGCGCCACCCCGACGCCATCGCCGCGCGCCACCCCGCGCCGTCGCGGTCTCTCCACGCCGCCCCGACGCCGTCGCCTCCCCCGTCGCGCCCCGACGCCGTCGCCGCCCCGCCTCTGCCTCGCCGTTGCCTCTGCCTCGCCGCGCCCCAGCTGCCCCGCGCCGCCGTCGCCTCTGCCTCGCTATAGTCGGGGCCGGCACCGGCCCCCTCTTCCCCCTTTTTTTGCAAACACATATATGTTTTTTCCTGCAGATTATATGTATATGTATGACTATGTATGAGTATATGATGCTGTATGAGTATATGTATGTGCTAAAAAGATAGATTTTTAGAAAAAATACTATTTTTTCTGTTGATGATATGATGATGTTTTTTTCATATATGCATTTTTTTCATATATGTATTAATTTTTTTAAGTTGTTAGTAGATATCGATTTTAGGTTAGTGCATTTTATCACTGATTTTAGGTTAGTTGATCGATTTAGTGCATTTTATGTTTGTTGCATTTTATGTTTGTTGCATTTTAGGTTAGTGCATTTGCTAAGTGATATTAAGAAAGGAAGGAAAAGAAGGATAGGAAAGAAAAAAATAAGAAGAGGAAAGAAAGAACAAGGGGAGAGGAAGAAAAGGAGAAATAAATAAGAAGAAGAAAAAAGAAGAAAAAGAACAGGAGAAGAAGAAAGTGTAAGTGCATCTAGTGCAACCCTAGTTGGTTTTGGAGTATTGACGACAAACCTAGTTGGGGGACTAATGTGTTTGTAAGAATTGCAGGATAACACAGGTAGAAGTCCCTCATTGATTCGGTTTTCCTACCAGAGATGACCCCTAAAAATGTGTGAAGACATTGATGTCAAAGGTGGTATATGAAGATATTCACATTGAAGACTATGACAAGAGAAGACATCGCATGAAGCCTATGGAGCTCGAAGACCTAGATCTTTCGTAGTTCTTTTTCTTCTTTGTTGAGTCATAGGAACCACTGTACTGTTACGTGGGGTCCAAGAGAACCAGTCAGAATGACTGAAGTGATGCTTAACCAAAACCTATGTCTTCGAGTGAAGACTATGAGAGCGAATCTTGTCCAGAGTCGGACAAGTCAGCTTTGCTTGTAGCCTAAGTAAAGTTGCCGTGTGAGTTTGAAATCTGACCGTTGGAACACGTGTCAGTTCGTTGGTGACCCAGGGTCATTTCGGACAAATCAGGTCGGGTTGCCTAGTGGCTATAAATAGCCCACCCCCTACAACCATAAATGGTTGGCTGCTCAGAGTTAGAGTACGGCTTTTGTTGTTTGAGAGCAACCCACCTCGAAGCCTTTGAGAGAGAATCCCTTGCGAGGATAAAGCCCTAACCACCCAGAGCCAAAGAGAATTAGGCATCACTTAAGTCTTCTTGTCTGTGTGATCTGAAGACTTATTACACTTGAGGACTGTGAATCCTCCAGCCGGTTAGGCGTCGCGTTCTGAGCATCCAAGAGACATTGTGGATCGCTGGTGAACGAAGTCTGTGAAGGTTTGGGAGTCTACCTTGAAGACTTACCAGAGTGATTGGGCGCGGTTTGAGTGACCTTAGCTCAATGGGAATACAGTGAGGACTGGGTGTCCTGAGCTGCATGTTCAGGACTAGGTGTCCGGGACTGTGTGTCCTCAGGTTTAAATACCTAGCCACCCTAACCAGACGTACAGTTGTCACAGCAATTGGAACTGGTCCAACAAATCATTGTCTTCAATGAGTCACTGGTTTCATCCTTCCCTTCCCTTTACTTACTATTACTCCTTGTGAAGTCTTTGTATGTTTGCACTATCTTTTGTCTTCACTGAGTGACTGCGTGTTCTGTTTGGCTTCATAACATCTTCCTACCTGATCCTTACTACATTGCTGCTATTAGTCAATGTGCTCTCACTCCATTGAATACTTGACTATGGTTTGCCTAGTGTAATCTACCTTCTGCTGCATGGTAATAGGTTTATTTCTATCGTTTGTCTTCGAAACTTCCACGTTTTGAAGACTTTCATAAAAATCGCCTATTCACCCCCCCTCTAGTCGATATAACGCACTTTCAATTGGTATCATAGCAAGGTACTTCCTTGTTCTGTGTGATTCAGTTTAACCACCTGGAGTTTTAGCTATGTCGACTGCAGGGATAATCAAAGTCTCCGCTGTGTGCCCCGTCTTCGATGGAACTGAATATCCCTATTGGAAGAATAAGATGCGCATGCATCTTGAAGCCATTGACGTCGACCTATGGTATGTCGTCAAGAACAGCGTTCCCAAGGCTGGAGAAGGTGTCACTGCTGCTGACATCAAGAAGTTCGTTCAACTGGACTCTACTGCCAAGAATATCATCTGTGGTCATCTGACCAAAGGACAGTATGGCCGCGTGAGTGCTTTGGAAACACCTAAGCTAGTCTGGGACTGGCTCTCCAAGGTCAATGAAGGCGTCTCAACCCAGAGGGATCAGAGAATCAGTGTCCTTCGCAACCTCTTCAACCGCTTCAAGAGAAATGACAATGAGAATGTCCAGCTCACGTTTGATCGACTCACTGACATCACGATTGAGCTTCAAGCCCTTGGTCCTACTGAGATCACCAAGCATGAAGTCGTCAAGACACTACTGAGATCACTTGATAGTTCGTTTGACACCCTAGCCCTGATGATTCAAAAACGTCCTGACTTCAAGACACTCGATCCGTCTGACATACTTGAGAGGCTCAACACACATGAGTTTCAGCTTTCTGAGAAAAGAGATATCTACGGTCCAAACTATGGGCGAACTCGTGCCTTGAAGGCAAAAGCTGTCTCCCCATCTGAAGAAGAATCTGATAGCAGTTCTGATGATCCTGAAGACATTGGAAGGGAACTTGCTATGCTTGTGAAGAAGTTCCAAAAATTCACCAAGAAGAAAGGCTTCAGAAAGTCTTCCCGATCAAGCTCAAGGAATGATGAAGCTTCTGCTCATGACTACAAGAAGAAAACTTGTCA
Source organism: Triticum urartu (assembly GCF_056163025.1). Taxonomy (NCBI): domain Eukaryota; kingdom Viridiplantae; phylum Streptophyta; class Magnoliopsida; order Poales; family Poaceae; genus Triticum; species Triticum urartu. Next base: position 447,144,529 of record NC_141876.1, read on the forward strand.
CAAGTGCAAGAAACCTGGCCACTTCATCTCTAAGTGTCCGCAATGGGACAATGAGAACAAAAATGACAATGACAATGGCACTGAATTCAAGAACACCGGCCTTGATACATATCTTGATACCTTGGGCATCACACATGAATTCTCAGCCCCGTACACGCCACAGCAGAATGGCGTCGTCGAACGCAAGAACAGAACACTCATTGAGATGGCCCGAACGATGCTTGATAAATACAAGAGTCCAAGAAAATTCTGGCCTGAAGCCATTGATACTGCATGCCATACAATCAATCGTGTTTATCTTCACAAGCTTCTGAACAAGACATCTTATGAGCTCCTTACTGGCAAGAAGCCAAATGTCAGTTACTTCAGAGTATTTGGCGCCAGGTGCTGGATCAAGGATCCACATCACACTTCAAAATTTGCACCAAAAGCACATGAGGGTTTTATGCTTGGATATGGAAAGGATTCGCACTCCTACAGAGTCTTCAGTCTCTTTCATTATAAAGTGGTTGAAACTGTGGATGTGCGGTTTGATGAGACTAACGGTTCACAAAGAGAGCACCTCCCAAATGTGCTAGATGAAGTTCCATCTAGCGAATCAATCAAGCTTATGGGAACTGGAGAAATCATACCCTCTGAGGCTCAACCTGAAGAGGAACTTATCATCTCCGCACCTGATCAACCTGAAGACAATGCTCAGCCTGAAGACAATCCCACTAACAATGGCAATGATCAGCAAGAGCAAAACCTTCACCCTGTACATCCTCGTGTTGCCAATGAAGTGCAGATTGAGAGAATAATTCACAGCATCAATGCACCCGGTCCGCTCACTCGATCAAGGGCAACTCAGCTAGCAAATTTCTGTGGGCACTTCGCATTCGTCTCAATAACAGAATCCAAGAAAGTTGAAGAAGCCTTCATGGAACCTGAATGGATTCAAGCTATGCTAGAAGAGCTTCAACAGTTTGAGCTGAATAATGTATGGGAACTGGTTAAGCTTCCTGATCCTCGGAAGCACAACATAATAGGCACCAAATGGATATACCGCAACAAGCAAGATGAGCATGGTCAAGTTGTCAGAAACAAAGCTCGTCTCGTTGCTCTAGGATATACTCAAGTGGAAGGCATTGACTTCGATGAAACATTTGCTCCTGTGGCTAGACTTGAAGCCATACGCATACTGCCGGCCTATGCAAATCATCACAATATACTTCTATATCAAATGGATGTGAAGAGCGCCTTTCTCAATGGCAAGATTGAAGAAGAAGTGTATGTTGCACAACTGCCTGGCTTTGAAGATCCAAAACATCCTGACATGGTATACAAGCTCAACAAGGCACTGTATGGCCTGAAACAAGCCCCTCGGGCCTGGTATGACACACTCAAATACTTCTTGAAGAGCAAAGGCTTTATACCTGGTTCCCTAGACCCCACTCTCTTCACGAAGACATATGATGGTGAACTATTTGTGTGCCAAATATATGTGGATGACATTATCTTCGGCTGCACCAATCAGAAGTACAGTGAAGAGTTTGGATATATGATGCAAGAGCAATATCAGGTGTCCATGATGGGAGAGCTGAAGTTCTTCCTCGGTCTTCAAATATGATAGCAACGCAACGGCATCTTCATATCTCAAGAGAAGTATCTCAAAGATTGCCTGAAGAAGTTCGGTATGCAAGACTGCAAGGGCTTCACGACGCCAATGCCAGCCAAGCATCATCTGGGTCCTGACGACAATGGTAAAGAGTTCGACCAAAAGGTATACTGCTCCATGATTGGTTCTTTGCTTTATCTATGTGCATCTAGGCCAGATATTATGCTTAGTGTTTGCATGTGTGCTCGATTTCAAGCGGCACCAAAGGACTCGCATCACTTAGCTGTGAAGCGAATTCTTCAATATTTGGCTCACACCCCAACTCTAGGATTATGGTATCCAAAGGGCTCAGAGTTTGATCTGGTTGGATTCTCAGATGCTGTTTATGCTGGTGACAAAGTGGATCGCAAGTCTACATCAGGCACATGTCATTTTCTGGGACGATCACTTGTATGTTGGTCTTCAAAGAAGCAGAACTGTGTATCTCTCTCCACTGCTGAATCTGAATACATTGTTGCTGGATCTTGCTGCGCTCAGCTTCTGTGGATGAAGCAAACACTCAAGGACTATGGCATTCATCTGAAGCAAGTGCCACTCTACTGTGACAACGAAAGCTCCATCAAGATTGCCAACAACCCAGTTCAGCACTCGAAGACAAAACACATTGAAATTCGTCATCACTTTCTCAGAGATCATGTTGTGAAGGAAGATATTGATATCATACACGTCAACACTGAAGAGCAATTGGCAGATATCTTCACCAAGCCCTTGGATGAGAAGAGATTTTGCAAGTTACGGTGTGAGCTAAATATCCTGGAATCCTCAAATGTCATGTGATCAGGCACACATCCTAACACTTATGCATATTGATGACTTAGATGTGCAACACACGAAGTAAAGTATATCTTCAATCAATGAAGACATACATTCTAAGTTTGAATACATTAATGTGGAATTTGACTTAGGAACGCCACGATAATTATGCGCTGTGTCTGGGTCTAATACTTCCTATACGGTGGGTAACGCCACCACCAAAGGTTCTGTTCGAAGTGTTTCACTCATGGCGTTACATTTGCTATGTCTTCACATTTGGTTTGGCTTAAATTTCAACAAGTCTTCATGATTATCTTCTCTATGTTGAATATATATACTAGTGTTCTGTCCTCTACAACATTCACTTATAGCTATGTATTGATGTTGAATCTTTTGAACTAAGTGAATGTGATCGGACCCTAACCTCCCTATGCTCTCTATCTCAAACTCCATCTCTCCAAGTCATATGCATTCTATTGAAACTGTCGAATGTCTTCTCTGTGTCCTTGTCAGCAGAAGATACAGAGACAAACATTAAGTCCGTTTTCAATGCTCATTCCTTCACCTAAAACCCGGAGAAGTGGGAACGACCACCCGACAATCTAGGCGTCCGTGGGAAGTGGAACAACCCCCGATATGCTGCATGATGGCCACGTGTTCCTCAGATGTGAATCACCAAGGGCACCTATGTAATAACGCAGTGCCGCCCCTGTACCTATAAATACACACCTCACAGCAGTCATTATCTCTTCTTCCACTCTCGCATGAACCCTGGCGCCACCGCTAGCCCTTGACGACGCCGGCGATGAAGCGCTTCACTGCCGCAACCTCTCCGACACCGTCTTCACGCTGACCACGGACATCGTCTTCTCCTCCGTCGCTGTAGGTGTCCTCTGTCGCCAAGTTAGGGCACGGACGATCGAACTGCTCGGCCTCCTCTTCCACTCCGTCTAGTAGTTCTTCGTGTGGTAAATAAAACTTCCTTTTTACAGCCCCCTTGATCCTATAGCTTCGTCACTTTCTACCACAAGCAGTTTCTGTTCACACAAGTTGGATCTCTTACATACTGCATCTCATAATATGCCTAGTATATTCACTTGTATTTCACAAAGTAGTTAGATTCCCCACTTGTACTGATCCATGGATTCGTACAAATCTGGAACCAACTCCTTATCTATGAGTGAATGTCTTTGCACGATGAGGTCAATGTTTTCTAAACTGATTTATCTTCAAAATCTTCTGAGAATGCATATGACCTCTTCCCCTTCCCTCACACCTTGATGCTGTCACAGGTACATGTCCGTGGGAGAATCCCTTGGTTCTCATAGTTTGCATTCATTTGCAGAATACTTACAGCATCACATAAATTCTCCCAAAGCCAGTTCCTGTTTGTCCAGCAAGCGAAAACCTCTGAAGCCTTTGAACATATTGAAGCCTTTCAGTTTAAAGTTCATGGCTTCAGAGAAATCAGCAAGGAAGGGTGGTAGAAAGCGTCAAGGAGAAACATCAAGAGATCTGCCCGATGACCTCTCAGAGCTATACAAGACAGATCCTGAAGAGGATTACAATCAGCGCAAGACACGAATCCAATGGATTCGACGCTATTGGGCAGAATAGTGGTTCAATTACAGATTTGTGACAAAGGAATATGCTGAAAAGAATGCCATCAAGCGACCATGGGGAGACATCCTCTACAAAAATCTTCAACCCAGGACCAGAGATGAAGCCATTGAACAAGGCTTCTATCCCTGCATGGTCCGTGGACCACAGCCTGCGGATGCTGACCCATCGTCCCTGCTATGGTGTCGTGACGACAATCTGTTTAAGCGCAACTTCCAGTTTGCCCAGAACTCAGGGAAGCAGAACAAGAAGTCTTCGGGATTAGATTTCAACCCTGGTCCCTTTGCTCCCCGCGCCGATGGAACTCGTGAAGCTGAACCCAATCTTCTTGGGCCCTTCTACAACTTGGAAGGTCTCATCACTCACATCGTGGTTCAAGGGACAGCCGTGAATGAGCCTGCAGATGACGCTGAATCAGATGAAGCGCCTGCAACGCCGAAGCCAAAGAAGCTGAAGCAGCCAAAAGCTTCAAAGCCGGCCTCTGCACCAAAAATCTCACGGGCGAAGGCACTAGCAACTGCACCTCCTGAAGACAGTGTGCAGTCTGAAGATTTGTCCCGCATCTCCGAGCCCCAGAAGGTCAAGATGCCTCTGCCACACACCGGCCAAGAGCTGACAGCTGCTGCCATTCTGCGCAACGATGCCATTGATCTGTCCAGTGATGAAGATCTTGCGGATGACGCTCTTGAGCAACTCATCAAGAGCAAAGAAGAAGCAGAAATCTTCAATGATCTACCTCTCTTTGACGTGAAAATCATCCACAACTTCATTGATGAGTGGTTTGACACGCCAAACATCAGCTTCGAAGATCTACAATTACCCATTGGCCTCAGTGTCGCCTTTCATGGCGCCATTGCTTCAGAGCTAGCTCTCGCTCAGCGCATCGTCGAACTGAAGCAAAAGATTGACTATGAAAAGGCTCAGTTCAAGAAGCATATGGCCAAGCTCAGCGTGCAAGAGGTGAAAAACATCAAGATTATGCTGCACGAGCTCAAAGAAGCCTTTCTCAAGAAACGCGCAGAAGCTCAGGGTTCTCGGGAGCGCATGAAGAGCCTGGCTGACAAGTGTGTGCAAGGCTACAACGAGGCTAAGAAGCGCAAGGCCCTTGGGCGTCCGGGCATTGATCCCAGGATGGCTGCTAAGCAGAAGAAGAAGCCTATTGTGGTCGAACCTCTCACACCAAGGCAGGAAGCAGAGCCCATTGTCTTCCCAACTAGCATGACTGGCTCGAAGCCAAAGGCCTAGTCAACCACTTCAGAGCTGAAGAAGACGAGGACTGCTGAGGCTGAAGACAGGAAGAGGAAACATCCTGAAGCCTCTACTACTGCACCCTCCAAGAAGAAGAGGAAGACCAGGAAAGAACGGGCTGCTCCCACAGAGCCCTTGATTGTTGAACCCATCTCCATGGTTCATCTTGACGCTGAACCGCAAGAACGTCAACTAACTATCCATGAGCCTGCTTTCACAAAGGCTCATGAAGCTGAAGACTTTCCAGCAGCTGATCCCATCGCTGCTGAAGACATTGGTCACCATGACCATGTTGAAGATGATGCAGCCCTTCCTCAGCTCGAGCACAGCGAACTCATCAGCATTGGTCGTCCTCTGACGCCAATTGCTCAGGATGCTTCATGGGCTGATCGCCCCCAAGAGGAAGAAGACTTTGAGGCCCATCCAACTCCAACTACACAGGCGTCGCCAGCGTTGCGCAGGCTTCGCAAAGGACCAAGGCCTCTAGTCTCTGGGTCTGAAGCTAAAGCTGCTGAAGACATTCCGGCTGCATCAGCCGATGAAGAAGAAGCCCCACAAGCTGCTACTCCCCTGTCCCACCAAGAAGCGGTTCTCGAGGAGAACGTGACTGTGACTAACCCTCCAGCTCATCAAGTGGAGGTTGAAAATCTTGAGGCTGCCACCACCAACACCAATGAAGCCACTGACGTTGTCATGGCTGAAGCTAATGTGGAGCCCTCACCAACAAAAGCACCCGAAGTCAGCGAAGCCACTGATCCCACTGCTTCTGTTCCTGCGCCTGCTGCCGGTCCTCGGTTCGACTATCATGTTGAGCACAGGCCTCAGGTACAGAAGCCAATCCCAAGATTGCCCAGGTTCCCAGGTCCTGCATCAGCACCTGGATCCTTCAATATCAATGGCTTCAAAGCAGACAACACTTTCTTCAATAGCTCCAGGAACCCCTACTCAAGGGAAAGAATATCATCTGATCGGTTCTGGAGCTATCCGCAGCGAAGCTATTACTCCTGCATTCTTTACAATCAAGGTCGCATCTGTCGGCGTTCTGGGAACGGGGGTCCCCAGACTTGCCTGCCTGCGGCCTGCGGCGTGGCTCAAAGGGGGGCCCAGCATGGCCCATCTTCACCAACACAAACCCAAGACCCTCGCGAGGGGCCAAGCCTCGCGGGGTGGATGACGCGGAGCTTCCTCTAGAACGGCCTCGTCAGGCTGGCTCACGAGGAGGCGGAGAGATCAAGGCGGGGTACCTCGCGAGGTGCCCGTGATGCAAGCCATGACGACTCAGGGCGCCAGGCGGGTGCCAGCCCCCGCAGCGTCCTCCTTTCCTCTTTGGTGTGAAGGGGGCAAGCGCAGCCGTGGAGTACCGAGGCATCAGGCAAAGGTTGCCATTTCGGTGTAACGAGACCAAGACCAGGAGGACTACGAGACGGAGGTCATCGTGGAGCCCAAGACGGTGTCATCACCAGAGCTTTGCGCAGGCGAAGAATACTTTTGTCAAGATAGCTGATACTTGCTGTCCCCCTTCAAATTAGCCCGCCATTGTTGGCTCCCTTCCCGCTTGATATTTGGGAAGAGGACCAGGGCCTCTATAAATAGGACCAGCCACCCACATAGGGAGGGGGTTCGGTCGGTTGGCTGGAGGCAGAGAGAGAGAGAAGATGACTGAACTCCACTGAGCAGTTCATCGCCCCAGCCAAGAACAGAACCCTCGCGAGGCTGTTCTTCCTTGTATTGTTCATCATCATCAGCCCAAGAGGCAATCCACTACACCACACACTGGAGTAGGGTATTACACCACAACAGTGGCCCGAACCAGTATAAACCCTGTGTCTCTTGTGTTGTTCTTTCCGTAGTTTTAGATCCTAGCATGGCGGAGGTGTGCAGGTAGGTAGGAGGTGAAATCTCCGCACGCACCCCAGTGTTCGAACCTCAAGGGTCTGCCGGAACCCGAAATCCGACATTTGGCGCGCCAGGTAGGGGTGCGCCGGAATTCGTCTTCCACCACCCCATTCTCCTCCGACCATCTCGCCCATGTCTGATGCTCGTCGGGCCCGCACCGAGCGCCGGGCCGCACTCGCTTCCCGCGTCGCCCAGACGGCCCCTGTCGGCGGGCATCCACGCCGTTCCCCGTCACCTACCGTCAACGCCGCCACCGGCCTGGCGGGGGATCAGCGGCAAGCATCGTCCCAGCATCCGTCCGTGCGGCAAGACGGCCGCACCGCCCCGGCTGGATCTTCGTCCTATGGAGGCTCGGGTTGCACTCATCGCGGCAGACGAGCTCCTGCGCTACCGTCCCGTCGACGACGTCTATGAAGAATGGCTCGACCGCGTCGCCGAGCTCGTCCGCGCCGCAGGGGGCTCTCCTGCGCCGTCCGTTCCGCTGCACCGTACCCCGCCCCGCGTGAGCGATGAGGCTCCGGCGGCGCCCCGGCCGCCTCCTCCTCAAGAAGACGCCATGGATCCAAGGCGCGTGGCCCCTGGGCGGAACCCGCTCCGTCAGGCGCCAGCGCGGCAAGAACAGAGCTGCCAAGAAGTCCCTCGCCCGCCAGAAGCTTCTCGGGCGCTCCCTGCTCCAGCACATCGCGACCATCCTCCTACTCCAGCGCGTGGGGACATGCAAGACCAAGCTCCCCGTTACCCAAGGCCTCCCGTGGCCACAGCAGGCTGCCGCACCTTGACCATCGAACTACGTAGCGTCGCGTGGCCTAGCAAGTTCAAGCTAGACTTGCCTCCTCGCTACGACGGCACGGCTGACCCTGCAGAGTTCCTCCAGCTCTATGAGCTGGGCATCGAAGCTGCCAACGGAGACGAGAAGGTCATGGCGAACTAGTTCCCCATGGCACTCAAGGACGGGGCCCGCACCTAGCTCCTGAACCTGGCTCCAGGCACAATCTCCTCCTGGGACGAGATGCGCACCCGCTTCATCGCCAACTTCCAAGGCACTCGTGACCGGCCACCCGCCGTGAGCGACATGCGCCGCATCAAGCAACAACCCGGGGAGACCCTGCAGAAGTACATCCAGCGCTTCAACAATGCACGCCTCAAGATTTCCAAGGTGACTGAGGAGGCCATCATCTCGGCCTTCTCCGACGGCGTGTGCGACGTCAAGATGAAGGAGGAGCTGGCGATGCATGAAGACCTGTGCACTTGCTTGGAGCTGTTCAACTTGGCGAACAAGTGCGCCAGTGCTGAGGAAGGGCATCTCTCCCTCCTCGAGCTGCCTGCCGCAGACCCAGAGGAGAAGAAGCTCAAGGCCAAGGATGTGAAGCGCAAGGGGGCTGCCGTGCTCGCGGCAGAACCAGACACCAAGCGGGGTAGAGATCAGCCCGAACCTTCCAAGGGCAGCCGATACTGTGTGTACCACGACCTCCACACCCACAACACCAACGAATGTCAAGAACTCCGAGCCATGCGAGAAGGAAGGATCGGCCGTCGCCCCGACCGCGGTGACCAGGGCTACAGTCGAGGAGGAGGAAGGAACGCAGGACGCTGGGAAGATCGTGGCCCGCGCCAAGGGTGGCGCGACCAACCTCGCGAGGATCGCTGGCAAGACCCGCCTCGCGAGAGAGGATGGAGGGATCAACCTCGCGAGGGAGACTGGAGGGATCAGCCTTGCGAGGATCGCCAGCAAGGCAACGTAGGCCTCCCACCGCTGCCGCCGCAGCCAAGGAGAAACGAGGACCGCCACCAGGACGAGGAGGCTGGGGGCTTCCAGGAGCCACGCGCGATCGCCTGCATCCTGGGCGGGGCTCAAGCCCCAGCCTCTCAACGCATCTTCAAGCAGTTCGCCCGCGAAGTGAATGCAGTCCTCCCCAGGCTCGAAGCCACGCGCCCCCTCAGGTGGTCGGCGTGCGCCATCACGTTCAGCTCAACAAATCAGCTCAAGTGTGCGGCTACAGCCGGAGTCCTCCCGATGCTTTGTTCCCCAATCATCAGCAATGTGGTGGTCACCAAGACCCTCATCGATGGAAGGGCAGGGCTCAATGTCTTGTCCGTGGAGACGTTCAACAACCTCCAAGTGCCCTACAGCCAGTGTCAGCCAACCAAGCCTTTCTCCGGTATCACCGACGGCTCCACGGTCCCGATTGGGTAGGTCCGCCTCCCTGTCACCTTCGGGGCACGCGACAACTACTGCAACGAGCTCATCGACTTCGACGTCGCCCACATTCGCCTACCGTACAACGCCATCCTTGGGTACCCAGCGCTGGCCAAGTTCATGGCCGTAACTCACCACGGCTACAACGTCCTCAAGAAGCCAGGAAGCGGCGGAGTCATCACGGTGCCATGTGAAGAGAAGGACGCGGTGTGTTCCCTGGAACGAGCCTTTCAGGCCGCATCCCTGGAAGACCCGGATCGCGGAAGCAGGAGGCTTCCCGAGGCCGCACCCAAGAAGAAGAAGACATCGTCCGGCCCGGCCCCTCAGGAGGCAGGCCCCTCTGGGCCCGCGCCTGCCCAGGGGGAACCTCCCTCCATCGCATAGGAAAGCGCGCCCGGCGCCCTCCTTAGACAGGGCTCGGGGGCTCTCCCCTGGAGGGCCACCGACCTAGCTAGGGTCACGAGGGAGGCGCTTGGGCACCACATGGAGGCGTGTTTTGAAGCACGTTCCCCTCAAGAAGGAGCAAGGCAAGGAGATCCAGACCCTCAGGAGTTCGTCAGCAAGGCCATTCAGGAGCTACAGGAGTCAAGAGTCATGAGAGGCGGCCGTCGCCTACCAGCAGTGGCCCCCCATCCAGGCGAGGATGGCGGGCTGCGCGTCTGTACCAGGGCTCAACCAAGTCGCCTCCCTGGAGCGCCTCTGGCCCTCGTGAGTGGGGCACTGCGGAGGTCCACCCCACAGTTACGTTCGCATGCCTTACGGTTTGCCGAGCGCGGCTGACATGTACCAGCGCCTCATGAGGGGCATCGCGGAGGCACGAGAGGCCAGGCGTTCCGCAGCCCTGGCAGAGATGGAGATGGCCCGCGAGGAGCCGCCAACGCCTCCGGAGCCTCCTGAGGCCCCTGGGCCTGGGGGCTCATGAGGATCGGCTTCTGCAGCCCACCGAGTCTGCTACACCAACACCCCTTCGTCTTCACGTCATCAGGTGACATCTTTCGAGTTTTACTTCTAACTGGGAGCGCCCCCAGGGCTGCATTATTCCCAGGCCGCGTGGGTCCATCCCTGCGGCGTGTATCCCTTTTATTCCATGTTGTCATCTTACCTTGTTGGGGGCGCCCCTCAGGCCGCATGATCCCCAAGCCGCTCGGGCCAGGCCCAGTGGCATGTATCCCATTTTCATTTATTTCCGATTATGCGTTAAACCCACCATGCATGATTATTCGACGCCAGTCCGCGGCACCTCTTCTTCTCCATGCCGGCCACTTGCACGTTAAAGAGGGGGTACCTGAGCATCGCGACTCAGGGCTCTTACTGGCTCTCCAGCCCTCACCCTCTGGCCTTGTCCATGGCATCACGACCTGGCATACCAGCGACGGCTGAGACCAGCTCGAGGGCCGGGACCCGAGGACGTAGAGTGCAGGCATCTAACCAAATTTGCAGGGACACACCACAAGATAAGGCCCAGTGCCAGGCACAACCCTCCTAGAGGTAGGGCCCCGCGAGTCCCGCGCTGGCTCACGGGTGCCCAGATACACCTCGCCAGGCCCTACCGTGCCAGCCACGTGTCAGGGCAGGGCTGTACACGCCCCGGGGGCTCCTCCCGGAGGGGGGCCCCCTCCCACGTACCAGTGGAAGCACCATGCTCCGCGCTGGCTGACGACACTGCCGAGGAGCGGCTATGCCCGTACACATACGATAGCACTATGCTCCGCGCTGGTGATAAACAACTAAGGGTGGCCCCCGGGCCACATCAACCTCAGGGAGCCTAGAGCTCAGTGTCTAGCCTCATCGTAACGCCTCCCATCGGGAGTGCCGCGCGAGGGGGCTGGGCACGGGGGCTGCGCCTGGGTTACACCCAGACGCACGCCGCCTAGCCAGGTCCCCCTGGGTCTGGTTCGTCGCGCGTCTCTCCCCGAGCGGAGCCAAGGTATGAAGGCCGTTTGAGCGTCAAGGGGGACTCCTGAGCATCGCGACTTAGGAGCCTAACTGGTCATGTAGCCCCTCACTCCGTGGCCCCGTCCTGGTTTCCGGTCGGGACCATCGCTGGGTGAGGCACGCGCGCGGCCGGGCTCTGCAGACGTAGAACGGTAGATCCACCCACATCACACCTCCCTACTTGCTGTTCGTGCGCCAAGGGGGACTCCTGAGCATCGCGACTCAGGAGCCTAACTTGTCACGTAGCCCCTCACTCCTTGGTCCCGTCCTGGTTTCTAGTCGGGACTATTGCTGGGTGAGGTACGCGCGGGGCCGGGCTCTGCCGGCATAGAACATAAGCAAGTAGGAAGGAAGAGCGCAAATTTCAAGGAATTCGAAAGCAAATATTACAGTCCACACTGTTATCCCAGTACCACACGCAAGTTTAAACGCATCCCCGGGGCATGATACATGTGCAGGAATTAAAAGCAGGACAGGAGCCACGACGGAGTCACTTGGCGGCGGGGGAGCAGCGCGGAGTGGGTTCGCCTCACGGAGCAGCGGGGCCAGCAGCGCCTTGCTCCGGCTTGGTGCTGAAGGCCCGGAACTTCCCCAGCAGAGGTTCTGCGCGATCCTTCACGGCCTCGGCAACGGCAGCGGCACGCCAGCCGCTCACTGGCTCCAGCAGGCTGTCAAGGTCAACACCGGGATCGCGAAGGTAGATGTGGGTGAGGACCCGCGTCAGCGCTGCAGAAGATAGGACACGCGCCTCAGCCTCGGCCGTGGGGCCAAGGCCAAGGGCGACATCTTCAAGAGCATGAACCAGGAAGGGAACAGCTTGGCGGGGCCGTCCTCGGCGCCAGCCAGCGGGCTCTCCAGGCCGCTGTCGTAAAGCGTCCTCAGCGAGGAGCGAGCCTTCGCCTCCAACTCCGTGAAGGCCGCGTGGTCCACGGCAATAACCAGGGCCTTGCCGTCCAGCTCGGCCTTCCTCGCCCCCAACTCCTGCTCCAGCGTGCCTAGGCGGTCGCGGCGCTTCCTAAGCTTGGCCTCCCGGCCCTCGACGGCCGCCTCGCGAGCCTTCACGCCTTCTTCCTGCTCTTGGCGAAGACGGACCTCTTTTGCGAGCTGACCCCGCAGCCCTTGCAGCTCGTCCTCCAGCGCCTTGCAGCGACCACGGACGTCGACCACCTCCCCCAGGGCTGCATCACGAGCAGCCTTCGCCTCCAAGACGGCCTACTTCTCCTCGTCGCATGCCGTAGAGGCCTGTACCAACACCACCCGAATCGAGGCGTCGGAGCAAACCCATCCTGAAGCCAGCTCCAAGCACCCAGCCACCAAGCGGGGGTCCGCACCAAGAAGATCCTGACGCAGTCGGTCCAGCTCAGCAACAGCACGATCCAGAACGGCAGAAGGAGTCGGAGAGACAGCGGCCGGTGGAGTAGGAGGAGAAGGCGGCAGCGCAGCCGCGGCATACTGAGGCGGAGTCTGCCGCGCCCCAACCAGCTCAGCCAGGCCTCGCGAGGACGACTGGGCAGGAGAAGCCTGTGCGTCACGGTCACCCTCCTTCATGGGCAGAAGCGCCGCCACGGATGGAACCACGGGAGCCCCCTTTGGCTTCTTTGCTGCGGGCGCTAGCCTATCCAAAAGAATGCGGATGTCAAGACTCAGAAGCAGAGCAAGAGACAAAGACAAGAATCGAATGCTTATGGGTCGTCGCCAGTGAGCTCAAGCGGCCTCCGGCCAAATTTGAAGCCTGAAAGCCGGCTGGAAGGGTCAACCTCGGGAAGCTTGGAGGCGGAAGGTGCGTCTGTGGTTTGCCCCGGGGCCGGGGGAGACCTGCGGGAGATCAGCCCGGTCCTATCCGTCTTCGGGATCGGGGGCGAGCTCCCGCCGCCCTGCCCATCGTTGTCCTCGTCGTCGTCTTCGTCGTCATTGTAACGCCCTCGATGCGGCTATATCTCCCACGTGTCGAGGCACGACTTAGAGGCATAACCGCGTTGAAAGCAATGTCGCAAGTCGGGAAATCATTACACATCCCATGTACATAAATAATATAAAGGGGAGAAACGTAGTTGGCTTACACTCACCACATCACATCAAAGTACATAAATAACATCCATGATACAAATCACTCATGGCCCGACTACGGTGCCAAAATAGAAAAGACACCCAACATGCGACAAGGCCCTGAATCGATAACCCCAACTAGGCACCACTACTGATCATCCGGAAAAGACACGTAGTATCGCTGAGAGTCCTCGTCGAACTCCCACTTGAGCTCGTAATCGTCAACTGGAGCAGAAACGCCTGGACCTGCATCTGGAGTTGTAGTATCTGTGAGCCATAGGGACTCAGCAATCTCACACCCACGTGATCAAGACTATTTAAGCTTATAGGACAGGTACGGCAATATAAGTGGAGCTGCAGCAAGCGACTAGCATATATGGTGGCTAACTTATACGCAAATGAGAGCGAGAAGAGAAGGCGAAGCATGAGCGAGAAGCTAAAGGAACATCCTGCGCAAGCATAACTCCAACACCGTGTCCACTTCCCGGACTCCGCCGAGAAGGGGCCATCACGGTAACACACACGGTTGATTCATTTTAATTAAGTTTTAGTTCAAGTTATCTACAACCGGACATTAACAAATTCCCATCTGCCCATAACCGCGGGCACGACTTTCGAAAGATCAATCCCTGCAGGGGAGTCCCAACTTAGCCCATAACAAGCTCTCACGATCAACGAAGGAATAGACCTCCACCCAAGACACACCGATCAGACTCGGTATCTCGGTACAACAAGATGATTCGACAGGTTAAAACAAGTCCAACAACACGGCCCGAATGTGCCGACAAATCCCGATAGGAGCTGCACATATCTCTTTCTCAGGGCACACTCAGATGAGCAATCCGTACAACTAAAACCAGCCCTTGAGTTTCCCCGAGGTGGCGCTGCACAGGGCTCTAGTTCGGACCAACACTCAGAGGAGCACTGGCCCATGGGGGGCTAAAATAAAGATGACCCTCGGGCTCCGGAAACCCAAGGGAAAAGGGGGTAGGCGGCAAATGATAAAACCAATGTTGGGCATTGTCGGAAAAGCTTTAATTAAGGCGAACTATCAAGGGGTTCCCATTATAGCCCAACCGCGTAAGGGACGCAACAATCCGGGAACATAACACCGATATGACGGAAACTAGGGCGGCAAGAGTGGAACAAAACACTAGGCGAGAGGCCGAGCCTTCCACCCTTTACCAAGTATATAGATGCATTAAGATAACATAGCAATATAATGATATCCCAACAAGTAAATAAATGTTCCAACAAGGAACGGCTCCAATCTTCACCTGCAACTAACAACGCTATGAGAAGGGCTGAGCAAAGCGGTAACATAGCCAATCAACGGTTTGCTAGGACAATGGTAGGTTAGAGGTTCAATCATGCAATTGGGAGGCTGACAAGCAAGTGGTAGGCATCGTAGCAGTGGCAAAGCAAAAGAGCGAGCAAACTAGCATAGCAAAGATAGTAGTGATTTCGAGGGTATGATCATCTTGCCTGCAAAGCTGTCAGAGTTGACTGGATCCTCAAAAGCACACTCAACGGGCTCCTCGTTAGCGAACTCGTCTCCCGGCTCTACCCAACAACACAAACAAGCAACAAGGATACAATCAACCACGTGCAAGGGCAACAATAATATGCAAAGACGGTATGCTATGCGGGATGCGATGCGGGATGCAAAAAGAAAGATATGACAGGAAATGCATGAATCTGGCCTCAACTTGGAAAACCAAGTGTGCCACTGGATAGAGGGGAAGAAATCACCTGAAAAAAATATAAAGATCATAGGAATCGGAGCTACGGTTTGGAAATGGCGAGCGTTTTACGAAACGAACCGATCTGCGATA
This sequence comes from Triticum urartu, assembly GCF_056163025.1. Lineage (NCBI taxonomy): Eukaryota > Viridiplantae > Streptophyta > Magnoliopsida > Poales > Poaceae > Triticum > Triticum urartu. Next base: position 447,159,716 of record NC_141876.1, read on the forward strand.
TACAACAAGTAGGCTCCTAAATGCAACGAAATGAACATGCTACAGCCACCAAACATGAAAACAAAATACATGGCAGTGATGTACACAAGATGCTTAACAAAACACTAGCACTGAGCCATAGGCAAATTCATCCATTGTTCAAACAAGCATGGCAAAAATGAATATGCAAAACAGATTCCAGACTTAGTGAAATTAACACTAGCCTGAAATTTCAGATCACGAAGCCCTCTTCGGAGCAGCAAAACAACATGATAAAAAACCTGAACATGACAAGTAAGATCATGGCATGGAGCTACTCAACAAGCTTAACAAAACACCCAAAGTGACCTGGGGCCAAAAGGGTTCACAAAATACTCTACCGAGCTCACGAACATAGCTCGAACACAATCAGTTTTCAGACTTAGTGAAAACTGAGACATGCAGAAATTTAACTCACGAAGGCATGTAAACGAGCTCGATGCACTCACTATGGTGCAAGTCATGGCAAGGAAAGCATATAACCAGCAAGAAGGCACAATATTCTAGCTACACATGGCAAGAACAAAGGAATATCATGCATGGAACACTAACGGTAGCATCGGCAAAATCGCAAACAAGTTGACGATCTTCCCAGATTAACAACGAAGCAAAAGTTGAGCTCGATTGAGTCAACCTAGAGCACTCCACATATGTAAACAAAGAAATGGATGGATAGAGCATAACATAAATATCAAAAATCGCTTACTGATCATCCTCAAAAGAGGCACGGACCACTAGGAAACAAGCTGGACATATAGCATCATGAACTAAAATATCCCAGACTTAGTGAAAATCACTAAGTCTCTGAAATCAGCAATCTCAGGTACCTCTCTTCGCAAGCTTGCACAAGACAACACAAACATCCTAAAAATGCATGAGTGGCACCTCTGGAAAGAAGGCAAAATGCTTAACAATTCATCCCAAAGGGGCACAGGCATATCATGCACGAATTAAACATGGCAAACATGACAAAAGTGCATGATGAACTAACGGATCTGCAATTTAACTCACGAAGCCTCCTTCTAACAGCATTTTGGGCAACAAGATGAACTCAAATGCAAATGATGCAATGGAATGAAATGATGTACATGTCGAGAAGAATATTTTGATATATCATATGCCCAAAACGGAGCTACGGTTGTGGAGATACGAGCAGTCAAAGAATGCATAAAAATCTGGGAGTTAGGGTTTCGGGGGAGAGGGGGTCAACCCCAGATCTAGATCCAGCGCACGGATTCCGAGGCGGCGCCGGAGTACTGTTCACGCCGGAGCTCCTGTAGCTCGCCGGCGAGGGGGCCGTGGCCGTGGCGGCTGCCGGCGACGAGGAGGCGGCGAGGAGGCAGCGGAGGGGCGCGGCGCCGGCCGGGCGTCCGTGGTGGCGGCCGCGGGCGGCGAGGAGGCCGACGGAGGGGCGGCGAGCGGTGGCGGGGCGGCGTCCCACGGCGGCGCCGGGCGCCGGAGACGAGGAGGGAGGTGGCGCTGGCGGCGGGAGGCACCAGGCGGCGGGGCGAAGCGGCTGGGCCGCGGGGGCTTCCCGCGGGCCTGGCGGGCCGGCGGCGGCGAAACGGTCCACCGGGCCACGTGGCGGCGGCTGAGTGGCGGCGCGGTGGAGCGGACGCTGTCCGGCGCGGGCCGGACACGTCCGTCGGCGGCGGAAGAAGGAGATCTATTTTTTTTAGGAGGAGGACGAGGAGGAAGACGAGATCCGAAAGGAGGGGTGTATATATAGGCATAAGTGGAGCTAGGAGAGTCCAAATGAGGTGCAGTTTTCGCCCACACGATCGTGATCGAACGATCTAGGACATGGAGCAGAGTTTGGTGGGTTTTGGGACAAATTTGGGGGGTGTTGGGCTGCAACACACACGAGGCCTTTTCGGTCCCTCGGTTAACCGTTGGAGTATCAAACGAAGTCTAAATGACCCGAAACTTGACGGGCGGTCTACCGGTAGTAAACCAAGGCCGCGTGACAACTCTCGGTCCAATCCAGAAATGTTTGAACCCCACACACGAAAGAAAGCTAGAAATGGCCACCGGAGGAGAACGAAGCGCCGGAATGCAAAACGGACAACGGGGAAAATGCTCGAATGCATGAGATGAACATGTATGCAAATGCAATGCACGAGATGACATGATAAGAGATGCATGAAAAAGAAAAACAACACACGGAGACAAAGACCCGAACCCGAGAAATAAATATAACTTAGCGCCGGAGACGGCAAGAGTTGGATACAAATATGGAAAGTATATCTGCGGCGTTACAACACTCCACCACTACGAAAAGATCTCGTCCCGAGATCTAGGACTGAAAGAACTCCGGGTACTCAGAACGGAGGTGATCCTCGTGTTCCCAGGTAGCTTCACGGTCGGAATGGTGAGACCACTTGACTTTGAGAAATTTAATTGACTTGTTGCGAGTTCTGCGTTCAGTCTCTTCAAGAATGGCAACTGGGTGCTCACGGTAAGAGAGATCTTCTTGGAGCTCAATGTCCTCGAAGTTGACGGTGCGTTCAGGCGTCTTGAAGCACTTTCGGAGTTGGGAGACATGAAACACATCATGAACATTGGCAAAGTTTGAAGGAAGCTCGAGCTGATAGGCAAGGTCTCCTCTCTTGCTAGCAATCTTGAAAGGCCCGACATATCTGGGTGCAAGCTTCCCTTTGATACCGAAGCGACGAGTACCTTTCATAGGAGAGACGCGGAGGTAAACGTGATCTCCGATCTCGAAAGCCAGATCACGGTGCTTACTGTCATAGTAGCTCTTCTGGCGGGATTGGGCTGCTTTGAGGTTATCACAAATGACCTTGCACATATCTTCTGCTTCTGTGATCAGGTCATTACCCAGAAGCTGACGTTCACCGGTTTCAGACCAGTTGAGAGGGGTACGGCACTTCCTGCCATATAGAATTTCAAAGGGGGCCTTACCCGAACTTGCTTGAAAACTATTGTTGTATGAGAATTCAGCATAAGGAAGACAGTCCTCCCACTTCATGCTGAAAGAAATCACACAAGCCCTGAGCATGTCTTCGAGAATCTGGTTGACACGCTCGACTTGACCGCTCGTTTGAGGATGGAAAGCAGTGCTGAAGCGGATGCTGGTGCCCATGGCCTTCTGAAAAGAATACCAAAACTTGGAGGTAAAGATGCTGCCACGGTCTGAAGATATCACTTGAGGAATACCGTGGAGAGAGACAATGCGAGAGGTATAGAGTTCCGCCAATTGAGCTACAGTGATCGACTCTTTGATAGGCAGAAAGTGAGCCACTTTGGTGAGCTTGTCGATGACGACGAATATAGCATCATTGCCACGCTTGGACTTTGGAAACCCAGTCACGAAGTCCATTTCGATGTGGTCAAACTTCCATTCTGGAATGGCAAGAGGTTGGAGGAGACCTGCTGGCCTTTGGTGTTCTGCCTTCACTCTTCTGCAGACATCACACTCATTCACGAATTGAGCGATCTCGCGCTTCATTCGAGTCCACCAATAGGCTTGCTTGAGATCCTGATACATCTTCGTACTACCAGGGTGGATGGAGAGGAGAGAGTTGTGAGCCTCGTTCATGATAACTTTACGAAGTTCACCTTTGGGCACAACAATTCGATCCTCGAAGAAGAGAGTGTCCTTGTCATCAAGTCGGTAACACTTGTAGTTGGACTGACTCTTTGCAATACCAATCTTCACCTTTTTCACCATAGCATCAAGAAGCTGGGCTTGGCGAATCTGGTCTTCCAAGGTAGGAGAAACTTGAAGGTTGGCGAGGAAACCTTGAGGAACAATTTGAAGATTCAGCTTGCGGAAAGCTTCACAAAGCTCGGGTTGATAGGGCTTGAGAATCAGACTGTTGCAATATGCTTTCCTGCTCAAAGCGTCAGCAATCACATTGGCCTTGCCTGGAGTATACTCAATACTCGGATTGTACTCTTGAATCATTTCGACCCATCGATTTTGCCTGAGGTTGAGATTAGGCTGAGTGAAGATGTACTTGAGACTCTTGTGATCAGTGAAAATGTCCACTTTTCTTCCCAATAGAAGATGTCTCCAAGTCAACAAAGCGTGCACAACTTCCGCCAACTCGAGATCATGAGTGGGGTAGTTCTTCTCATTAGGCTTCAACTGGCGAGAGGTATAAGCAACAACTTTCTTCTCTTGCATCAGTACAGCACCGAGACCTTGGAGAGAGGCATCACAAAAGACCTCGTACGGCTTGGTTTCATCAGGCGGAGTCAGAACTGGAGCAGTGATCAACTTCTCTTTCAAAGTGTTGAAAGCAATATCACACTCCGGAGACCAAACGTAGTTGACGTGCTTCTGAAGAAGATTTGAGAGAGGCTTGGCGATCTTAGAAAAGTTTTCAACGAATCTTCTGCAATATCTTGCGAGACCGAGGAAACTGCGGAGTTGCTTCACGTTCTGAGGAGGTTCCCAATTCACAATTGCAGACACCTTCTCAGGATTCACGGAAATGCCCTTGGCAGAGATGATATGACCAAGATAAAGAACTTCATCGAGCCAAAATTCACACTTGGAGAACTTGGCGTAGAACTGATGTTCCCTGAGCTTGTCAAGAACCAAACGCAAGTGCTTGGCATGATCTTCCTTTTTCTTCGAGAAAACCAGAATGTCGTCGAGATAGACCAAAACGAAGTCATTGGTGTAGGGGCTGAAGATGAAGTTCATCATGCGAGAGAACGTCAGAGGAGCGTTGGCGAGGCCAAAAGACATGACGGTGTATTCATATGAACCAAAGCTTGTTCTGAACGCCGTCTTGGGAATATCTTGCTCACGAATACGAATCTGATGATAACCCATACGGAGATCAAGCTTGGAGAATACTTGGGCACCCTTGAGTTGTTCGAACAGCTCATTGATGTTGGGAAGTGGGTATTTGTTCTTGATGGTCTTCTTGTTCACTGGACGGTAATCAACACAAAGTCGACTCGATCCATCCTTCTTCTTCACAAAAAGAACACCACAACCCCACGGAGAAGTACTAGGCCGGATGAGACCCAATCTTTCTTGCTCATCGAGTTGTTTCTTCAACTCCCTCAACTCTTCGGGGCCGAGCTTGTAGGGACGTTTGCACACAGGTTCCGTACCGGGCTCAAGTTCAATAACAAATTCAACCGGCCGGTTTGGAGGCATCCCTGGGAGTTCTTCTGGAAAAACGTCTTGATACTCACAAACAACCGGAATCTGCGAAATAGCATCCAATTCACCCTTCTCATTGAGAGAAAACAACCGGATGGTATTATCCTGAGCAGCAAAGACAATTGCATCCTCAGACGAATGAGTCAGTTGAATCTGCCTGGCTGCACAATCGAGGTGAGCCTTGTGTTTAGAGAGCCAGTCCATCCCAAGAATAAGATCAATGTCAGAATTGCCAAGAACCACCGGAGAAGAGAGAAACTTGCAGTCGCCCAAAGTGATAGTAACATCCGGAACACACACTCGAGATGTCAAGAGGCTGGCCGGAGAGTCAATAGACAACGGTCTCGGCAACATTTGAGTAACAAAATCATGCTTGGAAGCAAAAGGTCTCGAGATGAAACAATGCGATGCACCAGTGTCAAAAAGAACTTTTGCAGGAATATCATTAACACGAAGGTTACCCATGATCACATCTGAAGAATCCTCTGCCTGAGCTGCATTCACCATATTGACCTTGGCATGCTTGGGATTGTGCTTGACCATAGCTGTACTTGCCGATCTGACAGGAGGAGGAGGAGGAAGACGCCTCTGGTTGGTACACTTGTTGGCATAGTGACCCTTCTGTTGGCACTTGTTGCACGTGACCTCTGAAAGCGGACGGTGATACGGAGCACTCGGTCTTGGAGCTTGAGACGAAGACTTGTTCTGAAAGCCTGGGTTCGGTGGGTGGGAGAAACCACTGCCACCTTTGCTCTTCTGCTGATACGGCTGACGGAACGGAGGAGGAGGAAGCCAATACTTCTGCTGCTTGGCCACTTGAGTAGAGGAAGACGGAGTAACATGTCTGGCACGCTTCCTGGAAGCATCACACCTCAACTGAGCAGCCTCTTGCTTCAGTGCCATGTTGTAGAACTCATCGTATCTCAACGGCTCAAAGAGGACAAGAGCAAGCTGAATTTCTTCACGAAGACCACCCCTGAACTGATAGATCATGCTCTTCTCATCGGGAACATCCTGCTTGGCAAAACGGGCGAGCTTCTGGAACAACTTGTTGTAGTCATAGACAGACAAAGAGCCTTGCTTCAGATTGCGGAATTCCTGACGCTTACTTTCAACCACACTTTGAGGAATGTGATGAGCGCGGAAATCTTGACGGAAATCATCCCAAGTGATCAAACGTCCACCTCTGGAATCCTTGTACTACTGGAACCACTCTGCAGCCTGATCTTTGAGCTGGAAAGAAGCGAACTTGACGAAATCTTCAGGCCTGACGTTGCTGCATTCAAAATGCTTGCCCAGATCCACTAGCCAATCGTCAGCATCGGTAGCCTCAACACAATTGCTGAACGTCTTTGGACTATTTGCGAGGTACTGGTTCAGAGAAGCAAAGTGGTACTGATTGCTGCCTTGATTCCCTTGACTGCCTTGATTGCGCTCTTGGAGGATTTGCATGATCAACTGTGTGTTTTCATTAGTAGCGGCCATCACAGCTTGCCATGCTTCCGGAGGAGGCGGAGGTGGAGGCGGGTCAGGATTCGGAGTCGTGCGCGTTGGAGGAGCCATCCTGAACAGGTTGACCACCATTAGCACACAAATAGACAAATATTGAAGCTAAATCCAACGGAATGAAAATTGCAACATAAAGTCTTCACATTCGAACAAAATGAACGAATGCACTTCTCTTGAAGTGGTCACATATTCCTAAATTGCGAAGCCATGAAGAATCAGGTAGAAGGGGTACAACAACGAGGGATGGAATCAACATATGACGTCGAAGCAAAACGAATGCCACAACTCAAAATAAAACCAAGGGTTGGCTTGCGGAATAAGCCGGAACAAATACATGATAGAAATTTCGTCCGAAGTTTTCGTGGTGGGACCTACACGGGCTCGATCGTACAGCACCATCATGTACAAGGCAGTGCACATGACATACGAAGCGTCCCCGAGTCAGCATAGCCAAGGACTCTTTAAGACACAACGAGACCACTGTAAAATCGACCGTGAATAGGCGAACTACTAGACGTCGAACCCCAATTTCATATCATACATCTGTCGGAAAGATATCCTAAGGCTACTTGAATTTCCACCTATGAAATTCCCGAAATTTTCCCGGTTATGCAATCAGGTGTTGGGGATACAGGGGAGCATAATATCTCACTCAAGCTAGCAATCCTACATCCAGCTGTATCCATCCTTCAACACATAACCAAGAAACCTTCGGAAACCATCTATCTCAACCTTCGAAAAGCATCCGTTATACAAGTTATGGCGATACTCCCGAACTCTCGCCCCAGTACTGGGTGGCGTCGAGGTTATCTCACCAACGAACTGCATAAAGGAGATTTTCGATGTCGCGCACAAATCTCAAGTATACCAGAATTGCAACGATAAAATTGTGACGACAACACCTCGGAGCTCAACTCCCCGGGACACTGCCACAACCCCTAAAGACAGGAGGCACCAAGAACAATGTTCTCGTCACAAAACCATCGGAACAAAACCAAGATACTCGCGTGATCCTAAATTTTTTTTTTGTGAAATTTGAGAAGAGAAGAGTCAAAACTCTACGTCAGGATGCCTTACCAGAGCGATGAGGAGGCTGGGAAGTAAAAAGAATTCCTAAGCTCTCCGATATATAATTCCTAAGGACTCAAAACATTTTTCTAGACACAACTCGGCTGCTAAAAACGATCAAGCAATGGGGGCTCCTAAGGTCGGGGAAGGCTCTGATACCAACTTGTAACGCCCTCGATGCGGCTATATCTCCCACGTGTCGAGGCACGACTTAGAGGCATAACCGCATTGAAAGCAATGTCGCAAGTCAGGAAATCATTACACATCCCATGTACATAAATAATATAAAGGGGAGAAACGTAGTTGGCTTACACTCGCCACGTCACATCAAAGTACATAAATAACATCCATCATACAAATCACTCATGGCCCGACTACGGTGCCAAAATAGAAAAGACACCCAACATGCGACAAGGCCCTGAATCGATAACCCCAACTAGGCACCACTACTGATCATCCGGAAAAGACACGTAGTATCGCTGAGAGTCCTCGTCGAACTCCCACTTGAGCTCGTAATCGTCAACTGGAGCAGAAACACCTGGACCTGCATCTGGAGTTGTAGTATCTGTGAGCCATAGGGACTCAGCAATCTCACACCCACGCGATCAAGACTATTTAAGCTTATAGGACAGGTACGGCAATATAAGTGGAGCTGCAGCAAGCGACTAGCATATATGGTGGCTAACTTATACGCAAATGAGAGTGAGAAGAGAAGGCGAAGCACGAGCGAGAAGCTAAAGGAACATCCTGCGCAAGCATAACTCCAACACCGTGTCCACTTCCCGGACTCCGCCGAGAAGGGGCCATCACGGTAACACACACGGTTGATTCATTTTAATTAAGTTTTAGTTCAAGTTATCTACAACCGGACATTAACAAATTCCCATCTGCCCATAACCGCGGGCACGGCTTTCGAAAGATCAATCCCTGCAGGGGAGTCCCAACTTAGCCCATAACAAGCTCTCACGGTCAACAAAGGAATAGACCTCCACCCAAGACACACCGATCAGACTCGGTATCTCGGTACAACAAGATGATTCGACAGGTTAAAACAAGTCCAGCAACACCGCCCGAATGTGCCGACAAATCCCGATAGGAGCTGCACATATCTCTTTCTCAGGGCACACTCAGATGAGCAATCCGTACAACTAAAACCAGCCCTTGAGTTTCCCCGAGGTGGCGCTGCACAGGGCTCTAGTTCGGACCAACACTCAGAGGAGCACTGGCCCGTGGGGGGCTAAAATAAAGATGACCCTCGGGCTCCGGAAACCCAAGGGAAAAGGGGGTAGGCGGCAAATGATAAAACCAATGTTGGGCATTGCTGGAAAAGCTTTAATCAAGGCGAACTATCAAGGGGTTCCCATTATAGCCCAACCGCATAAGGGACGCAACAATCCGGAACATAACACCGATATGACGGAAACTAGGGCGGCAAGAGTGGAACAAAACACTAGGCGAGAGGCCGAGCCTTCCACCCTTTACCAAGTATATAGATGCATTAAGATAACATAGCAATATAATGATATCCCAACAAGTAAATAAATGTTCCAACAAGGAACGGCTCCAATCTTCACCTGCAACTAACAACGCTATAAGAAGGGCTGAGCAAAGCGGTAACATAGCCAATCAACGGTTTGCTAGGACAATGGTAGGTTAGAGGTTCAATCATGCAATTGGGAGGCTGACAAGCAAGTGGTAGGCATCGTAGCAGTGGCAAAGCAAAAGAGCGAGCAAACTAGCATAGCAAAGATAGTAGTGATTTCGAGGGTATGATCATCTTGCCTGCAAAGCTGTCAGAGTTGACTGGATCCTCAAAAGCACACTCAACGGGCTCCTCGTTAGCGAACTCGTCTCCCGGCTCTACCCAACAACACAAACAAGCAACAAGGATACAATCAACCACGTGCAAGGGCAACAATAATATGCAAAGACGGTATGCTATGCGGGATGCGATGCGGGATGCAAAAAGCAAGATATGACAGGAAATGCATGAATCTGGCCTCAACATGGAAAACCAAGTGTTCCAATGGATAGAGGGGAAGAAATCACCTAAAAAAAATATAAAGATCATAGGAATCGGAGCTACGGTTTGGAAATGGCGAGCGTTTTACGAAACGAACCGATCTGCGATATACAGCAAGTAGGCTCCTAAATGCAACGAAATGAACATGCTACAGCCACCAAACATGAAAACAAAATACATGTCAGTGATGTACACAATATGCTTAACAAAACACTAGCACTGAGCCATAGGCAAATTCATCCATTGTTCAAAACACTAACACTAGCCTGAAATTTCAGATCACGAAGCCCTCTTCGGAGCAGCAAAACAACATGATACAGAACCTGAACATGACAAGTAAGATCATGGCATGGAGCTTCTCAACAAGCTTAACAAAACACCCAAAGTGACCTGGGGCCAAAATGGTTCACAAAATACTCTACCGAGCTCACGAACATAGCTCGAACACAATCAGTTTTCAGACTTAGTGAAAACTGAGACATGCAGAAATTTAACTCACGAAGGCATGTAAACGAGCTCGATGCACTCACTACGGTGCAATTCATGGCAAGGAAAGCATATAACCAGCAAGATGGCACAAAATGCTAGCTACACATGGCAAGAACAAAGGCATAGCATGCATGGAACACTAACGGTAGCATCGGCAAAATCGCGAACAAGTTGACGATCTGCCCAGATTAACAACGAAGTGAAAGTTGAGCTCGATTGAGTCAACCTAGAGCACTCCACATATGTAAACAAAGACATGGATGGATAGAGCATAACATAAATATCAAAACTCCCTTACTGATCATCCTCAAAAGAGGCCCGGATCACTATGAAACAAGCTGGACATATAGCATCATGAACTAAAATATCCCAGACTTAGTGAAAATCACTAAGTCTCTGAAATCAGCAATCTCAGGTACCTCTCTTCGCAAGCTTGCACAAGACAACACACACATCCTAAAAATTCATGGGTGGCACCTCTAGAAAGAAGACAAAATTCTTAACAATTCATCCCAAAGGGGCACAGGCATATCATGCACGAATTAAACATGGCAAAAATGACAAAAGTGCATGATGAACTAACGGACCTGCAATTAAACTCATGAAGCCTCTTTCTAACAGAATTTTGGGCAACAAGATGAACTCAAATGCAAATGATGCAATGGAATGAAATGATGTACATGTCGAGGCGAAGATTTTGATATATCATATGCCCAAAACGGAGCTATTGTTGCGGAGATACGAGCAGTCAAAGAATGCATAAAAATCTGGGAGTTAGGGTTTCGGGGGACAGGGGGTCAACCCCAGATCTAGATCCAGCGCACGGATTCTCAGGCGGCGCAGGAGTACTGTTCACGCCGGAGCTCCTGTAGCTCGCCGGCGAGGGGGCCGTGGCCGTGGCGGCTGCCGGCGACGAGGAGGCGGGGAGGAGGCGGCGGAGGGGCGCGGCGCCGGCCGGGCGTCGGTGGTGGCGGCCGCGGGCGGCGAGGAGGCCGGCGGAGGGGCGGCGAGCGGTGGCGGGGCGGCGGCCCACGGTGGCGCCGGGCGCCGGAGACGAGGAGGGAGGCGGCGCTGGTGGCGGGAGGCACCAGGCGGCGGGGCGAGGCGGCTGGGCCGCTGGGGCTTCTCGCGGGCCTGGCGGGCCGGCGGCGGCGAAACGGTCCCCCGGGCCACGTGGCGGCGGCTGAGTGGCGGCGGGGTGGAGCAGACGCTGTCCGGCGCAGGCCGGACACGTCCGTCGGCGGCGAAAAAGGAGATCTGTTTTTTTTAGGAGGAGGACGGGGAGGAAGACGAGATCCGAAAGGAGGGGTGTATATATAGGCATAAGTGGAGCTAGGAGAGTCCAAATGAGGTGCGGTTTTCGCCCACGCGATCGTGATCGAACGATCTAGGACATGGAGCAGAGTTTGGTGGGTTTTGGGACAAATTTGGGGGGTGTTGGGCTGCAACACACACGAGGCCTTTTCGGTCCCTGGGTTAACCGTTGGAGTATCAAACGAAGTCCAAATGACCCGAAACTTGACGGGCGGTCTACCGGTAGTAAACCAAGGCCGCGTGACAAGTCTCGGTCCAATCCGGAAATGTTTGAACCCCACACACGAAAGAAAGCTAGAAATGGCCACCGGAGGAGAACGAAGCGCCGGAATGCAAAACGGACAACGGGGAAAATGCTCGAATGCATGAGATGAACATGTATGCAAATGCAATGCACGAGATGACATGATAAGAGATGCACGAAAAAGAAAAACAACACACGGAGACAAAGACCCGAACCCGAGAAATAAGTATAACTTAGCGCCGGAGACGGCAAGAATTGGATACAAATATGGAAAGTATATCTGGGGCGTTACAGTCATCCTCATCGTCATCGCTCGGAGAGAGGCGGAGAGCGCGGGACCTGTGCCGGGGGAGCGGAGCCCTCGACTCCCCGTTAGTCGCCTCGGAGTCAGGCCCTTTTCCCAGCTCCCCTCCTTCCTCCTCTTCACTGGAGTCGCCAGAGGGCACGTCCACCGGTCCCTCGGGAGCTTCCAGGGGCACGGGCCCCTCCCCGTTGAAGACGGGCATGGACTTCACTACCCGCTCCCAGTCATTGCGGAGGAACAAGGGCGTAGGAGCGCCCTCCAACCTCGCCACATTGCCCCCAACCAAAGATTGGAGAACCGCAGCCAGGTATCTGTCGGCCAAGGCCTCGGGGCTCGGACGGGGCCTCCACATTGGAAGTGAGTACTGCCGAAGCAGAGCTAGCCGGTGCTCCAGGAACTCCCTCAGCAGCGACGCGCCGGTCAGCTTCGCCGCCGCCATGTCGGTCGGCCTCAGATCCGCGTCCATCTTCTCCAACACCATCTTCGCGCGTGGATCCGCGAGCTCCGCTCGACCCCAGTCGCTAGAGCTCGTGGGCTGCTCCGTGGGCAAGATCAGCCGAGGGTGGATGCGCCCAGCATCCACCAAGATCCACTTGCTCCTGAAGCCCTCAATCCTTTTCCCAGGATTCGAGATGGCAATGGCACCACTGTACGCGATGAAGCTCGCGCACGCGGAAGCAGGACCGCGGGAGGTCCGGAGGTAGAAGTAGTGGAGCAGCAAGGCCACTGAGGGATGCACCCCAACGCGGGCCTCGCAATAATAAGCAAAGATTGCCAGGAGAAGGACGGAGTTGGGATGGAGATGCAGAGCCTGTAGCTTGTAATGGCGGAGGACAGAGAAGAAGAACTCGGAGAAGGGAGGCACCAGGCCAGCAACAATGGCACTTACGAAGAGCGGATAGAAGGTGCTCCTTTGACCCTCAGGGGTGGCGGAGCCGGCCTTGAACACCTTCGCCCCGTCGATGCCCCACGCCGTCGCCATCCGGCGCAACCGGGCAAGGCTCGCCTCCGACACGTTCGGCAAGTCCAGGGCAGACGAGTACCAAGCTGCGGCCGGGGGCTGACGAGGTGCCATGGCTCCCTAGGTCGCACGGTCAGAGCAGATCTGGAAATTTTGGAGGAAGGAAGGAGAGACGCAAGAAAGGGGATCTGAGCAGCAACCGGGGAAAGCAAGAAGCAGGGCCTAGGCGGATGCCACTCCTTTATCAACTCGTGCGGGCCAAGTCCAGGCGCGCCTTGGGCCCGGGGGCTACTGTCGCCGTTCTGGGAACAGGGGTCCCCAGACTTGCCTGCCTGCGGCCTGCGGCGTGGCTCAGAGGGGGGCCCAGCACGGCCCATCTTCACCAACACAAACCCAAGTCCCTCGCGAGGGGCCAAGCCTCGCGGGGCGGACGACGCGGAGCTTCCTCAGGCATGGCCTCGCCAGGCTGGCTCACGAGGAGGCGGAGAGATCAAGGCGGGGTACCTCGCGAGGTGCCCGTGACGCAAGCCATGATGACTCAGGGCGCCAGGCGGGTGCCAGCCCACGCAGCGTCCTCCTTTCCTCTTAAGTCTTCTTGTCTGTGTGATCTGAAGACATATTACACTTGAGGACTGTGCATCCTCCAGCCAGTTAGGCGTCACGTTCTGAGCATCCAAGAGACATTGTGGATTGCCGGTGAACAAAGTCTGTGAAGGTTTGGGAGTCTACCTTGAAGACATACCAGAGTGATTGGGCGAGGTCTGAGTGACCTTAGCTCAAGGGGAATACGGTGAGGACTGGGTGTCCTGAGCTGCGTGTTCAGGACTGGGTGTCCGGGACTGTGTGTCCTCAGGTTTAAATACCTAGCCACCCTAACCAGACGTACAGTTGTCACAGCAACTGGAACTGGTCCAACAAATCATTGTCTTCAACGATTCACTGGTTTCATCCTTCCCTTCCCTTTACTTACTATTACTCCTTGTGAAGTCTTTGTATGTTTGCACTATCTTTTGTCTTCACTGAGTGACTGCGTGTTCTGCTTGGCTTCATAACATCTTCCTACCTGATCCTTACTACATTGCTGCTATTAGTCATTGTGCTCTCACTCCATTAAATACTTGACTATGGTTTGCCTAGTGTAATCTACCTTCCGCTGCATGGTAATAGGTTTATTTCTATCGTTTGTCTTCGAAACTTCCACGTTTTGAAGACTTTCATAAAAATCGCCTATTCACCCCCCATCTAGTCGATATAACGCACTTTCAGAAAGGAATAGTGGAGAAGAAGGGAAAATAGAATATTCTATTTTCTCTTCTTCTCCACTATTCCTTTCTTCTTCTCCTCTTTTTTTCTTCTTTTTTTCTTCGATCTTCTCCTCTAGCTATTCCTTTCTTCGAGGGTTCCAGGGTCGTCTAGGGTTCGAGGGTTCCAGGGTCATCTAGGGGTCGAGGGTTCCAGGGTCGTCGGGGGTTCGAGTGGTCGAGGATCGCCGAGGGGTCGAGAGAGGTTTCCTAGTGTCAAAGTATTGAAAAAATCCATGGCTTCATCATTAGCCGGAAGTAACCAGGGCATGACAAAGTCCTCCAAAGTTATTTTGGAATGGTGTCCCGGATAGGATAATTTGCCTTTTTGTATGAATTTCAGCAAAGGCCTTCCAAATAACGATATTTGGAAGGTTCTTGCTAAACTTTGTACCAAAAAGCGAATTATCTTATCTGGGACTCCGTTCCAAAATAACTTTGGAGAGCTTCGTACCATCATGCACCTGTTACTTTCACCTAATGATGAAGACATGGTTTTGTTGAATCCTTTGACACTAGGCAACCTCCCGACCCCTCGGCGATCCTCTCGAACATGAGAGGAAGAAGAGAAGAAGAATAAAAAAAGAAGAAGAAGAAAAAAAGTTCTCTTCTTCTTCTCTTTTTTTTTCTTCTTCTTCCTCTTTATTTTATCGGAAACGAGGGTCGTCGAGGGTCAGGTTCGCCAAACGGTAGAGGAAACCCTAAATAGAAAGTATCGTCGATGTGAGATACATGTGGCCGTCGGTGTCGGACTCTACATCCACGTCCAACAAGTGGCACGGGCTTCAACGCCCACGTCACTTGTGGGACGTGGATGTAGTGTCCGACACCGACGGCCACATGTATCTCACACCCACGATACATGCTATTTACGGTTTCCTCTATCGCTCGGTGACCCTCGACGAACTCCTCTATTCTTTCTTCTCCTCTTTTTTTTCTTCTTCTTCCTCTTCTTTTTTTATCCTTGAAGCATTGTCGAGGCCACCCCAAACCCTAGACAAGCAGCGTCGAGGGCACCCCAAACCCTAGAGAATTAGTGTCGAGGCCACTAATTAATATTAGTTCTACGTTTTTGCCACTAATATATCCATCTGTCATGTTTGAATAATAATTGCCATGTTGTCCATATTTGTAGAAACTATGGACACCGCCCGAGACGAAGTACAAGAAGAGTTGTTGGGGGACATAATCGCATGAGGAAGTGATGCCATCTGCTCGTTGTTTCTCAACGACACCGATCGTCTGGAAGCAGCTGGCTATGATTATGATGGCTCCGGTGACCTAATGCCAGTGCAAGAAGGAGACCGTGAGGACGGCTCCGGTGACCCAATGCCGGTGCAAGAAGGAGACCGTGATGACGTCTCCGGTGACCGAAATGAGTCCGGCCAGGTATATATATTAGTTAAGCTTCTGCTGACTAGCTAATTGATGCATTCATTGTTTTGGTATGTACACATATTAATTAAGTCTTTGTTCTTTTTTTTAGCCCTCCGGATCGAGCACAACTTCGGTAAAGAGACGAGGACCGAAGAAAAAGTTGAGCTCGGATGAAAAGTTTGAGATCATAGCAATCGCGCCCGACGGCCAACCGATTGAACCCCTCCAGACAAAGAGCGCATTTGTTGCTCAGTGTGGGGTTTTGGTTGGGGACAAGATCCCGATCGGCATCCAGCAATGGTTTAAGCCAGTTACAGAAGACCCAGAGGTGTCTTATGTCAACGATATGCAGAAAAATGATCTTTGGACTGAGCTGAAGTGAAATTTCACCCTACCGCCAGAGGATAATCCAGAGAAGCCAGTTAAAGAGCAATTAATCAAGTCTTTTGCTCTTAAGAGGATGGCAGAACTATTCAGGAGGTGGAAGAAAGAGCTGAATAAGTTTGTCGAAAATAATGAGACACCAGAATTCAAGGGCAGATATGAGAAGATCAGAGATCACTGGCCCGCATTTGTGGCCCACAAGACATCGGAAAAGAGTAAGAAGATGTCAGCGACAAACAAGCAAAATGCTGCGAAGAAGAAGCATCACCATCGCACGGGGTCAGGTGGCTACCTCGTAGCCCGGCCTAAGTGGGCCAAGACTAAGAATGATCTGGTTGATAAAGGGATCGAACCAGAGACAATTAACTGGCCAGACCATTGCCGGACTTGGTTCTTCGGGGCTGGCGGAACCTTGGACCCTGTAACAGGGAAGTGCATTTGGACGAACGATCAAATGGACATACCAGTCAGGAAGCTTCGACACTATATCGAAGCAACGCAGCAAGGGACGTTCTTTCCAAACAGAGAGAACGACGAGCTCACAATGGCCCTCGGGAATCCTGAGCACCCTGGACAGACACGAGGCACGCCAGGCTCCATTCCATGGAAGGTTGGGTTTCCGGACGCAGGCGGTTACAAATCCCATGAGAGGAGGAAAAAAGTGCAGCAGACCCAAATGCAGGCGCTGCAAGCAAGGGTACAAGCGATATAGGAATGAGAAGCAAATCGCAGCAAACGTACTGCCGAAGCTTCCCCCGAAGCTACCCCGCCATCCCAGCGGAGAAGCAGCGTGGCTTCCACCGAGCTGCTTCAGCCGGAGCATGCCTTGATGGCTCCTGCTAGCTATCCCGTGGATGCTATCACGGAGTCTCAAAATTGCCACCTTATGACGCAATGGATGAATTTGAAGGTCAAGGCAGCTGTTGGCTCTGTTTATCCTACTGAACCCGACGCAACTATTCACTGCCGGCCGATTCCAGAAGGATATGCTAGGGTGATGGTGGATGAAATAAGGAGGGATTTGAGGACCTCCAGCTTGACCACCCTACTGGTGAAGGGGAGACTAGGCTGGGGTCTGCTCTGAAGACTCCATGCCTATGGCGGAAGGAGCTCATCAACCTTCCGAACTGGACGCCTCCGCCTCCTCCTCCTCCTCCTTCGGCAAGTCAGGGCACTTCGCCTTCTCCACTGCCTCCTCCTCCGGCGAGTCAGGGCACTCCGCCTCCTCCACCGCCTCCTCCTCCGGCGAGTGACGATCAGGGCACTCGACCGGCTCCTTCTCTAGCGCGTGGCGGCACTCCGCCTCCTTCTCCGCCTGCACCGACGCGCCCGAGCAGCCCGCCTCCTCCTTCTCCGCCTCGTCAGCAAGGGCGGAAGAGACCTCCCATTGCTCCGGCTGCTCCGGCGCGTCGTAGGCCTTCTCCTCCGCCTCGTAAGCAAGTAAAGAAGACAACCGCTCCGTCTGCTCGGCCGGCGTCTAGCAGTACAGCCAGAGGCGGGAGGACATACAGATTCGGTCCTTCTCTGAAAACTCCAGAGAAGTTACCATACGAGAGGACCCCGGAGGAGAACAACGAGATCGCACGAACCGAAGTGGATGACTGGTTTCAAGGGTTGAAAGCAAAGAGACATCCACTTCCAGAGGAGAAGGTAGATCCGGTGAGAGCGAAGCGCACTCTGGATGCCCTGACAAAACCACCCAAGTCTCCGCCGAAAGGAAACTATGAGCGCATTATTGGGAAGGAATTTGCCGAAGCGGAGCGGTCGGGAAGTACTGTCAGTGATCAAAGGCTGAAAGAACGACGAGCTGGGAAACAAATTGCCTAGCTCGGCGAACAAGCAAAGCAATCGTGCCCCCCGCTCAAGGTGCCTAGCGACAACGTCGCTAATGATCCGAGGATGGTGCCCGGTTATAGCAATCTTGCTGATTACCTGCCCGATGATGTACATTATGAACCCATGGGGGTGCAGATACAAAGATACGAGTACGGGAAGCGTCTCGTCAAAGATGAAAGATCTCTATCAACGATGATGCGAAGATTGCATGATTGGTACTTGAAAATCTGCAGAGACTCTGGGGGGAGGAGTACTTTGTATGTGAAAGTTAAAAAGGAGCATGACCTCGTTGGAATTGAACTATTGCCTGTTCCATTTGAGGAGTTCTTTCAGTTTTTCAATCAATTGGCCCTCGATAAAACAACGGTCGCCTGCTACTGTCTGTAAGCAGTACTACTTCTGTCATTAAGTCTCTCTATATAGCTTGGCTCTTTCATTGCATGTATTTATAATCATCCTCACTATATTATGCAGATTGAAGATCGCCGAATTGAAGAAAAGACAAGTCGGTGATATTGGGTTCATTAACACATATCTATAGATGCATCTCAGGTTAAATTTCATTCCACGGCTACCGAGGCCAACTTGCTACGATCGTTGGTAATAAATGAAAACAAAGATATAATACTCTTTCCTTACAACTTCAAGTGAGTGTTACTATCTTGTGCGTATTCGGTTTCCCTTATATATTAGTCAAGGTTATAGTAATGTAATTGATGAGTTATGCATGCATGTGCAGTTTCCACTATATTCTCCTAGAGATTAAGCTTGAGCAGGGACTAGTAACCATCTTAGACACAAGACGAAAAGATCCCCAGGACTATGCAGACATGACTTAAATACTCGAGAAGTAAGTTAAATCGATCATTATCCACCATATCAGCAACTTTGTTCATTTCCTGATATATCTAGTAATTGTTTTCTTTGTCCGGCAGGGTTTGGAGAAAATTCACCAGAAAAGCTCCGGGACTGCCGAAGGAGCTGCAATTTAGACACCCGAAAGTAAGTACTATAGTAGCATGTTCCGCGCATCTACTAGTGATTCAGGCGCTAGTTTCATCAATACCATTTGGCATTCTTGCTTATCAGTTTGATTGACCTCTATTTCTTGTAAAGTGGTTGTGGCAGGAACAAGGGAATGATTTCTGTGGATACTACGTTTGCGAGTCCATCCGCCACACGACCTATGAGCGGGGCTACACTGACGAACAATATGAAGTACGTAAATAACAACATTCACAATTTTATTTTGTTACCATCATTTGTGTTGAGTTTCATTCATTCATATATATATGTATTGACCCCCTTCTTTAAATTAGATGTTTCAGAAGCGGGATGAACTCCTAGCACCAGCTCGCATGCGAGCAATTCAAGAGGAATTGGCGGCATTCTTTCTTGACCACGTGATCGCTGAAGACGGAGAATACTATGTGGACCCTGAGTCCGTATGATTATATTTGTAAGAGATAATTATTGTATATATGTAGCCGGTAGTGTCGGATAGATATACGAGAACTTGTTGTTCGACCAATCTCTCGGAGAAGGAGAAGTGGTCGATATCACTTCTCTCTGTATGCATATATGTTCATGACGATCTTCTGTTTCCTTCGTTTGCTTACTAGCTAGCTAGCGTGTCTAGTCCTCTCTATACGTATGTATAGTACGTAGCATCGACCAAGCACGGACATAAGAGAGGACACTTCTCTCTATTAATTATAGCTAGCTAACACAATATATGAAACACCTAAATTAACCCCCCAAAACCCCCAAACCCCCCCCCTTTCAAAAAAAAACAAAAACCCCAGCCACAAAAATGCTGATGTGTGGATGCCTATTGGTCCCGGTTGGTGCCACCAACCGGGACCAAAGGGTCTCCTGCCTTGGCTCCACGCACAGGCCACGTGGAGGCCCATCTGTCCCGGTTCTGGATTGAACTGGGACTAAAGGGACAGGGCATTAGTACCGACCCTTTAGTACTGGTTCCAGAACCGGGACAAAAGGCCCTTACGAACCGGGACAACAGGCCCTTTTTCTACCAGTGCCTACTTCTAAGTTGTGTCCGAAACCGAGGACGCGACTACTGATAAATTAAATACACTCTGCAGAGGTAGCACACTGTACCCACACCACGGAATCCATAGCCTCGCACTCCCATTCGGGTGGACCAACAGCATTCCGATGGAATCCCTCCATTGCCATGACTCTCCCGGCCACTCCGACTCACTCCCCATTGGGCTAAGTCCTGGGTGGCCCCGTGCCTACCAAAGGCACCAACGGCCACCATCGTGGCAAAACATAAACGGTCCCAAACGGGGACAAGGTACCATAACAACTACGGGCACACAAGGTTATGTCTGCTTACCGGGGCAGGGTAACGCACGCCCAAAACCTTCCCTCGTTGGAGGCACCGACCAGAGGCATGACAACGGACCGAATAAAGGCCTTCCCATAAAGGCAAATGTGGTTGCACTGGGAAAAACTCGATTCAATGGCACCATGACATGATCAACAATATGTTCAAGTTGAGGTATTATCAGGTTTAACTTAAAGTAGAAATAACCGATGTCATGATATGCCATGGAAGTGCAACTTTACAATGTGCATCACATATCATCGAAAATATATGGGCCAACCACATCAAGTAATAACCATAATCACTAACAACTCATACCACTTCTCTGGTTTGTGTTATTCAGCAAACTTAGCCATGATGTTAACTTAACATGATTCATTTTCTCACTTAAGAAAATATTAACCAAACTAAATCTTTTTCATAGTTATTTTATTACTTTATAACCAAATATTAATTCTACTGACTTAAACTAACTTAGTTAGTTTCAAACTACTGTAAATTAAACATACCAAACTAAACAAGCATTCAACAGAATAAATATTTATTTAAGTGATTTAAATGCATGAACTAAATCATTTATTCAAGCTGGAAAAATCACAAATATTGCAATGGCACCATGAAAATGTTGCTATTCCTTGCCTTAGTGCAGATGAGGTTCACACTCCTCCTAGTGATCCTCAAGAAAAACTTCACCTTTTGGAAACAATTAAAAACATAGAAAGAAAATATCAAGAAACACTAAAACTCACCAGAAAATCTAGATAGCACAGAAAAATCTCATTTTTGGTGAGCTGCTAGATCTTTTCAATAAGAACACAATGCAACAAGAATCAATTCATTTGGACTTATGGTTAAAGAGTTGTGGCTGTTTGAAGCTCTCTGGAAATTTGAATTGAATTTAAATAAACAGAACCAAGGGGGTGATGTCGAAAGAGTAAACTCGCGGGGCGCCACCACTCATACCGCTTTGGGTGCAGCCTGAGTGGCTGACAGCGGGCCCTGCTGGTCAGGTGCGAGGGGAGAGATAGAAACAGAGCATGGCAAGGTGTCAGGACCCCGATTCTAAGTCACACCGATCTAGCCTGTGACACCTCATATCACTTTGCGTCCTCAGGAACGGTATTCCCACGGGTGTCGCCTTTCCATGGCCCGGGACCGTTTGCGCCTTTTGGCTAACGTATATGATAGTGTCGCTAGCATCCATATGACAGAGAACCCGGGCCGTCATGAGTAGTCGTGAACCCAAGGTGGCACTAACATACGGGGATAGGCATACATGAATCAACATCGAGCATGTCGATCAGCAGCGTGCGAATCCGGGCTGTTGCACTGGGCTAACAGGACTCCGGGAACCCGGGCTGTAGCAGGCTAGGCAGGACTCCGGATGTCACCGCGTGACATTTCCCCGAAGGGACAGACACAGGAACGAAGTGAATCACATGCCGGCCAGTCAAGTGTTCCGGAGCAGTAGTGCTGGGCTAGCAGGACTCCGGTGAACCGGGCTGTAGCGGACTACTATGGCTCATGGAAGCACTAGACTACATTTCCCCATAAGATAGGCTGCCAAGGATAAACAATTAGATTGTCGGATCCCACACATACCAAGCATTTCAATCACAACATAACTCTACAACTCAAGTATTTATTCCTTAGGCTCCGAGGAGCGAGATATTACAAACATGGGTCTCACGACCCAACAATGAGAGCATACAAGTCAAAACACATACGGAAGCTTAACATGTCTGAGTACAGACATCTACAACTGAAAAAGGCTCAGAAGCCTGACTATCTACCAGATCCTGTCAAGGGCACAAGATCGTAGCTGAGGTATCAAGCTAAACATCAAAGTCCACACGGAACTACTTGCGAGACTGACGTCTCGCTGCAAAACATAAAATAGGCAAATGTGAGTACAAATGTACCCAGCAAGACTTACATCAGAACTAGCTACATATGCATCAGTATCAACAAAGGGGCGGTGGAGTTTGACTGCAGCAAGCCAGCTTTGACTCAGTGGCTAACCTGAACTACGACTGCAAGTAACTCTTTTGAGGTGGCGCACACGAGTCCACAAATTCACCATACCAATACACCACTATGGATCCGCTCCCGCCTCCCTGTGAGAACGCCAACCATAGCACTCACACTTATCTTGCGAGTTTTAGAGTATCCACTTTCACTTGTCTATGAACTATGCAAGGGGTCCATGTTTCCATATCCGAGGAATCCGGCTATTCGAATAGATAATGATAACCCTGCAGGGGTGTACTTCTTCACACACACTCTCTCAACTTACCACCATGTACACGTCGTGTATCTCGGCAACCTTCAAGTGGAAGCCTGGTGCGGGAGTCGGCCATGACCTGATTAACCACACAAGTCTCTAGTCCAGGTTTATCGCCTATTCGGGTTCCATCCGCAAGGAGATCCGGCCGGGGTGTCGCTCACAGCCCCAAACGATGTGTACAGGGTTCCCAAGCCCACCATCCGGGTGCCACTTGGTACACCGGGCCACTGTGCCTAGTCTGTCCCAAGCCCACCTGTACCGGATGCCACTTGGTAGACTACTAACACTACCTACAAACACCTGAAACTAGTTGCAACTCCTGGATAGAGATCAAGTTGATTAATAAGTCGAGACAGCTTGGAGCGCCCGGAGCCCAATATGTGGTAGTAACTGTTCATGGATCACAAACATAGAACTCAGTTCCTGAGGACGGTTTCAATGAGACAACCCACCATGTACTCCTACATGGCCTCTCACCGCAACCTTTACCAAATCGTGTTCACACACTTAGCTCTCAACAGTAGGACATGATCACCACATTCCAATTCATTCCCGATGAATCAGACCTGACTCAACTCTAAGCAGTAGCAGGCATGACAAACAATCATGAATGAGTAGGCACAACAAGGCTCAAACAACTCCTACTCATGCTAGTGGGTTTCATCTATTTACTGTGGCAATGACAGGTCATGCAGAGGAAAGGTTCAACTACCGCAACATGTAATAGTTGAATCGGTGTTGTCCTAATGCAGTAAAAGAGAGCAGGAGCGAGAGAGTGGGATTGTATTGGAATGAACAAGGGGGTTTTGCTTTCCTGGCACTTCTGAAGATAACATTGAGTCATCATCAGTGTCAACGATCACAGCGTCGGAGCAGCGTCTACCGAGAGGGGACAATTACCGGCAAACAAGGAAGAGCACAATCAATGCAATGCACAATATGATGCATGATCATGGCATGACAATATGTTGTGATTTGAGCTAATGCAACTAGTAACATAAAGGTTTTGGGTTGATTTGAACTCAAGGTTCAAATTCAAATTCAAACTATGAATTCAAATAGTGCATTATCATGTTTTGGACTAAACAGTGAGGTTAACTTGCTCAAACATGCATGAAAATGGTACAGATGGATTCCTTGAATTTTTCTGATAATTTTTCATATATATAAATTATTTCATTTGGAGTTACGGTTGAATTTCTATGATTTTTAGAAGTTTTGGGTATTTTCTGAAATTGATAAATCATTTCTGATTTATTTTAATTCCAGAAAACAATTACTGCGTAAGCATGACGTCGGTGTGACATCAGCATGTCAACAGAGGTGGTCCAGGTCAAACATGACAAGTGGGACCCGCACATCAGTGTAATAGGACAGGGTCAGAGGCTGACCAGTGGGTCCCGTGTGTTAGTAGCTAAACTAGGTTTAGTTAAGCCTAATGTACATTAGTTAGCGGGGTGGCCCCACCTGTCATTGAACCAGGGGAGGTCAAACCCCTGGTCAACTGGGCTAACGCGCCGGCGGCTCGACGCCGGCGACAACAGGTGCGGCGGATGGGCTCGGGTTCGCTCCTCTGGCGCCCAAATTGACGACGGAGAGCATCTACGAGCTGCTGGCGATCCCGCGCATCCAACGGTGCAAATGGGGCGAGCTGGGGTGGCCGTAATCCTCGCCGGCGTAGAGCTCAGCGGCTGCCGGACTCGGACGTTGGCGGAAACGGAGCTACGGTGCACAACAGGGCGAACCCGTAGGTGCTGCAGGTTCACAGGAGTGCGGCGAGCACGTTGGTGATGCTCGGGCGAGCGGACGAGCTCAGGAGCATGGAGCTCGTCGGCCGTGGCGGCGGCGAGCTTCGGCGGAGGTGGGGAATGGAGCTAGAGCAAAAACGCAAGCAGGAGAGGAGGGGGGATCGGTCCATGAGCTCACTGTGGTTGCAGAACGCGGCTCAGTAGGCTCGGGGGAGGTCGGACGACGTCGGGGCATTGTCGGCGATCTCGGAGGCCGGAGTTGAAGACGACGGTGGTGGCGGCATTCCCGGGCACCTGGCGTTGTGTGACTCGGTGGAGAGAACAAGGACGTCGTCGCGGATCTCAGGGGCACGTCTAGGGGCGTAGGGGAGGCCGGTGGCTATGCGAGCGGTGGACGGCGGCGATGGCGGTTCTCGGTCTCGCTTGGGGCCGAGAAATAGACGAGGGGAGGAGCTCCAGGGAGTGAGGGGAAAGTGACAGGGGACCGAGGAGGGTCGCGTGGCAATGCTAGAAGGGCCGAGGCGTCGCGGTGGAAGCAGGAGGTGGTCGGGCGTGCGCCGGCGCGCGGTGGCCACGCGCCTCTGTCCTTCTGTCAAAGGAGGAAGAAGACCGGGGAGCCCAAGGTGGGCTGGGCCGGATCAGGAGCTGGGCCGGCTCTGCTGCAGGTGAGAAGCCCAGGTGAGTCCTTCTCTCTCTCTCTCTCTTATTAATTGTTCTGTTTTTCTATTTATTTTGATCTATTTTGAATTAGTAAAAATTACTAACTCATTTTGTAAAATCTTGACAAAAATTATGGGCACTATTTGAATTATTTCCAAAAGCCCCCAATTGTTTTCAGAAGTATTGAAGCGTTTAAAATATTTATAGGCATTAAATGCTCCAATTCAAATACAATATGATTTAACCCAAAAATCCATAAATGTCCAAGAAATATGCTCATCATTTTTGGCAGAGGTTTTCACCTTTATCATAAATCATGAACATTTTCAATGACATTTCGGGTTCTTTGAAAAAGATTTTATTTAAACCTATTTGAATTCTTTCTGGTGCTAGGGTTTGATCGATCCCCATTTCAGCTTTATAAAAATTTAAACATGATGACATGAATGCTTATGAAACTAATTGCAATCAACTCTAAGGCTGTCACACGAGGCTTCGCCGGAGCTCATGCCAGCGAGGAGGGCTCCTTGGCCAGATCCATAGGGATAGAACGCGAGAGGAGATCAAGGCTTACCTGCCCATACCCATAGAATGGCTAGGGGTAGTCGGACGTCATTGGAACGAGCTTCTCCAGCGGCGGCAGGAAGCAGAGGTCGCCGGAGTTGGAGATGACGGCGAGGTGGGGCAGCGCCAGGGGCTCCAACCGGGTTGAACGGCATCAGTGAAGCACTACAAGGCTCTGGAAGAGTGGCTCGAGCTTGGGAGGGGCTGGAACGGTGGGGGCGAACCGTGAGGATCGCCGGCGAGCTCGAGCTCGAGGACAGCGGCCCGAGGCCTGCCCGGCCAGGCTGTGGCTTTCTACTGCGTTGTGGAGTGTGTGTGGTGAGTTGCTGATGCTCGAGAGAGATGGGGAGGGCTGTATTTATAGGCGAGCGGGGAGAGGGGATCGGGCTCCGCCGGAGGGCTTCTAGACATGGGGCCCGGCGACGAACGGCGTCAATGAGAGGGGGAGAAGGCAACACAACTCACGCCGACACTGTGAGAGGGCAAAGACGAGCACATGAACGGGGGGTGGCGATAAGCACAGTGGCGGCGCACTTTTCAGTTGGCCAGGTCATGCTCGTACTCGCTACGGCGAGCTCCGGCGTCGGCGAGCGCCAGGGTGGAGTTAAGTGGGTCGAGACGGCAATGGTGGCGCAGTTTGGCAAGGTGCGGCAGCCGGGGAAGCAAGCACGCGATGAACAGAGCGCTCGGTGGCGTCTAGAGCACGTCGACTAGCACGTTGGTATCCTGCACACACGTGGTCACCGCGTGAACTCTGGCATAGAGCCACGGCTGGCCATAAATTCATGTCTGGCGTGCAGTCCTTAGTGGTTTGGGTCATTCGAATGATTTGAATCGAGCCCAGGTGCTGTAAGTTAGAGTTTTACTCCCTGGTAAATTGCTGGGAAGTAAATTTGGGAGTTAACTGTTGTCAAACCAGTAAGAGTTTAGGGCTGATTTTTGGTCGTTACTAGTTTCTTAGGAACATAATGATGCTCAAGAAAAATCAGCCTCAAAGGATCAAGTAAAATGGTACTTGTTGTAGAAACTACCTTTTCTGACCAGAACAGAAAAGATTTTCTGTAGCAAAAATATTACAAAAGGTGGTGCAATATTTTTTCTCAGGGAGGTGCTCTAGGGTTCAAAGAATAATTGGGAATTTTCTTAGATTTTTGTGTGCAACGAAAATGGGGGTTGCCTTGGAGCATATGTTCCTGGTTAGGGTTTTTGACTAGGAAATGAATATTTTTCATTTAAGAAAATGTTCCTATGCCTATTTTGGGATTAACCACAGAAGAAAAGATGGCTTGGGAGGGGTGAGGCACTTGCGTGAAAGTCATGGGTATGCCCAAGGGTTTAAGTCCAACTAAAATGATTCAACAACCCAAATTCAAATAAGAAGGCAACCAAATTCAAAGGAAAGAAGAGGGGGCAAAAACCCAGGCTGTAACATAGAGACCGCGAGAAGACCCTGACCAAGAAACTCGGGGATGGGGATCAGCTATTCATGAGTGCTGCCGCCGAGCACAAAGACTTTGTGAGCGGCGTGAAGATCTGGACCACACGCCTTGTCGACGTCTCGGAGAAGCTCACCACGCAGCTATCCTCCATGGGCCTGCCGAGCATCAAGTACTCCCACGATGACAGGATTTCTAAGAGCGCCAGGGTGACCATGTTCCTCGAGGCCGTCCTTGACACCTTGAAGCTACTCCACGACTGTCGAGCGACCCACCTGGCTAATAAGTCCCGGAAGCTTTGCCGGGGTGCCCTCCTCAAGGTGCTCACCAAGGTGGCGTACAGGAACCTCGGCCTCGAGCTTAACCTGGACAGCTTGCCAGAAGACGTAGACCGCGGGGTACTTCAGGAGCTTGTCACGCCCATTGTCAGCCTGGTCGACCAAGTCACGAGGGTGGAGGGCCAGCGCCGGGACTAGGCACTGCACTTCCCCTTGCTACTATGGATCCATACCAAAAACAATTCCGCTTAAGTTAGAACTGCGGCAACTATTATTGTAATATAACTTGCTCTTTTTCTTGATTGAATGCATGTTATCTCCCTCGTATGATTCCTCCTTGTATGGTACACACCCTACGTGTTATTGGGAAAGGCTTGCTGGTGCGCGCCCCCTAGCCGCGAGCTCTTTGAGGACAGATCCTTAGCAGCCTGCTGGGGGTGCCGCTGCCGGCAAGGCACCTTGGCGTTTCTAGTGCAGCCAATTGAGCCGTTAAGCGGACTCAAAACAGAGCAAGGGCGCAACCAAATCCGACAAGGTTCCTTTGCGTGCAGGTTTTCCTTATACAAGAACCGAGACCATTCGAGGAAAATAAACCTGATATTAAAAGAAATTTGCTCAAAGTCTCGTGACTTAGCTTTTTGCTGTTGTACTCTTCTTCGCAAGCTGTTGACGTCGCCTATTGGCGTCCATATAGTCGAGGAAACGACGTGCTAACCGCTAGATCGGGTTTGTCGGTGCATAGAGAAGATCTACACCTATGGGATCGCTTGGGTCCCTTCTATGGTTCGGCCAGGAGGAGGAGTGGTGCAAAGAGCGAATCTAAAGGACAACACGATTGATTTTTATCCAGGTTCGGGCCGCTGAGAAGCGTAAGACCCTAGTACTGCTTAATTGTGTATTCTGTGTTCTTGAGCTCGGGCTAGCTGCTCGCATGAATGCTGGGTCGAGAGGTTCAAAAGTTTGAATCCTCCTCCAGTATGCTGTGGGCCTCCTTTTATATGTCCAAGGGGCTACCACAATGGCACACAGGAGGTGTAAAGCTGCTACTATACCTATGTTTATCGCCGGCGTCTTAGGACAAATGCCATAAATGCACTGCTTACGTGCCCTCTAGATTTATCGGGGACAGGAGGAGAGCCCGTCTCGTCCGTTGCCGCCTCGCCCCATCTCGACACGCATCCATGCCGATGAGGCATGCAGTGCCAAGTTGGCTGGCCAGCTGCTGTGCTGCAGAGATGGCAGGGTCTTCACGAAGATCTACATGTCACCACATAGGTGCTTGCTAGGCTGGCAGGCTGGCCACTGCGTTGGATTGGTGACGGGGTGGCGGAGTCTTGCTGATATCCCCGGCAAGGATCCTGTCAGGGCTTCACGGACGTCCCTAGCAAGGATCTTGCCAGAGCCTTGTCTCCAGGGCCTCACAAAGATCTGCACGCCACTATGCGCGCGCCCTTGGATCTCGGTTTTAACACTGTCAACGGTGTCATAGCTGTAAACCTCAAGGGTGCCTTTGTGAGTGATCTGCAAATCATCCCCGGAAAGGATCTTGCCAGGGTCTCGCGAGCCGTCCTGCCAAGGATCTTGTCGGGGCTCCAGCTCGCCCTCTGTCTTCTGGTCTCTACCTTGCATGCTTCTCCTCGCCTTGTATCTTGTTCTCGGTCGCCCCCTTCAGGCCTTGCCGCGGAGGTGGCTACCACTGGCCGTGCACAAGTATGGGGTGCTAAAGAGCCCAAACTTTAGTACATCGACATTGGGTGCCTTGGGCATCCCCAAGCTTGAGCTTTTGTGTCTCCTTAATTCTTCTCATATCACGATTTTCCTAAATCTCAAAAGCTTCATCCACACAAAACTCAACAAGGACTCATGAGATAAGTTAGTATCACTACAAAAAAAGACACATCCGTGACATTTTGGGCCGAACAATTTTTTTTTCTATCATACATATGACACTTCTATGACGATAATTGTGACAAAACCCGGCATTATCATAGATCTGGTGGGCTCCTACTTCTATGACAAAAAATCATGACAGAACATGGGCTTTTTGTCCTGGGCGGGCCGGAGACGCAGCTGCATGACATTCTTTGGGCCGTCCATGACGGAAAAAACTGTGGTAGAAGCGAGGAGGAGGAAAATTTCATGGAGTTCCCGGTTACGGTGGGAGGTCGGGGCCGAGCGATGCGCGTTGCTCTCGTACACGTACGCGCGTGTGTGCGAGGCATTGGCTCTAACTGAACCCGAGTGAGGCGTTGGGCTCTAACTAAACCCGAGCGATTGCACTACAGGCTACGTGTTACTGAACCCGAGCGATTGATCGATGGCTGTTAACTGAACCCGATCGAGCGATTCCTTCGCTACTGCTGCTAACTGAAGCCGATCGACGGGATGAACAGTGAGCGTTGCGGGGGGGTTTGGATGAACAGTGAGCGGTGGCGTTGCTCTGGATGAACAGGACCCCGTGGTGTGGTGGAGGGCTGGATGAACAGTAGACGATGGAGGGGTGCCCATGGAGGGGTGGATGAACAGGACCCCGTGGCGTGGAGGGCTGGATGCGTTGGAAATATGAGCAAATTACTATGAGATTTAATCCGAATAAACAGAAGATAAATCATGACCACATCAGCAAAGATTAAACTAATCTTGCAAACTAGCATAGCAGATGAACATATCACATCTAGGGCACATACTAGAAGCATGAATTCTACCACGATCTCGAACAGGAAGGATAGAATCACATACGGTGGAGCGGGTGCAGCACCGCCGGTGCTGACGTTGTCTCCCATGTCGTCGAGGACGAGGTTGCCGAGGTTGGGGAAGAAGTCGTCATTCGCGAAGTCGTTGCTGCCAGCAGTCGCGCGAGTGCGCTCCCCAAAAACCTGATCACCCCTCTCCCATACAGGATCACGAGAGGCGGGGTTCCGGAGGCCTGCTGTCCCTTCTCGCGGTGCACACCGGAAGGAGGGATGGAGAAGACTTGCTTGGCGGCGCAATGATCTGGAACGGTGGTGAGAAACCATACGAAGCAGCTGCGGCTAGGGTAGACGTCTGCCTGACTATATAGTGCGGGCCGGGTAGGTCATGGGAGTAAACCCCACGTCCGAGTCGTCACGATCCAAAAGAATCGGAAACGGTTCAGTAATTAACGCCTCCGTTAATTATTAATTAATGACTCATTAATTTTCCCATGCAGCAAAAATATAGACAACGTGCATAGCTCTGTCCTCGGCTCGGCAAAATCCCGCAACCCGCGGCGCGTCGTGACGAGGCGTGGCGTGGCGAGGCGAGCGAGGAGGAGGAGCGCGTGTGTAGGTCTCCTCTTCTCATGCTCATACAAGTGGTAGAAGAGCTCACCTTATAAAGAGGTGCAACTCTCTCTCAACTTCCGGGGTGGGACTAAACGTTAGCCTCACTCACTCCACTCACATGTGTGCATGAATGGGCCAAGAGAATTTCAGAATTTTAGTTGGGCTTTGGGCCAAAGGCCTACTAGCAAAATTCCAACAATCCCCCACAAAGTCTCATTGGCACATCTCATCATTTAGTTCCAAAACATTGTTTTATATATCGGTGCTTAGTGGAGACTGTGAAGTTGAGCTTCCACTTAGAAATTTATGCTACACTAGATCACAACTTGAATAGTGGACTATGCCTTGAACTACAAGTTTTCTGTGAAACTACTTTCACACAAATTCTTGACCGATACTGGGCTGCCGCAAGGCTTCCCCGCGGGTGGAGCGTATACGTCATACTCCAGGGCCTTTCATGAATTTATTAGAGAACACCCAATTCTCACAGACTACGACGTTAACAGTCAAATTCATGTAGGTGTGTTCCTCAGAAGATGTTCTGCAGGACAACATCTCTGCTTACCCGAATAAGCCACCTGGAACACATTAAGATAAGTATCAACCTGCCATGCAGATCAGGAGAGTATTGCATCTTCACGGAGTGGGATAATTAATATAGGGATACTCTCCTCCCAGCTGACCTACAGCTTGTCTCCCACTTCTACTTCACGGGATCTCCGATCACATAGAGTGGTTTACCACTATGGACAACTCATGCGGTGGGTCTCAAACCCATCTCCATCGATGCATTATCTATCACATTACGTGATAGACCCTTTGTGAAGGGATCTGCCAAGTTTTTCGATGTTTGGATATAATCCAACGTAATAACTCCGGAGTTCCTCAATTTTCTGACAAATTTTAGTCTCCTCTTCACATGCCTTGAGGACTTCATATTGTCCTTAGAACGGTTTATCTTGACGATCACAGTTTGATTATCACAGTTCATCAGGATAGGGGGTATTGGTTTTTCAACCATAGGTAAGTCCATCAAGAGTTCACGAAGCCACTCTGCTTCAACAGTGGCAGTGTCTAATGCTGTGAGTTCTGCTTCCATAGTTGACCTCGTTAAGATGGTCTGCTTGCAAGACTTCCAGGAAACAGTGCCACCACCAAGTGTAAAAACATAACCACTTGTGGCCTTAATCTCATCAGCATCAGATATCCAGTTTGAGTACCCTTGGAAACCCGGTGTAGTGAATCCCATAGCTCGCGGTGCCTTTCAAATAGCGCATAACTCTCTCAAGCGCATGCCAATGATCATCTCCCGGTTTTGACACAAACCGACTCAGCTTGCTCATAGAAAAAGAGATGTCAGGCCTCGTGGCACTCGCCAAATACATAAGCGAGCCAATAATCTGAGAATACCTCAGTTGATCTCTAGCAATCCGCCGATTCTATTGAAGCAACACACTAGCATCATATGGAGTTGGAGAAGGCGTGCAGTCGCTATACCCAAAACGACTCAAGACCTTTTCCACATAATGAGACTGAAGCAGTGTGATCCCACCATTCTCATCTCTCAACAGCTTGATGTTTAAGATAACATCAGCTACTCCTAGATCCTTCATCTCAAAACAGAGAGATAAGAAATCCTTAACCTCCTTGATTAAATCAAGTTTGGTTCCAAAGATCAATATGTCGTCGACATACAGACAAAGAATAACTCCTTCGCCCCCACCATAGCGATAGTACACGCACATGTCACCATCGTTTACTACAAAGCCGGCAGCAGTTAATGTTCTTTCGAACTTCTCATGCCACTCCTTAGGAGCTTGTTTAAGGCCATATAAAGACTTTACTAACTTGCACACCTTTCCTTCTTGACCAGATACTACAAAACCATCTGGCTGATCCATGTAAATTTCCTCCTTCAACTCTCCATTGAGGAAAGCCGTCTTAACGTCCATTTGATGAACGAGAAGACAATGTGAGGCAGCCAGTGATAGTAGCACCCGAACTGTGGTCAGTCTAGCCACGGGTGAGTAAGTATCAAAGAAGTCTCCACCTTCTTTCTGGGTATAACCCTTGGCCACAAGCCGTGCCTTGTACTTTTCAATCGTACCATCAGGTCTAAGCTTCTTCTTGAACACCCACTTACATCCTATAGGTTTGCACCCATAAGGACGGTCAGTGATCTCCCAGGTACCATTAGCTAAGATGGAATCCATCTCGCTACGTACAGCTTCCTTCCAGTAGTCAGCATCAGGAGATGCATAGGCTTCTGAAATATTCCTGGGTGTGTCATCCACGAGGTACACAATGAAATCATCACCAAAAGACTTTGCAGTCCTCTGTCTCTTACCCCTCATAGGATTTCCATTGTTACCCTCAACAGGATTCTCAACGTGTTCCATCACAATGGTGGGTTCAGGAATTACAGTGAATTCCTCACTAGATGGAGTAGGTATCTCCTGATTTGATGAACTCGACATATCCTTCATAGGAAATATGTCCTCAAAGAAAGTTGCATCATTTGATTCCATAATCATACCAACATGCTTGTCGGATACCTCAGATTTTATTATCAAAAATCTATAGCCGATGCTATGAAAAGCATAGCCCAGAAGAACACAATCCACGGTTTTTGGTCCAAGCTTGCGCTTCTTGCGAATTGGTATATTGACTTTCGCCAAACAACCCCAAGTACGTAGGTAAGAGAGTTTCAACCTTTTCCTTTCCCATTCCTCAAATGGAGTCATGGTCTTATGCTTTGTGGGAACTCGGTTTAGGACATGACACGCAGTCATTAGCGCCTCCCCCACCATTCCTTGGATAGACCCGAAGTGTCTAACATGGTGTTAACCATATCAGTTAGAGTTCGGTTCTTTCTTTCGGCTACCCCATTTGACTGGGATGAGTAGGGAGGCGTCCTCTCGTGGATTATACCATGTTCCGCACAAAACCGATCAAATTCATTGGAAAAATACTCTCCACCACGATCGGACCTAAGCCATTTAATTTTTCGATCAAGTTGGTTCTCTGCCTCAGCTTTATAGTTTTTAAAGAAAGTCAAAGCCTCATCTTTTGATTTCAGAAGATACACATAACAATATCTAGTGGAGTCATCAATCAACGTCATGAAGTATCTCTTTCCACCTTTTGTCAACACGCCATTCATCTCACAAAGATCAGAATGTATAAGCTCTAGTGGCGCCAAGTCTCTTGCCTCTGCAGTCTTATGGGACTTGCGAGGTTGCTTAGCTTGCACACATACTTGGCACTTGGAGCCTTTGACAATAGAGATTTTTGGAATTAAATTCATATTGGCTAACCGCGTCATGTAACCAAAGTTAATATGACAGAGTCGTGAATGCCAAATATCAGACTCATTATTGTGGCAAACATTATTAATAACTTTAGTGCAAATATCTGACAAAGATAGGCGGAATAAGCCTCTGCACTCATAGCCTTTTCCAACAAATTGTCCACACTTAGAAATTACAACTTTATTAGATTCTAAAACCAACTTAAAACCATCTCGACATAAACGGGAACCGCTAACGAGATTTTTATTGATGGACGGCACATGATGAACATTCTTCAGACGCACAGTCTTCCCCGAAGTAAACTTCAGATCGACCGTACCAACATCTCGAACGATGGCATGTGACCCGTTCCCCATCAGCACGGGTGAAGTCCTTGTTGCCTGGTAAGAAGAAAACATGGAGGCGTCAGCACAAACATGTACATTGGCACCGGTGTCAATTAACCAATCAGGGGATTGAAATACTGAAAGGATGGTAGGAAAAATACCGTACCCTGATTCCTTCATATCAGTATCACCGATGACAACATTAGCGGACTTGCCGCTCTTCTCATGTTCGCGCTCCTCAAAGCGGTTAGGACACTTCAGAGCCCAGTGATTAGGATCACCGCAGACATGGCAAAGCCCCTTCCCCTTCTTATGAGAATTCTTCTTGAAGTTGGTAGAATGTGATGGCTTGTTCTTTGTATCAAACTTGCCTTTGCCCTGAGTTTTGTTCTTATTGTTTTTGAACTTGTTGGGCTGGGAGTTCTTCTTCTGTACCATGTGGGCACTAGAACCTCCCTCAACAACTCGAGCACATGTGTCCTTTGCTCTCGCCTTCTCTTCAACATCAAGAGTACCAATGATATCCGCACAAAACAGATCAAATTTGTCCGGAAACACACACTTGAAGTGCTCAAGTTCTTTTGCAAGCGACTGTATCTCATGAGCCTGCTGTACAACAGGGCGCTCATCATTCATCTTGTAGTCATAGAATTGCTCCATGACGTACAACTCGCTGCTGGCGTCCGAGGCACCAAACTTGGCCTCCAGCGCAGCCCACATGTCCTTGACGTTGTCAAACGACATATACGAATCCACAATGGAGTCATCCAGAACACTCGGAAGAGCGCCTTTAAAGAGGGTATCGATCTTCTCAAAAGCTTCCAGTTGTGCTGGATTAAGATCGCCCTCAGGCTTGCCCTTGGTAGCATCATAGCAGCCCATGGTCTGAAACCAGTAGACTGCTCTCGTGCGCCACCTCTTATATTGCGCCCCCTTAAAGGCAGGCGGCTTCAGATGCACAGCAAAACCACTCGGAGTAAATTGCCTATAATCAGGTTTTTTGGATTGTTGGAAATATGAGCAAATTACTATGAGATTTAATCCGAATAAACAGAAGATAAATCATGATCACAACAGCAGAGATTAAACTAATCATGCGAACTAGCATAGCAGATACTAGGGCACATACTAGAAGCATGAATTCTACCACGATCTCGAACAGGAAGGATAGAATCACATACGGTGCAGCGGGTGCAGCACCGCTGGCGTTGACATTGTCGCCCATGTCGTCGAGGACGAGGTTTCCGAGGTTGGGGAAGAAGTCATCGTTCGTGAAGTCGTCGCTGCCAGCAGTCGCGAGAGTGCACTCCCCAAAAACCTGATCACCCCTCTCCCGTACGGGATCACGACAGGCGGGGTTCCAGAGGCCTGCTGTCCCTTCTCGCGGTGCACGCCGGAAGAAGGGATGGAGAAGACTTGCTTGGTGGCGCAATGATCTGGAACGGTGGTGAGAAACCAAACGAAGCGGCCGCGGCTAGGGTAGACGTCTGCCTGACTATATAGTGCGGGCCGGGTAGGTCGTGGGAGTAAACCCCACGTCCGAGTCGTCACGATCCAAAAGAATCGGAAACGGTTAAGTAATTAACGCGTCCGTTAATTATTAATTAATACTCATTAATTTTCCCATGCAGCAAAAATATAGACAATGCGCATAGCTCTTTCCTCGGCTCGGCTCAATCCCGCAACCCGCGGCGCGTCGTGACGAGGCGTGGCGTGGCGAGGCGAGCGAGGAGGAGGAGTGCGTGTGTAGGTCTCCTCTTCTCATGCTCACCTTATAAAAAGGTGCAAATCTCTCTCAACTTACAGGGTGGGACTAAACTTTAGCCTCACTCACTCCACTCACATGTGTGCATGAATGGGCCAAGAGAATTTCAGAATTTTAGTTTGGCTTTGGGCAAAGGCCTACTAGCAAAATTCCAACAGGATGAACGGTAGACGGTGGAGGGGTGGTTGAATAGGACCCCGTGGTGTGGAGGGCTGGATGAACAGTAGACGGTGGAGGGGTGCCCGTGGAGGGGTGGTTGACTAGGACCCCGTGGTGTGGAGGGCTGGATGAATAGTAGATGGTGGAGGGGTGGTTGAACAGTAGCCGGTGGAGTGGCGCGCGGTGGAGGCTGGATGAACAGGAACCCGTGGAGGCTGGATGAACTGGAGCCCGTGGAGGCTGGAGGAGGTCGACAGTGGAGATGAACAGTATCCCGTGGAGTCCCGTTTTGCGGTACACCACACCCCTCCTGATGAACAGGACCCCCGTTTCGACCGTAGTGCTCCAACACAAGTCTGTTTCCTCCGTTTTGCGGTACGCCACACCCCTCCCGATCAACAGGACCCCCGTTTTGACCGTAGGAGGTCTGTTTCCTCCGTTTTGCGGTATGCCAGACCCCTCTCGATGAATAGGATCCCGTTTCGAATGTGGCCGGTCGAACACAAGGCCGTTTCCTCCGTTCTGCGGTATGCCAGGCCTTGTTTCCATCGGCTGTACCGTCCAAGCCCTCCCGATGAACACGACGCATTCCGTTGCCTCCCCATGAACACGACGACGATGCTATTTCTCCGTTCCGACCCAGCCATGTACACGAGCCCTCGCCGTACGTATGCGTGAGTAGGCGTTCGAGACCCCTCCCGTATGTACACATACGTGGCCATGTTTTCTTTCTTGCACCCTGGCCGCTGTACGTACCTGTAAATGCTACGTGCGCGCCTCTACTACGACACGTGCGCGCCTCTACTACGACACGTGCACGCCTCTACATCGACTAGTATGGACGTACACGTTCGCGACCAGAATGACAACGCTACGTACGCTTTGACCAGGTGGGTCCCGACTATCAGGCACTTCCTTGCCTGCGAAGATGTAGCTGGTCGGTCCCAGCAGTCAAGCGGTGAATCGTTTTTTTTGCCCGAACGCACTTCCTTGCGTGTGAAGATGTAGCTAGTGGGTCCCAGCAGTCAGGGGGAAACGTTTTTTTCACGAAATACGATGGCCCATCTGGTGGGTCCCGCTGTCAGGTGGAGGAATAATTATTTTGCACGTAATAAGGAGGCACTTCCTTGCTGTGGCCGTGGACCCAACTGTCAGCCTCTCCACGTACAGTCCACGTCCGATGGAAGCTGTTCCTTGACCACATTAACCACGCCGCGCTGAGAGCACCAGGGCGGTGGACGACGGCGAAGCATAGGAAGGGGACGACGCAGAGCCGGGGAAGACGCGGTAGTGGATGCCCACGCGTAGAGGAGTACGAGGGTTCACTAGTTCGCTGCGGTGTGAGGCTGCCGTCCCCGCAGAATAACAGGTGGTGGGTGAGTAGACGAATGGCCTGGCCAGCGGTGGGAGTAGTAGGGGGCGGTGAGGCCTCCGCCGCATCGCAGCCGGCCACGGGAGGCAGGAGCACGAGGCACGACCAGCGCTGGTTTGGGCGGCTGGAGCAACAAGACCAGAGGTTGAAGAAGCACTACGGCCGTTGGATGGACATCGTACGATCACTTGAGCTAGAATCGTGCATATTGAGTAAGTTGACAAAGCCCTCCGTCCCCGTCAACTTAGTAGGCCACAAGCTAGCAGGGGGGTATTCATTTTTTGAGCGTAATAAGGAGGCACTTCGTTGCGTGCGAAGATATAGCTGGTGGGTCCAAGCTGTCAGCGGCGATAATGTTTTTTTCGCAAAATACAGAGGCCCTTTCGGTGGGTCCCTGATGTCAGGTGGAGGAATAATTATTTTGCGCGTAATAAGGAGGCATTTCCTTGTGTGCGGCCGTGGACCCAGCTGTCGGCCTCTCCACGTACAGTTCACTTCAGATGCATGTCAGTCGTTGACCACGTAGACCAGGCCGCGCCGAGAGCACCAGGGCGGTGGACGACGACGAGGCCTAGGAAGGGAATGACACGGAGGAAGGGAAGACTCGGCAGTTGTTTCCCATGTGGAGGGGAGTACGACTATACGAGGGTTTACTGGTTCGTCTGCCGTCGCCAGAGAATAACAGCAGGTGTGGGTGAGTAGAGGGATGGCTAGGCCAGCGATGGGAGTACGGTGGGGCGGTGAGGCCTACGCGGCAGTAGAGCCAGCCATGGGGAGAAGGGAGCAGGCAGTCCTGCCGGCGCCTGTTTGAGCGGCTGGAGCAAGAAGAGCAGAGATTGAAGAAGCACGACGGCCGTTGGATGGCCATCCAACAGTCACTGCTTGTGCGTCAACCTTTTTTAGGAAAGCCTCAAATCTGTGGAAAACAACATACAACCCATCTGCCATTATTTCTAATAATTTACCGCCCATTTGCTAATTATTAAGGTTTTTTTGGAGCCCATATTGTTTTTGTTAGCATTAGCCCATATTGTGGCCACGGTTAAAAAAATTTGGTGCGGTCTGAACTGTTTTTAATCCCGAAATTTCGAATCACATTCAAACTGATTTTAAAAATAAATGTATACCAATATAAAATCAAACAAATTCTCCACGCATAAAAATTAATGTAATTTCAAATCTCGAAATGAAGAAAAGATATTTGAAACTAATTGCCAGTTTGATGTGTTTTAAAAATGTACAACCCATTTCTCATTACTAACGGGCCATTTTCTCCGTCAGCCGAATGAAAGCTCTCCTCGTCTTGAAAGATTTGCAGCCCAATAGGCCTGACAAAGCGCCTTACTTGGCAAATCACAAAAAAATTGGGCTGTGGCCGTGGACCCAGCTGTCAGCCTCTCCACGTACAGTACTCTTCCGATGGAATGTCATTGACCATGTTAACCACGCCGGGCCGAGAGCACCAAGGCGGTGGACGACGGCGAGGCCTACGAAGGGGATGACGCGGAGCCGGGGAAGACGCGGCAGTGGATGCCCACGCGGAGAGGATTACGAGGGTTCACTGGTTCGGCTACGGTGTGAGGCTGCCGTCGCCGCAGGGCCTGGCTAGCGGTGGGAGTAGTAGGGGCCGATGAGGCCTCATCGGCAGCACAGCCAGCCACTGGAGGCAGGAGTAGGCGGTCTCCCCGGTGCTGGTTTGGGAGGCTGGTGCAAGAAGAGCAGCGATTGAAGAAGCAGCAGGACCGTTCGATTCAAATCCAACGGTTACTGCTGCTAGAATCGTTTGTTGACTAAGTTGACAAGCCCTGCGTACGCGTCAACTTAGTAGGCCCACAGGTCAGCCTCCCAACCGGTGCGCCCCAGATGTCAGTGGGAGGAATCATTTTTTTCGCGTAATAAGGAGGCAGTTGATTGCGTGCGGCCAGGCCAGCGGAGGGAGTAGGGTGGGTCGGGGAAGCTTGCGCGGCATCACTGCGGGCCACAAGAGGAGGGAGGAGGCAGTCCCGCCGGTGCTAGTTTAGGCGGCTGGAGTAGGAAGATCAGAGATTGAAGAAGCACGTCGGCCGTTGGATGGACATCCAACACTAACTGCTGCTAGAATCGTGTGTTCACTGACAAAGCCTTGCGTAAACAAGTCAGCCTCGAAATCTATGGCGTGTATAGCCCATTTTCTATTATTTTTATAATGTTTATTCATTTTCTAATTCATATGAAATTTATTGCAGCCTGTTTTCCATTTTTAGAATTGCTGGCCATTTTCTGGTCAG
This sequence comes from Triticum urartu, assembly GCF_056163025.1. NCBI lineage: Eukaryota > Viridiplantae > Streptophyta > Magnoliopsida > Poales > Poaceae > Triticum > Triticum urartu. The sequence goes on from NC_141876.1 coordinate 447,199,521, forward strand.
TACCTGGGTCAAAAAATTAACTAAATATGTGGGAAATTTTGAAAATTCGCAAATTTTTGCTGGGGAACGAAATATTCTTAATCCAAAAATTAATAGCCATACTAAAACAAATTTAAAAATAAATTAGTACTATGTCATGTCAAATCCAATGAAATACGTATAAGATATCAGTGAAGAACAAAAACAAAAAAAGAAACTTATATCCCATTTGCAATAATTTTTTTGGAATTTTCAACCCCTTTTGATATTACTTTTAACAGACATTGACCATACTCTTAAGCCAGGACGGAGTGCATCCCTCCTCGTCTTGAAAGATTCGCAGCCCAGTAATTCGGAGAAAACAAATAGGCCTAGCTTGGGTATTCTTCAAAAAGAAATACTGGTCTACCTATTTTCCCAAAGAACTGGTGCATGAGCATTTAGCTTTATTTATTTATTTATTTACTTATTTATGTTTAGGGGACCATGAGCATGTACCTGGGCCGGATTCATGTGAGAGCCTCCTTTCCAGTTAATTATGGGCTTCTCTATTGGGCCTTCATCAGTGGGCTGCATGTTATTAACAAGTGGAAAATGTGTTCCGAGTTTCAAAAAATGTGTTTCATATGATAAATAGTATGCGCTACGTATGGTACGGGGCACTAAAGGATCGAACCGTGCAACGACTTCCAAAACATTGTGTTCGTCATTCTAACAACACATTTATTCAACCAACAGACGAAATATACTATTGATTGTACATTGAAAACAGCAGCAGCAACCAGGGCTGGGGGTGCAACAGAAGCAGTAAGCAGGCCAGAAGAGTGAAGATGCAGCTCTCTCTTCCAAACCAAACATCATCCATCATTACAAAAGGGCTACCAAAAAAAGAACAAGTGTATGCATCAAACTAAATAAAGATCCTACTACAGTAAGTGTACGCATCTAACTAACTTGCTCAGTTAGACGTTACTATTTATTAAGCTGTGGAGATTGGCTGACGGCTTGAACCAGATGGGTGCCGGACGGGGGAAACTCCAGCCGGCAGGTTGAAGTCTGATACTTGCGACCCTCTCTCCTACTTTGGGCTGCAGAGCGTGGCGGCACATATCAGGGTATGGTGCATGCAGAGACACATGGTACGCTGTGTACACACAGTTTTGCCTGATGAACGAAACCGCGCTGCCATCATGATCCTTGCCGTCGGTTATCTCCTGGTTAATCGGATAATTCAGTCTGACAAACAAAGAGCGTGTACCAAGGCTACTTACCAGCCTCCAGTCAAAAATTCCTGAAGGCCCAGAGAAGCTGGGATCCTGCTCAAAGACCTTGCAGTGACTGTGATTGTATTCCGCGAAACAACACGTTCGGTACGTGCGAACGATCATCAATCTTTTGCCGTCATCTGATCAAGCCAGGAACCACCTGCAACTGCCATGTCGCTTTTCTTTGAAAGGTTCTGGGATTAGGAAGGGTAGGGACACCAGGCGGCCTACAACATCATATCAAGTTGTAGTCAAATAAAAAAGGACTCTTGGTTTAGTCAATCTTAAGAATAGCATGTTATGAGCATGAATATTTTTTCAGCAAATGTTGACAGTAATATAAGCAAGCCATCATGATATCATAGGAAAGTAACATACTGCTGTAACAGCCGTTTGTAGCGATGACTGGAGTAGGCCAGCAATATGTCCAGCCATAGAAGGAGTCGACAGCGTAAATGAAGCCCTTGTGTTCAATGGCATCAGAGAACCATGGAGGATGTATGATCCTGCGATGGACGTGCAGATTTATCCACTTACCGCAGTGACCTGTCAGATAGGCGAGACCGCGATTGAAGAACGCAATTAGCCTGAAGTCTTTATAATTCGCAGATCTTGTGGGCACTTGGCAGATTACAACCTTGAGCAAATCAAACTTGGTATCATGTTGGCTATTGTAAGATTCCGAGTATTCTGGGCCGCGGTGCCAAAGCAGTGCAGTGTTAATCGAAGGAAGGGGGATCAATCGCCGGGTGTAGACCTCCACGAGCATCCAGCTGCCGTGACCGTCGACGAGCACCATCCAAGACGTGTTCGTGCCGACCTAGTACATACTGTTAATGTAGTTGAGGCTGACGGGGATTGGATCGTAGTCAAGGGGGTTGATGCTCGCCACCCTACGATCGTTATGCTGCGTGACACGCCGTTTCTGAAGATCAAGAGGCATCAGCAAGCAAGGAGCTGGCTTAAAAAGCTCCAGCTTGAGGGCTTTGAGTAAACGGTACAGCCCCGACGAGCACGCGGTGAGCGGCATGGTACTGAGATTGTCCACACGCGAAACAATGAGCTTGATTACCTCTGTGGGGAGCGAATTCCAGCCACTCTTTTGGCGGACGCTGCTCGGTTCTGCCATTGTTAGTGCTTGGGTTTCGGACGAGGGGGGGAAGCGCCTTAGCGGGGATGGAAGATTGGACAAGATTATGTGCGAACAAAGATGGAGAAGCGAATATGTGCTGCGGGAAGTGGACAGGTGATGATGACTATAGCACGCTGCTTGACTTACGAGATACATACCAGCAGCGTAGGGTCATGTAGATGCCAGACAACTTGCTTGAGTGATCACAGTACTGGTACTCCCTACAATGCTGTGCCCTAACTTGCTTGAGTGGAGTAGTAGAGTAGGACTCTGCTCTACTACTAGCACCGGAGGAGTAATATATTCTATTCTAAAATAGTTACAAACTTCAACGCCCGAGCGTGGAACGACTACGAACCGTGCTCAAAGACCGTGTCTACGTGGTGTTTGGACATGGGCGACAACCTCAACGCCAACGGTGCAGCTCTTGTTGCACCGTATGTGTTTCTGTCCTTCCTGTTCGAAATCGTGGTAAAATTCATGTTTCTACTCTATATCCTACTACTATGCTAGTCCACATGGTTAGTTGCGAACGATGACCTCTTCCCCGACCTCGGCAACCTCATCCTCGACGACATGGGCGACAACGTCAACGCCGGCAACCAGTGAGATACAGGGTGTAGGAAGTGGTTTGGGAATTTGCATGCCTTTCCAACCAGTGAGATACTCCATACAAAGTACGAAAGAGAAATAACCACATAGAAGGAAGCTAAAAGTAAACAATCAAACGAGCATTTTTGCATTTGTTTTGCATCGAATCATTTCACAAGCCTGACTACTGTTGTTTTTTTACTTTTACAAAAAGCGCATCGTAATGTTAGTACTCCCTCCGTCTAGGTGTATAAGTCTTCCCTCCTACTTGCTCACGGTGCACAACCGAAGATGACTTATTGACCTGGACGGAGGGAGTAGCACAGTCTGCAAGCATATATCGAGAGAGACGTGTAGTGCGATAGTGGAAAAAAATTACTCGTATATGAGACCAGGTCTCACGGTTAGCAGGTCAGACCCATCCTGATGGATGACACGTGGCTTTTAAGTGGGGGGTGAGGGATGCTTTGTGATTTGTGAATGCCACGTGTCATCCATCAGGATGGGTCTCGCGTGAGACCTGGTCTCATAGAATTCTTTTCCTGCGATAGTATATAGTAAAGTTTGTGCTATATGCACGCACTTGCAAAATGCATACGAATACACAAGGTTTCCAAATTTTCCCTTTTACATACTTAATTAAGGATGCTAAAAATTCCTAAACGTTCGGGATTTATCATTTGCGTCCCAAAACTAGTGAGGTCGCCTTACGAAACAATAATTATACTCCTCCTAAAAGCCACGACGCTCGCAGGAGCGCTTATAGCGCGCCACGAGTGCCCTGGTGCGCGCCATTTCCTAGCGCGCCAACACAACGCCTCTTCCTCAGCCTCGCAACTCGCGAGGTGCTGATTGGCGGCTTGCCGGCGGGCGAGCGCGATCTCACCGGTGTGGTGATCCGGCACAAACAGGTACTCCTCCTCGCTGGAAGCGTGCACCCGGTCCACGTACCACCAAGCGTAGATGAGGTGCTTGGGCCCGACTGCACTCAGGGCGTCGGCACGGGCGTCCTCCGGCGAGCCTTCTGCCAAAGAGCCAATTGCCTGACTCTCTCGGACGCGACATAGGCCTCCCAGGCAGCTTGTTCCGTGGTGCGCTTCTCTTCCTCGGCCTTCTTCTCCGCCTCTATTTGGCGCGCTCTGCTGGAGGCAAAGCCTCCCACAAGGCGACATCCATTTCTTTCCAAAGCTCCTCAAGGATGGGGGGCTCGGCGGGTGGCGCGGCGTTCTCCTCGTAGCAGGGAGTCGACGCGTCCTCCGGCGCGCGTGCTGGCGAGATTGGGAATGCCAACGCGTCCACCTCGACGTGTCGCGGCGAGGAGCGGAACGCTGACGCGTCCTCCTCGACTAGTGGCGGCGAGGAACGGAACGGCAACGCATCGCGTAGCGGCGAGGAGCGGAACACCGACACGTCCTCCTCGACTATTGGCGGCGAGGAACGGAACGGCGACGCCTGACCATCCGCGCGGTGCAGCGAGGGGCTCCTAGGGCTTGGGAGGGGCGATGCCATGGTGGTCGAAGTGAGAGGGAGGGGAGGAGATAGCGGTGAACGTGAACGTGAGGGGGATGTGATAGCGATGTCGTGGGAGGCACAGTATTTATAGCTAGCAACGGCAAACCTACGTAAGATATGGACTGAGCTGCACTGACTTAACTGCCGGTCCAGTTGCGTCACTGACATGTGGGCCAGACCCCTGTTGGGCCCATATGTCAGTGACCGAATGCACCTGCAGTTAAGTAACAGCTACGTGGGCATATTTGTTGGAGTAAATTACGGGGGAGCGAAGGGGTGGAAATATTGCTGGTCACAATGGATTGGACGAGCGTGGGGGGAGGAGAGTCATGCATGCAGATTTTTTCACACGGGGTGGAGTGGTGGGACCGCTAGAGGGAGAAGGAGAGTTTGGCAGGCATATTGTTTCCACACATGGAGAGGAAAAAATTTGGAGACGAACGGGCTTCCTGCAGGTATGGGGAACGGTGCATAATAAGTCATCTTGCATGTCGGGCTAGGTATAGTATCAAGTCATTAAAAACAAACACGCCCCACACATGTTCATATTTCAAGATGCACTAAATTATTGCATGCGATGATTAAGGCTGGCCATAATGGTGGTATCTTAGCTGGTATCATGCACACGGGAATAACAAACATGCTGATGTGGCAAAGAATTAAAGAAGAGAGGGGGGTTATTGTAACTAGACTTCATGCATGCATTGGTAAACACATTTTTTTTGTGGAGAACGACAGCAATAATTGAGTACTTTTGCAGACTTCAAAAACTATTCCACAATGTTCAACATTCACAATGTCAAATCAATATTTTTACACTCATTATAAAATGTAGTTCTTATACTACTCATTATAATCAATACTCCCTCTGTCTAGGTAAGCAAGTCATCTTAGATTGTGCACTGTGACCAAGGAGGAGGGGAAAACGAGAGATCTTAATGTTTATTTGCTAATTAATAGCATTGCATGGAATGAAGTAACCACTGCATGTCATGTTTGGTAGTCTCAAGTAATTAAAAGCATGCACACCCACATCTCCTATTGGTTGATATGTCAAGAAACAAGAAATGAGGTAGAAGTTAATGCACCGCGCCTAAGTGTTTTGGGAGTATTGTAGATATTGATATTTTTAGTATAATTTTGGTCGTGGGATTTCATTGATGCATGTCAAAGCGTTGACATGTTTGCTATGCGTGACCTGAAGATGAAAGCGTTGAGCATCTCGAAGTTGATCAACAATCTTCAATTGTCAAAGATTAGCCATTCGGCCAATAAGGTGGCACACTTAATCGCTAAGTATAGCTTTGACAATAGATTAGATGGTATTCTTGTAAATAATGTACCGCCCTATGTGGTGAATATTGTATCGAATGAGTGTACTGGTGTGGCTGGTTAACTAATATAAGGTGGTGTTCAAAAAAAGTATAAATTTGGTCAAACACTTTGCAAACGGTTGACAGCAGTAAAAAGGACCAGAGGGAGTATCATGCATGTGGAGTAGGCAAAAAATTGCTTGTCTAAAAAAAGGCAAAAAAATTGCTCATTTATAGCCGGTCGAAGTCTCAAAGGGCGCGACCGCGTGAGGGAGGCGAAGGTTGTGGGAGGTGTGACGTTTGACGGAATTAAGTGAAGTTACATCCACGCGTCGGCATGGCGTGCGAACAGGTAGAAGCTATACCGTCAGGCCTACGATATGGGTCTAGTAGACATGACATCTAGTGGGTCCCGCATAGTTCTCGAGAACTCTTTGGGGGCTTGCAGCCATTTATCCACCGGCCAGGCCAGCAACCCCACGCCGTTCGCACGCCCTACTCGTCCTCGTCTTCTACCTTACAACAGTTCGCTCCCAGTCGTCCCGTCCTTTCACATTAGTTCACTCCCAATTTTTTTTGCGGGGTACAACAGTTCAACTTCTCCTAACCCTCCTCCAAAATCCATGGCCTCCCAAATCTCCATGGTCGCCGCTGAGTACCAGGTTAGAGCCATCACCGGCGATCAGTTCATCGTCATCTACACACGTGGATCCGAGATGGTGAAAGCATGGCTTGCTCGCTTCCTACGCATGTTCAACAGTTCAACATATGAGTGGGTCGCTGGGCTAGATGTTGAGTACACCACAGCCCTAGGACGAGAGAAGGATCTAAAGGACGAAGAGAGGAAGAAGCCCGCCGTGATCCAGGTTTGTGTACATAACGTTTGCTTGGTCTACGACATATGCCATGCCGATGTTGAGTGCCAGGATTTTAAGAACTTCCTCAAGGACAAAAGAGTGAAATTCGTTACTATAGGCTTTAAGAATGACAGTGACGTCCTGCGTCGGATAGGTCTCGTTGTAGGCCGGCCCTTCGATCTCCAGAAGGCAAGCCTAGTGTCCTCCTCTCAACCTTCAATGCTGACCTTGGCAGCAGCCATGATTGATCCTTCGTACGCTAAACTGAAGAAACCTCATCACGAGTTTCATCATGCATGGGAGTCAAAGACATTAGATGAAGATCACATCTTGTACACAGCAATGGATGCCTAACTTTGTTTAAATATCTACAAGGGTTGGATGAAGAAGTAGAGCCTAGTGTCCAGTTCAAGCAAAGAAGCGTCGGCGAAGAGGAAGAGGAAGAGGGACAAGGACGAAGTCGAGGACGTGGACTCGGACTCCAAGTAGGTGGCAGTGTCGTCGCTCATGCTGGTTCTACTGCAGTGTCAAGCGGACTAGTTGCTTATTAGTTTATTTTCAAGGGTGTGTTGTGCTGAGGCCCCAGCAGAACTATGGGGCTGTTTGGATTGTGACTATCTTTGCCATATGTTGCCACATGATTTTTGCCACATTTGTCACACTTGCCTTACTTGAGTTGCTCAAATTGTTAGCCATACTTTGGCTTGCCTAAGGGAATCTTGCCACACTTTTTCTATGACATGTGGGGTTCACTGCTCATAAAAAATTCCAGGTCTCAAATGTGGCTAGAACCAAACACCTACCTAACTTGATGAAACTTGCCTAAGGTTAGGTGTGGCAAAGTGTGGCAATGTGTGGCTTGGAACCAAACAACCCCTATGGTTATGTTCTTTCTCGTTATTTGAACTCCTTAGTACGTACAGTATTACTAGTACTATGTCTTACTACTGTTCTTCTTACAGTTGGTACTACTGCTCGTATCTTCGTGTTCCTACTGTACTTAATATGTTTGTACTGGTAGTATAATTTGGGTCAGTCGATTTGTGGAAGAAGTTCGACGGAGCGAAGGAAGAAGACGGCAGAAGAGGTGGAAGAAGCCCTTCTAGCCATCCATGTTGCATCAAATGGCTCACATGAGTCGACTGACCCAAATTGCTCCTTCAGATTGCAGGATCCACGTGGCATTCAAGGTCTCGAAGGTAGATTCCGCATCCGCACCCGTTTTGCGGGCTCGACGCGCGCGCGACCGGCTTCCGCCGCGACAGCCACCATGCGCGCCTCCTCCGCGCGGGTGGAGACGACATTGACACGCTAGTTCCTCCTCGCCGGCGTGCTGGAGCACGCGCTCGTCCTCCTCTTCGTACGCTGCATGCATAGACGTGGCTCCACCAGCTTCTCGCGTGCTTGGCAGCGCGGCGGCATCGCGAGGAGGGACTGCAGACGACGTGAGCGGGCGAGCCTTCGGCTTCATCGCACAGGGATGGCGGCGACACGACGGTGATGGGCGAGAAATTGTTGGCCGGAGCAGGCGGGCGCCGGCATGCGCAACGGCGGCGACGGCATATTGATGAGTGCGCGTGTGGGAGCTTACTTTAGTTTTATATATAAGGTTGGTCAAACTTAAAAGAATATCGTACTAGTACATGTAAACATTAGACTTAGGCAGCGCTTTTATTAGTTACTAGCTTATGTTCTTGCCCATTGTGACCAGCCTTAGTACCACGGCCATGATACAGAATCCTGTGCAAGCGCGTGTACCGCGGCCGCGCAGTCGATCGAACGGTGCGTCACCGTGTCGCGCTCGAAGGACATCCACCGAACCTTTTTGTCTGTGAAAAAACAATCCTCGAATATTACTCAACTTTTTTTTCCTGTGAAAGTTCTTGACGCTGCAATATTTCCATATATTTGAATTTAGCTCCAGTTCGTCTTTATTTGGATTTGGACATTTTAGGTGCGCCCTAGTTTTTTTAATACTGATTTTGTGTGTGTGACTGAGAGAGAACGTGTGTATGTGTCCATATGTGTGTTGTGGCGGAAGGGCAATGTGGAGACGGTGTGCGTGTGATACAGACATAGAGAGGTGCGAATGTGCAAATGATCGTGCATGTGTGAGACGTAGACAGATGCCGATATGTTGTGTATACATGAGAGAACAGTCTTCTAGTTTACTTGTGTGTGTGTGAGAGAGAGAGAGAGGGAGAGAGAGACAGTGAGAGGAGCATCCGTAACACAACAACCATCTCTCTCGATTCGTCCGTCCCTCACACGGTCGCATGCAACACATGCATCAACGCGCACATTTTGACACCCTCACCCGGCCCCTGCCCACCTCAAGGCCCGCACAATCTCTTTGTGAATACCCATTTCTCTCCTTAGGTTTGTTTTCTCTCAATATCTGACACACACACACAGAGACACACGCAGCACAACACACACACACACTCCCCCGAGCACACAATTCATCCCCATCCAAGGTTATACGGCGACCACCCTCGCTTGTGCTTCTTTGCACCCCAACATGCACAACACCTCAATCTTCAAAGAGGGCAACGAGCAGATCGAAGACGGCGACCACACCGCGCTAGAGAATATGGGGTCATTTGGAAGTAGGGTGATGTGACGACGGCTGACTGACTCCTCCCCCACCCTCTCTCTCTCTCTTTCTTGCACAAAATTACCAATCCATCTCTCCCCCGCACAAAATTGTCAATCCCTCAACCCACGAGATCCTTCCCCTCTCATCCATGTTTTTCCTCCTCTCTCATCAAACATGTTGTCTCTTCTCCTTCCACGTATACAGAATCCAGATGCACACGCATCTCATGTATACTACATGTATGCATCTTTCTCACAGACCTAACTTCTTCCTCTCTCTTTCTCTCTCTATCTCTCTCTCTTTGTCTCGTTAGGTTTGTCTCCTACACTCTCGTCCACATACATACAATCTTTCCCGCCCTATCTGCTCCATCTTCAAAAGCTCTCTCTGCATGTTTCATTCAGACATTGGGATATGTCAAAATGTTGCTTCTATAATGGCTGATGTAGAGTTATGGTTGTTCTTGTTGCATCCTACAAAGTAATAACTATGAAATGCATTTAGATTCTCATTTGACTGGGATTATGTGAGTTTGAGCATGTTGTGAAGTACTATAGACCTTGTATACATCTTGGGATTCGACAATGATTGTAACTATTGAAGTGTATAGACCATTACATTCGAAGTAATAGCCTAGTATATTTATTTCACAATTTAAACAAATGATTAGTTCAGTACAAACTAAGAAAACAAATGTGTACTCCCTCCATTTTTATTTAAGTCTGCGTATTAGCATTGGTCAAAGTCAAGTTTTGTAAACTCTCAGAAAGCTTATAACAAAAAATATTAACATATGCAATAACAAATAAATACCATTAGATTCATTACTGAATGTACTTTCACATCATACATATTTGTTATGGTAAATGTTTATATTTTTCTATAAACTTGGTTAAACTTTAGGAAGTTTGACTTCGGTCAAACCTAATATGCAGAGTTTACTACTACTTCTCGCTAGTTGCTTAGCTGAATCACTCAACACGCCACACGGGGAGTCCAGTGTCACAAAATTTTGAGGTCGACGGGAAAATCTCCCGCGACCCTGATTCGAGCAATGGGAAGTTACCATCATAGCCTTCGGAACAAGCCTACGGATGACGCTTGGTAGGGGGCTGTTTTCATAACTTCAGGTTCACCCTACCCAGCCAACCCCACCCCGGCACCCAGAGTAGTACACCTGAATACTCCCCAATTTCTATCCCCACCGCAAAATAGACTTCTCCACGGCACAGCAGCCTTTGTGCTCCTCTCCTTTACATTGGCGCATTCGTCCACCGCAGCGCATCTGCCTAATCGACGACCTCGTACGCCGCACTGGAGACGGTCCACCGCCGTCGTCATACACTAAGCCTCTTCCCCGGCATCGTCTTCCACGGTCTCATATCTGCTTCTCGGAAGCCAATGCCAAGCGCAGAAGTACCACCGTCGTGGACAATGAACTGACTCCCGTTGCCGACCATGACTCACAAAGTCCGCCGCGACCATTGTTCTCCTCCTCGATTGGTAATGTGTGTATTGAATCACTTAGCAGTACATGTGCAGTTCCAATTTTTTTCATACCTACCCTTCAAATTTCCTGGGTGCTATTGTTCCCGTAAAAGTAATTGGTTATATCCTCCATTGTCCAACAGAATATCAGCTTGTAATTGTGCGTCGCTCCTATATCGCGCTATGCTTGGGTAGGTTTTTCATCTGCAACCAGTAGTGTGGCAAATGATGGAAAGGTTTTTAGAACTAGCAAAATGCCCATGCATTGCACGCATCAAGATGCATTCGTATGAGTAGTTTATCTTGTTGGAGATGCTCTAACATGGCATATGAGTGCTTTAATGTTGTCCACAAGATGCGCGAGTATTACTAGTAGTATATTTTTCTTGCCATGTTGAGATTTTAAAACCATGAGTGCGAACATGCAGAGGAGCAATGAAGATCAAACACGGGATATTCGGGGCATCTTCAAGGAGCGTGGCAAGTTAAAGAGGAGCTGCACCAAACCTGTAAAACGAGCATTGGTAAGTAACACCCTTTCAATTACTTTCGTGTAGCCTCGTGTTCTTCGATGTGTATATGTTGTAGTTTCTGTTTCTCTTAAGCGTGGTGTTCTTCGATGTGTAATAAGAAGAGTCTTAATCATCCTAATGCATTCGTTTTTAGCTTGATGTAGGAAGTGGGTGTTCTCACCTTGTAGTCTGTTTTTATTTATTTATTCCTTTTGAATTCACTTCTCCGAGTTCTGTTTATCTGGCTTCTACTAAATGGATCTAGGTTGCTCTGAGTATTGATCAAAAAAAGAAGTAACTTCATGTCAGGATGCAGTTCCTGCGAGGAGGGAAGTATGGTCAACCTCGAGATCATGTTTCCAAAATGAGGTTGGATTACACACAAGGTGCCAGTTCCCTAATGATGATGGATTAGACACAAGGTGCAAATTCCCAGATGATGCTGGATTACACACAAGCCAGGTGGAGTCGTCAGCTGTTCCTGTCCTCGTGGCATTAGTAAAGGCTGAAAGAAAGCGTGCAGGAGCCCATGAGAATGTAGCTGAGTTCCTGCAGAAGCGAAAAGGGCAATCAGATGCTCTCTTCACCCAAGCCAAAGAAGAGATGGAAGAAGCCAGAAATAAGCTAGCAGAGCAGGCTAGGCGTCTCCTGCTATCTAAAACTGTTGTCAATACAAAATTTCCTTCATAATAGCTAGGTTCAAATGTTTATCCAGTCAGCACGCCTGTTGTGATGTCCGTGCATCTACTGATGTGGCACAAAATGGTTTTTTCGGGTCATGTAATAACAACAATTACTTTCCAAACAATAATAGACGAAGCATTGGACATGGTATAGTTCACGCGTAAGCCCGACATTCCAAGTTCAACTTCCACATCAAACTCATGTTCACAGATATCTGCACATTCATACATAATGTCGACAACCATGATTCACTTCAAAGCCAAAAAAATGTGAGGAGAGTTATAAATAAAGAAAATCCTCTACTAGTTCCTGCTACCAGTGCGAGCACAACAAGTCAAGACCATGCGTTAATTAATTATATTGTAGTCATTTTTTGTGTTCTAAAATGCCTGCCGTCTCGCGGAAGGACGTGTTGCCGGCACATGCGCGGATTCAATGAAGGCAGGCGGGGCAGTCTTAAGCTGGATGCACACGGCGAGGAGGCGTGCTCAGCCGGGCCTATACCGAGTGCGGCCCTCTTGGCCGGCGCGCCGGTTCAATGCCTGCGCTATGAGAGGTCGCGTCCGTGTCAGAGCAATCACTCCTTCCACTCCTTTTTTGTTTGGGTATAACAAAATCTCATTTTCCATTCACATTTTAGTGGTAGGAGTTGTGCGTGTGTGTCTGTGAGAGAGAGAGATGAGATGGTAGTCGGGGTTGTCTGATCGGTAAACAAATGAATAATGTCAGTCTGGGATGGAGAAAAAAAAGAGACCGCAACAAATGTTGTGTCTAAGGAGAGATAGAGAGAGTAATTTTAGTGGTATGAGTCATATGTAGAGACATATAGGGTGTGTGAGAGAATCCCATAGAGAGAAAGATAAAGTGAAAGACGAGTGGAGACTGTGTGTTTGGCGGTGAAAAAGAAAGCTTAGGTACCGAATGATACCAGAGAACAGTAGAGACGTGGGAGATAATGAAAACCGTGTAATTTATAATGATAGGGAGAGTGTGACACTTCTCAAGGGAGACGTCGAGAGACCATGTTTGCGAGGATAGGAGCAACATGAAGTGAGCATGCGGGTGAGCTGGAGAAAAGAGAGTGATAGCTACATGAAGGAGCATGCATGCGAGAGAGATGGGCGTGAAAGGAGTGAACAAAAAAGGGATTCAAATATTTGAATTCGAGATGATGATACATGTAATCCATACTCGAACCAAAATTGATCTATCAAACATGCATACTCATATGAATTCACGCACATCTATGTTATTTAATATGTAGATATTACTGATCCATACATTTTAGTAGAACATAATTTGGTTAAATTTTTTCAAATTCAACCTTAAGATTTCGAGATCGTTGTATTTGTAAATCATATTATACATATAAAGGAGAAGAATTCTTTGTTGTGCTTTTGAAAGTATATATATAAAAAAATGATGTATATAGAATGTAATTCCAATTGAAAACGGATCCCGCCCAAAAAATAGAATACAAACGGGATTCGAATTGAGTTGGCATGGTAAACGTGCACTCTGCAAAATTTAAACGAAACGGGGAAAGTCGCAGTAACCGCCCGAAACCAAAATCTGCGAGATGGAAATCACTACTGCCTATCCCTGCCACGCAAAGCCTATATGCTGGATTTCTATAGGTTTCGATAGGGGTAGGTTTGCAATTTCACCCAAACGTGACGTAACCGCCTCTCACCCGGATTCATACACGGTGGGCGCCAAAAACAAACTCTCATCGGCAAATATTCGGTGTATGCGAGATTACCGTCCTATCGCCAACCGACTAGTGTTGCTGTGATGTAGTAGAAATTTGAAACGGGGGCTAAGTTTGTAAATTTCCTCGCATGAGACAAGCGCACCCTGAATACATGGTTTCCCCCTTCCTCTCTACCTCCCTTTTCCCCATTGGTACTCCGTGGGCACCAAAACACCCTCTCCACACCACCCTCCTCCATCCGCCGCCGTCCGCCACCCCATCCACCGCCGTCCTCCTCCACCATGCCGGAGCTGATACCCCAACGCCGCCGTCCATTACAAGAGATCGACCTCTCTCATACACGGCTTCGGACCGGGATCCTTGCATCCCGTCCTCTCGCTTCATCCCCGTCGTCGTCCACCTTGCCGGCGCCGCTCCTATGACCGTCTCGTCCATCGCGCCCCGCCGCCACCGTGTACCCTCCTAGATCTGCTTCCACGCCACCGACAGCCATCGCTACCGCAGCCCCGTCAAATTCTCAGCAGATGCGTACATGGCGCCGCACCAGAGGCGGTACTCTTTCGTGTCTGCTCAACTTATTTATCGCAGCAAGAAAATAGATCGCCACTGCTTTACTCTGATTTCTTGTCTTGGTTGTGAAGTTGCCTTTGTCCAGTTTGCACCTTCAGATCTGCCATGGCATGCTCAACACCATACTCGCAATGCTTATGGTTTTCCCCTTTTATATTCCACACTAGTTAAATCACAGTAGACTAAATTTCAAAATTGGGACAGTTGATTTTTCAGAGCTCGCCGGAGTTCGCCGAACGATGAAAACTCGACGCGGGTGGGGGTTGGGGTGGGGGTGGCGGAGGAACACAGGCGATGGGGGCCGGTGGTCCGGCCGGCGGCCTGTGCGGTGTTCTGTATGGGAAGAATCACTGACGAGGAAGAAGAAGGGTTAGGAGACGTAGGATCTTCATCCAACCACCTGAAATGGTCGAGAGACAGCTAGGAGTTGCATTCTTAATGTGCTCTGGTTCATCATGTGTGGGCACTACGCAACCAACATTTTATTATCCAAAATCTGCTTGCTCTTCTTTACCATGTTCCCCTTCCGTTCTTCTTTAATATGTACTCTCTCCGTTCCTAAATACAAGTCTTTGTATAGATTCCACCATGGACTACACATGGAGCAAAATGAGTGAATCTACAATCTAAAATGTACCTGGATACATCTGTATGTGATCCATAGTGGAAATCTCTACCAAGACTTATATTTTGGAACGGAGGGAGTATGATAGTAGTACAGTATGTTCCTTGTACTGAAGATGAGTAGGGACATTTGCAGTGTAGAGGTTCATACGGTCGGTTGTGATGGACACTTTGAGCCTCATTGATTCGTAGGATCTTGTAAACATAGAATAGGATTTGTAGTGGCCTGCCCACTTAAATCCTATAAGAATAGCAAGGAAATGCGGGAGCTGTGTCGCCTTTGAGAGTTACATTGATATTAACAGTACTGTACCTTCACTTGAAGAGAGCTAGTATCCGAAGCCTTTCTAGCCGTACCGGCAATACTAGCACATATATTCCAGCAAGTTCCACTTTGCTGATTTTACTCTAATGCTTAAGGTTTTCCCGTTATATCTACACTATGATCTGTGTAGCTGCTTTGTGTCGCACTAGCAGCAGTCCACTCTTGAAGCTAAACACTGCAATGACTTACAAAATTGGCACCAAGGCATTGAGTGCCATTCTAGATGCAATGAAACTCATACGCTCCCCACCTGTTGATTCTTGTTCAGAATATGATCCTAATGACTATTCTAACCTCGAGGAGTCAAAGGCAGATGGCCTGTCCTGTTCACCCATCAAGGTGCCTGTTCTAATTTGGCAATGTTTTATTGATTGCGGGTATCTTGCATATGTTGTCTTGCATTTCTTCTACTTTGTTGCACCACCATCTGCTTAGTTTACTCATCATATATGTCGAGATGCCATGCGCCCATCCATTATCAATACATATTCCATCTGTCATCATACCATGTTTTTCCACTCACATGATGTTCTTGTGCATCATACATCAAAAAGGAAGAGGGTCATTGCCGAACCTGAAGGACCACCAGCAAAGTCCTTGAAAAACGTGGTGGTGCCGGAGAAATCAGACAGCACCCCACTTATATTGGCTGTACAACCAGTGACACAAAACGTAGGACCGACTCCAGCAGACTGTATCCATACTTCACTGGCCACACCACTAGCCCCACCACACAGGACCTGCACTCCAGCAAAAGTTATACCAATTTCATTTGCCATAGCACCAGCTGTACCATAGAAAAATCCCACTCCAGCAAAAAGTACAGCAAGTCCACCGGCCGAAGACCTATCCCAACTGTAGAGACGGCCAATTCTTGTAGATTGGAACCCCATTCCATGTATTCCCAGTTTAAAAGACAATGCTTTCAATGTTGTTGGGGACTACGTGCATATATTCCCATCATGGGAAGATTATTGTGAAGAGAAACACCATTTTCACATCTTCCTGTCCAACTTACGTGTAAGTGCTATTATTCATGGCTATTATTTTCCTGTTTTCTGCTGATTGAACACATCAATGATTTACATTACATTGTTGTAACTAGGCGAGGGTCAATCTGGATAGTCATGACGAGCAAAGCTTGCTTGTGCTTTTCAAGGAAGCATTGTAGTAGTATCGGTGTTACCCGAGGAAATCACACTTTGATGGCAAGTCTATAAATGAATTTCTGGTGAAGTCTCATGTGCTAAATTTAGAAGACATTGAATGGAAAAACCTTGTTATGCACTGGTCTCGTTCCCAGGATGAGGTACTGTCTATGAAATCACATGACAATTTGAACTTACGGATCTTTTTTGCAGGAAATCTGCTCAAAGAAGAATTCCGGTTTGACAAGAACGACAAGATATCTCAAATATGCTGCCCGCTGCTTTGCTCTTGTTAGTACCTATTGTCCTGTATCACTATACTTGCATACATACTTGGTTCATTATGTGACAGCAGTATGCATGATAGCTTGCTTATCAATTGTACGCTCCAAATTATCTGGTATGTATGAATGGTTACATTAGTGTAGAATATATCCAATGCCAATGTTTTTTTAGCTCTGCATTGTTCTTGTAAGTACATGCTGTCCTTTATCAGTGTACTTATAATGACAGGTAGTTGTTCATGTAGCATCACTCTACAGCTTATTTTCCTTTGCTCTCCATTTTCTATAGATCAGATCTATATTTACTCTTACCATAAGGTTGGTACTGAAGAAGTTTAGTTGTGCATTGCTCTTGGCTGTACCTTTTGCCTGTATCGCTGCACTTATATTTATAGCTACTTGGTTATGTAGCATCACTCTTCATCTTATCTTAAATATTCTCCATTTTTTTGTATATTATCACATCTATATTTACTCTTAACAAAATGTAGAATAAAGGCAATGCTTTGGAAGAAGATTCTGTGGTAAACTTCTTGAATTGCCCCCCATCAGCATGGACAAGGCCTTTATAGATCTTGTCTTCACCAATAATGTAAGTTTGTCCATCTCAAGCCTTCAAACTTTGTTGTATATATTTGGTTAGGCATGACTGCAACAACTTTTTATTTTTGATGTTTGCATCAAATTGCTTATTTAAAGTTTATTATATGTAGTTCATAAACAAAAGTTCATCCTTTCTCAATTGAAGTTTTCACTTGTACAACCAAGTTCCTTCTTCATACCATGTAAATTAAACTATACAGAGCAAGTGATCTTCTTTTGCACTAAATGTATGCTTCTGTTCTTCATCTGTAATCCAGTGGTGTGGTGAACCTACCCACTACAGCACAATGTCATATTCTGCAATGTGTAACTATGAAAATGTCATATCATTCTACTATTATTTAAACCGTCTCTTTATTTGCCAATCTGAAATGGTATAAATTGACAGCACACTAAGCATTGATACTTATGAGTTCTTGATCTGTAATCCAGTGGTGTCGTGAAGCTGCCAACTCCTTCACAATGTCATCTCCTGCCATGTCTTGACCTGAACAATACCATATTGTGTTAATGCCAATTTAAACTGTGTAACTTTATTCGTCAGTAAGAAATGTGATGAATTGTCAGCACTGATACTTTTATGTGCAAAACCTGTCATCTGTCTGCTTGTTTATCTTTCAAAGTGAGGAAGATATAAGTGTTCAACAAGCGCAGTCTCATCATCTTGCTCAGATGCTTGCACTGCAGCTCCCCAGCAGGGCTAACCTTTCTTGAACTCTATTGAAGTGATGTCGGTTTTGTATATTATTTTGTCGGCGTGTTTATTTGCACTGGTGGCGATCTTTGATGCCCAGTGTATGTAATCTATTATCTGCTTGTGCTTTATTATCATAGTGGCGAACTTTGATGCCTAGTGGATGTAATATGTCGTAATTTCTTTATTGTATAGTATAGGTTTTTTCTTATTCACGATGCTGCAGTTATTTTACCGTATATATATCCTGTCATCGCAGTAAACCGCCCAAACCGTAAAATTACAGTACATAATCGGGCCGTCATGCAATCATGATGTAGGTTGGGCCTGAAATGTGCCGATCAGCTCACGGGCCGGCAGCAGCCCGAAATGAACCCCGGCCCATGATTGTGCGAATCAAATCACGGGCTCTTAACAGGCCGAAAAATTGTCTCGGTCCTTGTTTGGCCCAATCAGATA
Organism: Triticum urartu; assembly: GCF_056163025.1. Taxonomy (NCBI): domain Eukaryota; kingdom Viridiplantae; phylum Streptophyta; class Magnoliopsida; order Poales; family Poaceae; genus Triticum; species Triticum urartu. The sequence continues at coordinate 447,217,874 of NC_141876.1, forward strand.
TCGGCTGTGAGCAGGCCGAATGCAAACCGGGTCGTAGTTAGGCCCAACTATATGATGGGCTTTTAACAGGCTGAAATTAATATAGGGCCGAAATGTTAAACGGCCCCTTAACAGGCCAAAACTAATATCAGGCCGAATTACTAAGTGGGCATTTAGCAAGTGGGCCCAAAAGCATAGTGTCCAGTTGACGAGCCGAATCTGATATGGGCCATAATTAGGCCCAAAACCTCTTAAAGGGCCGGACCTGATCTTGGTCGTAATTTGGGCCAGAACATGGTAGGCTTTTAATGGGCCGGATCTCATATGGGCCACTATTAGGCCCGGAGCGTGGCAGGCCATTAATAGACCGTATCAAATATGGGCCGGTACATGACCCAAAACATGGCAGCCAGTTAACGGGCCGGCCTATTAGGGTCCTCAAAATCCTGTGGGCATACAGCTGGCCTGGCCCATTAATGTCGGTGAAATCTCGTGGGCCTTTAGCTGGGCCGGCCCATTTTGATCCGCAAGAATTTTGTGGGCCTTTACCTGGGCTGGCCTATTATGGCACACAAAAATCTTGTGGGCCTGTACCTGGGCCGGCCCATTATGGCCCGCGAAATCTTGTGGGCCTTTAGCTGGGCCAGCCCATTATGGTCCACAAAATCTCATGGGCCTTTAGCTGGGCGGGCCCATTATGTTCCGCAAAATCTTGTGGGCCTTTAGTTGGGCCGGCCCATTTAAACTTGTTGGGCCGTGCCACGTGTCGACGTATCATAGGCGCCTTCTGTCCTGTGAGTGGATGACATCTGTCCCGACGATGAGCCGACACATGTTTCCTCTAGCCAATGATGATTTTACACATGGAAAATCCCCATTGGTCAGGGCTGTTAACGGGTTATCGGATCCAAAACCCGACCCGATAGCTTAACGGCGTTCCGTTACGGTGGATGCCACGTGTCGGTCACCCTTGACGAAAGCACTTCTGTGACGCGCGATTTATCGTCATGGAAGTGGACACTTCCGTGATGATAATTTTTGTAATGTCATGGAACACTTCTATGACAGCACAGGTATGACTATCTTGATTCTGTCATAAATTTGTCATGGATGTACATGCATGACAAAAAAAGCGACCTACTATGAGAAACATGTATCATCACGGAAGTGTATTTTTTTGTAGTGTATAAACCAATGCAAAAACCTTCATTATATACAGTAGAAAATCACTAAAATTATTATTCCACATTGCACACTAAATGCCTCTACATATTTAGTACTCCTATCCTCAAATAGAATCATTAAACAAACAAACATATGCAAACAATGCAAACATAACAGCAATCTGCCAAAATAGTACAGTCTGTAAATAATGCAAGAGTATCAATACTTCCCTAACTCCAAAAGTTATGAAAATTTTCCACACTTTAGAAAAATTATCAGAGCTCATTTTTCAAAAAGTTTCAACATTTTATCACATTCTTACTTTTATAGGGAATTTTTGCAACAGCGGTAAACTTTCTGTTTTCAAACAGAAACATGTAGACTTGTAAAATAAGCATAGTAAAGGCTATCAATGCCACTTTTATTGAAATAAAATATGCAAAACATTATTATAAATAACAGAAAGCAAATCCTAACAAAATAAATTGATGCTCCAAGCAAAACACATAGCATGTGACGAATGAAAAGATAGCTCCAAGTGAGGTTACCGATAATGTTGGAGACGAAAGAGGGGATGCCTTTTGGGGCATCCCCAAGCTTATTTGCTTGGATCTTCCTTGAATATTACCTTGGGGTGCCTTGGGCATCCCCAATCTTAGGGTCTTGTCACTCCTTATTCTCCTCATATCGACATCTCACCCAAAACTTGAAAACTTCAATCACACAAAACTTAATGGAACTTAGTGAGATAGGTTAGTATGATAAAGAGCAAACCGTTTCACTTTGGTACTGTCAAAGACAAGATTCATAATTGTTCTCACGTAATGCCTACTATAGCATATCATTTACACAATTTATATTGAGAAATATAAGCCATAGAAACTAGAAAAAAAAGCAAACTATGCATTGAAAACAGAATTTGTCAAAAAGAGAACACTCTGTAGTAATCTGTACTCCAACCATACTTCTGCTACTCCAAAAATTTTGAAAAAAGAGGAAAACCTGGGAATTTTCTCTATTAATCTTCTGAAAAACGAATCAGCATTTTATCATGCTTCTGTTAAAAATGAGAATTGTTTTCCTGAGCGCAAAAGTTTCTATTTTTTAGCAAGATCAAATCAACTATCACCGTAAGCCATTCCAAATGTCTAACTTGGCACTTTATTGAAACAAAAGGAATAAAAAATAATTACTACAGAAGCCTAATCATGTGAACACACAAAAACAGTAGGTAAAAGTGTTGGGTTGTCTCCCAACAAGTGCTTTTCTTTAATGCCTTTTAGCCAGGCAAGATGATTTCAATGATGCTCGCATAAAAATAAAGAATTGAAACACAAATAGAGAATCATGAAGCATATGGCAAGCACACTTAAGCCTAACACACTTCCTATGCATGGGATTTTCTGAGCAAACAACTTATGGGAACAAGAATCAACTAGCATAGGAAGGCAAAACCAGCAAAACTTAAAGATTTTTAACACATAGAGAGAAAACATGATATTATTGCAATATGTAGAAGCATATGTTCCTCTCTCATAATAATTTTCAGTAGCATCATGAATGAATTCAACAAAATAACTATCAGGTAAAGCATTCTTTTCATGATCCACAAGCATAGAAATTTTATTACTCTCCACGCAAGAAAATTTATTCTCATCAATAATGGTGGGAGCAAACTCAAAAAATAACTATCATGTGATTGAAAATTAAAAACATGATGACAAGGTTCATGGTTATCATTGTTCAATATAGCATACATGTCATCACCATAATCATCATAGGTAGCAACTTCGTTATCATAGTCAATTGAAGCCTCATCCAAAATAGTGGATTCTTCATTAAATAAAGTCATGTCCTCTCCAAATCCACTTTCATCAATATAACTATCATAAATAGGAGGCATGCAATCATTATAACAAATTTGCACATCAAATCTTGGGGGACTAAAAATATCATCTTCATCAAACATAGCATCCCCAAGCTTATGGCTTCACATATCATTACCATCATGGATATTCAAAGAATTCATACTAACAAAATTGCAATCATGCTCATCATTTATACTAAACATTCTATTGAATTCTTCTTCTATCAATTGAGCAAAATTTTCCGATCCATCATTTTCACGAAAAACATTATAATGATGAATAATATGATGCAACCTTAATTCCATTTTTTGTAGTTTTCTTTTTATAAACCAAAGTAGTGATAAAACAAGAAACTAAAAGATTCAATTGCAAGATAAAAAAATATACCTTCAAGCACTCACCTCCCCGACAATGGCGCCAGAAAAGAGCTTGATGTCTACTACGCAACTTTATTGTTGTAGACACGTGTTGGGCCTCCAATTGCAGAGTTTTGTATGACAGTAGCAATTTTCCAAGTGGATGACCTAAGGTTTATCAATCCATGGGAGGTGTAGGATGAAGATGGTCTCCCTCAAACAACCCTGCTACCAAATACAAGAAATCTGTTATGTCCCCAACACACCTAATACGATGGCAAATTGTATAGATGCACTAGCTCGGCGAAGAGATGGTGATAAAAGTGTAATATTGATGGTAGAAATATATTTTTATAATTTGAATAAATAAAAATAGCAAGGTATAACAAATAGTAAACGGGCACAAAAACGACATTGCAATGCTTGAAAATGAGTCCTAGGGTCCGTAGTTTCACTAGTGAAATCTCTCAACAATGATAATATAATTGGATCATATAACCACCCCTCAAGGTGCAATGAAGAATCACTCCAAAGTTCCTATCTAGCGGAGAACATAAGAAGAAATCGCTTGTAGGGTACAAAACCACCTCAAAGCTATTCTTTCTGATCAATCTATCATGAGTTCGTACTAAAATAACATCAAATAATTTCAAATTCATAATATTCAATCCAACACAAGGAACCTCAAAGAGTGCCCCAAGATTTCTACCGGAGAAACAAAGACAAGAACGTGCATCAACCCCTATGCGTAGATTACCCCAATGTCACCTCGGGAATCTGCCAGTTGAATGCCAAAACACATATCAAGTGAATCAATATGGTACCCCATTGTCACCACGAGTATTCATCTACAAGACATATATCAAGTGCTCTCAAATCCATAAAAGTATTCAATCCGATAACAACGAAATCTCAAAGGGAAAAACTCAATTCATCACAACAAGATAGAGAGAGGAAAACGCAATATGGTTCGACTATATTAACAAACCCGCGATACATCAAGATCGTGACATCTCAAGAACACGAGAGAGAGAGAGAGAGGGATTAAACACATAGCTACTAGTACAAACCCTCTGCCCCAAGGGTGGACTACTCCCTCCTCATCGTGGTGGCCACTGAGACAATGAAGACGGCCACCGGATATGATTCCCCCTCTGGCAGGGTGCCGGAACGGGGTCTAGATTTGTTTTCGGCGGCTACAGAGCCTTGTGGCGACAGAACTTCAAATCTAGGTTAACCCCGAGGGTTTTTGGAATATTTGTGAATTTATAGGGTAAATATGGGGTGCAGGAGGCCACCGAGGTGGACACAACCCACCTGGGCACACCTGGGCCCCCAGGCGTGCCCTCGTGGGTTGTGCCCCCTCAGGGCTTCCCCAAGGTGCTGCTCTGGCCCATCCTGGTTGTTCTGGTCCATAAAAATTCGCCAAAAAGTTTCACGGTGTTTGGACTCCATTTGATATTGATTTTCCGTGATGTAAAAAACAAGCAAAAAACAGAAACTGGCACTGGGTACTGGGTCTATAGGTTAGTCCCAAAAAATTATGTAAAGTTGCTATAAAATGATTGTAAAACATCCAAGAATGATAATATAACAACATGAATACTTCAGAAATTATAGATACGTTGGAGACGTATGAGCCGCCCGTCGCCTCTACTCGCAGCCGCCCCGCTGTAAGCCCGGCCTCCCCTCACCGTCCGATCTGAATTTAGTGGCTTAGATTAGAACTAGTGAAGGGGTATGGTTTATTTTAAGTAGATCAGGTTTTTTCGGTTTACTTGCGGTTTAGTTGGTTTAGACCAAACCGGTCGGTTTTCTGTTATTATACACACGCCGCATTTTAGTTAAAGTCCAGCCAAGTGTTAGATAGTTATAGATCGCACCCCCCTAGGCACAATAGCACCCATTTTTTTGTATTTTTGATCCTGTTTTTAAAACAGAAAAGTTCCAATCTTGTAAAATCAATTTCTCATAGGTTATTTAATATTTTTTTTTGATACCTTTTGCTCTAGGCTCTAAATTTCCTAAAGTTTCTGTAGATATCAATTGTTGCCATGTTTGAAGTTTTGAAAATTGATTTACATGAATTTTTTTAACCCTCATTTTGCAATATCTAGAGCTATGATTAATATTTTTGAGCGATTCTTTTTGCTATTGTTTTATTATGACCTTGTATGTCAGTAGATTTAGTTTGGGGCATTTTAGAACTAACTAAAATTAGTTTATCACGAAATTAGTAATGTTTTACCTTTTTATACCTTTGTGGCTATTTTCTTTTATTTTAAATTTCTTTAAATTATTTTATTTTTGTTCTTTTTGACATGTTCAGATTAGTTCTGTAGATTAACGGTAGCAATTTTATTTATAGGAAAAAAATTAGTAGCTTGTTTTCTTTTGTTTTACTAGGAAATTCGTTTTAAGCATATTAGGAGTTTCGTAAAAGGTTTTAAAGTAATTGTTTTTGCATAAAATTTATTTGTTGTTTTCCTTCCTGTTATTTAATAAAAACCTTATTTTTGTTTTGTTAAAGAAAATTTTAGTAGTAGAAAACAATTTTATAGCTCGTTCTACTTGTAGTAAAAACTTTGCTTTCAGTTTATTGTTTTCCTTGGTTTTCTTTTGGTTTTATTTTGTGTGATTTGATGATTATGTGATAATTCTTTTACTTGTTGTTATGTTATTATCTTGTATGATGCTATGCTTATTATGCTTTGTTTGTTTCGATAGAGTACTCTAGAGTGTGAGGCTTGTTACTACGAGTCTTTAGCGTTCGAAGATCGTTAGCAAGGCAAGCCTTTGATCATCAATTTTATTACCAATGTTTTATTGCATTAGTAGTATTCCTCCCCACCATGCATGTAAGTAGGAGAAACTGAATCAAGTCTTGAGTAGTATCATGTGGTAGGTTGACCCAAAATCCCTATGTTACCATTTCCCGGTATGTTGAACTATTTATGCTATGCTTCATAGACAGGGTTGGTTGAGTGATTCATATGGATATGTGAGAGTAAAGATGATGATAACCTCAAGATTTCAGGATGCTCAAGATGGACTTCAAATTCACTACTGAGTCAACGACGGGTGGACGGGTACCCTAGAGAACCAAGTGGTTAACCGAGGGATGCATGGAGAAGCGCCATGCCATCTTGCGGAAAGCTTCACCCATCCATGAAGAGACGGATGGATATACCTTGACCAGAAGGTTACCTATGTAGCTGCAAGCCATTACGGGCTCTGGCTTGGTCGACCCTAGGCGTGACTCTGGACGGACGGTGCTAGCAGATGGACAAGAACGGTAGGAAATGGATGGACACTCGCAGTGGCCTAGAGAAACTCTACGGAAGACCCTGTTTCGTTCGTCCCGTCTTCAAACACCAGGAACTGCGTGGACATAAATGAGGGAATGATTCTTGCAGGTAAAGTGCATAAGACTCTACAGAGTGGAAATCTAACCAATTTGCCGTGTCCCCGGTTATGGACAACTGAGCCTCTGGAATTGGAGTTATTCAGAAATCTCAACACCAAACGGAATAAATTGATGGGTTATTAATGATTTTCGGGTATGAGACACTAGTTGGCGGAACCATCTCAATAATAACCAATACTTTTTAGTAATTGCAAGCAAGCCCTTTTGTCGTAGGGAAAATTTTCCTTTTTTGCAAAAACTTAAACTTAGAGCCCCACAACCAAATTGCATATAGTTTTAGTATATTATTATTGTTCGCACTCTATGACTTGCCAGCATAATCCATAATGTTGACCTACACGATTGCAATGTCTTAGGTTGCAGAGGAGTTTTCTGACCAGGAGTAAGGCTACGATCCACCCTCGATGATTGCCCTATGGAGTCGGATGGACTCGCTTATCGTCTACGCTTCCGCATTTAGTTTTTCTCATGAGTTGGCCTCCGGCCGAATTTATTATGTTGTCATAAAGACTGTATATGAGAATCATGCAATAAATCAGTTGTGATTGAACTTTGAAATTTTCGTCAATGTACTGTGTGTGCGAGCATGATCTTGGGATGGTACAGATACACGGAGGCTTAACCGTTTTCAGGTCAGGTCGCTACATAATAAATTCCTATGAAGGGCATCCGTTGATATGGCTAGCCATGGATTGTGAAAGAATGGTGAAAAATGAAATAAACTTTATTTGATGATTGGCAACCACCTATGATTTACCTAGCATGGAAGATATTGGGAATTCTCGGTCGTTTTCGTTGATAGGAAAAGCATGCCTCTCAAAACAATTTTAGTTCTGGCACCTCTACAAATCTCTGCTTCCCTCTGCGAAGGGCCTTGTAATTTCTATATTTATTTAATCTCCATCTTCTCTTATAAAGAACCAACTAGGGAACACTATTATCATACTTGTGTATTGGATGTAGCTAATATTTGAGTGTGTTTCGTGGATGGATCAATGATTGAGCATAACGGGCTAGGGATAGCTTTCTTTAGTGTTGATATTTTGAAAGACACGGTTCCTTGTTGATATGTTTGAGTATTGATATCTTCATGTCAAATTATAGACTATTACTTTGAATCACTTTGAGTCCAAATGTCCATGCTACAAAATAAAAGAATATATGAAGAATATTATAGGTAGCATTCCACACCAAAATTCTATTTTTATCATTTACCTACTTGAAAGACGAGCAGTAATTAAGCTTGGGGATGCTTGATATGTCTCCAACGTATCTATAGTTTTTTATTGTTCCATTATATTAAAGTACCAATCTTGGATGTTATATATATATATATATATTTACTAGCAACTTTACATTATTTTTTGGGACTAACCTATTAACCTACTCCCCAGTGCCACTTGTTGTTATTTGCTTGTTTTTTTACTTTGAGGAATATCAATACCAAATGAAGTCCAATTGCCACAAAACCTTTTGAAGATTTTTTTCTAGTGATAAGAGACCCTGGAAGCTTCTGGAGTACACAACAGGAGTCCTGTGGGGCCCACTAGACACCAGGGCGCCCTAGGGGCCTTTGGCATGCCCTGATGGGTAGTGGGGCCCACAGGCACCCCCTAGACCTACCTCTGCCTCTATAAATACTCTAAAATCCTATGGTAGTTGCCGAAATAGTTTTTCCACCGCCGCAAGTTCTAGAACCATGATATCTAATCTAGAGGCCTTTTTCGGCACTCCGCCGGAGGGGGCAACAATCACGGAGGGGTTCTTCATTATCCTTGCTTCCCCTCTGATGATGCAAGAGTAGTTTACCATATACCTACGGGGCCGTAGTTAGTAGCTAGATGTCTTCTTCTCTCCTTTTGATTCTTCAATACAATGTTCTCATCGATGTTCTTGGAGATCTATTTGACGTAACTCTTTTTTACGGTGTGTTTGTTGGGATCAGATGGATTGTGAGTTTATGAACAGATCTATCCATGAATATTATTTGAGTCTTATTTGAACTCTTTTATGCATGATTGTTATAGCCTCGTATTTCTTCTCCGATTTATTGGTTTGGTTTGGCTAACTAGATTGATTTATCTTGCCATGGGAAGAGGTGCTTTGTGATGGGTTCGATCTTGTGATGTTCAATCTGAGTGACAGAAAGAGACATAAACACTTTCGTAGAGTTGTGTGATATGCAAAATAAAAAATATGTAGACAATGATATTGTGAAACTAAAATTATTTCCTTTTTCTTTGCGGGATCGTGCAAATTTTTGGTTTTCATCTTTGCCACGAAATAGTATTGAATCTTGGAAGAAGTGCAAAGATGCTTTTATCATTAAGTATCTTCCTCCCGCGGAAATTATTTCCCTTAGAAATCAAATTATGAATTTTAACCAACTTGAGCATGAACATGTTGCCCAATCTTGGGAAAGAATGAAATTGATGATAAGAAATTACCCTACTCATGGTTAAAGTTTGTGGATGATCATCCAAAAAAATTATGCGGATTGAATTTTGTTTCTAGAAATGTTTTAGATTCCACCGCGGGTTGTACTTTTATGGAAATTACTTTGGGTGGAGCTACAAAATTGCTTGATAACATTATGGCTAATTATTCACAACGACATACTAAAAGTGCTCCTACTAGTAAAAAAGTGAATTCTATTGAAGACTTTAGTACTTTGAGTGATAAAGGTGATGCTCTTGTGAAATTGGTTACCATTAAAAATGCTCCTGTTGATCCTAATGATGTGCCTTTGTCTACTTTTATTGAGCAAAATAATTACCCCATAGATGTGAATTTTGTCTCGTGAAACAATTTTAATAACAATGCTTATACAGTTAATTTTAATCCTAGGCCTTTTCCTAGAAGTTCCTCTAATAATTATGATAATTGTTATAATAATAATAATAGTAATAATAATAATAATAGGATTCCCTCTGATCTTGAGAGTAATACTAAAGAATTTATCAATGCTCAAAAAAAATTCAACACTATGATAGAAGAAAAATGGAGTGAACTTGATGATATGTCTAGGAGCATCAATAGAATTACACATGATGTAGAAAATGTCAAGATTAAATTTTTTTCCACCTAAGGTTGATATTAATGAATCAATTAAAGCTTCATATGTTTCTATAGATGAAAGTATGAAAGAACAGCTATGCTTGGAGCTAAAAGAGAATTTTTAGAAAGAGCGTTTACACCCAATTGCTTTCATATTAATGATGAAGATGTTAAGATGATTGGTTTTTCTTCTATCGATTCCTTGTTTAGTAATATTAAACTTGATTATAAGGGGATTGAAGAATAGTCAACTTTATCTAGAAGGTGTCCCCATAATTTGGAGGGTTAAAATCTTGTTCAAAAAATTAATAAAAGTGGGTTTGGAGAGGTAAAAACTTAACTTTTGATGTGCCCACTCTTTCGGATTACAAAGACTTTAATTTTGATAGCTACTCTTTGATTGGATGCATTTCTGTTTTACAATCCATGACAAATTCACCCAATTCCTATGAACAAAATAAAGCTTTTACTAAACATATTGTAGAAGCGATGATGAAAGCTTTAGAACAAAAGTTAGAATTAGAGATTTCAATTCCTAGAAAATTATATGATGAATGGGAACCTACCATTAAAGTCAAGATCCAAAATTATGAGTGCAATGCTTTATGTGATTTGGGTGCTGGTGTTTCCACAATAACGAAATCTCTATGTGATGTGCTCTGTTTTGCCAATATGGAGGAATGTTCTCTTAATTTGCATTTGGCAGATTCTACTAATAAAAAGCCTTTGGGAAGAACTAATGATGTTCTTATTCTTGCATATAGGAATTATGCGCCCATACATTTTTATTATTCTTGATATTGATTGCAATCCATCTTGTTCCATAAAACTTGGTAGAGTATCGTTTTTACGAACTATAGGTGCGGTGATTGATATGAAAGAAGGGAAAATTAAATTTCAGTTTCCATTAAGAAAGGGTATGGAACACTTACCTAAAACTAGAATTAAGCCACCATACGAGTCAATCATGAGGGAAACCTACGGAGCAAAAACAAAAGATGACAATACTTGAATCTATGCATTATGCCTAGCTAGGGGCGTAAAACAATAGCGCTTGTTGGGAGGCAGCCCAATTGTTATCTTTGAAATTTTTGTTTTACTTTCTGTTCTTCAGTAAATATACAATTATGCTACTGTTAAGATTGTGTTTTTTATGTTTTAATTAGTGTTTGTGCCAAGTAAAGCCTTTAGGATGTTTGGGTGATAGTTGATTTGATTTTGTGCAATAACAGAAACTTTTGCACCCAGTAACAGAATTCATCTGCTCAGCTGGAACGGGATAAATTCTTGAATTTTTTCACTTCATTTGTATAAAAATTTCCCACATTGTCCTAATTTTTAAGAATTTTTGGAGTTAGAGAAGTATGACAAAAATTACTGGAGATGGTTCTATTTTTGACAAATTCTGTTTTCGTTGCATTGTGTACTTATTTTGATGAATCTGTTGATTTTATCGGGGGTATAAGACATGGTAAATAGAATACAATAGGTATAATGCAATAATAAAATATGAATGGGTTCGCAAAAGTAGTTAAAGTGGTGATTTGCTTTATTATACTAACAGATCTTGTCGGTGTCAAAACCGGCGGATCTCGGATAGGAGGTCCCGAAATGTGCGTCTAAGGTCGATGGTAAGAGGAGACAAGGGACACGATGTTTTACCCAGGTTCGGGCCCTCTCGATGGAGGTAATACCCTACGTCCTGCTTCATTAATCTTGATGAGTATGCGGATTACAAGAGTTGATCTCCCACGCGATCGTTGTGGCTAAACCCTAGAAGTCTAGCCTGTATGATTGTGATTGATTCTAAGGACTAAACACTCTGGTTTATATAGACACCGGAGGGACCTAGGGTTATACAAAGTTGGTTATAGAGAAAGGACATAATACATCTGGATGCCTAGCTTGCCTTACACGCAAAGGAGAGTCCCATATGGACATAGGAGGAAGTCTTCTATCTTGTATCTTCATGGCCCAATAGTCTGTCCCATGTCACACAGACCGGACGCCCGAGGACCGCTTAATCCAGGACTCCCTCAGTAGCCCCTGAACCAGGCTTCAATGATGAGGTGTCTGGCGCGCAGATTGTCTTCGGCATTGAAAGGCGGGTTCCTCCTCTGAATATTTCAAAGTAGTCCTCGAATACAGAGAACGTGTCCGGCTCTGCAAAACAGGCTCCATAAAGAGTATAATATTTAACAAGTCCCATCTACTGACATTTTTGTAGTGAGACACCATGTATCTGCCCGGTCATTATTGGGAACCTTTTTTGGCCACCCGTTCCACGTTTCGAGATGTGGTTTTCATTGGCACATCTTGTCAAAGCAGAGATCGTGTCCCCTTATTGCGGGATTCTCATCAATACTGGCATGGGTAATCCAATTGCACCGCCTTCACGGCCCTTGGGGAATAGGCGAGTTTTAAGGCAAGCAGGGATGCTCTTGATATCGCGGCCCTTATAAAGAGATAAGGATTCACCTCTTTCACCCACACCTTCCTTCTCTCTGCCCATCCATTCTCGAGCTCCAGCGCCCAAGCTCCCATCTTTTCCGCCTCAAAAAAGCACTCCAGCCATGTCCGGATCCGGAGCGCATGGCATGTGGATGGCCTCCTCTGTCACGGACAAGGACATTACGAAGCTCAGGGAAGCGGGGTATTTGGCCCCCAGAAATTGCCCACCGCCTTCCGACTAGGGGGAAGATCGTCCCCACCCCGAAGTCCAATGAGAGGGTGGTGTTCATTCCCCACTTCGTCCGCGGCCTGGGATTCCCACTCCGCCCATTCGTCCGCAGACTCATGTTCTACTACGGGCTAGATTTTCATTGATCTGGCCCCAAGTTCCTTCCTCAACATATCGGCATTCATTGTCGTGTCCGAGGCCTTCTTCTGCATCTCACCCCAATTTGGGCTGTGGCTGAAGATCTTCAACATGAAGCCGAAGGTGGTGGGTGGTCAGCACGTAGAGTGCGGAGGCGCTATGGTGAGAAAGTTGTCCAATGTCCATGGCCCAAAGGTACCTTCCTTGAGACCGTCAAGGGGTGGCAAAAGCAGTGGTTCTATGTTACAGTGCCCCGTGACACCACTTGGGCCGCGGCCCCCAAATTCAAATCCGGGGCCCCAATGCGGCTGACCTCCTGGAAGGAGAAGGGCCTAGACTAGGCATTGTTGGACGAGCTGGTTGCGCTACAGGTGCGCATCAAGAGCATGGTGGACAAGAACATCAATCTTGTCAATGTGATCCAGGTGATGCTCTTTCGTCGGATACTTCCTTGCCAGAATCGGACCTGCAATCTGTGGGAGTTCGATCCGGCCAAGCACCAGACCCTGCAACAGTTCTTCGGTGTCACGCACGAAGGCACCTGCAAGGTGCTTTTCAAGGCCAATGAGTTGTGGCCGAAGACGACCGAGCACCGTGGGTACAACTTGGCCCATCCCGCCAGTCCGATATGTTTTTCGTATTGCAAGGTGTATCCTTCACCTGTGTATTCAAGGAAGAAGTCTAAGCTTCCATATTTGTCTTTCCAGGGCTAGACAGAGAAGGCGGAGCGGATCCAGTGTCCGGCTCCGCTGCCGGAAAACCTAGCTATCCCGCTTCTAATAAAGATGGTGGTTCCGACGCCCTACCAGGCGCCGGATAAGAAGGCCAAGAAGAAGGTCAAGGGGACCAGAAGTGGCCTCCGCCATAAAGGAACTTCGGACGTGACATCCGAAGACGCCGAAACCCATTCCTCCCCTGCTACTAAGGACAAGGAGAAGGAGGAGGAGGAAAGTAACTTTCCCCCTTAGGGGGGAAGGAAGAAAAGGGGGGCCTCCATGGATCTAGAGGCAGAGGCGCCCAAGAAGGGGAGGGTCCCCCTCGCGGACAACTCCGCATTGGATACGAACAGCAGCGCCGAGTGGCGCCCTAGGGAGAAGCCCCTGGCCGAATCGTAACTACTCAAAAGCACCTATGAATACATATATCCAACTTCTTTATTTTGTGGTTTTAATGTGTCAAATCATGCGCTGCAGTCCGGCTCACACCCACCCCCAGCGATCCTCATCTTCAGGGAACTCGCTAGATCCAAAGGTGATGGATAGCAGATCACTTCCGGAGGCCTCCTCCCCCAAGGCCATGGATGAAGCTGAGGTGTTGTCCTGAAGGACCTTCCCAGGCCAAGGAGAGGAACATGAGGCTGTCAGGGCGGCGCCAGAGGGCGAGACCTCGGCTGCCGGACACATGGGGGAGAAAATCCCCATGGAGACTGGTGATAGGGGCCATGTCCAATTTGACCCCCAGCCGAACCCTATTCCGGAGGACCATACAGCTCCGGAATCTGGCAATCAGCCTCCTTCGTGAGAAGGAGGTGCACCTTGTTGGTGAATGTAGTAATTTTAAAAAAATTCCTACGCACACGCAAGATCATGGTGATGCATAGCAACGAGAGGGAAGAGTATCGTCCACGTACCCTCGTAGTCCGTAAGCGGAAGTGTTATGAGAACACAGTTGATGTAGTCGTACGTCTTCACGATCCGACCGATCCAAGTACCGAACGTACGGCACCTCTGAGTTCAGCACACGTTTAGCTCGATGAAGTCCCATGAACTCCGATCCAGCAAAGCTTCACGCGAGAGTTCCGTCAGCATGATGGCGTGATGACGGTGATGATGTTGCTACCGAAGCAGGGCTTCATCTAAGCACCTCTACGATATGATCGAGGTGGATTATGGTGGAGGGGGGCACCGCACACGGCTTGGAAAAATCAACTTATGTGTTATAGGGTGCCCCCTGCCCCCGTATATAAAGGAGCAAGGGGGCAGGCCGGCTGGCCCTTGCTAGGCGCACCAGGAGGAGGTTTCCTCCTCCTAGTAGGAGTAGGACTCCCCTTTCCTACTCCTACTAGGAGGGGGAAAGGAAGGAGTTGAGGGAGAAGGAAAGGGGGGCGCCGCCCCCCTTCCCTAGTCCAATTCGTACCAGAGGGAGAGGGGGCACGCGGCCTACCCTGGCCGGCCCTCTCTCTCTCCACTAAGGCCCATGTGGCCCATTAGTTCTCCCGGGGTGTTCCAGTAACCCTCCGGCACTCCGGTTTTCTCCTAAATCACCTGGAACACTTCCGTTATCCGAATATAGTCGTCCAATATATCAATATTTATGTCTCGACCATTTCGAGACTCCTCGTCATGTCCATGATCACATCCAGGACTCTGAACTACCTTCGGTACGTCAAATCACATAAACTAATAATACCGATCGTCACCGAAGATTAAGCGTGTGGACCCTACGGGTTCGAGAACTATGTAGACATGACCGAGACACGTCTCCGGTCAATAACCAATAGCAGAACCTGGATGCTCATATTGGTTCCTACATTTTCTACGAAGATATTTATCGGTCAAACCACGTAACAACATACATTGTTCCCTTTGTCATCGGCATGTTACTTGCCCGAGATTCGATCATGGTATTTAAATACCTAGCTCAATGTCATTACTGGCAAGTGTCTTTACTAATTCTGTAGTGCATCATCCCGCAACTAACTCATTAGTTGCATTGCTTGCAAGGCTTATAGTGATGTGCATTACTGAGAGGGCCCAGAGATACCTCTCCGACAATCGGAGTGACCAATCCTAATCTCAATATATGCCAACTCAACAATTACCATCGGAGACACCTGTAGAGCACCTTGATAATCACCCAGTTATGTTGTGACATTTGGTAGCACACAAAGTGTTCCTCCGATAATCGGGAGTTGCATAATCTCATAGTCATAGGAACATGTATAAGTCATGAAGAAAGCAATAGCATTAAACTAAAATGATCAAGTGTTAAGCTAACGGAATGGGTCAAGTCAATCACATCATTCTCCTAATGTTATGATCCCGTTTATCCAATGACAACTCATGTCTATGGTTAGGAAACATAACCATCTTTGATCAACGAGCTAGTCAAGTAGAGGCATACTAGTGACACTCTGTTTGTCTATGTATTCACACATGTATTATGTTTCCGGTTAATACAATTCTAGCATGAATAATAAACATTTATCATGAAATAAGGAAATAAATAATAACTTTATTATTGCCTCTGGGGCATATTTCCTTCAGTCTCCCACTTGCACTAGAGTCAAGAATCTAGATTACATAGTAATAATTCTAACACCCATGGAGCCTTGGTGTTGATCATGTTTTGCTCATGAGAGAGGCTTAGTCAACGGGTCTGCAACATTCAGATCCGTATGTATCTTGCAAATCTCTATGTCTCCCATCTGGACTTGATCGCGGATGGAATTGAATTGTCTCTTGATGTGTTTGGTTCTCTTGTGAAATCTGGATTCCTTTGCCAAGGCAATTGCACCAGTATTGTCACAAAAGATTTTCATTGGACCCCTTGCACTAGGTATGACACCTAGATCGAATATGAACTCCTTCATCCAGACTCGTTCATTTGCTGCTTCCAAAGCAGCTATGTACTCCGCTTCACATGTAGATCCTGCCATGACGCTTTGTTTAGAACTGCTCCAACTGACAGCTCCACCGTTCTATATAAACACGTATCCGGTTTCTGGTTTAGAATCGTCCGGATCAGTGTCAAAGCTTGCATCGACGTAACCATTTATGACGAGCTCTTTGTCACCTCCATAAACGAGAAACATATCCTTAGTCCTTTTCAGGTATTTCAGGATGTTCTTGACCGCTATCAAGTGATCCACTCCTGGATTACTTTGGTACCTCCCTGCTAAACTAATAGCAAGGCACACATCAGGTCTGGTACACAGCATTGCATACATGATAGAGCCTATGGCTGAAGCATAGGGAACACTTTTTATTTTCTCTCTATCTTCTGCAGTGGTCGGGCATTGAGTCTTACTCAACTTCATAGATTGTAACATAGGCAAGAACCCTTTCTTAGCTTGATCCATTTTGAACTTCTACAAAACTTTGTCAAGGTATGTGCTTTGTGAAAGTCCAATTAAGCGTCTTGATCTATCTCTATAGATCTTGATGCCCAATATATAAGCAGCTTCACCGAGGTCTTTCATTGAAAAACTCTTATTCAAGTATCCTTTTATTCTATCTAGAAATTATATATCATTTCCAATCAACAATATGTCCTCCACATATAATATTATAAATGCTACAGAGCTCCAACTCACTTTCTTTTAAATATAGGCTTCTGCAAAAGTCTGTATAAAACCATATGCTTTGATCACACTATCAAAACGTTTATTCCAACTCCCAGAGGCTTGCACCAGTCCATAAATGGATCGTTGGAGCTTGCACACTTTGTTAGCAACCTATGGATCGATAAAACCTTCAGGTTGCATCATATACAACTCTTCTTCCAGAAATCTGTTCAGGAATGCAGTCTTTACATCCATTTGCCAAATTTCATAATCATAAAATGCGGCAATTTATAACATGATTCGGACGGACTTAAGCATCGCTACGGGTGAGAAGGTCTCATCGTAGTCAACTCCTTGAACTTGTCAAAAACTTTTCACAACAAGACGAGCTTTGTAGATAGTAACATTACTGTCAACGTCAGTCTTCTTCTTCAAGATCCATATATTCTCGATGGCTTGCCGATCATCGGGAAAGTCAACCAATGTCCAGACTTTGTTCTCATACATGGATCCCATCTCAGATTTCATGGCCTCAAGCCATTTTGCGGAATCTGGGCTCATCATCGCTTCCTCATAGTTCGTAGGTTCGTCATGGCCAAGTAACATGACCTCCAGAGCAGGATTACCGTACCACTCTGGTCGACCTACGAGGTTCAGTAGTAACTTGATCTGAAGTTTCATGATCATCATCATTGGCTTCATCACTAATTGGTGTAGGTGTCACATGAACCGGTTTTTGTGATGGACTACTTTCCAATAAGGGAGCAGGTACAATTACCTCATCCAGTTCTACTTTCCTCCCACTCACTTCCTTCGAGAGAAACTCCTTCTCTAGAATGGATCCATTCTTAGCAACAAATGTCTTGCCTTCGGATCTGTGATAGAAGGTGTACCTAGCAGTCTCCTTTGGGAATCCTATGAAGACACATTTCTCCGATTTGGGTTCGAGCTTATCAGGTTGAAGTTTTTTCACATAAGCATTGCAGCCCCAAAACTTTAAGAAACGATAACTTTGGTTTCTTGCCAAACCATAGTTCAGAAGGCGTCGTCTCAGCGGATTTAGATGGTGCCCTATTTAACGTGAATGCAGTTGTCTCTAAAGCATAACCCCAAAATGATAGCGGTAAATCAGTAAGAGACATCATAGATCGCACCATATCTATTAAAGTACGATTACGACGTTCGTACACACCATTACGCTGTGGTATTCCGGGTGGCGTGAGTTGCGAAACTATTTCGCATTGTTTCAATTGAAGACAAAACTCGTAACTCAAATATTCTCCTCCATGATTAGATCGTAGAAATTTAATTTTCTTGTTACGATGATTTTCCACTTCACTCTGAAATTCTTTGAACTTTTCAAATATTTCAGACTTATGTTTCATCAAGTGGATATACCCATATCTGCTCAAATCATCTGTGAAGGTGAGAAAATAACAATACCCGCCGCGAGCTTCAACATTCATCGGACCACATACCTCAGTATGTATGATTTCCAACAAATCTGTTGCTCGCTCCATAGTTCTGCAGAATGGTGTTTTAGTCATCTTGCCCATGAGACATGGTTCGCAAGTACCAAGTGATTCATAATCAAGTGATTCATAATCAAGTGATTCCAAAAGTCCATCAGTATGGAGTTTCTTCATGCGTTTTATACCAATATGACCTAATCGGCAGTGCCACAAATAAGTTGCACTATCATTATCAACTCTGCATCTTTTGGCTTCAACATTATGAATATGTGTATCACTACTATCGAGATTCATTAAATATAGACCACTCTTCAAGGGTGCATGACCATAAAAGATATTACTCATATAAATAGAACAACCATTATTCTCTGATTTAAATGAATAACCGTCTCGCATCAAACAAGATCCAGATATAATGTTCATGCTCAACACTGGCACCAAATAACAATTATTCAGTTCTAAAACTAATCCCGAAGGTAGATGTAGAGGTAGCGTGCCGACGGCGATCACATCGACTTTGGAACCATTTCCCACACGCATCATCACCTCGTCCTTAGCCAATCTTCGCTTAATCCGTAGTCCCTGTTTCAAGTTGCAAATATTAACAACAGAACTAGCATCAAATACCCAGGTGCTACTGCGAGCTTTAGTAAGGTACCCATCAATAACATGTATATCACATATACCTTTGTTCACCTTGCCATCCTTCTTATCCGCCAAATACTTGGGGCAGTTCTGCTTCCAGTGACTAGTCCCTTTGCAGTAGAAGCACTCAGTCTTAGGCTTAGGTCCAGACTTGGGTTTCTTCTCTTGAGAAGCTACTTGTTTGTTGTTCTTCTTGAAGTTCCCTTTCTTCTTCCCTTTACACTTTTTCTAGAAACTGGTGGTTGTTGACCATCAGCCCTTGATGCTCCTTCTTTATTTCTACCTCCGCGGCTTTTAGCATTGCGAAGAGCTCAGGAATCATCTTATCCATCCCTTGCATATTATAGTTCATCACAAAGCTCTTATAGCTTGGTGGCAGTGATTGAAGAACTCTATCAATGACACTATCAACAGGAAGATTAAATCCCAGTTGAGTCAAGTGATTATGGTACCCAGACATTCTGTGTATATGTTCACTGACAGAACTATTCTCCTCCATCTTGCATCTATAGAACTTATTGGAGACTTCATATCTCTCAATCTGGGCATTTGCTTGAAATATTAAGTTCAACTCCTGGAACATCTCATATGCTCCATGACGTTCAAAACGTCGTTGAAGTCCCGGTTCTAGGCCGTAAAGCATGGCACACTGAACTATCAAGTAGTCATTAGCTTTGCTCCGCCAAACGTTCATAACATCCGGTGTTGCTCCTGTAGCGGGTTGGCACCTAGCGGTGCTTCCAGGACGTAATTCTTCTGTGCAGCAATGAGGATAATCCTCAAGTTACGGACCCAGTCCGTGTAATTGCTACCATCATCTTTCAACTTTGCTTTCTCAAGGAACACATTAAAATTTAACGGAACAACATCACGGGCCATCTATCTACAACAACATAGACAAGAAAAATACTATCAGGTACTAAGTTCATCATAAATTAAAGTTCAATTAATCGTATTTAAGAACTCCCACTTCGATAGACATCCCTCTAATCATCTAAGTGATCATGTGATCCAAATCAACTAAACCATGACCGATCATCACTAAGGATGGCAATGGGTGAGGTATGGAGTGGGTAGAGCAATACCATACCCATACCCGTGTAGTTAATGGGTTTAAAATTTTACCCATACCCGTACTCATGGGTATGAAACTTTAACCATACCCATACCCGGCTGGTACCCATACCCATTGGGTACCCAAGTGGTAGATCAAACGGTACACAAGTTATTCGGAATTTTACATTCATCTATAACACGTTTCATAAAAGAACATTGATCTCAGCTCAATAATAGATTGATGAGTACGTGACAATTATATCAATTCACATTGATAATTGGTGACAACTTTAATATAGGTTCACAAGATCGCGACACAACTTTTACATAGGTACACTTATGAATCACGCGTAAGGTTTACATGTCAGTATAAACGGGTAGGGTATGGGTATATCCATGGGTAAAAGGCTAATCCCATGCCCTACCCATGACTTAATAGGTAGGGTATGGGTATTGGCCGTGGGTATAAAATTGTGCCCATACCCTGCCCATCTGGGTACGGTATCCGCGGGTACCCGTACCCATGGGTAAAATTGCCATCCCCAATCATCACATGAAATGGAGTAGTTTTCAATGGTGAACATCACTATGTTGATCATATCTACTATATGATTCACGCTCAACCTTTCGGTCTCAGTGTTCCGAGGTCATATCTGCATATGCTAGGCTCATCAAGTCTAACCTGAGTATTTATGCGTGTGCAAAACTGGTTTACACCCCTTGTATGTGAACGTAGAGCTTATCACACCCGATCATCACGCGGTGTCTTGGCACGACAAACTTTGGCAATGGTGCATACTAATGGAGAACACTTGTACCTTGAAATTTAGTGAGAGATCATCTTATAATGCTACCGTTAATCAAGCAGAATAAGATGCATAAAAGATAAACATCACATGCAATCAATATAAGTGATATGATATGGCCATCGTCATCTTGTGCCTTTGATCTCCATCTCCAAAGCACCGTCATGATCACCATCATCACCGGCGCGAGACCTTGATCTCCATCGTAGCATCGTTGTCGTCTCGCCAAATATTGCTTCCACGACTATCGCTATCGTTTAGTGATAAAGTAAAGCAATTACAGGGCGATTGCATTGCATACAATAAAGCGACAACCATATGGCTCCTGCCAGTTGCCGATAACTCCGTTACAAAATATGATCATCTCATACAATAAAATATAGCATCATGCCTTGACCATATCACATCACAACATGCCCTGCGAAAACAAGTTAGACGTCCTCTACTTTGTTGTTCGAAGTTTTACGTGGCTGCTACGGGCCGAGCAAGAACCGTTCTTACCTACGCATCAAAACCACAACGATATTTTGTCAAGTTAGTGTTGTTTTAACCTTCAACAAGGACCGGGCATAGTCACACTCGGTTCAACTAAAGTTGGAGAAACTGACACCCGCTAGCCACCTGTGTGCAAAGCACGTCGGTAGAACCAGTCTCGCGTAAGCATACGCGTAATGTCGGTCCGGTCCGCTTCATCCAACAATACCGTCGAACCAAAGTATAACATGCTGGTAAGCAGCATAACTTGTATCGCCCACAACTCACTTGTGTTCTACTCATGCATATGACATCTATGCATAAACCTGGCTCAGACGCCACTGTTGGGGAACACAGTAATTTAATAAAAATTCCTACGCACACGCAAGATCATGGTGATGCATAGCAACAAGAGGGAAGAGTATCGTCCATGTACCCTCGTAGACCGTAAACGGAAGCGTTATGAGAACGCGGTTGATGTAGTCGTACGTCTTCACGATCCGATCGATCCAAGTACCGAACGTACAACACCTCCGAGTTCAGCACACGTTCAGCTCGATAACGTCCCACAAATTTTGATCCAGCAGAGCTTCATGGGAGAGTTCCTTCAGCACGATGGAGTGATGGCGGTGATGATGTTGCTACCCACGCAGGGCTTCACCTAAGCACCACTACGATATGATCGAGGTGGATTATGGTGGAGGGGGGCATCGCACACGGCTTCGAACCATCAACTTGTGTGTTCTAGGGTGCCCCCTACCCCCGTATATAAAGGAGCAAGGGGGTAGGCCGGCCGGCCCTTGCTAGGCGCGCTAGGAGGAGGAGTCCTCCTCCTAGTAGGAGTAGGGCTCCCCTTTCCTACTCCAACTAGGAGGGGGAAAGGAAGGAGGAGAGGTTGAAGGAAAGGGGGGCGCGCCCCCTTCCCTAGTCCAATTTGTACTAGAGGGGGAGGGGCACGCAGCCTGCCCTGGCCAGCCCTCTCTCGCTCCACTAAGGCCCATGTGGCCCATTACTTCTCCCGGGGGGGTTCCGGTAACCCTCCGGCACTCCGGTTTTCTCCGAAATCACCCGAAACACTTCCGGTATCCGAATATAGTCATCCAATATATCAATCTTTATGTCTCGACCATTTTGAGACTCATTGTCATGTACGTG
Source organism: Triticum urartu (assembly GCF_056163025.1). Lineage (NCBI taxonomy): Eukaryota > Viridiplantae > Streptophyta > Magnoliopsida > Poales > Poaceae > Triticum > Triticum urartu. Next base: position 447,240,436 of record NC_141876.1, read on the forward strand.
ATCACATCCGGGACTCTGAACTACCTTCGGTACATAAAATCACATAAACTCATAATACCGATCATCACCGAACATTAAGTGTGCGGACCCTACGGGTTCGAGAACTATGTAGACATGACCGAGACACGTCTCCGATCAATAACCAATAGCGGAACCTGGATGCTCATATTGGTTCCTACATATTCTACGAAGATCTTTATCGGTCAAACCGCATAACAACATACGTTGTTCCCTTTGTCATTGGTATGTTACTTGCCCAAGATTCGGTCATCGGTATCTAAATACCTAGCTCAATCTTGTTACCGGCTAGTCTCTTTACTCATTCCGTAATGCATCATCCCACAACTAACTCAATAGTTGCATTGCTTGGAAGGCTTAGTGATGTGCATTACCGAGAGGGCCCAGAGATACCTCTCTGACGACCGGAGTGACAAATTCTAATCTCTATCTATACTAACTCAACAATTACCATCGGAGTCACCTGTAGAGCACCTTTATAATCACCCAGTTACGCTGTAACGTTTGGTAGCACACAAAGTGTTCCTACGGTAATCGGGAGTTGTGTAATCTCATAGTCATATGAACATGTATAAGTCAGGAAGAAAGCAATAGCAGTAAACTAAAACGATCAAGTGCTAAGCTAACGGAATGGGTCAAGTCCGTCACATCATTCTCCTAATGATGTGATCTCGTTTATCAAATGACAACTCATGTGTATGGTTAGGAAACATAACTATCTTTGATCAACGAGCTAGTCAAGTAGAGGCATACTAGTGACACTCTGTTTGTCTATGTGTTCACACATGTATCATGTTTCCGGTTAATACAATTCTAGCATGAATAGTAATTAGTTATCATGAAATAAGGAAATAAATAATAACTTTATTATTGCCTCTAGGGCATATTCCCTTCACACCTATTCCGCCAGTGACCTCTATCCATCCAGAGGCGTCGGATACTTTAATAGAAGCACTGCAAAGTGCTTCCATTGTTGAAGAACACCGTACCCTCTTGGGTAAGGTGGTTGAGAGGGTTCAGTATGCTAAGAGAGGACTAACCAAAGCCTGCACCAGCCTTCTGACAGGCTTTGAGGTATGCGACGTAATTTATGCAAAAAAGAATATCATAGTATAGACAGTAGCCCCTGAGACACTGTCCGGTGCCGAACAGAGAAGCCGGACAGAGGATCAAATGATTTTTGCAGGAGACTAACCAATATATGTCTATATGAATAAGCCGGCGTCGATGCTGGCTGTGACCTCTCATTCTGCCGAAGTCTCTATACTGAAGCAGAGTTTGGAGTGGGCCGAGGAAGAGCTCGGCCATGTTAAAAAACAACTAGAGGACCCGCAAGGTATGCAATGATCTATTCGGATGTAGAAAGATATGAATTGTGTATGTTGATCATAGTATCGTGATATCTCGTAGAAGCTGTGACCGAGGTGGATACCCTCAAGAAGTCGTTGGCCGAGGCCCAAGAGAGAGCGACGAAGGAACAAGCCACCCATGAAAAGCACGAGGCAAGGGTCGGGGAGGTCTAGCAGGAGCTCCAGGATGCCGCAAAGAAATGCGAGTCCTTGGAGTGCAAGATTTCAGACCAAGAGTCCGAACTTGCTAAGGCTCGCCAAAGCGCGCAAAAGACCCGGGCCGAAGCCCAGGGTGCCCTCCAGGAGATCCAGGAAGTTAGGAAAATCACGGCGGGTAAGGCCCGAATTGTGCGTCTAAGGTTGATGGTAACAGGAGACAAGGGACACGATGTTTTACCCAGGTTCGGGCCCTCTTGATGGAGGTAATACCCTACGTCCTACTTGATTGATATTGATGAGTATGGGGGTTACAAGAGTTGATCTACCACGAGATCGTAATGGCTAAAACCCTAGAAGTCTAGCATGTATGATTATGATTACCTCTATGGACTAAACCCTCCGGTTTATATAGACACCGGAGGGGACTAGGGTTGTACAAAGTCGGTTACAGAGAGAGGAATCTTCATATCCGAACCCCAGGCTTGCCATCCATGCCAAGGAGAGTCCCTTCCGGACACGGGAGAGAGTTTTATGTCTTTTATCTTCACGGCCCATCAGTCCGGCCCATGTCCAATAGGTCGGACGCCCGAGGACCCCTTAATCTAGGACTCCCTAAGTAGCCCCTGAACCAGTCTTCAATGACGAGGTGTCCGGCGCGCAGATTGTCTTCGGCATTGCAAGGCGGGCTCCTCCTCCGAATACTCCAAAATAGCCTTCGAACACAGAAAACGTGTCCGACTATGCAAAAGAAATACCATACACAACCGCAGGGAGTATAATCTTTTACAAGTCCAATCCACTGATAACTTTTGTAGCGTGACATCACGTCACATCCCGGTCATTATTTCGAACCGTTTTTTAGCCTCCTGCTCCACGTTTCAAGATGCGGTTTTATTGGCACGTCTTGTCAAAGTAGAGATTGTGTCCCCTTATTGCGGGATCCTCATCAATACGGGCGTGCGTAATCCAACTGCGCCGCCTGCACGACCCTTCGGGAATAAGCGAGTATTAAGGCGAGTCGGGAGGCGCTTGATATTCACTGCCTTTATAAAGGGATAAGGACTCGCCTCTTTCACCCATGCCTTCCTTCTCTCTGCCCATCCATTCTCACACTCCAGTGCCCAAGCTTCCATCCTTTCCGCCTCAAAGAAGCACTCCAACCATGTCCGGATCCCGAGCACAAGGAAAGTGGATGGGTTCCTCCGTCAAGGGGAAGGACATCACCAAGCTCTGGGAGGCCGGGTACTTAGCTAAGCAAATCGCCCACCGGCTTCCGGCCAAGGGACAGATCGTCCCTACTCCGGAGCCCCATGAGAGGGTCGTGTTCATCCCCCGCTTCGTCCGCGGGTTGGTATTTCCTCTCCACTCATTCGTTCACGGACTCATGTTCTACTATGAGCTGGATTTCCCTGATCTGGCCCCAACTCCTTCCTCAATATATCGGCATTTATTGTCGTGTGCGAGGCCTTCCTCCGTATCCGACCCCACTTCGGACTGTGGTTGAATATCTTCAATGTGAAGCCGAAGGTAGTGGATGGCCAACATGCAGAGTGCGGAGGCGCCATGGTGAGCAAGATGCCCAATATCACATGGCCCAAAGGTACCTTCGTGTAGACCTATTAAGGGTGGCAACAGCAGTGGTTCTACATCACAGAGCCTCATGACGCCACTCGGCCTGTGGCTCCCGAATTCCAGTCCGGCACACCGATGCGGCTCACCTCCTAGCTAGAGAAGGGCTTGGACTGGTCTTCGTCGAACGAGCTGACAACGCTTCAGACGCGTATCAAGCGCATGGTGGACAAGAACGTCAAGCTTGTCAATGTGATCTAGGTGATGCTCACTCGCTGGATCCTTCCGTGCCAAAGCCGGACTTGCCACTTGTGGGAGTTTGATCCGGCCAAGCACCAGACCTTGCAATGGTTCTTTGGCACTACGCATGAAGACATCTGGAAGGTGCTCTTCAAGGCCAACGAGACATGGCTAGCGACGACCAAAGACCGCGGGCATGACCTGGCCCTTCCCGCTATTGTGGTAAGTTTTCCGTATTTCAAGGTGTATCCTTTACTTGCTTGCTCAAGGAAGATGTCTAAGCTTCCCTATCTGTGTTTTCACGGCCGGACAAAGAAGGCAGAGCGGATTCGGTATCTGGCTCCGCTGCCCGAAGAACCAGCTATCCCGCTTCTGATGAAGATGTCAATTCCGGCGCCCTATCAAGCGCGGGAGAAGAAGGCCAAGAAGAAGGCCAAGGGGACCAGAGGTGGCCTCCACCATAAGGGCACTTCGGACATGACGTCCGAAGACGCCGAAACCCACTCCCCTCTCGCCACCGACGAGGAGGAGGAGGAAAGCAATTCTCCCCTTGAAGGGGGGAACGAAGAAAAGGGCGTCCTCCACACATTTGCAGGCAGAGGCGTCCAAGAAGGGGAAGGCCTCCGCCGCAGACAACCCCGCGTGGGACATTGATAGCAGCTCCAAGTGGCGCCCTGATACATCCATTTTGCATCATGCTTTTATAGCGATATTTATTGCATTATGGGCTGTTATTACACATTATGTCACAATACTCATGCCTATTCTCTCTTATTTTACAAGGTTTACATAAAGAGGGAGAATGCCAGCAGCTGGGATTCAGGGATGGAAAAGGAGCATATATTAGAGACCTATTCTGCACAGCTCCAAAAGTCCGGAAACTTCAGGGAAGCTATTTCCAGAATATATAAAAAATATTGAGTGCAAGAAGTTCCAGAGGGGGGCCACACCCTGGCCACGAGGGTGGGGGACGCACCCTACCCCCTGCCTCGTGGGCCCCCTGGTGGCCCTCCGATGCCCATCTTCTGCTATATGGAGTCCTTCGTTGAGGAAAAAATCATAAGCAAGCTTTTGGGACGAGACTCTGCCGCCACGAGGCGGAACCAATCTAGGGCTCTGGCGGAGCTGTTCTGCCAGGGAAACTTCCCTCTGGGAGGGGGAAATCATCACCACCCACTACAAAAAAATACACTTCCGTGATGATACATGTTTGTCACAGTAGGTCGCGTTTTTTGTCATGCATGTACATCCATGAAGATTTTATGACAGAATCAAGACAGTCATACTTGTGTTGTCGTAGAAGTGTTCCATGACATTACCAAAATTATCATCACGGAAGTGTCCACTTCCATGACAATAAATCGCGCGTCACAGAAGTGCTTTCGTCAAGGGTGACCGACACGTGGCATCCACCATAATGGAACGCGGTTAAGCTATCGGGTCCGATTTTAGATCCGATAACCCGTTAATAGCCCGGACCAATGGGGATTTTCCACGTGAAAAATCATCATTGGCCGCAGGAAACACGTGTTGCCTCACTGTTGGGACAGATGCCATCCACTCATTGGACAGGAGGCGCCAATGATAGGTCGCCACTTGGCCCGACCCAACAGTGGCCCATTCTGGTGAAAAAGGTCGGCCCAGTAAAAATTAGCAGGCCGGCCCATATAAGGCCTACTTGTGTCACGTCCATTTAAGCCCACGGCCCATACGAGATGTGCCAATTCGGCCCGTCAATGGCCCGTTAAAGATTTGACACCATTGTAGCCCATCGTCAGTTCGAGCCCGCTAACAGCCCGCTATATATTTGGGCTCAATATCAGCCTGACGACATTTCGGCCTGTTAACGGCCCATTTAATGGATGGGCCAATTTTCAGGATGTATATATTTCGGCCTTTTAGCGACCCATTTAAATGCTGGGCTAATTTCTGGCCCGGTGTGTCTTTCAGCCTGTTGACGGCCCATAAATCTGATGGGCCATTTGTAGTCGGACCTGAGTTTCAGCCTTTTAGCGGCCCATTTAAGTGTTGGGCCAATTTCTAGCCCAGTGTCACTTTCAGCCTGTTGACGGCCCATAAATCAATTGGGCCATTTATAGTCGGACCTAAGTTTTGGCATTTTAGCGACCCATTTAAGTGTTGGGCTAATTCCCAACCCTATGTGCCTTTCGGCCTGTTAACAGACCATAAATGAGTTGGGCCATTTGTAGTCGGACCTTAGTTTTGGCCTTTTAACGGCCCATGCCCTTGATGGTCCAATACCAGCCCGGTTTCTCTTTCGCCCTGCTAAAGGCCCACAACATAGTTGGGCTGTTTACAATACAGCTTGACTTTCGGCCTCTTAGCGGCCCATGCTCTTCATGGTCCAGTACAAGCCCGATGTCTCTTTCGGCCTGCTAAAGGTCTACAGTATAGTTGGGGCCACCTGTTGCCCGCTTCGATGTCGTCCTGTTAATGACCCAGGAGGTAAGAGGGCCGACCACTAACTTTCGGCCTAGTAACGGCCCATTAACTTAATGGGCCCACTAAAGTTCGTTCATGTCTTTAGGCCAAATTAGATAATATGAGCCCATAACGACAAGCAATTATGCACAGGACCAAAACCGATCAAGCAAAGGTACGTCTTACAGGGAATAACGTTGCACATCCAGCATATATTACAGGAAATTACATCCACTGGCAATCAAAGGTAGATGCCAATGCAAATAAATGAGCAGAACCTAACCATCTATAACGTCACAATCTGCAACCTTAGCACAGATGACGCCCATAAGCATGTGGGCAAGTTCTTGCTGCTTTGCTACACTGTCTCTAAAAACATTGATCAGTTGTTGTGTCGCACGACTCTGCACCTCTGATTCATCCACCATTTCCATCATTGCTTCAGCCATTAATTGGTTCACAAACATACATTTATTCCATTGCATTCGAGACAGAGAATACTGAACAGGTTTAGATCGCGATTTTGGCAGGCTTGTATTATTGATAGTGGAGAGTGTCTCGACCACTGCATCATAACATAAATTAGGGAGGGAACCAAACATATTAATCATGAGTTATTGCCATATTACCTAGCGTAGATTTACTGGAATAAACAATGGGGTTGCCTTGCTGTTTTCAGAGTTTGTCTTCTTATCTTCAGCAGCCTACACAAAATTAACACACTAGCATTGCTATCATTGGCCAGGTCAGATAATAGGAAAGCAACATTGACACAACGAATGTTTGGGCAACTAGCCTACACCAAATTAACACAATATGGCACAACTATCATCAGCCAGGTAAGGTAATACGAAAGCAACGTTGACATAGTGAATGAATGGGCAACCAGAGAAGCACTACAATTCAATAATGTGCATGATATGAGATAGTACATTCATGCAGCTCAGTATGCAAAACTACCAGGCAGTTTTCCTTACAAAAATCAACATTGGCGCCTTTAACATTTTGCTACAACTAGTATTAGATCAAATAAAGGTTAGATTCATGCCGATTAACAAAATACATGCTGATTGAAAAATATAGTGATATACAATAGGTACTTACATCAGCATTGGAGCACAGAGAATTCCCGCAAGTTATTTTCCTCGAATACGATCCCAATGGAGGAAGTCTTGTATCGTTTAACCTTATTTTCTAAAAGAGAGATGGGTAAGAAACATGTAGAAAATATGATCAGAATGCTATAAAATTTCATGATGCGAGGATACGCACATGCTTCTTAGAATGGAGTTGACATTCTTTTGCTGGACTGGAGCGGACTAGTTCTTTGGCCTCTGGAATCTGCTTAGTATTAGTGGGAATTGGGTTTCTCTCTGCTAGAGCAGTATCTATGAAAAATGGAGTTGGTTTATTATCTCCTGGCATTTGGATCTTTTGCAAAGACCTGGTTTGTAACCCTTTAGATTCTAACATAGCCGTCTTCCCCTTGCATGCCTTATACGGAAGATTGGTGATTCAATTATAAAACATGCTACAACAGAGATGGAATAGGTACCGAAGAATAGAAAGGCATGACATATTGACATGTATTCCCTCCATCCAGAAATAAATGGATGGGTCTAGGCGTATTTCAGTTCTAGATACATCCAGTTTTATCCATTTCCGCGACATTTAATCCGGACGGAGGGAGTATGATGTAAGAGCTAGGGATATGACAGGACAACATAGTAAAAAAACACTGAAAAACCCACTGCAGAACCAAAGTATTCAAACCCACTGATATGAGATAGTACACTCATGCAGCTCAGGATGCAAAACTACCAGGCAGTTTTCCTTGCAAAAATCAACATTGCGGCCTTTAATCATACATTTTGCTACAACTAAATTTAGATCAGATAAAGGTTGGATTTCACGCCGATTAACAAAATACATCCTGATGTAAAAATATAGTGATATACAACAGGTACTTACATCTACATTGGAGCAAACAGAATTCCTGCAAGAATCTTTCCTCATAAACGATACCATTGCAGAAATTCTTCTATCTGTTAAGCTTATTTTCTAAAAGAGAGATGGGTAAGAAACATGTAGAAAATATGATTAGCATGCTATAAAATTCCATGATGCAAGGATACGCACACGCTTTTTAGAATTGAGTTGACATATTTTTGCTGGACTAGAGCGGACTAGTTCTTTGGCTACTAGAATCTGCTTATTATCAGTAGGAGTTGGGTTTCTCTGTGTTGGAGCAGTATCTATAAAAACTGGAGTTGGTTTATTATCTCCTGGCATTTGGATCTTTTTCAAAGGCCTTGTTTGTAACCCTTTAGATTCTAACATAGTCGTCTTCCCCTTGCATGCCTTGTATAGAAGAATGGTGCTTTAATTATAAAACATGCGACAATAGAGAGATGGAATAGGTACTGAAGAATAGAAAGGCATGACATATTGACATGTATTCCCTTCATCCAGAAAAAAATGGATGGGTCTAGGCGTATTTCAGTTCTAGATACATCCTTTTTTATCCATTTCGGCAACATGTAATCCGGACGGAGGGAGTATGGTGTAAGAGCTAGGGATACGACAGTACAACACAGCAAAAAAACACTAGTTGAATGTAAAACTGTATGCTAGCGGAATACGTACAGAAATAACTATGGAAACATACACGTGTGATTGGGAAAATAAGATGGCATTGCAACAGATCACTAGAACAACACTTCAATGTAAAAAAACATGGTATGGAGACAGATGAAGTACATACTGATGAATAACAATGCATAAGATATTCAGAAGCATGATGTCCAAATTAAGCAGATGGCATTGTGATAGAGTAGAATGACAGTACTTGAATTTGAAAACATGTTATCATGAATGGAATAGGTACTGAAAAACAGGAAGGCATGACATATTTACATGCATGATCGGCATGCTAAGCACATGGCATTGCAACAGAGTAGATACGCTCCAGGACATTATATGCATGTTGTACCCATATCACAGGCCAAGTTAGAGCAAGGACCTTGTGGGGTGAAGAGGATTCATCATCTTTCTGCAAGTCTTCTGAAGAACTGCCTTTACATGTTCCATTATATTGGGTATCATTGACATCAAGTTTATTGGCCTTTACATTGCTCCATGAGGTTCTTGTGGATATATCAGTGTGTGCAATTATATCTGACATGCATGGAAGACAACTAGTAGTTAGATTTATGTACTGAGTGCCTATAGGAGACGACATAAATAGTAGGACTGGGGTTAACTAGCAGCAACAGGTCTCATAAACTAAAGGGAGAACACACATGAAAGCTACAGAATATGTAACATTTGTACTCGAGATTAACTAGATGGCACACAAAAGTATTAAAGAACAACATAGGTAGTACTAGAAGTGGTATAATACTATACTCACCAGCCTATGGGATAGCATTGGCTGATGGATGATAACTATGGAACAACGTTACCTAAAGAACAAGTATCTTAGCTGAACTATGGAACAACGTTAACTTCTGAACAAGACCCGTAAGAGATCAGCATGAATATACAGTGAAATGTGATGATCTATTTTCCATGCTTAGATGAATAACAAAGACATAAATGTTGCACACAAGTAAGATGAGGGTACAACCTGTCTGGCTGCCATCCATAGGAGTGAGCATCATGTGCTGACTTGTCGATGGCCCTGCAGTTGTTGTGGCTGTCCATGTTGGGCACGTGCATTCGATGCAGGGAACTGTTGAGTGGGGACTATAGCTCCCATCTGGTGTATGCTTCCCTTGTTGGAGCAGCTGCGGTGAGTCGGAAGACGGTGTATCTGAAGATGCAAATAACACATAATGTTAAGAATGACATATCTCTTTGATCTAAAGAAATACACTAAGAGATCAATAGCAAGGAACGAGAGTGGTCACACGTCTGTTGACTGAAGACTAAATTGGGGTCACACGATTTTATTTTATTTTGGTACTATCCGATCTACGCCGGATGGCTGGCCGTCTTGTACCTCCCGGCTGGCACTGTTCAGAATCTTCCCCGAAGAGCCAGCGACCAACGGCAGAGCAGCCTGCCTCCGCCGTCTATGGCCCTGGCCAAAACCCTGCTCCCCGCCCCACCGCACTGCCGTGGTTGCGCCGCCCCCGGGACAATCCATAAAGACTCCCTGTCATCCAGATCCGGCGGCGGCAATACCTTCAACCCACGCAACTCTAAAAGATAGACATCTAAGAGCTACTTCCGTGGTGAACTTGCAGCCCCGCACCCTTACGTTAGACACCAGCCAACCGGCAGCCTAGGAGCTCCGCCGCCTCGAGGGGTGCTGCTTCCCATTGGGAATCGATTGGCCCAGAATAAAAATTCAGACAACTGACGCCTAAATAAAGTGATTTGAGATGAGGATGCGACCTATCTAGCGGCATGGTGAAGTAGGCAGGTCCAGCTGCCGAGTTGGTGAGGCCGGCGCGGTTGCGGTGGCGACCGGCGGCAGGGAAAGAGCGATGTCGCGATGGTCGACGGCTACGCGGAAGCAGCGCCAGGACTCTGGACGGATCCGAAGTTAGAGCCGCTCCGGCACAGTGAACAACGGCGGGGGTGAATCGGCTCTGGTACAGTTCATGCGGCCGTCGTCGAGGCAGCACCAGCAGCACGGAGTAAGAGGCACACGGCCCAGTGCACGACGGCAAATGGACAGCGTCTCCGGCATTAGGGAGGAGGGCAACTGTGAAATTGGTGCGGTGGGGGCTCCATTGAGGTGGGGCTGAGGTTTCGCGGCTCGGGAGAAGGGAGCTTCCCGGGGACAAGGTGATTTGGCGCCCACGAGGTATGAATGGGGGTGGTCGGGTGGGGGGGATTGGGAGGGGAGTGGAACCATGTCTTACGGACGCATTTGTCTAAAATGTGAGGGGGAGTTACAGTTCTACCCTTTCCTATAGGCTTCTTGGCTTGGGTCTGTGTACTGAGGGTCGGGGATAGTAGAGTAACTTTGCTTCTCCCCAAATAGTGGGCGGGAGCGATTTCGGGCAAGGAGGACGTGCTTTGAACTATAGTGGGCGCGAGCAATTTCGGGTGAGGAGAGCGTGTTTTGCCGACCATGGTTTATGAATTATTCAGCACATGTCATTTCCGACGAGGAGAAGGCGCGCTTGGATGAAGTTACAAACCTACCCTCGATGTACAACGGGCCAATTCATGCGTGTCCCACATAGGACGGTAATTTCGCGTCTCCCATTTATTTGCTCAGGCAAATTCCACTGAGAAGAGAGGATGTTTAACGGTTCGTTCGAATTTTGGGAGATTGAGCATCCACGTCTACCTTCCCAAGTCGATTCGGATCAAATTTTGAAATATTAGCTTGCCACTTCTTTTTTAGATGGAGAGATGATGCTCGAGAGTAATGTGTTTTTACATGCTCGTTCCTAGCGATTTACTATATGACAAATAGTTGACCCACTCAAAAATGTGAATCAAACCCAAAATGAAATATCTCGATTCAATGAAATAGCTCGTTCAGTAGGTCAAAATAGTGAACTAAATCCAAAATTGAACACCTCAATCGAGTAGCATGTTGTACAGTATTATAGTACTCCATGAACATGTTGAAAGTCAAATTAATGAACTAGTTTGATATACGCATATATCTGTTCATGTGTGGATTGCAGACAACATGTTCTCCAATTTAAATATTTGAATGCAAGTTTATATCGAAACATGGTTTATATTAGTCTTTGATGCGTAAAACGCGACCTCCCCCTCTCCCGGACTCCTGTTCTCTCTCTCTCTCTCTCTCTCTCACCAACAATCTTCAATTCTGTCGCACGCATCCGACACAAAAACCTTGTTGGTCCCTCTCTCTTTCTCTCCATCTCTCTCTCTCACTCTCTCTCTCTCTCTCTCTTTGTGTGTGTGTGGGGGGGGGGTCTTTCTAGTTCGCATGCATATATACACCATCTATAGGTCTCTCTCGCACACTATGTATGATACTCTAGCTAGTCCAAGCTAGATATCTTGGGTGCACTCATCGTACGCATACAAATTCCTGGCTCTTTGTCCGTAACTCTCTCACGCACCACTATGTCGTCTCGGAGCTCTTCCCCCCTCTCTCAAACTCTCCATCCACCTGGGTCACACATACACATGCATATCTCACTCGCACTCGACAGGCCCATCTAAAACTCTATCTCTCCCCCTCGTTCTCTCTCCATCTCACATGCGCGCACACACAATCTCATGCCCAGCTAGCCAAGTATGATGGTCTCTCACTCAATTGTAGGCACATGCAGTCCCCCCTATATGTATATGACTAGCTAATCTTAGTCTCCATCACAAACATGTGCATGGTCTATCTCGATTTCTCTCGGGGCATCTTTCTATCGCGCATCCACTACCTCCATCTCCCACCCATATAGTCCCCTCACGATATCGACGGGATCTCTCTATCACAAACACACCCTCTCTCCCTCCCCATGCATGCGTCCATGCCATCCATGTGTCCCACTCAACCTTTGTTCCTTATTGGCCAGACCACTATTGGACATGTGCTACAGGGGTGTCTCTCTCCGTTGCAAACAATCACACACTAGCTATCTTCGTGTATCTCCTTACCTCGCTTTTCCATCTTGGAGATGCATGCGTGATATGTTCGCATAAGAAACGAAAAAACACACACTCTCTCTAATTTATCGTTTGTTGTCACTTTCTCTTTCACACACATACTCTTTTTGCACACTTACTCATTATCCTTCACACGCACTTGATCTGTCTGGACTGAGGCACTCTCCTCGGTCCGTAGCATATAGATTTATTGAAAAGTCAAACATCACAAAGTTTGACCATGTACGTGGAGAAAAAGAATTACATCTAGTACGGCAAACATATACCATTAGATTCACCATGAGATGTAGTTTTGTATGATGTATCTTTGGTATTGTAGATATAAAAAACATTTGCGTAAACCTGATCAAAGTTTCCAAAGTTTGACTTCTAAATTTTTTACATGCATTGCATTATCGAGCGGATGGAATATCTCTTTCCCCCTCTCAGCTATCTGATGCACCACTCAACCTTATCGGGGCTCCTCAATCTCTCCCAAACTTTATTGGTCAGTTTGGTTCGTGACCTGACCCTCATGCCTTGATGGCCGGTACTGCCTTGTGTGGACGCGAGATGTAAAATATTTCTACCTGGCCAGGCTTGTGTTGTGCTGAAGCGTTTGGTTCATGCCTGGGCCAGGCAAAGCATCAACGTCCCATCAATCAATCCATGCATCAATTATCTAATGCTAATATCCATTCATGTTGTTGTTAGCCTCGTGGCCACACGACCAGGCACGGCCAGGCATTCGAAATCGGTCGCCTGGGCCAGGCTACTTGCAGTGTCTGGAGTTCAGCCAGGCTAATTAAAGTGCAAGGGAACCCAGGCAGGCGGGCTTTCTTTTTCACAGGGTAGCAACCAAAAAAGCGTGCATGAAATCCAGCCACAACCCCAGGCCAGGCAAAAGATGCTCAGGACGCAAGCCAAACTGGCCTTATATCTCCCTGGTTCACACATACACATGTCTCGCTTGCGCTATACATATAGACCCATCCAACACTCTCCGCCCTTGTTTTCTCTCCATGTGACACGCACCCCCCTAAGTACCATAATCCCTCACTCCATCATAGGCGCAAGCACTCCCCCCCTCCTAAGTATGATTATCTCTTACTAGCCATCAGGAACACACGTATTGTCTCCTTCCATCCATACGTCTATCTCGATATCTCTCGGGGCATCTTCTATCACGCACACACCTTGTCACTCGATCTCCCACCCATTTAGTCCCATCACGATCTCCAGGGGATCTCTCTATGACAAACATACACTCTCTCCTCCCCATGTCTGCATTTTCTCCGTACGTCTCTCTCGACCTCTCTCCCTTGTTTTCCTGACCCCTCTTGGCCACGTGCTAGGGGTCTTGCTCTCTCGGTTCCAAACAACCACACACTATCTCCTCACCTTGCCTCCATTGTCGAAGATGCATGTGTGATATGTTTGCATAAGACACGCACACTTTTTCTCTACTTTTATCATGTGTTGTACATGTCTCTTTCACACACGCACACACACTTTTCTCTCTCTCTCTCTCTCTAGTTAGGGACCGTCACGTCCATAAGCATATGGATGTTTTGAAAAGTCAAACCTCAGAAAAGTTTGACCAGGTATATGTGGAGAAAAACATTTACATCTCGAACGGTCATTAGATTCATCACAACATGTACTTACTTCATACTATCATTTATCTTTGGTATTGTAGATATAAGTAATTTCTTTGTAAACTTGGTCAAAGTTTCAAAAGTTTGACTTAAAAATTTTGGAACTACATTATCGAATGGAGGGAGTAGCTCTTTCTCTCTCTCTGCTATCTCTCACGGGCCTCCCCTCTCACTCGAACTCTCTATACCGACGGATTATACGCTCACTGTGTCAAAGTATAGCTCCATATATTGTTTTGTTGACCGGTCAACCAATCCACATGCTGCCTTGTAAACTCGTGTTCTGTATCTTCGTGTGCTGGCCCATGTGGCAGTGGGTGAAAATAAGTAAACTAGAGGCCCATCTGACACGCGGTGAAGTAAACAAAGTTGAAACCACACGGGGTAGCACCCCGCATGCTAGTAAATTGAGGGCGCATTGAGGACAAACTTCTTGCGCGTGAAGGATGCACTCACGCACAATTCACCACTACGCGGCAGCATGCACAGAAGGACACGCACTCGCGCACGCCCAACACACAACACACACCAGCACACGTGTACACCGGCGTCACCACCGGTGAGATGGACGGCGAGGTAGCCAACTAGCAGAGGCGGCTCAAGCCAAAACCGCATCCGGCGAGCCTGGACTTCATCAGCAGCCTCCCCGACGACATGCTGCTCATCATCATCGGCCTCCTCCCCACCAAAGCTGCCGTGCGGACCGCCCTGCTCTCCCAGCGGTGGCGCCCCCTCTGGCGCTGCATCCCCCTCAACCTCACCGTCGATAGCTACCTCTGCGATGGGGATTGCAAACGCATGGCCGCAGTCTCCAAGATCATTTCATCGCACTCTGGGCCAGCCAGATGCCTTGACATCCGCATGTTCAGTACCAATTGCAAGGTCCAACCCAAGTTCGACGAGTGGTTGTTATCCCGCGCCCTAGATCAGCTCGAGGAGCTCAACTTTGAAGCTGGACGATGTCGCTCTCTACCACCGTCCACGCTCCGCCTCACGCCAACGTTGCGCCACGCTAGCTTCAGCTCCTGCTATCTTCCCCAGATTAATGTCACGCCCGCCCTTCTTCTCCCTCAACTCAAGCAGCTCGACGTCTTCGACATTGTCATCTCGAAGAAGGCTATGGAGCACCTGCTCTGCAGCTGTACTATGCTCGAGTACCTTCGTCTTGAGCAGATCCACGGGTTCATTAGCCTCCACATCGCCTCGATGAATCTCCGATGGATTTATGTGTCTTGCTGGCCCTGCAACAAGACATCAATTGGGAAGAGATCACTCCAGATGTTCCACATTATGGTCATTGAGAATGTGCCTTTCCTTGAGAGATTTCTTGTATCGGATCTAGAAGGTCCAACAAAAATCAGGGTCATTGACGCGCCGAAATTGACAACATTGGTGTACTCGTCTACCAAATTCTCCGAACTCTTTATTGGATCCGTAATCGTTCGGGTACATCACTCATCTTCTGCTCTGCCTTCTTGAAATTCACATTTTTAAATTTCTTCTTGATGTATTTACCACCGTCTTCCAGAAAATGATTCCCACAAGCTTGACCTAGTCCATGCGCAAAGTGAAGATCTTAGCACTAAAATCTATCGGCCCCAATTTGGATCAAGTTGTTGGATTCCTTACATGCTTTCCGTGCACGGAGAAGCTACTCATCGAGGTGAAACTTCTTTCCTATAAGTAAACGGTAATCACAACGTAGCTCATTTTTTTCGTAATTTTCCCAAATTACGATGACAAGTGTAGTGTTCAAAACTTCATCTACGCACTGCACCGAAAGAAATGTTTTTAGTATTCTTTCTCACATGATCACCTGCATCGTTTTTATGCTGTATTACTATAGTAGCCTAGGCTAGTCATAGTGGAAAGTAACTTAGACTACTCAAGTAACTCTATGGTTACCCTAAGAGCAAGTACTACCTCCGTCCTGGTTTACTCTTCCAATTTTGTAGTATCAAAATTTGACCATAGATTTAACTGACAAAATGTTAATGCATGTCACTAAGGACTATATCGTTGGATTCGTATTTGAACATAATTTCAAATGGTGTAATTTTTAGTGACATGCATTGGCATTTTCTTAGGTAAATCTATGGTAAAAAATTTATACTAAATATGAGGTAGTATTCCCTCCGTCCCAAAATTCTTGTCTTACATTTGTTTAGATACGGATGTATCTAACACTAAAATGTAACTAGATACATCCATATTTAGACAAATTTAAGACAAGAATTTTGGGATGGAGGGTGAACAAAAGTGGGCTATGTAGGCCAACACATGTGCCAAATTCAATTGTGATGCATTTGGCATCGATGCCCCTCCATTGCTCACCTGGTGCCCCAATCTGGATCACCTACTTTGCTCCGGTGCCAAATTAACTCACACAATGAAAAAACACTACGTGGGAGAGAGAGAGAGAGAGAGGACTGAGGCAATAAAAAACACTTGTTTTGGAGAGTGAGAGGCTGGTGTAGTTGCTTTGATTGATTTGTTTATACATGTGGGTCTGTGTGCACAGCGGTGTCAACTCTCTCACATCGCGAGAGCGGTGCCAAAATCTTTTGATTTGACATCGATGCGTATTATGTGGCATACTTTTGCGAAATATGGCATCAGCCACATAGTGGAAGGAAACAAATGCCCAAGCTCTTCACGTGCTCCTAGTTATATGAGAGGAAACAGAGAGAGAGAGAGTGAAAAAATATCACTAGCCAGCCAACCCTATCGTATGAGCGAATGATATTGGTACCTCTTGATGACATGGCAATCTTATGCAGCCAGCTGCTCTAATATGTTCTCTTCTTTTGCAGATAAAAAAAGACCCGAAAGTGAAAAATGTGCTGCACTATGACAATCTCATCGAATGCCTTGATCTCTGTCTTACAGAAATTGATTTAATCGACTACCGAGGCAGCACATCTGAGATTAAATTGGCCAGGTTCTTTGTTCTGGAGGCAAGTGTGCTCAAGGTAATGTGGTTTGGCGTTCTCTGGCGCAACAATGAATGGCGTGCTGATCACCGCAAGCGTCTAAGCCTAAATGACAAAGTCTCCACAGAAACTGAATTTGTTTTTAAAACATCAAGTGGCCAGAGACTCGAAAACTTATTTGCCCATTAGTGACTTGTCAGGGCGGTGGATTTTAGTTTGTACGATAATGTTGCATCCACCTAAAGTAATGAAAGTTCTTGCGTAAACTTCCTAGTAATTCCCTCTTCGTAGGTGCAGCATTACTCCTAACATTTGTAATATCAGTTTGAAACTTGTAATATTGCCGTGTCCAATTCCTGCGTTTTCAAAATCCTGCGAATCAAACAGGTCCTGAGTTGGTGATGATGTTGTGCCTCCCATCTTTCACCAATAGCCGTCGGATCTAGATCTGACGCATAGAAACCAAGCTTCTCCATTTTTGCAAAAAGATGCCCGCACTTGTTCCCTATTTACAAACAACTCCTTGTCTCTCACAATCAGCCTTATCTCCTCCCCACCACATCTAGAAGGTCGTGGAAAAATCTGGCGCAGTGGCCACTACCGGAGCCGTCCACCCCCAATCTTGGTGTTCTGTGCAATGCACGGGCATCTACGCACGGGAAATTATGTCGAACAGGGCTAGTTGTAAGCAGGCTAGCTCTACAGCCATGATGATAGTGACTGTAGATGGTGAGGCTGACTATGGTATGTCGAACACGGCGCATATACTCAGGTGTCATCTCCGGCACAAGGTCTTGTCACTTCACTGTGAGGAGCAGCATGTAATAATTTGACCAACGGGTAGTACAGTGCTAGTACTCCTACTAGTACTAGTAGCACCACCGTCTAGATTTAGGAGTACTACAACGTCCATCTAGATTTTAGTATTTGACTAGCAATATCTAGTAATGCATGTCACAGAAATGTACTACTCCCTCTGTAAATAAATACATGGTGTTTTATTCCTATCGGCGAGAGAACTTGATGTTTTTTGCTAACTAGAGTACTAATAGGATTACATGCAATGAACTAAACACTTCATGTCATGTTTGGTATTCTCAAGTCATTGAAAGCATGCACGGCCCACATCTCTCATTGGTTGATATGTCACGAAATAAGAAACAAGGAGGGAGTTAATGCACTGTGCCTAAGTATTTTGGGATTATTTGGTTTTCGTAAGGTGACTTACACAACATTTTTGTTTACATGCATTAACATTTTATTAGTTAAATCAAAGGTCAAAACTTGGCGCAAAATGCAAAGGGGACCAATAAACCAGGAAACATCAAACTTCTCTCGTTTGGCCCCAACTAGAGGTCCGGTGAGATGACTATACTGCACCGGCACGGAGGGTGATGCAGCTTCGTTAACTTACGGCAACTGCCTTTGGATGAATGACACATGGGCCCTGGGGGGTGGTTGGCCCACCTATCATACAGCCAAAGGCAGGTGTAGTAGAGGGCCGAGGAGTAGTACAAAATCCTACGCACCTACGCATGCTAACCAAGGGCAAGAGTGTTCACTCGAATCGCAAGATCAGTTGTACGCTAGACCCATGGAGGCGATGAGCGCGAGCATCAGCCGGCTGTGCCAGATGGTCCACGACGCCGGCCTGTGGCCCGGCACCAAGGAACGTCTCCAGGTAGTATTGCTTGAGGCTGCCAGGACGAGGGGCATCTTGGACGACAACTTTGTCTCCTTGTTTGACAAGGTCCTCGTCGGTTTCCTCGACAAGTTCACCATCGTCAAGAAGCTTGCGGAAGACTTTGACGTAAGCCTCCAGCCGACGCGCCCAGGCTCTGTGATGCCCGCCACCCTCAATGGCCACTACGGTGACAACCTCTTCGACGCACTGGTGGCCCTGCGACTGCCCGCCGTCGCGCTGGAGAATGTCCACCTTGAGGTCGCGCTTGTCGAGCAGCTCCTGGCACAGCAAGACACCAACGACATAATCACCCACGTCTAAGCACAAATCGTCCACAAGGACTACTACATTCAAGAGGAGGATGATAGGACGCTGGCCTTCTTGGACCGCAGGGCAACCTTGGATGGCACTGTTCAGAAGCACGTTGAGCTCGCCGCCAACGCCGCCGCTCCTCACATGTCGGTTGGTGACCCGGCGCACTAGGGCATGAGGATGTCGTTGATGGATCCATATGTATTTTTATCTTTCCATCAAATCCATGTAGTAGTATATGATACTACAGTAATTATCTTACCTTTCGCATCAACTTCATAATTTTCGTACATACTCCACGCATGAATGGCGCCAGAACCAAACTTCTCATTACTCTAGGAAAAATCGTTATTTTCTATCTATCGGTCGCGCCATGGAGCAGAACCAAATTTTACAAGTTACGAGTTCAAAAGGAAAAGCCTACCGTGTTCGTGTCGCACCCCCACACGGTTGGTCTGGCACGCCGCTCAAGCGGGAATGCGTGCGGTGTTGCATTTTCACTTACAAGTGGGACCGCAGTTGAGCAAACTGATTATCGGCAAACCCCCACCCCGCCCACCGCGCGATGGCTGAGAAAACAGGAGGGAGAAGAGATGGTTGTAGCATGGACTCCAAGAAAATTGGTGTCGGATGGGACTCGTGTGGGTGGCATGTGACGTACTGCTAGACTTGAATGCTAGTTATGGCCCATGCCACCCCACTATATCGAGCCTATATCGAGGTACGTAGAACAAATTTCCTGCAGTCCGTGCTCAGCCCTCCTCTATCTCTCTTCTCAGCCAGCCAGCGGACATGCAGAGCCCATCGTCTGTTTGCTCACATGCGGCCCCACATGTCAGTGAAAACGCAAGAGGACGCACTAAACCTGCACATCTTTCACCTCGGCGTGCTGGTGATGAAAAACAAATCCAATAAAGATCTTCGGTGGCCGCTTTTGGAGTTACTCAAGAGTAGTAAGATTCTATTTACAGTTTAACCCAAGATGCACATCTCGTGGCTTCAACGACCACTCTATTTTCTTTCATGACATGACCTGGATGTTGGATGTCCCATGTGTCGGCAAAAGGAGGAAGAACCCGACCAAATCTTCGATTGTGCTCTCGGATTAGACTAGTTGTGCTAACTTAAAAATTTTATTGTGTACTCCCTCCGTTCCAAAATACTTGACTTCCATTTGTCCAAAAATGGATATACCTATATACTAAAACATGTCTAGATACATATATATTTTGACAAATAGAAGGCATGTATTGTGCAAGGGAGGGAGTAGAATGGATGCATGTTTTTGTATTGGGAAGAAGAGTACATCCATATATTGATAGAGCGCAATTTATTAGACGCTCTATCACGTTTAGCTAGCACAGATGATAGAGATGAGATTAGTGCACTCGCTAATACTCCTACTTGAATAGAGGATAGACATGAGACTAGATGCGAGGAAGCAATGTCTACTTCTTTACACTCGAAGAAGAAAGAAGCACGCAAGATCGAGCCTCCGCAGATCAACAATGAATGCATCGAGACGGAACTAATCCAACTTACAGGAGTAGTAAAATGTATTCTTGTGGTTCTTTTTTTCTTTGGTCTTGCTTTTCTAGTCAAAATTATCGTTGGAGTTCGTGCAAAATGGAGGTCCGTTTGGGTTCGTGCGTTGGAGTTGGCCTTACAAGTGGGACCGCAGTTAAGGAAACCAACTATCGGCAAACCCCCACCTCGCCCGCCGTGCGATGGTTGAAGTTAGAGAAACGACAAGGTTGAAGAGATTGCTCTAGCACAGATTCCAAGAAATAATATGGTGTTAGATGGATGTCGTGGTGGTGGCGTGTGACGTACTCTTCGACGTGAATGCTTGTTCTGGCCCATGCCACCCTACTACTCCTACTATATAGTACTAGTATCGAGGATTCGAGGTGCTGGTTACGTACAGCGAACACATTAACATACGGCTACAGTAAAAACACCCGCCCGACGCGCGAAGCATGTGAAGCTAGTACAAATAGTGTACTACTATTGTTGATTGGCCTCATCCGATAACCTTTTGCAATATACGTACAATTATGTATTCGGAAAAATATTTTTTGCCTCGTCGCACCACTCACTCAGAGAAGCGACTCGAAAGTCATTCATAAATTTAGTAAGTTTATCATAGGCATATCATTTTATTACATAAAACAGGTCATCAACCCACATTGACAACGAGGATACATTATAAATACTAAAGTTTTCACCACATAATAAATAACAAGCAATGAAATGAACTTCAACTCAACCATTCCTCGGCGTTGGAAGCGCTTGCTTTGAACCACAAGTGATTCTCTGGGAGGGGCCATCGATTGTCGATCTGGAAACCAACGTAGGACTGATCATCCAGGCTGAAGCGGCCTACTATATCAGTACCAGGGTAGGGAACCACCGAAATGTCCGAGGTATAGACATAGTTGCTTCTCATAAATGGTAGTAACGTTGTGTCAACAATAGTTGGATCACCTTTCACCATCATCAGTTAGTTTTGTCCAAGGAAAAGCGAGTTTTCTCCAACAC
This sequence comes from Triticum urartu, assembly GCF_056163025.1. Classification (NCBI taxonomy): domain Eukaryota; kingdom Viridiplantae; phylum Streptophyta; class Magnoliopsida; order Poales; family Poaceae; genus Triticum; species Triticum urartu. The sequence goes on from NC_141876.1 coordinate 447,261,926, forward strand.
TATCAATTCTGTACCAGGGAGAAGGAGTTGGCGCTAGCACACTAGTATCCATCCCGAATACCATGCAACGGGTGTTGGAATAGGTCCGGAGAGTGCGACCATGGGAGACTACACCTGCTTCCTCAGCAGTAACATCATCAGTGGGTTGTATACACACAAGAAGAGGTGATCCATCGGAATTAGTTGCCAGGCGCCACAGAGTATATGGTCGCTGCTCGTCCTCATGCTCGTGATGATCACCATCATCATCTCCCCCTTGGTTATAAAAATTTTCAAGTATAGGTGGTGGGATGTTCGCAGGACCTTGGAAACACAAGAAGAAGGTTAATTAGTAAAGGGAAACTTGCTAACCCGCATGCATGTGGATGAAACAATTATAATTACGGTGGAAGACAAACGTACCGAAACTACGAGGATCCCATGCAAAAAAAGTGCCACGAGTGGTGGCAGCAAACACAAGGCCCTCGTATTGAATTGCATCACAGTACTCATTCGTGTACATAAACTGATTTTTGAGCAATATCCATCGAGTCAAACCACCAAGGATGGCAACAAGCTTGTCGAAGATAGCAACAACTTGATAGTTGTTGTAATTCCAAGAGCGGTTGGGAACTCGACAAATTGCTATCTTCCGTTGAAGACAGTCACCATGATCATATTTGAACATGCGTACAATACCGGTGTGCTCAACCTCTGGGCAGTCTGCTGAGATTTTTGGAAGTGGAACCCGGTCATGAGTGTACACATTCACAAGTTCCCACTCACAGTTGGACCCAATGTAAACAACCCAATCTCCATTTGCGCCCGCCCAAGCCTTGCCCTCAAGCGATGGCATCTTAACATCATACATATCATTATCAAGCGGCATCAACTTACACAGGGCGAGGCCTCCGTCGTGCCGGCGCCAGTCATCAGGGTCACGGCGAAGAAGATAGGGGAGATCAAACCGCTCCTTGACTCTTGGGTTCTTTGTAATGATGTTATTGGGTCGAGAATGGGCTTGAACGAACTTGCCATGCTAGCCGAGGTGATGATGTCGCACTGATTAATGAGTTCATCCACCACGTCATCTTTCAGATCGGGGCAAGAATAAAAGGGTCGTTTCCGGCCTGTTCCCTCCATGGAGAAGACGATCGAACAATGGCAGAAGAAAGGGTGAAGGGCTGAAGGAAAATGGAGGAGGGAGAGGAAGAGCGTGCGACAGCAGTTACAAATCGAGAGGGAAAGGCGAAGAGTCAGTGGACAGTTGCGAGTTTGCCATGGTTCACGAAGAGGCGCCCCGGCCTACACCTCCGTTCGGAAATACTCCTACTACTCGTCGTCGTCTTACTGATATGTTGGAACGGGACCACATGTCAACGAAACATGGTGCGTAATTTCTCGTGCAAAAAGCGATCTGGCCGCGTTGGACCGAGGTGCCGCATTAGTTATCGACCTTTATTTTTTTAATGGTGTGCCGATTAGTTTTGAAGCACGACTAACTGGTACTGTACACAGAGAAAATATAAACTACTCTAGCACTACTCCACCTCCAGTACTAGTAGTATAAAAAAGATATATAGGCTGGAGCTTCAGCGCTTTCTTGCTAACGGCTGCCCACTTGCTTCTCACACTACCACCCTCTCTCCAGATCTAAAAAAGACAGCCCCTCTCTCCCTCCTCACCGGTGGTCACAGATCTGCCGGGGAAGAAAAGGACGTGCAGCGTTGACGCACTCGTCATCGGCAAGCGAGGTAACGCACTAACGACAAGGTCGTCCTCTCATACCTAGAGCCCGCGCGGGATGGCCTCCGTCCCCAAGCTCGTTGTCGTGGTGTGTGTGGAGGATGACGACCATGAGCGAAGCCACTTCCCGCCGACCCTCAGGTATGGTACCTCTTTTCGAACAATAACCTTGTTCTATTGCCCCATCTGCCACGTCGTTGCATGTGGATCTTTTTCCACTCCACCATCTTCCAATTTGCTATCCTCTGCTCTGCTGGCCACGCAGACGAAAACCATAATTTGTACTATTAAACGAATCCCTACTTCATGCAGACTAATCCATGTCTGGGTTGAATAAGGAAAGGAAGGGAGACTGTTCTGTCCAAGAGAGTAGGCATCGAACCCGCATCTTGGTTGAAAAGGGGAAAATCAGTAGCTAAGGAACGAGTCTCGTGTCTCTTGGTTGAAGAAGGGTAGAAAGGCTTGACAACGCAATAGAGAATGACCAGTCGATCGGTTTGTTGTCCTCGCATAGGGAAAAGGTGGATAAAGTGAAAAAAGGGGACGTAATCCACATATGCTGGCTGGATATTTGTTGCTCTGGGCAACCATACCTCCCTCACCAATCTGCGTCCGTCGAGGTACATCGTACTAGCGCGCCCACTGTCTGAATGGGCCTCCCATGCTCCTATTGCCACTTTTTTGCTGTTAGTATAACGCCAGCAGTCAAATCAAGCAATGCAACTGCTAAAGTGATGCCACATTTAACTAATGCCGCTCTTAGTCTAATGCCACCGATAAATTTAAGCAATGCCATTTAATGTCACTAGATTATTTCAGGGTTAGCTGTTGATTGTGGATGTATTAAATATTTTTCATCTAAGGCATTCTAATGCTATTGCATAGCCAGTATACCAACGATGAAACTTGTTACTACCTTTAGATTTTTGCACTATTAATGCTTATAGATTACATACCTCACTTTCATGAGATAAGTTAATTTTTTTATACAGTGTCACCAAAATGCCAAGGCACTGATGTCATTTTATTTTGGTTAAACTGAACAGACAATTATGAAGAAAAGAGGAAAGTTCAAGAATGGGCACCTACTCCTCCGGCTGTTCTCTTGATTCGTTCGATCAAGTTTTTATGTTTGATCAATTATCAAGATTGGGATAGCAATTTTTAAGGTCCCCCCGAGTTCGAAATGATATTTACCTTGGAGGTACATGGTTTGCAATTTTTTTATATTGTCATTAGTTAATAATGCTAGTTACCTTCAGACTTTTGTATTTGGTTTAATGCTCATGCACAGCTAGTATACCAATGCTGAAACTTGTTACCTTTACATTTTGTATTGTTAATTCTTATAGAAACCTTCCAGTGCTATAGTTTATTGAAATTTGTTCAGTAAAACCATTGTACTGTACCCTGTAATAAACTAACTACTCTACTATTGCACTAGCCACTGGATTAGTGTATATTTGTAGTATTCGAATGGTTTTGCATTAGGGTATGGACATAAATAAAGTGTGGCAAGCTTTCCCAGATATGTGCTCAAGAAAACTACTACCTGTTTTTCTAAATACTAGACATTTGGGTACATTAAATTGAACCACGAAAACGTCTTATATTAAGGAACAAAGGGTGTAGAGTTCACTCAAATTATCCTGGTAAAGCTAGTCACACCTTTGTTAAAATTAATGTTCATTATGTTATCGGAGGAGGTCTGTATGTTTGTCTCTAATGCCTGTCGACTACATACCTGACATCATGATGTAATGTTAAGTCATTTCCTTTTGTATAGTGTCACTGAATTGTCAAGGCGGTGACGGCATTTTATTTTAGTAGAACTGCACAAAATTTTCTGAAAAGAAGAGGAAAGGTCAGGAATGGCTCAGTTTTTCAGAAAAAACTATGTATGCCTTCCTGACATCAGCCGCTGTTGCTTTATTTATTCCTTCAAACAGGTGGTTAGAAACAGTCCTGCTACCTTTTCCCATTAATAAATTGGAATGCTTATATTTTTGAGTCGATGCTTCAACTAGTGCCACTTTTAGAGTAATCACACTATCAATATCTATGCAAATAGGGATGCTCGATTTTAGTGGAACTGCATAAAAAGTCCAACTGGTTCAACATTAGGAGCATGTTTTTTCCAAACCTTTATATCCAATTGGTGGCACTATGAGCTGTTCATTACGAAGGTACATGGTTTGCTACTATCTTGCTACTCTTTTTGTACTGTCATTAGATAGTAATACTAGTGGTTTGCATGTGAATTTATTGGTAGGGTGGACCTACATTGGAGGTGCAGGACAGGATTCAATGATTGGATGCTCAATTTCGGTTGTATCGATTTCACCTCCTCCATCACTGTGAACATGGATATCCTTGGTCTGATGAAGAATAGGCGCTATATTTCTACTCTGAACCAGCAAATCAATTCAGTATGAAATTGTCCAGGGCAAAACATAACTGTATCAAATTGTCCAGTGCAGGACATGACAGATGCTAAGCAGAAGAGACATGTTTAAACCGAAAATACAAGGTGTGGTATATGTTTACTAGCTGCTTGATATTTGTGCAGATAGAGATGTCTGCCCGTTGCTATTTGGCAAACTAACAAAGTGTCCACAATTTTGGTTGAACTGCACAAGAGAATAGTATAGTGACTGCAAGCAGTGCCATTTGAAAATAGACACAGAAAGATTGGATAGTCACTTCATGGACTGCAAAAAAGTAGTATTGTACTATTTATTGGCCAACACTAGGTGCTTCATTGCTTTGGTCTGATTATACTATTCTCTTGTGTAGTCATAATTTCAGTTTCTCTAGTTTTCCACGGCAAGCTGGCGCGATAAGCCATTATGCATTGAATTCCAATGACCGTCGCGCTACCTTCCGCCTATAAGTACTGCTTCCCAGCCTTCTCCGGTGCCACCGTGACCCCACTCGCCATATCCTTATAAGCCCCCATCGGCCCGACGTCGCTTGCCACGTCCGACATGCCCCCGCCCGTCCGCGGTAGGCGACGCTGGAGGCGGTCACTGCTGAAACTAGTGTTCGGGTTTTCACCGGAAGGAAGACGGAGGAGGAGGCATTCTATCTGTCTTTAGATGGCAATGCGGAGATCAAGGAGTTGCTGGAGCGCGACCGCATGGTGGACGAGCAGGAGTTGTTGGAGCGCGACCGCCTGGCGGAGGAGCAGCGTATCGCCAATTTGCGCCGCCAGCGGGACATGGAGCGCCCGCAACTAGACCGCCTACGTGGAGCCGGCGCCCGGCAAATAGCCCTGGAGGCTATCGGGCATGCACACGTTCGCGACGCCGATTTTTAGTACTAGCTCGTCAAGTGGGTTTCCTGCTTGGAAGCCGAAGCTTTGGTGGACCATGCCGGCATGGAAAGGGCCAACGCGCGTGAGCAACGCGCCCTATCGCACCTCTTGCAAGTCCGAGGCGAGGCACACGATGCCGGTGCCGGTGTTTAGCGTGTCCCACAGATGGCGGCCGGCATCATCTAGTTAGCTAAGAGTAAGTTAGTACTTGTACGCTACTAGAGTATTAGTGGGAGTAGATAGTTAACTTGGCTATGATGGTTGTCAATGTGGAAGTTCAGTACTCTATATGTGGATCAGACCTTTTACTTTGCTCTGATTGTTCAACTTTTCGTTTGAACGTATGGAATGGGCTGTTATTTTTTTAAATGGCTTGTATTTGTCCTCCACGAGTTTAGAGGCTGACTTGTGGGCCTAGCAAGTTGACGTGTACACAATCAGGAGATGATTGTACGTGGAGAGGATGACAGCATGGACCCGCCAAGGTCATGGCAGTATGCAAGCAAGTGCCTCCTTATTTCAAGCCAATAAAAAAATGGCTCCTCCTAGTGGATTTCTGACATCTGGGACCCATGCCATTGTCAACGTAGTCAATAAACGAGAGAATTGCACATCGAGCGGCTGACACCAGGGACCAGCAGCTCGCCCAATTATTTTTGTTTTGGGTTAATTTGATAAATGCCACTCCAAATCTGGTGTATCTGAGAAATTCCACTGCAATTTCCAAACTTTGAAAAATGCCATTTCATGCCATTTCTAGTGGCATTTTTTGAAGTCTGGAGTGGCGTTTTTCAAAGTTTGCAAAAATTGCAGTGACATTTTTCAAAGTTTGGAAATTACAGTGGCATTTTCATGAATCGCCATAATTGGAGTGGCATTTATCTAATTTGTTTTTGAGACGGAAGCAGGGTGTCAACTGGGCTGTGCGGGACACTCTGGAATGTCTAAATAGCCTTTTCTTTTATGTTTACCACAGACCAGCCCAGTAGTTTTTTTTCTTTCTAAAAATGGCTAGCCCAGTTTTTTTGTGATTTGTCAAGTAAGTCACTTTATCAGTCTTGTTGGGGTGCAAATATTTCAAGACGAGGAGAGCTTCATTCGGCTGGCCGAGAAAATGGCCTATCAGTAATGAGAAATGGGATGTACATTTTTAAAACACATCAAACCGGCAATTAGTTTCAAATATCTTTTTTTTCATTTCAAGATTTTAAATTGCATTGATTTTTATGCATGGACAATTTATTGGATTTTATATTGATATACATTTATTTTTTAAATCAGTCTGAATGTGACTTGAAATTTCAGGATTAAAAACAGTTCAGGCCGCACCGACATATGCAAAATTTCGTATAATTTTTTAACCGTGGCCACAATATGGGCTGTAATGCTAACAAAAAGAATATGGGCTCCAAAAAACCCGTAAGAATTAGCAAATGGGCTGTAAATTATTTGAAATAATGGCAGATGGGTTGTATGCTGTTTTCCACAGATTTGAGGCTTTCCACATATGGCCTATATACTGTTGGATGTCCATCCAACGCCCGTCGTGCTTCTTCAATCTCCGCTCTTCTTGCTCCAGCCGGTCAAACAAGCGCCGGCGGGGCTGCCTGCTCCCTCCTCCCCGCGGCCGGCTGTGCTGCCGTGCAGGCCTCACCACCCCATCGTACTCCCATCGCTGGCCTAGCCATCCCTCTACTCACCCACACCTGCTGTTATTCTCCAGCGAGGGCAGATGAACCAGTAAACCCTCATACAGTCGTACTCCCCTCCGCATGGGAAACAAAAACAACTGTCGAGTCTTCCCTGTCTCAGTGTCGTTCCCTTCCTAGGCCTCGCCGTCGTCCAATGCCCTGGTGCTCTCGGCGTGGAGTGGTCAACGTGGTCAACGACCGACATGCATCTGAAGTGGACTGTACGTGGAGAGGCTGACAGCTGGGTCCACGGCCGCACGGAAGGAAATGCCTCCTTAGTACGCGCGAAATAATGATTCCTCCACCTGACATCTGGGACCCACTGTAAGGGCCTCTGTACTTCGCGAAAAAAACGTTACTGCCGCTGACAGCTCGGACCCACCAGCTATATCTTCGCACGCAAGGAAGTGCCTCCTTATTATTCACAAAAAATGAATACTCCCCCTGCTAGCTGGGACCTAGTATAGTGGGCCTACTAAGTTGACGGGGACGGAGGGCTTTGTCTACTTAGTCAATATGGACGATTCTAGCTCGACTGACATGTCCATCCAACGGCCGTAGTGCTTCTTCAACCTCTGGTCTTCTTGCTCCAGCCGCCCAAAGCAGCGCCGGTCGTGCCGCCTGCTCCCGCCTCCCGTGGCCGGCTGTGCTGCCGCGGAGGCCTCACCGCCCCCATACTACTCCCACCGCTGGCCAGGCCATCCCTCCACTCCACTCACCCACATCCCCTGTTATTCTGTGGCGACGGCAGCGCAGCCGAACCAGTGAATCCTCGTACTCCTCTCCGCGTGGGCATCCACTGCCGCGTCTTCCCCGGCTCCGTGTCGTCCCCTTCCTAGGCCTCGCCGTCGTCCATCGCCGTGGTACTCTCAGCGCGGCGTGGTCAATGTGGTCAACGACCGAATTCCATCGGAATAATACTGTACGTGGAGAGGCTGACAGCTGGGTCCACGGCAGCCGCAAGGAAGTGCCTCCTTATTTCGTGGAAAATAGTTATTCCTCCACGTGATAGCGGTGACCCACCGGACGGGCCACCAGTATTTTGCGAAAAAAATTGTTTCCCCCTAACTGCTAGGACCCATCGGACAGGCCACCATATTTCACGAAAAAAACGTTCCCCCCGCTGTCAGCTCGGACCCACCGGAAGTGCCTCCTTATTACGCACAAAAAAATGAATACTCCCCCGGCTAGCTGGGACCCACCTTGGTGGGAGGCTGACTTGTGGGCCTACTAAGTTGACGGGGACAAAGGGCTTTGTCAACTTAGTCAATATGAACGATTCTAGCTCCAGTGACCGTACGATGTCCATCCAATGGCCGTAGTGCTTCTTCAACCTCTGGTCTTCTTGCTCCAGCCGCCGAAAGCAGCGCCGGTCGTGCCGCATGCTCCTGCCTCCCGTGGCCGGCTGTGCTGTCGCAGAGGCCTCACCGCCCCCTACTATTCCCACCGCTGGCCAGGCCCTGCGGCGAAGGCAGCCTCACACCGCAGCCGAACCAGTGAACCCTCGTACTCCTCTTCGCGCGGGCTTCCACTGCCGCATCTTCCCCGGCTCCACGTCGTCCCCTTCCTAGGCCTCGCCGTCATCCACCGCTGTGGTGCTCTCCGCTCGGCGTGGTCAACATGGTCAAGGAACGACTTCCATCGGAAGTGTACTGTACGTGGAGAGGCTGACAGCTAGGTCCACGGCCACAACCCAGTTTTTTGTGATTGGCCAAGTAAGTCGCTTTGTCAGGCCTGTTGGGCTGCAAATCTTTCAAGACGAGGAGAGCTTTCATTTGCCTGGCCAAGAAAATGGCCCATCAGTAATGAGAAATTGGCTGTGCATTTTTAAAACACATCAAACTGGCAATTAGTTTCAAATATATTTTTTTCATTTCAAGATTTTAAATTACATTATTTTTTATGCATGGAGAATTTGTTGGATTTTATATTGATATACATTTATTTTTAAAATCAGTTTGAATGTGAATCGAAATTTCGGGATTAAAAACAATTCGGACCGCACCGAAATATGCAAAATTTCGTATAATTTTTTAACCGTGGCCACAATATGGGATGTAATGCTAACAAAAAGAATATGGGCTCCAAAAAAACCTTAAAAATTATTAAATGGGCTGTAAATTATTAGAAATAATGGCAGATGGGTTGTATGTTGTTTTCCACAGATTTCGGGCTTTCCTAAAAAAAAGGTTGACGCACAAGCACTGACTGTTGGATGTCCATCCAACGGCCGTCGTGCTTCTTCAATCTCTGCTCTTCCTGCTCCAGCCGCTCAAACAAGCGCCGGCGGGACTGCCTGCTCCCTCCTCCCCGCGGTCGGCTGTGCTGCCACGCAGGCCTCACCGCCCCACCGTACTCCCATCGCTGGCCTAGCCATCCCTCTACACACCCACACATGATGTTATTCTCTGACGACGGCAGACGAACCAGTAAGCCCTCGTACAGTTGTACTCCCCTCCGCGTGGGAAACAACTGCCGAGTCTTCCCTATCTTCGCGCCATCCCCTTCCTAGGCCTCGCCGTCGTCCACCGCCGTGGTGCTCTCGGCGCGGCATGGTCAATGTGGTCAACGACCAACTTACATCGGAAGAGTACTGTGTGTGGAGACGCTGACAGCTAGGTCCACGGCCGCAGCAAGGAAGTGCCTCCTTATTACGCACAAAATAATTATTCCTCCACCTGCCAGCAGGGACCCACCGGAAGGGCCACCGTATTTTGCAAAAAAAACGTTTCCCCCCTGACTGCTGGGACCCACTAGCTACATCTTCGCATGCAAGGAAGTGCGTCCGGGCAAAAAAAACAATTCGCCCCCCTGACTGCTGGGACCCACCAGCTACATCTTCGCATGCAAGGAAGTGCCTGACAGTTGGGACCCACCTAGTCGAAGCGTACGTAGCATTGTCATTCTGGTTGCGAACGTGTACGTACATATATACTGGTGGATGTAGAGGCGTGCACAAGTCATAGTAGAGGCGCGTATGTGTCGTAGTAGAGACGCGCACGTAGCATGTCCACGTACGTACAGCGGTCAGCGTGCATGAAAGAAAATACGGCCATGTATGTGTACATACGGGTGGGGTCTCGAATGCCTACTCGTGCATATGTGCGACCAGGGCTCGTGTACATGGCTAGGTCGGAACGGAGAAACATCATCGTCGTCGTGTTCATGGGGAGGCAACGGAATGCGTCGTGTTCATGGGGAGGCAACAGAATGCGTCGTGTTCATCGGGAGGCAACGGAACGCGTGGGAGCCAACCGGCTGGGTCAGAAAGGAATGCGTGGTCGTGTTCATTGGGAGGGCTTGGACGGAACAGGCGATGGAAACGAGGCCTGGCGTACCGCACAACGGAGCAAACGGACCTCCTATGTTTGGAACGGGGTCCTCTTGATCGGGAGGGGTCTGGCGTACCCCAAAACGGAGGAAACGGACCTCCTACGGTCGAAACAGGGGTCCTGTTAATCGGGACGGTGTGGCGTACCAAAAAACGGACGAAACGGACCTCCTACGGTCGAAACGGGGGTCCTGTTCATCGGGAGGGGTGTGGCATACCACAAAACGGACGAAACGGACATGTGTTGGAGCGCTACGGTCGAAACGGGGGTCCTGTTCATCGGGAGGGGTCTGGCGTACCACAAAATGGGACTCCACGGGATATTGTTCATCTCCACCGTCGACCTCCTCCATTCTCCACGAGCTCCTATTCATCCAGCCTCCACCGCGCGCTACTCCACCGGCTACTATTCAACCACCCCTCCACGGGCACCCCTCCACTGTCTACTGTTCATCCAGCCCTCCACACCACGGGGTCCTGTTCAACCACCCCTCCACGGGCACCCCTCCACCGTCTACTATTCATTGAACCCTCCACCACACCACGGGGTCCTGTTCATCCAAAGGCAACGCCACCGCTCACTGTTCATCCCAGAGGTAGCATCGATCGGCTTCAGTTAGCAGCAACAGCGAAGGAATCGCTCGATCGGGTTCAGTTAACAGCCATCGATCGATCGCTCGGGTTCAGTAACGCGTAGCCTGCAGTGCAATCACTCGGGTTAAGTTAGAGCCCAACGCCTCGCTCGGGTTCAGTTAGAGCCAACGCCTCGCATACACACGCGTACGTGTACGAGAGAAACACGCATCGCTCGGCCCCCGACCTCCCACCGTAACCAGGAACTCCTCGAAATTTTCCTCCCCCTCGCTTCTACCACGGTTTTTTCCATTATGGAAGGCCCAAAGAATGTCAGGCAACTGCGTCTCCGGCCCGCCAAGGACGAAAAGCCCATTTTCTGTCATGATTTTTTGTCATAGAAGTAGGAGCCCACCACATCTATGATGATACCGGGTTTTGTCACAATTATCTTCATAGAAGTGTCATATGTATGACAGAAAGTTTTTTCGTTCGGCCCAAAATGGCACGGATGTGTCTTTTTTTGTAGTGATCATCATCACCAACGATCCTCTCATCGGGAGGGGGTCAGTCTCCATCAACATCTTTAGCAGGACCATCTCATCTCAAACCCTAGTTCATCTCTTGTATCCAATCTTTGTATCCAAACCTCAGATTGGTACCTGTGGGATTGCTAGTAGTGTTGATTACTCCTTGTAGTTGATGCTAGTTGGTTTACTTGGTGGAAGATCATACTTTCAGATCCATTATGCATATTAATACCCCTCTGATTATGAACATGAATATGCTTTGTGAGTAGTTACGTTAGTTCCTGAGGACATGGGAGAAGTCTCGCTATTAGTAGTCATGTGAATTTGGTATTCGTTCGATATTTTGAGGAGATGTATGTTGTCATCCCTCTAGTGGTGTCATGTGAACGTCGACTAGATGACACTTCACCATTGTTTGGGCCTAGAGGAAGGCATTGGGAAGTAATAAGTAGATGATGGGTTGCTAGAGTGACAGAAGCTTAAACCCTAGTTTATGCGTTGCTTCGTAAGGGCCTGATTTGGATCAATATGTTTCATGCTATGGTTAGGTTTACCTTAATACTTCTTTTGTAGTTGCGGATGCTTGTAATAGGAGTTAATCATAAGTGGGATGCTTGTCCAAGTAAGTACAACACCCAAGCACCAGTCCGCCCACATATCAAATTATCAAAGTATCGAACGTGAATCATATGATCGTGATGAAAACTAGCTTGACGATAATTCCCATGTGTCCTTGGGGGCGCTTTCCTCCATATAAGAGTTTGTCCAGGCTTGTCCTTTTCTACAAAAAGGATTGGGCCATCTTTCTGCACCTTATTTACTTTTATTACTTGTTACTTGTTACCAATTACCTTATCACAAAACTATTTGTTACCGATAATTTTAGTGCTTCCAGAGAACACCTTGCTGGAAACCACTTATCATTTCCTTCTGCTCCTCGTTGGGTTCGACACTCTTACTTATCGAAAGGACTACGATAGATCCCCTATACTTGTAGGTCATCACGCCCGAGGAATAAGCCCCTGGCCGAATCGTAAGTACTCAAAGACGCACACAAATATCCAGCTTTTTTACTTCATAGTTTTAACATGTTGAATCATGCACTTGCAGCCCGGCTCATTCCGACCTCGAGCAATCCTCATCTTCGGGAAACTCGCTGGATCCGAAGGTGATGGGTAGCGGGTCCCTTCTGGTGGCCTCCTGTCCCAAGACTATAGAAGACGCTGAAGTGCTATCCCGAAGGACACTCCCAGCTCAGGGGGGAGGCACTTGAGGCCATCACGGTGCCGCTAGAGGATAATACCTCGACCGCCGGACACATGGGGGAGCAGATCCCCATGGAGACTGGCAGCAGATCCCTGTGGAGACTAGGGGAGCAGATCCCCATGGAGCAGATCTCCAATTCGGCCCCCAGCAGAATATGATCCCGGAGACATATACGGCTCTGGAATCCGGCAGGCAGCCTCCTTCAAAGGAAGGAGGTGCGCCAATTCCACCGGTGACCTCTGCCATCTAGAGGCACTGGATGCTCTAATGGAAGCACTGCAAAGTGCTTCCATTGTTGAGGAACACCGTACCCCGCAAAGAGTGGACTGGCCGGAGCCTGCACAAGCCTTCTAACAGGCTTTGAGGTAAGCGGCCCGATTGTATAGAAGGAATGTCATAGTATAGACAGTAGCCCCTGAGACTCTGTCCGGTATTTGGAAAGAAAACCCGGACAGAGGATCGGGTAATTTTCGCAGGAGACTAACCAAATATGTCTTATGTGAATAAGAAGGCGTCTTTGCTGGCTGCGACCTCTCATGCTACTGAGGTATCCGAACTAAAGCAGAGTCTGGAGCAGACCGAGGAAGAGCTCAGCCGCGTGAAAAAAATAGCTGGAGGATCATCAAGGTATGCAATGACCTTTTGATCCAGAAGGGATGAATGATTTGTGCTGATCATAGTGCCTTGATATTTGTTAGGAGCGGCGACCGAGTTGGAGGCCCTCAAGAAGGCGCTGGCCGAGGCCAAAAAGAATGCGGCAGAGGAGCAAGCCGCCTGTGAAAAACATGAGGCCAGTGTTAGTGATGTCCGGTAGGAGCTCCAGGACGCCGTGAAGAAATGCGAGTCCTTGGAGCGCAATATTGCGGATGAAGAGATCGAACTCACCAAGGCTCGCCAAAGCGCACACGATGCCCGGATTGAAGCCCAGGGCACCCTCCAGGAAATCCAGGAGGCTAGAAAAATCGTGGCGGGTAAGGCCTTTATTATGCAGAGCAAGTATGTGAAGAAAAGGTTTCTCTTACTGACCCGGATTTGGAGTTCTCCAGGGGCGTTTGCGGATTTATCAGGCAGTATTGCCGATGTTGCGGAGTTCTTCCGAGCCGAAGAGGGGAGCTCGACGAAGAAGCAGTTCTGATCGCAATACCTTGCGCCAGAACATCCGGTGCCATTTAGCGATCAGCTAAAACAGCTGGTCGAGTTGCATAGGGCGGCCGAACTAGCCATGAAGGATTTAATAATCTAGCTATGGCCTAACGAAGTCATACCCAATAGCTAATTGGGGCTCGTGAAGCGGCTGGTCAATGCCTGACCCCGGCTTGACGTCATCAAGTGGTCGGTCTGTATCGAAGGTGCGCGAATGGCCTTCGCCCGTCGGGGACGACCGATGATCTTTTCCTACCAATCTATCCCCCTAGGAGCATGCGCGTAGTACTTTGTTTCGATGACTAATAGATTTTTGCAATAAGTATGTGAGTTCTTTATGACTAATGTTGAGTCCATGGATTATACGCACTCTCACCCTTCCATCATTGCTAGCCTCCATAGTACCGCACAACTTTCGCCGGTACCATAAACCCACCATATACCTTCCTCAAAACAGCCACCATACCTACCTATCATGGCATTTCCATAGCCATTCCGAGATATATTGTCATGCAACTTCCATCATCATCATATACATGACTTGAGACTTCATTTCATATTGCTTTGCACGATCGTAAGATAGCTAGCATGATGTTTTCATGGCTTGTCCGTTTTTTGATGTCATTGCTACGCTAGATCATTGCACACCCCGGTACACCGCCGGAGGCATTCATATAGAGTCATATATTTGTTCTAGTATCGAGTTGTAATATTGAGTTGTAAGTAAATAAAAGTGTGATGATCATCATTATTAGAGCATTGCCCCTGTGAGGAAAGGATGATGGAGACTATGATTCCCCCACAAGTCGGGATGAGACTCCGGACGAAAAAAATAAAAAAAATAATAAAAAAGAGAAAGGCCAAAAAAAGAGAAGGCCCAAAAAAAGAGAAAAGAGAAAAGAGAAAAATGAGAGAAAAAGAGAGAAGGGGCAATGTTACTATCCTTTTACCACACTTGTGCTTCAAAGTAGCACCATGTTCTTCATATAGAGAGTCTCTTGAGTTATCACTTTCATATACTAGTGGGAACTTTCATTATAGAACTTGGCTTGTATATTCCAACGATGGGCTTCCTCAAATGCCCTAGGTCTTCATGAGCAAGCAATTTGGATGCACACCCACTTAGTTTTAGTTTGAGCTTTCATACACTTATAGCTCTAGTGCATCCGTTGCATGGCAATCCCTACTCACTCGCATTGATATCTATTGATGGGCATCTCCATAGCCCGTTGATACGTCTAGTTGATGTGAGACTATCTTCTCCTTTTTGTCTTCTCCAGAATCACCATTCTGTTCCACCTATAGTGCTATATCCATGGCTCACGCTCATGTATTGCGTGAGGGTTGAAAATGCTGAAGCGCGTTAAAAAGTATGAACCAATTGCTCGGCTTGTCATTGGGGTTGTGCATGATGTGAGTATTTTGTGTGAAAAAATGGAGCATAGCCAGACTATATGATTTTGTAGGGATAACTTTCTTTGGCCTTGTTATTTTGAAAAGACATGATTGCTTTATTAGTTGGCTTGAAGTATTATTGTTTTTATGTCAAATGATAGACTATTGCTTTGAATCACTCGTATCTTAATATTCATGCCATGATTAGACATATGATCAAGATTATGCTAGGTAGCATTCCACATCAAAAATTATCTTTTTAATCATTTACCTACTCGAGGACGAGCAGGAATTAAGCTTGGGGATGCTGATACATCTCCGTCGTATCTATAATTTTTGATTGTTCCATGCCAATATTCTATAACTTTCATATACTTTTGGCAACTTTTTATACTATTTTTGGGACTAACATATTGATCTAGTGCCCAGTGCCAGTTCATGTATGTTGCATGTTTTTTGTTTCACAGAATATCCATATCAAACCGAGTCCAAACTGGATAAAAACGGACGGAGATACTTTTTGGGATATTTGGAAAATTCCGTAAGAAAAATCCACGCGAGACGGTGCCCGAGGTGGTCACGAGGCAGGGGGGGCGCGCCTGCCCCCCTGGGCGCGCACCCTACCCTCGTGAGCCACCCGTAAGGCGGTTGACGCTCTTCTTTTGCTGCAAGAAAGCTAATTTTCAGGAAAAAAATCACGGCGAAGGTTTTAGGCCAATCGGAGTTACGGATCTCCATATATACACGAAACGGTGAAACAGAGCCAGGAGAGAACATAGAAACAAAGAGATACAGAGCGATAGATCCAATCTCGGAGGGGCTCTCGCCCCTCCCATGCCATGGAGGCCAAGGACAAGAGGGGAAACCCTTCTCCCATCTAGGGAGTAGGTCAAGGAAGAAGAAGAAGAAGGGGGGCCCTCTCCCCCTTGCTTCCGGTGGCGCCGGAGTGCCACCGGGGGCCATCATCATCACCGTCATCTTCATCAACAACTTCACTGCCTTCACCACCAACTCTTCCCCCCTCTATGCAGCGGTTTAACCTCTCTCTTACCCACTGTAATCTCTACTTAAACATGGTGCTCAACGCTGTATATTATTTCCCTATGATGTATGGCTATCCTATGATGTTTGAGTAGATCCGTTTTGTCCTAATGGCTATTTGATGATCAAGATTGATTTGAGTTGCATGTTTTATTATTGGTGCTTTCCTGTGGTGCTCTCCGTGTCGCGCAAGCGTGAGGGATCCCCGCTGTAGGGTTTGCAATATGTTCATGATTTGCTTATGGTGGGTGGCGTGAGTGACAGAAGCATAGACCCGAGTAAGTAGGTTGTTTGCGTATGGGATAAAGGGGACTTGATGCTTTAATGCTATGGTTGGGTTTTACCTTAATGAATCTTTAGTAGTTGCGGATGCTTGCTAGAGTTCCAATCATAAGTGCATATGATCCAAGTAGAGAAAGTATGTTAGCTTATGCCTCTCCCTCAAATAAATTTGTAATAATGATTACCGGTCTAGTTATCGATTGCATAGGGACATATAACTTTCTCGTAACAACAAACTCTCTACTAAACCTAACTTAGTTGTGTCTTTATCTAAACAACCCCTACTCTTTATTTACTTTCTCTTTATTATCTTGCATACCTATCCAACAACACCTACAAAGTACTTCTAGTTTCATACTTGTTCTAGGTAAAGCGAACATCAAGCGTGCGTAGAGTTGTATCGGTGGTCGATAGAACTTGAGGGAATATTTGTTCTACCTTTAGCTCCTCGTTGGGTTCGACACTCTTACTTATCGAAAACTGTTGCGATCCCCTATACTTGTGGGTTATCAAGACTACTCTACATCTACACTCTTATAAAATACATAAAATACACTCTTATAAAAAACAGAGTTGGTGATGATGGTGTGCCTGCCATCCTGCAATATAGGTCGTTTGATTTATATCTGACAGATAGGAAAGAAACTATGGCAATTTTGCAAAAAGGTACCCACACACCTCTCCACATTTGCAAATAAGGCCTTCCCTCGTTCATCCTTTTCTCTCACAAGATAAACAAGTCATACAAATGCATCTTGATGTTACGTGCAACGCACGGGCATCTTGCTAGTAATAATGAAAACAAACGACAAAAAATATCTGGACGGTGGTTCGAAGTCATGACCGCGGGCACAACGGACAAGGTGGACTTGTATTGGTATGCTGAGCCATCTGTTTTAACACACAGGAGTTGGTGTGGTGATTATACACACACACACGCATGCACACGAACTGCATCCACGCAACACTCACACAAACACATGCACCCACGCACGCACGCAACACTCACACGTACGCACGCAGCCACGCACGCACGCAACACTCTCTCTCACACACACATGCACGCATGCATGCACACACCAGTACACCACACGACCAACACACAGTCTCATGCTCAAGTGCTCAACCTACACATGCATGTGCACACATCAGGCCTTGACAGACACATACACAACTAGGTGATTCCCACGCACGGGTTGGAGCCTTGTTGCGCCTGCGTAAATTTGTGTTTATCTGACCTTTTGCCTATGCGAATTGACATGTGGGACCCACAAGGAACATGGTCAATTTAACTAGTCAACATGGCGCCACGCAGACTATTTGGCCGGTCAATAGAGTGCAATCCGATGCTGAACTGTGAGCAAGTGACCGTATAATCACCGCAAAACGTATATAGTGACCGTAATCAGCTTATTCTGAAGGTTGGTGACTGTATTACGCTTTTCTCTCTGTACACTAGTAGAAAAGGGGGCAACGGTCCAGGCCGGGTCAGCCCATTAGTCCCGGTTCAGTCCAGAACCGGGACCAATGGGGGCATTGGACCCAGTTCGTGAGCCCAGGGGGCCGGCCAGGCCACGTTGGCCATTGGTCCCGGTTCATCTGGAACTTTTGGTCCCGGTTGGTGGGACGAACTGGGACAAATGGGCCTCGCGCCTGGCCCACCACCATTGGTCCCGGTTGGTGGCTTGAACTGGGACCAAAGGCTCCCCTTTAGTACCAGTTCATGCCACCAACCGGGACCAATGAGGTGCCTATATATACCCCCTCGCGTAAGAGCAGAGCACACTGCTCTATTTTTTTCTGGCCGAGGGGGAGAGGGCTTGGTGGTGCTCCAGATCACCTCCTATGCACACAAGGTGTTCGATGGAATACCCGAGCCACACTACTTAAGCTTTCTCCTCTCCAAGCTCGACCTCCAAGCTCCATTTTCCTAAATCTTTGTCTAGGTTTAGCGGTCCGTCACACCCCGTCCTCGTCTTCACCGCCGTCGATCACCCGCGCCGAGCTCATCGCCGACACCGCCGTGGTGAGCCTCTTGTTCTTATCTTCTTTCTGAATGGAAAAATATTCTTACTTGCATGTTTACATAGATACTTGAATTATTTTCTTACTTTTATTATTGCATCTTATGTAGTGCGATGGTTTTGGTATCCGCCTCCGTCGGCCCTCTTCCTGTCTATGATTTGGATGTGGTATATATATTATCTTTATAACTATTGGTTCATTTATTGTTTATGAAAATTATGCCGACCAACGTGACATAGATTTTATTTATGTAGGATGTATGTGAATCAGAAATTCCAACCGACCCTATTGTCGAGAGGTTAAATTTAGTTGAAGAAGAAAATAATTTGTTGAAGGGAAAAATAAAAAAAAATTGAGGAGGAGAAGATGATATTGGAGTTGCATGTTGCGGATGTCGTCGATGATCACAAGATCAAGATGGATGCAATGCGCTTGAAGATTAGAAAGATTAGAAAATATGCCATTCATACCGAGGCTTGGTATCATTATGCCGTTGGATCAATTGTTACCTTGGTTGCGATTATGATCGCATTTGTTTTCGCATTGAAATGTTTTACATAGTTTCAATGTATGGTTTAATTAATTAGATGCTCTGGAGAGCTATATGTTGTTAGATGAGAACTATGTATGTACTTTGGTTTTAATGTGATGCTGAAATTCTATTAATTTGGACACTTAATTATATACAATGCACGCAGATGAACCGGCAATGGATGTACGGTGACAGACACACCTCCGAGTACATTAAGGGCGTGCATGAGTTTCTCGATGCGGCTGAGGCAAACAAGCAGAATGGTTTTATGTGTTGTCCATGCACTGAATGTGGGAATATGAGGTCTTACTCTAACCGGAAAACCCTTCACTCCCACCTGCTTTACAAGGGTTTCATGCCACACTATAATGTTTGGACGAGGCACGGAGAAATATGGGTTATGATGGAAGACGGCGAAGAAGAAGAGTACGATGACAACTATGTGCCCCCTGAATACGGTGATGCTGCAACGGGGGGAGCTGGTGAAGATCAAGAGGAACCAGACCATGTGCTCAATGATGCTGCAACGGGTGAAGCTGCTGAAGATCAAGAGGAACTAGATGATGTGCCCGATGATGATGATCTCCGTCGGGTCATTGTCGATGCAAGGACGCAATGCGAAAGTCAAAAGGAGAAGCTGAAGTTCGATCGCATGTTAGAGGATCAAAAAAAAGGGTTGTACCCCAATTGCGAAGATGGTAACACAAAGCTCGGTACCATACTGGAATTGCTGCAGTGGAAGGCAGAGAATGCTGTGGCTGACAAAGGATTTGAGAAGCTACTGAAAATATTGAAGAAGAAGCTTCCAAAGGATAACGAATTGCCCGACAGTACATACGCAGCAAAGAAGGTCGTATGCCCTCTAGGAATGGAGGTGGAGAAGATACATGCATGCCCTAATGACTGCATCCTCTACCGCAGTGCATACAAGGATCTGAACGCATGCCCGGTATGCGGTGCATTGTGGTATAAGATCAGACGAGATGACCCTGGTGATGTTGACGGCCAGCTCCCCAGGAAGAGGGTTCCTCTGAAGGTGATGTGGTATGCTCCTATAATACCACGGTTGAAACGTCTGTTCAGAAACGAAGAGCATGACAAGTTGATGCGATGGCACAGTGAGGACCGAAAGAAAGACGGGAAGTTGAGAGCACCCGCTGACAGGGCGCAGTGGAGAAAAATCGAGGGAAAGTACTGGGATGAGTTTGCAAAGGACCCACGGAATGTATGGTTTGCTTTAAGCGCGGATGGCATTAATCCTTTTGGGGAGCAGAGCAGCAATCACAGCACCTGGCCCGTGACTCTATGTATGTATAACCTTCCTCCTTGGATGTGCATGAAGCGGAAGTTCATTATGATGCCAGTTCTCATCCAAGGCCCTAAGCAACCCAGCAACGACATTGATGTGTACCAAAGGCCATTAGTTGAAGAACTTTTACAACCGTGGAATGGAAAGGTGTACGTACGTGGGATGAGCACAGACAGGAGTAATTTAACCTAAAGGCGTTGTTGTTCGTGACCATCAACAATTGGCCCGCTCTCAGTAACCTTTCAGGACAGACAAGCAAAGGATACCACGCATGCACGCAGTGTTTAGAAGACATTGAAAGTATATACCTGGACAAATGCAAGAAGAATGTGTACATGGGCCATCGTCGATTTCTTCCGACCAACCATCAATGTCGAAAGAAAGGCAAGCATTTCAAAGGCGAGGCAGATCACCGGAAGAAGCCCACCATGCGTACCGGTG
This sequence comes from Triticum urartu, assembly GCF_056163025.1. Taxonomy (NCBI): domain Eukaryota; kingdom Viridiplantae; phylum Streptophyta; class Magnoliopsida; order Poales; family Poaceae; genus Triticum; species Triticum urartu. Next base: position 447,282,526 of record NC_141876.1, read on the forward strand.
ATCACGTACTTGCTATGGTCAATGATTTACACGTAATCTTTGGAAAGGGTCCCGGTGGACTAGCTGTTCCGAATGACGCTGAGGGACATGCACCCATGTGGAAGAAGAAATCTATATTTTGGGACCTACCCTACTGGAAAGACCTAGAGGTCCGCTCTTCAATCGACGTGATGCACGTGACGAAGAACCTTTGCATGAACCTGCTAGGCTTCTTGGGCGTGTATGGGAAGACAAAAGATACACCTGAGGCACGGGAGGACCTGCAATGTTTGCACGAAAAAGACGGCATGCCTCCGAAGCAGTATAAAGGTCCTGCCAGCTACGCTCTTATGAAAGAAGAGAAAGAAATCTTCTTTGAATGCCTGCTCAATATGAAGGTCACGACTGGCTTCTCGTCGAATATAAAGGGAATAATAAATATGCCAGAGAAAAAGTTTCAGAACCTAAAGTCTCATGGCTGCCACGTGATTATGACGCAACTGCTTCCGGTTGCATTGAGGGGGCTTTTGCCGGAAAACGTCTGATTAGCCATTGTGAAGCTATGTGCATTCCTCAATGCAATCTCTTAGAAGGTGATCGATCTAGAAATCATACCAAGGCTAAGGAGTGATGTGGCGCAATGTCTTGTCAGTTTCGAGCTGGTGTTCCCACCATCCTTCTTCAATATCATGACGCACGTCCTAGTTCATCTAGTCGACGAGATTGTCATCCTGGGGCCCGTATTTCTACACAATATGTTCCCCTTTGAGAGGTTCATGGGAGTCCTAAAGAAATATGTCCGTAACCATGCTAGGCCAGAAGGAAGCATCTCCATGGGCCATCAAACATAGGATGTTATCGGGTTTTGTGTTGACTTCATTACTAGCCTTAAGAAGATAGGTCTCCCTAAATCGCGGTATGAGGGGAGACTGGCTGGAAAAGGCACTCTTGGAAGTGACTTTATAATATGCAGGGACGGATATTCTTGGTCTCAAGCACACTACACAGTTCTACAGAACTCTACCTTGGTGACCCCGTATGTCGATGAACACAAGAACAGTCTGCGCTCCAAACACCCAGAGCAGTGCGATGACTTGATTACATGTGAACACATCAGGACTTTCAGCAGTTGGTTGGAAACACGTCTCAGAGGTGACAACACTGTTTGTGATGAGCTGTACCTATTGTCCAGGGGACCATCTTTGACTGTATTGACTTATAAAGGATACGAGATAAATGGGACTACATTTTACATGATCGCCCAAGATCAAAAGAGCACCAACCAAAACAGCGGTGTCCGCTTTGATGCAGCAACCGAGAGCGGAAAGGACACATATTATGGTTACATAGTGGACATATGGGAACTTAACTACGGACATGATTTTAAGGACCCTTTGTTTAAGTGCAAATGGGTCAATCTGTCAGGCGGCGGGGTACAGGTAGACCCACAGTACGGAATGACAACAGTGGATCTGAAAAATCTTGGGTACACTGACGAACTGTTCATCCTAGGCAATGATGTGGCACAGGTTATCCATGTGAAGGAATGTCTACCAAACCGAGAAAAAGAAAAGATAAGGAAGTGAATACATCATACGATGAGCCAAAGTGCCACATAGCTCTTTCAGGAAAAAGGGATATCCTGGGAGTGGAGGGCAAGACAGACATGTCTGAAGGTTATGAAAAGTTTCATGAAATTCCTCCCTTCAATGTCAAGGCTGACCCAAGCATCCTGATAAACGATGAAGATTATCCATGGTTACGGCCCAATAAGCAAATGACACAAGCGAAGAAAAAGTGAAGACTTTCTCCCGCAACTATTATGATGATACCATGCCAACTTTGTAACACACGAGTATGCTATGCCAACTTTTTCACAGTTCATTTGAAAACTATGAATTTAGGTCGAATTTTCTCTATAGGTGCATCTATGTTCATTTTTTTAGTAAAGTAAATCACAAACTTGTGATTCACACAAATTTCAAAGAATTCAAATTTTAATTATTAAAATTTGAAAACTAATGGCACTAACAGAAAGTTTATAATTTTTCTAAAACTATTGGCACTAATAGAAAGTTTATAATTTTGCTCACCTAAAAGCAAAAGGAATTAAAAAATAAAGAAAAAAAAGAAAATAAATAATACAGAAAACAAAACAAAAAAACTGAAAAAAAAAATAAAAATAGCAACAATAAGTATTTTGTTGTAAGTAGAAACAAAATAAAATAAATAAAGCAACAAAGAAAACAAAAAAAAACTTAAAAAGTGTTTTCAAATTTGAAAACTAATGGCACTAACACAAAGTTTATAATTTTTCTAAAACTAAAAGCAAAAATAATTAAAAAATGAAGCAAAAAACAAAAGAAAATAAATAATGCAGAAAACAAAACAAAAAAACTGGAAAAAACAGGCACTAAAAGCAAAAAAACAAAAAAAGTGTTTTCAAATTTGAAAACTAATGGCACTAACAGAAAGTTTATAATTTTTGTGACCTAAAAGAAAAAAGAAATCACTAAAAAACTATAAGTATTTTGTTCTAAGTAGAAATGAAAAAATAAATAGCAAAAAATAAAAAAAATGCCTATAATATTTGTTATGACTAACTAAAATTACCAAATTGAGTATAATTATAAAACACAGTAATATTAAATAGCAGGAAAAAGAATGACTCAAAAAACAATTTTTATATTAAAGTTATTCATAAACTAGTGATTCACACAAAATTTAAAAAATTCAAATTTAAACTATTCAAATTTTAAAACTAATGGCACTAACAGAAAGTTTATAATTTTTGTGACCTAAAAGAAAGAAATAACTAAAAAATATAAGTATTTAGTTCTTAGTAGAAATGAAAAAGTAAATAGTAAAAAAATGCCACCTACTGGGCCACCACGGCCTGAATACGACTAGAAGCCCATCCATGGGCCAGGATTCAGGCCCGCAGAAGGCCCAGCAGGCCCATAGGCATAGCGTTATGAGATTAGGCCCAAAGACCTGTAGTTCTGAGGAGTTCGATGGAGAGGGCTGGGCAACGCTTATAAACAGGTGCGGCCGCACCTCAGCTAGCGAGGTGGGACTAATCATCCCACCGCACCGTGGCTTTGGCAGGCGCAGGCCTTTGGTCCCGGTTGGTGGCACCAACCGGGACTAAAGGGGGTATTGGTCACGGTTCGTGGCACAAACCGTGACCAATGCCCCCCTTTAGTCCCGGTTGGTGCCACCAACCGGGACCAAAGGCCGCCGCTTCCCGCCCTTTGGGCTGCTGAAAAGAGGCCTTTGGTCTGGGTTGGTGGCACCAACCGGGACTAAAGGTGGCATTGGTCCCGGTTGGTACCACGAACCGGGACCAATGCTCTTGGTATATATCCAGGACTTGTGAAAATTTCAGTTTCTCATCGACCATTTGCCCCCGACGACGCCGAGCTCATCGACACCGTCTGCCGCCCCTGCAGTCGCCCCCAACCGCGCCGTCGCCGTCGCCCGTGCCCTCGCCCGCCGCCCCAACAGTCACCCCCGGCCCGCCCGTCGTCGTCTCCCTGCCCGACCTGTCGTCGTCGCCCCTGCCCCGCCCGTCGCCGTCACCCTGCCCCTCCGTTGGTCTGGCCCCCCTGTTTTATTAAGTTTTATATGTTTGTATTTTGTATTTTGCTTTTTTATAAAAATGTATATATGTTTGTATGTTCTCTGTGTATATATGTTCATATATGCAAAAGTTAGATTATAATATTTAGAAAAGGATTATCTATATATGTTCTCTGATTTAGTACATTTTAGGTTAGTTTCATTTCTAGAAAAGTTTTATATATTTAGGAGAGGAAAAAGGAAAATAAGAAGAGGAAAAAGGAGAAGAAGAGGAGAGGAAGAAAAGGAAGAGGAGAAGAAGAGGAGAGGAAGAAAAGGAAGAGGAGAAGAAGAAAGGAACAGAGGAGAAGAAGAAAAAATAGAAAAAAAATTCTATTTTTTCTTCTTCTCCTCTATTCCTTTCTTCTTCTCCTCTTTTTTTTCTTCTTTTTTTTCTTCGATCTTCTCCTCTATTCCTTTCTTCTTCTCCTCTTTTTATTTCTTCTTCGTATTCTTATGTTTTATCGGGTCTGTCGTCGTCGATATACCCCTCTCGATAACTTCAACACGAGGGGGGGTCGATATACCCCCTCCCGATACCTTCAACATGAGGGGGGGTCGATATACCCCCTCCCGATAACTTCAACACGAGGGAGGGTCGGTATATATACCACCTCTCGATAACTTCAACACAAGGGGGGGTCGATATACCCTAAATAGCAAGTATCGTCGGTGTGAGATACATGTGGCCGTCGGTGTCGGACAGTACATCCACGTCCCACTAGTGACGAGGGCGTCGACCCGCATCACTTGTGGGACGTGGATGTAGTGTCCGACACCGACGGCCACATGTATCTCACACCCACGATACTTGCTATTTAGGGTTTCCTCTACCGCTCGGCGACCCTCGACGACCCTCGTTCCCGATAAAAAAAAGAGGAAGAAGAAAAAAAAAGAGGATAAGAAAGAATAGAGGAGTAAGAACTCCTCTATTCTTTCTTCTCCTCTTTTTTTTTCTTCTTCCTCTTCTTTTTTTATCCTTGAAGCGTTGTCGAGGCCACTCCAAACCTAGAGAAGCAGCATCGAGGCCACCCCAAACCCTAGAGAAGCAGCGTCGAGGCCACTAATTAATATTAGTTCTACGTTTCCCACTAATATATCCATCTGTCTTGTTTGAATAATAATTGCCATGTTGTAAATATTTGTAGAAACTATGGACACCGCCCGAGACGAAGTACAAGAAGAGTTGTTGGGGGACATAATCGCACGAGGAAGTGATGCCGTCTGCTCGTTGTTTCTCAACGACACCGATGGTCTGGAAGCAGCTGGCTATGATTGTGATGTCTCCGGTGACCTAATGCCAGTGCAAGAAGGAGACCGTGAGGACGGCTCCGGTGACACAATGTCGGTGCAAGAAGGAGACTGTGATGACGTCTCCGGTGACCGAACCGAGTCCGGCCATGTATATATATTAGTTAAGCTTCTGCTGACTAGCTAATTGATGCATTCATTGTTTTGGTATGTACACATATTAATTAAGTCTTTGTTCTTTTTTCTAGCCCTCCGGATCAAGCACAACTTCGGTAAAGAGACGAGGCCCGAAGAGAAAGTTGAGCTCGGATATAAAGTTTGAGATCATAGCAATCGCGCCCGACGGCCAACCGATTGAACCCCCCCGGACAAAGAGCGCATTTGTTGCTCAGTGCGGGGTTTTGGTTAGGGACAAGATCCCGATCAGCATCCAACAATGGTTAAAGCCGGCTACAGAAGACCCTGAGGTTGCTTATGTCAATGATATGCAGAAAAATGATCTTTGGACTGAGCTGAAGTCAAATTTCACCCTACCGCCAGAGGATGATCTGGAGAAGCTAGTTAAAGAGCAATTAATCAAGTCTTTTGCTCTTAAGAGGATGGCAGAATTATTCAGGAGGTGGAAGAAAGAGCTGAATAAGTTTGTCGAAAATAAAGAGACACCAGAATTCAAGGGCAGATATGAGAAGATCAGAGATCACTGGCCCGCATTTGTGGCCCACAAGACATCGGAAAAGAGTAAGAAGATGTCGGCGACAAACAAGCAAAATGCTGCGAAAAAGAAGCATCACCATCGCACGGGGTCAGGTGGCTACCTCGCAGCCCGGCCTAAGTGGGCCATGATTGAGAATGATCCGATTGATAAAGGGATCGAACCAGAGACAATTAACTGGCCAGATTGTTGCCGGACTTGGTTCTTCGGGGCTGGCGGAACCTTGGACCCTGTATCAGGGAAGTGCATTTGGACGGACAAGCAAATGGAAATACCAGTCAAGAGGCTTAAGCACTATATCGAAGCAGCACAGCAAGGGACGTTCATTCCAGACAGAGAGAACGACGAGCTCACAATGGCCCTCGGGAATCCTGAGCACCCTGGACGGACACGAGGCACGCCAGGCTCCATTCCGTGGAAAGCTGGGTTTCCGGACGCAGGCGGTTACAAATGCCACGAGAGGAGCAAGAAAGTGGAGCAGACCCAACTGCAGGCGCTGCACGCTAGGGTACAAGCGATAGAGGAACGAGAAGCAAATCGCAGCAAACGAACTGCCGAAGCTTCCCCCGAAGCTACCCCGCCATCTCACTGGAGAAGCAGGATGGCTTCCACCGAGCTGCTTTAGCCGGAGCATGTCTTGACGGCTCCTGCCAGCTATCCCATGGATGCTATCACGGAGTCTCAAAATTGCCACCTTATGATGCAATGGATTAATATGAAGGTCAACGCGGTTGTTGGCTCTGTTTTTCCTACTGAACCCAGCGCAACTTTTCACTGCCGGCCGATTCCATAAGGATATGCTAGGGTGATGGTGGATGAAATAACGAAGGGATTTGAGGACCTCCAGCTTGACCACCCTACCGGTGAAGGGGAGACTCGACTGGGTTCTGCTCTGAAGACTCCATGCCTATGGCGGAAGGAGCTCATCAACCTTCCGAACTGGACGCCTCCACCTCCTCCTCCTCCTCGGGCGAGTCACGGCACTCCGCCTCCTCCACCGCCTCCTCCTCCGGCGAGTGACGATCAGGGCACTCGGTCGGCTCCTTCTCCGACGCATGGCGGCACTCCGCCTCCTTCTCCGCCTGCGCCGGTGCGCCCGAGCAGCCAGCCTCCTCCTTCTCCGCCTCGTCAGCAAGGGTGGAAGAGACCTGCCGCCGCTCTGGCTGCTCCGGCGCGTCATAGTCCTTCTCCTCCGCCTCGTAAGCAAGTAAAGCAGACAACCGCTCCGTCTACTCTACCGGTGTCTAGCAGTACAGCCAGAGGCGGGAGGACATACAGATTCGGTCCTTCTCTGAAGACTCCAGAGAAGTTACCATACGAGAGGACCCCGGAGGAGAACGCCGAGATCGCACGAGAAGAAGTGAGGAACTTCTTTGAAGGGGTGAAAGCAAAGAAACATCCACCTCCGGAGGAGAAGGTAGATCTGGTGAAAGCGAAGCACACTCTGGCTGCCCTGACAAAACCACCCAAGTCTCCGCCGAAAGGAAACAATGAGCGCATTATTGGAAAGGAATTTTCCGAAGCGGAGCGGTCGGGAAGTACTGTCAGTGATCAAAGGCTGAAAGAACGACGAGCTGGGAAACAAATTTCCTAGCTTGGCGAACAAGCGAAGCAATCGTGCCCCCGCTCAAGGTGCCTAGCGACATCGTCGCTAATGATCCGAGGATGGTGCCCGGTTATAGCAATCTTGGAGATTACCTGCCCGACGATGTACATTATGATTTCATGGAGGTGCAGATACAAAGATACGAGTACGGGAAGCCTCTCGTCAAAGATGAAAGATCTCTATCAACGATGATGCAAAGATTGCCTGATTGGTACTTGAAAATCTGCATAGAGTCTGGGGGGAGGAGTACTTTGTATGTGAGAGTTAAAAAGGAGCATGACCTCGTTGGAATTGATCTGTTTCCTATTCCATTTGAGGAGTTCTTTCATTTTTTCAATCAATTGGCCCTCGATAAAGCAACGGTCACCTGCTACTATCTATAAGTACTACTACTTCTATCATTAAGTCTCTCTATATAGCTCAGCTCTTTCCTTGCATGTATTGATAATTATCCTCACTATATTATGCAGATTGAAGATCGTCAAATTGAAGAAAAGACAAATCGGTGATATTGTGTTCATTAACACAAATATCATAGATGCAACTCAGGTTAAATTTCATGCCGCAGATACCGAGGCCAACTTGCTACGATCGTTGGTAATAAATGAAAACAAAGATATAATACTCTTTCCTTACAACTTCAAGTGAGTGTTACTGTCTTGTGCATATTCGGTTTCCCTTATATATTAGTCAAGGTTATAGTAATGTAATTGATGAGTTATGCATGCGTGTACAGTTTCCACTATATTCTCCTACAGATTAAGCTTGAGCAGGGACTAGTAACCGTCTTAGACTCAAGACGAAAAGATCCCCAGGACTATGCGGACATGACTCAAATGCTCGAGAAGTTAGTTAAATCGATCATTATCCACCATATCAGCAACTTTGTTCATTTCCTGATATATCAAGTAATTGTTTTCTTTGTCTCGCAGGGTTTGGAAAAAATTCACCAAAAAAGCTCCGGGACTCCCGAAGAAGCTGCAATTTAGACACCCAAAAGTAAGTACTATAGTAGCATGTTCCGCGCATCTCATATTGATTCAAGCGCTAGTTTCATCAATACCATTTGGCATTCTTGCTTATCAGTTTGATTGACCTCTATTTCTTGTAAAGTGGTTGTGGCAGAAACAACGGAATGATTTCTATGGATACTACGTTTGCGAGTCCATCCGCCACACGACCTGTGAGCGGGGCTACTCTGACGAACAATATGAAGTGCGTAAATAACAACATTCACAATTTTATTTTATTACCATCATTTGTGTAGAGTTTCATTCATTCATATATATATGTATTGACCCCCTTCTTCAAATTAGATGTTTCGGAAGCGGGATGAACTCCTAGCACCAGCTCGCATGCGAGCAATTCAAGAGGAATTGGCGGCATTCTTTCTTTACCACGTGATCGCTGAAGATGGAGAATACTATGTGGACCATGAGTCCGTATGTTAGTTGATTATATTTGTAAGACATAATTATTGTATATATGTAGCCGGTAGTGTCGGATAGATATACGAGAACTTGTTGTTCGACCAATCTCTCGGAGAAGGAGAGGTGGTCGATATCACTTCTCTCTGTATGCATATATGTTCATGACGATCTTCTGTTTCCTTCGTTTGCTTACTAGCTAGCTAGCGTGTCTAGTCCTCTCTATACGTATGTATAGTACGTAGCGTCGACCAAGCACGGACATAAGAGAGGACACTTCTCTCTATTAATTATAGCTAGATAACACAATATATGAAACACCTAAATTAACCCCCCAAAACCCCCAAACCCCCCCCCCCTTCAAAAAAAACAAAAACCACAGCCACAGAAATGCTGACGCGTGGATGCCTATTGGTCCCGGTTGGTGCCACCAACCGGGACCAAACGCCCTCCTGCCTGGGCTCCGCGCACAGGCCACGTGGAGGCCCATCTGTCCCGGTTCTGGATTGAACCGGGACTAAAGGAACAGGGCATTAGTACCGACCCGTTAGTCCCGGTTCAGGAACCGGGACAAAAGGCCCTTACGAACCAGGACAATAGGCCTTTTTCTACTAGTGGTAGGCCCTCCAAAACTACATCTCTACATGTTCTCGCATGTTACATCTAACAACTATGCAATACAACTCTACTACTACACTCTAACACAATAAATCATATGTGTTTTTAGTTTTACTAGATATCATATTGTTACTTATAATTATTCAGTTTGCATACATTAAAATTGCCTTTGAAATGTATGGCCAGTATCATCCACCGCGCGGGAAAAATCCCGCCCTTTCCTGTTTAATCGGGTTTGCATTGATGGATCGTGCGAAATAGCAAAACTATAGTACTATACAGTACAAGTGACAGTTCACTGGGCCGTCGTGTCGTCTACTCCTCCGTCGTAAGAGTGGAGCGCTCGCTTTCATAAATCTTCTAGTACCTTTCGCCGACATGTGGGACATCAAGCTACCGGGTCCACGTGCCATACCGGAATACAGTGCAGAGCACCCGGGATGAAGCACCCCAGTCATGGCGCCGGCGTAGTAATGAGCAATGAGGTGTCAAATCACAAAGCTGCACCTTTCCCGCAGTTAAGTTGGAGGGACGAAGCAACAATCATTTCACTCGTTGCTGAATCCGCTTCTCCCTCATCTTCTTCAACTTAACCACGTGTTGCTTCTGCCGTTGTTCTGCCTCATGTGGGACGCGGATCGGCTTCGTAAAGCACTGACACGTGGGACCGCATGTTAGCAAACTGCCAGGATAGCGTCCTCTGAAAATAAGAAGCCTAATCCTAGACTTACAAAGGGCTACGTAGCTGCTACGTATACTTTCCATCTAATCTATATATGCCCCCCTGATTTTCAGGTGGGGTGGGCCTAATCCTCTCCTTTAATCCAATCAAATAGTCCCACATCACATCAGTTCGTAACTTTACGTAAACCATTACGTGGATGTAGCATTGCTCAAATAAGAAACCTCCCCCGCCATTCGTGCGGCAAAATCACCTCCTTTTTACTAATCTTGATTCTATAATTTTTTAGATCAATATAATTGAGATTTGTATAGATAGCACACAGGAGCAAAACCAAGTGGTACGTTTAAGGGCATCCACGATGTGTAGCCAAATGTGAAAATAGCTTTTGGCATCATGGGAACCATTGTGGACGGTGTTGCCAAAGCCAAAAATATGGAACCGAAGCTCCCTGATTGATTGATTGAAGGAATAGAAAAATGCAACGTCTCTCCTCTTTCTCCCATGCTTGGACGCATGTTGTACAGTATAGAGCACATAGTCTACTCCCCTGTCCCTTCTATCACAAATCACAAAGCAGTGAGGCGTCAAATCACAAAAGCACGGACGAAGCAACCATCATTTCACTCTTCGCTGACTCCGCTTCTCCATCGTCTTCTTCGAGAAACCATCTCACCGCACTAGTACTCCTAGTAATACTAGTAAAGGACTTCCTGGATGAAAATAAGGCGGTCGTATCGGCTTGCAGGCGGCACTTGCGAACGACTCACCATGGTCTCCCTCAATGGTGTTCTCCGTCGAACGCACTTCGCCAAACCACCAAAAAAAGATATCATCGACGTCACCGCCATGGGCAAGGAAGTCAAATGTAGTTACTACCTCCATTTTTTTGTACACAAGGCCAGTATATCAAAATTAAAATTTGCAAAGGGCCACTAACACTAATCGAGGCAAAATTGATGGGGTTAGCAACCAAGGACATTAATATCCCCTCCATGCATGCGGAAGTGAGAAGGTTGGTTTGCATGGCACTGCATTAATCAAGCGATGAGGAGTGAGATGGTTAGCTCTTTGGTCTTTGGAGAAAAAATACGCATTAATTGACACGTGAAACAAGGATTTGTATTGATTAAATCTCGCGAAGGAAAGTCCCACCTTTCTTTTTTAACACTAGTACTCCTAGTACGTGCGTACTTATCCTGTTTGGGTCTAGGCCTTGCATTGCCAAACTTCGCCACGCATTTTTGCCAAGCTTGCCTAAAGTTTTCAAAATGATAAGGAGGTACACTTGCGCATGGCTGTCGTGGTCGCACCGCACCCTCACACGGTCGCTCATGCACGCCGCGGTCGCACCGCACCCTCACACAGTCGCTCCTCCACGTTGCAAACCAAACCAAGGGAACGCACCCTCACTGACACATGTTGTCGCCTGTGAACAAACCAAACTCAGCCATCCTATCGCTGACACATAACTTTCATTCATAGAGTATGTTTATCCAACCGCATGTTGGGGATTATCCGTACGGCCCGTGCGGTGGTCTGTTGGGGAAGAAGAAGAGGTGAGGAAGAAGGAAAGAAGGGTTAGGAGACGTAGGATATTCATCCAACCGCCTGAAATGGTAGAATGACCCAAGTCAGGCGACTTGCATAACAAATATATGTTTTTACACAGCAAAAGATCCATAAAAACAACAACATAAAGAAAAACTATCACTCCTCGCGGAAAGAGACGGCCTCGTCGTCTTTGGCTGCTGGCGGGAACCAGCCGTCGCTGCCGATGTGTGTCTCCGCATCGTGGTTGTCCTCGGCCTCCAGCTACCCGTTCAAGCGGAGCGTGCGGGTGCTCTGCACGGACGAGAGCACAGCCTGGTTCAAGTTGAGGACGTCCGGTTCCGCCCGCAGGAGGGCCTCGATGGCTGCGGCATCCACGCGCTCCGCGTCGAGTCGAGCCCCCGCCGCCCGGTTCAAGTCTAGGACGTCCGGTTCTGCCTACAGGAGGGCGTCGATGAGAGCGGCATCCGTGCGCTCTGCGTCGAGTCGAGCCTCTGCCGCCCGGTTCAAGTCTAGGACGTCCAATTCCGCCTGCAAGAGGGCCTCGATGGCAGCGGCATCCGCGCGCTCCGCCTCAAGTTGAGCCTCCGCCGCCCGATTCACATCCACGACATCCGGTTCTGCCTGCAGGAGAGCCTCGATGGCAGCGGCATCCGCGCGCTCCGCGTCGAGTTGAGCCTCTGCCTCCCGGTCCTCCTTTAGTATTGCCATGTTGAACCGCTAGTCCGCCTGCACCATGGGGGACTCGGACGCCGGCACGAAGTCAACGTCCATCGTCTCATACCCATTGGGGGCCTTCTGCGCCGCGACCTCCTCCATGAACATTGGATCGGCTTCCTCCTCCTCGTAGCTTGGCTCCTGAGAACTCGGGGATTGGCCCGCCGCAAAGCGAGCTTGGGAACGGAGGTCTTTGGCACCGACCGCCACCGCGATTTTTGCGCGGCACTCCGGCGTCAGCATCTTGTAGTAAGTGATCTTGCGGTGCACCATGGATTTTCGGTGAACTAGGGGACGGTTGATGCGGGCTAGGGGATCAAAAGGTGGGGGAATGGGCTGGAGATTTGGTGTGGTGTTAGGGCAGTGGCTGGCGTAGGCCGAGCAGCGAAGGTTCTCGTGTGAATAGTGGTTCCGATGATGACCGATTAATCGGTTTTGACTATACATAGCTCTTGTCGCGCTCGCATTGCAGCCCGGCACGCTGGACCCTCCACGTCGCTCACCGAATGGAACACACTTCGTCTTGCATTTTCTCTCGCTTGTGGGACCGCAGTTGAGAGCAAACCGACGTCCCAACCCCTCCCCCGCCCGCGTCATTTATTATACCACCACTCCCTCCATTTTATGCGGAGTAAATAAAAACAGAGGGAGTATACTATGGATGAGGATCCCCTGACATGGCCGAACCCATTGAGTAACTGACATGCGGGGCCTAGCAAGCATGGGGTCCACCAGTAAGTGACCGAAAGGGAGGGTAAGGCAGGGATACCTACGTTAGAGGATCCACTTTCACTATACTACTTTGACCAAATGTTAGAGTAATAATATATGACATGCAACTTACACAAATGTTAGAGTAATAATATATGACATGCAACTTACACAAAGCATACAGGGTCTAATGCGTTTTTCGAGGCTAACTTTGACCAAATGTTAGAGTAATAATATATGACATGCAACTTACACAAAGCATATAGTCAAATTCGTATGTGAAAGGAGTTTCCAATGATATAATTTTCGCATTATACATCTCATTTACTATTAATCTTGGCAATAGTCAAATTGGAAACCATCTCGAGTACAAATCTAGGAGTACGTACGAATCTAACAATACTGATTGGGAGTTGCTGAATGTTGATACCTTTTTTTATCAAAGTAGAGATACTTTGACTACACATAAAACTTATATGTAAACTAGAAAGGATAGGAGGAAGTATATTGTACGTTCAAAAACGAAACAAACATTGAATACCCTTTATATATGATTTGCGGATGCTATGATCACCGGTTCAAAATTTTGAATCCGCCTTAGGTATCACGTGCCCCCACTCGTTCCCTCTCGATTTCATGTCGGGGTCCAGAGATCTATTGAAAGATGACTAGGGTGGGTACATGCGAATCATACTCGGCGGAATGTTCCAATGAGGCATGCGGGAGGATGGACTCGACTGGAGGGCGACATGATCGATGGAGAAGAGGGTTGGAGAGGAATGAGAAATAAGCAAACGCCACATGATTATACTTGAACGGCTCAAATAAACAATAAGTTGTCTCACTTGGCCTACATAGTGAAAGGCCTAATGCGCAACCCGGAGTACTGACGCTCCAATATGGCCGGGAAAACAGGGAAACTGACATGTGGGGCACACCCGTCGGGACGACGTAGCGCAGACTAGTCCAATGGAGGAGCTGGCCCACGGCCTCCTCGCCACTGATAACCATTCATGTGGGTCGTTGGGCCAACAACGGGGCACAGCTCCAGCACCGCCTCTGGACACGGCGACCGCGGCGAGCGACACGCTCATATCGTTGCTAGACACGGACGGTTTCAGTGTGCCGAGGGTGGCGTTAGTGCCGTAGCACGACCAACAATATGTTTGGTTTGTGCCCAAGGTTGCCCAATCAAAGCATTGGGTAGCCAAAATTTTGGTTGAGGTACTGGTTGCCCATGATTTGGCCGACATTGGCAAGAAAAATAAACTAGAGTTGGCTAGAGTTCATTGGCATGCCAAAGAAATGGCAACCATCCAAACAAAGACCAATCTTTGGGTCATGACCAAAATTTTGGTTGAGGTATTGGTTGCCCATGATTTGGCCGACATTGGCAAGAAAAATGAACTACAGTTGAATAGAGTTCATTGGCATGCCAAAAAATGGCAACCATCCAAACAAAGACCAATATTTGGGTCGTGACCAAAATTTTGGTAAGGTGCACTTTGGCCACAATCAAAACACACCCCAACACTCGGCTCGTCGAGGATGCACGGGGCGCCGCGACGCCTCCGCGGAGTGATGTAGTGCGGCCAACTGCATCCTCTGGACCTGAGACCATGCCAAGTCGTCTTGCTTTTTCAATGACATGCGGGGATCGCATGTGAGCAAAGGACATCTCCAATATTGCCACGACCGCAGCTGACTACCCTGGCACACCAAAACCCTCGTCCCTCGCGCCATCGCACGGTGCGTTCCCAGCCGGCGCCAGCTGCCCGCATTCATGCTGTCCGTTCGTATGTCGCCGTTAAGAGGCTCGGTGCCCGAGGAACCAACTCCGGTGACTTAATGACGCACCCGGACGCTTGGCCTCATCGGAATGTGCTACTTAAAGCGGAACGCCCAGCTAACCTCCACACCATAACGCATTGTCCTCCTACCTGGCACCACATCTGCCATGACCGCAAGTGCGAACGCTCTGCGGGAGAGCTTGTCTTAGGGGATGAAGCTCGAGGTCGCCGCCCTCACTCAAGTCGCCTCTCGCGACGCAATAGCGGCATAGCCGGACGCGGACGCGACCGCACAAGCGGTGGCCACGCTGGCGGCCGACGACGGGAGCACCGTCAGCCACGCGTCCTACTTGCCGCCGTCCAACGTCCGGCACCGCCGAGGTCGGGGACTCCTCCGAGGATGAGTAGGGCATGGGACGCGGCAGGGCACGGTGTGCCGACTGGCCGGTCCGTATCCCGTGTTATACTCTTCCTCGCCAGAGACCGCACCTTCACTTCACGGGTCTTGAACCCCGCCCCCGAACATAGAGATCGCAGATGGAGGACGTCGGTCGCCGCCGTAGAATAGGTTTAGGGTCGGGTTTCTTTTATTTTTCTGTCCTATAAAAGTTTGAAATGTAATGAAAATCTGTCGTGTTTGCATTAATCTCGGCCGGTGTATATGAACTTTCACAATAATATACATATTGTAGGAGTAATAGCAAGATGCCGGTGAGTTGCATGGAAGATCAAGATCTTGTGGGAGAAAAGGATGAACCAGGGAAAGCCTTATCTGCAAATGTGGAGAGGAGTGCGGGTAAATTCTCATAGTTTCCTTCCTATCCGTTAGATATAGATCGGACGGCCTATATTGCAGGATTACAGGCAAACCATCATCACCAACTCGGCTTTTTATTGAACCGAGATAAATCTAACATGCGAAGTAAAATAAACACACAGGGTCTATACATACACAAATTATCTTAGGCACTCCAATAGTACATCCACTACACATTCACGCATTTCACATCTTTCTACATCTACGGGAACCTACGAAAGGGTTAACGTAAATTACCTCCCTCTCTCCTCCCCTGATTTTCAAGGTGGTGGGCCCCTCCCTCCCCCCAATCTACAATCAACAGCTCACACGTTTCACATTACATTAATTACATAACTGGGATTACGTAGGTGTAGCATTACTCGTCCTAAAAAACCCAACTAAGCCAACCTCCCAGCATATTGCGCGGGATAAGACCCGGCCGCGCCGTTTTAGTCGGGATTACCGGATTACTAGTAGTAGTATCGATGGATCGCGCGAAGCAACAATTTTTTTTTGAGTGGGCGAAGCACCTAGTTTAAAAGGAAAAAAGGCGGTACACTCACAGCACTCCTGTCACGGTCGCATTGCACCCCGCACACGTTCGGTCCTACACACGGCTCACGCAAACGGAACGCGCTTCGGCTTGCCTCTTCACTGACACGTGGGACTGCACTTGGAGAAACCGACCATGCGCCAAACTCCCCCCGCCCACCACGCGAAAATCCTCCCCCCCCCCACACCCAAAAATTCCCCCCAAATTCGATTCAACCGCCCTTCGGCCAACTAGCCAATAATATTCCCCAAACCCCCCTCTGCTACCTCATGAGCTTGCGTTGGTTTTCCCCAAAGAGGAAGGGATGATGCAGCAAAGTAGCGTAAGTATTTCCCTCAGTTTTTGAGAACCAAGGTATCAATCCAGTAGGAGGCCACGCTCAAGTCCCTTGTACCTGCGCAAAACGATAGCTACTCGCAACGACCGCGATTAGGGGTTGTCAATCCCTTCACGGTCACTTACGAGAGTGAGATCTGATAGATATAATATTTTTGGTATTTTTGGTATAAAGATGCAAAGTAAAAAGTAAAGGCAAAGTAAAAAAGCAAAGCAAGATTAAAGTGATGGGGATTAATATGATGAGAATAGACCCGGGGGCCATAGGTTTCACTAGTGGCTTCTCTCAAGAGCATAAGTATTCTACGGTGGGTGAACAAATTACTGTTGAGCAATTGACAGAATTGAGCATAGTTATGAGAATATCTAGGCATGATCATGTATATACGCATCACGTCCATGACAAGTAGACCGAAATGATTCTGCATCTACTAATATTACTCCACTCATCGATCGCTATCCAGCATGCATCTAGAGTATTAAGTCAAAAACAGAGTAACGCCTCAAGCAAGATGACATGATGTAGAGAGATAAATTCATGCAATATGAAATAAACCCCATCTTATTATCCTCGATGGCAACAATGCAATACGTGACTTGCTGCCCCTTCTGTCACTGGGAAAGGACACCGCAAGATCAAACCCAAAGCTAAGCACTTCTCCCATGGCAAGAACTACCAATCTAGTTGGCCAAACCAAATGGATAATTCGAAGAGACTTGCAAAGACAACCAATCATACATAAAAGAAATCAGAGAAGATTCAAATATTATTCATAGATAGACTTGATCATAAATCCACAATTCATCGGTCTCAACAAACACACCGCAAAAAGAAGATTACATCGAATAGATCTCCACAAGAGAGGGGGAGAACTTTGTATTGAGATCCAAAAAGAGAGAAGAAGCCGCCTAGCTACTAACTATGGACCCGAAGGTCTAAGGTAAACTACTCACACTTCATCAGAGAGGCTATGATGATGTAGAAGCCCTCGGTGATGACAGCCCTCTCCGGCGGAGCTCCGGAACAGGCCCCAAGATGGGATCTCGTGGATACAGAAAGTTGCGGCGGTGGAATTAGGTTTTTGGCTCCTGTTCTGATTGTTTGGGGTACGTAGGTATATATAGGAGGAATGAGTACGTCGGTGGAGCTCCGAGGGGCCCATGAGGCAGGGGGCGCGCCCTAGGGGGTGCGCCCCCCACCCTCGTGACCGCCTCTCTGATGCCTTGGCGTAGGGTCCAAGTCTCCTGGATCACGTTCGGTGAGAAAATCACGTTCCCGAAGGTTTCATTCCGTTTGGACTCCGTTTGATATTCTGTTTCTTTGAAACACTGAAATAGGCAAAAAAAACAGCAGTTCTGGGATGGGCCTCCGGTTAATAGGTTAGTCCCAAAAATAATATAAAAGTGGAAAATAAAGCCCAATATAGTCCAAAACAGTAGATAATATAGCATGGAGCAATCAAAAATTATAGATACGTTGGAGATGTATCACCCTCCCCCCTGTCACCCTCCACTCCATTCGCTCCGCTAAAGCCGCCCTCCCCGCCGCGCCGATACATCGGCGCCACGGTTCGGCGATCCTCTCGCTCCCACAGTACGCTCTCGTAGCCTGCCGTCCTCTAGCCGCGCCGCCACCTCTGGCTACGTTCTTGTGGAGGCGCACGGCGGTCAACGCCGCCACCGCTGGCGACGTTCGTGTGGAGACGCACGGTGGTCAGCTTCTCCCACGGTACGCGCATTCTAGACTGAGGCCCCGTTCATGTCGGTGTAGCACCGAATGTTAGCTGACAGACACTGTTAATCTCACTATTTGCCGAAGTAGTTTACTGTCAATATGCTCTGCTTAAGAAGCTTCCTTGCCCTGTTCTGCACTCAATCTGCTTAGCTGAGATGGCATGCCAAGGCCATTTAGTTGCTAAAATATCCTGCCATATATTTATTGTGACGTAGATTGCCATGGCCTATTAGCCAATCTATTAGGTGAAATAGCTCTACACCATTTTATACTCGATCTTTGTTGCTGCGATGGCCTTCGATAGTTTGATGGCTGTGTGCTCAGCCTCATTGGCTGCTGAAACAGCCTGCCTTAATTTCGCACTCAAATTTGTTTGCTGAATTAGCTTTACATATATTTCGTTACTTAGATCTGCTCGTCCAAATATCTTGCCATAGCTTTAGACATCGACCTAGGTATTTTTTCTGGACTTCATAAAAAAGCATATATGTTTTTCCTATAATATCTAGTAGAAGAACTAATGTGTATGTCCAACAGATGGACAGGACTTGGATAACTTCTGCTCGAAGATTCTCCGTTGCATATGTCGAGGGGGTTGAAAACTTCATGAACTTTATCAGAGCTGAGTACGGTGCTCCGAAATCAGATGTGCTCTGCCCGTGTAGCAGTTGTATGAATTCAGTTACAAGACCCCAGTCAACTGTGCAAAATCATCTACACTTGTATGGGATGTCAGTCACATATACTAGGTGGATTCATCATTGTGAAGTTGTGAACGTCAATGTTATTGACTACCTGGAAGCATCAGATCACCATCTTGATCTGCCTGATGCTCAGGTGGAAGAGGAGGAAGAGGTGGTGGTGGCGGAGCCAGTGAGTTTGACCAACATCTGTGAACTTTCACCTGCAGAAGAAAAACAGTGGGCCCACATGTTGGAACAATGCAACGTTGCTGTCACCCCAGGAAATAAGCTGTCAGAATTCTCAGTATGGTCACCTTTCTTCAGGTGAAGACATCTAAGCGGATGACCAACAAATCATTCGATGCGATGTTGGCTGCTTTCCGCAAATCTTTCCTATGTGCGTCTGAGCTGTTGGAATTGGATATGATATGATCCATGTTTGTAAGAATAATTGTGTTCTGTTCCAGAAGGATTATGCCAACTTAAGTGAATGCCCGAAATGCAAATCATCAAGATGAAAAGATGGTGATGTTGTGAAGAGGATTGCTCATAATGTTCTGAGAAATTTTCCAATTACACCAAGATTGCAGAGGTCGTTTCATGATGCTGAAACAAGAGAGGATATACTGTGGCATTCTAGGAACTAGGAGTATAGAGATCAGAATGTAATGAGCCATCCATCTCATGGTAGTGAGTGGAAAAGTTTCAATGATAAACACAAAGAGTTTGCTGCTGACCCGAGAAACATTAGACTTGGCTTAGCTTCACATGGATTTAACCCATTTGGCCACCAGAGCGCCACATATAGCATGTGGCCAGTGCTTGTTATCCCTTACAACATGCCTCCAAATGTCTGCACCAAAGAATAAAACTACATGATGGCCTTGCTCATCCCAGGTCCAAAAAGTCCAGGAAAGGATTTTGATTTGTTCATGGAGCCTCTTGTGGAGGAACTTCAATAGCTATGGAAGGGTGTTCTCACTCGAGACCTATATAGCAGCCCACCAGCTGATTTCTTCCTGCGTGTTGTTATAATTTGGTGCATCCATGATTATCCGGCTTTGAGCACTATGTCAGGGTGAACGACAATGGTTACAATGCATGTGTTCGCTGTGACAGGAATCCGCTGTCATACGCAATACTTAACAAGATCTGTTACATTGGACATCGACGTTTCCTTGCCAAGGACAAGCCGCATCCTAGAAAATACCGAAGACATGTGTTCAATGCAAAGAATGAAAACCGTGATGCACCAAAGAGTCTCACCGCCGATGAGTTGCAAGTGGAATTAGAGAAGGTCGAGCATATTACACCAGGAAACCATCCTGGTAATGTAGCGGGAAAAGGAAGTGTGGCAGGGTAGAAGAGAGATTATTGTTTACCCGCAGGTCCACTTTGTGGGACTTGGAGTATTGGAAAGATTTGGATCAGCGGCATAATCTTGATGTGATGCACATCGAGAAAAATATATGTGACAACATTATCGGCACACTTCTTAATATTGAAGGCAAGACGAAAGATACCTTAAAATCTAGGATTGATTTGACACACCTGGGTATCAGAAAGGATTTGCAGGTGCAAGATGAAGGTAAACCACGGGATATGGCACCAGCTGTGTACGTCTTGGACAAGGTAAAAAGAAAAGAATTCTACGAGGTCCTGTCAAGTGTGAGATTCCCACATGGATTTGCTTCCAACCCTGAAAGGAGAGACGGTGCAGATGGAAACAAGGTAAAAGGGTTGAAAACTCATGACTGCCACGTCCTACTTCAAAGGGTTTTACCTGTTATCCTTAGAGGATTGGGCCGCCCTGACTTATACAGAGCAGTTGCAGAGTTGGGACAATTCTTCAGGGAACTCTGCAGTAGGAATATCAGGATAGATGCTTTGGAGCGTCTTAGAGACAAGATACCAACTATCCTATGCGACCTTGAGAAGATATATCCTTCAGCCTTCTTTGATGTGATGGTGCATTTGGCTGTTCATCTACCTGATGAGGCACTATTTAGAGGTCCAGTACAGTATGGCTGGATGTACCCTATTGAAAGGCGGCTAGGCACTTTCAAGGGCTATGTTAGGAACAGAGCTAGCACTACAAAAAAAGACACATCCGTGACATTTTGGGCCGAACGAAAAAAAATTATGTCATACATATGACACTTCTATGACGATAATTGTGACAAAACCCGGTATCATCATAGATGTGGTGGGCTCCTACTTCTATGACAAAAAATCATGACAGAAAATGGGCTTTTCGTCCTGGGCGGGCCGGAGACGCAGCTGCATGACATTCTTTGGGCCGTCCATGACGGAAAAAACCGTGGTAGAAGCGAGGGGGAGGAAAATTTCGGGGAGTTCCCGGTTACGGTGGGAGGTCGGGGCCGAGCGATGCGCGCTTCTCTCGTACACGTACACGCGTGTGTGCGAGGCATTGGCTCTAACTGAACCCGAGCGAGGCGTTGGGCTCTAACTGAACCCGAGCGATTGCACTGCAGGCTACGCGTTACTGAACCCGAGCGATCGATCGATGGCTGTTAACTGAATCCGCGAGCGATTCCTTCACTACTGCTGCTAACTGAAGCCGATCGATGCTTCCTCTTGATGAACTATGAGCATTGCTGGGGGGTTTGGATGAATAGTTCCCGGTGGGGGTGGATGAACAGGACCCCGTGGTGTTGCCTCTGGATGAACAGGACCTCGATCATTCGAGCCGGTTGGGGCTGGATGAACAGGACCCCGTGGAGGGCTGGATGAATAGGACCACCCCGTGGAGGGCTGGATGAACAGTAGACGGTGGAGGGCAGGATGAACAGTAGCCCGTGGAGGGGTGGTTGAACAGGAGCCCGTGGAGAGAGCTGGTTGAACAGTAGCTGGTGGAGTAGCACGCGGTGGAGGCTGGATGAACAGGAGCCCATGGATGAACAGTCGCATGTGGAGGCTGGAGGAGGTCGACGGTGGATGAACAGTAGCTCGTGGAGACTGGAGGGGGTCGATGGTGGAGATGAACAGTATCCCGTGGATTCCCGTTTTGCGGTACGCCACACCCCTCCCGATGAACAGGACCCCCGTTTCGACCGTAGCGCTCCAACACAAGTCCGTTTCGTCCATTTTGTGGTACGCCACACCCCTCCCGATCAACAGGACCCACGTTTCGACCATAGGAGGTCCGTTTCCTCCGTTTTGCGGTACGCCAGACCCCTCCGGATGAACAGGATCCTGTTTCGAACGTGGCCGGTCGAACACAAGGTCGTTTCCTCCGTTTTGCGGTACGCCAGGCCTTGTTTCCATCGCCTGTTCCGTCCAAGCCCTCCCGATGAACACGACCACGCATTCCGTTCCATGCCAGCCGGTTGGCTCCCACGCGTTTCGTAGCCTCCCCATGAACACGACGCATTCCGTTGCCTCCCCATGAACACGACAACGACGCTGTTTCTCCGTTCCGACCCAGCCATGTACACGAGCCCTGGCCGTACGTATGCGCGAGTAGGTGTTCTAGACCTCGCCTGTATGTACACATACATGGCCGTATTTTCTTTCTTGCACCCTGGCCGCTGTACGTATGTGTACATGCTACGTGCGCGCCTCTACTACGACACGTGCGCGCCTCTACATCGACCAGTATGTACGTACACGTTCGTGACCAGAATGACAATGCTACATACGCTTCGACCAGGTGGGTCCCGACTGTTAGGCACTTCCTTGCGTGCGAAGATGTAGCTGGTGGGTCCCAGCAGTCAGGGGCAAACATTTTTTTCACGAAATACGATGGCCCGTCCGATGGGTCCTCGCTGTCAGGTGGAGGAATAATTATTTTGCACGTAATAAGGAGGCACTTCCTTGCTGCGGCCGTGGACCCAGCTGTCAGCCTCTCCACATACGGTCCACATCCGACGGAAGCCGTTCCTTGACCATGTTGACCATGCCGCGCCGAGAGCACCAGGGCGGTGGACGACGGCGAGGCCTAGGAAGGGGACGACACGGAGCCGGGGAAGACGCGGTAGTGGATGCCCATGCGTAGAGGAGTATGAGGGTTCACTAGTTCGCTGCGGTGTGAGGCTGCCGTCGCCGCAGAATAACAGGGGGTGTGGGTGAGTAGAAGGATGGCCTGGCCAGCGGTGGGAGTAGTAGGGGTGGTGAGGCATCCGCCGCATCGCAGCCGGCCACGGGAGGCAGGAGCACGAGGCACGACCGGCGTTGGTTTGGGCGGCTGGAGCAAGAAGACCACAGGTTGAAGAAGCACTACGGCCATTGGATGGACATCGTGTCACTGGAGCTTGAATCATGCATATTGACTAAGTTGACAAAGCCCTCCGTCCCCGTCAACATAGTAGGCCCACAAGTCAGCCTCCCACCAAGGTGGGTCCCAGCTAGCAGGTGGTATTCATTTTTTGTGCGTAATAAGGAGGCACTTCCGGTGGGTCCGAGCTGACAGCAGGGGGAACGTTTTTTTCACGAAATATGGTGGCCCGTCGGGTGGGTCCCAGTGGTCAGGGGCAGACGTTTTTTTCGCGATATACTGGTGGGCGTCCGGTGGGTCCCTGCTGTCAGGTGGAGGAATAATTAGTTTTCGCGTAATAAGGAGGTACTTCCTTGCGGCTGTCGTGGACCCAGCTGTCAGCCTCTCCATGTACATTATTCTTCCGATGGAATTCGGTCATTGACCACATTGACCACGCCGCGCCGACAGCACCACGGCGGTGGACGACGGCGAGGCCTAGGAAGGGGACGACGCGGAGCCGGGGAAGACGCGGAAGTGGATGCCCACGCGGAGAGGAGTACGAGGGTTCACTGGTTCGGCTACGCTGCCGTCACCGCAGAATAACAGGGGTGTGGGTGAGTGGAGTGGAGGGATGGCCTGGCCAGCGGTGGGAGTAGTATGGGGCGGTGAGGCCTCCGCGGCAGCACAGCCGGCCACGGGAGGCAGGAGCAGGCGGCACGACTGGCGCTGCTTTGGGCGGCTGGAGCAAGAAGACCAGAGGTTCAAGAAGCACTACGGCCGTTGGATGGACATCATATGGTAAGTCGAGCTGGAATCGTGCATATTGACTAAGTTGACAAAGCCCTTCATCCCCGTCAACTTAGTAGGCCCACTATACTGGGTCCCAGCTACAGGGGGAGTATTCATTTTTTTTGTGCGTAATAAGGAGGCCCTTCCTTGTGTGCGAAGATATAGCTAGTGGGTCCGAGCTGTCAGCGGCGGTAACGTTTTTTCGTGAAATACAGAGGCCGTTTCGGTGGGTCCCAGATGTCAGGTGGAGGAAATCATTATTTTACGCGTAATAAGGAGGCATTTCCTTGCATGCGGCCATGGACCCAGCTGTCAGCCTCTCCACGTACAGTCCACTTCAGATGCATGTCGGTCATTGACCACGCTGACCACGCCACGCCGAGAGCACCAGGGCGGTGGACGATGGCGAGGCCTAGGAAGGGAACGACACGGAGGCAGGGAAGATTCGGTCGTTGTTTTTGTTTCTCACACGGAGGGGAGTACGACTGTATGAGGGTTTACTGGTTTGTCTGCCGTCGCCGGAGAATAACAGCAGGTGTGGGTGAGTAGAGGGATGGCTAGGCCAGCGATGGGAGTATGATGGGGCGGTGAGGCCTGCGTGGCAGCACAGCCGACCGCGGGGAGGAGGGAGCAGGCAGTCCCGCCGGCGCTTGTTTGAGCGGCTGGAGCAGGAAGAGCAGAGATTGAAGAAGTACGACGGCCGTTGGATGGACATCCAACAGTATACAGGCCATCTGTGGAAAGCCTCAAATCTGTGGAAAACAGCATACAGACCATCTACCATTATTTCAAATAATTTACAGCCCATTTGCTAAATCTTACGGGTTTTTTTTGGAGCCCATATTCTTTATGTTAGCATTACAGCCCATATTGTGGCCACGGTTAAAAAATTATACGAAATTTTGCATATGTCGGTGCGGTCTGAACTGTTTTTAATCCCGAAATTTCGAGTCACATTCAGACTGATTTTAAAAATAAATGTATATCAATATAAAATCCAATAAATTGTCCACATATAAAAATCAATGCAATTTAAAATCTCGAAATGAAAAAAAGATATTTGAAAATAATTGTCGGTTTGATGTGTTTTAAAAATGTACAGCCCATTTCTCATTGATGATAGGCCATTTTCTCGGTCAGCCAAATGAAGCTCTCCTCGTCTTGAAAGATTTGCAGCCCAATAGGCCTGATAAAGCAACTTACTTGACAAATCACAAAAGAACTGGGCTAGAAATTTTCAGAAAGAAAAAAATTTACTGGGTTGGTCTGTGGTAAACATAAAAGAAAAGGCTGTCTAGACAGGCCAGAGTGTCCTGCACAGCCCAGTTGACACCCTGCTTCCGTCTCAAAATCAAAATGCCACTCCAATTATGGCGATTCATAAAAATGCCACTGCAATTTCCAAACTTTGAAAAATGCCACTTCAATTTTTGCAAACTTTGAAAAACGCCACTGTAGTTTGCAATCTTTGAAAAACGCCACTCCAGACTTCGAAAAATGCCACAAGAAATGGCATGAAATGGCATTTTTCAAAGTTTGGAAATTGCAGTGGAATTTCTCGGATACACCAGATTTGGAGTGGCATTTATCAAATTAACCCAAAACAAAAATAATTGGGCGAGCTGCTGGGTCCCTGGTGTCAGCCGCTCGTTGTGCAATTCTCTCGTTTATTGACTACGTTGACAATGGCATGGGACCCAGATGTCAGAAATCTACTAGGAGGAGCCATTTTTTTATTGGCTTGAAATAAGGAGGCACTTGCTTGCGTACTGCCATGACCTTGGCAGGTCCCTGCTGTCATCCTCTCCATGTACAATCATCTCCTGATTGTGTACGCGTCAACTTGCTAGGCCCACAAGTCAGCCTCTAAACCGTGGAGGACAAATACAACCCATTTTCTCTGCGTACAGTACCAGTTAGTCGTGCTTCAAAACTGATTGGCACGCCATTAAAAAATAAAGGTCGATAACTAATGCGGCACCTCGGGCCAACGCGGCCAGATCGCATTTTGCACGAGAAATTACACACCATGTTTCGTTGACATGTTGTCCCGTTCCAACATATCAGTGAGACGACGGCGGGTAGTAGGAGTATTTCTGAATGGACGTGTAGGCCAGGGCGCCTCTTCGTGAACTGTGGCAAACTCGCAACCGTCCACTGACTCTTCGCCTTTCCCTCTCGATTTGGAACTGCTGTCGCACGCTCTTCCTCTCCCTCCTCCATTTTCCTTCAGCCATTCACCCTTTCTTCTGCCATTGTTCGATCGTCTTCTCCATGGAGGGAACAGGCCGGAAACGACCCTGTTATTCTTGCCCCGATCTGAAAGATAACGTGGTGGAGGAACTCATTGATTGGTGCGACGTCATCACCTCGGCTAGCATGGCAGGTTCGTTCAAGCCCATTCTCGACTCAACTAATAACATCATTACAAGGAACCCAAGACTCAAGGAGCAGTTTGATCTCCCCTATCTTCTTCACCGTGACCCTGATGACTGGCGCCGGCACGACGGAGGCCTCACCCTGTGCAAGTTGATGGCGCTTGATAATGATACGTATGTTTTAAGATGCCATCGATTGATGGCAAGGCTTGGGCGGGAGAAAATGGAGATTGGGTTGTTTACATTGGGTCCAACTGCGAGTGGGAACTTGTGAATGTGTACACTCGTCACCGGGTTCCACTTCCAAAAATCTTAGCACACTGCCCAGAGGTTGAGCACACCCGTAATGTACGCATGTTCAAATACGTTCATGGTAACTGTCTTCTACGGAAGATAGTAATTTGTCGAGTTCCCAACCGCTCTTGAAATTACAATAACTATCAAGTTGTTGCTATCTTAGACAAGCTTGTTGCCGTCCTTCGTGGTTCGACTCGATGGATATTGCTCAAAAATTAGTTTCTGTACACGGATGAGTACTGTGATGCAATTCAATACGAGGGCCTTGTGTTTGCTGCCACTACTCGTGGCACTGTTTTTGCATGGCATCCTAGTAGTTTTGGTATGTTTGTCTTCCACCGTAATTATAATTGTTTCATCCACATGCATGCGGGTTAGCAAGTGTCCCTTTACTAATTAACCTTCTTCTTGTGTTTCCAAGGTCCTGTGAACATCCCACCACCTATACTTGAAATTTTTTATAACCAAGGGAGAGATGCCGATGGTGATGATCACCAGCAGCGCCCATATACTCTGTGGCGCCTGGGAACTAATTTCGATGGATCACCTCTTCTTGTGTGTATACAGCCCACTGATGATGTTACTGCTAAGGAAGCAGGTGTCTCCCATGGTCGCACTCTCCGGACCTATTCCAACACCCGTTGCATGGTATTCATGATGGATACTAGTGTGCTAGCGCCAACTCCTTCTCCCTGGCACATAATTGATTGTCTTGGAGAAAACTCGCTCTTCCTTGGACAAAACTATCCGATGATGGTGAAAGGCGATCCAACTATTGTTGACACATTTATGAGACGCAACTGTGTCTATACCTTGGACATTTGGGTGGTTCCCTACCCTGGTACTGATATAGTAGGCCGCTTCAGCCTGGATGATCAGTCCTGCATTGGTCTCCAGATCGACAACGGATGGCCCGTCCCAGAGAATCACTTGTCGTTCAAAGCAAGCGTTTCCAACGCCGCGGAATGGTTGAGTTGAAGTTCATTTCATGGCTTGTTATTTGTTGTGTGGTGAAAACTTTAGTATTTATAATGTATCCTCGTTATCGATGTGGGTTGATGACCTGTTGTATGTAATAAAATGATATGCCTGTCATAAACTTACTAAATTTATGAATGGCTTTCGTGTCGCTTCTCTCAGTGAGTGGTGCGACGAGGCAAAATATATATTTTCCGAATACATAATTGTACGTGCATTGCAACAGGTTATCGGATGAGGCCAATCAACAATAGTAGTACACTATTTGTAATAGCTTCACATGCTTCGCGCGTCGGGCGGGTGTTTTTACTGTAGCCATATGTTAATGTGTTCGTTGTATGTAACCAGCACCTCGAATCCTCGATACTAGTATACTATATACTCCCTCCTTTCCGGTTTATAAGGCTCAATTCAAAAATCTCACCAACCAAGGTAGATGATGAGTGGTGGAATATTTTTTGTAGTTTGCAAAAGCACCCAATTAATGCCCTTGTTTCCTCAAAAAATTATGTTTACGAATGCATTAATTGCAATGCATGCATGCATAAAGTGCATGCATTGGTCAGTTTTCTATTAATACTTGAATGCAATGATTTAATGCACCTTGAAGTCTGAACATGTGATGGGGAACAACCAAATTGAGCCTTATAAAATGGAAAAACTAAAATTTTGAGATAAGCCCTATAAACCGGAAAGGAGGGAGTAGTAGTAGTAGTAGGGTGGCATGGGCCAGAACAAGCATTCACGTCCAGGAGTACGGCACAAGCCACCACCACGACATCCATCTGACACCATATTAATTCTTGGAGTCCATGCTAGAGCAATCTCTTCAACCTCGTCGTTTCTCTAACTTCAGCCATCGCGCGGCGGGCGAGGTGGGGGTTTGCCGATAGTCGGTTTCCTTAACTGCAGTCCCACTTGTAAGGCCAACTCCAACGCACGACCCCAAATGCACCTCCGTTTTGCATGAACTCCAGCGATAATTTTGACTAGAAAAACAAGACCAAAGAAAACAAGAACCACAAGAATACATTTTACTACTCCTGTAAATTGTATTAGTGCCTTCTCGATGCATTCATTATTGATCTGCGGAGGCTCGATCTTGTGTCTATGCTAGCTAAAAGTGATAGAACATCTACTAAATTGCGCTCTATCAACATATGGATGTACTCTTCTTCCCAATACAAAAACTTGCATCCATTCTACTCCCTCCGTTGCACAATACATGCCTTCTATTTGTCAAAATATATATGTATCTAGACATGTCTTAGTATATAGGTACATCCATTTTTGGACAAATGGAAGTCAAGTATTTTGGAACGGAGGGAGTACACAATAAAAAATTTAAGTTAGCACAACTAGTCTAATCCGAGAGCAGAACCGAAGATTTGGTCGGGTTCTTCCTCCTTTTGCCGACACGTGGGACATCCAACATCCATCGTGTCATGAAAGAAAATAGAGTGGTAGTTGAAGCCACGAGATGTGCATCTTGGGTGAAACTGTAAATAGAATCTTACTACTCTTGAGTAACTCCAAAAGCGGCCACCGTAGATCTTTATTGGGTTTGTTTTTCATCAGCAGCACGTCGAGGTGAAAGATGTGCAGGTTCAGTGGGTCCTCTTGCGTTTTCACTGACATGTGGGGCCGCATGTGAGCAAACAAACGATGGGCTCCGTGCGTCCGCTGGCTGGCTGAGAAGAGAGATAGAGGAGGGCTGAGCACATACTACAGGAAATTTGTTCTACGTACCTCGATATAGGCTCGTTATAGTGGGGTGTCATGGGCCATAACTAGCATTCGCGTCTAGCAATATGGCACACGCCACCCACATGAGTCCCATCCGACACCAATTTTCTTGGAGTCCATGCTACAGCCATCTCTTCTCCCTCCTGTTTTCTCAGCCATCGTGCGATGGGCGGGATGGGGGTTTGCCGATAGTCAGTTTTCTCAACTGTGGTCCCACTTGTAAGTGAAAATGCAACATCGCACACATTTCCTCTTGAGCGGCGTGCCGGACCAACCGTGTGGGGGTGCGACGCGAACATAGCAGGCTTTTCCTTTTGAACTCGTAACTTGTAAAATTTGGTTCTGCTCCATGGCGCGAACGATAGATAGAAAATAACGATTTTTCCTAGAGTAATGAGAAGTTTGGTTCTGGCGCCGTTCATGCATGGAGTACGTACGAAAATTATGAAGTTGATGCGAAAGGTAAGAAATTACTATAGTATCATATACTACTACATGGATTTGACAGAAAGATAAAAATACATACGGATCCATCCACGTTCAACGACATCCTCACGCCCTAGTGCGCCAGGTCACCAACCGACGTGTGAGGAGCAGCGGCGTTGGCGGCGAGCTCAACGTGCTTCTGAACAGTGCCGTCCAACCTTGCCATGCGCTCCAAGAAGGCCAACGTCCTATCGTCCTCCTCTTGCATGTAGTAGTCCTTGTGGACGATTTGCGCGTAGACGTGGGTGATTATGTCGTTGGTGTCTTGCTGCGCCAGGCGCGGCTCGGCAAGCGCGACCTCGAGGTGGACATTCTCCAGCGCGACGGCGGGCAGTCGTAGGGCCACCAGTGCGTTGAAGAGGTTGTTACCATAGTGGCCGTTGAGGGTGGCGGGCATCGCAGAGCCTGGGCGGGTCGGCTGGAGGATTACGTCAAAGTCATCCGCAAGCTTCTTGACGATGGTGAACTTGTCGAGGAAACCGACGAGGACCTCGTCGAACAAGGAGACGAAGCTGTCGTCCGAGCGGCCCCTCGCCCTGGCGGCCTCAACCAATACTACCTGGAGACGTTCCTCGGTGCCGAGCCGCAGGCCGGCGTCATGGACCATCTGGCACAGCCGGTTGATGCTCGCGCTCATCGCGTCCATGGGTCTAGCGTAGCTTCTAGTCAACTAATCTTGCGATTCGCGTGATCATTCAGCCCTTGGTTAGCGTGCGTAGGTGCGTAGGATTTCGTACTACTCCTCGGCCCTCTACTGCACCTGCCTTTGGCTGTATGATAGGTGGGCCAGCCACCCCCTGGGGCCACGTGTCATTCACCCAAAGGCAGTTGCCGTAAGTCAATGAAGCTGCGTCCCCCTCCATGCCGGTGGAGTATAGTCATCTCACCGGACCTCTAGTTGGGGCCAAACGAGAGAAGTTTGATGTTTACTGGTTTATTGGTCCCCTTTGCATTTTGCGCCAAGTTTTGACCTTTGATTTAACTAATAAAATGTTAATGCATGTAAACAAAAATGTTGTGTAAGTCACCTTACGAGAACCAAATAATCCCAAAATACTTAGGCACGGTGCATTAACTCCCTCCTTGTTTCTTATTTCGTGACATATCAACCAATGAGAGAAGTGGGCCGTGCATGCTTTCAGTGACTTGAGACTACCAAACATGACATGCAGTGTTTAGTTCATTGCATGTAATCCTATTAGTACTCCAGTTTGGAGTAGCAAAAAAATTAAGTTCTCTCGCCGATAGGAATAAAACACCATGTATTTATTTACAGAGGGAGTAGTACATTTTTGGTGACATGCATTACTACATATTTCTAGTCAAATACTAAAATCCAGATGGACGTGGTAGTACTCCTAAATCCAGACGGTGATGCTACTAGTACTAGTAGTAGTACTGCCAATGTAGTAGTAGGAGTACTAGCACTGTACTACCCCTTGGTCAAATTATTATGTGCTTCTCCTCACAGTGAAGTGACAAGACCCTGCGCCGGAGATGACACCTGAGTATAGGCGCCGTGTTCGGCATACCATAGTCAGCCTCACCATCTGCAGTCACTATCATCATGGCTGTAGAGCTAGCCTGCTTACAACTAGCCCTGTACGACATAATTTCCCGTGCATATATGCTCGTGCATTGCACGGAACACCAAGATTGGGGGTGAACGGCTCCGGCAGCGGCCATCGCGCCAGATTTTTTCACGGCCTTCTACTCCTAGATGTGGTGGGGAGGAGATGAGGTTGATTGTGAGAGATAAGGAGTTGTTTGTAAATAGGGAACAAGTTCGGGCATCTTTTTGCAAAAATGGAGAAGCTTGGTTTGTATGCGTCAGATCTATATCCGACGGCTATTGGTGAAAGATGGGAGGCACAACATCATCACCAACTCAGGACCTGTTTGATTCGTAGGATTTTGAAAACACAGGAATAGGACACGGCAATATTACAAGTTTCAAACTGATATGACAAATGTTAGTAGTAATGCTGCACCTACGAAGAGGGAATTACTAGGAAGTTTACGTAAGAACTTTTGTTACTTTAGGTGGATGCAGCATTATCGTACAAACTAAAATCCACCTCCCTAACAAGTTTTTGAGTCTCTGGCCACTTGATGTTTCAAAAACAAATTCAGCTTCTGCGGAGACTTTGTCATTTAGGCTTAGACGCTTGCGGTGATCAGCATGCCATTCATTGTTGCGCCAGAGAACACCAAACCTCATTACCTTGAGCACACTTGCCTCCAGAACAAAGAACCTGGCCAATTTAATCTCAGATGGGCTGCCTCGGTAGTCGATCAAATCAATTTCTGTAAGATGGATATCAAGGCATTCGATAAGATAGTTATAGTGCAGCACATTTTTCACTTTCGGGTCTTTTTTTATCTACAAAAGAAGAGAACATATTAGAGGAGCTGGCTGCATAAGATTGCCATGTCATCAAGAGGTACCAATATCATTCGCTCATACGATAGGGTTGGCTAGCTAGTGATATTTTTTCACTCTCTCTCTCTCTCTTTGTTTCCTCTCATTTAACTAGGAGCACGTGAAGAGCTTGGGCATTTGTTGCCTTCAACTATGTGGCCGATGCCATATTTTGCAAAAGTATGCCACATAACACGCATCAATGTCAAATCAAAAGATTTTGGCACCGCTCTCATGATGTGAGAGAGTTGGCACCGCTGTGCACACAGACCCACATGTATAAACAAATCAATCAAACCAACTACACCAGCCTCTCACTCTCCCAAACAAGTGTTTTTTATTGCCTCAGTCCTCTCTCTCTCCCACGCAGTGTTTTTTCATTACGTGAGTTAATTTGGCACTGGAGCAAAGTAGGTGATCCAGATTGGGACACCGGGTGAGCAATGGAGGGGCATCGATGCCAAATGCATCACAAGTGAATTTGGCACATGTTTTGGCCTACATAGCCCACTTTTGTAATACTACCTCGTATTAGTATAAAATTTTGACCATAGATTTACCTACGAAAATGCCAATGCATGTCACTAAATATTACACCATTTTAAATTATGTTCAAATACGAATCCAGCGATATAGTTCTTAGTGACATGCATTAACATTTTGTCAGTTAAATCTATGGTCAAATTTTGATACTACAAAATTGGAAGAGTAAACCAGGACGGAGGTAGTACTTGCTCTTAGGGTAACCATAGATTTACTGGAGTAGTCTAACTTACTTTCCACTATGACTAGCCTAGGCTACTATAGTAGTACAACATAAAAACGATGCAGGTGATCACGTGAGAAAAAATACTAAAAACATTTCTTTCGGTGCAGTGCGTAGATGCAGTTTTGAACACTAACTTGTCATCGTAATTTGGGAAAATTACGAAAAAATTGAGCTACATTCTGATTACCGTTTACTTATAGGAAAGAAGTTTCACCTCGATGAGTAGCTTCTCCGTGCATGGAAAGCATGTAAGGAATCCAACAACTTGATCCAGATTGGGGCCGATAGATTTTAGTGCTAAGATCTTCACTATGCGCATGGACTGGGTCAAGCTTGTGGGAATCATTTTCTGGAAGACGGTCGTAAATACATCAAGAAGAAATTTAAAAATGTGAATTTCAAGAAGACGGAAAAGAAGATGAGTGTTGTACCTGAACGATTACGGATCCAATAAAGAGTTCGGAGAATTTGGCAGACGAGTACACCAAGGCTGTCAATTTCGGCGCGTCAATGACCCCGATTTTTGTTGGACCTTCTAGATCCAATACAAGCAATCTCTCAAGGAAAGGCGCATTCTCAATGACCATAACGTGGAACAGCTGGAGTGATCTATTCCCAATTGATGTCTTGTTGCGGGGCCAGCAAGACACATAAATCCATCGGAGATTCGTCGAGGCGATGCGGAGGCTAATGAACTCGTGGATCTGCTCAAGATGAAGGTACTTGAGCGCAGTACAACTGCGGAGTAGGTGCTCCATAGCCTTCTTCGAGATGACAACATCGAAGAGGTCGAGCTTCTTGAGTTGAGGGAGAAGAAGAGCGGGTGCGGCATTAATCTGGGGAAGCTAGAAGGAGCTGAAGCTGGCGCGGCGCAGCGTTGGCGTGAGGCGGAGCGCGGACGGCGGCAGAGAGCGACATCGTCCAGCTTCAAAGCTGAGCTCCTCGAGCTGATCTAGGGTGGGGGATAAGAACCACTCGTCGAACTTGGGTTGGACCTTGCAGTTGGTACTGAACATGCGGATGTCAAGGCGTTTAGCTGGCCCAGGGTGCGATGAAAGGATCTTGGAGACTGCGGCCATGCATTTGCAATCCCCGTCGCAGAGGCAGCTGTCGACGTTGAGGTTGAGGGGGACGCAATGCCAGAGGGGGAGCCACCGCCGGGAGAGCAGGGCGGTCCGCATGGTAGATTTGGTGGGAAGGAGGCCGATGATGACGAGCAGCGTGTCGTCGGGGAGGCTGCTAATGAAGTCCAGGCTCGCCAGATGCGGTTTTGGCTCGAGCCGCCTCCGCTTGTTCGCTGCCTCGCCGTCCATCTCAACCGGCGGCGACGCCGGTGTACACGTGTGCTGGTGTGTGTTGTGTGCTGGGTGTGCACGAGTGCGTCCTTCTGTGCATGCCGCCACGCAGTGGTGAACTGTGCACGAGTGCGTCCTTCACGCGCAAGAAGTTTGTCCTCAATGCTCCATCAATTTACTAGCGTGCGGGGTTCTACCCCGAGTGGTTTCAACTTTTTTTACTTCACCGCGTGTCAGATGGGCCTCTAGTTTACTTATTTTCACCCACTGCCACATGGGCCAGCACACGAAGATACAGAACACGAGCTGACAAGGCAGCATATGGATTGGTTGACCGGTAAACTAAACAATATACGGAGCTATACGCTGACACAGTGAGGGTATAATCCGTCGGTATAGAGAGTTCGAGTGAGAGGGGAGGCCCGTGAGAGATATCAGAGAGAGAGAGAAAGAGCTACTCCCTCTGTTCGATAATGTAGTTCCTAAAAAATTTTAAGTCAAACTTTTGAAACTTTGACCAAGTTTATAAAGAAATTACTTATATCTACAATACCAAAGATAAATGATAGTATGAAGTAAGTACATGTTGTGATGAATCTAATGGTCGTTCCAGATGTAAATGTTTTTCTCCACATATACCTGGTCAAACGCTTATGGACGTGACAGAGTCCCTATAAAGAGAGAGAGAGAGAGAGAGAGAGAGAGAGAGAGAGAGAGAGTGAAAAAAGTGTGTGTGCGTGTGTGAAAGAGACATGGATAACACACGATAAAAGTAGAGAAAAAGCGTGCGTGTCTTATGCAAACATATCACACATGCATCTTCGACAATGGAGGAAAGGTGAGGAGATAGTGTGTGGTTGTTTGGAACCGAGAGAGCAAGACCCCTAGCACGTGGCCAAGAGGGGTCTGACAAACAAGGGAGAGAGGTCGAGAGAGACGTACAGAGAAAAGGTAGACATGGGGAGGAGAGAGTGTATGTTTGTTATAGAGAGATCCCCTGGAGATCGTGATGGGACTACATGGGTGGGAGATCGAGTGACAAGGTGTGTGCATGATAGAAGATGCCCCGAGAGATATCAAGATAGACGTATGGATGGAAGGAGACAATATGTGTGTTCCTGTTGGCTAGTAAGAGATAATCATACTTAGGAGGGGGGAGTGCTTGCGCCTATGATGGATTGAGGGATTATGGTACTTAGGGGGGTGCGTGTCACATGGAGAGAGAACAAGGGCGGAGAGTGTTGCATGGGTCTATATAAATAGCGCGAGCGGGACATGTGTATGTGTGAACCAGGGAGATATAAGGCCAGTTTGGCTTGCGTCCTGAGCATATTTTGCCTGGCCTGGGGTTGTGGCTGGATTTCATGCACGCTTGTTTGGTTGCTACGCTGTGAAAAAGAAAGCCCGCCTGCCTGGGTTCCCTCGCACTTTAATTAGCCTGGCTCAACTCCAGACACTGCAAGTAGCCTGGCCCTGGCGATCGATTTTGAACGCCTAGTCATGCCTAGTTGTGTGGCCACGAGGCTAATAGCAACATGGATGGATATTAGCATTAAATAATTTATGCATGGATTGATTGATGGGACGTTGATGCTTTGCCTGGCCAAGGCATGAACCAAACGCTTCAGCAGCACACAAGCCTGGCCAGGAAGAAATATTTTACATCTCACGTCCACACCAGGCAGTACCGGCCATCAAGGCATGAGGGTCAGGTCACGAACCGAACTGACCAATAAAGTTTGAGAGAGATTGAGGAGCCCCGATAAGGCTGGGTGGTGCGTCAGATAGCTAAGAGGGGGAAAGAGATATTCCATCCGCTCGATAATGCAGTGCATGTAATTTTTTAGAAGTCAAACTTTGGAAACTTTGATCAGGTTTACGCAAATGTTATTTATATCTACAATACCAAAGATACATCATACAAAACTACATCTCATGGTGAATCTAATGGTATATGTTTGCCGTACTAGATGTAATTCTTTTTCTCCACGTACATGGTCAAACTTTGTGATGTTTGACTTCTTAATAAATCTATATGCTATGGACCGAGGAGAGTGCCTCAGTCGAGACAGATCAAGTGCGTGTGAAGGAGAATGAGTAAGTGTGCAAAAAGAGTATGTGTGTGAAAGAGAAAGTGACAACAAACGATAAATTAGAGAGAGAGTGTGTTTTTTCGTTTCTTATGCGAACATATCACACATGCATCTCCGAGATGGAAAAGTGAGGCGAGGAGATACACGAAGATAGCTAGTGTGTGATTGTTTGCAACAGAGAGAGACACCCCTATAGCACATGTCCAATAGAGGTGTGGCCAACAAGGAACAAAGGTCGAGAGGGACACATGGATGGCATGGACGCACGGGGAGGGAGAGAGGGTGTGTTTGTGATAGAGAGATCCCGTCGAGATCGTAAGGGGACTTTATGGGTGGGAGATCGAGGGAGTGCGTGCGCGATAGAAAGATGCCCCGAGAGAAATCGAGATAGACAATGCACATGTTTGTGATGGAGACTAAGATTAGCTAGTCATATACATATTGGGGGGACTGCGTGTGCCTACAATTGAGAGAGAGACCATCATACTTGGCTAGCTGGGCATGAGATTGTGTGTGTGCGCGTGTGAGATGGAGCGAGAACGAGGGGGAGAGATAGAGTTTTAGATGGGCCTATCGAGTGCGAGTGAGATATGTATGTGTATGTGTGACCCAGGTGGATGGAGAGTTTGAGAGGGGGGGGAGCTCCAAGACAACATAGTGGTGCGTGAGAGAGTTACAGGCAAAGAGCCAAGGAATCTATGTGCGTACGATGAGTGCACCCAAGATATCTAGCTTGGACTAGCTAGAGTATCATACATAGTGTGCGAGAGAGACCTATAGATGGTGTATATATGCATGCGAACTAGAAAGACCCCCCCCCACACACACACAAAGAGAGAGAGAGAGAGAGAGAGAGAGAGATGGAGAGAAAGGGAGAGGGACGAACAAGGTTTTTGTGTCGGATGCGTGCGACAGAATTGAAGATTGTCGGCGAGAGAGAGAGAGAGTGAGAGAGAGAGAGAGAGATGGAGAGAAAGGGAGAGGGACGAACAAGGTTTTTGTGTCGGATGCGTGCGACAGAATTGAAGATTGTTGGCTAGAGAGAGAGAGAGAGAGAGAGAGAGATAGAACAGGAGTGCGGGAGAGGGGGAGGT
Source organism: Triticum urartu (assembly GCF_056163025.1). NCBI lineage: Eukaryota > Viridiplantae > Streptophyta > Magnoliopsida > Poales > Poaceae > Triticum > Triticum urartu. The sequence goes on from NC_141876.1 coordinate 447,319,863, forward strand.
CGCATTTTTATGCATCAAAGACTGATATAAACCATGTTTCGATATAAACTTGCATTCAAATATTTAATTGGAGAACATGTTGTCTGCAATCCACACATGAACGGATATATGCGTATATCAAACAAGTTCATTAATTTGACTTTCAACATGTTCATGGAGTACTATAATACTGTACAACATGCTACTCGATTGAGGTGTTCAATTTTGGACTTAGTTCACTATTTTGACCTACTGAACGAGCTATTTCATTGAATCGAGATATTTCATTTTGGGTTTGATTTGCATTTTCGAGTGGGTCAACTATTTGTCATATAGTAAATCGCTAGCAACGAGCATGTAAAAACACATTACTCCCGAGGATCATCTCTCCATCTAAAAAAGAAGTGGCAAGCTAATATTTCAAAATTTGATCCGAATCGACTTGGTAAGGTAGACGTGGATGCTCGTTCACCCAAAATTTGAACGAACCGTTAAACATCCTCTCTGCTCGGTGTAATTCTCCCGAGCAAATAAATGGGAGTAGCCAAATTACCGTCCTATGTGGGACACGCATCAATTGGCCCATTGTACATCGAGGGTAGGTTCGTAACTTCATCCAAGCGCGCCTTCTCCTCGGCCGAAATGACATGTGCCGAATAATTCATAAACCATTTTCGGCAAAACACGCTCTCCTCGCCCGAAATAGCTCGCGCCCACTATTTCAAAACACGCTCTCCTCGCCTGAAATCGCTCGCCCCCACTATAGTTCAAAACGCGTCCTCCCCGCCCGAAATCGCTCCCGCCCAGAGAAGCAAAGTTACTCTACTATCCCCGGCCCTCAGTACACAGACCCAAGCCGAGAAGACTATAGGCAAGGGTAGAACTGTCACTCCCCCTCACATTTCAGACAAATGCGTTCGTAAGACATGGTTCCACTCCCCTCCCAATTTCCCTCGCCCGCCCCCATTCATACCTCGTGGGCGCCAAATCACCTTCTCCCCGGGAAGCTCCCTTCTCCCGAGCCGCGAAACCTCAGCCCCACCTCCATGGCGCCCCCACCGCACCAATTTCACAGCCGCCCTCCTCCCTAATGTTGGAGACGCTGTCCATTTGCCGTCGTCCACTGGGCCGTGTGCCTCTTACTCCGTGCTGCTGGTGCTACCTCGATGACGGCTGCGTGAACCGTACCGGAGCCGATTCACCCCTGCCGTTGTTCACGGCGGCGGAGCAGCTCCAACTTCGAATCCGTCCAGAGTCCTGGCGCTGCTTCAGCGTAGCCGTCGACCGTCGCGACATCGCTCTTTCCCTGCCGCCGGTCGCCACCGCAACCGCGCCGGCCTCACCGACTCGGCAGCTGGACCTGCCTACTTCAGCATGCCGCCAGATAGGTCGCACCCTGAAGGTGCGTTATATCGACTAGAGGGGAGGGGTGAATAGGCGATTTTTATGAAAGTCTTCAAAACGTGAGAGTTATGAAGACAAAGAGTGAAGATTATGCCTATTACTAAGCAGCGGAAGTTAGGTTACACTAGGGCAGCCATGGTCATGTATTCAATTGAGTGAAAGCACAATGACAAACAGCTTCAGTGTAATAAGGATTAGGTAGGAAGAAGTTATGAAGCCAAACAGATCATACATTCATGTTGTGAAGATAAAAGATAAAGCAAGCATGCAATGGCTTCACAATGAATAACAGTAAGTCAAAGGAAGTGAAGATGAAACCACTGACACGTTGAAGACAATGATTTGTTGGACCAGTTCCAGTTGCTGTGACAACTGTACGTCTGGTTGGAGCGGCTAGGTATTTAAACCAAAGGACACACAGTCCCGGACACCCAGTCAAGGACACTTAGTCCAAGACACCCAGTCCTCACCGTATTCTCCTTGAACTAAGGTCACACAGACCTCATCCAATCACTCGTGGTAAGTCTTCAGGCGACTTCCAAACCTTCACAGACTTCGTTCACTGGCAATCCACAATTTCTCTTGGATGCTCTGAACGCGACGCCTAACCGTCTGGAGGATGCACAGTCCTCAAGTGTAATAAGTCTTCAGATCACTCAGACACGAAGACTTAAGTGATGCCCAATTTACTCTGGCTCTGGGTGGTTAGGGCTTTTCTCCTTGCTAGGAATTTCTCTCAAAGGCTTCGAGGTGGGTTACTCTCAAACGACAAAAGCCGTGCACTGAAATCTGAGCAGCCAACCGTTTATGGTTGTGGGGGTGGGCTATTTATAGCCACTTGGCAACCCGACCTGATTTGTCCGAAATGACCCTGGGTCACTAAGGAACTGACACGTGTACCAATGGTCGAATTTTGAACTCACACGGCAACTTTACTTGGGCTACACGTAAAGCTGACTTGTTTGACTCTGGACAAGATTTGCTCTCATGGTCTTCGCTCGAAGACATAGGATTTGAATTAGGCATCACTTCAGTCATTCTGACTGGTTCTCTTGGACCCCACTTAACAGTACGGTGGTTCCTATGACACAACAAGAAAGAAATAAAACTACGAAGGATCTAAGTCTTCGAGTTCCATAAGCTTCATAGGGAGTCTTCTCATGTCATTGTCTTCAATATGAATATCTTCATAAACCACCATTGTCTTCAATGTCTTCGTACATTTTTAGGGGTCATCTCTGGTAGTGAAACCGAATCATCGAGGGACTTCTACCTGTGTTTTCCTGCAATTCTCACAAACACATTAGTCCCTCAACTAGGTTTGTCGTCAATACTCCAAAACCAACTAGGGGTGGCACTAGATGCACTTACAATCTCCCCCTTTGTGGTGATTGATGACAAACTAGTTGAAGTTTTCAACGGGGAACATAATTTGTGAAATTGTAAAGGAATTGTCTTCATAAGTTGCAAGGGCTCCCCCTGAAGATGTGCATATAAGTAATTTGCTTCTTGAATGCAAATGCACATGGCAGGTTGTACTTGTGGAGATCCACTTCAACTTATGATGACAATCCACCATGCATGTGAAAGTATATGAAGATAATGACATGCATAATGGAAAATGGACGTCTGCAGAATGAGATGAGTGCGGAATTTATCGTCGCACATGCGGAATTTATCTTCGCAAAACGGAGTGACAAACAGGTAGCAGACGACCATCAAGGCTAAGTGTTACAACTCAAGGAAGCAAATGTAGCAAAAACGGGAGTAGTAAGCACGAAGCAAAATGTAGCAAAATATGAAGGCACCCGCCCATAGTGACCCGCTTGAAGACTATAAACATCATATGCTTCTCCCCCTTTTGTCAGTGATGACCAAAAAGGTTTGAAGACATAGAGGTTTCTACGCGTTCCCAGGCGCAGCAGGGTCGGTGGAGTTGTTTGGTGGCGGTGCAGGCGAGCTTGGTGCAGATTCGACGCGTGTTGAAGCAGGTGGAGATGATGTCGCATCGTCTTCTTCTTCAATAATCCGGGCAGACACGGTGGCAGCAGAAGAAGAGAACTCTGACTCTTCAAGTGATGGTGTGCTTCGCATCACAGCTTTTCTTGGAGGCGTGGAGTCAAATTTGAATCTCTCTTTGAAGCCATCCTCATGCAGGTCAGCTTCAGTGCACATCATGGTGAGGCCTTTCCAAGTGCGGCGACAGGTCCCGTGTGCGACAAATGCATTCTTGGTTGCCAGATTTCTGATGCGATTAACGTCTTGCATGATGCTTCTCATCTGCCTGTTGAGCCAGTCGTGATGCCTGTCTTGCTTTTGGTGAAGAGCCACAAGAAGCTCTCGGTCATTGAGTGCACGAGCGCGCTTCTTGGGTCTCTTTGCAGCTGTGCCGTTAGTGGCTTCAGTTGATGCAGGGGCACGTGTGGTGCCAGCCATTGGATACACTCGGGAGAGAGCTTCAACACCTTCAATATTTTGAGTGAAGCTCTGGTGTTCTGCATTCTGAAGACTTAATGGTTGCTTGGCAGGCTCTGGATATATTGCTTCAGCAGATGTGTCTACATCTGGCAAAAATATCCTATGATTGCGGGCTGAGGGTTGATAGGAGATTGCAGAGTGAAGCTTGATCAGCCTCATAACCCAAGGAGCATAGAACTTCAATCCAAACAATTCTAAGGCAGACGCTGCAAGTTGACGGATGAAGAGATCCTGTGTGTTGAAGCATTTGCCATGAAGAATGCAGAAGATGAGAGTCTTCATTGCACCTTCAATCGTTGCATATCGAGAGTGTCCCTTTACGGGCCAGAGAGTCCGCCTTATGATGTGATATATTGTTCTAGGCAGGTACTCTAAGTCTTCAAGGAAGAACCTAGTTGGATAGGGTGCACTAGGAGGCAATGGCTTCATCATTGAGAGCATCTGACTCATATCTGGCTCAGGACGCTGAAATATGCTCTCAATTGCTTTAGCATGGAGTTGGCAGCCTTCTTCAAAGAATTCGCCAGGAGTGGGAAGGCCGGTAAGCTCAATTATGTCGAAAGCATTGGCTTCATGATGGACATTGCCGGTCATCCATTCCAGGACCCATGTCTTCGGATCTCTGTTATAGCCTTTGATATGCAGGGTGGCATAGAACTGGAGCAGAAGCTCTTCGTTCCAGTGCTCTTCATCGGTGATAAACGGCAGCAGACCCACTTGCTTGAAGCAATCCAATGCTTCTTCCAGACCAGGCAGACCAGCAACAGTTTCAACCTCAAGGCGCTTGTGAGAAAAGATGCGGCCTTGGTTGTATAGGATGCATGAATAATAGCTGCGCTGTTGATAGCTCCAGAACCTATCTGATACAATCTGTTCCCTTGAATAAGGGTTCTTGGAGCTGTCGAAAAACGTGTTGTCTGTCCTGAAGCCGTTGATGTTGAAGGAGCCAGGAGCTGATGCAGAACCTGGGAACCTTGGCAGTCGTGGGATCGGCTTCTGGACCTGGGGCCTGTGCGCAATATGATAGTTGAATTGGGGACCCGCAGCAGACTCAGGCACAGAAGGTTCAGGAGCAGTAGCTTCAGTGTCTTCTGAAGCTGTTGTTGGGGAGGGCTCCACAGTTGCTTCGGCGTTGTTTGTGGTATCCTCAACATTTGCCACCTCCACACGTGTAGTGGGAGGGACGAACTCAGGCACGTTCTCCTGGAGAACTGCTTCTCGTTGCTGCGGGGGAGTTGGAGCTTGTGGTATTTCTGCATGCTCTTCGGCTGATGCAGCCGGAATGTCGTCAGCAGCCTGAGCCCTTGGCCCTTTGCGAAGCCTACGGAATGTAGGCGACGCCGGTGGAGTTGCAGTGGGCTGGGGCTCATTATCTTCCTCCTGTGGGCGATCTGCCCACGATGCATCTTGTGTGATTGGCGTCAATGGACGACCAATGCTGATCAGTTCGCTTGTCTCAAGCTGAGGAAGGGCTGCATCACCTTGTACATTGTCTTGGAGACCAATGTCTTCAGCAGCATTGTGGTCGGCTGCTGGAATGTCTTCAGCGTGCGGAGCCTCTGTGAAGGCAAGCTCATGCACAGTCAACTGACGATCTGCGTCAGGATAGCGGACGGAGAGGGGTTCAACTATCAAGGGCTCTGTGGGAGCAGCCCGAGATTTCTTGGTCTTGCGCTTCTTGATGGTGGGTTCAGAAGGAGAGGCTTCAGAGTGTTTCCTCTTCTTAGCTTCAGCCTCTGCAGTCCGTGTCTTCTTGAGCTGTGAGGCGGTTGATCGACTCTGTGGCTTCGAGCCAGTCGTTGCAGTGGGGAAGACAATCGGAGCAGTTTCTGACCTTGGCGCCTCTGGTTCAGGCACAGCAGGCTTCTTTTTCTTCTTCGCGGCCACCCTGGGGTCAATGCCGGGACGCCCAAGTGCCTTGCGCTTCTCGGCCTCATTGTAGGCCTGCACGCAGCGATCAGCCAGAGTCTTCATGCGCTCTCGCGAGCCTTGAGCTTCGGCACGCGTCTTCAGAAAGTTCTCTTTCATCTCGTGCAACATGATCTTGAAGTTTTTCACTTCTTGCACGCTGAGCTTGGCCACGTGCTTCTTTAACTGAGCCTTTTCATAATCAATTTTCTGCTTCAGTTCTACAATGCGTTGGGCTATTGCAAGTTCTGAAGCAATTGCGCCTTGAAAGGCAACGCTGAGGCCTATGGGCAGCTGCAGATCGTCGAAGCTGATGTCCGGTGAGGCAAACCATTCATCGATGAAGTTGTGGATGATGGCGACATCAAACAGAGGCAGATTGTTGAAGATTTCAGCCTCCTCCTTGCTCTTGATGAGCTGCTCAAGAGCATCATCTCCAAGATCTTCATCGCTTGAGAGATCAATGGTTTCGCACCGCAGAATGGCAGCAGCTGTGAGCTCTTTGCCTGTGTGTGGCTGAGGCTTCTTGGCTTCTTGGGGCTTGGAGACTCGTGATAAGTCTTCAGACTGCACACTGGCTTCAGGAGGTGCAGTTGCCAATGGCTTCGCTCTTGAGATTTTGGGAGAAGCGGCTGGCTTTGAAGCTTTTGGCTTCTTCTGCTTTGGCTTCGGCGCAGCAGGGGCGTCATCAGACTCAGTATCTGCTGGAAGGTCATTCACGGCAGTCCCTTGGACTAGGATGCGGGTGATGAGACCTGCAAGATTGGCATACGGCCCGATGATATTGGGATCGGCGTCGCGTGTGCCATCTGCCCTTGGTGAGGAGGGACCAGGGTTGAAGTCAAGCCCAAATTTCTTCTTGTTTTGCTTTGCAGAGTTCTGAGAAAATTGGAAGTTGCGCTTGAATAGATTGTCATCGCGACACCAGAGAAGTGATGACGGATGTGCTTCAGCTGGCTGTGGTCCTCTCACCATGCATGGATAGAAGCCTTGAGCAATGGCTTCGTCTCTGGACCTGGGTACGAGATTTTTGTATAATACGTCTCCCCATGGTCTCTTGATGGCGCACTTCTCCGCATATTCCTGAGTGACGAAGCGGTATTGAAACCATTGCTCTGCCCAATATCTTTGAATCCATTGGATTCGTGTCTTGCGCTGACCATAGATTTCTTCAGGATCAGTTTTGTACATCTCTGCCAATTCATCAGGCAGATCTTTGGACGTTCCACCACGTCACTGTCTGCCTCCCTTCCTTGCTGTTGTTTCTGAAGCCATGAATCTTAACTTGGAAGGCTTCAAGATGTTCAAAGGCTTCAAAGGCTTCCTTTTGCTTGACCAACAAGAACTGGCTTCGGGAGAGTTGATGTGATGCTGCAAGTACTCTGCAAATGAATGCAGACTATGAGAACCAAAGGATTCTCCCACGGACATGTACCTGTGACAGCATTAAGGTGCGAGGGAAGGTGAAGAGGTCATATGCATTCTCAGAAGGTTTTGAAGATAAATTGGTTTAGAAGACAGTGACCTCATTGTGCGAAGACATTCACTTATAGATAAGAAGTTGGTTCCAGATTTGTACGAACCCATTGATCAGTACAAGTGAGGAATCTAACTACTTTATGAAGCACAAGTGAATATAATAGGCATGTTATGAGATGCAGCGAGAGATCTATCTGGTGTGAAGAGAAACTTCTTATGCTAGAAAGTGACAGAACCAAGTGATCAAAAGAGGCTGTAAAAAGAAGTTTTATTTACCCCACTGGAACTGCTAGACGGAAGGAAGTTGATGCCGAGCAGTTCAGTCCTCCGTGCCCTAACTTGGCGACGGAAAACACCTACGGCAACGGCGGAGAGGACGATAACCGCGGTCGGCGTGAGGACGGCGATGGAGAGGTTGCGGCAGCGAAGCGCTTCGTCTCCGGCGTCGTCGAGTGCTAGCGGTGGCGCTAGGGTTCGTGCGAGGATGGAAGAAGGAGATAATGACCGCGGTAAGTGTGAATTTATAGACTCAGAGGCGGCACTGTGCTATTACGCAGGTGCCCCTGGCGGTTCACATTTGAGGCACACGCGGCCAGTTAGAGGAAGATTGGGGTTTGTTCCACGTCCCACGCACGCCTAAATTGTCGGGCGGTCGTTCCTGCTTCTCCGGATCTTATGTGGAGGAATGAGCATTAAAAATGGACTTTTATGGTTGTCTCTATGTCTTCGGCTGACAAGGACACAATGAAGAAATTCGACAGTTTCAACAGAATGCATATGACTTGGAGAGATAGAGTTTGAGATAGAAAGCATAGAGAGGTTAGGGTCCAATCACATTCACTTAGTTCAAAAGATTCAACCAAGACGACATAGCTATAAGTGAATGCTGTAGAGGATAGAACATCAGTACATATATATATATATATATCTATTTAATCAACGCAGTGAAGATAATCATGAAGACATATTGAGATTGAAGCCAAACCAAATGTGAAGACATTGCGAGGTAACGCCATGAGTGAAACACTTCAGAATGGAATGTTTGGTGGTGACGTTACCCACCGTATAGGAAGTATTAGACCCAGACACGGCGCACAATTATCGTGGCACTCCGAAGTCAAATTCTACATTAATGTATTCACACTTAGAATGTATGTCTTCATTGATTGAAGATATACGTTACTTCGTGTGTTGCACATCTAAGTCATCAATATGCATAAGTGTTAGGATGTGTGCCTGATCACAGGACATTTGAGGATTCCAGGATATTTAGCTCACATCGTAACTTGCAAAACCTCTTCTCATCCAAGGGCTTGGTGAAGATATATGCCAATTGCTCTTCAGTGCTGACATGTATGATATCAATGTCTTCCTTCACAACGTGATCTCTGAGAAAGTGATGGCGAATTTCAATGTGCTTTGTCTTCGAGTGCTGAACTGGGTTGTTGGCAATCTTGATGGCGCTTTCGTTGTCGCAGTAAAGTGGCACTTGCTTCAGATGAATGCCATAATCCTTGAGTGTTTGCTTCATCCACAGAAGCTGAGCGCAGCAAGATCCAGCAGCAATGTATTCAGATTCAGCAGTGGAGAGAGATACACAGTTCTGCTTCTTTGAAGACCAACATACAAGTGATCGTCCCAGAAAGCGACATGTGCCTGATGTAGACTTGCGATCAACTTTGTCACCAGCATAATCAGCATCCGAAAATCCAACCAAATCAAACTCTGAGCCCTTTGGATACCATAATCCTAGAGTTGGGGTGTGAGCCAAATATCTAAGAATTCGCTTCACAGCCAAGTGATGCGACTCCTTTGGTGCCGCTTGAAATCGAGCACACATGCAAACACTAAGCATGATATCTGGCCTAGATGCACATAAATAAAGCAAAGACCCAATCATGGAGCGGTATAACTTTTGATCGAACTCTTTACCATTGTCGTCAGGACCTAGATGATGTTTGGCTGGCATTGGTGTTGTGAAGCCTTTGCAATCTTGCATACCGAACTTCTTCAGACACTCTTTAAGATATTTCTCTTGAGATATGAAGATGCCGTTGCGTTGTTGCCGTATCTGAAGACCGAGGAAGAACTTCAGCTCCCCCATCATGGACATCTGATATTGCTCTTGCATCATATATCCAAACTCTTCACTATACTTCTGATTGGTGCAGCCGAAGATAATGTCATCCACATATATTTGGCACACAAACAGTTCACCATCATATGTCTTCGTGAAAAGAGTGGGATCCAGGGAACCAGGTATGAAGCCTTTGCTCTTCAGAAAGTACTTAAGTGTATCATACCAGGCCCTAGGGGCTTGTTTGAGGCCATACAGTGCCTTGTTGAGCTTGTATACCATATCAGGATGTTTTGGATTTTCAAAGCCAGGTGGTTGTGCAACATACACTTCTTCTTCAATCTTGCCATTGAGAAAGGCACTTTTCACATCCATTTGATATAGAAGTATGTTATGATGATTTGCATAGGCCAGCAGTATGCGTATGGCTTCAAGCCTAGCCACAGGAGCAAATATTTCATCGAAGTCAATGCCCTCCACTTGAGTATATCCTTGAGCAACGAGACGAGCTTTGTTTCTGACAACTTGACCATGCTCATCTTGCTTGTTGCGGTATATCCATTTGGTGCCTATTATGTTGTGCTTCCGTGGATCAGGACGCTTAACCAGTTCCCATACATTATTCAGCTCAAACTGTTGAAGCTCTTCTTGCATAGCTTGAATCCATTCAGGTTCCATGAAGGCTTCTTCAACTTTCTTGGGTTCTGATATTGAGACGAATGCGAAATGCCCACAGAAGTTTGCCAGTTGAGTTGCCCTTGAACGAGTGAGTGGACCAGGTGCATTGATGTGATCAAGTATTCTGTCAATCTATACTTCATTTGCAACACGAGGATGTATTGGGCGAAGACTTTGCTCTTGCTGATCTGCGTTGTCATTTGGAGGTATATCTTCAGGCTGAGCATTGTCTTCATGTGGATCAGGTGCTGAGATGATAAGTTCTTCTTCAGGATGAGCTTCAGAAGGTACAATCTCTCCAGTTCCCATAAACTTGATTGATTCACTAGCTGGAACTTCATCTAGCACATTTGGCAATTGCTCTCTTTGTGATCCATTGGTTTCATCGAACCGCACATCCACAGTTTCAACCACTTTGTAGTGGAAGAGATTGAAGACTCTGTAGGAGTGCGAATCCTTTCCATATCCAAGCATGAATCCCTCATGTGCTTTTGGTGCAAACTTTGAGGTGTGGTGTGGGTCCTTGATCCAGCATTTTGCGCCAAATACTCTGAAGTAACTGACATTTGGCTTCTTGCCAGTTAGGAGTTCATAAGATGTCTTGTTCAGAAGCTTGTGAAGATAAACACAATTGATTGTATGGCATGCAGTATCAATGGCTTCAGTCCAGAATTTTCTTGGAGTCTTGTATTCATCTAGCATTGTTCTGGCCATCTCAATGAGTGTTTTGTTCTTGCGTTCGACGACGCCATTCTGCTGTGGCGTGTATGGAGCTGAGAATTCATGTGTGATGCCCAAGGTATCCAGATATGTATCAAGGCCAGTGTTCTTGAATTCAGTGCCATTATCACTTCTGATGTGCTTTATCTTGGCGCCAAAATTGTTCATGGCTCGATTGGCGAAGCGTCTGAAGACATCCTGCACTTCAGTCTTGTAAAGGATTATGTGTACCCAAGTATATCTAGATTAATCATCAACAATGACGAAGCCATAGAGGCAAGCAGAAGTAGTAAAAGTTGAGTAGTAAGTGGGACCGAAAAGATCCATGTGAAGCAGTTCGAAGGGTTGTGTAGTAGTCATGATTGTCTTCGAAGGATGTTTTGCCCTTGTCATTTTCCCTGCTTCACAGGCACCGCATAAATGATCTTTCTTGAACTTGACACCCTCGATGCCTATGACGTGCTTTTTCTTCGCAAGGGTGTGGAGGTTTCTGATGCCAGCATGCCCAAGCCTTCGATGCCAAAGCCAGCATTCTGAAGCTTTTGCAAGAAGACATACTGCGAGTTGTGGTCCTGCTGAGAAATCTACCACGTACAAATCACCTTTTCGATACCCTTCAAACACTAGAGATTTGTCAGATTCCATTAGCACCAGGCAACGATATTTTCCAAACATTACAATCATATTCAAATCGCAAAGCATTGAGACAGACATTAAGTTGAAGCCAAGGGATTCAACAAGCATGACTTTATCCATGTGTTGATCCTTTGAGATTGCAACTCTACCTAGACCCAATACCTTACTTTTACCAGTGTCAGCAAATGTGATGTGACTCTTGTCGGATGGACGTAAAGTTGAGTCCATAAGAAGGCTTCTTCTGCCAGTCATGTGATTTGTACACCCACTGTCAATAATCCATTCTGAAGACTTTGAAGTCGCTGGTGTCGTACCCTACAGCGCAGTTAGGGGGATAGGCTTCACGAAGAGAGTTGTGAAGCATAAACATTTGACGAACCAGTAGGTTATGAAAACTTAGATCCAGATTAGGACTAATAGGGAGAGTAGCATGCGATTCAGGAGCAAAGTACATAATGATGCCATTCGGGAATTTTATCTTGCGCCCTGCAAGATTTTTAAGGTCCCCAGCAATAGCATCAGAAGATTTTGTTTTTCTGCTGGAGACCTTTCCCTGCAAAAGAGAGTTAAGCTTTCTTAACCACCCACATCTTCAAGGGTGGCTTAGAAGCAATAAGTCTAAGTGCAGCATCTGAGAACTTTGGCTTTGGAGCCCTAGCAAACAGTCTAGCAGGGGGACAATAATACTCATAGGAATAAGCAGAATAATTTTTGGTCATATGAACATGACGGTTCAATGAACCGCTCTCATATCCATATGCCTGAGTATGGTTTCCCTGCAAAACATTTGCGTTAGTGTGACTCAGGTGTGTCCTCTGTTTGTATGAAGCCATTTGACCGTATGAAGCCTTTGGTCTGAGGTTTGTCTTCTTCAAGTGAGGTGTCATGAAGACATTCACAGGAAGATTTTCCAGACACTTTTTCGGAACCCAGATCATCTTCATAGGAGGTCCATTCCTGCAGTTAGTACCAATGTACCTGGCAAACACTTCACCATTCTGATTCTTAAACAGTTTATAGTTTGCATCAAAGGATTCATCAATGATGATGGGGTTAGCACAAGTGAAGCCAGACAGATTGGATGGATCTGCTGAGGATTCCTTTGCAGCAACCCATGTGGTTTTGGGGTACTGCTCAGGTTTCCAGTAAGAGCCATCTGCATTAATTTTCCTCACGAACCCAACACCCTCTTTCCTAGGGTTTCGGTTCAGAATCTGATTCTTAAGGACATCACATAGTGTCTGATGCCCTTTCAGACTTTTGTACATTCCTGTTTCAAGCAATGTCTTCAACCTAGCATTTCATCAGCAATAGCAGTGGTATCCTCAGGAGAGGGGTTAGTTACCACGTTAACAGTTGAAGATATTGCAACAGTAGTAGCAGTGGAACATTCAGCAACAGAATTAGCATTATCACGCTCAATGCATTTTAGACATGGTGGTTCAAATCCTTCCTGAGCGGGACTGATCTGTTCGGAGCAAAGTGACTCATTTTCCTTTTGAAGATCTTCATGATCCGCTCTTAACTTCTCAAGGTCTTGCTTCTTTTGAAGATAATCATAGGAGAGCTTTTCATGAGTAGTTGAGAGAGTCTCAAGACGATCTTCAAGTTCCTGATACTTAACGTGAAGATTTTTTATGTCTACAATTAAGGATTCAGAACGAGTCATTTCGGCACCCAACAGATCATCGCTTCTGTCTAACAGTTTTTGAATATGTTCCATAGCTTTCTGTTGTTCAGTTGCAATTTTAGCAAGTGTTCTGTAGCTAGGTTTTGAATCACATTCAGAGTCATCGTCACTAGATGTTTCATAGCGAGTAGTGCGTGTGTTTACCTTGGCACCGCGTGCCATGAAGCAGTAGGTAGGAGTGGAGTCGTTCTTGTCATTTGCGTCGGTGTCAGTGATGCAGTCATTGTCTTCAATGTTGAAGATGGACTTGGCGACGTATGCTGTAGCCCGACTCGCAATGCCAGAATCAGACTCCTCCTCAGACTCCACCTCTGCCTCCTCAGATGCGGACTCCTCCTCTGAATCCATCTCCTTTCCAACAAACGCACGTGCCTTGCCAGATGAGCTCTTCTTGTGTGATGAAGACTTTGATGAAGACTTGGAAGAAGACTTTGAGTGTTTCTTCTTCTTCTTGTCGTCAGAATCATATTCCTTGCTCTTCTTCCTTTTGTTCTCGTTGTCCCACTGTGCACACTCAGAGATGAAGTGCCCAGTTTTCTTGCACTTGTGACATGTTTTCTTCTTGTAGTCATGAGCAGAAGCTTCATCATTCCTTGAGCTTGATTGTGAAGATTTTCTGAAGCCTTTCTTCTTGGTGAATTTTTGGAACTTCTTCACTAGCATTGCAAGTTCTCTTCCAATGTCTTCAGGATCATCAGAACTGCAGTCAGATTCTTCTTCAGATGAGGAGACAGCTTTTGCCTTCAAGGCTCGAGTTCGCCCATAGTTTGGACCGTAGATATCTCTTTACTCAGAAAGCTGAAACTCATGTGTGTTGAGCCTCTCAAGTATGTCAGACGGATCGAGAGTCTTGAAATCAGGACGTTCTTGAATCATCAGGGCCAGGATGTCAAACGAACTATCAACTGATCTCAGCAGCGTCTTGACGATTTCATGTTTGGTGATCTCAGTGGCGCCGAGGGCTTGAAGCTCGTTTGTGATGTCAGTAAGTCCGTCAAATGTGTGCTGGACATTCTCATTGTCACTTCGCTTGAAGTGGTTGAAGAGATTGCGAAGGACACTGATTCTTTGATCTCTCTTGGTTGAGATGCCTTCATTAACTTTGGAGAGCCAGTCCCAGACCAGTTTGGATGTCTTCAAGGCACTCACACGGCCATACTGTCCTTTGGTCAAATGACCACAGATGATATTCTTAGCAGTAGAGTCCAGTTGAACGAATTTCTTGACATCAGCAGCAGTGACACCTTCTCCAGCCTTGGGAACGCCGTTCTCGACGACATACCATAGGTCGACATCAATGGCTTCAAGATGCATGCACATCTTATTCTTCCAGTAGGGATATTCAGTTCCATCGAAGACAGGGCAAGCAGCGGAGACTTTGATTATCCCTGCAGTCGACATAGATAAAACTCCAGGTGGTTAAACCGAATCACACAGAACAAGGGAGCACCTTGCTCTGATACCAATTGAAAGTGCGTTATATCGACTAGAGGGGAGGGGTGAATAGGCGATTTTTATGAAAGTCTTCAAAACATGAGAGTTATGAAGACAAACAGTGAAGATTATGCCTATTACTAAGCAGCGGAAGTTAGATTACACTAGGGCAGCCATGGTCATGTATTCAATTGAGTGAAAGCACAATGACAAACAGCTTCAGTGTAATAAGGATCAGGTAGGAAGAAGTTATGAAGCCAAACAGATCATACATTCATGTTGTGAAGATAAAAGATAAAGCAAGCATGCAATGGCTTCACAATGAATAACAGTAAGTCAAAGGAAGTGAAGATGAAACCAGTGACACGTTGAAGACAATGATTTGTTGGACCAGTTCCAGTTGCTGTGACAACTGTACGTCTGGTTGGAGCGGCTAGGTATTTAAACCAAAGGACACACAGTCCCGGACACCCAGTCAAGGACACTTAGTCCAAGACACCCAGTCCTCACCGTATTCTCCTTGAACTAAGGTCACACAGACCTCGTCCAATCACTCATGGTAAGTCTTCAGGCGACTTCCAAACCTTCACAGACTTCGTTCACTGGCAATCCACAATTTCTCTTGGATGCTCTAAACGCGACGCCTAACCGTCTGGAGGATGCACATTCCTCAAGTGTAATAAGTCTTCAGATCACTCAGACACGAAGACTTAAGTGATGCCCAATTTCTCTGGCTCTGGGTGGTTAGGGCTTTTCTCCTCGCTAGGAATTTTTCTCAAAGGCTTCGAGGTGGGTTGCTCTCAAACGACAAAAGCCGTGCAATGAAATCTGAGCAGCCAACCGTTTATGGTTGTGGGGGTGGGCTATTTATAGCCACTTGGCAACCCGACCTGATTTGTCCGAAATGACCCTGGGTCACTAAGGAACTGACACGTGTACCAATGGTCGAATTTTGAACTCACACGGCAACTTTACTTGGGCTACACGTAAAGCTGACTTGTCTGACTCTGGACAAGATTTGCTCTCATGGTCTTCGCTCGAAGACATAGGATTTGAATTAGGCATCACTTCAGTCATTCTGACTGGTTCTCTTGGACCCCACTTAACAGTACGGTGGTTCCTATGACACAACAAGAAAGAAATAAAACTACGAAGGATCTAAGTCTTCGAGTTCCATAAGCTTCATAGGGAGTCTTCTCATGTCATTGTCTTCAATATGAATATCTTCATAAACCACCATTGTCTTCAATGTCTTCGTACATTTTTAGGGGTCATCTCTGGTAGTGAAACCGAATCAATGAGGGACTTCTACCTGTGTTTTCCTGCAATTCTCACAAACACATTAGTCCCTCAACTAGGTTTGTCGTCAATACTCCAAAACCAACTAGGGGTGGCACTAGATGCACTTACACACCCTCATCTCAAATCACTTTATTTAGGCGTCAGTTGTCTGAATTTTTATTATGGGCCAATCGATTTGCAATGGGAAGCATCACCCCTCGAAGGTGGCGGAGCTCCTAGGCTGCCGGTTGGCTGGTGTCTAATGTAAGGGTGTGGGGCCGCAAGTTCGCTGTGGAAGCAGCGCTTAGATGGATATCTTTTAGAGTTGCATGGGTTGAAGGTACTGCCGCCGCCGGATCTGGATGACGGGGAGTCTTTGTGGATTGGCCCGGGGGCGGCGTAACCACGGCAGTGCGGTGGGGCGAGGAGTGGGGTTTTGGCCGGGGCCATAGACGGCGGAGGTAGGCTGCTCTGCCGTTGGTCGCTGGCTCTTAGGGGAAGATTCCGAACAGTGTCAGCCGGGAGGCACAAGATGGCCAGCCATCCGGCGTAGATCGGACAGTACCAAAATAAAATAAAATCATGTGACCCCAATTTAGTCTTTAGTCAAAAGACGTGTGACCACTCTCGTACCTTGTTGTTGATCTCTTAGTGTATTTCTTCATATCAAAGAGATATGTTGTTCTTAACATTATGCGTTATCTGCATCTTCAGACATACCATCTTCTGACTCACCGCAGCTGCTCCAACAAGGGAAGCATACACCAGACGGGAGCTATAGTCCCCACTCAACAGTTCTCTGCATCGAATGCGCGTGCTCGACATGCACAACCACAACAACTGCAGGGCCATCGACAAGTCAGCACATGATGCTCACTCCTATGGATGGCAGCCAGATAGGTTGTACCCTCGGCTTACTTGTGTGCAACATTTATGGATTTGTTATTCATCTAAGCATGGAAAATAGATCATCACATTTCACTGTATATTCATGCTGATCTCTTACGAGTCTTGTTCAGGAGTTAACGATGTTCCATAGTTCAGCTAAGATACTTGTTCTTTAGGTAACGATGTTCCATAGTTATCATCCATCAACCAATGCTATCCCACAGGCTGGTGATTATAGTATTATACCACTTCTAGTATTTCCTATGTTGTTCTTTAATACTTTTGTGTGCCATCTAGTTAATCTCGAGTACAAACGATACATATTCTGTAGCTTTCATCTGTGTTCTCCCTTTAGTTTATGAGACTTGTTGCTGCTAGTTAACCCCAGTCCTACTATTTATGTCGTCTCCTACAGGCACTCATTACATAAATCTAACTACTAGCTGTCTTCCATGCATGTCAGATATAATTGCACACACTAATATATCCACAAGAACCTCATGGAACAATGTAAGGGCCAATAAACTTGATGTCAATGATACCCAATATGATGGAACATGTAAAGGCAGTTCATCAGAAGACTTGCAGAAAGATGATGAATCCTCTTCACCCCACAAGGTCCTTGCTCTAACTTGGCCTGTGATATGGGTACAACATGCATATAATGTCCTGGAGTGTATCTACTCTGTTGCAATGCCATGTGCTTAGGATGTTGATCATGCATGTAAATATGTCATGCCTTCCTGTTTTTCAGTACCTATTCCATTCATGATAACATGTTTTCAAATTCAAGTACTATCATTCTACTCTATCGCAATGCCATCTGCATAATTTGGACATCATGCTTCTGAATATCTTATGCATTGTTATTCATCAGTATGTACTTCATCTGTCTGCCATACCATGTTTTTTTACATTGAAGTGATGTTCTAGTGCTCTGTTGCAATGCCATCTTATTTTCCCAATCATACACGTGTATGTTGCCTTAGTTATTTCTGTACGTATTCTGCTAGCATACAGTTTTACATTCAACTAGTGTTTTTTTGCTGTGTTGTCCTGTCGTATCCCTAGCTCTTACACCATACTCCCTCCGTCCGGATTACATGTTGCCGAAATGGATAAAAAAGGATGTATCTAGAACTGAAATACGCCTAGACCCATCCATTTTTTTCTAAATGGAGGGAATACATGTCAATATGTCATGCCTTTCTATTCTTCAGTACCTATTCCATCTCTCTGCTGCCGCATGTTTTATAATTAAAGCACCATTCTTCTATACAAGGCATGCAAGGGGAAGACGACTATGTTAGAATCTGAAGGGTTACAAACAAGGCCTTTGGAAAAGATCCAAACGCCAGGAGATAATAAACCAACTCCACTTTTTATAGATACTGCTCCAGCACAGAGAAACCCAACTCCTACTGATAATAAGCAGATTCCAGTGGCCAAAGAACTAGTCCGCTCCAGTCCAGCAAAAATATGTCAACTAAATTCTAAGAAGCGTGTGTGTATCCTTGCATCATGAAATTTTATAGCATGCTGATCATATTTTCTACATGTTTCTTACCCATATCTCTTTTATAAAATAAGCTTAACAGATAGAAGATTTTCTGCAATGGTATCGTTTATGAGGAAAGATTCTTGCAGGAATTCTTTGAGCTCCAATGTAGATGTAAGTACCTGTTGTATATCACTATATTTTTACATCAACGTGTATTTTGTTAATCGGCGTGAATCCAACCTTTATCTGATCTAAATTTAGTTGTAGAAAAATGTATGATTAAAGGCCACAATGTTGATTTTTGCAAGGAAAACTTCCTGGTAGTCTTGCATCCTGAGCTGCATGAGTGTACTATCTCATATCAGTGGGTTTGAATACTTTGGTTCTGCAGTGGGTTTTTCAGTGTTTTTTTACTGTGTTGTCCTGTCATATCCCTAGCTCTTACATCATACTCCCTCCGTCCGGATTAAATGTCGCAGAAATGGATAAAACTGGATGTATCTAGAACTGAAATACGCCTAGACCCATCCATTTATTTCCAGATGAAGTGAATACATGTCAATATATCATGCCTTTCTATTCTTCAGTACCTATTCCATCTTTGTTGTAGCATGTTTTATAACTGAATCACCATTTTCTATATAAGGCATGCAAGGGGAAGACGGCTACGTTAGAATCTGAAGGGTTACAAACTAGGTCTTTGCAAAAGATCCAAACACTAGGAGATAATAAACCAACTCCATTTTTCATAGATACTGCTCCAGCACACAGAAACCAAACTCCCACTGATAATAAGCAGATTCCAGTGGCAAAATAACTAGTCAGCTCCAGTCCAGCAAAAGAATGTCAACTCCATTCTAAGAAGCATGTGCGTATCCTCACATCATGAAATTTTATAGCATTCTGATCATATTTTCTACATGTTTCTTACCCGTCTCTCTTTTAGAAAATAAGGTTAAATGATACAAGACTTCCTCCATTGGGATCGTATTCGAGGAAAATATCTTGCAGGAATTCTCTGTGCTCCAGTGCTGATGTAAGTACCTGTTGTATATCACTATATTTTTACATCAGCATGTATTTTGTTAATCGGCGTGAATCTAACCTTTATCTGATCTAAAATTAGTTGTAGCGAAATGTTAAAGGCGCCAATGTTGATTTTTGTAAGGACAACTGCCTGGTAGTTTTGCATACTGAGCTGCATGAATGTGCTATCACATATCACACACATTACTGAATTGTAGTGCTTCTCTGGTTGCCCATTCATTCATTGTGTCAATGTTGCTTTCGTATTACGTTACCTGGCTGATGATAGTTGTGCCATATTGTGTTAATTTGGTGTAGGTTAGTTGCCCAAAGGTTCGTTGTGTCAATGTTGCTTTCCTATTATCTGACTTGGCCAATGATAGCAATGCTAGTATGTTAATTTTGTGCAGGCTGCTGAAGATAAGAAGACAAACTCTGAAAACAGCAAGGCAACCCCATTGTTTCTTTCCAGTAAATCTAGGCCAGGTAATATGGCAATAACTCATGGTTAATCTATTTGGTTCCCGTCCTAATTTATGTTATGATGCAGTGGTCAAGACACTCTCCACTATCAATAATACAAGCCTGCCAAAATCGCCATCTGAATCTGTTCAGTATCCTCTATCTCGAATGCAATGGAATAAATGTATGTTTGTGAACCAATTAATGGCTGAAGCAATGATGGAAATGGTGGATGAATCAGAGGTGCAGAGTCGTGCGACACAACAACTGATCAATGTTTTCAGAGACAGTGTGGCAAAGCAGCAAGAACTTGCCCGCATGCTTATGGGCGTCATATGTGCTGAGGTTGCAGATTGTGACGCTGTAGATGGTTAGGTTCTGCTCATTTATTTTCACTGGCATCAATCTTTGATTGCCTAGTGGATGTAATTTCCTGTAATATATTCTGGATGTGCAACGTTATTCCCTGTATGTCGTACCTTTGCTCGTCATAATGGGCTCAAATTATCTAATTTGGCCTAAAGACATGAATGAACTTTAGTGGGCCCATTAAGTTAATGGGCCGTTACTAGGCCGAAAGTTAATAGTCAGCCCTCTTACCTCCCGGGTCGTTAACAGGCCGACATCGAAGCGGGCAGAAGGTGGCCCCAATTTATTTCACGGGCCGTTAACAGTCCGTTACTAAGTTTGGGCTACATATGGCGCAACTATACTGTAGGCCTTTAGCAGGCCGAAAGAGACAGCAGGCTTGTACTGGACCATGAAGAGCATGGGCCGCTAAGAGGCCGAAATTCAGGTCATATTGTAAACGGCCCAACTGTGTTTTGGGCCTTTATCAAGCCGAAAGAGAAACCGGGCTGGTATTGGACCATGAAGGGCATGGGCCGTTAAGAGGCCAAAAATAAGGTCCGACTACAAATGACCCAACTCTTTTATGGTTCGTTAACAGGCCGAAAGGCACACAGGGCCGGGAATTGGCCCAACACTTAAATGGGTCGCTAAAAGGCCAAAACTCAGGTCCGACTACAATTGGCCCAACTGATTTATGGGCCGTCAACAGGTTGAAAGTGACACCGGGCCAGAAATTGGCCCAACAGTTAAATGGGCTGCTAAAAGGCCGACACTCAGGTCCGACTACAAATGGCCCATCAGATTTATGGGCCGTCAACAGGCTCAAAGACACACCGGGCCGGAAATTAGCCCAACATTTAAATGGGTCGCTAAAAGGCCGAAAGATGTACATCCTGAAAATTGGCCCATCCATTAAATGGGCCGTTAGCAGGCCGAAATCTCATCAGACCGATATTGAGCCCAAATATATAGCATGCTGTTA
Source organism: Triticum urartu (assembly GCF_056163025.1). Classification (NCBI taxonomy): domain Eukaryota; kingdom Viridiplantae; phylum Streptophyta; class Magnoliopsida; order Poales; family Poaceae; genus Triticum; species Triticum urartu. The sequence goes on from NC_141876.1 coordinate 447,340,837, forward strand.
ACGGGCTCGAACTGACGATGGGCTGCAATGGTGTCAAATCTTTAACGGGCCGAATTGGCACATCCCGTATGGGCCGTGGGCTTAAATGGACCTGACACAAGTAGGCCTTATATGGGCCGGCCTGCTAATTTTTACTGGGCCGGCCTTTTTCACCGGAATGGGCCACTGTTGGGTCGTGCCACATGTCGACCTATCATAGGCGCCTCCTGTCCAATGAGTGGATGACATCTGTCCCAACGGTGAGGCAACACGTGTTTCCTCTAGCCAATGATGATTTTACACGTGGAAAATGCCCATTGGTCGGGGCTGTTAACGGGTTATCGGATCAAAAACCCGACCCGGTAGCTTAACGGCGTTCCGTTACGGTGGATGCCACGTGTCGTTCACCCTTGACGAAAGCACTTCTGTGACGCGCGATTTATCGTCATGGAAGTGGACACTTCTGTGATGATAATTTTGGTAATGTCATGGAACACTTCTACGACAGCACAGGTATGACTATCTTGATTCTGTCATAAATTTGTCATCGATGTACATGCATGACAAAAAATGCGACCTACTATGACAAACACATATCATCACGGAAGTGTATTTTTTTGTAGTGTAGACCCGAGGGTTCCATTGCAAAGGCCTACATTGCTACGGAAGCGTTCACATTCTGCTCAGGATACATTGAAATAGCTGATCAGCTTAGCAAAGAGGTGGGTGAAGACAATCTCGGGCTCAATGTTTTCGATTATTCTGTTCGAGTTACAAGGAAGAGTTGACAAGAGGACAAACCTAATGATTTGGACAAAATGGTTTGGTATGTGTTGAATAACTGTCCTGAGATACTACCTTATATCAAGTAAGTGCAGTACTGCAGCTTATACATCGTAGTCTACTAAACTTGCAGCACATTCTTATATATTTAGATGTTTGACGTGATCACTATGTTGTGCAGCATCTACAAAGAGGAGTTACTGCCGCAAAATCCAAGAAACATTGACAAACTGGTTATGGCAGGATTTGCGAAATGGTTCAAGAACCATGTAAGCTTTTGAAGTGCACTGTCAATTTTTTTAATATATTGAGTACATAAGATGATCAGCTTGTCTATTTTCTAACCATAGGTTGAGAAGATGCGGGAGGATGGCATGCAATTGATGATTCCCTTTACTCACTAGCAACGGGTCCTGATACTCGGGTAAGATATTATGAATATTGCATTGTTGGAGATGTGCGCTACAACACCCTTGCACGAGACGAATGCAGGAAGACACAAAACAGTGCCATCATGAGAACGGATACGTATGACAAAGAGACAACTGAAATGTATGCTAACATAATAGACATTGTTCAGTTGCAGTATATCTCCAGTTTCGAGGATCATTGGTGTGTGGTTCTGTTGTGATGTCGTTGGTATAACCTGTTTTCTAGGATCGCAAAACCCAGAGTTGATGATTATTTCAAATCCATCAATGTCAAGGTGGCGTACCAGACCAGCGAGCCTTTTATTTTGGCAAATCAAGCAACACAGATATTTTTCTTGGAAGACACATTTACACGTAGCGATGACTGGAGAGTATTGCAAAGGTTTGAGCAGAGGAATTCGTTTAATGAAGTTGCACAACAAGATGATGCTTACACTGCTCCTGATGTACAAGATAACACAGATGTTCCTAATATCTTTGAGAACCATCACGTCAATGACGTCGGCGAAAAGATTGCCTGTCGTGCTGTGGACCAACAAGAGTTGATCAAGAAGAAGAAAACGTTCGAGGACGTTGAGGGCGAAGAAGAAGATGGCACCATGGGGAATTACGATTCAGACTGATACACATGGCAAAGATGTTGACACTGCTGCTGCGGATGATGATTACATTGCTTTTGTCGTATGTGCCTGTCAGAAGACATTTTTTATCTACTATGTGAAATTGTGTTTGCTATGACAACTGAAACCTGATGAACATGTTGTTTAGTATTTTGCTATGACAACATCACTTGTTATGTATGCTGATTTGTGTTTGGTGATTGTATGACAACTAAAACATGATGACATTGTTGTTTAGTTGTACTCATATTTGGCTCTGAAACATGAATTTGAAGACATAGTTTGCTGTTGGACTGCAATTTGCTCGACGTCTTTGAATGAGAACAAAGCTGACCCGACAGGGCCTCTGCTATTTATTTATTTATATGAGCAAAAGGGGATACCCCCTGATTTACGTTAATAGAAATCATTAGATGTTCACAACACTACGCCCAGCCTGCTACAAAAGTTTCATTCATTACTAGTTTCAGCAAAGTCCTCATGTCGTAGCCACTAAATACATCACGAGTGCTACATACACTGCAAATAAAGAGAGAATCATCCTACAGAGCACATCGATTTTACCCATTATCTTCACAAGCTCTTTCATCTCCTCATTGTTGTCAACGTCGTTCAGCAGCTGTTGCTTGGCCATGATCAGAGGAACTGCATCTTTAACCTTCTACTCTGCATCTTCCCCTTCTATCGTTCCTTTAGTTACTTGTCCAACACCCCAACCTGCTGGTATTGGGATTCCTCGGCTAACCAAATAATCAGCATAGTTGCATTCCCCCACATCAGCAACTTCCCAGAAATACAAATCACACGAATCTTCCCTTTTCTAAACGAATCAAATTGGAAGATCATCAACCAAACTATTAAAAAAAGCAGCAACTGAAAGAAGCAGAACAACACTTAAACATATTATTACCCCATGATTCGGGCATTTGTAGAAGACTCGGCCAGGGTTGCAGATTGTGGTTGAGACGCGACGGATGACTCTGCGTGATTTGCAGCAGTGGCACCATACCAACGGTAGCGGGTTGCGATGAGCAATCGGCTGCGGTGCGCGTACCGGCGGGGGTGTGATGAGACCCACAGGCGATGGTACGGGTGGCGACTTGGCGCATATTTGGTTGTTGTCTGCTGAAGAGCAGGTGGACGAGCAGCCAGCGGACATAGTTGCTGCGGCCAGAGCTTCTGATGCTAGGCAGAGTAAGTAAAGAAGAGGAGAAGCGAACGTTGGATATGTCAGTTTCATTACTTGGAGAGTAGCATAGCACCATATATAGTCATAGTCTAGGTTTGGATTCAAACCAGCTACAGGAGCACGTCTTTCTTTTTTCTAAAACTCGGCAATGTCTCTTTACTGGTACACTAGCCTGTTCTGTACGCGTTCCCAAGTCTTTGATTTTCTTTCCCTTTTTTGCGAGGAAGGAAGGAGGACAAAATTGAGAGTTCCTGGGACTCGAAACCAAGACCTCTCAGTTGAAAACCAAGGGTGCTAGTCACTTATGTGGCGAACGTTCCCTGTGAGGAGGACGACAGACGAACGCACTTTCCTCGCAGTTTTGTTACTATATATAAAAAAGTATGCTACTTGGTGTTCGCTTAGTCAACAAACAATTGTGCCAACCTTGACCGTTGGATTGACATTCAACGTCTGTCGCGTTTCTTCAGTCTCTTCTTCCTCGACCGCCAAAGCCAAACCAGCACCGGCGGGACCGCCTGCTCACACCTCCCACGGCTGGTTGTGATCTTCCCCGGCTCCTGTTCGTTCCTGTCCGAGGCCTCACCATCGTCCTCCGCCTTGGTTCGCTCGCCGCAGCGCCGCCCTCCGGTGTTGTCAACATGGTCAACAACCGAGAGGAATAAGGAGATGACTATACATGGTGAGGATGACAGTAGGGACCCAGCAGCGCGCGCAATAATTTTGTTTTTCGGGATAGAGAAGGGTATCAACTGGGTTGTGCGGGACCCGTGGCCCATCTAGCCCAGGCTTTTATTTCATATGTTTAGCACATGACCAGCCCAATTTGTTTTTTTCCTTTCTGAAAATGGTTAGCCAGCTATTTTGTTTTTTTTGCAGAATAACCAACATAGGCCTACTCGCTTTTCTACGCCCTGCTGGGCCGGAAATCTTTCAAGACGAGGAGGGATGCATTTTGCCCAGAAAATGGGCTATAAGTAATAAGAAATGGGCTATAAGTAATAATAAATGGGCTGTAAAATGAAAAAATACAGCAAACAGGCAATTAGTTCCAAAATATTGTTTTCTTTTGGATTTAGATATTTTAAATTTCATTGTTTTTGTGTGGGTAAAATTTCATTGAATTTAAATTAAGGTATATTTAGATTTAAAATTATTTGAATCTGGCTAGAAATTTCGGGTTGTATGCTGTTTGGGACAGATTTGGAGGCTGACTTGTGGGTCTACTAGGTTGACGTGTACTTTGGCTTTGTCAACTTAGTCCATAAACGATTCTAGCAGCAGTGACCGTTGGATATTAATCCAACGGCCGTGCTGCTTCTTCAATATCTGATCTTCTTGCTCCAGCCGCCCAAACCAGCTTCGGTGGGACTGCCTGCTCCCGCCTCCCGTGGCCGGCTGTGCTACCGCACAGGCCGCACCGCCCCACCCTACTTCATTGCTGGCCAGGCCATCCCTCTACTCACCTACACCTCTTGTTATTTTGCAGAGATGTGAAGAAACTAACCTTGTCTTGAATTGGGAGAAGTGCCACTTTATGGTTAATGAAGGTATTGTCTTGGGGCATAAAATTTTTGAAAGAGGTATTGAAGTTGACAAAGCTAAAGTCGATGCTATTGACTAGATTCCATGTCCCAAGGACATCAAAGGTAGAAGAAGTTTCCTTGGTCATGCTGGTTTTTATAGGAGGTTCATTAAGGACTTCTCAAAAATTTCCCGGCCTCTGACTAACTTATTAAAAAAAGATATTCCTTTTGTCTTCGATGATGATTGTGTAGAAGCATTTGAAATACTTAAGAAAGCCTTGATTTATGCACCTATTATTCAGCCACCTGATTGGAATTTACCTTTTGAAATTATGTGTGATGCTAGTGATTATGTTGTAGGTGTTGTTCTAGGACAAAGAGTTGATAAAAAATTAGATGTTATTCAATATGCTAGTAAAAATCTAGAGAAGGCCTAGAGAAATTATGCTACTACTGAAAAGGAATTCTTAGCAGTTGTTTTTGCTTGTGATAAGTTCAGACCTTATATTGTTGATTCTAAAGTAACTATTCACACTGATCATGCTGCTATTAAATATCTTATGGAAAAGAAATATGCTAAACCTAGACTTATTAGATGGGTTCTCCTGCTACAAGAATTTGATTTGCATATTATTGATAGAAAGGGAGCTGAGAACCCCGTTGCAGACAACTTATGTAGGTTAGAGAATGTTCTTGATGACCCACTACCTATTGATGATAGCTTTCCTGATGAAAAATTAGCTATCATAAATGCTTCTCGTACTACTCCATGGTATATTGATTATGCTAATTACATTGTTGCTAAATTTATACCACCTAGTTTCACATACCAGCAAAAGAAAACATTCTTCTATGATTTAAGACATTACTTCTGGGATGACCCACACCTTTATAAAGAAGGAGCAGAAAGTGTTATTAGATGTTGTGTACCTGAGCATGAACAGGAACAGATCCTACGTAAGTGTCACTCCGAAGCTTATGGAGGACACTATGCTGGAGATAGAACTGCACATAAGGTATTGCAATCCGGTTTTTATTGGCCTACTCTCTTCAAGAATGCCCGTAAGTTTGTCTTATCTTGTGATGAATGTCAAAGAATTGGTAATATTAGTAGACATCAAGAAATGCCTATGAATTATTCACTTGTTATTGAACCATTTGATGTTTGGGGCTTTGATTATATAGGACCTTTTCTTTCCTCTAATGGGTATACACATATTTTAGTTGATGTTGATTACGTTACTAAGTGGGTAGAAGCTATTCCAACTAGTAGTGCTGATAATAACACCTCTATTAAGATGCTTAAAGAAGTTATTTTTCCGAGGTTTGGAGTCCCTAGATATTTAATGACTGATGGTGGTTCACATTTTATTCATGGTGCCTTCCGTAAAATGCTTGCTAAGTATGATGTTAATCATATAATTGCATCTCCTTATCACCCACAGTCTAGTGGTCAAGTAGAATTGAGTAACAGAGAACTCAAATTAATTTTGCAAAAGACTGTTAATAGATCTAGAAAGAATTTGTCCAAGAAACTTGATGATGCATTATGGGCTGATAGAACTGCATACGAAAATCCTATGGGTATGTCTCCTTATAAAATGGTTTATGGAAAATCATGTCTTACCTCTCGAATTAGAACATAAGGCATATTGGGCCATTAAAGATCTCAATTATGATTTCAAACTTGCCGGTGAGAAGAGATTATTGGACATTAGCTCACTTGATGAATGGAGAACCCAGGCTTATGAGAATGCGAAACTGTTCAAAGAAAAAGTTAAAAGATGGCATGATAAAAGGATACAAAAGTGTGAGTTTAATGTAGGTGATTATGTAATATTATACAACTCTTGTTTAAGATTTTTTGCAGGCAAACTTCTCTCTAAATGGGAAGGTCCTTACGTTATCAAGGAGGTCTATCGTTCCGGTGCCATAAAAATCAACAACTTCAAAGGCACAAATCCGAAGGCGGTGAATGGTCAAAGAATCAAACATTACATCTCAGGTAACCCCATAAATGTTGAAACTAATGTTATTGACCGTGACCCCGGAGGAATACATAAGGGAAACTTTCCAGAATGTTTCAGACTCCGAAAAGGAATAGGTACGTGGTACGGTAAGTAAACCGACTCCAAAACAGTTCTAATGGCAATTTTTCTCTGTTTTGAAATATTTAAGAAAATAGGAAAATAAGAAGCAGATCGAAAAGGACACGAGGCTTCCACGAGGGTGGAGGGCATGCCCTACCCCCTGGGCGCGCCCCCTGCCACGTGGGCACCTCATGCACTCTCCGGACTCCGTTTTCTTGCACGATACTTCTTTTGGTCGGTAAAAATTCACTACATAATCTCCCGAAGGTTTTGACCACCGTATCACGCAAATATCGCTTGTCTTTGTTTCGATCTATTTTTCTGACAGATCTAGGTCGCCATGTCGTCTTCAAGTGCCCAGAGACAAGTTCTTCGAGAAGGTCATCAACCCCTACCTCGCGGAGGTGCTGCAACACCCTCAAACCATTGAGATGCGTGAAGGGTTGTTGCACATTCGCGATGTTGAGGGACCAAGGAGGACCGGAAGCACGGAGACAAGGCTTGAGGCATTGGAGCAACAAGTTTTCGAGTGTCAGGAGATGGTGGAGCGTGGACTCGACTCCAATCACATAATGATCACGGAGTTCACCAACAACCACAAGCTGGACGCCAAGGACATTGGGGAGGTCATCGTCAAGCTTTAGAAGAAAATCGAGCGCCTCCAAGCCCAGATCTATGACCTGCAAAACCAAAACTGTGAGTATGAATATAGATTCAAGAGGATGAGTTTGGCTGCAGATTTGAGGATCCCGGAGACTCGATCATCCTTCTATGATGGTGAGCCTATGCCTTGGAAGATGGACGACAAGCCTACATCATCAACAACTCCTTCATCACCACCTCCGAGGAAGGAAACATAAACACATGGGTATGGGCACTCCCCTTGACTACTGCCAAGCTTGGGGGAGTTCCCCGGTATCGTATCACCATCATACCTTTTATCTTTACCATTTTTCTTAGTTTGATCCTTTTGATAATATCTTGATCTAGTAGAATAAAGTTTTAGTATGATCTAGTTGTGAGTTTTGCTTTATGATCCTTCTATGTAATCGAGTCCGTGAGCTATATATAATAAAGATTATTGTTGAGTCAAGGGCTTGATTATTTTGCTATGATCTTGAGGGAATGAAATAAAAGAGAAGAAATAAAAAGAAATAAAGAGATCATATGGATCTTATGGAGAGTAATGACTTCACATATAAAGCATATGATGAATAAAAGTTGTTGAGAGTTGACAAACATAGTTTTGGTCATCATTGCAATTAATAGGAAGTAATAAAGAAAGAGAGGTTCACATATAAATATACTATCTTGGACATCTTTTATAATTGTGAGCACTCATTAAAGTATGATATGCTAAAGAGTTGACGTGCGACAAGGAAGACAACGTAATGGGTTATGTTTTCTTACATCTGAGATAAATTATATTGTCATGGATCATCCAACATGTTGAGATTGCCTTTCCCTCTCTTGCTAGCCAATTCTTTGCACCAAGTAGAGATACTACTTGTGTTTCCAAATATCCCTAAACCCATTTTTGCCATGAGAGTCCAGCATATCTACCTATGGATTGAGTAAGATCCTTCAAGTAAGTTGTCATCTGTTCATGCAATAAAAAATTTGGTCTCTAAATATGTATGACTTATTAGTGTGGAGAAAATAAGCTTTATACGAACTTGTGATATGGAAGAAATAAAAGCGACGGACTGCATAATAAAGGCCCATATCAGAAGTGGCAATATAAGGTGACGTTCTTTTGCATTAAGATTTCGTGCATCCAACCATAAAAGCGCATGACAACCTCTGCTTCCCTCTCCGAAGGGCCTATCTTTTACTTTTATCTTCTACCTTATATAAGAGTCATGGTGATCTTCACCTTTCCTTTTTACATTTTATCGTTTGGCAAGCACAATGTGTTGGAAAGATACTGATATATATGGCTAATTGTATGTGGGTTTGCATGAACTATTATTGTTGACATTGCCCTTGAGGTAAAACGTTGGGAGGCAAAACCATAAGCCCCTATCTTTCTATATGTACGATTAAAACTTCATACCCATAAATATTGCGTGAGTGTTAGCAATTGTCAAAGACTAAATGATAGTTGAGTATGTGGACTTGCTAAAAAGCTCTTATATTGACTCTTTCCTATGTTATGATAAACTGCAGTTGCCTCGGTGACTAAGATTACAGTTTGTTGGTTCTCAATGAAGTTTATGATTCATACTTGAAATTGTGATTGAATTGTTACTTTAGCATAAGAGATCATATGACAATATATATATATGTTGTTGTTCTAAGAATGATCATGATGCCCTCATGTCTATATTTTATTTTATCGACACCTGTATCTCTAAACATGTGGACATATTTTTCGATTTTACCTTTCGCTTGAGGACAAGTGAGGTCTAAGATTGGGGGAGTTGATACGTCAATTTTGCATCATGCTTTTATATCGACATTTATTGCATTATGGGTTGTTATTACACATTATGTCACAATACTTATGCCTATTCTCTCTTATTTTACAAGGTTTGCATGAAGAGGGGGAATGCCGGGAGCTGGAATTTTGGGCTGGAAAAGGAGCAAATATTAGAGACCTATTCTACACATCTCCAAAAGTCCTGAAACTTCACGGGAGCACATTTTAGAATATATAAAAAATATTGGGCGAAAGAAGTACCAGAGGGGGGCACCCACCGTCCACAAGGGGGGGCGCACCCTACCTCCCTGGGCGCGCCCCCTGCCTCGTGGGCCCCCTGGTAGCCCTCTGATGCCCATCTTCTGCTATATGAGGTCTTTCGTTCGAGAAAACTCATAAGCCAGCTCACGAGACAAAACTCCGCCACCACGAGGTGGAACCTTGGCGGAACCAATCTAGGGCTCCAGCGGAGCTGTCCTGCCAGGAAAACTTCCCTCCGGGAGGGGGAAATCATCACCATCGTCATCACCAATGATCCTCTCATCGGGAGGGGGTCCATCTCCATCAACATCTTCACCAGCACCATCTCATCTCAAACCCTAGTTCATCTCTCGTATCCAATCTTTGTATCCAAACCTCAGATTGGTACCTGTGGGTTGCTAGTAGTGTTGATTACTCCTTGTAGTTGATGCTAGTTGGTTTACTTGGTGGAAGATCATATGTTCAAATCCATTATGCATATTAATACCCCTCTGATTATCAACATGAATATGCTTTGTGAGTAGTTACGTTTGTTCCTGAGGACATGGGAGAAGTCTTGCTATAAGTAGTCATGTGAATTTGGTATTCGTTCGATATTTTGATGAGATGTATGTTGTCATCCCTCTAGTGGTGTCATGTGAACGTCGACTACCTGACACTTCACCATTGTTTGGGCCTAGAGGGAGGCATTGGGAAGTAATAAGTAGATGATGGGCTGCTATATTGACAGAAGCTTAAACCCTAGTTTATGCATTGCTTCGTAAGGGGCTGATTTGGATCCACATGTTTCTTGGTATGGTTAGGTTTACCTTAATACTTCTGTTGTAGTTGCGGATGCTTGCAATGGGGGTTAATCATAAGTGGGATGCTTTTCCAAGTAAGGACAGTACCCAAGCACCGGTCCACCCACATATCAGATTATCAATGTATCAAACGCGAATCATATGAACGTGATGAAAACTAGCTTGACGATAATTCCCATGTGTCCTCGGGAGTGCTTTCCTTCATATAAGAGTTTGTCCAGGATTGTACTTTGCTACAAAAAGGATTGGGCCATCGTGCTGCACCTTATTTACTTTTATTACTTGCTACTCGTTACAAATTACCTTATCACAAAACTACCTGTTACCGATAATTTCAGTGTTTGCAGAGAATACCTTACCGAAAACTGCTTATCATTTCCTTCAGCTCCTCGTTGGGTTCGACACTCTTACTTATCGAAAAGGCTACGATAGATCCCCTTCACTTGTGGGTCATCAAAGACCAAGGGGGAGCTTCACGTGGGTCCTGTAAACAGGTAGAGTGATCATCAAGAAGACCACCTAGACATTCCCCCACACCTCAACGCTACTTGCCACCTTGGTATATCCATCCTTCGAAAGGATCGATGATCAGGCCATCGAGAGGGACCTGTGGAAGAGAAACCTGAAAAGGATAAAAAGAAAAGGGAAAATATGTGTGTCTGGGGAGGGTCGAGCTGTATTATGGACCACAATCGAGTTACGCCTCCGTCTTTGCCCATGGTATTTGGAGCGCATAGTTATGTACGCGTGTTACGTATGCCGCTATGTGTTCGGGACTGAGACAGAGACCAAATCGCTAGTCGAACTCATGACGAGCTGGACTGTCCTGCTGCGGGGTAGTCCGGACTTGTTTGACAGATTGTAGCGACCAGACCTCAAACAGTCTGATCTCTGTGCTCCGGTGTCATCCCTGGATCAGTAATGCTAACACCACACAGTACTCGGAGGATTTATAACAGAGTAGCAATCACACACTTATTACATCGAGTGTCTCAAAAGAGAACTTATTACAATAAATATGGCTTAAGGCCATCTAATAACGATAACAACAGAAGGCTTGGAAGATAAGTGAGTCCATCAACTCCAACGGCATCACTGAGTATAGAACCACGACCTAAAACTCCTTAATCATCGTCTGAAAAGTCTGCAACATTAACGTTGCAGCCCGAAACGGGTCAGCACATGGAATATGCTGGCAAGGTAACACATAGAGAGTAATGGAATGAAACAGCTATACTATATGCATATTTGGCTGGTGGAAAGCTCTATGGTTACAGTTTTGCGTAAAGCCAATTTTTTCCTACTTCAAAGGAATAAATTTATTTAACTATCATGGTAGTTGTTAAACATTGAGAATGGTTGACAGCATTCTCAATCCCAAATAAACATCATCATTAAACATAACCCAACAAAATTAATTTAGAGTAACATGTTGAGATTCACATGATAATCCAGGTACTAGATACTCAAGATGTCCATAACCGGGGACACGGCTAATCATGATTAGTTTATTACACTCTGCAGAGGTTTGCGCACTTTTCCCCACAAGACTCGATCGCCTCCGTTTGGTTTCTCGCACTACATGGTGTTTGAGAAGACGGATGATCGAGACATAGTCTTTCAGAAGCGCTAGCACCTTACGATCGGGTAGACCGTACCACCTACATCCCCTACATCTGCTAGTCTACCACTGTAAGAGTTCGCACGACTTAGTCAACTATGCTAGAGCCCATAATAGCTTGTGGCTGCACACGGAAGTTTCTAGTATGAATAGTCTCATGATCCCTTTGAGCCTGGGTGGCGGTCCAAAAGAAAACAGGCAAGTCCTGGAATACCCAGGTGCCTCAATCCACCCATATGTGTGTTTAAGTTGCCATCTTAGATAAACCATTAATTAATCAAAACTCACATCTGTCATGGATATCACTCACCCAATCCACGTCTACTAGCATAGCATGGCATAATAAGCAAATGTAGAAGTAACTCCCAAAGGTTTGATAATAAACAGGTAATAGGTACTACCTCATCTACTTCCCATCCCACAATTTAGTTAGATCCTAACCATGCAATGTGTGAGGATTGATCTAATGCAATAAAACTAGGTAGTAGGAAAGGTATGATCAAAGTGTTACTTGCCTTGCTAATGATCCGGGAAACCTAGCGATTCGAAGTAACTAGCGGCGCACTCCGGGTATTCTATCGCAGACAAACAAACAAGAATACAATAAGTACTCATCTAATGCACGGGTAAAACTCAAATAAGAGATCTAACCAGAAGGTTCGACTTAAGAACTCCGGTTGGCAAAAAGAATCAAATCGAACGAAGCAACGAAAGTCAAACGGCGAAAGAAAACAAATTTGTTCTACTAATCTGAATCTAGGATAATTTTTACAGTAGCAAAATCTTGTTTAAGTTGGTTAAACGGATAGAGGGTTTCGAGACGAAACTCTAGGCGCTTGAATCGCCTGATACCGATAAACGAGCGAAAAGTTATACTAAAACGAAAATCGGATCAGGAACCGCGATCAGAAAAATCGCAGATTTAATCCGAGAAAAAGAAAAACGACGAACGTTTGCTAGAATGAACGAACGGACGAACGCTCACTATGTAAATAAACCGGAGAAAAGGATCTTTTAAAAAACAAATCTAAAAAACCGACGGAAAAACCGAACGGTTTTTCAAAAAAAAATGGCGTGGATTTTGAGGCGGCGGCGAACCTCGGCGAGCGTGCGGCGGCGGCGTCCGGCGAGGCGGCGCGGCGGCACGGCGGCGGCGGCACGGCGGCTGGGGCTGGGGGCAGCTCGGGCTAGGGTTAGCTCTGGCTGGGCCTCCCCCCGGCTTAAATAGCCTAACGGGCCGGGAGTCCTTGTCGGACACGGCCCTAGGTCGGTTCGTTTTTTTTTAAATATCATGCGCAGAAGAAAAATAAAAAGAAATACTAAACGGACTCCAAAAATTCCAAAATAAATTTTCACGGGCTTCTAAAATCAAGCCGCACAAGGTGAACATTTATTTTGGACCTAAATGCAATTTTGAAAAACGCACATTTTTCCTAAATTCAAATAAAACACCGAAAAACTCCGAAATAAAAACTTATTTGATTTTATTATTAAATACTCAATATTTCTTTATTTTGGGAAAGTCATTTTATTCCCTCTCTCATATTTTTGTAATAGAAATAACTGATGATAAAATGAATAAAATCAAATGATCCTATTCCCAAAATTTGAGAAAACTCAAATATGAAAATAACGAAATCCCCAACCCTCTCCGTGGGTCATTGAGTTGCATAGAATTTCTAGGATCAACCAAAATGCAAAATAAAATATGATATGCAATGATGATCTAATGTATAACATTCCAAATTGGAAATTTGGGATGTTACACAGTGTCCGGGAGCTTGGCCGCCGAATTAAAATTCTTCTTGATAAGGCCGCTCTATACTTCCGATGCTAGGGTCGTGGTGTGCTCCTCGGTACGAAGGGAGCGTTCCGTGTTTCCATTGACTGTTATGACACCGCGTGGTCCGGGCATCTTGAGTTTGAGATAAGAATAGTGCGGCACCGCATTGAATCGAGCAAATGCGGTTCGTCCGAGCAGTGCGTGATAGCCGCTGCGAAAAGGGACGATATCGAAGATCAAATCTCCGCATCAGAAGTTGTCCGGGGATCCGAAGACGACATCCAATGTGATTGAGCCTATGCAGCGGGCCTCTACGCCTGGTATTACTCCTTTAGAGGTAGTTTTTGTGGGCTTGATCCTTGATGGATCGATGCCCATCTTGCGTATTGTGTCCTGATATAGCAGGTTGAGGATGCTACCACCGTCCATGGGGACGCGCGTAAGGTGGAATCCATCAATGATTGGGTCGAGGACCAATACAGCTAAACCGCCCTGACGGATAATGGTCGGATGATCCCTGCAATCGAAGGTGATCGGACAGGACGACCATGGGTTGAATTTTGGGGTGACTGGCTCTATCGCATAGACATCCCTGAGTGCTCCTTTGTGCTCCCTTTTGGGTATATGGGTAGCGTATATCATGCTCACCGTCTTAACCTGGGGGGAAACTTCTTCTGTCCCCCTGTGTTTGGCAGACGGGGCTCCTCGTTGCCATTCTCACTTTGCAACCCCTTCTCCTTGTCTTCGGCATTTAACTTGTCGGCCTATTTAAATACCCAACAACTCCGATAGGTATGATTGGCTGGTTTATCAGGGGTATCATGGATCTGACATGGACGATCGAGTATGCGGTCCAAGCTGGAAGAGCCCAGATTGTTCCTTTTATATGGCTTCTTCCGTTGACCGGACTTGGAGCCATTGAATCTGGCATTGACCGCCGTGTTATCAGTATTGTCACCAATGTTTCGACGCTTATGCTTGTTGCGTCGGGGCTTGCCGTTGCTATTCTTGGCTCCGGAGGTGCCAGGTTCGCTTGTATTATTATTTCTACGGGCTAGCCAACTATCTTCGCCCGCACAAAAGCGGGTAATAAGTGCCGTGAGGGACGCCATGGACTTCGGCTTTTCTTGGCCAAGGTGTCGGGCGATCCATTCGTCGCGGATGCTATGTGTCGGTGTCAAAACCGGCGGATCTCGGGTAGGGGGTCCTGAACTGTGCATCTAGGCCAGATGGTAACAGGAGGCAAGGGACACGAAGTTTTACCCAGGTTCGGGCCCTCTCGATGGAGGTAAAACCCTACGTCCTGCTTGATTAATATTGATGATATGGGTAGTACAAGAGTGGATCTACCACGAGATCAGAGAGGCTAAACCCTAGAAGCTAGCCTATGGTATGATTGTTGATGTGTATGTTGTCCTATGGACTAAAACCCTCCGGTTTATATAGACACCGGAGAGGGTTAGGGTTACATAAAGTCGGTTACAATGGTAGGAGATCTGAACATCCGTATCGCCAAGCTTGCCTTCCACGCTAAGGAAAGTCCCTTCCGGACACCGGACGGGGTCTTCAATTGTGTATCTTCATAGTCCAGGAGTCCGGCTGAAGGTATAGTTCGGCTATCCGAACACCCCATAATCCAGGACTCCCTCAGTAGCCCCTGAACCAGGCTTCGATGACGACGGGTCCGGCGCGCAAATTGTCTTCGGCATTACAAGGCGGGTTCCTCCTCCAAGTACTTCATAGAAGATTTTAAACACAAAGATAGTTTCCGGTTCTGCAAAATAAGTTTCCACATATTGCCATAGAGTGAATAATAATATTTACAAAAATCTAATCTGCTGACGTATTCCGTTGTGCGACACACCACGGCCAAGCCTTTATCCGAGTCGTTTCATTATCCCACCTCAGCGCGTCATGCGAGGCGGTTTCCATGGCACGTCTTGTCAAAGCAGAGATCGTGTCCCCTTATTCCGGGATTATCATCAACACGGGCATGGGTAACCCAACCGCGCCTTTGATTACGGCGCTTGGAGATAAGCAAGTTTTACCAGGCTGGTGGGGACATGTAGTCGCGTCCACCCATATAAGGGGATAAGGATCCACCTTTTCACCCACGCCTTCTTCTCCTTTGCCTATCCATTCTTGCGCACTCGAGCTCCAGCGCCCAAGTCCACACTACCACCTCAACCTTCTCCAGTCATGTTCGGAGCGGGAGGCAAGTGGATGGTCTCCTCCGTCATGGAGGGGCACATCAAAAAGCTGAGGAAGGCCGGATATCTGGCTAGCGACATCGCGCACCGGCTTCCCAAAAGGGCCCCATGAGAGGGTGGTATTCCTCCCCCATTTCCTCCGCGGACAGGGCTTCCCTCTGCATCCATTTGTCTGGGGGATCATGTTCTACTACGGCCTGGATTTCCACGATCTGGCCCCGAACTTCGTCCTCAACATCTCAGCATTTATCGTCGTGTGCGAGGCTTTCCTCCGTATCCACCCCCATTTCGGCCTATGGCTTAAGACTTTCAACGTCAAGCCGAAGGTGGTGCGCGGCAGCCAGGCGGAGTGCGGTGGTGCCATGGTTGGAAAGATGGCCAACGTCCTGTGGCTCGAGGGCTCCTTCGTGGAGACCCTGAAGGGGTGGCAATCATGGTGGTTTTACGTCACCGAGCCGCGTGACGCCAAATGGGTCACACCCCCTGAGTTTCGATCCGGGCCCCCTACGCGGCTCATCTCCTGGAAGGAGACAGGCCTGTCTTGGGGTAAAAAAGGAGAACTGACCGGACTCCAAACATGCATCCAAACCCTGGTGGACAAGAAGCTCAAGCTTGTCAACGTAATCCAGGTTATGCTCATCCGCCTGATCCTCCCGTGTCAACGACGGGCCTTCAACCTGTGGGAGTTCGACCCGGCGCAACATCGAACTCTAAACAGGCTCTTCGACACGACGTACGAAGATGCCTGGAGGATGCTTTTCAAGGGCGCCGAGGCTCCCGCATCCGCAGCCGAGGATTGCGGATTCAGTACTCAGCATCACGCTCATGCGGTAAGCTGTTTTTGTCCTTTTACAGGGTATCAGTTTTTCATAGTTTGACTCTATGCGGGATCTAAACTCCCTTATCTTTGACAGGATTGGGAGGTGACGTCCGGACAGATCAACTGTCCGGCTCCTTTGCCCGAAGGCCTAGCGGACGCTCGCTTGGCGAAGCTGCTGGTTCCGGCGGCCTATGTGGTGCCGGAGAAGAAGGCCACGAAAAGGGCCACGGGGACTAGAAAGAGTGCCCGGCGCCAGGAGGTGTCGGATTCATCATCCGACGGTCCCGAAGCGCCTTCCTCTCGTGAAGACGAGAAGGAAGAAGAAGAAACCTCTCCCCCTCCAGCGAGAGGAGAGAAGAAAAGGAAGGCCGCCCTCTCTGAGGAGGCCGGAGGGTCCAAGAAGGGGAAAACCCTTCCTCCAGACTACTCCACCGACGCCGACGACGGCGGAGATGAGTGGCAGCCCAGGGCCAAGCCCCTGGCAAGATCGTAAGTATCCGGATACTGGAGTAATTCATAGTATTCTTTTTTTGCACAGCTTTCCCTTATGTCGAATATGTTCATGCAGCCCACCCAAAGACCAGCTCGACGCGTCGTCGAGCGGCTCACTGGACTCGTCGGACATGAACTCGCTTCCGACGGCTGCCTCCCCCCGCCCTACGGACGACACTGAAGTGTTGTCCCAAGAGGTTCCAAGCAGGGAGGAGGTGGTCCCGGAGGCGCCGCAAGGCGATCTCTCGGACTCCAGGAGTAAAGGGGATGAAACCCCCCAGGGCTCCAAGTACGGCTCTAGGACGGACACTGCTCCGGAACCTTCAAAGGTTCCGGAGTCCGGCGGGGGGCCTCCTTCCGAGAGGAGCAAGTCCACCGTGCCGGCAGCCCCCGTCCAACCGGAGGCTGTTGGAGGCGCTCCAAGGCGCCTCCATCGACGAGGAGCACCGCGCTATTATGAGTGCGGTGGTCCAGAAGGTTCAGTCCGCTAAGAGCGGACTGACTGAAGCTTGTACTAGCCTTTTGACAGGCTTTGAGGTAAGTAAATAATGTGTAAATAATATTACCGCATAGACAGTAGCCCCTGATGCTCTGTTGGGCGTTCGGGAAGAAAAGCCGAATAGAGGATCAAAGAATTCGCAGGAGTCTAACAAAAGGAGTCAATATACATATGCAGGCTTCTCTGCTGTCATCCACCGTACTGACTGCGGAAGTGGACACGCTGAAGCGGAGCCTCGAGAAGTCCGAGCAAGAGCTCGGGCGTGCGAAGAAGCAGCTTGAGCAGAAGGAAGGTAAGAAATACCTTGGTTGAATGTGTATATATAAAAAAGGTGCAATTGCAAGAAAGGACAGGATTAACATAGCTATTGTAGGGGCCACATCTGAGGTGGCGTCCCTTAAGCAGGCGATGCTCGAGGCAGAGAAGAGTGCGGCTGCGGAGCGCACCGAGCGGGAGAGGTGTGAGGCCGAGGTTGGCAAGGTGCGGCAAGAGCTCCAGGTTCTCATGAAGAAACATGAGAGTTTGGAGCTTGACTCGAAGACGCGAGCGTCCGAGCTTGCGGCGGCTATTGAAAATGCCAAGTCTACCAAGACCGAATCCTAAAAGACCCTCCAGGAGTTGGATGAGGTGAAGAAGATAGAGGCGGGTAAGGCATTCTTTATGCAAAGAAACACATAAACGTGAGTTACTTGATACTTACCTGAATCCGGAGCTCTCCAGGGGCATTTGCAGATCTTCCCCAGAGTGTATCCGATCCCGCCGCATTCTATCGAGCCGAGGAGGGCGGCTCGATGGAGAAGGTGTTCTGGTCTTAGTATGCTGAGGCCGGACACCCCGTGCCCCTGAGCGACCAGCTGAAGCAACTGGTCGAGCTCCACAAGGCGGCCGAACAGGCCATGAAGGGCCTCCTAGTTCGGTTGTGACCTGGAGAGGCTCCGCCTGGGAGCTATTTCGGGCTGGTGCGGCGGCTGGTGGAGGCTTGTCCAAGGCTCGAAGTTATCAAGCGCTCCGTCTGTATTGAAGGTGCCTGTAGGGCCTTTGTCCGTGCTAAGGTGCACTGGGGCAAGCTGGATGCGGAGAAGCTTGTAAAGGATGGGCCACCAGCGGGGAAAGAGCATCGCAAGCCCGAAAATTACTATAAGGATGTTCTGAAGGGTGCCCGCCTTGTGGCGGATGAATGTACCCGGGATGTAATTTTTGAGTAAAACTCGCTCGTTTTTGTCCTGTGCACTGAAAACTTGTTCATATGCGCTGAGCAATGCTGCTTGAATTTAAAATATTACCTTCTGTGCGGCTGTTTATCAATACTGAGAGATGGCGAGTCGTCAGCTTCTGCCCCCTTGCCGCTAGTGCTGGGGTGTTCGGGGATAAACCTGGGCGCTCTTTGTCCCATATTTGGGTCCTTCGAGGGAGGCGCTCAGACCAACGAATGAGGCAATCGGACTATAATGCGTGAACACTCTCACTTAGCCATAGAATTCTATAATTTTAAATTTCGGCGAAGCCCCTAGTATTCGGAAGACCGAGTTCGGGGCGCTATCCACGCCTTGGCCGGACAGAGCCGACTCCTCGCCCTAAGCGGCATAAGTCTTTAGGGACTCGGAAAAACCTCTCGAACAGCGACCAGCTCTCGCTTCATCATGATAGTCAGTTTTAGCTTTCTCCACTGAGGTGCTCGGCCCATCTCAACTGGGGCACAATCGCAGTGGTTCTCGTAGTGCTACCTTAGCCGATATAGCGGAACGTAAGGCACCAAAACATAGGAGCTGGGAAAACCCAACTATTGACCCAAGACATGATTCGGAGCCGATGCATATAATGCTATAAGTTCGGGGTGCCGCACTTGTGGAAGTGTTCGGACTTCTCACACCATATTGAGGGGTGTTAAAAGCCCCTGGCGTATTTTGGCCATACCAAGTTGTACGGGTGCAACATGTCATTAAGGAACATTTATTTATAAAAAGATAACGCAAAAATAGACAAAAGCTATGCATTGTTTATTAAAAATAGCTGCGATCAAAGCAGAACGATACAAGTAATGCGATAAACGAAAAGTTGGACTATTTAACATGTCTGCTCCAGGGGCAAGCTGCGGAATAGTATGCGAAACAGGTATACTGCTCGTGATAGAGACCACCTGGGATTTCCGTAATGCGGCATGGCTTGTCTGCTTCCCTGGTTCTTGCATCATTTGTGCGGCAATTGAACTGCTGAACAGGCCTTCCGAAGAGTAGAGTCCTGGAAGTAAGAGAAAAGTAAAAAAAATCGGCAGCCCCTGGTACGGTTTAAGCCGTGTTTTGGGCGTGCCGTGATGGTGCCCCTCCCCTTATGCCCATGGTATTTCTAGAGCGTAGTTATGTACGCGAAGTACTAGCGTCGCCTTTTTGCAAGGGTTGGGGTTGGGGCCGCATTGCTACGCCTGCTCGGAACGTGCCAGGCGGTCTTGTTGTAGGTTACTCCGGGCGCGCTTGACGGTGTCCAGACGTTTAATGGATGAACTGGAGAACTACCTGGAAAGGCTGCTTTGTACTTCCACTGCAAGGGCCGCCGTGTGCTCCTCCGTTCGGAGGGAGCGTTCGGTGTTTCCATTGACCCTAATTACTCCAGGAGGGCCTGGCATCTTGAGCTTAAGGTGTGCGTAGTGCGGTACCGCATTGAATTTGGCGAATGCGGTTCGTCCGAGCAGTGCATGATAGCCACTGCGGAATGGGACTATGTCGAAGATCAATTCCTCGCTTCGGAAATTATCCGGGGATCTGAAGACCACTTCAAGTGTGACTGAGCCTGTACAGTTGGCCTCTACACCTGGTATTACGCCTTTAAAGGTCGTTTTGGTGGGCTTAATCCTCGAGGGATCGATGCCCATTTTTCGCACTGTATCCTAGTAAAGCAGGTTCAGGCTGCTGCCGCCGTCCATGAGGACTCTAGTGAGATGAAATCCGTCGATAATTGGGTCTAGAACCAATGCGGCAAATCCGCCATGACGGATGCTAGTGGGATGGTCTCTTCGATCAAAGGTGATCGGGCAGGAGGACCATGGGTTGAACTTTGGGGCGACTGGCTCTACCGCGCATACGTCCCTTAACGCACGCTTCCTCTCCCTTTTGGGGACGTGGGTGGCGTATATCATGTTCACTATCCGCACTTGTGGGGGAAAACCCTTCTGTCCATGGTTGTTCGGCGGCCAGGGCTCCTCGTCATCATCATTATGCAACCCCTTGTCTTCATTGTTGGCGCATAACTTGCCTGCCTGCTTGAACACCCAACAGTCCCTGTTGGTGTGATTGGCCGGCTTTTCGGGGGTGCCATGTATTTGGCACAAGCGGTCGAGTATTCGGTCCAAGCTGGACGGGCCCCTAGGATTCCTTTTGAATGGCTTTTTCCGCTGACCGGATTTAGAGCCTCTGAATCCGGCATTAACTGCTGTATCCTTAGCATTGTCGTCGTTAATGCGGCGCTTCTGCTTGTTGCGACGCGACATGCCACTAATGTCCCTGGTGTCCGAACTACCAGGGTTCTTGGTCATATTGTTGCTACGAGCAAGCCAGCTGTCTTCTCCCGCGCAAAAGCGGGTCATGAGTGTCGTGAGTGCTGCCATAGATTTTGGCTTTTCCTGTCCTAGGTGCCGGGCAAGCCACTCGTCACGGATGTTGTGCTTGAAGGCTGCTAGGGCCTCTGCGTCCGGACAGTCGACTATTTGATTTTTTTTGTTAGGAACCGTGTCCAGAATTGCCTGGCCAATTCATCTGGTTGCTGAATTACGTGGCTTAGGTCATCGGCGTCTGGGGGTCGCACATAAGTTCCCTGGAAATTGTCGAGGAATGCGGCTTCCAGGTCCTCCCAACAACTGATTGATCCTGTTGGCAAGCTGTTAAGCCAATGCCGAGCTGGTCCTTTAAGCTTGAGTGGGAGGTATTTGATGGCGTGGAAATCGTCGCCGCGGGCCATATGGATATGAAGGAGATAATCCTTGATCCATACTGCAGGATCTGTTGTGCCATCATATGATTCGATATTTACGGGTTTGAAACCCTCGGGGATTTGATGATCCATTATTTCGTCTGTGAAACATAGTGGGTGTGCGGCGCCTCTGTACTGGGTTATGTCATGACGTATCTCCAATGAGCTCTGTCTACTGTGTTCGGCCCTGCCGAATTTGTGGCCGGCGTGACGGTTACCGTCTCGAGCCGTGGGGCGCCCACGCGATCCGTAGATCGATCTTGTTTGCCTTGCCTTGTCCTCCAACATGTCTCGTAAGTCCGGCGCATACTCCCGTACCTTGGTACGGGGTGCGACTTGAGTGGAGGGCCGAGAGGCCTCTCTGTCGCGGCCACGAGGTGGCCGGTCGGCCGCATCTAGTGCTTCCTCCTCTAATCAGGGTAGCAACCTGCACTTTGGGTAGCTCTTGGAGGGGCGTTCGAGTTTATGCTCTTCGGCCACAAGGACTTCAGTCCATCTGTCGACTAGCGAATCTTCATCAGCTTTAAGCTATTGTTGTTTTTTCTTGAGGCTTCTTGCCGTGGCCATAAGCCTGCGTTGAAAACGCTTTTGTTTGACGGGATCCTCTGGCACGACGAATTCATCGTCGTCGAGGCTTGCCTCGTCTTCGGAGGGAGGCATATAATGATCGTCCTCGACCTCTCTGTCTGCCGCTCTCTCATGAGGGCTGGTTTCTCCATCCTCCTGTGCTAAACCTTGCTGGAGGGGGTTTTCTTCGGCACTCTCCGGAGTATTATTAGCTCCCGTGCTGGAATCACCGTTTTTGTGTTGGCGAGATTTTGAGCGGCGCCGCTGACGCCGGCACTTTTGCT
Organism: Triticum urartu; assembly: GCF_056163025.1. NCBI lineage: Eukaryota > Viridiplantae > Streptophyta > Magnoliopsida > Poales > Poaceae > Triticum > Triticum urartu. The sequence continues at coordinate 447,363,177 of NC_141876.1, forward strand.
GTTTCTTGGAGGGGTCATCCTCCGCTGTTCCATCGCCATCTCCTTCTTTTGGGGTGTCCACCATGTATATGTCATATGACGAGGTTGTTGGGGAACGTTGCAGAAAACAAAAAATTTCCTACGGTTTCACCAAGATCCATCTAGGAGTTCATCTAGCAACGAGTGATTAGATGCATCCACGTACCTTGTAGATCGCGAGCGGAAGCGTTCAAAGAACGGGGATGATGTAGTCGAACACGACGTGATCCAAATCACCGATGATCTTAGCACCGAACGGACGATGCCTCCGCGTTCAACACACATACGGAACGGATGACGTATCCTCCTTTATTGATCCAGCAAGGGGGGAAGAGAGGTTGATGAAGATCCAGCAGCACGACGGCGTGGTGGTGGATGCAGGGCGTCACAGTAGTAGGGCTTCGCCTATACTACGAGAGAGAGACGTAACGGGGAGAGAGGGAGCACCAAAGGCTGAGGTATGAAGTCCTCCCTCTCCTCAACTATATATAGGAGGGCCAAGGGGGGGTGCGCAGCCTAGGAGATCTAATCTCCTAGGTGCGGCTGCCAAGGGGAGGTTTCCCTCCCCCCCAAGGCACCTAGGGGTGCCTTCCACCACTTGGACTCTTCCTTTAAGTGGAACCCTAGGCGCATGGGCCTTTGGGGCTGGTGCCCTTGGCCCATCTAGGCCAAGGCGCACCCCCTACAGCCCATGTGGCCCCCCGGGACAGGTGGCCCCACCCGGTGGGCCCCCGGGACCCCTCCGGTGGTCCCGGTACAATACCGATAACCCCGAAACTTGTCCCGATGGCCGAAACAGCACTTCCTATATATAATTCTTTACCTCCGGACCATTCCGGAACTCATCGTGATGTCCGGGATCTCATCCGGGACTCCGAACAACATTCGGGTTACTGCATATACATATCTTCATAACCCTAGCGTCACCGAACCTTAAGTGTGTAGACCCTACGGGTTCGGGAGACAAGCAGACATGACCGAGACGACTCTCCGGTCAATAACCAACAGCGGGATCTGGATACCCATGATGGCTCCCACATGCTCCACGATGATCTCATCGGATGAACCACGATGTCGAGGATTAATCAACCCCGTATACAATTCCCTTTGTCAATCGGTATGTTACTTGCCCGAGACTCGATCGTTGGTATCCCAATACCTTGTTCAATCTCGTTACCGGCAAGTCAGTTTACTCGTACCGTAATGCATGATCCCGTGATCAACCACTTGGTCACCTTGAGCTCATAATGATGATGCATTACCGAGTGGGCCCAGTGATACCTCTCCGTTATCCAGAGTGACAAATCCCAGTCTCGATCCGTGTCAACCAAACAGACACTTTCGGAGATACCTGTAATGCACCTTTATAGTCACCCAGTTACGTTGTGACGTTTGATACACCCAAAGCACTCCTACGGTATCCGGGAGTTACACGATCTCATGGTCAAAGGAAAAGATACTTGACATTGGAAAAGCTCTAGCAAACGAACTACACGATCTTTGTACTATGCTTAGGATTGGGTCTTGTCCATCACATCATTCTCCTAATGATGTGATCCCGTTATCAATGACATCCAATGTCCATAGCCAGGAAATCATGACTATCTGTTGATCAACGAGCTAGTCAACTAGAGGCTTACTAGGGACATATTATGGTCTATGTATTCACACGTGTATTACGATTTCCGGATAATACAGTTATAGCATGAATAAAGACAATTATCATGAACAAAGAAATATAATAATAATGCTTTTATTATTGCCTCTAGTGCATATTTCCAACAGTCTCCCACTTGCACTAGAGTCAATAATCTAGTTACATTGTGATGAATCGAACACCCATGGAATTCTGGTGTTGATCATGTTTTGCCCTAGGGAGAGGTTTAGTCAACGGATCTGCTATATTCAGGTCCGTATGTACTTTACAAATCTCTATGTCTCCATCTTGAACATTTTCACGAATGGAGTTGAAGCGACGCTTGATGTGCCTCGTCTTCTTGTGAAACCTGGGCTCCTTGGCAAGTGCAATAGCTCCAGTGTTATCACAAAAGAGTTTGATTGGCCCCGACGCATTGGGTATGACTCCTAGGTCGGTGATGAACTCCTTCACCCATATTGCTTCATGTGCTGCCTCCGAGGCTGCCATGTACTCCGCTTCACATGTAGATCCCGCCACGACGCTTTGTTTGCAGCTGCACCAGCTCACTGCTCCACCATTCAACATATACACGTATCCGGTTTGTGACTTAGAGTCATCCAGATCTGTGTCGAAGCTAGCGTCGACGTAACCCTTTACGATGAGCTCTTCGTCACCTCCATAAACGAGAAACATTTCCTTAGTCCTTTTCAGGTACTTCAGGATATTCTTGACCGCTGTCCAGTGTTCCTTGCTGGGATTACTTTGGTACCTTCCTACCAAACTTACGGCAAGGTTTACATCAGGTCTGGTACACAGCATGGCATACATGATAGAACCTATGGCTGAGGCATAGGGGATGACACTCATCTCTTCTATCTCTTCTGCCGTGGTCGGACATTGAGCTGAGCTCAATTTCATACCTTGCAAAACAGGCAAGAACCCTTTCTTGGACTGATCCATTTTGAACTTCTTCAAAATCTTATCAAGGTATGTGCTTTGTGAAAGACCTATGAGGCGTCTTGATCTATCTCTGTAGATCTTGATGCCTAATATATAAGCAGCTTCTACAAGGTCCTTCATTGAAAAACTTTTATTCAAGTAGGCCTTGATGCTGTCCAAGAGTTCTATATCATTTCCCATCAAAAGTATGTCATCTACATATAGTATGAGAAATGCTACAGAGCTCCCACTCACTTTCTTGTAAACGCAGGCTTCTCCATAAGTCTGCGTAAACCCAAACGCTTTGATCATCTCATCAAAGCGAATGTTCCAACTCCGAGATGCTTGCACCAGCCCATAAATCGAGCGTTGGAGCTTGCACACCTTGTCAGCATTCTTAGGATCGACAAAACCTTCCGGCTGCATCATATACAATTCTTCCTTAAGGAAACCATTAAAGAATGCCGTTTTGACGTCCATTTGCCATATTTCATAATCGTAGAATGCGGCAACTGCTAACATGATTCGGACGGACTTCAGCTTCGCTACCGGTGAGAAAGTCTCATCGTAGTCAACCCCTTGAACTTGTCGATAACCCTTAGCGACAAGTCGAGCTTTATAGATGGTCACATTACCATCCGCGTCTGTCTTCTTCTTAAAGATCCATTTATTTTCTATGGCTCGCCGTTCAACGGGCAAGTCAGTCAAAGTCCATACTTCGTTTTCATACATGGATCCTATCTCGGATTTCATGGCTTCTAGCCATTTGCCGGAATCCGGGCCCACCATCGCTTCTTCATAGTTCGAAGGTTCACTGTTGTCTAACAACATGATTTCCAAGACAGGGTTGCCGTACCACTCTGGTGCGAAACGTGTCCTTGTGGACCTTCGAATTTCAGTAGGAGCTTGATCAGAAGTATCTTGATCATCATTAATAACTTCCTCTCTAGTCGGTGCAGGTGCCTCAGGAACATTTTCTTGAGTTGCGCCATTTACCGGTTCAAGAGGCAATACTTCATCAAGTTCTACTTTCCTCCCACTTACTTCTTTCGAGAGAAACTCTTTCTCCAGAAAGGATCCATTCTTGGCAACAAAGATCTTGCCTTCGGATCTGAGGTAGAAGATATACCCAATGGTTTCTTTAGGGTATCCTATGAAGACGCATTTTTCCGATTTGGGTTCGAGCTTTTCAGGTTGAAGTTTCCTGACATAAGCATCGCATCCCCAAACTTTTAGAAACGACAGCTTAGGTTTCTTCCCAAACCATAATTCAAATGGTGTCGTCTCAACGGATTTCGACGGAGCCCTATTTAAAGTGAATGCGGCAGTCTCTAAAGCATAGCCCCAAAAAGATAGCGGTAAATCGGTAAGAGACATCATAGATCGCACCATATCTAATAGAGTGCGATTACGACGTTCGGACACACCATTACGCTGAGGTGTTCCAGGCGGCGTGAGTTGTGAAACTATTCCACATTTTCTTAAGTGTGTGCCAAATTCGTGACTCAAGTATTCTCCTCCACGATCTGATCGTAGAAACTTGATTTTCCTGTCACGTTGATTCTCAACTTCACTCTGAAATTCCTTGAACTTTTCAAAGGTTTCAGACTTGTGTTTCATTAAGTAGACATACCCATATCTACCTAAGTCATCAGTGAGGGTGAGAACATAATGATAGCCACCGTGAGCCTCAACACTCATTGGACCGCACACATCAGTATGTATGATTTCCAATAAGTTGGTTGCTCGCTCCATTGTTCCTGAGAATGGAGTCTTGGTCATTTTACCCATGAGGCATGGTTCGCACGTGTCAAATGATTCATAATCAAGAGACTCTAAAAGTCCATCTGCATGGAGCTTCTTCATGCGTTTGACACCTATGTGACCAAGGCGGCAGTGCCACAAGTATGTGGGACTATCGTTATCAACTTTACATCTTTTGGTATTCACACTATGAATATGTGTAATATTACGTTCGAGATTCATTAAGAATAAACCATTGACCATCGGAGCATGACCATAAAACATATCTCTCATATAAATAGAACAACCATTATTCTCAGATTTAAATGAGTAGCCATCTCGTATTAAACGAGATCCCGATACAATGTTCATGCTCAAACTTGGCACGAAATAACAATTATTGAGGTTTATAACTAATCCCGTAGGTAAATGTAGAGGTAGCGTGCCGACGGCGATCACATCGACCTTGGAACCATTCCCGACGCGCATCGTCACCTCGTCCTTTGCCAGTCTCTGTTTATTCTGCAGCTCCTGCTGTGAGTTACAAATATGAGCAACGGCACCGGTATCAAATACCCAGGAGTTACTTCGAGTACTGGTAAGGTACACATCAATTACATGTATATCACATATACCTTTTGTTTTGCCGGCCTTCTTGTCCGCTAAGTATTTGGGGCAGTTCCGCTTCCAGTGACCTTTCCCTTTGCAATAAAAGCACTCCGTCTCAGGCTTGGGTCCATACTTTGACTTCTTCTTCCCAGCAGCTTGCTTGCCGGGCGCGGCAACTTCCTTGCCGTCCTTCTCAAAGTTCTTTTTACCCTTGCCCTTCTTGAACTTAGTGGTTTTATTGACCATCAACACTTGATGTTCCTTCTTGACTTCTACCTCTGCTGATTTCAGCATTGCAAATACTTCAGGAATGGTCTTTCCCATCCCCTGCATATTGAAGTTCATCACAAAGCTCTTGTAGCTTGGTGGAAGCGACTGGAGGATTCTGTCAATGACCGCATCATCCGGGAGATTAACTCCCAGCTGAGTCAAGCGGTTACATAACCCAGACATAGTGAGTATGTGCTCACTGACAGAACTATTTTCCTCCATCTTACAGCTGAAGAATTTGTCAGGGACTTCATATCTCTCGACCCGGGCATGAGCTTGGAAAACCATTTTCAGCTCTTCGAACATCTCATATGCTCCATGTCTCTCAAAACGCTTTTGGAGCCCCGGCTCTAGGCTGTAAAGCATGCCGCACTGAACGAGGGAGTAGTCATCGGCACGTGTCTACCAAGCGTTCATAACGTCTTGGTTCTGTGGGACGGGTGGATCACCTAGCGGTGCTTGTAGGACATAATCTTTCTTGGCAGCTATGAGGATGATCCTCAGGTTCCGGACCCAGTCCGTATAGTTGCTGCCATCGTCTTTCAGCTTGGTTTTCTCTAGGAATGCGTTGAAATTGAATACAACGTTGGCCATTTGATCTACAAGACATATTGTAAAGATTTTAGACTAAGTTCATGATAATTAAGTTCATCTAATCAAATTATTAATGAACTCCCACTTAGATAGACATCCCTCTTCTAGTCATCTAAGTATAACATGATCCGAGTTGGCTAGGCCGTGTCCGATCATCACGTGACACGGACTAGTCAACGTCGGTGAACATCTTCATGTTGATCGTATCTTCTATACGACTCATGCTCGACCTTTCGGTCTTCTGTGTTCCGAGGCCATGTCTATGCACATGCTAGGCTCGTCAAGTCAACCTAAGTGTATTGCGTGTGTAAATCTGTCTTACACCCGTTGTATGTGAACGTAAGGATCTATCACACCCGATCATCACGTGGTGCTTCGAAACGACGAACTGTAGCAACGGTGCACAGTTAGGGGGAACACTTTCTTGAAATTATTATGAGGGATCATCTTATTTACTACCGTCGTTCTAAGCAAACAAGATGCAAAACATGATAAACATCACATGCAATCAAATAATAATAGTGACATGATATGGCCAATATCACATAGCTCCTTTGATCTCCATCTTGGGGCTCCATGATCATCCTGTCACCGTCATACTCATCGACATGTAAGTTGTGATTCCTATTACAATAGCATGAACATCTCATACATCACATATAGATCATTCATCATTCATCACAACTTTGGCCATATCACATCACATAGCATACCCTGCAAAAACAAGTTAGACGTTCTCTAATTGTTGTTTGCATGTTTTACGTGGCTGCTATGGGTTTCTAGCAAGAACGTTTCTTACCTACGCAAAGACCACAACGTGATATGCCAATTGCTATTTACCCTTCATAAGGACCCTTTTCATCGAATCCGATCCGACTAAAGTAGGAGAGACAGACACCCGCTAGCCACCTTATGCAACTAGTGCATGTCAGTCGGTGGAACCTGTCTCACGTAAGAGTACGTGTAAGGTCGGTCCGGGCCGCTTCATCCCACGATGCCGCCGAATCAAGATAAGACTAGTAACAGCAAGCATATTGAACAAAATCAACGCCCACAACTACTTTGTGTTCTACTCGTGCAAGAGAACTACGCATAGACCTAGCTCATGATGCCACTGTTGGGGAACGTTGCAGAAAACAAAAATTTTCCTACGGTTTCACCAAGATCCATCTAGGAGTTCATCTAGCAACGAGTGATTAGATGCATCCACGTACCTTGTAGATCGCGAGCGGAAGCGTTCAAAGAACGGGGATGATGTAGTCGAACACGACGTGATCCAAATCACCGATAATCTTAGCACCGCAAGGATGATGCCTCCGCGTTCAACACACGTACGGAACGGATGACGTCTCCTCCTTTCTTGATCCAGCAAGGGGGGAAGAGAGGTTGATGAAGATCCAGCAGCACGACGGCGTGGTGGTGGATGCAGGGCGTCACAGTAGCAGGGCTTCGCCTATACTACGAGAGAGAGACGTAACGGGGAGAGAGGGAGCACCAAAGGCTGAGGTATGAAGTCCTCCCTCTCCTCAACTATATATAGGAGGGCCAAGGGGGGGTGCGCAGCCTAGGAGATCTAATCTCCTAGGTGCGGCTGCCAAGGGGAGGTTTCCCTCCCCCCCAAGGCACCTAGGGGTGCCTTCCACCACTTGGACTCTTCCTTTAAGTGGAACCCTAGGCGCATGGGCCTTTGGGGCTGGTGCCCTTGGCCCATCTAGGCCAAGGCGCACCCCCTACAGCCCATGTGGCCCCCCGGGACAGGTGGCCCCACCCGGTGGGCCCCCGGGACCCCTCCGGTGGTCCCGGTACAATACCGATAACCCCGAAACTTGTCCCGATGGCCGAAACAGCACTTCCTATATATAATTCTTTACCTCCGGACCATTCCGGAACTCATCGTGACGTCCGGGATCTCATCCGGGACTCCGAACAACATTCGGGTTACTGCATATACATATCTTCATAACCCTAGCGTCACCGAACCTTAAGTGTGTAGACCCTACGGGTTCGGGAGACAAGCAGACATGACCGAGACGACTCTCCGGTCAATAACCAACAGAGGGATCTGGATACCCATGATGGCTCCCACATGCTCCACGATGATCTCATCGGATGAACCACGATGTCGAGGATTAATCAACCCCGTATACAATTCCCTTTGTCAATCGGTATGTTACTTGCCCGAGACTCGATCGTTGGTATCCCAGTACCTTGTTCAATCTCGTTACCGGCAAGTCACTTTACTCGTACCGTAATGCATGATCCCGTGATCAACCACTTGGTTACCTTGAGCTCATAATGATGATGCATTACCGAGTGGGCCCAGTGATACCTCTCCGTTATCCAGAGTGACAAATCCCAGTCTCGATCCGTGTCAACCCAACAGACACTTTCAGAGATACCTGTAATGCACCTTTATAGTCACCCAGTTACGTTGTGACGTTTGATACACCCAAAGCACTCCTACGGTATCCGGAAGTTACACGATCTCATGGTCAAAGGAAAAGATACTTGACATTGGAAAAGCTCTAGCAAACGAACTACACGATCTTTGTACTATGCTTAGGATTGGGTCTTGTCCATCACATCATTCTCCTAATGATGTGATCCCGTTATTAATGACATCCAATGTCCATAGCCAGGAAATCATGACTATCTGTTGATCAACGAGCTAGTCAACTAGAGGCTTACTAGGGACATATTATGGTCTATGTATTCACACGTGTATTACGATTTCCGGATAATACAGTTATAGCATGAATAAAGACAATTATCATGAACAAAGAAATATAATAATAATGCTTTTATTATTGCCTCTAGTGCATATTTCCAATAGAGGTGGCTTTCCAGGGCCTAGTAGGCGCTGGTTCTTCATCATCTCCTTCATCGGCGTCCATACCGTCGATGTCTTCGGAGTCGAAGTCGAGCATGTCGGTTAAATCGTCGACAGTGGCTACCAAGTGGGTGGTGGGTGGGCTTTGAATTTCTTCATCGTCCGAATCCCAACCTTGTTGACCGTAATCCGGCCAGGACTCTCCTGATAAAGAGAGAGACTTCAGTGACTTCAGAATATCGCCGAAAGGCGAGTGCTGGAAGATGTCCGCGGCAGTGAACTCCATGATCGGCGCCCAATCAGATTAGATCGGCAGGGGCGCGTAGGGCTCGCAGTCCAGAGAGGAGTCTGGCTCCCCGGAGTCACGAATCTCGTGGAGTATGGGGCTGGTGTTCGGCTCAATCGCCGTTGAGATTGCAGCCCCCGAGGTGGCGTCCAACCGTCCATCCTCGATCGGCGCAGTTGGCTCCGACTCAAGGGTCGAAGCCGATGCGGGTGCGGCCTCCAGAGCACTGTTCGGCGGTAGAGCTAGATCATGCTCGTCGGGACAGTGCGGCGCGCTCGGCAGTGGCTCGAATCCGTCGAAGATCAAGTCCCCGCGGATGTCAGCCGTGTAGTTTAAACTTCCAAATCTGACCTGACGGCCAGGGGCGTAGCTTTCAATCTGCTCCAGATGGCCAAGTGAATTGGCCCGCAGTGCGAAGCCGCCGAAGACGAAGATCTGTCTGGGGAGGAAGGTCTCACCCTGGACTACATCGCTATTGATGATCGTAGGAGCCATCGAGCCTGACGGCGACGACACAGAGAAACTCTCAATGAAAGCACCAATGTCGGTGTAAAAACCGGCGGATCTCGGGTAGGGGGTCCCGAACTGTGCATCTAGGCCGGATGGTAACAGGAGGCAAGGGACACGAAGTTTTACCCAGGTTCGGGCCCTCTCGATGGAGGTAAAACCCTACGTCCTGCTTGATTAATATTGATGATATGGGTAGTACAAGAGTAGATCCACCACAAGATCAGAGAGGCTAAACCCTAGAAGCTAGCCTACTGTATGATTGTTGATGTGTATGTTGTCCTACGGACAAAAACCCTCCGGTTTATATAGACACCGGAGAGGGTTAGGGTTACATAAAGTCGGTTACAATGGTAGGAGATCTGAACATCCGTATCGCCAAGCTTGCCTTCCACGCCAAGGAAAGTCCCTTCCGGACACCGGACAGGGTCTTCAATCGTGTATCTTCATAGTCCAGGAGTCCGGCTGAAGGTATAGTTCGGCTATCCGAACACCCCCTAATCCAAGACTCCCTCACTATGCTTAAAGGCCGCTAGGGCTTCGGCATCCGAGCAGTCGACGATCTGGTTCTTTTTAGTTAGGAACCTGGTCCAGAATTTCCTGGCTGACTCTCCGGGCTGTTGAAGTATGTGACTTAAGTCGTCGGCATCCGGGGGTCGGACGTATGTTCCTCGGAAGTTGTCACGGAAGGCGTCTTCCAAGTCCTCCCAGCTGCCAATAGAGTTTTCGGGCAGGCTGTTCAACCAGTGTCGAGCTGGTCCCTTGAGTTTTAGCGGGAGGTATTTGATGGCATGAAGATCATCACCACGGGCCATATGAATATGGAGAAGAAAGTCCTCAATCCATACTGCGGGATCTGTTGTTCCGTCATATGATTCGATATTTACGGGTTTAAACCCTTCTGGGAATTCATGCTCCATTACTTCATCAGTGAAGCAGAGGGGGTGTGCAGCGCCTCTATATCGGGCCAGGTTGCGGCGTAGTTCGGATAATGTCCGTCTGCAGTTTTTGGCCCGGACGTGATTATGCTTGTTATGTTTGGCAAAATAGATCAATCTGGCCGGACCTACTCTATTCTTTAGGTCCTGCCACGGGTCATATGTGTATCCCCGAGCTATTTTGTCTCTACCTTTATGGCGAGATAGTATGGACTGGTGTTTGGCATGAGTTTCCGTTCTGTCCCGGCCACGAGGTGGTCGGTCAACCACATTACGTGATGCTGGTATGGGCTCAAGTGCCTCGTCGTCGAATTGAGGTAGCAGTTTACGCTTCGGGTAACTTTTGGTTGGGTGCACGAGGCCGTATTCCTCGGCTGCCAGGACATTAGTCCATCTGTCGTTGAGTAGATCTAGATCATCTTGAAGCTGCTGTTGTTTCTTTTTCAGGCTCTTTGTAGTGGCTATTAGCCGTTGCTTAAAGCACTCCTACTCGAGAGGTTCCTCAGGCATGATAAAGTCTTCGTCGTCGAGGCTCACCTCATCCTCGGAGAGTGGAAGGTAATTACTATCCTCCGAGTCTTCGTTTCTGGCCTATTCATCAGAGCTAACTTCCCATCCTCCCGATCGTCTTGTTTGGAGTTTTGCTCGACGGGGTTTTCTTGGTCATCGGCATCGTCCGGAGTATCGTGGTCTCTCGTTCTGGTATTGCTCTCTTTGTCGCGGCGTGATTTAGAGTGGCGTCGTCGGCATTTTGGTTGTACCTTAGGACGTTTATCTTCTACAGGATTTTCTCGTTATCGCCGTCACCCTCTTTGGGTGTATCCACCATGTATACGTCATACGAGGAGGTGGCCGTCTAGTGTCCGGTAAACGGCAGGTTTTGGGCCTGCTCTTCTCCCGCATCATCGTCCATACCGTCGATGTCTTCGGAGCTATAATCGAGCATGTCAGTTAAGTCCTCGACAGTGGTGATGAAGTGGGTGGTGGCTGGGACGTGAAATTCCCTGTTCTCAACCCCTAGTCCGAGCTGGGCGTAGTTCGAACGTTGCTCCTCCGTAATGACGAGGGATCGCATCAAGTCCAGAGCCTCACTTAAAGGCAAGGTTTGGCCAGGGAGAAGAGAATCCGTTGAGTATGGCGGGAAGGAGATTCCTCGGCCGAGCTCACACGATGCTGACTCCGAGAGTTCGGAGCCAGTGTCCGGGGAAGAGTCCGGCTTTGTGATGGTTGCCAGCGACACTGCTTCCTCCGGCTCTCCTGTACTGGGCTTAGTGCCCACAGATAGTCCGACGGCGTCAGGAATCCCGTCTTCGGACCTGGCGACGCGCTCCGGATCTAAGGCCAGAGTGGAGGTTGGGGTCGTGAATCCTTGGAAGATCAGGTCTCCTCGGATATCAGTGACATAATCCAGGTTTCCAAAACTAATCTGGTGACCTGGGGCGTAGCTGTTGATCTGCCCTAGATGGCCAAGTGAGTTGGCCCGCAGTGTGAAGCCGCCAAACACAAAGATCTGGCTGGGGAGAAAAAACCCCCTCAGGGCAGCATCGTTGTAGATGATTGATGAAGCCATCGAACCTTGTAATGACAACACAGCGGAACTCTCAATGAAAGCACCAATGTCGGTGTCAAAACCGGTGGATCTCGGGTAGGGGGTCCCGAACTGTGTGTCTAAGGTCGATGGTAACAGGAGATAGGGGACACAATTTTTTACCCAGGTTTGGGCCCTCTCGATGGAGATAATACCCTACATCCTGCTTGATTGATCTTGATGAGTATGAGGATTACAAGAGTTGATCTACCACGAGATCGTTGTGGCTAAACCCTAGAAGTCTAGCCTGTATGATTGTGATTGATTCTAAGGACTAAACCCTTCGGTTTATATAGACACCGGAGGGGCCTAGGGTTATACTAATTCGGTTACAGAGAAAGGAAACAATACATCCGGACGCCTAGCTTGCCTTCCACACAAAGGATAGTCCCATCCAGACATGGGAGGAAGTCTTCTATCTTGTATTTTCATGGCCCAATAGTCCGGCCCATGTCACACAGGCCAGACGCCCGAGGACCCCTTAATCCAGGACTCCCTTAGATCTCACGAAGGTTTTGTTAAGTTTTGTGTGATTGAAGTTTTTAAGTTTTGGGTGAGATCACAATGGATGAAGGAATAAGGAGTGAAAAGAGCCTAAGCTTCGGGATGCCCATGGCACTCCAAGGTAATATTTAAGGAGTACCAAGCAACTAAGCTTGTGGGTGCCCCGGAAGGCATCCCCTCTTTCTTCTAACGACTATCGATAATTTTACTTGGAGCTATATTTTTATTCGTCAGACATCATGAGTTTTGGTTGGAGCGTCTTGTATTATATGAGTCTTTGGTTGTTTTTATTTTTAGTTTGTAAAAATCATCGTTGCAGGATACACCTACTTGAGAGAGCCATAATGATGTTATGATTTGTTAGAATTGCTCTATGTGCTTCACTTCAATTTTTTTGAGCTATGGAATTGCTCTAGTACTTCGCTTATATCTTTTTGAGCATGGTGGTGGTTTAATTTTTTAAGAAATAATATCATGCTTCACTTAGATTATTTTGAGGGTTGGTTAAATTTTTAAGAAATGCTCTCATGCTTCACTTATATTATCTTGAGAGTTAGAAAATTTTGAAGAAATATCCTCTCATGCTTCACTTATATTATTTTGAGAGATGAAAATTTTGAAGAAATATTTATGCTCATGTGCTTCACTTAAATTTATTTGAGAGCTTGTTATTAGCAATGGTAATTTTCTGAAGATATGAATTTGGTCCCAAAGTGATAGATATTCAAGAGGGATATAATAAAAACTTTCATAGAGATCATTCAATATTAAAACTTGATTCCTTGCAATAGTTTTGTGATATGAACATAGTAATATGTGAGTCATGTTGGTGAATAATTATGCTTCGAGAAGAATATTGATGTTAAGGTTTGTGATTGCCTGTGCAAGCATGAAAGTCAATAGTTATACAACGAAGTTAGATCCTACTTGTGGTGCATTATTCAATGTTAGTTATGTTCAATGCTTGTTTATGATCATTTTTTTGTTTTTTGGTTGGTTGTTTCTCAATCTATTTGCTAGCCTTCCCTTGTACTAAGCAGGAATACTGCTTGTGCATCCAAATCCTAAACCAAGTTGTGCAAAATGAGTCCACTACGTACCTATATGCAGTATTTTCATGTCGTTCCAAGTAAATCTCTATGTGCAAACTCTAATTTTCAAAATGAATTTCCTTTTGGTGTGCCCGTACCGCTCATGAAGCGGCAGGGGGTGGCCAATATTTTCTATGGTAGGTAAGTTATTCTCAAGATGAGTGTTTATTCACTTTTCGTTGCACGAGAGTGTGGCAGGTAATAGGGATGCCTAGTCCCAAAATGATTTTTTTATATATGTTGTTCATAATAAATTCCTTGGAAAGTGTTGGTATGGAGGCCACCAATGGATACGACTAGTCATGGATTGTGAAAGAATGGTGGAAAAGGAAATAAACTTTATTTTATGTTTGGGAACCGCCTATGATTTACCTACCATGCATGGAAGATATTGGGAATTCTCGGTCATTTTTTTACAAGAAAATCATGCCTCTGAAAACAATTTTATCTCTCAATTTAAGCTTTGAGCTCTAGCACCTCTACAAATCTCTGTTTCCTCTGCAAAGGGCCTATCTATTTACTTTTATGAAATTTTTATTTTTGTTGAGTCTCCATCTTCTCTTATAAAGCACCAAACTAGGGAACAATATTATCATACTTGTGCATTGGATGTAGCTAATATTTGAGTGTGTTTCATGAATGGATCAATGATTGAGAATAATGGGCTAGGGATAGCTTTCTTTAGCGTTGATATTTCGAGAGACATGGTTGCTCGTTGATATGCTTGAGTATTGATGTCTTCATGTAAAATTATAGACTATTGCTTTGAATCACTTAAAGTCCAAATGTCCATGCTATAAAAGAAAAGAATATATGATGATTATGATATGTAGAATTCGACACCAAAAATTCTGTTTTTACCATTTACCTACTTGAGCACGAGCAGGAATTAAGCTTGGGGATGCTTGATATGTATCCAACGTATCTATAATTTTTTATTGTTCTATGCTATTAAAATATAAATCTTGGATGTTTCATAAACATTTACTAACAACTTTATATCATTTTTGGGACTAACCTATTAACATAATGCCCAGTGCCATTTGTTGTTTTGTGCTTGTTTTTTTTACTTTGCAGAATATCAATACCAAACGAAGTCCAATTGCCAAAAACCGTTTTGGAGATTTTTTTCTGGTGATAAGAGACCCTGGAAGGTTCTAGAGTACAAGAGAGGAGGCCTGTGGGGCCCACTAGACACCAGGGCGCCAGGGGCCTCTAGCACCCTGATGGGTAGTGGGGACCATAGGATTGACCTACCTTTACCTCTACAAATACTCTAAAATCCCAAAAAAAAACCTAGGGGAGTCGACAAGATACTTTTTTCGCTACTGCAAGTTCCAAAACCACGAGATCCAAAGTAGAGGCCTTTTCCGGCACTCTGCCAGAGGGGGCAATGATCATGGAGGGGTTCTTCATCATCCGTGTTGCCCCTCTGATGATGGGTGAGTAGTGTACCATAGACCTATGGGTCCGTAATTAGTAGCTAGATGGCTTCTTCTCACGTTTTTATCTTCAATACAATGTTCTGCTGATGTTCTTGGAGATCTGTTTGATGTAACTTTTTTGGCGGTGTGTTTGTTGGGATCTAATGAATTGTGAGTTTATTATCAGATCTATCCATGAATATTATTTGAGTCTTCTTTGAACTCTTTTATACATGATTGTTATAGCCTCATATTTATTCTCCAATTTATTAGTTTGGTTTAGCCAACTAGATTAATTTATGTTGCCATGAGAAGAGGTACTTTGTGATGGGTTCGATCTTGCGGTGCTCAATTTCAGTGACAGAAAGAGACATGAAAAGCATCTATAGTTTCTATTAAGGGTAAAAAGATGGGGTTTATTTAGACGTTAGTTTATCTTGTCTACATCATGTCATCTTGCCTAATGCATTACTCCATTTTTCCATGAACTTAATACACTAGATGTATGCTAGATAGCGGTCGATGTATGGAGTAATAGTAGTAGATGCAGAATCGTGTCGGTTTACTAATCTTGGATGTGATGCCTATATAAATGATTATTGCCTTGGATAATTAACTGCTTTTCTATCAATTTCCCAATAGTAATTTTCTTGCCCACCGTATGCTATTTTCTCGAGAGAAGCCTCTAGTGAAAACTATGGTCCCCGAGACTATTTTGTATCATATATAAAAACCAAAAATACCTTGCTGCAATTTTCTTTTATTTATATTATTTTGTGTTTTAGTTAGATCTATTTATCAAATCTCATACAATTTAATCTATCTCAATATTGTTGAGGGATTGACAAGCCCTTTACGCGTTGTGTTGCAAGTATTTGTTGTTTGTGTGCAAGTGTTGTTTACATAGTGTTGCTTCGTTCTCCTACTGGATTGATAACTTTGGTTTCATAACTGAGCAAAATATTTACCTCTTTTATGCTGCATCATCCCCTCCTCTTCGGGGCAATACCAAGGCATATTACAAGTAGCAATAAACCCCGTATTTTCACCCTTAATAGCAATGATACATGTGTGTCATGTCCCCTTTTGTCACTGTGATTGAGCACCGCAAGATTGGACCCACTACAAAGCACCTCTCCCATTGCAAGAAAAATCAATCTTGTTGGCCGAACCAAATCAATAGATCAGAGAGAAATACAAAGCTATAGTAATCATGCATAAAAGAGTTTAGAGAAAACTCAAATAATATTCATGGATAGATCTGATCATAAACTCACAATTCATCTCATCCCAACAAAAACACCGCAAAAAGTCATTACATCGAATGGATCTCCAAAAACATCGAGGAGAACATTATATTGAGGATCAAATAGAGCGAAGAAGCCATCTAGCTACTAACTATGGACCCATAGGTCCGGTGTAAACTACTCACGCATCATCGAAGGGCCAACAATGATGATGTAGAGCCCCTTCGCGATCGAATCCCCCTCCGACAAAGTGCCGAAAAAGGCCTCCAGATGGGATTTCTGGTTCTGGAACTTGCGGCAGAGAAAAGAGTATTTCGTGGACTCCTCTGTTGGTTTCATGATTTTAGAGAATTTATAGAGGCAGAGTTAGGTCAAACGGAGCATCATGGGCGCCACAAAGTGCCAAAGCACGCATACCCCCGTGGGCGTGCCCTGGTGCCTCGTGGGCCCACGGTTCATCATATGGCCCTATCCTGAAGCTTATAGTGTCTCTTTTGTCCAAAAAATTCGCTAAAAAGTTCTATGGCATTTGGACTTCGTTTGGTACTGATATTCTACAAACCAAAAGCAAGCAAAAAAACAACAACTGGCACTGGGCACTAAGTTAATAGGTTAGTCCCAAAAAATGATATATAATTGCTTGAAAGTGTATATAGAACAACCAAGATTGAAAATATGATAGCATGGGACGATAAAAAATTATAGATACTTTGGAGACATATCAAGCACCCCCAAACTTAATCCATGCTCGTCCTAGACTAGGTAAATGATAAAAATAGAATTTTTGATTTGGAATGCTTCCTAAAATATTCATCATATATTCCTTTCTTTTGTAGAATGGATATTTGGACGTGAATGATTCAAAGCAATAGTCTATGATTTGACATGAAGACATCAATACACAAGCATACTAACAAGCAACCATGTCTTTCAAAATATCAACACTAAAGAAAGTTATCCCTAGCCCGTTATGCTCAATCATTGATCCATTAGTGAAACACACTCAACATTAGCTACATCCAATGCAAAAGTATGAAAATAGTGCTTTCTAGTTGGTGCTTTATAAGAGAATATGGAGACTCAAATTTAAAATAAAAATTGCATAAAAGTAAATAGATAGGCCCTTCGCAGACGGAAGCAGAGATTTGCAGAGGTGCGAGAGCTCAAAGGTTAAATTAGAGATAAAATTATTTTGAGAGGCATGCTTTTCTTATCGGCGAAAACGACCAAGAATTCCGAATATTTTCCATGCTAGAAAAATTATTGGTGGTTCCCAAACAGAAAATAAAGTTTATTTCCTTTCCAACATTCTTGCGCAATCCATGGTTAGCTGTATCCACGAGTGCCTTCCATATCAACATTTTTCAAGGAATTTATTATTCTCATCATATTATTTATTTTCATTTCGGGACTGGGCATCCCTATTACATGCCACACTCTCGTGCAATGACAAGTGAATAAACACTCATCGTGTGAATAAAATACTTAGCATGGAAAATGTTGGCCACCCTCGGGAGCTTCATGAGCGGTACAGGCACAAAAACGTAAACTCATTTTGAAAAATTAGAGTTGGCACATGCAAATTTACTTTGAATGACATGGAAATACCGCATATAGGTAGATATCATGGACTCATTTGGCACAACTTTGGGTTTATGGAGTTGGATGCACAAGCAGCATTCCCGGTTATTACAAATGAAGGCTAGCAAACAGATTGAGAAGCGACCAACCAAAAAGCAAAAACGGTCATAAGCATGCATTAAAAATAACTAACACTGAATAATGCACCATAAGTAGGATATAACTTTGTTGCATAACTATTGACTTTATGTGCATGCATAGGGGAACACAAACCTTAATAGAAATATTCTTACTAAAGCATATTTACTCACCAACATGACTCACATATTACTATCTCCATATTGCAAAACTATTGCAAGGAATCAAGTTTATCATATCCAATGATCTATATGAAAGTTTTTATTATATACATCTTGCATACCCATCACTTTAGGACCAAATTCATACCTTGTGCAAATTACCTTTGCTACTATAAACTCTCAAAAAGATATAAGTCAAGCATGAGAGTGCAAATATTTCTTCAAAAGTTCATCTTACCAACTCACAAAATAATATAAGTGAAGGATGAGAGTGTATTTCTCTATAATTTAATCTTATGAACTCTCAAAGTAATATAAGTGAAGCATGAGAGTTTATGTATCTCTTTAAAATATAACCACCGTTGTGCTCACAAATATACAAGTGAAGCACTAGAGCAAAAGCCTAGCTCAAAAGATTTAAGTGAAGCACATAAAGTATTCTAGCAAATCATGATAAGTGTGTGGCTCTATCAATTAAGTGTGTTTAGCAAGGATGATTGTGACAAACTAAAAGGAAAACAAAGCAAAGGCTCATATAATACATGACGCTCCAAGCAAAAGTCATGATATGTGACGAATAAATATATAGCTCTGAGTAAAATTACCGATAGTTGGTTGAAGAAAGAGGGGATGCCTCTGGGGCATCCCCAAGCTTAGTTTCTTGGGATTCCTTGAATATTATCTTGGGGTGCCTCGGGCATCCCCAAGCTTGGGATCTTCCCACTCCTTATTCCTTCATCCATCGTGATCTCACCCAAAACATGAAAACTTCAATCACATAAAGCTCAAAAAACCCTCGTGAGAACCGTTAGTATAATAAAGCAAATCACTATGTTAAGTACTGTTACAACCCCATTCATATTTTGTTTTTGCATTATATCTATTGTATTCTAACTTCTCCATGGCTTACACCCCCTATACAATCCATAGTTTTATCAAAACAATGCATCAAAAACAAAATCTTTCCAAAACAGAACAGTTTCTAGTGATCTGAACATTGACCATACTTCTGTAACTCCAAAAATTCTGAAAACTTAGTACAACATGGGAAATTTGTATATAAATCATGTGTAAAGAATTCATAAATTTATCACGCTCCAGCAAATCACATAATTCTGCTACTGGACGCAAAAGTTTTTGTTTTTGTACATAATCAAAGCAACTATCAACCAAATCATCCCAAAGGCTTTGCTTGGCACAAGCACTAATTAAAATGGTAAAAACACAATCATAACAGTAGCATAATTCTGTGCTTATTGAAAAATAGAAAAGTTACAAAAAATTAAAAGATAACTGTTGGGTTGCCTCCCAACTAGCGCTATTGTTTTATGCCCCTAGCTAGGCATAATGCATAGTTTCAAGTGTTGTCGTCTTTGATTTTTGTTCCATAGGTGGCCCTCATGATTGACTCATATCGTGGATTAATTCTAGTTCTAGGGAAGTGCTCCATACCCTTCTTTAATGGAAACTGAAGTTTTAATATTCCCTTCCTTCATGTCAATAACAGCACCTATAGTCCGTAAGAACGGTCTACCAAGTATTATGGGGCAAAAAGGATTCAATCAATATCAAGTACAATTAAATCAACGGGCACATAGTTCCTATTTGTAAGAATAACAACATCATACATCCTAACCAAAGTCTTTTTAATAGTAGAATCTTCCAAGTGCAAATTAAGAGAACATTCATCCATATTGGTAAAACTTAACACATCACACATAGATTTTGGAATTGTGGAAACACTAGCACCCAAATCACATAAAGCATTGCACTCATAATTTTTAATCTTGACTTTAATGGTGGGTTACCATTTATCATATAATTTTCTCAGAATTGAAATCTCTAATTCTAGTTTTTCTTCTAAAGCTTTCATCATCGCTTCTACAGTATGTTTAGTAAAATCTTTATTTTGCTCATAAGCGTTGGGTGAATTTATCATGGATTGTAACAAAGAAATGTATTCACTCAAAGAACAAATATCATAATTAATGTCTTTGTAATCCAAGAGAGTGGGCATATCACTAGTTAGAGTTTTTACCTCTCCAACCCCACTTTTATCACATTTTTCAACAAGATTTTCACCCTCTGAATTATGGAGACACCTTCTAGCTAAAGTTGACTCTTCTTTAGTCCACCTTCCATCAATTTTTATATTTCTAAACAAGGAATCAATAGATGAAACACCAATCATTTTAATATCTTCATCATCACTACGAAAGAAACCAAGAGGAATCGCTTTTTCTAAAAATTCTCGTTTAGCTCTTAGCGTAGCGGTTCTATCCTTACTCTCATCCATAGAGACATATAAAGCTTTAATTGACTAATTAATATCAATCCTGGGTGGCAAAATTTTAGCTTTAAGATTTTCCACATGATGAATAATTCTAGCAATGCTCCTAGACATATCATCAAGTTTACTGAATTTTTCTTCTATCATAGTTTTGAAAACTTTTTGAGTATTGATAAATTATTTAATATTACTTTCAAGATCATAGGCATCATATAATTCTTATTATAGGAATTATCATAGAAATTTCCATAATTATTAGAGGAATTTCCAGGAAACAGACTTGGATTAAAATTACCTCTATAAGCATTACTATTAAAACTGTTTCGCGAGACAAAATTCACATCTATGGGATCATTATTTCTCTCAATCAAAGTGGACAAAGGTACATCATTAGGATCAATGGGAGAATTTTTACTAGCAACCAATTTCATAAGTGCATCAACTTTATCACTCAAAATACTAATTTCAACAGAATTCACTTTTTTACTAGTAGGAGCTCTTTAAGTATGCCATTTTGAATAATTTGCCATAATATCATCAAGAAATCGAGTAGCTTCACCCAATGTAATTTCCATAAAAGTACCACCTGCGGCGGAATCTAAAAGATTTCTAGAAAGAAAATTAAATCTCGCATAAAAAAATTATATGATCATCCACAAATTTAAACCATGAGTAGGGAAATTTCTTATCGTTAATTTCATCCTTTCCCAAGATTGGGCAACATGTTCATGCTAAAGTTTCTTGAAATTCATAATTTGATTTCTAAGGGAAATAATTATCGTGGGAGGAAAATATTTAGTAATAAAAGCATCTTTGCATCTACCCCAAGAATCAATACTATTTCATGGCAAAGATGAAAACCAAATTTTTGCACGATCCCGCAAAGAAAAAGAAAATAATTTTAATTTCAAATATCATTGCCCACATCTTTTTTCTTTTGCATACCGCACAATTCTACATAAGTGTTTAGATGGGACGCGACATCTTCACTAGGACTACTAGAAAATTGTTCTTTCATGACAAGATTTAGTAAAGCAGCATCAATATCACAAGTCACTGCAATAGCGGCGGGAGGAGCAATCAGAGTACTAATAAAATCATTATTATTAGTATTGGAAAAATCACACAATTTTGTATTTTCTTGAGACATCAGGACTATGCAAACAAGATTACATGCAAGCAAAGAAGCAAACAAGAAAAAGGCAAACAGAAATATTTTTGTAAAAAACTTTTTAGAAGTGGGGGAGATGAAAGCGAGAGGCAAATGGCAAATAGTGTAAATGCATGGAGATGAAAGCTTATGCGTAGGTACTTGATAGCTGTTGATGATGTGTCCACGACAACGGCACTGGAAATTCTTCCTGCTGCTTGTGAGTTGCGTTGGGTTTTCCTCGAAGAGAAGAGGATGATGCAGTACAGTAGAGATAAGTATTTCCCTTAGTTAAGAACCAAGGTTATCAATCCAGTAGGAGAACCAAGCAATGACTCATTAACAACACCTGCACAGAAACAACAAATACTTGCAACCCAACGCGAACAAGGGGATGTTAATCCCTTGACGGTTACGAGAAATATTAAATTGTATAGTTTTTGATAGATAGAACGGAAAAATACAAAATAAAAGAAAAACGTAGCAAGGTATTTTTATTTTAATATATGATAAAAGATAGACCCGGGGACATAGTTTTCACTAGAGGCTTCTCTTGAGAAAATAACATGCGGTGGGTAAGCAAATTATTATTTGGCAATTGATAGAAAAGAAAATAATTATGATGATATCCAAGGCAATTATCACATATAGGCATCACATCTGAGACAAGTAGACCGAAATGATTCTACAACTACAACTATTACTCCACACATCGACCGCTAGCCATCATGCATCTAGTGTATTAAGTTCATGGAAAAACGGAGTAATGCCTTAAGCAAGATCACATGATGTAGACAAGATAAACTCATGTACGGATAAACCCCATCTTTATACCCTTAATAGAAACGATACATGCGTGTCATGTCCCCTTCTATTACTGGGATTGAGCATGGCAAGATCGAACCCATTACAAAGCTCCCCTCCTGTTGCAAGAAAAATCAATCTAGTTGGCCAAACCAAATCAATAGATCAGAGAGAAATACAAAGGTATAGTAATCATGCATAAAAGAGTTTAGAGGAAACTCAAATAATATTCATGGATAGATCTGATCATAAACTCACAATTCATCGCAAGCCAACAAACACACCGCAAGAAGTCATTATATTAAATAGATCTCCAATAACATCGATGAGAACATTATATTGAAGATCAAATAGAGATAAGAAGCCATCTAGATACTAACTGTGGACCCATAGGTCCATGGTAAACTACACATGAATCATCGAGGGGCGGCAAGGATGATGTAGAGCCCCTCCGTGATCAAATCCCCCTGTGATAGAGTGCCGAAAAAGGCCTCCATATGGGATCTCGTTGTTCTGGAACTTGCGGCAGCAGAAAAGGTATTTCGTAGACTCTGTTGGTTTCACAATTTTATAGAATTTAAAGAGGCGGAGTTAGGTGATAACCCACAAGTATAGGGGATCGCAACAGTTTTCGAGGGTAGAGTATTCAACCCAAAATTATTGATTCGACACAAGGGGAGCCAAATAATATTCTCAAGTATTAGCAGCTGAGTTGTCAATTCAACCACACCTGGAAACTTAATATCTGCAGCAAAGTATTTAGTAGCAAAGTAATATGATAGTAGTGGTAACGGTAGCAAAAGGTAATGATAACAAAAGTAATGTTTTTGGTATTTTGTAGTGATTGTAACAATAGCAACGGAAAAGTAAATAAGCGGAGAACAATATATGGAAAGCTCGTAGGCAATGGATCGATGATAGAGAATTATGCTGGATGCGGTTCATCATGTAATAGTCATAACATAGGGTGACACAGAACTAGCTCCGATTCATCAATGTAATGTAGGCATGTATTCTGAATATAGTCATACGTGCTTATGGAAAAGAACTTGCATGACATCTTTTGTCCTACCCTCCCGTGGCAGCGGGGTCCTAGCGGAAACTAAGGGATATTAAGGCTTCCTTTTAATAGAGTACCGGACCAAAGCATTAACACATAGTGAATACACGAACTCCTCAAACTACGGTCATCACCGGGAGTGGTCCCGATTATTGTCACTTCGGGCTTGCTGGATCATAACACAGAGTAGGTGACTATAGACTTGCAAGATAGGATCAAGAACTCTCATATATTGATGAAAACATAATAGGTTCAGATCTGAAACCATGGCACTCGGGCCCTAGTGACAAGCATTAAGCATACCAAAGTCATAGCAACATCCATCTCAGAACACAGTGGATACTAGGGATCAAACCCTAACAAAACTAACTCGATTACATGATAAATCTCATCCAACCCATCACCGTCCAGCAAGCCTACGATGGAATTACTCACGCACGGGGGTGAGCATCATGAAATTGGTGATGGAGGATGGTTGATGATGATGATGGCGATGGATTCCCCTCTTCGGAGCGCCGAACGGACTCCGGATCAGCCCTCCCGAGAGGTTTTAGGGCTTGGCGGCGGCTCCGTATCGTAAAACGTGATGATTTCTTCTCCTTTATTTTTTTCTCCCTGAAAGTGAATATATAGAGTTGGGGTTGAGGTCAGAGGAGCTCCAGGGGGCCCATGAGGTAGGGGGTGCGCCCAGGGGGCAGGCGCGCCCCCCACCCTCGTGGCTAGGGTGTGGGCCCCCTGGCCTTCATCTTTTGCCAGTATTTTTTATTATTTCCAAAAAGACGCTCCATGAAGTTTCAGGTCATTCCGAGAACTTTTGTTTCTGCACATAAATAACACCATGGCAATTCTGCTGAAAACAGCGTCAGTCCGGGTTAGTTCCATTTAAATCATGCAAGTTAGAGTCCAAAACAAGGGCAAAAGTGTTTGGAAAAGGAGATGCGACGGAGACGTATCAACTCACCCAAGCTTAAACCTTTTCTTGTCCTCAACCAATTCAGTTGACAAACTGAAAGTGATAAAGAAAAACTTTTACAAACTCTGTTTGCTCTTGTTGTTGTAAATATGTAAAGCCAGCATTCAAGTTTTCAGCAAAGATTATGAACTAACCATATTCACAATAACGCTTAGGTCTCATGTTTACTTATATCAATGGCATAATCAACTAGCCAGCAATAATAATAAATCATGGATGACAAAACTTTCTCAAAACAATCATAATATGAT
This sequence comes from Triticum urartu, assembly GCF_056163025.1. Taxonomy (NCBI): domain Eukaryota; kingdom Viridiplantae; phylum Streptophyta; class Magnoliopsida; order Poales; family Poaceae; genus Triticum; species Triticum urartu. The sequence continues at coordinate 447,387,812 of NC_141876.1, forward strand.
ATGACAAGATGGTATCTCGCTAGCCCTTTCTGAGACCGCAAAACATAAATGCAGAGCACCTTTAAAGATCAAGGACTAACTAGACATTGTAATTCATGGTAAAAGAGATCCAGTCAAGTCATACTCAATGTAAACTAACAGTAATGAATGCAAATGACAGCGGTGCTCTCCAACTGGTGATTTTTAATAAGAGGATGATGACTCAACATAAAAGTAAATACATAGGCCCTTCGCAGAGGGAAGCAGGGATTTGTAGAGGTGCCAGAGCTCGGTTTTGAAATAGAGGTGAATAATGTTTTGAGTGGTATACTTTCATTGTCAACATAACAACCAAGAGATGGCGATATCTTCCATGCTACACACATTATAGGCGGTTCCCAAACAGAATGGAAAAGTTTATACTCCCCTCCACCAACAAGCATCAATCATGGCTTTCTCAAAACAACGAGTGCCTCCAACTAACAAGAGTCCCAGGGGGGTTTGTTTGCAATTATTTTTGATTTAGTTTGCATAAAGCATGGGACTGGGCATCCCGGTGACTAGCCATTTTCTCGTGAGTGAGGAGCGGAGTCCACTCCTCTTGAGAATAACCCGCCTAACATGGAAGATACGGACAGCCCTAGTTGATACATGAGCTATTCGAGCATGCAAAACAGGATATTTATTTGATGGTTTAGAGTTGGGCACATACAAATTTACTTGGAACGGCAGGTAGATACCGTATATAGGTAGGTATGGTGGACTCATACGGAATAACTTTGGGGTTTATGGAGTTGGATGCACAAGCAGTATTCCCGCTTAGTAGAGGTGAAGGCTAGAAAGAGACTGGGAAGCGACCAGCTAGAGAGCGACAACAGTCATGAACATGCATTAAAATTAATCGACACCAAATGCAAGCATGAGTACTATATAATGCACCATGAACATAAATATCGTAGAGGCTATGTTGATTTTGTTTCAACTACATGCGTGAACATGTGCCAAGTCAAGCCACTCGAATCATTCAAAAGAGGATACCACCCTATCATACCACATCACAACCATTTTAATAGCATGTTGGCACGCAAGGTAAACCATTATAAGCTCCTAGCTAATTAAGCATGGCATAAGCAACTATAATCTCTAATTGTCATTGCAAACATGTTTATTCATAATAGGCTGAATCAGGAACGATGAACTAATCATATTTACAAAAACAAGAGAGGTCGAGTTCATACCAGCTTTTCTCATCTCAGTCAGTCCATCAAATATCGTCATAATTGCCTTTCACTTGCACGACCGAATGATGTGAATAATAATAATAGTGCATGTGCATTGGACTAAGCTGGAATCTGCAAGCATTCAATAAACAGGAGAAGACAAGGCAATATGGGCTCTTTTGTCAGATCAACAATAATGCATATAAGGGCCACTTCAACAATTTAATTATGGTCTTCTCCTATCGACCCCCAAAGAAAAGAAATAAAATTATTTACATGGGAAAGCTCCCAACAAGCAAAAGAAGAACAAGAAAACTTTTTGGGTTTTCTTTTTAATTACTACTACAAGTATGGAAATTAAAAGTAGCTAAAAGCTACAACTAATTTTTTTTGTTTTTCTTAAGGTTTATTAAGCACACAAGAAGAAAGCATAAAAAATAAAATAAACTAGCATGGATGTTACAATGAAAAAGTATGAGCACCGACATCTAGCAATGAGTGTGTGAACATAAATGTAATGTCGGTGGGAAATACGTACTCCCCCAAGCTTAGGCTTTTGGCCTAAGTTGGTCTACGGCCACGGTTGGCCTGGCGGATATCCATAGTAATAGTTGGGGTCGTACTGCGAAGAAGAAGACTCTGATTGCCACTGGGTGGCAATCATCTCCGGATCCCACTGGTAATTAGACTGTCGTGGAGGATCAACTTGTGGTTCCGACTCTGGCTCTATGGATGATGTAGGGTTCCGGTAAGCGTGAATGTCCTCCGGTGAGACGAGGTACTGGCCTGTAGATAAATCAAACAAGGAAGGAGCAGGCAATTTGATAGTCTCAGGATGACGTTTATGAAAGAAAAATTTGTATATAAGCTCCCCTTCCCTATTCTTTATAATAAAATCATGCGCTACCATACTCTTATAATCTAAATAAACAGTAGGCAGCAATTTTTCTTCTTTTTCAAAGTGCCTAATGGGTATGTTATAATATGCAGCAAGGCGTGAAGCATAGATACCACCAAAGATGGGGCCCTTTGTACGATTCAGACTTAACCGTTTAGCAATAATACCGCCCATACTAACAGAGTCGTCACGGAATAAACCATGGAACAAAATAAAAATATCAGGAACACTAAGGTTTCCACAGTTTCCGTGACCAATTAAGCAACGACTAGCAAATATTGCAAAGTAGCGTAAAACAGGAAAATGTATGCTAGTGATTCTTGCATCGGAAACCCTCCTAGTTTCTCCTACAGTGATAGTGTCAATAAACCCATCCACGTATTTACGATGTGGTTCCTCTAAGCTACCCTCAAAAGGTATTTTGCAAACTCTGCAAAATTCATATGGTGACATCTTCTTAACCACATCATATAAATGAAACTCTACTGGAGGAGGTGATTCCCTAGGGTAATAGTAGAAGTTTTGCACAAAAGTATTGGTGAGTAAGAGATACTGTTCACGTTGGTCGCGGAGGAAGTCGGTGAGGCCTGCATTCTAAGCCAATTCATAAAAATCCTCATAAATCCCGGTTGCTCTCAAGAAAGCATCGGAGGGCCATTTACACGGCCGAACCTCCGCGGTGCGAGGCAGATTATATTTGGGCTTCTTTGCTTCTTCATTTTTCTTTTCCTTCGAGCTTCGGCTCAATGAGCCCCTCAAAAATCTCTTCATTATTTTCTGAAAAATTCTGAAATTTTTAGTAACTTCAAAATAAAAGTGAACCAAACCCAACAAAATTGATAGCAACTACTCCTACAAGTGCCTAGAGCTCATATCATGCATTAGAACTACTTGGAACCATATAAATTTGACATGCAAGCTCGAGAACAGGGTCACCTAAGCAGCAAAAATATGCAATGAATAAAGCACTAGAACAAACACTAATTGGACTAATGGAGGAGTCACATACCAAGGAATAATCCCCCCAAGCAGTTTTGTGAGAGGTGCTTTGAGCAAGGAGATCGAAAATGGCAGCAAAATGAGCTTGGACTCGGGTTTGAACTGGATAATGGTGTTTGTGGGAGGAAGAAGGAGTGTGTGGGTGCAGGAATAAGTGGAGGAGGTCCACCGTGGGCCCACGAGGCAGGGGGCGCGCCCTCCACCCTCATGGCCAGGTGGATGCCCCCCTGTTGTGTTCTAAGTGCCAACTATTCTCAAATATTTCAGAAAAAATCATATTTAAATTACAGGGCATTTGGAGAACTTTTATTTTCGGGGTATTTTTATATTGCACGGATAATTCAGATAACAGACAGAAAATACTATTTTTATTTTATTTAATATAAATAACAGAAAGTAAGAGGAGGGTACAGAGAGTTGTGTTTTCTAAATTCATCCATCTCATGATCATCAAAAGGAATCCATTAACAAGGTTGATCAAGTCTTGTTAACAAACTCATTCCGAATAACATGGAACCGGAGAATTTTCGAATAACACTAGGTTACCTCAACGGGGATATGCACATCCCCAACAATTAGAATATCATATTTCTTCTTGACAGTAGGAAGAGGAAATTCAAAACCTCCAAAAACAATCGATGGAATTTTTCCAATAGAATTGATACTGTGGACTTGAGGTTGTTTCCTCGGAAAGTGTACCGTATGATCATTACCATTAACATGAAAAGTGACATTGCCTTTGTTGCAATCAATAACAGCCCCTGCCGTATTCAAAAAGGGTCTTCCAAGAATAATGGACATACTATTGTCCTCGGGAATATCAAGAATAACAAAGTCCGTTAAAATAGTAACGTTTGCAACCACAACAGGCACATCCTCACAAATACCGACAGGTATAGCAGTTGATTTATTAGCCATTTGCAAAGATATTTCTGTAGGTGTCAACTCATTCAAATCAAGTCTACGATATAAAGAGAGAGGCATAACACTAACACCGGCTCCAAGATCACATAAAGCAGTTTTAACATAGTTTCTTTTAATAGAGCATGGTATAGTGGGTACACCTGGATCTCCAAGTTTCTTTGGTATTCCACCCTTAAAAGTATAATTAGCAAGCATGGTGGAAATTTCAGCTTCCGATATCTTTCTTTTATTAGCAACAATTTCTTTCATGTACTTAGCATAAGGATTCATTTTAAGCATATCAGTTAATCGCATACCCAAAAAGATAGGTGTAATCATTTCAGCAAAGCACTCAAAATCCTCATCATCCTTTTTCTTGGATGGTTTGGGAGGAAAAGGCATGGGTTTCTGAACCCATGGTTCTCTTTCTTTACCATGTTTCCTAGCAACAAAGTCTTCTTTATCTTAACGTTGATTCTTTGATTGTGGGTTATCAAGATCAACAGCAGGTTCAATTTCTATATCATTATCATTACTAGGTTGAGCATCAACATGAACATTATCATTAACATTATCTCTAGTTTCAGGTTCATTACCAGATTGTGTTTCAGCATCAGAAATAGAAATATCATTTGGATTCTCAGGTGTTTCAGTAATAGGTTCACTAGAAGCATGCAAAGTCCTATCATTCTTCTTTTTCTTCCTTTTAGAAGGACTATGTGCATCTATATTATTTCTCTGAGAATCTTGCTCAATTCTCTTAGGGTGGCCTTCAGGATACAAAGGTTCCTGAGTCATTTTACCAGTTCTAGTAGCCACTCTAACAGCAAAATCATTATTCTTACTATTCAATTCATTGAGCAAATCATTTTGAGCTTGAAGTACTTGTTCTACTTGAGTGGTAACTATAGAAGCATGTTTACTAATAAGTTTAAGTTCACCTTTGACATTAGCCATATAATCACCCAAGTGTTCAAGCATATCAGCACTGCGTTTTAATTCTCTACCAAAATAAGCATTGAAGTCTTCTTGCTTAACCATAAACTTATCAAACTCATCTAAGCATGGGCTAGCAAACTTAGTAAATGGGATTTCAGCTTTATCATATCTATAGAGAGAATTTACCTCTACTACCTGTGTCAGGTTATCAAGACCATGTATTTCTTCAATAGGCGATGGATTAAAATTATGCATTTCTTCGACAGGCGGTAAATTAAGACCATGTATTTCTTCAATAGGAGGTAAATTCTTAACATCTTCAGCTTTAATACCCTTTTCTTTCATGGATTTCTTTGCCTCTTGCATATATTCAGGACTAAGAAATAGAATACCCCTCTTCTTCGGAGTTGGTTTAGGAATAGGATCAGGAGTTGGCTCAGGAAGTGTCCAATTATTTTCATTAGTCAACATATTATTCAATAGAATTTCAGCTTCATCCGGTGTTCTTTCCCTGAAAACAGAACCAGCACAACTATCCAGGTAATATCTGGAAGCATCGTTTAGTCCATTATAAAAGATATCAAGTATTTCATTTTTCTTAAGAGGATGATCAGACAAAGCATTAAGTAATTGGAGAAGCCTCCCCCAAGCTTGTGGGAGACTCTCTTCTTCAATTTGCACAAAATTATATATATATCCCTTAAAGTAGCTTGTTTCTTATGGGCAGGGAAATATTTAGCAGAGAAGTAATAAATCATATCCTGGGGACTACGCACACAACCAGGATCAAGAGAATTAAACCATATCTTAGCATCACCCTTTAATGAGAACGGAAATATTTTAAGGATATAAAACTAACGAGTTCTCTCATCATTAGTGAACAGGGCTATATCATTTAATTTAGTAAGATGTGCCACAACAGTTTCAGATTCATAGCCATAAAAAGGATCAGATTCAACCAAACTAATTATATCAGGATCAATAGGGAAATCATAATCCTTATCAGTAACACAGGTAGGTGAAGTAGCAAAAGCAGGGTCAGGTTTCATTCTAGCATTAAGGGATTGCTGCTTCCATTTAGCTAATAACCACTTTAGATCATATCTATCATTGGAAGCAATAATAGCTCTAGCAGATTCTTCATCCATTACATAACCCTCAGGAACAACACGCAATTCATATTTATTAGGGGAGAGTCTTCATCATCACTTTCATCAATATTATCAGTTTCAATAATTTCATTCTCTCTAACCCTGGAAAGTTGTTCATCAAGAAATTCACCAAGTGGCACAGTAGTATCAAGCATAGAAGTAGTTTCATCATAAGTATCATGCATAGGAGAAGTGGCATCATCAATAACATGCGACATATTAGAATGAATAGCAGAAGCAGGTTTAGGTGTCGCAAGCTTATTCACAACAGAAGGTGAATCAAGTGCAGAGCTAGATGGCAGTTCCTTACCTCCCCTCGTAGTTGAGGGATAAATCTTGGTTTTTGGATCTCTCAAGTTCTTCATAATGATAAACAGATATAAATCCCAAGTGACTCAAGGAATAGAGCTATGCTCCCCGGCAACGCCACCAGAAAATAGTCTTGATAACCCACAAGTATAGGGGATCACAACAGTTTTCAAGGGTAGAGTATTCAACCCAAATTTATTGATTCGACACAAGGGGAGCCAAAGAATATTCTCAAGTATTAGCAGCTGAGTTGTCAATTCAACCACACCTGGAAACTTAATATCTGCAGCAAAGTATTTAGTAGCAAAGTAGTATGATAGTAGTGGTAACGGTAGCAAAAGGTAATGATAACAAAAGTAATGTTTTTGGTATTTTGTAGTGATTGTAACAATAGCAACGGAAAAGTAAATAAGCGGAGAACAATATATGGAAAGCTCGTGGGCAATGGATCGGTGATAGAGAATTATGCCGGATGCGGTTCATCATGTAACAGTCATAACATAGGGTGACACAGAACTAGCTCCAATTCATCAATGTAATGTAGGCATGTATTCCAAATATAGTCATACGTGCTTATGGAAAAGAACTTGCATGGCATCTTTTGTCCTACCCTCCCGTGGTAGTGGGGTCCTAGCAGAAACTAAGGGATATTAAGGCCTCCTTTTAATAGAGTACCGGACCAAAGCATTAACACATAGTGAATACATGAACTCCTCAAACTACGGTCATCACCGGGAGTGGTCCCGATTATTGTCACTTCGAGGTTGCCGGATCATAACACATAGTAGGTGACTATAGACTTGCAATATAGGATCAAGAACTCTCATATATTGATGAAAACATAATAGGTTCAGATCTGAAATCATGGCACTCGGGCCCTAGTGACAAGCATTAAGCATAGCAAAGTCATAGCAACATCAATCTCAGAACATAGTGGATACTAGGGATCAAACCCTAACAAAACTAACTCAACTACATGATAAATCGCATCCAACCCATCACCGTCCAGCAAGCCTACGATGGAATTACTCACGCACGGCGGTGAGCATCATGAAATTGGTGATGGAGGATGGTTGATGATGACGATGGCGACGGACTCCCCTCTCCGGAGCCCCGAACGGACTCCAGATCAGCCCTCTCGAGAGGTTTTAGCGCTTGGCGGCGGCTCCGTATCGTAAAACATGATGAATCCTTCTCCTTTATTTTTTTCTCCCCGGAAGTGAATATATAGAGTTGGGGTTGAGGTCGGAGGAGCTCCAGGGGGCCCATGAGGTAGGGGGCGCACCCAGGGGCAGGCGCGCACCCTGCCCTCGTGGCTAGGGTGTGGGCCCCCTGGCCTTCATCTTTTGCCGGTATTTTTATTATTTCCAAAAGGACGCTCCGTGAAGTTTCAGGTCATTCTGAGAACTTTTGTTTTTGCACATAAATAACACCATGGCAATTCTACTGAAAACAGCGTCAGTCCGGGTTAGTTCCATTCAAATCATGCAAGTTAGAGTCCAAAACAAGGGCAAAAGTGTTTGGAAAAGCAGATACGACGGAGACGTATCATTAGGTCAAACGAAGCCTTGTGGGGCCCACAAGCCACCAGGGCATGCCTTGGTGCCTCGTGAGCCCACCATTCATCATATGGTCTTCTCCCGAAGCTTCTAGTGTCTCTTTTATCCAGAAAAAAATCTCCAAAAAAGTTACATGGCATTTGGACTTCGTTTTCTACTAATATTCTGCAAAATCAAAAAAGCAAAAAACAACAACTAGCACTAGGCACTACGTTAATAGGTTATTCCCCAAAAATGATATATAATTGCTTGAAAGTGTATATAAAACATCCAAAATTGTTAATATAATATAATGGAATAATAAAAAATTATAGATACGTTGGAGACGTATCAGTGAACAAATTACTGTTGGGTAATTGATAGAAAAGCGCATAGTTATGACGATATTCAAAGCAATGATCACGTATATAGGCATGATGTTCGAGACAAGTAGACTGACTCCTGCTTGCATCTACTACTATTAGTCCACCAATCGACCGCTATCCAACATGCATCTATGGTATTAAGTATAAAAAAGAGTAATGTCTTAAGCAAGACGACATGATATAGACAAAGTAAACCCAATCAATATGAATAAATCCCGTCATTTTACCCTTAATGTCAACAATACAAATATGTGTCTTGGACCTTTCTACCACTGAGATATAGAGAACCGCGAGATTGAGCCCATCACAAAGCACCTCTCCCACAAAAGATAAATCAATCTAGTTGGCCAAACCAAACAGATAGATCGGAGAAAAATACAAAGCTATAACAATCATGCATAATAAAATTCAGAGAATAATCAATTAATATTAATAATCTGGTCATAAACCCACGATTCATCGGATCCCAACAAACACACCGCAAAAGAAGATTACATCTGATAGAACTCCAAGAACATCGAGGAGAACGTTGTATTGAAGATCAAAGAGGGAGAAGAAGCCATCTAGCTACTAGCTATGGACCCGTAGGTCTGTGGTGAACTACTCACGCATTATTGGAAGGTAGCAAGGATGGTGTAGAAGCCCTTCGTGATCGATTCCCCCTCTGAAAGAGTACCGGAAAAGGCCTTCAGACGGGATCGCGGAAGAAGAGAAACTTACAGTGGAGAAAAAATATTTTGGGTGGTTGTCTGTTGGTTTTCCGATTTTAGAGATTTTATAGAGGTGGAATTAGGTTGGACGGAGCCAGGAGGAGCCCACAAGGCATTAGGATGCGCCTACCCCCTGGGCATGCCCTGTTGCCTTGTCGTCTCCCCGTTTCCCTTCTGGTCTCCTCCTGAAGCTTCTACGGTCTCTCTTGTCCATAAAACATTCGTCAAAAAGTTTCGTAGCAGATGGATTCCGTTTGGTACTGATTTCCTGGAAACCCCAAAACAGGCAAAAACAGCAACTGGCACTAGGCACTGGGTTAATACTTTAGCCCCAAAAAATAATATAAAATAGCATATAATTGAATGTAAAACATCCAAGATTGACACTATAATAGCTTGGAACAATCAAACTTATAGATACGTTGGAGACTTATCAGTCCTCGCAAGATCTCTAATTATAAACCCGGTCTGGAGTCGGCTGAGTGGATTGAGAGCTATGAGTTACTAATGGATATGCTGGAAGTCAGTGATGTGGTATGTGCTCGTTATCTGACCATGATGTTAGGGGGGCCAGCACGCACGTGGTTGAAAAACTCCCGCCCCCCCAACTCAATCAACACCTGGGAAGAGCTGAAGGAGCGTTTTATCAAGAATTTCCAGGGAACATGCAAACGCCCAACAATGATTGTTGATCTAGAGCACGGCGATCAGCATGACGAGTGCACACCGTTGGTCTCATCGTGTTGCAGATATTATTCATTCTTTATACAGCATCACAGTTGCTCAAGCTATCCTTATTCTGGAGAAGAATTGTCATTTCCAGCCTTTGGTTCAGAAACTCAGACGTTTTAAGCAGAAGGTGAAAGATATGGGTGATCTCATGGATGTTTTGACTCGATATGCAGCAACAGTCAAATTCCTCGAGAAGTTGATTTTCGCTTGGGGTACCCACGCAACATTATCACTGACATGTAATTTCCTTGCTATTCTAGGGAACACTATGGAGCCTTGTTAATAAGTTCTTGGCGTAATACTATCTTGCCATAACTCCTTGATGTACTACTTGTACTTGTTTCCTTGTGGTTACATATTAAGAAATCCTTGCTCTAGTCTTTGTCAAAATTTAAACTTGCTATATTGCTTATTTGTTTGCCCGTGACACCTCGAATGTGAATGGAACACTCACAATAACACTCGCATGTGCACTTTACACTAGTGCAGAATCGGGATTTAGCACTGGTTCGTAAGGGCCTTTAGTGCCAATTCTGTAACCGGCACTAATGGGTGGGGACTAAAGGTCCCCCCCTTAGTACCGGTTCGGCACGAACCGCCACTAAAGTGCCACCACGTGGCATGAGCCAGGCCCGGGTCCGCGGCGAGCATTAGTACCGGTTGGTAACACCAACCGGTACTAAATGTTTGGGGGGTTTTGGTTTTATTTTTATTTTTCCTTTAATTTTGTGTTTTCAATTTAATTTATAGATTGTTTTTACATTATAATGAGTTTTTAAATCATTAGGTGAAAGTACCGCAGATTAGTTTCAACTGGATGGATCCTAGCTAATTAAGTGATCAAGTATATGCCACTCGATATGGCATATACTTGATCACTTAATTAGCTAGGATCCATCCAGTTGAAACTAATCTGCGGTTTCTTTCATAAATGATATAATAACTCATCATCATCATATTAATATAAAAACTCTTAACATCATATCATCACCAACAACAGTATAGTAGCTAGCTAGCTAAAAATCATCATAGTCGTCATTACCACCATTTAATCATCATAGTCATTACCGCTATCAGCACTAGCTTAAATAAGAAACATTCACTTGTACCAGAAGCAAAGATATCATCGAGTTCAACATTATAATTAAGCATTCATAAGACCACAAAAGCAAATCGCTCTTTGAGATTAAGTTCAGGACAAAGAACACAGACATGAGAGGACAAGTACTAAGAGCATGAGCTAGCTAGCTAATCACTCCTGCTGCTCTCTCTTAGGTAAAATAGCATAGAACATGTATAGCTCTCCTGATTCATCATATTGGAGCATGCAGATGAACATGTCTCCTAATCGTGGGTTGCGCTTCTGATTGCTTCCCCCTAGTACTTCTCTGCGATCATTAACAATTTTGCTCCAATATTTCACTATTAAGCATTCCTCGCTTTTAGAAATCCTGAATGCACTCATGTGCATTGTAGGATGTCTTGGCCGTAAGCTAACCATTGACATACGACCTTTAGTACCGATCCACTGAGGCACAACTGTCATCGGGAGTCCCTATTGAAGAACATCGTATAGTAACATTACTTACCAACATGAAGTTTAGCTTGAAAAATAATGTATGCAAAAGATGCACTAAGGACAAGTAGTAAAAATCTTACCATCTTTCCTAAATAGAGGTGACTGTGGTTCAATACGATCACTATTGTTCGCACATTTTGAGTACTAAGATTTTCAAATTCAGGAAAATAATTTGTCTTGACAGCATCAAGATCCTCAATCCATGAAACATAATGACTTATCTGCTCGCAGTTTAGTTCAGCCCCGGGACAGTGGACAGTCCTGTCTACCAAGCGCCGGACATGTTTGCTTGAATGGAAATAAGTTGTCAATAGAAATTAGTTGTAAACTATTTTTGAATAAACAATATCGAATACATAAATATGGTTGAGAAACTCACATAATGGTAGAACTGGAGGCGTCTGCACATCGACCCAAATGTCTCTATTACCTTCAATATCATCTTCGGAACGAATATCGAAGGTGATAAACATATCAGGCTCAAATGCATAAGCTTTGCATAGTGCTTGCCAAGTTTTGCTTTCAAAATAGGTGTAGATGTCTCCATTATATAATTTGACGTTGAAGGTATAACTATGCTCGATCTTCAAGTAAACTTTCTTTACCTCCATAGTTTTGTTAGGACTGAAACGTATCTTATCCAAGACAAAAATTCTTGCATGGCAGGGGATACGCTAGTAGAATAGTGAAAATTTAAAATTATAAGTTGAAGCACTTGAAGCATAAGTCATGCTTAATTACGAAAGAAGGCTTGTCGTTGTGACTTACTGTATCCACTTCGAAGTTCTCATCCAGCTTGATGCTGAAGTGCCTATCATCAACTAGGAAATTTCTGTCGCACAGGCCGCGCTGGTCTTCGCAGTATTCGCACATAATGAAATCGTGTTCGTCGTCAGACGACATTCCTATGTTCATAGGTGAAACATTAAACACTTATTAGTTCTATTAATTCAACTAATTCAACTAGTTCAGCTAATTAATTCAACTAATTCAACTAAGCACTTACTAAAAAATATACCTAAATAAAGTAGCTCAACTAATTCAACTAACTAGTTAAACTAATTAATTCAACTAAACTAGTTCTATTAATTTTCTTACTAAAAATAAAGTAGTTAGTTCTATATAGTAAAATTTTAATTAGATGATCAAATCTCATATAACTAAATTAAATATATATCGAACATATAATTTCTATCTAATTCATCTAACATTTGACATTAATATCTAACATATATTTCTATATATCTAATTCTTCATCTAACATTTATATAACATAAAAGTATAATGAACTAAAAAACAGAAAACAGGAAAAAAATATGTTGTTTACTTTGTGTGTGTACTGTGTGTGTGTTACCGGGGCGGCGCGACGACGACATACGGGCCGGGGCGGCGATGACGAGGGGGCGACGCGGGTGCGGGCGGCGACGACGGCGAGGGGATGGGGCGGCGATGACGGGGGCGGGGACGACGGCGTGACGGGCCGGGACGGTGCGCGACGCTCGCGGGCGGGCGATGACGGCGACGGGCTGGGCGGCGATGACGAGGGCGGCGACGACGGCGATGGGATGGGGGCGGCGATGACGGGGCGGCGACGTGGGCGGCACAGGGACAGGCGCGCAACGAAGACGGCAACTAACTGAAAATTTTCGTAAGCGTTGTTTATATAGGAGAGGCCTTTAGTACCAGTTGGAGCCACAAACTAGTACTAAAGGTCAAAATTGGCAGCCCGAGCGGCGGGAACCGCACCCTCTTTAGTACCGGTACAAGGCTCCAGCCGGTACTAAAGACCCCCCCTTTAATACCGGTTGGAGCCACGAACCGGTACTAAAGAGGGTGCGCTCCCGTTCCGCGGTGCACAAAGTTTAGTCCCACCTTGCCGAGCGAAGGGCAGCCGCACTGGTTTATAAAGCCAGCTGCGGCAGCTCCTTCGAGGTCCTCTCTAAAGCAGGCTTCTGGGCCTAACTTTCCCGCGCTTCCTTGTGAGCCTGCTCGGCCTTATGGGCCTGCATATCCACGCCCAAGGCCGAGCAGGCCCACTGGGCAGCGCCGAAATAATTTTTTATATAGTTATTTTCTTTTCTGCTTTATATATTTTCTTCTATTTATTTCTAAGTAGTTTTTTGTTGTATTTATAGTTTCTTTGTGAATACTTTAAATAGTTTAAATTTGAATTATTTGAAATTTTTGTGAATCACTAATTTGTGAATAACTTAACTTTAAAAATAGTTTTTCAATGATTATTTTTTCTTATGTTTAATAGTAGTGTGTTTTATCATTATATTCAAATTGATAATACGTCCGGAGTTGTAATACCATGCCAAGTTCCAATCTTTTCAAAGTTCATTTGTAGAGCTTTTCAATTTCAGGGCCATTTAACTCAAAACAAATCAGTAAATGCATAAAAAATAGCAAATTGTGTCAGAAAGGGTTGAAAGTTGATGACGTGGCTTTGAATGGTGCATGCTGAATGCAAAAAACGTCTGGAGTTGTAATAAGTTATTAACAATTTGAATTGTCGGTGTAACAGATGAGTTTTCGTCCGAAACCCTGATACTTCGAAAGAGATTGTCCAGTTTGTACACGAAGTGCATCCAGTTTTTGTCGTGATCCTCTCTACTTTTTTGCACATGCTATGCGGGTGAAATGATGATATCATGCCAAGTTTCAATCTTTTCAGAGTTCATTTGTAGAGCTTTTCAATTTCAGGGTCATTTAGCTCAAAACAAATCAGTAAGTGCATGAAAAAAACAAATTATGTCAGAAAGGGTTGAAAGTTGATGACGTGGCTTTGAATGGTGCATGCTGAATGCAAAAAACGCCCGGAGTTGTAATGAGTTAATAAAATTTTGAATTGCCGGTGTAACAAATGAATTTTTGTCTGAAACCCTGATACTTCGAAAGAGATTGTTCAGTTTGTACACGAAGTGCATCCAGTTTTTGCCGTGGCATCTCTACTTTTTTGCACATGCTATGCGGGTGAAATGATGATACCATGTCAAGTTTCAACCTTTTCAGAGTTCATTTGTAGAGCTTTTCAATTTCATGGTCATTTAGCTTAAAACAAATTAGTAAATGCATGAAAAATAGCAAATTATGTCAGAAAGAGTTGAAAGTTGATGACGTGACTTTGAATGGTGCATGCTGAATGCAAAAAACGTACAGAGTTGTAATAAGTTATTAAACTTTTGAATTGCCGGTGTAAACATGTAAAAATATACATAAAAATACATTGATCATTAATGATCTTTTTGTGTACAATCCGAATTGTCAATATGAGTCATCAACGGTTTAGAAACCGGTGAAGACTCATATTGCGGCCACAAATTCTACACATAGAGTTCAGTAAAGACCAAGTGCTTGTGATAGTTTCAGAAGTAACATATTTAAGGTGATAAAAACCCTGTTAGGGGAGCGAGGTGGGACTAAAAACAGGCTTTCACAACCTCTTTAGTGCCGGTTCATGCGAAGAATCGGTACTAAAGGGGCTGGTCGGCCCCAGCATGACGACAACTAGCCACTGCCTCTTTAGTACCAGTTCGTGACATGTACCGGTACTAAAGATTCGCCAAGAACCGATACTAAGAGCATCTCCACCCGTCTCCCCAGGAAGGCCCCCAAGAGCACTTTTCCAGCGCCGGCGGTCAAAAAAGTTTCCACTCGCGCCCCCAGGAGCATAAATATCGCCGGATTTGGCCAAAACTACGGCCGACGCTCTCATCCCATTCCCAGGATCCCAGGGGGCAGCTGGGGGAGGAGAGAGACTACTTTAGTTGCTTTGGGCCCATTGTCAGCCTCCCACTCCCTCTCTCTCCTCGCTTTTCCTTCGGGCCCACCCACGTGATCTCTTTTCTATTTCTCTCCCCCACCAACTCCTGCCCGCACAGAACGCCTCGCCGACGACGTCCAGCTGCGCCGGACCCGCCGAGCTTGCCGCCCCGCATCCTCCTCGCGCTTGGCCCTCGCTGCCGCCGCCGCTGTCCCCGCGCGGGCGCGGGGGGCCGCCGCCGCCGTGAAAAAAATTCCATTCCTTTGTGGTGTCCCAGGACCTCGAGGCTCACGCGCGCGCCGTCCAGGCACCGGAGCCCCCGCGCCCGCCGCGCGCCGATCCCGAAGTGCTCCGCCAGGGCCGCCGCCTCCTCGTCCTCCTCCTGGCCGTCGTCCCCGGCGGCGGCCGGCCCGAAGCACCCCTGCGCGCCCTGCGCGAGCACGTCGAGCGAGTCGACGACGCCCACGGGCTCCGGCGCGCCCAGGCCGAAGGCGGCGAAGGCCTCGCGCATGCGCGGGCAGCCGGCGCGCCGGATGCCGTGGCCCGCCCACACGCGGCCGTCCAGCAGCCAGAAGATGTCCGGGAAGACGTCCTCGAACAAGGGTGCGCCGGAGGAGGCGGAGAGGACGCCACCGTCGGCGCCGGCGTCGTCCGGGCGGATGAGGGTGGAGTAGCTGGAGACCTCGACGAGGCGGCGTGGGCAGACGAGGATGGCGGCGAACTCCAGCAGGCTGCACTCGCCGGGCAGCGACGGGGACTGCGCAGCCTCCACGTCGAAGAACACCATCTCCCTCTTCTTGGTGGTCGCCATTGGTTCCGGCAAGCAACTCGGTGGTGGTTTCTTGGCGATGGAGCTCTGTTTGTTTGTTTCTTACTTGAAGGAATGGAGGAGAGGAGGGATGGGAGAATGGATGATCCCTGTCTTGTCGGAGGAGCCTGTCCATGGAGCTCTGGGGGCGCAACGAGTGGAAAAAATTCCACCCCCAGGCCGAAGTTTTTGCCGGCAGCCCCCCAGGAGGCGGAAAAAATGCCTCCTGGGGAGGACGGCTGGAGATGCTCTAATGAGCGCCGACCGTCTAGCCGTTGGAACCGGCACTAATGATCACATTAATGTCGGTTCAGTTGCAAACCGGGACTAATGTGCTTCACATTACGCCCTTTTTCTACTAGTGTTACTGGGAACGATGTACAAACTGAGATACTATTTTTCATGAAAGTCTGCTTCGACCAGCTGTGTAAAAAGAGCCAACTTCGGAGCAAGGCAAAGGAGAACCGATGTTGTATTTGGTGAATTCCAAAGGAGCGACGTCAAGATGATCTCTAATGAAGAAGCAACCTGGAAGTCATTCGTCTCGTTGAGATAAGACCTTTGGTTTTTTGGTCATTTTATTAAGTTGTGGTAGTACGTAAAAGTTAATGTCAATATACTTAACCAGCGAGCTTGGGGTAGAGGACAAAACACAAGCTGGGTATTGGTACGACTATACGCAGTCGTATCGCTGCTCGTACCACATGGTAACGACCGTGGAAACGCCCAAATCTTCTCCATACAATCGCCATTTTTGGCACCATTTCATGCGTTTGATAGTGGGAAGATAAGAGACACACTAAAGACCTCAAGAGCACCTACTATCCCTTAGAACAATTTTAAAGCTATAATGGCTGTAAATGTTACGACTGTTAAATTTAGGCAAACGTAAAATATTACGAAAGTTTATTTTCCTAATATTTTATCAAAAGTTAAATTCAGGACTACATTTGTGGGAGATACATCATGCATGACGTTCACAACTCTAGAGAAGTTATTCTTTAATCAGGGAATATACATGTGATAAATCAAATATTGTCCACCCAAATTAGCAAAAGAGAAAATTGTGGGGCTGTATATCGATCTATATACTCCATAGATTTTGATTTTGACATGGAGTACAACATTTACTAAATTTTGCTAGATCCAAAAAAGCCTTTATTATTAGACCACGTGGAGGAGAAAGAGAAATCTAACCAAACATCTAGGCTACTGTACAACAAAGGAAAACGATTAATCTCGAGAGGAACAAAAAGTCAGCAATCAGTTCATGTGCCTGCCTAAATTAACCTAGTTTTTTCTTGAGGGAATAAATTAACCTAGTTGAATATTGTTGCATTGTCAGTGTCTGCAAACGAAAGCATCTTATTAGCACACACGATGCCTATGACATGTGTAGCAGTATAGCTACTCTCTTCAAAGAACAATTCAAGGCCACATGTGTTACTCGTCTTTGAAGGCACTAGCTGTGCTGGGACAAGAAAAAAGGTTGCTAGATTAAACTGATTACTGCACTAGCGTTATTTGCGGGTGGAGTGATGATCTCCCCGGTGTGGAAGGTAAAATATTTATAAGAAGTACAAAGGCCTCAAACTTAACAAAAACTACATCAAGGGCTCTAGACCGTCGAATGACCACTACCGTCGCCAGAACGAGTCATCGACGTGTCGCTATCACCGCTCCCCTACCAGAGGCAGCTTAACCATGTCGATGACAACTAGGAAGTCTTGGAGCACGTGCCCTAAGGACCAGCCCCTGGAGTCGTAGTCGTCGTCGTTCAACCCTTGAATATATCTAAAGCAACTAACACCAAATCTCGTCATCGCACACGCACAACGAGAAACACTAACCTCGCCGCCCCAAGGATGCGACAGGAATCTACGCCGGAGGTCCATCGAATATGTCCAGATGGACGAACTCAAGGAGGGTCCGAGCCTGGAAGACAATCTCAAACAAGAAGCACTGCGATCCGCCCGAGCAGCGCACCTGCAAGGATTAAGAAACCCTAACCTAAAGTACTAACAGGAGGGGAGGCACTAGGATTCCCCTCCCCGCAACGGGCCATCGGAGTGGCAGGTAGAGGGGAGGCGAATAAAAGGGCTCGTCGGCGAAGTATGGAGGGGATGCCTTCTCAAGAACATGAAAGAAAGATGAAGATCTAACACACTAGTATCGCAGGAGGTGGATTTGCTAGTGTGTCCTATCTCGTATTTTGTCCTTTGAATAAAATTTTGTTGCTTTCTACTACATGATTGGAGGGATGTTATTTGTACAAAGGGAATAGGTAAATACATAGGTTATTTTCGGTTGCTTCCTACGTGGGTTATTTACGCTGGACCAAATGAAGTACTGACCGTTGTTTAAAGGGGTGTGTATATGATTGAAGTGGCTGGCCAGGAAGGTTTCACCAACAATGGGTGACATCATAATCTACTGATAGGGGTTCACCACCTCCATCGACATAGACATCGTGTCGGTAACATATAACTAAAATGTTGCCCATCTATCATTCATATCCTTCTTCTTTTAAATTGTTGATTCTGGATGTGTGCATCTTAATTATGCAGATGCCTGGTGTCACTCATCAAGTTCTGCATCTGCTTGATGCTACGCATTAAGTTTTTTTTGGAAAAGGAGGTTAACCCCCTACCTCTGCATCAGATTGATGCATGCAACCATAATATGAAAACAAGTACGAACACAAGTCTGTAGTGCAAGTCTGACTCACAAATGGAGCAAAGCAAAATGAAATAAAAAGATGCCACATCCAGCGAAAATAGCCAAAGGCCACGATGCCTACACACCTAGTCTATTAGTAGCTCGCCATCCAAGCGACTGTCTCCCATCGGTTGCACCCAGTATTCAAATGCTCCTTGGAATCCGCATGGATGAGTAACGACCACGTACGGATCCAAGCAGTAGTTTTATGGATAACCTGCAAAAAGTTGATAAAGTTTTTCCGGTTAAGATTATGTCATTCCTAGTGTTCCAGATAGCCCATAATAACGCGCATACTCCTATCCAAATATGACTCATTATGTTTGAATCCACTCCATTTAACCACGTTCCAAATAATGTGTTCATACAACTTGGAGGGTACACATTAAGTTAATAAAAATGTTCTCGCAAAAAAGTTAATAAAAATGTATATTATTAAAAAATTAAAATAAAAGATAAATACATAGGTCGCGGTGTGCAACAATCAATTGCAGAGTCCACCGTTGTACTCTCTATTGAAATGAATCTATACTTTTAAGGATCCCGCTAGTTGGCGAACGGTCTCCGGCTAGGGGTGGACATGCGAACAACCTGAGTGTCATTTTATGTATATAGGGTTGGCAGTTTTGAAAACTGTCATGCCAGTTCCTACTTTTAGTCTCTCTTTTTTTTTGCGGATTACTTTTAGTCTCTTTAGGGTATTTCTTGTAGAAAACGGCCACCCTTAGATCCAAATGGAAGGGCTCCGGGGGCGTTCGCCAGAAATTGCTCCCTGGGACGTCAGCCAGATAAGATTGCCGATTTTTAATAATAGAAAAGTTTATCTTTTGGCCAGTATCCGCATCCGAGAGGCATGCAACCAACGGTTGGCTTCCTAGCTACTACCGTATACATATATACATGCGCGGGAAAAATTGTATACTAACGATTTCTTTTTTCCTTCAAAAAAAGATTAGTCAACACTATACAGATTAATACTAACACACATGTCACAAATAAGCACTGTTATTCATTCTCGATGTGACTTATAGACAATTATATACGTAAGGTATGGTCTTCGAAAGCTGCAAGTGATCAAAGAGAGCTATAGCACGCTCAAATGCTCATGACAAGGCGCAAGAATGCAGAAAACGTGCATTGTTTTGCTCATGATTGTTAAGTTTCACTGACCTAGCTAATAAAAGTAGTATATATAATATAGGATGGGTATAGAGTCCACAAAAGCACTAGCATAAAGTATGTCCACACAAGAACCCTAGCCACACAAAACAATATATACTACTGTACTAGTTAATGTTAATCCCATGCTGTAGCTACTTTTAATCTTTGCAGCACGTGTTTGTATTATCCTATATACGTTGCTTTCATGCCCTAGCAAAGCACTAGCTCAATTGTATATTCTCAACACCTCAATAATGACTATCTCTCCCTTATCCTCTGCTTCCTTTATAAAAGGCGCTTAGTGTTGGAGCGCCTTAACACTACCCGCCTCAAGCTAGGTACTAGCTCCGATGAGTAGCTGCTTCAACGGTGGCGCCGGCTGGCCGGAGCCCGTGGTGCGCGTGCAGGCCGTGTCGGACACCTGCGGCGAGACAATACCCGAGCGGTACGTCAAGCTGCCGTTGGATCGGCCGTCGGCGACGACCCTCCAACCGGCGGTCTCACATGGCGGCGGCAGCCTAAACATCCCGGTAGTGGACATGTCAATGCCGGACTCGGACGAGACAGTCCGTGCCGTGGACGCCGCGTGCCAGGAGTGGGGGTTCTTCCAGGCGGTGAACCACGGCGTGAGTCCTGAGCTGCTGCGGCGGGCGCGCTCGTCGTGGCGCGGCTTCTTCAGGCAGCCAGCCGAGGTGCGCGAGCGGTACGCCAACTCGCCGGCGACGTATGAGGGCTACGGCAGTCGTCTCGGTACCACCAAGGGTGGACACCTCGACTGGGGCGACTACTACTTCCTGCACCTCCTCCCGCCGTCGATCAAGAGCCACGACAAGTGGCCGTCCCTTCCGTCCACCCTACGGTACGCACACAGGCACCTAGGTCTACCTACACGCACTCGCGTCGCATGCTCGTCGATCCAATTAATTCACAAGTTATTTAGCTGGCCGATGTGTATGCATGCATGGCAGGGAGGCGACGGAGGAGTACGGCGAGGAGGTGGTGAAGCTGTGCCGGAGGGTATCAAAGGTGCTGTCCAAGGGGCTGGGACTCGACGGCGGGAGGCTGCAGGCAGCGTTCGGCGGGGAGGGCGGCGAGGGGGCATGCATGAGGGTTAACTTCTACCCGAGGTGCCCGCAGCCGGAGCTGACGCTGGGCGTGGCGGCGCACTCGGACCCCGGCGGCATGACCATGCTGCTCGTCGACGACCACGTTCGGGGGCTGCAGGTGAAGAAGGATGGCCAGTGGATCACCGTCGACCCGGTCCCTGACGCCTTCATCGTCAACGTCGGAGACCAGATCCAGGTATATACACACGTGCCGCGTACTACGGAAGTACGTTACGTGTATGTGGCAGGGACGCGCATACGTACAGGCGACAGCGTACACATATGGTATACGCACCCGTGAGTTGATAGAACCAAGTAAAATTACCATACCATCCATGCAAACAAAAAGTAAAATATCATTCAAAAAAATACTATTATAGAACCAAGTAAAATTGTAGAAAAGGTGCAACGAAAAGAAAACAAACAAATTAGGCAACCAGTCGTGAATCATTACACGCACCGAAAAGGTACAACATGTACAGTATCTATGTACTACGTGCAATCGTGGTGTACTACGTTGCACTTGCACCTATTCTACTTGAGTGCAACCCGGGAAAAGGCCGGGAACGAAAACAAAACCGGTTGTGGGGGTCCGGGACGGTAGCCTCAGCTGTCGACACGTATCAGTGGAACTGCATTGAAAAATTGGACAAGAAACTGCTTCTCCAAGTAACAAAGCGTAGGCGTATCCTATTGATTGTTTCCCGACATAATGACGAATCCACGTGAAAGATATGTTTCCATCACATGAATTTACCTCATATTTGTTTGTTCTCTTCTTCTGGTGTCTGTGATTCCTGTGTTTTTCTTACATGACATCCAATTCATGGTTTCGGGGATTTTTCTGGATATATGACATCTCAAGTCTCGCGTTTTTTCTATTCCTATGTTTTGAATTCATGTGTTCCTTCCCGCAAAAAGAAAAAAAAAAGAAAAAAAGAGAGTTTATGTGTTTGTTATCTGCGAAAATATTCACCAAAAGCATGATATTTCTTTGTACATAGACACGAATCCTGGAGCGAAAATAGGACCAAGGGTTTTAAATTTTGATTTTTTATGACAATTTTGTTAATTTTCAGTTACCTGTTTTTTTAAATCTTAATCATAAAATTTTTGTACACTATTTTGGATTCTTTTTAAGAGTGGTTAAATAGTTATACACTAGTTAACCTAAAAGTACATCATTGAACTTTTTGGTGTATGGTTTATGTCTAGAGTGAGGTGAGATGCGAATGATTGGATATTAGTCCAAGACTAAATATTTCAAAAAAAAAATCCAAGACTAAAGAAACTGTTGATAGACAATTTGATTATATAAGGATTACAAATATAGTAATATTACTTTTTGAATATGGTAAAACTAAATATATGCATATCATTTTCACTTTTCCAATCTACATAGTTAGAAATAAAGTTAGTGGTAAGTATAGATTCCATTTTTTTACGTTCATGTGAGTAAGAAGTAACTTTAAGTTGATTACACATATGTCTTTTTTTAACATAGTTCCCACATACACGAACATACATTCATCCCTACTAACACATGCATGCACATTTTATTCGTATGAGCACCTTAGAGATACTATACATCCTGAGGTTGATGAAGCCATCACATCATAGATGTCTCATAGTCGATAAGGAGTATCAGTGCCAAGTGTAGGACTTCAAATCTGATGGGTTGGTTCCATCACAAAGAACCTAACCATCTAAGCTACACTCAGTTTGCTACACATACGTCTTTTGATGTGTAACTCTACTTTGTTGTACTCCCTCCGGTCCTTTTTACTCCGTGAATTAGATTTGTGTCAAATCAAACTTTGCAAAGTTTGACCATATATATATTAAAAAGTATCAACATCCACAATACAAATATATATATATATAGTTATAGTTATAGTTATAGTTATTCTTCATCCCCCTCTATTTTACCATCAATGCATCGTAATTTTACGTTCAGTAAGTTTTCTCTTTTCTCCGACGCAAAAAGGGACCGTAAAAAAATATATAATCACCGTAAAAAATATTTTATGTTATGTAAAATTGCAAACGTAAAAACATAGTTTAAAATACACATAAACTGTAAATTTTCTTGTCTTATGACCTATATTTTTACTTTCTTATGTCAAATTTTACGTAGTGAATCAATAGGAATGTAACTATTTAAATTCGAAACGTAATTTAATTATGAAATGATCGTAAGATTACCTCGGGTGAAGAATAACTTATTCTGCACCTGGATGATGAATAGTAACAACGAAACTATTTAATAATAAACCTAACAATATTGATTTGACATTGTAAATGTTGATACTACTTTTTTAGATATGTTTGGTCAAAGTAGTTCGGACAAAACTCATATGCAAAAACTAAAAAAGACCGGAGGGAGTCACGTACTACGTGCTAACCTTTGTGAGCACGCTGTGCAATAGCAAAAAGAATGAAAAGGTACTATCTTTGCGAGCACGCGCTTCTATAACGAAAAAATGCTATGAAACAACATTGAAAGTTCAAAGATCGACGTGGAATTATTTCTGTCACACAAGATAGTACTCTCTTGTGTTATTTTCCTTGGCTTCTGGGGTCAATTTGGCTTCTGTAAAAAGGCTACTACTTCTAGCTAGATTTGGACCTTGGGTAGGCGTAGGCACTAACAAGGCGGAAATTCAATTTGATGGTGGAAATGACATATTTCTCTTCTTTCATGTGATATTCCTCTATAGGCATATTAGAAAATGGTTCAGGTGCAAGTGACACCTACTCAGTAGCTATAGCCAGAGGCGTGTCTAATCGGCCTACGCCTTTGATTATTTTGCATTTGATGGTGCCACAGTGCCGGAGCTATCACCCATCAAGTCTATTCCGCACCTGAGCTCCCTCAACGTGTGACACCAATAGCCTCTCGATCGAATTGATTGTAAATGGTGTATTGTTTACGACTCGGAAATGAACTGCAAAAACGTCTTATATTAACGTATAGAGAAAATATATAAATGGTGTACTACTCTTAACTCTGTGTGCTTACGTACGCAGGTGCTGAGCAACGCGGCGTACAAGAGCGTGGAGCACCGGGTGACAGTGAGTGCAGCGGAGGAGCGGCTATCGCTCGCCTTCTTCTACAACCCGCGGAGCGACGTGCCGGTGGCGCCCATGGCGGAGCTGGTGGCGCCGGGACGCCCGGCGCTGTATCCGGAGATGACCTTCGACGAGTATCGGGCACACATCCGGCAGCGGGGCCTCAGCGGCAAGGCGCAGCTACAGTCTCTGCAGAACGCCAACAGCAGCGTCGCCTCCTGACACTAGGAAAGGCCAGCCGGCCGGCCGGCCGGCCTACTACTCCCTTGTCATGTGCATGCGCATCACTCCGTTGTATTCGGAGATGTGTTCATGGCCGGTACATATGTATGTATAATATAGACGTTTCCGCTAATAAATATACACGGGATAGTCTCGTACGTATGCCATTCATGTTAACTTGATCAGTTTGTTTACTCTGTATGACGTATATAATTAATGAGACTGCTCATTTGTTATGTTCCTTACTTGATCTTCTGGCATATTGCTTTTGGGAACGCCTCTGTCTTTGCCCGCTCAGATTTTTTTGATGAAAATAGGAAACATTTCCCTGGCCAATACGTGTGATACGAAAAAGTAAAGGAGACAAAGTAAAGGAGACAAAAGAGGCCAACATCTATTTCAGAAGAAAGAAAGATTATAAAAAGCCCTCAGCTGGCTCATAATTGAATCAACAATTCCAAAAATGTGTTCATAAAAAGGTATAAATATATTCATCATGGTGTAATTTTTTCATATAATTAATAAAAATATATTATCCTAGTTGATTAAGAATTAACTCAATGTAGAAACCACGGTCATGATATTTCTGAGATCCCTCCAAGGGATTTAGAGCCAATCAGGTTTTGGCCCCTCTCATCGGCGGCGCTATCGGTTCGCCCCGCCCCTGATGGCACTATCGATCTTGAAGGTGCGGCTGATTCCATTGTGTTGCGTGTGGGAGGGTTCGTTGGGGGAGGGGGGGGGGCATAGGGACGTATCAGAGTTAGAATAGTGTCCCCCACATCCTATTCATGCTTGGGAGGAGACACTTGGAGGTTCTCGCGTATCTACTTGGGTTCAGTCGTTGTTGGTCTTTGACAGAACTACTTAAATCTGCTATGTTGTCTCTGATGGATTCATGTGGATTTGGCGGGCGCTCATGGTTGTTGGTGTGTTTGTAGATACGGTCGTTCTAATCAATGTTTTTCTTTACGGGTGACGTTTGTTGTTTTAGTGTGCTGGCGCTTTAAGCCTTAGTTTCACGACTTTTTGACTTTCAACTACAACAAAATTTGTCGGCTCTTTTAAGGTGGGCGATGACATCCGTGCACATTCGACTTATTCTAGTGTTCATGGTCATTGCTAGGGGTCCAGGGACCTGCTTGTTATTTTTGTTACTTATAGGGAGTATTATTAATAAATAAGAATTTTTTGGGAAAATAATAATTAAGGATGAACACTTTCCTAGTCATTTTTATAAATACATCCACAGGCCGAAAAGATTCACGAGTTACTATACTACAGAAAGTCTTAATTAATTTCTCGTGGGACACATGTGGGACGAGCTGTGTGTAGATAACGGGACGAAAATGGTTGGAGCGACATGACAACCACTGCATGTTATCAGATATACTCACTCGGTTTCTTGAAGGTCTCTGCGTCTATACTATGTTAAAAAAGAATATGCCGGTACCGCCACCCGCCACCAGCTTTACCCGTAGCCAGAAGGGGGCCGGAGGAGAGAGAAAGGCCGCAGGTAGTCGGTGGTCCGGCCGCGCAGCTTGGTGGGGACTCTGGAATCTTCCGTTGCTCGATTCGAGTTAAATCGCCCGGCTTTCCATGATTGGGTTTAGTTTCTGATCGAGGGTCAGAAGGTTATCTTGTCTCGAATAATACAGGCCAAATGAGACCGGCAACCTCTTGCCGTGTATCTCTGTTGTCGTCGTCGGTGGGTCAGGTGTGTGGAGGGCCATGGATTGTATATCTCGCCGCGCGCGTCACCGGTGGCGACTGACAACGACGTTTTGATGCAGGTGCAATGCGTGCTTGATGCCTTGATGGGTGACAGCCTGCCAAGATCGTGTGTGGCAATCGTGTATATTTGTGGAGTCGTGTGGTTAATCGTGTATATACGTTCTTTAATTAATTAATTATAAGTAAAATAAATGCTCCATGGTCCATGTACGTAATCGGTGGTTTGATGGTTAGATGGACAGTGGTATCTTCAGCCCATCCGGGTTCATGTTTTGGTGCTCGTATTTATTTTAAATTTAGTTCAGAATTTCCGGCGATGCGCGTTCAATGGGAGAAGATGTTTTCGTCCATTATGAAGCGCCTACAGTGACTTTATAAAATCTCAAGATGATGTGTTGGCTCAGACTCTTACAAATACTCATAAGAACAGGGTGTGCATATTTACATTCATAGGAATAAGTGTATGCGTATATATACAACCGCTTGCGTCTGTATTATGTTAAAAAAATATTGTCTTTTTTGCCGGGTGGGAATTGGTGTTTGACTGCCTACTGGAATTTGGTAAAAGGAAAAACAAGCATACGCAAGTAAGCAATATGAGAAAAAGAAATATAGTAAAAATCATGGTTTCATATTGATGTCGACCGGTTGGATTGTTTCTCGGAGATAGCGGACGAATTCGGTGCTTGTTTGGTGAGCTCGGGCGTATGTGATGCAGTTCCACATAATTTCTCATGTTACGGTCAAACAAATTAGCTACGGTCAAATCAACAAGTATTTTCTTTTTCGTGAACCAATATGTTGTTGGATGGTTAGAGAGACTATGGTATTCCTAACTCATCAGGATGCTCATGGGGTAAGATATGCGTGTGGATTCATAGGGGTGAGTGTATGCGTGTATATATAAATGCTTGTGTCTGTACTGTGTTAAAAAATATTTCCCTTCTCTATTTGCAATGGAGGAAAAAATGCTTCGTTGACTAATTAAGAAGAAGAAGAAATTGTTCAATTAACAAAAGGCGAAAGAAAACTATTATAAACTTACCATATGTGTGGATTTATTTTCAAAAGAGAAAAATTCACTATAGGTTATAAAACTTGAGCCAGTTGACACTTTAGTACCACTACTTCAAAATACCCGAACTACGGTCCACGTACTTGCCCACAGGGTTCACTTTGGTCCGTATGTTCGATTTCGTCTATGTATTCGCTGACTTAGCCGAGTCAGCGGCCGCCAGCTCAGCTTTGACCGCCACCTGGTCGTGTCTGGGTCAACACTAGTCCGTCCGGGTGGTTTTTGCAAAATCGTCGTGACCATTAAACCAGCCCACCTGGTCGGACCGCACCAGCTCGCTGTCTCCTCTGCTCCCGCACCCTCTCTGCTCATCGTCGCTGCTGAGGTCGTCCTCTGAGCTCGTCGGCAACGACGACGGCTTCATGAGCACGTCGTCGGACGCTGAGCCGCCGCCGTCCGCGTCGTTCGGGAGGGGCTTGCGCGACGTCCCTCTTGCTCCTTCGCGCCGCCGTGATGATGTCTCGTCGCCCCTGTACGGTACGTCGTCGTCGCCAGGAGCTCCGTTGCTCGATCTGTCCAATTTAGCTTCGGTAAAGAGTTCTTGGTCGCATCAATTGCGCGTACGAGCTAGGGTTTGGGCGTTCGTTTAACTTTCTGACGGATTGGGTGTGGGTGGTAGGGTTTTAGCAGTTTCTTGATGAACTTAGTGGCATGCCAAAAATAGGGTGTTAGGATGGAGGGTTCGCAGTTGTTGCCCATGTTTGCAGAGATCTGGAGTGGTTAGGGTTCTTTCTCCCCCAATTTGTCATGGGTCCGGGGGTCTAGGGTTTAAGCAGTAAAGGTTGATTTTAATGTCAGAGTTGACTTGGTGTGCAGAATTGTTTTAATTTGCAATTACATTAGGTCTGATTTACCAAAAATGGTTGCTCTATGACCTGTAAGATCATACATTTGTTAATTGGAGGCCAGGAATATCTGTTTTTTCTGAAAAAGTCTGAATTTTGTACTGTCTGAACCTCTCTGTAGTCTGAAATGCATGAACTTTTTCAACTTGATTGTTTTGCAGGACCCTTAAGCAACCACTTCTCTGTTGAGGTCATACATGGTGGCTATTTTCTATGTGCTAGCAAGCATAGGGATTATCACAAAGGTCACTCCATTTGGTATGATTACTGTGACATAGATAATTGGACACCTAATGTTGTTGCCAGTCTAGTGGAGGAAATTGGATATGAGTTTGAGGGAAGGATCAGGGCTTATTGGTGTGTTCCTGGATTGATAGTGTATATGAATGTATTAAGAGAGATTATGATAGGGGACAACACTATGACAGAAAACATGAAGGATTGTGTTCTGAATGGCAACCACTTCCAACTGATTTTCCATGATCATGATTGTTGGGGAACGTAGTAATTTCAAAAAAATTCGTACGCACACGCAAGATCATGGTGATGCATAGCAACGAGAGGGGAGAGTCGTCCACGTACCCTCGTAGACCGTTAAGAGGAAGCGTTATGACAATGCTGTTGATGTAGTCGTACGTCTTCACGATCGACCGATCCTCAGTACCGAACATACGGCACCTCCGCGTTCAGCACACGTTCAGCTCGGTGACGTCCCGCGAACTCACGATCCAGTAGAGATCGCGGGAGAGTTTCGTCAGCACGACGGCGTGGTGACGATGTTGATGAAGCTACCGTCGCAGGGCTTCGCCTAAGCACCCCTATAGTATGACCGAGGTGGATTATGATGGAGGGGGGCACCGCACATGGCTGGGAGAGATCAATGATCAACTTGTGTGTCTAGAGGTACCCCCTGCCCCCGTATATAAAGTAGCAAGGGGGAGAGGCGGCCGACGAAGGAGGGCGCGCCAGGGGGGGTCCTACTCCCATCGAGAGTAGGACTCCTCCTTTCCTAATAGGAGTAGGAGAGGGGGAAGGAAAGGGAGAGGAGGAGAAGGAAAGAGGGGGCCGGCCCCCCTTACCCTAAACCAATTCGGTTTGGGCCTTGGGGGGGCCCACACTCCCCTTACCGCCCTCTATTTCCACTAAGGCTCATGTAGGCCCATTAAGCCCCTGGGGGGTTCCGGTAACCCCCCGTACTCCGGTATTTATACGGTAACCCCCGGAACCCATCTAGTGTCCGAATATAACCTTCCAATATATCAATCTTTATGTCTCGACCATTTAGAGACTCCTCGTCATGTCCGTGATCACATCCGGGACTCCGAACTACCTTCGGTACATCAAAACATATAAACTCATATTACCGATCGTCACAGAACTTTAAGCGTGCGGACCCTACGGGTTCGAGAACAATGTAGACATGACCGAGACACCTCTCCGGTCAATAACCAATAGCATAACCTGGATGTTCATATTGGTTCCTACATATTCTACGAAGATCTTTATCGGTCAAATCGCATAACAACATATATTGTTCCCTTTGTCATCGGTATGTTACATGCCCGAGATTCGATCGTCGGTATATCAATACCTAGCTCAATCTCGTTACCGGCAAGTCTCTTTACTCGTTCCGTAATGCATCATCCTGCAACTAGATCATTAGTCACATTGCTTGCAAGGCTTATAGTGATGTGCATTACCGAGAGGGCCCAGAGACACCTCTCCGACAATCGGAGTGACAAATTCTAATATCGATCTATGCCAACTCAACAAGTACCATCGGACACACCTGTAGAGCACCTTTATAATCAACCAGTTACGTTGTGACGTTTGGTAGCACACAAAGTGTTCCTCCGGTAATCGGGAGTTGCATAATCTCATAGTCATAGGAACATGTATAAGTCATGAAGAAAGCAATAGCAGTAAACTTAAACGATCAAGTGCTAAGCTAACGGAATGGGACAAGTCAATCACATCATTCTCCTAATGATGTGATCCCGTTAATCAAATGACAACTCATGTCTATGGCTAGGAAACTCAACCATCTTTGATCAACGAGCTAGTCAAGTAGAGGCATACTAGTGACACAATGTTTGTCTATGTATTCACACATGTATTATGTTTCCGGATAATACAATTCTAGCATGAATAATAAACATTTATCATGATATGATGAAATAAATAATAACTTTATTATTTCCTCTAGGGCATATTTTTCCTTCAGTCTCCCACTTGCACTAGAGTCAATAATCTAGATTACATAGTAATGATTCTAACACCCATGGAGTCTTGATGTTGATCATGTTTTGCTCGTGGAAGAGGCGTAGTCAACGGGCTGCAACATTCAGATCTGTATGTATCTTTCAAATCTCTATATATCCCACCTGGATTTGATCCCGGATGGAATTGAAGCATCTCTTAATGTGCTTGGTTCTCTTGTGAAATCTAGATTCCTTTTCCAAGGCAATTGCACCAGTATTGTCACAAAAGATTTTCATTGGTCCTAATGCACTAGGTATGACACCTAGATCGGATATGAACTCCTTCATTTGCTGCTTCCGAAGCAGCTATGTATTCCGCTTCACACGTAGATCCCGCCACGACGCTTTGTTTAGAACTGCACCAACTGACAGCTCGTCCGTTCAATGTAAACATGTATCCGGTTTGCGATTTAGAATCGGCCGGATCAGTGTCAAAGCTTGGATCGACATAACCATTTACGACGAGCTCTTTGTCACCTCCATAAATGAGAAACATATCCTTAGTCCTTTTCAGGTATTTCAGGATGTTCTTGACCGCTGTCCAGTGATCCATTCCTGGATTACTCTGGTACCTCCCTGCTAAGCTAATAGCAAGGCACACATCAGGTCTGGAACACAGCATTGCATACATGATAGAGCCTATTGCCGAAGCATAGGGAACACTTTTCATTTTCTCTCTATCTTCTGCAGTGGTCGGGCATTGCGTCTGACTCAACTTCACACCTTGTAACACAGGCAAGAACCGTTTCTTTGCTTGATCCATTTTGAACTTTTTCAAAACTTTGTCAAGGTATGTGCTTTGTGAAAGTCCAATTAAGCGTCTTGATCTATCTCGATAGATCTTGATGCCCAATATGTAAGCAGCTTCACCTAGGTCTTTCATTGAAAAACTCTTATTCAAGTATCCTTTTATGCTATCCAGAAATTCTATATCATTTCCAATTAGCAATATGTCATCCACATATAATATCAGAAATGCTACAGAGCTCCTACTCACTTTCTTGTAAATACAGGCTTCTCCAAAAGTCTGTATAAAACCATATGCTTTGATCACACTATCAAAACGTTTATTCCAACTCCGAGAGGCTTGCACCAGTCCATAAATGGACCGCTGGAGCTTGCACACTTTGTTAGCTCCCTTTGGATCGAAAAAGCCTTCCGGTTGCATCATATACAACTCTTCTTCCAGAAATCCATTCAGGAATGCAGTTTTTACATCCATTTGCCAAATTTCATAATCATAAAATGTGGCAATTGGTAACATGATTCGGACAGACTTAAGCATCGCTACGGGTGAGAAAGTCTCATCGTAGTCAACTCCTTGAACTTGTCGAAAACCTTTCGCAACAAGTCGAGCTTTGTAGACAGTAACATTAACGTCAACGTCAGTCTTCTTCTTGAAGATCCATTTATTCTCTATGGCTTGCCGATCTTTGGAAAGTCAACCAAAGTCCACACTTTGTTATCATACATGGATCCCATCTCAATTTCATGGCCTCAAGCCATTTTGCGGAATCTGGGCTCACCATCGCTTCTTCATAGTTCGTAGGTTTGCCTTGGTCAAGTAACATGAACTCCGGAATAGGATTACCGTACCACTCTGGTGCGGACCTTACTCTGGTTGACCTACGAGGTTCGGTAGTAACTTGATCTGAAGCTTCATGATCAACTTCGTTAGCTTCCTCGCTAATTGGTGTAGTTGTCACAGGAACCGGTTTCTGTGATGAACTACTTTCCAATAAGGGAGCAGGTACAGTTACCTCATCAAGTTCTACTTTCCTCCCACTCACTTCTTTAGAGAGAAACTCCTTCTCTAGAAAAGATACATTCTTAGCAACAAATGTCTTGCCTTCAGATCTGTGATAGAAGGTGTACCCAACAGTTTCCTTTGGGTATCCTATGAAGACACATTTCTCCGATTTGGGTTCGAGCTTATCAGGTTGAAGCTTTTTCACATAAGCATCGCAGCCCCAAACTTTAAGAAACGACAACTTTGGTTTCTTGCCAAACCACAGTTCATAAGGCGTGCATGCAGCTGTCTCTAAAGCATAACCCCAAAACGATAGCACTAAATCAGTAAGAGACATCATAGATCGCACCATATCTAGTAAAGTACGATTACGACGTTCAGACACACCATTTCGCTGTGGTGTTCCGGGTGGAGTGAGTTGCGAAACTATTCCGCATTGTTTCAAATGTAGACCAAACTCGTAACTCAAATATTCTCCTCCACGATCAGATCATATAAACTTTATTTTCTTGTTACGATGATTTTCCACTTCACTCTGAAATTCTTTGAACTTTTCAAATGTTTCAGACTTATGTTTTATTAAGTAGATATACCCATATCTGCTCAAATCATTTGTGAAGGTGTAAAAGTAACGATACCCGCCGCGGACCTCAATATTCATCGGACCACATACATCAGTATTTATGAGCTCTAACAAATCTGTTGCTCGCTCCATTGTTCCGGAGAACGGTGTTTTAGTCATCTTGCCCATGAGGCATGGTTCGCAAGTACCAAGTGATTCATAATCAAGTGATTCCAAAAGTCCATCAGTATGGAGTTTCTTCATGCGCTTTACACCAATATGACCCAAACGGCAGTGCCACAAATAAGTTGCACTATCATTATCAACCTTGCATCTTTTGGCTTCAATATTATGAATATGTGTATCACTACAATCGAGATTTAATAAAAACAGACCACTCTTCAAGGATGCATGACCATAAAGATATTACTCATATAAATAGAACAACCATTATTCTCTGATTTAAATGAATAATAGTCTCGCATTAAACAAGATCCAGATATAATGTTCATGCTCAACGCTGGCACCAAATAACAATTATTCAGGTCTAAAACTAATCTCGAGGGTAGATGTAGAGGTAGCGTGCCGACCGCGATCACATCGACTTTGGAACCATTTCCCACGCGCATCGTCACCTCGTCCTTAGATAATCTTCGGTTAATCTGTAGTCCCTGTTTCGAGTTGCAAATATTAGCAACAGAACCAGTATCAAATACCTAGGTGCTACTGCGAGCATTAGTAAGGTACACATCAATAACATGTATATCACATATACCTTTGTTCACCTTGCCATCCTTCTTATCCGCCAAATACTTGGGGCAGTTCCGGTTCAAGTGACCAGTCTGTTTGCAGTAGAAGCACTTAGTCTCAGGCTTAGGTCCAGACTTGGGTTTCTTCTCCTTATTTGACACTGTCTTAAAATCAGGTTCCTTATTTGACACTGGAAACGTTTTTCTTCCCTATTTGACACTAGTCCTAAATTTTATTCCCTATACGACACTTCCGTCCATTTTGAGCCTAAATGACACCTGAAAAGACGATTTTGCCCTTCATGTGGTATGTGTGTGTGCGCGCGCGTGTGCTGTTGCGTGTGTGGGTGCACGCGCACATGTGTGCTGCTGCTGCATGTGTGTGTGTGCATGTGTGCTGCTGCGTGTGTGTTTGCTGCTGCGTGTGTACGTGCGTGCGTGTGTGTGTGCTATTGCGTGCCTATGTGCTGCCTGCATGTGTGTTGCTGCTGCATGTGCGATGTTGCGTGTGTACGTGTGCACGCGCGTGTGTGTGTGCGGTTGTGTGCCTATGTGCTGCTGTGTGTGTGTGTATGTGTGTGTGCTGCGTGAAGTGTGTGTTGCTGCGTGTGTGTGTGCATGCATGTGTGTTGCTGCGTGTGTGTGTGTGTGTGTGCACGCGCGCGCGTGTTGTTGTGTGTGTGCGCTCGTGCGTTGTGTGTTGGTGCATGTGTATGTGTTGCTGCGTGTGTGCTCCTGCCCTCGCACTGATGCTACGTGTGCGCGCTATTGCCCCCCACACACATACCACATGAGGGGCAAAAGAGTCTTTTCAGGTGTCATTTAGGCTCAAAATGGACTAAAATGTCATATAGGAAATAAAATTTAGAACTTGTGTCAAATAGGGAAGAAAAACTTTTCCAGTGTCAAATAAGGAAGCAGTTTTTAAGATAGTATCAAATAAGGAATTTTCTCCAACTTTTTTGCCGTTCTTCTTGAAGTTCCCCTTCTTCTCCCCTTTACCCTTTTTCTTGAAACTGGTGGTCTTGTTGACCATCAACACTTGATGCTCCTTCTTGATTTCTACCTCCACAGCCTTTAGCATTGCGAAGCTCGGGAATTGTCTTATCCATCCCTTGCATATTATAGTTCATCACGAAGCTCTTGTAGCTTGGTGGCAGTGATTGAAGAATTTTGTCAATGACACTATCATCCGGAAGATTAACTCCCAGTTGAATCAAGTGATTGCAGTACCCAGACATTCTGAGTATATGTTCACTGACAGGACTATTCTCCTCCATCTTGCAGTTGTAGAACTTATTGGAGACTTCATATCTCTCAATTCGGGCATTTGCTTGAAATATTAACTTCAACTCCTGGAACATCTCATATGCTCCATGACGTTCAAAACGTTGTTGAAGTCCCAGTTCTAAGCCGTAAAGCATGGCACACCGGACTATCGAGTAGTCATCAACACGCGACTGCCAGGCATTCACAATGTCTGCAGTTGCCGGCGCAGGTGGTACACCTAGCGCTGCTTCCAGGACATAATTCTTCTGTGCAACAATGAGGGTAATCCTCAAGTTACGGACCCAGTCCGTGTAATTGCTACCATCATCTTTCAACTTTGCTTTCTCAAGGAACGCATTAAAATTCAACGGAACTACAGCACGGGCCATCTATCTACAACAACATAGACAAGCAAAATACTATCAGATACTAAGTTCGTGATAAATTTAAGTTCAATTAATCATATTACTTAAGAACTCCCACTTAGATAGACATCCCTCTAATCATCTAAGTGATCACGTGATCCAAATTAACCAAACCATGTCCGATCATCACGTGAGATGGAGTAGTTTTCAATGGTGAACATCACTATGTTGATCATATCTACTATATGATTCACGCTCGACCTTTCGGTCTCAGTGTTCCGAGGCCATATCTGCATATTCTAGGCTCGTCAAGTTTAACCCGAGTATTCTGCGTGTGCAAAACCGGCTTACAGCCGTTGTATTTGAACGTAGAGGTTATAACACCCGATCATCACGTGGTGTCTCGGCACGACGAACTTTCGCAACGGTGCATACTCAGGGAG
This sequence comes from Triticum urartu, assembly GCF_056163025.1. Classification (NCBI taxonomy): domain Eukaryota; kingdom Viridiplantae; phylum Streptophyta; class Magnoliopsida; order Poales; family Poaceae; genus Triticum; species Triticum urartu. Next base: position 447,423,061 of record NC_141876.1, read on the forward strand.
AACACTTATACCTTGAAATTTAATGAGGGATCATTTTATAATGCTACCGTCAATCAAAGTAGAATAAGATGCATAAAGGATAAACATCACATGCAATCAATATAAGTGATATGATATGGCCATCATCATCTTGTGCCTTTGATCTCCATCTCCAAAGCACCGTCATGATCACCATCGTCACCGGCGCGACATCTTGATCTCCATCGTAGCATCGTTTTCGTCTCACAAACTATTACTTATACGACTATCGCTACCGCTTAGTGATAAAGTAAAGCAATTACAGGGCGATTGCATTGCATACAATAAAGCGACAACCATATGGCTCCTGCCAGTTGCCGTTGACTCCGTTACAAAACATGATCATCTCATACAAAAATATATCATCACGTCTTGACCATATCACATCACAACATGCCCTGCAAAAACAAGTTAGACGTCCTCTACTTTGTTGTTGCAAGTTTTACGTGGCTGCTACGGGCTGAGCAAGAACCGTTCTTACCTACACATCAAAACCACAACGATAGTTCGTCAAGTTAGTGATGTTTTAACCTTCTCAAGGACCGGGCGTAGCCACACTCGGTTCAACTAAAGTTGGAGAAACTGACACCCGCCAGCCACCTGTGTGCGAAGCACGTCGGTAGAACTAGTCTCGCGTAAGCGTATGCGTAATGTTAGTCTGGGCCGCTTCATCCAACAATACCACCGAACCAAAGTATGACATGCTAGTAAGCAGTATGACTTGTATCGCCCACAACTCACTTGTGTTCTACTCGTGCATATAACATCCACGCATAAACATGGCTCGGATGCCACTGTTGGGGAACGTAGTAATTTCAAAAAATTTCCTACGCACACGCAAGATCATGGTGATGCATAGCAACGAGAGGGGAGAGTCATCCACGTACCCTCGTAGATCGTTAAGAAGAAGCGTTATGAAAACGCGGTTGATGTAGTCGTACGTCTTCATGATCGACCGATCCTCAGTACCGAACATACGGCACCTCCGCGTTCAGCACACGTTCAGCTCGGTGATGTTCCGCGAACTCACGATCCAGTAGAGCTCGAGGGAGAGTTTCGTCAGAACGACGGCGTGGTGATGATGTTGATGAAGCTACAGTCGCAGGGCTTTGCCTAAGCACCGCTACAGTATGACCAAGGTGGATTATGGTGGAGGGGCGCACCGCACACGGCTGGGAGAGATCAATGATCAACTTGTGTGTCTAGAGGTGCCCCCTGCCCCCATATATAAAGTAGCAAGGGGGGAGGCGGCCGGCCAAGGAAGGCGCGCCAAGGGGGGAGTCCTACTCCCACCGAGAGTAGGACTCCTCCTTTCCTAGTAGGAGTAGGAGAGGGGGAAGGAAAGGGAGAGGAGGAGAAGGAAAGAGGGGGTCGGCCCCCCTTGCCCTATACCAATTCGGTTTGGGCATTGGGGGGCGCGCCCCACACTCCCCTTGCTGCCCTCTATTTCCACTTATAACCTTCGAATATATCAGTCTTTATGTCTCGACCATTTCGAGACTCCTCGTCATCTCTGTGATCACATCCGGGACTCCGAACTACCTTCGGTACATCAAAACATATAAACTCATATTACCGATCGTCGCAGAACTTTAAGCATGCGGACACTACGGGTTCGACAACTATGTAGAAATGACCGAGACACGTCTCCGGTCAATAACCAATAGCGGAACCTGGATGTTCATATTGGTTCCTACATATTCTACTAAGATCTTTATCGGTCAAAATGCATAACAACATACGTTGTTCCCTTTGTCATCGGTATGTTACTTGCCCGAGATTCGATCATCGGTATCTCAATACCTAGCCCAATATCGTTACCGGCAAGTCTCTTTACTTGTTCCGTAATGCATCATCCCGCAGCTAGCTCATTAGTCACATTGCTTGCAAGGCTTATAGTGATGTGCATTACCGAGAGGGCCCAGAGACACCTCTCTGACAATCGGAGTGACAAATTCTAATCTCGATCTATGCCAACTCAACAAGTACCATCAGACACACCTGTAGAGCACCTTTATAATCACCCAGTTATGTTGTGATATTTGGTAGCACAAAAAGTGTTCCTCCGGTAATCGGGAGTTGCATAATCTCGTAGTCATAGGAACATGTATAAGTCATGCAGAAAGCAATAGCAGTAAACTTAAACGATCAAGTGCTAAGCTAACGGAATGGGTCAAGTCAATCACATCATTCTCCTAATGATGTGATCCCATTAATCAAATGACAACTCATGTCTATGGCTAGGAAACTCAACCATCTTTGATCAACGAGCTAGTCAAGTAGAGGCATACTAGTGACACAATTTTTGTCTATGTATTCACACATGTATTATGTTTCCGGTTAATACAATTCTAGCATGAATAATAAAAATTTATCATGATATGAGGAAATAAATAATAACTTTATTATTGCCTCTATGGCATATTTCCTTCAATGATGAGAGCATGAGATCATATATTTCTCTTGTTCAAGTTCACTCTGATGATGGGGATCCTCTAATTGTCAGGTTCAGTGGCATTAGGCCAAAGAAGGAGAAGGCACACCAGCAGCAAGAAGAGAAGACACAACATCAGCAAGAGGAGCAGGCTCAGCTCACTCTAGTGGAACAGGAACAGGCCGAGCTCCCTCAAGTGGAATAGGAGCTGCCTCAGCATGATCAAAAGCATGAGCAAAATGAAGCAGAGTCAGAAAGTGGAGCAGAGTCAGAAGAAGATGATTTCATACCAAGTCCACCCCATCCAGGAACTACTTATCTTTCATCTCAGTTTGGGTTTAAGGCCAGGAAATTGTGTAGGTTTTTGAACATGGATGCAGCAGATGCAGTTGGTTGTTCATTAATGCAGGATTCAAATGAAGATTACATTCCACAAATTGTTGATTCAGACATTGATCTGCAAGATCATGATGACTTTTTTGACAAAAATGTTGATTGTGAGAAAGGCAGAGGTAAAGAAGTCCAAGAAGAAGCTGATGATCCTACTGAATATGTGGACATGTGCTTTCCTACATATGATGAAGATGAGGTTAAGTTGAATTTTAAAAGTTTTAGAGAGGAAGACGTGACTAAACCAGAGTTTCAAGTTGGCCAGACCTTTGGATCTTTTGACTTCCCAATGAAAGCTATCAAAGAGTACAACTGTCAGGAGAGAGTTGACATTAGATGCCCCAGAAATGATAGGAAAAGACTCAATGCCATTTGTGAATATGGGTGCCCTTGGACCTTGTCTGCATCATTTGATGGGAGAATCAACTGCTTCATGATCAAGAAATACAATCCAAAGCATACATGCATAAAGAAATGGTGTGTTAAGTCATTCACTGCTCCTTTTATGGCTGGAAATATGTTGATTCTTTCAGAGCAGATGAAAACATGAATATGAAAACTTTTGCAAGGGTGGTTCAGAAAGATTGGAACATGACAGCAACAAGGAGCAAGCTCAGAAGGTGTCGTGGAATTGTCACGGCAGATGTCCATAGTGTCAGGACTTAGTCGCGAGACCAACGCATCTATGTGGTAGCTTGAGAGGGGTTGAGCGGGATGAGAGACGTGATGTTTTACCCAGGTTCGGCCCCTCACGGTGGAGGTAAAAGCCTACATCCTGCTTCATTGATATTGATGATGATGATCACGGTTACAAGAGTGCTCTATCTCGAGAGCTATTGTCTAAACCTAACTTGTCCAACTTGTGGAACTTGTCAATCTTGTCCCTCTTGGGGTGCCCTACCCCTCCTTATATATGTTGAAGGGGCGGTTTACATGACTAGTCCTATTAGGATTAGGATTACTCTATTACAAGTGGAGTCCTAGTCTTTCTTCCTTTGTAAGGGAATATTCCTTATGCTTTCCTCTTAAGCCGGCCCACCATAATACGAGCCGGCCTTCCATGAACCGTCTGCTTGGGCCACCGGGTCTTATTGCTCCTCTGCTCCACCGGCCGGGTCACCAATGAGTCACCTGGCTCGGCCGGGTCATCAGTGAGTGGAGAGATCCGGGAGGGTCACTTAGTGAGTGGCCAAGTCAGGGCGAGTCACCAGTGAATCGCCAAGTCCGGCCGGGTCATACCGCGGGGTATATCCCCGACATTAGCCCCCAGTTTAATTTGGATTTATCCATGTTAAACTGATCCTGCAAAATAAACACCAGAACAAATTTGACAGGTTGTGATCCGGGTTAAAAATTCTTGTAAGCCGACACCTGGTCATCTTTAAGTCCTTGTCATTTCCTTCTTGATATCTACATGTCCATGATCTCATAGCAAATCTCCCTTAGTAGATATGTTTCGACTTTGTCAATGTAAAAAAAATCCAGATACTTCTTTTGAGAAACCCAGGTCAATAGGCCAGCTTCAGAGTCAATTTGCTGACATTGGTCTCTTGTAGAGAAATATTGTGAGAAATAATGCACTTGAATCGGTTTCCAAAGCGCCGGCTTAAAAATATTTGTCTTGAAAAAACTCATTCGACTTTCAGCCGGCTTGTAGAACTTGCCGGTTTATCATTGCCAAAATATCCGGTTTGTAAATATTGATAACACTGGGTCATAATTGTTGCCAACGCCGGGTCATAGTTATTGATGACGCCGGGTCAATCACGTTTTCTCAAAACTGAGAATTTGAAGATTTTTCTCCCTTATATCCATATTACCTGTAGCCCCCAAGTCTTGAGCGGAAACAAAGTGATGACTTAAGACTTGCTTCAATATAAATACTGCCACTTTGAAAAAAAATCCGTGTTGTTCATCTTAGTCACTAGTAAAGACTGAATACTCCATATATGTAGCCCCCAAGTACCGGGTTGTCATGCTTGCAGCAACCTGGGACTTGTAATTGCTTTATACTCATAAAAGCTTCAACAAGTGTAGCCCCCAAGGGCCGGGTCATTATGCAATAATGAGCAAGGACTTTATAAATGTGACCATATAGACTTTGAACAACAACGTGTAGCCCCCAAGGGCCGTCTCAGTAAGATAATATTGAGCTGGGACTTTATAAATACTTCTTTTGAAAAGAACATCATATGATGTAACCCCCATCATGGGGCTTGAATCCATGTCCACAAGGTTACGAGCTTTGAGCTTTACCAACTGAGCAGTGGACCCTTCAATATAATGGAATAAAACTTGTGTACCTTGAATCGTTGACAAGAGCAATTGGTAGCCCCCAAGGGCCGGCTCATTATGATGTGATGAGTCGGGTCTTCAATAAGGCTAGTAAAATTGTCTTTGCATTAGCCCCCAAGTGCCATGGTTCATGCTGGCAGTGACATGGGACTTGCATATTTGATGTAATCTCAACTTGAATAATATAGCCCCCAAGTGTCGGGGCGTAAGCCTGCAGCGACTCGAGAATATTCCTTCCATTGTAGAATAAATTATATCCATTGATAAAATAATATCCATTGCACTGAAGCGACTTTGAAAACCTCATTCGTAATATTGGTGATTGATAACCATAATAAAAATCCAGCCGTGTTGGCTATTAAAGATTTGAATAACCCGGTTTGAAAACCTCAATCATTCAATATCATAAAAAATCCAGCCAAGTTTGCCTATTTAAAGATTCAAGTACCTTATCTGTTGACAAATAAATCCAGAGTTTTTAAATACCCGGCGGCTCTTGGCCAATGGCGATTTAATATGCCTCCGTTGTAAGCCGGAATTTTTATAACCCGGCGGCTTATAGTCTTTGAGAAAATCAAGAATTGATAACCCTTTTGAAACACCAATTTCAATCTTTGATGATGGGATGGAACTTAATCCTTTATGTAAATCATGTTGGGGATCGTAGCAGAAATTTAAAATTTTCTACGCATCACCAAGATCAATCTCTGGAGTAATCTAGCAACAAAGGGAAGGAGAGTGCATCTACATACCCTTGTAGATCGCTAAGCAGAAGCGTTCAAGTGAACGGGGTTGATGGAGTCGTACTCGTCGTGATCCAAATCATCGATGATCCTAGCACCGAACGGACGGCACCTCCGCGTTCAACACACGTACGGTTGGGAGACGTCTCCTCCTTCTTGATCCAGCAAGGTGAGAGGAGAAGTTGAGGGAAAACTCCGACAGCGCGACGGCGTGGTGGTGATGGAGCTCGTGGTTCTCCGGCAGGGCTTCGCCAAGCACTACAGACGAGGATGAGGTGTTGGAGGAGGAAGAGGGCTGCGCCAGGGGAAGGGTGCGGCTGCCCTCTCTCTCCCTCACTATATATAGGGGGAAGGGAGGAGGGGGAGGCGCCCTAGGGTTCCCTAGGGGAGGGGCGGCGGCCACAGGGGAAACCCTAGATGGGTTTGGGCGCCCCCACCCCCTAGGAAACTTGCCCCCCAAGCCGGGAGGGGCGGCTGCCCTAGGGGTGGCCCCCCCACCTCTCCTGGTTACGTGACATGGGGTGGGAGGGGCGCTCAGCCCCTTAGTGGGCTGATGTGCCCTCTCCCCTTGGCCCATAAGGCCCCCCAACGCTTGCCGGGCCTCCGAAACCCCTTTCGGACAGACTGGTCATCACCTGGTACCCCCGGAACAATTCTGGACTCCAATACCCTTCGTCCAATATACCGATCTTCACCTCCGGACCATTCCGGAACTCCTCGTCATGTCCGGGATCTCATCCGGGACTCCGAACAACCTTCAGTAACCACATACTATTTCCCATAACAACTCTAGCGTCACCGAACCTTAAGTGTGTAGACCCTACGGGTTCGGGAACCATGCAGACATGACCGAGACAACTCTCCGGCCAATAACCAACAGCGGGATCTGGATACCCATGTTGGCTCCCACATGTTCCACGATGATCTCATCGGATGAACCACGATGTCGAGGATTCAATCAATCCCGTATACAATTCCCTTTGTCCAGCGGTATTGTACTTGCCCGAGATTCGATCGTCGGTATCCGATACCTTGTTCAATCTCGTTACCGGCAAGTCTCTTTACTCGTTCCGTAACACATCATCCCGTGATCAACTCCTTGGTCACATTGTGCACATTATGATGATGTCCTACCGAGTGGGCCCAGAGATACCTCTCCGTTTACACGGAGTGACAAATCCCAGTCTCGATTCGTGCCAACCCAACAGACACTTTCGAAGATGCCTGTAGTGTACCTTTATAGCCACCCAGTTACGTTGTGACGTTTGGCACACCCATAGCACTCCTACGGTATCCGGGAGTTGCACAATCTCATGGTTTAAGGAAATGATACTTGACATTAGAAAAGCTTTAGCAAACGAACTACACGATCTTGTGCTAGGCTTAGGATTGGGTCTTGTCCATCACATCATTCTCCTAATGATGTGATCCCGTTATCAACGACATCCAATGTCCATGGTCAGGAAACCGTAACCATCTTATTGATCAACGAGCTAGTCAACTAGAGGCTTACTAAGGACATGGTGTTGTCTATGTATCCACACATGTATCTGAGTTTCCTATCAATACAATTCTAGCATGGATAATAAATGATTATCATGAACAAGGAAATATAATAATAACCAATTTATTATTGCCTCTAGGGCATATTTCCAACAGTCTCCCACTTGCACTAGAGTCAATAATCTAGTTCACATCGCCATGTGATTAACACTCACAGGTCACATCGCCATGTGACCAACATCCAAAGAGTTTACTAGAGTCACTAATCTAGTTCACATCACTATGTGATTAATACTCAATGAGTTCTGGGTTTGATCATGTTATGCTTGTGAGAGAGGTTGTAGTCAATGGGTCTTGCCATATTCAGATCCCTATGTATTTCGCAAAACTTTATATCATAGATGCTGCTACCACGTTCCACTTGGAGCTATTCCAAATTATTGCTCCATTATACGTATCCGGTATCTCTACTCAGAGCTATCTGGATAGGTGTTAAGCTTGCATTGACGTAACTCTTTATGTCAAACTCTTTATCACCTCCATAACCGAGAAACATTTCCTTATTCCTCTAAGGATAATTTTGACTGCTATCTGGTGATCCACTCCTAGATCACCTTTGTACCCTCTTGCCAGACATGTGGCAAGGCACACATTAGGTGCAGTACTTCAGCATGGCATACCGTATAGAGCCTATGACAAGAGCATAGGGGACGACCTTCGTCCTTCTTCTTTCTTCTGCCGTGGTCAAGCTTTGAGTCTTACTCAACTTCACACCTTACAACTCAGGTAAGAACCCCTTCTTTGACTGATCTATTTTGAACTCCTTCGAAAACATGTCAAGGTGTGCGTTCTTTGAAAGTATCATCAGACGTATTGATCTATTTCTATAGATCTTAATGCCCAATATGTAAGCAGCTTTATCCAGGTCTTCCTTTGAAAATCACTCTTCAAACAACCGTTTATGCTTTCTAGAAATTCTACATCATTTCGAATCATCAATATGTCATCCACATATACTTATCAGAAATGTTGTAGTGCTCCCACTCACTTTCTTGTAAATACAAGTTTCTAGCAAACATTGTATAAACCTAAAAGCTTTGATCACTCCATCAAAACATATATTCCGATTCCGAGATGCTTGCTCTAGTCCATAGAAGGATTGCTGGAGCCAGCATACCTTTTAGCATCCTTAGGATCGACAAAACCTTTTATTGTATCACATACAACTTTTCTTACGAAAACTGGTAAGAAAACTTGTTTTGACATCCATCTGTAAGATTTCATAATCGAAAAATACAGCTAATGCTAACATGATTCCAGCGAACTTAAGCATCGCTACGGGTGAGAAATTCTCATCGTAGTCAACTCCTTGAACTTGTGAAAAGACTCTTTCCCACAAGTCGAGCTTCATAGATGGTAACATTGCCGCCCACGTCCGTCTTCTTCTTAAAGATCCATTTATCTCAATGGCTTGTCGATCATCGGGCAAGTCCACCAAAGTCCATACTTTGTTCTGATACATGGATCCTATCTCGGATTTCATGGCTTCTAACCATCTGTCGGAATACGGGCCCACCATCGCTTCTCCATAGCTCGTAGGTTCATTGTTGTCTAACAACATGATATCTAAGACAGGATTACCGTACCACTCAGGAGTAGTACATATCCTTGTCGACCTACGAGGTTCGATAGCAACTTGATCCGAAGCTTCATGATCACTATCATTAACTTCCTCTTCAACAGATGTAGGCGCCACAGAAAACATCTTTCTGTGTTGCATCACTCTCTGGTTGAAGTAAAGGTTCGAGAACCTCATCAAGTTCTATCTTCCTCCCACTCAATTCTTTCGTGAGAAACTCCTTCTCGAGAAAGGACCCGTTCTTAGCGACAAACAATTTGCCCTCGGATCTGAGATAGAAGGTGTACCCAACTGTCACCTTTGGGTATCCTATGAAGATGTGTTTGTCCGCTTTGGGTTCGAGCTTCTCCGGCTGAAGCCTTAAGCATCGCAGCCCCAAACATTAAGAAATGACAACTTTGGTTTCTTGCCAAACCAATGTTCATACGGCGTCGTCTCAACAGACTTATATGGTGTCCTATCTAAAGTGAATGCAGCTGTCTCTAATGCATAACCTCAAAATGAAAACGGTAGATTGGTAAGAGACATCATAGATCGCACCATATCTCATAGGGTTCGATTACAATGTCCGGACACACCATTACCTTGTGGTGTTCCAGGTGGCTTCAACTGTGAAACAATTCCACAATGTCTTAAGTGATTGCCAAACTCATAACTCAGAAAATCCCCTTTTGGTCAGATCGTAGGAACATGATCTTCTTTGTTATGATGATTCTTAACTTCACTCTGAAATCGCTTGAACTTTTCAAACTTTTCAGACTTGTGCTTCATTAAGTAAATATACCTATATCTACTCAAATCGTCAGTGAAGATGAGAAAATAGCGATATCCACCGCACGCTTCAATTCTCATTGGATCACATGCATCAGCATGCATGATCTCCAACAAGTCACTTGCCCGTTCATTGTACCTGCAAACGGGGTCTTAGTCATCCTGCCCATGAGGCATGGCTCGCATGTGTCAAGTGATTCAAAATCAAGTTACTCCAAACATCCATCGACATGGAGTTTCTTCATGCATCTTACACCAATATGACTTAAGCGGCAGTGCCACGAGAAAGTGGTACTATCATTATTAACTCTACATCTTTTGGCGTGAACATGTGTATTACCACGACCGAGATTCAATGAACCATTCACATAGGGTGCATGACCATGAAAGGTATCATTCATGTAAAACAGAATAACCATTATTCTCTAACTTAAATGAATGACCGTATTGCAATGAACATGATCTAATCATATTCATGTTCAACGTAGACACCTGATAACATGTATCTAGGTTCAATACTAATCCCGAAGGCAGATGGAGCGTGCGATGGTGATCTTATCAACTTTGGAAACACTTCCAACACACATCGTCACCTCGCCCTAGCCAGTCTCCGTTTAGTCCGTAGCTTTTTCTTCAAGTCACCAATAATAGTAACTGTACCGGTATCCAATACCCAGGTGCTACCAGGAGTACTAGTGAGGTACACATTAATAACATGTATATACTTTGTTGAAGTTTCCAGCCTTCTTATCTACCATGCATTTGGGGTAATTCCGCTACCAGTGACCGTTCCCCTTACAATAGAAGCACTTAGTCTCGGGTTTGGGTTCAACCTCGGGTTCCTTCACTTGAGCGGCAACTGGTTTGCCATCCATATGAAGTTTCCCTTCTAGCCCTTGCCCTTCTTGAAACCAGTGGTCTTGTTAAAGCATCAACACTTGATGCTCCTGCTTGATTTCTACCTTTTGTGGTCTTAAGCACCGCGAACAGCTCTGGGATCAACTCCATCCCTTGCATGTCATAGTTCATCACGAAGATCTAGTAGCTTAGTGATAGTGTCTAGAGAACTCTATCAATCACTATCTTATCTAGAAGTTTAACTCCCACTTGATTTAAGTGATTGTAGCACCCAGACATTCTGAGCACATGCTCACTAGCTGAGCTATTCTCCTCCATCTTGTTGGCAAAAGAACTTGTCACAGGTCTCACACCTCTCAACACGAGCATGAGCCTGAAATCCCAATTTTAGCTCTTGAAACATCTCATATGTTCTATGGCGTTCAAAACGTCATTGGAATCCCGATTCTAAGCCGTAAAGTATGGTGCACTAAACTATCAAGTAGTCATCATGATGTGTCTGTCAGGTGTTCACAACATCCACAGACGATGTTGTAGGGGTTTGCACATCGAGCGGTGCATCAAAGACGTAAGCCTTCTGTGTAGCAGTGAGGACACTCCTCGGACTACGGACCTAGTCCGCATCATTGCTTACAATATCTTTCAACTTAATCTTTCTCTAGGAACGTATTGAAACAAGGAGCTACAACGTGAGCTATTTATCTACAACATATTTGCAAAGACAATTTAGACTATGTTCATGATAAATTGAGTTCATCTAATGAACTCCCACTCAGATAGACATCCCTCTAGTCATCTAAGTGAAACATGATCCGAGTCAACTAGGTCGTGTCCGATCATCATGTGAGACGGACTAGTCAACATCGGTGAACATCTTCATGTTGATCGTATCTTCTATACGACTCATGCTCGACCTTTCGGTCTTCCGTGTTCCGAGGCCATGTCTGTACATGCTAGGCTCGTCAAGTCAACCTAAGTGTTTTTGCTGTGTAAATCTGGCTTACACCCGTTGTATTCGAACGTTAGAATCTATCACACCCGATCATCACGTGGTGCTTCGAAATGACAAACCTTCGCAACGGTGCACAGTTAGGGGGAACACTTTTCTTGAAATTTTAGTGAGGGATCATCTTATTTAAGCTATCGTCGTTCTAAGCACATAAGATGTAAAACATGATAGACATCACATGCAATCAAATAGTGACATGATATGGCCAATATCATTTTGCTCCTCTCGATCTCCATCTTCAGGGCTCCATGATCATCGTTGTCACCGGCATGACACCATGATCTCCATCATCATGATCTCCATCATCGTGTCTTCTTGAAGTTGTCTCGTGTTACGCCCTCGATGCGGCTATATCTCCCACGTGTCGAAGCATGACTTAGAGGCATAACCGCATTGAAAGCAATGTCGCAAGTGAGGTAATCTTCACACAACCCATGTAATGCATAAGGGAAAGAGATACATAGTTGGCTTACAATCGCCACTTCACACAATTACATGAATAAAACATTACATCATCCAGATACAATCAGGGCCCGACTACGGAGCCAAAATAAAAGAAGAACCCCAAATGTGACACGGTCCCGATCGACCCCAACTGGGCTCCACTACTGATCAACTAGAACGAAACAACACAAAGGACAAGATCTTCAGCGAGCTCCTCCTGAGCTTGGTTGCGTAATCTGCACGGACTCATCGGCACCTGCAAACTAGTTTTGGAAGTATCTGTGAGCCACAGGGACTCAGCAATCTCGCACCCTCGCGATCAAGACTATTTAAGCTTATGGGTAAGGTAAAAGGTATGAGGTGGAGCTGCAGCAAGCGACTAGCATATATGGTGGCTAAACATACGAAAATGAGAGCGAGAAGAGAAGGCAAAGCACGATCGATAAAAGTATGATCAATAAGTGATCCTAGAACAACCTACGTCAAGCATAACTCCAACACCGTGTTCACTTCCCGGACTCCGCCGGAAAGAGACCATCACGGTTACACACGCGGTTGATGTATTTTAATTAAGGTCAACTTCAGGTTTTCTACAACTGGACGTTAACAAATTCCCATCTGCCCATAACCGCGGGCACGGCTTTCGAAAGTTCAAATCCCTGCAGGGGTGTCCCAACTTAGCCCATCACAAGCTCTCACGGTCAACGAAGGAATAGACCTCCTCCCGAGACATTCCGATCAGACTCGGTATCCCGGTTCTACAAGACATTTCGACAGGGTAAAACTAAACCAGCAACACCGCCCGAATGTGCTGACAAATCCCGATAGGAGCTGCACATATCTCGTTCTTAGGGCACACTCAGATGAGCCAGACGTCGGATAGGCCAGCCCAGAGTTGCCCCTGGTAGCCCCGGATATCGCTCAGTTGGACCAACACTCAGAGGAGCACTGGCCCGGGGGGGGGGGGTAAAATAATGATGACCCTCAGGAGCGCGACTCCCAAGGGAAAAGAAAAGGCTAGGTGGCGAATGGTAAAACCAATGTTGGGCATTGCTAGAGGAGTTTTACTCAAGGCGAACTGTCAAGGGGTTCCCATAATAGCCCAACCGCGTAAGGAACGCAAAATCCGGAAACATAACACCGATATGACGGAAACTAGGGCGGCAAGAGTGGAACAAAACACCAGGCATAAGGCCGAGCCTTCCACCCTTTACCAAGTATATAGATGCATTAATTAAATAAGAGATATTGTGATATCCCAACAAGTAACTAATGTTCCAACAAGGAACAACATCTCCATGTTCCAACAAGGAACAAACTTCAATCTTCACCTGCAACTAACAACGTTATAAGAGGGGCTGAGCAAAGCGGTAACATAGCCAAACAACGGTTTGCTAGGACAAGGTGGGTTAGAGGCTTGGTTCAACAATATAGGAGGCATGATAAGCAGGTGGTAGGCATCGCAGCATAGGCATAGCAGAAGAGCGAGCAACTAGCAAGCAAAGATAGAAGTGATTTCGAGGGTATGATCATCTTGCCTGAAATCCCGCAAGGAAGAAGAACAAGTCCAAGAAGAAGACAAACGGACGTAGACGAACGGGTCCTCACAAACGCGACGTTACCGGTACCAACCCGAAGGAGCAAACACCGGAAAGAAGCACACAACATAGTAAACAAACCACACATGAACATGATATGAAATGCGGGATGCGGTATGCGATGCATATGCATGATTTGACAAGGAATGCATGAACCTGGCCTCAACTTGGAAATCCAAGTGTGCCACTGGAAAGGTGAGATGAAATCCTTGAAAACGATATAAAGATCACCGGAATCGGAGTTACGGTTTGGAAATGGCAAGCAATTCAAATATGGCACCGGTCTGCGATATACAGTAAGTAGCCATCTAAATGCAACAAGATGAGCATGCTACGGTACTCAAACATGGAAACAAAATACATGGCAGAGATCCATTCATGATGCTTAACAAAAGATGAACACTGAGCTATGGCCAATTCATCCACTAACATGTTCTAACAAGCGTGGCAAAAATGCAAACGGCAAACCGATCTCAGACTTAGTGAAATTAACACAAGCCTGGAATATCATATCAGATAGCACACTTTGGAGCATGAAAACTATATGCTACAGGACCTGAACATGGCAAAGCAAGGCATGGCATGGAGCTACTCAAAGAGCTTAACAAAAGTCCCTTAGTGACCTTGAGCCAAAAGGGATCAGAAAATACAATTGCAAGCATGTGAACATGGCAAAAACATAATCAGTTCTCAGACTTAGTGAAAACTGGAGCATGCTGAAACATATATCAAGTAGGCATCTTAACGAGCTCGATGCACTCACTACAGAGCAAGGCATGACAATCTAAGCATACACCCATCAAGAATGCACATTATACAAGCTAGACATGGCAAGAATAATAACATAGCATGCGCGGATCAACTACAACATCCTCGGCAAAATCGCTAACAAGTAGACAATCTGCCCAGATTCATGAAATAGCAAAAGTAGAGCTCGATTGACTCAAGCTAGGGTGCTCCATAATTGCAAACAAAGACATGTATGGATAGAGCACTACAATATCAATAAAACATCCTTACTGATCATCCTTAAAAGAGGCACGGATCACTAGGAAACAACATGAACATATGGCCATATGAGATAAACAGTCCAAGGACTTAGTGGAAATGCTAAGTCCCTGAAATCAGCATTAACGAATGCCTCACTTTGCAAGCTTGTGCTAGTCACCACACACATCACAAAAATACATGGGTTGCACCTCTGGAAAGATGGCAAAACCCTTAACAAAACATATGTAGAGCTTATGGGCATATCATGCACACAATAATCATGGCAAAAATGACGAATATCTAAATGGAGCAGCAGATCTGACAAATAACTCAAGTAGCACTCTTCTAACAGCATTTCGGGCATCAAGATGAACTCAAATGAAAATGATGCAATGGAATGAAATGATGTACTCTCTGAGACGAACATTTTGATATGCTATATGCCCAAAACGGAGCTACGGATGCGGAGTTACGACATGATGAACAAGGGCATATGGATCTGGGAATTTCGGGGACTTAGTGAAATTATACCTCCACGAAAGTCAATGCGGGATTGAGGGATCCGGGACGGAGCGGTGCAGATCTGAGACGGGACGTTTGGTTCGGGGAGTGGTGGATCTGGTCCCGATCCACGGGAACTCACCGCAGACGATGGAGATGACCGGAAGTTGAGCTTGGGGCGGCGCCGGTCGAGGCAAGGCGGAGGGGGCGGTGTAGGTGGCCGAATCCGGCGGCCGGCGGCGTGCATGTGCGGTGGCGGGGTCCTCCAAGGCGGGGCGAGGCGGGCGCGCCGGCGAGTCCGGCGATGAGCCATGGCGGCTCGCGATGCCAGGAGGAGGCGCACGGCGGCGTTCTCCGGCGAAAGGCCGTGGCGCGCAGCACTCGGGCGGTGGCGCGGGAACGCCCAGGCGCGGGGCGTGGTCGGGCCAGGCAGGCCGGCCGTGGGCCCGCAAGGCTGCGGCGGCGCGGGGGAGAGAGAGGAGGTGCGGTGACGGGCACGTGGCGCGCGGGGGTTGGAGGAGAGCAGCAGCGGGGCGACATGGCGCGATGCGATTGGCCGAGCGACGTGGCGGCGACGCAGACATGTCCGGCGACCGGATGGACATGTCCGGTGATGCAAGAGAAGCGGGGCTAGGGTTCATCCGCGAAAATATCGGGGATGGCCACATATATATAGGTAGAGGGAGCTAGGAGAGTCCAAATGAGGTGCGGTTTTCGGCCACGCGATCGTGATCCAACGACCGAGATGATGGAATAGGTTTAGGTGGGTTTTGGGCCACTTTGGAAGGGTGTTGGGCTGCAACACACACGAGGCCTTCTCGGTCCCTCGGTTAACCATTGGAGCATCAAACAAAGTCCAAAAGATACGAAACTTGGCAGGCGGTCTACAGGTAGTAAACCAAGGCCGCTTGGCAAGTATCGGTCCAATCCGGAAATGTTTAACACCCGCACACGAAAAGAAGGTAGAAAAGACCACCGGAGGAGAACGGAGCGCCGGAATGCAAAACGAACAACGGAGAAAATGCTCGGATGCATGAGATGAACATGTATGCAAATGAAATGCACATGATGACATGATATGCAATGCATGACACGCAAGCAATGACATGGCAACAACAGCGAATAACTAGACGGCACCTGGCACATCGGTCTCGGGGCGTTACACGTCATCTATTACTTCTACTACTATGGCAAACGCTTTAGCAATAAAGTAAAGTAATTACATGACGTTTATGTTGACACGCAGGTCATAAATAAATTAAGACAACTCCTATGGCTCCTGCCGGTTGTCATACTCATCGACATGCAAGTCGTGATTCCTATTACAAGAACATGATCAATCTCATACATCACATATATCATTCATCACATCTTTTGGCCATATCACATCACAAGGCATATGCTGCAAAAACAAGTTAGACGTCCTCTAATTGTTGTTGCAAGTTTTTACGTGGCTGCTATAGGTTTCTAGCAAGAACGTTTCTTACCTACGCGAAAACCACAACGTGATATGCCAATTTCTATTTACCCTTCATAAGGACCCTTTTCATCGAATCCGATCCGACTAAAGTGGGAGAGACAGACACCCGCTAGCCACCTTATGCAACTAGTGCATGTCAGTCGGTGGAACCGGTCTCACGTAAGCGTACGTGTAAGGTTGGTCCGAGCCGCTTCATCCCACAATGCCGCCGAATCAAGATAAGACCATTAACGACAAGTTAATTGACAATATCGACGCCCACAACTACTTTGTGTTCTACTCGTGCATAGTAACTACGCATAGACCTAGCTCTGATACCACCGTTGGGGATCGTAGCAGAAATTTAAAATTTTCTACGCATCACCAAGATCAATCTCTGGAGTAATCTAGAAACGAAGGGAAGGAGAGTGCATCTACATACCCTTGTAGATCGCTAAGCGGAAGCGTTCAAGTGAACGGGGTTGATGGAGTCGTACTCATCGTGATCCAAATCACCGATGATCCTAGCGCCGAACGGACGACACCTCCGCGTTCAACACACGTACGGTTGGAGACGTCTCCTCCTTCTTGATCCAGCAAGGTGAGAGGAGAAGTTGAGGGAAAACTCCGACAGCGCAACGGCGTGGTGGTGATGGAGCTCGTGGTTCTCCGGCAGGGCTTCGCCAAGCACTACGGACGAGGATGAGGTGTTGGAGGAGGAAGAGGGCTGCGCCAGGGGAAGGGTGCGGCTGCCCTCTCTCTCCCTCACTCTATATAAGGGGAAGGGAGGAGGGGGAGGCGCCCTAGGGTTCCCTAGGGGAGGGGCGGCGGCCACAGGGGAAACCCTAGATGGGTTTGGGCGCCCCCACCCCCTAGGAAACTTGCCCCCCAAGCCGGGAGGGGCGGCTGCCCTTGGGGTGGCGCCCCCACCTCTCCTGGTTACATGAGATGGGGTGGGAGGGGCACTCAGCCCCTTAGTGGGCTGATGTGCCCTCTCCCCTTGGCCCATAAGGCCCCCCAAAGCTTGCCGGGGCCTCCGAAACCCCTTTCGGACACGCTGGTCATCACCTGGTACCCCCGGAACAATTCTGGACTCCAATACCCTTCGTCCAATATACCGATCTTCACCTCCGGACCATTCCGGAACTCCTCGTCATGTCCGGGATCTCATCCGGGACTCCGAACAACCTTCAGTAACCACATACTATTTCCCATAACAACTCTAGCGTCACCGAACCTTAAGTGTGTAGACCCTACGGGTTCGGGAACCATGCAGACATGACCGAGACAACTCTCCGGCCAATAACCAACAGCGGGATCTGGATACCCATGTTGGCTCCCACATGTTCCACGATGATCTCATCGGATGAACCACGATGTCGAGGATTCAATCAATCCCGTATACAATTCCCTTTGTCCAGCGGTATTGTACTTGCCCGAGATTCGATCGTCGGTATCCGATACCTTGTTCAATCTCGTTACCGGCAAGTCTCTTTACTCGTTCCGTAACACATCATCCCGTGATCAACTCCTTGGTCACATTTTGCACATTATGATGATGTCCTACCGAGTGGGCCCAGAGATACCTCTCCGTTTACACGGAGTGACAAAGACACTTTCGGAGATGCCTGTAGTGTACCTTTATAGCCACCCAGTTACGTTGTGACGTTTGACACACCCAAAGGACTCCTACGGTATCCGGGAGTTGCACAATCTCATGGTCTAAGGAAATGATACTTGACATTAGAAAAGCTTTAGCAAACGAACTACACGATCTTGTGCTAGGCTTAGGATTGGGTCTTGTCCATCACATCATTCTCCTAATGATGTGATCCCGTTATCAACGACATCCAATGTCCATGGTCAGGAAACCGTAACTATCTTATTGATCAACGAGCTAGTCAACTAGAGGCTTACTAGGGACATGGTGTTGTCTATGTATCCACACATGTATCTGAGTTTCCTATCAATACAATTCTAGCATGGATAATAAACGATTATCATGAACAAGGAAATATAATAATAACCAATTTATTATTGCCTCTAGGGCATATTTCCAACAAATCATAGCTCTATAAATCCTGCACATAAATAAATCACAAGATCCATTGGCGGTTTACCACAGGGCGGATCATAATATCCCACATATAACCACTATGATATTTAATTTGTACTGCCGGTTTACCTGACCTGTGCAGTAAGGGTGATAACCCAATCCTTAGAAGCCAAAACTTCCAAATATATGATGATTGTCATATGCTGGCGACTTATCATTTAAAGCCAAGCCGGGTTTAAACGAAACCACACTTATATGCTTCAGATATGATCAAAATAATATCAAAAACCCAAAAGATTGTTTGCAAAAACTTAAACCAAATAAAAATCGAGGTTTCTGATTCGAATACGATCAGTAAACCGTTCCAAAGGGGTTAAGCTATGATTCGAATACGATCATGTAGCCCCCAATGGCTTTGGCGTTGCGCCGATCAAGAGTGTACCGACAGCTATGTTCTCTTTGGTTCGAATACGACCTATGTTTGAACAGGAAGCGCCCAAATAACCTTGAGAGGTTTTTAAAGACCCTGATTCGAATACGATCCAAGTCGGACCCAAAAGGGGTTAAGCTATGATTCGGATACGATCAAGAAGCCCCCTAGTGAGTTTGGCTTTGCACTGATCAAAAAGGTTACGACAGCTATGTTCTCTTTGGTTCGAATACGACCTATGATTGAACAGGAAGCCCCCAAGTGACCATATAAATTTTGGCATCACGCCGATCAAAAGGTTTACGACAGCTATGCTCGATGAGCAGGAAGCCCCCAAATGACCATAATAAGGTAAGTCGTAAGGCAGGATACCCATGTTTGAACCGCGCATCATGGCAGCAAGTTCTCTTTGGCAACCTTTAATTTTTCTGAGACCTCGAATCTTGCGAGAGATTAATTCTTCTTGAACCGGAACTTTAAACCGGATTTGAAAGCTTCCAAACTTTGTGGGAGACAGATTGTCCTTAAGCCGGATGTTTGAACCGGATTGAGAGCTAGAAAGCTTTGTAAGAGACAAATTTACCTTGAGCCGGATGTTTGGACCGGATTTGATAGCTTCAAAGCTTTGCATGAGAGAGATGTCTCTTGAACCGGATTTTAAACCGGAATATTTATTTGGAACCGGAAATTTTCTGACGGCCTTTTAAGTTTTCACCAATATGGCGGTAGCCTCCAGTACCGGGTTATCTTCCCTCCAATGACCCGGGGTCTTAAATCTCACGATATTTGCTAAGTCATGTCATCGTAGCCCCCGAGTTTTAAGGTGACTCAAGGAGTTGTCTTGAGATTCTCCATATTTGACCGTGATGTAACCCGGTATGAGTCATTCAACAACGCAGCGATATAACTTATCCCGCATTGAAGAACTTGCAAGCCAGAGCAATTGCTCTTTTAAAGAAAAGCAATATACAATATAAAAATATACTGGATGGATTTCACCTGATGCGTCAGGTCAGAAATTATCACCACGGAGTTGATGATCACAATGATGAAACTGAGATCAATCACAGCCGAGCCGACCGCAGGTACTGGCAGATCTATTGGCCACGGCGTTTTAAACCGGTGTGGACGGGAGAGTCGACCGCGGCGTTATAAACCGGTATGGACGGGAGAGTTGACCGCGGCGTTTGTAAACCGGTGCAGTCGCGAGAGACGACCACGACGTTGTAAGCCGGTGCAGTCGCGAGAGACGACCACGATGTTGTAAGCCGGCGCGGCCGCGAGAGACGACCACAACATTGTAAGCCGGTGCGGGAGTCCGTTGAGTAACGACGATCACCGGTGCCGAATGATATTGGCGCGCCTCCATCTTCGCAGTATAACGCCACTTTGTGATGGATAATTCTCCTGCATATAAGATACAACAGGGCAAAGTAGCTTTGCTCGGATGAATTAATCTATGCTTAAAATAAGGTAAATAGCACCTGGTTTTTGTCGGAGGTTGATCCAGTTGTGATAACAAGGCGACCATAAAAATCAGCCGGTAGGTATGGTCAGCCATGGCATTGCAAACGGTGCAGACGGAAAAATCAATTAGAAGCACAATAGGTCGTGCGGACGGCGAGTTAATCGCGGGCACGATCCTAATTAGTTGATGTAAACTGGGTCACAAGGACGACGACTCACACACATTCGTCCACCGGGTAGTATGGCATGAACGAAACGCCGGTACAAGAACATTGCCAGTGCGCTCCATACCTGCAGTATAACACCTCATCTGAGGTGAACAATTGTCCTGATGTTTTTTATTCGGACAACGGATGATCCGTTCATCGCGACAGAGGCGGTTTAAGCTGGTCGGCAACTCAATATGGTTCTGATGGTTCAAGCAGATCCTCCGGGTTATCCTCCGGGTCTTTGAACACGCAACACGAGCAGTGCAGATGTATACGTCGCCTCCTGACGCTGACGCTGGCGCACAAGGACCGGATCATGGGACAGTGTAACCCAAACGAGCCATGGGCCCATGGCAGAAGCACGCAATGGCGCCGGCGATTCAGAAGTGAAAACAAGCAATGGCGCACGCGGCCCAGACGCAGCTTCCCAAGGCCCCGGTGGCGGCTCAAGGCGTCATTGCCACGGTACTCAACCAAAGCACAAGGTAAATGCTGCGGCCTCAGCGGCAGAAGCGGTCGGCGTTTTTGAGATGGACAGTGGCGTTTTGCAGCAGAAGCAGCCGACGGCTCAAGGCACGGCAAGCCATGGTGGCGGCAACTGATGAGACAGCGAAGGCGGCCCTAGGCGCGGACGACGGAGGTGAGTCAGGCGGCCGGCCTGCCGAGGCGAGTGAGACGGCACAAGACCACGAGCCCGGGCGGCTCAAAAACAGCGCGGCGGTAGTGAACGGGGTCGCTTGGGCGACTGAGTCCCGCCGGCAAGGGGTCCCGGGCGGCTCTGAAGCAGCACGACGGCGCAGAAGATGACCTGGGCGGCGGCGGCTCAGGGCGCGGTTGGAGGCGGGTCGCGCGGAGGAGTGACGTGCCGGGTAGCAAGGCGGAGTCGGCCCGCGGGCACTGCAAGCCCGGAGGTGATTGGAGACCGGGGCGGCTCAGCAGAGGCGGGCGCCTCAAGGCATGGACGCGGGCGGAGACGACGGCCGAGTCCGGGTCATGGCCGGCCTCGAAGTAGTAGCTCGGCGACTCAGCGCGTGGCAGCTCAAGCAGAGCTGCAGAGGTGACGGCGACTCGAGGCATTGGGTCACACTGGCGAAGAGCAGCGGCAAGAGCGGACGACACCACGGTGGCTCAGCAAGAGTTGCTCAAGGCGGCTGACGACGGCGGGTTGGAACCTCCAAGGCGCCTCAGCGGGCCGCAGCCAGAACAGAGACGACCGTCGGCGGCGACTGACGGAGGTGCAGAGTCCGAGTCCAATCCCCTTGTCCACGTCCTTGTTTGGGTCGTTGGATATAAATGGCTCCAGTCCAAGCGAAGCGAGGTCGTGGCACTCTAGGTCAGTGGTAGAGGATTTGACCGTGGCTCGGTAGGTCAAAATCGTGCCACGCTGGCGACTCGAGGCCGCAACAGAGGCGTGGCCGTTGTCAGCGGGGGCGCCGGCGTCAGACAAGGGCAAGGTAGACTCGGCGTGATGCCGCTTAGACTCGGTCAACAGAACAATCTCCTTCCTTGTAGCTAGCAAATAATTCCTTTATTAATCTTCCCAAACGGTGTCCGATCCATAGTCTGATTTATAACTCGATTGGGACTCGACGGCGGCTCATCGTGTCTGCTGATCTGCACCCTTCTGATCTAGTAAACCAATGCCGAACAAAACGGAGCTCCGACCACATGATTCACAGATCAAGATTTACCCAGCCGACGAAAATAGATTGTAGTGAAAAAGGATGGTGTTGGCAACTCCTTGATCTGATTGCTTACTTGGACCAGCGATGACTGGTTTTCTTGAACTAAATTCCGTGCTGCTAGCTCCAAAATTGACCAGCGAATTTTAACCATCCAACTAGATCGCGGACTTATTGATCCCTAAAGATTTCCCTCCAAAAACTCAACACCACCGTGCGCAAGCCCCACGGTGGGCGTCAACTGTAGTGAAATTGTCACGGCAGATGTCCTAGAGCAAGGACTTAGTCGTAGGGCCATCGCACTAGGAAGCTTAAAGGGGTTAATCGGGACAAAGGACACGGGAGAGTTTTATACTAGTTCGGTCCCTTACGATGAAGGTAAAAGCCTACGTCTAGTTGGGTTTGGTATTGTTGAGGTTTCGATCACCAAGAGGCTTAACTCGCCGGCTTGGTTATCGACTTGTTGTTTCTTGCCCTAAACCGCCACCGGGTCGTCCCCTTATATACACGGGTTGACGCCAGGTGGCCTATAGAGTCCCGGCCGGCTCATAATCGTGTCCGGCTCGGTGACTTTTTTTACATGTCTTTCTGTACAAGTATTTCCGTTCCTATGGCGGTTTACAAATAACGGGCTTTTAAGCCGGCTCGATGCCTTTGGGCTTTCTATATATACTAATCAACTATCATCTTGACTGTATATTGGGCTTCTTATGTAATCCGCCATTAAGGCTGACCCGGCCCCTCCTGGACGGGTCTCAGCTGATAATAATATCCCCAACAGAAGGGCTAAGAGGCTAGTGAAGAAAGAGATTGAAGGAGATGAGTTGGAGCAGTACAACAGCATGTGGGATTGTGCACAAGAATTTAGAAGATCAAACCCAGGCAGTTCTTTCTATGTCGGTGTCAGTGATGGCATATTTGCAAATTGCTATTTCTCTCTGGATGCCTACAAAAAGGGTTTTATGCAAGCCTGTAGGCCTGTCATTTGTTTGGATGGATGCCACCTGGAGACAAAGTATGGAGGTGTTATGATGTGTGCTGTTGGTATGGATCCTAATGACCGCATTTACCCTATAGCTTTTGCAGTTGTTGAGGTAGAGAACACTGACACATGGAAATGGTTTCTGTCAAATCTGACGAGTGACTTGGGAATTGTAAACACAGAGCCATGGACTATAATGTTAAACAAGCAAAAGGGCGTGATCAAGGGTGTGAGGCAGCACTTTCCTGATGCAGGGCACATGCACTGTGTTAGGCATATATGGCAGAATTTTTAGCAAACACACAAAGGAGATATTCTTAAGAACCAATTATGGAAGTGTGCAAGGAGCACAACACCAGAACTGTGGGCTGCAAGCATGGAGGAAATGAAGGTCATCAGCCTAGAAGCATACAAATGGCTTGAGCAGCTACCACCCAACACTTGGGTTAGGGGCTTCTAAAGAGAATTGGTCAAGTGTGATATCCTTCTGAACAACAACTGTGAGGTTTTCAACAAATGTATTCTTGAGGCTTGGGAGATGCATCTTAGATCAATGATAGACAAGATCAAAACACAACTCATGGTTAGATTCTACAAAAAAAGAAAGGAGGCAGAGACTTGGCCTGGCTCAATATGCCCAAAAATTAGAAAAAGAATTGAGAAGAATATAGAGCTTTCAGCTACATGCATGGTTTCAGGGGCTGGTGATGGCATATTTCAGGTTGACAACAGGAACATGACATACATTGTTGACATGGAGGAAGAAAGTTATACATGCAAAAGGTGGGATCTTAGTGGAGTTCGATGTCACCATGCAATTGCATGCTGCAGACATGAAAGGATTGATTCTAAGAGTTTGGTGCACTCCTGTTATAGTATAGAAGCATTCAAGCTAGCATACAAACCCATTATCAAGTCTTGCAGAGATAGGAGTGAATGGCAGAAGATGAATGGTTGTAAAATCAAGCCACCTGTCTATGAAAAAAAGTAGGGAGGCCTTCAAACAAGAGTAGGAGAAAGCAACCTTATGAGATTGAAAAGAACGATGGAACCAAGGTGATGAGCAGACATGGAATCACAATAACATGTTCATACTGCCATGAAACAGGCCACAATATCAAAGGATGTAATTAAAGAAAGGCTGGCATTTTGCCAAATCTAGCAGAGAGAACAACAACAAGGGTCCAAGGGCCATTTCTGATGATGTGTCAGATGATGAAATTGTTTTGGCACAACAAGATGATGGCCAAGGCACACAGAAGGAGGTTCATGTCACACAATATGATGGTCAACTTACACAGGAGGAGGTCCATGTTGATGACCAAGTTACACATGAGGAGGCCCATGTTTATGGCCATGATACACATGAGGAGGTTCATGTCACACAAGATGATGGTCAACTTACACAGGAGGAGGTCCATGTTGATGGCCAAGTTACACATGAGGAGGCCCATGTTGATGGCCATGATACATACGGGGAGGTTATTGTCACACAAGATGATGGAGCAGATACACCAGTTGTTTTTCAGGCAAATTCTCCACTTTTGTCCCTTCATTTTGACCACTTTTGTCCAATCCTTTTTGTTGTACTGATGCTAGCATGTGATGATTGTTTTGTACAGGTGCAAGACTTCGGATTTACAATGCTTCATATGATGCAACAATACAAACATGTTCCTAGAGAAGACCTGAAAGCATTTTGCCAGATTCTTCATTCATCTCACTGGAAGCAGGTTCTCACACTTCAGCACAGACAACAATAGCTACAAATGAAGGCAACCAGACCATGAAGTTGTTGAAGATGAAAAGAGAGAAAGAAAGACAGATGGCATCTAGGAGAGATGCAGCACTTGAGGCCATGAATGAGATGGCAGAGAAGAAAGCAGAGGAGGCAGAAGCAAAAAGGCAAGAAATTGCAAGGAGGAAAGCAGAGTCTTTAGCAAGAAGAAGAAGAAGAGCAGCACAAGAGAAGAAAGCTATGGAATCTGCAGCAAGGCTGGAAGCTGCAGCAGCAAGAAAAGCTGCATTGCAAGAAGATAAGGAGGCCAGAGCCCTTGAAGCAATGACAACTAAAGCAGAAGCAGCATTGAAGAGAAAAGAAGATCAAGAAGCAAAGAGAGCTATGGCAGCACTGAGAAGAAAATAAGATCAAGAAGTAAGGAAGAAACAACAAGAAGAGGCTAAGAGAATAAGAGCTGAGCATAGGAAGCAAGCAGGGCCAAGTGGACATGTGCCCAGGAAGCTGAAGAGAGCAAACATGTTTGATGAGTTTAGATGATTCAGTGCTGGTGCACTTGTAATTTTTTGGCAAAAACTACAATGAGACTCTTTTAAACTGTTGGAGTTTAGATGATTCAGTGTTGTTACACTTGTAATTTTTTTGGCAAAAACTAGAATGAGACTTTTTGAAACTTTTGGAGTTTAGATGATTCAGTGTTGTTGCACTTGTAACTTTTTGGCAAAAACTACAATGATACTCTTTGAAACTGTTGGAGTTTAGATGATTCAGTGCAGCTTCATTTGTACTCATTGAATGGCTTCATTCACTGAATTCAAAATGAAAACTGTTAGAGTTCAGTGCAGAATCAGTGACTTTATTCACCGAATTCAAATTGAAAACTGCAATGAGTGGTTCATTTTTCTCTTTACTGGTTTTGTACTTAACTTCATAAAAAAGGGTGGCCTGGGTCTCGAACCCAGGACGTGTGGTGTGAGAAACTGCTTGCAATGCCAGTGTGATAGGGATGGTGCTTTTCTCAAGTGTTACTTGGCAACCTACTTATTATGCTTCCACTCCCCTCCCTGTTAACTGAATTTTAACAGTTAACTAAACTTTAGCAGTTGTATGAATTTAGTTTGAAAAGAGAACTGAATTTTTACAGTTAACTGAATTTAGTTTGCAAAGATAACTTAATTTTTACAGTTAACTGGATTTTTGCAGTTGTCTGAATTTAGTTTGAAAAGTTAACTGAATATTTACAGTTAACTAAGTTTTAACAGTTGTCTGAATTTAGTTATCTGACAAAGTTCAGTTAACACAAAGTTCAGTTAAGACCAAATTCAGTTGAGACAAAGTTGAGTTAAGACAAAATTCAGTTAAGACAAAGATTCATTTTTTTGAAAACCTCAGCAGCTTCTTCTTTTGGATTATTTCCTTATATAACAACAAGACACTTTTGGGTTGTTGTCTTATATAGCAACAAGTCTGCATCAACAACATTATATGGCATCAACTGCCACTTATATAGCATCAACACAGTTAAACACTTATATAGCATCACAGCGAGTTCAACACTTATATAGCATCAACAGCCAATTCAACAACCAGTTCAACACTTATATAGCAACAACAGCTAGCAGAAATTACAAATAACGTATGTGCTTAATATATAAGCACACCTAACAAACTACTATTTTATAACTTATATGCTGAAAATCTGTATATTTCAGCATACCTAACTACTGCAACTGCATCTTCTTCATGCCTGCTACTTCATCTTCTTCATCTTTAGTTCTTCATCTTCTGGAGGCGCTCCGAGCGGCGAACCTCCACGTCAACTGCCACCTTCCTCTTCTTCTTCCTCTCTGGCTGCGCTATGACATCCACCTGTGCTTGCAGGGCCAAGACCACCTCCACCTCCTGCTTGACGATGTCAGGAACATCTGAAAGCAGCTCGACGTTAATGGGGCGGTGCTTGTCACCCTCCCCGGCGACGGGCGCCACCATCCGGACCTCCGGCTCAGGGACGACGGGCGCCGCCACCATGACCTCCGGCTCATCGTCAGAGAGGACAATCACCTCGGTCTCCTCCCAGCCAGTCGACCAAGACGAGTCAGCGACATAGCCAGAGTTGTCGTCGAAGCCAGAGTCATACTCTGATTTGAGCGAGATGTACTCGCAGACATCGTCGTGCCCGAGGAGATCGGGCTGGTAGTGGTCTCAGTAGGCCGTGTTGACAGGCGCTGGGACGGCCAGGTCGACGTTGTGGACGTGCTCCGTTCGTGAGCCAATGCGTGACGGATCCGACTGCCGCGGCACGGTGGCGGACCGGTACATACACCATCGGGCTCGCTGCCCCAGGTCGTCGGAGCGCGTCTCCTGCATCGCGAAGCGAATGACGAGCGCAGAAGGGATGCCAGCGGGGTCGGTGCAGGTGTGGTCCAGCTCGTCATCGATCATGACCTTGAGGAGGCCACGCGCGTGGTGATGCAGCATCCCAATGCTGGGGAACCACTTCCTGATCTCCGCCAGGTCCGCGCGCATCGCCTTGTCGTCGCCTGCGAGGTCATCGATGACCCCCTGCCAGGCGCGGCTGTTCTCCATGTCATCGTCGGTGAGGGTTTTCTTGACGGCGGAGTGGGGTTTGGTAGCAGGGTAACCGAGGGGACGTGGGTGGACGGTGGACTGGAGGTGAGTGGAGAGTGGAGCGGTGGGTGGGTGGGCTTAAAGAGCAGAGAAGGAAAATGAAGAGGCGTGGGCCATTGGGCCACTAGCAACTACTAAATAGTTAGTTTAGTACCTGCCCTTAATCAAAGAACTACTACTTACCCCACTGGCATTGCCCATAAAGTTCAATACCACAGGTCCTGGGTTCGAGACCCAGGCAAAACTCTTTTTGTGTAATTTTTTTTCTTTAATCAAAATTTGGTACAGGCATAAAAATTCAGTCATAGAAAACAACAAATCTTTCCAAAAGAAGAAACACTAACAGTTAACTTCAATTTCTTGTCTACATTTACTTATCTGAACCCAATTTAGTTAACATTTGACAAAAAGTACAAATTACACAAATCCAGGAAGAGGTTCATGTTCATTTGACAGAAGGTACACATTCTAGGAAAGATACAAAGTCATTTTTTTCCAATGACACAAATTCAATCAAATTCATTCAGCATGCCCTTCAGCTTCCTTATCTTCTCCTTGGTGGCCTCTTTGTGTTTGAATAGGTCACCAATCATGTACTCAAGTTTCCTTTTCTCATGCTTCAAATCATCCCTCTCTTGAATCACTTGGTCCCTCTCCTACACTGCTTGGTCCCTCTCTTTCTCTGCTTTAACCCTGAAGACCTGATGAATGTTGGTTACTGACTTGTCTGTCATCTTCTTCTTCTTCTTAAGTTCTTCCTTTAGATTAGTCAGAGCAAGTTGTGTGCTGCCTAATTGGCTCATTGCCTTCTCCTTCTCAGCCACCATCTTAGCAAAATCAAGCTTGAAATGCCTCAACTCATTCTCCATCTTCTTCTTCTCTTCAAGAACCTTCAAGTTTTCTTCAGCACTCACAACATTCTGTCTAAACCTCTGTTTTTTCTCCTCTTCATACATGGTCCATATACTAGCTAGGCTCATCTTCAGAGCATCAGGCCACTCAGGGTCAATCCACTCAACATATCTGCATTTAGGTATCTCCTAACAATTTAGACCAAACAAAAAATTCAGTTAACTGCCAGTATTCAGTTCTGTGCATGATGATGAAACTTAAAACATACTACAAATGACTTCCTGTTTAACAGTGCCAAATGCAAAAAAAATTTACTAACCTTCTGTGCACAAGCTAGAAACCTTCTGCCACTATCAACAGATTCAAATGCCACATGCTTCTCACACAAATATCCATGCCCACATCTAAAGCTAAGCAGATGTGTAGCCAAGCCACTCCATTCCTCACAGGAAATTGTGGCAGGTGGCTAAACAAAAGAGAGACATTTGGAATCAATTGAGAGAGAAACCCTAGCTGAGAAACCCTAGACTGGGTGGGGAGCACACTAACCTTGCTGGTCACAGAGTCATCTTCAGAAGAACTGGGAAGATCATCCTAGGACACCATTGTTACTGCTAGATGAAGATGATAAGGGGATCTGTTGGTTCTATTGGACAGAGGAGAGAAGGGATCTGGTGGTGCACGAAATTGAAGATGAAAGATGAGGAAGAAGAAGGGGATCTGGTGGTGGTGGTGGACTGGTGGTGGACCAAAGCTACATGTAGAGTGCAAGTTGCTGGGTGGGTGTTTGTAGCAGGTGCAAGTACATTCTTGCTTTTGAGTTCATTTGTGTTGAGAAAGGGGACCTGGGCTGACATGAGTTACATTTAAGACAGCAATTAGTTAACATAAGTTAGTTCAGTTATGACAACAATTAGTTAAGTGCATTTCTGTCAGCAATTAGTTAACCCTAATTAGGTTAAGTGCATTTCTGTCAGAAATTAGTTATGAAAGCATTTCTGTCAGTAATTTGAAAGCAATGAGGTTAAGTTAAGTACAATTCTGACAGAATTTGAATTAGGTAAACTTCTGTCAGAATTAGTTTAACTACACTTCTAACATCAAATACATTTGTCAGTAATTTCAAAGCAATTAGGTCAATCAGACTTCATATTACTGACATATTATCCATTACAACAAGCATTACAACCAAGACTTCATACTGAGCAAACAAGAGATCTCTACGCTGGCATTTAGTATGCTCAATTTAGAACAAGAGATCTCTTAGAACACCTACACCTACTCATTTAACAACACTTCACTTCTTCATAATTAAGGTGAAACACGTCACACAAAGCACTATAACAAAAGCCATCAGTAGCTTTAGCAACATCACAATCTCTCTGCCTAATCCTAAAAGCATAGTAATTTGCTGCTTGGTAGCATACTTATTCTCACTGGAGTTGGCATAATTAGCTCCGCCTACACTGCCTCTTCCAGCCATGCCCTTCTAGTTGTGCCTCTGCCTGCCATTGACTCAGTCCTCTGCCTCTCAATCTTTTCCCTCCTGTCCTCAGCTACACCAATTGCATCTACAGCAGCATCACCAACTAGACACCTTGTTTCAACCAGATTCTCCACATATTCAAGCTCCCAGCGCCAGAAATAACAAGTGACATGAGAACACAAAATTACAAAGTGACAATAAAGTTTGGAGTGCATGAATCAATGGCAGACTAGTTAACCAACTAGTTATGTCAGTAATTTTGCAAACAAATACATTCTAAACTACTGTATTAATCAGAGCAATGACTAGTTAACCAACTAATTTGGCAACCAAGGACAATCTAAACTACTAGAGAGCACCTAAAGGCCAATTTAATGAGTGCTCTGCTTCAATACTACAGTGAGTTGACACGGCATGAATCAATTAGCAAGAAGCTAGGAACTGGCACTTATAGTGTGGTTGACGCACTTGTAGAAGATCAATCCATCATGCTCATCGGTGCTAGACCGGTAGAACCTCACCTGCTCGCCGCAATCCGGGCACCCGATCAATGGTACAACAACGGAGCGACCATGCAATGCAGAGTGATGGAGCTAGAAGACGACATGACGGCACAGACGGAGGAGGCGGAGCAGGGCGTCGGCAATGGCTGCGGCGGCGGAGGGCGTCGACGTCGGCAATGGCTATGGCGGCGGAGG
This sequence comes from Triticum urartu, assembly GCF_056163025.1. NCBI lineage: Eukaryota > Viridiplantae > Streptophyta > Magnoliopsida > Poales > Poaceae > Triticum > Triticum urartu. The sequence continues at coordinate 447,453,941 of NC_141876.1, forward strand.
GCCTCGACGTCGGCAATGGCTGCGACAACGGGGATGGGAGTTGGGCTAGGGTTTGGAGGAGAGGAAGAGGAGAGCGAGGGGATAAGCGAGCAGGCCGACCAGGTGCGCGGTCGGTCCGACCAGGTGCGACCAAGTACTTGCGATTTTGCAGAAACCACCCCGAACGGACTAGTATTGACCCAGGAACGACCAGGTGGTGGTCAAAGCCAAGCTGGCGGCCGCTGACTCGGCCAAGTCAGCGAATACGTAGACGAAATCATACATACGGACCAAAGTGAACCCTGTGCGCATGTACGTGGACCGTAGTTCGGGTATTTTGAAGTAGTGGTACTAAAGTGTCAACCGGCTCAAGTTTTATGACCTATAGTGATTTTTTTCTTTCCAAAAGCATGAAACCCGACGATCGTACGGGTGGCTCGACAAACTCTCCTAACACGCTACAACATAAATTGCATACACATGGATCAACACATTACAAGGATGACACAACTAGTCTCCGCAAAAAAAAGATACCATAGCTAGGACACCTAGACAAAGAACATCATACACCACCAAAGGGCTTGTTTGGTTACAAGGCATTTTCATAGGTTGCGTGCGCTAAATGATGCGGACCCATAGGGTCTGGATCAATAAAACGGTCCAAAAAACTGGGTGCACATACTGTTTGGTTGCATGTATAGTGGTTAGTAGCTTTCATGGCCTCTTATTTGGTTGTGTCGGCTTCTGGCAAGTGTTGTGAGAGAAGGATGCAACTTGGTACGAAAAACAATTCTCATCCCATGGTCCACGTGAGGCTACATGAGTGAAAACGTCTGTTCCTACTCAGTCGTTCTAGCTCAGCCAAGCTATGTGCTACTTTAAGAAGCATATGAGACTTCACGTAAGCTTCAATCCAGGACGGTGCAAAGTAGAAGAATATTTTTGATGCAGCTTATCTACCACTGTGTAGGCAACCAAACACGCCAAAAATCCATAGTGACAACCAAAACTATGATGGCAGGTCAATAGACTGAAGACCAACCATTAACCAGCCGCAGGCGCCTTCTCTATAGTGTCACTCTTCTTCATTTTTGACTAACTAGTAAATAACGTATCGTGTAGTGCACATTGATATCAGGTAGAAACTTGATTGTATGTTGGATATTACTCTATAGAAAATTAATTGCATGTTATATTAGGTAGGATATCACTTACACATTAATTACATGGATAGTTTATATTTGGTATATTATTAATTGCACATTAAACATGTTGAGCGCTTGACATTAGAGCAATATAGGTCGTTGGATTGATACTGCTTGATGGCTGGGATTTGTTAGATCTGGCCATTTGGTTCCTTTTATATTGGTATGTACCAGCAAAAGAGCCCGTCGTTGCAATGGGAGAGAAAATAACACACGCCCTTAACCCAATAACTATGACTCAACACCCTAATAGGTCCACATCCTTATTTTCACGTGGCATCACATTTGTATTACCAGCGGTGGTCTTGGTGCTCACACAATGAAAATGCTTTCAAATGTGCTCAGTCCTAAGGCGTCTCTCTCTTGGGCGCGCGCGCACGCACACTCGCTCTAAATAAGATGAGAAATATGTTGTTTTACCCACGAGGTTTTTAGAGGTGTGCATGCATGGTTATTGATGTTTTCTTTCCTCTCAATCTTGTTTTAATTGGTGTTTATTTGCAGTTCGGATCGCCGCCGGTACGAAAGAAAAATGAACTGTGCACTATAGATTAAGTTTGCACCAAAAAATATTCTAGAAATATTTAACAGCTAAAAATAACATCATATTAAGATTCTACACATTTTTCTAACCAAATTTCATATATTACATGTTAAAATCGGAGTTACGATTTAAAAGATATTGATAATTTTGTTTCAGATAAACTGCGGATTGGTTAACTGGAAAGTCACGGGGTTTTCTGTTAAAATGACAAAAAATGATTCAGCTACCTTAAATATGGATGGCGGGTTGATTAACTGAAATATCAGGGTTTTTTTGTGAAAATGAAAAAAAACAGTTTGGTTGTGAATTAAATGTGTACTGTAGGTTAATTTAGAGAAAACAGAGAGGGCTTTTCTGTAAAATGACATGACAGTGAGCAGGCAGAAGCACCCTGTGCTTTATTATTAGGTATAGATATAGATTATTGTGGAGCAAAAGCCCCATGGTTCTTTATTACTCACAAATTAGTAATTACCGCAAGTACAACCTATAGAAAAATGTACAAAAGCAAGAAAACATACCTCTATGAGTCTAGGTCCCAAGCATCCAAATTGGGATATACATGATATTTAACCCTATGGGCCAAAAGGGAAATGTCATGTACAAACTTGCACTTCCAAGAAAATATGTAGGGCCCTCCCCTAGAAAAACCAGCCCATTATGAATATAATCCAAATGTTCCAAGCAAAAACCAGGATCACTTCAAAGAAAACAATGGTGTCCAAAATCCTTTCTAGCAGCCATGATGCAATCTCATGTAGAAGACTCAAAACGCCATGATATCTACAAATATTCCAAATACGGATACTAAAAATGCAGGAGAAGAATAGATGATCTCTATCTTCATGAGTTAGTAGAGGCCATAGAACGCAATGGTTTTGATCCTTCACTAGTAAAAAACAGGGCTTTGGTCCAGGCCGGGTCAGCCCATTAGTCCCGGTTCAGTCTAGAACCGGGACCAATGTGGGCATTGGTCCCGGTTCGTGAGCCCAGGGGGCCGGCCGGGCCACGTGGGCCATTGGTCCCGGTTCATCTGGACCTTTCGGTCCCGGTTGGTGGGATGAACCGGGACCAATGGGCCTCGCTCCTGGCCCACCACCATTGGTCCCGGTTAGTGGCTTGAACCGGGACCAAAGGCTCCCCTTTAGTCCCGGCTCATGTCACCAACCGGGACCAATGAGGTGCCTATATATACCCCCTCGCGCAAGAGCAGAGCACACTGCTCTGTTTTTTCTGGCCGAGGGGGAGAGGGCTTTGTGGTTCTCTAGCTCACCTCCTATGCACATGAGGTGTTCGATGGAATGCCCAAGCCACACTACTTAAGCTTTCTCCTCTCGAAGCTCGACCTCCAAGCTCCATTTTCCTCGAGATTTGTCTAGATTTAGCGTCCGTCACGCCCCGTCCCCGTCTTCACCGCCGTCGATCACCCGCGCTGATCTCATCACGGACACCACCGTGGTGAGCCTGTTGTTCTTATCTTCTTTCTGAAAGGAAAAATATTCTTACTTGTATGTTTAGATAGATACTTGTATCATTTTCTTATATTTATTATTGCATCTTATATAGTGCGATGGTTTTGGTATCCGCCCCCGTCGGCCCTCGTCCTGTCTATGATTCGGATGTGGTATGTATATTATCTTTATAACTATTGGTTCATTTATTGTTTATGAAAATTATGCCGACCAACGTGACATAGATTTTATTTACCTAGGATGTATGTGAATCGGAAATGCCAACCGACCCTATTGTCGAGAGGTTAAATTTAGTTGAAGAAGAAAACAATTTGTTGAAGGAAAAAATAAAAAAAATTGAGGAGGAGAAGATGATATTGGAGTTGCATGTTGCGGATGTCGTCGATGATCACAAGATCAAGATGGATGCAATGCGCTTGAAGATTAGAAAGATTAGAAAATATGCCATTCATACCGAGGCTTGGTATCATTATGCCGTTGGATCAATTGTTACCTTGGTTGCGATTATGCCGTTAGATGAGAACTATGTATGCACTTTGGTTTTAATGTGATGATGAATTCTATTAATTTGGACACTTAATTATATATAATGCACGCAGATGAACCGGCAATGGATGTACGGTGACAGACACACCCGCGAGTACATTAAGGGCGTGCATGAGTTTCTCGATGCGGCTGAGGCAAACAAGCAGAATGGTTTTATGTGTTGTCCATGCACTGAATGTGGGAATACGAGGTCTTAATCTAACCGGAAAATCCTTCACTCCCACCTGCTTTACAAGGGTTTCATGCCACACTATAATGTTTGGACGAGGCACGGAGAAATAGGGGTTATGATGGAAGACGGCGAAGAAGAAGACTACGATGACAACTATGTGCCCCCTGAATACGGTGATGCTGCAACGGGGGGAGATGGTGAAGATCAAGAGGAACCAGACGATGTGCCCAATGATGCTGCAACGGGTGAAGCTGCTGAAGATCAAGAGGAACCAGACGATGTGCCCGATGATGATGATCTCCGCCGGGTCATTGTCGATGCAAGGACGCAATGCATTAGTCAAAAGGAGAAGCTGAAGTTCAATCGCATGTTAGAGGATCACAAAAAAGGGTTATACCCCAATTGCGAAGATGGAAACACAAAGCTCGGTACCGTACTGGAATTGCTGCAGTGGAAGGCAGAGAATGTTGTGGCTGACAAAGGATTTGAGAAGCTACTGAAAATATTGAAGAAGAAGCTTCCAAAGGATAACGAATTGCCTGACAGTACATACGCAGCAAAGAAGCTCGTATGCCCTCTAGGATTGGAGGTGGAGAAGATACATGCATGCCCTAATGACTGCATCCTCTACCGCGGTGCATACAAGGATCTGAACGCATGCCCGGTATGCGGTGCATTGCGGTATAAGATCAGACGAGATGACCCTGGTGATGTTGACGGCGAGCCCCCTAGGAAGAGGGTTCCTGCGAAGGTGATGTGGTATGCTCCTATAATACCACAGTTGAAACGTCTGTTCAAAAACGAAGAGCATGCCAAGTTGATGCGATGGCACAATGAGAACCGAAAGAAAGATGGGAAGTTGAGAGCACCCGCTGACGGGTCACAGTGGAGAAAAATCGAGAGAAAGTACTGGGATGAGTTTGCAAAGGACCCAAGGAATGTATGGTTTGCTTTAAGCGCGGATGGCATTAATCCTTTCGGGGAGCAGAGCAGCAATCACAGCACCTGGCCCGTGACTCTATGTATGTATAACCTTCCTCCTTGGATGTGCATGAAGCGGAAGTTCATTATGATGCCAGTTCTCATCCAAGGCCCTAAGCAACCCGGCAACGAAATTGATGTGTACCTAAGGCCATTAGTTGAAGAACTTTTACAGCTGTGGAATGAAAATGGTGTACGTACGTGGGATGAGCATAGACAGGAGGAATTTAACCTTAAGGCGTTGCTGTGACCATCAACGATTGGCCCGCTCTCAGTAAGCTTTCAGGACAGACAAACAAAGGATACCACGCATGCACGCACTGTTTAGATGACACTGAAAGTATATACCTAGACAAATGCAGGAAGAATGTGTACCTGGGCCATCGTCGATTTCTTCCGACCAACCATCAATGTCGAAAGAAAGGCAAGCATTTCAAAGGCGAGGCAGATCACCGGAAGAAGCCCGACATGCGCACCGGTGATCACGTGCTTGCTATGGTCAATTATTTACACTACGTAATCTTTGGAAAGGGTCCTGGTGGACTAGCTGTTCCGAATGACGCTGAGGGACACACACCCATGTGGAAGAAGAAATCTATATTTTGGGACCTACCCTACTGGAAAGACCTAGAGGTCCGCTCCTCAATCGACGTGATGCACGTGACGAAGAACCTTTGTGTGAACCTGCTAGGCTTCTTGGGCGTGTATGGGAAGACAAAAGATACACCCGAGGCACGGGAGGACCTGCAACGTTTGCACGAAAAAGACGGCATGCCTCCGAAGCAGTATAAAGGTCCTGCCAGCTACGCTCTTACGAAAGAAGAGAAAGAAATCTTCTTTGAATGCCTGCTCAGTATGAAGGTCACGACTGGCTTCTCGCCGAATATAAAGGGAATAATAAATATGCCAGAGAAAAAGTTTCAGAACCTAAAGTCTCATGACTGCCACGTGATTATGACGCAACTGCTTCCGGTTGCATTGAGGGGGCTTCTACCGAAAAACGTCTGATTAGCCATTGTGAAGCTATGTGCATTCCTCAATGCAATCTCTCAGAAGGTGATCGATCTAGAAATCGTACCAAGGCTAAGGAGTGATGTGGCGCAATGTCTTGTCAGTTTCGAGCTGTTGTTCCCACCATCCTTCTTCAATATCATGACGCACGTCCTAGTTCATCTAGTCGACGAGATTGTCATCCTGGGGCCTGTATTTCTACACAATATGTTCCCCTTTGAGTCCTAAAGAAATATGTCCGTAATCGCGCTAGGCCAGAAGGAAGCATCTCCATGGGCCATCAAACAAAGGATATTATCGGGTTTTCTGTTGACTTCATTCCTGGCCTTAACAAGATAGGTCTTCCTAAATCGCGGTATGAGGGGAGACTGACTGGAAAAGGCACTCTTGGAAGAGACTCATTAATATGCAGGGACGGATATTCTTGGTCTCAAGCACACTACACAGTTCTACAGAACTCTACCTTGGTGACCCCGTATGTCGATGAACACAAGAACAGTCTGCGCTCCAAACACCCGGAGCAGTGCGACGACTGGATTACATGTGAACACATCAGGACTTTCAGCAGTTGGTTGGAAACACGTCTCAGAGGTGACAACACTGTTTGTGATGAGTTGTACTTGTTGTCCAGGGGACCATCTTTGACTGTATTGACTTACAAAGGATACGAGATAAATGGGAATACATTTTACACGATCGCCCAAGATCAAAAGAGCACCAACCAAAACAGCGGTGTCCGCTTTGATGCAGCAACCGAGAGTGGAAAGGATACATATTATGGTTACATAGTGGACATACGGGAACTTGACTACGGACCTGATTTTAAGGTCCCTTTGTTTAAGTGTAAATGGGTCAATCTGTTAGGCGGGGGGGTATAGGTAGACCCACAGTACGGAATGACAACAGTGGATCTGAAAAATCTTGGGTACACTGACGAACCGTTCGTCCTAGCCAATGATGTGGCACAGGTTATCTATGTGAAGGACATGTCTACCAAACCGAGAAAAAGAAAAGATAAGGAAGCGAATACATCATTCGATGAGCCAAAGCGCCACATAGTTCTTTCAGGAAAAAGGGAGATCCTGGGAGTGGACGGCAAGACAGACATGTCTGAAGATTATGAAAAGTTTCATGAAATTCCTCCCTTCAATGTCAAGGCTGACCCAAGCACCCTGATAAACAATGAAGATTATCCACGGTTACAGCGCAATAAGCAAATGACACAAGCGAAGAAAAAGTGAAGACTTTCTCCCGCAACTATTATGATGATACCATGCCAAATTTGTAACACACGAGTATGCTATGCCAACTTTTTCAGAGTTCATTTGATAACTATGAATTTAGGTCGAATTTTCTCTATAGGTGCATCTATGTTCAAATTTTAACTATTCAAATTTGAAAACTAATGGCACTAACAGAAAGTTTATAATTTTTCTAAAACTAATGGCACTAACAGAAAGTTTATAATTTTGCTGACCTAAAAGCAAAAAGAATTAAAAAATAAAGCAAAAAACAAAAGAAAATAAATAATACAGAAAACAAAATAAAAAAAACTGGAAAAAAAATAAAAATAGCAACAATAAGTATTTTTTTGTAAGTAGAAACAAAATAAAATAAATAAAGCAACAAAGAAAACAAAAAACTAAAAAAGTGTTTTCAAATTTGAAAACTAATGGCACTAACAGAAAGTTTATAATTTTTCTAAAACTAAAAGCAAAAAGAATTAAAAAATAAAGCAAAAAACAAAAGGAAATAAATAATGCAGAAAACAAAACAAAAAAACTGGAAAAAATAGGGCTCACCCCTATAATATTTGTTATGACTAACTAAAATTACCAAATTGAGTATAATGATAAAACACAGTAATATTAAATAGCAGGAAAAAGATTGACTCAAAAATCAATTTTTATAGTAAAGTTATTCATAAACTAGTGATTCACACAAATTTAAAAAAAATCAAATTTAAACTATTCAAATTTTAAAACCAATGGCACTAACAGAAAGTTTATAATTTTTGTGACCTAAAATAAAAAAGAAATCACTACAAAACTATAAGTATTTAGTTCTAAGTAGAAACAAAAAAAACAAAAAAACAAAAAAGTGCCACCTACTGGGCCCCCACGGCCTGAATACAACTAGAAACCCTACCATGGGCCAGGATTCAGGCCCGCGGGAGGCCTAGTAGGCCCACATGCACAGATTGCAGTGTTAGGCCCGAAAGCCTGCTTTAGAGAGGAGCTCGAGAGGGAAGGCGCACCGCACCTTATAAACAGGTGCGCCTCCCTCTCAACTAGCGAGGTGGGACTAAATATTTGGGTTCGGGGCAGCACAGGCCTTTGGTCTCGGTTGGTGGCAGCAACCGGGGCTAAAGGGCGGCATTAGTCCCGGTTGGTGCTACGAACCGGGACTAATGCCCCCCTTTAGTCCCGGTTGGTGCCACCAACCGGGACCAAAGGCCTCTTTGGTCCCGGTTGGTGGCACCAACCGGGACTAAAGGGGTGCATTAGTCCCGGTTGGTTTCACGAACCAGGACCAATGCTCTTGCTATATAAACAACACTTGTCAAAAATTTCATTCAGTTCCTCATTCTCCCCGCCGCCGACGTCGCCCCCTGCCCCGACGGCCTGCTCCTCGTCGTCGTCGCCCGCGCACGTCGTCGCAGCCCCCGTCGTCACCCGCGCCCCGCGCCACCCCGTCGTCGCCCGCGCCGCCCCGACGTCGACGCCGCCCCCGCCGTCGCCCGCGCCCCGCACTGCCCCGAGCCCGCCGTCCTCGTCGCCCCTGCCCCGTCGCCGCCAGGCGCTGCCCCGCGCCGCCCCGTCGTCGTCCGCGCCGCCCCGACGTCGCCCGCGCCCCGCGCCGCCCCGAGCCCGCCGTCCTCGTCGCCCCTGCCCCGTCGCCGCCAGGCGCTGCCCCGAAGCCGCCCGCCCCCGCCAACGCCGTGGTCATCGCCGACGCCATCGCCGCCGCCGCCGTCGCCCTCGCCGGCCGCCCCCGTTGTGAGCCGCCGCCGTCGAGGCTCTGTTCATAGCATTTTTTTAATATATGTTTTTTCATATATGTATTAATTTTTTTGTTTATAGCTATATGATGAATGGATGTGGCTATATATGTATGTATGCATATAATGTTCATAGCATTTTTTTGTTTATATATGTTTTTTCATATATGTATTAATTTTTTATTTAGTTTGTTAGTAGATATCGATTTTAGGTTAGTGCATTTTAATTAGGTTAGTGTAGAGGAAAAAGTAAAATAAGGAAAAGGAAGAAAAGAGGAAGAAGGAAGAAGGAAGAAGAAGAAGAAGAAAAGGAAGGAGTGGAAAAAGGAAAATAAGAAGAGGAAGACTTCTTTTTTTTCTTCGATCTTCTCCTCTATTTTGTTCATGGATATATGCTAAAGAAAACGAGGGGGGTGATAGATGATGATGAGGGGTCGAGAGTGGGACGAGATGTCGAGAGGTGTCGAGGAGAGAAAAAAAATGTTATCAGGGACGAGGGTCATCGAGGGGTCGAGAGAGGGACGAGGGGTCGAGAGAACTAAATAAGAAGAAGAAGAGGAGAGGAAGAAGAGGAGAAATAAATAAGAAGAAGAAAAAGAAGAGGAGAAGAAAAAAGGAATAGTGGAGAAGAAGAGAAAATAGAATATATTCTATTTTTTCTTCTTCTCCACTATTCCTTTCTTCTTCTCCTCTTTTTTTTCTTCTTTTTTTCTTCGATCTTCTCCTCTAGCTATTCCTTTCTTCTTCTCCTCTTTTCTTCTTCTTCTTCTTCTTCTTCTTCTTCTTCTTCTTAATTTTTATCGGGAACGAGGGTGTCGAGGGTCGCCGAGGGGTCGAGGGTCGGGAACTAGGGTAGAGGGTCGAGGGTCGTTAAGGGGTCAAGGGTCGAGGGTTTCAGGGTCGAGGGTTCGAGGGTTCTATAGGGTCGAGGGTCGAGGGTTCTAGGGTCGTCTAGGGGTCGAGGGTTCCAGGGTCGTCGAGGGTTCGAGGGGTCGAGGAAATCCATGGCTTCATCATTAGCCGGAAGTAACCAGGGCATGACGAAGTCCTCCAAAATTATTTTGGAATGGTGTCCCGGATAGGATAATTTGCCTTTTTGTATGAATTTCAGCAAAGGCCTTCCAAATAACGATATTTGGAAGGTTCTTGCTAAACTTTGTACCAAAAAGCGAATTATCCTATCTAGGACTCCGTTCCAAAATAACTTTGGAGAGCTTCGTACCATCATGCACATGTTACTTTCGCCTAATGATGAAGACATGGTTTTGTTGAATCCTTTGACACTACGCAACCTCCCGACCCCTCGGCGATCCTCTCGAACATGAGAGGAAGAAGAGGATCTCCGAGGGGTTGAGGGTTCCAGGGTCGTCGAGGGTTCGAGGGGTCAAGGATCGCCGAGGGGTCAAGAGAGGTTTCCTAGTGTCAAAGTATTGAAGAAATCCATGGCTTCATCATTAGCCAGAAGTAACCAGGGCATGACGAAGTCCTCCAAAATTATTTTGGAATGGTGTCCCGGATAGGATAATTTGCCTTCTTGTATGAATTTCAGCAAAGGCTTTCCAAATAACGATATTTGGAAGGTTCTTGCTGAACTTTGTACCAAAAAGCGAATTATCCTATCTAGGACTCTGTTCCAAAATAACTTTGGAGAGCTTCGTACCATCATGCACATGTTACTTTCGCCTAATGATGAAGACATGGTTTTGTTGAATCCTTTGACACTAGGCAACCTCCCGACCCCTCGGCGATGCTCTCGAACATGAGAGGAGGAAGAGGATAAAAAAAGAAGAGGAAGACGAAAAAAAAAGAGGAGAAGAAAGAATAGAGGAGTTTTTCTCCTCTATTCTTTCTTCTCCTCTTTTTTTCTTCTTCTTCCTCTTTTTTCTATCGGGAACGAGGGTCGTCGAGGGACATAGATGTAGTGTCGTCGTTGTCGATATATACCCCCTCCCGATAGCTTACTATGATTAGGTAGCTAGTTCTACGTTTGGCACTAATATATCCATCTGTCATGTTTGAATAATAATTGCCATGTTGTAAATATTTGTAGAAACTATGGACACCGCCCTAGACGAAGCAAAAGAAGCGTTGTTGAGGGACATAATCGCAGAAGGAAGTGATGCCGTCTCGTTGTTTCTCAATGACACCGATGGTCTGGAAGGAGAGGGTGAACAATCTGGCTACGTTGACCTAATGCCGGTGCAAGAAGAAGAACATGAGGATGGCTCCGGTGACCCAATGCCGGTGCAAGAAGGAGACTGTGATGACGACTCCGGTGACCGAACCAAGTCCGGCCAGGTATATATATTAGTTAAGCCTGTGCTGACTAGATGATTGATGCATTCATTGTTTTGGTATGTACACATATTAATTAAGTCTTTGTTATTTTTTCTAGCCCTCCGGATCGAGCACAACTTCGGTAAAGAGACGAGGCCCGAAGAAAAAGTTGAGCTCGGGTGAAAAGTTTGAGATCATAGCAATCGCGCCCGACGGCCAACCGATTGAACCCCTCTGGACAAAGAGCGCATTTGTTGCTCAGTGCGGGGTTCTGGTTAGGGACAAGATCCTGATAAGCATCCAGCAATGGTTTAAGCCGGCTACAGAAGACCCTGAGGTGTCTTATGTCAATGATATGCAGAAAAATGATCTTTGGACTGAGCTGAAGTCAAATTTCACCCTACCGCCAGAGGATAATCCAGAGAACCCAGTTAAAGAGCGATTAATCAAGTCTTTTGCTCTTAAGAGGATGGCAGAACTATTCAGGAGGTGGAAGAAAGAGCTGAATAAGTTTGTCGAAAATAATGAGACACTAGAATTCAAGGACAGATATGAGAAGATCAGAGATCACTGGCCCGCATTTGTGGCCCACAAGACATCAGAAAAGAGTAAGAAGATGTCGGTGACAAACAAGCAAAATGCTGCGAAGAAGATGCTTCACCATCGCACGGGGTCAGGTGGCTACCTCGTAGCCCGGCCTAAGTGGGCCAAGACTGAGAATGATCTGGTTGATAAAGGGATCAAACCAGAGATAATTAGCTGGCCAGACCGTTGCTGGACTTGGTTCTTCGGGGCTGGCGGAACCTTGGACCCTGTAACAGGGAAGTGCATTTGGACGAACGATCAAATGGACATACCAGTCAGGAAGCTTAAGCAGTATATCGAAGCAGTGCAGCAAGGGAAGTTCTTTCTAGACAGAGAGAACGACGAGCTCACAATGGCCCTCGGGAATCCTGAGCACCCTGGACGGACACGAGGCACGCCAGGCTCCATTCCGTGGAAGGTTGGGTTTCCGGACGCAGGCGGTTACAAATCCCATGAGAGGAGGAAAAAAGTGCAGCAGACCCAAATGCAGGCGCTGCAAGCAAGGGTAGACGCAATAGAGGAACGAGAAGCAAATCGCAGCAAACGTACTGCCGAAGCCTCCCCCAAAGCTACCCCGCCATCTCAGTGCAGAAGCAGTGTGGCTTCCACCGAGCTGCTTCAGCCGGAGCATGCCTTGATGGCTCCTGCCAGCTATCCCGTGGATGCTATCACGGAGTCTCAAAATTGCCACCTTATGACGCAATAGATGAATTTGAAGGTCAAGGCGGCTGTTGGCTCTGTTTATCCTACTGAACCCGGCGCAACTTTTCATTGCCGGCCGATTCCAGAAGGATATGCTAGGGTGATGGTGGATGAAATAACGGAGGGATTTGAGGACCTCCAGCTTGACCACCCTACCAGTGAAGGGGAGACTCGGCTGGGGTCTGCTCTGAAGACTCCATGCCTATGGCGGAAGGAGCTCATCAAACTTCCGAACTGGACGCCTCTGCCTCCTCCTCCTCCTCCGGCGAGTCAGGGCACTCCGCCTCCTCCACCGCCTCCTCCTCCGGCGAGTGACGATCAGGGCCCTCGGCCGGCTCCTTCTCCGGCACGTGGCGGCACTCCGCCTCCTTCTCCGCCTGCGCCGACGTGCCCGAGCAGCCAGCCTCCTCCTTCTCCGCCTCGTCAGCAAGGGCGGAAGAGACCTGCCGCCGCTCCAGCTGCTCCGGTGCGTCATAGTTCTTCTCCTCCGCCTCGTAAGCAAGTAAAGAAGACAACCACTCCGTCTGCTCGGTCGGTGTCTAGCAGTACAACCAGAGGCGGGAGGACACACAGATTCGGTCCTTCTCTGAAGACTCCAGAGAAGTTACCATATGAGAGGACCCCGGAGGAGAACGCCGAGATCGTGCGAACCGAAGTGGATGACTGGTTTCAAGGGTTGAGAGCAAAGAGACATCCATCTCCGAAGGAGAAGGTAGATCCGGTGAAAGTGAAGTGCACTCTGGCTGCCCTGGCAAAACCACCCAAGTCCCCGCCGAAAGGCAACTATGAGCGCATTATTGCAAAGACATGGGCCGAGCGGAGCGGTCAGGAAGTACTGTCAGTGATCAAAGGCTGAAAGAACGACGAGCAGCTGGGAAACAAATTGCCCAGCTCGGCGAACAAGCGAAGCAATCGTGCCCCCCCCCCTCAAGGTGCCTAGCAACATCGTCGATCCGAGGATGGTGCCCGGTTATGGCAATGTTGACGATTACCTGCCCGACGATGTACATTATGATACCATGGAGGTGCAGATACACAGATATGAGTACGGGAAGCGTCTCGTCAAAGATGAAAAATCTTTAACAACGATGATGCGAAGATTACATGATTGGTACTTGAAAATCTGCAGAGAGTCTGGGGGGAGGAGTACTTTGTATGCGAGAGTTAAACCGGAGCATGACCTCGTTGGAATTGAACTATTGCCTATTCCATTTGAGGAGTTCTATCATTTTTTCAATCAATTGGCCCTCGATAAAACAACGATCACCTGCTACTGTCTATAAGTACTACTACTTCTGTCATTAAGTCTCTCTATATAGCTCATCTCTTTCATTGCATGTATTTATAATTATCCTCACTATATTATGCAGAATGAAGATCGCAGAATTGAAGAAAAGACAAATCGGTGATATTGGGTTCATTAACACATATCTCATAGATGCAACTGAGGTTCAACATCGTCCCGGAGATACCGAGGCCAACTTGCTACGATCATTCAAAAAAAATGAAAACAAAGCTATAATACTCTTTCCTTACAACTTCAAGTGAGTGTTACTGTCTTGTGCATATTCAGTTTCCCTTATATATTAGTCCAGGTTATAGTAATGTAATTGATGAGTTATGCATGCGTGTGCAGTTTCAACTATATTCTCCTAGAGATTAGGCTTGAGCAGGGAGTAGTAACCGTCTTGGACTCTAAATGAAAAGATCCCCAGGAGTATGCGGACATGACTGAAATCCTCAAGAAGTAAGTTAAATCGATCATTATCCACCATATCAGCAACTTTGTTCATTTCCTGATATCAAGTAATTGTTTTCTTTGTCCGGCAGGGTTTGGAGAAAATTCACCAGAACAGTTCCGAGACTGCCGAAGGAGCTGGAATTTAGACACCCAAAAGTAAGTACTATAGTAGCATGTTCCGCGCATCTCCTAGTGATTCAAGCGCTAGTTTCATCAATACCATTTAGCATTCTTGCTTATCAGTTTGATTGACCTCTATTTCTTGTAAAGTGGTTGTGGCAGGAAAAAGGGAATGATTTCTGTGGATACTACGTCTAGGAGTCCATCCGCCACACGACCTGTGAGCGGGGCGGGTACTCTGACGAACAATATGAAGTACGTAAATAACAACATTCACAATTTTATTTTATTACCATCATTTGTATTGAGTTTCATTCATTCATATATATATGTATTGACCCCCTTCTTCAAATTAGATGTTTCGGAAGCGGGATGAACTCCTAGCACCAGCTCGCATGCGAGCAATTCAAGAGGAATTGGCAGCATTCTTTCTTGACCAAGTGATCGCTGAAGACAGAGAATACTATGTGGACCATGAGTCCGTATGATTATATTTGTAAGAGATAATTATTATATATATGTAGCCGGTAGTGTCGGATAGATATACAAGAACTTGTTGTTCGACCAATCTCTCGGAGAAGGAGAGGTGGTCGATATCACTTCTCTCTGTATGCATATATGTTCATGACGATCTTCTGTTTCCTTCATTTGCTTACTAGCTAACTAGCGTGTCTAGTCCTCTCTATACGTATGTATAGTACGTAGCGTCGACCAAGCACGGACGTAAGAGAGGACACTTCTCTCTATTAATTATAGCTAGCTAACACAATATATGAAACACCTAAATTAACCCCCCAAAACCCCGAACCCCCCCTTTCAAAAAAAACAAAAACCCCAGCCACAGAAATGCTAACGCATGGATTCCTATTGGTCCCAGTTGGTGCCACCAACCGGGACCAAAGGGTCTCCTGCCTGGGCTCTGCGCACTGCCCACGTGGAGGCCCATCAGTCCCGGTTCTGGATTGAACCGGGACTAAAGGTACAGGGCATTAGTACCGGCACTTTAGTCCCGGTTCAGGAACCGGGACTAAAGGCCCTTACGAATCGGGACTATATGCCCTTTTTCTACCAGTGCTTCATTGTCCTTCAATGCCTACGCGGCAACATTTCTCATGTGTTAAGCCTGTCATTGACTAGGAGCCACCAAAACCCTTATTTTCATTGTGCATTTGCTCATCCAAATCCACTTGCAAGGATCATCAATTGGTAAATGACTATGCATGAGATGGTAAAAACTCTTGGCTGAATAAAAACCATTCTTAGCTAGCTAGGACCACACATTAGGAAATTTTATCTCTTTATAGAGAGGTCAAACTATTCTGTAGATACTAGAAATCCTACATGGCCTCTGAAGGAAATATGCCCTAGAGGCAATAATAAAGTTGTTATTTAAATTTCCTTATATCATGATAAATGTTTATTATTCATGCTAGAATTGTATAACCAAAAACTTCGTACATGTGTGAATACATAGACAAACAAAGTGTCACTAGTATGCCTCTACTTGACTAGCTCGTTGATCAAAGATGGTTAAGTTTCCTAGCCATGGACAAAGAGTTGTCATTTGATGAACGGGATCACATCATTAAAGAATCATGTGATTGACTTGACCCATCCGTTAGCTTAGCATGGTGATTGTTTAGTTTACTACTATTACTTTCTCCATAACTTATCCATGTTCCTATGACTATGAGATTATGCAACTCCCGAATACCGGAGGAACACTTAGTGTGCTATCAAACGTCACAACGTAACTGGGTGGCTATAAAGATGCTCTACAGGTGTCTTTGATGGTGTTTGTTGAGTTGGCATAGATCAAGATTAGGATTTGTCACTCCGTGTACCGGAGAGGTATATCTGGGCCCTCTCGGTAATGCACATCACTATAAGCCTTGCAAGAAATGTGACTAATGAGTTAGTTACGGGATGCAGCATTACAGAACAAGTAAAGAGACTTGCTGGTAACGAGATTGAACTAGTTATGATGATACCGACGATCGAATCTTGGGCAAGTAACATAGTGATGACAAAGGGAACAACGTATGTTGTTATGTGGTTTGACCGATAAAGATCTTCGTAGAATATGTAGGAACCAAGATGAGCATCCAGGTTCCGCTATTGGTTATTGACCGGAGATGAGTCTCGGTCATGTCTACATAGTTCTCGAACCCGTAGGGTCCGCA
The DNA here is from genome assembly GCF_056163025.1 of Triticum urartu. Taxonomy (NCBI): domain Eukaryota; kingdom Viridiplantae; phylum Streptophyta; class Magnoliopsida; order Poales; family Poaceae; genus Triticum; species Triticum urartu. Next base: position 447,470,460 of record NC_141876.1, read on the forward strand.
CGCTTAACGTTCGGTGATGATTGGTATTATGAGTTTATGTGTTTTGATGTACCGAAGGTAGTTTGGAGTCCCTGATGTGATCACAGGCATGATGAGGAGTCTCGAAATGGCCGAGACATAAAGATCAATATATTGGAAGCCTATGTTTGGACATCGGAATGGTTCCGGGTGAAATCGGGAATATACCGGAGTACCGGGAGGTTACCGGAACCCCCCGGAAAGTATATGGGCCTGATTGGGCCATAGTGGGAGAGAGGAGAAGGGAGTCTAGGAGGGGGCGCCCCCCAAGCCGAATCCGAATTGGGTGGGGGGCCGCCCCCCTTTCCTTCTTCCTCTCCTAGTCCAACTAGGGATGGGGGGAATCCTACTCCCGGTGAGAGTAGGACTCCTCCAGGGCGCGCCATACAGGGCCGGCCCTCCCCCCTCCTCCACTCCTTTATATACGAGGGAGGGGGCACCCCATAGACACACAAGTTGACAATCTCTTAGCCGTGTGCGGTGCCCCCTCGACCATAATCCACCTTAGTCATATCATAGCGGTGCTTAGGCAAAGCCCTGTTCCGGTAGCTTCGTCATCACCGTCATCACGCCGTCATGCTGACGAAACTCTCCCTCGATACTGAGCTGGATCTAGATTTCATGGGACGTCATCGAGCTGAACGTGTGTAGATCGCGGAGGTGCCGTAGCTTCGGTGCTAGGATCGGTCGGATCGTGAAGACGTTCGACTACATCAACCGCGTTGTCATAATACTTCAGCTTACGGTCTATGAGCTTACATGGACAACACTCTTCCCCTCTCGTTGCTATGCATCACCATGATAGATATTGCGTTTGCATAGGAATTTTTTTGAAATTACTGCGTTCCCCAAAAGTGGCATCTGAGCCAGGTCTATGCGTAGATGTTATATGCACGAGTAGAACACAAAGGAGTTGTGGGCGTAGGTATATACATATTGCTTGCCGTCACTAGTTGATTCTTGATTCAACGGTATTGTTGGATGAAGCGGCCCAGACTGACATTACGCGTACACTTATGCTTACGCGAGACTGGTTCTACCGACGTGCTTCGCACACAGGTGGCTAGTGGGTGTCTATTGCTCCAGCTTTAGTTGAATCGGATTCAATGAATAGGGTTCTTTCTGAAGATAAAAAATAAATCACTATACCGCATTGTGGTTTTTGATGCGTTGGTAAGAACGGTTCTTGCTCAGCCCGTAGCAGCCACGTAAAACTACCAACAACAAAGTAGAGGACGTCTAACTTGTTTTTGCAGGGCATGTTGTGATGTGATATGGTCAAGACATGATGCTAAATTTTATTGTATGAGATGATCATGTTTCGTAACGGAGTTATCGGCAACTAGCAGGAGCCATATGGTTGTCGCTTTATTGTATGAAATGCAATCACCATGTAATTGCTTTACTTTATCACTAAGCGGTAGGGATAGTCGTAGAATCAATAGTTGGCGTGTAACTCCACGAGACTGTTGCGCCTGGTGTCTTCCAGTTATTCGTTGTTGTTGCCTTGTCATTTGCTTGTGTGTCGCATCTTTGCCACGTCATCATCCGCATTGCATCAGCATGTTTTCAAAACTTGCATCCGTTCGGGTCTCCTAGTTCTTTCCGTCGTCCGTTCTGAGCCCGTCCACACTTGCACGCGCCCGCGGCACGTCCGAAATGTTATTTTATAAGTGGCCCGAAAATGTTCTCGGAATGGGATGAAAGTTGGCGTGCGGTGTTGTTTTGTTGTCAGTAGGCCGCCTGTCAAGTTTCATCGCATTCGGAGATCGTTTGATAGCCCAATCGTTAAACTATAGCGACATTATAGCCGGTCAAACGTCAGACGTTTTCGGTCTCCGGAGACAGACGCCGGGCCTCCCTCTCTCTTCTCTCGTCTCAGCCCGAGGCCTTCTGCACAGCCCACAAGCTCCAACCTACCCCTCCTCGCATCCGGAGCCGTCGGATCGCGATCGGAGGCTCCGAAAATCTTCTAGAACCCCAACCCTAGCCATTTTTTGCTATGAAAGGGAACCCTCCTTCCAAATCTGGACATTCCTTCCCCTGCTCGTTTTCTGCGCCCCCAAATCATCAGCCGCCACCTTCCTCATTTTCAGCGCCAGCATGCTCCCCCGCCGCCACATGTCGCCGTCAGCACCACCCAGCGCCGCCGCCACGTCAGCAGCGTCGCCGTGCACAGCCAACCCCTACGCGCCACGTCGCCCCTGCCTCCCTTCACCTCCCGCACGGGCCCGCCGGAGACCATCCGCGACCCGCCCCGGGCCGATCTGGGCCCGAAACGCCCGCACCGCCCCGCCGTCTTCGATCCGGATCGGGAGGAGCCTGATCCCAAGCTCCTCGCGCCGCCCGACCTTCTCCTCCCCGCCCGCCGGCGACCTAGGCCACCGGAGCACATCAGGGCTCGCCGGAGTGCCACTGGGGACGACCGCCTCCTCCCAGGTCGCCCGCACCTCGTTCCCCGTGCTCCCTTTCTTCCCGCTCTCCCCCCACCCAATCCTCTCACCTCTCTTTGCCCGTGGCCAGGTATCGCCGCCAGAGTGCCGCACCTCACCGTCCCACCGCCGGCCAGCCTTGTCGTTGCTGAAACAGGCCGGCCGCAGCGGCATGGGACGCTGCCGTCGATCGCTACCTCTCAGCGGCGCTAGTTGCCGTCCTCCCGCGCCCCGCCCGTCGATCGCGCGACGACATGATACATGTGAAGAACATTTTGTGCTACCTTGAAGACTTCAACAACGGTGTCCCGGAGGACGACAATGACGGCGCGACACGCCACCTCTGCCGCCGCCGGAAATAGTTTTTTGGGGGATTAATACTGTATCTCGAATTCTCGATCGTATGAATATAAATTTGCAGTGTGACTGAATGAAAGATATGGTTTGAATGAACTTGTGTGTTTCTCTCTTAATGTACATGCCTTTCAAATGATTTTCTTTTAAAATAACGTCAATGGTTTTTAAATATAAAACACTCATCGCAAACGTTTTAGTTAGAACACCCGTATGCAAACCGACAGCTTCCCTAGGAAGCCAAGGGTAAATGTGCCGAGAAGGATTTGTGCATCCCTTCAACGCAAACGGTTGTTTTGGATGACCCGTGTGCAACCATGTGGAAACAATCGGGTAAGATTTGCATCTGTCATATTGGGTATGTTGCCATTTGTCAAACTGGAAAGATTCACATTTGTTTATCTAGTAACATTGCCATTTGTCAACCTTGTAACACTACGATTTGTCAAAATATGTAGCTAAAAATCACTAGCACTATCTAATTTTTGCAACTAAAATCACTAGCACTATTCATATGGACACCACTAGCAGGCGTGAGTTGATGGACGCATATGAAATGTACCATTGATTACATACAACAAGTCATCAACCCACAACAACAATGAGGATACATGTTGGATTATAGATCATTTCCAACAAAACATTCTAGTAAAGTAAAGTTTTTCTCACACAACAAATAATAAAGCGATGAAATGAACTTCAACTCAACCACTCGTCGGCATTGGAAACGCTTGCTTTGAACCAGAAGTGATTCTCTGGGAAGGTCCAGCTACTATCAATCTCGAGACCAACGCATGACTGATCATCCAGGCTGCAGCGGCCTATTTCAATACCCATATTGTGATAGCCATGGTAGGGAATCATAGCAATGTTCAAGGTATAGATATATTTGCTTCTCGTAAATGGTAGTAACGTTGTGTCAATAGCATCTGGATCGCCTTTCACCATCATTGGATAGTTTAGTCCAAGGAAGAGCGAGTTTTCTCCAAGACTATCAATACTGAACCAGGGAGAAGGTGTTCGCGCTAGAACACTAGTATCCATCCTGAATACCCTGCAAAGGATGTTGGAATAGGTCTAGAGAGTGCGACCATGCGAGACAACACATGCTTGCTTATTAACATCAGCACTGCCCTGTATACAGACAAGAAGAGGTGATCCATCGTAATAAGTTTCCAGGTGATACGTCTCCAACGTATCTATAATTTAGGAAGTATTCATGCCAATATATTATTATTCTTAGATGTTTTAAAATCATTTTATAGCAACTTTATATAATTTTTTGGGACTAACTTATTGACCCAGTGCCCAATGCCAGTTGCTGTTTTTCTGCCTGTTTTTTACATCGCAGAAAATCAATATCAAACGGGGTCCAAACACCACAAAACTTTTTGTGGATTTTTTATGGGCCAGAGGACTCCCGATGGGCCAGAGCTGCACCTGGGGGGTGCCCCGAGGGGGGCACAACCCACCAGGGCATGCCAGGGCCCCCTGGCGCGCCCAAGTGGGTTGTACCCACCTCGGTGGCCTCTCGCACCCCTTCTTTGCACTATAAATTCCCAAATATTCTGAAACCCCTCGGGGTTAACCTAGATCAGAAGTTCGGCCACCGCAGGGCTCCGTAGCCACCGAAAACCAAACTAGACCCATTCCGGCACCCTGTTGGAGTGGGGAATCAGCTCCGGTGGCCATCTTCATCATCCTAGCGGCCACCACGATGAGGAGGGAGTGGTCCACCCTCGGGGCTGAGGGTTTGTACCGGTAGCTATGTGTTTAATCTCTCTCTCTTGTGATCTATATCGCGGGCTTTGTTAATATGATCATATGGTGTTTTCCCCTCTCTATCTTGTTGTGATGAATTGAGTTTTTCCCTTTGAGATTTCGTGGTTATTGGATTGAATACTTTTATGGATTTGAGAACACTTGATGTATGTCTTGCAAGTGAATACTTGTGGTGACATTGGGGTATCGTATTGATTCACTTGATATATGTTTTGGCACTCAACTTGCGGATTCCCGCAGTGACATTGGGGTAATCTATGCATAGGGGTTGATGCACGTACTTTTCCTTGTTTCTCCGGTAGAAATCTTGGGGCACTCTTATAGTTATTTGTGTGGATTGAGTATTATGAATATGAATTTTCTTTGGTGTTATTCTAGTACGAACTCTAGGATAGATCGAATGGAGAAAATAGCTTTGCGTTATTTTCGTACGAACTCTTGAATAGACCGAACAGAAAGAATAGCTTTGAGGTGGTTTAGTACCCTACAAACAATTCCTATCTTTTGTTCTCCGCTAATAGGAACTCGGGAGTGATTCTTCGTTACAGTTTGAGGGATAATCATATGATCCAACTACGTTAGCACTATTGAGAGATTGCACTAGCCAAAGTACGAACCATAGGCCTTGTTTTTAAGCATTACGATACCGTTTTTGTTCCCGTTTACTATTTGCTTCCTTGCTGTTTTTATTTATTCAGATTATAAAAATATATTTCTACCATCAATATTACACTTTTATCACTATCTCTTCACCGAACTAGTGCACCTATACAATTTGCCATTGTATTGGGTGTTTTGGGGACACAAGAGATTTCTTGTATTTGGTTGCAGGGTCGTTTGAGAGAGACCATCTTCATCCTACACCTCTCACGGATTTATAAACCTTAGGTCATCCACTTGAGGGAAAATTGCTACTGTCCTACAAAACTCTGCGCTTGGAGGCCCAACACGTGTCTACAAGAGTAACGTTGCGTAGTAGACATCAAGCTCTTTTCTGGCGCCGTTGCCGGGGAGGTGAGTGCTTGAAGGTATATCTTTAGATCTTGCAATCAAATCTTTTAGTTTCTTGTTTTATCACTAGTTTGGTTTATAAAAGAAAACTACTTGCATCATATTATTGATCATCTTTATAATGTATTTCTTGAAAATGATGGTCCGGAAAATTGTGCTCAATTGTTAGAAGAAGAAATCAATGAAATGTTTGGCACAAAATATTTGAATGATGAGCATGATTGCAATGTTGATAGTATGAATTCTTTGAATATCCATGATGCTAATAATATGCAAAGCCATAAGCTTGGGGATGCTATATTTGATGGATATGATATTTTTGGTCCCCCAAGTTTTGATGAGAAAATTTATTATGATGAAAGCATGCCTCCTATGTATGATGATTATGGTGATGACATGTATGCTATAAGGAATAGTGATAACCATGAAACTTGTCATCATGATTTTAATTTTCAATCACATGATAGTTATTTTGTTGAGTTCGCTCCCACTAATATTCATGAGAATAAATTTTCTTATGTGGAGAGTAACAAAATTTCTATGCTTATGTATCATGATTTTTTTTATGTGATGGTCATATTGTTGAATTCATTCATGATGCTACTGAAAATTACCATGAGAGGGGAACATATGCTTTTACATATTGCAATAATATCAAGTTTCCTCTCTATGTGTTGAAAATTTTGAAGTTGCACTTGTTTAGCCTTCCTATGCTAGTTGATTATTGTTGTCATAAATTACTTGCTCACAAAATCCCTATGCATAGGAAGTGGGTTAGACTTAAGTTTGCTTGCCATGTGATTCATGATGCTCTCTTTATGTTTCAACTCTTATCTTTTATGTGAGCATCATCGAAATCATCATGCCTAGCTTAAAACGCATAAAAGAAAAGCGCTTGTTGGGAGACAACCCAACACTTTTGCCTACTGTTTTTGTGTGTTCACATGATTAGGCTACTTTAGTAATCATGTTTTATTGCTTTCGTTTCAATAAAGTGTCAAGTAAGACCTTTGGGGTGGCTTACAGTGATAGTTGATTTGATCTTGTTGAAAAACAGAAATTTTTGCACTCAGGAAAACAATTCTCATTTTTAACTGAAGCATGATAAAATGCTGATTCTTTATGCAGAAGACCAATAGACAAATTTCTCAGTTGTCCTAATTTTTTAGAATTTTTTGAGTAGCAGAAGTATGGTTGGAGTACAGATTACAGCACACTTTACAGAATGTTCAAAAAGAATGTGATAAAATTCTGAAACTTTTTGCAAAATGAGCTCTGATAAATTTTATTCAGTGTGGTAAATTTTCATAATGTTTGGAGTTAGGGAAGCATTATACTCTTGCATTCTTTACAGAATGTACTGTTTTGGCAGATTGCTGTTATGTTTGCATTGTTCGCATATATTTGCTTGTTTAATGATTATATTTGAGGACATGAGTATTAAATATGCAGAGGCATTTAGTATGCAATGTTGAATAATAATTTTAGTGATTTTCTATAGTAGAGAATGATAAGGTTTTTGCATTAGTTTATACTAACTTATCTCATGAGTTCTTGTTGAATTTTTTGTGGAAGAAGCTTTTTGAGATTTAGGAAAACCGTGATATGAGCAGAATTAAGGAGACACAAAAGCTCAAGCTTGGGGATGCCCAAGGCATCCCAAGATAATATTTCAAGAAGTCTCAAGCATCTAAGCTTGGGGATGCCCCGGTAGGCATCCCACCTTTCTTCTTCAACAATTATTGGTTAGTATCGGTTGAGCCTAAGTGTTTGCTTCTTCACTAGATGTGTGCTCTTCTTAGAATGTCATTTTATATTGCTTTGCTTGTTGTTTTAATAAAGTACTTAGATATGAAAGTTTTTAAATAAAATAGAGTCGTCAAATAGTTGCCAGAGAAGCTAGGTAAGCGGCATTCACATCCCGTCAACAAAGTTCTTTTCTATGTCATTTACTCTTGTGCTTTACTTATTCCCTCTGAGTAAATTGTTGAATAAATTGAATGTCATGAAGTTGAAATCATATCATGCCTAGTGGTAGCTTCACATTGGGTTTAGAAAGTGAAATCTTTTGAGGCTTGACAATCACAATATTGGTCGTACAAGCAATTCACGAATAATTAGTATAAGGAAGAGAACTTACATATAAATACACTATCATGGAAATCATTTGTCATTGTGAGCCCCCATCAAAATATTATATGCCAATTTTTAACGTTGGACAAGGAAGACAACATAATGGTTTATGTTTGTTCATATTCACACAGAAGTTATATTGTCATAGATCCTTCAACATGTGGTGCTTGCCCCCCATCTTTGCTAGCCAAAAATTCTGCACCAAGTAGAGACATCAAGGGCCTCGTGATCCGGTTCGGTGTCGCCAACCGCATCATCACCGAAAACGGTTCCCAGTTTACAAGCAACCTCTACAGGTTATATTGTGCTAACTTGTACGCCTCCAACGTATCTATAATTTTTGATTGTTCCATGCTATTATATTATCTATTTAGGATGTTTAATGGGCTTTAATATACCTTTTCATATTATTTTTGGTACTAACCTACTAACCAAAGGCCCGGTGCAAATTGCAGCTTTTTTTTGCCTATTTCCGTGTTTCGCAGAAAAGGAATATCAAACGGAATCCAAACGGAATGAAACCTTCGGGAGAGTTATTTTTGGAACAGACGTGATCTAGGAGACTTGGAGTTTAAGTCAATAAATAAGTGAGGAAGCCACGCGGTAGGGAGGCGCGCCCAGGGGAACTTTTTAGGTGACTCCGTTAACGATAACTCTACCTGTTTTCCAGGATCCATATGTAGCTCTCCCCTGGTTTCGGCATGTTAAATAGCCTATTGCTTATTGCATTATTTGTATCAATGCGCCTTGACGTACTAATTACATTACAATGAAAAAAGTTTGTAGATGGAGCTTTAGGACCCCAGCTTTTTACCTTTACGTCTTGTCTGTTTTCTTTCTCTCTTTTCTTTTTGACATTCCCTGTCGATAACCCCATCAGGTAGCACCCGTACACTTTGGTATGTCTGATGTTTACCAGGGGCTTTATAGGACCTTACACTACGACAACAAAAGTCCGAACACTTCCTATAAGTATAGTTCGGCACCCCAAATTTAGCATTCTATGCATTGGCTCCGAATCATGTCTTTGGTCATTAGTTGGGTTGCCCGGCTCCTGTGCTTGCTACCCTACGTTCCGCTACATCGTCTAGGGTAGTAAATGGAGAACTACTGCGATTGTGTCCTGGTCTAAACCAGATGAGCAGATCAGTAGAGAATACTGAAAACTGACTGTCATGAGGCGGTGAGAGCTGGTGAGCTGTTCGAAAGTCTCAAATCGTTGGAGATTTTTCTGCATTTTGTGAAGGATCAGTACTTCCCGATCAGACGCTGACAACACTTTGGTTCGTATACCAGGGGCTGCGCCTACGTTTTATTATAAAACTCCTATGGCTAAGTGAGGGCGTTCAAGCCGCATAGTGTGGTTGCCTGGTTCGTTGCGCTAAACAACTCCTTCAAGGACCATATAATTGGATCAAGATTGTTTAGATCCCATCTCGAACACCTCCGTACTACCCACGCGAGGGCAAAAGCCGACGACTGGTTAACCCTCAGATTTCATACAACACGACCGCACAGGAGGAAACAATCAAAACATAATAAAAATTATATATTACAAAGCGGATTTGTTTATACAAGGCAAAACCTGGATGTATTCATTCAAGAATAACATCCTGCCCGCACTGTGTTGCTATAAGTCGAGACCCCTCCAGAACATCTTCAAAATATTGCTCGGGTGTGCGGTGCTCCTTGCCCTCCGGCGGCCCCCTGGCCACCTCGACGACATCCATCTTTGCCCACCACATCTTGCAACGAGCGAAGGCCATGCGGGCATGCTCGATGCAGACGGATCGCTTGATGATGTCTAGCGGCGGACAAGCCTCCACCACCTGCTTCACAAGGCCGAAATAACTACTAGGTATAGCTTCGGCCGGCCATAATCAGATTATGAAATCCTTCATGGCCAGTTCGGCCACCCTATGCAGCTCGACCAACTGCTTCAGCTGATCAGAAAAGGCCACCAGTTGTTCTGGCATAGCATACTGCGACCAGAATAGCTTCTCTGAAGAATCCCATTCCCTGGCTCGGAAGAACTCCGCAGCATCGGATACACTGCGCGGAAGATCCACAAAAGTCCCTGGGCAACTCCAAATCCGTGTTAGTAAAAGGTACTTCCTCTCCACATACTTGCTTTGCATGTTAAATGCCTTGCTTGCTACGATCTTCTTCGCCTCCTGGATCTCATGGAGAGCATCCCGGGCCTCATTCCGTGCAGCCTCTGCGCTCTGACGAGCCTTGGTAAGTTTGGCCTCTCGGGCGGACGCCTCGTGCTCCAAAGCTTCAAACTTCTTCACCACGTCTTGGAGCTCCTGCTGGACCTCCCTGACCCGAGCCTTAAACTTCTTACGGGCGGCTTGCTATTGGACAGCCTTCCCCTCGGCTTCGGCCAGGGCCTTTCTCAGGGCCTTGACCTCGGTCGTCGCTTCTGTACAAATCATGGCATTCTGGTCATCACATACAATTTTCTTCTTTTCGAATATATAACAGGTTATTGCTTACCTTGTTTCTCCTGGAGATGCCTATTCGCTTGGCCCAGCTCCTCCTCGGCCTCCGCTAGTTTCTGCTTCAATCCAGAAACTTCGGCAGTATGCGAGGCCGCGGCTAGCAATGACGCCTGCATTTCAGAAAAATTAAGTCAGTTTCCTGTTAAAACGAGATTGATCCTCCGTCCGGCTTTTTCTTTCCGAACACCGGACAGTGTCTCAGGGGAAACTAGTCTACACTAGGATTTTCTCCTTGTTCGGCGTCTCTTACCTCAAAACCTGTCAGCAAGCTGCTGCAGGCTTCGGTTAATCCGCTCTTGGTGGACTGAACCTTTTCAATCACCATGCCCATAAGGGCATGGTGGTCATCCATAATGGAAGCGCCTCATAGCGCCTCCAGCAGGTTATCCGGTGCCCCTGGTTGGACAGGGGCCACTGGCGCAACAGGCATCCCCCTTATTTCGAAGGAGGGTGCGTACTGGATTCCGGAGCCGCCTCGGTCTCCGGAATTGAGTCCGGTTGAGGGTTGAACTATGTACGGCCCTCCCCGCCAGTCTCATTGGGGATTGAGTCCCCTTGGTGTTCAGCGATGGAGGTTTCGCCTTCAGGCGCCGCCTGAGCCTCTCCCCCACCTAAGACAGTCCTCCAGGACAGCACCTCCACATCCTCCTTGGTCTTGGGGGAGTGTGCGTCTGGCAGGGAGTCGCTGGCCATCGCCTTGGAATCCAGCGAGCCTCCCGACGAAGATCGCTGGGAGCTGTTATGGGCCGGACAACAATAACATTTGCCAATCGTTTCAATACAATGAGGAGGAGCTTTATGGGCGGATAAGGTATTAGTACTTATGATGCGGCCAGAGGCTTATCGCGGGGGCGTCTCTCTGGACTGTCATCCACATCTCATGTGGAGTTACCCGCTAGGGAGCCCTTCCCCTTTTTGGGCGCCTCCGCCTCCAGAGTTGTGGAGGCCGCCTTCTTCTTCCTCCCCCCATCGGCGGGAGAGTCGCTCTCCTCCTCCTCATCCACGTCGTCTTCGGCAGTGGGGGAATGGGCCTTGTCTTCGGACACCGCGTCCGAAGTGCCCTTGCGGCGGGGGCCACTCCGGACCCCCTTGGCCTTTCCCGTGGCCTTCTTCTCTAGTGCCTTGTAAGGCGCCGGCTCCAGCATCTTTTCTAAGCGCGGGGTGACTGGCTCCTCGGGCAGGGGATCCGGACACCGAATCTTCTTCTCTTGCTTCAACCAGTACTGAAAAAGCAATGGTAATGAAAGCATTAGATACCACCCTTGAAACAAGCAAGTAAGGGATGTGTTAAAAATAACATACCTCGTTGGGGAGGTTATTTATGTCGTGGCCACAATTCGAATCGGTGGCCGGCGGTATCTTGTTGCCCTTCAAAAGCAACTTCCAGGCATCTTCATGAGTCGTTTCGAAGAACCTCACCAAGGTATGGTGTTTCTTCGGGTTGAAGTCCCATAGAGGACGGCTTCGGCTCTGGCAGGGGAGGATCCGGCGCACCAGCATCACCTGGATTATGTCGACGATCTTGATATCCCTATCGATCATGCTTTGGATGCACGTTTGCAGCGCAATCAGCTGATCCAACGGACACCAGTTTGGGCTCTTCTCGACCCAAGAGGCGAGCCGCACGGGAGCGCCGGAGTTGAATTCGGCAGCTGCGGCCCAGGTGGCATCGCGGGGTTCGGTGATGTAGAACCATAGCTTCTGCCATTCCTTGACAGATTCCATGAATGTGCCTTTTGGCGAAGAAACATTGGTGAGCTTGCTCACCATTTCTCCCCCGCACTTTGCATGCTGTACGTCCACCACCTTGGGCTTCACGTTGAAGGTTTTGATCTATAACCCGAAGTGGGGGTGGATGCGGAGGAAGGCCTCACACACGATGATGTACGCCGAGATATTGAGGAAGGAGTTCGGGGATAGATTGTGGAAATCTATCCCGTAGTAGAACATAATCCCGCAGACCAAGTGGTGGAGTGGAAACCCTAGCCCGCGGAGGAAGTGTGGGATGAACACTACCCTCTCATTGGGCTTCGGTGTGGGGATGATCTGTCCCCGGGCTGGAAGACGGTGTGCGATTTCCTTCGCCAGGTACCCAGCCGCCCGAAGCTCGGCGACGTTCTCCTCCTTAACGGAGGAGGCCATCCACTTGCCTTGACCTCCGGATCTGGACATGGTTGAGTGCTTTCTCGAGACTAGGGGAATGAGAACTTGGGTGCTAGAGCTCAAGGACGGAGATGCAGGAGGAAAGTGTGGGGGAAGAAGGAGGAATCTTATCTCCTTATAAGGGTGGTGAATATCGAACGCCCCCCATTCTCCTTAAAATTTGCCTGCTCCCAAGGCTGTGTAAACGACACGGTTGGGTTACCCACGCCCATATTGATGAGAATCCCGTGATAAGGGGACATGTTCTCTACTTTGACAAGATGTGCTAATGACAACCACGTCTCGAAACGTGGGGTGAAAAATGGTTCGAAATTATAACCGGACAGGCGTGACATCACATTACTAAAGTTGTTAGTGGATGGGACTCGTGTGTTATTATATTCTCCCTACGATTGTGTGCGGTGTGTGTTATAGGTCCGGACACAATCAATTTGTCCGAAGACTATTCAGGAGTTCGGAAGGAGGAACCCGCCTTGCAATGCCGAAGACAGCACTACGCGCCGGATACCTTGTCATTTAAGCCAGGTTCAGGGGCTACTGAGGGAGTCCTGGACTAAGGGGTCCTCGGGCGTCCGACCTGTTATCTATGGGCCGGACTGATGGGCTGTGAAGATATGAAGACCGAAGACTGTACCCGTGTCCAGATGGGACTATCCTTGGCGTGGAAGGTAAGCTTGGCGAACAACTATGAGGACTCCATATTATGTAACCGACTCTATGTAACCCTAAATCCCCCCAGTGTCTATATAAACCGGAGGACTTAGTCTGGATAGGGGATACTCAATACCTTAGTCATATAGGCTAGACTTCTAGGGTTTAGCCATTATGATCTCGTGGTAGATCAACTCTTGTAATACTCATATTCATCTATATCAATCAAGCAGGACGTAGGGTATTACCTCCATCAAGAGGGCCCGAACCTGGGTAAAACTTCGTGTCCCTTGTATCCTGTTACCATCAACCTTAGACACACAGTTCGGGACCCCCTACCCGAGATCCGCCGGTTTTGACAACGATACTAATCTACTAACCAAACGCCCAGTGCAAATTGCTGTCTTTTTTTCGTATTTCTGTGTTTCACAAAAAAGGAATATAAAATGGAATCCAAACGGAATGAAGCCTTCGGGAGAGTTATTTTTGGAACAAACGTGATCCAGGGGACTTGGAGTTTCCGTCAAGAAAGAAGAGAGGAGGCCATGAGGCAGGGAGGCGTGCCCAGGGGGTAGGCATGCCCCCCACCCTCATGGGCCCCTCGTAGCTCCACCGACGTACTTCTTCCGCCTATATATACCCATACACCTTGAAAACATCTAGGAGCACCACGAAACCCTATTTCCACCGCCGCAACCTTCTGTACCCGTGAGATCCCATCTTGGGGCCTTTTTCGGCGCTCCTCCGGAGGGGGAATCGATCACGGAGGGCTTCTATATCAACACCATAGCCTCTCCGATGATGTGTGAGTAGTTTACCATAGACCTTCGTGTCTATAGTTATTAGCTAGATGGCTTCTTCTCTCTCTTTGGATCTCAATACAAAGTTCTCGTCGATTCTCTTGGAGATCTATTCGATGTATTTCTTTTTGCGGTGTGTTTGTCTAGATCCGATGAATTGTGGGTTTATGATCAAGATTATCTATGAACAATATTTGATTCTTCTCTGAAATATTTTATGCATGATTTTAATATCTTTGCAAGTCTCTTCGAATTATCAGTTTGGTTTGGCCTACTAGATTGATCTTTCTTGCAATGGGAGAAGTTCTTAGCTTTGGGTTCAATCTTGTGGTGTCCTTTCCTAGTGACAGTAGGGGCAGCAAGGCACGTATTGTATTGTTGCCATCGAGGATAAAAAGATGGGGTTTATATCATATTGCTTGAGTTTATCCCTCTACATCATGTCATCTTGCCTAATGCGTTACTCTGTTCTTATGAACATAATACTCCAGATGCATGCTGGATAATGGTCGATGTGTGGAGTAATAGTAGTAGATGCAGAATCACCTCGGTCTACTTGTCGCGGACGTGATGCCTATATACATGATCATGCCTAGATATGCTCATAACTATGCGCTTTTCTATCAATTGCTTGACAGTAATTCGTTCATCCACCGTAGAATTTGCTATCTTGAGAGAAGCCACTAGTGAAACCTATAGCCCCCGGGTCTATCTTCTGTCATATTATTTTCCTATCAATTTGCTATTTCTATTTTGCAATCTTTATTTTCCAATCTATACAACAAAAATACCAAAAATATTTATCTTATTATCTCTATCAGATCTCACTTTCGTAAGTGATCGTGAAGGGATTGACAACCCCTTTATTGCGTTGGTTGCGAGGTTCTTGTTTGTTTGTGCAGGTACTAGGGGACTTGTGTGTTACCTCCTAATAGATTGATACCTTGGTTCTCAAAATTGAGGGAAATACTTACGCTACTATTCTGCATCACCCTTACCTCTTCAAGGGAAAACCAACACAAGCTCAAGAGGTAGCACTAACCTTCAAATGCAGATATGCTACATTTTGCTGGTGCACCCACGGAGCAACGGCCAGGTCGAGCGTGACAACACGGAGGTCCTTAGGGGCCTCAAGGCTAGAAGCTTCAATAAGAAGCTTGAGGCCAGTGCCAGGGGCTGGCTGGATGAGATGCAGCCCGTGTTGTGGTCCATCTGCACCATTGCAACTAAGCCCACCGATGAACCTCCATTCTTCCTCGTCTACAGGGCTGAGGTGGTGCTTCCAGTTGAGATCAAGCTTGGTTCCCCATGGGTCTTAGCATTCGATGTGGCGCACTAGGATGTCGCAAGGGGAACCGATCTCGTGCTCGGCGAGGAGGCTCGTTGCCTAGCCTCCCGCAATGCTGCGAGGTACCAGTAGGCCCTGCGGCGTTACCACGGCCGCAACATCCACTCCCGGACTCTCGAAGTCGGAGACCTCGTCCTGAGGCGGGTCCTCTCCAGGGAGGGCCTTCACAAGCTCTCGCCCATGTTGGAGGGCCCATTCAGGGTTGCCCGCGTCTCCAGGCCTGGCACCGCTTGCCTGTAGACAGAGGACGGGGTCCCCGTGCCAAACGCTTGGAACATCCAGCAACTCCAGAAGTTCTACCCAAGGAACTCTCACATAATAACGAGTTGGGATGTACACGCCCCGGAGTCTCCCGGTGCGCCGTTCCACGCCCAATTGGAAGCCCCATGCTCCGCGTTGGCGAAACAGTCAAACAACGACTATGCCCTCCGGCTTCATGATGGTCTTCATGGCCATCAGGGATGAACTGCGCGATCATATCATCCAGATGGTCCTCAACCCAATCCCCCAGGGCCTCGAAGTCGAAATCAATGTCGGAGCGAAGGAGGTTACTGAAAATGTGCATCGACACCCGTGCCAGGAGATCACGGCTCTCCTTCTCCATGAGTCTGCGCACCCTCTCCGCGCCTCCTTCTAGCCGCTTCACAATCCTGGTGAAGAAGGCAAGGTAACCGGCGTCGTTGGGCACAAGCGGGCTGGAGACGCTATCCCTCTTAGCGTAGTTCAATGCGCGACGAGCCCTTTGCTCGAGGTCGCAGAACATCTCGGAGTGCATGTGTTACAGGCACCGACCTCGGCTAGCCTCGTCCGCTGCTCGTTCTGTGAGGGTGGTGACATCACCCACCTGCTGATAAAGGGATGCTAGCTCGGCTTCGGCCGCGGCCTGGGCGTCTAGCGCGGCCTTCTGGCGCCTCTCTGCCTCGGCCAGCTTCCCCTTGAGGTTGTCAATCTTGCCCCTCAATTCTTCGTGCCGTGCACAGAAACAGGTCTCCTGAAGCTTCAATTTCTGACGATGGTCCTTGATGAGGGCCCGATGGGCTGCCGCGACCCCCTCGTTGATCTCGATCTGAACCTCCGCCTCCCAGGAGGCCTGAGAAGCCTCCGTGGCCATTACTTGGAGCCGCATCACCTCCAGCCACTCATGCTCCAGGCTTTGCTCAGACGCCTCTAGCGCCAGCTGTCCTCGAGAGCACGAAGCCCTACTTCGTGCATCGGTGGCTCTTCTATTGAAGCGCTCAAGCTGGCTCCACGCGCCTGGGCTTGCCGCTCGAGGACGGCGAGTGAAGCCAGAAGTTCCCGCTCGCGATTTTGTACGGCTTCGCACCGTCGTTCTGCGGCCTCGAGCAAAGGTTGACGGCGACCTCGAGCCGGTGCTACTCGCGCGCCAGGCGCTGATCCTCGTCCTCAAGATGCTGGTCAACATGGCGAACCTCCACTTCGAGCCGGTTCAGCACACCCGTCGCGTCCTCAAGGATGCCATGCCAAATGAAGCCACGGCTACGCGCAAGCTCCGATGCCTGACCGGGGCTTTGCTCTATGCTCCAATCCATGGTGGAGGCAAGGGACGGCCCGGGGTCAGCCGCCTCCCCGTCCGACTCTCCTGCCCAGGGCGTGGCCCTACGCGAGATTGACGACCAGTTCGTTGGGGTCGTCGACTCACGAAAGACCGGGCCACTGGCAAGAATTCGTGAGGGGAGCCTCGGGGCCATCCTCGCAAGCCTGATGTTGTGTCTGATGAAGGGAGCTAAAGACGCGGAGCCGAGGCCCGCTAGGAGTCGCCTCAGGAGGGGCTTGACTTCCCCGGCACGCGCGGGCTCGGCCTCGCGACCCACGGGACGCTCTACAACCACGAGCCTTGCACCCACCGGAGTAGGCAGCGGGGATGCCCCCATCTTTTCGCCTAGAGGATACCTGAGAAGCAAGAGATTAAGGGGGTCTTGCTGCATGAAAATCAAGGAGACCAAGGTGCTTACTTGTCCGCAGCGATCCACTTCCTCCTCTTCAAGGGCTGCGAGGCTGGCCGGTGCTGTCTTCGAGCCGACCCCTCCTCCGGGGGACACGTGAATCAGGGGTCGGTGCACCGGAGCTTGGCGTGCAGATCCCCACCCTTGGACTATGGACCGCACCCCCGAGGGAGGTGACGCCGATGGTGTTCAGAGGCGTGGATATGGGCTACCGCGCGACAGGCTGGTCGGTGCGCCCCTCCGCGATCGTTAGTGGTTCCCTGGCTTCAGAGCCCTTAGAGCTTGGGGTCGCCAGGAAGTGGTTGTGTCGAGGTCCCTCATGGCCCTC
The DNA here is from genome assembly GCF_056163025.1 of Triticum urartu. Classification (NCBI taxonomy): domain Eukaryota; kingdom Viridiplantae; phylum Streptophyta; class Magnoliopsida; order Poales; family Poaceae; genus Triticum; species Triticum urartu. Next base: position 447,487,948 of record NC_141876.1, read on the forward strand.
GGGGACCAACCCCCACTCGTTGAAGCACGGTATTGCCCTCGCGAAGTCTCTCCCATTCGTGTAGTTGTACAGGGGGAGCCCACCCCGAGGGAGCGCAATTGCTTCCTCACCAGTCAAGAGGCGTCGGATACCGTTCAGCATGTTTGGGGGTAGGGAGGCGGCCTGGAGCCTCATGGTGTCATCATGGCTGGTATAGGCCCAGATTGGGTGAGAATGACACTGAAGGGGAGCGATCCGCCAATGGATAAACTCCCTCACCACCATCGTCATTGTTACACCCACCACCCTCAGGCCGGCCAACCACGCCGTGACTCGTGAGAGCCTCGGGTCGATGATGACCCACAATATAGGGGATCAATCATAGTCCTTTCAATAAGAGTGTTGAACCCAACAAGGAGCAGAAGGAAATGACATGTGGTTTTCAGCAAGGTAATTTCCGCAAGCACTGAAATTGTTGGTAATGAGTAGTTTGATAGCAAGGTAATTTGTAACGAGCAAGTGACGGTAACGGTAAATAAAGTTAAGCAAGGTAGCCCAATCCTTTTGTGGTGAAGGACAGGCCAAAACGGTTTCTTATAGTAAGCATAGCGTTCTTGAGGGTACACGGGAATTTCATCTAATCACTTTCATCATGTTGGTTTGATTCATGTACGCTACTTTCACTATAGGAATCACATGATTTGCCATTTTTCATGGCAGACGACAAAGGACAAGAAAGCTGACGGAAAAGGTCTTTGCCATCAGCCGCAAACGGGAAACATTCTAGCACTGTAAGTTATGGTAAAGAGCTTCTCTATCGTATGTTTTTGCACATCAAACAACAAAAAGGTTTGCCATCAGCTTTCCTAGGCAAGCAGACAACAAATAATGTGGACGACAACAAATGGACATTAGCCACATTAGGTGGCTAACGCGATGCTTTGCCGTCTGCCAACTGACGGCAAATGTGTCCTCCCCTTTGCCGTATGCCTTCTGACGTCAGTAGAGGCGTCACTCCTCCCCGCTCTTTGTCGTCTGGCACAGACCGCAAACCCCCGCTATTTGTCGTCTGCCATAGACGACAAACAACACCATCCTTTGTCATGAGCCACCGATGACAAAGTGACCAAATGGGTCAACTCCCAGGTTGCACAGGTTGCTGCCACGTGGCCACTTTACTGTCTGTGGCAGACGACAAAGGGTCGGTGGCAGACAACAAAGAGCCTGCATTGCCTCTTTTTTTGTTTTTCTTATATCCAAGCATTTTCACAACAAATATATGATATATATATTCCACAGGGCAAGTTTCATAGCAAATATATGAAATATCCAACACATAAGTTTCATCCATACATTCATAGTTCCATCCATAAATACATATCAAGTTCCACATACATAGTTCCATCCATATATATTACAATAGTTTCATCCATATAGCAAGTTCCACATTGTTCATCGATAGAAAATCAAAACAGAAAGTAAAAAACCAACTCTCCATCAATGCAAGCTTCCGTGAAGTGAATGAAATCTACAAAATGGGAAATAATAAAGTTAGAGGAAGAAGACTAGAAGAAGAGGAAGACTAGAAGAAGGAGAAAATGAATAAGAAGAAGAAGCATATGACATTTATGAGCTTACCAAGGTTATCATGCCATTTATGAGCTAAGTAAGTTAAGTATATGACATTTATGAGCTTACCAAGGTTATCATGCCATTTTTGACCTATGTAAGCTAGGTATATGACATTTATTGGCATACGAAGGTTATGATGCCATTTATGAGCTAAGTAAGCTAATTATGTCATAAATGAACTAAATAAGCTAAGTATAGGTCATTATTGAGCTAACCTAGGTAATTATGCCATTTTTAGTTAGCTAACCATATTATGCCATTTTTGACATAAGTAAGCTAAGTATAGGTCATTATTGAGCTAACCTAGGTAACTAAGCATATTAGAGCTAACTTAGGTAAAATAGAACATTTTGGAGCGAAGTAAGCTTATTATATCATTTTGGAGGAAAATAAGCTAAGTATATGACATTTATGAGCACTACAAAAAACCCACTTCCGTGATGATACGTGTTTGTCATAGTAGGTCATGTTTTCTGTCATGCATGTACATCCATGACAATTTTATGACAGAATCAAGATAGTCATACTTGTGATGTCGTAGAAGTGTTCCATGACATTACCAAAATTATCATCACAGAAGTGTCCACTTCCATGACGATAAATCACGCATCATAGAAGTGCTTTCGTAAGGGTAACCGATACGTGGCATCCATTGTAACGGGTCGTCGTTAAGCTATAGGGTTCCGGTTTTGATCCAATAACCTGTTAACAGCCCGAACCAATGGTGATTTTCCACATGTAAAATTCTCATTCTCCGGCAGATCCACGTGTCGGCCCGGCGTTCGGACAGGTGTCATCCAGCGAATGGACGGGACGCGCCTATGATATGTCGACACATGTCTCGACCCAACAGTGGCCCATTCAGGTTAAAAGGCCGGGCCTGTCAAAGTAAGCGGGCTGGTCCTTTAGCGGCCTACTTGAGTCAGGCCCATTCACAAGCATGGCCCATACAAGTTACACAGAATCGGCCCATCAAAGGCCCATTTTAGATTTGACAATTTCCAGCCCATCGTTAGTTTTAGCCCGTTAACGGCATGCTATGTCTTTGGGCCCAATTACAACCTGAGCTTCTTTCGGCCTGTTAGCAGCCCATTGCTAGTTCTAGCCCGTTAACAGCCCGGAACGTCTTTCGGCCTTTTCTCAATCCATTCTTCAGTTGGGTCAACTTCTAGCCTGTTGTGACTTTAGGCCTGTCCTCGACCCATTTGGTAAATGGGCCAATTCCTAACCCATTTTGTCTTTTGGCCTGTTAACGACCCACACAACAGTTGGGCATTTGACTATGCAACCTAATTTTGGGTCCATTAGGGGCCCACATTCCGCAGGGCAAAATTTCAGCCCGATGCGACTTTTGGCCTGTTAAAAGCCTAGTTTGCAAATTGGGCCTCCTCTGGCCCATAACACTTTTGGCCTCTTACTGGCCCATAAAGTAAAAGGTCCGAGACAAAATCGACATTTATTTCGGCCTACTAGAGGCATGCGGGCCATTTCCATTTATACGGCCCTATCAAGCTTTCGGCCTATTAACGGCCTGCTAAGAGCCGTTGTTACGGTGGGCCACATCATTTGGGATCCACTAAATATTATTTTCACCAACCCAATTAAGGCCCCCTTTGACTACCCATGTTTGTTTGTTCGTACGACGTCCCGGAAATGTTTGCGAGTGTTGGCCCCCATTTCAACAATATGGCATATTCAAAGAATTATCCTACTCTATACTATCGCCTCTAAAAAACATACACTATACAATAAAAAGACTAAGACATAGAAATGTAGAATAATCCTACACCATACACTACTTCAGGATGGTCCAAACGTGACACTACGATCAGAGACCCTTCGACGAAACTGTGTGTGATGCCATAATCGCAAACAGTGGTGTAAAAAACCCGTCAAAAAAGGTGCAAAACATTTGCGATTACGGATGCATCAAACACGGTTCAGATTTTAGTTGTGTGTGCGATGTAAGGCATACGGTTCAGTTCAATTAAATGTTTGGGATGAGGAGGAACAAAAGTAATGGGCAGCCAGATGAAGGCGTGTGCAATATATAGCATACGATTCACTAGGATGAACTGTGTGTGATTAGGCAACAAAATGGAAACGGTTCAACTGAACAAGATGTGTGTGATACGCGGCAAACAGGTCCGTAATCACAAATGTGTGTGAAGACCAATAATAACACAGACGATTGTTGCTAATAAGCCATGTGATTTGATCTGTCTACAGCAGAATAACATGTATATATATATAACTGAAATAAACATCCAATTACATAAGTGACTATACAGATCATTCGCACACACCTCAATAAACAATTGCATGCATTCTAAAGTAGGAGAAACGATCGTCTAGTCATCTACTTCTTGTGACGCTCCCGCCACTGCTATGTGACTCGATCCCTTGTCTAGGTCAGGAACAAGACAGTTCCTCATGTCAACAATCCGCCTGTACATCTCGTAGCTCGTGTACGTGTCCATGGCCGCGTACTTGACATGTTGATCATCCATTCTCTCACGCCACACACTGTGCCAGGCGTTCCTATCCTTATTGCTGTCATTCTTCATCTTCATGTAGTAGGAGTCGATGATGGCCGAGGCGAGGTCAACCAGGGAGTTCTGTTTGTTTTTGTTGCTACCCAGACCTTCTAGTGGCGCTAGATGTTGACAAGATTCGGGCATTTCAAGCCCGAAACCTTGAGCGCTTTTAGATCATTTGTGGTGTCCACCTCAGCGAAACTGAAGTCGAAGCTGTTGATAAACCTGGAGAAACGCTCGCAAGCCATTGTGGCTAGGTGGTAGTGGAAGACAAGGATGTCATGTCGCACGCACAACTGGGGAACGACAACCTTTTGATCGTGCCCGGCACGACCGATGTTGTACTCGAGGTTGAAGCCGACCACTTTGTACTTATCCTCAGCAAGGAACTGCTCCATAGTTTGGATGGACCTCTCCACTGTAACTGGATCGTTCGTGTACACCACCGAGAGAGCCTTCCCCCTCACGTGGGTGTCCACGACGTGTTGTGTGGTGAACTGCTTGCCGTTGTCGTCGTCGGCCGTTGGGAGCGCCATTGGAGCCATGGGGAGCGCCATTGGAACCGCTAGATGTCCTCTCTGTATGTGTCCTCGTGCATGTGATTATTGTGTCGTGTGAGACGATAGATGAAGGTAAGTGGCCGCAGGAATAAAAGGAGGCCGGGCAGCGTGGATTCTCGGTGCGTCCGCATGGCAGTTTTTGTAGCGGGTAAGTGCATCATCACGCCACGCTCGGCGCAACCGCATGCACACCAATGTGCGTGATCATGCGCCAGCCCCAAACACTAGTAGAGCGCATGGTGGGACGAGGGCAGAGCACCCGAAGGGACGCGAGATCAGAGCACGCGTGGCGGGACGCGAGCAGAGCGCGCCGCGGCCGCCTGAACTAATAGAGGAGTTGAACACGCAGGAAATGGTCGCCTACAAGCCGGCCGACAGTTGCGTCACTGCGTAGAGAGTGGCCGTTTGCTACCACCTCCGTCTAGTCTATAGTCCCTGTCGGTGTCAAAACTGGCGGATCTCGGGTAGGGGGTCCCGAACTGTGCGTCTAAGGCGGATGGTAACAGGACGCAGGGGACACGATGTTTTACCCAGGTTCGGGCCCTCTTGATGGATGTAAAACCCTACGTCCTGCTTGATTTATTCTTGATAATATGAGTATTACAAGAGTTGATCTACTACGAGATCGGAGAGGCTAAACCCTAGAAGCTAGCCTATGGTATGATTGTATGTTGTCCTACGGACTAAAACCCTCCAGTTTATATAGACACAGGAGGGGGCTAGGGTTACACAAGGTCGGTTACAAAGGAGGAGATATACATATCCGTATTGCCTAGCTTGCCTTCCACGCCAATTAGAGTCCCATCCGGACACGGGACGAAGTCTTCAATCTTGTATCTTCATAGTCCAACAGTCCGGTTGTCCGGAGACCCCCTAATCCAGGACTCCCTCAGTAGCCCCTGAACCAGGCTTCAATGATGATGTGTCCGGCGCGCAGTGTTGTCTTCGGCATTGCAAGGCGGGTTCCTCCTCCGGATACACCACAGAAGCGTTTGAATAAAAGGATTGTGTCCGACCCTGGTTTGATGTTCTATTACGGGCTTGATTTCCACGATCTAGCCCCGGATTCCTTCCTCCACATCTCGGCATTTATTATCGTATGTCAGGCCTTCCTCCGCATTACCCCTCACTTCGGCCTGTGGCTCAAGACCTTTGATGTGAAGCTGAAGACGGTTGATGGGCAGTATGCAGCGTGCGGAGGTGCATTAATAAGTAAGATTGCTGGAGCTCTGTGGCCAAAGGGTTCCTTTCCGGAGGTGTCCAGATTATGGCAACGGGAGTGGTTCTACATCACCGCCCCCAGAAGTGCCAAGTAGGTAGCTTCCCCTGCCTTTCGCTCGGGCCCTCCACCACAACTGATGTCATGGATCAGCAGGGGGCTGAGCTGGGGTCCAGCCAAGGATGTGCCCATACTGCAGAGCCGCATACAAGATCTCTTCGAGGGAGATTTTAGTTTGGTTATGGTAGTGCAAGTCATGCTGGTTCGTCAAGTCCAGCCTTGCAAATGCCGGCCCCTCCGCTTGTGGGAATTCAACCCAGAAGGACTGCGCGCTATTCAGAATTTCCTCGGCCTGACGCACGAGGAGATGTACAAGTCGTTCTTCGGACCCCAAATAGAGTGTCCGGACACCTCCAAGGACGTGGGCCTAAGCATCAACCGCACCACGGCCCAAGTAAGTAATCCTAGTCGAACACACTATCTTTCATTTATCACGACGTCATTCTGAAGAATCGCTTTTTTACCAGGACTGGATAACAAAAGCGAAGATGATATGGTGTTCGGCCCCCCTTCTCGAAGGCTTGGACAACCCGGTGCTGGAAAAGATGCTCGAGCCAGCACCTTGCCCGATGCCCTCAAATGAAGATGAAGGGGGAATAAAGAGAGCGAAAGCGGGCCTCCACCACTACCTATTCCAACCGAGGGAACGAGCGCATCCATGAGGGAGGATAACCAAGGGAAGGAATCCGACATTCCCTCGCCCCGGGGGAGGAAGAGGACTACCTCTGATGATCCGGAAACCAAGGTTTCCAAACGGGAGAAGAAAACTCCACCAGAGGATCCCGCCTCGGAGGGTGCTCTTGCCGCACAAAGTCCGTGCGGGGATCAGCCCTCTAACGAGCTGTAAGTAATCAAAAAGTACTTAATAGTGAAGATATACTACCTTACTTCTGAGAAAGATAACCGAAGCATTTATCTTGTAGTTCGGATCTGGGCCCTTCTCAATTGAGCTCGTCTTCGGGGGATCTTCTTCCGGAGATGATGGAGAGCCAAACGCCTCCCCCGGACTCCCCAGCTCAAGAAGTGGGCGACCTTGAAATGTCATCACGGAGAGTTTCTCTGGATCCGGCAAGGCTTGAAGGTAATCCCATGGTCACCCGAAGCCCTCAGTATCCAGCTCTTGAAGAGAGCAATCAAAAGAGTCCGGCACCATCTGGGACGCGGTCGGACGTACTGAAGGGTCTGCTAGAGTGAGCGACTATCTCAGAAGAGCACCGTACATTAATGTGTACGGTCATTGAAAGGATTTCGTCCGCCGAAAACGGGTTTCATGAAGCCTTTATGAGTCTACCGACGGGCTTTGAGGTGCGTGAAATGATATACATTTGTGATGGTACCGCACATTTTAGGTGTGCCCTGTGTAGATAGTAGCCCCTGAGACTCTGGTTGTCGTCGACAACGGCGGCGAACAGAGGATCATTGTTCCAGGTAATAACCAGACCACCTTTATGTGCAGGTGTCTGAAGCTCCGGTGGCCAGCCGGACTGGTGGGGTTGCCGAACTAAAGCGGCGACTGGATGCGGCGGATGCCGACATCGAGCTTGTTAACAAGAGGCTTGATGAGGCACATGGTAGGTGATGTTTATAATGAATGTCACATAGGAAGAGCAGCGTGATGCCAGTATCTTTAATATATTGTGACTGCAGATGGAGCTACCACCATGGAGGCCCTGCGGGCGGAGCTTGCCCGAGCCAAGGAGCAAGCAAGGAGTAGTAATGCGGCCGCTTTGAAGGCGGCCGAAGAGTTGAGAGCCGACAAGGCCGCGCATAGCGAGAGCAAAGAGAAAATGGCCAAAATGGCGGTGAAGTTAAAAGACACTGCCGACCGCTGCCAGTTTCTTGAAGAAGAAAACCGAGCGAAGGCTACTGACCTTGAAAAGGCCACCATGGAGACCAAAGACACCCGCTCTGCAATTACAGCGAAGAAGGAGGAACTGCGTGAAGCCGGGGACATTGTGGCAGGGAAGCCCTTTATGCTACGGAGGAAGTTCGGTGATCCGCGGTATGCCCCTCTGGATCGGCTGTGGAGTTCGGCCGACGCATATCTGGACCTAGCGGCGAGCACCGTCGATGCGGCCGAATACTTCCGAGATCAAACAAACTGTGAAGCGGACAAGCTGTTCTGGTTGCAATTTAACGTTCCAGAGCGTCCGCTTCCATTGACTAATCAGCTTGCCGAATGGGCCGAACTCAATAGATTGTCCGGACTCGCCATGATTGTCCGAACATCTATTTTAGCTTGGTGCAGCAGTTCCTTGGTGCGGTGCCACGCATTAATGCGATGAAGAGGTCGGCATGCATAGAAGGCTCGGGGATGGCCCTTGCCTGTGTCAAAACATACTGGGCAGAGATGGATGCCACCACTATCGCGGCGCAGGGTTCGGCCATAGGCCGAGTGGCTGCCGGGCACTATTTTGAAGAAGTTCTTGAGGGCGCTCGTTTGATAGAGGCCCAGTGCTCGAAGAATGTTATGTTTGAGTGACATGTATTCCTATTGCAAAAACGACGTTTTATTGAATTTATCAAGGCTGTATTTATACTTTTGCCCGAAAGTATTGTGATGCCTCCTGTGCGGCTGTTTATGTATACCTGTATATAACCTGAAAGATTGCAGTCGTCGGCTTCTGCCCCCACGCATATAATGTGGGGGTGTTCGCAGAAGACGCATATTCACACTTAATCCAACGTCTTGGTCCTATTAAGGAGGTGATAGCGCAGCGAACTAGGCAACCAGATTATAATGCTTTAAGACTTTCACTTAGCCATAGGAGTTTGACGGTGGGGCTACTATATAGCCCCTGGTGGCTCCGCACTCATCCGGATCCGGGGAGCGTACATGCCTGGCCGGGAAACGCCCTTCGTTAATGGGGAGGAATCCCGAAGATTCCAATAGGTCATCGAGTGGTTGACCAGTTTCACGCTATATCATGACAGTCAGTTTTCGGCTTTCTCTACTGAGGTGCTCGTCCGGATGAACTAGGGCACAATCGCAGTAGTTCTCCTGGTGCCGCCATAGCTGATAGAGCAGAATGTAAGGCAGCAAAACACAGGAGCCGGGCAAACCCAACATTTGACCAAAGACATGATTCGGAGCTGATGCATATAAGGCCAAACTCGCGACGCCGAACACTCCCCAAGGTATTCGGTCTTTATGGTGTAAACCGGGTCTAAACAGTACCCTTTGTAAGAAGCCCCTGGCGTCTAGGTAGGTGCATTATTCTGGCATGGCCACATTCCAAGACGTCAGCATCCTTCTCGATTATACTGAGAATCCAAGGGATGTAAATCAACAAGAGACAGTAAAAGAGGTTTACACATGGTCTTAATCTACAAAGAATCCTTGGAACGGGTCCCTGCTCCACGTCTGCGCCTGTGTCTCCATTGTGCCGTATCCTGGACGGGTGTAGCACGATGGTCATCTGAAAAAGAGAGGAACTTAATTGCCGTGCAAAAGTTAAGTTATACTAGATAAACAATATATAGTTGAAATTGAGTAAAGGTGAGCCTTATTGCCACTTTTGCGCGCGCGTTGAGCCCCTTGTATTGTAATAGGGGTATGGCCATCAAACCTGTATTAATTACGTATAGCTGCACCAGACTTGTCTAACCGCGTCCGCGGTCTTAATGATCTATCAAATGCTTGAGTTGGTGAGGCCGTTTAGTGTGCGGCGGCCAAGGCGGCTGCACCGTCTTCGGCGCGCAAGGAGCGCTCAATATTTCCATTTACTGTAATGATGCCGCGTGGACCGGGCATCTTGAGCTTGAGGGAAGCGTAATGTGGTATTGCGTTAAAGCGAGCGAAAGCTTCACGTCCGAGTAGTGCTTGATAGCCACTTTGGAACGGAGCGACGTGGAAAGTTAAATTTTCGCTGCGGAAGTTATGAGGGAAGCCGAATATAACCTCTAGTAGCAGGGAGCCCCTGCAATGAGCCTCCGGGCCTGGCGTCACTCCTTTAAAGGTAGCATTGCTATGACAAAATTTTGTTGGGTCTATCCCCATTTTGCGGACTGTGTCCTGATATATCAGATTTAAACTACTGCCGCCGTCCATCAGGACTCGTGTGAAGTGGTATCTGTCAATTTTTGGATCTAATACCAAGGCAGCCCATCCTGCACGCCGGATACTTGCCGAGTAATCCCGATGGTCGAAGGTGATCGGCTGGGGCATGTTTCTCTAAAGGTGCCGCTTTGTTTCTCCCTTTTATCACGTGTAACACATTGACTGTTTTGACTTCTGGTGGGAATTTCTTCTGTTCCCCTGTGCTTTGCTTGCGAGGCTCGTCCTTGTCTTCACTTGGTGTATCCTACCCCTTGTGTTCGGCGTTGAGCTTGCCGGACTGTTTGAAGACCCAACATTCTTTGTGGGTATGATTTGCAGGTTTATCAAGGGAGCTATGGATCTGACATATTTGGTCCAGAATTTTGTTTAGGGTGGACAGTTCGTCTCTGTTTCCTTTGGAGGGCGGCTTCTGCTGCCTTGGCCGAGAGCTTCTAAATCCGGCGTTTACCGCCATGCTCTTCGGGCTGTCTTCTTTATTCCGGCTCTTATTCTTGCTGCGTCGTGATTTCCCGTTTCCATCCCTGACTTCGGATGTACTTGGGTCGCTGGTGCTGCATCGGGCTAACTAGCTGTCCCCGCCCGCGCAAAAACAAGTCATGAGGCTTGTTAATGCTGCCATTGTTCTCGACTTTTCTTGACCGAGGTGTCTGGCAAGCCATTCGTCTCGAACGCTATGCTTGAAAGCTGCTAAGGCTTCGGCATCCGGACAGTCGACTATTTGGTTCTTTTTAGTGAGGAACCTGTTCCAAAGTTTTTGGGCTGACTCACCGGGCTGTTGAGTTATATGACTTAAATCATCTGCATCCGGTGGTCGGACATATGTCCCTTGAAAATTTGCCCGAAAGGCGTCTTCGAGCTCTTTCCAGCTTCTGATGGAGTTTTCGGGGAGGCTTTTAAGCCAGTGTCGGGCTAGCCCTTTGAGCTTGAGGGGTAAGTACTTGATGGCGTGGAGATCATCTCCTCGAGCCATATGGATATGGAGGATGTAGTCCTCAATCCAGACCCCAGGGTCTGTTGTTCCGTCGTATGCGTCTATGTTTACGGGTTTGAATCCCTCTAGAAATTCATGATCCAGCACCTCGTCGGTGAAACATAGAGGGTGTGCAGCACCCCTGTATTTGGGTGTACCATGGTGTTCGGATGTTTGTTGTGTTGCATTGTATGTTGGAGCGCGCTTGCGTGGTCCATAGATGGATCTAGTTGCGCCATCCTTTTGATGCGATCCCTGACGCGGATCGTGTATTGGTTTGTGTGCGGCGTCGTTTGCCGCTTTATGTTGGCTATGCGGTCGTCTATCCGACCGGATGACCATTTTATTTTTTAATTGTGGAGGATCTAAGGCCTCCTCATCAAATTTAGGTAGCAACTTTCGCTTCGGATAGCTCTTGGTGTGGCGGTTACTGCCGTACTTCGTTGCAGTGTTGAGTACTTCACTCCATTTGATTTTGACTCTGTCTCGTGCAGCCTTGAGCCTTTGCTTCAGTTTTTTCAGGATCCTCGCCGTGGCAACAAGCCTTTGGTGGGCGTTATGTTGCTCCTCGCGCCTGTCCGGTGTGGTTTCGTCCGGACTGTTATCTTCGACAGAGTTGGGTTGTTCGGTTTGATTCCCCGTGTTGCCCTGGTCGGGCAATGGTTCACCCTGCTCTATTGCTGGGTCTATATGATCGTTATTTCTGCCGAGGCGGGATTTGGAGCAGCACTTACGCCGCCGCTTTGACTGCTTCTCGAGGGAACAACCCTTTGCTGCGTCCTTCCGTTCCTCGTCGTTGTTTTCTTTGGGTGTGTCCACCATGTATACGTCATATGATGAAGTGGGCGTCCAGTGCCCTGTGGGCAGTGGTCCATACCGTCGATGTCTTCGGAGTCGAAGTCGAGCATGTCGGTTAAGTCATCCACAGTGGCTACTAAGTGGGTGGTGGGTGGGCGGTGAATTTCTTCATCATCCGCATCCCAATCCTGCCGAACATAGTTCGGCTAGGACCCTCCTAAGGAGAGAGACCTTAGTGAGTTCAGTATGTCGCCGAACGGCGAGTGCTGAAAAATATCCGCGGAGGTAAACTCCATGATCGGCGACCAATCGGATTCGACAGGAACGGGCGCACAAGGTAGGGGCTTGAATCTGTCGAAGATAAAGTCTCTATGGATATCGGCCGTGTAGTTTAAGCTTCCAAACCTGACCTGGTGGCCAGGGGCGTAACTTTCCATCTGCTCCAGATGGCCAAGCGAGTTGGCCCGCAGTGGGAAGCCGCCGAACACAAAGATCTGTCCGGGGAGAAAAGTCTCACCCTGGACTGCATCGCTATCGATGATCGTAGGAGCCATCAAGCCTAACGGCGACGACACAGAGGAACTCTCAATGAAAGCACCAATGTCGGTGTCAAAACCGACGGATCTCGGGTAGGGGGTCCCGAACTGTGCGTCTAAGGCGGATGGTAACAGGAGGCAGGGGACACGATGTTTTACCCAGGTTCGGGCCCTCTTGATGGAGGTAAAACCCTACGTCCTACTTGATTTATTCTTGATGATATGAGTATTACAAGAGTTGATCTACCACGAGACCGGAGAGGCTAAACCCTAGAAGCTAGCCTATGGTATGATTGTATGTTGTCCTACGGACTAAAACCCTCCGGTTTATATAGACACCAGAGGGGGCTAGGGTTACACAAGGTCGGTTACAAAGGAGGACATATACATATCCGTATTACCTAGCTTGCCTTCCACGCCAAGTAGAGTCCCATCCGAACATAGGACGAAGTCTTCAATCTTGTATCTTCATAGTCCAACAGTCCGGCCAAAGGATATAGTCCGACTGTCCGGAGACCCCCTAATCCAGGACTCCCTCAGTCCCCTTTATATTATCTACCATACTTTGCCCTCATATTTAACTAACAAAATGTTAATGCATGTTATAAAAATTATATAATTGGAAACTATGTTCAAATATGAATCCAACTATATAATCTTTGGCGACATGCATTCGTATTTTATTAGTTAAATCATACTTATAAACCAGGATGTGGGTATAGTAGGTATTTAAATCGCAAATGTTTTTTTATTAACCGTGTGTGTACGTGGCATTTCGTCCTCCTCTCGCACGTCTTGTCACCCCGCTGCCGCAGACAGCTTAGAGCGCAAGCTTACACAGCACACGGGGGCGTTCTTTTGGCCAAACGGTGGCGCCAATGAATCGTCGATGAGCCCGTTCCCGCGCAACCTCGTAGGTTCCCGCGCAAGCTTCCCGCCCGACTTGCTGAAATCCCCCAAAATCCCAATGCTTACCGGCCTGCTATAAAAATCCTCACGGCCGGTGAGTCATGCGTCGCATTTTCCCCTCCCTCCCTGTAGCTTAACTTGTTTGCTTCTCCCACAATCGCCAATGGCACCGGTCCGTCGTTGTCGCTCAGCCACTCTGCCGTCATCAGAGGACAGCTCTAGCTGGGAGGCTACCGCGGTGGTGACACAGTCCCCGGTGTAGTGTAGTGCGCGTGGCGTCCCTGTTGGGTGTGCGCGTAACACCCACCTCACGCTCCTCCGCCGGTGCCCGTCGGCAACTCTTGCCGGCCTGCGGTGCCGCCACACCACCGTCGAAAGCTAGGGCCATCGGCCGCTCCGCCGCCGCTGCCCGAAGGCGGGAGGTGGCCGTCGTGGCCGGCAGTGCGCGTGGCCATCACCCGCTCTGCCACCGCGGCCCGAAGGCGGGAGGTGGTGGTCATGGCCGCCACCCCATCGTCGCCCGCTGTGGCCACCAGCCACCGTCGACCGCGGGGGTCATCACCCGCTCCGCCACCGCCACCTGAAGGCGGGAGGCGGAGGTTGATGCCCGCACGTGCGTCAGCGACCTTGCACGCTACAGCGAGTTCCTGCAGGAGGAGGAGGAGCGCCTCGTCGAGCACGCAAAGAGCCTTACTGCCGCCGTGGCCGCGGCACACTCTGCCTCCGAGGTGAGGAATCAAGAGATCTACGAGGAGAACCACCGCTTCGAGAGGGGTTGTCTGGAGCGGCAGAGGGCGTTCGAGGTGAGCATCACTGAAGCTGCAACGGTAGAGGAGAGGGAGCCAGAAGTAGTACAAAGCCCCTCTGAAGTAGTAGTAGTATTTAGGGGCTATTTTGTTCAGTTCATCTGACTATAGATGTGGTGGAACTATATAATGTACTTAAAATTAGCTAGTATATATAGTTGAACTAGCTATTTCAGTACGTGGTTGGCAACAATTGGGGAAAAAGTTTGGTCGGTTCAGCTATCGAGTTGAACTGTTTATATAAATTAAGAATGACAGCTTAATCTATGAATGAAATCTATGCTTAATTACTGAATTTTAGTTGCAAAAATTAGATATTGCTAGTGTTTTTTAGCTTCATATTTTGAAAAATCGCAGTGTTACAAGGTTGACAAATGGCAATGTTACTAGATCAACAAATGTCAATCTTTCCTGTTTGACAAATGGTAACATACCCAATATGGTAGATGCAAATCGCACCAAATTGTTTATAAGTGGTTGCACACGGGTCATCCGAAAGAACCATTTGCGTTGAAGAGATGCACAAATCCTGCTCCCACTTAGCATCATGTCGTCCCGGGGTCGACGGGCGGGGGACGGGAGGACGGCAACTGGCGGCGCTGAGAGGTAGCATTCGATGCTGGCGTCCCATGCCGCTGTGGGGGCATGCGCACGGAGAGGAAGGCGGGCGGCCATGGAAGTCAAAGGGCTCGCTTCCTAGTGAGCCTGCGCAGCGTATAGCTCGCATGCTTCCTGATGAGCCCGCGCATTCGAGGACAGCTTGCACGCCTCTCGGTCTGCCTACACACTGGACTGCGCTCACACGCCTCCTGTTCAATCAAGGTCAAGCAGCTGTCCGCACGACACCTCCTACAACCATTAAAACCAAGACACATGGCGTCACGTGAATGGTTAACAGAACGCACATGGTTTGAATTATACAAACGTTTGAGATATTAAAGTGGCAACTATTTTTCAAAATGCATTTATTGGCTGTCATTATTCGAGTGCGCCTTCTCTCAAAATGGACACGAAAAATACCACAGCATGTCGGGTGCCATTCCATGATAGCATGCCAAGTTTCATGAATTTCAGACGAGTTTTGCATTTACTAGAATTTAAAAATAAAGTATCTCAACGTTTTGCCGGCAATCAGCGGTGCCTTGGTGTTTGAAATTCATTCCCATTCTTGCATGGGACCTAAGCATGCACCCAAGGACACATATTTGATTTTTCAACCAATTTATATGCACTGGAGCATGTGCATGTATTTCAAATTTGAATTATGCACATAAATGCATTGAAAACTCAGTTAATGCATAAAAATGTCCAAACGAACCCCGAAAAATCACAAAAATTGACACAACACTCCTGTTGTTCTATGTTGACACGAGAAAAAATTTGAAAGCAATAAGAGGCAACGGATATCGTTTCGTCCCCAAAGGTACTGTAACACCCACAATGCGGCTATATCTCCCATGTGTCGGGGCATGACTTAGAGGCATAGCCGCATGGTAGGAATGTCGCAAGATGGGTAATCTTTACACATCCCATGTACAGAATAAGAAAGGGATAAAGAGTCGACTTACAATCGCCACTTCACACAATACACAAATAGTCATACATCATCCAGAATACAAACAAGGTCCGACTATGGAACCAAAATAAAGAAAGACAACCCCAAATGCTAGATCACCGATCATCCCAACTGGGCTCCACTACTGATCATCGGGAAATGAAACATAGTAACGGCCCGAATCCTTGTTGAACTCCCACTTGAGTTCGGTAGCATCCCCTGCACTGGCATCATCGGCACCTGCATCTGTTTGGAAGTATCTGTGAGTCATGGGGACTCAGTAATCTCACACACACGAGATCAAGACTATTTAAGCTTAAGGGGTAGGAAAAGGAAGTTAGGTGGAGCTGCAGCAAGCACTAGCTTATATGGTGGCTAACATATGAAAATGAGAGCGAGAAGAGAAGAAACGAACGGTCGAGAAGCTATAAGTGATCAAGAAATGATCCTGAAGCTACTTATGTTCAAGCATAACACAAGACCGTGTTCTCTTTCCGGACTCTATCGAAAAGAGACCATCACGGCTACACACGCGGTTGATTCATTTTAATTAAGTTAAGTGTCAAGTTTTCTACAACCGGATACCAACAAATTCCCATCTGCCCATAACCGCGGGCACGGCTTTTGAAAGTTCAAAACCCTGCAGGGGTGTCCCAACTTAGCCCATCACAAGCTCTCACGGTCAACGAAGGGTATTCCTTCTCCCGGGAAGACCCCATCAGTCTCGGAATGCCGATTACAAGACATTTTGACAATGGTAAAACAAGACCAGCAAAGCCTCCCGATGTGCCGACAAATCCCGATAGGAGCTGCACATATCTCGTTCTCAAGGCACACCGGATGAACACTACGTACAAATAAAACCAACACTCAAGTTTCCCCGAGGTAGCGCTGCAAGTGGCTCTGTTTTGGACCAACACTCAAAGGAGCACTGGCCTGGGGATTTAAAATAAAGATGACCCTTGAGTCCACGGAACCCAAGGGAAAATGCTTAGATGGAAAATGGTAAAACCAAGGTTGGGGCTTGCTGGAGGAGTTTTATTCAAGGCGAACTGTCAAGGGGTTCCCATAACACCCAACCGCGTAAGGAACGCAAAATCAAGGAACATAGCGCCGGTATGACGGAAAACTAGGGCGGCAAGAGTGCAGCAAAATACCAAGCATAAGGCCGAGCCTTCCACCCTTTACCAAGTATATAGATGCATTAACGTAAATAAGAGATAATAATGATATCCCAACAATATCCATGTTCCAACATGGAACAAGCTTCATCTTCACCTGCAACTAGCAACGCTATAAGAGGGGCTGAGCAAAAGCGGTAACATTGCCAAAGAACGGTTTGCTAGGAAAGGTGGGTTAGAGGCTTGACATGGCAATATGGGAGGCATGATATAGCAAGTGGTAGGTAGCGCGACATAGCAAAAGAGCGAACAACTAGCAAGCAAAGATAGAAGTTATTTTGAGGGTATGGTCATCTTGCCTGCAAAGTTCTCAGAGTTGTCAAAAGCTTGATCCTCGTAAGCATTCTCAACAGGTTCCTCGGTCACATACTCATCTCCTGGCTCTACCCAAAGCAAGAACACAAGAAAAGGATCAAAAATCAATCACGGTGCAATGCCCAAGCATCATGATGCAATACATGACATGATATGCGAGATGGGACATGCAATGCATATGCATGCTCCGGAAGAGAGGGAATGATCAAGGCATCAACTTGGCAAACCAAGTGTGCCGCTGGAAAGATGAGATGATTTTGGTCAAAATCAATATAAAGATCACCGGAAACGGATGCATGGTTTGCAAATGGCAAGCAAAACAAGGATGGCACAATTCTGCGATTAACAGCACGATGCCATCTAGACTGCAACAAGAAACTAATCTACTGCACTCGAACATAGCAACAAAGTATATGGTAGTGATGTACTCAAAATGCTTGACAAAACATGAACACTGAGCTACGGCTAAAACACACAAGAGCTGGTTCAAACAAGCATGGCAAAAGTGCAAAAGTGAAAATACTAACATGCCAGAAATAACATCAGGAAGCCATGTTTAGAGCAAGCAAACAACATGCTACAGGAACATATCAAAGCAGACAAAGGCATGGCATGAACCTACTAAATGCATAGATCAAAAGTCCCTTACTGATCATGAGACAAAAAGGCACAGAAGATATGATGGCACCCATGTAAACATAGCAAGTTTTATTAAGAGTTTAAGACTTAGCAGAAAACAGAGCATGGCAAAAACAGAATTTTGAAGGCATCTTTGCGAGCTCAAATCACTCATCACGAAGCCTTGCATGAGAAAACAAGCATACCAACAGCAAGATGACATGTTCATTAAGCCAACCATGGCAAGATCAAGGTCATAGCATGTATGGATCAATAGAAACAACCATGGCAAAATTGATTAACATGTAAACATCTGCCAGGAAAATTTTATAGCAAAAGCAGAGCAAGAACAAGACATGCTAGTGCACTCTATAATTGCAAACAGGGGCATGGATGGATAGAGCATAACCATATGTTGCAAAGACCCTTATTGAAGATACTCAAAACAAGCATAGATCTCACTGTAGCATCATGTTTACATCGTAAGTCCCTGAAAACAGCAATATTACGAAGACTATTTTGCATGCTTGTGCTAGTCACCACATTGAACAAAAAAATACATGGCAAGCACCACTTTAAAGATGGCATGGCATATCTCAAAACACATGTAGAGCTCATGCCCATGTGAAGCAAACATCAAATGTGACAAAAATGACAAATCATCATAATCTGCTAAGTAACAAGAGTAAACATATTATAGCACTCTTGCATCAATGATTAGGGTATCAAGATGAACTCAAACAAGCCTGCCACAATCGAGTGAAATGAAGAGCATCTCCCAATGAACATTTGATATCTCATGCGCATGAAAGAGAGCTACGGTCACGGAGATATGGCATGATGAACAGAGGCATAAAAATTTACAGGGAAAAGACAGACGAAAATCAACCTCCGGATCTCGGATCTAGGGTTTGGGGCACGCTGTACGAGGTTCGCCAGAAGTGGCCGGAGTTCGAGGAGATGGACGCCAGCGGGTCATGCTCGCCGGATCCGGCCCTCCTGCGGCCGGATCTGGCCGGAGGTGGAGGAGGAAGGCGCGGGGCGGCGACCTCGGGCAACAGGGAGGCGCGGGGCGACGTGGCGGACGCTGGCGCCGGCTGGAGCGGCAGCGAGCTCGGCCGCTGGCAGCAGCGAGGCGGAGAGCGGAGCGCCAGCGCGCGGGCGCTCGGGGCGGCGGCGGCGGATGGGCCGGATGGGCCCCTCCTGGGCCCGGCGGGCCTACGCGGAAAGAGCGGTGAAGTGGGCGCGGATCGCCACTTTTCTCCCCCTGATTCGTCTATTGGCGGCGCGGACACATCCGTCCTTGGCGGGGAAGGTGTCCGGCGGAGCGAGGTGTATTTCTAGGGTTTCAATCGTGAATTTGGAGGGAGAGATGCATTTATATAGGTAGATGGAGTTTGGAGTGTCCAAATGAGGTGTAGTTTTCGCCCACATGATCATGATCCGACAACGGAGGAAATGGAAGTGGTTTGGTTGGTTATTGGGCCGTTTTGGAGGGGTGTTGGGCTGCAACACACAAGAGGCCTTCCCGAATACCCGGTTAACCGTTGGAGTATCAAACGGACTCCAAATGGAATGAAATTTGACAGGCGGTCTACCGGTGGTGTACCGAGGACACTTGGAAAATCTCGGTCCATTCCGAGAACGTTGAGCACCCGCTCACGAAAAGAGACAAGAGGGGTGCGCCGGTGCACGTAGGAGTGTCGGATTGCAAAACGGACAACGGGGAAAATGCTCGGATGCATGAGACGAGCACGTATGCAAATGCGATGCACATGATGACATGATATGAAATGCATGACATGAACAAAATGAAAAACGAAGAAAAAACCCAACCACGAAGGGAATCTCATAACTTAAATCCGAAAATGGCAAGATTCGGAGTTACAAATATGCCAAGTTACATCTGGGGTGTTACAACACTCCACCACTACGAAAGGATCTTGTCCCGAGATCTATGACTAAAAGAACTCTGGATATTCAGAATGGAGATGGTCCTCGCGTTCCCAGGTGGCTTCTCGGTCGGAATGATGTGACCACTTTACTTTCAGGAATTTGATAGACTTGTTGCGAGTCTTGCACTCAGTTTCTTCAATAATAGCAACGGGATGCTCATGGTAAGACAAATATTCTTGGAGACCAATCCCTTCGAAGTTGATGGTGCGCTTAGGAGTCTTGAAGCACTTGCGAAGCTGTGACACGTGAAACACATCATGCACATTTGCGAAGTTGGACGGAAGCTCAAGTTGA
The DNA here is from genome assembly GCF_056163025.1 of Triticum urartu. NCBI lineage: Eukaryota > Viridiplantae > Streptophyta > Magnoliopsida > Poales > Poaceae > Triticum > Triticum urartu. The sequence continues at coordinate 447,507,933 of NC_141876.1, forward strand.
TAGGCGAGATCGCCTCTTTTTCCAATGATCTTGAAAGGACCCATGTATCTAGGGGCAAGCTTCCCTTTGATACCGAAGCGATGAGTGCCTTTCATTGGAGAGACGCGGAGGTAGACATGGTCTCCGATCTCGAAAGCCAAGTAACGGTGCTTGCTATCATAGTAACTCTTCTGGCGCGATTGCGCGGCTTTGAGATTTTCACGGATGACTTTACACATTTCTTCAGCCTCTGTGATTAAGTCATTGCCAAGAAGTTGGCGTTCACTAGTCTCTGACCAATTGAGAGGAGTACGACACTTTCTACCATAGAGAATTCCGAATGGGGCCTTGCCCGAACTCACTTGGAAACTGTTGTTGTAGGAGAACTCGGCATATGGAAGACGATCTTCCCACTTCATACCGAAGGAAATGACACAAGCCCTGAGCATATCTTCAAGGATTTTATTGACTGGCTCGACTTGGCCACTAGTTTGAGGATGGAAGGCTCTGCTGAAGGGAATGTTGGTGCCCATGGCCTTCTGAAAGGAGTCCCAAAACTTGGAAGTGAAGATGCTTCCATGATCTGAAGATATCAACTGTGGAATGCCATGCAAAGAGACAATCCTGGAGGTGTATAGCTCTGCCAGCTGAGCTGCTGTGATAGATTCTTTGATTGGAAGGAAATGAGCCACTTTAGTAAGCTTGTCAATGACAACAAAGATAACATCATTTCCGCTCTTGGACTTGGCAAATCCAGTCACGAAGTCCATTTCAATATGGTCAAATTTCCATTATGGAATAGCAAGAGGTTGGAGGAGACCAGCTGGCCGTTGGTGTTCTGCTTTCACCCTTCTGGAGACATCACATTCATTCACGAATTGAGCAACTTCTCGCTTCATTCAAGTCCACCAATACGACTGCTTGAGGTCATGGTACATCTTTGTACTTCTAGGATGAATGGATAGGAGAGAATTGTGCACCTCGTTCATAATGACTTTCCTTAGATCACCTTTAGGAACCACAATCCGATCCTCGAAGAATAGAGTGTCTTTGTCATCAATGCGATAGCACTTGTACTTGGGTTGGCTCTTGGCAATCCAATTTTTCACCTTCTTCACCATGGAATCAAGAAGTTGTGGCTCACGAATTTGAACTTCCAAGTAGGAGGGACTATGAGGTTGGCAAGAAAGCCTTGAGGAACAACTTGGAGATTCAGTTTGCGGAAAGCTTCACAAAGGTCCAGTTGGAAGGGTCTGAGAATTAAGCTGTTGCAGTAAGCCTTCCTGCTCAAAGCATCTGCAATGACATTGGCCTTGCCTGGAGTATATTCAATACTTAGATTGTATTCTTGAATCATTTTGACCCAATGAGTCTGCCTGAGGTTGAGGTTGGGCTGAGTGAAGATGTACTTGAGGCTCTTATGATCTGTGAAGATGTCCACCTTCCTTCCCAACAAGAGATGTCTTCACGTTAATAATGCATGGACAACTGCCGCCAACTCGAGGTCGTGAGTGGGGTAGTTCCTTTCGTTGGGCTTCAACTGGCGAGAGGTATAAGCCACAACTTTCTTCTCTTGCATTAACACAACACCGAGACCTTGCAGGGAGGCATCACAGAAAACTTCAAATGGTTTGGATTCATGAGGAGGAGTCAAGACAGGAGCTGTGGCCAGCTTCTCTTTGAGGGTGTTGAAAGCAACGTCACACTCAGGCGTCCAGACATACTTGACATGCTTCTGGAGGTGGTTGGAAAAAGGCTTTGCAATCTTAGAGAAATTCTGAACGAATCTTTGACAATAGCTTGCAAACCCAAGAAAACTGCGGAGCTGCTTGACATTCTGAGGAGGTTCCCAATTCACAATTGCGGACACCTTCTCGGGATTAACAGTGATGCCCTTGGCTGAGATGATATGACCAAGGTAAAGAACTTTGTCAAGCCAGAACTCACACTTGGAAAACTTCGCATAGAATTGATGATCTCTGAGTTTGTCGAGTACCAATCTCAAATGCTTGGCATGATCCTCCTTATTCTTGGAACAGACCAAGATATCATCAAGATATACCAGGACGAAATCATTTGTGTAAGGGTTGAAGATGAAGTTCATCATGCGAGAGAACATTGGAGGAGCATTGACAAGGCCGAAAGACATGATAGTATATTCATAAGAACTATAGCTTGTTCTGAATGCTGTCTTGGGGATATCTTGTTCACGAATGCGAATCTGATGATAACCCAGATGGAGGTCAAGCTTGGAGAATACTTTGGCACCCTTAAGTTTCTCGAAAAGCTCATTGATGTTGGGAAGTGGATACTTGTTCTTTATTGTCTTCTTGTTCAATGGACGGTAATCGACACAGAGTCATTTAGTTCCATCCTTCTTCTTGACAAAAAGAACACCACAACCCCATGGAGATGAACTCGGTCTGATCAGACCCATACGCTCTTGTTCATCGAGTTGTTTCTTCAACTCCTCTGGTCCAAGCTTGTAAGGACGTTTGCAAAAAGGTTTCATGCCAGGCTCAAGATCGATAATGAATTCAACTGGCCGGTGAGGAGGCATTCCTGGAAGCTCTTCTGGAAAGATGTCTTGATATTCATAAACAACTGGAATCTCAGAGATGGCATTCAACTCGCCCTTCTCATTGAGAGAAAACAGTCGAATGGTATCATCCCGAGCGGCATAGATGATCACATCCTTAGACGAGTGTGTTAATTGAATCTGCCTGACAGCATAATCAAGATGAGCCTTGTGCTTAGAAAGCCAGTCCATGCCGAGAATTAGATCAATATACGAGTCAACAAGAACAATTGGAGAAGACAGAAACTTATAGTCGCCCATCTCGATAGACACATCTGAGATGCAATTATTAGATGCCATTTTCTTACCTAGGGACACAATCTTTAACAGGAAAGGAATCTTTTCGGTCACAAACTCATGCTTGGCAACAAAAGGTCTTGAAATGAAAGAAAGCGATGCACTAGTATCAAACAATACTTTTGCAGGAAAGGAGTTAACTGGAAGGTTACCCATGATCACTTCTGAAGAATCCTCTGCCTGAGATGTGTTCATCGTGTTGACCTTAGCATGGGATTATGCTTGACCACTGCATTACTTGAAGATCTCACAGGAGGGGGAGGCGGAAGGCGCCTTTGGTTGAAGCATTTGTTTGCATAGTGCCCTTTCTGCTGACACTTGTTGCAAGTAACCTCTGAGAGCGGAAGGTGCTAAGGAGCACTTGAACTTGGAGCTTGAGACTGAGCTTTGTTCTGATAGACTGGGTTGGGTGGGTGGGAAGATCCATTGCCACCTTTGCTCTTCTGCTGATAAGGCTAACGAAACGGAGGAGGAGGAGGCAACCAGAACTTCTGTTGCTTAGCTTCCACTTGTGATGAAGAAGATTGAACTGCATCCCTGACTCTCTTCTTAGATGCCTCACACTTGAGCTGAGCAGCTTCTTGCTTTTGTGCCATGTTGTAGAATTCATCAAACTTAGTCGGCTCAAGAAGCACGAGTGCTAATTGCAGATCTTCCCTTAGGCCACCTTTGAATTAATAAATCATACTCTTTTCATCAGGGACGTCTTGTTTAGCGAAGCGAGCAAGTTTCTGAAACTGGATATTGTATTGACACACAGACATGCTGCCTTGCTTGAGATTGTGGAACTCCTCATGCTTACTCTCAGCAACACTTTGTGGAATGTGATGAGCTTTGAAGTCTCGGCGGAAATCATCCTAGGTAATCACACAACCTCCCCTGGAATCCCTGTATTGTTGATACCACTCAGCAGCTTGGTCTTTGAGTTGAAACGAAGAAAACTTGACAAACTCCTCATGCCTGACATTCCTACAGTCAAAATGTTTGCAGATATCCACGAGCCAGTCGTCAGCGTCTGTGGCCTCGACACAGTTGTTGAAGGACTTAGGCTGGTTTGCAAGGAATTGGTTGAGGGTAGCAAACTAAGGCTGATTGTTGCCTTGGCCTTGATTTCCTTGGTTACGCTCTTTCAAGAGTTGCATAAGCATCTGAGTGTTGGCGTTGGTGGCTGCCATGACAGCTTGCCATGCCTCCGGAGGTGGAGGTGGTGGCGGAGGGTCCGGATTCTGACGCGTTGGAGGAGCCATCCTGAAGAGGTTGCCATCCATTAAAATCTTGAAAAATAGATATTCAAGCTGAATCAATGGATCGAAACTGCAACATAAAGTCTTAACATTCGAACAAGGATGAATGAATGAATTCCAAAGTAAATCATGACACTTCCATTAAGGTTGAGAAGCCACTTAGATAAAGGTAGATGAATAAAGCAACAAGGTACGTATATGAAGAAATAAGTGGTAAGGATTACCTAATCACAAACCAAATATCTGCAAGAAGAAATACTAGAGCTACTTGAATTCCCACCTATGATACTCCCGAAAGTTTCTGGTTATGCAATCAGGTGTTGGGGATACAGGGGAAGCATAATATCTCACCCAAAACTAGCAAATCCTACATCCAGCTGTATCCATCCTTCAACACATAACCAAGAAACCTTTGGAAATCATGTACCTCAACCTTCGAAAAGCATCCATTATACAAGTTATGGCAATACTCCCGAACTCCTGCCATAGTATTGGGAGGCGTCGAGGTTATCTCACCAACAACTACATAAAAGAGATATTCGATGTCGGCGAACTCAGGTATTCCAGAACTGCAATGATAAAATTGTGACGACAACACCTCGGAGCTCAACTCCCTGGGACACTGCCACAACCCCTAAATGTCAGGAGGCACCAAGAACAATGTTCTCGTCACAAAACCATCGGAACGATTCCAAGATACCCACGTGATCCTAAATTTTTTTTCGTGAAATTTGAGAAGAGAAGAGTCAAAACTCTACGTCAGGAGGCCTCACTAGAGCGATGATGGGACTGATGGGTAAAAAGAATCCTACTCTCCGATATATATAATCGTAAGACTCAAAACATTTGTTCTAGACTCAACAACATTAGTGATTCGATCAAGCAGGGGGCTCCTAAGTTGGGGAAGGCTCTGATACCAACTTGTAACACCCACAATGTGGCTATATCTCCCACGTGTCGGGGCACGACTTAGAGGCATAGCCGCATAGTAGGCATGTCGCAAGAGGGGTAATCATTACACATCCCATGTACTGAATAAGAAAGGGATAAAGAGTCGGCTTACAATCGCCACTTCACACAATACATAAATAGTCATACATCATCCAGAATACAAACAAGGTCCGACTACGGAACCAAAATAAAGAAAGACAACCCCAAATGCTAGATCCCCGATCGTCCCAACTGGGCTCCACTACTGATCATCCGGAAATGAAACATAGTAATGGCCCGAATCCTCGTCGAACTCCCACTTAAGTTCGGTAGCGTCCCCTGCACTGGCATCATCGGCACCTGCATCTGTTTGGAAGTATCTGTGAGTCACGGGGACTCAGCAATCACACCCGCGAGATCAAGACTATTTAAGCTTAAGGGGTAGGAAAAGGAAGTGAGGTGGAGCTGAAGGAAGCACTAGCTTATATGGTGGCTAACATACGCAGATGAGAGCAAGAAGAGAAGCAAGGCACAGTCGAGAAGCTATAAGTGATTAAGAAATGATCCTGAATCTACTTACATTCAAGCATAACACAAGACCGTGTTCTCTTCCTGGACTCCGCCGAAAAGAGATCATCACGGCTACACACGCGGTTGATTCATTTTAATTAAGTTAAGTGTCAAGTTTTCTACAACCGGATATTAACAAATTACCATCTTCCCATAACCGCGGGCACGGCTTTTGAAAGTTCAAAACCCTACAGGGGTGTCCCAACTTAGCCCATCACAAGCTCTCACGGTCAACGAAGGATATTCCTTCTCCCGGGAAGACCCGATCAGTCTTGGAATCCCGGTTACAAGACATATTGACAATGGTAAAACAAGACCAGCAAAGCATCCCGATGTGCCCACACCGATAGGAGCTGCATATATCTCGTTCTCAGGGCACACCGGATGAACAGTACGTACAACTAAAACCAACCCTCAAGTTTCCCCGAGGTAGCGCTGCAAGTGGCTCTGTTTAGGACCAACACTCAGAGGAGCACTAGCCCGGGCGTTTAAAATAAAGATGACCCTTGAGTCCGCGGAACCCAACGGAATATGCTTAGGTGGCAAATGGTAAACCCAAGGTTGGGCCTTGCTGGCGGAGTTTTATTCAAGGCGAACTGTCAAGGGGTACCCATAACACCCAACCGCGTAAGGAACGCAAAATCAAGGAACATAACAACGGTATGACGGAAACTAGGGCGGCAAGAGTGGAACAAAATACCAGGCATAAGGCCGAGCCTTCCACCCTTTAACAAATATATAGATGCATTAATGTAAGTAAGAGATAATAATGATATACCAACAATATCCATGTTCCAACATGGAACAAGCTTCATCTTCACCTGCAACTAGCAACGTTATAAGAGGGGCTGAGCAAAAGCAGTAACATAGCCAAACAATGATTTGCTAGGAAAGGTGGTTAGAGGCTTGACATGGAACTATGGGAGGCATGATATAGAAATTGGTAGGTAGCGCGGCATAGCAAAAGAGCGAACAACTAGCATGCAAAGATAGAAGTGATTTTGAGGGTATGGTCATCTTGCCTGCAAAGTTGTCAGAGTTGTCGAAAGCTTGATCCTCGTAAGCGTTCTCAACAGGTTCCTTGGTCACATACGCGTCTCCCGGCTCTACTCAAAGCAAGAACACAAGCAAAGTACCAACAATCAATCACGGTGCAATGCCCAAGCATCATGATGCAATACGTGGCATGATATGCGAGATGGGATATGCAATGCATATGCATGCTCCGAAAGAGAAAGAATGATCAAGGCATCAACTTGGCAAACCAAGTGTGCCGCTGGAAAGATGAGATGATTTCGGTCGAAATCGATATAAAGATCACCAGAAAAGGATGCACGGTTTGCAAATGGCAAGCAAAACAAGGATGGCACAATTCTGCGATTAACAACACGACATGCTACGGGAACATATCATAGAAAACAAAGGCATGGCATGAACCTACTAAATGCATAGATCAAAAGTCCCTTACTGATGATGAGCCAAAAAGGCACAGAAGATATGATGGCACCCATATAAACATAGCAAGTTTTATTAACAGTTTCAGACTTAGCTGAAAACAGAGCATGGCAAAAACAGAATTATGAAGGCATCTTTGCGAGCTCAAATCACTCATCACAAAGCCTTGCATGACAAAACAAGCATACCAACAACAAGATGACATGTTCATGACGCTAACCATGGCAAGAGAAAGTTCATAGCATGTATGGATCAATAGGAATAACCATGGCAAAATAGATTAACATGTAAACAATCTACTAGGAACATTTTATAGCAAAAGCAGAGCAAGAACAAGACATGCTAGGGCACTCCATAATTGCAAACAGGGTCATGGATGTATAGAGCATAACCATATGTTCCGAACACCCTTACTGAAGATACTCAAAACAAGGATGGATCTCACTGTAGCATCATGTTTACATGGCATCAAAATAACAGCAGGCACAAGACTTAGCAAAATCCTAAGTCCCTGAAAACAGCAATATTATGAAGCCTAGTTTGCATGCTTGTGCTAGTCACCACATTGATCAAAAAAATACATGGCAAGCACCACTGTAAAGATGGCATGGCATATCTCAAAACACATGAATAGATCATGCCCATATGAAGCACACATCAAATGTGATAAAAATGACAAATCATCATAATCTGCTAAGTAACAGGAGTAAACATTTTATAGCACTCTTGCATCAATGATTATGGCATCAAGATGAACTAAAACAAGCATGCCACAATAGAATGAAATGAAGAGCATCTCTCAATGATCATTTTGATATCTCATGTGCATGAAACAGAGCTATGGTCACGGAGATATGGCATGATGAACAGGGGCATAAAAAATTACAGGGAAAACACTTAGACGAAAATCAACCTCCGGATCTCAGATCTAGGGTTCGGGGCACGCCGTACGAGGTTCACCGGAAGCGGCTGGAGTTCGAGGAGATGGACGCCGGCGGGTCGTGCTCGCCGGATCCGACCCTCCCGCGGCCGGATCTGGCCGGAGATGGAGGAAGGCGCGGGGCGGCGACCTCGGGCGACGGGGAGGCGCGGGGCGACGGGGCGGACGCCGGCGCCGGCTGGAGCGGCGGCGAGCTCGGCCGCTGGCAGCAGCGAGGCGGAGGGCAGAGCGCCGGCGCGCGTGCGAGGCAGAGTGCGGCACGCGGACGCTCGGGGCGGCGGCGGCGGATGGGTCGGACGGGCCCCGCCTGGGCCCGGCGGGCCTGCTTAGAAGGGGCGGCGAAGTGGGCACGGATCACCATGTGTCGCCCCTGGATTCGTCGGGTGGTGGCCCAGACAAGTCCGTCGGTGGCGGGGAAGGTGTCTGGCGGCGCGAGGGTGATTTCTAGGGTTTTAACCGTGAATTTGGAGGGGGAGATGCATTTATATAGGTAGAGGGAGTTTGGAGTGTCCAAATGAGGTGTTGTTTTTGCCCACACGGTCGTGATCCGATGAGGGAGGATATGGAAGTGGTTTGGATGGGTTATTGGGCCGTTTTGGAGGGGTGTTGGGCTGCAACACACAAGAGGCCTCCCCGGATACCCGGTTAACCGCTGGAGTATCAAACGGACTCCGAATGGAACGAGATTTGTCAGGCGGTCTACCGGTGGTGTTCCAAGGCCACTTGGAAAATCTAGGTCCATTCCGAGAACGTTTAGCACCTGCTCACGAAAATAGAAAAGAGGGGTGCGCCCGTGCACGTAGGAGTGTCGGATGGCAAAACGGACAACAGGGAAAATGCTCGCATGCATGAGACGAGCACGTATGCAAATGCGATGCACATGATGACATGATATGAAATGCATGACATGAACAAAATGAAAAACAAAGACAAAACCCAACCACGAAGGGAATCTCATAACTTAAAGCCGAAAATGGCAAGAGTCAAAGTTACAAATATGGCAAGTTACATCCGGGGTGTTACAGGGACGTTCCCTACCGAAACCATCATGCTCGTTGTGAGAGTCTCTGGTTTGTGAGAAGCATATACCCGAACCTGCCCCAAATGGGAAAAACATTAACCACGGCATGTTGATGCCACTCCATGATAGCATGCCAAGTTTCATGAATTTCAGACAAGTTTTGGATTTAGTAGAATTTAAAAACCAGGCATCTCAATGTTTTGCCGGTAATCAACAGTACCATGGTGTTTGAAATTCATTCCCATTTCATGCATGGGACCTAAGCATGCACCCAAGGACATTTATTTGATTTTTCAACCAATTTATATGCACTAGAGCATGTGCATGTAGTTCAAAAGTTCAAATTTGAAATATGCACATAAATGCATTGAAAACTCTGCTAATGCATAAAAATGTCCAAACGAACCCCGAAAAATCACAAAAATTGACACAACTCTCCAGTTGTTGTATGTTGGCACGAGAAAAAATTGAAAGAAATAAGAGGCAATGGATATCGTTTCGTCCCCAAAGGTGGGAGGTTCCCTACCAAAACCATCATGCTTCTCGTGAGAAGCTCTGGTTTGTGAGAAGCATATACCGAAACCTGCCCCAAATGGGACAAAAAATTTACCACGGCATGTTGATGCCGCTCCATGATAGCATGCCAAGTTTCATGAATTTCAGACGAGTTTTGGATTTACTAGAATTTTAAAATCAGGTATCTCAATGTTTTGCCGGTAATCAACGGTGCCCTGGTGTTTGAAATTCATTGCCATTTCTTGCATGGGACCTAAGCATGCACCCAAGGACACAGATTTGATTTTTCAACCAATTTATATGCACTGGAACTTGTGCATGTAGTTCAAATTTGAATTATGCACATAAATGCATTGAAAACTCAGTTAATGCATAAAAATGTCCAAATGAACCCCGAAAAATCTCAAAAATTGACACAACATTCCTATTGTTCTATGTTGACACGAGAAATTTTTTGGAAGCAATAAGAGGCAATGGATATTGTTTCGTCCCCAAAGGTGGGACGTTCCCTACCGAAACCATCATGCTTGTTGTGAGAAGCTCTGGTTTGTGAGAAGCATATACCCAAAGCTGCCCCAAATGGGACAAAAAATTTACCACGACATGTTGATGCTGCTCCATGATAGCATGTCAAGTTTCATGAATTTCAGACGAGTTATGGATTTACTAGAATTTTAAAGTCAGGTATCTTAATGTTTTGCCGGCATCCAGCGGTGCCCTGGTGTTTGAAATGCATTCCCATTTCTTGCATGGGACATAACCATGCACCCAAGGACACATATTTGATTTTCGAACCAATTTATATGCACTTGAGCATGTGCATGTAGTTCAAATTTGAATTATGCACATAAATGCATTGAAAACTCAGTTAATGCATAACAATGACCAAACGAACCCCGAAAAATCACAAAAATTGACACAACACTCTAGTTGTTCTATGTTGACACCAGAAAAACTTTGGAAGAAATAAGAGGCAGTGATTATCGTTTCGTCCCCAAAGGTGGGACGTTCCCTACCGAAACCATCATGCTTGTGGTGAGAAGCTCTGGTTTGTGAGAAGCATATACCCAAACCTGCCCCAAATGGGACAAATTTTTTACCACAACATGTTGATGCCACTGCATGATAGCATGCCAAGTTTCATGAATTTCAGACGAGTTTTGGATTTACTAGAATTTAAAAACCAGGTATCTCATTGTTTTGCAGCCGAGTGATAGTGGCAGGGTGTTTGACATTCATTCCTATTTCTTGCATGGGACCTAAGCAGGCAACCAAGGACACATATTTGAATTTTCAACTAATTTATATGCATTAGAGCATGTGCTTGTAGTTCAAATTTGAATTATGCACATGAAAAATGCACAGAAAACTCAGTTAATGTATAAAAATGTCCAAGCGAACCCCGAAAAATCCCAAAAATTGACACAACACTCCTATTGTTCTATGTTGACACTAGGAAAAAAATTAAAATCGAGAAGAGGCAATGGATATCGTTTCGTCCAGAAAGGTGAAACGTTCCCTATAGAAACCATCACACTTGTTGTGAGAAGCTCTGGTTTATGAGAAGCTTATACGCAAACCTACCCCCAATGGGACAAATTTTTTACCATGAAATGTTGATGCCGGTCCATGATAGCATGCCAAGTTTCATGAATTTCGGACGGATTTTGGATTTACTAGAATTACAAAAGCAGGTACGTCAACGTTTGCCGAAGAGCCACAGTGCTGTGGTGTTCGAATTTCAGCCCCATTTCTTGCATGGGAGATAAAGCATAAACCCATGGACATAGATATGATTTTACAACCCATGTTGGTGCACCGGAGCATATGCATGTAGTTTAATTTTGAATTGTGCACCTGAAATGGCTATAAAACCAATTTAATGTATAAAATGTTCAAACGAACCCTGAATAATTCCAATTCTTTTAGGATACACATATAGTTGCATGTTCACTCCAGATAAAAGGTCTACCAATTCAAACACCGTCCATTGCCACTGTGACCCCATTATGTAATTCAAATCAAGATGAAAAATCAAGTAGATCGCACACAGTTTATTATCACCAACCGTGTGAGATGGAGCAAAAAATAACCTGGAGCACCGTCGGTGTATAGTACGCATATGGCTTACAGGAGAAGGTGCATCGGCTACAGTCCACAGCGGGCGCCTGAAGCACACCAGCTCGCTCCACAAATATCATTTCACTATTCAAATATCGCCGCTAAAAGATGGGCACGTGGTCCCGCATCGTGAGGGCAACTTCGGTGGCCCACTCCGGTGAGAGCGCAGTCGCAGCCGCCATGTACGTTCTAACAAGGTGCATGAGCGCGGCCGCAATCTGTGACCGGGCAGCCATGGCAGCCCAAACGGCCGCTATTGCTTCTCAGGTGGCGGCAGCAACATCTGGCTCAGGGATAACAACTCGCAAGAGCGGCACAGCAGTTGTCCGTTCCGCAGCGGCGGCCTTAGCCCTAATGGAGGCCGCCCATGACCATGTCGAGGCTGCCTGTCGGTGTCAAAACCGGCGGCTCTTGGGTAGGGGTTCCCGAACTGTGCGTCTAAGGCGGATGGTAACAGGAGTCAGGGGACATGATGTTTACCCAGGTTCGGGGCCTCTTGATGGAGGTAATACCCTACGTCCTGCTTGATTGTTCTTGATGATATGAGTATTACAAGATTTGATCTACCACGAGATCGTAGAGGCTAAACCCTAGAAGCTAGCCTATGGTATGATTGTATCTTGTCCAACGGACTAAACCCTCCGGTTTATATAGAGACCGGTGGGGGCTAGGGTTACACAGAGTCGGTTACAAGGGAGGAGATCCACATATCCGTATTGCCTAGCTTGCCTTCCACGCTAAGGAGAGTCCCATCCAGACACGGGATGAAGTCTTCAATCTTCTATCTTCATAGTTCAACAGTCCGGCCAAAGGATATAGTCCGTCCGTCTGGAGACCCCCTAATCTAGGACTCCCTCAGTAGCCCCTGAACCAGGCTTTAATGACGATGAGTCCGGCGCGCAGTTTTGTCTTCGACATTGCAAGGCGGGTTCCTCCTCCGAATACTCCATAGAAGATTTTGAACACAAGGATAGTGTCCAGCTCTGCAAAATAAGTTCCGCATACCATCATAGAGAGAATAATATTTCCACAAATCTAACCTGCTGACACGTTTGGCAACATGACATCATGTCACGGCCCGGTCATTATTCGAACCATTTTTCTCAACCAGCACTGCACATATCATGAGGTGATTTTCTTGACACGTCTTGTCAAGGCAGAGATCGTGTCCCCCTATCATGGGATTCTCATCAATACGGATGCGGGTAACCCAACCGCGCCATCAATTATGGCGCTTGGGGAATAAGAGGTTTTACCAGGTGAGTGGGGAGGCACACCGCCTCTTTTTCCCTTATAAAGGGACAATGATTCACTCTTTTCACCCACGCCTTCTTCCCGATTCATTCCCTTCTACTCAGGCTCTAGCGCCCAAGCGTTCATCTTCTCTGCCCACAAAAGGCCTTCCAAAGATGTTCGGATCCAGAGTAGGAGGCAAATGGATGGCCTCTACCGTTCGAGAGAAGGATATCAAAAAGCTTCGGGAGGCCGGGTATCTGGCCAAGAAAATCAGCCATCGTCTCCCGACGGCGGGACAGATCATCCCTACACCAGACCCCCATGAGAGGGTTGTATTCCTCCCTCATTTTGTCCGGGTCTAGGGTTTCCCCTCCACCCGTTTGTTCGCGGCATCATGTACTATTATGGGATCAATCTTCATGATCTGTGATCTGTCCCCTAATTCCTTCCTCAACATATCGACATTTATTGTCATGTGCGAGGCTTTCCTCCACATTTTTCCGCACTTCAGTTTATGGCTGAAGATTTTTAATGTGAAGCCCAAGATGGTGGGCGGCGAGCACGCCGAGTGCGGGGGCGCTATGGTGAGCAAGATGCCCAACGTCATATGGCCAACGGGAACCTTTAATGATTCTATCAAGGAGTGGCAACAACAGTGGTTTTACATCACTGAGCCGTGCGGCAAGGAATGGGCCGCCTCTCCCGAGTTTTGATCCGGCGCCCCTCTACGGCTTATATCCTAGGTCAAGAAAGGCCTGGACTGGTCCTCGTCCGACAAACTGTCGGTGCTTCAGACGCGCGTTAAAGATATGGGAGATAAGAGCATTGAACTTTTCAACGTAATCCAGGTGATGTTAGTCCATCGGATACTGCCTTGTCAACACCGGACTTGGAATCTATGGGATTTCGATCCGGCCAGGCACCAAACTTTGTGAAGGTTCTTCGGCTCCTCGCACGAGGACATTTGGAAGGTGCTTTTCAAGTCCAGCAAATCATGGCCGGACTCCGCCGAAGACCGCGGGTACCAACTGTCCCGCCCTGCAAGTTCGATGAGTTTATCAAACTTTCCTATCTGCATGACCCAAAGGAAGCGCTTAACGCATGTTTATTCAACTCCCCCAGAGTTGGACGAAGAAGGCGGAGCGGATCCATTGTCCGGCCCCGCTGCCCGAAGACCCGGCCATCCCACTTCTAACGAAGATGCTGGTCCCGGCGCCCTACAAGGTGCCGAAGAAGATGGCCAAAAAGGAGGCCAAAAAGACCCGGGGTGGCCTTCGTCGTCGCGGCACTTCGGACATAATACCCGAAGGATCTGATGCCCGTTTCGCCTCCGAAGAGGATAAAAAGGAGGAGGAAGATGAATCCCCTGCGGGGGGAAGGAGGAAGAGGACGGCCTCCGCACCCTTGGAGGCCAAGCTGCCCAAAAGGGGAAGGGCTTCTCTTCTGGAGGAGTCCACTACCGCCGCCAACAGCGACCTGGCATGGGATCCCAGGGCCCAGCCCCTGGTCAACTCGTAAGTATATAAAATCCGAGTACGTTTAAGCGTCCGAACTCATCGTGGCTTAGTATTTTGACCTTAAGCCATATTTTTTGGTAGTCCGGTGAGGTCCCGTACCAAATAATCCTCATCAGAGGACCTGCTGAGCTCGAATTCTATGGAGAGCGGGACGCCCCAAAAGGCCCCTTCCTCCAAATAGGTACATAACACCGAGGCTTCGTCCCAGGAGGACCCCGGCCAAGGAGGAAAGGAAGAAACCGTGAAGGCGGCGCCTGGAGGTCAAACCGCAAGGGCCGGACACGTGGGGGAAAAGATTCCCATAGGGTCTGACGGCGGGGGCGACCTTGAGTTCGGCTCCTCACCGGATGCGATTCCCGAGGTTTATACGGCTCCAGAATCAAGAAGGCAGCCTCCTTCAGCTGGAGGGAGCGTGCATGTTCCGCCGGCAACCTCTGTCCATCCGGAGGTGTCGGATGCTTTGTTGGTGGCGTTACGAGACGCCTCCATTGTTAACGAACACCATGCCCTTATGGGTGCGGTGATTGAGAAGATTCAGTCAACCGAGAGTGGACTGAATGAAGCCTGTATCAGCCTTATAAGAGGCTTTGAGGTATGTTTTATAAGTTGCCGAAGAGTGTCATAGTATAGATAGTAGACCCTGATACCCTGTTCGGTGAAAGAAGGAACTGGACAGGGGATCACATTGATGATCACAGGAAGACTCATTGAGTGATATTGATTTCTCTTCTGTTCCAAGCAGATATCTGTATCGGCTGCTGCCTCTCGTACTGCGGAGATCTCCGGACTGAATCAAAGTCTGGAGCGGGCCATAGAAGAAATTGGCCAATTAAAAATGCAGTCGAGGGATAAACAAGGTATGCACAAGCGTTGCACGCATTTATTGTGAAATAAATGTTCAGTATGAAATAAGCCGCATAATTTGTGCTAGGGGTTATGACCGAAGTCGAGGCCCTCAAAAGGGCCATTGCCGAGGCAGAGAAAAAGGCGGCCATGGTGTGGACTCTTCGTGAGAAACACGAAGCCAGAATTATTAAAGGTGAGCAGGAGCTGCAAAGAGGCCGTAAGTAAATGCGAGGCCTTGGAGCAGAGTTTAACGGAGAAAGAGTCTGAACTCACCAAGGCGTGTCAAGCCACGAGCGACGCCCGTGGGGAAACCCAAAGCACCCTGCAGGGGATCCAAGAGACGAGGAAGATCGCGGCGGGTAAGGCTTTTCCCATGTAAAGCAAGTATTTGAAGGGAAAACTATGTTTCTGACTGTGAATCCGGACTTCTCAGGTGTATTTGCCGAGCTACCTCACATTATATCAGATGCCGCTCAATTCTACCGAGCCGAAGGAAGGAACACCGCTGATAAGCTCTGTTGGTCGCAGTATTTGGCACCGAATTATCCGGTGCCTTTTGCCGATCAACTGAAACTGCTGATCGAACTGCATAAGGCGGCGGTACTAGCCATGAAAGATATGGTTATCCGGCTATGGCCTGCCGAGCCGATTCCAAGCAGCTACTTCGGGCTCGTGAGGCAGCTTGTAAGTGCTTGCCCTCGACTTGACTTCATCAGGCGGTCGGTCTGTATAGAAGGAGCGCGAATGGCCTTCGCCCTCGCAAAGGTGCACTAAGGGAAGAATGGATGCCGAAAAGCTAGTGACCGAGGGACCGCCAGAGGGAAGGAGCACCGCAAGCCCGAATTGTATTATAAGAGTGTCCAGAAAGGATGCTACCTTGCAGCGGAGCTATGTACCAAGGACAGTGAATTCTTCGTCGTCCGCATCCCATTCTAGCCGGACATAGTTCGGCCAAGGTTCTCCTGACAAGGAGAGAGACCTTAATGAATTTAGCACATCGCCGAAAGGCGAATGCTGAAAGATATCCGCGGAGGCGAACTCCATGATCGGCCCCAGTCGGATTCAATAGGCACGGATGCAGGTGGCTCGGAGCTCGTGGCCGGAGACGAATCTCGCGGTTCGGGGACACGACTCTCGTAAGGGGTGAAGTCAGTATCTGGCTCCATCGCCGCTGAGACTACGGCCTCCATGGCGGGGTCTATCCCTCCATCCTTGGATGGTGCAATTTGCTCCTGATTGAAGGCCGGAGTAGTTGTAGATGCGATCTCCCGAACACTGTCCGATGGCAGAGTTACGTCGTGCTCGTCGTGATTGTGCAGTGCACCTGACACGGGCTCGAATCCATCAAAGATCAAGTCTCTGCGGAAATCGACAGTGTAGTTTAAGTTTCCGAATCTGACCTAATGGCCAGGGGCGTAGCTCTCGATCTGCTCCAGATGGCCAAGCGAATTGGCCCGTAGTGCGAAGCCGCCGAATACAAAGATCTGTTCGGGGAGGAAAACCTCACCCTGGACCGCATCGCTACCGATGATTGAAAGAGCCATCGAGCCTTACGGTGACGACACAGTGGAACTCTCAATGAAAGCACCAATGTCAGTGTCAAAACTGGCGGATATCGGGTAGGGGGTCCCGAACTGTGCGTCTAAGGCGGATGGTAACAGGAGGCAGGGGACACGATGTTTACCCAGGTTCGGGCCCTCTTGATGGAGGTAATACCATACGTCCTACTAGATTGTTCTTGATGATATGAGTATTACAAGAGTTGATCTACCACGAGATCGTAGAGGCTAAACCCTAGAAGCTAGCCTATGGTATGATTGTATCTTGTCCTATGGACTAAACCCTCCGGTTTATATAGACACCGGAGGGGGCTAGGGTTACACAGAGTCGGTTACAAGGGAGGAGATCCACATATCCGTATTTCCTAGCTTGCCTTCCACGCCAAGGAGAGTCCCATCCGGACACGGGACAAAGTCTTCAATCTTGTATCTTCATAGTCCAATAGTCCAGCCAAAGGATATAGTCCGGCTGTCTGGAGACCCCCTAATCCAGGACTCCCTCACTGCCCACGCCCAGTTCCTAGAGGTCACCGCACAAATCAAAGGAAGCTTCTCCGAGAACGGTCGGCAACCCACGGCCGAAGAGCTGGCAATCGCTAAGAGCGTTGGGCAGCCGTCCGTTCCTCCGCCGCATACCTTGCGATGATGGAGCCCGTCCAAGCCCAGATCACGTCCGCCCACACCCAGCTCGTGGCGGCCTTTTCCAAAGAGATGGCGGATGCGGATGGTGAGATGCTTGCCGAGTATGGTGCGATGGATGCCATGGAGCCCCTTCCCCGGGAGACCGTCGGGCACGAGCTGGACATGGAGGAGGCAGCGGAGATTGACGAGCACCAGCTGTAGTAGTACTCTTTGTTTTTTTTAATTAAGAGAGCCAATCTTTAATTTGTTAGAGTAATGTTTATGTCAGCTCGCTCTGTTTAATTGCTGAACTTGCTCGATTAAGAAGTGTGGGTGTGATGTAGTCTCCTTTGTGTACCCAAATTATGCAATGACGGGGATGACCACTGTAACCATGGAAATTCGAACCAAAATTTTTGACGTTCAAACTCATCACACACGGGTTGTGCTATCTGAATCGTTTGTGCTGTTCACAAATCGTACATAGTTATGAATAAGGGACCGTGTCTGATGACACTTTGCACGCCAGTTTTTTCGCTGAAGCGATTCCAAATTTTTGGCTTCTGCAGAAACATCTACCTCCCCGCTCCCTCCTTTCCAAAAGCCACATTTCCCCTGTTTCCGCCTTCCTTTCCAAGTTGAAACCTTCACTCCTTGATTGCAGCGCCGCCTCCTCGTCGGTGACCCTCCTTCATGCTTCTCGGCCTCGTCTATCCAGGCAGGTAATCCACACCCGCCCCCATCCTCCTCCTCCTTCCACATCCCACATGCCCCAACCGCCGGTGCGAGCGTGACACCATCCACCCAAATCACCAACCACTCCACCAAATAAGCACGGCCCTAAGCCATGGTGCACGCAGTATAGCCAGGATCTCAAGAATCATTTGGCACCGGAGAAGCAAATCGTGGCTGCACGCGCGGATGAGGTCGCGATGGCTGCCATTCATGCCGACCCCCAGATCTTGGAGGAGCACCTTGCCATTTGCTAGCTACGCCAGTTAAGCATGCTCGGTTTACCCGTTGTGTGTGCTGCTCCTACCTTTCCTTCACAAATTCTTGTGAATTGTGCTATCTAATTTTACCATGCAATCTGTTGCTCTAGTTGATATGTTCTATATGTCGTGCAGTGTGGTGCTCACTTATTAACTATTTTGTTAATTAGTTGGCGTCTTCAGTTAACTGTTTGGTTCGAATCTGTAAATGTGATGTTCAATTCTTCAGGCTGCAATCTTGTATTGTCTTCCATGTGAGAAATAAATCGAATTTATCTTTAGAAAATACATGAGAAATGAATACAATTGCTATATTTCCAAGTTGTCAAGCATGCTTGGTTTGGTTATACATTGTGCAATGTGGTGCTCAGTTAACGTTTGGTTCATTTGTGTTGTGGTGCTTAGTTAACTGTTTGGTTCAATTCTGCAATGCGATGTTCAATAGTTGTGGGTGCATTCTGTCATTGTATGCCATGTGATGAATAAATTGAATTTGGCTGTAGTAAATACATGAGAAACAAATACAATTTCTACAATTGGCTGTAGTTAACTGTTTGGTTAACTGTCTGATCTTCTATTAGGAGTTTGTTATATTGTGCAATGTGGTGCTCAGTTATTGTTGGTTCATTTATTGTGGTGTTTATTTAACTGCTTGGTTCAATTCTGCAATGCGATGTCCAATTGTCGTGGGTAGAATTTTGTATTGTTGTGCATGTGAGGAATAAATCGAATTTGCTGCACTTAATACATGAGAAACATATACAAGTGCTATATTTACTAGTTCTTAATCATGCTTGGTTTGGATAAATGGGTTTTCCATGTGGCCTGAATTAATCTGATGAATCTGCAATGTGCTTATTTTTCATCAACATATTTTACTGATAGCATGCGAACCCTTACTTAACCTGATGACAAACTACCTTATATGTGTTGCAGGGAAACAATGGGAAGTACCGAGGTTTACAGTCGAGGTTAGCACGTGCATGGTCCGTTGTCAAATAGCACATTATTGTGCCAATGCAGGAACCATTCTAATATTTTGGTTTTTAACAATTTGGTCTTGCACATGTAGGTCCTGCTGTCAGAGGTTTTGAACCACTGTTCGACCCTTTCTGCATATGAGGAAATGAGTTGTCCATGAATATCAATCAAATCAAGAAACTCAGAAAGATTGTTAGGATAAAGAAATTAGCGACAAAAAATAACAAAATCTTTGTCTGCACAATGAAGAAGACATCAGTTCACTACAATATGGTACTAACTATTATACCTTGCCTTTTTATTGCTTTGCCCCATTTCCAATATAGCGAAGATATTTATGGGCATCCTTGTTTTCAGGCCTTTCCAAAACAGTTCACTGATGATTACCTCTCAACCCACCTCTATGGCCAGGAGGCGAGGATGGTTTTCATACGACACCCACGGTTCAATATTGAAGTGTTCCTGAAGAGGACGAAGGACGGACGATCAATCATCCACAGGCACTGGCCTAAAGTTGCAAAGACCTTCAACATGAATGAAGGCTCAATATTTGCCTTCCGCTTCAGCAGTTTTCCAGATGAGATGCACATTTCTATATACCATCTATGATGCTAATTTCGAAAGGTTCTACATGTTGCATGTGAACCTTGGTGCTGGTGCAGTTGTGTAATGGGGTAGCTGAGGTCTGAAGCTATATCATGTTGTACTCTTATGTATTTCAATTATGAAATTCTGCTTCCTTAATATGGAAATGAAATATATTATGTGCTTAATATGAATGTCAATTATATTAATAAATGGATTATTAATAATAGGGCAATTAGCCTACTAATGGCGAATTAGCCTGCTAATTGGGTTTTGCTATTGCAAACGGTTGTTGAAAAAATATTGTGGGCGATGACCTCAGGCAACGCACACAGTTTCTAGGAATAAACCATGTTGGATCAATGAACAATCACACATGACTTTCTCTTGAAAACTATTTGTGTTAGGCCATCTTGCGCAAACGTTTACCACATAAAAACTGTGTGTGATGGACAACCTTTGCTACACAGTTTCTTCTACGGACCGTGTGTGATACATTCAATAACACAAACGGTTTAATGGGAAAAATTGTGTGTGATGTACCTGTGAACGGAAATGTTTTCCTTGGAGCGACTATGTGTGATGTACATATGAACGGAAATGTTTAGCGGAGACTGATTGTGTGGGATGTACTTGCGACCAGAAACAATTTTGCCGTATAATTGTAATTTTTTAGCTCTACTGTAGGTATTTCCGCATTTGAGCGCTCGCCGGTCGCACATGACCTCATTTCGTTGAGCGTGTGTGCCAGGAGGGCATATCCCCGATGGTTTCTTAGCCGTGTGGGAAGGACCCCCCCTATCGCCCACACTCACTAGGCAACGGTACCAAATGCTGTCGCAGAAAGGGGTTAAAAACCGTTTGTATAGGACCGACGCGTACCAGTTATACAATAAAGAAATTACAGCCAATTATACCGACTGGGCATTATAGTTTGGCACCAGTGATAATAAAGCATATACACAAACAACAAATTATGTACACTAGGCAAATAAAGCTCATACATCATGGATACGCATCAACAAAACTTACCATTTGAACTATAATCTCTTCAGAAAATAGGATTGGCCGGATTCAGACAGCACAAATTTCAGTCTGCAAAATCTCCAATTCCTTCGTGGTTACCTCAATGTCTCATTTCATTTTTGACTCCTATATCTAATATATGCAAGTCCAGTCTCAACTTGTTGATTGCACATTGAGAATCATGTACACATTGTCTTGCCTCCTCTAGTTAATGCTCAAGAACATTAGCACATTCCAATCCATAATCATTTGGTGATGGCCATGTCGCACAGCTCGCAGATCTTTGTGTTGGTGTCGCTTCATCCTGAAATGTTTCTATAAGTACACATGACTAGGGAAAATATATAGTTACAACAGTGAAGTGAGCAAGACAGACTATTTTGTACATGGCAAAACATGACTAACAATAATGTTACACGTCATGAAGCATAAGTAGGTGATATTTTAAAAATTATTAGAATGGTAGTCTGTGCAACCCGCATACAAAAATCTCTCTTAGCTCACCAAAGGAGCATGATGTTGGGGCCAAGTCCAAAACACAGACATGTTACAAATCTAGACAGCATGTTGTGTATAAGTAAGCAAGCAGTTGGCCATTATTTACCTCAATTAAAGTCTTAGGGAGCATAACGAACAGTAGAGGGATTCATACAAACCTACTATAGCAAGCAAAACTATGCAATCATTAGCCTAGTATAAAATAGATTGTGAGCCTCATGCAGTAATAGTTGGTTAATAGACTTCAAAGCTTCAGGAACACTTCACCAGAGTAATTAAATAGTAAGGCTAATTATGCCAACTAATAGTTATACAAGTACCAAAGATCAGGCATCATTGTTTGGGCATCTCATTAACTGAGGACAAATAAAGCAATTGGAAAGAGCAATTTAACTATGCTTGAAACAAACAAACAATTGAACCAGTGAGTTGGCAGCATGCATACATGCACGCCTCAATAACATCCATGGCCTATCTACATTTACTATATAAAGTAACAAGCAATGTAATATTGTTTGCCCCTATGAAGTATCTCGACTAGTATGTAACCAATATCCTAGTAATGATAGGGAGGCTAATGATGTGAATATGCGTTTGGTTTTGAAATTTATGACATCGACAACTCTACCATGGCAGGAAGCAGTTTCACACTGTTCACTACTATAAGATGTTTTAGATATTTAAAAGTAGACTACATCCATAATTAGTGAACAGATACATTAAAATGTTTTTACATACATCTGATTTACAAAAAAGTTAGAACATCATATAGTAGTGATTGGATGGGGTTTTAATCAATGGCCCAATGACTGGGTTACGGGTGAACAACGCTACACAAGCACAATGTTAGACAAATAAGATGTCCTGGTAATTGTAATACAGTGTGACATACCTTAACTGGTTGAACAGGCTCAACACTGCTCCTCCTTCTCTTGGAAGGCTCCTTCCTAACATCTTGTACATGGAAATCCTAAATCTTATCTTCATTGCACCCCCTCTGCATGGTGACACAAACTAGTTACTAGTCTCCTTGGAAGATAAATATGCATACTTTCCAGTCTATGAACAACACAAAAAGATGATATAATAACAAAACAACACCACATAATGAAACAGGCCACATCTCTTGCACACAATGAAATGAGCATTTACTATGTGTGCACTATGTAAAAACTAGGCATACCTTCGACTGGATCTTCGAGTACTCTTGGAGAGCCTAATTTAGTGTACAACCAAACCTTTATGTCACCTGTCAGTTATACAAGCCCCCACTACAGCAGTCCTTAGTGTTTAAATCGCTGAGAAGCTCTATTAGGTCAAGAACAACAAGTAATCAAAGCAAACAGTCCTAGTATGGCTAGCTGACACAAACGAGCAATTGAACAGATGTGTGAGCAACTCTTACATATCAAGAAAAGAAGCATAAAAGGAGGCTTAAAGACCATCACTTGACTGACCAGATTTAAGGGGCATTTAAAGATCATTTGCAACGTAAGAACTAACTTAAACATTGCATATTGCATATTCTATAATGAAATGCACAAGTATTAGGTTTTGCCATGTATGATGATGCCTAAATGTACACTATAGCAGGCAGGAAAGATTCATCATTGCACGCACAATTGAACTACAGGTCAAGGGCCAGTTCTATTCTGCCTTTTTAGAGCTTATTATCAAAATAAGCCATAAAAGATGGAAATAAGTCATTTTTGAGTTATGGGCTTGGGCTTAACTTATTTCACTATAGAGGGGGGTGTTTCGGGTAGAAGCTTAATAAAAATTGAAGGGAAGGGGAATAGTGAAATGGCTGTGATGTCTACCTATATTACACTCAAAATGCCACTGATCACGCTCGCGTCACACTTGACCCTAAAGTAAAAACAAACACACAAGCATTCATTGCCCTGCCCTCTTACATATCCTCTCCCCTTTCCCACTACCTTGATCCCCTGCCTGTAGTGCTAGGTTTCATCCAGTGAGCCGTCGCCATTGGTCCCATCTGGCCTGGTCCTCGACGATGCTCTGCCCAGCTAGGCTACATGGCCGGCGGGTAGGGCCAAATCTCCCCGGCTACTCCTCCCTCTGGCGCTGCCCCTCATTCTCATGGTCTCCAACAACTGCTCCGATGTGGTCCGTCCAACGCACTACTCCGACGGGCGCCCCACAACTACGGCCGATGCCATATTGCGGGAGAAGGCACCTCGTTCCACCTCCCCTCCTCCCAGGCCGAGTCCTTGAGGTGCTATTGAAGGATGAGCTCATCCAACAAGGTGAGGATCTCCTTTGATTTTTTGCCAAATTTTCATTTTGATCCGCTATATGATGAATTCCCATAAGCTGCTTCTGTTGCTGCAATATGATGCATTCCTATGAGCCGCTCCAGCTGCTATATGATGAATTGCTATGAGCTGCTACTACTGTATGATGAATTGCTATGAGCTGCTACTGCTATATGATGAGTTGCTATAAGTTGCTCCTGTTGCTACTATATGATGAATAGCTATGAGCTGCTCCTGCTGCTCCTATATGGTGAATTGCTATGAGCTGCTCCTGCTGCTGGTATATGATGAATTGCTATGAGCTACTGTTGGTATATGATGAATTGCACACCATTGCTGCTGTATGATGAGTTGCTATGGGCTGCTACTGCTATATGATAATAACCAGCCACTTGGACCATCAATTTTTAATAAATAATTGTTCTTCATTTAAATTTAAGTCATGTGTTCTTTGTTTAAATTAGGCAATGAGATCTCTATGGAAGCCATTGACCAAATTAGTGAAGGAAATATGTCCTAGAGGCAATAATAAAGTTGTTATTTATATTTCCTTATATCATGATAAATGTTTATTATTCTTGCTAGAATTGTATCAACCGGAAACTTAGTACATGTGTGAATACATAGACAAACAGAGTGTCCCTAGTATGCCTCTACTTGACTAGCTCGTTAATCAAAGATGGTTAAGTTTCCTGACCATAGACATGTGTTTTCATTTGATGAACAGGATCACATCATTAGAGAATGATGTGATGGACAAGACCCATCCGTTAGCTTAGCATAATGATCATTTAGTTTTGTTGCTATTGCTTTCTTCATGACTTATACATATTTCTCTGACTATGAGATTATGCAACTCCTGAATACCGGAGGAACACCTTGTGTGCTATCAAACGTCACAACGTAACCGGGTGATTATAAAGATGCTATACAGGTGTCCCCGACGGTGTTTGTTGAGTTGTCATAGATCAAGATTAGGATTTGTCACTCCGTGTATCGGACATGTATCTCTGGGCCCTCTTAGTAATGCACATCACTATAAGCCTTGCAAGCAATGTGACTAATGAGTTAGTTGCAGGATTATGCATTACGGAATGAGTTAAGAGACTTGCTGTTAACGAGATTGAACTAGGTATGATGATACCGATGATCGAATCTCGGGCAAGCAACATACGGGTGACAAAGGGAATAACATATGTTGTTATGCGGTTTGACCGATAAAGATCTTCGTAGAATATGTAGGATCCAATATAAGCATCCAAGTTCCGCTATTGGTTATTGACCAGGGATGTGTCTCGGTCATGTCTACATAGTTCTCGAACCCGTAGGGTCCAGACGCTTAACGTCCGATGATGATCTCTATTATGAGTTATGTGTTTTGGTGGCCAGAGTATGTTCGGAGTCCTGGATGAGATCACGGACATAATGAGGAGTCTCGAAATGGTCGAGAGGTAAAGATTGATATATTGGAAGGTTATATACGGACACCGGAAAGGTTTTCGATAAGGTTCGGGGAGTTTTGGAGTACCAGGAGGCTACCGGAACCCCCCGGGAAAGTTAATGGGCCTAATGGGCCATAGTGGAGGAGAGGAGGCAGGCCACGGGAGGAGGCGCGCCCCCCTTGCCCAATCCTAATTGGACAAGGGGAGGGGGCGTGCGCCCCCCCTCTTTCCTTCTCCTTCTCCCTCGTTTCCCCTTCCCCCATCTCCGTTGGAAGGGAAGTGGTGGGGGCGAATCCTAGCACTAAAAAAAAATACACTTCCGTGATGATACGTGTTTGTCACAGTAGGTCACGTTTTCTATCATGCATGTACATCCATGACAAATTTATGACAGAATCAAGATAGTCATACCTGTGCTGTCGTAGAAGTGTTCCATGACATTACCAAAATTATCATCACGGAAGTGTCCACTTCCATGACGATAAATGGCGTGTCATGGAAGTGCTTTCGTCAAGGGTGACCGACACGTGGCATCCACCGTAACTGGTCGCCGTTAAGCTATTAGGTCCGGTTTTGGATCCGATAACCCGCTAACAGGCTGGACCAATGAGGATTTTCCACGTGTAAAATTCTCATTGGCCGGAGGAAACACGTGTTGGCTCACCGTTGGGATAGATGTCATCCATTCATTGGACAGGAGGCGCGTATGATACGTCAACACGTGGCACGGCCCAACAGAGGCCCATTTCGGTGAAAAGGCCAGCCCGTTTGACTTGGTCAAAAGGTAATGGGACGGCAGTGAACGGCATGTTCGTATATAGCCCATTTACGGCCCGCTAACTCACGGCCCGTTACGGCCTATTGGAATTAAGCCCAGTAGCTTCATCTGGGCCTTCCAATATGATTCCATCCCGGCCGTTGTAACTTCCGGCCCATGTATTGCCCATCATGTCTTTCGGCCCATACGAGGCCATTTGTAACTCTTGGCCCATTAATGGCCCGAGGTGAATCTAGCCCGCGATGAACAGTGTACCCCTTTATACCTATTAACGGCCCATTATTCTATTGTGCCGTTTCCAGCCCGTGTTATCTTTCATCCTTCTCATGGCCCATTTATTCTTGGGCTCATTTCCAGCATTCGGTTACTTACGACCCGTCATTGGCCTTTTCTGCTTGTGGGCCAAATTCAGCCCGTGATTACAATCGGTCCATTTGCGGCTAGTTAATCCATTGGGCCGTTTTCATAACGTCATCAAATACGGAAGATAAACGACGGCCTGTTATTGTCGACCCATGAACGAACGATTACGACCCATAATGCGGTCTGTTATTGGCCCATGTTTGGCCTATCGATCATATGAAGCGTCGAAGGCCCATTGATGCTACGGCCCTTAGAACGCCCATTGATGCTACGACACGTAGAAGGCCCATTCTTTCTACGGCCCTAAGAAGCCCCACTAGTGCGTGTCTGTCCTAAACAAACGGTTTTTAACCCCTTTCTACGATGACATTCGGAACCGTCGCCAAGTGAGTGTGGGCAATAGGGGGGTCCTTCCCACACGACCCAGAAACCGTTGGGGATATGCCCTCCTGGCACACACGGTCGGCAAAATGAGGTCGTGTGCGACCGGTGAGCACTCAAATACAAAAATACGTACAATGGTGCTAAAAAAATACAATTATACAGGCTAAATCATTTCCAGTCGTAAGTACATCCCATACAGTCAGTCACCACTAAATGTTTCCATTCGTATATACATCCCTCACAGTCACTACAAGGAACACATTTTTGCAAGTTGGCATAACTCAAACAGTTTTGAAGAGAATGTCGTGTGTGATTGTTCATTGATCCAACACGGTTTATTCCTAGAAACTGTGTGCATTGCCTGAAGTCATCGCCCACGGTGGTTTCTCATTAACCGTTTGCAATAGGAAAACCCAATTAGCAAGCTAATTGGCGGGCAAATTGCCCTATTATTAATAATCCATTTACTAATCTAATTGACATTCATATTAAGCACATAATATATTCCATTTCCATATTAAGGAAGCATGATTTCATAATTGAAATACCTCAGAGTACAACATGATATAGCTTCAGCACTCAGCTACCCATTACACAACTGCACCGACAACAAGTTTCACATGCAACATCTAGAACCTTTTGAAATTAGCATCATAGACGGTACATAGAGAGATGCATCTCATCGAGAAAACTTCTGAAGTGGAAGGCGAATATTGAGCCTTCATTCATGTTGAAGGTCTTTGCAACTTTAGGCCAGTGCCTGTGGATGATTGACCGTCCATCGTTCGACCTCTTCAGGAAAACTTCAATATTGAACCATGGGTGTTATATGAAAACTTTCCTCGCCTCCTGGGCACAGAGGTGGTTTGAGAGGTAATCATCAGTGAAGCCTGAAAACTAGGATGTGCATAAATATCTTCTCTATATTGGAAATGGGGTAAAGGAATACAAAAAGGCAAGGTATAATAGTTAGTACCATCTTGTAAACCTCAGTGCTTCCCATTGTTTCCCTGCAACACATATAAGGTTGTTAGTCATCAGGTTAAGTAAGGGTCCGCATGCTATAAGTAAAATATGTTGATGATAAATAAGCACACTGCAGATTCATCATATTAATTCAAGCCACATGGAAAACCCATTTATCTGAACCAAGCATGATTAAGAACTAGGAAGTATAGCACTTGTATATGTTTCTCATGTATTAAGTACAGCCAAATTCGATTTATTACTCACATGGTATATAATAACAGAATGCATCCACATCAATTGAACATCGCATTGCAGAATTGAACCAAGCAGTTAACTAAAAACCACAACAAATGAACCAAACGTTAACTGAGCACCACATTGCACAATATAACATACTCCTAATAGAAGATCAGACAGTTAAGCAAACCAAGCATGCTTAACAACTTGGAAATATAGCAATTGTATTTCTTTCTCATGTATTAGTACAGCCAAATTCGATTTATTTCTCACATGGTATACAATAACAAAATGCAGCCACAACAATTGAACATCGCATTGCAGAATTGAACCAAGCAGTTAACTAAACACCACAACAAGTGAACCAAGCCACAACAAATGAACCAAGCAGTTAACTAAACACCTTGAGGTCCTGGCTATACCGCGTGCACCATGGCTTACGCTGGCGCTTTTTTGGTGGAGGGGTCGGTGATTTGGGTGGAAGGTGTCGCGCTCGCGCCGGCGGTCGGGGCATGTGGGATGTGGAAGGAGGAGGAGGATGGGGGTCGGATGTGGATTACCTTCCTGGATAGAGGAGGCCGAGCAGCGTGAAGGAGGGTCACAAGTGTAACGCCCCGACACCATTGCGCCAGGTGTCTTCCAGTTATTCGCTGTTGTTGCCTTGTCATTGCTTGCGTGTTGCATCTTGTCATGTCATCATCTGCATTGCATCATCATATTTTCAAAACTTGCATCTGCCCCGGTCTCCTCGTCCTCTTCTGTTATCCGTTCTGAGCCCAGACACACTTGCACGCGCCCGCGGCATGTCCGAAATATTATTTTATAAGTGGCCGGAAAATATTCTCGGATTGGGTTGAAAGTTGGCGTGTGGTCTTATTATAGTGTAGATAGACCGCCTGTCAAGTTTCATCGCATTCGGAGTTCGTTTGATAGCCCAACCGTTAAACTATAGCGGCAGTATAGTCGGTCTATCGTCGGACGTTTTCGGTCTCCGAAAACTGCTGCCGGGCCCTCTCTCTATTCTCTCCTCTCAGCCCACCTAGTCCATCCACCTATCCCCTCTTCGCGTCCGGTGCCGTCCGATGCGACCGCATGGTCCGAAAACCCCTCTCTACTCAGTTCTTAGACCCCTTCGCACGTCCGAAAACCTTCCCCAAACCTGCACCGGACTTTTGTCACCGTTGGATCCGAAACATCCCCAAACGTCTACAAAACATCTCCATTTTGTAAATTGGGGCCCCTAACCTATGTATCCGGGATCGTCCAATTACGATCGGATGGACCGAGTAGCCCCTAACCTAACCTATCTACCTATATAAACAGTCAACCCTAATTTCTAGGGGAGTTGTCCCATCCATCCCTCTCGGCCGCCGCCACTAATCCTCTCGGGATCCCCTCATTCCAAATCCCCCTCGAAACCTCCCTCTACCCGATCCAACCAACCAGTGCTCCTCCTTCGATCCCGAGCGCAGCTACCTGCCCAAACTCCGAGAATCCCCATGATCCTACCCACGCCTCCCCTGGATCCCCTCGTCCAGCCATCGCCCCGTGCCCCACGCTCATGCTCGTCTTCCACACACTGACAGGAGAGGAGCTCCCGATCCGTGTGTCCAAGGCGTCCTCGTCGCCGTTGCTCAAGCCTCCTCCGGCAGCCGTCGCCGGCGACCACCTGCAGGACCCCATCGTGCACATCACCTTCCTCCTCCTTTCTTGTTTCCTCCTTCCCGCCTCACTTCTCTCCCCTGTTTCTCTTGACAGGCATCGAGCCACCAAGTCCGCCGCCAAGGTCCTGCCGGGAGCGACGCCGCCCGGATCCGACTGTCTCTGCGTCGTCCGTGCCCCTGCCTCACCATGGACGCGCCTCCCCAGCTTGCCGGAGTCCCAGCGGCCCGCCTGCTCCCCTGATGATGCCGCTGTCAGGCTCTGTCAAAGACGGCAAGCCCCGCCTCATCTGCGCCCAGATCTGCCGCAGGCTGCCCTCAGAACGGAGTTCCACCGCCACCTAGCCTCGGATCCGGCCGGTTCCTGTATGCCCCCGCCGGAGCAAGTCCCATCGCCGCCGGCACCAGTGCTGCCCTGCTTCCCCTGCATCTCCTCCGCTTCAGGTCGAACAGCAAGGAGCTCGTCCGGTCCAGCCCCGCGCCTGACCGCGCTGGCCAACTGCGTGGGTCGGCCTCCTCTTCAGCTACGGCCCAGCAACGCTTCCAGCTAAGCCCAGCCGCGCGCCCCTACCGGCCTCACCTCTTTCGCCGACTTGGGCTTGGCCCATGGTGAGGCCCACTGCAGCGCCTCTTTTGTTTTTTTCTTTCTTTATTTTATGCTGGCCCAACATGCTTAGATTTGGCCTGTTTAGGTTTTTGCCCAGATTTGTGAATTTAGTTATTTTTCCAGGATCTGTGGTTTTGCAGAAAAACCCTTGTACATCATGCATATAATAACTTTTCACCCGTTCATCGGAACCCAATAAACTTTATATGTAAAATGCTTAGAATTTTGTGTAGATCAATAATATGCAATTTTCAACCATGTTTAAACTTATTTCATAACTAAATAACCGTAACTCGGATTTTAATAAACTTTTTATGTAAATGGGGTGGAAAAATGCCTAGTTTAACGTGGTGACCTTACTTTGCATGTTAATTAACTCTAAAATTGTGTTTAAGGCATATCAGTACCAAACCTTAAAATATGCATATGGGGATTTTTCCGGACTTGTTGCTTGTTGTTCCGGCCTCATTTAAACTTGCCTAGATAGGTAGTTTTGTTTTGCTTCACCCTCATGCCATGTTTAACAACATTTAATATTGATGGGTACATAAACGAGATCGGACTAAATAACTTTTTGTGTTGTTTCGTCAATATGCAACTCGTTGCATAGTGAGCTCCAGTTAATTTGTAGAATTGCTTGTGCACTTTGCCATGCCATGCTTCATTAAACCGGACATGCATCATACTTGGTTGTGCATCATGCCATGGTCATGTGTTGGTTGTTTACTATGTTGTTTGCTCCTTTCCGGTGTTGCTTCTTCGGGTTGGTTCCGATTACGTCGTGTGTGTGTGAGGATCCGGTCGACTACGTCCGTTTGTCTTCTTCATGGACTCGTTCTTCTTCCTTGTGGGATCTCAGGCAACATGACCATACCCTCGAAATCACTTTTATCTTTGCTTGCTAGTTGCTCACTCTTTTGCTATGCCTATGCTACGATGCCTACCACTTGCTTATCATGCCTCCTATATTGTTGAGCCAAGCCTCTAACCCACCTTGTCCTAGCAAACCATTGTTTGGCTATGTTACCGCTTTGCTCAGCCCCTCTTATAGCGTTGTTAGTTGCAGGTGAAGATTGGAGCTTGTTCCATGTTGGAACATGGATATTTTGTTGGGATATCACAATATCTCTTATTTAATTAATGCATCTATATACTTGGTAAAGGGTGGAAGGCTCGGCCTTATGCCTGGTGTTTTGTTCCACTCTTGCCGCCCTAGTTTTCGTCATATCGGTGTTATGTTCCCGGATTTTGCGCTCCTCACGCGGTTGGGTTATAATGGGAAACCCTTGACAGTTCGCCTTGAATAAAACTCCTCCAGCAATGCCCAACATTGGTTTTACCATTCGCCACCTAGCCTTGGTTTCGCGGACCCAAGGGTCATCTTTATTTTAACCCCCCCCCCCCCCCCCCGTGCCAGTGCTTCTCTAAGTGTTGGTCCGAAATGGGCAGCCTGCGGGGCCACCTCGGGGACACTCGAGGGATGGTTTTACTCGTAGCTTGACCTATCTGAGTGTGCCCTGAGAACGAGATTTGTGCAGCTCCTATCGGGATTTGTCGGCACATTCAGGCGGTGTTGCTGGACTTGTTTTTACCATTGTCGAGGATGTCTTGTAACCGGGACGCCGAGCCTGATCGGATTTTCTTAGGAGAAGGAATATCCTTCGTTGACCGTGAGAGCTTGAGATGGGCTAAGTTGGGACACCCCTGCAGGGATTTGAACTTTCAAAAGCCCTGCCCGCGGTTATGGGAAGATGGGAATTTTTTAATGTCCGGTTGTAGAAAACCTGAAGTTGACCTTAATTAAAATGCATCAACCGCGTGTGTTACCGTGATGGTCTGTTCTCGGCGGAGTCCGGGAAGTGAACACGGTGTTGGAGTAATGCTTGACGTAGGTTGTTCTAGGATCACTACTTGATCATAGTTGTTCGATCGTGCTTTTGCCTTCTCTTCTCGCTCTCTTTTGTGAATAAGTTAGCCACCATATATGCTAGTCGCTTGCTGCAGCTCCACATCATACCTTTGCCTTACCTATAAGCTTTAAATAGTCTTGATCGCGAGGGTGTGAGATTGCTGAGTCCCCGTGACTCACAGATACTTCCAAAACCAGTTTGCAGGTGCTGATGTTACCGAGCAGATGACGCAACCAAGCTCAAGGAGGAGCTGGATGAAGATCTTGTCCTTTGTGTTGATCCGTTTCTAGTTGATCAGTAGTGGAGCCCAGTTGGGGTCGATCGGGGATCTGTGTTGCATTTGTGGTAGTCTTCTTTTATTTTGGTTCCGTAGTCGGACCTTGATTGTATCTCGATGATGTAATGCTTTATTCATGTATTGTGTAACGTGGCGATTGTAAGCCAACTATGTATCTCTTTCCCTTATGTATTACATGGATTGTGTGAAGATTACCTCACTTGCGACATTGCTTTCAATGCGGTTATGCCTCTAAGTCGTGCTTCGACACGTGGGAGATATAGCCGCATCGAGGGCGTTACTAGTTGGTAATCAGAGCCTTCCCCGACCTTAGGAGCCCCCTTCTTGATCGAATCGTTGGCGTTGTGGAATCTAGAAAAATGTTTTGAGTCATTTAGGAATTATATATATTGGGGAGTTAGGACTTCTTTTTACTCCTCAGTCCCTTCGTCGCTCTGGTGAGGCATCCTGACGTAGAGTTTTGGCTCTTCTCTTCTCAAATTTCACTAATTTTTTTAGGATCATGCGGGTATCTTGGAATCGTTCCGATCGATTTGTGACGAGAACATTGTTCTTGGTGCCTCCTGACATTTAGGGGTTGTCACAGTGTCCCGAGGAGTTGAGCTCCGAGGTGTTGTCGCCACAATTTTATCATTGCAGTTCTGGAATACCTGAGTTTAGTTTCGCCGAGATCGAAAATCTCTTTTATGCAGTTGTTGGTGAGATAACCTCGACGCCACCCAGTACTGGGGCGGGAGTTCGGGAGTATTGCCATAACTCGTATAACGGATGCTTTTCGAAGGTTGATGTAGATGATTTCCGAAGGTTTCTTGGTTATGTGTTGAAGGATGGATACAGCTGGATGTAGGATTTGCTAGTTTGGGTGAGATATTATGCTTCCCCTGTATCCCCAACACCTGACTGCATAACCGAAAAATTTCGGGAGTTTATAAGTGGGAATTCAAGTAGCTCTTAGGATTTCTTTCCGACAGATGTATGATATGAAATTGGGGTTCGACGTCTAGTGGTCCGCCTATTCACGATTGGTTTTACAGTGGTCTTGTTGTGTCTTAAAGAGTCCTTGGCTATGGCAACTCAGGGACGCTTCGTATGTCATGTGCACTGCCTTGTACATGATCATGTTGTACGATCGAGCCCGTGTAGGCCCCACCACGAAAACTTCGGATGAAATCTCTATCATATGTTTGTTCCGGCTTATTCTGCAAGCCAATCCTTTGTTTTTGTTTTGAGTTGTGGTATTCGAGTTGCTTCGAAGTCAAATGTTGATTCCATACCTTTTCCTAAGCGGTGATCTCATACCCCGATGTGAACACTAATCCTTCTCGATCATTGAGTTTGTCATGTAAATCCTTTTTAACCGGTGTGCTTCTCTTCAAGTGGATCCCATCATTGCAACATCCGCAAGATCAAGTATCAGTTCTTCTCAAGGGTGTTTGTTTTATCCGTCCCCAAGTTGCCTTTGTTTTCCCGCCCACCCACCCTTTTTCTTCAAGGAATCCGATGTTTTAATCTAGTATCCTTTATATTCTTGTGAAGTCTCTCCATTCCTTTTTCCGTCAATGTTCTTATCCGGTGATTCTCAGGAAGATTCTAATGGAGCTACAAGTTCGTCATTGTTCATTCTTTTCATCTCCGGTGGTTTCAAGTCAAGATTTGTTGATCATATCCTTTCCTCGTTTCAATGCTTTCTTATGCCGGTGCAATTCTTAATCATTCACCTCTCGCTATTCAATTGTTCCGGAGTGGTCAAGATATCTCGAAGATTTGTGTTTCCACTCTGTTTTCGTAATCCTTTCAAACTCTTTCGAGGACGTTCTCTCATGCAAGCCTTTTAATTCAACCGGGGCAATCTCTCTCTTTAAATCATTTCAACGGTGTTTCTTTTGAGTGGGCCCTAACCCACAGGTCTTTTCCCAGGATCTTACCTGACTCTTCTAATCTTCCCGGATTTCATCTCAAATCCATTTTTCAAAGTTGACGTAAGAATGAGTTATCATCCATCAAATGCCTTTCTCCAAGATATGTCAAATTCTATCACCGTTGGCTCAACCTTTCTATTCGTCATCCCGGAGTATCTCAACAATTCTTCATGGTGTGTCACGTCATAATTCTCAGAATTTGAA
This sequence comes from Triticum urartu, assembly GCF_056163025.1. Taxonomy (NCBI): domain Eukaryota; kingdom Viridiplantae; phylum Streptophyta; class Magnoliopsida; order Poales; family Poaceae; genus Triticum; species Triticum urartu. Next base: position 447,542,496 of record NC_141876.1, read on the forward strand.
CACCGAAGGAGAGTTTTACATCCATATCTTATCTGTTCTCTCAGAGATTCCTGGCTCTAGTTCGAGACCATCCTCTCATAATCGTTTTCGATTGTCAGAATTCTTTTCACCCACCCGGAGAATTTCATGAGTTGGTTTCCATTTATTTTCCTCTGAAGGCCATCTTTTCAAATATTATTCATTCTCATCCTGCAGCTATCATGCTCCAAATCTCACCGGTGCATCATTCAATATTCTTTAATCAGCGCGTGATCTCTTCGTTTCAGTTGTATCTAAATCCTTTCAAGCATCTTCGTTCATTTTTTCTTCTTGGTGTTTTTTATCTTCTCTTCGTTCATTTTCAATTCTTGCGGTGGTTCGTTCAAGAGTTCTTCTTCCTTCGTTATCATATCAATTCTATCGTTCTTTCAAATCCTACCGGTGGATCATTGAAGGCCTCTTCAAGTTTGCGCAATATCTATCTTAATCCTTTCTAAGAGAGTAAGTAGTATGCCAAATCCATCGTTTGTCATCAATTTAATTGGTGAAGGATACGCATAACATAATTCTTACTCTTGTTTCACTCAAGTGATTAATTCCTTATTCCGGAGGTTCATCAAATTCTTGATTCAAGTTGTCCATCTTTCTTTTCCGGAGCTCAAAGTTATTTCAATTATCATTCCAAAGATCCATCAAATCATTGTAAGATTTCACCTTGTGCTTTTTGACCTCTCTTTCCTTTTGTTTGATCATTCTTTTTGTTTACCGGAGGTGGTATTATGTCATTCTTGATAATTGGAGTTCATGTTTCATGATTCACATGTTGTCAAGAATGTGGTATTTTATATCCATCAACCCCTTCATTGGAATTATCTTGGGTTATATTTCACCTAAAGCCTTCCCTAAGGATTTTGCTATTATGGTGCTTATAAACGATCCAAGTTCTTCTTTTATCCTCCCGGTGAAATAGTTTCTCCTCTCTTTGTTCTTATCCAATCTTGTTCCCGTTAGTGGCAAGTTGTCACCTCATAATTTTGAGATGCCTTCTATAAGTCCATATCAAGCTTTTCCTTTCATTCTGGTAAGGGGGAGGGGGCGGGGAGGTAGATATTTCCGCGGAAGCCGAAAATTTGGAATCCCTTCAGACAAAAAACTGGCGCGCAAAGTGTCATCAGACACGGTCCCTTATTTAGACACGGTCCGAAGATATTTTGTGCTGCATCTCACACGGTTGGTTATAATAAACTGTGTGGGATCTACTTGATTTTTGGTCTTGATTTGAATTACATAATGGGGTCACAGCGGCCATGGATGGTGTTTGAATTGCTAGACCTTTTATTTGCAGTCATCATAAAAGAATTGGAATTATTCGGGGTTCGTTTTGACATTTTTATGCATTAAGTGAGTTTTCAATGCATTTATGTGCATAATTCAAATTTGAACTACGTGCACATGCTACAGTGCATATAAATTCATTGAAAAATCAAATCTTTTTCCTTGGGTGCATGCTTAGGTCGCATGCAAGAAATGGTAATGAATTTCAAACACCATGGCACCGCTGATTGCCGGAAAAACATTGTGATGCCTGGTTTTTAAATTCTATTCAATCCAAAACCCGTCTGAGATTCATGAAACTTGGCATGCTAACATGGAGCTGCATCAACATGTCGTGGTACAAATTTTGTCCCATTTGGGGCAAGTTTGGGTATATGCTTCTCACAAACCGGAGCTTCTCACAACAAGCATGATGGTTTTCGGTAGGGAACGTCCCACCTTTGGTGACGAAACCATATCAATTGCCTCTTATTGCCTTCATGTTTTTTTCTCGTGTCAACATAAAACAACATGAGTGTTGTGTGAATTTTTGTGATTTTTCGGGGTTCGTTTGGACATTTTTATGCATTAACTGAGTTTTCAATGCATTTATGTGCATAATTCAAATTTGAACTACATGCGCATGCTCCAGTGCATATAAATTGGTTGAAAAATCAAAACTGTGTCCATGGGTGCATGCTTAGGTCCCATTCAAGACATGGGAATGAATTTCAAATGCCACTGCATAGTTGATTGCCGGCAAAACATTGAGATGCCTGTTTTTTAAATTATAGTTAGTCCAAAACTCGTCTGAAATTCATGAAACTTGGCATGCTATCATGGAGCAGCATCAACATGCCGTGGTACAAAATTTGTCCCATTTGGGGCAGGTTTGGGTATATGCTTCTCACAAACCGGAGCTTCTCACAACAAGCATGGTGGCTTTCGGTAGGGAACGTCCCACCTTTGTGGACGAAACGATATCCATTCCCTCTTTTTTTGCTTTCAATTTTGTTCTCGTGTCAAAATAGAACAACAGGAGTGTTTTGTGAATTTTTGTGATTTTTCGGGGTTCGTTTGGACATTTTTATGCATTAACTGAGTTTTCAATGCATTTTATGTGCATAATTCAAATTTGAACTACATGCACATGCTCCAGTGCATATAAATTGGTTGGAAAATCAAATATGTGTTGTTGGGTGCATGCTTAGGTCCCATGCAAGAAATGTGAATGAATTTCAAACACCGGGGCACCGTTGATTGCCGGCAAAACATTGAGATGCCTGGTTTTTAAATTCTATTAAATCCAAAACTCGTCTGAAATTCAAGAAACTGGGCATGCTATCGTGGAGCGGCATCAACATGTCGTGGTACAAATTTAGTCCCATTTGGAACAGGTTTGAATATATGCTTCTCACAAACCGGAGCTTCTCACAACAAGCATGATGGTTTTCAGTAGGGAACATCCCACCTTTGGCGACGAAATGATATCCATTGCCTCTTATTGCTTTCAATTTTTTGTCGTGTCAACATGGAACAACAGGAGTGTTGTGTGATTTGTTTTAGATTTTCCGGGGTTCGTTTGGACATTTTTATGCATTTACTGAGTTTTCAATGCATTTATGTGCATAATTCAAATTTGAACCACATGCACATGCTCCAGTGCATATAAATTGGTTGAAAAATCAAATATGTGCACTTGGGTGCATGCTTAGGTCCCATGCAAGAAATGGGAATGAATTTCAAACACCGAGGCACCGTTGATTGCCGGCAAAACGTTGAGATGCCTGGTTTTTAAATTCTAGTTAATCCAAAACTCGTCTGAAATTCATGAAACTTGGCATGCTATCATGGAGCGGCATCAACTTGCTGTGGTACAAATTTTGTCCCATTTGGGGCAGGTTTGGGTATATGCTTCTCACAAACCAGAGCTTCTCACAACAAGCATGGTGGCTTTCGGTAGGGAACATCCCACCTTTGGGGACGAAACAATATCCATTGCCTCTTCTTGCTTTCAGTTTTTTTCTCGTGTCAACATAGAACAACAGGAGTGTTGTGTCAATTTTTGTGATTTTTCGGGGTTCGTTTGGACATATTTACGCATTAACTAAGTTTTGATGCATTTTACGTGCATAATTCAAATCTGAACTACATGCACATGCTCCAGTGCAAATAAATTGGTTGAAAAATCAAATATGTGTCCTTGCATGCATGCTTAGGTCCCATGCAAGAAATGGGAATGAATTTCAAACACCGGGCACCGTTGATTGCCGGCAAAACATTGAGATGCCTGGTTTTTTAAATTCTAGTTAATCCAAAACTCGTCTAAAATTCTGGAAACTTGGCATGTTATCATGGAGCGGTATCAACATGCTGTGGTACAAATTTTGTCCCATTTGGGGCAGGTTTGGGTATATGCTTCTCACAAACCGGAGCTTCTCACTACAAGCATCATGGTTTTCGGTAGGGAACGGCCCACCTTTGAGGACAAAATGATATCCATTCCCTCTTATTGCTTTCAATTTTTTTCCCATGTGAACATAGAACAACAGGAGTGTTGTGTGAATTTTTGGGGTTCGTTTGGACATTTTTATTCATTAACTGAGTTTTCAATGCGTTTTATGTTCATAATTCAAATTTGAACTACATGAACATGCTCCAGTGCATATAAATTGGTTGGAATATCAAATCTGTATCCTTGCGTGCATGCTTAGGTCCCATGCAAGAAATGGGAATGAATTTCAAACAGCGGGGCACCGTTGATTGCCGGCAAAACATTGAGATGCCTAGTTTTTTAAATCCTAGTTAATCCAAAACTCGTCTGAAATTCATGAAACTTGGCATGTTATCATGGAGCGGTATCAACATGTTGTGGTACAAATTTTGTCCCATTTGGGGCAGGTTTGGGTATATGCTTCTCACAAACCGGAGCTTATCAGTACAAGCATCATGGTTTTCGGTAGGGAACGTCCCACCTTTCGGACGAAACGATATCCATTCCCTCTTATTGATTTCAATTTTTTCTCTCATGTCAACATAGAACAACAGGAGTGTTGTGTGAATTTTTGGGGTTCGTTTGGACATTTTTATTCATTAACTGAGTTTTCAATGCATTTTATGTTCATAATTCAAATTTGAACTACATGAACATGCTCCATTGCATATAAATTGGTTGGAATATCAAATCTGTATCCTTGGGTGCATGCTTAGGTCCCATGCAAGAAATGGGAATGAATTTCAAAAACCGGGGCACCGTTGATTGCCGGGAAAACATTGAGATGCCTGGTTTTTAAATTCTAGTTACTCGAACACTCGTCTAAAATTCATGAAACTTGGCATTCTATCTTGGAGCGGCATCAACATGCTGTTGTACAAATTTTGTCCCATTTGGGGCAGGTTTGGGTATATGCTTCTCACAAACCGGAGATTCTCACAACAAGCATGATGGTTTTCGGTAGGGAATGTCCCACCTTTGGGGACGAAACGATATCCATTGCCTCTTATTGCTTTCAATTTTTTTTATTGTGTGAACAAAGAACAACAGGAGTGTTGTGTGAATTTTTGTGATTTTTAGGGTTCGTTTGGACATTTTTATGCTTTAAGTGAGTTTTCAATGCATTTTATGTGCATAATTCAAATTTGAACTACATGCGCATGCTCCATTGGATATAAATTGGTTGAAAAATCAAATATGTGTCCTTGGGTGCATGCTTAGGTCCCATTCAAGACATGGGAATGAATTGCAAACTCCGGGGCACAGTTGATTGCCGGCAAAACATTGAGATGCCTGGTTTTTAAATTCTATTAAATCGAAAACTCGTGTGAAATTCATGAAACTCGGCATGCTATACATGCTGTGGTACAAATTTTGTCCCATTTGGGGCATGTTTGGGTATATGCTTCTCACAAACCGGAGCTTCTCACAACAAGCATGGTGGCTTTCGGTAGGGAACATGGACGAAACGATATCCATTGCCTCTTCTTGCTTTCAATTTTTTTCCCGTGTCAACATAGAACAACAGGAGTGTTGTGTGAATTTTTATGATTTTTCGGGGTTCGTTTGGACATTTTTATGCATTAACTGAGTTTTGATGCATTTTATGTGCATAATTCAAAGTTGAACTACATGCACATGCTCCAATGCATATAAATAGGTTAAAAATCAAATCTGTGTCCTTGGGTGCATGCTTAGGTCCCATGCAAGAAATGGGAATGAATTTCAAACACCGGGGCACCGTTGATTGCCAGGAAAACATTGAGATGCCTGGTTTTTTAAATTCTAGTTAATCCAAAACTTATTTGAAAGTCATGAAACTTGGCATGCTATCATGGAGCGGCATCAAAATGTCGTGGTACAAATTTTGTCCCATTTGGGGCAGGTTTGGGTATATGCTTCTCACAAACTGGAGCTTCTCTCAACAAGCATGATGGTTTTCGGTAGGGAACGTCCAACCTTTGGGGACGAAACTATATCCATTGCCTCTTATTGCTTTCAAATTTTGTTGTTGTGTCAACATAGAACGGCATGAGTGTTGTGTGAAGTTTTGTGATTTTTCGGGTTTCGTTTGGACATTTTTATGCATTAATTGAGTTTTCAATGCATTTTATGTGCATAATTCATATTTGAACTACATGCACATTGTCACACCCTGATTTTCATGCCACAACACTTAAGCTAATAAATCATGATAAAATGTGGTTTGACAAAAACTTTTGAGTATTTTGGGCCTTTATCTTATGATAGCACCAAAATCGGCAATGCCATTGGGAAGACCTATTTGAGGATATAGGAATAGAGGACAAATGACTTGATGAATTTATATCAGTGACCTTGAGGAATTAGCTGAGACTCTTTGGTGGATTATAAGGCTTTCATGTTGATAGATGAACTTGGTGGGATCATGTCAATAGAGAAGCATAGCTTCATTACTCCTGAGTAAATTGGATTTATAGGACGATTATGATCGCAAGCTGAAACTCCTGGAAGTATAAGGTTTTGACTTAGCCAAGGGGACATTCATAGAAGATAGTTGGCATTACGGTATTGACTTGGGGGAAACATATAGGAATTCTTGTTGGACATGAGATTTGGATTTAAGTAGGTGATCCTAGTAGAGTATAGATGCTAGGTAAGTCTACATGGTTCGAAGTAAATTGGATTTAGATTAAAGGTCTCGATCATGATACCATGTTCTCGGTGGATGGTAAACTAAGAGATTGGATAAATTGTTGGAGTTGATTTAGGGATCTATATACGCCTGACCTTGGAGTTTACTTGACCATGATAATGGAAATTGGTGGAGTGACTATAGTAGGGGTAGCCCTTTCCAGCATTTGGGGATTGTATGTCATAAGAAGATCATGTGGGACACCATAGACATTGGATTGGTAGAATTAATGAATTATGTAGTTAATGGGCTTTTGGAGTTGGTTCATAAGAAGGAAACAAGATCTTGGAGTGGCATACGACATGTTTCCTTAGGGTAGAAATGCCTTAGACCTTAGAAGAGTAGGCTGAGCACTTGGATTGTCACGTTCAAGCTAGTAGCTTGTATGTTCTACCCATGGATTTTTAGGGGTAGACATACATATGAGTTTGGGGATTGTAGACATATATGATCCTGTTAAACCTCCTCTTAGAAGTCCTGAGAATAATAATAGCATGAGTGATGATTGGAGCTGACCTACAAGAGTTGATGCTTTCGGTGGTATAAGGTTATTTGTTTAAAGGACTAGATAGGACAATTGGCATCTTAGGAACCATGCTTAAGGATAAGGTGACGAACGTTCGCTCGCACACCAGAATCCCTGAAACCCTTAAGCCCTACCAAGCCACAACATGGTTGGGTCCTGACCTTGGGCCTTGAATCAGGGTCGAGAAGACCTTGGCCAATACTCAACCGTGACCACCACCAATGCCTCAGCCCACTCTACGTACCCCATATGCTTCATAGAGTACTTAGGCAAGTTAGTTATCATCTTTAATTGAGGACATGCGTGTCCACCCGAAGACGGAAGAAGAGCACGAGCAACACTTGAGGATGGTCCTAGACAAGCTTCGAGAGCACCAACTATACGCCAAGTTCAGCAAGTGCGAATTTTGGCTGCATGAGGTTGGATTCTTGGGTCATGTTTTGACCAAAGAAGGATTGTCGATCGATCCCGCTAAGATTGAAGCCGTGACTGAATGGGAATCCCCCAGCAATGTGAAGGAAGTCAGGAGCTTCCTCGGACTCGCAGGATACTACCGCAAGTTCGTTGAAGGATTCTCAAGCATTGCCCGACCCATGACTCAGCTCTTGAAGAAGGACAAGAAGTTTGAATGGACGCCGAAGTGTGAAGAGAGCTTCCAGGAGCTGAAGAAGAGACTGACCACCGCCCCTGTGCTGGCCACACCAGATATACACAAGGAGTTTGCGATATATTGTGATGCGTCAAGAACCGGACTGGGAGGTGTCCTGATGCAAGAGGGCAGAGTCGTAGCTTACCTTTCAAGGCAACTACGGCCTCATGAAGAGAACTATGCTACTCATGACCTGTTCCAAAGTTTTTGGGCTGACTCACCAGGCTGTTGAGTTATATGACTTAAATCATCTGCATCCGGTGGTCGGACATATGTCCCTTGAAAATTTGCCCGAAAGGCGTCTTCGAGCTCTTTCCAGCTTCTGATGGAGTTTTCGGGGAGGCTTTTAAGCCAGTGTCGGGCTAGCCCTTTGAGCTTGAGGGGTAAGTACTTGATGGTGTGGAGATCATCTCCTCGAGCCATATGGATATGGAGGATGTAGTCCTCAATCCAGACCCCAGGGTCTGTTGTTCCGTCGTATGCATCTATGTTTACGGGTTTGAATCCCTCTAGAAATTCATGATCCAGCACCTCGTCGGTGAAACATAGAGGGTGTGCAGGACCCCTGTATTTGGGTGTACCATGGTGTTCGGATGTTTGTTGTGTTGCATTGTATGTTGGAGCGCGCTTGCGTGGTCCATAGATGGATCTAGTTGCGCCATCCTTTTGATGCGATCCCTGACGCGGATCGTGTATTGGTTTGTGTGCGGTGTCGTTTGCCGCTTTATGTTGGCCATGAGGTCGTCTATCCGACCGGATGGCCGTTTTATTTTTTAATTGTGGAGGATCTAAGGCCTCCTCATCAAATTTAGGTAGCAACTTTCGCTTCGGATAGCTCTTGGTGTGGCGGTTACTGCCGTACTTCGTTGCAGTGTTGAGTACTTCACTCCATTTGATTTTGACTGTGTCTCGTGCAGCCTTGAGCCTTTGCTTCAGTTTTTTCAGGATCCTCGCCGTGGCAACAAGCCTTTGGTGGGCGTTATGTTGCTCCTCGCGCCTGTCCGGTGTGGTTTCGTCCGGACTGTTATCTTCGACAGAGTTGGGTTGTTCGGTTTGATTCCCCGTGTTGCCCTGGTCGGGCAATGGTTCACCCTGCTCTATTGCTGGGTCTATATGATCGTTATTTCTCTCGAGGCGGGATTTGGAGCAGCACTTACGCCGCCGCTTTGACTGCTTCTCGAGGGAACAACCCTTTGCTGCGTCCTTCCGTTCCTCGTCGTTGTTTTCTTTGGGTGTGTCCACCATGTATACGTCATATGATGAAGTGGGCGTCCAGTGCCCTGTGGGCAGTGGTCCATACGGTCGATGTCTTCGGAGTCGAAGTCGAGCATGTCGGTTAAGTCATCCAAAGTGGCTACTAAGTGGGTGGTGGGTGGGCGGCGAATTTCTTCATCATCCGAATCCCAATCCTGCCGAACATAGTTCGGCCAGGACCCTCCTAAGGAGAGAGACCTTAGTGAGTTCAGTATGTCGCCGAACGGCGAGTGCTGAAAAATATCCGCGGAGGTAAACTCCATGATCGGCGACCAATCAGATTCGACAGGAACGGGCGCAGGCGGTTCGGAGTCCGTGGCCGGAGAAGGATCCAACAGTTTGGCAACACGGCTCTCGTGAAGGGTAAGGTCGATATTCGGCTCGATCACCGCTGAGGATACGGCCTCCGTGGCGGGGTCTATCCACCCGTCCATGGATGGCGCAACTGGCTCCGAATTAAGGGTCGGAGCGGCTGCCGGTGCGATTTCTTGAACACGGTCCGATGGTAGAGCTAAATCGTACTCATCGTGACCATGTGGCGCACAAGGCAGGGGCTTGAATCTGTCGAAGATAAAGTCTCTATGGATATCGGCCGTGTAGTTTAAGCTTCCAAACCTGACCTGGTGGCCAGGGGCGTAACTTTCCATCTGCTCCAGATGGCCAAGCGAGTTGGCCCGCAGTGGGAAGCCGCCGAACACAAAGATCTGTCCGGGGAGAAAAGTCTCACCCTGGACTGCATCGCTATCGATGATCGTAGGAGCCATCAAGCCTAACGGCGACGACACAGAGGAACTCTCAATGAAAGCACCAATGTCGGTGTCAAAACCGGCGGATCTCGGGTAGGGGGTCCCGAACTGTGCGTCTAAGGCGGATGGTAACAGGAGGCAGGGGACACGATGTTTTACCCAGGTTCGGGCCCTCTTGATGGAGGTAAAACCCTACGTCCTACTTGATTTATTCTTGATGATATGAGTATTACAAGAGTTGATCTACCACGAGATCGGAGAGGCTAAACCCTAGAAGCTAGCCTATGGTATGATTGTATGTTGTCCTACGGACTAAAACCCTCCGGTTTATATAGACACCAGAGGGGGCTAGGGTTACACAAGGTCGGTTACAAAGGAGGACATATACATATCCGTATTACCTAGCTTGCCTTCCACGCCAAGTAGAGTCCCATCCGAACATAGGACGAAGTCTTCAATCTTGTATCTTCATAGTCCAACAGTCCGGCCAAAGGATATAGTCCGACTGTCCGGAGACCCCCTAATCCAGGACTCCCTCAGTCCCCTTTATATTATCTACCATACTTTGCCCTCATATTTAACTAACAAAATGTTAATGCATGTTATAAAAATTATATAATTGGAAACTATGTTCAAATATGAACCAACTATATAATCTTTGGCGACATGCATTCGTATTTTATTAGTTAAATCATACTTATAAACCAGGATGTGGGTATAGTAGGTATTTAAATCGCAAATGTTTTTTTATTAACCGTGTGTGTACGTGGCATTTCATCCTCCTCTCGCACGTCTTGTCACCCCGCTGCCGCAGACAGCTTAGAGCGCAAGCTTACACAGCACACGGGGGCGTTCTTTTGGCCAAACGGTGGCGCCAATGAATCGTCGATGAGCCCGTTCCCGCGCAACCTCGTAGGTTCCCGCGCAAGCTTCCCGCCCGACTTGCTGAAATCCCCCAAAATCCCAATGCTTACCGGCCTGCTATAAAAATCCTCACGGCCGGTGAGTCATGCGTCGCATTTTCCCCTCCCTCCCTGTAGCTTAACTTGTTTGCTTCTCCCACAATCGCCAATGGCACCGGTCCGTCGTTGTCGCTCAGCCACTCTGCCGTCATCAGAGGACAGCTCTAGCTGGGAGGCTACCGCGGTGGCGACACAGTCCCCGGTGTAGTGTAGTGCGCGTGGCGTCCCTGTTGGGTGTGCGCGTAACACCCACCTCACGCTCCTCCGCCGGTGCCCGTCGGCAACTCTTGCCGGCCTGCGGTGTCGCCACACCACCGTCGAAAGCTAGGGCCATCGGCCGCTCCGCCGCCGCTGCCCGAAGGCGGGAGGTGGCCGTCATGGCCGGCAGTGCGCGTGGCCATCACCCGCTCTGCCACCGCGGCCCGAAGGCGGGAGGTGGTGGTCATGGCCGCCACCCCATCGTCGCCCGCTGTGGCCACCAGCCACCGTCGACCGCGGGGGTCATCACCCGCTCCGCCACCGCCACCTGAAGGCGGGAGGCGGAGGTTGATGCCCGCACGTGCGTCAGCGACCTTGCACGCTACACCGAGTTCCTGCAGGAGGAGGAGGAGCGCCTCGTCGAGCACGCAAAGAGCCTTACTGCCGCCGTGGCCGCGGCACACTCTGCCTCCGAGGTGAGGAATCAAGAGATCTACGAGGAGAACCACCGCTTCGAGAGGGGTTGTCTGGAGCGGCAGAGGGCGTTCGAGGTGAGCATCACTGAAGCTGCAACGGTAGAGGAGAGGCAGCCAGAAGTAGTACAAAGCCCCTCTGAAGTAGTAGTAGTATTTAGGGGCTATTTTGTTCAGTTCATCTGACTATAGATGTGGTGGAACTATATAATGTACTTAAAATTAGCTAGTATATATAGTTGAACTAGCTATTTCAGTACGTGGTTGGCAACAATTGGGGAAAAAGTTTGGTCGGTTCAGCTATCGAGTTGAACTGTTTATATAAATTAAGAATGACAGCTTAATCTATGAATGAAATCTATGCTTAATTACTGAATTTTAGTTGCAAAAATTAGATACTGCTAGTGTTTTTTAGCTTCATATTTTGAAAAATCGTAGTGTTACAAGGTTGACAAATGGCAATGTTACTAGATCAACAAATGTCAATCTTTCCTGTTTGACAAATGGTAACATACCCAATATGGTAGATGCAAATCGCACCAAATTGTTTATAAGTGGTTGCACACGGGTCATCCGAAAGAACCATTTGCGTTGAAGAGATGCACAAATCCTGCTCCCACTTAGCATCATGTCGTCCCGGGGTCGACGGGCGGGGGACGGGAGGACGGCAACTGGCGGCGCTGAGAGGTAGCATTCGATGCTGGCGTCCCATGCCGCTGTGGGGGCATGCGCACGGAGAGGAAGGCGGGCGGCCATGGAAGTCAAAGGGCTCGCTTCCTAGTGAGCCTGCGCAGCGTATAGCTCGCATGCTTCCTGATGAGCCCGCGCATTCGAGGACAGCTTGCACGCCTCTCGGTCTGCCTACGCATTGGACTGTGCTCACACGCCTCCTGTTCAATCAAGGTCAAGCAGCTGTCCGCACGACACCTCCTACAACCATTAAAACCAAGACACATGGCGTCACGTGAATGGTTAACAGAACGCACATGGTTTGAATTATACAAACGTTTGAGATATTAAAGTGGCAACTATTTTTCAAAATGCATTTATTGGCTGTCATTATTCGAGTGCGCCTTCTCTCAAAATGGACACGAAAAATACCACAGCATGTCGGGTGCCATTCCATGATAGCATGCCAAGTTTCATGAATTTCAGACGAGTTTTGCATTTACTAGAATTTAAAAATAAAGTATCTCAACGTTTTGCCGGCAATCAGCGGTGCCTTGGTGTTTGAAATTCATTCCCATTCTTGCATGGGACCTAAGCATGCACCCAAGGACACATATTTGATTTTTCAACCAATTTATATGCACTGGAGCATGTGCATGTATTTCAAATTTGAATTATGCACATAAATGCATTGAAAACTCAGTTAATGCATAAAAATGTCCAAACGAACCCCGAAAAATCACAAAAATTGACACAACACTCCTGTTGTTCTATGTTGACACGAGAAAAAATTTGAAAGCAATAAGAGGCAACGGATATCGTTTCGTCCCCAAAGGTACTGTAACACCCACAATGCGGCTATATCTCCCATGTGTCGGGGCATGACTTAGAGGCATAGCCGCATGGTAGGAATGTCGCAAGATGGGTAATCTTTACACATCCCATGTACAGAATAAGAAAGGGATAAAGAGTCGACTTACAATCGCCACTTCACACAATACACAAATAGTCATACATCATCCAGAATACAAACAAGGTCCGACTATGTAACCAAAATAAAGAAAGACAACCCCAAATGCTAGATCACCGATCATCCCAACTGGGCTCCACTACTGATCATCGGGAAACGAAACATAGTAACGGCCCGAATCCTTGTTGAACTCCCACTTGAGTTCGGTAGCATCCCCTGCACTGGCATCATCGGCACCTGCATCTGTTTGGAAGTATCTGTGAGTCATGGGGACTCAGCAATCTCACACACGCGAGATCAAGACTATTTAAGCTTAAGGGGTAGGAAAAGGAAGTGAGGTGGAGCTGCAGCAAGCACTAGCTTATATGGTGGCTAACATATGAAAATGAGAGCGAGAAGAGAAGAAACGCACGGTCGAGAAGCTATAAGTGATCAAGAAATGATCCTGAAGCTACTTACGTTCAAGCATAACACAAGACCGTGTTCTCTTCCCGGACTCCGTCGAAAAGAGACCATCACGGCTACACACGCGGTTGATTCATTTTAATTAAGTTAAGTGTCAAGTTTTCTACAACCGGATACCAACAAATTCCCATCTGCCCATAACCGCGGGCACGGCTTTTGAAAGTTCAAAACCCTGCAGGGGTGTCCCAACTTAGCCCATCACAAGCTCTCACGGTCAATGAAGGGTATTCCTTCTCCCGGGAAGACCCCATCAGTCTCGGAATGCCGATTACAAGACATTTTGACAATGGTAAAACAAGACCAGCAAAGCCTCCCGATGTGCCGACAAATCCCGATAGGAGCTGCACATATCTCGTTCTCAAGGCACACCGGATGAACACTACGTACAAATAAAACCAACACTCAAGTTTCCCCGAGGTAGCGCTGCAAGTGGCTCTGTTTTGGACCAACACTCAAAGGAGCACTGGCCCGGGGATTTAAAATAAAGATGACCCTTGAGTCCACGGAACCCAAGGGAAAATGCTTAGATGGAAAATGGTAAAACCAAGGTTGGGGCTTGCTGGAGGAGTTTTATTCAAGGCGAACTGTCAAGGGGTTCCCATAACACCCAACCGCGTAAGGAACGCAAAATCAAGGAACATAGCGCCGGTATGACGGAAACTAGGGCGGCAAGAGTGCAGCAAAATACCAAGCATAAGGCCGAGCCTTCCACCCTTTACCAAGTATATAGATGCATTAACATAAATAAGAGATAATAATGATATCCCAACAATATCCATGTTCCAACATGGAACAAGCTTCATCTTCACCTGCAACTAGCAACGCTATAAGAGGGGCTGAGCAAAAGCGGTAACATTGCCAAAGAACGGTTTGCTAGGAAAGGTGGGTTAGAGGCTTGACATGGCAATATGGGAGGCATGATATAGCAAGTGGTAGGTAGCGCGACATAGCAAAAGAGCAAACAACTAGCAAGCAAAGATAGAAGTTATTTTGAGGGTATGGTCATCTTGCCTGCAAAGTTCTCAGAGTTGTCAAAAGCTTGATCCTCGTAAGCATTCTCAACAGGTTCCTCGGTCACATACTCATCTCCTGGCTCTACCCAAAGCAAGAACACAAGAAAAGGATCAAAAATCAATCACGGTGCAATGCCCAAGCATCATGATGCAATACATGACATGATATGCGAGATGGGACATGCAATGCATATGCATGCTCCGGAAGAGAGGGAATGATCAAGGCATCAACTTGGCAAACCAAGTGTGCCGCTGGAAAGATGAGATGATTTTGGTCAAAATCAATATAAAGATCACCGGAAACGGATGCATGGTTTGCAAATGGCAAGCAAAACAAGGATGGCACAATTCTGCGATTAACAGCACGATGCCATCTAGACTGCAACAAGAAACTAATCTACTGCACTCGAACATAGCAACAAAGTATATGGTAGTGATGTACTCAAAATGCTTGACAAAACATGAACACCGAGCTACGGCTAAAACACACAAGAGCTGGTTCAAACAAGCATGGCAAAAGTGCAAAAGTGAAAATACTAACATGCCAGAAATAACATCAGGAAGCCATGTTTAGAGCAAGCAAACAACATGCTACAAGAACATATCAAAGCAGACAAAGGCATGGCATGAACCTACTAAATGCATAGATCAAAAGTCCCTTACTGATCATGAGACAAAAAGGCACAGAAGATATGATGGCACCCATGTAAACATAGCAAGTTTTATTAAGAGTTTAAGACTTAGCAGAAAACAGAGCATGGCAAAAACAGAATTTTGAAGGCATCTTTGCGAGCTCAAATCACTCATCACGAAGCCTTGCATGACAAAACAAGCATACCAACAGCAAGATGACATGTTCATTAAGCCAACCATGGCAAGATCAAGGTCATAGCATGTATGGATCAATAGAAACAACCATGGCAAAATTGATTAACATGTAAACATCTGCCAGGAAAATTTTATAGCAAAAGTAGAGCAAGAACAAGACATGCTAGTGCACTCTATAATTGCAAACAGGGGCATGGATGGATAGAGCATAACCATATGTTGCAAAGACCCTTATTGAAGATACTCAAAACAAGCATAGATCTCACTGTAGCATCATGTTTACATCGTAAGTCCCTGAAAACAGCAATATTACGAAGACTATTTTGCATGCTTGTGCTAGTCACCACATTGAACAAAAAAATACATGGCAAGCACCACTTTAAAGATGGCATGGCATATCTCAAAACACATGTAGACCTCATGCCCATATGAAGCACACATCAAATGTGACAAAAATGACAAATCATCATAATCTGCTAAGTAACAAGAGTAAACATATTATAGCACTCTTGCATCAATGATTAGGGTATCAAGATGAACTCAAACAAGCCTGCCACAATCGAGTGAAATGAAGAGCATCTCCCAATGAACATTTGATATCTCATGCGCATGAAAGAGAGCTACGGTCACGGAGATATGGCATGATGAACAGAGGCATAAAAAATTACAGGGAAAAGACAGACGAAAATCAACCTCCGGATCTCAGATCTAGGGTTTGGGGCACGCTGTACGAGGTTCGCCAGAAGTGGCCGGAGTTCGAGGAGATGGACGCCAGCGGGTCATGCTCGCCGGATCCGGCCCTCCTGCGGCCGGATCTGGCCGGAGGTGGAGGAGGAAGGCGCGGGGCGGCGACCTCGGGCAACAGGGAGGCGTGGGGCGACATGGCGGACGCTGGCGCCGGCTGGAGCGGCAGCGAGCTCGGCCGCTGGCAGCAGCGAGGCGGAGAGCGGAGCGCCAGCGCGCGAGCGCCGCGCGGGCGCTCGGGGCGGCGGCGGCGGATGGGCCGGACGGGCCCCTCCTGGGCCCGGCGGGCCTACGCGGAAGGAGTGGTGAAGTGGGCGCGGATCGCCACTTTTCGCCCCCAGATTCGTCTATTGGCGGCGCGGACACATCCGGCGGAGCGAGGGGTATTTCTAGGGTTTCAATCGTGAATTTGGAGGGAGAGATGCATTTATATAGGTAGAGGGAGTTTGGAGTGTCCAAATGAGGTGTAGTTTTCGCCCACATGATCATGATCCGACGACGGAGGACATGGAAGTGGTTTGGTTGGTTATTGGGCCGTTTTGGAGGGGTGTTGGGCTGCAACACACAAGAGGCCTTCCCGGATACCCGGTTAACCGTTGGAGTATCAAACGGACTCCAAATGGAATGAAATTTGACAGGCGGTCTACCGGTGGTGTACCGAGGACACTTGGAAAATCTCGGTCCATTCCGAGAACGTTGAGCACCCGCTCACGAAAAGAGACAAGAGGGGTGCGCCGGTGCACGTAGGAGTGTCGGATTACAAAACGGACAACGGGGAAAATGCTCGGATGCATGAGACGAGCACGTATGCAAATGCGATGCACATGATGACATGATATGAAATGCATGACATGAACAAAATGAAAAACGAAGAAAAAACACAACCACGAAGGGAATCTCATAACTTAAAGCCTAAAATGGCAAGAGTCGGAGTTACAAATATGCCAAGTTACATCTGGGGTGTTACAACACTCCACCACTACGAAAGGATCTTGTCCCGAGATCTATGACTAAAAGAACTCTGGATATTCAGAATGGAGATGGTCCTCGCGTTCCCAGGTGGCTTCTCGGTCGGAATGATGTGACCACTTTACTTTCAGGAATTTGATAGACTTGTTGCGAGTCTTGCACTCAGTTTCTTCAATAATAGCAACGGGATGCTCATGGTAAGACAAATATTCTTGGAGACCAATCCCTTCGAAGTTGATGGTGCGCTTAGGAGTCTTGAAGCACTTGCGAAGCTATGACACGTGAAACACATCGTGCACATTTGCGAAGTTGGATGGAAGCTCAAGTTGATAGGCGAGATCGCCTCTTTTTCCAATGATCTTGAAAGGACCCATGTATCTAGGGGCAAGCTTCCCTTTGATACCGAAGCGATGAGTGCCTTTCATTGGAGAGACGCGGAGGTAGACATGGTCTCCGATCTCGAAAGCCAAGTAACGGTGCTTGCTATCATAGTAACTCTTTTGGCGTGATTGCGCGGCTTTGAGATTTTCACGGATGACTTTACACATTTCTTCAGCCTCTGTGATTAAGTCATTGCCAAGAAGTTGGCGTTCACTAGTCTCTGACCAATTGAGAGGAGTACGACACTTTCTACCATAGAGAATTCCGAATGGGGCCTTGCCCAAACTCACTTGGAAACTGTTGTTGTAGGAGAACTCGGCATATGGAAGACGATCTTCCCACTTCATACCGAAGGAAATGACACAAGCCCTGAGCATATCTTCAAGGATTTTATTGACTCGCTCGACTTGGCCACTAGTTTGAGGATGGAAGGCTCTGCTGAAGGGAATGTTGGTGCCCATGGCCTTCTGAAAGGAGTCCCAAAACTTGGAAGTGAAGATGCTTCCATGATCTGAAGATATCAACTGTGGAATGCCATGCAAAGAGACAATCCTGGAGGTGTATAGCTCTGCCAGCTGAGCTGCTGTGATAGATTCTTTGATTGGAAGGAAATGAGCCACTTTAGTAAGCTTGTCAATGACAACGAAGATAACATCATTTCCGCTCTTGGACTTGGCAAATCCAGTCACGAAGTCCATTTCAATATGGTCAAATTTCCATTATGGAATAGCAAGAGGTTGGAGGAGACCAGCTGGCCGTTGGTGTTCTGCTTTCACCCTTCTGGAGACATCACATTCATTCACGAATTGAGCAACTTCTCGCTTCATTCAAGTCCACCAATATGACTGCTTGAGGTCATGGTACATCTTTGTACTTATAGGATGAATGGATAGGAGAGAATTGTGCGCCTCGTTCATAATGACTTTCCTTAGATCACCTTTAGGAACCACAATCCGATCCTCGAAGAATAGAGTGTCTTTGTCATCAATGCGATAGCACTTGTACTTGGGTTGGCTCTTGGCAATCCAATTTTTCACCTTCTTCACCATGGAATCAAGAAGTTGTGGATCACGAATTTGAACTTCCAAGTAGGAGGGACTATGAGGTTGGCAAGAAAGCCTTGAGGATCAACTTGGAGATTCAGTTTGCGGAAAGCTTCACAAAGGTCCAGTTGGAAGGGTCTGAGAATTAAGCTGTTGCAGTAAGCCTTCCTGCTCAAAGCATCTGCAATGACATTGGCCTTGCCTGGAGTATATTCAATACTTAGATTGTATTCTTGAATCATTTTGACCCAACGAGTCTGCCTGAGGTTGAGGTTGGGCTGAGTGAAGATGTACTTGAGGCTCTTATGATCTGTGAAGATGTCCACCTTCCTTCCCAACAAGAGATTTCTTCACGTTAATAATGCATGGACAACTGCCGCCAACTCGAGGTCGTGAGTGGGGTAGTTCCTTTCGTTGGGATTCAACTGGCGAGAGGTATAAGCCACAACTTTCTTCTCTTGCATTAACACAACACCGAGACCTTGCAGGGAGGCATCACAGAAAACTTCAAATGGTTTGGATTCATGAGGAGGAGTCAAGACAGGAGCTGTGGCCAGCTTCTCTTTGAGGGTGTTGAAAGCAACGTCACACTCAGGCGTCCAGACATACTTGACATGCTTCTGGAGGTGGTTGGAAAAAGGCTTTGCAATCTTAGAGAAATTCTGAACGAATCTTTGACAATATCTTGCAAACCCAAGAAAACTGTGGAGCTGCTTGACATTCTGAGGAGGTTCCCAATTCACAATTGCGGACACCTTCTCGGGATTAACAGTGATGCCCTTGGCTGAGATGATATGACCAAGGTAAAGAACTTTGTCAAGCCAGAACTCACACTTGGAAAACTTCGCATAGAATTGATGATCTCTGAGTTTGTCGAGTACCAATCTCAAATGCTTGGCATGATCCTCCTTATTCTTGGAACAGACCAAGATATCATCAAGATATACCAGGACGAAATCATTTGTGTAAGGGTTGAAGATGAAGTTCATCATGCGAGAGAACATTGGAGGAGCATTGACAAGGCCGAAAGACATGATAGTATATTCATAAGAACTATAGCTTGTTCTGAATGCTGTCTTGGGGATATCTTGTTCACGAATGCGAATCTGATGATAACCCATATGGAGGTCAAGCTTGGAGAATACTTTGGCACCCTTAAGTTGCTCGAAAAGCTCATTGATGTTGGGAAGTGGATACTTGTTCTTTATTGTCTTCTTGTTCAATGGACGGTAATCGACACAGAGTCATTTAGTTCCATCCTTCTTCTTGACAAAAAGAACACCACAACCCCATGGAGATGAACTCGGTCTGATCAGACCCATACGCTCTTGTTCATCGAGTTGTTTCTTCAACTCCTCTGGTCCAAGCTTGTAAGGACGTTTGCAAAAATGTTTCGTGCCAGGCTCAAGATCGATAACGAATTCAACTGGCCGGTGAGGAGGCATTCCTGGAAGCTCTTCTGGAAAGATGTCTTGATATTCATAAACGACTGGAATCTCAGAGATGGCATTCAACTCGCCCTTCTCATTGAGAGAAAACAGTCGAATGGTATCATCCCGAGCGGCATAGATGATCACATCCTTAGACGAGTGTGTTAATTGAATCTGCCTGACAGCATAATCAAGATGAGCCTTGTGCTTAGAAAGCCAGTCCATGCTGAGAATTAGATCAATATACGAGTCAACAAGAACAATTGGAGAAGACAGAAACTTATAGTCGCCCATCTCGATAGACACATCTGAGATGCAATTATTAGATGCCATTTTCTTACCTAGGGACACAATCTTTAACAGGAAAGGAATCTTTTCGGTCACAAACTCATGCTTGGCAACAAAAGGTCTTGAAATGAAAGAAAGCGATGCACTAGTATCAAACAATACTTTTGCAGGAAAGGAGTTAACTGGAAGGTTACCCATGATCACTTCTGAAGAATCCTCTGCCTGAGATGTGTTCATCGTGTTGACCTTAGCATGGGATTATGCTTGACCACTGCATTACTTGAAGATCTCACAGGAGGGGGAGGCGGAAGGCGCCTTTGGTTGAAGCATTTGTTTGCATAGTGCCCTTTCTGCTGACACTTGTTGCAAGTAACCTCTGAGAGCGGAAGGTGCTAAGGAGCACTTGAACTTGGAGCTTGAGACTGAGCTTTGTTCTGATAGACTGGGTTGGGTGGGTGGGAAGATCCATTGCCACCTTTGCTCTTCTGCTGATAAGGCTGACGAAACGGAGGAGGAGGAGGCAACCAGAACTTCTGTTGCTTAGCTTCCACTTGTGATGAAGAAGATTGAACTGCATCCCTGACTCTCTTCTTAGATGCCTCACACTTGAGCTGAGCAGCTTCTTGCTTTTGTGCCATGTTGTAGAATTCATCAAACTTAGTCGGCTCAAGAAGCACGAGTGCTAATTGCAGATCTTCCCTTAGGCCACCTTTGAATTAATAAATCATACTCTTTTCATCAGGGACGTCTTGTTTAGCGAAGCGAGCAAGTTTCTGAAACTAGATATTGTATTGATACACAGACATGCTGCCTTGCTTGAGATTGTGGAACTCCTCATGCTTACTCTCAGCAACACTTTGTGGAATGTGATGAGCTTTGAAGTCTCGGCGGAAATCATCCTAGGTAATCACACAACCTCCCCTGGAATCCCTGTATTGTTGATACCACTCAGCAGCTTGGTCTTTGAGTTGAAACGAAGAAAACTTGACAAACTCCTCATGCCTGACATTCCTACACTCAAAATGTTTGCAAATATCCACGAGCCAGTCGTCAGCGTCTGTTGCCTCGACACAGTTGTTGAAGGACTTAGGCTGGTTTGCAAGGAATTGGTTGAGGGTAGCAAACTAAGGCTGATTGTTGCCTTGGCCTTGATTTCCTTGGTTACGCTCTTTCAAGAGTTGCATAAGCATCTGAGTGTTGGCGTTGGTGGCTGCCATGACAGCTTGCCATGCCTCCGGAGGTGGAGGTGGTGGCGGAGGGTCCGGATTCTGACGCGTTGGAGGAGCCATCCTGAAGAGGTTGCCATCCATTAAAATCTTGAAAAATAGATATTCAAGCTGAATCAATGGATCGAAACTGCAACATAAAGTCTTAACATTCCAACAAGGATGAATGAATGAATTCCAAAGTAAATCATGACACTTCCATTAAGGTTGAGAAGCCACTTAGATAAAGGTAGATGAATAAAGCAACAAGGTACGTATATGAAGAAATAAGTGGTAAGGATTACCCAATCACAAACCAAATATCTGCAAGAAGAAATACTAGAGCTACTTGAATTCCCACGTATGAAACTCCCGAAACTTTCTGGTTATGCAATCAGGTGTTGGGGATACAGGGGAAGCATAATATCTCACCCAAAACTAGCAAATCCTACATCCAGCTGTATCCATCCTTCAACACATAACCAAGAAACCTTTGGAAATCATGTACCTCAACCTTCGAAAAGCATCCATTATACAAGTTATGGCAATACTCCCAAACTCCTGCCATAGTATTGGGAGGCGTCGAGGTTATCTCACCAACAACTACATAAAAGAGATATTCGATGTCGGCGAACTCAGGTATTCCAGAACTGCAATGATAAAATTGTGACGACAACACCTCAGAGCTCAACTCCCTGGGACACTGCCACAACCCCTAAATGTCAGGAGGCACCAAGAACAATGTTCTCGTCACAAAACCATCGGAACGATTCCAAGATACCCACGTGATCCTAAATTTTTTTTCGTGAAATTTGAGAAGAGAAGAGTCAAAACTCTACGTCAGGAGGCCTCACTAGAGCGATGATGGGACTGATGGGTAAAAAGAATCCTACTCTCCGATATATATAATCGTAAGACTCAAAACATTTGTTCTAGACTCAACAACATTAGTGATTCGATCAAGCAGGGGGCTCCTAAGTTGGGGAAGGCTCTGATACCAACTTGTAACACCCACAATGCGGCTATATCTCCCACGTGTCGGGGCACGACTTAGAGGCATAGCCGCATAGTAGGCATGTCGCAAGAGGGGTAATCATTACACATCCCATGTACTGAATAAGAAAGGGATAAAGAGTCGGCTTACAATCGCCACTTCACACAATACATAAATAGTCATACATCATCCAGAATACAAACAAGGTCCGACTACGGAACCAAAATAAAGAAAGACAACCCCAAATGCTAGATCCCCGATCGTCCCAACTGGGCTCCACTACTGATCATCCGGAAACGAAACATAGTAATGGCCCGAATCCTCGTCGAACTCCCACTTAAGTTCGGTAGCGTCCCCTGCACTGGCATCATCGGCACCTGCATCTGTTTGGAAGTATCTGTGAGTCACGGGGACTCAGCAATCACACCCGCGAGATCAAGACTATTTAAGCTTAAGGGGTAGGAAAAGGAAGTGAGGTGGAGCTGTAGGAAGCACTAGCTTATATGGTGGCTAACATACGCAAATGAGAGCAAGAAGAGAAGCAAGGCACAGTCGAGAAGCTATAAGTGATCAAGAAATGATCCTGAAGCTACTTACGTTCAAGCATAACACAAGACCGTGTTCTCTTCCCGGACTCCGTCGAAAAGAGACCATCACGGCTACACACGCGGTTGATTCATTTTAATTAAGTTAAGTGTCAAGTTTTCTACAACCGGATATTAACAAATTACCATCTTCCCATAACCGCGGGCACGGCTTTTGAAAGTTCAAAACCCTACAGGGGTGTCCCAACTTAGCCCATCACAAGCTCTCACGGTCAACGAAGGATATTCCTTCTCCCGGGAAGACCCGATCAGTCTTGGAATCCCGGTTACAAGACATATTGACAATGGTAAAACAAGACCAGCAAAGCATCCCGATGTGCCCACACCGATAGGAGCTGCATATATCTCGTTCTCAGGGCACACCGGATGAACAGTACGTACAACTAAAACCAACCCTCAAGTTTCCCCGAGGTAGCGCTGCAAGTGGCTCTGTTTAGGACCAACACTCAGAGGAGCACTAGCCCGGGCGTTTAAAATAAAGATGACCCTTGAGTCCGCGGAACCCAACGGAATATGCTTAGGTGGCAAATGGTAAACCCAATGTTGGGCCTTGCTGGAGGAGTTTTATTCAAGGCGAACTGTCAAGGGGTACCCATAACACCCAACCGCGTAAGGAACGCAAAATCAAGGAACATAACAACGGTATGACGGAAACTAGGGCGGCAAGAGTGCAACAAAATACCAGGCATAAGGCCGAGCCTTCCACCCTTTAACAAATATATAGATGCATTAATGTAAGTAATAGATAATAATGATATACCAACAATATCCATGTTCCAACATGGAACAAGCTTCATCTTCACCTGCAACTAGCAACGTTATAAGAGGGGCTGAGCAAAAGCAGTAACATAGCCAAACAATGATTTGCTAGGAAAGGTGGTTAGAGGCTTGACATGGAACTATGGGAGGCATGATATAGAAAGTGGTAGGTAGCGCGGCATAGCAAAAGAGCGAACAACTAGCATGCAAAGATAGAAGTGATTTCGAGGGTATGGTCATCTTGCCTGCAAAGTTGTCAGAGTTGTCGAAAGCTTGATCCTCGTAAGCGTTCTCAACAGGTTCCTCGGTCATATACGCGTCTCCCGGCTCTACTCAAAGCAAGAACACAAGCAAAGTACCAACAATCAATCACGGTGCAATGCCCAAGCATCATGATGCAATACGTGGCATGATATGCGAGATGGGACATGCAATGCATATGCATGCTCCGAAAGAGAAAGAATGATCAAGGCATCAACTTGGCAAACCAAGTGTGCCGCTGGAAAGATGAGATGATTTCGGTCGAAATCGATATAAAGATCACCTGAAAAGGATGCACGGTTTGCAAATGGCAAGCAAAACAAGGATGGCACAATTCTGCGATTAACAACACGACATGCTACGGGAACATATCATAGAAAACAAAGGCATGGCATGAACCTACTAAATGCATAGATCAAAAGTCCCTTACTGATGATGAGCCAAAAAGGCACAGAAGATATGATGGCACCCATATAAACATAGCAAGTTTTATTAACAGTTTCAGACTTAGCTGAAAACAGAGCATGGCAAAAACAGAATTATGAAGGCATCTTTGCGAGCTCAAATCACTCATCAGAAAGCCTTGCATGACAAAACAAGCATACCAACAACAAGATGACATGTTCATGACGCTAACCATGGCAAGAGAAAGTTCATAGCATGTATGGATCAATAGGAATAACCATGGCAAAATAGATTAACAGGTAAACAATCTACTAGGAACATTTTATAGCAAAAGCAGAGCAAGAACAAGACATGCTAGGGCACTCCATAATTGCAAACAGGGGCATGGATGTATAGAGCATAACCATATGTTCCGAACACCCTTACTGAAGATACTCAAAACAAGGATGGATCTCACTGTAGCATCATGTTTACATGGCATCAAAATAACAGCAGGCACAAGACTTAGCAAAATCCTAAGTCCCTGAAAACAGCAATATTATGAAGCCTAGTTTGCATGCTTGTGCTAGTCACCACATTGATCAAAAAAATACATGGCAAGCACCACTGTAAAGATGGCATGGCATATCTCAAAACACATGAATAGATCATGCCCATATGAAGCACACATCAAATGTGATAAAAATGACAAATCATCATAATCTGCTAAGTAACAGGAGTAAACATTTTATAGCACTCTTGCATCAATGATTATGGCATCAAGATGAACTAAAACAAGCATGCCACAATAGAATGAAATGAAGAGCATCTCTCAATGATCATTTTGATATCTCATGCGCATGAAACAGAGCTACGGTCACGGAGATATGGCATGATGAACAGGGGCATAAAAAATTACAGGGAAAACACTTAGATGAAAATCAACCTCCGGATCTCAGATCTAGGGTTCGGGGCACGCCGTACGAGGTTCACCGGAAGCGGCTGGAGTTCGAGGAGATGGACGCCGGCGGGTCGTGCTCGCCGGATCCGACCCTCCCGCGGCCGGATCTGGCCGGAGGTGGAGGAAGGCGCGGGGCGGCGACCTCGGGCGACGGGGAGGCGCGGGGCGACGGGGCGGACGCCGGCGCCGGCTGGAGCGGCGGCGAGCTCGGCCGCTGGCAGCAGCGAGGCGGAGGGCAGAGCGCCGGCGCGCGTGCGAGGCAGAGTGCGGCACGCGGACGCTCGGGGCGGCGGCGGCGGATGGGTCGGACGGGCCCCGCCTGGGCCCGGCGGGCCTGCTTAGAAGGGGCGGCGAAGTGGGCACGGATCGCCATGTGTCGCCCCTGGATTCGTCGGGTGGCGGCCCGGACAAGTCCGTCGGTGGCGGGGAAGGTGTCCGGCGGCGCGAGGGGGATTTCTAGGGTTTTAACCGTGAATTTGGAGGGGGAGATGCATTTATATAGGTAGAGGGAGTTTGGAGTGTCCAAATGAGGTGTTGTTTTCGCCCACACGGTCGTGATCCGACGAGGGAGGATATGGAAGTGGTTTGGATGGGTTATTGGGCCGTTTTGGAGGGGTGTTGGGCTGCAACACACAAGAGGCCTCCCCGGATACCCGGTTAACCGCTGGAGTATCAAACGGACTCCGAATGGAACGAGATTTGTCAGGCGGTCTACCGGTGGTGTTCCAAGGCCACTTGGAAAATCTAGGTCCATTCCGAGAACGTTTAGCACCTGCTCACGAAAATAGAAAAGAGGGGTGCGCCCGTGCACGTAGGAGTGTCGGATGGCAAAACGGACAACAGGGAAAATGCTCGCATGCATGAGACGAGCACGTATGCAAATGCGATGCACATGATGACATGATATGAAATGCATGACATGAACAAAATGAAAAACAAAGACAAAACCCAACCACGAAGGGAATCTCATAACTTAAAGCCGAAAATGGCAAGAGTCAAAGTTACAAATATGGCAAGTTACATCCGGGGTGTTACAGGGACGTTCCCTACCGAAACCATCATGCTTGTTGTGAGAGTCTCTGGTTTGTGAGAAGCATATACCCGAACCTGCCCCAAATGGGAAAAAACATTAACCACGGCATGTTGATGCCACTCCATGATAGCATGCCAAGTTTCATGAATTTCAGACAAGTTTTGGATTTAGTAGAATTTAAAAACCAGGCATCTCAATGTTTTGCCGGTAATCAACAGTACCATGGTGTTTGAAATTCATT
Source organism: Triticum urartu (assembly GCF_056163025.1). NCBI lineage: Eukaryota > Viridiplantae > Streptophyta > Magnoliopsida > Poales > Poaceae > Triticum > Triticum urartu. Next base: position 447,569,008 of record NC_141876.1, read on the forward strand.
CCCATTTCATGCATGGGACCTAAGCATGCACCCAAGGACATATATTTGATTTTTCAACCAATTTATATGCACTAGAGCATGTGCATGTAGTTCAAAAGTTCAAATTTGAAATATGCACATAAATGCATTGAAAACTCTGCTAATGCATAAAAATGTCCAAACGAACCCTGAAAAATCACAAAAATTGACACAACTCTCCAGTTGTTGTATGTTGGCATGAGAAAAAATTGAAAGAAATAAGAGGCAATGGATATCGTTTCGTCCCCAAAGGTGGGAGGTTCCCTACCAAAACCATCATGCTTCTCGTGAGAAGCTCTGGTTTGTGAGAAGCATATACCGAAACCTGCCCCAAATGGGACAAAAAATTTACCACGGCATGTTGATGCTGCTCCATGATAGCATGTCAAGTTTCATGAATTTCAGACGAGTTATGGATTTACTAGAATTTTAAAATCAGGTATCTTAATGTTTTGCCGGCAATCAACGGTGCCCTGGTGTTTGAAATTCATTGTCGTTTCTTGCATGGGACCTAAGCATGCACCCAAGGACACAAATTTGATTTTTCAACCAATTTATATGCACTGGAACTTGTGCATGTAGTTCAAATTTGAATTATGCACATAAATGCATTGAAAACTCAGTTAATGCATAAAAATGTCCAAATGAACCCCGAAAAATCTCAAAAATTGACACAACATTCCTATTGTTCTATGTTGACACGAGAAATTTTTTGGAAGCAATAAGAGGCAATGGATATCGTTTCGTCCCCAAAGGTGGGACGTTCCCTACCGAAACCATCATGCTTGTTGTGAGAAGCTCTGGTTTGTGAGAAGCATATACCCAAACCTGCCCCAAATGGGATAAAAAATTTACCACGACATGTTGATGCTGCTCCATGATAGCATGTCAAGTTTCATGAATTTCAGACGAGTTATGGATTTACTAGAATTTTAAAATCAGGTATCTTAATGTTTTGCCGGCAACCAGCGGCGCCCTGGTGTTTGAAATGCATTCCCATTTCTTGCATGGGACCTAACCATGCACCCAAGGACACATATTTGATTTTCGAACCAATTTATATGCACTTGAGCATGTGCATGTAGTTCAAATTTGAATTATGCACATAAATGCATTGAAAACTCAATTAATGCATAACAATGACCAAACGAACCCCGAAAAATCACAAAAATTGACACAACACTCTTGTTGTTCTATGTTGACACGAGAAAAACTTTGGAAGAAATAAGAGGCAATGATTATCGTTTCGTCCCCAAAGGTGGGACGTTCCCTACCGAAACCATCATGCTTGTGGTGAGAAGCTCTGGTTTGTGAGAAGCATATACCCAAACCTGCCCCAAATGGGACAAATTTTTTACCACAACATGTTGATGCCACTGCATGATAGCATGCCAAGTTTCATGAATTTCAGACGAGTTTTGGATTTACTAGAATTTTAAAATCAGGTATCTCAATGTTTTGCCGGTAATCAACGGTGCCCTGGTGTTTGAAATTCATTGCCATTTCTTGCATGGGACCTAAGCATGCACCCAAGGACACAGATTTGATTTTTCAACCAATTTATATGCACTGGAACTTGTGCATGTAGTTCAAATTTGAATTATGCACATAAATGCATTGAAAACTCAGTTAATGCATAAAAATGTCCAAATGAACCCCGAAAAATCTCAAAAATTGACACAACATTCCTATTGTTCTATGTTGACACGAGAAATTTTTTGGAAGCAATAAGAGGCAATGGATATCGTTTCGTCCCCAAAGGTGGGACGTTCCCTACCGAAACCATCATGCTTGTTGTGAGAAGCTCTGGTTTGTGAGAAGCATATACCCAAACCTGCCCCAAATGGGATAAAAAATTTACCACGACATGTTGATGCTGCTCCATGATAGCATGTCAAGTTTCATGAATTTCAGACGAGTTATGGATTTACTAGAATTTTAAAATCAGGTATCTTAATGTTTTGCCGGCAACCAGCGGTGCCCTGGTGTTTGAAATGCATTCCCATTTCTTGCATGGGACCTAACCATGCACCCAAGGACACATATTTGATTTTCGAACCAATTTATATGCACTTGAGCATGTGCATGTAGTTCAAATTTGAATTATGCACATAAATGCATTGAAAACTCAGTTAATGCATAACAATGACCAAACGAACCCCGAAAAATCACAAAAATTGACACAACACTCTTGTTGTTCTATGTTGACACGAGAAAAACTTTGGAAGAAATAAGAGGCAATGATTATCGTTTCGTCCCCAAAGGTGGGACGTTCCCTACCGAAACCATCATGCTTGTGGTGAGAAGCTCTGGTTTGTGAGAAGCATATACCCAAACCTGCCCCAAATGGGACAAATTTTTTACCACAACATGTTGATGCCACTGCATGATAGCATGCCAAGTTTCATGAATTTCAGACGAGTTTTGGATTTACTAGAATTTAAAAACCAGGTATCTCATTGTTTTGCAGCCGAGTGATAGTGGCAGGGTGTTTGACATTCATTCCTATTTCTTGCATGGGACCTAAGCAGGCAACCAAGGACACATATTTGAATTTTCAACTAATTTATATGCATTAGAGCATGTGCTTGTAGTTCAAATTTGAATTATGCACATGAAAAATGCACAGAAAACTCAGTTAATGTATAAAAATGTCCAAGCGAACCCCGAAAAATCCCAAAAATTGACACAACACTCCTGTTGTTCTATGTTGACACTAGGAAAAAAATTAAAATCGAGAAGAGGCAACGGATATCGTTTCGTCCAGAAAGGTGAAACGTTCCCTATAGAAACCATCACACTTGTTGTGAGAAGCTCTGGTTTATGAGAAGCTTATACGCAAACCTACCCCCAATGGGACAAATTTTTTACCATGAAATGTTGATGCCGGTCCATGATAGCATGCCAAGTTTCATGAATTTCGGACGTATTTTGGATTTACTAGAATTACAAAAGCAGGTACGTCGACGTTTGCCGGAGAGCCACAGTGCTGTGGTGTTCGAATTTCAGCCCCATTTCTTGCATGGGAGATAAAGCATAAACCCATGGACACAGATATGATTTTACAACCCATGTTGGTGCACCGGAGCATATGCATGTAGTTTAATTTTGAATCGTGCACCTGAAATGTCTATAAAACCAATTTAATGTATAAAATGTTCAAACGAACCCTGAATAATTCCAATTCTTTTAGGATACACATATAGTTGCATGTTCACTCCAGATAAAAGGTCTACCAATTCAAACACCGTCCATTGCCACTGTGACCCCATTATGTAATTCAAATCAAGATGAAAAATCAAGTAGATCGCACACAGTTTATTATCACCAACCGTGTGAGATGGAGCAAAAAATAACCTGGAGCACCGTCGGTGTATAGTACGCATATGGCTTACAGGAGAAGGTGCATCGGCTACAGTCCACAGCGGGCGCCTGAAGCACACCAGCTCGCTCCACAAATATCATTTCACTATTCAAATATCGCCGCTAAAAGATGGGCACGTGGTCCCGCATCGTGAGGGCAACTTCGGTGGCCCACTCCGGTGAGAGCGCAGTCACAGCCGCCATGTACGTTCTAACAAGGTGCATGAGCGCGGCCGCAATCTGTGACCGGGCAGCCATGGCAGCCCAAACGGCCGCTATTGCTTCTCAGGTGGCGGCAGCAACATCTGGCTCAGGGATAACAACTCGCAAGAGCGGCACAGCAGTTGTCCGTTCCGCAGCGGTGGCCTTAGCCCTAATGGAGGCCGCCCATGACCATGTCGAGGCTGCCTATCGGTGTCAAAACCGGCGGCTCTTGGGTAGGGGTTCCCGAACTGTGCGTCTAAGGCGGATGGTAACAGGAGTCAGGGGACACGATGTTTACCCAGGTTCGGGGCCTCTTGATGGAGGTAATACCCTACGTCCTGCTTGATTGTTCTTGATGATATGAGTATTACAAGATTTGATCTACCACGAGATCGTAGAGGCTAAACCCTAGAAGCTAGCCTATGGTATGATTGTATCTTGTCCAACGGACTAAACCCTCCGGTTTATATAGAGACCGGTGGGGGCTAGGGTTACACAGAGTCGGTTACAAGGGAGGAGATCCACATATCCGTATTGCCTAGCTTGCCTTCCACGCTAAGGAGAGTCCCATCCAGACACGGGATGAAGTCTTCAATCTTCTATCTTCATAGTTCAACAGTCCGGCCAAAGGATATAGTCCGTCCGTCCGGAGACCCCCTAATCTAGGACTCCCTCAGTAGCCCCTGAACCAGGCTTCAATGACGATGAGTCCGGCGCGCAGTTTTGTCTTCGACATTGCAAGGCGGGTTCCTCCTCCGAATACTCCATAGAAGATTTTGAACACAAGGGTAGTGTCCAGCTCTGCAAAATAAGTTCCGCATACCACCGTAGAGAGAATAATATTTCCACAAATCTAACCTGCTGATACGTTTGGCAACATGACATCATGTCACGGCCCGGTCATTATTCGAACCATTTTTCTCAACCAGCACTGCACATATCATGAGGTGATTTTCTTGACACGTCTTGTCAAGGCAGAGATCGTGTCCCCCTATCATGGGATTCTCATCAATACGGATGCGGGTAACCCAACCGCGCCATCAATTATGGCGCTTGGGGAATAAGAGGTTTTACCAGGTGAGTGGGGAGGCACACCGCCTCTTTTTCCCTTATAAAGGGACAATGATTCACTCTTTTCACCCACGCCTTCTTCCCGATTCATTCCCTTCTACTCAGGCTCTAGCGCCCAAGCGTTCATCTTCTCTGCCCACAAAAGGCCTTCCAAAGATGTTCGGATCCAAAGTAGGAGGCAAATGGATGGCCTCTACCGTTCGAGAGAAGGATATCAAAAAGCTTCGGGAGGCCGGGTATCTGGCCAAGAAAATCAGCCATCGTCTCCCGACGGCGGGACAGATCATCCCTACACCAGACCCCCATGAGAGGGTTGTATTCCTCCCTCATTTTGTCCGGGTCTAGGGTTTCCCCTCCACCCGTTTGTTCGCGGCATCATGTACTATTATGGGATCGATCTTCATGATCTGTGATCTGTCCCCTAATTCCTTCCTCAACATATCGACATTTATTGTCGTGTGCGAGGCTTTCCTCCAAATTTTTCCGCACTTCAGTTTATGGCTGAAGGTTTTTAATGTGAAGCCCAAGATGGTGGGCGGTGAGCACGCCGAGTGCGGGGGCGCTATGGTGAGCAAGATGCCCAACGTCATATGGCCAACGGGAACCTTTAATGATTCTATCAAGGAGTGGCAACAACAGTGGTTTTACATCACTGAGCCGTGCGGCAAGGAATGGGCCGCCTCTCCCGAGTTTTGATCCGGCGCCCCTCTGCGGCTTATATCCTAGGTCAAGAAAGGCCTGGACTGGTCCTCGTCCGACAAACTGTCAGTGCTTCAGACGCGCGTTAAAGATATGGGAGATAAGAGCATTGAACTTGTCAACGTAATCCAGGTGATGTTAGTCCATCGGATACTGCCTTGTCAACACCGGACTTGGAATCTATGGGATTTCGATCCGGCCAGGCACCAAACTTTGTGAAGGTTCTTCGGCTCCTCGCACGAGGACATTTGGAAGGTGCTTTTCAAGTCCAGCAAATCATGGCCGGACTCCGCCGAAGACCGCGGGTACCAACTGTCCCGCCCTGCAAGTTCGATGAGTTTATCAAACTTTCCTATCTGCATGACCCAAAGGAAGCGCTTAACGCATGTTTATTCAACTCCCCCAGAGTTGGACGAAGAAGGCGGAGCGGATCCATTGTCCGGCCCCGCTGCCCGAAGACCCGGCCATCCCACTTCTAACGAAGATGCTGGTCCCGGCGCCCTACAAGGTGCCGAAGAAGATGGCCAAAAAGGAGGCCAAAAAGACCCGGGGTGGCCTTCATCGTCGCGGCACTTCGGACATAATACCCGAAGGATCAGATGCCCGTTTCGCCTCCGAAGAGGATAAAAAGGAGGAGGAAGATGAATCCCCTGCGGGGGGAAGGAGGAAGAGGACGGCCTCCGCACCCTTGGAGGCCAAGCTGCCCAAAAGGGGAAGGGCTTCTCTTCTGGAGGAGTCCACTACCGCCGCCAACAGCGACCTGGCATGGGATCCCAGGGCCCAGCCCCTGGTCAACTCGTAAGTATATAAAATCCGAGTACGTTTAAGCGTCCGAACTCATCGTGGCTTAGTATTTTGACCTTAAGCCATATTTTTTGGTAGTCCGGTGAGGTCCCGTACCAAATAATCCTCATCAGAGGACCTGCTGAGCTCGAATGCTATGGAGAGCGGGACGCCCCAAAAGGCCCCTTCCTCCAAATAGGTACATAACACCGAGGCTTCGTCCCAGGAGGACCCCGGCCAAGGAGGAAAGGAAGAAACCGTGAAGGCGGCGCCTGGAGGTCAAACCGCAGGGGCCGGACACATGGGGGAAAAGATTCCCATAGGGTCTGACGGCGGGGGCGACCTTGAGTTCGGCTCCTCACCGGATGCGATTCCCGAGGTTTATACGGCTCCAGAATCAAGAAGGCAGCCTCCTTCAGCTGGAGGGAGCGTGCATGTTCCGCCGGCAACCTCTGTCCATCCGGAGGTGTCGGATGCTTTGTTGGTGGCGTTACGAGACGCCTCCATTGTTAACGAACACCATGCCCTTATGGGTGCGGTGATTGAGAAGATTCAGTCAACCGAGAGTGGACTGAATGAAGCCTGTATCAGCCTTATAAGAGGCTTTGAGGTATGTTTTATAAGTTGCCGAAGAGTGTCATAGTATAGATAGTAGACCCTGGTACCCTGTTCGGTGAAAGAAGGAACTGGACAGGGGATCACATTGATGATCACAGGAAGACTCATTGAGTGATATTGATTTCTCTTCTGTTCCAAGCAGATATCTGTATCGGCTGCTGCCTCTCGTACTGCGGAGATCTCCGGACTGAATCAAAGTCTAGAGCGGGCCATAGAAGAAATTGGCCAATTAAAAATGCAGTCGAGGGATAAACAAGGTATGCACAAGCGTTGCACGCATTTATTGTGAAATAAATGTTCAATATGAAATAAGCCGCATAATTTGTGCTAGGGGTTATGACCGAAGTTGAGGCCCTCAAAAGGGCCATTGCCGAGGCCGAGAAAAAGGCGGCCATGGTGTGGACTCTTCGTGAGAAACACGAAGCCAGAATTATTAAAGGTGAGCAGGAGCTGCAAAGAGGCCGTAAGTAAATGCGAGGCCTTGGAGCAGAGTTTAACGGAGAAAGAGTCCGAACTCACCAAGGCGCGTCAAGCCACGAGCAACGCCCGTGGGGAAACCCAAAGCACCCTGCAGGGGATCCAAGAGACGAGGAAGATCGCGGCGGGTAAGGCTTTTCCCATGTAAAGCAAGTATTTGAAGGGAAACTATGTTTCTGATTGTGAATCCGGACTTCTCAGGTGTATTTGCCGAGCTACCTCACATTATATCAGATGCCGCTCAATTCTACCGAGCCGAAGGAAGGAACACCGCTGATAAGCTCTGTTGGTCGCAGTATTTGGCACCGAATTATCCGGTGCCTTTTGCCGATCAACTGAAACTGCTGATCGAACTGCATAAGGCGGCGGTACTAGCCATGAAAGATATGGTTATCCGGCTATGGCCTGCCGAGCCGATTCCAAGCAGCTACTTCGGGCTCGTGAGGCAGCTTGTAAGTGCTTGCCCTCGACTTGACTTCATCAGGCGGTCGGTCTGTATAGAAGGAGCGCGAATGGCCTTCGCCCTCGCAAAGGTGCACTAAGGGAAGAATGGATGCCGAAAAGCTAGTGACCGAGGAACCGCCAGAGGGAAGGAGCACCGCAAGCCCGAATTGTATTATAAGAGTGTCCAGAAAGGATGCTACCTTGCAGCGGAGCTATGTACCAGGGACAGTGAATTCTTCGTCGTCCGCATCCCATTCTAGCCGGACATAGTTCGGCCAAGGTTCTCCTGACAAGGAGAGAGACCTTAATGAATTTAGCACATCGCCGAAAGGCGAATGCTGAAAGATATCCGCGGAGGCGAACTCCATGATCGGCGCCCAGTCGGATTCAATAGGCACGGATGCAGGTGGCTCGGAGCTCGTGGCCGGAGACGAATCTCGCAGTTCGGGGACACGACTCTCGTAAGGGGTGAAGTCAGTATCAGGCTCCATCACCGCTGAGACTACGGCCTCCATGGCGGGGTCTATCCCTCCATCCTTGGATGGTGCAATTTGCTCCTGATTGAAGGCCGGAGTAGTTGCAGATGCGATCTCCCGAACACTCTCCGATGGCAGAGTTACGTCGTGCTCGTCATGATTGTGCAGTGCACCTGACACGGGCTCGAATCCATCAAAGATCAAGTCTCCGCGGAAATCGGCAGTGTAGTTTAAGTTTCCGAATCTGACCTAATGGCCAGGGGCGTAGCTCTCGATCTACTCCAGATGGCCAAGCGAATTGGCCCGTAGTGCGAAGCCGCCGAATACAAAGATCTGTTCGGGGAGGAAAACCTCACCCTGGACCGCATCGCTACCGATGATTGAAAGAGCCATCGAGCCTTACGGTGACGACACAGTGGAACTCTCAATGAAAGCACCAATGTCAGTGTCAAAACTGGCGGATATCGGGTAGGGGGTCCCGAACTGTGCGTCTAAGGCGGATGGTAACAGGAGGCAGGGGACACGATGTTTACCCAGGTTCGGGCCCTCTTGATGGAGGTAATACCATACGTCCTACTAGATTGTTCTTGATGATATGAGTATTACAAGAGTTGATCTACCACGAGATTGTAGAGGCTAAACCCTAGAAGCTAGCCTATGGTATGATTGTATCTTGTCCTATGGACTAAACCCTCCGGTTTATATAGACACCGGAGGGGGCTAGGGTTACACAGAGTCGGTTACAAGGGAGGAGATCCACATATCCGTATTTCCTAGCTTGCCTTCCACGCCAAGGAGAGTCCCATCCGGACACGGGACGAAGTCTTCAATCTTGTATCTTCATAGTCCAACAGTCCAGCCAAAGGATATAGTCCGGCTGTCTGGAGACCCCCTAATCCAGGACTCCCTCACTGCCCACGCCCAGTTCCTAGAGGTCACCGCACAAATCGAAGGAAGCTTCTTCGAGAACGGTCGGCAACCCACGGCCGAAGAGCTGGCAATCGCTAAGAGCGTTGGGCAGCCGTCCGTTCCTCCGCCGCATACCTTGCGATGATGGAGCCCGTCCAAGCCCAGATCACGTCCGCCCACACCCAGCTCGTGGCGGCCTTTTCCAAAGAGATGGCGGATGCGGATGGTGAGATGCTTGCCGAGTATGGTGCGATGGATGCCATGGAGCCCCTTCCCCGGGAGATCGTCGGGCACGAGCTGGACATGGAGGAGGCAGCGGAGATTGACGAGCACCAGCTGTAGTAGTACTCTTTGTTTTTTTTAATTAAGAGAGCCAATCTTTAATTTGTTAGAGTAATTTTTATGTCAACTCGCTCTGTTTAATTGCTGAACTTGCTCGATTAAGAAGTGTGGGTGTGATGTAGTCTCCTTTGTGTACCCAAATTATGCAATGACGGGGATGACCACTGTAACCATGGAAATTCGAACCAAAATTTTTGACGTTCAAACTCATCACACACGGGTTATGCTATCTGAATCGTTTGTGATGTTCACAAATCGTACATAGTTATGAATAAGGGACCGTGTCTGATGACACTTTGCACGCCAGTTTTTTCGCTGAAGCGATTCCAAATTTTTGGCTTCTGCAGAAACATCTACCTCCCCGCGCCCTCCTTTCCAAAAGCCACATTTCCCCTGTTTCCGCCTTCCTTTCCAAGTTGAAACCTTCACTCCTTGATTGCAGCGCCGCCTCCTCGTCGGTGACCCTCCTTCATGCTTCTCGGCCTCGTCTATCCAGGCAGGTAATCCACACCCGCCCCCATCCTCCTCCTCCTTCCACATCCCACATGCCCCAACCGCCGGCGCGAGCGCGACACCATCCACCCAAATCACCAACCACTCCACCAAATAAGCGCGGCCCTAAGCCATGGTGCACGCAGTATAGCCAGGATCTCAAGAATCATTTGGCACCGGAGAAGCAAATCGTGGCTGCACGCGCGGATGAGGTCGCGATGGCTGCCATTCGTGCCGACCCCCAGATCTTGGAGGAGCACCTTGCCATTTGCTAGCTACGCCAGTTAAGCATGCTCGGTTTACCCGTTGTGTGTGCTGCTCCTACCTTTCCTTCACAAATTCTTGTGAATTGTGCTATCTAATTTTACCATGCAATCTGTTGCTCTAGTTGATATGTTCTATATGTCGTGCAGTGTGGTGCTCACTTATTAACTATTTTGTTAATTAGTTGGCGTCTTCAGTTAACTGTTTGGTTCGAATCTGTAAATGTGATGTTCAATTCTTCAGGCTGCAATCTTGTATTGTCTTCCATGTGAGAAATAAATCGAATTTATCTTTAGAAAATACATGAGAAATGAATACAATTGCTATATTTCCAAGTTGTCAAGCATGCTTGGTTTGGTTATACATTGTGCAATGTGGTGCTCTGTTAACGTTTGGTTCATTTGTGTTGTGGTGCTTAGTTAACTGTTTGGTTCAATTCTGCAATGCGATGTTCAATAGTTGTGGGTGCATTCTGTTATTGTATGCCATGTGATGAATAAATTGAATTTGGCTGTAGTAAATACATGAGAAACAAATACAATTGCTACAATTGGCTGTAGTTAACTGTTTGGTTAACTGTCTGATCTTCTATTAGGAGTTTGTTATATTGTGCAATGTGGTGCTCAGTTATTGTTGGTTCATTTATTGTGGTGTTTATTTAACTGCTTGGTTCAATTCTGCAATGCGATGTCCAATTGTCGTGGGTAGAATTTTGTATTGTTGTGCATGTGAGGAATAAATCGAATTTGCTGCACTTAATACATGAGAAACATATACAAGTGCTATATTTACTAGTTCTTAATCATGCTTGGTTTGGATAAATGGGTTTTCCATGTGGCCTGAATTAATCTGATGAATCTGCAATGTGCTTATTTTTCATCAACATATTTTACTGATAGCATGCGAACCCTTACTTAACCTGATGACAAACTACCTTATATGTGTTGCAGGGAAAAAATGGGAAGTACCGAGGTTTACAGTCGAGGTTAGCACGTGCATGGTCCGTTGTCAAATAGCACATTATTGTGCCAATGCAGGAACCATTCTAATATTTTGGTTTTTAACAATTTGGTCTTGCACATGTAGGTCCTGCTGTCAGAGGTTTTGAACCACTGTTCGACCCTTTCTGCATATGAGGAAATGAGTTGTCCATGAATATCAATCAAATCAAGAAACTCAGAAAGATTGTTAGGATAAAGAAATTAGCGACAAAAAATAACAAAATCTTTGTCTGCACAATGAAGAAGACATCAGTTCACTACAATATGGTACTAACTATTATACCTTGCCTTTTTTATTGCTTTGCCCCATTTCCAATATAGCGAAGATATTTATGGGCATCCTTGTTTTCAGGCCTTTCCAAAACAGTTCACTGATGATTACCTCTCAACCCACCTCTATGGCCAGGAGGCGAGGATGGTTTTCATACGACACCCACGGTTCAATATTGAAGTGTTCCTGAAGAGGACGAAGGACGGACGATCAATCATCCACAGGCACTGGCCTAAAGTTGCAAAGACCTTCAACATGAATGAAGGCTCAATATTTTCCTTTCGCTTCAGCAGTTTTCCAGATGAGATGCACATTTCTATATACCATCTATGATGCTAATTTCGAAAGGTTCTACATGTTGCATGTGAACCTTGGTGCTGGTGCAGTTGTGTAATGGGGTAGCTGAGGGCTGAAGCTATATCATGTTGTACTCTTATGTATTTCAATTATGAAATTCTGCTTCCTTAATATGGAAATGAAATATATTATGTGCTTAATATGAATGTCAATTATATTAATAAATGGATTATTAATAATAGGGCAATTAGCCTACTAATGGCGAATTAGCCTGCTAATTGGGTTTTGCTATTGCAAACGGTTGTTGAAAAAATATTGTGGGCGATGACCTCAGGCAACGCACACAGTTTCTAGGAATAAACCATGTTGGATCAATGAACAATCACACATGACTTTCTCTTGAAAACTATTTGTGTTAGGCCATCTTGCGCAAACGTTTACCACATAAAAACTGTGTGTGATGGACAACCTTTGCTACACAGTTTCTTCTACGGACCGTGTGTGATACATTCAATAACACAAACGGTTTAATGGGAAAAATTGTGTGTGATGTACCTGTGAACGGAAATGTTTTCCTTGGAGCAACTGTGTGTGATGTACATATGAACGGAAACGTTTAGCGGAGACTGATTGTGTGGGATGTACTTGCGAACGGAAACAATTTTGCCGTATAATTGTAATTTTTTAGCTCTACTGTAGGTATTTCCGCATTTGAGCACTCGCCGGTCGCACACGACCTCATTTCGTTGAGCGTGTGTGCCAGGAGGGCATATCCCCGATGGTTTCTTAGCCGTGTGGGAAGGACCCCCCCTATCGCCCACACTCACTAGGCAACGGTACCAAATGCCGTCGCGGAAAGGGGTTAAAAACCGTTTGTATAGGACCGACGTGTACCAGTTATACAATAAAGAAATTACAGCCGATTATACCGACTGGGCATTATAGTTTGGCACCAGTGATAATAAAGCATATACACAAACAACAAATTATGTACACTAGGCAAATAAAGCTCATACATCATGGATACGCATCAACAAAACTTACCATTTGAACTATAATCTCTTCAGAAAATAGGATTGGCCGGATTCAGACAGCACAAATTTCAGTCTGCAAAATCTCCAATTCCTTCGTGGTTACCTCAATGTCTCATTTCATTTTTGACTCCTATATCTAATATATGCAAGTCCAGTCTCAACTTGTTGATTGCACATTGAGAATCATGTACACATTGTCTTGCCTCCTCTAGTTAATGCTCAAGAACATTAGCACATTCCAATCCATAATCATTTGGTGATGGCCATGTCGCACAGCTCGCAGATCTTTGTGTTGGTGTCGCTTCATCCTGAAATGTTTCTATAAGTACACATGACTAGGGAAAATATATAGTTACAACAGTGAAGTGAGCAAGACAGACTATTTTGTACATGGCAAAACATGACTAACAATAATGTTACACGTCATGAAGCATAAGTAGGTGATATTTTAAAAATTATTAGAATGGTAGTCTGTGCAACCCGCATACAAAAATCTCTCTTAGCTCACCAAAGGAGCATGATGTTGGGGCCAAGTCCAAAACACAGACATGTTACAAATCTAGACAGCATGTTGTGTATAAGTAAGCAAGCAGTTGGCCATTATTTACCTCAATTAAAGTCTTAGGGAGCATAACGAACAGTAGAGGGATTCATACAAACCTACTATAGCAAGCAAAACTATGCAATCATTAGCCTAGTATAAAATAGATTGTGAGCCTCATGCAGTAATAGTTGGTTAATAGACTTCAAAGCTTCAGGAACACTTCACCAGAGTAATTAAATAGTAAGGCTAATTATGCCAACTAATAGTTATACAAGTACCAAAGATCAGGCATCATTGTTTGGGCATCTCATTAACTGAGGACAAATAAAGCAATTGGAAAGAGCAATTTAACTATGCTTGAAACAAACAAACAATTGAACCAGTGAGTTGGCAGCATGCATACATGCACGCCTCAATAACATCCATGGCCTATCTACATTTACTATATAAAGTAACAAGCAATGTAATATTGTTTGCCCCTATGAAGTATCTCGACTAGTATGTAACCAATATCCTAGTAATGATAGGGAGGCTAATGATGTGAATATGCGTTTGGTTTTGAAATTTATGACATCGACAACTCTACCATGGCAGGAAGCAGTTTCACACTGTTCACTACTATAAGATGTTTTAGATATTTAAAAGTAGACTACATCCATAATTAGTGAACAGATACATTAAAATGTTTTTACATACATCTGATTTACAAAAAAGTTAGAACATCATATAGTAGTGATTGGATGGGGTTTTAATCAATGGCCCAATGACTGGGTTACGGGTGAACAACGCTACACAAGCACAATGTTAGACAAATAAGATGTCCTGGTAATTGTAATACAGTGTGACATACCTTAACTGGTTGAACAGGCTCAACACTGCTCCTCCTTCTCTTGGAAGGCTCCTTCCTAACATCTTGTACATGGAAATCCTAAATCTTATCTTCATTGCACCCCCTCTGCATGGTGACACAAACTAGTTACTAGTCTCCTTGGAAGATAAATATGCATACTTTCCAGTCTATGAACAACACAAAAAGATGATATAATAACAAAACAACACCACATAATGAAACAGGCCACATCTCTTGCACACAATGAAATGAGCATTTACTATGTGTGCACTATGTAAAAACTAGGCATACCTTCGACTGGATCTTCGAGTACTCTTGGAGAGCCTAATTTAGTGTACAACCAAACCTTTATGTCACCTGTCAGTTATACAAGCCCCCACTACAGCAGTCCTTAGTGTTTAAATCGCTGAGAAGCTCTGTTAGGTCAAGAACAACAAGTAATCAAAGCAAACAGTCCTAGTATGGCTAGCTGACACAAACGAGCAATTGAACAGATGTGTGAGCAACTCTTACATATCAAGAAAAGAAGCATAAAAGGAGGCTTAAAGACCATCACTTGACTGACGAGATTTAAGGGGCATTTAAAGATCATTTGCAACGTAAGAACTAACTTAAACATTGCATATTTCATATTCTATAATGAAATGCACAAGTATTAGGTTTTGCCATGTATGATGATGCCTAAATGTACACTATAGCAGGCAGGAAAGATTCATCATTGCACGCACAATTGAACTACAGGTCAAGGGCCAGTTCTATTCTGCCTTTTTAGAGCTTATTATCAAAATAAGCCATAAAAGATGGAAAGAAGTCATTTTTGAGTTATGGGCTTGGGCTTAACTTATTTCACTTTAGAGGGGGGGTGTTTCGGGTAGAAGCTTAATAAAAATTGAAGGGAAGGGGAATAGTGAAATGGCTGTGATGTCTACCTATATTACACTCAAAATGCCACTGATCACGCTCGCGTCACACTTGACCCTAAAGTAAAAACAAACACACAAGCATTCATTGCCCTGCCCTCTTACATATCCTCTCCCCTTTCCCACTACCTTGATCCCCTGCCTGTAGTGCTAGGTTTCATCCAGTGAGCCGTCGCCATTGGTCCCATCTGGCCTGGTCCTCGACGATGCTCTGCCCAGCTAGGCTACATGGCCGGCGGGTAGGGCCAAATCTCCCCGGCTACTCCTCCCTCTGGCGCTGCCCCTCATTCTCATGGTCTCCAACAACTGCTCCGATGTGGTCCGTCCAACGCACTACTCCGACGGGCGCCCCACAACTACGGCCGATGCCATATTGCGGGAGAAGGCACCTCGTTCCACCTCCCCTCCTCCCAGGCCGAGTCCTTGAGGTGCTATTGAAGGATGAGCTCATCCAACAAGGTGAGGATCTCCTTTGATTTTTCGCCAAATTTTCATTTTGATCCGCTATATGATGAATTCCCATAAGCTGCTTCTGTTGCTGCAATATGATGCATTCCTATGAGCCGCTCCAGCTGCTATATGATGAATTGCTATGAGCTGCTACTACTGTATGATGAATTGCTATGAGCTGCTACTGCTATATGATGAGTTGCTATAAGTTGCTCCTGTTGCTACTATATGATGAATCGCTATGAGCTGCTCCTGCTGCTCCTATATGGTGAATTGCTATGAGCTGCTCCTGCTGCTGGTATATGATGAATTGCTATGAGCTACTGTTGGTATATGATGAATTGCACACCATTGCTGCTGTATGATGAGTTGCTATGGGCTGCTACTGCTATATGATAATAACCAGCCACTTGGACCATCAATTTTTAATAAATAATTGTTCTTCATTTAAATTTAAGTCATGTGTTCTTTGTTTAAATTAGGCAATGAGATCTCTATGGAAGCCATTGACCAAATTAGTGAAGGAAATATGTCCTAGAGGCAATAATAAAGTTGTTATTTATATTTCCTTATATCATGATAAATGTTTATTATTCTTGCTAGAATTGTATCAACCGGAAACTTAGTACATGTGTGAATACATAGACAAACAGAGTGTCCCTAGTATGCCTCTACTTGACTAGCTCGTTAATCAAAGATGGTTAAGTTTCCTGACCATAGACATGTGTTTTCATTTGATGAACAGGATCACATCATTAGAGAATGATGTGATGGACAAGACCCATCCGTTAGCTTAGCATAATGATCATTTAGTTTTGTTGCTATTGCTTTCTTCATGACTTATACATATTTCTCTGACTATGAGATTATGCAACTCCTGAATACCGGAGGAACACCTTGTGTGCTATCAAACGTCACAACGTAACCGGGTGATTATAAAGATGCTCTACAGGTGTCCCCGATGGTGTTTGTTGAGTTGTCATAGATCAAGATTAGGATTTGTCACTCCGTGTATCGGACATGTATCTCTGGGCCCTCTTAGTAATGCACATCACTATAAGCCTTGCAAGCAATGTGACTAATGAGTTAGTTGCAGGATTATGCATTACGGAATGAGTAAAGAGACTTGCTGTTAACGAGATTGAACTAGGTATGATGATACCGATGATCGAATCTCGGGCAAGCAACATACGGGTGACAAAGGGAATAACATATGTTGTTATGCGGTTTGACCGATAAAGATCTTCGTAGAATATGTAGGATCCAATATAAGCATCCAAGTTCCGCTATTGGTTATTGACCAGGGATGTGTCTCGGTCATGTCTACATAGTTCTCGAACCCGTAGGGTCCAGACGCTTAACGTCCGATGATGATCTCTATTATGAGTTATGTGTTTTGGTGGCCAGAGTATGTTCGGAGTCCTGGATGAGATCACGGACATAATGAGGAGTCTCGAAATGGTCGAGAGGTAAAGATTGATATATTGGAAGGTTATATACGGACACCGGAAAGGTTTTCGATAAGGTTCGGGGATTTTTGGAGTACCAGGAGGCTACCGGAACCCCCCGGGAAAGTTAATGGGCCTAATGGGCCATAGTGGAGGAGAGGAGGCAGGCCACGGGAGGAGGCGCGCCCCCCTTGCCCAATCCTAATTGGACAAGGGAAGGGGGCGTGCGCCCCCCCTCTTTCCTTCTCCTTCTCCCTCGTTTCCCCTTCCCCCCTCTCCGTTGGAAGGGAAGTGGTGGGGGCGAATCCTAGCACTAAAAAAAATACACTTCCGTGATGATACGTGTTTGTCACAGTAGGTCACGTTTTCTATCATGCATGTACATCCATGACAAATTTATGACAGAATCAAGATAGTCATACCTATGCTGTCATAGAAGTGTTCCATGACATTACCAAAATTATCATCACGGAAGTGTCCACTTCCATGACGATAAATGGCGTGTCATGGAAGTGCTTTCGTCAAGGGTGACCGACACGTGGCATCCACCGTAACTGGTCGCCGTTAAGCTATTAGGTCCGGTTTTGGATCCGATAACCCGCTAACAGGCTGGACCAATGAGGATTTTCCACGTGTAAAATTCTCATTGGCTGGAGGAAACACGTGTTGGCTCATCGTTGGGATAGATGTCATCCATTCATTGGACAGGAGGCGCGTATGATACGTCAACACGTGGCACGGCCCAATAGAGGCCCATTTCGGTGAAAAGGCCAGCCCGTTTGACTTGGTCAAAAGGTAATAGGACGGCAGTGAACGGCATGTTCGTATATAGCCCATTTACGGCCCACTAACTCACGGCCCGTTACGGCCTATTGGAATTAAGCCCAGTAGCTTCATCTGGGCCTTCCAATATGATTCCATCCCGGCCGTTGTAACTTCCGGCCCATGTATTGCCCATCATGTCTTTCGGCCCATACGAGGCCATTTGTAACTCTTGGCCCATTAATGGCCCGAGGTGAATCTAGCCCGCGATGAACAGTGTACCCCTTTATACCTATTAACGGCCCATTATTCTATTGTGCCGTTTCCAGCCCGTGTTATCTTTCATCCTTCTCATGGCCCATTTATTCTTGGGCTCATTTCCAGCATTCGGTTACTTACGACCCGTCATTGGCCTTTTCTGCTTGTGGGCCAAATTCAGCCCGCGATTACAATCGGTCCATTTGCGGCTAGTTAATCCATTGGGCCGTTTTCATAACGTCATCAAATACGGAAGATAAACGACGGCCTGTTATTGTCGACCCATGAACGAACGATTACGACCCATAATGCGGTCTGTTATTGGCCCATGTTTGGCCTATCGATCATATGAAGCGTCGAAGGCCCATTGATGCTACAGCCCTTAGAACGCCCATTGATGCTACGACACGTAGAAGGCCCATTCTTTCTACGGCCCTAAGAAGCCCCACTAGTGCGCGTCTGTCCTAAACAAACGGTTTTTAACCCCTTTCTACGATGACATTCGGAACCGTCGCCAAGTGAGTGTGGGCAATAGGGGGGTCCTTCCCACACGACCCAGAAACCGTTGGGGATATGCCCTCCTGGCACACACGGTCGGCAAAATGAGGTCGTGTGCGACCGGTGAGCACTCAAATACAAAAATACGTACAATGGTGCTAAAAAAATACAATTATACAGGCTAAATCATTTCCAGTCGTAAGTACATCCCATACAGTCAGTCACCACTAAATGTTTCCATTCATATATACATCCCTCACAGTCACTACAAGGAACACATTTTTGCAAGTTGGCATAACTCAAACAGTTTTGAAGAGAATGTCGTGTGTGATTGTTCATTGATCCAACACGGTTTATTCCTAGAAACTGTGTGCATTGCCTGAAGTCATCGCCCACGGTGGTTTCTCATTAACCGTTTGCAATAGGAAAACCCAATTAGCAAGCTAATTGGCGGGCAAATTGCCCTATTATTAATAATCCATTTACTAATCTAATTGACATTCATATTAAGCACATAATATATTCCATTTCCATATTAAGGAAGCATGATTTCATAATTGAAATACCTCAGAGTACAACATGATATAGCTTCAGCACTCAGCTACCCATTACACAACTGCACCGACAACAAGTTTCACATGCAACATCTAGAACCTTTTGAAATTAGCATCATAGACGGTACATAGAGAGATGCATCTCATCTAGAAAACTTCTGAAGTGGAAGGTGAATATTGAGCCTTCATTCATGTTGAAGGTCTTTGCAACTTTAGGCCAGTGCCTGTGGATGATTGACCGTCCATCGTTCGACCTCTTCAGGAAAACTTCAATATTGAACCATGGGTGTTATATGAAAACTTTCCTCGCCTCCTGGGCACAGAGGTGGTTTGAGAGGTAACCATCAGTGAAGCCTGAAAACAAGGATGTGCATAAATATCTTCTCTATATTGGAAATGGGGTAAAGGAATACAAAAAGGCAAGGTATAATAGTTAGTACCATCTTGTAAACCTCAGTGCTTCCCATTGTTTCCCTGCAACACATATAAGGTTGTTAGTCATCAGGTTAAGTAAGGGTCCGCATGCTATAAGTAAAATATGTTGATGATAAATAAGCACACTGCAGATTCATCATATTAATTCAAGCCACATGGAAAACCCATTTATCTGAACCAAGCATGATTAAGAACTAGGAAGTATAGCACTTGTATATGTTTCTCATGTATTAAGTACAGCCAAATTCGATTTATTACTCACATGGTATATAATAACAGAATGCATCCACATCAATTGAACATCGCATTGCAGAATTGAACCAAGCAGTTAACTAAAAACCACAACAAATGAACCAAACGTTAACTGAGCACCACATTGCACAATATAACATACTCCTAATAGAAGATCAGACAGTTAAGCAAACCAAGCATGCTTAACAACTTGGAAATATAGCAATTGTATTTCTTTCTCATGTATTAGTACAGCCAAATTCGATTTATTTCTCACATGGTATACAATAACAGAATGCAGCCACAACAATTGAACATCGCATTGCAGAATTGAACCAAGCAGTTAACTAAACACCACAACAAGTGAACCAAGCCACAACAAATGAACCAAGCAGTTAACTAAACACCAATTGAACAATATAACATACTCATAATAGAAGATCAGACAGTTAACCAAACCAAGAATGCTTAACAACTTGGAAATATTGCACCCTGAAGAATTGAACATCACATTCATAGAATTGAACCAAGCAGTTAATTGAACTCCACATTGCACGACATATAGAACATATACACTATAGCAGAAGATTGCATGGTAAAAGTAGATAGCACAATTCACTAGAATTTATTAAGGAAAGGCAGTAGCTAGCAAACTGAACATGGGTCCTTATAGTTAGCTAATAAGACAAGCTACTCCTCATTGTCAGAGATATCGATGACGATTGGCTCCATGGACATCGAAGAGGGCAAGGCCTCTGCATCGTGGGTGCCCCCGTTGTAGTGGTGAGTTGCCTGAGCCGGTCCGGGCACCAACCTGCTGGCTCTCGAGATGAGGTAAGCACATGCACGCTGAGAAAACACCTCATAGTCTTCGTCGAAGGCACCGACGGTGGCCTCGAGAAAATGCTATGAACTGTCGTTTAAAGCAGCCAACCGCGTCGCAGCGTCGGCGCACGAAGCGTCAACGGTGGCCTCAACGGCGAGGTGGTCCTCCAAAATCTGGGGTTTGGCATGAATGGTAGCCATCGCGACCTCATCCGCGCGTGCGGTCACGATTAGCTTCTCCGCTGCCAAATGCTCCTTGAGGTCCTGGCTATACCGCGTGCACCATGGCTTACGCTGGCGCTTTTTTGGTGGAGGGGTCGGTGATTTGGGTGGAAGGTGTCGCGCTCGCGCCGGCGGTCGGGGCATGTGGGATGTGGAAGGAGGAGGAGGATGGGGGTCGGATGTGGATTACCTTCTTGGATAGAGGAGGCCGAGCAGCGTGAAGGAGGGTCACAAGTGTAACGCCCCGACACCATTGCGCCAGGTGTCTTCCAGTTATTCGCTGTTGTTGCCTTGTCATTGCTTGCGTGTTGCATCTTGTCATGTCATCATCTGCATTGCATCATCATATTTTCAAAACTTGCATCTGCCCCAGTCTCCTCGTCCTCTTCTGTTGTCCGTTCTGAGCCCAGACACACTTGCACGCGCCCGCGGCATATCCGAAATATTATTTTATAAGTGGCCGGAAAATGTTCTCGGATTGGGTTGAAAGTTGGCGTGTGGTCTTATTATAGTGTAGATAGACCGCCTGTCAAGTTTCATCGCATTCGGAGTTCGTTTGATAGCCCAACCGTTAAACTATAGCGGCAGTATAGTCGGTCTATCGTCGGACGTTTTCGATCTCCGAAAACTGCTGCCGGGCCCTCTCTCTATTCTCTCCTCTCAGCCCACCTAGTCCATCCACCTATCCCCTCTTCGCGTCCGGTGCCGTCCGATGCGATCGCATGGTCCGAAAACCCCTCTCTACTCAGTTCTTAGACCCCCTCGCGCGTCCGAAAACCTTCCCCAAACCTGCACCGGACTTTCGTCACCGTTGGATCCGAAACATCCCCAAACGTCTACAAAACATCTCCATTTTGTAAATTGGGGCCCCTAACCTATGTATCCGGGATCGTCCGATTACGATCGGATGGACCGAGTAGCCCCTAACCTAACCTATCTACCTATATAAACAGTCAACCCTAATTTCTAATGGAGTTGTCCCATCCATCCCTCTCGGCCGCCGCCACTAATCCTCTCGGGATCCCCTCATTCCAAATCCCCCTCGAAACCTCCCTCTACCCGATCCAACCAACCAGTGCTCCTCCTTCGATCCCGAGCGCAGCCACCTGCCCAAACTCCGAGAATCCCCATGATCCTACCCACGCCTCCCCTGGATCCCCTCGTCCAGCCATCGCCCCGTGCCCCACGCTCATGCTCGTCTTCCACACACTGACAGGAGAGGAGCTCCCGATCCGTGTGTCCAAGGCGTCCTCGTCGCCGTTGCTCAAGCCTCCTCCGGCAGCCGTCGCCGGCGACCACCTGCAGGACCCCATTGTGCCCATCACCTTCCTCCTCCTTTCTTGTTTCCTCCTTCCCGCCTCACTTCTCTTCCCTGTTTCTCTTGACAGGCATCGAGCCACCAAGTCCGCCGCCAAGGTCCTGCCGGGAGCGACGCCGCCCGGATCCAACTGTCTCTGCGTCTTCCGTGCCCCTGCCTCACCATGGACGCGCCTCCCCAGCTTGCCGGAGTCCCAGCGGCCCGCCTGCTCCCCTGATGATGCCGCTGTCAGGCTCTGTCAAAGACGGCAAGCCCCGCCTCATCTGCGCCCAGATCTGCCGCAGGCTGCCCTCAGAACGGAGTTCCACCGCCACCTAGCCTCGGATCCGGCCGGTTCCTGTATGCCCCCGCCGGAGCAAGTCCCATCGCCGCCGGCACCAGTGCTGCCCTGCTTCCCCTGCATCTCCTCCGCTTCAGGTCGAACAGCAAGGAGCTCGTCCGATCCAGCCCCGCGCCTGACCGCGCTGGCCAGCTGCGTGGGTCGGCCTCCTCTTCAGCTACGGCCCAGCAACGCTTCCAGCTAAGCCCAGCCGCGCGCCCCTACCGACCTCACCTCTTTCGCCGACTTGGGCTTGGCCCATGGTGAGGCCCACTGCAGCGCCTCTTTTGTTTTTTTCTTTCTTTATTTTATGCTGGCCCAACATGCTTAGATTTGGCCTGTTTAGGTTTTTGCCCAGATTTGTGAATTTAGTTATTTTTCCAGGATCTGTGGTTTTGCAGAAAAACCCTTGTACATCATGCATATAATAACTTTTCACCCGTTCATCGGAACCCAATAAACTTTATATGTAAAATGCTTAGAATTTTGTGTAGATCAATAATATGCAATTTTCAACCATGTTTAAACTTATTTCATAACTAAATAACCGTAACTCGGATTTTAATAAACTTTTTATGTAAATGGGGTGGAAAAATGCCTAGTTTAACATGGTGACCTTACTTTGCATGTTAATTAACTCTAAAATTGTGTTTAAGGCATATCAGTACCAAACCTTAAAATATGCATATGGGGATTTTTCCGGACTTGTTGCTTGTTGTTCCGGCCTCATTTAAACTTGCCTAGATAGGTAGTTTTGTTTTGCTTCACCCTCATGCCATGTTTAACAACATTTAATATTGATGGGTACATAAACGAGATCGGACTAAATAACTTTTTGTGGTGTTTCGTCAATATGCAACTCGTTGCATAGTGAGCTCCAGTTAATTTGTAGAATTGCTTGTGCACTTTGCCATGCCATGCTTCATTAAACCAGACATGCATCATACTTGGTTGTGCATCATGCCATGGTCATGTGTTGGTTGTTTACTATGTTGTTTGCTCCTTTCCGGTGTTGCTTCTTCGGGTTGGTTCCGATTACGTCGTGTGTGTGTGAGGATCCGGTCGACTACGTCCGTTTGTCTTCTTCATGGACTCGTTCTTCTTCCTTGTGGGATCTCAGGCAACATGACCATACCCTCGAAATCACTTTTATCTTTGCTTGCTAGTTGCTCACTCTTTTGCTATGCCTATGCTACGATGCCTACCACTTGCTTATCATGCCTCCTATATTGTTGAGCCAAGCCTCTAACCCACCTTGTCCTAGCAAACCATTGTTTGGCTATGTTACCGCTTTGCTCAGCCCCTCTTATAGCGTTGTTAGTTGCAGGTGAAGATTGGAGCTTGTTCCATGTTGGAACATGGATATTTTGTTGGGATATCACAATATCTCTTATTTAATTAATGCATCTATATACTTGGTAAAGGGTGGAAGGCTCGGCCTTATGCCTGGTGTTTTGTTCCACTCTTGCCGCCCTAGTTTTCGTCATATCGGTGTTATGTTCCCGGATTTTGCGCTCCTCACGCGGTTGGGTTATAATGGGAAACCCTTGACAGTTCGCCTTGAATAAAACTCCTCCAGCAATGCCCAACATTGGTTTTACCATTCGCCACCTAGCCTTTTTCCCTTGGGTTTCGCGGACCCAAGGGTCATCTTTATTTTAACCCCCCCCCCCCGTGCCAGTGCTTCTCTAAGTGTTGGTCCGAAACGGGCAGCCTGCGGGGCCACCTCGGGGACACTCGAGGGATGGTTTTACTCGTAGCTTGACCTATCTGAGTGTGCCCTGAGAACGAGATTTGTGCAGCTCCTATCGGGATTTGTCGGCACATTCAGGCGGTGTTGCTGGACTTGTTTTTACCATTGTCGAGGATGTCTTGTAACCGGGACGCCGAGCCTGATCGGATTTTCTTGGGAGAAGGAATATCCTTCATTGACCGTGAGAGCTTGAGATGGGCTAAGTTGGGACACCCCTGCAGGGATTTGAACTTTCAAAAGCCCTGCCCGCGGTTATGGGAAGATGGGAATTTTTTAATGTCCGGTTGTAGAAAACCTGAAGTTGACCTTAATTAAAATGCATCAACCGCGTGTGTTACCGTGATGGTCTCTTCTCGGCGGAGTCCGGGAAGTGAACACGGTGTTGGAGTAATGCTTGACGTAGGTTGTTCTAGGATCACTACTTGATCATAGTTGTTCGATCGTGCTTTTGCCTTCTCTTCTCGCTCTCTTTTGCGAATAAGTTAGCCACCATATATGCTAGTCGCTTGCTGCAGCTCCACATCATACCTTTGCCTTACCTATAAGCTTTAAATAGTCTTGATCGCGAGGGTGTGAGATTGCTGAGTCCCCGTGACTCACAGATACTTCCAAAACCAGTTTGCAGGTGCTGATGTTACCGAGCAGATGACGCAACCAAGCTCAAGGAGGAGCTGGATGAAGATCTTGTCCTTTGTGTTGATCCGTTTCTAGTTGATCAGTAGTGGAGCCCAGTTGGGGTCGATCGGGGATCTGTGTTGCATTTGTGGTAGTCTTCTTTTATTTTGGTTCCGTAGTCGGACCTTGATTGTATCTCGATGATGTAATGCTTTATTCATGTATTGTGTGACGTGGCGATTGTAAGCCAACTATGTATCTCTTTCCCTTATGTATTACATGGATTGTGTGAAGATTACCTCACTTGCGACATTGCTTTCAATGCGGTTATGCCTCTAAGTCGTGCTTCGACACGTGGGAGATATAGCCGCATCGAGGGCGTTACTAGTTGGTAATCAGAGCCTTCCCCGACCTTAGGAGCCCCCTGCTTGATCGAATCGTTGGCGTTGTGGAATCTAGAAAAATGTTTTGAGTCATTTAGGAATTATATATATTGGGGAGTTAGGACTTCTTTTTACTCCTCAGTCCCTTCGTCGCTCTGGTGAGGCATCCTGACGTAGAGTTTTGGCTCTTCTCTTCTCAAATTTCACTAATTTTTTTAGGATCACGCGGGTATCTTGGAATCGTTCCGATCGATTTGTGATGAGAACATTGTTCTTGGTGCCTCCTGACATTTAGGGGTTGTCGCAGTGTCCCGAGGAGTTGAGCTCCGAGGTGTTGTCGTCACAACTTTATCATTGTAGTTTTGGAATACCTGAGTTTAGTTTCGCCGAGATCGAAAATCTCTTTTATGCAGTTGTTGGTGAGATAACCTCGACGCCACCCAGTACTGGGGCGGGAGTTCGGGAGTATTGCCATAACTCGTATAACGGATGCTTTTCGAAGGTTGATGTAGATGATTTCCGAAGGTTTCTTGGTTATGTGTTGAAGGATGGATACAGCTGGATGTAGGATTTGCTAGTTTGGGTGAGATATTATGCTTCCCCTGTATCCCCAACACCTGATTGCATAACCGAAAAATTTCGGGAGTTTATAAGTGGGAATTCAAGTAGCTCTTAGGATTTCTTTCCGACAGATGTATGATATGAAATTAGGGTTCGACGTCTAGTGGTCCGCCTATTCACGATTGGTTTTACAGTGGTCTTGTTGTGTCTTAAAGAGTCCTTGGCTATGCCGACTCAGGGACGCTTCGTATGTCATGTGCACTGCCTTGTACATGATCATGTTGTACGATCGAGCCCGTGTAGGCCCCACCACGAAAACTTCGGATGAAATCTCTATCATATGTTTGTTCCAGCTTATTCTGCAAGCCAATCCTTTGTTTTTGTTTTGAGTTGTGGTATTCGAGTTGCTTCGAAGTCAAATGTTGATTCCATACCTTTTCCTAAGCGGTGTTCTCATACCCCGATGTGAACACTAATCCTTCTCGATCATCGAGTTTGTCATGTAAATCCTTTTTAACCGGTGTGCTTCTCTTCAAGTGGATCCCATCATTGCAACATCCGCAAGATCAAGTATCAGTTCTTCTCAAGGGTGTTTGTTTTATCCGTCCCCAAGTTGCCTTTGTTTTCCCGCCCACCCACCCTTTTTCTTCAAGGAATCCGATGTTTTAATCTAGTATCCTTTATATTCTTGTGAAGTCTCTCCATTCCTTTTTCCGTCAATGTTCTTATCCGGTGATTCTCAGGAAGATTCTAATGGAGCTACAAGTTCGTCATTGTTCATTCTTTTCATCTCCGGTGGTTTCAAGTCAAGATTTGTTGATCATATCCTTTCCTCGTTTCAATGCTTTCTTATGCCGGTGCAATTCTTAATCATTCACCTCTCGCTATTCAATTGTTCCGGAGTGGTCAAGATATCTCGAAGATTTGTGTTTCCACTCTGTTTTCGTAATCCTTTCAAACTCTTTCGAGGACGTTCTCTCATGCAAGCCTTTTAATTCAACCGGGGCAATCTCTCTCTTTAAATCATTTCAATGGTGTTTCTTTTGAGTGGGCCCTAACCCACAGGTCTTTTCCCAGGATCTTACCTGACTCTTCTAATCTTCCCGGATTTCATCTCAAATCCATTTTTCAAAGTTGACGTAAGAATGAGTTATCATCCGTCAAATGCCTTTCTCCAAGATATGTCAAATTCTATCACCGTTGGCTCAACCTTTCTATTCGTCATCCCGGAGTATCTCAACAATTCTTCATGGTGTGTCACGTCATAATTCTCAGAATTTGAACACCGAAGGAGAGTTTTACATCCATATCTTATCCGTTCTCTCAGAGATTCCTGGCTCTAGTTTGAGACCATCCTCTCATAATCGTTTTCGATTGTCAGAATTCTTTTCACCCACCCGGAGAATTTCATGAGTTGTTTTCCATTTATTTTCCTCTGAAGGCCATCTTTTCAAATATTATTCATTCTCAGCCTGCAGCTATCATGCTCCAAATCTCACCGGTGCATCATTCAATATTCTTTAATCAGCGCGCGATCTCTTCGTTTCAGTTGTATCTAAATCCTTTCAAGCATCTTCGTTCATTTTTTCTTCTTGGTGTTTTTTATCTTCTCTTCGTTCATTTTCAATTCTTGCGGTGGTTCGTTCAAGAGTTCTTCTTCCTTCGTTATCATATCAATTCTTTCGTTCTTTCAAATCCTACCGGTGGATCATTGAAGGCCTCTTCAAGTTTGCGCAATATCTATCTTAATCCTTTCTAAGAGAGTAAGTAGTATGCCAAATCCATCGTTTGTCATCAATTTAATTGGTGAAGGATACGCATAACATAATTCTTACTCTTGTTTCACTCAAGTGATTAATTCCTTATTCCGGAGGTTCATCAAATTCTTGATTCAAGTTGTCCATCTTTCTTTTCCGGAGCTCAAAGTTATTTCAATTATCATTCCAAAGATCCATCAAATCATTGTAAGATTTCACCTTGTTCTTTTTGACCTCTCTTTCCTTTTGTTTGATCATTCTTTTTGTTTACCGGAGGTGGTATTATGTCATTCTTGATAATTGGAGTTCATGTTTCATGATTCACATGTTGTCAAGAATGTGGTATTTTATATCCATCAACCCCTTCATTGGAATTATCTTGGGTTATATTTCACCTAAAGCCTTCCCTAAGGATTTTGCTATTATGGTGCTTATAAACGATCCAAGTTCTTCTTTTATCCTCCCGGTGAAATAGTTTCTCCTCTCTTTGTTCTTATCCAATCTTGTTCCCGTTAGTGGCAAGTTGTCACCTCATAATTTTGAGATGCCTTCTATAAGTCCATATCAAGCTTTTCCTTTCATTCTGGTAAGGGGGAGGGGGCGGGGAGGTAGATATTTCCGCGGAAGCCGAAAATTTGGAACCCCTTCAGACAAAAAACTGGCGCGCAAAGTGTCATCAGACACGGTCCCTTATTTAGACACGGTCCGAAGATATTTTGTGCTGCATCTCACACGGTTGGTTATAATAAATTGTGTGGGATCTACTTGATTTTTGGTCTTGATTTGAATTACATAATGGGGTCACAGTGGCCATGGACGGTGTTTGAATTGCTAGACCTTTTATTTGCAGTCATCATAAAAGAATTGGAATTATTCGGGGTTCGTTTTGACATTTTTATGCATTAAGTGAGTTTTCAATGCATTTATGTGCATAATTCAAATTTGAACTACATGCACATGCTACAGTGCATATAAATTCATTGAAAAATCAAATCTTTGTCCTTGGGTGCATGCTTAGGTCGCATGCAAGAAATGGTAATGAATTTCAAACACCATGGCACCGCTGATTGCCGGAAAAACATTGTGATGCTTGGTTTTTAAATTCTATTCAATCCAAAACCCGTCTGAGATTCATGAAACTTGGCATGCTAACATGGAGCTGCATCAACATGTCGTGGTACAAATTTTGTCCCATTTGGGGCAAGTTTGGGTATATGCTTCTCACAAACCGGAGCTTCTCACAACAAGCATGATGGTTTTCGGTAGGGAACGTCCCACCTTTGGTGACGAAACCATATCAATTGCCTCTTATTGCCTTCATGTTTTTTTTCTCGTGTCAACATAAAACAACATGAGTGTTGTGTGAATTTTTGTGATTTTTCGGGGTTCGTTTGGACATTTTTATGCATTAACTGAGTTTTCAATGCATTTATGTGCATAATTCAAATTTGAACTACATGCGCATGCTCCAGTGCATATAAATTGGTTGAAAAATCAAAACTGTGTCCATGGGTGCATGCTTAGGTCCCATTCAAGACATGGGAATGAATTTCAAATGCCACTGCATAGTTGATTGCCGGCAAAACATTGAGATGCCTGTTTTTTAAATTATAGTTAGTCCAAAACTCGTCTGAAATTCATGAAACTTGGCATGCTATCATGGAGCAGCATCAACATGCCGTGGTACAAAATTTGTCCCATTTGGGGCAGGTTTGGGTATATGCTTCTCACAAACCGGAGCTTCTCACAACAAGCATGGTGGCTTTCGGTAGGGAACGTCCCACCTTTGTGGACGAAACGATATACATTCCCTCTTTTTTTGCTTTCAATTTTGTTCTTGTGTCAAAATAGAACAACAGGAGTGTTTTGTGAATTTTTGTGATTTTTCGGGGTTCGTTTGGACATTTTTATGCATTAACTGAGTTTTCAATGCATTTTATGTGCATAATTCAAATTTGAACTACATGCACATGCTCCAGTGCATATAAATTGGTTGGAAAATCAAATATGTGTCCTTGGGTGCATGCTTAGGTCCCATGCAAGAAATGTGAATGAATTTCAAACACCGGGGCACCGTTGATTGCCGGCAAAACATTGAGATGCCTGGTTTTTAAATTCTATTAAATCCAAAACTCGTCTGAAATTCAAGAAACTGGGCATGCTATCGTGGAGCGGCATCAACATGTCGTGGTACAAATTTAGTCCCATTTGGAACAGGTTTGAATATATGCTTCTCACAAACCGGAGCTTCTCACAACAAGCATGATGGTTTTCAGTAGGGAACATCCCACCTTTGGCGACGAAATGATATCCATTGCCTCTTATTGCTTTCAATTTTTTTGTCGTGTCAACATGGAACAACAGGAGTGTTGTGTGATTTGTTTTAGATTTTCCGGGGTTCGTTTGGACATTTTTATGCATTTACTGAGTTTTCAATGCATTTATGTGCATAATTCAAATTTGAACCACATGCACATGCTCCAGTGCATATAAATTGGTTGAAAAATCAAATATGTGCACTTGGGTGCATGCTTAGGTCCCATGCAAGAAATGGGAATGAATTTCAAACACCGAGGCACCGTTGATTGCCGGCAAAACGTTGAGATGCCTGGTTTTTAAATTCTATTAAATCCAAAACTCGTCTGAAATTCAAGAAACTGGGCATGCTATCGTGGAGTGGCATCAACATGTCGTGGTACAAATTTAGTCCCATTTGGAACAGGTTTGAATATATGCTTCTCACAAACCGGAGCTTTTCACAACAAGCATGATGGTTTTCAGTAGGGAACATCCCACCTTTGGCGACGAAATGATATCCATTGCCTCTTATTGCTTTCAATTTTTTTATCGTGTCAACATGGAACAACAGGAGTGTTGTGTGATTTGTTTTAGATTTTCCGGGGTTCGTTTGGACATTTTTATGCATTTACTGAGTTTTCAATGCATTTATGTGCATAATTCAAATTTGAACCACATGCACATGCTCCAGTGCATATAAATTGGTTGAAAAATCAAATATGTGCACTTGGGTGCATGCTTAGGTCCCATGCAAGAAATGGGAATGAATTTCAAACACCGAGGCACCGTTGATTGCCGGCAAAACGTTGAGATGCCTGGTTTTTAAATTCTAGTTAATCCAAAACTCGTCTGAAATTCATGAAACTTGGCATGCTATCATGGAGCGGCATCAACTTGCTGTGGTACAAATTTTGTCCCATTTGGGGCAGGTTTGGGTATATGCTTCTCACAAACCAGAGCTTCTCACAACAAGCATGGTGGCTTTCGGTAGGGAACATCCCACCTTTGGGGACGAAACAATATCCATTGCCTCTTCTTGCTTTCAGTTTTTTTCTCGTGTCAACATAGAACAACAGGAGTGTTGTGTCAATTTTTGTGATTTTTCGGGGTTCGTTTGGACATATTTACGCATTAACTAAGTTTTGATGCATTTTACGTGCATAATTCAAATCTGAACTACATGCACATGCTCCAGTGCAAATAAATTGGTTGAAAAATCAAATATGTGTCCTTGCATGCATGCTTAGGTCCCATGCAAGAAATGGGAATGAATTTCAAACACCGGGCACCGTTGATTGCCGGCAAAACATTGAGATGCCTGGTTTTTTAAATTCTAGTTAATCCAAAACTCGTCTAAAATTCTGGAAACTTGGCATGTTATCATGGAGCGGTATCAACTTGCTGTGGTACAAATTTTGTCCCATTTGGGGCAGGTTTGGGTATATGCTTCTCACAAACCGGAGCTTCTCACTACAAGCATCATGGTTTTCGGTAGGGAACGTCCCACCTTTGAGGACGAAACGATATCCATTCCCTCTTATTGCTTTCAATTTTTTTCCCATGTGAACATAGAACAACAGGAGTGTTGTGTGAATTTTTGGGGTTCGTTTGGACATTTTTATTCATTAACTGAGTTTTCAATGCGTTTTATGTTCATAATTCAAATTTGAACTACATGAACATGCTCCAGTGCATATAAATTGGTTGGAATATCAAATCTGTATCCTTGCGTGCATGCTTAGGTCCCATGCAAGAAATGGGAATGAATTTCAAACAGCGGGGCACCGTTGATTGCCGGCAAAACATTGAGATGCCTAGTTTTTTAAATTCTAGTTAATCCAAAACTCGTCTGAAATTCATGAAACTTGGCATGTTATCATGGAGCGGTATCAACATGTTGTGGTACAAATTTTGTCCCATTTGGGGCAGGTTTGGGTATATGCTTCTCACAAACCGGAGCTTATCACTACAAGCATCATGGTTTTCGGTAGGGAACGTCCCACCTTTCGGACGAAACGATATCCATTCCCTCTTATTGATTTCAATTTTTTCTCTCATGTCAACATAGAACAACAGGAGTGTTGTGTGAATTTTTGGGGTTCGTTTGGACATTTTTATTCATTAACTAAGTTTTCAATGCATTTTATGTTCATAATTCAAATTTGAACTACATGAACAAGCTCCATTGCATATAAATTGGTTGGAATATCAAATCTGTATCCTTGGGTGCATGCTTAGGTCCCATGCAAGAAATGGGAATGAATTTCAAAAACCGGGGCACCGTTGATTGCCGGCAAAACATTGAGATGCCTGGTTTTTAAATTCTAGTTACTCCAACACTCGTCTAAAATTCATGAAACTTGGCATTCTATCTTGGAGCGGCATCAACATGCCGTTGTACAAATTTTGTCCCATTTGGGGCAGGTTTGGGTATATGCTTCTCACAAACCGGAGATTCTCACAACAAGCATGATGGTTTTCGGTAGGGAATGTCCCACCTTTGGGGACGAAACGATATCCATTGCCTCTTATTGCTTTCAATTTTTTTTATTGTGTGAACAAAGAACAACAGGAGTGTTGTGTGAATTTTTGTGATTTTTAGGGTTCGTTTGGACATTTTTATGCTTTAAGTGAGTTTTCAATGCATTTTATGTGCATAATTCAAATTTGAACTACATGCGCATGCTCCATTGGATATAAATTGGTTGAAAAATCAAATATGTGTCCTTGGGTGCATGCTTAGGTCCCATTCAAGACATGGGAATGAATTGCAAACTCCGGGGCACAGTTGATTGCCGGCAAAACATTGAGATGCCTGGTTTTTAAATTCTATTAAATCCAAAACTCGTGTGAAATTCATGAAACTCGGCATGCTATACATGCTGTGGTACAAATTTTGTCCCATTTGGGGCATGTTTGGGTATATGCTTCTCACAAACCGGAGCATCTCACAACAAGCATGGTGGCTTTCGGTAGGGAACATGGACGAAACGATATCCATTGCCTCTTCTTGCTTTCAATTTTTTTCCCGTGTCAACATAGAACAACAGGAGTGTTGTGTGAATTTTTATGATTTTTCGGGGTTCGTTTGGACATTTTTATGCATTAACTGAGTTTTGATGCATTTTATGTGCATAATTCAAAGTTGAACTACATGCACATGCTCCAATGCATATAAATAGGTTAAAAATCAAATCTGTGTCCTTGGGTGCATGCTTAGGTCCCATGCAAGAAATGGGAATGAATTTCAAACACCGGGGCACCGTTGATTGCCAGGAAAACATTGAGATGCCTGGTTTTTTAAATTCTAGTTAATCCAAAACTTATTTGAAAGTCATGAAACTTGGCATGCTATCATGGAGCGGCATCAAAATGTCGTGGTACAAATTTTGTCCCATTTGGGGCAGGTTTGGGTATATGCTTCTCACAAACTGGAGCTTCTCTCAACAAGCATGATGGTTTTCGGTAGGGAACGTCCAACCTTTGGGGACGAAACTATATCCATTGCCTCTTATTGCTTTCAAATTTTGTTGTTGTGTCAACATAGAACGGCATGAGTGTTGTGTGAAGTTTTGTGATTTTTCGGGTTTCGTTTGGACATTTTTATGCATTAATTGAGTTTTCAATGCATTTTATGTGCATAATTCATATTTGAACTACATGCACATTGTCACACCCTGATTTTCATGCCACAACACTTAAGCTAATAAATCATGATAAAATGTGGTTTGACAAAAACTTTTGAGTATTTTGGGCCTTTATCTTATGATAGCACCAAAATCGGCAATGCCATTGGGAAGACCTATTTGAGGATATAGGAATAGAGGATAAATGACTTGATGAGTTTATATCAGTGACCTTGAGGAATTAGCTGAGACTCTTTGGTGGATTATAAGGCTTTCATGTTGATAGATGAACTTGGTGGGATCATGTCAATAGAGAAGCATAGCTTCATTACTCCTGAGTAAATTGGATTTATAGGACGATTATGATCGCAAGCTGAAACTCCTGGAAGTATAAGGTTTTGACTTAGCCAAGGGGACATTCATAGAAGATAGTTGGCATTACGGTATTGACTTGGGGGAAACATATAGGAATTCTTGTTGGACATGAGATTTGGATTTAAGTAGGTGATCCTAGTAGAGTATAGATGCTAGGTAAGTCTGCATGGTTCGAAGTAAATTGGATTTAGATTAAAGGTCTCGATCATGATACCATGTTCTCGGTGGATGGTAAACTAAGAGATTGGATAAATTGTTGGAGTTGATTTAGGGATCTATATACGCCTGACCTTGGAGTTTACTTGACCATGATAATGGAAATTGGTGGAGTGACTATAGTAGGGGTAGCCCTTTCCAGCATTTGGGGATTGTATGTCATAAGAAGATCATGTGGGACACCATAGACATTGGATTGGTAGAATTAATGAATTATGTAGTTAATGGGCTTTTGGAGTTGGTTCATAAGAAGTAAACAAGATCTTGGAGTGGCATACGACATGTTTCCTTAGGGTAGAAATGCCTTAGACCTTAGAAGAGTAGGCTTAGCACTTGGATTGTCACGTTCAAGCTAGTAGCTTGTATGTTCTACCCATGGATTTTTAGGGGTAGACATACATATGAGTTTGGGGATTGTAGACATATATGATCCTATTAAACCTCCTCTCAGAAGTCCTGAGAATAATAATAGCATGAGTGATGATTGGAGCTGACCTACAAGAGTTGATGCTTTCGGTGGTATAAGGTTATTTGTTTAAAGGACTAGATAGGACAATTGGCATCTTAGGAACCGTGCTTAAGGATAAGGTGACGAACGTTCGCTCGCACACCAGAATCCCTGAAACCCTTAAGCCCTACCAAGCCACAACATGGTTGGGTCCTGACCTTGGGCCTTGAATCAGGGTCGAGAAGACCTTGGCCAATACTCAACCGTGACCACCACCAATGCCTCAGCCCACTCTACGTAACCCATATGCTTCATAGAGTACTTAGGCAAGTTAGTTATCATCTTTAATTGAGGACATGCGTGTCCACCCGAAGACGGAAGAAGAGCACGAGCAACACTTGAGGATGGTCCTAGACAAGCTTCGAGAGCACCAACTATACGCCAAGTTCAGCAAGTGCGAATTTTGGCTGCATGAGGTTGGATTCTTGGGTCATGTTTTGACCAAAGAAGGATTGTCGGTCGATCCCGCTAAGATTGAAGCCGTGACTGAATGGGAATCCCCCAGCAATGTGAAGGAAGTCAGGAGCTTCCTCGGACTCGCAGGATACTACCGCAAGTTCGTTGAAGGATTCTCAAGCATTGCCCGACCCATGACTCAGCTCTTGAAGAAGGACAAGAAGTTTGAATGGACGCCGAAGTGCGAAGAGAGCTTCCAGGAGCTGAAGAAGAGACTGACCACCGCCCCTGTGCTGGCCACACCAGATATACACAAGGAGTTTGCGATATATTGTGATGCGTCAAGAACCGGACTGGGAGGTGTCCTGATGCAAGAGGGCAGAGTCGTAGCTTACCTTTCAAGGCAACTACGGCCTCATGAAGAGAACTATGCTACTCATGACCTCGAGTTGGCAGCTGTAGTTCATGCCCTGAAAACATGGCGACATTACCTCCTAGGGAAGCGGTGTGAGATATACACGGATCACAAAAGTCTGAAGTATATTTTCACTCAGAAGGGATTGAACATGAGGCAAAGAAGATGGCTGGAGTTGATCAAGGATTATGACCTTAGTGTTCAATACCACCCTGGAAAGGCTAATGTGGTAGCAGATGCATTAAGCAGAAAGGCATGTTCCCTGAATTCTATGCTTAAGGACAGGCTACCCGCCTTGTATGTAGAACTTGAAAGCTTCGGGTTGGAACTGGTTGCACCAGGATTCTTGGCCAACCTCGAAGTTAGGCCTACCTTGATAGATGATGTTAAGGAAGCTCAGAAGGGACACGAAAGTATTGAAGGCATCAAGAGGAAGATCAAGGCAGGCAAGGCCCAGGATTCTCAAAGGATGAGCAAGGAATTGTGTGGTTTGGGAATCGCATTTGCGTACCCAACAAGATTGAGCTCAAGAATTTGATCTTGCAAGAAGCTCATGACACCCCGTATTCCATCCACCCCGAAGGAGCCAAGATGTATCAAGACCTAAAGGATAGATTCCGGTGGCATGGCATGAAGAGAGAGATAGCCACTTTCGTCGCTAAGTATGACATATGCCAAAGGGTCAAAGCTGAACATCAGTGACCCGCTGGATTGTTACAGCCTCTCAAGGTGCCTGAATGGAAATGGGATAAGGTCGGAATGGACTTCATCACTGGATTACCCAGGTCAAATAAGGGACATGACTCCATCTGGGTCATAGTCGACCATTTGACCAAAGTAGCCCATCTCATTCCTGTCAAAACGACTTACAAGGGAAACCAGCTAGCCAGCCTCTACATCAACAGAATCATAAGCCTTCATGGTGTTCCCAAGGAGATCGTGTCAGACCGAGGAACCCAGTTTACCTCAAGGTTCTGGAAGAAGTTCCAAGAGGCCATGGGGACCAAGTTGTCCTTCAGCACTGCTTTCCACCCACAGACCGGAGGTCAGATAGAACGAGTGAATCAGATACTCGAAGACATGCTTCGAGCCTATGTCTTAGCATATGGAGCTAGGTGGGAAGATTGCCTCCCTTTCGCCGAGTTCTCCTACAACAACAGTTATCAGTCAGACCTTCAGATGGCACCATTTGAGGTGTTAAACGGACGGAAGTGCCGCACACCCCTCCAATTGGTCAGAGACCGGAGAAGGACTAGTCTTTGGGTCCGATATCCTCCGTGAAGCAGAAGATCAAGTCCAACTTGTCAGAGAGCATTTGAAGACTGCCAAGTCAAGGAAGAAGAGCTACGCTGACTCACATTGTAGAGACATGAACTTCCGAGTTGGAGACCATGTCTATCTCCGGGTCACACCTCTCAAGGGAACCCAACGCTTCCATGTCAAAGGAAAGCTCGCCCCAAGATACATCGGCCCCTTCAAGATCACTGACCGACGAGGAGAAGTGGCTTACCAGTTGGATCTGCCACCTGAACTATCTGATGTGCACCACGTATTCCATGTGTCACAACTCCGGAAGTGTCTCCAGGTTCCAAACAAGCCTGATCTTTACAAGGACATCAATCACCAAGCCATTGACCTTCAGCCTGATTTGACTTACCGTGAGAGGCCCATCTGCATTTTGAATGAGGCTGAGCGACGCACTCGAAGCCGCACCATCAAGTACTTCAAGGTCCAGTGGAGCAACCACACTGAAGCAGAAGCAACATGAGGATTTGAAGACTACCCCAGATCCAAGTTTCTGTATCCCTTTCCGCGCCTAGTCTGGGAATCTCGGGGACGAGATTCTTGTAAGGGGGGTAGGCCTGTCACACCCTGATTTTCATGCCACAACACTTAAGCTAATAAATCATGATAAAATGTGGTTTGACAAAAACTTTTGAGTATTTTGGGCCTTGCCTTGATTGGATTTTGTCTGTTGTTTGCAAGTGCTCTAAAAATCAAATAAATCCTCCAACTCCTATACTTCACCTCCTTGCTCCAAACCCTCGAACCAATGATCATGCCATGTGTATAGGACATAAAAATAATTTGGCCAAATAGTATTTTCAAAAATTAGTTTTCCAAAAACCCCTGAATTGAGGTTTGTACTGCAAGTACTTAATTCAGGGCAGTAAAAATCTTTCCAAAAATATATTTGACTCCTATTAGATATAGGACACCCAGAAACCACAAAAATATAATTTTAAAAGTTATTTTCCTATTTTATTTAAAGGCTTTTTCTTTAGGCAAGAAATGGTCTTTAATAGGTTAAAATTATTTTAAAGCTTCAAAAATATTTGAGAAAAATCAGGGAAGCTCAGTGGACATATATTGTCCATATATATGAGTTTCAACACATGGTCATGGTCAAAATATTGACAAAACCCTCCAAAACTATTTTAGCTCATTTCAAATATTTGAAATATTTCTATAAGAAATATTTTCGAATAAATCCAGGAAAATTCTAGCAAGTCACATATTCATAATGTGATGATCTTGCAAAGTTTCATATCAATCAAAATAACTTTGGTTCACAAAAGTGCCACAAAACCCTCTTTGTCCAGATCCAAGTTTGAACAACTCTACATTGCCAAGTGTGTCCTTTTGATCTGAATTTTTGTGGACATGTTAAAATCCTCAAATGATGACACTACACCAAGTGGTGCATCAAGGAGAATGGATTTGCATAAGTAAATCTTGGAAAGTCCATTTCTGTTGATTTCTAGGATTTACAAAAGTTGCATTGGCAACTTTGCCCAAATGAACTCAATCTTGGTGGAACCTCTTATTTTCTCATGCCATTTGACCCTGTCGAGCCTCATGACAAGGGAAGTCCATTTTCTTGCCCAAACCTACATCAAACACCTTCTGGCAGAAACTTAAAATGCATGTTTTGTACATTTCCACAAATCTCCATGATCTCAACTTTTTCCCACAGCCTCATCTGGTCCTCCTCTAACCGCCGGCATCTTTCCCTGCCCGAGGAGCCATGATTAAGGGGGGGTAGTACCCCATTTTTCTTCTCTGGACAGCCACTTTTCCCTCCCTTTCTCATCTCTCTCCCACTCCTGGCAAGTTGCAGAGCATCCAAAGCCTCCCTCCCCATTGTTTACTCCCACCTGCAGCCACTAGACACAAGTGGACGCGCGAGTGCACGCGGAAAAGCCGCGGATGCCGGCCAAAGACGCGCTCTGGAGCGCGAGGCAGAGTAGGCGACCGTTGACGCCGCGTCCCCCGACCACCTTGAGCCTCCCTCTTGCGCCAGTCGAGGTGCCTCGACGTTCGCAACACGCCACCGTGCTGGCCCCCTCCTTTCCCCCTCTGTCTTGCCCATGCCGCGCGTGCCCAGAGCCGCCCGAGCCCGCCAATGCCGTGCGAGCTCGTGGCTCCACCCGGAGCTCTCCCCGCTCCTTCTCTCCCTTCCCCTGGCCGTAGACCATCTCTACAAACGCCGCGGACACGCACACGCCAACCCCCGTGACCCCTAGCAACGGCAATGACCTCGCCGGCGCACCGTCCACGGTGCACCTCGCCCCCTTCTACTTAAGGCCATCCCCGAGCCCCCTCTCTACTCCTTTGGCCTTCTCTCCCTCTCGTGCATCCCCTGGACCAACCCACTCCCTTCCTCGCGCCCTCCAACCTCGTCCATGGCCAAAGCCGAGCCACCGGCCTTCCCTCAAATTCCCGCAAATGAGGCCTCCTCCTTCCCTCCTTTCTCCACTAGACGACCCCCCTGACCACAACGGAACCCCTCACCACTTATCCCTCTGCTCCGCTGCCTTGTAGCACCAGTGCCGCCATCGTGGTCGGCCACGTCCGCCACGGACGGCGCTCTCCTTGACCAGGTCCTCCCCGGCATGCGTGCGACCAGTGGCTGGAAGCGCCTCTCTGCGCTGGTCACGCCGGTGGGCAGAACGTCGCCGGGGGCGCTGTGTAGCCCCGGAAATCACCGGCGGGAGCTGCTCCTACTCGTGGCCAGAGCGCGCGCGGGAGGAGGAAGACGACTAGCCGTTTGGCCCACACGTTAGCGACCCAGCGGGCGGGCCCGTCCGTTTAAGTGGAAACGGCTTCGGCCGGATCCGCCTCCCCTGCGCGAAGGCGCACCCCCGCAAAGCCGCCTTCGACGTTGCCCCTGTCGCCCGCGCGGCCGAGCAGCTGGGCCGGCCCATGGCTATCTCTCGCTGGTGCACAGGATAAGGGTAATGCCTTATATTTCTTTTTATTCTTTTCCAGTGAGTTTCTAAAATCCATAGTTCATTCATTCCCTGCCCAAATTCGATGATTCAAATTTCTACTAGTTCATAAATTCATTCTCTATCACAGGGTGCAATTTGCACATTTTTCCAGAAACATTTCCTTCACAAATGTTTATGAAATCTTACTTTTCCATTTCTGTCATAAACTTTAGAAAATCACAGAGGGCTCAAATTTGATCCAAATGCCATGATTCAAATTCATAGACGCTTCTAAGTTCATAACTTAGTTTATGGACATTTTTATTAATACTTTCTATACCACACAAAATAATGAGCCATTTCCTCATATTTGTCAACTTTGTAATTTCATAGGAAAATCATTTGAACTCCAAATCCAGTGAGACCAACTCCTAGATGATTCTAAAATCATGGTTTGTTAAATGGGTGCCTTTGCTCATTTTTCAAAAATATGTTTCTG
The DNA here is from genome assembly GCF_056163025.1 of Triticum urartu. Lineage (NCBI taxonomy): Eukaryota > Viridiplantae > Streptophyta > Magnoliopsida > Poales > Poaceae > Triticum > Triticum urartu. The sequence goes on from NC_141876.1 coordinate 447,609,021, forward strand.
CACACTTCTTGCAAACCCATAAACCCCTTGATTCCATCATATCAAAATGTTTAGAAATATCCACTGACCCAATTCCAATGAAACCACTCTGGTTATTTTTCGTATAACCAGAGATGTCCTAGAAAAGTCAAATTAATGTTTTTAGAGCACTTTTGTTTTCTGCCTTGTTGTGTTGCTCATTATGGTTGCTTTCAACGATAGTTGACGAAGTAGACGAAATGCTTGGAGTTGGACCAGAGATATTTGAAGACCTCGAAGACTTTGTTAAAACAGGCAAGTAGCCCTTTGACCATGCCTATGAAACCCTTTTTATGCATTTCATATAGCACTTTATTATTGTTGCATTGGAATCATGATGAGATGGTAGCCACTTTGGTGGGTTGCCTCCATTTCCTCCTTTTTGATACTTGCATTGTGCATGACCCTACCTTCTTATGAGGGTTATGCCGGTGGGAGTATATAGGATGCTAAAGTAGTTGCTACGTAAAAAGGGACGGGAATGTGCATAGTGATGGAGACAAGGTATTTTCAAAAGACTTTTCAAAACCCCGTCGGGTGCCACTTATGCCCGAGGGAGATAATGAGATGGGTAACCACTTGATGACGAAGTGGTATACCTGGTGTGTGTGTTGTTTTCAAAAGCGGATTAGATTTAAGATTTGTCGACTGTCCCAACCTTACATGCGCAACCACTCTACCCTTGTATGGGAAAGGGCATTATTGATTACCTAGGCCGATACTAGCTTGGAGCCCGCATTACTAGTGATGGGAGAGTAGTTGGCGCGCTCTCTCGGGACGGGGCCGTGCCAGGTAGGGCGGCCAAGAACATTTTTATGGGGCACCGGACACACCGTTGGTACCCCGTGCCAGTGGTATGTGATGAATATGGGAGCGAGGCTCCACCATTTTTAAAGTTGTGAAATGTTGGGCACGGGGGTTACTACCAATCGAGTGGACTCCATGTTAGTGTCGTCTAGGGAAAGATTGTGATCGGGTGCTTACCCCGGGTACTTGAGGTACCGCGGGTCATGGATGACACGGAAGCTCCCCGGATCTTGTGGGTAAAGTGTGCAACCTCTGTAGAGTGTAAAACTATTCGAATAGCCGTGTCCACGGTCAAGGACAGTTGGACGGTGCTGCTTAAACTACGTCCACATGTTTGCAAACCAGTGTGTGTGTGTGTGTGTTTGGATAAGTGGGAAGAGCTACTTGGGTCAAGTCAAGGGAGTTGACATGACTGAGTTGGGTTGATGCCCACTCTATTTATGTTGATATCTGTAACCTGCCCTCATGGTTACTTGAATTCTCCTTATGCATGTCTTACAAGTTGTTGAACATGTCATTGCACTCAAAACTAGCTTTCCGCAAAGATTTACCTATAGCATGCATTGTTGTACCTTGAACCAAAACATGGGTTGCTTGCGAGTACATTCAAAGTACTCATTGGCTTGCCACTGGTTATTTAATTGGCCAGGCATGGAAGAACAGGAGTTCAAAGAAGAGTTCTTTGAAGACAAACATGCGAACTAGGACGTTTCCCAGTCAGAATGCCTGTAGGGTTAAGGCAGATGGCATGGGTTCTACTTATCGACGAAGAATTTCCACTGCTTAAGTTTATTTGGTATTCAGCCCTTGGGCTTTATCTATGTAAGACTTGACCATAATGGTCAAAATTTGTGTAAGACGATATGTATGGATGTAAGACTCTTGTTATTCAGCTTCTGTGTGTTCAGTGAGCATTGATCTCTGGGATCACTGTACACGTGCATTCGGTGATCACGACTTATGAGTCGGGGTCCCCACACACATGCTCCAATGCATATAAATTGGTTGAAAAATCAAATATGTGTCATTGGGTGCATGCTTAGGTCCCATGCAAGAAATGGGAATGAATTTCAAACACCGGGGCACCGTTGATTGCCGGCAAAATATTGAGATGCCTGGTTTTTAAATTCTAGTTAATCCAAAACTCGTCCGGTGCGCAGGTTCACCGGGAAGCGTGCGAGAAGTTCAACGCATGATTTGTGCATCTCTTCAACGCAAATGGTTCAGTGAAGCAGTAAAGCAGTCGAAAATAAACCAAAAAATATATGTGCTGCCACATGCCCCGTGTGCCATGCGAGCAGGCGTCAGTTGACGGGATGCATGCGAGCAGTCCGCCATGCAGGCATATCAGGAGGCGTGTGTGCAAGTGTGTGTATTGACGGGGAGGCATGCGTGTAGTTATGTGAAATGATGGTAGGAATTGCATACGTCCGCCGCACAGGCTCACCAGGAGGCAAAACAACTTTTGACCGCAGCATGCCTCGCTCCCATTGGTCTGTATTAATTGCACGCCCGAGCCGCCAGCCATAATAGGCGGCCGCACCCCCGGTCCACAGTGGTCACCGACGTCTGGACTCCGGATTGTATGACAATGCCGACGAAGCGCACCATCGGAAGGAGTGGCGACGCTGGGACTGGTGAAGCACCCGCACAATGCGTCAAGCTGGCCATAGAGGTTTCCGTCGCTGCCGACGAGGTCTCGCGCGGGCAGCAGCATGACCTTGAATTCATCGGCACCGTCGTGCCCCCCAGCTGGAGCCGGAGGTCAACAACAACTCCGGCAACAACTGCGACTCTGACGGAAAACCGGTCAGTCACCTCCATATATGTTTGTGCCTTTTTTCTTCCTGGTCTCGAGAATTGATTTCGAATGTGCTACATGTTATGACATTTTTCTTTCATATTGGTATGTACATAGATGAGCCTCCGTCTAGCACTGCCGCTGGATGTAGATCTTGGACCCGGCTGGGCGGCCAGAAGCGCCCCCTGGAACTGAGGAACTAGTAGAATCTCCGACGGACCGCATCAGCGATCACCCGGTCGACATCCTTTGGAAGATCATCTCCGTTCTCCCCACGAAGGATGGCTGCCGCATGCTACCTCTTGAGCACTGTGTTGGATTTCCCCGAAGAGGAGAGGATGATGCAGCAAAGTAGCGTAAGTATTTCCCTCAGTTTTTGAGAACCAAGGTATCAATCCAGCAGGAGGCTACGCACGAGTCCCTCGTACCTACACAAAAACAATAGCTCAATGCAACCAACGCGCTTAGGGGTTGTCAATCCCTTCATGGTCACTTACGAAAGTGAGATCTGGTAGAGATGATAAATAATATTTTTGGTATTTTTGGTATAGAGATGCAAAGTAAAAAGTAAAAGGCAAAGTAAAAGCAAAGCAATAATAAAGTGATGGAGATTGATATGATGAGAAAGAGACCCGGGGGCCATAGGTTTCACTAGTGGCTTCTTTCAAGAGCATAAGTATTCTATGGTGGGTGAGCAAATTACTGTTGAGCAATTGACAGAATTGAGCATAGTTATGAGAATATCTAGGTATGATCATGTATATAGGCATCACGTCCGAGACAAGTAGACCGAAACGATTCTACATCTACTACTATTACTCCACTCATCGACCGCTATCCAGCATGCATCTAGAGTATTAAGTTAAAAACAGAGTAACGCCTTAATAAGATGACATGATGTAGAGGGATAGTTTCATGCAATATGATAAAAACCCCATCTTGTTATCCTCGATGGCAACGATACAATACATGCCTTGCTACACCTTCTATCACTGGGAAAGGACACCGCAAGATCGAACCCAAAGCTAAGCACTTCACCCATGGCAAGAACAACCAATCTAGTAGGCCAAACCAAACTGATAATTCGAAGAGACTTGCAAAGATAACCAATCATACATAAAAGAATTCAGAGAAGATTCAAATATTATTCATAGATAGACTTGATCATAAACCCACAATTCATCGGTCTCAACAAACACACCGCAAAAAGAAGATTACATCGAATAGATCTCCATGAGAGAGGGGGAGAACATTGTATTGATATCCAAAAAGAGAGAAGAAGCCATCTAGCTACTAACTATGGACCCGTAGGTCTAAAGTAAACTACTCACACTTCATCGGAGGGGCTTGGATGATGATGTAGAAGCCTTCCATGATCGATGCCCCCTCCGGCGGAGCTTCGAAACAGGCCCCAAGCTAGGATCTCGTGGATACAGAAAGTTGCGGTGGTAGAATTTGGTTTTTGGCTCCGTCTCTGATCGTTTGGGGGTACGTGGATATATATAGGAGGAACAAGTACGTCGGTGGAGCTTCGAGGGGCCCACGAGGCAGGGGGGCACGCCCTAGGGGGGGCCCTCCACCCTCGTGAGCGCCTCGTGACTTTCTTGACGGAGGGTCCAAGTCTCTTGGATCTTATATGATGAGAAAATTATGTTTCCTAAGGTTTCATTCCGTTTGGACTCCGTTTGATATTCCTTTTCTTCGAAACCCTAAAACAGGCAAAAAACAGCAATTCTGGGCTGGGCCTCCGATTAATAGGTTGGTCCCAAAAATAATATAAAAGTGGATAATAAAGCCCAATAATGTCCAAAACAGTAGATAATATAGCATGGAGCATTCAAAAATTATAGATACATTGGAGACGTATCAAGCATCCCCAAGCTTAATTCCTGCTCGTCCTCGAGTAGATAAATGATAAAAACAGAATTTTTGAGGCGGGGGTACTACTTGGCATAATTTCAATGTAAATCTTCTTAATTGTGGTATGAATATTCAGATTCAAAAGATTCAAGACAAACGTTCATGTTGACATAAAAATAAAAATACTTCAAGCATACTAATAAAGCAATTATGTCTTCTCAAAATAACATGGTCAAAGAAAGCTATCCCTACAAAATCATATAGTCTGGCTATGCTCTATCTTCACCACACAAAGTATTTAAATCTTGCAAAACCCCGATGACAAGCCAAGCAATTGTTTCATACTTTTGTCATTTTCAAAACTTTTTCGATCTTCACGCAATACATGAGCATGAGCCATGGATATAGCACTATATGTGGAATAGAATGGTGGTTGTGGAGAAGACAAAAAGGGAGAAGATAGTCTCACATCAACTAGGCGTATCAACGGGCTATGGAGATGCCCATCAATAGATATCAATGTGAGTGAGTAGGGATTTCCATGCAACAGATGCACTATAGCTATAAGTATATGAAAGCTCAACAAAAGAAACTAAGTGGGTGTGACTCCAACTCGCTTGCTCACGAAGACCTAGGGCAATTTGAGGAAGCCCATCATTGGAATATACAAGACAAGTTCTATAATGAAAAGTTCCCACTAGTATATGAAAGTGACAGAATGAGAGACTCTCTATCATGAAGATCATATCATGGTGCTACTTTGAAGCACAAGTGTGGTAAAAGGATAGTAACATTGTCCCTTCTCTCTTTTTCTCTCATTTTTTTATTGGGCCTTCTCTTTTTTTGGCCTCTTTTTTTATTATTTTTCGTCCGGAGTCTCATCCCAACATGTGGGGGAATCATAGTCTCCATCATCCTTTCCTCACTTGGGACAATGCTCTAAAAATGATGATCATCACACTTTTATTTGTCTTACAACTCAACAATTACAACTCGATACTTAGAACAAAATATGACTCTATATGAATGCCTCCGGCGGTGTACCGGGATATGCAATGAATCATGAGTTACATGTATGAAAGAATTATGAACGGTGGCTTTGCCACAAATACGATGTCAACTACATGATCATGCTAGCAATATGACAATGATGGAGCGTGTCATAATGAATGGAACGATGGAAAGTTGCATGGCAATATATCTCGGAATGGCTATGGAAATGCCATGATAGGTAGGTATGGTGGCTTTTTTGAGGAAGGTATTTGGTGGGTGTATGATATCGGCGAAAAGTGCGCGGTATTAGAGATGCTAGCAATGGTGGAAGGAAGGAAAGTGCTTATAATCCATGGACTCAACATTAGTCATAAAGAACTCATATACTTATTGCAAAAATCTACAAGTTATCAAAGCAAAGTATTATGTGCATGATCCTAGGGGGATAGATTGGTAGGAAAAGACCATCGCTCGTCTCCGACCGCCACTCATAAGGAAGACAATCAATAAATAAATCATGCTCTGACTTCATCACATAACGGTTCACCATACGTGCATGCTACGGGAATCACAAACTTGAACACAAGCATTTCTCAAATTCACAACGACTCAACTAGCATGACTCTAATATCACCATACTCATATCTCAAAACAATTATCAAGCATCAATTTTTTTCTTAGTATTCAACGCACTCAAAAGAAAGTTTTAAAAATCTTGAATACCAAGCATATTTATTATTAAGAAAATTACCATGCTATTAAGACTCTTAGAATAATCTAAGTGAAGCATGAGAGATCAATAGTTTCTATAAAACAAATCCACCACCGTGCTCTAAAAGATATAAGTGAAGCACTAGAGCAAAATTATATAACTCAAAAGATATAAGTGAAGCATATAGAGTATTCTATCAAATTACAAATTATGTATGGCTCCCTCAAAAGGTGTGTACAGCAAGGATGATTGTGGTAAACTAATAAGCAAAGACTCAAATCATAAAAGACGCTCCAAGCAAAACACATATCATGTGGTGAATAAAAATATAGCTCCAAGTAAAGTTACCGATAGAAGTAGACGAAAGAGGGGATTCCTTCCGGGGCATCCCCAGGCTTTGCCTTTTAAGTCTCCTTAGATTATCTTGGGGGTGCCATGGGCATCCCCAAGCTTAGTCTCTTGCCACTCCTTGTTCCATAATCCATCAAATCTTTACCCAAAACTTGAAAACTTCACAACACAAAACTTAAAGTAGAAATTCTCGTGAGCTCCGTTAGCGAAAGAAAACAAAAGAACACTTCAAGGTAGTGTAATGAACTCATTATTTATTTATATTGGTGTTATACCTACTGTATTCCAACTTCTCTATGGATTATAAACTATTTTACTAGCCATAGATTCATCAAAATAAGCAAACAACACACGAAAAACAGAATCTCTCAAAAACAGAACAGTCTGTAGTAATCTGTAGCTAGCGCAAGATCTGGAACCCCAAAAATTCTAAAATAAATTTATGGACGTGAGGAATTTATCTATTAATAATATTAAAAAATAATTAACTAAATATCACTCTCCAAATAAAAATGACAGCAGTTCTCGTGAGCGCTAAAGTTTCTGTTTTTTACAGCAAGTACAACAAGACTTTCCCCAAGTCTTCCCAACGGTTCTACTTGGCACAAACACTAATTAAACACAAAAAACACAACCAAAACAGAGGCTAAATAATTTATTTATTACTAAACAGGAGCAAAAATCAAGGAATAAAAATAAAATTGGGTTGCCTCCCAACAAGCGCTATCGTTTAACGCCCCTAGCTAGGCGTAACAAGCAAGAATAGATTTAGGTATTGCCATCTTTGGTAGGCAATCCATAAGTGGCTCTCATGATAGATTCATATGGTAATTTTATTTTCTTTCTAGGAAAGTGTTCCATGCCCTTTTTTAATGGAAATTGGAATCTAATATTCCCTTCCTTCATATCAATAATTGCACCAACCGTTCTAAGGAAAGGTCTACCGAGAATAATAGGGCAAGAAGGATTGCAATCTATATCAAGAACGATAAAATCTACGGGCACATAATTCCTATTTGAAACAATAATAACATCATTAATTCTTCCCATATGTTTATTAATAGTGGAATCCGCGAGATGCAAGTTTAGAGAGCAATCATCAAAATCACGGAAATCTAGCAAATCACACAAAGTTTTGGGAATAGTAGAGACACTAGCACCCAAATCATACAAAGCATAAAAATCATAATTTTTAATTCTATTTTTAATAGTAGGTTCGCACTCATCATAAAGTTTTCTAGGGATAGAAACTTCCAATTCAAGTTTTTCTTCATAAGATTGTATCAAGGCATCAACGATATGTTTAGTAAACGCTTTATTTTGACTATAAGCGTGAGGAGATTTTAGCACGGATTGCAATAAGGAAATACAATCAATTAAAGAGAAATTTTCATAATTAAATTCCTTGAAATCCATAATAGTGGGTTTAGCAACATCTAGGGTTTTAATTTCTTCAATCCCACTTTTATCAAATTTAGCATCAAGATCAACAAATTCTGAATTCTTAGAACGCCTTCTAGGTAAGGGTGGATCATATTCAGTACCATCATTATCAAGATTCATATTGCAAAACAAAGATTTAATAGGGGACACATCAATAACTTTTAGATCTTCATCATTATTTTCATAGGAAATAGAAGAACACGCTTTTATAAAGGCATCTTTCTTAGCACGCATCCTAGCGGTTCTTTCTTTGCACTCGTCAATGGAAATTCTCATGGCTTTGAGAGACTCATTGATATCATGCTTAGGTGGAATAGATCTAAGTTTCAAAGAATCAACATCAAGAGCAATTCTATCAACGTTCCTAGCCAAATCATCAATCTTAAGCAATTTTTCTTCAATCATAGCATTAAAATTCTTTTGCGAAGAAATAAATTATTTAATATTAGATTCAAAATCAGAGGGAATCTTATTATAATTTCCATAAGAATTGTTGTAGGAATTTCCATAATTATTAGAGGGATTACTAGGATAAGGCCTAGGATTGAAATTTCCTCTATACGCATTGTTAGCAAAATTGTTCCTACCAAAAAAATTCACATCCATAGATTCATTATTATTCTCAATCAAAGTAGACAAGGGCACATCATTAGGATCAGAAGAAACACTCTTATTAGCAAATAATTTCATAAGTTCATCCATCTTTCCACTCAAAACATTAATTTCTTCTATCGCATGCACCTTTTTATTAGTAGATCTTTCAGTATGCCATTGAGAATAATTAACGATTATATTATCTAGGAGTTTACTAGCTTCTCCTAAAGTGATTTCCATAAAAGTGCCTCCCACAGCCGAATCTAAAAGATTTCTAGAAGCAAAATTCAATCCGACATAAAATTTTTGTATAATCATCCACAAATTCAAACCATGAGTAGGGCAATTACGTATCATTAATTTCATTCTCTCCCAAGATTGTGCAACATGTTCATGATCAAGTTGCTTAAAATTCATAATATCGTTTCTAAGAGAGATGATCTTAGCGGGAGGAAAATACTTAGAGATAAAAGCATCTTTGCACTTGTTCCATGAATCAATACTATTTTTAGGCAAAGACGAAAACCAAGCTTTAACACGATCTCTAGCGAAAAAGGGAATAGCTTCAATTTAACAATATCATTATCGACATCTTTCTTCTTTTGCATGTCACACAAATCAACGAAGCTATTAAGATGGGTAGCGGCATCTTCACTAGGAAGTCCGGAGAACGGATCTTTCATGACAAGATTCAGCAAAGCAGTATTAATTTCACAAGATTCAACATCGGTAAGAGGAGCAATCAGAGTGCTAAGGAAATCATTGTGGTTGGTATTGGTGAAGTCACACAATTTAGTATTATCTTGAGCCATCACGACAAACAAGCAAACTAACACACAAGCAAACAAAAGGCAAACGGGCAAAAAGAGGCAAATAGAGAGGGAGAGGGAGGATAGATAGAGAGAGGGCGAATAAAATGGCAAGGGTGAATTGGGGGGAGAGGAAAACGAGAGGAAAATGGCAAATAATGTAATGCGGGAGATAACGATTGTGATGGGTACTTGGTATGTTGACTTTTGCGCAGACTCCCCGGCAACGGCACCAGAAATTCTTCTTGCTACCTCTTGAGCACTGCGTTGGATTTCCCCGAAGAGGAGAGGATGATGCAGCAAAGTAGTGTAAGTATTTCCCTCAGTTTTTGAGAACCAAGGTATCAATCCAATAGGAGGCTACGCACAAGTCCCTCGTACCTACACAAAAACAATAGCTCAACGCAACCAACGCGCTTAGGGGTTGTCAATCCCTTCACGGTCACTTACGAAAGTGAGATCTGATAGAGATGATAAATAATATTTTTGGTATTTTTGGTATATAGATGCAAAGTAAAAAAGTAAAAGGCAAAGTAAAAGCAAAGAAATAATAAAGTGATGGAGATTGATATGATGAGAAAGAGACCCGGGGGCCATAGGTTTCACTAGTGGCTTCTCTCAAGAGCATAAGTATTCTATGATGGGTGAACAAATTACTGTTGAGCAATTGACAGAATTGAGCATAGTTATGAGAATATCTAGGTATGATCATGTATATATGCATCACGTACGAGACAAGTAGACCGAAACGATTCTGCATCTACTACTATTACTCCACTCATCGACCGCTATCCAGCATGCATCTAGAGTATTAAGTTAAAAACAGAGTAACGCCTTAAGCAAGATGACATGATGTAGAGGGATAGTTGCATGCAATATGATAAAAAAACCCATCTTGTTATCCTCGACGGCAAAGATACAATACGTGCCTTGCTGCCCCTTCTGTCACTGGGAAAGGACACCGCAAGATCGAACCCAAAGCTAAGCACTTCTCCCATGGCAAGAACGACCAATCTAGTAGGCCAAACCAAACTGATAATTCGAAGAGACTTGAAAAGATAACCAATCATACAAAAAAGAATTCAGAGAAGATTCAAATATTATTCATAGATAGACTTGATCATAAACCCATAATTCATCGTTCTCAACAAACACACCGCAAAAAGAAGATTACATCGAATAGATCTCCACGAGAGAGGGGGAGAACATTGTATTGAGATCCAAAAAGAGAGAAGAAGCCATCTAGCTACTAACTATGGACCCGTAGGTCTGAAGTATACTACTCACACTTCATCGGAGGGGCTTGGATGATGATGTAGAAGCCCTCCGTGATCGATGCCCCCTCCGGCGGAGCTCCGGAACAGGCCCCAAAATGGGATCTCGTGGATACAGAAAGTTGCGGCGGTGGAATTAGGTTTTCGGCTCTGTCTCTGATTGTTTGGGGGTACGTGGATATATATAGGAGGAAGAAGTACGTCGGTGGAGCTTCGAGGGGCCCACGAGGCAGGGGGCGCGCCCTAGGGGGGCGCCCTCCACCCTCGTGACCGCCTCATGGCTTTCTTGACGGAGGGTCCAAGTCTCCTGGATCTTATCTGATGAGAAAATCACGTTTCCGAAGGTTTCATTCCGTTTGGACTCCATTTGATATTCCTTTTCTTCGAAACCCTAAAATAGGCAAAAAAAACAGCAATTCTGGGCTGGACCTCCGGTTAATAGGTTAGTCCCAAAAATAATATAAAAGTGAAGCCCAATAATGTCCAAAACAGTAGATAATATAGCATGGAGCAATCAAAAATTATAGATATGTTGGAGACGTATCACCGCACACAAGTCCTCGCATCTCTGTGGCGCACCGAGCCTCTTAATCTCGGCTGCCGTCGGCTATCTGTCGATGATGATTCTGAACTCCCCAAAGCTATCAGCTCCTCCCACGGGGGCTCCGTTCAACGCATCTGCATCTCGGCATGCTACCTGCTGGACATACCCTGTATGGTGGCCTCCTGGCTGACATCCCATCAATTCGATAAACTCCAGTAGCTTGAGTTCTACCATTACTATAGCGATAGGTTACCACCAATAGCTGCATTTGTGCCCTCACTACCGATGCCCATATCATGGTTTTCCTCCTCTCTTTGCACTGCCACCTTGACCCGGTGCCATCTAGCAGACAATCTGGTACAAATGCTTCGACTGTCACTGCTAAAAAACTTGCGCTTGTGTTGATTCATCTGTCAGAGGCCTCACTACACAGCATCATCCACTCCAGCTGCCCTGCACTGGAGCGTTTGGTGCTTGTTTTTGGAGCAGGAATCGATATCCCTTGTCTCAAAGTAAAGTCGCCTCACCTTGTAAGCATTCGAATTAGTTTTGAAGGACAGGAGCTCATCATCGAAGATGCCCATTCACTCCAAAGGTTGGTCCTTGATTGTTGTTATGAACCTAAGCAAATAAATGTGGTCTCTACGCCTAAATTGGAGACCCTGGGTGCAATTCGTGATCCGTTTAAATGGTTCGAGATGGTGTTTTCCTCCACACCTACTGAGGTACTATATATTATTCACGTACACTTTTGTAATTTGCATTTTTCATTTGTGCGCATAAGTTAAGTATCATCTTGGAGTACACTTTCCGTGCTAATATTATGTTCTGTGCTCAATGAAGTGCTTGTCCATCCTATCAGTGGTGGTGGATTCTGTCAAGACCTTATATATCAGTATGTGGTGTTTTGATCTCAACATCATTATTGCCTTGCTGCAATGCTTTCCATGTCTACAGAATTTGTATATAAAGGTGATGATTTCACGCACATTGAAAGCCCATATAATGTACTATAATTAATCGTTCAGCTATCACTCTTTCAACATAATCTTTTTTTAGACATTAACTGTTCTCAATCTTCATCTCTATTTAGGCAACAACACATGGAGAAAAAGGTATAACCAATCGATGGTTGATGAAGCACGGGGATTTTCTCAGGTCTCATGACATTCGTTTGAAGACAGTAACGCTGGAACGATATTCATCCAACAGTGCAAACACTAGCTTTGTCAGATTCTTTATGTTGAATGTGAGGGCACTATTGTCTGTGTGGATTAAGTTTTTTAACAAGAAATTACTCACGGCTGCAAGTGTTGAAGAGCATAAAAAGAAGTTTCAGGTGGACCTAAGGGCTTCTGATCGTGTTCGGCTTCTATTTACAACAGCATGTGGTCATCATGGAGCAGTAGAATTATTGTATTGGGATCTTGATTTTATGGATCATATTGATCCATTGGATTGTAACTGTCGAAAACTTTGGTTGAGTTAGCTGTCATTGTCCTATTCAATCTGGGTTATGTGTAAACCCGATGAACAATTAATCCTTGTGCTTTTGTACCTTTTGTAAGCTGGAGCTAGACATTGTTGCCCTTTTCCACTAGGGTTTGACCCACATTTTCTTTCATACTGGGCCAATGGCTTGCCATTTCTTTAATTAGGACATAAATATTATAAGCATTCACAATATAGGGAAAGAGCCCCACTCTCGCGAGATCCTTGAGATCTTTGTTCATTACAGAACCGCAAGTTCTTAGCGCCCACCAGCACCCACAAACTTATTTTCAGCCAGCACACCAAATGGGTTGTAATTCTTAATAAGAAAAGCTGCATGGTAGTGACAAATTTGGATTTGTCATTTTTTACCCATGATGAAAAAGCCTATCCCGGTTTTAAAATTACTGTAAATCCAAAACTCGCCTCAAAATTATAGAACTTGGCATGGTGTTATGACATAGCACCATCATGCTGTGGTAAAAAATTAGTCCAATTTGGGACAAGTTTTGGTACAAACTTCTTACAAACCGGAGCTTCTCTCAAAAAGGCTCATGGTTCTGAGAGGGACCTTGTCACCTATGTGTGTGAAACGACATACACTGTCTCTTCCTGCCTTGATTTATTTTACAGAGGCAACATGCATCTATAGTAGCATCGTCCTAAAAATATGAAATTATTCATAGTTTGTTTTGCCTTTTAATACATTATTTGAGTTTCCTAGGCATTTTGGAACATACTTTGGTGTGTGCAAAGGTCGTGAGTGTACTAGCCACATATGTAATTGGATGTTCAATCTGTTTATGGAATCAAGTCCTTATAAGTTATAAGTACATATGCTGTTGTTCTGTGTGCAATGACATCGCACACGGAGCATACTGGGGAACCCGTCGGTGATGATTTCATCAATCGCTGACAACTGTATACCACCAAGCGTTTACCCACAACACACATGACTTATTAGCAGCAATCGTGTGTGTTATTATCAGTCTTCGCACACATTTCTGATTACAGACCACTTTGCCGCGTATAACACACATCTTGTTATATTGAACCGTTTTTGTTCTCTTGGCTCAAAGCAAACAGTTTATCCGATTGAACCGCATGCCATATATTGCACACACCTTGATCTAGCTGACCGTTTCTTTTGTGTTGCCTAATCACAAACAGTTCATCCGAGTGAACTGTATGTTGTATATCACACACACCTTCATCTGGCTCCCGTTTGTAATATTCCTCATCATCACAAACAGTTAATTGAACTGAACCGTATGCCCTTCATCGCACACGCAACCAAAATCTGAACCTTGTTTGATGCATCCTTCATCACAAACATTGTGCACCTTTTTTGACGGTTTTTTACACCGCCGTATGTGATTATTGCATCGCACACAGTTTCGTCGAGGGGTCTCTGATCGCAGTGTCACGTTAGCAGCATCCTGTAGTAGTGGCCCATTGTTTCTACGGCTCGTAGGAAGCCCATGGTAACTACAGTAAATATGTAGCCCATGGTTATTGTGGCCTAGTTTTAAAAATAGGTTATTGCGGCCACTAGCAAACCGCGGAAAAAGAACTGCACTGACTACAAGAAAAAAATAAACAAGACAACAAGGAAATAAATAAGCAAGCAACTTATTCTAGGCTATCACAGCTATTACACATATTACATCCACTAGGCATCAAAATTCGCCACCATTGCAAATATAGGGAACAAAGCAGCATATCATATACACTGGTTGTCAAACTTGGCGACCAGTGCAAATAAACGCCGCATCAAAACAAGTCCAGAACTGAAACCACTTCAGAAGAGCTCAAGAAACAATATCCTGGGTACCCATAATGCTGCCAAGATGCTTAGCAAGCTTATTAACTTTCTCTTGTTTGGCGCTTATATCCTCCAGCACTTGCTGTTGCACTAGAAAGTATGCATCCGAATTCCGCAGGGACTTCCTCAGTCCTTCGGCTTCTTGCCACATCATAGCTGACTGATGCCTTTCAGCTTGTAGCTGAGACTAAAGAAGCTGAAGTGATTCAGGCAGCGAGGTCGAAGAGCTTTTGCTAGCGGTACTGGCTAGTAACTCAAACACTACATCAACGCAGGACTGTGGGGTTTTCTCACTATCTACAAGATCGTTTCTATCACCTTTCTTGGAGACCAACAGGGTTGTCTCACTATCTTGAACCTTATCTGCATTACTTTCTCTACCATTGCATAGTGGGGGTTCTCTTCTCCAATATTCTATTCGCATACTAGAAGAGAAACAAGCAGACACATCACACGTTTAGCATATAGTATACCAAACCCATTTTGGTAAACCGGTTCAGTAGTAAGGTGGACAGGATAACAGCATGAAAAAAACATATATCTATGTACTATGGTCACCGTATTGTCCATATCATTCTAGTTTATGTTGCCAAATCAAGATAGAGACACAGTTCAACTCATATATATTTAAGAAACAACAACATAGACAGAATATAAGTGTGAGAAACTACACAACATTGGAAACACTTGTAATGTGCATCACATGAGAACATAACTGTTTATACAACTGAAACTGAAATCAACATAGAGCAAGAAGTTAGAACATCAATCCAGTTAAAGAAATAGGTTTAAAACATACCTGTTGCGCCATTGGAGTTTCAATTGGATCCTTCAAATTCGAAAGTAGTTGGTATGAGTAAATACAGTGATGCAACAGCAAAGGAGTATGGACCATAGCTATGGAATCTAACCTGAGAACAGTTGCTCTTCTGCTTTAAACATGGAGTTTGGGTTCACTGTTGTGGTCTTCGTGCTTTGGGCACTGTAGTTGCTTTACAAACTACTCGTGTGGGGGCACTCTTTGGTGGACATGGTGCTTTGTCAACGAGAAGTGGGTTACAATCCGCTGGGGTTGGGGTTACATGGGTTGTAGCTGGTTCTCTATCCAACGGTGTAAGTGTGCAATCTGGAAGAGTGTCGATTATGTGTGGTGGGGCATGTTTGTGGGCCAGTACAACCATGGTTCTGTCTGCGTCGACGGGTAGCACTGTCTTTTGTGAAGAACAGGTTTTTTCTCCCATAGATACTGCCATCAACCCCTCCAATTCAAATGGCTGATAAACAAGAAAAGAAATTGAACGTACAGACATTGTATGATTGACAGATGTGGTAATTCACATATATGTTGTCTAACCAAACAGGACAACATGACACAATTTCACATATATGATGCCTAACTAAATAGGATAGCATGATATATGATGGATAACTTAACAGGATATAATGGCATAATTCAACATATGATGAGTATCTAAACAGGATGACATGACAAAACTATATGATGTCTTTCTAAAATAGGTTGGGATAAATTATTCACATAAATGTTGTCTAAGTATATAGGATGGCATGATACAATTGACATAATTGATTCATATACTAAGTAGCTGGCACTCGCATGTATGATCTCCAAAATAAGGAGATGGAATTCAATATTGTGCATATGATGTCTAAACTAAGCAATGCAAGACACCATATGCATGACATGAGAAATATAAACATTGCAACTTAGAGCATACATCTCAGGTGGGATATAGGACTATACCTAGACGCGAGCCAACTCGAGCTGGCTCGGGCCGAGCCTGCCCAAAGCTCGTCGTTCCTCGGGCCGAGTCGAGCCGAGCTCAATGCTCCGGCGAGCCTCAAAACAGAGCTCGGCCCGGGCTTTGCCCTAGCTCGGTGCAGCTTGGCAGGCTCGCCAAGCCTGGGTGCTCCAAGTCACTGCCATGTGGGCCACCACATGGGTGGTCACCGACGGGAGGCGAGGAAGATGATGGCCGCGCTCCTCGTGGACGTACGCGGGCACAGCGAAGAAGGTCCAGAGCACGGCCATGACGATGAGGGGAGCGAGCAAGTGGTGAGCAGGAAGAGAACGCCGACGAGGTGAAGGAGGAAGGGAGGACGAGCGGTGAGCCGGCGTCGGCATCCGGCATGCTGCTGGCGGCGGCGAGGAAACCCTACGGAGGCTGGTACAGCGTCTCTCTCTCGCTCTCTCTCTCTCTCTCTTTCTCGTATTGCGCGGGCGTGAAAATGTGCATAACTGGGCCAAGGCAGCGTGCTGGCTATGGGCTGCGTGAGACAGCGTGGTGGGCTGTTTGCTAACTTGCTAAGGGCTGCGCTGGGCTGCTCTGCCATCCGAGCTTTTGGCTCGGCTCAAGGTGAAAACGAGCCCGCTTGTGCAGCTCGGTTCGGGCTTTTTGTGTTGCGGGACGAGCCTGACTCGCTCCGAGCCGCCGCAAACTCGGGCCGAGCCCAAAAGCTTGAGATGAGCGTCCAGATATATATAGGACTGGTCATCTGTCTCTGAATCCTCTTCTGAGGAGCTCCCTGTAACCATCGAGATATATGCTTCAACAGGTACCATTGCCTACATTGAAGACCTTGTTTTCACTCCTCAGAGGTTACACGAAGCTCCCTGTAAGCATATATCTCGATGGTTACAAGGAGCTCCTCAAAGGAGGATTCAGAGACACATGACCAGTCCTATATCCCACCTGAGGTGTATGCTCTAAGTTGCAATGTTTATATTTCTCATGTCATGCATATGGTATCTTGCATTGCTTAGTTTAGACATCATATGCACAATATTGAATTCCATCTGCTTAGTTTAGATATCATATATGCGAGTGCCAGCTGCTTAGTATATGAATCAATTATTTCAATTATACCATGCCATCCCAACCTATGTTAGAAAGATATCATATAGTTTTGTCATGTCATCCTGTTTAGATACTCATCATATGTTGAATTATGCCATTATATCTTGTTAAGTTATCCATCGTATATCAGAAAATGTGTCATGCTATCCTATTTAGTTAGGCATCATATATGTGAAATTGTGTCATGCTGTCCTGTTTGGTTAGACAATATATATGTGAATTATGACATTTGTCTATCATACAATGTCTGTACGTTCAATTTCTTTTCTTATTTATCAGCCATTTGAATTGGAGGGGGTGATAGCAGTATCTAAGGGAGCAAAAACCTATTCTTCACCTTTCGCCAGTATTTTTTATAAATTCCAAAAATATTCTCCGTGAAGTTTGAGGTCATTCTGAGAACTTTTATTTCTGCACAAAAATAACACCATGGCAATTCTGTTGAAAACATCGTCAGTCCGGGTTAGTTCCATTCAAATCATGCAAGTTAGAGTCCAAAACAAGGTCAAAAGTGTTTGGAAAATTAGATACGATTGAGACGTATCAACTCCCCCGAGATTAAACCTTTGCTTGTCCTCAAGCAATTCAGTTGACAAACTGAAAGTGATAAAGAAAAGCTTTTACAAACTCTGTTTGATCTTGTTGTAAATACATAAATCCAGCATTCAAGTTTTCAGCAAAGATTATGAACTAACCATATTCACAATAACACTTAGGTCTCATGTTTAATCATATCAATAGCATAATCAACTAGCGAGCAATAACAATAAATCTCGGATGACAACACTTTCTCAAAACAATCATAATACAATATAACAAGATGGTATCTTGCCAGCCCTTTCTGAGACCGCAAAACATAAATGGAGAGCACCTTTGAAGTTCAAGGACTGACTAAACATTGTAATTCATGGTAAAAGAGATCTAGTCATAGTCATACTCAATGTAAACTAATAGTAATGCATGCAAATGATAGCGGTGCTCTCCAACTGGTGCTTTTTAATGAGAGGATGATGACTCAACATAAAAGTAAATAGATAGGCCCTTCCGAGAGGGAATCGGGGATTTGTAGAGGTGCCAGAGCTGGATTTTTGAAACAGAGATGAATAATATTTTGAGTGGTATACTTTCATTGTCAACATAACAACCGACAGATCTCGATATCTTCCATGCTACACACATTATAGGCTGTTCCCAAACAGAATGGTAAAGTTTATACTCCCCCACCACCAACAAACATCAATCCATGGCTTGTCCAAAACAACGGGTGCCTCCAACTAACAACAATCTTGGGGGAGTTTTGTTTGCAATTATTTTAATTTAAGCATGGGACTGGGCATCCTGGTTACCAGCCATTTTCTGATGAGTGAGGAGCGGAGTCCACTCCTCTTGAGAATAACCCGCCTAGCATGGAAGATATAGACAGCCCTAGTCGATACATGAGCTATTCGAGCATACAAAACATAATTTCATTTGAAGGTTTAGAGTTTGGCACATACAAATTTCCTTGGAATGGCAGGTAGATACCGCATATAGGAAGGTATGGTGGACTCATATGGTATAACTTTTGGGGTTTATGGAAGTGGATGCACAAGCAGTATTCACGCTTAGTACAAGTGAAGGCTAGAAAGAGACTGGGAAGCGACCAGCTAGAGAGTGACAACAGTCATGAACATGCATTAAAATTAATCAACACTGAGTGCAAGCATGAGTAGGATATAATTCACCATTAACATAAATATTGTGGAGCCTATGTTGATTTTGTTTCAACTACATAAGTGAACATGTGCCAAGTCAAGCCACTCGAATCGTTCAAAGGAGGATACCACCCTATCATACCACATCACAACCATTTTAATAGCATGTTGGCACGCAAGGTAAACCATTATAAACTCCTAGCTAATTAAGCATGGCATGAGCAACTATAATCTCTAATTGTCATTGCAAACATGTTTCATTCATAATAGGCTGAATCAGGAACGATGAACTAATCATATTTACAAAAACAAGATAGGTCGAGTTCATACCAGCTTCTCTCATCTCAATCAGTCCATCATATATCGTCACTATTGCCTTTCACTTGCACAACCGAACGGTGTGGATAATAATAATAGTGCACGTGCATTGGACTAAGTTGGAATCTGCAAGCATTTAATACACAGGAGAAGACAAAGTAATATGGGCTCTTGGTTAGATCAACAATAGTGCATATGAGAGCCACTCAACATTTTCATCATGGTCTTCTCCTCTCAACCCCCAAAGAAACAAAACTATTCACACGGGAAAGCTCCCAACAAGCAAAAGAAGAATGAGAAATATTTTTGGTGACTCAAAATAAAAGTGAATCAAACTCATTAAGATTGATAGCAACTACTCCCACAAGTGCCTAGAGACCATATCATGCACTAAAACTACTTTTGACCACATAAATTTGACATGCAGGCTCAAGTACAGGGTCACCTAGGCAGCTAGAATTTGCAATAAATAAAGCACTAGAAAAAAAGTAATTGGACCATTGGAGGAGTCACATACCAAAGAACAATCCCCCAAAGCAGTTTTTGAATGGAGCTTTGAGCAAGGAGCTCGAAAATGGCAGCAAGATGAGCTAGAACTCGGGTTTGAGCTGGTGGAGGAATTTTTCTGGAGGAGCACGAAGTGTGTGGGTGCAAGAATAAATGGAGGGGGGCCATGTGGGATCCACGAGGCAGGGGGCGCGCCCCAAGGGGGTGGGCGCGAACTGGACCCTCGTGGCCAGGTGGTGAGGCCCCCTGGTGTGTTCTCAGCGCCAATAATTCTTAAATATTCTAGAAAATATCATATAAAATTTTCAGGACATTTGGAGAACTTTTATTTTCTTGGTATTTTTTAATGCAAGGATAATTCAGAAAACAGACAGAAAATATTATTTTTGCTTTATTTAATCTAAATAACAGAAAGTAAAAAGAGGGTACAGGGAGTTGTGCTTTCTAACTTCATCCATCTGCTGCTCATCAAAAGGAATCCACTAACAAGGTTGATCAAGTCTTGTTAACAAACTCTTTTCGAATAACATGAAACCGGAGAATTTTTGAATAACACTAGGTTACCTCAACGGGGATATGCATGTCCCCAAAAATAAGAATATCATATTTCTTCTTGACAGTGGGAAGAGGGAATTCAAAACCTCCAATAATAATCGTTGGAATTTTTCCAATAGAATTTATACTGTGGACTTGAGGTTGTTTCCTCGGAAAGTGTACCGTATGCTCATTACCATTAACATGAAAAGTGATATTGCCTTTGTTGCAATCAATAACAGCCCCTGCAGTATCCAAAAAAGGGTCTACCAATAATAATAGACATACTATCGTCGTCGGGAATATCAAGAATAACAAAGTCCATTAAAAAGTAACGTTTGCAACCACAACAGGAACATCCTCACAAATACCGACAGGTATAACAGTTGATTTATCCGCCATTTGCAAAGATATTTCCGTAGGTGTCAACTTATTCAAATCAAGCCTACGATATAAATAGAGAGGCATAACACTAACACCGGCTCCAAGATCACACAAAGCAGTTTTAACATAGTTTCTTTTACTGGAGCATGGTATAGTTGGTACTCCTAGATCTCCTAGTTTCTTTGGTATTCCACCCTTAAAAGTATAATTAGCAAGCATGGTGGAAATTTCAGCTTTCGATATCTTCTTTTATTTGTGACAATATCTTTCATATACTTAGCATAAGGATTCATTTTAAGCATATCAGTCAAACGCATACGCAAAAAGATAGGTCTAATCATTTCAGCAAAGCGCTCAAAATCCTCATCATCCTTTTTATTGGATGGTTTAGGAGGAAAATGCATGGGTTTCTGAACCCATGGTTCTCTTTCTTTACCAAGCTTCCTAGCAACAAAGTCTCTCTTATCATAACGTTGATTCTTTGACTGTGGGTTATCAAGATCAACAGTAGGTTCAATCTCTACATCATTGTCATTGCTAGATTGAGCAGCAATGTGAACATCATCATTAACATTATCACTAGGTTCATGTTCATTACCAGATTGTGTTTCAGCATCGGAAATAGAAATATCATTGGGATTCTCAAGTGTGTCAACAACAGGTTCACTAGAAGCATGCAAAACCCTATCATTTTTCTTTTTCTTCTTCTTAGAAGAACTAGGTGCATCAACATTAGTTCTCTGAGAATCTTGCTCAATTCTCTTAGGGTGGCCCTCAGGATACAAAGGTTCCTGAGTGAATTTACCCCCTCTAGTCACAACTCTAAGAGCATTATCATTTTTCTTATTATTTAATTCATTGAGCAAATCATTTTGAGCTTTAAGCACTTGTTCTACTTGAGTGGTAACCATAGAAGCATGTTTACTAATAAGTTTAAGTTCACCTTTAACTCTAGACACATAATCACTGAAGTGTTCAATCATATAAGCATTACGTTTCAATTGTCTACTAACATAAGCATTGAAGTCTTCTTGTTTAACGATGAAATTATCAAACTCATCCAAGCATTGGCTAGCAAACATAGTAGATGGGATTTCACCATTATCAAATCTATAGAGAGAATTGTCACGACCGGTTTTCCAATAAAAATGTTTATTGAGAAACCAATCTTTTGAGTCCAGTATGAGAAAAATCCTCCTTACTGGTAGACAAATTATTGATACAATAAGCCAGTAGCATAAAATATATTACAGGGTCGAGCTACGGTTGCTCAACCAAATTATTACAAGCACGCCAATAATTATACATAATGGCGGATATGACACAGTGGTGTGGAGGCATACTACTGACTCGAGGATAGGGTGGTGGTGGAAAATCACAGCGGGGAGTGAGATACATGACTCTAAAACTGGCATCTCATCGAACGTCGAGGTGAGGCTCGATGAATTTATTTGGTAGCGGAAGCGGATATAATACAGTGACCAAATCCAGGGTCGCACGAGACTGACTGGGATTCCTCTAGGCGTCGGACTCGCTATCAAATTCTTCATCCATGAGATCGCCTTCGTCAGCATCTGGCCAAATCAACAAGCCAGGTGAGTACTTTGAAAGTACTCGCAAGACAGTTCGGACGTAAGATATAACAAATGCATGCATGGATGCGTCATGATTAATTTACCAATGCACATTCAAAATTTAGCAAAGCAAGGTAAGTAAAAAGGGAATCGGCGGTAGTCCGCCTGAAAACCCAACAAAAAGAAATAATAGGAAACCGATCGGGTGTCTGAAGCGACGCCTCGAAGGGTGAACAAATAAATAAAGATCATGCCGCAGTCGGGCGTCTAAGCGACACCACGTAAAGGGCTTAAACTGAAAATAAAAGACATGCGTGCCACAGTCGGACGTCGGGGCGACATCACAGAAAGGGCTTATATTGAAAGTAAATAACAGTACTGCCGCAGTTGGACGTCTGAGCGACATCGCAGAAAGGGCTTTTATTGAAAGTAAATAATAACAATGCCACAGTCGGACGTCTGAGCGACATCGTAGAAAGGGCTTTTATTCACAAGTAAATAATACTCATAATAAATATTCAATTCATGATAATAAACGGGTTAGTCCATCCACAGGAATAAACATTTAACCGGACTTAGCACTCATGTGATTCACCGGAGTCTCTGTCATCAAAACTGACATTTGTCAGGATAAGATAATACCGAACTTGGACATGTAATAGATGATTCAAAGGAATATATGACTCTGCAGAGTTCGTACGAAAATTTTTCCCACAGCCAACGGGTTTCCGTAGTCACGAAGGACTAGTTCCGTTTACGGTATTTCGGAAGAAAACACAGCTAACCAGTACACACCCATCCTACCTCTTGATGCCAGGAATCACCCTAGACATCGTCCAAGAAAAACTTTTGAGACGGGGAGATCACAGTCTCGAATAGCATGGGATCAAATTTATATACGCGCGCTCTAAGGGGTGCCCCCCTCTCGGTCCCAACCGGAAACACCCATGCCCCCTGACCGGATGACTGGCTTTAATCCAGGGCCATGGAACCATCATCACGGCCTCTCCTTTTGGTGTGTACCAAGAAAGCGGTTTGCAACTTACTAAGCCATATTCCTTGCGGAAAACATGTGGTAGTACAGGGAAGGAAAAATGGAAGGAACTGGATCGATACGGGTTGACACTGAAGTCATATAGTCTGGCATAAGACTGGCATGCTGCAACACTGCCATCTTACCCATCCTCATGCCAACACATGGCCATGCATACTCACATCCATCCACTTATGGATTTTCGAAACTCACTTGCCTCATCGTTGCATGTAACATGACATTCGTCGGTATGCTCATCAACATGCCATGAAACTACTTAATGCAAACATGCCAAAACAGTCATCATATCAAAAGTTCAAACATGCTTGCCTGGTTCAGAGTAGTCAGAGCCTAGCTCGGTGAAGTTCGCGGTCCCGTCACCTCCTTCGGTATCTACGGCATAAAGAAAATATACGCGCTATCGTGAATACCGTGAGGTGCACAAAAATTTCTCCAAATATTTTTCAAATAAATCTGATAAAAAACTAGACAAAATTCTAAAGAGGACAGAAAAAGAATCAATCAAAAATATATATTTGTTTAAAAGTTATAAAGGTTTTTGTCCAGGGACTCATCTGTAATGAAACAGAAAGTTTCCAGGGTTTAACTTATAAAAACAGAAAACGCTTCGATAAAGAATACGCCGGCCCAGAGGGAAAACGCATTTGGCAGAAGACGCTTTCAGAAAACGGTTCATTTATAAAGGACAGAGAGGCTGACAGGCGGGTCCCGCCCGTCAGGTTTGAATTTTCAAAAGAGGCGGCAGAGCTCGACGGTGCCCGAGAGCCGCGGTGGTCGCCGGCGGCGATCCACGGCGAGGCAAGGGGATCGGGTGGTACCTCTGTGTTCAGTGCGTCCTTCCGCGTCGGTGGGTGGTGGTGGTGGTCGCCGGCGAGCTCTACGTCGACGGCGGCCCTTGCTCCGGCGGACGGTGGCTCGGGTGGAGATGGATCTCGTTGGGGAGAGCTGCAAAGGCCAAATTGACGCTTGGGTTAGCTCACTGGGTGCTCGAGGAGGCTACTGACGAGGTTTGGGCGTCGGGGATGGCCTCACCGGAGTGAATTGAGTTGGTGGTCGAGGTGGAACGAGGCGGCCGGAGTTGGGGGAGGAGACCTCCTCGAGGTCCTCCTAGTGGCCTGGCGGGGTGTCTGTGGGGTGTAGTGAGGGTGTGTGCTCGAGGGCGAGCTCGGGGTCCCCTTTTATAGGCGATCCGAGGCGGTGGCCGTGAACGGGGTTCTCCGGCGATGGATTACGGCGGCGCAGTGCTCGGTCGGGGAGTTTAGGAGGTTGGGCATCAACGTGGAGGTCCACTGGTTCCATTCAGACGCTAAACGGACTTGGATTATGAGCTTGGGGTGGGTTTCGATGGAACGGGGCGGCGCGGGCCCGTCGGCGGCAGAGAGCATGCACTGTGCTTGCCGGGCCACGGCGACGGTGCAGCGGGGTTGCGCTGGCATGCGTGAGCCACACGGAGAGCTGGGGAGCGTTGGGCGGCGCCGAACGGCGTTCTGCCGCGGTGTTGCCCCCTGTCGGCCGTTACAGTGGTTCTGCCGCCGCAAAGCACGCCGGCGCAGGCGGCCCAGGGCGCCACCGACGCCAGGAAGGCGCCAAGCGCGCATGTGAAGCTCCGGACAAGAGGGAGGGGCTGCGAGCATCGAGCCAAATGCACAATGGGCATGTGACTGAAGTTCTGTCGGGGAAACGACGCTGAAACTCTGAATTTACTGAATATGAACAAAAACAGTGCATGCCAAGTGTTCGACAGAATGATTCTGGCATGTAGGGATTTTTCCTTGAGCTGATTTTTGGTGGAGAGGTCTATCATTGCAACTAGAGGTTGCCTGAATTTTGGTGGAATTTTTGGAGAAGTGTAGATATGAATTTCACCAAATTTGGCAAATCTGGTCCAAACTTGCAGAGAGTGAAATTTGAAATTTTTGAAAAGAAGAAGAGTGGATCAAGATGATTCTAGGTTGTGGGTACTAAGGACTATCCAGGGGAGTTGGTTTGGGATCAAGGATCAAAGGCATTAGGGTACTTGCTTTGCAAATCACCTAGGTTCACAAGAAAGGACAGAATTGTTTTGGGAAAAGAAATAGTTGGAATAAAATCCAAAAATGGATTTTATTAGTTTGGACAGAATGTTTGGGTTGTACCCAAGTGGGAGGAGAGGTTTTGGGGGAGTTTTACCATAAGAGGCATGGTAAACAAGAATGGACCAAAAATCAAATGAAGGCCCAAAAATAAAAGGTTTTCTTTTTTAAAAGAAACTAAATCCAGAAAAAGATTTTTGAGAGGGCAAACTCAGAAGAGGTTTTTTTTAAGAAGGGTGTAAATGACCTTCTTCAAACCAAGCAAGGCTCTTTCTGAAAACAAAACCACAAAAAAATATTGGAGTGTCACAAGAATTTACCTTTACTACCTGTGTCGGGTTATCAAGACCATGTATTTCTTCAATAGGTGGTAAATTCTTAACATCTTCAGCTTTAATACCTTTTTCTTTCATAGATTTCTTTGCCTCTTGCATATCTTTAGGACTGAGAAATAGAATACCCCTTTTCTTCGGAGTTGGCTTAGGAGTTGGTTCAGGAAGTTTCCAATCATTTTCATTACTAAACATATTATTCAATAGCAATTTAGCTTGATCAACAGTTCTTTCCCTAAAAACACAACCAGCACAACTATCTAGGTGGTCTTTGGAAGCATCGGTTAGTCCATTATAAAAGATAGCAAGTATTTCATTTTTCTTGAGAGGATGATCAGGCAAAGCATTAAGTAATCGGAGAAGCCTCCCCCAAGCTTGTGGGAGACTCTCTTCTTCAATTTGCACAAAATTACATATTTCCCTTAAGGCGGCTAGTTTCTTATGATCGGGGAAATATTTAGCAGAGAAGTAATAAATCATATCTTGGGGACTACGCACAAAACCAAGATCAAGAGAATTAAACCATATTTTAGCATCACCCTTTAATGAGAACGGAAATAATTTAAGGATAAAGTAATAGAGAGTTTTCTCATCATTAGTGAACAGGGTGGCTATATCATTTAATTTAGTAAGATGTGCCACAACAGTTTCAGACTCATAGCCATGAAAAGGATCAGATTCAACCAAAGTAATTAAATCCGGATCGACAGAGAAATCATAATCCTTATTGGAAATACAGATAGGTGAAGTAGCAAAAGCGGGGTCATGTTTTATTCTAGGATTCAAAGATTTTTCTTTCAGCTTAGCTAACAGTTTCTTAAGATCATATCTATCATTGCAAGCTAAAGAGTCTCTAGCAGTTTCTTCATCCATAATATAACCCTTAGGCACAACAGGCAATTCATATCTAGGGGAGAATCTGCATCGTCACTTTCATCAATATTATCAGTTTCAATAATTTCATACTTGTCTTGGACCTCCTATGGTCGAAACGGGGTCCTATTGATCGGGAGGGGTGTGGCATACTGCAAAACGGAGGAAACGGACTTCTCTTCGACCTCCTACGGTCGAAACGAGTGTCCTGTTCATTAGGAGGGGTGTGGTGTACCGCAAAATGGGACTCCACGAGCTACTGTTCATCCACCGTCTACTGCTGAGGGAATCCCGGATTAAGGGGTCCTCGGGTGTCCGTCCCATGTGTTATGGGCCGGACTGATGGGCCGTGAAGATACAAGGTAGAAGGCCTTCCCCCATGTCCGGACGGGACTCTCCTTTGCATGGATGGCAAGATTGGCGTCTGGATGTGTAGTTTCCTTCTTTTGTAAACCGACTCTGTACAACCCTAGGCCCCTCCGGTGTCTATGTAAACCAGAGGGGTCAGTCCCTAGGGATCATCAGAATTCATATAGGCTAGACACCTAGGGTTTTCCCATTACGATCTTGAGGTAGATCGACTCTTTTAACCCATATACTCGTCAAATACCATCAAGAAGGATGTAGGGTTTTACCTCCATTAAGAGGGCCCGAACCTGGATAAACATCATGTTCCCTGTGACCCCTGTTACCTTCGATCCTCAGACACACAGTTCGGGACCCCCTACCCGAGATCGGCCGGTTTTGACACCAACATTGGCGCTTTCATTGAGAGTTCCACTATGTCGTCGACAGAAGGTTCGATGGCTCGTTCGATCATCAAAAAAGATGATGTTTCTAGGGAAATCTTCCTCCCCGATCAGCCTTTTGTGTTCGGCGGCTTCGCTCTGCTTGCCAATTCAGATGGTCACCTTGAACAGATCGACAGCTACACCCCTCGTCATCAGATAAGATTCGGGAGCCTGATTTACGTCGCCAATATCCGAGGAGACTTGATCTTCGAAGGGTTCATGACCTCGACCACTATTCCTCATCTCTAAGAAGGAAATTCATCAGATACGTCATCAGGCTCTGCTCAAAGACCAATTATCATCCCTGCCCTGGCCTTAGATCCAGAGTAGATCATTTCATCCAAAGATGGGTGTCTTAAATCCACCGAACTCTCTCCTTCTATGGAGCTCTTTTCCGAAGACCCAGAGGCAACTATGTCTTCGGCGAACCTGGAGTTAAGCTGGACTCCACCTGTCATCGAAGAGCCAAACTCGCCTCTGGATGCCAACTCTAAACTCTCAAGGCCTGCGTCTAGTGAGCACATCCTGGTAGAATTTTCCATGCCTAGCCCCGCAGGTTCTCGGTTCCCCGTTTCGCCTTCACTCTTAAGCGAGGCCTTGGACTTAATGCGATCCCTTGCCATTATGGAAGCATAACTTCCGAACCATGCCCAGCCCGAACTAGGGGCTGAGCACAGGGAATTTTGCATCCCACCCACCACCCACTTTGTAGCCATTGTCAAAAACTTAACCGACATGCTAAACTACGCCTCTGAAGACATCGACGGCATGGACGGTGAAGCCAGAGAAAAACCAGGCCAAGACCCGCCCTTTATCGGGCGTTGGACGACCACCTCCACATATGATGTGTATATGGTGGATACACCCAAAAAGGATGATGACAATGGTAGGAAGGATCCAAGCGAAGACAAGCCCATCGAGGCACCACCGAAATGTCGACGTCAGCGGCGCCGCTCAAAATCGTGTCGCAAAAAATAAAGCAATACCTTCACCAGAGATAATAAAACTCAGGACGATGCCGAAGATCCCGAAGACCTGGTTGAGCCTGCATCCGAGCAGGATGAATGGGAGGAGGGACAAGTTAACCCCGATGAGCCGGTCGGGAATGAGGATTCGAAAGACAGTAACTATCTACCAATCTCCAAGGAGGATGTTAGCCTCGGCAACAAAGATTTCATCATGCGAGAGGAACCCCTCGAACAAGAACGCTTCAAGCGACAGCTCATCGCAACTGCAAGGAGCTTAAAAAAGAAACAACAATAGCTTCATGCCAAACAGGATACACTCAATGACAGATGGACCCAGGTCCTAGCTGGCGAAGAATATGGCCTCGAGTGCCCAACAAAGAGTTATCCAAAGCGTGTGCTGCTGCCACAATTCAACGGTGAGGTCCTTGAGACAATACCGTCAAGATATGACCATGCTGATGCACCAATCCGATCACCACATGGGCGAGACAAAGCGGCTGCTTACGGCGAATACCAACCCGCACCACCTCGCCGTAGAGGCAAAGAGGCGGTGGCTCCCGGATATACCTATGACTTACGCCAGGACTTGGACAATAGAGCTGGTCAAGCTAGATCAATCTATGGGTCAAGGGGCATGCCCCGACGCGAGAAGATGGCCATCAAGCCTGGCGCGATTGGCATAACCATACCCGGGCTGAAAACTGAACACGGATGTCATCCGAACTCCGTCGTGACGTTGCCCGATATAGAGGCGACGCACACCCCTTATGCTTTACCGACGAGGTAATGGAGCACTAGTTTCTAGAAGAGTTTAAACCTGTAAACATTGAATCATACGATGGAATGACAAATACCACGGTATGGATTGAGGACATTCTTCTGCATATTCACATGGCTCGCGGTGACGATCTCCACGCAATCAAATACCTCCCTGTAAAGCTGGAAGGGCCAGCACGACACTGGTTAAATAGCCTCCCAGAAAACTCCATTGGTAGCTAGGAAGATTTTGAAGATGCCTTTAGAGACAACTTGCAAGGTTCCTATGCCCGGCCTCCGGATGCTGATGACCTTAGTCATATAGTCCAGCAACCCAGAGAGTCAGCCGGCAAACTCTGGACTAGGTTCTTAATTAAAAAGAACCAAATCGTCGATTGTCCGGACGCCGAAGCCCTCGCGGCCTTTAAACATAGCGCCCGCGACGAATGGCTCGCCCGACACCTCGGCCAGGAAAAGCCGAAGTCTATGGCAGCTCTTACCGCACTCATGACACACTTCTGCGTGGGAGAAGACAGCTGGTTGGCCCGTAGAAGCAACAGTACCAGCGACCCTGGCACCTCCGAAGCCAGGGATGGTAATGGCAGGCCACGACGCAACAAACATAAGCGTCGAAACAACAATGAAGAAACTGAAGACACAATAGTTAACGACAGATTTAGTGGCTCTAAATCTGGTCAGCGAAAGAAGCCATTCAAAGGAAAAAAAGATGGTCCATCCAATTTGGACAAAATATTTGATCGGCCTTACCAGATTCATGGCACCCCTGACAAGCCTGTCAATCATTCCAACAGAAATTGTTGGGTCTTTAAATAGGGAGAGAAGTGCATATTACACCCCCAACTCTAGCCCTAGTCTAATATACACCCCTCAACTCCAATACCGTCTAAAATACACCCCAACTCTCAAAACCGGCTAGAATTCAACCCTCCCCTCCCTGTTGACCGGTTTTGACCCAGTTTGACCGGTTTTGACTGAGTGAACAGTAAAAATAAAAATTTAAAAAACAAATTTTTTTTGACAAAATTCAAAAAGTTCCAAGTTTTTGCACCGCGTGAACAGTAAATTCAAAAAATAATCACCTTTCAGCATGTTTGGATACCTGAGTAAATTTGAGATGTCCGTAAATTTGAAAAAAAAATCAAAATTTTCAGCATGGTGAACAGTAATTTGGGAAAAAATCCAAAAAAATCACCACGCGCTCAAACATCATCCATGCAAAAAAAGGGTTTTAAAAAAATCGATTTTACTGTTCACCAAGCTGAAATTTTGAAAGAAAAAAATCGAATTTACGGACATCTCGAATTTACTCAGGTGTCCAAACATGCTGAAAAGGTGATTTTTTTAATTTACTGTTCACTCGGTGAAAAAACTTGAAACATTTTTGAATTTTTTCAAAAAAATATTTATGGTTTTTAAAATTTTATTTTTACTGTTCACTCAGTCAAAACCGGTCAAACTGGGTCAAAACCGGTCAACAGGGAGGGGAGGGTTGAATTATGGCCAGTTTTGAGAGTTGGGGGTGTATATTAGACAGTATTGGAGTTGGGGGTGTATATTAGACTAGGGCTAGAGTTGGGGGGTGTAATATGCACTTCTCTCTTAAATAGGCCAGTAAGTTAAACACCGAACATAAGGGGAAAGGGCTGCCAAGCAAGGATGATGAGGAGCCCCGCCCACCGAACACAGGGGGACAAAAGAAATTCCCCCCGAGGTGAAAACAGTGAATATGACCTATCTCACACATATCCCCAAAAGGGAGCACAAGAGCGCGCTAAGGGACATCTACGCCGTAGAGCCTGTCGCCCCCTGAATTCAACCCATGGTCGGCTTGTCCGATCACCTTCGATCATAGGGCCCACCCGACCAGTATCTGTCATGGAGGTTCGGCAGCTCTGGTCCTTGATGGAATCATGGACGGATACCATCTCACCCGAATCCTTATGGACGGCGGCAGCTGTCGGAGTCAAAACCGGCGGATCTCGGGTAGGAGATCCCGAACTGTGCGACTAAGGCGGATGGTAACACACTAGTAGAAAAAGGGCCTTTAGTCCCGGTTCTGGAACCGGGACTAAAGGGTCGGTACTAAAGCCTCCCCCTTTAGTCTCGGTTCTTACTGGAACCAGGACTAAAGGCCCTCCACGTGGCCGCTGCCTTGAGGTCCACCTTTAGTCCCGGTTGGTAACACCAACCGGTACTAAAGGTAGTCCCGGTTGGTAACACCAACCGGTACTAAAGGAAATTTTATGATTCTTTTTTTGAATTTTTTTTGAAATTTTTTTTACAATTTTTTTTAGAATTTCAAATTTCTTAATTATTTTAACCTCTAATCTCTAATCACCCATCATCACTGCTCAATTTAACCTTTAATCTCTAATCACCCCCTCATCATTCCAAATCATCTAACTTCCCGAACGGTCACCCATCCTCTCACTACTCCAGCCTGAGCATGCTTAACTTCTGGGCTCTATTCTCCCTCGTTTCCAAGTCTGCACTTGTTGTTTTCTTGACAATAGTAAGATGTCAATCCTATTAACCCTCAGGAATTTAGCTTGAGCATGAAGTCACACATTTCACTCTTTGAGTTTGAAACTATTGTTCTAAAAATCAATAATTATTTAGTAACAGTAATATTTCTTGAATAAGTAGTTTGACCACAGTTTGACCCTAGTTTGACCACAGTTTGACCAGATTTGACCAAAATTCAAAAACTGAAATAATTATTTAGTAACACCAATATTTCTTGAATAAGTAGTTTGACCATTGTTTGACCACAGTTTGACCATAGTTGACCAAAATTCAAAAAAAACTGAAATAATTATTTAGTAACACTAATATTCTTGAATAATTATTTAGTAACACTAATACTTCTTGAATAAGTAGTTTGACCAGATTTAACAAAAATTCAAAAAAACTGAAATTTGAGCATAACTTTTTTTCCTTTAGAATTTGAGGATTCTAAAAAATTGCAAACAGGCCATAGGCGGTCTCCATCGGATGCGTATTTTCGTGCTGAATTTTTTGCTATATTATACGTTTTTTCCGACATCGTATGCAAAAGTTATAGCCGTTTTACATTTTCCCTACACTTTTTGCAAAACATGTCCAAATTTAAGTTTTTAAATTTTCCTAACTAGTAGATGTAGTAATATAACTACCTCTCGAAGGATTTTATTTTTTGAAGTTTTTATCATTTTCTTTTGATTTTTTCAAAACAAAAAAGGCGTTCCACAGGGGTGGTAGAGTTTGAAAATGGGACCTTTAGTCCTGGTTTGAGACACAAACCGGGACTAAAGGGCATCGCACCCTTTAGTCCTGGTTCGTGTCACAAACCGGGACTAAAGGTCTAATCTTTAGTCCCGGTTTGAGACACAAACCGGGACTAAAGGGCATCGCACCCTTTAGTCTCAGTTAGTGTCTCAAACCGGGACTAAAGGGCTCAGGTGAGCCGGGACTAATGCCTTAGCCGCACGAACCGGGACCAATGCTCACATTAGTCCCAGTTCGTGACTGAACCGGGACTAATGTGAATATTGCCCCGTGACCAAAGCCCTGTTTTGTACTAGTGACAGGAGGCAGGGGACACAATGTTTACCCAGGTTCGGGCCCTCTCGATGGAGGTAATACCCTATGTCCTGCTTGATTGATCTTGATGATATGAGTATTACAAGAGTTGATCTACCACGAGATCGTAGAGGCTAAACCCTAGAAGGTAGCCTATGATTCTGATTGTTGTTGTCCTACGGACTAAACCCTCCAGTTTATATAGACACCAGAGGGGGCTAGGGTTACACAGAGTCGGTTACAAGGGAGGAGATCTACATATCCGAATTGCCAAGCTTGCCTTCCATGCAAAGGAGAGTCCCACCCGGACACGGGACAAAGTCTTCAATCTTGTATCTTCATAGTCCAACAGTCCGGCCAAAGTATATAGTCCGGCTGTCCGAGGACCCCCTAATCCAGGACTCCCTCGGTAGCCCCCGAACAAGGCTTGAATGACGAAGAGTCTAGCGCGCATATTGTCTTCGGCATTGCAAGGCGGTTTCTTCTCCAAATTCTGAATACCTGTTGAGTAGTGTCCGGCTTCCCATGAATGTTGCACTCCTTGGCTTATGCGCCTAATAATGGCTATTCTCCACGTGTCGAGCGAATGCGAGAAGTCGGGGCATTTTTACACTTGCCACCCTAACCATGCGAGTAAATCGTTTATTTAAAGAGACGGGGTGTAACAGCCTGGATTTTGGCCCTTTTCTTTTTCTTTTTGATTTATTGGTTTTTGCTCTGTTTTTCTTTTTTGAGTGGTTCTGTGGCCTTGTCACCTAGGAAATCATCCTCTTTTTCCTTCGCCAGTGGCTCGTCATTCTCAAAACCTTGCCAAGATCATGTCACTTCACTCCTTGACCAAACCCTAAAATGTTCTTCTTAGGAATATTCCTTTTTCTATTAAAGGAATAATCCTATCTGCCCTAGGTTGTGAAGCAACCTATATTTCTGTCCATCCAAAAATTCCCAATTAATTCTCATAATTTCTTTGGGTCATATATTGCTCAAATATTCCCAAACTTTCCTGTCCTAGCCCAAGAATAATCCCCCAATAATTAATCTTCATTTCTGTCCAGTGTGCCTTTCTATGAAGGAAGTGCCACCTATCCTTTCCTGGTTGCTCCCAAACCTTTTGGGCATGTTCTTATTGCCAAATAATTGCCTCATACCAAAATTAAATTTTATTTGCCTAGCCCATCTCCCTCAGTGAATTTTCAAACTTTCTGCCAGGCAGAAAGCAATGTGAAGGAAGTGGTAGCTAGGAGTACCAAATGAGTTGAAATTTTGCATGCCTCTTCATGTTCTCATATAATTATCCTCCTCCAAATTTCAGCTCCATCTCTTGATCTATGTGAGCACAGGACCAAATCTTTGATTCTGGCAATATTTTCAGGTTGTGAAGCAAGTGCATTTTATATTGCTTCATTAATTCTGAGAAAATACCAGATTGTTCTCCAACCCAAATAACTTCTCTCCACCAAATTTGGCACCATTTCTCCTAGCCAATATTTCTCTAGGATTTTTGCAAGTTTCTGGTCAGCAAGGATGTTTGTGAAGCAAGTACCATTTTGGTAAATCCAATTGGTATGGAACTTATACAGCATATTTATATGATCAAATAATGAAGCCTTGCCAAACTTGAGCTCAAGTGGCTACACCATTTGAGTGCATCATCCAAATCTCATTTCTGGACCATTTTGGTCAGTTGCAAAGCAACTATGATTTATCTTGATCCAATTCTTCTCCAAGTTACCAGGATGAAAGTCCTTCTTTACCTCAACCTCGCAGACAACTCCATTGGATCCAAAACCCTTCCTGTTGATCACTAGTGCTCACCCAAGTTTACTGCAGTGAACTTCAGAGGGTTCTCACCGTTTAACCAGACCACTTTTAACTGAACTACCACCGTAGTTGATACCTACCCTGGATGAACTACCCACTAGACAACATGGTCAAGCCCCTCTCCCCCGCTATATGCCAGTGCACGCGGTGACCGCGTTAATGGCACCACAGTGCACATGCTCTGTGCACTGCGGCCGCATCCAGTGGTTGTTTGTGCTTCGGCCCCTCCTCCTCTCATCGTTTTCGCGCGCGTGATCGTGTCCAACAGCTAGCCTGTGTCGTCGCCGTCCTCCTGGAGCCACCTCCCCCTCCGTCAGCCCCACCGTCAGTTCTCGTCTCCGCGCGCCCACGGACGCACTGTGGCCGACCGAGTCTTAATGGCGCCGTGGTTTCTTCCTCTTTTTGTCCCCGAGCTCCGCTCGTCTCCGTGACCTCTGCGGCTCGTTCGCACCCCCTCGTCGCGTTCCCGCACCTCCCCGTGACCGCTGGCCATCGCCAGAGCCTCGGCCGTACATGCCCGGCGACACCCGAGCCCGTGCCCCTTGCCCCCGCCTATATAAGGCCACCCCGAGCTCCCTCGACTGCACCAGCCTCCTCACCTCTCCCCTCTAGGCCTTCCCGACCACCCAAACGAGCTCGCGGAGCTCTCGTTGCCCTCCCATGGCCGAAGCTTCGCCGTGGTGCTCCACTCAAATCCGGCTAACCCGAGCCACCCCTCCACTCCCTGATCTCACCATCGTCTTCCCCGTGCTCCTGCGAGTCTTCGCAACCCCACGCCTTGCCGACGGAGCAGCCACATCGCAATTCCCGCATCTGCCCGAACCGCCGTCCGCCGGAGTGCATGTCGTCATCGCCTCGGTCCATTCTGGAGCCCGCGACCTCCGCCTTCGGGTGCGGCTCCTCCTGCTGAGCTCGCCCATAGGTCGAGCAAGGCGAGGGATGGCCGGAGCAGGCCGGACGAGCCCCCGCGCCAGCGACCTACCTCTGCTCCGCGGGCGCGAGCGAGGTAGATGAAGACGATGACCCCCCTGCCAACTGAATGCGGGCCCCGGGCATCAGCCCCTCGGCGTTGACCCCGCCAGTCCAGCGTGGATAAGTGACGGGCCCCACACGCGTGGGACCCGCACGTCAGCGTCACACGAGCCAGCCCCGCGTTTGCCTAGCTGGATAAGTGGAAACACATTTGCTGAAATGTGTTTTCATCAAGAGAAGGCGTATTTTGGTCGTAGTTCGGTTAGAAGTACATTTTCCTTCGGGGAAAGCGTATTTCCGCTTAACTACGGCTAGAAATACGTTTTCTCTGCTGGAAGGCGTATTCATCTAAATATGCTTTCTGTTTTTCGGCTCAGGGGCCTGTCTGTAGAGTTTATTTTACATATTGGCCCCTAGAATTCAAGCGCTTATAACTTTTCAACCACAACTCCAAATCAGGTGATTCCAAAGCCCACTTCTTCGTTTCGTCGAGCCCATTCTGATGGAATCATTTTCACCATGTTTTGACATTTTGAAAATGACCATTTTGCCCCTGCCCTTATTCAGCCACCTCCGAGAGAGTACGTTTTCCGGTGATCCTTTCTGTGAGTTTCTCGCACTTTCTCCCAGTGATTTCTTCCACCCCAGGCAAGCCACACCCTCAATTGGCATGATTGCAATGCAGTGACATGGTTTAAATTATTTGAACTTGTTTAAAATATTTCTTTAGCTACATGAGTTTGTGCATGGCAATTTCTCGGAGTTGTATTTTGATCTTGTTATTGCCATGATATTGCTTGGAGTTCTAGGACTTATATTTTGCAGCTTATGTGGTTGACATGTTGCCATTGGATTATTAGTGGCTTATGTTATGATTATTTTCATGGTGGTGTTGGATATGATATTTTTGGAGTATTACTTTGGATATCATGCTGCCTTTGGATTATTAGTGGTTAGTATGATTATTTTCATGATGGTACCTGTTATTATACTTTTGGAGTATTACTGTGGATATCATGCTGCCTTTGGATTATTAGTAGTTAGTATGATTATTTTCATGATGGGACCTGTTATTATACTTTTGGAGTATTACTTTGGATGTCATGCTGCCTTTGGATTATTAGTGGTTAGTACGATTATTTTCATGATGCTAGTTGATGTTCTGTTGCTTGGAGTATTATTTTCGGTAATGATGTTTACATGTGGATATTAGCCGAATAGCTTTATTCTTGTTATTGGAGTAGTAGCATTATTGCTTTCAGATCCATCATGACAGTAGTGTTGTGTTACCCTTGGAGTATTTTGAGAAGGTGATATTATGCTTAAATTATTTGTTGGATATGGCTATGATTTGGATTATAGTTTGATATCTGATATCGGAGTATCAGTTACCATAGTTATATTTTCGGGGATAAAATTCCGTCATTAAGTTGGTCAAGTGCCGCCGAACCGGGCTTTTTCCAGTGCAACCACATTTGCCTTGGTGGGAAGGCCTTGATTCGGTCCATTGACACAGCCTCTGGTCGGTGCCTCCATCTAGGGAAGGTTATGTCGTGCTTGCCCTGGCCCGGTAAGCAGGCATAATCTTGTGTGCTCGTTGATGAGATTATGGTACCGAGTCCCCGAGTGGGAGTGTTTTGACCACGATGGTGGTCGGGGTGTCTTTGGAAGACACGGGGCCACCCAGGACCAGCCCGTTGGGGATTTGGGTCGGAGTGGCCGGGAGAGTGCTTTGGCAATGGAAGGGTCTTGTCGGAATGTCGTTGGTCCACCCGAATGGGAGTGCGAAGCCATGGGTTCCGTGGTGTGGGTATAGTGTGCTACCTCTGCAGAGTGTATTTAATCTATCGATAGTCGCGTCCGTACTAGGTCCCACCGTTCGATCAACACTCACCTGACGGAATGAGTTATAGATGATTTATATGTTGATATGTTGAGCAGTACAGATTATTTTCATGATGCTAGTTGATGTTCTATTGCTTGGAGTATTATTTTCGGTAATGACGTTTACATGTGGATCTTAGCCGAATAACTTTATTCTTGTTATTGGAGTAGTAGGATTATTGTTTTCGGATCCATCATGACAGTAGTGTTGTGTTACCCTTGGAGTATTTTGAGATGATGATATTATGCTTAAATTATTTGTTGGATATGGCTATGATTTGGATTATAGTTTGATAGTTGATATCGGAGTATCAGTTACCACAGTTATATTTTTAGGGATAAAATTCCGTTATTAAGTTGGCCAGGTGCCGCCGAACCGGGCTTTTTCCAGTGCAACCACATTTCCCTTTGTGGGAAGGCCTTGATTCGGTCCATTGACACGGCCTCTGGTCGGTGCCTCCATATAGGGAAGGTTATGTCATGCTTGCCCTGGCCTGGTAAGCAGGCATAATCTTGTGTGCTCATTGATGAGATTATGGTACCGAGTCCCCGAGTGGGAGTGTCCCCGATGGGAGTGTTTTGACCACGACGGTGGTCGGGGTGTCTTTGGTAGACACGGGGCCACCCAGGAACAGCCTGTTGGGGATTTGGTTCGGAGTGGCCGGGAGAGTGATGTGGCAATGGAAGGGTCTTGTCGGAATGCCGTTGGTCCACCCGAATGGGAGTGCGAGGCCATGGGTTCCATGGTGTGGGTACAGTGTGCTACCTCTGCAAAGTGTATTTAATCTATTGATAGTCGCGTCCGTACTAGGTCCCACCGTTCGGTCAACACTAACATGACGGAATGACTTATAGGTGATTTATATGTTGATATGTTGAGTAGTACAGATTGGCAGGATGTTGATGCTGATGTTGGAGACCAAGTTTTGGTCGTGGTTGTGATCGCCGGAAAGATCACAGTTTGAGACCAAGTGTTGGTCATGGTTGTGATAGCTGGAAAGATCACAGTTTGAGACCAAGTGTTGGTCATGGTAGTGATCGCCGGAAAGATCACCGTATGGTTTTGTTCACGAGGTGATCGAGATGGTATATTGCTTGGCCGGTTAGCCAAGAGAGATATGGTTATGGAGATCTGAGATGGTGATTTATCAGCATTGTATTAGTTCGTCTCATGCTTAGTAGTTGCTTCATCATGGTAGTTGTTAATTAATTAACCTGTTAATGCTATGTTATTGTCTTGCCCTGATGTTTTTTGGTTGTTGTGAGCTTGCAAGTACATTCAATGTACTGACCTGGCGTGTCATGCCAGATTGCAGGTGATGCCGTGATTGCTTGATTGCTTGTCATGGTTTCCGTTCGTGTGAGCTAGATTGTTTCCCAGCCAGAGTCCCTGCAGAGTGGAGTTCACCACCTTCGTCATTGTTCCGCTGCTAGAAAAAAAATTTGCTGCTACGAGTTGTTCCGCTGCTAGCATAGAGCAAGTGTAGTATCGCAGGTGTAGTGTCGCCATGCTGATGTAATCATTGTAACATCAGACCTGTGTAATTAGTATTCTTGTAATAAGAGCTAATTCGTTCTATGCCAAGCTGTGCCGTATTCCAGAGACTTCTCCTCGATCTCTGGGCTGGAATACGGGGCGTTCCGGTTTCTCTGAGCCGGGGTGCCATAGGCTTGGTATCAGAGCAGGTCTGGCTGTAGGAAGCCCTAGTCAGCGCAAGCGGTAGAAACCGGTATAAATCGGTAGTTTAAAGTCCGACTTGTTTATTGCATTTGTTTGTTGCATAGCATGCATATAACCTTATTATTTTGTTACTAACGGTTTAATCTGGTGAGTGTAGATGGCATCGGTCCGGATCCACTACAGCTCAGCCTTTGCATTTCTCTAGTTTTCTTTTCTTGCTCATTCTTCAGTGTTTGGTGTCATTTCTATCCCAGCAGAGTGATGCCAAGTGATCCTGACACTGTTTGCAAAAATGGTGCCCGAGTATCGCGCCGAATTATTTCCTTCAGCCCCACCTTTTGTTTCGGCGGTAGACATGCTTCTATCACGGGTTGTCCTTTTTCTTGTCATTTTGGCAACCCTTAATGATCGTAGTTATCAAGAAAGGGGAATGTCAGCAGCCTCAGTTTTCCCCCGCTATCCTATTTCTTGGACGAGTACGGATCTTTTTCCATCCGCTTGATAATAATGTGGTTGCGACCTTCGTGTCCCCCTACATGATTACCGAATGTGTCCTCGCCTCTAAGCTAGTCCAGGTTGCTACCTGGCTAAGCTAGCACTTGGTGTAGCGCTGTTTACACCAATTCTTCCACACATTTATTCATCCTCGTGCACAACGTCACAGCATGCTAGATCGTAGAGCTGGAGATCCCGCGAGAATTATGTGCTTAAGTAGGCATGCATATTATGTGACTAGCAGTAATATCTGACATTGATTGTGTGTGAATTTATTGTTGTTGTGTGTGTTTTTGTTTAGTTGAGTTTTCTTTTGCTTCTTTCTTTTTGGGCCCCGGCGTTACATTATTTTCCCCCTATAAAGACTTGCTCATCAACTGACACCGGACTCAAAGAAGTAATAAGTATTTCAAATATTTGGAAGAAGCTCAGCTAAACATTATGGCCTTCTCAGTTAACCGCATGATATAAGGAATATCTGCTCAGAATGACAATTGTGTCTTGGATTGATTATCCGCATCAATTCTACAGCAGTAATGATCCAGCCAGCAGAAAGACAAGTCAGATGCAAGACCAACGGTATATTTTTCAGTCAAAGGTATGGAGCATAGGCTAAGTCTTGGCTCAGCAACAAATGATACTTGAAATATGTTATACTCCAAGAGAAAGTCAGGATGTGATATGCTCAAGGAAGACAGTCAAACAAATTTTCTCATGCAAATTATCAGCCGCAAAATATTATGGACGTGTGCATGGATTTCAGTCTGCATATCAGTATGAAGTTTTGGATATAAGAAACCCAGCATTATTCCACATGCTATTGTAAGAAATTTATGAGGCAAGGCTCCTCAAAATTTTTCCTTAGCATGATATGTGAACTATTTCCGGCCCACGGTACCGGGTCTTTCTCAACAAGATACCTCGATAAAAGCTTCCGGCAGACGGGAAATGAATTTTTCTCAACAAGCAAACCCGAGGAGAATCTTCTCAAGTACGGAAACCCGGCTTCTCCTGGACACAACTCAGGTCAAGCTTCATGTGTAAGCTATCAAGGATTCTTCTGCACGCTACATAGGCAAAAGCTTCGAGCAGAAGCTAATGAGCCTTCCTCGGCAAGCTACACGAATGGCTTTTCTCTGCAGATCAAGGATCAGATTTGCAATAAGTTTGTCAGAGATATACCTAAGAAAGGTACGGATCTAACAACCTCGTGAGCCATGCAAATGAAGATAAGCAGAGATACATCTCATGAATTACAAGGATCGCCAAGATTGGGAGATGACATCACAAAATCAACAGTCATCAAGGTCATTATTCCCGCACCAGACAAGGTGATATATAAACTCTTGTCACCTTCTTGTATGATTGGCCTCAGCAATGAGCTTCGTGCAGCTACAAACCCTGAGTATATGTCATATATGTGCGAACACAGGTAAGAAAATAAGCAGAAGGAATAATGCCAACAATATTGCACTAGCCACAGTCATGGTCATACGAAGATACAAGGACATGTGTGGTCAAGTATTTCACAAGGTATCCTGACAAAGAGAATCATGACCGTTAAAAGGTGAGACTGACAACAAAGGTATGATGTATTTTGCACGACCATCAGGGTCCGGATACCCAAACCAGTTGGAGGCCATAATTCCATATGGATCCACAAAGACATACACCTTCATCGGCCTACTCTATTTACAAGGATTTGCATATCCTGCTGACCCGCTTGACATGGTTAGTGTGGAATATCCAAGTCTATTCTGTCAGATCCAAGATTCCTTTGCAACCTCGACAGTTTGACCTCAGTGGAAATGTTAAACCATATCACCGCGTATTACCAAAAATGGGTATACCGATAAAATGAGAAAGTTAAAAGCCGAATAATCAGCTCCAACTCGGTGTACTCACCGACGAAATCAAGTACCCGGTCAGTCTGTCAGGAAAAGCATTTGTCCGTCAGCTCCTATCGGGCAAAGTCTCAAGATATAAATATTTGAGGTATGGCATATCTATAACTCCATACATCGTTATATTGCTCACGACAGAAGGCAGTCAAATGTCTGGTGTATGCCACATGCTCGAGCCAAAGGAAATAAATCAAGATGAATCAGTACCACCTATGAGCAGTCAAATCCCGTCAGAAGATTGTAACACCCTCGATGCGACTATAGCTCCCACGTGTCGAGGCACGACTTAGAGACATAATCGCATTGAAGGCATATGTCGCAAGTGAGGTAATCTTCACACAACCCATATAATACATAAGGGAAAGAGATACAAAGTTGGCTTACAATCGCCACTTCACACAAATACATGAATAAAGCATTACATCATACAAATACAATCAAGGTCCGACTACAGAACCAAAATAAAAGAAGAGCCCCAAATGCGACAAAGTCCCCGATCGACCCCAACTGGGCTCCACTACTGATCAACTAGAACGAAACAACACAAAGGACAAGATCTTCATCGAGCTCCTCCTGAGCTTGGTTGCGTCATCTGCACAGCCTCATCGGCACCTGCAAGCTGGTTTTGGAAGTATCTGTGAGCCACAGGGACTCAGCAATCTCGCACCCTCGCGATCAAGACTATTTAAGCTTATGGGTAAGGTAAAGGTATGAGGTGGAGCTGCAGCAAGCGACTAGCATATATGGTGGCTATCATACGCAAATGAGAGCGGGAAGAGAAGGCAAAGCACGGTCGAGAAACTATGATCAAGAAGTGATCCTATAGCAACCTACGTCAAGCATAACTCCAACAACCGTGTTCACTTCCCGGACTCTGCCGGAAAGAGACCGTCACGGTTACACACGCGGTTGATTCATTTTAATTAAGGTCCACTTTAGGTTTTCTACAACCGGACGTTAACAAATTCCCATCTGCCCATAACCGCGGGCACGGCTTTCGAAAGTTCAAATCCCTGCAGGGTGTCCCAACTTAGCCCATCACAAGCTCTCACGGTCAACGAAGGAATAGACCTCCTCCCGAGACGTTCCGATCATACTCGGTATCCCGGTACAACAAGACATTTCGACAGGGTAAAACTAAACCAGCAACACCGCCCGATGTGCCGACATCCTGATGGGAGCTGCACATATCTCGTTCTCAGGGAAACACCGGATAAGCAATCCGTACAACTAAAAC
Source organism: Triticum urartu (assembly GCF_056163025.1). Lineage (NCBI taxonomy): Eukaryota > Viridiplantae > Streptophyta > Magnoliopsida > Poales > Poaceae > Triticum > Triticum urartu. Next base: position 447,651,852 of record NC_141876.1, read on the forward strand.
CATCCCTCGAGTTTCCCCGAGGTGGCGCTGCAAGGGGCTCTAGTTTGGACCAACGCTTAGACAAGCACTGGCCCGGGGGGGTTAAAATAAAGATGACCCTCGGGATGCGCGACTCCCAAGGGAAAAAGGCTGGGTGGCGAATGGTAAAACCAATGTTGGGCATTGCTGGAAAAGCTTTACTTAAGGCGAACTGTCAAGGGGTTCCCATAATAGCCCAACCGCGTGAGGAACACAAAATCCAGGAACATAACACCGATATGACGGAAACTAGGGCGGCAAGAGTGGAACAAAACACCAGGCATAAGGCCGAGCCTTCCACCCTTTACCAAGTTTATAGATGCATTAATCAAATAAGATATATTATGATATCCCCACAAGTAAATAAATGTTCCAAACAAGGAACGGCCTCCAATCTTCACCTGCAACTAGCAACGCTATAAGAGGGGCTGAGCAAAGCGGTAACATAGCCAATCAAAGGTTTGCTAGGACATGGTGGGTTAGAGGTTTGACATGGCAATTGGGAGGCTGACAAGCAAAAGGTAGGCATCGTAGCATTGGCATAGCAAAGAGCGAGCAAACTAGCATAGCAAAGATAGTAGTGATTTCGAGGGTATGATCATCTTGCCTCAAATCCCGCAAGGAAGAAGAACGAGTCCAGAAGAAGACAGACGGACGTAGTCGAACGGATCCTCACAACACGACGTTATCGGAACCAGCCCGAAGGAGCAAACACCGGAAAGGAGCAAACAACATAGTAAACAACCAACGCATAGACATGGCATGATGCACAATCAAGTATGATGCATGTCCGGTTTAAGTATGCATGGCATGGCAAAGAGCACAAGCAATCCTATAAATTAAGTGGAGCTCATTATGCAACGGAGTTGCATATTGCCAAAACACCACAACAAGTTATTTAGTTTGATCCCGTTTATGTACCCAACAATATTAAATGTTGTTAAACATGGCAAGAGGGTGAAGCAAATGAAAACTACCTATCTAGTCAAGGTTAAATGAGGCCGGAAACAACGAACAACAATTCTGGAAACTCCTCATGAGCATAAATTAGGTTTGGTACTGTTCTGCCCTAAACATTATTTTAGAGTTGTTAAACATGCAAGATGAGTGCAACATGTTAAACTAGGCAAAATTCTACCCCATTTACATATAAAGTTTGTTTAAATCCGAGCTACGATTATTTAGTTATGAAATAAATCATTTTAGCATGGCATAGGAGCAAATTAATGCAAACAACATTTTTAACATTTCAAACATAGATGAAAGTTGGACATTATTAATCTACACAAAATTCTGAGCAAGTTTCATATATAAAACATCTTAATCCGATGCACGGTTAGTGAGTTATTAAATGCATGAACCAGGGGGACTATTCTATAAAACTGGCAATCTCTGGACAATAGACAAATCGTCCAGATCTGGAAAAAAACGATGCGGGCCGAATCTGGGGCAAGCCCAACAGCAGGAAGGAGAAAAAAACAGGAGGCGCTGAGGAGTGGCTCACCCATGGGCTTCGGCCCAGGAAGGAGGAGGAGGCAGGCCGGTGGGCCGGCTGGAGCTGGCTGGGCTGTGGGGAAGGCGCGGGCCCACGCGGGCGGAGGCCGTGGTCAACGGGGCGCTGGAGGCATTCGTCCATCTCCCGACGTGGGCGAGCGGCGACGGTGCTGGCGCGGAGGAGCTCCGACTCCGGCAGCACAAATGGCAAGGCAGGACCAGGAACGGGCGGATCCGGTCCCTAGCTACCGGATCTGGCCGGAGATGGCAAGGGCGGCGGCGGTCCATGCTTCGGGCGCCCATGGCGGGCTTCCATAACAGAGAGAGGAAGAAGAGTTAGAGAGAAAACGAAGGAGACAGGAGAAGGAAGGAGCAGGGGGCGGCGCGACCTGGTCGCCGGTGGCGGGGGCTCTGGATCGGGGCTCCTCTCGATCTGGAGCTCGGGGCGATGCGCATGGATCTTGAGTGGCGGCGGGGAACCTCGGGCCCGGGAGGGCCTGCGGCGGGCCTCGCGGGCTCCACGGCGTGGTGCGGTGAAGTGGGGTACGGAGCGGACAGATGGCGCGCGCTGGTTGGCTAGCGGCGGCGGCTAGGTGACGTGGCGGCCTCCGGTTGGTCGGAGTGAGGTGGCTGAGGGCGGCGGACATGTCCGGCGCGGATGAAATTGTCCGGCGGCGCGAGGTGGACGAAGGTTAGGGTTTGGACTGCGCGAAAATTCGGAGGGGATCACATATTTATAGGTAGAGGGAGCTAGGAGAGTCCAAATGAGGTGCGGTTTGCGGCCACGCGATCGTGATCGAACGACCGAGATGATGGAGAGGGTTTTGGTGGGTTTTGGGCCAAAATGGAAGGGTGTTGGGCTGCAACACACACGAGGCCTTCTCGGTCCCTCGGTTAACCGTTGGAGTATCAAACGAAGTCCAAATGGTACGAAACTTGACAGGCGGTCTACTGGTAGTAAACCAAGGCCGCTTGGCAAGACTCGGTTCAGTCCGGAAATGTTTAACCCCCACACAAGAAAGAAAGGTAGAAATGACCACCGGAGGAGAACGAAGCGCCGGAACGCAAAACGGACAATGGGGAAAATGCTCGGATGCATGAGACGAACACGTATGCAAATGAAATGCGCATGATGACATGATATGCAATGCATGACACTCAAGCAATGACAAAGCAACAACAGCGAATAACTGAACGACACCTGGCACATCGGTCTCGGGGCGTTACAACACTCCACCACTACGAGAGGATCTCGTCCCGAGATCTAGACTGGCACTGGAGGGACAACGGAAGAGAAAAAGAAGAGGTAACACAAATTGCTTCTTTGACAAACGAGTGAAACCGATGAATCTTGAAAGGTTAAGCCATTTCGAGAAAAGAATACAACTGAGATGAACGAAGTTGAAAACACTCCGTTAGAAGAGAGGGACAAAGAACATTGCAAAAAAACCTTGAGATTGAAGGGCAAGATATATATTGAAACAACTCTGGCTAAGTCAAGATAGAGAAGGATTAAGAATGATATAATTTGGACAGCACTCCGTCTGAGAAAGGACGCAAAACTTGATAAGATGAGAGAACTTGAAAAAAGGGCACGACACTCCGGTAAAATGGATAACACGAAAAGAACATGATCCTGACAAGAACAAGAAGAAGGCTTGAAGAGAGCAACATCACAATGCCTCCAGAAGAAGTGAGAGAATGGAACTGAATGAACGGGGGAGAAAAACAAGGTCTTGAGAGAGCACGCTTACACCAAAAGCTAGAACAAAGTTGTTGGGTTATCAACAACGAAAAGAATAAGCTTGATATGGACTTATAGAATACATCTCAAAATTATGAGGTGACAACCTGCCATTCACGGAAAAAGAATTGGATTGATATGAACCAATTGACGAGAAAGTAATTTCACCGGGAAGGATAGATGAAGAACTTGGATCCTTGATAAACACCATAAGAGCGACAATCCTTAAAGGAAAGCTTTAGGTGAAATATAGCCCAAGATAACTCCAATGAAGAGATTGGTGGATTTAAAATACCTCATCTTGGTAACTTGTGAAACACGAAGCACGAAGGGAAATTATGAAGAATGACATAACACCGCCTCAAAAGATATGCGTGAAAGAATTGCACTCCGGATTGCAAGATGAAGAAAACTTAAGCTCCTTAGAAAAGAATCTCGATGAACACTTCGAGAATGAATTAAATCATAGATGAACCATCATGTAGAACTTTCATGAAGAACTCCGGTAAACAAAAGATAACGAAAAGAAAGAGAAGTTGAAAACACAAGGTGAAACCTTGTAATGATTTAGATGGATCTCTGTGATAATTAGAGCTTGGAACTCCGGGAAAGAAAAGATAAAGCATCTCGAACCAAGAATGTGATATGATGCACCTCCGGAATAAGGAATTAATCATTCGGATGAAACAAGAATAAGAATTATATTATGCTCATCCTTCATCAGTTAAATTGATGACAATCAACGGATTTGACATATTACTTATTCTCGTAGAAAAGATTAAGAGAGATATAACATAAACTTGAGAACGTCTTCAACGAACCACCGTAAGAATTGAAACAATGAATAAATTGATAAGATAAATGAAGGAAGAAGAATCTTGAGCGAACCACCGTGAGAATTGAAAAAGAACGAAGAGAATATAAAGAAACACCGGGAAGAATTATAAAATGAACGAAGATGCTTGAGAGAATTTAGATACAAGTGAATATAATAGATCGTGGACCGATTAGAGATCACTTGAACGTTGCACCGGTAAGGTCGGAGAATGATAACTGAAAGCTGAGAATGAATAAATCTTCTGAAATGATGGGCTCCGGAGAACAAACTGAGAAGACTCTTGAATATCTCCTGATGGGTGAAAAGGATTCTCACAATCGAAAACAATTATGACAGGATGGCAACAAGCTAGCACCATGAATCTTGAAGAGAATAGAGCAAGATTAAAGAGAAACTCTTCTTCGGTCTTCAAATGATGAGAATGACAACGAGAAACACCACCAAGAATTATTTAGACACTCCGGAAGAATCAAACAAAGAGGTTGAGCCAACGATGAAAAGAATTTGAAAGAACTTGGAGAAATACATTTGACTGATGATAACTCATTCTTACGTCAAACTTGGAAAAGAATTTGATAATATCTCCGGGAAAATAAGAAGAGTCAGGTAAGATCCTGGGAAAAGACCTGTGGGTTAGGGCCCACTCAAAAGAAACACCGTTGAATGATTACTTGAAAAGGAGAATGCACCGGTTGAATTAAATGGCTTGAATGAGAAAACATCCCCGAAAGAGCTTGAACGAATGCAGAGTGGAAACAAGAATCTTCAAGATATCTTCAGCACTCCGTAACAAATGAATAGCGAGGAGTAGATGATTAAGAGGTGCACCGGTATGAGAAGGCAATGAAATACGGAAAAGAATATGATCCACACCGAAAGCTTGAATTGACAACACCGGAGAAGAAAAAGAATGAAGAATGGTGAACTTGAAGCTCCATTAGAATCTTCATGAGAATCACCAGATAAGAACATTGACGGAAAAGAATGGAAAGACTTCACATCACTAAGATGGATACTTGATTAAGAAATCTGAATCCTTGAAGAAAAAGGGTGGGTGGGCGGAAAAAAACAAAGGCAACTTGGAGATGGATGAAACAAATAGCGTTGAGAAGAACTGATACTTGATCTTGCGGATGTTGAAATGATCGGATCCACTTGAAGAGAAACACACCGGTTAAAAAGGATTGATAGCACAATCTCGATGATCAAGAAGGATTAGTACTCGCATCGGAGTATGAGAACACCATTTAGACAAGGGATGGAATCAACATTTGACTTTGAAGCAACTCGAATACCACAACTCAAAACAAAACAAAGGATTGGCTTGCAGAATAAGCCGGAACAAACATATGATAGAGATTTCGTCCAAAGTTTTCGTGGTGGGGCCTACACGGGCTCGATCGTACAGCACCATCATGTACAAGGCAGTGCACATGACATACGAAGCATCCCCGAGTCAGCATAGCCAAGGACTCTTTAAGACACAACGAGACCACTGTAAAACCGACCGTGAATAGGTGGACCACTAGACGTCGAACCCCAATTTCAAATCATACGTCTGTTGGAAAGATATCCTAAGAGCTACTTGAATGCCCACCTATGGAACTCCCGAAATTTTCCGGTTATGCAATCAGGTGTTGGGGATACAGGGGAAGCATAATATCTCACCCAAACTAGCAAATCCTACATCCAGCTGTATCCATCCTTCAACACATAACCAAGAAACCTTCGGAAATCATCTACCTCAACCTTCGAAAAGCATCCGTTATACAAGTTATGGCGATACTCCCGAACTCCCGCCCCAGTACTGGGTGGCGTCGAGGTTATCTCACCAACGAACTGCATAAAAGAGATTTTCGATGTCGGCGTACTAAACTCAGGTATTCCAGAACTGCAACGATAAAATTATGACGACAACACCTCAGAGCTCAACTCCCCGGGACACTTCCACTAAACCCCTGACAGGAGGCACCAAGACAATGTTCTCGTCACAAAACCATCGGAACGATTCCAAGATACCCGCGTGATCCTAAAAAAATTTTTAGGGAAATTTGAGAAGAGAAGAGTCAAAACTCTACGTCAGGATGCCTTACCAGAGCAATGAAGGGACTGGGGAGTAAAAAGAATTCCTAAACTCTCCGATATATAATTCCTAAATGACTCAAAACATTTTTTTCTAGACACAACTCGGCTGCTAAAAACGATCAAGCAATGGGGCTCCTAAGGTCGGGGAAGGCTCTAATTACCAACTTGTAACACCCTCGATGCGACTATAGCTCCCACGTGTCGAGGCACGACTTAGAGACATAATCGCATTGAAGGCATATGTCGCAAGTGAGGTAATCTTCACACAACCCATATAATACATAGGGGAAAGAGATACAAAGTTGGCTTACAATCGCCACTTCACACAAATACATGAATAAAGCATTACATCATACAAATACAATCAAGGTCCGACTACGGAACCAAAATAAAAGAAGAGCCCCAAATGCGACAAAGTCCCCGATCGACCCCAACTGGGCTCCACTACTGATCAACTGGAACGAAACAACATAAAGGACAAGATCTTCATCGAGCTCCTCCTGAGCTTGGTTGCGTCATCTGCACGGTCTCATCGCACCTGCAAGCTGGTTTTGGAAGTATCTGTGAGCCACAGGGACTCAGCAATCTCGCACCCCCGCGATCAAGACTATTTAAGCTTATGGGTAAGGTAAAGGTATGAGGTGGAGCTGCAGCAAGCAACTAGCATATATGGTGGCTATCATACGCAAATGAGAGCGGGAAGAGAAGGCAAAGCACGGTCGAGAAACTATGATCAAGAACTGATCCTATAGCAACCTACGTCAAGCATAACTCCAACAACAGTGTTCACTTCCCGGACTCTGCCGGAAAGAGACCGTCACGGTTACACACGCGGTTGATTCATTTTAATTAAGGTCCACTTTAGGTTTTCTACAACCAGACGTTAACAAATTCCCATCTGCCCATAACCGCGGGCACGGCTTTCGAAAGTTCAAATCCCTGCAGGGTGTCCCAACTTAGCCCATCACAAGCTCTCACGGTCAACGAAGGAATAGACCTCCTCCCGAGACGTTCCGATCAGACTCGGTATCCCGGTACAACAAGACATTTCGACAGGGTAAAACAAAACCAGCAACACCGCCCGATGTGCCGACATCCTGATGGGAGCTGCACATATCTCATTCTCAGGGCAACACCGGATAAGCAATCCGTACAACTAAAACCATCCCTCGAGTTTCCCCGAGGTGGCGCTGCAAGGGGCTCTAGTTTGGACCAACGCTTAGACAAGCACTGGCCGGGGGGGTTAAAATAAAGATGACCCTCGGGATGCGCGACTCCCAAGGGAAAAAGGCTGGGTGGCGAATGGTAAAACCAATGTTGGGCATTGCTGGAAAAGCTTTACTTAAGGCGAACTGTCAAGGGGTTCCCATAATTGCCCAACCGCGTGAGGAACACAAAATCCGGGAACATAACACTGATATGACGGAAACTAGTGCGGCAAGAGTGGAACAAAACACCAGGCATAAGGCCGAGCCTTCCACCCTTTACCAAGTATATAGATGCATTAATCAAATAAGATATATTGTGATATCCCCACAAGTAAATAAATGTTCCAAACAAGGAACGGCCTCCAATCTTCACCTGCAACTAGCAACGCTATAAGAGGGGCTGAGCAAAGCGGTAACATAGCCAATCAACGGTTTGCTAGGACATGGTGGGTTAGAGGTTTGACATGGCAATTGGGAGGCTGACAAGCAAAAGGTAGGCATCGTAGCATTGGCATAGCAAAGAGCGAGCAAACTAGCATAGCAAAGATAGTAGTGATTTCGAGGGTATGATCATCTTGCCTGAAATCCCGCAAGGAAGAAGAACGAGTCCATGAAGAAGACAGACGGACGTAGTCGAACGGATCCTCACAACACGACGTTATCGGAACCAGCCCGAAGGAGCAAACACCAGAAAGGAGCAAACAACATAGTAAACAACCAACGCATAGACATGGCATGATGCACAATCAAGTATGATGCATGTCCGGTTTAAGTATGCATGGCATGGCAAAGAGCACAAGCAATCCTACAAATTAAGTGGAGCTCATTATGCAACGGAGTTGCATATTGCCAAAACACCACAACAAGTTATTTAGTTTGATCCCGTTTATGTACCAACAATATTAAATGTTGTTAAACATGGCAAGAGGGTGAAGCAAATGAAAACTACCTATCTAGTCAAGGTTAAATGAGGCCGGAAACAACGAACAACAATTCCGGAAACTCCTCATGAGCATAAATTAGGTTTGGTACTGTTCTGCCCTAAACATTACTTTAGAGTTGTTAAACATGCAAGATGAGTGCACCATGTTAAACTAGGCAAAATTCTACCCCATTTACATATAAAGTTTGTTTAAATCCGAGCTACGGTTATTTAGTTATGAAATAAATCATTTTAGCATGGCATAGGAGCAAATTAATGCAAACAACATTTTTAACATTTCAAACATAGATGAAAGTTGGACATTATTAATCTACACAAAATTCTAAGCAAGTTTCATATATAAAACATTTTAATCCGATGCACGGTTAGTGAGTTATTAAATGCATGAACCAGGGGGACTATTCTGTAAAACTGGCAATCTCTGGATAATAGACAAATCGTCCAGATCTGGAAAAAAACGATGCGGGCCGAATCTGGGGCAAGCCCAACAGCAGGAAGGAGAAAAAAACAGGAGGCGCTGGGGAGTGGCTCACCCATGGGCTTCGGCCCAGGAAGGAGGAGGAGGCAGGCCGGTGGGCCGGCTGGAGCTGGCTGGGCTGTGAGGAAGGCGCGGGCCCACGCGGGCGGAGTCCGTGGTCAACGGGGCGCTGGAGGCGTTCGTCCATCTCCCGACGTGGGCGAGCGGCGACGGCGCTGGGGCGGAGGAGCTCTGACTCCGACAGCACAAATGGCAAGGCAGGACCAGGAACGGGCTGATCCGGTCCCTAGCTACCGGATCTGGCTGGAGATGGCAAGGGCGGCGGCGGTCCATGCTTCGGGCGCCCATGGCGGGCTTCCATAACAGAGAGAGGAAGAAGAGTTAGAGAGAAAACGAAGGAGACAGGAGAAGGAAGGAGCAGGGGGCGGCGCGACCTGGTCGCCGGTGGCGGGGGCTCTGGATCGAGGCTCCTCCCGATCTGGAGCTCGGGGCGATGCGCATGGATCTTGAGTGGCGGCGGGGAACCTCGGGCCCGGGAGGGCCTGCGGCGGGCCTCGCGGGCTCCGTGGCATGGTGCGGCGAAGTAGGGTACGGAGCGGACAGATGGCGCGCGCTGGTTGGCTAGCGGCGGCGGCGAGGTGACGTGGCGGCCTCCGGTTGGTCGGAGTGAGGTGGCTGAGGGCGGCGGACATGTACGGCGTGGATGAAATTGTCCGGCGGCGCGAGGTGGACGAAGGTTAGGGTTTGGACTGCGCGAAAATTCGGAGGGGATCACATATTTATAGGTAGAGGGAGCTAGGAGAGTCCAAATGAGGTGCGGTTTGCGGCCACGCGATCGTGATCGAACGACCGAGATGATGGAGAGGGTTTTGGTGGGTTTTGGGCCAAAATGGAAGGGTGTTGGGCTGCAACACACACGAGGCCTTCTCGGTCCCTCGGTTAACCGTTGGAGTATCAAACGAAGTCCAAATGGTACGAAACTTGACAGGCGGTCTACCGGTAGTAAACCAAGGCCGCTTGGCAAGAATCGGTTCAGTCCGAAAATGTTTAACCCCCACACAAGAAAGAAAGGTAGAAATGACCACCGGAGGAGAACGAAGCGCCGGAACGCAAAACGGACAACGGGGAAAATGCTTGGATGCATGAGACGAACACGTATGCAAATGAATGGGCATGATGACATGATATGCAATGCATGACACGCAAGCAATGACAAAGCAACAACAGCGAATAACTGAACGACACCTGGCACATCGGTCTCGGGGTGTTACAAAGATGTCCATGATTAATTCTAAGCATTTATTGAACCCAGAAGGCTTGCATTTATTTGAAGCAACCCCATGACAGAAGTAAAAAGGTTTTCATGACAAAAGGAAATTTATGCTCAGATCCGTTGGATATCACCGCAAATATGAAAGAATCAACATCAGCAAAAGGATTTGGTATATGAGCAAAGACCCATCAAAATTTGGGAAAAACCACCCTAGAGCAAGGTAAGTTGATCATTTGAAATTCTTGGGGGAACAATAAATAAAGGAAAAAGGATGCCCGAGTTGTAAATGGTATCCTCAAGTCATACTTGTTCCCAGAGCAACTAAATCTCGAGGACGAGATTTGTTTAAGGGGTTAAGAGTTGTAACAGCCTAGATTTTGGCTCTTTTCTTTTTATTTTTAATTTATTAGTTTTTGCTCTGTTTTTCTTTTTGGAGTGGTTCTGTGGCCTTGTCACCTGGGAAATCATCCTCTTTTTCCTGCCCAAGTGGCTCATAATTCTCAAAACCTAGCCAAGATCATGTCACTTCACTCCTTGACCAAACTCTAAAATCTTCTTCTCAGGAATATTCCTTTTTCTATTAAAGGAATAACCTATATTTCTGTCCATCAAAAATTCCCAATTAATTCTCATAATTTATTTGGGTCATATATTGCTCAAATATGCCCAAACTTTCCTGTCCTAGCCCAAGAATAATCCCCCAATAATTAATCTTCATTTCTGTCCAGTGTGCCTTTCTGTGAAGGAAGTGCCACCTAGCCTTTCCGGATTGCTCCCAAACCTTTTGGGCATTTCTTATGTCCAAATAATTTCCTCATGCCAAAATTCAATTTTATTTGCCTAGCCCACCTCCCTCAGTTAATTTTTAAACTTTCTACCAGACAAAAGGCATTGTGAAGGAAGTGGTAGCTAGGAGTATCCAAATGAGTTGAAATTTTGCATGCCTCGTCATGTGCTCATATAATTATCCTTCACCAAATTTCAGCTCCATATCTTGATCTACGTGAGCAGAGGACCAAATCTTTGATTCTGACAATATTTTCAGGTTGTGAAGCAAGTGCATTTTATGTTGCTTCATTAATTCTGAGAAAATACCAGATTGTTCTCCAACCCAAATAACTTCTCTTCACCAAATTTGGCACCATTTCTCATAGCCAATATTTCTCTAGAATTTTTGCAAGTTTCTGGTCAACAAAGATGTGTGTGAAGCAAGTACCATTTTGGTAAATCCAATTGGTATAAAACTTATACATCATCTTTATATGATCAAATAATGAAGCCTTGCCAAACTTGAGCTCAAGTGGCCACACCATTTGAGTGCATCATTCAAATCTCATTTCTGGACCATTTTGGTTAGTTGCAAAAAAACTATGATTTATCTTGATCCAATTCTTCTCTAAGTGACCAGAATGAAAGTCCTTCATTACCTCAACCTCGCAGACAACTCCATTGGATCCAAAACCCTTCATGTTGATCACTAGTGCTCACCGTTTAACCAGATCACTTTTAACCGAACTACCATCTCTAGACAACATGGTCAAGCCCCTCTCCCCCGCTATATGCCAGTGCACGCGGTGACCGCGTTAATGGCACCACAGTGCACACGCTCTGTGCACTGCGGCCGCGTCCAGTGGTTGTTTGTGCTTCGGCCCCTCCTCCTCTCGTCGTCTTCGCGCGCGTGAGCGTGTCCAACAGCTAGCCTGCGTCGTCGCCGTCCTCCTGGAGCCACCTCCCCCTCCGTCAGCTCTCGTCGCCGCGCGCCCACGGACGCACTGTGGCCGACTAAGCCTTAATGGTGTTGTGGTTTCTTCCTCTTCTTGTCCCCGAGATCCGCTCGTCTCCGTGACCTCTGCGGCTCGTCCGCACCCCCTCATCGCGTTCCCGCACCTCCGCGTGATGGCTGGCCATCGCCAGAGCCTCGCCCGTGCCCCTCGCCCCCGCCTATATAAGGCCACCCCGAGCTCCCTCGACCGCACCAGCCTCCTCACCTCTCCCCTCTAGGCCTCTCCGACCACACAAACGAGCTCGCGGAGCTCTCGTTGCACTCCCATGGCCGAAGCTTCGCCGTGGTGCTCCACTCAAATCCGGCCGACCCGAGCCACCCCTCCACTCCCTGATCTCACCCTCGTCTTCCCCGTGCTCCTGCGAGTCTCCGCAACCCCACGCCTTGCCGCCGGAGCAGCCACATCACCATTCCCGCATGTGCCCGAACCGCCGTCCGCCGGAGTGCATGTCGTCATCGCCTCGGTCCATTCTGGAGCCCGTGACCTCCGCCTTCGGGTGCGGCTCCTCCTGCTGAGCTCGCCCATAGGTCGAGCAACGCGAGGGATGGCCGGAGCCGGCCGGACGAGCCCCCGTGCCGGCGACCTCCCTCTGCTCCGCGGGCGCGAGCGAGGTAGATGAAGACGACGACCCTACTGCCAACTGAACGCGGGCCCCGCGCGTCAGCCCCTCGGCGTTGACCCCGCCAGTCCAGCGTGGATAAGTGACGGGCCCCACACGCGTGGGACCCGCACGTCAGCGTCACACGAGCCAGCCCCGCGTTTGCCTAGCTGGATAAGTGGAAACACATTTGCTGAAATATATTTCATTAAGAGAACGCGTATTTTGGTCTTAGTTCGGTTAGAAGTACATTTTCCTTCCGGGAAAGCGTATTTCCACTTAACTACGGCAAGAAATACGTTTTCTCTGCTGGAAGGCGTATTCATCTAAATGTGCTTTCTGTTTTTCGGCTCAGGGGCCTGTCTGTAGAGTTTATTTTACATATTGGCCCCTAGAATTCAAGCGCTTATAACTTTTCAACCACAACTCCAAATCAGGTGATTCCAAAGCCCACTTCTTCGTTTCGTCGAGCCCATTCTGATGGAATCTTTTCACCATGTTTTGACATTCTGAAAATGACCATTTTGCCCCTGCCCTTATTCAGCCACCTCCGAGAGAGTACGTTTTCCGGTGATCCTTTCCGCGAGTTTCTCGCACTTTCTCCCGGTGATTTCTTCCAACCCAGGCAAGCCACACCCTCCATTTGCATGATTGCAATGTAGTGACATGGTTTAAATTATTTGAACTTGTTTAAAATATTGCTTTAGCTACATGAGTTTGTACATGGCAATTTCTCGGAGTTGTATTTTGATATTGTTATTGCCTTGATATTGCTTGGAGTTCTAGGACTTATATTTTGCAACTTATGTGGTTGACATGTTGCATTGGATATTAGTGGCTTATGTTATGATTATTTTCATGGTGGTGTTGGATATGATATTTTTGGAGTATTACTTTGGATATCATGCTGCCTTTCGATTATTAGTGGTTAGTATGATTATTTTCATGATGGTACCTGTTATTATACTTTTGGAGTGTGTATTTAATCTATCGATAGTCGCGTCCGTACTAGGTCCCACTGTTCGATCAACACTCACATGACGGAATGACTTATAGGTGATTTATATGTTGATATGTTGAGTAGTACAGATTGGCAGGATGTTGATGATGATGTTGGAGACCAAGTTTTGGTTGTGGTTGTGATCGCCGGAAAGATCATAGTTTGAGACCAAGTGTTGGTCATGGTTGTGATAGCCGGAAAAATCACAGTTTGAGACCAAGTGCTGGTCATGGTAGTGATCGCCGGAAAGATCACTGTATGGTTTTGATCACGAGGTGATCGAGATGGTATATTGCTTGGCCGGTTAGCCAAGAGAGATATGGTTATGGAGATCTGAGATGGTGATTTATCAGCATTGTATTAGTTCGTCTCATGCTTAGTTGTTGCTTCATCATGGTAGTTGTTAATTAATTAACCTGTTAATGCTATGTTATTGTCTTGCCTTGATGTTTTTTGGTTGTTGTGAGCTTGCAAGTACATTCAATGTACTGACTTGGCGTGTCATGCCAGATTGCAGGTGATGCCGTGATTGCTTGATTGCTTGTCATGGTTTCCGTTCGTGCGAGCTAGATCGTGTCCCAGCTAGAGTCCCTGTGGAGTGGAGTTCACCACCTTCGTCATTGTTCCGCTGCTAGAAATTTTTTCTGCTGCTATGAGTTGTTCCTCTGCTAGCATAGAGCAAGTGTAGTATCGCAGGTGTAGTGTCGCCATGCTGATGTAATCATTGTTACATCAGACCCGTGTAATTATTATTCTTGTAATAAGAGCTGATTCGTTCTATGCCAAGTAGTGCCGTATTCCAGAAACTTCTCCTTGATCTCTGGGCTGGAATACGGGGTGTTCCGGTTTCTCTGAGCCGGGGTGCCATAGGCTTGGTATCAGAGCAGGTCTGGCTGTAGGAAGCCCTAATCAGCGTGAACGATAGAAACCGGTAGAAATCGGTAGTTTAAAGTCCGACTTGTTTATTGCATTTGGTTGTTGCATTTGTTTGTTGCATAGCATGCATATAACCTTATTATTTTGTTACTAACGGTTTAATCTGGTGAATGTAGATGGCATCGGTCCGGGTCCACTACAGCTCAGCCTTTGCATTTCTCCAGTTTTCTTTTCTTGCTCATTCTTCGGTGTTTGGTGTCATTTCTGTCCCAGCAGAGTGATGCCAAGTGATCCTGACACTGTTTGCAAAAATGGTGCCCGAGTATCGCGCCGAATTATTTCCTTCAGCCCCACCTTTTGTTTCGGTGGTAGACATGCTTCTATCACGGGTCATCCTTTTCTTGTCATTTTGGCAACCCTTAATGATCGTAGTTATCAAGAAAGGGCAATGTCAGCAGCCTCAATTTTTCCCCCGCTATCCTATTTCTTGGACGAGTACGGATCTTTTTCTGTCCGCTTGATAATAATGTGGTTGCGACCTTCGTGTCCCCCTACAATTACCGAATGCGTCCTCGCCTCTGAGCTAGTCCAGGTTGCTACCTGGCTAAGCTTGTACTTGGTGTAGCGCTGTTTACACCAATTCTTCCACACATTTATTCGTCCTCGTGCACAACGTCACAGCATGCTAGATCGTAGAGCCGGAGATCCCGCGAGAATTATGTGCTTAAGTAGGCATGCATATTGTGTGACTAGCAGTAATATGTGACATTGATTGTGTGTGAATTGATTGTTGTTGTGTGTGTTTTTGTTTAGTTGAGTTTTCTTTTGCTTCTTCCTTTTTGGGCCCCGACGTTACATTATTTCCCCCCTATAAAGACTTGCTCATCAACTGACACCGGACTCGGAGAAGTAATAAGTATTTCAAATATTTGGAAGAAGCTCAGCTAAACATTATGGCCTTCTCAGTCAACCGCATGATATAAGGAATATCTGCTCAGAATGCCAATTGTGTCTTGGATTGATTATCCGCATCAATTCTACAGCAGTAATGATCCAGCCAGCAGAAAGACAAGTCAGATGCAAGACCAATGGTATGTTTTTCAGTCATAGGTATGGAGCATAGGCAAAGTCTTGGCTCAGCAACAAATGATACTTGAAATATGTTGTACTCCAAGAGAAAGTGAAGATGTGATATGCTCAAGGAAGACAGTCAAACAAATTTTCTCATGCAAATGATCAGCCACAAAATATTATGGACGTGTGCATGGATTTCAGTCTGCATATCAGTATGAAGTTTTGGATATAAGAAACCCAGCATTATTCCACACGCTATCGGAAGAAATTTATGAGGCAAGGCTCCTCAAAATTTTTCCTCAGCATGATATGTGAACTATTTCCGGCCCACGGTACCTGGTCTTTCTCAACAAGATACCTCGATAAAAGCTTCCGACAGACGGGAAATGAATTTTTCTCAACAAGCAAACCCGAGGAGAAGCTTCTCAAGTACAGAAACCCGGCTTCTCCTGCACACTACTCAGGTCAAGCTTCGTGTGTAAGCTATCAAGGATTCTTCTACACGCTACATAGGCAAAAGCTTCGAGCAGAAGCTAATGAGCCTTCCTAGGCAAGCTACACGAATGGCTTTTCTTTGCAGATCAAGGATCAGATTTGCAATAAGTTTGTCAGAGATATACCTAAGAAAGGTACGGATCTAACAACCTCGTGAGCCATGCAAATGAAGATAAGCAGAGATACATCTCATGAATTACAAGGATCGCCAAGATCGGGAGATGACATCACAAAATCAACAGTCATCAAGGTCATTATTCCCGCACCAGACAAGGTGATATATAAACTCTTGTCACCTTCTTGTATGATTGGCCTCAGCAATGAGTTTCGTATAGCTATAAACCCCGAGTATATGTCATATATGTGCGAACGCAGGTAAGAAAATAAGCAAAAGTAATAATGCCAACAATATTGCACTAGCCACAGTCATGGTCATACGAAGAAACAAGGACATGTGTGGTCAAGTATTTCAGAAGGTATCCTGACAAAGAGAATCATGACCGTTAAAAGGTGAGACTGACAACAAAGGTATGATGTATTTTGCACAACCATCAGGGTCCGGATACCAAAACCAGTTGGAGGCCATAATTCCATATGGATCCACAAAGACAGACACCTTCAGCGGCCTACTCTATTTACAAGGATTTGCATATCCCGCTGACCCGCTTGACATGGTTAGTGTGGAATATCCAAGTCTATTCTGTCAGATCCAAGATTCCTTTGCAACCTCGACAGTTTGACCTCAGTAGAAATGTTAAACCATATCACCGCGTATTACCAAAAATGGGTATACCGATAAAATGAGAAAGTCAAAAGCCAAATAATCAGCTCCAACTCGGTGTACTCACCGACGAAATCAAGTACCCGGTCAGTCTGTCAGGAAAAGCATTTGTCTGTCAGCTCCTGCCGGACAAAGTCTCAAGATATAAATATTTGAGGTATGGCATAGCTATAACTCCATACACTGTTATATTGCTCACGACATAAGGCAGTCAAATCTCTGGTGTATGCCGCATGCTCGAGCCAAAGGAAATAAATCAAGATGAATCAGTACCACCTATGAGCAGTCAGATCCCGTCAGAAGATGTCCATGATTAATTCTAAGCATTTATTGAACCCACAAGACTTGCATTTATTTGAGGCAACCCCATGACAGAAGTAAAAAGGTTTTCATGACAAAAGGAAATTTATGCTCAGATCCGTTGGATATCACCGCAAATATGAAAGAATCAACATCAGTAAAAGGATTTGGTATTTGAGCAAAGACCCATCAAAATTTGGGAAAAACCACCCCAAAGCAAGGTAAGTTGATCATCTGAAATTCTTGGGGGAACAATAAATAAAGGAAAAAGGATGCCCGAGTTGGAAATGGTATCCTCAAGTCATACTTGTTCCCAGATCAACTAAATCTCGAGGACGAGATTTCTTTAAGGGGGTAAGAGTTGTAACAGTCTGGATTTTGGCCCTTTTCTTTTTATTTTTGATTTATCGGTTTTTGCTCTGTTTTCTTTTTGGAGTGGTTCTGTGGCCTTGTCACCTGGGAAATCATCCTCTTTTTCCTGCCCAAGTGGCTCATAATTCTCAAAACCTTGCCAAGATCATGTCACTTCACTTCTTGACCAAACCCTAAAATCTTCTTCTCAGGAATATTCCTTTTTCTATTAAAGGAATAATCCTATCTGCCCAAGGTTGTGAAGCAACCTATATTTCTGTCCATCCAAAAATTCCCAATTAATTCTCATAATTTATTTGGGTCATATATTGCTCAAATATGCCCAAACTTTCATGCCCTAGCCCAAGAATAATCCCCCAATAATTAATCTTCATTTCTGTCCAGTGTGCCTTTCTGTGAAGGAAGTGCCACCTAGCCTTTCCTGATTGCTCCCAAACCTTTTGGGCATGTTCTTATGTACAAATAATTTCCTCATGCCAAAATTCAATTTTAGTTGCCTAACCCATCTCCCTCAGTAAATTTTCAAACTTTCTACCAGACAGAAGGCACTGTGAAGAAAGTGGTAGCTAGGAGTACCCAAATGAGTTGAAATGTTGCATGACACTTCATGTGCTCATATAATTATCCTCCTCCAAATTTCAGCTCCATATCTTGATCTATGTGAGCACAGGACCAAATCTTTGATTCTGACAATATTTCCAGGTTGTGAAACAAGTGCATTTTATATTGTTTCATTAATTCTGAGAAAATACCAGATTGTTCTCCAACCCAAATAACTTCTCTCCACCAAATTTTGCACCATTTCTCATAGCCAATATTTCTCTAGAATTTTTGTAAGTTTCTGGTCAACAAGGATGTGTGTGAAGCAAGTACCATTTTGGTAAATCCAATTGGTATGAAAATTATACATCATCTTTATATGATCAAATAATGAAGCCTTGCCAAACTTGAGCTCAAGTGGCCACACCATTTGAGTGCATCATCCAAATCTCATTTTTGGACCATTTTGGTCAGTTGCAAAGCAACTATGATTTATCTTGATCCAATTCTTCTCCAAGTGACCAGGATGAAAGTCCTTCATTACCTTAACCTCGTAGACAACTCCATTGGATCCAAAACCCTTCCTATTGATCACTAGTGCTCACCCAAGTTTACAGCAGTAAACATCAGAGGGTTCTCACCGTTTAACCAGATCACTTTTAACCGAACTATCATCTCTAGACAACATGGTCAAGCCCCTCTCCCCCGCTATATGCCAGTGCATGCGGTGACCGCGTTAATGGCACCACAGCGCACACGCTCTGTGCACTGCGGCCGCGTCCAATGGCTGTTTGTGCTTCGGCCCCTCCTCCTCTCGTCGTCTTCGCGCGCGTGAGCGTGTCCAACAGCTAGCCTGCATCGTCGCCATCCTCCTGGAGCCACCTTCCCCTCCGTCAGCCCCTCCGTCAGCTCTCGTCGCCGCGCACCCACGGACGCACTGTGGCCGACCGAGCCTTAATGGCACTGTGGTTTCTTCCTCTTCTTGTCCCCGAGCTCCGCTCGTCTCGTTGACCTCTGCGGATCGTTCGCACCCCCCTCGTCGCATTCCTGCACCTCCCCATGACAGCGGGCCGTCGCCAGAGCCTCGACCGGACGTGCGCGAAGACACCCGAGCCCGTGCCCCTCGCCCCCCCCCCCCCCCCCCCTATATAAGGCCACCCCCAGCTCCCTCGACCGCACCAGCCTCCTCACCTCTCCCCTCTAGGCCTCCCCGAGCACCCAAACGAGCTCGAGGAGCTCTCGTTGCCCTCCCATGGCCGAAGCTTCGCCGCGGTGCTCCGCTCAAATCCGGCCGACCCGAGCCACCCCTCCACTCCCTAATCTCACCTTCCTTCCCCGTGCTCCTGCGAGTCTCCTCAACCCCACGCCTTGCCGCCGGAGCAGCCACATCGCCATTCCCGCATCTGCCTGAACCGCCGTCCACCGGAGTGCATGTCGTCGTCGCCTCGGTCCATTCTGGAGCCCGTGACCTCCACCTTCGGGTGCGGCTCCTCCTGCTGAGCTCGCCCATAGGTCGAGGAAGGCGAGGGATGGCCGGAGCAGGCCGGACGAGCCCCCGTGCCGGCGACCTCCCTCTACTCCGTGGGTGCGAGTGAGGTAGATGAAGACGACGACCCCATTACAACTGACCGCGGGCCCCGCATCAGCCCCTCGGCGTTGACCCCGCCAGTCCAGCGTGGATAAGTGACGGGCCCCACACGCGTGGGACCCGCACGTCGGCGTCACACGAGCCGGCCCCGCGTTTGCCTAGCTAGATAAGTGGAAACACATTTGCTGAAATGCGTTTTCATTAAGAGAAGGCGTGTTCCGGTCTTAGTTCGGTTAGAGGTACGTTTTCCGTCGGGGAAAGCGTATTATCGCTTAACTACGGCTAGAAATACGTTTTCTCTGCTGGAAGGCGTGTTAATCTAAATGTGCTTTCTGTTTTTCGGCTCAGGGGCCTGTTTGTAGAGTTTATTTTACAGATTGGTCCCTGGATTTCAAGCGCTTATAACTTTTCAACCACAACTCCAAATCAGGTGATTCCAAAGCCCACTTCTTCATTTCGTCGAGCCCGTTCCAATGGAGTCATTTTCACCATGTTTTGACATTCTGAAAATGACCATTTGGCCCCTGCCCTTATTCAGCCACCTCCGAGAGAGTATGTTTTTCGGCGATCCTTTCCGCGAGTTTCTCGCACTTTCTCCCGGTGACTTCTTCCACCCCAGGCAAGCCACACCCTCCATTTGCATGATTGCAATGCAGTGACATGGTTTAATTATTTGAACTTGTTTAAAATATTGCTTTAGCTACATGAGTTTGTGCATGGCAATTTCTCGGAGTTGTATTTTGATCTTGTTATTGCCATGATATTGCTTGGAGTTCTAGGACTTATATTTTGCAGCTTATGTGGTTGACATGTTGCCATTGGATTATTAGTGGCTTATGTTATGATTATTTTCATGGTGGTGTTGGATATGATATTTTTGGAGTATTACTTTGGATATCATGCTGCCTTTGGATTATTAGTGGTTAGTATGATTATTTTCATGATGGTACCTGTTATTATACTTTTGGAGTATTACTGTGGATATCATGCTGCCTTTGGATTATTAGTAGTTAGTATGATTATTTTCATGATGGGACCTGTTATTATACTTTTGGAGTATTACTTTGGATGTCATGCTGCCTTTGGATTATTAGTGGTTAGTACGATTATTTTCATGATGCTAGTTGATGTTCTGTTGCTTGGAGTATTATTTTCGGTAATGATGTTTACATGTGGATATTAGCCGAATAGCTTTATTCTTGTTATTGGAGTAGTAGCATTATTGCTTTCAGATCCATCATGACAGTAGTGTTGTGTTACCCTTGGAGTATTTTGAGAAGGTGATATTATGCTTAAATTATTTGTTGGATATGGCTATGATTTGGATTATAGTTTGATATCTGATATCGGAGTATCAGTTACCATAGTTATATTTTCGGGGATAAAATTCCGTCATTAAGTTGGTCAAGTGCCGCCGAACCGGGCTTTTTCCAGTGCAACCACATTTGCCTTGGTGGGAAGGCCTTGATTCGGTCCATTGACACAGCCTCTGGTCGGTGCCTCCATCTAGGGAAGGTTATGTCGTGCTTGCCCTGGCCCGGTAAGCAGGCATAATCTTGTGTGCTCGTTGATGAGATTATGGTACCGAGTCCCCGAGTGGGAGTGTTTTGACCACGATGGTGGTCGGGGTGTCTTTGGAAGACACGGGGCCACCCAGGACCAGCCCGTTGGGGATTTGGGTCGGAGTGGCCGGGAGAGTGCTTTGGCAATGGAAGGGTCTTGTCGGAATGTCGTTGGTCCACCCGAATGGGAGTGCGAAGCCATGGGTTCCGTGGTGTGGGTATAGTGTGCTACCTCTGCAGAGTGTATTTAATCTATCGATAGTCGCGTCCGTACTAGGTCCCACCGTTCGATCAACACTCACCTGACGGAATGAGTTATAGATGATTTATATGTTGATATGTTGAGCAGTACAGATTGGCAGGATGTTGATGATGATGTTGGAGACCAAGTTTTGGTCGTGGTTGTGATCGCCGGAAAGATCACAGTTTGAGACCAAGTGTTGGTCATGGTTGTGATCACTGGAAAGATCACAGTTTGAGACCAAGTGCTGGTCATGGTAGTGATCGCCGGAAAGATTACCGTATGGTTTTGATCACGAGGTGATCGAGATGGTATATTGCTTGGCCGGTTAGCCAAGAGACATATGGTTATGGAGATCTCAGATGGTGATTTATCAGCATTGTATTAGTTCGTCTCATGCTTAGTAGTTGCTTCATCATGGTAGTTGTTAATTAATTAACCTGTTAATGCTATGTTATTGTCTTGCCTTGATGTTTTTGGTTGTTGTGAGCTTGCAAGTACATTCAATGTACTGACCTGGCGTGTCATGCCAGATTGCAGGTGATGCCATGATTGCTTGATTGCTTGTCGTGGTTTCCGTTCGTGCGAGCTAGATCGTGTCCCAGCCAGAGTCCCTGCGGAGTGGAGTTCACCACCTTCGTTGTTGTTCCGCTGCTAGAAGTTTTTTCCGCTGCTAGCATAGAGCAAGTGTAGTATCGCAGGCGTAGTGTCGCCATGCTGATGTAATCATTGTAACATCAGACCCTTGTAATTATTATTCTTGTACTAAGAGCTGATTCGTTCTATGCCAAGCAGTGCCGTATTCCAGAGACTTCTCCTCGATCTCTGGGCTGGAATACGAGACATTCCGGTTTCTCTGAGCCGGGGTGCCACACGGGGATCCTTAGATCCAGATCACACCATCTTCCTATAGCGAGCACCCATCGGAGCGCGCCCGGAAAAAGTCCATCCCATCATGGCCGGCCATCGCAGCTCCTCCTCTCGCTCCCGTAGCCCTAAGCCAAGTGATTGGAAGAATTGTTCCATCCCCCATAGTTAATTAGTAGAGTTATAGACCCAGGGGTTTCTCTCGCCAGCGTATATGGTCCCCGTTCGAGCCAGACATGCCACTTACAACGGTGGGGAGCAAGCGGAGAGCTTTCCTAACCCATCCATGGGGGAGCGGGTATGCATTGTCCCTTACCTACTAAGGGGGCTTGGATTTCCAATCCATCCGTTCCTCCGCGGGCTCTTGGAGTTCTACGGCCTCCAGCTGCATAACTTTACTCCCGCCTCCATATACACATCGTTGGTTACGTCACCTTTTGCGAGCTGTTTTTGGGCTGCGAAGCTCATTTCGAGCTATGGAAGAGGATATTCTGCCTCGTACCCCGTACACAGGAGGGGTCACTATATCAAGTGGGCGGAGCCGAGATATGGCGCATCGTCGGGACCGGATACCTGTCCGGTACTCCGAAGACTGGCCTTCAGAGTTGTTTTATATGGCGGACGTCCCTCTTTTGGATCCTATTCGGACGGGCCTTCCTGAGTTCAATAACACCCCTATGAAAAAAAGCCACAGCTAGCACCCTCGGGACCCCCAGGAGGAAGATGACAGAGAGGTCCTTTACCTGATGGGCCGGATAAAGACGCTGGCCAAATCAGGATTGACAATAATCGAGGTTATGTCAGTATGTATAATGCGGGGGGTGCAACCACTTCAATATCGTGGACAACCCATGTGGAACTTCAATGGACAAGACGATGCCACCCGCTGCGGTCGTAAGGGACCGGACTCCGCCGCTGCTCTAGCGAAAATACTGTCCGATCTATATAAGGGAGAGGAAGAGGAGTTCATCTGCATCAAGCCACGGGATGGGTTTCTCCATGTACAACCCCCAAACTTGGTGAGCTGCTACTTTCTACTCTAGACCTTCCCGCATTCTTCGTCATGAGTATTTACCTTGCTATTTCATAGCAGGAAGTGCGAAAAGCCGTAAGGGAGATCAACAGCCCGCCTCCACAACCAGAGGACCATGACTGGGCCCTCGACCCCGGACTCGAAGAAGATCTGGACACATTTGTGGAGCTCATCAACAGGTCGTTCTATCAGTTAAGCTGCAATGGTGCCTTGGTGGCCATCATAGCCGATTATCCTGGACTGCTTCTTGCATCGCACATAAGTAAAGCCGAAGTCCCAACCTCCGAGAAGGATTCCCCTTTTTTTATTTTCGCACTTCACCTACCGCACACATATGGTGTCTTATAGGGAAGGCCCTCGGGACGCCATGTCGAACCCGCGGTGACTCACCAACAAGGAGCACCGTTGCCGGGTAGGCTTAAAAGGAAGGCGGTCAGGACTGAGATGCCGTCGCAAAGGTATGAAAAATAACCCCGCTCCGTGGTTGTCGACTTTTTAAAATATAATAACGTCCATGGTTCCTGACAGGAAAAATGCTCACCAGACCATATCCGGAGAGCCTGCTGGCCAAGCTTCCACCAGCCGAGCTCCAGAGCCAGACTTAGAGGCAGATGCTAACGTGGGGCCAACATCGGATGTTCCTCCTACAGAGGATGCGGATAGGTTGTCCGCTACGCACTCCGAAGTGGAGAGCGCCATGAATCATAGGCGTCGCCGGGCCGTACTCCGCGACGCTTGTTTCTCTCAAGAGGCGTTCGATGCCTTCAACTCATGAGATGCGTATATCCGAGCTGCTCAAAATGGTCTTGCCCGAGCCACGGATCAGTATGTGAAGGATATACGGGTAAGAAAATCTAATAATTATGTATATCAGTAGCCCCTGAGACTTGAAACAGTTAGCACAACTGATTTAAGGATCATTGATTGCATAGGTTTTTACGGAGAAGAATTCCCAATTGTCTCAAGAGCTGGAGGAGTTCAAAGCCCAGCTACGGGCCGCGGTTGCCGCAATGAAGGAGTCCGGAAAGGCCCCATCTGGTAACACTTGTTTCTATCTAATAGAATGACAGGTACCAGTTAGTATTCGGCATGCATGCAAATCTAATAATAGATTCTGCAGATGATTCCGGAGTGAATCCGGAGGTCGTGCGAGGGGATGAGCAACATGCTCAACGACAGCTAAAGGCTGGCGAGCGCGTGCTTACACAGGTCAGGCGGGAGAGAAACGATCTCCAAGATGCCAATACCCTGCTGGGCGTTGAACTGAATGATGTTCGGGCCCAGCTTGCTGACTCCGTAAAGGAGAATAAAAGGCTTCGACGCGGCATTTTTAGTAAGTGCTTGAACGAACTTTTATGGAGTTCGGTGAAGAAACCGGCTAACAGAGTTATATCTGTAGGTATGCTGACGGGTCGTCCTGCAGAGGAGATGCCTGGGTCGGCGGGTGATCTTTTGCCAGAGCTATCACAACTGCACGAACAAGTTCAGCAGGTGATGCAGGGCATTGCCCAAGCCTTGTGGCCATCCGCCTCCCTGCCAGGAGGCATGGGGGTGCTTGTAGAGATGCTCAAGGCAGCGCGGCGGCGCTTCCGATTATGGAAGATATCAGCCTGCCGACAAGGTGCGAGGGAAGCCTGGGCCATGGTGAAGACGCGATAGACCAAGGCAGACCCGAACCATATGGCCGATGTCGGACCTGTGGGGTCAGATGGGAAAGAGATCCCCGTCAGTTTGGTGTATGACCAGGTTAAATTAGCCACAAAGTATTCCCAACAGGATTGTAGGCTAGACAGTTTGTTGGATGCTATAGAAGAAGAATATAGTCAGTCTACGTGACTATGTACTTCAATTGACATATATTGTCTCTAGCAGGATTGTAAATCATTTGTCATGGCGGACCTTTTCGCTTCAACCTCCGGACCTGATAGTCCGGAGTGTATCCGAATACCTGCTCGGTTATGTAAAAACCGGGGTATGCGTGGAAACCAGGCGTATGGTTCACAAGTGCTTGAACAGACAAGTACCCAACTAGTTATGTTATATTACATGGATAGTAAGAAACATCTTCTAGGGAGAATAGTTCCGTTAAGGGTGCTTTCCCTGGGTACGCATGCATTAATGTGCATGTCCGAACTGCGAAAGGAGACGCACGATATAGACATCTGGGGGCATGTATTACGATAAATAAAAGTCATCTTTTGTCCACCGACCGAATATTCCTTAAGAATGCTAGCTTTCGACTTCACTCAGTCTGAGGTACACATCCGGCTGACCCAGCAGTAACAATCACAGAGGTGCTCCCCTTATGCCCTAGCCGAATTAACGGGAACGTAGGGCATAAACACAAGAGCTAGACAACCCAGCTTGGCCAAAACTTAAGTCATATCGATGGATATAATGGTGAAGAAGAGGTACATCTGGAAAAGTAACACATGTGGGGGGCATAGAGCTCGGAACATAGTTATATTAAGCTTATGTACAGGAAGCCCCCAGGTATAATAAGCACGCTTAGCGTGTCAAGATTGTGCAGTCAAGACACATTTTAACCTGTTAAGGCCGTGAAGAAAAAGGGAAGAAAGAAACAAAGAAAAGACAGATAACGGATATTAAAAAAAAGATGGAGGTGAGGGGACGAACACAGAGTCTGACGCTAGGCGTAGAACCTTCGGAGTCTGGCTGCGTTCCATGGGTTTGGCTCGAGGCGATTGTCCGATGCATCCCGCAGACGATACGCTCCACCGGTCAGAACTTTGTCGATGACGCAGGGACCTTCCCATTTGGTCTTGAGCTTGTCCTTTTTCTTCTCTAGTAGGCGTAGAACGAGTTCGCCAACGTTATAAATTTTGGCCCGTACTTCTCTGCTTTGATACCGTTGAGCCTATTGTTGATAGAATGCAGAGCGGGCTTTTGCCACGTCACGCTCCTCCTCCAAGGCGTCCAAACTGTCCTTCCGATCAAGCTCGGCTTCTTTCTCTTCGTACATCCACACTCGAGGTGAGTCATGAATGATGTCGCAGGGCAATACCGCCTCTGCGCCGTACACCATAAAGAACGGTGTGTATCTAGTAGTGCGATTCGGCATGGTCCGCAGCCCCCATAGTACGGAGTCAAGCTCCTCCACCCAATGCATATCTTATTCCTTCAAGGACCGCACTAATATAGGTTTAATGCCGCTCATGATAATGCCATTTGCTCGCTCGACTTGATCGTTAGTTTGCGGGTGATAGACAGAGGCGTAATCGAGCTTGATGCCCATTTTGCTGCACCAAGTTTTTACATCATCGGCTGTAAAGTTCGATCCATTATCGGTAATGATGCCGTGGGGGACACCGTAACGGTGTAAAACCCCAGATATGAAGTCTATCACTGGTCCGGACTCGACCGTTTTAACTGGTTTGGCCTCTATACATTTGGTGAATTTATCCACCATAACCAAGAGGTATTTTTTTCTTGTGGCTTCCCCCTTTAAGGGGTCCGACCATATCAAGCCCCCAGACCGCAAAGGGCCAAGTAATGGGGATTGTTTGGAGAGCGGTAGGCGGCATATGGCTTTGGTTTGCAAAAAGCTGGCAACCGACGCAACTTTGAACGAGGTCCTGTGCGTCCGCTCGGGCTGTCGGCCAGTAAAAACCTATACGGAAGGCCTTGCTTACAAGGGCCCGAGTTGCGGCGTGGTGGCCGCCAAGTCCAGCATGAATTTATGCCAAAAGTTGCCATCCTTCCTCTTCGGTAGCGCTTTTCTTATAGAGCTCTCCCGCGTGGACCTTGTAGGCTTTGGACCGCCGCACAATGCAACGTGCGTCGCTTGGGTCATCAGGGAGTCCTTGCCTAGTTAGGTAAGCCAAGAAGGGTTCTGTCCATGGGGCGATGACGGCCATAATCACGTGGGCCGAAGGTGTTATTTCGGTGGCAGAGCCTCTGATTACGTCAGAGTGTTCAGGGTCTGGTGTTGTGGTCGGATCCGGACTGTTACTGCCGGACTCTCTATCCCACACTTAAACAGCCTTTCCAAGAAGATATTAGGTGGGACAGGGTCGCGCTTAGCGCCGATGCGGGCGAGGATATCCGCCGCTTGATTGTTTTCTCGGACCACATGGTGGAATTCGAGGCCTTCGAACTGAGCTGACATTTTGAGGACGACGTTGCGGTAAGCCGCCATTTTGGGGTCCTTGGCGTCACAGTCCCCGTTTATTTGAGATATTGCGAGGTTCGAACCCCCCGCACCTCAAGGCGTTGAATGCCCATGGAGACTGCCATCCGAAGACCATGCAACGGGGCCTCATATTATGCTGCATTGTTGGGGTTTGTGTATAATATTTGGAGTACATACTGAACTGTATCTCTGGTGGGGGATGTTAGGACGACGCCTGCCCCCAGACCAGCCAACATCTTACAGCCGTCAAAGTGCATGATCCAATTGGAGTACGTGTCGTACTCTTTAGGGAGTTCGTCTTCCGTCCATCCGGCGACGAAATCAGCCAGTACCTGCGACTTAATGGCTCGCCGTGGTTTATATGTTATGTTGAACGGGAGGAGCTCGATAGCCCATTTAGCAATCCGGTCCGTGGCATCGCGATTATTTATTATGTCGTTGAGTGGTACTTCGGAGGCCACCGTAATTGAACACTCTTGAAAGTAGTGTCGTAGTTTTCGGGATGCCATGAAGACCGCGTATGCTATCTTTTGGTAATGTGGGTACCGTGATTTGCATGGAGTGAGGACGGTGGATACATAGTATACCGGCTTTTGAAGCGGGAACTTATGTCTGTCCGTCTCTCGTTCGACGACGAGCACTGCGCTTACAACTTGGCGCTATATATAACAGCATTGGTTCGCCAATGTTTGGCGCGGCCAAGATTGGGTTCGTAGCCAATACAACCTTTGTTTCTTCCAATCTGGCCGTAGCCGCATCCGTCGACTCGATGTGTTCGGTGCATTGAAGAAGGCAATAAAGAGGTAATGCCTTTTCTCCTAATCGGGAGATGAAGTGGCTTAAGGCAGCCATGCATCCAGTTAATTTCTGGATTTGCTTGAGGTCTGTTGGGATAGCCAACTATGACAAAGCTTGGATTTTATCCGGATTTGCTTCAATTCCTCTATTAGAGACGATGAAGCCCAAGAGCATTCCGGCGGGCAGGCCGAGAACGCATTTTTCCGGATTAAGCTTAATCTCATATGTTCGGAGGTTGTCGAACGTGAGCCTCAAGTCGTCTATTAAGGATTCGACGTGTCTTGTTTTAATGACCACATCGTCCACGTATGCCTCCACTGTTTTGCCGATTTGTGTTTCCAGGCATGTCTGAATCATGCGTTGATAGGTTGCACCAGCGTTTTTGAGCCCGAAAGGAGTCGTGTTGAAACAGAAGGGGCCGTATGGGGTGATGAATGTCGTTGCGGCTTGATCGGGCTCCGCCATCGTAATTTGATGGTATCCGGAGTATGCGTCAAGGAAGCACAATGAGTCGTGTCCTGCGGTAGCTTCGATAATTTAATAGATGCAGGGGAGGGGGAAGGGATCCTTGGGGCAAGCCTTGTTAAGGTCCTTGAAATCGACACATAGGCGCCAGGATTTGTCCTTCTTTGGTAACATCACCAGGTTTGCTAGCCAGTCCGGATGTTTTATTTCTCTAATGAATCCGGCCTCGAGTAACTTGGGTAGCTCCTCTCCCATGGCTTGTTGCTTGGCCTCAGAGAAACTCTGAAGAGTCTGCTTGACCGGCTTGAACCCCTTTAGGATGTTGAGGCTATGCTCGGCCAGCCTGTGTGGGATTCCTGGCATGTCTGAAGGATGCCAGGCGAAGATGTCCCAATTCTCGCGCAAGAACTCCCGATGGATGCTGTTTTGGTAGGGTCCGTTGGGTGGACCTGGAATTTGACTATTTCATCCGCTAGTTTAAAAGAGGTGGACTTTGGTCTTTTGTCAAGTATCACGTCGTCCCTGTCCACCGTGGAGCACATAGCAGTTAGTTCTTCGGCCGCGAGGGCTTCGGATAACGCCTCGAGGGCTAGTGCGGTGGTTTTATTTTCGGCGCGGAGTGCTATGTCCGGATCACTAGCCAGAGTGATGATTCCATTGGGCCCGGGCATTTTGAGCTTCATGTACCCGTAATGGGGTATAGCTTGGAAGATCGTAAATGCTTCCCGCCCTAAAAGGGCGTGGTATCCGCTACTGAACGGGGCCACTTGGAATGTGATTTCTTCGGACCTATAATTCTCCGGCGTGCCGAATACCACATCTAGTGTGATTTTTCCTGCACATCGTGCCTCCCGGCTACGGATGATTCCTCTGAAGGTTGTGCTGCTTTGCTCAATGCGGTTCTTGTCTATTTCAATTTTTCTAAGAGTTTCCTCGTAGATGAGGTTTAATCCGCTGCCACCGTCGATGAGCACTTTAGTAAGCCGGAAGCCGTCCACAATTGGACTGAGGACCAAAGAGGCTGGTGCTCGGGCTATTCGGAATTGAGGTTCGTCACTGACGTTGAAGGTTATGGCCATGTCGTTCCACGGATTTATTGTTGCAACATGGTAGACTTCGGCAAGGCTGCGGAGTGATTGTTTGTGCCTATTATTTGAGGCGAAGGTCTCGAAGACTGTCAATACTGTATTGTTGTTTTCCACCTGATGGTGCTCTACCGTATTGTTGATGAGTATATCATCGCCACTCTTGGCCACCTGCCGGAGTATCCAGCATGCTCTAAGGCTGTGTGTTGGCATGGTATCTGCTGTACTGTGAATTTTGCATGGCCCATTGAGCTATCCCTCCAATACAGTTCCATGCCCTGTAGTGGGTTTTTGCTTCCTTGCAGTTGGATCGGGTGACTTACGAGGGTACACCCTTTTAGTTCGGACAGGGAATTTAGTGAGAGCGGGAGGGTCCCAGAAATTTGTTTGGGTTTTCGAGGTGCTTTCCATCGCACAGTACTTCCATACTATGGCCGCCAAGTCAGTAAAGTGTGCTATGTCACGGCGACTTATGGCGTTGAGAATTCCCTTGTCCGTGAAATTTTTGGAAAAGAATGAAATTGCGTCTTCCTCGCGACAGTCCTTGACCTTGCTCATTGCAAGGAGGAATATGGCTCAATTGATGTACTGTCTCTTGGGGCTCTTGTCTAGTATGGGAAAGATCACTTGAATCTGGGTGGGTGGGTAGATTTAGGTCTGAACCCTGACCCGATCTGAGACCTAGGGGCGGAGGAGTTTCCGAGCTTGGCAGTTCGGACTCCGAGATTTTACCCAATAGTTTTGGCCCGTTGTCTGATTCTAGGTTCGCAGCTTGGGCCATGTCCTCCCGTTGACGGGTATCCGGCTCGTAGAGCTTGGGAATCCAGACATAGTTTGTCCTCAAATTAGAGGAAGAATTGCTACACTGTTCCTCCACTACCGCTATCTGATGGGTGACCGGCGGAGAGTTAGTCTCCCTTTGGTCAGGTTTAGGCCCGATCCGATCATAGTCCATTGCGACTCCCAGGGCGGCGATGCGATCCAAGAGCTCGTTCAGAGAAGAGAGTTCTATTGGATCCATCTGCTCGGCAAATCCCGAGCCGACGTGGAGGCTGTTTTTGATGACCTGAGAAGTCATCGTTGGTGCGCCGGCCGGAGGGGCGGTCATGACGAAACCGCCTAGTCGGAGGGTTTGGCCTAAAGCCAGGGCTCCCCCCGAGGTAACGTTGTCCTTGACAACAAGACGAGCCATCGAGCCTTATCATGATGTCACGGTGGAACTCTCAATGAAAGCACCAATGTCGGTGTCAAAACCGGCGGATCTCGGGTAGGGGGTCCCGAACTGTGCGTCTAAGGCGGATGGTAACAGGAGGTAGGGGACACAATGTTTACCTAGGTTCGGGCCCTCTCGATGGAGGTAATACCCTACGTCCTGCTTGATTGATCTTGATGATATTAGTATTACAAGAGTTGATCTACCACGAGATCGTAGAGGCTAAACCCTAGAAGCTAGCCTATGATTCTGATTGTTGTTGTCCTACACACTAAACCCTCCAGTTTATATAGACACCGGAGGGGGCTAGGGTTACACAGAGTCGGTTACAATGGAGGAGATCTACATATCCGAATTGCCAAGCTTGCCTTCCACACAAAGGAGAGTCCCCCCCGGACACGGGACGAAGTCTTCAATCTTGGATCTTCATAGTCCAACAGTCCGGCCAAAGTATATAGTCCGATTGTCGGAGGACCCCCTAATCCAAGACTCCCTCAGCAGCAGTCTCAACCTGATCTATCAAGACACTATCTGTTAAATGGGTATTGAACCATCAAGAATCAAGCCTAGTAAAACCACCTTTAAAGGAATGATACCTGGCGTCAAGGCCCGCTGCACGGGCTCGTTATCATTGGAAGTAGTCTTCGGTTCACCAGATAACTTCCGGAGCGAAGACTTGATCTTCGACATCGTCCCCTTCCGCAGTGAATATCATGCACTGCTTGGATGAACCGCGTTCACCCACTTCAATGCAGTCCCACATTGTGCTTACTTAAAGATCAAGATGCCAGGACCGTGTGGCATTATCATAGTCAATGGAGACATGGAGCGCTCCCTCCGTACTGAAGAGCACACCGCGGCCCTAGCAACCGACGTACAGAGCTGTCGGATTTCGGGTTTCAGCAAAACCCTTGAGGTTTGAACACTGGGTGCGCATGAAGATATTTCCCCCCTAGCTCACTCTCTCGCAACGATCTCAGAACCGAACTCGCCGAACCTAAAGGACAAAGGACACATGGTTTATACTGGTTCGGGCCACCGATGTGGTGTAATACCCTACTTCAGTGTGGTGTGGTGGATTGCCTCTTGGGTTGAGGATGAACAAGTACAAGGGAAGAACAGCCTCCTGAGGAGAGGTGTTGTTGGGCTCGATGAGCTTGTGTGGTTGAGGATGGAATGGATCTGATCCAAGATGAGTTTCCTCCTACTGTGGTGGCTAGTCCTATTTTTAGAGGCCCTAGTCCTCTTCCCAAATGTAGGCGGGAAGGGATCCAACAACAGCCAAATTTGAAGGGATACAACTAGTACAAGTTATCCTAACAAAAGGTGGTCTTCACCTACCAATGGCTCTGGTGGTGACGCCGTCCTGGGCTCCACAGTGACCTCCATCCTCCCGTCATGCTGGTCTTGGTCTTGTTGCACCGATATGGAAACCTTTGCCTGATGCCTCGGGACTCCTCGCCTGCGCTTGCCCCTTTAGTACCAAAGAGGAAACGAGGACACTGCGTGCTGGCGCCCGCCTAGTGCCCGCCTGGCCTTGGTCGTCATGGCTTGCGTCACAAGAACCTCACGAGGTGCCCCTAGCCCTAATCTCTCTACCCCTCACGAGCCATCCTAGTAAGGCCGCTCCCGAGGAGGTCTTGCATCATCCGCCTCGCGAGGCTTGGCCCCTCGCGAGGGTCTTGAGTGTTTGCTGGTGAAGATGGGCCGTACATGCCTGCTGGTGGTGCCACGCTGTGGGCCGCAGGTAGGTAAGTCCGGGGACCCCTGTTCCCAGAACGCCGACAGTAGCCCCCGGTCCCAAGGCACGCTCGGACTTGGCGTCGAGGCGAAGCCAAGGTGCAAGTGCGGAGCGCCGCGGGCCCCAACAGCATGCGGCCTCAGATGACGTGTGGCGATTGATGGGACATGGGCGTCTCCGCTTCCCCACGCTACCTCGGCAACTGCCCGATTTGACAAATCCATGATGCGTGCAGAGAAAACCATCATTACCTATCTCCTGCTATAAATGAGGAGGGTGGCGGATCCCCCGTCGCCCATCTCTTCCTTCTCCGCTCGCTTCTTCTCCCTCGCTTCATCGCTCGCAGCAACACCCATGGTGTCGATTCAGAGGTTCTCAGCCGCGAAGAATGGAAAAGTCCCCCATGACGACCCGGGGCCACTTCCGCCGAAGAAGAGGTTGGCCCGCCGCCGGGACGTAGTCGTGGGGCAGGAGGTGTTGAGGCCTTGGTGTGAGCATCTTCCCCCTGGTATCCGCTGCCCTTGTATGCCTAGGTCAAGGGCTCCGGAGGCAGAGGCGGCGACCAGTGCCGTCCACGATGCGGCCGCGGTCGCCGTGGCGTGGTGGCGTGCGCCATCGCCCCAGGAACCCACGTCGAGGGCTCCTCGCGCGAACTCGTGATGTGGGCGGCGATGCCTCCACGCACTTGGATTCACTTCCCGTAGTTCTTCTCCACTGAGATGCCACCGAGGCGTCCCCTTGAATTATGGCTGCTGCATGCCGAGTGCGATGCCCCGTTGATAGGGGCGGAGGTCAAGGTTGTCTCCTTGGGCAAGATCTTCACGACCCGCTGCTGTGGTGAGGTCGCCCGAGTTTGCCGCACGGAGGGTGCCCTTGCCATCCAGTTCGAGTACGAAGGCGCCTCAGCGATGTTCTTCAAGGTCTTCGACGAGGAAGGCCACCGCTTGGAGTGCTGCCCTGAAGGGGGTCGTCGGGACGGCGCAGCGGTAGGAGCCAGGCCTGCCGCTGGCCTTGCCAGCAGTTCCTCCAGCAGCAGCGGGGACGCTTGGGAGTCCAGCGACTCTCTCGAGCCCTATGGGACTCCGGAGACGAGCGACGACAGCTACGTGTCCCCGATCTCTCGCCATGCCCAGAGTGCGGCCGTAGTGTCCGGCCGTCGCCATCGTTGATCGCGGAGCCAACCTTGGCGTCACCACCAGAGGCTTTCGTAGGCGAAGACTACTTTTGTGAGGACAACTTGCACTAGTTGTCCCTCTTCAAATTTGGCCGTTGTGGGATCCGTTCCCCACTTGCATTTGGGAAGAGGACCAATGCCGCTATAAATAGGACTTAGCCACCACCATAGCAGGGGGGTCATTGAGATCATCTTCTCAATCACTAGCTCATCGAGCTCAAGAACACCTCACCTCCTGAGGTTGTTCAACCATTGCACTATTTCATCCTCAGCCCCTCGAGGCAATCCACCACAAAGCTGGAGTAGGGTATTACACCGCAAGGTGGCTCAAACCGGGATAAACTGTTGCGTGTCTTGTCCCTTGGGTTCATCGAGTTAGGCCCATGATTCGTTGACCGGTTGAATTGGTGAGGGCGAGTTCTTCGCACGCACCTGAGTGTCCGAACCTCTCAAGGGTCTGCGGAACCCCGGATCCGACATTTGGCCCACCAAGTAGGGTGCGCCGGAGATTCTCTCCATCCAGTCGGCCCGCCATTGCCCCTCAGCTCCGATGGCCGAGGATCCGAGGGCTCATGCCGACCACTGGGCTGCTTGGCCCGTCCGTCCAGAAAGACCTCCACTCCACGCTCAGGCAGCCCGCACACCACCCAACATCGCTGGACGCGGACGGTGTGGGCCAGCGCCGTCTGCCCTTGCACCACGGTGAACGAACGCCACCCCACGATCTTCGGGCTACGCCATGGCGATGGCACCGCACACTCGTCGGGAGTAGGCAAACATGCGAGCTGCAATCATCGAGGCGCGAGAGCTGCTGCGCTGTAGGTTGGTAGAGGGCGGCTACGACGCCCTGCTGGAGCGGGTCGTCGAGCTTCTCGACGCCGCGTTCAGGGGTGAGGCACCCTTCTGTACCCATCCCATGCCGCCAATGGTGGTAGGGGCGCGCGCCGGACCCCGGCGCCCGCCCCCCGGAACGCCTGGGGGACCAAATAGTGTCAACATGGCCTGCGGCGCCGCTCGTCCTACCACAATTGCGCCGCCCCCAGACGAGGCAAGCTTTGGAAGTCCCCTGCAAGGCCGCGGCGGGGCGTCACCCCATGGGCATTGATATGTATCCAAAGTATCTATAATTTTTGATTGTTCCATGCTATTATATTATCTGTTTTAGATGTTAATGGGCTTATTTATACACATTTATGTTATTTTTGCGACTAACCTACTAACCCAAGGCCCAGTGCAAATTGTTGTTTTTCCCTATTTTAGTGTTTCGCAAAAAAGGAATATCAAACGGAATCCAACCGGAATAAAACCTTCGGGAGAGTTATTTTTGGAACAAAAGTGATCCAAGGGACTTGGAGTGGACGTCAAGCAACCAACGAGGAGGCCACAAGGCTGGGGGCGCGCATACCCCCTGGGCACGCCCTCCCCCCTCATGGGCCCCTCGTGGCTCCACCGACCTACTTGTTCCTCCTATATATATTCATATACCCCAAAAACATCCTGGAGCACCACAAAACCCTATTTCCACCGCCGCAACCTTCTGTACCCAAGAGATCCCATCTTGGGGCCTTTTCCGGAGCTCCGCAGGAGGGGGAATTGATCACGAAGGGCCTCTACATCAACTCCATGGCCCCTCCGATGATGTGTGAGTAGTTTACTTCAGACCTTCAGGTCCGTAGTTATTAGCTAGATGGCTTCTTCTCTCTCTTTGGATCTCAATACAATGTTCTCCTCGATCTTCTTGGAGATCTATTTAATGTAACTCTTTTTGCAGTGTGTTTGTTGAGATCTGATGAATTATGGGTTTATGATCAAGTTTATCTATGAAAAATATTTGATTCTTCTCTGAAATCTTTTATGTGTGATTTGTTATCTTTGCAAGTCACTTCGAATTATTAGTTTGGTTTGGCCTACTAGATTGATCTTTCTTGCAATGGGAGAAGTGCTTAGCTTTGGGTTCAATCTTTCGGTGTCCTTTCCCAGTGACAGCAGGGGCAGCAAGGCACGTATTGTATTGTTGCCATCGAGGATAAAAAGATGGGGTTTATATCATATTGCTTCAGTTTATCCCTCTACATAATGTCATCTTGCCTAATGCATTAATCTATTCTGATGAACTTAATACTCTAGATGCATGCTGGATAGCGGTCGATGTGTGGAGTAATAATAGTAGATGCAGAATCGTTTCGGTCTACTTGTCGTGGACGTGATGCCCATATAGATGATCATGCCTAGATATTCTCATAATTATACACTTTTCTATCAATTGCTCGACAGTAATTTGTTCACCCACCATAATACTTATGCTATCTTGACAGAAGCCACTAGTGAAACCTATGGCCCCCGGGTCTATTCTCTTTTATATTAAACCTTCAATCAACAAGCTATTTCTATTACCTTTTATTTTGCAATCTTTATTTTCCAATCTATATCATAAAAATAGCAAAAATATTTATCTTATTATTATTATCTCTATCAGATCTCACTCTCGTAAGTGACCATGAAGGGATTTACAACCCCTTTATCGCGTTAGTTGCGAGGTTCTTACTTGTTTGTGTAGGTACGAGGGACTTGCGAGTAGTCTCCTACTGGATTGATACCTTGGTTCTCAAAAACTAAGGGAAATACTTATGCTACTTTGCTGCATCACCCTTTCCTCTTCAAGGGAAAACCAATGCAGTGCTCGAGAGGCAGCAAGAAGGATTTATGGCGTCATTGTCGTGGAGATCTACACACAAGTGAAGACATACCAAGTACCCATGACAAACTCTTATCCCTAGCATTACATTATTTGCCATTTTCCTCTCGTTTTCCTCTCCCCCACTTCACCTTTGACGTTTTATTCACCCTTCTTCTGTTCGTCTTTTCGTTTGCTTTCATGTCTCACTTGGCTCGTTTGCTTGTTTGGTTGGAATAATTGTTTATTTATTCCTAAACAGAGGACCTAAGATCTATGGATCCTCATCCGCTTGCTAATCTTTTTAAGAGATCAAATTATGATGAACCAATTGCTAGTGAGTTTTGTACACTAGATTATCTTTATGGAGTTTTGCTTGAAATTCATGAATCTGGAAATTGTGATGAAGTACTTTATGGAGTGATTCACAATGGATCTTTCAATAAAAATTCATGATTGCAATGATGATAGTATAAATTCTATTAATGTCAATTGTGCTTATAATATGCAAAACCCTAAGCTTGAGGATGCTAGTTTTGCTATGTCCTCTACTTGTTGCAATGATCATGATTGAGGTGATTCTTCTTATGATCTTGAAAATTTATTTAAGCCACATGGTGAATGTGAGATTGATAATAGTGTTTACAATATTATTGAAAGTGGGTTCGGAAGAGTGTCAACTTTATTTCCCACATATTTGGAGAATGTTCAATCTTATGAAATTTTTGATAAAAGTGGGTTTGGAGAGGTCATGACTTTAGTTAATGTTAATCCCACTATTTTGGAAGAGTATCAACTTTGCATAGACGTGGATCGTGTTAAGAATATGTTTTGTGATATCTATATTGTTGAATTTGATTATATTCCTACATGTAACTATTTTGAGAGAGGAAAATATGGTGGTAGAAATTTCCATGTTACCAAATTACCTCTCGTTATGTTGAGATTGCTATTCTTTCTTTCCGCTTCCTTGCATATGCTAGTTTTTGCTTGCCTTGATAATTTGTTTGCCTATAAGATGCCTATACATAGGAAGTATGTTAGACTTAGATGTGTTTGTCACGTGTTTTATGATGCTCTCTTTGTGCTTCAATTCTTGTCTTTCATGTGAGCATCGTTGAAATCTTATGCCTAGCTATAAGGCTTTATAGAAAAGCTCTTGTTGGGAGACAACCCAATATTTTCCTTGCTGTTATTCAATAAATAATTCATCTAGCCTCTTTTTAGATGTGGTTTTATGATTTTAATTAGTGTTTGTGCCAAGTAGAACCTTTGGGAAGACTTGGGGAAAGTCTTTGAGATCTTGCCATTTTTTAGTGGAGAGTGCGATTAAGTTGATTCTTTTTGCAGATGATTAATAGATAAATTCCTCACGTTCATAAATTTATTTTAGAATTTTTGGTGTTACATAAGTATTCTAAACCTACAGATTACTACAGACTGTTCTGTTATCGACAGATTCTGTTTTTATGTGTTGTTTGCTTATTTTGATGCATCTATGGCTAGTATCGGACGTTATGAACCATAGAGAAGTTGGAATACAGTAGGTTTAACACCAATATAAATAAAGAATGAGTACATTACGGTACCTTAAGTGATGGTTTGTTTTCTTTTACTAACGGAGCTCATGAGATTTTCTGTTAAGTTTTGTGTTGTGAAGTTTTCAAGTTTTGGGTAAAGATTTGGTGGATTATGGAACAACGAGTGGCAAGAGCCTAAGCTTGGGGATGCCCATGGCACCCCAAGGTAAAATTCAAGGACAACCAAAAGCCTAAGCTTGGGGATGCCCGGAAGGCATCCCCTCTTTCGTCTTCTTCTATCTGTAACTTTACTTGAGGCTATATTTTTATTCACCACATGATGTGTTTTTGCTTGGAGCGTCTTGTATGATTTGAGTATTCGCTTTCTAGTTTACCGCAATCATCCTTGTTGTACACACCTTTTTGGAGAGACACACATGAATCGAAATTTATTAGAATACTTTATGTGCTTCACTTATATCTTTTGAGCTAAATAATTTTGCTCTACTGCTTCACTTATATATTTTAGAGCACTGTGGTGGTTTTATTTTATAGAAATTATTGATCTCTCATGCTTCACTTATATTATTTTGAGAGTCCTTTAGAATAGCATGGTAATTTTCTTTGGTTATGAAACTAATCCTAATATGATAGGCATCCAAGATGGGTATAATAAAAACTATCATAGAAAGTGAATTGAATACTATGAGAAGTTTGATACTTGATAATTGTTTTGAGATATAAAGGTGGTGATATGAGAGTTGTGCTAGTTGAGTAGTTGTGAATTTGAGAAATACTTGTGTTGAAGTTTTCAAGTCCTGTAGCATGCATGTACGGTAATCGTTGTGTAACAAATTTGAAACATGAGGTGTTCTTAGATTGTCTTCCTTATGTGACAGCCTGGATTTTGCCCTCTTCCCTTTGTCTGATTTTCATTTGATTTGGTTTTGAAATCTGGAGTTTTGAATGTTTTCATAAGGACTTAAACACTTGGGTACCCCTTGACTTTCACCCAAGTGCCCCATTTCCCTCTCTAACTATTACTTTCTCTCTAGTTCACCTCAAAAATAATATCTTGAATATTTTGCTTAAATGAAAAATATTAATTTCCCTCTCTTAAACCCTAGCTAGCTCAATGTGCTCCAAAGCAAGCCCAATTTTTCTTGCCCACAAAAATCTGAGAAAATTCCTAAATATTCTTTGAACCCTAGGGCACCTTCCTGGGCAAAAATATTTCATCACTTTTTGGAATATTTTTGCTATAGAAAATATTTTCTATTTTGGACAGAAATGGTAGTTTCTACAACAACTACCATTTTACTTGATCCATTGTGGCTGATTTTTCTTGTGCATCATCACCTTAGTAGATGATTGCTAACCTCCAAAGCCCAGCTCTCAACTCCTAGTAGTTTGACCACAGTAAGCTCTCAAAGTTACCGACCAGAAACTTACTGTGACTCCCTCGAGTCAATCGTACACAAATCATACACGCAAATATGTACGATCAAGATCAAGGACTCACGGGAAGATATCACAACACAACTCTAGACACAAATTAAAATAATACAAGCTTTATATTACAAGCCAGGGGCCTCGAGGGCTCGAATACATAAGCTCGAAAACACAAGAGTCAGCGGAAGCAACAATATCTGAGCACAGACATAAGTTAGACAAGTTTGCCTTAAGAAGGCTAGCACAAAAGCATATACGATCGAAAGGCAAGGCCTCCTGCCTGGGAGCCTCCTAACTACTCCAGGTCGTCAGCGGCCATCACGTAGTAGTAGGCACCCTCGGTGTAGTAGTAGTCATTAGTGGTGTCATCTGGCTCCTGGGATCCGTCATCTGGTCGCAACAATCGGGTATGGGGAAAAAGAGGTAGCAAAGAAACTGTGAGTACTCATCCAAAGTACTCGCAAGACTTACATCAGATCTAAACTAAGTATGCATCTGTATCAAACGAATGGGTTGTATCTGTGGACTAAACTGCAGAATGCCAGAAGAGAAGGGGGAGGCCCAAACTATCGAAGACTAGCATCTTCAAGCATCTTCAAGCATCTTGCAGCATATAGAAGAGTACAGATCAACATAAGGTAAATTAGTAGTAGTGTTATCAACCTCGGCCAGAGATTCTTTCTCGACTCCCTGTGAGAAAGCAATCCCAGAGCCATACTATCCATTTCTCATAACCATTTCTCATCTCAAGTATCCAGTTCTAGTTGTATCAATCGGGATACAACTCCAAGTGTCCATTACCGTAGGACAGGCTATCGATAGATGTTTTCTTCCCTATAGAGGTGCACCAACTTACCCACCACGCTCGATTAACTCTGGCCGGACACACTTTCCTGGGTCATGCCCAGCCTCGGCCAAACAATACGCCGCAACCCGACCTAGGCTTAATAGAGAGGTCAAGCACGCCGGACTAAACCCATGCCCCCAGGGGTCTTGGGTCATCGCCCCGGGAACTCCTGCACGTTTCATGGGCGGCCGGTGAGCAGACCTAGCTACCTCCTTAGAAAGGCAGGAGCTTACCAATCCAACCCGGTGCGCGCCGCTCAGTCGCTGACTTCTATTAAGCGTCAACTGATGCATACGACGCAGAACGCCCATACAATGTGCACGTGATGGTTAGTGCTATCAGGCCAGAGGCCCCTCGGATCAAATATCCAAACCGTTAGTGTGTTGGTAGTGCGGTCACGAGCAGAGACTCACGAAAGATGTGACCCTGTCGCCCCGTCTCGAGTACTTGCGGGAAGGGCTAAGAATTCCCGGCCACGCCTCGTAAGTATCTCGCGGGCACCTTCCAGGTCAACCCGACTCCACATCGCTCGCTATTAAGCTCGCGCGGGTACCCCTCAGGGCCGACCCGTCTTTAGTAACATGGTTCAGTGTAGAGTCATAGTAACCAGAGTAACTGTGTGTCTAACACCAAGGGGAAAACCCGAGGAATCTCCCCCGGTGAATTCCACTAGATGTTATCGTCAAGGTAAACATAAGAGGATCCACCCTCGAGGTTCACACTTGAGGGGTTGCACGACAGAGCCGTAACAGAAGTGGTTAAGGAGGAAATCACCCTCGATGACCACGACCGGATAGCTACACTACAGAGATCTCATCAGGAGTGATGTATGAGGTTCCACCCTCGACACTTGATGGTAACTCTG
Source organism: Triticum urartu (assembly GCF_056163025.1). NCBI lineage: Eukaryota > Viridiplantae > Streptophyta > Magnoliopsida > Poales > Poaceae > Triticum > Triticum urartu. The sequence goes on from NC_141876.1 coordinate 447,693,031, forward strand.
CAGAGTCGAGCAACAAAAGGGGAAAGTGATGTGTGGTGTCGGGGCCTGGACGTCGATCACGTTGATTGAGTCGTCGAACATAAAGCGGGGCGATAGGGACAAGGTGGGGGTCATTGATGGATCTCTAACCAACCTATACTAAGCAGTTTAGAATAAGCAGGAAAGGTATGAAAGCAAGTAAAAAAATAGGCTATGCATCAGTGTAGGATCATACATAAAGCAGTAGCAGTTCTAATGCAAGCATGAGAGGGAAAGAAATGGTCGATATCGGAATGCTCAAGCGGGGTTTGCTTGCCTGGAAGCTCTGCTGAAAAGGAAGAAATGTCGTCGATGAGGTAGTCGATCACAGGGGCAGCATCGGTCTCGGGGGCTACCGGAGAGAAGAGGGGGAAGAAACAGTAAATATAGAGCAAACAAGGCATCACAAGGCACATCCGGAGGGGTTTTCTTGGTGTTAGGCATTTTCCGGACAGATGAAAGAGAGGGGAAAGTTCCATGTTCAGCATGCTAGGGGCATGTGACAGATGAACGAACCGCACATTCGGATATATTGGATTTTTCTGAGCAACTTTCATGTAGAAAATATTTTCATCCAAGTTACGGATTAATTTCTATGAATTTTTAAAGATTAAAGCATTTCCTAAATTTATTCTTAAATTGAAAATAATTCTTAAAATGCTAGGGGTATCCAGCTCTGTGTACACAAAAGTGTACACAGAGGATGATAAGTGGGCCAGGGGGTCCCAATTGACCAGTCAACGCTTGACTGGTCAACAAAGGGTGGGGACCCCTGTCATACTCTGATTAGATTAACTAGTTAGTTTACTAGACTAAACAAGTAATTAGTTTAATTAATTTAATTAATTACCTAATTAATTAATTTAGTATATATATTTTAATTCATCATTTTCTTTGGTTATTAATAGGGGATGGGCCCCAACGTTCAGAGGTCCACGAGGCCACCACACCTTAGCGGGCGCGGGCGTAGCAGTTTCGGGCGGCAGCCGCTGCAACGAAGCAGCAGCGCTAGCCGGGGGCTGCAAGGGCGAGGACCGGCCTACAGGCGGACGGCGCCGGCGGAGGGGCACGGCCAGCAGGCTCGGCCGTGGGCGGGCTCGGCCGGAGGCGGCGCGGCAGAGGAGTCCGGAGGCGGGCGCCGGAACAGGGCCGCGCGGGCGGGGCATTCGCCGGGCGCCGCGGCAAGCAGAACCTCGAGAAGGGTGGGCGCGGGCGTTGCTGGTGCGTGGCCGGGCGGGGGCAGGCGCAGGGGCGGGGCCGGCGGCCTAGCACGGCCAGCGAGGTCGAGCAGGGGAGGACCGAGGCGCGGGCCGGGCGAAGCAGTAGTAACGACAGGGGGCGGGGCAAAGGAGGCGGGTCGGCGCAAGGAGCAGGTACGGGGCGCGGCAGCGGGGCTACGCGAGCGCGACCGATGCGCAAAAGGGCGCAGCGGGGCGCATGGCAGCACGGGCGGGGTGGCTGCGGGATAGCGGCGCGCGGTGAGCGTGCGGGGGGCGTGATGCGGGGGCACGATGACGCTCAGCGGCCGGACACAGTAGCAGCCCCGCGGCATATGAGCAGCGGCAGCGGGGACATGGGGCGACGGCAAAGTAGCGTGTAGTAGCACGCGCGCGAGCAATTAGCGGCAGAGGGGGGCAACGGCGGCCACGGCACGACAGAAGATCGTCGGGGAAAAGAGGGAAACAACACGAGGCTCACAGTAGAGGTCGGTGTTGTGCTTGGGGAGGCCGGGGCGATGTTGTGGTGCAGGTCGAGGTCGCGACCGTGGTGTATGTGGTCGATGATGACGATGATGGCGATGGCTTGGCGTTCCTCAGCTCCTATCCAACGCCGAGGAAGGAGCGCTCGCCTGCGCGGCTCCTGGGCGCGTTGGTTCGCTGAGATGGGGACGGTGGCCGCGTGTTCTACCGGAGAGTGGCCGTGGTGGGATTGATCGAGGTCGGGGAAGGAAACGAGGGAGGGAGAGAGTGGATGGATCTGGGAGAATATCTAGGTGGAGGCCTTATCGCCTCCCACGTTGCCGACGAGGTGGTGTGGTGCCGATCGCGGGCGGGAGCGCACTGTAGCGGCCGAGTCCAAGGAACAGGAAGGAAGAGGGAAGCGACCGGGGGGCAGATGGGCTGGGCCTGGTCAGGAAAGAGGCCAGCTGGGCAGAAGCCCAGCGAGGGGTAGGATTGCTCCCTTTTTATTTTCTTGTTTTATTTTTTACCTTATGTTTATTTTCTTTGAGCCACTAAAAGAGTTTTGTTTAAAACAAAACTTGGCACAAAAAAAAATACAAGGCAATAACCTGGGTTGGTACAAAAGGTTTCAAAGCATTTGGGGAGTGTTCAACTATTTTTAGAAATTGAAAAGCTCAAATAATTGGCTGTTGGTCCACTGAATAAATTTTCGGGGGCACTGCGGGTATCCAAAAGAGGTTGGTTCAAACATGACAATGATCAGATGAATTTATAGAAAATTGCGAACATTTTAGCTTTACTGTTTATAGAATTATAATTTCACTTGGCCATAGAATTTGGATTTGAGTTTGGTTTGAAGCAAAGTGAGGATTATCAAAATAATTATGATGACATAGCATCATTAGGCATGAGATTACTGTAGCATGACAGCGGGGGTGTTACACATACCAGGAAGTTGAAATCTATTCTACTGCGTTTGAGTCCAAACCAAAGTGTGGTAACCGCTAAAACTACCACGAACTACATGCCAGACATGAAGTTTGGGCTTAGGTTGGCCTGAGGTCAGAGTTCACGCGGTGACCGCGTTCGTCCAGGCGTGCTGGCATATGGCCGACGCGCTCTGCGACGCGCACGAGCCTCTATTGATCGCGTGCTCGCTTCCTCGCCTGCCTAAACTTGCCAAACCTTGCCACAATCGTCGTCCTGATCTTCTTAACTCCCTCCTGGCGCTCGCCGACACCGGAGCTCGTCGCATCGAGAACGGGCGCGGTTCGGCCAACGCAACAGTGTGCTGCACACTGTGCTCGTCGTCACCCTCGTGCCCCTGTGCTCGTCTCCGCTCGCCCACAGTTCCCGCGTGAGCTGCGTCACCTTCTCCCTCACTCACTGACGCCATTCGTCACCGGGCGCCGTGTCCAGGTATCCTCCGACGAAGCCCGACCCCTCCTCGACGATCGGCTATAAATAGATCCCTCCCCAGCCTCCTCGAGCACCATCCACTACTCCCACACACACTCCATGATCTCGTAGAAAGCCGTAGCCCGGCCGGGCAAGCCGCGGGCCGCCGTCCTCGATCTTGAGCTCGTCGGCGATCCCCTCGGGTCGTCTCCGCAGATCCAGCCCCTCCCAGGCCCGGCCAACCGTTCCAGGGCCTCCGCCGTGCCTCGGTGGTGCCGTTCCGCCCGGTTAGAGCCCCTGGTGTCTCCGCTAGAGTGGTTGTTTCCGACGCCGTCCGACCACCCTAGCTAACCTATGGGTACGGGCAGGTGCGTCACCGTCTCCTCTTTCGATCCCTCCCTCCATTTCTGGTCGAGGGGCTCTCCTCGCCGGCGTGTGCCCCGGCGGATCCGCGCCGCCCTCTGTTTCCCTCTCCCCCTTCCCCTCACCTGACTAGCGGGGCCCGCTAGTCAGCCACTCTGTACACGCGCGAAGCGGTACAAGTGATGGCGCCCGCGAGGTTTACGCCTTCGACGTCACCCCCCAGTTATGTTTCCATTTAAATTCAAATTTAATTTTGTCCAGAGAGCTTCAAACAGCCACAACTTTTTAACCATAAGTCCAAATGAATTGATTGTTTTTGCATTGTGTTCTTTGTGAAGAAATCTAGCAGCTCACCAAAAATGAGATTTTCCTTCGCTGTCTAGATTTTCTGGTGAATTTCAGAATGGTTCTTGATGTTTTCTTTCTATGTTTATAAATATTTTCAGAAAGTGAAGCTTGTCTTGAGGATCACTAGGAGGATTGTGAACCTCATCTGCACTAAGGCAAGCCACAACAACATTTTCATGGTGCCATTTCAATATTTGTGATTTCTGTTTCAACTTCAACGAATGATTTAATCCATGCATTTAAATCACTATTATACTATTTATATTCTGTTGGTTGCTTGTTTAAGTTTATATGCTTAGTTTATAGAAGTTTGAAACTAACTAAGTTGGTTGAATAACTAGAAGAAATAGTTGTTATGAAGAAGTAATATGGTTATGAATATAAGTAATTATTTTGAGTATTTTCTTAGAGGAGAAAGATGATAAATTTGCTAAGTAAATATTCTATTTAAAGTGATGGTTAATCATAACCAGAGATGTGTTATGAGTTGTGATGTGTATGCTTAGTGTGAATATAGTTGACCCAGTTATTTCCGATGATACATGATGCATATATTCCTGTTGCATTTTCATGGCATATTATGACACCGGTTCCTTTCACCTTAAGTTGAACCTAATAATAACTCAACTTGAATATATCGTTGGCTGGGTCATGGTGCCACTGAATCAAGTTTTCCCAGTGCAACCACATTTGCCTTTATGGGAAGGCCTTTATTCAGTCTGTTGTCATGCCTCTGGTCGATGCCACCAATGAGGGAAGGTTATTAGCATGCGGTACACTGGCCCGGTAAGCAGACATAACCTTGTGTGCCCTTTGTTGACGGTATGGTACCTTGTCCCCATATGGGACCATTAAGTTTGGCCACGACGGTGGCCGTTGGTGTCTTTCGTAGACACGGGGCCACCCAGGACTAGCCCGGTGGGGAGTGAGTCAGAGTGGCCGAGAGAGTGTCGTGGAAATGGAGGGGTTTCGCCAGAATGCCATTGGTCCACCCGAATGGGAGTGCGAGCCCATGGGTTCCGTGGTGTGGGTACAATCTGCTACCTCTGCGGAGTGTACTAAACATATCGATACCGAGTCCACGGTTACGGACACGCTCGAAAGTAGGTCACACCATGGGTCAACGTTTAATAAATCTTGCACACTAAGGTATGAACTTTGCATTGTTGATGATGGTGGGTAGACCATCTTGATGCTGGAAAACAAGTATTGGTCATGGTTGTGATCGCCGGAAAGATCACCGTTTGAGACCAAGTGTTGGTCATGGGTGTGATCGCCGGGATGATCACCGTTTTGTTACGAGGTAACCCGATCTAAGACCACGAGGTGGGTCCGTTTGTGATCCAAGAGCGATCACCGTTGGTAAGCAAGTCCGAGGGGATTATATCACAAGAACATGATCACAACATGTTGGATATATTGTGGCATTAGTAAACAATTGGTTAAATATCATGATATTGTTTGTCATTATGTTTATGCTTGTTGTGAGCTTGCAAGTACATTCAATGTACTGACCTAGCTTGTCATGCCAGATTTCAGGAAAGTCCCATTGGAAAGGAGTGTTGGCCGAGTCTAGATCGTGTTCACATCGGTGTCCCTGTGCTATGGAGTTCCGCTACGACGTTGTTCCGCTGCCACGTAGTTGTGATGATCGAGGCCCCTTTATGTTCACTAAATAATGTACATATTGTTCAACCGCACCGTGTGTGCTGCTTGGCCTCGCCACTTGTTGTAATGTAAACTATGATCCGCTAGCATCAATAAAGCGGTTGTTTTCTATACCAAGATGTTGTGTGTTGCCAAAAGACATGGTCTCTGGGCTGGCAATGCATGGTAAACCGGTTGCTCTGAGCCGGGGTGCCACAACGCTTGGTATCAGGGCCGCGCTGACTGTAGGACACACTAGACTACGACGTTGTCGGTGTTCTGGGAACGGGGGTCCCCAGACTTGCCTGCCTGCGGCCCACGGCGTGGCTGAGCTAGCAGGTCTGTACGACCCATCTTCATCGATGAGGTATTCAAGACCCTGGCGAGGGGCCAAGCCTTGCGAGGTGGACGATGGAAGACCTCCTCAGGAGCGGCCTCACCAGGCAGGCTCACGAGGGGTGGAGAGATCAAGGGAAGGCAAACCTCGAGAGGTCATCCTGACGTGAGCCATGACGATCGAGACCAGGCGGGCGCCAAGCGGGTGCCAGCGCGCGCAGCGTCCTTGCTTCCTCTTTGGTGCCAAGGGGGCAAGCGCAGGCGTGGAGTACCGAGGCATCAAGGAAAGGTTTCCATATCGGTGCAACGACACCAAGACCAGCAGGACAGCAAGACGACATCACCACCAGAGCCTTTTGCAGGCAAAGACTACTTTTTCAGGATAAGCTATACTAGCTACCCCCTTTCAAATTGGCCGTTGTTGGCTCCCTTCCCGCTCAATATTTGGGGAGAGGAGTAGGGCATATATAAGTAGAACAACCCGCCACAGTAGGGGAGACGGGAAAAGAGGGAGAACTCATTAGAGGCATCTCACCCACACAAGTTCGCCAAGCACAAGCACACCTCAACCTCAGGAGGTTGTTCTTACCCTTGTACTGTTCATCATCAGCCCAAGAGGCAATCCACCATCACCACACTGGAATAGGGTATTACACCACAATGGTTGCCCGAACCAGTACAAATCTTGTGTCTTTGTGTTGCAAGTTCATGGAGTTCATCCACGAGATCTTAGCGAGCTAGGGCATGGATCGATATGGAGAAAACCTTTGCGCGCACCCCAGTGTTCGAACCTTGAGGGTTTCGTCGGAACCCATGATCCGACATTTGGCGCGCCAGGTAGGGGTGCCTCGATGCTTCCTTCTGTCGCACCGTGCCCCGTTGCTCAGATGGCTCCCACGGGTGGGCCACCTCGTCGTTCCCCGTCGCCTGCCGCCAACGCCGCCCTCGGCCCGGCGGGGAACGAGCAGAAAGCATCCTCGCTGCACCCCTCAGTGCAGCGGGACGGCAGCACCGCCACTGCATCGCTGACCCTGGCCGGTTCTTCTTCCCATGCATGTCGCCCTCCCATGGACGCATGGGCCGCGCTCCTCATGGCGCACGAGCTCCTGCGCTACCGACCGGTCGACGACCTCTACGAGGACTGGCTTAACCGCATCGCCGAGCTTGTCCGCGCTGCAGGGGGCTCCACTGTGCCGTCCCTCTCTCCGCCTCGTCCTCCGCCAGCTACGGGCGACGTAGCTCATGGAGCGCCTCCACCACCCCTGCCTCAAGACGGCACCCTGGCGCCAAGGCGCGTGGCTCCACGACGCGACCCGCCGCATCCCGCGCCCACGCGTGAACAAAGAAGCTGTCAAGAAGTCCCTCGACCGCAAGAAAACGCTCCGCCGCTCCTCGCGCCGCCGCGCCAGGACCGGCTGCGGTGGCAAGACCACGTGCCACCTGTAGCGGCAGGGCACATACCCCATTAAGACCAAGCTCCACCCCCAAGGCGGGCCCCGGTGACCACAGCCGGCTGCTGCGCTTTCACCCCCAAGATGCGTAGCGTCGCCTGGCTGGGCAAGTTCAAGCTGGATCTGCCTCCTCGCTACGACGGCACCCCCGACCCTGCGGAGTTCTTGTAGCTCCACGAGCTGAGCATCGAAGCAACCAACGGCAACAAGAAAGTCATGGAGATCTGGTTTCCCATGGCTCTCAAGGATGGCGCCCGCTCCTGGATCCTGAACCTGCCACCGGGCTCGATCTCCTCCTGGGACGAGATGCACAACCGCTTCGTCGCCAACTTTCAGGGCACTAGCGACCACCCGCCGGCTGCGGGTGACCTGCACCGCGTCAGGCTGCAGCAACCGGGAGAGACCCTCCAGAAGTACATCCAGCGCTTCAACAACGTCTGCCTAAAGATCCCCAAGGTGACGGACGAGGCCATCATCTCTGCGTTCTCTGATGGCGTTCGTGATGTCAAGATGAAGGAAGAGATCACTATCCACGAGGAGCTGTGCACGTCCCCGGAGTTGTTCAACCTGGCCACCAAGTGCGCAAGAGTTGAGGAGTGGCGCCTCTCCCTCCTCGAGCTCCCAGCCGCATACCTGAAGGAGAAGAAAGCCAAGGCCAAGGACGTGAAGCGCAAGGGAGCAGCCGTCCACGCAGCGGAACCAGACACCAAGCGTGGCAGGGACCAACCAGAGTCATCCAAGGGCAGCCGTCCGTTCTGCGCCTTCCACAACCTGAATACCCACAACACCAATGACTATCAAGAGCTCAGAGCCATTCGCGAAGGACGCTTCGGTCGATGCCCCGAGCGCGACGACCGGGGCTACCGCCGAGGAGGAGGACGTGGTGGCGGATGCTAGGACGACCGTGGCCCGCGCCAGGAGTGGCGCGACCGACCTCGTGAGGACCGCTGGCAGGATCAGCCTCGCAGGGGCGCTTGGAGGGATCAGCCTCATGAGGATCGTCCTCAAGGCAACGCCGGACTCCCTTCGCTGCCGCCACCGCCAAGAAGGAATGACGAACACCATCAAGACAAGGGGGCTGGGGGCTTCCAGGAATCACGTGCTATCACCTGCATCTTGGGTGGAGCTTCGGCCCCAGCCTCGCAGCGTATCTTCAAGCAGTTTGCTCGTGAAGTGAATGCAGTCCTCCCAAGCTCGAAGCCACACGCCCGCTCAGATGGTCCCAGTGCCCCATCATGTTCAACCCGGCAGATCAGCTCAAGTGCGCAGCTACCGCTGGCGCCCTCCTGATGCTTTACTCCCCAGTCATCAGCAATGTGCAAGTTACCAAGACCCTCATCGACGGTGGCGCAGGGCCCAACGTCATGTCCGTCGACACATTCGACAACCTCCAAGTGCCATATGACCAGCTTCAGCCTACCAAGGCTTTCTCAGGAGTGACCGATGGTCCCACCACACCGATAGGGTAGGTCCGCCTCCCTGTCACCTTTGGGGAACGCAAGAACTACCGCACCGAGGTCATCGACTTCGACGTCGCGCACATTCGTCTTTCGTACAATGCCATCCTCGGGTATCCAGCCCTGCCAAGTTCATGGCGGTGACCCATCACGGCTACTATGTCCTCAAGATGCCGAGAAGTGGCGGGATCATCACGGTCCCATGTGAAGAAAGAGATGGGGTGTGCTCCCTCGAGCATGCCTTCCAAGCTACATCAATCGACGATGCCGACAGCAAGGGCGAGGGCCCTCCTGAGGCCATCCCCAAGAAGAAGAAGCAGTTGCGCCATGCAGGACCTCAGGAGGGTGGCGTCACAGCCGGAGCCTCCCTCAGGATCAGCACCCGCTCCCGAGGCGCCTCCCTCCATCGCATAGGAAGGCGCGCCCGGCGCCCTTCTCGGGCAGGGCTTGGGAGCTTTCTTCTGGAAGGCCTCAGACCTTGCCCACATCACGAGGGAGGAGCTTGGGCACCACTTGGAGGCGTGCTTCACGTCACGTTTCCCTCAGGAGGGCACAGGGCAAGGATCACCCACCATTCAGGAGTTCATCACCAAGACCACCCGGGAATTGCAAGACGCAAGGGCCATGTGCGGCGACCACCGCTTATGAGGCACAACTTCCCATCCAGGCGAGGATGCTGGGCTGCGCGTCTACATCGACGTTCCAGGGCTCAACATGGCTGCTTCTCAGTAGCTTTTCTAGCCTTCGCGTGTGGGACGCTGCGAGGCCCACCGCACATCTACATTCGCATGCCCTTCAGCCTGCCGAGCATGTCGTCCGCCTACCAGCGCAACTTGCGGCGCATCCTAGTGGCTCAGGAGGCCATGCACCACGCCGTCCTGATGGAGATGGAGACGGTCCTCAAGGAACCACCTGAGCACCCAGAGCCTCCTGAGGCTCAGGGCCCCGGTGGCTCGTGAGGAGCAACCCCTTCGCTGCGCACCTTCAGCTGCCCCAACTCTCCTTCGTAAACATAACCAGGTGACATTTTCCAAGTTCATTTAGCTGGGAGCACCCCTCGGGCTGCATCATTCCCAGGCGGCGTGGTTCCGTCCCTGTGGCATGTATCCCTTTTTATGTCCTTTGCTTACCTTGTTGGGAGCGCCCCTCGGGCTGCATCATCCCCAAGCCGCTCGGGCTTGACCCAGTGGCATGTATCTCCCATGCACTTACTTAAGCCTGCTACTCTCATGTTTAATCTACCTATGATTACTACTTGCTCGATCGCCACTCATCATGGGGACCGCGTGACGGCCATCTTTCTTCAGGACCCTTCGCGTGAGTAAGTTGAGCATGACATATGTGCTCGGGCCCGTCCCTGCAATGTCGATAAATCCAACGGATGTGCTCTGTCTGGCGGGCCGGCCCCGTTTATGTCACCTCCTGGGGCCGTTGGTGCTTGGCTTTCTCACGCGATAACCTCAGGAGATTTGTTCGGCGCAGGTTGTCTGACCACCTCGCAGGACCAACACAGCAAACAAGAACCAAGAGCAGGCGCAACCCTCCTTGAGGTAGGGCCTCGTGAGTCCCGCGCTGGCTCCCAAGTGCCCAGATACACCTCGTCTAGCCTTGTCGTGCAAGCCACGTGTCAGGGCGGGGCTGTACACACCCCGGGGGCTCTCCGCAGATGGAGCCCCCCTCCCACGCACATGTGGAAGGACCATGCTCCCCGCTGGCCGTCAACACTGCCGAGGAGCGGCTATGCCCGTTGTCGGTGTCAAAACTGTCGGATCTCGGGTCGGGGGTCCCGAACTGTGCGTCTAGGCCGGATGGTAACAGGAGGCAAGGGACACGAAGTTTTACCCAGGTTCGGGCCCTCTTGATGGAGGTAGAACCCTACGTCCTGCTTGATTAATATTGATGATATGGGTAGTACAAGAGTAGATCTATGACGAGATCGGAGAGGCTAAACCCTAGAAGCTGTTAGCCATAATCTTGACTTAGCGCGTGCGTTAGCAAACGTGTGGCTGTGCCGTTGTGGAGAACCGCACGACCGGCAGACGTGGTGCATCTAGTTAGTTGTGATCCGTTGGGTGGATGAGGGCTGGATGTGCATGTAGGAATTAGTTGCATGCAGTTAGCGTCTAGTTGGTTAGTGGGTCGATGCTAATGGTGTGCGTGCGCCTGTGCTAGAATGGGTATAAAACCCCTTGTACTGATCGACGGAGTTGAGCCGAGAGGGCTGGGCAAAAATGTAGTGCTTGTGTGACCAAGGAGGAGAGCTCTTGGCAAAGCTGGTGTTGGTGTCTTCCTTGGCGTGTGCGTGTGTATGTGTTGAGTTTTCTCATCATGTGTGTGTTCTTGAGAGAAACTACAAGTGAGAGTTGTGCGAGGAAGAAGAAGAAGCGGCGTTGCCGGAGGAGGCGGCGCCAACAATTGGTATTCAGAGCCACAAGGTTCCAGGGACGGCCGTGGCGCGCGGTGTCATCCGCGGCGAGCGCGCCGACATGGAGGCATCGGCTGCAACGCGCGGCGAGGGCGCGGCAACGGCAACGCGCGGCGAGTCCACGGTTGTGCGGTGTGATGTCATGCGCGCGAAGGGCACGATGGTCGTGGAGACGAGGAGGTCGCGAAGAACCTGCATGGTGGCGCAGAGGTCGCGACGGCTCGGCGCGACAACCGTGGAGGCGCGTGGCACGGAGACGCGGCGTGGCGGTGCACGGGACTGCGGGCTGCTGCAGTGGCAGCGAGCGGCAGCTTGTGCCGGAGACACAATGGAGGCGTAGATGGCGACGAGGTGATGACGACGAGCCAGGGCCCCTGTCGGCAGGCCGTGCACGAGGCCATGGCTTAGGGGGTGAGTGTTGGCTGGAATAAGCCGCGGCGCCAGCGTCGGGCGCGTGTATGGGCGCACGCCGGGCGTGTCAGGCGCGGCGGGACCGCGGTGTAGGCGTGTGTGGTCGGGCTTGTCGGGCGCGACGGTTTCGCGCGGGACGTGCGGGACACACGGGTGCAGTCGGGCTCGTCGGGCGCGTTGGGTACGCGCGGGACGTGCGGGACGCACTGGTGCGGTCGGGCTCGTCGGGCGTGCCGGTGCGCGCGGGACGCGCGGGGCGCAGAGGGGCGTGTGTCTCCAGCGGAGAAGGAGCTCGGCGTGTGTCGCCGGTATCGTGACGAAGCACGCTGTGACCGGCATCGGTGCGCCAGGTCGGGTCCGCGTGCTGGGTCACGGCCGTGACGACGACAACAACGCGAGCTGCATCAACTCCGGCGACGGCGGGCACACGGCACGTGGCAGCGGGCGCGGAGGCGCGTGATGACGTCGAGCGAAGGGGTTCAAGATGACGGTCATCGACAAGGCGTGTCAAGATTAAGGGGATAATTGTTAGCCATAATCTTGACTTAGCGCGTGCATTAGCAAACGTGTGGCTATGCCGTTGTGGAGAACCACACGACCGGCGGACGTGGTGCATCTAGTTAGTTGTGATCCGTTGAGTGGATGAGGGCTGGACGTGCATGTAGGAATTAGTTGCATGAAGTTAGCGTCTTGTTGGTTAGTGGGTCGATGCTAATGGTGTGCGTGCGCCTATGCTAGAATGGGTATAAAACCCCTTGTACTGATCGACGGAGTTGAGCCAAGAGGGCAGGGCAAAAATGTCGTGCTTGTGTGACCAAGGAGGAAAGCTCTTGGCAAAGCTGGTGCTGGTGTCTTCCTTGGCGTGTGCGTGTGTATGTGTTGAGTTTTCTCATCATGTGTGTGTTCTTGAGAGAAACTAGAAGTGAGAGTTGTGCGAGGAAGAAGAAGAAGCGGCGTTGCCGGAGGAGGCGGCGCCAACAGAAGCTAGCCTATGGTATGATTGTTGTTCTGTATGTTGTCCTACGGACTAAAACCCTCTGGTTTATATAGACACCGGAGAGGGTTAGGGTTACACAAAGTCGGTTACAATGGTAGGAGATCTACATATCCGTATCGCCAAGATTGCCTTCCACGCCAAGGAAAGTCCCGTCCGGACACGGGACGAAGTCTTCAATCTTGTATCTTCATAGTCCAGGAGTCCGGCTAAAGGTATAGTCCGGCTATCCGAACACCCCCTAATCCAGGACTCCCTCAGTAGCCCCCGAACCAGGCTTCAATGACGATGAGTCCGGCGCGCAGATTGTCTTCGGCATTGCAAGGCGGGTTCTCCTCCAAATTCCGTGTACCTGTTGAATAAAGTCTGGTTTCTTGTAAATGTTGCGCTCCTTGGCTTCTACGCCCAATAATGGCCGTCTCCCACATGTCAAACGAATATGAAAAGTCTGAGTGTTTTTACATCCACACCCCTAGCCGCATAAATGAGCTGCCCATTTAATGGGACGAGGATTTAGATCCAAACCACACCTTCTCCCCTTCGCGAGTGTTCATCAGAGCGCATCCGACAAAGGTCCATTCCACCATGGCCAGCTGTCGCAACTCCTCCTTTCTCCCTTCCAGCCCTCATCCTGGATATTGGGAGAGATGCTCCATCCCACATAGCAAGCTAGTGACGCTCCAGACCAAGGGATTTCTCCCCCCGGCCTATATGATCCCGGTTCGAGCCGGTCTTGCCATCTATAACGGTGGAGAGCAAGCGGAGAGTGCCCCTAATCCCTCCAAAGGAGAGCGGGTATGCCTTGTCCATTATTTAATAAGAGGGCTCGGATTTCCAATCCATCCGTTTCTCCGGGGGCTCCTGGAGTACTATGGCCTCCAGCTACACAATCTTATGCCTGCCTCCGTATTGCATATCGCGGGCTTCGTAGCCCTCTGCGAGCTGTTTTTGGGTGTTGAGGCTCATTTCGGGCTATGGAAAGAGCTATTCTGCCTTGTGCCCTGTTCTCAGAAGGGGTCAATATATCAAGTGGGTGGAGCCGAAATGTGGCACATCGCCGGCACCAGATATCTATCCGGAACCCCAAAGAAGGCGTCCGAGGACTGGCCTTCGGAATGGTTTTACATAGAGGGCGTCCCGCTGCCGGATCCTGTCCAGATTGGCCTCCCTGAGTTCGACAGTGCTCCACTAAAGAAGCGCCTAAGTTGGCGTCCACGGAGCCCTTAGAGGGAAAGTGACAAGGACGTCCTTTACCTGATGGGCCGGATAAGATTGTTAGCTCATTCCGGACTAACCATGATCGGGGTCATGGCCGCATGCATCATCGAGGGGTGCATCCGCTATAGTATAGAGGCCACCCCATGTGGGACTTCAATGGGGAGGACGACGCCACCCGCTACGGCCGTAAGGGGCCGGATTCGGCTGCGGCTCTAACAAAGACCTTGTCCGCTTTGTACAAGGGAGAAGAGGAGGAATTTCTCCGCGTCGACCCATAGGTTGGATTTTCTATGTACAATCCCCCAAGCTGGGTAAGCGGTCACCTTTACTCGCCCATCCGTTTTATATTCCCATTGTTAAATATTCAGTCTAACGACTTCAATGCAGGAACTGCGCCAGGCTGTTAAAGAAATAAACAGCCCTCCTCCACAACCCGAGGACCCAGTATGGTCCCTCGACCCGGCCTCTCAAGAGGATCCGGACTTATCTGTGGAGCTGATTGATGGAGTGTTCCATCAATTGAGCAAGGACAACTCCTTGGTGGCCATTACGACCGATTACCCAGGGCTAATCCCGGCCTCCCAGGTAACTGAGATCGAAGTCCTAGTACCCCGAATAGGGGTCTGTCCTCTCGTGTTTTCAGTTTCCTGATTACAACCGAGCTTTGCTGTGGAGGTTTTTGAGACGGGAGGCCGAACCTGCGGCGACAAGCCAACGAGGAGCCGCAGGGCCTCGTGGGCAGAAAAGAGGTGCAGTCCGGACCAAGGCGTCAGCGCAAAGGTATGGCGCGCCCCCTTCTCCCAGGTGTTATACGTTCGAGGCATATTAACACTTGTGCTCTCTTCAGGACAAAGAGACCTCGCCGGACTATATCCGGAGAGGCTGCCAATCGCGCCTCCACCAGCCTGGCTCGAAAGCCTGGTCCGAAGGCGGAGGCGAACACAAGGCGCGCACCGGATGCTCCTCCGACGGAGGATGTGGACAGGTTGTCTGCCACCAACTCTGAGGTGGAGAGTGCCATGAACCACATGCGTCGTCGGACAATTCTTCGCGATGCTTGTTTCTCCCAAGAGGCATTAGATGCCTTCAATTTGGGAGATGCGTACCTCCGTGCCGCTCAAAATGTTCTAGCCAGAGCCACGGAGCAATATGTAAAAGACATACGGGTAAGAAAATTTTGGTAATTATATATATATACCAGTAGCCCCCGAGACTTGAAACAGTTAGAATAACTGATTTAAGGATCATTTGTTATGCAGGTTCTTACAGAAAAGAATTCCCTACTGTCCCAGGAGCTGGAAGAGTGCAAAGCCCAACTTGAGGCCGCACTAGCCGCGGCAGGGGAGCCCAAGGAGACCCCCTCTGGTAATATACGCTTAGAAAGATAAGTATTTTGCGAAGCATGACATGGGTGCGAATCTGACAAATGAAATTGCAGATGGCGCCGGATTGAATCCGGAAAGGCAACAACTCCTACGCCAGCTGAAGGCTCATGAGAAGGTGCTGACAAAGGTGAGGCGGGAGAAGAACGATCTCCAAGATGCCAACACCAAGCTGGGCGTCGACCTGAAAGATGTTCGTGCCCAGCTGTCAGACTCCGTTAAGGAGAATCAGCGGCTTCGGCGCGGCATATTTAGTAAGTGCTTGAACGAACCTTCGAAAGAAAGTTCGGCGGGGAAGTCGACTAACAGAGTAATGTCTGTAGGTGTGCTAACAGGTCGTCCTACAGAGGAGATGCCCGGTTCTACGGGTGACCTTCTTCCCGAGCTCTCGCAACTGCTCGAGCGAGTTCACCAGGCGATGCAAGGCGTCGCCCAGGCCTTGTGGCCATCCATCTCCATGCCCGAAGGTCTTGGATAGCTTGCGGAGAAGCTAAAGGGAGCATGGCAGCGCTTCCGATTGTGGAAGATATCGGCCTGCCATCAAGGCACTAGGGAGGCCTGGGCCATGGTGAAGACGTGGTACACAAAGGCTGACCCCAACCACATGGCCGAGATCGGTCCTGTGGGGCCCGATGGGAAGGAGATCCCTGTAAGCTTAGTATACGGCCAAGTAGAATTGGCCGCAAAGTATTCCCAGCAGGACTATAAATTAGACAGCCTGTTAGATGGTATTGAAGAGGAATACAATCAGTCAGAATGACTATGTAATTTAATTGACATTTATAATGCCTTCTAGCCAGATTGTAGATCGTTTGTCATGGCCGACCTTTTCGCTTCAGCCTCGGGACCTGACGGTCCGGAGTGTGTCCGAATTCCCATGCGGTTATATAAGAACCGGGGAATGCATGGAGACCAGGCGTAGGGGTCATTAGTGCGTGAACAGACAAGTGCCCGACTAGTTATGTTATATTACATGGTTAGTAAGAAACATCTTCCAGGGAGAATAGTTCCGTTAGGGGTTCCTTTCCCTGGGAGGCATTCCCTAAAGTGCATGCCCATTCTGCGAAAAAGATGCGGGAAAAAGCATATGGGGGCGCATAAATAAATAAGTGAAAAGATCATCTTTTAGGTCACCGACCGAATATTCCCTTAAGAACGCTAGCTTTCGGCTTCACCCAGTCTGAGGTACACATCCGGCTGATCCAGCAGTAACAATCGCAGAGGTGCTCCCTTTGCCGCCTAGCCGAATAATCGGGAACGTAGGGGTAAGCACAGGAGCCAGGCAACCCAGCTTTGCCAAAACTTAAGTCATATCGATGCATATAATGGTGAAATAAAAGGTACATGCGAAAGTGTAACACATGTGTTGGGCATGAAGCCCGTATAAATAAGCTTCTGTTAAAAGAAGCCCCCAGGTTTAATGAGTGCGAATAGCACGTCATTTGATGAGCCTTTAAAGGCTATAAGACAAAGGAAGGGGAGAAGGAGAGAAATGTGAGACAGAAAGTATATAAAAATGGATGGAGGAAGGAGACGAACACAGAGTCCAGCGCTAGGCATAGAATCTTCGGAGACGGGCTGCGTTCCATGGGTTCGGCTTGAGTCGGTTATCCGATGCATCTCGTAGGCGGTACGCTCCACCAGGCAGGACTTGGTCAATTATGAAGGGACCTTCCCACTTGGGCTTGAGTTTGTAATTTTTCTTGTCCGACAGGCGTAGAACTAATTCGCCAACGTTGTAATTTTTGGCCCGTACTTCTCTGCTTTGGTATCTTCGAGCCTGCTGTTGATAGAATGCGGAACGGGCTTTTGCCATGTCACGCTCCTCCTCCAATGCGTCCAAACTGTCCTACCGATCGAGCTCGGCTTCTCTTTCTTCGTACATGCGCACTCAAGGTGAGTCATGAATTATGTCGCAAGGCAAAACTGCCTCTGCGCCGTACACCATAAAGAATGGTGTGTATCCGGTGGTGCGATTCGGCATGGTCCGCAGCCCCAGAGTACGGAGTCGAGCTCCTCTACCCAGTGCGTGTTAGATTCCTTGAGGGACCGCACTAATCTGGGTTTGATGCCGCTCATGATAAGACCATTTGCACGTTCGTCCTGGCCGTTAGTTTGTGGGTGATAGACGGAAGCATAATCAAGCTTGATGCCCATGTTTTTGCACCAGAGTTTTACCTCGTCGGCCGTAAAGTTCGTGCCGTTATCAGTGATGATGCTGTGGGGGACGCCGTAACGGTGTACAACCCCGGATATAAAGTCTATCACCGGTCCGGATTCGGCCGTCTTAACAGGCTTGGCTTCTATCCATTTCGTGAACTTATCCACCGTGACCAGTAAGTTTTTTTGCTTGTGGGTTCCACCTTTAGGGGGTCCAACCATGTCAAGCCCCCAGACCGCGAAGGGCCAAGTGATGGGGATAGTTTGGAGGGCGGTGGGTGGCATATGGCTTTGGTTTGCAAAGAGCTGGCAACCGGCGCATCGTTGGACTAAGTCCTGGGCGTCTGCCCGGGCCGTCGGCCAATAAAAGCCTGTACGGAAGGCCTTGCTTACAAGGGACCGAGCTGCATCATGATGACCGCCGAGTCCGGCATGAATTTTAGACAGGAGGTTCCGCCCTTCCTCTTTGGAGATGCACCTTTAAAGGACTCCGGTAGTGCTTTTCTTATAAAGCTCTCCCTCGTGGACTTTGTAGGCTTTGGATTGCCGCACTATGCAGCGTGCCTCATTTTGGTCCTCGGGGAGTTCCTGCCTAGTAAGGTAGGCGAGGAATGGTTCTGTCCACGGGGCGATGACGGCCATTATTACGTGGGCTGAAGGTGTTATTTCATTGGCAGAGCCTCCGATTGTGTCACAATGTTCGGTGTCGGGCAGTGCGCTTGGGTCCGGGCTGTTATTGTTCGGCTCCCCTTCCCATACTACGGATGGCTTGAACAACCTTTCCAAGAAGATGTTGGGGGGGACTACATCGCGTTTTGCGCCGATGCGTGCCAGGACATCTGCCGCCTTATTATTTTCCCGGGCTATATGGTGAAATTCACGCCCTTCGAACCGAGCTGACATTTTTAGGATGGCGTAGCGGTAAGCTGCCATTTTTGGATCCTTGGCATCGAAGTCTCCATTTATTTGGGATATTGCGAGGTTCGAGTCCCCGCGCACCTCTAGGCATTGAGTGCCCATGGATACTGCCATCCGGAGACCATGTAAAAGGGCCTCATATTCGGCTGCATTGTTGGAGTCTGTGTACATAATCTGGAGTATGTATTGAACTGTGTCTCCTGTGGGGGACGTCAAAACGACGCCAGCCCCCAGTCCAACCAACATCTTGGAGCCGTCAAAATGCATGATCCAATTTGAATATGTGCCGTACTCTTTAGGGAGTTCAACCTCCGTCCATTCTGCGAGGAAGCCGGCCAAAACTTCCGACTTGATGGCTCGCCGTGGCTTATTAGTTATGTCGAACGGGAGGAGCTCAATGGCCCATTTTGCAATCCGGCCCGTTGCGTCACGGTTGTTTATAATATCGTTAAGTGGTACTTCCGAGGCTACTGTTATTGAAGACTCTTGAAAGTAGTGTCGTAGCTTCCGGGATGCCATGAATACCGCGTACGCAATCTTTTGATAATGCGGGTACCGTGATTTGCACGGAGTGAGGACAGCGGACACATAATAGACCGGCTTTTGAAGGGGGAATTTGTGTCCGTCCATTTCTCGTTCGATGACGAGTACTGCGCTTACAACCTGATGTGTTGCTGCAATGTACAATAGCATTGGTTCGCCAATGTTTGGCGCGGCCAGGACTGGGTTTGTTGCCAATATGGCTTTTATTTCGTCGAGTCCGGCCCTGGCTGCATCCATCCATTCGAAGTGTTCGGTGCGCCGAAGGAGGCGGTAAAGGGGTAGGGCCTTTTCTCCCAAGCGGGAGATAAAGCAGCTTAGAGCCGCCACGCATCCGGTTAACTTTTGTATTTGTTTGAGGTCCTTTGGGATATCCAGTTGCGATAGATCTCGGATCTTGGCTGGATTTGCTTCAATTCCTCTACCGGATACAATGAAGCCCAAGAGCTTTCCGGCTGGAACGCCGAAAACACATTTTTCCGGGTTGATCTTGATGTCGTATGTTCGGATGTTATCAAATGTGAGCCTCAAGTCGTCTACTAGAGATTCGACATGTCTTGTTTTGGCGACCACATCATCTACATATGCCTCCACTGTTTTGCCGATCTGGTTTGCCAGACATGTCTGAATCATGCGCTGATATGTTGCGCCGGCGTTTTTGAGCCCAAAGGGCATTGTGTTGAAGCAGAATGGGCCGTATGGTGTGATAAATGCTGTTGCGGCTTGGTTTGATTCTGCCATCTTGATTTGATGGTAGCCGGAATATGCATCGAGGAAACACAACGAATCGTGTCCTGCGGTAGCGTCGATAATTTGATCGATGCGGGGGAGGGGGAAGGGATCCTTTGGGCAAGCCTTGTTAAGGTCTTTAAAATCAACGCACAGGCACCAGGATTTGTCCTTCTTTGGTACCATCACTAGGTTTGCTAGCCAGTCCGAATGTTTTATATCTCTGATGAATCCGGCCTCCAATAGCTTTGCTAGCTCCTCTCCCATGGCCTGTCTCTTAGGTTCGGAAAAACGCCGAAGAGCTTGTTTGACAGGTTTGAATCCTTTTAGGATATTTAAGCTGTGCTCGGCCAACCTGCATGGGATTCCTGGCATGTCTGAAGGGTGCCAGGAGAAAATGTCCCAGTTCTCTCGTAGGAACTCTCACAGTGCGGCGTCTACATCAGGGTTTAACTGTGCCCTGATGGAAGCTGTTTTATTGGGATCCGTTGGATGGACCTGGAATTTGACTATTTCATCCGCCGGTTTAAAGGAGGCGGACTTGGATCTTTTGTCAAGTACCACATTGTCCCTATTCACCGTAGAGCGCAGCGCAGTCAGTTCCTCAGCCGCTAGGGCTTCGGATAGTGCCTCGAGGGCCAGTGCGGCTGTCTTGTTTTCGGCGCGGAGTGCTATGTCCGGATCACTAGCGAGAGTGATGATCCCGTTAGGCCCGGGCATATTGAGCTTCATGTACCCGTAATGGGGTATTGCTTGGAAGATTGTAAACGCTTCCCGCCCTAGCAGAGCGTGATAACTGCTGCTGAACAGAGCCACATGGAACGTGACCTCTTCGGACCTGTAATTATCCGGCATGCCGAAAACCACCTCTAGTGTGATTTTTCCTGTACAGCGCGCTTCCCGACTGGGGATTATTCCTCTAAAGGTTGTGCTGCTTCGCTCAATGCGGTTCAAGTCTATTTCCATTTTTTGAAGGGTTTCCTCATAAATGAGGTTCAATCCGCTGCAGCCGTCCATGAGTAACTTGGTAAGACGAAAGCCGTCCACTATTGGACTGAGGACCAATGCGGCTGGTGCTCGGGCTGTCCGGAATTTAGGTTCATCACTGGCATTAAAGGTAATAGCCTTGTCACTCCATGGGTTTATTGTTGCTACTTGGTAGACTTCGGCAAGGCTGCGGAGTGTCCTTTTTCGCATATTATTTGATGTGAAAGTCTCGAAGACTGTTAATACCGTATTGGTGTCTGTGGGGTGGATTTCTGTGGCCTCCGGAATTAGGAGATCTTCGCCAATTTTGGCCACCTGCCGGAGTATCCAACATGCTCTAAGGCCGTGAGTTGGTGTGGCGTCCTCTGTACTGTGAATTTTACAGGTTCCATTAAGCCATCCTTCCAGTACGGTTCCATGCCCTGTAGAGGGTTTTTGCTTTTTGGTGTTTGACCCAGGTGTCTGGCGATGATGCACCCTTTTATTTCGGACTGGGTTTGTATTCAGGGCCGGATCGTCCCAAAATTTTATTTCGGTTTTCCAGGCGCTTTCCATCGCACAGTACTTTCGTACAATGGACGCCAAGTCAGCGCAGCATGTAATATCATGGCGACTTATGGCGTTGAGGATTCCCTTGTCCGTGCAATTATTGCAGAAGATTGAGATTGCGTCTTCCTCGCGGCAGTCCCTTATCCTGTTCTTAACCAGGAGGAATCTGGCCCAGTAATGATGTACTGTTTCTTCAGGCTCTTGCCTGATTTGGGATAGATCGCTTATGTTGGGGTGGGTGGGTGGAATTAAATCTGAAGCCTCACCCAATCTAAGGCTCAGAGGCCGAGGAATTTCCGAACTCGAAAATTTGGATTCCTGGATGTTGTCCAATGACTCCAGCCCGTCGCCTGACTCTAAGTTCAGGTCTTGAGTGATATCCTCCCCTCCGCGGGTATCTGGCTTGGAGGGATCAGGAATCCGGACGTAGCTAGTCCTTAAGATAGATGAAGGGTCGCCGCACTGTCCCTCTACCACGGCAACGTGATGGGTGACTTGGGGAGAGTTAATCTCTCTCAGATCGGGTTTAGGCCCAATCTGGTCGTAATCCGTAGCGACTCCCAGGGCGGTGATGCGATCCAAGAGCTCGTTTATGGAGGAGATCTCCATTGGATCTAACTGCTCGGCGAGTTCCGAGCTAACATGAAGATTGTTTTCGATGGCTCGAGAGGTCATCGTCGGGGCAGAAGCCGAACAGGCGGTCATAAGAAAACCACCTAGCCAGAGGGTTTGGCCGACAGCCAAAGCTCCCTTAGCAACGGTGCCGTATTTAAAGACGGGGCGAGGCATCCTTCCTGATGGCGACGACACAGAGGAACTCTCAATGAAAGCACCAATGTCGGTGTCAAAACCGGCGGATCTCGGGTAGGGGGTCCCAAACTGTGCGTCTAGGCCGGATAGTAACAGGAGGCAAGGGACACGAAGTTTTACCCAGGTTCGGGCCCTCTTGATGGAGGTAAAACCCTACGTCCTGCTTGATTAATATTGATGATATGGGTAGTACAAGAGTAGATCTACCACGAGATCGAAGAGGCTAAACCCTAGAAGCTAGCCTATGGTATGATTGTTGTTCTGTATGTTGTCCTACGGACTAAAACCCTTCGGTTTATATAGACACCGGAGAGGGTTAGGGTTACACAAAGTCGGTTACAATGGTAGGAGATCTACATATCTGTATCGCCAAGCTTGCCTTCCACGCCAAGGAAAGTCCCTTTCGGACACGGGACGAAGTCTTCAATCTTGTATCTTCATAGTCGAGGAGTCCGGCTGAAGGTATAGTCCGGCTATCTGAACACTCCCTAATCCAAGACTCCCTCACCCGTGCACAAGCGGAAGCACTATGCTCCGCGCTGGTGATAAACAACTGAGGGCGGCTTCACGGTAGTACCAACCTCAGGGAGCCCCAGACCTCAGCGTCCGGCCTCACTGCACGCCTCCCCTCGGGAGAGCCGCGCGAGGGGGCTGGGCACGGGGGCTGCGCTCGGGTCACGCCCAAGCGTACGCCACCCAACCAGGTCTCCCGAACCAGGGGGCTGCGCTCGAGTCACGCCCAAGCGCACGCCACCCAACCAGGTCTCCTGGACCTGGTCGTCGCACGCCCCTCCCGAGCCAATCCTCGGCGAGGGCAAAGGTATAGAGATTGTTTGCACGTGAAGGGGGACTCCTGAGCATCGCGACTCAGGAGCCTAACTAGTCACGTAGCCCCTCACTCCTTGGTCCGTCCTGGTCTCCGGTCGGCCCAACGGCGTTTGAGGTATGCGCGGGGCCGGGCTCTGCCGATGTAGAACATTAACCTATCCTTGCGTACTCTCCCTATAAGCTGGTTGCGCGTCAATGGGGACTCCTAAGCATCACGACTCAGGAGCCTAACTGGTCACATAGCCCCTCACTCCTTGGTCTGTCCTGGTCTCCGGTCGGCCCAAGGGCGATTGAGGTATGCGCGGGGCCGGGCTCTCCCAACGCAGAACACAAAGCAAATAGGAAGAAAATCGCAAAATCTCGAAGCAAATATTACAAGACATATTGTGCTCACAATATCAAATGAAAGTTTTAACGCATCCATGAGGCCTGATGCGTATTGCAGGAATGAAATAGGAAAGCAGCCATAGGTCACCCCTCAACACCGCCATTGCCTGCAGAAGGTGCTCCTCCCTTGGTAGCGCCGTCTTCACCTGCACTGCTAGCTGCAGGATCGGTGGCATAGCCGGTCGAGGGCGCGAGGACGAAGCCGCGAAACTTCTTCAGGAGGGCATCCACCTGACCTTTCACGGCTGCGGCAGCGGCCACACAATGTTGATCAGCTACAGGCTCCAGCAGCTCGTTGAGACGAGCATTGAGGTCGCGAAGGTACAGATGGCTGAAGATACGCGTCAGCGCAGCTGGAGAAAGGACACGAGCCTCAGCCTCAGCCATGGACCGATGCCCTCCAAGACTTCCTCAAGCGCCTTCACCAAGTGGGGAAATAGCTGAGCAGGGCCATCCTCGTCGGTGGTCAGCGGCTTCTCCAGGCCCTTCTCATATAGTGACTTCAGCGCCACGCTGGACCTCTTCTCAAGAAGCAAGAAGGCCACGCAGTCTTCGGCCAGGACCTTCGCCATGGCGTCGAGCTCGGCCTCCCTCGCCTTCGCCTTCTGCTCCAGCTCCTCCAGTCAGCTACACTCCACGGCCCATGCCTTCGTCAGCTCCCCCAGCTCAGCATCGCAGCCGTTGATGGTGTCCTCCCAAGCCTTCATCTCCTCCTCCGCTTTGCGGTCATGTGCTTCTTTTGCGCGCTCGTCGCGCATGCTCTTCAGCTCACCCTCCAGCTTTCGACAGTGGTCGCGGGCGGCCTCGGCGTCCTTCAGCGCCGCCTCGCGATCGGCCGCAGCTCTGACGGCGGCCTGCTTCTCCTTCTCGGAGGCCGCCGCGGCCTGGCTCAGCGACGCTCGAATTGCCGAGTCGGAGTGAAGCCAGCCTGAGGCCAGCTCCAGGCGCCCGGCCACTAGGTGCGGGTCCGCGCTTAGGAGGTCTTCTCGTAGCTTGGCCTTCCCCGAGAAGACACGCTCCAAGACTTCGGAGGGAGCGGGAGAATTTGGGGCCAGAGGCGCAGCAGGAGGAGGAGGCGATGTCGTTACCAGAGCCTGGAAGCTCGAGGGCTCCGGAGCCCTTGGGACCTCATCAACCAAACTGGGTACCGACACTTCCGGAGCCGGCGGGGCCATGTGGGCTAATTCCTCCTGCCGATGCTCCTCTTGGCCTCGCGAGGGCGACCGGGCTGGGGAGGTGCAGGTGCTGTCGCCTCTCTTCTCCGCAGAGGGGGGCACGAGCCTGATCAACCTCCTTCCTCTTCTTCGTCTTCAGCTCACCCTCCTTCCTCTTCTTCGCTGAAGAGACCAGCCTGATCAACCAAGGGAGAATGTTAGAAAATAGCAAGTACAAGCAGGAACAAAACGAAGCTCGAAGCACTTACTGATCACTGCGACATAGTCCACCTTCCTCTTTGGGAGCCTGAAACCCGAAAGCATTGGGGCCTGAGGAGTGGGAAAATGGGCTCCGAGGGCAGAAGATGGGGCAGAAGATGGGGCAGCAGAAGGGCCGGAGCCAGCCCTAGGCGGTACCGAGTCGGAGGCAGCATCTCGAGAGACCAGCGACGATCTACCCCTTGTCAGACTGGGGCACCTCCGTCGGCAGTTCCAAGCGTGGATGGACGCACTTGGCACTCATCATGACCCATTTGGCCCTGATGTTTTCAACCCTCTTCCCGGTGTTCGAGATCGTGTTGGCCTGGCCGGCCGCGATGAAGTTGGCGCACCCGGAGATATGGCCGCCGGTGAGGCGGAGGAAGAAGAAGTGGCGCAGTAGTGCCACAGACGGCATCACGCCCAGGTATGCCTTGCAATAGTAGGCGAAGATAGACAAGAGAAGAATGGAATTGGGATGGAGATGTAATGCCTGCAGCCCGAAGTGGTCGAGGACCTCGAAAAAGAAATCAGAAAAGGGGGGAACCAACCCAGCGGCGATGCTGCTCGTGAAGAAAGGGAAGAAGGTGCTTCCCTTAGGCTCCGGCGCGTCGGAGGCAAGCTGGAGCTCCGTCTTCCCCCTCTCATTGCTCTCCCTCGCCGTTAGCAAGCGTGTGGCAGCTAGGTTCTTCTCCGTGACGTTGGGCACATCGAGGGCTGGCTCGAACCAAGCCAGCGCCAGGGAGGACTTGACCTTGCGCGGCGCCATTGGTCGTAGATGCGGAGCGAGGTTGGAGCAGATCTGGAGGTTTCAGCAGCAAGGAGCGAGAAAAGGGATCTGGAGCAAGGTAAGGAAGAAGCAATGAAGGCACACACTGTCTGCGCCAGCCTTTTTGTCAAGACAGGCAGTTGCTGAGGCAGCGTGGGGAGGCGGAGACGCCCACGTCGAATCAACCACCACACATCAACCGAGGCCGTAGGCTTTTGGGGCCCGTGGCGCTCCGTGCTTGACCTTTGGCTTTGCCTCGAAGCCAAGCCCGACCGTGCCTTGGGCCAGGGGGCTACTGTCGGTGTTCTGGGAACGGGGATCCCCAGACTTGCCTGCCTGCGGCCCACGACGTGGCTGAGCTAGTAGGTCTGTACGGCCCATCTTCATCAACGAGGTATTCAAGACCCTCGCGAGGGGCCAAGCCTCGTGAGGCGGATGACGCAAGACCTCCTTAGGAGCGGCCTCGCCGGGCAGGCTCACGAGGGGCAGAGAGATCAAGGCAAGGCAAACCTCGCGAGGTCCTCGTGATGTGAGCCATGACGATCGAGACCAGGCGGGTGCCTGCGCGCGCATCGTCCTTGCTTCCTCTTTGGTGCCAAGGGGGCAAGCGCAGGTGTGGAGTATCGAGGCATCAAGGAAAGGTTTCCATATCGGTGCAATGCGACCAAGACCAGCAGGACGGCAAGACAGAGGTCACCATGGAGCCCAAGACGGCTTCACCACCAGAGCCTTTTGCAGACGAAGACTACTTTTGTTAGGATAAGCTGTACTAGCTGTCCCCTTTCAAATTGGCCGTCGTTTGCTCCCTTCCCCTCAATATTTGGGGAGAGGACCAGGGCCTATATGAGTAGAACTAGCCACCACAGTAGGGGAGATGGGGAAAGAGGGAGAACTCATTCAGAGGCATCTCACCCACACAAGTTCGCCAAGCACAAGAACACCTCAACCTCAGGAGGTTGTTCTTCCCCTTGTACTGTTCATCATCAGCCAAAGAGGCAATCCACCACCACCACACTGGAGTAGGGTATTACACCACAACGGTGGCCCGAACAAGTATAAATCTTATGTCTTTGTGTTGCAAGTTCATGGAGTTCATCCGCGAGAGCTTAGCGAGCTAGGGGGTGGATCGATAGGGAGAAAACCTTCGCGCGCACCCCAGTGCTCAAAACTCGAGGGTTTCGCTGGAACCCGTGATCCAACAGAAGTTTAAGTTGAGTGACGGTAGAGTTTGTATATGGTTGTTGCGTTGTAAGCACTCATTTTATTTTTATGCTAACCTGCTAATGGTTGTGAGAGTAGATGGCTCCAGTGCCATATCCGTCCCAGTTGCAGATGATGCCGTACACGTCGCCGCATCTCCTCCATAACGTGTGGCGTCGGCTGTACCCTCTCCGTGATGACCCAGTCTATCATGTGTACCGGGAGCATCTAGCAGATTTAGTGTATGAGTATCACACAGTGGTTACTCTGCGCACTAGTTCCAATTCCAGCACTTACACTCGTACTTCTCGGAGCGGTTTCGCTTCTACCGCTTCTCAGGCTGTTCAGTTTGCTGCATTTGAGGTCCTTGTCAAGCTTCGTTATAATGAGGTCCGGATGCAGAACCACCCAGGTTTCTACTACTATCCCTCGCTGCACGACAATGGTCGTGTCCGTTTCCCTATCATTGATCCGGAGTCTGATAGTGTTGCTAGCCATCTTTCTCATTATATCACTTCTAGCTACCTTATGATCCACGAGCTGGCTCGAGAGCTGACTCGTCCTCGTTCTGCTTTAGCCACTAGTAGATCTTTCACCACTCCATCCTCTATGGGGTTTACTCCTTATATTCCACCCAGCTCTAATTCACCCCTTTCACCAGTTACTCCTCCGAGTAGTTCGGGCACCTCGACCGTGAATCCTCTCAATGCTCCTCCTGAGTGGGTTTCACTTCTCACTACTCCCGTAGCTTCGACGCTTCACCCTGCACCTGCCCCGCAGGGAGAGCCCTCGAGGTAGCGTCATCGTGTTATCATTAACCCGGAGGTTTCCGTTAACACCACTAGGGAAAAGCCAATACACAGAATCTTACCAGTAGCGCGCCTGCTCGCTCACAAACCACGCTGCTGAAATGAATGTCTCAGTAGCGCGCCCACTCTAAGACGCGCTACTGCTATAATTGCCACGATGCCGCCGTGAGGCTAGTTCTAGCAGCAGCGCGCTTGTATGAAGAGCGCTACTGCTACGGACCATAGTAGTAGCGCATTTACACAATAACCGCTACTGCTAAGTTTACTAAAAAAATTAGTCCCACCTCGCTTCGTGAAGAGAGTTTGTACCACCTTAAATATGTTACTTCTCAAACTTTCACAACCACTTGGTCTTCATTGAACTCTATGTGTAAAATTTGTGGCCGCAATATGAGTCTTCAGCAGTTCCTAAACTGGTGAGGACTCATATTGACAAATCAGATTGTACACAAAAATATCATTGATGATCAATGTATTTTTGATGTCTATTTTTACATGCTGACACATAGCAGTAGCGCGCTCTTTGTGAAAGGCGCTACTGCTAGGTCGTTTAGCAGTAGTGCCTTTTGCTATAGCGCGCTACTGCTAAGACATTCCATCTCCCCCACTCTCCGACCTATCCGATCCACTCACACTCACTCGATCTCCCCCTCAACCCCCCATGCCGGTCCTCCCCCGTCGCCCCTCCTCCGATCTGCACCGCCGCCACCTCCTACTCCTCGCTGAACTCGGTACCAGCCTCCTCCTCCGTCCTCCCTCTAGTCGCCGCTGGCCGGCCCCTCCTCACTCTGCCTTCCTTCTCCGTCCTCCCTCCACTCGCTGCCGGCTGGCCCCCCTCGCTCCGCTTCCTCCTCCGTCCTACTCTCTTCTCCCTTCTCGAGTCGCCCCTCCTTCTCCCTCCTCCCTCTTCCATCCACAACCCCTCCTCCCTGCTACATTTTGATTTAGTAGGCTAGTTGATTTAGAACATTTTAATTTAGTTGGTTTAGTATGTAGTTGATTTACTTGATTTAGAACATCTTGATTTAGTTGATTTAGTAGGCTAGTTGATTTAGTAGGCTAGTTGATTTAGTTGATTTAGAACATTTTCATTTAGTATGCTAGTGGATTTAGTAGGCTAGTTGATTTAGTTGATTTAGTATGCACCATTTTATTGTTATTTTTCTGTACATGGATAGATAGATGCTTTTGTTTTTTTAATAAGTTATTTTTTGGCAAAATGTAGGTGCCAATTTGGTTAAATTTGCCACTTGTTTTTTTAATCAATTATCTTAGGCAATAAGGGCCAGATGAGATGAAATGTCTTGGTAGTTGGTACCCTTATTTGGTAGATATTTGTGAAAAGTTTTTTCGGCAATAGGTGCCACCGAAATGCTTTGTCCATAAAATTGCTTCTCGCGGAAGAACCAAAAATATCACATGCTACTGTTTTTCTTTCCTGTGAAGTGAATCATTAATCCTTTGCTCATATTGCTTTAGGAAAATGGCGCCACCACCACCACCACTATGTCGACTGTGCAAGTCAAGGTGCACCAGCAGCCTTGCAACTGGCAAGATGTTCGGCATCTACTTCCAGCCGAGTTTTCGTGATGCGGCGGTAAGAAATTAGATGAAATGTAACAACTATTTTATTTTTAGTGTTGGCATTACTGCATTGTGTCATTTTGCTTTTTTTACACAGATCGTCCCATGCAATGTGAGGTTGAAATTCAACAAGCTGACAGGAGACACTGTGACATTTGAGGCTCCTGGGGGCCGTACACTATGGAGGTCGACAAAGGATGCAATATGTCGCAGATCAGCGGAGATGGATGGGCTCGTTTCCTTGCCCACATGCGTCTTACTGGTGGTGAGTTGATCAGCTTCTCCTTTAGAGAAGAAAGACCCAAGCTGGCAGTCATTTATCTCAACCTGGTGGAAGATGACGAAGATGATGAAGATGACGAAGATGATGAAGATGACGAAGATGATGAAGATAATGAGGACCCACTCGATGAAGATGATGAGAACCCATTTCATGAAGCCATCGTAGCTCAAAGAATGAGGCTGAGCGAGGAGGAGGTGTGCAACCTATGGGACATAATTCTGCCACGTGATGACTTTGTCGGGGTGCCATTCGTGACCCGCCTGACAAGTACCATGGTCGATCGACATGAAATGGTATGTTATACATACTGCCTGTAGTAATTTGATGATATATATATGCTTTATTGTTATACTTACAAATGCAAATTATTCGATGATATGCTTAGTGAATCCGATGATATGCTTAGTGTAGAGTCCAATGATATGCTTTGTGGAATCTAGTCGATGATATGCTTTAGTGTAGAGTCTGATCACATGCTCTTATTAGTGTAGAATCCAATGAACTATTAATAGTGTAGATAATCCATATATACTTATTAGTAGAATTCATGATTAGTTAGTACAAATGCGTAGTACTGTGTATTTTGATAGTGTAGAAATCTAGACTTAATAGAAATATATTTGCAAGAGTATGTGTGAGGCTATTTATTAATTGATATGTTTTCCTTATTCAGAAATTGCCAAAGAACCTATATGTGAGTTGTGGTATCGAGCCTGATGAAGAAGGCTCGGCTGGAGTACACCTTACCACAAGGGGCTCCGTCGCCACCTGTACTTACCGCATGGACACAGACGGTCGCACACACTTAGACTCGGTTGGGTGGAAGAGATTCCTCGTTGGCAAGAATCTTCGTGTTGGACATGCCATCCTAATTACTATCAGGAACACCCACCGCCCAGGCTTGAGGATGATGATCGTCGTCGATATCATCTAGAACTACATGTGTGTGTGTGTGGCTATATCATCTAGAACTACATATGATGATCGTAATCGATATCATATAGAACTACATATGATGATCGTCATCGATATTATCTAGAGCTACATATGATGATCGTCGTCGATATCACCTTGTACTGCTTGAGGATGCATGTTGAGTATATATGAAATTATTATCTAGTACTCCCTCGGTTCCAAATTACTTGTCGTGGTTTTAGTTCAAATTTGAACTAAAACCACGACGAGTAATTTGGAACCGAGGGAGTACTACCTAGTACCTATAATGCTTTATGAAATTGATATCTAGTAGTACCTAGTATCTAGAAATTGCTGTTTATTGAAGCTGAAATGGGGTAGGAAGCCGGGGGGAAATGATGAAATATATAGCAGTAGTGCGGGGCAAGGAAATCGCTACAGCTAATTAATAGTAGCGCGTTCCGAAAACGCGCTGCTGATACAGTCCAGAGTAGTAGCGCGTGTACGGACCGCGCTACTACTAACATTTAGCTGTAGCGCCTTATTGGTAGCGCGGCTGCCCGCGCTGCTAATAGCCCCAAAACCTGCGCTACTACTAGGGTTTTCCCTAGTAATGTAACGTCGTCAGTTCAGGATCCGAGTCCGCTTCAGGAGAGGACCCCGGAGCACTAGCAGAGCAGTAGAGCTTTAGAGTATCCGCAGTCGTCAGGATGATGTACGGATGTAGTCGTAAGAGTCATGATGTTTCATTTCCTGTATGAGAGTAGTTGAACCTGGCATGTTGTTTACCTTTCATGTATGAATGTATGTATAATTATGTTGGGACTTTATTTTTTATTCGTTGTATTTTCTTCGTTATTTCCTTTTCTCTCGGGATTTGTTGCTGGCTTTTCCCCAATTTATTTTTGGATCTTTCTCATCTCGGTTGCGTTGCCTTGGGAAAATCCACAATAGGATGCCGCGGGGAGGCAGTAGTAGCGGCGCTCATGAGGATGCTCCTGTTTGGTGTTCTGCACAACAGGCAGGACACTCCCCCGAGCCGTACGTTCCACCACCGCCTCCACCTCCAAATCCGCCTTCCACCGAAAAAATTCTGTGTATGTTTCAGGAAAGGAGGAATAATGATCTGATTGAAGTATTCAGAAGTGTGCAAGCTGTGGTTGGACAGAATGGAAATCAGGACGGTCATCACTCCAAGCTGTCAGATTTTCAGAGAACCAAGCCTCCCTGTTTCAGTTAGGTTATTGATCCCTTGGATGCACATGATTGGTTTTGAACCGTTTAGAGGAAGCTTGAGATTGCTTGTACTGAAGAAGATGATAAAGTTCCATTTGCAACTCATTATCTTGAAGATGCTGCTGCCATATGGTGGGAAATGCAAAAGCCATGTGGCCTGCTGATGAAGAAATCACCTGGGAAAAATTCAAGGATCAGTTCAGGAAATATCATATTCCTACTGGAATTATGAAGGTTAAGCATCATGAATTTATCGCACTCCTCCAAGGAAATCAGTCTGTGGGTGAATATTTGCAAAAATTCAATCATCTGGCCCGTTACTCCCTTTATGACATGGCCACCGAAGAAAGAAAGATTGATAGATTTCTTCAGGGGTTAAACCCGCAGCTCCGATGTACACTTAGTATGTTTGATTTCCAAGATTTCCAAACTCTGGTGAACAAGGCTTTCATTGCTGAAAGGGAGCACAAGCTCATAACGGACAATAGGCCTGCTAATAACGATCACAAGTGCAAGTTTGAGCCAAGGAAGGAAGGGCAACCAGTGCAAAAGGCTCGTACCTGACAGCTGACTCGGGTGGAATTCAAGCCCAATTGGCAACAGAATGTTAACAAGACCACCACCCAAGTCAAGAATGTCGTGACCAACCCAGTGCACGTGGAGCGCCAGCGCAACAATTCTTGCTTCAGTTGTGGGCAAACCGGACATTATGCCACACAGTGTCCCAATAACGGCAAGACAAGTGCACTAATCAGGCCACAAGTCAACTTTATGGAGTCATGCCTGACCCAGCACAACATCACTAGGCACGTTCATCACCTCTCCGTAGATGAAGCCCAAGAGAACCCTGGAGTTGTCATTGGTATGTTTTCTGTTAATAACATACCTGCTGTAATTCTATTTGACTCTGGGGCTTCCCACTCTTTTATTTCTTAGAGTTTTGTTGCCCAAAACAAATTTCCTTATTCGCTTTTGGGCAAGATTATGCTGGTACAAACCCTGAGATCCTTAATCAAGAGCAATCTGGTCTACTGTGATATGGAAACCAACATCAACGGAGTCTGTTTTCCAACTTCCTTGGTAATCATTGAGTCTGTAAAGTTGGATTTTATCTTGGGCATGAATTGGTTGACCCAATATCAAGTATGCATAAATTGCGTGACCCGAGAAGTCACTTTGACCAGTAAGAAAGGGCAGGCTACCAAGTTCTATACTCGTAGAAGCATACCCAAGAAAGAAATGGTCTTCACCGCTGTGGCTGGTGAGTTGGAATTAATACCTGTGGTCAGTGAGTTTCCTGATGTATTTCCAGAAGAACTGCCAGGCATGCCACCAGATCGGGAGCTTGAGATTGCAATAGATCTTCTGCCTGGAACCGCATCGTTATACAAGAAGTATCACCGGATGCCTTCATCAGAATTAGTAGAGCTAAAGAAACAGCTTGATGAAATGCTCCAGAAAGGATATATCCGTCCCAGCTCTTCACCATGGGGATCACCCGCTATCTTCGTGGATAAGAAGGATGGCAGCCTCCGCATGTGTGTGGATTACCGTCAGCTGAATGATGTCACCATCAAAATAAATATCCACTACCAAGGATCGATGACTTGTTTGATCAACTAAGTGGCGCCAAAGTATTCTACAAGATTGATTTAAGGACAGGATATTATCAGCTCAAGATTAAAAAGGAAGATATTCCTAAGACCGCATTCACCACTCGGTACGGTCTTTATGAATATACAGTTATGTCCTTTGGTCTCACCAATGCCCCTGCTTTCTTCATGCATATGATGAACAAAGTATTCATGGACTTCCTCGATAAGTTCGTGGTAGTCTTCATCAAGGACATACTTATTTACTCAAAAAGTGAAGGAGAGCACAAAGAACATCTCCGAGCAGTGCTACAACGACTCCGTGACCATCAGCTATACGCCAAATTCAGTAAATGCGAGTTTGGGCTCAAACAAGTGGGATTTCTTGGACATGTTCTATCCGCCAAAGGTACTGCCGTGGACCCAAGAAAAGTAAAAGATGTGCTCGATTGGTTGCCACCCACAACCGTATCACAAATCCGGAGTTTTCTTGGATTACCCGGATACTACCGTCGTTTCTTTGAAGGGTTTTCCAAGATTGCTAAACCCATGACGGAGCTGCTAAAAAACGATAAGAAGTTTGAATGGACCGAGTACTGTGAGAAATGTTTCAATGAGCTAAAGATACGGCTGACGACCGCACCAGTGTTGACGCTTCCAGATATCTACCGTAGTTTTGATGTGTATTGTGACGCCTCCAGACAAGGTCTTGGATGCGTACTTATGCAAGACAGCAAGGTGGTAGCATATGCATCGCGACAGCTACGACCCCACGAGGGAAATTATCCTACTCATGATCTGGAATTGGCCGCGGTGGTTCATGCTGTAAAAATTTGGAGACACTACCTCATCGGGAAGAGGAGCCAAATTTTTACCGACGATAAAAGTCTCAAGTAAATATTTACTCAGCCATATTTAAACCTCCATCAACGAAGATGGCTTGAGTTAGTCAAGGATTATGATCTTGGAATAAATTACCACCCGAGTAAGGTGAACGTGGTTGCCGATGAACTCAGACGAAAGCCTGTTAGCCTAAATGTCATATTGAAATCCTTGCCTCCTGAACTTCAAGAGGAGATTGCTCAGCTCAACTTGGTCATAGTTGATGCTTATTTTGGAAGTTGCACCTACACTTGAGGAAGAGATCCGCAAGGCCCAGCCAGCTGACACCGTCCTGTAGAAACATGCCAGGAGTATGGTAGCAGGACAGACTTCGGATTTTTCAAAGGACCAATTTGGTACCCTCCGATTCCGTGGAATGATTTTTGTACCCAGCCAGGCGGACTTAAAGAAGAAAATCCTGTCAGAAGCACACGAATCTTTATTTTCTATTCACCCTGGAGGTACGAAAATGTATGAAGACCTCCGACAAATATTCTAGTGGGATGGAATGAAGAAAGACATTGCCTATTTTGTGTCATGTTGCGACACATGCAACAAGGTGAAGGCAGAGCATCAGAAGCCAGCCGGACTTCTCCAACTGCTGCCAGTTTCACAATGGAAATGGGATGATGTCTGCATGGATTTTATCACAGGTCTACCTAAGACTCAGCGAGGCAATGATGCAATCTTGGTCATAGTGGACACCTTAACCAAGGTGGCTCACTTTATCTCGATCAGAACCACATATCGAGAGGATCAACTTGCACAACTATATGTATCCAGAATAGTCAGTCTGCATGGAGTACCCCAAACAATCACTTCCGACCGAGGGTCAGTTTTTACCTCCACTTTTTGGTCCCGTGTCCATCAAGCCTTGGGGACAATGCTAAAATATAGTACCGCTTATCATCGTTAGACTGATGGACAGACTGAGTGGGTAAACCAAATACTCGAAGATATGCTACAAGCCTGTGCTTTGGCCCAAGGGCCTAAATGCGAAGACTGCCTGCCGTATGCCGAGTTCTCTTATAACAACAGCTTCAAGACCGGTCTAAAGATGTCACCGTATGAGGCTTTGTATGGCCATAAGTGCCGCATTCCTTTAAATTGGTCTCAAACTAGAGATATCCGTATTTTCGGAACAGATCTCATGATGGAAGCTGAGAAGCAAGTTAAGGAAATCCGAGACAGATTACAATTGTCCAAATCGCGGCAAAAGAGTTATTATGATGCAAAGAACCGAAAGATCAGTTTTGAACCCGGGGAACACGTATATCTCCGAGTCACTCCTATGAAAGGAGTCAAGAGATTCTAGACTCATGGAAAGTTGGCCCCCAGATTTGTTGGTCCATTTCCAGTTATGTCCAGAGTGGCTACTGTTGCATATCAGTTGGAACAACCCCCTGAATTGCTGGAAGTGCACAATGTGTTTCATGTTTCACAGTTGAGGCGATGCATATCGCCGCTTGAGAAAAAGACTGCTATGACTGAAATATAGTTGGCAAAGGATTTAACATATGAAGAGAGACCGGTCAGAATTTCGGATCAGATGGAAAGGGTCACTCGTAGTAAAGCAAGAAAATTTTACAAAGTTCAGTGGGAGCATTACACAGAGGCAGAATCAACTTGGGAACAAGAAGAATTTCTAAAGGCACATTATCCAGAATGGTTTTCCCAAGCAACCGAATCTCGAGGACGAGATTCATCCTAAGCGGGGGAGGTTTGTGACAACCTGGATTTTGCCCTCTTCCCTATGTCTGATTTTCATTTGATTTGGTTTTGGAATCTGGAGTTTTGAATCTTTTCATATGGACTTAAACACTTGTGTACCCCTTGACTTTCACCCAAGTGCCTCATTTCCCTCTCTAACTATCACTTTCTCTATGGTTCAACTCAAAATAATATCTTGAATATTTTCTTAAATGAAAAATATTCATTTCCCTCTCTTAAACCCAAGCTAGCTCAATGTGCTCCAAAGCAACCCCAATTTTCTTGCCCACAAAAATCAGAGAAAATTCCTAAATATTCTTTGAACCCTAGGGCACCTTCCTGAGCAAAAATATTTCATCACTTTTTGGAATATTTTTGCTTCATAAAATATTTTCTGTTCTGGACAGAAATGGTAGTTTCTACAGCAACTACCATTTTACTTGATCCATTGTGGCTGATTTTTCTTGTGCATCATTACCTTAGTAGAGGATTGCTAACCTCCAAAGCCCAGCTCTCAACTCCCATTAGTTTGACCACAATAAGCTCTCAAAGTTACTGACCATAAACTTACCAGGAAGTTGAAATCTATTATACTGCGTCTGGGTCCAAACCAAAGTGTGGTAGCCGCTAAAACTACCACGAACTACCTGCCAGACATGAAGTTTGGGCTTAGGTCGACCTGAGGTCAGAGTTCATGCGGTGACCGTGTTCGTCCAGGCGTGCTGGCATACGGCCGACACGCTCTATGACGCGCCCGACCCTCTGTTGATCGCGTGCTCGCTTCCTCGCCTGCCTAAACTTGCCAAACCTTGCCACAATCATCGTCTCGATCTTCTTAACTCCCTCCTGAAGCTCTCTGACGCCGGAGCTCACCGCAGTGAGCATGGGTGCGATCCGGCCAATGCAACAGTGCGCTGCACACTGTGCTTGTTGTCACCCTCATGCCCCTATGCCCGTCTCCGCTCGCCCACAGTTCTTGTGTGAGCTGTGTCACCTTCTCCCTCACTCACTAATGCCGTTCGTCGCCGGGTGCCGTGTCCAGGTGTCCTCCGGCAGAGCCTGATCCCACCTCGATGCTCGGCTATAAATAGAGCCCTCCTCAGCCTCCTCGAGCACCATCCACTACTCCCACACACTCCACGATCTCGTAGAAAGCCGTAGCCCGGCCAGGCAGGCCGCGGGCCATCGTCTTCGAGCTCGAGCTCGCCGGCGATCCCCTCGGGTCGTCTGCATGGCTCCAGCCCCTACCAGGCCCGGGCAACCCTTCCAGGGCCTCCGTCGTGCCTCGGTGGTGTCGTTCCGCCCGATTGGAGCCCCTGGTGTCGCTTCTGGTCACCGTCGTCTTCATCTCCGGCGACCTCTGCTTCCTGTCTCCGCTAGAGAGGCTGATTCCGACGCCGTCCGACCACCCCTAGCTAACCTACGGGTACGGGCAGCTGCATCTCCGTCTCCTCTTTCGATCCCTCCCTCTAATTCTAGCCGAGAGGCTCTCCTCGCCGGCGTCTGCTCCAGCGGAGCTGCGCTGCCCTCTGTTTCCCTCTCCCCCTTCCCCTCACCTGACTAGCGGGGCCCGCTAGTCAGCCACTCTATACACGCGAGAAGCAGTACGACTAGTGGCGCTCGCAAGGTTTACGCCTTCGACGTTAGCCCCCCCACTTATGTTTCTATTTAAATTCAAATTTAATTTTGTCCAGAGAGCTTCAAACAGCCACAACCTTTTAACCATAAGTCCAAATGAATTGATTCTTGTTGCATTCTGTTCTTTATGAAGAAATCTAGCAGCTCACCAAAAATGAGATTTTTCTCTACTGTATAGATTTTCTCGTGAATTTCAGAAGGGTTCTTGATGTTTTCTTTTTGTGTTTATAAATATTTTCAAAAAGTGAAGCTTGTCTTGAGGATCACCAGGAGGATTGTGAACCTCATCTGCACTAAGGCAAGCCACAACATCATTTTCATGGTGCCATTACAATATTTGTGATTTTTGTTTCAACTTGAATGAATGATTTAATCCATGCATTTAAATCACTATTATACTATTTATATCCTGTTGACTGCTTGTTTAAGTTTATATGCTTACTTTACAGAAGTTAGAAACTAACTAAGTTGGCTGAATAACTAGAAGAAATAGTTGTTATGAAGAAGTAATATGGTTATGGATATACGTAATTATTTTGAGTATTTTCTTGGAGTAGAAAAATGATAAATTTTCTAAGTAAATATTCTATTTAAAGTGATGGTTAATCATAACCAGAGAAGTGTTATGAGTTGTGATGTGTATGCTTAGTGTCGATATAGTTTCCCCAGTTATTTCCGATGATACATGATGCATATATTCCTGTTGCATTTTCATGGCATATTATGACACCGGTTCCTTTCACCTTAAGTTGAACCTGATAATAACTCAACTTGAATATATTGTGACTGGGTCATTGTGCCACTAAATCGAGTTTTCCCAGTGCAACCACATTTGTCTTTATGGGAAGGACTTTATTCAGTCCATTGTCATGCCTCTGGTCAGTGCCTCCATCGAGGGAAGGTTATGGGCGTGCGGTACCCTGGCCCGGTAAGCAGACATAACCTTGTGTGCCCATTGTTGATGTTATGGTACCTTGTCCCCATATGGGACCGTTACGTTTGGCCACGACGGTGGCCGTTGGTGTCTTTGGAAGACACGGGGCCACCCAGGACTA
The DNA here is from genome assembly GCF_056163025.1 of Triticum urartu. Lineage (NCBI taxonomy): Eukaryota > Viridiplantae > Streptophyta > Magnoliopsida > Poales > Poaceae > Triticum > Triticum urartu. The sequence continues at coordinate 447,731,154 of NC_141876.1, forward strand.
GCCCAGTGGGGAGTGAGTCGGAGTGTGTCAGGACCCCGATTCTAAGTCAAACCGATCTAGCCTATAACACCTCATATCACTTTGCGGCCTCACGCACGGTATTCCCACGGGTGTCGCCTTACCATGGCCCGGGACCGTTTGCGCCTTTTGGCTCACGTATATGATAGTGTCGCTAGCATCCACATGACAGAGAACCTGGGCCGACATGACTAGTCGTGAACCCAAAGTGGCACTAACTTACGGGAATAGGCATACATGAATCAACATCGAGCATGTCGGTCAGTAGCGTGTGAATCTGGGCTGTAGCACTAGGATAACAGGACTCCAGGAACCCGGGCTGTAGCATGCTAGGCAGGACTCTGTATGTCACCAGGTGACATTGCCCCGAAGGGATAGACACAGGAACGAAGTGAATCACATGCCGGCCAGTAAAGTGTTTCGGAGCAGTAGTGCTGGGCTAGCAGGACTCCGGTGAACCGGGCTATAGCGGACTACTATGGCTCATGGAAGCACAAGACTACATTTCCCCATAAGAGAGGCTACCAAGGATAAACAACTAGGTTGTCGGATCCCACACATACCAAGCATTTCAATCATACACACAATATGCTCAATATGTGCAATACAACATGGCATCACAACAAGACTCTACGACTCGGAGTATTTATTCATTAGGCTCCGAGGAGCGAGATATTACAAGCATGGGTCTCATGACCCAACATACAGAGCATACAAGCAACAAGCACAAGCGGAAGCTTAACATGTCTGAGTACAGACATCTACAAATGAAAAAGGCTGAGAAGCCTGACTATCTACAAGACCCTCCCAAGGATACAAGATCGTAGCTGAGGTAACAAGCTAAACGTCGAAGTCCACGCGGAACTACTAGCGAGACTGAAGTCTCTCTACAAAACATAGAATAGGCAAACGTGAGTACAAATGTATCCAGCAAGAGTTACATCAGAACTAACTACATATGCATCGGTATCAACAAAGAGGTGGTGGATTTTGACTGCAGCAAGCCAGCTTTGACTCGGTGGCTATCCTGAACTACGACTGCAAGTAACTCTGTTGAGGTGTCGCACACGAGTCCACATATTCACCATATCAATACTCCACTATGGATTCGCTCCCGTCTCCCTACGAGAACGCCATCCATAGCACTCACGCTTATCTTGTGCATTTTAGAGTATCCACTTTCACTTGTCTATGAACTATGCAAGGGGTTCAAGTTTCCATATCCGAGGAATCCGGCTATTCAAATAGATAATGATAACCCTGCAGGGGTGTACTTATTCACACACGCTCTCGCCACTTACCACCGTGTACACATCGTGTATCTCGGCAACCTTCAAGCGGAAGCCTGGCGAGGGAGTCGGCCACGACCTGACTAACCAACAAGTCTCTAGTCTAGGTTTATCGCCTACTCGGGTTCCATCCGCAAGGAGATCCGGTCGGGGTGTCGCTCACGGCCCCAAACGATGTGTGCAGGGTTCCCAAGCGCACCATCCGGGTGCCACTTGGTACACCGTGCCACTGTGCCTAGTCTGTCCCAGGCCCACCTGTACCGGGTTCCACTTGGTAGACTACTAACACTACTTACAAACACCAGAAACTAGTTGCAGCTCATGGACAGAAATCGAGTTGATTAATAAGCCGAGAGGGGCCGAGTTACTGGAACCCAATGTGTGGTAGTAACGGTTCATGGATCACAAACACAGAACTCAGTTCCTGAGGACGGCTACAATGAGACAACCCACCATGTACTCCTACATGGCCTCTCACCGCTACCTTTACCAAATTGTGTTCACACACTTAGCTCACATATGGTAGGACATGTTCATCACCATTCCAATTCATCCCTGATGAATCAGACCTGACTCAACTCTAAGCAGTAGCAGGCATGACAAACTAGCATGAATGAGTAGGCACATCAGGGCTCAAACAACTCCTACTCATGCTAGTGGGTTTCATCTATTAATTGTGGCAATGACAGGTCATGCAGAGGAAAGGGGTTCAACTACCGCAGCATGTAATAGTTGAATCGTTGTTGTCCTAATGCAGTAAAAGTGAGCAGGAGCGAGAGAGTGGGATTGTATCAAAATGAACAAGGGGTTTTTGCTTGCCTGGCACTTTCTGAAGATAGCATAGTTCTTCATCGGTGTCATCGAACACATCGTCGGAAGCACGTCTATCGAGAGGGGACAATCACCGGCAACTGAGAAAGAACACAATCAATGCAATGCCACAATATGACGCATGATCATGACATGGCAATATGTTGTGATTTGAGCTAATGCATCTAGCTATGATTTAAATGAAGTTGGTTTGAATACGTGATTCAAATTCCAACTACATATATGATTATTTAAATGCCCTTTATTTGTTTTGTTCAAAACAGAGGACAAATATTGTTCAAACATGCATGAAAATGGTACAGATGGATTCCTTGAATTTTCTGCTCATTTTTCATAAATAAATTATTTCATTTAGAGTTATGGTTGATTTTCTATTATTTTTAGAAGTTTTGAACATTTTCTGAAATTTCCAATTTATTTAGAAATATGAAAATTCCAGTAAATGTATTTACGACGTCAGCACTGCATCACTGTGATGTCAGCAGGTCAACTGCGCTGACCCAGGTCAAACCTGGCCTATGGGTCCCGCATGTCGGTGTAACAGGGTCAGCAGCAGAGGCTGACGTGTGGGGCCTGGTCAACGCTGAGGTGGCAAGGTCAAACTGACCAGTGGGCCACGTGCATTAGCTTAATCTAAGCAGGGGAATAACCCTGTGATTAATTAAGGGTGTGGGCCCATTTGTCAGTGACGGAGGAGGTTAGTTAGCCCCGACATTAGTACTAATGACGGTGCCACGTCGGCTGCCGCCGGGGTTGGTCGCCAGCGAGCACGCAGCACGGCGGAGGGCTTCGGGTTCGCGCTATAGGGCATGGATCGAGGAGCGGTTTGTGGCTACGGGTTGCTGGAGCTTGCGCGCATCTGATGGAGCAACCAGGGGGAGCTGCGGTGGTCTAAGGCGACGGTAGCAGCGAGCTAGGCAGCGGCCAGAGTTCGGGTGCTTGCGGGCGCGGTGCTGCGGTGCGCTAGGGAGCAGGATGGGCTGCAGGTTGGCTCCCTAGAGATGCTAGGAGCATGTTCGCGTACTTGAGAGAGACGGAGATGGGCTCTGGCCATGACGGCGTGAGGTCTGACAGTGGTGAGCTCTCAGGTCTGGCGGGGCAGCTAGCTAGGGGACGAAATCGAGAGTACAGAGTGAGGGGAGGAGAAGAGGAGCTCACGAGGAGTCTGACGAGACGCTAAGTGGGCTCGGGGACGTCCTGCATGCGGCGAATCGACGATGGCAATCACCGAATAGAGACGAGGAGGATGGTGACGATGGCGGCTCCACAGGGCCTCCGCATTAGCTTTCTTTGATGGAGAGGCGTGGTGCGAGGTGGCGGAGGTGCTGGACTGATCGGGGAGGCAAGGCATCTGCGGTGGGCGCGGCAGCAACGAGCGGCGGCGACGGGCACACTCGGTGGTGGGGAAGAGAGCGAGATAGGGGAGGGGAGAGAGAGCAGCGAGTGAGGGAGAGGAGAGAGGGGTCTCCAGGGGGTGTCGTGGCGCTCGTAGCGGCGTCGGGGAGGCATCAGGCAGGCAGGAGGTGGCGGTGCGCGCGCGTGCGCGCCGCGGTCACGCGCCTCTCGTCCTTCTGGCGAGAGGTTGGTGGTGACTGGGACGGCCAGTGGGCCGGGCCAGCTTTGCCTAGTTGGGCTGCAGGTAAGGCCCAGGTACTTCTCTCCTTCTCTCTTATTTCTCTTTTCTATTTGTTTAATTTGTTTTGATTTGATTTTTATACCAAATCATTTCATAAACTTCTGAAAATTATTATGTGGCCTGTTTAAAAGTATTCAAGGCCACTTGCAAACTTTCAGAATTATTGGATCATATTTGAAATATATCAAATATAAATCCAATGCAAATAATTATTGAATTAATTCCAAAAGCCCAAAATAAATATTTATGTGATTCCAAAAATATTGGTTTGAGTTTTACTTCTTGCCATTATTTTCAGAGATTAACAGAAACATTTTCTCGGGCTTATTTGAAGCAATTTTTATCTTGGTCATTTTCAGAAATGATTTCTGAGGCTTTCACATGTCCCCATTTCAAGTTCATTGAAATTTAAACATGATGCACACATGACTAGCTAGCCCAGAGCATACCAGAACTAGGGATGTGACAACTCACCCCTACTAAACAAGAATCTCGTCCCGGGATTCAAGACGTGAGGTAAGAAGACTGGGGGGAAACACAAGGCTAACACCATCTTCTCGATCCAATTGCTCTTCTCGAAGATGTTGATTCATTGCATCATATTGATCTTGACATCTTTGCTTTTGAGAACTTACCCAACACGATGACAAGGAAAGAAACTCTACAGTGATCGATCCTCACAAAGATCAAGCAAAACATGATCAACTCACGGAATGAGATGTCGAAACATCTCTTGAGCTAAGACACAGAACACAAATGAGGAGCGATGGGAAGAAGCATATGATAAAGGTTCAAATGTGTAGACAACAATTTCACGCTTAGGTAGGATGGTGGATGGTTTCAAGATAGCGATGAAATAATTGCCATGATTCCATTACGGGACACCTCGGGGAAGGTGACTCGTAGAATTATTCCCTTAAGTGGCAAAAAGAATTACTTTTGATATCTAGATCATTGAAACTCTTCTTACCAGCCTAAGGCAATTTACAAACGTTCATTTGAAGGAGTTCAAAGGAATGGTATATCCGGATTTGAATGGATGATGTGGACTACCTTGTTGAAGACAACGCAATGAATGATTTTTGCTTATCATCAGAAATGGATGGGACCCATGGTAAGACCACTTTTGAAGATGATTCTGAGTAGCAATGGCTGAGAAGGGCAGCCCATGGGAAATTGGCACAAGGCGATGCAAGCTAGGAACAAAATGCAATGTCGGGAATGTTCCAACCATCATATCTGCCTGAGATTCAGATCTGGTTGGTGTCAGGATATTCCAGACTCATCATGTCTGAAAAGAAAGTTTGCAACACAATTCGACGAGATGGCGTTGCGAGATTCTCGAGGAATGAACTAAGATAGCAAGCTCCAAAACATGAGCTGGTTCTGCTACACACATGTGAACACGCTGTCCCAGACAAGCATGACCAAGTAGTAGTCTTACAACAAAACACTACCGAGTTCTAACTGGGAACCATCATGCGGATAACAGAGTCCTTGCATAAGTCCTATGATTAGCTCTTATGAAGGAACTTCTTCTCCTTGAACAAATCAGTTAGTGGCTTCGTGTGCTAGGGATACAGATGGAGTGAAGGTTGCGAGCCTGTCAAACCATAGCATACTTCACACATGCATGACCGACTTGGGATGGTACCAGAGGAAACAAAAACAATCTTTCTCGAACTCACGGCGGCAACTTGCACTAAATGCACATGAATCAGAGAAAGTCACTTCTTTCATCCAACATATTCTTCATGAATGGGACATGAAGATAATGCTTATAAAGTTTCCAACACTAGCTTGATGTTCAACATGAATCATGGGGGAGACAAGATGTTGTTGATGGACTCAATAGCAACTCATCGGAATTTCCATATCACTGGACTTCCACCATTATGTGAACAATGAGATAGTATTGGTCAGACCAAAAGATATAATGGCGTATGCTCGAGGAAACCACCACGAGTAAGACAACATTACGGATATCGTTGGTTCTGATTTGATTTGATGATAGCCCATACTCAAATCAAAGTCTGGACAAGACAATAGATTCAACATCTAATCACGAGGAACAATCGATGAAGATATCATCTTTCTTCAACACACACACACACAAGGATATCCCTTAGTGATGAACTAAGTGGATTAAGCTTCTATCTTCCAACTCTCCAAGTTATTGTTTAGCTCAACGAACTAGCTCAGGGGTATCCAACACAGATTCTTGGAGAAGGGGTGGTTCATAAGAAAACCAACTTGATCACAAACTCAACATAGCGATCAGGTGATAGCCTGGTGACACCTCCGAGAAGATATTTGGAAAATCACGAACCACCGATATGTCCTAAGCTCGAGAACAATCTTGCTTTTCAAGGCAAGATGACATGATCATAAGAGCAATGGATTGATACAATCCTAACTCATTGATCGAAGGGTGCACCAAGAAAATGGACCAGGTAGCACAATCAATCTTAGAATAGTGGTCTAATAAACAACACGCTAAGAATGATATTATTGTCCATTAACTACCAAGCAATAGGGTTGCTAGGAGTATTGATTTCACACATCATAGTTCACTTGTCGGCATTCCGGTTACAACAACACGGGACCGAGGAATGAATAATGATGGCGAGAAGTATCACTGCGTCAGAAAGAAATTCATGAGAGATGGTGCAATTCTCATGACAATCCTAACATAAAGGGGGTAATACTCTAAGGTAGAACAGAACAAAAGCTGGATTGGCATTTTGATCTGCGAAGTACAATTGCTTTGACCCAATCCTAGATATGGATGAGGTACTGGAGTTTTTTTTCTCCTAGTCATTCTGAAATAGAATGGCTTGACAGACCACTAGAGTAATAGGCATTGATAAACATGATTGCCAACTACTCCTCACTATCAATTGATAGATGAAGGTCGGAATATAACTGAAGGGGGACAACTCAAAGAACATATGATTTTTTTTCCTGAGTTGTGGATTCATGGATTAGCATGTCGAACAGGTTCAACATATTTCTTCCGGATAACCCATGCAGAAAGGAAGGACTGGCAGAATCACAATTTTTGAATGAAAAACTCATCAAGAGCACTCTCGTTGTGATCATTGATTCAAAGATCTTCTGCCATAATGGTTCATGGTATTGGAAGAATGACATACCACAGACCTCAAAGACTATCACAAGGTTACTAATATCTTAAGGGAACTAGAAAATACTAACAACATGAAGTAGGGTGAATCTCGGGTTCAAAACCCAGGAGTAGAATACCTAGTACTAAATGGCATCACAGGATGCTTTCGAGAATAATGGCCAGAATCATCACACCGGGAACACAAAACATGGCTAGATTACTAGGTGATACTCTAGACACCTAGGGTCATAATAATAGCTCCAACACAAATGCCGAGGCAATGAAGTACCTCAACACACTAGTTAGTGTGGTTGATCTGGCACAACGGAACTTCCGAACGGTAAGAAGGAATTTGCAAATGCATCAGACTGTTTAGAAACCTGGGATGACTCGGACAGCATAACGGCTGTAAATGCTCAAAATGATTTGAGACATCCTACAAATATGGTGGCATAGCCACTCAGCATCACAAACCCAAGGTACCGAGGCCAGCTATGAACATATGGAAGTAGTAGGAACTGAACTGAGGCTTGAACTCAACAATCCTAGGCAACTACGGTTTAGTAACACGTCATCCTGAGAGATAGAAGAGAAGCCTAGTTCTTAATCCCATAGAAAAGATAAGATGACTCAGATCAGAAGCTCATGAGGATAAGAAGCAAAAAGAGCCTTACGTCCCCCTCCACAATCAATTCCCTTACATAACTAAAGCATTTCTAGACACAACTTCGACCAGCTTGGCTTGGTAATCCTACAGTCAGTCAGGCTCTGATACCAAAGATGTTAGGACTCCGATTCTAAGTCACACCGATCTAGCCTGTAACACCTCATATCACTTTGCGGCCTCACGCACGGTATTCCCACGGGTGTCACCTTACCATGGCCCGGGACCGTTTGCGCCTTTTGGCTCACGTATCTGATAGTGTCACTAGCATCCATGTGACAGAGAACCCGGGCCGACATGACTAGTGGTGAACCCAAAGTGGCACTAACTTACGGGAACAGGCATACATGAATCAACATCGAGCATGTCGGTCAGCAGCGTGTGAATCCAGGCTATAGCACTGGGCTAACAGGACTCTGGGAACCCGGGCTGTAGCAGGCTAGGCAGGACTCCGGATGTCACCACGTGACATTTCCCCGAAGGGACAGACACAGGAACGAAGTGAATCACATGCCGGTTAGCGAAGTGTTTCGGAGCAGTAGTGCTGGGCTAGCAGGACTCCGGTGAACCGGGCTGTAGCGGACTACTATGGCTCATGGAAGCACAAGACTACATTTCCCCATAAGAGAGGCTACCAAGGATAAACAACTAGGTTGTCGGATCCCGCACACATACCAAGCATTTCAATCATACACACAATATGCTCAATATGTGCAATACAACATGGCATCACAACAAGACTCTACAACTCAGAGTATTTATTCATTAGGCTCCGAGGAGCGAGATATTACAAGCATGGGACCCAACATACAGAGCATACATGCAACAAGCACAAGCGGAAGCTTAACATGTCTGAGTACAGACATCAACAAATGAAAAAGGCTGAGAAGCCTGACTATCTACAAGACCCTCCCAAGGATACAAGATCGTAGCTGAGGTAACAAGCTAAACGCCGAAGTCCACGCGAAACTACTAGCGAGACTGAAGTCTCTCTGCAAAACATAGAATAGGCAAACGTGAGTACAAATGTACCAAGCAAGACTTACATTAGAACTAACTACATATGCATCGGTATCAACAAAGAGGTGGTGGAGTTTGACTGCAGCAAGCCATCTTTGACTCGGTGGCTATCCTGAACTACGACTGCAAGTAACTCTGTTGAGGTGGCGCACACGAGTCCACATATTCACCATATCAATACTCCAATATGGATCCGCTCCCGTCTCCCTACGAGAACGCCATCCATAGCACTCACGCTTATCTTGCGCATTTTAGAGTATCCACTTTCACTTGTCTATGAACTATGCAAGGGGTCCAAGTTTCCATATCCGAGGAATCCGGCTATTCGATTAGATAATGATAACCCTGTAGGGGTGTACTTCTTCACACACGCTCTCGCCACTTACCACCATGTACACGTCGTGTATCTCGGCAACCTTCAAGCGGAAGCCTGGCGAGGGAGTCGGCCACGACCTGACTAACCAACAAGTCTCTAGTCCAGGTTTATCGCCTATTCAGGTTCCATCCGCAAGGAAATCCGGCCGGGGTGTCGCTCAGGGCCCCAAACGATGTGTGCAGGGTTCCTAAGCCCACCATCCGGGTGCCACTTGGTACACCGTGCCACTGTGCCTAGTCTGTCCCAGGCCCACCTGTACCGGGTTCCACTTGGTAGACTACTAACACTACCTACAAACACCAGAAACTAGTTGCAGCTCATGGACAGAAATCAAGTTGATTAATAAGCCGAGAGGGGCCGAGTTACCGGAACCCAATGTGTGGTAGTAACGGTTCATGGATCACAAACACAGAACTCAGTTCCTGAGGACGGCTGCAATGAGACAACCCACCATGTACTCCTACATGGCCTCTCACCGCTACCTTTACCAAATTGTGTTCACACACTTAGCTCACATATGGTAGGACATGTTCATCACCATTCCAATTCATCCCTGATGAATCAGACCTGACTCAACTCTAAGCAGTAGCAGGCATGACAAACAAGCATGAATGAGTAGGCACATCAGGGCTCAAACAACTCCTACTCATGCTAGTGGGTTTCATCTATTAATTGTGGCAATGACAGGTCATGCAGAGGAAAGGGGTTCAACTACCGCATCATGTAATAGTTGAATCGTTGTTGTCCTAATGCAGTAAAAGAGAGCAGGAGTGAGAGAGTGGGATTGTATCGGAATGAACAAGGGGTTTTTGCTTGCCTGGCACTTTCCGAAGATAACATAGTTCTCGATCGGTGTCATCGAACTCATCATCGGAAGCACGTCTATCAAGAGGGGACAATCACCGGCAACTGAGAAAGAACACAATCAATGCAATGCCACAATATGATGCATGATCATGACATGGCAATATGCTATGATTTGAGCTAATGCATCTAGCTATGATTTAAATGAAGTTGGTTTGTATACATGATTCAAATTCCAACTCCATATATGATTATTTAAATGCCCTTTATTTGTTTTGTCCAAAACAGAGGACAAATATTGTTCAAACATTCATGAAAATGGTACATATGGATTCCTTGAATTTTTTTGATCATTTTTCATATATAAATTATTTCATTTGGAGTTATGGTTGATTTTCTATGATTTTTAGAAGTTTTGAACATTTTCTGAAATTTCCAATTTATTTAGAAATATGAAAATTCCAGTAAATGTATTTACGACATCAGCACTGCATCACTATGATGTCAGTAGGTCAACTGCGCTGACCCAGGTCAAACCTGACCTGTGGGTCCCGCATGTCGGTGTAACAGGGTCAGCAGCAGAGGTTGACCTGTGGGGCCCGGTCAACGCTGAGGTGGCAAGGTCAACCTGACCAGTGGGCAATGGGCATTAGCTTAATCTAAGCAGGGGGATAACCCTGTGATTAATTAAGGGTGTGGGCCCATTTGTCACTGACGGAGGAGGTTAGTTAGCCCCGTTATTAGTACTAATGACGGTGCCACATCGGCTGCCGCCGGGGTTGGTCGCCGGCGAGCACGCAGCATGGCGGAGGGCTTCGGGTTCGCGCTATAGGGCACGGATCGACAAGCGGTTTGCGGCTATGGGTTGCTGGCCCTTGCGTGCATCTGATGGAGAAACCAGGGGGAGCTGCGGTGGTCTAAGGTGACGGCAGCAGCGAGCTAGGCGGCGACCGGAGTTCGGGTGCGTGCGGGCGTGGTGCTGCGTTGTGCTAGGGAGCAGGATGGGCTGTGGGTTGGCTCCCTAGGGATGCTAGGAGCACGTTCGCGTACTTGAGAGCGACGGAGAAGGGCTCTGGCCATGACGGCATGAGGTCCGGCGGTGGTGAGCTCTCGGGTCCGGCGGGGCAGCTAGCTAGGGGACGAAATCGAGAGTACGGAGTGAGGGAAGGAGAAGAGGAGCTCACGAGGAGTCGGACGAGACACTAAGTGGGCTCGGGGACGTCCTGCGTGCGGCGAATCGACGATGGCGATCACCGGACAGAGACGATGAGGATAGCGACGATGGCGGCTCCACAGGGCCTCCGCGTTAGCTTTCTTCGATGGAGAGGCGTGGTGCGAGGTGGCGGTGGTGCTGGACTGATCGGGGAGGCAAGGCATCGGCGGTGGGCGCGGCAGCAATGAGCGGCGGCGACGGGCACGCTCGGTGGTGGGGAAGAGAGCGAGACAGGGGAGGGGAGAGAGAGCAGCGAGCGAGGGAGAGGAGAGAGGGGTCTCCAGGGGGTGTCATGGCGCTCGTAGTGGCGTCGGGGAGGCATCAGGCAGGCAGGAGGTGGCGGTGCGCGTGCTTGCGCGCCGCGGGCACGCGCCTCTCATTGTTCTGGCGAGAGGTTGGTGGTGACTGGGACGGCCAGTGGGCCGGGCCAGCTTTGCCTAGTTGGGTTGCAGGTAAGGCCTAGGTACTTCTCTCCTTCTCTCTTATTTCTCTTTTCTATTTGTTTAATTTGTTTTGATTTGATTTTTATACCAAATCATTTCATAACTTATGAAAATTATTATGTGGCCTGTTTAAAAGTATTCATGGCCACTTTCAAACTTTCAGAGTTATTGGATCATATTTGAAATATATCAAATATAAATTCAATGCAAATAATTATTGAATTAATTCCAAAAGCCCAAAATAAATATTTATGTGATTCCAAAAATATTGGTTTGAGTTTTACTTCTTGCCATTATTTTCAGAGATTAACAGGAACATTTTGTTGGGCTTATTTGAAGCAATTTTTATCTTGGTCATTTTCACAAATGATTTCTAAGGATTTCACATGTTCCCATTTCAAGTTCATTGAAATTTAAACATGATGCACACATGACTAGCTAGCCCAGAGCAAACCAGAACTAGGGATGTGATAGAGTGGCCGAGAGGGTGTCATGGCAATAGAGGGGTTTCGTCGAAATGACGTTGGTCCACCCGAATGGGAGTGCGAGGCCATGGGTTCCGTGGTGTGGGTACAGTGTGCTACCTCTGTAGAGTGTATTGAACCTATCGATAGCTGAGTCCATGGTTACGGACACGCTCGAAAGTAGGTCACACCATGGGTCAATGTTTAATAAATCTTGCACACTAAGTTATGAACTTGCATTGTTGATGATGGTGGGTAGACCATCTTGATGCTGGAAACAAAGTATTGGTCATGGTTGTGATCGCTGGAAAGATCACCGTTTGAGACCATGTGTTGGTCATGGTTGTGATCGCCGGAATGATCACCGTTTGGTTACGAGGTAACCTGATCTAAGACCACGAGGTGGGTCCGTTTGTGACTCGAGAGTGATCACCGTTGGTAAGCAAGTCCGAGGGGCTTATATCACAAGAACATGATCACAACATGCTGGATATATTGTGGCATTAGTAAAGAATTGGTTAAATATCATGATATTGTTTGTCATTATGTTTATGCTTGTTGTGAGCATGCAAGTACATTCAATGTACTGACCTGGCGTGTCATGCCAGATTTCAGGAAAGTCCCGTTGTAAAGGAGTGCTGTCCGAGTCTAGATTATGTCCACATCGGTGTCCCTGTGCTATGGAGTTACGCTACAATGTTGTTCCACTGCCGCGTAGTTGTGATGATCGAGGACCCTTTATGTTCACTAAATAATGTACATATTGTTCAGCCACACCGTGTGTGCTGCTTGGCCTCACCACCTGTTGTAATGTAAACTATGATCCACTAGCATCAATAAAGCGGTTGTTTTCTGTACCAAGATGTTGTGTGTTGCCAGAAGACATGGTCTCTGGGCTGGCAATGCATGGTAAACCGGTTGCTCTGAGCCGGGGTGCCACACCTTATGAGTGGTGGTCGGGGACGAGCGATGGTCCTTTCCTACCAATCTATCCCCCTAGGAGCATGCATGTAGTGCTTGGTTTTTGATGACTTGTAGATTTTTGCAATAAGTATGTGAGTTCTTCATGACTAATGTTGAGTCCATGGATTATACGCACTGTCACCCTTCCAGTATTGTTAGCCTCTTTGGTACATGCATTGCCCTTTCTTACATTGAGAGTTGGTGCAAACTTTGCCGATGCATCCAAATCCCGTGATATGATACACTCTATCACACATAAACCTCCTTATATCTTCCTCAAAACAGCCACCATACCTACCTATTATGGCATATCCATAGCCATTCCGAGATATATTGCCATGCAACTTTCCACCGTTTCATTCATGACACGCTTCATCATTGTCATATTGCTTTGCATGATCATGTAGTTGACATCGTATTTGTGGCTAAGCCACCATGCATAATTTTCATACGTGTCACTCTTGATTCATTGCCCTTGCCGCTATACCGCCGGAGGCATTCATATAGAGTCATATTTTGTTCTAGTATCGAGTTGTAATCATTGAGTTGTAAATAAATAGAAGTGTGATGATCATCATTAATAGAGAATTGTCCCAAATAAAAAAAAGAGAAACACAAAAAGAAAGGCCCAAAAAAGAAGAAAAGAAATAAAAGGGACAATGCTACTATCCTTTTTTCCACACATGTTCTTCAAAGTAGCACCATGATCTTTATGATAGAGAGTCTCTTGTTTTGTCACTTTCATATACTAGTGGGAATTTTCATTATAGAACTTGGCTTGTATATTCCAACAATGGGCTTCCTCAAATGCCCTAGGTCTTCGTGAGCAAGCAAGTTCGATGCACACCCACTTAGTTTCTTTTGTTGAGCTTTCATACATTTATAGCTCTAGTGCATCCGTTGCATGGCAATCCCTACTCCTTGCATTGACATCAATTGATGGGCATCTCCCTAGCCCATTGATTAGCCTCGTCGATGTGAGACTTTCTCCTTTTTTGTCTTCCCCACATAACCCCCTATCATTATTCTATTCCACCCATAGTGCCATATCCATGGCTCACGCTCATGTATTGCGTGAAAGTTGAAAAAAGTTTGAGATTACTAAAGAATGAAACAATTGCTTGGCTTGTCATCGGGGTTGTGCAAGATGAGAGCATTCTTGTGTACGAAAATGAAACATGACCAAACTATATGATTTTGTAGGGGTGAGCTTGAAGTATAATTATTTTTATGTCAATATTAAACTTTTGTCTTGAATGTCTCAGATCTGAACATTCATGCCACAATAAATAAAATTACATTGAGAATTATGCTAGGTAGCATTCCACATCAAAAATTATGTTTTTTATCATTTACCTACTCGAGTATGAGCAGGAGTTAAGCTTGGGGACGCTTGATACGTCTCCAACGTATCTATAAATTTTGATTGTTCCATGCTATTATATTATCTGTTTTGGATGTTAATGGGCTTATTTATACACTTTTATATTATTTTTGGGAATAACCTACTAACCCAAGGCCCAGTGCAAATTGTTGCTTTTTTTTTCCTATTTTAGTGTTTCGCAGAAAAGGAATATCAAACGGAATCCAAACGGAATAAAACCTTCAGGAGAGTTATTTTTGGAATCCAAACCGCGGCGTGGTGGCGTGCGCCATCGCCCCAGGAACCCACGTCGAGGGCTCCTCGCGCGAACTCGTGATGTTGGCGGCGATGCCTCCACGCACTTGGATTCACTTCCCGCAGTTCTTCTCCACTGAGATGCCACCGAGGCGTCCCCTTGAATTATGGCTGCTGCATGCCGAGTGCGATGCCCCGTTGATAGGGGCGGAGGTCAAGGTTGTCTCCTTGGGCAAGATCTTCACGACCCGCTGCTGTGGTGAGGTCGCCCGAGTTTGCCGCACGGAGGGTGCCCTTGCCATCCAGTTCGAGTACGAAGGCGCCTCAGCGATGTTCTTCAAGGTCTTCGACGAGGAAGGCCACCGCTTGGAGTGCTGCCCTGAAGGGGGTCGTCGGGATGGCGCAGCGGTAGGAGCCAGGCCTGCCACTGGCCTTGCCAGCAGTTCCTCCAGCAGCAGCGGGGACGCTTGGGAGTCCAGCGACTCTCTCGAGCCCTATGGGACTCCGGAGACGAGCGACGACAGCTACGTGCCCCCGATCTCTCGCCATGCCCGGAGCGCGGCCGTAGTGTCCGGCCGTCGCCATCGTTGATCGCGGAGCCAACCTTGGCGTCACCACCAGAGGCTTTCGTAGGCGAAGACTACTTTTGTGAGGACAACTTGCACTAGTTGTCCCTCTTCAAATTTGGCCGTTGTGGGATCCGTTCCCCACTTGCGTTTGGGAAGAGGACCAATGCCGCTATAAATAGGACTTAGCCACCACCATAGCAGGGGGGTCATTGAGATCATCTTCTCAACCACTAGCTCATCGAGCTCAAGAACACCTCACCTCCTGAGGTTGTTCAACCATTGCACTATTTCATCCTCAGCCCCTCGAGGCAATCCACCACAAAGCTGGAGTAGGGTATTACACCGCAAGGTGGCCCAAACCGGGATAAACTGTTGTGTGTCTTGTCCCTTGGGTTCATCGAGTTAGGCCCATGATTCGTTGACCGGTTGAATTGGTGAGGGCGAGTTCTTCGCACGCACCTGAGTGTCCGAACCTCTCAAGGGTCTGCGGAACCCCGGATCCGACATTTGGCCCACCAAGTAGGGTGCGCCGGAGATTCTCTCCATCCAGTCGGCCCGCCATTGCCCCTCAGCTCCGATGGCCGAGGATCCGAGGGCTCATGCCGACCACTGGGCTGCTTGGCCCGTCCGTCCAGAAAGACCTCCACTCCACGCTCAGGCAGCCCGCACACCACCCAACATCGCTGGACGCGGACGGTGTGGGCCAGCGCCGTCTGCCCTTGCACCACGGTGAACGAACGCCACCCCACGATCTTCGGGCTACGCCATGGCGATGGCACCGCACACTCGTCGGGAGTAGGCAAACATGCGAGCTGCAATCATCGAGGCGCGAGAGCTGCTGCGCTGTAGGTTGGTAGAGGGCGGCTACGACGCCCTGCTGGAGCGGGTCGTCGAGCTTCTCGACGCCGCGTGCAGGGGTGCGGCACCCTTCTGTACCCATCCCATGCCGCCAATGGTGGTAGGGGCGCGCGCCGGACCCCGGCGCCCGCCCCCCGGAACGCCTGGGGGACCAAATAGTGTCAACATGGCCTGCAGCGCCGCTCGTCCTACCACAATTGCGCCGCCCCCAGACGAGGCAAGCTTTGGAAGTCCCCTGCAAGGCCGCGGCGGGGCGTCACCCCATGGGCATTGATATGTATCCAAAGTATCTATAATTTTTGATTGTTCCATGCTATTATATTATCTGTTTTGGATGTTAATGGGCTTATTTATACACATTTATGTTATTTTTGCGACTAACCTACTAACCCAAGGCCCAGTGCAAATTGTTGTTTTTCCCTATTTTAGTGTTTCGCAAAAAAGGAATATCAAACGGAATCCAACCGGAATAAAACCTTCGGGAGAGTTATTTTTGGAACAAAAGTGATCCAGGGGACTTGGAGTGGACGTCAAGCAACCAACGAGGAGGCCACGAGGCTGGGGGCGCGCATACCCCCTGGGCACGCCCTCCCCCCTCATGGGCCCCTCGTGGCTCCACCGACCTACTTGTTCCTCCTATATATATATATTCATATACCCCAAAAACATCCTGTAGCACCACAAAACCCTATTTCCACCGCCGCAACCTTCTATACCCAAGAGATCCCATCTTGGGGCCTTTTCCGGAGCTCCGTAGGAGGGGGAATTGATCACGAAGGGCCTCTACATCAACTCCATGGCCCCTCCGATGATGTGTGAGTAGTTTACTTCAGACCTTCAGGTCCGTAGTTATTAGCTAGATGGCTTCTTCTCTCTCTTTGGATCTCAATACAATGTTCTCCTCGATCTTCTTGGAGATCTATTTAATGTAACTCTTTTTGCAGTGTGTTTGTTGAGATCTGATGAATTATGGGTTTATGATCAAGTTTATCTATGAAAAATATTTGATTCTTCTCTGAAATCTTTTATGTGTGATTTGTTATCTTTGCAAGTCACTTCGAATTATCAGTTTGGTTTGGCCTACTAGATTGATCTTTCTTGCAATGGGAGAAGTGCTTAGCTTTGGGTTCAATCTTTCGGTGTCCTTTCCCAGTGACAGCAGGGGCAGCAAGGCACGTATTGTATTGTTGCCATCGAGGATAAAAAGATGGGGTTTATATCATATTGCTTCAGTTTATCCCTCTACATAATGTCATCTTGCCTAATGCATTAATCTATTCTGATGAACTTAATACTCTAGATGCATGCTGGATAGCGGTCGATGTGTGGAGTAATAATAGTAGATGCAGAATCGTTTCGGTCTACTTGTCGTGGACGTGATGCCCATATAGATGATCATGCCTAGATATTCTCATAATTATACACTTTTCTATCAATTGCTCGACAGTAATTTGTTCACCCACCATAATACTTATGCTATCTTGACAGAAGCCACTAGTGAAACCTATGGCCCCCGGGTCTATTCTCCTTTATATTAAATCTTCAGTCAACAAGCTATTTCTATTACCTTTTATTTTGCAATCTTTATTTTCCAATCTATATCATAAAAATACCAAAAAACATTTATCTTATTATTATCTCTATCAGATCTCACTCTTGTAAGTGACCGTGAAGGGATTGACAACCCCTTTATCATGTTGTTTGCGAGGTTCTTATTTGTTTGTGTAGGTACGAGGGACTTGTGAGTAGTCTCCTACTGGATTGATACCTTGGTTCTCAAAAACTGAGGGAAATACTTACGCTACTTTGCTGCATCACCCTTTCCTCTTCGAGGGAAAACCAACATAGTGCTCAAGAGGTAGCAGGCATCAGGACCAGACATTGGGCCTGGCGGCCCGCACCAAGGGGCATCCAGGCGATGGCCCTGACGCAGCAACCCCGAAAGCCTACATGCCCCGCATGATGAACCTGGAGTACATGTCAGGGGAGGGCCTCGGCTCGTTCCCCGAGCCAGGCTGGGAAGAAGGGATGCAAGAGGCTAAGGCCTACCACGAGGCGCTAGGAAGCTTCGTCGACCCCTTCAACGACAACAACCGATGGGTACAACCATATCTCAAGAGCATGCTCACTCTAACCATGGGCCGCAGATGAACCATGCAGCAGCAGCGGCCAGAGACCCCAGGGCTGTGGCTCCACCCCCGCCGAAAGAGCCGCGCTGGGGGCCAGGAGCCAGGGCCTCCCCCACGACGCATGGAGCAAGGTGCTGCACGGAGGTAGGTCCTCTGCTGGGGAAGGCGACGGTGAGCCTCCCCCCCAGCAGAGGTATCGTGGTCACCGAGGGCGCCGCCAGCATCCCTCTTTCCCCTTGTTCTCATCCTATTTTCCGGATGCCCCAAAGGTGGTCGGGGGTGGCGCAGGGCGGGGCCCTCGTCTGGCGATATGAAGCAATGCTCATGCCTGTGAAGGTCTCCGCTCGTGACACTCTCACGTAATAATGAGTGGGGCTTTACACACCCCGGAGTCTCCTGAGTGCCGCCCTCGGGCCTCACAGTCGCTCTTACCCGCGTCCAAGTGGAAGCACCATGCTCCGTGCTAGCCGTCGACATTGTCCCCCAATGACTATGCTCATATCCAATGAAAGCACTTAGCTCCACGCTGGTGAGAAGACAAGAAGACTAGCTAGGCGCCGGACGCGGCAATTTGCTTGTATCTCTTCCTTTGTAACCCGATTCGCCGCCCTTTTGATTTAGATTCGAAGTTCTCTTTGTGTTGTCAAAACAGGGGGAGTTTTCTCTCGATTTGCGCCGTTTTCTTGCCTTTTGGTTTCTTGCTTTTCCGAGGGGCTCGCATCCGCTTCCCCCCTACGAGAGCCTCACGAGCGGGGGCTGGGTGTGTTATGGCGCGCCAGACACGCTCAGGTTGGCCCGACCGATGGCGAGGCCACCCAGGCCAAGGACACAATCACCGCACGCATACCCTGCGTTAGACTAGCTCTCTTGGGCGAGCCGGCAGGCCCCTGGGGAGGTCAAAATCTCGCGGTCACCGGAGAGCTCGCCTCAAAGGAAGGCGCGCCTGCGACCTCAGGACCCACACAAGGCTTACTAAGATCAAGATAAGTCTCGGCGACAACCTTGCTCGGGGGCTCACAAGCTCACGATAGCACATTTCAAGTCCAACTTCAAAAAGACAGAACATTAATTTATACATTACAAGGGGCTCCCCCTCCAAAATGCTCTCACGCCCTGCAGGGCCGTGTCCGAGTCTTTGCGTGCAGGTTCAAGCGAAGGAATGCAGGCCTAACTGGACGTACTATGCCCAGCGCTGTCCTGGTCACTCTCATCCGCGCTACTCGCGCCATCACTGACGTCGTCTTCATTGTCATCCTCCACGCCATCTTCATCCGCCACGACCACTGCAGCGTCGTCCTCAGCGGCGAACTCTCTGACCAGAGCGTCCACATGATTGTCCACCCAGTATGATAGGTTGTTCCGGATAACCCCATGCACTGGGCTATGGCGGTGTCAAAATCAAAGTGTGGGGCGAGGTTCTGAAGATGGCTGAAGAGGCATGAGAATGCATTCCCAAGGAGGCCCCGACTCCTCTCCTCGACGAGCTCATGGGCCCTTGCAGCCCGGTCCTCCAGGCACGTCACGACCTCGGTGAAGAAGCGAAGGTGGCTGGCATAATCTTCCATGTGAGGATGAGGAGCGCTCTCCTCATAGATGGCACTCACGGCTCGGTTGGCCCTCACCCTAAGGGCCTGAAGCATGGGAGGATGCTCACGCTGCAACGTCAGCCGACGACACGCCTTGTCCGCATTCTACTTCGGAGGGACGCGATGCCATCGATCTGCTGCTAGAGCGAGAGCAAGTCGGCGCGTGATGATGCCAAGTCAGCCAAGGCCAAAGCCTCAACCGCCTTGGTGGACTTCTCATGCTGCTCCGCCTCGTTTAGCTTTGTCCTAAGGGCGGCGGTCCTGCCCTCAGCTCCGGCCTCCGGGAACTCTAGCTTCAGGCATTACTCATCGGCAAGATCCGCATGAACCTTTGCCACCATCCGGTCGACCTCCTCCTGGACCTTGGCTTCCCGCGCGGTGGCGACATCCTTAGCCGTGGCCACCTAGCGCTCCCTCTCCTCCAGCCGCTCAAGCTCCAGGTTGCGCTCCAATGCCTCCAGCGCCAGTGCCTCCTTGCACTTCAGGATCTCCTCCTTCTCAGAAGATGCTCCCCTCATTGACGCCATGACGGTCATGTATGCCTTGATCCGCAGCTCAAGGGTAGCGTTCAAGGCCTGGAGCTCCCGTTTGCGCTCCTCGGCGGCCTCGAGATGATGATCGGTCTCCCTGGCCTCCTCCAATACCCGGGCGCTGGCCTCGCGTGAGGTCGCGAGGGACATCGCGGCCTTTGCCTAGTCGCGCTCATGCCGAAGGTGGCCAAGGTTGATGGTGACCTTCAATTGGTGCCACTCGTGAGGCAGGCAAAGGTCCTCTGTCTCAAGGCGAGCATCGACTTCAACAAGCTCTTCTTAGAGACGGCTCAGCGCACCCATCGCCTCCCGGAAGAGCTCGTGGCATACGGCACCATGCCCGCGTGCGAACTCCAGTGCATGGCCAAGCCCATCATACATGCCAAGGGTTGTTGGGGGAAGCTTGCGGTGGCCTGCCTACCCCTGGTAGGGGGCTCGAGGCCGGTGCCTTCCCTGCCACCTTGCGGGCTTCAGCGGAGGTGCTGGGTGGTGCGGCCTCGCCACCCGAAGACAAAGCCAGTGCTGGTGTCCCTGCCCAGCCACCAGAGATGACCAATGGAGGATCCCTTGGCACACCTGCTAAACCCCAGGCCGGAGCATGAAGGAAAGATGCCAGGAGAGCAGGGTCGAGACCCCCCGTCGTAGCGTCCACCACTTGGGCAGGCCCTGTGCCTCATGCGGTGGCCAGACGTGAAGGGCTCGAGTCCAAGAGCGAGCTGAGGACTGGTGACAGCGGAACATCAGGAGGCCTCACCGCTGACGCCGAGGGGACCTTGAAGAGCCGTCATTAGGAAATAATGCAACGCATAAGAAATCATGAAGATAAGGTACTCACTTGTTCGTAGCTATGTACTTCCTCTGCTTCAGCGGCCGGTAGGCATCACCACTGCAGCTTGGACCCCCCTTTCTCTTGCGAAGTGCTTCAAAGTTAAGGCTACGCTGGCCGAAGCCCCGGGAGTGACCATCAGCGCCTGGGGCATTCGGCGAGGCTCCTAAGGCGGCGACCTCGGGAGCGTCGGGCTGCGGCAACTCTCCAGCCTTCACTTCAAGACTGCTTGTTCGATCTTCGGGGGCAGCGACCTCGGGAGCTCTAGATCGCGTCGGCTCTCCGGCTTCCCCCTCAGGGCGGGACACCCGAGCCTCGGGAGCTGCCACCTCAGGAGCGCCAGGCTGTGTCGCCCCTTCAGTAGCCACCCCGGTGGCCCTTGGCGGTGTTCGCCCCCCTACATCCTCCTCTGGGGCGCGCTCCACGGGGGCAGCAAGCAGAGGAACCACCAACACGGGGTTCTCGCGAGACCCTTCAAGGCTAGCCGGGCGTGACCCCCACTCATTAAAGAGGGGCATCTGCCTCACGAACTCCTCCTTGTTCGAACAACAGTACAGAAGGCAGCCATCCTCAAGAAGCGTGGCCGGCGCCGGGTTGCCCGTCAGGAGCTCGAGAACCATACACATCTTTTCTGGAGGAAGAGCGGACACTTGGAGCATCATGGGGTCCCCGCTGCCGAAGAAAACTCACATCGGGCGGGAATGGCGCTGAAGCGGGGAAATGCGGCACCGGACGAACTCCCTAAACACCATGGGCTCCATCAACCTAAGATCCTTCAGCCTGGCCTGCCAGCACCAGGCATGAGTGAGTCGATGGTCGACAAGCTTTGCGTGCCCCCAGCCGGAGCTAGGTACGGGCGGCGCGTGAGGAAGCATGAGCAGAGAGTTGAGCACGCTGACGTCCACAAACACCCACTGCTTCCGGAATCCACTTATAGCTGGCGAGAGCTGGAAATCGATACCCGAGCCGGCCATCGACGCCACAGCCTGAAAAGGCATGCACCCCGAGCGCTGGCGGGATTCGACAAGGTGAAGTGAGAAGAAATAGCGAAACAAGGCCATGGAAGGCCCGATGCCCACCATGGCCTCGCAGACAAAGGCGAAGACGGCAAGGAGAATGATGGACTGAGGATCCAGATGCAGCGCGTGGACTTGGTAATGAGAGAGTATGGCGTTGAAGAAATCGGAGAAGGCGAGGATCAGGCCGACCAAGAGAGCATGAAGATGAAGGGGAATCACAATGGCTGCCGTGTCGACCATGGTCCGGGAAGCGGGCCAAACCACCGTCACCTTCCACTCATTGGAATTGCCGGCGAGCACCGGACGGATCTTGTCCAGCCCTTTTTGATTAACCATCGTCGACCGCTCGAGGGCAGGCTCGAAGGCTAGTAGGGGCACGACCAAGCGCTAGCTCTCCTCTTCTTCTTCAACCACGTCGCCATAGCAGCAAGGGAGGACCAGTGTCAGTTCTAGGAAGGGATCCGCTGTCTTTCACGGAGATGAAGGAGCTGGGGAGAGCAAGGCAAGCAATGAAGGTGAGCCTCCGTTGGCAATGGCATCCGCCGAGCCGGGCGAATATCAAGGCTGCATGGGGAAGTGGGGGCGCCCACGACCCATCAATCGCCACGCATCATCCAAGGCCGCAGGCGGTTGGGGCCCGTGACGCTACGCACTTGCCCTTTGGCTTCGCCTCGAAGCCAAGTACGAGCGCGCCTTGGGCCCGGGGCTACTGTCGGCGCCTGGGAATGGGGGTACCCAGACTTGCCTGCCTGCAGCACATGACGTGGCAACATCGACGGCCCGGTACAGCCCACCTTCAGCAACAACAACCCAAGACCCTCACGAGGCGGACGACACAAAGGCCTCCCTGGGGGGCGGCCTCACCAGGCTGGCCCCCGATGAGCGGAGATATCAAGGCAAGGTGCACCTCGTGAGGTTCACATGACGTGAGCCATGATGACCAAGGCCAGGCGGGCGCCAGCGGGCGCAGCATACCAGTTTCTCGTTTGGTGCCAACGAGGCAAGCGCAGGCACAGAGTCTCGAGGAATCAAGCAAAGGTTTGCGTATCAGTGCAACAAGACCAAGACCGCTAGGACGGCAGGACGGAGGTCATCGTGGAGCCAACCTTGGCGTCACCACCAGAGGCTTTCGCAGGCGAATACTACTTTTGTCAGGATAACTTGTACTAGTTTTCCCCCTACAAATTTGGCCATTGTGGGATCCCTTGCCGCCTTGCATTTGGGAAGAGGACCAAGGCTGCTATAAATAGGACTTAGCCACCACCATAGCAGGGGGGTCATTCAGATCATCCTCTCACCCACTAGCTCATCGAGCTCAAGAACACATCACCTCCTGAGGCTGTTCAACCACTATAGTAGTTCATCCTCAGCCCCTCGAGGCAATCCACCACAAAGCTGGAGTAGGGTATTACACTGCAAGGTGGCCCAAACCAGGATAAACTATTGTGTCTCTTCTCCCTTGGGTTCGTCGAGTTAGGCCTAGGAATCGTTGAGCAGGTAGATTGGTGAGGACGAGTTCTTTGCACTCACCCTAGTGTTCGAACCTCTCAAGGGTCTACGGAACCCCGGATCCGACAGAGCCCACCACATCTATGATGATATAAGGTTTTGTCACAATTATCGTCATAGAAGTGTCGTAAGCATGACAGAAAAAAAATCGTTTGGCCCAAAATGTCACGGATGTGTCTTTTTTTGTACTGTGAACAATAGCAAAGAAATAGAGGATACGACAATAAATGCCACATTCAGTGGCTCCAAACCCGGTCAGTGGAAGAAGCCATTCAAAGGTAATAGGGACGGTCCATCCAACTTGGAAAAAATACTTGAGAGACCTTGCCAGATTCTTGGCACCCCAGACAAGCCTACCAACCACACCAACAGAAACTGATGGGTTTTTTAACAAGCCTGTAAATTAAATACCGAACATAAGGGGAAAGGACCTCAAAGCGAGGATGATGATGAGCCTCGCCCGTCGAACACTTGGGACACAAAAAATTTCCCACTGAGGTGAAAACGGTGAACATGATCTGTGTCAACCACATCCCCAAGAGGGAGCACAAACGTGCATTAAGGGACGTCTACACCGTAGAGCCTGTCGCCCCAAAATTCAACCCATGGTTGGCTTGTCCAATCAACTTTGATCGCAGGGACCACCAAACCAGTATACGTCATGGTGGTTTGGCAGGCATGGTACTCGATCCTATCATCGACGGGTACCATCTCACTAGAGTCCTTATGGACGGAGGAAACAACCTCAACTTGATGTACAAAGATACTATCCATCTGATGGGTATCGACCCTGATGTCCCACAAGTATAGGGGATCAATTGTAGCTCTTTTCTATAAGTAAGAGTGTCAAACCCAATGAGGAGCAGAAGGAAATGACACGTGGTTTTCAGCAATGTAATGTCTGCAAGTGCTAAAATTGTAAGTAACAGAGTAGTTTGATAGAAAGATATTTTGTAACGAGCAAATAATGATAATAGTAACAAAACTGTAGCATGGTAGCCCAATCTTTTTGAGGCAAAGGACAGGCCAAAACGGTTTCTTATAGTAAGAAAAGCATTATTGAGGGTACACGGGAGTTTCATCTAGTCACTTTCATCATGTTGATTCGATTCGTGTTCGCTACTTTGATAATTTGATATGTGGGTGGACCAGTGCTTAGGTGTTTTTCTTACTTGAACAAATCTCCTACTTATGATTAACCCCCTCGCAAGCATCCACAACTACGAGAAAAGTATTAAGGATAAATCCTAACCATAGCATTAAACTTTTGGATCCAATCGGTCCCTTACGGAATAGCGCATAAACTAGGGTTTAAGCTTCTGTCACTCTCACAACCCATCATCTAATAACTACTCCATAATGCATTCCCTTAGCCAAAATATCGTGAAGTGTCATGTAGTCGACGTTCACATGACACCACTAAGGGAATCACAACATACATACTATCAAAATATCGAACACATATCAAGTTCACATGATTACTTGCAACATGATTTCTCCCGTGATCTCAAGAACAAAAGTAACTACTCACAAGTGATGGACATGCTCAAGATCAGAGGGATATTAAATAGCATATTGGATCTAAACATATAATCTTCCACCAAATAAACCATATAGTAATCAAATACAAGATGTAATCAACACTACTAGTCATCCACAAGCACCAATCTATAGTTCCGGTAACAAGATTGAACACAAGAGATGAACTAGTGTTTGAGATGAGATGGTGCTGTGAAGATGTTGATGGAGATTGCCCTCCCCAAGAACGGAGAGTTGTGGTGATGATGATGATGATGATTTCCCCCTCTGGGAGGTAAGTTCCCTTGGCGTAATCGCTCCGCCAGGGGGCAACAGTACTTCTGCCCAAGTTCCGCCTTGAGATGGCGGCGCTCCGTCCTGAAAGTTCCCCCCTTATTTTTTCTAGGTTAAAATGACTTATATACAGAAGATGGGCACCGGAGGTGGGCCTAAGTGAGCACAACCCACCAGGGCACACTTGGGCTCCCTGGCGCGCCCAGATGGGTTGTATGCCCACCTAGTGGGCCTCCTCTGGTCCTATATTCTTCATATATTCCACAAAAATTCTCCGTAAAGTTTCAGCTTGAACTAGTACAAAGAGCTCCTAAAGAAACGGTTTAAAACCCCTTTCCGTGACAGCATTTGGAACTGTCGCCAAGTGAGTGTGGGCGATAGGGGGGTCCTTCCCACACGACCCAGAAAACCATCGGGGATATGCCCTCCTGGCACACACGTTCGGCAAAATGAGGTCGTGTGCGACCGGCGAGTGCTCAAATATGGAAATACGTGTAGTAGAGCTAAAGAAAATACAATTATACAGCAAAATTGTTTCCGGCCGCAAGTACATCCCACACAATCAGTCCCCGCTAAACGTTTCTGTTCGTATGTACATCCCACACAGTCGCTCGAAGGAAAGCGTTTCCATTCACAGGTACATCACACACAATTTTTCTTGTTAAATCGCTTGCGTTATTGAATATATCACACACGGTCCGTGGAATAAACTGTGTGGCAAAGGTTGTCCATCACACATAGTTTTCATGTGATAAACGTTTACGCAAGGTGGCATAACACAAACAATCTTCAAGAGGAAGTCGTGTGTGATTGTTCATTGATCCAACACGGTTTATTCCTAGAAACTCTGTGCATTGCCTGAGGTCATCGCCCACGGTATTTTTTTAACAACCGTTTGCAATAGCAAAACCCAATTAGCAGGCTAATTCGCCACTAGCAGGCTAATTATTCAATTATTCATAATCCATTTATTAATCTAATTGACAGTTCATATTAAGCACACAATATATTTCATTTTCATAATTGAAATACATCAGAGTACAACATCATATAGCTGTAGCACTCAGCTACCCCATTACACAACTACACCCAGACCAAGTTTCGTATGCAACATCTATAACCTTTCGAAATTAGCATCATATATGGTACATAGAAAGATGTATATCATCTGGGAAACTACTGAAACAGAAGGCGAATATTGAGCCTTCATTGATGTTGAAGGTCTTCGTAACTTTAGGCTAGTGCCTGTGGATGATTTACCGTCCATCCTTCGTCCTCTTTAGGAACACTTCAATATTGAACCATGGGTGTTGTATGAATACCTTCCTCGCCTCCTGACCATACAGGTGGTTTGAGAGGTAATCATCAGTGAATTGCTTTGGAAAGGCCTGGAAACAAGGATGTACATAAATATCTTCTCTATATTGGAAATGGGGCAAAGGAATAAAAAAGGCAAGGTATAATAGTTGGTACCATCCTGTAGTGAACTGATGTCTTCTTCATTGTGCAGACAAAGATCTTGTTGTTTTTTTTGCTAATTTCTTTATCCTAACAATCTTTCTGAGTTTCTTGACTTGACTGATATTCATGGACAACTCATTTACCCATATGCAAAAAGGGTCGAATAGTGGGTCAAAACCTCTGACAGCAGGACCTACATGTGCAAGACCAAATTGTTAAAAACCTAAATATTAGAATGGTTCCTGCAATTGCACAATAATGTGCTATTAGACAACGAACCATGCACATGCTAACCTCGATTTGTAAACCTCAGTGCTTCCCATTGTTTCCCTACAACACATATAAGGTAGTTAGTCATCAGGTTAAGTAATGGTTCGCATCCTATCAGTAAAATATGTTGATGAAAAATAATCACATTGCAGATTCATGAGATTAATTCAAGCCACAAGGAAAACCCATTTATACAAATCAAGCATTATCAAGAACTAGGAAATATAGCACTTGTATATGTTTCTCATTTATTAAGTGCAGCCAAATTTGATTTATTCCTCACATGCACAACAATACAAAATTCTACCGATGACAATTGGACATCGCATTGCAGAATTGAACCAAGCAGTTAACTAAACACGACAACAAATGAAGCGAACATTAACTGAGCACCACATTGCACAATATAACATTGAACCAATTAGTTAACTAAACACCACAACAAATGAACCAAACATTAACTGAGCACCACATTGCACAATATAACATACTCCTAATAGAAGATCAGACAGTTAACCAAACAGTTAACTAGAGCCAATTGTAGCAATTTTATTTGTTTCTCATGTATTTACTACAACCAAATTCAATTTATGCCTCACATGGTATACAATAATAGAATGCACCCACAATTTTGTAAAGATAAATTCGATTTATTTCTCACATGGAAGACAATACAAAATTGCAGCCTGAAGAATTGAACGTCACATTTGCAGAATTGAACCAGGTAGTTAACTAAAGACGACAACTAATTACCAAAACAGTTACTAAGTGAGCACCACACTACATGACATATAGAACATATACACTAGAGCAACAGATTGCATGGTAAAATTAGATAGCACAATTCACTAAAATTTGTGAAGGAAAGGCAGGAGCAGCACACGCAACGGGTAAACTGAGCATGCATAACCGGCGTATTGATACGTCTCCAACGTATCTATAATTTTTGATTGCTCCATGCTATTATATTATCTATTTTGGATATCAATGGGCTTTATTTTGCACTTTTATATCATTTTTGGGACTAACCTACTAATCGGAGGCCCAACCCAAATTGTTGCTTTTTTCCCTATTTTAGGGTTTCGAAGAAAAGGAATATCAAACGGAGTCCAAACGGAATGAAACCTTTGGGAACGTGATTTTCTCAACAAACGTGATCCAGGAGACTTGGAGTGGGCGGGGTGGCGCCAACCCCCTGGGCGCGCCCTCCACCCTCGTGCTCCCCCATTGCTCCACCGACGTACTTCTTCCTCCTATATATATCCACGTACGCCCCAAACATCCAGGAGCACCATGAAAACCTAATTCCATCGCCGCCACCTTCTATACCCGAGAGATCCCATCTTGGGGCCTTTTCCGGAGCTCCGCCGGAGGGGGCATTGATCATGGAGGGCCTCTACATCAACTCCATGGCCTCTCTGGTGATGTGTGAGTAGTTTACTTCAGACCTACGGGTCCATAGTTATTAGCTAGATGGCTTCTTCTCTCTCTTTGGATCTCAATACAAAGTTCTCCTCGTTCTTCTTGGAGACCTATTCGATGTAATCTTCTTTTGCGGTGTGTTTGTCGAGATCCGATGTATTGTGGGTTTATGATCCTGTTTATCTATGAACAATATTATAATCTCCTATGAATTCTTTTATGTATGATTGGTTTATCTTTGAAAGTCTCTTAGAATTATCAGTTTGGTTTGGCCTATTAGATTGATCTTTCTTGCAATGGGAGAAGTGCTTAGCTTTGGGTTCAATCTTGCAGTGTCCTTTCCCAGTGACAGCAGGGGAAGCAAGGCACGTATTGTATTGTTGTCATCGAGGATAAAAAGATGGGGTTTATATCGTATTGCATGAGTTTATCCCTCTACATCATGTCATCTTCCTTAAAGCATTACTTTGTTCTTATGAACTTAATACTCTAGATGCATGCTGGATAGCGGTCGATGTGTGGAGTAATAGTAGTAGATGCAGAATCGTTTCGGTCTACTTGTCGCGGACGTGATGCCTATATACATGATCATACCTAGATATTCTCATAACTATGCTCAATTCTATCAATTGCTCGACAGTAATTCGTTTACCCACCGTAATACTTATGCTCTTGAGAGAAGCCACTAGTGAAACCTATGGCCCCCGGGTCTATCCTTCATCATATTAATCTTCCAACACTTAGTTATTTCCTTTGCCATTTATTTTACTTTGCATCTTTATTTCTCTTTATCTTAAAAATACCAGAAATATTATCTTATCATATCTATCAGATCTCACTCTCGTAAGTGACCCTGAAGGGCTTGACAATCCCTTTATCACGTTGGTTGCGAGGTTCTTATTTGTTTGTGTAGGTGCGTGGGACTTGAGCATGATCTCCTACTGGATTGATACCTTGGTTCTCAAAAACTGAGGGAAATACTTACGCTACTTCTCTGCATCGCCCTTTCCTCTTCAAGGGAAAACCAACGCATTGCTCAAGAGGTAGCAATAAGGATTTTTGGCGCCGTTGCCGGGGTGATTTGCGCCAAGTCAAGTCCATATTTGACTCCCAACAACGAGTCATTTCAGGTGTCGTTGCCAAGTCAAGACATACCAAGTACCCATCACAAACTCTTAACCCTCGCACTATATTATTTGCCATTTGCCTCTCGTTTTCCTCTCCCCCACTTCACCCTTGCCGTTTTATTCGCCCTTCTTCTGTTCGTCTTTCCTTTTGCTTTGATGTCTTACTTGGCTCGTTTGCTCGTTTGGTTGGAATAGTTGTTTATTTATTACTAAATGAGAACCTAAGATCTATGGATCCTCATCCGCTTACTAATGTTTTTAAGAGATCCAATTATGATAAACCAATTGCTAGTGAGTTTTGTGCACTGGATTGTCTTTATGAAGTTTTTCTTGAAGTTCGTGAATCTGAAAATTGTAATCAAGTACTTTATGGAGTGATTCATGATGGATCTTTGAATAGAAAGGATGATTGTATTGATGATAGTATAAATTATATTAATGTCAATTGTGCTTATAATATGCAAAACCCTAAGCTTGGGGATGCTAGTTTTGCTATGTCTACTACTTGTTGCAATGATCATGATTGGGGTGATTCTTCTTTTGATCTTGAAAATTTATTTAAGCCCCATGATGAATATGAGATTGATAATAGTGTTTGCAATATTATTGAAAGTGGGTTTGGAAGAGTGTCAACTTTAGATCCCACATATTTGGAGAATGTTCAATCTTATGAAATTTTTGATAAAAGTGGGTTTGGAGAGGTCATGACTTTAGTTAATGTTAATCCCACTATTTTGGAAGAGTGTCAACTTTGCATGCATGTGGATCATGCTGAAAATATTTTATGCGATAGCTATTTTGTTGAATTTCCTTATGATCCTACATGTAATTATTATGAGAGAGGAAAATATGGTGGTAGAAATTTTCATGTTACTAAACTACCTCTCGTTATGCTGAGATTGTTATTGTTTCTTTTCGCTTCCTTGCATATGCTAGTTTTTGCTTCCCTTGGTAATTTGTTTGCCTATAAGATGCCTATGCATAGGAAGTATGTTAGACTTAGATGTGTTTGTCACGTGTTTTATGATGCTCTCTTTGTGCTTCAATTCTTGTCTTTCATGTGACATCGTTGAAATCTTTTGCCTAGCTACAAGGCTTTAATGTAAAGCGCTTGTTGGGAGACAACCCGATATTTTTCCTTGCTGTTATTCAATAAATAATTTATATAGCCTCTTTTTTTTGTGTTTTTTGTGTTTAATTAGTGTTTGTGCCAAGTAGAACCATTGGGAAGACTTGGGGAAAGTCTTTTTGATCTTGCTGTAAAAAACAGAAACTTTAGCGCTCACGAGAATCGCTGCCATTTTTATTTGGAAGGTGATATTTAGTTAATTCTTTTTGCAGATGATTAAGATAAATTCCTCAGGTCCAGCAATTTATTTTAGAATTTTTGGGGTTCCAGAAGTTGCGTTAGATACAGATTACTAAAGACTGTTCTGTTTTTGACAGATTCTGTTTTTCGTGTGTTGTTTGCTTATTTTGATGAATCTATGGCTTGTAAAAGAGTTTATAAACCATAGAGAAGTTGGAATACAGTAGGTTTAACACCAATATAAATAAAGAATGAGTTCATTACAGTACCTTGAAGTGGTGTTTTGTTTTCTTTCGCTAACGGAGCTCACGAGAGTTTCTATTTTGAGTTTTGTGTTGTGAAGTTTTCAAGTTTTGGGTAAAGATTTGATGGATTATGGAACAAAGGGTGGAAAGAGCCTAAGCTTGGGGATTCCAATGGCAGACCAAGGTAAAATTCAAGGACACCAAAAAGCCTAAGCTTGGGGATGCCCCGGACGGCATCCCCTCTTTCGTCTTCGTCTATCGGTAACTTTACTTGGAGCTATATTTTTAGTCACCACATGATATGTGTTTTGCTTGGAGCATCTTTTATGATTTGAGTCTTTGCTTTTTAGTTTACTAGAATCATCCTTGTTGTACACACATTTTGAGAGAGACTCACATGATCTGAAATTTAATAGAATACTCTATGTGCTTCACTTATATCTTTTGAGCTATATAGTTTTTGCTCTAGTGCTTCACTTATATCTTTTAGAGCATGGTGGTGGTTTTATTTTATAGAAATATTGTTCTCTCATGCTTCACTTATATTATTTTGAGAGTCCTTTAGAACAACATGGCAATAATAAAAAAACTTTCATGAAAGTGCATTGAATACTATGAGAAGTTTGATACTTGATAATTGTTTTGGGATATGGAGATGGTGATATGAGAGTCATGCTAGCTGAGTAGTTGTGAATTTGAGAAATACTTGTGTTGAAGTTTGTGATTACCGTGACATGCACATATGGTGAACTGTTATGTGATGAAGTCGGAGCATTATTTATTTATTGATCGTCTTCCTTAAGAGTGGTGGTCGGGGATGAGTGATGGTATTTTCCTACCAATCTATCCCCCTAGGAGCATGCACGTAATACTTTGTTTTGATAACTAATAGATTTTTGCAATAAGTATGTGAGTTCTTTATGGCTAATGTTGAGTCCGTGGATTATACGCACTCTCACCCATCCACCATTGCTAGCCTCTCTAATATCACGCAACTTTCGTCGGTATCATACACCCACCATATACCTTCCTCAAAACAGCGACCATACCTACCTATTATGGCATTGCCATAGCCATTCCGAGATATATTGCCATGCAACTTTCCACCGTTCCGTTATTATGACACGCTTCATCATTGTCATATTGCCTGCATGATCACATACTTGACACCTTATTTGTGGCAAAGCCACCATTCATAATTCTTCATACATGTCACTCATGCATCATTGCACATTCCAGTACACCGCCGGAGGCATTCACATAGAGTCATATTTTGTTCTAAGTATTGAGTTCTAATTCTTGAGTTGTAAGTAAATAAAGTGTGATGATCATCATTATTAGAGCATTGTGCCAAGTGAGTAAAGGATGATGGAGACTATGATTCCCCCACAATTCGGGATGAGACTCTGGACGAAAAAAAGAGAAAAGAGGCCAAAAAGAAGGAAAAAAAAGAAAGAAGGCCCAAATAAAAAAATGAGAGAAAAATAGAGAAGGGATAATGCTAGTATCCTCTTTCCACACTTGTGCTTCAAATTAGCGCCATGTTCTTCATATAGAGAGTCTCCTGTGATATCACTTTCGTATACTAGTGGGAATTTTTCATTATAGAACTTGGCTTGTATATTGCAATGACGGGCTTCCTCAAAATGCCCTAGGTCTTCATGAGCAAGCAAGTTGGATGCACACCCACTTAGTTTCTTTTGTTGAGCTTTCATATACTTATAGCTCTAGTGCATCCGTTGCATGGCAATCCCTACTCACTCACATTGATATCTATTGATGGGCATCTCCATAGCCCGTTGATACGCCTAGTTGATGTGAGACTATCTTCTCCTTTTTGTTTTCTCCACAACCACCATTCTATTCCACCATAGTGCTATATCCATGGCTCACGCTCATATATTGAGTGAAGATTGAAAAAGTTTTAGGACATCAAAAGTATGAAACAATTGCTTGGCTTGTCATTGGGGTTGTGCATGATTTAAATATTTTGTGTGGTGAAGATAGAGCATAGCCTGACTATATGATTTTGTAGGGATAACTTTCTTTGGCCATGTTATTTTGAGAAGACATGATTGCTTAGTTAGTATGCTTGAAGTATTCTTATTTTTATGTCAATATTAAACTTTTATCTTGAATCTTTCGGATCTAAAGATTCATGCCACAATAAAGAAAAATTACATTGAGAAATATGTTAGAAAGCATTCCACATCAATTTTTTTTATGATTTACCTACTCGAGGACGAGTAGGAAATTAAGCTCGTGGATGCTTCATACATGTCCAACGTATCTATAACTTTTAATTGCTCCATGCTATTATATTATCTATTTTGGATGTCAATGGGCTTTATTTTACACTTTTATATCATTTTTGGGACTAACCTACTAATCGGAGGCCCAACCCAAATTGTTGTTTTTTTTGCCTATTTTAGGGTTTCGAAGAAAAGGAATATCAAACGGAGTCCAAATGGAATGAAACCTTCGGGAACGTGATTTTCTCAACAAACATGATCCATGAGACTTGGAGTGGGCGTCAAGAAACAACGAAGGAAGCCACGAGGCAGGTGGCACGCCTACCCCCCTGGGCGCGCCCTCCACCCTCGTGCCCCCCCCGTTGGTGACCGCAAAGAGAGACGAAGATGCAAGTTGCTGGAGAGCAGTACCAGGAGCAGATACATCAACATGGGCTGGCTGAGAATCCACGGATTCAGAAATGAACTGTGCAGTGATAGCCTTGAGTCCAGGAGGACGATCAGCCAGGATCCATTCCTCCTCAACAACCGGAGCAGTGCCAGGTGCGTCCTCATATAGAAGACTGTGAGGGATAATGTTGTCTCCCAACTGGAAAGATGCACCAAAGATCATAGCCATGAAATCCTGCCTGGGTACCAGATTTGACAGCCAAATTGCGCATACAGAGTTCAGATGATTCTGAATGACTCTGAAAGGGTTGAGAGGAAGCATGACATGTTCAGACTGTGGACCAGAACGCGCCCGAGTATATATGCGTTTGAGCAATTCTCCAATCCAAAGCAGAAAGTCTTGATCAAGAACAACCATGAGATTAACTGACCCACCACCAGATCTGAAAAAGCGGAGCGTGCCTGTGAGCTCCCAAGCACAAATCCATTAGCCAACGCTTCAACCTCCACAATTTCCTCCTCAGATGCCCAGACATCAGACAGATTGTCATGAATGTTATGTTCTGGATCGACCTCATCCATCAATGACGGTCCATCATACTGGAAAAATGTTCGGAAACTGAACCCTGAATAAGGCGGAGGAACAACTGGCCAAGGACGCCATCCATTTTCCTGAACCTGCTCATGTTCCTGTGCATGGGCATTCCAAGCAGCCTCATTCAATGCCTCTTGTGCAGCCATCACATCTATCCTGGCCTGCTGCATAAGAGTATAAAACAGGAGCTGATACGGGTGTGGTGATGCATTGAGGAGAGGAGGAGCTTCTTCACTACCAACTAGGCTGGGGATGGTGTTTCTGCCATTCAGAACATACACTAGGACAGACCAAGAGCGGCCATGTCCCGGCAGCAAACCAACAAGAGTGACCAAAAGACTGTGCAGAACCTCAGCAACATCCTTGATATGACACTTAACTAAAACACGAGCTTTGTTCTGCCCAGGTCGCGGCCACACAAGCAGTTTACCAAAATTGGAGACGGTCTTATGAATGTAATGCTCTGTTTGATAATCCATAGGGAAAGCAAGAAACATAATCCAAACTTCATACTCAAAAGCAGGCATGCGCATATTAAGACCTTCATCATGCGGTACTAGAGAGAATGTGGAATCATCGGTCAAGGCATGAGGTCCCTCCCGAATCGCTGCATCTCTGCTTTCCATATCCGCAAAAACCACACACCCAATCCCAAGCGGATAGACAAAATCATCTAGCAGATCGTACTCCAGTTCAACAGTAATAATGCGGCAAACTTCAGCCAGCCAGAACTCC
Organism: Triticum urartu; assembly: GCF_056163025.1. Classification (NCBI taxonomy): domain Eukaryota; kingdom Viridiplantae; phylum Streptophyta; class Magnoliopsida; order Poales; family Poaceae; genus Triticum; species Triticum urartu. Next base: position 447,766,264 of record NC_141876.1, read on the forward strand.
CTCTGATGATCGGGCACTGGGGGATGGACGGAGACAATGGCATACCTATCATGAGTGAGCGGAGGATCATCCACCACCATGACATGGCGCTGCACACGATGAGCTGGGCCTCTGTCAAAGGTCGATCCCACCGGAGCAAAGTTGAACGGGCGCACCGGGAAGTTTGCCATGTCTTCCACCCTTTGACGGCGAGCAGGAGCAAGAGCCACCGGCGGCAAGGAGCCGAAGGTGGTTTTTGGTGGAGGTGGCAGTGGTGGCGTGCTTGAGGGGGGTGGCTCTGCAGTCGATTGGGGAGGCTGGCATGCGGAATTGACTACACAAGTGGGAGGGAGTCGCATCGGCAAGCAATGGGAAGGAGCCATGCTCGATGGGCAGGAGATATTCTGTTTCCGAACCCAAACCTTGTGTACCTGTGTATCCCGAATAGTAGGGGCCATACCAACTTCCGCAGGTTTATCTGCCGTAGAGGATAACTGGATTTTCCTAGGTAGGATCTCAACAGAAGTAGATGCATGCGGTCCAACATGTGTCCAACGCACTTTAGGCAACTGACTACATAGGTTGGGCTGATGGGCCTTATGGCCAAGGTGTTGGCAAAGTGGGCATCAGCGAAGCCCAGGACAGTGAGCCGTCCAGTGCCCAGAGGCAGAACAGGCCAGGCAGGCCATATTTGGTGAGGACCGGCCCAATATGCATGGCACATGACGTGATGGGGTCGGATCACTAGATGTCATTGAATCTGAAGAATAGCACAAACAATTTCTAGAAATGTCCCCACACTTTTGGCAAAATATACCCATGCAAACTGAAGGTGAGTAACCAAACCTATCACAACAAGAAAAGTGCTTAAGCCGTTCAAAAATATAATCCTTCGTGGGTATGCTAGAAAAACCCACCATTAGCTTGACACTCTCATTATCATATCCAGCCTGCCAACCGTCAAGAATATGAAAGAGCTTTTCTTTAGGAATTTTATCCCACAATACTTGATAAAACCGATGTCCACGGAAGGATGGCAACGTGACATGAGATCCGGACAAATTCGGTAAATTGATGGCCCCAATACGAACGGGATAGGGATGTTCCTGAGAATCCGGCCCCGATAAACTTCCAAAAGAAAAATCCGGGGAGGGACCGACACTGGAATTAGTCACCATCGGCGAATGAACCAAACCCAATTTGCGAAAAACCTTGAGCGATGCTAGATCAAAACCATTCTTGGAGTTGCAGACTAGCCATTTGGATTTGATCGCCGGGCCAAGCGAAGATGCCAAGCCATGGAGTTCAATATCCGCATGCCAACCAACGGTCCTAGACCGAGAACTTGCACCTCGATGGAGGTGAAAATGACATATGAAGTCCGGCCAGATGCGATCCCATAGACCAAAAGTGAAATGACCCACCCGATTAGAAGCCACTGAGAACTGAAAACTGCGATCACCCAATTGCAAAACATTGAATCCATCGGAGATTCCTCCAATGCAAGATTGTAGTGCCAATCCCACATATTCCACAGAGAGAGGAAATGAGGCCGAGGAGAAAGAAACTTCAAGGAAGAACTCCTTGGAGTTAGGGTTTGGAACGAAATGGATCGTAGATCCAAAACGTTTACGCACCTGGACCTCGACCTTGAGGCCAGGGGAGAAATCCCAATGGAGGAGGCCGTCCATTGGGAGCGCCGGGAGGGGCAACTAGGGCCAGAGGCCGGAGTCCGTCGTTAAAAAATTGGAATGATTCAGGGTTCATTTGTACATTTTTATACATTAACTGGGTTTTCCAGGCATTTTATGCGCATAATTCAAATTTGAACTACATGCACATGCTCCAGTGCATATAAACTTATTGAAATATCAAATATATGTCCTTGGTTGCATACTTAGGTGCCATGCAAGAAATGGGAATGAATTTGAAACACCCTGCCACCGTCACTCGGCCGTAAAAGCTTGAGATGTCTGGTTTTTAAATTCTAGTAAATCAGGAAACTTGGCATGCTATCATGTAGCGGCATCAACATGCCGTGGTACAAATTTTGTCCCATTTGGGGCAGGTTTGGGTATAAGCTTCTCACAAACCAGAGCTTCTCACAACAAGCGTGATGGTCTCGGTAGGGAACGTGCCACCTTTGGGGATGAAACAATATCCATTGCCTCTTATTGCATTCAAAAAAGTTCGAGTGTCAACATAGAACAATAGGAGTGTTGTGAGAATTTTTGTGATTTTTCGGGGTTCGTTTGGACATTTTTATGCATTAACTGAGTTTTCAATGCATTTATGTGCATAATTCAAATTTGAACTACATGCACATGCTCCAGCGCATATAAATTGGTTGAAAAATCAAATTTGTGTCCTTGTGTGCATGCTTAGAACCCATGCAAGAAATGGGAATGAATTTGAAACACCAGGGCACCGTTGATTGCTGGCAAAACATTGAGATGCCTAGTTTTTTAATTCTAGTAAATCCAAAACTCTTCTGAAATTCATGAAACATGGCATGCTATCATGGAGCGACATCAACATGCCGTGGTACAAATTTTGTCCCATTTGGGGCAGGTTCGGGTATATGCTTCTCACAAACCGGAGCTTCTCACAACAAGCATGATGGTTTTCAATAGGGAACGTCCCACCTTTCGGGACGAAATGATATACATTGCCTCTTATTGCTTTCAATTTTTTTCTCGTGTCAAGATAGAACAACAGGAGTGTTGTGTGATTTTTTGTGATATTTTGGGGTTTGTTTGGACATTTTTATGCATTAACAGAGTTTTCAAAGCATTTATGTACACAATTCAAATTTGAACTACATGTACATGCTCGAGTGCATAGAAATTTGAACATCACCAACCATGTGTGCGATCTACTTGATTTATCGTCTTGATCATTTGAATTACGTAATGGGGTCATAGCTACAAAGGATGGTGTTTGAATTGTTAGAACTTTTATGTGCAGTGAACATGCAACTATAGGTGTGTCGTCAAAAAATTGGAATGATTTAGGGTTCATTTGTACATTTTTATACATTAACTGGGTTTTCCAGGCATTTTATGCGCATAATTCAAATTTGAACTACATGCACATGCTCGAGTGCATATAAACTTATTGAAGAATCAAATATGTGTCCTTGGTTGCATGCTTAGGTGCCATGCAAGAAATGGGAATGAATTTCAAACACCCTGCCACCGTCACTCGGCCGCAAAACATTGAGATGTCTGATTTTTACAATCTAGTAAATGCAAAACTCGTCTGAAATTCATGAAACTTGGCATGCTATCATGTAGCGGCATCAACATGTCATGGTACAAATTTTGTCCCATTTGGGGCAGGTTTGAGTCTAAGCTTCTCACAAACCAGAGCTTCTCACAACAAGCGTGATTGTTTCGGTAGGGAACGTGCCACCTTTGGGGATGAAACAATATCCGTTACCTCTTATTGCTTTCAAAATAATTCGAGTGTCAACATAGAACAACAGGTGTGTTGTATGAATTTTTGTGATTTTTCGGGGTTCGTTTGGACATTTGTATGCATTAACTGAGTTTTCAATGCATTTATGTGCATAATTCAAATTTGAACTACATGCACATGCTCCGGTGCACATAAATTGGTTGAAAAATCAAATTTGTGTCCTTGTGTGCGTGCTTAGGTCCCATGCAAGAAATGTGAATGAATTTGAAACACCAGGGCACCGTTGATTGCTGGCAAAACATTGAGATACCTGGTTTTTAAATTCTAGTAAATTCAAAACTCGTCTGAAATTCATGAAACTTGGCATGCTATCATGGAGCGGCATCAACATGCCGTGGTACAAATTTTGTCCCATTTGGGGCTGGTTTGGGTACATGGTTCTCACAAACGGAGCTTCTCACAACAAGCATGATGGTTTTCAATAGGGAACGTCCCACCTTTGGGGACGAAACGATATCCATTGCCTCTTATTGCTTTCAGTTTTTTTTTCTCGTGTCAACATAGAACAACAGGAGTGTTGTGTGATTTTTTGTGATTTTTTGGGGTTCGTTTGGACATTTTAATGCATTAACGGAGTTTTCAAAGCATTTATATGCACAATTCAGATTTGAACCACATGCACATGCTCGAGTGCATAGAAATTTGAACATCACCAACCATGTGTGCGACCTACTTGATATATCGTCTTGATCATTTGAATTACATAATGGGGTCATAGCTACAAAGGATGGTGTTTGAATTGTTAGAACTTTTATCTGAAGTGAACATGCAACTATAGGTGTGTCGTCAAAAAAATTGGAATGATTCAGGGCTCATTTGTACATTTTTATACATTAACTGGGTTTTCCAGGCATTTTATGCGCATAATTCAAATTTGAACTACATGCACATGCTCGAGTGCATATAAACTTATTGAAAAATCAAATATGTGTCCTTGGTTGCATGCTTAGGTGCCATGCAAGAAATGGGAATGAATTTCAAACACCCTGCCACCGTCACTCGGCCGCAAAACATTGAGATGTCTGGTTTTTACAATCTAGTAAATCCAAAACTCGTCTGAAATTCATGAAACTTGGCATGCCATCATGTAGCAACATCAACATGTCGTGGTACAAATTTTGTCCCATTTGGGGCAGGTTTGGGTCTAAGCTTCTCACAAACCAGAGCTTCTCACAACAAGCGTGATTGTTTCGGTAGGGAACGTGCCACCTTTGGGGATGAAACAATATCCATTACCTCTTATTGCTTTCAAAATAATTTGAGTGTCAACATAGAACAACAGGTGTGTTGTACGAATTTTTGTGATTTTTCGGGGTTCGTTTGGACATTTGTATGCATTAACTGAGTTTTCAATGCATTTATGTGCATAATTCAAATTTGAACTACATGCACATGCTCCGATGCATATAAATTGGTTGAAAAATCAAATTTGTGTCCTTGTGTGCGTGCTTAGGTCCCATGCAAGAAATGTGAATGAATTTGAAACACCAGGGCACCGTTGATTGCTGGCAAAACATTGAGATACCTGGTTTTTAAATTCTAGTAAATTCAAAACTCGTCTGAAATTCATGAAACTTGTCATGCTATCATGGAGCGGCATCAACATGCCGTGGTACAAATTTTGTCCCATTTGGGGCTGGTTTGGGTACATGCTTCTCACAAATGGAGCTTCTCACAACAAGCATGATGGTTTTCAATATTGAACGTCTCACCTTTTGGGAGGAAACGATATCCATTGCCTCTTATTGCTTTCAATTTTTTTTCTTGTGTCAACATAGAACAACAGGAGTGTTGTGTGATTTTTTGGGGTTTGTTTGGACATTTTAATGCATTAACAAAGTTTTCAAAGCATTTATGTGCACAATTCAGATTTGAACCACATGCACATGCTCGAGTGCATAGAAATTTGAACATCACCAACCATGTGTGCGACCTACTTGATATATCGTCTTCATCATTTGAATTACGTAATGGGGTCATAGCTACAAAGGATGGTGTTTGAATTGTTAGAACTTTTATCTAAAGTGAACATGCAACTATAGGTGTGTCGTCAAAAAAATTGGAATGATTGAGGGCTCATTTGTACATTTTTATACATTAACTTGGTTTTCCAGGCATTTTATGTGCATAATTCAAATTTGAAGTACATGCACATGCTCCCGTGCATATAAACTTATTGAAAAATCAAATATGTGTCCTTGGTTGCATGCTTAGGTGCCATGCAAGAAATGGGAATGAATTTCAAACACCCTGCCACCGTCACTCGGCCGCAAAACTTTGAGATGCCTGATTTTTAAATTCTAGTAAATCCAAAACTCATCTCAAATTCATGTAACTTGGCATGCTATCATGTAGTGGCATCAACATGCCGTGGTACAAATTTTGTCCCATTTGGGGCAGGTTTGGGTCTAAGCTTCTCACAAACCAGAGCTTCTCACGACAAGCGTGATGGTTTTGGTAGGGAACGTGCCACCTTTGGGGATGAAACAATATCTGTTACCTCTTATTGCTTTCAAAATAATTCGAGTGTCAACATAGAACAATAGGAGTGTTGTGCGAATTTTTGTGATTTTTCGGGGTTCATTTGTAGATTTGTATGCATTAACTGAGTTTTCACTGCATTTATGTGCATAATTCAAATTTGAACTACATGCACATGCTCCGGTGCATATAAATTGGTTGACAAAACAAATTTGTGTCCTTGTGTGCGTGCTTAGGCCCCATGCAAGAAATGTGAATGAATTTGAAACACCAGGGCACCGTTGATTGCTGGCAAAACATTGAGATGCCTGGTTTTTAAATTCTAGTAAATCCAAAACTCATATGAAATTCATGAAACTTGGAATGCTATCATGGAGCGGCATCAACATGCCGTGGTACAAATTTTGTCCCATTTGGGGTAGGTTTGGGTATATGCTTCTCACAAACGGAGCTTCTCACAACAAGCATGATGGTTTTCAATAGGGAACGTCCCACCTTTGGGGACGAAACGATATCCATTGCCTCTTATTGCTTTCAATTTTTTTTCTCGTGTCAACATAGAACAACAGGAGTGTTGTTTGAATTTTTTTTTGATTTTTTGGGGTTCGTTTGGACATTTTTATGCATTAACAGAGTTTTCAATGCATTTATGTGCACAATTCAAATTTGAACTACATGCACATGCTCCAGTGCATAGAAATTTGAACATCACCAATCATGTGTGCGATCTACTTGATATATCGTCTTGATCATTTGAATTACGTAATGGGGTCACAACTACGAAGGATGGTGTTTGAATTGTTAGAACTTTTATCTAAAGTGTACATGCAACTATTGGTGTGTCGTCAAAAAAATTGGAATGTTTCAGGGTTCATTTGAACATTTTTATACATTAATGAGTTTTCCAGGAATTTTATGTGCATAATTCAAATTTGAACTACATGCACATGCTCGAGTGCATATAAACTTATTGAAAAATCAAATATGTGTCCTTGGTTGCATGCTTAGGTGCCATGCAAGAAATGTGAATGAATTTCAAACACCCTGCCACCATCACTCGGCCGCAAAACATTGAGATGCCTGGTTTTTAAATTCTAGTAAATCCAAAACTCGCCTGAAATTCATGAAACTTGGCATGCTACCATGTAGCAGCATCAACATGTGGTGGTACAAATTTCGTCCCATGTGGGGCAGGTTTGGGTATAAGCTTCTCACAAACCAGAGCTTCTCACAACAAGCGTGATGGTTTCGGTAGGCAATGTGCCACCTTTGGGGATGAAACAATATTCGTTGCCTCTTATTGCTTTCAAAAAAATTCGAGTGTAAACATAGAACAACAGGAGTGTTGTTTGAACAATTGCGATTTTTCGGGGTTCGTTTGGATATTTTTATGCATTAACTGAGTTTTCAATGCATTTATGTGCATAATTCAAATTTGAACTACATGCACATGCTCCAGTGCATATAAATTGGTTGAAAAATTAAATCTGTGTCCAAGTGTGCATGCTTAGGTCCCATGCAAGAAATGTGAATGAATTTGAAACACCAGTTCCCCGTTGATTGCTGGCAAAACATTGAGATGCTTGGTTTTAAATTCTAGTAAATCCAAAACTCGTCTGAAATTCATGAAACTTGGCATGCTATCATGGAGCGGCACCAACATGCATGATGGTTTTCAGTAGGGAACGTCCCACCTTTGGGCACGAAACGATATCCATTGCCTCTTGTTGCTTTCAATTTTTTTTCTCATGTCAACATAGAACAACAGGAGTGTTGTGTGAATTCTTGAGATTTTTCGGGGTTTGTTTAGACATTTTTATGCATTAACTGAGTTTTCAATGCATTTATGTGCATAATTCAAATTTGAACTACATGCACATGCTCGAGTGCATATAAATTGGTTGAAATATCAAATCTGTGTCCCTGGGTGCATGCTTAGGTCCCATGCAAGAAATGGGCATGAATTTCAAACCCCAGGGCATCGTTGATTGCCGGCAAAACATTGAGATGCCTGGTTTTTAAATTCTAGTAAATCCAAAATTCTGCTAACCATTCATGTGACGCCAGGTGTCTTGGTTTTAATGGATGTAGGAGGTGTCGCGCGGACAGCTGCTTGACATTGTGTGAACGGGAGGCGTGCGAGCGCCGTCCGGTGCGCAGGCTGACCGAGAGGCATGCAAGTTGTCCTCTGGTGCGCAGGCTCACCGGGAAGCATGCGAGTTGTATGCTGTGCAGGCTTACTGGGAAGCGAGCCCTTTGATTTCCATGGCTGTCCGCCTTGCTCGCGTCCTCTCCATTAATGGTGCCCAAGCTGCGGTTTAATTCGCCTTTTAAATACAAAACACTCATCGCAAACGTTTTAGTTAGAACACCCATATGCAAACCGACAGCTTCCCCAGGAAGCCAAGAGAAAATGTGCCGAGCAGGATTTCTGCAGCTCTTGATCGCAAACGATTTAGATTGAACACTCGTATGCAAAATGTGTGGCGCAGGATTTGTGCATCCATTCAACGCAAACGGTTGTTCTGGATGACCCGTGTGCAACCATGTACAAACAATTTGGTAAGATTTGCATCTATCATATTGGGTATGTTGTGATTTGTCAAAATATGTAGCTAGAAATCATTAGCACTATGTAATTTTTGCAACTAAAATTTAGTAATTAAGCATAGATTTCGTTCATAGATTAAGAAGTCGTTCTTAATTTATACAAACAGTTAAACTCGACAGCAGAACCGACCAAACTTCTCCCCAATTGTTGCCAACCACGTACTGAAATAGCTAGTTCAACTATATATACTAGCTAATTTTAAGTACGTTGTACAGTTCGACCACACATCTATAGTCAGATGAACTGAACAAAATAGCTCCTAAATACTACTACCATGGAGGGGCTTTGTGCTACTTCCGGCAGCCTCTCCTCTACCGAGCGCGCTCAGTAAGAGGTAGAGGATGAGGAGGCTCCTACCGTCGAGCTGGACAAATGCAATACGGTGCCTGCCGCTGCTGCATGTTCAACGATGCTCGCTAGCTCGAACGCCCACTGCCGCTCTAGACGATCCCTCTCTAAGAGGTCGGACTGCTCGTAGATCTCCTTATTCCTCGCCTTTGCGTCGGCGTGTGCTACGGCCACGGCTGCGGTAAGGCTCTTTGCATGGTCGAGGAGGCGCTCCTCCTCCTCCCGTAGGAACTCGATGTAGCACGCAAGGTCGCTAACGCACGTGTGGGCCTCCACCTTCGCCCCCCTCCTTTGGGCAACGGTGGCGGAGCGGGTGATGATCCCAGCGGTCGACGGTGGGCTGCCGGCGATGGCGACCGACGATGGGGTGGCGGCCACGACCACTACCTCCCGCCTTCGGGCCGCGGTGGCGGAGCGGGTGATGGCCAAGGTGGCCGGCAGTGGGGTGGCGACAACGATGGCCACCTCCCGCCTTCAGGCTGCGGCGGCGGAGCGGGAGATGGCCCTGGATTTCGATGGTGGTGTGGCAGCAACGGAGGCCGGTAACAGCTGCCGACGGGCAGCGACGGCGGAGCGTGTGGTGGGTGTTCGGCGCACACCCAACTGGGACGCCATGCGCACTACACTACGTCAGGGACTGCGCCGCCACCGTGGTGTAGCCTCCTAGCTGGAGCTGCCTCTGATGACGGCATAGTGGCTGAGCAACGATGACTGACCGGTGCAATTGGCGATTGTGGGAGAAGCAGACGAGATAAGCCATAGGGAGGGAGGGGAAAATGCGACGCGGGACTCGCCGACCATGAGGGTTTTTATAGCAGGCCGGTAAGCATTGGGATTTTGTGGGATTTCACTGAGTCGGGCGGGAAGCTTGCGCGGGAACCTGCGAGGTTGCATGGGAATGGCCTCACTGACGATTCTTGGCGCCACCATTTGGCCAAAAGAATGCCCTGGCGCGCTGCGCAAGCTTGCGCTGTAAGCCGCCTGCGGGAGCGGGGTGACAAGACGTACGAGAAGAGGAGGAGAGGACACGGACACATACAATTAATAAAAAACATTTGCGATTAAATTACCTACAATATCCCCGTCCTAGTTTATAGGTAGGACTTAACTAATAAAATATGAATGCATGTCGCCATATATTATATTGTTGGAGTCGTATTTGAACATAGTTTCCAGCTATACAGTTTTTGTAACATGCATTAATACTTTTTTGGTTAAATTTAAGGTTATACACCAGCAAGCGTTTGCCCGCAACACACACGGCTTATTCCATCACAAATAGCTCTGATGGATCAATAGTCTGCCACGTATCGCACACGCAACTCTAATCTGATTCGTGCTTGATGTCTCCGACATCGCTTGCACAGTTCGTCTTATTTGCCACATATCACGGTGTTGTCCTCTGCTCGCGTCCCTCGGCAAGCTCTGTTCGCAGTTAGGTGCCACAACGTGCGGTGCTCGCCGTTAGGCGCCGCGGTGCGCTCTGCTCGGATCCGTCGGCGCGCTCGGCTTGTGGACAGCTTTTCCTTGAGGCGACCAGGGAGCGCTGTTATTGCGTCCCTCCGCGCACGCTCTGCCAGTGGTTGGGCATGCGCATGATCATGTCGGGGACCCCATATGCATGCGGTTGCGCCGCGCGCGTTGCCATGTGATGCAGTTATGTGCGGCACGATGGAGTTACGCACTGCAAATTAGTACAGCCATCAGGGCCTACCGATATTCCTGGCTGTCTGGCTTCCCCTTTAATTTCCGCGGCCATTATAACTTTAGTCTTCAACCTTTCGATCGCGCCCCACAACACAACAGGCACACCCACAACGACACATAGAGAGGGGATGTCCGGTGGCGCTCCAATGGAGTTCGGCGAGCATAGAGTGGAGACCCACATGAGGGAGACGGATCTCTCGGTGGTGTACACCATCGACCCGGCCGTGGTGGACGACTACATCAACATCGTTGAGCAGTTGCTTGCTGGAGACAAGTACATGGTGGTCGGCATCGACCTCTAGTACACCGCCGGTCGTCCTGGCATAGATCAGAAGGTTGTCATCGCTCAGTTGTGCGTGCGCCATCATGTCCTCATCTACCACTATTACATGGCCATAGAGCCTTGTGACCATTTCAACAGGTTTGTCAATAGCACCGACTACAAGTTCTCCACGGTGGATACCAAATACGATGTAAAAGCGCTCAGTGTTACAGGCTTGGCCTGCAAAAACCTTGTCGAAATCCGTGACCACTACAGGGTCTGGGCCAGCACAAAGTAGGACTCCCTGGTCGAACTCGCCTCGGCCATCATCGGCCCCTACTACGAAAAGAAGAAGCAGGATTCCCAGAGAACAAGTCCTGTATTCTGGCACAAGGCCAGGATGCGGCAACTGGATGAACCTCACTTCACGATCACGACCAAGAGCATGTACACATGCTATGAGATGCACATGCGGAACGTTGACATGAGGAAGTGCCTCGTTACCCAAATCGACGAGCCCGGATCTAGCCACAAGAAGAGCAAGCATCACAAGAAGTAGATGATGATCAAATGATCGTTTATGCTAGTTAATCATGAATGTAATATATAGTTTACTTCATTGGTGTGTGTGGAAATGTCATGTGTGTAGTAGCCACCTATGTAATGATGCATGTAATTGTTTGCTTTGGTGTCTGCAAATGCCATGGTTGTAGTAGCCACCTATGTAAGTGGATGTTTAATTTGGTTATGCAAGCATGTCCTTATAAGTGTGTGTGTATATATATGTTGTTGTTCTGTATACAATCCCATCGCACAACACACACGTCTTATTACCAGCAACCATCTGTGTTATTATCGGTCTTCGCACACATTTCTGATTAGAGACTTGTTTGCCGCGCATCACACACATCTTGTTAAGTTGAACCGTTTCTGTTCTCATGTCTCCACGCAAACAGTTCATCCGAATGAACCGCATGCCGTATATCGCACACACCTTTGACCTGGCTGACTGTTTCTTTTGTGTTGCCTAATCATAAAAAGTTCATCCAAGTGAACCGTATGCTCTGTATCACACATGCCTTCATCTGGCTGCCCATTTCTTTTGTTCCTCCTCATCGCAAACAGTCATTGAACTGAACCATATGCCCTTCATCGCACATGCAACTAAAACCTGAACCGTGTTTGATGCATCCGTCATTGCAAACATTTTAGACATTTCTGACGGTTTTCATACAACATCGGTTGCGACTATTGCATCGCACACAGTTTCTCGAAGGGTCTCTGATAATAGGGTCGCGTAGCAGCATCCTGCAGCAGTGTTGTTTGGAGTTGTACAGAATAGGTAGCCTGACGTAGCTTTCTAGGTCCAGATTTCCAGCTACCATAATTCTCCCTCTTTGTGAGTACCTTGCAAATTATGAGAGAAAAGGCATTAGAATTACTCCAAAAAGCATTATTATGCATAAAAACATCATAAATAACAGTAGGAAAACATGATGCAAAATGGACGTATCAACTCCCCCAAGCTTAGACCTCTCTCTCGTCCTCAAGCGAAAATCAAAATCGTAAAACAATGCACATGCTTAGAGAGAGAGGTGTCAATAAATACAAAATACGGACATAGAAGCATCATGTTGATTATTATAACAGCAACAAACTTAAAAATAAGACTTTAATCATAGAACTTTTATCATAAACTTCTCATGAATAAGTGACAATTCATCAAGTATCAAAGTATATAGCATAAACTCTATTAGAAACTAACAAACTCTGTTCTCAGTCAACTTTGCAACTACAATTCATCATCTTTTCCGAAAGGGTCACGTATCGGAGCCTTTAGGCAAGTACACATACTCAACCATCATTTAGTCTTCTATGATTGCTAACACTCACCGCATACACATGAGCAAAACATTCCAAACGGACACATAGAAAGATAGGGGCTTATAGTTTCGCCTCCCAATGTATTCACCTCAAGGGTGATGTCAACAATAATAACTCATGCTACCCATATTCAGCTGGACATATGTGCCTAGATCTTTCCCTCACCACATAATGCTTGCCAATGGAGAAAAATAAAAAGGAATAGAGAGAAAACTTTGACTCTTTGCATAAAAATAAATACATAAAATTAAAATATAGGCCCTTCGCAGAGGGAAGCAGAGGTTGCCATGCTCTTATTTGTTTGTATGCTCAACCCCTTAGTGCAAAATAACATCACATTCTATTGCCCCTTGTGATGGCAACCTTTATTATGTAGTCTTTCGCTTTTATTCTTCACGATCACAAGTTCGTACAACGCTCAATTTTCTCTTACACTAAATGATCTCACACCTTTAAAAGCAATTTTTATTGCCTTATTGCACCGATGACAACTTACTTGAAGGATCTAACTCAATCCTTAGGTAGGTATGGTGGACACTTCAAAATCAGATTTGGGTTTAAGGGTTTTTGGATGAAAAGGCAATATCTCTACTTAGTGCGGAATTTTTGGCAAGCAAAGAAAGGGGCAAGCACCACATGTTAAAGCATCCATAACAATATGACTTCTATGTGAATATGAACAAACGTAAGTCATTAAGTTGTCTTCCTTGTGCAACGTCAACAATTTTGGCATATAATATTTTGATGGGGGCTCACAATCACAAAAAGATTTCCAGGATAGTGTATTTATATGTGAATCTTCTCTTCCCTTATTAGTTCTTTCATGAGTTGCATCACTGACTAATGCTATGTTTGTCCATCTCTAATAAAATTTTCTACTTATACTTTTCCGTATGTGGTGTCATGACCTACCATAAGATCATCATATGATCTTCTTGATTTATTTCCTTTCCTTTTTATTGGAACATGAAAGTAAAGAAAGTAAAAAACTGAAACTAAACTTTATTATATATCTCACACGCGATTACAAGGATAGATCACTAGCAAACTCTCAGAAAGAAAGGACCGAACTAAACTTTTATTCATCTAAAGCAAAAGATCGAACTAAAATAAGTAAAGGCAAAAGATAGTGGAGGTGATATGATACCGGGGCACCTCCCCCAAGCTTGGCGGAAGCCAAGGGGAGTGCCCATACCCGATACTCAATTTTCTTTTGGTGATGAAGAAGAAGGTGGTGATGAGGTATAGGTCTTGTCCTTTTTCCACAGCTTAAGCTTGAGGATGGAATTTTCCTCTTTTAGTTCATCAATCTCCTGCTCAAGCTCCAGTACCTTTTTGCATAAATCTTGCTTATTTTCCTGCAAAAGGCGGAAGGGTCTAAACTGAACCTTAGGCCTCTTTGCTTTGTTGGGGAGGCTTGACTTCTTGAATTCCACATGCATGTTCTGCAGTTGAGGCAACGGGGTTTCGTCCTCATCTAAGCTCATCTCCTCCTTCTCTCTAGGATAATAGTCCTCCTCTTCCATAATGCTCCACATCCCCATAGGACTTGGGGTTTGCGACCAAATCAGCAACATAGCTCTCACCCTCTGAGTCTTGGGATGACATATTTTCATATCTATCAGGAAAACAACAAGAGAATAAAAGCGAAGATTTCTCCACGATAAGGTGGTCAATAACTTCGGGGGGTATCTAAAGATTTTTTTTATCTTGGGGGACAAGCAAACTATAGACAAACGGAGTCCGGAAAGTACCCAAGGTGGGCACAACCCACCTAGGCGCGCCTGGCAAGCCAGGCGCGCCCTGGTGTCTTGTGCCCACCAGGGTACGCTTCCTAGTTGTTTCTTATTTTCCTAATTTTTTATATTCCAAAACTAACCAAAAATATTTTTGCAGATTTTTCGGAGTCCGTTTACTTACCATGTCATGTACCTCCTTATTTTCACAATTCTGGAAGGACTCTTTTATGTGTTCTTCCGTGTCAAAGTTTGGATAATATTACTTTCAACATTAATGGGCGTACCTGAGATATAATGTTTTATTCGTTTCCCATTAACATCCTTCAGGTTAGTACCTTCGGCATTATTTATTTCTATAGCTCCAGACCGATAAAGCACCTCGATAACATAGGGTCCTTCCCAATTGGATAGGAGTTTTCCTGCAAAGAATCTAAAACGGGAGTTATACAAAGGAACATATTCTCCAACTTTAAAATCATGCTTTTGGATTCTTTTATCATGCCATCTTTTAACTTTTTCTTTAGATAACTTGGCATTTTCATAAGCTTGGGTTCTCCATTCATCTAATGAGATAATATCAAATAACCTCTTTTCACCGGCAAGTTTGAAATCATAGATGAGTTCTTTGATTGCCCAATATGCTTTATGTTCTAACTCAAGAGGCAAATGACAAGATTTTCCATAAACCATTTTATAAGGAGACATGCCCATAGGATTTTTATATGCTGTTCTATAAGCCCAAAGTGCATCATCTAATTTCTTAGACCAATTCTTTGGGACCTATTCACAGTCTTTTGCAAAATTAATTTTATTTCTCTATTACTAAGTTCAACTTGACCCCTGGACTGAGGATGATAAGGTGATGCAATTCTATGGTTAACATCATACATGGCAAGCATTTTACGGAAAGCACCAGGAATAAAGTGTGAACCACCATGAGTCATTAAATATCAAGGGATTCCAAACCTTGGGAAAATAACTTCCTCCAGCATTTTAATAGAGGTGTTGTGATCAGCACTACTGGTTGGAATAGCTTCTACCCATTTAGTAACATAATCAACAAGAACCAAAATATGTGTATACCCATTAGAGGAAGGAAAAGGTCCCATGTAATCAAATCCACAAACATCAAATGGTTCAACATCAAGTGAATCATTCATAGGCATTTCTTTACGCTTACCGATATTACCAATTCTTTGGCATTCATCACAAGATAAGACGAACTTACGGGCATCCTTGAAGAGAGTAGGCCAATAAAATCCAGATTGCAATACCTTGTGAGCAGTTCTATATCTAGCATGATGTCCTCCATATGGTTCGAAATGACATTTCCGCAGGATTTGTCCCTGTTCATGCTCAGGTACACAGCTTCTAATAATACTGTCTACTCCTTCTTTATAAAGATGTGGGTCATCCCAAAAGTAATGTATTAAATCATAGAAGATTTTTTCTTTTGTTGGTATGTAAAGCTAGGTGGTAAATATTTAGCAACAATGTAATTAGCATAGTCAGCATATCAAGGAGTGTTATGAGCAACATTTATTGTAGCTAACTTCTCACCAAGAAAACTATCATCAATAAGTAGTGGGTCATTAAGCACATTTTAAGCCTAGACACGTTATTAGCTATGGGGTTCTCAGCTCCTTTTCTACCAGTGATATGTAAATCAAATTCTTGTAGCAAAAGAACCCATCAAATAAGTCTAGGATTAGCATCTTTCTTTTCCATAAGATATTTAATAGCAGCATGGTCGGTCTGAACAATTAATTTTGAGTCAACAATGTAAGATCTAAATTTATCACAAGCAAACACCACAGCTAGAAATTCTTTTTCAGTAGTAGCATAATTTCGTTGAGCACTGTCTAGAGTTTTACTAGCATAATGAATGACATTCAGTTTCTTATCAACTCTTTGTCCTAGAACAGCACCAACAGCATAATCACTAGCATCACACATAATTTCAAAAGGCAAGTTCCAATCAGGAGGTTGAACGATAGGTGCAGAAATTAAGGCTTTCTTGAGAGTTTCAAAGGCTTCTAAACAATCATCATCAAAAACAAAAGGAACATCCTTTTGCAAAAGGTTTGTAAGAGGCCGAGAAATTTTAGAAAAGTCTTTGATAAATCTCCTATAGAAACCAGCATGACCTAGGAAACTATGAATACCTTTGATATCTTTAGGACATGGAATTTTCTCAATTGCATCAACCTTAGCTTTGTCCACTTCAATACCTTTTTCAGAAATTTTATGACCCAAGACAATATGTTCATTAACCATAAATTGGCACTTCTCCCAATTCAAGACAGGATTTGTTTGTTCACATCTCTGCAAAACTCGATCAAGATTGCTTAAACAATCATCAAAAGACATACCATAAATAGAGAAGTCATCCATGAAAACCTCAACAATCTTTTCACAGAAGTCAGAGAACAGAGCAGTCATACATCTTTGAAAGGTAGCAGGTGCATTGCATAAACCAAAAGGCATATGTCTATAAGCATAAGTTCCAAAGGGACAAGTGAAAGTGGTCTTTTCTTGATCAGGTTGAGAAACAAGTATTTTTGAAAAACCAGAGTACCCATCTAGGAAGCAAAAATGTGTGTGCTTAGATAATATTTCTAGCATTTGATCAAGAAAGGGCAGAAGGGTAATGATATTTTCAAGTTGCTTTGTTTAATTTTCTAAATTCAATTACCATTCTATAGCCTGTAACAATTCTTTGTGGAATAAGTTCATTCTTATCATTAGGAACAACAGTGATACCTCCTTTCTTAGGGACACAATGAACCAGACTTACCCATCTACTATCAACTATAAGATAGATTATACATGCTTACAGAAGTTTTAATATTTCCATTCTTACCACTTCCTTCATTTACGGATTTAACCGATGTTGGTGATCAACATCAAGTTTAGTATCAGGTTCCGTATTAATCTTGTGTTGACATAGAGTGGGACTAATGGCCTTTAAATCATCAATAGTATATCCAATAGCTGCTCGGTGCTTCCTCAGAACTTTCAATAATCTTTCTTCTTCATGTTCTGAAAGGTTAGCACTAATAATAACAGGATATATCTTCTTCTCATCAAGATACCACTACAAAAAAAGACACATCCATGACATTTTGGGCAGAACGAAATTTTTTTCTGTCATACATATGACACTTCTATGACGATAATTGTGACAAAACCCGGTATCATCATAGATGTGGTGGGATCCTACTTCTATGACAAAAAATCATGACAGAAAATGGGCTTTTCGTCCTGGGCGGGCCGGAGACGCAGCAGCATGACATTCTTTGGGCCATCCATGACAGAAAAAACCATGGTAGAAGCGAGGGGGAGGAAAATTTCGGGGAGTTCCCTGTTACGGTGGGAGGTCGTGGACCAAGCGATGCGCGTTTCTCTCGTACACGTACGCGCATGTCTGCGAGGCGTTGGCTCTAACAGAACCCGAGCGAGGCCTTGGGCTCTAACTGAACCCGAGCGATTGCACTGCAGGCTACGCGTTACTGAACCTGAGCGATCGATCGATGGCTGTTAACTGAACCCAATCGAGCGATTCCTTTGCTACTGCTGCTAACTGAAGCCGATCGATTGGATGAACAGTGAGCGTTGCGGGGGGGGGGGGGTTGGATGAACAGTGAGCGGTGGCGTTGTCTCTGGATGAACAGGACCCCGTGGTGTGGAAGGCTAGATGAACAGTAGATGGTGGAGGGTGGTTGAACAGGACCCCGTGGTGTGGAGGGCTAGGTAAACAGTATACGGTGGAGGGGTGGTTGAACAGTAGCCGGTGGAGTAGCGCGCGGTGGAGGCTGGATGAACAGGAGCCCGTGGTGGCTGGAGGAGGTCGACGGTGGAGATGAACAGTATCCCATGGATTCCCGTTTTGCGGTACGCCACACCCCTCCTGATGAACAAAACCCCCGTTTTGACCGTAGGAGGTCCGTTTCATCCGTTTTGCTGTACGCCACACCCCTCCCGATCAACAGGACCCCTGTTTCGACCATAGGAGGTATGTTTCCTCCGTTTTGTGGTACGCCACACCCCTCCTGATCAACAGGACCCCCGTTTCGACCATAGGAGGTCCGTTTCCTCCGTTCTGCGGTACGCCGGGCCTCGTTTCCATCGCCTGTTCCGTCCAAGCCCTCCCGATGAACACGACCACGCATTCTGTTCCGACCCAGCCAGTTGGCTCCCACGCGTTCTGTTGCCTCCCGATGAACACGACGCATTCCGTAGCCTCCCCATGAACACGACGCATTCCGTTGCCTCCCCATGAACACGACCCATTCCGTTGCCTCCCCATGAACACGACGCATTCCGTTGCCTCCCCATGAACACGAGACGGCGCTGTTTCTCCATTCCGACCCAGCCATGCACACGAGCCTTGGCCGTACGTATGCGCAAGTAGGCGTTCGAGACCCTGACCGTATGTACACATACATGGCCGTATTTTCTTTCTTCCACCCTGGCCGCTGTACGTATGTGTACATGCTACATGCGCGCCTCTACAACGACACGTGCGCGCCTCTACTACGACACGTGCGCGCCTCTACGTCGACCAGTATGTACGTACACGTTCGCGACCAGAATGACAACGCTACGTACGCTTCGACCAGGTGGGTCCCGACTATCAGGCACTTCCTTGCGTGCGAAGATGTAGCTGGTGGGTCCCAGCAGTATGGGGGGCGAATCGTTTTGTTTTTTTTGCCCAGACGCACTTCCTTGTGTGCAAAGGTGTAGTTGGTGGGTTCCAACAGTCAGGGGGAAACATTTTTTTCACGAAATACGGTGGCCCGTCCGATGGGTCCCCACTGTTAGGTGGAGGAATAATTATTTTGCACGTAATAAGGAGGCACTTCCTTGCTGCGACCGTGGACCCAGCTGTCAGCCTCTCCACGTACAGTCCACGTCTGATGGAAGCAGTTCCTTGACCACGTTGACCACGCCGCGCCGAGAGCACCAGGGCGGTGGACGACAGCGAGGCCTAGGAAGGGGACGATGTGGAGCCCGAGAAGACGCGGCAGTGGATGCCCACGCGTAGAGGAGTACGAGGGTTCACTGGTTCGTTGCAGTGTGAGGCTGTCGTCGCCGCAGAATAATAGGGGGTGTTGGTGAGTAGAGGGATGGCCTGGCGAGCGGTGGGAGTAGTAGGGGGCGGTGAGGCCTCCACCGCATCACAGCCGGCCACGGGAGGCAAGAGCACGAGGTACGACCGGCACTGGTTTGGGTGGCTGGAGCAAGAAGACCAGAGGTTGAAGAAGCACTACGGCCGTTGGATGGACATCGTACGGTCACTGGAGCTAGAATCATGCATATTGAATAAGTTGACAAAGCCCTCCGTCCCCGTCAACTTAGTAGGCCCACAAGTCAGCCTGCCACTATACTGGGTCCCAGCTAACAAGGGGAGTATTCATTTTTTTGTGTGTAATAAGGAGACACTTCCTTCCGTGCGAAGATATAGCTAGTGGGTCCGAGCTGTCAGTGGCGGTAACGTTTTTTCGTGAAATACAGATGCCCTTTCGGTGGGTCCCTGATGTCAGGTGGAGGAATCATTATTTTGCGCGTAATAAGGAGGCATTTCCTTGAGTGTGGCCGTGGACCCAGCTGTTGGCCTCTCCACGTACAGTCCACTTCAGATGCATGTCGATCATTGACCACGTTGACCAGTCCGCGCCGAGAGCACCAGGGCGGTGGACGATGGCGAGGCCTAGGAAGGGAACGACACGGATGTAGGGAAGACTTGGCAGTTGTTTCCCACGCGGAGGGGAGTACGACTGTAGGAGGTTCATCTGCCGTCATTGGAGAATAACAGCAGGTGCGGGTGAGTAGAGGGATAGCTAGGCCAGCGACGGGAGTACGACGGGACGGTGAGGCCTGCGCGGCAGCAGAGCCGGCCACGGGGAGGAGGGAGCATGAAGTCCCGCCAGCGCTTGTTTGAGCGGCTGGAGCAGGAAGAGCAGAGATTGAAGAAGCACGACGGCCGTTGGATGGACATCGTACGGTCACTGGAGCTAGAATCGTTCGTATTGACTAAGTTGACAAAGCCCTCCGTCCCCGTCAACTTAGTAGGTCCACAAGTCAGCCTCCCACCATGGTGGGTCCTAGCTAGCAGGGGAAGTATTCATTTTTCTGTGCGTAATAAGGAGGCACTCCGGTGGGTCCGAGCTGACAGCGGGGGGAACGTTTTTTTCATGAAATATGGTGGTCCGTCCGGTGGGTCCCAGTAGTCAGGGGCAAACATTTTTTTCGCGAAATACGGTGGCCCATTCGGTGGGTCCCAGCAGTCAGGGGGGAAACATTTTCCCCCAAAATACCGGTGGCCCATCCAGTGGGTGTCGGTGGGGACGACACCTATGGGATCACAAGAATCCCTACTACGGTTGCAGGGCGCGGGGTCATGAGAAGAGCGGATCTAACAGATAGCACATGGTTCGTTTACCCAGGCTCGGGCCGCGAGGATGCGTAAAACCCTACTCCTGCTTTGGTGGATTGTATATCTGTGTTCTTGAGCTAGCTATGGGGCGTGAGGAGCTCCAAAACGCTGAATCCTTCTCGTGGTCGCCTCGGGCCTCCTTTTATAGGAAAAGGGGTAGCCACAGTGGCACACAGGAGGTGGAAAGGGAACAGTGATGCGAGGTTATCCCTCGCATTACATGACAAGGTGCATTTAATGCATCTTGCCCAGGTGTCCTTGCTTTATCGGGGACGGGGGAGAGCCATGTCTCGTCCGTCGCTGCTTCCTCTTGTGTTGACACGCGCCCTGGCCAGCGGTGCCTGCGGTGCCATGTAGGCAGGCAGGCAGTTGAGGTGGTGCAGTGGTGGGTCTCCATGAAGATTTGCATGCTGCCACGTAGGTGTCTGCCCAGCTGGTTGGGTCGATAGCTGCATGCGAATGGCGGTGGAGGTTTGACTGGCGTGGGCCTGATGGTGGCCCTACGGTGTTCTTGGCAACGGTCTTGCCGGGGCCCCGGCAAGGGTCTTGCCGTGGCGCCTGCTATCATCCCCGGCAAGGCTCTTGCCGGGGGCCTTGTGGTCCTCCTTGCCTGGGATCCCGCCAAGGATCATCTTCTAAAGGGTGTATCCGATCTTGAATGTCTTCAGCATGCCACCACGGGGATGTCTCCCGAATCCTTGCCCCCATGGGGGCAGTGGACTCAAGGGTGACTCACTCCGTAGGTGTGAGTCGAGCTGCCATGGCAAGGGTCTTGCCGGGTTTGCTAAAACTGCCTCCCGGCAAGGATCTTGCCGGGGGGGGGGTCCGCTTCATCCCCTTTGCTCTTTGTGGTCTTGATCTTGGCGTCGTTCTGCTTCTCCCGAGCTTCGGCCTTACCTTGGCTCACCTCCCTTGCCTTGCTCAGTGTGGTGGTGTCCGTGGCTCAGACTGCCCGTGCACGGTTATAGGGGTACAAAAAGTGTACCCCTCTTTTTGTACACCGACAGTGGGTCCCTGCTGTCAGGTGGAGGAATAATTTTTTGCGCGTAATAAGGAGGGACTTCCTTGCGGCTACCGTGGACACTACTGTCAGCTTCTCCACGTACAGTACTCTTCCAATGGAAGTCGGTCGTTGAGCACATTGACCACGCCGCGCCGAGAGCACCACGGCGGTCACTACTAGGAAAAACCTTATACACAGAATCTTACCAGTAGCGCGTGTTAAAATGAGGCACTACTACTACTTAGCAGTAGCGCGTGGTCAGAAAGGGCGCTACTACTATCCACTTAGCAGTAGCGCGGCAGGAATAAAATACGCTACTACTATAATTCCCATACCGTTGACGACATGCTAGGTATAGTAGTAGCGCCCTTCGACAAACCACGCTACTGCTATCAAATTAGTAGTAGCGCACTTTTAGGGTAGGGCGCTACTGCTAAGTTTGAACTTGTCCACAGGACTGTAACGCCCTCGATGCGGCTATATCTCCCACGTGTCGAAGCACGACTTAGAGGCATAACCGCATTGAAAGCAATGTCGCAAGTGAGGTAATCTTCACAACAACCCATGTAAATAAATAAAGGGGAAAGGTACATAGTTGGCTAACACTCGCCACGTCACACAAATACATAAATAAGTCATTACATTCATCCAATACACTCAAGGTCCGACTACGGAACCAAAAGAAAGATCAACCCCCAAATGCGACAAAGTCCCCGATCGCGCCAACTGGGCACCACTACTGATCATCTGGGAAAGACACGTAGTAACGGCGACAGTCTTCATCGAACTCCCACTTGAGCTCGGTCATATCATCTGGAGCAGTATCATCGGTCCCTGCATCTGGTTTTGGAAGTAACCTGTGAGTCACGGGGACTCAGCAATATCACACCCTCGTGATCAAGACTATTTCAGCTTATGGGTAAGGTAAAGGTATGACGTGGAGCTGCAGCAAGCGACTAGCATATATGGTGGCTAACATACGCAGGTGAGAGCGAGAAGAGAAGGCAAAGGCACGGTCGATGAACTATGATCAAGAAGTGATCCTAGAACAACCTACGTCAAGCATTACTCCAACATCGTGTTCACTTCCCGGACTCCGCCGAGAAGAGACCATCACGGTTACACACGCGGTTGATGCATTTTAATTAAGTTAAGTTTTTAGGTTATATACAACCGGACATTAACAAATTCCCATATGCCCATAACCGCGGGCACGGCTTTCGAAAGTTCAAATCCCTACAGGGGAGTCCCAACTTAGCCCATCACAAGCTCTCACGGTCAACGAAGGATATTCCTTCTCCCAAGACAATCTGATCAGACTCGGCATCCTGGTTACAAGACATCTCAACAATGGTAAAACAAGTCCAGCAACACCACCCGAATGTGCCGACAAATCCCGATAGGAGCTGCACATATATCGTTCTCAGGGCACACTCAGATGAGACATCCTACGAGTAAAACCAACCCTGAAGATGCCCCGAGGTGGCCCCGCAGTCTACTCGGTCGGACCAACAATCGAAGGAGCACTGTAGGGGGTTTTAAATAAAGTTGACCCTCAGGCTCCGGAAACCCAAGGGAAAAAGAAGCTAGGTGGAAAATGGTAAAACCAATGTTGGGCATTGCTGGAGGAGTTTTATTCAAGGCAAACTGTCAAGGGGTTCCCATTATAACCCAACCGTGTAAGGAACGCAAAATCCGGGAACATAACACCGATATGACGGAAACTAGGGCTGGCAAGAGTGGAACAAAACACCAGGCATAAGTCCGAGCCTTCCACCCTTTACCAAGTATATAGGTGCATTAAGATAAATAAGATAATATGGTGATATCCCAACAATAAACAAGTTCCAACAAGGAACGATCTCCAATCCTCACTTGCAACTAGCAACACTATAAGAGGGGCTGAGCAAAGCAGTAACATAGCCAAACAACAGTTTTCTAGGACATGGTGGGTTAGAGGTTTGACATGGCAATATGGGAGTCATGATAAGCAAGTAGTAGGTATCGTAGCATAGGCATAGCAAAAGAGCCAGCATCTAGCAAGCAAAGATAGAAGTGATTTCGAGGGTATGGTCATCTTGCCTGCAAAGTTCTCAGAGTTGTCTTGATCCTTGTAAGCGTACTCAACGGGCTCCTCAATCACGTACTCGTCTCTCGGCTCTACCCAAGCAAGAACAACAAGCAAAAGGAACATAATCAACCACATGCAATGCTCAAACAACATGATGCCAAACATGGTATGATATGCGGGATGCAACATGTGATGCATATGCATGATTTGGAAAGGAATGATTGAACCTGGCCTCAACTTAGAAATCCAAGAGTTCCACTGGAAAGAGGAGTTGATTTCGGTCGAAATCGATATAAAGATCACCGGAATCGGATGCACGGTTTGGAAATGGCAAGCAAAACAAATATGGCACCGGTCTGCAATAAACAGCAAGTAGCCTTCTAAATGCATCAAGATATATAAGCTACTGCACTCAAACATGGCAACAAAATAAATGGCAGGGATCCACTCATGATGCTTGACAAAATATGAACACTGAGCTACGGCTAATTCAACCAATAGCAAGGTCAAACAAGCATGGCAAAAATGCAAAAGATAACAGGTTTCAGACTTCGTGAAATTAACAGCATGTCAGGAATTTATCATCAGGAAGCAATGTTTAGAGCATGATAACTACATGCTATGGGAACATATCATGGCAAAGCAAGGAATGTCCTGAAGCTACTCAAAACATAAAACAAAATTCCCTTAGTGACCATGAGCCAAAAGGGATCAGAAAATACAATTGCAAGCATGTGAACATAGCAAAAACATAAACATATTCAGACTTGGTGAAAAACTGGAGCATGGCAAAACATATATCAAGTAGGCATGTTTACGAGCTCGATGCACTCACTACGAGGCATTGTATGACAAACTAAGAATACACCCTGCAAATAGACAAGGCATAGAAGCTATACATGGCAAGAACAACAACATAGCATGCATGGATCAACAACAAAATGCTCGGCAAAATCGCTAAACATGTTAACAATCTGCCAGGAACATTTTATAGCAAAAGTAGAGCTCGATTGACTCAAGCTAGGGTGCTCCATAATTGCAAACAAATACATGGATGGATAGAGCACAACATTATCTACAAAACATCCTTACTGATCATGCTCAAAAGAGGCACGGATCACTAGGAAACAACATGAACATATGGCATAAAAATAATGACAGGGCAAGGACTTAGTGAAATTCTAAGTCCCTGAAATCAGCATCATTGAGTAAGATACTTTGCATGCTTGTGCTAGTCACCACAAAGATCACAAAAATACATGGAATACACCCATGTAAAGATGGCATGGCATACTTCAAAACACATGTAGAGCTCAGGATCGTAGCATGCACACATTAATCATGGCAAAAATGACAAAAGTGCATTTGCTGAAATAGATCTGAAACTATCATCGCATAGCCCTCTTTAAAAAGCATTTCGGGCATCAAGATGAGCTCAAATGAAAATGATGCAATGATATGAAATGATGTACTCGTCGAGACGAACATTTTGATATGCTACACGCACCAATCGGAGCTACGATGATGAAGTTATGATGCGTCAAAGTATGCAAATAAACTAGGGTTTCGGGGGAAAAGTCAACCCGAGGTGGATCCAGATCCAGATCGGCGCAGATTACGAGGTTCACCGGAGATCCACTGTTCACCAGAGTTACTATAGTAGTGAGGACGAGTTCGCCGGATCAGTGGCCGGAGCGGATGTCGCCGGCCGGAATTGGGGCGCGGTGGAGGAGCTCGGCGGAGGGCGACGCTCCGGCGGATCGGGCGAGTCGGCGGGGCGGCGTCGGGCGGTGATGAAGCGGCGGCCCCGGTCATCGATGCCGGCGATGGCCCGCGGCGGATCCGGGCGGCTCGGGCACCGGTCGCGAGGAAGAAGACGCGCGGGCGCGGGGCGCGGCCCGACTGCGCGGCGAGGAGGGCCCGGCCCGGGCCTCGCGGGCCGGCGAGGCTGAGGCGGCGATGTGGTCCCGCCCGGGACAGGTGGCAGCTCCCGGTTGGGCGGCAGTGGCGGCGGACGTTGTCCGGCGCGGGCCGGACACGTCCGATGCGCGGAGGAGCGGATTTGCTAGGGTTAGGGGTGGAAGATCCGAAAATTTCGGGGAGAGGCTAAATTTATAGGTAGGAGGAGCTAGGAGGCTCCAAATTGAGCACGGTTTGGGGCCACGCGATCGTGATCGAACGGCCTAGGTGATGGAGGAGCTTTAGGTGGGTTTTGGGCCACTTTGGAGGGGTGTTGGGCTGCAACACAGACGAGGCCTTTGCGGTCCCTCGGTTAACCGTTGGAGTATCAAACGAAGTCCAAATGGCACGAAACTTGACAGGCGGTCTACCGGTAGTAAACCAAGGCCGCATGACAAGTCTCAGTCCAATCCAAAAATGTTTTAACACCCGCACACGAAAAGAGGTAGAAAGGGACACCGGAAGACATAGGAGCGCCGAAATGCAAAACGGACAACTGGGAAAATGCTCGGATGCATGAAACGAACACATATGCAAATGCAATGCACATGATGACATGAAATGAGATGCATGACAAAGACAAAAACACACAAAGGCAAAAACCCGACAGCGAGGAAATGACATAACTTAATGCCGGAAAAGGCAAGAGTCGGAATACAATTAAGGTAGGTAACATCCGGGGTGTTACAACACTCCACCACTACGAAAGGATCTTGTCCCGAGATCTAGGACTGGAAAAACTCTGGGTACTCAGAACGGAGGTGATCCTCGCGTTCCCAGGTGGCTTCACGGTCGGAATGATGTGACCACTTGACTTTCAGGAATTTGATAGACTTGTTGCGAGTCTTGCGCTCAGCTTCTTCAAGAATAGCAATGGGATGCTCATGATTAGACAGGTCTTCTTGGAGATCAATGTCTTCGAAGTTGATGGTGCGGTCAGGAGTCTTGAAACACTTGCGGAGTTGAGAGACATGAAACACATCGTGCACGTTTGCAAAGTTGGACGGAAGCTCAAGTTGATAGGCGAGATCGCCTCTCTTGCTGATGATCTTGAAAGGACCCACGTATCTCGGGGCAAGCTTCCCTTTGATACCGAAGTGACGGTTTCCTTTCATTAGAGAGACGCAGAGGTAGACATGGTCTCCGATCTCGAAAGCCAAGTCACGATGCTTGCTATCATAGTAACTCTTCTGGCGCAATTGCGCGGCTTTGAGATTATCACGAATGACTTTGCACATTTCTTCTGCCTCTGTGATCAAGTCATTTCCGAGAAGTTGACGTTCACCAGTCTCTGACTAGTTAAGAGGAGTACGGCACTTCCTGCCATAGAGAATCTCGAATGGGGCCTTGCCCGAACTCGCTTGGAAGCTGTTGTTGTTGGAGAACTCGGCATATGGAAGACAATCTTCCCACTTCATACCGAAGGAGATGTTGCAAGCCATGAGCATATCTTCAAGAATTTGATTTACTCGCTCGACTTGGCCACTAGTTTGAGGATGAAAAGCTATGCTGAAGCGAATGTTGGTGCCCATGGCCTTCTGAAAAGAATCCCAAAACTTGGAGGTGAAGATGCTGCCACGATCTGAAGATATCAACTGTGGAATGCCATGCAGGGAGACAATCCTAGAGGTATATAGCTCTGCCAACTGAGCTGATGTGATAGATTCTTTGATAGGAAGAAAATGAGCCACTTTAGTGAGTTTGTCGATGACAACAAAGATAGCATCATTGCCACGCTTGGACTTTGGAAATCCAGTCACGAAGTCCATCTCAATATGGTCAAACTTCCATTCTGGAATGGTAAGAGGTTGGAGGAGACCAGCTGGTCGTTGGTGTTCTGCTTTCACTCTTCTGCAGACATCACATTCATTCACGAACTGAGCAATCTCGCGCTTCATTCGAGTCCACCAATAGGACTGCTTGAGGTCATGGTACATCTTTGTACTTCCAGGGTGGATAGAGAGGAGTGAATTGTGAGCCTCGTTCATAATGACTTTACGAAGGTCACCTTTAGGCACAACAATGCGATCCTCGAAGAATAGAGTATCCTTGTCATCAAGACGATAGCACTTGTACCTGGGTTGACTCTTGGCAATCCCAATCTTCACCTTCTTCACCATAGCATCAAGAAGTTGAGCCTCGCGAATCAGATCTTCCAAAGTAGGAGAGACTTGGAGGTTGGCGAGGAAACCATGAGGAACAACTTGAAGATTGAGTTTGCGGAAAGCTTCACAAAGCTCGGGTTGGTAAGGCTTGATAATCAAACTGTTGCAGTAAGCCTTCCTGCTTAGTGCGTCAGCAATAACATTGGCCTTGCCTGGAGTATATTCGATACTTGTATTATACTCTTGAATCATCTCGACCCAACGAGTCTGCCTGAGATTGAGATTTGGCTGAGTGAAGATGTACTTGAGACTCTTATGATCAGTGAAGATGTCCACTTTTCTTCCCAATAAGAGATGTCTCCAAGTTAAAAGAGCATGGACAACTACCGCCAACTCGAGGTCATGAGTGGGGTAGTTCTTTTCATGGGGCTTCAACCGGCGAGAGGTATAAGCCACAACTTTCTTCTATTGCATCAACACTGCACCAAGACCTTGAAGGGAAGCATCACAAAAGACCTCAAACGGTTTGGATTCATCAGGAGGAGTCAGAACTGGAGCAGTGACTAACTTCTCTTTCAAGGTGTTGAAAGCGATGTCACATTCAGGAGACCCAACGTACTTCACATGCTTCTGGAGAAGGTTGGAAAGAGGCTTCACGATCTTAGAGAAGTCCTCAACGAACCTTCGACAATAGCTTGTGAGCCCAAGGAAGCTGCAGAGTTGCTTCACATTCTGAGGTGGTTCCCAATTCACAATTGCAGACACCTTCTCAGGATTCACCGCTATGCCCTTGGCAGAAATGATATGTCCAAGGTAGAGAACCTCATCGAGCCAAAACTCGCACTTTGAAAACTTGGCATAGAACTGATGTTCTCTGAGCTTATCCAGCACCAAACGCAAGTGCTTGGCATGATCCTCCTTGTTCTTGGAAAAGACCAAAATGTCATAGAGGTAGACCAAGACGAAGTCATTTGTGTAGGCGTTGAATATGAAATTCATCATGCGAGAGAATGTTGGAGGAGCATTGACGAGGCCGAAAGACATGACAGTGTATTTATATGAACCATAGCTTGTTCTGAAAGCTGTCTTGGGGATATCTTCTTCATGAATGCGAATCTGATGATAGCCCATACGGAGATAAAGCTTGGAGAATACTTGAGCACCTTTGAGTTTTTCAAACAGCTCACTGATGTTGGGAAGTGGGTACTTGTTCTTTATAGCCTTCTTGTTCAATGGACGGTAGTCGACACAGAGTCGGTCCGTTCCATCCTTCTTCTTCACAACAAGAACTCCACAACCCAATGGAGAAGAACTAGGTCGGATGATACCCATTCGCTCTTGAATATCGAGTTGTTTCTTCAGCTCCTTCAACTCTTCAGGTCCAAGCTTGTAAGGACGTTTGCAAACAGGTTCCGTGCCAGGCTCAAGATCGATGACGAATTCAACTGGCTGGTGCGGAGGCATTCCTGGAAGCTCTTCTGGAAAGATGTCTTGATATTCAAAAAAGACTGGAATTTGAGAGATGGCATCCAGCTCGCCCTTCTCATTGAGAGAAAATAGTCGAATGGTGTCATCACGAGCGGCAAAGACAATTACATCCTCAGACGAATGAGTCAATTGAATCTGCCTGGAAGCACAATCAAGGTGAGCCTTGTGCTTAGAAAGCCAGTCCATTCCAAGAATAAGATCGATATCTGAGTTACCAAGGACCACTGGAGAGGACAGAAACTTGTAGTCGCCAAACGTGATAGAGACATCGGGAGCAACAAAATTAGAAGTCAAAAGCTTGCTGGGAGAAACAACTTGCATGACTTTGGGCATAATCTCAGTATCAACATTGTGCTTCGATGGAAATGGGAAGGAGAAGAAAGAATGCGATGTACCAGTGTCAAAAAGTACTTTTGCAGGAACATCGTTAACAGGAAGGTTACCCATGATGACATCTGACGAGTCCTCTACCTGAGCTGCATTCAACAAGTTGACCTTGGTGTGGGGCTATGCTTGACCACTGCGGTACTGGCAGATCTCACAGGAGGAGGGGGAGGAAGACGCCTCTGATTGAAGCATTTGTTGGCATAGTGACCCTTCTGCTGACACTTGTTGCACGTGACCTCCGAGAGCGGACGGTGATACGGAGCACTTGATCTTGTAGCTTGAGAAGAAGTCTTGTTCTAAAAGCCTGGGTTGGGTGGGTGGGAAGATCCATTGCCACCTTTGCTCTTCTGCTGATAAGGCTGATGGAACGGAGGAGGAGGCAGCCAATACTTTTGCTGCTTAGAAGCCACTTGAGTTGAGGAAGAAGGGGTTGCATCTCTGACTCGCTTCTTGGAAGCATCGCACTTGAGCTGAGCAGTATCTTGCTTCATTGCCATATTGTAGAACTCATCGTACTTCTTTGGCTGCAAAAGGGCCAGAGCTAGTTGGAGATCTTCTCTGCGACCACCCCTGAACTGATAAATCATGCTCTTCTCGTCAGGGACGTCTTGCTTGGCGAAACGAGCGAGCCTCTGGAACAGAATGTTATACTGGTAAACAGACAAGCTGCCTTGCTTCGGGTTGTGGACTTCCTCACGCTTGCTTTCAACAACACTCTGAGGAATGTGTTGAGCTTTGAAGTCTTGACGGAATTCATCCCAGGTAATCACACGGCCTCCTCTGGAATCTTTGTATTGCTGAAACCATTCTGCAGCTTGGTCTTTGAGTTGGAAGGAGGCAAACTTGACAAAGTCCTCAGGCCTGACGTTGCTGCACTCGAAATGCTTGCAGATATCCACAAGCCAATCATCAGCCTCTGAGGCCTCGACACAGTTGCTAAAGGTCTTTGGTTGGTTAGCGAGGAACTAGTTGAGTGTAGCAAACTGATTCTGATTGTTGCCATGGCAATGATTCCCTTGGTTGCGCTCTTGCAAGAGCTGTATGATCAGCTGCGTGTTTGCATTGGTAGCAGCCATCACAGCTTGCCATGCCTCCGGAGGCAGAGGTGGTTGTGGCGGATCAGGATTCGGAGTCGTGCGCGTTGGAGGAGCCATCCTGGAGAGGGTGACATCCGTTAGCATCATGATAGACATATATTCAAGCTGAATCAAATGGATATAAATTTCAACTTATAGTCTTCACATCCGAACAAAATGAA
Organism: Triticum urartu; assembly: GCF_056163025.1. Lineage (NCBI taxonomy): Eukaryota > Viridiplantae > Streptophyta > Magnoliopsida > Poales > Poaceae > Triticum > Triticum urartu. The sequence continues at coordinate 447,797,465 of NC_141876.1, forward strand.
CGAATGCATTCCAATTGAAATGGTCACATTTCCATAAATTGAGAAGCCACTTAGATAGAGATAGAAGAATAAAACAACAAGGTACGGATAAGAGCAAATACTTGGTAAGGATTACCCAATCACAATCCAAATATCCGTAGAAGAAATACTAGAGCTACAAGAATTCCCACCTATGAAACTCTCGAACCTTTCCGGTTATGCAATCAGGTGTTGGGGTTACAGGGCAAGCATACTATCTCACCCAAAGCTAGCAAATCCTGCATCCAGCTGTATATCCATCCTTCAACACATAACCAAGAAAACTTCGGAAATCATTTACCTCAACCTTCGAAAAGCATCCGTTATACGAGTTATGGCAATACTCCCGAACTCCCGCCCCAGTACTGGGTGGGTCGAGGTTATCTCACCAACAACTGCATAAAAGAGATTTTCGATGTCGGCGAAACTCAGGTATTCCAGAATTGCAACGATAAAATTGTGACGACAACACCTTGGAGCTCAACTCCCCGGGACACTTCCACAACCCCTAAATGTCAGGAGGCACCAAGAACAATGTTCTCGTCACAAAACCATCGGAACGATTCCAAGATACCCGCGTGATCCTAATTTTTTTTGTGAAATTTGAGAAGAGAAGAGTCAAAACACTACGTCAGGATGCCTCACCAGAGCGACGAAGGGACTGAGGAGTAAAAAGAAGTCCTACTCTCCGATATATATAATCCTAAATGACTCAAAACATTTTTCTAGACTCAACAACGCCAGCGGTTCGATCAAGCAGGGGGCTCCTAAGGTCGGGGAAGGCTCTGATTACCAACTCGTAACGCCCTCGATGCGGCTATATCTCCCACGTGTCGAAGCACGACTTAGAGGCATAACCGCATTGAAAGCAATGTCGCAAGTGAGGTAATCTTCACAACAACCCATGTAAATAAATAAAGTGGAAAGGTACATAGTTGGCTTACACTCGCCACGTCACACAAATACATAAATAAGTCATTACATTCATCCAATACACTCAAGGTCCGACTACGGAACCAAAATAAAGATCAACCCCCAAATGTGACAAAGTCCCCGATCGCCCCAACTGGGCACCACTACTGATCATCTGGGAAAGACACGTAGTAACGACGAGAGTCTTCATCGAACTCCCACTTGAGCTCGGTCATATCATCTGGAGCGGTATCATCGGTCCCTGCATCTGGTTTTGGAAGTAATCTATGAGTCACGGGGACTCAGCAATCTCACACCCTCGCGATCAAGACTGTTTAAGCTTATGGGTAAGGTAAAGGTATGACGTGGAGCTGCAGCAAGCGACTAGCATATATGGTGGCTAACATACGCAAGTGAGAGCGAGAAGAGAAGGCAAAGGCACGGTCGATGAACTATGATCAATAAGTGATCCTAGAACAACCTACGTCAAGCATTACTCCAACACCGTGTTCACTTCACGGACTCCGCCGAGAAGAGACCATCATGGTTACACACGCGGTTGATGCATTTTCATTAAGTTAAGTTTTCAGGTTATCTACAACCAGACATTAACAAATTCCCATCTGCCCATAACCGCGGGCACGGCTTTCGAAAGTTCAAATCCCTGCAGGGGAGTCCCAACTTAGCCCATCACAAGCTCTCATGGTCAATGAAGGATATTCCTTCTCCCAAGACAATCCGATCAGATTCGGTATCCCGGTTACAAGACATCTCGACAATGGTAAAACAAGTCCAGCAACACCGCCCGAATGTGCTGGCAAATCCCAATAGGAGCTGCACATATCTCGTTCTCAGGGCACACTCAGATGAGACATCCTACGAGTAAAACCAACCCTCAAGTTGCCCCGAGGTGGCCCCGCAGTCTACACGGTCGGACCAACACTCAGAGGAGCACTGGCCAGGGGGGTTTAAATAAAGATGACCCTCGGGCTTCGGAAACCCAAGGGAGAAAGAGGCTAGGTGGAAAATGGTAAAACCAATGTTGGGCATTGCTGGAGGAGTTTTATTCAAGGTGAACTATCAAGGGGTTCCCATTATAACCCAACCGTGTAAGGAACGCAAAATCCGGGAACATAACACCGATATGACGGAAACTAGGGCCGGTAAGAGTGGAACAAAACACTAGGCATAAGGCCGAGCCTTCCACCCGTTACCAAGTATATAGGTGCATTAATATAAACAAGATAATATGGTGATATCCCAACAATAAACAAGTTCCAACAAGGAACGATCTCCAATCTTCACCTGCAACTAGCAACGCTATAAGAGGGGCTGAGCAAAGCAGTAACATAGCCAAACAACGGTTTGCTAGGACATGGTGGGTTAGAGGTTTGACATGGCAATATAGGAGGCATGATAAAAAAGTGGTAGGTATCGTAGCATAGGCAGAGAAAAAGAGCGAGCATCTAGCAAGCAAAGATAGAAGTGATTTCGAGGGTATGGTCATCTTGCCTGCAAAGTTCTCAGAGTTGGCTTGATCCTCGTAAGCATACTCAACGGGCTCCTCGATCACGTACTCGTCTCCCGAATCTACCCAATCAAGAACAACAAGAAAAGGAACACAATCAACCACGTGCAATGCTCAAACAACACGATGCCAAACATGGTATGATATGTGGGATGCAACATGTGTGCATATGCATGATTTGGAAAGGAATGATTGAACCTGGCCTCAACTTAGAAATCCAAGAATTCCACTTGAAAGAGGAGTTGATTTCGGTCGAAATCGATATAAATATCACCAGAATCGGATGCATGGTTTGGAAATGGCAAGCAAAACAAATATGGCACCGGTCTGCAATAAACAACAAGTAGCCTTCTAAATGCATCAAGATATATAAGCTACTGCACTCAAACATGGCAACAAAATAAATGGCAGCGATCCACTCATGATGCTTGACAAAAGATGAACACTGAGCTATGGCTAATTCAACCAATAGCAATCTCAAACAAGCATGGAAAAAATGCAAAAGATAACAGGTTTCAGACTTAGTGAAATTAACGGCATGTCAGGAATTTATCATCGGGAAGCAATGTTTAGAGAACGATAACTATATGCTACAGGAACATATCATGGCAAAGCAAGGCATGTCCTGAAGCTACTCAAAACATACAACAAAAGTCCCTTAGTGAGCATGAGCCAAAAGGGATGAGAAAATACAATTGCAAGCATGTGAACATAGCAAAAACATAAACAGATTCAGACTTAGTGAAAAACTGGAGCATGGCAAAACAGATATCAAGTAGGCATGTTTACGAGCTTGATGCACTCACTATGAGGCATTGTGTGACAAACTAAGAATACGCCCTGCAAATAGACAAGGCATAGAAGCTAGACATGGCAAGAACAACAACATAGCATGCATGGATCAAGAACAACAAGCTCGGCAAAATCGCTAAACATGTTAACAATCCGCCAGGAACATTTTATAGCAAAAGTAGAGCTCGATTGACTCAAGCTAGGGTGCTCCATAATTGCAAACAATGACATGGATGGATAGAGCACAACATTATCTACAAAACATCCTTACTGGTCATGCTCAAAAGAGGCACGGATCACTAGGAAACAAAATGAACATATGGCATAAAAATAATGACAGGGCAAGGACTTAGTGAAATTCTAAGTCCCTGAAATCAGCATCATTGAGTATGCTACTTTGCATGCTTGTGCTAGTCACCACAAATATCAAAAAAATACATGGCATACACCCCTGTAAAGATGGCACGGCATACTTCAAAACACATGTAGAGCTCGGGATCATAGCATGCACACATTAATCATGGCAAAAATGACAAAAGTGCATTTGCTGAAACAGATCTGAAACTATAATCACATAGCCCTCTTCCAAAAGCATTTCGGGCATCAAGATGAGCTCAAATGGAAATGATGCAATGATATGAAATGATATACTCGTCGAGACGAACATTTTGATATGCTACACGCACGAATGGGAGCTACGATGATGAAGTTATCATGCATCAAAGTATGCAAATAAACTAGGGTTTCGGGGGAAAAGTCAACCCGAGGTGGATCCAGATCCAGATCGGCATGGATTACGAGGTTCGCCGGAGATTCACTATTCACCAGAGTTATTGTAGCAGTGAGGACAAGGTCACCGGATCAGTGGCCGGAGCGGATGTCGCCGGCCGGAGTTGGGGCGCGGTGGAGGAGCTCGGCGGAGGGCGGCGCTCCGGCGGATCGGGCGAGTCGGCGGGGCGGCATCGGCCGGTGAGGTAGCGGTGGCCGCGGTCGTCGACACCGGCGGTGGCGCGCGGCAGCTCCGGGCGGCTCGGGCGGCCTGTCGTGAGGAAGAAGACGGCGGGCGCGGGCGCGGCGCGTGGCCCGGCTACACGGCGAGGAGGGCCCGGCCTGGGCCTCGCGGGCCGGCGGGGCTGAGGCGGCGATGTGGGCGCTTCCAGGACAGGTGGAAGGTCCCGGTTGGGCGGCGGTGGCGGCGGACGTTGTCCGGCATGGGCCGGACACGTCCGGTCCGCGGAGGAGCGGATTTGCTAGGGTTAGGGGTGGAAGATCCGAAAATTTCGGGGAGAGGCTAAATTTATAGGTAGGAGGAGCTAGGAGGCTCCAAATTGAGCACGGTTTGCGGCCACGGGATCGTGATCGAACGGCCTAGGTGATGGAGGAGGTTTAGTTGGTTTTGGGACACTTTGGAGGGGTGTTGGGCTGCAACACACACAAGGCCTTTTTGGTCCCTCGGTTAACCGTTGGAGTATCGAACGAAGTCCAAATGGCACGAAACTTGATAGGCGGTCTACCGGTAGTAAACCAAGGTCGCATGACAAGTCTCAGTCCAATCCGAAAATGTTTAACACCCGCACACGAAAAGAGGTAGAAAGGGACACCGGAGGACATAGGAGCGCCGGAATGCAAAACGGACAACGGGGAAAATGCTCGGATGCATGAGACGAACACGTATGCAAATGCAATGCACATGATGACATGAAATGAGATGCATGAAAAAGACAAAAACACACGAAGGCAAAAACCCGACAGCGAGGAAATGACATAACTTAATGCAGGAAAAGGCAAGAGTCGGAATACAATTAAGGTAGGTTACATCCGGGGAGTTACAAGGATGGGCCCAGCTTAGCAGTAGCGAGTTTGTGAGGAGCGCGCTACTGCTACGGATTTTAGTAGCAGTGTGTTTTCTTTTCCTACGCTACTGCCAAAGCTATTTTGACATAACCCCCACGCGGGCTTCCCTCCTCTGCTTTCTCCCTCAATTCCCTACTCTCTCTTTTCCCTTCGTCGCCTCCGCCGTAGCCCCTGCCCTCGCTCTTCGTCGGAGTCTGCCCTCGATGTCACTGTGCGCCTGTGCTCCTCCCCCTCGACCTCGACCTTGCCGGAGCCCCTGCCCTCGCTCTCCGCCGCCGTCTCCCTCGACCCTGCCTTGCCGCCGTCTCCCTCGACCCTGCCTCGCTGCCGTCTCCCCCGACCCCGCCTCGCCGCCGTCTTCCCCGACTCCTCCTCGCCGCACCTCGGTGCCGCCGTCTCCCCCGACCCCATCTCTCTCTCCACCCTCTGTAAGCACTCTCCCCTCCCCTCTTCTCTGCTCTCTGCTCTACTCTCTCTCTCTCTGTGTGTGTGTGTGTTAGTGTGAACCCTAGCTATTTAGTGCTAGTTAGTATGAACCCTAGGCTATTTTTAGTGCTAGTTAGTTAATTACAATTAGTATGAACCCTAGTTAAAAAAACCTAGAACAGATTATTGGCTATTTTTAGTGGTACTTAGTATGAACCCTAGGTTTCAAACTATTGCTATTTTTTAATTAAAACAATTGTTGCTATTTATTATTTTTTAGTTAAAGCAATTGTTGCTATTTAAAAAAATTCTTGCATTTTTCTTCAAGTTCTATATTTTTCTTCCTACTATATGCAAATTTGAAGTGGACATGTGATATGTGGACATGTGATTTGGACATGTCACATTTGGAATTTGGACATGACATATTTGTACATGTGATGTTTTGGACATGTTATATTCGGAAAATGATGATTACGTGCAGGGTAAATGATCCGAGCGGTTCTCGGGCGCCAGCTATAAATGGTTCAAAAGCAGACATGAAGCAGAAGCTAGTTACTTGAGGTTCACGCTAACGTGAGAGAGGACTCATAACCGCCGCCTCATGTACTGTATAGTTTCGCTCTCACTCATAGTGATAGCTCTTCTTGTCTATATCGTTGTTTGGATGGATGACGATGTAGTTGCAAGTATTTGAGGCATCTCATAACTTGTATCACTATTTCGAGAGAGACGTCATTTTGTGTTGGATGATGATTATGGTGATGACATGATCGATTTGATGAGGCTATTTGTATGTGTATGATATGGTCAGATTTGTATGTGTATGATATGCTAGAGACTATTGTATAAAACAGTAAACAAAATTCAGCAGCACAAAATATGGAGCAAAAAAAATTAGAAACTAATAACAGTAGCGCGGGGTATGGCTTTAGTAGCAGCGAGGTCTTAGCAGTAGCGCCTTTTATACTAGGGCGGTATAGATATTAGTAGCAGCGCGTTTTTACGGCGACCGCTACTGCTATCCCTAGATAGCAGTAGCGCGGGTCAGCACGCGCTACTGCTAAGCGTTAGCTGTAGCGCTGTATCAGTAGCGTAGCTGCCCGCACTACTGACAAGCATTTTACTCGCACTAATGCTAGGCTTTTCCCTAGTAGTGGGTGGACGACGGCGAGGCCTAGGAAGGGGACGACGCGGAGTCGAGGAAGACGCGGTAGTGGATGCCCACGCGGAGAGGAGTACGAGGGTTCACTGGTTCACTGGTGAGTGGAGGGATGGCCTGGCCAGCGGTGGGAGTAGTATGGGGACGGTGAGGCCTCCGCGTTAGCACAGCCGGCAACGAGAGGCAGGAGCATGCGACACGACTGGCGCTGCTTTGGGCGGCTGGGGCAAGAAGACCAGAGGTTGAAGAAGCACTACGGCCGTTGGATGGACATCATTGACCACGCCGCGCCAAGAGCACCAGGGCGGTGGACGGCGGCGAGGCCTACGAAGGGACACGGAGCCGGGGAAAACACGGCAGTGGCTGCCCACGCGGTGGAGAGTACGAGGGTTGACTGGTTCGGCTGCCGTCGCTGGAAAATAACAGGAGGTGTGGGTGAGTAGAGGGATAGACAGGCCAGGGATGCGAGTATGATGGGGCCGTGAGGCCTGCCTGGCAGCACTGCTGGCCACGGGAGGCGGGAGCAGGCGGTTCCGATGGCGCTGGTTTGGGTGGCTGGGGCAGGAAGATCAGAGACTGAAGAAGCATGATTGCCGTTAGATTGACATCTAACGGTCTGATGCTGGTAGAGTCGATTGTTGACTAAGTTTCTTTTTTGAGAAACCTTGTGTATGCATGAACTTAGTAGGCCCACAAGTCAGCATCCAAATCTGTGGCAGACAACATAAAGCCCATTTGCTATTTTTTATAATTTGCAGCCCATTTGCTAATTCTTAAGTAATTTATTACAGCCCATTTTCTGCCCAGGACCACGGTCAAAAAGTTCAACCTTATTTTGCATATTTCAGTGGAGTCCGAACTGTTGCAATCCCGAAATGATAAACATTTTTTTAAGAACTTATTGATTTGCCAAAAAAACGTTTTGTTTTTGTAAGAAAATAAGACGTGGGATAATTGAGTTGGTTTAAGGGAAAACCAGTGGTAAAAAATCAGCGCTGGGTGGGAAAAAACAACAAAAATAAGGATGTAAATATGAAAAGGGAATTTTATTGTTTTCAATATATTGATACGTGTATATGAACTAGTAAAACTATAGGTAGAGATTAGAAAACGGATGTAGGACATGCGTTTCAAGAGGATAATAGAACTGGGCTGTGTGTTTGATTCAGTAAAAAAACTACCTGCGGATGTTGTAAGACAAAATATAACTAACGCTGGCGGGCCAAAGGCCAGTAGATACCTGCTGGATCTTTGTGCCCCGTTGTCGTCCTGGGATGGGCCTATTAAAAACAAAACCAACCCTGGGCAGTCTACAGCCCAGTTGAAACTTGCTTGACCTGAAAAAACAATATACGTGCTCAATAAACGAGAGAATTTTGCAAGTACAGACCGATAACTGGGATGCAGCATGGATATTGTTTTTTTATCGTGATAATAAGTGCATGCACTTGTTTCGAAAAAATTGGAGAACTGGGAATTCGAACGGCGGGTGCTTATGCTACCCATCAAATAAAAATCAGGTGCGTGAAAATTCATTTCGAAACAAATGATTCAGCTTTATATCCACGTCGACCCTCGGCATGATGGTTGGAAGCAAATGAAAGTTCATACCAAAAGATCGTTAACAACAATACCAACTTGCGGACGACAAGGTAGTACAACTACCAATACCAAACTAACTTATAATCTTTTTACTCTTGGCCCTAGTGTTCGTCTAGTAGAAAATCTTGCAGAGGACTAGCTCCCGCTCCTTCTCTTGCTCCAGGTCCCCGAGGTGGTAATGGTGCATCACCCAGTTGGTCCTCTGCTGGTCGAAGTTCTTGTTGGTGTGCAGCACCAGAACCTTTTTTGCTGCCCGTCTGCCGGCCGTTAACCATCACCGGCAAGGTATTGCCGGTCTTGTGCCACATCGTGTGCATGCCGCACTCCGACTGTATCTTGCAACGCGTCCATGTGCCCCTTTTGAATGCCCTGGAATTGCACTGGAAGAAATGCTTCCTTAGGCCACTCAGTGTGATACCTGCAGTATTGTGGAATACAAGTTTTAGTGTACCTACTTGGCATTTTCATAACATCTTTGGCATGTTGCAGTCAATTGTTTCACTTTTTATTAACTGTCAAATTGTAATTGCTTCACCAGGTCTGCGTCTAAAAAGAAAAATAGAGCTATAAACAAAGGAATATGTTTGTGCAAGTAGACGGCCGATCGGTGTCTTACCTGGAAGTTTCTTAGGTTGGGTGTAGCATATGCCGTGCTCGCTGTCGATGGTTGGTATGAATAAATCGATGAGAGACTAAAATCTCGTGCTGTCAGCACTCACTTTGGCCTCAAGGTGCTCGATCAGCTCCTGATCCGTGGGATCTAACTTGACGCCAGCCGGCAGCACCGACCAATCCTTCTTCGACTTGCATCAGTATTTCCAGTTATATGGTACTCAATGTATGATCATTTGACTGTTTTAAGTGAATGATGAAAGATTTCGACAGATAAGTGGTACTCCAAATCTGAAGCCCAGAATACCCGAACATGCCGCCGGGATTCTTGTGTCACCTCACGCTCAGCGTGTTGTTACGTCAATTCAATGTGTAGACATGATGAATAATTTGTCCGACGTATACTAGTACTGCTACTTTACTACTTACTAGTCGTATTTAGTGTCACAATTTATACATAGGTTTAACTAACAAGTATGCACTTGAAGCCTAACTGATATATATGGATTCTGCACAACATCTCCATCATCATTATCAGTACATCCTACGCAGGTGAGTTAGGATGCACTTGATCCTAGGAAGGTATCTATCCTTCAAACTAGAGGAGTGCTTCAAACTAACAACAGTACATAATATCCAACAAAAGAGGGTCGTGCTACAACAGCAGAATACATGGCTCAGTCTAGATATCAACACGAATCAAGTTGTGCATATTTGCTGTTGGCATGAACCACATCGCCACATGTCGGGTTTGCAAAAGCCATCCATCGCATGGAAGCTTGATGCCTTTCACACACTGAAGATTATCTAGCAACAAGCTGTGTCGATGCATCTCTGGATATGGTGATTCATGAAACTCATGGTATGATGTGTAAACACAGCCCCCCCCTCGCGAATGGAAGTTGCATAGCACAGTAATCATCGCCGGTGATATGATCGATGATTGGTTGGATGATCGGATAATTGATCCCAAGGAACAAGGAGTGGTTGCCGAGGCTGTAAACCCGCCTCCAGTTGAATACGCCTGGCCCAACAGAGCTAGGATCTTTCTCGAACACGAAGCAGCCATAGCCATCAATGCCACGAACGCCCCACGCATTGTAGTGCATGTGGTTTGATGTAATGGTTTGGTCAATTTGGTACGTGCGAATGAGCATCAAATGACCGCCGTCAGCTGAACGAGCGATAAACCACCACCCATCGGCTGGTATGATTCCAGGTCCTCGAATCATGAAGGCCAGCGCATTTGCGTCTGCTGCAACAATTCAAATTGGAGACCAAAAGGACAAAAATAAAAAATCATGTTCAGAGTATGTATGGAATTAAGATTATTATAACAGTGACACATATCATAGACACAGAATTGCAATGTTGTGGTCATAATCATACCCCAAGTTAAAAAAAATAAGCCAATGGCTTTCATATTCTAGAAATATGTCATGGTTCAAACATCATGTAACAATGAGAGGAAAACAGCTATGAGAGCACCTACTCATATTCTACCATAGCACTTACTACTACTGTTCTCATATCAACTCTCAGCAATAACATGCGTTGTTATAAAAATCTTGTAAACGAGAGTAACAAATAGCAATCATGATGTTATGCTCATAATATGTATTCTAACAATCATTAGATGCCAATTGTTCTCATATCAACTCTAACAATAACATGTGTGGTCATAAAAATCTAGGAAATGAGAGGAACATATAGCAATGATGTGGTTATAGACATGCTATGCATTCTAAATTTGTAACAAATGAAAAGGCAGTCGTATTCATAAGGTAAAGATGAGACGAGATAGAACAATTACATGACGATAGATTCCACCAGTATAGGCAGCCAATCTGTGCGTCGACCGCATAAATGATGCCATCGTGCACTATAGCATCAGACAGAAATGTTGCCTCAACAGGATTGATGATGAGCCATAACCATGTATGGCAACCGGATTCCAGATAGACTAATCCCAAGTCGAACAAGGCAATGAGCTTGTAATCCATGTAGTCTTCTGATGGTGTGAGCACTTCGTAGATTACAACTTTCTGCAAACAGAGGTCGAGCCAAAAGCTTGACGCGTCTTGTGCGTAGTAGGCAGGAGTGTCCGGCGGGCTGCGAGGCTCGATGGTGGTGGTATCCAATGATGGAAGGGTGATCTCTCGCTGGGTGTAGATATCCATGAGACGCCACTGACTACCGATGTGGTGGATGAGGACGATCCAGTTGGCCTTCATGCCCGCCCAGTAGTGGCCGCGCTTGAAGGACATGTGGACGGGTAGTGGTAGCATGTCGAGGGGCACCACAACAATCTCTGTAGGATCGTCAAGTCGGTGTCTGGGCCACCTGCGAGGATCGGGCATTAGCAAGTAGGGTGTCTTGAAAAGAGTCGGCCGGTTGCAGACGAGTAGACGGTACAAAGACACCGAGCAGGCGGCCAGACGGACGGTGCTGAGTAGGTCCATACGACTATAGATCAGCTCCAAGAGAACATCGGGGAGGGAATTCCAATCGCTGCTCTGCGTGTCAATTGGTTCTGCCATTGGGGTTGTCGGTGCCTGCGAGCCAGCGGGGAAGTGGGTTCGGGTGGGCGAGCGAAGAAGCTTCTCCTCGTGTGGCCGAGCAGTGAGCGGGGGGATATGGTACGCGCGAGCTACCAAGGAAGATGGCGTGGGTGGACGAGCTGTGAGCGGGGGTCAATGGTGTGCGGCCGATGATGGGGAAGAGAGAAGGAAGAAGAAGTGATGGCAGTACTGGGTAAGACTGATTTAGTAACACCAACACGCTGGTTCAGCTTATTAATTACGTGTCCAATCTGCTGTAGCATGTATTGTCACATCACTACGAAGACTAGATGAATAGTTCTCTCTGACCGAGATGGGGAATAATGGATCGCGAGGACTTCCTTTCTACAGTATCCCTATGCCTCTACGCTCACTTCACTCATTTTGCTCCGTACCTAGTGACTTGTTGAAATATGTAGAAAGACAAATACTCCGTATTGGGGGACAGAGGGAGGCTTTTACTCCATACTATTTGGGAACAGAGGGAGTATCACCATATGGAGGGAATAGAGGAAGCTTGAAATATGAACATGTCAATGGGAGGGAGTAAGCCCCATGCATGCATGCATGCAACATGCAACACTCACACGTACACATGGACGCACACAACACTCACGCACCCATGCGGCACACAACACACGACGCAACGCACACGCTCACGCTCTAGTGCTCAACCTACTCCCTACGTCCGTGAAAGACTGTACATTTAGAGATTTACACATTGACTAGGGCATAATTAACGCCCAAAAGTAGCAGACTTATGTGTGCATGCGACCATTGAGATAAGAAGATTAAATGAAGGCCGTTGCGTGCCGTAATTAAGGATAGACATGTAGCCTATACCTACAACACAAGTTGGTGCATTAGTCAATCAATATCGATTTAGATTAAAGGCTAAATGCATTGGAAGTGTAGATGTACATCATGTACTACACTCTTTGTTTTATAGCCGATGTACACTCTTTGTTGGAAGACCGAGGGAGGACACGTGCATGCACTCACATACACAGCCAGGGCGGTTCGCGCGCAAGGGTTGGACTCGTGTTGCGCCTGCGTAAAGTTTTGTTTAACTGATTTCTTTGCTCTGCCAACTAACAGGTGGGACCCAGAAACCAGGTGACAATTTAACCAGTCAACAAAGTGCCACGTCAACTATGTGGCCGGTCAGTAGGGTGCAATACGGTGATCTACGATGAGCTAGTGATCGTATAATCGCCGCAAAACTATATATAGTGACCGTAAAGAGCGTATTGTTACATATGTTGACCGCCAGTGTATTTTTGTCGTTTCAAATTAAGCCATATTAATCGGAAAGGACGCAGTATGGACTACTACTAGTACTAGTACTAGTACTGCTTTGATGTGTCCCGTCAACTCGCTGAACGAGGACAAGCTTGCTTACTATGCCTCTCCCTCGCCCACGCGTGCGGTGGTTCGCAGGACAAGGAGAGGGTTTTGACTACAGCGCCCTCTCCCTCTCCCTATACCTCTCCATCGTCCTCGCCCTCGCCCTCGCGGTGGACGTGCAGCAGTTCAACCGGTGTCAGATTGCCAGAAGCATATTGTACTGTAGTATCATCATTGTTGGACCTTCCGAAGAGGCGAAGAGCCAAGTGCAAGGTTCACACGAGTACGAACTGTTGAACCTCCTGAAGAGGCAAAGAGCCAAGCGCAAGGTTTTAGAGGAGTTGTCGTCCTAGTAGGAGTGTACTACAACTAAAGCAAATGATGCGACTGTATGATGCCGCCACATCACGTATATCCAAAGCTGTGCCACCTTTTTTTTCTCAAAGAGCATGTTGGAGCCCGTGCAACAACCACACAAGTTGCATGTACACATAACACATTTACTAGTAATAAATTCTAAAGGAAAAATGCCAGTATGCCACACAAGTTCATCCCCAATTCAAGTGATAAATTTTTGCACGACTAGTCTACATATATTCATAGCGCTACCGTTCACAATTACCGTACTCCACTTACACATTATAGATGGGCTACATGTCCTCCTCCAGGTTCCAGTCCCAGGTGTTCTTCATGGATGGCACGATCCATAGCGGTGGGCAACGGGAATCATTGTCGTAGCTTTCGAGTCCGATTCCACAAGATGTAGACTCATCCAAGCTAAAGCGGCATAAATCAGGGATAGCGTGTCCCAGCATGTCGTTCATCCGGCGGTGCGCACTGAAGACACAACCGTGCTTCATGAACGGCAGGCCTTCCGTGTCGTGCACGGAAGGTGGCATCCCCTTCACAATGGGGTAGTTGTCCCCGATGAAAAGCGAGTACTCTCCAAGAGTGTTCCTCAGCACCCACGTAGCATCACAGGGGTTGAACTCGGTGTCGTTCATCTGGTACACGCGGCATCCCAGATCTGGAAACATGGTGACGTACATAGTCAAGGTCCATGCATAATAATGTTGTGCTCAAATATGGCGGTCAGTAATACTATGCAGCAAATAGTACTACTCCGGCATAGAGGAAGTAAAATAACCGTCTTATTATATATAGCCACTCTTGGCTACATGGATGAGATAGTAAGACAGGGAAAAACAAAAAAGGTGGCAGCTACTGGGTTCAAGTCTTTAAGGGCCTAGCTAGCTATACGCGTCCTCTAAGGTAAAAAGTAATCCTACTAGTACTACAAAGTATACTACTAGTACAACAATGAAAAAGAAGGTGAGAGGGTTAAAAATGGAATACCTGGGTAGATGGTGACGGTCCGATCGTGGTAGATTGTGTGACCATGTTGCACATCAGTGGTACCATGGGTAACGACTGCTAAGATACTTGATCCCAATATGCCACAGTCAGTTACAAGGTTCCGGGTTAGACTGAACCGCGGATGCAAATGCACATCCAAGATCGGAGATCTTATTTTGACCGGGGGATGACTGGTCCCTGCAAAATAATGGAGTACCGTTAGAGATGCAAATGATGGTTTGTGCATTCCGTTTGTAATCTCCCGTACCGTAGGATGGCAACCAGATGAAACAAGTCCCCTGGCTTGTCACCGTGAAGATGCGGCCTAGTTGGTGCACGGTGTCTTCGAACATGTAGGGGTACAAATCTGCTGCCGCCAACATGCGTCAGCCTCTCCCGTTACTGCCTCTTGCATTGCTGGCAATCCTTATGTCGAACACCGTGATGAGATAGTAATCATCGTAGCCGCGTCGCTTTGTCGGCGGGTCCGCAATTGCTATCTTCTTCAATCTTATGTAGGCATCATCATACGTATTCAAGCCCAGCCAGTCCGGAAGGCCGATCCCAATGGTGGAGAAGGGGTCTACCGGAACAGCCGCACTGCTGTGGATGTTGTGCAAAATGATGGTGGTATCCGTCCGTAGGTATGCAAGCCAATCTTCGTTGGCACCGACCCAGACCTATATATAAGACGGTGGGCAGCGGAGAAATTACGGGATGGAAATGGAATAACTAAGTACTACATGATTAAACTCCATTACTGACCTGCTCATCGGACAAAATCCAACTACCTCTCAACGTCCGCAACTCTAGCTGAGTAACCATGCAACCATGGCCAGGGAGCGGTGCACTATTCGAAGGATTGTCCCATATAAGAACCTTCTCCTCGAGGACGCATGGAAGACCAACAAGCATGGCCTGTTTAAGCAGCATCTTGAAAAGGTTGGTGCAGGAAGCACCGAGTCTTGCGGCGGTGAGGACGTCGGAGCGGCGTGCGATTTCTCCCACAAGATCGTCGTCCAAGGTCTCCCAGCCCCGCCGAGGAGGAGAACCGCCTGGCGAATCCATGGGAGTAGCGACGAACTGCCTTCTCTTCGGGGGGAGGGGAACTGGCGAGGAGGATATAAGAGCGTAGTAACAGCAGGGCTTTGTCCCTTCCAACTATAGAGCGTTCCTTGGCGAAGGGGTGAGTCTATTATTTACTACTAGTACTCCCTCCGTCCAGGTGCATAGGGCACCTAAGAAATGGCACTGTGAACTAGGCATATGTTGATTGGACGCTCATCATGTTTTTCTCTCCCTCTAGTTAATCCCTCATTAAGTGTAATGATGGTAGGACTAACCATGCATAGGCTAACGAATTGTTTCACACAATTCTTTAGGTTCAGCTTGCATGCATGCAAAGAAAAAGTAAATGGTAGAGGCGGCTGATTGGTTTGCATATGGAAGGGAGATAAATGTGAAGCTGAAAACGCTAAGTGCATTGGGGTAGGCATATGAGTCATTAGTGCTAACTAATGAAGGGCAACTAATATACTTGAAAATCCTAAATTCTCTTAGGTGCCTTATGCACCTGGACAGAGGGAGTACTAGCATTATGGAATGTTATGGGATTGCATTATACTGTAAATAATAGCACTAGTAAGAAATTTTTGGCACTAGGTAGTAGTTTTTGGCGTGGATTAAGAAATTTTGGGTATGTTTTTGCCATTTTTGTACATGCCAACTAGTGTCAAAAACCTTCTTACATTATGTGACGGAGGAGTACGTACTCGTACTGTAGCAGTACTAGTACTACTTTTCTCAACTAGTAGTGCGATGTACTGTACTTCTAGTCTAGTCTAGTATAGTGCACCAGTTTTGAACTCTTGAATCTCAGGGCCAAGGAGCTACAGTTGGAAGTGGAGGGTACTACTGTTCTCTAGAACCATCACTGTACTATCAATGCAGGGGAAGTACACCTGGGTAGTGGACTAGTGGGTACATCTCGGTGCTCTATTCAGCCGCTCCTCTCACGTAGCTGGCCTACTCAGCCGCTCCTCTCACGCACACACTAGCAGCATGTTTATCAGCGACGGTTACTACGGGGGTAGAACATTTGAGTTATTTTATACAGCGAGACTAGGCTTTTCGCTTCCATTTGTGGAGGTGTAATGGATCTCGTCGAACTTTGTTAGTAGTTCCCTCTTTATGAAGGAGATGAAGCAAAGCTTTTGCCTCCGTTTCAAAAAAACACGTCAAGAGGAATTTCTTTTATAGTAGAGCCGATAATGGAGTGAAGTCCATGCGTGCAATGCCACAAGCTACAGAGTAGTAGTAGAGCACTTTACGTACAGAGCCATATTGCACAGTTCCCAATGCCCAGCTAGGCTTTTCTGGCTCCTCAGGCTTAGTTGGGAGGCGCTAGTTTAAATATGCTACTAGGTGATGAGGAAGCTGCAAGCGAGGTGCGGCTAGGGCGAGCACGCGAGCCATGGGATGCTGGGAAGGAAAACCCGTTCACGTGGCTAGGCTGTCCAGTGCGCCCAGATTGTGGGGCCGCACGTCCGTTTGACCTCAAAACTCAAACTACCCGTGTAAAATATTGGCTCGCAGTGAAGTGTAGTAGTACTATTTTTTTAAAAAGGCCGTCGTGCATTCGGCCGGGATCGAACCCACCAAACAAGGTATACACTCCTGCGACCACTAGTAGTACTCGTTGGAGTACGACGCAACCTAGAATCACCTTTTGTTGCTAGTAGTACGTACATTGTTCCTTGCAAGAAACCCCTAAGAGCATGGTTAATAGTATTGCCAGTTGTTGGCTATAAGCTAGTGCCATGTCATCTACAGCCCATCTTATAGCCAACATGTACAATAATAGATCTAAAGAGTGTAGTACTTTTTTATTATGTGGCCCACTTCTCATTCTCACAAAGTGCCTAGGAGCACGTGCTAGAGCTGGCTCTTCACGAAGAGCCCGCTTACCTTCTCTCTCCTCTTCTCTTTCCTCCAACCAAGCAGAAATATACTAGTTTATTTCTTATAGCCCGCTGACTTAGCTCTATTGTACTTGCTCTAATAATGCAAGAATCCACTAAAATGCCAAGAACTACTACCACTTGCATACGTGGCAGACTTAAGATAAGACTACCTTATCAACCATTGTACATGCTCTTACCAACAAAAATCCTCGAGTGACCTCCTACCTCCGGCCCATCCACCTAGTCATCCTCGGCCAGGGGATGCAGCTACCGCCACCGGTAGAAGGCGAGGTCAAAACCGCCGGCGGTGTGGAGCCCATGTTGCGGCAGCCCGGATGCCAGCTCCGTCCAGCTGCTTGTCTGCAAGGTTTGCTAGCTAGATTGGCACGGCAGCGCGACGGCTTGTTCGCTCGCGCCGCGCTAAGGCCAGCAATCTGGCTCGAGCGAAGGCCAGCATGGCGGCTTTCTCGCTCGTGAGTCACGCTCGGGCCAGCCTGCCAACCCGTGCGGAGGCCAGCGCGGTGTCCGGCCCGTCCGGCGGAGCGGCGGCCAACTCGCTCATCACAGGCGCCACCGACGAACACGCATCAGTACTGTTTGAAGTAATGTTCAGGAAAAATAATGATTTGAGGGGGAATAACAGGATAGAAGGTCAGATGTGGGTCCCTCGTGTCAACGATCAAACAAAATGTGTTGGTTGAAGCTGCCTTGTCAGCACGGACGTGTGGGCCAACCCTGTCATAAATGGGTTTAAACGAACCTAATCGGTAGGAGTACTAGGTAGTTTTTGGCGTGGATTAAGAAATTTTGGGTATGTTTTTGCCATTTTTTGTACAATAGATTCTTCCTAGGGCTGGTTGAAAGTGGTAGTTTTTTGCTAAATACTCTACATATTGTAAGTAGGAGTGAAAGTTAAGCTTTGTAAGCCCATAAGCAAGGCTAGTTACATAGTGCATATGTGTACATGATTGAAAGTAAATATCAACCATGAGTGACTAATATCTTGATGGAATACTCGAAACTACGGAATACTAGGAAAAATGCATGGTTGGAAATACTAGCAATGTTCATGTCTGTTGCAACGAATCATAATTAGAATAATACTTATTCACAAACTTGGTACAAAACACTCTAATTTTGATATACATATGTCACTAGAGATATATTATGTTTCAATTAGAATTTATTCCTTCGGCTATTTTGGTGAGGTCAGGGAGGGATGTGGTTGGTTTTAAGATACTAATTATGGGTTTTTCTGCAAATTGGTAGACAAGTGGGATGTTGGTGAGAAAAGGCAACAACTTACCTCACAATCGTTAGATGTAGATCTAATGGTCAGAAACGACGGATGGCAGACACACCAGCATCACCAACTTAGTCTTGTGTAGGAGTACTGGCAAGATCCGTGCATTGCATAGAACATCAAGATGCATTTTTTTATAAAACACTTGTTGTGATTGACCCTTGCGGGAGTAATCCCATGTGTAGAAACTAATGATATCTCGAGAAATATGAGATAAGGTGAAGAGGAGTGGGGTGTGGTGGTGGTTGGTGGTCGAACTGAGCGGAGGCATGGGGATTGACAACACCGGCAGCGGCCACCATGCCAGTTTGTTCCAAAGCCTTCCTTTCTTAATTGCTCAACAATGAGGTTTGTTGGAGATAAGGATGAACGAGGGAAGGCCTTGTCTGCAAATGTGGAGAGGGGTGCGGGTATCTTTTAGTTTAATTTCCATCCGTCAGATATAGATCGGACGGTCTATATTGCAAGATGGCACACGTACCATCATCACTAACTCGGTTTTTTATAAGAGAAGAAATGTAAGTATGGAGATACAAACGTATTATCGATACTTGCTTCCGTAAACTAGCATCTACATTCTATTCAACGCCTCGGCATGTGGGGCCTTAGCACAATGACTTCTTGACTGTGTAAAACAAAGATTTTCCCATCGCCGACAAGGAGGTGGTGACGTCGGCGCGCTTTTTGGCTTGCTCTAGTCCTAGTAGTCATACTAGGTGGTCAAACACGTGTATATTTATTCTTTTTCACATCTCGTGTTCGCCGTACTTCCACGACTATTGATGAATAGACGGTAAGTTATTCACGGGGAAACCCTTGTTGAGCGTGTTTACGAGAGAGAGAGAGAGAGAGAGAGTGTGCATGTGTGATATGTTAGAGACTGAGGCAATGATAACAGACTCTTTGTGTCTGTGTGTGGAGGATAGAGAGAGACATGTACATGGGGCTTTGTGTTGTGTAACATGGAGACACATATACATAATTAGAGAGTGAGTCTGTGAGATACACATGCGGACATGAGGAGAGATGAGGATCCAGATAAATGGGTGTTTGTGCGTGTCTATGTGTGTTTATGCACGCGTTTGTGTCTGAGAGGGAGAGAGTGTATGTGGAGTAGAGAGACCACTGATGATGTAAACCTAGTATAAGGGAAGGGGGAATGGTGTGACATGTGCAGTAGCAAGATAGCATGGGTGCGGGCGGGGGGGGGCAGACTATTTGGAAGAGACATCGAGTGTGTGTGGGGGAGAGGGGTGTGAGAGCGAGAGAAAGAGAGAGCTAGCGACGGAGAGAGAGAGGAAGAGAGGGGGCGAGAACGGTCGTTTGTGTCCATAAATGGCGTATAGATAGGGAGACAATGTTGATGTTGTCCGAAATTGGCCTATGAACGGAGACGCAAGGGAAGCGAGTCATCGTGTGTGTGATAGGGACTTCATGAGAGATCTAGAATAGATGGTTTAGAGAATAATGTGTGAAATTGAGAACGATTATACATTAGGGAGCTATGCAAAGAGTCACGACATATATGTATATAGGGAAGGAGTTGGGGCGGGTCCGCATGTGGGAGAGATAGAAAGAGGAGAGTGGTGCACAAGGAGACAAAGTGTGCTTGTTTGTAGTGGGGTGGTGTGTGAGGTGAGTGCATGAGAACCACATAACTAGGGAGATAGACGTTTGGGGGCGACGTTTTGTGTGTATGGGAAATATACACTCTACATAGTGTGTGTGCTTGGGTAAGAGAGATAGCGGGAGACCTAGAGAGTGAGGGAAGAGATGTGTGCATGCCCGAGAGACAAAGTGATAGAGACCTATGTTGGGGTCCGGACTTTACAAGAGAGAGGGGTGTTAATGTGCTCGTGTGTTGGTGTTTGGGGGAGAGAATGATTTCTCTATGTGTGTGTGTCTATGATGGGGGGGGGTTGACTTCAGATAAAGAGTGAGGTGTCTATATTTGAGTGACTTTAGCGTAATTGAGATATTGTGCACTCATGGTTGATCAATTTGTTTCACAGTTTGTACTATGAGATAACGATACTTTTGAACATGCGTGATATACCTTGATGTACCAGAATTACAAACCTAAGATTGAAATTTTGGAATTCGACTCCATCATTAGCTTTTGTAATTCATTTAAACGGAGGTACATTTTTTAAGCGGGGATTTCGTGCTTTCAAATTCATATATCAAACCTAGAGATATACACATACGGGCATGTTCAAACTTTATAATCATCCACTTTATCATACACATACACATTTTTGCTTTTGCCATCTTATTTAGGATAAACACATTTGGAATTTCATTTGAATTGGACCGTATGATGGTATTTGCTTGTAGTAGCTCAATGATACATATTTGAATTCAATGGACAATCTAAGTTTCGAGTTGGAGGCATTGATTTTCAAAACTTGCACATTTTTTGCGTGCAAAACGAAAAAATTGTCGGCCATGATATCATAGTCGGCTGTACGAGAGCAGAATACTTATAATTTTAGGCGCCAAAATCTTTCAAACTTCCCGCTCACATCGAAATATCACGCGCCCGAAAGTTTAGCCCTGCGATATTCCCATTTTACCCCTGCCACATGAACGGAAAAGGGCTGCTTTGGTAACTCCATTGTTTTCCCCTCTTTGCCCCCAACATTCTTCCCAAAGCCCCTCCCCTTCCCCTCCCCGACCCCCCAACCATGGCAAGCCGCCGAATCTAGTCCTCCGCCACAGCGGTGGACCTCACACCCCGCCGGATCTACCTTCCGCACCTTGGAACCCCCAACTGCCAGCTCACCACTTCACCAGAACCGCTTCAGCGACTGGCTTGTCCACCGCTCCAGATCTCCTTGACCGCCATCATGGTCCACCGCACCGGATCTACTTAACTGGCACCCTCGTCCACCATAGTGTAGGCCCTTCAGTGACTCCTTCATCCGCCCCTTCGCTGGCCCTTCATACAAGCCCTCGTCCGCCGCAACAGATCCTCCTCACCGAAAGCACTGTACAACGCGCCCGCCGAAGCCTTCGTCCACTGCACCGGACCCGCTCCACGGACGCCATATTCAACTCCACCGGCCCCACTTTACCGACGCCGCAGCCTCATCAGGTTATTTCAATTTGTACTCCTTCGGTTTTTCTCTTTATCGTGCAACTATTCACTTACCACAGATGAGCTTTCTTGTATGTCGACAGGCGCCGCAACCGTAGCACCGAAGCCGCTTCAGCGACGGCGACAGCCGGCCCAAATGCAACCGCAACACGAGCACCATCGATGATCCTTAGCTATCAAGTATGACAACGATACCCATACGCCGCCGAGAATCAGGTACTATTATCCAACGGCCGGCGCCTACGTTCACTTTCCTAGCATAAGCACCGCACCTTTGAATTTCTTCATGGCATCATTCAGTTTTCCATGAGACGCCTTATTCTGCATGCACCTGTAGGGCCATACTTCTGGCAGTGAACATGTTACATGTGCTAAATTACATACCAGTGCACATATAGTTAATATGCTTTAGTTTTGTTCTGATGCCACCTGTTGGTTCCATCAGACTGCTTAATGTTCTCTATGCTTAATTACACATCAGCAAACTAGCATGTGGTTCTGCTGCTTTTTGTTCATTTTACCCTACATTTTCTGATGCTAGCTATTACATCGCTGCTCCGAGCCTCTGTTCATTACTTGTTTGGGTGTTCTTGATCTTCCCAAGTTGCATGACTAATTTGATGCTTCTATTAATTATGGAGCTTCCAACCCCATCAAGCAAAATATTTGTTCTTTTGGGGCTGGCACCTCGAACAAGCATAAAAATAGAGGGAAGCAGATATATTGTCGTGTATGCACACACCCTTCTTCCATTAGTTTAGATGAACCATTGATGATCAATCCGGACCAGTGCATGCGATTAAAATTAATTTTACCTAAATAGATGGCGCAGAATAAACTACAACAACTAGGTTTGCAACCACGGGATGCTAACAATATCTTCATAGAACATCGCAACAACAGCTAGGCTTCACAACAACATATGGTAAGCTAGTGTGTTTTAGTACATGTGAAATGTAATGCGAGTGGGCTGCTTTCTTGGCTTGTGCCCTCAACGTGTAATCCTACTGAATTACAAATAGTTCAGTTGTCTGCTTTGTTGTATTGCTTGATTCGAATGCTTATCTGTTGTTACGCTATACCTGAGTTGGCCAATATGTCAGCAGTGCCTGCTGTACTATCGTAAAGAAATGCATGCCTATTTCATTTGAGTCCTTAACTTTTCCTCTCAACTTCATCACAAGACTGTCTTTGTAGTTTATATGAGGCCACACTGTTAAGTGCTTTCTCAGATTATTTCAACTGCTTAGATGCCTTGGCAACTTAAATATAGCGGTTGTACACTCCCTTTCAACTAGGGATGTCAACTGGGTCCCGTTTAATACCGATTAAAGTCCACTAGTGGTATGATAGTTCAAAAGAGTTTTTGTTTTTTGAGGAAAATGAACTAGGGAGGTAGCAAAAACTAACTAGATGGGTGGATGTCGTTTATTTTCCACTTACATCCCTAGTTTCGTCTTACCATTTTAATTTCTTTTCGGTTGATGCTGCTTCGAACCATTTAAATATAGTTTGCCATGCTCGGCAATAATTCGTCCGTTTTTTACCATGTAAGCTTACTACCTGGATCATACGATAACTATCTCTTACTGATGTCTAGCAGAAACCTTTCAGGATGCCGCTCACACTAGGACACAATGTACAACCCCAGAATCTATTTGTGGAAGTAGTGCGCCATCCATGTTACCAGATGGTAGCAGTTCAGAGGCAACTCCGCCAGAGAGCAGTCTGAGCACAGATATTATAGTGCTTAAGGCTCTACTAGAGGTAGAAAGAGATGGTGTGGCTTCCATGAATGTGGTAATCTTTATCTCGAGGCTCGAAATTACAGAATTAGAGGCACGCATTATGCAAGCAACCCAAGAATTGGAGGAAGTAAGAATGTTGCATTTGAAGACGGAGGAGGTCCTGCTGTTTCTGCTATCTGAAGCCCAAGGTAATCCCAGTTCTTCTTTAGATACCAGTTGAAATTGTCATTAGATTATTGTACTTGCATGTTGTGTCATGTCTCTGAATGGATTATGTTGCAAGACCCCCTATGTTGTCCATGTGCTGTAATGATCCGAATTTTTTAGGCGAGGTAATCCTCAATACTTGTATGATTGACATAAGGTGAACTATTTTTCGTGTGAGCATATTGTATTGGATGAAATAACTGTTTGACTCAGAGTGTATCCAACCTATTGAATTCGAAGATCACGACATTTCTAAATTATAATCATATATAAAGGTGGAATAAATCTTTGTTGTGGTTTTGATGAAATAAGTAACAAAATGTATAATTATCTGTGGATATTCGTAATTGAATACAAATTGGATTTGAATTTAGTTTTCCAGGTCCCAGGGCAAACGTGAATACTAATTCTCCCAAGTTTTGAACGAAGCGGCTAAACACCCACTATAATTTGTGGGCTGCCCGAAGCAAGTGTTTGCGAGATGGAAATTACTATCTACCCCTTACACTTCACATCCTTATCGACCGGATTTACACTGCTGTCGATAGGGGTAGACTAGTAACGTCAATCAGACGTGACACGACGTCCTCTGAGCCCATTCAGACACGGTGGGCGCCAAACGTGGGCGGCAAAAAACATTTGATTCAAGCTCGTCCAAAAGACATGTGTCTCTTCCTCCATTTCCCCATTCATACACGGTGTGCGGCAAAACAAACTCTCCTCGTTCGAAATCGATGTAGGCTAATATTTTAAATAGGGACAGATGTGTAACTTCCATCAGACGTGACACAACCGCCCTACTTGTCAGCCCCGTTCATACACCGTGGGTGCCAACCGTGGGTGGCAAAACACCCTCTCCTCCCCCAAAATAGTTACCGGCAAATATTTGGGAGATGCGAAATTACCGTCCTATCCCCAACCGACGCGATGTCCGAAATTTTAAACGGGGGATAAGTTCGTGACTTTCCCCCATTTCAGAGAAGCGCGTCCCAAAGTTTGAGATCCCCCTCCCCTCCATTTCCCCATTCATACACCGTTGGCGGCACGACAACCTCCGCACTGCGGGCAGACTCCTCCGTCCGCCACGCCATCCTCCACCTTGCCGGAGACGCTACCCCTACCCCGCCATCCACTGCAAGAGATGGACGTCTCTCATCCACGTCGCTGGACCAGGATCCTTTCATCGCCTCCTCTCGCTTCATCGGTGCCGTCCTCCACCTTGTCGTTGCCGCTCCTACGACCGCCTCGTCCACGGCAACATGATATATCCCCCGACCCGGCCGTTTGCCATCTAAAGTGTTCTTCCCCGCCGCCGACAGCCATCGCACTCGCAGCACCCTCAACGTATCAGCATAGGCCTACACGGTGTCGCAAGAGAGATGGTACTCTTCCATATGTGCTTAAGTTATTGATCTCACCTGGAAAATAGGTTGTAGTTTGTTTACTGTACTTTTCTTGTCCGTACCAAATCGTAGTGGCTAGTTGAAAGCAAACATTGGTTGCGAAGTAGCTTTGTCCGGTTTGCACCTTCAGATCCGCCATGGCACGGGCACTATACTCGTAAAGCTTATGGTTTCCCCCCTTTATATTCACTACCATCATCATAGGTGCTTCGTGTCGTGCTAGCACTGCTCCTCAAGACCTCAACCCAAAGCTTACGTGTTCAAATACGAATCTGATATGATGCTCATATGACTAAAACAGAGAACGTTTAATTGCTCACCTAATGTTCCTATATTCGTTTCAAAAAGCATGTGCACCACCCACTGGTCCAGCTAGTTCCACTTTCCTGATTTTTCTCTTGATGCTTAGGGTTTTCCCCTTTTATCTACTCTACTATGATCTGCGTAGGTGCTTTCTGTCGTACTAGCATTACTCCACCCTTCAAGCTAAACAACACAACACTCAGAATTTGAAAGCTTAGTTGTTCAAATATGATTGTGATATGATACTAATATTAGTTAACCAACACATTTAATTGGTTAGCTAAAGGTCCCACTTGAGTTTCCAAATGCATGTCGCGACATATAGAGAGACAGCATAATTGCATTTCTTTGTCACTTGTTGACCGTACTTTCTTGTCCACACCAAATCTTAGTTGTTATTTCAAAGCAAACATTGGTTGCTAACTACCCTCTGCGCGGTTTGTAGCTTCAGATATGCCATCCCACTGCCACGGTCAACACTGTACTCATCATGCTTATGTTTTCCCCATTTTATGATGACCACAATCAGCCTACGTGGTTCGTGTTGTAATAGCACTACTCCACCCATCGAGCTAAACAAGCTTAGTTGTACAAATTCATATCTAATATTATTGCTGATATTAGTAAAACTGAGAGATGTTTAATTGGTTAGCTAAATGTTCCTACTTTAGTTTCGAAATGCATGTGAGCCACATATGGAGAGACCAGAAAGAATAGTATTTCTCTATGCGCTCTGGTTCATCATGGGTGGCCAACCGACATTGTATGGAAAGACTTGTAATATCTTCAATCTGCTTGCTCTTCTGCTCTTCTTTAAGATGATACTCTTCTCTTGCGGTCGACTGGTCAGGTCGAGTTGTTCTCCCTTAGTATATTTTGAATCTGTCAGGTCAGGTCGAAGCTATCATCTGCGAAGTGTCATCACTTCTAGAGCTCTCATATTTTGAGTAGTAGGCCACATTATATTAATGCACACAACAAATTATAGCATGCATGGCATCTTTTAAAAGAATTGCAGAGATAGCACAAAGGGGTTTACAGGGAGGCAGTATTGGATTAGAATCACTTCTGCATTACAAAGAAACTCTCACTTGTTTTTATGTTTTCATGCATGTTAGATATTAAACATTATCAAAATGAATATGAGAATGGGTGCACGAGAGGAATATTGCGGAACGATCCACTGGCTAACAAACTTGGCATGGTGGAGGATGGCCTATCCTATTCACCCATCAAGGTGCTTACTCTAACTTTGCAAAGTTGTATTGGTCACACATATTTTGCATCTGACCTCTAGCATTACTTCTACTTTGTTACACCATCTGCTTAGATTAAGCATCATATATGAGTATATGCCATACCTATCCATTTTCTGTACCTATTCCATGTGTCGTCACACTATGTTTTTCCAGTCAAATGTTGTTCTTTCGTAATAGATGTCCAAAAGGAAGAGGGTGAGTGCAGATCCTCAAGGAGTACAAACTAGGTATTTGAAAAAGGTAGTGATACCTGTTAAATCAGATAGATCAGCAGCCACAGAAAACACATGCCCAACTGTACCAAACTTTACCCCTACTCCAGTGGCCAAACCCCTATTAGAACTGCTCGAAGCCCAGCGTTAGGTACTGTCTATGATATCAATTCAAAATTTGAACTCCTAAATTTCTGCTTGTGCCTTACCTTCTCTCTTGTATGAAAACTAATTTCAGATGAATCTCCTTTCTCAAAGGATCATACGATCTCAAAACAATAATGGGCTCTGCATTGCTCTTGTCAGTACCTCTCTCCCTTTTGCATGTTAACATGGGCTCTACACCTGAGCTTCATTATCCTCTATTTCTTCCAATATTATTTGATCTATATTTACTATTTGCAAAATGTAGAATAATGGCAACTCTTATAAAGAATTTTCTTTGGGGAATTTATTGAATTATCCTTCCATCAACATGGAGAAGGGCTTTGTCCTGCCCGTGTTAACATGTAATGTAAGTTCATCCTTCTCAAGCCTTCAAACTTTGTTCTAGTATAGATTTGGATAGGCATCATTTCCTCCACTACTGTTTGCTTTGCTGTTTACATCTGATTGGATGTTTGCAACAACTACCAGTCTCAAATTGTAGTTGTAAAAACATGTTCCTTATGCAGAACAGATCCATTTATTTGCTTATATAATTGTGAAATCTGTTACGTGTCTCCTTGTTTCTCTTTCAGATTTGTATCTCTTACGCCAGGCAGCACATTAGGGAAGATAGTGAGCCAAACCATCTTGAGGACAGCGAGATGACCCCAAGGACCTGTCTTAATGAAGACAGTGAGTTGAAGCTACTCACCAGCAGGTGTGAGACAACCTCTATGTAGTCACTGCCTCAGTCAGTTCGACTTCTTCAGTCTCAACTTAAAGCGGAAAGGCTTGCTTCAGCTCAGCTCCGACTTGTAGTCAAAGATGCAATGAAGATGTCAGAGGACTGCCATCATGCCTTAAATCTAGTGTTGATGCATCTATCGTTGACACAACTGAGGTCTACTTAGCTTCTTCAGTTGTTTGGGGGGCCCGACCTGGCCAGGCCTAGTGCCTTCTGAAGTGCTCTTAGTTTTGTATATTCTTTTGTCGGCGCATTTATTTGCACTGGTGGCGAACTTTGATGCCCAGTGGATGTAATATGTGTGATAGCCGTGATAGCCTAGCATAAGTTTCTTGCTTATTTATTTCCTTGTTGTCTTGTTTATTTGTTTGCTTGTAGTCATTGCAGTTCTTTTTCCACGGTTTGCTAGTGGCTGCAATAACCTATTTTTTAAAACTAGGCCACAATAACCATGGGCTAATATTTACTGTAGTGACACTAGGCCTCCTACGGGCCGTAGAAACAGTGGGCCTTCTACGGGCCATAGAAACAGTGGGCCTTCTACGGGCCGTAGAAAAAATGGGCCTTCTACGGGCCGTAGAAACAATGAGCCTTCTACGGGCCGTATCATCAATGGGCCTTATACAGGCAGTATGATCGATTGGCCAAAGATGGGCCAATAACACGCCGCATTATGGCCGTAAACGGGCTAGAGTTGGAATCTTCCGTTCATGGGCCGACCATAACGGGCCATCGTTAATAGGCCGTATTTGATGGCGCTATGAAAAACGGCCCAACCTATTAACGGACCACAAACGGGCCGACTGTAACCACGGGTTGAATTTGGCCCACTAGCAGAACATGACTGTAACGTGTCGTAAGTAAACGAATGCTGGAAATGAGCCCAAGAATAAATGGGCTCTGAGAAGGCCGAAAGATAACATGGGCTGGAAACGGCCCAACGGAATAACGAGCCGTTAATGGGTATAAAGTGATACACTATTCATTACAGGCCAGTTTCACCACGGGCCGTTAATGGGTGTGAAGTGATACACTGTTCATTACGGGCCAGTTTCACCACGGGCCGTTAATAGGCCAAGAGTTACATAGGGCCTCATATGGGCCAAAAGACGTCATGGGCCATACATGGGCCAGAAGTGAAAACGGGCTGGAATCATATTGGGTGGCCCAGATGACGTTACTGGGCATAATTCGGATAGGGCGCAATGGGCCTTGGGTTAGTGGGCTGTAAATAGGCTATATGCGAACAGGCCGTTAACAGGCTTTACATGGGCCGGCCCACCACCTTTTGACCAAGTCAAACGGGCCGGCCTTTTCACAGGAATGGGCCTCTATTGGGCCATGCCACATGTCGACGTATCATAGGCGGCTTCTGTCCAATGAGCGGATGACATCTATCCCAACGATGAGCCGACAAGTGTTTCCTCCAGCCAATGATGATTTTACACGTGGAAAATCCCCATTGGTCGGGGCTGTTAACGGGTTATCGGATCCAAAACCCGACCCGATAGCTTAACGGTGTTCCGTTTAGGTGGATGCCACGTGTCGGTCACCCTTGACGAAAGCACTTCTGTGACGCGGGATTTATCGTAATGGAAGTGGACACTTCCGTGATGATAATTTTGGTAATGTCATGGAACACTTCTACAACAGGGGGTCACTACGAGGGTTCACTAGTTCAGCTGCGTTGTGAGGCTTTCATCGCCGTAGAATAACAGGGGGTCACTACTAGGAAAATGCTTATAGGTAGAAGTTTACCAGTAGCGGCTGTTTTTTGACCCCACGCTATTGGTATTTACCAGTAGCACTGGGTAGAAAACACGCTACTACTACTAAATAACAGCAGCGTTTGTTAGCTTGGGCCGTGCTGCTGTTACATGAGACGCAGGGAAAGATGGTAGCCCACTTACTTGTAGCGTTTGTTTCGAACGGGCGCTACAGCTGGTGGGCTTAGCAGTAGCGTCGACCTCTACCCAGCGCTACTACTAGGGGAAAATAAAACCTGCCTGAGCGCCCACCGCACCCCCTCACTCTCACAATCGATCCCCTCCGCCCGACGCCGCCGCCATGGTTAGGGTTCCTCCCCGGCCGCCTCACCCCCGTCGATGGCGACGTGCGCCGCCACCACGCGCGATCGCCTCTCGCCTCCTTTGACGCTCCAGCCCCGTAAGCCCCCCTCGATCTCCTCCTCCCCGCGCACACCACCACTAGCTAGGCTCCAAAAGATTCGCTGCGACGGCTCGCCATGTTTTGGGATTTCACGTGGGGGAAAGGGATTTAGGGATTGCACGGTGACTCCGCGCCTCCATGCGATGTGTTCCAGGCTTTTTTCCTCGCGTGATTGGGGAGAGAGTGGAGAGGGGGGTTAGGTGAGAGAGAAGTTGAGTCTTTTTGTTGCTCACCGAAAGTTGGGTTTCAATTCTTGATTAGTAGTTTAGCACATATAATTGAAACTTGGGTTTGAATTCTTGGCTGCTGTCCCTGGAGCCGTGGCGGCGGCGGTGCCTAGTGTTCTAGGGTTTAGAAAGGGGTTCTATCCTCGTGATGAGCTACCCTATGTGTGAATTTTATGTTCTAGGGTTTTTGTTGATGCATATAAAGATATGACCAAGAAGCCCTCACTGTTATGTGGTTTCATGGAAAAATCAATGCTTGATTCGATACTCTTTCAGGTTGAAGAGAGTGTCTGTATGTGGTGATGCTCAAATTTCCAAGTTGTTATGGCGTGCATTTGAATATATGCTAACACCCGTTTTGAAAAAAAATGCTAACTGATCTGTCTCATGTCTCTGTTTTTTTGAATGAGAAAACTGACTTTGCTGTGTTAATTAGGACCGGTTGATGCTATCTTTTGTCTGTGCGTGTGATTGTTCTTCCCTTGTATTACCTCTTTTTCTGGTGCTTATATTTTATAGTAGAAAATGTTGGCTACATTTTCACCCACTTGTGAATTCTATATTAGGCTCTGTTTGGGTTATTAGGCACTGTTTGGGTTACATGATCTCTATTAGGTTATTGTCTGAACTAAAATACAACTTAGTTGTTATTTTGCTTGCCATGTGAACCTCATGTGTATTCTCTATGATGTGAACCTGATGTGTATATTATTCAAAACCTGATGTGTGTATTGAAAACTTTATGTTTACTTTTTGGATCGTTAATCCTCTAATCATATTGCTCTAGGGAAATGGCACCACCACCACCATGTCGATGGTGCAAGTCAAGGTGCGCTAGCAGCCTTGCAACTGGCACGCTGTTCGGCATCTACTTCAAGTCTAGTTTTCTTCATGCGGCGGTAATAAATTATATGAAACTAGTAACCACTATTTTTTTAGTGTTATTGGTATTAATGCATCGTGTATATATCATTTTGCTTTTTGTACACAGATCATCCCATGCAATGTGAGGTCCGAATTCAACAAGCTGACCGGAGACTCTGTGACCTTTGAGGCTCCTGGGGGCCCTACACTATGGAGGTCGAGAAAGGACGAAATATGACGCAGGTGGGAGGATGGATGGGTCCGTTTCATCGTCCACATGCGTATCACCGGTGGTGACTTGATCAGCTTCTCCTTCAGAGTAGAAAGACCCAAGCTAGCTGTTATTTATGTCAACAAAGAAGAGGATGATGAGGATGATGATGACCCACTTGGTGAAGCCATCGTAGCTCAAAGAATGAGGTTGAGCGAGGAGGAGGTGTGCAACCTATGGGACATCATTCCACCACGTGCTGACTTCGTCGGGGTGCCATTCGTGACCCTCCTGACAAGTACCATGGTTGATCGGCATATCATGGTATGTTGCATTTACTGTAGTAATTTGATGATATGCTTTATTGCTATACTTAGTGTAGAATTCGATGATATATGCTTAGTGAATCTTATATGCTTTATTGTTATACTTAGTGTAGAGCCCGATGATATATATGCTTAGTGAATCTTATATGCTTAGTAAATCCGATGATCTATATGCTTAGTGAATCCGATGATATATATGCTTTATAGTTATACTTAGTGTAGAGTCCGATGTTATATATGCTTAGTGAATCCGATGATCTATATGCTAAGTGAATCCGATGATATATATGCATGCTTCGTGTAGAATCCAAAGAACTGTTCATAGTGTAGAATCCGTATATACTTATTAGTAGAATTAATGCTTAGCAGAAATGTAGTACTGTCTTTTGATAGTGTAGAATGTGTGAGGCTACTTACTGATTGATATGTTTTTCTTATTCAGAAATTGCCAAAGAGCCTATCTGAGAGTTGTGCTATCAAGCCTGATGAAGAAGGCTCTGCTGGAATATGCCTTACCGCGAGGGGCTCTGACACCACTTGTGCATACGGCGTGGACACGAACGGTCGCACACACTTCAACTCGGTTGTGTGGAAGAGCTTCCTCGTCGGCAAGAATCTTCATGTTGGACATGCAATCCTAATTACAATCAGGAACACCCACCGCCCAGGCTTGAGGATGATGGTCATCATCGATATCATCTACAACTACATATGCATGCGTGTGGCTGTTGAATCATATATATATATGCTAGTATGACTACCTAGTAGACTTATCAACTATGATCTATCCATGCATTGTTGACTACTATATATGAGTTTGTGAGATTGTGTGGTTATATTAAATGTGGTATTGTCGTTAATGTTTGTGAGATGGTTCTGTGAACTTAGTTTATTTGCACTGGACTTGTCTTGATTTCCATGAATATTGCATCTGACTTCTTTTTTATTTTTTATTTCTATTTACCTAGTTGTAGCATGGGTAGAAAATAGGGCGCTACTACTACGTGATGATAGTAGTAGCGTTGGTGGGGAAAGAGGCGCTACTACTAAGTATTTTAGCTGCAGCGCTTGTTTAGAAACACGCTACTGTTAAATAGTAGCTGTAGCGCCCTAGCAGTAGTGCGGGTGCCCGCGCTACCGGTATGTAAAAAACCAGCGCCACTAGTAAGGTTTTCTCTAGTAGTGGGTGTGGTTGAGTAGAGGGATAGCTTGGCCAGCGCTGGGAGTAGTAGGGGCGGTGAGGCCTTT
The DNA here is from genome assembly GCF_056163025.1 of Triticum urartu. Lineage (NCBI taxonomy): Eukaryota > Viridiplantae > Streptophyta > Magnoliopsida > Poales > Poaceae > Triticum > Triticum urartu. The sequence goes on from NC_141876.1 coordinate 447,830,070, forward strand.
GCGGCAGCACAGCCGGCCACGGGAGGCAGGAGCAGGCGGCACAACCGGTGCTGCTTTGGGCGGCTGGAGCAAGAAGACCAGAGGTTGAAGAAGCACGACGGCCATTGGATGGACATCATACGGTCAATGCAGCTAGAATCGTTTATAATGACTAAGTTGACAAAGCCTTTGGTACGCGTCAACTTAGTAGGCCCACAGGTCAGCCTCCGAAACTGTGCGCCCTAGATGTCAAGGGGAGGAATCATTTTTTGGGCGGCTGAAGCTAGAATGTCGGGGATTGAAGAAGAAGCACGACATCCGTTGGATTGACATCCAACGACAACTGCTGCTAGAACCGTGTGTTGACTATAAGTTGACAAAGCCTTGCATACGTGTCAACTTACTTTTTTTAGGAGACGCGTCAACTTAGTAGGCCCACAAGTGTGTGGCAGAGAACTTATTGCCCATTTGCGATTTGTAAGAATGTACATCCCATTTTTGAATTATAATGGAATTTACTACAACCCACTTACTGTTTGTTAAAAGTACAACTCATTTTCTAGCAATGACAACGATTAATAATTTCAACCAACCGTCAAAAACAGAATTCGAAAAAAATTCCCACATTTTGATGGGATCTGAAATATTTTTATCCCAAAATTTCTAGTCAGATTAAATACAATTTCAATATAAATTTGTATTACGTAAAAATCTAATGAAATATTGTGCACGCAACAATTAATGATATTAAAATTTTCAAAATCCAAAATAATATTTTATAAACTAATTACGTGTTTGGTGCATTTTTTATAGTTACTGCCTAGTTTTTATAATTACATCCCATTTAATATTTATTGAAGGTCATTTTCCTGTTAAGCCTAATGCATCCCTCCTAGGTTAGATTTGTAGCCCAGCGGGGCGGAGAATAACAAGTTGAGCTTGCTTGGGTATTCCTCAAGAAAAAGTATAGCTGGGCTAGCCATTTTCAGCTTGAAAAATAATAATATCTAGGTTGGATATCTGGCCTGGGCTAGACGGGCCACAGCCCACCCAGTTAATACCCTGCTCTCCTCTGAACAACAACGAAAACATCGCTCAAGAAAAACTCTGCAGTGCTCACACATCAAAAACACAAATATGCTCGAGCTGCTTGGTCCCAGCTGTCGTCCGCTCCTTGTGCAATTCTCTCGTTTATTGACTACATAGGTTGACAATGGTGTGGGACCGTGATGTCAGGAAACCAGGAGGAAGCAAAAAAATAGAGTTGTACATAATAAGGAGGCACTTGCGTACACATGGTTATGTCCCTAGTGGGTCCCTACTGTCATCCAGTCAAAATAAAGTCATGTCCTGAATCCTCTTGTTCGTTGACCATGTTGACAATGCTCGGCGCCACAGCAGGCACAACAACTCAAAGGATGACGGAGAGGGCCTCGCGGGCCCTACGGATGGTCTGAAACAGCGTCCGCTACTCATTCAGGAAGCCAAGATCATCGGACACCTATGTATTAAGATACAAGTGTAATTTACTCATCATCGGAAACAATGCGTCAAATACAGGCGTAATGAAACCGGGGGCCCGAGATCTGTAAGTAAAACCGGCGGGTTACACGTGTAAGTAAAACCGGCGGATCATCGGACACCTATTCAAAATCGACCAACCAAGCGCTTCGCCCGAGACCATCTGCTTTTATTTACAAGCATCTATTTTACAAGCGGTTTTGGTTGGAAAACGACGATCCAATCACGGCCTAAGATGATGAGTTGGTTGGAAGATCATATGGTTTCACCTCTAACCTACCCGAGTTGTCGTATAGGCTATGAATGAAACATAAGACAATGAACTTCTTATGCACAGAAACAACAAAAGAGGATGATCTTCTTAACATGCAAATCACGGGCATTAGATCAACATGCAAAACAATATGAAGCATTATTCTTAGGAGGCACGGTGAACAGCTCATGATGCTGCATGCCACAACATTCCAAGCTCAACTTTGCAACCAAACTCACAAGGCCTGGCATTACATAGAAAACATTTAGAAAAACTCTTAAAATACCTTACATAAGTCAACATTCATGTGACTATGCATCTCAGCAGAGTAAATATTTACTTCTGAGGTAAAGATAGGAATAGGAAATAACGATCGATGTTGCTCACAGCAAAGGGCGTCCCACTCAAAAATATCAAATGCATGTCTTCTGGCTAACATCAATGAGCAAAAGATTGACATGGTTTTCCAATTCCAATATATTAAACTAATGTCTTCTTGCTAACATCAATGATTAAACTTTGACAACCTTTTCCCATTCAAAATATGTAATGCCTATTATTGTGAAACATGCATGGTTTGTCATCAGTTTGTCATCTGATAGTCTGGTGGCTCAAGATGAAGACGAATGATTACAAATGATGAAGTATTATGGAGGACACAAACCATCTGAACATTTTGTGCAGTTCCGCTAAAATCAAGCTGAGCATCCCTGTGGATTTCATATTTATATGCTGCCAGAAAACAAAGACACATCATCACACACATGAATATTGGCCCCAGTGTCAACCCACCAATCGGTGGACTAATAAACTGAAAGTACGGTAAATAGATTACCATACCCAGATGCCTCATCATTGTTGCTTAGAGTGACATTGATAGACTAGGAGTCCTGTCCTGGCTTCTTGGTACTTGTTTGTGCACTTATTTGCCTAGTGCCCCTCCGAACCACAAATAAAGCAGCCATCTCTCTTTTTGTCTTTCTTCTTACCCTTCTTAATGGCCGACGTTGGCATCTCCATTCAAACATATAGTCCGGTGGCTCAAGGTGACGATGAATGATTAGAGAACCATTCGATGTATTGTGCATGATGAAGTATTATGGAGGACACAAACCATCTGAACATTTTGTGCTGTTCCACTAAAATCAAGCTGATCATCCATGTGGATTTCGTATTTATATGCTGCAAGAAAACAAAGACACATCAGCACATACATGAATATTGGCCCCAGTGTCAACCCACCAATCGGAGGACTAATAAACTGAAAGTACGGTTAACAGATTACCATACCCAGATGCCCCATCATTGTTGCTTAGAATGACATTGACATATTTGGAGTCATGTCCTGTCTTCTTGTACTTGTTTGGGCACTTTTTTCCCAGTGCACTCCACGTGTAGTAGAGTTTCCTATGCTCTCTGCAGACTAGTCATGTCACCAACGTCTACTAATACTATGTAAAGCTTCTCGATCATTCCTTGTGTAATGTAGCGCAAACAGTGATTGCTTCTTTCTACAAAGTGGTAAGACCAACTGGACCCACTAATGCAGCAGTTTGCCTTAGACACATTGGCTCCTTTTCTGCAGTTCAACTAAAATCAAAGTTGGAATAAAACCCAGCTTTAATTTTGATATCCCTGTAAGCAACAATATGTATAAGGGAAACAATTACTGAGAAATAATAGTTGATGACTTGTACTCCCAGAAGAAAAACATCTACCGATCTACCTTATCTTAATGGGAAACAAAGCAGGAGAGTAGCAATTCTCAATCAGTGTGATTCATTCATATTAACTGAGACATTATCTTAACAATGCCTTGTTTCAACATGTATAAAGAACGACAAAGCAGAAAAGTACCATTCCTAAAACAATGCGACTGATTCATTTTAACAAAGACATTATCTTAACAATACCTTGGTTAAACATGTAGAAAAAACTACAAATCGGGATAGTATGATTTGTAAAACACTGTAACTGATATATAATAACAGAGACATTATATGAACAATACATTTCTTAAACATGTACCCCGGTCGATCCCTAATAGAAATGGTACTCCCACCGATCCCTAACAAGTGTTGTAGTTTTGAAATAAGATTCGGTAGTTAATTCTGAGAAAAGATGGTACTGACCTTTCAAGACCAAGTTTGAAACAACTCGTGAGGAAGACCTAAAAGAGATCTCAACACATATATGGAAATCTGGTCTCCTCTTGTGCAGTTCCACCAAAATTAAGCGAAGCAAAATGTCGCAATAGCAACAAGTTGAATAGACATCCCTGTTTTAACAGAGGCAAAAAAGGAATCAATTACTGGCAAATAAAGGAGGATGAAACATGCGGCCACAAAAATGGTACTCCCGCCAATCCCTAACAAGTGTTGCAGTTTTGAACTAAGATTCAATAGTTAATTCTAAGAGTGGCATTGCTTAATTTTACCAGCGGCATTAGATTAACAAAAAGCATAAACAGTTCCAGGGGAGAGCGGGCGCAATACCAACATGTGCTTACATTATACTTATAAAGGGGGTGGTGCAGAGTTTGTTGTAACAAAGCAACAAGCATCATGTCTAGGTTGGTGCCATTTTTGTTCACTACTTAATGGGAAAATACAGCAATCCAATAGCTTCAATTCATCATTTATTTAAAATAGTACCAATATAAGTAGCACAGGATCTCAAAGCAGACTTCACAATCATGTGGATGAAGGCCTGTACTGACCTTTCATGAGACGACCAACATAAAATATGAATCTACCAACACGAATAGGAAATGCAATCTCGTTTTGTGCAGTTGCACTGAAATCAAGCAAAGTTGCCGGTGTGACATTTAAGTTTGCTATAGCAACAAGTTGAATAGGTATCCTTGTTTTAAGAGGCAAAAAAGGAAACAATTACTGGCCAATAAAGGAGGATGAACCATGCGGCCACAAAAAGAAGCATCTACCTTATCTTGATGGAAAACAAAGTATAGGACAGTAGCATTTCTTAAACGGTTGCATTAATTCATATTAATAGAGAAATTCTCTTAAAACAATTCACTAGTTAATTCTGAGAGTGGCATTGCTTAATTTTACCAGCGGCATTAGATTAAGAAAAGCATAAACAGTTCCAGGGGAGATTGGGCGCAACAACACCAAGTGCTTCCAACTACTTATAAAGGGGGTGATGCAGAGATTGTTGTAACAAAGCAACAAGCATCATGTATGGGTTGGAACAATTTTTGCAAACTTAATGGTAAAGACAGAAGCTCAATAGCTTCAATTCAACATTTATCCAAAACAGTACCAATACAAGTAGCACAACATCTCAAAGCACACTGCAACATCATATGCATGAAAGCCTGTACTGACCTTTCATCAGACGACAAAGATAAAATACGAATATGCCAACACGAATAGGAAATCCACTCTCGTTTCATGCAGTTGCACTGAAATCAAGCCAAGTTCTATAATGAAAAATTCCCACTAGTATATGAAAGTAACAAAATAAGAGACTCTCTATCATGAAGATCATGGTGCTACTTTGAAGCACAAGTGTCGAAAAAGGATAATAACAATGCCCCTTCTCTCTTTTTCTCTCATTTTTTTGGGCCTTCTCTTTTTTATTTTGCCTTCTCTCTTTTTTCCTCACACGGGACAATGCTCTAATAATTATGATCATCACACTTCCATTTATTTACAACTCAAAAATTACAACTCGATACTAAAACAAAATATCAATCTATATGAATGCCTCCGGCGGTGTAATTGAGAAATAAATATGGGTTGGTACCATTTTTGTTCACTACTTAATGGGAAAAGAGAGCAATACAATAGCTTCAATTCAACATTTATTTAAAATCGTACCAATACAAGTAGTACAACATCTGAAAACACACTGCACGATCATGTGGATGAAGGCAAGTACCAACCTGTCATGACGCACACAAGATCACCTACGAATCTGCCAACACGAATAGGAAATCCAATCTCGTTTTGTGCAGTTGTAGTGAAATCAAGCAAAGTCGCCAGTGTGACGTTTAAGTTTGCTATAGCAACAAGTTGAATAGATATCCATGTTTTAACAGAGGTAAAAAAGGAAACAATTATTGGCCAATAAAGGAGGATGAATAAAACGGCGACAAAAAGAAGCATCAAACTTATCTTGATGGAAAACAAAGTAGGACAGTAGCATTTCTAAAACTATTGCATTGCTTCATATTAACAGAAACATTCTCTTAAAACAACATTCGTTGATAATGTAATTTAACTTTAACAGTGGCATTGCTTCAATTTTCTACCGGCATTCTTAGATTAAGAATAGCAAAGTAGTTGTATGGGACATGGGACATGGGACATGCCAGCACCATGTGCGTCCACACGTATAAATGGGTGATGCAGAGTATGTAGCCAAGAAACATATCTGCATTGGTCCCATATTTGTTCTCTTTGAACCTTTTTCCTATGTGAGGGCAGCAAATCTAGTCCTGCACAAACTACGCGACCCCCAATTTCTTTCCCTTTTCAACAAAGAGATTGGTTTCTTACAGATGTGTGTACTGGGTTACCCCATTTTTCCCTTTTCGACCAACAAAGCGGCTGGATAGCCAGTCTATACTACTTCCCCTCCCTCCTTTCCTCATTGAACCACGTCCTAGATTCATGCTCCACTCCACCGCACCCTTCTTTCCTCTTTGAACCAATACCTAGATTCGACTACAGAATCGAAAAAGATCCACATGCAGCTAGAGCAATGACGGTTTCAAATAAACTTATACCTTAGGGTCATCAGGATGTGGCAAGGCGTGCGGCGGGAGGCCGGATCTGCCCACACTACGTACGACAGCGAGGAAGAAGGGGTCGGTGGCCCTCCCACACAGGCGCTGGGTGAAAGAGAACAGCGCAGCCGGCAGTGGATTGCCTCCCTCGCCGAAGGCGATAGAGTGAACGTTGCACCTCCTCCCCTTCCCGGTGCGACGAGATTCGGACACCTCCTTCACCAGCTATGAGGGGGAGAGAGAGACAGAGGCCACAACGCAGTCTTGTTTAGATCTGGTGAAGAGGGTGAGAGACTATGAATATAGCAAACCCTAGCAAAGGAATGCTAAGCCTCCAACATGTATATATATATGTAGTGCGGCGAGAGTGTAGAGAGTGCAAACCCTAGCGAACAAGCGCTGATGCTCCAGCTTATATAGTGTACTACATATATATACTTATTACGTACTGAGCTCCGGTGCCTTAACTGCACCTGCCTTTGGCTGTATGACAGGTGGGCCAGCCACATTTTGGGCCCACCTGTCATACACCCAAAGGTAGGTGCACTAAGTCGATGAAGCTGCGTCCATATAGTACTCATGTATACTATTAATAAATAGTGGAGTGGTTTTCTTATTCTCTCCATAACAATCGTTTTAAATTGTGTAAGTACCAAACAAAACTCTTTATTTAACGTACCAGTGAAGAAAACTAAGTACTTCTGATGAACTAATGATCCACGCATCCTGGTTGCACTTCCTGTCCTTCACGTGCAGAGTAAATAAAAATGGAGGGCTACTATGTCCATCTTGGTTTTTAGTCCACACCATTTTTAATCAAAGTTAATAGCTGGACAAATAAAGTTATAGGGGAGCTAAAGACAAAGTTGTGAGAAGTCTTAGAAATCAATACAAAACTTATGCTCTTAGTACCAACGTCGATCCTTCTTCGAGGAAACATTTGGTTCATAGCCAATTGTGTGATAAAATTGCACCAACGTGAAAGACGACTGCGTCTCCGACGCAACCAAGGTGAACTGATGAAGGATATCATCTTTGTGGGTAACAAGCAAAGAGCAATGATGGAAGACAACTTGTTTTTCGTGGAAAATCGATCAGCTTCACCAGCCGACGCAACCATGAGGCGCAACCATGAGCATCGATAGGTCATCATGGTGATGCATCATCCATTTGGCATCAAGTTTGGGTGAGGCACCTACGAATTTCGACAAATCCTCATTATGGTCTGTTTCTTCTCCTTAATCAAGCTTGAGGAAGGAAGAACCACGTGGCAGAGGACAGTGAGGCGGAACAACAATGGCCATCCAATTTTGTGCAGTTCCACTAAAATTTAGGAAGACATGCCCGGGTATGGAGATACGCATCACTGTTTGCAAAAATATAAAAAAGGGATATAGTGTTGTTACTTTGTTTTGGCAGTGGTACAAGATTAACAATGACATTTAGAGGATATGTATATTTGGACGACCATATAGACAAGCTGTTGGACGCCTGTTTTGGGCTCACGTCGTGGAAAACGAGTATAGACATCCATATAGATAAGCTATTGGAGATGCACTAAACCAAGATACCCAAGAAAAAAGCATTTCTTCATTTAACCAGTGATAGTATTAGATTAGCAGCAGCAATAGGAGCATATGGACATTGACCACACAACCACCATGTACTTTTTGTGGAAACAACATGTATACCTCCACTGAGGCATAAATCGGGACAACTTTTCGAGTAGCATTTCCTCTATAATAGTAGGTGATGTTGGACTAGCCGACGAACCCTAGCTACTATACATGGGGAGCTGGGAGTATTCGCATAGAAGAAAACCCGCATGCAGCGACCTGGGGAGCTAGACCAGTACAAGAAGTTATACCTCAGGTGGGCGAGATGTCGCTTAGGCGGGTGGATGGGATCTGCCCACACGACGGCAGCGAACAAGGGCGCGGAGGACCTTTGTCCGTGCCAGTGCCGGCTCCAAGAGGATGGTGCACATTGGCTTCCTCCATCGCTGACGGCGACAACGTCAATGCTTGATAACCCACAAGTATAGGGGATCGCAATAGTGTTCGAGGGTAGAGTATTCAACCCAAATTTATTGATTTGACACAAGGGGAGCCAAAGAATATTCTCAAGTATTAGCATCTGAGTTGTCAATTCAACCACACCTGGAAACTTAATATCTGCGGCGAAGTATTTAGTAGCAAAGTAATATGATAGTAGTGGTAACGGTGGCAAAAGTAATAGTAGCAGTTTTGGTTTTATAGTGATTGTAATAGTAGAAATGAAAAAGTAAGTAACCGAAGAACAATATATGAAAAGATCATAGGCAATGGATCGGTGATGGATAATTATGTCGGATGCGATTCCTCATGCAATAGTTATAACATAGGGTGACACAGAACTAGCTCCAGTTCATCAATGTCATATAGGCATGTATTCCGAATATAGTCATACGTGCTTATGGAAAAGAACTTGTATAACATCTTTTGTCCTACCCTCCCATGGCAGCGGGGTCCTATTGGAAACTAAGGAATATTAAGGCTTCCTTTTAATAGAGTACCAGACCAAAGCATTAACACACAGTGAATGAACTCCTCAAACTACAGTCATCACCAGTAAGTATCCCGATTATTGTCACTTCGGCGTTAACGAATCATAAAACATAATAGGTGACTACTGACTTGCAAGATAGGATCAAGAACTCACATATATTCATGAAAACATAATTGTTCAGATCTGAAGTCATGGCATTCAGGCCCTAGTGACAAGCATTAAGCATAGCAAAGTCATAGCAACATCAATCTCAGAACAAAGTGGATACTAGGGATCAAACCCTAACAAAACAAACTCGATTACATAATAAATCTCATCCAACCCATCACCGTCCAACAAGCCTACGATGGAATTACTCACGCGCGGCGGTGAGCATCATGAAATTGGTGATGGAGGAAGGTTGATGATGACGATGGCGATGGATTCCCCTCTTCGGAGCTCCGAACGGACTCCAGATCAGCCCTCTCAAGAGATTTTAGGGCTTGGCGGCGGCTCCGTATCGTAAAACGTGATGAATCCTTCTCCCTTATTTTTTCTCCCTGGACACGAATATATAGAGTTGGAGTTGAGGTCGGAGGAGCACTAGGGGGCCCACGAGGCAGGGGGCACGCCCTGGGGGTAGGTGCGCCCCCACCCTCGTGGACAGGGTGTGGGCCCCCTGGCCTTGATTCTTTCGGCAGTATTTTTATATATTCCAAAAATAATCTTCGTTGATTTTCAGGTCATTCCAAGAACTTTTATTTCTGCACAAAAATAACACCATGGCAATTCTGCTGAAAACAGCGTTAGTCCGGGTTAGTTCCATTCAAATCATGCAAGTTAGAGTCCAAAACAAGGGCAAAAGTGTTTGGAAAAGTAGATATGTTGGAGACGTATCAACTCCCCCAAGCTTAAACCTTTGCTTGTCCTCAAGCAATTGAGTTGACAAACTAAAAGTGATAAAGAAAAACTTTTACAAACTCTGTTTTCTCTTGTTGTTGTAAATATGTAAAGCAGCATTCAAGTTTTCAGCAAAGTTTATGAACTAACAATATTCACAATAACATTTAGGTCTCATGTTTACTCATATCAATGGCATAATCAACTAGCGAGCAATAATAATAAATCTCAGATGAAAACACTTTCTCAAAACAATCATAGTATTATATAACAAGATGGTATCTCGCTAGCCCTTTCTGAGACCGCAAAACATAAATGTAGAGCACCTTTAAAGATCAAGGACTGACTAGACATTGTAATTCATGGTAAAAGAGATCCAGTCATACTCAATGTAAACTAACAATAATACATGCAAATGACAGCGGTGCTCTCCAACTGGTGCTTTTTAATAAGAGGATGATGACTCAACATAAAATTAAATGGATAGGCCCTTCGCAGAGGGAAGCATGGATTTGTAGAGGTGCCAGAACTTGATTTTGAAATAGAGATGAATAATATTTTGAGCGGTATACTTTCATTGTCGACATAACAATCGAGAGATCTCGATATCTTCCATGCTACACACATTATAGGCGGTTCCCAAGCAGAATGGTAAAGTTTATACTCCCCCACCACCAACAAGCATCAATCCATGGCTTGCCCAAAACAATGGGTGCCTCCAATTAACAACAATCCTGGGGGAGTTTTGTTTGCAATTATTTTGATTTGATTTGAACATGGGACTGGGCATCCCGGTGACCAGTCATTTTCTCGTGAGTGAGGAGCGGAGTCCACTCCTCTTGAGAATAACCCGCCCAGCATGGAAGATACAGACAATCCTAGTTGATACATGGGCTATTCGAGCATACAGAACAGAATGTTTATTTGAAGATTTAGAGTTTGGCACATACAAATTTACTTGGAACGGCAGGTAGATACCGCATATAGGAAGGTATGATGGACTCATATGGAATAACTTTTGGGGTTTATGGAGTTGGATGCACAAGCAGTATTCCCGCTTAGTACAAGTGAAGGCTAGAAAGAGACTGGGAAGCGACCAGCTAGAGAGCGACAACATTCATGAACATGCATTAAAATTAATCAACACTGAATGCAAGCATGAGTAGGATATAATTCACCATGAACATAAATATCATGGAGGCTATGTTGATTTTGTTTCAACTACATGTGTGAACATGTGCCAAGTCAAGCCACTCGAATCATTCAAAGGGGGATACCACACTATCATACCACATCACAACCATTTTAATAGCATGTTGACACGCAAGGTAAACCATTATAAACTCCTAGCTACTTAAGCATGGCATGAGCAACTATAATCTCTAATTGTCACTGCAAACATGTTTCATTCATAATAGGCTGATTCAGGAACGATGAACTAATCATATTTACAAAAACAAGAGAGGTTGAGTTCATACCAACTTTTCTCATCTCAGCCATTTCATCATATATCATCATTATTGCCTTTCACTTGCACGCCCGAATAGTGTGGATAATAATAATAGTGCATGTGCATTGGACTAAGCTGGAACCTACAAGCATTCAACTCAAGAGAGAAGAGAAGGTAATATGGGCTCTTTGTTAGATCAACAATAATGCATATGAGAGCCACTCAACATTTTCAGCATGGTCTTCTCCTCTCGACCCCCAAAGAAAAAGAAAAGAAGAAAAACTATTTACACGGGAAAGCTCCCAACAAGCAAAAGAAGAACGAGAAATCTTTTTGGGTTTTCTTTTTAATTACTACTACAGGCATGGAAAGTAAACTAGCTGAAAGCTACAACTAATTTTTTTGGTTTTTCATCAGGTTTTACAAACACACGAAAAGAAGGCTTAAGCATAAAATAAACTAGCATGGATGATACAATGAAAAAGTATGAGCACCGACAACTGGCATGAGTGTGTGAACATGAATGTAATGTCGGTGAGAAATACGTGCTCCCCCAAGCTTAGGCTTTTGGCCTAAGTTGGTCTATGTCCATGGATCAAAGTTATAGCTTGGTCGTACTGAGATGCAGCGGCAATTGCCTCATGAGCTGCAGCTTGGAGGCAAGCTTCCTCTGTGCTCCTCTCATACTCGCTCGCCTCCTCCATGGTTATAACATATCTCCCTTTTGTCTTTAAATCAAAGAAAGCAGGAGCAGGGAGCAATGTGGACGGTGCGTCGTTTGTCAAAGATTAGTCGGTACTGAAGGAACTGATCGTGTCTCTCAACAAACTGATGACGAACCATGGCATTATAACCTAAATAAGCAGGAGGTACCTCAATATCAACCCCACGTATGGGTATACCAAGAAAGATAGCTACACGAGTTGCATAAATTCCACCAAACAAATCTCCAGTTAAACCATTAAGATGCAACCTACGTGCAACAATAGCCCCCAAGTTGTATTGTTTATCTCCTAATACAACACTCTTGAGAGCACTAAGATCAGGAACACACATATGACATGCCTCATCCTTATCATTAATGCATCTACCCATGAAGAGAGCAAAATAATGTATAGCAGGAAAATGAATGCTCCCTATGGTAGCTTGTGTTATTTCTCTAGATTCCCCCGCAGTGATACTAGCAAGAAATTCTTTAAATTCAGATTTGCAAGGTTCACTAGCACTACCCCACTGCGGGAGTTTACAAGCAGTATTAAAATCTTCTAAGTCCATGGTATAATATTTATCATAAAGATCAAATAGGACATTGTGAGAGTTGCACGAGGATGTAAATTTAAACCTTCTCGCAAATGAATCAGTTAAGTAGAGGTATTGCCGGCACTTATCTGCCTTGAAGCTTTCAAGATCAAATTCTTCCTTGATGCCTGCCTGGACCATGAAATCCTCTGACGACCATTCACAAGGCCGCACTTCAGCCTCCCTTGGTAGTTCATTGTCCGGCTCGCGTATTGCGGGCCTTGGGCCTTGCTTACTTGAGGAGCCACCTTGATACATTTTCCTAAACATATTTCTTCCTCTGAAAAATTTCTGAAATTTTTAGTGACTCAAAATAAAAGTGGACCAAACTCAACAAAATTGATAGCAACTACTCCTACAAGTGCCTAGAGGCCATATCATGCATTAAATGTACTTTTGAGCACATAAATTTGACATGCAAGCTCAAGAACAAGGTCACCTAAGAAGCAAAAATTTGCAATAAATAAAGCACTAGAACAAAAACTAATTGGACCATTGGATGAGTCACATACCAAAGAACAATCCCCCAATCAATTTTGTGAATGGAGCTTTGAGCAAGGAGATCGAAAATGGCAGCAAGATGAGCTAGGACACGGGTTTGAGCTGGTGGGTGATTTTTTCTGGAGGAAGATGAAGTGTGTGGGTGCAATAATAAGTGGAGGGGACCCACCTGGGGACCACGAGGCAGGGGCACGCCCAGGGGGTAGAGCGCGCCCTATACTCTCGTGGGCATGCGGTGGGTCCCCCTGATGTGTTCTCGGTGCCAATAATTCTTACATATTCTGGAAAAAAATCATATTTCATTTTCAGGGCATTTGGAGAACTTTTATTTTCGGGGTATTTTTATTGCAAGGATAATTCAAAAACAGACAGAAAATACTATTTTTGCTTTATTTAATATAAATAACAAAAAGTAAAAAGAGGGTACAGAAGGTTGTGCTTTCTAACTTCATCCATCTCATGCTCAACAAAAGGAATCCACTAACAAGGTTGATCAAGTCTTGTTAACAAACTCATTCCGAATCTCATGAAACCAGAGAAATTTCGAATAACACTAGGTTACCTCAATTGGGATATGCACATCCCCAACAATAAGAATATCATATTTCTTCTTGACAGTAGGAAGAGGAAATTCAAAACCTCCAATAGTAATTGTTAAAAAAATTCCAATAGAGTTGATATTGTGGACTTGAGGTTGTTTCCTCGGAAAGTGAACCATATGCTCATTACCATTAACATGAAAAGTGACACTGCCTTTGTTGCAATCAATAACAGCCCCTGCAGTATTAAAAAGGGTCTACCAAGGATAATCGACATACTATCGTCCTCGAGAATATCAAGAATAACAAAGTCCGTTAAAATAGTAACGTTTGCAACCACAACAGGCACATCCTCACAAATACCGACAGGTATAGTAGTTGATTTAACAGCCATTTGCAAAGATATTTCAGTAGGTGTCAACTTATTCAAATCAAGTCTATGATATAAAGAGAGAGGCATAACACTAACACCGGCTCCAAGATGACATAAAGCGGTTTTAACATAGTTTCTTTTAATGGAGCATGGTATAGTTGGTACTCCTGGATCTCCAAGTTTCTTTGGTATTCCACCCTTAAAAGTGTAATTAGCAAGCATTGTGGAAATTTTAGCTTCCGGTATCTTTCTTTTATTAGTAACAATATATTTCATGTATTTAGCATAAGGGTTCATTTTAAGCATATCAGTCAAACGCATACGCAAAAAGATAGGTCTAATCATTTCAGCAAAGCGCTCAAAATCCTCATCATCCTTTTTCTTGGATGGTTTAGGAAGAAAATGCATGGGTTTCTGAACCCATGGTTCTCGTTCGTTACCGTGCTTCCTAGAAACAAAGTCTCTCTTATCATAACGTTGATTCTTTGATTGTGGGTTATCAAGATCAATAGTTGGTTCAATCTCTACATCATTATCATTGCTAGGTTGAGCACCAACATGAACATCATCATTAACATTATCACTAGGTTCATGTTCATTACCATATTGTGTTTCAGCATCAGAAATAGAAATATCATTGGGATTCTCAGGTGTGTCAACAAAAGGTTGACTACGAGCATGCAAAGTCCTATCATTTTTCTTTTTCTTCTTCTTAGAAGAACTAGGTGCATCAACATTAGTTCTCTGTGAATCTTGCTCAATTCTCTTGGGGTGGCCCTTGGGATACAAAGGTTCCTGAGTCATTTTACCCCCTCTAGTCATAACTCTAACAGCATTATCATTTTTCTTATTATTTAATTCATTGAGCAAATCATTCTGAGCCTTAAGTACTTGTTCTACTTGAGTGGTAACCATAGAAGCATGTTTACTAATAATTTAAGTTCACCTTTAACTCTAGACATATAATCACTCACGTGTTCAAACATATCAGCACTGTGTTTCAATTGTCTACCAACATAAGCATTGAATTTTTCTTGTTTAACAATAAAATTATCAAACTCATCTAAGCATTGGCTAGCAGATTTATAACGAGGAATATCACCTTCGTCAAATCTATAGAGAGAATTTACCTTTACTACCTGTGTCGGGTTATCAAGACCATGTATTTCTTCAATAGGTGGTAAATTCTTAACATCTCCAGCTTTGATACCTTTTTCTTTCATAGATTTCTTTGCCTCTTGCATATCTTCAAGACTGAGAAATAGAATAACCCTTTTCTTCGGAGTTGGCTTAGGAGTTGGTTCAGGAAGTGTCAAATCATTTTCCTTACTCACCATATTATTCAAAAGCAATTTAGCTTGATCAATAGTTCTTTCCCAGAAAACACAACCAGCACAACTATCCAGGCGGTCTGCGGAAGCATCGGTTAGTCCATTATAAAAGATATCAAGTATTTCATTTTTCTTGAGAGGATGATCAGGCAAAGCATTAAGTAATTGGAGAAGCCTCCCCCAAGCTTGTGGGAGACTCTCTTCTTCAATTTGCACAAAATTATATATTTCCCTTAAGGCATCTTGTTTCTTATGAGCAGGGAAATATTTAGCACAGAAGTAATAAATCATATCCTGGGGACTACGCACGCAACCAGGATCAAGAGAATTAAACCATGTTTTAGCATCACCCTTTAAACAGAACGGAAACAACTTAAGGATAAAGTAATAGCGAGTTTTCTCATCATTAGTAAACAGGCTGGCTTTATCATTTAATTTAGTAAGATGTGCCACAACAGTTTCAGATTCATAGCCATAGAAAGGATCAAATTCTACCAAAGTAATTAACTCAGGATCGACAGAGAAATCATAATCCTTATCAGTAACAAAGATAGGTGAAGTAGCAAAAGCAGGGTATTGTTTCATTCTAGCATTCAAGGACTTTTCTTTAAGCTTAGCTAATAATTTCTTAAGATCAGATCTATCTTTGCAAGCTAAGACGTCTCTAGCAGTTTCTTCATCCATAACATAACCCTCAGCACAACAGGCAATTCATATCTAGGGGGACAATCTTAATCATCACTTTCATCAATATTATCAGTTTCAATAATTTCAATCTTTCTAACCCTAGCAAGTTGTTCATCAAGAAATTCACCTAGTGGCACAGTAGTATCAAGAATAAAAGTAGTTTCATCATAAGCATCATGCAAAGCAGAAGTGGCATCATCAATAACATGCGACATATCAGAATGAATAGCAGGAGTAGGTGCCGCATGTTTACTCAAAACCGAAGGTGAATAAAGTGCAGAGCTAGATGGCAGTTCCTTACCTCCCCTCATAGTTGAGGGAAACATCTTAGTTCTTTGATCATTCAAGTTCTTCATAGTGACCAGCAGATATAAATCCCAAGTGACTCAGAGAATAGAGATATGCTCCCCGGCAACAGCGCCACAAAATAGTCTTGATAACCCACAAGTATAGGGGATCGGAACAGTTTTCGAGGGTAGAGTATTCAACCCAAAATTTGTTGATTCAACACAAGGGGAGCCAAAGAATATTCTCAAGTATTAGAAGCTGAGTTGTCAATTCAACCACACCTGGAAATTTAATATCTGCAGCAAAGTATTTAGTAGCAAAGTAATATGATAGTAGTGGTAACGGTGGCAAAAGTAACGGTACCAGTTTTGGTTTTATAGTGATTGTAATAGTAGCAACGGAAAAGTAATTAAGCAAAGAACAATATATGAAAAGCTCGTAGGCAATGGATCGGTGATGGATAATTATATTGTATGCGATTCCTCATGCAATAGTTATAACATAGGGTGACACAAAACTAACTCCAGTTCAGCAATGTAATGTAGGCATGTGTTCTGAATATAGTCATACATGCTTATGGAAAAGAACTTGCATGACATATTTTGTCCTACCCTCCCGTGGCAGTGGGGTCCTATTGGAAACTAAGGGATATTAAGGCCTCCTTTTAATAGAGTACCGGACCAAAGCATTAACACATAGCGAATGAACTCCTCAAACTACGGTCATCACCGGTAAGTATCCCGATTATTGTCACTTCGGGGTTAACGGATCATAACACATAATAGGTGACTATTGACTTGCAAGATAGGATCAAGAACTCACATATATTCATTTAAAACATAATAGGTTCAGATTTGAAATCATATCATCGGGCCCTAGTGACAACCATTAAGCATAACAAAGTCATAACAACATCAATATCAGAACATAGTGGATACTAGGGATCAAGCCCTAACAAAACTAACTCGATTACATAATAAATCTCATCCAACCCATCACCGTCCAGCAAGCCTACGATGGAATTACTCACGCACGGAGGTGAGCATCATGAAATTGGTGATGGAGGAAGGTTGATGATGACGATGGCGACGAATTCCCCTCTCCGGAGCCCCGAACGGACTCCAGATCATCCCTCTTGAGAGAGTTTAGGGCTTGGCAGTGGCTCCATATCATAAAACACAATGAATCCTTCTCCTTTATTTTTTTCTCCCCGAACATGAATATCGAGTTGGAGTTGAGATAGGGGGGCATGCCCAGGTGGTAGGCGCGCCCCCACCCTTGTGGATAGGGTGTGGACCCCCTGGCCTTGATTCTTTCGCCAGTATTTTTTATATATTCCAAAAATAATCTCCGTTGATTTTCAGGTCATTCCAAGAACTTTTATTTCTGCACAAAAATAACACCATGGCAATTCTGTTGAAAACAGCGTCAGTCCGGGTTAGTTCCATTCAAATCATGCAAGTTAGAGTCCAAAACAATGGCAAAAGTGTTTAGAAAAGTAGATACGTTGGAGACGTATCAACGCTGCACCTCCTCACCTCCCGCGGCGGACGGGATTCGGGCGGATCTGTGACCATCGGTGAGGAGAGAGATAGAGTGGACACTGCCATCTTGTTTTGATATGGAGAGGGTGAGAGAGCGAGACGCGAGAAACCCTATCAAGCAAGAGGCTATACATACAATGGAGTAAAAAAATCTCTCCATAGCAGTGGTTTTAAATAGAATACGTGCGTTCCCGGAAAAAAGAAACAAAAAGTGGCGAACAATTTTTTATCGTACCAAGAAAGAAAACTCAATCAAAAAAACACACCCCCACTTCCAGGTTGCGAGAGTCGTCGTGCACACACACATAGACATAGACATGCATATCCGTGTTTACGTAAAATTCCATCTCCATCTACATCTCCAATCATATTTGTCCAACTGGCACATTATTTACGTTGTTAATTATATACGCAACAATATTAACGTACAACATCTCTTGTTTGCGGGCGCCCGGACCGCTGCCAAGCCCGCTCCAGACCAACCTGAACCCTCTTCACCTCCCGCACGTGCTTCCCACTCGAGAGAGCATGGCTCACGCCACTTCCCGAAGCACGCGACTGCTGCACGTTCAAAGGTCACAATAGCCAGCCACAACATGCATGTAAAAAGTTCTTGGGAGTCCGGGCTACAGCTATCTGTCCTCCCCCAACTCGTCAATCTCTTCCAGTTGTGCTAGTACTCCATGGTGCGATCCATCGACAAGCAGGCGGGAAAGTTATCATATACTCAGTTTGCGGTGAGTGGTGATACATCTCCAACTTATCTATAATTTTTGATTATTCCATGCTATTATATTACCCGTTTTGGATGTTTATGGGCTTTATTATACACTTTTATATTATTTTTGGGACTAACCTATTAACCGTCGGCCCAGCCCAAAATGATGTTTTATTGCCTATTTCAGTGTTTCGAGGAAAAAGAATATCAAACGAAGTCCAAACGGAATGAAACCTTTGGGAGAGTTATTTTTGGAACGAAAGCAATCTAGGAGACTTGGAGTAGACGTCAGGGAAGCTTCGAGGAAGCCACGAGGCAGGGAGGCGCACCCCACCCTCGTGGGCACCTCATGGCTCCCCTGACCGACTTCTTTCGCCTATATATGTCCATATACCCTAAAAACATCGAGGGGAAGAATAGATCGGGAGTTCCGCCGCCGCAAGCCTCTGTAGCCACCGAAATCCAATCTAGACCCGTTCCGGCACCCTATCGGAGGGGGGAATCCCTCTCCGGTGGCCATCTTCATCATCCCGGCGCTCTCCATGACGAGGAGGGAGTAGTTCACTGTCGGTGTCAAAACCGGCGGATCTCGGGTAGGGGGTCCCGAACTGTGCGTCTAGGATCGATGGTAACAGGAGGCATGGGACACGATGTTTTACCCAGGTTCGGGCCCTCTTGATGGAGGTAAAACCCTACGTCCTGCTTGATTAATATTGATGATATGGGTAGTACAAGAGTAGATCTACCACGAGATCAAGGAGGCTAAACCCTAAAAGCTAGCCTATGGTATGATTGTTGTATGTTGTATGCTGTATCTATCGACTAGCCTGGCCTCGGTTTATATAATGCACCGGAGGCCTAGGATAACAAGAGTCCTAGCCGAATACGCCGGTGGGGAGAAGTCCTTATCTTGATCGCCAAGTCTTGTGGAATCTTCCTTGTATGCGATAGCCGTCCGAACTGGCCCATGAGTATACGGCCACGGGGGTCCTCGGCCCAATCTAATAGATTGGGAGACGACGTGGTGAGTACCCCCTAGTCCAGGACACCGTCAGTAGCCCCCTGAACCGGTCTTCAAGTTAGGGACGCTCCTCGATTCTTCCGAACTGTTCTTCATCTTCGGTTGCCGGTCTTGAAAACTGGTTCAACAAATCTTCTTTATCTTCGATCTTGAGGATCGCCGAAATGCATTCGACGAGTTTACACGTTGGGTATCCGAGGAGCCCCTTTAAGTTTCCGGCCTTTATCAATGCCTTGTTTATTTTTATGCCACACCTCGGGTTTGAAGTTGTTCCCGGGAGGCAGGGTCCTCTTGCGTCCAAGCTCCAACACCGGACTGCATTCGAGGTATCTTTTGCAGCCGAGCACCAACGCCGGACCGCTTCCCAGCTCTAGCGCGGGAATGTATCTGAGATCCAACGCCGGACTATGTATCCGAGCTCCAACGCCGGACTGTATATCCGAGATCCAACGCCGAAATATATCCGAGCTCCAACGCCGGATTGTGTCCAGGCTCCAACGCCGGACTATATCCGAGGTGTCATATCACCTTGGTTCAAAAAAGTTGAAGGAGTTTAGCCGAGCTTAATGCCGGAAATGCCCTCTATGGAGCCAGCCACTAGCGCCTGAGCTTTATGCCGGACTGCTTTCGAGGTGGTGCACCACCCCGACTATGGGCCGATTTTTTGTTGGTGCAATTTATTCTCTGCCGAGATATATAGCCAGTAGCCCTCAAGGTGTGTATCGGTCTAAAACCCGAGATGCACATGAAGGATGGCATAAGACCGCTGATCCCAGTAGCCGCTGAGACTCAGGTTGATTTGCAAAATCGGCCTGAGGATCAAGTCCTAGCTCGGCAGAATACTTCGGGACACAAAAGCGGCGTGCTCAGACCTCAAGACTCAGGTTGGGTGCGGCCGACCAACCTGAGGATCAAAATCTCCTCAGAAACTATATTGCACATAAAATTTTCTGTGTTGGACAAGCAATGCAGTAGCCCCCGAGACACTGGTCGGGTGGCAACACCAGATCAGGGGATCGATGTGCCCCTTTAATATTTGTAAATAATAAGCCCGAAGCCCAGTAGCCCCCGAGCCTTAATGCGGGCACGGGTGGCCGAATTAAGGATCAATATCCATAGTAAAATCACAAATTATGTGTAATGACTCTATGTATCCAAGTACTTTACGTCATTAATGCTCAGATCTGCATTGTACAAAACTTTGTTAACCGACCATCGGCTTCCACCTCCTCGGCCAGTAGCCGAGGAGTGTTTGTCCTACTTTATAAAACCTTTATGAGGGCAAAGATTTACAACAAACAACGCAATCTGGCCATACGGTTTTATAAACAAAGGTACGTAGAGAGTTATATTACTGTTTAGCAGAAGAAATGTCTTCCAAAGAAAATAGTCCCGCTATCGGTTCCTTTCTTTGGGTTGTCATGCTAAGCATGATCATTAAACCTCAGCTCTAATGTAAGAGCAAAATATTGAGGATTTAGTTTGGGAGGCCAGTTAATAGGCCCCGGTAGTGTTCGGCGACAGTCGAGGTCATAGTCATCAGATCGCTGACCAGTTTACGCTTATTGTGACAGTCAGTTTTCGGCTTTCTCCACTAAGGTGCTTAACCATGTGAGCTGGAAGCACAATCGCAGTGGTTCTCCCTTTGCACACCTAGCCGAACAAAACGGAACGTAGGAAGCAAGTGCAGGAGCCGGGCAACCCAACTATTGACCGAAGACACAATTCGAAACCGATGCATATATAGCAATCTCTGAGAATGTTTTTGCCGAATCCCTATAGGTGTCCGGCGTTGCACTGCGAGACTAATGCTGGAAAAGCAAAAATAGTTTAAAAGTGCCAAAAAGCTTGGAAAACCAAGAAACGTCAGTAAAAACATGGCATCCGAACAATATCAAGTGTTCGGTGCCAATCCGAAAGTTGGTCTTAGAAAAAAGAAGTGCTTCTGCGTGCTTTAACATGATACATCCTATCTCAAGACTTCGAGCGGGTCAGCCTACGGCTTCAACCTCCTATCCCAAGGGCAGAGTACTTCTCATTAGGCCAGTTTAGCAAACTAAACTCTAGCGGCTTTGAGAGAGAAATTAGGCTCCCCGGCTAGTGACCGCATACTCACGTCGAAAAAAGGAGTGATAAATAATAATAATAATAATAATAATAATAGAACTTTTCAACGACTGAGAAGAAGAACACTTATTATAAAACGACTCAAATAAACTTAAGAGCCCCCAAGTGACTTGGGTAGAAGAATGATTGCATGTACCGAAGTACTTATATCATATCTATGTTCAATCGAACTTTAAACGCGTCTTAACCGACCGTCGGCTTCTCCCTCTTCGGTTAAGGACCGAAAAGTGTTATGTACTCCATCGGTCGAGAATATTGACAGTGTTTCCAATAACCAGGCAATCAGGCCATAAGGCTGTAACAGACAAAGCGCTCTCAGGGAACTTATGCTATATTACTGCGAAGAGTAAGAAGCATCTTCGAAGAAAATAGTACCCCCACCGATACCTTTCTTCGGTGCTCATTGTTATTATGAGACTTGTGCAATAGATTTTTTGTACTCATGAGTTCCGTTGTGTGCCGACCATCATTGAATAACTATAAGAGCACTAGCTTTCGGCTTCACCCAGTCTGAGGTCCGGCTCGGGTGACCCGATCGTGACAATCGCAGAGGTGCTCCCTTTACTCCCTAGCCGAACAATCGGGAACATAGGGGTAAACACAGGAGCGAGGCAACCCAGCTTGCAAATCGCTTAAGTCAATGTGGTGCATATTGTGGTGTAATACACGAACAAGGAACGAAGCCGTACAAGTATAATCATATGCAACAGGAAAAGCTTCATAAAGGAAGCCCCCAAGTAAACGGGGTATTTGAATTTATGCGTCACAAACAAAGTTTGGACAAAGAAATTTTTTACAAGCAACTTTTTTCCAAAAAAGTATAATGCTTGGTCGAACCGAGCACAAGTTAGAAATTAAAGCTTTGAGCATGAAAGCGACTTAGCTGGTTAATGTGTTTGGTCTTGATGACGCGGTCCGAGCTTGATGCGGGGCAAGGTTCCATCCCCCAAGCTGGTCCCGAGGTGGCGGAGCGGAGAGCTTGACACGCCGAAGTGGTGACATAGCACGGTCAATGCAGACCGGCAGAGTGACGCCGAAGTCCCCGGATCATTTTCCTGTGCACAGAAAATAGTGCCAACCGGAGATAATAGTAATAATGATAATTAAAAAAACGTTGCATAATAAATAATTTATGCAAAGTGAGTAATAAAAGAAATATGGCCTGGCGCCGAAGTCAATGTCGATGCAGGGCGTCGGCGTGATGTAGTAAAGGCGTGGGAAAGCCTGAATTCACAGGTCGGTCCGAGCCCCGGAAGCGGCGTTCACCAGACTATGTACGGAAATTGATCGAACCACCACGCGACCGTCGTTAATGCGGTCACCGTTTGATAGACCTGTGTACATATCATGGACAAACCAGAGTAATAATTCCTTGGGAAAAATGAACCCAAACAAGCAAAATATACTGGGATTAATAGCACCTGGTTTATTTGTTGTAGCAATCCGAAGGAAGATGATTCCAAAAATTGGGACTCGCTCCACACACCCATTGCCTGATGGGCGATAAAACGACGGCATGGCAATGCTGGTAAAGGTTGACTCGCCGAGGCAAAGCCCTCGGCCCAGCTAACGTGACGGAGCTGGTCGGCTAGTGACGCCGAAGCGTCCGGAGTAGGTTGATGAAGAGATGGCGAAGCCCCCGGTCCTGCCGAAATGTCGAAGTAGGTCGGTGTGATGGACACCAGCTTGAAGAAGCAATAGTGCGGCCCTGTCGATGCAGGTCGTGACGTGGTCGATGCCGGCTTGATGAAGCGACCGTGCGGCGATGCCGGTATGCCCGCTCCGTGTAATCCGTGGGGCGGCGATGTTGATGATGATTTATCCTTCGCGATGCCGGACTCTTGTTCGGCTTGCCGGGATGATGATCCGAAGAAGTTGAGCTCGGCTAAAGTGATGACGTGTCTAGCGCAGGTCGGCAGCCATGGAGTAATATTGCCGGACTGGTTTGACACCAGCATGATGTTGAAGATCATGTTCAAAAGATCTTAAAGTTAGTGGGGTGTGTTCGGGAACAAAACACAATACCCCATAAAAAAACTTCCTTCAAAAGGGATGTCCGAAATCCCGTTCATAAAAAAGATGAACTCGGGTCGGATTCGTTTTCGCGCAGAAAATAGATCCGAAAAGTGATGCACTAATCGGAAGGTTCCCGGAGTTTGGACGGTCGGATCGAGCTGAAATT
This sequence comes from Triticum urartu, assembly GCF_056163025.1. NCBI lineage: Eukaryota > Viridiplantae > Streptophyta > Magnoliopsida > Poales > Poaceae > Triticum > Triticum urartu. Next base: position 447,854,065 of record NC_141876.1, read on the forward strand.
TTAAGAGGTGGTAGATATAGGAATTCCGCAGCCGATAAACGGTTGGATCTTCCAAAGGACGTCCGAGATAGAAGCCTGACACCACGCCCTAAACTCATCCAAATTCCCATCCAGATTTGACAGGGCTCCGGTATATCGTGGATTGCCAGAGATTCCTCCATCGGAACTCGACGAAATTTTCCAGGGTTGTTATAGACCCAATTCCGCACAATTCCACCAAAGCAATCGTCAAAGCGATACTCAAGGAGGTTGTGGCGGCAGATACGAGTTCACTGTCCAAAAAAACAGCACGGTCGCTTGAGGGCAATGTTGACGTTGAGCCCCCGAGCTCCATAGATAATTCCTCCGTGATCTTGATATAGATCGGAGTTGATGTTTGATGAAGGCCCTCGTCCGAACATGGTGATCCGAACACGGAACGCAATTCTTGGTCGAACCAAGGTGACCAGTCGAACTGGTGACGAAGACGCCGAAGTCGCAGTTGATCTGCAGGCAAGCCATCGATCCTTTTGTCGATCACACAGCGGAACTCTCAATGAAAGCACCAATGTCGGTGTCAAAACCGGCGGATCTCGGGTAGGGGGTCCCGAACTATGCGTCTAGGATCGATGGTAACAGGAGGCGTGGGACACGATGTTTTACCCAGGTTCAGGCCCTCTTGATGGAGGTAAAACCCTACGTTCTGCTTGATTAATATTGATGATATGGGTAGTACAAGAGTAGATCTACCACGAGATTAAGGAGGCTAAACCCTAAAAGCTAGCCTATGATATGATTGTTGTATGTTGTATGCTGTATCTATCGAAGGCCTAGGTTTATATAATGCACCGGAGGCATAGGATAACAAGAGTCCTAGCCGAATACGCCGGTGGGGAGAAGTCCTTGTCTTGATCGCCAAGTCTTGTGGAATCTTCCTTGTATGCGGTAGCCGTCCGAACTGGCCCATGAGTATACGGCCACGGGGTCCTCGGCCCAATCTAATAGATCGGGAGACGACGTGGTGAGTACCCCCTAGTCCAGGACACCGTCATTCACCCTCGGGGCTGAGGGTATGTACCAGTAGCTATGTGTTTGATCTCTCTCTCTATCTCTCTCGTGTTCTTGATTCGGCTCGATCTTAATGTTTCGTGAGCTTTGCCATTATAGTTGGATCTTATGATGTTTCTCCCCCTCTACTCTCTTGTAATGGATTGAATTTTTTCTTTGAAGTTATCTTATCGGATTGAGTCTTTAAGGATTTGAGAACACTTGATGTATGTCTTGCATGTGCTTATCTTTGGTGACAATGGGATATCACGTGATCCACTTGATGTATGTTTTGGTGATCAACTTGTGAGTTCTGTGACCTTGTGAACTTATGCATAGGGTTTGGCACACGTTTTCGTCTTGACTCTCTGGTTGAAGCTTTGGGGAACTGTTTGAAGTTCTTTGTGTTGGTTGAATAGAGGAATCTGAGATTGTGTGATGCATATCGTATAATCATACCCACGGATACTTGCGGTGACATTGGAGTATCTAGGTGACATTAGGGTTTTGGTTGATTTGTGTCTTAAGGTGTTATTCTAGTACGAACTCTAGGGCTGTTTGTGACACTTATAGGAATAGCCCAATGGATTGATTGGAAAGAATAACTTTGAGGTGGTTTTGTACCCTACCATAATCTCTTCGTTTGTTCTCCGCTATTAGTGACTTTGGAGTGACTCTTTGTTGCATGTTAAGGGATAGTTATATGATCCAATTATGTTATTATTGTTGAGAGAACTTGCACTAGTGACAGTATGAGCCTTAGGCCTTGTTTCAACGCATTGCAATACCGTTTACGCTCACTTTTATCATTAGTTACCTTGCTGTTTTTATATTTTCAGATTACAAAAACCATTATCTACTATCCATATACCACTTGTATCACCATATCTTCGCCGAACTAGTGCACCTATACAATTTACCATTGTATTGGGTGTGTTGGGGACACAAGAGACTCTTTGTTATTTGGTTGCAGGGTTGCTTGAGAGAGACCATCTTCATCCTACGCCTCCTACGGATTGATAAACCTTAGGTCATCCACTTGAGGGAAATTTTCTACTGTCCTACAAACCTCTGCACTTGGAGGCCCAACAACGTCTACAAGAAGAAGGTTGTGTAGTAGACATCAAGCTCTTTTCTAGCGCCGTTGACAGGGAGGTTAGCGCTTGAAGGTATATCTTTAGATCTTGCAATCGAATCTTTTTGTTTCTTATTTTAGCACTAGTTTAGTTTATAAAATAAAACTACAAAAAATATGGAATTGAGTTTGCCTCATACGCGTCATCTTTTTAATATCTTTTGTGAGTATGATGGAAAGGAAAATTGTGCCAAAGTGTTAGAAGAAGAATGCATTAGAATGTTTGGCACTAAATATTTGAATGATGAGCATGATTGCAATGTTGTTAGTATGAATTCCTTGAATATCCATGATGCTAATGATATGCAAAGCCACAAGCTTGGGAAGCTATAGTATGAATTCCTTGAATATCCATGATGCTAATGATATGCAAAGCCACAAGCTTGGGAAGCTATGTTTGATGAAGATGATATTTTTTGTCTACCAAGTTTTGATGAGCAAATTTATTATGATGTAAGCATGCCTCCTATTTATGATGATTATATTGATGAAAGTGGATTTGGAGAGGTCATGACTTTATTTTGTGATGAATCCACTATTCCGGAAGAGGTTCCAATTGATTATGAGAACAAAGTTGCTATCTATGATGATTATTGTGATGACTTGTATGCTATAAAGAATAATGATATCCATGAAACTTGTCATCATGATTTTAGTTTTCAATTGGATTATGCCTCACATGATAATTACTTTGTTGAGTTTGCTCCCACTACTATTCATGAGAAGAAGTTTGCTTATGTGGAGAGTAATAAAAAATCTATGCTTGTGCATCATGAAAATAGTGCTTTATGTGATAGTTATATTGTTTAATTCATTCATTATGCTACTAAAAATTATTATGAGGGAGGAATATATGCTTGTAGGAATTGCAATAATATCAACCTTCCTCTCTATGTGCTTAAAGTTTTAAAGTTATGCTTATTTTGCCTCCCTATGCTAGTAGATTATTGCTACCATAAATTGTTTGCTCACAAAATCCCTATGCATAGGAAGTGGGTTAGACTTAAATGTGCTATTCATATTCTTCATGATGCTCTCTTTATGTTTCAATTCTTATCCTTTATGTGAGCATCATTGAAATCATCATGCTTAGATAGGGGCGTCAAACGATAGCGCTTGTTGGGAGGCAACCCAATTTTATTTTTGTTCCTTGCTTTTTGCTCCTGTTTAGTAATAAATAATTCATCTAGCCTCTGTTTATATGTGGTTTTATGTTTTAATTAGTTTTTGTGCCAAGTAGAACCTTTGGGAAGACCTGGGGAAAGTCTTGTTCATCTTGCTGTAAAAACAGAAACTTTAGCGCTCACGAGAATTGCTGCCATTTTTATTTGAAAAGTGCTATTTAGCTAATTCTTTTTGCATATGATTAATAGATAAATTACTCATGTCCAGAAATTTATTTTAGAATTTTTGGGGTTCCAGATATTGCGTTATCTATAGATTACTACAGACTGTTCTGTTTTTGACAGATTCTGTTTTTCCTGTGTTGTTTGCTTGTTTTGATTAATCTATGGCTAGTAAAATAGTTTATAAACCATAGATAAGTTGGAATACAGTAGGTTTAACACCAATATAAATAAAGAATTAGTTCATTACAGTACCTTTAAGTGGTGTTTTGTTTTCTTTCGCTAAAGGAGCTCACGAGTTTTCTACTTTAAGTTTTGTGTTGTGAAGTTTTCAAGTTTTGGGTAAAGATTCGATGGACTATGGAATAAGGAGTGGAAAGAGCCTAATATTGGGGATTACCAAGGTACCCCAAGGTAATATTCAAGGAAAACCAAGAGCCTAAGCTTGGGGATGCCCCGGAAGGCATCCCCTCTTTCGTCTTCGATCATCGGTAACTTTACTTGGAGCTATATTTTTATTCATCACATGATTTGTGTTTTGCTTGGAGAGTCAATTTATTTTGTTAGGATTTGCTTGATGTTATTTATAAAAAAGTTTTGCATCTTTTATTTCAATAAAAGTGGCATTGATAGCCTTTACTATGCCTATTTTACAAGTTTTCATGTTGCTGTTTTAAAACAGAAAGTTTACTGCTGTTGCAATATTTCCCTAGAAAAGTCAGAATGTGATAAAATGTTGAAACCTTTTGAATATTAATCTCTGATAAATTTACTATAGTGGGAATTTTCTTTCATAATTTTTAGAGTTAGGGAAGTATGGATCATGCTGCACTCTTTACAGACTGTCCTGTTTAGGCAGATTGTTGTTATGTTTGCATTGTTTGCATATGTTTGGTTCTTTAATGATTCTATTTGACGATAGGACTATTAAATATGCAGAGGAATTTAGTATGCAATGTTGAATAATAATTTTAGTGATTTTCTACAGTAGAGTATGATAAGGTTTTTGCAATGGTTTATACTAACTTATTTCACGAGTCCTTGTTGAGTTTTGTGTGGATGAAGCTTTTGAGATTTAGGGAGACCGTGATATGAGAGGAATTAAGGAGACACAAAAGCTCAAGCTTGGGGATGCCCAAGTCATCCCAAGATAGTATTTAAAGAAGTCTCTAGCGTCTAAGATTGGGGATGCCCCGGTTGGCATCCCACCTTTTTTCTTCAACAACTATCGGTTAGTTTCGGTTGATCCTAATTTTAGCTTCTTCACATGATGTTTGCCATTCCTAGAATGTCATTTTATTTTGATTTGCTTGCTGTTTGAATAAAATATCAATATCTGAAATTATTAAATGTTAGAGAGTCTTCACACAGCTAAATAATTATTTCACTACTCATTGATCTTCACTTATATCTTTCGGAGTAGTTTGTTGTTGCTCTAGCGCTTCACTTATATCTTTTTAGAGCACGGTGGTGGTTTTATTTTGTAGAAATAGATGAACTCTCATTCTTCACTTATATTATTTTGAGAGTCCTAAACAGCATGGTAATTTGCTTTGGTTATGAAATTAGTCCTAATATGATGGGCATCCAAGAGGGATATAATAAAAACTTTCATATGAAGTGCATTGAATACTATGAGAAGTTTGATACTTGATAATTGTTTTGAGATATGGATATGGTGATATTAGTGTCATGATAGTTGAGTAGTTGTCAACTTGAGAAATACTTTTGTTGAAGCTTGTGATTCCCGTAGCATGCACGTATGGTGAACCATTATGTTAAGAAGTCGGAGCATGATGTATTTATTGATTGTCTTCCTTATGAGTGGCGGTCGGGGATGAGCGATGGTCTTTTCCTACCAATCTACCCCCCTAGGAGCATGCGTGTAGTACTTTGTTTCGATAACTAATAGATTTTTGCAATAAGTATGTGAGTTATTTATGACTAATGTTGAGTCCATGGATTATACACAGTCTCACCCTTCCACCATTGCTAGCCTCTCTAATACCACGCACCTTTCGCCGGTATCATAAACCCACCATATACCTTCCTCAAAACAACCACCATACCTACCTATTATGGCATTTCCATAGCCATTCCGAGATATGTTTCCATGCAACTTTTCACCATTCCGTTATTATGACACGCTTCATCATTGTCATATTGCTTTGCATGATCATGTAGTTGACATCGTATTTGTGGCAAAGACACCATTCATAATTCTTCCATACATGTCCCTCTTGAGTCATTGCACATCCCGGTACACCGCTGGAGGCATTCATATAGAGTCATATTTCGTTCTAAGTATCGAGTTGTAATTCTTGAGTTGTAAGAAAATAAAAGTGTGATGATCATCATTATTAGAGCATTGTCCTGGTGAGGAATGGATGATGGAGACTATGATTGCCCCACAAGTCGGGATGAGACTCTGGACGAAAAAAAAGAAAAAAAAGAGGCCATAAAAAAAGAGAAAAGGACCAAATAAGAAAACCAAAAATGAGAGAAAAAGAGAGAAGGGGCAATGCTACTATCCTTTTACCACACTTGTGCTTCAAAGTAGCACCATGATCTTCATGATAGAGAGTCTCCTATGTTGTCACTTTCATATAGTAGTGGGAAATTTTCATTATAGAACTTGGCTTGTATATTCCAATGTTGGGCTTCCTCAAAATGTCCTAGGTCTTCGTGAGCAAGCGAGTTGGATGCACACCCACTTAGTTTCTTTTTGAGCTTTCATACACTTATAGCTCTAGCGCATCCAGTGCATGGCAATGCCTACTCACTAACATTGATATCTATTCATGGGCATCTCCATAGCCTGTTGATACGCCTAGTTGATGTGAGACTATCTTCTCCTTTTTGTCTTCTCCACAACCACCATTCTATTCCACCTATAGTGCTATGTCCATGGCTCACACTCATGTATTTCGTGAAGATTGAAAAGGTTTGAGAACATCAAAAGTATGAAACAATTGCTTGGCTTGTCATCAGGGTGGTGCATGATTGAAATACGTTGTGTGGTGAAGATGGAGCATAGCCAGACTATATGATTTTGTAGGGATAGCTTTCTTTGGCCATGTTATTTTGAAGAGACATAATTTCTTAGTTAGTATGCTTGAAGTATTATTATTTCTATGTCAATATTAAACTTTTGTCTTGAATCTCTTGGATCTGAATATTCTTGCCACAATAAAGAAGAATTACTTCCAGAAATATGTTAGGTAGCATTCCACATCAAAAATTTTGTTTTTATCATTTACCTACTCGAGGACGAGCAGGAATTAAGCTTGGGGATGTTGATACGTCTCCAACATATCTATAATTTTTGATTGTTCCATGCTGTTATATTATCAACCTTAGATGTTTTATATGCATTTATATGCTATTTTATATGATTTTTGGGACTAACCTATTAACCTAGAGCCCGGTGCCAGTTTCCGTTTTTTCCTTGTTTTAGAGTATCGCAGAAAAGGAAAATCAAACGGAGTCCAATTGACCTGAAACTTCATGGAACTTATTTTTGGACCAGACGAAGCCCACTGAGTATCGGAGTTGGACCAGGAGAGTCCTGGGCTGCCCACGAGGGTGGGGGGCGCGCCCACCCCTCTGGGAACGCCCCCTGCCTCGTGGACAGCTCGGAGGTCCACTGACGTACTTCTTCCTCCCATATATACCCATATACCCTAAAAACTTCGGGGAGCACAATATATCAGGAGTTTCACCGCTAGAAGCCTCGGTAGCCACCGAAAACCAATCTAGACCCGTTCCGGCACCCTGCCGAAGGGGGCAATCCCTCCCCGATGGCCATCTTCATCATCCCGGTGCTCTCCATGACGAGGAGGGAGAAGTTCTCCCTCGGGGCTGAGGGTATGTACCAGTAGCTATGTGTTTAATCTTCCTCTCTCTCGTATTCTTGAGGTGATATGATCTTGATGTATCACGAGCTTTGCTATTATAGTTGGATCTTATGATGTTTCTTCCCCCCTCTAATCTCTTGTAATGGATTGAGTTTTCCCATTAAAGTTATCTTATCGGATTGAGTCTTTAAGGATTTGAGAACACTTGATGTATGTCTTGCGTGGGATACCCGTGGTGACAATGGGGTATTCTATTGATCCACTTGATGTATGTTTTGGTGATCAACTTGCGGGTTCCGCCCATGAACCTATGCATAGGGGTTGGCACATGTTTTCATCTTGACTCTCCGGTAGAAACTTTGGGGCACTCTTTGAGGTTCTATGTGTTGGTTGAATAGATGAATCTGAGATTGTGTGATGCATATCGTATAATCATTCCCACGGATACTTGCGGTGACATTGGAGTATCAAGGTGACATTAGGGTTTTGGTTGATTTGTGTCTTAAGGTGTTATTCTAGTACGAACTCTAGGGCTGTTTATGACACTTATAGGAATAGCCCTACGGATTGATTGGAAAGAATAACTTTGAGGTGGTTTCGTACCCTACCATAATCTATTCGTTTGTTCTCCGCTATTAGTGACTTTGGAGTGACTCTTTGTTGCATGTTGAGGGATAGTTATATGATCCAATTATGTTATTATTGTTGAGAGAACTTGCACTAGTGAAAGTATGAACCCTAGGCCTTGTTTCAACACATTGCAATACCGTTTACGCTCACTTTTATCAATAGTTACCTTGCTGTTTTTATATATTCATATTACAAAAACCATTATCTACTATCCATATACCACTTGTATCACCATCTCTTTGCCGAACTAGTGCACCTATACAGTTTACCATTGTATTGGGTATGTTGGGGTCACAAGAGACTCTTCGTTATTTGGTTGTACGGTTGCTTGAGAGAGACCATCTTCATCCTACGCCTCCTACGGATTGATAAACCTTAGGTCATCCACTTGAGGGAAATTTGCTACTGTCCTACAAACCTCTGCACTTGGAGGCCCAACAACGTCTACAAGAAGAAGGTTGTGTAGTAGAAATCACAAGCTCTCCCTCGCTTAGGCGGTGGACGTGCAACAGTTAATTTAGTGTCAGATTGCCAGAAGCACACACTATACTAGTACTATTATTGTTCGACTTCCCGAAGAGGTGAACAGCCAAGCGCAAAGTTTACTAGTACTAGTACTACTACTATAGAGGTGTGTATTATACTACTAGGAACTAGATGGAGGAGCGTCTGGACTCTTATTATATTTTAAAAATGTGATAAAGCAATCTTCAACACATATGGTTCTCTTCAAGGGTTCTCGCATGTGATAATATGGAAGTTGATTGCATGGAACACCCGCCACAATTCTCGCTTAATTCTGGATCATATCCTGTTACAAATAGGAGCGCTCGGTCATATTTCCTCCTTTAGTTATCTGGCTCATATCCTTAATATTTCCTCTTTGTGCGAACTGTGCTTGCTGCACTTTGAATGTGGCCGAGAACTGGCTGGATGACATCTGTCCCAACGGTGAGCCAACACGTGTTTCCTCTGGACAATGAGAATTTTACACATGGAAAATCCCCACTGGTCCGGGTTGTTAACGGGTTATCGGATCCAAAACCGGACCCGATAGCTTAACGGCGACCTGTTACGGTGGATTCCACGTGTAGGTCATCCTTGACGAAAACACTTCTATGATGCGCGATTTATCATCATGAAAGTGGACACTTCAGTGATGATAATTTTGGTAATGTCATGGAACACTTCTAGGACAACACAGGTATGACTATCTTGATTCTGTCATAAAATTGTCATGGATGTACATGCATGACAAAAAACGTGACCTACTGTGACAAACAAGTATCATCACAGAAGTGTCTTTTTTTGTAGTGTAGATAGCCCGCGCTTCGGAGATCCTTGACGTCCTTTTCAGTGATGGTGGAGGCCTCCCACTTGCCCTTAGAGCTGGACCCGACCATTGCGGGAGAAGGAGGTGGCGGTGGAAGAGATCGTATTTATAGGCGTTGGAGCTGGAAGATTGGGAGATGGAAGCTAGAGTAAGGCGTGAAGAAAAAGGAGGGGTGTTTACCCTTTTTATGGACGCTGAAAATGCCAAGCGTCCCCCTCTTAAGCCATAAAACTCGCCTGCTCCCAACGAGATCGTGCGTAAGGTACGGTTGTATTACCCAAACCATATTGATGAGAATCCCGTAATGGGAGGGCATGATCTCTATTTTGACAAGACGTGCCAATGGAGGTTAAGCCTCAAAACATGAAGCGAGGAGCATGAAAACGGTTTGAAGTGTTGAAAAGTCAAGTGTGACGCTTTGCTAGAAAAGTTGTCAGTAAAAGCACTATTTCTATTTCGACGCCTCGCCTTTGTGGCTAAGGGTTGTATTAATTATGCAAAACCAAACACAATCCCTTTATGCAGGAGGCCTAATTAAAATATTCGGGAGGAGGAACCCGCCTTGCAATGCCGAAGACAATCTGCATGCCGAACAAACCGTCATCGAAGACTGGTTCAAGGGCTACTGAGGGAGTCCTGGATTAGGGGGTCCTCGGGTGTCCGATCTTTTCGATATTTGCCGAACTGATGGGCCGTGAAGACAAAGCATAAGATTATCCCCCATGTCTGGGTATGACTCCTATGTGTGTAGAACGGCAAGTTTGGTGTCCTGGTGTAATGTTATCTTCCTCTGCAAGCCTACTCTGTACAACCCTAGGCAACTCCGGTGTGTATATAAACTGGAGGGTTTTAGTTCGTAGGGGCTATCAGAAGAATTATAGGCTTGACAGCTAGGGTTTAGCCAATACGATATTGAGGTAGATCTACTTTTGTAACCTCTATACACATCAAATACAATCAAGCAGGACGTAGGGTTCTACCTCCTTTAAGAGGGCCTGAACCTGGGTAAACATCATGTTCCTACTCTCCCTTGTTACCACTGATCCTAAGACACAGAGCTTGGGATCCGCTACCCGAGATCTGCCGATTTTGACACCGACAGGGCCCTCCACCCTTCTTGCCGCCTCGTGGCTCTTCTAACTTGAACTCCAAGTCTCCTGGGTGTCTTTTCGTCCAAGAAAATCACCACAAAAGTTTTATTCCGTTTGGACCTCCGTTTGTTATTCCTTTTCTATGAAACTAAAAAACAAGGAAAAAAATAGAAACTGGCATTGGGCTCTAGGTTAATAGGTTAGTCCCAAAAATAATATAAAATAGCATATTAATGCATATAAAACATCCAAAACAGATAATATAATAGCATGGAACAAACAAAAATTATAGATACGTTGGAGACGTATCAAGCATCCCCAAGCTTAATTCCTGCTCGTCCTCGAGTAGGTAAATGAGAAAAACAGAATTTTTGATGTGGAATGCTACCTAACATATTTATCCATGTAATTTTCTTTATTGTGGCATGAATGTTCAGATCCATAAGATTCAAAACAAAAGTTTAATATTTACATAAAACAATAATACTTCAAGCATACTAACAAGGCAATTATGTCTTCTCAAAATAACATGGCCAAAGAAAGCTATCCCTACAAAATCATATAGTCTGGCTATGCTCCATCTTCATGACACAAAATACTCAGATCATGCACAACCCCGATGACAAGCCAAGCAATTGTTTCATACTTTTGGTGTTCTCAAACCTTTTCAACTTTCACACAATACGTGAGCGTGAGCCATGGACATAGCACTATAGGTGGAATAGAATATGGTGGTTGTGGAGAAGACAAAAAAGGAGATAGTCTCACATCAACTAGGTATATCAACGGGCTATGGAGATGCCCATCAATAGATATCAACGTGAGTGAGTAGGGATTGCCATTGGATGAACTAGAGCTATAAGTGAATGAAAGCTCAAAAAGAAACTAAGTGGGTGTGCATCCAACTTGCTTACTCACGAAGACCTAGGGAAATTTGAGGAAGCCCATCATTGGAATATAGAAGCCAAGTTCTATAATAAAAAATTCCCACTAGTATATGAAAGTGACAACATAGGAGACTCTCTATCATGAAGATCATGGTGCTACTTTGAAGCACAAGTGTGGAAAAAGGATATTAATATTTCCCCTTCTCTCTTTTCTCTAATTTTTTTCTTTTTTTGTGTGGGCTTCTTTGGCCTCTTTTATTTTTTTTGTAAAGTCCAGAGACTCATCCCAACTTGTGAGGGAATCACAGCTTCCATCATCCTTTCCTCACACGGGACAACGCTCTAATAATGATGATCATCACACTTTTATATACTTACAACTCAAGAAGTTGAACTCGATAATTAGAATAAAATATGACTCTATATGAATGCCTCCGGTGGTGTACCGGGATGTGCGATGACTCAAGAGAGACATGTATAAAAAATGATGAATGGTGGCTTTGCCACAAATATGATGTTAACTACATGATCATGCCAAGCAATATGACAATGATGAAGTGTTTCATAATAAACAAAACGGTGGAAGTTCCATGGAAATATATCTCAGAATGGCTATGGAAATGCCATAATAGGTAGGTATGGTGGCTGTTTTTAGGAAGGTATATGGTGGGTTTAATGCACCGGCGAAAGTTGCACGGTACTAGAGAGGCTAGCAATGGTGGAAGGGTGAGAGTGTGTATAATCCATGGACTCAACATTAGTTATAAAGAAGTCACATACTTATTGCAAAAATATATTAGTTATCAAAACAAAGTACTACACGCATGCTCCTAGGGGGTAGATTGGCAGGAAAAGATCATCGCTCGTCCCCGACCGCCACTCATAAGGAAGACAATCAATAAATAAATCATGCTCCGACTTCATCACATAATGGTTCACCATACGTGCATGCTATGGGAATCACAAACTTTAACACAAGTATTTCTACAATCCACAATTACTCACTAGCATGACTCTAATATGACCATCTTTATATCTAAAAAAATCAAAATGAATCAAACTTCTCCTAGTATTCAATGCACTTTATATGAAAGTTTTTATTATATCCCTCTTGGATGCCTATCATACTAGGACTAAATTCATAACCAAAGCCAATTAGCATGTTGTTTAAAGAAACTCTCAAAATAATATAAGTGAAGCATGAGAGTTCAACAATTTCTATAAAATAAAACCAATACCGTGATCTAAAAAGATATAAATGAAGCACTAGAGCAAAATTGCCTAGCTCAAAAGATATAAGTGAAGCACACAGAGTATTCTAATAAATCACGATTCATGTGTGTCCCTCTTAAAAGGTGTGTACAGAAAATATGATTGTGGCAAACTAAAAATCAAAGACTCATATCATACAAGACGCTCCAAGCAAAACACATATCATGTGGTGAATAAAAATATAGCCTCTAGTAAAGTTACCGATAGACGAAGACGAAAGAGGGGATGCCTTCCGGGGCATCCCCAAGCTTAGGCTCTTAGTTGTCCTTGAATATGAGCTTGGGGTGCCTTGGGCATTCCCAAGCTTAGGCTCTTGCCACTCCTTATTCCATGGTCCATCAAATCTTTACCCAAAACTTCAAATCTTCACAACACAAAACTCAACAGAAAATATCATGAGATCCATTAGTATAAGAAAATAAATCACCACTTAAGGTACACATGTGAACTCATTCTTTATTTATATTGGTGTAATATCTACTGTATTCCAACTTCTCCATGGTTCATACCCCTCGATGCTACCCATAGATTCATCAAAATAAGCAAACAACACAAAGAAAATAGAATCTGACAAAAACAAAACAGTCTGTAGCAATCTATAACTCTTGAATACTTCTGTAAGTCCAAAAACTCTGAAAATTTTGGACAACAGAGGCAAATTGTATCTTAATATTCTGCAAAAATAATCAGAGTTCTATCGCGCTTCTGCTAAAAATGAGAATTGTTTTCCTGAGCGCATATGTTTCTGTTTTTCAGCAAGATCAAATCAACTATCACCGTAAGCTATCCCAAAGGTATTACTTGGCACAAACACTAATTAAAACACAAACACACATCTAACCAGAGGCTAGATGAATTATTGATTGCACAATAGGACCAAAAAACAAGAACACAAATAAAATTGGGTTGCCTATCAACAAGCGCTATTGTTTAACACCCTTAGCTAAGTACAAAAACACAGATCTAGGTATTTTCATCTTTGGTATGCAATACATAAGTAGCTCTCATAATAGATTCATATAGCAACTTAAGTTTCTTTCTAGGAAAGTGTTCCACGCGCTTCCTTAATGGAAATTGAAATCTAATGTTTCCTGCTTACATATCAATAATTGCACCAATCGTTCAAAGGAAAGGTCTACCAAGAATAATAGGACATGTAGGATTGCAATCTATATCAAGAACAATAAAATCTAGGGGCACATAATTCCTATTTGCAACAATAAGAACATCATTAATCCTTCCCACAGGTTTCTTAATAGTGGAATCGGTAAGATGCAAATTTAAAGAACAATCATCAAATTCACGGAAACCTAACACATCACATAAATATTTTTTAAATCATGGAAACGCTACACCCAAATCACACAAAGCATGGCACTCATAATCTTTATTCTTAATCTTAATAGTAGGTTCCCACTCATCATAAATTTTCTTAGGAATAGAAACTTCCAATTCAAGCTTTTCTTCAAAAGATTTCATCATAGCATCAACAATATGTTTAGTAAAAGCTTTATTTTCATTATAAGCATGAGGAGAATTTAACATGGATTGCAACAAGGAAATACAATCTATTAAAGAACAATTATCATAATTAAATTCCTTGAAATCCAAAAGAGTGGGTTCATTGCTACTTAAAGTTTTGACCTCTCCTATCTCACTTTTATCAATTTTTGCATCAAGATCAATAAAATCTGAATCATTGGGACACCTTATAGCTAAAGTTGACTCATCTCCATTCCCATCTTTATCAACATTTATTTTAGAAAACAAAGATTCAATAGGATTCACATCAACCACTTTAAGATTTTCATCATTATTCAAAGACTCCGGTTTAGCGGCCATCTTGTTTACTAAAGTAGCTTGCTTATCACAAATTTTTCCTACTAAATTTTCAAGATGAGAAAACTGAAATTTCAAACCATAAAATTCCTTAGACATATCATCGAGCTCTTTATTCATATACTCCATAAAAGTTTTCTGCTCCTCGAGCTCATTTCTAAAGAAACTATTATGCTCAAATTGTAAAGACATGAAGCTTTTGACATTATTTTCATTTTCTTCTAACCTCCCATAATAAGGATCAACATTCTTTGGTTGAGCCATAAAGGCAGGCAACACACCAACACACGAGCAAACAAAACGCAAACGAAAAGATGAACGGAAGAAGGGCGAAGAAAAGGAAAAACTTTTCGAAAATCGTTTTAGAAGTGGGGGAGAGGAAAATGAGAGGCAAATGGCGAATAATGTAATGCAATAGATGAGATTTTATGATTGGTACTTGGTGGTCTTGACTTGGCGTAGATCTCCCCGGCAACGGCACCAAAATTCTTCTTGATACTTCTTGAGCTTGCGTTGGTTTTTCCCTTGAAGAGGAAAGGGTGATGCAACAAAGTAGAGATAAGTATTTCCCTCAGTTAAGAACCAAGGTATCATTCTAGTAGGAGAAAAATGCACAAGTCACCAATACCTGCACAAACAATCAAACACTTGCACCCAACGCGGTAAAGGGGTTGTCAGTCCCTTCGCAGTCACTTGCGAAAGTGAGATCTAATAGAGATAGATAAATAAAACTAAATGAAAGATAAAATATTTTTGGGTTTTTTTGGTTTATAGATTTGAAAACAAAAGATTGCAAAATAGTAGATCGGAAACTAATATGACGGAAAATAGACCCGGGGGCCATAGGTTTCACTAGAGGCTTCTCGCTTGAAAGCAAATAATAAGGTGGGTGAACAAATTACTATCGAGCAATTGATAGAAAAGCACAAAGTTATGACGATATCCAAGGCAATGATTGTGTAATATAGGCATCACGTCTGTATCAAGTAGAACGACTCCTTCCTGCATCTACTACTATTACTCCTCACATCGACGGGTCCTGCCTGCATCTAGAGTATTAAGTTCATGAAGAACAGAGTAACGCTTTAAGTAAGAAGACATGATGTAGATGAATAAACTCAAGCAATATGATGTAAAACCCATCTTATTATCTTTGATGGCGACAATACAATACGTGCCTCGCTACCCCTACTTTGTCACTAGGTGAGGACACCGCAAGATTGAACCCAAAGCTAAGCATTTCTCCCATTGCAAGAAAAACCAACCTAGTTGGCCAGACTATATTGATAGTTCGAAGAGAATTAAAAAGATATCAAATCATGCATATAAGAATTCAAAGAAGATTCAAATAATAGATAGTCTGATCATAAATCCACAATTCATCGGAACTCGACAAATTCACTGCAAAAGAAGATTACATCGGATAGATCTCCAAGAATATAGAGGAGAACATGGTATTGAGAATCAAAGAGAGAGAAGAAGCCATCTAGCTACTAGCTATGGACCTATAGGTCTGAGGTAAACTACTCATGCTTCACCGGAAGGGCAATAGAGTTGATGTAGATGCCCTCCGTGATCGAGTCCCCCTCCAGTAGGATGCCGAAAAAGGCCTCAAGATGGGATCTCACAGGAACAGAAGGTTGCGGTGGTGGAAAAGTGTTTTTGTGGGTACTTATGGAGGTTTGGGAATATATATGTGAATATATAGGAGGAAGAACTAGGTCAGGGGAGTCACGAGGGGCCCACGAGGTAGGGGGCACCCCCCTAGGGCGTGCCCTCCACCCTTTTCACCGCCTCATGGCTCTTATGACTTGAACTCCAAGTCTCCTGGGTGTCTTTTGTTCCAAGAAAAATCATCGCAAAAGTTTTATTCCATTTGGACTCCATTTGATATTTCTTTTCCGTGAAGCTAAAAAACAAGGAAAAACATAAACTGGCACTAGGCTCTAGGTTAGTAGGTTAGTCCCAAAAATAATATAAAATAGCATATTAATGCATATAAAACATCCAAAACAGATAATATAATAGCATGGAACAATAAAAAATTATAGATACATTGGAGACGTATCATGGCCTAACGCAAGCAGTTGTCTGCCGGAAGCCGTGTGTGATTGTTAGTTGATCCAACACGCCTGCTTTCTAGAAACCATGTGGGTTTTTTGACTTCATCGCCCACGGTGTTGTCTGAGTAATCGTCTGCAATAGAAAATCCCAATAAGGATGGTAATTAGCCTATCATTGATAATCCATGTAGTAATAAAATTGACATTTCTTATAAAACACACCAGATATTCATATCCATATAACGGCAACCTACAAGATTTCATAAACGAATTACATCAGATAGCTTCAGCACTCGGTTACACCAAAGAGGGACATAGCTAGCTACGCCATTATAGAACAGCACCAAGTATCACATGCAACATCGAAAACCTTTGGAAAAGTAACATCATACACGGTAAATAGATAGAAGAATCTCATCTAGGAAACTGCAGAAGCGAAAGGAGAATATGAGCCTTCAATGATGTTGAATGTCCTTGCAACTTTAGGCCAGTGGCTATGGATAATTACCCGCCCAACCTTCGCCCTCTTTAGGAAGACTTCAATATTGTACCGTGGGTGTTGAATGAATACCTTCCTCACCTCTTGACCATGCAGGTGGTTTAAGAGGTAATCATCGGTGAACTTCTTTGATAAGTACTGAAAACAATTATATGCATAAATCACTATTATAAATTTTGAAATGGCGCAAGGGGTAAAAACAAGGTAAAGAGTTAGTACCATCCTATAGTTGACTGATGTTTTCTCCATTGTGAAAACAAAGATCTTGTTGTTATTTGTCGCAAGTTTCTTTATCCTAACAATCTTTCTGAGTTTCTTCACTTGACTGATATTCATGGACATCTCATCTCCCCATACGCAAAATGGGTCGAACAGTGGGTCTAAGCCTATGACAGCACGACCTACATGTGCAAGACCAAATTGTAAGAAACATAAATATTAGAATGATTCCTACAACTGCACAATATTGAGCTATTAGCGGAAGGACCATGCATGAGCAAACCTCGATGATAAACCGCAGTGTTTCCCATTGTTTCCCTGCAACACATATAAGAAAGATCTTGATCAGGTTAACTGAGAGTTGCCATACTATTAGTAGAATATGTATTGAGTACAGCCAAATTCAATTTATTTGTCACATGCATAACAATACACAATTGTACCCACAACAAATGAAAATCAAATTGTAGAATTGAACCAAATAGTTAAATGGACAGCAGACCAAATGAACCAAAACAGTTAACTAACCACGACATTGCAAAATAGAATATGTACTAGAAGATAATGTTGGGGAACGTAGTATTTCAAAATTTTACCTACGATCACGCAAGATCTATCTAGGAGAATCATAGCAACGAGATGGGAGAGTGTGTCCATGTACCCTCGTAGATGGAAAGTGGAACCGTTAGCTTAACGCGATTGATGTAGTCGAACGTCTTCACGATCTAACCGATCAAGCACCGAACGTATGGCACCTCCGAGTTTTGCAGACGTTCAGCTCGATGACGTCCCTCGAACTCTTGATCCAGTAAAGTGTCGAGGGAGAGTTCCGTCCGCATGACGGCATGGTGATGGTGGTGGTGAAGTGATTGGCGTAGGGCTTCGCCTAGGCACTACGCGAATATGACCGGAGGCATAAACTGTGGAGGGGGGCGCCGCACACGGCTAACAATGTTTGTTGTGTGTTCTAGCGGTGCCCCCTTCATATATATAGGTTGGAGTGGAGGATAGGCAGCCAAGGGGGTTCCCCAAGTAGGACGAATCCTACATGAGCGCCTCCCAAGTCGGCCTCCCCCTTTCCTATTCCTATTCGAAGGGGGGAGGAAAGAGGGGAGAGGGGAAAGGAAGGGGAAATCCTATTCCCCTATTTCCTTTGCTCCTCCCCTTTTCCTTTCTCCACTTAGATCAGCACATATGGGAGCGCACCAGCCCACAAGGGGATGGTCTATCCCGCCCTAGGCCCAATAAGGCCCATATCTTTGCCGTGGGTGCCCGGAACCCCTTGCGGTGACCCGATACGTACCCGGTACCCACGGAATACTTCAGGTGTCCGAATACTATCGTCCTATATATGAATATTTACCTCTCTACCATTTAGAGACTCCTCATCATGTCTGTGGTCTCATCCGGGACTCCGAACAACATTTGGTCACCAAATCACATAACTCATATAATATATAATCGTCATCGAACGTTAAGCGTGCGAACCCTACGGGTTCGAGAACTATGTAGACATGACCGAGACTCGTCTCCGGTCAATAACCAATAGCGGAAAATGGATGTTCATATTGGCTCCTACATATTCTATGAAGATCTTTATTGGTCAAACCACATAACAACATACGTTATTCCCTTTGTCATCGGGATGTTACTTGCTCGAGATTCAATAGTTGGTATCATCATACCTAGTTCAATCTCATTATCGGCAAGTCTCTTTACTCGTTCCATAATGCATCATCCCGTAACTAAATCTTTAGTCACATTGCTTGCAAGGCTTATAGTGATGTGCATTACCGAGAGGGCCCACAGATACCTCCCGAAAGCACGGAGTGACAAATCCTAATCTCGATCTATGCCAACTCAACAAACACCATAGGAGACACTTGTAGAGCATCTTTATAATCATCCAGTTACATTGTGACATTTGATAGCACACAAGGTGTTCCTCTGGTATTCGTGAGTTGCATAATCTCATAGTTAGAGGAACATGTATAAGTCATGAAGAAAGCAATAGCAATAAACTAAACGATCATTAT
This sequence comes from Triticum urartu, assembly GCF_056163025.1. NCBI lineage: Eukaryota > Viridiplantae > Streptophyta > Magnoliopsida > Poales > Poaceae > Triticum > Triticum urartu. The sequence continues at coordinate 447,873,298 of NC_141876.1, forward strand.
GCCAACCAAACGGATGGGTCTTGTCCATGACATCATTCTCCTAATGATGTGATCTGTTCATCAAATGACAACACATGTCTATGGTGAGGAAACTTAACCATCTTTGATTAACGAGCTAGTCGAGTAGAGGCATACTAGGGACACTTTCTTTTGTCTATGTATTCACACATGTATCAAGTTTCCGGTTAATACAATTCTAGCATGAATAATAAACATTTATCATGATATAATGAAATATAAATAACACCTTTATTATTGCCTCTAGGGCATATTTCCTTCAGTCTCCCACTTGCACTAGAGTCAATAATCTAGTTCACATCGCCATGTAATTTAACACCAATAGTTCAGTTCACCATGTGATTAGTTCTCATCGCCATGTGACTAATACCCAAAGGATTTTACTAGTTTCAATAATCTAGTTCACATCGCTATGTGATTAACACCCAAAGAGTACTAAGGTGTGATCATGTTTTGCTTGTGAGAGAAGTTTAGTCAATGGGTCTGTCACATTCAGAGCCGTATGTATTTTGCAAATTTTCTATGTCTACAATGCTCTGCATGGAGATACTCTAGCTAATTGCTCCCACTTTCAATATGTATCCCGATTGAGACTTAAAGTCATCCGGATCAGTGTAAAAGCTTGCATCGTCGTAACTCTTTACGACGAACTCTTTATCACCTCCATAACCGAGAAATATCTCCGTAGCCTTCTAAGGATAATTTTGACCGCTGTCAAGTGATCCACTCCTGGATCAATATCGTACCCCCTTTCCAAACTCATGGCAAGGTACACAATAGGTTTGGTACATAGCATAGCATACTTTATAGAACCTATGGCTGAGGCATAGGGAATGACTTGCATTCTATTTCTATTTTCTGCCATGGTCGTGTTTTGTGTCTTACTCAACTTTACACCTTGCAATACAGGTAAGAACTCCTTCTTTGACTATTCCATTTTGAACTACTTCAAAATCTTGTCAAGGTATGTACTCATTAAAAAATCTTATCAAGCGTCTTGATGTATCTTTATAGATCTTGATGCCAAATATATAAGCAGCTTCACCGAGGTCTTTCTTTGAAAGCCTCCTTTCAAATACTCCTTTATGCTTTCCAGAAAATTCTACATTATTTCCGATCAACAATATATCATACACATATACTTACCAGAAATGTTGTAGTGCTCCCACTCACTTTCTTGTAAATACAGGCTTCACCACGAGTCTGTATAAAACTATATGCTTTGATCAACTCATCAAAGCGTATATTCCAACTCGAGATGCTTACACCAGTCCATAGATGGATCGCTGGAGCTTGCACATTTCGTTAGCACCTTTAGGATTGACAAAACCTCCTGGTTGTATCATATATAACTCTTCTTTAATAAATCCATTAAGGAATGCAATTTTGATATCCATTTGTCAGATTTCATAAAATCTGGCAATTGCTAACATGATTCGGACAGACTTTAAGCATCGATACGAGTGAGAAAATCTCATCGTAGTCAACATCTTGAACTTATCAAAAACCCTTTTCGACAAGTTGAGCTTTGTAGATAGTAACACTACTATCAGCGTCCATCTTCCTCTTGAAGATCCATCTATTCTCTATGGCTTGCTGATCATTGGGTAAGTCAACCAAAGTCCACACTTTGTTCTCATACATGGATCCCATCTCAGATTTCATGGCCTCAAGCCATTTCACGGAATCTGGTCTCATCATCGCTTCCTCATAGTTCGTAGGTTCGTCATGGTCTAGTAACATGACTTCCAGAAAGGATTACCATAGCACTCTGGCGCGGACCATACTCTGGTTGACTTACAAGGTTCGGTAGTAACTTGATCTGAAGTTTCATGATCATCATCATTAGCTTCCTCACTAATTTGTGTAGGAATTACTAGAACTGATCTGTGATGAACTACTTTCCAATCCGGGAGAAGGTACAATTACCTCATCAAGTTCTACATTCCTCCTACTCACTTCTTTCGAGAGAAACTCCTTCTCCAGAAAGGATCCATTCTTGGCAACAAATATCTTGCCTTCGGATCTGTGATAGAAGGTGTACCCAACTGTCTCCTTTGGGTATCCTATGAAGACGCATTTCTCCGATTTGGGTTCAAGCTTATCAGGTTGAAGCTTTTTCACATAAGCATCGCAACCCCAAACTTTAGGAAATGACATCTTAGGTTTCTTGCCAAACCATAGTTCATACGGTGTCGTCTCAACGGATTTAGATAGTGCCCTATTTAACGTGAATGCAACTGTCTCTAATGCATAACCCCAAAATGATAGTGGTAAATTGGTAAGAGACATCATAGATCACACCATATCCAATAAAGTACGGTTACGATGTTCGGACACACCATTATGCTGTGGTGTTCCAGGTGGCGTGAGTTGCGACACTATTTAACATTGTTTCAAATGAAGACCAAACCCGTAACTCAAATATTTGCCTCTACGGTCAGATCGTAGAAACTTTATTTTCTTGTTACGATGATTTTCCACTTCACTCTGAAATTCTTTGAACTTTTCAAATGCTTCGGACTTGTATTTCATTAAGTAGATATACCTATATCTTCTCAAATCATCTGTGAAGGTCAGAAAATAACGATACCTGCCGCGAGACTTAACACTCAACGGATTGCATACATCATTATGTATTATTTCCAATAAGTCAGTTGCTCGCTCCATTGTTCCGGAGAACGGAGTCTTAGTCATCTTGCCCATGAGGCATGGTTCGCAAGAATCAAGTGATTCATAATCAAGTGATTCCAAAAGCCCATCAGCAAGGAGTTTCTTCATGTGCTTTACACCAATATCACATCAACGGCAGTGTCACAAGTATGTTGCAGTATCATTATCAACTTTGCATCTTTTGACATCAATATTATGAATATGTGTATCACTACGATTGAGATTCAATAAACCATTCACCTTGGGTGTATGACCACAGAATGTTTTATTCATGTAAATAGAATAACAATTATTCTTTGACTTAAATGAATAACAGTATTGCAATAAACATGATCTAATCATATTATGCTCAACGCAATCACCAAATAACATTTATTTTAGGTTCATCACTAATCCTGAAGGTAAAGGGAGTGTGCGATGGTGATCTTATCAGCCTTCGAATCATTTCCAACACACATTGTCACCTTGCCCTCAACTAGTCTTTGTTCATTTTGTAACTCCTGTTTCGAGTTACTAATCATAGCAACTGAACCGGTATCAAATACCCAAGGGCTACTATGAACACTAGTAAATTACACATCAATAACATGTATATCATATATACTTTTGTTCACTTTTCCATCCTTCTTATCCGCCAAGTATTCGGGGCAGTTTCGCTTCAAGTGACCATTTCCTTCGCAGTAGAAGCACTCAGTTTCAGGCTTGGGTCTAGCTTTGGGCTTCTTCACGGGAGTGACAACTTGCTTGCCATTCTTCTTGAAGTTCCCTTTCTTTCCCTTTGCCATTTTTCTTGAAACTAGCGGTCTTGTTAACCGTCAACACTTGATGCTATTTCTTGATTTCTACCTTCGCCGATTTCAACATCGCGAAGAGCTTGGAATTACTTTCGTCATCCCTTGCATATTATAGTTCATCACTAAGTTCTAGTAACTTGGTGATAGTGACTAGAGAACTTTGTCAATTACTATCTTATCTGGAAGATTAACTCCCACTTGATTCAAGCAATTGTAGTACCCAGACAATCTGAGCACATGCTCACTAGTTGAGCTATTCTCCTCCATCTTGTAGGAAAAGTACCGTCAGAGATCTCATACCTCTCGACACGGGCATGAGTATGAAATACCGATTTCAACTCTTAGAACAACTTATATGCTCCGTCTAGCGACCCGACCTCAAACGGTCAAGTCTCTGTGCTTCAGTGTCATCCCTAGATCGGTAATGCCGACACACACAGTACTCGAGGATTTATAACAGAGTAGCAATCACACACTTATTACATTGAATGTCTCAAAAGAGAACTTATTATAATAAATATGGCCTAAGGCCATCTTATACGATAACAGCGGAAGGCTTGGAAGATAAAGTGAGTCCATCAACTCCAACGGCATAGCTGACCTGCACGCCAACGACCTAACGAACCTTACTCCTCGTCTGAAAAGTCTGCAACATAATACATTGTGGCCTGAAAACGGGTCAGCACATGGAATATGCTGGCAAAGAAACACAGTAGAACAAGAACAGAATAATACTATCACTACATGCATATTTGGCTGGTGGAAAGCTCTATGGTTATAATTTTTTGCGAAAAGCCAATTTTTCCCTACAACAAAGGAATAGATTTTATTTAACTATCATGGTAGTTGAAACATCATTGAGAAGGTTCCTCCAACTCAATCCCAATTAAAGTAATTAACAACCCAACAATATTATTTTAGAGTGATGAGATACTTATGATACTCCAAGTACTAGATACTCAAGATGTCCATAACTGGGGACACGGCTAACCATGATTAGTTTATACACTCTGCAGAGGTTTGCGCACTTTTCCCCACAAGACCCGATCTCCTCCATTGGAATTCTCGCACTACATGGTGTTTGAGAAACGGATGACCGAGACACAGTCTTTCAGAAGCATTAACCACTTACTCCGGGCAGACCATACCAACCTACATCCCTCTAACTGCTGATCCACCTCTTCAGGAGCTTCATGCAACTTACTCAACTATGCTAGAGCGCATAATAGCTTGTGGCTGCACACGGAATTTTCTAGCATGAAAATATCTCGGAATCCTTTGAGCCTGGGTGGGTGGCGGACCATTGGATTATCACACGGGTACTCTGGGATATCCTAGGACAACACTGGATTCTCCAGGTGCCCAACAAACAATCCACCCAGATGTGTATTCAAGTTGCCACCTTAAGTTGAACCATTAATTAACAATCTCACATATGTCATGTATTTCACTCACCCAAAGCACGTCTACAAGCATAGCATAGCAATAATAGCAACACGTAGAAGTAACTCCCAAGGGTTTGAATATAACAGGGCAATAGGTTCTACCTCATCAACTACTTCCCAACCCACATGTTAATCACATCCTAATCATGCAATGTTTGAGAATTGGAACTAATGCATAAAAACTGGGTGGTAAAGGGGTATGATCAAAGTGTTACTTTCCTTGCTGATGATCCGCAAAACCTAGGGATTCGGAGCAGCACGCTTCGCACTCCAGGTGTTCTATCGCAAACAAACAATAGCATACATAAGCAATCAAGTAAAGAAAACATGGGTAAATCTCAAATAGGAAGATCTAACCAGAAAGTTCAACTTAAGAACTCCGGTTTGCAAAAAGAATCAAATCAAACGGAGCAATGAAACTCAAACTGCGAAAGAAACAAGGTCCGTTTGCTAATCTCGACTATGGTCAAAATTTACACTAGAAAAAACTTGTTCAAGTTGGTTAAACAGGAAGAGGGTTTCGAGACAAAGATCTAGGCGCTTGAATCGCCTGATTCTGACAAACAAGCGAAAAGATACACTAAAATGAAAATCAGATCAGAAATCGTGATTGAAAATAATCGTGGAAAAATCAGAGAAAAAGAAAACTGACGAACAGGCTAACGAACCAGCGTTCATCGTCTGCGGCTAACGAGTGAACAGGTTCGTTAGAACGAACGTATGGACGAACTTCCGCAAACTAAGTAAACCGAGAAAAACTGGCGAACCGGTCTAACTAAAAAAACTAGGGTTTCTAAATAAACCGAACCGGTTTTAAAAAAACGAATGGCGCTATACCTCCGGCGATGCTCCGGCGAGGCGGGGCTACAGCGGCGGCGGGGTGCGGCAACGACAGCAAGCGACGGTGGCGGCACGGCAGCGAGGCGGAGGCGCGGCGCGGCAAGGGCGGCGGCGCTGCGGCAAAGGCGGAGGTGGCGGGGTTGGGTGGTGGAGTGGGGCGTCGGGGGCGGCGTATATAAGAGGGGGGGTCGGCTTGGGGGAGGGGGCAAGGCGGCGGGGAAGCGGAGTCCCGGCCAGACTCCGGGTCGGGCGGCGGCGGCACTCGCTGTCTCCAGCTCGAAGACAGCGGCGCGGGGGAAGCGGGCCGGCTCGGCTGGGCTTCGGCCCAGTCGGGCGCGGAAACATTTTTTTAAAATAATTACGCCAGAACAAAAAGATCCTAGAAAATAAAATAAAAAACTAAAAATACAAAAACAAATTTTCACCGTCTAAATAAAATATTTAGAACATGATGAACATTTTCTTGGCCCTAAAATGTAACTTTGAAAATCGTGCAATTTTTCTAACTCAAATAAAATAGCAATAAACTCTGGATAAAAACCAAATATTTGATTTTAATATTTTTCCTCCAATATTTCATTTATTTTGGAGAACTCATATTATCTCCTCTCATATATTTTAATATGAAATATTTTCGGAGAGAAAAATAATTAAAACCAAAAATCGTCGTTTCGATATTTGATAAAACTCAAATATGAAAACAGGGAATCCCCAACTCTCTCCGAGGGTCTTTGAGTTGCTTAGGATTTCGAGGATCGCAAAACGAAATGCAATAAAATATGATATGCAAGGATGACCTATGTATAACATTCCAAATTGAAAATTTGGGATGTTACAAACCTGCCCCCCTTAAGATGAATCTCACCCTCGTGATTCGGGTTGGCTAGAGAATAGGTGTGGGTGGTCTTTGCGAAGATCATCCTCTCGTTCCCAGGTGGCTTCATCCTCGGTATGGTGGCTCCACTAAACTTTGCAAAACTTGGTAACCTTGCTACGCGTGACTCGGCTGGCAAATTCAAGAATCCCGACTGGCTTCTCCTCATAGGTAAAATCACTATCCAACTGAATCACCTCCAAGGGTACTGTATCTCATAATGGTATATCAGCCATCTCAGCATGACACTTCTTCAGCTGTGAAAGATGAAATACATCATGAACTCTTGACAGTCCTTGAGGTAACTCCAACTTGTAGGCAACTTCTCCCATACGTTCTATAATTCGATACGGTCCTACATATCTCGGGGCTAACTTTCCCTTAACTCCAAAACATTTCACTCCTCGCAGGGGTGACACTCGCAGATATGCTCTCTCTCTCCAATTTCATAGGTTATTTCCTTATGTTTCGAATCTGCATAACTCTTCTGCCTGGACTGAGCTATCTTCAGTCTATCTCTGATCAACTTAACTTTCTCTTCAGACTCTTTGATCATGTCTGGTTCAAACAACTGTCGGTCTCCAACTTCATCCCACATCAACGGTGTTCTGCACCTTTGTCCATACAGGGCTTCGAACGTTTCCATCATTAAACTGGCTTGGTAGCTATTGTTGTATGAGAACTCCGCGTAGGGTAAATTGTCATCCCAACTAGATCCATAATCTAGCACACAGGCTCTAAACATATCCTCCAGAATCTGGTTGACTCTCTTGGTCTATCCATCGGTCTGCGGGTGGAATGTTGTACTGAACTCCAACCTTGTCCCCAAAGTTTGGTGCAGCTGATGCCAAAACTTTGAAGTAAACTGTGTTCCTCTATCTGATACGATGGTCCTTGGAACTCCATGCGGACATACGATCCTGGTCATATATATCTTGGCTTACTTTGCACTTGTATAGGTGGTTTTCACTTGGATAAAGTGAGCTACTTTGGTCAAGCGATCCACTACTACCCATATAGAATCATATCCTGATTTGGTCCTGGGTAATCCGGTGATAAAATCCATGCCAAGTTTACCCCACTTCCATTTGGGTATCGGCATAGGCTGTAACAATCCTGCTGGCTTTTGATGCTCAGCCTTTACTCTCTGACATACATCACATAAGGCTACATACTCGGCAATATCCTTCTTCATACCAGTCCACCAGAAACGTTCCTTCAAATCCAAATACATCTTGGTGTTTCCGGGGTGTATCAAGTATGGTGATTCATGAGCCTCCTGTAGTATTAACTTCCTGATCTCTGTGTTATTGGGCACATAAACACGGTCCTCGGCCATAAGGTGTCGTGCTCATCTTCACGAAATCCTTTGGCCTTTCCTTTGCTCATTCTCTCTTTTATCTTGGCAACCTCTTTGTCATCCTTCTGAGCTTCTCAAATCTTTCCTAACAATGTAGACTGAACCTCCATTGTTGCAACAAAACCTCTAGGGACAATCTCCAATCGAAGTTCCCTAAGATCCTCTGCTAACTCCTTCGAGAATCCCGTGCTCACTAGGGTATTAGCATAACTCTTCCGGCTTAAGGCATCTGCTACGACATTGGCCTTGCCTGGATGATAGTGAAGCTTCATGTCATAATCCTTTATAAGCTCCAGCCATCTCCTCTGCGTAAGGTTCAGCTCCTTCTGTGTGAAAATGTACTTCAAACTCTTATGATCTGTGTACACATCACAATGATTTCCTATAAGGTAATGTCTCCAGGTCTTCAACGCATGCACTACGGCTGCTAACTCCTAATCATGCGTAGCATAAGTCAACTCGTGCGGTTTTAGTTGTCGCGAGGCATACGAAACAACTCTTCTGTCCTGCATAAGCACACTTCCAAGTCCTAGGCGAGAGGCGTCGCAATACACTTGAAACTCCTTACGTATATCCACCAGAATCAGCACTGGGCTGTAGTCAAACGTTCCTTTAACTCCTGAAAACTCACCTCACATTCTTCTATCCATTTAAATTTGGTATCCTTCTTCAATAACTCCGTCATTGGCTTCGCAATTTTGGAAAAATTCTCAATGAATCTCCAGTAGTATCCTGCGAGTCTAAGAAAACTGCGGATCTCGCTAACTGAAGTGGGTGACAACCATTCAGTGACTGACTGAACCTTGGTAGGATCTACTGCTACACCTTCTCCTGATATAACATGTCCAAGGAATCCTACTTGTTTCAGCCAAAACTCGCATTTGCTAAACTTAGCATACAACTGATGTTCCCTGAGTTTCTCGAGAACTAAACGCAAATGCTCTTCGTGCTCCTCCTCGTTCTTCGAGTACACCATTATATCATCAATGAACACCACAACGAACTTATCCAAATATTCCATGAACACTTTGTTCATCATGATCATGAAGTAGGCAGGGGCGTTAGTCAGTCCAAACGACATGACCGTATATTCATACAACCCGTACCATGTGGTGAATGATGTCTTTGCTATGTCCTTCTCTCGTATCTTCAACTGGTGATACCCAGATCGCAGATCGATCTTTGAAAACACATTAGCTCCTTGCAGCTGGTCGAACAAATCATTGATCATCGGTAGTGGGAATTTATTCTTGATCGTCACCTCATTTAACACTCAATAATCAACAACCATTCTTAGAGACTTATCCTTCTTATCAACCAAAAGCACTAGGGCTCCCCACGGTGATGAGCTCCGTCGAATGTAACCTTTCTCCAATAACTCCCTGATCTGTTTCTTAATCTCCTCCAGATCATTTGCGGGCATCCGATATGGTCTCTTTGATATAGGCCCGGTGCTTGGCAATAGCTCTATCGAAAACTCGATGTCTCGATCTGGTGGCATGCCTAGTAACTCCTCTGGAAAAACATCCGGGTAATCCTTCACTAGAGGCACTTCCTCCTGAACAACTCCCGTGAGGGTATTCACTTGGCTACTTCTTGGCACATGCCTAGATACATACTTGATCCTTTTTCCCTCTGGGGTGGTGAGACAAATTGACTTACTAACACAGAATTCTTCCTCCATACTGTGATATCCAGTCCATTCCTAATATCACATCCAATCCTTGTGACTCCAAGATTATTAGGTCGGACGGAAAAACATGGCTACCAATGGTTAAGGGTATTTGGTCGCACCATCGACTGGCCATATACTCTGCTCTAGGTGAACTCACTAACAAATGGGTCCTAAGGGTTTGGATTGGTAGTTTAAAATTTCCACGAATTCCCTTGATGTGTATGAATGCGATGCACCAGTATCAAAAAGAACAAGGGCGGTAAAAGACTTAACGAAAAACTTACCAATAACCGCGTCTGGCTGCTCTTCAACCTCCTCCACGTTGACGTGGTTCACTTGTCCTTTGTTGAATGGATTGGGCTTCTTTCCAGCGCTCCCATTGCCGTTTCCATTCTTCGCCTCAGGGCACTCCGTGGCATAGTGTCCAGTCTTCCCGCACTTGAAATAAGTAACGTGGCTTAGGTCTCTCTTCGCAGGTGTGGCTGGATTGGAGCGATTCTGATTGTTTCTTGCTCCATTCCCATTCCCATTCCTTGGGCCAGTATGATTATGGTTACTTCCTCCATTATGGGTGTGGCCTCCATGGTTATGAACAAGTCCTCCCGAGTTCGGGGTTAGGCGAGGCTTCTGCTAAGCTCCTGAATTATACCTTCCTTGTCCATACTTCCTCTTACGGCTCTTGATCTGCTGCTGCTTCCCTTCAATCATAAGAGCCTTATCCACCAACTCCTGGTAGTTGTTGAATGTTGCCACCATCAACTGCATGCTCATCTCATCATTCAGCCCTTCAATAAACTTCTCCTGCTTTGCTACATCTGTGGCCACATCATCAGGGGCATAATGAGATAGCTTGCTAAACTCATCCGCGTACTGAGCCACAGTACGGTTCCCCTAGCGTAAGTTGCGAAACTCACACTTCTTCATACTCATAGCTCCAGTTGAGACATGGGCTGTACGGAAAGCTTGTTGAAACTGATCCCATGTAACAGTGGCTATAGGGTAGGTGACAGTGTAATTCTCCCACCATGAGGCTGCTGGTCCATCTAATTGATGTGCGGCAAAATGCACCTTCTCAGCATCTGTACATCCTATAGTGGTTAACTCCCTTCCAATCCTGTGGAGCCAATCATCTTCCACTATCGGCTCGGTGCTAATGGAAAACACCGGCGGCTGCAACCTCAGAAAACGGGCTAAGTTATCAACTAGTGGTGGTGGTGGTGGATTATTGTTGTTGTTGTTGCCTTGGTTCTGAACTAACAACTGCATCAGGGTATTCTGCTGCTAGATCAACTGAGTGAGCTCCGGTGGGAAAGTAAATCCGGGGTCACGTCTCGGAGGCATCTGATGGGTTTAGAGGGGAGAGATTAGAATAGAATGAGGTCTAATGAGAAAACACTACCCATATGCACATGAGACAAACACAAACATTTCACTCAATCAATCAAGCAAGGGCATACAATCGATCTAACTATCATTGCAAAAGTGCTCGAACTATACTATTTACATGGTGGAATACTACTCTGGTGTGGTGGTCTACTAAAAATATTCTTCGGTTGAAGACTCCATGATGTCTCCTCCAGCTTCGTCTTCATAGTCATCATCGCTATTGCCGGGGTCCGAGTCGGTTTCGTCGATGATGATGTAGTCCTCTGAGCGAATCTCCTTGGGTTCTTCGTCTTCTCCTCCTGGTGCGGGGTCTCCCAGGAATACTCCTAACTTCCTTTCCAGATCGTCATTCATCTCCACTAGTATGACAATTTCCTCCTCATAATCTTCACGAGTAGCCTTGATTTCTTCCTCCAGTCCCGTGATCTTTGTCATTGCCTTCTTCAGGTCTATCATTCCTGCGCACATCTGGTTCTCCCGGCGACGAATGTGTTGGTTTAACTCCTGGATGAAAGATGCAATTGATATATCCTTCCTGGTGCTGATCATCTCCCATTGCTCATCTCGGTGCCAACAAATCTGATAAATAGTATCCTTAAGCTCGTTATGATAAACTTCTCCAATGCGTCCCATGGTGATGTGAGCTGCAGTACTCTTTCCTAGACTCCAGGTTGGTGCATCGAAGGAAAACTCTATGGGCTTAGTGACTAGTGTGAATGTCCTTCCTGGAACGTGAACTTGAATCATCCATCGCTCCTCTTCTGGTAAAGTGGCGTTGTAAGTCCCGGTGAAGCTTGGTATTCCAATGTTCAAGTACCTAGTGACCTCCTTCAAGTGTCGTCCAAAAGGGGCGTCTTCATCCGGTTGTGCAAACTTGTTCCTTGCGTCCGCCATCCTAAAGAGTAGAAAATGGAGAGGAGTCATAAATGCAAAGAGAATAGTGATCTAGGGCTTTAGCTTAGTGGTCGTGTCCTACACTCAGCGTGTGCTCTGATACCATCTTGTAGCGACCCGACCTCAAACGGTCAAGTCTCTGTGCTTCGGTGTCATCCCTGGATCGGTAATGCTGACACACACAGTACTCGAGGATTTATAATAGAGTAGCAATCACACACTTATTACATCGAATGTCTCAAAAGAGAACTTATTACAATAAATATGGCTTAAGGCCATCTAATACGATAACAGCAGAAGGCTTGGAAGATAAAGTGACTCCATCAACTCCAACGGCATAGCTGAGCTACACGACAACGACCTAACAAACCTTACTCCTCATCTGAGAAGTCTGCAACATAATACGTTGCAGCCCGAAAACAGGTCAGCACATGGAATATGCTGGCAAAGTAACATAGTAGAACAAGAACAGAATAATAATATCACTACATGCATATTTGGCTGGTGGAAAGCTCTATGGTTACAATTTTTTGCGAAAAGCCAAATTTTCCCTACAACAAAGGAATATATTTTATTTAACTATCATGGTAGTTGAAACATCATTGAGAAGGTTCCTCCAACTCAATCCCAATTAAAGTAATTAACAACCCAACAATATTATTTTAGAGTGATGAGATACTTATGATACTCCAAGTACTAGATACTAAAGATGTCCATAACCGGGGACACGGCTAACCATGATTAGTTTATACACTCTGCAGAGGTTTGCGCACTTTTACCCACAAGACCTGATCTCCTCCATTGGATTTCTTGCACTAAATGGTGTTTGAGAAACGGATGACCGAGACACAGTCTTTCAGAAGCATTAACCCCTTACTCCAGGCATACCATACCAACCTACATCCCTCTACTTGCTGATCCACCTCTTCGGGAGCTTCACGCAACTTACTCAACTATGCTAGAGCCCATAATAGCTTGTGGCTGCACACGGAAGTTTCTAGCATGAAAATATCTCAGATCCCTTTGAGCCTGGGTGGCAGACCATAGGATTATCACACGGGTACTCCGGGATATCCTAGGATAACTCTAGATTCTCCAGGTGCCCAACAAACAATCCACCCAGATGTGTATTCAAGTTGCCACCTTAAGTTGAACCATTAATTATCAATCTCACATATGTCATGGATTTCAATCACCCAAACCACGTCTACGAGCATAGCATAGCAATAATAGCAACACATAGAAGTAACTCCCAAGGGTTTGAATATAACAGGGCAATAGGTTCTACCTCATCAACTACTTCCCAACCCACATGTTAATCACATCGTAATAATGCAATGTTTGAGTATTGGAACTAATGCATAAAAACTGGGTGGTAAAGGGGTATGATCAAAGTGTTACTTGCCTTGCTGATGATCCGCAAAACCTAGGGATTCATAGTAGCACGCTTCACACTCCGGGTGTTCTATCGCAAACAAACAGTAGCATACATAAGCAATCAAGCAAATAAAACACGGGTAAATCTCAAATAAGAAGATCTAACCAGAAAGTTCAACTTAAGAACTCCGGTTTGTGAAAAGAATCAAATCAAACGAAGCAACGAAACTCAAATTGGGAAAGAAACAAGATCCGTTTGCTAATCTGGACTATGGTCAAATTTTACAGTAGCAAAAACTTGTTCAAGTTGGTTAAACGGAAAGAGGGTTTCGAGGCGAAGATCTAGGCGCTTGAATTGCCTGATTCTGACAAATGAGCGAAAAGATACACTAAAACGAAAATTGGATCAGAAATCGTGATTGAAAATAATCGCGGAAAAATCCGAGAAAAAGAAAACTGACGAACAGGCTAACGAATGAGCGTTCGTCGTCTGCGGCTAACGAGTGAACACTTTCGTTAGAACGAACATATGGACGAACGTCCGCAAAGTAACTAATCCGAGAAAAACCGGCGAACCGATTTATCTAAAAAAACTAGGGTTTCTCAAAAAACCGAACCGGTTTTTATAAAAAAACGAACGGCTATACCTCCGGCGATGCTCCGGTGAGGCGGGGCTATGACGGCGGCGAGCCGGGGCTGTGGCGGCGGGGTGCGGCAACGGCGGCAAGCGGCAGCGGCGGCGCGGTGCGGCAAGGGCGGCGGCGGCATTGCGGCAAAGGCGGCGGCGGGTTTGGGTGGTGGAGTGGGGGGTCGGGGGCGGCATATATAAGAGGGGGGTCGGCTTGGAGGAGGGGGCAAGGCGGAGGGGAAGCGGAGTCCCGACCGGACTTCGGGTCGGGCGGCGGCGGCGGCGCGCGCTGTCTCCAGCTTGGAGACGGTGGCGCGGGGGAAGCGGGCCGGCTCGGCTGGGCTTCGGCCCACTCGGGCGCGGAAACTTTTTTTAAATAATTTCGCCGGAACAAAAAAAATCCTACAAAATAAAATGAAAATCTAAGAATACCAAAACAAATTTTCACCATCTAAATAAAATATTTAGAACAGGATAAATATTTTCTTGGCCCTAAAATGCAACTTTGAAAATCGTGCAATTTTTCTAATTCAAATAAAATAGCAATAAACTCCGGATAAAAACCAAATATTTGATTTTAATCTTTTTCCTCCAATATTTCATTTATTTTGGAGAAGTCATATTATCTCCTCTCATATATTTTAATATAAATATTTTCGGAGAGAAAAATAATTAAAAACAAAAATCCTCGTTTCGATATTTGATAAAACTCAAATATGAAAACAAGGAAATCCCCTACTCTCTCCGAGGGTCCTTGAGTTGCTTATGATTTCGAGGATCGCAAAACGAAATGCAATAAAATATGATATGCAAGGATGACCTATGTATAACATTCCAAATTGAAAATTTGGGATGTTACACTCTGTGGCGTTCAAAACGTTTTTGAAGTCGCGGTTCTAAGCCGTAAAGCATGGTGCACTAAACTATCAATTAGTTACCATACTGAGCTTGTCAAACATTCATAACATCTGTATCTGCTCCTGCAATAGGTCTGTCACCTAGCGGTGCATCAAGGAAATAATTGTTCTGTGCAACAATGAGGATAATCCTCAGATCATGGACCTAGTCCGCATCATTGCTACTATCATCTTTCAACATAGTTTTTCTCTAGGAACATATCAAAAATAAACGGGGAACTACATCGCGAGCTATTGATCTACAACATAGTTATGCAAATACTATCAGGAGTAAGTTCATGATAAATTAAAGTTCAATTAATCATATTACTTAAGAACTCCCACTTAGATAGACATCCCTCTAATCATCTAAGTGATCACGTAATCCATATCAACTAAACCATGTCCAATCATCACGTGAGATGGAGTAGTTTTCAATGGTGAACATCACTATGTTGATTCACGCTCGACCTTCCAGTCTCAGTGTTCTGAGAACATATTTGCATATGCTAGGCTCGTAAAGTTTAACCCGAGTATTTTGCGTGTGCAAAACTGGCTTGCACCCGTTGTATGTGAACGTAGAGGTTATCACACCCGATCATCACATGGTGTCTCGGCACGACGAACTATCGCAATGGTGCATACTCAGGGAGAACACTTATACTTTGAAATTTAGTGAGAGATCATCTTATAATGCTACCGTCGTACTAAGGAAAATAAGATGCATAAAGGATAAACATCACATGCAATCAAATAAGTGATATGATATGGCCATCTTCATCTAGTGCCTTTGATTACGACTATCGCTACCGCTTAGTGATAAAGTAAAGCAATTACATGGCGATTACATTTCATACAATAAAGCGACAACCATATGGCTCCTGCCAGTTGCCAATAACTGTTACAAAACATGATCATCTCATACAACAATTTATATATCATCATGTCTTGACCATATCACATCACAGCAAGCCCTGCAAAAACAAGTTAGACGTCCTCTACTTTGTTGTTGGAAGTTTTACGTGGCTGCTACGGGCTTCTAGCAAGAACCGTTCTTACCTACGCATCAAAACCACAACGATTTTTCGTCAAGTGTGATGTTTTAACCTTCAACAAGGACCAGGCATAGTCACACTCGATTCAACTAAAGTTGGAGAAACAGACACCCACTAGCCACCTGTGTATGTAGCACGGCGGTAGAACCAGTCTCATGAACGCGGTCATGTAATGTCGGTCTGGGCCGCTTCATCCAACAATACCGCCGAATCAAAGTATGACATCCTGGTAAGCAGTATGATTATTATCGCCCACAACTCTTTGTGTTCTACTCGTGCATATAACATCTACACATAGATATGGCTCGGATGCCACTGTTGGGGAACGTAGTATTTCAAATATTTACCTACGATCACGCAATACCTATCTAGGAGAACCATAGCAACAAGATGGGAGAGTGTGTCCATGTACCCTCGTAGACCGAAAGCGGAAGCGTTAGCATAATGCGGTTGATGTAGACGAACGTCTTCGCGATCCAACCGATCAAGCACCGAACGTACGACACCTCCGAGTTCTACACACGTTCAGCTCGATGACGTCCCTTGAACTCTTGATACAACAAAGTGTCGAGGGAGAGTTCCGTCAGCATGACGGTGTGGTGACAATGATGGTGAAGTGATCCGCGCATGGCTTCGCCTAAGCACTACGCGAATATGACTGGAGGCGTAAGCTGTGGAGGGGGGCGCCGCACACGGCTAACAATGTTTGTTCTGCGTTCTACCGGTGCCCCCCTTCATATATATAGGTTGGAGGAGAGGATAGGCAGACAAGGGGGCGCCCCAAGTAGGAGGAATCCTACTTGAGCGCCTCCCAAGTCAGCCTCCCCCCTTTCCTATTCCTATTCAGAGGGGGGAAGGAAAGAGGGGAGAGGGGAAACGAAGGGGGAATCCTATTCCCCTATTTCCTTTCCTCCTCCCATTTTCCTTTCTCCACTTAGATCAGACCATATGGGGGCGCACCAGCCCACAAGGGGCTCGTCTGTCCCGCCCTAGGCCCAATATGGCCCGTATCTTTGCCGGGGGGTGCCCGGAACCCCTTCCGGTGACCCGATACGTACCCAGTACCCGCGGAACACTTCCCATGTCAGAATACTATCGTCCTATATATGAATCTTTACCTCTCGATCATTTCGAGACTCCTCGTTTTGTCCGTGATCTCATCCGAGACTCCGAACAACATTCGGTCACCAAATCACATAACTCGTATAATATAAAATTGTCATCGAACGTTAAGCGTGCGGACCCTGCGGGTTTGAGAACTATGTAGACATGACCGAGACTAACCAATAGTGGAACCTAGATTCTCATATTGGCTCCTACATATTCTACGAAGATCTTTATCGGTCAAACCGCATAACAACATATGTTATTCCCTTTGTCATCGGTATGTTACTTGCCCGAGATTCAATCGTTGGTATCATCATACCTAGTTCAATCTCGTTACCGTCAAGTCTCTTTACTTGTTCCATAATGCTCATCCTGTAACCAACTATTTAGTCACATTGCTTGCAAGGCTTATAGTGATGTGCATTACCGAGAGGACCCAGAGATACCTCTCCGAAACACGGGGTGACAAATCCTAATCTCGATCTATGCCAACTGAACAAACACCATCGGAGACACCAGTAGAGCATCTTTATAATCACCCACTTACGTTGTGACGTTTGATAGCACACAAGGTGTTCCTCTGGTATTCGGTAGTTGCATAATCTCATAGTTAGAGGAACATGTATAAGTCATGAATAAAGCAATAGCAATAAACTAAACGATCATTATGCCAAGCTAACAGATGGGTCTTGTCCATCACATCATTCTCCTAATGATGTGATCCCATTCATCAAATGACAACACATGTCTATGGTCACGAAACTTAACCATCTTTGATTAATGAGCTAGTCTAGTAGAGGCATACTAGGGACACTTTGTTTTGTCTATGTATTCACACATGTATCAAGTTTCCGGTTAATACAATTCTAGCATGAATAATAAACATTTATCATGATATAAGGAAATATAAGTAACAACTTTATTATTACCTCTAGGGCATATTTCCTCCAAATAAGACTATTAACGAAACCAAGAATGCTTGAGGACAGTACTACAAGAAGAAGGGTCGCCGGCGAGGAGGCGCGCTGCAAGAAGAAGGGTTGCCGGCGAGGAGGCGGCGCTACAAGAAGAAGGGTCACCGGCAAGGAGGCTGAGCTGCCAGTAAGCAACAGTGAAGGTTTGAACTTGGAAAGCAAGGAGGAACAGTGGAAATGTGGCTTTTGGTGGGAGAGGGGCGGGGAGATAGATATTTCCGTAGTGGTAGAAAATTTTTGCTTGGTGCCACGAGAAACTGGCGCGTGAGTGTGGTTCAAGCGCGGGCAGTGGACTGTAGACGATGAAGCTTCCTGCATAAGCCAGACAAGATGGTGCGCCAAGATATTTTATATCGCATCACACACAATTCTTGCTACTAATCTGTTTGTGGTATACCTGATTTTTTTCATTCTTTTTGATAGACAAAATTGTGTTATGGAGGGAAAGGATGGTGCTTGAATTGCTAGAACATTTATCTACACTGAACATGCAACTATATGAGTGTCATGTTAAAATTTGGAATTATTCCAGGTTCGTTTAGTATTTGATGCATTAATTGAGTTTCTAGGCATTTAATGTGCATAATTCAAAATTGAAATACAAGCATGATACCTCCATTTTGGATCATGTTTTCGTACTGTTATTTATGATGTTTTTATCCATAATAATGCTTTTTGGAGTAATTCTAATGCCTTTTCTCTCATAATATGCAAGGTATACACAAATAGGGAGAATTCCGGTAGCTGGAAATCTAGACCTGGAAAAGCTATGTCGAGCTACCTATTCTGCACAACTCCAAACAAGATGAAACATCACGGAGATTTTTTATGGAATATATGAAGAATATAGGAGCAAATAAGTACTAGAGGAGGCCCACCAGGTGGGCACATCCCACCTGGGCGTGCCAGGGAGCCCAGGCGCGGCCTGGTGGGTTGTGCTCACCCACGCCCACCTCTAGTGCCCATCTTCTGGTATTGAAGTCATTTTGACCTAGAAAAAAAATAAGGAGAGGATTTTCAGGACCGAGCGCCGCCGTCTCGTGGCGGAACTTGGGCAGGAGCACTTTTGCCCTCTGGTAGAGCGATTCCGCTAGGGGAACTTCCCTCCCGGAGGGGGAAATCATCGTCATCATCATCACCAACAACTATGCTATCTTTGGGAGGGCAATCTCCATCAACATCTTCAACAGCACCATCTCATCTCAAACCCTAGTTCATCTCTTGTGTTCAATCTTATTACCGGGACTATAGATTGGTGCTTGTGGGTGACTAGTAGTGTTGATTACATCTTGTAATTAATTACTATATGCTTTATTTGGTGGAAGATTATATGTTCAGATCCAATATGCTATTTAATATACCTCTAATCTTGACCATGATTATCATTTGTGAGTAGTTACTTTTGTTCTTAAGGTCACGGGAGAAATCCTGTTGCAAGTAATCATGTGAACTTGATATGTGTTCGATATTTTGATAGTATGTATGTTGTGATTCCCTTAGTGGTGTCATGTGAACATCAACTACATGACACTTCACCATGTTTGGGCCTAAGGAGATGCATTATGGAGTAGCAATTAGATGATGGGTTGTGAGAGTGACAAAATCTTAAACCCGAGTTTATGCGCTATTTCGTACGGGACCGATTGGATCCAAAAGTTTAATGCTATGGTTAGAATTTATTCTTAATACTTTTCAAGTAGTTGTGGATGCTTGCGGCATGGCTAATCAAAAGTAGGAGGTTTGTTCAAGTTAGAACAACACCTAAGAACCGGTCCAGCTACATATCAAATTATCAAAGTACCAAACACGAATGAAACCAACATGGTGAAAGTGACTAGATGAAAATCCGTGTACCCTCAAGAACGCTTTGCCTACTATAAAAGACCATTTTGGCCTATCCTTTGCCTCCACAGGATTGGGCTACCTTGCTGCACTTTTGTTCCTACGATCATTACTTTCTTGTTACAAATTATCTTGCTATCAAACTACTCTGTTACTTACAATTTCAGCACTTGCAGACATTACCTTGCTAAAAACCACTTGTCATTTCCTTCTACTCCTCGTTGGTTTCGGCACTCTTACTTATCAAAAATAGCTACAATTGATTCCCTATACTTGTGGGTCATCAAGGCTATTTTTGGGCACCGTTGCCGGGGAGTGAAGCACCTTTGGTAAGGAAACATTTATATAGTGTGCTGAAATTTATTGTCACTTGTTACTATGGAAAACAATCCTTTGAGGGGTTTGTTCGATGTATCTTCACCTCGGCCAGAACCACTATTAGCTACCCCTCAACCTACTACACCTACTGGAAATATTGAATATGAAATTCCTTTGGGTATGATAGAACAACTGCTAGCTAATCCTGATGCAGGAGATGGAACCGAACATCCTGATACGCATTGATATATGTAGAAAAAATTTGTGGATTGTTCAAGCTTGCAGGTTTACCCGAAGATGAAGTTATGAAGAAGGTTTTCCCTTTATCTTTGAAGGGAAAATCATTGGCATGGTATATGCTATGCGATGATATTGGATCCTGGAATTGGAATTGATTGAAACCGGAGTTCCATCAAAAAAATTATCCTATGCAGCTAGTTTATCGTGATCGGAATTATATATATAATTTTTGGCCTCATGAGGGAGAAAGTATCTCTCTAGATTGGGGGAGGCTGAATTCAATGTAATATTCATGCCCCAATCATGAGATCTCAAGAGAAATTATTATCCACAATTTTTATGGTCGGCTTCTCGTAATGATCAAACCATGCTTGATACTTCTTGTGCTGGTTGTTTTGTGAAGAAGACTATTGAATTCCAGTGGGAACTGTTGGAAAGAATTAAATGCAACTCTGATGATTGGGAACTCGCTAAAGCTAAAGAGTCAGGTATTAAACTTAAGTATGATTGTGTTAAATATTTTATGAATACCGATGCTTTGCAAAACTTTAGCACTAAATATGGACTTGACTCTGAGATAGTAGCTTCTTTTGTGAATCATTTGCTACTCATGTTGATCTCCCGAAAGAGAGGTTGTTTAAATATTTTCGGTTTCAAAACCAGTGGATCTCGGGTAGGGGGTCCCGAACTGCGCGTCTAGGATCGATGGTAATAGGAGACGGGGGACACGATGTTTACCGAGGTTCGGGCCCTCTCTATGGAGGTAATACCCTACTTCCTGCTTGATTGATCTTGATGAATATGAGTATTACAAGAGTTGATCTACCACGAGATCGTAATGGCTAAGCCCTAGAAGTCTTGCCTATGTGGGTATGGTAATGAGTATATGTATCTGGCCTTTTCAGACTATCCCCTTCGGTTTATATAGACACCGAGGGGATCTAAGCTTTACATGGAGTCGGTTACATAAAAAGGAATCTTCGGTCGCCAAACTTGCCTTACACGCCAAGTAGAGTCCAATCCAGACACGGTGCAGTCTTCGGCCCTCATGTCTTCACAGCCCATCAGTCCGGCCCATGAATAACAGGCCGAACACCCAAGGACCCCTTAGTCCAGGACTCCCTCAGTAGCCCCTGAACCTGGCTTTCAATGACGAGGAGTCCGGCGCGCTGATTGTCTTCGGCATTGTGAGGTTGGTTCCCCTTTCTCCGAACTCCAAGATAGTCTTCGGATGCAATGATTGTATCCTGACCTGTTATGCACACCATACACAACCGTAGAGAGAATATAATATTTGCACGAATCTAATCTGTGGACAGTTTTTTTCCAACACGACATCGCGTCTGTCCGGTTATAATTTCGAACCGTTTTTCTTCTGCCATTCCACGCTTCGAGACGCGGTTGCTATTGGCACGTCTTGTCGAAACAGAGATCGTGTCCCCTTATTGCGGGATTCTCATCAATACGGGCATGGGTAACTCAACCGTGTCGTTTATATAGCCCTAGGGAACAGGCGAATCCTAAGGTGAGTGAGGAGGCGTTTAATATTTACTGCCTTTATTAGGGGATAAGGATTCCCTCTCCTCACGCTCTGTCTCTATCTCCACCTTTCCGATCTCAGGCTCTAGCGCCCAAGTTCTCATCTCCTTTCCACTCAAGCAACCATGTCCAGATCTGGTGGTCAGGGCAAGTGGATGGTCTCCTCCATCAAGGAGGAGGACATTACTAAGCTCCGGGCGGCCGGATATTTGGCAAAGGAGATCGCCCATCGTCTGCTAGCCAAGGGACAAGTCGTCCCCACGCCGGAGCCCACAGAGAGGGTAGTATTCATCCCCCATTTCTTCCGCGGGCTAGGGTTTCCACTGCAACCTTTCGTCCGCGGGCTGATGTACTATCACAGGATAGATTTCCATGATCTGTGCCCGAATTCCTTCCTCAACATCTCGGCGTTTATCGTCGTGTGCGAGGCATTCCTCCGCATCCATCCCCACTTCGGGTTGTGGCTCAAAGTCTTAGCCGAAGGTGGCAGATGGCCAGCACGCGGAGTGCGGAGGGGCCATGGTGAGCAAGCTATCCAACGTCTCCTGGCCCAAAGGCACCTTTGTGGAGACAGTAAAGGAATGGCAGAAGCAGTGGTTCTACATCACAAAACCTCGCGGAACCTCCTGGGCCGCAGCTGCCGAATTCCGCTCCAGTGCTCCCATGCGACTCACCTCCTGGGTCGAGAAGAGTCCGGATTGGTGTTCACCTGACGAGCTGATAGCGCAGTAGACGCGCGTTCAAAGCATGGTGACCAAGGGCGTCAAGCTCGTTGACGTTATCAAGGTGATGCTAGTCCGCCAGATTCTTCTGTGCGAGCGCCGAAGCCGCCCTTTATGGGAGTTCAATTCGAAGAAGCATCAGACCCTGAAAAGGCTCTTCAAGACTTCTCACGAAGGGGCCTGGAAGTTGCTCTTCAAGGGCAACGAGAAGCCACCGGCCAAGGACTCAGACCGTGGTCACAATTGTAAACACCCTGCCAGCGAGGTATGTTACTTTTGATGTATTCCCAACTTAAATGTTTTGAGGATGATGTCTGAGATCTTAGTATTGCTCCCTCAGAATTGGGGGGAAAGGGCAAAGCGGATCCAGTGTCGAGCTCTGTTCCCCGAAGAACCAGTCATCCCACGCCTGGCGAAGATGCTGGTATCGGTGCCATATACGTCGCTGGAGAAGAAGGCCAAGAAGAAGGCCAAGGGGGCCAAGAGTGGCCCCCGTCGCAAGGGCGCCTCGAACGCGACGTCCGAAGACGGCGAGGCCCATTCCTCTGTCCCTGAGGACAATGGCGAGGAAGAGGAGGAGGAGGAGGAAAATAACCCTCCTCCCGAGGAGAATAAGAAGAAGAGGGTGGCCTCGACACATCTGGAGGCGAAAGAGCCCAAAAAGGGGAAGGGCGCCCCAGCGTTCAACACCGCGTGGGACGTTGACAGTAGCCCGGAACGTCGCCCCTGTACTAGGCCCCAGGCTGCATCGTAAGTGATATGGCTTATTGATGCGCACATCCAGCCCTTTCTTTTTATTATTCTAACATGGTTAATCCACACTATTGCAGTCCGGCCCGTGACCTTATCCAGCGATCCTCATCTGGAGATTTGTTGGCTCCGTCGGAGATGGCGAGCATGTCGCCACTGCCTGCTTACTCCCCTGGGGACAGGGACGGCACCGAAGTGTTATCCCGGAGGACCGCCCCGAAGGGAGGAGCCCAGGACGTTGTCCGGGAGGCGCCACAAGGCAGGACCTCCACTGCCGGACACATGGGGGAGCCAATCCCCATGGAGACTGGCAAACAGGGCCGTATCTTGTTCGGCCCTCAGCCGAATACGATTCCGGAGACCCATATGGATCCAGAATCGGGTGAGCAGCCCCCTTTAAAGGAGGGGGATGCGTCGCCTCCACCGGCGGCTCCTGTCCATCCAGGAGCGCCAGATGACCTGATGGGGGCGCTACGAAGAACCTCTGTCATGGACGAGCACCGTATCCTTATGGGTGCGGTGATCGAGATGGTTCAGTCTGCCTAGAGTGGACTAAATGAAGCCTGCAGCAGCCTGTTAACAGGTTTCGAGGTAAGAAAGGGAAAAACCTCGTATAGTCCGTAGCCCCTGAGACGATGTCCGGTGTTCGGCGAGGAAACTGGACAGGGGATCAATCCTTAATTGTAAGAGGCTGACTGAATATGTATCGATAAGAAGGCGTCCCTGTTGGCCGCGACCTCGCATACTGCCAAGGTCTCCGAGCTGAAGCGGAGGCTGGAGCGGACCAAGAACGAGCTCGGCGAGGTTAAGGTTCGGCTCCAGGAGAAGCAATGTGAGGAACGACTTGCTATATGTTCGGGAAAGGATAAGCGTTGTATATTGACAGCGGTACTGTGATATGTGCAGAAGCCGCGACCGAGGTCGAGGCCCTGAGGAACGCCCTGGGCGAGGTCGAGGAGCAGGCTGTCCAGCAGCAAGCCGCCCGTAAGAAGCTAAAGGCCCGGGTTAAAGAAGTCCACCAGGAGCCCCAGGATGCGGTGAAAAAATGCGAGGCCTTGGAGCATGATGCGTCGGTTCAAGGGACCGAACTTGCCAAGGCTCGTCAAAGCATGGAGACCGCACGGAATGATGCCCAGGCCGCCCTCCAGGAGATCCAGGAGGCCAAGAAGATCACGGCGGGTAAGGCATTTAAGATGCAAAGCAAGTATACGGAGAAGCAGTACCTTTTACTAACCCGGGTTCGGAGTTCCCCAGGAGCTTTTGCGGATTTGCCATGCAGTGTATCAGACGCCGCGGAGTTCTATCGAGCCGAAGGAGGGGGTTCTTCGGAGAGGCTCTTCTGGTCGCAGTATGCGGCACCAGAGCATCCCGTGTCCTTCACTGATCAGCTAAAACAGCTGGTGGAGCTGTATAGGGTGGCCGAACTAGCCACTAAGGTTTTGATAATCTGGCTGTGGCCAGCCGAAGCTATGCCTAGCAGCTACTTCGGACTCGTGAGGCAGATGGTGAACGCCTGTCCTCGGCTGGACGTTATCAAGCGCTCCGTCTGTATTGAAGGTGCACGTATGGCCTTCGCTCGCTGCAAGATGTGGTGGGCGAAGATGAACAATGTTCAAGTCGCCAGCGTTCCGCCGGAGGGCAAGGAGCACCGCGCACCCGAGCGATATTTTGAGGATGTCGTAGAAGGGTCTCGACTTGTAGCGGCACAATGTTCGCAGCACATTGTATTTGAATAAATGTATTCATGTTGCCTTCGTCTTGTATTATGGGAATAAAGCCAGTTTTTGTAAAGTAATTTTATTATGCTTTGAATTGTTTCCTCCTGTACGGCCGTGTTGTGTGTAATCTGAGGGTTGGCCAGTCGTCGGCTTCTGCCCTCACGTAGATAGTACGGAGGTGTTCGGGATGGAATTTAAACAATCTTGATCCAATTACATGGTCCTTCAAGGAGTTGTTTAGCGCAACGAACAAGGCAATCAGACTTTATGGCTTTAACGCCCTCACTTAGCCATAGGAGTTTTATAATAAAGCATGGGCGCAGCCGCTGGTTTAAGCCAGAGTACTGTCAGCATCTGATAGGGAATTGCCGATCTCTCGTGTAACACGGAAAAAATCTCCAATGATTTGTAACCCTCGAGTAGCTGACCGGCTCTCGCCACATCATGACAGTCAGTTTTCGGCTTTCTCTATTGAGGTGCTCGTCTGGTCAAAGCCAGGGCACAATCGCAGTAGTTCTCCCTTTACTACCCTAGCCGATGGAGCGGAACATAGGGTAGCAAGAACAGGAGCCGGGCAACCCAACTATTGACCAAAGACATGATTCGAGCCGATGCATATAATGCTAAATTCGGGGTGCCGAACTTATATATAAGAAGTGTTCGGACTGTGCTGCCGTATTGTGGGGCGACAGGTAGCCCCTGGCGAATATGAAACGTGAAAGAGTGTCGATGCAGCAAATAGGCAGATCGAAATAAAACAAAGTAAGAAGCGAAAACCATAGAAACTGGGCCACGAACCATTTTTATTATAACTGGATGGATACGTCAAGGCGTATCTTGTACAGATGGTGCGAGAAGTATCCAGCCATTTAACATGCCGGAATCAATATGGCACAGCATGCGGGTCCTGAGAAATAAGTATGAATACCATCAAGAAGAACGTATAAAGGTTACCCTACACACCTGTGTTGCTTGCCTCCGTTGTATTTCAGTCCTTCTAAAGGAGTTGACATCAGGCCTGCGGAAAAAGGTGCCTGAAACAAGAAAAAGAAGTAAAAGTATGTGGGTCCGGGTTCTAGCCGAATTGTAGACCCTGGGTTATCTCGTGCCTCCGTCAATGTCCATGGAATTTTGAGTGTGTAATTGTGTACGCGTGGTACGAATGCCACTACCTCATTGGGGCTGGGACGGAGGCCGAATTGCTAGTCAAGCTCTTGACGAGCTGCGCTGTCCTATTGCAGTGTAGTCTGGACCCTCTTGATGGTGTCCAGGGGCTCGGCAGCTGGATTATAATGCTGCTTGAGAAGGCTGCTCTGTATTTTTGCTGCTAGGGCAGCGGTTTGCTCCTCTGTTTGGAGGGAGCATTCCGTATTGCCATTGACTGTTATGACGCCGTGTGGACCGGGCATCTTGAGCTTGAGATAAGCATAGTGTGGCACTGCGTTGAATCTAGCAAACGCGGTTCATCCGAGCAGTGCGTGGTAGCCGCTGCGGAAGGGGGCGATATCGAAGATTAACTCTTCGCTTCAGAAGTTGTCCAGAGAACCAAAGACCACCTCCAGCGTTATTGAGCCCGTACAGTGGGCCTCTACACCTGGTATGAATCCTTTAAAGGTAGTCTTTGTTGGTTTGATTCGTGAGGGATTAATGCCCATCTTCCGTACTGTATCCTGGTACCGCAGGTTGAGGCTGCTTCCACCATCCATTAGGGCTCGTTTTAGGTGGAATCCGTTGATGATTGGGTCAAGGACCAGTGCGGCCGAACCACCATGGCATTTACTAGTCGGATGATCTCGTCGATCGAAGGTGATCAGAAATGACGACCATGGATTGAACTTTGGGGCGACTGGCTCTACCGTGTAGACGTCCCTGAGTGCTTGTTTGCGCTCCTTTCTGGGGATGTGTGTGGCGTATATCATGTTCACCGTTTTGACTTGGGGGGAGGGATTTCTTCTGTCCCCCGGTGTTCGGCTCTCGGGGCTCTTCATCCTCGTCCTCACTTTGTGATCCATTTTCTTTGTTTTCGGCATTTAACTTGCCAGCCTGCTTGAAGTCCCAAGAATCATTGTTGGTATGATTGGCTTGCTTATTCGGGGTGCCATGAATTTGGCACGGACTGTCGAGTATGCGGTCCAGGCCGGAAGGTCCTTCGTTGTTTCTTTTGTAGGGTTTCTTCTATTGGCCAGACTTGGAGCCACTGAATCCGGCGTTGAGTGTGGTGTCCTCGGTGTTGTCGCCATTGCTTCTGCGTTTGTGTCTGTTGCGCCGGAGCTTGCCAGTGATGTTCTTGGCCTCGGTGGGACCTGCCTCGCTGGCTGTGTTTTTGCTACGAGCCAGCCAGCTGTCCTAGCCTGCGCAAAGAGGGTCATGAGAGCCGTAAGGGCTGCCATTGACTTCGGCTTTTCTTGTCCGAGGTGGCGTGCTAGCCATTCATCATGGATGTTGTGTTTGAAGGCTGCTAGGACCTCGGCCTCCGGACAGTCAACGTTCTGGTTCTTTTTGGTTAGGAACCTAGTCCAGAATTTTCTAGCCGATTCTTCGGGTTGTTGAACTATGTGGCTTAGGTCATCGGCATCTGGTGGCCGGACATAAGTTCCTTGGAAGTTGTCAAGGAAAGCCTCTTCCAAGTCCTCCCAGCTGCCGATGGAGTTCTCAGGCAGGCTATTTAACCAGTGCCGAGCTGGTCCTTTGAGCTTTAATGGGAGGTATTTGATGGCATGGAGGTCGTCTCCTCGGGCCATGTGGATGTGGAGAATGAAATCCTCGATCCATACTGCAGGATCGGTTGTGCCGTTATATGGTTCGATATTGACGAGCTTGAACCCCTCAAGGAATTCATGATCCAGTACTTCATCTGTGAGGCAGAGTGGGTGTGCGGCGCCTCTATATGGGGCCGCATCGTGGCGGAGCTCTGATGGAGTCCGTCTGCGGCGTTCGGCCCGAGCATGGTTAGGTTTGTCGTGTCGGAATTGGTAGTCGTCGTCGTGCTTCGAGGCACGTCCTCGTGATCCGTAGATCGATCTTGTGTGTCCTGCTCTATTGTCCAGAGTCTGGCGGAGGTCGTACATATGACTTCGGACACTTCCGTCCCTATTTTGGCGGGATGGTGGGGTGGTCTGCTGTTCGGCCCGAGTTGCCGCTTTATCCCGACCGCGGGGTGGCATTCAACCTCCCTGTCCCGACCACATGGTGGTCGGTCCGCACTACCCGAGGGAGATATGTGCTCTGGCGCCTCCTCATCGAATTGAGGTAGCAGTCTGCGTTTCGGGTAGCTCTTGGTTGGGCGGTTGAGGGCATATTCCTCGACTGTCAGGACATCAGTCCATCTGCCGAGGAGCAGGTCTTGTTCAGCTTGAAGCTGCTGTTGTTTCTTTTTCAGGCTCCTTGCCATGGCTATGAGCTGAAGCTTAAAGCGCTCATGCTCGAGAGGATCCTCAGGCACGATGAAGTCTTTGTTGCCAAGGCTTGTCTCCTCCTCGGAGGGTGGACGGTAACTATCATCTTCCGAGTCATCTTCTATGGCATGTTCGTCAGGGTTGTCTTGCCTGCTATCGTGTTCCTATTCGGATGTAGCCCCGATAGGGTCTTCATTGTTTTCGGCGTTGCCTGGAGTACTATTTTCTCCGGTGCCAGTGTTGCCATCCTTCGAGCAGTGAGGCTTGGGGAGGTGTTTGGGCCGCCGGCACTTGGACTGTGTCTCAGAGGTTTTATTCGCATCTGGCTCTTCTTTGTCGTCGCCAGATCCTTTAGGTGTATCAACCATGTACACGTCATATGAAGAGGTAGATGTCCAACGTCTAGTGAATGGCGGGTCTTGGCCTTGCTCCTTGTCGGCATCGTCGTCCATACCGTCGATGTCTTCGGAGCCATAGTCAAGCACGTCGGTTAAGTCATCGATGGTGACTATGAAGTGGGCGGCGGGTGAGAAGCACGATTCCTCATCATCCGTCTCTAGCTCGAACCGGACATAGTTCGGCTGTGAGTCCTTCTCCAAGGACAAATCCTTTAAAGATTTTAGCACGTCACCCAAAGGCGAGTGCTAGAAAACGTCAGCGGTGCTGAACTCGAAGATCGATAACTGATCTAGCTCGGTGTCCGCGGGCGTACATAGTCCAGAACTTATAGACAGAGACGAGTCCAAAGTTCCGTTAAAGCAAATATTGCAGGGCGTCGAGTCCATGTGCGGCTCCAACTCCGCGGACTCTGCGACCTCGGATGGCTCGATCTGCTTCGGCTCTATGTTCGTTGCAGCTGCAGGAACCATCTCCTGGGTGTGATCCGATAACAAATTTAAGTCACGTTCATCGGGATGAGGGGGAGCGATCGCCGCGGGTTCAAATCCCTCGAAGATCAAGTCTTTATGGATATCCACAACGTAGTTCAAGCTTCCGAATCTGACCTGATGGCCAGGGGCGTAGCTGTCGATCTTCTCCAGATGGCCAAGCGAGTTGGCCCGCAGTACGAAGCCGCCGAATACGAAGATCTATCCGGGGAGGAAGGTCCCTCTTCGGACAGCGTCATTATTCACGATTGAAGGGGGCATCAAACCTTTTGTCGACGGTAGAGTGGAACTCTCAATGAAAGCACCAATGTCGGTGTCAAAACTGGCGGATCTCGGGTAGGGGGTCCCGAACTACGCGTCTAGGATCGATGGTAACAGGAGACGGGGGACACGATGTTTACCCAGGTTCGGGCCCTCTCTATGGAGGTAATACCCTACTTCCTGCTTGATTGATCTTGATGAATATGAGTATTACAAGAGTTGATCTACCATGAGATCGTGATGGCTAAACCCTAGAAGTCTAGCCTATGTGGGTATGGTAATGAGTATATGTATCTGGCCTTTCCGAACTATCCCCTTCGGTTTATATAGACACCGAGGGGATCTAGGGTTTACATGGAGTCGGTTACATAAAAAGGAATCTTCAGTCGTCAACCTTGCCTTCCATGCCAAGTAGAGTCCAATCCAGACACGGTGCAGTCTTCGGCCTTCATGTCTTCACAGCCCATCAGTCCGGCCCATGGATAACAGGCCGGACGCCCAAGGACCCCTTAGTATAGGACTCCCTCAAATATCACTCACCTATTAAATAAGAAATTAAAGAACCGGTACCAGTTAAAGAAGAAACTAAAATTTATAATGTTGAACCAGTTGTTCCTACTACTTATATTGAGAAACCACCTTTCCTTGTTAGGATAAAGGAACATGCTAAAGTTTCAACTGTGGTCAACAAAAGCTATATTAGAACCTAGTAAAGATGAATTAATTGGTCTTGCTGCTATTTCTGTGCCTCCTACTGATCCACTAGAACAATATTTGCTAGACCATGAAAATGATTTACATATGCATGAAAGAAATGAAATAGATAAGATTTTCTTTGAACAACGTCCTCTTCTTAAACACAATTTTCCTATTGAAACTCTAGGAGGTCCTCCTCCACCTAAAGATGATCCTGTGTTTGAATTAAAACAATTGCCAGACACTTTGAAATATGCTTATCTTGATGAAAACAAGATATATCTTGTTATTATTAGTGCTAACCTTTTCAGAACATGAAGAAGAAAGATTTTTGGAAGTTCTAAGGAAGCACTGAGCTGCTATTGGATATACTCTTGATGATTTTAAGGGCATTAGTCCCACTCTATGTCAGCACAAAATTAATATGGAACCTAATGCTAAACCTGTGCTAAACCCGTTGTTGATCACCAACGTCGGTTAAATCCAAAAATGAAGGAAGTGGTAAGAACGGAAATCTTAAAACTTCTGGAGGCAGGTATAATATATCCTATAGCTGATAGTACATGGGTAAGTCATGTTCATTGTGTCCCTAAAAAGGGAGGTACTACTGTTGTTCCTAATGATAAGAATGAACTTATTCCACAAAGAATTGTTACATGTTATAGAATGGTAATTGATTTTAGAAAATTAAACAAAGAAAGTAGAAAAGATCATTACCCTCTGCCTTTTATTGATCAAATGCTAGAAAGATTATCTAAGCACACACATTTTTGCTTCCTTGATGGATATTCTGGTTTTTCACCAATACCTGTTTCTCAACCTGATCATGAAAAGACTGCTTTTACTTGTCCCTTTGGAACTTATGCTTATAGACGTATGCCTTTCGGTTTATGCAATGCACCAGCTACCTTTCAAAGATGTATGATTGCTATATTCTCTGACTTTTCCGAAAAGATTGCTGAGGTTTTCATGGATGATTTCTCTTTTTATGGGAAGTCTTTTGATGATTGTTTAAGCAATCTTGATCGAGTTTTGCAGACATGTGAACAAACAAATCTTGTCTTGAATTGGGAAAAGTGCCACTTTATGGTTAATGAAGGCATTGTCTTGGGTCATAAAATTTCTGAAAGAGGTATTGAAGTGGACAAAGCTAAGGTTGATGCAATTGAGAAAATGCCATGTCCTAAAGATATCAAAGGTATTTGTAGTTACCTAGGTCATCTGGTTTCTATAGGAGATTTATTAAAGACTTCTCTAAAATTTCTAGGCCTCTTCTGAATCTTTTGCAAAAGGACATTCCTTTTGTTTTTGATGATGATTGTTTAAAAGCCTTTGAAACACTCAGGAAAGCCTTAATTTCTGCACCTATTGTTCAACCACCTGATTGGAACTTGCCTTTTGAAATTATGTGTGATGCTAGTGATTATGCTGTTGGTGATGTTCTAGGACAAAGAGTTGATAAGTAACTGAATGTTATTCATTATGCTAGTAAGACTCTATAGAATGCTCAACGGAATTATGCTACTACTGAAAAAGAATTCTTAGGAGTGGTGTTTGCTTGTGATAAATTTATACCTTACATTGTTGATTCAAAAGTAATTGTTCACACCGATCATGGTGCTATTAAATATCTTATGGAAAAGAAAGATGCTAAACCTAGAGTTATTCGATGGGTTTTCTTGCTACAAGAATTTGATTTACATATCACTGATAGAAAAGGAGCTGAGAACCCCATAGTTGATAACTTGTCTAGGCTTGAAAATCTGCCTGATGACCCACTACTTATTGATGATAGTTTTCCTGAGGAGCAGTTAGCTACAATAAATGTTGCTCACAACACTCCTTGGTATGCTGACTATGCTAATTACATTGTTGCTAAATATTTACCACCTAGTTTTACATATCAACAAAAGAAAAAAATTCTTCTATGATTTAAGACACTACTTTTGGGATGACCCACATCTTTATAAAGGAGTAGATAGTGTTTTTAGACGTTGTGTACCTGAGCATGAACAGGGACAAATTCTATGGAAATGTCACTCTAAAACTTATGGAGGGCATCATGCTGGAGATAGAACTGCTCACAAGGTATTGCAATCTGGATTTTATTGGCCTACTATCTTCAAGGATGCATGTAAGTTCGTCTTATCTTATGATGAATGACACAGAATAGGTAATATCGGCAAGCGTCAAGAAATGACTATGAATTATTAACTTGTTGTTGAACCATTTGATGTCTGGGGAATTGATTACATGGGACCTTTTCCTTCCTCTAATGTGTATACACATATTTTGGTTGATGTTGATTATGTTACTAAATGTGTAGAAGCTATTCCAAACAGTAGTGCTAATCACAACACCCCTATTAAAATGCTTAAGGAAGTCATTTTCCCAAGGTTTGGAGTCCCTAGATATTCAATGACTGATGGTTGTAACATCCCAATTATCAATTTGGATGTTATTTAGATCATTCATATGCATTCATCATTTGAGCATTTTTGGAATTTATTTTCTTTGAATTTTGATCCTAGAAACCTTAAGCAACTCAAGGACCAATTGAGAGAGTTGGAGGTTTTGTCAAAAATCCATTTTTGAATTTTCAAAATTGGCAAATCGGATCAAAGAGATTTATTCAAAATATTTTTCCAATAATTTCAAATAAATAAAATAATGAGAGAAGATAATATGACTTCTTTAAAAACAGGAAAGAAATGTTGGAAGTTTATTTTTTAATAAATATTTATTTTATTTGATTTTATTGTGTGGTTATTTATTTATTTCTACTAAAAAGTTTATTTTATTTTTAGGCATTTAGGTTGAGAAAAATGTTCACATTGTCCAAATATTAGGAGGGAATTATGTGAATTTTTCTGAAATTTTTCCTCGGCCGCCCCTTCCCCAAGGCAAGCCCCCTCTCGGGCCTTTATAAGCTGCCTCCCCGCCTCCTCCTCCACCTCATTAGCCACCGCCACCATCCGCGCCGATGCACACGCCACCGAAAGCCGCCGCAGCCCGCTGCAGCCGCCGCCCGTCGCAGTAGCCGCCGCCCGCCACCGCCCATGCCTCGCCCCGCCTCGCCTAGCCGTCGCCGGACAGCCATCATCGCCCCCGGCGTCGAACCTGCTGAACTGGTAAAAACCGCCACCGGTCCGGTTTTATTTTAGTTTACGATGTTTTTTTGGTTTTTGTTTCGGTTTTTTTGGTTTGATCTACTTAGCGAGCGCTCGACGGTTCAGATCTGTTAACGAACAGTTTCATTCGTTAGTCTCTCATAGGGGACGTTCATCTGATATATTTTTATTTTTCCGTTTATTTTTGGCCAGGGACCTGTCCATAATTATTTTCTTCGCAGAGTAGTCCCTCTTCTTCAAACGGTCAGAACTTTTTGCTCGTTTATCCGAATCCAATGAAACCAATGCCAAATTCTTTCTTATGATCCCCTCTATCCAAATAACCAACTTAAACATGTTTTTTAAAGATTAAAATTTGGTTTCAAACAGATTTGAATTTGAACTTCTTTTTATCGTAACATGAGTTTCGTAATTCCGATTTAGTTGATTCTTTTTGCAAATGGAAGTTCTTGACCTAAACTCTCTGTTAGATATTTTTATTTGGTTTTCTTTGCATCTTCATGCTTGAGTGCTTATGTATGCTATTGTTTATCTATGATAGATTTTCCGGAGTGCGAAGCTTGCTACTACAAATCTCTAGGGTTTTCTGATCGTCAGCAAGGCAAGTTACACTTTGATCATACCCTTTTATCACCCAGTTTTTATGCATTAGTTATACCCTCAAGCATTGCATGAGTAGGATTGGGAACATGTGGTTATTGTATTGTAGTTCATGAGGTAGGAACCTATGATCCTTGAAACACCCCAGAATATACGTTATGCTCATATTGCTTAGCCATGCTCATAGACGGGGATTGGTGTGTGAGAACCATGCAAGTTGTGAGAGATAATAACTAAGGGAAACTTAAGGTGGCTACTTTAATACACATCTGAGTGGATTGGTTGTGGGCACCTGGGGAATCCAGTGTAATCCTATGGAATGCCACCCAGGCCGAAAGGGATCATAAGATTATTCATGCTCAGAAACTTCCATGTGCAGCCACAAGCCATTATGGGCTCAGGCATAGCTAAGTAATTTGTGGGAAACCTATCCATGATGGGCTACCGGATGCAGGAGAATTTTAGGTGTATCGGCCTATCTATCGGTTAAGGGGACCTCTTCACAGAGGCTATGTCTCGATCTTCCGATCATGGATGCGGTCGAATCTTGTGGGGAAAGTGCGTAAACCTCTGCGGAGTGTACAAACTAATCATGATTAGCCGTGCCCCGGTTATGGACATTTTGAGTATATGGTTGAGTTATTGGTTGATCTCATCACTTTACTTAATAAATTTGTTGTGTTATTATTACTACTGTTACCTGATAATTTTGGGATTGATTTGGGGTTACCTTATCAATATTGGCAAAAACTTGGTAATAAATAAAATATATTCCTTTGTGGTAGGGAAAAATTAGCTTTATGTAAATTTTAAACTTAGAGCCTCCACCAGCCAAATATACATGTAGTAATAGCTATTATTCATCATTGCTCTATAGTGTGATCTTGCCAGCATATTCCATGTGCTGACCTACACGGCTGCAACGTCTCATGTTGTAGAATTTTCATACGAGGATTAAGGTGCGATATGTTGTTGTCTTGCACTCATTTTTGCCGTGGAGTTGGATGGACTCATTTACCTTCAAAGCTTCCACGGTTCTTTTATTAGACGGCCTTCAGCCATATTATTGTAGTAATCACTCTTTATGAGGACCATGATGTAATAAGTGTGTGATTGAACTCGGTTATAATTCCTCGAGTATTGTGTGTGTTAGCATACCGATCCAAGGATGACACTTAAGCATAGAGACTTCGACCCATTGGGGTCGGGTCACTACAAGATGGTATCATAGCACACGCTGACTGTGGGACGCGGCCACTAGGAACAGCCACACAATACTCTTATCTAACCATTTCTAATTCTTATCTATTTCTAGTCTATAGATGTCGGACCCCAAGAACAAGTTCACTCAGCCGGATGACGACACCCCTTTTAGACGACACTTGAAGGAAGTCACTAAGTATGTGAACATCAGCATACCAAGCTTCACCGGAACCTTCAATGCAACTTTACCAGAAGAGGAGCGCTGGACGATTCAAGTTCGTGTCCCTCGGAGAATTTTTTACCAATTACCGAGCCCATCGAGTTTTCTTTTGATGCACCAACCTGGAGCTTAGGAAAGAGCATGGTCGCCCACATCACCATTTGACGCATAGGCGAGGTGTACAACAAGGATCTTAAGGACACC
Organism: Triticum urartu; assembly: GCF_056163025.1. Lineage (NCBI taxonomy): Eukaryota > Viridiplantae > Streptophyta > Magnoliopsida > Poales > Poaceae > Triticum > Triticum urartu. The sequence goes on from NC_141876.1 coordinate 447,909,020, forward strand.
GTCTATGAGATATGTGGACACCGGGATGAGCAATGGGAGATGATTCACACCGGGAAGGATGGATCTATTGGAGCCTACATACAGGAGTTGAACCAGCACATTCATCGATATGAGGATCATATGTGCACTAACATGATAGGAACTAAGAAGGTGATGACCCGGAATATTGAGCTAGACGAGGAACTCAAAGCAACCCACGATGGAAACGAAGACGAGATTGCTGTGCTACTGGAGCAGAATGAAGACCTGAGGAAGAACATAGGAATATCTGTGGTGAAATCAGAACCTAAAGTGGATATTCGTTCTGAAGACTACATCATACTAGATGACACCGACACCGACAGTGATGCTGAATAAGATAAAGATGATGAGGACAGTGATGATTTTGAAGACGAAGATGGAGCAAATATTATGGAGTCTTCGATCGATCAGAATTTCTAGTCGACCACCATATCACTATTAGAATTCTCCCAAGTAGTTAGAAATCATTTGCGAGATCTTGTAATCGTAGCTTAGATCGATTGTATGAACCTTGTTTGAATTGAGTGGTGTGGATTGAATATGTTTGTCTCATGTGCATATGGGTAGTGAAATATCTCTTTATACCTTATTCTATTCTATTCTCACCCCTCTAACCTATCAGATGCCTCCGATACGAGACCCCGGATTCATTTTCCCGCCGGAGCTCACCCAGTTAATACAATAGCAGAATGCCTTGATGCAGTTACTCGTCCATAACAAAGACAACAACAAAAACAACAACCCACCGCCACCACCCCAGTTTACATCCTAGCCCGTTTCCTAAGGTTAAATCCACCGGTGTTCTCTAGCAGCACTGAGCCGATTGTTGCTGATGATTGGCTTCGCGGGATTGGAAGAGAGCGAACAACTACTGGATTCACGGATGCGAAGAAGGTGCGCTTTGCCGCACATCAGCTTGATGGACCCGCATCCTCATGGTGGGAGAACTACACCACCACCTTCCCCGTGGCCAATGTTACATGGGATCAGTTTCAGCAGTCCTTTTGCACCGCACATGTCTTAGCTAGAGCCATGAGTATGAATAAGCGTGAGTTCCGCAACTTATGCCAAGGGAATCGTATTGTGGCACAGTACGTGGATCAGTTTAGCAAGTTATCACGCTACGCCCCAGATGATGTGGCCACAGATGTCGTGAAGCAGGAGAAGTTTCTTGAAGGACTGAATAATGAGCTGAGTATGTAGTTGATGGTGGCAACATTCACAAATTATCAGGAGCTGGTAGCAGCGCCCTCATGATTGAAGGCAAGCAACAACAAATAGAGAACCGCAAACGAAAGTATGGATAGGGAAAGTACAACTCTGGAGCCCAGCAGAAGCCCCGCTATTCCCCGTAATCGGGGGGACACACTCATACCCATGGAGGACATAACCATGGAGGCCATTCCCACAATGGAGGAAATTCACATAACCACAGTGGCCTAAAGAATGGCATTGGGAGTGGAGGAAACAACAGTCAGAGTCATTCCAACCGAGCAACGCCCGCCAAGAAGGATCTAAGTCACATTACTTGTTACAAGTGTGGGAAGACTGGACACTATGCCAATGATTGTCCTAAGGCAAAGAATGAAAATGGCAATGGAAGCTCGGGAAAGAAGCCAAACCCTTTCACCAGGGGACACGTGAATCATGTCAACATGGAGGAAGTTGATGAGCAGCCTGACGCAGTTATTGGTAAGTTTTTGATTAAGTTATTTACAACCCTTGTTCTTTTCGACATTGGTGCATCGCATTCATTCATATCAAGGGGATTTGTGGAAAAATTTAAACTGTCAACCGTAGCCCTTAAGACACCTATGTTAGTAAGCTCGCTTGGAGCAGAATATATGGCTTGCCAGGGATGTTTTCAGCTGCCATTGATCATTGGTTGGCATGTTTACCCCACAGACCTCATTATTCTGGAATCACAAGGATTGGATGTGATACTAGGAATGGATTAGATATCGAAGTATGAGGGAAACATCGATTGTGCTAGTAAGTCAATTCTTCTCATCACCCAGAGGGGAAATAGATCAAGTATGTGTCTAGGCATGCGCCAAGGAGGACTCAAGTAAATTCACTCTCGGGAGTTGTTCAGGAGGAAGTGCCAGTTGTGAAGGATTATCCTGATGTATTCCTGGAGGAATTACCAGGCATGCCACCAGACCGAGACATAGAGTTTTTGATTGAGTTGTTGCCAGGCATCGGACCAATATCTAAGAGACCATATCGGATGCCCACAAATGATCTGGAGAAAATTAACAAGTAGATTAAGGAGATATTGGAGAAAGGTTATATTCGACCAAGTTGATCACCGTGGGGAGCCCAGTGCTTCTAGTTGAGAAGAAGGATGGATCCTTGAGAATGGTAGTTTATTATCGAGCATTGAATGAGGTGACGATCAAGAACAAATATCCTCTACCGATGATCAATGATTTGTTTGACCAGCTGCAGGGAGCTAAAGTTTTCTCCAAAATTGATCTTCGATCAGGATATCACCAGCTGAAGATCTGAGAACAGGATATACCTAAGACAGCTTTTACCACAAGGTATGGGCTATATGAGTACATGGTCATGTCTTTCAATTTGACTAACGCCCCTGCCTAATTTATGAGTATGATGAATAAGGTGTTCATGAAGTTCTTGGATATGTTTGTCATGGTGTTCATTGATGATATATTGGTGTACTCGAAGAATGAAGAAGAACACAAGGAACATATGTGCTTGGTTCTCGAGAAGCTCAGGGAACATCAGCTATATGCCAATGTGAGTTTTGGTTGAAGGAAGTCGGATTCCTCGGACATGTTATATCAAGAGAAGGTATAGCAGCATACCCTCCCAAGGTTCAGTCTGTTACCGAGTGGTTGGCATCCACCTCAGTTGGAGTGATACGCATTTTCCTTAGACTCACAGGATATTATTGGAGATTCATTGTGAATTTTTCCAAGATTGAGAAGCCCATGACGGAGTTATTCAAGAAGGACACCAAGTTCAAATGTACAGAGGATTGTGAGGCCAGTTTTCAGGAGTTGAAGAAACGTTTGCTTACAGCCCAGTGCTAATTCTTCTGAATATATGCAAGGATTTCCAAGTATATTGTGACGCTTCTCGATAGGGACTTGGAGGCGTCCTTATGCAAGAAGGAAGAGTTGTTTCATATGCCTCACGTCAGCTTCGATCTCTTGAGTTGAATTATGCCACGCATGATTTAGAGTTAGCCGCCGTAGTGCATGCTCTTAAGACTGGAAACATTTTATTATTGGAAATCATTGTGATGTTTGTACGGATCATAAGAGTTTGAAGTATATCTTCACGCAGAAGGAGTTGAACCTCAGCAGAGGAGATGGTTGGATCTCATAAAGGATTATGCCATGAAATTGCATTATCATCCAGGAAAGGCCAATGTTGTGGCAGATGATTTGATCTGCAAGAGTTATGTCAATACTCTCATAACCGGAGGATTACCTCAGGAGTTAGCCGATGATCTCCGAGGACTTTGCTTGGAGATAGTTCCGAGAGGTTTTGTTGCAGCGTTGGAAATTCAGTCCACTTTGTTGGGAAAGATCCGAGAAGATCAGAAGATTGATAATGAAATTGTAGAGATAAAAGAAAAAGATGAGTAAAGGAAAGGCCAAAGGTTTTCGTCAGGATGAACATGGAGCTTTATGGTTTGAGGATCGCATCTACGTGCCCAACGACCCAGAGATCAGGAAGTTAATTCTTTAGGAGGCTCCTGACTCGCCTTACTCGATCCACCCAGGAAACACCAAGATGTATCTGGATTTGAAGGAACGTTTCTGGTGGACAGGCATGAAGAAGGATATCGCCGAGTATGTAGCAGTATGTGACGTATGTCAGAGAGTTAAGGCAGAGCATTAGAAACCAGCAGGATTACTTCAGCCTTTGCTAATACCCGAATGGAACTGTGATAAGCTTGGCATGGATTTGATCACCGGATTACCCAGGACTCGTTCAGGATATGACTCCATTTTGGTTGTAGTTGATCGCTTCACCAAGGTGGCTCACTTTATCCCCATGAAACCACTTATACGAGCGCTAAGTTGGCCAAGATATATATGAACAGAATCGTATATCTGCATGGAGTTCCGAGGACCATATTATCAGATAGAGGAATGTAACAACCCCAAAATTAGGTTATCAATTTTTTAGCTGTTATTCCTTCATAGCACTCATTTTCAAAATCTTTCTCCTGTGTTTGTTGGATGACTCTGAGAATTCTTGTCATTTCCATCCTTTCAAAACCTTGCTCATGTCTTTGTCAGTGGGCAAGACCTCTTTTGCATCATCTCAAATCCTCTCAAACCCTAATTCCAAATTTTTGGAATTTGAATGTGGCCATTGTGATTACAAAGGAGCTGTTATTTTCCTTGATCTGTTGATCATCCCATCTGTTCCCAGAGACCCTCCTATCCTTATAAGCCTTGGATATGCAAAAATATTGCTAAGTCTTATGCAATATTTTTGAATTATGATTTATTCCTTTCCTTGCCTTTCTGAGGAATAAAATCCAAAGGCATAGCTATCCATCTCCTAAATTCATGTGAATTGGTGGAGATGATCTTTATGCCTAATCAAAGCTCTGGCAAAGATATTGGCCATAATTAAATAAGGAAAATTGCATTTTCCTATTTTAAGCCAATATTGCATTTCTGCCATTTTTCAAAGGAGCTACTATTTTTATAGCAAGGAAAATTCCCAAATAATTCGTGGAGCTTGTACTTGCTATATCTTCACCATGTCCATCTAAACCCATGCTCCAAAGATCATAATTTGAGCACATGATCCAATGCAAGTTTCTGCCCTCTCTAAAATTTTTGCAAAGGAAGTGCTTTATTCCTAATTCCAATTGAGCTGCAATTTGGCAGGGTGATTAACCTTGATAAATCACCCATGTATACCGAAGATGAACTCAATCCATTCAACCTAGCTCCCTGTGCAAGTTTTCAAAGTTTCTGACCAAATGGCATGCTTGTGAAGGAAGTACCTTCATAGAGTTTCCAAGTGGGGTGAAACTTTTCCATCTTCTCAAGTATCTCAAATCATTAGCCTCCACCTAAATTCAGTTCATTCAATTGAACTATGTGAGCACAAGAGCAATTCTTTGATTCTTTCCAAATTTTCAGTCCGTGAAGCAAGTATATTTTAACTTGCTCCATTATGGCTGAAAATATTCCTAAGTCTTATCCTATCTATATCAACTATCTCCACCAAGTTTTGGATCAATCCATTACCCCATTTGCCCTGCGTAATTTTTGCCAAAATTCTGTCCAAAGAGATGCTTTGTGAAGCAAGTGCTATTTTGGTTCATCCAAATGGCATGAAACTCCATGGGCCTCTTCATATCATAAAATAATTGGGCCATGCATAATTCCAGCTCTATCCAATCAACTATGTGAGTGCATCATCCTAAACTCCAATTCTGTCCATGGTGGTGCATTCTACATCAACTATCATTTTTATTCATCCTTATGAGCTAATAATTTGCAGAAGTGATCATCTTAATGTATGATCACACCCTGCCAAATCGGTGGTCTAGCCACTGTTCTCGTCGTCATACTTGCTCCGGCCGGTTCTGGTTTCTCCAATCAAGTCACACAGCTTAGCCTCATCGTCGCCGTGCACCTTGACCTATTTCCCCCTTTGTTTGCTTCCTCGTTGAGTCGTCGTCGCCGCCGCACAGTTCCTGTCCATGAGCTCGTCGCCTTCCTCGCTCTTGTCCCCTTCAACCTCTCATCCGCGAGTGTCCCTCGTCTCCGTGACCCCCTGGCACTCGTTCGCGTCCCCCTTGTCGCCTTCCCGCTGCTCCCTGTGACCCTTGGCCACGCGTGCGCATCGCCGGCACACGGACATGTAGCCGCGCCGCATGTCGCCTCGCCCCTTCCCCTAGAACTCTGCCCCGTGGCTATATAAGCAGCCCTCGAGCTCTCTCGCAGCTCACAACCTCTCCCAAGCCTTTCCCCCGAGCTCCCGAGCCTCTCTGACCCCTCCCCATCACCATGGCCGCCGCCTCGATTCTTCTCCGATTCCAGCGAACCGAAGCCCCTCTCCTCCGTCTTCCACCTCTAGTAGGTCACCTAGCCACTATAGCCTCTCCCGCGGCCCTCCGTTAGTCGCTGGAATCGCCATGGCCTCGTCCTCTATCTTCAACCGAAGCCCCGCCCGCCACGGCCATGTTCCCGTCCTGCCCGTTGCACCCTGGCGTTTGAACGGTGGGAGAACGGTTGCGCCTCGCCACCCTGAATGCTTTGGTGGTCCAAGCTCCACCGGAGGCGGCCGGAGCTGGCCAGGCGAGCATCGGCGCCGGCGGCCCGTCTCTATTCTGCGGGCGCGGGTCGTGTGAAGAAGATGGAGGCGAGAGGAGAGAGAGGAGCTACGGTGGGCCCCACCTGTAAGCGCCACAAGGCTCGGCCCCGCCCTCGCCGACGTGGTTAAGTGGAGACGAACTCCACAGAGTACGCCTTCCCTTAACCGAAAGCATATTTGCATCTTCTTTGGGCGAGAATGCGCTTCCTCTCTGGAAAGCATATTTCTGGGAAAGGCGCGTTCTGTTTAAACTGCCAGGGACCTGTTTGTAGCAGCTATTTTTGCAGATTAGTCCATGGACTTTAAACGGTCATATCTTTTTACCGTAACTCCAAATGAGGTGAATCCAAAGCCCACTTCTTCGTATCGTCAAGCCCGTTCTGCTGGACACACTTTCACCATGTTTGCACATTATGAAAATGACCACTTTGCCCTTGCACGTAAACAGCCCCCTCCAAGAGAGAACTGTTTCTAGCAACTCTTTCCGCGATCGTTCCACAATTTTTTTCGGACTAATCCTCGACCCCCAGGCAAGACAACCTCTTATCATGATCCCATAACTTGCATGTTGACTTTTCTTGCACCTCGTGTGTGTGTTTAGTTGCGGTAGTTTTCTTGTTTGTTTTGTCTGTGGTTATTTTGGTCATGCTATATGTTTTGCTATCTGTTTTGCATGCTTATGCTTTCATGAAATAAGTTGACATGCTAGTTTGCTGTTGTTACTGATAATATCATGCCTCTTTCTAGTTTAGTTTCATGTTAGTAGTATCGATGTTATGATAATTCTGTTGCACTTGTAAGTTTTCTAGTACCTGGGATTGCCATGTTTTGCATGCTATCACTATTCTTTTGAAATGCTTGATGTTTTGTTACTGCATCAGTATGTTGCATATTAGTTATTGCATTCCTGTTAATAATTCTCGCATGATGATTGACGATGGAGAAGTTAATAATATGACTTAATAACAAACCTCCTCCGTCATCACTGGGATATCATAGTGCCACCCAAGTCGAGCTTTCTCCAGTGCAACCACATTTACCTTATGGGAAGGTCCTAGTTGCGTCTATTGTCATGCCTCTCACCGGTGCCTCCCGCGAGGGAAGGTTATGGGCACGCGCTACCCTGATCAGGTAGGCGGACATAACATTGTGTGCTTGTTTTTGTTTTTATGGTACCTTGTCCCCGTTTGGGACCATTTTGCCATGACGGTGGCCGTTGGTGTCTTTGGTAGACATGGGGCCACCCAGGACTGAACCCCAAGGGGGTGTCGGTCGGAGTGGCCGGGAGAGTGTCATGGCAGTAGCTCGGTTTTGTCAGAATGCTTTGGTTCGCATGTATGGGAGTGCGAGGTTAGGGTTCCGTGGTGTGGGTAAAGTGCGCTACCTTTGCAGACTGTATTCAATCTATCGATACCCGCGTCCTCGGTCATGGGCAAAAGTTCGTAGTAGGTCACACTATCAGATCTTGGTCGAAATGGAGGATAAACCAGCTAATAACTTGTGTGATAATTAAAATGTGATAAATCATGTGATGACTTGGACTATGGGAAAATCGTGAGAAGTCATGATGATGTGTTGATATGACCCCGAGACGAGGTCTCGGTTAGTCATGATGATGATGTTGCATAAGGTTAATACATCATGCCTTCACGGGAGGTAACTGGTAGTTTATTTTAAGCATAGTTTCACGATGCCATGCCATGTTTTGATATGCTACGCTTTGTTGTTGATATGGTAGGAGTAAATTTGATATGCCATGTTAGTAGATGCTATGATGTTGTTCATGCTTAGTTGATTTATGATTCTAGTTAATATCATGCCATGCTTAGAAGTTGTGTTGAAGTAGACTATTGCATATGCTTGGTTCTTGCTTTGTCATGTGTTTGTTTGGATGCTATGTATTTGGTTGTCTTGCAAGTACATTCAATGTACTGACCTAGCGTTTCATGCCTATTTTGTAGGTCGTGCCCTACTTGTTTGCTTGTTTCGTCGTGCTAGGCCGTAATCTTGCCAGTCCTGTGAGTTGTGGAGCCCAGCCAGAGTAGATGAGCCGCCAAATCAAGACTTCCGCCACCATTTAAATAGACTTCTGCTACCATTTAAATAGCCTTAGGGCTATGCCAGATAATTGTATTCATCAATGATGTAATACTATACACATGTATTTCATGAATATTATTGTAACTAGAATGCTGTATCATGGACTTGTCGTGCGTCAGATGTTATCCTGGGCTGACATGCGAAGGCCCCCTGCTCCATGCAGATCAGGGTGCCACAGGAGATGGTATCAGAGCAGCCAGGCTGGCATAGGTTATCCTAGCATTAGATCACTGCCACCATTAAACCTTAATGATCCTAAGGGATTTGACCTATCCCTGGCATCCGGCATGGACATTGTTAATCAACAGGTGGCACAGTCGGAACCAACACGTCTTCACCCCGCTGTCCCCGCCTAGTTATCTGTGGAACGAATAGCAACCCTATCTTTTCTGGTTGGCCGCACCGCTTTCCCTGCACCATTAAGGGAAAGGGGCCACAACATGCGGGTATGTCCCGCATAGCTACTTATAAAAAACCCCTTTTCCGCTAGCCGTATCGCGCTCTCCTCGTTCACCCATGTCCCTGCAGAGAAGCCTAGCTAGTAACACTCCAACCATGCCTAGCACCCTCAAAGCTCCCAAGTTTCACACCCGCAACTTTGTCGTCAACCACCCTGGCTTTCCACCCCTTCTTACCGAGATGCTCACCAAAGCCTTTGGCTGTAAAGCTAGCCCAGATTAGCTGGTGTTCCAGTTGACACCCGTCCCTTACCTTCATCGCTTTGATGCAAGAGTGCACATCAGCCTAAGCCCCGCAGTAGATGGCCAGCCGTTGGTTTTTCAGGGTAGATCCATGCCTACCACTGATTTAGCCATTCAGGCCGCTACTGTGGAGGCCATCCTATACCTCCGAACCAAGTTCCCGCATGTGGCAATGAGGTGGGAGTTCTGCTTTTTCCCCATTGTGGCAGAAGCAGGAATGCAGCATTCTCCCGCTATCCAAGGAGATAACCCCGCAATCGCTCGCCTGGTGCAATATATCATTGCCCAGGTGATGATGATTTCAAATATGCTTGCCGAATTTAGAACCCTGGACAATGATGCGGTATAAGTTGTCAAGGAAGCTTATCGTGAGGCTCGTAAATTCGCATCTCAAGCCATTCACCCCATGCCATCCGAACCAGTGCTACCCTCTCAGCATGTGTTGTGGCCCAGGCCAAACATCGTCACCCTCGACAAGGCTCTTTTTTGGATCCACCATCTGCATTTGCTTGGATCGATTTCAACCACACCTCCATCAGTAGAACCCCAACCCATAGTGATGTCGGACGATGAAGATGGAGATTGGCCCAGTCTTCGTCCTCCAGGAGAGCCCCAGCAAGGCCAGTCCTCTCCATGACCTCTGTCACGAAGTGAGGTGATTCTGCGAGTAGGTCAGTCGATCTGCTCATCCTTGATATGAGGATAGAACTATGTATCCCAGAGTAGTAGTTTCATTTAGCGTGTAGAGCGTTCGTGCTTTGTAGTAGTGTTGTAATCCGTATGTTGTATGTTTGTTTTCGTGCTTTTGTTTTTGTGCTTGTTTTTGTTGGTCTCTCTGTCAAGCAGGGATGTTTGACAGGGTTGGCAATGTGTTGTTAACAAGATTTTAATCAGTATGACACATCGAGTAAAAACAACATTGGCTTGTCCCAATTCTTTAATAAAATGCGTGCTGTGTAGGTATATGTATGCCAGGATTACATATACCCACTAGCATTAAAACACCTTAGAATGATTCATCTGCTGTGTTTTGCATTGCATGTTTGTTGCATTGGTTTGTTTGTTTGTTTGTACTGCATACTGCACGCATACCTAGTTCCCCCACGAGTACATTCGGGCAGTACTCGGGGGAATGCAAAGTCACATGTCCCTCTCTATATGTGCATATGCAGTGTGCCGGATTTCTAAACCCAGAGCCTCGCAGAGGCATTTCCGTCTGGTAGTTCCTCATCTCTAATTCTTTTTCCCGATTTCATTTCCGAAGGAACACTGCCAACTTTATTACATTTGATCCAGTACATCTACCCCGATACACATTTCAACTCCAATTCTACCTTGACGCCTACTTTTTCGTGGAGCCTTCCGCGAAATTCTCCCGCAGTCACCTCACCCGCATCCGAACCTCACCACCATCATCTCTGCCTTGCGTGACGCCAGGCACGTCGCCAGCACCACTCCACCGCCGCACACGATTACTCCGCCGGCGTGAAGCGACGAAGGATCAAGCGTGGCGAAGGACCACACAATGCACCATGTTCTCCCGCATCTCGAGCCACCGCACCTAGTCGTGCGTTGTCCCGAGCCCGATCATTCCTGATGAGTATCAGCAAGAGGATCGACGAGCTAATTAGCGTACCGAGCAGCGCCCCGAGGAACAACCGTAGCGCCGCCAAGAACACCTCCACACCGAAGGAGCTCGGCTCGATCTCACCCAAACCAAAGAGGCAGTAGAGTGGCATTGTGTTTGTGCATTGGAGGAGAGCCGCGCTGCCGTTTTTATAGCCCAACCCCGGTGTACGGTGAGCGAGGTCTAGGAGAACCGCTCGTCGCCCGATCACCGGCGTCCACGAGGCGAATCCGCAAGCAGTGCCGACAAGGTGCTGGCCCGTGACGTGAGTGCTTGCTGCACCGGCGCCGTGCACGCCGCGCACTATGGCTCTAGGGTCCTCATCGCCCTAGGAGCTAGATGCACGCTGCGCCAAGCCTTACATGGAGCAGCACCATAGGAGAAGCAGCAAGCCAGAGGTAGAAGAAGGAGGCTGCTAGTGGGCCCTAGACCCACGTGTCAGCAGGTGAAACCACTATTCATTAGCGTGCATCTAGCAATTTTTCGGGAGTCTGATCTCGAGTGCCCCTAGCCGTGGATAAAACCGTGTTTGCCCATATCTCTCCCTAGGTGTACCAATTATTGGTTCCCAACTCGTTCGAATCTCACCAAAGGGTTAAAATTTACCCAAAGGTTTTTCCCCAGAGTGGTTATCCTTTCATTTGTGTTGTAACCCTAGGAATCTCGAGTAAGAGATTCTTGTTAAGGGGGGGAAGGTTTGTAATAGCCCCAAAATTGGGTTATCAATTTTTGAGCTGTTATTCCTTCCTCGCACTCATTTTCAAAATCTTTCTCCTGAGTTTGTTGGATGACTCTAATAATTATTGTCATTTCCAACCTTTCAAAAACCTTGCTCGTGTCTTTGTCAGTGGGCAAGACCTCTTTTGCATCATCTCAAATCCTCTCAAACCCTAATTCCAAATTTTTGGAATTTGAATGTGGCCTCTGTGATTACAAAGGAGCCATCATTTTCCTTGATTTGTTGATCATCCCATCTATTCCCAGAGACCCTCCTATCCTTCTAACCCTTGGATATGCAAAAATATTGCTAACTCTTATGCAATATTTTTGAATATTGATTTATTCCTTTCCTTGCCTTTTCGAGGAATAAAATCCAAAGGCATCACTAGCCATCCCCTAAATTTACGTGAATTGGTGGAGTTGATCTTTATGCCTAATCTAAGCTCTGGCAAAGATATTGGCCATAATTAAATAAGGAAAATTGCCTTTTTCTTATTTTAAGCCAATATTGCATTTCTGCCATTTTTCAAAGGAGCTACTATTTTTATAGCAAGGAAAATTCCCAAATAATTTGTGGAGCTTGTACCTGCTATATCTTCACCATTTCCATCCAAACCCATGCTCCAAAGATCATAATTTGAGCACATGATCCAATGCAAGTTTCTGCCCTCTCTGATATTTTTGCAAATGAAATTCTTTATTCCTAATTCCAATTGAGCTGCAATTTGGCAGGGTGATTAACCTTGATAAATCACCCATGGATACCAAAGATGAGCTCAATCCATTCATCCTAGCCCCCTATGCAATTTTTCAACGTTACTGACCAGATGGCATGCTTGTGAAGGAAGTACATTCATAGAGTTTCCAAGTGGGGTGAAACTTTTCCATCTTCTCAAGTATCTCAAATCATTAGTCTCCACCTAAATTCAGTTCATTCCATTGAACTATGTGAGCACAGGAGCAATTCTTTGATTCTATCCAAATTTTCAGTCTGTGAAGCAAGTATATTTTAACTTGCTCCATTATGCTTGAAAATATTCCTAAGTCTTATCCTATCTATATAAACTCTCTCCACAAAGTTTTGGCTCAGTCCATTACAGAATTTGCCCTGCGCAATTTTTCCAAAATTTTGTCGAGAGAGATGCTTTGTGAAGCAAGTGCTATTTTGGTTCATCCAAATTGCATGAAACTCCTTGGGCCTCTTCATATCATCAAATAATTGGGCCATGCATAATTCCAGCTCTATCAAATCAACTATGTGAGTGCATCATCCTAAACTCTAATTCTGTCCATGGTGGTGCATTCTACATCAACTATCATTTTTATTCATCCTTATGAGCTAATAATTTGTAGAAGTGATCATGTTAGTGTATGATTACACCATGCCTCTTCCTGTGCTTTTCTCCCTGTAGCACAAACACCTTGCTGCAGCAATGTTTTGGATCATCCTGTAGATCCCTCCTATGCCCCTACACCAAGTTGTTACTGCCTTGGAACTAAGGGTAGCAAGGTCTATTTCCCAGACATGATTTGGCCGCTCGGAGCGCGCCGTTTGCACCAGTGCTCGCGGTGACCACGGGGCAATGCAAGCCAAATCGGTGGTCTAGCCACTTTTCTCGTCGTCATCCTTGCTCCGGCTGGTTCTGGTTTGTCCAATCGAGTCACACAGCTTAGCATCATTGTCGCCGTGTGCCTTGACCTGTTTCCCCTTCGTTTGCTTCCTCGTTGAGCCGTTGTCATTGCAGCATAGTTCCTGTCCGTGAGCTCGTCGCCTTCCTCGCTCTTGTCCCCGTCTACCTCTCGTCCGCGAGCATCCCTCGTCTCCGTGACCCCCTAGCACTCGTCCGCGTCCCCCTCGTCACCTTCCAGCCGCTCCCCGTGACCCTTGGCCGGCGTGCGCATCGCCGGTGCACGGACACGTAGCGGCGCCATGTGTCACCTCGCCCCTTCCCCTAGAGCTCTCCCCCGTGACTATATAAGCAGCCCTCGAGGTCTCTCGCAGCTCACAACCCCTCCCAAGCCTCTCCCCCGAGCTCCCGAGCCTCTCTGGCCCCTCCCCATTGCAATGGCCTCCGCCTCGGTTCTTCTTTGATTCTAGTGAACCGAAGCCCCTCTCCTCCGTCTTCCACCTCTAGTAGGTCACCTAGCCACCATAGCCTCTCCCGCAGCCCTCCGTTAGTCGCTGGAATCGCCATGGCCTCGTCCTCTTTCTTCGGCCAAAGCCCCGCCCACCACGGCCATGTTCCTGTCCTGCCCGTTGCTCCCTGGCTTTCGAACGATCGGAGAACAGTTGCGCCTCGCCGCCCTGAATGCTCCGGTGGTCTGAGCTCCACCGGAAGCGGCCGGAGCTGGCCAGGCGAGCGCCGACGCTGGCGGCCCGTCTCTGTTCTGCGGGCGTGGGTCGAGGGAAGAAGATGGAGGCGAGAGGAGAGAGAAGAGCTATGGTGGGCCCCACCTATAAGCTCCACAAGGCCCGGCCCTGCCCTCGCCGTCGTGGTTAAGTGGAGACTGAGGGAGTCCTGGATTAGGGGGTCTCCGGATAGCCGGACTATATCCTTTGGCCGGACTGTTGGACTATGAATATACGAGATTGAAGACTCTGTCCCATGTCCAGATGGGAATCTACTTGGCGTGGAAGGCAAGCTAGGCAATACGGATATGTATATCTCCTCCTTTGTAACTGACCTTGTGTAACCCTAGCCCCCTCCGGTGTCTATATAAACCGGAGGGTTTAGTCCGTAGGACAACATACAATCATACCATAGGCTAGCTTCTAGGGTTTAGCCTTTCTGATCTCGTGGTAGATCAACTCTTGTAATACTCATATCATCAAGAACAATCAAGTAGGACATAGGGTATTACCTCCATCAAGAGGGCCCGAACCTTGGTAACCCTAGCCCCCTCCAGTGTCTATATAAACCGGAGGGTTTAGTCCGTAGGACAACATACAATCATACCATAGGCTAGCTTCTAGGGTTTAGCCTTTCTGATCTCGTGGTAGATCAACTCTTGTAATACTCATATCATCAAGAACAATCAAGCAGGACATAGGGTATTACCTCCATCAAGAGGGCCTAAACCTTGGTAAACATCGTGTCCCCTGCCTCCTGTTACCATCCGCCTTAGACGCACAGTTCGGGACCCCCTATCCAAGATCCGCCGGTTTTGACACAGACAGAGACGAACTCCACCGAGTACGCCTTCCCTTAACCGAAAGTGTATTCGCTTCTTATTTGGGCCAAAATGCGCTTTCCTCTCTGGAAAGCGTATTTCGGGGAAATGCGCGTTCTCTTTAAACTACCAGGGACCTGTTTGTAACAGCTATTTTTGCAGATTAGTCCCTGAACTTTAAACGGTCGTATCTTTTTACGCGTAACTCCAAATGAGGTGAATCCAAATCCCACTTCTTCGTATCGTCGAGCCCGTTCTGTTGGTCACACTTTCACCATGTTTGCACATTCTGAAAATGAGCACTTTTCCCTTGCACATAAACAGCCCCTCCGAGAGAGATCTGTTTCTGGCAACTCTTTCCGCGATCGTTCCGCACTTTTTTCCGGAGTAATCCTCGACCCCCAGGCAAGCCAACCTCTTATCATGAGCCTTGAACTTGCATGTTGACTTTGCTTGCACCTCATGTGTGTGTTTAGTTGTAGTAGTTTTCTTGTTTGTTTCGTCTGCGGTTGTTTTGGTCATGCTATATGTTTTGCTATCTGTTTTGCATGCTTATGCTTTCATGAAATAAGTTGACATGCTAGTTTGCTATTGTGACTGATAATATCATGCCTCTGTCTAGTTTAGTTTCATGTTAGTAGTATCGATGTTATGATAATTCTATTGCACTGATAAGTTTGCTAGTACCTTGGATTGCCATGTTTCGCATGCTATCACTGTTCTTTTGAAATGCTTGATGTTTTGTTACGGCATCAGTATGTTGCATATTAGTTATTGCATTCCTGTTAATAATGCTCACATGATGATTGATGATGGAGAAGTTAATAATATGACTTAATAACAAACCTCCTCCGTCATCACTGGCATATCATAGTGCCACCCAAGTCGAGCTTTCTCCATTTTTTTCCATGATGGTGGCCGTTGGTGTCCTTGGTAGACATGGGGCCACCCAGGACTGAACCACAACGGGGTGTTGGTCGGAGTGGCCGGGAGAGTGTCATGGCAGTAGCTCAGTTTTGTTGGAACGCTTTGGTCCGCATGTATGGGAGTGCGAGGCTAGGGTTACGTGGTGTGGGTAAAGTGCGCTACCTCTACAGAGTGTATTCAATCTATCGATAGCCGCGTCCTCGGTCATGGGCAAAAGTTCATAGTAGGTCACACAATCGGATCTTGGTCGAAGTGGAGGATAACCCTGCTAATAACTTGTGTGATAATTAAAATGTGATAAATCGTCTGATGACTTGGACTATGGGAAAATCATGAGAAGCCACGATGATGTGTTGATATGACCCCGAGACGAGGTCTCGGTAAGTCATGCGTGTGCTCAGAGGAGCCGCGGTAGAGTATGTGATGTTGCATAAGGTTAATACATCATGCCTTCACGGGAGGTAACTGATAGTTTATTTTAAGCACAGTTTCATGATGCCATGCCATGTTTTGATATGCTATGATTTCTTGTTGATATGGTAGGAGTAAATTTGATATGCCATGCTAGTAGATGCTATGATGTTGTTCATGCTTAGTTGATTTATGATTCTAGTTAATATCATGCCATGCTTAGAAATTGTCTTGAAGTAGACTGTTGCATATGCTTGGTTCTTGCTTTGTCATTTGTTTGTTTGGATGCTATGTATTTGGTTGTCTTGCAAGTACATTCAATGTACTGACCTGGCGTGTCATGCCAGTTTTGTAGGTCGTGCCCTACTTGTTTGCTTGTTTCGTCATGCTAGGCCATAATCTTGCCAATCCTGTGAGTTGTGGAGCCCAGCCAGAGTCGATGAGCTGCCAAACCAAGACTTCCACCTCCATTTAAATAGACTTCCGCTGCCATTTAAGTAGCCTTAGGGCTATGCCAGATAATTGTATTCATCAATGATGTAATCCTATACACATGTATTTTATGAATATTATTGTACCTAGAATGCTGTATCATGGACCTGTCGTGCGTCAAGTGTTATCCTGGGCTGACGTGGGAAGGCCCCTACCCCTTGCGGATCGGGGTGCTACAAGGAATGCAGTTTACTTGTAAGTTTTGGAATCAGTTAAACCAAAGTTTGGGTACCAGGCTAGAGTTCAGTACAGCCTTTCATCCGCAGATAGATGGGCAGACCGAGAGAGTCAATCAGATTCTGGAGGACATGTTGAGAGCTTGTGTTCTAGATTATGGATCTAGTTGGGATGATAATTTGCCTTACGCAGAGTTCTCGTATAACAACAGCTACCAAGCTAGTTTGAAGATGGCCCCTTTTGAAGCTTTGTATGGAAGGAGGTGTAGGACACCATTGATGTGGGATGAAGTTGGAGACCAACAATTGTTCGGACCAGATTTAATTAGAGAGTCTGAGTAGAAGGTCAAGTTGATTCGTGATACACTGAAGATAGCCCCGGTCCAGACAAAAGAGTTATGCCGATACTAAACGCAAGGAGGTAACAATTGAAGTCGGAGACATAGCATACCTTTGTGTGTCACCACTTTGAGGAGTTAAACGGTTGGAGTCAAAGGAATGTAGACGCCACGATTTGTGGGGCCATACAGAGTCTGGGAACATATGGGTGAATTTGCCTACCAGTTGGAATTACCTGAATGTTTGTCAAGAGTTCATGATGTGTTTCACGTCTCCCAGTTGAAGAAGTGCCATGCAGAGATGGCTGATATTCCTCCGAGAGATATGGTGCCCCTATAAGCAATTCAGTTGGAGAGTGATCTGACTTATGAGGATAAACCCGTCAAGATTCTCGAGTTTGCCAACCGAGTTACTCGAAGCAAGGTCATCAAGTCTTGCAAAGTTCAGTGCAGTCACCATGCCGAGGAGGAAGCCACCTGGGAACGAGAAGAAGACCTCCGGAAGGACCACCCACACCTTTTTGCTAGCCAACCCGAATCGCGAGGGCGAGATTCATCTTGGGGGTAGGTTTGTAACATCCCAATTCTCAATTTGGATGCTATTTAGATCATTCACATGCATTCATCATTTGAGTAATTTTGGAATTCGTTTTATTTGAATTTTGATCCTAGAAACATTAAGCAACTCAAGGACCAATTGAGAGAGTTGGAGCTTTTCTCAAAAATCCATTTTTTTAGTTTTCAAAATTGGCAAATTGGATCAAAGAGATTTATTCAAAATATTATTCCAATAATTTCAAATAAATAAAATAATGAGAGAAGATAATATGACTTCTTCAAAAACAGTAAAGAAATGTTGGAAATTTATTTTGAATAAATATTTATTTTATTTTATTTTATTGCGTGTTTATTTATTTCTTTGTACTAAACAGCTTATTTTATTTTTATCAATTTAGGTCCAGAAAAATGTTCACATTAGTCCAAATATTAGGAGGGAATTATGTGAATTTTTATGGAATTTTTAAAAATAATTTTGTTATTTTTTTCGTATTTTTTCGTCTCTGGAAATATGTTTAAAAAAATATTTTTGGACTAAACTGGGCCGAAGCCCAGCCGGCCTAAGCCACCACCGCCCTCGTCCCCATCGCCGAGCCGGCCTCCGGCCAGAGTCTGAGCCGCTCCCGCCCCGACCTTCCCTTCCCCAAGGCAAGCCCCCCTCGGGCCTTTATAAGCTGTCGCCCCACCGCCTCCTCCTCATTAGCCACCGCCGCCGCGACCGCCCGCCGCCGACGCCCGCGCCGCTGAAAGCCGCTGCCGCCGCCGCCGACATCTTACCCCGCCTCGCCTCGCCATCGCTGGACAGTCGTCGTCACCGCCGACGTCGAACTGTCCGAACCGGTAAAAGCCGCCACCGGTCCAGTTTTATTTTAGTTTACTGTTTTTTGTTCTCGTTTCTCTTTTCTTTTCAGTTCGATCTACTTAGCGAATGCTCACCGGTTTAGATCTGTTAACGAACGGTTTCGTTCGGTAGTCTCTCGTAGCGGACGTTCGTCCAATAGATTTTTGTTTTTCCGTTTATTTTTGGCCAGGGACCCGTCCATAATTATTTTCTTCGCAGGTTAGTCCCTGTTGTTCAAACGGTTACAACTTTTTGCTCGTTTATCCGAATCCAATGAAACCAACTCCAAATGCTTCGTTATGATCCCCTCTATCCAAATAACCAACTTAAACATGTTTTTGAAAGATTAAAATTTGGTTTCAAACAGATTTTAATTAGAACTTCTTTTGATCGTCACTTGAGTTTCGTAATTCCGATTTAGTTGATTCTCTTTGCAAATCGAAGTTCTTGACCTAAACTTTCTGTTAAGATCTTTTTATTTGGTTTTCTTTTCATCTTCATGCTTGAGTGCTTATGTATGCTATTGTTTGTCTATGATAGATTTTCTGATGTGCGAAGCTTGCTACTACGAAACTCTAGGGTTTCCCGATCATAAGCAAGGCTAGTTACACTTTGATCATACCCTTTTATTACCCGGTTTTTATGCATTAGTTACACCCTCAAACATTGCATGAGTAGGATTGGGAACATGTGGTTATTGCTATGTAGTTCATGAGGTAGGAACCTATGATCCTTGAAACACCCGAGAATATACGTTATGCTCATATTGCTTAGCCATGCTCTTAGACGGGGCTTGGTATGTGAGAATCATGCAAGTTGTGAGAGATAATAACTAAGGGAAACTTAAGGTGGCTACTTTAATACACATCCAGTGTTGTCCTAGGAGATCCCGGGGTACCCGTGTGATCATCCTATGGAATGCCACCCAGGCTCAAAGGGATCATAAGATTATTCATGCTTAGAAACTTCCATGTGCAGCCACAAGCCATTATGGGCTCTGGCATAGCTAAGTAAGTTGTGGGAAACCTTTCCATGATGGGCTAGCAGATGTAGGGGAATTGTAGGTGTACCGGCCTATCTATCGGTTAAGGGGACCTCTTCAGAAAGGCTATAGGTCTCGATCTTCCGATCATGGATGCGGTCGAGTCTTGTGGGGAAAAGTGCGCAAACCTCTGTAGAGTGTACAAACTAATCATGATTAGTCGTGTCCCTGGTTATGGACATTTTGAGTATCTAGTATTTGAGTTATTGGTTCATCTCATCACTTTTCTTAATAATTTTTTTGGGTTATTATTACTATTGTTACCTGATAATTTTGGGATTGAGTTGGGGTTACCTTCTCAATATTGGCATAAAATTGGTAGTAAATAAAATCTATTCTTTTTTGTAGGGAAAAATTAGCTTTATGCAAATGTTAAACTTAGAGCCTTCACGAGCCAAATATGCATGTAGTGATAGCTATTATTCATCATTGTTCTATAGTGTGATCTTGCCAGCATATTTCATGTGCTGACCTACACGGCTGCAACGTCTCATGTTACAGATTTTTCAGACGAGGATTAAGGTGCGATAGGTCGTTGTCTAGCACTTAGTTTTGCCGTGGAGTTGGATGGACTCATTTACCTTCGAAGCTTCCGCAGTTATTTTATTAGATGGCCTTCAGCCATATTATTTTAATAATCACTCTTTATGAGTACCATGATGTAATAAGTGTGTGATTGAACTCTGTTATAATTCATCGAGTATTGTGTGTGTCAGCATACCGTTCCAGGGATGACACTTAAGCACAGAGACTTCGATCCATTGGGATCGGGTCGCTACATGGTGGTTCACACTTTATTCATGGTGCTTTCCGTAAAATGCTTGCCAAGTATGATGTTAGCCATAGAATTGCATCACCTTATCATCCTCAGTCTAGTGGTCAAGTTGAACTTAGCAATAGAGAAATAAAATTAATCTTGCAAAATACTGTAAATAGGCCCCGAAAGAATTGGTCTAAGAAATTAGATGATGCACTTTGGGCTTATAGAACAGCATATAAAAATCCCATGGGTATGTCTCCTTACAAAAATAGTTTATGGAAAAGCTTGTCATTTGCCTCTTGAATTAGAACATAAAGCATATTGGGCAATCAAAGAACTCAACTATGATTTCAAACTTGTCGTTGAGAAGAGGTTTGATGTTGCTTAAAGCTACGTCGGTATTTCCTCAAAGAGGAAGGGATGATGCAGCACAGCGGTGGTAGGTATTTCCCTCAAATATGAAACCAAGGTTATCGAACCAGTAGGAGAACCAAGCAACACAATGTAAACAGCACCTGCACACAAATAACAAATACTCACAACCCGACGTGTAAAAGGGGTTGTCAATCCCTTTCGGGTAGCGGTGCCAGAAATTGGCACATGGATGGGAAAAAGTTGTAAATATCGATATATTGAACGCCAAATAAAATAAATTGCAGCAAGGTATTTTTGTATTTTTGGTTTAATAGATCTGAAAATAAAATCAAAGGAAAAATATATCGCAAAGGCAAATAATATGAGAAAGAGACCCGGGGGCCATAGGTTTCCCTGGTGGCTTCTCTCAAGAAAAATAGCAAATGGCGGGTAAGCAAATTACTGTTGGGCAATTGATAGACCTTCAAATACTCATGAAGATATCCAGGCAATGATCATTATATAGGCATCACGTCCAAGATTAGTAGACCGACTCCTACCCGCATGTACTACTATTACGCCACACATCGACCGCTATCCAGCATGCATCTAGTGTATTAAGTTCATGGAAAAACAGAGTAATGCAATAAGAACAATGACATGATGTAGACAAGATTTATCTATG
The DNA here is from genome assembly GCF_056163025.1 of Triticum urartu. NCBI lineage: Eukaryota > Viridiplantae > Streptophyta > Magnoliopsida > Poales > Poaceae > Triticum > Triticum urartu. Next base: position 447,930,265 of record NC_141876.1, read on the forward strand.
TAGAGATAGACCCCATCGTTTTATCCTTAGTAGCAAGGATACATACATGTCGGTTCCCCTTCTGTCACAGGGATCAAGCATCGTAAGATCGAACCCACTACAAAGCACCTCTTCCCATTGCAAGGTAAATAGATCAAGTTGGACAAACCAAACCCAAATATCGGAGGAGAAATACGAGGTTATCAGAAATCATGCATATAAGAGATCAAAGAAACTAAAATAACTTTCATGGATATAAAAAGATAGATCTGATCATAAACTCAAAGTTCATCTGATCCCAACAAACACACCACAAAAAGAGTTACATCATATGGATCTCCAAGAGACCATTGTATTGAGAATGAAAAGAGAGAGGAAGCCATCTAGTTACTAACTACGGACCCAAAGGTATACAAAGAACTACTCACGCATCATCAGAGAGGCACCAATGGAAGTGGTGAACCCCTCCATGATGGTGTCTAGATTGGAACTGGTGGTTATATACTCTACGGCGACTGGAATTGATTTTTGTTGACTCCCCTAGGGTTTCTAGAATATTGGGGTATTTATAGAGCAAAGAGGCGGTCCGGGGCACCCAAGGTGGGCACAACCCACCAGGGCATGCCTGGGCCTCCTGGCGTGCCCTGGTGGTTGTGCTCTCCTCGGAGCACCCCCCCAGGCGCAGCCTTGGCCCATTAGGTGTCTTCGGATCCATAAAAAATCTCCGTAAAGTTTAGCTGCATTTGGAATCCGTTTGGTATTGATTTTCTGTGATGTAAAAAAACATGCAAAAAACAGCAACCGGCACTTGGCACTATGTCAATAGGTTAGTACCAAAAAATGATATAAAATGACTATAAAATGACTATAAAACATCCAAGATTGATAATATAATAGCATGGAACAATAAAAAATTATAGATACATTGGAGACGTATAAGCATCCCCAAGCCTAACTCCTACTCGTCCTCGAGTAGATAAGTGATAAAAACAGAATTTTTGATGTCGAATGCTACCTATCATGTCATATCTTATTTCTTTTCTTTATAGCATGGACATTTGGACTTTTATATTGTTCAAAGCAATAGTCTAGTTTTGACATGATAACTTAAATACTCAAGCATATCAACAATCAACTACGTCTTTCAAAATATCAACGCTAAAATAAGCTATCCCTAGCCCATCATGCTCAAGCATTCATCCATTCATGAAACACACTCGCATATTAAGTACACTCAATGCTCAAGTACGATCATAGTGCCTCCTAGTTGGTGCTTTTATAAGAGGAGATGGAGACTCAAATTCAAAATAAAAATTGCATAAAGTAACAGAAAGGCCCTTCGCAGAGGGAAGTTGGGATTTGTAGAGGTGCCAGAGCTCAAAGCGAAAAACTTAGAGATAAAAACATTTTGGGAGGTGTGTCCTTCCCACCAACGAAAACGACTTAGAGCTCCCAACACTTTCCATGCTAGATATATCATAGGCGGTTCCCAAACAGAAAATAAAGTTTATTCCTTTTTCCACCATACTTTCACTTTCCATCGCTAACTGTATCCACGGGTGCCTTCCATACCAACACTTTCCAAAGAATTTATTATTTGAGAACATAAAGTAAATTCATTTTTCATTTCAGTACTGGGCATCCCTAATACCTTTGCCTTACTCTCGTGCAATGACAAGTGAATAAACACTCATCGTGAGAATAACACATCTAGCATGGAAAATATTAGCCACCCCTCACTGCTCCGCGAGTGAAACAAACACACAAAAGAGAAGTTTAGTTTGAAAATTAAAGATGGCACATACAAATTTTCTTACAACGGCAAAAGAATACCTCATATAGGTAGATATAGTGGACTCATGTGGCAAAACTGGTTTAAAGGTTTCGGATGCACAAGTAGTGATCATACTTAGTGCAAAATGAAGGTTAGCAAAAGATTGAGAAGCGACCAACCAAGAAAAGAATAATCTCATAAGCGAGCATTAAGCATACTTAACACCGAATAATGCACCACAAGTAGGATATAATTTCATTGCATAATTATTGACTTTCGTGCTTGCATAGGGAATCACAAACTTTAACGCCAATGTTCTTACTAAAGCATAATTACTCATCAACATAACTCACATATCACATCATCATACCTCAAAACTATTACTAAGAATCAAGTTTATTTTGTCCAATGATCTTCATGAAAGTTTTTATTATATCCTTCTTAGATATCTATCACTTTGGTACTAATTTTCATACGTTGCTTTTGATAAGCTCAAACAAATATAAGTGAAGATCATGAGCATAAACTTTCTTTCTTTCAAATTAATTTAAGTGAAGCAAGAGATAATTTCTTAAATTTTTTACTAACTCTCAAATAAATCTAAGTGAATCAAGAGAGCATTTATTCAAAAATAGTAAAGCACACCATGGTCAAAAAGATATAAGTGAAGCACTGGAGCAAGTGCATAGTTCATAAAAATTTAACTAAAGCATAGAGAGCAATTCTAACAAGTCATGACATAATTTTGGCTCTCTCAAATAGGTGTGTCCATCAATAAATCAAGACTAAAAACATAAAATATAGCAAGCAAAGACTCATATCATACAAGACGCTCCAAGAAAAACACATAGTATGTGACAAATAAAAATATAGCTTCGAGTCAAATATCGATGGTCGTTAGAAGAAAGATTGGATGCCACTCGAGGGCATCCCCAAGCTTAGTTGCTTGCTCTCTTTTGGATAATAGCTTGGGATGTCAGGGCATCCCCAAGCTTAGGCTCTTCTTACCCCTTATTCCTTCATCCATCATAAGATAACCCAAAACTTGAAAACTTCAATCACACAAAAGTCAACAAAAACTTTCGTGAGATCCGTTAGTATAAGAAAACAAATCACTACTATAAGTGCTGTAGTAAACCAATTCATATTTTGTTATTGCATTATATATACTGTATTCCAACTTTTCTATGGCAAAAACTCATCAAAGAAATCCATAAAGCCATCAAAACAAATACACAACACAAAGAAAATAGAATCTGCCAAAAACAGAATAGTCTGTAGAATTTGGGTATTTCGAATACTTCTGCAACTCCAAAAACTGTGAAAAATTAGGATGGCCTGAGAAATTTGTACATTGAACTACTGCAAAAGTATTGGGTATTTTTATCGCTCTCTGATTAAAAATGATAATTATTTTTGCGAGCGCAAAAGTTTCCGTTTTTTCAACAAGATCAAACAACTGTCACCCAAGAAGATCCTAAAGGCTTTATTTGGCACAAACACAATCATAACAGTAGCATAATTGTGCAAATACTCAAGAAGAGGAAGCAAAAAGCAAAAATAAATTATATTCATTGGGTTGCCTCGCAACAAGCGCTATAGTTTTACGCCCTTAGCTAGGCATAAGGTAAGGATCTACGTTTTATCATCCTTCTTCTTAATTCCCTTAGAGTTATTTTAATCATGGGGCTTTGTAAAAACAACATAAAACATATTGTCCATAGAAACCTTAGCATTATTAAGTTTCCCATTATTGGAGATATTACCTAGAGGCAATCATGTATGATGATATTTCCTATGTGTTTATGAATAAAGATAGTCCTTGGACATTATCAATGATGTGTATCAGCAAGTACGTGACTTGTTTGTGGGACTATGCATTGTATGATGAATGTCCTAAATGGTCCGTGGTCGAAAGGGCTATGTGGACGTGCAACTGACTAGACTAGCATATGACACAGTCGATGGCTTGGTCTCACTAGCCATCGAGCACTGGATGCTAATCGGATAATGGACTCGGAAGGATCTGGTCGGATTCGACGTAGTTGGATCCGAGCTGAGATAAGGTCCAAGTCAGACAGACCCAACTATGAGATGCAGCGATATGTCATCTGTGAGTCTCTAGTACAGTGTATGTTCTATGTCCTAAGACCTGAGCTGGCGCATGTACCCGGGATGGTGACAGACATGCTTTGGGCCAACCAAATGCTACTCCATGACTGGGTAGTTTCAAAGGTAGGTTTCGAGCTTGTCTAGACCCATGTTGCGAGACATGGTCGACCAAGATGGGATTTTCCCATCCGATCAGGAGAGATATACTCTGGCCCCTCGTGTGATCCGACCAAGATAAGCATGGCCATGCGATTAGGATTATGAGATAATCCGGTTTGTGGTCGACATCACTGGAACGAGAAAGAGGTCGGGCTAGCACAAGGATGACATACTCGCCTTGAGCCCAACAATATATATTGTGTGGCAAAGGGAACAGATGTGTGATGTATGGCTTCGTCTAACCAGCTTCATTGGACACTTGGAGTCGGCACGTTTTGCTAGAGGCCGCTACCGACCAGCTGAGTCGGTTGTGATATGACCCGCGACCAAGTGAACGAGAACCTAATGGGTCGCGCGCTTAAGGGAAGGAACCTGTGAGGCCCGGTCCAACTCCATGAGTCAGAAGTGATCCTACTCGGACTCGGATCCAGGCCGAACAGATTTTGGGATTTAGGCTCCCTGCGAGGCCAAAGTGTTGAGCCCGTGACAGACGCCTATATAAAGTAGGGGTGCGGCACACTCATGAGATTGATCGCTTCGGCGCTGTCACTAGGGTTTACATGTGTTGCGAATAGCCACCTCCACTCGCCGCCGACTGTGTGATCGGACCTAGCAGTCCACCGCATGGTGCTCCTCCTACATGCGTGGATACCGTTAGAGGCACTGCACTTGCGCCGCTCCGGCGAACCTGTATGTGGGAACCGATGACCGGCTGTTCAAGGGAGATCAGACGAGGAGGAGAAGGTCCATGCGGACGCGCTGCCCCAACTCTTCTTCCGCTGCATAGCACTACGCGTCTAGTGGTAACGATCCATGATCCATCTCCCGTAGCATGTTCCTGTTGTTCCGCACATAGGAATTTTTTAATTTTCAGTCGATGCACCCTACCGTAGAACCCAACAGTGGTATCGGAGCCTCTGCTATAGGATTTTAATTCGGATTGTATGCATATTAGATATGTGGAGGCGATAGATGAGATCTGTTGTCATTGATGAGGTTGGATGTGTGCATGGTTGATGAGATCAATTGCACATGGGGATCGATGTGGCTATGTTTTCTGATGATCGGAGTCGATGAGGTCATGACACAACCTACCCCTACCGGTCGGTATCCACCATCGGGGTTAACAGTGAAACATAAATCCGAATCGGAGTCACGATGATCGATAAGATCGGTCAGATCGAAAAATTCGGTGTGATCGGAGTTCAGGTGTGATCGAGACCGCCGTGTGCGTAGCGCCTTGTATCTCGTACACGATCACTCAAACCGGTAAAATGCGGTTCTATGCGTAACTTTGTTTTGCAGGTTTGATGTGAATAGTATGGCTCATGTGTATGTGATGCATGTGTGTAAATTATACATGGCCTGCATGTCATGTTTGTCAGCCGGCAGGAGCCAAAGTGCTATCATTATATTGTATAACAACCTGCGTGTCGACTTGTGACTCTATGTAAAATTCATTAGTTCTAGTAGTTGGATAATAGAGATCAGGTTGGTGGCTTGGCGTCCCAGCGTGGCAAACAAGATGGCGTTCCTAGATGGTCATCGGAGTCGGAGCCGACCCGGAAGAACATCCATGAAGGAGCCATGCTATTTCACAGTATATGTTTATTTACGATTGTTATGCTTCTTTTTTATATGCATGTTAGAATGGTAGAAAGATCCCTCGTTAATATCAAGCAATTTGCCATCCCCGATTTTGCACCTTCGCACGTCAAGTACGTCTACTAGTGGACTCATAAAATTGGGGTGCTGCTAGGTGTCCTTCAACTAAAGGGTTCGTGTCGGACACGGACATGCACTACAGCAGGTTAACTTGACAAGGCTATCAAAACGGTTTTGGGCCTTGTGGCAAAGAAGGTTGGGGCCAGGGTATGAGATAACTAACTTGACAAGGCTATAAAAACGGTTTTGGGCCTTGTGGCAAAGAAGGATGGGGCCGGGGTATGAGATACCTAACTTGACAAGGCTATCAAAACGGTTTTGGGCCTTGTTGCAAAGAAGGTTGGGGCCGGGATTCATGGAACAAAAAATCTACTACTGCCCCAATTACTAATGTAAACTGAAGAAAGACTTAACTTGTTGACATACATGAGAGGGATTCCAGAACAAAAAATTAGTACTGCTCCAAATACTACTGTAAACTAAAAGAAATACTTAATTTGCAAACATACATGAGAGGGATTCAGGGAAGAAGCACAACTTGCACACCCACGTATAGGAACACCAGCCGTACATGAGAGATTCAGGGAACAAAAAAACTCACCCTGAACGCTGGATGTTTGTTGTGTTCATCACCTCCTTGGCAGCGTCATGGTCCTCTTATGGGCCTGCGCTCATCGACCGACACTTCGGTGCTGTCGTTCTCCAGGTCCTACGGGCAGCAACGCTATTGTAGGTCACGCCGCTCCGCATAGGTGTGCTCTACATCGTAGCTCAGAGACTTGCGCCGCCCGCTATTGTATCTGTGTGCGAGAAGAAGTCGAGGCGGAGGGTCGAGGGGATTTGGAGTTGGGCTGCGACTGTACAATGGCGTTGAAAGCTGAAGTGTTGCATGCCTGCGCCATATGTAGAGGTAAAAGCTGGCGGTGCTGGAGGCTGCATCTAGGGTTGTGGTAGTAGTAGGCCGAGATGGAGATGGTCTGGTGATTAATGGTGAGTTGTTGAACGAGGAGATACAAAAAATGAGAAGAGGCAGAGTAAGTTACGATGGGGACTGGGGAGGGATTATACACTTTATCTTTTCCCTTTTTCTATAAATAAAAATCCATTGAAACATGGGATCGCGGGGATTACTGAATTTTGACACACATGTCATACTATCGGGTCGGGTTCGGGTATATCCATGGATACACAATTATATCCATGCCCTATCCACGAGTAATCAGGTCGGGTTCGGGTGCTGCCCATGGGCATAAAAACGTATCCAAACCCTACCCATTGAGGTCGGGTATCCATGTCCATGGATAAAATTGCCATCCTTAGATACCTTCCCGACTGACAGGAGTCGTATGGAGATAAGATTAGCAAGGAGTTGCTTATCGGATAGGCATGTTGTCTAGCAGTGATGCTAAAGCTCACTAGTCGCATGTGCTAGTCGGATCCTGAATCACTGAGAGTTTGCGGAGGGATGCCAACTTCAGTGGGAGTATTTCTGTTTAAGGCTAGAATTACTCTACATAAACACATTGCTTAGTGATTGCATATTTTCTATTGTAGATCAATGGCACCACCTGCTCAACCCAACTTTGCATTGAAATCAATTCTGGAAAAGGATAAACTTAATGGAACAAACTTTACCACTTGGTATAGAAATCTGAGAATTGTTCTCAAGCATGATAAAAAGGAACATGTTCTAGAGGATCCACTTCTAGAGGAACCTGCCGATAATGCTAGTGCCACAACTAAGAATGCCTACCAGAAACTCATTGATGAATCAACGGAGATCAGCTGTCTGATGCTGGCTTGTATGGAGCCTGATTTGCATTAGCATTTTGAAAATGTTGAGGCTTATGATATGATCGAGAGTCTCAAGAGCATGTTTCAGACACAGGCTAGGACCGAAAGGTTCAACGTCTAGCGATCCTTTATGGATTGCAAGCTGAAGGAAGGTGATCCACTGAGCCCACATGTTATCAAGATGGTCGGATATGTGCAAGCTTTGGATCAGTTTGGCTTCCCGCTCTTGGATGAGCTGACTACTGATGCAGTTCTGGGTTCTCTTCTGCCCAGCTATGGGACGTTCATCTCGAACTATCATATGCATGGCATGGATAAGAAGCTCACTGAATTGCATGGGATACTTAAGGTGGCAGAGCAGGATATTAAGAAAGGCATGCATCAAGTGTCGATGGTGCAGAAATCGGCTAAGTTCAGAAAGAGTTGGTCCAAGAAAAAGGCTAAGGCAAAGGGCACACAGACGGTAACCTCCGTTGCTGCGCCAAAGAGGAACTGTAGCAAGTGGCTTGCAGAGCATGGCAAGAAGGCCGGAAATGCTTCTTCGGGCAAAGGTACACTTGTTGGATATGTTATAGACATTTACCTTGCTGACGTACCTATTAGCTCTTGGGTACTTGATACCGGATCGGTTGTTCATATTTGCACCTTGATGCTGGGGCCGGTAAGAACTAGGCATGTGGCACAAGGGGAAATTGACATCAGGGTCGGCAACAAAGCAAGAGTTGCTGCGTTGGAGGTCGGCACGATGCAACTCTAGCTTCCTTTTGGATTTATTTTGGAATTGAATAATTCTTATTACATTCCTTCACTTAGTCGGAACATTATTTCTGCCTCATGCTTGATGAGTCACAGTTATGAGTTCAATTTAAAGGACAATCGTTGTTCGTTTTATTTGAATGGTATCTTCCACGGCTATGCACCCATTGTTGATGGGCTATTTACATCGAATCTAGAATAGGAACCGGTCTATAACGTGAATGTCAAGAGGCATAAGCCTAATGAGATAAATCGAACATACTTCTGGCATTGCCGGCGTGGACACATTAGTCTGAAACGCATGAAGAAGCTCCACTTCGTCCGACTTTGAGTCGTTCGAGACATGCGAATCATGCTTGCTGGGAAAAATGACTAAGTCTCCATTTGCAAAGAGTTGCGAGAGGGTGTCCGAGCTATTTGAACTTATACATAGTGATGTGTGTGGTCCAATGAGCACAACTGCCAGAGGTGGCCATCAGTACTTCGTGACTTTTACCGACGCCTTGAATAGATATGGATATATCTATTTGATGAGGCACAAGTCGGAAACTTTTGAAAAGCTCAAAGAGTTTCAGAACAAGGTTGAGAATCAGCTCGGCAAGACTATAAAACTTTTACAATCAGACCGTGGAGGTGAGTACATGAGCCAGGAGTTTGATGATCATCTGAAAAGCCGAGGTATAGTACCTCGGCTCACACCTCCGTGTATAACATAATGAAACGGCATGTCGAAATGGAGGAATAGGACCTTGTTGGAAATGGTCTGGTCAATGATGAGCAAATCAGATTTACCCTTGTCATTTTGGGGATACGCTCTAGAAACTGCAGCTTTCACACTTAACAGGGTATTATCAAAATCCATAGATAAGACACCACATGAGATGTGGACTGGGAAGTGTCCTAGTTTGTCTTTTCTAAAGATTTGGGGTTGTGAAGCATTTGTTAAGTGACTTATGTCAGGCAAGCTTACACCCAAGTCAGATAAATGCATATTTGTGGGATATTCGAGGGAACCCTTGGGATATAGCTTCTACAACCGGGAAGAGAACAAAGTGTTTGTTGCTCGAAACAGCTTTTTCCTTGAGAAAGAGTTTGTCAGTCGGGAGGCCAGTGGGAGGATGGTATGACTCGAAGAAATTCGAGTACCACTCGGGGATGGCTCGGTGAGTGATATGATCATATCGGAGTTGGTCGGGAACCTGTAGTGGAAGCGGCATCGGAACCATGGTTGTCAGAAAGATTGCGCAGAGTGCGTGATGTGTTGTTGCTAGAAAGCGATGAGCCGGCCACGTATGCGGAAGTGATGGTGAGCCTGGATTTCGAGGCATGGCTAGAGGCCGTGAGATCTGAGTTAAAGTATGGGACTTGGTTGATCGCCGCCTGGCATAAAGTCCATTGGCTGCAAATGGGTCTTTAAGAAGAAAACCGATGTGGATGGAAATTGTCAGATCCAGAAAGCTCGTCTTGTCGCTAAAGGTTATGGACAAGTTCAAGCAATTGACTACGATGAGACTTACTCATTGGTAGCAAAGCTGAAGACGGTGAGGATCTTACTAGCTATAGCTACATATTTCGATTACGAGATATGGCAGATGGATGTCAAAATGGCCCTCCTTCACGGAAATTTAACCGAGGACATGTATATTATATAGCCTGATGGTTTTGTCAATCCGACTAGCACTAGTAAGGTATGCAAGATCAAGAGATCCATTTGTGGGTTGAGGCAAGCATCTCGGAGTTGGAACATTCGTTTTGATGAGGTCATCACTGGTCTCGGTTTCATCAAAAGCGATGAGGAGGCTTGTTTATACAATTAGTTAAGTGGGACCTTGATTGTGTTTTTGATCTTGTATGTGGATGACATACTACTGATCAGAAATGATGTTTCGATGCTGAACTCGGTCAAGGAATCATTGAATGGCAAGTTTTCAATGAAGGACCTTGGTGAGGCAGTTTACATTTTAGGCATCAAGATCTATAGAGATAGATCGAGGAGGCTTCTCGGCTTGAGCCAATGCACGTACATAGATAAAGTGTTGAAGCGGTTCAACATGAGTGAGGTCAAGAAAGGGTTCTTCCCTGTCTCACATGGTATAAGGCTAAGCGAGACTCAGAGTCCTTCAACATCTAATGAGCGAAGCAGGATGAGTCGGATTCCGTATGCCTCGGCAATTGGATCCATCATGTATGGCATGATATGTACACGGCCTGATGTTGCTTTTGCAATGAGCCTAACAAGTAGATACCAGGCCAACCCAGGTGAGTGTCACTGGCAGCAGTAAAGACTATTTTGAAGTACCTGAAAAGGACTAAAGAGATGTTCCTAGTTTATGGAGCTGAGGAAGAGCTCGTCGTAAGAGGTTACCCCGATGCTAGTTTCCAAACCGATAGAGATGATTGCCTATCATAGTCCGGATTCATGTATGTCATGAACGGAGGAGCAACGAGCTGGATGAATTCCAAGCAAGATACGGTGGCTGATTCTACCACAGAAGCTAGATACATTGCGGCTTGTGAAGCTGCAAATGAAGGTGTTTGGATCCAAAACTTTCTGGATGATCTTGGTATTTTCCCGGCCTTGGTAAAACCATTGCACCTTTATTGTGATAATTCTGGTGCCATCGCACAAGCCAAGGAGCCGAGGGATCACCACAAGACCAGACACATAGATCGGAAATATCACCTGATACAAAAGATCATAAAGAATGGTGATGTTGAGTTATGCACAATTCACACGGATGCAAATGTTGAAGATCCATTGGCTAAGCCGCTTCCACAATCCTAGCACTAGGGGCACGTTAGAGCTATGGGCATTCGATGTCTATTTGATTGACTCTAGTGCAAGTGGGAGACTGTTGGAGATATGCCATACACTACTAGAATTAGCTTATTTGCCGTCTGCCCATTCTTTGCCATCCGCTTGCTGATGGCAAAGAAGGTCTTTGCCGTCAGCCACAAGAAAACGGATGACAAAGATGTGGCTGATGGCAAACAAAGTCTTTGCCATCAGCCCGCTCTTTGCCGTCCGCTAGCAGACAGCAAAGAGGTGGGTGGGTCCAGTTATTGTTTAACCAACTCAAGCCAACCGGCCCCACCTCTTTGTCGTCCGCAGGCAGACGGCAAACATGCGGGTACATTAACGGCCGTCCCGCCCCCCTCTCTTCTCTCCACTCTCTCATTCCTCCCCAATCACACCCGCGCCACCGCCGCCGACCCTGTCTGCCGTAGCTGACCGCCCCGCCCCCCGCACCCCTCCCCTGCGGCCCCCCAACCTCCACCGCAGCCCCGCCGCCCCTTCCACGTCGCCCCCTCCCCCGCCCCTTCCCTCTCCGTCACAATCCCCCACACACACCGGCCCGCGCCGCCGACCCCGTCCAGCGTAGCCGGCCGCCCCGCTGCCCTGCACCCCTCCCCGACCTCCACCACGGCCCCGTCGCCTCTTCCGCGTCGGGCAGCCGCGCCCTGGCCGTCCCCGCCCCGTCGTCGTCCCTACCGCGGCCGTCCGGCCTCCCCCTCCACCGGGTCGCTGCCTCCTCCAGCGGCCGCCGCAGCCGTTCGGCCTCCCCCTCCACCAGGTGAGATCCTCCCCCTTTTTTGTTTAATTAGTTTCTTTTTGTTTCTTTTAGTTTAGTTTCTGTTTTAGTTATAGTTTTAGTTTAGTTTTAGTTTAGTTTATTTTAGATTAGTTTTAGTTTAGTTTATTTTAGTTTATTTTAGATTAGTATTAGTTTTAGTTTATTTTATTTTAGTTTATTTTAGATTAGTTTTAGTTTTATTTTAGAAGGAGAGGAGGGAGGAACAGGAGGAGGGAGAAGAAGAAGAAAGAAGAAAAGAAGAAGAACAGGAAAAAGGAGAAGAAGAAGATGATGATGAAGAAGAAGAAGAAGCAGAGGAGCAGGAGGAGGAGAAGGAGAAAAAATAAGAAGAAGAAGAAGAAGAAGAAGAAGAAGAAGAAGAAGAAGAAGAAGAAGAAGAAGAAGAAGAAGAAGAAGAAGAAGAAGAAGAAGAAGAAAGAGGAGAGGAGGAGGAGGAGGAGGAGGAGGAGAAGAAGAAAGAGGAGAGGAGGAGAAGAAGAAGAAGAGAAGAAGAAAAGGAAAAAATAGACCCCGACCCAACCCCCGACACCGATCGACGTCCCGACACCTCGGCACGATACCCCGACCCCGACCCCCGACCCTAGACACCCGGACACCACACCCCGACCCCGACCCCGACCAACACCCTGACAACACACCCCGACCCCGACCCTGAGCCCGACACCCTAACACCCCGACCCCGACACGACACCCCAACAGCTGACACCCCGACCACCGACACCCTAACACCACACCCACCCTCACCCCGACCCCCGACACCATGACACCACACCCCGACCCCATATATATTTGTGTTGATCGGGTGTATTTTTATTATGGTCATGATTATGATACACTTAAATTATATACATATTATTATGTTCATGTCAGGTATCCAAATCTTTTTATGTTATACTAATTTCGTTTACTTTTTGTCATTGCAGGTGTTGACAGGATGGTGGGCAAGGGTCCAGAGTGCCCCGATCTTCCTGCGAGCGCTACTGGGAGGGGTGGTTCCATTATTCCAGCCCAGCCCCTCCGGAGAGTGCTGCTAGACAGTATGCAGACAACTGCGGCAGGTGCTTCTTCCTCGGCTGGGAGAGGTCGGGGGAGGACGAAGAAGCCTGCTAGAGGTGGACGTGGCAGCGGGAGAGGTAGGAAGGCTATTACGCCTTCCTCGCCACCACCCTCACCTCATTCACCCGACCACATGAGTGCTCCGTCTGAGGTGTACCCGTCTCGGACTCCGGTCCATGAGCCTCCGATCGCTGATCCTTCCCCCCACTCGGATCACCGATCCTTCGCCCCACGAGAGTCCAGTCCCAGAGTCTTTGTCTCAGAAGACTCCGGTCATGGGGTCTTTGTCCCAGACGACTCCGGTCACGGGGTCTTTGGTCCACAAGACTCCGGAGGCTAGTGGCCCGGAGGATGGTAGCGAGGACACCTTTTCAGATGATAGCTACAGTGACGACAAGCTAGTTGAGAAGAGCAAGAAGTTCTACAAGCGTGGCTCTACAAAGCTCCCGCCCATGCCGACGACCCCTGACCAGAGGTGGTTGACTGCGCCTAGACAGTTGAAGTAAGTGCATTTAATATTTTTTAACCTTTTGCCTTCATGTTCCTTCAAATTAATATCTAATGCATTTGCCTTGTCATACTACAGGGGCTGGGTACGCCCCCGTGGTGCCCGTAGGCCCAACCAGGTCCTTGATGTGCTTTGCCAGCAACACTTCCCTGGGTGGGTCACGTTGCCCAGTGAGGGTCAGGTTCCATAGCTAGCACTGACCTGGGAGCTGCACTCGGTTGCCCTGGTCTTGCCGGAGGAGAGGGTCAACGGTGTCTTGTGCGAGACGGTGGCCGACATCGTGTTCCGTCGGTTTTGGGTAATTTCTCCTTTGCGGAATTAAAAATCATCACTACCTAGTGATTGTATTAATCAGTGTTGTCTTGTTTGATTGCAGACCTTCTATAGGGTTTCAGAGGGAGAGAAGGAGGTCGCGTGTATGGTTGTCGAAAACGAGTGCAAGCGCCTACTTCAGAACTTAAGGCATGAGGCTCGGGTGCAGGCCGTTCGAGACTACTACGCCTCGAAGGGTGTTAGGAGGGGCAAGCAGAAGTGTCGCCGGAAGTTTCTGAGTAAGGAGAAGTACATGCAGGTAATTACCTATTCTTAAGGCGTTGAACTTAGTTTTCTTGAGTATGGTTCGTAGGCGTAGCGCTGAAATTTCTCTTGACTCAGTTAGGTGTCCCCGAGATGGTGTGTGGATACGATGAACTGTTGGGAGGCGTTGGTGGATGCGTGGTACTCTCCCCAATGGAAAGTCAAACACCAAAGGGCCAAGGATAAGCGCACCAAATGGAAGGTGTGCCCCACCATCAAGGGAGCCCCAACCTGTTTGAGTACGGGAATAACTGGGTATGTGGTTTGCTACATGATTCATGCAATTCATTCTTCATGCTAGCATTTATCCCTTCCAAAATGACTTAATATGCTATCACTACTAGGGAAAAGCCTAGCAGCAGCGAGGGTTTTGGGCCTCTCAGTAGCGCGGGTGTCGGTGCTACTAATAAGGCGCTACAGCTAACGTATAGCAGTAGCGCCTTTTGCCCCACGCTACTGCTATACATGAATAGTTGTAGCGCTCTTTGGGAAAGGGCGCTACTGATATTATCTGCAATGCTGTTTGCTGGGACGCGCTACTGGTAAGGAGGCGCTATTGCTAAATTTCCCCCCTCGCTACTACTAGTTTATTTATTAGTTTTTTTCCTGCATATTTGTTTTGTATTTGAATAGGCTTTATACAATAATCTTTAGCATATCATACACATACAAATGTAATCATAGCATATACATACAATTAGTCTCATCAAATCATGTCATCATCATAATCATCATCCAACACAAAGTGGTCTCTCGTCATCATCTCGAAAATAGCGATACAAGTCTCGATTACTTGCAAATACATCGTCATCCATCTAAACAATTGATATACGCGAGAAGAGCTGTCACTTTGAGAACATGAGTTCGTATCCCTCTCTCGCATTAGCGTTAACCTAAACTAACTACTGCCTGTCGGTCGGAAACCGGTACACCTGGGCGGCCTGACACTCCGGCCACTTGTCGTATATATACTCCTGGCGTAGCACTTCTTCGCCATCTATGATCTATGCACCTGCATCATCACATGAGTCGATGATATGCAACATATATAGTTGAGCAACAGAAAGAGACACACTTGGCAAAAATAGAAACAACATATCATAAGCATAAATAACAAAGTTCATCGTACCCAAAATGCCCTAACTAGAGTGATTTTCGCTAGTCGAGGAGGAGGACAGTTTAGTTACATCACAAATAATGTTGACTACTTCCTGGTGCGGCAAATCACGGGCACTCAATATGTCCTAGTTTGTAGCACAAGTCATGCCGAAATTCACGAAAAATTTCGGCATGACCTTTGCTAAAAAGTGGACAAATCGAGAACCTGAAATTTGCCGGAAGAGAAATGAATCAACATTCCGGCAAAACATAGGCCACTCAGCATCATTCCCTGGAAATAGTGTTCAAATAACCCTCTTCGACACCGCAACACATGTCCAGATATACACGAGCAACCACATGTCCAAATTTCACAAGCTAATTCAAAAACAAAGTGTAGAAGAAAATTCATTTAACTACTAATAGAACAAAATTCAGTTAACTTTAGTGCTCTATAATAATGAAAGGGAAAAAATTCAGTTAACTACTAATTTCATTAATTTAGGTTATTCATTTAACATCACCTAATTAACCTACTGTACCACTACTACTAGCAGCACTACTAAACTAATTAACCTAGCAAAACTCTACTGCCCTAACTAAAAAACATCTAATTAACATCTACTAGTACCACTATTGCCCTAACCTAATTAACATCTACTAGTATCACTATATACTATACAAGCAACATCTACCCTAATTAAACCCTACTGCCCTAACTAACTTTTGCTGTAAACCAAATTTTTTGCTCTAAACTAATTTTTGCTCTAACATCTACTACTTAACATCCTTTGCTCTAAACTAAATTTTTTGCTATAAACAAACTTTTTCTCTACTAATTTTTTTCTCCAAAATGCAGAGAGAGATGGGTGGGGGGAGGGGTGGGGGACTTACAGAGAGGGGAGAGACGGTGGCGGGGAGGTGCTCGATGACGGAGGCAGGGGCGGAGAGGGCGGGCTCGGGCACTGGCAACGGCGGTCCTGGGCGGGCTCGGGCGGCGGTGAGGTGGAGGGCGCCGACGGTGACGTCGAGGGCGGTCTCGAGCGGCGGCGGTGAGGCTGAGGGCGGCCTCGGGCGGCGGCGGTGAGGATGGCGACGGCCCCGGGGGAGACGGTGAGGTTGCGGGCGTCCACGCCGGCAGGAGACGTCGGCGAAGTGGGGCGACGGCGAATTGGGGAGACGGCGGCGAGGGCGAGGGATTTGGGGAAGAAGAGGTGGCCGGGGGCGGGGGGGAACCGCTGTGTAAGTGAAACGTAACGGTAGCACGTTTCCGAAAACGCGCTATAGCTAAGTTAGCTATAGCATGTTTCCTGAAACCCGCTACTGCTATTCCTTTCTCCTTTTTCCCTTTTTTCTTTTATTTTTATTTACATTTTATTTTTTCCTTTCTCCCTTTTCTATTTCTTTCATTTTCATTTACTTTTCTACTTGTTTTTCACTTTATTTTATTTCCGGTAGCAGCAGCGCCTTACACGTAAGCGCGCTATAGCTAAGGAGAGTAGCAGTAGCGCTGGGCCAGTATACGCGCTACTGCTAGGTTGGGCTAGCCATGCGTGCCCAGTTCAAACATAGCAGCAGCGCTTTTCGCTAGTACGCGCTACTGCAAAAGTCATAGCAGTAGCGCGGTTTATTTACGTGGGCTGCTACTAAGTAGCAGTAGCGTTTGATTTTGTACAGCGCTACTGGTAAGATTCTGTGTATAGGCTTTTCCCTAGTAGTGTATAGTTAGCTCTAAAATGACATAATAACCTTGGATAGCTCAATAATGACATAATTAGCATAATCTGGTCAAAAATGGCATAATAGTCTTGGTTACATCGAAAATGACCTATACTTAGCTTATTTTCGTCAAAAATGACATAATAACCTTTCTTAGCTCCAAAATGACATATTTACATAGCAATATCATTCTTCATGCTAGATTGAGCCCTTAACTAATATTTTGTTCCTCTCTCTCAGGCGCACTACCACAAGAAGCCTGTGCCAGGTCTGTTCGACCTCTATGGCATGGCCATATGGCCCCGTACAAGAAGGCCAAGCCATTCACTGAGTCTGACCTAGATGATCCAGAGAGCTTCACCAACAAGACCTCCCACCACAAGCTTGTGAGGTACAGAGACGAGGGGAAGGCGAGGAAAGGGGAGGAATTTAACCCGAGACAGGATCCTTTTGATACAGAGCTGGTGATGATATCTAGTGGCGGGAGGTCCCATGGCTCTCAAGCCATTGGTGATGGACTGATACGTTGTCCTAAGACTCTCCCACAGATCAAGAAGCACCTGAGTAGCTCTGATCCTAAGATAACGCCTTGTGCACGGCCCGCAAAGATCGCCATGGCGGTTAGTTATACAGGCTCTCTCACCTTTCCTCCATTAGATTGTGTGTGCGTCCGTCGATGATTACAATGCTAACGAGTGGTGTGTTTGTAACATCCCAAATTTTCAATTTGGAATGTTATACACTAGATCATCATTGCATACCATATTTATTGCATTTTGGTTGATCCTAGAAATTTTTTGCAACTCAAGGACCCTCGGAGAGAGTTTGGGATTTCGTTATTTTCATATTTGAGTTGTCTCAAATTTTGAAAATAGGATCATTTGATTTTATTTATTTTATCTTCAATAATTTCTATTACAAAAATATGAGACAGGGAATAAAATGAATTTCCCAAAATAAAAGAAATATTGAGGATTTAATAAAAAAATCAAATAAGATTTTATTTGGTTTTACTTGCTATTTTATTTGAATTTAGGAAAAATGCTCGTTTTTGAAAATTGCATTTAGGCCCCAAATAAATGTTCATCCTGTGCTGCTTGATTTTAGAAGTCGGGGAAAATTTATTTCGGGATTTTTGGAGTCAGTTTAGTATTTATTTTATTTGTTTTTCTGTGCGTTATTATTTAAAAAAACGCGAACCGACTACGGGCAGTACCCGAGCGGGACTCCGCCCGGGGCAGCCTTTATAAGGCGCCCACCCAAGCCGGCCAGCCCACCAGCGCCCCAGCCCGCCTCGAGCCCTGCGCCGCGCCCTAACCCTAACCCTAGGCCACTGCCGCAGCCGCGCGCCGCCCCGCCGCCTCGCCGCCACCCCGCGTTGCCCCGCCGCCTCGCCGCCGCCCCGCGCCGCCTCACCGGAGCCGCCCCACCGCCCGCCGGACCCGCTGTCGAGGTAGCCGCCGTCGCCGGCGGTTTTCTTTTTTTTAAAGCCGCGGTTTATTTTTTTAGATTCGTTTTGTTTCTTTTAATTAGATTGGTTTTTTTCGGTTTATTCTATTTAGCGAGCATTCGCTTGTTCGTTCGTTTTAACGAACGTGTTCGTTGTTTAGATCCAGTTAACGAACGTTCGTTCGTTAAACTGTTCGTCGTTTTTCTTTTTCTCGGATTAAATCCGCGATTTTTCTGATCGCGATTTCTGATCCGATTTTCGTTCTAGTATAACTTCTCGCTCGTTTATCGGAATCAGGCGATTCAAGCGCCTGGAGTTTTGTCTCGAAACCCTTTTTCCGTTTAACCAACTCAAACAAATTTTTGACACTGTAAAAATTGCCCTAGATCGAGAATAGTAAACGAAGTCTGTTTCTTTTGCCGTTTGTCTTTCGTTGCTTCGTTCGATTTGATTCTTTTTGCCAACCGGAGTTCTTAAGTTGAACTTTCTGTTTAGATCTCTTATTTTATTTTTACCTGTGCATTAGTTAAGTACTTATTGTATTCTTGTTTGTTTGCGATAGAGTACCCGGAGTGCGCTGGTTGTTACCTCGAATCACTAGGATTCCCGGATCATCAGCAAGGCAAGTAACACTTTGATCATACCTTCTAATACCCAGTTTTATTGCATTAGATCAACCCTTACACACTGCATGATTAGGATCTAATTAAATTGTGGGTTTGGGAAGTAGTTGAGGTAGTACCTATTACCTGTTTATTATCAAACCTTTGGGAGTTACTTCTACGTTTGCTTATTATTGCTATGCTATGCTAGTAGACGTGGATTGGGTGAGTGATATCCATGACAGATGTGAGATTTTAAATCAATGGTATATCTAAGGTGGCAACTTAAATACACATCTGGGTGGATTGAGGTACCTGCACTACTAGGAAAAGGGCTATAGATGGAAATGACACTAATGGCGCACCAGACATGTGGTGCGCCATTAGTATATACTAATGGCGCACCATGTGTTGGTGCGTCATTAGTGTCCAAATACTAATGGCGCACCACATCCACGGTGCGCCATTAGTAACAAATTTTTTTATTTTTTTTCAAAACTAGTAATGGCGCACCAGTGGATAGTGCGCCATTACTAGTTAGTAATGGCGCACCACATCCACGGTGCGCCACTAGTAACTTATTTTCAAAAAAAATTCCAAATTTTTTTATTTATTTTTTCAAAACTAGTAATGGCGCACCAGTGGGCAGTGCGCCATTACTAAGTTTTCTTTTAAAAAAATCAGAATTTGTTTTATTGTTTTTTCAAAACTAGTAATGGCGCACCGTGGGTGTGGTGCGCCATTACTAGTTTAACTAGTAATGGCGCACCACTCCCACAGTGCGCCATTACTAACTTGGCCCAAAACGTAAAGAATGCACCCCCACCCCCCCATGGACCGCCTTTTCAGTTTAAAAAGAAATAAAAGAAAATGATGGAAATGTCAAAAAATTAAAAGAAATAAAGTTTCCTATGTGATATGTGGTCTAGTTGTTGGGAAAATTTACAAATATGAATTTTGACTTTATTTGCAAAATCTCTCTGAAATTTGAAAATGGTCATAACTTTTGCATACGAACTCGGATTAAAAAGTTCTCTATATGAAAAATCATCTACTCGAAAAGTTCTCTATATGAACCCCGTTAAACATTTTCAAAATCCCCAAAAACCTTACAGAAAAAAGTTACGGGGCTTTTAAGATCCGGAGGCAAAAAAATTCAAAAAATTTCAAACTTACTAGTGGGTTTCAAAAAAAATTGAATTATTTTTCAAAATATGATACGTAATATGACCGGGAAGTTTGAAATATTTTTTCAAAATTTCATCATACTCATGAACATGAACAAAGTCCTAGACATCAGCAAGGTTTAATAGGATTGATATGATAGATATATCAACAAGTGCCTGTGAAGTGAGGTGGTGCTAGGGTTTGATAGAACTATGAAGTTAAGCGTGCTTGGGCTGGAGTAGTGTGAGGATGGGTGACCTTTTGGGAAGTTTGACCACAGAGTGCGATTTGACAGGAGATTAAGCATATTGACTTGAGATTAAGCCATAGTGACCCGAGATTAAGAAAAAATAAAAAAAACTTTGAATTTTTTTAAAAAAAATTTGAAAAAATTTGAAAAAAAATTATTACTAATGGTGCACTTCTAGGTGGTGCGCCATTACCAAGTCAGATAGTAATGGCGCACCTCTAGGCATACTAATGGCGCACCAGACAGGAGATTAAGCATATTGACTTGAGATTAAGCCATAGTGACCCGAGATTAAGAAAAAATAAAAAAAACTTTGAATTTTTTTTAAAAAAATTTGAAAAAATTTGAAAAAAAATTATTACTAATGGCGCACTTCTAGGTGGTGCGCCATTACCAAGTCAGATAGTAATGGCGCACCTCTAGGCATACTAATGGCGCACTACTGGTGCGCCATTAGTATCTGGTATACTAATGGCGCACCAGTGGTGCGCCATTAGTAAAAAATACTAGTGGCGTGATACTAATGGCGCACCAGTAGTGCGCCATTAGTAGGCAAAACTGGTGTGCCATTAGTAGGCCTTTTCCTAGTAGTGCTGGGTATTCCAGGATTGCCTGTTTTCTTTTGGACCGCCACCCAGGCTCAAAGGGATCATGAGATTTTCATGCTAGAAACTTCCGTGTGCAGCCACAAGCTATTATGGGCTCTAGCATAGTTGACTAAGTCGTGCGAACTCTTACAGTGGTAGACTACCAGATGTAGGGGATGTATGTGGTACGGTCTACCCATCATAAGGTGCTAGTGCTTCTGAAAGACTATGTCTCGGTCATCCATTTCTCAAACACCATGTAGTGCGAGAATCCCAACGGAGGAGATCGAGTCTTGCGGGGAAAAGTGCGCAAACCTCTGCAGAGTGTATAAACTAATCATCTTGAGTATCTAGTACCTGGATTATCATGTGAATCTCAACATGTTACTATAAAATTTAATTTGATGGGTTTGATTAATGAGGTTACTTAATTGGGATTGAGGATGCTGTCAACCATTCTCAATATTCAACAACCACCATAATAGCTAAATAAATTTATTCCTTTGCAGTAGGGAAAAATTGGCTTTACGCAAAACTGTAACCATAGAGCTTTCCACCAGCCAAATATGCATATAGTATAGCTGTTTCATTTCATTACTCTCTATGTGTTACCTTGCCAGCATATTCCATGTACTGACCCGTTTTCAGGCTGCAACGTTAATGTTGCAGACTTTTCAGACGACGATTAAGGAGTTTTAGGTCGTGGTTATATACTCAATGATGCCGTTGGAGTTGATGGACTCACTTATCTTCCAAGCCTTCCGCTGTTATCGTTATTAGATGGCCTTAAGCCATATTTATTGTAATAAGTTCTCTATTGAGACACTCGATGTAATAAGTGTGTGATTGCTACTATGTTATAAATCCTTCAAGTACTGTGTGGTGTCAGCATTACTGATCCAGGGATGACACCGGAGCACAGAGATTGGACCGTTTGAGGTTTGGTTGCTACAAGATGGTATCAGAGCACACGCTGACTGTAGGACACAACCACTAAGCTAAATACCTAGATCACTACTCACTCTTCTCTTCTGACCTCTCATCTTTTCTACTCTTTAGGATGGCGGATGCTAGGAACAAGTTCACGCAACCGGATGAAGATACACCCTTTGGACGTCACTTGAAGGAAGTCACTAGATACCTGAACATAGGAGTACCAAGCTTCACCGGAACCTACAACGCCACTTTACCTGAAGAAGAGCGCTGGATGATTCAAGTTCAAGTTCCAGGAAGGACGTTCATGCCAGTCACCGAGCCCATAGAGTTTTCCTTTGATGCACCAACTTGGAGTCTAGGAAAGAGCATGGCAGCTCACATCGCCATGGGACGCATTGGAGAAGTCTAGCGCAATGATCTCAAGTATACTATCTACCAGATTTGTGGGCGCCGAGATGAGCACTGGGAGATGATCAGCACCAGAGAGGATAGATCAATTGCAGCTTTTATCCAGGAGTTAAACCAGCACATTCGACGTCAGGAGAACCAAATGTGCGCCGACATGATATACTTGAAGAAGGCAAGGACAAGAATCAAGGAACTGGAGGAAGAACTCAAGGCTACACGTGAAGATTATGAAGAAGAAATTGAAGTATTAGTGGGGAAGAATGACGATCTGATCAAGAAGATTGGAATATTTATGGGAGGCCCTACGCCAGTAGAAGAAGACGAAGAACCCAAGGAGATTCGCCCGGAAGACTACATCATCATCGATGACACCGACTCGGATCCAGATGATAGCGATGATGACTATGTTGATGAAGCTGGAGCAGATATCATGGAGTCTGCAACCGAAGAATATTTCTAGTAGACCACCTCATCAGTAGTAGTAGTCCACCATGTAAATATAGTAGTCTGAGCACTTTTGCGATAGTTAGATCGATTGTATGCCCTTGTGTGATTGAATGAAGTGAATTGTTTGCTTTTGCCTCATGTGCATATGAGTAGTGTTTTCTCTTTAGACCCCGTCTATTCTTAAATCTCATCTTTTCTAAACCCTCAGATGCCTCTGAGTCGTGACCTCGGATTTACCTTTCCACCGGAGCTCACCCAGTTGATCCAGCAGCAGAACACATTGATGCAGTTGCTAGTCCAGAATTAGAATCAGGGGAACAACAACAACAACCCACCACCACCACCACCTGTTGATCACTTAGCCCGTTTTCTTAGGCTGAATCCGCCGGTGTTTTCCAGTAGCACCGAGCCGATAGTAGCAGATGATTGGCTCCGCAAGACAGCTAGAGAGTTGACCACAACAGGATGCACGGATGCGGAGAAGGTGAAGTTTGCCGCACATCAGCTTGAAGGACCCGTAGCATCATGGTGGGAGAATTTCACAGCCACTTTCCCTATCGATACTGTCACATGGGACCATTTTCAGTAGGCTTTTCGAACTACCCATGTTTCAGCAGGAGCTATGGCCATGAAGAAGCGAGAGTTTCGCAACTTGCGGAGGACGGACTGTTGGCCAGTATGTGGAGGACTTTAGTAAATTAGCACATTATGCCCCAGATGACATTGCTACACATGCAGCTAAGTAGGAGAAGTTTCTGGAAGGACTGAATGATGAGTTGAGCATGCAGGGAAGAAGCAGAAAATTGAAAATCGCAAGAGGAAGTATGCACAAGGAAAGTACAATTCAGGACCTCAGCAGAAGCCATGATTTACCCCTAGACCGGGAGGACATTTTCAGCATACCCATGGAGGAGGAAGCTCGCACAATCACAATGGCCCCAGGAATGGTAATGGGAATGGAGGAAGCAACGGCCAGAACCGCACCAACCCATCAACCCCAGCCAAGAAAGACCTGAGCCAAGTCACATGCTTTAAGTGCCAGAAGACCGGACAATATGCCAATGAATGTCCTGGATCACAAAATGCAAATGGCAATGGAACCTCTGGGAAGAAGCCGAACCCTTTCAACAGGGGACAGGTGAACCACGTTAATGTGGAGGAGGTTGAAGAGCCGCCGGATGCAGTAATCGGTAGGTTTTTGGTTAAGTCATTTACTGCAATCGTTCTTTTCGATACTGGTGCATTGCATTAATACATATCAAGGGGATTTGTGGATAAGTATAAACTCCCAACCCAAGCCCTTAGGTCACCCATGTTAGTAACCTCGCCTGGAGCAGAATATATGGCTAGTCTATGGTGTGGTCGGTTACCATTAAGGATTGGTAACTATGTTTTCCCCTCAGACCTAATAGTATTGGAATCCCAAGGATTGGATGTGATATTAGGCATGGATTGGTTATCAAAGTATGAAGGGAATATTGAATGTGCTAGTAAGTCAATTTTGCTTACCACCCAGAAGGGAGAAGGATCAAGTATGTATCCCGACATGTGCCAAAGAGGACTCAAGTAAATTGCTTAACATGAGTTGTGCAGGAGGAAGTACCAGTAGTGAAGGATTTCCAGAAGATTTGCCAGGCATGCCACTGGATAGAGATATTGAATTTTTGATTGAGCTATTGCCAGGCATAGGGCCAATATCAAAGAGAACATATAGGATGCCTGCAAAGGATTTGGTGGAAATTAAGGAGCAAATTAAGGAGTTACTGGATAAATGTTATATTCGCCCAAGTTCTTCACCTTGGGGATCGCCAGTAGTTCTAGTGGAGAAGAAGGATGGATCATTAAGGATGGTTGTAGATTATCGAGGATTGAATGAAGTAACCATCAAGAACAAGTACCCACTACCGATGATCAATGATCTGTTTGATTGATTGCAAGGAGCTAAGGTATTTTCCAAGATCGATCTGCGATCAGGATACCACCAGTTGAAGATTCGGGAACAGGATATACCTAAGACAGCTTTTACCACCAGGTATTGGTTGTACGAGTATACCGTTATGTCGTTTGGTCTGACTAACGCACCTGCATATTTTATGAACATGATGAACAAAGTGTTTATGGAGTTCTTGGATAAGTTCGTCGTAGTGTTCATTGATGATATCCTGGTTTACTCAAAGAATGAAGAGGAGCATAAGGAACAATTGCGTTTGGTTCTTGGAAAGCTCAGGGAACATCAACTATATGCCAAGTTTAGCAAATGTGATTTTTGGTTGAAGGAAGTTGGATTTCTCGGACACGTTATATCTGGAGAAGGTATAGTAGTAGATCCCACTAAAGTTGATATTGTGACCAAGTGGGAAGCACCAACCACCGTGGGAGAGATCCGGAGTTTTCTTGGACTCGCAGGATACTACTGGAGGTTTATTGAGAATTTCTCAAAGATTGCGAAGCCTATGACGGAGTTGTTGAAGAAGGGTACCAAGTTCATATGGACGGAGGAATGTGAGGCTAGTTTTCAGGAGTTGAAGAAACGTTTGGTTACTTCACCAGTGTTGATTTTGCCAGACCAGACCAAGGATTATGAGGTGTATTGCGACGCTTCACGTCGAGTACTTGGAGCAGTGCTTATGCCAGAAGGGAGAGTTGTTTCATATGCCTCACGACAGCTTAAGCCTCATGAGTTGAATTATGCTACGCATGACTTGGAGTTAGCAGCCGTAGTGCATGCACTGAAGACTTGGAGACATTTTTTGATTGGAAACCATTGCAAAGTGTACACGGATCATAAGAGTCTGAAGCATATTTTCACACAGAAGGAGTTGAACCTCAGACAAAGGAGATGGTTGGAGCTCATCAAGGATTATGATATGAAATTGCATTATCACCCCGGAAAGGCTAATGTAGTAGCTGACGCATTAAGCCGTAAGAGCCATGTCAACACCCTAATTACGGGAGAATTACCAAGGGAGTTAGCCAAAAATCTTCGAGAGTTATGTTTAGAAATAGTCCCGAGAGGCTATGTAGGAGCATTGGAGATTCAGTCTACTTTGATGGATAAGATCAGAGAAGCCCAAAGGACTGACAAGGAGATTGCTTCTATTAAGGAGAAAATTAGCAAAGGAAAAAGCTAAGGGATTTCGTGAGGATGAGCACGATACCTTATGGTTTGAAGACCGTGTCTATGTAACAAATGATTCGGAGATCAGGAAGCTAATTCTGCAAGAGGCCCATGACTCACCATACTCGATTCACCCAGGAAATAACAAGATGTATTTGGATTTGAAGGATATTTTCTGGTGGACCGGAATGAAGAAGGATATTGCGGAGTACGTAGCAGTTTGTGATGTATGTCAGAGAGTGAAGGCAGAGCATCAGAAGCCAGCAGGATTGCTACAACCATTGCCGATACCCGAATGGAAGTGGGATAAGCTAGGCATGGATTTTATTACAGGATTGCCCAGAACATGTTCAGGCTATGACTCGATATGGGTTGTAGTCGATCGTTTGACAAAGGTAGCTCATTTCATTCCAGTGAAGACTACCTATACCAGTGCGAAGTTGGCAAAGATATACATGACCAGGATCGTATTTCTGCATGGAGTTCCAAGGAGTATTGTATCGGATAGAGGAACCCAGTTTACTTCAAAGTTCTGGAATCAGTTGCATGAGACTTTGGGAACCAGACTAGAGTTTAGCACAGCTTTCCACCCGCAGACAGATGGACAGACTGAGAGAGTCAAATAGATCTTGGAGGATATGCTAAGAGCTTGTGCGCTAGATTACAGATCTAGTTGGGATGAGAATTTGCCATATGCAGAGTTCTCTTACAACAACAACTATCAATCCAGTTTGAAGATGGCCCCTTTCGAAGCCCTGTACGGAAGGAGGTGCAGGACCCCATTGTCAAGGGAATAAGTTGGAGATCGCCAGTTGTTTGGACCGGATCTGATAAAGGAATCTGAACAGAAAGTGAAATTAATTCGCGACGGGCTAAAGGTAGCTCAATCCAGGCAGAAGAGTTATGCAGATTCTAAACGCAAGGAGACAGTTTATGAAGTCGGAGACCGAGTTTATCTTCGAGTATCACCACTTCGAGGAGTGAAACGCTTTGGAGTTAAGGGAAACTAGCGCCACGTTTTGTAGGCCCATACAAAGTGTTGGAACGTATGGGAGAAGTAGCCTACAAGTTGGAATTACCCGAAGGACTGTCAGGAGTTCACGACGTGTTTCATGTACCCTAGTTGAAGAAGTGCCACGCGGAGATGGCTGACATACCACTAAGAGATACGGCACCACTTGAAGCAATTCAGTTGGACAGTGATTTGACTTCTGAGGAGAAACCAGTTAAGATTCTAGAGTATGCCAGTCGAGTCACCCGCAGCTAGATTATCAAGTTTTGCAACGTTCAGTGGAGCCACCACACGGAGGATGAAGCCACCTGGGAACAAGAGGAAGATTTGCTGAAGGACCACCCTCACCTATTTTCTAGCCAACCCGAATCTCGAGGGCGAGATTCACCTTAAGGGGGGTAGGTTTGTAACATCCCAAATTTTCAATTTGGGATGTTATACACTAGATCATCATTGCATATCATATTTATTGCATTTTGGTTGATCCTAGAAATTTTTCGCAACTCAAGGACCCTCGGAGAGAGTTGGGGATTTCGTTATTTTCATATTTGAGTTGTCTCAAATTTTGAAAATAGGATCATTTGATTTTATTTATTTTATCTTCAATAATTTCTATTACAAAAATATGAGAGAGGGAATAAAATGACTTTCCCAAAATAAAAGAAATATTGAGGATTTAATAAAAAATTAAATAAGATTTTATTTGATTTTATTTGCTATTTTATTTGAATTTAGGAAAAATGCGTGTTTTTCAAAATTGCACTTAGGCCTCAAATAAATGTTCATCCTGTGTGGCTTGATTTTAGAAGCCGGAGAAAATTTATTTCGGGATTTTTGGAGTCCGTTTAGTATTTCTTTTATTTGTTTTTCTGCACGTTATTATTTAAAAAAAACGCGAACCGACTCCGGGCCGTACCCGAGCGGGACTCCGCCCGGGGCAGCCTTTATATGGCGCCCGCCCGAGCCGGCCAGCCCACCAGCGCCCCAACCCGCCTCGAGCCCCGCGGCGTGCCCTAACCCTAACCCTAGGCTGCCGCCGCCGCCGCCGCTGCCGTGCGCCGCCCCGCGTCGCCCCGCCGCCTTGCCGCCGCCCCGCGTTGCCCCACCGCCTCTTCGCCGCCCCGCGCCGCCCCGCGTCGCCCCGCCGCCTTGCCGCCGCCCCGCGCCGCCACCTCGCCGCCTCGCCGGAGCCGCCCCGCCGCCCGCCGAACCAGCCGTCGAGGTAACCGCCGTCGCCACCGCCCGTTTTTTTAAAGCCGCGGTTATATTTTTTAGATTCGTTTTGTTTTTTTATTAGATCGGTTATTTTTCGGTTTATTCTATTTAGTGAGCGTTCGCTCGTTCGTTCGTTTTAACGAACGTGTTCGTCGTTTAGATCCAATTAATGAACGTTCGTTCGTTAAACTGTTCGTCGTTTTTCTTTTTCTCGGATTAAATTCGCGATTTTTCTGATCGCGATTTCTGATCCGATTGTCGTTCTAGTATAACTTCTCGCTCGTTTATCGGAATCAGGCGATTCAAGCGCCTGGAGTTTCGTCTCAAAACCCTCTTTCTGTTTAACCAACTCAAACAAGTTTTTGCCGCTGTAAAAATTGCCCTAGATCCAGAATAGTAAACGAAGTATGTTTCTTTTGCTGTTTGTCTTTCGTTGCTTCGTTCGATTTGATTCTTTTTGCCAACTGGAGTTCTTAAGTTGAACTTTCTGGTTAGATCTCTTATTTGAGTTTTACCTGTGCATTAGTTCAGTACTTATTGTATGCTTGTTTGTTTGCGATAGAGTACCCAGAGTGCGGCACTTGTTACCTCGAATCACTAGGTTTCCCGGATCATCAGCAAGGCAAGTAACACTTTGATCATACCTTCTACTACCTAGTTTCATTGCATTAGATCAACCCTTACACATTGCATGATTAGGATATAATTAAATTGTGGGTTTGGGAAGTAGTTGAGGTAGTACCTATTACCTGTTTATTATCAAACCTTTGGGAGTTACTTCTACGTTTGCTTATTATTGCTATGTTATGCTAGTAGAGGTGGATTGGGTGAGTGATATCCATGACATATGTGAGATTTTTAAATCAATGGTTTATCTAAGGTGGCAACTTAAATACACATCTGGGTGGATTGAGGTACCTGGGTATTCCAGGATTGCCTGTTTTCTTTTGGACCGCCACCCAGGCTTAAAGGGATCATGAGATTTTCATGCTAGAAACTTCTAT
Source organism: Triticum urartu (assembly GCF_056163025.1). Lineage (NCBI taxonomy): Eukaryota > Viridiplantae > Streptophyta > Magnoliopsida > Poales > Poaceae > Triticum > Triticum urartu. The sequence continues at coordinate 447,959,253 of NC_141876.1, forward strand.
GTGTAGCCACAAGCTATTATGGGCTCTAGCATAGTTGACTAAGTCGTGCGAACTCTTACAGTGGTAGACTAGCAGATGTAGGGGATGTAGGTGGTACGGTCTACCCATCGTAAGGTGCTAGCACTTCTGAAAGACTATGTATCGGTCATCCGTTTCTCAAACACCATGTAGTGCGAGAATCCCAACGGAGGAGATCGAGTCTTGTGGGGAAATGTGCGCAAACCTCTGCAGAGTGTATAAACTAATCATGGTTAGCCGTGTCCCCGGTTATGGACATCTTGAGTATCTAGTACCTGGATTATCATGTGAATCTCAACATGTTACTATAAAATTTAATTTGATGGGTTTGATTAATGAGGTTACTTAATTGGGATTGAGGATGTTGTCAACCATTCTCAATGTTCAAAAACCACCATAATAGCTAAATAAATTTATTCGAAAAATTGTCTTTACGCAAAACTGTAACCATAGAGCTTTCCACCAGCCAAATATGCATATAGTATAGCTGTTTCATTCCATTACTCTCTATGTGTTACCTTGCCAGCATATTCCATGTGCTGACCCATTTTCGGGCTGCAACATTAATGTTGCAGACTTTTCAGACGATGATTAAGGAGTTTTAGGTCGTGGTTCTATACTCAGTGATGCCGTTGGAGTTGATGGACTCACTTATCTTCCAAGCCTTCCGCTGTTATCGTTATTACATGGCCTTAAGCCATATTTATTGTAATAAGTTCTCTATTGAGGCACTCGATGCACTAAGTGTGTGATTGCTACTCTATTATAAATCCTTCAAGTACTGTGTGGTGTCAGCATTACTGATCCAGGGATGACACCGGAGCACAGAGATTGGACCGTTTGAGGTCTGGTCGCTACAGTGTTGCAGGCTATTGTTGAGAAAGAGAGATTGAAGACGAAGGAGCTTGTGGAGGAGGAAAAAAGGGAGGCACAAAGGGAGGTGGGGGAGAGGGAGAGGGAGAGGGAGATGGAGGAGAGGACGGCTAAGCTTTTGGAGGAACACTGGTTGCCTATTTGGTCACTTTGTCGTCTGCCAGTGGACGGCAAAGATTAAAATCAATTTGCCGTCCGCCAGCGGACGGCATAGCTGGCCATGTGGCAGCTTCCCAATACTGCCTAGCTGAACTCTTTGCCATCTGTCAGTGGACGAGAAAGAGCTTTGACGCTTCGCCGTCCGCTGGCAGATGGCGAAGAGCGTCGTTAACCCCCTAACGGCTCTCATGCCACCGCACTACCGTTAGTTGTCTTTGCCGTCTACTGGCCTCGGATGGCAGACGGCAAAATCCTTTGCTGTCCATTTGCATGAAGCGGACGGAAAAGATGGCCTTTGCTAGCAGGTGTTCATCCGGACATCTTGCCGTCCACTGGCAGACGACAAAGAAGTTTGCCGTCCGTGATCCATGCCTTTGCCGTCCGCCATGGCAGACGGCAAAGAAGCTGATTCCAGTAGTCATAGAGGCAATCATGTATGGTGATATTTCTTATGTGTTTATGAATAAATATAGTCTTGGACATTATCAATGATGTGTATCAGCAAGTACGTGACTTGTTTGTGGGAACATGCAACTTATTATGAACGTCCTAAAAGGTCCTTGGTCGAAAGGGCTCTGTGGACGCGCAACCGACTAGACTAGCATATGACACGGTCTCACTAGCCATGGAGCATTGGATGCTAACCGGATAATATGGACTCGGACGTCGGATCCGAGTTGAGATAAGGTCCGAGTCGGACAGACCAAACTGTGAGACGCAGTGATATGTCATCTGTGAGTCTCTAGTACATCATACGTTCTATGTCCTAAGACCTGAGCTGACGCATGTACTCGGGATGGTGTCAGACCTTCTTTGGGCCAGCCAAATGCTACTCCATGACTGGGTAGTTACAAAGGTAGGTTTCAGGCTTGTCCAGACCCATGCTACGAGACATGGTCGAGCAAGATGGTGTTTGCCCCTCCGATCATGAGAGATATACTCTGGGCCCCCGCGTGTGATCTGACCAAGATAAGCATGGCCATGCGATTACGATTATGAGATAATCCAGTTTGTGGTCGACATCACTGGAACGAGAAAGAGGTCGGGCTAGCACAAGGATGAAAGACTCGCCATGAGCCCGACAATATATATCGTGTGGCAAAGGGAACAGATGTGTGATGTACAGGTTCGCCTAACTAGCTTCATCAGACACTTGGAGTCGGCACACTTTGCTAGAGGCCGCTACCGACCAGCTGAGTCGGATGTGCTATGACTCGTGACCAAGTGAACGATAACCTAAGTGGTCGCGCGCTTAAGGGGAGGAACCTGTGAGGCTCGGTCCGAATCCACGAGTCAGAAGTGATCCTACTCGGACTCGGATCCAGGCCGAACAGATTTTGGGCTTTAGGGTCTGTGCGAGGCCCAAATGTTGAGCCCGCGATGGATGCCTATATAAAGTGGGGGTGCGGCACAGTCATGAGATTGATTGCTTCGGCACTGTGACTAGGGTTTGCATGTGTTGTGAATGGCCACCTCCACTCGCGGCCGACTATGTGATTGGACCTAGCAGTCCGTTGCACGGTGTTCCTCCTGCATGCGTGTATACCGTTAGAGGCGGTGCACTTGCGCCGCTCCGGCAAACCTGTAGGTGGGAACCGACGACCGGTTGTTCAAGGGAGATCGGACGAGGAGGAGACGATCCACGCGGACGCGCTACCCCAACTCTTATTCCACTGCACGGCACTATGCATCTATTGGTAACGATCTGTGATCCATCTCCCATAGCATGTTCATGTTGTTCTGTGCGTAGGAATTTTTTAATTTGTAGTCGACGCACCCTACCGTAGAACCCAACACCCATTGTCATAACCACGTTCATTTTCGGCAACAATCCAAGAATAATGTTGATTAACATTATTAAATACTTATTGAATTAGATCTAGAATTGGGACTTCCTTTTTAAGATTTTCATCAAAGATATTATTGTCCCCGAGCAAATGTCTTAATGCATAATCACTATTGTAAATAATTTCATCTATTACAGGCTTTTCACGATTCATACCATAAAAATCAAAGATTTCCCTAGCTTCCCATATTATGTAGTCAAATTCATTCATAAGAACGAGAGTGGCTAACTTTTTAGCTTTTGGATTCTTTATAACGAGAATCTCAAAAAACAATCTTTGCAAAGTAGGATGAGTATGTATAAATTTACTTTTGAGTTTCAGAACTAGTGTTGAAATAGCATCCGCATAAGATCTAGTAGTTCTAAGTATAGGAGCATCATCAAGACTTAGATTCCCACACAATTGAAAAAATCTTGGATATGTTCCTTTCCCATAACATTCCCTTGCCCCAAGATAAAAGTTTTAGCATCCAGATTGCCCGTACGTCCAATCTTAGGAGTTAGGCCATCATATGTTGATGCCATACCGAAGTCACTCATGGTTGCAAGCAAAGGATAGATCCAACGAGAAAATGGTAAACGAAAAAGAGGGACGAATAAAACGGCAAATTTTTGTGAAGTGGGGGAGAGGAAAACGTGAGGCAAATGACAATTAATGTAAATTGCCAGGAGATGATATTTGTGATCAGGAACCTGGTATATGTTGAAGATCCTCCCCAGCAATGGCGCCAGGAATTCCTTTTGATGACGCTTGAAGCTACGTTGGTATTTCCCCAAAGAGGAAGGGATGATGCAGCACAACAGCGGTAGGTATTTCCCTCAGATATGAAATCAAGGTTATTGAACCAATAGGAGAAGCAACACAACGTAAACAGCACCTGCACACAAATAACAAATACTCGCAACCCGATGTGTAAAATGGGTTACCAATCCCTTTCGGGTAACGGTGCCATAAATTGGCAAACGGACATGAGAGAGTTGTAAATATTGGTAAGGACAGGATCGCTACACCACCACCACATTCTTATTCATCACCAAAAGAGAATTAAGTATCGGGTATGGGCACTCCCCATGGCTTCCGCCAAGCTCGGTGGAGATGCCCTGGTATCGTATCATCCCCACTATCTTTTTCCTTTACTTATTTTAGTTCGATCCTTTCAATCCTTTCTTTCCGAAAGTTAGCTTAGTGATCTATCCTTGTAATGATTGGATGGAGCTTTGCGACGACATAAAGCGGAAAACTTGGAACTCTGGAAAGAAAAGATGAAGCATCTCGAACCGAGAATGTGAAATGACGAACAACTCCAGAAGAAGAAATTAGATCACTTGGATGAAACAATAATAAGAAATACTTTATGCGCATCCTTCACCAATTTAAATTGATGACAAGCAACAGATTTGGCATACTACTTATTCTCGTCGAAATGATTAAGAGAGATACAACGTAAACTCGAGGAAGGTCTTCAACGAACCACCGGTAGGATTTGGAAACAATGAATATAATAACATTTGAACATAGGAAGAGGAGTCTTGACCAAACCATCATAAGGATTGAAAATTAACGAAGAAAAGATAAAGAAACACCGGGAAGAATTAGAGAACGAATGAAGATACTTGAGGGAATTTGATACAAGAGAACGAAGAGATCACAAGTTGATTAGAGAATAGTTGAACGATGCTCCAGTAAGATTTGGAGAATGAGATCTGAAAGATGAGAATGAATAATTCTGGGATGATGGATCCGGAGAATCAAACTGAAAAGACTTCTGAATTGCTCCGGATGGGTGAAAAGAATTCTCACAATCGCAAACAATTATGAGAGGATGGCACCAAGCTTGAACAACGCATCTTCATGAGAATAGACCAAGATTTAAGAAAACAATTCTTCTTCGGTCTTCCAATGTTGAGAATGACGATAAGAAACACCACCATGAATTGTTGAGATACTCTGGGATGAAAATTACAAAGATTGAAGCAACGATGAAAAGAATTTGAAAGCAATATTGGAGAAAAACATATGACTGATGATAATTCATTCTTACATCAACTTTGAAATGAATTTAAAAATAACTCCGGAAAAATTAGAAGATCCAGGTAAGATCCTGAGAAAAGACCTGTGGGTTAGGGCCCACTAAAGAGAAACACCGTTGAACAATTTAAAAGGAAGATTGCGCCGGTTGAATTAAATGGCTTGAATGAGATAACAACCTCGAAATAGGTTGAATGGATCTTGAATGAAAAGACGAGCCTTCTGAGATATCTTCAGCACTCCAAAACAAATGAATAGCAAGAAGTGAATGATTAAGAGGTGCACCGACATGAGAAAGCATTTGAACTGAGGAAAGGATATGATCAACAGAGCTTGAATTGAATCCACCGGAGAAGAAAAAGAATGAAGAATGATGAACTTGAAACTTCGTTAGTATCTTCCTGAGAATCACCAGGTAAGAACATTGAAGGAAAAGAATGAAGAGTCTTCACATGAATGAAATTGATACTTGATTAAGAAATCTGAGTCCTTGAAGAAAAAGGGTGGGAGGGCGGGAAAAACAAAGGTAACTTGGGATGGGTGAAATGAACACTGTTGGGAAAACTGATGGGTGATCTTGCGGATGTTGAAATGATCGGATCCACTTGAAGAGAAAACACGCCGGCTGAAAAGGATTGACATGACAATCTCGATTATCATGAAGGATTAGTGTTCACATAGAAGTATGAGAACACCGCTTAGGAAATGTATGGAATCAACACTTGACATTGAAACAACTCAAATACCACAACTCAAAACAAAACAAAGGATTTGGCTTGCAGAATAAGCCGGAAACAAACATATGATAGATCCCATATCGTATCATGTGTATGTTGGAAAGATATCCTACGTGATACTTGAATTCCCACTTATAAACTCCTGGAACTTTCTGGTTATGCAATCACGTGTTGGGGATACAGGGGAAGCATAATATCTCACCCAAACTAACATTCCCTACATCCAGCTGTATCCATCCTTCAACACATAACCAAGAAACCTTCGGAAATCATGTACCTCAACCTTCGAAAAGCATCCATTATACGAGTTATGGCAATACTCCCGAACTCCCTCCCAATACTGGGTGGCATCGAGGTTATCTCACCAACAACTGCATAAAAGAGATTTTCGATGTCGGCGAACTCAGGTATTCCAGATCTGCAATGATAAAATCGTGACGACAACACCTCGGAGCTCAACTCCCCGGGACATTGCGACAACCCGTAAATGTCAGGAGGCACCAAGAACAATGTTCTCGTCACAAGACTATCAGAACGATTCCAAGATACACGCGTGATCCTAATTTTTTTCGTGAAACTTGAGGAGAGGAGAGTCAAACTTCTACGTCAGGAGTCCTCACCAGAGCGACGAAGGGATCGGGGAGTAAAAAGAATCCTACTCTCCGATATATATAATCCTAAGACTCAAAACATTTGTTCTAGACTCAATGTCAGTGATTCGATCAAGAAGGGGGCTCCTAAGTCGGGGATGGCTCTGATTACCAACTTGTAACACCCACAATGCGGCTATATCTCCCACGTGTAGAGGCACGACTTAGAGGCATAACCGCATGGTGGTTTAGTTGCAAGTGGGGTAATCTTCACACAATCCCATGTACTGAATAAGAATGGGATAAAGAGTTGGCTTACAATCGCCACTTCACACAAATAACAAGTTAAACATACATCATCCAGAATACAATCAAGGTCCGACTATGGAACCAAAATAAAAGAAGACAACCCCAAATGCTAGATCCCCGATCATCCCAACTGGGCACCACTACTGATCAACCGGAAAAGACGCATAACAACGATCAAGATCTTCATCGAGCTCCCACTTGAGCTCGGTTGCGTCACCTGCACTGGTAACATCGGCACCTGCAACTGTTTGGAAGTAACTGTGAGCCACAAGGACTCAGCAATCTCACACCCGCGAGATCAAGACTATTTAAGCTTATGGGTAGGATACGGTAATGAGGTGGAGCTGCAGCAAGCACTAAGCATATATGGTGGCTAACATACGCAAATAAGAGCGAGAAGAGAAGCAACACAACGGTCAAGAAGCTAGAAGTGATCAAGAAGTGATCCTGAAACTACTTACGTTCAAGCATAACACAAGACCGTGTTCACTTCCCGGACTCCGCCGAGAAGAGACCATCACGGCTACACACGCGGTTGATGCATTTTAATTAAGTTAAGTGTCAAGTTCTCTACAACCGGACATTAACAAATTCCCATCTGCCACATAACCGCGGGCACGACTCTCGAAATTTTATACCCTGCAGGGGTGTCCCAACTTAGCCCATCACAAGCTCTCATGGTCAATGAAGGATATTCCTTCTCGTGGGAAGATCCGATCAGTCTTGGAATCCCGGTTACAAGACATGTCAACAATGGTAAAACAAGACCAGCAAAGCCGCCCGAATGTGCCGACAAATCCTGATAGGAGCTGCAAATATCTCGTTCTCAGGGCACACCGGATGAACGCTACGTACAGGCACAACTAAAACCAAACCACAAGTTTCCCCGAGGTGGCGCTACAAGTGGCTCTGTTTTGGACCAATACTCAGACGAGCATTGGCCCGGGGGGGTTAAAATAAAGATGACCCTCGGGCTCCGAAAACCCAAGGGAAAAAGGCTTAGGTTGTTAGGCAAATGTAAAACCAAGGTTGGGCCTTGCTGGAGGAGTTTTATTCAAAGCGAACTGTCAAGGGGTTCCCATAACACCCAACCACGTAAGGAACTCAAAATCAAGGAACATAACACCGGCATGACGAAAACTAGGGCGGCAAGAGTGGAACAAAACACCAGGCATAAGGCCGAGCCTTCCACCCTTTACCAAGTACATAGATGCATTAATTAAATAAGGTATATTGTGATATCCCAACATATCCATGTCCCAACATGGAACAATCTTCAACTTCACCTGCAACGAGAAATGCTATAAGAGGGCTGAGCCAAAGTGGTAACTTAGCCAAACAACGGTTTGCTAGGACGGTGGGTTAGAGGCTTGACATGGCAATATGGGATGCATGATATAACAAGTGGTAGGTAGCGTGCCATAGCGATAGAACGAACAACTAGCAAGCAAAGATAGAAGTGATTTGGAGGGTATGGTCATCTTGCCTGAGATCCCGCAAGAAAGAAGAACGAGTCCATGAATAAGACAAGCGGACTTAGTCAAACGAAACCTCACAACTCCAGAATGAAACCGAAGCTAACGAGAGAAGCAAACCGGAAAGAAGCAAGCAACAAGGTAAACACACAAGCATAAGCATGGCATGATGCACAACAAAGTATGATGCATGTCCGTTTTAAATATGCATGGCATGGCAAGGTCCACAAACAAAACTACAAGTTAAGTGGAGCTCAATATGCAACGAGTTGCATATTGACAAAACACCACATCCATTATTTAGTTCACCCTCGTTTATGTACCCAACAATATTAAATGTTGTTAAACATGGCAAGAGAAGAAGCATAATTAAAGTAACTATTTAGGCAAGTTTTAAATGAGGCCAGAAACAACAAACAACAAGTCCGGAAAAACCTCATATGCATTTAGCAATTTTAATGCAAACAACAATTTTAACCCTTATAAATGTTGTTATCATGATGCGGATGACACGTGCAAGTTTTATGCAATAAATTATGAAAATGTTGATAAGAGCATGATATGAAACATTTGTCATCGTGGCGAAAACGAAAGGGGTGCCACGGCAACGAATCCGAAAATGATGCCATGGCAACATATCGGTACGGGTAGCTCATGGAGATACCGGTGCAAAGTGTGGCAGGAGCGTGCAAAAGATGGTGGGGTGATCCCGGTTACTAGGTTCCCACGGGTGGACGACATGGCAACGAGGAGGAGCAACTAACGTTCACGGGCGAATACAACATCTAAACATGCATCTCATACATCGCAAGCATTCGTCCACGGGGGTCGTCTCGGGGTTATACCTTTGAGGCATGACTTTTTGAAACGGATCAAGTTCATAGCGGAAGTAGACATTCTCGCCACGTTCGTTGTGGAGGTAGTCGTTCATGTTCAAGAAGCAGTAGAGGTACGGGTCTTTGACGATGGTCGTGGTTCGCGCTCTGAGGTCGTCGTTCACGCTCCGAGGTAGTCGGTAGAGGTTCTCGCAATCTCGGCGACGGTAGTGGAACACGTTTTCATAGGTGTTTGAGTCGTTGGTAGCGGTACTTGATGAATCCCGAAACGGTCTTAGGTGTCTTCGCGCGTAGGTCTCGACAACGTAGTTGTACACAAGCGTCATCGGACTTGTTGAATCCAAAGTATTCAAGGGTCGTCGTGTTACTTGGCGCTTGCGGTCTTGATAGCTCGAAGGGGTGCTTGGCATTCTCGGTCTTGCGGGTCGTGGTACTTGGCACGGAGGTAACCCTCAGGCTGCCATTCATTGGAAACGAGCTGCACCAGGGAAGATTAAGGCAGCGGTGGTAGCAACCGAGTTGACCGAAGGGGACGGCTCAGACAAGAGCTTCTCTGCCCGAGGAGGATGCTGACGGTGAGCACCAAGGTGGAGACAGCAGTGCTCCTGGTGGTCGCTGGCGGACAGATGATGAGCAAAGGAGGCTAAGCCACAGACGCAAAGGGTCGTGCGGTGCGGAGCAGAGGCGAACGAGCACCTCTTGGTCGCGGAGGCGGCGAGGACGACCTGCTGGTGCTGCTCAACGGCGAGAGGACAGCGAGGGAGGAGCAAGGCGACAGCAAACTCGGAGCTCGGGGATGAGGCGCCGATGACGAGGCAGGGGAGCAGCGGCCTGGTGGCTCTTCGGTGAACTTGCCCGCAGGGGCGCGTGGAGTCTGCGAGCTCGGGGACGCGAGGGGAGGAGCCAGCAGGGGCGCGTGAGAAGGAGGCTAAGGGGCTCGCGTGCGAGGGCAGCAGAGGGAGGTGGCGGACAGAGGGAGAGATGGGATCGATGGAGATGGGGTTCGGGTGTGGGTTCTCCTGGCGGCGTGAGGAGGGAGACGAGGGAAGGGATCAAGGGAGAGGGAGGTTTCGGTCGGGGAGAGGGTTAGGTTTAGGTTAGGTGGGCCTGCGGGGGAAGGATGGGCCTAGTGAGGCCGGCCTGGGCTGGGCTTCTCTCTCCCTCTCTCTTCTACTTCTAAGAACAAAAGAAAAGAAAGAGAAAAAAACAAAGAAGAAAAAAGGAGAAGAAAGAAGAGATAGGACAAGAATTTGCGCAAGCGGGTAATTTTCCCTGACTCATAAAAAATGTGCTCGTTCCGAGAAAATAGAAAAGGCCATGATAGAAAGATTTAAATTCAAACTCATTTGATTTAAATTCAAATGATTTGAATAGGAAGTGGGGTTGGGAAGGTCCAAAAATGTTCGGATTTTTGGTGGAGCTCCGGAATATAATGAAAGAATATATGGCAAGGTTGGAGACCAAGAATTAAGACAACAAAGGCATTGAGATAATTTGCAAATGTGTTATGGTGAATTCCAAATTAAAGAAATATTTAATATAGCTCCATAATATTGGGAGGATATGTTGTAAAGAGAATCACCATGTGAATTCCCTCGGTTTAAATAGATCAAAAGATCTATGCAATTTATTTGGTTGAGTTTTACAAAAATTAAATGACATGATGGCAAGATGACATGATGCAATGCAAATGATGCAATGATGAATGCAACAAACCAACAACTCACAGGATGAAACCCAGAAAACATGGAAGGTGTCTGAAACTCCGGTCTTTGGGCGTTACATACGGCCTCGAGGGGCCAACCAAGAGTTACCTGAAGCGCAGGCTTCTCCTCAATTCGACGACGTGGCAGTAGTGCCCGTACCATCGGCGCGTAATGCGAGCGACCGACCACCACGTGGCTGTGACAAAGCGACAGCTCAAGCCGAATACCGGCCCGTACTACCTCGCCGTAAAGGTAGAGACACAATTGCTCGGAAATATACTTACGACTTGCGACAGGATTTGGAAAACAAAGCGGGCCAGACCAGATCGATCTACAGATCGTGGGGGCGTGCTCCGACGCGCAAGGACGGCTATCTAGATGGGCACGACAGCCATAACCACTCCCGGGCTGAAAACCGTAGACGGACTCCATCCGAGCTACATCACGACGTGGCCCGCTATAGAGGCGCCGCACACCCCCTCTACTTCACTGACCAAGTAATGGAACATGAATTCGCAGAAGGATTTAAACCCATGAATATCGAATCATATGATGGAACAATGGATCCCACAGTATGGATAGAGGACTTTCTCCTCCATATTCATATGGCCCGCGGTGATGATCTTCATGCCATCAAATACCTCCTGCTAGAACTAAAGGGACCAGCTCGACACTGGTTAAACAGCCTACCAGAAAACTCTATTGTCAGCTGGGAGGACCTGGATGCCGCCTTCCGCGACAACTTACAGGTACATACGTCCGATCTCTGGACGCCGATGACTTAAGTCACATAGTTCAACAACCCGGAGAGTCGGCCAGGAAATTCTGGACTAGGTTCCTAATTAAAAAGAACCAGATCATCGACTGTCCGGATGCCGAAGCCCCAGTGCCCTTTAAGAATAGCATTCACGGCAAATGGCTCACCCGGCACCTTGGCCAAGAAAAACCGAAGTCCATGGCAGCAATCACGGCACTTATGACCCGCTTCTGCGTGGGCGAAGATAGTTGGCTAGCCCATAGCAGCAATAATGCAAGCGAACCTAGCACTTCTGGCCAGAAATAGCAATGGCAAGCCCCGGCAAAACAGGCACAAGTATCGGAACAATGGTGATAATACCAATGACACGCCGGTTAACGCCGGATTCAGCGGCTCCAAGCCCGGTCAGTGTAAGAAGCCATTTAATAGAAATAATCCGGGCTCATCTAGCTTGGACTGAATCCTCGATCGACCATGTCAGATCCACGGCACCCCCGATAAACCTGCCAATCATACCAACAGAAGCTGTTGGGTCTTTAAGCAGGCCGGTAAGTTACATACCGAGGACAAAGAGAAGGGGTCGCCAAGTGAGGACGATGACGAGGAGCCCCGTCCACCAAACATAGTGGGACAGAAGAAATCCCCCCCCCCAAGTCAAAATGGTGAACATGATATACGTTACTCATATCCCCAAGAGGGAGTGCAAACGCGCACTCACGGACGTCTATGCGATAGAGCCAGTCGCCCCAAAATTCAATCCATGGTCATCTTGCCCTATCACTTTCGATCGCAGGGACCATCCAGCCAGTATTCGTCGCGGCGGCTCAGCCGCACTGGTCCTTGACCCAATCATTTATGGATTCCACCTCACGCGCATCCTCATGGCGGTGGCAGCAGGCTTAACCTGCTCTGTCAGGACACAGTCCGCAAGATGGGCATTGATCCGTCCAGGATCAAGCCCACCAAAACTACCTTTAAAGGAGTAATACTAGGTGTAGAGGCCCACTGCACGGGCTCAATCACATTGGAAGTCGTCTTCGGATCACCGGACAACTTCCGAAGCGAAGACTTGATCTTCGACATCATCCCCTTCCGCAGTGGCTATCACGCACTGCTCGGACAAAGCGCATTTGCAAGCTTCAATGTGGTGCCACACTATGCCTATCTCAAACTTAAGATGCCCGGGACATGCAGTGTCATAACAGTCAACGGAAACATGGAACGCTCCCTCCGTACCGAGGAGCACACCGCGGCCCTGGCAGCGGAAGTACAGGGCGGCCTTATCAAGCAGAACATCAATTCGACAGTCAAGCCCCCAGACACTATTAAATGAGTCCAGATTACTCTGTAGCATGACAGTCTGGCTCGTCAGGAGTCAGAGTAGCAATTCGGCCCCCGTCTTAGTCTCGACCGAACTGCGGCATATGTACCGGGCATACATAACTACGCACTAAAAATACCATGGGCAAAGACGAAGGCATAACTCGATCATGGTCCGCAATACGACTCGACCATATCCGGGCACTCATACTTTCCCTTTTTCTTTTTGTCCTTTTTGCAGGTTTCTTTTCCACAGGCCCCTCACGACGGCCTCATCATCGATCCTTTCGAAGGATAAACATACCAAGGAGGCAAGCAGTATAGACGTGTGGCAGAAACATCTAGATGATCTTTTTGACGATCACTTTTCCTGTTTGAAGGACCCGCACGCAGCCCCTGTTGTTCTCGGCATTTTAAATAGCCAAGTTGCTTATTGCATTATTTGTACAAATACGCTTTGACGTATCAATCAAATTATAATGGAAACAGTTTGTGGCCCAACATAAGTGGCATTGGCTTACTCCTTCATTATATTTAATTTTTTTAATTGCAGCCGTACACTTTGGTATGACTTAACCCACCAGGGGCTCCTTTGCGCTCCATATTTTGGCAACAAGTCCGAACACTTTTTACAGTACAATTCGGCGCCCCGAATATTGCATTATATGCATCGGCTCCGAATCATGTCTTTGGTCAATAGTTGGGTTGCCCGGCTCCTGTGCTTGCTACCTTACATTCCGTTTTATCGTCTAAGGTAGTAAAGGGAAAACTACTATGATTGTGTTCCTGGTTCATCTGGATAAACACCTCAGTAGAGAAAGCCGAAAACTGACTGTCATGATACGGCGAGAGCTGGTCAGCTATTCGGTGGCTAAAATCTCTTGCGATTTTTTCCGCATTACGCGACGGATCTGCTTCCACCCGATCAGGTGTTTACAGCCCCTGGTTCGGATAAACAAACTAGGGGCTGCACCTATACTCCTATTTGTCAAACTCATATGGCTAAGTGAGGGTGATAAAGCCACATAGTCTGATTGCCTGGTTCGATGCACTAAACACCTCCTTCAAGGACCAAACTCTTGAGTCAAGTGTGTTTAGGTTCCAATCCAAACACCCCCGTACTATCTATGTGGGGGTTGAAGCCGACGACTGGCCAACTCTTAGATTTAAATGAACGGCTGCACAGAAGGAAATATTTTTGAAAAACAATAAGCAATATATTACATATAGGCTTTGTTCCATAATACAGGATTGGATAAACACAAATACATTCATTCAAAGATAATGTCCTTCGCACACTGGCCCGCTACAATGCGGGATACTTCCAGGACGTCATCAAAATAGCGCTCGGGCATGCAGTGTTCTTTGCCCTCAGGCGGCCCCTCGGTCGCAAGCTTGACGGCGTTCATCTTCGCCCACTGTACCTTGACATGTGTGAAGGCCATCCACGCATCTTCGATGCAGGCTGATCGCTTTATGGGATCAAGCCAAGGGCAGGCTTCGACCAGCCGCTTCATGGGCCTGAAGTGGCTGCTGGGCACGGCTTCGGCAGGCCATAGACGGAATATTAAATCCTTCATGGCAGTCAGGCCACCCTATGCAGTTCGGACAACTGTTTCAGCTAATCACTGAGGGCCACCGGATGCTCTGGCACAAGGTATTGCGACCAGAATAGCTTCTCCGATGAGCTCCCCTCTTTGGCTCGAAAGAACTCCGTAGCATCAGCCACACTGTGAGGTAGATCCCCAAACGCTCTTGGAGAACTCCAAATCCGGGTCAGTAAGAGGTACCTTTTCTTCAGAAATTTGCTCTGCATAATAAAGGTCTTACCCACCGCAATTTGCTTGGCCTCCTAGACTTCTCGGAGGGCGCCCTGGGCTCCTACCTGGACCTCTTGTGCACTTTGGTGGGCCTTAGCAAGTTCGGACTCTTGGTCTGCAATCTTGCGCTCCAAGGACTCACATTTCTTTACGGCGTCCTCGAGCTCCTGCTAAACCTCCCCGACCCTTGACTCGTGTTTCTTGCGGGCGGCTTGTTCCTTCTCTGCTTTCTTCTGGGACTCGTTCAGAGCTTTCTGGAGGGATTGCACCTCGGTTTCAGCTCCTATGAAGCATCATATTAACGTGATCAACACAAATAGTTCTTTTCATTTTAAGATCTGAATAGGCCATTACGTACCTTATTTGTCCTCAAGCTGTTTTTTGACACGGTCGAGCTCTTCATCAGCTTGCTCCAGCCTCTCCTTCAATTTGGATACTTCGGCATAATGGGAGGTCGTAGCCAGCATCGATGCCTGCTTATTCACATAGACATATATGATTAGTCTCTTGTGGAAATTATTAGACCCTCTGTCCGGCCTTTCTTTTTGAACACCCGATAGAGTCCCAGCGGCTACTCTCTGTACCATGGCATTCTTTTTGCATAATTGTGTCACGTACCTCAAAGCATGTTAGAAGGCTGGCGCAGGCTTCGGTCAGTCTACTCTTAGCGGACTGAACCCTGTCAACCACAGTCCCCATAAGGATACGATGTTCTTTTACAATGGAAGCACCTTGGAGCGCTTCCAGTAGAGTATCCCGTTCCTCCAGATGGACAGAGGTCACCGACGGAATAGGGCCTCCGGAATAGTATTCGGCTGGGGGCCGAATTGGATATGGCCCCCATTGCCAGTCTCCAGGGGGATCTGCTCCCCCATGTGTCCGGCAGCCGAGGTATCACCCTCTGGTGCCCCCTCGGTGGCCTCCTGTACCTCTCCCTGGTCTGGGAGGGCCCTTCGGAACAACACTTCAGCATCACCCGTAGTATAAGGGGAGGAGGCTGGCAGAAGCGACCCGCTGTCCATCACCTTCGGATCCAGCGAATTCCCCGAAGATGAGGATCGCTGGAGGTGGACGAGATCCGGACTGCAGCACATGATTCAACATATTAAAACCATGAAGTAAAGGAGCTGGATATATGTGTTTAAGTGCCTTTGAGTACTTACAATCCGGCCAGGGGCTTCTTCCTGGGACGCCACTCAGGGCTGCTATCGGTGTCCGATTCGGAATCGTCCGCAAGGGAGACTCTCTCTTTCTTGGACGCCTCCGCCTCTACCTCCAGATCTGTGGAGGCCGCCCTTTTCTTCCTTCCCCCCTCGGGGGGAGAATTGCTTTCCTCCTCCTCGTCATTCTTGGTGGGGGAGGAGTGGGTTTCGGCATCTTTGGATGTTGCATCCGAAGTGCCTCTATGGCAGAGGCCGCTTCTTGTCTCCTGGTCCTTTTTCTTGGCCTTCTTCTCCGGCGCCTGGTAGGGCGCCGAAACCAGCATCTTGGTCAGGAGCGGGATAGTTGGCTTTTTGGGCAACGGAGTCGGACACTGGATCCGCTCCGCCTTCTTTATCCAGCTCTAAAAGGACAATTGGAGAAACTTAGACATCTTCCTTGAATGCATGGGAAGAGATACACCTTGAAGTATGAAGAACTTACCGGACTGGCTAGATGGGTCATGTCGTATCCGCGGTCCTCGGACGTCTGCGGCCATGTCTGATTGGCCTTGAAAAGCACCTTCCAGATATCTTGGTGTGTGGAGCCGAAGAACTGTCGCAAGGTCTGGTGCTTGACCGGATCGAACTCCCACAGATGGCAAGTCCGGCTTTGGCAGGGAAGGATCCGGCAAAAAAGCATCACCCAGATCACATTTATGAGCTTGATGTTCTTGTCCACCATGCTCTTGACGCGTGCCTGCAGCATTGACATCTCGTCTAATGACGACCAGTCCATGCCCTTTTTTAGCCAGGAGGTAAGCCGCATTGGGGGCCCGGACTTGAACTCGGGAGCCGCGGCCCAGGTGGTGTCGCGGGGCTAATTGACATTGAACCACTGCTTCTGCCACGCCTTGATGGTTTCCACAAAGGTGCTAGTGGGACATGTGACAATGGATAGTTTGCTCACCATGGCACCTCCACACTCTGCATGTTGACCATCCACCACTTTCGGCTTCACATTGAAGATATTCAGCCATTATCCGAAGTGGGGTGGGATGCCGAGGAAGGCCTCGCACTCGACAATGAATGCCGAGATGTTGAGGAAAGAAATCGGAGCTAGATCGTGGAAATCTAGCCCGTAGTAGAACATGAGTCCACGAACGAAGGGGTGGAGGGGAAATCCTAACCCGCAGATGAAATGGGGGATGAATACCACCCTCTCATTGGGTTCCAGGGTGGGGACGATCTGCCCCTTGGCCGAAAGCCGGTGGGCGATTCCATGGGCCAAGTACCCCGCTTCCCGGAGCTCCGTGATCTTCCCCTCCGTGACGGAGGAGGACATCCACTTGCCCTGCGTTCCAGATCCGAACATGGTCGGAGTGCTTTTTGGACGCAGAAAGGATGGAAGCTTGGGCGCTGGAGTTCGAGAACGGATGGGCAGAGAGGAAGAAGGCGTGGAAGAAAGAATGGCTCTTTATCCTCTTATAAAGGCAGCGAATATCAAGCGCCTCCCCACTCGCCTTAAAACTCGCCTATTCCCCAAGGGCCATGTGGACGGCGCGGTTGGATTACCCACGCTCGTATTGATGAGAATCTGGCGATAAGGGGACATGATCTCTGCTTCGATAAGACGTGCCAATGAAAACTGCACCTCAAAATATGGAGCGGGAAGCTAAAAAACAGTTTGAAATAATAACCGGGCACGGACGTAACATCTCGCTACAAAAAGTTGTCAGTAGATGGGACTTGTGAAATATTATACTCTTCGCGGCTATGTGTGGTGCCTGTCTTGCAGAGCTGGACACGTTTTCTGTGTTCGAGGACTACTTTGAAGTATTCGGAGTAGGAACTCGCCTTGCAATGCCGAAGACAATCTGCGCGCCGGACACATCGTCATTGAAGCCTGGTTCAGGGGGTACTGAGGGAGTCCTGGATTAAGGGGTCCTCGGGCGTCCGGGCTATGTGACATGGGCCAGACTAATGGACCATGGAGATACAAGACAAAATACTTCCTCCCGTGTCCGGATGGGACTCTCCTCGGCGTGGAAGGCAAGATTAGCATGCGGATGTGAATATTCCTTTCTCTGTAAACCGACTCTGTACAACCCTAGCCCCCTCCGGTGTCTATATAAATCGGAGGGTTTAGTCCGTAGAGGCAATCATAATCATATGGCTAGACAATTAGGGCTTAGCCATTACGATCTCGTGGTAGATCAACTCTTGTAACCCCTATACTCATCAAAGTCAATCAAGCAGGATGTAGGGTATTACCTCCATCAAGAGGGCCCGAACCTGGGTAAAACATTGTGTCCCTTGTCTCCTGTTACCATCAATCCTTAGACGCACAGTTCGGGACCCCCTACCCGAGATCTGCCGGTTTTGACACCGACATTGGTGCTTTCATTGAGAGTTCCACTATGTCGTCTCCAGAAGGTTCGATGGCTCCATTAGTCATCTACAATAATGCTGCCCCGAGGGAGGTCTTTCTCCCCGGCCAGATCTTTGTGGTCGGCGGCTTCGCGCTGCGGTCCAACTCACTTGGCCATCTAGAGGAGATCGACAGTTACGCCCCAGGTCGCCAGATTAGTTTTGGAAATCTGGATTATGCCGCTGATATCCGAGGAAACTTGATAATTCCTATTTAATAGATTGGACAAGACGGATTAAAATCAATATCAAGAACAATAAAATATATGGGCACATAATTCCTATTTGCAAGAATAAGAGCATCATTAATTCTTCCCATAGGCTTTTTAATAGTAGAATCCACCAAGTGCAAATTTAAAGAGCATGATTCAAGATCGATAGGACCAAGCACATCACATAAAGATTTCTGAATTTTAGAAACACTAGCACCCAAGTCAGACAAAGCAAAACACTCATAATTTTTAATCTTGACTTTGATAGTAGGTTCCCATTCGTCATGCAATTTTCTAGGAATTGAAGCTTCTAATTCCATTTTTTCTTCAAGAGATTTCATCATAGCATCAACATTATGTTTAGTAAAAACTTTATTTTGTTCATAAGCATGGGGTGAATTTATCATGGATTGCAACAAAGAAATACAATCAATCAAAGAGCAATTATCATAATTAAAGTCTTTGTAATCCAAAAGAGTGGGCACATCACTAGTTAAAGTTTTGACCTCTTCAAACCAACTTTCAACAAGATTTTCACCCTCTGAAATATTGGGACGCCTTCTACCTAAAGTTGACTCTTCTCCAGTCCCTTTTTCATCAATATTAACTTTACTAAACAAGGAATCAATATAAGAAACACCAATCATTTTAAGATCATCGTCACTTTTGTGAAAGAAATCACTAGAAAACACCTTTTCTAAAAATTCTCTTTTAGCTCTAAGCATAGCGGTTCTTTTCTTAGTTTCATCCATAGAAACATAAAGAGCTTTGATTGATTCATCTACTTTAGGCACAAAAAATTTCATCTTGAGATTTTCCACATCATGAACAATTCTATCAACACTTCTAGACAAATCATCAATCTTATTCAACTTTTCTTCTATGGAAGTGTTGAAAACTTTTTGCGTGTTGATAAATTCTTTAATATTATTCTCAATATCAGAGGTGTTCCTATTATTCTTATAAAATTGATTACCATAGGAATTACCATAATTATTAGAGGAATTACTAGGAAAAGGCCTAGGATTAAAATTACCTTTATATGCATTATTGTTGAAATTATCTCTAGAAATGAAATTCACATCAATGGCATCACTATTTTGCTCAATCAAAGCAGACAAAGGCATATCATTAAGATCAATAGGAGCACTTCTACTAGCAACCAATTTCACAGGAGCATCAACTTTTTCACTCAAAGAAGAAATTTCTTCAACCGAATTAACTTTTTTACTAGTAGGAGCCCTTTTGGTATGCCATTGCGAATAATTTGCCATGATATTGTCAAGCAATTTGGTAGCTTCACGCAAAGTAATTTCCATAAAAGTACCACCCGCAGCCGAATCTAAAAGATTATGAGAAACGAAATTCATTCCCGCATAAAACTTTTGTATGGCCATCCAAAGATTTAACCCATGAGTTGGGCAATTCCTTAGCATCATTTTCATCCTTGCCCAAGATTGTGCAACATGCTCATGTTCAAGTTCCTTGAAATTCATGATATGGGTTCTAAGGGAAACAATTTTTGTGGGACGAAAATACTTAGTGATAAAAGCATCTTTGCACTTATTCCAAGAATCGATACTATTGCGAGGCAAAGAAGAGAACCAAATTTTTGCAGAATCACGCAAAGAAAACGGAAATAATTTAATCTTGACCACATCATTGTCCACATATTTTTTCTTTTGCATATCGCATAATTCCATGAAGGTATTAAGATGGGACGCGACATCCTCATTAGGAGTACCGAAAATTGGTCTTTCATAACAAGATTCAGCAAAGCAGTATTAATATCACAAGTCTCCGCACTAGCGACGGGAGGAGCAAGCGGAGTGCCAATAAAATCATTGTTGTTGGTATTTCATAAATCACATAACTTGGTGTTCTCTTGAGTCATGATGAGCACACAACAAGATTGCACTCAAAAACAGATCCGACAAGAAAACAGTGAACGAAAAAAGAGAGGCGAATAAAACGACAAATTTGTGAAGTGGAGGAGAGGAAAACGAGAGGAAAATGGCAAATAATGTAAATTGCGAGGAGATGAGATTTTTTATTAGGAACCTGGTTATAAAGAAGATCTTCCTCGGCAACGGCGCAAGACATTCCTTTTGATCGCTCTCTGACTATAGCGCCAGAAAAGCTCCTGTCTTCTAGGACTTCGTCGGTATTTCCCCAAAGAGGAAGGTATGGTGCAGTACAACTACGGTAGGTATTTCCCTTAGTGAAGAAACCAAGGTTATCGAACCAGTAGGAGAACCAAGCAACACAACGTAAACATCACCTGCACACAAATAACAACACCTCGCAACCCGACGTGTTAAAGGGGTTGTCAATCCCTTTTGGGTAACGATGCCAGAAAATTGTAGTAGATTGAAATAATAGATTGCAAATAAAATAAAGTGCAGCAAAGTATTTTTGTATTTTTGGTTTAATAGATCTGAATAAGAATGCAAAGGAAAAGTAGATCGCAAGCAAATATATGAGGAAGAAGACCCGGGGGCCGTAGGTTTCACTAGTGGCTTCTCTCGAGAAAAGATAGCAAACGGTGGGTAAACAAATTACTGTTGGGCAATTTATAGAACCTCAAATAATTATGATGATATCCAGGCAATGATCATTACATAGGCATCACGTCCAAGATTAGTAGACCGACTCCGGCCTGCATCTAATACTATTACTCCACACATCGAGCGCTATCCAGCATGCATCTAGTGTATTAAGTTCATGGAAAAAAGGAGTAATGCAATAAGAACGATGACATGATGTAGACAAGATCCATTTATCTACTGCGTAGATATAGATCCCATCTTTTTATCCTTAGTAGCAACGATACATACGTGTCGGTTCCCTTTTCTGTCACTGGGATCAAGCACCGTAAGATCGAACCCACTACTAGGTACCTCTTCCCATTGCAAGGTAAATAGATCAAGTTAGCCAAGAAAAACCCAAATATCGGAGAAGAAATACGAGGCTATAAGAGATCATGCATATAAGAGATCAAAGAAACTCAAATAACTTTCATGGATATCAAAAGATATGACTGATCATAAACTCAAAGTTCATCAGATCCCGGCAAACACACCGCAAAAGAGTTACATCATATGGATCTCCAAGATACCATCGTATTGAGAATCAAGAGAGAGATCAAGCCATCTAGCTACTAACTATGGACCCAAAGGTCTACAAAGAACTACTCCCGCATCATCGGAGAGGCACCAATGGAGGTGGTGAAGCCCATCCGAGATGGTGTCTAGATTGGATCTGGTGGTTCTGGACTCTACGGCGGCTGGATGAATATTTCGTCGACTCCCCTAGGGTTTTGGGAATATTTGGGTATTTATAGATCAAAGAGGCGGTTCGAGGGGCACCCGAGGTGGGCACAACCCACCAGGGCGCGCCTGGGCCTCCTGGCGCGCCCTAGTGGGTTGTCCCCTCCTCAGGACTCACCCCAGGTGCAACTGGGGCCCAACATGTTCCTTCTGGTCCATAAAAAATCTCCGTAAAGTTTCATGGCATTTGGACACCGTCTGATATTGATTTTCTGCGACGTAAAAAACACGGAAAAAACAGGAACTGGCACTTGGCACTTTTTCAATAGGTTAGTACCAAAAAATGATATAAAATGACTGTACAATAATTATAAAACATCCAAGATTGATAGTATAATAGCATGGAACAATAAAAAATTATAGATACGTTGGAGACGTATCACCTCCTACGAGTCATCATGTATCAATTTACGGTTATAGATATACCTTCCCTTGCAGATCATTCTCATATTTTTATAGCTAGCATTTATTTGTTCTCTTGTCTTTGCACAGCGGATCATCCTCCTCTGAAGAAGAATATGGACTACGTGAAGTGCCTAGTTCCGATTATGTTAGGAATAAGAAGGTCAGTCTATCTTCATATCAGAAGGAGCATTTGAGGGATGGCTACATTACTGCCCACAAGACAAAATTAACATCAGCTCAGAAGGAAATCGTGCTGCAAAAGGTCCAATCTATACACTCAGGGATCCCGATCTTTGTTGTTGTGATGGGCAAGCACAACGTTGTTGTAGAATTCTTTCTGGTGAGTTCCATTTTGTAAATGTGTGTTCTGCATGGATCATGTAGGCGCGTGTTTAAACTATGAAGTGTGAAGTGATAGTTATGGAACATTAATGAAAAGACTATCCAATAATGTGAACTCATAACCACTCATCTCTGAATTTAAATATAGCTAGCTTCATACTAATCACCTTTTCTGTATTTATGCAAACAGGGATGCTCAACTAGATTTCAGTGGAACTGCACAAAATGTTGGGATGGTTCTTGCCCTCCACAATACTTCATCATGCACAGTACATCGAATGGTTCTCAAATCATTCATTGCCACCTCGAGCCGCCAAACTAGCTACAAGAAAGGAGCCGCTGATATGTTCAAGGCAATGCAACATATAAACATGAAATCCTACAAGCTACACATGAAGTTGGTTGATTTTGGTGTAACTGCACAAAAAGAGACTTGCAAAGATATCAAATCATGCATATAATAATTCAGAGAAGAACCAAATAATATTCATAGATAATCAAATTCATAAACCCACAATTCATCGGATCTCGACAAACACACCGTAAAAGAGTATCACATCGAATAGCTCTCCAAGAACATCAAGGAGAACTTTAATTTGTATTGAGAACCAAAGAGAGAGAAGAAGCCATCTAGCTAATAACTATGGACCCGAAGGTCTGTGGTAAACTACTCACACATCATCGGAGAGGCTCTGGTGTTGATGTAGAAGCCCTTCGTGATCGAATCCCCCTCTGGCAGATCGTTGGAAAAGGCCCCAGATGGGATCTGACGGGTACAGAAGGTTGTGTCAGTGGAAAAGTGGTTTCGTGGCTCCCCTGGATGTTTTTAGGGTACATGGGTATATATAGGCGAAAGAAGTACGTCGGTGGAGCTCCGTGGGGCCCACGAGGGTGTGGGGCGCGCCTACCCCCCTGGGCACGCCCCCGCCTCGTGGAAGCTTCGCGGACTTCCAGACTTGTAATAGGCAAAAAACAACGATTTGCACTGGGCCTTCGGTTAATAGGTTAGTCCCAAAACTATTATAAAAGTGCATATTAAATCCCATTAAACATCCAAAATAGATAATATAATAGGATAGAACAATCAAAAATTATAGATATGTTGGAGACGTATCAAGCATCGCCAAGCTTAATTCCTGCTCGTCCTCGAGTAGGTAAATGATAAAAACAGAATTTTTGATGTGGAATGCTACCTAACATAATTTTCAAGGTAATTTTCTTTATTGTGGCATGAATATTCAGATCCGAAAGATTCAAGACAAACGTTTAATATTGAAATAAAAACAATAGTACTTCAAGCATACTAACCAAGCAATTATGTCTTCTCAAAATAACATAGCCAAAGAAAGCTCATCCCTACAAAATCATATAGTTTGGCCATGCTTCATTTTCGTCACACAAAATGCTCTCATCATGCACAACCCCAATGACAAGCCAAGCAATTGTTTCATACTTTAGTATTCTCAAACTTTTTCAACTTTCATGCAATACATGAGCGCGAGCCATGGACATAGCACTATGGGTGGAATAGAATATGATGATGGAGGCTGTGTGGAGAAGACAAAAAGGAGAAAATCTCACATTGACGTGGCTAATCAACAGGCTATGGAGATGCCCATCAATTGATGTCAATGCGAGGAGTAGGGATTGCCATGCAACAGATGCACTAGAGCTATAAATGTATGAAAGCTCAACAAAAGAAACTAAGTGGGTGTGCATCCAACTTTCTTGCTCACGAAGACCTAGGGCATTTTGAGGAAGCCGATTGTTGGAATATACAAGCCAAGTTCTATAATGAAAAATTCCCACTAGTATATGAAAGTAACAAAATAAGAGACTCTCTATCATGAAGATCATGGTGCTACTTTGAAGCACAAGTGTCGAAAAAGGATAATAACAATGCCCCTTCTCTCTTTTTCTCTCATTTTTTTGGGCCTTCTCTTTTTTATTTTGCCTTCTCTCTTTTTTCCTCACACGGGACAATGCTCTAATAATTATGATCATCACACTTCTATTTATTTACAACTCAAAAATTACAACTCGATACTAAAACAAAATATCAATCTATATGAATGCCTCCGGCGGTGTAATTGAGAAATAAATATGGGTTGGTACCATTTTTGTTCACTACTTAATGGGAAAAGAGAGCAATACAATAGCTTCAATTCAACATTTATTTAAAATCGTACCAATACAAGTAGTACAACATCTGAAAACACACTGCACGATCATGTGGATGAAGGCAAGTACCAACCTGTCATGATGCACACAAGATCACCTACGAATCTGCCAACACGAATAGGAAATCCAATCTCGTTTTGTGCAGTTGTAGTGAAATCAAGCAAAGTCGCCAGTGTGACGTTTAAGTTTGCTATAGCAACAAGTTGAATAGATATCCATGTTTTAACAGAGGTAAAAAAGGAAACAATTATTGGCCAATAAAGGAGGATGAATAAAACGGCGACAAAAAGAAGCATCAAACTTATCTTGATGGAAAACAAAGTAGGACAGTAGCATTTCTAAAACTATTGCATTGCTTCATATTAACAGAAACATTCTCTTAAAACAACATTCGTTGATAATGTAATTTAACTTTAACAGTGGCATTGCTTCAATTTTCTACCGGCATTCTTAGATTAAGAATAGCAAAGTAGTTGTATGGGACATGGGACATGGGACATGCCAGCACCATGTGCGTCCACACGTATAAATGGGTGATGCAGAGTATGTAGCCAAGAAACATATCTGCATTGGTCCCATATTTGTTCTCTTTGAACCTTTTTCCTATGTGAGGGCAGCAAATCTAGTCCTGCACAAACTACGCGACCCCCAATTTCTTTCCCTTTTCAACAAAGAGATTGGTTTCTTACAGATGTGTGTACTGGGTTACCCCATTTTTCCCTTTTCGACCAACAAAGCGGCTGGATAGCTAGTCTATACTACTTCCCCTCCCTCCTTTCCTCATTGAACCACATCCTAGATTCATGCTCCACCCCACCGCACCCTTCTTTCCTCTTTGAACCAATACCTAGATTCGACTATAGAATCGAAAAAGATCCACATGCAGCTAGAGCAATGACGGTTTCAAATAAACTTATACCTTAGGGTCATCAGGATGTGGCAAGGCGTGCGGCGGGAGGCCGGATCTGCCCACACTACGTACGACAGCAAGGAAGAAGGGGTCGGTGGCCCTCCCGCACAGGCGCTGGGTGAAAGAGAACAGCGCAGCCGGCAGTGGATTGCCTCCCTCGCCGAAGGCGATAGAGTGAACGTTGCACCTCCTCCCCTTCCCGGTGCGACGAGATCCGGACACCTCCTTCACCAGCTATGAGGGGGAGAGAGAGACAGAGGCCACAACGCAGTCTTGTTTAGATCTGGTGAAGAGGGTGAGAGACTATGAATATAGCAAACCCTAGCAAAGGAATGCTAAGCCTCCAACATGTATATATATATGTAGTGCGGCGAGAGTGTAGAGAGTGCAAACCCTAGCGAACAAGCGCTGATGCTCCAGCTTATATAGTGTACTACATATATATACTTATTACGTACTGAGCTCCGGTGCCTTAACTGCACCTGCCTTTGGCTGTATGACAGGTGGGCCAGCCACATTTTGGGCCCACCTGTCATACACCCAAAGGTAGGTGCACTAAGTCGATGAAGCTGCGTCCATATAGTACTCATGTATACTATTAATAAATAGTGGAGTGGTTTTCTTATTCTCTCCATAACAATCGTTTTAAATTGTGTAAGTACCAAACAAAACTCTTTATTTAACGTACCAGTGAAGAAAACTAAGTACTTCTGATGAACTAATGATCCACGCATCCTGGTTGCACTTCCTGTCCTTCACGTGCAGAGTAAATAAAAATGGAGGGCTACTACGTCCATCTTGGTTTTTAGTCCACACCATTTTTAATCAAAGTTAATAGCTGGACAAATAAAGTTATAGGGGAGCTAAAGACAAAGTTGTGAGAAGTCTTAGAAATCAATACAAAACTTATGCTCTTAGTACCAACGTCGATCCTTCTTCGAGGAAACATTTGGTTCATAGCCAATTGTGTGATAAAATTGCACCAACGTGAAAGACGACTGCGTCTCCGACGCAACCAAGGTGAACTGATGAAGGATATCATCTTTGTGGGTAACAAGCAAAGAGCAATGATGGAAGACAACTTGTTTTTCGTGGAAAATCGATCAGCTTCACCAGCCGACGCAACCATGAGACGCAACCATGAGCATCGATAGGTCATCATGGTGATGCATCATCCATTTGGCATCAAGTTTGGGTGAGGCACCTATGAATTTCGACAAATCCTCATTATGGTCTGTTTCTTCTCATTAATCAAGCTTGAGGAAGGAAGAACCACGTGGCAGAGGACAGTGAGGCGGAACAACAATGGCCATCCAATTTTGTGCAGTTCCACTAAAATTTAGGAAGACATGCCCGGGTATGGAGATACGCATCGCTGTTTGCAAAAATATAAAAAAGGGATATAGTGTTGTTACTTTGTTTTGGCAGTGGTACAAGATTAACAATGACATTTAGAGGATATGTATATTTGGACGACCATATAGACAAGCTGTTGGACGCCTGTTTTGGGCTCACGTCGTGGAAAACGAGTATAGACATCCATATAGATAAGCTATTGGAGATGCACTAAACCAAGATACCCAAGAAAAAAGCATTTCTTCATTTAACCAGTGATAGTATTAGATTAGCAGCAGCAATAGGAGCATATGGACATTGACCACACAACCACCATGTACTTTTTGTGGAAACAACATGTATACCTCCACTGAGGCATAAATCAGGACAACTTTTCGAGTAGCATTTCCTCTATAATAGTAGGTGATGTTGGACTAGCCGACGAACCCTAGCTACTATACATGGGGAGCTGGGAGTATTCGCATAGAAGAAAACCCGCATGCAGCGACCTGGGGAGCTAGACCAGTACAAGAAGTTATACCTCAGGTGGGCGAGATGTCGCTTAGGCGGGTGGATGGGATCTGCCCACACGACGGCAGCGAACAAGGGCGCGGAGGACCTTTGTCCGTGCCAGTGCCGGCTCCAAGAGGATGGTGCACATTGGCTTCCTCCATCGCTGACGGCGACAACGTCAATGCTTGATAACCCACAAGTATAGGGGATCGCAATAGTGTTCGAGGGTAGAGTATTCAACCCAAATTTATTGATTTGACACAAGGGGAGCCAAAGAATATTCTCAAGTATTAGCATCTGAGTTGTCAATTCAACCACACCTGGAAACTTAATATCTGCGGCGAAGTATTTAGTAGCAAAGTAATATGATAGTAGTGGTAACGGTGGCAAAAGTAATAGTAGCAGTTTTGGTTTTATAGTGATTGTAATAGTAGAAATGAAAAAGTAAGTAACCGAAGAACAATATATGAAAAGATCATAGGCAATGGATCGGTGATGGATAATTATGTCGGATGCGATTCCTCATGCAATAGTTATAACATAGGGTGACACAGAACTAGCTCCAGTTCATCAATGTAATATAGGCATGTATTCCGAATATAGTCATACGTGCTTATGGAAAAGAACTTGTATAACATCTTTTGTCCTACCCTCCCATGGCAGCGGGGTCCTATTGGAAACTAAGTAATATTAAGGCTTCCTTTTAATAGAGTACCAGACCAAACCATTAACACACAGTGAATGAACTCCTCAAACTACGGTCATCACCAGTAAGTATCCCGATTATTGTCACTTCGGCGTTAACGAATCATAAAACATAATAGGTGACTACTGACTTGCAAGATAGGATCAAGAACTCACATATATTCATGAAAACATAATTGTTCAGATCTGAAGTCATGGCATTCAGGCCCTAGTGACAAGCATTAAGCATAGCAAAGTCATAGCAACATCAATCTCAGAACAAAGTGGATACTAGGGATCAAACCCTAACAAAACAAACTCGATTACATAATAAATCTCATCCAACCCATCACCGTCCAACAAGCCTACGATGGAATTACTCACGCGCGGCGGTGAGCATCATGAAATTGGTGATGGAGGAAGGTTGATGATGACGATGGCGATGGATTCCCCTCTTCGGAGCTCCGAACGGACTCCAGATCAGCCCTCTCAAGAGATTTTAGGGCTTGGCGGCGGCTCCGTATCGTAAAACGTGATGAATCCTTCTCCCTTATTTTTTCTCCCCGGACACGAATATATAGAGTTGGAGTTGAGGTCGGAGGAGCACTAGGGGGCCCACGAGGTAGGGGGCACGCCCTGGGGGTAGGTGCGCCCCCACCCTCGTGGACAGGGCGTAGGCCCCCTGGCCTTGATTCTTTCGGCAGTATTTTTATATATTCCAAAAATAATCTTCGTTGATTTTCAGGTCATTCCAAGAACTTTTATTTCTGCACAAAAATAACACCATGGCAATTCTGCTGAAAACAGCGTCAGTCCGGGTTAGTTCCATTCAAATCATGCAAGTTAGAGTCCAAAACAAGGGCAAAAGTGTTTGGAAAAGTAGATATGTTGGAGACGTATCAACTCCCCCAAGCTTAAACCTTTGCTTGTCCTCAAGCAATTGAGTTGACAAACTAAAAGTGATAAAGAAAAACTTTTACAAACTCTGTTTTCTCTTGTTGTTGTAAATATGTAAAGCAGCATTCAAGTTTTCAGCAAAGTTTATGAACTAACAATATTCACAATAACATTTAGGTCTCATGTTTACTCATATCAATGGCATAATCAACTAGCGAGCAATAATAATAAATCTCAGATGAAAACACTTTCTCAAAACAATCATAGTATTATATAACAAGATGGTATCTCGCTAGCCCTTTCTGAGACCGCAAAACATAAATGTAGAGCACCTTTAAAGATCAAGGACTGACTAGACATTGTAATTCATGGTAAAAGAGATCCAGTCATACTCAATGTAAACTAACAATAATACATGCAAATGACAGCGGTGCTCTCCAACTGGTGCTTTTTAATAAGAGGATGATGACTCAACATAAAATTAAATGGATAGGCCCTTCGCAGAGGGAAGCATGGATTTGTAGAGGTGCCAGAACTTGATTTTGAAATAGAGATGAATAATATTTTGAGCGGTATACTTTCATTGTCGACATAACAATCGAGAGATCTCGATATCTTCCATGCTACACACATTATAGGCGGTTCCCAAGCAGAATGGTAAAGTTTATACTCCCCCACCACCAACAAGCATCAATCCATGGCTTGCCCAAAACAATGGGTGCCTCCAATTAACAACAATCCTGGGGGAGTTTTGTTTGCAATTATTTTGATTTGATTTGAACATGGGACTGGGCATCCCGGTGACCAGTCATTTTCTCGTGAGTGAGGAGTGGAGTCCACTCCTCTTGAGAATAACCCGCCCAGCATGGAAGATACAGACAATCCTAGTTGATACATGGGCTATTCGAGCATACAGAACAGAATGTTTATTTGAAGATTTAGAGTTTGGCACATACAAATTTACTTGGAATGGCAGGTAGATACCGCATATAGGAAGGTATGATGGACTCATATGGAATAACTTTTGGGGTTTATGGAGTTGGATGCACAAGCAGTATTCCCGCTTAGTACAAGTGAAGGCTAGAAAGAGACTGGGAAGCGACCAGCTAGAGAGCGACAACATTCATGAACATGCATTAAAATTAATCAACACTGAATGCAAGCATGAGTAGGATATAATTCACCATGAACATAAATATCATGGAGGCTATGTTGATTTTGTTTCAACTACATGTGTGAACATGTGCCAAGTCAAGCCACTCGAATCATTCAAAGGGGGATACCACACTATCATACCACATCACAACCATTTTAATAGCATGTTGACACGCAAGGTAAACCATTATAAACTCCTAGCTACTTAAGCATGGCATGAGCAACTATAATCTCTAATTGTCACTGCAAACATGTTTCATTCATAATAGGCTGATTCAGGAACGATGAACTAATCATATTTACAAAAACAAGAGAGGTTGAGTTCATACCAACTTTTCTCATCTCAGCCATTTCATCATATATCATCATTATTGCCTTTCACTTGCACGCCCGAATAGTGTGGATAATAATAATAGTGCATGTGCATTGGACTAAGCTGGAACCTACAAGCATTCAACTCAAGAGAGAAGAGAAGGTAATATGGGCTCTTTGTTAGATCAACAATAATGCATATGAGAGCCACTCAACATTTTCAGCATGGTCTTCTCCTCTCGACCCCCAAAGAAAAAGAAAAGAAGAAAAACTATTTACACGGGAAAGCTCCCAACAAGCAAAAGAAGAACGAGAAATCTTTTTGGGTTTTCTTTTTAATTACTACTACAGGCATGGAAAGTAAACTAGCTGAAAGCTACAACTAATTTTTTTGGTTTTTCATCAGGTTTTACAAACACATGAAAAGAAGGCTTAAGCATAAAATAAACTAGCATGGATGATACAATGAAAAAGTATGAGCACCGACAACTGGCATGAGTGTGTGAACATGAATGTAATGTCGGTGAGAAATACGTGCTCCCCCAAGCTTAGGCTTTTGGCCTAAGTTGGTCTATGTCCATGGATCAAAGTTATAGCTTGGTCGTACTGAGATGCAGCGGCAATTGCCTCATGAGCTGCAGCTTGGAGGCAAGCTTCCTCTGTGCTCCTCTCATACTCGCTCGCCTCCTCCATGGTTATAACATATCTCCCTTTTGTCTCTAAATCAAAGAAAGCAGGAGCAGGGAGCAATGTGGACGGTGCGTCGTTTGTCAAAGATTAGTCGGTACTGAAGGAACTGATCGTGTCTCTCAACAAACTGATGACGAACCATGGCATTATAACCTAAATAAGCAGGAGGTACCTCAATATCAACCCCACGTATGGGTATACCAAGAAAGATAGCTACACGAGTTGCATATATTCCACCAAACAAATCTCCAGTTAAACCATTAAGATGCAACCTACGTGCAACAATAGCCCCCAAGTTGTATTGTTTATCTCCTAATACAACACTCTTGAGAGCACTAAGATCAGGAACACACATATGACATGCCTCATCCTTATCATTAATGCATCTACCCATGAAGAGAGCAAAATAATGTATAGCAGGAAAATGAATGCTCCCTATGGTAGCTTGTGTTATTTCTCTAGATTCCCCCGCAGTGATACTAGCAAGAAATTCTTTAAATTCAGATTTGCAAGGTTCACTAGCACTACCCCACTGCGGGAGTTTACAAGCAGTATTAAAATCTTCTAAGTCCATGGTATAATATTTATCATAAAGATCAAATAGGACATTGTGAGAGTTGCACGAGGATGTAAATTTAAACCTTCTCGCAAATGAATCAGTTAAGTAGAGGTATTGCCGGCACTTATCTGCCTTGAAGCTTTCAAGATCAAATTCTTCCTTGATGCCTGCCTGGACCATGAAATCCTCTGACGACCATTCACAAGGCCGCACTTCAGTCTCCCTTGGTAGTTCATTGTCCGGCTCGCGTATTGCGGGCCTTGGGCCTTGCTTACTTGAGGAGCCACCTTGATACATTTTCCTAAACATATTTCTTCCTCTGAAAAATTTCTGAAATTTTTAGTGACTCAAAATAAAAGTGGACCAAACTCAACAAAATTGATAGCAACTACTCCTACAAGTGCCTAGAGGCCATATCATGCATTAAAACTACTTTTGAGCACATAAATTTGACATGCAAGCTCAAGAACAGGGTCACCTAAGAAGCAAAAATTTGCAATAAATAAAGCACTAGAACAAAAACTAATTGGACCATTGGATGAGTCACATACCAAAGAACAATCCCCCAAAACTGAATGGAGCTTTGAGCAAGGAGATCGAAAATGGCAGCAAGATGAGCTAGAACACGGGTTTGAGCTGGTGGGTGATTTTTTCTGGAGGAAGATGAAGTGTGTGGGTGCAATAATAAGTGGAGGGGACCCACCTGGGGACCACGAGGCAGGGGCACGCCCAGGGGGTAGAGCGCGCCCTATACTCTCGTGGGCATGCGGTGGGTCCCCCTGATGTGTTCTCGGTGCCAATAATTCTTACATATTCTGGAAAAAAATCATATTTCATTTTCAGGGCATTTGGAGAACTTTTATTTTCGGGGTATTTTTATTGCAAGGATAATTCAAAAACAGACAGAAAATACTATTTTTGCTTTATTTAATATAAATAACAGAAAGTAAAAAGAGGGTACAGAAGGTTGTGCTTTCTAACTTAATCCATCTCATGCTCAACAAAAGGAATCCACTAACAAGGTTGATCAAGTCTTGTTAACAAACTCATTCCGAATCTCATGAAACCGGAGAAATTTCGAATAACACTAGGTTACCTCAATTGGGATATGCACATCCCCAACAATAAGAATATCATATTTCTTCTTGACAGTAGGAAGAGGAAATTCAAAACCTCCAATAGTAATTGTTAAAAAAATTCCAATAGAGTTGATATTGTGGACTTGAGGTTGTTTCCTCGGAAAGTGAACCATATGCTCATTACCATTAACATGAAAAGTGACACTGCCTTTGTTGCAATCAATAACAGCCCCTGCAGTATTAAAAAGGGTCTACCAAGGATAATCGACATACTATCGTCCTCGAGAAATCAAGAATAACAAAGTCCGTTAAAATAGTAACGTTTGCAACCACAACAGGCACATCCTCACAAATACCGACAGGTATAGTAGTTGATTTAACAGCCATTTGCAAAGATATTTCAGTAGGTGTCAACTTATTCAAATCAAGTCTATGATATAAAGAGAGAGGCATAACACTAACACCGGCTCCAAGATGACATAAAGCGGTTTTAACATAGTTTCTTTTAATGGAGCATGGTATAGTTGGTACTCCTGGATCTCCAAGTTTCTTTGGTATTCCACCCTTAAAAGTGTAATTAGCAAGCATTGTGGAAATTTTAGCTTCCGGTATCTTTCTTTTATTAGTAACAATATATTTCATGTATTTAGCATAAGGGTTCATTTTAAGCATATCAGTCAAACGCATACGCAAAAAGATAGGTCTAATCATTTCAGCAAAGCGCTCAAAATCCTCATCATCCTTTTTCTTGGATGGTTTAGGACGAAAATGCATGGGTTTCTGAACCCATGGTTCTCGTTCGTTACCGTGCTTCCTAGAAACAAAGTCTCTCTTATCATAACGTTGATTCTTTGATTGTGGGTTATCAAGATCAATAGTTGGTTCAATCTCTACATCATTATCATTGCTAGGTTGAGCACCAACATGAACATCATCATTAACATTATCACTAGGTTCATGTTCATTACCATATTGTGTTTCAGCATCAGAAATAGAAATATCATTGGGATTCTCAGGTGTGTCAACAAAAGGTTGACTACGAGCATGCAAAGTCCTATCATTTTTCTTTTTCTTCTTCTTAGAAGAACTAGGTGCATCAACATTAGTTCTCTGTGAATCTTGCTCAATTCTCTTGGGGTGGCCCTTGGGATACAAAGGTTCCTGAGTCATTTTACCCCCTCTAGTCATAACTCTAACAGCATTATCATTTTTCTTATTATTTAATTCATTGAGCAAATCATTCTGAGCCTTAAGTACTTGTTCTACTTGAGTGGTAACCATAGAAGCATGTTTACTAATAATTTTAAGTTCACCTTTAACTCTAGACATATAATCACTCACGTGTTCAAACATATCAGCACTGTGTTTCAATTGTCTACCAACATAAGCATTGAAGTTTTCTTGTTTAACAATAAAATTATCAAACTCATCTAAGCATTGGCTAGCAGATTTATAACGAGGAATATCACCTTCGTCAAATCTATAGAGAGAATTTACCTTTACTACCTGTGTCGGGTTATCAAGACCATGTATTTCTTCAATAGGTGGTAAATTCTTAACATCTCCAGCTTTGATACCTTTTTCTTTCATAGATTTCTTTGCCTCTTGCATATCTTCAAGACTGAGAAATAGAATAACCCTTTTCTTCGGAGTTGGCTTAGGAGTTGGTTCAGGAAGTGTCAAATCATTTTCCTTACTCACCATATTATTCAAAAGCAATTTAGCTTGATCAATAGTTCTTTCCCAGAAAACACAACCAGCACAACTATCCAGGCGGTCTGCGGAAGCATCGGTTAGTCCATTATAAAAGATATCAAGTATTTCATTTTTCTTGAGAGGATGATCAGGCAAAGCATTAAGTAATTGGAGAAGCCTCCCCCAAGCTTGTGGGAGACTCTCTTCTTCAATTTGCACAAAATTATATATTTCCCTTAAGGCATCTTGTTTCTTATGAGCAGGGAAATATTTAGCACAGAAGTAATAAATCATATCCTGGGGACTACGCACGCAACCAGGATCAAGAGAATTAAACCATGTTTTAGCATCACCCTTTAAACAGAACGGAAACAACTTAAGGATAAAGTAATAGCGAGTTTTCTCATCATTAGTAAACAAGCTGGCTTTATCATTTAATTTAGTAAGATGTGCCACAACAGTTTCAGATTCATAGCCATAGAAAGGATCAAATTCTACCAAAGTAATTAACTCAGGATCGACAGAGAAATCATAATCCTTATCAGTAACAAAGATAGGTGAAGTAGCAAAAGCAGGGTATTGTTTCATTCTAGCATTCAAGGACTTTTCTTTAAGCTTAGCTAATAATTTCTTAAGATCAGATCTATCTTTGCAAGCTAAGACGTCTCTAGCAGTTTCTTCATCCATAACATAACCCTCAGCACAACAGGCAATTCATATCTAGGGGGACAATCTTAATCATCACTTTCATCAATATTATCAGTTTCAATAATTTCAATCTTTCTAACCCTAGCAAGTTGTTCATCAAGAAATTCACCTAGTGGCACAGTAGTATCAAGAATAAAAGTAGTTTCATCATAAGCATCATGCAAAGCAGAAGTGGCATCATCAATAACATGCGACATATCAGAATGAATAGCAGGAGTAGGTGCCGCATGTTTACTCAAAACCGAAGGTGAATAAAGTGCAGAGCTAGATGGCAGTTCCTTACCTCCCCTCATAGTTGAGGGAAAAATCTTAGTTCTTTGATCATTCAAGTTCTTCATAGTGACCAGCAGATATAAATCCCAAGTGACTCAGAGAATAGAGATATGCTCCCCGGCAACAGCGCCACAAAATAGTCTTGATAACCCACAAGTATAGGGGATCGGAACAGTTTTCGAGGGTAGAGTATTCAACCCAAAATTTGTTGATTCAACACAAGGGGAGCCAAAGAATATTCTCAAGTATTAGCAGCTGAGTTGTCAATTCAACCACACCTGGAAATTTAATATCTGCAGCAAAGTATTTAGTAGCAAAGTAATATGATAGTAGTGGTAACGGTGGCAAAAGTAACGGTACCAGTTTTGGTTTTATAGTGATTGTAATAGTAGCAACGGAAAAGTAATTAAGCAAAGAACAATATATGAAAAGCTCATAGGCAATGGATCGGTGATGGATAATTATATTGTATGCGATTCCTCATGCAATAATTATAACATAGGGTGACACAAAACTAACTCCAGTTCAGCAATGTAATGTAGGCATGTGTTCTGAATATAGTCATACATGCTTATGGAAAAGAACTTGCATGACATATTTTGTCCTACCCTCCCGTGGCAGTGGGGTCCTATTGGAAACTAAGGGATATTAAGGCCTCCTTTTAATAGAGTACCGGACCAAAGCATTAACACATAGCGAATGAACTCCTCAAACTACGGTCATCACCGGTAAGTATCCCGATTATTGTCACTTCGGGGTTAACGGATCATAACACATAATAGGTGACTATTGACTTGCAAGATAGGATCAAGAACTCACATATATTCATTTAAAACATAATAGGTTCAGATTTGAAATCATATCATCGGGCCCTAGTGACAACCATTAAGCATAACAAAGTCATAACAACATCAATATCAGAACATAGTGGATACTAGGGATCAAGCCCTAACAAAACTAACTCGATTACATAATAAATCTCATCCAACCCATCACCGTCCAGCAAGCCTACGATGGAATTACTCACGCACGGAGGTGAGCATCATGAAATTGGTGATGGAGGAAGGTTGATGATGACGATGGCGACGGATTCCCCTCTCCGGAGCCCCGAACGGACTCCAGATCATCCCTCCTGAGAGAGTTTAGGGCTTGGCAGTGGCTCCATATCATAAAACACAATGAATCCTTCTCCTTTATTTTTTTCTCCCCGAACATGAATATCGAGTAGGAGTTGAGATAGGGGGGCATGCCCAGGTGGTAGGCGCGCCCCCACCCTTGTGGATAGGGTGTGGACCCCCTGGCCTTGATTCTTTCGCCAGTATTTTTTATATATTCCAAAAATAATCTCCGTTGATTTTCAGGTCATTCCAAGAACTTTTATTTCTGCACAAAAATAACACCATGGCAATTCTGTTGAAAACAGCGTCAGTCCGGGTTAGTTCCATTCAAATCATGCAAGTTAGAGTCCAAAACAATGGCAAAAGTGTTTAGAAAAGTAGATACGTTGGAGACGTATCAACGCTGCACCTCCTCACCTCCCGCGGCGGACGGGATTCGGGCGGATCTGTGACCATCGGTGAGGAGAGAGATAGAGTGGACACTGCCATCTTGTTTTGATATGGAGAGGGTGAGAGAGCGAGACGCGAGAAACCCTATCAAGCAAGAGGCTATACATACAATGGAGTAAAAAAATCTCTCCATAGAAGTGGTTTTAAATAGAATACGTGCGTTCCCGGAAAAAAGAAACAAAAAGTGGCGAACAATTTTTTATCGTACCAAGAAAGAAAACTCAATCAAAAAAACACGCCCCCACTTCCAGGTCGCGAGAGTCGTCGCGCACACACACATAGACATAGACATGCATATCCGTGTTTACGTAAAATTCCAGCTCCATCTACATCTCCAATCATATTTGTCCAACTGGCACATTATTTACGTTGTTAATTATATACGCAACAATATTAACGTACAACATCTCTTGTTTACGGGCGCCCGGACCGCTGCCAAGCCCGCTCCAGACCAACCTGAACCCTCTTCACCTCCCGCACGTGCTTCCCACTCGAGAGAGCATGGCTCACGCCACTTCCCGAAGCACGCGACTGCTGCGCGTTCAAAGGTCACAATAGCCAGCCACAACAT
This sequence comes from Triticum urartu, assembly GCF_056163025.1. Taxonomy (NCBI): domain Eukaryota; kingdom Viridiplantae; phylum Streptophyta; class Magnoliopsida; order Poales; family Poaceae; genus Triticum; species Triticum urartu. The sequence continues at coordinate 447,996,715 of NC_141876.1, forward strand.
GCATGTAAAAAGTTCTTGGGAGTCTGGGCTACAGCTATCTGTCCTCCCCCAACTCGTCAATCTCTTCCAGTTGTGCTAGTACTCCATGGTGCGATCCATCGACAAGCAGGCGGGAAAGTTATCATATACTCAGTTTGCGGTGAGTGGTGATACATCTCCAACTTATCTATAATTTTTGATTATTCCATGCTATTATATTACCCGTTTTGGATGTTTATGGGCTTTATTATACACTTTTATATTATTTTTGGGACTAACCTATTAACCGTCGGCCCAGCCCAAAATGATGTTTTATTGCCTATTTTAGTGTTTCGAGGAAAAAGAATATCAAACGAAGTCCAAACGGAATGAAACCTTTGGGAGAGTTATTTTTGGAACGAAAGCAATCTAGGAGACTTGGAGTAGACGTCAGGGAAGCTTCGAGGAAGCCACGAGGCAGGGAGGCGCACCCCACCCTCGTGGGCACCTCATGGCTCCCCTGACCGACTTCTTTCGCCTATATATGTCCATATACCCTAAAAACATCGAGGGGAAGAATAGATCGGGAGTTCCGCCGCCGCAAGCCTCTGTAGCCACCGAAATCCAATCTAGACCCATTCCGGCACCCTATCGGAGAGGGGAATCCCTCTCCGGTGGCCATCTTCATCATCCCGGCGCTCTCCATGACGAGGAGGGAGTAGTTCACTGTCGGTGTCAAAACCGGCGGATCTCGGGTAGGGGGTCCCGAACTGTGCGTCTAGGATCGATGGTAACAGGAGGCATGGGACACGATGTTTTACCCAGGTTCGGGCCCTCTTGATGGAGGTAAAACCCTACGTCCTGCTTGATTAATATTGATGATATGGGTAGTACAAGAGTAGATCTACCACGAGATCAAGGAGGCTAAACCCTAAAAGCTAGCCTATGGTATGATTGTTGTATGTTGTATGCTGTATCTATCGACTAGCCTGGCCTCGGTTTATATAATGCACCGGAGGCCTAGGATAACAAGAGTCCTAGCCGAATACGCCGGTGGGGAGAAGTCCTTATCTTGATCGCCAAGTCTTGTGGAATCTTCCTTGTATGCGATAGCCGTCCGAACTGGCCCATGAGTATACGGCCACGGGGGTCCTCGGCCCAATCTAATAGATTGGGAGACGACGTGGTGAGTACCCCCTAGTCCAGGACACCGTCAGTAGCCCCCTGAACCGGTCTTCAAGTTAGGGACGCTCCTCGATTCTTCCGAACTGTTCTTCATCTTCGGTTGCCGGTCTTGAAAACTGGTTCAACAAATCTTCTTTATCTTCGATCTTGAGGATCGCCGAAATGCATTCGACGAGTTTACACGTTGGGTATCCGAGGAGCCCCTTTAAGTTTCCGGCCTTTATCAATGCCTTGTTTATTTTTATGCCACACCTCGGGTTTGAAGTTGTTCCCGGGAGGCAGAGTCCTCTTGCGTCCAAGCTCCAACACCGGACTGCATTCGAGGTATCTTTTGCAGCCGAGCACCAACGCCGGACCGCTTCCCAGCTCTAGCGCGGGAACGTATCCGAGATCCAACGCCGGACTATGTATCCGAGCTCCAACGCCGGACTGTATATCCGAGCTCCAACGCCGAAATATATCCGAGCTCCAACGCCGGATTGTGTCCAGGCTCCAACGCCGGACTATATCCGAGGTGTCATATCACCTTGGTTCAAAAAAGTTGAAGGAGTTTAGCCGAGCTTAATGCCGGAAATGCCCTCTATGGAGCCAGCCACTAGCGCCCGAGCTTTATGCCGGACTGCTTTCGAGGTGGTGCACCACCCCGACTATGGGCCGATTTTTTATTGGTGCAATTTATTCTCTGCCGAGATATATAGCCAGTAGCCCTCAAGGTGTGTATCGGTCTAAAACCCGAGATGCACATGAAGGATGGCATAAGACCGCTGATCCCAGTAGCCGCTGAGACTCAGGTTGATTTGCAAAATCGGCCTGAGGATCAAGTCCTAGCTCGGCAGAATACTTCGGGACACAAAAGCGGCGTGCTCAGACCTCAAGACTCAGGTTGGGTGCGGCCGACCAACCTGAGGATCAAAATCTCCTCAGAAACTATATTGCACATAAAATTTTCTGTGTTGGACAAGCAATGCAGTAGCCCCCGAGACACTGGTCGGGTGGCAACACCAGATCAGGGGATCGATGTGCCCCATTAATATTTGTAAATAATAAGCCCGAAGCCCAGTAGCCCCCGAGCCTTAATGCGGGCACGGGTGGCCGAATTAAGGATCAATATCCATAGTAAAATCACAAATTATGTGTAATGACTCTATGTATCCAAGTACTTTACGTCATTAATGCTCAGATCTGCATTGTACAAAACTTTGTTAACCGACCATCGGCTTCCACCTCCTCGGCCAGTAGCCGAGGAGTGTTTGTCCTACTTTATAAAACCTTTATGAGGGCAAAGATTTACAACAAACAACGCAATCTGGCCATACGGTTTTATAAACAAAGGTACGCAGAGAGTTTTATTACTGTTTAGCAGAAGAAATGTGTTCCAAAGAAAATAGTCCCGCTATCGGTTCCTTTCTTTGGGTTGTCATGCTAAGCATGATCATTAAACCTCAGCTCTAATGTAAGAGCAAAATATCGAGGATTTAGTTTGGGAGGCCAGTTAATAGCCCCCGGTAGTGTTCGGCGACAGTCGAGGTCATAGTCATCAGATCACTGACCAGTTTACGCTTATTGTGACAGTCAGTTTTCGGCTTTCTCCACTAAGGTGCTTAACCATGTGAGCTGGAAGCACAATCGCAGTGGTTCTCCCTTTGCACACCTAGCCGAACAAAACGGAACGTAGGAAGCAAGTGCAGGAGCCGGGCAACCCAACTATTGACCGAAGACACAATTCGAAACCGATGCATATATAGCAATCTCTGAGAATGTTTTTGCCGAATCCCTATAGGTGTCCGGCGTTGCACTGCGAGACTAATGCTGGAAAAGCAAAAATAGTTTAAAAGTGCCAAAAAGCTTGGAAAACCAAGAAACGTCAGTAAAAACATGGCGTCCGAACAATATCAAGTGTTCGGTGCCAATCCGAAAGTTGGTCTTAGAAAAAAGAAGTGCTTCTGCGTGCTTTAACATGATACATCCTATCTCAAGACTTCGAGCGGGTCAGCCTACGGCTTCAACCTCCTATCCCGAGGGCAGAGTACTTCTCATTAGGCCAGTTTAGCAAACTAAACTCTAGCGGCTTTGAGAGAGAAATTAGGCTCCCCGGCTAGTGACCGCATACTCACGTCGAAAAAAGGAGTGATAAATAATAATAATAATAATAATAATAATAATAATAATAGAACTTTTCAACGACTGAGAAGAAGAACACTTATTATAAAACGACTCAAATAAACTTAAGAGCCCCCAAGTGACTTGGGTAGAAGAATGATTGCATGTACCGAAGTACTTATATCATATCTATGTTCAATCGAACTTTAAACGCGTCTTAACCGACCGTCGGCTTCTCCCTCTTCGGTTAAGGACCGAAAAGTGTTATGTACTCCATCGGTCGAGAATATCGACGGTGTTTCCAATAACCAGGCAATCAGGCCATAAGGCTGTAACAGACAAAGCGCTCTCAGGGAACTTATGCTATATTACTACGAAGAGTAAGAAGCATCTTCGAAGAAAATAGTACCCCCACCGATACCTTTCTTCGGTGCTCATTGTTATTATGAGACTTGTGCAATAGATTTTTTGTACTCATGAGTTCCGTTGTGTGCCGACCATCATTGAATAACTATAAGAGCGCTAGCTTTCGGCTTCACCCAGTCTGAGGTCCGGCTCGGGTGACCCGATCGTGACAATCGCAGAGGTGCTCCCTTTACTCCCTAGACGAACAATCGGGAACATAGGGGTAAACACAGGAGCGAGGCAACCCAGCTTGCAAATCGCTTAAGTCAATGTGGTGCATATTGTGGTGTAATACACGAACAAGGAATGAAGCCGTACAAGTATAATCATATGCAACAGGAAAAGCTTCATAAAGGAAGCCCCCAAGTAAACGGGGTATTTGAATTTATGCGTCACAAACAAAGTTTGGACAAAGAAATTTTTTACAAGCAACTTTTTTCCAAAAAAGTATAATGCTTGGTCGAACCGAGCACAAGTTAGAAATTAAAGCTTTGAGCATGAAAGCGACTTAGCTGGTTAATGTGTTTGGTATTGATGACGCGGTCCGAGCTTGATGCGGGGCAAGGTTCCATCCCCCAAGCTGGTCCCGAGGTGGCGGAGCGGAGAGCTTGACACGCCGAAGTGGTGACATAGCACGGTCAATGCAGACCGGCAGAGTGACGCCGAAGTCCCCGGATCATTTTCCTGTGCACAGAAAATAGTGCCAACCGGAGATAATAGTAATAATGATAATTAAAAAAACGTTGCATAATAAATAATTTATGCAAAGTGAGTAATAAAAGAAATATGGCCTGGCGCCGAAGTCAATGTCGATGCAGGGCGTCGGCGTGATGTAGTAAAGGCGTGGGAAAGCCTGAATTCACAGGTCGGTCCGAGCCCCGGAAGCGGCGTTCACCAGACTATGTACGGAAATTGATCGAACCACCACGCGACCGTCGTTAATGCGGTCACCGTTTGATAGACCTGTGTACATATCATGGACAAACCAGAGTAATAATTCCTTGGGAAAAATGAACCCAAACAAGCAAAAAATACTGGGATTAATAGCACCTGGTTTATTTGTTGTAGCAATCCGAAGGAAGATGATTCCAAAAATTGGGACTCGCTCCACACACCCATTGCCTGATGGGCGATAAAACGACGGCATGGCAATGCTGGTAAAGGTTGACTCGCCGAGGCAAAGCCCTCGGCCCAGCTAACGTGACGGAGCTGGTCGGCTAGTGACGCCGAAGCGTCCGGAGTAGGTTGATGAAGAGATGGCGAAGCCCCCGGTCCTGCCGAAATGTCGAAGTAGGTCGGTGTGATGGACACCAGCTTGAAGAAGCAATAGTGCGGCCCTGTCGATGCAGGTCGTGACGTGGTCGATGTCGGCTTGATGAAGCGACCGTGCGGCGATGCCGGTATGCCCGCTCCGTGTAATCCGTGGGGTGGCGATGTTGATGATGATTTATCCTTCGCGATGCCGGACTCTTGTTCGGCTTGCCGGGATGATGATCCGAAGAAGTTGAGCTCGGCTAAAGTGATGACGTGTCTAGCGCAGGTCGGCAGCCATGGAGTAATATTGCCGGACTGGTTTGCCACCAGCATGATGTTGAAGATCATGTTCAAAAGATCTTAAAGTTAGTGGGGTGTGTTCGGGAACAAAACACAATACCCCATAAAAAAACTTTCTTCAAAAGGGATGTCCGAAATCCCGTTCAGAAAAAAGATGAACTCGGGTCGGATTCGTTTTCGCGCAGAAAATAGATCCGAAAAGTGATGCACTAATCGGAAGGTTCCCGGAGTTTGGACGGTCGGATCGAGCTGAAATTTTAAGAGGTGGTAGATATAGGAATTCCGCAGCCGATAAACGGTTGGATCTTCCAAAGGACGTCCGAGCTAGAAGCCTGACACCACGCCCTAAACTCATCCAAATTCCCATCCAGATTTGACAGGGCTCCGGTATATCGTGGATTGCCAGAGATTCCTCCATCGGAACTCGACGAAATTTTCCAGGGTTGTTATAGACCCAATTCCGCACAATTCCACCAAAGCAATCGTCAAAGCGATACTCAAGGAGGTGGTGGCGGCAGATACGAGTTCACTGTCCAAAAAAACAGCACGGTCGCTTGAGGGCAATGTTGACGTTGAGCCCCCGAGCTCCATAGATAATTCCTCCGTGATCCTGATAGAGATCGGAGTTGATGTTTGATGAAGGCCCTCGTCCGAACATGGTGATCCGAACACGGAACGCAATTCTTGGTCGAACCAAGGTGACCAGTCGAACTGGTGACGAAGACGCCGAAGTCGCAGTTGATCTGCAGGCAAGCCATCGATCCTTTTGTCGATCACACAGCGGAACTCTCAATGAAAGCACCAATGTCGGTGTCAAAACCGGCGGATCTCGGGTAGGGGGTCCCGAACTGTGCGTCTAGGATCGATGGTAACAGGAGGCATGGGACACGATGTTTTACCCAGGTTCAGGCCCTCTTGATGGAGGTAAAACCCTACGTTCTGCTTGATTAATATTGATGATATGGGTAGTACAAGAGTAGATCTACCACGAGATCAAGGAGGCTAAACCCTAAAAGCTAGCCTATGATATGATTGTTGTATGTTGTATGCTGTATCTATCGAAGGCCTAGGTTTATATAATGCACCGGAGGCATAGGATAACAAGAGTCCTAGCCGAATACGCCGGTGGGGAGAAGTCCTTGTCTTGATCGCCAAGTCTTGTGGAATCTTCCTTGTATGCGGTAGCCGTCCGAACTGGCCCATGAGTATACGGCCACGGGGTCCTCGGCCCAATCTAATAGATCGGGAGACGACGTGGTGAGTACCCCCTAGTCCAGGACACCGTCATTCACCCTCGGGGCTGAGGGTATGTACCAGTAGCTATGTGTTTGATCTCTCTCTCTATCTCTCTCGTGTTCTTGATTCGGCTCGATCTTAATGTTTCGTGAGCTTTGCCATTATAGTTGGATCTTATGATGTTTCTCCCCCTCTACTCTCTTGTAATGGATTGAATTTTTTCTTTGAAGTTATCTTATCGGATTGAGTCTTTAAGGATTTGAGAACACTTGATGTATGTCTTGCATGTGCTTATCTTTGGTGACAATGGGATATCACGTGATCCACTTGATGTATGTTTTGGTGATCAACTTGTGAGTTCTGTGACCTTGTGAACTTATGCATAGGGTTTGGCACACGTTTTTGTCTTGACTCTCTGGTTGAAGCTTTGGGGAACTGTTTGAAGTTCTTTGTGTTGGTTGAATAGAGGAATCTGAGATTGTGTGATGCATATCGTATAATCATACCCACGGATACTTGCGGTGACATTGGAGTATCTAGGTGACATTAGGGTTTTGGTTGATTTGTGTCTTAAGGTGTTATTCTAGTACGAACTCTAGGGCTGTTTGTGACACTTATAGGAATAGCCCAATGGATTGATTGGAAAGAATAACTTTGAGGTGGTTTCGTACCCTACCATAATCTCTTCGTTTGTTCTCCGCTATTAGTGACTTTGGAGTGACTCTTTGTTGCATGTTAAGGGATAGTTATATGATCCAATTATGTTATTATTGTTGAGAGAACTTGCACTAGTGACAGTATGAGCCTTAGGCCTTGTTTCAACGCATTGCAATACCGTTTACGCTCACTTTTATCATTAGTTACCTTGCTGTTTTTATATTTTCAGATTACAAAAACCATTATCTACTATCCATATACCACTTGTATCACCATATCTTCGCCGAACTAGTGCACCTATACAATTTACCATTGTATTGGGTGTGTTGGGGACACAAGAGACTCTTTGTTATTTGGTTGCAGGGTTGCTTGAGAGAGACCATCTTCATCCTACGCCTCCTACGGATTGATAAACCTTAGGTCATCCACTTGAGGGAAATTTTCTACTGTCCTACAAACCTCTGCACTTGGAGGCCCAACAACGTCTACAAGAAGAAGGTTGTGTAGTAGACATCAAGCTCTTTTCTAGCGCCGTTGACAGGGAGGTTAGCGCTTGAAGGTATATCTTTAGATCTTGCAATCGAATCTTTTTGTTTCTTATTTCAGCACTAGTTTAGTTTATAAAATAAAACTACAAAAAATATGGAATTGAGTTTGCCTCATACGCGTCATCTTTTTAATATCTTTTGTGAGTATGATGGAAAGGAAAATTGTGCCAAAGTGTTAGAAGAAGAATGCATTAGAATGTTTGGCACTAAATATTTGAATGATGAGCATGATTGCAATGTTGTTAGTATGAATTCCTTGAATATCCATGATGCTAATGATATGCAAAGCCACAAGCTTGGGAAGCTATGTTTGATGAAGATGATATTTTTTGTCTACCAAGTTTTGATGAGCAAATTTATTATGATGTAAGCATGCCTCCTATTTATGATGATTATATTGATGAAAGTGGATTTGGAGAGGTCATGACTTTATTTTGTGATGAATCCACTATTCCGGAAGAGGTTCCAATTGATTATGAGAACAAAGTTGCTATCTATGATGATTATTGTGATGACTTGTATGCTATAAAGAATAATGATATCCATGAAACTTGTCATCATGATTTTAGTTTTCAATTGGATTATGCCTCACATGATAATTACTTTGTTGAGTTTGCTCCCACTACTATTCATGAGAAGAAGTTTGCTTATGTGGAGAGTAATAAAAAATCTATGCTTGTGCATCATGAAAATAGTGCTTTATGTGATAGTTATATTGTTTAATTCATTCATTATGCTACTAAAAATTATTATGAGGGAGGAATATATGCTTGTAGGAATTGCAATAATATCAACCTTCCTCTCTATGTGCTTAAAGTTTTAAAGTTATGCTTATTTTGCCTCCCTATGCTAGTAGATTATTGCTACCATAAATTGTTTGCTCACAAAATCCCTATGCATAGGAAGTGGGTTAGACTTAAATGTGCTATTCATATTCTTCATGATGCTCTCTTTATGTTTCAATTCTTATCCTTTATGTGAGCATCATTGAAATCATCATGCTTAGATAGGGGCGTCAAACGATAGCGCTTGTTGGGAGGCAACCCAATTTTATTTTTGTTCCTTGCTTTTTTCTCCTGTTTAGTAATAAATAATTCATCTAGCCTCTGTTTATATGTGGTTTTATGTTTTAATTAGTTTTTGTGCCAAGTAGAACCTTTGGGAAGACCTGGGGAAAGTCTTGTTCATCTTGCTGTAAAAACAGAAACTTTAGCGCTCACGAGAATTGCTGCCATTTTTATTTGAAAAGTGATATTTATCTAATTCTTTTTGCATATGATTAATAGATAAATTACTCATGTCCAGAAATTTATTTTAGAATTTTTGGGGTTCCAGATATTGCGTTATCTATAGATTACTACAGACTGTTCTGTTTTTGACAGATTCTGTTTTTCGTGTGTTGTTTGCTTGTTTTGATTAATCTATGGCTAGTAAAATAGTTTATAAACCATAGATAAGTTGGAATACAGTAGGTTTAACACCAATATAAATAAAGAATTAGTTCATTACAGTACCTTTGAGTGGTGTTTTGTTTTCTTTCGCTAAAGGAGCTCACGAGTTTTCTACTTTAAGTTTTGTGTTGTGAAGTTTTCAAGTTTTGGGTAAAGATTCGATGGACTATGGAATAAGGAGTGGAAAGAGCCTAATATTGGGGATTACCAAGGTACCCCAAGGTAATATTCAAGGAAAACCAAGAGCCTAAGCTTGGGGATGCCCCGGAAGGCATCCCCTCTTTCGTCTTCGATCATCGGTAACTTTACTTGGAGCTATATTTTTATTCATCACATGATTTGTGTTTTGCTTGGAGAGTCAATTTATTTTGTTAGGATTTGCTTGATGTTATTTAGAAAAAAAATTTGCATCTTTTATTTCAATAAAAGTGGCATTGATAGCCTTTACTATGCCTATTTTACAAGTTTTCATGTTGCTGTTTTAAAACAGAAAGTTTACTGCTGTTGCAATATTTCCCTAGAAAAGTCAGAATGTGATAAAATGTTGAAACCTTTTGAATATTAATCTCTGATAAATTTACTATAGTGGGAATTTTCTTTCATAATTTTTAGAGTTAGGGAAGTATGGATCATGCTGCACTCTTTACAGACTGTCCTGTTTAGGCAGATTGTTGTTATGTTTGCATTGTTTGCATATGTTTGGTTCTTTAATGATTCTATTTGACGATAGGACTATTAAATATGCAGAGGAATTTAGTATGCAATGTTGAATAATAATTTTAGTGATTTTCTACAGTAGAGTATGATAAGGTTTTTGCAATGGTTTATACTAACTTATTTCACGAGTCCTTGTTGAGTTTTGTGTGGATGAAGCTTTTGAGATTTAGGGAGACCGTGATATGAGAGGAATTAAGGAGACACAAAAGCTCAAGCTTGGGGATGCCCAAGGCATCCCAAGATAGTATTTAAAGAAGTCTCTAGCGTCTAAGATTGGGGATGCCCCGGTTGGCATCCCACCTTTTTTCTTCAACAACTATCGGTTAGTTTCGGTTGATCCTAATTTTAGCTTCTTCACATGATGTTTTCCATTCCTAGAATGTCATTTTATTTTGATTTGCTTGCTGTTTGAATAAAATATCAATATCTGAAATTATTAAATGTTAGAGAGTCTTCACACAGCTAAATAATTATTTCACTACTCATTGATCTTCACTTATATCTTTCGGAGTAGTTTGTTGTTGCTCTAGCACTTCACTTATATCTTTTTAGAGCACGGTGGTGGTTTTATTTTGTAGAAATAGATGAACTCTCATTCTTCACTTATATTATTTTGAGAGTCCTAAACAGCATGGTAATTTGCTTTGGTTATGAAATTAGTCCTAATATGATGGGCATCCAAGAGGGATATAATAAAAACTTTCATATGAAGTGCATTGAATACTATGAGAAGTTTGATACTTGATAATTGTTTTGAGATATGGATATGGTGATATTAGAGTCATGATAGTTGAGTAGTTGTCAATTTGAGAAATACTTTTGTTGAAGCTTGTGATTCCCGTAGCATGCATGTATGGTGAACCATTATGTTAAGAAGTCGGAGCATGATGTATTTATTGATTGTCTTCCTTATGAGTGGCGGTCGGGGATGAGCGATGGTCTTTTCCTACCAATCTACCCCCCTAGGAGCATGCGTGTAGTACTTTGTTTTGATAACTAATAGATTTTTGCAATAAGTATGTGAGTTATTTATGACTAATGTTGAGTCCATGGATTATACACAGTCTCACCCTTCCACCATTGCTAGCCTCTCTAATACCACGCACCTTTCGCCGGTATCATAAACCCACCATATACCTTCCTCAAAACAACCACCATACCTACCTATTATGGCATTTCCATAGCCATTCCGAGATATGTTTCCATGCAACTTTTCACCATTCCGTTATTATGACACGCTTCATCATTGTCATATTGCTTTGCATGATCATGTAGTTGACATCGTATTTGTGGCAAAGACACCATTCATAATTCTTCCATACATGTCCCTCTTGAGTCATTGCACATCCCGGTACACCGCTGGAGGCATTCATATAGAGTCATATTTCGTTCTAAGTATCGAGTTGTAATTCTTGAGTTGTAAGAAAATAAAAGTGTGATGATCATCATTATTAGAGCATTGTCCTGGTGAGGAATGGATGATGGAGACTATGATTGCCCCACAAGTTGGGATGAGACTCTGGACGAAAAAAAAAGAAAAAAAAGAGGCCATAAAAAGAGAAAAGGACCAAATAAGAAAACCAAAAATGAGAGAAAAAGAGAGAAGGGGCAATGCTACTATCCTTTTACCACACTTGTGCTTCAAAGTAGCACCATGATCTTCATGATAGAGAGTCTCCTATGTTGTCACTTTCATATAGTAGTGGGAAATTTTCATTATAGAACTTGGCTTGTATATTCCAATGTTGGGCTTCCTCAAAATGCCCTAGGTCTTCGTGAGCAAGCGAGTTGGATGCACACCCACTTAGTTTCTTTTTGAGCTTTCATACACTTATAGCTCTAGCCCATCCAGTGCATGGCAATGCCTACTCACTAACATTGATATCTATTCATGGGCATCTCCATAGCCTGTTGATACGCCTAGTTGATGTGAGACTATCTTCTCCTTTTTGTCTTCTCCACAACCACCATTCTATTCCACCTATAGTGCTATGTCCATGGCTCACACTCATGTATTTCGTGAAGATTGAAAAGGTTTGAGAACATCAAAAGTATGAAACAATTGCTTGGCTTGTCATCAGGGTTGTGCATGATTGAAATACGTTGTGTGGTGAAGATGGAGCATAGCCAGACTATATGATTTTGTAGGGATAGCTTTCTTTGGCCATGTTATTTTGAAGAGACATAATTTCTTAGTTAGTATGCTTGAAGTATTATTATTTCTATGTCAATATTAAACTTTTGTCTTGAATCTCTTGGATCTGAATATTCTTGCCACAATAAAGAAGAATTACTTCCAGAAATATGTTAGGTAGCATTCCACATCAAAAATTTTGTTTTTATCATTTACCTACTCGAGGACGAGCAGGAATTAAGCTTGGGGATGTTGATACGTCTCCAACATATCTATAATTTTTGATTGTTCCATGCTGTTATATTATCAACCTTAGATGTTTTATATGCATTTATATGCTATTTTATATGATTTTTGGGACTAACCTATTAACCTAGAGCCCGGTGCCAGTTTCCGTTTTTTCCTTGTTTTAGAGTATCGCAGAAAAGGAAAATCAAACGGAGTCCAATTGACCTGAAACTTCATGGAACTTATTTTTGGACCAGACGAAGCCCACTGAGTATCGGAGTTGGACCAGGAGAGTCCTGGGCTGCCCACGAGGGTGGGGGGCGTGCCCACCCCTCTGGGAACGCCCCCTGCCTCGTGGACAGCTCGGAGGTCCACTGACGTACTTCTTCCTCCCATATATACCCATATACCCTAAAAACTTCGGGGAGCACAATATATCAGGAGTTTCACCGCCAGAAGCCTCGGTAGCCACCGAAAACCAATCTAGACCCGTTCCGGCACCCTGCCGAAGGGGGCAATCCCTCCCCGATGGCCATCTTCATCATCCCGGTGCTCTCCATGACGAGGAGGGAGAAGTTCTCCCTCGGGGCTGAGGGTATGTACCAGTAGCTATGTGTTTAATCTTCCTCTCTCTCGTATTCTTGAGGTGATATGATCTTGATGTATCACGAGCTTTGCTATTATAGTTGGATCTTATGATGTTTCTTCCCCCCTCTAATCTCTTGTAATGGATTGAGTTTTCCCATTAAAGTTATCTTATCGGATTGAGTCTTTAAGGATTTGAGAACACTTGATGTATGTCTTGCGTGGGATACCCGTGGTGACAATGGGGTATTCTATTGATCCACTTGATGTATGTTTTGGTGATCAACTTGCGGGTTCCGCCCATGAACCTATGCATAGGGGTTGGCACATGTTTTCATCTTGACTCTCCGGTAGAAACTTTGGGGCACTCTTTGAGGTTCTATGTGTTGGTTGAATAGATGAATCTGAGATTGTGTGATGCATATCGTATAATCATTCCCACGGATACTTGCGGTGACATTGGAGTATCAAGGTGACATTAGGGTTTTGGTTGATTTGTGTCTTAAGGTGTTATTCTAGTACGAACTCTAGGGCTGTTTATGACACTTATAGGAATAGCCCTACGGATTGATTGGAAAGAATAACTTTGAGGTGGTTTCGTACCCTACCATAATCTATTCGTTTGTTCTCCGCTATTAGTGACTTTGGAGTGACTCTTTGTTGCATGTTGAGGGATAGTTATATGATCCAATTATGTTATTATTGTTGAGAGAACTTGCACTAGTGAAAGTATGAACCCTAGGCCTTGTTTCAACGCATTGCAATACCGTTTACGCTCACTTTTATCAATAGTTACCTTGCTGTTTTTATATATTCATATTACAAAAACCATTATCTACTATCCATATACCACTTGTATCACCATCTCTTCGCCGAACTAGTGCACCTATACAGTTTACCATTGTATTGGGTATGTTGGGGTCACAAGAGACTCTTCGTTATTTGGTTGTACGGTTGCTTGAGAGAGACCATCTTCATCCTACGCCTCCTACGGATTGATAAACCTTAGGTCATCCACTTGAGGGAAATTTGCTACTGTCCTACAAACCTCTGCACTTGGAGGCCCAACAACGTCTACAAGAAGAAGGTTGTGTAGTAGAAATCACAAGCTCTCCCTCGCTTAGGCGGTGGACGTGCAACAGTTAATTTAGTGTCAGATTGCCAGAAGCACACACTATACTAGTACTATTATTGTTCGACTTCCCGAAGAGGTGAACAGCCAAGCGCAAAGTTTACTAGTACTAGTACTACTACTATAGAGGTGTGTATTATACTACGAGGAACTAGATGGAGGAGCGTCTGGACTCTTATTATATTTTAAAAATGTGATAAAGCAATCTTCAACACATATGGTTCTCTTCAAGGGTTCTCGCATGTGATAATATGGAAGTTGATTGCATGGAACACCCGCCACAATTCTCGCTTAATTCTGGATCATATCCTGTTACAAATAGGAGCACTCGGTCATATTTCCTCCTTTAGTTATCTGGCTCATATCCTTAATATTTCCTCTTTGTGCGAACTGTGCTTGCTGCACTTTGAATGTGGCCGAGAACTGGCTGGATGACATCTGTCCCAACGGTGAGCCAACACGTGTTTCCTCTGGACAATGAGAATTTTACACATGGAAAATCCCCACTGGTCCGGGTTGTTAACGGGTTATCGGATCCAAAACCGGACCCGATAGCTTAACGGCGACCTGTTACGGTGGATTCCACGTGTAGGTCATCCTTGACGAAAACACTTCTATGATGCGCGATTTATCATCATGAAAGTGGACACTTCGGTGATGATAATTTTGGTAATGTCATGGAACACTTCTAGGACAACACAGGTATGACTATCTTGATTCTGTCATAAAATTGTCATGGATGTACATGCATGACAAAAAACGTGACCTACTGTGACAAACAAGTATCATCACAGAAGTGTCTTTTTTTGTAGTGTAGATAGCCCGCGCTTCGGAGATCCTTGACGTCCTTTTCAGTGACGGTGGAGGCCTCCCACTTGCCCTTAGAGCTGGACCCGACCATTGCGGGAGAAGGAGGTGGCGGTGGAAGAGATCGTATTTATAGGCGTTGGAGCTGGAAGATTGGGAGATGGAAGCTAGAGTAAGGCGTGAAGAAAAAGGAGGGGTGTTTACCCTTTTTATGGACGCTGAAAATGCCAAGCGTCCCCCTCTTAAGCCATAAAACTCGCCTTCTCCCAACGAGATCGTGCGTAAGGTACGGTTGTATTACCCAAACCATATTGATGAGAATCCCGTAATGGGAGGGCATGATCTCTATTTTGACAAGACGTGCCAATGGAGGTTAAGCCTCAAAACATGAAGCGAGGAGCATGAAAACGGTTTGAAGTGTTGAAAAGTCAAGTGTGACGCTTTGCTAGAAAAGTTGTCAGTAAAAGCACTATTTCTATTTCGACGCCTCGCCTTTGTGGCTAAGGGTTGTATTAATTATGCAAAACCAAACACAATCCCTTTATGCAGGAGGCCTAATTAAAATATTCGGGAGGAGGAACCCGCCTTGCAATGCCGAAGACAATCTGCATGCCGAACAAACCGTCATCGAAGACTGGTTCAAGGGCTACTGAGGGAGTCCTGGATTAGGGGGTCCTCGGGTGTCCGATCTTTTCGATATTTTCCGAACTGATGGGCCGTGAAGACAAAGCATAAGATTATCCCCCATGTCTGGGTATGACTCCTATGTGTGTAGAACGGCAAGTTTGGTGTCCTGGTGTAATGTTATCTTCCTCTGCAAGCCTACTCTGTACAACCCTAGGCCACTCCGGTGTGTATATAAACTGGAGGGTTTTAGTTCGTAGGGGCTATCAGAAGAATTATAGGCTTGACAGCTAGGGTTTAGCCAATACGATATTGAGGTAGATCTACTTTTGTAACCTCTATACACATCAAATACAATCAAGCAGGACGTAGGGTTCTACCTCCTTTAAGAGGGCCTGAACCTGGGTAAACATCATGTTCCTACTCTCCCTTGTTACCACTGATCCTAAGACACAGAGCTTGGGATCCGCTACCCGAGATCTGCCGATTTTGACACCGACAGGGCCCTCCACCCTTCTTGCCGCCTCGTGGCTCTTCTAACTTGAACTCCAAGTCTCCTGGGTGTCTTTTCGTCCAAGAAAATCACCACAAAAGTTTTATTCCGTTTGGACCTCCGTTTGTTATTCCTTTTCTATGAAACTAAAAAACAAGGAAAAAAATAGAAACTGGCATTGGGCTCTAGGTTAATAGGTTAGTCCCAAAAATAATATAAAATAGCATATTAATGCATATAAAACATCCAAAACAGATAATATAATAGCATGGAACAAACAAAAATTATAGATACGTTGGAGACGTATCAAGCATCCCCAAGCTTAATTCCTGCTCGTCCTCGAGTAGGTAAATGAGAAAAACAGAATTTTTGATGTGGAATGCTACCTAACATATTTATCCATGTAATTTTCTTTATTGTGGCATGAATGTTCAGATCCATAAGATTCAAAACAAAAGTTTAATATTTACATAAAACAATAATACTTCAAGCATACTAACAAGGCAATTATGTCTTCTCAAAATAACATGGCCAAAGAAAGCTATCCCTACAAAATCATATAGTCTGGCTATGCTCCATCTTCATGACACAAAATACTCAGATCATGCACAACCCCGATGACAAGCCAAGCAATTGTTTCATACTTTTGGTGTTCTCAAACCTTTTCAACTTTCACACAATACGTGAGCGTGAGCCATGGACATAGCACTATAGGTGGAATAGAATATGGTGGTTGTGGAGAAGACAAAAAAGGAGATAGTCTCACATCAACTAGGTATATCAACGGGCTATGGAGATGCCCATCAATAGATATCAACGTGAGTGAGTAGGGATTGCCATTGGATGAACTAGAGCTATAAGTGAATGAAAGCTCAAAAAGAAACTAAGTGGGTGTGCATCCAACTTGCTTACTCACGAAGACCTAGGGAAATTTGAGGAAGCCCATCATTGGAATATAGAAGCCAAGTTCTATAATAAAAAATTCCCACTAGTATATGAAAGTGACAACATAGGAGACTCTCTATCATGAAGATCATGGTGCTACTTTGAAGCACAAGTGTGGAAAAAGGATATTAATATTTCCCCTTCTCTCTTTTCTCTAATTTTTTTCTTTTTTAGTGTGGGCTTCTTTGGCCTCTTTTATTTTTTTTGTAAAGTCCAGAGACTCATCCCAACTTGTGAGGGAATCACAGCTTCCATCATCCTTTCCTCACACGGGACAACGCTCTAATAATGATGATCATCACACTTTTATATACTTACAACTCAAGAAGTTCAACTCGATAATTAGAATAAAATATGACTCTATATGAATGCCTCCGGTGGTGTACCGGGATGTGCGATGACTCAAGAGAGACATGTATAAAAAATGATGAATGGTGGCTTTGCCACAAATATGATGTTAACTACATGATCATGCCAAGCAATATGACAATGATGAAGTGTTTCATAATAAACAAAACGGTGGAAGTTCCATGGAAATATATCTCGGAATGGCTATGGAAATGCCATAATAGGTAGGTATGGTGGCTGTTTTTAGGAAGGTATATGGTGGGTTTAATGCACCGGCGAAAGTTGCACGGTACTAGAGAGGCTAGCAATGGTGGAAGGGTGAGAGTGTGTATAATCCATGGACTCAACATTAGTTATAAAGAAGTCACATACTTATTGCAAAAATATATTAGTTATCAAAACAAAGTACTACACGCATGCTCCTAGGGGGTAGATTGGCAGGAAAAGATCATCGCTCGTCCCCGACCGCCACTCATAAGGAAGACAATCAATAAATAAATCATGCTCCGACTTCATCACATAATGGTTCACCATACGTGCATGCTATGGGAATCACAAACTTTAACACAAGTATTTCTACAATCCACAATAACTCACTAGCATGACTCTAATATGACCATCTTTATATCTAAAAAAATCAAAATGAATCAAACTTCTCCTAGTATTCAATGCACTTTATATGAAAGTTTTTATTATATCCCTCTTGGATGCCTATCATACTAGGACTAAATTCATAACCAAAGCCAATTAGCATTTTGTTTAAAGAAACTCTCAAAATAATATAAGTGAAGCATGAGAGTTCAACAATTTCTATAAAATAAAACCAATACCGTGATCTAAAAAGATATAAATGAAGCACTAGAGCAAAATTGCCTAGCTCAAAAGATATAAGTGAAGCACACAGAGTATTCTAATAAATCACGATTCATGTGTGTCCCTCTTAAAAGGTGTGTACAGAAAATATGATTGTGGCAAACTAAAAATCAAAGACTCATATCATACAAGACGCTCCAAGCAAAACACATATCATGTGGTGAATAAAAATATAGCCTCTAGTAAAGTTACCGATAGACGAAGACGAAAGAGGGGATGCCTTCCGGGGCATCCCCAAGCTTAGGCTCTTAGTTGTCCTTGAATATGAGCTTGGGGTGCCTTGGGCATTCCCAAGCTTAGGCTCTTGCCACTCCTTATTCCATGGTCCATCAAATCTTTACCCAAAACTTCAAATCTTCACAACACAAAACTCAACAGAAAATATCATGAGATCCATTAGTATAAGAAAATAAATCACCACTTAAGGTACACATGTGAACTCATTCTTTATTTATATTGGTGTAATATCTACTGTATTCCAACTTCTCCATGGTTCATACCCCTCGATGCTACCCATAGATTCATCAAAATAAGCAAACAACACAAAGAAAAAAGAATCTGACAAAAACGAAACAGTCTGTAGCAATCTATAACTCTTGAATACTTCTGTAAGTCCAAAAAATCTGAAAATTTTGGACAACAGAGGCAAATTGTATCTTAATATTCTGCAAAAATAATCAGAGTTCTATCGCGCTTCTGCTAAAAATGAGAATTGTTTTCCTGAGCGCATATGTTTCTGTTTTTCAGCAAGATCAAATCAACTATCACCGTAAGCTATCCCAAAGGTATTACTTGGCACAAACACTAATTAAAACACAAACACACATCTAACCAGAGGCTAGATGAATTATTGATTGCACAATAGGACCAAAAAACAAGAACACAAATAAAATTGGGTTGCCTATCAACAAGCGCTATTGTTTAACACCCTTAGCTAAGTACAAAAACACAGATCTAGGTATTTTCATCTTTGGTATGCAATACATAAGTAGCTCTCATAATAGATTCATATAGCAACTTAAGTTTCTTTCTAGGAAAGTGTTCCACGCGCTTCCTTAATGGAAATTGAAATCTAATGTTTCCTGCTTACATATCAATAATTGCACCAATCGTTCAAAGGAAAGGTCTACCAAGAATAATAGGACATGTAGGATTGCAATCTATATCAAGAACAATAAAATCTAGGGGAACATAATTCCTATTTGCAACAATAAGAACATCATTAATCCTTCCCACAGGTTTCTTAATAGTGGAATCGGTAAGATGCAAATTTAAAGAACAATCATCAAATTCACGGAAACCTAACACATCACATAAATATTTTTTAAATCATGGAAACGCTACACCCAAATCACACAAAGCATGGCACTCATAATCTTTATTCTTAATCTTAATAGTAGGTTCCCACTCATCATAAATTTTCTTAGGAATAGAAACTTCCAATTCAAGCTTTTCTTCAAAAGATTTCATCATAGCATCAACAATATGTTTAGTAAAAGCTTTATTTTCATTATAAGCATGAGGAGAATTTAACATGGATTGCAACAAGTAAATACAATCTATTAAAGAACAATTATCATAATTAAATTCCTTGAAATCCAAAAGAGTGGGTTCATTGCTACTTAAAGTTTTGACCTCTCCAATCTCACTTTTATCAATTTTTGCATCAAGATCAATAAAATCTGAATCATTGGGACACCTTATAGCTAAAGTTGACTCATCTCCATTCCCGTCTTTATCAACATTTATTTTAGAAAACAAAGATTCAATAGGATTCACATCAACCACTTTAAGATTTTCATCATTATTCAAAGACTCCGGTTTAGCGGCCATCTTGTTTACTAAAGTAGCTTGCTTATCACAAATTTTTCCTACTAAATTTTCAAGATGAGAAAACTGAAATTTCAAACCATAAAATTCCTTAGACATATCATCGAGCTCTTTATTCATATACTCCATAAAAGTTTTCTGCTCCTCGAGCTCATTTCTAAAGAAACTATTATGCTCAAATTGTAAAGACATGAAGCTTTTGACATTATTTTCATTTTCTTCTAACCTCCCATAATAAGGATCAACATTCTTTGGTTGAGCCATAAAGGCAGGCAACACACCAACACACGAGCAAACAAAACGCAAACGAAAAGATGAACGGAAGAAGGGCGAAGAAAAGGAAAAACTTTTCGAAAATCGTTTTAGAAGTGGGGGAGAGGAAAATGAGAGGCAAATGGCGAATAATGTAATGCAATAGATGAGATTTTATGATTGGTACTTGGTGGTCTTGACTTGGCGTAGATCTCCCCGGCAACGGCACCAAAATTCTTCTTGATACTTCTTGAGCTTGCGTTGGTTTTTCCCTTGAAGAGGAAAGGGTGATGCAACAAAGTAGAGATAAGTATTTCCCTCAGTTAAGAACCAAGGTATCATTCTAGTAGGAGAAAAATGCACAAGTCACCAATACCTGCACAAACAATCAAACACTTGCACCCAACGCGGTAAAGGGGTTGTCAGTCCCTTCGCAGTCACTTGCGAAAGTGAGATCTAATAGAGATAGATAAATAAAACTAAACGAAAGATAAAATATTTTTGGGTTTTTTGGTTTATAGATTTGAAAACAAAAGATTGCAAAATAGTAGATCGGAAACTAATATGACGGAAAATAGACCCGGGGGCCATAGGTTTCACTAGAGGCTTCTCGCTTGAAAGCAAATAATAAGGTGGGTGAACAAATTACTATCGAGCAATTGATAGAAAAGCACAAAGTTATGACGATATCCAAGGCAATGATTGTGTAATATAGGCATCACGTCTGTATCAAGTAGAACGACTCCTTCCTGCATCTACTACTATTACTCCTCACATCGACGGGTCCTGCCTGCATCTAGAGTATTAAGTTCATGAAGAACAGAGTAACGCTTTAAGTAAGAAGACATGATGTAGATGAATAAACTCAAGCAATATGATGTAAAACCCATCTTATTATCTTTGATGGCGACAATACAATACGTGCCTCGCTACCCCTACTTTGTCACTAGGTGAGGACACCGCAAGATTGAACCCAAAGCTAAGCATTTCTCCCATTGCAAGAAAAACCAACCTAGTTGGCCAGACTATATTGATAGTTCGAAGAGAATTAAAAAGATATCAAATCATGCATATAAGAATTCAAAGAAGATTCAAATAATAGATAGTCTGATCATAAATCCACAATTCATCGGAACTCGACAAATTCACTGCAAAAGAAGATTACATCGGATAGATCTCCAAGAATATAGAGGAGAACATGGTATTGAGAATCAAAGAGAGAGAAGAAGCCATCTAGCTACTAGCTATGGACCTATAGGTCTGAGGTAAAATACTCATGCTTCACCGGAAGGGCAATAGAGTTGATGTAGATGCCCTCCGTGATCGAGTCCCCCTCCAGTAGGATGCCGAAAAAGGCCTCAAGATGGGATCTCACAGGAACAGAAGGTTGCGGTGGTGGAAAAGTGTTTTTGTGGGTACTTATGGAGGTTTGGGAATATATATGTGAATATATAGGAGGAAGAACTAGGTCAGGGGAGTCACGAGGGGCCCACGAGGTAGGGGGCACCCCCCTAGGGCGTGCCCTCCACCCTTTTCACCGCCTCATGGCTCTTATGACTTGAACTCCAAGTCTCCTGGGTGTCTTTTGTTCCAAGAAAAATCATTGCAAAAGTTTTATTCCATTTGGACTCCATTTGATATTTCTTTTCCGTGAAGCTAAAAAACAAGGAAAAACATAAACTGGCACTAGGCTCTAGGTTAGTAGGTTAGTCCCAAAAATAATATAAAATAGCATATTAATGCATATAAAACATCCAAAACAGATAATATAATAGCATGGAACAATAAAAAATTATAGATACATTGGAGACGTATCATGGCCTAACGCAAGCAGTTGTCTGCCGGAAGCCGTGTGTGATTGTTAGTTGATCCAACACGCCTGCTTTCTAGAAACCATGTGGGTTTTTTGAGTTCATCGCCCACGGTGTTGTCTGAGTAATCGTCTGCAATAGAAAATCCCAATAAGGATGGTAATTAGCCTATCATTGATAATCCATGTAGTAATAAAATTGACATTTCTTATAAAACACACCAGATATTCATATCCATATAACGGCAACCTACAAGATTTCATAAACGAATTACATCAGATAGCTTCAGCACTCGGTTACACCAAAGAGGGACATAGCTAGCTACGCCATTATAGAACAGCACCAAGTATCACATGCAACATCGAAAACCTTTGGAAAAGTAACATCATACACGGTAAATAGATAGAAGAATCTCATCTAGGAAACTGCAGAAGCGAAAGGAGAATATGAGCCTTCAATGATGTTGAATGTCCTTGCAACTTTAGGCCAGTGGCTATGGATAATTACCCGCCCAACCTTCGCCCTCTTTAGGAAGACTTCAATATTGTACCGTGGGTGTTGAATGAATACCTTCCTCGCCTCTTGACCATGCAGGTGGTTTAATAGGTAATCATCGGTGAACTTCTTTGATAAGTACTGAAAACAATTATATGCATAAATCACTATTATAAATTTTGAAATGGCGCAAGGGGTAAAAACAAGGTAAAGAGTTAGTACCATCCTATAGTTGACTGATGTTTTCTCCATTGTGCAAACAAAGATCTTGTTGTTATTTGTCGCAAGTTTCTTTATCCTAACAATCTTTCTGAGTTTCTTCACTTGACTGATATTCATGGACATCTCATCTCCCCATACGCAAAATGGGTCGAACAGTGGGTCTAAGCCTATGACAGCACGACCTACATGTGCAAGACCAAATTGTAAGAAACCTAAATATTAGAATGATTCCTGCAACTGCACAATATTGAGCTATTAGCGGAAGGACCATGCATGAGCAAACCTCGATGATAAACCGCAGTGTTTCCCATTGTTTCCCTGCAACACATATAAGAAAGATCTTGATCAGGTTAACTGAGAGTTGCCATACTATTAGTAGAATATGTATTGAGTACAGCCAAATTCAATTTATTTGTCACATGCATAACAATACACAATTGTACCCACAACAAATGAAAATCAAATTGTAGAATTGAACCAAATAGTTAAATGGACAGCAGACCAAATGAACCAAAACAGTTAACTAACCACGACATTGCAAAATAGAATATGTACTAGAAGATAATGTTGGGGAACGTAGTATTTCAAAATTTTACCTACGATCACGCAAGATCTATCTAGGAGAATCATAGCAACGAGATGGGAGAGTGTGTCCATGTACCCTCGTAGATGGAAAGTGGAACCGTTAGCTTAACGCGATTGATGTAGTCGAACGTCTTCACGATCTAACCGATCAAGCACCGAACGTATGGCACCTCCGAGTTTTGCACACGTTCAGCTCGATGACGTCCCTCGAACTCTTGATCCAGTAAAGTGTCGAGGGAGAGTTCCGTCCGCATGACGGCATGGTGATGGTGGTGGTGAAGTGATTGGCGTAGGGCTTTGCCTAGGCACTACGCGAATATGACCGGAGGCATAAACTGTGGAGGGGGGCGCCGCACACGGCTAACAATGTTTGTTGTGTGTTCTAGCGGTGCCCCCTTCATATATATAGGTTGGAGTGGAGGATAGGCAGCCAAGGGGGTTCCCCAAGTAGGACGAATCCTACATGAGCGCCTCCCAAGTCGGCCTCCCCCTTTCCTATTCCTATTCGAAGGGGGGAGGAAAGAGGGGAGAGGGGAAAGGAAGGGGAAATCCTATTCCCCTATTTCCTTTGCTCCTCCCCTTTTCCTTTCTCCACTTAGATCAGCACATATGGGAGCGCACGAGCCCACAAGGGGATGGTCTATCCCGCCCTAGGCCCAATAAGGCCCATATCTTTGCCGTGGGTGCCCGGAACCCCTTGCGGTGACCCGATACGTACCCGGTACCCACGGAATACTTCAGGTGTCCGAATACTATCGTCCTATATATGAATATTTACCTCTCTACCATTTAGAGACTCCTCATCATGTCTGTGGTCTCATCCGGGACTCCGAACAACATTTGGTCACCAAATCACATAACTCATATAATATATAATCGTCATCGAACGTTAAGCGTGCGAACCCTACGGGTTCGAGAACTATGTAGACATGACCGAGACTCGTCTCCGGTCAATAACCAATAGCGGAAAATGGATGTTCATATTGGCTCCTACATATTCTATGAAGATCTTTATTGGTCAAACCACATAACAACATACGTTATTCCCTTTGTCATCGGGATGTTACTTGCTCGAGATTCAATAGTTCGTATCATCATACCTAGTTCAATCTCATTATCGGCAAGTCTCTTTACTCGTTCCATAATGCATCATCCCGTAACTAAATCTTTATTCACATTGCTTGCAAGGCTTATAGTGATGTGCATTACCGAGAGGGCCCACAGATACCTCCCTGAAGCACGGAGTGACAAATCCTAATCTCGATCTATGCCAACTCAACAAACACCATAGGAGACACTTGTAGAGCATCTTTATAATCATCCAGTTACATTGTGACGTTTGATAGCACACAAGGTGTTCCTCCGGTATTCGTGAGTTGCATAATCTCATAGTTAGAGGAACATGTATAAGTCATGAAGAAAGCAATAGCAATAAACTAAACGATCATTATGCCAACCAAACGGATGGGTCTTGTCCATGACATCATTCTCCTAATGATGTGATCCGTTCATCAAATGACAACACATGTCTATGGTGAGGAAACTTAACCATCTTTGATTAACGAGCTAGTCGAGTAGAGGCATACTAGGGACACTTTCTTTTGTCTATGTATTCACACATGTATCAAGTTTCCGGTTACTACAATTCTAGCATGAATAATAAACATTTATCATGATATAATGAAATATAAATAACACCTTTATTATTGCCTCTAGGGCATATTTCCTTCAGTCTCCCACTTGCACTAGAGTCAATAATCTAGTTCACATCGCCATGTAATTTAACACCAATAGTTCAGTTCACCATGTGATTAGTTCTCATCGCCATGTGACTAATACCCAAAGGATTTTACTAGTTTCAATAATCTAGTTCACATCGCTATGTGATTAACACCCAAAGAGTACTAAGGTGTGATCATGTTTTGCTTGTGAGAGAAGTTTAGTCAATGGGTCTGTCACATTCAGAGCCGTATGTATTTTGCAAATTTTCTATGTCTACAATGCTCTGCATGGAGATACTCTAGCTAATTTCTCCCACTTTCAGTATGTATCCCGATTGAGACTTAAAGTCATCCGGATCAGTGTAAAAGCTTGCATCGTCGTAACTCTTTACGACGAACTCCTTATCACCTCCATAACCGAGAAATATCTCCGTAGCCTTCTAAGGATAATTTTGACCGCTGTCAAGTGATCCACTCCTGGATCAATATCGTACCCCCTTTCCAAACTCATGGCAAGGTACACAATAGGTTTGGTACATAGCATAGCATACTTTATAGAACCTATGGCTGAGGCATAGGGAATGACTTGCATTCTATTTCTATTTTCTGCCATGGTCGTGTTTTGTGTCTTACTCAACTTTACACCTTGCAATACAGGTAAGAACTCCTTCTTTGACTATTCCATTTTGAACTACTTCAAAATCTTGTCAAGGTATGTACTCATTAAAAAATCTTATCAAGCGTCTTGATGTATCTTTATAGATCTTGATGCCAAATATATAAGCAGCTTCACCGAGGTCTTTCTTTGAAAGCCTCCTTTCAAATACTCCTTTATGCTTTCCAGAAAATTCTACATTATTTCCGATCAACAATATATCATACACATATACTTACCAGAAATGTTGTAGTGCTCCCACTCACTTTCTTGTAAATACAGGCTTCACCACGAGTCTGTATAAAACTATATGCTTTGATCAACTCATCAAAGCGTATATTCCAACTCGAGATGCTTACACCAGTCCATAGATGGATCGCTGGAGCTTGCACATTTCGTTAGCACCTTTAGGATTGACAAAACCTCCTGGTTGTATCATATATAACTCTTCTTTAATAAATCCATTAAGGAATGCAATTTTGATATCCATTTGTCAGATTTCATAAAATCTGGCAATTGCTAACATGATTCGGACAGACTTTAAGCATCGATACGAGTGAGAAAATCTCATCGTAGTCAACATCTTGAACTTATCAAAAACCCTTTTCGACAAGTTGAGCTTTGTAGATAGTAACACTACTATCAGCGTCCATCTTCCTCTTGAAGATCCATCTATTCTCTATGGCTTGCTGATCATTGGGTAAGTCAACCAAAGTCCACACTTTGTTCTCATACATGGATCCCATCTCAGATTTCATGGCCTCAAGCCATTTCACGAAATCTGGTCTCATCATCGCTTCCTCATAGTTCGTAGGTTCGTCATGGTCTAGTAACATGACTTCCAGAAAGGATTACCATAGCACTCTGGCGCGGACCATACTCTGGTTGACTTACAAGGTTCGGTAGTAACTTGATCTGAAGTTTCATGATCATCATCATTAGCTTCCTCACTAATTTGTGTAGGAATCACTGGAACTGATCTGTGATGAACTACTTTCCAATCCGGGAGAAGGTACAATTACCTCATCAAGTTCTACATTCCTCCTACTCACTTCTTTCGAGAGAAACTCCTTCTCCAGAAAGGATCCATTCTTGGCAACAAATATCTTGCCTTCGGATCTGTGATAGAAGGTGTACCCAACTGTCTCCTTTGGGTATCCTATGAAGACGCATTTCTCCGATTTGGGTACAAGCTTATCAGGTTGAAGCTTTTTCACATAAGCATCGCAACCCCAAACTTTAAGAAATGACAGCTTAGGTTTCTTGCCAAACCATAGTTCATACGGTGTCGTCTCAACGGATTTAGATAGTGCCCTATTTAACGTGAATGCAACTGTCTCTAATGCATAACCCCAAAATGATAGTGGTAAATTGGTAAGAGACATCATAGATCACACCATATCCAATAAAGTACGGTTACGATGTTCGGACACACCATTATGCTGTGGTGTTCCAGGTGGCGTGAGTTGCGACACTATTTAACATTGTTTCAAATGAAGACCAAACCCGTAACTCAAATATTTGCCTCTACGGTCAGATCGTAGAAACTTTATTTTCTTGTTACGATGATTTTCCACTTCACTCTGAAATTCTTTGAACTTTTCAAATGCTTCGGACTTGTATTTCATTAAGTAGATATACCTATATCTTCTCAAATCATCTGTGAAGGTCAGAAAATAACGATACCTGCCGCGAGACTTAACACTCAACGGATTGCATACATCATTATGTATTATTTCCAATAAGTCAGTTGCTCGCTCCATTGTTCCGGAGAACGGAGTCTTAGTCATCTTGCCCATGAGGCATGGTTCGCAAGAATCAAGTGATTCATAATCAAGTGATTCCAAAAGCCCATCAGCAAGGAGTTTCTTCATGTGCTTTACACCAATATCACATCAACGGCAGTGTCACAAGTATGTTGCAGTATCATTATCAACTTTGCATCTTTTGACATCAATATTATGAATATGTGTATCACTACGATTGAGATTCAATAAATCATTCACCTTGGGTGTATGACCACAGAATGTTTTATTCATGTAAATAGAATAACAATTATTCTTTGACTTAAATGAATAACAGTATTGCAATAAACATGATCTAATCATATTATGCTCAACGCAATCACCAAATAACATTTATTTTAGGTTCATCACTAATCCTGAAGGTAAAGGGAGTGTGCGATGGTGATCTTATCAGCCTTCGAATCATTTCCAACACACATTGTCACCTTGCCCTCAACTAGTCTTTGTTCATTTTGTAACTCCTGTTTCGAGTTACTAATCATAGCAACTGAACCGGTATCAAATACCCAAGGGCTACTATGAACACTAGTAAATTACACATCAATAACATGTATATCATATATACTTTTGTTCACTTTTCCATCCTTCTTATCCGCCAAGTATTCGGGGCAGTTTCGCTTCAAGTGACCATTTCCTTCGCAGTAGAAGCACTCAGTTTCAGGCTTGGGTCTAGCTTTGGGCTTCTTCACGGGAGTGACAACTTGCTTGCCATTCTTCTTGAAGTTCCCTTTCTTTCCCTTTGCCATTTTTCTTGAAACTAGCGGTCTTGTTAACCGTCAACACTTGATGCTATTTCTTGATTTCTACCTTCGCCGATTTCAACATCGCGAAGAGCTTGGAATTACTTTCGTCATCCCTTGCATATTATAGTTCATCACTAAGTTCTAGTAACTTGGTGATAGTGACTAGAGAACTTTGTCAATTACTATCTTATCTGGAAGATTAACTCCCACTTGATTCAAGCAATTGTAGTACCCAGACAATCTGAGCACATGCTCACTAGTTGAGCTATTCTCCTCCATCTTGTAGGAAAAGTACCGTCAGAGGTCTCATACCTCTCGACACGGGCATGAGTATGAAATACCGATTTCAACTCTTAGAACAACTTATATGCTCCGTCTAGCGACCCGACCTCAAACGGTCAAGTCTCTGTGCTTCAGTGTCATCCCTAGATCGGTAATGCTGACACACAGAGTACTCGAGGATTTATAACAGAGTAGCAATCACACACTTATTACATTGAATGTCTCAAAAGAGAACTTATTATAATAAATATGGCCTAAGGCCATCTTATACGATAACAGCGGAAGGCTTGGAAGATAAAGTGAGTCCATCAACTCCAACGACATAGCTGAGCTGCACGCCAACGACCTAACGAACCTTACTCCTCATCTGAAAAGTCTGCAACATAATACATTGTGGCCTGAAAACGGGTCAGCACATGGAATATGCTGGCAAAGAAACACAGTAGAACAAGAACAGAATAATACTATCACTACATGCATATTTGGCTGGTGGAAAGCTCTATGGTTATAATTTTTTACGAAAAGCCAATTTTTCCCTACAACAAAGGAATAGATTTTATTTAACTATCATGGTAGTTGAAACATCATTGAGAAGGTTCCTCCAACTCAATCCCAATTAAAGTAATTAACAACCCAACAATATTATTTTAGAGTGATGAGATACTTATGATACTCCAAGTACTAGATACTCAAGATGTCCATAACTGGGGACACGGCTAACCATGATTAGTTTATACACTCTGCAGAGGTTTGCGCACTTTTCCCCACAAGACCCGATCTCCTCCATTGGAATTCTCGCACTACATGGTGTTTGAGAAACGGATGACCGAGACACAGTCTTTCAGAAGCATTAACCACTTACTCCGGGCAGACCATACCAACCTACATCCCTCTAACTGCTGATCCACCTCTTCAGGAGCTTCACGCAACTTACTCAACTATGCTAGAGCGCATAATAGCTTGTGGCTGCACACGGAATTTTCTAGCATGAAAATATCTCGGAATCCTTTGAGCCTGGGTGGGTGGCGGACCATTGGATTATCACACGGGTACTCTGGGATATCCTAGGACAACACTGGATTCTCCAGGTGCCCAACAAACAATCCACCCAGATGTGTATTCAAGTTGCCACCTTAAGTTGAACCATTAATTAACAATCTCACATATGTCATGTATTTCACTCACCCAAAGCACGTCTACAAGCATAGCATAGCAATAATAGCAACACGTAGAAGTAACTCCCAAGGGTTTGAATATAACAGGGCAATAGGTTCTACCTCATCAACTACTTCCCAACCCACATGTTAATCACATCCTAATCATGCAATGTTTGAGAATTGGAACTAATGCATAAAAACTGGGTGGTAAAGGGGTATGATCAAAGTGTTACTTTCCTTGCTGATGATCCGCAAAACCTAGGGATTCGGAGTAGCACGCTTCGCACTCCAGGTGTTCTATCGCAAACAAACAATAGCATACATAAGCAATCAAGCAAAGAAAACACGGGTAAATCTCAAATAGGAAGATCTAACCAGAAAGTTCAACTTAAGAACTCCGGTTTGCAAAAAGAATCAAATCAAACGGAGCAATGAAACTCAAACTGCGAAAGAAACAAGGTCCGTTTGCTAATCTCGACTATCGTCAAAATTTACAGTAGAAAAAACTTGTTCAAGTTGGTTAAACAGGAAGAGGGTTTCGAGACAAAGATCTAGGCGCTTGAATTGCCTGATTCTGACAAACGAGCGAAAAGATACACTAAAACGAAAATTGGATCAGAAATCGTGATTGAAAATAATCGCGGAAAAATCCGAGAAAAAGAAAACTGACGAACAGGCTAACGAATGAGCGTTCGTCGTCTGCGGCTAACGAGTGAACAGGTTCGTTAGAACGAACGTATGGACGAACTTCCGCAAACTAACTAAACCGAGAAAAACTGGCGAACCGGTCTAACTAAAAAAACTAGGGTTTCTAAATAAACCGAACCGGTTTTAAAAAAACGAATGGCGCTATACCTCCGGCGATGCTCCGGCGAGGCGGGGCTACAGCGGCGGCGGGGTGCGGCAACGACGGCAAGCGACGGTGGCGGCACGGCAGCGAGGCGGAGGCGCGGCGCGGCAAGGGCGGCGGCGCTGCGGCAAAGGCGGCGGTGGCGGGGTTGGGTGGTGGAGTGGGGCGTCGGGGGCGGCGTATATAAGAGGGGGGGTCGGCTTGGGGGAGGGGGCAAGGCGGCGGGGAAGCGGAGTCCCGGCCAGACTCCGGGTCGGGCGGCGGCGGCACTCGCTGTCTCCAGCTCGGAGACAGCGGCGCGGGGGAAGCGGGCCGGCTCGGCTGGGCTTCGGCCCAGTCGGGCGCGGAAACATTTTTTTAAAATAATTACGCCAGAACAAAAAGATCCTAGAAAATAAAATAAAAAACTAAAAATACAAAAACAAATTTTCACCGTCTAAATAAAATATTTAGAACATGATGAACATTTTCTTGGCCCTAAAATGTAACTTTGAAAATCGTGCAATTTTTCTAACTCAAATAAAATAGCAATAAACTCTGGATAAAAACCAAATATTTGATTTTAATATTTTTCCTCCAATATTTCATTTATTTTGGAGAACTCATATTATCTCCTCTCATATATTTTAATATGAAATATTTTCGGAGAGAAAAATAATTAAAACCAAAAATCGTCATTTCGATATTTGATAAAACTCAAATATGAAAACAGGGAATCCCCAACTCTCTCCGAGGGTCTTTGAGTTGCTTAGGATTTCGAGGGTCGCAAAACGAAATGCAATAAAATATGATATGCAAGGATGACCTATGTATAACATTCCAAATTGAAAATTTGGGATGTTACAAACCTGCCCCCCTTAAGATGAATCTCACCCTCGTGATTCGGGTTGGCTAGAGAATAGGTGTGGGTGGTCTTTGCGAAGATCATCCTCTCGTTCCCAGGTGGCTTCATCCTCGGTATGGTGGCTCCACTAAACTTTGCAAAACTTGGTAACCTTGCTACGCGTGACTCGGCTGGCAAATTCAAGAATCCCGACTGGCTTCTCCTCATAGGTAAAATCACTATCCAACTGAATCACCTCCAAGGGTACTGTATCTCATAATGGTATATCAGCCATCTCAGCATGACACTTCTTCAGCTGTGAAAGATGAAATACATCATGAACTCTTGACAGTCCTTGAGGTAACTCCAACTTGTAGGCAACTTCTCCCATACGTTCTATAATTCGATACGGTCCTACATATCTCGGGGCTAACTTTCCCTTAACTCCAAAACATTTCACTCCTCGCAGGGGTGACACTCGCAGATATGCTCTCTCTCTCCAATTTCATAGGTTATTTCCTTATGTTTCGAATCTGCATAACTCTTCTGCCTGGACTGAGCTATCTTCAGTCTATCTCTGATCAACTTAACTTTCTCTTCAGACTCTTTGATCATGTCTGGTTCAAACAACTGTCGGTCTCCAACTTCATCCCACATCAACGGTGTTCTGCACCTTTGTCCATACAGGGCTTCGAACGTTTCCATCATTAAACTGGCTTGGTAGCTATTGTTGTATGAGAACTCCGCGTAGGGTAAATTGTCATCCCAACTAGATCCATAATCTAGCACACAGGCTCTAAACATATCCTCCAGAATCTGGTTGACTCTCTCGGTCTATCCATCGGTCTGCGGGTGGAATGTTGTACTGAACTCCAACCTTGTCCCCAAAGTTTGGTGCAGCTGATGCCAAAACTTTGAAGTAAACTGTGTTCCTCTATCTGATACGATGGTCCTTGGAACTCCATGCGGACATACGATCCTGGTCATATATATCTTGGCTTACTTTGCACTTGTATAGGTGGTTTTCACTTGGATAAAGTGAGCTACTTTGGTCAAGCGATCCACTACTACCCATATAGAATCATATCCTGATTTGGTCCTGGGTAATCCGGTGATAAAATCCATGCCAAGTTTACCCCACTTCCATTTGGGTATCGGCATAGGCTGTAACAATCCTGCTGGCTTTTGATGCTCAGCCTTTACTCTCTGACATACATCACATAAGGCTACATACTCGGCAATATCCTTCTTCATACCAGTCCACCAGAAACGTTCCTTCAAATCCAAATACATCTTGGTGTTTCCGGGGTGTATCAAGTATGGTGATTCATGAGCCTCCTGTAGTATTAACTTCCTGATCTCTGTGTTATTGGGCACATAAACACGGTCCTCGGCCATAAGGTGTCGTGCTCATCTTCACAAAATCCTTTGGCCTTTCCTTTGCTCATTCTCTCTTTTATCTCGGCAACCTCTTTGTCATCCTTCTGAGCTTCTCAAATATTTCCTAACAATGTAGACTGAACCTCCATTGTTGCAACAAAACCTCTAGGGACAATCTCCAATCGAAGTTCCCTAAGATCCTCTGCTAACTCCTTCGAGAATCCCGTGCTCACTAGGGTATTAGCATAACTCTTCCGGCTTAAGGCATCTGCTACGACATTGGCCTTGCCTGGATGATAGTGAAGCTTCATTTCATAATCCTTTATAAGCTCCAGCCATCTCCTCTGCGTAAGGTTCAGCTCCTTCTGTGTGAAAATGTACTTCAAACTCTTATGATCTGTGTACACATCACAATGATTTCCTATAAGGTAATGTCTCCAGGTCTTCAACACATGCACTACGGCTGCTAACTCCTAATCATGCATAGCATAAGTCAACTCGTGCGGTTTTAGTTGTCGCGAGGCATACGAAACAACTCTTCTGTCCTGCATAAGCACACTTCCAAGTCCTAGGCGAGAGGCATCGCAATACACTTGAAACTCCTTACGTATATCCACCAGAATCAGCACTGGGCTGTAGTCAAACGTTCCTTTAACTCCTGAAAACTCACCTCACATTCTTCTATCCATTTAAATTTGGTATCCTTCTTCAATAACTCCGTCATTGGCTTCGCAATTTTGGAAAAATTCTCAATGAATCTCCGGTAGTATCCTGCGAGTCTAAGAAAACTGCGGATCTCGCTAACTGAAGTGGGTGACAACCATTCAGTGACTGACTGAACCTTGGTAGGATCTACTGCTACACCTTCTCCTGATATAACATGTCCAAGGAATCCTACTTGTTTCAGCCAAAACTCGCATTTGCTAAACTTAGCATACAACTGATGTTCCCTGAGTTTCTCGAGAACTAAACGCAAATGCTCTTCGTGCTCCTCCTCGTTC
The DNA here is from genome assembly GCF_056163025.1 of Triticum urartu. NCBI lineage: Eukaryota > Viridiplantae > Streptophyta > Magnoliopsida > Poales > Poaceae > Triticum > Triticum urartu. Next base: position 448,030,307 of record NC_141876.1, read on the forward strand.
TTCGAGTACACCATTATATCATCAATGAACACCACAACGAACTTATCCAAATATTCCATGAACACTTTGTTCATCATGATCATGAAGTAGGCAGGGGCGTTAGTCAGTCCAAACGACATGACCGTATATTCATACAACCCGTACCATGTGGTGAATGATGTCTTTGGTATGTCCTTCTCTTGTATCTTCAACTGGTGATACCCAGATCGCAGATCGATCTTTGAAAACACATTAGCTCCTTGCAGCTGGTCGAACAAATCATTGATCATCGGTAGTGGGAATTTATTCTTGATCGTCACCTCATTTAACACTCAATAATCAACAACCATTCTTAGAGACTTATCCTTCTTATCAACCAAAAGCACTAGGGCTCCCCACGGTGATGAGCTCCGTCGAATGTAACCTTTCTCCAATAACTCCCTGATCTGTTTCTTAATCTCCTCCAGATCATTTGCGGGCATCCGATATGGTCTCTTTGATATAGGCCCGGTGCTTGGCAATAGCTCTATCGAAAACTCGATGTCTCGATCTGGTGGCATGCCTGGTAACTCCTCTGGAAAAACATCCAGGTAATCCTTCACTAGAGGCACTTCCTCCTGAACAACTCCCGTGAGGGTATTCACTTGGCTACTTCTTGGCACATGCCTAGATACATACTTGATCCTTTTTCCCTCTGGGTGGTGAGACAAATTGACTTACTAACACAGAATTCTTCCTCCATACTGTGATATCCAGTCCATTCCTAATATCACATCCAATCCTTGTGACTCCAAGATTATTAGGTCGGACGGAAAAACATGGCTACCAATGGTTAAGGGTATTTGGTCGCACCATCGACTGGCCATATACTCTGCTCTAGGTGAACTCACTAACAAATGGGTCCTAAGGGTTTGGATTGGTAGTTTAAAATTATCCACGAATTCCCTTGATTTGTATGAATGCGATGCACCAGTATCAAAAAGAACAAGGGCGGTAAAAGACTTAACGAAAAACTTACCAATAATCGCGTCTGGCTGCTCTTCAACCTCCTCCACGTTGACGTGGTTCAGTTGTCCTTTGTTGAATGGATTGGGCTTCTTTCCAGCGCTCCCATTGCCGTTTCCATTCTTCGCCTCAGGGCACTCCGTGGCATAGTGTCCAGTCTTCCCGCACTTGAAACAAGTAACGTGGCTTAGGTCTCTCTTCGCAGGTGTGGCTGGATTGGAGCGATTCTGATTGTTTCTTGCTCCATTCCCATTTCCATTCCTTGGGACAGTATGATTATGGTTACTTCCTCCATTATGGGTGTGGCCTCCATGGTTATGAACAAGTCCTCCCGAGTTCGGGGTTAGGCGAGGCTTCTGCTAAGCTCCTGAATTATACCTTCCTTGTCCATACTTCCTCTTACGGCTCTTGATCTGCTGCTGCTTCCCTTCAATCAGCCTTATCCACCAACTCCTGGTAGTTGTTGAATGTTGCCACCATCAACTGCATGCTCATCTCATCATTCAGCCCTTCAATAAACTTCTCCTGCTTTGCTACATCTGTGGCCACATCATCAGGGGCATAATGAGATAGCTTGCTAAACTCATCCGCGTACTGAGCCACAGTACGGTTCCCCTAGCGTAAGTTGCGAAACTCACACTTCTTCATACTCATAGCTCCAGTTGAGACATGGGCTGTACGGAAAGCTTGTTGAAACTGATCCCATGTAACAGTGGCTATAGGGTAGGTGACAGTGTAATTCTCCCACCATGAGGCTGCTGGTCCATCTAATTGATGTGCGGCAAAATGCACCTTCTCAGCATCTGTACATCCTATAGTGGTTAACTCCCTTCCAATCCTGTGGAGCCAATCATCTTCCACTATCGGCTCGGTGCTAATGGAAAACACCGGCGGCTGCAACCTCAGAAAACGGGCTAAGTTATCAACTAGTGGTGGTGGTGGTGGATTATTGTTGTTGTTGTTGCCTTGGTTCTGAACTAACAACTGCATCAGGGTATTCTGCTGCTAGATCAACTGAGTGAGCTCCGGTGGGAAAGTAAATCCGGGGTCACGTCTCGGAGGCATCTGATGGGTTTAGAGGGGAGAGATTAGAATAGAATGAGGTCTAATGAGAAAACACTACCCATATGCACATGAGACAAACACAAACATTTCACTCAATCAATCAAGCAAGGGCATACAATCGATCTAACTATCATTGCAAAAGTGCTCGAACTATACTATTTACATGGTGGAATACTACTCTGGTGTGGTGGTCTACTAAAAATATTCTTTGGTTGAAGACTCCATGATGTCTCCTCCAGCTTCGTCTTCATAGTCATCATCGCTATTGCCGGGGTCCGAGTCGGTTTCGTCGATGATGATGTAGTCCTCTGAGCGAATCTCCATGGGTTCTTCGTCTTCTCCTCCTGGTGCGGGGTCTCCCAGGAATACTCCTAACTTCCTTTCCATATCGTCATTCATCTCCACTAGTATGACAATTTCCTCCTCATAATCTTCACGAGTAGCCTTGATTTCTTCCTCCAGTCCCGTGATCTTTGTCATTGCCTTCTTCAGGTCTATCATTCCTGCGCACATCTGGTTCTCCCGGCGACGAATGTGTTGGTTTAACTCATGGATGAAAGATGCAATTGATATATCCTTCCTGGTGCTGATCATCTCCCATTGCTCATCTCGGTGCCAACAAATCTGATAAATAGTATCCTTAAGCTCGTTATGATAAACTTCTCCAATGCGTCCCATGGTGATGTGAGCTGCAGTACTCTTTCCTAGACTCCAGGTTGGTGCATCGAAGGAAAACTCTATGGGCTTAGTGACTAGTGTGAATGTCCTTCCTGGAACGTGAACTTGAATCATCCATCGCTCCTCTTCTGGTAAAGTGGCGTTGTAAGTCCCGGTGAAGCTTGGTATTCCAATGTTCAAGTACCTAGTGACCTCCTTCAAGTGTCGTCCAAAAGGGGCGTCTTCATCCGGTTGTGCAAACTTGTTCCTTGCGTCCGCCATCCTAAAGAGTAGAAAATGGAGAGGAGTCATAAATGCAAAGAGAATAGTGATCTAGGGCTTTAGCTTAGTGGTCGTGTCCTACACTCAGCGTGTGCTCTGATACCATCTTGTAGCGACCCGACCTCAAACGATCAAGTCTCTGTGCTTCGGTGTCATCCCTGGATCGGTAATGCTGACACACACAGTACTCGAGGATTTATAACAGAGTAGCAATCACACACTTATTACATCGAATGTCTCAAAAGAGAACTTATTACAATAAATATGGCTTAAGGCCATCTAATACGATAACAGCGGAAGGCTTGGAAGATAAAGTGACTCCATCAACTCCAACGGCATAGCTGAGCTACACGACAACGACCTAACAAACCTTACTCCTCATCTGAGAAGTCTGCAACATAATACGTTGCAGCCCGAAAACAGGTCAGCACATGGAATATGCTGGCGAAGTAACATAGTAGAACAAGAACAGAATAATAATATCACTACATGCATATTTGGCTGGTGGAAAGCTCTATGGTTACAATTTTTTGCGAAAAGCCAAATTTTCCCTACAACAAAGGAATATATTTTATTTAACTATCATGGTAGTTGAAACATCATTGAGAAGGTTCCTCCAACTCAATCCCAATTAAAGTAATTAACAACCCAACAATATTATTTTAGAGTGATGAGATACTTATGATACTCCAAGTACTAGATACTAAAGATGTCCATAACCGGGGACACGGCTAACCATGATTAGTTTATACACTCTGCAGAGGTTTGCGCACTTTTACCCACAAGACCTGATCTCCTCCATTGGATTTCTTGCACTACATGGTGTTTGAGAAACGGATGACCGAGACACAGTCTTTCAGAAGCATTAACCCCTTACTCCAGGCATACCATACCAACCTACATCCCTCTACTTGCTGATCCACCTCTTCGGGAGCTTCACGCAACTTACTCAACTATGCTAGAGCCCATAATAGCTTGTGGCTGCACACGGAAGTTTCTAGCATGAAAATATCTCAGATCCCTTTGAGCCTGGGTGGCAGACCATAGGATTATCACACGGGTACTCCGGGATATCCTAGGATAACTCTAGATTCTCCAGGTGCCCAACAAACAATCCACCCAGATGTGTATTCAAGTTGCCACCTTAAGTTGAACCATTAATTATCAATCTCACATATGTCATGGATTTCAATCACCCAAACCACGTCTACGAGCATAGCATAGCAATAATAGCAACACATAGAAGTAACTCCCAAGGGTTTGAATATAACAGGGCAATAGGTTCTACCTCATCAACTACTTCCCAACCCACATGTTAATCACATCGTAATAATGCAATGTTTGAGTATTGGAACTAATGCATAAAAACTGGGTGGTAAAGGGGTATGATCAAAGTGTTACTTGCCTTGCTGATGATCCGCAAAACCTAGGGATTCATAGTAGCACGCTTCACACTCTGGGTGTTCTATCGCAAACAAACAATAGCATACATAAGCAATCAAGCAAATAAAACACGGGTAAATCTCAAATAAGAAGATCTAACCAGAAAGTTCAACTTAAGAACTCCGGTTTGCGAAAAGAATCAAATCAAACGAAGCAACGAAACTCAAATTGGGAAAGAAACAAGATCCGTTTGCTAATCTGGACTATGGTCAAATTTTACAGTAGCAAAAACTTGTTCAAGTTGGTTAAACGGAAAGAGGGTTTCGAGGCGAAGATCTAGGCGCTTGAATTGCCTGATTCTGACAAACGAGCGAAAGATACACTAAAACGAAAATTGGATCAGAAATCGTGATTGAAAATAATCGCGGAAAAATCCGAGAAAAAGAAAACTGACGAACAGGCTAACGAATGAGCGTTCGTCGTCTGCGGCTAACGAGTGAACACTTTCGTTAGAACGAACATATGGACGAACGTCCGCAAAGTAACTAATCTGAGAAAAACCGGCGAACCGATCTATCTAAAAAAACTAGGGTTTCTCAAAAAACCGAACCGGTTTTTATAAAAAAACGAACGGCTATACCTCCGGCGATGCTCCGGTGAGGCGGGGCTATGACGGCGGCGAGCCGGGGCTGTGGCGGCGGGGTGCGGCAACGGCGGCAAGCGGCGGCGGCGGCGCGGCGCGGCAAGGGCGGCGGCGGCGTTGCGGCAAAGGCGGCGGCGGGTTTGGGTGGTGGAGTGGGGGGTCGGGGGCGGCATATATAAGAGGGGGGTCGGCTTGGAGGAGGGGGCAAGGCGGAGGGGAAGCGGAGTCCCGACCGGACTTCGGGTCGGGCGGCGGCGGCGGCGCGCGCTGTCTCCAGCTTGGAGACGGTGGCGCGGGGGAAGCGGGCCGGCTCGGCTGGGCTTCGGCCCACTCGGGCGCGGAAACTTTTTTTTAATAATTTCGCAGGAACAAAAAAAATCCTACAGAATAAAATGAAAATCTAAGAATACCAAAAAAATTTTCACCATCTAAATAAAATATTTAGAACAGGATGAATATTTTCTTGGCCCTAAAATGCAACTTTGAAAATCGTGCAATTTTTCTAATTCAAATAAAATAGCAATAAACTCCGGATAAAAACCAAATATTTGATTTTAATATTTTTCCTCCAATATTTCATTTATTTTGGAGAAGTCATATTATCTCCTCTCATATATTTTAATATAAATATTTTCGGAGAGAAAAATAATTAAAAACAAAAATCCTCGTTTCGATATTTGATAAAACTCAAATATGAAAACAAGGAAATCCCCTACTCTCTCCGAGGGTCCTTGATTTGCTTATGATTTCGAGGATCGCAAAACGAAATGCAATAAAATATGATATGCAAGGATGACCTATGTATAACATTCCAAATTGAAAATTTGGGATGTTACACTCTGTGGCGTTCAAAACGTTTTTGAAGTCGCGGTTCTAAGCCGTAAAGCATGGTGCACTAAACTATCAATTAGTTACCATACTGAGCTTGTCAAACATTCATAACATCTGTATCTGCTCCTGCAATAGGTCTGTCACCTAGCGGTGCATCAAGGAAATAATTGTTCTGTGCAACAATGAGGATAATCCTCAGATCATGGACCTAGTCCGCATCATTGCTACTATCATCTTTCAACATAGTTTTTCTCTAGGAACATATCAAAAATAAACGGGGAACTACATCGCGAGCTATTGATCTACAACATAGTTATGCAAATACTATCAGGAGTAAGTTCATGATAAATTAAAGTTCAATTAATCATATTACTTAAGAACTCCCACTTAGATAGACATCCCTCTAATCATCTAAGTGATCACGTAATCCATATCAACTAAACCATGTCCAATCATCACGTGAGATGGAGTAGTTTTCAATGGTGAACATCACTATGTTGATTCACGCTCGACCTTCCAGTCTCAGTGTTCTGAGAACATATTTGCATATGCTAGGCTCGTAAAGTTTAACCCGAGTATTTTGCGTGTGCAAAACTGGCTTGCACCCGTTGTATGTGAACGTAGAGGTTATCACACCCGATCATCACGTGGTGTCTCGGCACGACGAACTATCGCAATGGTGCATACTCAGGGAGAACACTTATACTTTGAAATTTAGTGAGAGATCATCTTATAATGCTACCGTCGTACTAAGAAAAATAAGATGCATAAAGGATAAACATCACATGCAATCAAATAAGTGATATGATATGGCCATCATCATCTAGTGCCTTTGATTACGACTATCGCTACCGCTTAGTGATAAAGTAAAGCAATTACATGGCGATTACATTTCATACAATAAAGCAACAACCATATGGCTCCTGCCAGTTGCCAATAACTGTTACAAAACATGATCATCTCATACAACAATTTATATATCATCATGTCTTGACCATATCACATCACAGCAAGCCCTGCAAAAACAAGTTAGACGTCCTCTACTTTGTTGTTGGAAGTTTTACGTGGCTGCTACGGGCTTCTAGCAAGAACCGTTCTTACCTACGCATCAAAACCACAACGATTTTTCGTCAAGTGTGATGTTTTAACCTTCAACAAGGACCAGGCATAGTCACACTCGATTCAACTAAAGTTGGAGAAACAGACACCCACTAGCCACCTGTGTATGTAGCACGGCGGTAGAACCAGTCTCATGAACGCGGTCATGTAATGTCGGTCTGGGCCGCTTCATCCAACAATACCGCCGAATCAAAGTATGACATCCTGGTAAGCAGTATGATTATTATCGCCCACAACTCTTTGTGTTCTACTCGTGCATATAACATCTACACATAGATATGGCTCGGATGCCACTGTTGGGGAACGTAGTATTTCAAATATTTACCTACGATCACGCAATACCTATATAGGAGAACCATAGCAACAAGATGGGAGAGTGTGTCCATGTACCCTCGTAGACCGAAAGCGGAAGCGTTAGCATAATGCGGTTGATGTAGACGAACGTCTTCGCGATCCAACCGATCAAGCACCGAACGTACGACACCTCCGAGTTCTACACACGTTCAGCTCGATGACGTCCCTTGAACTCTTGATACAACAGAGTGTCGAGGGAGAGTTCCGTCAGCATGACGGTGTGGTGACAATGATGGTGAAGTGATCCGCGCATGGCTTCGCCTAACCACTACGCGAATATGACTGGAGGCGTAAGCTGTGGAGGGGGGCGCCGCACACGGCTAACAATGTTTGTTCTGCGTTCTACCGGTGCCCCCCTTCATATATATAGGTTGGAGGAGAGGATAGGCAGACAAGGGGGCGCCCCAAGTAGGAGGAATCCTACTTGAGCGCCTCCCAAGTCAGCCTCCCCCCTTTCCTATTCCTATTTAGAGGGGGGAAGGAAAGAGGGGAGAGGGGAAACGAAGGGGGAATCCTATTCCCCTATTTCCTTTCCTCCTCCCATTTTCCTTTCTCCACTTAGATCAGACCATATGGGGGCGCACCAGCCCACAAGGGGCTCGTCTGTCCCGCCCTAGGCCCAATATGGTCCGTATCTTTGCCGGGGGGTGCCCGGAACCCCTTCCGGTGACCCGATACGTACCCAGTACCCGCGGAACACTTCCCATGTCAGAATACTATCGTCCTATATATGAATCTTTACATCTCGACCATTTCGAGACTCCTCGTTTTGTCCGTGATCTCATCCGAGACTCCGAACAACATTCGGTCACCAAATCACATAACTCGTATAATATAAAATTGTCATCGAACGTTAAGCGTGCGGACCCTGCGGGTTTGAGAACTATGTAGACATGACCGAGACTAACCAATAGTGGAACCTAGATTCTCATATTGGCTCCTACATATTCTACGAAGATCTTTATCGGTCAAACCGCATAACAACATATGTTATTCCCTTTGTCATCGGTATGTTACTTGCCCGAGATTCAATCGTTGGTATCATCATACCTAGTTCAATCTCGTTACCGTCAAGTCTCTTTACTTGTTCCATAATGCTCATCCTGTAACCAACTATTTAGTCACATTGCTTGAAAGGCTTATAGTGATGTGCATTACCGAGAGGACCCAGAGATACCTCTCCGAAACACGGGGTGACAAATCCTAATCTCGATCTATGCCAACTGAACAAACACCATCGGAGACACCAGTAGAGCATCTTTATAATCACCCACTTACGTTGTGACGTTTGATAGCACACAAGGTGTTCCTCTGGTATTCGGTAGTTGCATAATCTCATAGTTAGAGGAACATGTATAAGTCATGAATAAAGCAATAGCAATAAACTAAACGATCATTATGCCAAGCTAACAGATGGGTCTTGTCCATCACATCATTCTCCTAATGATGTGATCCCATTCATCAAATGACAACACATGTCTATGGTCACGAAACTTAACCATCTTTGATTAATGAGCTAGTCTAGTAGAGGCATACTAGGGACACTTTGTTTTGTCTATGTATTCACACATGTATCAAGTTTCCGGTTAATACAATTCTAGCATGAATAATAAACATTTATCATGATATAAGGAAATATAAGTAACAACTTTATTATTGCCTCTAGGGCATATTTCCTCCAAATAAGACTATTAACGAAACCAAGAATGCTTGAGGACAGTACTACAAGAAGAAGGGTCGCCGGCGAGGAGGCGCGCTGCAAGAAGAAGGGTTGCCGGTGAGGAGGCGGCGCTACAAGAAGAAGGGTCACCGGCAAGGAGGCTGAGCTGCCAGTAAGCAGCAGTGAAGGTTTGAACTTGGAAAGCAAGGAGGAACAGTGGAAATGTGGCTTTTGGTGGGAGAGGGGCGGGGAGATAGATATTTCCGTAGTGGTAGAAAATTTTTGCTTGGTGCCACGAGAAACTGGCGCGTGAGTGTGGTTCAAGCGCGGGCAGTGGACTGTAGACGATGAAGCTTCCTGCATAAGCCAGACAAGATGGTGCGCCAAGATATTTTATATCGCATCACACACAATTCTTGCTACTAATCTGTTTGTGGTATACCTGATTTTTTTCATTCTTTTTGATAGACAAAATTGTGTTATGGAGGGAAAGGATGGTGCTTGAATTGCTAGAACATTTATCTACACTGAACATGCAACTATATGAGTGTCATGTTAAAATTTGGAATTATTCCAGGTTCGTTTAGTATTTGATGCATTAATTGAGTTTCTAGGCATTTAATGTGCATAATTCAAAATTGAAATACAAGCATGATACCTCCATTTTGGATCATGTTTTCGTACTGTTATTTATGATGTTTTTATCCATAATAATGCTTTTTGGAGTAATTCTAATGCCTTTTCTCTCATAATATGCAAGGTATACACAAATAGGGAGAATTCCGGTAGCTGGAAATCTGGACCTGGAAAAGCTATGTCGAGCTACCTATTCTGCACAACTCCAAACAAGATGAAACATCACGGAGATTTTTTATGGAATATATGAAGAATATAGGAGCAAATAAGTACTAGAGGAGGCCCACCAGGTGGGCACATCCCACCTGGGCGTGCCAGGGAGCCCAGGCGCGGCCTGGTGGGTTGTGCTCACCCACGCCCGCCTCTAGTGCCCATCTTCTGGTATTGAAGTCATTTTGACCTAGAAAAAAAATAAGGAGAGGACTTTCAGGACCGAGCGCCGCCGTCTCGTGGCGGAACTTGGGCAGGAGCACTTTTGCCCTCTGGTAGAGCGATTCCGCTAGGGGAACTTCCCTCCCGGAGGGGGAAATCATCGTCATCATCATCACCAACAACTATGCTATCTTTGGGAGGGCAATCTCCATCAACATCTTCAACAGCACCATCTCATCTCAAACCCTAGTTCATCTCTTGTGTTCAATCTTATTACCGGGACTATAGATTGGTGCTTGTGGGTGACTAGTAGTGTTGATTACATCTTGTAATTAATTACTATATGCTTTATTTGGTGGAAGATTATATGTTCAGATCCAATATGCTATTTAATATACCTCTAATCTTAACCATGATTATCATTTGTGAGTAGTTACTTTTGTTCTTGAGGTCACGGGAGAAATCCTGTTGCAAGTAATCATGTGAACTTGATATGTGTTCGATATTTTGATAGTATGTATGTTGTGATTCCCTTAGTGGTGTCATGTGAACATCAACTACATGACACTTCACCATGTTTGGGCCTAAGGAGATGCATTGTGGAGTAGCAATTAGATGATGGGTTGTGAGAGTGACAAAATCTTAAACCCGAGTTTATGCGCTATTTCGTACGGGACCGATTGGATCCAAAAGTTTAATGCTATGGTTAGAATTTATTCTTAATACTTTTCAAGTAGTTGTGGATGCTTGCGGCATGGCTAATCAAAAGTAGGAGGTTTGTTCAAGTTAGAACAACACCTAAGAACCGGTCCAGCTACATATCAAATTATCAAAGTACCAAACACGAATGAAACCAACATGGTGAAAGTGACTAGATGAAAATCCGTGTACCCTCAAGAACGCTTTGCCTACTATAAAAGACCATTTTGGCCTATCCTTTGCCTCCACAGGATTGGGCTACCTTGCTGCACTTTTGTTACTACGATCATTACTTTCTCGTTACAAATTATCTTGCTATCAAACTACTCTGTTACTTACAATTTCAGCACTTGCAGACATTACCTTGCTAAAAACCACTTGTCATTTCCTTCTACTCCTCGTTGGGTTTGGCACTCTTACTTATCAAAAATAGCTACAATTGATTCCCTATACTTGTGGGTCATCAAGGCTATTTTTGGGCACCGTTGCCGGGGAGTGAAGCACCTTTGGTAAGGAAACATTTATATAGTGTGCTGAAATTTATTGTCACTTGTTACTATGGAAAACAATCCTTTGAGGGGTTTGTTCGATGTATCTTCACCTCGGCCAGAACCACTATTAGCTACCCGTCAACCTACTACACCTACTGGAAATATTGAATATGAAATTCCTTTGGGTATGATAGAACAACTGCTAGCTAATCCTGATGCAGGAGATGGAACCGAACATCCTGATACGCATTGATATATGTAGAAAAAATTTGTGGATTGTTCAAGCTTGCAGGTTTACCCGAAGATGAAGTTATGAAGAAGGTTTTCCCTTTATATTTGAAGGGAAAATCATTGGCATGGTATAGGCTATGCGATGATATTGGATCCTGGAATTGGAATTGATTGAAACCGGAGTTCCATCAAAAAAATTATCCTATGCAGCTAGTTTATCGTGATCGGAATTATATATATAATTTTTGGCCTCATGAGGGAGAAAGTATCTCTCTAGATTGGGGGAGGCTGAATTCAATGTAATATTCATGCCCCAATCATGAGATCTCAAGAGAAATTATTATCCACAATTTTTATGGTCGGCTTCTCGTAATGATCAAACCATGCTTGATACTTCTTGTGCTGGTTGTTTTGTGAAGAAGACTATTGAATTCCAGTGGGAACTGTTGGAAAGAATTAATGCAACTCTGATGATTGGGAACTCGCTAAAGCTAAAGAGTCAGGTATTAAACTTAAGTATGATTGTGTTAAATATTTTATGAATACCGATGCTTTGCAAAACTTTAGCACTAAATATGGACTTGACTCTGAGATAGTAGCTTCTTTTGTGAATCATTTGCTACTCATGTTGATCTCCCGAAAGAGAGGTTGTTTAAATATTGTCGGTTTCAAAACTAGTGGATCTCGGGTAGGGGGTCCCGAACTGCGCGTCTAGGATCGATGGTAATAGGAGACGGGGGACACGATGTTTACCGAGGTTCGGGCCCTCTCTATGGAGGTAATACCCTACTTCCTGCTTGATTGATCTTGATGAATATGAGTATTACAAGAGTTGATCTACCACGAGATCGTAATGGCTAAGCCCTAGAAGTCTTGCCGATGTGGGTATGGTAATGAGTATATGTATCTGGCCTTTTCGGACTATCCCCTTTGGTTTATATAGACACCGAGGGGATCTAAGCTTTACATGGAGTCGGTTACATAAAAAGGAATCTTCGGTCGCCAAGCTTGCCTTCCACGCCAAGTAGAGTCCAATCCAGACACGGTGCAGTCTTCGGCCCTCATGTCTTCACAGCCCATCAGTCCGGCCCATGAATAACAGGACGAACACCCAAGGACCCCTTAGTCCAGGACTCCCTCAGTAGCCCCTGAACCTGGCTTTCAATGACGAGGAGTCCGGCGCGCTGATTGTCTTCGGCATTGTGAGGTTGGTTCCCCTTTCTCCGAACTCCAAGATAGTCTTCGGATGCAATGATTGTATCCTGACCTGTTATGCACACCATACACAACCGTAGAGAGAATATAATATTTGCACGAATCTAATCTGTGGACAGTTTTTTTCCAACACGACATCGCGTCTGTCCGGTTATAATTTCGAACTGTTTTTCTTCTGCCATTCCACGCTTCGAGACGCGGTTGCTATTGGCACGTCTTGTCGAAATAGAGATCGTGTCCCCTTATTGCGGGATTCTCATCAATACGGGCATGGGTAACTCAACCGTGTCGTTTATATAGCCCTAGGGAACAGGCGAATCCTAAGGTGAGTGAGGAGGCATTTAATATTTACTGCCTTTATTAGGGGATAAGGATTCCCTCTCCTCACGCTCTGTCTCTATCTCCACCTTTCCGATCTCAGGCTCTAGCGCCCAAGTTCTCATCTCCTTTCCACTCAAGCAACCATGTCCAGATCTGGTGGTCAGGGCAAGTGGATGGTCTCCTCCATCAAGGAGGAGGACATTACTAAGCTCCGGGCGGCCGGATATTTGGCAAAGGAGATCGCCCATCGTCTGCTAGCCAAGGGACAAGTCGTCCCCACGCCGGAGCCCACAGAGAGGGTAGTATTCATCCCCCATTTCTTCCGCGGGCTAGGGTTTCCACTGCAACCTTTCGTCCGCGGGCTGATGTACTATCACAGGATAGATTTCCATGATCTGTTCCCGAATTCCTTCCTCAACATCTCGGTGTTTATCGTCGTGTGCGAGGCATTCCTCCGCATCCATCCCCACTTCGGGTTGTGGCTCAAAGTCTTAGCCGAAGGTGGCAGATGGCCAGCACGCGGAGTGCGGAGGGGCCATGGTGAGCAAGCTATCCAACGTCTCCTGGCCCAAAGGCACCTTTGTGGAGACAGTAAAGGAATGGCAGAAGCAGTGGTTCTACATCACAAAACCTCGCGGAACCTCCTGGGCCGCAGCTGCCGAATTCCGCTCCAGTGCTCCCATGCGACTCACCTCCTGGGTCGAGAAGAGTCCGGATTGGTGTTCACCTGACGAGCTGATAGCGCAGTAGACGCGCGTTCAAAGCATGGTGACCAAGGGCGTCAAGCTCGTTGACGTTATCAAGGTGATGCTAGTCCGCCAGATTCTTCTGTGCGAGCGCCGAAGCCGCCCTTTATGGGAGTTCAATTCGAAGAAGCATCAGACCCTGAAAAGGCTCTTCAAGACTTCTCACGAAGGGGCCTGGAAGTTGCTCTTCAAGGGCAACGAGAAGCCACCGGCCAAGGACTCAGACCGTGGTCACAATTGTAAACACCCTGCCAGCGAGGTATGTTACTTTTGATGTATTCCCAACTTAAATGTTTTGAGGATGATGTCTGAGATCTTAGTATTGCTCCCTCAGAACTGGGGGGAAAGGGCAAAGCGGATCCAGTGTCGAGCTCTGTTCCCCGAAGAACCAGTCATCCCGCGCCTGGCGAAGATGCTGGTATCGGTGCCATATACGTCGCTGGAGAAGAAGGCCAAGAAGAAGGCCAAGGGGGCCAAGAGTGGCCCCCGTCGCAAGGGCGCCTCGAACGCGACGTCCGAAGACGGCGAGGCCCATTCCTCTGTCCCTGAGGACAATGACGAGGAAGAGGAGGAGGAGGAGGAAAATAACCCTCCTCCCGAGGAGAATAAGAAGAAGAGGGTGGCCTCGACACATCTGGAGGCGAAAGAGCCCAAAAAGGGGAAGGGCGCCCCAGCGTTCAACACCGCGTGGGACGTTGACAGTAGCCCGGAACGTCGCCCATGTACTAGGCCCCAGGCTGCATCGTAAGTGATATGGCTTATTGATGCGCACATCCAGCCCTTTCTTTTTATTATTCTAACATGGTTAATCCACACTATTGCAGTCCGGCCCGTGACCTTATCCAACGATCCTCATCTGGAGGTTTGTTGGCTCCGTCGGAGATGGCGAGCATGTCGCCACTGCCTGCTTACTCCCCTGGGGACAGGGACGGCACCGAAGTGTTATCCCGGAGGACGACCCCGAAGGGAGGAGCCCAGGACGTTGTCCGGGAGGCGCCACAAGGCAGGACCTCCACTGCCGGACACATGGGGGAGCCAATCCCCATGGAGACTGGCAAACAGGGCCGTATCTTGTTCGGCCCTCAGCCGAATACGATTCCGGAGACCCATATGGATCCAGAATCGGGTGAGCAGCCCCCTTTAAAGGAGGGGGATGTGTCGCCTCCACCGGCGGCTCCTATCCATCCAGGAGCGCCAGATGACCTGATGGGGGCGCTACGAAGAACCTCCGTCATGGACGAGCACCGTATCCTTATGGGTGCGGTGATCGAGATGGTTTAGTCTGCCTAGAGTGGACTAAATGAAGCCTGCAGCAGCCTGTTAACAGGTTTCGAGGTAAGAAAGGGAAAAACCTCGTATAGAACGTAGCCCCTGAGACGATGTCCGGTGTTCGGCGAGGAAACTGGACAGGGGATCAATCCTTAATTGTAAGAGGCTGACTGAATATGTATCGATAAGAAGGCGTCCCTGTTGGCCGCGACCTCGCATACTGCCAAGGTCTCCGAGATGAAGCGGAGGCTGGAGCGGACCAAGAATGAGCTCGGCGAGGTTAAGGTTCGGCTCCAGGAGAAGCAAGGTGAGGAACGACTTGCTATATGTTCGGGAAAGGATAAGCGTTGTATATTGACAGCGGTACTGTGATATGTGCAGAAGCCGCGACCGAGGTCGAGGCCCTGAGGAACGCCCTGGGCGAGGTCGAGGAGCAGGCTGTCCAGCAGCAAGCCGCCCGTAAGAAGCTAAAGGCCCGGGTTAAAGAAGTCCACCAGGAGCCCCAGGATGCGGTGAAAAAATGCGAGGCCTTGGAGCATGATGCGTCGGTTCAAGGGACCGAACTTGCCAAGGCTCGTCAAAGCATGGAGACCGCACGGAATGAGGCCCAGGCCGCCCTCCAGGAGATCCAGGAGGCCAAGAAGATCACGGCGGGTAAGGCATTTAAGATGCAAAGCAAGTATACGGAGAAGCAGTACCTTTTACTAACCCGGGTTCGGAGTTCCCTAGGAGCTTTTGCGGATTTGCCATGCAGTGTATCAGACGCCGCGGAGTTCTATCGAGCCGAAGGAGGGGGTTCTTCGGAGAGGCTCTTCTGGTCGCAGTATGCGGCACCAGAGCATCCCGTGTCCTTCACTGATCAGCTAAAACAGCTGGTGGAGCTGTATAGGGTGGCCGAACTAGCCACTAAGGTTTTGATAATCTGGCTGTGGCCAGCCGAAGCTATGCCTAGCAGCTACTTCGGACTCGTGAGGCGGATGGTGAACGCCTGTCCTCGGCTGGACGTTATCAAGCGCTCCGTCTGTATTGAAGGTGCACGTATGGCCTTCGCTCGCTGCAAGATGTGGTGGGCGAAGATGAACAATGTTCAAGTCGCCAGCGTTCCGCCGGAGGGCAAGGAGCACCGCGCACCCGAGCGATATTTTGAGGATGTCGTAGAAGGGTCTCGACTTGTAGCGGCACAATGTTCGCAGCACATTGTATTTGAATAAATGTATTCATGTTGCCTTCGTCTTGTATTATGGGAATAAAGCCAGTTTTTGTAAAGTAATTTTATTATGCTTTGAATTGTTTCCTCCTGTACGGCCGTGTTGTGTGTAATCTGAGGGTTGGCCAGTCGTCGGCTTCTGCCCTCACGTAGATAGTACGGAGGTGTTCGGGATGGAATTTAAACAATCTTGATCCAATTACATGGTCCTTCAAGGAGTTGTTTAGCGCAACGAACAAGGCAATCAGACTTTATGGCTTTAACGCCCTCACTTAGCCATAGGAGTTTTATAATAAAGCATGGGCGCAGCCGCTGGTTTAAGCCAGAGTACTGTCAGCATCTGATAGGGAATTGCCGATCTCTCGTGTAACACGGAAAAAATCTCCAATGATTTGTAACCCTCGAGTAGCTGACCGGCTCTCGCCACATCATGACAGTCAGTTTTCGGCTTTCTCTATTGAGGTGCTCGTCTGGTCAAAGCCAGGGCACAATCGCAGTAGTTCTCCCTTTACTACCCTAGCCGATGGAGCGGAACATAGGGTAGCAAGAACAGGAGCCGGGCAACCCAACTATTGACCAAAGACATGATTCGAGCCGATGCATATAATGCTAAATTCGGGGTGCCGAACTTATATATAAGAAGTGTTCGGACTGTGCTGCCGTATTGTGGGGCGACAGGTAGCCCCTGGCGAATATGAAACGTGAAAGAGTGTCGATGCAGCAAATAGGCAGATCGAAATAAAACAAAGTAAGAAGCGAAAACCATAGAAACTGGGCCACGAACCATTTTTATTATAACTGGATGGATACGTCAAGGCGTATCTTGTACAGATGGTGCGAGAAGTATCCAGCCATTTAACATGCCGGAATCAATATGGCACAGCATGCGGGTCCTGAGAAATAAGTATGAATACCATCAAGAAGAACGTATAAAGGTTACCCTACACACCTGTGTTGCTTGCCTCCGTTGTATTTCAGTCCTTCTAAAGGAGTTGACATCAGGCCCGCGGAAAAAGGTGCCTGAAACAAGAAAAAGAAGTAAAAGTATGTGGGTCCGGGTTCTAGCCGAATTGTAGACCCTGGGTTATCTCGTGCCTCCGTCAATGTCCATGGAATTTTGAGTGTGTAATTGTGTACGCGTGGTACGAATGCCACTACCTCATTGGGGCTGGGACGGAGGCCGAATTGCTAGTCAAGCTCTTGACGAGCCGCGCTGTCCTATTGCAGTGTAGTCTGGACCCTCTTGATGGTGTCCAGGGGCTCGGCAGCTGGATTATAATGCTGCTTGAGAAGGCTGCTCTGTATTTTTGCTGCTAGGGCAGCGGTTTGCTCCTCTGTTTGGAGGGAGCATTCCGTATTGCCATTGACTGTTATGACGCCGTGTGGACCGGGCATCTTGAGCTTGAGATAAGCATAGTGTGGCACTACGTTGAATCTAGCAAACGCGGTTCATCCGAGCAGTGCGTGGTAGCCGCTGCGGAAGGGGGCGATATCGAAGATTAACTCTTCGCTTCAGAAGTTGTCCAGAGAACCAAAGACCACCTCCAGCGTTATTGAGCCCGTACAGTGGGCCTCTACACCTGGTATGAATCCTTTAAAGGTAGTCTTTGTTGGTTTGATTCGTGAGGGATTAATGCCCATCTTCCGTACTGTATCCTGGTACCGCAGGTTGAGGCTGCTTCCACCATCCATTAGGGCTCGTTTTAGGTGGAATCCGTCGATGATTGGGTCAAGGACCAGTGCGGCCGAACCACCATGGCATTTACTAGTCGGATGATCTCGTCGATCGAAGGTGATCAGAAATGACGACCATGGATTGAACTTTGGGGCGACTGGCTCTACCGTGTAGACGTCCCTGAGTGCTTGTTTGCGCTCCTTTCTGGGGATGTGTGTGGCGTATATCATGTTCACCGTTTTGACTTGGGGGGAGGGATTTCTTCTGTCCCCCGGTGTTCGGCTCTCGGGGCTCTTCATCCTCGTCCTCACTTTGTGATCCATTTTCTTTGTTTTCGGCATTTAACTTGCCAGCCTGCTTGAAGTCCCAAGAATCATTGTTGGTATGATTGGCTTGCTTATTCGGGGTGCCATGAATTTGGCACGGACTGTCGAGTATGCGGTCCAGGCCGGAAGGTCCTTCGTTGTTTCTTTTGTAGGGTTTCTTCTATTGGCCAGACTTGGAGCCACTGAATCCGGCGTTGAGTGTGGTGTCCTCGGTGTTGTCGCCATTGCTTCTGCGTTTGTGTCTGTTGCGCCGGAGCTTGCCAGTGATGTTCTTGGCCTCGGTGGGACCTGCCTCGCTGGCTGTGTTTTTGCTACGAGCCAGCCAGCTGTCCTGGCCTGCGCAAAGAGGGTCATGAGAGCCGTAAGGGCTGCCATTGACTTCGGCTTTTCTTGTCCGAGGTGGCGTGCTAGCCATTCATCATGGATGTTGTGTTTGAAGGCTGCTAGGACCTCGGCCTCCGGACAGTCAACGTTCTGGTTCTTTTTGGTTAGGAACCTAGTCCAGAATTTTCTGGCCGATTCTTCGGGTTGTTGAACTATGTGGCTTAGGTCATCGGCATCTGGTGGCCGGACATAAGTTCCTTGGAAGTTGTCAAGGAAAGCCTCTTCCAAGTCCTCCCAGCTGCCGATGGAGTTCTCAGGCAGGCTATTTAACCAGTGCCGAGCTGGTCCTTTGAGCTTTCATGGGAGGTATTTGATGGCATGGAGGTCGTCTCCTCGGGCCATGTGGATGTGGAGAATGAAATCCTCGATCCATACTGCAGGATCGGTTGTGCCGTTATATGGTTCGATATTGACGAGCTTGAACCCCTCAAGGAATTCATGATCCAGTACTTCATCTGTGAGGCAGAGTGGGTGTGCGGCGCCTCTATATGGGGCCGCATCGTGGCGGAGCTCTGATGGAGTCCGTCTGCGGCGTTCGGCCCGAGCATGGTTAGGTTTGTCGTGTCGGAATTGGTAGTCGTCGTCGTGCTTCGAGGCACGTCCTCGTGATCCGTAGATCGATCTTGTGTGTCCTGCTCTATTGTCCAGAGTCTGGCGGAGGTCGTACATATGACTTCGGACACTTCCGTCCCTATTTTGGCGGGATGGTGGGGTGGTCTGCTGTTCGGCCCGAGTTGCCGCTTTATCCCGACCGCGGGGTGGCATTCAACCTCCCTGTCCCGACCACATGGTGGTCGGTCCGCACTACCCGAGGGAGATATGTGCTCTGGCGCCTCCTCATCGAATTGAGGTAGCAGTCTGCGTTTCGGGTAGCTCTTGGTTGGGCGGTTGAGGGCATATTCCTCGACTGTCAGGACATCAGTCCATCTGCCGAGGAGCAGGTCTTGTTCAGCTTGAAGCTGCTGTTGTTTCTTTTTCAGGCTCGTTGCCATGGCTATGAGCTGAAGCTTAAAGCGCTCCTGCTCGAGAGGATCCTCAGGCACGATGAAGTCTTTGTTGCCAAGGCTTGTCTCCTCCTCGGAGGGTGGACGGTAACTATCATCTTCCGAGTCATCTTCTATGGCATGTTCGTCAGGGTTGTCTTGCCTGCTATCGTGTTCCTATTCGGATGTAGCCCCGATAGGGTCTTCATTGTTTTCGGCGTTGCCTGGAGTACTATTTTCTCCGGTGCCAGTGTTGCCATCCTTCGAGCAGTGAGGCTTGGGGAGGTGTTTGGGCCGCCGGCACTTGGACTGTGTCTCAGAGGTTTTATTCGCATCTGGCTCTTCTTTGTCGTCGCCAGATCCTTTAGGTGTATCAACCATGTACACGTCATATGAAGAGGTAGATGTCCAACGTCTAGTGAATGGCGGGTCTTGGCCTTGCTCCTTGTCGGCATCGTCGTCCATACCGTCGATGTCTTCGGAGCCATAGTCAAGCACGTCGGTTAAGTCATCGATGGTGACTATGAAGTGGGCGGCGGGTGAGAAGCACGATTCCTCATCATCCGTCTCTAGCTCGAACCGGACATAGTTCGGCTGTGAGTCCTTCTCCAAGGACAAATCCTTTAAAGATTTTAGCACGTCACCCAAAGGCGAGTGCTAGAAAACGTCAGCGGTGCTGAACTCGAAGATCGATAACTGATCTAGCTCGGTGTCCGCGGGCGTACATAGTCCAGAACTTATAGACAGAGACGAGTCCAAAGTTCCGTTAAAGCAAATATTGCAGGGCGTCGAGTCCATGTGCGGCTCCAACTCCGCGGACTCTGCGACCTCGGATGGCTCGATCTGCTTCGGCTCTATGTTCGTTGCAGCTGCAGGAACCATCTCCTGGGTGTGATCCGATAACAAATTTAAGTCACGTTCATCGGGATGAGGGGGAGCGATCGCCGCGGGTTCAAATCCCTCGAAGATCAAGTCTTTATGGATATCCACAACGTAGTTCAAGCTTCCGAATCTGACCTGATGGCCAGGGGCGTAGCTGTCGATCTTCTCCAGATGGCCAAGCAAGTTGGCCCGCAGTACGAAGCCGCCGAATACGAAGATCTGTCCGGGGAGGAAGGTCCCTCTTCGGACAGCGTCATTATTCACGATTGAAGGGGGCATCAAACCTTTTGTCGACGGTAGAGTGGAACTCTCAATGAAAGCACCAATGTCGGTGTCAAAACTGGCGGATCTCGGGTAGGGGGTCCCGAACTACGCGTCTAGGATCGATGGTAACAGGAGACGGGGGACACGATGTTTACCCAGGTTCGGGCCCTCTCTATGGAGGTAATACCCTACTTCCTGCTTGATTGATCTTGATGAATATGAGTATTACAAGAGTTGATCTACCATGAGATCGTGATGGCTAAACCCTAGAAGTCTAGCCTATGTGGGTATGGTAATGAGTATATGTATCTGGCCTTTCCGAACTATCCCCTTCGGTTTATATAGACACCGAGGGGATCTAGGGTTTACATGGAGTCGGTTACATAAAAAGGAATCTTCAATCGTCAACCTTGCCTTCCATGCCAAGTAGAGTCCAATCCAGACACGGTGCAGTCTTCGGCCTTCATGTCTTCACAGCCCATCAGTCCGGCCCATGGATAACAGGCCGGACGCCCAAGGACCCCTTAGTATAGGACTCCCTCAAATATCACTCACCTATTAAAGAAGAAATTAAAGAACCGGTACCAGTTAAAGAAGAAACTAAAATTTATAATGTTGAACCAGTTGTTCCTACTGCTTATATTGAGAAACCACCTTTCCTTGTTAGGATAAAGGAACATGCTAAAGTTTCAACTGTGGTCAACAAAAGCTATATTAGAACCTAGTAAAGATGAATTAATTGGTCTTGCTGCTATTTCTGTGCCTCCTACTGATCCACTAGAACAATATTTGCTAGACCATGAAAATGATTTACATATGCATGAAAGAAATGAAATAGATAAGATTTTCTTTGAACAACGTCCTCTTCTTAAACACAATTTTCCTATTGAAACTCTAGGAGGTCCTCCTCCACCTAAAGATGATCCTGTGTTTGAATTAAAACAATTGCCAGACACTTTGAAATATGCTTATCTTGATGAAAACAAGATATATCTTGTTATTATTAGTGCTAACCTTTTCAGAACATGAAGAAGAAAGATTTTTGGAAGTTCTAAGGAAGCACCGAGCTGCTATTGGATATACTCTTGATGATTTTAAGGGCATTAGTCCCACTCTATGTCAGCACAAAATTAATATGGAACCTAATGCTAAACCTGTGCTAAACCCGTTGTTGATCACCAACGTTGGTTAAATCCAAAAATGAAGGAAGTGGTAAGAACGGAAATCTTAAAACTTCTGGAGGCAGGTATAATATATCCTATAGCTGATAGTACATGGGTAAGTCATGTTCATTGTGTCCCTAAATGGGAGGTACTACTGTTGTTCCTAATGATAAGAATGAACTTATTCCACAAAGAATTGTTACATGTTATAGAATGGTAATTGATTTTAGAAAATTAAACAAAGAAAGTAGAAAAGATCATTACCCTCTGCCTTTTATTGATCAAATGCTAGAAAGATTATCTAAGCACACACATTTTTGCTTCCTTGATGGATATTCTGGTTTTTCACCAATACCTGTTTCTCAACCTGATCATGAAAAGACTGCTTTTACTTGTCCCTTTGGAACTTATGCTTATAGACGTATGCCTTTCGGTTTATGCAATGCACCAGCTACCTTTCAAAGATGTATGATTGCTATATTCTCTGACTTTTCCAAAAAGATTGCTGAGGTTTTCATGGATGATTTCTCTTTTTATGGGAAGTCTTTTGATGATTGTTTAAGCAATCTTGATCGAGTTTTGCAGACATGTGAACAAACAAATCTTGTCTTGAATTGGGAAAAGTGCCACTTTATGGTTAATGAAGGCATTGTCTTGGGTCATAAAATTTCTGAAAGAGGTATTGAAGTGGACAAAGCTAAGGTTGATGCAATTGAGAAAATGCCATGTCCTAAAGATATCAAAGGTATTTGTAGTTACCTAGGTCATCTGGTTTCTATAGGAGATTTATTAAAGACTTCTCTAAAATTTCTAGGCCTCTTCTGAATCTTTTGCAAAAGGACATTCCTTTTGTTTTTGATGATGATTGTTTAAAAGCCTTTGAAACACTCAGGAAAGCCTTAATTTCTGCACCTATTGTTCAACCACCTGATTGGAACTTGCCTTTTGAAATTATGTGTGATGCTAGTGATTATGCTGTTGGTGATGTTGTAGGACAAAGAGTTGATAAGTAACTGAATGTTATTCATTATGCTAGTAAAACTCTATAGAATGCTCAACGGAATTATGCTACTACTGAAAAAGAATTCTTAGGAGTGGTGTTTGCTTGTGATAAATTTATACCTTACATTGTTGATTCAAAAGTAATTGTTCACACCGATCATGGTGCTATTAAATATCTTATGGAAAAGAAAGATGCTAAACCTAGAGTTATTCGATGGGTTTTCTTGCTACAAGAATTTGATTTACATATCACTGATAGAAAAGGAGCTGAGAACCCCATAGTTGATAACTTGTCTAGGCTTGAAAATCTGCCTGATGACCCACTACTTATTGATGATAGTTTTCCTGAGGAGCAGTTAGCTACAATAAATGTTGCTCACAACACTCCTTGGTATGCTGACTATGCTAATTACATTGTTGCTAAATATTTACCACCTAGTTTTACATATCAACAAAAGAAAAAAATTCTTCTATGATTTAAGACACTACTTTTGGGATGACCCACATCTTTATAAAGGAGTAGATAGTGTTTTTAGACGTTGTGTACCTGAGCATGAACAGGGACAAATTCTATGGAAATGTCACTCTAAAACTTATGGAGGGCATCATGCTGGAGATAGAACTGCTCACAAGGTATTGCAATCTGGATTTTATTGGCCTACTATCTTCAAGGATGCATGTAAGTTCGTCTTATCTTATGATGAATGCCACAGAATAGGTAATATCGGCAAGCGTCAAGAAATGACTATGAATTATTAACTTGTTGTTGAACCATTTGATGTCTGGGGAATTGATTACATGGGACCTTTTCCTTCCTCTAATGTGTATACACATATTTTGGTTGATGTTGATTATGTTACTAAATGTGTAGAAGCTATTCCAAATAGTAGTGCTAATCACAACACCCCTATTAAAATGCTTAAGGAAGTCATTTTCCCAAGGTTTGGAGTCCCTAGATATTCAATGACTGATGGTTGTAACATCCCAATTATCAATTTGGATGTTATTTAGATCATTCATATGCATTCATCATTTGAGCATTTTTGGAATTTATTTTCTTTGAATTTTGATCCTAGAAACCTTAAGCAACTCAAGGACCAATTGAGAGAGTTGGAGGTTTTGTCAAAAATCCATTTTTGAATTTTCAAAATTGGCAAATCGGATCAAAGAGATTTATTCAAAATATTTTTCCAATAATTTCAAATAAATAAAATAATGAGAGAAGATAATATGACTTCTTTAAAAACAGGAAAGAAATGTTGGAAGTTTATTTTTTAATAAATATTTATTTTATTTGATTTTATTGTGTGGTTATTTATTTATTTCTACTAAAAAGTTTATTTTATTTTTAGGCATTTAGGTTGAGAAAAATGTTCACATTGTCCAAATATTAGGAGGGAATTATGTGAATTTTTCTGAAATTTTTCCTCGGCCGCCCCTTCCCCAAGGCAAGCCCCCTCTCGGGCCTTTATAAGCTGCCTCCCCGCCTCCTCCTCCACCTCATTAGCCACCGCCACCATCCGCGCCGATGCACACGCCACCGAAAGCCGCCGCAGCCCACTGCAGCCGCTACCCGTCGCAGTAGCCGCCGCCCGCCACCGCCCATGCCTCGCCCCGCCTCGCCTAGCCGTCGCCGGACAGCCATCATCGCCCCCGGCGTCGAACCTGCTGAACTGGTAAAAACCGCCACCGGTCCGGTTTTATTTTAGTTTACGATGTTTTTTTGGTTTTTGTTTCGGTTTTTTTGGTTCGATCTACTTAGCGAGCGCTCGACGGTTCAGATCTGTTAACGAACAGTTTCATTCGTTAGTCTCTCATAGGGGACGTTCATCTGATATATTTTTATTTTTCCGTTTATTTTTGGCCAGGGACCTGTCCATAATTATTTTCTTCACAGAGTAGTCCCTCTTCTTCAAACGGTCAGAACTTTTTGCTCGTTTATCCGAATCCAATGAAACCAATGCCAAATTCTTTATTATGATCCCCTCTATCCAAATAACCAACTTAAACATGTTTTTTAAAGATTAAAATTTGGTTTCAAACAGATTTGAATTTGAACTTCTTTTTATCGTAACATGAGTTTCGTAATTCCGATTTAGTTGATTCTTTTTGCAAATGGAAGTTCTTGACCTAAACTCTCTGTTAGATATTTTTATTTGGTTTTCTTTGCATCTTCATGCTTGAGTGCTTATGTATGCTATTGTTTATCTATGATAGATTTTCCGGAGTGCGAAGCTTGCTACTACGAATCTCTAGGGTTTTCCGATCGTCAGCAAGGCAAGTTACACTTTGATCATACCCTTTTATCACCCAGTTTTTATGCATTAGTTATACCCTCAAGCATTGCATGAGTAGGATTGGGAACATGTGGTTATTGTATTGTAGTTCATGAGGTAGGAACCTATGATCCTTGAAACACCCCAGAATATACGTTATGCTCATATTGCTTAGCCATGCTCATAGACAGGGATTGATGTGTGAGAACCATGCAAGTTGTGAGAGATAATAACTAAGGGAAACTTAAGGTGGCTACTTTAATACACATCTGAGTGGATTGGTTGTGGGCACCTGGGGAATCCAGTGTAATCCTATGGAATGCCACCCAGGCCGAAAGGGATCATAAGATTATTCATGCTCAGAAACTTCCATGTGCAGCCACAAGCCATTATGGGCTCAGGCATAGCTAAGTAATTTGTGGGAAACCTATCCATGATGGGCTACCGGATGCAGGAGAATTTTAGGTGTATCGGCCTATCTATCGGTTAAGGGGACCTCTTCACAGAGGCTATGTCTCGATCTTCCGATCATGGATGCGGTCGAATCTTGTGGGGAAAGTGCGTAAACCTCTGCGGAGTGTACAAACTAATCATGATTAGCCGTGCCCCGGTTATGGACATTTTGAGTATATGGTTGAGTTATTGGTTGATCTCATCACTTTACTTAATAAATTTGTTGTGTTATTATTACTACTGTTACCTGCTAATTTTGGGATTGATTTGGGGTTACCTTATCAATATTGGCAAAAACTTGGTAATAAATAAAATATATTCCTTTGTGGTAGGGAAAAATTAGCTTTATGTAAATTTTAAACTTAGAGCCTCCACCAGCCAAATATACATGTAGTAATAGCTATTATTCATCATTGCTCTATAGTGTGATCTTGCCAGCATATTCCATGTGCTGACCTACACGGCTGCAACGTCTCATGTTGTAGAATTTTCATACGAGGATTAAGGTGCGATATGTTGTTGTCTTGCACTCATTTTTGCCGTGGAGTTGGATGGACTCATTTACCTTCAAAGCTTCCACGGTTCTTTTATTAGACGGCCTTCAGCCATATTATTGTAGTAATCACTCTTTATGAGGACCATGATGTAATAAGTGTGTGATTGAACTCGGTTATAATTCCTCGAGTACTGTGTGTGTTAGCATACCGATCCAAGGATGACACTTAAGCATAGAGACTTCGACCCATTGGGGTCGGGTCACTACAAGATGGTATCATAGCACACGCTGACTGTGGGACGCGGCCACTAGGAACAGCCACACAATACTCTTATCTAACCATTTCTAATTCTTATCTATTTCTAGTCTATAGATGTCGGACCCCAAGAACAAGTTCACTCAGCCGGATGACGGCACCCCTTTTAGACGACACTTGAAGGAAGTCACTAAGTATGTGAACATCAGCATACCAAGCTTCACCGGAACCTTCAATGCAACTTTACCAGAAGAGGAGCGCTGGACGATTCAAGTTCGTGTCCCTCGGAGAATTTTTTACCAATTACCGAGCCCATCGAGTTTTCTTTTGATGCACCAACCTGGAGCTTAGGAAAGAGCATGGTCGCCCACATCACCATTTGACGCATAGGCGAGGTGTACAACAAGGATCTTAAGGACACCGTCTATGAGATATGTGGACACCGGGATGAGCAATGGGAGATGATTCACACCGGGAAGGATGGATCTATTGGAGCCTACATACAGGAGTTGAACCAGCACATTCATCGATATGAGGATCATATGTGCACTAACACGATAGGAACTAAGAAGGTGATGACCCGGAATATTGAGCTAGACGAGGAACTCAAAGCAACCCACGATGGAAACGAAGACGAGATTGCTGTGCTACTGGAGCAGAATGAAGACCTGAGGAAGAACATAGGAATATCTGTGGTGAAATCAGAACCTAAAGTGGATATTCGTTCTGAAGACTACATCATACTAGATGACACCGACACCGACAGTGATGCTGAATAAGATAAAGATGATGAGGACAGTGATGATTTTGAAGACGAAGATGGAGCAAATATTATGGAGTCTTCGATCGATCAGAATTTCTAGTCGACCACCATATCACTATTAGAATTCTCCCAAGTAGTTAGAAATCATTTGCGAGATCTTGTAATCGTAGCTTAGATCGATTGTATGAACCTTGTTTGAATTGAGTGGTGTGGATTGAATATGTTTGTCTCATGTGCATATGGGTAGTGAAATATCTCTTTATACCTTATTCTATTCTATTCTCACCCCTCTAACCTATCAGATGCCTCCGATACGAGACCCCGGATTCATTTTCCCGCCGGAGCTCACCCAGTTAATACAATAGCAGAATGCCTTGATGCAGTTACTCGTCCATAACAAAGACAACAACAAAAACAACAACCCACCGCCACCACCCCCAGTTTACATCCTAGCCCGTTTCCTAAGGTTAAATCCACCGGTGTTCTCTAGCAGCACTGAGCCGATTGTTGCTGATGATTGGCTTCGCGGGATTGGAAGAGAGCTAACAACTACTGGATTCACGGATGCGAAGAAGGTGCGCTTTGCCGCACATTAGCTTGATGGACCCGCATCCTCATGGTGGGAGAACTACACCACCACCTTCCCCGTGGCCAATGTTACATGGGATCAGTTTCAGCAGTCCTTTTGCACCGCACATGTCTTAGCTAGAGCCATGAGTATGAATAAGCGTGAGTTCCGCAACTTATGCCAAGGGAATCGTATTGTGGCACAGTACGTGGATCAGTTTAGCAAGTTATCACGCTACGCCCCAGATGATGTGGCCACAGATGTCGTGAAGCAGGAGAAGTTTCTTGAAGGATTGAATGATGAGCTGAGTATGTAGTTGATGGTGGCAACATTCACAAATTATCAGGAGCTGGTAGCAGCGCCCTCATGATTGAAGGCAAGCAACAACAAATAGAGAACCGCAAACGAAAGTATGGATAGGGAAAGTACAACTCTGGAGCCCAGCAGAAGCACCGCTATTCCCCGTAATCGGGGGGACACACTCATACCCATGGAGGACATAACCATGGAGGCCATTCCCACAATGGAGGAAATTCACATAACCACAGTGGCCTAAAGAATGGCATTGGGAGTGGAGGAAACAACAGTCAGAGTCATTCCAACCGAGCAACGCCCGCCAAGAAGGATCTAAGTCACATTACTTGTTACAAGTGTGGGAAGACTGGACACTATGCCAATGATTGTCCTAAGGCAAAGAATGAAAATGGCAATGGAAGCTCGGGAAAGAAGCCAAACCCTTTCACCAGGGGACACGTGAATCATGTCAACATGGAGGAAGTTGATGAGCAGCCTGACGCAGTTATTGGTAAGTTTTTGATTAAGTTATTTACAACCCTTGTTCTTTTCGACATTGGTGCATCGCATTCATTCATATCAAGGGGATTTGTGGAAAATTTTAAACTGTCAACCGTAGCCCTTAAGACACCTATGTTAGTAAGCTCGCTTGGAGCAGAATATATGGCTTGCCAGGGATGTTTTCAGCTGCCATTGATCATTGGTTGGCATGTTTACCCCACAGACCTCATTATTCTGGAATCACAAGGATTGGATGTGATACTAGGAATGGATTAGATATCGAAGTATGAGGGAAACATCGATTGTGCTAGTAAGTCAATTCTTCTCATCACCCCAGAGGGGAAATAGATCAAGTATGTGTCTAGGCATGCGCCAAGGAGGACTCAAGTAAATTCACTCTCGGGAGTTGTTCAGGAGGAAGTGCTAGTTGTGAAGGATTATCCTGATGTATTCCTGGAGGAATTACCAGGCATGCCACCAGACCGAGACATAGAGTTTTTGATTGAGTTGTTGCCAGGCATCGGACCAATATCTAAGAGACCATATCGGATGCCCACAAATGATCTGGAGAAAATTAACAAGTAGATTAAGGAGATATTGGAGAAAGGTTATATTCAACCAAGTTGATCACCGTGGGGAGCCCAGTGCTTCTAGTTGAGAAGAAGGATGGATCCTTGAGAATGGTAGTTTATTATCGAGCATTGAATGAGGTGACGATCAAGAACAAATATCCTCTACCGATGATCAATGATTTGTTTGACCAGCTGCAGGGAGCTAAAGTTTTCTCCAAAATCGATCTTCGATCAGGATATCACCAGCTGAAGATCTGAGAACAGGATATACCTAAGACAACTTTTACCACAAGGTATGGGCTATATGAGTACATGGTCATGTCTTTCAATTTGACTAACGCCCCTGCCTAATTTATGAGTATGATGAATAAGGTGTTCATGAAGTTCTTGGATATGTTTGTCATGGTGTTCATTGATGATATATTGGTGTACTCGAAGAATGAAGAAGAACACAAGGAACATATGCGCTTGGTTCTCGAGAAGCTCAGGGAACATCAGCTATATGCCAAGTTTAGCAAATGTGAGTTTTGGTTGAAGGAAGTCGGATTCCTCGGACATGTTATATCAAGAGAAGGTATAGCAGCATACCCTCCCAAGGTTCAGTCTGTTACCGAGTGGTTGGCATCCACCTCAGTTGGAGTGATACGCATTTTCCTTAGACTCACAGGATATTATTGGAGATTCATTGTGAATTTTTCCAAGATTGAGAAGCCCATGACGGAGTTATTCAAGAAGGACACCAAGTTCAAATGTACAGAGGATTGTGAGGCCAGTTTTCAGGAGTTGAAGAAACGTTTGCTTACAGCCCAGTGCTAATTCTTCTGAATATATGCAAGGATTTCCAAGTATATTGTGACGCTTCTCGATAGGGACTTGGAGGCGTCCTTATGCAAGAAGGAAGAGTTGTTTCATATGCCTCACGTCAGCTTCGATCTCTTGAGTTGAATTATGCCACGCATGATTTAGAGTTAGCCGCCGTAGTGCATGCTCTTAAGACTGGAAACATTTTATTATTGGAAATCATTGTGATGTTTGCATGGATCATAAGAGTTTGAAGTATATCTTCACGCAGAAGGAGTTGAACCTCAGGCAGAGGAGATGGTTGGATCTCATAAAGGATTATGCCATGAAATTGCATTATCATCCAGGAAAGGCCAATGTTGTGGCAGATGATTTGATCTGCAAGAGTTATGTCAATACTCTCATAACCGGAGGATTACCTCAGGAGTTAGCCGATGATCTCCAAGGACTTTGCTTGGAGATAGTTCCGAGAGGTTTTGTTGCAGCGTTGGAAATTCAGTCCACTTTGTTGGGAAAGATCCGAGAAGATCAGAAGATTGATAATGAAATTGTAGAGATAAAAGAAAAAGATGAGTAAAGGAAAGGCCAAAGGTTTTCGTCAGGATGAACATGGAACTTTATGGTTTGAGGATCGCATCTACGTGCCCAACGACCCAGAGATCAGGAAGTTAATTCTTTAGGAGGCTCATGACTCGCCTTACTCGATCCACCCAGGAAACACCAAGATGTATCTGGATTTGAAGGAACGTTTCTGGTGGACAGGCATGAAGAAGGATATCGCCGAGTATGTAGCAGTATGTGACGTATGTCAGAGAGTTAAGGCAGAGCATTAGAAACCAGCAGGATTACTTCAGCCTTTGCTAATACCCGAATGGAACTGTGATAAGCTTGGCATGGATTTGATCACCGGATTACCCAGGACTCGTTCAGGATATGACTCCATTTTGGTTGTAGTTGATCGCTTCACCAAGGTGGCTCACTTTATCCCCATGAAACCACTTATACGAGCGCTAAGTTGGCCAAGATATATATGAACAGAATCGTATATCTGCATGGAGTTCCGAGGACCATATTATCAGATAGAGGAATGTAACAACCCCAAAATTAGGTTATCAATTTTTTAGCTGTTATTCCTTCATAGCACTCATTTTCAAAATCTTTCTCCTGTGTTTGTTGGATGACTCTGAGAATTCTTGTCATTTCCATCCTTTCAAAACCTTGCTCATGTCTTTGTCAGTGGGCAAGACCTCTTTTGCATCATCTCAAATCCTCTCAAACCCTAATTCCAAATTTTTGGAATTTGAATGTGGCCATTGTGATTACAAAGGAGCTGTTATTTTCCTTGATCTGTTGATCATCCCATCTGTTCCCAGAGACCCTCCTATCCTTATAAGCCTTGGATATGCAAAAATATTGCTAAGTCTTATGCAATATTTTTGAATTATGATTTATTCCTTTCCTTGCCTTTCTGAGGAATAAAATCCAAAGGCATAGCTATCCATCTCCTAAATTCATGTGAATTGGTGGAGATGATCTTTATGCCTAATCAAAGCTCTGGCAAAGATATTGGCCATAATTAAATAAGGAAAATTGCATTTTCCTATTTTAAGCCAATATTGCATTTCTGCCATTTTTCAAAGGAGCTACTATTTTTATAGCAAGGAAAATTCCCAAATAATTCGTGGAGCTTGTACTTGCTATATCTTCACCATGTCCATCTAAACCCATGCTCCAAAGATCATAATTTGAGCACATGATCCAATGCAAGTTTCTGCCCTCTCTAAAAATTTTGCAAAGGAAGTGCTTTATTCCTAATTCCAATTGAGCTGCAATTTGGCAGGGTGATTAATCTTGATAAATCACCCATGTATACCGAAGATGAACTCAATCCATTCAACCTAGCTCCCTGTGCAAGTTTTCAAAGTTTCTGACCAAATGGCATGCTTGTGAAGGAAGTACCTTCATAGAGTTTCCAAGTGGGGTGAAACTTTTCCATCTTCTCAAGTATCTCAAATCATTAGCCTCCACCTAAATTCAGTTCATTCAATTGAACTATGTGAGCACAAGAGCAATTCTTTGATTCTTTCCAAATTTTCAGTCCGTGAAGCAAGTATATTTTAACTTGCTCCATTATGGCTGAAAATATTCCTAAGTCTTATCCTATCTATATCAACTATCTCCACCAAGTTTTGGATCAATCCATTACCCCATTTGCCCTGCGTAATTTTTGCCAAAATTCTGTCCAAAGAGATGCTTTGTGAAGCAAGTGCTATTTTGGTTCATCCAAATGGCATGAAACTCCATGGGCCTCTTCATATCATAAAATAATTGGGCCATGCATAATTCCAGCTCTATCCAATCAACTATGTGAGTGCATCATCCTAAACTCCAATTCTGTCCATGGTGGTGCATTCTACATCAACTATCATTTTTATTCATCCTTATGAGCTAATAATTTGCAGAAGTGATCATCTTAATGTATGATCACACCCTGCCAAATCGGTGGTCTAGCCACTGTTCTCATCGTCATACTTGCTCCGGCCGGTTCTGGTTTCTCCAATCAAGTCACACAGCTTAGCCTCATCGTCGCCGTGCACCTTGACCTGTTTCCCCCTTTGTTTGCTTCCTCGTTGAGTCGTCGTCGCCGCTGCACAGTTCCTGTCCATCAGCTCGTCGCCTTCCTCGCTCTTGTCCCCTTCAACCTCTCATCCGCGAATGTCCCTCGTCTCCGTGACCCCCTGGCACTCGTTCGCGTCCCCCTTGTCGCCTTCCCGCTGCTCCCTGTGACCCTTGGCCACGCGTGCGCATCGCCGGCACACGGACATGTAGCCGCGCCGCATGTCGCCTCGCCCCTTCCCCTAGAACTCTGCCCCGTGGCTATATAAGCAGCCCTCGAGCTCTCTCGCAGCTCACAACCTCTCCCAAGCCTTTCCCCCGAGCTCCCGAGCCTCTCTGACCCCTCCCCATCACCATGGCCGCCGCCTCGATTCTTCTCCGATTCCAGCGAACCGAAGCCCCTCTCCTCCGTCTTCCACCTCTAGTAGGTCACCTAGCCACTATAGCCTCTCCCGCGGCCCTCCGTTAGTCGCTGGAATCGCCATGGCCTCGTCCTCTATCTTCAACCGAAGCCCCGCCCGCCACGGCCATGTTCCCGTCCTGCCCGTTGCACCCTGGCGTTTGAACGGTGGGAGAACGGTTGCACCTCGCCACCCTGAATGCTTTGGTGGTCCAAGCTCCACCGGAGGCGGCCGGAGCTGGCCAGGCGAGCATCGGCGCCGGCGGCCCGTCTCTATTCTGCGGGCGCGGGTCGTGTGAAGAAGATGGAGGCGAGAGGAGAGAGAGGAGCTACGGTGGGCCCCACCTGTAAGCGCCACAAGGCTCGGCCCCGCCCTCGCCGACGTGGTTAAGTGGAGACGAACTCCACAGAGTACGCCTTCCCTTAACCGAAAGCATATTTGCATCTTCTTTGGGCGAGAATGCGCTTCCTCTCTGGAAAGCATATTTCTGGGAAAGGCGCGTTCTGTTTAAACTGCCAGGGACCTGTTTGTAGCAGCTATTTTTGCAGATTAGTCCATGGACTTTAAACGGTCATATCTTTTTACCCGTAACTCCAAATGAGGTGAATCCAAAGCCCACTTCTTCGTATCGTCAAGCCCGTTCTGCTGGACACACTTTCACCATGTTTGCACATTATGAAAATGACCACTTTGCCCTTGCACGTAAACAGCCCCCTCTGAGAGAGAACTGTTTCCAGCAACTCTTTCCGCGATCGTTCCACACTTTTTTCGGAGTAATCCTCGACCCCCAGGCAAGCCAACCTCTTATCATGAGCCCCGAACTTGCATGTTGACTTTGCTTGCACCTCGTGTGTATGTTTAGTTGCGGTAGTTTTCTTGTTTGTTTTGTCTGTGGTTATTTTGGTCATGCTATATGTTTTGCTATCTGTTTTGCATGCTTATGCTTTCATGAAATAAGTTGACATGCTAGTTTGCTGTTGTTACTGATAATATCATGCCTCTTTCTAGTTTAGTTTCATGTTAGTAGTATCGATGTTATGATAATTCTGTTGCACTTGTAAGTTTGCTAGTACCTGGGATTGCCATGTTTTGCATGCTATCACTATTCTTTTGAAATGCTTGATGTTTTGTTACTGCATCAGTATGTTGCATATTAGTTATTGCATTCCTGTTAATAATGCTCGCATGATGATTTATGATGGAGAAGTTAATAATATGACTTAATAACAAACCTCCTCCGTCATCACTGGGATATCATAGTGCCACCCAAGTCGAGCTTTCTCCAGTGCAACCACATTTACCTTATTGGAAGGTCCTAGCTGGGTCTATTGTCATGCCTCTCACTGGTGCCTCCTGCGAGGGAAGGTTATGGGCACGCGCTACCCTGATCAGGTAGGCGGACATAACCTTCTGTGCTCGTTTTTGTTTTTATGGTACCTTGTCCCCATTTGGGATCGTTTTGCCACGACGGCGGCCCTTGGTGTCTTTGGTAGACACGGGGCCACCTAGTACTGAACCCCAAGGGAGTGTTGGTCGGAGTGTCCGGGAGAGTGTCATGGCAGTAGCTTGGTTGTGTCGGAACGCTTTGGTCCGCACGTATGGGAGTGCAAGGCTAGGGTTCCATGGTGTGGGTAAAGTGAGCTACCTCTGCAGAGTGTATTCAATCTATCGATAGCCGCGTCCTCGGTCATGGGCAAAAGTTCATAGTAGGTCACACTATCAGATCTTGGTCGAAATGGAGGATAAACCAGCTAATAACTTGTGTGATAATTAAAATGTGATAAATCATGTGATGACTTGGACTATGGGAAAATCGTGAGAAGTCATGATGATGTGTTGATATGACCCCGAGACGAGGTCTCGGTTAGTCATGATGATGATGTTGCATAAGGTTAATACATCATGCCTTCACGGGAGGTAACTGGTAGTTTATTTTAAGCATAGTTTCACGATGCCATGCCATGTTTTGATATGCTATGCTTTGTTGTTGATATGGTAGGAGTAAATTTGATATGCCATGTTAGTAGATGCTATGATGTTGTTCATGCTTAGTTGATTTATGATTCTAGTTAATATCATGCCATGCTTAGAAGTTGTGTTGAAGTAGACTATTGCATATGCTTGGTTCTTGCTTTGTCATCTGTTTGTTTGGATGCTATGTATTTGGTTGTCTTGCAAGTACATTCAATGTACTGACCTAGCGTTTCATGCCTATTTTGTAGGTCGTGCCCTACTTGTTTGCTTGTTTCGTCGTGCTAGGCCGTAATCTTGCCAGTCCTGTGAGTTGTGGAGCCCAGCCAGAGTAGATGAGCCGCCAAACCAAGAGTTTTGCTACCATTTAAATAGACTTCTGCTGCCATTTAAATAGCCTTAGGGCTATGCCAGATAATTGTATTCATCAATGATGTAATCCTATACACATGTATTTGATGAATATTATTGTACCTAGAATGCTGTATCATGGACCTTTCGTGCGTCAGGTGTTATCCTGGGCTAACGTGCGAAGGCCCCCTACTCCATGTGGATCGGGGTGCCACAAGGAATACAGTTTACTTGGAAGTTTTGGAATTAGTTACACCAAAGTTTGGGTACCAGGCTAGAGTTCAGTACAGCCTTTCATCCGCAGATAGATGGGCAGACCGAGAGAGTCAATAATCAGATACTGGAGGACATGTTGAGAGCTTGTGTGCTAGATTATGGATCTAGTTGGGATGATAATTTTCCTTACGTAGAGTTCTCGCATAACAACAGCTACCAAGCTAGTTTGAAGATGGCCCCTTTTGAAGCTTTGTATGGAAGGAGGTGCAGGACACCATTGATGTGGGATGAAGTTGGAGACCAATAATTGTTTGGACCAGATTTAATCAGAGAGTCTGAGTAGAAGGTCAAGTTGATTCGTGATAGACTCAAGATAGCCCAATCTAGATAGAAGAGTTATGTCGATACTAAACGCGAGGAGGTAACAATTGAAGTCAGAGACAGAGCATACCTTTGTGTGTCACCACTTCGAGGAGTTAAACAGTTTGGAGTCAAAGGAATGTAGACGCCACGATTGGTGGGACCATACAGAGTCTGCGAACGTATGGGTGAAGTTGCCTACCAGTTGGAATTACCGGAAGGTTTGTCAGGAGTTCATGATGTATTTCACGTTTCCCATTTGAAGAAATGCCATGCAGAGATGGTTGATATTCCTCCGAGAGATATGGTGCCCCTATAAGCAATTCAGTTGGAGAGTGATCCGACTTATGAGGAGAAACCCGTCAAGATTCTCGAGTTCACCAACCGAGTTACTCAAAGCAAGGTCATCAAGTTTTGAAACGTTCAGTGCAGTCACCATGCCGAGGAGGAAGCCACCTGGGAATGAGAAGAAGACCTCTGGAAGGACCACCCACACCTTTTTGCTAGCCAAACCGAATCGCGAGGGCGAGATTCATCTTGGGGGGTAGTTTTGTAACATCCCAATTCTCAATTTGGATGTTATTTAGATCATTCACATGCATTCATCATTTGAGCTATTTTGGAATTCGTTTCATTTGAATTTTGATCCTAGAAACATTAAGCAACTCAAGGACCAATTGAGAGAGTTGGAGCTTTTCTCAAAAATCCATTTTTTTAATTTTCAAAATTGGCAAATTGGATCAAGGAGATTTATTCAAAATATTATTCCAATAATTTCAAATAAATAAAATAATGAGAGAAGATAATATGACTTCTTCAAAAACAGTAAAGAAATGTTGGAAATTTATTTTGAATAAATATTTATTTTATTTGATTTTATTGCGTGTTTATTTATTTATTTGTACTAAAAAGTTTATTTTATTTTTAGGCATTTAGGTCCAGAAAAATGTTCACATTAGTCCAAATATTACGAGGGAATTATTTGAAATTTTCTGGAATTGTTAAAAATAATTTTGGTATTTTTTCGTCTCTCGAAATATTGTTTAAAAAAATCTTTTTGGACTAAACTGGGCTGAAGCCCAGCTGGCCTAGGCCGCCACCACCCTCGTCCCCGTCGCCGAGCCGGAGTCTGGCCGGAGTCCGAGCCGCTCCCGCCCCGACCGCCCCTTCCCCAAGGCAAGCCCCCCGTCGGGCCTTTATAAGTTGTCGCCCCGCCGCCTCCTCCTCCTCATCAGCCACCGCCACCACCCGCCGCTGCTTCTGGGAAAGGCGCGTCCTTCGGGTGAGAATGCGCTTTCCTCTCTAGAAAGCATATTTCTGGGAAAGGCGTGTTCTGTATAAACTGCCAGGGACCTGTTTGTAGCAGCTATTTTTGCAGATTAGTCCCTGGACTTTAAACGGTTGTATCTTTTTACCCGTAACTCCAAATGAGGTGATTCCAAAGCCCACTTCTTCGTATCGTCGAGCCCGTTCTGTTGGTCACACTTTCACCAGGTTTGCACATTCTGAAAATGACCACTTTGCCCTTGCACGTAAACAGCCCCCTCCAAGAGAGAACTGTTTCTAGCAACTCTTTCCACGATCGTTCCACAATTTTTTTCGGACTAATCCTCGACCCCCAGGCAAGACAACCTCTTATCATGATCCCATAACTTGCATGTTGACTTTGCTTGCACCTCGTGTGTGTGTTTAGTTGCGGTAGTTTTCTTGTTTGTTTTGTCTATGGTTATTTTGGTCATGCTATATGTTTTGCTATCTGTTTTGCATGCTTATGCTTTCATGAAATAAGTTGACATGCTAGTTTGTTGTTGTTACTGATAATATCATGCCTCTTTCTAGTTTAGTTTCATGTTAGTAGTATCGATGTTATGATAATTCTGTTGCACTTGTAAGTTTGCTAGTACCTGGGATTGCCATGTTTTGCATGCTATCACTATTCTTTTGAAATGCTTGATGTTTTGTTACTGCATCGATATGTTGCATATTAGTTATTGCATTCCTGTTAATAATTCTCGCATGATGATTGACGATGGAGAAGTTAATAATATGACTTAATAACAAACCTCCTCCGTCATCACTGGGATATCATAGTGCCACCCAAGTCGAGCTTTCTCCAGTGCAACCACATTTACCTTATGGGAAGGTCCTAGTTGCGTCTATTGTCATGCCTCTCACCGGTGCCTCCCGCGAGGGAAGGTTATGGGCACGCGCTACCCTGATCAGGTAGGCGGACATAACATTGTGTGCTTGTTTTTGTTTTTATGGTACCTTGTCCCCGTTTGGGACCATTTTGCCATGACGGTGGCCGTTGGTGTCTTTGGTAGACATGGGGCCACCCAGGACTGAACCCCAAGGGGGTGTCGGTCGGAGTGGCCGGGAGAGTGTCATGGCAGTAGCTCGGTTTTGTCAGAATGCTTTGGTTCGCATGTATGGGAGTGCGAGGTTAGGGTTCCGTGGTGTGGGTAAAGTGCGCTACCTTTGCAGACTGTATTCAATCTATCGATACCCGCGTCCTCTGTCATGGGCAAAAGTTCGTAGTAGGTCACACTATCAGATCTTGGTCGAAATGGAGGATAAACCAGCTAATAACTTGTGTGATAATTAAAATGTGATAAATCATGTGATGACTTGGACTATGGGAAAATCGTGAGAAGTCATGATGATGTGTTGATATGACCCCGAGACGAGGTCTCGGTTAGTCATGATGATGATGTTGCATAAGGTTAATACATCATGCCTTCACGGGAGGTAACTGGTAGTTTATTTTAAGCATAGTTTCACGATGCCATGCCATGTTTTGATATGCTATGCTTTGTTGTTGATATGGTAAGAGTAAATTTGATATGCCATGTTAGTAGATGCTATGATGTTGTTCATGCTTAGTTGATTTATGATTCTAGTTAATATCATGCCATGCTTAGAAGTTGTGTTGAAGTAGACTATTGCATATGCTTGGTTCTTGCTTTGTCATCTGTTTGTTTGGATGCTATGTATTTGGTTGTCTTGCAAGTACATTCAATGTACTGACCTAGCGTTTCATGCCTATTTTGTAGGTCGTGCCCTACTTGTTTGCTTGTTTCGTCGTGCTAGGCCGTAATCTTGCCAGTCCTGTGAGTTGTGGAGCCCAGCCAGAGTAGATGAGCCGCCAAATCAAGACTTCCGCCACCATTTAAATAGACTTCTGCTACCATTTAAATAGCCTTAGGGCTATGCCAGATAATTGTATTCATCAATGATGTAATACTATACACATGTATTTCATGAATATTATTGTAACTAGAATGTTGTATCATGGACTTGTCGTGCGTCAGATGTTATCCTGGGCTGACATGCGAAGGCCCCCTGCTCCATGCAGATCAGGGTGCCACAGGAGATGGTATCAGAGCAGCCAGGCTGGCATAGGTTATCCTAGCATTAGATCACTGCCACCATTAAACCTTAATGATCCTAAGGGATTTGACCTATCCCTGGCATCCGGCATGGACATTGTTAATCAACAGGTGGCGCAGTCGGAACCAACACGTCCTCACCCCGCTGTCCCCGCCTAGTTATCTGTGGAACGAATAGCAACCCTATCTTTTCTGGTTGGCCGCACCGCTTTCCCTGCACCATTAAGGGAAAGGGGCCACAACATGCGGGTATGTCCCGCATAGCTACTTATAAAAAACCCCTTTTCCGCTAGCCGTATCGCGCTCTCCTCGTTCACCCATGTCCCTGCAGAGAAGCCTAGCTAGTAACACTCCAACCATGCCTAGCACCCTCAAAGCTCCCAAGTTTCACACCCGCAACTTTGCCGTCAACCACCCTGGCTTTCCACCCCTTCTTACCGAGATGCTCACCAAAGCCTTTGGCTGTAAAGCTAGCCCAGATTAGCTGGTGTTCCAGTTGACACCCGTCCCTTACCTTCATCGCTTTGATGCAAGAGTGCACATCAGCCTAGGCCCCGCAGTAGATGGCCAGCCGTTGGTTTTTCAGGGTAGATCCATGCCTACCACTGATTTAGCCATTCAGGCCGCTACTGTGGAGGCCATCCTATACCTCCGAACCAAGTTCCCGCATGTGGCAATGAGGTGGGAGTTCTGCTTTTTCCCCATTGTGGCAGAAGCAGGAATGCAGCATTCTCCCGCTATCCAAGGAGATAACCCCGCAATCGCTCGCCTGGTGCAATATATCATTGCCCAGGTGATGATGATTTCAAATATGCTTGCCGAATTTAGAACCCTGGACAATGATGCGGTATAAGTTGTCAAGGAAGCTTATCGTGAGGCTCGTAAATTCGCATCTCAAGCCATTCACCCCATGCCATCCGAACCAGTGCTACCCTCTCAGCATGTGTTGTGGCCCAGGCCAAACATCGTCACCCTCGACAAGGCTCTTTTTCGGATCCACCATCTGCATTTGCTTGGATCGATTTCAACCACACCTCCATCAGTAGAACCCCAACCCATAGTGATGTCGGACGATGAAGATGGAGATTGGCCCAGTCTTCGTCCTCCAGGAGAGCCCCAGCAAGGCCAGTCCTCTCCATGACCTCTGTCACGAAGTGAGGTGATTCTGCGAGTAGGTCAGTCGATCTGCTCATCCTTGATATGAGGATAGAACTATGTATCCCAGAGTAGTAGTTTCATTTAGCGTGTAGAGCGTTCGTGCTTTGTAGTAGTGTTGTAATCCGTATGTTGTATGTTTGTTTTCGTGCTTTTGTTTTTGTGCTTGTTTTTGTTGGTCTCTCTGTCAAGCAGGGATGTTTGACAGGGTTGGCAATGTGTTGTTAACAAGATTTTAATCAGTATGACACATCGAGTAAAAACAACATTGGCTTGTCCCAATTCTTTAATAAAATGCGTGCTGTGTAGGTATATGTATGCCAGGATTACATATACCCACTAGCATTAAAACACCTTAGAATGATTCGTCTGCTGTGTTTTGCATTGCATGTTTGTTGCATTGGTTTGTTTGTTTGTTTGTACTGCATACTGCACGCATACCTAGTTCCCCCACGAGTACATTCGGGCAGTACTCGGGGGAATGCAAAGTCACATGTCCCTCTCTATATGTGCATATGCAGTGTGCCGGATTTCTAAACCCAGAGCCTCGCAGAGGCATTTCCGTCTGGTAGTTCCTCGTCTCTAATTCTTTTTCCCGATTTCATTTCCGAAGGAACACTGCCAACTTTATTACATTTGATCCAGTACATCTACCCCGATACACATTTCAACTCCAATTCTACCTTGACGCCTACTTTTTCGTGGAGCCTTCCGCG
Organism: Triticum urartu; assembly: GCF_056163025.1. Taxonomy (NCBI): domain Eukaryota; kingdom Viridiplantae; phylum Streptophyta; class Magnoliopsida; order Poales; family Poaceae; genus Triticum; species Triticum urartu. Next base: position 448,071,306 of record NC_141876.1, read on the forward strand.
AAATTCTCCCGCAGTCACCTCACCCGCATCCGAACCTCACCACCATCATCTCTGCCTTGCGTGACGCCAGGCACGTCGCCAGCACCACTCCACCGCCGCACACGATTACTCCGCCGGCGTGAAGCGACGAAGGATCAAGCGTGGCGAAGGACCACACAATGCACCATCTTCTCCCGCATCTCGAGCCACCGCACCTAGCCGTGCGTTGTCCCGAGCCCGATCATTCCTGATGAGTATCAGCAAGAGGATCGACGAGCTAATTAGCGTACCGAGCAGCGCCCCGAGGAACAACCGTAGCGCCGCCAAGAACACCTCCACACCGAAGGAGCTCGGCTCGATCTCACCCAAACCAAAGAGGCAGTAGAGTGGCATTGTGTTTGTGCATTGGAGGAGAGCCGCGCTGCCGTTTTTATAGCCCAACCCCGGTGTACGGTGAGCGAGGTCTAGGAGAACCGCTCGTCGCCCGATCACCGGCGTCCACGAGGCGAATCCGCAAGCAGTGCCGACAAGGTGCTGGCCCGTGACGTGAGTGCTTAATGCACCGGCGCCGTGCACGCCGCGCACTATGGCTCTAGGGTCCTCATCGCCCTAGGAGCTAGATGCACGCTGCGCCAAGCCTTACATGGAGCAGCACCATAGGAGAAGCAGCAAGCCAGAGGTAGAAGAAGGAGGCTGCTAGTGGGCCCTAGACCCACGTGTCAGCAGGTGAAACCAGTATTCATTAGCGTGCATCTAGCAATTTTTCGGGAGTCTGATCTCGAGTGCCCCTAGCCGTGGATATAACCGTGTTTGCCCATATCTCTCCCTAGGTGTACCAATTATTGGTTCGCAACTCGTTCGAATCTCACCAAAGGGTTAAAATTTACCCAAAGGTTTTTCCCCGGAGTGGTTATCCTTTCATTTGTGTTGTAACCCTAGGAATCTCGAGTAAGAGATTCTTTTTAAGGGGGGGAAGGTTTGTAATAGCCCCAAAATTGGGTTATCAATTTTTGAGCTGTTATTCCTTCCTCGCACTCATTTTCAAAATCTTTCTCCTGAGTTTGTTGGATGACTCTAATAATTATTGTCATTTCCAACCTTTCAAAACCTTGCTCATGTCTTTGTCAGTGGGCAAGACCTCTTTTGCATCATCTCAAATCCTCTCAAACCCTAATTCCAAATTTTTGGAATTTGAATGTGGCCTCTGTGATTACAAAGGAGCCATCATTTTCCTTGATTTTTTGATCATCCCATCTATTCCCAGAGACCCTCCTATCCTTCTAACCCTTGGATATGCAAAAATATTGCTAACTCTTATGCAATATTTTTGAATATTGATTTATTCCTTTCCTTGCCTTTTCGAGGAATAAAATCCAAAGGCATCACTAGCCATCCCCTAAATTTACGTGAATTGGTGGAGTTGATCTTTATGCCTAATCTAAGCTCTGGCAAAGATATTGGCCATAATTAAATAAGGAAAATTGCCTTTTTCTTATTTTAAGCCAATATTGCATTTCTGCCATTTTTCAAAGGAGCTACTATTTTTATAGCAAGGAAAATTCCCAAATAATTTGTGGAGCTTGTACCTGCTATATCTTCACCATTTCCATCCAAACCCATGCTCCAAAGATCATAATTTGAGCACATGATCCAATGCAAGTTTCTGCCCTCTCTGATATTTTTGCAAACGAAATTCTTTATTCCTAATTCCAATTGAGCTGCAATTTGGCAGGGTGATTAACCTTGATAAATCACCCATGGATACCAAAGATGAGCTCAATCCATTCATCCTAGCCCCCTATGCAATTTTTCAACGTTACTGACCAGATGGCATGCTTGTGAAGGAAGTACATTCATAGAGTTTCCAAGTGGGGTGAAACTTTTCCATCTTCTCAAGTATCTCAAATCATTAGTCTCCACCTAAATTCAGTTCATTCCATTGAACTATGTGAGCACAGGAGCAATTCTTTGATTCTATCCAAATTTTCAGTCTGTGAAGCAAGTATATTTTAACTTTCTCCATTATGCTTGAAAATATTCCTAAGTCTTATCCTATCTATATAAACTCTCTCCACAAAGTTTTGGCTCAGTCCATTACAGAATTTGCCCTGCGCAATTTTTCCAAAATTTTGTCGAGAGAGATGCTTTGTGAAGCAAGTGCTATTTTGGTTCATCCAAATTGCATGAAACTCCTTGGGCCTCTTCATATCATCAAATAATTGGGCCATGCATAATTTCAGCTCTATCAAATCAACTATGTGAGTGCATCATCCTAAACTCTAATTCTGTCCATGGTGGTGCATTCTACATCAACTATCATTTTTATTCATCCTTATGAGCTAATAATTTGTAGAAGTGATCATGTTAGTGTATGATTACACCATGCCTCTTCCTGTGCTTTTCTCCCTGTAGCACAAACACCTTGCTGCAGCAATGTTTTGGATCATCCTGTAGATCCCTCCTATGCCCCTACACCAAGTTGTTACTGCCTTGGAACTAAGGGTAGCAAGGTCTATTTCCCAGACATGATTTGGCCGCTCGGAGCGCGCCGTTTGCACCAGTGCTCGCGGTGACCACGGGGCAATGCAAGCCAAATCGGTGGTCTAGCCACTGTTCTCGTCGTCATCCTTGCTCCGGCTGGTTCTGGTTTGTCCAATCGAGTCACACAGCTTAGCATCATTGTCGCCGTGTGCCTTGACCTGTTTCCCCCTTCGTTTGCTTCCTCGTTGAGCCGTTGTCGTTGCAGCATAGTTCCTGTCCGTGAGCTTGTCGCCTTCCTCGCTCTTGTCCCCATCTACCTCTCGTCCGCGAGCGTCCCTCGTCTCCGTGACCCCCTAGCACTCGTCCGCGTCCCCCTCGTCACCTTCCAGCCGCTCCCCGTGACCCTTGGCCGCGCGTGCGCATCGCCGGTGCACGGACACGTAGCGGCGCCATGTGTCACCTCGCCCCTTCCCCTAGAGCTCTCCCCCGTGACTATATAAGCAGCCCTCGAGGTCTCTCGCAGCTCACAACCCCTCCCAAGCCTCTCCCCCGAGCTCCCGAGCCTCTCTGGCCCCTCCCCATTGCAATGGCCTCCGCCTCGGTTCTTCTTTGATTCCAGTGAACCGAAGCCCCTCTCCTCCGTCTTCCACCTCTAGTAGGTCACCTAGCCACCATAGCCTCTCCCGCAGCCCTCCGTTAGTCGCTGGAATCGCCATGGCCTCGTCCTCTTTCTTCGGCCGAAGCCCCGCCCACCATGGCCATGTTCCTGTCCTGCCCGTTGCTCCCTGGCTTTCGAATGATCAGAGAACAGTTGCGCCTCGCCGCCCTGAATGCTCCGGTGGTCTGAGCTCCACCGGAAGCGGCCGGAGCTGGCCAGGCGAGCGCCGATGCTGGCGGCCCGTCTCTGTTCTGCGGGCGTGGGTCGAGGGAAGAAGATGGAGGCGAGAGGAGAGAGAAGAGCTATGGTGGGCCCCACCTATAAGCTCCACAAGGCCCGGCCCTGCCCTCGCCGTCGTGGTTAAGTGGAGACTGAGGGAGTCCTGGATTAGGGGGTCTCCGGATAGCCGGACTATATCCTTTGGCCGGACTGTTGGACTATGAATATACGAGATTGAAGACTCTGTCCCATGTCCAGATGGGAATCTACTTGGCGTGGAAGGCAAGCTAGGCAATACGGATATGTATATCTCCTCCTTTGTAACTGACCTTGTGTAACCCTAGCCCCCTCCGGTGTCTATATAAACCGGAGGGTTTAGTCCGTAGGACAACATACAATCATACCATAGGCTAGCTTCTAGGGTTTAGCCTTTCTGATCTCGTGGTAGATCAACTCTTGTAATACTCATATCATCAAGAACGATCAAGTAGGACATAGGGTATTACCTCCATCAAGAGGGCCCGAACCTTGGTAACCCTAGCCCCCTCCAGTGTCTATATAAACCGGAGGGTTTAGTCCGTAGGACAACATACAATCATACCATAGGCTAGCTTCTAGGGTTTAGCCTTTCTGATCTCGTGGTAGATCAACTCTTGTAATACTCATATCATCAAGAACAATCAAGCAGGACATAGGGTATTACCTCCATCAAGAGGGCCTGAACCTTGGTAAACATCGTGTCCCCTGCCTCCTGTTACCATCCGCCTTAGACGCACAGTTCGGGACCCCCTATCCAAGATCCGCCGGTTTTGACACAGACAGAGACGAACTCCACCGAGTACGCCTTCCCTTAACCGAAAGTGTATTCGCTTCTTATTTGGGCCAAAATGCGCTTTCCTCTCTGGAAAGCGTATTTCGGGGAAATGCGCGTTCTCTTTAAACTACCAGGGACCTGTTTGTAACAGCTATTTTTGCAGATTAGTCCCTGAACTTTAAACGGTCGTATCTTTTTACCCGTAACTCCAAATGAGGTGAATCCAAATCCCACTTCTTCGTATCGTCGAGCCCGTTCTGTTGGTCACACTTTCACCATGTTTGCACATTCTGAAAATGAGCACTTTTCCCTTGCACATAAACAGCCCCTCCGAGAGAGATCTGTTTCTGGCAACTCTTTCCGCGATCGTTCCGCACTTTTTTCCGGAGTAATCCTCGACCCCAGGCAAGCCAACCTCTTATCATGAGCCTTGAACTTGCATGTTGACTTTGCTTGCACCTCATGTGTGTGTTTAGTTGTAGTAGTTTTCTTGTTTGTTTCGTCTGCGGTTGTTTTGGTCATGCTATATGTTTTGCTATCTGTTTTGCATGCTTATGCTTTCATGAAATAAGTTGACATGCTAGTTTGCTATTGTGACTGATAATATCATGCCTCTGTCTAGTTTAGTTTCATGTTAGTAGTATCGATGTTATGATAATTCTATTGCACTGATAAGTTTGCTAGTACCTTGGATTGCCATGTTTCGCATGCTATCACTGTTCTTTTGAAATGCTTGATGTTTTGTTACGGCATCAGTATGTTGCATATTAGTTATTGCATTCCTGTTAATAATGCTCGCATGATGATTGATGATGGAGAAGTTAATAATATGACTTAATAACAAACCTCCTCCGTCATCACTGGCATATCATAGTGCCACTCAAGTCGAGCTTTCTCCATTTTTTTCCATGATGGTGGCCGTTGGTGTCCTTGGTAGACATGGGGCCACCCAGGACTGAACCCCAACGGGGTGTTGGTCGGAGTGGCCGGGAGAGTGTCATGGCAGTAGCTCAGTTTTGTTGGAACGCTTTGGTCCGCATGTATGGGAGTGCGAGGCTAGGGTTACGTGGTGTGGGTAAAGTGCGCTACCTCTACAGAGTGTATTCAATCTATCGATAGCCGCGTCCTCGGTCATGGGCAAAAGTTCATAGTAGGTCACACAATCGGATCTTGGTCGAAGTGGAGGATAACCCTGCTAATAACTTGTGTGATAATTAAAATGTGATAAATCGTCTGATGACTTGGACTATGGGAAAATCATGAGAAGCCACGATGATGTGTTGATATGACCCCGAGACGAGGTCTCGGTAAGTCATGCGTGTGCTCAGAGGAGCCGCGGTAGAGTATGTGATGTTGCATAAGGTTAATACATCATGCCTTCATGGGAGGTAACTGATAGTTTATTTTAAGCACAGTTTCATGATGCCATGCCATGTTTTGATATGCTATGATTTTTTGTTGATATGGTAGGAGTAAATTTGATATGCCATGCTAGTAGATGCTATGATGTTGTTCATGCTTAGTTGATTTATGATTCTAGTTAATATCATGCCATGCTTAGAAGTTGTCTTGAAGTAGACTGTTGCATATGCTTGGTTCTTGCTTTGTCATTTGTTTGTTTGGATGCTATGTATTTGGTTGTCTTGCAAGTACATTCAATGTACTGACCTGGCGTGTCATGCCAGTTTTGTAGGTCGTGCCCTACTTGTTTGCTTGTTTCGTCATGCTAGGCCATAATCTTGCCAATCCTGTGAGTTGTGGAGCCCAGCCAGAGTCGATGAGCTGCCAAACCAAGACTTCCACCTCCATTTAAATAGACTTCCGCTGCCATTTAAGTAGCCTTAGGGCTATGCCAGATAATTGTATTCATCAATGATGTAATCCTATACACATGTATTTTATGAATATTATTGTACCTAGAATGCTGTATCATGGACCTGTCGTGCGTCAAGTGTTATCCTGGGCTGACGTGGGAAGGCCCCTACCCCTTGCGGATCGGGGTGCTACAAGGAATGCAGTTTACTTGTAAGTTTTGGAATCAGTTAAACCAAAGTTTGGGTACCAGGCTAGAGTTCAGTACAGCCTTTCATCCGCAGATAGATGGGCAGACCGAGAGAGTCAATCAGATTCTGGAGGACATGTTGAGAGCTTGTGTTCTAGATTATGGATCTAGTTGGGATGATAATTTGCCTTACGCAGAGTTCTCGTATAACAACAGCTACCAAGCTAGTTTGAAGATGGCCCCTTTTGAAGCTTTGTATGGAAGGAGGTGTAGGACACCATTGATGTGGGATGAAGTTGGAGACCAACAATTGTTCGGACCAGATTTAATCAGAGAGTCTGAGTAGAAGGTCAAGTTGATTCGTGATACACTCAAGATAGCCCCGGTCCAGACAAAAGAGTTATGCCGATACTAAACGCAAGGAGGTAACAATTGAAGTCGGAGACATAGCATACCTTTGTGTGTCACCACTTTGAGGAGTTAAACGGTTGGAGTCAAAGGAATGTAGACGCCACGATTTGTGGGGCCATACAGAGTCTGGGAACGTATGGGTGAATTTGCCTACCAGTTGGAATTACCTGAATGTTTGTCAAGAGTTCATGATGTGTTTCACGTCTCCCAGTTGAAGAAGTGCCATGCAGAGATGGCTGATATTCCTCCGAGAGATATGGTGCCCCTATAAGCAATTCAGTTGGAGAGTGATCTGACTTATGAGGATAAACCCGTCAAGATTCTCGAGTTTGCCAACCGAGTTACTCGAAGCAAGGTCATCAAGTCTTGCAAAGTTCAGTGCAGTCACCATGCCGAGGAGGAAGCCACCTGGGAACGAGAAGAAGACCTCCGGAAGGACCACCCACACATTTTTGCTAGCCAACCCGAATCGCGAGGGCGAGATTCATCTTGGGGGTAGGTTTGTAACATCCCAATTCTCAATTTGGATGCTATTTAGATCATTCACATGCATTCATCATTTGAGTAATTTTGGAATTCGTTTTATTTGAATTTTGATCCTAGAAACATTAAGCAACTCAAGGACCAATTGAGAGAGTTGGAGCTTTTCTCAAAAATCCATTTTTTTAGTTTTCAAAATTGGCAAATTGGATCAAAGAGATTTATTCAAAATATTATTCCAATAATTTCAAATAAATAAAATAATGAGAGAAGATAATATGACTTCTTCAAAAACAGTAAAGAAATGTTGGAAATTTATTTTGAATAAATATTTATTTTATTTTATTTTATTGCGTGTTTATTTATTTCTTTGTACTAAACAGCTTATTTTATTTTTATCAATTTAGGTCCAGAAAAATGTTCACATTAGTCCAAATATTAGGAGGGAATTATGTGAATTTTTATGGAATTTTTAAAAATAATTTTGTTATTTTTTTCGTATTTTTTCGTCTCTGGAAATATGTTTAAAAAAATATTTTTGGACTAAACTGGGCCGAAGCCCAGCCGGCCTAAGCCACCGCCGCCCTCGTCCCCATCGCCGAGCCGGCCTCCGGCCAGAGTCTGAGCCGCTCCCGCCCCGACCTTCCCTTCCCCAAGGCAAGCCCCCCCTCGGGCCTTTATAAGCTGTCGCCCCACCGCCTCCTCCTCATTAGCCACCGCCGCCGCGACCGCCCGCCGCCGACGCCCGCGCCGCTAAAAGCCGCTGCCGCCGCCGCCGCCGACATCTTACCCCGCCTCGCCATCGCTGGACAGTCGTCGTCACCGCCGACGTCGAACTGTCCGAACCGGTAAAAGCCGCCACCGGTCCAGTTTTATTTTAGTTTACTGTTTTTTGTTCTCGTTTCTCTTTTCTTTTCAGTTCGATCTACTTAGCGAATGCTCACCGGTTTAGATCTGTTAACGAACGGTTTCGTTCGGTAGTCTCTCGTAGCGGACGTTCGTCCAATAGATTTTTGTTTTTCCGTTTATTTTTGGCCAGGGACCCGTCCATAATTATTTTCTTCGCAGGTTAGTCCCTGTTGTTCAAACGGTTACAACTTTTTGCTCGTTTATCTGAATCCAATGAAACCAACTCCAAATGCTTCGTTATGATCCCCTCTATCCAAATAACCAACTTAAAACATGTTTTTGAAAGATTAAAATTTGGTTTCAAACAGATTTTAATTAGAACTTCTTTTGATCGTCACTTGAGTTTCGTAATTCCGATTTAGTTGATTCTCTTTGCAAATCGAAGTTCTTGACCTAAACTTTCTGTTAAGATCTTTTTATTTGGTTTTCTTTTCATCTTCATGCTTGAGTGCTTATGTATGCTATTGTTTGTCTATGATAGATTTTCTGATGTGCGAAGCTTGCTACTACGAAACTCTAGGGTTTCCCGATCATAAGCAAGGCTAGTTACACTTTGATCATACCCTTTTATTACCCGGTTTTTATGCATTAGTTACACCCTCAAACATTGCATGAGTAGGATTGGGAACATGTGGTTATTGCTATGTAGTTCATGAGGTAGGAACCTATGATCCTTGAAACACCCGAGAATATACGTTATGCTCATATTGCTTAGCCATGCTCTTAGACGGGGCTTGGTATGTCAGAATCATGCAAGTTGTGAGAGATAATAACTAAGGGAAACTTAAGGTGGCTACTTTAATACACATCCAGTGTTGTCCTAGGAGATCCCGGGGTACCCGTGTGATCATCCTATGGAATGCCACCCAGGCTCAAAGGGATCATAAGATTATTCATGCTTAGAAACTTCCATGTGCAGCCACAAGCCATTATGGGCTCTGGCATAGCTAAGTAAGTTGTGGGAAACCTTTCCATGATGGGCTAGCAGATGTAGGGGAATTGTAGGTGTACCGGCCTATCTATCGGTTAAGGGGACCTCTTCAGAAAGGCTATAGGTCTCGATCTTCCGATCATGGATGCGGTCGAGTCTTGTGGGGAAAAGTGCGCAAACCTCTGTAGAGTGTACAAACTAATCATGATTAGTCGTGTCCCTGGTTATGGACATTTTGAGTATCTAGTATTTGAGTTATTGGTTCATCTCATCACTTTTCTTAATATTTTTTTTGGGTTATTATTACTATTGTTACCTGATAATTTTGGGATTGAGTTGGGGTTACCTTCTCAATATTGGCATAAAATTGGTAGTAAATAAAATCTATTCTTTTTTGTAGGGAAAAATTAGCTTTATGCAAATGTTAAACTTAGAGCCTTCACGAGCCAAATATGCATGTAGTGATAGCTATTATTCATCATTGTTCTATAGTGTGATCTTGCCAGCATATTTCATGTGCTGACCTACACGGCTGCAACGTCTCATGTTACAGATTTTTCAGACGAGGATTAAGGTGCGATAGGTCGTTGTCTAGCACTTAGTTTTGCCGTGGAGTTGGATGGACTCATTTACCTTCGAAGCTTCCGCAGTTATTTTATTAGATGGCCTTCAGCCATATTATTTTAATAATCACTCTTTATGAGTACCATGATGTAATAAGTGTGTGATTGAACTCTGTTATAATTCATCGAGTATTGTGTGTGTCAGCATACCGTTCCAGGGATGACACTTAAGCACAGAGACTTCGATCCATTGGGATCGGGTCGCTACATGGTGGTTCACACTTTATTCATGGTGCTTTCCGTAAAATGCTTGCCAAGTATGATGTTAGCCATAGAATTGCATCACCTTATCATCCTCAGTCTAGTGGTCAAGTTGAACTTAGCAATAGAGAAATAAAATTAATCTTGCAAAATACTGTAAATAGGCCCCGAAAGAATTGGTCTAAGAAATTAGATGATGCACTTTGGGCTTATAGAACAGCATATAAAAATCCCATGGGTATGTCTCCTTACAAAAATAGTTTATGGAAAAGCTTGTCATTTGCCTCTTGAATTAGAACATAAAGCATATTGGGCAATCAAAGAACTCAACTATGATTTCAAACTTGTCGTTGAGAAGAGGTTTGATGTTGCTTAAAGCTACGTCGGTATTTCCTCAAAGAGGAAGGGATGATGCAGCACAGCGGTGGTAGGTATTTCCCTCAAATATGAAACCAAGGTTATCGAACCAGTAGGAGAACCAAGCAACACAATGTAAACAGCACCTGCACACAAATAACATATACTCACAACCCGACGTGTAAAAGGGGTTGTCAATCCCTTTCGGGTAGCGGTGCCAGAAATTGGCACATGGATGGGAAAAAGTTGTAAATATCGATATATTGAACGCCAAATAAAATAAATTGCAGCAAGGTATTTTTGTATTTTTGGTTTAATAGATCTGAAAATAAAATCAAAGGAAAAATATATCGCAAAGGCAAATAATATGAGAAAGAGACCCGGGGGCCATAGGTTTCCCTGGTGGCTTCTCTCAAGAAAAATAGCAAATGGCGGGTAAGCAAATTACTGTTGGGCAATTGATAGACCTTCAAATACTCATGAAGATATCCAGGCAATGATCATTATATAGGCATCACGTCCAAGATTAGTAGACCGACTCCTACCCGCATGTACTACTATTACGCCACACATCGACCGCTATCCAGCATGCATCTAGTGTATTAAGTTCATGGAAAAACAGAGTAATGCAATAAGAACAATGACATGATGTAGACAAGATTTATCTATGTAGAGATAGACCCCATCGTTTTATCCTTAGTAGCAAGGATACATACATGTCGGTTCCCCTTCTGTCACAGGGATCAAGCATCGTAAGATCGAACCCACTACAAAGCACCTCTTCCCATTGCAAGGTAAATAGATCAAGTTGGACAAACCAAACCCAAATATCGGAGGAGAAATACGAGGTTATCAGAAATCATGCATATAAGAGATCAAAGAAACTAAAATAACTTTCATGGATATAAAAAGATAGATCTGATCATAAACTCAAAGTTCATCTGATCCCAACAAACACACCACAAAAAGAGTTACATCATATGGATCTCCAAGAGACCATTGTATTGAGAATGAAAAGAGAGAGGAAGCCATCTAGTTACTAACTACGGACCCAAAGGTATACAAAGAACTACTCACGCATCATCAGAGAGGCACCAATGGAAGTGGTGAACCCCTCCATGATGGTGTCTAGATTGGAACTGGTGGTTATATACTCTACGGCGACTGGAATTGATTTTTGTTGACTCCCCTAGGGTTTCTAGAATATTGGGGTATTTATAGAGAAAAGAGGCGGTCCGGGGCACCCAAGGTGGGCACAACCCACCAGGGCATGCCTGGGCCTCCTGGCGTGCCCTGGTGGGTTGTGCTCTCCTCGGAGCACCCCCCCCAGGCGCAGCCTTGGCCCATTAGGTGTCTTCGGATCCATAAAAAATCTCCGTAAAGTTTAGGTGCATTTGGAATCCGTTTGGTATTGATTTTCTGTGATGTAAAAAAACATGCAAAAAACAGCAACCGGCACTTGGCACTATGTCAATAGGTTAGTACCAAAAAATGATATAAAATGACTATAAAATGATTATAAAACATCCAAGATTGATAATATAATAGCATGGAACAATAAAAAATTATAGATACATTGGAGACGTATAAGCATCCCCAAGCTTAACTCCTACTCGTCCTCGAGTAGATAAGTGATAAAAACAGAATTTTTGATGTCGAATGCTGCCTATCATGTCATATCTTATTTCTTTTCTTTATAGCATGGACATTTGGACTTTTATATTGTTCAAAGCAATAGTCTAGTTTTGACATGATAACTTAAATACTCAAGCATATCAACAATCAACTACGTCTTTCAAAATATCAACGCTAAAATAAGCTATCCCTAGCCCATCATGCTCAAGCATTCATCCATTCATGAAACACACTCGCATATTAAGTACACTCAATGCTCAAGTACGATCATAGTGCCTCCTAGTTGGTGCTTTTATAAGAGGAGATGGAGACTCAAATTCAAAATAAAAATTGCATAAAGTAACAGAAAGGCCCTTCGCAGAGGGAAGTTGGGATTTGTAGAGGTGCCAGAGCTCAAAGCGAAAAACTTAGAGATAAAAACATTTTGGGAGGTGTGTCCTTCCCACCAACGAAAATGACTTAGAGCTCCCAACACTTTCCATGCTAGATATATCATAGGCGGTTCCCAAACAGAAAATAAAGTTTATTCCTTTTTCCACCATACTTTCACTTTCCATCGCTAACTGTATCCACGGGTGCCTTCCATACCAACACTTTCCAAAGAATTTATTATTTGAGAACATAAAGTAAATTCATTTTTCATTTCAGTACTGGGCATCCCTAATACCTTTGCCTTACTCTCGTGCAATGACAAGTGAATAAACACTCATCGTGAGAATAACACATCTAGCATGGAAAATATTAGCCACCCCTCACTGCTCCGCGAGTGAAACAAACACACAAAAGAGAAGTTTAGTTTGAAAATTAAAGATGGCACATACAAATTTTCTTACAACGGCAAAAGAATACCTCATATAGGTAGATATAGTGGACTCATGTGGCAAAACTGGTTTAAAGGTTTTGGATGCACAAGTAGTGATCATACTTAGTGCAAAATGAAGGTTAGCAAAAGATTGAGAAGCGACCAACCAAGAAAAGAATAATCTCATAAGCGAGCATTAAGCATACTTAACACCGAATAATGCACCACAAGTAGGATATAATTTCATTGCATAATTATTGACTTTCGTGCTTGCATAGGGAATCACAAACTTTAACGCCAATGTTCTTACTAAAGCATAATTACTCATCAACATAACTCACATATCACATCATCATACCTCAAAACTATTACTAAGAATCAAGTTTATTTTGTCCAATGATCTTCATGAAAGTTTTTATTATATCCTTCTTAGATATCTATCACTTTGGTACTAATTTTCATACGTTGCTTTTGATAAGCTCAAACAAATATAAGTGAAGATCATGAGCATAAACTTTCTTTCTTTCAAATTAATTTAAGTGAAGCAAGAGATAATTTCTTAAATTTTTTACTAACTCTCAAATAAATCTAAGTGAATCAAGAGAGCATTTATTCAAAAATAGTAAAGCACACCATGGTCAAAAAGATATAAGTGAAGCACTGGAGCAAGTGCATAGTTCATAAAAATTTAACTGAAGCATAGAGAGCAATTCTAACAAGTCATGACATAATTTTGGCTCTCTCAAATAGGTGTGTCCATCAATAAATCAAGACTAAAAACATAAAATATAGCAAGCAAAGACTCATATCATACAAGACGCTCCAAGCAAAACACATAGTATGTGACAAATAAAAATATAGCTTCGAGTCAAATATCGATGGTCGTTAGAAGAAAGATTGGATGCCACTCGAGGGCATCCCCAAGCTTAGTTGCTTGCTCTCTTTTGGATAATAGCTTGGGATGTCAGGGCATCCCCAAGCTTAGGCTCTTCTTACCCCTTATTCCTTCATCCATCATAAGATAACCCAAAACTTGAAAACTTCAATCACACAAAAGTCAACAAAAACTTTCGTGAGATCCGTTAGTATAAGAAAACAAATCACTACTATAAGTGCTGTAGTAAACCAATTCATATTTTGTTATTGCATTATATCTACTGTATTCCAACTTTTCTATGGCAAAAACTCATCAAAGAAATCCATAAAGCCATCAAAACAAATACACAACACAAAGAAAATAGAATCTGCCAAAAACAGAATAGTCTGTAGAATTTGGGTATTTCGAATACTTCTGCAACTCCAAAAACTGTGAAAAATTAGGATGGCCTGAGAAATTTGTACATTGAACTACTGCAAAAGTATTGGGTATTTTTATCGCTCTCTGATTAAAAATGATAATTATTTTTGCGAGCGCAAAAGTTTCTGTTTTTTCAACAATATCAAACAACTGTCACCCAAGAAGATCCTAAAGGCTTTATTTGGCACAAACACAATCATAACAGTAGCATAATTGTGCAAATACTCAAGAACAGGAAGCAAAAAGCAAAAATAAATTATATTCATTGTGTTGCCTCGCAACAAGCGCTATAGTTTTACGCCCTTAGCTAGGCATAAGGTAAGGATCTACGTTTTATCATCCTTCTTCTTAATTCCCTTAGAGTTATTTTAATCATGGGGCTTTGTAAAAACAACATAAAACATATTGTCCATAGAAACCTTAGCATTATTAAGTTTCCCATTATTGGAGATATGACCTAGAGGCAATCATGTATGATGATATTTCCTATGTGTTTATGAATAAAGATAGTCCTTAGACATTATCAATGATGTGTATCAGCAAGTACGTGACTTGTTTGTGGGACTATGCATTGTATGATGAATGTCCTAAATGGTCCGTGGTCGAAAGGGCTATGTGGACGTGCAACTGACTAGACTAGCATATGACACAGTCGATGGCTTGGTCTCACTAGCCATCGAGCACTGGATGCTAATCGGATAATGGACTCGGAAGGATCTGGTCGGATTCGACGTAGTTGGATCCGAGCTGAGATAAGGTCCAAGTCAGACAGACCCAACTATGAGATGCAGCGATATGTCATCTGTGAGTCTCTAGTACAGTGTACGTTCTATGTCCTAAGACCTGAGCTGGCGCATGTACCCGGGATGGTGACAGACATGCTTTGGGCCAACCAAATGCTACTCCATGACTGGGTAGTTTCAAAGGTAGGTTTCGAGCTTGTCTAGACCCATGTTGCGAGACATGGTCGACCAAGATGGGATTTGCCCATCCGATCAGGAGAGATATACTCTGGGCCCCTCGTGTGATCCGACCAAGATAAGCATGGCCATGCGATTAGGATTATGAGATAATCCGGTTTGTGGTCGACATCACTGGAACGAGAAAGAGGTCGGGCTAGCACAAGGATGACATACTCGCCTTGAGCCCAACAATATATATTGTGTGGCAAAGGGAACAGATGTGTGATGTATGGCTTCGTCTAACCAGCTTCATTGGACACTTGGAGTCGGCACGCTTTGCTAGAGGCCGCTACCGACCAGCTGAGTCGGTTGTGATATGACCCGCGACCAAGTGAACGAGAACCTAATGGGTCGCGCGCTTAAGGGAAGGAACCTGTGAGGCCCGGTCCAACTCCATGAGTCAGAAGTGATCCTACTCGGACTCGGATCCAGGCCGAACAGATTTTGGGCTTTAGGCTCCCTGCGAGGCCAAAGTGTTGAGCCCGTGACAGACGCCTATATAAAGTAGGGGTGCGGCACACTCATGAGATTGATCGCTTCGGCGCTGTCACTAGGGTTTACATGTGTTGCGAATAGCCACCTCCACTCGCCGCCGACTGTGTGATCGGACCTAGCAGTCCACCGCATGGTGCTCCTCCTACATGCGTGGATACCGTTAGAGGCAGTGCACTTGCGCCGCTCCGGCGAACCTGTATGTGGGAACCGATGACCGGCTGTTCAAGGGAGATCAGACGAGGAGGAGAAGGTCCATGCGGACGCGCTGCCCCAACTCTTCTTCCGCTGCATAGCACTACGCGTCTAGTGGTAACGATCCATGATCCATCTCCCGTAGCATGTTCCTGTTGTTCCGCACATAGGAATTTTTTAATTTTCAGTCGATGCACCCTACCGTAGAACCCAACAGTGGTATCGGAGCCTCTGCTATAGGATTTTAATTCGGATTGTATGCATATTAGATATGTGGAGGCGATAGATGAGATCTGTTGTCATTGATGAGGTTGGATGTGTGCATGGTTGATGAGATCAATTGCACATGGGGATCGATGTGGCTATGTTTTCTGATGATCGGAGTCGATGAGGTCATGACACAACCTACCCCTACCGGTCGGTATCCACCATCGGGGTTAACAGTGAAACATAAATCCGAATCGGAGTCACGATGATCGATAAGATCGGTCAGATCGAAAAATTCGGTGTGATCGGAGTTCAGGTGTGATCGAGACCGCCGTGTGCGTAGCGCCTTGTATCTCGTACACGATCACTCAAACCGGTAAAATGCGGTTCTATGCGTAACTTTGTTTTGCAGGTTTGATGTGAATAGTATGGCTCATGTGTATGTGATGCATGTGTGTAAATTATACATGGCCTGCATGTCATGTTTGTCAGCCGGCAGGAGCCAAAGTGCTATCATTATATTGTATAACAACCTGCGTGTCGACTTGTGACTCTATGTAAAATTCATTAGTTCTAGTAGTTGGATAATAGAGATCAGGTTGGTGGCTTGGCGTCCCAGCGTGGCAAACAAGATGGCGTTCCTAGATGGTCATCGGAGTCGGAGCCGACCCGGAAGAACATCCATGAAGGAGCCATGCTATTTCACAGTATATGTTTATTTACGATTGTTATGCTTCTTTTTTATATGCATGTTAGAATGGTAGAAAGATCCCTCGTTAATATCAAGCAATTTGCCATCCCCGATTTTGCACCTTCGCACGTCAAGTACGTCTACTAGTGGACTCATAAAATTGGGGTGCTGCTAGGTGTCCTTCAACTAAAGGGTTCGTGTCGGACACGGACATGCACTACATCAGGTTAACTTGACAAGGCTATCAAAACGGTTTTGGGCCTTGTGGCAAAGAAGGTTGGGGCCAGGGTATGAGATAACTAACTTGACAAGGCTATAAAAACGGTTTTGGGCCTTGTGGCAAAGAAGGATGGGGCCGGGGTATGAGATACCTAACTTGACAAGGCTATCAAAACGGTTTTGGGCCTTGTTGCAAAGAAGGTTGGGGCCGGGATTCATGGAACAAAAAATCTACTACTGCCCCAATTACTAATGTAAACTGAAGAAAGACTTAACTTGTTGACATACATGAGAGGGATTCCAGAACAAAAAATTAGTATTGCTCCAAATACTACTGTAAACTAAAAGAAATACTTAATTTGCAAACATACATGAGAGGGATTCAGGGAAGAAGCACAACTTGCACACCCATGTATAGGAACACCAGCCGTACATGAGAGATTCAGGGAACAAAAAAACTCACCCTGAACGCTGGATGTTTGTTGTGTTCATCACCTCCTTGGCAGCGTCATGGTCCTCTTATGGGCCTGCGCTCATCGACCGACACTTCGGTGCTGTCGTTCTCCAGGTCCTACGGGCAGCAACGCTATTGTAGGTCACGCCGCTCCGCATAGGTGTGCTCTACATCGTAGCTCAGAGACTTGCGCCGCCCGCTATTGTATCTGTGTGCGAGAAGAAGTCGAGGCGGAGGGTCGAGGGGATTTGGAGTTGGGCTGCGACTGTACAATGGCGTTGAAAGCTGAAGTGTTGCATGCCTGCGCCATATGTAGAGGTAAAAGCTGGCGGTGCTGGAGGCTGCATCTAGGGTTGAGGTAGTAGTAGGCCGAGATGGAGATGGTCTGGTGATTAATGGTGAGTTGTTGAACGAGGAGATACAAAAAATGAGAAGAGGCAGAGTAAGTTACGATGGGGACTGGGGAGGGATTATACACTTTATCTTTTCCCTTTTTCTATAAATAAAAATCCATTGAAACATGGGATCGCGGGGATTACTGAATTTTGACACACATGTCATACTATCGGGTCGGGTTCGGGTATATCCATGGATACACAATTATATCCATGCCCTATCCACGAGTAATCAGGTCGGGTTCGGGTGCTGCCCATGGGCATAAAAACGTATCCAAACCATACCCATTGAAGTCGGGTATCCATGTCCATGGATAAAATTGCCATCCTTAGATACCTTCCCGACTGACAGGAGTCGTATGGAGATAAGATTAGCAAGGAGTTGCTTATCGGATAGGCATGTTGTCTAGCAGTGATGCTAAAGCTCACTAGTCGCATGTGCTAGTCGGATCCTGAATCACTGAGAGTTTGCGGAGGGATGCCAACTTCAGTGGGAGTATTTCTGTTTAAGGCTAGAATTACTCTACATAAACACATTGCTTAGTGATTGCATATTTTCTATTGTAGATCAATGGCACCACCTGCTCAACCCAACTTTGCATTGAAATCAATTCTGGAAAAGGATAAACTTAATGGAACAAACTTTACCACTTGGTATAGAAATCTGAGAATTGTTCTCAAGCATGATAAAAAGGAACATGTTCTAGAGGATCCACTTCTAGAGGAACCTGCCGATAATGCTAGTGCCACAACTAAGAATGCCTACCAGAAACTCATTGATGAATCAACGGAGATCAGCTGTCTGATGCTGGCTTGTATGGAGCCTGATTTGCATTAGCATTTCGAAAATGTTGAGGCTTATGATATGATCGAGAGTCTCAAGAGCATGTTTCAGACACAGGCTAGGACCGAAAGGTTCAACGTCTAGCGATCCTTTATGGATTGCAAGCTGAAGGAAGGTGATCCACTGAGCCCACATGTTATCAAGATGATCGGATATGTGCAAGCTTTGGATCAGTTTGGCTTCCCGCTCTTGGATGAGCTGACTACTGATGCAGTTCTGGGTTCTCTTCTGCCCAGCTATGGGACGTTCATCTCGAACTATCATATGCATGGCATGGATAAGAAGCTCACTGAATTGCATGGGATACTTAAGGTGGCAGAGCAGGATATTAATAAAGGCATGCATCAAGTGTCGATGGTGCAGAAATCGGCTAAGTTCAGAAAGAGTTGGTCCAAGAAAAAGGCTAAGGCAAAGGGCACACAGACGGTAACCTCCGTTGCTGCGCCAAAGAGGAACTGTAGCAAGTGGCTTGCAGAGCATGGCAAGAAGGCCGGAAATGCTTCTTCGGGCAAAGGTACACTTGTTGGATATGTTATAGACATTTACCTTGCTGACGTACCTATTAGCTCTTGGGTACTTGATACCGGATCGGTTGTTCATATTTGCACCTTGATGCTGGGGCCGGTAAGAACTAGGCATGTGGCACAAGGGGAAATTGACATCAGGGTCGGCAACAAAGCAAGAGTTGCTGCGTTGGAGGTCGGCACGATGCAGCTCTAGCTTCCTTTTGGATTTATTTTGGAATTGAATAATTCTTATTACATTCCTTCACTTAGTCGGAACATTATTTCTGCCTCATGCTTGATGAGTCACAGTTATGAGTTCAATTTAAAGGACAATCGTTGTTCGATTTATTTGAATGGTATCTTCCACGGCTATGCACCCATTGTTGATGGGCTATTTACATTGAATCTAGAATAGGAACCGGTCTATAACGTGAATGTCAAGAGGCATAAGCCTAATGAGATAAATCGAACATACTTCTGGCATTGCCGGCGTGGACACATTAGTCTGAAACGCATGAAGAAGCTCCACTTCGTCCGACTTTGAGTCGTTCGAGACATGTGAATCATGCTTGCTAGGAAAAATGACTAAGTCTCCATTTGCAAAGAGTTGCGAGAGGGCGTCCGAGCTATTTGAACTTATACATAGTGATGTGTGTGGTCCAATGAGCACAACTGCCAGAGGTGGCCATCAGTACTTCGTGACTTTTACCGACGCCTTGAATAGATATGGATATATCTATTTGATGAGGCACAAGTCGGAAACTTTTGAAAAGCTCAAAGAGTTTCAGAACAAGGTTGAGAATCAGCTCGGCAAGACTATAAAACTTTTACAATCAGACCGTGGAGGTGAGTACATGAGCCAGGAGTTTGATGATCATCTGAAAAGCCGAGGTATAGTACCTCGGCTCACACCTCCATGTATAACATAATGAAACGGCATGTCGAAATGGAGGAATAGGACCTTGTTGGAAATGGTCTGGTCAATGATGAGCAAATCAGATTTACCCTTGTCATTTTGGGGATACGCTCTAGAAACTGCAGCTTTCACACTTAACAGGGTACCATCAAAATCCATAGATAAGACACCACATGAGATGTGGACTGGGAAGTGTCCTAGTTTGTCTTTTCTAAAGATTTGGGGTTGTGAAGCATTTGTTAAGTGACTTATGTCAGGCAAGCTTACACCCAAGTCAGATAAATGCATATTTGTGGGATATTCGAGGGAACCCTTGGGATATAGCTTCTACAACCGGGAAGAGAACAAAGTGTTTGTTGCTCGAAACGGCTTTTTCCTTGAGAAAGAGTTTGTCAGTCGGGAGGCCAGTGGGAGGATGGTATGACTCGAAGAAATTCGAGTACCACTCGGGGATGGCTCGGTGAGTGATATGATCATATCGGAGTTGGTCGGGAACCTGTAGTGGAAGCGGCATCGGAACCATGGTTGTCAGAAAGATTGAGCAGAGTGTGTGATGTGTTGTTGCTAGAAAGCAATGAGCCGGCCACGTATGCGGAAGTGATGGTGAGCCTGGATTTCGAGGCATGGCTAGAGGCCGTGAGATCTGAGTTAAAGTATGGGACTTGGTTGATCGCCGCCTAGCATAAAGTCCATTGGCTGCAAATGGGTCTTTAAGAAGAAAACCGATGTGGATGGAAATTGTCAGATCCAGAAAGCTCGTCTTGTCGCTAAAGGTTATGGACAAGTTCAAGCAATTGACTACGATGAGACTTACTCATTGGTAGCAAAGCTGAAGACGGTGAGGATCTTACTAGCTATAGCTACATATTTCGATTACGAGATATGGCAGATGGATGTCAAAATGGCCCTCCTTCATGGAAATTTAACCGAGGACATGTATATGATATAGCCTGATGGTTTTGTCAATCCGACTAGCACTAGTAAGGTATGCAAGATCAAGAGATCCATTTGTGGGTTGAGGCAAGCATCTCGGAGTTGGAACATTCGTTTTGATGAGGTCATCACTGGTCTCGGTTTCATCAAAAGCGATGAGGAGGCTTGTTTATACAATTAGTTAAGTGGGACCTTGATTGTGTTTTTGATCTTGTATGTGGATGACATACTACTGATCAGAAATGATGTTTCGATGCTGAACTCGGTCAAGGAATCATTGAATGGCAAGTTTTCAATGAAGGACCTTGGTGAGGCAGTTTACATTTTAGGCATCAAGATCTATAGAGATAGATCGAGGAGGCTTCTCGGCTTGAGCCAATGCACGTACATAGATAAAGTGTTGAAGCGGTTCAACATGAGTGAGGTCAAGAAAGGGTTCTTCCCTGTCTCACATGGTATAAGGCTAAGCGAGACTCAGAGTCCTTCAACATCTAATGAGCGAAGCAGGATGAGTCGGATTCCGTATGCCTCGGCAATTGGATCCATCATGTATGGCATGATATGTACACGGCCTGATGTTGCTTTTGCAATGAGCCTAACAAGTAGATACCAGGCCAACCCAGGTGAGTGTCACTGGCAGCAGTAAAGACTATTTTGAAGTACCTGAAAAGGACTAAAGAGATGTTCCTAGTTTATGGAGGTGAGGAAGAGCTCGTCGTAAGAGGTTACCCCGATGCTAGTTTCCAAACCGACAGAGATGATTGCCTATCATAGTCCGGATTCATGTATGTCATGAACGGAGGAGCAACGAGCTGGATGAATTCCAAGCAAGATACGGTGGCTGATTCTACCACAGAAGCTAGATACATTGCGGCTTGTGAAGCTGCAAATGAAGGTGTTTGGATCCAAAACTTTCTGGATGATCTTGGTATTTTCCCGGCCTTGGTAAAACCATTGCACCTTTATTGTGATAATTCTGGTGCCATCGCACAAGCCAAGGAGCCGAGGGATCACCACAAGACCAGACACATAGATCGGAAATATCACCTGATACAAAAGATCATAAAGAATGGTGATGTTGAGTTATGCACAATTCACACGGATGCAAATGTTGAAGATCCATTGGCTAAGCCGCTTCCACAATCCTAGCACTAGGGGCACGTTAGAGCTATGGGCATTCGATGTCTATTTGATTGACTCTAGTGCAAGTGGGAGACTGTTGGAGATATGCCATACACTACTAGAATTAGCTTATTTGCCGTCTGCCCATTCTTTGCCATCCGCTTGCTGATGGCAAAGAAGGTCTTTGCCGTCAGCCACAAGAAAACGGATGACAAAGATGTGGCTGATGGCAAACAAAGTCTTTGCCATCAGCCCGCTCTTTGCCGTCCGCTAGCAGACAGCAAAGAGGTGGGTGGGTCCAGTTATTGTTTAACCAACTCAAGCCAACCGGCCCCACCTCTTTGTCGTCCGCAGGCAGACGGCAAACATGCGGGTACATTAACGGCCGTCCCGCCCCCCTCTCTTCTCTCCACTCTCTCATTCCTCCCCAATCACACCCGCGCCACCGCCGCCGACCCTGTCTGCCGTAGCTGACCGCCCCGCCCCCCGCACCCCTCCCCTGCGGCCCCCCAACCTCCACCGCAGCCCCGCCGCCCCTTCCACGTCGCCCCCTCCCCCGCCCCTTCCCTCTCCGTCACAATCCCCCACACACACCGGCCCGCGCCGCCGACCCCGTCCAGCGTAGCCGGCCGCCCCGCTGCCCTGCACCCCTCCCCGACCTCCACCACGGCCCCGTCGCCTCTTCCGCGTCGGGCAGCCGCGCCCTGGCCGTCCCCGCCCCGTCGTCGTCCCTACCGCGGCCGTCCGGCCTCCCCCTCCACCGGGTCGCTGCCTCCTCCAGCGGCCGCCGCAGCCGTTCGGCCTCCCCCTCCACCAGGTGAGATCCTCCCCCTTTTTTGTTTAATTAGTTTCTTTTTGTTTCTTTTAGTTTAGTTTATGTTTTAGTTATAGTTTTAGTTTAGTTTTAGTTTAGTTTATTTTAGATTAGTTTTAGTTTAGTTTATTTTAGTTTATTTTAGATTAGTATTAGTTTTAGTTTATTTTATTTTAGTTTATTTTAGATTAGTTTTAGTTTTATTTTAGAAGGAGAGGAGGGAGGAACAGGAGGAGGGAGAAGAAGAAGAAAGAAGAAAAGAAGAAGAACAGGAAAAAGGAGAAGAAGAAGATGATGATGAAGAAGAAGAAGAAGCAGAGGAGCAGGAGGAGGAGAAGGAGAAAAAATAAGAAGAAGAAGAAGAAGAAGAAGAAGAAGAAGAAGAAGAAGAAGAAGAAGAAGAAGAAGAAGAAGAAGACGAAGAAGAAGAAGAAAGAGGAGAGGAGGAGGAGGAGGAGGAGGAGGAGGAGAAGAAGAAAGAGGAGAGGAGAAGAAGAAGAAGAAGAGAAGAAGAAAAGGAAAAAATAGACCCCGACCCAACCCCCGACACCGATCGACGTCCCGACACCTCGGCACGATACCCCGACCCCGACCCCCGACCCTAGACACCCTGACACCACACCCTGACCCCGACCCCGACCAACACCCTGACAACACACCCCGACCCCGACCCTGAGCCCGACACCCTAACACCCCGACCCCGACACGACACCCCAACAGCTGACACCCCGACCACCGACACCCTGACACCACACCCACCCTCACCCCGACCCCCGACACCCTGACACCACACCCCGACCCCATATATATTTGTGTTGATCGGGTGTATTTTTATTATGGTCATGATTATGATACACTTAAATTATATACATATTATTATGTTCATGTCAGGTATCCAAATCTTTTTATGTTATACTAATTTCGTTTACTTTTTGTCATTGCAGGTGTTGACAGGATGGTGGGCAAGGGTCCAGAGTGCCCCGATCTTCCTGCGAGCGCTACTGGGAGGGGTGGTTCCATTATTCCAGCCCAGCCCCTCCGGAGAGTGCTGCTAGACAGTATGCAGACAACTGCGGCAGGTGCTTCTTCCTCGGCTGGGAGAGGTCGGGGGAGGACGAAGAAGCCTGCTAGAGGTGGACGTGGCAGCGGGAGAGGTAGGAAGGCTATTACGCCTTCCTCGCCACCACCCTCACCTCATTCACCCGACCACATGAGTGCTCCATCTGAGGTGTACCCGTCTCGGACTCCGGTCCATGAGCCTCCGATCGCTGATCCTTCCCCCCACCAGACTCGGATCACCGATCCTTCGCCCCACGAGAGTCCAGTCCCAGAGTCTTTGTCTCAGAAGACTCCGGTCATGGGGTCTTTGTCCCAGACGACTCCGGTCACGGGGTCTTTGGTCCACAAGACTCCGGAGGCTAGTGGCCCGGAGGATGGTAGCGAGGACACCTTTTCAGATGATAGCTACAGTGACGACAAGCTAGTTGAGAAGGGCAAGAAGTTCTACAAGCGTGGCTCTACAAAGCTCCCGCCCATGCCGACGACCCCTGACCAGAGGTGGTTGACTGCGCCTAGACAGTTGAAGTAAGTGCATTTAATATTTTTTAACCTTTTGCCTTCATGTTCCTTCAAATTAATATCTAATGCATTTGCCTTGTCATACTACAGGGGCTGGGTACGCCCCCGTGGTGCCCGTAGGCCCAACCAGGTCCTTGATGTGCTTTGCCAGCAACACTTCCCTGGGTGGGTCACGTTGCCCAGTGAGGGTCAGGTTCCGTAGCTAGCACTGACCTGGGAGCTGCACTCGGTTGCCCTGGTCTTGCCGGAGGAGAGGGTCAACGGTGTCTTGTGCGAGACGGTGGCCGACATCGTGTTCCGTCGGTTTTGGGTAATTTCTCCTTTGCGGAATTAAAAATCATCACTACCTAGTGATTGTATTAATCAGTGTTGTCTTGTTTGATTGCAGACCTTCTATAGGGTTTCAGAGGGAGAGAAGGAGGTCGCGTGTATGGTTGTCGAAAACGAGTGCAAGCGCCTACTTCAGAACTTAAGGCATGAGGCTCGGGTGCAGGCCGTTCGAGACTACTACGCCTCGAAGGGTGTTAGGAGGGGCAAGCAGAAGTGTCGCCGGAAGTTTCTGAGTAAGGAGAAGTACATGCAGGTAATTACCTATTCTTAAGGCGTTGAACTTAGTTTTCTTGAGTATGGTTCGTAGGCGTAGCGCTGAAATTTCTCTTGACTCAGTTAGGTGTCCCCGAGATGGTGTGTGGATACGATGAACTGTTGGGAGGCGTTGGTGGATGCGTGGTACTCTCCCCAATGGAAAGTCAAACACCAAAGGGCCAAGGATAAGCGCACCAAATGGAAGGTGTGCCACACCATCAAGGGAGCCCCAACCTGTTTGAGTACGGGAATAACTGGGTATGTGGTTTGCTACATGATTCATGCAATTCATTCTTCATGCTAGCATTTATCCCTTCCAAAATGACTTAATATGCTATCACTACTAGGGAAAAGCCTAGCAGCAGCGAGGGTTTTGGGCCTCTCAGTAGCGCGGGTGTCGGTGCTACTAATAAGGCGCTACAGCTAACGTATAGCAGTAGCGCCTTTTGCCCCACGCTACTGCTATACATGAATAGTTGTAGCGCTCTTTGGGAAAGGGCGCTACTGATATTATCTGCAATGCTGTTTGCTGGGACGCGCTACTGGTAAGGAGGCGCTATTGCTAAATTTCCCCCCTCGCTACTACTAGTTTATTTATTAGTTTTTTTCCTGCATATTTGTTTTGTATTTGAATAGGCTTTATACAATAATCTTTAGCATATCATACACATACAAATGTAATCATAGCATATACATACAATTAGTCTCATCAAATCATGTCATCATCATAATCATCATCCAACACAAAGTGGTCTCTCGTCATCATCTCGAAAATAGCGATACAAGTCTCGATTACTTGCAAATACATCGTCATCCATCTAAACAATTGATATACGCGAGAAGAGCTGTCACTTTGAGAACATGAGTTCGTATCCCTCTCTCGCATTAGCGTTAACCTAAACTAACTACTGCCTGTCGGTCGGAAACCGGTACACCTGGGCGGCCTGACACTCCGGCCACTTGTCGTATATATACTCCTGGCGTAGCACTTCTTCGCCATCTATGATCTATGCACCTGCATCATCACATGAGTCGATGATATGCAACATATATAGTTGAGCAACAGAAAGAGACACACTTGGAAAAAATAGAAACAACATATCATAAGCATAAATCAAAGTTCATCGTACCCCAAAATGCCCTAACTAGAGTGATTTTCGCTAGTCGAGGAGGAGGACAGTTTAGTTACATCACAAATAATGTTGACTCCTTCCTGGTGCGGCAAATCACGGGCACTCAATATGTCCTAGTTTGTAGCACAAGTCATGCCGAAATTCACGAAAAATTTCGGCATGACCTTTGCTAAAAAGTGGACAAATCGAGAACCTGAAATTTGCCGGAAGAGAAATGAATCAACATTCCGGCAAAACATAGGCCACTCAGCATCATTCCCTGGAAATAGTGTTCAAATAACCCTCTTCGACACCGCAACACATGTCCAGATATACACGAGCAACCACATGTCCAAATTTCACAAGCTAATTCAAAAACAAAGTGTAGAAGAAAATTCATTTAACTACTAATAGAACAAAATTCAGTTAACTTTAGTTCTCTATAATAATGAAAGGGAAAAAATTCAGTTAACTACTAATTTCATTAATTTAGGTTATTCATTTAACATCACCTAATTAACCTACTGTACCACTACTACTAGCAGCACTACTAAACTAATTAACCTAGCAAAACTCTACTGCCCTAACTAAAAAACATCTAATTAACATCTACTAGTACCACTATTGCCCTAACCTAATTAACATCTACTAGTATCACTATATACTATACAAGCAACATCTACCCTAATTAAACCCTACTGCCCTAACTAACTTTTGCTGTAAACCAAATTTTTTGCTCTAAACTAATTTTTGCTCTAACATCTACTACTTAACATCCTTTGCTCTAAACTAAATTTTTTGCTATAAACAAACTTTTTCTCTACTAATTTTTTTCTCCAAAATGCAGAGAGAGATGGGTGGGGGGAGGGGTGGGGGACTTACAGAGAGGGGAGAGACGGTGGCGGGGAGGTGCTCGGTGACGGAGGCAGGGGCGGAGAGGGCGGGCTCGGGCACTGGCAACGGCGGTCCTGGGCGGGCTCGGGCGGCGGTGAGGTGGAGGGCGCCGACGGTGACGTCGAGGGCGGTCTCGAGCGGCGGCGGTGAGGCTGAGGGCGGCCTCGGGCGGCGGCGGTGAGGATGGCGACGGCCCCGGGGGAGACGGTGAGGTTGCGGGCGTCCACGCCGGCAGGAGACGTCGGCGAAGTGGGGCGACGGCGAATTGGGGAGACGGCGGCGAGGGCGAGGGATTTGGGGAAGAAGAGGTGGCCGGGGGCGGGGGGGAACCGCTGTGTAAGTGAAACGTAACGGTAGCACGTTTCCGAAAACGCGCTATAGCTAAGTTAGCTATAGCATGTTTCCTGAAACCCGCTACTGCTATTCCTTTCTCCTTTTCCCTTTTTTCTTTTATTTTTATTTACATTTTATTTTTTCCTTTCTCCCTTTTCTATTTCTTTCATTTTCATTTACTTTTCTACTTGTTTTTCACTTTATTTTATTTCCGGTAGCAGCAGCGCCTTACACGTAAGCGCGCTATAGCTAAGGAGAGTAGCAGTAGCGCTGGGCCAGTATACGCGCTACTGCTAGGTTGGGCTAGCCATGCGTGCCCAGTTCAAACATAGCAGCAGCGCTTTTCGCTAGTACGCGCTACTGCAAAAGTCATAGCAGTAGCGCGGTTTATTTACGCGGGCTGCTACTAAGTAGCAGTAGCGTTTGATTTTGTACAGCGCTACTGGTAAGATTCTGTGTATAGGCTTTTCCCTAGTAGTGTATAGTTAGCTCTAAAATGACATAATAACCTTGGATAGCTCAATAATGACATAATTAGCATAATCTGGTCAAAAATGGCATAATAGTCTTGGTTACATCGAAAATGACCTATACTTAGCTTATTTTCGTCGAAAATGACATAATAACCTTTCTTAGCTCCAAAATGACATATTTACATAGCAATATCATTCTTCATGCTAGATTGAGCCCTTAACTAATATTTTGTTCCTCTCTCTCAGGCGCACTACCACAAGAAGCCTGTGCCAGGTCTGTTCGACCTCTATGGCATGGCCATATGGCCCCGTACAAGAAGGCCAAGCCATTCACTGAGTCTGACCTAGATGATCCAGAGAGCTTCACCAACAAGACCTCCCACCACAAGCTTGTGAGGTACAGAGACGAGGGGAAGGCGAGGAAAGGGGAGGAATTTAACCCGAGACAGGATCCTTTTGATACAGAGCTGGTGATGATATCTAGTGGCGGGAGGTCCCATGGCTCTCAAGCCATTGGTGATGGACTGATACGTTGTCCTAAGACTCTCCCACAGATCAAGAAGCACCTGAGTAGCTCTGATCCTAAGATAACGCCTTGTGCACGGCCCGCAAAGATCGCCATGGCGGTTAGTTATACAGGCTCTCTCACCTTTCCTCCATTAGATTGTGTGTGCGTCCGTCGATGATTACAATGCTAACGAGTGGTGTGTTTGTAACATCCCAAATTTTCAATTTGGAATGTTATACACTAGATCATCATTGCATACCATATTTATTGCATTTTGGTTGATCCTAGAAATTTTTTGCAACTCAAGGACCCTCGGAGAGAGTTTGGGATTTCGTTATTTTCATATTTGAGTTGTCTCAAATTTTGAAAATAGGATCATTTGATTTTATTTATTTTATCTTCAATAATTTCTATTACAAAAATATGAGACAGGGAATAAAATGAATTTCCCAAAATAAAAGAAATATTGAGGATTTAATAAAAAAATCAAATAAGATTTTATTTGGTTTTACTTGCTATTTTATTTGAATTTAGGAAAAATGCTCGTTTTTGAAAATTGCATTTAGGCCCCAAATAAATGTTCATCCTGTGCTGCTTGATTTTAGAAGTCGGGGAAAATTTATTTCGGGATTTTTGGAGTCAGTTTAGTATTTATTTTATTTGTTTTTCTGTGCGTTATTATTTAAAAAAACGCGAACCGACTACGGGCAGTACCCGAGCGGGACTCCGTCCGGGGCAGCCTTTATAAGGCGCCCACCCAAGCCGGCCAGCCCACCAGCGCCCCAGCCCGCCTCGAGCCCCGCGCCGCGCCCTAACCCTAACCCTAGGCCACTGCCGCCGCCGCGCGCCGCCCCGCCGCCTCGCCGCCACCCCGCGTTGCCCCGCCGCCTCGCCGCCGCCCCGCGCCGCCTCGCCGGAGCCGCCCCACCGCCCGCCGGACCCGCTGTCGAGGTAGCCGCCGTCGCCGGCGGTTTTCTTTTTTTTAAAGCCGCGGTTTATTTTTTTTAGATTCGTTTTGTTTCTTTTCATTAGATTGGTTTTTTTCGGTTTATTCTATTTAGCGAGCATTCGCTTGTTCGTTCGTTTTAACGAACGTGTTCGTTGTTTTGATCCAGTTAACGAACATTCGTTCGTTAAACTGTTCGTCGTTTTTCTTTTTCTCGGATTAAATCCGCGATTTTTCTGATCGCGATTTCTGATCCGATTTTCGTTCTAGTATAACTTCTCGCTCGTTTATCGGAATCAGGCGATTCAAGCGCCTGGAGTTTTGTCTCGAAACCCTTTTTCCGTTTAACCAACTCAAACAAATTTTTGACACTGTAAAAATTGCCCTAGATCCAGAATAGTAAACGAAGTCTGTTTCTTTTGCCGTTTGTCTTTCGTTGCTTCGTTCGATTTGATTCTTTTTGCCAACCGGAGTTCTTAAGTTGAACTTTCTGTTTAGATCTCTTATTTTATTTTTACCTGTGCATTAGTTAAGTACTTATTGTATTCTTGTTTGTTTGCGATAGAGTACCCGGAGTGCGCTGGTTGTTACCTCGAATCACTAGGATTCCCGGATCATCAGCAAGGCAAGTAACACTTTGATCATACCTTCTAATACCTAGTTTTATTGCATTAGATCAACCCTTACACACTGCATGATTAGGATCTAATTAAATTGTGGGTTTGGGAAGTAGTTGAGGTAGTACCTATTACCTGTTTATTATCAAACCTTTGGGAGTTACTTCTACGTTTGCTTATTATTGCTATGCTATGCTAGTAGACGTGGATTGGGTGAGTGATATCCATGACAGATGTGAGATTTTAAATCAATGGTATATCTAAGGTGGCAACTTAAATACACATCTGGGTGGATTGAGGTACCTGCACTACTAGGAAAAGGGCTATAGATGGAAATGACACTAATGGCGCACCAGACATGTGGTGCGCCATTAGTATATACTAATGGCGCACCATGTGTTGGTGCGTCATTAGTGTCCAAATACTAATGGCGCACCACATCCACGGTGCGCCATTAGTAACAAATTTTTTTATTTTTTTTCAAAACTAGTAATGGCGCACCAGTGGATAGTGCGCCATTACTAGTTAGTAATGGCGCACCACATCCACGGTGCGCCACTAGTAACTTATTTTCAAAAAAAAATTCCAAATTTTTTTATTTATTTTTTCAAAACTAGTAA
The DNA here is from genome assembly GCF_056163025.1 of Triticum urartu. NCBI lineage: Eukaryota > Viridiplantae > Streptophyta > Magnoliopsida > Poales > Poaceae > Triticum > Triticum urartu. The sequence goes on from NC_141876.1 coordinate 448,101,521, forward strand.
TGGCGCACCAGTGGGCAGTGCACCATTACTAAGTTTTCTTTTAAAAAATTCAGAATTTGTTTTATTGTTTTTTCAAAACTAGTAATGGCGCACCGTGGGTGTGGTGCGCCATTACTAGTTTAACTAGTAATGGCGCACCACTCCCACGGTGCGCCATTACTAACTTGGCCCAAAACGTAAAGAATGCACCCCCACCCCCCCATGGACCGCCTTTTCAGTTTAAAAAGAAATAAAAGAAAATGATGGAAATGTCAAAAAATTAAAAGAAATAAAGTTTCCTATGTGATATGTGGTCTAGTTGTTGGGAAAATTTACAAATATGAATTTTGACTTTATTTGCAAAATCTCTCTGAAATTTGAAAATGGGCATAACTTTTGCATACGAACTCGGATTAAAAAGTTCTCTATATGAAAAATCATCTACTCGAAAAGTTCTCTATATGAACCCCATTAAACATTTTCAAAATCCCCAAAAACCTTACAGAAAAAAGTTACGGGGCTTTTAAGATCCGGAGGCAAAAAAATTCAAAAAATTTCAAACTTACTAGTGGGTTTCAAAAAAAAATTGAATTATTTTTCAAAATATGATACGTAATATGACCGGGAAGTTTGAAATATTTTTTCAAAATTTCATCATACTCATGAACATGAACAAAGTCCTAGACATCAGCAAGGTTTAATAGATTGATATGATAGATATATCAACAAGTGCCTGTGAAGTGAGGTGGTGCTAGGGTTGGATAGAACTATGAAGTTAAGCGTGCTTGGGCTGGAGTAGTGTGAGGATGGGTGACCTTTTGGGAAGTTTGACCACAGAGTGCGATTTGACAGGAGATTAAGCCATAGTGACCCGAGATTAAGAAAAAATAAAAAAAACTTTGAATTTTTTTTTAAAAAAATTGAAAAAATTTGAAAAAAAATTATTACTAATGGCGCACTTCTAGGTGGTGCGCCATTACCAAGTCAGATAGTAATGGCGCACCTCTAGGCATACTAATGGCGCACTACTGGTGCGCCATTAGTATCTGGTATACTAATGGCGCACCAGTGGTGCGCCATTAGTAAAAAATACTAGTGGCGTGATACTAATGGCGCACCAGTAGTGCGCCATTAGTAGGCAAAACTGGTGTGCCATTAGTAGGCCTTTTCCTAGTAGTGCTGGGTATTCCAGGATTGCCTGTTTTCTTTTGGACCGCCACCCAGGCTCAAAGGGATCATGAGATTTTCATGCTAGAAACTTCCGTGTGCAGCCACAAGCTATTACGGGCTCTAGCATAGTTGACTAAGTCGTGCGAACTCTTATAGTGGTAGACTACCAGATGTAGGGGATGTATGTGGTACGGTCTACCCATCGTAAGGTGCTAGTGCTTCTGAAAGACTATGTCTCGGTCATCCGTTTCTCAAACACCATGTAGTGCGAGAATCCCAACGGAGGAGATCGAGTCTTGCGGGGAAAAGTGCGCAAACCTCTGCAGAGTGTATAAACTAATCATCTTGAGTATCTAGTACCTGGATTATCATGTGAATCTCAACATGTTACTATAAAATTTAATTTGATGGGTTTGATTAATGAGGTTACTTAATTGGGATTGAGGATGCTGTCAACCATTCTCAATATTCAACAACCACCATAATAGCTAAATAAATTTATTCCTTTGCAGTAGGGAAAAATTGGCTTTACGCAAAACTGTAACCATAGAGCTTTCCACCAGCCAAATATGCATATAGTATAGCTGTTTCATTTCATTACTCTCTATGTGTTACCTTGCCAGCATATTCCATGTACTGACCCGTTTTCGGGCTGCAACGTTAATGTTGCAGACTTTTCAGACGACGATTAAGGAGTTTTAGGTCGTGGTTATATACTCAATGATGCCGTTGGAGTTGATGGACTCACTTATCTTCCAAGCCTTCCGCTGTTATCGTTATTAGATGGCCTTAAGCCATATTTATTGTAATAAGTTCTCTATTGAGACACTCGATGTAATAAGTGTGTGATTGCTACTATGTTATAAATCCTTCAAGTACTGTGTGGTGTCAGCATTACTGATCCAGGGATGACTCCGGAGCATAGAGATTGGACCGTTTGAGGTTTGGTCGCTACAAGATGGTATCAGAGCACACGCTGACTGTAGGACACAACCACTAAGCTAAATACCTAGATCACTACTCACTCTTCTCTTCTGACCTCTCATCTTTTCTACTCTTTAGGATGGCGGATGCAAGGAACAAGTTCACGCAACCGGATGAAGATACACCCTTTGGACGTCACTTGAAGGAAGTCACTAGATACCTGAACATAGGAGTACCAAGCTTCACCGGAACCTACAACGCCACTTTACCTGAAGAAGAGCGCTGGATGATTCAAGTTCAAGTTCCAGGAAGGACGTTCATGCCAGTCACCGAGCCCATAGAGTTTTCCTTTGATGCACCAACTTGGAGTCTAGGAAAGAGCATGGCAGCTCACATCGCCATGGGACGCATTGGAGAAGTCTAGCGCAATGATCTCAAGTATACTATCTACCAGATTTGTGGGCGCCGAGATGAGCACTGGGAGATGATCAGCACCAGAGAGGATAGATCAATTGCAGCTTTTATCCAGGAGTTAAACCAGCACATTCGACGTCAGGAGAACCAAATGTGCGCCGACATGATATACCTGAAGAAGGCAAGGACAAGAATCAAGGAACTGGAGGAAGAACTCAAGGCTACACGTGAAGATTATGAAGAAGAAATTGAAGTATTAGTGGGGAAGAATGACGATCTGATCAAGAAGATTGGAATATTTATGGGAGGCCCTACGCCAGTAGAAGAAGACGAAGAACCCAAGGAGATTCGCCCGGAAGACTACATCATCATCGATGACACCAACTCGGATCCAGATGATAGCGATGATGACTATGTTGATGAAGCTGGAGCAGATATCATGGAGTCTGCAACCGAAGAATATTTCTAGTAGACCACCTCATCAGTAGTAGTAGTCCACCATGTAAATATAGTAGTCTGAGCACTTTTGCGATAGTTAGATCGATTGTATGCCCTTGTGTGATTGAATGAAGTGAATTGTTTGCTTTTGCCTCATGTGCATATGAGTAGTGTTTTCTCTTTAGACCCCGTCTATTCTTAAATCTCATCTTTTCTAAACCCTCAGATGCCTCTGAGTCGTGACCCCGGATTTACCTTTCCACCGGAGCTCACCCAGTTGATCCAGCAGCAGAACACATTGATGCAGTTGCTAGTCCAGAATTAGAATCAGGGGAACAACAACAACAACCCACCACCACCACCACCTGTTGATCACTTAGCCCGTTTTCTTAGGCTGAATCCGCCGGTGTTTTCCAGTAGCACCGAGCCGATAGTAGCAGATGATTGGCTCCGCAAGACAGCTAGAGAGTTGACCACAACAGGATGCACGGATGCGGAGAAGGTGAAGTTTGCCGCACATCAGCTTGAAGGACCCGTAGCATCATGGTGGGAGAATTTCACAGCCACTTTCCCTATCGATACTGTCACATGGGACCATTTTCAGTAGGCTTTTCGAACTACCCATGTTTCAGCAGGAGCTATGGCCATGAAGAAGCGAGAGTTTCGCAACTTGCGGAGGACGGACTGTTGGCCAGTATGTGGAGGACTTTAGTAAATTAGCACATTATGCCCCAGATGACATTGCTACACATGCAGCTAAGCAGGAGAAGTTTCTGGAAGGACTGAATGATGAGTTGAGCATGCAGGGAAGAAGCAGCAAATTGAAAATCGCAAGAGGAAGTATGCACAAGGAAAGTACAATTCAGGACCTCAGCAGAAGCCATGATTTACCCCTAGACCGGGAGGACATTTTCAGCATACCCATGGAGGAGGAAGCTCGCACAATCACAATGGCCCCAGGAATGGTAATGGGAATGGAGGAAGCAACGGCCAGAACCGCACCAACCCATCAACCCCAGCCAAGAAAGACCTGAGCCAAGTCACTTGCTTTAAGTGCCAGAAGACCGGACAATATGCCAATGAATGTCCTGGATCACAAAATGCAAATGGCAATGGAACCTCTGGGAAGAAGCCGAACCCTTTCAACAGGGGACAGGTGAACCACGTTAATGTGGAGGAGGTTGAAGAGCCGCCGGATGCAGTAATCGGTAGGTTTTTGGTTAAGTCATTTACTGCAATCGTTCTTTTCGATACTGGTGCATTGCATTAATACATATCAAGGGGATTTGTGGATAAGTATAAACTCCCAACCCAAGCCCTTAGGTCACCCATGTTAGTAACCTCGCCTGGAGCAGAATATATGGCTAGTCTATGGTGTGGTCGGTTACCATTAAGGATTGGTAACTATGTTTTCCCCTCAGACCTAATAGTATTGGAATCCCAAGGATTGGATGTGATATTAGGCATGGATTGGTTATCAAAGTATGAAGGGAATATTGAATGTGCTAGTAAGTCAATTTTGCTTACCACCCAGAAGGGAGAAGGATCAAGTATGTATCCCGACATGTGCCAAAGAGGACTCAAGTAAATTGCTTAACAGGAGTTGTGCAGGAGGAAGTACCAGTAGTGAAGGATTTCCAGAAGATTTGCCAGGCATGCCACTGGATAGAGATATTGAATTTTTGATTGAGCTATTGCCAGGAATAGGGCCAATATCAAAGAGAACATATAGGATGCCTGCAAAGGATTTGGTGGAAATTAAGAAGCAAATTAAGGAGTTACTGGATAAATGTTATATTCGCCCAAGTTCTTCACCTTGGGGATCGCCAGTAGTTCTAGTGGAGAAGAAGGATGGATCATTAAGGATGGTTGTAGATTATCGAGGATTGAATGAAGTAACCATCAAGAACAAGTACCCACTACCGATGATCAATGATCTGTTTGATTGATTGCAAGGAGCTAAGGTATTTTCCAAGATCGATCTGCGATCAGGATACCACCAGTTGAAGATTCGGGAACAGGATATACCTAAGACAGCTTTTACCACCAGGTATTGGTTGTACGAGTATACCGTTATGTCGTTTGGTCTGACTAACGCACCTGCATATTTTATGAACATGATGAACAAAGTGTTTATGGAGTTCTTGGATAAGTTCGTCGTAGTGTTCATTGATGATATCCTGGTTTACTCAAAGAATGAAGAGGAGCATAAGGAACAATTGCGTTTGGTTCTTGGAAAGCTCAGGGAACATCAACTATATGCCAAGTTTAGCAAATGTGATTTTTGGTTGAAGGAAGTTGGATTTCTCGGACACGTTATATCTGGAGAAGGTATAGTAGTAGATCCCACTAAAGTTGATATTGTGACCAAGTGGGAAGCACCAACCACCGTGGGAGAGATCCGGAGTTTTCTTGGACTCGCAGGATACTACTGGAGGTTTATTGAGAATTTCTCAAAGATTGCGAAGCCTATGACGGAGTTGTTGAAGAAGGATACCAAGTTCATATGGACTGAGGAATGTGAGGCTAGTTTTCAGGAGTTGAAGAAACGTTTGGTTACTTCACCAGTGTTGATTTTGCCAGACCAGACCAAGGATTATGAGGTGTATTGCGACGCTTCACGTCGAGTACTTGGAGCAGTGCTTATGCAAGAAGGGAGAGTTGTTTCATATGCCTCACGACAGCTTAAGCCTCATGAGTTGAATTATGCTACGCATGACTTGGAGTTAGCAGCCGTAGTGCATGCACTGAAGACTTGGAGACATTTTTTGATTGGAAACCATTGCGAAGTGTACACGGATCATAAGAGTCTGAAGCATATTTTCACACAGAAGGAGTTGAACCTCAGACAAAGGAGATGGTTGGAGCTCATCAAGGATTATGATATGAAATTGCATTATCACCCCGGAAAGGCTAATGTAGTAGCTGACGCATTAAGCCGTAAGAGCCATGTCAACACCCTAATTACGGGAGAATTACCAAGGGAGTTAGCCAAAAATCTTCGAGAGTTATGTTTAGAAATAGTCCCGAGAGGCTATGTAGGAGCATTGGAGATTCAGTCTACTTTGATGGATAAGATCAGAGAAGCCCAAAGGACTGACAAGGAGATTGCTTCTATTAAGGAGAAAATTAGCAAAGGAAAAAGCTAAGGGATTTCGTGAGGATGAGCACGATACCTTATGGTTTGAAGACCGTGTCTATGTAACAAATGATTCGGAGATCAGGAAGCTAATTCTGCAAGAGGCCCATGACTCACCATACTCGATTCACCCAGGAAATAACAAGATGTATTTGGATTTGAAGGATATTTTCTGGTAGATCGGAATGAAGAAGGATATTGCGGAGTACGTAGCAGTTTGTGATGTATGTCAGAGAGTGAAGGCAGAGCATCAGAAGCCAGCAGGATTGCTACAACCATTGCCGATACCCGAATGGAAGTGGGATAAGCTAGGCATGGATTTTATTACAGGATTGCCCAGAACATGTTCAGGCTATGACTCGATATGGGTTGTAGTCGATCGTTTGACAAAGGTAGCTCATTTCATTCCAGTGAAGACTACCTATACCAGTGCGAAGTTGGCAAAGATATACATGACCAGGATCGTATTTCTGCATGGAGTTCCAAGGAGTATTGTATCGGATAGAGGAACCCAGTTTACTTCAAAGTTCTGGAATCAGTTGCATGAGACTTTGGGAACCAGACTAGAGTTTAGCACAGCTTTCCACCCGCAGACAGATGGACAGACTGAGAGAGTCAAATAGATCTTGGAGGATATGCTAAGAGCTTGTGCGCTAGATTACAGATCTAGTTGGGATGAGAATTTGCCATATGCAGAGTTCTCTTACAACAACAGCTATCAATCCAGTTTGAAGATGGACCCTTTCGAAGCCCTGTACGGAAGGAGGTGCAGGACCCCATTGTCAAGGGAATAAGTTGGAGATCGCCAGTTGTTTGGACCGGATCTGATAAAGGAATCTGAACAAAAAGTGAAATTAATTCGCGACGGGCTAAAGGTAGCTCAATCCAGGCAGAAGAGTTATGCAGATTCTAAACGCAAGGAGACAGTTTATGAAGTCGGAGACCGAGTTTATCTTCGAGTATCACCACTTCGAGGAGTGAAACGCTTTGGAGTTAAGGGAAAACTAGCGCCACGTTTTGTAGGCCCATACAAAGTGTTGGAATGTATGGGAGAAGTAGCCTACAAGTTGGAATTACCCGAAGGACTGTCAGGAGTTCACGACGTGTTTCATGTACCCTAGTTGAAGAAGTGCCACGCGGAGATGGCTGACATACCACTAAGAGATACGGCACCACTTGAAGCAATTCAGTTGGACAGTGATTTGACTTCTGAGGAGAAACCAGTTAAGATTCTAGAGTATGCCAGTCGAGTCACCCGCAGCAAGGTTATCAAGTTTTGCAAGGTTCAGTGGAGCCACCACACGGAGGATGAAGCCACCTGGGAACAAGAGGAAGATTTGCTGAAGGACCACCCTCACCTATTTTCTAGCCAACCCGAATCTCGAGGGCGAGATTCACCTTAAGGGGTGTAGGTTTGTAACATCCCAAATTTTCAATTTGGGATGTTATACACTAGATCATCATTGCATATCATATTTATTGCATTTTGGTTGATCCTAGAAATTTTTCGCAACTCAAGGACCCTCGGAGAGAGTTGGGGATTTCGTTATTTTCATATTTGAGTTGTCTCAAATTTTGAAAATAGGATCATTTGATTTTATTTATTTTATCTTCAATAATTTCTATTACAAAAATATGAGAGAGGGAATAAAATGACTTTCCCAAAATAAAAGAAATATTGAGGATTTAATAAAAAATCAAATAAGATTTTATTTGATTTTATTTGCTATTTTATTTGAATTTAGGAAAAATGCGTGTTTTTCAAAATTGCATTTAGGCCTCAAATATATGTTCATCCTGTGCGGCTTGATTTTAGAAGCCGGAGAAAATTTATTTCGGGATTTTTGGAGTCCGTTTAGTATTTCTTTTATTTGTTTTTCTGCACGTTATTATTTAAAAAAAACGCGAACCGACTCCGGGCCGTACCCGAGCGGGACTCCGCCCGGGGCAGCCTTTATATGGCGCCCGCCCGAGCCGGCCAGCTCACCAGCGCCCCAACCCGCCTCGAGCCCCGCGGCGTGCCCTAACCCTAACCCTAGGCTGCCGCCGCCGCCGCCGCTGCCGTGCGCCGCCCCGCGTCGCCCCGCCGCCTTGCCGCCGCCCCGCGTTGCCCCACCGCCTCTTCGCCGCCCCGCGCCGCCACCTCGCCGCCTCGCCGGAGCCGCCCCGCCGCCCGCCGAACCAGCCGTCGAGGTAACCGCCGTCGCCACCGCCCGTTTTTTTAAAGCCGCGGTTATATTTTTTAGATTCGTTTTGTTTTTTTATTAGATCGGTTATTTTTCGGTTTATTCTATTTAGTGAGCGTTCGCTCGTTCGTTCGTTTTAACGAACGTGTTCGTCGTTTAGATCCAATTAATGAACGTTCGTTCGTTAAACTGTTCGTCGTTTTTCTTTTTCTCGGATGAAATTCGCGATTTTTCTGATCGCGATTTCTGATCCGATTTTCGTTCTAGTATAACTTCTCGCTCGTTTATCGGAATCAGGCGATTCAAGCGCCTGGAGTTTCGTCTCAAAACCCTCTTTCTGTTTAACCAACTCAAACAAGTTTTTGCCGCTGTAAAAATTGCCCTAGATCCAGAATAGTAAACGAAGTATGTTTCTTTTGCTGTTTGTCTTTCGTTGCTTCGTTCGATTTGATTCTTTTTGCCAACTGGAGTTCTTAAGTTGAACTTTCTGGTTAGATCTCTTATTTGAGTTTTACCTGTGCATTAGTTCAGTACTTATTGTATGCTTGTTTGTTTGCGATAGAGTACCCAGAGTGCGGCACTTGTTACCTCGAATCACTAGGTTTCCCGGATCATCAGCAAGGCAAGTAACACTTTGATCATACCTTCTACTACCTAGTTTCATTGCATTAGATCAACCCTTACACATTGCATGATTAGGATATAATTAAATTGTGGGTTTGGGAAGTAGTTGAGGTAGTACCTATTACCTGTTTATTATCAAACCTTTGGGAGTTACTTCTACGTTTGCTTATTATTGCTATGTTATGCTAGTAGAGGTTGATTGGGTGAGTGATATCCATGACATATGTGAGATTTTTAAATCAATGGTTTATCTAAGGTGGCAACTTAAATACACATCTGGGTGGATTGAGGTACCTGGGTATTCCAGGATTGCCTGTTTTCTTTTGGACCGCCACCTAGGCTTAAAGGGATCATGAGATTTTCATGCTAGAAACTTCTATGTGTAGCCACAAGCTATTATGGGCTCTAGCATAGTTGACTAAGTCGTGCGAACTCTTACAGTGGTAGACTAGCAGATGTAGGGGATGTAGGTGTTACGGTCTACCCATCGTAAGGTGCTAGCACTTCTGAAAGACTATGTATCGGTCATCCGTTTCTCAAACACCATGTAGTGCGAGAATCCCAACGGAGGAGATCGAGTCTTGTGGGGAAATGTGCGCAAACCTCTGCAGAGTGTATAAGCTAATCATGGTTAGCCGTGTCCCCGGTTATGGACATCTTGAGTATCTAGTACCTGGATTATCATGTGAATCTCAACATGTTACTATAAAATTTAATTTGATGGGTTTGATTAATGAGGTTACTTAATTGGGATTGAGGATGTTGTCAACCATTCTCAATGTTCAAAAACCACCATAATAGCTAAATAAATTTATTCCTTTGCAGTAGGGAAAAATTGTCTTTACGCAAAACTGTAACCATAGAGCTTTCCACCAGCCAAATATGCATATAGTATAGCTGTTTCATTCCATTACTCTCTATGTGTTACCTTGCCAGCATATTCCATGTGCTGACCCATTTTCGGGCTGCAACATTAATGTTGCAGACTTTTCAGACGATGATTAAGGAGTTTTAGGTCGTGGTTCTATACTCAGTGATGCCGTTGGAGTTGATGGACTCACTTATCTTCCAAGCCTTCCGCTGTTATCGTTATTACATGGCCTTAAGCCATATTTATTGTAATAAGTTCTCTATTGAGGCACTCGATGCACTAAGTGTGTGATTGCTACTCTATTATAAATCCTTCAAGTACTGTGTGGTGTCAGCATTACTGATCCAGGGATGACACCGGAGCACAGAGATTGGACCGTTTGAGGTCTGGTCGCTACAGTGTTGCAGGCTATTGTTGAGAAAGAGAGATTGAAGACGAAGGAGCTTGTGGAGGAGGAAAAAAGGGAGGCACAAAGGGAGGTGGGGGAGAGGGAGAGGGAGAGGGAGATGGAGGAGAGGACGGCTAAGCTTTTGGAGGAACACTGGTTGCCTATTTGGTCACTTTGTCGTCTGCCAGTGGACGGCAAAGATTAAAATCAATTTGCCGTCCGCCAGCGGACGGCATAGCTGGCCACGTGGCAGCTTCCCAATACTGCCTAGCTGAACTCTTTGCCATCTGTCAGTGGACGGGAAAGAGCTTTGACGCTTCGCCGTCCGCTGGCAGACGGCGAAGAGCGTCGTTAACCCCCTAACGGCTCTCATGCCACCGCACTACCGTTAGTTGTCTTTGCCGTCTACTGGCCTCGGATGGCAGACGGCAAAATCCTTTGCTATCCATTTGCATGAAGCGGACGGAAAAGATGGCCTTTGCTAGCAGGTGTTCATCCGGACATCTTGCCGTCCACTGGCAGACGGCAAAGAAGTTTGCCGTCCGTGATCCATGCCTTTGCCGTCCGCCATGGCAGACGGCAAAGAAGCTGATTCCAGTAGTCATAGAGGCAATCATGTATGGTGATATTTCTTATGTGTTTATGAATAAATATAGTCTTGGACATTATCAATGATGTGTATCAGCAAGTACGTGACTTGTTTGTGGGAACATGCAACTTATGATGAACGTCCTAAAAGGTCCTTGGTCGAAAGGGCTCTGTGGACGCGCAACCGACTAGACTAGCATATGACACGGTCTCACTAGCCATGGAGCATTGGATGCTAACCGGATAATATGGACTCGGACGTCGGATCCGAGTTGAGATAAGGTCCGAGTCGGACAGACCAAACTGTGAGACGCAGTGATATGTCATCTGTGAGTCTCTAGTACATCATACGTTCTATGTCCTAAGACCTGAGCTGACGCATGTACTCGGGATGGTGTCAGACCTTCTTTGGGCCAGCCAAATGCTACTCCATGACTGGGTAGTTACAAAGGTAGGTTTCAGGCTTGTCCAGACCCATGCTACGAGACATGGTCGAGCAAGATGGTGTTTGCCCCTCCGATCATGCGAGATATACTCTGGGCCCCCGCGTGTGATCTGACCAAGATAAGCATGGCCATGCGATTACGATTATGAGATAATCCAGTTTGTGGCCGACATCACTGGAACGAGAAAGAGGTCGGGCTAGCACAAGGATGAAAGACTCGCCATGAGCCCGACAATATATATCGTGTGGCAAAGGGAACAGATGTGTGATGTATAGGTTCGCCTAACTAGCTTCATCAGACACTTGGAGTCGGCACACTTTGCTAGAGGCCGCTACCGACCAGCTGAGTCGGATGTGATATGACTCGTGACCAAGTGAACGATAACCTAAGTGGTCGCGCGCTTAAGGGGAGGAACCTGTGAGGCTCGGTCCGAATCCACGAGTCAGAAGTGATCCTACTCGGACTCGGATCCAGGCCGAACAGATTTTGGGCTTTAGGGTCTGTGCGAGGCCCAAATGTTGAGCCCGCGACGGATGCCTATATAAAGTGGGGGTGCGGCACAGTCATGAGATTGATTGCTTCGGCACTGTGACTAGGGTTTGCATGTGTTGTGAATGGCCACCTCCACTCGCGGCCGACTATGTGATTGGACCTAGCAGTCCGTTGCACGGTGTTCCTCCTGCATGCGTGTATACCGTTAGAGGCGGTGCACTTGCGCCGCTCCGGTGAACCTGTAGGTGGGAACCGACGACCGGTTGTTCAAGGGAGATCGGACGAGGAGGAGACGATCCACGCGGACGCGCTACCCCAACTCTTATTCCACTGCACGACACTATGCATCTATTGGTAACGATCTGTGATCCATCTCCCATAGCATGTTCATGTTGTTCTGTGCGTAGGAATTTTTTAATTTGTAGTCAACGCACCCTACCGTAGAACCCAACACCCATTGTCATAACCACGTTGATTTTCGGCAACAATCCAAGAATAATGTTGATTAACATTATTAAATACTTATTGAATTAGATCTAGAATTGGGACTTCCTTTTTAAGATTTTCATCAAAGATATTATTGTCCCCAAGCAAATGTCTTAATGCATAATCACTATTGTAAATAATTTCATCTATTACAGGCTTTTCACGATTCATACCATAAAAATCAAAGATTTCCCTAGCTTCCCATATTATGTAGTCAAATTCATTCATAAGAACGAGAGTGGCTAACTTTTTAGCTTTTGGATTCTTTATAACGAGAATCTCAAAAAACAATCTTTGCAAAGTAGGATGAGTATGTATAAATTTACTTTTGAGTTTCAGAACTAGTGTTGAAATAGCATCCGCATAAGATCTAGTAGTTCTAAGTATAGGAGCATCATCAAGACTTAGATTCCCACACAATTGAAAAAATCTTGGATATGTTCCTTTCCCATAACATTCCCTTGCCCCAAGATAAAAGTTTTAGCATCCAGATTGCCCGTACGTCCAATCTTAGGAGTTAGGCCATCATATGTTGATGCCATACCGAAGTCACTCATGGTTGCAAGCAAAGGATAGATCCAACGAGAAAATGGTAAACGAAAAAGAGGGACGAATAAAACGGCAAATTTTTGTGAAGTGGGGGAGAGGAAAACGTGAGGCAAATGACAATTAATGTAAATTGCCAGGAGATGATATTTGTGATCAGGAACCTGGTATATGTTGAAGATCCTCCCCAGCAATGGCGCCAGGAATTCCTTTTGATGACGCTTGAAGCTACGTTGGTATTTCCCCAAAGAGGAAGGGATGATGCAGCACAACAGCGGTAGGTATTTCCCTCAGATATGAAATCAAGGTTATTGAACCAATAGGAGAAGCAACACAACGTAAACAGCACCTGCACACAAATAACAAATACTCGCAACCCGATGTGTAAAATGGGTTACCAATCCCTTTCGGGTAACGGTGCCATAAATTGGCAAACGGACATGAGAGAGTTGTAAATATTGGTAAGGACAGGATCGCTACACCACCACCACATTCTTATTCATCACCAAAAGAGAATTAATTATCGGGTATGGGCACTCCCCATGGCTTCCGCCAAGCTCGGTGGAGATGCCCTGGTATCGTATCATCCCCACTATCTTTTTCCTTTACTTATTTTAGTTCGATCCTTTCAATCCTTTCTTTCCGAAAGTTAGCTTAGTGATCTATCCTTGTAATCGTGTGTGAGATATATAATAAAGTTTATTTGAGTTTTTGCTTTCTTTATTTTCATGTTGCAATTAAAAGAAAGGAAATAAATAAAAATAAAGGAAATAAATGAAAGAAAGGAAATAAATGAAAAATTATCATATGCTAATCTTATGGTAGGTGATGACACCACATAAGGAAAAATATAAGTAGAAAATTTTATTAGAGATTAACAAACATAGCATTAGTCAATGATGCAACTCATGAAAGAATTGATAAGGGAAGAGAAGATACACATATAAATATACTATCCTAGAAATCTTTTGTGATTGTGAGCCCTCATTAAAATATTATATGCCAAAATTGTTAATGTTGGACAAGGAAGACAACCTAATGGTTCATGTTTGTTTATATTCACATAGAAGTCATATTGTCATAGATCCTTTAACATGTGGTGCTTGCCCCCTACCTTTGCTAGCCAAAAATTCCGCACTAAGTAGAGATACTACTTGTGCATCCAAAAACCCTTAAACCCAAATCTTATTTTCAAGAGTCCACCATACCTACCTAGGGATTGAGAAAGATCCCTCAAGTAAGTTGTCATCGGTGCAAAAAGGCAATAAAAATTGCTTCAAAAAGTGTGAGATCACTTAGTGTAAGAGAAAATTTAGCATTGCACAAACTTGTGATGGTGAAGAATAAAACCGACAGACTGCATAATAAAGGCTGCTATCACAAGGGGCAACACAATGTGACATTCTTTTGCATTAAGGGGTTGAGCATACAAACAAAGAAGCGCATGGCTACCTCTGCTTCCCTCTGCGAAGGGCCTATCTTTTACTTGTATGTATTTACTTTTATGCAAAGAGACAAAGTTTTCCCTCTATTCCTTTTTATTTTTCTCCTTTGGCAAGAATCATGTGGTCAGGAAAGATCTAGGCATATATGTCTAGCTGAATATAGATAGCATGAACTATTATTGTTGACATCACCCTTGAGGTGAATACGTTGGGAGGCGAAACTACAAGCCCCTATCTTTCTATGTGTCCGGTTGAAACGGTTTGCTCATGTGTACGCGGTGAGTGTTAGCAATCATGGAAGACTATATGATGGTTGAGTATGTGGACTTGCCTAAAGGCTCCGCCACGTGACTCTTCCTGAAAAGATGATGAATTGTGGTTGCAAAGTTGACTGAGAACATAGTTTGTTGGTTTCTAATAGAATTTTTTCTTTATACTTCAATAGTGTGATGAATTATCACTTATTCATGACAAGTCTATGATAAAAGTCTTATGTTTAAGTTTGTGTCTGTTATAATAATAAACATGATGCTTGTATGTCCATATTTTATTTTTATCGACACCTCTCTCTCTTCTCTCTCTCTAAGAATGTGGACATGTTTTTCGATTTGGGTTTTCTCTTGAGGACAAGCGAGGTCTAAGCTTGGGGGAGTTGATACGTCCATTTTGCATCATGTTTTCCTACTGTTATTTATGATGTTTTTATCCATAATAATGATTTTTGGAGTAATTCTCATGCCTTTTATATCATGATATGCAAGGTATACACAAAGAGGGAGAATTCCGGCAGCTGGAAATCTGGACCTGGAAAAGATACATCAAGCTACCTATTATGCACAACTCCAAACAAGCTGAAACATAACAGAGATATTTTTTGTAATATATGAAGAATATTGGAGCAAATGAGTATCAGAGGAGGCCCACCGGGTGGGCACAACCCACCTGGGCGCGCCAGGGAGCCCAGGCGCGCCCTAGTGGGTCGTGCTCACCCAGGCCCACCTCTGGTGCCCATCTTCTGGTATATAACTCATTTTGACCTAGAAAAAAAATAAGGAAAGGACTTTCGGGATGGAGCACCGCCGTCTCGAGGCGGAACTTGGGTAGGAGCACTTTTGCCCTCTGGCGGAGCGATTCCGCCGGGGGAACTTCCCTCCCGGAGGGGGAAATCATTGTCATCATCATCACCAACAACTCTCCCATCTTGGGGAGGGCAATCTCCATCAACATCTTCAACAACACCATCTCATCTGAAACCCTAGTTCATCTCTTGTGTTCAGTCTTGTTACCGGAACTATAGATTGGTGCTTGTGGGTGACTAGTAGTGTTGATTACATCTTGTAGTTGATTACTATATGGTTTATTTGGTGGAAGATTATATGTTCAGATATAATATGCTATTTAATACCCCTCTGATCTTGAATATGATTATCATTTGTGAGTAGTTAATTTTGTTCTTCAGGTCACGGGAGAAATCACGTTGGAAGTAATCATGTGAACTTGATATGTGTTCGATATTTTGATAGTATGTTGTGATTCCTGAGGGAGTCCTGGACTAAGGGGTCCCCAGGCGTCCGGCCTGTTATCCACGGGCCGGACTGATGGGCTATGAAGACATGAAGACTGAAGATTGTACCTGTGTCAGGATTGGACTCTCCTTGGCGTGGAAGGCAAGCTTGGCAACCGATGATGAAGATTCTTTCTTATGTAGCCGACCCTATGTAAACCCGAGATCCCCCCGGTGTCTATATAAACCGGAGGGGTTAGTCTGGAAAGGATATATTCATGACCATAGTCATATAGGCTAGGATTATAGGGTTTAGCCATCTCGATCTCGTGGTAGATCAACTCTTGTAACACTCATACTCATCAATATCAATCAAGCAGGATGTAGGGTATTACCTCCATAGAGAGGGCCTAAACCTGGGTAAACATCGTGTCCCCTGTCTCCTGTTACCATCGATCCTAGACACACAGTTCGGGACCCCCTACCCGAGATCCGCCGGTTTTGACACCAACATTGTTGCTTTCATTGAGAGTTCCACTGTGCCGTCAACAAAAGGTTCGATGGCCGCTTCAATCGTCTATAGCGATGCTGTCCAGGGAGAAACCTTCCTCCCCGGACAGATTTTTGTGTTCAGCGACTTTGTACTACGAGCCAACTCGCTTGGCCATCTGGAGCAGATCGATAGTTATGCCCTGGCCACCAGGTCAGATTTGGAAGCTTGAACTACGTCACGGATATCCGCGGAGACTTGATCTTCAATGGATTTGAGACCGCAGCGATCGCTCCCCCTCGATGTGATGAACGTGACTTAAATCTGCCATCAGACCAGATTCAGGAGATGGCTCTTGTTGCTGCAATGGCCTTTGAACCAGACTAGATCGTGTCGTTCGAGGCCACAGAGCCGCGGCACTAGAGCCGCACGTAGACTTGATACCCAACAATATTTGCGCCAACGGAACTCCGGACTCGTCTCCAGCTATAATTTTCGGATCATGGACGGTTGTGGACCCCGAGCTAGATCGGTTATCGATCTTCGAATTCAGCGCCGCAAACGTTTTTCAGTACTCACCTTTGGGCGATGTGCTAAACTCTTTAAAGAATTTGTCCTTGGAGAAGGACTCACCACCGAACTATGTTCGGTTCGAGCCAGAGACTGATAACGGGGAATTTTGCTTCCCACCCGCCACCCACTTCATAGCCACTGTCGATGACTTAACCGACATGCTTGATTACAACTCCGAAGACATCGCCGGTATGGACGACGATGCCGACATGGAGCAGGACCAAGACCCGCCATTTACTGGACGTCGGACAGCCACCTCTTCATATGATGTGTACATGGTCGACACACCAAAAGAAGCTAGCGACGATGACAAAGGGGATCCAGACGCGAATAAACCTTCTGAGACACAGTCCAAGTGTCGGCGGCCTAAGCGCCGTTCTAAGCCTCGTCGCTCAAAAGATGACAACACTCGCACCAGAGAAAATGGTACTCCGGGCGACGCGGACAACAATAAAGACCATGTTGGAGCTGGGTCCGAACAGGAGGAACAAGACAACGGACAAGATGACCCTGATAAACAGGCCATGCCCAATAACTCGGATGATGATAGTTATCGTCCAGTCTCCGAAGATGAGGAGAGCCTCGGTAGCGAAGATTTCATCGTGCCTGAGGCACCCCTAGAGTAGGAACGCTTCAAGCGCCAGCTAATAGCTATGAACAGAAGCCTGAAAAAGAAGCAGTAGCAGCTCTGGGCTGATCAAGACCTGCTCATCGACAGGTGGACTGATGTCCTGGCAGCCGAAGAATACGGCCTCGAGCGTCTAGTCAAGAGTTACCGAAAGCGCAGACTGCTACCCCAGTTCAATGAGGAAGCACCGGACCCCATACCTCCCTCATGCAACGCGTACCGACCACCACGTGGTCAGGATAGTACGGCAGACCTACCACCCCACGGTTGAGATAAAACGACAACTCAGGACGAACCCGCCCCACCGCTTCGCAAAAATAGGGACATAACAGCTCGGGACCATACACACGACCTTCGGCGGGATCTCAACAATAGAGCAGGACACACCAGATCAATCTATGGATCGCGAGTGAAGGAAATATGCCCTAGAGGCAATAATAAATTTATTATTTATTTCCTTATTTCATGATAAATTTTTCTTATTCATGCTAGAATTGTATTAACCGGAAACATGGTACATGTGTGAATACATAGACAAACATAGTGTCACTAGTATGCCTCTACTTGACTAGCTCGTTGATCAAAGATGGTTGTGTTTCCTAACCATAGGCATGACTTGTCATTTGATTAACGGGATCACATCATGAGGAGAATGATGTGATTGACTTGACCCATTCCGTTAGCTTAGCACTTGATCATTTAGTTTGTTGTTATTGCTTTCTTCATGACTTATACATGTTCCTATGACTATGAGATTATGCAACTCCCGTTTACTGGAGGAACACTTTGTGTGCTACCAAATGTCACAACGTAAATGGGTGATTATGAAGGTGCTCTACAGGTGTCTCCGAAGGTACTTGTTGAGTTGGCATATTTCGAGATTAGGATTTGTCACTCCGATTGTCGGAGAGGTATCTCTGGGCCCACTCGGTAATGCACATCACTATAAGCCTTTCAAGCATTGTAACTACCGAGTTAGTTGCGGGATGATGTATTACGGAACAAGTAAAGAGACTTGCCGGTAACGAGATTGAACTAGGTATTGAGATACCGATGATCGAATCTCGGGCAAGTAACATACCGATGACAAAGGGAGATCATCATGTTACTTGGCCTGACCCCTTGGCAAGTAACATATCGATGACCGAATCTCGGGCAAGTAACATATCGAATATCGGGCAAGTAACATACCGAATCTCGATCAAGGAGTTTTGCCCGAGTAGTGGTGACGATCTTGACGACGACGTGATGATATGGTTATGCCAAGGAGTTTTGCGGAGGCCAGGGGGCCAAACGCCTAGGCCCATGGCTTCTGGCCCATACGCCAAGGATTGTGGCGTTTGCTCTTGGAGTCCGAGTGGTACTCTTGCCTTTCGGGCAAAACCGACTTTGAGGAGGCTTTTGCTCCAAGTTTCGACCCCAGGGCTCAACATATAAATAGAGGGGCAGGGCTAGCACCAAAGACACATGAAGAAACACCAAGACGTGTGTCGGCAACCTCGTCCCTTCTAGTTAATCATCCGTCATAGTTTTCATAGTGCTTAGGCGAACCCCTGCAGAGATTGTTCTTCACCAACACCGTCACCACGCCGTCGTGCTTCCGGAACTCATCAACTACTGTGCCCCTCTTGCTGGATCAAGAAGACATGGACGTCATCGAGCTAAACGTGTGCCGAACGCGGAGGTGCCATACGTTTGGTACTTGATCGGGACGGATCGTGAAGGTGTACGACTACATCAACCGCGTTGATAAACGCTTCCGGTTACGGTCTATGAGGGTATGTAGACAACACTCTCCCCTCTCGTTGCTATGCATCACCATGATCTTGCATGTGCGTAGGAAATTTATGAAATTACTACATTCCCCAACAGTTGTATTAGAGCCAGGTTTTATGCATAGATGTTATATGCACGAGTGGAACACAAGTGAGTTGTGGGTGATAAAAGTCATACTGCTTACCAGCATGTCATACTTTGGTTCGGCGGTATTGTTGGATGAAGCGGCCCAGACCGACATTACGCGTACGCTTACGCGAGACTGGTTCTACCGACGTGCTTTGCACACAGGTGGCTGGCGGGTGTCAATTTCTCCAACTTTAGTTGACCCGAGTGTGGCTACGCCCGGTCCTTGAGAAGGTTAAAACAACACTAACTTGACGAACTATCGTTGTGGTTTTGATGCGTAGGTAAGAACGGTTCTTGCTCAGCCCATAGCAGCCACGTAAAACTTGCATCAACAAAGTAGAGGACATCTAACTTGTTTTTGCAGGGCATGTTGTGATGTGATATGGTCAAGACATGATTCTATATTTTATTGTATGAGATGATCATGTTTTGTAACTGAGTTATCAGCAACTAGCAGGAGCCATATGGTTGTCGCATTATTGTATGCAATGCAAATCTCCCTGCAATGCTTTACTTTATCACTAAACGGTAGCGATAGTCGTAGAAGCATAAGTTGGCGAGACGAAAATGATGCTACGATGGAGATCAAGGTGTCGCGCCGGTGATGATGGTGATCATGACGGTGCTTCAGAGATGGAGATCACAAGCACAAGATGATGATGGCCATATCATATCACTTATATTGATTGCATGTGATGTTTATCTTTTATGCATCTTATCTTGCTTTGTTTGATGGTAGCATTAGAAGATGATCTCTCACTAAATTTCAAGATAAAAGTGTTCTCCCTGAGTATGCACCGTTGCAAAAGTTCTTCGTGTTGAGACACCACGTGATGATCGGGTGTGATAGGCTCTACGTTCAAATACAATGGGTGCAAAACAGTTGCACACGCGGAATACTCAGGTTAAACTTGACGAGCCTAGCATACGCAGATATGGCCTCGGAACACTAAGACAAAAAGGTCGAGCGTGAATCATATAGTAGAGATGATCAACATACTGATGTTCACCATTGAAACTACTCCATCTCACGTGGTGATCAGACATGGTTTAGTTGATATGGATCACGTGATCACTTAGAAGATTAGAGGGATGTCTATCTAAGTGGGAGTTATTAAGTAATATGATTTATTGAACTTTAATTTATCATGAACTTAGTCCTGGTAGTATTAGCATATCTATGTTGTAGATCAATAGCTCGCGTTTAGCTCCTCTATTTTATTTTTGATATGTTCCTAGAGAAAACTAAGTTGAAAGATGTTAGTAGGAATGATACGGATTGGATCCATGATCTGAGGATTATCCTCATTGCTGCACAGAAGAATTATGTCCTTGATGCACCGCTAGGTGACAGACCTATTGCAGGAGCAGATGCAGATGTTATGAACGTTTGGCTAGCTCAATATGATGACTACTTGATAGTTTAGTGCACCATGCTTAATAGCTTAGAATCGGGACTTCAAAGACGTTTTGAACGTCATGGATCATATGAGATGTTCCAGGATTTGAAGTTAATATTTCAAAGAAAATACACGAGTTGAGAGATATGAAGTTTCCAACAAGTTCTATAGCTAAAAGATGGAGGAGAATAGCTCAAGCAGTGAGCATGTGCTCAGATTGTTTGGGTACTACAATCGCTTGAATCAAGTGGGAGTTAATCTTTCAGATAAAATAGTGATTGACAGAATTCTCTAGTCACCATCACCAAGTTAGTAGAACTTCGTGATGAACTATAGTATGCAAGTAATGATGAAAACGATTCCCGAGTTTTTCATGATGATGAAATCGATGAAGGTAGAAATCAAGAAAGAGCATCAAGTGTTGATGATTAACAAGACAACTAGTTTCAAGAAAAAGGGCAAAGGGAAAGAAAGGGAACTTCAAGAAGGACGGCAAGCAAGTTGCTGCTCAAGTGAAGAAGCCCAAGTCTGGACCTAAGCCTGAGACTAAGTGCTTCTACTGCAAAGATACTGGTCATTAGAAGCGGAACTGCCCCAAGTATTTGGCAGAAAAGAAGGATGGCAAAGTGAACAAAGGTATATTGGATATACATGTTATTGATGTGTACTTTACTAGTGTTTATAGCAACCCCTTGGTATTTGACACTAGTTCAGTTGCTAAGGGTAGTAACTCAAAACGGGAGTTGCAGAATGAACAGAGATAGTTAAGGGTGAAGTGACTATGTGTGTTGGAAGTAGTTCCAAGATTGATACGATCATCATCGCACACTCCCTATACTTTCGGGATTAGTGCTGAGCCTAAATAAGTGTTATTTAGTGTTTGCGTTGAGCATGAATATGATTTGATCATGTTTATTGCAATACGATTATTCATTTAAGTTAGAGAATAATTGTTGTTCTGTTTACATGAAGAAAACCTTATATGATTATACACCCAATGAAAATGGTTCGTTGGATCTCGATCGTAGTGATACACATATTCATAATATTGAAACCAAAAGATGCAAAGTTAATAATGATAGGGCAACTTATTTGTGGCACTGCCGTTTAGGTCATATTGGTGTAAAGCGCATGAAGAAACTCCATGCGGATGGGATTTTGGAATCACTTGATTATGAATCACTTGATGCTTGTGAACCATGCCTCATGGGAAAGATGACTAAGACTCCGTTCTCCGGAACAATGGAGCGAGCAACTGACTTATTGGAAATAATACATACTGATGTATGCGGTCCGATGAGTGTTGAGGCTCGCGGCAGGTATCGTTATTTTCTGACCATCACATATGATTTGAGCAGATATGGGTATATCTACTTGATGAAACATAAGTATGAAACATTTGAAAAGTTCAAAGAAGTGGAAAATCATCGTAACAAGAAAAAAAAGTTTCGATGATCTGATCGCAGAGACAAATATTTGAGTTACGAGTTTGATCTTCAATTAAAACAATGTGGAATAAGTTTCACAAATTCGTGCCACCTGGAACACCACAGCATAATGGTGTGTCCGAACGTCATAACCGTACTTTATTGGATATAGTGCAATCTATGATGTTTCTTACCGATTTACCACTATAGTTTTGGGGTTATGCATTAGAGACAACTGCATTCATGTTAAAAAGGGCACCATCTAAATCCGTTGAGACGACACCGTATGAACTGTGGTTTGGCAATAAACCAAAGTTGTCGTTACTTAAAGTTTGGGGTTGCGATGATTATAAGAAAAAGTTTCATCCTGATAAGCTCAAACCCAAATCGGAGAAATGTTTCTTCATAGGATACCTAAAGGAGACAGTTGGGTACACCTTTTATCACAGATATCACAGATCCGAAGGCAAGTTATTTGTTTCTAAGAATGGATCCTTTCTAGAGAAGGAGTTTCTCTCGAAAGAAGTGAGTGGGAGGAAAGTAGAACTTGATGAGGTAACCGTACCTGCTCCCTTATTGGAAAGTAGTTCATCACAGAAATCTGTTCCTGTGACTACTACAGCAATTAGTGAGGAAGCTAATGATGATGATCATGTAACTTCAGATCAAGTTACTACCGAATCTCATAGGTAAACCAGAGTGAGATCCACATCAAAGTGGTACGGTAATCCTATTCTAGAAATCATGTTACTAGACCATGACGAACCTGCGAACAATGAGGAAGCGATGATGAGCCCAGATTCCACAAAATGGCTTGAGACCATGAAATCTGAGATTTGATCCATGTATGAGAACAAAGTGTGGACTTTGGTTGACTTGCCCAATGATCGGCAAGCTGTAGAAAATAAATGGATCTTCAAGAGGAAGACACACGCTGATAGTAGTGTTACTATCTACAAAGCTAGACTTGTCGAAAAAAGGTTATTGACAAAGTTCAAGGTGTTGACTACGATGAGATTTTCTCACTCGTATCGATGCTTAAAAGTCTGTCCGAATCATGTTAGTTGTTGCCGCATTTTAGAAAATCTGGCAAATGGATGTCAAAACTATATTCCTTCATGGATTTCTTAAAAGAAGAGTTGTATATGATGCAACCAGAAGGTTTTGTCGATCCTAAAGGTGCTAACAAAGTGAGAAAGCTCCAGCGATCCATCTATGGACTGGTGCAAGCATCTCGGAGTTGGAATATACACTTTGATGAGTTGATCAAAGCATATGGTTTTATACAGACTTACGGTGAATCCTGTATTTACAAGAAAGTGAGTGGGAGCACAACAACATTTCTGATAAGTATACGTGAATGACCTTTTGTTGATCGGAAATAATGTAGAATTCTCTGGAAATCATAAAGGAGTATTTGAAAAGAGTTTTTCAAAGAAAGACCTCAATGAAGCTGCTTACATATTGAGCATCAAGATATATAGACATAGATCAAGATGCTTGATAAGTTTTTTTAATGAGTACATACCTTGACAAGATTTTGAAGTAGTTCAAAATGGAACAGTCAAAGAAGGAGTTCTTGCCTGTGTTGCAAGGTGTGAAGTTGAGTAAAGACTCAAAACCCGACCATAGTAGAAAATAGAAAGAGAATGAAAAGTCATTCCCTATGCCTTAGTCATAGGTTCTATAAACTATTCTATGCTGTTTACCAATCCTATTGTATACCTTAGCATGATTCTGGTAAGGGAGTACAATAGTGATCTAGGAGTAGATCACTGGACAGCGGTCAAAATTATCCTTAGAGGAATAAGGAAATATTTCTCGGTTATGGAGGTGATAAAAAGAGTTTGTCGTAAAGAGTTACCTCGATGCAAGATTTTTACATCGACCTAGATGACTCTAAGTCTCGATCTGGATACATATTGAAAGTGGGAGCAATTAGCTAGAATAGCTACGTGCAGAGCATTGTAGACATAGAAATCTGCAAAATACATACGGCTCTGAATGTGGCAGACCCATTGACTAAATTTCTCTCACAAGAAAAACATGATCACTCTTTGGGTGTTAATCACATTGCGATGTGAACTAGATTATTGACTCTATTAAACCCTTTGGGTGTTAGTCACATGGAGATGTGAACTAATCACATAAAGATGTGAACTATTGGTGTTAAATCACATGGCGATGTGAACTAGATTATTGACTCTAGTGCAAGTGGGAGACTGAAGGAAATATGCCCTAGAGGAAATAATAAAGTTATTATTTATTTCCTCATTTCATGATAAATGTTTATTATTCATGCTATAATTGCATTAAACGGAAACATGATACATGTGTGAATACATAGACAAACATAGTGTCACTAGTATGCCTCTGCTTGACTAGCTCGTTGATCAAAGATGGTTATGTTTCCAAACCATAGACATGAGTTGTCATTTGATTAACGGGATCACATCATTAGGAGAATGATGATATTGACTTGAACCATTCCGTTAGCTTAGCACTTGATCGTTTAGTTTGTTGTTATTGCTTTCTTCATGACTTATACATGTTCCTATTACTATGAGATTATGCAACTCCTGTTTACCGGAGGAACACTTTGTGTGCTGCCAAATGACACAACGTAACTGGGTGATTATAAAGGTGCTCTATAGGAGTCTCCAAAGGTACTTGTTGAGTTGGCGTATTTCGAGATTAGGATTTATTCTTCCGATTGTTGGAGAGGTAACTTTGGGCCCACTCGGTAATGCACATCACTATAAGCCTTGCAAGCATTGTAACTAATGAGTTAGTTGCGGGATGATGTATTACGGAACGAGTAAAGAGACTTGCCGGTAACGAGATTGAACTAGGTATTGAGATACTGACGATCGAATCTCGGGCAAGTAACACACCGATGACAAAGGGAACAACGCATGTTGTTATGCGGTTCGACCGATAAAGATCTTCGTAGAATATGTAGGAGCCAATATGGGCATCCAGGTTCCACTATTGGTTATTGACCAGAGAAGTGTCCCGGTCATATCTACATAGTTCTCGAACCCGTAGGGTCTACACGCTTAAACGTTCGTTGACGATATAGTATTATATGAGTTATATATGTTGGTGACTGAATGTTGTTCGGAGTCCTGGATGAGATCACGGACATGACGAGGAGCTCTGGAATGGTCCAGAGGTAAAGATTCATATATTGGATGATATGGTTAGGCCAAGGGGTCAGGCCCACGGGGCTATAAGTTGGTGCAGAAGGAGTTTTGCGGAGGCCAGGGGGCCAAACGCCGGAGACCCTGGCGTCTGGCCCTGGGCCAGACGCCAAGCATTGTGGAGTTTGGTCCTTGAGTCCGAGTGGGACTCTTGCCTTTCGTAGAAAACCGACTTTGAGGAGGCTTTTGCTCCAAGTTTCGACCCCAGGGCTCAACATATAAATAGAGGGGCAGGGCTAGCACCAAAGACACATCAAGAAACACTAATCCGTGTGTCGGAAACCCCGTCCCTTCTAGTTTATCCTCCGTCATAGTTTTCGTAGTGCTTAGGCGAAGCCCTGCGGAGATTTTTCTTCACCAACACCGTCACCACGCCGTGGTGCTGCCGGAACTCATCAACTACTTCACCCCTCTTGCTGGATCAAGAAGGCGAGGACGTCATCGAGCTGAACGTGTGCTGAACACGGAGGTGCCGTACATTCGGTACTAGATTGGGACGGAGCGTGAAGGTGTATGACTACATCAACCGCGTTGATAAACGCTTCCGCTTACATTCTACGAGGGTATGTAAACAACACTCTCCCCTCTCGTTGCTATGCATCACCATGATCTTGCATGTGCGTAGGAATTTTTTAAATTACTACCTTCCCCAACAGCGAGGACGCTTCCCGACTCGGGATGACGGCTACCTATTCGGACGTGACAAACCTAGTCACTCCCGGGCTGATAACCACAGATGAACTTCATCGGTGGTGCGCCTGACACGGTCCGATATAGAGGCGCCGCACACCCTCTCTGCTTCACAGATGAGGTGCTGGATCACGACTTCCCCGAGGGGTTCAAGCCCGTCAATATTGAATCATACAACGGAACAACCGATCCCGCAGTATGGATTGAAGATTTTATTCTCCACATCCACATGGCCTGGGGAGATGACCTCCACGCTATCAAATACCTCCCATTAAAGCTCAAAGGACCAGCTCACCACTGGCTGAACAGCCTACCTGAAAATTCCATTGGCAGTTGGGAGGACTATGACGAAGCCTTCCTCGACAACTTCCAAGGCACATATGTCCGGCCACCCGATGCCGATGACCTAAGCCACATAGTTCAATAACCCGGAGAATCGGCCAGAAAATTGTGGACTAGGTTCCTAAACAAAAAGAACCAGATCATTGACTGTCCGGACGCCGAAGCCCTAGCGTCCTTTAAACACAACATCCGTGACGAATGGCTAGCTCGCCACCTCGGCCAAGAAAAGCAAAGGTCCATGGTAGCCCGCATGGCACTTATGACCTGCTTCTGCGCGGGAGAGGATAGTTGGCTGGCTCGCTGTACAAACATAGCCAACGAAGCAGGCCCCTCCGAGGCCAAAAATAGCACTAGCAAGCTCCAGCACAATAGACACAAACGCCGAAGCATTGGCGATAACACCGATGACACCACAGTTCACGCCGGATTCAGCGGCTCCAAATCCGGCCGGCGAAAGAAGCCCTATAAATGGAACGGCGGAGGACCATCCATCTTGGACCGCATACTCGATCATCCGTGCCGGATACATGGCACCCCAGACAAACCGGCCAACCATACTAACAGAAATTGTCGGGTCTTTAAGCAAGCCAGGAAGGAAATTAGCGGAAACAAGGAAGGGGAATCATAGAGCGAGGATGAAGACGAGGAGCCTCGGCAGCCAAACACTAGGGGGCAGAAGAAATTCCCACCGAAAGTCAAAACGGTGAACATGATATATGCTACACACATCCCCAAAAGGGGGCGCAAGCACGCACTTAGGGACATTTACGTGGTAGAGCCAGTCGCCCCAAAGTTCAACCCATGGTCGTCATTCCCGATCACCTTTGATCGTCGTGATCATCCAACTAGCATCCATCATGGCGGTTCGACCGCATTGGTACTCGACCCAATCATCGACAGATTTCACATGACACGAGTCCTAATGGACGGTGGTAGCAGCCTCAACCTGCTCTATCAGGATACAGTATGCAAAATGGGCATTAATCCCTCACGAATCAAGCCCACGATAACTACCATCAAAGGAGTTATACCAGGCGTAGAAGCCCGTTGTACGGGCTCGATCACACTGGAGGTGTTCTTCATTTCCCCAGATAACTTGCAAAGTGAAGAGCTAATCTTCGATATCGTCCCCTTTCATAGTGGCTACCTCACACTGCTCGGACGAACTGCGTTTGCTAAATTCAACGCGGTGACGCATAATGCTTATCTCCAGCTCAAAATGCCCGGTCCACGCGGCGTCATTACAGTAAATGGAAACACGGAACGTTCCCTCCACACAGAGGAGCACACCACAGCCCTAGCAGCAGAAGTACAGAGCGGCCTTCTCAAGCGGCACCATAATCTGGCTGCCAAATGCCTGGACATCGTCAAGAAGGTCCGGACTACACTGCAACAGGGCAGCTCGGTTCGTCAAGAGCTGAATTAGTAAATTCGGCCTCCGTCCCAGCCCTGATGAGGAAAGGGCATCCGTACCGCGCGTACATAGTTACGCACTCAAAACCCCATGGGTACCGACGGAGGCATAACGCGCTCGCGATCCACAGTGCGGCTTGACCGACCCTGGGATTCGCACGCCTGTATTTTTTTATTTTTAT
Organism: Triticum urartu; assembly: GCF_056163025.1. Taxonomy (NCBI): domain Eukaryota; kingdom Viridiplantae; phylum Streptophyta; class Magnoliopsida; order Poales; family Poaceae; genus Triticum; species Triticum urartu. The sequence continues at coordinate 448,129,414 of NC_141876.1, forward strand.
TATTATCACGGGTCTTCTCTCTTTTGGAGGTCCATGCGGATGACCCGCTTGCAGAACACACTAAGGAGGCAAGAAGCTCTGGCATACAAGGGAATTCCCAGGTGGTCTCCATTAAACGATTACCATACTTGTTTTACATACCCACACGGAGCTCACGTTTGGTTGCGACATGTTAAATAGCTTTACCTATTTATAACATTACTCGCACAAAGTACGCCTCGATGTACTACTTACATCACAATGGTGAATAAATGGTGGCGTCAACTTATTACTTAATTTTTCCTATTCCCTCAACTTTGTGTATATTACTTATTAGACTCGTACACTATGGTACGTATTACTGCGCCAGGGGCTTCATCACACCCCGTATTACGGCAATAAAAGTCCGAACACTTTTCCAGTACAGTTCGGCACCCCGAACTTATAGCATTATATACATCGGCTCCGAATCATCTCTTTGGTCGATAGTTGGGTTGCCCGGCTCATGCTCTTACTACCTTACGTTCTGCTATATCGGCTAGGGTAGTAAAGGGAGAACTACTGCGATTATGTCCTGGTTCTTCCGGACGAGCACCTCAGTATAGAAAGCCAAAAACTGACTGTCATGATGCGGCGAGAGCCGGTCAGCAGTTCGAGAGGTTCCAAGTCATTAGAGATTTTTTCCGCTTCTTGCGAAGAATCGGTCCCTCCGATTAGGCATGTATAACACCCCTAGTTTGGCTTTCCGAATACTAGGGGCTTCGCCAACTTTTTAAATTGTCAAACTCCTATGGCTAAGTGAGGGCGGTAAAGGCCGCATAGTCTGATTGCCTTGTTCGTTGCGCTAAACACCTCCTCTAAGGACCAGAATGTTGAGTAAAGAGTGTTTAAATTTATCTCGAACACCCCCGTACTATCTACGTGGGGGCAAAAGCCGACGATTGATCAACCCTCAGATTTCATAAACGGACGCAGAGGAGGTAAAATGTAAATCACAAAGCATTAAAATACATAACATCATTGTTCCATATTATAGGACAGGATAATACAAATGTTCTCATGGGAATATGATATCCTTTGAACATTGTTCCGCCACAAGGCGGGACCCCTCCAGGACGCCATCAAAATAGAGCTCAGGTCGACGATGCTCCTTGCCCTCCGGCGGCCCCTCGGTCATCAACTTCTTGACATCCAGCTTTGTCCAATGCGTCTTGATGCGGGCGAATGCCATACGCGCACCTTCAATGAAGACCGACCGCTTCACGGTTTTGAGCTACGGGCAGGCATTTACAAGATGCTTAACAAGTCCAAAATAGCTGCTAGGTACAGGCTCGGCAGGCCACAGCCGGACTATCAGGTCCTTCATGGCTAGCTCTGCCGACTTGTGCAGCTCAACCAACTGCTTTAGCTGGTCGATGAAGGGCAACGGATGTTCGGGTCCAAGATACTGGGACCAAAATAGCTTCTCCGTAGACATCCCTTCTTCGGCTCTATAATGCTCGGCAACATCCGATATACTGCGCGGCAGATCCATAAACTCCCCTGGAAAACACGAATTCGGATAAGTACAAGGAACGTTTCCTCTACATACTTGCTTTGCATGGTGAAAGAATTACCCGCCGCAATCTCCTTGGCCGCCCGAATTTCCTGGAGGGCGTTCTGGGCTTCGGCTCGTACATCCTGTGCGCTTCGGCGGGCCTTCGCCAGTTCGGACTCATGCACCTTATAATTGCGCTCGAAGGACTCAAATCTCTTGATCGCGCCCTGGAGCTGTTGCTGCGCCTCGCCGACCTGGGCCTCGTTCTTCTCGCACGCGGCATGTTCCTTGGCCGCTTTGTCCTCGGCCTCGGCCAACACCTTCTTGAGGGCTGCCACCTCAGTCGTGGTCCCTAATAAAGTTCATGCCAACTCAGTCGGGACAGACTATTCATTTTTTCTTAAAAGGTACCAGCAGATCAGCACATACCTTGGCTATCCTCTAGCTGCTTCTTTGCGAGGCCGAGCTCTTCCTCGGCCCGCTCTAGTTTCCGCTTCAGTCCGGAGACCTCTACTGCATGAGCAGTGGCAGCCTGCAGCGACACCTGCTTATTCACAAAGACAACTTATGTTAGACTCCTGCGATATTTATTTTCGATCCTCTGTTCAGCTTTTTCTTTCCGAACACAAAATAGAGCATCAGGGGCTACTGTCTATACTGTGATATTCTTCCTACAAATGCATTACTTACCTCAAAGCGTGATAGAAGGCTAGTGCAGGCTTCGGTCAGTCTGCTTTTCACGAACTAGAGCTTCTCTATTACTGCGCCCATAAGGGCGTGGTGTGCATCCACAATAGAGGCGCCTCGTAGCGCCTCCAATAGGTTATCCGGTGCCTGTAGTTGGATAAAGGTCACCGGCTGAACAGGCATATTCCCTCCTTTCGGGGCATGCCGTTCGGTGGACTCTGGAGCCACGTTGGTCTCCGGAATGGTATCCGGCTCAGGTCCGAAGGGAACCCGGCCCCTGTCGTCGGTCCCCGCGGCGGCTTCTTCTCCCATGCGTCCGGAAATTGAGGAATCATCCTGGGGCACCACTCCGACGACCTCCGGAAACCCCCCCCCCCGGTCGGGGAAGGTCTTTTGTGACACCACCTCGTCGTCACCTTGGGAGAGACAGAATAAGCAGGTGGCGGAGACATTCTAGCCATCTCCTCTGAGTCTAGCGATCCCTCTGACGAGGATCGCGGGGAGCCATCGCGTGCTGGACTGCAATAACAAGGTTTAAGGTATATCAATATTACAAACCGGGAAGGCTAGATGTTTTCGGATCCTGGTACTTACGAGGCGGCCCGAGGCTTGGTCCGGTCATGTCGCTCTGGACTGTTGTCAACATCCCACACGGAGTTATCTGCGCGGGAGCCTCTAACCCTCTTAGGCGCTTTTGCCTCCGGATTTGTGGAGGCTGCCCTCTTCTTCCTCCCCACTTCAGGTGGGGAGTCCCTTTCTTCTTCCTCTTCGTCTTCATCGTTAGCGGACGAAGAGGAAGTCTCGTCTTCGGACATCATGTCTAGAGCGCCTTTTCGGCGAGGGTCCTTCTTGTCCCCTTTGGCCACTCTCGTGGCCGTCTTCTCTGGCACCTCATAAGGTGCTGGAAAAAGCATTTTCATCAACAACAGGAATTCTTGGTCTTCGGGCAGCAGAGCCGGACTGTTAATCCCCTCCGTTATCTTGATCCAGGCCTGAAAACACGGGTAGGAAGGCTTAGGATTTTTCTCAAAATATGCTAGTAAAGGTTATGCCTTGAAAACATTAAAAGAGCTTACCAGGTTAGCCTGGCGTTTTAAGCTAAGCCCGCGATCTTCAGTCGTGGGCAGAGGCGTCTCGCCGGCCTTGAAGAGCACTTTCTAGATTTCTTCATACGTCGTGCCGAAGAGCTCTGGTAGCGTCTGGTGCTTGGCCGGATCATACTCCGACAGATAGCAAGTTCGGCATTGGCACAGAAGGAACCGACGAATGAGCATGACCTGGACCACGTTGACGAGCTTGATCTTCCTATCCATCATATTCTGGACACACGTCTGGAGCCCAGTCAGCTCGTCTGAGGGACCCTAGGTTAGGCCCCTCTCTTGCCAGGAGGTGAGCCACATCAAGAATCCAGATCTGAATTCGGGGGCCGCCACCCAGTTGGCATCGCGTGGCTTGGTGATATAGAACCACCCCGATTGCCACCTTTTCACCGTCTCCGCGAACGATCATTCGGGCCAGGTAACTTTGGGCATCTTGCCCACCATGGCGCCTCCACACTCTGCTTGTTAGCTGCTAACCACCTTCGGCTTCACATTGAAGGTCTTCAACCATAGGCTGAAGTGAGGCGGGATGCAGAGGAAGGCCTCGCACACGACAATGAATGCCGTGATGTTGAGGATGAAGTTGGGGGCTAGGTCATGGAAGTCTAGCCCGTAGTAAAACATCAGTCCATGGACGAAGGGGTGGAGAGGGAAACCCAGCCCGTGGACGAAATGTGTGAGAAAAACAACCCTCTTGTGGGGCTCTGGAGTAGGGACGACCTGTCCCTTATCCGGGAGTCGGTGAGCGATCTCCTTGCCCAAATATCCAGCCTCTCGGAGCGCCTTGATATCCTTCTTCTTGATGGTGGAGGCCATCCACTTACCCCCAGCTCCGGATCCGGACATTTTTGGAGTGCTTTCTCAGTTGAGGGAAAAGCCAGAATCTTGGGCGCTGGAGCTCAGGGACAGAAGGACTGAGAAGGGGCTGAGGTGTGGGTGAAGGTAGGAAATCCTTATCCCCTTATAAAGGCCACGAATATCAAGCGTCTCCCCATTCACCTTGAACTCGCCTATTCCCAAGGGCCGTGCGAAACGGCACGGTTGGGTCACCCACGCCCGTATTAATGAGAATCATGTAATAAGGGGACACGATCTCTGCTTCGACATGACGTGCCAATGGCAACCGCGTCTCGAAACATGGAGCGGCAGACGAAAAACGGTTGGAAATTATGACCAGACAGACGTGATGTCATATTGTAAAAGCTGTCAGCAGATTAGACTCTAGTAAAAATATATATTCTCTCTACGGTTATGTATGGTGTGTATGACAGGTCCGGATATTATCATCGCATTCGAACACTATCTTGAAATTCGGATAGAAGGGAACCCGCCTTGTAATGCCGAAGACAATCTGCACGCCGGACTCCTTGTCATTGAAGCCAGGTTCAGGGGCTACTGAGGGAGTCCGGGACTATGGGGTCCTCGGGCATCCGGCCTGTTATCCATTGGCCGGACTGATGGGCTATGAAAACATGAAGACCGAAGACTGTACCTTTGTCCGGACTGGACTCTCCTTGGCGTGGAAGGCAAGCTTGGCAACCGATTATGAATATTCCTTCTTATGTAACCGACCGTGTGTAAACCCTAGATCCCACGGGTGTCTATATAAACCGGTGGGGTTAGTCCAGAAAGGATATATTCATGACCATAGTCATATAGTCTAGGCTTCTAGGGTTTAGCCATCTCGATCTCCTAGTAGATCAACTCTTGTAACACTCATACTCATCAATATCAATCAAGCAGGACATAGGGTATTACCTCCATAGAGAGGGCCCGAACCTGGGTAAACATCGTGTCCCCTGTCTCTTGTTACCATCGATCCTAGACGCACAGTTCGGGACCCCCTACCCGAGATCCGCCGGTTTTGACACCGACAATTCCCTTAGTGGTGTCATGTGAACGTCAACTACATGACACTTCAACATATTTCAGCCTAAGGGAATGCATTGTGGAGTAGCAATTAGATGATGGGTTGTGAGTGTGACAGAATCTTAAACCCAGTTTATGCACTATTTCATAAGGGACCGATTGGATCCAAAAGTTTAATGCTATGGTTAGAATTTATTCTTAATACTTTTCTCGTAGTTGTAGATGCTTGCAGGAGGGTTAATCATAAGTGGGAGGTTTGTTCAAGTAAGAATAGCACCTAAGCACTGGTCCACCCACATATCAAATTATCAAAGTACGGAGCACGAATCAAACCAACATGGTGAAAGTGACTAGATGAAAATCCCGTGTACCCTCAAGAATGCTTTGCCTATTATAAGAGACCATTTTGGCATGTCCTTTGTCTCCAAAGGATTGGGCTACCTTGCTGCACTTTTGTTACTATGATCATTACTTTCTCATTACAAATCATCTTGCTATCAAACTACCCTGTTACTTACAATTTCAGCCCTTGCAGACATTACCTTGCTAAAAACCACTTGTCATTTCCTTCTACTCCTTGTTGGGTTCGACACTCTTACTTATCGGAAGGAGCTACAATTGATCCCCTATACTTGTGGGTCATCAAAGCACATGCTCCAGTGCACCAATATTTTTTTTGAAAATCACATGTGTGTCTTTGTGTAAGTTTATAGGTCCCATGCAAGAATGGGAATGAAATTCAAACATCTGGGCATGGTGGCTCGATCGGAAACATTGAGAAACTTGGTTTTTAAATTCCTGTAAATCCAAAACTCACCTAAAAATCATGCAACTTGGCATGGTGTCATTTCATGGCACCAACATATTGTGGTAAAAAAATTGGCCGAATTGGGACAAGTATTGGTTAAGCTTCTTGCAAGTTGGAGCTTCTCTCAAGAAGGCATGTGGTTTCGAGAGGGAACGTGTCACCTTTGTGTGTGAAATGACATATGCTGCACCCCTCTTGATTTTTTTCGGAGCAAACATAGAACTATATGAGTGTCGTGTTACAATTTGGAATTATTCCGGGTTCGTTTGGCCCTTTTTATGCATTAATTGAGTTTCTGGGCATTTAATGTGAATAATTAAAATTTGAACTACAAGCACATGCTCAAGTGCACCATGGTTGGTTGATAAATCACATGTGTGTCCTTGGGTGAATTTCTTGTTCCCATGCAAGAAATGAGAATGAAATTCAAACATGTGGGTATCGTGGCTCTGCCGGTAACATTGAGAAACTTGTTTTTTTAATTCCTGTAAATTCAAAACTCGTCTCCAAAATCATGAAACTTCACATGGTGTCATATCATGGCACCAACACGCTGTGGTAAAAAAAATTGGCCGAATTGGGAAAAGTTTTGGTATAAGCTTCTTGCAAACCGGAGCTTCTCTCAACAAGACTCGTGGTTCCAAGAGGGAATGTGTCACTTTTGTGTTCGAAACGACATACGCTGCCTCCCCACTTGATTTTTTATAGAGGCAACATAGAGCTATATGAGCGCTGTGTTAAAATGTGGAATTATTCCAGGTTCGTTTGGACTTTTTATACATTAATTGAGTTTTGGGCATTTAAATGTGCATATTTCAAATTTGAACTACAAGCACATGCTCTAGTGCACCAAAGTTGGTTGAAAACTAACATGTGTGTCCTTGGGTGAATTTCTAGGTCTCATGCAAGAAATGGGAATGAAATTCAAACATCTAGGCATCGTGGCTCGGTCGGAAATATTTAGAAACTTGGTTTTTTAATTCCTGTAAATCCAAAACACACATGAAAATCATGAAACTCGGCATGGTGTCATGACATGGCACCAACATGTTTTTGTAAATTTTTTGGCCGAATTGGGACAAGCTTTGGTATAAGCTTCTTGCAAACCAGAGCTTCTCTCAAGAAGGCTCGTGGTTCCGAGAGGGAACATGTCACCTCCGTGTGCGAAATGATATACACTGCCTTCTCCCGCCTTGATTTTCTTACACAGACAACTTAGACCAATAGGAGTTCCATGCTAAATTTTGGAATTATTCCGGGTTTGTTTGGCCTTTTTTTATACATTAATTGAATTTCAGGCATTTAATGCACATAATTCAAATTTGAACTACAAGCACATGCTCCAGTGCGCCAAAGTTAGTTGAAAAATCATTTATGTGTACTTGGGCGAATTTCTCTGTCCCGTGCAAGAAATGGGAATGGAATTCAAACATCTGGGTGTCTTGGCTCGGCCGAAATTAGGTTTTACAATCCCCATAAATCCAAAACTTGCCTGAAAATCATGAAAGTTGGCATGGTGACACGACATGGCACCAACATGTTGTGGTAAATTTTTTGTCCGATTTGCAAAGGCACACACATTAACAATCAACAAAGTCATTTTGGAACAAGTGTTGTCACGTTACAATCGGAAACACAGGTATTATTGAAACCGTGGGCGTTCTACTTACCATTTATGTGCCATCACGCATCCCCTTTTTTATTGGCTAGGAGGTGTCGTGCGGGGTAGCTATTTGAGAACGAGAGGTGCGCGATCAGACCCCTGTGCGTGCTCATCGGGAGGAGAGCCCTTTGACGTCTATCCTCCACCCACCTCGCTCCCAATGTCTCCATTAATGGCGCTCGAGCCCCTGTTTAATGGTGTGGCTATTTCTCACTCGACTGATATCTTAGAGAGAAAAAAAGAAAATCAGAAAATAAAGTTTTGCATGAATCTTGATGTAAGATCAGATGGACCTATAAGCACCGACTACGACTTATTGCAAGACTGATGAATATAAGGACGATGACAGTGGATAATAATTGTCTTACATATTTAGGAAGATAATTAAAAAAAGCCACATGCGGCAATGCCCAAAATACACAAGGGCAAAAGAAGAAGGAAGACGCAGACAATGATCTGGCTTGTTGATCTCTACTTTCTTGATGCGTTGTTGCGGGCCATGGAGACTAGTTCCCGCGGCGAGCGGCGGTGAGCTCTTTCGCGTCCTCAAGACGCTTCTTGAGAGCATCCATGGATTCCTCCACCAGCCTTTGGCACTCGATGGGGATCTTTGCATTCTCGTCCATAAGTTTCTTAATGATGACGCCGGTCCTCTTCAACAAGGCAGTGGTCTCCTCGTGATGTGAGGGAGTCCTGGATTAGGGGGTGTTCGGGTAGCCGGACTATACCTTCAGCCGGACTCCTGGACTATGAAGATACAAGATTGAAGACTTCGTCCCGTGTCCGGATGGGACTTTCCTTGGCGTGGAAGGCAAGCTTGGCAATGCGGATATTCAAGATCTCCTACCATTGTAACCGACTCTATGTAACCCTAACCCTATCTGGTGTCTATATAAACCGGAGGGTTGTAGTCCGTAGGCAATCAACTCCATATACAACAATCATACCATAGGCTAGCTTCTAGGGTTTAGCCTCCTTGATCTCGTGGTAGATCTACTCTTGTACTACCTATATCATCAATATTAATCAAGCAGGACGTAGGGTTTTACCTCCATCAAGAGTGCCCGAACTTGGGTAAAACATCGTGTTCCCTGCCTCCTGTTACCATCCGGCCTAGACGCACAATTCGGGACCCACTACCCGAGATCCGCCGGTTTTGACACCGACATTGGTGCTTTCATTGAGAGTTCCTCTGTGTCGTCTCCTTTAGGACCGATGGCTCCTTTGATCATCAACAACGATACGGTCCAGGGTGAGACTTTTCTCCCCGGACAGATCTTCGTCTTCGGCGGCTTCGCTCTGCGGGCCAATTCGCTCGGCCACCTGGAGCAGATCGAAGGCTATGCCCCTGGCCATCAAGTCAGGTTTGGAAGCTTAAACTACACGGCTAACATCCGCGGAGACTTGATCTTCGACGGGTTCGAGCCACAGCCAAGCGTGCCGCACTATCTCGAGGGGCATGACCTAGCTCTGCCTCCAGACAGTGTCCTGGAGGCCGCACACGCATCGGTTCCGACCCCTAACTCGGAGCCTATTGCGCCAATCGAGGATGAGCGATTGGACGTCACCTCGGGGGCTTCGATCTCAAAGGCGATCGAGCCGAATGCTAGCCCCGCACTCTGCATGATCCGTGACTCCGAGGATCCGGACTCCTTTCCGAACTCCGAACCCCCCGCGCCCCTACCGATCGAATCCGATTGGGCGCCGATAATAGAGTTCACCGCCGCAGACATCTTTCAGCACTCGCCTTGTGGCGATATCCTGAACCCTCTCAAGTCTCTCTCCTTATCAGGAGAGCCCTGGCCGAAGTATGGTCAGCGAGGATGGGATACGGACGATGAAGAAATTCAAAGCCCACCCACCACCCACTTGGTAGCCATTGTCGAAAATTTAAACGACGTGCTCAACTTCGACTCCGGAGACATCGACAGCATGGATGACGATGCAGGAGATACCTACGAACCAACGCCCATAGGGCATTGGACAGCCACCTCATCTCACGATGTGTACATGGTGGATACCCCTAAAGGAAGCGACAATGAGGAAAAAGGGGGATGGGACGGGAGATCGACCCCCCGAAAAGCAATCAAAGCGTCGGTGTAAACGCCGACCCAAGCCCCGCCTCGACAAAAACCCAGCCATAGAGCAGGACGAGCCGGTAGACGACGAGCAGGCCTTAGAGCAATCGTCCGAACATGGCAATACGGATAGAGAAACCGAACATCCCTCCTCCGGCGAAAACGGCATTCCGGACGACCTCACGCCGAATAAACCTATGGAGGAGAAGAATCTCCACGAGAGGCTCGTTGCAACTACACGCAGCCTAAAAAAGCAGAAGCGGAAGCTAAAAACAGCAGAAGATGCACTCCGGATTAGATGGAGCAAAGTAATCAATACCACAGATAAGTACGGTGACAGTCGCCGCACTAAAAGCTATCCGAAAAGAAAGCTACTGCCTGAATTCGACGAAGAGGCCCTAGAGCCCTCGCATTCAAAAAATGAAAAAGCCACACGGTCGGATAGACGACCCCATAAAGCGGCAAGCGGCGCCGCACCTAAATCGGCATGCGACCCACTTAAGGATTCGCATCATGGCCCAGTCAGGTCCATTTATGGGCCAAGAAAGCAAGCTCTCGTAAGCAACGCTATGAAGCCATCATCAGAATCCGGCACACCCAAATACAGGGGCGCCGCACACCCCCTATGTTTCACCGATGAGGTCCTGGACTATGAATTCCCAGAGGGATTCAACCCGTAAACATAGAGGCATATGATGGAACAATAGACCCTGGAGTTTGGATCGAGGATTATATCCTCCACATACACATGGCTAGAGGAGATGATCTCCATGCCATAAAATATCTACCCCTTAAGCTTAAAGGGCCAGCCCGGCATTGGCTTAAAAGCCTTCCCGAAAACACAATTGGAAGCTGGGAAGAGCTCGAGGATGCTTTCCGAGCAAACTTTCAAGGGACCTATGTCCGCCCTCCAGATGTAGACGATCTTAGTCACATAAGTCAACAACCTGGAGAATCAGCTCGGCAGTTCTGGAATAGATTCCTCACTAAAAAGAATCAGATAGTCGACTGTCCGGACGCCGAAGCCTTAGCAGCTTTCAGGCATAACGTCCGAGACGAATGGCTCGCCAGACACCTCGGCCAAGAAAAGCCAAGAACAATGGCCGCACTAACAAGCCTCATGACCCGCTTTTGTGCAGGGGAGGACAGCTGGTTGGCAAGGTGCAGCCCGAGCGACCCAAGTACATCCAAAACTAGGGATGGAAACGGAAAACCGCGACGCAACAAGGACCATCGCTCGACTAAGGAAAAAAGTCCGAAGAGCACGGCATTCAATGCCGGATTCAAAGGCTCACGACAAAATCAGGAAAAATTGCCCCCCCAGGATAACAGGGACGATCCATCCAACCTAAATAAAATCCTGGACAGGATATGTCAGATACACAGTACTCCCGGGAAGCCTGCTAACCATACCCACAGAGACTGTTGGGTTTTCAAACAATCCGGCAGACTCAATGCCGAACACAAGGGGCTCGACACACCAAGTGAAGATGAGGACGAACCCCAAAAGCAGAGCACCAGGAAACAAAAGAACTTCCCACAAGAAGTAAAAACAGTGAACTCACTTCACATAACAAAACGTGCGGCGCCCGTAAAGGTACGCACCACACTGCCCATCCCCAAAGGGTCCCGCCACTGCTTGTCAAAACCGATCATCTTCGATCAGCTAGAATATTCTAGGAATATCAAGAATGTAGGCTGGACTGCCATGATACTCGATCCAATAATTGGCGGACTCCAGTTTTCAAATGTCCTTATGGACGGCGGCAGTGGACTAAACCTGATATATCAGGATACAATCCAGCACATGGGGATAAACCCAGCAAGATTTCGCCACAGCAAAACCTCCTTTCAAGGGGTAATACCTGGTCCGGACACCCATTGTATGGGTTTTCTCTGGCTCGAAGTCATATTCGGCTATGCCGATAACCTCCGCCGCGAAAAGCTGACCTTCCATATCGTCCCGTTCTCAAGTCGCTATCAAGCACTACTGGGACGCAAAGCTTTCGCTCGCTTTAACGCAATACCACATTATGCATCTCTTACGCTTAAGATGCCCGGTCCACGAGGCATCATCTCTTTGAAGGGGAAGCACTAGAGTGCGCCTCCCCAAGCGGAGGACTGCACGGCCGCTTTGACAACCCCACAGCAAAATGGCCTCACCGGCCAAAAAACTTCGAAATAGGTCATTCAAGACCACGAACGCGGATAGACGAGTTCGGTGCAAAATCATCATTGATGCAGGCCTAGAAGCGATACACCCCCGCACTAGGGGCTCCATGCATATACAATAAGAGACAATAAAGCTCAATCTTATATATCTTACTTTATACCTTGCTTATTTTAAACTTTTTCGGCACGACCCGTTTTCAACTCAGTTCCTCTCTTTTACAGATGAACGTCGTGCGGCGCCCGTCCAGGATACGGCACAACGGAGACACAGGCGCAGACGTGCAGTAGGGACCCGTCCTAAAGGATTCTTTTCAGATTAAGACCCTGCGTAAACCTTTTTTACTGTCTCTTGTTGCTACACATCCCCTGGTTTTTTCTTTCTGATATAACCAAGGAGGAGGCTGGCGTCTTGGCATGTGGCCACGTCAGAATTTTTGCACGTACCTGGACACTAGGGGCTTTTTTAATAAAGAGTGTTGTTTCGCCCGCACTCATAAAAGACCGAACACCTTAGGGAGTGTTCGGCGTCGTGAGTTTTGGCATTATATGCATCAGCTCCGAATCATGTCTTTGGTCAAATGTTGGGTTGCCCGGCTCCTGAGTCCGGCTACCTTACGTTCCGCTCTATCGGCTAAGGTAGCACCAGGAGAACTACTGCGATTGTGCCCCGGTTCGGCCGGGCGAGCACCTTAGTAGAGAAAGCCGAAAACTGACTGTCATGATGTAGCGTGAGACTGGTTAGCCACTCGATGACCTATCGGAATCTATCAGATTCCTCCGCTTTAACGAAGGGCCGCTTCCCGGTCAGGCACATACGCGCCTCGAACTTGGACGAGCGCAGTTGCCACCAAGGGGCTACCTAAATAGTCTCACCGTCAAACTCCTATGGCTAAGTGAAAGTGTTAAAGCATTATAGTCCGGTTGCCTGGCCCGCTGCGCTATCACCTCCTTTGTAGGACCAAGACGTTGGGTTAAGTGTGAAAATGCGTCTTCTGCGAGCAACCCCGCACTATGTGCGTGGGGGCTGAAGCCAACGACTGCCATCTTTCAGATTCTATATATATATATATATATATATATATATATATATATATATATCTTAAAACGGCCGCACAGGAGGTGTTCCGAATACTTGGAGGCACAAGTATAAAAAAGGCCACTACAGTTTATCAAAATATTAATTTATAATTACATATGCTATCATAACATAGCATCTTTCAGGCACTGCTTCTCTATTACACGAGCGCCTTCAAGAACTTCCTGAAAATAGTGCTCGGAGGGTACTCGGCTTTTGTCCGAATCTTGGGACGCAACAACGGTGGTCTCCATCTCTGCGCAGTATGTCTTAACACGGGCAAGAGCCATCCTAGCGCCCTCTATGCATGATGACCTCTTCATTGCATTTATACGCGGCACCGCATCAAGGAATTGTTGCACCAAGCTGAAATAACTCTTCGGCTCCAATCTCCCCGGCCACAGGTGACCCATGACGTACTTCATGGCGAGTCCAGACAACCTATTCAGTTCGGCCCATTGAGCCAAACGATCATCCACTGCCAGTGGACGCTCTGGATTGTGAAACTGCGACCAGAAAAGCTTTTCCACTTCGCGATCTTTCTGATCTCGAAAGTGTTCGGTCGCATCAGCAGCACTCGCTGCCAAGTCCAGATAGGTATCCTCCACACTCCACATCCGGTCCAACGGAGCAAACTTCGGATCACAAAATTTCCTTCGCAGCATAAAGGGCTTTCCAGCCGCAATCTGTTCGGCCTGACGCAGCTCCTCCTTCGCAGCTCTCATCGCAGAGCGCGCGTCCTTGGCATTGGCAATGGCCTTCTCTAAGTCTGTTTGTTTCGCATGGTCTTCTTTTTCAAGAAGTCTGCAACGGTCTGTGGCGCTTTTTAACTTTTCGGCCATCTCGTCCATCTCTTCCTTGCTTTGGCAATGAGCAGCCTGTTCGGCTCTCAGCTCTTCAAGGGCTTTCCTGGTGGCCACATCACTTTCGCTGGCTTGTTCTTTAGCTCGGGCAAGTTCTGCCCTAAGACGCTCCACGGCGGACGCACCATTTGCGTCAAGCACACACATTGTAAGACACAGGCATAGAACTGTTCTTACCTAATGCCGCCCGAGGAATTACATACCTTGAGCCTCATCAAGCCGCTTATTTACAAGCATGATGTCGGCATCTGCCACGTCCAGTTTCCGCTTTAGTTTGGCAAAATCGTCAGTTCGGCTCGATTCCGGACACCCTGCCGCCTACATTCAAAGGCGACATCTTAGACCTGGGATTATGATCCTCCGCATGCCGTCATTTCTTGACGACGCGCAGTGTCTCAGGGGCTACTATCTACACAGGGCGCATCTTACTCATGCGTAACTGACAAAAGTATACATTATCTAATGTACCTCGAAACCCATCAGTAAACTTTTGACGGCCTCATACAATCCGCTCTCTATGGATGAAATCCTTTCAATCACCGTGCCCATCAATGCGCGGTGCTCCTCTGAGATAGAAGCTCGCCCCAGCAGAATCTTTAGCTCCTCTGGCCGAGCACCAGACGGTGCCGAGCTCGTCCCATGACCTCTTTCGAAGGCCGGACGCGGAGAACCTCGGGGGGCCGCATAGCCACCTTTCGCCCCTGCCGGATTTGGAGAAACCCTCCACGACGACACCTCCGGGTCGCCCGCCTCGCTAGGCGGCACGGCAGGGGGAGGCGTCCTGCTCTCCATCATCTCCGGAAGGAGATCCCCCGAAGACGAGCTCTGCTGAGAAGGGCTGAGGTCCGAGCTACAAGATAAAGGTTTGGTTAATCTTCTCAGATATAAATCAAGGACTTCCCTCATCCCTCAAAAGGAAAATCTTTTCTCCACTTACGGCTCGCTGGAGGGCTAGTCCCCTTGAGGGCGTAGTCCGGCCGAGGAACTCCTCGGCGTCGGACCCTCTGACGAGGATTTTCTCCCCCGTTTCGAGGCCATGGTTTCCGGGTCGTCAGAGGCGGCTCTCTTCTTCCCCTTAGGAGAGGAATTGTCGGTTCCTCCCTTTGGAGCAGCCTCCTTCGAGGAGGCCATAGCTTCCTTGTCCTCCCCCTCCAAAGGCATTATCTCCAGCATCCTGACCAGCACGGGATTCGGCCTGGTTTCAGGAAGGGGAGCCGGACACCTGATCAGCTTTGCCTTCGCTATCCACTCCTGTTTAAAAGGACGGCTCTTTTAGGGGCAAGTTTATGACAATTATACGGATAGAAGGTCTGGGCACAAGGTTGCTTACTTGAGTATCCGGGCGATTGCAGCTTAGGCCTGCGTCCTCGGTTAAATCCGGACACATCTCTTGTGATCCGAAGAACAATCTATACATCTCCGCGGGCGTTGCACCCATAAAGTTCTAGAGAGCTCGCGGTCCCTCTGGATTAAACTCCCACAGGCAAAGGGGGCGACGTTTGCTGGGCAATATTCGGCGAATCAGCATGACCTGCGTCACCTTTACCAAGCTGAGGTCTCCTTCCAAGAGATCCTTAATTCGGCCCTGTAACAGGGGCACGTCTTTGGGCAAACCCCAATCTAACCCTCTATTAACCCATGACGCTAGCCGTGGTGGGGGACCCGAGCGAAAGGCAGGAAGCGCCACCCACTTGGTGCTCTGGGAAGCAGTGATATAAAACCACTCTCGTTGCCACAAGCCTAGCTCCTCTTGAAAAGAGCCCTCGGGCCATGGAGCATCAGCATTTTTGCTTATAACAGCGCCTCCGCACTCTGCGTGCCGTCCCTTGATCATCTTCGGCTCCACTTTGAAAGTCTTGAGCCATAATCCGAAGTGAGGGGTAACACGGAGGAACGCTTCACATACAACGATAAACGAGGAGATATGGAGGATGGACTCCGGAGCTAAGTCATGGAATTCCATCCCGTAATAAAACAGCAGTCCCCTCACAAAGGGGTCCATCAGGAAGCCTAACCCCCGAAGGAAGTGAGACACGAACACTACGCTCTCACCGGGCTGGGGACTGGGGATAGCCTGCATTTGAGCAGGCAACCTGTGCGAAATTTCGGCGGTCAAGAACTTAGCCTCTCTCAACTTTAGCACGTCCTCCTCCGTGACGGAGGAGGGCATCCATCGATCTTGAAGGTCGGAACCGGACATTGTCGAAGGTCTATGGCGCCCGGAATCTGGAGCCTAGGGTGTTGGAACTCGAGGCGACGGGCAAACTTGTTTTGGGATTGGAGAAAAGGAGTAAGGCCCTGGTCTCTTTATAAGAGGTTGAATACCAGGAGCCCTCCCCGTAACCGTTTGGGACTCGCCTTTAATCGAGAAAACATGTTAACGGGCACGATTGGGTTACCCACGTCCGTATTGATGAGAATCCCGTAAAAGAGGGGCACACGATCTTTGCTCTGGCAAGACGTGCCAAGGAAATCGCCTCGCAAAACACGCTGAGGTGGAAAAGTGAAAACGATTCGAGTGAAGGACTTAGCTGTAGTGTGATGATGTACTGCGGAATACGTCAGCAGATTTGATTTGTGTTAATATTATTCTCTCTATGGCAATATGTGGAAGCTTATTTTGCAGAACTGGACACTACTCTTGGTGTTTACAATCTTCTATGAAGGACTTGGAGGAGGAACCCGCCTTGCAATGCCGAAGACAATTTGCGCGCCGGACTCGTCGTCATTGAAGCCTGGTTCAGGGGCTACTGAGGGAGTCCTGGATTAGGGGGTGTTCAGGTAGCTGGACTATACCTTCAGCCGGACTCCTGGATTATGAAGATACAAGATTGAAGACTTCGTCCCGTGTCCGGATGGGACTTTCCTTGGCGTGGAAGGCAAGCTTGGCGATGCGGATATTGAAGATCTCCTACCATTGTAACCGACTCTATGTAACCCTAACCCTATCCGGTGTCTATATAAACCGGAGGGTTGTAGTCCGTAGGCAATCAACTCCATATACAACAATCATACCATAGGCTAGCTTCTAGGGTTTAGCCTCCTTGATCTCGTGGTAGATCTACTCTTGTACTACCTATATCATCAATATTAATCAAGCAGGACGTAGGGTTTTACTTCCATCAGGAGGGCCCGAACCTGGGTAAAACATCGTGTTCCCTGCCTCCTGTTACCATCCGGCCTAGACGCACAGTTCGGGACCCACTACCCAAGATCCGCCGGTTTTGACACTGACATGATGCTTCGTCGTTCCGGTGATCTTCGACCTTAGCAGGTCGCGCTCGGTGCAGAGGTTCGCCTTGTCCTCCCCTAGTCCCCGGATGACGCTGGTAGCATTTTCAAATGAGGCATTCATCTCGTCCTGCAGCTTCATCCAGTCGGAGATCTAACCCATGAGGTCATCGAGCATAGCGCGCATGCGCCTATGAGAGTCCTCGCCTACCCGTGAGACATTTTATTAGCCCGCCGCGATGCGGGAGGACATCTCTGCTGCATTGGCGGCACGGTAGGACATCTCAGCTGCTTCCACTGCGCGGCCGGACCAGTCTGCTGCATCGACTAGCACAGCGGGACCTCTATGCTTCTTCGGCGGCACGGTGCGACCTCTGTGCTGCTACGGTGGCATGGCGGGACATGTCAGTTGCTTTTGCGGCGAGGCGGGCCATCTCTCGTGCTTCCGCTTCCATGCTCGCCTCTCCCTGGTAGTAATCTCTCGACCCAGAACTCGTGCGGGCCATGGCAGACACAAGGGAACGATGATGAATGACTTGTTTGTTTTTGTGGATGAGGAGTTGAGGAGGAATGTGTAGTCATCTTGGAGTAGGTAGTATTTATAACCGAGTACTAATACGCTCATAAGTGGGAAACTATTTAGGTTTTGATTGGTGTGAACAGGTTTGCAATTAAATATAGTGTGGTAGTAATTTGGAATGTGACGGGATGCAGGCTCAAAATTTATTGACGGTTCTTTGATTTCTAAGTGCGTCACTATTCCTGGACGGCCTAACATGGGCACGCGTTGTCGGCCGCGTACGTGGCATTTGCACCATAGGGTGCACCACAATAGGGGATGTCAGCACGCGTATTGTTCCATGAACCGTGCGTGCTCATTATTACCATCACGCACGCTTCTTTTAATTAGAATGTGTGCCCATCTAGCGCACACACGCCGATCTCTCTAACTATTTATGTTTGTTGTGGCTAATCGCAAATAGTGCATCCATGTGAAGTGTATGCCGTCAATCGCAGACACCTTGATCTGGCTTACCGTGTTATGTTGCCTAATCGCAAACAGTTCATCCATCTGAAGTGTATGCCCTCAATCGCACACACCTTCATCTGGCTACCCGTTTCTATTGTTCTGCCTCATCACAAACAGCACATTGGGGTGAACTGTATGCCGTATATCGCACACACCTTGATCTGGCTGCCCGTTTCTGTTGTTGTCTCATCGCAAACAATTCATATGGATCAACCGTATGCCCTGCATCCCACATGCAACTAAAATCTAAACTGTGTTTGATGTATCCTTCATCGCAAACATTTCGCATCTTTTTTGACGGGTTTTTTACATCACCATTTGCGATTAATGTATCGCACACAGTTTCGTCAAAGGGTCTCTGGTCGTAGTGTCACGTTAGCAGCATCCTGCAGTAGTGTAGGATTCAAACATCATTGATGATCAACAACGGGTTTAGCATCAGGTTCCATAGTAATCTTGTGCTGACAGAGAGTGGGACTAATGCCCTTAAGATCATCAAGAGTATATCCAATAGTAGCTCGGTGCTTCGTCAGAATTTTGAATAATCTTTCTTCTTCATGTTATGAAAGGTTAGCACTAATAATAACAGGATATATCTTTTTCTCATCAAGATAAGCAAATGTCAAAGTGTCAGGCAATTGTTTTAATTCAAACACAGGATCACCCGTAGGTGGAGGAGGACCTGCTAAAGTTTCAATAGGCAAATTGTGTTTAAGCAGAGGTCGTGGTTCAAATAAGATCTTATCTATTTATTTATTTCATGCATACGCATATAATTTTCATGGTCTAGCAAATATTGTTCTAGTTGATCAGTAGGAGGCACGGCAATAGAAGCAAGACCAATTATTTCATCCTTACTAGGTAATTCTTTCTTATGAGTTTGTCTATTAAACTTTGAGAAATTAAATTCGTGAGACTTCTTATCAAAGGTAACACTGACAGTTTGTTTATGACAGTCTATAGTAGCATTGACAGTATTCAAGAAAGGTCTACCAGAGATAATGGGACAAAAGTCATCCTTTGGGGAACCAAGAATAAGAAAATCAGTAGGATATTTTATTTTCGCACACAAGACTTCAACATCTCTAACAATCCCAAGTGGTGTGATAGTGTCTCTATTAGCAAGTTTAATAGTAGCATCTATGTCTTCTATTTCAGCGAGTGTTATGTCATTCATAATTTCTTGGTATAAGATAAAAGGAATAGCACTCACACTAGCACCTAAATCACATAAACCATGATAATAATGATCTCCTATTTTGATTGAGACAACAGGCATGCCAACAATAGGTCTATGTTTATCTTTTTCATCGGGTTTGGCAATTCTAGCAGCTTCATCACAGAAATAAATAACATGCCCATCTATGTTTTCTACTAGGAGATCTTTAACCATAGCAGCACTAGGTTCTAATTTAATTTGTTCAGCAAGTTTGGGTGCTCTAATATTACTTTTGCGAACCATAGTTGAAACCTTAGCATGTTCATTTATCCTGGGAAAGGTGGTCTTTCAATATAAGTAGTAGGCACAACTAGATCAACATTGTAAATAATAATTTCATCTTTAACGAGGACCGATTCTTTAATTTCTTATTTAATAGGGGGGGTGATATTTAAGCCACTTCTCCTTAGGGAGATCAACATGAGTAGCAAAAGATTCACAAAAGGAGGCTACTATCTCAGAGTCAAGTCCATATTTAGTGCTAAACTTTTGAAACCGCATCGGTATTCATAAAAGATTTAAGACAATCAAACTCAAGCCTAATACCTGAGTATTTTCCTTCTCCGAGTTCCCAATCTTCAGAGTTGCGTTTAATTCTTTCTAAAATATCCCACCTGAATTCAATAGTCTTCTTCATAAAAGAACCAGTACAAGAAGTATCGAGAATGGATTGATCATCACGAGAAAGCCGAGCATAAAAGTTCTGAATGATAATTTCCCTTGAGAGCTCATGATTAGGGCATGAATATAACATTGACTTAAGCCTCCCCAAAGCTACATCGATACTTTCTTCTTCACGAGGCCAAAAATTATATATGTAATTCCGATCACGATGAACTAGATACATAGGATAAAAAATTAGGTGAAATTCCAATTTCAATCGATTCCAATTCCAAGATATATCCAATAACATCGCATAGCCAATACCATGTCAATGCTTTTCCCTTCAAAGATAAAAGGAAAACCTTCTTCTTAGTTTCATCTCTGGATAAACATGCAAGCTTAAATAATCCACAAATTTCATCCACATATATCAAGTGCATATCAGGATGTTCAGTTCCATCTCCTACATAAGGATTAGCTAGCAGTTGTTCTATCATACCCGAAGGAATTTCATAACTAATATTTTCAGTGGGTGCAGTAGGTTGAGGGGTAAATAATTATGGTTCTGGTCGAGGTGAAGATACCCCGAACAAATCCCTGAAAGGATGGTTCTCCATAGTAACAAGTGACAATAAATTTCAGCACGTAGTAATAATTTTTCCTTACCAAGAGCACTTCACTCCCCGGCAACGGTGCCAGAAAAGAGCCTTGACGACCCACAAGTATAGCGGATCGATCGTAGTCCTTTCAGTAAGTAAGAGTGTTGAACCCAGCAAGGAGTAGAAGGAAATGACAAGTGGTTTTCAGCAAGGTAATTTCTGCAAGCACTGAAATTGCCGGTAATGAGTAGTTTGATAGCAAGGTAATTTCTAAAGAGCAAGTGACGGTAACGGTAAATAAAGTGTAGCAAGGTATCCAATCCTTTTGTGGCAAAGGATAGGCCAAAATGGTTTCTTATAATAAACAAAGTGTTCTTGAGGGTACATGGGAATTTCATCGAGTCAACTTCGTCATGTTGGTTTGATTCGTGTTCACTACATTGATAATTTGATATGTGGATGGACCGGTGCTTAGGTGTTGTTCTTACTTGAAAAAACCTCATAATTATGATTAACCCCCTCGCAAGCGTCCGCAACTATGAGAAAAGTAGTAAGATAAAATCTAACCATAGCATTAAACTTTTGGATCCAAATCGGCCCCTTTACGAAGTAGCGCATAAACTATGGTTTAAGCTTCTGTCACTCTAGCAACCCATCATCTAATAACTACTCCACAATACATTCCCTTAGGCCCAAATATGGTGAAGTGTCATGTAGTCGACGTTCACATGACACCACTAAAGGAATCACAACATACATATCATCAAAATATCAAACACAGATCAAGTTCACATGATTACTTGCAACATGACTTCTCCCGTGAACTCAAGAACAAAATTAACTACTCACAAATGATAATCATGCTCAAGATCAGAGGGGTATTAAATAGCATAATGGATCTGAACATATAATCTTCCACCAAACAAACCATATAGTAATCAACTACAAGATGTAATCAACACTACTAGTCACCCACAGGTACCAATCTGATGTTCTGGTACAAAGATTGAACACAAGAGATGAACTAGGGTTTGAGAGGAGATGGTGTTGTTGAAGATGTTGAGGAAGATTGGCCTCCCAAAGATGAGAGGGTTGTTCATGATGATGATGATGATGATGATGATGATGATGATTTCCCCCTCCGAGAGGGAAGTTCCCTCGGTGGAATCGCTACGCCAGAGGGCAAAAGTGCTCCTGCCCAAGTTCCGCCTCGAGACGGTGGCGCTCCGTCCCGAAAGTCCTCTCCTTATTTTTTTTCTAGTTAAAAATGACATATATACCAGAAGATGGGCACCGGAGGTGGGCCGAGTAGGGCACAACCCACCAGAGCGTGCCTGGGCTACCTGGCGCGCCCAGGTGGGTTGAGACCACCTTGTGGGCCCCCTATGGTAGTTTTTTGCTCCCGTATTTTTTATATATTCTGAAACAATTCTGCGTAAATTTTCAACTCGTTTGTAGATGTGCACAATAGGTGACTCTGACGTAGCTTTTTTAGGTACAGAATTCCATCTACTGGCATTCTCTCTCTTTGTGTAAACCTTGCATATTACAAGAATTACTCCATAAAGCATTATTATACATAAAAGCATTATAAATAACAGTAGGAAAACTTGATGCAAAATGGACGTATCAGTGGGCAAGACTCTCGTGCTTCCACCCGGAGCTTGCCTTCGCCTGGGACGACGGAGTCTGGAGCAGTGAGTAGTACTGGGCTGCGTCGACATACACCCATTGTCTCTGGAAACCCTCGGCATCGGGGTGGATCTCCATGCCCTCGCCCACTATCGCACTCACTGCGCACACTACAAAAAAACACTTTCGTGATGATACGTGTTTTTCACAGTAGGTCACGTTTTCTGTCATGCATGTACATCCATAACAATTTTATGACAGAATCAAGATAATCCTGTCCTGTCGTAGAAGTGTTCCATGACAATACCAAAATTATCATCATGGAAGTGTCCACTTCCATGACAATAAATGGCGCGTCATGGAAGTGCTTTTGTCAAGGGTAACCGACACATGGCATCCACCGTAATTGGTTTCCATTAAGCTATCGGGTTCAGGTTTGGATCCGATAACCCGTTAACAGCCCGGACTAATGGGGATTTTCCACATGTAAAATTCTCAATGGCTAGAGGAACCATGTGTTGACTCACTGTTGGGATAGATGTCATCCACTCATTAGACCGGAGGCGCCTATGATACGTCGACACATGGCACGGCCCAACAGAGGCCCATTCCGGTGAAAAGGCATGCCCGTTTGACTTGGTCAAAAGGTAGCGGGCACGAAAAGCCTGTTAGCGGCATGTTCGCATATAGCCCATTTACAACCTGCTACCGTTATGGCCTATCCGAATTAGGCCCAGTAGCGTCATCTGGGCCGTCCAATATAAGTCCTGCCCGGTGTAACTTCCGGCCAGTGTATGGCCCATGACGTCTTTCAGCCCATACGGGGCCCTTTGTAACTCTGGGCCCATTAAAGGCCCAAGGTGAAATTGGACCATAATGAATTGTGTATCGCTTTATACGCATTAACGACCCATTATTCCGTTGGTCGTTTCCCGCCCGTGTTAACTTTTGGCCTTCTAAGGGCCCATTTATTCTTGGGCTCATTTCCAGAATTCGGTTACTTACGGTCCGTTACTGGCCTGTTCCGCTTGTGGGCCAAAAGTTAGCCCTGGTTACAGTCGGCCCATTAAACCGTTGGGCTGTTTTCATAGTGTCATCAAATACAGCCGATTAACAACCCATTATGGTCAGGCCATAAACACACGATTTCCACTCTAGCCCATTTATGGCCCATTTTGCGGACCGTTATTGGTCCACGAATAGTACGGCCCATGTTTGGCCAAACGATTATACAGCCCGTACACTACTAGGGAAAATCCTAGTAGTAGCGTGGGTTTAATGCCTATTAGTAGCGTGGGGAACCATGCTACTAGTAAGGTGCTACAGCTATTACTTAGCAGTAGCACGTGCGGCACACGCTACTGCTAAGACATATAGCCGCAGCGCGTGTTTACTCTAGCGCTACTGCTAATCTAACTAGGAGTAGCGTGTTTCCTGTCCATCGCTACTAGTATTATTTTTTTCATTTCTTTATTTTTAGTGTATTTATACGCCATTATACAAATTTTGGTATAATACCAATTATGAGGTTGTTATATCAACATGTCCATAACAGTGTGTCAAATGAAGGCGGATTAGGTTCAAGTGGAGACAACATGTGGTGCATGTCAAAAGTATACTACTAATCCAAACTTGATCTAGTTTGGACTAGTAGTACTTTCGATCTGCACCACATGTTGCTTCCACTTGAATCTAATCCACGAACACAAGCTATTTAATCATCATCATAGGCATTACCACCAACAGTATCTATTTAATCATCATAGTCATAGTGTAGTAGACATCATCATCTTCAAACTCATTCTAGCAAGCTAATCACCACCAACACTAGCTGCGGTAGCTATCTAATCACCACCAACACTAGCTAATAATAATCATCATAGTCATTACCACCAACGCTAGCTATTTGATCATCATAACTCATTTCTATCTAGCTAATCACTCCTGCTGCTCTCTCTCTCTCTCAGGTAAAATAGCATAAAAATGTGTACCACTCCTGCTTCATCATGTTGGAGCATGCATATGAACCTATCTCCTAATTGTGGATTGCACTTCTGATTGCCGCCCCCTATTGCTTCTCTGTGATCGTTCACAATTTTGCTCCAGTCTTTCACTATTAAGCATTCCTTGCTTTTAGAATTCCTGAATGCACTAAAGTGCATTGTAGGATGTCTTGTTCGTAAACTAACCATTCTCATGCGACTTTTAGTCTCGATCCAGTGAGGCACAACATTCATCGGGAGTCCCTGTGGAACAACATCGTATAGTAACATACTTAGCAATGAAGTTTAGCTTAAAAAATAATGTATGCAGAAGATGCACTGAAGATAAATAGTAAACATTTTACCATCTTTCCTAAATAGATGGGACCGTAGTTCAATACAAACACTATTGGTCGCATGTTTTGAGTACTAAGATTTTTAAGTCCAGGTCTTGACAGTATGAAGATCCTCAAGCCATGAAACATAATGACCTATCTCCTCAGAGTTTAGTTCAGCCCCGGGATAGTGGACGGTCATGTCTACCAAGCACCGGACTTGTTTTTTTGAATGGAAATAAGCTGTCAATAGAAATTAGTTGTCAACTATTTTTGAATAAACAATATCGAAGACATAAATATGGTTGAGAAACTTACATAATGGTATAACGGGAGGCGGCTGCACATCGACCCAGGTGTCGATATTACCTTTAATATCATCTTCCGGACGAATATCAAAGGTGATAACCATATCAGGCTCAAATGCATAAGTCTTGCATAGTGCTTGTCAAGTTTTGCATTCAAAATAGGTGTAGGTGTCTGCGTTGTATAATTTTGCGTGGAAAGTATAACCATGCTTGGTCTTCAAGTAAACTCTCTTTACCTCCATATTAGTTTTCATAGGACTGAAACCTATCTTGTCCAAGACAAAAACTCTTGCATGGCAGGGGATACGCTAGTAGAATAGTAAAAAACATAAAATTATAAGTTGAAGCAAATGAAGCAGATGTCATGCTTAATTACAAAAAAATACTTGTCGTTGTGACTTACTGTATCCACTTCGAAGTTCTCGTCCAGCTTGATGCCGAAGTGCCTATCATCATCTAGGAAGATTCTGTCGCATAGGCCACGCTCGTCTTTGCAGTATTCGCAAATACCGAAACCCTTTTCGTCGTTAGACATTTCCTATGTTCATAGTTGAAACATTAATTGAAAATCGATCGAAGGCAACTACCAGGATACTCAACACACAAATCCGGGGCACTCGATATTTCCTACATATTCTGGCACAAGTCATGCCAAAATTCATGGAAAAATCCGGCATGACCTTTGCTAAAATAGGACATATCGAGCGCCTGAAATTTGCCAGAACAGAAATGAATTAACACTCCAGAAAAACATAGGCCACTCGGAGGTGTAACCTGCATACATGACTGGCCACTTGGGCAAGCACATATCCTATTTGAGAAACACAAGATATACATTTCAAAATATCTTATAGGACTCATATTGACATGAGCATTCAATAAGAAAAACTAAATCGTAAAATAAATAAGTATTCAAATTAGCATGCATTCAATAAGCAAAAGTAAATCATCTCATGCGTCCGTACATTGTCGAATATTATCACTAATACATCCCGAATAGATATAACATCACTAATACAACTAAAACCCTGGCGCACGACGGGTATGGGCGCGGGCGGTGGATACCCAAAGAGAAGGGACCATCACAGGATCATAGCTCCAGTGAGATCCCTGGAGAACCTGTGCTCCAACACAAACAAGTAGCCATGGACGTGCACGTCCTCCTCGCTGACATGGTGACGTACCGCCTCCGCGGGGTCCTCAAGCCTCTGCACCGTCAATGTCCCATGCGACCGCCACCAAATAAAGTTCGGGTCAATGATGGGCTGGCTCCTCACCTGCGCCCCCTGGTAGGTAGCGCCTCCCAGTACTAGCCCAACAGAGCCCAGTCCTAGACATGGTCCATCTGGTCAAGAAGGTGTCCTCTGCCGAGTCGACGACGAGGATGCAGGATAGGCATCGTCGACATCGATGCGGGAAAAATTGCTTTAACTAAAAAAATAACAACAAATGTGACATGTTCAACTAGTTCTATGAAGTCAACTAGTTCTTACTAAAAATAAACTTACTATATATAAAAATAAACTAATGCCTAATTAGTACCTAGTTCTTACTAACTAATTAGTACCTAGGAACTACTGCCCTAATTACCATCTAATTTGATGAACCTAGGGGTGGAAAGTGGTAGAGGATATTCCAATTATCCAACTTAAAAGTGAAATAAGTGATCAAATTTTACTCGTTTTATTATGCATTACAATAGTGTTTATTCATCATCTAAGAAAACATCCGAGCCGCATCTGTATCCGATAACATCCGCATCTGATTCGTTTCCACCCATAGATGAACCCTAACTAATTTGATGCAACTAAAATTTGAAGAACCCTAGGCAGAGGTAGGGGAGGGGGAGGAGCAGGCATGCTCACCTTGGGTGCCTGCGGCGAGGGAGGGGCAGGCGATGTCGAGGTCAGGGTCGGGGGCGGCGTCGAGGTCGGGGTCGGCGGCGGCGTCGAATCCGGGGTCAGGGGAGGCGTCGAGGGTGTGCGGAGGGCGACGGGAGAGTGCGCGGCGGCTGACAGGGGCGGCGGCGACAGCGGAGGAGTTGGATTTGGGGGAATTGGTCGTGGGGAAGAACGAACCACCCGGTTAAGTCAGAAGTAGCAGTAGCTCGTTCCAGGAAGTGCGCTACTGCTAAGCAAGCTACAGCACGTCCCTCGGTACGCGCTACTGCTATTCCTTTCTCTTTTTTCCCTTTTTCATTTATTTTTCTTTACATTTTATTTTTTCCTTTCACCTTTTTCTATTTCTTTCATTTTCATTTGCTTTTCTATTTGCTTTCCATTTAATTTTATTCCATTTAGCAATAGCGCCTTTCAGCGTAAAAGCGCTGGAACAAAGCAAGTAGCGGTAGTGCGGTTCGATGTAGATCGCTACTACTATGTGTAGCCTATCGGCTAAGCCGTGGGAATTTTAGTAGTAGCACTTTTATATTCAGGCGCGCTACTGCAACAACTGTATCTGTAGCATTTACATCAGCGTGCTACTGCTACTTAGCACCAGCGTGCTTTTTTGACACGCGCTACTGCTAAAGTTCTGTGTATAAGGTTTTCCCTAGTAGTGGTAGAAGGTCCATTGATTATACGGCCCGTAGAAGGCCCATGGATCCTACGGCCCATAGGAGGCCCGTGGTTACAATGGTCCGTATGTTCCATGGTTATTGTGGCCTAGTTATAAAAAATAGGTTATTATGGCCACTAGAAAAACGCGAAAAAAGAACTGCAGTGACTACAAGCAAACAACTAAACAAGATAGTAAGGAAATAAATAAGCAAGAAATTAATGCTAGGCTATTACGGCTAGTACACATATTACATCCACTTCACATTAAAGTTCGCCACCAGTTCAAATATAGGGAACAAAGCAGCATATTACATACACTGGCCGTCTAAATTGGCCACCAGTGCAAATAAACGCGGTAGCAAAACAAGTCCATAACTAAAACAACTTGAGAAGGGCTCAAGAAATGTTATCCTGGGCATCCACCATGCTGGCAATAAGCTTAGAAAGCTTATTAGCTTTCTCCTGTTTGGTGCTAAAATCCTCCAATGCTTGCTGTTGCACGAGAAAGTATGCATCTGAATTCTCCAGGGATTTCTGCAATCCTTCGGCTTGTTGTGTCAGCACAGCTCATCGATGTCTTCCATATTGTAGTTGAGGCTCAAGAAATCGAACTGATTCAGACAATGAGTTCGAATATCTTGTGCCAGCGGTAGTGGCCAGTAACTTGAACACTACACCAAGATAGGACTTTGGGGTTGTCTCACTGTCTTCAAGATAGTTTTGCTTAGCTGTTTTATCAGCTTTGTTGGAGACCAACAAGGATTTCTCACTATCCTGAACCTTGTATGCATTACTTCCTTTACCATTTCTTAATAAGGTACCCTTCCCCAATATTCTGTCAGCACTCTAAAAGCAGAAACAAGAAGACACATAATAGGTTTAGCATGTAGTATATGAAACTCATTTCGGTGAACCAATTCATTAGTTAGGTGGACATGATTAAACTACCAAGTCTTCTATTGCCAAGTAGTACATAATAAAAGCATCAAACACACATATATCTATGTCCTATGGTCACCGAATTGTCTTGCCAAATTAAAATAGAGACATGGTCCAAATCGTATCAGTTCAAGACAAAGCAGCTTTGAAAGAATACAAAGTGTGGGAAACTACACGACACAGCAAGATTTTAGATGGGTACCACGGGTCTACATGTACAACAACACTATTGGCTCTGTTGTGATGCTAGTAATGTACATGATGTGAGAAGTCAACTGTATACACAATTGATATTGAAATCAACAGAGCTATGTATAAGAGCAAACCCGTTAAAGAAACATGCTTAAACATACCTGTTGTGCCATTGGAGTTTCGATTGGATCCTTCAATTTAAAAATAATTTTGTATGAGTAAATACAGTGATATAAGAGCAAAGCAGTATGCACGATAGAAATGGAATCTTAAATGAGAACAGTTGTTCTTCAGGTTTAAGCACTTGTTCTACACGAATAGAGTACAGTAATATGCAAGCATATAGTACTTAAAAATAAAAAATGAGCTCATAGACCTTACCACATTCTTGGTTCAGGACCAGTATAGAACCAGACGTTCCCAGTCATCGTGCCACAAATGTGTGTCAGGAGAACGTACGGGAATTTGATTAGTTTCTTTGCTAGTGAAGTATGTTTTCTTCAGGTAATTCTGATACTGCCACCAAGTATTCTTGAAGATAGCATAGGTATTAGCACATGTTACCTCATCCTAAGTTTCCTAATCGGTCCTTCTCTATAGAGAAAAATGGGAACATTTGCTGTATTATAACCATCATGGAGGTAGAATGTATGGGACAAAGCAAAGTAATTGCCATGAATAACATTACTTACACATGACTCCTAGACGAACACCTGCAACTGGCATTTTTCTTCATCTTCAGTATAATATTTCCATGATGGGAATATACACACATAGGATTTAACAACATCAAATGTGATAGGTGCTAAACTACGAATGGTTGGTTGTGCTTCCTCCACATGAATAGGTGTACTAACTGGTGGAGTTGGGGTTCGCCGTGGTAGTATTGGTGCTTTGGGCACTGGAGCTGCCTTACTAACTCCTCTTGTTTGGGAGCTCTATGGTGGAGATGGTGTTGTGTCAACAGGAACTGGGTTACTATCTACTGGGGTTGGGGTTAAATTGGGTGAATCTGGTTCTCTGTCCATCGCAATAGGTGTACAATCTGCGAGTGTCTGGGTTATGTTTGGTAGGGCTGGTTCTCGTGCATGTACAACCGGGGTGCTATCTCCACTAAGAGGTAGCACTATTTTACTTGAACACCGTGTTTTTACTCGCTAGATACTTCCATCACCCGCTCCAATTTAAATGGCTGTAAAACAGGAAACATAGTTGAATGTACAGACCTTGTATGAGAGACAGATGCAATAGATAGTGTGGAAAAAGAAGGCATGAAATAGTTCACATGTATATTGTTTAACTAAAAAGGATAGCATGACATAATTTCACAAATATGATGTCTATCTAAACTGGATAGCATAGCATGAAATAATTCAAAGATACGATGACTAACTAAACATGATGGCATGAGATAATTATATGATGTCTTTCGTAAATAGGTTCGCATGACATAACTCACATACATGTTATCTAAGTAATCAGGATCACAAGATTTAATTCACATATGCGATTTATATACTAATAAGAGGGCATTCACATATATGATGTCTGAACTATGAACATGGTGTTGAATATTGTGTATATGATGTCTAAACTATGCAATGCAAGATTCCATATGCATGATATGAGAAGTATAACCATGCCAAGTTAGAGCATACATCTTGGTGGGGAATAGGACTGGTCATCTATATTTGAATCCATCTCTGAGGAGCTATTGGGGCCCAGCAAGAGATCTGATCGACAGGTAGCATTGTTTGCTCTGATGACCTTGTTTTCACTCTAGATTTTTCCATCACCCACTCAAATGGCTGATTCACATGAAGAGTAGTTGAATGTTCAAACATTGTCGACAAATGGAAATGTAATGAAGAAAAGGATTGGAAGATATCATTCAAATATATGATGCCTAGTTAAACAGGATGTCATTGCATATTTCATATATATTCTGGCTTGCTAAAAGAGATGAGATTGCATAATTATCATATATGATATAGAAACTAAAAAGGTGGCATTATAGAACATGTCTAAACTAAGCAGATGACATATATGATGTCGAAAGTAGGCACTGCAAGGCAACATATGCATGATATGACCAACATCATCACGCCAAGTTGGAGCAAACACCTCGGGGGGTAAATAGGAGTGGTCAGCTACGTCTGAATCCGCCTCAGATTAGATATCTTCCTCTAGATTACAATTTGGAGGGGGCAGTGAGGGTTTGCCAATGAACCCACCATGGATCGATGTCTGCATGCCATTGTATTGACACGCAAAACTCTTCTCTTTTTCTCTACATGTTCAACATGACTGTGTACAATATCTGACATGCATATGAAAAAAAATATAGTGAGATTATGTAAGGAGAGCATGGAGCAATCTAGAGTGATGGTAACAACTAGTGGATGGACCCAAAAATAATGGTAGTGGGCTGGTGATAGCTTTAATTTAATCAAAAGACAGATGATGATTGCTTTACTATTTGTTTCCCACACAAGATGAACAACATAGGCATACCCTAGGTGAACCAGATAATAGACAGAGATACTATTCATTGCTGCCTCGATATGTGCCCCACAAGTAATTTTAAAACTCAAGTTTGAACATTAATTTGGACCTGACTTGGAGTCTAAGAGGTGAACATGACGATAAAGTAGCAGGAAGTCTTGAGAAATGCATTACATAAGCAGAAACAAAAGAGTGCGACCTCTCTTATGGACCCGTGTAGTCCTCGGGTTCATCGTTGAGTCGATGATGGTGATGCAGTTGCGGTGGGTGACGGCGGCGGTGAAGGAGATCTGAGGCGGTGAAAGACGGTCAGGAGTCATGATGTCTATTTATGGTGGATGCTTTTGTCAATGGAGAAGCTCAGGTGAGGTGGACGACATCGCGACAGGAGCAGGACAAACCACACAAAGTTTTCTTCGACACCTATCTGTAACTGAAGTAATTCTATAAAGGCTCCTTTGGCTTGCAGGATAATAAAAACGTAGGGATATGAAAAACACCAAAATAGGATAGGAATGCACATGGGAAATAGAGCATTTGTAAACATAGGATTTCTATCAACTTGGGTGTTTGGTTCACAGGAATTAGAAGAGCAGAGAAATGCAAAGAAACATGGACAAATTAAAGTGAAACAATATGAAAGTGTGCATAGTTAGAATGTTATTCTACCACTAATGCACTTAGTCTTGTTTTCATGCATAGGATTTTGAAAAGTAGGTCCAGGTGGAAGTTTTGCTCCATTCCTTTCAATGGAATGCATGAATAACTAATAGTAGAGTGCCATAGGAAAATTTCCTACTGAAATGTTTTTCCTTCACTTTTTCCTTTGAACCAAAATAGCCCTAATGGATCGACATGAATGTAGAGTAATAAGTAATAAGTGATGCGACAAGTGTACAACCTCTTTGGCATAGCCGTGTTGACCTCGGGATCATGGGGTTGGTCACTAAAGAAGTTGCGGCAGAGGTGGCTGGCGGAGGTGTGGAGGAAGATCTGAGGCATCTGTAGATGGCGTCCAGGGCACTGCTCTGTTGTGATGGATAGTTCCATCATCGGAGTAGCTCCGGGGAGCCGTAAGACATCGAGACTGAAGCATTACAAGACAGACATCGTTAATCTCAAGTGGGATTCTAATAGCATCTCCTATAGATGATGTAAAATACATTACCAAAAATTGATACATGTAAAATTTACATCACCAAAAAACACCTGACTATAACAGATGAGGTAAAAATTGTTGACTTTAAACTTAACTGTTGAAACTGAAATTTACTTGGGAATATGATTGTTACTGTCGAAACTGAACGCACTGGTAGCACAGAGCCAATTCACATGTAGTTTAGGGCGCTTTAGCACTAGTAGTAGAGAAACAATGATCTAAATCGGCAGGCGGTCGACGGGGAACATAGTAGCAGATAGTAGCTGGAGCAGCGGCGCCTGGAGGAGCAGCGCAAACTAGAGCCAGAGCAGCAACTCGTGTAGCTGCAGCAGCCCGTGTACCAGCATCAGCAGCGTGAGTGAGATCAAGAGCAAAGTAGCAGCACGAGCGAGGGGGAGAGCATAGCAGCAGTGCGACCGAGCAAGATACAAGGCAGCAGCAGCGCGAGCGAGCGAGAGCCGGAGTAGTAGCAGCAGCAGCAACACGAGAGAGTGAGCTAGAGCCGGAGCAGCAGAAGCAGATTCGGCTGGTATGGATGCCACCGCCGTCGAAGGAGCCTCGCACTAGGGGAGAGCCGCCGTGTAGATGTCACCCGCGGCACCTACTTCGAGGTAGCCGCTCCATGCGGTGCAGGATCTAGCACCGTCGAAGCCAGTAGGTCGAGTTAAGGGGAAGGTGCGATGCGATGAGTGTACAACCTCCATGGTGGCGCCGAGTAGTCCTCATCTTTGTCCGAGGAGTCGGTGAGGATACTGTAGTTCCGGTGGAGCAGGTTAAGGCGGCACTATCAGGATGGATCAACCACGATATATGAGGCGATCGTTGGAGTGGCTCCTTGGAGGTGGAGGACAAGGCGGTTGAACCGACAAGACTACAAGATTGACGACGGATCCTCATCCATGGAGGTGGATGAGGGACGTCAAGTTGTTGCGCTGGACGGTGTCTTCGGCGAAGAGGCTCTGGCTGGGCAGCAGTGGGGTGGTAGACGAAGGAGGGTGAGGTTTCGTGGCTGGAGCAGAGAGGTTATGGCGGACTGGGATTACGAATGGCGAAAAGGAGGTGATGGGAGGGGGGAACCATGACTTAGGGATGCGCTTGTCCAAAAGGTACAGTGTGTTACAAAAGTACCCCCACCGATTTGAACTAGCGGCCCTTTCGGCTCAGGGCTAGAAGGGGGATTTCGCGTGTCGGGTGGAAGCACAAGTGCTCCCTGGGTGATTTTGGTAATTAATGTCAACATATCTCTTGTTGGACTAATATTTTCATCTAGTATATTTCAGAAAGTTCAACAAAGGCGTGGCATGGACAAGAGGATGTGGAACCCCTTCAAGATGCTAAGGACAAATATTGGCAAAAGCTCAACACTCTTCATTTCTATTTTAGTGATCCAAGATCACATTGAGTCCATTGGAAAAGACAATACTATTAAAAGGGGATGAGGTGTTGCTTAATGGTGTACTTGCTCAAAATGCTTAGTGATATGCTCCAAAGCCCTCAACCACTTTCTCAATCCAAATATGTCCTAAACCTAAAAGTCAAACTCGGCCCCACCGATCTGATCTATCCGGCGCCACCGAGTTCACTTGACATAGCCACTACCAGAAACCCTAATCAGTTCGTTCTCACCGATTGGGATCTCGGTTTCACCGAGATGGCCTTGCAAACTCTTTGTTGCCTGTTGTAATTATTTCAGTCTCACCGAAATGTGTAATCAGTCCCACCGAGTTTGCTTGGCCAACTCTCTGTTTGCTCATTTCTGAAATCAATCTCACCGAGTTCATGCAATCGGACACACCAATATAAGGTTTTGCCCTAACCCTAGCACATCGGTCCCACCGAGTTGATCATGTCAGTCCCACTGAGAATCCTAACGTTCACATTTTGAATTGAATCAGTCTCACCGGGTTCACCTATTCGGTCTGACCAAGTTGGTTCAAATATGTGTAACAGTTATATTTTGTGTGGAGGCTATATATACCCCTCCAACCCCTTCTCTATTCAAGAGAGAGCCGTCAGAACATGCCTACACTTCCACTACTCATTTTCTGAGAGAGAACCACCTACTCATGTATTGAGACCAAGACATTCCAATCAACCATAAGAATCTTGATCTCTAGCCTTCCCCAAGTTGCTTTCCACTCAAATCATCTTTCCACCTTAGCCAAATCTGTGAGAGAGAGTTGAGTGTTGGGGAGTCTATCATTTGAAGCACAAGAGCAAGGGGTTCATCATCATCACACCATCTATTACCTTTTGGAGAGTGGTGTCTCCTAGATTTGTTAGGTGTCACTTCGGAGCCTCCATCAAGTTTGTGGAGTTGAACCAAGGAGTTTATAAGGGCAAGGAGATCGCCTACTTCATGAAGATCTACACAAGTGAGGCAAGTCCTTCACGGGCAATGGACATGGAGGGATAGACAAGGTTGCTTCTTCGTGGACGCTTTGTGGGTGGAGCCCTTCATGGACTCACGCAACCGTTACCCTTCGTGGGTTGAAGACTCCACCAACATGGATGTACGATAGCACCACCTATCGGAACCATGCCAAAAATCTCCATGTCTCCAATTGCGTTTGCACACTCCAATCCTATCCCTTTACTTTCTTGCAACATGCATGCTTTACTTTCCGCTGCTCATATATTCTTGCCATGCTTTCTTGAAATGTATAGTGAATGCTTTAACTTGTGCTAAAACTCCAGCTCAACTTGAAGTATTTAAAAACTGCCACTTTTGCTTGTTGAGGGTCTAATCAACCCCCCCCCCTTCTAGACACCTCTTCTCAATCCTTTCAATTGGTATTAGAGCTTTGGTCTCCATTTCTTTGGTTTAATCACCATTGGAGGAAGATGGATGAGTCTACGTTGGGGAGTTTTAGACGTAGAGTGCCAATGCTTGATGGAGAGTTCTATAATGCTTGGAAAAATGATATCCTTGAGATTTTCAATGAATATCACTTGAACAAGTATATTAGTAGTCCTTGTGCGCCCCTTATTGATCCCTTGCATCCTACCCCCGATGAGTCTCTTGACATGATCCGCAATCTTAGAACCATTAATCTTATCATTAGAGGATTGCCTAGAAATTTGATTGTATGCTTGCCTATTTTTGAATGTGCTTACACCATATGGATATTTCTTGAGGAACGTTTTCCAAACAATTCCCTGAAAAATCTAGATGTGATTCTTCAAAAGTCCAATGATTTTCATAAAATGAAAGCTAGTGACCCTAAATTTGATGATTGTCTATTTGAGCTTCGTGACCTTATGCGTGCCAAAGGAGATGTTGGAGTCAATAGTAGCATCATCTCTCAAGTCATTAGAATTCATAAAGATGAACATTGCCATGGTCATACATCTAATGAATCAGTCTCTCAAGGTGATGATCAATCACAAGACGATGTTGAACATGGGATATTATGATGAGGATGATCATAGTGACTTTGATCTTCATGAGTCTATGAGACACTTTCGTCTTATGGATAACCTTCATGGTTACACGGCCAGAGGAAATGAATGGGTTCTTGATAGTGGATGTACCGATCACATGACCGGAGACAAGGATATGTTTCGTGAGCTTGCTGAAAATGACGGCCCTCGAAAGTATGTCACTTTTGGTGATAACTCAAAGGTTAAGGTGGTTGGCCTCTGTAAGGTGGCCATCTCACATGAGAGGTCCATCCAAAATATTATGCTCGTTAAATCTCTTGGATACAATTTACTCTCCGATTTCGGTTTCAACGTCCTATTTACCGAAGTAGATTGCCAAGTGTTTCGAAGAGATAATCATAATATGGTCTGTACCGGTATACGTAGAGGTGATCTATACATTGTTTATTTCACTAAAAAGGCTCAACCTAGAACTTGCTTAATTGCTAAATCATCTAAAGGTTGGTTGTGGCATAGAAGGTCAGGTCATGTGGGCATGCAAAATCTTAATAAGCATATTAAAGGTGATCATATCCTTGGAGTTAAAGATGTTTGAGAAGGATAGACTTTGCAGTGCTTGTCAAGTAGGAAAACTGGTTGGAGGAAGCCATCCCATAAAAAACATTATGACCACGAGAAGACCGCTAGAGCTACTTCATATGGGTCTTTTTGGTCCCAACACCTACAAAAGTCTCGGTGATAACTCATTCGGTTTAGTCATTGTCGATGACGTTTCAATATTTATGTGGGTGTTCTTTGTTGATGATAAATCGCAGGTCCAAAATATCTTCAAGAACTTCGCTAGAAAGGCCCAAAATCAATTTTAAGTGAAGATCAAGAAAGTTCGCAGCGACAACAGAACAGAGTTCAACAACGCCAATGTGGATACCTTTCTTGATGAAGAAGGGATTTCACATGAGTTCTCGGCTACATACACACCTCAACAAAATGGAGTTGTTGAGAGGAAGAACCGGACACTTATCGAGATGGCGAGAACAATGCTTGATGCATAGAAGATGCCAAAACACTTTTCGGCAGAAGCAGTTGAGACAGCTTGTCATGCAACTAATCGTCTATATCTTCACAAGCTTCTTGGCAAGACGGCATACGAGCTTCTCACCTGTAAAAAACCTCAAGTTGGATACTTTCGAGTATTCAGCTCAAAGTGCTACATTCTTGATAAGCATCATCGTTTGAAATTTGCTCCTAAATCTCATGAAGGTTTCCTACTCGGTTACGACTCAAACTCTCACACTTACCGTGTCTACAACAATTTGACCCGAAAGGTTGAAGAGACGGTAGATGTGAAGTTTGATGAATCTAACGGCTCGCAAGTAGAGCGATTGCCAATTGATGTAGGATACAAAGACCCTTCAGAAGCAATTCAAGACTTGTCTATTGGCAAGATTCACCCAACAAAGGTGAAGGAGAGTACCTCGTCCGTTCAAGTGGAAGCCTCAACTTCACGACAAGGTGAACCTCATGTTGACTTGGAGGCATCCACAAGTGGAACACGCCAAGATGAAGGAAACGAGGAAGTACACCAAGATGAACCTCATCAACCTCCCTCTCCACCACCATAAGAGAACTACAACACCAATAATGAAGAAGGCCAAGAGGAATAACAAGATGATGAAGAGGATGTTCCACCCCGACCCAAACAAAATCTCTCACGAGATAGAGCAAGAGTTTCAAGAGATCATCCCGTCGATGATGATTTACAAACAGGGAGAATTACTCGCTCTAAAACTCGTTTGGCTAACTTTTGTGAATATTATTCATTCATCTCTAGTATACCTATGAAAGTTGAAGAAGCTCTTGATGTTCTGGATTGGATGAACGCCTTGCATGAAGAGCTACACAATTTCGCGAGGAACCAAGTGTGGACATTGGTAGAAAAGCCGGACAACAACCAAAATGTCATTGGAACCAAATGGGTGTTTAGAAATAAGCAAGATGAATATGGACAAGTTGTACGCAACAAGGACCGTCTCGTCGCCCAAGGCTACACTCAAGTCGAAGGTATGGACTATGGTGAGACATATGCCCCTGTTGCTAGACTTGAGTCCATACGCATGTTACTTGCTTATGCCAATCACCATCATATTACTCTATATCAAATGGACATTAAAAGTTCTTTTCTAAATGGTGAAATTGAGGAGGAAGTTTATGTTAAACAACCTCCTAGCTTTGTTAATCCCAAGAAACCAGATCATGTTTAGAAACTTCACAAAGCTCTCTATGGTCTTAAACAAGCTCCTAGAGCACGGTACAAATGCTTGACTAAGTTCCTTATTGAAAAAGGCTTTGAGATTGGAAAAATTGACTCTACACTTTTTACTAAAAGGGTTAATGGAGAATTATTTGTGTGCCAAATTTATGTGGATGATATCATATTTGGTTCGACTAACCCTCATTTTAGTGAAAAGTTTGGAAGGCTAATGTCGGATAATTTTGAGATGTCTATGATGAGGGAACTCAAGTTCTTTCTTAGTTTGCAAATCAAAGCAATCTAAGGAGGGTACCTTTGTTTCCCAAAGAAAGTATACCAAGGACTTATTCAAGAAGTTCAACATGCAGGAAAGCAAAGGTATGAAAACACCAATGCCTACAAGTGGACATCTTGACTTGACTAAGGATGGCAAACCGATTGACCAAAAGGTTTACCGCTCTATGATTAGTTCATTGTTATATCTATGTGCCTCCCATCCTGATATTATGCTAAGTGTGTGCATGTGTGCATGATATCAAGCAGCCCCTAAAGAATGTCATCTTAAGGCTATGAAAAGGATAGTGAGATACTTAATTCATAAACAGAACTTTGGCATTTGGTATCCTATAAGAGGTCTTCTTTGGATCTTGTTGGCTACTCTGATTCGGACTATGTCGGTGACAAGGTTGATAGAAAGTCCACTTCAGGTACTTCTCAATTTCTTGGTGCATCTCTTGTGTCTTGGTCCTCCAAGAAACAAAACTCAGTATCTTTATCCACCGCCGAAGTAGAATACATTGCCGTCGGTTCATGTTGTTCTCAGTTACATTGGATGACCCAAACTCTTAAAGATTATGGGATATATGTGAAACATGTTCCATTGATTTGTGATAATGAAAGTGCTATTAAGATTGCTCACAAACCCGTCCAACTTTCTTGGACTAAGCATATTGAAGTTCATCATCATTTTATTGGAGATCATGTTGCTAAAGGAAACATCGACCTTAAGCATGTTCGTACCGATAAGCAATTGGTGGACATATTAACCAAACTGCTTGATGAGAAAGTATTTAGCCATTTGAGAGGTGAATTTAATATCATTGATGCCTCAAACTTGGAATAGAAACTCAATTTGGATACATGCAAGGCATGAGCCTTTGAGTAATCCTTGATATTTCTCTTATGTTGATGATCATATGTCTTGGATATCTACTTGTACTCTTGCATGTTATCTAACCCTTGTAGTTACTTGGATGATCCCAAATTTATGAGATTGCAACTCACTCACACCTTGAGAAATCTCTACATCACCAAATCTCTACAATATGGTGGTTGAATACAAGGAAGCATAAATCCACTCAACATATCCTTTGCCAATTTCTATATATCAAATATTATTTGATATCAGGTTTCATGATTGTCATTTTGGATACACAGGTGCTCTTCCTTGCAAGACTAACCCATGTAGGTAGATAAACTCCAAATATAAGTGGTGCTTCCAACTCTTGATGAACTACATTAACCTTGAGCATCCAACACAAGTTCGACTACATGATCAAGATCAACACCACCACCCAAGGTATGTTATTCCATCTTACAGAAGCTTTACCCCAAGACATGGGTCAAAGCAGCCCAACAAGATGAGAATACATCAAAATGCATTAACGAAATATGGTAACCCCATTTTGAGCTAAAACGATGAGTATGACCTATGATCAAGTGTTATCACTTGACTCCTCGGTCAATATCACTACAAAAAAAGACACATCCGTGACATTTTGGGCTGAATGAAATTTTTTTCTGTCATGCTTATGACACTTCTATGACGATAATAGTGAGAAAACCCGGTATCATCATAGATGTGGTGGGCTGCTACTTCTATGACAAAAAATCATGACAGAAAATGGGCTTTCCGTCCTGGGCGGGCTGGAGACGTAGCTGCAAGACATTCATTGGGCCATCCATGACGGAAAAAATATGTTAGAAGCGAGGGCGAGGAAATTATCGAGGAGTTCCCGGTTATGGTGGGTGGTCGGGGGCCGAGCGATGCGCGTTTCTCTCGTATGTACGCGTGTGCGTGCGGGGTGTTGGGCTCTAACTAAACCCGAGCGATTGCACTACAGGCTACACGTTACTGAACCCGAGTAATCGATCGATCCCTTGCTGTTAACTGAAACCGAGTGATTCCTTCGCTACTACTGCTAACTGAAGCCGATCGAACACTGCTGCATCCTTCCCTTGATGAACAGTGAGCGTTGTTGGGGGGTTTGGATGAACAGGTCCTGATGGGGGGTTGGATGAATAGGACCCCATGGTAGTAGAGGTCGTTGCCGCTGGATGAACAGAACCCCGATCGATCGAGCCGGTGGATGAACAGGATCCCATGGAGGGTTGGATGAACATGACCCCGTAGAGGGCTAGATGAACAGGACCCCATGGAGGGTTGGTTGAACAGTAGCCAGTGGAGGGCTGGTTGAACAGTAGCCAATGGAGGGCTTGTTGAACAGTACCCTATGGAGGGGTGGTTGAACAGGACCCCGTGGAGAGGGCTGGTTGAACAGTAGCCAGTGGAGGGCTGGTTGAACATTACCCTGTGGAGGGGTGGTTGAACAGGACCCTGTGGAGAGGGCTGGTTGAACAGTAGCCGGTGGAGGAGCGCGCGGTGGAGGCTGGATGAATTGGAGCCCGTGGATGAATAGTCGCAGGTGGAGGCTGGAGGAGGTCGACGGTGGATGAAGAGTAGCCCGTGGAGGCAGTCAACGGTGGAGATGAATAGTAGCATGTGGAGTCCCGTTTTGTGGTACGCCACACCCCTCCCGATGAAAAGGACCACCGTTTCGACTGTAGCGCTCCAACACAAGTCCGTTCCCTCCGTTTTGCGGTACGCCACACCCCACCCGATCAATAAGACCCCGTTTCCACAGTAAGAGCTCTGTTTCCTTCGTTTTGCGGTATGCCAGACCCCTCCCGATGAACAGGATCCCGTTTCCACCGTGGCCGGTCGAACACAAGGCCGTTTCCTCCGTTCTGCGGTACGCCAGGCCTCCTTTCCATCAGTTGTTCTGTCCAAGCCGGTTGGCTCGCGATGAACACGACGACGCATTCCATTTCGACCCAGCCGGTTGCCTCCCCATGATCACGACGACAGCGCTGCTTCTTCATTCCATCCCAGCCTTGTACATGAGCCCTGGCCGTACGTATGCGCGAGTAGGCGTTCAAGACCCCTCCCGTATGTACGTACGTGGCCGTATTTTCTTTCTTGCACCCTGGCCGATTTACGTACGTGAACATGCTACGTGCGCGCCTCTACTATGACACATGCGCGCCTCTACTATGACCCATGCGCGCCTCTACATCGACCAGTATGTACGTACACGTTCGCGACCAGAATGACAACGCTACGTATGCTTCGACCAGGTGGGTCTCGACTATCAGGCACTTCCTTGCGTGCGAAGATGTAGCTAGTGGGTCCCAGCAGTTAGGGGGCGAACCATTATCTTTTTGCCCATAATATGGACGCACTTCCTTGTGTACGAATATGTAGCTGGTGGGTCCCAACAGTTAGGGGGGAAACGTTTTTTCCGTGAAATACGGTGGCCCGTCCAGTGGGTCCCTGCTGTCAGGTCGAGGAATCATTATTTTTCCGTGTAATAGGGAGGCATTTCCTTGTGTGCGTCCGTGGAACAGCTGCCAGCCTCTCCACGTACAGTCAACGTCCGATGGATGTCGTTTGTTGACCACGTTGACCAGGGCGCGCCGAGAGCACCAGGAAGGAATGACACGGAGCCGGGGAAGACTCGGTAGTGGTTGACCACGCGGTGGGGAGTACGAGGGTTTACTGGTCCGGCTGCCGTCACCGGAAAATAACAAGAGGTGTGGGTGAGTAGAGGAATGGCCTGGCCAGCAATAGAGTAGGGTGGGGCAGTGCGGCCTGTGCGGTAGCACAACCGGCCATAGGAGGCGGGAGCAGGCAGTCCCACCGGCGCTGGTTTGGGCGGCTGGAGCAAGAAGACCAGAGGTTGAAGAAGCACTATGCCCGTTGGATGGACATCATACGGTCTCTGCGGCTAGAATCGTTTATATTGACTAAGTTGACAAAGCCCTTGGTACGCGTCAACTTAGTAAGCCCATAGGTCAGCCTCCGAAACGGTGCGCCCCGGATGTCAGGGGGAGGAATCATTTTTTGGGCGGCTGAAGCTAGAATATCCAAGATTGAAGAAGAAGCACAACATCCGTTGGATGGATATCCAACGGCCACTGCTGCTAGAACCGTGTGTTGACTATAAGTTGACAAAGCCTTGCATACGCGTCAACTTACTTTTTCTTTAGGTGACGCGTCAACTTAGTAGGCCCACAAGTGTGTGGTAGAGAACTTATAGCCCATTTGCGATTTGCAAGAATGTACATCCCATTTTTGAATTCTAATGGAATTTACTACAGCCCATTTATAGTTTGTTAAAAGTACAGCCCATTTTCTAGCTAGGACAACGATTCATAATTTCAACTAACCGTCCAAAACAGAATTCAATAAAATTTCCCACATTTTGATGGGATCTGAAATATTTTTATCCTAAAATTTCTAGTTAGATTAAATACAATTTCAATATAAATTTGTATTACGTAAAAATTCCAACGAAACATTGCGCGCGCAACAATTAATGAAATAAAAAATTTCAAAATACAAAAAAAATTATAAACTAATTACGTGTTTGGTGCATTTTTTATAGTTACTTCCAGTTTTATAATGACACCCCATTTATTATTTCTTAAAGCCCATTTCCTTGTTAAGCCTAATGCATTCCTCCTTGGAAAGATTTGCAGCACAGCCGGGCGGAGAATAACAAGTTGACCTTGCCTGGGTATTCCTCAAAAAAAGTATAGCTGGGCTAGCCATTTTCAGCTTGAAAAAAATTAATATCTGGGCTGGATATCTGGCCTAGGCCTGCCCAGTTAATACCCTGCCCTCCTCAGAACAACAACGAAAACATCACTCAAGAAAAACTATGCAGTGCTCACACCTCAAAAACACAAATACTGCTTGAGCTGCTTGGTCCCAGCTGTCAGACGCTCCTTGTACAATTATCTCGTTTATTGACTACATAGGTTGACAATGGTGTGGGACCGTGATGTCAGGAAACCAGGAGGAAGCAAACAATATTATAGTTGTATATAATAAGGAGGCACTTGCGTACGTGCGGCTATGGCCTTGGTGGGTCCCCACTGTCATCCTCTCCAAGTAAAGTCATCTCCTCATTCCTCATGTCCGTTGACCATGTTGACAACGCGAGACGGTGGCGCCACAGCGAGCGCAACAACTCGAAGGACGACTGAGAGGGCCTCGCGGGCCCTACAGATGGTTTGATACAGCGCCCGCTGCTCATTCGGGAAGCCAGGATCATAGGGCCACATCTCCATGATGGCATTGTCGTTCGCTTGTTCACCGGTGCTCATTAAGGAGACGGAGGTTGCAGCACAGGTCCTCCTTTGCTGGTAGCTCTTCCACCATCACGGCGTCGAAGTGCGGCCGCACCTGCTCTATGGTGAACACGGCATGGACCGGCTTGGACAATGGTGCCAGCTCCTGGTTGGAAGCTACGTCCATCGTCTGATTGTCGATGCTCAGCTCGGCGAGCTCGCTGGCGATCCAGCATGTCCGGCTGCTGGACCGACCCGCTGCCAAGCATGAGTCTGACTGCCGTGGCACACCCAGACCGCCTCCCTCGCCCGCACGCACTTTCCACCCGAAATGGTCAGCGCCGCCCACCCTACTTCCCGGTGTGCAGGCGATTGCTCCACCTTCAAATGACACAAGTGTCATCCGCCTGTCTGTGTGCTGCCCACATTAATGAAATGCGGTTGCCGAGACTGCTACTCCGGCGCCACACATCTGTCCCTCCGCCGCACACCATTGCTATATAAACTGCTGCGCCGGCCATAGTTGTAGTCATCCGCCTCCGTTCCCTTTCTCCTGTCCACACCATTACTGCCCACCATGGCTTCCTCGCGCTCCAGCGCTCTTTGGGATGGGTGGACGATGGACCACAAGGAGATGGCAGCCATTGCAGCCGACTGGCTGGCCGGTAGGCAGCTGGAGGACGGCGACGTCCCAATGGATAACACGGTAGTCGACGATCCGGCAGCAACCCCCTCCTCTGCGCCATCCTCGTCGGTGCATTGCACCATGACCATCGGCGAGGCCCGTGCCCAATACATGGACACGGTGAGGCAGAAGCGTGAGGAGCATTTCTGGGAGGCGCAGGCCGACGCCGCCTACAACCACCATCTCCTCCAGGAGCACCTGCAGGCGGAGGAGCAGATCGCCACGGAGCGGGCTGAGCAGGAGGCGCTGCTCGACTCGTACCGCTCTGCCAGTGAGGGCCACATCGAGCGCTGGCGGTACCGCATGCGGGTGGCGATGGTTGCGGCCGCCTACAAAGAGGGCGATGAAGCAGGAGA
This sequence comes from Triticum urartu, assembly GCF_056163025.1. Lineage (NCBI taxonomy): Eukaryota > Viridiplantae > Streptophyta > Magnoliopsida > Poales > Poaceae > Triticum > Triticum urartu. Next base: position 448,173,628 of record NC_141876.1, read on the forward strand.
GGCGCTGTTTGGCGAGACCGAGGACGAGGCAGAGGACCATGTCGACTCCGATGAGTCCCCGCTCCGCTGGCGTCGACGAGACCCTGCTCCGCCGAGGCCTCGCGGCGCCAACAACGAGGTAGAGGACACCGCAGGCTCCGCCGAGGCCTCGCCTGATAACCCACAAGTATAGGGGATCGCAACAGCTTTCGAGGGTAGAGTATTCAACCCAAATTTATTGATTCGACACAAGGGGAGCCAAAGAATATTCTCAAGTATTAGCAGCTGAGTTGTCAATTCAACCACACCTGGAAACTTAGTATCTGCAGCAAAGTGTTTAGTAGGAAAGTAATATGATAGTGGTGGTAATGGTAACAAAAGAGTAATGAAAGCAAAGTAATATTTTTGGTATTATGTAGTGATTGTAACAATAGCAACGGGAAAGTAAATAAGGGTAAACCAGTATATGGAAAGCTCGTAGGCATCGGATCATTGATGGATAATTATGCCGGATGTGGTTCATCATGTAACAGTCATAACATAGGGTGACACAGAACTAGCTCCAATTCATCAAATGTAATGCAGGCATGTATGTCGAATATAGTCATACGTGCTTATGGAAAAGAACTTGCATGACATCTTTTGTCCTACCCTCCCGTGGCAGCGGGGTCCTAATGGAAACTAAGGGATATTAAGGCCTCCTTTTAATAGAGAACCAGAACAAAGCATTAGCACATAGTGAAAACATAATAGGTTTAGATCTGAAATCATGGCACTCGGGCCCTAGTGACAAGCATTAAGCATAGAAAAGTCATAGCAACATCAATCTCAGAACATAGTGGATACTAGGGATCAAACCCTAACAAAACTAACTTGATTACATGGTAAATCTCATCCAACCCATCATAGTCCAGCAATCCTACGATGGAATTACTCACGCACGCCTGTGAGCATCATGAAATTGGTGACGGAGGATGGTTGATGATGACGATGGCGAGGAATCCCCCTCTTCGGAGCCCCGAACGGACTCCAGATCAGCCCTCCCGAGAGGTTTTAGGGCTTGGCGGCGGCTCCGTATCGTAAAACGCGATGAAATATTCTCTCTATTTTTTTCTCCCCGAAAGCAAATATATAGAGTTGGAGTTGGAGTCGGGAGGTCTCTAGGGGGCCCAAGAGGTAGGGGGGGCGCCCCACACCCTCGTGGACAGGGTGTGGGCCCCCTAGTCTTCATATTTGGCGAGGATTTTTTATTTTTTGTTGTAAGATATTCCGTGGAGTTTCAGGTCATTCCGGGAACTTTTGTTTTCTGCACATAAAACAACATCATGGGAGTTCTGCTGAAAATAGCGTCAGTCCGGGTTAGTTCCATTCAAATCATACAAGTTAGAGTCCAAAACAAGGGCAAAAGTGTTTGGAAAAGTAGATACGACGGAGACGTATCAACTCCCCCAAGCTTAAACTGTTGCTTGTCTTCAAGCAATTCAGTTGACAAACTGAAAGAAATAAAGAAAAAACTTTTACAAACTCTGTTTGCTCTTGTTGTTATAAATATGTCAAGCTAGCATTCAAGTTTTCAGCAAAGATTATAACTAACCACATTTGCAATGACTCTCAGGTCTCATGATTACCCATATCAGTAGCATAATCAACTAGCAAGCCATAATAATAAATATCGGATGACAACACTTTCTCAAAACAATCATAATATGATATAACAAGATGGTATCTCGCTAGCCCTTCCTGAGACCGCAAAACATAAATGCAGAGCACCTTTAAAGATCGAGGACTGACTAGACATTGTAATTCATGGTAAAAGAGATCCAATCATAGTCATTCCCAATATAAATTAACAGTGATGAATGCAAATGACAGATGCGCTCTCCAGCTAGTGCTTTTAATAAGAGGGTGATGACTCAACATAAAAGTAAATAGATAGGCCCTTCGCAGAGGGAAGCAGGGATTTGTAGAGGTGCTAGAGCTCGGTTTTGAAATAGAGGTGAATTATATTTTGAGCGGTATACTTTCATTGTCAACATAACAAGCAAGAGATGGCGATATCTTCCATGCTACACACATTATAGGCGGTTCCCAAACATAATGGTAAAGTTTATACTCCCCCTCCACCAACAAACATCAATCCATGGCTTGCTCAAAACAACGAGTGCCTCCAACTAACAACAGTCCTAGGGGGAGTTTTTTTTGCAATTTTTATTTTGTTTGCATAAAGCATGGGACTGGGCATCCCGGTGACCAGCCATTTTCTCGTGAGTGAGGAGCGGAGTCTACTCCTCTTGAGAATAACCCGCCTAGCATGGAAGATACAGACAGCCCTAGGTGATACATGAGCTTATTTGAAGGTTTAGAGTTTGGCACATACAAATTTACTTGGAACGACAGGTAGATACCGCATATAGGAAGGTATAGTGGACTCATCTGGAATAACTTTGGGGTTTAAGGGATTGGATGCACAAGCAGTATTCCCGCTTCGTACAGGTGAAGGCTAGCAAAAGACTAGGAAGCGACCAACCAGAGAGCGACAACAGCCATGTACATGCATTAAAATTAATAAACATTGGATGCAAGCATGAGTAGGATATAATCCACCATGAACATAAATATCGTGAAGGCTATGTTGATTTGTTTCAACTACATGCGTGAACATGTGCCAAGTCAAGCCACTTAAATCATTCAAAGGATGATACCACCCCATCATACCACATCATAACCATCTCAATAGCATGTTGGCACGCAAGGTAAACCATTATAACTCATAGCTAATCAAGCATGGCACAAGCAACTATGATCTCTAATTGTCATCGCAAACATGTTTATTCATAACAAGCTAAATCAAGAACGATGAACTCATCATATTTAGAAAAACAAAAGAGGTCGAGTTCATAACAGCTTCTCTCATCTCAGTCAGTCCATCATATATCATCATAATTGCCTTTCACTTGCACGACCGAACGATGTGAATAATAATAAGAGTGCATGTGCATTGGACTAAGCTGGAATCTGCGAGCATTCAATAAATAGGATAAGACAAAGCAATATGTGCTCTTGGTTAAATGAACAGTAAAGCATATAAGAGCCACTTCAACAATTTAATCATGGTCTTCTCCTACTGACCCCCAAAGAAAAGAAAAGAAATAAAACTATTTACACGGGAAAGCTCCCAACAAGCAAAAGAAGAACGGGAAATATTTTTGGGTTTTGTTTTTAATTATTACTATAGTAAGAAAAGTAAACTACTACTAAGTTTTTTTTCTTTTTTCTTAAGGTTTATCAAACACACAAGAAGAAAGCGTAAAAGGAACTAAACTAGCATGGATGATACAATGAAAAAGTATGAACACCGACATCTAGCAATGAGTGTGTGTGGACATAAATGTAATGTCGGTGAGAAATACATACTCCCCAAGCTTAGGCTTTTGGCCTAAGTTGGTCTATGGCCACTGCTGGCCTGGCTGATATCCATAATAATAGTTGTTGGGGTCGTACTGTGATGAGGAATAAGAGGGCTCAGATTGCCACTGGCTGACAATCATCTCCGGATCCCACTAGTAATTAGACTGTCTTGAAGGATCAAATTGTGGTTCCGGCTCTGGCTCCTTGGCTGGTGCAGGGTTCCGGTAGGCGTGGATAGCCGTCAATGGAACAAGGTACGTGCCTACAGTCAAATCAAACAAAGAAGGAGCAGGCAAGGTAATAGTCTCAGGATGATGTTTATTAAAGAACAATTGATATTTAAGCTCTCCTTCCCTATTCTTAACAATAAAATCATGTGCTACCATACTTTTATAATCTAAATAAACACGAGGCAGCACCTTTTCTTCCTTCTCATAATGCCTAATAGGTATGTTAAAATGTGCAGCGAGGCGTGAAGCATAAATGCCTCCAAAGATGGGACCCTTAGTACAGTTCATACTTAACCGTCTGGCAATAATGCTGCCCATACTAAAAGAGGTATCACCGTATAAACCGTGGTGCAAAATAATAATATCAGGGATACTTAGGTTTCCACAGTTTCCGCGACCAATTAGGCAACGACTAGCAAATAATGCAAAGTAGCGTAAAACAAGAAAATGTATGCTAGTGATTCGTGCATCGGAAACCTTCCTTGTTTCCCCTACAGTGATAGTGTCAATAAATCCCTCCACATCATCACGATGTGGTTCTTCTGTTTTGCCCCCAAAAGGGACTAAACAAATCCGACAAAAATCATAAAGTGACATCTCCTTATGCTCATCATATAAATGAAATTCCACCGTAGGTGGTGAGTTCCTATAATGAAAATGAAAATTTTGCACAAAGGTATTTGTGAGCAAGAGATACTGATCGCATTGGTCGTGGAGGAAAGCGGTAAGGCCTGCAGTCTGAGCCAACTCATGAAAATCTTCATAAATCCCGGCTGCTCTTAAGAAATCCTCGGAAGGCCATTCACACGCCCGAACCTCCGCGGTGCGAGGCAAATTATACTTAGGCTTCGGTGCCTTCTCCTTCGAGCTTTGGCTCGATGAGCCCCGCAAAAGTCTCCTCATCATTTTCTGAAAAATTCTGAAATTTTTAGTAACTTCAAAATAAAAGTAAACCAAACTTAATAATATTGATATCAACTACTCCTACAAGTGCCTAGGGCCTATATCATGCATCAAAACTACTTTTGACCATATAAATTTGGCATGCAATCTCAAGAACAGGGTCACCTAAGCAGCAAAAAATTGCAATGAATAAAGCACTAGAACAAAAACTAATTGGACCAATGGAGGAGTCACATACCAAGGAACAATCTCCCCAAGCAGTTTTGTGAGAGGTGCTTTGAGCAAGGAGATCGAAAATGGCAGCAAAGAGGGCTGGAACTCGTGCTTGAGTTGGTTTTTCGTGTTTGTGGGAGGACGAAGAAGAGGATGGGTGCAGGAATAAGTGGAGGAGGGCCACCGTGGGCCCACGTGGCAGGGGGGCGCGCCCTCCACCCTCATGACCAGGTGGCAGCTCCCCCCGCGGTAATTTTTGCACCATAAATCCTCAAATATTCCCGAAAAAATCATATTAAATTGGCATGTCGTTCTGAGAACTTTTATTTTCGGGACATTTTTATATTGCACAGATAAATCAGGAAACAGACAGAAAAAATACTATTTTTACTTTATTTCAACTAAATAACAGAAAGTATAGAGACGGTACAGAAGGTTGTGCTTCTAGTTTCATCCATCTCATGCTCATCAAAAGGAATCCACTAACAAGGTTGATCAAGTCTTGTTAACAAACTCATTCCGATTAACATGAAACTGGTGAAATTTCGAATAACACTAGGTTACCTCAACGGGGATATGCACATCCCCAATAATAAGTATATCATATTTCTTCTTGACAGTAGGAAGAGGAAATTCAAAACCTCCAAATATAATCGATGGAATTTTTCCGATAGAATTGATACTATGAACTTGAGGTTGTTTCCTCGGAAAGTGTACCGTATGCTCATTACCATTAACATGAAAAGTGACATTGCCTTTGTTGCAAGAAATAACAGCCCCTGCAGTATTAAGAAAAGGTCTTCCAAGAATAATAGACATACTATCGACCTCAGGAATATCAAGAATAACAAAGTCCGTTAAAATTGTAACGTTTGCAACCACAACAGGCACATCCTCACAAATACTGACAGGTATAGCAGTTGATTTATCAGCCATTTGCAAAGATATTTCAGTAGGTGTCAACTTATTCAAGTCAAGTCCACGATATAAAGAGAGAGGCATAACACTAACACCGGCTCCAAGATCACATAAAGCAGTTTTAACATAGTTTCTTTTAATGGAGCATGGTATAGTAGGTACTCCTGGATCTCCATGTTTCTTTGGTATTCCACCCTTAAAAGTATAATTAGCAAGCATGGTGGAAATTTCAGCTTCTGGTATCTTTCTTTTATTTGTAACAATATCTTTCATGACGGAGACGTATCACCGCCCCGCCATCATTTTCGGCGAGGCCCTACTCCGCCGAGGCCCCGCCCCACCAACAACGAGGCAGAGGACACCACCGGCTCAGCCGAGGCCCCACCCTACCGGCAACGAGGGGATGGATTTCCCCCGCTCCTTCGAGGCACCGCCCCGCCGGCAACGAGACAGAGGACATCGCCGGCTCCGTCGAGGCCCCGCCCCGCTGCCAACGAGGCCGCGCCACACAGAAAACAAGGAAGAGTATAACACGGTAGGTCGCCACCGCTCGGGTCCAAGTAAGGCCACCGCTGGTACTCTCCGGTTGAAGCCAAGCTAGGCAGGTTGACCATTGACGGCCGATTAGCTTCTTGGCGGTGACGTGGAGTGGGAGAGCTATGTTGCAAAAGGACGTTGCTTCAGTTACTTAACTGTTGGTGCAGTTGGGTCACTGACACATGGGCCCAACAGGCATCTGGGCCACATGTCAGATACACAACTGCACCTACAGTTAAGTCACTGAAGCTCAATCTGCTGGAGAATAAGCTTCTGTTCGGCTTAGCCGGACACAGGTGGGTAGATTCGGTTAATTAATTATACCTCTAGCGCATCCCTTTTTAGTTGAAGAATGTATGAAATGTAATGAAATCCGGCATGTTAATATGAAATCCGATCGTGTATGAATGAATGTAGTTCGATTAGTTTGAATTCTTGTATCACTGGCATTGGATGAACATGCAAAACAATATGTACTAGGACTATTCCCAGGGTGATCACCTCATTTGCAGTAGTTTCACATGTACTCCATCCGGTCCTTTTTAGTCTATATACGAGTTTTGTCTGTAGTCAAAGTATCTCTACTTTCACCACTCTTTTAGAAAAAGTATGAACAATCACAATGTAAATCAACTGACTTGAAAGAAATCTAATATGTGAAGTAAAAAGGAACAGATGGGGCACAAAGAGTTTGAGCTGCTTTTTAGCATTCCTATACATTGCAATCAAACACACAGGCCTGGCAATTCATAGAGAACATTCAAAACAATCGATGATTATGCATCTCAGTGATTCACATGTCAGAGCCAATATTTACTTCACAACTAAACAATAAAGAAAAATCGATCGATGCTGCTGACAGCAAAGGGCGTCCCATTCTAAAATATCAAACGCATGTCTTCTTGCTAACATCAATGAGAAAAATTTGGCAAGGTTGTCCCATTCCAGAATGTCAAATGCGTGTTGTTTTGCGTACATCAATGATCAAACTTTGACAAGGTTTTCCCATTCCAAAATATCAAATGCCTATGACTGTGGAATGGGCAGGCTTTGCCATCAGTTCGGACATTGACATGGCACCTCATGCTAAATAAACCAGCTGTTCTTTTTGTGTAGTTCCACCAAAATTAACCAAATTCGCGCGTAGCTTGTATGATTTCACCTTTATCTGTTGCAACGCCTTGAACATATCGGCAGCTCCTTTCTTGTGGTGGAAATGAATGATTCGATGTAGTCATGAACATTTTGTGCAGTTCGCATTGAAACCAAGCTGAGCACCCCTGTTTGCACAAATACAAAATAAGTGATTAGTATAAAGCAAACTATACTATGAATTGACAGTTTAAACACACACCAACATGGTTCATGTAGACCACACTTTAAAAAATGGAACTCACCAGAAAGTATCCTAGAACAACATTGTACTTGCGCATCACAGCAAAAAAGATGGAGATATGTCAGTCCTTCCGAGCTGGAGTTAGTTTGGTCTTGTGGGGAGTAATGTAACCATCCTTCAACTGCTCCTTCTAATCAGAAGATAGACAGGGCTTCTTCATCCTGGCATAATTGGAACTATTCACTTCACGTACTCCATATTCTTCTTCAGAGGAGGATGATCCTGTTGTGCAAAGACAACAGGACAACTAAATGCTAGCACATGTTTGCTCGAGAAAAGGGAAAGGAAATATTTAAAACAGCACATATGAAGCACTCCTCAAGGAAAATACCACTTTCTCATGACAGTATCTAAACAGTAGCACAACACCAATAGAGATGACAAAGCTCAATCATATGGATGAAATCCGTGGGGAGTAACAACCTTTGTCAGGAGGCTTATTGTGCAGAGCATACAGATCAAGCACTTCTCCGGAACCATCTGTTGTTATCTACTGTGGTTGCCATGCTTACTATATACTCCTTGATTAGTTTAATGTGTCCAGCATCTTCTTGTGCAGTTCCACTAAAATACATGGTATCTTCAAAGAAGATCTTTGTTTGCACAAGTAGAGATAATTACATATTACATTAAGAGTGGCATCAAATCAGTGGAAAAACAATTGCTCGTTCCAGCCATAGCAACAAATTATGATGCAAAACTATATCATTACTTGTGTCATCATAGTTCAAGTGTTTTTCTTCCGCCGGTTCTTCCCCTTCATCACTGGGTTCAATAATAAACAAGCTTCACCTTCAATATAAGATTTGGCATGTCAATTAGGGAGCACAAGTATAGCACTAAATAACGACATTAATTTTCTGATGCAAGTGGCAAAATACAGGGCAAAAGTTGTGCAATATACTTATCTTACCTCAATGGGATATTACCGTGCACATACAGATTGGAAGTCTTGTATCCATTTGTGCAATTCACTAAAATCAAGCAACATTACTGTACAAGTAGCACAACATATGAAAGAGCACTGCACAATCATGTGAAAGAAGGCTAGTACTGACCTCTCATGACGCGGAATTCAAACAACTCACAAGAAGAAGATCTGAACCAAATTTTCCAACACGGATAGGAAGTAAGATCTCCTCTTGTGCAGTTCCACCAAGATCTAGCAATCAAGCAACGATGTCAGTGTGACATTTTGGTTGAACTGCACAAAACACTCTTAAAACAAAAATGTTTTGTGCAGTGCAACGTCACAATAGTAACGATGTGAAGTAGATAACCCTATTTACACAGACGTGCAATGGAAACAACAAGTGGTCAATAATGGTGGATGACACAGAAGCCAAAAAAAGAAGCATCTAACTTATCTAATTGGGAAAGAAAGCAAGACAGTAGCATTTCTCAAACGGTGGCATTGATTCAAATTAACAGAGAGATTATATTAACAATAAAATTCGTTAAACATGTAATTTTCTTTTAACTGTAGCACTGCATCAATTTTCCAGCGGCATTATTAGAGGGTGTTTGTTTACAGGGACTTTTTGGTGTAGGGACTAAAGAAGTCCCTTTCAGTCCCATCTAAACCAAACAGGAGGGACCTTTAGGGACTAAAAGTGGGCATTTGGGACTAAAGAAAGAATACACCAAGGGAGAGTCTTTTTGGGACTTTTTCCAACAGTTGCCCATGCCCCGCATCGCACCTAATCTCTATTAGTTCATTACTCGGGGTAACATGGTCTTTTAGCATGTCATTTAATAACCTCTAGTCCATGCACTACTAGGAAAAGGCCTGTTAGTGGCGCACCTATTTTGGCCATTAATGGCGCACTATAGATGCGCCGCTATCATCACGCCATTAGTATACCAGATAATAGTGGCACACTACATAGTGCGACATTACTATGTCCAATGGTGTGCCATTACTATCTGACTTAGAAATGGCGCACCACATATCTGGTGCACCATTACTAACAGATTTTTTTCAAAAAAAAATTCAGAATTTTTTTTCTATTTTGTTCTTAATCTCTGGTCACTATGGCTTAATCTCGGGTCAATGTGCTTAATCTCAAGTCAAATCGCACTCCGTGGACAAACTTCGCAAAAGGTCACCCATCCTCACACTACTCCAGCCCAAGCACACTTAACTTCGCAGTTCTATCCAACCCCAGCAGCACCTCAATTAACAGGCACTTGTTGATATATCTATCATATCAATCCTATTAAACCTTATTGATGTCTATGACTTTGTTCATGTTCATGAGTGTGATGAAATTTTGAAAAAAAAAATCAAACTTCCCGGTCATATTACGTATCATATTTTGAACATTTTTTTCCAAAAAAATCGAAACCATTTTTTTCTATTACTAGTGGTGCACCTAGCAAATGGTGTGCCAAATGGTGCGCCATTACTAAGTTTGATTTTTTCCATTTTCCCCCCTCTAGATCTTAAAAGCCCCGTACCTTTCGTTCTTTTAAGTTTTTGAGGATTTGTCGGGGGTTTGGTGCGACATATGCCAACGGATGGCTTATCATGGTGGGGGCGAGTAGCACGTCGCCGGTGCCTGGAAACGGGATGAGGCGAAGACATGCACGCCGGCGGATCTTACCCAACTTCGGGGCTCTCCGGGGAGATAATACCCCTACTGCTGCTCTGTGGGGTCTCCGCATGATCACTATGGTCAAGTGTTTACACGGTTGCTCCATGAGCTGTGTATGGTGGTAGGAGAGGGCAAGGCTAGCTCTCTCCCTCTATCTGGTGAGGTATAGAACTACTGGGATCCAACCCTTTGCATGGGTGCCCTGGGGGGTCTATATAGGCCTACCTCCCCCAGGGGTACAATGGTAATGTGACTGGGCGCGGGCCCAGCCGTCAGTGTCTCCGACCTCCAACTTCTCCGCCGACTGCTGGGGCCCGCCGACTGGTGGGCCCCGCCGACTTTTCTGGTATGGAGCCGACAGGCCGCGTCCGCCGCGGGCGGGTCTTGCCGGCTGCTGATTACTGTAGCCGTGCTCCTGATGATGCAAGCTTGGTCATGGGGTCGTGGCAACAGCCCCGCCGCCTGGCGGGCGATCACTGTGGCCACTCCCCGTGTCTTCTTGATTAATAGCGCATGGGCCCGGGGGAGGGCTCGGCCGACTCCCCCGGGCCGACTCCCGTTGGGTCCGACTGGCGGTGCTCCCGCCGTCTCCCGGGGTCTCGCTGGCTGGTGGGCCCTGCTGCCTCTAGGCCGTACAGACAAGCCATCGTGGGCGCAGGACTAGGTACAGTGGTGCTGATGTCAGGGCCATCCGGGCAACAGTGCCGCGCCGCGGGGAGATCTTCCCAAGTACGGCGCGTTGTAGCCATGCCTGCCCTTGGTAAGGGGCGGGGAGTGGGCTTCATTGTAGCCACGCCCCGGCCCCGTCCCCCTCGATGAGGTCACGGTTTGTTGGAGTCGCCGTCCGGCTCCCCAAAGCCGGCTTCTCTGGAAGTCGTCCCTGGGACTCGGCCGTGAGCGGGCAGTCGGCCGTCTTGCCATAGACTCCCCAAGAGGCGGCTCTTCGCCCTGTGGTCTTGAGGGGTGCAGCCTGCCCTGATGTCTTGAAAGGTCATGGGGCTCGGGTTGGCCTACCCATGGCCCATTACTCCGACAGTAGTCCCCGAAGCTGGTGAGGCACCGCGGATGATCGGCCGAGAAGCCTCAGAAGTTCCTCTTTCCTGGTGCAACACATGGTCTTGTTTGACTTCCGCTGGGCTGACTAGAAGGAGTCGGACTCGCCCAACTCGGACTTACTCAATTCTGACTTGCTCAGTAGTTCGAACGTCGCGGCGGGATCTCAAGCGGCGTGCTAGCTAAGCTTCCAGGCCGCCGCCCCTTCCTAGCCTGTCACACAAGGGCACGTGGCCAGGCCGTTCTGCCATCCCACGCGCGTGACGGGACAGGCCCATAGGCGGGGCCCGCCACTACCGCGCCTCGGCGCTCGAGCGGATCCGCTATGGCCCCAATGGACGGTTAGGATTCCTGTGGAGTTACTGCGCGCAGTAACTTTGCAGGGATCATGGGGGCGTGGGGTTGTGGGCGTAGTAAATCCCCACGCCCGCCCCCTCAGCTTCGCAGCCCCGAGGGCTATAAGTAGGGGGAAGAGGGGAGCACGCGCGCCCCTCCTTCCTACTGCCCCTTGCTTTCTTCCTCCTCACAGCTCTTTCGCTCTTCCTCGCAGCTCTTTCGCTCTCCCGCTTCCTCTTTCTTCTCTCTCTCGCTCGCTCCGCCGCACGCCCAAGCTCCGGCGCACGCTGTGGTGGCCGCTCGCGACGATGAGCTCTTCCTCTGCTGCCGTGCCTCCCCCGGTGCGCTCCAGCACCTGGGACGGCTCTGAGGTCCACGAAGACCATATCAAGTTCCTCCGCCGGACCCGTCGGCTTCCCGGTGAGGATCGCGTGCAGGTGCGTCTCGCGCCGGAGGGGGAGATTTCCCCCGCCCTGCGGGAGGGCGAGCGGGTCATCTTCCGCTCGCACTGCCTGCGCGGGCTGGGGCTGCCGGCGAGCAGCTTCTCCGGTCGTTCATGGAGTTCTACGGACTCCAGCCGCACCATCTCACCCCCAACACAGTGGTGCTGCTGTCCGCCTTCGTGGCTCTGTGCGAGGGCTTCCTAGGAGTCCTCCCCACCCTCGAGCTCTGGGGGGAGTTCTTCTTCTCCAAGCTGGGCACCCAGGCCGCGGGCGTGCCGGCTCAGTGCGGCGCCTTCATCACCGTGCGAAGGACAGGAGCCGACAACCACTTCCCCTCCATCGCGCTGCTGAAGTCGGTGAAGATGTGGCAGCGGTCCTACTTCTACGTCAGGAACGTCGCCACGCGGGGCAACTGGGTCAATCTGCGGGCTTTTGAAGCCGGCCCGCCGGCTGGCAGACTGCCCAACTGGTCATACCGGGCCAGGTCGCTGACGCCTGCCCGCGACTCTGAGTGCTGACGCAGTCGGAGGGTCTGACTGGCCCGGACCTGCTGGCCGCCTTCGTCTCGCGCCGAGTTCTCCCACTCCAAGGCCGCCCTCACCTGATATGCCAGATGAGCGGGGGCCGCGACCCGAGTCGGATGTGCACCAAGGACATGCCTCACGAAGATGTGGCCCTGATGGTGAACTACCTCTCGGACAGCAGGCTCCCGGAGGACTGGCAATTCGGCAAGGAGCCATACTCCCGCGCCAACCCCCCGCCCGTGGTGAGTCGCCTTTCTTTTCTTTAGATTGTCTTCTTCTTGCCGAGTCTTGTTCTAATCGGTCTGCTTTTTGGTTAGAATCCTCTTCTTCACCCACCAGCCGGCACCTCGGGGCCGGCCCGTGAGTTCGCCGCCGATCGGGCGGAGAGCGACGTCGACGACCCCGATCTGGGGGCGGCGGCTCTGGAAGACGATGCCGAGGGAGGAAGAGGGACGACAGGCAACTTCAGGCCCTTGGCCACCTTTGCCGACTGGCCTGAAGACGACGTCGAGGAAGGAGTCACCCCTCGCCATCGGCCAGGAGCCAGCCAGTCGGGCGCGGGCTCTTCTGCCGCATCGGGCGCTCCAGGCGGCGGGAAGAAGCGCCGGGCTGTGCCGACTTTGTTCGACAGTCGGCCGAAGAAGCCCAAGGGCTCAGCTGCGGCGACCCGGCAGGACAAGGCGGCCGCGAAGGCCATCCACTTCCGTAAGGAAGTGAAGAAGCCGCCGTTGGTCTCTGCGTAAGTATTCTGTCTTCAAAGTTCGTTCTTTCTTTGTGCTTTGTATGAGTCTCTGCTCGCCCTTCTTTCTTCAGGGCCCCCCTCTCTCTTGAGCGGGTCGCCGCCGCCTCCGTCATGGGGTCCGCGGAGACGCCCGCCACCACTCGGCGGATAGACCCCGCCGCCGACCTCCAGGAGGCAACGGAGCTGAACGCGCAGGAGAAGCGCAATGAAGAAGAAGCCCTACGCCTGGAGAAGGCGAAGGCCGACAGGGCGGAGGCCTCCGCCAATAAAAAACTAGCGGAGGCCGAAGCCGCCACCGCGGCGAAGCAGCATGCTGAGGAAGCCGCGCGCCGCCAGGCGGCCTTGCTTGTTACCCTGCTGAACTCTGCGCCGCCGCCGTTGGAGTTCACGGGGCAGACTGGAGGAGCCGGCGGGGAGAATCTCGTCGAGGAGAGGGAAGGCGGCGAGTCCTCTACTCCGGGCGCGAACGTTCCGCCGCCGCCTCCGCCGCCGTCTGAAGGCGTGCAAGGCGAGCAGCCAGGGGACCCTCCGGTGCCGTCGACCGAAGAAGAGGCCGTGGCAAGGCTACTCCTCCAGGTCGGCTCGCCAGCACACCGTCGTCTGGAGAAGGCAACTTCGGCCCCCCGCCCATTGGAAGCCGGCACCGCCAGCTCGGCGGCTCCAGACGCTGAGGCGACGAGCGCCGCACCTGTTGGGTGGGTGCGAGGAGGCGGCACATGGCCGCTGAACCGGGCGCTCTTGGACGTCCAGGCGAAGCTCCGCGCTAAGGGCGACGCCCTCTAGAGCTGCACCAAGGCGTTCCTGGCGTCGCGGGCGGCCGTCCGGGTATGTCTTTTCTTTGGGCCTTTGTTTTTTCTTGTTTCTCTCTGTGGGGGCGCGCCAGCGCACCCACTGGGTGTAGTCCCCGAGTTTCGGGTCGGGTGCTGAGCAGACGGCCCGGAACTCCAATTTGATGAACTTCTGGGTACTAACTTTGTCTGAAACGCTTGTTGCAGGACTACCACAACCTCCGCATCACCACCTTCAACCGTAATGTTGAAGAGTTGTGCAAGCGGACCGCTGACTTGGCAGAGAGCTGGAGTAAGTCCTCCTACTTTTTCTCTTCTCTACGGGGGCGCGCCAGCACACTCGCGGGCTGTAGTCCCCGAGATTCGGGCCGGCTGCTGATCAGTCGGGCCGGATCTCCCCGGCGACCTACTTTATTGATGACTGATGTCCTTCTTTCTTTCCTTTAGGGGCCAACGCTGCTCTTCAACAGCAGCTGAGCGAAGCCAACTCCGCCCTGCTCGCCAAAGGGGAGGAGTGCAGCAAGCTTGCCGCGGAGCGCGATCTGCTGACCGCTCAGTTGGCAGAGCAGAAGGGGCTGCTCGCGAAGTCGCAGAGGGAGGCGGAGGAGATGGAGGCCGCCCTCCTGGCCGAGTTCGCGAGCGAGCGCTCTTCCTGGTCTGACAAGGAGGCGATGTTGTCCTCCAGCTTCCATGAGATCGAAGACATCGTTGATGGTGAGTCTCTTTGTTTTCTTTCTTTGAGCCGCCGACATAGGTCGTGCCGACTCCTGGTTTTTGACTTGCTTTTTTGTTTCTTCGTGTCTTTTGCGGACTTCTTCCCTAGGCAGTCTCAGGCCGTTATCCAAGCCATCGAGGCCGATCGTGCAAGCCGGAGGGCGGAGGGCATAGAGATCGCCGCCGATGCCTCCCGAACTCTTGATGAGCACATCTTGAGTATCGAGGCTCGCCTCCGGCCGGCTCACCAGATGCTGCATCGGCTTCAGCGCGTCGGCGCCCAGGCGATCTCCGCCCTTTGGCCGGATATGCAAGCTCCGCGCACCCCCAGCCTGACGGCCAACTGGTTGGAGGTCGCGGCTGGTCGCCTCAAGGCCTGGAAGGGCTCTTCGGCCCGGGCTGGAGCGCGCCGGGCCTTGGAGTTCGTCAAGGCGTAGTACCCGGGGCTGGATCTAGACCGGTTGGCCAAGCTTCGGTCAAAGGCCCAGACGGAGTTGGCGGCTGTGGAAGACGCCCTCGTCAAGCATGCTGCGGCGATCGCCGAGTACACCGACACGAGCATCTTCGTCCCCGAGCGGTCTAAACATGGCGAGGAGGTCCCGCCGGAGTGGTTTGGGATGAACCCACACTTCGGCGAAGACTCGGCGGAGGTGATCGGCTCCAGCGTCGAGGAGGAGGACGAGGCGGAGGGTCAGGGCAAGGCGGAGGCACCAGAAGACAGAGCAGACGGCCAGCCTCAGCCCGACCGTGCCTCCAGCAATGAGCCACGTGCGACTGAACCGACTGCTGCCGGAGGCGATCAAGCCGAGACTAGCCGGCCGACCGCCCCGACGACTGACGCTGGCGCCTCCTCCGACCCCCCGACTCCGTTTGCCCCCTCCTAAGCCGCCGCAGTGTCCTTTGTTTTATCTGCTTCAGTAGCCTTTTGAGGAACTTGTTAATTCGCACAATTCCACCCGCGGGGTGTATTTTGAATCTCTGCTTGACAATTCGGCCAAGGGCCTATGTTATATATATATATGTCTATCTTTTCTTGCTCATTGTTCTTTTTTGGTTGTTTTCCTTTGCCGCTTTCTCCTAGTTGCCTGCCTTGCCAATCGGACAGCCGCTCTGCAGACTGTTGCTGGATCAAGTGCTAGGCTACTTTGGGAAAGCAAGTACTTAGCCGATTTCGAGATTCTTTGAGCAAGTTGGATAGAAAATGACAATCCGACTGTCCGAGAGTCAGTTTGTGAGAAGGGCTTGGAAGCCGTCTTGAGCTATGTTTTATGCTTTGAGTCCTTAGCTATTTTTCGTGCGAGCACCCATTCTACCTTACCTCTGCCCATCGTACAGTCGCTCTGCGAGCTGCGGCTTCTGACAGAAGACGGCTTAGATGCTACACACTACTTGTCCGGCTGCAGGAAGCATTTCATAGTGCAAGGCGGCAAGTCCCCGGGCCGACTTGTCGAGCCCGGTGCCAAATGGTATGACAAAGAGTAACATACTTGTAGGCATAATTTTTATCATACAGACAAAAGAGGGCAGTCCCCAAGCTTGTCTCGGGGGGCCCGAAGTCTTGGTATTTTTAATACAAAAGGTAGCATGGTACATACTGCATCAACTGTAAAATCTTCGGAGAAGATTTGCGTTCCATGGCCGCTCTGTCTCCTTGCCGGAGTCGTCTCTCTTGCGTGCTCGGGGCTTCTGAGCATCGATCAGGTAGTAGGAGTCGTTGCCTAGTACTTTGCTAATGATGAAAGGGCCTTCCCAAGGCGGCGACAGCTTGTGCTGGCCGGCTGTTCCCTGGATCAGCCGGAGTACAAGGTCGCCTTCTTGGAAAGATCTTGGCCTGACATTCCTGTTGTGGTATCGGCGCAGGCTCTGCTGGTAGATGCTGGACCGGCTGAGTGCCAACAGCCGGCCCTCTTCCAGCAAATCGACGCCGTCTTGTCGTGCTTCTTCTGCTTCCTCCTCGGTGTACATGGTGACTCGTGGGGAGTCGAACTCTATGTCCGTTGGGATGACGGCTTCGGCACCGTAGACAAGGAAGAAGGGTGTGAAGCCGGTTGACTTGTTTGGAGTCGTGCGCAAACTCCAGAGGACGGCTGGCAGCTCATCGAGCCAGCAGCCAGCCGAGCGCTCCAGAGGCTCGATCAACCGAGGCTTGATGGCGGATAGGATGAGGCCGTTTGCTCGCTCCAGTTAGCCGTTTGACTGCGGGTGGGCGATGGATGCTAGGTCCAGTCGGATGCCCTGTGTTGCGCAGAAACAGGCCAAGGCGCCTTTGGCAAAATTTGTGTCGTTGTCGGTGATGATGCTGTGTGGTATGTCGTACCGAATTGTGATATCGGTGATGAAGGTCACGGCAGTCGGACCGTTCAGTTTCTTGATTGGCTTCACTTCCACCCACTTGGTGAACTTGTCCACTGCGACAAGTAGGTGAGTTAGACCGCCTCGTGCTATTTTGAATGGTCCCACCATGTCTAGACCCCAAACTGCGAAAGGCCAAGCAATGGGGATGGTCTTGAGCGCGGAAGCCGGCTGGTGCGGCTTGGAGCTGAATTTCTGGCACCCTTTGCATTTTTGGACGAACTCCTTGGCCTCTTCCAAGGCAGTCGGCCAAAAGAAACCGTGCAGAAAAGATTTGGCGACGAGTGCTCTTGAAGCCGCATGGTGGCCACATTCGCCTTGATGGATGTCTTTGAGGATTGCCTGGCCTTGCTCTGGCTCTACGCAGTGCTGGTAGACGCCAGTGACGCTGTGCCTGACCAGCTCTCTGTTGATTATGGTATAGGCTGCTGCCCGGCGTTGTACTTGCCGAGCTGAGGTCTCATCAGTTGGTAGCTCTTTGTTCACCAGAAATTTGAGGATGGGCTGGGCCCATGAGGGTGCTGCTATTTCTTCGACTATCAGAACTGCGACTTGGACGAGGGCGGCTGGGCTGGGAGGCGGCGGGCTGGAGTCAATAGTCGCTTGTTGGGCTGATGAAGTCCCCAGGCCGACTGGCTCGGTCCCTGGGCCGAGTTCTGGAGTCTCCAAATTCGTCACCGCAGTCCCCGGGCCGGGCTTGACCGTGGCGGCTTTGGAGTCGCCCGCCAAAGTCCCCGTTCCGACTGCCGGAGCTCTGGAGTTGGATCCGCCGTCTTCAGGAGGAGCCGGCACAAAGATGGAGTCTGATTCTGGTGAAGGCTTGACAGACGGCTTGAGGAGGCATTGAAGGGCGACGCCAGATGGAATTGCTTGGCGGGTAGAGCCGATTCGTGCCAAGGCGTCTGCTTGGTTGTTGTCGTTTCTTGGTACGTGGAGGAACTCGCACCCCTCAAAATACCCGTTGAGCTGCTGCACGAGGAAACGGTAGCTCGCCATGTTTGCGTCTTTTGCGTCCCATTCGCCAGACGACTGCTGGACCACTAAGTCCGAGTCACCATAACACAAGATCCGGCGGATGCCAAGTTCTTTGGCAAGCCGGAGCCCGTGAATGAGCGCCTCGTACTCGGCCACGTTGTTGGAGGCGGCGAAGTGGATTTGCAGTGCATATTTGAGCATGTCGCCTTTGGGAGAGGTGAGGACGACGCCGGCTCCCAAGCCGGTGCGCATCTTGGAGCCGTCGAAGTGCATCCGCCAATGGGTGGAGTCAGGTGCTGGAGGCAGGTACTGGGTCTCGGCCCAGTCGACGAGGAAGTCTGCCAGTGCTTGTGACTTGATAGCGGTGCGGGGCTGGTAGTAGATGGTGTAAGGAGCCAGCTCTATGGCCCACTTGGCCACTCGACCAGAGGCATCGCGGCTGCCGATGATCTCGGCAAGTGGAGCCGTGCAGACCACCGTGATTGGATGTTCTTGAAAGTAAGGCTTCAATTTCTTGGCAGCGAAGTGCACGCCATAGCACATCTTCTGGTAGTGGGGGTAGTTCTGCTTGGAGGTCGACAGTACCTCGCTCAGGTAATATACTGGTCTCTGGACAGGTAGCGCCTTGCCTTCCTCCTTGCGCTCTACCACAATGACTGTGCTGAGTACTCGGATGGTGGCGGCGATGTATAGGAGCATATGTTCCTTGGGAGTCGGAGCCGCTAGGACGGGTGGAGTAGTCAGCATCTTCTTCAGCTAGTGGAAAGCTTCGTCCGCCTTATGGTTCCACTCGAAAAAAGTGGTCTTCTTCATGAGTTGGTATAAGGGGAGAGCTTTCTCGCCCAGCCGACTGATGAATCGGCTGATGGACGCCAAGCAGCCGGTGAACTTCTGCACATCCAGCAGTCGGCTAGGTACCTCCATTCTCTCTATGGCCTTGATTTTTACTGGGTTGCATTCTATGCCGCGCTCAGAGACCAGGAAACCTAGCAGCTGGCCGGTTGGTACTCCGAAGACACACTTCTCGGGGTTGAGCTGGATCTGGAATCGGCATAGGTTCTCAAAGGTTTCCTTGAGGTCTTCCGGCAATGTTCCTCGCTTTTCTGTCTTCACCACTACGTCGTCCACGTAAACATGGGCGTTCCTTCCGAGCTGCTTGAGGAGGCACTTCTGCATGCAACGCTGAAAGGTGGCGCCGGCATTCCTCAGGCCGAACGTCATGGTGAGGTAGCAGAATGCTCCAAACGGCGTGATGAAGGCGGTCTTCAATCTGTCAGCCGGGTTTATCTTGATCTGGTGATATCCTGAGTATGCATCCAAGAAACTCAACAGCTCGCATCCGGCCGTGGAGTCTATCACCTGATCAATTCTCGGCAAAGCAAACGGGTCCTTGGGGCAGGCCTTGT
Source organism: Triticum urartu (assembly GCF_056163025.1). Lineage (NCBI taxonomy): Eukaryota > Viridiplantae > Streptophyta > Magnoliopsida > Poales > Poaceae > Triticum > Triticum urartu. The sequence goes on from NC_141876.1 coordinate 448,193,142, forward strand.
TGAGGCTCGTGTAGTCAATACACATTCGCCATTGCTTGTTCTTCTTTAGCACTAGGACCGGATTTTCCAGCCACTCTGGGAAGAAAACTTCCATAATGAAGCCGGCTGCTAGGAGTCGGGCTATCTCTTCTCCGACAACTCTTCTCTTTTCTTCTGATAAGCGGCGCAGGGGCTGCCTGACCGGCTTTGCATCAGATCGGACGTGTAGCTTGTGCTCGGCGAATTCCGTCTGCACACCTGGCATGTCTTTGGGAGACCACGCGAAGATGTCCCGATTCTCACGAAGGAAATCGACGAGCTCGCCTTCCTATTTGCTGTCGAGGTTTGCACCCACGATGGCGTACCTCTCTGGGTGCTCCGGATCCAAGGGTATCTTCTTTGTCTGTTTGGCCGGCTTGAACGAACCTTCGGCCTCCGACTCCTTCGGGTCGGACGATATCTCCGGCTGCTTGCCGGCCATCGCCACAGCTCGCTCAAGGAGTCGCTTCTCGGCCGCAATCACCAGGGACTCGGCCAGCCGACTGTTCTCGGCCGCGCAAGCGGACGACTTCCGGTAGTCTCCGGCCACGGTCAGAATTCCCATGGAACTGGGCATCTTCATCTTGAGGTAGGCATAGTGGGGGACCGCCATGAACTTGGCCAAGGCGGGCCGGCCAAGTAGCGCATGGTATGGGCTCTCGAGGTCCACCACCTCGAACCAAACAGACTCTCTTCGGAAGTGATCTTTGTCCCCAAAGAGGACGTCAATCAGGATCTTGCCGATTGGTGAACAGGAAAGCCCAGGAACAATGCCGTGGAACACAGTCCGGCTGTTCTGAAGCTGTCTCTGCTTGATTCCTAACTTCTCCATGGTGTCCTTGTATAGGATGTTGATGCTGCTGCCCCCATCTATCAGAACTCGCGAGAAACGCGCGGCCCGTTTGTCCGTGGCAAAGGTGGCGTCCAGGACCAAGGCGTAGGAGCCCGGACTCAGCATCACTTCTGGGTGGTCAGCCCTGCTCCAGCTGATGGGCCTCTCTGACCAGTGCATGAACTCTGGCGTCTCTAAGACTACCGCGTTCACCTCTTGCCGCTGTAGCCGCCTGCTGCGTCGATCGTCAGCCACACTGGTGAACACCACGTAGTTTGTGTGCTCTTCAGGGTACTCGTCTTGTACTGCGCCGACTCCTGACCGCTGGCTGCTGGGGCGGAGGCAGAGGCGGCTGCCCAGCAGGCGGGGGTGGTAGGAGGCCGTCTCCCTTGGCGATCCTGGTGAGCCAGTGGCACTTCCGGGTGGTGTGATTCGATGGCTTCGCGCCGCTGTGGAACTTGCAAGGTCCATCCAAGGTCTGCTCGTAGGAGAAGGCCGGCAACCAGTTCGGCTTGCCGCCTTTCTGTTGCTTGGGCGGAGGCTGCTCTTCTAGCTGCTGGGCTTCGACGGTCGCGACCTGCCGGCTGCGGGGCCTTGCGCTTATGGTTGCCCTGCTGTTGTCGTCGGCCGGTGTCTGCTGCCGGAGTTCTTGGAGCCTGAGGAGCTACTTTGCCAGTCGTGCTGATTTGAATTTCCGTCTTCATGGAGGAGTCGGCCATAGCGTACTTGTCCGCTATGATCAGCAGCTCGCCGAGGATCTCTGGCTCATCGCAGAGGAGCTTGTGCTTGAGGAGGGTGCCTTCTCGGCACCCGGCTGTGAAGTACTCGATGGCCTGCACCTCATGCACGGCCTCGCAGGAGTTCCGGAGCTCGGCCCAACGCGTGAGGTAGTCGCGAGTCGACTCGTCAGGACCTTGCACGCACAAGGAGAGCTGACGAGGCTTGGGAGGACGCTTGTACGTGCTGGTGAAGTTGCGGACGAATGCTTCGGTGAAGTCGGCCCAGCTGTTGATGCTGCGGGGCTTCAGGCTGTTCAGCCATGTCCGGGCCATGCCCTAGAGCATGAGCGGAACGTACTTTATGGTGACACGCTTGTTGCCGTTTGCTATGCTGACATCCGTGGAGTAGTCGACTAGCCAGTCTTCCGGCTTCACGGAGCCGGTATAGTTGGGCATGCCTCTTGGGAGCGTGAACCCTCTGGGAAAGGGCTCGTCCCGAATGCGGGGCCCAAAACAAGGCGGGTCCACCTCGTCTTCTTCTTCCAGCGCCAGGGACCGGTTAAGTCAGTCGATCCGGTGGTGGGCGTCATTCTCCCCAACTCCCTCTCGGCGGCCAAGGCGGTCTCCGAGAGTCGGATGGTCAACAGGCGGTGGGAAGACTCGCCTCTCCTTGCAGGGAGGGGGAGGCAGGCAGTCGTCCTGTCGTTCCACTGCTCTTGGGCGGCCGTCTCGGTTGCGCTCTATGGTAATCCGAGTCCGACTGTGGCTGACAGCCGGCTCCTTGTCCTTTCTTCCTTGGGCACCGCCAGTCGGCGTCCGAGACGTTGCACCTTGATCTCGGTGCAGGTCGTCGTTTGGCCGCTGCGGTGCCTCTGTGCGGCAGCCGGCCTCGTTCTGCGCGGCGGCCGCATCGAGGAGCCGCTGGACTCGCTCCATCATGAGGCGGCGCTCTTCGCCCTCGAAATTGTCCAGCTCATTCGCCGCTGCCTGGGTGGCTCGGATGTTCTCCGCTGGCGTGGCATACACGGGGTGGCTAGCCCCAAACAGGCTGGCGATGGCTACGCCGCGCTGCTGAACCGCGCCAAGGTGGCTGGGCCCTGCCAGAGCCGGCGAGCCGCCAACAGCGCGATCCATCTCCCGCTGGTAAGCTTCTGACAAGCGTCTCATGCTGGCCAGCTTCTTCGCGCCTTCGACAAGCTGAAGGCGGCGCGCTTCTAGCGTCTCTGCGTCAGCATCTTCTGGAATGGGCGCAGCTGGGTCTTGCAGCACCGCGCCGAGTGAGTCGGGCGCCCTTCCACCGGGAAACTCGTCATGACTGATGACTAGCACCTCAGTGACGGTGCTCCCGTCGCTCTCCGCGTGGGGGAGAGGTTCGTCATAGACCACCACGTTGGAGGGGAAAGCGTCGACCGACACGGTGTCGGAGTCGACCAGCATCGGGTCGGTGGAGCCTACGGACTCCAAGTCTACGGCAGGCTTGCCGGAAACGTGGAGTTCATCGACGAGGCCCGTGCGGAGGTTTTCGGGGCCGCCTACGCCTGTATCGGACGCAGGATTGTCGGAGAGGTGGACCTCGCCGACAAGTTCGGCCAAGGAGCTGGCTGCGTAGGTGATCTCCACGCCGCGCAGCGCGTCGACGCAAACTTCGTCTGGCGTGCCTGGCTGGCTGCGCTCGCCAGGGAGGAAAAGGGTTCCCGTCCAGAACAGATCTCTGGACGGCGGTGCACCACGCCCCACGGTGGGCACCAAATGTCAGGGGTTTGGTGCGACATATGCCAACGGATGGCTTATCATGGTGGGGGCAAGTAGAACATCGCCGGTGCCTGGAAACAGGATGAGGCGAAGACATGCACGCCGGCAGATCTTACCCAACTTCGGGGCTCTCCGGGGAGATAATACCCCTACTGCTGCTCTGCGGGGTCTCCGCAAGATCACTATGGTCAAGTGTTTACACGGTTGCTCCTTGAGGTATGTATGGTGGTAGGAGAGGGCAAGGCTAGCTCTCTCCCTCTATCTGGTGAGGTATAGAACTACTGGGATCCAACCCTTTGCATGGGTGCCCTGGGGGGTTTATATAGGCCTACCTCCCCTAGGGGTACAATGGTAATGTGACAGGGCGCAGGCCCAGCCGTCAGTGTCTCCGACCTCCGACTTCTCTGCCGACTGCTGGGGCCCGCCGACTGGTGGGCCCCGCCGACTGGTCTGGTACGGAGCCGACAGGCCGCATCCGCCGCGGGCAGGTCTTGCCGGCTGCTGATTACTGTAGCTGTGCTCCTAATGATGCAAGCTTGGTCATGGGGTCATGGCAACAGCCCCGCCGCCTTGCGGGCGATCACTGTGGCCACTCCCCGTCTCTTCTTGATTAATGGCGCATGGGCCCAGGGGAGGGCTCGGCCGACTCCCGTTGGGTCCGACTGGCGGTGCTCCCGCCGTCTCCCGGGGTCTCGCTGGCTGGTGGGCCCTGCTGCCTCCAGGTCGTACAGACAAGCTGTCGTGGGCACAGGACTAGGTACAGTGGTGCTGATGTCAGGGCCAGCCGGGCAACAGTGCCGCGCCGTGGGGAGATCTTCCCAAGTACGGCGCACTATAGCCATGCCCGCCATTAGGGCCGGGGCGGGGAGTGGGCTTCATTGTAGCCACGCCCCGGCCCCGTCCCCCTCGATGAGGTCACGGTTTGTTGGAGTCGCCGGCCGGCTCCCCCAAACCGGCTTCTCTGGAAGTCGTCCCTGGGACTCGGCCGTGAGCGGGCAGTCGGCCGTCTTGTTGTAGACTCCCCAGGAGGCGGCTCTTCGCCCTGTGGTCTTGAGGGGCGCAGCCTGCCCCGATGTCTTGAAAGGTCATGGGGCTCGGGTTGGCCTACCCATGGCCCATTACTCCGACAAGATTCTAGAAAATCTAATACGGGCGTAGTCGGTCAAATTCGTGTGTAACTTTTTGAGTAGATGGTTTTTCATATAAAAATCTTTTTAATCCGAGTTCGTATGCAAAAGTTATGCCCATTTTACTAAATTCCAGAGAGATTTTGCAAATAAAGTCGAAATTCATATTTGTAAATTTTCCCAACAACTAGACCACATATCACATGGGAAACTTATTTTCTTTTATTTTTTGACATTTCCATCATTTTCTTTTATTTTTTCTAAAACTGAAAAGGCGGTCCACAGGAGGGGGGTGCAAAGAAAGTTAGTAATGGCGCACCTGTTACATGGTGCGCCATTACTAGTTTTGCACAAAAAATAAAAATATTGTTAGTAGTGGCGCACCGTGGTTGTGGTGCGACATTCTGCATCAAGATGTTGCTCTCGCACCGAGACGCACGGCTCACGGAGCACCCCTGCCTCCTCTGCATCAAGACGGTGTCCTCGCCCCAAGACGCGTGGTCCTGCGATGTGATCTGCCATGTCGTGTGCCCGCGCACGAAGAAGGAAAGTGCCAGGAGGTCCCTTGATCACAAGAAAACGCTCCTGCACTCCCCGCACCACCACGTCAAGACCGCGCGCCGCCTGTGATGGCGGTGCATGGGTACCAAGACCAGGCTCCACCACCACGACGTGCTCTGGTGACCACAGCAGGCCGTCGAGCCTTTACTCTTGAGATACGCACCATCATCTGGCCAGGAAAGTTCAAGCCGGACCTGCCTCCGCGCTACGACGGCATCCCTGACCCTGTGGAGTTCTTGCAGCTCAACGAGACGGCGGCGCCACGGCGAGCGCAACAACTCGAAGGACAATGGAGAGGACCTCACGGGCCCTACGGATGGTCTGATACAGCACACGCTGCTCATTCGGGAAGCCAGGATTATAGGGCCACATGTCCGTGACGGCATTGTCGTTCGCTTGTTCACCGGTGCTCGTTAAGGAGATGGAGGTTGCAGCACAAGTCCTCCTGCACTGGTAGCTCTTCCACCATTAGGGCGTCGAAGTGCATCCACACCTTCTCTATGGTGAACACGGCATGAACCGGCTTGGACAGTGGTGTCGGCTCCTGGTGGGAAGCTACGTCCATCGTCTGATCATCGACGCTCAGCTCGGCAAGCTCGCTGGCGAGCCAGCATGTCCGGCTGCTGGAGCGACCCGCTGCCAAGCACGAGTCTGACTACCGTGGCCCACCCAGACCGCCTCCCTCGGTCGCGCACACTTTCCGCCCGAAACGGTTAGCGTCGCCCGCCCTGCTTCCCGGTGAAGGCGACTGCTTCACCTTCAAACGACACAAGTGTCGTCCGTCCGTCTGTCTGCCACCCACATTAATGATACGCGGTTACCAAGGCTGCTACTCCGGCGCCACTCGTCCGTCCCTCCGCCGCCCACCATTGCTATATAAACTGCTATGCCGGCCATAGCCGCAGTCATCCGCCTTTGTTCCCTTTCTCCTGTCCACACCACTACTGCTCACCATGGCTTCTTCATGCTCTAGTGCTCTTCGGGATGGGCGGATGATGGACCACAAGGAGATGGCAGCCATTGCAGCCGACGGACTGGTCGGCAGGTAGCCAGAGGACGACGACGTCCCAATTGATAACACGGTAGTCGACGATCCGGCGCCACCCCCTCCTCTGTGCCATCCTCGTCGGTGCATTACACCATGACCATCGGCGTGGCCTGTGCCCAATACATGGACACGGTGAGGCAGAAGCGTGAGGAGTAGTTCTGGGAGGCGGAGGCCTACGCCGCCTACAACCACCATCTCCTCTAGGAGCACCTTTAGGCGGAGGAGTAGATCGCTGCGGAGCGGGCAGAGCAGGAGGCGTTGCTTGACTCATACTGCTCCGCCCGCGAGGGCCGCGTCAAGCGCTAGCGGTACTGCTTGTGGGTGGCGAAGGCTACGACCGGCTACAAAGAGGGCGATGAAGCAGGATCGGCGCTGTTTGGCGAGACCAAGGACAAGGCAGAGGACAATGTCGGCTCCGATGAGTCCGAGCTCCACTGGCATCGACGAGGCCCTGCTCCGCCAAGGCCCCGTGGCGCCACAACGAGGTAGAGGACACTGCAGGCTCCGTTGAGGCCACACACCGCCGGCACCGAGGCGGAGGACCTTGCCGGCTTCGGCGAGGCCCTACTCCATCGAGGCCCCGCCCCACCAACAATGAGGCAGAGGACCACGCTGGCTCAGCCGAGGCCCCACCCTGCCGGCAACGAGGGTGAGGATTTCCCCCGCTCTGCCGAGGCACTGCCCCGCCGGCAACGAGAAAAGGACATCGCCGGCTCCGTCGAGGCCCCGCGCCCGCTGCCAACGAGCCCGCGCCACACAAAAAACAAGGAAGAGTAGAACACGGTAGGTCGTACCGCTTGGGTCCAAGTAAGGCCGCCGCTGCTACCCTCCGGTTGAAGCCAACCTAGGCAGCTTGACCTTTGACGGCCGATTAGCTTCTTGGCAGCAACGTGGAGTCGGAGCTATGCTGCAAAAGGACGCTGCTTCAGTTACTTAACTATTGGTGTAGTTGGGTCACTGAAACGTGGGCCCCACATGCATCTAGGCCACATGTCAGTTATGCAACTGCACCTGCAGTTAAGTCACTGAAGCTCAGTCTGCTGGACAATAAGCTTCTGTTTGGCTCAACCGGACACAGGTGGGTAGATTCGGTTAATTAATTATACCGCCAGCGCACCCCTTTGTAGTTGAAGAATGTATGAAATGTAACGAAATCCAGCATGTTTATATGAAATCCGACCGTGTATGAATGAATTTAGTTTGATTGGTTCGAATTCTTGTATCAGTAGCATTGGATGAACATGCAAAACAATACGTACTAGGATTACTCCCAGGGTGATCACCTCGTTTGCAGCAGTTTCACATGTACTCCATCTGGTCCTTCTTAGTTTGTATACAAGTTTTGTCTGCAGTCAAAGTATCTCTACTTTGACCACTCTTTTAGAAAAAAGTATGAACATTCACAATGTAAATCAACTGACTTGAAAGAAATCTAATATGCGAAGTAAAAGGAACAAAGGGAGTACAAAGAGTTCGAGCTGCTTTTTAGCATTCCTGTACACTGCAATCAAACACACAGGCCTGGAAATTCATAGGGAACATTCAAAACAATCTATGATTATGCATCTCAGCGATTCACATGTCAGAGCCAATATTTACTTCACAACTAAACAATGAAGAAAAATCGATCGATGCTGCTGACAGCATAGGGTGTCTCATTCGAAAATATCAAACGCACGTCTTTTTGCTAACATCAATGAGCAAAATTTGACAAGGTTATCCCATTCCAGAATGTCAAATGTGTGTTGTTTTGCGTACATCAATGAGCAAACTTTGACAAGGTTTTTCCATTCCAAAATATCAAATGCCTACAATTGTGGAATTGGCAGGGTTTGCCATCCGTTCGGACATTGACATGGCACCTCGTGCTAAATAAACCAGCTGTTATTTTTGTATAGTTCCACAAAAATCAACCAAATTTGTGTGTAGCTTGTATGATTTCTCCTTTATATGTTGCAATGCCTTGAACATATCGGCACCTCCTTTCTTGTGGTGGAAATGATTGATTTGATGTATTCATGAACATTTTGTGCAGTTGCCATTGAAATCAAGCTGAGCACCCCTGTTTGCACAAATACAAAATAAGTGATTAGTATAAAGCAAACTGTACTATGAATTGACAGTTTAAACAGGCACCAACATGGTTCATGTAGAGCACACTTTAAAAAAATGGAACTCACCAGAAAGAATCCTAGAAAAACAGTGTACTTGCGCATCACCGCAAAAAAGGTGGAGATATGTCAGTCCTTCTGAGCTGAAGTTAATTTGGTCTTGTGGGGAGTAATGTAACCCTCCTTCAACTGCTCCTTCTAATGAGAAGATAGATAGGGCTTCTTCATCCTGGCATAATCGGAACTAGTCACTTCACGTACTCCATATTCTTCTTTAGAGGAGGATGATCCTGTTGTGCAAAGACAACAGGACAACTAAATGCTAGCATCCCTATTTGCTTGAAAAAAAGGAAAGGAAATATTTAAAACAACACAGATGAAGCACTTCTCAAGGACAATACCACTTTCTCATTGCAGTATCTAAACAGTAGAACAACACCAATACAGATGACAAACCTCAATCATATGATGAAATCCATGGGGAGTAACAACCTTTGTAAGGAGGCTTATTGTGTAGAGCATACAGATCAAGCACTTCTCCGGAACCATGTGTTGTTATCTACTGTGGTTGCCATGCTTACTATATACTCCTCGATTAGTTTAATGTTCTGTGCAGTTCCACTAAAATATATGGTATCTTCAAAGAAGATCTCTATTTGCACAAGTAGAGATCATTACATATTACATTAAGAGTGGCATCAAATCAGTGGCAAAACAATTGCTCGTTCCAGCCATAGCAAGAAATTATGATGCAAAACTATATCATTACTTGTCGCATCATAGTTCTGGTGTTTTTCTTCCGCTTGTTCTTCCCCTTCATCACTTGGTTCAATAATAGACAAGCTTCACCTTCAATGTAAGATTTGGCATGTCACTTAGGGAGCACAAGTATAGCACTAAATAACGACATTAATTTTCTGATGCAAGTGGCAAAATACAGGCCAAAAGTTGTGCAATATACTTATCTTACCTCAATGGGATATTACGGTGCACATACAAATTGGAAGTCTTGTCTCCATTCGTGCAGTTCACTAAAATCAAGCAACATTACCGTACAAGTAGCACAACTATTGAAAGCACACTGCACAATCATGTGAAAGAAGGCTAGTACTGACCTCTCATGACGCGGAATTCAAACAACTCACAAGAAGAAGATCTGAACCAAATTTGCCAACACGGATAGGAAGTAAGATCTCCTCTTGTGTAGTTCCACTAGATCAAGCAATCAAGCAACAATGACGGTGTGCCATTTTGGTTGAACTGCACAAAACACTCTTAAAACAAAAGTGTTTTCTGCAGTGCAACATAAGGTCACAATAGCAACGAGGTGAAGTAGATAACCCTGTTCACAGAAGTGCAATGGAAACAACAACTGGTCAAAAATGGTGGATGACACAGAAGCCAACAAAAATAAGCATCTAGCTTATCTAATTGGGAAAGAAAGCAAGACAGTAGCATTTCTCAAACTGTGGCATTGATTCATATTAACAGAGAGATTATATTAACAATAAAATTTGTTAAACATGTAATTTTCTTTTAACTGTGGCATTGCATCAATTTTCCAGCGGCATTCTTAGAGGGTGTTTTTTAGAATGACTTTTTGCTGTAGGGACTAAAAAAAGTCCCTTTCAGTCCCATCTAAACCAAATAGGAGGGACTTTTAGGGGCTACAAGTGGGCATTTGGCACTAAAGAAAGAAGACCCCGAGGGAGAGTCTTTTTGGGACTTCTTCCAACAGTTGCCCTACCCCGCATCGCACCTTATCTCTATTAGTTCATTACTAGGGGTAACATGGTCTTTTAGCATGTCATTTGATAACTTCTAATCCATGTATAGTCCTTGGAACCAAGTGTCGGCGTCCTTGGAATGGGGGTACCCAGACTTGCCTGCTTGCGGCCCAGGGCGTGGCTCCACCAGCGGCTTGGTACGGCCCGTCTTCACCAACAAACACTCAAGACCCTCGCGAGGGGCCAAGCCTCGCGAGGCGGATGACACAAGACCTCCACAGGAGCAGGCTCACTAGGCTGGCTCGTGAGGAGCGGAGATATCAAGGTGAGGGGCACCTTGTGAGGTTTCCATGACGTGAGCCATGACGACCAAGGCCAGGCAAATATGTCTGACGCTCGCCGAGCCCATGCTGAGCACCGCGCCGCCCTCGCCACCCGTGTCGCTCAGACGGCGCCCATTGGTGAACCTCCCCGCCATTCTCCATCACCCGCTGCCAACGCCGCCACTGGCCCGACAGCGAACGAGCAGCAAGCGTCATCGCTGCACCCCCTCTGTGTGGCGGGACGACCGCACCGCCACCCCGTCGCTGACTTCGGGCAGCTTGTCGTCACACGCTCGTCGTGCGCCCACAGACGCTTAGGCCGCACTTCTCACGGCATGCGCGCTCCTGCATTACCGCACGATCGATGAACTCTACGAGGACTGGCTGGACTACATCACCGAGCTCGTCAGCGCCGCTGGGGGCTCCCCTGCACCATCCCTCTCGCTGTCTCGCCCACCTCTAGCTGCGGGAAACGTAGCTCACGGAGACCCTCCGCCGCCTCTGCATCAAGACATCGCCCTCGCGCCAAGACGCGTGGCTCACGGAGCGCCCCTGCCTCCTCCGCATCGAGATGGTGTGCTTGCCCCAAGACACGTGGTCCTGCGGCGTGATCCGCCACGTCGTGTGCCCGCGCGCGAAGAAGGAAGGTGCCAGGAGGTCCCTCGACCGCAAGAAAACGCTCCTGCACTCCCCGCACCACGACATCAAGAACGCACGCCGCCTACGGTGGCGGTGCGTGGGTAGCAAGACCAGGCTCCACCACCACGACGAGCTCCGGTGACCACAGCAAGCTGCCGAGCCTTTACTCCTGAGTTGCGCACCGTCATCTGGCCAAGCAATTTCAAGACGGACCTGCCTCCGTGCTACGACATCACCCTTGACCCTGCAGTGTTCTTGCAGCTCTACGAGCTGAGCACCGAGGCGGCCAACGGCGACGAGAAAGTCTTGGCAAACTGGTTTCCCATGGCTCCCAAGGATGGTGCTCGCTTGTGGCTCCTAAACCTGCCCGCGGGATCGATCTCCTCCTGGGGCAAGATGCGCGAGCGTTTCGTCGCCAACCTCCAGGGCACTCGCGACCGCCCGCCAGCCACAGGCGACCTGCGGCACGTCAAGTAGCAACCAGGGGAAACCCTGCAAAAGTACATCCAGCGCTTCAACAGCGTCCGCCTCAAGATCCCCAAGGTGAAAGACGAGGCCATCATCTCCGTGTTCTCCGAAGGCGTCCGTGACGTCAAGATGAAGGAGGAGCTCGCCATCCATGAGGAGATATGATCGGCCCTAGAGATGTTCAACATGGAAACCAAGTGCGCAAGAGCTGAGGAGGGGTGCCTATCCCTCCTCGAGCTCCCTGCTGCTGACCCTGAAGACAAGAAAGCCAAGGCCAAGGACGTGAAATGCAAGGGAGTAGCCGTGCTAGCGGCGGAGCCAGACATGAAGCACGGTCGGGACCACCCTGAGTCGTCTAAGAGCAGTCGTCCGTTCTGCGCCTTCCACAATGTACACAGCCACAACACCAATGAATGCCAAGAGCTCAGGGCCATTCGAGATGGACGCTTCGGTCGGTGCCCCGAGCGCAACGACTGGGGCTACAACTGAGGAGGAGGACGAAGTGGGGGCGCTGGGACGACCGCGGCCCCCGTCAGGAGTGGCACGACCGGCCTCGTGACGTCCACTGGCAGGACTAGCCTTGTGAGGGCGCCTAGAGGGACCAGCCTCGTGAGAACCGTCCTCAGGGCAATGCTGGCCTCCCTACATTGCCACCACCACCAAGGAGGAATGACGACCACCATCAGGACGAGGGGGCTGGGGGCTTCCAGTAGCCGTGCGCTATCGCCTGCATCCTGGGCGGTGCTAAGGCCCCAGCTTCCCAGCGCATCTTCAAGAAGTTTTATCATGAGGTGAACATGGCCCTTCCCAGGCTCGAGGCCACGTGCCCGCTCAGGTGGTCCAAGTGCGCCGTCACCTTCAGCTCGACGGACCAGCTCAAGTGCACGACGACCGCCGGCGTCCTTCCGATGCTTTGTTTCAATGAAATATGACCTAGAGGCAATAATAAAGTTGTTATTTATATTTCCTTACATCATGATAAATGGTTATTATTCATGCTAGAATTGTATTAACTAGACAGTTAGTACATGTGTGAATATATAGACAAACAGAGTGTCACTAGTATGCATCTACTTGACTAGCTCGTTGATCAAAGATGGTCAAGTTTCCTAGCCATGGACAAAGAGTTGTCATTTGATGAATGGGATCACATCATTAGACAATGATGTGATTGACTTGATCCATCCGTTAGCTTAGCACGATGATCGTTTAGTTTACTGCTATTGCTTTCTCCATAACTTATACATGTTCCTATGACTATGAGATTATGCAACTACCGAATACCGGAGGAACACTTAGTGTGCTATCAAATGTCACAACGTAACTGGGTGACTCTAAAGATGCTCTACAAGTTTCTCCGATGGTGTTTGTTGAGTTGGCATAGATCGAGATTAGGATTGTCCAAGAGATATCTCTGGGCCCTCTCGGTAATGCACATCACTATAAGCCTTGCAAGTAATGTAACTAATGAGTTAGTTACGGGATGTAGCATTACATAACGAGTAAAGAGACTTGCCGGTAACGAGATTGAACTAGGTATGATGATACCGACGATCGAATCTCGGGCAAGTAACATACAGATGACAAAGGGAACAAGGTATGTTGTTATGCGGCTTGACCGATAAAGATCTTCGTAGAATATGTAGGAACCAATATGAGCATCGAGGTTCCGTTATTGGTTATTGATCGAAGATGAGTCTCGGTCATGTCTACATAGTTCTTGAACCTGTAGGGTCCGCACGCTTAACGTTCGGTGACGGTCGGTATTATGAGTTTATGTGTTTTGATGTACCGAAGGTAATTCGGAGTCCTGGATGTGATCAAGGGCATGACGAGGAGTCTCGAAATGGTTGAGACATAAAGATTGATATATTGGAAGCCTATGTTTGGACATCGGAATGGTTCCGGGTGAAATCAGGAATATACTGGAGTATCGGGAGGTTACCGGAACACCCTGGGAAGTATATGGGCCTTATTGGGCCATAGTGGGAGAGAGAAGGGAGCCGAGGAGGGGGTGCCCCCCAAAGCCCAATCTGAATTGGGTGGGGGCCGCTCCCCCCCGCCACCTTCCCTTCCTCCTTCCTCCCCCTTCCTTCCTCTACTAGTCCAACTAGGGAAGTGGGGGGGTGAATCCTACTCCCGGTGGGAGTAGGACTCCTCCAGGGCGCGCCATAGAGGGCCAGCCCTCCCTCCTCCTCCACTCCCTTATATATGGGGGAGGGGGCACGCCATAGACACACAAGTTGACAATTATCTTAGCTGTGTGCGATGCCGCCCCTCCACCATAGTCCACCTCGGTCATATCATAGCGGTGCTTAGGCGAAGCCCTGTTCCGGTAGCTTCATCATCACCATCATCACGTCGTCGTGCTGACAAAACTCTCCTTCGACACTCAGCTAGATCTAGAGTTCGTGGGACGTCACCGAGCTGAACGTGTGCTGATCGTGGAGGTTCCATACCTTCGGTGCTAGGATCGGTCGGATCGTGAAGACGTTCGACTACATCAACCGCGTTGTCATAATGCTTCCGCTTATGGTCTACAAGGGTACATGGACAACACTCTTCCCCTCTCGTTGATATGCATCACCATGATAGATCTTGCGTGTGCGTAGGAAAATTTTAAAATTACTACGTTCCCCAACAGTGGCATCCGAGCCAGGTCTATGCGTAGATGTTATATGCACGAGTAGAACACGAAGTGTTGTGGGCATGGGTATATACATATTGCTTGTCGTCACTAGTTGATTCTTGATTCAGTGGTATGGTTGGATGAAGCGGCCTAGACTGACATTACGCGTACACTTACGCGAGACTGGTTCTAGCAACGTGCTTCGCACACAGGCGGCTAGTGGGTGTCTGTTTCTCCAGCTTTAGTTGAATCGGATTCAATGAACATGGTTCTTTCTAAAGATCAAAAAGCAATCACTATACCGCGTTGAGGTTTTTTGATGCGTAGATAAGAACGGTTCTTGTTCAGCCCATAGCAGCCACATAAAACTTGCAACAACAAAGTAGAGGACGTCTAACTTGTTTTTGCAGGGCATGTTGTGATGTGATATGGTCAGGACATGATGCTTAATTTTATTGTATGAGATGATCATGTTTTATAACGGAGTTATCGGCAACTGGCAGGAGCCATATGGTTGTCTCTTTATTGTATGAAATGCAATCGCCATGTAATTTCTTTACTTTATCACTAAGCGGTAGCGATAGTCGTAGAAGCAATAGTTGGCGAGACGACAACGATGCTTCGATGGAGATCAAGGTGTCAAGCCGGTGACGATGGTGGTCATGACAGTGCTTTGGAGATGGAGATCAAAGGCACAAGATGATGATGGCCATATCATATCACTTACATTGATTGCATGTGATGTTTATCCTTTATACATCTTATTTTTCTTAGTTCGGCGGTAGCATTATAAGATGATCTCTCACTAAATTTCAAGGTATAAGTGTTCTCGTTGAGTATGGACCGTTGCTACTGTTCGTCGTGCTGAGACACCACGTGATGATCGGGTGTGATAAGCTCTACGTTCACATACAACGGGTGCAAGCCAGTTTTGCACACGCGGAATACTCGAGTTAAACTTGACCAGCCTAGCATATGTAGATATGGCCTCGGAACACTGAGACTAAAAGGTCGAGCGTGAATCATATAGTAGATATGATGAACATAGCGATGTTCACCATTGAAAACTACTCCATCTCACGTGATGATCGGACATGGTTTAGTTGATATGGATCACGTGATCACTTAGATGATTAGAGGGATGTCTATCTAGGTGGGAGTTCTTAAGTAATTTGATTAATTGAACTTTAATTTATCATGAACTTAGTACCTGATAGTATTTTGCATGTCTATATTGTTGTAGATAGATGGCCCGTGTTGTTGTTCTGCTGAATTTTAATGCGTTCCTACGGAAAGCTAAGTTGAAAGATGATGGTAGCAACTTCACGGACTGGGTCCGTAACTTGAGGATTATCCTCATTGCTGCACAGAAGAATTTTGTCATGGAAGCACCGCTAGGTGACGAACCCGCTGCAGGAGCAACGCCAGATGTTATGAACACCTGGCAGAGCAAAGCTGATGACTACTCGATAGTTTAGTGTGCCATGCTTTACGGCTTAGAACTGGGACTTCAACGATGTTTTGAACGTCATGGAGCATATGATATGTTCCAGGAGTTGAAGTTAATATTTCAAGAAAATGCCCGGATTGAGAGATATGAAGTCTCCAATAAGTTCTTCAGCTGCAAAATGCAGGAGAATAGTTCTGTCAGTGAACATATACTTAGAATGTCTGGGTACCACAACCACTTGACTCAGCTGGGAGTTAATCTTCCTGATGATAGTCTCATTGACAGAGTTCTTCAATCACTACCACCAAACTACAAGAGCTTTGTGATGAACTATAATATGCAAGGGATGGATATGACGATTCCCGAGCTTTTCGCAATGCTAAAGGTTGCGGAGGTAGAAATCAAGAAGGAGCCTCAAGTGTTGATGGTCAACAAGACCACCAGTTTCAAGAAAAGGGGTAAAAGGGAAGAAGGGGAACTTCAAGAAGAACAGCAAGCAAGTTGCTGCTCAAGTGAAGAAGCCAAAGTCTGGACCTAAGCCTGAGACGGAGTACTTCTACTGCAAAGGGACTGGTCACTGGAAGCGGAACTCCCCAAGTATTTGGCGGAGAAGAAGGATGGCAAAGTGAAAGGTATATTTTATATACATGTTATTGATGTGTACCTTACTAATGCTCGCAGTAGCTCCAGGGTATTTGATACTGGTTCTGTTGCTAATATTTGCAACTCGAAACAGGGGCTACGGATTAAGTGAAGATTGGCTAAGGACGAGGTGATGACGCGTGTGGGAAATGGTTCCAAAGTCGATGTGATCGCCATCGGCACGCTACCTCTACATCTACCTTCGGGATTAGTTTTAGACCTAAATAATTGTTATTTTGTGCCAGCGTTGAGCATGAACATTATATCTGGATCTTGTTTGATGCGAGATGGTTATTCATTTAAATCAGAGAATAATGGTTGTTCTATTTATATGAATAATATCTTTTATGGTCATGCACCCTTGATGAGTGGTCTGTTTTTACTAAATCTTGATAGTAGTGATACACATATTCATAGTATTGAAGCCAAAAGATATAACTTTAATAATGATAGTGCAACTTATTTGTGGCACTACCGTTTAGGTCATAATGGTGTAAAGCGCATGAAGAAACTCCATGCTGATGGGCTTTTGGAATCACTTGATTATGAATCACTTGATGCTTGCGAACCATGCCTCATGGGCAAGATGACTAAGACTCTGTTCTCTGGAACAATGGAGCGAGCAACAGACTTATTGGAAATAATACATACTGATGTATGCGGTCCAATGAGTTTTGATGCTCGAGGCGGGTATCGTTATTTTCTTACCTTCATAGATGATTTGAGCATATATGTGTATATCTTGATGAAACATAAGTCTGAAACATTTGAAAATTTCAAAGAATTTCAGAGTGAAGTGGAAAATCACTGTAGCAAGAAAATTAAGTTTCTACGGTCTGATCGTGGAGGTGAATATTTGAGTTATGAGTTTGGTCTTCATTTGAAATAATGCGGAATAGTTTCGCAACTCACGACACCTGGAACACCACAACGTAATGGTGTGTCCGAACGTTGTAACCGCACTTTTTCGATATGGTGCAATCTATGATGTCTCTCACTGATTTACCGCTATTGTTTTGGGGTTATGCTTTAGAGACAGCTGCATTCATGTTAAATAGGGCACCATCAAAATCTGTTAAGATGACACCTTATGAACTGTGGTTTGGCAAGAAACCCAAGATGTTGTTTCTTAAAGTTTGGGGCTGCGAAGCTTATGTGAAAAAGCTTCAACCTAATAAGCTCGAACCCAAATCGGAGAAATGTGTCTTCATAGGATACCCAAAGTAGACTGTTTGGTACACCTTCTATCACAGATCCGAAGGCAAGATATTCGTTGCTAAGAATGGATCCTTTCTAGAGAAGGAGTTTCTCTCAAAAGAAGTGAGTGGAAGGAAATTAGAACTTGATGAGGTCATTGTACCTGCTCCCTTATTGGAAAGTACTTCATCACTGAAATCAGTTCCAATGATTCCTACACTAGTAAGTGAGGAAGCTAATGATGATGATCATGAAACTTCTGATCAAGTTACTACCGAACCTCGTAGGTCAACCAGAGTAAGATCCGCACCAGAGTGGTATGGTAATCCTGTTCTGGAGGTCATGTTACATGACCATGACGAACCTACGAACTATGAGGAAGTGATGATGAGCCCAGATTCCGCAAAATGGCTTGAGGCCATGAAATATGAGATGGGATCCATGAATTAGAACAAAGTGTGGACTTTGGTTGACTTTCCCGATGATCGGCACGCCATAGAGAATAAATGGATCTTCAGGAAGAAGACTGACGCTGATGGTAATGTTACTGTCTATAAAGCTCGACTTGTTGCAAAAGGTTTTCGATAAAGTTCAAGGAGTTGACTACGATCAGACTTTCTCACCCGTAGCATTTCTTAAGTCCGTCCGAATTTAGCAATTCTCGCATTTTATGATTATGAAATTTGGCAAATGGATATCAAAACTGCATTCCTTAATGGATATCTTAAAGAAGAGTTGTATATGATGCAACCAGAAGGTTTTGTCTTTCCAAAAGGTGCTAACAAAGTGTGCAAGCTCTAGTGATCCATTTATGGACTGGTGCAAGCCTCTCGGAGTTGGAATATACGCTTTGATAGTGTGATCAAAGCATATGGTTTTATACAGACTTTTGGAGAAGCCTATATTTACAAGAAAATGAGTGGGAGCTCTGTAGCACTTCTAATATTATATGTGGATGACATATTGCTGGTCAAAAATGATACTGAATTTCTGAATAGCATAAAAGGATACTTGAATAAGAATTTTTTAATGAAAGACCTCGGTGAAGCTGCTTATATATTGGGCATAAAAATCTATAGAGATAGATCAAGATGCTTAATTGGACTTTCATAAAGCACATACCTTGATAAAGTTTTGAAGAATTTCAAAATGGATGAAGCAAAGAAAGGGTTCTTGCCTATGTTACAAGGTGTGAAGTTGAGTCAGACTCAATGTCCGACCACTGCAGAAGATATAGGGAAAATGAAAGTCATTCCCTATGCTTCAACCATAGGTTCTATCATGTATGCAATGCTATGTACTAGACCTGATGTGTGCCTTGCTATTAGTTTAACATGGAGGTACCAAAGTAATCCAGGAGTGGATCACTAGACAGCGGTCAAGAACATCCTAAAATACCTAAAAAGGATTAAGGATATGTTTCTCATTTATGGAGGTGACAAAGAGCTAGTCGTGAACGGTTACGTCGATGCAAGCTTTGACACTCGTCTAGATGACTCTAATTCACAAACCGGATACGTATTTTTATTAAATGGTGGAGCTATCAGTTGGTGCAGTTCCAAGCAGAGCGTCGTTGCGGGATCAACATGTGAAGCCGAGTACATAGCTTCTTTGGAAGCAGCAAATGAAGGAGTCTGGATGAAGGAGTTCATATGTGATCTAGGTGTCATACCTAGTGCATCGGGTCCAATGAAAATCTTTTGTGACACTACTGGTGCAATTGCCTTGGCAAAGGAATCCAGATTTCACAAGAGAACCAAGCACATCAAGAGACGCTTCAATTCCATCCGCGATCAAGTCAAGGAGGGAGACATGGAGATTTGCAAGATACATACGGATCTGAATGTTGCAGACCCGTTGACTAAGCCTCTCTCACGAGGAAAACATGATCAGCACCAAGACTCGCTGGATGTTAGAATCATTATAATGTAATCTAGATTATTGAATCTAGTGCAAGTGGGAGACTGAAGGAAATATGCCCTAGAGGCAATAATAAAGTTGTTATTTACATTTTGTTATACAATGATAAATGTTTATTATTAATCCTAGAATTGTATTAACCAAAAACTTAGTACATGTGTGAATACATAGACAAACAGAGTGTCACTAGTATGCCTCTACTTGACTAGCTCGTTGATCAAAGATGGTTACGTTTCCTAGCCATGGACAAAGAGTTGTCATTTGATGAACGGGATCACAGCATTAGAGAATGATGTGATTGACCTGACCCATCTGTTAGCTTAGCACGATGATCCTTTAGTTTACTGATATTGCTTTCTCCATAACTTATACATGTTCCTATGACTATGAGATTATGCAACTCCCGAATACCAGAGAAACACTTAGTGTCCTATCAAACATCACAATGTAACTGGCTGACTATAAAGATGCTCCACAGGTGTCTCCGATGGTGTTTGTTGAGTTGTCATAGATCGAGATTAGGATTTGTCACTCCGATTGTCGGAGAGGTATCTCTGGGCCCTCTCGGTAATGCACATGACTATAAGCCTTGCAAGTAATGTGACTAATGAATTAGTTATGGAATGTAGCATTACGGAACGAGTAAAGAGACTTGCCAGTAACGAGATTGAACTAGGTATGATGATACCGACGATCGATCTCGGGCAAGTAACATACAGATGACAAAGGGAACAACGTATGTTGTTATGCGGTTTGACCGATAAAGATCTTCGTATAATATGTAGGAACCAATATGAGCATCCAGGTTACGCTATTGGTTATTGATTGGAGATGAGTCTCGGTCATGTCTACATAGTTCTCGAACCCGTAGAGTCCGCACGCTTAACGTTCGATGACGATCGACATTATGAGTTTATGTGTTTTGATGTACCGAAGGTAGTTCGGAGTCCCGGATGTGATCAAGGGCATGACCAGGAGTCTCGAAATGGTTGATACATAAAGATCGATATATTGGAAGCCTATGTTTGGACATCGGAATGGTTCCGGATGAAATCGGGAATATACCGGAGTACTGGGAGGTTACCGGAACCCCCCAGGAAGTATATGGGCCTTATTTGGCCATAGTGGGAGAGAGGAGAAGGGAGCCTAGGAGGGGGCGCTGTTGGGATCTATGGTAGGGTGCGTCGACTGCAAATTAAAATTTTCTACGCGTAGAACAACCAAGAACATGCTACGGGAGATGGATCACAGTTCGTTACCACTAGACGCGCAGTGTCGTGCAGCGGAAGAAGAGTTGGGGCAGCGCGTCCGCGTGGATCGTCTCCTCCTCGTTCGACCTCCCTTGTACAACCGGTGGTCGGTTCCCACGTACAGGTTCGCCGGAGCGGCACAAGTGCACCGCCTCTAACGGTATCCGCGCGTGCAGGAGGAACGTCGTGCGACGGACTGCTAGGTCCGATCACACAACCGGCGGCGAGTGGAGGTGTCTATTCGCAACACATGCAAACCTTAGTGACAGCACCGAAGCGGTCAGCCCGTGAGTGTGCCGCACCTCCACTATATATATATATAAACACTATTCTGATCATGGGATCAGAATAATATTCTGATCACAACCTGAACTGCCTGAGTAACGCGCCTGAACTTCTCTCTGTACGTACCCGACCTTCGGGCTATCTTCGCAACCGTGCCTTCTACCGCGAGTTTTTTTGGTTAGTCGTGTTCCATGTGATGTAAGTGTAATCTTCAAACGATTTTTAGCAACTAAATACTCGTTTTAGATAGGAATCTCGCTCATAGGCGGAATTTGCACTCGGGTCGTGAAGAACTCGCGTTTTTGCGATTTTACTGCCTGAGTTGTTCGACCTGAACATCCCCCTGTGCTAGGTTGAACTTCCCGCAACATTGCCCAAATAGGGCTTGCTATATACCGTTGGAAAGCTATGGACACAAGTATCATGACCCAAGTTAATTTTTTCGCAAAATGTAAGCGGTTTAAGAGCAGTTTTGAAAACCATTTTTTCTTCACACAAAAAATGTGAATCATAATTTCGATCGCATTTCTAAACCATTTATCGGAATGAGGCAAGTAATATGGCGTTGGAAAACTGCTGCAAAACCGCTCCTTCCACATGTTAAAAGTTTTCTCTAATTCCCTACGGTTAAAGAGTAATTTGAAAAATCATAAAATTTCACAAACCGAACAGCCGTGTTCGTATTTTCGATGTCATTTCTAAAAGGCTAATCCAATTGAGGCAAATGATATGGCGTTGGAAAGCTTATGAAATTGCGCTACTCTTTCATGATGAAAGTTTTTTCTAATTTTAAACGGTTTAAAAGTGATTTATAAAACGGTCCAAGTTACATCGAGTGTGTATTTTCGAGCTAATTTTTTAACCGTACGTCCGAATGTAGCAAATGATATGGCGTTGGAAAGCTTGAGGAAATGCAAAACTTTTTGGTATATATTATTTCTCCCAATTCCTTACTGTTTTGAGTCAGTTTTGAAAATGGATAAAAAAATATTTTCGCCGTAATTTCTACAAACGTTATCGGAATGGGGCAAATAATATACCACTGAAAAGCTACGGAAAATGCGACACTTTTTCATGTTGATGGTTTTCTCTAATTCCTAGCCATTTTCAAGTAATTTTGAAAACGGCGAGATCATTTGTTCTGCCTTTATCGCGAAACAGATTATTCGGAAATGCACCGCGTAAAGAACTTGAACTTCTCGGCATGTTTAGTTGAACTTCACTCCGTTTTTCATGTGATTTTTTTTGCTCGTAGCTCTCAATCCACTGCTCGTAGCTCTCCATCCACTCATCGGAATTGAGCAAGTGATATACCAATGGAAAGCTTCTTTAAACACGCAACTTTCCCATGTTGATCATTTTTTCATACTCGCGATGGTTTTAAAAGTTTTTCTTGTGAAATTCATTCATCGTAGTAGTTGAACTTCCTGCTGTTTTCACGTTGAGCTTCTGTGACATATTTTCGTTTGTAATTTTCTCATTCATTTGTTAGTGTTAAACAAATGGTATTTCTTTTGTACAAACCTATCTCACAATATTTTTTTAACTTTCTCCGACCGAGAACATGAACTTACACAAATGATATTCCTGATGTTTTGAAGTAAATTAGAAAACGACGAGATCATGATTTCTGCCTTCATCATGAATGGAAACGCACTGCGTGAAGTAATTAAACTTCTCGGGCATGTCTGTTTGAACTTCACTCTATTTTTTGACGTGCCGTTTTTTGCACTGCGTGAAGTAGTTGAACTTCTTGGGCATGTCTGTTTGAACTTTGCTTTGTTTCACTTTATTGTATTTTTCTTATATGAAATACACACCATGTAGTACGTGAACTTCCGGTTGTTATCACTTTGAACTTCTCTCTGGTTTGAGAGAATTATGTTAAAACACAAAAAACAACATATTTTTTTATGTATTTTGGACATCTAAATACATGGTGAACCTCTCTCACAAGAATTTTTGAACTTTCCCTCGCCGAGCACTTGAACTTCTAGCAACCATTTTTACGTTTATGAGATTGTTTTCAAAAGTGCAAAAAATGGCATTGTGCTTTTTGTTTTTTGAAAAGGTAAATCCTAGGTTTTAATAAACTCCGAACTTCTATGTTATTTCAATTTGAACTTCGCCTTTTTATATTTTTGAGTAAAGAATTGTATTCAATTTTTATATGGAAAAAATCGAACATGGAAATGCAAGATGAACCTCTCTCGCAAGAATTTTTGAACTTCCTCGGACAGAGCACTTGAACTTGTTTCAACAAACCTTTTAAGCTTTTAACTTTCTATACTTTTATTCTCATTCGAAATGCATTCATTGCAGTAGTTGAACTTCTCGTTGTTTTCACCTTGAACTTCTTTCAACAGGTAAGAATTTTTTGAATATATCAAAACGTGTTTTAATTGGTATACATGAAAATTTTAAACCGTTCATCGAAATGTGACACATAATATCCATGGTGGAAAGCTTATGAATCGCAGCAAGTTTTTCATGTAGACATGTGTTACAAATTCGTTCTCGTTTGAGAGCAGTTTTTAAAATGGCAAAACAATGTTGTTTTTTTGCCTTTTGAAACAACATGTAAATTAACGACGGACATCTCGTAATATATTTTTTGAACCATGCAGGGTGGAGCACGTGAACTTCTTGCAACAGACTTTTTAGGCTTTTAGTTTTGTATTCTTTTATTCTCTTCTGACACACATTCTGTGTAGTAGTTGAACTTCCCACTATTTTCACCTTGAACTGCATACGTTAATTTTGCATGGAAACAAAAAAGAACTTCCCGCTAGTTTCCTTTTTTAAAATGGAATTCCTCCCAAAAAATGACGCTACCTTTTAGCAACGGAAAAAATCTGAATTTTTATAGACATCGAAACCGTTCCATTTTTTCAATTTTTGAACCTCTTTATTTATTTTTAGAAAAATGAAAAATAGGAGCTTTTGTAATAAATGACAAACTTTTTCGTTATTTCAGACCAGAATTCTTGGTTTTATTCGTTAGTAACGGGAAAATTATGAGTTTTTTTAATAAATATTGAGCTGCTCCATTTTTTGAAATTGAACTTCTTGGTTTATTATTTTATTAAGGAGGAGAATTTGGATTTTTCATATACATTGAATTATTCTATTTTTTTTAAATTGGACTTCTTGTTTTTTTTTTATATGGACTTCTTTGGTGTTATCATTTGTAATGGAAAATAATGAAAAAAATAATGAATTTTTAACTACTCTATTTTTTAAAAAAAAATTAGCTTCGTACATGATAAAGCATACATAAAACTTTTATATATATTGAACTTCTTCTACGGATTTACATTTTTCTTTTTGCTGGTAGATTAAACAATCTTTTTTGTCACATATTTTTTGAACTTTTGCATTTTTTTCTTTGAACTTCCTTCTTTTTATACGCAAAAAGAGAAAAGAACTACCCATAGCACGAAGACACACACAACCATTTTTTGCATGCATGAACACAAGTGTGCTCTGAACTCGATCATGTATGTCATACAAAAAATTCCAACAAATTAAAATGCACACATAACAATTGACACTGCTAGCAACATGTTTTGTAATGTTTGATAGTTGGATCCCGTAAACCATCACTTTTGAGAAACAGGGAAATACAAGGTTTTTATACTCATCGGACTGCTCGGTTATTTCAAATTGACCTTCACATTCGCGCACTGTAATATATTTCAACATCAAGCACCGACGTGAACCATAGACAAGCATCATTTAATCACTTCAAAAAGAGCAGGCATCAAGAAAGATTGCTGCAGTTAAACAAAAGGAAAATTTATTAGCTACAAGTTTTTTGTGCTTGCCTGCATACACACAACAATTATGAACTTCCATATAGATGGACTTCAATTTTTCTAACATGAACTTTGTTGTTGTCGCTGTATATGAACTTCTCCTGTAACCAAAGAGAGAGGATGCAACAAGACAGGGTAAAATGCTACAAAAACACACTTTTTTGTTTGAGACATATACACAAACGGCCATCGCGTTTTCTCCAGGTTGACATTTAGAAAATATATATTGATAGTGATCCTGGAACATTTGTTTCCTTTCAACTTCCATAGGCATGCATGATCATGCTAGTTCATTTACATAAACACCTAGCATGAAAAGGATTGCAAACACTCTAGAGATGAGCCTGACATCCATTTTTCTTCCTCTCTCTTTTTGCGTTGTTGATGCTTGCTAAACTAGAGCGTCTTTCGGTCAAAGAAGACAGGCCTGCAGTTTAGACATCAAGTCAATTCTTTCATAAGCAAAATACAGAAACAATTTGGTAGTTACTTTTAGTGCAAATTTGTAGAAGTTCAAATCCTCCAGTAGAGAAGATATTTGTGAAGAAAGAGAGGTCAAGGAGAGGGAGGGAGAGAGGTCAGGGAAGAGATGTAGCAGCAATACTTGAAACATTGGCGTCTGTCGGCCGTCGCCATGGTCAGAGTTAGGTTGGCGCCGTTGTTGAGCAGGTGGCCATCCGCGATGTATTGATGGAGGAGGAGCTACGGTGTCTGGGCGGGTGGTGCAGCAGCGGTGCCCCGGTTGGAGCAAAGGAAAGGAGGTGCTCGTGGGAGGTTGATGGCTGGTGGTTTGCCATTAGAGCTCGGGAGGGAGGGCGTCGCGGCGGTGGATCCAGGGGAAGGTTGTCCGCCGCCGCTGCCGTGGATCCGAGGGAGTCCGCCGCCGCTGTGGATCCAGGAGGAGGGAGTTTGGGGCGGGGGAGAGATGGCGCCGGATGTTGGGGCGGCAGCAGCGCCAGAGGTTGGGGTGAAGGAAATATGCCCTAGAGGCAATAATAATGTTATTATTTTATTTCCTTATATCATGATAAATGTTTATTATTCATGCTAGAATTGTATTATCCGGAAACATAATACTTGTGTGAATACATAGACAAACTAAATGTCACTAGTATGCCTCTACTTGACTAGCTCGTTAATCAAAGATGGTTATGTTTCCTAACCATAGACATGTGTTGTCATTTGATTAATGGGATCACATTATTAGGAGAATGATGTGATTGACATGTCCCATTCCATTAGCTTAGCACCCGATCGTTTATTATGTTGCTATTGCTTTCTTCATGACTTATACATGTTCCTATGACTATGAGATTATGCAACTCCCGTTTGCTGGAGGAACACTTTGCGTGCTACCAAATGTCACAACGTAACTGGGTGATTATAAAGGAGCTCTACAGGTGTCTCCAAAGGTAAATGTTGGGTTGGCGTATTTCGAGATTAGGATTTGTCACTCCGATTGTCAGAGAGGTATCTCTGGGCCCTCTCGGTAATGCACATCACATAAGCATTGCAACTAATGAGTTAGTTGTGAGATGATGTATTACGAAACAAGTAAAGATACTTGCCGGTAACGAGATTGAATTAGGTATTGAGATACCGACGATCGAATCTCGGGCAAGTAACATACCGATGACAAAGAGAACAACGTATGTTGTTATGCGGTCTGACCGATAAAGATCTTCGTAGAATATGTGGGAGCCAATATGAGCATCCAGGTTCCGCTATTGGTTATTGACCGGAGACGTGTCTCGGTCATGTCTACATTGTTCTCGAACCCGTAGGGTCCGCACGCTTAAGGTTTCGATGACAGTTATATTATGAGTTTATGAGTTTTGATGTACCGAAGTTAGTTCGGAGTCTCGGATGTGATCACGGACAGGACGAGGAGTCTCGAAATGGTCGAGACATAAAGATTGATATATTGTACGGCTATATTCGGACACCGGAAGTGTTCCGGGTGATTTCGGAGAAAATCGGAGTGCCGGAGGGTTACCGGAAACCCCCCCCCCTGGAGAAGTAATGGGCCTTATGGGCCCTAATGGAGAGAGAGAGGGGGGGCAGGGTGGGTTGCACGCCTCTCCCCCTTTGGTACGAATTGGACTAGGAGAGGGGGGGCGGCGCCCCCCTTTCCTTCTCCCTCTCCCCCTTCCTTTCCCCCTCCTAGTAGGAGTAGGAAAGAGGGGAGTCCTAGTCCTACTAGGAGGAGGACTCCTCCTCCTTGGCGCGCCCTAGGGCCGGCCGGCCTCCCCCCTTGCTCCTTTATATACAGGGGCAGGGGGCACCCCTAGACACACAAGTTGATCCTCGTGATTGTTTTCTTAGCCGTGTGCGGTGCCCCCTTCCACCATACTCCTCGATAATATTGTAGTGGTGCTTAGGCGAAGCCCTGTGACAGTTGAATATCAAGATCGTCACCACGCCATCGTGCTGACGGAACTCTTCCCCGACACTTTGCTGGATCGGAGTCCGAGGATCGTCACCGAGTTGAACGTGTGCAGAACTCGGAGGTGTCGTACGTTCGGTACTTGGATCGGTCGGATCGAGAAGACGTATGACTACTTACTCTACGTTGTGTCAACGCTTCCGTTGCCGGTCTATGAGGGTACGTAGACAACACTCTCCCCTCTTGTTGCTATGCATCACCATGATCTTGCGTG
The DNA here is from genome assembly GCF_056163025.1 of Triticum urartu. Taxonomy (NCBI): domain Eukaryota; kingdom Viridiplantae; phylum Streptophyta; class Magnoliopsida; order Poales; family Poaceae; genus Triticum; species Triticum urartu. The sequence continues at coordinate 448,220,318 of NC_141876.1, forward strand.
TGCGTAGGAAATTTTTGAAATTACTACGTTCCCCAACAGTGGCATCCGAGCCTAGGTTTTATCCGTTGATGTTATGCACGAGTAGAACACTAGTGAGTTGTGGGAGATATAAGTCATACTGCTTACCAGCATGTCATACTTTGGTTTGGCGGTATTGTTGGATGAAGCGGCCCGGACCGACATTACGCGTACGCTTACGCGAGACTGGTTCTACCGACGTGCTTTGCACACAGGTGGCTGGCGGGTGTTAGTTTCTCCAACTTTAGTTGAACCGAGTGTGGCTATGCCCGGTCCTTGCGAAGGTTAAAACAGCACCAACTTGACAAACTATCGTTGTGGTTTTGATGCGTAGGTAAGATTGGTTCTTGCTTAAGCCCGTAGCAGCCACATAAAACTTGCAACAACAAAGTAGAGGACGTCTAACTTGTTTTTGCAGGGCATGTTGTGATGTGATATGGTCAAGACATGATGCTAAATTTTATTGTATGAGATGATCATGTTTTGTAACCAAGTTACCGGCAACTGGCAGGACCATATGGTTGTCGCTTTATTGTATGCAATGCAATCGCGCTGTGATGCTTTACTTTATCACTAAGCGGTAGCGATAGTCGTGGAAGCATAAGATTGGCGAGACGACAACGATGCTACGATGGAGATCAAGGTGTCGCGTCGGTGACGATGGTGATCATGATGGTACTTCGGAGATGGAGATCACAAGTACAAGATGATGATGGCCATATCATATCACTTATATTGATTGCATGTGATGTTTATCTTTTATGGATCTTATCTTGCTTTGATTGACGGTAGCATTTTAAGATGATCTCTCACTAATTATCAAGAAGTGTTCTCCCTGAGTATGCACCGTTGCGAAAGTTCTTCGTGCTGAGACACCACGTGATGATCGGGTGTGATAAGCTCTATGTTCAAATACAACGGGTGCAAAACAGTTGCACACGTGGAATACTCAGGTTATACTTGACGAGCCAAGCATATACAGATATGGCCTCGGAACACGGAGACCGAAAGGTCGAGCGTGAATCATATAGTAGATACGATCAACATAATGATGTTCACCAATGAAACTACTCCACCTCACGTGATGTTCGGACATGGTTTAGTTGATTTGGATCACGTGATCACTTAGAGGATTAGAGGGATGTCTATCTAAGTGGGAGTTCTTAAGTAATATGATTAATTGAACTTAAATTTATCATGAACTTAGTACCTGATAGTATCTTGCTTGTTTATGTTTTATTGTAGATAGATGGCCCGTGCTGTTGTTTCGTTGAATTTTAATGCGTTCCTTGAGAAAGCAAAGTTGAAAGATGATGGTAGCAATTACACGGACTGGGTCCGTAACTTGTGGATTATCCTCATTGCTGCATAGAAGAATTACGTCTTGGAAGCACCGCTGGGTGCCAGGCCTGCTGCTGGAGCAACACCAAATGTTATGAATGTCTGGCAGAGCAAAGCTGATGACTACTCGATAGTTCAGTGTGCCATGCTTTACGGCTTAGAATCGGGACTTCAACGATGTTTTGAACGTCATGGAGCATATGAGATGTTCCAAGAGTTGAAGTTAAAATTTCAAGCAAATGCCCGGATTAAGAGATATGAAGTCTCCAATAAGTTCTATAGCTGCAAGATGGAGGAGAACAGTTCTGTCAGTGAGCATATACTCAAAATGTCTGGGTATAATAATCACTTGATTCAATTGGGAGTTAATCTTCCAGATGATTGTGTCATTGACAGAATTCTTCAATCACTGCCACCTAGCTACAAGAGCTTCGTGATGAACTATAATATGCAAGGGATGAATAAGACTGTTCCCGAGCTCTTCGCAATGCTGAAAGCTGCGGAGGTAGAAATCAAGAAGGAGCATCAAGTGTTGATGGTCAACAAGACCACTAGTTTCAAGAAAAAGGGCAAAGGGAAGAAGAAGGGGAACTTCAAAAAGAACAGCAAGCAAGTTGCTGCTCAATCGAAGAAACCCAAATCTGGACCAAAGCCTGAAACTGAGTGCTTCTACTGCAAGAAGACTGGTCAATGGAAGCGGATCTGCCCCAAGTATTTGGCGGATAAGAAGGATGGCAAGGTGAACAAAGGTATATGCGATATACATGTTATTGATGTGTACCTTACTAATGCTCGCAGTAGCACCTGGGTATTTGATACTGGTTCTGTTGCTAACATTTGCAACTCGAAACAGGGACTACGGATTAAGTGAAGATTGGCTAAGGATGAGGTGACGATGCGCGTGGGAAATGGTTCCAAAGTCGATGTGATCACGGTCGGCACGCTACCTCTACATCTACCTTCGGGATTAGTATTAGACCTAAATAATTGTTATTTGGTGCCAGCATTGAGCATGAACATTATATCTGGATCTTGTTTGATGCGAGACGGTTATTCATTTAAATCAGAGAATAATGGTTGTTCTATTTATATGAGTAAAATCTTTTATGGTCATGCACCCATGAAGAATGGTCTATTCTTGTTAAATCTCGATAGTAGTGACACACATATTCATAATGTTGAAACCAAAAGATGCAGAGTTGATAATGATAGTGCAACTTATTTGTGGCACTGCCGTTTAGGTCATATCGGTATAAAGCACATGAAGAAACTCCATACTGATGGACTTTTGGAACCACTTGATTATGAATCACTTGGTGCTTGCGAACCGTGCCTTATGGGTAAGATGACAAAAACACCGTTCTCCGGTACTATGGAGAGAGCAACAGATTTGTTGGAAATCATACATACAGATGTATGTGGTACGATGAATGTTGAGGCTCGTGGCGGATATCGTTATTTCCTTACCTTCACAGATGACTTAAGCAGATATGGGTATATCTACTTAATGAAACATAAGTCTGAAACATTTGAAAAGTTCAAAGAATTTCAGAGTGAAGTTGAAAATCATCGTAACAAGAAAATAAAATTCCTACGGTCTGATCGTGGAGGAGAATATTTGAGTTACGAGTTTGGTGTACATTTGAAACAATGCGGAATAGTTTCGCAACTCACGCCACCTGGAACACCACAGCGTAATGGTGTGTCTGAACGTTGTAATCGTACTTTACTTGATATGGTGCGATCTATGATGTCTCGTACTGATTTACCGCTATCATTTTGGGGTTATGCTCTAGAGACAGCCGCATTCACGTTAAATAGGGCACCATCAAAATCCGTTGAGATGACGCCTTATGAACTGTGGTTTGGCAAGAAACCAAAGTTTTCATTTCTAAAAGTTTGGGGTTGCGATGCTTATGTGAAAAAGCTTCAACCTGATAAGCTCGAACCCAAATCAGAGAAATGTGTCTTCATAGGATATCCAAAGGAAACTATTGGATACACCTTCTATCACAGATCCGAAGTCAAGACTTTTATTGCTAAATTCGAAAACTTTCTAGAGAAGAAGTTTCTCTCGAAAGAAGTGAGTGGGAGGAAAGTAGAACTTGATGAGGTAACTATACCTGCTCCCTTATTGGAAAGCAGTACATCACAGAAACCAGTTTCTATGACACCTACACCAATTGGTGAGGAAGCTAATGATGATGATCATGAAACTTCAGAACAAGATACTACTGAACCTCGTAGATCAACCAGAGTAAGATCCGCACCAGAGTGGTACGGTAATCCTGTTCTGGAAGTCATGCTACTATATCATGATGAACCTACGAACTATGAAGAAGCGATGGTGAGCCCAGATTCCGCAAAATGGCTTGAAGCCATGAAATCTGAGATGGGATCCATGTATGAGAACAAAGTATGGACTTTGGTTGACTTGCCCAATGATCGGCAAGTAATTGAGAATAAATGGATCTTCAAGAAGAAGACTTACGCTGACGGTAATGTTACTGTCTACAAAGCTCGACTTGTCACAAAAGGTTTTCAACAAGTTCAAGGGATTGACTACGATGAGACCTTCTCACCCGTAGCGATGCTTAAGTCTGTCCGAATCATGTTAGCAATTGCCGCATTTTATGATTATGAAATTTGGCAGATGGATGTCAAAACTGCATTCCTGAATGAATTTCTGGAAGAAGAGTTGTATATGATGCAGCCGGAAGGTTTTGTCGATCCAAAGGGAGCTAACAAAGTGTGCAAGCTCCAGCGATCCATTTATGGACTGATGCAAGCCTCTCAGAGTTGGAATAAACGCTTTGATAGTGTGATCAAAGCATTTGGTTTTGTACAGAATTTTGGAGAAGCCTGTATTTACAAGAAAGTGAGTGGGAGCTCTGTAGCATTTCTGATATTATATGTAGATGACATATTACTAATCGGAAATGATATAGAATTTCTGGATAGCATAAAGGGATACTTGAATAAGAGTTTTTCAATGAAAGACCTCGGTGAAGCTGCTTACATATTGGGCATTAAGATCTATAGAGATAGATCAAGACGCTTAATTGGACTTTCACAAAGCACATACCTTGACAAAGTTTTGAAGAAGTTCAAAATGGATCAAGCAAAGAAAGGATTCTTGCCTGTGTTACAAGGTGTGAAATTGAGTAAGACTCAATGCCCGACCAATGCAGAAGATACAGAGAAAATGAAAGATGTTTCCTATGCTTCAACCATAGGCTCTATCATGTATGCAATGCTGTGTACTAGACCTGATGTGTGTCTTGCTATAAGTCTAGCAGGGAGGTACCAAAGTAATCCAGGAGTGGATCACTGGACAGCGGTCAAGAACATCCTGAAATACCTGAAAAGGACTAAGGATATGTTTCTCATATATGGAGGTGACAAAGAGCTCATCATAAATGGTTACGTTGATGCAAGCTTTGACACTGATCCGGACGATTCTAAATCGCAAACCGGATACGTGTTTACATTAAACGGTGGAGCTGTCAGTTGGTGCAGTTCTAAACAAAGCGTTGTGGTGGGATCTACATGTGAAGCGGAGTACATAGCTGATTCGGAAGTAGCAAACGAAGGAGTCTGGATGAAGGAGTTCATATCCGATCTAGGTGTCATACCTGGTGCATCGGGTCCAATGAAAATCTTTTGTGACAATACTGGTGCAATTGCCTTGGCAAAGGAATCCAGATTTCACAAGAGAACCAAGCACATCAAGAGACGCTTCAATTCCATCCGGGATCTAGTCCAGGTGGGAGACATAGATATTTGCAAGATACATACGGATCTAAATGTTGCAGACCCGTTGTCTAAGCCTCTTCCACGAGCAAAACATGATCAGCACCAAAGCTCCATGGGTGTTAGAATCATTACTATGTAATCTAGATTATTGACTGTAGTGGAAGTGGGAGACTGAAGGAAATATGCCCTAGAGGCAATAATAATGTTATTATTTTATTTCCTTATATCATGATAAATGTTTATTATTCATTCTAGAATTGTATTATCCGGAAACATAATACTTGTGTGAATACATAGACAAACTAAACGTCACTAGTATGCCTCTACTTGACCAGCTCGTTAATCAAAGATGGTTATGTTTCCTAACCATAGATATGTGTTGTCATTTGATTAACGCAATCACATTATTAGGAGAATGATGTGATTGACATGACCCATTCCATTAGCTTAGCACCCGATCGTTTAGTATGTTGCTATTGCTTTCTTCATGACTTATACATGTTCCTATGACTATGAGATTATGCAACTCTCGTTTGCCGGAGGAACACTTTGTGTGCTACCAAATGTCACAACGTAACTGGGTGATTATAAAGGAGCTCTACAGGTGTCTCCAAAGGTAAATGTTGGGTTGGCGTATTTCGAGATTAGGATTTGTCACTCCGATTGTCGGAGAGGTATCTCTGGGCCCTCTCGGTAATGCACATCACATAAGCCTTGCAAGCATTGTAACTAATGAGTTAGTTGTGAGATGATGTATTACGAAACGAGTAAAGAGACTTGCCGGTAACGAGATTGAACTAGGTATTGAGATACCGATGATCGAATCTCGGGCAAGTAACATACCGATGACAAAGGGAACAACATATGTTATTATGCGGTCTGGCCAATAAAGATCTTCGTAGAATATGTGGGAGCCAATATGAGCATCCAGGTTCCGCTATTGGTTATTGACCGGAGACATGTCTCGGTCATGTCTACATTGTTCTCGAACCCGTAGGGTCCGCACGCTTAAGGTTTCGATGACAGTTATATTATGAGTTTATGAGTTTTGATGTACTGTAGTTAGTTCGGAGTCTCGGATGTGATCACGGACATGACAAGGAGTCTCGAAATGGTCGAGACATAAAGATTGATATATTGGACGGCTATATTCGGACACCGGAAGTGTTCCGGGTGATTTCGGAGAAAACCGGAGTGCCGGAGGGTTACCGGAACCCCCCCCCCCCCCCCCGGAGAAGTAATGGCCCTTATGGGCCCTAGTGGAGAGAGAGAGAGAGGGGCGGCCAGGGTGGGCCACGCCCCCCTCCCCATCTGGTCCGAATTGGACTAGGAGAGGGGGGGCGCCCCCCTTTCCTTCTCCCTCTCCCCCTTCCTTTCCCCCTCCTATTAGGAGTAGGAAAGAGGGGAGTCCTACTCCTACTAGGAGGAGGACTCCTCCTCCTTGGCGCGCCCTAGGGCCGGCCAGCCTCCCCCCTTGCTCCTTTATATACGGGGGCAGGGGGCACCCCTAGACACACAAGTTGATCCTCGTGATCATTTTCTTAGCCCTGTGCGGTGCCCCCTTCCACCATACTCCTCGATAATATTGTAGTGGTGCTTAGGTGAAGCCCTGCGACAGTTGAACTTCAAGATCGTCACCACGCCGTCGTGCTGACGGAACTCTTCCCCAACACTTTGCTGGATCGGAGTCCGGGGATCGTCATCGAGTTGTACGTGTGCTAGAACTCGGAGGTGACGTAGTTTTGGTGCTTGATCGGTCGGGCCGTGAACACGTACGACTACATCAACCGCGTTGTGCTAACGCTTCCGCTGTCGGTCTACGAGGGTACGTAGATCACACTCTTCCCTCTCGTTGCTATGCATCACCATGATCTTGCGTGTGCGTAGGAAATTTTTTGAAATTACTATGTTCCCCTACATGGGGCGGCGGCGTCGCCGGAGGTAGTGCCAGGGCGGCGGCGCAGAGAGCAAGGGGTAGCAGGGGGCGGCACACCGAGATCTAGGGGTAGTGGGGAGCGGCAGCGTAGGGGTTGCCGGGAGGGTGCTCCGCGGCCTGACGGACGGCGGTGGAGGGCGGCCCAGCGGACAGCCAGGCGGCGGGATCCGGTGTGGCGGTGGCATGTGGTGGTAATAGGTGGCGGTGGGACTGTATCCGGGGGAGGAGGCGTCGTGGAGGCCGGATCTGGGGGGAGGAGGTGGCGCGGCGGCCGGATCCGGGGGCCGGGGCGGTGCGGCGGCTGGTTTCGGGGGCGGGGGCGGCGCGGTGGCCAGTTTCGGGCGCGGGGGCGGTGGACGTGGGTGGGGGAAGAAGTGGACGGGGTCTGCCTTTTTTCTGAATCTCAGGAACATCTCCATCAGTGCCTATATAGGGTGCGCCGTGATCCAAATAACTATTCTAATCCTGGGATTATAATAGTGTTGTATATATATATATATAGGCGTCCGTCACGGGCTAAACACTTGGGCCTCGCACGGACCCTAAATCCCATAAGTCCACTCGGCCACAATCCGAATACAGTTCGGATCACATCCGACCAGTGTCCTCGGATCCGACCTCGTAGGTTCCTTCCCTTAAGCGCGCGACTCCTTAGGTTCAAGTCGGCTTGGTCGCAGTTCGGATCACCTCCGAACTGCATGGTTGGTAGCGGCCTCTAGAAAGGCATGCCGAACACCAAGCAGACTATGAAGCTGGTTAGCGAACCTGTACATCACACTTCCATTCCTTTTGCCACACGATATATGTTGTCAAGCTCAAGACGAGTTTGTCATCCTTGTGCTAGCCCGACCTCTTTCTCATTCCAGTGATGCCGACCACAAACCGGATTATCTCATAATCCTTGTCGCATGGCCATGCTTATCCTGGATGGATCACACGAGGGACCCAGAGTATATCTCTCCTGATCGGAGGGGAAAATCCCATCTTGCTTGACCACGTCTCGCAGCATGGTTCTGGACAAACCCGAAACCTACCTTTATAACTACCTAGTTATGGAGTAGCATTTGGTCGGCCCAAAGCAAGTCTGTGACCATCCCGAGTACATGCGTCACCTCAGGTCTTAGGACATAGAACATATGTTGTACTAGAGACTCACAGATGACATATCGCTGCGTCTCATAGTTGGGTCTGTCCAACTTGGACCTTATCTCGACTCGGATCCGACTACGTCGAATCCGACCAGACCATATTATCTGGTTATTATCCAATGCTCCATGGATAGTAAGACCAAGCCATCGACCGTGTCATATGCTAGTCTAGTTGGCTGCGCGTCCACACAACCCTTTCGACTAGGGACCTTTTAGGACAGTCATCATACAATGCATAGTCCCACAAACAACTCACGTACTTGCTGATACACATCATTGATAATGTCCAAGGACTATCTTTATTCATAAACACATAGCAAATATCATCATACATGATTGCCTCTAGGGCATATCTCCAACAGGCGCCCCCAAGCCCAATCCAAATTGGGTGGGGGCGGCCCCCTTTCCTTCCTCCTTCCACCCCCTTCCTTCCTCTCCTAGTCCAACTAGGGAAGGGGGGATCCTACTCCCAGTGGGAGTAGGAATCCTCCAGGGCGCGCCATAGAGGGCCGACCCTCCCCCCTCCTCCACTCCTTTATATACGGTCGGATCATAAAAAGTTGACAATTGTCTTAGCCGTGTGCGATGCCCCCCTCCACCATAATCCATCTCGATCCTATCATAGCGGTGCTTAGGCGAAGCCCTGTCATTCCGATAGCTTCATCATCACCGTCATCATGCCGTCGTGCTAACGAAACTCTCCTTCGACACTCAGCTGGATCTAGAGTTCGTGGGACGTCACCGAGCTTAACGTGTGCAGATCACGGAGGTGCCATACCTTCGGTGCTAGGATCAGTCGGATCGTGAAGACGTTCAACTACATCAACCGCGTTGTCATAACGTTTCTTCTTAGGGTCTGCGAGGGTACGTGGACAACACTCTACCCCTCTCGTCACTATGCATCACCATGATAGATCTTACATGTGCGTAGGAAATTTTTGAAATTACTACGTTCCCCAACATTGTTCACCCGTCATCAGCAATGTCCAAGCCACCAAGACCCTCATCGATGGCGGCGCAAGGCTCAATGTCCTATCCGTCGAGACATTAGATAGCCTCCAAGTGCCATACGATCAGCTACAGTCTACCAAGCCTTTCTCTGGAGTGACCGACGGCTCCACCACCCCGATAGGGCAGGTCCGCCTCCCTGTCACATTCGACCAGCGTAAAAACTATCACACCGAGCTCATCGACTTTGACGTCGCCCACATCCGTCTGTCGTACAACGCCATCCTTCAGTATCCAGCATTGGCCAAGTTTATGGTAGTGACCCACCACGGCTACAACGTCCTCAAGATGCTAGGGAGTGGAGGCGTCATCATGGTCCCCTGCGAAGAACGAGATGCAGCGTGCTCCCTTGAGCGCGCCTTCCAAGCCGTTGCAGTCGAAGACCCCGACAACGAAGGCATCGCATACCCTCCTAAGGCCATCCCCAAGAAGAAGAAGAAGCTACTCCTCCCAGGGCCTCAGGAGAGCGGCGTCTCCAGCGGTACCACCTCAGGACCTACGCCAACAGCTAGGGAGCCTCCCTCCCTTGCATAGGAAGGCGTGCCCGGCGCCCTCCTCGGGCAAGGCTCAGGGGCTCTCTTCTGGAGGGACTCAGACCTAGCCAGCATCACGAGGGAGGCGCTCGGGCACCATGTGGAGGCATGCTTCGCCGCATATTTCGCTCAGGAGGACTCTGGGCGAGGAGCGCCCAGTGCTCAGGAGTTCATCATCAAGGCGACCCAGGAGCTTCAAGAGGCAAGGGCCATACGTGGCGACCGCCACCCACCACCCGGCGTAGCTCTCCACCTTGGTGAGGGCGGTAGGCTACGCGTCTGCATCGACATGCCAGGGCTCAACAAGGCCGCATCTCAGGAGCGCTTCTGGCCTTCGCGTGTTGGTCGGTGTGAGGGTCCACCTCACAGCTACGTTCGCATGCCGTTTGGCTTGCCGAACGCGGCCGTCACCTTCCAGCGCCACCTGCGGAGCATCCTGGCGGCTCAGGAGCCTAGGCACCATGCCATTCTGGAGGAGATGGCGACGGTCCTCAAGGAACCACCCGAGCCCCCGGAGCCTCCTGAGGCTCAGGGCCCTAGCGGCTCGTGAGGAACGACTCTTCCATGCATCATCGGCTACTCCAACATCACTCCAGCGGCGTTATCAGGTGACTCTTTCCAGTTCATTCAGTTGGGGGGCGCCCCTCGGGCTGCATTATCCCCAAGTCGCACGGGTCTGTCCCTGCGACGTGTATCCTTTTTTCATCTTTAGCTTACCCTGCTAGGAGCGCCCCTCGGGCTGCATCATCCCCAGGGTGCCCCTCAGAATACAACATACGGATGTATGTAGACATATTTTAGAGTGTAGATTCACTCATTTTACTCCTTATGTAGTCACTTGGTGGAATCTCTAGAAAGACTTATATTTGGGAACGGAGGGAGTACCAGTATAGTACATATTGTAATTTATTAGCGAGATAAATTTGTACAATGCTAGGAAGCTTCCAGCTTCCACCTTTCTCTATGTTTGATCGAGGAAGCAGCCATCATTTCACTCCTCGTTGAATACCCATTCGCTGCTACCTCCGCGAATAAATAAAAATCCGCTTCTATCTCCATAGCATGGTTAATAATATAGCCATGTCAATCACGATGTAGAAATATCATTCACTGATACAATAGGGCTGGATCTAAGGCTGGTGATTTTTTTACTTTGTCTCTTTCTCTTTTTGTCTCATTTACTCATTTTACATAGGAGCACGTGTAGAGGATGGCTATTCCTTTCGATGGGACTTCTTCATGGGGTTTAAGACTAAGCCTGGTCATAGTGGGGAGTAACTTAGACTAGTAACATGCTTTTGTTACTAGTCCATGTTACTACCTTCATAATGGGTAGTAACATATAGATGGTAACATACAAACCTTCATTAATTGAGACATAGACTCATTTTACCTCGGGGTGTGTTATGTTACAGTAACATATTATGTTACCACAAGCATCTCTTCTCTCATTAACTCCATGCCACATAAGCAAATTTGTCTCGGGATGTGTCATGTTACTACATAAGTTACTCCAACTATGACTAGCATAAGCAGCTCCAAATTATGCCCGCTGCCCACCACTCTGAATCTTGCCATCTATGATAGGGAGTAGTCCCATTGCAACAATGAGGTCCACTAGGTCTAGCACGTCCTGTAAGAAGAGACTGTCACGCAAAACATACATTTTGTTGCCTTCTTCCTCGTGTAGTACGTACCATTGGTACGTACTACTAGTACTACTACTACTCGTTCTCCTATAAACCTTGCGCTTGGCATCTCCAAAATATTAACCTTGTGATTGGCTCTTCGCCTCTTCGAGAAGTCAAGCAATAATGGTACTGCAGTATATATCGTTCTGGCTATATGAGACGGAATGAATTGTTTCACGTCCACCACGTGGGCGAGGGAGAGTGTGTACTATTACGTTTGTTTAAATATTGACTACATACGGAGCAAAATGAGTGAATCTACACTCTAAAATACGTCTATATACATTAGTGTTTGGAGTATCACTACTGCAGGATGCTGCTAACGTGACACTACGATCAGACATCCTTCGAGAAACTATGTGCGATGCAATAATCGCAAACTGTGTTGTATGAAAACCGTCAGAAATGTATAAAACGTTTGCGATGACGGATGCGTTAAACAGGTTCAGGTTTTATTTGTGTGTGCGATGAAGGGCATACGGTTCAGTTCAATGAATTGTTTGCGATGAGGAGGAAAAAAAGAAACGGGCAGCCAGATGAAGGCGTGTGCGATACACGGCTTACGGTTCACTCGGATGAACTGTTTGTGATTAGGCAACACAAAAGAAACAGTGAGCCAGATCAATGGTGTGTGCGATATACGGCATGCGGTTCACTCGGATGAACTGTTTGTGTTGAGACATGAGAACAGAAATGGTTCACTTAACGAGATGTGTGTGATGCGCGGCAAACAGGTCTGTAATCAGAAATGTGTGTGAAGACCAATAATAACACAGACGATTGGTGCTAATAAGACGTGTGTGTTGTGCAATGGGATTGCATACAGAACAACAATATATATATATATACAATAGTTTGGGACACCTAGGTGCCCAGGCTCCTTACTTGGATGCCGTTGGATCATACTTGATCTCGCTGTTAATATGGGTATAGATTTTGCATGCATACTTGCATTATTACTTTCCTATTTGCTTGCATGACGGTACTGCTATGAAAATAAATATATGTTGTCCAATTGATACTGTCATTATTTTCCCTTCATGATAGGAAATTGCAATTAATCATTTAGCATACTTGTTGCCATGTATGTCAGGTGCATAATAATTAATTAAGAAAATATCTCACAACTTTTTTAGCACGTACACCAATACATACATATTTCCATTGGGTATAACAGCAACACGTATATATTTTCATTGGGTATGACACCAATACACACATATTTTTATTAGGTATAATACCCATTAAGTGGTATAACGGTTTAAAAACTATACACTTGGATATCTTGGGTACATATACCGCTTATAAAATGTGTGACATTGATGGGTATGTACAAAAAGAATCACATTGAGGTATGCATATTTATATTTATATTTTTTTTATATTGGGTATAACACCAACACGTACATATTTATTTGCATATTCGCATCGAGGAATACTTATGTGTATATTTCATTGGTATAACATCAACACATACTTATTGAAATGTATGATATTTATGTGTATATTTTTATTGGTTATAACATCAACGCATACAAATTTACGTAGGTATAATACTCACTAACTGGTATCTCAGTCTAATAACATATACACGTGGGTATCTCGGGTACATGTATATATATACGTACCCAAATATAAGTGTTCAGACTATTTTTGTTTTGGAAAACAATCATTGACTATTTAGGATACTAGTACATGCAAACAAAACATGAAAAGTCATTACTTTATCAATTGTACACGATGCAGTAATGAATAGGACTTGCCATAACGGGCCTAGGTGCCTGGGCACCTAGGTGTCCCAAACAATTTACCTACACACACACACACACTTATAAGGACATGCTTGCATAACCAAATTAAACATCCACTTACATAGGTGGCTACTACAACCATGGCATTTGGACACACCAAAGTAAACGATTACATGCATAATTACATAGGTGGCTACTACACACATGACATTTACACACACACCAATACAATAAACTATATATTACATGCATGATTAACTAGCATAAACGATCATCTGATCATCATCTACTTCTTGTGACGCTTGCTCTGCTTGTGGCTCGATCTGGGCTCGTCGATTTGGGTAACGAGGCACTTCCTCATGTCAACGATCCGCCTGTGCATCTCGTAGCATGTGTACACGCTCTCGGCCGCGAAAATGAGGTGAGGTTCATCCAGTTGCCGCATCCAGGCCTTATGCCAGGATACGGGACTTGTTCTCTGGGCATCCTGCTTCATCTTTTCGTAGTAGGGGTCGATGATGTCCGAGGTGAGTTCGACCAGGGAGTCATGCTTTGTACTGCCCCAGACTCTGTAGTGGGAACGGATTTCGACAAGGTTCTTGCAGGCCAAGCCCATAACACTGAGTGCTTTTACATTGTCTTTTGTTTCCACCATGGCGAACTTTGTAGTCGGTGCTGTTGACAAACCTGTTGAAACGGTCGCAAGGCTCTGTGGCCATGCAGTAGTGGTAGATGAGGACATGATGGCGCATGCACAACTAGGCGATCTCAACCTTCTGATCTAAGCCGGGACGACCGCAGTGTACTGGAGGTCAATGTCGACCACCTTGTACTTGTCTCCAGCAAGCAACTGCTCAACTCTATTAATGTAGTCGTCCACCACGGCTGGGTCAATGGTGTACACCACCAAGAGATCCATCTCCCTGGCGTGGGTCTCCACTCTATGCTCACCGAACTCCATTGGAGCGCCGCCGGACATCCCCTCTCTATGTGTCGTCGTGGGTGTGCTTGTTGTGTTGTGGGGCGCGATCGAAAGGTTGAAGAGACTAAGGTTATAATGGCCGCGAGAATTAAAGGGGAAGCCGGACATCCAAGAATGTCGGCAGGCCCTAATGGCAGTTCTAATTTGCAGCGCGTAACTCCATCGTGCCGCATATAACTGCATCGCATGGCAATGCGCGCGGCGCAACCGCATGCATATGGGCCCCCCGACGTGATCGTGCGCACGCCCAACCACTGGCAGAGCGCGCACGGAGGGACATGAGCAGAGCACTCCGCGGCCGCCTCAAGGAAAAGTTGTCCACAAGCCGAGCGCGCCGACGAACGCGAGCAGATGATACGTCTGCAATGTATCTATAATTTTTTATTGGTCCATGCTATATTATCTACTGTTTTGGACATTATTGGGCTTTATTATCCACTTTTATATTATTTTTGGGACTAACCTACTAACCGGAGGCCCAGCCCAGAATTGCTATTTTTTGCCTATTTTAGGGTTTCGAAGAAAAGGAATATCAAACGGAGTCCAAACGGAATGAAACCTTCGGGAACGTGATTTTCTCACCGAACATGATCCAGGAGACTTGGACCCTACGTCAAGCAACCAACAGGGAGGCCACGAGGTAGGGGGGCGGGCCTACCTCCCCAGGCATGCACTCCACCCTAGTGGGACCCCTGTTGCTCCACCGACGTACTTCTTCCTCCTATATATATCTACGTACCCCCAAACGATCAGATACGGAGCCAAAACCCTAATTCCACCATCGTAACATTCTATATCCATGAGATCCCATCTTGGGGCCTGTTCCGGAGCTCCGTCGGAGGGCGCATCGATCACGGAGGGCTTCTACATCAACACCATAGCCTCTCCGATGAAGTGTGAGTAGTTTACCTCAGACCTACGGGTCCATAGTTATTAGCTAGATGGCTTCTTCTCTCTTTTTGGATCTCAATACAAAGTTCTCCCCCTCTCGTGTGGAGATCTATTCGATGTAATCTTCTTTTGGAGTGTGTTTGTTGAGAGCGATGAATTGTGGGTTTATGATCAAGTTTATCTATGAACATTATTTGAATCTTCTCTGAATTCTTTTATGTATGATTGGTTATCTTTGCAAGTCTCTTCGAATTATCAGTTTGGTTTGGCCTACTAGATTTATCTTTCTTGCAATGGAGAAGTGCTTAGCTTTGGGTTCAATCTTGCGGTGTCCTTTCCCAGTGACAGTAGGGGCAGCAAGGCACGTATTGTATTGTTGCCATCAAGGATAACAAGATGTTTTTTTATCATATTGCATGAATTTATCCCTCTACATCATGTCATCTTGCTTAAGGCGTTACTCTGTTCTTATGAACTTAATACTCTAGATGCATGCTGGATAGCAGTCGATGTGTGGAGTAATATTACTAGATGCTGGCAGGAGTCGGTTTACTTGTCTTGGACGTGATGCCTATATACATGATCATACCTAGATATTCTCATAACTATGTTCAATTTTGTCAATTGCTCAACAATAATTCGTTCACCCACCGTAAAGTACCTATGCTCTTGAGAGAAGCCACTAGTGAAACCTATGGCCCCGGGTCTATCTTCATCATATTAATCTTCCAATACTTAGTTATTTTCATTGCTTTTATTTTACTTTGCATCTTTATCATAAAAATACTAAAAATATTATCTTATCGTATCTATCAGATCTCACTCTCGTAAGTGACCGTGTAGGGATTGACAACCCCTTATCGCGTTGGTTGCGAGGATTTATTTGTCTTGTGTAGGTGTGAGGGACTCGCACGTAGCCTCCTACTGGATTGATACCTTGGTTCTCAAAAACTGAGGGAAATACTTACGCTACTTTGCTGCACCACCCTTTCCTCTTCAAGGGAAAACCAACGCAAGTGCTCAAGAGGTAGCAAGAAGGATTTCTGGCACCGTTGCCGGGGAGGTCTATGCAAAAGTCAGCATACCAAGTACCCATCACATACCCTTATCTCCCGCATACATTATTTGCCATTTGCCTCTCATTTTCCTCTCCCTCACTTCACCCTTGCTGTTTTATTTGCCCTCTCTTCTCGCTCGCCTTTCTTCCGCCATGTCTGAATCAAAAAGGGTTGGGGGTTCTCTCCAGAGTTTTAGTACTTTGGACAGCCCTTCTATTCTCGCTAAGCTCATAAATAAGGATACTATGGAAAAACCTACTGGAGTTATCAATGAGACTCTTAATAATTTTGTTGAAGATGATTCTGGAATTTTTCGTTATTTACTTTATGAATCTTTGGAAGATGCTTGGTATAGACTATTAAGGATCAGGTCTAGCTATGTGCCTCAATACCAAATTGAAGTTTACTTAAAAAGCTTTTATATTGCCCTTCCTTCTTCTTTTAAGCATGTCTTAGATTCTATATTTGAAGAAGGTTTTCTTGAAGGGGATGTCGTAGACACTTATGAAAAATGAAAACCATAATTGGGCACCCCATGAATGAGAAAGTTGAATCTACATCTCTTTTCCTCTCTTACCAAAACGAAACTATTAAAGAGATAAAGGCTAGCCTAGATACAACTTTCTGTAACATACTTAATCTTTCCTCTACCATTAATAGCCATGTGATTTATCAAAATATAAGGATTAATAGTATAGATAGCAAGTTTTCTCTTTTCTTTCCTAAGACCAAAGATGGCAATACCTAGATCTATCCTTGCTTTTTATGCCTAGCTAGGGGCGTTAAACGATAGCGCTTGTTGGGAGGCAACCCAATTTTATTTTTATTCCTTGCTTTTTGATCATGTTTAGTAATAAATAATTTATCTAGCCTCTGTTTTGGTTGTGTTTTTTGTGTTTAATTAGTGTTTGTGCCAAGTAGAACCGTTGCGAAGACTTGGGGAAAGTCTTGTTAATCCTGCTGTAAAAAACAGAAACTTTAGCGCTCACGAGAACTGCTGCCATTTTTATTTGGAAAGTGATATTTAGTTAATTATTTTTGAAGATGATTAATAGATAAATTCCTCACGTCCATCAATTTATTTTAGAATTTTTGGGGTTCCAGAGCTTGCGCTAGCTACAGATTAATACGGACTGTTCTGTTTTTGACAGATTCTGTTTTTCGTGTGTTGTTTGCTTATTTTGATGAATCTATGGCTAGTAAAATAGTTTATAAACCACAGAGAAGTTGTAATACAGTAGGTGTAACACCAATATAAATAAATAATGAGTTCATTACAGTACCTTGAAGTGGTCTTTTGTTTTCTTTCGCTAACGGAGCTCACGAGATTTTCTACTTTGAGTTTTGTGTTGTGAAGTTTTCAAGTTTTGGGTAAAGATTTGATGGATTATGGAACAAGGAGTTGCAAGATCCTAAGATTGGGGATGACCATGGCACCCCCAAGATAATCTAAGGACACCTAAAAGCCAAAGCTTGGGGATGCCCCGGAAGGCATCCCCTCTTTCGTCTACTTTTATCGGTAACTTTACTTGGGGCTATATTTTTATTCACCACATGATATGTGTTTTGCTTGGAGCGTCTTATACGATTTGAGTCTTTTTTTTAGTTTACCACAATCATCTTTGATGTACACACCTTTTGAGAGAGACACACATGATTCGGAAATTATTAGAATGCTCTATGTGCTTCCCTTATATCTTTTGAGTTATATAGTTTTGCTCTAGTGCTTCATTTATACCTTTTAGAGCACGGTGGTGGATTTGTTTTATAGGAACTATTGTTCTCTCATGCATCACTTAGATTATTTTGAGAGTCTTAAATATCATGGTAATTTTCTTAAATAATCCTATATGCTAGGTATACAAGATTAATAATAAAATTCTCTAATGACTGTCTTGAATACTATGAGAAGTTTGATACTTGATAATTGTTTTGAGATATGGACATGGTGATATTAGAGTCATGATAGTTGATTAGTTGTGAATTTGAGAAATACTTGTGTTAAAGTTTGTGATTCCCGTAGCATGCACGTATGGTGAACCGTTATGTGATGAAGTCGAAGCATGATTTATTTATTGATTGTCTTCCTTATGAGTGGAGGTCGGGGACGAGCGATGGTCTTGTCCTACCAATCTATCCCCCTAGGGGCATGCGCGTAATACTTTGCTTTGATAACTTGTAGATTTTTGCAATAAGTATATGAGTTCTTTATGACTAATGCTGAGTCCATGGATCATACGCAGTCTCACCCTTCCACCATTGCTAGCCTCTCTAATACCGCGCACCTTTCGCCGGTATCATACACCCACCATATACATTCCTCAAAACAGCCACCATACCTACCTATCATGGCATTTCCATAGCCATTCTAAGATATATTTCCATGCAACTTTCCACCGTTCCGTTTACTATAACACGCTCCATCATTGTCATATTGCTTTGCATGATCATGTAGTTGACATTGTATTTGTGGCATAGCCACCGTTCATAATTCTTTCATACTTGTCACTCATGAGTCATTGCATATCCCGGTACACCGCCAGAGGCATTCATATAGAGTCATATCTTGTTCTAAGTATCGAGTTGTAATTCTTGAGTTATAAGAAAATAAAATTGTGATGATCATCATTATTAGATCATTGTCCCAAGTGAGGAAAGGATGATGGAGACTATGATTCCCCCACAAGTCGGGATGAGACTCCGGACGAAAAAGAAAAAAAAGTGGCCATGAAAAAAGAGAAAAGGCCCAAATAAATAAATAAATAAAATATGAGATAAAAAGAGAGAAGGGACAATGCTACTATCCTTTTACCACACTTGTGCTTCAAAGTAGCACCATGATCTTCATGATAGAGAGTCTCTTATGTTGTCACTTCCGTATACTAGTGGGAATCTTTCATTATAGAACTTGGCTTGCATATTCCAATGATGGGCTTCCTCAAAATGCCCTAGGTCTTCGTGAGCAAGCAAGTTGTATGCACACCCACTTAGTTTTTTTTGAGCTTTCATATACTTATAGCTCTAGTGCATCTGTTGCATGGCAATCCCAACTCACTCACATTGATATCTATTGATGGGCATCTCCATAGCCCGTTGATACGCCTAGTTGATGTGAGACTATCTTCTCCCTTTTTGTCTCCTCCAGAACCACCATTCTATTCCACATAAAGTGTTATGTCCATGGCTCACGCTCATGTATTGCGTGAAGATTGAAAAAGTTTTGAGAATGTCAAAAGTATGAAACAATTGCTTGGCTTGTCATCGGGGTTGTGCATGATTTAAATACTTTGTGTGGTGAAGATAGAGCATAGCCAGACTATATGATTTTGTAGGGATAAGTTTCTTTGGCCATGTTATTTTGAAGAGACATAATTGCTTAGTTAGTATGCTTGAAGTATTATTATTTTTATGTCAATATTGAACTTTTTTCTTGCATATTTGGGATCTGAATATTCATACCACAATTAAGAAGAATTACATTGAAAATATGCCAAGTAGCATTCCACATCAAAAATTCTGTTTTTATCATTTACCTAGTCGAGGACGAGCAGGAATTAAGCTTGGGGATGCTTGATACGTCTCCAACGTATCTATAATTTTTGATTGCTCCATGCTATATTATCTACTGTTTTGGACATTATTGGGCTTTATTATCCACTTTTATATTATTTTTGGGACTAACCTACTAACCAGAGGACCATCCCAGAATTGCTGATTTTTGCCTATTTTAGGGTTTCGAAGAAAAGGAATATCAAACGGAGTCCAAATGGAATGAAACCTTCGGGAACGTGATTTTCTCACCGAACATGATCCAGGAGACTTGGACCCTACGTCAAGCAACCAACAAGGAGGCCACGAGGTAGGGGGGCGCGCCTACCTCCCCAGGCACGCACTCCACCCTCGTGGGGCCCCTGTTGCTCCACCGACGTACTTCTTCCTCCTATATATACCTACGTACACCCAAACAATCAGATATGGAGCCAAAACCCTAATTCCACCACCGTAACTTTCTATATCCATGAGATCCCATCTTGGGGCCTATTCCGGAGCTCCGCCGGAGGGGGCATCGATCATGGAGGGCTTCTACATCAACACCATAGCCTCTCCGATGAAGTGTGAGTGGTTTACCTCAGACCTACGGGTCCATAGTTATTAGCTAGATGGCTTCTTCTCTCTTTTTGGATCTCAATACAAAGTTCTCCCCCTCTCGTGTGGAGACCTATTCGATGTAATCTTCTTTTGCAGTGTATTTGTTGAGAGCGGTGAATTGTGGGTTTATGATCAAGTTTATCTATGAACAATATTTGAATCTTCTCTGAATTTTCTTTTATGTATGATTGTTTATCTTTGCAAGTCTCTTCGAATTGTCAGTTTGGTTTGGCCTACTAGATTTATCTTTCTTGCAATGGGAGAAGTGCTTAGCTTTGGGTTCAATCTTGCGGTGTCCTTTCCCAGTGATAGTAGGGGCAGCAAGGCACGTATTGTATTGTTGCCATCGAGGATAACAAGATGTTTTTTTATCATATTGCATGAATTTATCCCTCTACATCATGTCATCTTGCTTAAGGCGTTACTCTGTTCTTATGAACTTAATACTCTAGATGCATGCTGGATAGCGGTCGATGTGTGGAGTAATAGTAGTAGATGCAGGCAGGAGTCGGTCTACTTGTCTTAGACGTGATTCCTATATACATGAACATACCTAGATATTCTCATAACTATGCTCAATTCTGTCAATTGCTCAATAGTAATTCGTTCACCCACCATAAAATACCTATGCTCTTGAGAGAAGCCACTAGTGAAACCTATGGCCCCCAGGTCTATCTTCATCATATTAATCTTCCAATACTTAGTTATTTTCATTGCTTTTATTTTACTTTGCATCTTTATCATAAAAATACCAAAAATATTATCTTATCATATCTATCAGATCTCACTCTCGTAAGTGACCGTGTAGGGATTGACAAGCCCTTATCGCATTGGTTGCGAGGATTTATTTGTTTTCTGTATGTGCGAGGAACTCGCGCGCAGCCTCCTACTGGATTGATACCTTGGTTCTCAAAAACTGAGGGAAATACTTATGCTGCTTTGCTGCACCACCCTTTCCTCTTCAAGGGAAAACCAACGCAAGTGCTCAAGAGGTAGCAGCAGAGCGCGCCAAAGGACGCGACAAAGCACGCCGCGGGGCCTAACAGCGAGCACAGTGCGCTGCGGCGCCTAACGGCGAGCAGAGCTTGCAGAGGGACGCGAGCAGAGGACGACACAATGATATGTGGCAAATAAGAAAAATTGTGCGAGCAATGCCGGAGACATCAAGCACGAATCAGATTAGAGTTGCATGTGCGATACGTGGCAGACATTTGATCCATCAGAGCTGTTTGTGATGGAATAAGCCGTGTGTGTTGTGGGCAAATGCTTGCTAGTGTATAACCTTAAATTTAACCAAAAAAGTGTTCATGCATGTTACAAAAATTGTATAGCTGGAAACTATGTTCAAATACGACTCCAACTATATAATCTATGGCGACATGCATTCATATTTTATTAGTTAAATCCTACTTATAAACCAGGACGGGGGTATAATGGGTAATTAAATCGCAAACGTTTTTTATTAACTGTATGTGTATGTGTCCTCTCGTCCTACTCTCGCACGTCTTGTCACCCCGCTGCCGCAGACGGCTTACAACACAAGCTTGCGCAGCACGCGGGGGCATTCTTTTGGCCAAACGGTGGCGCCAATGAATCGTCGGTGAGCCCGTTCCCATGCAACCTTGCAGGTTCCCGTGCAAGCTTCCCTCCCGACTCGGTGAAATCCCCCAAAATCCCAATGCTTGCCGGCCTGCTATAAAAACCCTCACGGCCGGCGAGTCCTGCGTCGCATTTTCCCCTCCCTCCCTGTAGCTTATCTCGTCTGCTTCCCCCACAATCGCCAATGGCACCAGTCCGTCATCGTCACTCAGCCACTCCTACGTCATTAGAGGACAGCTCCAGCTGGGAGGCTACACCGCGGCGGCGCGCAATCCTTGGCGTAGTGTAGTGCGCGTGGCATCCCTATTGAGTGTGCACGGAACACCCACCACACGCTCCTCCACTACTGCCCGTCGACAGCTGTTGAAGGGATGATTTCTAGCTGCATATATTGACAAATCGCAGTGTTACAAGGATTGACAAATGGCAACATTACTAGATCACCAAATGTAAATCTTTCCAGTTTGACAAATGGCAACATACCCGATATGACAGATGCAAATCTTACCAAATTGTTTGTACGTGGTTGCACACGGGTCATACAAAACAATCGTTTGCATTGAAGGGATGAACAAATCATGCGCTGCTCTCAATTTGCATATGGGTGTTCTATCTAAATGGTTTGCGATCAAGAGCTGCAGAAATCCTGCTCGACACATTTTCTCTTGGCTTCCTGGGGAAGCTGTCGGTTTGCATACGGGTGTTCTAACTAAAACATTTGCGATGAGTGTTTTATATTTAAAAAGCGAATTAAACTGTGGCTCGGGCGCCATTAATGGAGAGGATGCGAGCAAGGTGGGCGGCCACGCTTCCCAGTGAGCATGCGCAGCGTACAGCTTACATGCTTCCCGGTGAGCCTGCACGCTCGAGGACAGCTTGCATGCCTCTCGGTTAGCCTGCGCACCGGACGGCGCTCGCACGCCTCCCATTCAGTCAAGGTCAAGCAGCTGTCCGAAGGGCACCACATATAGCCATTAAAACCAAGACACGTGGCTTCACGTCAATGGTTAACAGAATTTTGGATTCACTAGAATTTAAAAACTAGGCATCTCATTGTTTTGCCGGCAATCAATGGTGCCCTTGCGTTTGAAATTCATTCCCATTTCTTGCATGGGACCTAAGCATGCACCCAAGGACACAGATTTGATTTTTCAACCGATTTATATGCACTGGAGCATGTGCATGTAGTTCAAATTTGTATGCACATAAATGCATTGAAAACTCAGTTAATGCATAAAAATGTCCAAACAAACCCCAAAAATTCACAAAAATTCACACAACACTCCTGTTGTTATATGTTGACACGAGAAAAAAAATTGAAAGCAATAGGAGGCAATGGATATCATTTCGTCCCCAAAGGTGGGACGTTCCCTACTGAAAACCATCATGCTTGTTGTGAGAAGCTCCGGTTTGTGAGAAGCGTATACCCAAACCTGCCCCAAATGGGACAAAATTTGTAGCACGACATGTTGATGCCGCTCCATGATAGCATGCCAAGTTTCATGAATTTCAGACGAGTTTTGGATTTACTAGAATCTAAAAACCAGGCATCTCAATGTTTTGCCGGCAATCAACGGTGCCCTTGTGTTTGAAATTCATTCCCATTTCTTGCAAGGGACCTAAGCATGCACCCAAGGACACCGATTTGATTTTTCAACCAATTTATATGCACTGGAGCATGTGCATGTCAAATTTGAATTATGCACATAAATGCATTGAAAACTCAGTTAATGCATAAAAATATCCAAACGAACCCAGAAAAATCACAAAAATTCACACAACATTCCTGTTATTCTATGTTGACACGAGAAAAAATTGAAAGCAATAAGAGGCAATGGATATCGTTTCGTCCCCAAAGGTTGAACATTCCCTACCGAAAACCATCATGCTTGTTGTGAGCAGCTCCGGTTTGTGAGAAGCTTATACCCAAACCTGCCCTAAATAGACAAAATTTGTACCACGGCATGTTGATGCCGCTCCATGATAGCATGCGAAGTTTCGTGAATTTCAAACGAGTTTTGGATTTACTAGAATTTAAAAACCAGGCATCTCAATGTTTTGCCAACAATCAACGGTGCCCTAGTGTTTGAAATTCATTCCCATTTCTTGCACATGACCTAAGCATGCAACCAAGGACACATATTTGATTTTTCAACCAATTTATATGCACTGAAGCATATGCATGTAGTTCAAATTGGAATTATGCACATAAATGAATTAAAAACTAGTTAATGCATAAAAATGTCCTAACGAACTCCGAAAAATCACAAAAATTCACACAACACTCATGTTGTTCTATGTTGATATGAGAAAAAATTGAAAGCAATAAGATTTGTGAGAAGCATATACCCAAACCTGCCCCAAATGGGACAAAATTTGTACCACAGCATGTTGATGCCGCTCCATGATAGCATGCCAAGTTTCATGAATTTCAGACAAGTTTTGGATTTACTAGAATTTAAAAACCAGGCATCTCAATGTTTTGCCGGCAATCAAGGGTGCCCTGGTGTTTAATTTTTTTCCCATTTCTTGCATGGGACCTAAGAATGCACCTAAGGACACAGATTTTATTTTTCAACCAATTTATATGCACTGGAGCATGTGTATGTAGTTCTAATTTGAATTATGCACATAAATGCAATGAAAACTCAGTTAATGCATAAAAATGGCCAAACGAACCCTGAAAAATCACAAAAATTCACACAACACTCATGTTGTTCTAAGTTGACACGAGAAAAAAATTGAAAGCAATAAGAGGCAATGGATATTGTTTCATCCCCAAAGGTGGGACGTTCCCTACCGAAAACCATCATGCTTGTTGTGAGAAGCTCTGGTTTGTGAGAAGCATATACCCAAACCTGCCCCAAATGGGACAAAATTTGTACCACGGCATGTTGATGCTGCTCCATAATAGCATGCCAAGTTTCATGAATTTCAGACGACTTTTGGATTTACTAGAATTTAAAAACCAGGCATCTCAATGTTTTTCCGGCAATCAATGGTGCCCTGGTGTTTGAAATTCATTCCTATTTATTGCATGGGACCTAAGCAGGCACCCAAGGACACCGATTTGATTTTTCAACCAATTTATATGCACTGGAGCATGTGCATGTAGTTCAAATTTGAATTATGCACATAAATGCATTGAAAACTTAGTTAATGCATAAAAATGTCCAAACGTACCCCAAAAAATTCCAAAATTGAACACAACACTCTTGTTGTTCTATGTTGACACTCAAATTTTTTTGAAAGCAATAAGAGGAAATGGATATCCTTTCATCCCCAAAGGTGGCACGTTCCCTACCGAAACCATCACGCTTGTTGTGAGAAGCTCTGGTTTGTGAGAAGCTTATACCCAAACCTGCCCCAAAAGGGACAAAAAAATTACCACGGCATGTTGATGCCGCTACATGATAGCATGCCAAGTTTCATGAATTTTTGACGAGTTTTGGATTTACTAGAATTTAAAAACCAGGTATCTCAATGCTTGCGGCCGAGTGACGGTGGCAGGGTGTTTGAAATTCATTCTCATTTCTTGCATGGGACGTAAGCATGTAACCAAGGACACATATTTGATTTTTCAATAAGTTTATATGCACTGGAGCATGTGCATGTTGTTCAAATTTGAATTATGCTCATAAAACCCCTGGAAAATCCAGTTAATGTATAAAAATGTATAAATGAACCATGAATAATTCCAATTTTTTGACGACACACCTATAGTTGCATGTTCACTGCAGATAAAAGTTCTAACAATTCAAACACCATCCTTTGTAGTTGTTACCCCATTACGTAATTAAAATGATTAAGACGATAAATCAAGTAGATCGCACATAGTTTATTATCACCAACCCTGTGAGATGCAACACAAAATATCTTGGAGCACCGTCGGTGTATAGTACTATAAATCAAGTAGATCACAAACAGTTAGTCTCCTTTGTGTACCCAAATTATGCTATGACGTGGATGACCACTGTAACCAGGGAAATTCGAACCAAAATTTTTGACATTCAAACTCAACACACACGGGTTAAGCTATCTTAATCGTTTGTGATGTTCACATATCGTACACAGTTCTGAATAAGGGACCGTGTCTGATGACACTTTGCGCGCTAGTTTTTTGGCTGAAGCAATTCCAAATTTTCGGCTTCCGCGGAAATATCTACCTCCCCGCCCCTCCCCCTTACCAAAAGCCACATTTCCCCTCTTTCCAAGTTGAAACCTTCACTCCTTGCTTTCAGCGCCGCGGCCTCCTCGCCAGCGACCCTCCTTCACGCTTCTTGGCCTCGGCTATCCAGGTAGGTAATCCACACCCGACCCCCATCCTCCTCCCCCTTCCACATATCACATGCCCCTACCGCCGGCGCGAGCACGACACCTTCCACTCAAATCACCGACCCCTCCACCAAATAAGCGTCGGCCTATGCCATGGTGCACGCAGTATAGCCAGGACCTCAATGAGCATTAGGCAGCGGAGAAGCAAATTGCAGCCGCACGCGCAGATGAGGTGGCGATGGCTGCCATTCGTGCCTACCCCCAGATCTTGGAGGAGCACCTTGCCATTTGCTAGCTACGCTAGCTAAGCATGCTCGGTTTACCCGTTGAGTGTGCTGCTCCTGCCTTTCCTTCACAAATTCTAGTGAATTGTGCTCTTTAATTTTACCATGCAATCTGTTGCTCTAGTGTATATGTTCTATATGTCATGCAGTGTGGTGCTCACTGATTAACTGCTTTGTCAATTAGTGGTCGTCTTCAGTTAACTATTTGGTTCAATTCTGCAAATGTGATGTTCAATTCTTCAGGCTGCAATTTTGTATTGTCTTCCATTTGAGAAATAAATCGAATTTATCTTTACAGAATTGTGGGTGCATTCTGTTATTGCATACCATGTGAGGAATAAATTGAATTTGGCTGTAGTAAATACATGAGAAACAAATACAATTGCTACAATTGTCTCTAGTTAACTGTTTGGTTAACTGTCTGATCTTCTACTAGGAGTATGTTATATTGTGCAATGTGGTGCTCAGTTAATGTTTGGTTCATTTGTTGTGGTGTTTAGTTAACTGCTTAGTTCAATTCTGCAATGCGATGTCCAATTGTCGTGGGTAGAATTTTGTATTATTATGCATGTGAGGAATAAATCGAATTTGGCTGCACTTAATACATGATAAACATATACAAGTGCTATATTTCCTAGTTCTTAATCATGCTTGGTTTGGATAAATGGGTTTTCCGTGTGGCTTCAATTAATCTGATGAATCTGCAATGTGATTATTTTTCATCAACATATTTTACTGATAACATGTGAACCCTTACTTAACCCGATGACTAACTACCTTATATGTGTTGCAGGAAAACAATGGGAAGCATTGAGGTCTACAATCGAGGTTAGCACGTGCATGGTCCATTGTCTAATAGCACATTATTGTGCAATTGTAGGAACCATTCTAATATTTAGGTTTTTAACAATTTGGTCTTGCACATGTAGGTCCTGCTGTCAGAGGTTTTGACCCACTGTTCGACCCTTTTGCATATGGGGAAATGAATTGTCCATGAATATCAGTCAAGTCAAGAAACTCAGAAAGATTGTTAGGATAAAGAAATTAGCGACAAAAAATAACAAGATCTTTGTCTGCACAATGAAGAACACATCATTTCACTACAGGATGGTACTAACTATTATACCTTGCCTTTTTTATTCCTTCTGCCCATTTTCAATATAGAGAAGATATTTATGCACATCGTTGTTTTCAGGCCTTTCCAAAGCAATTCACTGATGATTACCTCTAAAACCACCTGTATGGTCAGGAGGCGAGGAAGGTATTCATACAACACACACGGTTCAATATTGAAGTGTTCCTAAAGAGGACGAAAGATGGACGATCAATCATCCACAGGCACTGGCGTAAAGTTACAAAGACCTTCAACATCAATGAAGGCTCAATATTCGCCTTCTGCTTTAGCAGTTTTCCAGATGAGATACATCTGTCTATGTACTGTCTATGATGCTAATTTGGAAAGGTTATAGATGTTGCATGTGAAACTTAGTCCTGGTGTAGTTGTGTAATGGGGTAGCTGAGTGCTGAAGCTATATGATGTTGTACTCTGATGTATTTAAATTATGCAAATGAAATATATTGTGTGATTAATATGAACTGTCAATTAGATTAATAAATGGATTATGAATAATCAGATAATTAGCCTGCTAATTGGATTTTGCTATTGCAAAGGGTTGTTGAAAAAATACCATGGGCGATGACCTCAGGCAACGCACACAGTTTCTAGGAATAAACCGTGTTGGATCAATGAACAATCACACATGACTTTCTCTTGAAAACTGTTTGCGTTAGGCCACCTTGCGCAAAGGTTTACCACATGAAAACTGTGTGTGATGGACAGTCTTTGCGACACAGTTTCTTCCACAAACTGTGTGTGATATATTCAATAACGCAAGCGATTTAACGGGAAAAATTGTGTGTGATGTACCTGTGAACGGAAACGTTTTCCTCGGAGCGACTGCGTGGGATGTATATACGAACGGAAACGTTTAGCGGGGATTGACTGTGTGGGATGTACTTGCGACCGGAAACAATTTCGCCGTATAATTGTATTTTTTAGCTCTACTGTATGTATTTCCATATTTGAGCGATCGCTGGTCGCACATGAGCTCATTTTGCCGAATGTGCGTGCCAGGAGGGCATATCCCCGACGGTTTCTGGGTCGTGTGGGAAGAACCCCCTATCGCCCACACTCACTTGGCGACGGTTCCAAATGCCTTCGCGGAAAGGGGTTAAAAACCGTTCGTTTAGGAGCTCGCTGTACTAGTGTATGTACTAGTACACTACTAGGGAAAACCTTATACACAGAATCTTAGTAGCAGCGCGGTACAAAAAGAGGCACTAGTGCTAATTATCAGCAGCGCGACAACAAAACAAGCGCTACTGCTACACAGTTAGCAGTAGCGCAGCCCAGTGGAACCACGCCGCCACTAAAATCGACAGACAATACCCGCCACCCTAGATTTAGCAGTAGCGCGCTCCTACTGCTAAGCGATTAGCTATAGCGAGGTGAGATACCCCACGCTTCTACTGAGGCCCCCTTTGATTCATAGGATTTTCAAAATGTAGGAATAGGAAAAGTATAGGGTTGGAATGACATGCACAAATGAATCCTACAGGATTAGCATGAAGTGTTTGATGGCACAGGAAAAGCAAAGGAATTGTAAAAAGAGGTTGGGGTGGATGTTAGATTTCCTATAAAATGTAGAACAAAAAATTCCACAGAAAAAAATCCTATGAAATGCAATCCTATGAATCAAAGGACCAACATAGGAAAAATTCTTAAGAACTTCAATATCCAGAAATCCTATAGAATTCCTTTGAATCAAAGGAGCCTGAGTGGACACACCCCACACCACACCGGCACACCGACCCCGATCGACCCCCACCCCACCAAACTCTCTCTCTCTCTCTCTCTCATCTCATCCACAACTGCCGCCGCACTCATCCGCCCGGCAATCCCACCGGCCGGCGCCCTCCGCCCTCATCCCCTCCACCTTCCCCCACCTTCTATCCATCTATATGCCCCTAGACTAGATCGAGCAGGCAGGCGCCGTCAGATCGGGACTGGTCATGCCCACGGCGGGGCATCTGGATCTGCGCCGCCGTCGATCCAGGACGCGAGGCTCCTTCTCCAAATCCACGCCAAGGGTGACGAGGAATGAGGGGGCTTCCTCCCCGCGCTCTCTCCCGGGACGCCGCCATCCATGCCATCGAGCTCCGACCCCGCCGCTGCCGACATCTCCGACCCATGACGAGCAGCTCAGTCAAGGTATCACCTCTCTCTCTCTCTCTCTAATCGCATCTGATCTGGGCTTCTCTTGTAGACAGATGTGCGGCAGGGGAGAAAAGGAAGATTGGGATGCCGGCATCATCTCTGGACGCCGCTGTGCTTCTGCTACTGCTGCAACCCTAGCTAGCACCGACGACGTCATGGAGCAAGTCAAGGTCCATCCTCTCTCTCTCCTTCTCTTGATACTGCAAAAATCAATCTGTATGTGCGCCTGGCAAACAAAAATCAATCTGTATGTGCCCATGTCTTGATCTTCTATGCAATAATGTGTCTACCATCCAGGACGGGATCAATCAATCCCCAAATAACACTTCACGCCTATGCATAATCATGCCTGGATGAGATAAAACAGGATGGCAGAGAAATTATTGGTGAAACTGTTGAATTACTTACACACATGATAGAAAAATAATAATTATGAGCTGGTTCTCTTTTTCATTTGGCAGGCCTTGTTTGTTCCCTGCTGCATTCATGCACGCATGCACAACTTTGTTTGCTTTTGCCTCTGTTCAGATCTGTTGTTGCAGGGCTGCTAGCTTTGGTGCCACGAACAAAATAAGCTTCTTACTCCTTGATCTCAGGCCCATCGTCGCCTTGCCTGCTTTCTAGTGCTTTGTTCTAGCCTCCAAAATAATTTTTCAGTTCGTTCTGCTTGCTTGCTATCATCTAAAAGTGTTGTTCTCATCACCAACCCCAGATGGGTGGGGCTGGCAAGGATGTCTTGGACCACTGTCCAGTTGGGATGAATCTGGTTCAGTTAAAAACTGCACTGTCAAATCTGGACAGCCAACTTCTAGGTGAAAACGAGTTAGTTATTCTCAGAATTTCGAGTTGCCTCTATATGAAATTTGTAAAGGAAGTTCCAAGCTTTCCGTAGAGTATTTATTTGCGTCGTTTGGATGTATGGTTTGAGAGCAGCCATCGTTTTAGTTTGCTGTCCCGAAAGTTAGTATCCTGAGCGCATTGTTTTCATATGCCAGTTTACGGCCTTGTAGAGGCTGTTTTAAAAAAAAGTTTCAATACGAATTTTGTAGAGGGTTTGTAGTAGATTGCAAGGCCGATTTCAGTTTCAGTTTGCTCCACCGCTGTGAAAGGTGGAGGAGCCTAGATTGCAAGGCCGATTTCAGTTTCAGTTTTGATCGAGCCTAGATTGCAAGCCAGATTTTAATACTAGCACTCTCCATGCAGCTCCTCAATAATTGTAGTCAATTGGTTGGACAGTCTTCTTGTTTTCATCATTTTTTTTCTAGTTATATACGTAGTTGGCTGGGATTATAATGCTATCTTTGCTTACTGTTAACTATCGAAATTGATGTAGGAAGATAAACAGTTGTTGATCGCTTCCATGATTAGCACCAACTAAGTTTCCTTAGATGTTTGCACCTTAGAAAGTGGTATCTGCTTAATATGAAGATCATTTGTCAGTTCTGTATCTGTAATATTACAAGTAAGAATGGATATTGGCTATCAAGAGTCTCAACTTTTATCTCATTTACTGAATGCAGACGCAGCATCTTCACTTCTTTCCTTGCACATTCCTGTTAAGGAAGCAAAGGTAACCCTGCTATCCTGGTATATACAGATAGAATAAAAATATAATACAATATTTGACTACCAATGAAACACATAGAATTAGTTGTTGAACATGAACGATATGGGAAGTTCTCCTTAAGGGATCACGATGTTTTCCTACTTATTCTCCATAGGGCAATTTTACTGCCTGGTGGTTGTTATGAAGCCGTAGAAGATTTTTTTAAGGAAACCAGCAGGGGAGAAATGGTAGTCACTAGAAGGGAACGCGCGCCTTTATCGCGCCGTTCTTCTTTCCAGGGTTGTGAGCTTTTTAGCTGTCCAGCATCACCCTATGGCAGATAATCATTTCTATTATGTGTTAATGCTTTCCTTTTAAACTACTTCAAAAAAACAAAGAAATTGGATTCTTTTAGCCGTATTATCCTTTGAACATCTATATGAAATGATCTAAGTTTAAGTATATTTAGTTTTGAAGAAAACTGAAGGCAATTAGTGTGAAAATTAGATATGTCCTATTACCTGGCAATATATAGTTCATCTAGGCTTGGTTGGCAATATATATTATCTAGACATTAATTTCATTTGTTTGTAGCTATTACATAGGCGATCTCTTGTTAATAGAAATCACTCACTTTTTTGTTTTCATATATTTATTCCCGTAGCTACTGTACATCACAACATGCAAGGAAATATATGTCTGCTGAAATTTAATTTTATTTGTTCTTTGCTCTTTACAGAAATCTTGGGTTTAGAAATGGGAGAAGCACATAAGGGAGAAGATGATTGCAAGGATGGAGAGGGAGCAAATCATTTGGAGGGATAGAATGCCACTGTTTGGTGTTTTTATGCATTTTTGTTTGCTTTCAACTGTGTTTGCACTAGCTGGGAATAGGTGACTAGGCAATAAGTGTAGATCTATGGATATGCTCTAATGCTCCTGGTTTATAAATCTTTGATTTGGAATGATGTGTAATGCTGCTGGTTTATTACAAATCTGGGCTTGTTTTAGTTGTTAGAATTGTATGCATAAAATGGAATTGATGGATTTTATTTTTTAATTCCTAATTAGTTAGTAGTAGTGTGGGAAAACACCAAACGCCTTACTACTACTTCGTTAGTAGTAGCGTGGGTTTGCATTCACGCTACTACTAACTTTTTAGTAGTAGCGTGGGAAAAAACCTGAGGCGCTACTACTATTTCATTACTACTACTACTAAAATGTTAGTAGTAGCGTGGGTTTCACCCGCACTGCTACTAACT
Source organism: Triticum urartu (assembly GCF_056163025.1). Classification (NCBI taxonomy): domain Eukaryota; kingdom Viridiplantae; phylum Streptophyta; class Magnoliopsida; order Poales; family Poaceae; genus Triticum; species Triticum urartu. The sequence goes on from NC_141876.1 coordinate 448,252,823, forward strand.
ATTAGCTGTAGCGTGATACTAGTAGCGCGGGTACCCGTGCTGCTAGTAGCCATTTTACCCGCGCTGCTAGTAGCCTTTTTCTTAGTAGTGGTAGTTGATGACCCACAAGTGTAGGGTATCTATCGTAGTTCTTTTGATAAGTAAGAGTGTCGAACCCAACGAGAAGCAGAAGGAAATGATAAGCAATTTTTAGTAAGGTATTCTCTGCAAGCACTGAAATTATCAGTAACAGATAGTTTTGTGATAATGTAATTTGTAACGAGTAGCAAGTGATAAAAGTAAATAAGGTGCAACAAGATGGCCCAATCCTTTTTATAGCAAAGTACAAGCCTGGACAAACTCTTATATGAAGGAAAGCGCTTCCGAGGACACATGGGAATTATCGTCAAGCTAGTTTTCATCACGCTCATATGATTCGCATTTGGTTCTTTGATAATTTGATATGTGGGTGGACCGGTACTTGGGTGTTGTCCTTACTTGGACAAGCATCCCACTTATGATTAACCCCCATTGCAAGCATCCGCAACTACAACAGAAGTATTAAGGTAAACCTAACCATAGCGTGATGCATATGGATCCAAATCAGCCCCTTACGAAGCAACGCATAAACTAGGGTTTAAGCTTATGTCACTCTAGAAACCCATCATCTACTTATTACTTCCCACTGCCTCCCTCTAGACCCAAACAATGGTGAAGTGTCATGTAGTCGATGTTCACATGACTCCACTTGAGGGATGGCAACATACATCTCATCAAAATATCGAACGAATACCAAATTCACATGACTACTAATAGCAAGACTTCTCCCATATCCTCAGGAACAAATGTAACTACTCACAAAGCATATTCATGTTCATAATCAGAGGGGTATTAATATGCATAATGGATCTGAACATATGATCTTCCACCAAGTAAACCAACTAGAATCAACTACAAGGAGTAATCAACTACAAGGAGTACCAATCTGAGATTTGGATACAAAGATTGGATACAAGAGATGAACTAGGGTTTGAGATGAGATGGTGTTGGTGAAGATGTTCATGGAGATTAACCCCCTCCCAATGAGAGGATTTGTTGGTGATGACGATGGTGATGATTTCCCCCTCCCGGAGAGAAGTTTCCCCGGCATAATAGCTCTGCCGGAGCCCTAGATTGGTTCCGCCTCGTGGCGGCGGAGATTTTTCCCCAAAGCTTGCTTATGATTTTTTCCTCAATGAAAGACCTCATATAGCAGAATATGGGCATCGGAGGGCCACCAGGGGGCCCACGAGGCAGGGGGACGCCTAGGGGGTTGGGCGCGCCCCCACCCTCGTGGCCAAGGTGTGGCCCCCTCTGGAACTTTCTTCGCTCAATATTTTTTATATATTCTGGAAATAACTTCCGTGAAGTTTCAGTACTTTTGGAACTGTGCAGGATAGGTCTGAAATATTTGCTCCTTTTCCAGCTCAGAATCCCAGCTGTTGGCATTCTCCCTCTTCATGTAAACCTTGTAAAATAAGAGAGAATATGCATTAGTATTGTGACCCAACGTGTAATAACAGCCCATAATGCAATAAATATCGATATAAAAGCATGATGCAAAATGGACGTATCAACTCCCCCAAGTTTAGACCTCGCTTGTCCTCAAGCGAAAGCCGAAATCAAAAAATATGTCCACATGTTTAGAGATAGAGGTGTCAATAAAAATAAAATACGGACATGAGGGCATCATGATTATTCTTAGAACAACAATATATATATATATATTGTCATATGATCTCTTATGCTAAAGTAACAATTCAATCACAATTTCAAGTATGAATCATAAACTTTATTGAGAACCAACAAACTCTAATCTCAGTCATTGATGCAATTGCAATTTATCATTACATAGGAAAGAGTCAATATAAGAGCTTTTCAGCAAGTCCACATACTCAACCATCTTTTAGTCTTTCACAATTGCTAACACTCACGCAATATTTATGGGTATGAAGTCTTAATCGGACACAGAGAAAGATAGGGGATTATAGTTTTGCCTCCCAACATTTTACCTCAAGGGTAATGTCAACAATAATAGTTCATGAAAACTCAGATCCCATTAGCTATATATATCTGGATCTTTCCAACACGTTGTGCTTGCTAAAGGATAAAATGTAAAAAGGAAAGGTGAATATCACCATGACTCGTTGCATGAAGTATAAGACAAGAATAAAAGATAGGCACTTCGCAGAGGGAAGTAGAGGTTGTCATGCGCTTTTATTGTTGGATGCACGAAATCTTAATGCAAAAGAACGTCACTTTATATTGCCACTTGTGATATGGACCTTTATTATGCAGTCCGTCGCTTTTATTTCTTCCATATCACAAGATCGTATAAAGCTTATTTTCTCTGCACTAATAATGTCATACATATTTAGAGAGCAATTTTTATTGCTTGCGCCGATGACAACTTACTTGAAGGATCTTACTCAATCCATAGGTAGATATAGTGGACTCTGATGGCAAAACTGGGTTTAGGGATGTTTGGAAGCACAAGTAGTATCTCTACTTGGTCCAAAGAAATTGGCTAGCATGAGAGGGAAAGGCAAGCTTAGTATGTTGGATGATCCATGACAATATAATTTATCTCAGATGTAAGAAAACATAACCCATTACGTTGTCTTCCGTGTCCAACATCAACTCTTTAACATGCCATACTTTAATGAGTGCTCACAATCATAAAAGATGTCTAAGGTAGTATATTTATATGTGAACCTCCCTTTCTTTATTACTTCCTATTAATTGCAACGATGACCAAAACTATGTTTGTCAACTCTTGACAACTTTTATTCATCATACTGTTTATATGTGAGCTCATTACTCTCCATAAGATCCATATGATCTCTTTATTTCTTTTTATTTCTTCTCTTTTATTTTATTCCCTCAAGATCTTAGCAAAATAATCAAGCACTTGACTCAACACTAATCTTTATTATATATAGCTCATGGACTCGATTACATAGGAAGATCATAAAGCAAAACTCACAACTAGATCATACTAAAACTTTATTCTACTAGATCAAGATATTATCAAAAGGGTCGAACTAAGAAAAATAGTAAAGATAAAAGTTGTGATGGTGATACGATGCCGGGGCACTCCCCCAAGCTTGGCAGTTGCCAAGGGGAGTGCCCATACCCATGTGTTTATGTTTCCTTCCTCGGAGGTGGTGATGAAGGAGTTGTTGACGATGTAGGCTTGTCGTCCCTCTTCCAAGGCATAGGCTCACCATCATAGAAGGATGATCGAGTCTCCAGGATCCTTAAATCTGCAGCCAAACTCATCCTCTTGAATCTATATTCATACTCAAAGTTTTGATTTTGCAGGTCATAGATCTGGGCTTGGAGGTGCTCGATTTTCTCATGAAGCTTGAAGATGGCCTCCCCGATGTCCTTGACGTCCAGCTTGTGGTTGTTGGTGAACTCCGTGATCATTATGTGATTGGAGTCGAGTCCACGCTCCACCATCTCCTGACACTTCAAAACTTGTTGCTCCATCACCTCGATCCTTGTTTCCACGCTTCCGGTCCTCCTTGGTCCCTCCACATCGTGGATGTGCAACAAACCCTCACGCATCTCAATGGTTTGAGGGTGTTGCAGCACCTCCGCAAGGTAGGGGTTGATGACCTTCTCGAAGAACTTGTCCTTGGGGGCAATTGAAGAAGCCATGGCGGCTAGATCTGTCAGAAAAACAGCTCGAAACAAAGATAGGAGATATTTGCCTGATACGGTGGTCAAAACCTTCGGGAGATTATATAATGAATTTTTACCGACTAAAAGAAGTATGGTGCAAGAAAATGGAGTCCGGAGAGCGCATGAGGTGCCCACAAGGCAGGGGGTAGGGCGCGCCTCCCACCCTCGTGGATGCCTCGTGTCCTTCCCGGACTGCTTCTTATTTTCCTATTTTTCTAAATATTCCAAAACAGAGAAAAATGGCCATTAGAACTGTTTTGGAGTCGGTTTACTTACCGTACCACATACCTATTCCTTTTCGGAGTCTGAAACATTCTGGAAAGTGTCCCTTATGTATTCCTCCGGGGTTACAGTTTCAATAATATTGGTTTCACCATTTATGGGATTACTTGAGATATAATGTTTGATTCTTTGACCATTCACCACCCTCGGATTTGTGCCTTCGAAGTTGTTGATTTTTAAGGCACTGGAACGATAGACCTCCTCATTAACGTAAGGACCTTCCCATTTAGAGAGGAGTTTTCCTGCAAAAAATCTTAAACGAGAGTTGTATAGCAATACATAATTACTTACATTACACTCACGCTTTTGTATCCTTTTGTCATGCCATCTTTTAACTTTTTCTTTAAACAATTTGGCATTTTCATAGGCCTGGGTTCTCCATTCATCAGGTGAGCTAATGTCAAAAAGCCTCTTCTCACCAGCAAGTTTGAAGTCATAGTTGAGCTCTTTAATAGCCCAATATGCATTATGTTCTAGTTCGAGAGGTAAGTGACCAGCTAGGATTTTCATATGCAGTTCTATAAGCCCATAATGCATCATCAAGTTTGTTGGACCAATTCTTTCTAGATCTATTAACAGTCTTTTGCAAAATTAATTTAAGCTCTCTATTGCTAAGTTCTACTTGACCATTAGACCGTGGGTGATATGGAGATGCAATTCTAGGATTAACATCATACTTAGCAAGCATTTTACGAAAAGCACCATGAATAAAATGTGAACTACCATCAGTCATTAAATATCTAGGGACTCTAAACCTCGGGAAAATAACTTCTTTAAGCATCTTAATGGAGGTGTTATGATCAGCACTACTAGTTGGAATAGCTTCTACCCACTTAGTAATGTAATCAACAACAACTAAAATATGTGTATACCTATTAGAGGAAGGAAACGGTCACATATAATCAAAGCCCCAAACATCAAATGGTTCAATAACAAGTGAATAATTCATAGGCATTTCTTGATGTCTACTAATATTACCAATTCTTTGACATTCATCACAAGATAAGACAAACTTACGGGCATCCTTGAAGAGAGTAGGCCAATAAAAACTAGATTGCAATACCTTATGTGCAGTTCTGTCTCCAGCATGATGTACTCCATAAGCTTCGGAGTGACACTTGCGTAAGATTTGTTCCTATTCATGCTCAGGTACACAACGTCTAGTGACACCATCTACTCCTTCTTTGTAAAGATGTGGGTCATCCCAAAAGTAATGTCTTAAATCATAGAAGAACTTTTTCTTTCGCTGGTATGTGAAACTAGGTGGTATAAATTTAGCAACAATATAATTAGCATAATCAGCATACCATGGAGCAGTATGAGAAGCATTTATGACATTTAGTTTTTCATCAGGAAAGCTATCATCAATAGGTAGTGGGTCATCAAGAACATTCTCTAACCTATACAAGTTGTCTGCAACGGGGTTCTCAGCTCCCTTTCTATCAATAATATGCAAATCAAATTCTTGTAGTAGGAGAACCCATCAAATAAGTCTAGGTTTAGCATCTTTCTTTTCCATATGATATTTAATAGCAGCATGATCAGTGTGAATTGTTACTTTAGAATCAACAATATAAGGTCTGAACTTATCACAAGCAAAAACAACTGCTAAAAATTATTTTTCAGTAGTAGCATAATTTCTCTGGGCATTGTCTAGAGTTTTACTAGCATATTAACTAACATTTAATTTCTTATCAAATCTTTCCCCTAGAACAGCACCTACAACATAATCACTAGCATCACACATAATTTCAAAAGGTAAATTCCAATCAGGTGGCTGAACAATAGGTGCAGAAATCAAAGCTTTCTTAACTACTTCGAATGCTTCTACACAATCATCATTGAAGACAAAAGGAATATCCTTTTGTAATAGGTTAGTCAGAGGCCGAGAAATTTTTGAGAAGTCCTTAATAAACCTCCTATAAAAACCGGCATGACCAAGGAAACTTCTTATACCTTTGATGTCCTTGGGACATGACATCTTTTCAATATCATCAACTTTAGCTTTATCAACTTCAATACCTCTTTCAGACATTTTATGCCCCAAGAAAATACCTTCATTAACCATAAAGTGGCACTTCTCCCAGTTCAAGACAAGATTAATTTCTTCACATCTCTGCAAAACTCGATAAAGGTTGCTCAAGCAATCATCAAAAGAGGATCCATAAACGGAGAAATCATCCATGAAAACCTCACAAATCTTTTCACGAAATTCAGAGAATATAGCCATCATGCATCTTTAAAAGGTAGTAGGTGCATTATATAAACCAAAAGGCATACATCTATAAGCAAAGGTGCCGAAAGGGCAAGTAAAAGTGGTCTTTGCTTGATCATCAGCTGACACAGGTATTTGAGAGAAGCCATAGTAACCATCTAGAAAGCAAGAATGTGTATGTTTGGACAATATTTCTAGCATTTGATCAATGAAAGGCAAAGGTAATGATCTTTTTAGTAGCTTTATTTAATTTGCGAAAATCAATTACCATCCTATAACCTGTAATAATTCTTTGTGGAATCAATTCATCTTTATCATTAGGAACGACAGTAATACCTCCCTTCTTAGGTCCACAATGGACAAGACTTACCCACTGACTATCAGCAACGGGATAAATTATACCTGCCTCAAGGAGCTTTAATATTTCCTTTCTTACCACTTCTTCCATCTTAGGATTCAGCCGTCGTTGGTGATCAATAACTGGTTTGGCATCTTTCTCCAAATTTATTTTGTGTTGACATAGAGTGGGACTAATGCCCTTAAGATCATCAAGAGTATATCCAATAGCAGCGCGGTGCTTCTTCAGAGTTCTCAATAATTTCTCTTCCTCCTTCTCTGAAAGGTTAGCACTAATAATAACAGGATATATCTTATTTTCATCAAGATAAGCATATTTAACAGTATCAGGTAAAGGGTTAAGCTCAAACACGGGATCACCCTTGGGTGGAGGAGGATCCCCTAGGATTTCAACAGGCAAGTTGTGTTTCAGAATAGGTCCCTGTTTAAAGAATACTTCATCTATTTCCCTTCTTTCATTCATAAACATATCATTTTCATGATCAAGCAAATATTGTTCTAGAGGATCATTAGGAGGCACGACAATAGAAGCAAGACCAATAATTTCATCCTTACTAGGCAATTCCTTATCATGGGGTTGTCTATGAAACTTAGCAAAATTAAACTCATGAGACATATCCCCTAAACCAACAGAAACAATATCCTTATTGCAGTCTATCTTAGCATTAACAATATTCAGGAAGGGTCTACCAAATATAATGGGACAAAAGCTATCTTGTGGGGAACCAAGAACAAGAAAATCAGCAGGATATTTAACCTTCCACATAATATTTCAACATCTCTAACAATCCCAATTGGTGAAATAGTATCTCTATTGGCAAGCTTAATGGTAACATCGATATCTTCTATCTCAGCAGGTGCAATACCATGCATAATTTCTTTGTATAAGGAATGAGGTATTGCACTTACACTAGCACCCATATCACATAAGCCATGATAGCAATGATCTCCTATTTTAACAGAAATAACATGCATGCCTACAACAGGTCTATGTTTATTTTTAGTATCAGGTCTAGCAATTCTAGCAGTCTCATCACAGAAGTAAATAACATGCCCATCAATATTATCAGTCAAGAGATCTTTAGCCATAGCAATTTTAGGTTCAACTTTAACTTGCTCAGGGGGTTTGTGTGTCCTAATATTACTTTTGTTGACTACAGTTGAAACTTTATCATGATCCTTTATTCTAATAGGGAAAGGTGGTTTCTCAACATAAGAAGTAGGAACAACAGGATCATTATAAGTGATAGTCTTTTCTTCAACTTTAATAGGTGCAACTACTTTTACTTCAATGGGAGGATTACATTTAAACCACTTCTCCTTAGGGAGATCAACATGAGTAGCAAAGGATTCACAAAAGGAAGCTACTATCTCAGAGTCAAGTCCATATTTAGTGCTAAATTTACGGAAAGCATCGGTATCCATAAAATATTTAACACAATGAAACTTAGGTGTTATACCTTACTCCTCACCTTCATCGAGGTCCCAATCTTCAGAGTTGTGTTTAATTCTTTCCAATAAATCCCATTTGAATTCAATAGTCTTCATCATAAAAGATCCAGTACAAGAAGTATCGAGCATGGGGCGATTACTGAGAGAAAGCCGAGCATAAATTTTTTGAATAATCATTTATCTTCAGACCTCATGATTGGGCATGAATATAACATTGACTTAAGCCTCCACCAAGCTTGAGCGATGCTTTCTCCTTCGCGAGGCCAAAAATTATATATATAATTACAATCACGATGAACAAGATGCATAGGATAAAACTTCTGGTGAAATTCCAATTTCAATCACTTATAGTCCCATGGTCCCATATCATCACATAGCCTATACCATGTCAATGCATCTCCCATCAAAGATAAAGGGAAGACCTTCTTCTTGATAACATCATCGGACATACCTGCAAGCTTAAATAATCCACAAACTTCATCCACATAGATTAAGTGTAAATTGGGATGCAATGTTCCATCTCCTGCAAAAGGATTAGCTAGCAGTTTCTCTATCATACCCGAAGGAATTTCAAAGTAAACATTTTTAGTAGGTTCAGGAGCAACTCTTTGCTCTACTGGTCGGGGGTGAAGATACCCCGAACAAACCCCTAAAAGTATTATGTTCCATAGTAACATGTGACAGTAAATTCCAGCACACTATATAATTTTTTCCTTACCAAATTTCACCTACCAAAGGCGCTTCACTCCCCGGCAACGGCGCCGGAAAATATTCTTGATGACCCACAAGTGTAGGGGATCTATCGTAGTCATTTCGATAAGTAAGAGTGTCTAACCCAACGAGGAGCAGAGGGAAATGATAAGCAGTTTTCAGTAAGGTATTCTCTGCAAGCACTAAAATTATCGGTAACAGATAGTTCTGTGATAAGGTAATTTGTAACGAGTAGCAAGTGATAAAAGTAAACAAGGTGCAGAAAGATGGTCCAATCCTTTTTATAGCAAAGGACAAGCCTGGACAAACTCTTATATGACGGAAAGCGCTCCCGAGGACACATGGGAATTATCGTCAAGCTAGTTTTCATCACGCTTATATGATTCGTGTTCGGTACTATGATAATTTGATATGTGGGTGGACCGGTGCTTGGGAGCTGTCCTTACTTGGACAAGCATCCCACTTATGATTAACCCCCATTGCAAGCATCCGCAACTACGACAGAAGTATTAAGGTAAACCTAACCATAGCATGATGCATATGGATCTAAACCAGCCCCTTACGAAGCAACGCATAAACTAGGGTTTAATCTTCTGTCACTCTAGCAACCCATCATCTACTTATTACTTCCCAATGCCTCCCTCTAGGTCCAAACAGTGGTGAAGTGTCATGTAGTCGACGTTCACATGACACCACTAGAGGGATGACAACATACATCTCATCAAAATATCGAACGAATACCAAATTCACATGACTACTAATAGCAGGACTTCTCCCATGTCCTCAGGAACAAATGTAACTACTCACAAAGCATATTGATGTTCATAATCAGAGGGGTATTAATATGCATAATGGATCTGAACATATGATCTTCCACTAAGTAAACCAACTAGCATCAAATACAAGGAGTAATCAACACTACTAGCAACCCACAGGTACCAATCTGAGGTTTGGATACAAAGATTGGATACAAGAGATGAACTAGGTTTTGAGATGAGATGGGGCTGGTGAAGATGTTGATGGAGATTGACCCCCTCCCGATGAGAGGATTGCTGGTGATGACGATGGTGATGATTTCCCCCTCCCAGAGGGAAGTTTCCCCGGCAGAACAGCTCTGCCGGAGCCCTAGATTGGTTCCGCCAAGGTTCCGCCGCGTGGCGGTGGAGTTTTTCCCCAAAGCTTGCTTATGATTTTTTCCTCGACAAAAGACCTCATATAGCAGAAGATGGGCATCGGAGGGCCACCAGGGGGCCCACAAGGCAGGGGCATGCCCAAGGGGGTAGGGCGCGCCCCCCACCCTCGTGGCCAGGGTGTGGCCCCCCTTTGGAACTTTCTTCGCTCATTATTTTTTTTATATTCTGGAAATAACTTCCGTGAAGTTTCAGGACTTTTGGAGCTGTGCAGAATAGGTCTCTAATTTTTGCTCCTTTTCCAGCCCAGAATCCCAGCTACTGGCATTCTCCCTCTTCATGTAAACCTTGTAAAATAAGAGAGAATAAGCATATGTATTGTGACATAGTGTGTAATAACAACCCATAATGCAATAAATATCGATATAAAAGAATGATGCAAAATGGACGTATCAGTAGAACATATTGAAATCTACTAAAGGATATATATTCCAAACAATACGATAATCTCTCTAACCAAGGTAGGGACGAGGAGTAAACGGAGGGAGTAGTAAAATTTTCTCCTCGTCATGCGAGCCACCGCGCGCGTGGGCGAGGGAGCGGGCATAAGGCGTAGTAAGCAAGATTCACCTCGTCCTGCGAGCCACCGCGCCCGTGGGCGGGGGAGACGGTGTACTAAGAAGCTTCTCCTTGTTCTGCGAGTCGATGGGACACATCAAAAGTAATACAGACAGAGCATCTCGAGTGTATAGAGCATTGCCTCTAAGGTAGGCCCCACATGGTTTGCCGCTTTTTTAACATAACACATCAAGTCACAATTTGTTTGTTAACTCGTGGTAGACGATCCTCCATCAAGTGGACAACCAGTACACTTGTTAAATTACCACGTGGCTGTCTTTTCATACAGAAATCAGCTCCACCGTGCACCCGCGCGGGTGTGGTTGGGAAATATACGGGAGTACATGCACCTCTTCTCTTCGTGCATGTCCCCCACTCACGTGGGTGTGTGTGAGAGAGATACAAACCTAGACCTATGGCATTTGCATTCGTGAGTGTTTTTTGTTTGGGGTGATTTCGTGAATGTATTTGTGGGAATATGTGTCGATGACATCTCAAACAAAAATTTCACACATGAAATGTTTGTGAAATAGAGGCCTATCAATAGCATACATAGAGGGGGCGATCCACGAGAAGAGAGGGAGGGGTCATAGATATCATAGAGTCGAAGAGAGGATCAAGTGGGTGGGTGCGAGATCGATGAAGAGAGCCATCAAAATTTTGTGTGTGCAAGTCAAAGATATAGGGTGACTAACCTACTGGAACATCGGAGGACACAGGGCAAGTTTGTGTGTGGCAGGGAGACATTACTAGAGTGCTCAATGTATCAGTGTGTGTGTGGGGAGGAGGGGGAGGCAAAGGCCTAAACTAGAGAGCTAGAACGACTAGTATATGTGTTGAGAAGGAGAGACCCAGCTATGTCTTGAGGGAGATCAGTCGACATGCATACATAACTGAAGGACGGGAAATAGGTTGGACACAGAGAGAGAGAGAGAGGAGAGAGGGGGAGATGGGTAGAGTGCTGGATGGGTAATGGAGTTGCTTCTCGAAGATGGTGGGAGAGGCCTACTAGACAAACTGAGGGTAGAACTGCAATATTATCAATAAGAGTGGGGATGTGTTTCCGTGTGTGCCTGTGCGTGATAGATGTGTCGGGATGCATGCATGGATGATGAAGGGGAACCATGTGTTTGGTAAGCAAACCTAACTAGATCGGTAGATCAATTGTTGTTTGTCGGAGGAAGGGAGAGACATAACTAATGAGGTAGATCAATCGACGCATGGGGAAAACGAGTTATAAGGACATAGCTAGCTATATTTATAGCGGGAGATCGGTCGGTGTACATCCAATTGTTAGAGGCAAATAAGGCCCATTGAGATGGATAGACAGAGAGAATGGAGCTAGGAGGTGGTGCGAGATGCCGAGCTACTAGCTAGATTGGGGGAGGAGTGTGCGATTGTGAGATCAATGAAAAGAGGGGCGAGAGTTTACACGTGTGTGGGACCGTATGAGAGACACGAGGCATGGACACAGAAAGGAGGAGATGGAAGGTGTGTGTGTATGTTGTAGGCAGACAATGTTGGAGAGGTTTATTGATCGGTGTGTGTCGGAAAGGAGTTGTGGAGACTGTGGGAGAATGACCAAAAAAAGAATGTGCGCGATGGATGGAATGGTGAGGGAGGGGGAGAGCGAGGAGGGCGTGTGCATGCACGAGTGAAAGTTAGTGCTAGCTACAAAGGTTAGACGATTGTGTGGGTGTAAGAGACTAACAAAGATGATAATTTGATACGAAAGTTGATTCATATATTTGAATAGGAGATCATAGTGTTATAAACATATGCATGCATGAATATAGCTGTGATACACATGCTGTGGTTTTGCACATGTTATACCATAACGTGATAATGCATGGCGTTTGCAACTCACAGCTAAATGTAGAACAATCTAAACCATACTATACAACGAACAATCTCACATTTTATTTGAATTTGTGATAATGTGTGGCGTTTGCAACTTACAACTAAATATCGAACAATCTAAGCAATACTATATATCAAACATTCTCACATTTTATTTGAATTTGTGGTAATGTGTGGCGTTTGCAACTCACATCTAAATACTTGTAGAAGTAGGGGCGGGGCACCATACATTATGTGATAAACATATTATACATATGACACATGGTTTAGATTATGAAGATCTAGCTAGAGCTTGAAATGTACTGTGATTTGAAATCAACATAAAGTGGATTCAAAAACTCGAGTTCGAGTTCATATAGTACACATAGTTCATATCTAACTCGATAGTAATCATGTGGTGTGCTGTGAAGATAATACACAAATGATGATTTAACTTGACAATAATGATGATTGTAAATCTTATTAAAATAGAGAAACGAATTCAAATGGTTTGACTTCACAACAATCATTATTACAGATCTTATTCAAATAGGGAAACGAATTCAAATTTAGTTCATATTGAAGCGGTAGTATATACGTTTGGAATGCACTAAAATGTTCATTTGAATAGCAGGTTGCATGCATTATACACACAGTGAAATATTTTAATTGAACATAACATGATTCAAAGTTTTGAATGGCATTTGTAGTGCGAATTGATTTGGTACAGTACAAGGGACTAGACTCTCTTGTGTGGTGCGAATTGATTTCTTTTTGTTTTTTCGTCGACGGAAGTGCGAATTGATTTGGTACAGTACACGTTAGGCTTGTCCAGAAATTTCAACCCACGCCTTATTACCCCAAAATATTTAAAATACTTCTTTGTCTTGTTGTGCTCTGAAAACTCCCTCCATCTCAACCCGCGCCTTGCTCTCCCAAAATTACAACGCGCGCGAAGACTCCCACCTCCTGCGAAATCCCGACACACGAAATGCCCGTGATACCCCTGAACCGAAAGAACCGCCTAGCACAAATCGGCGGGGGTACTTCCGTAACTTACCCCATATTTCGGACAAGAGGGTCCCTAAGCCATGGTTCCCCACTCCCATGCAATCAACCCACCCATTTGTACAATGAGGCCATGAAAACCCGCGAAGCCCCACACCCTCCTCCGTCCACCACTCAGCTGGAGCCTCTTCCCCGATGACATTGTCCATAGCAACACCTCGACTTCCCTCATCCACTGTACCAGATGAGGATCCGTCGTCGATCTCATCGTCCCGCCAGTTCATCCACCCCGTCCTCCACCTCCAAGATGCTGCCCCGATATTCCCCTCATCTTTCGCACCACCTCCATTCCCACACCGCCGTCTTCACCTGCACCACCGGAAGAGCAGCATCATCACCGTTTCCTCGGATGAAGCTGAAGCCTAATCAGCGCCAGCAAAGATATTGTACACTAATTGCCGCATTTTCTTTTTGATTCGATCTCACGATGCTGCCGGCGCTCGGTCCTGTGCCGACATGGCGCGGCTCCATCCACGGCGGCATTGCCAGCCACTTCCTCCATGGCGTCGCTCCCTCGACGGCGACGTCCACATCAGTAGGAGCTGCTGCTACTTTAGCTCTCGGTTGCTCTACTGCTCTGCTCTTGCTCTCGGTCCCCTGCCTGGTCTGCTCTTGCTATTGCTCTTGTTCTTGCTATTGCTCGCGCTGCTGCTCTTGCTCTTGCTTGCGATGCTGCTCAGATTTGGCTACACTTCAGTCGACGGAATTGACTTTTGGGTCAGTCGATTTTTAGGGGGTGGGGGGCTCGCCGGAGTTAAGGAAGAACCAACCGCAACGGGGAGGGGTCTCGTCGGAGACGTACCCCACTGTCTATCTTAGGGTTCAGGGTGGTGGGGCGGTGGCGTGGGGATTGCCGGAGAAAAAGCTCGGCACGGGGGGCCTAGAGGGATGGCCGGGGCGGCGGCAGACTGGCAGTGGGGAGTGTTTTGTGGGCGAGGCGGTGGCGCACCGCTGGCCGCGGGCGGCGGGGGGCGGCGGTTTGGCCGGTGGTGTCAGTCGACTGATGCTTCTACACGACCAGCTGCCCAGCTCTCGCACGCACTGCTGCTACTGCTTTTCTGCTACTAGTGCGTTTAGTTTCGACAATAAAATTCAGTTTCAACAGTTAAATTTAGTTTCAGCGGTTAAGTTCAGAGATGAGCGGCTGATGTATTTTACATCTAGCACTTTGTGGTTATTTATTTTACATCATCTATTGGAGATGCTATTAGAACTCCACTCAGGTTAACATTGTCTCTCTTGTCCTGCTTCAGCCTCGGCGTCGTACAACTCACCGGAGCTGCTCCAACAACGAAACCCTCCATCACAGCAGAGCAGTACCCCGGGCTCCATCTCCAGACGCCTAAGATCTTCTTCCCCTCCTCCGACAGCCAAGTTAGCCGGAGCATCCTCACCGACCAACCCAATCAGGCTGAGATCGACATGGCTTCGCCAAAGAGGTTGTACACTTGGTGCATATCTTTTTTACTCTACATGTTATACATATTGTCCATTGAGCACAAGTAGTAACGTGAAATACGATTATTTTCTCCTACTATATGACAAGCAATGAGGTACTAGGCAACTTAGCTATCCGTGATGGACTCTCTTCAACGCCATCATTATTTTTCTCTGCGCTTTGAGTTGTGCATTTGTCGATGGGCCTAGGATTTGAGCTAGTAGGGCAATGGACTGGGTCCAAAGTAGTAGAAGTAGCACAAAAAACATTTTTTGAGTTTAGGCTTTTCCTTGCTCAAGCCTTCCTACTAGAATCGCTAGTGCTTGAAAGGAAAAGTGAAGGAAAAACATAGGAATTGGAAAGTTTCCTATGGTACTACTATTCATGCATTTGGTTCAAAGGAATGGAGCAAAGGAAAACTGTTGGATTTGTTCCTTTAGTGTCTCTTTGAAAGAAAAACCATAGGAATTTTAATATCCACTTGTCCTCCTTTTCAAATTCCTGTTCAAGAAGCACATGACTAAGAGATAGTAGCATAATAGCATTATAACCATACATTTCCTTGTGGTTTGACTTAATCTCACCATGCTTCTCTACATCATGTGATCTTCCAATTCTTGTGAACCAAACACCCAGATTGGCAGAAATCCTGTGTTTTTAAATTCTCTACTTTGCACATGCATTCCTATCCTATTACCGTGTATTTCCTATCCCCGCGTTGTTAGAATCCTCCAATTCAAACGAGCCCTTACAGAATTACTTCTCTTACAGATAGTTGTCAAAGAAAACCTTGTGTTGTTTGTCCCGCTCCTGCTACGCCGTCGTCCACCCCAACTCAGCTGCTCCAACGACAGAAGGGTCCAGCACACCAGGGATCCAGCCTCCAGACTATCTTTCGCTGCCTCAGATCTTCTTCCCCACCACCGGCAGCCATGATAACAGCATTACCATCATCAATAGAGCAGATGACCTCAAGGACTACACGGGTCCGCAAGAGAGGTCACACTCTTTCGTGTCTACTTACGTAATGCATCTCTTAATATTACAGGCTACTTTATCGTCCTGTTCACCGATTAGACTCTGAGTCAGCTCCAAACTAATGGTCAAACTTGAGTTTTTAAATGGTTGTGGGGTACATATCGGGGCCGCACTCAATAGTATCTATCTACTATCTGGTTAATCTCTGGTGTCTACTATGAGTTTAATGTTGGGTGGGAAACAAATAGTAAAGAAGCCATTATCTGTATTTTTTAACTGAAGACATTATTTGCCTACTATCATTGGTTTTGGGTCTATCCACAGGTTGCTACCATCACTTTGGATTTTTGCATGCACTCCTTACATAATCTCACTATGTTTTATTTCTATGCATGTCAATTATTGTACACAATGGAACTGAACATGTAGAGCAAAAGAGAAGAGCCTTGTGTGGCAATACAATTTCATGCAGAGGTCGCTCCATGGTAAGCGCAAAGGCAGCCCCCCTCCACCCATTTCGGATTGTAATCGAGAGGAAGATATCTGTTCTGACGGGGATTCACAAGGAGAAGACCACTCCTATTTACCCCATGAGGTCTTCGCTCTAACTTGGCATGCTGATGTTGGTTATATCATGCATATGGTGCCTTGCTTTGCTTACTTTATACATCAAATATGTCATCGGCTTAGTTTAGACATGCTTTGTCTGAATGCCATCTGTTTAGTTTATTCATTGTTTATGTGGATTATATATGCAACGCCATCTTGTTTAGCTAGGCATCATATACGTGAATTTTTCAATGCCATCCTGCTTAGCCAATCATCTTATATGTGAATTATATCAGACCATCCTTTTTTTCGTTACGTATTACATTTGTCAACAATGTTAGTACATTCAACTACTCTTCATGTGCATCAGCCATTTGACACGGTGATGGAAAATTCTGGAGTCAAACAAGGTCTTCAGAGCAGACTATATGCTATCTGTTGAAGCGCATATCTCGTTGGTTATAGATAGCTCCTCAAAGGAGGATTTAGAGACATATGACCAGTCCTATCCCCCCTGAGGTGTATGCTCTAACTTGGCAGGGTTATGTTGCTCATATCGTGTGTATGGTGTCTTGCATTGCTATGTAATTTGATTAGTTTAGACATGCTTTGTGTGAATGCCACCTGTTTAGTGTCTAATTACCATATATGTGAATTATGCATTGCCATCTTGTTGCAAGACATTATATATGTGACTTATGCAATGATATCTTGTTGCAAAGGCATTATTTATGTGAATTATGCGATGCCATGTTGTTTAGCCAATCATATGTGAATTATATCATGCTATCATTTTTTTGTATTACGTGTTCCATTTGTCGACAACGTTTGTATACTCAACTACTCTTCCTGCGCATCAGCCATTTGAAGCGGTGATGGAAGTATCTGGAGTGAAAACATGGTATTCAGAGCAGACAACGTTACCTGCTGAAGCAGACATCTTGCTGGTTACAGAGAGCTCCTTAGAGGAGGATTCAAAGACTGATGACCAGTCCTATTTCCCCCCCTGAGGTCTATGGTCAAACTTGGTAGGGTTATATTACCCATGTCATGCATGTTGTCTTGCATTGCTTAGTTTTTACATCATATATGGATTTCCATATCCTTACTTGATTACTATATAAATCATATATTTGAATTATATCATGCCATCATGTTTACATGCACAGCATCTATCTGAATTATAGCATGGCAACCCATTTAATAAGGACATCATATAGTTATATCATCTCATCCTTTTTAGTGTTTATAGTCATCATATTTTGAATTATGTCATTCTATCCGTGAATTATATCATGCTATCATGTTTCCATAGGTGGCATGTATGTGAATTATGGCATGCCAACCTATTTAAGAAACACATTATATAGTTATATCGTGTCTTCCTCTTTACATAGTCATCATAATTTGAACTATGTATTTCCATCTTTTTAGTTAGCCATAATAATGGGAAATTGTGTCATGCTATCCTGTTTAGTTAGCCATCATATATGTGAAATCGTGTTGTGCTATCCTATTTGGTTAGACAACATAAATGTGGATTATTTCATGCCCTCTTTTATTCCCCACTATCCATTGCACCTGTCTATCATACAATGTCTGTATGTTCAATTACTTTTATTTTTTATTAGCCATTTGAATTGGAGAGGGTGATGGCAGTATCTAAGGGAGTAACAACACAGTCTTCAGAAAAGATAGTGCTACCAGTTGATGCAGATAGAACCACGGTTGTACTTGCCCAAGAACCAGCCCCACCACACATAATCCAGACTCTCGCAGATTGTACCCCTACCCAGTTGGACAGAGAACCAGCTACACCCCTTCTAACCCCAACCCCAGCAGATAGTAACCTAGTTCCAGTTGACACAACACTGTCTCCACCACAGAGCACTCAAACACGAGCAGTTAGTAAGGGAACTGCAGTGCCCAAAGCACAACGACCACCACTCCGAATCCCAACTCAACGCTTAAAGGAGAAGAGGAATTCTTCTCAGGTCAGGTTTTGTAGCTATGGTTCATACTCCTTTGCTCTTGCTCACTGTATTTAGTCATACCAACTATTTTCAAATTTTATGGATGGAATTGAAACTCCAATGGCGCAACAGGTATGTTTTAAACCCGTTTCTTTAACTAGTTTGCTGTTGTAACTTGCTCTATGTTGATTTCAGTTTCAATTGAATAAACAGTATGTTCTCATGTCATGCACATTACAACTATTGTTATTTCTCTATATTTTCCCATGCTTATATTTTGTCTATTCTGCTTTGTCTTGAACAAATATTATTTGAACTGTGTCTCTATCTTGATTTGGCAACAAAAACTAGAATGATATAGACCATAAAGTGACCATGGTACATAGATATATGTTTGTTTCATGCTGTTATCCTGTCCACTTGACTACTGAACTGATTTACCAAAATGAGTTTCATATACAACATGGTAAACCTGTGAGGTGTCTTCTTGTTTCTCTTTTAGAATGGAGACAAAATATTTGAGAACAGTACTGTAACATCCCAAATTTTCAATTTGGAATGTTATACATTAGATCATCATGCATATGATATTTTATTTTGCATTTTGGTTGATCCTAGAAATTCTACGCAACTCAATGACCCACGGAGAGAGTTGGGGATTTCGTTATTTTCATATTTGAGTTTTCTCAAATTTCGAGAATAGGATCATTTGATTTTATTTATTTTATCATCAATTATTTCTATTACAAAAATATGAGAGAGCGAATAAAATGACTTTCCCAAATAAAAGAAATATTGAGGATTTAATAAAAAAATCAAATAAGATTTTATTTCGGAATTTTTCGGTGTTTTATTTGAATTTAGGAAAAAGTGCGTTTTTCAAAATTGCATTTAGGGCCCAAATAAATGTTCACCTTGTGCGGCTTGATTTTAGAAGCCCGTGAAAATTTATTTCGGAATTTTTGGAGTCCGTTTAGTATTTATTTTTATTTTTCTTCCGAGCAGAATAATTTAAAAAAACGAACCGACTTCGGGCCGTACCCGAGCGGGACACCGCCCGGGGGCAGCCTTTAAATAGTGCTGCCCTGAGCCACCCCAGCCCATCAGCCCCGCCTCGATCCGCGTGCGCCACCGGAGCCGCCGCCGCCGCCGCCGATGATTCCGCCGCCCGAGATTCGTCACGCCTCGTTTTCCATGCCGAAAAAATAAAAAATTCGGCATTCGTCATTTTTCTTTTTCTAGGATTAAATCCGCGATTTTTTTGATCGCGATTCCTGATCCGATTTTCGTTTTAGTTTAACTTTTCGCTCGTTTATCAGAATCAGGCAATTCAAGCGCCTAGGGATTCGTCTCGAAACCCTCTATCCGTTTAACCAACTTAAACAAGTTTTTGTTACTGTAAAATTTGCCCTAGATCCAGATTAGTAGAACGAAGTTGTTTTCTTTCGCAGTTTGTTTTCCGTTGCTTCGTTCGACTTGATTCTTTTTGCCAACCGGAGTTCTTAAGTTGAACCTTCTGGTTAGATCTCTTATTTGAGTTTTACCTGTGCATTACATGAGTACTTATTGTATGCTTGTTTGTTTGTCTGTGATAGAATACCCAGAGTGCACCGCCTGTTACTTCGAATCGTTAGGTTTCACGGATCATCAGCAAGGCAAGTAACACTTTGATCATACCTTTTCTACTACCCAGTTTTTTTGCATTAGATCAATCCTCACACATTGCATGATTAGGATCTAATTAAATTGTGGGATGGGAAGTAGATGAGGTAGTACCTATTACCTGTTTATTATCAAACCTTTGGGAGTTACTTCTACGTTTGCTTATTGTGCCATGCTATGCTAGTAGACGTGGATTGGGTGAGTGAAATCCATGACAGATGTGAGATTGTTAATTAATGGTTTATCTAAGGTGGCAACTTAAACACACCTCTGGGTGGATTGAGGCACCTGGGTATTCCAGGACTTGCCTGTTTTCTTTTGGACCGCCACCCAGGCTCAAAGGGATCATGAGACTATTCATACTAGAAACTTCCGTGTGCAGCCACAAGCTATTATGGGCTCTAGTATAGTTGACTAAGTCATGCGAACTCTTACAGTGGTAGACTAGCAGATGTAGGGGATGTAGGTGGTACGGTCTACCCATCGTAAGGTGCTAGCGCTTCTGAAAGACTATGTCTCGGTCATCCGTCTTCTCAAACACCATGTAGTGCGAGAAACCAAACGGAGGCGATCGAGTCTTGTGGGGAAAAGTGCGCA
The DNA here is from genome assembly GCF_056163025.1 of Triticum urartu. Taxonomy (NCBI): domain Eukaryota; kingdom Viridiplantae; phylum Streptophyta; class Magnoliopsida; order Poales; family Poaceae; genus Triticum; species Triticum urartu. Next base: position 448,273,400 of record NC_141876.1, read on the forward strand.
AACCTCTGCAGAGTGTAATGAACTAATCATGGTTAGCCATGTCCCCGGTTATGGACATCTTGAGTATCTAGTACTTGGATTTTCATGTGAATATCAACATGTTATTCTAAATTAATTTTGTTGGGTTATGTTTAATGATGATATTTAATTGGGATTGAGAATGCTGTCAACCATTCTCAATGTTTAACAACCACCATGTTAGTTAAATAAATTTATTCCTTTGAAGTAGGGAAAAATTGGCTTTACGCAAAACTGTAACCATAGAGCTTTCCACCAGCCAAATATGCATATAGTATAGCTGTTTCATTCCATTACTCTCTATGTGTTACATTGCCAGCATATTCCATGTGCTGACCCGTTTCGAGCTGCAACGTTAATGTTGCAGACTGTTCAGACGACGATTAAGGAGGTTTAGGTCGTGGTCCTATACTCAGTGATGCCGTTGGAGTTGATGGACTCACTTATCTTCCAAGCCTTCCGCTGTTATCGTTATTAGATGGCCTTAAGCCATATTTATTGTAATAAGTTCTCTTTTGAGACACTCGATGTAATAAGTGTGTGATTGCTACTCTATTATAAATCCTCCGAGTACTGTGTGGTGTCAGCATTACTGATCCAGGGATGACACCGGAGCACAGAGATCAGACTGTTTGAGGTCTGGTCGCTACAGAGATGGTATCAGAGCACACGCTGACTGTAGGACACGACCACTAAGCACAAGACCTAGATCACTATTCACTCTCTTCTCTTCTGACCTCTCATCCTTTCTACTCTTTAGGATGGCGGATGCAACGAATAAGTTCACGCAACCGGATGAAGATACACCCTTTGGACGACACTTGAAGGAAGTCACTAGATACCTGAACATAGGAGTACCAAGCTTCACGGGAACCTACAACGCCACTTTACCTGAAGAAGAGCGCTGGATGATTCAAGTTCAAGTTCCAGGAAGGACGTTCATGCCAGTCACTAAGCCCATAGAATTTTCTTTTGATGCACCAACTTGGAGTCTAGGAAAGAGCATGGCAGCTCACATCACCATGGGACGCATTGGAGAAGTCTACTGCAAGGATCTCAAGGATACTATCTACCAGATTTGTGGGCGCCAAGATGAACACTGGGAGATGATCAACACCAGGAAGGATAGATCAATTGCAGCTTTTATCCAAGAGCTAAACCAGCACATTCGACGACAGGAGAACTAGATGTGCGCCGACATGATAGATCTGAAGAAGGCTAAGACTAGAATCAAGGAACTGGAGGAAGAACTCAAGGCTACACGAGAAGATTATGAAGAAGAAATTCAAGTATTGGTGGAGAAGAATGATGACCTAATCAAGAAGATTGGAATATTTATGGGAGACCCTATGCCAGTAGATGAAGACAAAGAACCCAAGGAAATTAGCCCGGAAGACTACATCATCATCGACGGCACCGACTCGGAAGCAGATAGTAGCGATGATGACTATATTGATGAAGCTAGAGCAGATATCATGGAGTCAACGACCGTAGAATATTTCTAGTAGACCACCTCATCAGTAGTAGTAGTCCACCATGTAAATATAGTAGTCCGAGCACTTTTGCGACAGTTAGATCGATTGTATGCCTTTGTTTGATTGAATGAAGTGAATTGTTTGCTTTTGCCTCATGTGCATATGGGTAGTTTTTTCTCTTTAGACCCCCTCTATTCTTATATCTCATCTTTTCTAAACCCTCAGATGCCTCCGAGACATGATCCCGGATTTACCTTTCCACCGGAGCTCACCCAGTTGATCCAGCAGCAGAACACATTGATGCAGTTGTTAGTCCAGAATCAGAATCAGGGGAACAACAACAACAACCCACCACCACCACCACCACCTGTTGACCACTTAGCCCGTTTTCTTAGGCTGAATCCGCCGGTGTTTTCCAGTAGCACCGAGCCGATAGTAGGAGATGATTGGCTCCGCAAGATAGCTAGGGAGTTGACCACAGCAGGATGCACAGATGCGGAGAAGGTGAAGTTTGCCGCACATTAGTTAGAAGGACCCGCATCATCATGGTGGGAGAATTTCACAGCCACTTTCCCTATCAACACTGTCACATGGGACCAGTTTCAGCAGGCTTTTCGTACTGCCCATGTTTCAGCAGTAGCTATAGCCATGAAGACGCGTGAGTTTCGCAACTTGCGCCAAGGAGGAAGAACAGTTGGCCAGTATGTGGAGGAATTTAGTAAGCTAGCACGCTATGCCCCAGATGACGTCGCTACGGATGCAGCTAAGCAGGAGAAGTTTTTGGAAGGACTGAATGATGAGTTGAGCATGCAGTTGATGGTAGCCACCTTCAACAACTACCAGGAGTTGGTAGATCATGCTCTTATGATTGAAGGGAAGCAGCAGCAGATTGAGAATCGCAAGAGGAAGTATGGACAAGGAAAGTATAATTCAGGAGCTCAGCAGAAGCCACGTTTTACCCCTAGACCGGGAGGACATTTTCAGCATACTCATGGAGGAGGTAGCTCGCACAATCACAATGGCACCAAGAATGGTAATGGCAGCGGAGGAAGCAACGGCCAGAACCGCACCAACCCCTCAACCCCAGCCAAGAAGGACCTGAGCCAAGTCACTTGCTTTAAGTGTCAGAAGACCGGACATTATGCCAATGAATGTCCTGAAGGCCAAAATGGCAATGGAAGTTCTGGGAAGAAGCCGAACCCTTTCAATAGGGGATAGGTGAACCACGTTAGCGTGAAGGAGTTTGAAGCTCAGCCCGATGCAGTAATAGGTAAGTTTTTGGTTAAGTCATTTACTACACTCGTTCTTTTTGATACTGGTGCATCGCATTCATACATCTCAAGGGGATTTGTGGATAAGTATAACCTATCAACCCAAGCCCTTAGGTTACCCATGTTAGTAACCTCGCCCGGAGCAGAGTATGTGGCTAGTCTATGGTGTGATCGGTTACCATTAAGGATTGGTAACTATGTTTTTCCCTCAGACCTAATAGTATTGGAATCTCAAGGATTGGATGTGATATTAGGCATGGATTGGTTATCAAAGTATGAAGGGAATATAGAATGTGCCAGTAAGTCAATTTTGCTTACCACCCCAGAAGGGAGAAGGATCAAGTATGTATCCCGGCATGTTCCAAAGAGGACTCAAGTAAATTGCCTAACAGGAGTTGTGCAGGAGGAAGTACCAGTGGTAAGGGATTTCCCTGATGTATTTCCAGAAGAGTTGCCAGGCATGCCACCGGATAGAGATATTGAGTTTTTGATTGAGCTATTGCCAGGCACAGGGCCAATATCAAAGAGACCATATAGGATGCCAGCAAAGGATTTGGTGGAAATTAAGAAGCAGATTAAGGAGTTACTGGATAAAGGATATATTCGCCCAAGTTCTTCACCTTGGGGATCGCCAGTACTACTAGTGGAGAAGAAGGATGGATCGTTAAGGATGGTTGTTGATTATCGAGGATTGAATGAAGTAACCATCAAAAAACAAGTACCCGCTACCAATGATCAATGATCTGTTTGATCGATTGCAAGGAGCTAAGGTATTTTCCAAGATCGATCTGCGATCAGGATACCACCAGTTGAAGATTCGAGAACAGGATATTCCAAAGACAGCTTTTACCACCAGGTATGGGTTGTATGAGTATACCGTTATGTCATTTGGTCTGACTAACGCACCTGCCTATTTTATGAACATGATGAACAAAGTGTTTATGGAGTTTTTGGATAAGTTCGTCGTAGTGTTCATTGATGACATCTTGGTTTATTCGAAGAATGAAGAGGAACATAAGGAGCATTTGCGTTTGGTACTTGGAAAGCTCAGAGAATATCAATTATATGCCAAGTTCAGCAAATGTGAGTTTTGGTTGAAGGAAGTAGGATTCCTCAGACATGTTATATCTGGAGAAGGTATAGCAGTAGATCCCGCTAAAGTTGAAACCGTGACCAAGTGGGAAGCCCCAACTACCGTTGGGGAGATCCGGAGTTTTCTTGGACTCGCAGGATACTACCGGAGATTTATTGAGAATTTCTCAAAGATTGCGAAGCCTATGACTGAGTTGTTGAAGAAGGATACCAAGTTCATATGGACAGAGGAGTGTGAGGCTAGTTTCCAGGAGTTGAAGAAACGTTTGGTTACCTCACCAGTGTTGATTTTGCCAGACCAGACCAAAGATTATGATGTATATTGTGACGCTTCACTTCGAGGACTTGGAGCAGTGCTTATGCAGGAAGGGAGAGTTGTTTCATATGCCTTAAGACAATTGAAGCCTCATGAGTTGAATTATGCTACGCATGATTTGGAGTTAGCAGCCGTAGTGCATGCATTGAAGACATGGAGACATTTTCTCATTGGAAATCATTGTGAGGTGTACACGGATCATAAGAGTTTGAAGTACATTTTCACACAGAAGGAGTTGAATCTCAGACAAAGGAGATGGTTGGAGCTCATTAAGGATTATGATATGAAATTGCATTATCATCCCGGGAAGGCTAATGTAGTAGCTGACGCAGTAAGCTGTAAGAGCCATGTCAATACATTAATGACGGGAGAAATACCAAAGGAGTTAGCCGAAAATCTTCGTGAACTATGTTTGGAAATAGTTCCGAGAGGTTATGTAGCAGCAATGGAGATTCAGTCAACCTTGATGGATAAAATCAGGGAAGCTCAGAAAGCTGACAAAGAGATTGCCGCTATAAAGGAGAAACTGAGCAAAGGAAAAGCTAAAGGATTTCGTGAGGATGAGCACGGCACTCTATGGTTTGAAGACCGCGTTTATGTGCCCAATGACCCGGAGATCAGGAAGTTGATTTTGCAAGAGGCACATGACTCACCGTCTTCAATTCACCCAGGAAATACCAAGATGTATCTGAATTTGAAGGATATTTTCTGGTGGACCGGAATGAAGAAGGATATAGCGGAGTATGTAGCAGTTTGTGATGTATGTCAGAGAGTAAAGGCAGAGCATTAGAAGCCAGCATGATTGTTACAACCATTGCCGATACCCGAATGGAAGTGGGATAAGCTAGGCATGGATTTTATCACGGGATTGCCCAGGACTCATTCAGGCTATGACTCGATTTGGGTTGTAGTTGATCGATTGACGAAAGTAGCTCATTTCATCCCAGTAAAGACCACTTATACCAGTGCTAAGTTGGCAAAGATATACATGACCAGGATCGTATGTTTTCATGGAGATCCAAGGAGTACCGTATCAGATAGAGGAACCCAGTTTACCTCAAAGTTCTGGAAGCAGTTGCACGAAACTTTGGGAACCAGGCTAGAATTCAGTACAACTTTTCATCCACAGACAGATGGACAGACCGAGAGAGTCAATCCGATTTTGGAGGATATGCTGAGAGCTTGTGCACTAGATTACGGATCTAGTTGGGACGATAATTTGCCATATGCAGAGTTCTCTTACAACAACAGTTATCAAACCAGTTTAAAGATGGCCCCTTTCGAAGCTATGTACGGAAGGAGGTGCAGGACACCGTTGTCGTGGGACGAAGTTGGAGACCGCCAGTTGTTTGGTCCTGACTTGATTAAAGAGTCTGAACAGAAGGTGAAGCTGATTCACGATAGGCTCAAGGTAGCCCAGTCCAGACAGAAGAGTTATGCGGATTCTAAACGCAAGGAGACAGTTTACGAAGTCGGAGACAGAGCTTATCTTCGAGTATCTCCACTTCGGGGAACAAAGCATTTTGGAGTTAAAGGGAAGTTAGCGCCATGATTTGTAGGACCATATCGAGTTTTGGAGCTTATGGGAGAAGTGGCCTACAAGTTGGAATTGCCCGAAGGATTGTCAGGAATACATGATGTGTTCCATGTTTCTCAGTTAAAGAAATGTCACGCGGAGATGGCTGACATACCGTTGAGAGACATAGTGCCATTGGAAACTATTTAGTTGGATAACGATTTGACCTATGAGGAGAAACCAGTTAAGATTCTCGAGTTTGCCAGCCGAGTTACTCGCAGCAAGGTTATCAAGTTTTGCAAAGTTCAGTGGAGCCACCACTCAGAGGATGAAGCCACCTGGGAGTGAGAGGAAGATTTTCTCAAAGACCACCCTCACCTATTTTCTAGCCAACCCGAATCTCGAGGGCGAGATTCATCTTAACGGGGGTAGGTTTGTAACATCCCAAATTTCAATTTGGAATGTTATACATTAGATCATCATGCATATCATATTTTATTTTGCATTTTGGTTGATCCTAGAAATTCTACGCAACTCAATGACCCACGGAGAGAGTTGGGGATTTCGTTATTTTCATATTTGAGTTTTCTCAAATTTTGAGAATAGGATCATTTGATTTTATTTATTTTATCATCAATTATTTCTATTACAAAAATATGAGAGAGGGAATAAAATGACTTTCCCAAATAAAAGAAATATTGAGGATTTAATAAAAAAATCAAATAAGATTTTATTTCGGAGTTTTTCGGTGTTTTATTTGAATTTAGGAAAAAGTGCGTTTTCAAAATTGCATTTAGGGCCCAAATAAATGTTTACCTTGTGCGGCTTGATTTTAGAAGCCCGTGAAAATTTATTTCGGAATTTTTGGAGTCCGTTTAGTATTTCTTTTTATTTTTCTTCCGAGGGGAATAATTAAAAAAAACGAACCGACTTCGGGCCGTACCCGAGCGGGACACCGCCCGGGGGCAACCTTTAAATAGCGCCGCCCCGAGCCGCCCCAGCCCATCAGCCCTGCTTCGATCCGCGTGCGCCGCCGGAGCCGCCGCCGATGATTCCGCCGCCCGAGGTTCGTCGCGCCTCATTTTCCGTGCCGAAAAAAGAAAAAAAAATTCGGCGTTCGGCGTTCGTCGTTTTTCTTTTTCTCGGATTAAATCCACGATTTTTCTGATCGCGATTCCTGATCCGATTTTCGTTTTAGTTTAACTTTTCGCTCGTTTATCGGAATCAGGCGATTCAAGCGCCTAGGGATTCGTCTCGAAACCCTCTATCCATTTAACCAACTTAAACAAGTTTTTGTTACTATAAAATTTGCCCTAGATCCAGATTAGTAGAACGAAGTTGTTTTCTTTCGCAGTTTGTTTTTCGTTGCTTCGTTTGATTTGATTCTTTTTGCCAACCGGAGTTCTTAAGTTGAACCTTCTGGTTAGATCTCTTATTTGAGTTTTACCTGTGCATTAGATGAGTACTTATTGTATGCTTGTTTGTTTGTCTGCGACAGAATACCCGGAGTGCGCCGCCTGTTACTTCGAATCGTTAGGTTTCACGGATCATCAGCAAGGCAAGTAACACTTTGATCATACCTTTTCTACTACCCAGTTTTATTGCATTAGATCAATCCTCACACATTGCATGATTAGGATCTAATTAAATTGTGGGATGGGAAGTAGATGAGGTAGTACCTATTACCTGTTTATTATCAAACCTTTGGGAGTTACTTCTACATTTGCTTATTGTGCCATGCTATGCTAGTAGACGTGGATTGGGTGAGTGAAATCCATGACAGATGTGAGATTGTTAATTAACGGTTTATCTAAGGTGGCAACTTAAACACACCTCTGGGTGGATTGAGGCACCTGGGTATTCCAGGACTTGCCTGTTTTCTTTTGGACCGCCACCCAGGCTCAAAGGGATCATGAGACTATTCATACTAGAAACTTCCGTGTGCAGCCACAAGCTATTATGGGCTCTAGCATAATTGACTAAGTCGTGCAAACTCTTACAGTGGTAGACTAGCAGATGTAGGGGATGTAGGTGGTATGGTCTACCCATCGTAAGGTGCTAGCGCTTCTGAAAGACTATGTCTCGGTCATCCGTCTTCTCAAACACCATGTAGTGCGAGAAACCAAACAGAGGCGATCGAGTCTTGTGGGGAAAAGTGCGCAAACCTCTGCAGAGTGTAATAAACTAATCATGGTTAGCCGTGTCCCCAGTTATGGACATCTTGAGTATCTAGTACTTGGATTTTCATGTGAATCTCAACATGTTAGTCTAAATTAATTTTGTTGGGTTATGTTTAATGATGATATTTAATTAGGATTGAGAATGCTGTCAACCATTCTCAATGTTTAACAACCACCATGTTAGTTAAATAAATTTATTCCTTTAAAGTAGGGAAAAATTGGCTTTACGCAAAACTGTAACCATAGAGCTTTCCACCAGCCAAATATGCATAGAGTATAGCTGTTTCATTCCATTACTCTCTATGTGTTACATTGCCAGCATATTCCATGTGCTGACCCGTTTCGGGCTGCAACGTTAATGTTGCAGACTTTTCAGACGACGATTAAGGAGTTTTAGGTCGTGGTCCTATACTCAGTGATGCCGTTGGAGTTGATGGACTCACTTATTTTCCAAGCCTTCCGCTGTTATCGTGATTAGATGGCCTTAAGCCATATTTATTGTAATAAGTTCTCTTTTGAGACACTCGATGTAATAAGTGTGTGATTGCTACTCTGTTATAAATCCTCCGAGTACTGTGTGGTGTCAGCATTACTGATCCAGGGATGACACCGGAGCACAGAGATTAGACTGTTTGAGGTCTGGTCGCTACAAGTACCCCGTTATGCAATGATAAACGAAGTAATGCAGATACGGTTCAAGATAGTGAGATATCCATGTCAGTGTCCAAGAAAGCTGATAAAAACTATCTTGACGACAGTGGGTGAACCCAAAAGTCCTGTCTTGATGTAGTGTTTGAGTTACTGGACACTACTGCTGGCACAAGCTCTTTGAACTCGCTACTTGAATCAGTTCGTCTTCTTGAGTCTCAACTTCAAGTTGAAAGACATCGATCAGATGTGCTGCAACAGGAAGCTGAAGTACTGAGGAAGTCCCTGCAGAATTCAGACGCATACTTTCTAGTGCAACAGCAAGCGCTGGAGGATTTAAGCGCCAAACAATAGAAAGTTAATAAGCTTGCTAAGCATCTTGCCAGCATTATAGGTACCCAGGATATTGTTTCTTGAGCTCTTCTGAAGTGGTTTCAGTTCTGGACTTGTTTTGATGTGGTGTTTATTTGCACTCATCGCCAACTCTGACAACCAGTGTATATGATATGTTGCTTTGTTCAATATATTTGCATTGGTGGCAAACTTTGATGCCCAGTGGATGTAATATGTGTAATAGCTGTGATAGCCTAGCATAAGTTGCTTGATTATTTATTTCCTTGTTGTCTTGTTTATTTGTTTGCTTGTAGTCAGTGCAGTTCTTTTTCCACGGTTTGCTAGTGGCCGCAATAACCTATTTCTTAAAAACTAGGCCACAATAACCATGGGCTACATATTTACTGTAGTTACCATGGGCCTTCTACGAGCCGTATGATCGATAGGCCAAACATGGGCCGATAACAGACCGTGTTATGGGCCGTATATGGGCTAGATTTGGATCGTTCATTCATGGGCCGACAATAACGGGCCGTCGTTAATCAGCCTTTTTATGACGCTATGAAAACGGCCCAACAGATTAACGGGCCGCAAACGGGCCGATTGTAACCACGGGCTAAATTTGGCCCACAAGCGGAAAAGGCCAGTAATGGGCCTTAAGTCACCGAATGCTGGAAATGAGCCCAAGAATAAATGGGCCCTGAGAAGGCCGAAGTATAAAATGGGTTGGAAACGACCCAATGGTATAATGGGCCGTTGATGGGTATAAAGCGGTACACTGTTCATTGCGGGCCAGATTCACCACGGGTCGTTAATGGGCCAATAGTTACAAATGACCTTGTATGGGCCGAAAGACATCATGGGCCATACATGGGCCGAAAGTTACAATGGGCTAGAATCATATTGGATGGCTGAGATGAAGCTACTGGACTTAATTCCAATAGGTCGTAACGGGTCGTGAGTTAACGGACCGTAAATGGGCTATATACGAACAGGCTATTAACAGGCTTTCCGTGGGCCAACCCGTTACCTTTTAACCAAGTAAAATGGGTCGGCCTTTTCACCAGAATGGGCCTCTGTTGGGACATGCCATGTTTCAACGTATCATAGGTGCATCGTGTCCAATTAATGGATGACATCTGTCGCAACGGTGAGCCAACACGTGTTTCCTCCGGCCAATGAGAATTTTACATGTGGAAGTTCCTCATTGGTCCGGGCTGTTAGCGGGTTATCAGATCCAAAACCAGACCCGATAGCTTAACAGCGACCCGTTATGGTGGATGCCACGTGTCGGTCACCCTTGACGAAAGCACTTCCATGACGCGCAATTTATCGTCATGTATGTGGACACTTCCGTGATGATAATTTTGGTAATGTCATGGAACACTTCTACGACAGCACAGGTATGACTATCTTGATTCTGTCATAAAATCATCATGGATGTACATGCATGACAGAAAACGTGGCCTACTGTGACAAACACGTATCATCACGAAAGTGTCTTTTTTTGTAGTGTATACTCTAACATAGGTGACTTTGTCGCCGACCAATTCTAGATGAAGTTCTCTAGTGTTTCCTTGTGTCCCTGCATTTGTTTCTTGCTTGTTTGTTCTTCTTCTAGTTTTCATTTATTTTTGTCTGTTATTCTCTACTTTCTCTGCACCTAACTCATTGCAAATCCTTCAGTTAATTCCTTGCAAATATTTGAGAGATCTTACTCACCAAGTGAGCTGAGATGACAAATTTTCCCTCTGTATTGAACTCGGCCTCACCGATTTCTGCCTATCGGCTAGACCGAACTGCAATATTACATTGTAGACTGTCCATCGGTGCAATCGACAAGGACAAACCCAGTCTGACCGATATGCATCATCTATGACACTTCCAACTCGGTGTCACCGATGAAAAATAATCGGTGTTACCCATTTCACTACTGAGAAAACTTTTTGCCATTACAACTGATATTTCTTCTCCAGCTCCACTCGATGATTCTTATCCTCTACTCGCATCTTAGACTACATGCTGCTTTGTAATGTGACTCCAAGACCAGACCAACTTGACTCATGCTCCGAAAGATCCCTTCTTGGAAATTGATGTCAAAGGGGGAGAGAGAGCACATCAAAGCTTATCACATGGGAGGGAAAGCACTTCTTAGCTTCTCCAAATGCTTATTAACAATAGAGGAGATAAGTCACATAACATTAAGAGGGGAAAGACATGTTAGTATATGTTATGTTTGCTTTTCTCCGATTTTCTCTTACCCTACCTTCTCCCATTATCCAATATCAGATTCAGGGGGAGAAAGAGTTCATATCTAAGGGCAGAAAATCTTTGGAATTCATTGCATATCTTTAATCCTTGGGGACATGTCTATATCCAAATAGAGTACTAAGTACTCACTCGATCACTACATGTCATCCTAGTCTTGGTACTCTTATGGTTTCCTGAATTTGCTTTCATTAGAGTGTCCTTGTGTTATCTAACCCTGTTTTCTCAAGTTCACCTCTTCCAATGCCAGCTCAAGACCATAAGGTAAGTATATGCATCTCACTCATGTACATGATGATCTCTTGATGATGTACATATTGTTTGCAAGAAGTACTCATAAACATGAAGCTACACTTTCTGTATCTACACCATTTACTCTGATGCATATAGACAAGATACATGTAACACATTGCTTGCTCTGACATGCCTATGCATTCACATGCTTTCATAGTCTATCTTTGCATGATTGCATACATGTAGGGGGAGCCATTTCATGTTACATGTCTTTCCAAAGCTTTACTTGTTACTCTTCATATCTTTATATAAAGCTTTTATGTATGTTGTCATCAATTACCAAAAAGGGGGAGATTGAAAGCACAAGTGCTCCCTGGGTGATTTTGGTAATTAATGTCAACATATCTCTTGTTGGACTAATATTTTCATCTAGTATATTCCAGAAAGTTCAACAAAGGCATGGCATGGACAAGAGGATGTGGAACCCCTTCAAGATGCTAAGGACAAAGATTGGCAAAAGCTCAAGACTCTTCATTTCTATTTTAGTGATCCAAGATCACATTGAGTCCATAGGAAAAGTCAATACTATTAAAAGGGGATGAGGTGTTCCTTAATGGTTTACTTGCTCAAAATGCTTAGTGATATGCTCCAAAGCCCTCAACCACTTTTTCAATCCAAATATGTCCTAAACCTAAAAGTCAAACTCGGCCGCACAGATTTGATCTATTCGGCGCCACCAAGTTCACTTGACATAGACACTGCCAGAAACCCTAATCAGTTTGGTATCACCAATTGGAATCTCGGTCTCACCGAGATGGCCTTGCAAACTCTCTGTTGCTTGTTCTAATAATTTTGGACTCACCGACATGTCCAATCGGTCCCACCGAGTTTGCCTGACCAACTCTCTGTTTGCTCATTGCTGGAATCGGTCTCATCAAGTTCACGCAATCGGACACATCGAGATAAGGTTTTGCCCTAACCCTAGCGCATCGGTCCCACCGAGAATCCTAACGTTCACATTTTGAACTGAATCGGTCCCACCAAGTTCACCTATTCGGTCAGGCCGAGTTGGGTCAAATGCGTGTAACGATTAGATTTCGTGTCGAGGCTATATATACCCCTCCACCCCCTTCTCTATTCAAGAGAGAGCCATTAGAATGTGCATGCAGTTCCACTACTCATTTTCCAAGAGAGAACCACCTACTCATGTGTTGAGACCAAGACATTCCAATCCAACCACAAGAATCTTGATCTCTAGCCTTCCCCAAGTTGCTTTCCACTCAAATCATCTTTCCACCATTGCCAAATTTGTGAGAGAGAGAGTTGAGTGTTGGGGAGACTATCATTTGAAGCACAAGAGCAAGGAGTTCATCATCATCACACCATATATTACCTTTTGGACAGTGGTGTCCCCTAGATTGGTTAGGTGTCACTTGGGAGCCTCTGTCAAGTTTGTGGAGTTGAACCAAGGAGTTTGTAAGGGCAAGGAGATCGCCTACTTCATGAAGATCTAACCAAGCGAGGCAAGTCCTTCGTGTGCGATGGCCATGGTGGGATAGGCAAGGTTTATTCTTCGTGGACCCTTCATGGGTGGAGCCCTCCGTGGACTCGCGCAAACGTTACCCTTCGTGGGTTGAAGTCTCCACCAATGTGGATGTACGATAGCACCACCTATCGGAACCACGCCCAAAATCTCCGTGTCTCCAATTATGTTTGCACACTCCAATCCCATCCCTTTACATTCTTGCAACTTGCATGCTTTACTTTCCGCTGCTCATATACTCTTGCCATACTTGTTGAAATGTATTATGAATCCTTTAACCTGTGCTAAAACTCGACCTCAACTTGAAGTATTTAAAAACTGCCACTTTTGCTTGTTGAGGGTCTATTCACCCCCTGCTCTAGACACCTCTTCTCGATCCTTTCATCGGGATTTGGCGGCCGGAGGGTGTTACCGCGCGCGTTGTAATTTCAGGATAGCAAGGTGCGGGTTGTGAAGGCTCGAGTTTTGGGAGCATGATATCTGAATTTTCAGGATAACAAGGCGCGGGTTGAATTTTAGGGACAAGCCTAATGTGTAATTATGTATGTACCAAATCAATTCGCACTTCCTTCAATGAAAAAAAATGAAAAAAACTATTTGCACCACATAAAGAGAGAGTCTTGTCCCGTTTGACTGTACAAATGCTATTCAAAGCTATGAATCCATGTTATGTCCAATTAAATTTTTTTGCTGGCTGTATAATGCATGTAATCTACTCATACGAACATTTTAGTGCATTCCAAATGTATATACTACTGCTGCAATTCAAACTAAATTTGAATTTGTTTCTCTATTTGAATAAGAACCTACAACCATGGTTGTTGCCAAGTTAAACCAACATTCGTATATTATCTTAACAACACACCACATGATTACTATAGAGATAGATATGAACTATGTGTACTATATGTACTCGAATTCAAAATGTTGAATACACTTGATGTTGATTCCAAATAATAGTACATTTCATGTACTAACTAGATATTCATAATCTAAACCATGTTCCATACACACACTGTGTTCATCGGACAAAGTATAGTGCCCCGCTCAGTACATTATGAAAAGTATTTAGCCCTGAGGTGAAATAGCCACACATTATCACAAATTCAAATAAATGTTCTATAGCTATACCCTGATATAGTGTGCGGATAACTTTTAAAGATGATCGTTGGATGAAGCCAATCCGGTAGTGCAGAGATGGCAAATCAGAGTACTACTGGCCATTGGATATCATCTACATTCCACCAGATTCTACCACATGTACAATCTAGAAGACTCCATGGTTGAACTTAAGAATAATGCACAAACCTCAAAACACAAGCACTTCTCCTTTGTTCTAGAATCTTCCATATCACAATTGACCAAACTTTTTTTCTAGATGAATGCCATTATTTGTTTTTACTATATGCTTTACAATGCACAAGTCCATGAATCTTAAAATAGATTAAATTTTTTATAAAAACTAATTGATTTCGAATGAGATGAACTATAAGAATTAAACGAACAACTACATCATGCATAAATGCATGACTCAAAGCTTACATGCTATAGTGTGGTACTTCTTCATAATTTGGTTGCCAAATCTCATGCGTGCAATGCACGTGTACCTTACTAGTATTATATGTAGGATAACATGTTCATAACCACACCATGTGTATCACCATTATATATATTCATGCATGTGTCAGTTTAAACCACTTTGATCTCTTGTTCAAATATCTGAATCCACTTTTTATAATGAATTACAATCTCCGTTTGTCTTTTACACCCACACAATCATCTTCTCTTTGTAGCTAGCGCTAACTTTCTCTCGTGCATGCACATGCCCGCCCCCTCTCTCCCTCCCTCAGGGTCCCCTCCATCGCACACATTCATTATTTCTCTTTAGGTCGTTCACCCATGGTGTGTGTAGGCCCCCCTGTAACATCCCAAATTTTCAATTTAGAATGTTATACATAGGTCATCATTGCATATCATATTTTATTGCATTTTGGTTGATCCTAGAAATTCTAAGCAACTCAAGGACCCACGGAGAGAGTTGGGAATTTCGTTATTTTCATATTTGAGTTTTTCTCAAATTTTGAAAAGAGGTAATTTGGTTTTAATTATTTTTCTCTTCAAATATTTCTAATATGAAAAATAAAAGAGAGGGGATAAAATGACTTCTCCAAATAAAGAAATATTGGAGGAAAAATATTAAAACCAAATAAGTATTTTATTTGGACTTTTATTGCTCTTTTATTTGAATTAGGAAAAATATCCGTTTTTCAAAATTGCACTAGAGGCACAAATAAATGTTCACGTTGTCGGCACTATTATTAGAGGACTGTTAAAATTTATTTCAGTATTTTAGGACTCCGTTTAGTATTTCTTTTATTAGTTTTTCCGTGTTAGGATTATTTAAGAAAAAAAGTAAACCGACCTAATGGGCCGTGTCCGTCCCGGACACCTCGCCCTGGCCGGCCCATTAAAGGCCGAGGCCTCGCCCCGCCAGCCCAGCCGCCCCGGCCCCGCAAACCCTAGCGCCGCCGCCGCCGTTCCCCACCACCGCCGCCGCGTGAAGCCGCCGCCCTGCGGAGCTGCCGCCTCCCCATCATCGCCGGAGCCGCTGCCCGCCGCCACCGATCCCGCCGTTGCCGAGGTAGCCACCGCTGCCGACTCTGTTTTCTCAGGAAAACCATCGGTTTTTTTCAAAACCCTTGGTCTAGTTTTTTTAGTTTCGGTTCGTTATTTTTGGTTTAGTTAAATAGCGGAGTTTCGTCCGTACGTTTGTTTTAACGAACGCTGTTCGTCAGTTAGCCGCAGACAGCGAACGTTCATTCGTTAGCCTGTTCGTCTTGTTTTTTTCTAGTGTTTTTCCGCAATTATTTTCGATCGCAATTTCTGCCCTGATCTTCGTTTTAGTTTATCTTTTCGCTCGTTTATCCAAATGAGGTGAAACAAGCCCCTAGATCTTCGTCTCGAAGCCCTCTTTCTGTTTAACCAACTAGAACACGACTTTGGTACTGTAAAATTTGACTTTTGTCCTACTTAGTAAATGGATCTTGAGTTTCGTTGCTCCGTTTGATTTGATTCTTTTTGCAAACCGGAGTTCTTTAGTTGAACTTTCTGGTTAGATCTTCTTATTTGAGTTTTATCCGTGCCTTTAGTTGAGTTCTTGTGTATGCTATTGTTTGTTTGCAATAGAATTCCTGGAGTGCCAAGTGTGCTACTACGAGTCTCTAGGTTTTGCGGATCGTTAGCAAGGCAAGTAACACTTTGATCATATCCCTTTTACCCAGTTTTATGCATTAGTTTTACCCTAAAACATTGCACAAGTAGGATCTCTTAACTTGTGGGTTTGGGAAGTAGACAATGAGGTAGAACCTATTACCCTTTTATTATCAAACCCTGGGAGTTACTTCTATGTTATGCTACTCATTGCCATGCTATGCTCGTAGACATGGTTTGGGTTTGAAAGTATCCATGAAAGATGTGAGATTATTAATTAATGGTTTACTTAAGGTGGCTACTTAAATACACATCTGGGTGGATTGGTTGTGGGCACCTAGAGAATCCAGTGTTGTCCTAGGATATCCCGGAGTACCCGTGTGATCATCCTACGGTTCGCCACCCAGGCTCAAAGGGATCATAAGATTATTCATGCTATAAACTCTCATGTGCAGCCACAAGCTATTATGGGATCTAGCATAGTTGAGTAGGTTGCATGACCTCTTCCAGTGGTAGGCTAGCAGATGTAGGGGATGTAGGTTGGTACTGTCTACCTAGGGTTAGAGTTAATGCTTCCGAAAGACTGTGTCTCGGTCATCCGTTTCTCAAACACCATGTAGTGCGAGAAATCCAACGGAGGAGATCGAGTCTTGTGGGGAAAAGTGCGCAAACCTCTGCAGAGTGTACAAACTAATCATGGTTAGCCGTGTCCCCGGTTATGGACAACTTGAGTATCTGGTTATTGAATTATTGATTTGATCTCATCACTCTAAAGTTATTTTGTTGGGTTGATAATGACTACTTTAATTGGGATTGAGTTGGAGGAACCTTCTCAATGTTTCAACCATCATGATAGTTAAATAAATCATATTCCTTTGTTGTAGGGAAAAATTGGCTTTTCGCCAAAACTATATGATCATAGAGCCTCCACTAGCCATATATGCATGTAGTGATAGCATTTATCTGTTCATTGCTCTACTGTGTTATATTGCCAGCATATTCCATGTGCTGACCCGTTTCGGGCTGCAACATATAATGTTGTAGACTTTTCAGACGAAGAGTATGGTGCGCTAGGTCGTTTGTCGTGCACTCAGCTATGCCGTTGGAGTTGATGGACTCACTTTATCTTCCAAGCCTTCCGCTGTTATCTTACTTAGATGGCCTTAACCCATATTTATTGTAATAAGTTCTCTCTTTGAGACTAACGATGTAATAATTGTGTGATTGCTACTCTGTTATAAAACCATTCGAGTACTGTGTGTGTCAGCATTACCGATACAAGGATGACACTGAAGCACAAAGACTTGACTGTCTGAGGTTGGGTCGCTACAAGATGGTATCAGAGCACACGCTGAATGTAGGAAACGACCACTAAGATGAGCCATAGGTCACTCTTCTCTACTCATTTTTGACTCCTCTCCATTTTCTACACTATAGGATGGCGGACACGAGGAATAAGTTTACACAGCCGGATGAAGACACGCCTTTTGGACGACACTTGAAGGAAGTCACTAGGTACCTGAACATTGGGATACCAAGGTTCATCGAGTCCTACACCTCCACACTACCAGGAGAGGAGCGTTGGATGATTCAAGTTCAAGTTCAAGGAAGGACATTCATGGCTGTAAAGGAGCCAATAGAGTTTTCCTTTGATGCACCAAACTGGAGTCTGGGCAAGAGCATGGCAGCCCACATCGCCATGGGACACATAGGCGAAGTTTATCACAAGGAGATTAAGGACACTATCTACCCGATATGTGGGCGCCGAGATGAGCAATGGGAGATGATCAGCACCAGGAAGGACAGGTCCATTGCAGCCTTCATCCAAGAGTTAAACAATCACATTTGTCGCTAGGAGAATTAGATGTGCGCAAGCATGATAGATCTAAAGAAGTTGATGACTAGGAACATGGAGCTGGAAGAGGAACTCAATTCTACACGCGACGGATACGAGGAGGAAATCATCATACTAGTGGAGAAGAATGACAACCTGACAAGGAAGCTAGGAGTATTCATGGGAGACCCTGCGCCAGGAGGAGATGATGACCACCCCAAGGACTACATCATCATCGACGACACTGACTCCGACCCCAGTGATGACGATTATGAAGATGAAGCTAGAGCAGATATCATGGAGTCTTCTACCGATCAAAATTTCTAGTAGACCACCATATTATAATAAGTATTCTCCCATGTATATATTAGTAGTCCGAGCACTGTAACGATTGTTAAATCGATTGTATGCCCTTGATTTATTTTGTTTTGGAGTGATATTGATTGTGTTTGTCTCATTTGCATATGGGTAGTGCTTTCTCATTAGACCTCATTCTATTCTAATCTCTCCCCTCTAAACCCATCGGATGCCTCTGAGACGTGACCACGGGTTTGCCTTCCCATCGGAGCTCACTAAGTTGATCCAGCAGCAAATACACTGATGCAGTTGCTAGTTTAGAATCAGGGCAACAACAACAATAACAATAACAACAACAATCCACCGCCACCACCTCCAGTTGACAACTTAGCCCGTGTTTTGAGGTTACAACCACCGGTGTTTTCCAGTAGCACCGTGTCCATAGTTGCGGATGACTGGCTACGTAGGATTGGAAGGGAGTTAACCACTGCCGGTTGCATAGATGCTGAGAAGGTGCGTTTTGCCACACACCAATTGGATGGACCCGCAGTCGCATGGTGGGAGAATTACACAACCACTTTCCCCATAGCCGATGTTACTTGGGAGCAGTTTCAGCAAGCATTCCGCACTGCTCATGTCTCGACTGGAGCTATGAGCATGAAGAAGCGTGAGTTTCGTAACTTACACTAGGGAAACAGTACTGTAGGGCAGTACGTGGAGGAGTTTAGCAAGCTAGCCCGTTATGCCCTATATGACGTGGCCACCGATGCCGCGAAACAGGAGAAGTTTATGGAAGGGCTGAATGATGAGATGAGTATGAAGTTGATGGTGGCAACATTCAACAACTACCAGGAGTTGGTAGGCAAGGCTCTTATGATTGAAGGGAAGCAACAGCAGATTGAGAGCCGCAAAAGGAGGTATGGACAAGGGAAATACAATTCAGGAGCTCAGTAGAAACCCCGTTTCACCCCGAACTCGGGAGGATTTACCCATAACCATGGAGACCACACTCACAATGGAGGAAGTTCGCATAACCACAGTGGCTCCAGGAATGGAAATGGGAATGGAGCAGGCAGCAATCAGAACCGCTCTAACCCAGAAATGCCTGCCAAGAAGGATCTAAGTCACATTACTTATTTCAAGTGCGGGAAGACTGGACATTACGCCACTGAATGTTCTGAAGCAAAGAATGGTAATGGCAATGGAAGCTCTGGGAAGAAGCCCAACCCTTTTAGCAGGTGACAAGTGAACCACGTGAACGTGGAGGAGATGGAAGAGCAGCCAGATGCAGTCATCGGTAAGTTTTTGGTTAAGTCATTTACTGCTCTCGTTCTTTTTGATACTAGTGCATCACATTCATACATTTCAAGGGGATTTGTGGGCAAGTTTAAGCTACCCACCCTAGCCCTTAGGACACCTTTGCCAGTGAGCTCACCCGGTGGAGAGTATATGGACAGCCGATGGTGCGATCGGTTACCCTTAACCATTGGTAGCCATGTTTTCCCCTCAGACCTTATAATTTTGGAATCACAAGGATTGGATGTGATACTCAGTATGGATTGTCTATCGAAGTATGGAGGAAACATTGATTGCGCCAGTAGGTCAATTCTACTCACCACACCAGAGGGACAAAGGATTAAGTATGTATCCAGGCATACTCCTAAGAGTACTCATGTAAATTCCCTCACGGGAGTTGTTTAGGAAGAAGTGCATGTAGTGAAGGATTACCCGGATGTATTTCCAGAGGAACTACTAGGCATGCCCCCGGATCGAGACATTGAGTTTTTGATAGAGTTATTGCCAGGCACCAGACCAATATTAAAGAGACCATACCGGATGCCCCGCAAATGATCTAGAGGAGATTAAGAAACAGATTAAGGATTTATTAGAGAAAGGTTACATTCGACGAAGTTCGTCACCATGGGGAGCCCCAGTGCTCTTGGTTGAGAAGAAGGATAAATCTCTGAGAATGGTTTTTGATTATCGTGCATTGAATGAAGTGACGATCAAGAACAAGTACCCAGTACCGATGATCAATGATTTGTTTGATCGGTTGCAAGGAGCTAAAGTATTTTCCAAGATCGATTTACGATCAGGATACCACCACCTGAAAATTCAAGAAGAGGATATACCTAAGACAACTTTCACCACAAGGTACGGGTTGTATGAATACATGGTTATGTCATTCGGATTGACTAACGCCCCTGCCCATTTCATGAGTATGATGAACAAGGTGTTCATGGAGTTCTTGGATAAGTTTGCTGTGGTGTTTATTGATGGCATTTTGGTATACTCGAAGAATGAAGAGGAGCATAAGGAGCATTTGCGTTTACTTCTCGAGAAGCTCAGGGAACATCAGTTAGACGCCAAGTTCAGCAAATGTGAGTTTTGGTTGAAGGAAGTTGGATTCCTTGGACATGTTTTATCTGGAGAAGGTATAGCAGTAGGCCCTACTAAGGTTCAATCAGTCACTGAGTGATTGGCACCCACCTTAGTTGGAGAGATCCACAGTTTTCTAGGACACGCTGGATATTATCGGAGATTCATTGATAATTTCTCTAAGATTGCAAAGCCCATGACAGAGTTGTTGAAGAAGGACACCAAGTTTAAATGGACGGATGAATGTGAGGCAAGTTTTGAGGAGTTGAAGAAACGTTTGACTACACCCCCAGTGCTGATTCTGCCAGATATACGTAAGGATTTCCAAATGTATAGCGACGCGTCTCGCTTAGGACTTGGAAGTGTACTTATGCAAGACGAAAGAGTTGTTTCGTATGCCTCATGACAGCTTCGACCGCATGAATTAAATTATGCCACGCATGATTTGGACTTAGCAGCCGTAGTGAATGCACTCAAAACCTGGAGATATTTTCTTATTGGGAACCATTGTGATGTGTACACGGATCATAACAGTTTGATGTACATTTTCACATAGAAGGAGTTGAATCTCAGGCAAAGGAGATGGTTGGAGCTCATAAAGGATTTTGATATGAAGTTGCACTATCATCCAGGCAAGGCCAATGTCATAACAGACGCTTTGATCCAGAAGGGTTACGCCAATACCCTCATAAGCGGAGGATTGCCAACGGAGTTAGCTGAAGATCTCAGGGAGCTACGTATGGAGATAGTCCCTGGAGGTTTTGTTGCAGCATTGGAGGTTCAGTCGACATTATTGGGAAAAATTAGAGAAGCTTAGAAGGATGACAAAGAAATTGTCGAGATAAACGAGAAGATGAGCAAAGGAAAGGCCAAAGGTTTTCGTGAGCATGAGCACGACACCTTGTGGTTTAAGGACCATGTATATGTGCCCAATATGCGGAGATCAGGAAGTTGATACTTCAGGAAGCTCATGACTCGCCATACTCGATACACCCCGGAAACACCAAGATGTATTTGGATCTAAAGGAGCGTTTTTGGTGGACGGGTATGAACAAAGACATTGCCGAGTATGTAGCCGTATGTGATGTATGTCAGAGAGTGAAGGCGGAACATCAGAAGCCAACGGGATTACTGCAGCCTATGCCGATACCCAAATGGAAGTGGGATAAGCTTGGCATGGATTTTATCACCGGATTACCCATGACCCGATCGGGATACAATTCTATCTGGGTAGTAGTGGATCGTCTGACCAAAGTAGCTCGCTTTATCCCAGTGAAAAGCACCTATACCAGTGCGAAGTTGGCCAAGATATACATGACCAGGATCGTATGTCTGCATGGAGTTCCGAGGACTATTGTATCAGATAGAGGAACATAGTTTACTTCAAAGTTTTGGCACCAGCTGCACCAGACTTTGGGAACCATGCTCAGTACAGCTTTTCATCCGCAGACAGATGGACAGACCGAGAGAGTCAATCAGATTCTGGAGGACATGTTGAGAGCTTGTGCGCTAGATTATTGATCTAGTTGGGATGATAACTTGCCCTACGCGGAGTTCTCATACAACAACAGCTACCAGGACAGTTTGAAGATGGCACCTTTCGAAGCTTTGTATGGAAGAAGGTGCAGGAAGCCGTTGATGTGGGATGAAGTTGGAGACCGCCAGTTGTTTGGACCAGATTTGATCAGAGAGTCAGAAGAGAAGGTTAAGCTGATTCGAGATAGACTTAAGGTAGCTCAGTCCAGGCAGAAAAGTTATGCAGACTCAAAACGCAAGGAGGTAGTCTACGAAATCGGAGACAAAACATATCTTTGTGTGTCACCCCTGCGAGGAGTTAACCGTTTTGGAGTTAAGGGAAAGCTAGCCCCAAGATTCGTAGGACCATACCAAGTTTTGAAACGTATGGGAGAAGTTTCCTATAAGTTGGAGTTACCCGAAGGACTATCAGGAGTTGATGATGTGTTTCACGTTTCCCAGTTGAAGATGTGTCATGCTGAGATGGCCGATATTCCTCTGAGAGATACAGTGCCCCTGGAAGCAATTCAGTTGGATAGTGATCTGACCTACGAGGAGAAACTAGTCAAGATTCTCGAGTTTGCCAGCCGAGTTACACGCAGCAAGGTTATCAAATTTTCCAAAGTTCAGTGGAGCCACCATGCTGAGGATGAAGCCACCTGGGAACGAGAGGAAGACCTATGCAAGGACCACCCACACCTATTTTCTAGCCAACCCGAATCTCGAGGATGAGATTCATCTTAAGGGGGGTAGGTTTGTAACATCCCAAATTTTCAATTTGGAATGTTATACATAGGTCATCATTGCATATCATATTTTATTGCATTTTTGTTGATCCTAGAAATTCTAAGAAACTCAAGGACCCACGGAGAGAGTTGGGAATTTCGTTATTATCATATTTGAGTTTTTCTCAAATTTTGGAAAGAGGATCATTTGGTTTTAATTATTTTCTCTTCAAATATTTCAAATATGAAAAATAAAAGAGAGGATATAAAATGACTTCTCCAAATAAACAAATATTGGAGGAAAAATATTAAAAACCAAATAAGTATTTTATTAGGACTTTTATTGCTATTTTATTTAAATTAGGAAAAATATGCGTTTTCAAAATTGCATTAGAGTCCCAAATAAATGTTCACTTTCTCCGCAATATTATTAGAGGACCGTGAAAATTTATATCAGGATTTTTGGACTCCGTTTTTCTTTTATTAGTTTTTCCGCATTAGGATTATTTAAAAAAAAGTAAACCGACCTAACGGGCCGTGTCTGTCCCGGACACCTCGCCCCGGCCAGCCATTTAAAGTCCGAGGCCTCGCCCCGGCAGCCCAGCCGCCCCGCCCCCGCAAACCCTAGCACCGCCGCCGCCGTTCCCCACCGCCGCCGCCGCGCGAAGCCGCCGCCCGTCGCCCAACCGCCGCCGGAGCCGCGCCCGCCGCCACCGATCCCACCGTTGCCGAGGTAGCCGCCGCTGTTGACTCGGTTTTCTCGGGAAAACCGTTGGTTTTTTTCGAAACCCTTGGTCTAGTTTTTTTAGTTTCAGTTTGGTTTTTTTGGTTTAGTTAAATAGCTGACGTTCGTCCGTACGTTCGTTTTAACGAACGCTGTTCGTCAGTTAGCCACAGACAGCGAACGTTCATTTGTTAGCTTGTTCGTCTCGTTTTTTCCAGGGTTTTTCCGCGATTATTTTCAATCGCGATTTCTGCCCTGATCTTTGTTTTAGTTCATCTTTTCGCCCGTTTATCCAAATCAGGTGAAACAAGCGCCTAGATCTTCGTCTAGAAGCCGTTTTTCTGTTTAACCAACTTGAACAATATTTTCGTACTCTAAAATTTGACTTTAGTCTAGATTAGTAAACGGATCTTGTTTCCTTTGTAGGTTGAGTTTCGTTGCTCCGTTTGATTTGATTCTTTTTGCAAACCGGAGTTCTTCAGTTGAACTTTCTGGTTAGATCTTCTTATTTGAGTTTTATCTGTGCCTTTAGGTGAGTGCTTATGTATGATATTGTTTGTTTGCGATAGAATTCCCGGATTGCGAAGCGTGCTACTACGAGTCTCTAGGTTTTGCGGATCGTCAGCAAGGCAAGTAACACTTTTATCATATCCCTTTTACCCAGCTTTATGGATTAGTTTTACCCTCAAACATTGCATGAGTAGGATCTGTTAACTTGTGGGTTTGGGAAGTAGATGATGAGGTAGAACCTATTACCCTTTTATTATCAAACCTTGGGAGTTACTTCTACATTATGCTACTTATTGCCATGCTATGCTCGTAGACGTGGTTTGGGTTTGAGAGTATCCATGACAGATGTGAGATTATTAATTAATGCTTTACTTAAGGTGGCCACTTAAATGCACATCTGGGTGGATTGGTTGCGGGCACCTGGAGAATCCAGTGTTGTCCTAGGATATCCCGGAGTACTCGTGTGATCATCCTACGGTTCGCCACCCAGGCTCAAAGGGATCATAATATTATTCATGCTAGAAACTTCCGTGTGCAGCAACAAGCTATTATGGGCTCTAGCATAGTTGAGTAGGTTGCGTGACCTCTTCCAGTGGTAGGCTAGCAGATGTAGGGGATGTAGGTTGGTACTGTCTACCCAGGGTTAGAGTTAATGCTTCTGAAAGACTGTGTCTCGGTCATCCGTTTCTCAAACACCATGTAGTGCAAGAAATCCAACGGAGGAGATCGAGTCTTGTGGGGGAAAAGTGCGCAAACCTCTGCAGAGTGTACAAACTAATCATGGTTAGCTGTGTCCCCGGTTATGGACAACTTGAGTATTTGGTTATTGAATTATTGATTTGATCTCATCACTCTAAGTTAATTCGTTGGGTTGATAATGATTACATTAATTGGGATTGAGTTGGAGGAACCTTCTCAATGTTTCAACCATCATGATAGTTAAATAAATCATATTCCTTTGTTGTAGGAAAAAATTTGCTTTTCGCAAAAACTATATAACCATAGAGCCTCCACCAGCCATATATGTATGTAATGATAGCATTTATCTGTTCATTGCTCTACTGTATTATATTGCCTGCATATTCCATGTGCTGACCCGCTTCGGGCTGCAACATATCATGTTGCAGACTTTTCAGATGAAGAGTAAGGTGCGCTGGGTTGTTTGTCGTGCACTCAGCTATGCCGTTGGAGTTGATGGACTCACTTTATCTTCCAAGACTTCCGTTATTATCTTACTTAGATGGCCTTAAGCCATATTTATTGTAATAAGTTCTCTCTTTGAGACTATTGATGTAATAAGTGTGTGATTGCTACTCTGTTATAAAACCAATCGAGTACTGTGTGTGTCAGCATTACCGATCAAGGGATGACACTGAAGCACAGAGATTTGACCGTCTGGGGTCGGGTCGCTATTCCCCGGCTCCTTCTTTCCGACACACACTGGTCGATATACTTCTCTAGCCAAGTGTGCCTACCCCAAACACATGCTTTCCCTCTTCTATTCTCACCGTCCATGTCGCCCCCTATGTCCAATACGGTTCCATGCACCTGCACACTCCTGCCCCTATTTTCTTCGATCTCATACTCACACACTCCTGCCACCTCGATATAGCAGGCCTCACGCACCACCTCCTAGACGTGCCCCTCTCTCTCTCTCTCTATTTGTCTCTCCGAACCTTATTTGCTTCCAATACATGCATGCATATATACCTACTGATCTCCCTACATATAGCTAGGTCGACAATAAGTCTTTTTCCCCACGCACAGGTTGACGTACCTCACTAGTTATGTCTCTCCCTTTCTCTAACACATGAAGATTGATCCTCCTATGTATTTATGTCTACTTACCACAACCATATCGTCCCCCTCATCATCCTTGCATACCTCTCGACCCATCTCTCGCACGCACGTGCACAGACAGGCAGACATCCCCTCTCTTATTGATATTGCAGTTATACCCTCTATTTGTCTAGCAGGCCTCTCCCACCATTTATGAGAAGCAACTCTACCACTAACCCTCTGACACTCTACCTTTGTCTCTCTCCCAACCTTATTCCTCTGCTACACGTATGCATGCATGGATGCCGATCGATCTCCCTCAGTACATAGCTAGTCTCTCTCCTTCTCCACACATACACCAGTGGATCTACCCCTCTATAGTTAGGTCTTTGACCCCCCCCCCCCCCGCCCACACACACCAATAGTCAAACACTGTAGGCAGGTATCCATGCCACTGAGAAAAACTGCACCTCTGCCCTCTCACATTCCGGTAGGACAGCCGCCCTCTATCTTTGACGTGGGCAAACACAAATTTGATGGCACTCTTTATTGATCACACACCCACACATTTCATCCCTATTTTTGATTCTATCGATATCTCATGTCGATGATCCATCCACTCTCTTCTTGTGGATCGCTCCCTCTATATATGATATATCCAGGCCTTTGCTTCACACACATTGCATATTTTACATTTTTTGTTTGAGATATCATCAACACATTGCCTCTGTTTCACACAAACAATATCACACACACACACACACACCCATGTACATACCTGCATGGAAATGCACGTAAAGAAGAGGTGCATGCATGACGCATGCACCCACGTCTCGTTCCCAGCCACACCCGCACGAGTACACGGTGGAGCTCATTTCTGTAAAAAAGGCAGCCCACGTGATAATTTGACGCATGTAGCAGTTGTTTACTTGAAGGAGGGTCATGTACCATGGGTACACGGCACAAAGTTTGACTTGACGCATTAGTATTAAATAAAGTTATATTCCTCAATGGCACGCACAGAATATAAAATGATTTTCATCGAGAAAAAAGAAATCCACTCCATGATGTCTAGTACACAATTTTATTCTTGTAGACACGTGTTGGGCCTCCAAGCGCAGAGTTTTGTAGGACAGTAGCAATTTTCCCTCAAGTGATGACCTAAGGTTTATCAATCCGTGGGAGGCATAGGATGAAGATGGTCTCTCTCAAACAACCCTGTAACCAAATAATAAAAAGTCTCTTGTATTCTCAACACACCAAATACAATGGTAATTTGTATAGGTGCACTAGTTCGGCAAAAAGATGGTGATACAAGTGTAATATGGATAGTAGATATTGATTTTTGTAATAAGAACAATAAAAATAGCAAGGTATCAATTGATAAAACGGAGCACAAACGGGATTGCAATGCTTGAAAATGAGGCCTAGGGTCCGTACTTTCGCTAGTGCAATCTCTCAACAATGCTAATACACTACAAAAAAATACACTTCCGTGATGATACATGTTTGTCACAGTAGGTCATGTTTTCTGTCATGCATGTACATCCATGACGATTTTATGACAGAATCAATATAGTCATACCTGTGCTGTCGTAGAAGTGTTCCATGACATTACCAAAATTATCATCATGGAAGTGTCCACTTGCATGACGATAAATCGCGCGTCATAGAAGTGCTTTCGTCAAGGGTGACCGACACGTGCTATCCACCGTAACGGGTCACCGTTAAGCTATCGGGTTCCGGCTTGGATCCGATAACCCGTTCACAGCCCAGACCAATGGGGATTTTCCACATGTAAAATTCTCATTGGCCGGAGGAACCATGTGTCGGATCACCGTTGGGATAGATGGCATCCACTCATTGGATAGGAGGCGCCTATGATAGATCGACATGTGGCACGGCCCAACAGTGGCCCATTCCGGTGAAAAAGGCCGAACTAGTAAGAATTAGCAGGCCGGCCCATACAAGGCCTACTTGTGTCAGGTCCATTTAAGCCCACGGCCCATACGAGATGTGCCAATTTGGCCCGTCAATGGTTTGAGGCCATTGTAGCCCATCGTCAGTTCGAGCCCGTTAACACCCTGCTATATATTTGGGCTCAATATCGACCCAATGTGGTTTCGTCTTGTTAACGGCCCATTCAAGGGATGGGCCAATTTCCAAGATGTACATATTTTGGCCTTTTAGCGACCCATTTAAGTGTTGGGCCAATTTCCGGCCCGGTGTGTCTTTTAGCCTGTTGACGGCCCATAAGTGAGTTGGGCCATTTGCAGTCGGACCTGAGTTTTGGCCTTTTAACGACCCATGCTCTTCATGATCCAATACCAACCCGGATTCTCTTTCGGCCTGCTAAAGGCCCACAACATAGTTGGGCCATTTATAGTACAACCTAACTTTCGGCCTCTTCACGGCCCCTGCTCTTCATGGTCCAGTACAAGCCCGCTGTCTCATTTAGCCTGCTAAAGGCCCACTGTATAGTTGGACCATATGTAGCCTGACCTAGTATCGCCCTGTTAACGGCCCATGAAATCAAATGGGCCCGCCTATTGCCTGCTTCGATGTTGGCCTGTTAACGACCCGGGAGGTAAGAGGGCCGACCATTAACATTCGGAATGGTAACGGCCCATTAACTTAATGGGCCCACTAAATTTCGTACATGTCTTTAGGCCCAATTCGATAATTTGAGCCCATTACGACAAGCAATTATGCACAAGACCAAAACCGATCAAGCAAAGGTACGACATACAGGGAAAAACGTTGCACATCCAGCATATATTACAGGAAATTACATCCACTAGGCAATCAAAGATTGATGCCAGTGCAAATAAATGAACAGAACCTAACGATCTACAATGTCACAATCTGCAACCTCAGCGCGGATGACGCCCATAAGCATATGGGCAAGTTCTTGCTGCTTTGCCACACTGTCTCTGAAAACATTGATCAGTTGTTGTTGCGCACGAATGTGCACCTCTGATTCCTCCACCATTTCCATCATTGCTTCAACCATTAATTGGTTCACAAACATACCATTTTTCCATTGCATTCGAGATAGAGGAAACTGAATAGATTCAGATGGCGAGTTTGGCAGGCTTGTATTATTGATAGTGGAGAGTGTCTCGACCATTGCATCATAACATAAATTAGGAGGGGAACCGAAGAGATTAATCAAGAGTTATTGCCAAATTACCTGGCCTGGATTTATTGGAAAGAACAATGGGGTTGCCTTGTTGTTTTCAGAGTTTGTCTACTTATCTTCAGCAGCCTGCACCAAATTAACACACTAGCATTGCTATCATTGGCCAGGTCAGATAATAGGAAAGCAACATTGACACAATGAACGTTTGGGCAACCAGACCATACCAGCCTACACAAAATTAACACAATATGGCACAGCTATCATCAGCTAGGTAAGGTAATACAAAGGCAACATTGACACAATGAATGGATGGGCAACCCGAGCAGCACAACAATTCAGTAATGTGGATGATATGAGATAGCACACTCATGCAACTCAGTATGCAAAACTACCAGGCAGTTTTCCTTACAAAAATCAACATTGTCGCCTTTAACATTTTTCTACAACTAATTTTAGATCAGATAAAGGTTGGATTCACGCCGATTAACAAAATACATGCTGATGTTAAAATATAGTGATATACAACAGGTACTTACATCAGCATTGGAGCACAGAGAATTCCCACAAAATACTTTCTTCAAATACGATCCCAATGGAGGAAGTATTCTATCGTTGAACCTTATTTTCTAAAAGAGAGATGGGTAAGAAACATGTAGAAAATATGGTCAGAATGCTATAAAATTTCATGATGTGAGGATACGCACACGCTTCTTAGAATGGAGTTGACATATTTTTGCTGGATTGGAGCAGACTAGTTCTTTGGCCACTGGAATCTGCTTATTATCAGTGGGTGTTGGGTTTCTGTGTGCTGGAGCAGTATCTATGAAAACTGGAGTTGGTTTATTGTCTCCTGGCGTTTGGATCTTTTACAAAGACCTGGTTTCTAACCCTTCAGATTCTAACATAGCCGTCTTCCCCTTGCATGCCTTATATAGAAGAATGGTGCTTCAATTATAAAACATGCTACAATAGAGATGGAATAGGTATTGAAGAATAGAAATGCATGACATATTGACATGTATTCCCTCCATCCGGAAATAAACGGATGGGTCTAGGCGTATTTCAGTTCTAGATACATCCAGTTTTATCCATTTCTGTGACATGTAATCCGGACGGAGGGAGTATGATGTAAGAGCTAGGGATACGATGGGGCAACAGTGTAAAAAACACTACTTGAATGTAAAACTGTATGCTAGCGGAATACATACAAAAAAACACTAAGGCAACATATGCGTGTATGATTGGGAAACTAAGATGGCATTGCAAGAGACCACTAGAACAGCACTTCAATGTAAAATAAAGAACATGATATGGTAGACACATGAAGTACAATGGAGAAGATATTGAGAAGCATGATGTCCAAACTAAGCAGATGGCATTGCGATAGAGTAGAATGACAATACTTGTATTTGAAAACATGTTATCATGAATGGAATAGGTACTGAAAAATAGGAAGGCATGCCATATTTACATGCATGATCAACAGGCTAAGCACAAGGCATTGCAATAGAGTAGATGCACTCCAGGACATTATATGCATGATGTACCGATATCAAGGGCCAAGTTAGAGCAAGGACCTTGTGGGGTGAATAGGATTCATCATCTTTCTGCAAGTCTTGTGAATAACTGCCTTTACATGTTCCATCATATTGGGTATCATTAGCGTCAAGTTTGTTGCCGTTACATTGCTCCATGAGGTTCTTGTGGATAAATCAGTGTGTGCAATTATATCTGACATGCATGGAAGACAACTAGTAGTTAGATTTATGTAATGAGTGCCTGTAGGAGACGACATAAATAGTAGGACTGGGGTTAACTAGCAGGAACATGTCACCAAAAATAAAGGGAGAACACAGATGAAAGCTACAGAATATGTATTGTTTGTACTCAAGATTAACTAGATGGCACACAAAATTATTAAAGAACAACATAGGTTATACTAGAAGTGGTATAATACTATAATCACCAGCCTGTGGGATAGCATTGGCTGATGGATGATAACTATGGAACATCGTTACCTAAAGAACAAGTCTCTTAGCTGAACAATTGAACAGTGTTAACTCCTAAACAAGACCTGTAAGAGATCAGCATGAATATACGGTGAAATGTGATAAACTATTTTCCATGCTTAGATTAATAACAAAGCCATAAATGCTGCACACAAGTAAGATGAGGGTACAACCTATCTGGCCGCCATCCATAGGAGTGAGCATCATGTGCTGACTTGCCGATGGCCTTGCAGTTGTCGTGGATGTCCATGTCGGTCACACGCATTCGATGTAGGGAACTGTTGAGTGGGGACTATAACTCCCTTCTGGTGTATGCTTCCCTTGTTGGAGCAGCTGCAGTGAGTCGGAACACGGTGTGGCTGAAGATGCAGAAAACGCATAATGTTAAGAACGACACATCTCTCTGATCTGAAGAAATACCCTAAGAGATCAACAGCAAGGTAGGAGAGTGGTCACACATCTGTTGACTGAAGGCTAAATTGGGGTCACACAATTTTATTTTATTTTGGCATTGTCCGATCTACACTGGATGGCTTGATGGCCGCCTTGTGCCTCCCGGCTGACACTGTTCAGAATCTTCCCCGAAGAGCCAGCGACCATCGGCAGAGCAGCCTACCTCTGCCGTTTGTGGCCCCGACCAAAACCCCGCTCCCCGCCCCACCACACTGTCATGGTTGCGCCGCCCCCAGGCCAGTCCACAAAGACTCTCCGTCATCCAGATCTGGCGGCGGTAGTACCTTCAACCCACGCAACTCTAAGATAGCCATCTAAGCCTACTTCCACGACGAACTTGCGCCCCCGCACCCTTACGTCAGACACCAGCCAACCGGCAGCCTAGGAGCTCCGCCGGCTCGAGGGGTGCTG
Organism: Triticum urartu; assembly: GCF_056163025.1. Taxonomy (NCBI): domain Eukaryota; kingdom Viridiplantae; phylum Streptophyta; class Magnoliopsida; order Poales; family Poaceae; genus Triticum; species Triticum urartu. Next base: position 448,305,282 of record NC_141876.1, read on the forward strand.
CTTCCCATTGGGAAACGATTGGCCTAGAATAAAAATTCAGACAACTGATGCCTAAATAAAGTGATTTGAGATGAGGGTGCGACCAATCTGGCGGCCCGATGAAGTAGCCAGCTCCAGCTACTAAGTCAGTGAGGCCGGGACGGTTGCGGTGGCTACCGGGGGTAGGGAAGCAGAGATGTCGCGATGGTCGACCGCTACGGGGAAGCAGCGCCGGGGCTCTAGACGGATCCAAAGTTGTAGCCGCTCCGGCGCTGTGAAGAATGGCAAGGGTGAACCAGCTCTAGTACGGTTCACACGACCGTCGTCGAGGCAGCTCCGCCAGCACGGAGTAAGAGGCACACGGCCTAGTGCACGACGGCAAATGGACAGCGTCTTCGGGATTAGAGAGGAGGACGGCTGTGAATTTGGTGTGGTGGGGGCGCCATGGAGGAGGGGCTGAGGTTTCACGGCTCGGGAGAAGGGAGCTTCCGGGGAGAAGGTGATTTCGTGCCCACGAGGTATGAATGGGGAATTGGGAGGGAGAACCATGTCTTACAAATGCATTTGTCTGAAATGTGGGGGGGATTTACAGTTCTAGCCCTGCCTTTGGGCTTCTCATCTTGGGTCTGCGTACTGAGGGTCGGGGGTAGTAGAGTAACTTTTCTTCTCCCAAATAGTGGGCGCGAGCGATTTCGGGCAAGGAGGGCGTGTTTTGAAATATAGTGGGGGCAACGATTTCGGGCGAGGAGGGCATGTTTTGAAATATAATGGGCGCGAGCGATTTCAGGCGAGGAGAGCGTGTTTTGAAATAGTGGGCGCGAGTTATTTCGGGCGAGGAGAGGGTGTTTTGCCGACCATGGTTTATGAATTATTCGGCACATGTCATTTCGGCCGAGGAGAAGGTGCTCTTGGATGAAGTTACGAACCTACCATCAGTGTACAATGGGCCAATTGATGTGTGTCCCACATAGGGCAGTAATTTCACGTCTCCCATTTATTTGCTCAGGCAAATTCCACCGAGCAGAGGGTGTTTAATGGTTCGTTCAAATTTTTGGAGAACGAGCATCCATGTCTACCTTACCAAGTCGATTCGAATCAAATTTTGAAATATTAGCTTGCCACTTCTTTTTTATATGGAGAGACGATGCTCGGGAGTAATGTGTTTTTACATGCTCGTTGCTAACGATTTACTATATGATAAATAGTTGACCCACTCAAAAACGGGAATCAAACCAAAATGAAATATCTCGATTCAATGAAATAGCTCATTCACCAGGTCAAAATAGTAAACTAAATCCAAAATTGAACACCTCAATCGAGTAGCATGTTGTGCAGTATTATAGTACTCCATGAACATGTTGAAAGTGAAATTAATGAACTTGTTTGATATACAAATATCTCCGTTCATGTGTGGATTGCAGACAACATGTTCTCCAATTTAAATATTTGAATGCAATTTTATATCGAAAAATGGTTTATATCAGTCTTTGATGCATAAAACGCGACCTCCCCCTCTACCGGACTCCTGCTCTCTCTCGCCGACAATCTTCAATTCTGTCGCACGCATCCAACACACAAACCTTGTTGATCCCTCTCCCTCTCCTCTCTCTCTCTCTTTGTGTGTGTGGGGGGGTCTTTCTAGTTTGCATGCATATATACTCCATCTATAGGTCTCTCTCGCACACTATGTATGATTCTCTAGTCCAAGCTAAATAACTTGGGTGCACTCATCGTATGCACACAAATTCCTTGGCTTGTTGCCCGTAACTCTCTCACGCACCACTTTGTCATCTTGGAGATCTTCCCTCTCTCTCTCAAACTCTCCATCTCCCTGGGTCACACATACACATGCATATCTCACTCGCACTCGATAGACCCATCTAAAACTCTATCTCTCTCCATCATTCTCTCTCCATCTCGCACGCACACACACACAATCTCATTCCTAGCCAAGTATGATGGTCTCTCACTCAATTGTAGGCACACGTAGTATGTAAATGACTAGCTAATCTTAGTCTCCATCACAAACATGTGCATGGTCTATCTCAATTTCTCTCGGGGCATCTTTCCATCGCGCATGCACCTCCCTCGATCTACCACCCATATAGTCCCCTCACGATCTTGAGGGGATCTCTCTGTCACAAACACACTCTCTCTCCCTCCCCATGCGTCCCTCTCGACCTGTGTTCCTTGTTGGCCAGGCCTCTATTGGACATGTGCTATAGAGGTGTCTCTCTCCGTTGCAAACAACCACACACTAGCTATCTTCGTGTATCTCCTCACCTCGCTTTTCTATCTCGGAGATGCATGCGTGATATGTTTGCATAAGAAATAAAAACACATACACTCTCTCTCTAATTTATCGTTTGTTGTCCCTTTCTCTTTCACACACATACTCTTTTTGCACACTCACTCATTCTCCTCCACACGCACTTGATCTCTCTCAACTTAGGCACTCTCTTCGGTCCATAGCATATAGATTTATTGAAAAGTCAAACATCACAAAGTTTGACCATGTACGTCGAGAAAAACATTTAAACCTAGAACGACGAACATATACCATTAGATTCATCATGAGATGTAGTCTCGTATGATGTATCTTTTGTATTGTAGATATAAATAACATTTGCGTAAACCTGGTCAAAGTTTCCAAAGTTCGACTTGTAAAAAATTTACATGCACTGCATTATCGAGCGGCTGGAATATCTCTTTCCCCCTCTTAGCTATCTGACGCACCACTTAGCCTTATCGGGGCTCCTCTGTCTCTCTCAAACTTTATATCTCCCTGGTTCACACATACACATGTCTCGCTCACGCTACATAGACGCATCTAACACTCTCCGCCCTTGTTCTCTCTCTATGTGACAGGCACCCCCCTAAGTACCATAATCCCTCACTCCATCATAGGCGCACTCACTCCCCCCCCTAAGTATGATTATATCTCACTAGCCATCAGGAACACACGTATTCTCTCCTTCCATCCATACGTTTATGTCGATATCTCTCGGGGTATCTTCTATTCCGCATACACCTTGTCACTCGATCTCCCACCCATGTAGTCCCATCACGATCTCCAGGGGATCTCTCTATGACAAACATACACTCTGTCCTCCCCATGTCTACATTTTCTCCGTACGTCTCTCTCAACCTCTCTCCCTTTTTTGTCAGACCCGTCTTGGCCACGTGCTAGGGGTCTTTATCTCTCGGTTGAAAACAACCACACACTATCTCCTCACCTTGATTCCGCTGTCAAAGATGCATGTGTGATATGTTTGCATAAGACACACATGCTTTTTATCTACTTTTATCGTGTGTTGTCCATGTCTCTTTCACACACGCACACACACTTTTTTCAGTCACTCTTTCTATTTCACATACACTCTCTCTAGTTAGGTACTCTCTCATGTCCATAAGCATATGGATGTTTTGAAAAGTCAAACCTCAGAAAAGTTAGACCAGGTATATGTGGAGAAGAACATTTACATCTGGAACGATCATTAGATTCATCACAACATGTACTTAATTCATACTATCATTTATCTTTGGTATTGTAGATATAAGTAATTTCTTTATAAACTTGGTCAAAGTTTCAAAAGTTTGACTTTAAAAAAATGTTGGCACTACATTATCAAACGGAGGGAGTAGCTCTTTCTCTCTCTCTGCTATCTCTCACGGGCCTCCCCTCTCACTCGAACTCTCTATACTGACGGATTATACGCTCACTGTGTCAGCATATAGCTCCGTATATTGTTTAGTTGACCGGTCAACCAGTCCACATGCTGCCTTGTCAGCTCGTGTTCTCTATATTCATGTGCTGGCCCATGTGGCAGTGGGTGAAAATAAGTAAACTAGAGGCCCATCTGACACACGATGAAGTAAACAAAGCTGAAACCACTCGGGGTAGCACCCTGCACGCTAGTAAATTGAGGGTGCATTGAGGACACACTTCTTTTGCGTGAAGGACGCACACGCGCACAATTCACCACTGCGCGGCGGCATGCACAGAAGGACGCACTCGCGCACACCCAGCAGGCCAGCACACAACACACACCAGCACACGTGTACACCGGCGTCGCCCCGGTTGAGATGGACGGCAAGGTAGCCAACAAGTGGAGGCGGCTCGAGCCAAAACCGCATACGGCGAGCCTGGACTTCATCAGCAGCCTCCCCGATGACATGCTACTCGTCATCATCGGCCTCCTCCCCACCAAATCTGCCGTGCGGACCACCCTGCTCTCCCAGCGGTGGCGCCCCCTCTGGCGCCGCGTCCCCCTCAACCTCACCATCGACATCTGCCTCTGCGACGGGGATTACAAACGCATGGCCACGGTCTCAAAGATCCTTTCATGGCACCCTGGGCCAGCCAGACGCCTAGACATCTGCATGTTCAGTACCAACTGCAAGGTCCAAGCCAAGTTCGATGAGTGGTTCTTATCCCCCGCCCTAGATCAACTCGAGGAGCTCTGCTTTAAAGCTAGACGATGTCATTATCTGCCGCCGTCCGCGCTCCTCCTCACGCCATTGCTGCGCCACGCCAGCTTCAGCTCCTGCTATCTTCCCTAGATTAATGTCGCGCCCATCCTTCTTCTCCCTCAACTCAAGAAGCTCGACCTCTTCGACGTTGTCATCTCGAAGAAGGCTATGGAGTACCTTCATCTTGAGCAGACCCACGGGTTCATTAGCCTCCACATCGCCTTGACGAATCTCTAATGGATTTATCTGTCTTGCTGGCCCCGCAACAAGACATCAATTGGGAAGAGATCACTCCAGCTGTTCAACGCTATGGTCATGCAGAATGCGCCTTTCCTTGAGAGATTGCTTGTATCTAATCTAGAAAGTCCAACAAAAATCAGGGTCATTGATGCGCCGAAATTGACAACGTTGGTGTACTCGTCTGCCAAATTCTCTGAACTCTTTATTGGATCTGTAACCATTCAGGTACAACACTCATCTTCTTCTCTGTCTTCTTGAAATTCACATTTTTAAATTTCTTCTTGATGTATTTACGACCGTCTTCTAGAACATGATTCCCACAAGATTGACCCAGTCTATGCGCACAGTGAAGATCTTGGCAATAAAATCTATCGGCCCTAATCTAGATCAAGTTGTTGGATTCCTTACACGCTTTCCGTGCATGGAGAAGCTACTCATCGTGGTGAAACTTCTTTCTATTAGTAAACGGTAATCACAACGTAGCTCAATTTTTTGTAATGTTCCCAAATTACGATGACAGGTGTAGTGTTCAAAACTGCATCTACGCACTGCACCGAAAGAAATGTTTTTAGTTATTTTTCTCACGTGATCACCTGCATTGTCATTTGTTGTACTACTATAGTAGCCTAGGCTAGTCATAGTGGAAAGTAACTTAGACTAGTAACTCTATGGTTACCCTAAGAGCAAGTACTACCTCCGTCCTGGTTTACTCTTCCTATTTTGTAGTATCAAAATTTGACCATAGATTTAACTAACAAAATGTTAATGCATGCCACTAAAAATTATATCGTTGGATTCGTATTTGAACATAATTTCACATGGTATAATTTTTGGTGACATGCATTGGCATTTTCCTAGGTAAATCTATGGTCAAATTTTTACACTAAATATGAGGCAGTACAAAAGTGGGCCATAATGGCCCTCCACTACGTAGGCCAAAACATGTGCTAAATTCACTTGTGGTGCATTTGGCATCGATGCCCCTCCATTGCTCACCTGGTGCCCCAATCTGGATCACCTACTTTGCTCTGGTGCCAAATTAACTCACGCAATGAAAAAACACTTGCGTGGGAGAGAGAGAGGACTGAGGTAATAAAAAAATACTTGTTTGGGAGAGTGAGAGGCTGGTGTAGTTGGTTTGATTGATTTGTTTATACATGTGGGTTTGTGTGCACAGTGGTGCCAACTCCTCACATCGCGAGAGCGGTGGCAAAATCTTTTGATTTGACATTGATGCATATTATGTGGCATACTTTTGAGAAATATGGCATCGGCCACATAGTGGAAGGCAACGAATTCCCAAGCTCTTCACGTGCTCCTAGGTAAATGAGAGGAAAGAGAAAGGGAGAGAGTGAAAAAATATCACTAGCCAGCCAACCCTATCGTATGAGCGAATGATATTGGTACCTCTTGATGACACGGCAATCTTATACAGCCAGCTGCTCTAATATGTTCTCTTTTTTTGCAGATAGAAAAATAGCCAAAAGTGAAAAATGTGCTGAACTATAACAATCTCATCGAATGCCCTGATCTCCATCTGACATAAATTGATTTGATCGACTACCGAGGTAGCACATCTGAGATTAAATTCGACAGGTTCTTTGTTCTGGAGGCAAGTGTGCTCAAGGTAATGAGGTTTGGCCTTCTCTGGCGCAACAATGAATGGGGTGCTGATCACCGCAAGCATCTAATCCTAAATGACAAAGTCTCTGCAGAAGCTGAATTTGTTTTTGAAACATCAAGTGGCCAGAGACTCAAAAATTTATTTGCCCATTAGTGGCTTGTCAGGGCGGTGGATTTTAGTTTGTACGATAATGTTGCATCCACCTAAAGTAATGGAAGTTCTTACATCCTAGTAATCCCCTCTTCGTAGGTGCAACATTACTCCTAACATTTGTAATATCAGTTTCAAACTTGTAATATTGCCATGTCCTATTCCTGCATTTTCAAAATCCTGCGAATCAAAGAGGTCCTGAGTTGGTGATGATGTTGTTCCTGCCATCTTTCACCAATAGCCATCGGATCTAGATCTGACGCATACAAACCAAACTTCTTTGGTTTTGCAAAAAGATGCCCGCACAAGTTCCCTATTTACAAACAACTCCTTGTCTCTCACAATCAGTCTTATTTCCGCCCCACCATATCTAGAAGGCCATGGAAAAATCTAGCGCGATGGCCGCTGCCGGCGCCATCCACCCCCAATCTTGGTGTTCCATGCAATGCATGGGCATCTACGCATGGGAAATTATGTCGAACACGGCTGGTTCTAAGCAGGCTAGCTCTACAGCCATGATGATAGTAACTGCAGACAGTGAGACTGACTATGGTATGCCGAACACGGCGCCTATACTCAGGTGTCATCTCCGGTGCAGGGTCTTGTCACTTCACTATGAGGAGCAGCACATAATAATTTGACCAACGGGTAGTACAGTACTACTACATTGGTAGTACTACTACTAGTACTAGCACCACCATCTGGATTTAGTAGTACTACCACGTCCATCTGGATTATTATTTGACTAGCAATATCTAGTAATGCATGTCACAAAAAATGTACTACTCCCTCTGTAAATAATATTGTTTTATTCCTTCCGGTAGATGGCTCAAATCTGAAGTCTCATCAATCAGACTACTATTGTACTTACCAAGCGCTTAGCTTTGTAAGCTACCAACAAAAAATTGCAATCAAAGACTACTATTGTACTCCCTCCGTACTGGTGCATTAGTCACGTGACGAAAACCAAATAGTAATCCCAAAACTTTTAGGCGCGGTGCATTAACTACCCACCTCGTTCCCTTTTTTTTGCCACGAAAAAAGAAATCACCCAATACGAGATGTGGGGTGCGTATGCATCCAATGACTTGAAACTATTCCCTCCGTCTAGGTGTATAAGTCATCTTAGAGCAAGTGAAAAAGAGGAGTGAGCTCTCATGCAAGAGCCTAGCTATATGCGGATTCGTAGGCCGATATACAATAAATATGAAGAAAGAGAGAGAGAAGATGAGAAAAAGTAGTACTATTATAGCCAGCCTTATAGCTAACCTTATTGTATGATTGGCTACAAGTGATGGCTCTATATGACATGGCAACATCATAGCCAACAACTAGCTATAATGTTAACCATGCTCTTAGGTTGTGCACCGTGACCAAGACAAAGGGGAAATCGAGAGAACTTATTGTATTTTCGCTAATTAATAGGATTACATGCAATGAAATAACCACTGCATGCCATGTTTGGTAGTCTCAAGTCATTGAAAGCATGCACGACTCACACCTCTCATTGGTTGATATGTCACGAAATAAGAAACGAGGAGGGAGTTAATGTACCGTGCCTAAGTGTTTTGGGATTATTTGGTTTTCGTAAGGTGACTTACACAACATTTTTGGTTACATGTATTAACATTTTATCAGTTAAATCAAAGGTCAAAACTTGGCGCAAAATGCAAAGGGGAGCAATAAACCAGTAAACATCAAAGTTCTCTCGTTTGGCCCCAACTAGAGGTCCAGTGAGATGACTATACTGCACCGGCACGGAAGGGGACACACTAGTAGGAAAAGGCCTACTAATGGCGCACCTAATTTGGCCATTAATGGCGCATTAGTGGTGCGCCATTAGTAGCACGCCATTAGTATATTTTACTAATGGCGCACCACTGGTGCGCCATTAGTATCTGGTATACTAATGGCGCACCACAGATGCGCCATTAGTATATACAACAGTGCGCCATTAGTATGCCTCCCAGGGGCCATGTATACCCAGGTGCTTTGGCATACTAATGGCGCACGACGGCAAGATGCGCCATTAGTAACTTCGGCATACTAATGGCGCACTGTTTAATGATGCGCCATTAGTATCCTTTGGCATACTAATGGTGCACTATGATGTGATGCGCCATTAGTATGAATATTAGGTTTTTTAATTTTTTAATTTTCTGTTTTTTGCACAGGTTACAAAATGTATAATTGGACAAAATATAGACAGCACACATCAACAACAGATTCATCGAATACAATAGAAGATTAGTCTCTGAATACAATTCATCATTTTAGTCTCCGAATACAAGTCATCATATTAGTCTCCGAATTGAAAAGACCGAACAAAGATAGAACATTATATTACAAGTCTTGAGACCGCGAGTTTGTCTTCACATTACAAGTCGATATCGATCATCTAAACTACCATCACATAGAAGAGAGCTGCGGTCATCACGATGAGCATCATCACGATGAAACTCGTCTTCATCCGGTTCCTCCAACGCTCCCTCCCCTCTCCCGCTAGATAGCGGGCGTATCTAGATTTGGCCTCGGCCCTAGTGGCGTACCCTTTGTAACTGTTACCGCTGAATCGGTGAACTTGTCTCCGACACTCCTCCCAGTCGTCTTAGACTCCGGGAACCTTACCCTTGTACACGACATACCACGGCATCGCTATGCAGTAGCCAAACGAAACGTTAGTACCAATTCACAGACAATACATAAGCAATATATAAGTATGCAACAGAACAATCGGAAGAGAAAAGCAAGACATTAATAGCATCGATTACATCTTAAGTTGAATGACTCTCGAAACCAAAGAGACATACTACAAGTTCATTAAAGTTTAATTACAACATGAGCCAATCGATGTTTCAGAACTAGACACAGCATCACTGCTTTCGACTCGACTCAAGGGACCGGAGCGTGGATGAAGCCGCCGTCTATCGTGGGAGTCATGAAAGAACGGGCGTTGTCAGCCTGCATTTGTAGGATTGTGTCGATGTCACTGTTGGACGGTTGATTTCTAAGGTAGAACTGCCCCGCGGTACGAAGGACATCTTGATGGATGATTTCCGCAAACTCCGACTGGATGCGAAAGAATTCTTGTCTGATGTCCGCGTCCTGGATTGCCGACACGCTCGCGGCCCAATCTTTGAGTCTACTCGGTAGCAGAAGTTGATGATGGTCCCGTACGAACGCTCGCATGTGATGGATGGCGTAGTAGGCACCCTTCTGACCGCCAGGCGGCTGCATGACGCAACAGATCGTCGTATTGTGGGAGAACACGTGCTTGCCGTACTTACGAATAGGCCTGGTGAAGGTGCCTCTAGATTTGACGTAGCCAGGGAGAACATCATCAAGAACCTTCTTGACATTTGTGTAGTCTACGTTCGACTGACGGCCCGGGTCGAAATACGTGGCCATGGAATATTTGGGGCTTAGGAGGATGAGCGTGCAACGTGTGTCACTGCAGAAAACACGGAATGTTAAAAGAAAAACGATCGAAATCTAAGAATTCATATGTTACGGGGCAGTTGAGGGGAGGACTTACTCGGGAAAGTAAGGCACGAGGAAGTTATCCTTATCTTGGTTTGCCAGAATGACGCCTTCGAGGTAAGAACTCGCGACTTGCCGGTCCCCAGCGCTGCCCAAGATCTTGGCACGCATGTAGAAGGGGTCGACTATCACGATGTCCGGGGTCTTGTCGCGAATGATCCGCATCTCCATACTCAGCGAAAATAGCCGAACGAAGGTGTAGTGCAGCGGATGAAGGTTCAACATAGCGTGGATGTCATCAAACCGCAGGACGATCGTACCCCCGATGGAGTTATCCACAAAGCCCTTGCCCTCTGGCACCTTGGCCGCGAAAACCGGGTATGCCACATCCTTCTCTCCGAGACGCCGCTTCTCCAAAGAAAGAACACTGTCATGCAGACTCCGCATAGCACCGGTTGCAGCATCGAGCATATTTCTTGGTAGCATCGGCCTACCCGCCACATGCACCCTCCTCGAGATATCCTCAGGTGAAGGTGGCCCGTCCTGAGCACGGATCGTACTCGGTGCCGGCTGGCCCGCACCCTTGTTAGTCTTTCTTTTGCGTGCCTTCTTCTTCTCCTGTAATGGGACCGAGTTCTGCTCACAGACCGCCTTCTTGAGTGTGTTGGGGCTGATCATATTTCGCACCTCGCCTATCTGAGGCTCGGTGAAGTCGGCAGCTGGAGGCGTCTCCTGAGAGCTGAAATTCAGACGACGCCTGTTGCAACTTGGCTTCTCCGCGGTACCAGCTAGATCGCGCACGTCTTTTGTTGGGTTGGGTTCTTGAGAAGGAGGCCCCATGAAGTCGCCACCGTACCCATGATCGGCAAAGTACCGATCGACGTTGGCAAATGTATCGTCGTTGTCGTCGTTCTGATCCTGTGCCATATGCATGTTTGGATCCAGTGGCATAGGGATGTCCGGCACCGTTGCGGCGGTCTTGCCATGGGGCCGACTTGGCGCCGGCACGACTGGCGGTGTTGTCTTTGGGGTGGTGTCCCCCGCCCCCAAACGAATCTGGCTCTTCAGCCAAAGCAGGGGCCAGCTCAGGCAGGCGCTGAGGGTCATCACGTCATCATCATCGGCCCCGACGGGTCGAATCGGAGGTAACAACTCGTCGCAGCCTGGCAGCACCCGAACCAGTTGAACCCTAAACAAGTTGGGTGGCATCTGGGTACCGTGGAACAAGGGGTTGCCCGGTTGAACGATTTTTCCCTTGGCGACATCGACCAACTCGTTGTTCACGAAGTACAGGAGAGTGCACGGAACGTCGGCGGTGCCCTGCGAAAACATGTAGGGCGTCAGGGATGCCCAGTCAAAGGCAAGGATATGAAGTCCTCGGCCGAGAGAGGCTTAATTAGTTACCGTGATGATGGCGTCGAGCTCGGCTAATGTCGAGGCACCGCCAACGGCGGGCATGCAGTTGACGGAGGGGCCGCTTGCTGCAGAGGTGCTGGCCGACGTACACCCGGGTGCATTAAGCTCCCGTGCCGGCGTCGGAGACACCAATGCCGCCTCCGCCGGAGACACCAATGGCCCCGCCATCGCGTTCTGCGAGTTGCTGGCCGTGAAGCTAGGAATCGGGGGCGGCCCCTGTTGGCCGCACGCAATCCACGCACTAATCCCCTGGATCAAGGTAGGCACAATGGCGGTGATCGTCGCTCCGAGTTGTTGTTGCACTTGCTCTTGGACAATCTCCAGAATCCGCGCCACCTGTGCCCTGAGTTCTTGAACCTTGCGCGCCTGGCTTTCCGAGCTGGTCTTTTTCTCCTTTCGCCCACCAGTGTTATAGTATGACGACCATTTTATCGACAAGCCTTTGCCGGCCACACGACCAGCTGACGTCGGCTTACTGAGCTTATCCTTGTTCTTCATTACATTCAACGCCCTATTTAGAGTGGTGTCCCAAGGGATGCTCTTAGTCGACCCTGCGCTACTGCTTTCAGTCGCCTGCGGAAGCAATGTGAACCATTTAGAAATTTGGCTTCATTAATTAGAATGCAACCATATGGAGCTAATTACGCGGGGGTGTATTCCTTACCAGAACAAGCTCAAGCGCCCTGGTCTTCGGATCCGTGGTAAGCTCCTTTGTTTTCGGGTCCTTCTTGTACCGGGCCCTGACAAACTTCCTGGTCTGCTTGTCACCGTATTTATCGAAGAGGGGCGGTAGGCCTTGCTCGGCACGGCCCGCCTCCTCCTTGTCCCATATAGGCTCCGCCACTCTGTAACCGCCGGGACCGAGTGTGTGTTCCCCTAAGTTCAGCTCCCGCATTTCTTTCCCCCACTTACTTGATTCGGAGTTTGCGGTGCTCGAGCAATTGATCTTGAAGTCGTTGTAGTCATCTTCGGTGATCGAAGGATTTTTCTCCTTGATCTTCTCATAACTCTCACCTTTCTCGATCATTCTCTTCACATTGCTTTTCCAAGTAGACAGGGCCTTGCTCATCTTCGTGAGGGCAGCATTGTTCACTTTATTCCCTTTGAGGCTTGTGTTTTCAAATTCAGCGGGGAACTTGTATCGTTCGTGCAGCTTCGTGAAGAGGAGGTTGCGCAAATTCCCTCGGTCAGGATGCCTCAGGTTCTCGGTGTTGATCGAGACGGTGATCCGGAGAATGCACCCGAGCTGAAGCGAGTACCCCTTGACTATTCGTTCGGGCACCGTTGGATTCCCGTCGGAGTCCACTTCAGTAACTTCCTCCTTGAGGGTGCGGAGCACGGTCGGGCGCCGGTCCTTCCGTTGCCTCTTCGGTTGGCTACCATCTGTGCGTGCGCCGCCATCATCAGTGGTGGCATCCTCGGCGGCACCATCAGTGGTGGCATTAGTGGGGTCATCCTTGGCGGTACCATCAGTGGTCTCAGGATCGGTGGGGAAGGCGGCGTCCTCATACAAGTGAGGTTGTTCCTCCATCTCCTGGGACAGCTCCCAGAATTTCTTGCCGCCCGAACCCCCGGCCTCATCGTTGTTGGCCATGTTTCTCTATAAATAGGAACAAAGTTTGGTCAAAAAGTTGGTTATTGTCAAGGAACAAGATCATGGTCTCATCATTTAGGGTTTGTCGACACCGAGGCATCCTAAAAGCTAAGCTTTTATCATTGAGGGTTTTTCGACGCCGAGGCACCCTAAAAGCCTAAGCTTTCATCATTTCGGTTTTTATCGACACCGAGGCACCCTAAAAGCCTAAGCGTACATCATTTAGGTTCTCATCGACACCGAGGCATCCGGGGCAGCCAAGTTAAGTTTTCATCATTTAGGGTTTATCGATGCCGAGGCACCCTAAATGCTAAGTTAAGTTTTCATCATTTAGGGTTTATCGATGCCGAGGCACCCTATGTTGGGCATAATCACTTGGCACTAATCACTTGGCTCTATTGCCACCTATGGTTTAATACAACAAGAATAAAGGGGTAGTTGATCCTACTTAATTAAGTACTAAGATACCCCGTCCCATGCATTAGTAGCAAGTACCTCATATGTCCGATTTTTAGCAAAGTCATGCTAAAATTCACGAAAAATTTCAGCATGACCTTTTCTGAAAATAGGACATATGGAGTACCCAAATTTGCCGGAACGGAAGTTAATCGACATTCCGGCAAACTCAAGGGCCTCTCGGGGTACCTGCAAATTCATCACGACACGATGGTCGGAGACAAAACCCAGCAAACTAACATGTAAAACATGTCCAATAAGAGCATATAATTCAACAACTCCACTGAAAATGAGAGCTGAAAGATGCAGGGAGAGCACAAACAGCTCAGAAAAATCAATCCATCTAGAATTTCAGGTTTTGCTAGAAATACCTTTAACATCAGTATCAATATGATTTATAGAGTCAACATCCAGTAAGTATAATCAAGGTAATCAACCATTCCCATAAAACGAGACAAGTTTGATTCAGTACTGCTAATATGATTGGAGATTACTATGAACATGTGGCAAGACTACTTTGATAACAAGGGCCACTAGTTGGCCAGTAGTTGAACTAGCAGCTTGGCCATATCACTGACACCACGCACTGCTGTGACAGCTCTCAGCAGCAACCTCCAAGGCTCCGACAACCGACACAGATAACCTGTCTCAAAGATGAGCCTCAAGACAAGCTTCGCATTCTTGAGTTTAATTTTTTCCAGAATTTTAGAGGCCCCACAAATTCAGTTCAGGTATTTTATACCATGTTAAAGACAGTAATGTATAGAGGTTTAGCCCTGGTCCTTAGATTCAGTTTCCTAATCTTTTTGTTTTCTACAAAGATATTCCCAACCTTCATGATGCTGGTAAGAAAAGAGCTACTCTCTGAATCTTTTATCTATTTATACCTGTAAATTAGCACTCTGATGCTGGCCTTGACAAATGATCCCACTATGTTGTTTGCTGGAATCTGCAAAATGATCCCACTATGTTGACAAATGATCCCACTATGTTGTTATACTTGAGAACACTGTAACAAAATCAAAACCACAATAAACAGTGGTCAGATATAACAGGTACAATTACACAAAGCATCTGAATACACACATACTTCATCTATCAAGTATAACTCTGTCAAGCCAAGAAGGTATGAGCTGTTCATGGAAGCCTTTGATCATAATATCTAAAGGCATAGACAAAATCTACAAGCAGTCAACAAAAAGGTCACACGCACCCACTCAGAGGAACAGCGTATTTAAATCTAGGAAATGAAGATGATCCATTTCTACATGGAATCAATCAAGTACCATCTAAACTAAAACCATGTTTTTATGAGACCATGGTTATCTAAGAATATCAAATAAGCTTACCACCCACTACAACCACCAAATGATTCAAATCCAACCATTTTCATGTAAAATGTTGAAGCAGTTTATCTGAAATGTCAAATGAGAAAAAGTTGCTGCAGATTGCAAGCACTAAGAACCTATAACTTCATCCAGGAAGGCAGCAAGCAGTAGTTCATTGTGCACATATAAAGAAGCAGCGGCGCAACAAGCAAGAGCAGCAGTAGTGCAAGAGCAGCGGCAATGGCAAGAGCAACAGGAAGCAAAAGCAGCAGTGGCAGCGGCGCTATAGGCAGAAGGAGTAGCAGGCGAGCAGCAGAAGCAGAGTAGCAGCAATGGGCGCGCGCGAGGCGCAGCCAGGAGATGGCGTGGGTGGCTGCGGGCGACGACAGGCACGGTGGGGGCGCAGTGCAGCAGCGGCAGCAGGTCAACATGGCAGCGACGAATCGAGGTGAAGTAAAGGGGGATCCGGAGGAGAAGCTCACCACGCGCAGGAAGAGACGGCGGGAGGTGGATGCTGCTCCTCGGTGAGGTGGACACACTGCTGCTTCTCCTTGTCGGCGGGGGGTCGGCGGCGGCGGTGGAGAGCGGTCACGGGGAGCGCGGGGAGACTCGCGCCGCCGTCCGTCCGAGGAGGTCACGGGCTCGAGGGGGAGGAAGGGGAGAGGGAGGCGGCGGGGGCGCGTGGGCGGCTGCGGCGGCGGCGGGGGCGCAGTGGGTCGGGGCAGCGGCGGCGGCGGCGCGGTGGAGGGAGGGACGAGGGAAGGAGCGGCGCGGTGGATCGAGGGAGAGGGAACTGGCGAGGGGGAGAGGGAAGGGGGGATCGGGCGAAGGGGGAGAGGGAAGGGGGGATCGGGCATAATACTAATGGCGCACCACCCCTCGGTGCGCCATAAGTACATCCATACTAATGGCGCACCTCACCGTGGTGCGCCATTAGTAGTTTTTTTTCTTATAGCAATGGCACGATACTAATGGCGCACCACCCCTCGGTGCGCCATAAGTACATCCATACTAATGGCGCACCTCACCGTGGTGCGCCATTAGTATTTTTTTTGATTTCTGCTCGAGCCAACAGGTTATCTTCCACCTGACTTGATCCACACCAAGTTCCCTCTACTAGCTCGACTGGTCAACAGCCAGTTCTCACACCAGGAGGTCCTGGGTTCGATTCCCAGGCTCCACAAATTTTTTTTATGCATTTAAAATGTTGTTTGATACTTATTTGTGTTTAAATATGTTCAAACTTGTTTAAATCATAACAGTAATATTTTTTTATAAGACAGTAATAATTTTTTAAAAAATATCATCAAACAGTAATGCCGGTGGAGCGGGGGAGGGTGCGCGGGGTGCGGGGGGTCGGCGGCGGCGGTTGAGTAGGGGAATCGAGGGTGCGGGGGGTCGGCGGCGAGGGGGACCGGATCTGGCGAGGTGGGATAGCGATCAAGATGGAGGGGGATCGAGATCGAGTGTCCATGAAATTTAAAAATATCCATGATAGTTCAAAAAGTGCCCATGAAATACAATCGAGAAATGAAGGCTACGATTTAAATACAATCGATCTTAGCTAGCTATCTGTTCACAATGTTCTTGCCCTTCTTTTTCGCAAATGGAGTTCTTCTGTGGAACGGACGTCCTTTAGGTAGGGTGGTCCTGCTTCTTCTTGTGGTGTATGCTGCTACTTCATCATCGTCGTCATGTTCGATCCTCAGGTCGCCGTACTTGATGAAGTCTTGCTCATTGGCTACTCCATCCATTCCGATGATCTTCCTTTTACCTCTCCTCACGACAACACGACTGGGCTTTGACGGGTCGGTAATGAAGAAGCATTGGTCCACTTGGGAAGCCAGTACCCATGGCTCATTTTTCGCGGTGACGTTTGCGCCCGCGGTCTTGGATTTGGCTTCGGGTATAACCATGGTGGTGAAATACCAGTCTTCTTTTAGGACGCTCTTGGCCCATCTGACACGGAACATCGGGACCTTCTCTCCAGCGTAGCTCAGCTCCCAGATCTCCTCGATCCTTTCGTAGTATCTGTCCTTGTCGTTACCGGTGTAGGATTCCATCGTTACCCCGGAGTTCTGATAACCATCACTCTTCATGTCCTTGGCCTCGGTGTAGAATGTGTAGCCGTTGATATCGTACGCCTCATAGGTCATTAGGTTGTGCTCGGCGCCCTGTGACAAGGCAAATATGAGTTGTTCTTCCGCGGAAGAATCCTCATGTAAAGGGTACGACAGAAGCTTCTGCTTGAACCAACGCGTGAAACATGAGTTGTGCTCTTTGAGTATATCTCCGTCCGTCCTCTGTTGGCCTCGGTCATTGTACGTCTTCTTAATAAAGGTTTTGTGCTCTACCACCCAAGGATCGACCACGTCTATGTGTTGTAGTGTGACTAGGTTTGCTCTTTCAAAGTCGGCGAGTCGACCCTCGAAGTCGACATGCATTTCGCGACGACCCTCACGGTGACCCCATCTAGTGAGCCTGCCGAGGTGCCTGTTGACGGCAGACCAACGGGGTTCTCGATGCCTAGATAATTCGTGCAGTAGGAGATGCACTCTTCGGTCAGAAAGCCCCTGGCTATGCTTCCCTCTGGACGTGACATGTTGCGAACGTATCCTTTGATGACACCATTCATCCTTTCGAACGGCATCATGCTGTGCAGGAACGTCGGCCCGAGTTGGATGATATCGTCCACGATATGGACCAGCAGATGCACCATAACGTCGAAGAATGCGGGCGGGAAGTACATCTCAAGCTCGCATAGTATCACCACGATCTCTTCCTGTAGCCTTCTGAGTTGCCTCACGCCAACAGACTTCCGAGAGATGACGTCGAAAAAGTTGCATAGGCCAAATAGGGTTTCACAGACATGTGCGTCCATGATCCCACGGATTGCAACTGGAAGTATCTGCGTCATCAGCACGTGACAGTCGTGAGACTTCATCCCGCTGAACTTCAGCTTCACTGGGTCTAGGTATCTGCTTATCTTCCCCGCGTAACCATAAGGAAGTTTTACTCCTACGAGGCAGGTGAAAAACTGCTCGATCTCCTCCTGACTTAGAGTGAAGCACGCGGGAGGGTAGTCATTTCCGGTCTTCTTGGCCTTCTTGCCTTTGCGACGACTTTCCGTGTCCTGCTTCGCCTCATCATCATCATCATCATCATCATGATCATCATATATAGCGTGAAGCTCCTGCCTGATGCCCATTGATTTCAAGTCTGCCCTTGCTTTCGGGCCATCTTTGGTCCTCTCTGGCATGTTGAGTAGGGTACCAAGCAGACTCTCGCACACGTTCTTCATGATATGCATGACATCAAGGCTGTGAGGCACACGGTGGATCTTCCAGTATGGCAAGTCCCAGAAAACAGACCTCATTTTCCATACCTTCAGCAGCGGCTCTGGCGCCTTTCGCTTCTTTCCCGGCTCTGGCGCCTTTTGCTTCTTTCCCGGCAGTGGGCAGTCTTTCCAATTTTTCAACAGCTCGTCTATTTCCTCGCCGCTCCTCGTACGCGGGCGTCCTCGGGGTTCGGTTTCACCATCGAACAGATCCTTGCGTTTTCTCCACGGGTCATCGTCGCGAAGCCACCTTCGATGTCCCATGAACACGGTTTTTGAAGACCCGGGATCTCTATCTAGCTGGCGATACGTTGTGTCATCCATGCACCTGACGCATCCAGAAAATCCGTGGACCACCTGCCCCGTGACATATCCGTAACCAAGATAGTCGTGCACCGTCGTGAGCAGCGCGGCTCTCATAGGGAAATATTCTTTCTCTGCGGCGTCCCACGTATTGGCTGGCGTTTTCCACAGCGTGTCAAGCTCCTCTTTCAGCAGCCCCAGATACAGATTGATGTCGTTCCCTGGTTGTTTCGGCCCTTCAATTAGCATACTCATGTGAATGTACTTCCTCTTCATGCACAACCAGGGGGGAAGGTTGTACATCCACACAAACACAGGCCAGGTGCTATGTGTGCTTCTCTGGCTGCCAAACGGATTGACTCCATCGGTGCTCGCGCCCAGCACGATGTTCCTTGGATCGTTCCCAAATTCTGGGTCTTTGAAGTTCATCGCTTGCCACTGGCTCGCATCCTTAGGGTGACTCAGCATCTTGTATTTTTTATCTATCTCCGGATCATTTGCGTCATCTTCTCGCTTCTTCTCCTCCCTATCCGCGTGCCAACGCAGGAGGTTTGCCACCTTAGGGTCCGCGAAATTCCGCTGCAGACGAGGAGTGATCAGAAAGTACCACACCACTTTTCGAGGAGCTTTCTTTGTCTTCTTGTATCGAGTGACGCCGCACACCGGACATATGGTAGACTCCGCGTGCTCGTCCCGATAAATGATGCAATTGTTCATGCACACATGGTATTTCACGTGCGGTAAATCCAGAGGACACATGATTTTCCTCGCCTCCTCCAAACTGGTCGGGCACTAGTTCCCCTTGGGAAGATGTTCGTGCCAGAATGACATGTTCTCGTCGAAGCATGCGTCGGTCATTTTGTGTTTTACCTTCATCTCCAGAGCCATGAGCGTTACTTTCAGGCGGGTATCCTCGGGCCTGCATCCTTCATACAATGGAGTAACTGCGTCTAACTCAAGTTGATCCATCTTGGCTTTCTCTCGGGCGGCAGCTCTTGCGTTATCCGTCTGCTTGAGAAGCAGCTCTTGAATATGAGGGTTCTGCACCCAGCCCATCGATGGTCCAGCGTCGTCTGCTCCGCCGGCATCATCATCTTCATGATCATGCCCGTCGTCTGCTCCGGCATCTTCCTCATCATCATGTCTTGCATCTTCTACATGATGACTATGTACAGCATCACCGTCGTGATCATCTCCTGGGGATTCTTCGTCTTCTCGCCCGCCCGAGCCACGGTGGTTGTCTTGCTGCCCTTCCTCATTTCTTGCCCGGCCCCCATGGACGACTTCGTAGTCATCTTCATCACCTTGCCACTGATAGCCATCCATGAAACCACGCAAGAGCAGGTGGTCCCGCACCTGCCCGGATTTCGGGTCCACAATAAGGCTCTTCAGCTTGCATCTTCGACATGGACATCTTATCTCCGTCTCGTTCTTTTGAAGCATCTCGGCCTTCGCGGACCTCAAAAACCTATTCATGATGCCTTCGGTCATCATGCGGACCATGGTCGCCTGCGGGGTAGAGCAAAACGATATTTTAGAACCAAGAAAAAATTTGGCATGACTTTCCCTAAAAATAGGACCAAAAAGAATGCTTAATGCCAAAATTCTCGCCGAAACGGAAATGAATCAACATTCCGGCAAAATATTGGCAACTATCGAATTTCAAATATCGGTACACCTCCAAACACAAACACATATGCAACACCACAAACATATGCAACACCAGAACATACATAGATCTAGCTAGGCCATAAAAAGTGCATGTGCACATTGTTGTAGGGAGAACAACATAAATATAGCTTCCCCCCTTACTTACCTATCAAAACAAGGTAATTTAACCACTTAAATTGAATGAATCTATGGTGGAAATGAGGTGAAAAAGAGGAGGCACCCGAGACAAGGAGGAGGTGGAGAGAATGAAGTGGGGAGAAAGTGAGTGTGGGTAGGAGAGGCTGTCCAAAATATCTTGTTGCTGCCCACTTACTAATGGCGCACCAACTCTAAATGCGCCATTAGTAATCCAGGTTACTAATGGCGCACCTCCTGGTGGTGCGCCATTAGTAGTTTTGCAAAAAAAAATACTAGTAATGGCGCATGGTGGAACAGTGCGCCATTAGTAGTTTTGCAAAAAAGGGAATAAAAAATATAATAAAAAAACAACATTAGTGGCGCACTTTCCGGCAGGTGCGCCATTACTAGTTACAACTAGTAATGGCGCACTGTGTCTGGATGCGCCATTAGTATGTTTGGACAGGCGCACTAGTTAAATTTTTTTTGATACTAATGGCACACCCGGGGCCAGGTGCGCCATTAGTAGTTTCAACTCTAATGGCGTATCGGAAGGTGGTGCGCCATTAGTATATACTAATGGCGCACCAGTTGTCTGGTGCGCCATTAGTGTCAATCCCATCTATAGCCCTTTTTCTAGTAGTGACATGGCTTCATTGACTTACTGCACCTGCGTTTGCGTGAATGACACATGGGCCCAACAGGTGGGTGGCCCACCTGTCATACAGCCAAAGGCAGGTGCAATAGGGGGCCGAGGAGTAGATGGCCAACACACACGTGAATGCAACATAGTCTGCACTTCCAATATAAAGGCTTCCCGCCAGTCCAATCTACGAAATCCTACGCACCTATGCACCCTAACCAAGGGCAAGAGTGATCACTCCAATCACAAGATCAGTTGACTAGAAGCTAGACCCATGGAGGCGATGAGCGTGAGCATCAGCCGGCTATGCCAGATGGTCCACGACGCCGGCCTGCGGCCCAGCACCGAGGAACGTCTCTAGGTCATGCTTGAGGCTGCCAGGGCAAGAGGCCGCTTGGACGATAGCTTCATCTCCTTGTTCAACGAGGTCCTTGTCAGCTTCCTCGACAAGTTCACCGTCTTTAAGAAGCTCATGGACGACCTTGACATACGTCCGGCCCACACGCCCAGGAACTGCGATGTTGATACGTCTAAAGTGTATCTATAATTTATGAAGTATTCATGCCATGTTTACAACAATTTGATATGGTTTTGGTATGATTTGCATGGAACTAACCCGGACTGACGCTGTTTTCAGCAGAACTACTGTGGTGTTGTTTCTTTGTGCAAAAATAAAAGTTCTTGGAATTGGCCGAAACTTTTTGATGATTTTTTTGGAACAAAAGAGACCCCCGAAGCTTTGTGGGAGGGCCAGAAGAGCCACGAGGAGGGCACAACCCACTAGGGCACGCCTGGTGGGCCATCCGTGTGCCGGTGGGTTGTGCTCACCTTGAGGCCCATCTTAGCGTGAAACCAACACCAAAAAATCCTATAAATAGAGAAACCATCGGGGGTTAACCTAGATCAGAAGTTCCACCACCGCAGGGCTCCGTAGCCACCGAAAATCAATCTAGACCCGTTCCGGCACCCTGTGGGAGGGGGGAATCATCTCCGGTGGCCATCTTCATCATCCCGGCGGCCACCACGATGAGGAGGGAGTAGTTCACCCTTGTTGCTGAGGGTTTGTACTAGTAGCTATGTGATTAATCTCCCTCTCTCGTGATCTATATCATGGGCTTTGTTAATATAGTCGGATCATATGGTGTTCTCCCCTCTCTATCTTGGTGTGATGAATTAAGTTTTTCCCTTTGAGATTTCGTGGTTATCGGATTGAATATTTTTCTGTATTTGAGAACACTTGATATATGTCTTGCAATTGAATACTCGTGGTGACAATGGGGTATTGTATTGATTCACTTGATATATGTTTTGGCACTCAACTTGCGGATTCCCGCTATGACATTGGGGTAATCCATGCATAGGGGTTGATGCACATTCTTGTCCTTATTTCTCCGATAGAAATCTTGGGGCACTCTTGTAGTTCTTTGTGTGGATTGAGTATTAAGAATATGAATATTCTTTGGTGTTATTCTAGTATGAACTCTAGGATAGATCGAACGGAAAAAATAGCTTTGCGTTATTTTAGTACGAACTCTTGAATAGATCGAACAGAAAGAATAGCTTTGAGGTTGTTTAGTACCCTACAAACAATTCCTATCTTTTGTTCTCCACTAATAGGAACTCAGGAGTGATTCTTCATTACACTTTGAGGGATAATCATATGATCCAACTATGTTAGCATTGTTGAGAGATTGCACTAGCGAAAGTACGGACCCTAGGCCTTGTTTTTAAGCATTGCAATACCATTTTTATGCCCGTTTACTATTCGCTACCTTGCTGTTTTTATTTATTCAGATTATCAAAATATATTTCTACCACCTGTATTACACTTTTATCACCATCTCTTTGCCAAACTAGTGCACCTATACAATTTTCCATTGTATTGGGTGTGTTGGGGACACAAGAGATTTCTTGTATTTGGTTGCAGGGCCATTTGAGAAAGACCATCTTCATCCTACACCTCTCACGGAATGATAAACCTTAGGTCATCCACTTGAGGGAAAATTTCTATTGTCCTACAGAACACTCCGCTTGGAGGCCCAACACGTGTCTACAAGAATAAAGTTGAGCAGTAGACATCAAGCTATTTTCTGGTGCCGTTGCTAGGGAGGTGAGTGCTTGAAGGTATATCTTTAGATCTTGCAATTGAATCTTTTAGTTTCTTGTTTTATCACTAGTCTGGTTTATAAAAGAAACTACATAAAAAATGGGATTGAGGTTGCATCATATTATTGATCATCTTTATAATATCTTTCTTGAAAATGATGGTTCGGAAAATTGTGCTCAATTATTAGAAGAAGAAGTCAATAAAATAATTGGCACAAAATATTTGAATGATGAGCATGATCGCAATGTTGTTAGTATGAATTATTCGAATATCCATGATTCTAATGATATTCAAAGCCATAAGCTTGGGGATGCTATATTTGATGAATATGATATTTTTAGTCCCCCAAGTTTTGATGAGAAAATTTATTATCATGATTGCATGCCTCCTATTTATGATGATTATATTGATGAAAGTGGATTTGGAGAGGTCGTGACTTTATTTAATGATGAATCCACTATTTTGGAGGCGGTTGCAATTGATTGTGACAATAAAGTTCCTTTATATGATGATTATGCTGATGACATGTATGTTATAAAGAATAATGATAACCATGAAACTTGCCATAATGATTTTAATTTTCAGTCCCATGATAGTTTTTTTGTTGAGTTTGCTCCCACTGCTATTCATGAGAATAAATTTGCTTATGTGGAGAGTAAGAAAATTTCTATGCTTATGCATCATGAAAAGAGTGCTTTATGTGATAGTTATATTTTTGATTTCATTCATGATGTTACTGAAAATTATTATGAGGGAGGAACATATGCTTGTAGGTATTGCAATAATATCAAGTCTCCTCTCCATGTGTTGGAAATTTTGAAGTTTTGTTTGTTTTGCCTTCCTATGCTAGTATACATGTTGTTGTTTGAAAACAAAAAGTTTACGTTGTTGCAAAAATTCCCTAGAAAAGTCAGAATGTGATAAAATGTTGAAACTTTTTGCAAAATGAGATAAATTTTATACAGTGTGGTAAATTTTCATAATGTTTGGAGTTAAGGAAGTATTGATACTCTTGCATTCTTTACAGACTGTACTGTTTTGGCGGATTGCTGTTATGTTTGCATTGTTTGCATATGTTTGCTTGTTTAATCATTCTATTTGAGGATAGGAGTATTAAATATGCAGAGGCATTTAGTATGCAATGTTGAATAATAATTTTAGTGATTTTCTAAAGTAGGTAATGATAAAGTTTTTGCATTGGTTTATACTAACTTATCTCACAAGTTCTTGTTGAGTTTTGTGTGGATGAAGTTTTTGAGATTTAGGAAAACCTTGACATGAGAGGAATTAAGGAGAAACAGAAGCTCAAGCTTGGGGATTCCCAAGGCACCCCAAGATAATATTTCAAGAAGTATCAAGCATCTAAGCTTGGGGATTCCTCGCTAGGCATCCCACCTTTCTTCTTCAACAGTTATCGGTTAGTATCGGTTGAACCTAAGTTTCTGCTTCTTCACATGATGGGTGCTATCCTTGGATTGTCATTTTATTTTGTTTTTCTTACTGTTTTAATAAAGTACTTAGATCTGAAAGTTTTTAAATAAAATAGAGTCCTCAAATAATTGCCAGGGAGTCTAAGTAAGTGGCATTCACATCGTCAACGAAGCTCTTTTCTATGTCATTTACTCTTGTGCTTCACTTATATCCTATGAGTAAATTGTTGAATAAATTGAAAGTCATGAAGTTGAAATCATATTGTGCCTAGTGGTAGCTTGACGTTGGGTTTAGAAAGTGAAATATTTTGAGGCTTCACAATCACAATATTGGTCATACAAGCAATTCACGAATAATTAGTATGAGGAAGAGAACTTTCACATGCAAATACATTATCATGGAAATCTTTTGCGATTGTGAGCCCCCATCAAAATATTAAATGCCAAATTTGTTGACATTGTACAAGGAAGACAACATAATGATTTATGTTTGTTCATATTCACAATGAAGTTATATTGTCATAGATCCTTCAACATGCGGTGCTTGCCCCCCATCTTTGCTAGCCAAAAATTCCGCGCCAAGTAGAGATACTACTTGTGCATCCAAAAATCCTTAAACCCAAATCTTATTTCAAGAGTCCACCATACCTACCTATATGCGGTGTTCTTTTGCCGTTCTATGCAAATTTGTATGTGCCATCTCTAATTTTCAAAATAAATTTCTCTTTTGTGTGCTCATACCGCTCGCGAGGCAGTGAGGGGTGGCCTATATTTTCCATGCTAGATGTGTTATTCTCACGATGGGTGTTTATTCAGTTGTCATTGCACGAGAGTAAGGCAAAGGTATTAGGGATGCCCAGTCCCGAAATGAAAAATGAATTTACTTTATGTTGTCAAATAATAAATTCCTTGGAAAGTGTTGGTATGGAGGGCACCCATGGATACGGCTAGCCATGGAAAGTGAAAGTATGATGTAAAAAGGAATAAACTTTATTTTTCTGTTTGGGAACCGCCTATGATATATCTAGCATGGAAAGTGTTGGGAGCTCTAAGTCATTTTCGTTGGTGGGAAAAGTATGCCTCTCAAATGTCACAGCCCTAGAATTGGTTGCAGATAGTTGCATTAGTGAGCATCATGCATCCTGTTATTTTCAAGAAACTTGAAATGAAGAAATTGAAAGCCTCAGAAATCATTTTAAAAGAAGGGCAAGAACCCTTTAAATTGCATTCATTGTTTCCAAAATGACTTCATAAATGTTTGATAATTTTGGCAAGGCTTTGAGACCAAACCAAAAATAGTGAACATTTTTGACGGAATTATTTTGGGACTTTGAAATTAAATCAATAAGTATTTGAGTTTTGGATTATATTCATTTTTTATAGAATATAATTCAAAAGGCCCTGGAATTATTTATGTGCCTCTGGAGAAGTCCATAATGGCAAATTAAAAATATTCAGAAGGTTTTGCCCTGTTTTGAATTTATTTTGAATTTTGAATCAGTGGCAAAATGAATAAATAAAAATAAAACAAAACAGAAATAAAACAGAGCAGAGGCCTACCTAGAGCCCACTCACCTGTGGCCTGGCACTGTTGCTGGCGGCCAAGCCCACCAGGCAACATGCCAGTCATCCCCTTCCTCCCGCCAGTGTGCACTGTGCGTGGCGCACGCACAGGAGGCGAGGGCCACCTCCTGCTTGCCACCTCCCGAGCGTCCCCGTGCCCATCCGCGTCGCCTGGGAGGTGCCCCGCATCCCCCTCTGCCTTTCCCCTTAGCCTGGAGCTCTCTCCCTCTCCTCTAGCCCCTCCCTGAGGATGCCCGAGAGCGCTCCGTCGCCGCCGTTCACTGCCACCGCGTCCACCGAGCTCCCCTCCTCCTCTACTTTGTCCAACAGGCTCGCCTCAATGCCGTGGATCACCAAGACGAAGCACACGCTCGCGGGATGCCTGAAACGTCGCCATTGAGCTCATCATCGTCTTCTGCCCCGACGATCGCCGCCCTTTGATTCGCCGCCTCCGACGCTTCCCCGACCCCGCTGGGCTTCTCTGTGAGTCCTCTGTGAGCTGCTCTTCCGTTCGCCCCTTTCCCCGTTGCCTCGCACATCCCCTAGCGCTAGCGCCGCCATGCCTGAAGCTCACCGCCGCCCAGCCATGTCGCCGCCGTGGCCACCATCTCCTCGAGCCGCAACCAAGCACACCACCGTGCTCAGAGCAATGCCAGAAGCCCAAAACCCACACCCACTGTTCCTGCCGTCTACCGCATCCCCGTGTTCGTCCTGGCCGAACTCCGGCCGCCGCCTTTGTGCTCGTCGTCGTCGTTTCCAGCGACCCCGAGGCCTCCCGATCGCTCTGCTAGACGCGGTCGAGCGCGGGCTACCTTCTGGTGGTCTCCGCGAGTCCAGCTTCGGCTCGTAGCGCAAATCCAGCGAGTTGCCGCCGTGGTTTTGGTCGCCGTCGGCCGAACTCCGGCGACAACCGACGTGGCCATCATTAGCACTAATCCCTGCCAGCTAACCACCCCACAACCACTGACAGTGGGCCCCGCGTCGAGTCAAAGCACGAGTCAATGCGGGATTAGTGCCTTTGTCACTGACCAGTGGGCCCGACAGGTTAGGTTTGACCTGGACCGGGTTAGTTGACCTGCTGACATCACTGTTGACCTTGCTGACGCCATAAAGCTTTTCTGGCATTTTCAATAACCAAGAAATTCCAAAAAATAGTTAAAACTTCAAAAAATCATAGAAAATAATCTATAACTCCAATGGAAATAATTTATATATGAAAAATGATCAGAAAAATCCAAAGAATCTGTTTATGCCATGTTCATGCATGTTTGAGCAAGTTAACTCGACTGATTAGGATAAAACATGATTAAGGTAAATTTGAAAAATAGGTTTGGAGTTGGAATTTGATGTAGTTTGAATTCCACTTCAATTAAAATGACTTGCTATTGCATTAGCTCAATTCAGTACCTTAATATGTCATATCATTCATTTGCTTGTGCATTGCATTAATTCAATGTTGTTTATGTTCCTTTGCCGGTAATTGTCCCCTCTCAGTAGACGTGTTTCGACAATGAGTTCGATGACACCGATGAAGAGTTATACTATCTTCAGAAGTGCCAGGCAAGCAACCCCCCCCCTTGTTCATTCCGATACAATCCCACTCTCTCGCTCCTGCTCTCTTTTACTGCATTAGGATAACAACGATTCAACTGTTACGTGTTGCGGTAGTTGAACCCCTTTCCTCTGCATGACCTGTCATTGCCACAGTAAATAGATGAAACCCACTAGCATGAGTAGGAGTTATTTGAGCCCTGATGTGCCTACTCATTCATGCTTGTTTGTCATGCCTGCTATTGCTTAGAGTTGTGTTAGGTCTGATTCATCGGGGATGAATTGGAAAGCTGTGAACATGTCCTACTTTGTGTGAGCAAAGTGTGTTGAACACGATTTGGTAAAGGTATCGATGAGAGGCCATGTAGGAGTATGTGGTGGGTTGTTTCATTGGAACCGTCCTTAAGCACCGAGATCTGTATGTGTAATTTAAGAACCAGCTACTACCATGCATTGGGCTCGAAACCAATGGACCCTCTCGCCTTCTTAACCACCCTAGTTCTCTGTCCAGGAGTTGCAACTAGTTTTTGGTGTTTATAGGGTATGTGTTGGCGGCCGTGCGTAGCGCTGACCCTAGGGGTGGGCTATGATGCGGTAGATACACCATGGCACGGTGTACCGAGTCGCCTGTTTGGTGTCTCGGGAACCCTATACACATCGTTCGGGGCCATATGTGGAAACCTCGACCGGACTCCCTGCGGATGGAACCTGGATAGGCGATAAACCTGGACTAGAGACTTGAGTGTTTAGGTAGTCCGTGGTCGACACCCTCGTTGGGCTTCCGCTTGAAGGTTGCCGAGTACATGTCGTGTAAACAGCGGTAAGTGGTGAGAGCGTGTATGAAGAAGTACACCCCTGCAGGGTTAACATCATCTATTCGAATAGCCGCGTCCGCGGTACAGGACTACTTGATTGCCTATACAGTTCATAGATAACTTGAAGTGGATACTCTAAAACTCACAAGATAAGTGTGAGTGCTATGGATGGCCTTCTCGTAGGGAGACGGGAGGGGATCCATAGTGGTGTATTGAATGGTGAATATGTGGACTCGTGTGCGCCACCTCAAAAGAGTTGCTTGCAGTCGTAGTTCAGGTTAGCCACTGAGTCAAAGCAGGCTTGCTGCAGTTAAACTCCACCACCCCCTTGTTTATACCGATGCATATGTAGTTAGTTCTGATGTAAGTCTTGCTGAGTACATTTGTACTCACATTTGCTTAATTTATGTTTTGCAGAGAGACGTCAGTCTCGCTAGTAGTTCCGTGTGGACTTTGACACTTAGCTTGCTACCTCAGCTACGATCTTGTGCCCTTGGCAGGGTCTTGTAGATAGTCAGGCTTCTCAGCCTTCTTAATTTGTAGTTGTCTGTACTCAGACAGGTTAAGCTTCCGCATGTGCTTGTTGCTTGTATGCTCTGTATGTTGGGTCATGAGACCCATGCTTGTAATACTTGGCTCCTCGGAGCCTAATGAATAAATACTTTGAGTCGTAGATTGAAATGCTTGGTATGTTTGGGATCCGACAACCTAGTTGTTTATCCTTGGTAGCCTCTCTTATGGGGAAATGTAGTCTTGTGCTTCCATGAGCCATAGTAGTCCGCTACAGCCCGGTTCACCGGAGTCCTGCTAGCCCAGCACTACTGCTCCGAAACACTTGACTGGCCGGCATGTGATTCACTTCGTTCATGTGTCTGTCCCTTCGGGAAAATGTCACGCGGTGACATCCGGAGTCCCGACTAGCCTGCTACAGCCCGGGTTCCTGGAGTCCTGTTAGCCCAGTGCTACAGCCCGGATTCACACGCTGCTGACCAACATGCTCGATGTTGATTCATGTATGCCTGTCCCTGTAAGTTGGTGCCACTTTCGGTTCAGGACTAGTCATGTCGGCCCGGTTTCTCTATCATATGGATGCTAGCGGCACTATCATATACGTGAGCCAAAAGGCGCAAACGGTCCCAGGCCATGGTAAGGCGACACCCGTGGGAATACCGTGCGTGAGGCCCAAAGTGATATGAGGTGTTACAGGCTAGATCGGTGTGATTTAGAATCGGGGTCCTGACAGTGTTGGTATCAGAGCCTGACTGCCTGTAGGATTACCAAGCCAACTGGTCGAAGTTGAGTCTAGAAATGCTTTAGTTATGTAAGGGAATTGATTGTGGAAGGGAACGTAAGGCTCTTTTTACTCCTTATACCTTATGACCTTCTGATCTGAGTCAACTCTTCTTTTCTACGGGAATTAAGAACTAGGCCTTCTCATCTATCTATCAGGATGATGTGTTACTAATCCATAGACTTATAGAATTGGTAGTTTCAAGCCTCAGTTCCGTTCCTACTACTTCCGTATGTTGACAGTTGATCTCGGAACCTTGATATTCTGATGTTGAGTGGTTATTCCACCATTTTGTAGGATGTCTCAAATCTTTTTGAGCATTTACAGCCGTTATGATGTCCAAGTCATCCCAGGTTTCTAGATAGTCTGATGCATTTGCAAATTTCTTCTTTCCGTTCCCGATGTCCCTTTGGGCCAGTTCAACCACACTAATCGATGAGTTGAGGTACTCTATTGCCTCGACATATATGTAGGAGCTATTATTATGACCCTAGTTGTCTTAGAGAACCTCTCAATAATCTAGCAATGCTTTGTATCCCAGTGTGATGATTCTGGCCATCATTCTTGAAAGCATCCGGTGATGCCATTTAGTTAGTAGGTATTCTATTCCTAGGTACTTGACCCAAGATTCACTCTACTTACCTCGTGTTGATAGTGTTGCTTGTACCTTTAGGATATTAGTAACCTTGCGATAGTCCTCGAGGTCCGTTGTATTTCCTTCCTCCAAATACCATGAACTGGTTATGGAAGAAGTTATTTGAACCAAAGGATCACAATCAGAGTACTCTTGAGAAGTTCTCCATTCATAATTGTGACTCTGCCAGTCCTACCTCTCTGCATGGGTTATCCGGAAGAAACATGTTGAACTTGGTTCGACATACTAATCTATGCATCCACAACTCAGAAAGTTATATGTTGCTTGAGTTGACCCTCCTCAGTTGTATTCCGACCCTAGTCTATCAATTGATAGTCAGGAATGGTTGTGCATTCGTGTTCATTGATGCCTATTATTCTTGTGGTCCGTCAAGCCATTCTAGTTCAGAATGACTAGGAGAAACAAACTCCTGTACCTCATCCATTTCTAGGATTGGGTCAAAGTAGTTGTATCCCGCAGATCAAAATGGCAATTCAACTTTTGTTCTGTTCTATTCTGAAGTATTACCATCTTATGCCAAGATTGTCATGAGAATTGCACCACCTCTTATGAATTCTTGACATAGTGATACTTCCCGCCATCATTATTCATTCCTCGGGTCGTGTTGTCGCAATCGGAATGCCGACTAATGAATCGTGATGTATGAAATCTATACTCCTAGCAACCGTGTTGCCCGATAGTTAATGGACAACTTTCTCTTTCTTAGCGTGTTGGTTATTAAATCATCATCCTAAGATTGATCGTGCTACCTATGTCCATATTTCTAGTGCACACTTCGGTCAATGAGTTAGGATTATTAATCCCTAGCTCTTTTGATCCTATCTTCTTGCTCTGAAAGGTAAGATTGTTCTCGAGCTTATTAACATATCGGTGGTTCGTGAATTTTCGAATATCTTCTCGAAAGTATTACCAGGTTGTTCCCTGACCGCTATGTTGAGTTCGTGATCATGTTGGTTTTTTGCTAAACAAACCATCCTCCAAGAATCTGTGTTGGATACCCTGAGCTAGTTGGTTAAGCCAAACAACAACTTGGAGAGTTGGAAGATAAAGCTTGTCTGACTTAGTTCATATTGAGGGATATCGTTGTGTGTGTGTGTGTGTGTTGAAGAAATATGATATCTCCATCAATTGGTCCTTGTGATCAGTTGTTGGATCTATTGCCTTGTCAAAACTTTGACTTGAGTATGGGCTATCGTCAACTCAAATCAGAACCAACGATGATCGTAATGTTGTCTTACTCGTGGTTGATTCCTCGAGCATACACCATTACATCTTTTGGTCTGACCAATACTATCACATTGTTCACATAATGGTGGAAGTCCAGTGATATGGAAATTCCGATGAGGTGCTGTTGAGCCCATCAGCAGCATCTTGTCTCCCCCATGATTCGTGTTAAGCATTAAGCTAGTGTTGGAAACTTTGTAAACAATGCCTTCATGTTCCGTTCATGAAGCATATGTTTGGATCAAAGTAGCGACTTCCTCTAAGTTCATGTGCAATCGATGCAAGTTGCCGCCGTGAATTCGAGAAAGTTTGTTTTGCTTCCTCTGGAATCATCCCAAGTCAGTCATGCATATATGCGAAGTATATTGTGGTTTGGAGACTTGCAACCTTCATTCTATATGTATCCCTAGCACACCAAGCCACTAATTGATTTGTTCAAGGAGAAGAAGTTCCTTCATAAGAGCTAATCATATGACTTACGCAAGGACTTTGTTATCCCCGATGATGGTTCCCAACTAGAACACGGTAGTGTTTTATTATAAGACTTCCACGTGATCATGCTTGTCTTGGACATCATGTTCACATGTATGTAGCAGAATCAGCTCATGTTTTGGAGCTTGCTATCGTAGTTCATTCCCCGAGAATCTCGTAATGCCATCTCGTCGGTTTGTGTTGCAAACTTTCATTTTCTTCTAGACTCGATGAGTCTGGAATATCCTGAAACCAACCAGATCTGAATCTCAGGCAGATGTGATGGTTGGAACGTTTCCCAAGAGCTATAATATTGGTCTCCCTGTAACCGGTAGAGTGGATGTCGTGGCCAACACACCCAATCAAAAGACCTATTATTGGAGTATCTTGCTTGAAGAAGTTGGCCACCTCCCCATAAGGACCTCGCAAGATTTACTCCCGTAGCTATTCCTTATGGATTCTTAAGCTCCCGAAGTCCGACCTTTTATTTGATGTTCTAGATACCAAACCATGTCAATAAATGGGTTATGCTAGCACATCAAGGAGAACATTAGAAGAGGAGTGCTAAATGTCTCTCGGTCGATCATCCAGATTTTGATCCCTTGGCCTTGCTAAGGTGAAATCTGAGAAAGTGTTATCTTTCTTTGCATCCGCATCCTCCACCATTATTCATCATGGTAGTATGTTGTGTTGCCAGGATCCTTGACATGGATATTGGTAAAACTTGTTGAATATGGGAATGCTCAAGTTCTTGAGAGCTCGCGAAATCACTAGGATTTATCGTGGGCATTAATTGGGATCTGCTTTCAGTTTCCTCGGTTATGCTATAACCTTTCCGATAGTGGAATCTCTCTCTACTGTTAGGTCTCTCCCTAGTTACTAGAATCATTCCCAACATTAGCATTTTGTTCCTAGCTTGCACTGCCATTGTGCCAATCGACCATGGACTACCATTCTCGTTAATTTCTGGTCGGGATCATCTTCAAAAGTGGTCCTACCATGGGTCCCATCCATTTCCGATGATAAGCAAAAATCATCCATTGCATTGTCTTCAAAAAGGTAGTCCACATCATCCATTCTAGTCTGGGTATGCCATCCCTTCTTACTTCGCCAAATGATTGTTGTTATTGCCTTAAGATGGTATAGAGAGTTACAATGATCGATGGATCAAACGTAATTCTTTTGCCACTTAAGGGAGTAATTCTACGAGTCACCTCCTTTAAGGTGCCCCATTATGGGATCATGGTAATTGTTTCCTCGCTACCTTGAAACCCTCGTCGAATTGTTTCTCCATCCCTTTGGATTTATGTTTCGAATCTCAGCTCGAGAGATGTTTCTACGTCTCATTTCGTGAGTTGATCTTGTGATCATTAGGATGCTCCATCCATGTAGACATGTCTCGCTCTTTTGTCCTTGTGTTGGATGAAGATCTCAAAAGCAAAGATGTCAAGATCGACTTGAGTTATCAAATCAACCTCCTCGAGAAAGACATCTAGATCGTGAAGAATATGTTAGCTTGTGTCCCTCTGTCTTCTTACCTCACGACTAGAATCTCAGGACGAGATTCTTGTTTAGTGGGGGTGAGTTGTCACAGCCCTAGAATTGGTTGCAGATAGTTGCATCAGTGAGCATCATGCATCCTGTTATTTTCAACAAACTTGAAATGAGGAAATTGAAAGCCTCAGAAATCATTTTAAAAGAAGGGCAACAACCCTTTAAATTGCATTCAGTGTTTCCAAAATGACTTCATAAATGTTTGATAATTTTGGCAAGGCTTTGAGACCAAACCAAAAATAGTGAACATTTTTGAAGGAATTATTTTGGGACTTTGAAATTAAATCAATAAGTATTTGAGTTTTGGATTATATTCATTTTTTATAGAATATAATTCAAAAGGCCTTGGAATTATTTATGTACCTCTAGAAAAGTCCATAATGGCAACATAAAAATATTCAGAAGGTTTTGCCCTGTTTTGAATTTATTTTGAATTTTGAATCAGTGGCAAAATGAATAAATAAAAACAAAACAAAACAGAAATAAAACAGAGCAGAGGCCTACCTAGAGCCCACTCACCTGTGGCCTGGCACTGTTAATGGCGGCCCAGCCCACCAGGCAACCTGCGAGTCATCCCCTTCCTCCCGCCAGTGTGTAGTGTGCGTGGCTCACGCACAGGAGGCGAGGGCCACCTCCTCCTTGCCACCTCCCGAGCGACCCCGTGCCCATCCGCGTCGCCTGGGAGGTGCCCTGCATCCCCCTCTGCCTTTCCCCTCACCCTGGAACTCTCTCCCTCTCCTCTAGCCCCCTCTCTGAGGACGCCCGAGAGCGCTCCGTCGCCGCCGTTCACTGCCACCGCATCCACCGAGCTCCCCTCGTCCTCTACTTTATCCAACGGGCTCGCCTCGATGCCGTGGATCACCAAGACGAAGCACGCGCTCGCGGGATGCCTGAAACATCGCCATTGAGCTCATCATCGTCCTCTGCCTCGACGATCACCGCCCTTCGATTCGCCGCCTCCGACGCTTCCCCGACTCGCTGGGCTTCTCTGCGAGTCCTCTGTGAGCTTCTCTTCCGTTCGCCCCTTTCCCCGTTGCCTCGCACGTCCCCTAGCGCTAGCGCCGCTGTGCCCGAAGCTCACCGCCACCCAGCCATGTCGCCGCCGTGGCCACCGTCACCTTGAGCCGCAACCAAGCCAACCACCGTGCTCAGAGCAAGGCCAGAAGCCCAAAACCCACACCCACTTCTCCTGCCGTCCACCGCATCCCCGTGTTCGTTGTGGCCGAACTCCGGCCGCCGCCTCTATGCTCGTCGTTGTCATTTCTAGCGACCCCGAGGCCTCCCGATCGCTCTGCTAGACGCGGTCGAGCGCGGGCTACCTTCTGGTGGTCTCCGCGCGTCCAGCCACCACCCGTAGCGCAAATCCGGCGAGTTGCCGCCGTGGTTTTGGTCGCCGTCGGCCGAACTCCGGCGACTGCCGATGTGGCCATGATTAGCACTAATCCCTGCCAGCTAACCACCCCACAGCCACTGACAGTGGGCCCCGCGTCGAGTCAAAGCACGAGTCAACGCGGGATTAGTGCCTCTGTCACTGACCAGTGGGCCCGACAGGTCAGGTTTGACCTGGACCGGGTCAGTTGACCTGCTGATGTCACTGTTGACCTTGCTGACGCCATAAAGCTTTTCTGGCATTTTCAATAACCAGGAAATTCCAGAAAATAGTTAAAACTTCAAAAAATCATAGAAAATAATCTATAACTCCAATGGAAATAATTTATATATGAAAAATGATCAGAAAAATCCAAAGAATTTGTTTATGCCATGTTCATGCATGTTTGAGCAAGTTAACTCCGCTGATTAGGATAAAACATGATTAAGTTAAATTTGAAAACTAGGTTTGGAGTTGGAATTTGATGTAGTTTGAATTCCACTTCAATTAAAATGACTTGTTGTTGCATTAGCTCAATTCAGTACCTTAATATGTCATATCATTCATTTGCTTGTGCATTGCATTAATTGAATGTTGTTTATGTTCCTTTGCCAGTAATTGTCCCCTCTCAGTAGACGTGTTTCGACAATGAGTTCGATGACACCGGTGAAGAGTTATACTATCTTCAGAAGTGCCAGGCAAGCAAAACCCCCTTGTTCATTCCAATACAATCCCACTCTCTCGCTCCTGCTCTCTTTTACTGCATTAGGACAACAACGATTCGACTGTTACATGCTGCGGTAGTTGAACCCCTTTCCTCTGCATGACCTGTCATTGCCACAGTAAATAGATGAAACCCACTAGCATGAGTAGGAGTAGTTTGAGCCCTGATGTGCCTACTCATTCATGCTTGTTTGTTATGCCTGCTATTGCTTAGAATTGTGTCAGGTCTGATTCACTAGGGATTAATTGGAAAACTGTGAACATGTCCTACTGTGTGTGAGCTAAGTGTGTTGAGCACGATTTGGTAAAGGTATCGACGAGAGGCCATGTAGGAGTACATGGTGGGTTGTTTCATTGGAACCGTCCTTAAGCACCGAGATCTGTATGTGTGATTTAAGAACCAGCTACTACCATGCATTGGGCCCGAAACCAATGGACCCTCTCGGCTTCTTAACCACCCTAGTTCTCTGTCCAGGAGTTGCAACTAGTTTTTGGTGTTTATAGGATATGTGTTGGCGGCCGTGCGTAGCGCTGACCCTAGGGGTGGGCTATGATGTGGTAGATACACCGTGGCATGGTGTACCGAGTCGCCCGTTTGGTGTCTCGGGAACTCTGTACACATTGTTCGGGGCCGTATGTGGAAACCTCGGCCGGACTCCCTGCGGATGGAACCTGGATAGGCGATAAATCTGGACTAGAGACTTGAGTGTTTAGGTAGGCCGTGGCCGACACCCTCGTTGGGCTTCCGCTTGAAGGTTTCCGAGTACATGTCATTTAAACCGCGGTAAGTGGTGAGAGCGTGTATGCAGAAGTACACCCCTGCAGGGTTAACATCATCTATTCGAATAGCTGCGTCCGCGGTAAAGGACTACTTGGTTGCCTATATAGTTCATAGATAACTTGAAGTGGATACTCTAAAACTCGCAAGATAAGTGTGAGTGCTATGGATGGCCTTCTTGTAGGGAGACGGGAGGGGATCCATAGTGGTGTATTGAATGGTGAATATGTGGACTCGTGTGCGCCACCTCAAAAGAGTTGCTTGTAGTCGTAGTTCAGGTTAGCCATTGAGTCAAAGCTGGCTTGCTGTAGTGAAACTCCACCACCCCCTTGTTGATACCGATGCATATGTAGTTAGTTCGGATGTAAGTCTTGCTGAGTACATTTATACTCACGTTTGCTTAATGTATGTTTTGCAGAGAGACGTCAGTCTCAGTAGTAGTTCCGTTTGGACTTCGACGTTTAGCTTGCTACGTCAGCTACGATCTTGTGCCCTTGGCAGGGTCTTGTAGATAGTCAGGCTTCTCAGCCTTCTTCATTTGTAGTTGTCTGTACTCAGACAGGTTAAGCTTCCGCATGTGCTTGTTGCTTGTATGCTCTGTATGTTGGGTCATGAGATCCATGCTTGTCATACTTGGCTCCTCGGAGCCTAATGAATAAATACTTTGAGTCGTAGAGTTTTGTTGTGATGCCATATTGTATTTACACATATCGAGCATATTGTGTGTATGATTCAAATGCTTGGTATGTGTGGGATCTGACAACCTAGTTGTTTATCCTTGGTAGCTTCTCTTATGGGGAAATGTAGTCTTGTGCTTCCATGAGCCATAGTAGTCCGCTATAGCCCGGTTCACCGGAGTCCTGCTAGCCCAGCACTACTGCGCCGGAACACTTGACAGGCCAGCATGTGATTCACTTTGTTCCCGTGTCTGTCGCTTCGGGGAAATGTCACGCGGTGACATCTGGAGTCCTGCCTAGCCTGCTACATCCCGGGTTCCCGGAGTCCTGTTAGCCCCGTGCTACAGCCCGGATTCGCACGCTGCTGACCGACATGCTCGATGTTGATTCATGTATGCCTGTCCCCATAAGTTCGTGCCACTTTGGGTTCATGACTAGTCATGTCGGCACAGGTTCTCTGTCATATGGATGCTAGCGACACTATCATATACATGAGCCAAAAGGCGCAAACGGTCCCGGGCCATGGTAAGGTGACACCCATGGGAATACCGTGCGTGAGGCCGC
Source organism: Triticum urartu (assembly GCF_056163025.1). Classification (NCBI taxonomy): domain Eukaryota; kingdom Viridiplantae; phylum Streptophyta; class Magnoliopsida; order Poales; family Poaceae; genus Triticum; species Triticum urartu. The sequence goes on from NC_141876.1 coordinate 448,342,865, forward strand.
AAAGTGATATGAGGTGTTACAGGCTAGATCGGTGTGACTTAGAATCGGGGTCCTGACATCAAAATGGTTTTATCTCTCAATTTTCGCTTTGAGCTCTGGCACCTCTACAAATCTCTACTTCCCTCTGCAAGGGGCCTATCTTTTACTTTTCAGTATTTACTTTTATGCAAAGAGTCAATGTTTTTCTCTCTATTCCTTTTTATTTTTCTCTTTTGGCAAGCATCATGTGGTGAGGAAAGATCTAGGCACATATATCCAGTTGAATATGGGTAGCCTGAGTTATTATTGTTGACATCACCCTTGAGGTGAATACGTTGCGAGGCAAAACAATAAGCCCCTATCTTTCTATGTGTCCGGTTGAAACATTTTGCTCATGTGTATGCGATGAGTGCTAGCAATCATAGAAGACTATATGATGGTTGGGTATGTGGATCTCTTACTTAAACTCTGTTGAACAAGTTGAATTGCAATTGCTTTGTGACTAAGAACATGGTTTATTGGGTTTCAAGAGAATTCATTGTTTAAACCTTAACATGTGAATTGGTTGCTACTATAACATGAGAAATTTTATAAGAAAGAATTGTTGTTATGATGCTAGGAAAGTGATTGAAATTGTCATTGATCAAACTTGTGCACTTTGCTAGCATTCACACTTCATAAATTATTTCTTTTATCATTTAACTACTCGAGGATGAGTAGGAATTAAGCTAGGGGATGCTGATACGTCTCCAACGTATCTATAATTTATAAAGTATTCATGTCATGTTTACAACAATTTTATATGGTGTTGGTATTATTTGCATGGAACTAACCCGGACTGATGCGGTTTTCAGCAGAACTACCATGGTGTTGTTTTTTTTGTGCAGAAATAAAAGTTCTCGGAATTGGCCGGAACTTTTTCACATTTTTTTGGAACAAAAGAGACCCCCGTAGCTTTGCGGGCGGGCCAGAAGAGCCACGAGGAGGGCACAACCCACTAGGGCGTGCCTGGTGGGCCGTCCATGCGTCGATGGGTTGTGCTCACCTCGAGGCCCATCTTAGCATGAAACCAACATCAAAAAATTCTATAAATAGAGAAACCATCGGGGGTTAACCTAGATCAGAAGTTCCGCCACCGCATGGCTCCGAAGCCACCGAAAACCAATCTAGACCCATTCCGGCACCATACCGGAGGGGGGAATCATCTCCGGTGGCCATCTTCATCATCCCGGCGGCCACCACGGTGAGGAGGGAGTAGTCCACCCTTGGGGCTGAGGGTTTGTACCAGTAGCTACGTGATTAATCTCTCTCTCTCTCATGATCTATATCATGGGCTTTGTTAATATAGTCGGATCATATGGTGTTCTCCCCTCTCTATCTTGTTTTGATGAATTGAGTTTTTCCCTTTGAGATTTCGTGGTTATCAGATTGAATACTTTTATGGATTTGAGAACACTTGATATATGTCTTGCAATTGAATACTCGTGGTGACAATGGGGTATCATATTGATTCTCTTGATATATGTTTTGGCACTCAACTTTCGGATTCCCGTGGTGACATTGGGGTAATCCGTGCATAGGGGTTGATGCATGTTCTTATCCTTGTTTCTCCGGTAGAAATCTTGGGGCACTCTTGTAGTTCTTTGGGTGGATTGAGTATTTTGAATATGAATATGCTTTGGTGTTATTCTAGTACGAACTCTAGGATAGATCAAAAGGAAAAAATAGCTTTGCGTTATTTTAGTACGAAATCTCACTACTAGGAAAAGGGCTATAGATGAAATGGATACTAATGGCGCACCATGTATGTGGTGCGCCACTGCTAGATAGCAATGGCGCACCAGATATGGGTGCGCCATTAGTGGCCATATTACTAATGGCGCACCTGGTGTGTGGTGCGCCATTACTAGTTTTGTCCTGGCCCCACACCCCTCCCCAGACATAGCAGTGGCACACCAGTTGGAAAGTGCGCCATTACTAGTTTTAACTAGTAATGGCGCACCAGTAAGAGATGCGCCATTGCTATCTATACATATGGCGCACCCCCTACCAGTGCGCCATTGCTATCACCCCTTATCCCCTCTCTCTAGTCACGTTCTCTCCCCTCCCCTTCCTCTTGACACACCCACCCACCCCCTCGACTTCGATCTAGATCGGGAAGCCCCGACCACCCGCCTCTTCCTCTCCCTCCCGACCACGGCGATCCCCCTTCCCCCTCGCTCACACTAGATCCAGGGCATGGAGCCATGGTGAGCTCCTTCCCCAACCCTCCTCACCAGATCCAGAGGAGAGCTGGTGACCACGTCCTCCGGCGAGGGCATTGCTCCGGTGTGTGGTGGCCGCCGAGCTGCAGGAGGAGGAGCTCCCCTCGCCGCCTCGCGTCGGACCGCAGCGCAGCGCAGCACGGCCGTACCATCAATCCCACCATCCACCGTCCTCGCCGTCCTCTCGTGATTTTCTGTTCCTTTGTCGCGCGAGGCAAATCTCCCCCACGCGTTCTCGGAGCCGGCGCCCCGGCGAGAAGCGCACGTCCCCAGGCCTTCGCTCTCCACATCGGCGAGACTAAGAGAGAGCAGAGGCGAAGGGGCAGGACCCGGCGGGAGCCTCATCTCCCGATGATCGGCGCGGCCAGCCGCCATGATGGATTCGGCTCACCCCGGAGGGTTCCCAACAAATCCCGCCACCCGGACCGGAGAGAGGAGGTTCGTTGACTTTGTTCCATTCCCAGGCCATCTCGCCGGCGGCGCGGCTAGTTCTATGCTGTCATGCCGCGCGCGGTAGGACAGAGTCTGAAGCGTGATGCTACTGTTGGATTGCTGGACAATGGGTGCTGCCACCATGCGCGCAAGGTGTTCGGTTGATTGCCTAGAACTGCCAATAGGGTGTCAGCTATGTCGTGAAGTCAAGAATTTTTCTGCTATTTTGTTAGGAACCATGAATCTTTAGTGTAGGTTTTGGACTGAACTGCCTCTAGGGTGCCATCTGCACCAAAGGTTTTAGTGAACTGCCCTCGCATTGCCTATCAGTGTTGCATGCAATCTTATAACTTTTATGTGCCTTCATCTCGTATTACTGACAAGAGTTAAAAATGAGAGAGTTCACTTGCTCTGGAAGATGAGGAACCAAGGGCAGCCGCCTGCTAATGACATGGTATCTAAATATGGTGCATTTTCCTTCATAACATCTTGTGCAGATCCATGCAGCTTATGTTCTTCTTATAAATAAAGGCTATGAACTAGGCTCCTTTACATGTCATCTACTCCATCAGTCCCATAATATAAGAGCGTTTTCAAGCTATGTTAGTTTAGAAAACGCTCTTATATTATGGGACGGAGGGAGTAGTTGCCACTTACCAGCACAAGATATTGGTATAAGCTACTGTTTTGAAAAGGAATGCCGAACTGAAGGTTGATCAGTGTCCAGTATGATACCATTTCCAAACACTTGCAGTGTGTTTCAACCGGCACCCTGCAGTTTAACCATAGATTTTGATAGTTGGTGATATTAAACTTTCTGAAGTGATTCTGTTGTTAGAAATTTTCATAGCTCTTGTTTTTTCCCAGTCTTGTTCATATTTGCAATACTGAACTGTTGTAGTTGAAATATGATGCAGTAACTTCATTGTAAGGGCATAGAATAAATGTAAAGTACTCCAGGATCATGCTGTTAAGTATTGTTCCTGATTGCCCACTACATCTCTAATTATTGATAACCTATTCTGGTTCCATTCGTTATCATTATTTCCATAGTTTTTTTGTTCAAACATATACACATAGTGAAAGTTGGTCACAGTAATAAAACTGAGTACACCATATGACTACCCCAATTGATTAATATTTCTTGATTTTCCTTCTTTTATATGCATGTCTGATCTCTGATTTATCCATATATATGTTGGCCGACAGAAAACGGTCGAGTCTTAGTGCTGCTGCCCCATGAACACATTTTTTAATTTGACCGTACATTCAAATGAAGCCTTTGTTAAGTATACACTCCAAAATTCAGTTAACAGTAGCCTAACTGAATTTTCTGTTTCTGAATTTATAAACTCACTTTATATTCAGTTTATAAATTAACAGTAGCTTCAAGATTAAGTATCATTCGCATGGATCAACTGTTATTTTATTTTGTGGAGGATAAAGTTCAGATCATGAATAATGGCATTACAAGTGAACTTGGCACAATTACACATGTCCTGAACCTCATAGAATAGTTTGTTTGTCTTTCTGTTTATTTTGTTACATTTTGCAGGGATAAAGTGAAGAATAAGAAGAAAAGATTACTAGAAGATCAGTTTTAGGATTTTCTTTTATTTCCTTGCAATTTTCCTTTTATTGGATACTTGTAAAGACATTGTAATATTCTTACTATAATAAAAAAATATGATTATATTTCATTTTTTGTTTTTAAATTATTTTCCTTATAGGTTGTTTTCTGTAAATTTGGATTTTTTTGTTTTCCAAATACATTACTAGTGGCGCATCATCAACTAGTGCGCCATTAGTAAGTCAGAACACATGGGTAAATATGGCCCCCTAGGAGGCATACTAATGGCGCACCGTGGGATATACTAATGGCGCACTGTATGGTGCGCCATTAGTATACCAGATAATACTAATGGCGCACCACAGGTGTGCCATTAGTAAAAAATACTAATGGCGTGATACTAGTGGTGCACTTGTAGTGTCCCATTAGTAGGCAAAACATGTGCGCCACTAGTAGGCCTTTTCCTAGTAGTGTCTTGAATAGATCGAACAAAAAGAATATCTTTGAGGTTGTTTACACTAGTATAAAAAGGGCCTATTGTCCCGGTTCGTAAGGGCCTTTTGTCCCGGTTCCTGAACCTAGACTAAAGGGTCGGTACTAATGCCCTGTCCCTTTAGTCCCGGTTCAATCCAGAACTGGGACATATGGGCCTCCACGTGGCAGGAGGGTCTTTGGTCCCGGTTGGTGGCACCAACCGGGACCAATAGGCATCCACGCGTCAGCAATTCTGTGGCTAGGGTTTTTGTTTTTTTGAAGGGGGGGGGGGGTTGGGGGTTTTGGGGGGTTAATTTAGGTCTTTCATATATTGTGTTAGCTAGCTATAATTAATAGAGAGAAGTGTCCTCTCTTATGTCCGTGCTTGGTCGATGCTACGTACTATACATATGTATAGAGAGGACTAGACACGCTAGATAGCTAGTAAGCAAATGAAGGAAACATAAGATCGTCATGAACATAGATGCATACAGAGAGAAGTGATATCGACCACCTCTCCTTCTCCGAGAGATTGGTCGAATAACAAGTTCTCGTATATCTATCCGACACTACTGGCTACATATATACAATAATTATCTCTTACAAATATAATCTCCTAACATACGGACTCATGGTCCACATAGTATTATCCGTCTTCAGCAATCACGTGGTCAAGAAAGAATGCCGCCAATTCCTCTTGAATTCCTCTTGAATTGCTCGCATGCGAGCTGGTGCTAGGAGTTCATCCCGCTTACGAAACATCTAATTTGAAGAAGGGGGTCAATACATATATATATGAATGAATAAAACTCAACACAAATGATGGTAATAAAATAAAATTGTGAATGTTGTTATTTACGCACTTCATATTATTCGTCAGAGTAGCCCCGCTCACAGGTCGTGTGGCGGATGGACTCGCAAACGTAGTATCCACAGAAATCATTCCCTTGTTCCTTCCATAACCACTTTACAAGAAATAGAGGTCAATCAAACTGATAAGCAAGAATGCCAAATGGTATTGATGAAACTAGCGCTTGAATCAATAGGAGATGCGCGGAACATTCTACTATAGTACTTACTTTCGGGTGTCTAAATTGCAGCTTCTTCGGGAGTCCCAGAGCTTTTTTGGTGAATTTTTTCCAAACCCTGCCAGACAAAGAAAACAATTACTTTATATATCAAGAAATGAACAAAGTTTCTAATATGGTGGATAATGATCGATTTAACTTTATTCTCGAGCATTTGAGTCATGTCCGCATAGTCCTGGGGATCTCTTCATCTTGAGTCTAAGACGGTTACTAGTCCCTGCTCAAGCTTAATCTCTAGGAGAATATAGTGGAAACTGCACACGCATGCATAACTCATCAATTACATTACTATAACCTTGACTAATATATAAGGGAAACCGAATATGCACAAGACAATAACACTCACTTGAAGTTGTAAGGAAAGAGCATTATATCTTTGTTTTCATTTATTACCAACGATCGTAGCAAGTTGGCCTCGGTATCTGCGGCATGAAATTTAACCTGAGTTGCATCTATGATATTTGTGTTAATGAACCCAATATCACTAATTTGTCTTTTCTTCAATTCGACGATCTTCAATTTGCATAATATAGTGAGGATAATTATAAATACATGCAATGAAAGAGATGAGCTATATAGAGAGACTTAATGACAGAAGTAGTACTACTTATAGACAGTAGCAGGTGCCCGTTGCTTTATCGAGGGCCAATTGATTGAAAAACTGAAAGAACTCCTCAAATGGAACAGGCAATAGATCAATTCCAACGAGGCCATGCTCCTTTTTAACTCTCACATACAAAGTACTCCTCCCCCCAGACTCTCTGCAGATTTTCAAGTACCAATCATGCAATCTTCGCATCATCGTTGATAGAGATCTTTCATCTTTGATGAGAGGCTTCCCGTACTCGTATCTTTGTATCTGCACCTCCATGAAATCATAATGTACATCGCCGGGCAGGTAATCTCCAAGATTGCTATAACCGGGCACCTTGAGCGGGGGGGGGGGGGGGCACGATTGCTTCGCTTGTTCGCCGAGCTGGGCAATTTATTTCCCAGCTCGTCGTTCTTTCAGCCTTTGATCACTAACAGTACTTCCCAACCGCTCCGCTTTGGCAAATTCCTTTCCAATAATGCGCTCATAGTTTCCTTTCGGCGGAGACTTGGGTGGTTTTGTCAGGGTAGCCAGAGTGCGCTTCGTTTTCACTGGATCTACCTTCTCCTCCGGAGGTGGATGTTTCTTTGCTTTCACCCCTTCAAAGAAGTTCCTCACTTCTTCTCGCGCGATCTCGGTGTTCTCCTCCGGGGTCCTCTCATATGGTAACTTCTCTGGAGTCTTCAGAGAAGGACCGAATCTGTATGTCCTCCCGCCTCTGGCTGTACTTCTAGACGCCGGCAGAGCAGACAGAGCGGTTGTCTTCTTTACTTGCTTACGAGGCGGAGGAGAAGGACTACGACGCGCCGGAGCAGCCGGAGCGGCGGAAGGTCTCTTCCGCCCTTGCTGATGAGGCGGAGAAGGAGGAGGCTGGCTGCTGGGGCGCGCCGGCGCAGGCGGAGTGCCGCCACGCGCCGGAGAAGGAGCCGGCCGAGTGCCCTGATCATCACTCGCCGGAGGAGGAGGCGGTGGAGGAGGCGGAGTGCCCTGACTCGCCGAAGGAGGAGGAGGAGGAGGAGGCGTCCAGTTCGGAAGGTCGATGAGCTCCTTCCGCCATAGGCATGGAGTCTTCAGAGCAGAACCCAGCCGAGTCTCCCCTTCACCGGTAGGGTGGTCAACCTGGAGGTCCTAAAATCCCTCCGTTATTTCATCCACCATCACCCTAGCATATCCTTCTGGAATCGGCCGGCAGTGAAAAGTTGCGCCGGGTTAAGTAGGAAAAACAGAGCCAACAGCCGCCTTGACCTTCATATTAATCCATTGCGTCATAATGTGGCAATTTGGAGATTCCGTGATAGCATCCACGGGATAGCAGGCAGGAGCCGTCAAGACATGCTTCGGCTGAAGCAGCTCGGTGGAAGCCACGCTGCTTCTCCGCTGAGATGGCGGGGTAGCTTCGGGTGAAGCTTTGGCAGTTCGTTTGCTGCTATTTGCTTCTCGTTCCTCTATCGCTTGTACCCTAGCGTGCAGCACCTACAGTTGGTTCTGCTCCACTTTCTGCCTCCTCTCGTGGCATTTGTAACCGCCTGCGTCCGGAAACCCAACCTTCCACGGAATGGAGCCTGGCGTGCCTCGTGTCCGTCCAGGGTGCTCAGGATTCCCGAGGGCCATTGTGAGCTCGTCGTTCTCTCTGTCTGGAACGAACGTCCCTTGCTGCGCTGCTTCGATATACTGTTGAAGCTTCTTGACTGGTATGTCCATTTGATCGTTCGTCCAAATGCACTTCCCTGATACAGGGTCCAAGGTTCCGCCAGCCCCGAAGAACCAAGTCTGGCAACGGTCTGGCCAGTTAATTGTCTCTGGTTCATTCCCTTTATCAACCAGATCATTCTCAATCTTGGCCCACTTAGGCCGGGCTACGAGGTAGCCACCTGACCCCATGCGATGGTGATGCTTCTTCTTCGCAGCATTTTGCTTGTTTGTCGCCGACATCTTCTTGCTCTTTTCCGATGTCTTGTGGGCCACAAATGTGGGCCAGTGATCTCTGATCTTCTCATATCTGCCCTTGAATTCTGGTGTCTCTTTATTTTCGACAAACTTATTCAGCTCTTTCTTCCACCTCCTAAATAGTTCTGCCATCCTCTTAAGAGCAAAAGACTTGATTAATTGCTCTTCAACTTGCTTCTCCGGATCATCCTCTGGCGGTAGGGTGAAATTTGACTTCAGCTCAGTCCAAAGACCATTTTTCTACATATCATTGACATAAGACACCTCAGGGTCTTCTGTAGCCGGCTTTAACCATTGCTGGATGCTGATCGGGATCTTGTCCCTAACCAAAACCCCGCACTGAGCAACAAATGCGCTCTTTGTCCGGAGGGGTTCAATCAGTTGGCCGTCGGGCGCGATTGCTATGATCTCAAACTTTTCATCCGAGCTCAACTTTTTCTTCGGGCCTCGTCTCTTTACCGAAGTTGTGCTCGATCCGGAGGGCTAGAAAAAAGAACAAAGACTTAATTAATATGTGTACATACCAAAACAATGAATGCATCAATTAGCTAGTCAGCAGAAGCTTAACTAATATATATACCTGGCCGGACTCGGTTCGGTCACCGGAGACGTCATCACGGTCTCCTTCTTGCACCGGCATTGTGTCACCAGAGCCGTCCTCACGGTCTCCTTCTTGCACCGGCATTAGGTCACCGGAGCCATCATAATCATAGCCAGCTGCTTCCAGACCATCGGTGGATGTACTGTCCGACACCGACAGCCACATGTATCTCACACCGACGATACTTGCTATTTAGGGTATATCGACCCCCCCTCGTGTTGAAGTTAGCGGGAGGTGGTATATATATTGACCCCCCTCATGTTGAAGTTATTGGGAGGGGGTATATCGACCCCCCCTCGTGTTGAAGTTATCGGGAGGGGGTATATCGACCCCCCCTTGTGTTGAAGTTATCGGGAGGGGTATATCGACGACGACAGACCCGATAAAATATAAGAATATGAAGAAGAAATAAAAAGAGGAGAAGAAGAAAGGAATAGAGGAGAAGATCGAAGAAAAAAAAGAAGAAAAAAAGAGGAGAAGAAGAAAGGAATAGAGGAGAAGAAGAAAAAATAGAAATTAAATTTCTATTTTTTCTTCTTCTCCTCTATTCCTTTCTTCTTCTTCTCCTCTTCCTTTTCTTCCTCTCCTCTTCTTCTCCTCTTCCTTTTCTTCCTCTCCTCTTCTTCTCCTTTTTCCTCTTCTTATTTTCCTTTTTCCTCTGCTAAATATATAAAACTTTTCTAGAAATGAAACTAACCTAAAATGTACTAAATCAGAGAACATATATAGATAATCCTTTTCTAAATATTCAAATCTAACTTTTGCATATATACACAGAGAACATACAAACATATATACATTTTTATAAAAAAGCAAAATACAACATACAAACATATATATGAAAAAAAATCTGAAAAGAAGCAATATACACAATATATATACTGACATATATACATAATATACACAAAGAAGCAATATACAAAATATACACAAGCATATAATATATGAAAAAATAGGGGAGGGGCGCCGACCAGACCAACGGAGGGGCAGGGCGACGGCGACGGGCGGGCCGGGGCAACGGCGACAGGCAGGGCGGGGCGACGGCGACGGGCGGGGCAGGGGCGACGGCGACGGGCGGGGCAGGGCGACGACGATGGGCGGGCCGGGGCGCGCGACGTGCGTCGGGGCAGGGCGGCGAGCGGCGAGCGGCGTCGGGCGAGGGCACGGCCGACGGTGAGCGGGCGGTGATGGCGAGATCGGGCGGCTAGGGGTGGCGACGGCGACGTCGGGGCAGGGGCTGGCGTCGAGGAGCAGCGTAGTAGCCTGGCGGTGTTGGAGAAGAATGGCGGGTGGGGGAAAACTTCCCAAGTGTTTGGTTATATAGGAAAGGCTTTAGTCTTGGTTCGTGGCACAAACCGGGACCAATGCCCCCCTTTAGTCCCGGTTGGTGCCACCAACCGGGACCAAAGGCCTCTTTTCAGCAGCCCAAAGGGCGGGAAGCGGTGGCCTTTGGTCCCGGTTGGTGGCACCAACCGGGACTAAAGGGGGGCATTGGTCACGGTTTGTCCCACGAACCGTGACCAATGCCCCCCTTTAGTCCCGGTTGGTGCCACCAACCGGGACCAAAGGCCTGCGCCTGCCAAAGCCACAGTGTGGTGGGATGTTTAGTCCTACCTCGCTAGCTGAGGAGCGGCCACACCTGTTTATAAGCGCTGCCCTGCCATCTCCATCGAACTCCTCAGAACTGTAGGCCTCTGGGCCTAATCTCACACCGCTATGCCTGTGGGCCTGCTGGGCCTTCCGCGGGCCTGAATCCTGGCCCATGGATGGGCTTCTAGTCGTATTCAGGCCGTGGTGGCCTAGTAGGTGGCATTTTTTTACTATTTATTTTTTCATTTCTACTTAGAACTAAATACTTATAGTTTTTAGTGATTTTTTTCTTTTAGGTCACAAAAATTATAAACTTTCTGTTAGTGCCATTAGTTTTAAAATTTGAATAGTTTAAATTTGAATTTTTTAAAATTTGTGTGAATCACTAGTTTATGAATAACTTTACTATAAAAATTGATTTTTGAGTCATTCTTTTTCCTGCTATTTAATATTACTGTGTTTTATCATTATACTCAATTTGGTAAGTTTAGTTAGTCATAACAAATATTATAGGCATTTTTTTTCTTTTTTGCTATTTATTTTTTCATTTCTAGTTACAACAAAATACTTATAGTTTTTTAGTGATTTCTTTTTTCTTTTAGGTCACAAAAATTATAAACTTTCTGTTAGTGCCATTAGTTTTCAAATTTGAAAACACTTTTTTGTTTTTTTTGCTTTTAGTGCCTATTTTTTTATAGTTTTTTTGTTTTGTTTTCTGCATTATTTATTATCTTTTGTTTTTTTCTTTATTTTTTAATTCTTTTTTCTTTTAGTTTTAGAAAAATTATAAACTTTCTGTTAGTGCCATTAGTTTTCAAATTTGAAAACACTTGTTTTGTTTTTTTGTTTTCTTTGTTGCTTTATTTATTTTATTTTGTTTCTACTTACAACAAAATACTTATTGTTGCTATTTTTTTCTTTAGTTTTTTTGTTTTGTTTTCTGTATTATTTATTTTATTTTATTTTGCTTTATTTTTTAATTCTTTTTGCTTTTAGGTCAGCAAAATTATAAACTTTCTGTTAGTGCCATTAATTTTAGAAAAATTATAAACTTTCCGTTAGTGCCATTAGTTTTCAAATTTGAATAGTTAAAATTTGAATTCTTTGAAATTTGTGTGAATCACAAGTTTGTGATTAACTTTACTAAAAAAATGAACATAGATGCACCTATAGAGAAAATTCGACCTAAATTCATAGTTTTCAAATGAACTCTGAAAAAGTTGGCATAACATACTCGTGTGTTACAAAGTTGGCATGGTATCATCATAATAGTTGTGGGAGAAAGTCTTCACTTTTTCTTCGCTTGTGTCATTTGCTTATTGCGTCGTAACCATGGATAATCTTCATCGTTTATCAGGATGCTTGGGTCAGCCTTGACATTGAAGGGAGGAATTTCATGAAACTTTTCATAATCTTCAGACATGTCTGTCTTGCCCTCCACTCCCAGGATATCCCTTTTTCCTGAAAGAACTATGTGTCGCTTTGGCTCATCGTATGATGTATTCGCTTCCTTATCTTTTCTTTTTCTCGGTTTGGTAGACATGTCCTTCACATAGATAACCTGTGCCACATCATTGGCTAGGACGAAAGGTTCGTCAGTGTACCCAAGATTTTTCAGATCCACTATTGTCATTCTGTACTGTGGGTCTACCTTTACCCCACCGCCTGACAGATTGACCCATTTGCACTTAAACAAAGGGACCTTAAAATCATGTCCATAGTCAAGTTCCCATATGTCCACTATGTAACCATAATATGTGTCCTTTCCGCTCTCGGTTGCTTCATCAAAGAGGACACCGTTGTTTTGGTTGGTACTCTTTTGATCTTGGGCGATCGTGTAAAATGTATTCCCATTTATCTCGTATCCTTTGTAAGTCAATACAGTCAAAGATGGTCCCCTGGACAACAAGTACAGCTCATCACAAATAGTGTTGTCACCTCTGAGACGTTTTTCCATCCAACTGCTGAAAGTCCTGATGTGTTCACATGTAATCCAGTCGTCGCACTGCTCCGGGTGCTTGGAGCGCAGACTGTTCTTGTGTTCATCGACATACGGGGTCACCAAGGTAGAGTTCTGTAGAATTGTGTACTGTGCTTGAGACCATGAATATCCGTCCCTGCATATTATTGAGTCACCTCCAAGAGTGCCTTTTCCAGTCAGTCTCCCCTCATACCGCGATCTAGGGAGACCTATCTTCTTAAGGCCATGAATGAAGTCAACACAAAACCCGATAACATCCTCTGTTTGATGGCCCATGGAGATGCTTCCTTCTGTCCTAGCGCGGTTACGGACATATTTCTTTAGGACTCCCATGAACCTCTCAAAGGGGAACATATTGTGTAGAAATACGGGCCCCAGGATGACAATCTCGTCGACTAGATGAACTAGGACGTGCGTCATGATATTGAAGAAGGATGGTGGGAACACCAGCTCGAAACTGACAAGACATTGCGCCACATCACTCCTTAGCCTTGGTACGATTTCTGGATCGATCACCTTCTGAGAGATTGCATTGAGGAATGCACATAGCTTCACAATGGCTAATCGAACGTTTTTCTGTAGAAGCCCCCTCAATGCAACCGGAAGCAGTTGCATCATAATCACATGGCAGTCATGAGACTTTAGGTTCTGAAACTTTTTCTCTGGCATATTTATTATTCCCTTTATATTCGACGAGAAGCCAGTTGTGACCTTCATACTGAGCAGGCATTCAAAGAAGATTCCTTTCTCTTCTTTCGTAAGAGCGTAGCTGGCAGGACCTTTATACTGCTTCGGAGGCATGCCGTCTTTTTCGTGCAAACATTGCAGGTCCTCCCGTGCCTCAGGTGTATCTTTTGTCTTCCCATACACGCCCAAGAAGCCTAGCAGGTTCACGCAAAGGTTCTTCGTCACGCGCATCACGTCGATTGAAGAGCGGACCTCTAGGTCTTTCCAGTAGGGTAGGTCCCCAAATATAGATTTCTTCTTCCACATGGGTGCGTGTCCCTCAGCGTCATTCGGAACATCTAGTCCGCCGGGACCCTTTCCAAAGATTACGTGTCAATCATTGACCATAGCAAGTACGTGATCACCGGTACGCATGGCGGGCTTCTTCCGGTGATCTACCTCGCCTTTGAAATGCTTGCCTTTCTTTCGACATTGATGGTTTGTCGGAAGAAATCGATGATGGCCCAGGTACACATTCTTCCTGCATTTCTCCAGGTATATACTTTCAGTGTCATCTAAACAGTGCGTGCATGCGTGGTATCCTTTTTTTGTCTGTCTTGAAAGGTTACTGAGAGCGGGCCAATCGTTGATGGTCACGAACAACAACGCCTTTAGGTTAAATTCCTCCTGTCTGTGCTCATCCCACGTACGTACACCGTTTCCATTCCACAGCTGTAAAAGTTCTTCAACTAATGGCCTTAGGTACACATCAATGTCGTTGCCGGGTTGCTTAGGGCCTTGGATGAGAACTGGCATCATAATGAACTTCCGCTTCATGCACATCCAAGGAGGAAGGTTATACATACATAGAGTCACGGGCCAGGTGCTGTGATTGCTGCTCTGCTCCCCGAAAGGATTAATGCCATCCGCGCTTAAAGATAACCATACATTCCTTGGGTCCTTTGCAAACTCATCCCAGTACTTTCTCTCGATTTTTCTCCACTGCGACCCGTCAGCGGGTGCTCTCAACTTCCCGTCTTTCTTCTGGTCCTCACTATGCCATCGCATCAACTTGGCATGCTCTTCATTTCTGAACAGACGTTTCAACCGTGGTATTATAGGAGCATACCACATCACCAGGGTCATCTCGTCTGATCTTATACCGCAATGCACCGCATACCGGGCATGTGTTCAGATCCTTGTATGCACCATGGTAGAGGATGCAGTCATTAGGGCATGCATGTATCTTCTCCACCTCCAATCCTAGAGGGCATACGACCTTCTTTGCTGCGTATGTACTGTCGGGCAATTCGTTATCCTTTGGAAGCTTCTTCTTCAATATTTTCAGTAGCTTCTCAAATCCTTTGTCAGCCACAGCATTCTCTGCCTTCCACTATAGCAATTCCAGTATGGTATCGAGCTTTGTGTTTCCATCTTCGCAATTGGGGTACAACCCTTTTTTGTGATCCTCTAACATGCGATCAAACTTCAGCTTCTCCTTTTGACTTTCGCATTTCGTCCTTGCATCGACAATGACCTGGCGGAGATCATCATCATTGGGCACATCGTCTGGTTCCTCTTGATCTTTAGCAGCTTCACCTGTTGCAGCATCATTGGGCACATCGTCTGGTTCCTCTTGATCTTCACCAGCTCCCCCCGTTGCAGCATCACCGTATTCAGGGGGCACATAGTTGTCATCGCACTCTTCTTCTTCGCCGTCTTCCATCATAACCCCTATTTCTCCGTGCCTCGTCCAAACATTATAGTGTGGCATGCAACCTTGTAAAGTAGGTGGGAGTGAAGGATTTTCCGGTTAGAGTAAGACCTCGTATTCCCACATTCAGTGCATGGACAACAAATAAAACCATTCTGCTTGTTTGCCTCAGTAGCATCGAGAAACTCATGCACGCCCTTAATGTACTCGGAGGTGTGTCTGTCACCGTACATCCATTGTCGGTTCATCTGCGTGCATTATATATAATTAAGTGTCCAAATTAATAGAAGTTCATCATCACGTTAAAACCAAAGTACATACATAGTTCTCATCTAATAACATATAGCTCTCCAGAGCATCTAATTAATTAAACCATACATTGAAACTATGTAAAACATTTCAATGGGAAAACAAATGCGATCATAATCGCAACCAAGGTAACAATTGATCCAACGGCATAATGATACCAAGCCTCGGTATGATCATCGACGACATCCGCAACATGCAACTCCAATATCATCTTCTCCTCCTCAATTTTTTTTATTTTTTCCTTCAACAAATTGTTTTCTTCTTCAACTAAATTTAACCTCTCAACAATAGGGTCGGTTGGAATTTCCGATCACATACATCCTACATAAATAAAATCTATGTCACGTTGGTCGGCACAATTATCATAAACAACAAATGAACCAATAGTTATAAAGATAATATATATACCACATCTGAATCATAGACAGGACGAGGGCCGACGGGGGCAGATACCAAAACCATCGCACTATATAAGATGCAATAATAAAAGTAAGAAAATAATACAAGTATCTATGTAAACATACAAGTAAGAATATTTTTTCCTTTCAAAAAGAAGATAAGAACAAGAGGCTCACCACGGTGGTGCCGGCGATGAGATTGGCGCGGGTGATCGACGCCGGTGAAGACGGGGACGGGGCGTGACGGACCGCTAAACCTAGACAAATATTGAGGAAAATGGAGCTTGGAGGTCGAGCTTGGAGAGGAGAAAGCTTAAGTAGTGTGGCTCGGGCATTCCAACGAACACCTTGTGTGCATAGGAGGTGAGCTAGAGCACCACCAAGCCCTCTCCTCCTCGGCCAGAAAAAAACAGAGCAGTGTGCTTTGCTCTTACGCGAGGGCGTATATATAGTCACCTCATTGGTCCCGGTTGGTGGCATGAACCGGGACCAAAGGGGAGCCTTTGGTCCCGGTTCAAGCCACCAACCGGGACCAATGGTGGTGGGCCAGGAGCGAGGCCCATTGGTCCCGGTTCGTCCCACCAACCGGGACCAAAAGGTCCAGACGAACCGGGACCAATGGCCCACGTGGCCCGGCCGGCCCCCTGGGCTCACGAACCGGGTCCAATGCCCCCATTGGTCCCGGTTCTGGACTAAACTGGGACTAATGGGCTGACCCGGCCTAGACCGTTGCCCCCTTTTCTACTAGTGTTAGTACCCTAAAAACAATTCCTATCTTTTGTTCAACGCTAATAGGAACTCGGGAGTGATTATTTGTTACACTTTGAGGGATAATCATATGATCCAACTATGTTAGCATTGTTGAGAGATTGCACCAGCGATAGTATGGACCCTAGGCCTTGTTTTTAAGCATTGCAGTACCGTTTTTATGCCTGTTTACTATTTGCTACCTTGCTATTTTTATTTATTTGTATTATCAAAATATATTTCTACCATCCGTATTACAATTTTATCACCATCTCTTCGCCGAACTAGTGCAACTATACAATTTGCCATTGTATTGGGTGTGTTTTGGGGACACAAGAGATTTCTTGTATTTGGTTGAAGGGTCATTTGAGAGAGACCATCTTCATCCTACACCTCTCACGGATTGATAAACCTTAGGTAATCCACTTGAGGGAAAATTGCTACTATCCTACAAAACTCTGCGCTTGGAGGCCCAAAACGTGTCTACAAGAATGAAGTTGCGTAGTAGACATCAGATGCCTGCCACCCTCAACGGCCCCTATGGTGAAAACCTCTTCGACACACTGTTGGCCCTGTGACTACCCGCCATCGCGCCGGAGAATGTCCACCTCGAGGTCGCGTTCTACGCGTAGCGCCTGGCGCAGCAAGACACCATCGACATAATCACCCACGTCTATGCGCAAATCGTCAACAAGGACTACTACGTGCTAGAGGAGGACAATAGGTCGCTGGCCTTCTTAACCCGCAGGGCAACCTTGGACGACATTTTTCAGAAGCACGTTGAGCTCACCGCCAACGCTGCTGCTCCTCACACGTCGGTTCGTGACCCGGCGCACTAGGGCGTGAGGATCTCGTTGATGGATCCATATGTATCTTTATCTTTCCGTCAAATCCATGTAGTAGTATATGGTACTACTAGTAATTATCTTACCTTTCGCATCAACTTCATAATTTCGTACGTACTCCATGCATGAACCGTGCCAGAACCAAACTTCTCATTACTCTAGGAAAAATCAATATTTCTATCTATCGGTCATGCCATGGAGCAGAACCAAATTTTACAAGTTACAAGTTCAAAAGGAAAAGCCTGCCATGTTGGCGTCGCACCCCCACATGGTTGGTCTGGAACGCCGCTCAAGGGGGAATGCGTATTGTGTTGCATTTTCACTTACAAGTGGGACCACAATTGAGGACACTGACTATCGGCAAACCCCCACCCCGCCCACCGCGCGATGGCTGAGAAAACATGAGGGAGAAGAGATGGTTGTAGCATGGACTCCAAGCAAATTGGTGTCGGATGGGACTCGTGTGGGTGGCGTGTGCCGTACAGCTAGACATTTATGCTAGTTATGGCCCATGCCACCCCACTATATCGAGCCTATATCAAGGTGCTGGTTACGTAGAACAAATTTCCTGGAGTCCGTGCTCAGCCCTCCTCTATCTCTGTTCTTAGCCAGCCAGCAGAAGCGTGGAGCCCATCGTCTGTTTGCTCACATGCGGTCCCACATGTCAGTGAAAACGGAAGAGGACCCACTAAACATGCACATTTTCACCTCGACGTGCTAGTGATGAAAAACAAATCCAATAAAGATCTTTGGTGGCCGCTTTTGGAGTTACTCAAGAGTAGTAAGATTCTATTTACAGTTTAACCCAAGATGCACATCACGTGGCTTCAACTACCACACCATTTTCTTGCATGGCACAACCTGGATGCTGGATGTCCCACATGTCGGCAAAAGGAGGAAGAACTCTACCAAATCTTCTCCACATTTAGGCCAGAGGAGTAGGAAACACGGCAAGCCATGTGCCTACATCATACTACGTACAAGCCCACCTCACGTAGTCATGCTATGACCATATTTCTCGGCCTCCATGCGACACCTAGCTCTAGTTGATCTAACTAGAACTAACGATTGGTTGGCTCTATGTGATGTGGCAACTTCATACTACTACAGATGCTGGCTATACTACTACGGCACGAACACTCCAAGAAGTGAGTCGAAAACCATTTATAAATTGAGTTTATGACATGCATATGCAAATCTACCATTCATTACATACAATAAGTCATCAACACACAACGACAACGAGGATACATGTTGGATTATAGATTAGTTCCAAGAAAACATTCTAGTAAATACTAAATTTTTCATCACACAACAAATAACAAGCAATGAAATGAACTTCGGCTCAACCAATCCTCGACGTTGGAAATGCTTGCTTTGAACCAGAAGAGTTTCTCTCGGAAGGGCCAGCTAATGTCAATCTCGAGACCAAAGCAGAACTGATAATCTAGGCTGAAGCGGCCTATTTCATGACCCATATTGTTGTAGCCATGGTAGGGAAGCATAGCAATGTCCGAGGTATGGATACAGTTGCTTCTCATAAATGGTAGTAACATTGTGTCAAAAGCAGCTGGATCGCCTTTCACCATGATTGGGTAGTTTTGTCCAAGGAAGAGTGAGTTTACTCCAAGAGTATCAATACTAAACCAGGGAGAAGGTGTTGGCGCTAGCACAGTAGTATCCATCCCGAGTACCCTGCAATGGATGTTGGAGTAGGTTCGAAGAGTGCGACCATGGGAGACAACACTTGCTTCCTTAGTCACATCAGCGGTACCCTGTATATAGACAAGAAGAGGTGATCCATCGGAATAAGTTGCCAGGCGCCACTAAGTATATGGGTCCTCATGCTGGTGATCATCGTCATCGTCATCTCCCCCTTGGTTATAGAAATTTTCAAGTATAGGTGGTCGAATGTTCGTAGGACCTTGGAAACACAAGAAGGATAATTAGTATAGGGAAACTAGCTAACCCGCATGCATGTGGATGAAACAATTATAATTATGGTGGAAGACAAATGTACTGAAAGCATAAGGATTCCATGCAAAAACAATGCCATGAGTGGTGGCAGCAAACACAAGACCCTCGTATTGAATTGCATCACAGTACTCTTTTGTGTATAGGAACTAATTTTTGAGCAACATCCATCCAGTCAAACTATGAAGGAAGGCAGCAAGCTTGTCGAAGATAGAAACAACACCATAGTCCAGTAAATCCTAAGAGCGGTCAGGAACTTGACAAATTACTATCTTCTGTAGACAACAGTCACCATGAACGTAGTTGAACGTACATAGAAAACCGGTGTGCTCAACCTTTGGGCAGTCTGAGATTTTTGGAAGTGGAACCCGGTGACGAGTGTACACATTCACAAGTTCCACCTCGCAGTTGGACCCTATATAAACAACCCAATCTCCATTTGTGCCTGCCCAAACCTTACCCTCAAGCGATGGCATCTTAACATCACACGTATCATTATCAAGTGGCACCAACTTGCACAAGGCGAGGCCTCCGTCGTCCGCGCACCAGTGAGCAGGGTCATGGTGAAGAAGATAGGGGAGATCAAACCGCTCCTGGACCCTTGGGCTCGTTGTAATGATGTTATTAGTTGAGTCGAGCACTACTAGGAAAAGGCCTAATAATGGCGCACCTAATTTGGCCATTAATGGCGCATTAGTGGTGCGCCATTAGTGCCACGCCATTAGTATATTTTACTAATGGCGCACCACAGGTGCGCCATTAGTATCTGGTATACTAATAGCGCACCTCAGATGCGCCATTAGTATATACAACAGTGCGCCATTAGTATGCCTCCCAGGGGGGCATGTATACCCAGGTGCTTTGGCATACTAATGGCGCACAACAACAAGATGCGCCATTAGTAACTTCGGCATACTAATGGCGCACTGTTTAATGATGCGCCATTAGTATCCTTTGGCATACTAATGGCGCACTGTGATGTGATGCGCCATTAGTATGAATATTAGGTTTTTTTTTATTTTTTTATTTTCTGTTTTTTGCACAGGTTACAAAATGTATAATTGGACAAAATATAGACAGCACACTTCAACAACAGATTCATCGAATACAATAGAAGATTAGTCTCTGAATACAATTCATCATATTAGTCTCCGAATACAATTCATCATATTAGTCTCCGAATTGAAAAGACCGAAGAAAGATAGAACATTATATTACAAGTCTCGAGACCGCGAGTAGCGAGTTTGTCTTCACATTACAAGTCGATATCGATCATCTAAACTACCATCACATAGAAGAGAGCTGCGGTCATCACGATGAGCATCATCACGATGAAACTCGTCTTCATCCGGTTCCTCCAGCGCTCCCTCCCCTCTCCCGCTAGATAGCGGGCGTATCTAGATTCGGCCTCGGCCCTAGTGGTGTACCCTTTGTAACTGTTACCGCTGAATCGGTGAACCTGTCTCCGACACTCCTCCCAGTCGTCGTAGACTCCGGGAACCTTACCCTTGTACACGACATACGACGGCATCGCTATGTAGTAGCCAAACGAAACGTTAGTACCAATTCACAGACAATACATAAGCAATATATAAGTATGCAACAGAACGATCGGAAGAGAAAAGCAAGACATTAATAGCATCGATTACATCTAAGTTGAACGACTCTCGAAACCAAAGAGACATACTACAAGTTCATTAAAGTTTAATTACAACATGAGCCAATCGATGTTTCAGAACTAGACACAGCATCACTGCTTTCGACTCGACTCAAGGGACCGGAGCATGGATGAAGCCGCCGTCTATCGTGGGAGTCATGAAATAACGGTCGTTGTCAGCCTGCATTTGTAGCATTGTGTCGATGTCACTGTTGGACGGTTGATTTCTGAGGTAGAACTGCCCTGAGGTACGAAGGACATCTTGATGGATGATTTCCGCAAACTCCGACTGGATGCAAAAGAATTCTTGTCTGATGTCCGCGTCCTGGATTGCCGACACGCTCGTGGCCCAATCTTTGAGTTTACTCGGTAGCAGAAGTTGATGATGGTCCCGTACGATCGCCCGCATGTGATGGATGGCGTAGTAGGCACCCTTCTGACCGCCAGGCGGCTGCTTGACGCAGCAGAACGTCGTATTGTGGGAGAACACATGCTTGCCGTACTTACGAATAGGCCTGGTGAAGGTGCCTCCAGATTTGACGTAGCCGGGGAGAACATCATCAAGAACCTTCTTGACATTTGTGTAGTCTACGTTTGACTGACGGTCCGGGTCGAAATACGTAGCCATGGAATATTTGGGGCTTAGGAGGATGATCGTGCAATGTGTGTCACTGCAGAAAACACGGAATGTTAAAAGAAAAATGATCGAAATCTAAGAATTCATTACGGGGCGGTTGAGGGGAGGACTTACTCAGGAAAGTAAGGCACGAGGAAGTTATCCTTATCTTGGTTTGCCAGAATGACGCCTTCGAGGTAAGAAGTCGCGACTTGCCGGTCCCCAGCGCTGGCACGCATGTAGAAGGGGTCGACTATCACGATGTCCGGGGTCTTGTCGCGAATGATCCGCATCTCCATACTCAGCGAAAATAGCCGAATGAAGGTGTAGTGCAGCGGATGAAGGTTCAACATAGCGTGGATGTCATCAAACCGCAGGACGATCGTACCCCCGATGGAGTTATCCACAAAGCCCTTGCCCTCTGGCACCTTGGCCGCGAAAACCGGGTGTGCCACATCCTTCTCTACGAGACGCCGCTTCTCCAAAGAAAGAACACTGTCATGCAGACTCCGCATAGCACCGGTTGCAGCATCGAGCATATTTCTCGGTACGATCGGCCTACCCGCCACATGCACCCTCCTCGAGATATCCTCAGGTGAAGGTGGCCCGTCCTGAGCACGGATCGTACTCGGTGCCGGCTGGCCCGCACCCTTGTTAGTCTTTCTTTTGCGTTCCTTCTTCTTCTCCTGTAATGGGACCGAGTTCTGCTCACAGACCGCCTTCTTGAGTGTGTTGGGGTTGATAATATTTCGCACCTCGCCTATCTGAGGCTCGGTGAAGTCGGCAGCTGGAGGCGTCTCCTGAGAGCTGAATGGCAGACGACGCCTGTTGCAACTTGGCTTCTCCGCGGTACCAGCTAGATCGCGCACGTCTTTTGTTGGGTTGGGTTCTTGAGAAGGAGGCCCCATGAAGTCGCCACCGTACCCATGATCGGCAAAGTACTGATAGACGTTGGCAAATGTATCATCGTCGTCGTCATTCTGATCCTGTTCCATATGCATGTTAGGATCCAGTGGCATAGGGATGTCCGGCACCGTTGCGGCGGTCTTGCCATGGGGCCGACTTGGCGCCGGCACGACTGGCAGTGTTGTCTTTGGGGTGGTGTCCCCCGCCCCCAAACGAATCTGGCTCTTTGGCCAAAGCAGGGGCCAGCTCAGGCAGGCGCTGTGGGTCATCACGTCATCATCGTCGGCTCCGACGGGTCGAATTGGAGGTAACAACTCGTCGCAGCCTGGCAGCACCGGAACCAGTTGAACCCTAAACAAGTTGGGTGGCATCTGGGTACCGTGGAACAAGGGGTTGCCCGGTTGAACGATTTTGCCCTTGGCGACATCGACCAACTCGTTGTTCACGAAGTGCAGGAGAGTGCACGGAACGTTGGCGGTCCCCTGCGAAAACATGTAGGGCGTCAGGGATGCCCAGTCAAAGGCAAGGAGATGAAGTCCTCGGCCGAGAGAGGCTTAATTAGTTACCATGATGATGGCGTCGAGCTCGGCTAATGTCGAGGCACCGCCAACGGCGGGCGTGCAGTTGACGGAGGGGCCGCTTGCTGCAGAGGTGCCGGCCGGCGTACACCCGGGTGCATTAAGCTCCCGTGCCGGCATCGGAGACACCAATGCCGCCTCCGCCGGAGACACCAATGGCCCCGCCATCGCGTTCTGCGAGTTGCTGGCCGTGAAGCAAGGAATCGGGGGAGGCCCCTGTTGGCCGCCCGCAATCCACGCACTAATCCCCTAGATCAAGGTAGGCACAATGGCGGTGATCGTCGCTCCGAGTTGTTGTTGCACTTGCTCTTGAACAATCTCCGGAATCCACGCCACCTGTGCCCTGAGTTCTTGAACCTCGCATGCCTGGCTTTCCGAGCTGGTCTTTTTCTCCTTTCGCCCACCAGTGTTATAGTATGACAACCATTTTGTCGACAAGCCTTTGCCGGCCACACGACCAGCTGACGTCGGCTTACTGAGCTTATCCTTGTTCTTCATTACATTCAACGCCCTATTTAGAGTGGTGTCCCAAGGGTTGCTCTTAGTCGACCCCGCGCTACTGCTTTCAGTCGCCTGCGGAAGGAATGTGAACCATTTAGAAATTTGGCTTCATTAATTAGAATGCAACCATATGGAGCTAATTACGCGGGGGTGTATTCCTTACCAGAACAAGCTCAAGCGCCCTGGTCTTCGGATCCGTGGTAAGCTCCTTTGTTTTCGGGTCCTTCTTGTACCGGGCCCTGACAAAGTTCCTGGTCTGCTTGTCACCGTATTTATCGAAGAGGGGCGGTAGGCCTTGCTCGGCACGGTCCGCCTCCTCCTTGTCCCATATAGGCTCCGCCACTCTGTAACCGCCGGGACCGAGTGTGTGTTCCCCTAAGTTCAGCTCCCGCATTTCTTTCCCCACTTACTTGATTCGGAGTTTGCGGTGCTCGAGCAATTGATCTTGAAGTCGTTGTAGTCATCTTCGGTGATCGAAGGATTTTTCTCCTTGATCTTCTCATAACTCTCACCTTTCTCGATCATTCTCTTCACATTGCTTTTCCAAGTAGACAGGGCCTTGCTCATCTTCGTGAGGGCAGCATTGTTCACTTTATTCCCTTTGAGGCTTGTGTTTTCAAATTCAGCGGGGAACTTGTATCGTTCATGCAGCTTCGTGAAGAGGAGGTTGCACAAATTCCCTCGGTCAGGATGCCTCAGGTTCTCGGTGTTGATCGAGACGGTGCTCCGGAGAATGCACCCGAGCTGAAGCGAGTACCCCTTGACTATTCATTCGGGCGCCGTTGGATTCCCATCGGAGTCCACTTTAGTAACTTCCTCCTTGAGGGTGCGGAGCATGGTCGGGCGCCGGTCCTTCCGTTGCCTCTTCGGTTGGCTGCCATCTGTGCGTGCGCCGCCATCATCAGTGGTGGTATCCTCGGCGGCACCATCAGTGGTGGCATCAGTGGGGTCATCCTCGGCGGTACCATCAGTGGTGGCATCAGTGGGGTCATCCTCGGCGGTACCATCAGTGGTCTCAGGATCGGTGGGGAAGGCGGCGTCCTCATACAAGTGAGGTTGTTCCTCCATCTCCTGGGACAGCTTCCAGAATGCCTTGCCGCCCGAACCCCCGGCCTCATCGTTGTTGGCCATGTTTCTCTCTAAATAGGAACAAAGTTTGGTCAAAAAGTTGGTTATTGTCAAGGAACAAGATCATGGTCTCATCATTTAGGGTTTGTCGACACCGAGGCATCCTAAAAGCTAAGCTTTTATCATTGAGGGTTTTTCGACGCCGAGGCACCCTAAAAGCCTAAGCTTTCATCATTTCGGTTTTTATCGACACCGAGGCACCCTAAAAGCCATGCATTTGTCACAAGTACGCCGGGGCACTTGATCCTACTTAATTAACTACTAAGATACCCCGGCCCATGCATTAGTCACAAGTACCCCATATGTCCTATTTTTAGCAAAGTCATGCTAAAATTCACAGAAAATTTCAGCATGACCTTTGCTGAAAATAGGACATATGGAGCACCCGAATTTGCCGGAACGGAAGTTAATCGACATTCCGGCAAACTCAAGGGCCTCTCGGGGTACCTGCAAAATCATTATCCAATGAAGGAATTGTGCCGCACACTGCTGCCTCACACTGCTGCCAAAATCATTATCGACATGCTGAACTTGTATTTCACTCTGCATAGTCTAACAACCAGAAATATATAACAAGAACTACACTGCAACCAGAAAATTTAATCATGGAGATTACACTGAAAATATGGGCTAAATTACACTGTAATTCTAGGGTATATTACACTGACAAATACACTCAAAATATGGGATAAATTGCACTATAATTCTGGGGTATATTACACTGAGAATTCATCAAAAGTTGCTAAGCTTACACTAAAATACATCTGCACTGCAGGGCTTGTACACACAAATTCAGTGAGATGATCTAACACTGACAAAATAAAGGAAACACCTACTGAACCAATACAGGGCTAAAAACACATGGGGATTACACTTAAAAACATCCAGTGAAAGGCACTAGAAAACCATATAGACATAGGAATAAAGCAGAGCTAACTCACTAAATCTGATACACTGAGAAAACCCTAAACTAGGGAAACTAATCACCTGCATCTAACCTACCAGGAGGTAACTGAACAAATTCAAGAACTACAACAGCAACACGAACCAATACAGAGATATGAAAGGACAAGTTACTAGCATTTTCCTAAAAACTACATAACTAGTGGACCAACTCTCTATCTGTAACAAGAACTATAACTAGGAAGCTAGCACCAGATGCACTTGGGGATATACTAGTTATGCACTTCATATCCGGATGGCAATTACCTAGTATTTTAAGCTAAAATTACCTAGTAAGTGCTCAATCAATAAGGTACAAGGTAAACTGAATTGACTTTCCAAATTGACAAGCGCAAACAGAGCATAAGCAAAGAGGTCAACTGGTAATATCTATTCAATGCAAATAGTAGACATCTGAGTTCTGGTGCTCATATTGGAACATCCAGAACACCAAAGGCATCTTCAAAGTGAAAATTCTTACCCCTACACAACTATTCGGCATAATCAGAATTCAAAAGTAACATTCTTCGATATAGATCATGGGTGCTCAGGGGAAAGTAGCACAAACAGACAATGCAAACAACCAATCAACTAGTGAAGCCAATCAAGAACCTAGAGATATAGCTAGCAAACTGAGAAGCACATGCAGAGCAAAAGCGAAAAGGTTACATGTTCACTGCGAAATAATAGATGCATGAGTTCCAGTGCCCATATATGAAAAATCTTGAGCAGCAAAGGGCATCATCATCAAAGTGAAACTCTTAAGCCCTACATAATTATGCAGCCTTGATCACACATGACATTACTGGATTTAGATCTATTGTAGTAAATATAAGTACTTGGATGATCAGATTTAAAGTAAAGTGCACGAGCAGGCAATGCAAACACACAATCAATTGGTGAAAACCATCGACAACCTTGGGACAAATACGATGCATCAAACCTAGTTAATCAGTGGACCAATTCTAAGTATGTATCAAGATAATCAGTGGACAAATACGGTGCATTACCCTAATGTGCTAAACGACGTAAGCGCGTGCGCGCGAGGGGGAGAGGGGGAGAGGAGGAGGGGGAGCTCACGGTGGCCGTAGGGATAGGGCAGTGGGGCGTGGGGATGATGTCGGGGACGACGACGACGCAGGGGAGGAGGCGACGAGGTCCGGGTGGTGGTGGTGCTCCGTCGACGGTGGTGTGGACGGGGCGGCGTCCGGGCCACCGGCGACGAGGGAGGCGGGGCGATGGCGTCCAACGAGGTGGGGCGACGGGGAGAGCGGCGCCGACGTCGGGGCCTCGGGCGGCGGTGGTTGGAGACGTTGCGGCGGGGTCGAGGCGGCGTCGGGGCGGCGTCGAGGCGGCGGGGCAGCGTCGAGGCGGCGGGGCAGCGGTGTCGGGAGAGGAGAGGGGAAGGGGATCAAGGGTGAGGGCGAGGGAGAGAGAGGGGATAGGTTTGGGCCGGGGTGGAAATATGGATGGGGGCGGCACAATACTAATGGCGCACCACCCCTCGGTGCGCCATAAGTACATCCATACTAATGGCGCACCTCACCCTGGTGCGCCATTAGTACATCCATACTAATGGCGCACCTCACCCTGGTGCGCCATAAGTACATCCATACTAATGGCGCACCTCACCCCAGTGCGCCATTAGTATTTGTGTTTAAATATGTTCAAACTTGTTTTATAAGACAGTAATAATTTTTTTATAAGATAGTAATAATTTTTTTATAAGATGGCTACTGCAACAGTAATATTTTTTTATAAGATAGTAATATTTTTTTTAAATATCATCAAACAGTAATGCCGGTGGAGCGGGGGAGGGTGCACGGGGTGCGGGGGGTCGGCGGCGGCGGTTGAGTAGGGGAGGGGTGCGGGGGGTCGGCCGCGGTGGTTGAGTAGGGGAATCGAGGGTGCGGGGGGTCGGCGGCGGCGGCCGGTGGACCGGGGGGTGCTCGGCGGCGAGGGGGACCGGATCTGGGAGGTGGGATAGCGATTGAGATGGAGGGGGATCGAGATCGAGTGTCCATGAAATTTAAAAATATTCATGATAGTTCAAAAAGTGCCCATGAAATACAATCGAGAAATGAAGGCTACGATTTAAATGCGTCCTCGGGGTTCGGTTTCACCATCGAACAGATCCTTGCGTTTTCTCCATGGGTCATCGTCGCGAAGCCACCTTCGATGTCCCATGAACACGGTTTTCGAAGACCCGAGATCTCTATCTAGCTGGCGATACGTTGTGTCATCCATGCACCTGACGCATCCAGAAAATCCATGGACCACCTGCCCCGCGACATATCCGTAACCGAGATAGTCGTGCACCGTCGTGAGCAGCGCGGCTCTCATAGGGAAATATTCTTTCTCTGCGGTGTCCCACGTATTGGCTGGCGTTTTCCACAGCGTGTCAAGCTCCTCTTTCAGTAGCCCCAGATACAGATTGATGTCGTTCCCTGGTTGTTTCGGTCCTTCAATTAGCATACTCATGTGAATGTACTTCCTCTTCATGCACAACCAGGGGGGAAGGTTGTACATCCACACAAACACAGGCCAGGTGCTATGTGTGCTTCTCTGGCTGCCAAACGGATTGACTCCATCGGTGCTCGCGCCCAGCATAATGTTCCTTGGATCGTTCCCAAATTCTAGGTCTTCGAAGTTCAACGCTTGCCACTGGCTCGCATCCTTAGGGTGACTCAGCATCTTGTCTTTTTTATCTATCTCCGGATCATTTGCGTCATCTTCTCACTTCTTCTCCTCCCTATCCGCCTGCCAACGCAGGAGCTTTGCTACCTTAGGGTCCGCGAAATACCGCTGCAGACGAGGAGTGATCGGAAAGTACCACACCACTTTTCGAGGAGCTTTCTTCCTCTTCTTGTATCGAGTGACGCCGCACACCGGACATATGGTAGACTCCGCGTGCTCGTCCCGATAAATGATGCAATTGTTCATGCACACATGGTATTTCACGTGCGGTAAATCCAGAGGACACACGATTTTCTTCGCGTCCTCCAAACTGGTCGGGCACTTGTTCCCCTTGGGAAGACGTTCGTGCCAGAATGACATGTTCTCGTCGAAGCATGCGTCGGTCATTTTGTGTTTTACCTTCATCTCCAGAGCCATGAGCGTTACTTTCAGGCGGGTATCCTCGGGCCTGCATCCTTCATACAATGGAGTAACCGCGTCTAACTCAAGTTGATCCATCTTGGCTTTCTCTCGGGCGGCAGCTCTTGCGTTATCCGTCTGCTTGAGAAGCAGCTCTTGAATATGAGGGTCCTGCACCCAGGCCATCGATGGTCCAGCATCGACTGCTCCATCGGCATCATCATCTTCATGATCATGCCCGTCGTCTGCTCCGGCATCTTCCTCATCATCATGTCCTGCATCTTCTACATGATGACTGTGTACAGCATCACCGTCGTTGTCATCTCCTGGGGATTCTTCGTCTTCTCGCCCGCCCGAGCCGCGGTGGTTGTCTTGCTGCCCTTCCACATTTCTTGCCCGGCCCCCATGGACGACTTCGTAGTCATCTTCATCACCTTGCCACTAATAGCCATCCATGAAACCACGCAAGAGCAGGTGGTCCCGCACCTGCCCGGATTCCGGGTCCGCAATAAGGCTCTTCAGCTTGCATCTTCGACACGGACATCTTATCTCTGTCTCGTTCTTTTGAAGCATCTCGGCCTTCACTGACCTCAAAAACCTATTCACGATGCCTTCGGTCATCGTGTGGACCATGGTCGCCTGCGGGGTAGAGCAAAACGATATTTTAGAACCAAGAAAAAATTTGGCATGACTTTCCCTAAAAATAGGACCAAAAAGAATGCTTAATGCCAAAATTCTCGCCGAAACGGAAATGAATCAACATTCTGGCAAAATATTGGCAACTATCGCATTTCAAATACCGGTACACCTCCAAACACAAACACATATGCAACACCACAAACATATGCAACACCACGAACATACATAGATCTAGCTAGGCCATAAAAAGTGCATGTGGACATTGTTGTAGGGAGAACAACATAAATATAGCTTCCCCCTTACTTACCTATCAAAACAAGGTAATTTAACCACTTAAATTGAATGAATCTATGGTGGAAATGAGGTGAAAAAGAGGAGGCACCCGAGACAAGGAGGAGGTGGAGAGAATGAAGTGGGGAGAAAGTGAGTGTGGGTAGGAGAGGCTGTCCAAAATATCTTGTTGCTGCCCACTTACTAATGGCGCACCAACTCTAAATGCGCCATTAGTAATCCAGGTTACTAATGGCGCACCTGCTGGTGGTGCGCCATTAGTAGTTTTGCAAAAAAAACATACTAATGGAGCACTGTTCCACAATGCGCCATTACTAGTTTAAACTAGTAATGGCGCACAGTCGAACAGTGCGCCATTAGTAGTTTTGCAAAAAAAGGAATAAAAAATATAATAAAAAAACAACATCAGTGGCGCACTTTCTGACAGGTGCGCCATTACTAGTTACAACTAGTAATGGCGCACTGTGTCTGGATGCGCCATTAGTATGTTTGGACAGGCGCACTAGTTCAAATTTTTTTTGGTACTAATGGCGCACCCTGGGCCAGGTGCGCCATTAGTAGTTTCAGCTCTAATGGCGTATCGGAAGGTGGTGCGCCATTAGTATATACTAATGGCGCACTGCTTGTCTGGTGCGCCATTAGTGTCAATCCCATCTATAGCCCTTTTTCTAGTAGTGGAGAATGGTCTTGAATGAACCTACCATGCTAGCCGAGGTGATGACGTCGCACCGATCAATGAGTTCCTCCACCACGTCATCATTTAGATCGGGGCAAGAATAACGGGGTCGTTTCTGGTCTGTTCCCTCCATGGAGAAGACGATCGAACAATGGTAGAAGGAAGGGTGAAGGCAAATGGAGGAGGGAGGAAGAGCGTGCGACAGTAGTTCCAAATCGAGAGGGAAAGGCAAAGAGTCGGTGCACGGTTGCCACAGTACACGAAGAGGTGCCCCGGCCTACATAGATGTCTGTTCGGAAATTGTACAAAAGGACTCGCCGTCGTCTCACTGACATGTTGGAACGGGGCCACATGTCAACGAAGAAGCTAGTGGGGAGCGGACGGTTGCCATAGAGGTCACACACTGACGACAAGGCCGTCCTGCCAGACATAGCACCACCACGGGATGGCTTCCGTCCCCCACACGAGTGAAGCCACTTCGCACCCCCCACGGTTGGTCCGCCACGCTGCTAGGCCAAATCCAGCGCGTGCAGCTCGAACGTGCGCTCGCTCAGCCCCCTTTCCCTCAATGCACCAGAGCTACCCAACCACGGCTACGTGTTTTGCGCACCCGGTGGCCGGATTTGGAGTGGATCCGGTCAGGCTTGAGCGAGCCCGACTGTGGGAGGCCGCGTCGCGCCATGGACTGGCCGGGCACCGGGCTGGAAGGCCCAGACAAGGCCGCAAGGCCGCATGCAAGTACTGACTCCTCGTCTAGCCGCTTGGATCTACACCATCTGCGGTCCGCCGCAGATACATGAATGGCAGTCGGCCGGGCTCGGTGCTGGCCCAAAAGCTCGTCAGTGCACCGTTGCCACTCATTACGTGCGACGACTTCCCAAAGAAGGTCTTGCACCATGTGTGTACAACGCCGGAACATCCCGGATGGGTGTTCATCAAGTGCTCAACCGATGGGGTATGTGCTACTTTAGCTTCGGTTGTTCTCTCGGATTAGACTAGTTGTGCTAACTTAAAATTTTATTGTGTAGAATGGATGCAAGTTTTGGTATTGGGAAGAAGAGTACATCGATATATTGATAGAGCACAATTTAGTAGATGTTCTAGCACTTTTAGCTAGCATAGAGGCTAGAGATAGACTAGTGCACTTGTTGATAGAATAGAGGCTAGACATGAGACTACATGCGAGGAAGAAACATCTACTTCTTTACACTCGAACAAGAAATAAGCACGCAAGATCGAGCCTCCGCAGATCAATAATGAATGCATTGAGAAGGCACTAATCCAACTTACACGAGCAGTTATGGAAGTTGGATATCTTCTAAAATGTATTCTTGTGGTTCTTGTTTTTTTGGTCTTGCTTTTCTAGTCAAATTTTGGTGATGTATTTCCATGTACCAAAAAACAATGATGAAAAAAGATATGTGTTTGCAAAGAAAAATGTACGCGGCCGAGATGCGTCCGCGCGTTGGGCGCACGGCCACCGCATCCGAGAAATGGCCCAGACATGACCCCATTGCCCTACCCAAACTGACAGAATCCAAGTAAAACGGAGGTCCGTTTGGGGTCGTGCGTTGGATTTGGCCTTACAAGTGGGACCGCAGTTGAGGAAACCGACTATCGGCAAACCCCCACCCCGTCCTCCGCACGATGCTGAGTTAGAGAAACGAGGAGGTTGAAGAGATAGCTGTAGCACGGTCACCAAGAAATATGGTGTCAGATGGAATTCATGTTGGTGGCGTGTGCCGTACTCCTGGACGTGAATGCTTGTTTTGGCCCATGCCACCCAACTATATATCGAGGATTCGAGATGCTGGTTACGTACAGCGAACACATTAGCGTATGGCCCACCTCACACTGTGGCCAAATTTCCTAGAGTCTATGCTAGGTTAAAAAGTGTGCTTTGTGAGGGTGGGTGGCTATTCTCAAGTTTAAAACTTGTTGCGTATACATAGACGTAGAGATAGTGCAACAATTTTTAAAGTTTGAACCCAAACATCAGAATGCAATTTCTAAGGGACTCATCCTAGGACCTAGGATGGCGGGATTCGAAGCTACAGTAAAAACACCCACCCGACGCGTGAAGCATGTGACTAGTACAAATAGTAGTACTATTGTTGATTGGACTCATTTGATAACCTGTTGCAATGCACGTACAATTATGTATTCGGAAAATATATTTTTGCCTCGTCGCAGCACCCACTCAGAGAAGCGACTCGAAAGCCATTCATATATTTAGTAAGTTTATCACAGGCATATCATTTTATTACATACAACAGGTCATGAACCCACAACGACAACGAGGATACATTATAAATACTAAAGTTTTCTTCACACAACAAATAACAAGCAAGGAAATGAACTTCAGCTCAACCAATCCTTGGCGTTGAAAACGCTTGGTTTGAACCAGAAGTGATTCTCTGGGAAGGGGCAACTACTGTCAATCTTTAGACCAACGCAGCACTGATCATCCAGGCTAAAGCATATTGTGATAGCCACAATAGGGAACCATAGGCAATGTCCGAGGTATAGATACAGTTTCTTCTCATAAATGGTAGTAACATTGTGTCAACAACACTTGGATTTCCTTTCACCATCATTGGATAGTTTTGTCCATGGAAGAGTATCAATACTAAACCAGGGAGAAGGTGTTGGAGCTAGCACAATAGTATCCATCCCGAATACCCTGCAACAAATGTTGGAATAGGTATGGGGAGTGCGACCATGGGAGACAACACCTGCTTCCTTAGTAACATCAGCAGTGCCATGTATACAGACAAGAAGAGGCGATCCATTGGAATAAGTTGCCAGGCGCCACTGAGTATATGGGTCCTCATGCTCGTGATCAACATCATTATCTTCTCCCCCTTGGTTATAATTTTTTTCAAATATAGGTGTGATGACCCACAATTATAGGGGACCTATCTGTAGTCCTTTCGATAAGTAAGAGTGTCGAACCCAACGAGGAGCAGAAGGAAATGATAAGCGGTTTTCAGCAAGGTATTCTCTACAAGCACTGAAATTATAGGTAACAAATAGTTTTGTGATAAGATAATTTGTAACGAGCAACAAGTAACAAAAGTAAATAAAGTGCAGCAAGGTGGCCCAATCCTTTTTGTAGCAAAGGACAAGCCTGGACAAATTCTTATATAGAGAAAAGCTCTCCCGAGGACACATGGGAATTATCGTCAAGCTAGTTTTCATCACGTTCATATGATCCGCGTTCGGTACTTTGATAATTTGGTACGTGGGTGGACCGGTGCTTGGGTACTGTCCTTACTTGGAGAAGCATCCCAATTATGCTTAACCTCTATTGCAAGCATCCGCAACTACAACAAAAGTATTAAGGTAAAACTAACCATAGCATGAAACATGTGGATCCAAATCAGCCCCTTGCGAAGCAAAGCATAAACTAGGGTTTAAGCTTCTGTCACTCTAGCAGCCCATCATCTACTTATTACTTTCCAATGCCTTCCTCTAGGCCCAAATAATGGTGAAGTGTCATGTAGTCGACGTTCACATAACACCACTAGAGGAGAGACAACATACATCTCATCAAAATATCAAACGAATACCAAATTCACATGGCTACTAATAGCAAGACTTCTCCCATGTCCTCAGGAACAAACGTAACTACTCACAAAGCATATTCATGTTCATAATCAGAGGGGTATTAATATGCATATATGATCTGAAAATATGATCTTCTACCAAATAAACCAACTAGCATCAACTACAAGGAGTAATTAACACTACTAGCAACCCACAGGTACCAATTCCAGACTTAGAGACAAGAATTGGATACAAGAGATGAACTAGGGTTTGAGAGGAGATGGTGCTGGTGAAGATGTTGATGGAGATTGACCCCCTCCCGATGAGAGGATCGTTGGTGATGACGATGGCGATGATTTCCCCCTCCCAAAGGGAAGTTTCCCCGGCAGAGCAGCTCCGCCAGAGCCCTAGATTGGTTCCACCAAGGTTCCGCCTCATGGCGGCGGAGTATCGTCCCAAAAGCTTGCTTATGATTTTTTCCTCATCGAAAGACTCGATATAACAGAAGATGGGCATTGGAGGGCCACTAGAGGCCCACGAGGCAGGGGGCGCGCCCAGGGGGGTAGGGCGCCCCCCACCCTCGTGAGCAGGGTGTGGCCCCCCTCCAGAACTTCTTGCGTTCAATATTTTTTCTATATTCTGAAAATGACTTCTGTGAAGTTTCAAGGCTTTTGGAGTTGTGCAGAATAGGTCTCTAATATTTGCTCCTTTTCCAGCCCAGAATCCCAGCTGTCGGCATTCTCCCTCTTTATGTAAACCTTGTAAAATAAGAGAGAATAGGCATAAGTATTGTGACATAATGTGTAATAATAGCCCATAATGCAATAAATATCGATATGAAAGCATGATGCAAAATGGACGTATCAACTCCCCCAAGCTTAGACCTCGCTTGTCCTCAAGTGAAAGCCGAAATCGAGAAATATGTCCACATGTTTAGAGATAGAGGTGTCGATAAAAATAAAATACGGACATGAGGGCATCACGATCATTCTCAGAACAACAACTTATATAATTCTTGTCATATGATCTCTTATGCTAGAGTAACAATTAAATCCCAATTTCAAGTATGAATCATAAACTTCATTGAAAACTAACAACACTACAAAAAAATACACATCCGTGACATTTTGGGCCGAACGAATTTTTTTTCTATCATACATATGACACTTCTATGACGATAATTGTGACAAAACCCGGTATCATCATAGATGTGGTGGGCTCCTACTTCTATGACAAAAAATCATGACAGAAAATGGGCTTTTCGTCCTGGGCGGGCCGGAGACGCAGCTGCATAACATTCTTTGGGCCTTCCATGACAGAAAAAACCATGGTAGAAGCGAGGGCGAGGAAAATTTCGGGGAGTTCCCGGTTACGGTGGGAGGTCGGGGGCCGAGCGATGCGCGTTTCTCTCGTACTTGTACGCGCGTGTGTGCGAGGCGTTGGCTCTAACTGAACCCGAGCAAGGCGTTGGGCTCTAACTGAACCCGAGCGATTGCACTGTAGGCTACGCGTTACTGAACCCGAGCGATCGATCGATGGCTGTTAACTGAACCTGATCGAGCGATTCCTTCGCTACTGCTGCTAACTGAAGCCGATCGATGCTGCCTCTAGATGAATAGTGAGCGTTGCGAGGGGGGGGGTTGGATGAACAGTTCCTGATGGGGGTGGATGAACAGGACCCCGTGGTGTTGCCTCTGGATGAACAGGATCCCGATCGATCGAGCCGGTTGGGGCTGGATGAACAGGACCCCGTGGAGGGATGGATGAATAGGACAACCACGTGGAGGGCAGGATGAATAGTAGCCCGTGGAGTGGTGGTTGAACAGGAGCCCGTGGAGAGGGCTGGTTGAACAGTAGCCGGTGGAGTAGCGCACGGTGGAGGCTGGATGAACAGGAGCCCGTGGATGAACAGTCGCAGGTGGAGGATGGAGGAGGTCGACGGTGGATGAACAGTAGCTCGTGGAGGCTGGAGGGGGTCGACGGTGGAGATGAACAGTATCCCGTGGAGTCCCGTTTGGCGGTACGCCACACCCCTCCCGATGAACAGGACCCCCGTTTCGATCGTAGGAGGTCCGTTTCGTCCGTTTTGCGGTACGCCACACCCCTCCAGATGAACAGGACCCCCGTTTCGACCGTAGGAGGTCCGTTTCCTCCATTTTGCGGTACGCCAGACCCCTCCCGATCAACAGGACCCCGTTCCGAACGTAGGAGGTCCGTTTCCTCCATTGTGCGGTACGCCAGGCCTCGTTTCCATCCCCTGTTCCGTCCAAGCCCTCCCGATGAACACGACCACGCATTCCGTTCCGACCCAGCCGGTTGGCTCCCACGCGTTCCGTTGCCTCCCGATGAACATGACGCATTCCGTTGCCTCCCCATGAACACGACGCATTTCGTTGCCTCCCCATGAACATGATGCATTCCGTTGCCTCCCCATGAACACAACGACGATGCTGTTTCTCCGTTCCGACCCAGCCATGTCAACGAGCCCTCGCCGTATGTATGCGCGAGTAGGCATTCGAGACCCCGCCCAAATGTACACATACGTGGCCGTATTTTCCTTCTTGCACCCTGGCCGCCTCTACTACGACACGTGCGCGCCTCTACATCTACTAGTATATATGTACGTGCATGTTTGCGACCAGAATGACAACGCTACGTATGCTTCGACCAGGTGGGTCCCGACTGTCGGCACTTCCTTGTGTGCGAAGATGTAGCTGGTGGGTCCCAGCAGTCAGTGGGGCGAAATACGGTGGCCCGTCCGTTGGGTCCCCGCTTTTAGGTGGAGGAATAATTATTTTGCATGTAATAACGAGGCACTTCCTTGTTGCGGCCGTGGACTCAGCTATCAGCGTCTCAACGTACAGTCCACGTCCGATGGAAGCCGTTCCTTGACCATGTTGACCATGCCGCGCCGAGAGCACCAGGGCGGTGGACGGTGGAGAGGCCTAGGAAGGGGACGACGTGGAGGCAGGGAAGACACGGCAGTGGATGCCCACACGTAGAGGAGTACGAGGGCACTGGTTCGCTGCGGCTGCCGTCGCCATAGAGTAACAGGGGGTGTGGGTGAGTAGAGGGATGGCCTGGCCGGTGGTGGGAGTAGTAGGGGTGGTGAGGCCTCCGCCGCATCGCAGCCGGCCACGGGAGGCAGGAGCACGAGGCACGACCGGCGCTTGTTTGGGCAGCTGGAGCAAGAAGACCAGAGGTTGAAGAAGCACTACAGCCGTTGGATGGACATCGTACAGTCACTGGAGCTAGAATCATGCATATTGACTAAGTTGACAAAGCCCTCTGTCCCCGTCAACTTAGTAGGCCCACAAGGCAGCCTGCCACTATATTGGGTCCCAGCTAACAGGGGGAGTATTCATTTTTTTGTGCGTAATAAGGAGGCACTTCCTTGCGTGCGAAGATATAGTTGGTGGGTCTGAGCTGTCAGTGGCGGTAACGTTTTTTTCACGAAATACAGAGGCCCTTTCGGCGGGTCCCTGATGTCAGGTGGAGGAATCATTATTTTGCGCGTAATCAGGAGGCATTTCCTTGCGTGCGGCCGTGGACCCAGCTGTCGGCCTCTCCATGTACAGTCCAGTTCAGATGCATGTGGGTCATTGACCACGTTGACCAGGCCGCGCCGAGAGCACCAGGGCGGTGGACGACGGCGAGGCCTAGGAAGGGAACGACACGGAGGAAGGGAACGACACGGAGGTTGTTTCCCACGCGGAGGGGAGTACGACTGTATGAGGGTTTACTGGTTCGTCTGCCATCGCCGGAGAATAACAGTAGGTGCGGGTGAGTAGAGGGATTGCTAGGCCAGCGATGGGAGTACGGTGGGGCGGTGAGGCCTGCACGGCAGCATAGCCGGCCGCGAGGAGGAGGGAGGAGGCAGTCCCGCCGGTGCATGTTTGAGCGGCTGGAGCAGGAAGAGCTGAGATTGAAGAAGCACGACGGCCGTTGGATGGACATCCAACAGTCACTGCTTGTGCGACAACCTTTTTTTAGGAAAGCCTCAAATCTGTGCAAAACAACATACAGCCCATCTGCCATTATTTCTAATAATTTTCAACCCATTTGCTAATTCTTAAGGTTTTTTTGGAGCCCATATTCTTTTTGTTAGCATTACAGCCCAAATTGTGGCCACGGTTAAAAAATTATACGAAATTTTGCATATTTCGGTGCAGTCCGAACTATTTTTAATCCCGAAATATTGACTCACATTCAAACTGATTTTAAAAATAAATGTATATCAATATAAAATCCAACAAATTCTCCACGCATAACAATTAATGTAATTTAAAATCTTGAAATAAAAAAAAGATATTTGAAACTAATTGCCGGTTTGATGTGTTTTAAAAATGTACATCCCATTTCTCATTACTGATGGGCCATTTTCTCGGCCAGCCGAATGAAAGCTCTCCTCGTCTTGAAAGATTTGCAGCCCAACAGGCTTGACAAAGCGACTTACTTGGCAAATCACAAAAAAACTGGGCTGTGGCCGTGGACCCAGTTGTCAGCCTCTCCACGTACAGTACTCTTCCGATGGAAGTCGTTCCTTGACCACGCCGTGCGGAGAGCACCACGGAGGTGGACGACGGTGAGGCCTAGGAAGGGGACGATGCGGAGCCGGGGAAGACGCGGCAGTGGAAGCCCGCGCGGAGAGGAGTACGAGGGTTCACTAGTTCGGCTGCGGTGTGAGGCTGCCGTCGCGCCAGGGCCTGGCCAGCGGTGGGAATAGTAGGGGGCGGTGAGGCCTCCGCGGCAGCACAGCCGGCCATGGGAGGCAGGAGCATGCGGCACGACCGGCGCTGCTTTGGGCGGCTGGAGCAAGAAGACTAGAGGTTGAAGAAGCACTACGGCCGCTGGATGGACATCATACGGTCACTGGAGCTAGAATCGTTCATATTGAATAAGTTGACAAAGCCCTCCATCCCCGTCAACTTTGTTGGCCCACATGTCATCCTCCCACTATGGTGGGTCCCAGATAGCAGGGGGCATTCATTTTTTTTGTGCGTAATAAGGAGGCACTTCCTTGCGTGCGAAAATATAGCTGGTGGGTCTGACATGTCAATGGGGGGAACGTTTTTTCGCGAAATACAGAGGCCCTTCCGGTGGGTCCCACCTGTCAGGTGGAGGAATCATTATTTTGCGCGTACAGTCCACGGCCGATGGATGTCGTTCATTGACCAAGTTGACCAGGCCGCGCCGAGAGCACCATGGTGGTGGACGACGGCGAGGCCTAGGAAGGGAACGACACGGAGCCGGGGAAGACTCGGCAATGGTTGCCCATGCAGTGGGGAGTACGAGGGTTTACTGGTTCGGCTGCCGTTGCCGGAAAATAACAGGAGGTGTGGGTGAGTAGAGGAATGGCCTAGCCAGCAATGAAGTAGGGTGGGGCGGTGCGGCCTGCGCGGCAGCACAGCCGGCCACGGGAGGCGGGAGCAGGCAGTCCCACCGGAGCTGGTTTGGGTGGCTGGAGCAAGAAGATCAGATATTGCAAAAGTAGCACGGCCGTTGGATTAACACCCAACAGTCACTGCTTCTAGAATCGTTTGTGGACTAAGTTGACAAAGCCAAAGTACACATCAACCTAGTAGACCCACAAGTCAGCCTCCAAATCTGTCTCAAACAGCATACAACCCAAAATTTCTAGCCAGATTCATATTAATTTTAAATCTAAATATACCTTAATTTAAATTCAATGAAATTTTACCCACACAAAAACGATGAAATTTAAAATATCAAAAACCGAAAGAAAACAGTATTTTGGAACTAATTGTCTGTTTGCTGTATTTTTTCATTTTACAGCCCATTTATTATTACTTATAGCCCATTTATTATTACTTATAGCCCATTTTCTGGGCAAAATGCATCCCTCCTCGTCTTGAAAGATTTCCGGCCCAGCAGGGCGTAGAAAAGCAAGTAGGCCTATGTTGGTTATTCTACAAAAAGCAAAATAGTTGGCTAGCAATTTTCAGAAAGGAAAAAAACAAACTGGGTTGGTCATGTGCTAAACATATGAAATAAAAGCCTGGGCTAGACGGGCCACGGGCCCCGCACAACCCAGTTGATACCCTTCTCCATCCCAAAAATACAAAATTACTACGCGCTGCTGGGTCCCTACTGTAATCCTCACCATGTACAGTCATCTCCTTATTCCTCTCGGTTGTTGACCATGTTGACAACACCGAAGGGCGGCGCCGCGGCGAGCGAACCAAGGCAGAGGATGATTGTGAGGCCTCGGACGGGAACGAACATGAGCCAGGGCAGATCACAGCCAGCCGTGGGAGGCGGGAGCGGGCGGTCCCACCGGCGCTGGTTTGGCTTTGGCGGCTCGAGGAAGAAGAGACTGAAGAAACGGGACAGACGTTGAATGTCAATCCAACGGCAAGGTTGGCACAATCGTTTGTTAACTAAGCGGACACCAAGTAGCATACTTTATTATATATAGGAGGAAAACTGCGAGGAAAATGTGTTCGTCTGCCGTCCTCCTCACAGGCAACGTTCGCCACATAAGTGACTAGCACCCTTGGTTTTCAACCGAGAGGTCTTGGTTCGAGTCCCAGGAACTCTCAATTTTGTCCTCCTTCCTTCCTCTCAAAAAAGGGAAAGAAAATCAAAGACATGGGAAGGCGTACAGAACAAGCTAGTGTACCACTAATGAGACGTTGCCGAGTTTTAGAAAAAAGAAAGACGTGCTCCTGTAGCTGGTTCGAATCCAAACCTAGACTATGACTATATATGGTGCTATGCTACTGTGCAAGTAATGAAACTGACATATCCAACGTTCGCTTCTCCTCTTCTCTACTTACTCTGCCTAGCATTAGAAGCTCTGGCCACAGCAACCATGTCCGCTGGCTACTCGTCCACCTGCTGTTCAGCAGGCAACAACCAGATATGTGCCAAGTCGCAACCCGTACCATGGCCTATGGGTCTCATCACACCCTCGCCGGCATGCGCACCGCAGCCGATTGCTCATCGCAACCCGCTGCCGTTGGTGTGGTGCCACTGCTGCAAATCACGCAGAGTCATCCGTCGCGTCTCAACCACAATCCGCAACCCGGGCTGAGTCTTCTACAAATGCCCGAATCATGGGGTAATAATATGTTTAAGTGTTGTTATGATCCTTTCAGTTGCTGATTTTTTTAATAGTTTGGTTGATGATCTACCAATTTGATTCATGCAGAAAAGGGAAGATTCGTGTGATTTGTATTTCTAGGAAGTTGCTAATGTGGTACGCTGATTATTTCGTTAGCCGAGGAATCCCAATACCAGTAGGTTGGGGTGTTGGACA
This sequence comes from Triticum urartu, assembly GCF_056163025.1. Taxonomy (NCBI): domain Eukaryota; kingdom Viridiplantae; phylum Streptophyta; class Magnoliopsida; order Poales; family Poaceae; genus Triticum; species Triticum urartu. Next base: position 448,383,897 of record NC_141876.1, read on the forward strand.
AGTAACTGAAGGAATGGTAGAAGACGAAGATGTAGAGCAGAAGGTTAAAGATGCAGTTCCTCTGATCATGGCCAAGCAACAGCTGCTAAACAGCCTTGACAGCAATGAGGAGATGAAAGAGCTTGTGAAGATAATGGGCAAAATCGATGTCCTCTATAGGATGATTGTCTCTTTATTTGTAGTGTATGTAGCACTCGTGATGTATTCAGTGGCTACGACATGAGCACTTTACTGAAACTAGTAATGAATGAAACCTATGTAGCAGGCTGGGCGTAGTGTTGTGAACATCTAATGATTTCTATTAACGGAAATCAGGGGGTATCCCCTTTTGCTCATATAAATAAATAAATAGCAGAGGCCCTGTCGGGTCAGCTTTGTTCTCATTCGAAGACGTCGAGCAAATTGCAGTCCAACAGCAAACTATGTCATCAAATTCAAGTTCCACAGCCAAATATGAGTACAACTAAACAACAATGTCATCATGTTTTAGTTGTCATACAATCACCAAACACAAATCAGCATACATAACAAGTGATGTTCTCACAGCAAAATACTAAACAACATGTTCATCAGGTTTCAGTTGTCATAGCAAACACAATTTCACATAGTAGATAAAAAACGTCTTCTGACAAGCAAATATGGCAAAAGCAATGTAATCATCATCCGCAGTAACAGCGTCAACATCTTCGCCATGTGTATCAGTCTGAATCGTAATTCCCCGCGGTGTCATCTTCTTCTTCCTCCTGAACGTCCTCGAACATTGGCTTCTTCTTGATCAACTCTTGTATGTCCATAGCACGACAAGCAATCTTTTCGCCGGCGTCATTGACGTGATGGTTCTCAATGATATTAGGAACATCTATGTTATCTTGTACATCAGGAGCAGTGTAAGCATCATCTTGTTGTGCAACTTCATTAAACGAATTCCTCTGCTCAAACCTTTGCAATACTCTCCAGTCATCGCTACGTGCAAATGTGTCTTCCAAGAAAAATATCTATGTTGCTTGATTTGCCAAAATAAAAGGCTCGTTGGTCTGGTACGCCACCTTGACATTGATGGATTTGAAATAATCATTAGCTCTGGGTTTTGTGATCCTGGAAAACAGGTTATACCAACGACAGCACAACAAAACCACACATCGATGATCCTCGAAACTGGAGATATACTGCAACTGAATAATGTCCGTTATGTTAGCATACATTTCAGTTGTCTCTTTGTCATACATATCCGTGCTCATGATGTCACTGTTTTGTGTCTTCCTGCCTTCGTCTCGTGCAAGGGTGTTGTAGCGCACATCTCCAACAAACGCAAGATTCATAATGTCTTAACCGAGTATCAGGACCCATTGCTAGTGAGTAAAAGGCATCATCAACTGCCTGCCCATCCTCCCGCATCTTCTTAACCTATGGTTAGAAAATAGACAAGCTGATGATCTTATGTACTCAATATATTAAAAAACCGATAGTGCACTTCAAAAGCTTACATGGTTCTTGAACCATTTCGCAAATCCTGCCATAACCAGTTTGTCAATGTTTCTTGGATTTTGCGGCAGTAACTCCTCTTTGTAGATGCTGCACAACATAGTGATCGCGTCAATCTAAATATATAAGAATGTGTTGCAAGTTTAGTAGATTATGATGTATAAGCTGCAGTACTGCACTTACTTGATATAAGGTAGTATCTCAGGATAGTTATTCAACACATACCAAACCATTTTGTCCAAATCTTTAGGTTTGTCCTCTTGTCGACTCTTCCCTGTAACTCAAACAGAATAATCGAAAACATTGAGCCCGGGATTGTCTTCACCCACCTCTTTGCTAAGCTGATCAGCTGTTTCAATGTATTTTGAGCAAAATGTCAACGCTTCTGTAGCAATGTAGGCCTCTGCAATGGAACCCTCGGGTCTAGCCCTGTTCCTAACATAGCCCTTGAAAGTGCCTAGCCGCATTTCAATAGGGTACATCCAGCCATACTGTACTGGACCTCTAAGTAGTGCCTCATCAGGTAGATGAACAGCCAAATGCACCATCACATCAAAGAAGCCTGGAGGATATATCTTCTCAAGGTCGCATAAGATAGTTTGTATCTTATCTCTAAGACGCTCCAAAGCATCTATCCTGATATTCCTACTGCAGAGTTCCCTGAAGAATTGTCCCAACTCTGCAACTGCTCTGTATAAGTCAGGGCGGCCCAATCCTCTAAGGATAACAGGTAAAACCCTTTGAAGTAGGACATGGCAGTCATGAGTTTTCAACCCTTGTACCTTGTTTCCATCTGCACCGACTCTCCTTTCAGGGTTGGAAGCAAATCCATGTGGGAATCTCACACGTGACAGTACCTCGCAGAATTCTTTTCATTTTACCTTGTCCAAGACATACACAGCTGGTGCCATATCCCGTGGTTTACCTTCATCTTGCTCCTACAAATCCTTTCTAATACCCAGGTGTGTCAAATCAATCCTATATTTTAAGGTATCTTTCATCTTGCCTTCAACATTAAGAAGTGTACCGATAATGCTGTCACATATATTTTTCTCGATGTGCATCACATCAAGATTATGCCGTAGATCCAAATCTTTCCAATACTCCAAGTCCCACAAAGTGGACTTGCGGGTAAACAATAATCTCTCTTCTACCCTTCCACGCTTCCTTTTCCCGCTACCATTACCAGGATGGTTTCCTGGTGTAATATGCCTGACCTTCTCTAATTCCACTTTCAACTCATCGGCGGTGAGCCTCTTTGGCGCATCACGGTTTTCATGCTTTGCATTGAACACATGTCTTCGGTATTTTCTAGGATGCGGCTTGTCCTTGGCAAGGAAACGGCGGTGTCCAATGTAACAGATCTTGCTAAGTATTGTGTATGACAACGGATTCATGTCACAGCGAACACATGCATTGTAACCATGTGTCGTTCGCCCTGACATAGTGCCCAAAGCCGGATAATCATGGATGCACCAAATTATATCAGCATGTAGAAAGAAATCAGCTGGTGGGCTGCTATATAGGTCTTGAGTGAGAACACCCTTCCATAGCTGTTGAAGTTCCTACAACAAGAGGCTCCATGAACAAATCAAAATCCTTTCCAGGACTTTTTGGACCTGGGATGAGCAAGGCCATCATGTAGTTTGATTCTTTGGTGCAGACATTTGGAGGCATGTTCTAAGGGATAACAAGCACTGGCCACATGCTATATGTGGCGCTCTGGTGGCCAAATGGGTTAAATCCATCTGAAGCTAAGCCAAGTCTAATGTTTCTCGGGTCAGCAGAAAATTCTTTGTGTTTATCATTGAAGCTTTTCCACTCACTACCTTGAGATGGATGGCTCATTACATTCTGATCTCTGTACTCCTGGTTCCTAGAATGCCACAGTACATCCTCTCTTGTTTCAGCATCATGAAACAACCTCTGCAATCTTGGTGTAATTGGAGAATGTCTCAGAACATTATGAGGAATCCTCTTCACAGAATCGCCATCTTTCCATCTTGATGATTTGCATTTTGGGCATTCACTTAAGTTGGCATAATCCTTCCGGAACAGAACACAATTATTCTTACAAACATGGATCATATCATATCCAATTCCAACTGCACGAAGGATATTCTTCATTTTACTATAGGTGTGTGGCAGCTCAGACGCATCTGGGAAAGATTCGCGGAAAGCAGCCAAGATCGCATCGAATGATTTGTTGGTCATCCGCTCAGATGTCTTCACCTGAAGAAAGGTGCCATAGCTGAGAATACTGACAGCTTATTTCCTGGGGTGACAGCAACGTTGCATTGTTCCAACATGCGGGCCCACTGTTTTTCTTCTGTAGGTGAAATTTCACGGAATGCACGAGCATTTCGTAGCATTGTTTCAATGTTGGTCAAACTCACTGGCTCCGCCACCACCACCTCCTCCTCCTCTTCCACCTGAGCATCAGGCAGATCAAGATGGTGATCTACTGCTTCCACGTAGTCAATAACATTGACGTTCATAGCTTCACTATGATGAACCCACCTAGTATATGTGACCGACATCCCATACAAGTGTACATGATTTTGCACAGTTGACTGGGGTCTTGTAACTGAATTCATACAACTGCTACATGGGCAGAGCACATCTGATTTCGGACCACCGTACTCAGCTCTGATAAAGTTCATGAAGTTTTCAACCCCCTCGACATATGCAGCGGAGAATCTTCGAGCAGAAGTTATCCAAGTCCTGTCCATCTGTTAGACATACAAATTAGTTCTTCTACTAGATATTACAGGAAAACATATATGCTTTTTTATGAAGTCCAGAAAAAATACCTAGGTGGATGTCTAAAGCTATGGCAAGATATTTGGACGAGCAGATCTACGTAACGAAATATATGTAAAGCTAATTCAGAAAACAGATTTGAGTGCCAAATTATGGCAGGCTGTTTCAGCAGTCAATGAGGCCGAGCACACAGCCATCGAACTATCGAAGGCCATCGCAGCAACAAAGATCGAGTATAAAACGGTGTAGAGCTATTTCAGCTAACAGATTGGCTACTAGACAATGGCAATCTACGTCAAAATAAATATATGGCAGGATATTTTAGCAACTAATCGGCCTTGGCATGCCATCTTAGCTAAGCAGATTGAGTGCAGAACAAAGCAAGGAAGCTTCTTAAGCAGAGCATATTGACAGTAAACTACTTCGGCAAACAATGAGATCAACAACATCTATCAGCTAACATTCAGCGCTACACCGACATGAACGGGGCCTCAGTCTAGAATGCGCATACCGTGGGAGAGCTGACCGCCATGCGTCTCCACACGAACGTCGCCAGCGGTGGCGGTGCTGACCGCCGTGCGCCTCCACAAGAACGTAGCCAGAGGTGGCGGCGCGGCTAGAGGACGGCAGTCTATGAGAGCGTACTGTCGGAGCGAGAGGATCACCGAACCGCGGCGTCGACGTATTGGCGCGGCGGGGAGGGCGGCTTTGGCGGAGCGAATGGAGTGGAGGGGGACAGGGGGGAGGGGGGTTTGGGGAATATTATTGGCTAGTTGGCCGAAGGGCGGTTGAATCAGATTTGGGGGGAATTTTTGGGTGTGTGTGTGGGGGGGGGGGGGGGTTCGCGCGGTGGGCGGGGGGAGTTTGGCGCATGGTAGGTTTATCCATGTGCAGTCCCACATGTCAGTGAAGAGGCAAGCCGAAGCGCGTTCCATTTGCGTGAGCCGTGTGGAGGACCGAACGTGTGTGGGGTGCAATGCCACCGCGATAGGAGTGCTGTGAGTGTACCGCATTTTTTCCTTTTAAACTAGGTGCTTCGCCCCCTCAAAAAAAATCTGTTGCTTCGCGCGATCCATCGATACTACTACTAGTAATCCAGTAATCCCGACTAAAACGGCGTGGCCGGGTCTTTTCCCGCGCGATATGCTAGGAGGTTGGCTTAGTTGGGTTTTTTAGGACGAGTAATGCTACACCTACGTAATCCCAGTAACTTAATTAACGTAATGTGAAACGTGTGAGCTGTTGCTTGTAGATTGGGGGAGGGAGGGGCCCACTAGCATGAAAATCAGGGGAGGAGAGAGAGAGGCAATTTACATTAACCCTTTCGCAGGTTCTCGTAGATGTAGAAAGATGTGTCCGATCCTGCAATATAGGCCGTCCGATCTATATCTAACGGATAGCAAGGAAACTATGACAATTTACCCGCACTCCTCTCCACATTTGCAGATAAGGCTTTCCCTCGTTCATCCTTTTCTCCCACAAGATCTTGATCTTCTGTGCAACGGGCGGGCATCTTGCTAGTACTCCTACAATATGTATATTATTGTGAAAGTTCATATACACCGGTCGAGATTAATGCAAACACGGCAGATTTTCATTACATTTCAAACTTTTATAGGACAAAAAAAATAAAAGAAACCCGACCCTAAACCTATTCTACGGCGGCGACCGACGTCCTCCATCTGTGATCTCCATGTATGGGGGCGGGGTTCAAGACCCGTGAAGTGAAGGTGCGGTCTCCGGTGAGGAAAAGTAGAACACGGGAGACAGACCGGCCAGTTGGCACACCATGCCCTGCCGCCTCCCATGCCCTACTCATCCTCGGAGGAGTCCCCGACCTCGGTGGTGCCGGACGTTGGATGGCGGCAAGTAGGACGTGTGGCTGACGGTGCTCCCGTCGTCGGCCGCCAGCATGGCAACCGCTTGTGCGGCGACTTGAGCGAGGGCGGCGACCTCGAGCTCCATCCCCGAAGACAAGCTCTCCCGCAGAGCGTTCGTGCTTGCGGTCATGGCGGATGTGGTTCCAGGTAGGAGGACGATGCGCTATGATGTGGTGGTTGGCTGGGCGTTGCCGCTTTAAGTAGCGCATTCCACTGAGGCCAAGCGTCCGGGTGCGTCATTAAGTCACAGGAGTTGGTTCTGCGGGCACCGAGCCTCTTAATGACGACGTACGAACGGACAGCATGAATGTGGGCAGCTGGCGCCGGCTGGGAATGCACCGCACGACAGCGCGAGGGACGAGGGTTTTGGTGTGCCAGGGTAGTCAGCTGCGGTCGTGGCAACGTTGGAGATGCCCTTTGCTGACATGTGATCCCCGCGTGTCATTGAAAAAGCAAGACGACCCGGCATGGTCTCAGGTCCAGAGGATGCAGTTGTCCGCACTACACCACTCCGCGGACACGTCGCGGTGCCCCGTGCATCCTCGACGAGCCGCGTGTTGGGGTGTGTTTGGATTGTGGCCAAAGTGCACCTTGCCAAAATTTTGGTCATGACCAAAAGATTGGTCTTTGTTTGGATGGTTGCCATTTTTGGCATGGCAATGAACTCTAGCCAACTCTAGCTCATTTTTCTTGCCAATGTCGGCCAAATCATGGGCAACCAATACCTCAACCAAAATTTTGGTCATGACCCAAAGATTGGTCTTTGTTTGGATGGTTGCCATTTCTTTGGCATGCCAATGAACTCTAGCCAACTCAAGTTCATTTTTCTTGCCAATGTCGGCCAAGTCATGGGCAACCAATACCTCAACCAAAATTTTGGCTACCCAATGCTTTGATGGGGCAACCTTGGGCACAAACCAAACATATCGTTGGTCGTGCCACAACACTAACGACACCCTCAGCAAACTAAAACCGACCGTGTCTAGCGACGATATGAGCGTGTCGCTCACCATGGTCGCCGTGTCCAGAGGCGGTGCTAGAGCTGCACCCCGTTGTTGGCCCCAACGACCCACATGAATGGTTGTCAGTGGAGAGGAGGTCGTGGGCTAGCTCGTCCATTGGACTAGTCTGCGTTACATCGTCCCGATGGGTGTGCCCCACATGTCTGTTTCCCTGTTTTCCCGGCCATATTCGAGCGTTAGTGCTCTGCGTTGCGCATTAGGCCTTTCACTATGTAGGCAAAGCAAGAAAATTTATTGTTTATTTGAGCCGTTCAAGTATAATCATGTGGCGTTTGCTTATTTCTCATTCCTCTCCAACCCTCTTCTCCATCGATCATGTCGCCCTCCAGTCAAGTCCATCCTCCCGCATGCCTCATTTGAACATTCCGCCGAGTATCATTCGCATGTACCCACCCTAGTCCTCTTTCAATAGATCTCTGGACCCCGAGATGAAATCGAGAGGGAACGAGTGGGGGCACGTGATACCTAAGGAGGATTCAAAATTTTGAACCGATGATCATAGCATCCACAAATCATATATAAAGGGTATTCAATGTTTGTTTCATTTTTGAACATACAATATACTCCCTCCTATCCTTTCTAGTTTACATATAAGTTTTATGTGTAGTCAAAGTATATCTACTTTGATCAAAAAGGTATCAACATTCAACTACGCCCAATCAATATTGTTAGATTCGTACGTACTCCTAGATTTGTACTCGAGATGGTTTCCAATTTGACTATTGACAAGTTTAATAGTAAATGAGATGTATAATGTGAAAATTATATCATTGTAAACTCCTTTCACATACGAATTTGACCGTATGCTTTATGTAAGTTGCATGTCATATATTATTACTCTAACATTTGGTCAAAGTTAGCCTCGAAAAACGCATTAGACCCTGTATGCTTTGTGTAAGTTGCATGTCATATATTATTACTCTAACATTTGTGTAAGTTGCATGTCATATATTATTAGTCTAACATTTGGTCAAAGTAGTATAGTGGAAGTGGATCCTCTAACGTAGGTATCCCTGCCTTACCCTCCCTTTCGATCACTTACTGGCGGACCCCATGCTTGCTAGGCCCCGCATGTCAGTTACTCAATGGGTTCGGCCACGTCAGGGGATCCTCATCCGTAGTATACTCCCTCTTTTTTTATTTACTCCGCATAAAATGGAGGGAGTGGTGGTATAATAAATGACGCGGGCGGGGGATGGGGAGGGACGTCGGTTTTCTCCCAACTGCGGTCCCACAAGCGAGCGAAAACGCAAGACGAAGCGCGTTCCATTCAGTGAGCAACATGGAGGGTCCAGCATGCCGAGCTGCAACGCGGACACGACAAGAGCGATGTATAGTCAAAACCGATTGATCGGCCGTCACCGGAACCACTGTTCACACCAGAACCTTCGCTGCTCGGCCTACGCCAGCCACTGCCCTAAAACCACACCAAATCTCCAGCCCATTCCCCCACCTTTCGATCCCCTAGACCGCATCAAGCGTCCCCTAGTTCGCCGGAAAGCCATGGTGCGCCGCAAGATCACTTACTACAAGATGCTGACGCCGGAGCGCCGCGCAAAAATCGCAGCGGCGGTCGGCGCCACAGACCTCCATTCCCAAGCTCGCTTTGCGGCGGGCCAATCCCCGATTTCTCTGGAGCCAAGCTACGAGGAGGAGGAAGCCGATACAATGTTCATGGCGGAGGTCGCGGCGCAGAAGGCCCCCGATGGGTATGAGACGATGGACGTCGGCTTCGTGCCGGCGTCCGAGTCCCCCATGGTGCAGGCGGACCAGCGGTTCAACATGGCGATACTAAAGGAGGACCGAGAGGCAGAGGCTCAACTCAGCGCGGAGAGCGCGCATGCCACTGCCATCGAGGCTCTCCTGCAGGGAGAACCGGATGTCATGGATGTGAACCAGGCGGCGGAGGCTCAACTTGAGGCGGAGCGCGCGGATACCGCTGCCATCGAGGCCCTCCTGCAGGCAGAACCGGACGTCCTGGACTTGAACCAGGCGGCAGAGGCTCGACTCGACGCAAAGCGCACGGATGCCGCTCTCATCGACGCCCTCCTGTAGGCGGAACCAGATGTCCTGGACTTGAACCGGGCGGCGGAGGCTCGACTCGACGCGGAGCGCGCGGATGCCACTGCTATCGAGGCCCTCCTGCAGGCGGAACCGGACGTCCTCGACTTGAACCGGGTTGTGCTCTCGTCCGTGCAGACTGCCCGCACGTTCCGCTTGAATGAGTAGCTGGACGCCGAGGACAACCATGGTGCGGAGACACACATCGGCAGTGACGGCTGGTTCGCCGGTAGCCAAAGATGACGAGGTCGTCTCTTTCCGCGAGCAGTGATAGTTTTTCTTTATGTTGTTGTTTTTATGGATCTTTTGCTGTGTAAAAACATATATTTGTTATGCAAGTCGCCTGACTTGAGTCAGTCTACCATTTCAGGCGGTTGGATGAATATCCTACGTCTCTGAACCCTTCTTTCCTTCTTCCTCACCTCTTCTTCTTCCCCAACAGACCACCGCACAGGCCGTACGGATACTCCCCGACATGCGGTTGGATAAACATACTCTATGAAACGAAAATTATGAGTCAGCGATAGGATGGCTGAGTTTGGTGTGTTCACATGCGACAACATGTGTCAGTGAGGGTGCGTTCCCTTGGTTGGGTTTGCGGCATGCAGGAGCGACTGTGTGAGGGTGCGGTGCGACCGCGGCGTGTAGGAGCGACCGTGTGAGGGTGCGGTGCGACCGCGATAGCCATGCGCAAGTGGACCTCCTTCTCATTTTGAAAACTTTAGGCAAGCTTGGCAAAAATGTGTGGCGAAGTTTGGCAATGCAAGGCCTAGACCCAAACAGGATAAGTACGTACGTACTAGGAGTACTAGTGTTAAAAAAGAAAGGCTGGGTTTTCCTTCACGGGATTTAATCGATACAAATCCTCGTTTCACGTGTCAATTAATGCGTATTTTTTTCTCCAAAGACCAAAGAGCTAACCATCTCACTCCTCATCGCTTGATTAATGCGGCTCCATGCAAACCAACCTTCTCACTTCCGCATGCATGTAGGGGATATTAATGTCCTTGGTTGCTAACCCCATCAATTTTGCCTCGATTAGTGTTAGTGGCCCTTTGCAAATTGTAATTTTGATATACTGGCCTTGTGTACAAAAAAATGGAGGTAGTAACTATATTTGACTTCCTTCCCCATTGCGGTGATGCCGATGATATTTTTTTGGTTGTTTGGCGAAGTGCGTTCGACAGAGAACACCATTGAGGGAGACCACGATAAGTCGTTCACAAGTGCTGCCTGCAAGCCGAGACAACCACCTTATGGAGGAAGTCCTTTACTATAACTACTAGGAGTAACTAATGCGGTGAGATGGCTTCTCGAAGAAGACGATGGAGAAGCGAAGTCACTGAAGAGTGAAATGATGGTTGCTTCGTCTGTGCTTTTGTGATTTGACACCTCACTGCTTTGTGATTTGTGATAGAAGGGACAGGGGAGTAGACTCTGTGCTCTATACTGTACTACATGCGTCCAAGCATGGGAGAAAGAGGAGAGACATTGCATTTTTCTGTTCCTTCAATCAATCAATCCGAGAGCTTCGGTTCCATCTTTTTGGCTTTGGCAACACCATCCACAATGGTTCCCACGATGCCAAAAGCTATTTTCACATTTGGCTACACATTGTGGATGCCCTTACCGTACCACTTGGTTTTGCTCCTGTGTGCTATCTATACAAATCTCAATTATATTGATCTAAAAAATTATATAATCAAGATTAGTAAAAAGGAGGTGATTTTGCCGCGCGGATGACGGGGGAGGTTTCTTATTTAAGCAATGCTACATCCACGTAATGGTTTACATAAAGTTATGAACTGATGTGATGTGGGACTATTTGATTGGATTAAAGGAGAGGATTAGGCCCACCCCGCCTGAAAATCAGGGGGGCATATATAGATTAGATGGAAAGTATACATAGCAGCTACGTAGCCCTTTGTAAGTCTAGGATTAGGCTTCTTATTTTCGGAGGACGTTGTCCTGGCGGTTTGCTAACATGCGGTCCCACATGTTAGTGCTTTACCAAGCCGATCCGCGTCCCACATGAGGTAGAACAATGGCAGAAGCAACACGTGGTTAAGTTGAAGAAGATGAGGGAGAAGCGGATTCAGCAACGAGTGAAACGATGGTTGCTTCGTCCCTCCAACTTAACTGCGGGAAAGGTGCAGCTTTGTGATTTGACGCCTCATTGCTCATTACTACGCCGGCGCCATGACTGGGGTGCTTCACCCCGGCTTCTCTGCACTGTATTTCGGTATGGCACGTGGACCCGGTAGCTTGATGTCCCACATGTCGGCGAAAGGGACTAGAAGATTTATGAAAGCGAGCACTCCACTCTTACAACGAAGGAGTAGACGACACGACGGCCCAATGAACTGTCACTTGTACTGTATAGTACTATAGTTTTGCTGTTTCGCACGATCCATCGATACAAACCCGATTAAACAGGAAAGGGCGGGATTTTTCCTGCACGGTAGATGATACTGGCCATACATTTCAAAGGCAATTTTAATCTATGCAAACTGAATAATTATAAGTAACAATATGATAAGTAGTAAAACTAAAAGCACATATGATTTATTGTGTTAGAGTGTAGTAGTAGTGTTATATTGCATAGTTGTTAGATGTAACATGAGAGAACGTGTAGAGATGTAGTTTTGGAGGGCCTACAGAGAGAAAAGCGTAATACGGTCACCGAACTTCATAATAAGCTAATTACGGTCACTATATACATTTTGCAGTGATTATACGGTCACTTGCTCACAGCTCAGCATCAGATTGCACTCTGTTGACTGGCCAAATAGTCTGCGTGGCGCCATGTTGACTAGTTAACTTGACCACGTTCGTTCTGGGTCCCACCTGTCAGTTCGCATAGGTAAAAGGTCAGATAAACACAAATTTACGCAGGCGCGACAAGGCTCCAACCCGTGCGCGGGAATCACCTGGTTGTGTATGTGTCTGTCAGGGCCTGATGTGTGCGCATGCATGTGTAGGTTGAGCACTTGAGCGTGAGAGTGTGTGTTGGTCGTGTGGTGTACTGGTGTGTGCATGCATGCGTGCGTGTGTGCATGTGAGTGTTGCGTGCGTGTGTGTGAGTGTTGCGTGCGTGCATGCGTGCGTGGCTGCGTGTGTATGTGTGAGTGTTGCGTGCGTGCATGGGTGCATGTGTTTGTGTGAGTGTTGTGTGGATGCAGTTTGCATGCATACGTGAAAGGGGCGTATAGGGGGGTATGTGATGGAGAGAGAGATGCTCTTCGTTTCTCTTTATTATGACTAACTTTGTATATAGTACAAAAATATACAAATTCATAGTGCGTAATAAATATCATTGTGGGCACCATGCAATGCAAATTAGCGTTCGTACTCCTCCAAATAACTTTGTAATGTTGTATATATGTAGAAACTCTAAAATAATTTTTTGGCCACACTTTATTCAAAAGGAATGTTGTATGCGAAATAAACGTGAAGAGAGGGCTTTTTAGATCAATGGGGGACGTGATGTAACATGTGTGAATGTGTAGTTGATGCATTTGGCGGGGCCTAGAGAGGTATGTGTGTGTATTACATATTCGATAGAGGCATGGATAGAGGGGCCGACGGGGGGGGGGGCATGGGAGAGATAGCACGAGAAATGAGAGTGGTCTAGAGAGAGAGACGAATATGATGTCACGATAAGAGATTCCATTCCCTTGAGTGTGTATATGCAAGGGGGGAGGGAATAGAGGCACCAGGAGAAATTTTCTGTGTGTGTGGTGTTTGTGTTGGTATGTGTGGGTGTGAGAAGATAATGAGACGTGGGGGCAGAGGGTGTGTCACCGCGTGAGGTCCGGTGGGTCGAGGTGGGGCCCTTCGTTCTGTTCCGTCCTATGCCACATTGGTCGGCCCGTGACGCATTTAGGAAGACCCATGGATGACTAGTCGTACAAGACAAAGATAGCAGAATTGTGAAGGACTCTGTGTCCACTGACAAAGCCGGCTAGGATTTGTAACCCTAGGTTCTCGGACTAAGGTAACCCCTTTATCTCTGATATTACTATTCATCCAACCTAACTTTAAGGGGCATCCTACAGAATGCTCTGCTACAATCATACTCGTCGATTAGGAAGAGAGGTGTGAGACAATGCGTGAGAGACAGGCGTAAAGATAATGTGCGTACATGAGACACGTAGGCAGGTCCATGTATATAGAAAGGGTCGATGAGGATTGTGCGTGTGTATGTTTGCGAGAGGAAGAGTGCTTATGATAAAGGTTAGTGAAAACAGTTGTAAATGGTTACGAGAGGGAGGGAGGGTTATATATAGAGCATGTGTGCGAGAAAGACACCTCGGGAGAGAGTGTGTGAGCATGTGTGAGAGACCACCGATGGAGAGTGAAACTACACGTAAAAGACTGCTCTACACATTGATTAAAGATATAAATTGTATCCAAATATTAGGATGGGATCATGATATTTGCAATTCGCGTAAGGAGCGGTCATTGATCCATCAGACATCTAGATTCTATCGAATTTGAGCATGTACACACTCAAGGGAATGGTTATTATTCGACACAATTGATCGACATAGTTAGTATTTTTGAACTCCAGACAATGCATCGCTTTAGCAATCGAATATAAACGTGAGTATAGTTCATGTTGTGTGTGTAAAGCACATTATACATATGAAAGTTACACAATGGACATTATAAATAGCTACTACCTATGAACTAGCATACATTTGAATTCAACTTAAGGTGGTTTAAAAAAATCGAATTCAACATGAAGTCCATTCAATTATTTGAATTTGATATCATTGCATTTGTAAACCATACCTAAATTATGGGGGCACCAATCTTTGTTCTGATTTTGTACATAATAGCATATGTAGTCGTGTACAAATAGATTCAAATTTAGCTCCTCCATTCCAAAATAATCATAGTTATAGGATGTTCAAGTGTCAAAATTTCAAAAAGAAGCGGATAATTTAATGAGGTTTTCAAACATACAAGGTCAAATATAACGTTGTATATTTAGGTCAATCCTCATAGTTCAAGAGTACTCTAAACGTGAATGCTTGTGTTTCAAAATTTCGAACGAAGCGCCAAAAGAGCCTCTACTTGCCCGAAACCACGTGAGACCAATGTTTGGTAGTACAAGGAAATTACTTTTCTAATAACTCCGACCCGTGAAACCTGTCCGTGAAACCTACCGGCCCGACGTCCAAAGGTCTAAACTGGTGTAGGTTTGTAGCTTCATCTAGACGCCACGCAACCGCATCCGAAAAACATTCATACACAATGGCCGCCTAAGCACACATGCGCGTGGCTGAAATCGCTCCCGCCCACTATTTGGGACACCTGGGATTACCATCTACCCCCGACCCGCAATAGGTTCGAAATTTAAGAGGGGGGCAAAGTTTGTACTTTCCCCAAATTTCAAACAAGCGCGTCCCATCTTCTGTTCAAAAAAGCCAAAAACAAGCGCGTCCCAGACCGAAACATGGTTCCCCCCCACCCGTCCGATTCCCCATTCGTACTCCGTGGGTGCCAAAACTACCTCTCCACCAGCCGCGAAACCCCGGCGTCCTCTGTCCGCCACCCCATCCTACCCATCAACCGCCGCCCTCCTCCATCACGCTAGAGCCGATACCCCGACGTCGTCGTCCACCGCAACCTCAATCGCAACGCCCTCCACGGCTAGTAGTTGAAGCCGAGGCCGAGCCGTTCGTACCCGAGCCAGTTCAACCACGCCGTCCTGCGCCTCACCGCTGCCGCTCCAACTTCGCCACCCTCCACCGCACCAGAGTTGTTCCTGCTACGCCATCCTTCGCCGCCTCGGATCTGCTTCCCCTCCGCCGACATACAGCCACGACAACACATTCAACAATTTGGCCATGGGTTCGTCCAAGCCTGCACCCTCAAGAACATCGGTTTCCCCGGTAAAAAGAAGAAAATCGGCGCGACTTGTGGAGGTGAAGACACCTGCAACCGAAAAGGGTACTCCTCTTGCCTTATTCGTGCAAATCTTACGTCTCTGCTTGCATGGTATTCATCCCACATAAGACACTAGTTGACCGCTTCTTCTTGATACTAGATGTTCCTAGTAACTCGCGATGCACAAGGTTTCTCCTCATATACTATTTCACCTTAGCTAGAAGTCCGTCGCCCCCTGAATTTCAATTTCTGGCCACTTGATTCCCAATTAATGGAAGCATTCCCCGGCGTAACAGGTGCTAGTATGCCTATTACGCAGGGGAAGCAGTGCCTTGGTGTTTACCTTAGGGGCATGTGAGGCATATAGCTACTGGCGCCTGATCTAGAGGTCGGCCTGGATTAAAGGGATGGCCTGGGGGCGCTGCCAAGCACTGCAGTGGTGTGAGGTCGATGGGAGGGGGGCGGCGGAGGCAGGGGTCTGGGCCGGTGGTCGCTGGCGGTTCGAGAAAGATCATCAACAGTGACTGGCGGAGGTAGACGAAGGACATCTGCCCGTTCCTTATAGATCGGACGGTTCATTAAAAAATCGACTGACCTATTTATTTTCAGTCGACTGTTATCTTAGATTTGACCACATGTTGTGGTGTGCTGGAGGAGTACCTGCATTTCCTGTGCTCATATATTACAAAATCATACAGAGTAGAATCTAATTTTGTTTGCCATGCAATGTTGTAGAGCTATCATATGTCTCCTGTCATTTATTTTTCAGCCACCTGCTATCTGCTACTTTTACAGTGCACTAGTTCTGCACACACTTCACCCTTACTCTCACTGTTGTGTTTTTATGCAAGGGTATTTCAAACTCTGCTGCCATGAGAGAAGCCAAAAAGAAAAGGGAGAAGTCGCTCCAGTTTGGTGTGCGGCTAGGCAAGACATGTTTCAATGCTTTAAAGGGTGTAGTGTCAGCAGATGGAGACGGGGAACGTAGCTCTGGAGTTGATGACCTCACTCGCAATGAACCACCATCCTAGGTGCTTGCTTTAACTTTGCGGTGTCATATGTGGTTGCATGTTCCATATGGTGTCTAGCTTGTATTCGAAAGGCCGAAGTCGGTAAGATAAGGAAAGATATTTTTTACATGAACCACCATCCCGTGAGCACTAGAAGACAAATAGCTAGTCAGGGCACTGGCCGAGCCAGTGACAAGCCCAGCAAAGATAGGCATCACCTAGAAGCCAACTAAAAAGCTGCGATGGTGGCGAAGCAGCCCGCCTCCCACCAGGCTCTCAGGTCCTAGATGATCATGCTCACCACTCCAGCCGGATGTCTAGCTTGTATTGCTTCCAATTTGGTTAAATTGCATCTGCTTAGCTTACACATTATACCTTTGAATATGACATGCCTTTCTATTTTTGGTACATACTAGTTCATCTGTGTATTAACCATGTTCTTACATCAAACTAATGTTCTTGTGTATCCCTCATCAATCACTTATGACGAGGCAGGTAGGCAAGGGGACTACTCCTCATTTAAAGAATGCAGCGTCAGCCTCCCGACATGATTCTCAAGAAATAGAAATGCTAGATGAAGATAGTGAACGTAGCTCTGTAGTTGATTATAGCATTTCCCCTATACTAGCATCGCAGGTGCTTGCTCTAACTTGGCAGCGTGATATGTGGTTGCATGTTGCATATGGTGTCTAGATTCTAATTCTTCCAATCTGGTTAAACTGCATGTGCTAGTCTGCTTAGCTTATACATTATACCTGTTAATGTGACATGCCTTCCTGTATTTGGTACATAGTACATCTGTCTATTAAGCATGTCCTTACATAAAACTATTGTTTTTTTGTATCCCGCATCAATCAACATGACGAGACACCTTTACTATATGCAGTGTGATATTAGTTGCATCTTTCATATGATTTATAGGATGCGCTTCTTCTAATTTGTTGAAATTCCATTTATGACGAGACACTTTTAACTTGGCAGAGTCATATTGGTTGCATCTTTCATGTGGTGTCTAGCTTGCATTGCTTCTTATTTGCTGGAATGGTTTCTGCTTAGTTTACACAAACAGTTGTGAACATGCCATCCCGTCCTGTTTTTCGTACATATTCCATCCTGGTATCATGTGTTTGCCTTACATCAAAGTAGTGATTGTTAGTATCATGCATGAATGAGTTCTGAAGATAGAATTTTATTGCTTTTTCTTGTCGGTTTTACTTGACAATTCAAAATCAATAAAGCGGAAGGAAGTTAGCAAGGCAGCGGATAAAGGTGCTCCTTCTGAACGGAGGGCCTCTACAGTTTCTACTCCTCCACACCCCCAAGATGATTTCCAAGACAACACATGCATAGACACTCAACAAAGCTGTGTTTATGATGAGCACGTCTCCCCTAGTGCAGCATCACCGGTGCTCCCTCTAACTTGGCACTGTTATATGTGGTTGCATATTATGTGTGATGTCCAGCTTGTATTGCTTCTAATTTTGTTGAATTCCGGCTACTTACTTTACACATTATACTTGTATAAGACACAATATCTGTCTATCACACCATGTTCTTACATCAAATTACTATTGTTGTGTAACCTGCAACAATCACTTATCATAAGACACGTTTGACTTCGGAGTGTGATATAGGTTACATCTCACATTCTTTTCTAGCTTGTATTACTAATTTGTTGAAATGGCACTCATGACGAGATAGTTTTAACTTGGTAGAGTGATATTCATTGCATCTTTCATATGGTGTCTAGCTTTCATTGCTTCTAATTTGTTGAAATGCCTTCTCCTTAGTTTACACATCATAAGCTGTGAATATGCAATGCTGTGAATATGCAATGGCACTAATGATGAGAGACCACTAACATGGTAGTGTGATGTTGTTTGCATCTTGCATATGATTTATTTCTTGTACTGCTTCACATTTGTTTAAACGCCATTTATGATGAGACACTGTTAACTTGGCAGAGCAATATTTGTAGCATCTTTCATATGGTGTCTACCTTCCATTGCATTGCTTCTAATTTGCTGAAATGTCTTCTTCCTAGTTTACACATCATAGTTCTGGTTATCTCTTCCGTCCTGTTTTTCATACATATTACATCCTCCTATCATGTGGTTGTCTAACATCAAAGTTCAGTTCGTCTGCATCATGCATCAATTTGTTTTGAAGATCTAAATTTTTATTTGTTTTTCTTGTCGGCTTGACTTAACATGGCATAGAGAAAGAGGAAGAAACATAGAATGGCAGGAAATGAGAAGCCGATGAATCCTACAGATTCTGCTGGTACTGATGGTGCAATAGAAGGTCAAAGTCCAGCAGAAAATTCTACAAACACGGCATCCCATGCTACACAACTTGCAAAAA
This sequence comes from Triticum urartu, assembly GCF_056163025.1. Lineage (NCBI taxonomy): Eukaryota > Viridiplantae > Streptophyta > Magnoliopsida > Poales > Poaceae > Triticum > Triticum urartu. Next base: position 448,402,377 of record NC_141876.1, read on the forward strand.
AAGACAAACAGAAACAAATAGCTGCCACCAAGCAAGCAGAGACATACCTAGTTCTTGCAACACCTACCACAGTACTACCAGCTGCACGACGTACTCATGCGTCAACTGAGCTAGAAGCACGTCCCAAGCTCCCTTGCCAACTGACACTACTTCCCAAGCACTCTTGACACAAGACGAGTTGGCAATATCAGATGAACCTTGTGAGCTTCAACAGCAAGAAGGTAGTTGCTGGAGTCAAGTTACAGTTGCATGCTTCTTTATATGTAGTTTCACAGTTTGATGTAAACTAACATTTCCTATGTTTGTTGTTGGACTAGCACCTAGGCGCAAGAGGAAACACACATCAGGGATAATGCTCGATAGGTTAACTAAATCTAGAGGAGGAAGAATGGAGATCCGTTTTGAGGCAGGTTTAAAAAGGCCACGTGATGCTACAGAGTCAGCCAAGTTAGTATCAGAGGCAGGGGTTGCTGTTAGGTGTCATGTACGTATCCTCCCAACATGGATTCAGTACAGGAATGACAAAGACGAAACCCAGTTCAACATCATCCTCAACCATTTATCTGTAAGTATGGTTATTTATGGAAACTAGTAATATCGTCTTGCTCTGTCCAATACTTTCTAGGTTGCTGATAATGAGACTCCCATAATTTTCAACAGATGAGGTCCAAGTTGGATAGCCAAGATGATGCAACCAGACAAGCTTGCACCCATGTTTTCAAGTCTCTCTGCGACAGTATTGGTATAACTTGAGGAAAACTCACTTTGAAGGTAAGGCTAACAGTGAACTTGCCCAAACATCTCCAGTAGAAAATATATCTGATGAAGACTTGAGAGGCCTCGTTAAACACTGGTCCGATCCGAAGTATCAAGTACATTATATATATGTCATCAGATCACATGTTGAAGTCTTATTTACACATGTGCCACACAAATCTATCTTCTTGTAGGTGAACTTTTCAAAGAACAAGGCAAACCATACGAAAGTGAAATTCCAACAGACGACAGGATCTCGTAGCTATATTGCACACTGCGAGGCTCTTGTAATTAGCTGCTGTTTCACTCTTTTCGCTGTACCATATTATCAGATCTATATTGACTTGTTCCAAATGCAGAGGAAAGCCTGCAAGGACCAAAAAGTACCTGAACAAAATGATGTGGACATCTTCAAGGACTGTCACACCAGCAACAAGAAGGGCATGACTACACCAGTCAAAGCCGCTATTGTAAGTCCTTAATCCTCATGCCTTTTAACTACTACTTACTCTGACTTGTGCCTTGAACTGCATGGTTTGTAGCCAATGTCTATTACTCTTTTCAATTTTATACACAATTGTCTTAGCGTATCATTGCACCTTACAAGGTTTAAAAGAGAGGAGTGATGTTCGTTTGATCTTGACCCGTAATCTAGTTTCGTGCTGGACTTGCCCACACAACGTTACAATTGCCTGTTTGTCTGTTCTCAGTTGTTTTGTGATATGAATGACGTCATACTATGCTTACCATATTACAAACTTCGTCTCTTTATCCTTAGCCCTCAATACAATGTGAAGAAATAGATAATACATTAGCGATGGTACATGGTCATATGTTTGGAACCTGGTTTTATTATGTACTTTGCAATAAAATACAACTAATATTTTACATGCGTTCACCAGAATAAGTTCTGTATATAGACCAAAGCTATTTTGTTTGGTTTTGCTGCCTCCTTAATATCTTTTGTTCTGGTACTACTAATGTAAAACCTCAACTTTTCAGCGAGCTATGAAAAAAATGGTGGAACTGCCACCTTCTGAAGGTGGCGAGGCAACTATACCCGCAATGTCAGCTCTTGCTGCAGTGGGTCAGTATCTGTCCACTAACAGTGCCAAAAGCACGTTCCCGCGTAATACCGGGCTGGTTGTTAAGGCAATATGGTCCAAACTGTCTCATGATCAAGATATGCAAGCTCAAAGCAATGTTGTATCTGCGCTCCAGACACAAGTCCATTCCCTAACAGAGACCCTTTGTGAAACAAGGAGAAACATTGCTCAATGTCGTCAAGATATGCATGGTTTTGAAATCAGACTATCAGACATTTTCTATGTTGTTCAGGAGCCTAGGGGAAATGAAGGCGAGGGTTATGGTGCTTCATCGGACAATACAGCATGAAAACATAACAGTCGGGTCAAATGAACTGAGCTTCTGAACTTCTGGTGGTGCATTTATCTACTAGACTGTTAAGTTTTATGCCAACCTTCCTTTTGTTATATAGTTGTAATTTGTTTTGGTGCGATACAAAATTTATTCTTAACGTGCAGCCACCGCCTGAAGAAAATAGCAAGCCATTTTTTTATAGTGTAGGGTGTTCCCTATATTTGCACTGGTGGCGATCTTTGATGCCGAGTGGATGTAATCTGTGCAATCGCCTTAATAGCCTAGCATTAGTTTCGGCCTTATTTATTTCCTAGTCTTCTTTTTCCCTGGTTTGCTAGTGGCCGCAACTACCATGGGCCATATACGGGCCGTAGGATCCATGGGTCTCCTACGGGCCGTCGATAAATGGGCTTGTAATCGGTGGGCCTCGGGCCGTCAGATAAATGGGTCTACATGGGCCATAATCGGGCGTAATTGGTATCGGCCCGGCACGGTAATAGGCCGTTAACAGGCCGTAGGACAGAAAAGGCTTAATTCTATTATAGGCATAACGGGTCGTTAATGGGCCAGAATATAGGACGGGCCAGAAACGGCGCAATGGGTTAACAGGCCAGAAACGGGCCGACTCTTGCCATGGGCCGAATTTGGCCCATTAGGGTAACAGGCCAGTAACGGGCCGACTCTTGGCATGTGCCAAATTTGGCCCATTAGGGGAACAGGCCAGTAACGGGCCGACTCTTGCCATGGGCCGAATTTGGCCCATTAGGGGAACAGGCCAGTAACGGGCCGGAAGTAATCGAGGGCCGAAAAGGAGCCCAAGAACGTATGGGTCAGCAATAGGCTGTGTCACATCCCTAGCTTTTGGTGTTGCCTAGTGTTTGCATCTTGCTTGCTTCATGTTTAAATTTCTGAAACTTGAAATGAGGATTGTTGAAACCTCAGAAATCTAAATAAAAGAAGGGCAAGCACCCTTTAAATAGCATTCTGTGAATCCAAAATGCCCTAAAAATAGTTTTGTGAATTTTGGCAAGAGTTATATATCAAACCAAAATTCTGGAACATTTTTAAGGAATTATTTGGTCTCTGAATTTAAATCAATAATCTATTTGAATTTGGGGATATATTCATAATATATAATGAATATATTTTCAAATGCTTTGAAATGTTTTATGTACTTTTGGAATAGTCCTGAGAGGTAACATAAAATATCTCAGAGTGTTTTGGCACTGTTTTGAATTCATTTTGAATTTTGAATCAGTGGCAAAATGTATAAATAAAAACAAAACAAACAGAAAATAGAAAAGGCAGGGCCTTACCTGACTTACCTGCCTGGCCCAACTCCTGTTCTGGCCCAGCCCACAGGGGCAACGCCGTCTTCTTCCTCCTGCTAGGAGGAGAAGCAGCTGCGTGCCAGCACACGTGCGGCCGACGACGCCACCTCCTGCTCCAGCGCGATGACCCGGCGCTTCCAGCCATGCCACGGAGACGCCCAGCACCCCCTGCACCTCTCCCCTCTCTCCCCCCTCGTCTCCCTCACCCTCTCCCACGATGGCCGAGCACCATCCTCGCCGCCGTTCGCCGTAGTCGTCACCAGAGCCACCCCCTCGCCCCTCTGTCGTGCCCACGAGCACCGCCTCGCTGTGGCGCACCTCTACGCCCAGTCCCACGAGCCCGGACGCCTTGAAGAGACGCCTTCGAGCTCGTCTTCTACCTCGAGCGCCACCGATCGCCGTCGCTGATTCGTCGTCCACAACCTGTCCCCGAGCTCGCCAGCTGCACCAACAGAACCGCAGTGAGCTCATGCCCGTTTCCCCTGTTCTTCTCGCCGTTCGTGTGTCGTAGCCGGGTTAACCATCGAGGCCGAAAGCTTCTCGCCGCCAGCCATGGTGTAGCCATGGTCACAGCCACGACGGCTCGTGTTTGAGAATGCTCGCGTGCTCCGCATGTTCCCAGGAGGCCGCAGCTCCCATCAGTTCCTCCTCCCGCGCACCGCAGCACCATGCCCGCACGCACCCGAACTCCGGCCACCGCCTAGCTCGCTGCTGCCATTGCCTTAGACCACCGCAGCTCCCCCTGGGTGCTCCATCAGATGCGCGCAAGTGCCAGCAACCCGTAGCCGCAAACCGCTCGTCGGTCCATGCCCTATAGCGCGAAACCGAAGCCCTCGGCCGTGCTGCGTGCTCGCCGGCGACCATCCCCGGCGGCAGCCGATGTGGCTCCGTCATTAGTACTAATGACGGGGCTAAGTAACCTCCTCCGTCACTGACAAATGGGCCCCACGCCCTAATTAACCCCAGCTTTATTTCTGCTTAGATTAGTCATAACCCCGCGGGACCCACACGTCAGCTTTGACCTTGCTGACGTGGCCTTTGACCAGCCCCACACGTCAGTGACTCATGCCAGCGGTGTGTCACTGACCAGTAGGTCCCACTGGTCAGGTTTGACCTGGACCGCGCCCTATTGACTTGCTGACGTCACACCGACGTCATGCTGATGTAGTAAATGCTTTTCTGGTTTTTCTTATTCAGAAATGATTTAGAAATTCCAGAAAATAGTTAAAACTTCTAAAAATCATAGAAATTCAACCGTAACTCCAAATGAAATAATTTATATATGAAAAATTATCAGAAAAATCCAATCTATCCATTTGTGCTACTTTCATGCATGATCAACCAACATATACCCACTGTATAAGTGAAAACATGATAATGGCATTTTAAATGCTAAATATGGAGTTTGCATATGAACCCTTGGTCCATATGGACTTCATTTAAATTGTTGCTAGATGCATTAGTGCAAATCATAACATTATTGCCATGTCACATTCATGTATCATATTGTTGCATTGCATTGATTGTGTTTCCTCTCTGTTGCCGGTGTTTGTCCCCTCTCAGTAGATGATGTTCCGATAATTTGATCGATGACACCGATGAAGAACTATACTATCTTCAGAAGTGCCAGGCAAGCAAAACCCCCTTGTTCATTCCGATACAATCCCACTCTCTCTCTCTCCTGCTCTCTTTTACTGCATTAGGACAACAATGATTCAACTGTTACATGTTGCGGTAGTTGAACCCCTTTCCTCTGCATGACCTGTCATTGCCACAGTAAATAGATGAAACCCACTAGCTTGAGTAGGAGTTATTTGAGCCCTGATGTGCCTAATCATTCATGCTTGTTTGTCATGCTTGCTACTTCTTAGAGTTGAGTCAGGTCTGATTCATCGGGGATGAATTGGAATGGTGATGAACATGTCCTACTGTGTGTGAGCTAAGTATGTGAACACGATTTGGTAAAGGTAGCGGTGAGAGGCCATGTAGGAGTACATGGTGGGTTGTCTCATTGCAGCCGTCCTCAGGAACTGAGTTCTGTGTCTGTGATCCATGAACAGTTACTACCACACATTGGGCTCCGGGCACTCCAAGCTCTCTCGACTTATTAATCAACTCGATCTCTGTCCAGGAGTTGCAACTAGTTTCTGGTGTTTGTAGGTAGTGTTAGTAGTCTACCAAGTGGCACCCGGTACAGGTGGGCTTGGGACAGACTAGGCACAGTGGCCCGGTGTACCATGTGGCACCCGGATGGTGGGCTTGGGAACCCTATACACATCGTTTGGGGCCATAACCGACACCCCGGCCGGATCTCCTTGCGGATGGAACCCGAATAGGCGATAAACCTGGACGAGAGACTTATGTGGTTAGTCAGGTCGTGGCCGACTCCCTCACCAGGCTTCCGCTTGAAGGTTGCTGAGATACACGACGTGTACATGGTGGTAAGTGGCGAGAGCGTGTGTGAAGAAGTACACCCCTGCAGGGTTATCATTATCTATTCGAATAGCCGGATTCCTCGGATATGGAAACTTGGACCCCTTGCATAGTTCATAGACAAGTGAAAGTGGATACTCTAAAATGCGCAAGATAAGCGTGAGTGCTATGGATGGCATTCTCGTAGGGAGACGGGAGCGGTTCCATAGTGGTGTATTGATAGGGTGAATTTGTGGACTTGTGTGCGCCACCTCAAAAGAGTTACTTGCAGTCGTAGTTCAGGATAGCCACCGAGTCAAAGCTGGCCTGCTGCAGTCAAACTCCACCACCTCTTTATTGATACTGATGCATATGTAGTTGGTTCTGATGTAAGTCTTGCTGGGTACATTTGTACTCACGTTTGCTTAATTTATGTTTTGCAGAGAGATGTCAGTCTCACTAGTAGTTCCACATGGGCCTCGACGTTTAGCTTGATACCTCAGCTATGATCTTGTGCCCTCGGCAGGATCTGGTAGATAGTCAGGCTCCTCAGCCTTCTTCATTTTTAGTTGTCTGTACTCAGACAAGTTAAGCTTCCGCATGTGCTTTGACTTGTATGCTCTGAATGTTGGGTCATGAGACCCATGTTTGTAATATCTCGCTCCTCAGAGCCTAATGAATAAATACTCTGGGTCATAGAGTCTTATTGTGATGCCATGTTGTACTACACATATTGAGCATGTTGTGTGTATGATTGAAATTCTTGGTATGTGTGGGATCCGACAACCTAGTTGTTTATCCTTGGTAGCCTCTTTTATGGGGAAATGTAGTCTTGTGCTTCCATGAGCCATAGTAGTCCGCTACAACCCGGATCACCGGAGTCCTGCTAGCCCAGCACTACTGCTCCGGAACACTTGACTGGCCGGCATGTGATTCACTTCATTCCTGTGTCTGTCCCTTCAAGGAAATGTCACGCGGTGACATCCGGAGTCCTGTTAGCCCAGTGCTACAGCCCGGACTCACAAGCTGCTGACCGACATGCTCGATGTTGATTCATGTATGCCTGTCCCTGTAAGTTAGTGCCACTTTGGGTTCACGACTAGTCATGTCGGCCCGGGTTCTCTGTCATATGGATACTAGCGACACTATCATATACGTGAGCCAAAAGGCGCAAACGGTCCCGGGCCATGGTAAGGCGACACCCGTGGGAATACCGCGCGTGAGGCCGCAAAGTGATATGAGGTGTTACCAGCTAGAACGATGTGACTTGGTATCAGGGTCCTGACAGGCCGAAAGCTAACACGGGATGGAAAAGGCCCACGTAAATCACGGGCCGTTAACGGGTATAAAGAAAATTAATGTTCATTATGGGCTAGAGTCACCGTGGGCCCGTAATGGGCCGAAAGATACGAAGGCCTCATATGGGCCGAAAGACGTCGTGGGCCATACATGGGCCGAAAGTGAAATGGGCTGGTATTATATTCGACGGCCCACATGACGTTGTTGGGCCGATTTCCTTTAGGGCCTAACGGGCTGTGAGTTAACGGGCCGTAAAATGGGCTATTTGCGAAGAGACCGTTAATAGGCTTTTCATGGGCCAGCCCGTTAACTTTTGACCAAGTCAAATGGGCCGGCTTTGTAAGCTAAATGGGCCACTGTTAGGTCGTGCCATGTGTCGACATATCATAGGCGCCTATCTGACCCACTGACGAGCTGACACGTGTTTCCTCTAGCCAATGATGATTTTACACGTGGAAAATCCCCATTGGTCGGGGCTATTAATGGGTTATCGGATCCAAAACCCGACCCGACAGCTTAACGGCGTTCCGTTACGGTAGATGCCACATGTCGGTCACCCTTGACGAAAGCACTTCTGTGACGCGCGATTTATCATCATGGAAGTGGACACTTCCATGATGATAATTTTGGTAATGTCATGGAATACTTCTACGACAGTACAGGTATGACTATCTTGATTCTGTCATAAATTTGTCATGGATGTACATGCATGACAAAAAAGCGACCTACTGTGACAAACACGTTCATCACAGAAGTGTATTTTTTTTCTAGTGCAAACTATAATCTCAGTCATTGGAGCAATTGCAATTTATCATAACATAGGAAAGAGTCAATATAAGAGCTTTTCAGCAAGTCCACATACTCAACTATCATATAGTCTTTGACAATTGCTAACACTCATGCAATACTTATGGGTATGGTGTTTTAATCGGACACAGAGAAAGATAGGGGCTTATAGTTTTGCCTCGCAATGTTTTACCTCAAGGGTAATGTCAACAATAATAGTTCATGAAAACTCACATCCAATTAGCCATATATACCAGGATCTTTCCAACATGTTGTGCTTGCCAAAAGATAAAATTTAAAAAGGAAGGGTGAAGATTACCATGACTCTTATGCAAGGTAGGAGATAAAAGTAAAAAGATAGGCCCTTCGCAGAGGGAAGCAGAGGTTGTCATGCGCTTTTATGGTTGGTTGCACAAAATCATAATGCGAAAGAACGTCATTTTAATTGCTACTTGTGATATGGACCTTTATTATGAAGTCTGTCGCTTTTATTTCTTCCATATCACACGATCGCATAAAGCTTATTTTCTCCCACTCTAATAATTCATACATATTTAGAGGGCAATTTTTTATTGCTTGCACCGATGACAACTTACTTGAGGGATCTTACTCAATCCATAGGTAGGTATGGTGGACTCATGGAAAAAATGGTTTAAGGGTGTTTGGAAGCACAAGTAGTATCTCTACTTGGTGCAAAGAATTTGGCTAGAATGAGGGGGAAAGGCAAGCTCAATCATGTTGGATGATCCATGACAATATAATTTATCTCAGATGTAAGAAAACATAACCCATTACGTTGTCTTCCTTGTCCAACGTCAACCCTTTAGCATGTCATATTTTAATGAGTGCTCACAATCATAAAAGATGTCCAAGATAGTGTATTTATATGTGAAGACCTCTATTTCTTTATTACTTCTTATTAATTGCAACGATGACCAAAACTATGTTTGTCAACTCTCAACAACTTTAGTCATCATACTCTTTATATGTGAGCTCATTACTCTCCATAAGATCCATATGATCTCTTTTATTTCTTTTTATTCTTTCTCTTTTATTTTATTCACTCGAGATCATGGCAAAATAATCAAGCCCTTGACTCAACACTAATCTTTACTATATATAGCTCACAGACTCGATTACATAGAAGGATCATAAAGCAAAACTCACAACTAGATCATACTAAGAACTTTTACTCTACTAGATCAAAATATTATCAAAAGGATTGAACTAAGAAAAGTGGTAAAGATAAAAGTGATGGTGATACGATACCGGGGCACTCCCCCAAGGTTGGCAGTTGCCAAGGGGAGTGCGCATACCAGATACTCAATTCTTCTTTGTTGGTGGAGTGGGTGGAGTTGTTGATGATGTAGGCTTCTTCCTTAATTTGCGCTTGAGGACAGAATTTTGATCCCTCAAGTCATCGATCTCCTTCTCAAGGGTTAATATCTTCTTGCATAATTCCTGTTTGTTTTCCTGCAAGAGGCGAAAAGGGATAAACTCGATCTTAGGTTTCTTTGCTCTATCATGGAGGCTTAACTTTTTGAACTCCACATGCATGTCCCCAGGTTGAGGTAATGGGACTTCATCTTCATCTGAACTCGTCTCCTCCTTTCCCTTGGGTTCATAGTCCTCTTCTTCTTCCGTAATCCAACCACAATGCTCCACGTCCCCATAGACCTTAGGATCTACAAGATAATCAGCCACATAGCTTTCTCCTTCTGAATCCTGGGACGACATATTGATCTAATCTGCAGTAGAAACAACTCGAAACAAGAACAGGTGATTTTTGCTTGATAGTATGGTCAAAACCTTCGGGATATTATATAATGAATTTTTACCGACCAAAATACGTAACGTGCAAGAAAACGGAGTCCAGAGAGGTAGGGGGCATGCCCAGGGGGTAGGGCGCGCCCTCCACCCTCATGGAGCCCTTGTGTCCTTCCCGGACTGCTTCTTATTTTTCATTTTTTCTAAATATTCCAAAATGAAAGAAAATTTCCATTAGAACTGTTTTGGACTCGGTTAACTTACCGTACCACATACCTATTCCTTTTCGGAGTCTGAAACGTTCCGGAAAGTGTCCCTTATGTATTCCTCCAGGGTTACGGTTTCAATAACTTTGGTTTCAACATTTATAGGATTACCTGAGATATAATGTTAATTCTTTGACCGTTCACCACCTTCGGATTTGTGCCTTCAAAGTTGTTGATTTTTATGGCACCGGAATGATAGACCTCCCCGATAACGTAAGGACCTTCCCATTTAGAAAGAAGTTTTCCTGCAAAAAATCTTAAACGAGAGTTGTATAGCAATACATAATCACCTACATTAAACTCACGCTTTTGTATTCTTTTGTCATGCCATCTTTTAACTTTTTATTTAAATAATTTGGCATTCTCGTAAGCTTGGGTTCTCCATTCATCGAGTGAGACAATGTCAAATAACCTCTTCTCACCCAGCAAGTTTGAAATCATAATTGAGTTCTTTAATATCCCAATAAGCCTTATGTTCTAGTTCGAGAGGTAAGTGACATGCTTTTCCATAAACCATTTTATACGGAGACATACCCATAGGATTTTTATATGCAGTTCTATAGGCCCATAATACATCATCAAGTTTCTTGGACCAATTCTTTCTAGATCTATTAAAAGTCTTTTGCAAAATTAATTTGAGTTCTCTATTGCTCAATTCTACTTGCCCACTAGACTGTGGGTGATAAGGAGATGCAATTATATGACTAACATCATATTTAGCAAGCATTTTATGGAAAGCATCATGAATAAAATGTGAACCACCATCAGTCATTAAATATCTAGGGATTCCAAACCTTGGAAAAATAACTTCTTTAAGCATCTTAACAGAGGTGTTATGATCAGCACTACTAGTTGGAATAGCTTCTACCCACTTAGTAACGTAATCAACAGCAACTAAAATATGTGTGTATCCATTGGAGGCAGGAAAATGTACCATATAATCAAAGCCCCAAACATCAAATGGTTCAATAACAAGTGAATAATTCATGGGCATTTCTTGACGTCTACTAATATTACTAATTCTTTGACATTCATCACAAGATACAACAAACTTACGGGCATCCTTGAAGAGAGTAGGCCAATAAAAATCGGATTGCAATACCTTATGTGCAGTTCTATCTCGAACGCGGTGTCTTCCATAAGCTTCGGAGTCACACTTGCGTAGGATCTGATCATGTTCATGCTCAGGTACACAACGTCTAATAACACCATCTACTCCTTCTTTATAAAGATGTCGGTCAGCCCAAAAGTAATGTCTCAAATCATAGAAAAACTATTTCTTTTGCTGGTATGTGAAACTAGGTGGTATAAATTTAGCAAAAATATAATTAGCATAATCGGCATACCATGGAGCAGTACGAGAAGCATTTATGACATTTAATTGTTCATCAGGAAAGCTATCATCAATAGGTAGTGGGTCATCAAGAACATTCTCTAGCCTAGACAAGTTGTCTGCAACGGGGTTCTCAGCTCCCTTTCTATCAATAATATGCAAATCAAATTCTTGTAGCAAGAGAACCCATCTAATAAGTCTAGGTTTAGCATCTTTCTTTTCCATAAGATATTTAATAGCAGCATGATCCATGTGACTAGTTACTTTAGAATCAACAATATAAGTTCTGAACTTATCACAAGCGAATACAACTGCCAAAAATTCTTTTTTAGTAGTAGCATAATTTCTTTGAGCATTGTCTAGAGTTTTACTAGCATATTGAATAACATTTAATTTTTTATCAACTCTTTGCCCTAGAACAGCACCTACAACATAATCACTAGCATCAAACATAACTTCAAAGGGTAAATTCCAATCAGGTGGCTGAACAATAGGTGCAGAGATCAATGTTTTCTTAAGTATTTCAAATTCTTCTACTTAATCATCATCAAAAACAAATGGTATATCTTTTTGTAATAAATTAGTCAGAAGCCGAGAAATTTTTGAGAAGTCCTTAATGAACCTCCTATAAAAACCGGCGTGACCAAGGAAACTTCTTATACCTCTGATGTCCTTGGGATATGGCATCTTTTCAATAGCATCAACCTTAGCTTTATCAACTTCAATACCTCTTTCAGAAACTTTATGCCCCAAGACAATACCTTCATTAACCATAAAGTGGCACTTCTCCCAAATCAAGACAAGGCTAGTTTCTTCACATCTCTGCAAAACTCGATCAAGGTTTCTTAAGAAATCATCAAAAGAGGATCCATAGACGGAGAAATCGTCCATTAAAACCTCACAAATCTTTTCATAAAAGTAAGATAATATAGCCATCATGCATCTTTGGAAGGTAGCAGGTGCATTACATAAACCAAAAGGCATATGTCTATAAGCAAAAGTACCGAACGGGCAAGTAAAAGTGGTCTTAGATTGATCATCAGCTGACACAGGTATTTGAGAGAAACCAGAATAACCATCTAGAAAGCAAAAATGTGTATGTTTGGATAATCTTTCTAGCATTTGATCAATAAAAGGTAAGGGGTAATGATCTTTTTAGTAGCCTTATTTAATTTGCGGAAATCAATTACCATCCTATAACTTGTAATAATTCTTTGCAGAATCAATTCATCTTTATCATTAGGAACAACAGTAATAACTCCCTTTTTAGGAACACAATGGATAGGACTTACCCACTGACTATCAGCAACGGGATAAATTATACCTACCTCAAGGAGCTTTAGTATTTCCTTTCTTACCACTTCTTTCATCTTAGGATTCAACCGTCGTTGGTTGGTGATCATGAACTGGTTTGGCATCTTTCTCCAAATTTATTTTGTGTTGACATAGTGTGGGACTAATGCCCTTAAGATCATCGAGAGTATATCCAATAGTAGCACGGTGCTTCTTCAGAGTTTTCAATAATCTCTCTTCTTCATGCTCTGAAAGGTTAGCACTAATAATAACAGGATATATCTTTTTCTCATCAACATAAGCATATTTAAGAGTATCAGGTAACAGTTTGAGCTCAAACACGGGATCACCCTTGGGTGCAGGAGCATCCCCTAAGATTTCGACATGCAAATTGTGTTTCAGGATGGGTTCCCACTTATAGAATACTTCATCTATTTCCCTTCTTTCATTCGTAAACATACCATTTTCATGGTCTAGCAAATACTGTTCTAAGGGGTCACTAGGAGGCACGACAATAGAAGCAAGACCAATAATTTCATCTTTACTAGGAAATACCTCCTCACGTTGTTGTCTACGAAATTTAGAGAAATTAAACTCATGAGACATATCACCTAAACCAATAGTAACAACATCCTTTTCACAATCTATCTTAGCATTAACTGTGTTCAAGAAGGGTCTACCAAATATAATGGGACAAAAGCTATCTTGTGGGGAGCCAAGAATAAGAAAATCAGTAGGATATTTAGTTTTCCCACACATGACTTCAACATCTCTAACAATCCCAATCGGTGACATAGTATCTCTATTGGCAAGTTTAATTGTGACATCAATATCTTCTAACTCAGCAGGTGCAATATCATGCATAATTTCGTTGTACAAGTCAATAGTTATTGCACTAGCGCTAGCACCCATATCACACAAGCCATTATAACAATGATCTCCTATTTTAACAGAAATAATAGGCATGCCTACCACAGGTCTATGTTTATCTTTAGCACAAGGTTTAGCAATTCTAGTAGTTTCATCACAGAAGTAAATAACATGACCATCAATATTATCAGACAAGAGATCTTTAGCAATAGCAATATTAGGTTCAACTTTAACTTGCTCAGGAGGTGTATAAGTTCTAATATTGCTTTTACGAACCACGGTTGAAGCTTTAGCATGATCTTTTATCCTAACAGGAAAAGGTGGTTTCTCAACATAAGCAATAGGAACAATAGGATCATTATAAGTGATAGTCTTTTATTCAACTTTAATAGGTGCAGCTACTTTTACTTCTATGGGAGGATGATATTTAAACCACTTATCCCTAGGGAGATCAACATGAGTAGCACAATATTCACAGAAAGAATCTACTATTTCAGAGTCAAGTCTATATTTAGTGCTAAACTTACGGAAAACATCGGTATCCATAAAAGATTTAACACAATAAAACTTAGGTGTCATACCTGACTTCTTACCTTCGTCGAGGTCCCAATCTTCATAGTTGCATTTAATTCTTTCCAATAAATCCCATTTGAATTCAATAGTCTTCATCATAAAAGAGCCAACACAAGAAGTATCGAGCATGGTGCGATTGTTATCAAAAAGCCGAGCATATAAATTTGAATAATTATTTCTCTTGGAAGCTCATGATTGGGGCATGAATATAACACTGATTTAAGCCTCCCCCAAGCTTGAGCGATGCTTTCACCTTCGCGAGGCCAAAAATTATATATATAATTGCGATCACGATGAACAAGATGCATAGGATAAAACTTCTAATGAAATTCCAATTTCAATCGTTTGTAGTTCCACGATCCCATATCATCACCTAGCCTATACCATGTCAATGCATCTCCCTTCAAAGATAAAGGGACGACCTTCTTCATAATAACATCATCGGGCACACCTGCAAGCTTAAATAATCCACAAACTTCATCCACATATATTAGGTGCTCATCAGGATGCATTGTTCCGTGTCCTACAAAAGGATTAGCTAGCAGTTTTCCTATCATACCCGAAGGAATCTCAAAGTAGACATTTTCTTTTTCAGTAGGTTCAATAGGTTGAGGAGCAACTCTTTTCTCTATTGGTCGGGGTGAAGATACCCCGAACAAGCCGCTCAGAGGATTACTTTACATAGTAACAAGTGACACTAAATTTCAGCACACTATATAAAAATTTCCTTACGAAATTCCACCTACCAAAGGCGCTTCACTCCCCGGCAACGGCGCCAGAAAAGAGTCTTGATGACCCACAAGTATAGGGGATCTATCGTAGTCCTTTTGATAAGTAAGAGTGCCTAACCCAACGAGGAGCATAAGGAAATGATAAGCGGTTTTCAGCAAGGTATTCAGTGCAAGCACTGAAATTATAGGTAACAGATAGTTTTGTGATAAGATAATTTGTAACGAGCAACAAGTAACAAAAGTAAATAAAGTGCAGCAAGGTGGACCAATCCTTTTTGTAACAAAGGACAAGCCTGGACAAATTCTTATATAGAGAAAAGCGCTCCCGAGGACACATGGGAATTATCGTCAAGCTAGTTTTCATCACGTTCATATGATTCACGTTCGATACTTTGATAATTTGGTATGTGGGTGGACCGGTGCTTGGGTATTGTCCTTACTTGGACAAGCATCCCACTTATGATTAACCTCTATTGCAAGCATATGTAACTACAACAAAAGTATTAAGGTAAACCTAACCATAGCATGAAACATGTGGATCCAAATCAGCCCCTTGCGAAGCAACGCATAAACTAGGATTTAAGCTTCTGTCACTCTAGCAACCCATCATCTACTTATTACTTCCCAGTGACTTCCTCTAGGCCCAAATAATGGTGAAGTGTCATGTAGTCGACGTTCACATAACACCACTAGAGGAGAGACAACATACATGTCATCAAAATATCGAACGAATACCAAATTCACATGACTACTAATAGCAAGACTTCTCGCATGTCCTCGGAACAAACGTAACTACTCACAAAGCATATTCATGTTCATAATCAGAGGGGTATTAATATGCATATAGGATCTGAACATATGATCTTCCACCAAATAAACCAACTAGCATCAACTACAAGGAGTAATTAACACTACTAGCAACCCACAGGTACCAATTTCAGACTTAGAGACAAGAATTTGATACAAGAGATGAACTAGGGTTTGAGAGGAGATGGTGCTGGTGAAGATGTTGATGGAGATTGATCCCCTCCCGATGAGAGGATCGTTGGTGATTACGATGGCGTTGATTTTCCCCTCCCGGAGGGAAGTTTCCCCAGCAGAATAGTTCCACCAGAGCCGTAGATTGGTTCCGCCAAGGTTCTGCCTCGTGGCGGCGGAGTCTCATCCCGAAATCTTGCTTATGATTTTTTCCTCTTCGAAAGACTCCATATAGCAGAAGATGGGCATCAGAGGGCCACCAGGGGGCGCACGAGGCAGGGGGCGCGCCCAGGGGGTAGGGCGCGCGCCCACCCTCGTGGGCAGGGTGTGGCCCCCCTCCGGAACTTCTTGCGCTCAGTATTTTTTATATATTCTGAAAATTACTTCCGTGAAGTTTTAGGACTATTGGAGCTGTGCAGAATAGGTCTCTAATATTTGCTCCTTTTCCAGCCCAGAATCCCAGCTGCTGGCATTCTGCCTCTTTATGTAAACCTTGTAAAATAAGAGAGAATAAGCATAAGTATTGTGACATAATGTGTAATAACAGCCCATAATGCAATAAATATCGATATAAAAGCATGATGCAAAATGGACGTATCAAGGTGGTGGAATGTTCACATGACCTTGGAAACAGAAGAAGGGTTAATTAGTAAAGGGAAACTAGCTAACCCGCATGCATTTCGATGAAACAATTATAATTACGGTGGAAGACAAACATACCGAAAGCATAAGGATTCCATGCAAAAACAGTGCCACGAGTGGTGGTAGAAAACACAAGACCCTCATATTGAATTGCATCAGAGTAATCATCTGTGTATAGAAAATGATTTTTGAGCAATATCCATCGAGTCGAACTATGAACGACGGCAACAAGCTTATCGGAGATAGCGACAACACAAGCATTCCTATAACCACAAGAGTGGTTGGGAACTCGACAAATTGCTATCTTCTGTAGACGACAGTCACCATGATCGTAGTTGAATGTACATAGAATACCGGTGTGCTCAACCTCTAGACAGTCTGAGATTTTTGGAAGTGGAACTCGGTGACGAGTGTACACATTCACAAGTTCCCACTCGCAGTTGTATCCAACATAAACAACCCAATCTCCATTTACGCCTGCCCTAGCCTTACCCTCAAGCGATGGCATCTTAACATCACACATATCATTAACAAGCGGCATCAACTTGCACAAGGCGATGCCTCCTTAGTTCGCACACCAGTCAGCAGGGTCACGGTGAAGAAGATAGGGGAGATCAAACCGCTCCTGGATCCTTGGGTTCCTTGCAATGATGTTATTAGTTGAGTCGAGAATGGTCTTGAATGAACTTGCCATGCTAGCCGAGGTGATGACGTTGCACCGATCAATGAGTTCCTCCACCGCGTCATCACTTAGATAGGGGCAAGAATAACAGGGTCGTTTTCGGCCTGTTCCCTCCATGGAGAAGACGATCGAACAATGGCAGAAGGAAGGGTGAAGGCAAATGGAGGAGGGAGGAAAAGCATGCGACAACAGTTCCAAATCGAGAGGGAAAGGCAAAGAGTCATTGGACGGTTGCCACGGTAGATGAAGAGGCGCCTCGGTCTACATAGACGTCCGTTCGGAAATTGTACAAAAGGACTCGTCATCGTCTCACTGACATGTTGGAACAGGACCGCATGTCAACAAAACATGGTGTGTAATTTCTCGTGCAAAATGCGATCTGGCCGCGTTGGCCCGAGGTGCCTCATTAGTTATCGACCTTTATCTTTTTAATGGCGTGCCGTTCACTTTTGAAGCACGACTAACTAGTACTATATGCAGAGAAAATGTAAACTACTCTACCACTACTCCACCTCTAGTACTTGTAGTATAGAAAAGATATATAGTCTGGAGCTTCAGCGCTTTCTTGCTAAGGGATGCCCACTTGCTTCTCACACTATCACCCTCTCTCCAGATCTAAAAAAGACAGCCTCTCTCTCCCTGCTCACCGGTAGTCATAGATCCGCCGGGGTAGAAAAGGACGTGCAGCATTGACGCACTCGTCGTCGCCGAGCGAGGTCATGCACTAACGAAAAGGCCATCCTCTCAGACCTAGCTAGCGCCCGCGCGGGATGGCCTCCGTCCCCAAGCTCGTTGTCGTAGTTTGTGCGGAGGATGACGACCACGAGCGAAGCCACTTCCAGTCGACCCTCAGGTGTGCTACCCCTTTTCGAACCATACCCTTGTTCTATTGCCCCATCTGCCACGTTGCTGCATGTGGATCTTTTTCCACTCCAGCATCTTCCCAATTTGCTATCCTCGGCTCTGCTGGTTACGCGGATGAAAACCTTAACTTGCACTATTAAAGGAAACCCTACTTCATGCATACTAATCCATGTCTGGGTTGAATAAGGAAAGGAAGGGAGACTGTACTGTCCAAGAGACTAGGCATCAAACCCGCATCTCGGTTAAAAAGGGGGAAATCGGTAGCTAAGGAATAAGTCCCGTGTCTCTTGGTTGAAGAAGGGTAGAAAGGCATGACAACGCAATAGAGAATGGCCAGGTCGATCGATTTGTTGTGTTCACATCGGAAAAAGGTGGCTAAAGAGAACAAAAATGGGACGTAATCCACATATGATGCCTGGATATTTGTTGCTATGGGCAACCATACCTCCCTCTCCAATCTATGCGTCTGTGGAGGTATATCGTACTTGTGCGCCCACTGTTCGAATGGGCCTCCCATGCTCTTATTGCCACTTTTTTCTGTTAGTATAACGCCAACGGTCAAGTAAAGCAGTGCTACTGGTAAAGTGATGCCACATTTAACTAATGCCGCACTCAGTCTAATGCCACCGATAAATTTAAGCAATGCCATTTAATGTCACTGGATTATTTCAGGGTTAGCTGTTGATTGTGGATGTTAAAGATTTTTTAGCTAAGGCATTCTAATGTTGTTGCACAACTAGTATACCAACGATGAATCTTGTTACTACCTTCAGATTTTTGCACTGTTAATGCCTATAGATTACATACCTCACTTTCATGAGATAAGTCAAATTTTTTTGTACAGTGTCAAGAGGAAAGGTCAAGAGTGGGCACCTCCTCCTCCGGCTGTTTTCTTGATTCGTTCGATCAAGTTTTTTATGTTTGATCGATTATCAAGATTGGGATAGAAATTTTTAAGTCCCCTCGAGTTAGAAATGATATTTACCTTGAAGGTACATGGTTTACAATTTTTTTATATTGTTATTAGTTAATAATGCTAGTTACCTTTAGACTTTTGTATTTGGTTTAATGCTCTTTCACAACTAGTATACCAATGCTGAAACTTGTTACATTAACATTTTGTATTGTTAATTCTTATAGAAATCTTCCAGTGCTAGAGCTTATGGAAATTTGTTCAGTAAAACCATTGTACTGTACCCTGTAATAAAATAACTACTCTACTGTTGCACTAGCCACTGGATTAGTGTATATTTGTACTATTCGAATGGTGTTGCATTAGCGTATGGACATATATAAAGTGTGGCAAGCTTTCCCAGATATGTGCTCAAGAAAACTACTACCTGTTTTTCTAAATACTAGATGTTTGGGTACTTTAAATTGAACTGTGAAAACGTCTTATATTAAGGAATAGAGGGTGTAGAGTTCATTCCAATTAGAGCATCTCGAATAGCTTGTCTATATGGATGTCTATACTCGTTTTCAATGACATGAGCCCAAAACAGGCATCCAACAGCTTGTCTATATGGTTTTCCAAATATACACATCCTCTAAATCGACCTCAACAATGTCCACGCCTGGACATTGTGAAGGCGTCGTCTAAACTCAGCTGCAGTCATGATTTCTTCCTCTCCCCAGCGACGGCCCACCAGTCATGGTCCCTGTATATAGACGTTCTGATGCAAAACAGGACGTGTATATAAGGGAATCTTTTTAGACCATTATCTATATGAATATATAAACATCCAAATATACACATGCTATTGGAGATGCTCTTATCCCCGGAAAGCTAGTTGATGTCTACTACACAACATTCTTGTAGACGTTGTTGGGCCTCCAAGTGCAGAGGTTTGTAGGACAGTAGCAAATTTCCCTCAAGTGGATGACCTAAGGTTTATCAATCCGTAGGAGGCGTAGGATGAAGATGGTCTCTCTAAAGCAACCCTGCAACCAAATAACAAAGAGTCTCTTGTGTCCCCAACACACCCAATACAATGGTAAATTGTATAGGTGCACTAGTTCGGCGAAGAGATGGTGATACAAGTGCAATATGGATAGTAGATAATAGTTTTTGTAATCTGAAATAATAAAAACAGCAAGGTAGCAAGTGATAAAAGTGAGCATAAACGGTATTGCAATGCGTTGAAACAAGGCCTAGGGTTCATACTTTCGCTAGTGTAAGTTCCCTCAACAATACTAACATAATTGGATCACATAACTATCCCTCAACATGCAACAAAGAGTCACTCCAAAGTCACTAATAGTGGAGAACAAACGAAGAGATTATGGTAGGGTACGAAACCACCTCAAAGTTATTCTTTCCAATCAATCCGTTGGGCTATTCCTATAAGTGTCACAAACAGCCCTAGAGTTCGTACTAGAATAACACCTTAAGACACAAATCAACCAAAACCCTAATGTCACCTAGATACTCCAATGTCACCTCAAGTATCTGTGGGTATGATTATACGATATGCGTCACACAATCTCATATTCATCTATTCAACCAACACATAGAACCTCAAAGAGTGCCCCAAAGTTCCTACCGGAGAACCACGATGAAAACGTGTGCCAACCCCTATGCATAGGTTCATGGGCGGAACCCGCAAGTTGATCACCAAAACATACATCAAGTGAATCACGTGGTATCCCATTGTCACCACAGATACGCACGGCAAGACATGCATCAAGTGTTCTCAAATCTTTCAAGACTCAATCCGATAAGATAACTTCAAAGGGGAAAACTCAATCCATTACAAGAGAGTAGAGGGGAGAAGAAACATAAGATCCAACTATAATAGCAAAGCTCGCGATACATCAAGATCGTGCCAAATCAAGAACACGAGAGAGAGAGAGATCAAACACATAGCTACTGGTACATACCCTCAACCCCGAGGGAGAACTACTCCCTCCTCGTCATGGAGAGCACCGGGATGATGAAGATGGCCACCGGTGAGGGTTCCCCCCTCCGGCAGGGTGCCGAAACAGGGTCCCGATTGACTTTTGGTGGCTACGGAGGCTTCTGGCGGCGGAACTCTCGATCTATCTTGCGTTTTGGAAGTTTTAGGTCACGTAGGTATATATGGGTGCAGGAGGTACGTCAGGGGAGCCACGAGGGCCCCACGAGACAGGGGGGCGCGCCCCCCACCCTCGTGAGCACCTCGTTCCTTCCTTGACGTGGGGTCCAAGTCCATCAGGTGTGTTTCCTTCCAAAAATAACTTCTCCAGTTGATTTCGTTCTGTTTCGACTCCGTCTGATATTCCTTTTCTTCAAAACACTGAAATAGGCATAAAACAGCAAATCTGGACTGGGCCTCCGGTTAATAGGTTAGTCCCAAAAGTAATATTAAAGTTGATAATAAAGCCCAATATTCCCGAAAACAGTAGATAATATAGCATGGAGCAATCAAAAATTATAGATACGTTGGAGACGTATCAAGCATCCCCAAGCTTAATTCCTGCTCGTCCTCAAGTAGGTAAATGATAAAAAAGATAATTTTTGATGTGGAATGCTAGTTGGCATAATTTCAATGTAATTCTTCTTAATTGTGGCAGGAATATTCAGATCCATAAGATTCGAGACAAAAGTTCATATTGACGTAGAAAATAATAATACTTCAAGCATACCAACTAAGCAATTATGTCTTCTCAAAATAACATGGCCAAAGAAAGCTATCCCTACAAAATCATATAGTCTGGCTATGCTCCATCTTCACCACACAAAATATTTAAATCATGCACAACCCCGATGACAAGCCAAGCAATTGTTTCATACTTTTGATGTTCTCAAACTTTTTAAATCTTCACGCAATACATGAGCATGAGCCATGGATATAGCACTATAGGTGGAATAGAGTGGTGCTTGTGGAGAAGACAAAAAGGAGAAGATAGTCTCACATCGACTAGGCATATCAATGGTCTATGGAGATGCCCATCAATAGATATCAATGTGAGTGAGTAGGGATTGCCATGCAATGGATGCACTAGAGCTATAAATGTATGAAAGCTCAACAAAAGAAACTAGTGGGTGTGCATCCAACTCGCTTGCTCACGAAGACCTAGGGCATTTTGAGGAAGCCCGTTATTGGAATATACAAGCCAAGTTCTATAATGAAAGATTCCCACTAGTATATGAAAGTGACAACATAGGAGACTCTCTATCATGAAGCTCATGGTGCTACTTTGAAGCACAAGTGTGGTAAAGGATAGTCGCATTGTCCCTTTTATTTTTTTATTTTTTTATTAGGACTTTCCTTTTTATTTGGACTTTATATTTTTTTATTTGGCCCTTTTTTATGGCCTGGGTAACAAGCAAGGTCGCCTGGCGGCGTGCGGCTTCCTCAGCCCGCTGCTTCGCCGCGGCGGCGGCTTCGGCCTCCGCCCTGTCGGCCTCCGCCTTCTCCAGGCGGAGGGCTTCTTCTTCATTGCGCTTCTCCTGCGCATTCCGCTCTGTTGCCTCCCGGAGGTCGGCAGCGGGGTCTATCCGCCGAGTGGTGGCGGGCGTCTCCGCTGATCCCATGACGGAGGCGGCGGCGACCCACTCAAGAGAGAGGAGAGCCCTGAAGAAAGAAGGGCGAGCAGAGACTCAGACAAAACACGAAGAAAGAACGAACTTTGAAGACAGAATACTTACGCAGAGACCAACGGTGGCTTCTTCACTTCCTTACGGAAGCGGATGACCTTCGCGGCCGCCTCGTCCCGCCGGGTCACCGCAGCCGAGCCCTTGGGCTTCTTCGGCTGGCTGCCGAACAAAGTCACAGCAGCCCGGCGCTTCTTCCCGCCGCCTGGAGCGCCCGACGCGTCAGAAGAGCCCGTGCCCGGCTGGCTGGCTCCTGCCCGATGGCGAGGGGCGACTCCTTCCTCGGCGTCGTCTTCAGGCCAGTCGGCAAAGGTGGCCGAGGGCCTGAAGTCGCCTGTCGTCCCTCCTCCTCCCTCGGCGTCGTCTTCCAGAGCCGCCGCCCCCAGATCGGGTTCGTCGACGTCGCTCTCCGCCCGGTCGGCGGCGAAGTCACGGGCCGGCCCCGAGGTGCCGGCTGGTGGGTGAAGAAGGGGATTCTAACCAAAAAGCAGATTGATTAGAACAAGACTCGGCAAGAAGAAGACAATCTGAAGAAAAGAAAGGCGACTCACCATGGGCGGGGGGTTGGCGCGGAAGTATGGCTCCTTGCCGAATCGCCAGTCCTCCGGGAGCCTGCTGTCCGAGAGGTAGTTCACCATCAGGGCCACCTCTTCGTGAAGCATGTCCTTGGTGCACATCCGACTCGGGTCGCGGCCCCCGCTCATCTGGCATATCAGGTGAGGGCGGCCTTGGAGTGGGAGAACTCGGCGCGAGACGAAGGCGGCCAGCAGGTCCGGGCCAGTCAGACTCTCCGACTGCGTCAGCACTCGGAGTCGCATGATGGCGCCGGCTCCCGCAGGCGTTAGCGACCTGGCCCGGTACGACCAGTTGGGCAGTCTGCCAGCCGGTGGGCCGGCTTCGAAAGCCGGCAGATTGACCCAGTCGCCCCGCGTGGCGACGTTCCTAACGTAGAAGTAGGACCGCTGCCACATCTTCACCGACTTCAGCAACGCGATGGAGGGGAAGTGGTTGTCGGCTCCTGTCCTTCGCACGGCGATGAAGGCGCCGCACTGAGCCGGCATGCCCGCGGCCTGGGTGCCGAGCTTGGACAATAAGAACTCCCCCCAGAGCTCGAGGGTGGGGAGGACTCCCAGGAAGCCCTCGCACAGAGCCACGAAGGCGGACAGCAGCACCACTGTGTTGGGGGTGAGGTGGTGCGGCCGGAGTCCGTAGAACTCCATGAACGACCGGAGGAAGCTGCTCGCCGGCAGCCCCAGCCCGCGTAGGCAGTGCGAGTGGAAGATGACCCGCTCGCCCTCCCACGGGGCGGGGGAAATCTCCCCCTCCGGCGCGAGATGCACATGCACGCGATCCTCGCCGGGAAGCCGACGGGTCTGGCGGAGGAACTCGATATGGTCTTCGTGGACCTCAGAGCCGTCCCAGGTGCCAGAGCGCACTGGGGGAGGTGCGGCAGCAGAGGAAGAGCTCATCGTTGCAAGCGGTCACCATAGCATGCGCCGGAGCTTGGGCGTGCGGCGGAGCGAGCGAGAGAGAGAAGAAAGAGGAAGCAGGAGAGCGAAGGAGCTGCGAGGAGGAAGAAAGCAAGGGGCAGTAGGAAGGAGGGGCGCGCGTGCTCCCCTCTTCCCCCTACTTATAGCCCTCAGGGCTGCGAAGCCGAGGGGGCGGGCGTGGTGATTTACTGCGCCCACGACCCCACGCCCCCCACGATCCCTGCAAAGTTACTATGCGCAGTAACTCCACAAGAATCCTAACCGTCCACCGGGGCCACAGCGGATCCGCTCGGGCACCGAGGCGCGGTAGTGGCGGGCTCCGCCTATGGGCCTGTCACGTCGCGCGCGTGGGCTGGCAGGACGGCCTAGCCACGTGCCCCCGCGTGGCAGGCCAAGAACGGGCGGCGGCCTGGAAGCTTAGCTAGCACGCCACTTGAAATCCCGCCGCGACATTCGAACTACTGAGCAAGTAGGAATAGAGTGGGCCTGAGTCGGGCGAGTCCGACCCCGCCCAGTCGGCCCGGCGGAAGTCAATCAAGACCATGTGTCGAGCATCCGGAGAAAGAAGCTGCTGAGGCTTCTCGGCTGATCGTCCGCGGCGCCTCACCAGCTTCGGGGACTACTGTCGGAGTAATGGGCCACGGGTAGGCCAACCCGAGCCCCATGACCTTTCGAGACATCGGGGCGGGCTGCGCCCCTCAAGACCATAGGGCGAAGAGCCGCCTCCTGGGGAGTCTACGGCAAGGCGGCCGACTGCCCGCTCACGGCCGAGTCCCAGGGACGACTTCCAGAGAAGCCGGCCCTCGGGAGTCGGCCGGCGACTCCAACAAACCGTGATCTCATCGAGAGGGACGGGGCAGGGGCGTGGCTACAATAAAGCCCATTCCCTGCCCCTTACCAAGGGCAGGCATGGCTACAGCGCGCCGTACTTGGGAAGATCTCCCCGCGGCGTGGCACTGTGGCCCAGCCGGCCCTGACATCAGCACCACTGTACCTAGTCCTGCGCCCACGACGGCTTGTCTGTACGGCCTGGGGGCGGCAGGGCCCACCAGCCAGCGAGACCTCGGGAGACGGCGGGGGCACCGCCAGTCGGACCCAACGGGAGTCGGCCCGGGGGAGTTGGCCGAGCCCACCCCCGGGCCCATGCGCCATTAATCAAGAAGAGATGGGGAGTGGCCACAGTGATCGCCCGCCAGGCGGCGGGGCTGTTACCACGACCCCATGACCAAACTTGTATCATCAGGAGCACGACTACAGTAATCAGCAGCTGGCAAGACCCGCCGGCGGCGGACGCGGCCTGTCGGCTTCATACCAGACCAGTCAGTGGGGCCCACTAGTCGGCGGGCCCCAGCAGTCAGCGGAGAAGTCGGAGGTCAGAGACACTGACGGCTGGGCCCGTGCCCAGTCACATTACCATTGTACCCCTGGGGGGTAGGCCTATATAAACCCCCAGGGCACCCATGCAAAGGGTTGGATCCCAGTAGTTCGATACCTCACCAGATAGAGGGAGAGAGCTAGCCTTGCCCTCTCCTACCACCATACATAGCTCAAGGAGCAACCGTGTAAACACTTGACCATAGTGATCATGCGGAGACCCCGCAGAGCAGCAGTAGGGGTATTATCTCCCCGGAGAGCCCCGAAGCTGGGTAAGATTCGCCGGCGTGCATGCCTTCGCCTCATCCCGTTTCCAGGCACCGGCGACATTCTACTCGCCCCCACCATGATAAGCCATCCGTTGGCATATGTCGCACCAAACCCCCGACAAGATCAATGAGTAGTCGAATAATTATGCAACTATGTGAAGACTCTCTAACATTTAATAATTTCAGATCTTGGTATTCTATTCAAACAACATGCAAAGAAAAATAAAATGACATTCTAAGAATGGCAAACATCATGTGAAGAAGCAAAAACTTAGGATCAACCGATACTAACCGATAATTGTTGAAGAAGAAAGGTGGGATGCCAACCGGGGCATCCCCAAGCTTAGATGCTTGAGACTTCTTGAAATATTATCTTGGGGTGCCTTGGGCATCCCCAAGCTTGAGCTTTTGTGTCTCCTTAATTCCTCTCATATCACGGTCTCCCTAAATCTTAAAAGCTTCATCCACACAAAACTCAACAAGGACTCGTGAGATAAGTTAGTATAAACCATTGCAAAAACCTTATCATACTCTACTGTAGCAAATCACTAAAATTATTATTCAACATTGCATACTAAATGCCTCTGCATATTTAATAGTCCTATCCTGAAATAGAATCATTAAAGAAGCAAACATATGCAAACATAACAGCAATCTGCCTAAACAGGATAGTCTGTAAAGAATGCTGCAACATCCATACTTCCCTAACTCCAAAAATTATGAAAGAAAATTCCCAATGTAGTAAATTTATCAGAGCTTAATATGCAAAAGGTTTCAACATTTTATCACATTCTGACTTTTCTAGGGAATTATTGCAACAGCGGTAAACTTTCTGTTTTCAAACAGCAACATGTATACTTGTAACATAGGCATAGTAAAGACTATTAATGCCACTTTTATTGAAATAAAAGATGCAAAACATTGTTATAAATAACATAAAGCAAATCCTAACAAAATAAATTGATGCTCCAAGCAAAACACATATCATGTGGCGAATAAAAATATAGCTCCAAGTAAAGTTACCGATGAACGAAGATGAAAGAGGGGATGCCTTCCGGGGCATCCCCAAGCTTAGGCTCTTGGCCATCCTTGAATATTACCTTGGGGTGCCTTGGTCATCCCCAAGCTTAGGCTCTTGCCACTCATTATTCCATAGTCCATCGAATCCTTACCCAAAACTTGAAAACTTCACAACACAAAACTTAACATAAAACACGTAAGCTCCGTTAGTATAAGAAAGTAAATCACCACTTCAAGGTACTGTAATGAACTCATTCTTTATTTATATTGGTGTTAAACCTACTGTATTACAACTTCTCTATGGTTTATAAACTCTTTTACTAGCGATAGATTCATTAGAATAAGCAAACAACACACGAAAAACAGAATCTGTCAAAACCAGAACAATCTGTAGTAATCTGAATCAAACGTATACTTCTGGAACTCATAAAATTCTAAAATAAATTTCTGGACCTGAGGAATTTATCTAGTAATCATCTGCAAAAATAATTAACTAAATATCACTCACCAAATAAACATGGCATTAATTCTCGTGAGCGCTAAAGTTTCTGTTTTTTACAGCATGATCGCAAAGACTTTCCCCAAGTCTTCCCAAAGGTTCTACTTGGCACAAACACTAATTAAAAGCATAAAACCACATGTAAACAGAGGATAGATGAATTATTTATTACTAAACAGGAGAAAAAATCAAGGAACAAAAATAATATTGGGTTGCCTCCCAACAAGCGCTATCGTTTAATGCCCCTAGCTAGGCATGATGATTTCTATGGTGCTCACATAAATGATAAGAATTGAAACATAAATAGAGCATCATGAAGAATATGACTAGCACATTTAAGTCTAACATACTTCCTATGCATAGGGATTTTGTGAGCAAACAACTTATGGGAGCAATAATCAACTAGCATAGGAAGGCAAAACAAGCATAACTTCAAAACTTTAAGCACATAGTGGGGAAACTTGGTATTATTGCAATTCCTACAAGCATATGTTCCTCCCCCATAATAATTTTCAGTAGAATCATGAATGAATTCAACAATATAACCAGCACCTAAAGCATTCTTTTCATGATCTACAAGCATAGAAAAATTACTACTCTCCACATATGCAAAATTCTTCTCATGAATAATAGTGGGAGCAAACTCAACAAAATAATTATCATGTGAGGCATAATCCAATTGAAAACTAAAATCATGATAACAAGTTTCACGGATATCATTATTCTTCATAGCATACGAGTCATCACAATAATCATCATAGATAGCAACTTTGTTCTCAAAATCAATTGGAACCTCTTCCAAAATAGTGGATTCATCACAAAATAAAGTCATGACCTCTTCGAAACCACTTTCATCAACATAATCATCATAAATAGGAGGCATGATTTCATCATAATAAATTTGCTCATCAAAACTTGGGGGACAAAAAATATCATCTTCATCAAACATAGCTTCCCCAAGCTTGTGGCTTTGCATATCATTAGCATCATGGATATTCAAGGAATTCATACTAACAAGATTGCAATCATGATCAACATTCAAATATTTAGTGCCAAACATTTTATAGATTTCTTCTTCTAGCACTTGAGCACAAGGCCTAGGGTTCATACTTTCGCTAGTGTAAGTTCTCTCTACAATACTAACATAATTGGATCACATAACTATCCCTCAACATGCAACAATGAGTCACTCCAAAGTCACTAATAGCGGAGAACAAACGAAGAGATTATGGTAGGGTACGAAACCACCTCAAAGTTATTCTTTCCAATCAATCCGTTGGGCTATTCCTATAAGTGTCACAAACAGCCCTAGAGTTCGTACTAGAATAACACCTTAAGACACAAATCAACCAAAACCCTAATGTCACCTAGATACTCCAATGTCACCTCAAGTATCCGTGGGTATGATTATACGATATGCATCACACAATCTCAGATTCATCTATTCAACCAACACATAGAACCTCAAAGAGTGCCCCAAAGTTCCTACCGGAGAATCACGACGAAAAGGTGTGCCAACCCCTATGCATAGGTTCATGGGCGGAACCCGCAAGTTGATCACCAAAACATACATCAAGTGAATCACGTGGTATCCCATTGTCACCACAGATACGCACGGCAAGACATACATCAAGTGTTCTCAAATCTTTAAAGACTCAATCCCATAAGATAACTTCAAAGGGGAAAACTCAATCCATTACAAGAGAGTAGAGGGGGAGAAGAAACATAAGATCCAACTATAATAGCAAAGCTTGCGATACATCAAGATCATGCCAAATCAAGAACACGAGAGAGAGAGAGAGAGATCAAACACATAGCTACTGGTACATACCCTCAGCCCCGAGGGAGAACTGCTCCCTCCTCGTCATGAGAGCACCGGGATGATGAAGATGGCCACCGGTGAGGGTTCCCCCCTCCGGCAGGGTGCCGGAACAGGGTGCTGATTGACTTTTGGTGGCTATGGAGGCTTCTGGCAGTGGAACTCCTGATCTATCTTGCGTTCTGGAAGTTTTAGGTCACGTAGGTATATATGGGTGCAGGAGGTACGTCAGGGGAGCCACGAGGGCGCCATGAGACAGGGGGCGCGCCCTAGGGGGGCGCCCCCCACCCTCGTGAGCACCTTGTTCCTTCCTTGACGTGGGGTCCAAGTCCATGAGGTGTGTTTCCTTCCAAAAATAACTTTTCCAGTTGATTTTGTTCCGTTTCGACTCCGTCTGATATTCCTTTTCTTCAAAACACTGAAATAGGCATAAAACGGCAAATCTGGGCTGGGCCTCCGGTTAATAGGTTAGTCCCAAAAGTAATATAAAAGTGGATAATAAAGCCCAATATTGCCTAAAACAGTAGATAATATAGCATGGAGCAATAAAAAATTATAGATATGTTGGAGACGTATCACTAGTCACACCTTTGTTAAAATTATTGTTCATTATGTTATCTGAGGAGGTCTGTATGTTTGTCTCTAATGCATGTCGACTACATACCTGACATCATGATGCAATGTTAAGTCTTTTCCTTTTGTACAGTTTCACTGATTTGTCAAGGCGGTGATGGCATTTTATTTTAGTTGAACTGCACAAAATATGCTTAAAAGAAGAGGAAAGGTCAGGAATGGTTCAATTTTTCAGAAAAAAATATGTATGTCTTCCTGACATCAGCTGTCGTTGCCTTATTTATTCCTTCAAACAGGTTGTTAGAAACAGTCTTGCTACGTTTTCCCTTTAATAAATCGGAATGCTTATATTTGTGAGTCTATGCTTCAACTAGTGCCACTTCTATAATAATCACACTTTCAATATCTATGCAAAGAGGGATGCTCGATTTTAGTGGAACTGCGCAAAAAGTCCAAATGGTTCAACATTAGGAGCATGTTTTCTTCCAAACCTTTTTATCCAATTGGTGGCACTATGAGTTGTTCATTACGAAGGTACATGGTTTGCTACTATCTTGCTACTCTTTTGTATTGTCATTAGATAGTAATACTAGTGGTTTGCATGTGAATTTATTGGCAGGGTGGACCTACATTGGAGGTGCAGGACAGGATTCCATGATTGGATACTCAATTTTGGTTGTATCAATTTCACCTCTTCCATCACTGTGAACATGGATATCCTTGGTCTGATGAGGAATAGGCGCTATATTTCTATGATGAACCAACAAATCAATTCAGTATGAAATTTTCCAGGGCAAAACATGACTGTATCAAATTACCCAGTGCAAAACATGACAGATGCTAAGCGGAAGAGACGTGTTTAAACCGAAAATACAAGGTGGGGTATATGTTTACTAGCTGCTTGGTATTTGGGCAGACGGAGATGTCTGCCCGTTGCTATTTGGCAAACAAACAAAGTGACCGCAATTTTTGTTGAACTGCACAAGAGAATAGTCACTTCATGGAGTGCAGAAAAGTAGTAATGTACTATTTATTGGCCAACACTAGGTGCTTCATTGCTTTGGTCTGATTATACAATGGGCATCATTTTGCCTAACTTAAAGTTTGTATTACAAAAATAGTGTCGCCGTGTGATCGAGAGAATACCAAATCATATTGAAGTGGATGTTCCTCCATCATGTGTGGTTCATTCTCATGGTTCCAACTGTTGGTGAAACCACTTACGTTTGCAAGAGGAATTCTAGACTTCACAACCAAATTTGTCTTTCACTCAGTACTGAATGTTGGCCAAGAGAAGCATCCATGTTAGTAGGAAGAACAGATGTTTTTTGTAGATCTTTGCTTTTGGAGCTACATATTTGTATATGATCTGTGAATGATTGAGATGCATTAACATGTTGATCTTATGTATGGGAATCGCACTAGTTGGTTTTGAATCTGGGCTACTAATGTGAACATATTACAATGCCAGGCCTGTGAGTCTCGTGTGAACATTTCAAACAGATCAGCTCTTACTGCTGTGCACAACATGATCCTTATTTCTATGTTCTCAGTGTTTACAAGTTACAAATAGTTCCTTATTACTGATCGATCACTAGCTAGCCTACTAATGCACTCTTGGCAGTTTTAGTTGCGATGCAAGATCCGAAGTGGTAGGTTTTCGAATAAAAATGCCTACCTCTAAAGAAACTGACAATCTGCTCTGAAGAAAATGCCATGTGTATCTGAATAAAACGCTATGCGTATCTGAAGAAACTGCCAGCAAAAACGTTCACAAATGTCTTAACTCCTAGCGAATGTTCATCAGCTAATGCGATCCTACACATAGACCATTCGACCTACTCGATCCTACACATACACTATCCGACCTACTCGATCCCACACGGATAAATAGCGGATCATGCATGTACTACCTCCTTTCCGGTTTACAGGGCTCAATTCAAAAAAAGACCTACTTGATCCTACACGAATAAAAAGCGGATCACGCATGTACTACCTCCTTTCTGGTTTGCAGGGCTTAATTCAAAATCTCACCAACCAAGGTGGATGATGGGTGGTGGAATCATTTTTGACAAGGAGGGAGTACCTCATCTGGATGAGTCGAGTGCACTCGTTTGACAATCATGCCGGCGTGCGACCTAGCATGGACGGGACGCACCACTGACGGGACGGGATGGCACAGTCATAATTTCAGTTTTTCTAGTTTTCCACGGCAAGCTGGCGTGCTAACCCATGCCTGCTTATGTATTGAATTTCTATGATCGCGATAACCGTCGCATTTCCTGCGACACGCTGGTTCGCCTACCTTCCACCTGTAATTACTATTTCTCGGCCTTCTCCGGTGGCACCATCACCCAACTCACCCTATCCTCATAAGCCCCCACCGGCCCGACTTCGCTCGCCACTTATCCTCACTCTCGCCATGCCCCCGCCCGTACGCGGTAGGCTACGCCGGAGGCGGTCACCGCCAGAACTAGTGTTTGGTTTTTCACCAGAAGGCAACTGGAGGGAGGAGGCATTCTATCGGTCTTTAGATAGCAATGCGGAGTATGAGGAGTTGTTGGAGCGCGACCTCCTGGCAGAGGAGGAGCGTATCGCCAATTTGTGCTGCCAGCAAGACATGGAGCAGTAGCGCACCGACGCTCTGATTCGTGAGCAGAGCGCTGCAACCTCTTGAGCACTGCGTTCGTTTTCCCTTGAAGAGGAAAGGGTGATGCAGCAAAGTAGCGTAAGTATTTCCCTTAGTTTTTGAGAACCAAGGTATCAATCCAGTAGGAGGCCACACGCAAGTCCCTCGTACCTACACAAACAAATAAGAACCTCGCAACCAACGCGATAAAGGTGTTGTCAATCCCTTCACGGTCACTTACGAGAGTGAGATCTGATAGAGATGATAAGATAATATTTTTGGTATTTTTATGATAAAGATTAAAAGTAAAGATTGCAAAATAAAAGGTAATAGAAATAGCTTGTTGACGGAAGATTAATATAAAGGAGAATAGACCCGGGGGCCATAGGTTTCACTAGTGGCTTCTCTCAAGATAGCATAAGTATTATGGTGGGTGAACAAATTACTATCGAGCAATTGATAGAAAAGCGAATAATTATGACAATATCTAGGCATGATCATGTATATAGGCATCACGTCCGTGACAAGTAGACCGACTCCTGCCTGCATCTACTACTATTAGTCCACACATCGACCACTATATAGCACGCATCTAGAGTATTAACTTCATAAGAACAGAGTAACGCCTTAGGTAAGATACATGATGTAGAGGGATAAACTCAAGCAATATGATATAAACCCCATATTTTTATCCTCGATAGCAACAATACAATACGTGTCTTTTCCCTTTCTGTCACTGGGATCGAGCACCGCAAGATTGAACCCAAAACTAAGCACTTCTCCCATTGCAAGAAAGATCAGTCTAGTAGGCCAAACCAAACTGATAATTGGAAGAGACTTGCAAAGAAAACCAATCACACATAAAAGATTTCAGAGAAGACTCAAATATTGTTCATAGATTGACTTGATCATAAACCCACAATTCATCAGATCTTGACAAACACACTGCAAAAAGAGTTACATCGAATAGATCTCCAAGAAGGTCGAGGAGAACTTTGTATTGAGATTCAAAAAGAGAGAAGAAGCCATCTAGCAACAAACTATGGACCCGAAGGTCTGAAGTAAACTACTCACACATCACCGGAGGGGCCATGGAGTTGATGTAGAGGCCCTCCATGATCGATGCCCCCTCCGGCGGAGCTCCGGAAAAGGCCCCAAGACGGGATCTCTTGGGTACAGAAGGTTGCGGCGGTGGAAATAGGGTTTCGTGGTGCTCCTGGATGTTTTCGGGGTATGTGAACATATATAGGAGGAAGAAGTAGGTCGGTTGAGCCACGAGGGGGGACGGCGCGCCTAGGGGGGTAGGCACCCCCTGCCTCGTGGACTCCTCGTCCGTTTCTTGACATCCACTCCAAGCCCTCCCCCCTGCATCATGTTTGTTCCAAAAATCACGCTCCCGGAGGTTTCGTTCCGTTTGGACTCCGTTTGATATTCCTTTTCTACAAGACACTGAAATAGGCAAAAAAACAGCAATTTGCACTGGGCCTTGGGTTAATAGGTTAGTCCCAAAAATAATATAAAAGTGTAAAATAAAGCCCATTAACATCCAAAATAGATAATATAATAGCATGGAACAATCAAAAATTATAGATACATTGGAGATGTATCAAGCGCCTGCAACTGGGCCGACATACGTGGAGGCCGGCGCCCGCCAAATAGGCCTGGAGGCTGTCGGGCACGCACGCGTTCACGATGCCGAATTTTACAACTAACTCGTCAAGTGGGTTTCCCGCTTACAAGTCGAAGCTTCGGTGGACCACGCCGGCACGGAAAGGGCCAACGTGCGCGAGCAACGTGCCCTATCGCACCTCTGGCAAGTCCGAGGCAAGGCGGAGGACGTTGGTGCCAGCGTTTAGTGTGTACCAAAGATGGCGGCCGGCATCGTCTAGTTAGCTAAGAGTAAGTTAGTACTTGTACACTACTAGAGTATTAGTGGGAGTAGATAGCTAACTTGGCTATGATGGTTGTCAATGTGGAAGTTCAATACTTTATATCTAGATCAGACCTGTTACTTTGCTATGAATGTTGAACTTTCCGTTTGAACGTATGAAATGGGCTGTTATTTTTTTTAATGGGTTGTATTTTTCCGCCACGGGTTTAGAGGCTGACTTGTGGGCCTACCAGGTTGATGCATACACAATCAGGAGATGATTGTACATGGAGAGGATGACAGCAGGGACCCACCAAGGTCATGGTAGTACGCAAGCAAGTGCCTCCTTATTTCAAGCCAATAAAAAATGGCTCCTCCTAATGGATTTCTGACATCTGGGTCCCATGCCATTGTCAACGTAGTCAATAAACGAGAGAATTGCACAACGAGCGGCTGACACCAGGGACCTAGCAGCTCCCCTAGTTATTTTTGTTTTGGGTTAATTTGATAAATGCCACTCCAAATCTGGTGATTCCGAGAAATGCCACTTCAATTTCCAAACTTTGAAAAATGCCATTTCATGCCATTTCCAGTGGCATTTTTCGAAGTCTGGAGTGGCGTTTTTCGAAATTTGCAAAAATTGCAGTGGCGTTTTTCAAAGTTTGCAAATATTGAAGTGGCATTTTTCAAAGTTTGGAAATTGCGGTGGCATTTTTATGAATCGCCATAATTGGAGTTGCATTTATCTAATTTGTTTTTGAGACGGAAGCAGGGTGTCAACTGGGCTGTGCGGGGCACTCTGGCCAGTCTAGACAGCCTTTTCTTTTATGTCTACCACAGTCCAGCCCAGTATTTTTTTCTTTCTGAAAATGGCTAGCCCAGTTTTTTTGTGATTTGTCAAGTAAGTCGCTTTTGTTAGGCCAGTTGGGCTGCAAATCTTTCAAGACGAGGAGAGATTCATTCAGCTGGCCGAGAAAATGGCCTATCAGTAATGAGAAATGGGCTGTACATTTTGAAAACACATCAAACTGGCAATTAGTTTCAAATTTCTTTTTTTTTCATTTCAAGATTTTAAATTGCATTGATTTTTATGTGTGTACAATTTGTTGGATTTTATATTGATATACATTTATTTTTAAAATCAGTTTGAATGTGACTCGAAATTTCAGGATTAAAAACACTTCAGACCGCACCGAAATATGCAAAATTTTGTATAATTTTTTATTTGTGGCCACAATATGGGCTGTAATGCTAACAAAAAGAATATGGGCTCCAAAAAAACCTTAAGAATTAGCAAATGGGATGCAAATTATTAGAAATAATGGCAATGGCATGTATGTTGTTTTCCACAGATTTGAGGCTTTCCAAAAAAGGTTGACGCATAAGAAGTGACTGTTGGATGTCCATCCAACGGCCGTTGTTCTTCTTCAATCTCTGCTCTTCATGCTCCAGCCGCTCAAACAAGCACCAGCGGGACCACCTGCTCCCTCGTCTCGCGGCCGGCTGTGCTACCGCGCAGGCCTCACCGCCCCATCGTACTCCCATCGCTGGCCTAGCCATCCCTCTACTCACCCACACCTGTTGTTATTCTCTGGCGACGATAGACGAACCAGTAAACCCTCGTACTCCCCTCCGCGTGGGAAACAACTGCCGAGTCTCCCCAGGCTCCGTGTCTTTCCCTTCCTAGGCCTCGCCGTCGTCCACCGCCCTGGTGCTCTCGGCGCGGCGTGGTCAATGTGGTCAACAAACGACATACATAGGAAGTGGACTGTACGTGGAGAGGCTGACAGTTGGGTCCATGATCGCACGCAAGGGAATTCCTCCTTATTACGCGCAAAATAATGATTCCTCCACCTGACAGCTAGGATCCACTGGAAGGGCCTATGTATTTCGTGAAAAAAAATGTTCCCCCCGCTGACAGGTCGGACCCACCAGCTATATCATTGCACGCAAGGAAGTGCCTCCTTATTACGCACAAAAAAAGGATACTCCCCCTGCTAGCTGGGACCCACCATAGTGGGAGGCTGACTTGTGGGACTACTAAGATGACGAGGACGGAGGGCTTTGTCAACTTAGTCAATATGAACGATTCTAGCTCTAGTGACCATACGATGTCCATCCAACGGCCATAGTGCTTCTTCAACCTCTTGTCTTCTTGCTCCAGCCGCCCAAACAAGAGTCAGTCGTGCTGCCTGCTCCTGCCTCCCTGTCCGGCTGTGCCGCCACCGCTGGCCATGCCATCCCTCTATACTCACCCACACCTCTTGTTATTCTTCGGCGACGGCAGCCTCACACCATAGCCGAAGCAGTCAACCCACGTACTCCCCTCCGCGTGGGCATCCACTGCCGCGTCATCCCCTTCCTAGGCCTCGCCATCGTCCACCACCCTTGTGCTCTCGGCGCAGCGTGGTCAACGTGGTCAAGGAACGACTTCCATCAGAAGAGTACAATATGTGGAGATGCTGATAGCTGGGTCCACGGCAGCAATAAGGAAGTGCCTCCTTATTACGCGCAAAATAATTATTCCTCCACCTGACAGCAGGGACCCACCGGACGGGCCACCATATTTCATTAAAAACATTTCACCCGACTACTGGGACCCACCAGTGACATCTTTGCATGAAAGGAAGTGCCTAACAGTCAGGACCCACCTGGTCGAAGCGTACGTAGCATTGTCATTCTAGTCGCAAACGTGTACGTACAGACGATCGGTCTGTCTGCAGGCTGCAGCGATGAACCGTGGCCATGTAAGGAAGGGCACGTATCGTAGTAGAGGCGTGCACATAGCATGTACACGTACGTACAACCAGGGTGGAAGCAAGTAAATACGGCCACGTACGTACGTACGGGCATGGTCCCAAACGCCTACTCGCGCATACGTACGGCCAGGGCTCGTGTACATGGATGGGTCGGAACAGAGAAACTGCGTCATCGTCATGTTCATGGGGAGGCAACGGAATGCATCGTCTTCATCGGGAGGCAATGAAATATGTGGTGTTCATCGGGAGCCAACCGGCTTGGACGGAACAGCCGATCGAAACGAGGACTGGCATACCGCAAAATGGTGGAAACGGCCCTGTGTTCGATCGGCCATGGTTGAAACGGATCATGTTCATCGGGAGGGGTCTGGCGTACCACAAAACGGAGGAAACGGAATTCTCGTGGACTTCCTACGGTCGAAACGGGGTCCTGTTGATCGGGAGGGGTGTGGCGTACCACAAAACGGAGGAAACGGACTTGTGTTGGAGCGCTACGGTCGAACGGGGGTCCTATTCATTGGGAGGGGTGTGGCGTACCATAAAACGGGACTCCACGGGATAATGTTCATCTCCACCGTCGACCTCCTCCAGCCTCCACCTGCACCTGTTCATCCACGGGCTCTTGTTCATCCTGCCTCCACCGCTCCTCCATCGGCTACTGCTCAACCAGCCCTCTCCACAGGGTCCTGTTCAACCACCCCTCCATGGGCTACTATTCATCAGCCCTCCACCGGCTACTGTTCAACCAGCCCTCCACGGGGTCCTGTTCATCCACTCCCAACCGGCTCGATCAATCGGGGTCCTGTTCATCCAGTGGCAATGGCCTCTACTACCACGGGGTCCTGTTCATCCACCCCCACCAGGAACTGTTCATCCACCCCCCCAACAATGCTCACTGTTCACCAAAAGGCAGGAGGTTCAATCGGCTTCAGTTAGCAGGAGTTGAGGGAGTCCTGGACTAAAGGGTCCTCGGGCGTCCGACCTATTGGATATGGGCCAGACTGACAGGCCGTGAATATATGAAGACCGAAGACTCTACCCGTGTCCGGATGGGACTCTCCTTGGCGTGGAAGGCAAGCTTGGCGACCAAATATGAATATTCCTTTCTCTGTAACCGACCTTGTGTAACCCTAGATCCCTCCTGTGTCTATATAAACCGGAGGGATAGGTTCGTAGATATATCCTCATAATCATAGTCAGGCTAGACTTTTAGGGTTTAGCTATTACGATCTCATGGTAGATCAAATCTTGTAATACTCATATTCATCAAGATCAATCAAGCATGAAGTAGGGTATTACCTCCATAGAGAGGGCCCGAACCTAGGTAAACATTGTGTCCCCCGTCTCCTGTTACCATCGATCCTAGACGCACAGTTCGGGACCCCCTACCCGAGATCCGCTGGTTTTGACACCAACATTGGTGCTTTCATTGAGAGTTCCACTATGCCGTCGAAAGATAGGATCTCTAGCTCGCCTTGTTCACAAGGATAATGTCACCTCCGGAGGAACACTGGCCCCAGGCCAAACCCTCCGGCTAGGCGACTTCATTATGACCGCTCGTTCGGCCATTAAGCCGATGATGGCTTCTTGGGTCATCAAAAATCCCCTTCATGTTGACTCGAAGTACTCCAAGCAGATGGATTCAGCAGATATTTCGTCTTTAAACGAGCTCCTAGATCGCATCGCCGCCCTGGGGGTCGCCACAGACTATGATCGGATTGGGCTTAAACCCGACCAGAGAGAAATTAAAACTCCTCCGATCACCCATCAAATAGCGGTAGTA
Organism: Triticum urartu; assembly: GCF_056163025.1. NCBI lineage: Eukaryota > Viridiplantae > Streptophyta > Magnoliopsida > Poales > Poaceae > Triticum > Triticum urartu. The sequence goes on from NC_141876.1 coordinate 448,441,001, forward strand.
GAGGAGCAAAACGACAACTCTTCCTCTATATTAAGGACGAACTATGTTCGGATCTCCAAACTTGAAGAGCCGGACACCTACCTACAAAAAGACATGTCCTGTTCTCCGAACATAGAATCAGATGACAAGCCCAAAAAATCAGCTGACATCCCAGAGTCCGAACCACTAAATCCGGAGATTCTTCAAACTCCGGATCCTAATTTGGGTCCGGGTTCGGACTTCAATCCACCCACCCACCCAGACATAAGCGCTCTTACGGGCATACAATGGCAGTATAAGGAAATGGCCCACCACTTCTGGGCCAGATTCCTCGTGAAAGATAAGATTGAAGATTGCAACGATGAAGATGCGATCACAGCGTTCCGCAGCAATTGCATGGATGAAGGAATCCTCAATGCCATCAACCATCGTCGCATATCACGCTTCGCAGACTTGGCAACCATAGTATACATGTACTGCGCAATGGAAAGCGCCTGGAAAACTCAGGCAGCCTGCTGGGAACCGCCAGTTTCCACCCAATCCCTCGTTCAGGTGAAAAGGACGCACCCTAGTGGCACGCCCGGCCCAAATGATAAAGAAATATAAGCCCATTACGGGACGTGGAACCGTTCTGGAGGGATGGCTCGATGGACCATGCAAGGTACACACAACACCGGACACTATATCAACTCACAGCCTTAGAGCATGTTGGATACTCCGGCAGGTGGCCAAGAGCGGCGAGGATATCCTCACCAAGAATAACCTAGAGCAATACCCTCCAGAAGATGACGACCCCAGAGTACTGACGGTCTTCGAGACTTTCGCTTCAAACAATAAGCGTAAGAGGGCACTCCGTGACCTTGCCGAAGTCTGCCATATCGCAGCAACAAACCCTTGGAACGACACGGCCATAACTTTCAATGCCGATGACGAACCAAAATTCTGGAAAATCCAGGAACTAGCCGCCTTGGTCCTCAGTCCGATCATGGACGGCTTTCGGCTCACCATGGTTCTCATGGACGGCGGCAGCGGACTAAACCTCATTTACGAGGACACACTCAGTAAAATGGAAATAGACAGGAGCCGCATCAAGCAAAGTAGCATGACCTTTCGGGGAATTATTCCTAGTCGGGAGGCGCGATGCGCGGGAAAAATCACACTCGCCGTGGTATTCGGCACACCGGAGAACTATCGGACCGAAGAACTAACCTTCCAAGTGGCCCCTTTCAACATCGGATATCACGCCCTATTGGGGCGAGATGCATTTACAATCTTCCAGGCTACACCTCACTATGGGTATATGAAGCTCAAGATGCTGGGGCCCAATGGTATAATCACTCTCGCTAGTGATCCGGACATAGCACTCTGCGCCGAAAACAAAACCGCATTACTGGCCCTTGAGGCATTAAATGAAGCCCTCGCGGCCGAAGAATTAACCGCATTACGCTCCATGGTGGATAAGGACGACATAATCTTGGACAAACGGCCCAAATCCACCTCCTTCAAACTAGCAGAAGAAATAGTCAAATTCCAAGTCCATCCAACGGACCCTAAGAAGACAACATCTATCGGGGCACAACTAGACCCAATGGTCGACACCGCGCTACGAGAATTTCTACGCGAAAATTGGGATATATTTGCCTGGCACCCTTCTGATATGCCAGGAATCCCACGCAGATTGGCCGAACACAGCCTCAACATATTGATAAACCGGTCAAACAAACACTGCGTGTTTTTCCGAACCCAAACGTCAAGCGATGGGGGAGGAGCTAGCCAAGTTAATCAAGGCCGGATTCATTAGAGAAATAAAACACCCAGACTGGCTAGCAAAGTTGGTGATGGCGCCAAAGAAGGAAAAATCCTGGCGCCTGTGCTTCGATTTCAAAGACCTCAATAAGGCCTGCCCTAAGGATCCCTTCCCCCTCCTCCACATCGACCAGATTATCGATGCCACCACAGGACATGATTCACTATGCTTCTTCGGCGCATATTCCGGATACCAGCAAATCAAAATGAAGGAGTCCGATCAAGCCGCAACTGCATTCATTACCCCATACGGGCCATTCAGCTTCAACACCATGCCCTTTGAGCTCAAAAACACCGGGGCTACCTACCTACACATTATTCAAACATGCCTGGAGAAATAGATCGGCAAGACAGTTGAAGCATACATGGACGACTTCGTCATTAAAACTAGGCACGTCGACTCACTAATAGACGATTTACGTCTTACATTCGACAACCTCCGTGCATATGACATCAAGCTCAATCCGAAAAATTGTGTTTCGGCATTCCTGCTGGAAAGCTGCTGGGCTTCATCATTTCCAATAGAGGAATTGAAGCAAGTCTAGCCAAAATTCAAGCCTTGTCACAATTGGTCGCACCAACGGACCTTAAACAGGTCCAAAAACTCGCTGGGTGCGTGGCAGCTTTAAGCCGCTTTATCTCCAGATTGGGGGAAAAGGCATTGCCATTGTATCGCCTCCTCCGGTGCACCGATCACTTCGAGTGGATGGATGCGGCAACAGCTGGACTGGAAGAAATAAAAACCCTTCTGGCGAGCAACCCAATCCTGGCCGCACCGAATGTTGGCAAACCCATGTTATTATACATATCGGCAACACACCAGGTGGTGAGTGCCGTGCTCGTCGTGGAGCGAAACCAGGACGGACACAAATTCCCACTTCAGCAGCCGGTATATTACGTATCCACCATCCACACACAATGCAAATCCCAGTACCCTCATTATCAAAAGATAACATACGCGGTCTTCATGGCATCCCAAAAGCTACGACACTACTTCCAAGAATGTTCTATCACAGTGGCTTCCAAAGTACCACTCAATGATATAATAAACAACCGCGATGCTACGGGCCGGATAGACAAATGGGCCATTGAGCTCCTTCCTTTCGACATAACATACAAACTGCACCGAGCCATCAAATCCCAAGTACTGGCGGACTTCGTCGCCGAATGGATAGAGGCTGAACTCCTTAAAGAGTACAACACATATTCCAACTCGGTTATGTATTTCGATGGTTCCAAAATGCTAGCAGGATTAGGAGCGGGCATCGTTTTAACGTCCCCCACTAGAGATGTAGTCTAGTACGTACTCCAAATATTATACACGGACTCCAATAACGCAGCCGAATACGAGGCCCTATTACATGGTCTCCGGATGGCTGTCTCTATGGGCATACAGCGCCTAGAAGTGCATGGGGACTCAAACCTCGAAATATCTCAAATAAACGGAGATTTTGATGCCAAAGATCCGAAGATGGTGACTTACCGCAATGCTGTCCTAAAAATGTTAGCTCGATTCGAGGGGCTTGAGTTTCATCACGTGGCTCGAGAAAGTAATCAGGCAGCGGACGTCCTTGCTCGCATTGGCGCCAAGCGCAGCCCAATCCCACCCAATATCTTTCTAGAAAGGCTCTTTAAGACGTCCGTGGTGTGGCAAGGGGAGAGCGGTAAAACCAGTTCGGATCCGAACACAACCCCAGCCCCCAAACACAACGATATCATCGGGGGCTCAGCCACCGAAATAACACCATCGGCCCATCTAATCATGGCAGTCATTGCCCCATGGACCGGACCCTTCTTGGCCTACCTTAATAGGAAAGAACTCCTGAAGGATCAGAATGAGGCTCGCTGCATTGTTCGGTGCTCGAAGGCCTAAATGGTTCATGAAGGAGAGCTCTACAAGAAAAGCGCTACCGGAGTTCTTCAAAGATGTATCTCCGAGGAAGAGGGTGGCAGCTCTTGGCTGAAATTCACGCTGGACTCGGTGGTCACCACGCTGCAGCTAGGCCCTTGTTAGCAAGGCCTCCCATACAAGTTTTTACTAGCCGACGGCGCGGGAAGATGCACAGGACCTTGTCCAACGTTGCATCGGATGCCAGCTATTCGCCAACCAAAGCCATATGCCCCCACTGCTCTACAAATGATCCCCATCACCTAACCTTTCGCGGTCTGGGGGCTCGATATGGTCGGACCCCTTAAAGGAGGAAGCCATAAGAGAAAGTATCTGCTGGTCATGGTGGATAAATTCACTAAGTGGATAGAGGCCAAACCAGTCAAAATAGCTGTTGGATTTCGGGTTCCGGCTGACCCTTGAGGTTCGAACACTGGGGTGCGCACGGAGATTTCGCCTCCTACCTGCCCCCCTCCGCCTCGCTAAGATCTAAGCCATGGAAAGAACAACACGAATGACACCGGGTTTATACTGGTTCAGGCCACCATTGTGGTGTAATACCCTACTCCAGTGTGTGGTGTGGTGGATTGCCTCTTGGGCTGATGATGATGAACAATACAAGGAAGAACAGCCTCGCGAGGGTCTGCTCTTGGCTGAGGCGATGAACTGCTGGGAGGAGTTCAGTCACCCTTCTCTCTTTCTCTCTCTGATTCTCTCCTCTCTCTCCCCGTGGGGGGCTTGTCCTATTTATAGAGGCCCTGGTCCTCTTCCCAAATATCGAGCGGGAAGGGAGCCAACAATGGCGGGCTAATTTGAAGGGGGACAGCTAGTACCAGCTATCCTGACAAAAGTAGTCTTCGCCTGCACAAAGCTCTGGTGGTGACGCCGTCTTGGGCTCCACGATGACCTCCATCTTGCAGTCCTCCTGGTCTTGGTCTTGTTGCACCGAAATGGCAACCTTTGCCTGATGCCTCGGTACTCCGCGACTGCGCTTGCTCCCTTTGCACCAAAGAGGAAAGGAGGACACTGCGCGGGCTGGCACCCGCCTGGCGCCTTTGGTCGTCATGGCTTGCGTCACGGGCACCTCATGAGGTACCCCGCCTTGATCTCTCCGCCTCCTCGCGAGCCATCCTGGTGAGGCCGTGCCTGAGGAAGCTCCGCGTCGTCCGCCCCGCGAGGCTTGGCCCCTCGCGAGGGTCTTGGGTCTGTGTTGGTGAAGATGGGCCGTGCTGCCCCCCCCCTTTGAGCCATGCCGCAGGCTGCAGGCAGGCAAGTCTGGGGACCCCCGTTCCCAGAATGCCGACAGTAGCCCCCGGGCCCTAACAGCCTACGGCCTTGGGCGCCGCATGGCGGTTGATTGGACGTGAGCGCCTTAGCAACCGTGCGAGTTGATAAGGGAGCGGCATCTGCCTAGGCTTTGCTTTTTGCTTTCTCCGGTTGCTGCTCAGATCCCCTTTCTTGCGCCTCTCCTTCCTTCCTCCAAAATTTCCAGATCTACTCCGACCACGTGACCTAGGAAGCCATGGCGCTTCGTCAGCCCCCGGCCGTAGCTTGGTACTCGTCTGCCCTGGACTCGTCGAACGTGTCGGAGGCGAGCCTTGCCCGGTTGTGCCAGATGGCGGCGGCGCGGGGCATCGACGGGGCGAAGGTGTTCAAGGCCGGCTCTGCCACCCCTGAGGGTCAAGGGAGTACCTTCTATCCGTTCTTCGCAAGTGCCATTGCTGCTGGCCTGGTGCCTCCCTTCTCCGAGTTCTTCTTCTCTGTCCTCCGCCATTACAAGCTACAGGCTCTGCATCTCCACCCCAACTCTGTCCTTCTCCTGGCAATCTTCACCTATTACTGCGAGGCTCACGTAGGGGTGCAGCCCTCAGTGGCCTTGCTGCGCCACTACTTCTACCTCCGGACCTCTCGCGGTCCTGCTTCCGCGTGCGTGAGCTTCATCGCGTACGACGGCGCCATTGCCATCTCGAACCCCGGGAAAAGGATTGAGGGCTTCAGGAGCAAGTGGGTCTTGGCGGATGCTGGGCGCATTCACCCTCGGCTGATCTTGCCCATGGAGCAGCCCACGAGCTCCAGCGATTGGGGTCGAGCGGAGCTCGTGGACCCCCACGCGAAGCCGGTGTTGGAGAAGATGGATGCGGATCTGAGGCCGACCAACATGGCGGCGGCGAAGCTGACCGGCACGTCGCTGCTGAGGGAGTTCTTGGAGCACCAGCTGGCTCCGCTTCGGCAGTACTCACTTCTGATGTGGAGGCCCCATCCGAGCCCCGCGGCCTTGGCCGACGGAGATCTGGCTGCGGTCCTCCAATCTCTGGTCGGGGGCGATGTGGCGAGGTTGGAGGGTGCTCCTACGCCCTTGTTCCTCCGCGACAACTGGGAGCAGGTAGTGGAGTCCATGCCCGTCTTCAACAGGGATGGGCCCGTGCCCATGGAAACTCTCGAGGAACCGGTGGACGTGCCCTCCGACGACTCCAGCGAAGAGGAGGAAGGAGGGGAGCGGGAAAGAGGGCCTGACTCCGAGGCGACTGATGGAGAGTCGAGGGCTCCCATCCCCCTGCGTAGGTCCCGCGTTCTCCGCCTCTCTCCGAGCGATGACGACGAGGATGATGACGAGGATGACGATGAGAAGGACGGCGGGAGCTTGCCCCCGATCCCGAAGAAGGACAGGACCGGGCTGATCTCCCCCGGGTCTGCCCCGGCCCCGAGGCGGACCGCACCTTCCGCTTCCAAGCTTCCCGAGGTTGACCCTTCCAGCCGGCTTTCAGGCTTCAAATTTGGCCGGAGGCCGCTCGAGCTCACTGGCGACGACCCGTAAGCGTTTGATTCTTGTCTTTATTTCTTATTCTGCTTCTGAGGCTTGACGTCCGCATCTCTTGGACAGGCTGGCGCCTGCAGCAAAGAAGTCGAAGGGAGCTCCTGAGGTTCCATCTGTGGCAGCGCCTCTGCCTGCGAAGGAGGGTGACTGCGATGCACGGGTTTCTCCTGCCCGGTCGTCCTCGCGAGGCCTGGCTGAGCCGGCTGGGGCGAGCTCGGCCCCCACGGCCCAAGTGACTCCCGAAGTGTCCTTGCCTGCCGCCGCCACTACAGCCATTGGGGCGCAGCAGACTCCGCCTCAGGATGCTGTGGCCGCGCAGCCGCCTTCTCCTCCTACTCCACCGGCTGCTGTCTCTCCGACTCCTTCTGCCGTTCTGGATCATGCTGTCGCTGAGCTGGACCGACTACGGCAGGATCTTCTTGGCGCCGAACCTTGCTTGGTGGCCGAGCGCTTGGAGCTGGCTTCAGGATGGGTTCGCTCCAATGCTTCGATTCGGGCGGCGCTGGTCCAGGCCTCGACGGCTTGTGATGAGGAGAAGCAGGCCATCCTTGAGGTGAAGGCTGCTCGTGACGCAGCCCTGGGGAGGTGGTCGACGTCCGTGGTCGCTGCAAGGCGCTGGAGGACGAGCTGCAGGGCCTGCGGGACCAGCTCGCGAAAGAGGTCCGCCTTCGCCAAGAGCAGGAAGAAGGTGTGAAGGCTCGTGAGGCGGCCGTCAAGGAGAGGGAGGTCAAGCTCAGGAAGCGCCATGACCGCCTAGGCGCGCTGGAGCAGGAGTTGGGGGAGAGGAAGGCCGAGCTGGATGACAAGGCCCTGGTTCTTGCCAAGGACCGTGTGGCCTTCACGAAGATGGAGGCGAAGGCTCGCTCCTCGCTGAGGACGCTTTACAACAGCGGCCTAGAGAGCCCGCTGGCTGGCGCCGAGGACGGCCCCGCCAAGCTGCTTCCCTTCCTGGTTCGCGCTCTTCAAGATGTCACCCTTGGCCTTGACCCCACGGCCGAGGCCGAGGCGCGTGTCCTGTCTTCTGTAGCACTGACGCGGGTGCTCACCCACATCTACCTTCACGATCCCGACGTCGACCTCGACGGCCTGCTGGAGCAAGTAAGCGGCGAGCGTGCCGCTGCCGCTGCCGAGGCCATGAAGGGTCGCGCGGAGGCTCTGCTAGGGAAGTTCCGGGCCTTCTGCACCGAGCCGAAGCAAGGCAATGCCGACCCCACTGCTCCATGAGGCGCACCCACTCCGCGCTGCTCCACCGCTGACAAGTGACTCCATTATGGCTCCTATCCTGCCTTTAATTCCTGCACAGGTATCACGCCTCGGGGAGGCGTTTAAACTTGCGTTTGGCATTGAGATAACAGTGTGGACTGTAATATTTGCTTTTGAATTCCTTGAAATTTGCGCTTTTCCTTCCTACTTGCTTATGTTCTACGCCGGCAGAGCCCGGCCCCGCGCATACCTCACCCAGCGTTAGTCCCGACCGAAAACCAGGACGGGGCCAAGGAGTGAGTGGCTACGTGACAAGTTAGGCTCCTGAGTCGCGATGCTCAGGAGTCCCCCTTGGCGCACGAACAGCAAGTAGGGAGGTGTGATGTGGGTGGATCTACCGTTCTACGTCTGCAGAGCCCGGCCGTGCGCATACCTCACCCAGCGTTAGCCTTTCGGAACTAAGGAGTGAGGGGCTACATGAACAGTTAGGCTCCTGAGTCGCGATGCTCAGGAGTCCCCCTTGACGCTCAAACGGCCTTCGTACCTTGGCTCCGCTCGGGGAGAGACGTGTGACGAACCAGGCCCCGGGGGGGCCTGGCTGGGCGGCGTGCGTCTGGGCGTGACCCAGGCGCAGCCCCCGTGCCTAGCCCCCTCGCGCGGCACTCCCGAGGGGAGGCGTTACGATGAGGCTAGACACTAAGATTTGGGCTCCCTGAGGTTGATGCGGCCCGGGGGCCACCCTCAGTTGTTTATCACCAGCGTGGAGCATAGCGCTTCCGTATGTGTACAGGCATAGCCGCTCCTCGGCAGTGTCATCAGCCAGCGCGGAGCATGGTGCTTCCACTAGTATGTGGGAGGGGGCCCCCTCCGGGAGGAGCCCTCGGGGCGTGTACAGCCCCGCCCTGACACCTGGCTAGCACGGTAGGGCCTGGCGAGGTGTATCTAGGCACCCATGGGCCAGCGCAGGACTCACGGGGCCCTACCTCTAGGCGGGTTACGCCTGGAACCGGGCCTTATCTTGTGATGTGTCCCTGCAAATTTGGTTAGATGCCGGCACTTTACGTCCTCGGGTACCGGCCCTCGAGCTGGTCTCAGTTGTTGCTGGTATGCCAGGTCGCGATGCCGTGGACAAGGCCAGAGGGTGAGGGCTCGAGAGCCAGTAAGAGCCTTGAGTCGCGATGCTCAGGTACCCCCCTTTAACGTGCAAGTGGTCGGCATGGAGAAGAAGAGGTGCCGTGGACAGGCATCAAATAATCAAGCATGGTGGGTCGAACGCATAGCCGGAAATAAACGCAAAAGGGATACATGCCGCTGGGTCTGGCCCGAGCGACTTGGGGGATGACGCAGCCCGAGGGGCGCCCCCAACAAGGTAAGCTAACAACATGAAATAAAAGGGATACATGCCGCAGGGACGGACCCACGCGGCCTGGGAATAATGCAGCCCTAGGGGGGCGCTCCCAGCTGGAAATGAAACTTGAAAGATGTCATCTGATGATGTTGAGGACGAAGGAGTGTTGGCGTAGCAGACTCGGTGGGCTGCGGAAGCCGATCCTCACGAGCCCCCAGGCCCAGGGGCTTCGGGAGGCTCCGGAGGCGCTGGTGGCTCCCTGCGGACCATCTCCATCTCCGCTAGGGCTGTGGAACGCCTGGCCTCTTGTGCCTCCATGATGCCCCTCATGAGGCGCTGGTACGTGGCAGCCGCGTCCGGCAAGCCGTAAGGCATGCGAACGTAGCTGTGGGGTGGACCTCCGCAGCGCCCCACTCGCGAGGGCCAGAGGCGCTCCAGAGAGGCGACTCGGTTGAGCCCTGGTATGTCGATGCAGACGCGCAGCCCACCATCCTCCCCTGGATGGGGAGCCACTGCTGGTAGACGGCGGCCGCCTTTCATGACTCTTGACTCCTGTAGCTCCTGAATGGCCTTGCTGACGAACTCCTGAGGGTCTGGCTCTCCTTGCTTTAATCCTTCTTGAGGGAAACGTGCTTCGAAACACGCCTCCATGTGGTGCCCAAGAGCCTCCCTCGTGACCCTAGCCAGGTCGGTGGCCCTCCAGGGGAGAGCCCCCGAGCCCTGCCTAGGGAGGGCGCCGGGCGCGCTTTCCTATGCGACGGAAGGAGGTTCCCCCTGGGCAGGCACGGGCCCAGAGGGGCCTGCCTCCTGAGGGGCCGGGCCGGACAATGTCTTCTTCTTCTTGGGGGCGGTCTCGGGAAGCCTCCTGCTTCCGCGATCAGGGTCTTCCAGTGATGCGGCCTAAAAGGCTCGTTCCAGGGAACACACCACGTCCTTATCTTCACAGGGCCCCGTGATGACTCCGCCACTTCCTGGCATCTTGAGGACGTTGTAGCCGTGGTGAGTTACGGCCATGAACTTGGCTAGTGCTGGGTACCCAAGGATGGCGTTGTACGGCAGGCGAATGTGAGCGACGTCGAAGTCGATGAGCTCGGTGCATTAGTTGTCGCGTGCCCCGAAGGTGATAGGGAGGCGGACCTACCCAATCGGGACCGTGGAGCCGTCGGTGATTCCGGAGAAGGGCTTGGTTGGGTGAAGCTGGCTGTAGGGCACTTGGAGATTGTTGAATGTTTCCACGGACAGGACGTTGAGCCCTGCCCCGCCATCGATGAGGGTCCTGGTGAACACCACGTTACTGATGATTGGGGAACAAAGCATCGGGAGGACTCCGGCTGTAGCCGCACACTTGAGCTGATCTGCTGAGTTGAACGTGATGGCGCACGCCGACCACCTAAGAGGGCGTGTGGCTTCAAGCCTGGGGAGGACTGCATTCACTTCGCGGGCGAACTGCTTGAAGATGCGTTGAGAGGCTGGGGCCTGAGCCCCGCCCAGGATGCAGGCGATCGCGCGCGGCTCCTGGAAGCCCCCAGCCCCCTCATCTTGATGGCGGTCCTTGTTTCTCCTTGGCTACGGCGGCAGCGGAGGGAGGCCTGCGTTGCCATGCGGGCGATCCTCGCGAGGCTAATCCCTCCAGTCTCCCTCGCGAGGCGGGTCTTGCCATTGATCCTCGCGAGGTTGATCGTGCCACCCTTGGCGCGGGCCACGGTCTTCCCAGCGTCCTGTGTTCCTTCCTCCTCCTCGACCGTAGCCCCGGTCACCGCGGTCGGGGCGACGGCCGATCCTTCCTTATCGCACGGCTCGGAGCTCTTGACATTCGTTGGTGTTGTGGGTGTGGAGGTCATGGTACACACAGTACCGGCTGCCCTTGGAAGGCTCGGGCTGATCTCTTCCCCGCTTGGTGTCTAGTTGTGCCGCGAGCACGGCAGCCCCCTTGCGCTTCACATCCTTTGCCTTGGGCTTCTTCTCTTCTGGGTCTGCGGCAGGCAGCTCGAGGAGGGAGAGACGCCCTTCCTCAGCCCTGGCGCAATTGGTTGCCATGTTGAACAGCTCCAAGGAAGTGCACAGGTCTTCATGCATCGCCAGCTCCTCCTTCATCTTGACATCACGCACGCCGTCGGAGAAGGCTGAGATGATGGCCTCCTCAGTCACCTTGGGAATCTTGAGGCGTGCGTTGTTGAAGCGCTGGATGTACTTCTGCAGGGTCTTCCCGGGTTGTTGCTTGATGCGGCGCATGTCGCTCACGGCGGGAGGCCGGTCGTGAGTACCTTGGAAGTTGGCGATGAAGCGGGTGCGCATCTCGTCCCAGGAGGAGATCGTGCCTGGAGCCAGGTTCAGGAGCCAGGTGTGGGCCCCGTCCTTGAGCGCCATGGGAAACCAGTTCGCCATGACCTTCTCGTCTCCGTTGGCAGCTTCAATGCCCAACTCGTAGAGCTGGAGGAACTCCGCAGGGTCAGCCGTGCCGTCGTAACGAGGAGGCAGGTCCGGCTTGAACTTGCCGGGCCACGCGACGCTGCGTAGCTCGGTGGTGAAGGCACGACAGTCTGCTGTGGCCACGGGAGGCCTTGGGTGACGGAGAGCTTGGTCTTGCATGTCCCCACGCGCTGCAGCTGGGTCTTGACGTGCGGGAGCAGGAGCATGGTCATGACGTGCTGTAGCAGGGAGCGCCCGGGCAGCTTCTTGCGGGCGAGGGACTTCTTGGCAGCTCTGCTCTTGCTGCGCTGGCACCTGACGGAGCAGGTTCCGCCCAGGGGCCACGCGCCTTGGAGCCATGGCACCTTCTTGTGGAGGAGGCGGCCGGGGCGCCGCCGGAGCTTCGTCGCGCGCGCGGGGCGGGGTGCGGTGCAGCGGAGCGGACGGCGCAGGAGAGCCCCCTGTGGCGTGGACGAGCTCGGCGACGCGATCGAGCCATTCTTCGTAGACGTCGTCGACGGGACGGTAGCGCAGGAGCTCGTTTGCCGCGATGAGCGCAGCTCGAGCCTCCATGGGTGCGCGGAGCACGCGGGACGAGGAACCAGCTGGGGTGAGCGAGGGAGTAGCGGTGCGGCCGTCTTGCCGCACGGACGGATGCTGAGACGATGCTTGCTGCTTGTCCCCCGTCGGGCCGGTGGCGGCGTTGACGGCAGGTGACGGGGAACGGCGAGGACGCCCGCCGACAGGAGCCGTCTGGGCGACGCGTGAAGCGAGAGCGGCCCAGCGCTCGGCGCGGGCCCGACGAGCGTCAGACATGGGCGCGATGGTCGGAGGAGAACGGGCGGTGGAAGACGAATTCCGGCGCACCCCTACCTGGCGCGCCAAATGTCGGATTTTGGGTTCCGGCTGACCCTTGAGGTTCGAACACTGGGGTGCGCACGGAGATTTCTCCTCCTACCTACCTGCCCCCCTCCGCCTCGCTAAGATCTAAGCTATGGAAAGAACAACACGAATGACACCGGGTTTATACTGGTTCGAGCCACCGTTGTGGTGTAATACCCTACTCCAGTGTGTGGTGTGGCGGATTGCCTCTTGGGCTGATGATGATGAACAATACAAGGAAGAACAGCCTCGCGAGGGTCTGCTCTTGGCTGAGGCGATGAACTGCTGGGAGGAGTTCAGTCACCCTTCTCTCTTTCTCTCTCTGATTCTCTCCTCTCTCTCCCCGTGGGGGGCTTGTCCTATTTATAGAGGCCCTGGTCCTCTTCCCAAATATCGAGCGGGAAGGGAGCCAACAATGGTGGGCTAATTTGAAGGGGGACAGCTAGTACCAGCTATCCTGACAAAAGTAGTCTTCGCCTGCACAAAGCTCTGGTGGTGATGCCGTCTTGGGCTCCACGATGACCTCCGTCTTGCAGTCCTCCTGGTCTTGGTCTTGTTGCACCAAAATAGCAACCTTTGCCTGATGCCTCGGTACTCCGCGACTGCGCTTGCTCCCTTTGCACCAAAGAGGAAAGGAGGACACTGCGCGGGCTGGCACCCGCCTGGCGCCTTTGGTCGTCATGGCTTGCGTCACGGGCACCTCATGAGGTACCCCGCCTTGATCTCTCCGCCTCCTCACGAGTCATCCTGGTGAGGCCGTGCCTGAGGAAGCTCCGCGTCGTCCGCCCCACGAGGCTTGGCCCCTCGCGAGGGTCTTGGGTCTGTGTTGATGAAGATGGGCCGTGCTGCCCCCCCCTTTGGCCATGCCACAGGCTGCAGGCAGGCAAGTCTGGGGACCCCCGTTCCTAGAACGCCGACAACAGCCGAGGCGGGGCAAGTAATAAACTTCATATCCAGCATGGTGCACCGTTATGGTGTTCCACACAGCATCATCACCGATAACGGCTCCAATTTCACAGCCGATGAGGTGAAAATTTGGTGTGCTAATCTAGGCATTAAGCTTGATTATGCCTCTGTCTATCACCCGCAAACAAACGATCAAGTCGAACGGGCCAATGGTCTTATTATGAGCGGCATCAAACCAAGACTAGCGCGGTCTCTGAAAGAATCAAACAAGCACTGGGTTGAGGATCTTGACTCCATACTCTGGGGGTTGTGGACCACGCCCAACCGCACTACTAGATATACACCTTTCTTCATGGTGTACGGTGCGGAAGCTGTGTTGCCCTGCGATATTATCCATGACTCACCTCGAGTGCGCATGTACGAAGAGAGAGTGGCCGAGCTTGATCGGCCGGACAGCCTAGATGCCCTGGAGGAGGAGCGCAATGTTGCAAAAGCCCGTTCCTCATTTTATCAACAACAGGCCCGCAGATACTAGAGCAGAGAAGTACGGGCCAAGACTTATAATGTCGGCGAACTCGTCCTACGCTTGCTGGAGAAGAAAAAGGACAAGTGTCAGTGTCAAAACCGGCGGATCTCGGGTAGGGGGTCCCGAACTGTGCGTCTAAGGTCGATGGTAACAGGAGACAGGGGACACAATGTTTACCTAGGTTAGGGCCCTCTCAATGGAGGTAATACCCTACTTCCTACTTGATTTATATTGATGAATACGAGTATTACAAGAGTTGATCTACCTTGAGATCGTAATGGCCAAACACTAGAGGTCTAGCTTGTATGACTATGGTAATGAATATCCCTCCTCCGGACTAAGTCTTCCGGTTTATATAGACACCGGGGAGATCTAGGGTTACACAAGATCGGTTACAAAGAAAGGAATCTACATATTCGGTCGCCAAGATTGATTTCCAGGGCAAGGAGAGTCCCATCCGGACTCGGGTGTAGTCTTCGGTCTTCGCATCTTCACAGCTGAGGGAGTCCTGGATTAGGGGGTCTCCAGACAGCCGGACTATATCTTTTGGCCAGACTATTGGGCTATGAAGATACAAGATTGAAGACTTCGTCTCGTGTCCGGATGGGACTCTCCTTGGTGTGGAAGGCAAGTTTGGCAATACGGATATGTAGATACTCTTCCTTGTAACCGACTCTATATAACCCTAGCCCCCTCCGGTGTCTATATAAACCGGAGGATTTAGTCCGTAGGACAACAACAATCATACCATAGGCTAGCTTCTAGGGTTTAGCCTCTACTATCTCGTGGTAGATCAACTCTTGTAATACTCATGTCATCAAGATCAATCAAGCAGGACGTAGGGTATTACCTCCATCGAGAGGGCCCGAACCTGGGTAAACATCGTGTCCCCTGCCTCCTGTTACCATCCGCCTTAGATGCACAGTTCGGGACGCCCTACCCGAGATCCGCCAGTTTTGACACCGACATTGGTGCTTTCATTGAGAGTTCCACTGTGCCATCACCGTAAGGCTTGATGGCTCCTTCGATCATCGGTAACGATGCGGTCCAGGGTGAGGTTTTCCTCCCCGGACAGATCTTTGTATTCGGTGGCTTCGCACTGCAGGCCAACTCGCTTGGCCATCTGGAGTAGATCGAGAGCTACGCCCCTAGCCATCAGGTTGATACGTCTCCATCGTATCTATAATTTTTGATTGCTCCATGCTATATTATCTACTATTTTAGACATTATTGGGCTTTATTTTCCACTTTTTTATTATTTTTGGGACTAACCTATTAACCGGAGGCCCAACCCAGAATTGCTGTTTTTTGCCTGTTTTAGGGTTTCAAAGAAAAGGAATATCAAACAGAGTCCAAACGGAATGAAACCTTCGAAAACGTGATTTTCTCATCAGATAAGATCCAAGAGACTTGGACCCTCCGTCAAGGAAGCCACGAGGTGGTCACGAGGGCCCCTCGAAGCTTCACCGACGTACTTCTTCCTCCTATATATATCCACGTACCCCCAAACAATCGGGGACGGAGCCAAAAACCTAATTCCAGCGCCACAACTTTCTCTATCCACGAGATCCTATCTTGGGGCCTGTTCCGGAGCTCCGCCGGAGGGGGCATCGATCACGGAGGGCTTCTACATCATCATCCAAGCCCCTCCGATGAAGTGTGAGTAGTTTACTTCAGACCTACGGGTCCATAGCTAGTAGCTAGATGGCTACTTCTCTCTTTTTGGATCTCAATACAATGTTCTCCCCCTCTCTTGTGGAGATCATTTCGATGTAATCTTCTTTTTGCGGTGTGTTTGTTGAGGCCGATGAGTTGTGGGTTTATGATCAAGTCTATCTATGAATAATATTTGAATCTTCCCTGAATTCTTTTATGTATGATTGGTTATATTTGCAGGTATCTTCGAATTATTAGTTTGGTTTGCCCTACTAGATTGGTTGTTCTTGCCATGGGAGAAGTGCTTAGCTTTGGGTTCAATCTTGCGGTGTCCTTTCCCAGTGACAGAAGGGGCAGAAAGGCACGTATTGTATTGTTGCCATCGAGGATAACAAGATGGGGTTTTTATCATATTGCATGAAATTATCCATTTACATCATGTCATCTTGCTTAAGGCGTTACTCTGTTTTTAACATAATAATCTAGATGCATGCTGGATAGCGGTCGATTAGTGGAGTAATAGTAGTAGATGCAGAATCGTTTCGGTCTACTTGTCTCGAACGTGATGCCTATATACATGATCATACCTAGATATTCTCATAACTATGCTCAATTCTGTCAATTGCTCAATAATAATTTTTTCACCCACCATAGAATACTTATGCTCTTGAGAGAAGCCACTAGTGAAACCTATAGCCCCCGGGTCTCTTTCTCATCATATCAATCTCCATCACTTTATTATTGCTTTGCTTTTACTTTACTTTTACTTTTTACTTTGCATCTTTATACCAAAAATATTATTTATCATCTCTATCAGATCTCACTTTCGTAATTGACCGTGAAGGGATTGACAACCCCTAAGCGCGTTTGTTGCATTGAGCTATTGTTTTTGTGTAGGTACGAGGGACTCAAGCGTAGCCTCCTACTGGATTGATACCTTGGTTCTCAATGTCGGATTTCGGGTTCCGGCAGACCCTTGAGGTTCGAACACTGGGGTGCGCGCGGAGATTTCGCCTTCTACCTACCTGCACCCCTCCACCTCGCTAAGATCTAAGCTATGGAAAGAACAGCATAAGAGACACAGGGTTTATATTGGTTCGGGCCACCGTTGTGGTGTAATACCCTACTCCAGTGTGTGGTATGGTGGATTGCCTCTTGGGCTGATGATGATGATCAATACAAGGAAGAACAGCGTCGCGAGGGTCTGTTCTTGGCTGGGGCGATGAACTGCTGGGAGGAGTTCAATCACCCTTCTGTGTGTGTGTGTGTGTGTGATGCTACTCGATCCGATCCCAGCTTGTTTCTAGGTTGGCCGATTCTAGATCCCCCCTACCCTGGGGGTGGCTAGTCCTATTTATAGGCAAAGGCCCTGGGCCTCTTCCCAAATATTGAGCGGGAAGGGCACCAAAAATTGGCCATTTTGAAGGGGAACATCTGGTACACTTATCCTGACTAAAGTTGGTCCTCGCCTGCCAAAGGCTCTGGTGGTGATGCTGGCTTGGGCTCCACAATGACTTCCTCCCTGCCGTTGGACTGGTCTTGGTCTCGTTGCACCGAAACGGGTGCCTTTGCTTGATGCTCTCGCCTGCGCTTGCTCCCTTTGCACCAGAGAGGAAAGGGGGACACTGCGCGGGCTGGCGCCCGCCTGGCACCCTTGGTCGTCATGGCTTGCGTCACGGGCACCTCGTGAGGTACCCCGCCTTGATCTCTCCACCTCCTCGCGAGCCAGCCTGGTGAGGACGTGCCTGAGGAAGCTCCGTGTCGTCCGCCCCGCGAGGCTTGGCCCCTCGCGAGGGTCTTGGGTCTGTGTTGATGAAGACGGGCCGTGCTGGGCCCCTCCTCGAGCCACGCCGCAGGCCGCAGACAGGCAAGTCTGGGGATCCCCGTTCCCAGAATGCCGACACTCAAAAACTGAGGGAAATACTTATGCTACTTTGCTGCATCATCCCTTCCTCTTCGGGAAAATCCAACCCAGTGCTCAAGAGGTAGCACAGGTCAGGTTCGGAAACTTAAACTACACTGCCGACATCCATGGAGATTTGATCTTCGATGGATTCGAGCCCATGTCTGGTGCGCCGCACGATCACGACGAGCATGATCTAGCTCTGCCGTCGGACAGTGTTCGGGAGATTGCATCTGCAACTACTCCGGCCCTCAATCCAGAGCAAAGTTCGCCATCCGAGGACGGGCGGATAACCCCGCCATGGAAGCCTCGCTCTCAGTGGCGATAGAGCCGAATACGGATGTCACCCCTTACGAGAGCCGCGTTGCCGAACCACTGGATTCGTCCCCGGCCACGGACTCCGAGCCGCATACGCCCATGCCTATCGAATCTGATTGGGCGCCGATCATGGAGTTCACCTCCCCGGATATCTTCCAGCACTCACCTTTCGGCGACGTGCTAAATTCGTTAAGGTCTCTCTCCTTGTCAGGAGAACCTTGGCTGAACTATGTTCGTCTAGAATGGGATGCAGACGACGAAGAAATTCGCCGCCCACCCACCACCCACTTAGTAGCCACTGTCGACGATTTAACCGACATGCTCGATTTCGACTCTGAAGACATCGACGGTATGGACGATGATGCAGGAGACGAACAGGAACCACCGCCCGCAGGGCACTGGACCGCCACCTCATCATATGATATATACATGGTGGACACCCCCAAAGAAGGCAATGACGACGAGACAGCGAGGGATGACCCCTCCAAGAAGCAACCCAAGCGCCGATGTCAGCGGCTCCGCTCTAAGTCTCACCATAGCAAAAGTAGTGATACCAGCACAAGAGACAATAACACTCCGGATAGTGCCGAAGACGACAACAATTCCCTCCAGCATGATTTAGATCGGGAGGATGAACAAGCTAGCCCACAAAGCGGGCAGCAGTTGGAGAATCGGAGGAGGACAATTACATGCCTCTCTCCAAAGACGAGGTGAGCCTTGGCGTCGAAGAATTTATCGTTCCTGATGATCCCGTCGAACAGGAGCGCTTCAAGCGCCGGCTTATGGCCACAGCAAATAGCTTGAATAAAAAGCAACCACAGCTTAAGCTCATCAAGATCTGCTAGCAGACATATGCACCAAAGTCATTGCCACCGAGGAATACAAACTCGAGCGACCCTCCAAGAGTTACCCAAAGCGCATGTTGCTACCTCACATCGAGGAGGAAGCATTGCAACCTACATCACCAGTATACGATGCGGCTGACCGGCCACCTCGTGGCCGAGCCAGAGAGGCGTTTCAGCCTGAAGTTCAGCCTGCACCCCGCCACCACTCAAACAAAAATACCAAGGCCCAGGGGAACACACGGGACCTGCGAGACGTATTGGACAGCGGGGCAAAACATGAAAGGTCGATATATGGGTCACGGGGGCGCGCACCAACGCGGGACGATGACCGTCACGCCGGATACACTAAAAGTAAATCCGGCTGGGCCGAATATAGCAGACAAGACTCATATGAACTGCGTCGTGATATAGCCCGACAGAGAGGCGCCGCACACCCCCTATGCTTCGCTGATGAAGTTATGGATCACGAATTCCCGGAGGGTTTTAAACCCGTAAATATCGAATCGTATGATGGTACAACAGATCCCGCTGTATGGATTGAGGATTTCCTCCTTCACATCCACATGGCTCACGGTGATGATCTGCATGCCATCAAGGACCAGCTTGGCATTGGCTGAATAGCTTGCCAGCAGTCTCTATCGACAGTTGGGAGGATTTGGAAGACGCATTCCTTGACAACTTCCAGGGCACTTACGTGCGACCACCGGATGCTGATGACTTGAGCCATATAACTCAGCAGCTAGGGGAATCGGCTAGACAATTCTAGACATGGTTCCTAACTAAGAAAAAGCTAATTGTCGACTGTCCAGATGCAGAGGCCTTAGAGGCATTCAAGCATAACATCCGTGACGAGTGGCTCGCCCGGCACCTCGGCCAGGAGAAGTCGAAGTCTATGGCACCCCTCACGACACTCATGACCCGCTTTTTCGCGGGTGAGGATAGTTGGCTGGCTCGCAGAAACAACACATCAAGGAATCCGGACACTTCGGATACCAAAGATGCCAACGACAGACCACGTCATAACAGACAAAAGCGCCGCAACAACGGCCATAACACCGATGATATGGCAGTCAATGCCGGATTCAGAGGCTCTAGATCTGGTCAGCGGAAAAAGGCATTCAAAAGAAGTACCCCGGGCCCGTCCAGTTTGGATCACATACTTGATCGCTCGTGTCAAATCCATGGCACCCCCGATAAGCCAGCCAATCGCACCAACAGAGAATGTTGGGTGTTCAACCAGGCCGGCAAGTTGAATGCCGAAAACAAGGACAAGAGGCTGCATAGTGATGATGAGGATGAGCCCCGACCGCTGTACACGGGAGGACAGAAGAGGTTCCCCCCACAAGTAAAGACGGTGAACATGATATATGCAACCCACATTCCCTAGAGGGAACGGAAGCGTGCACTAAGGGACGTCTATGCGATAGAGCCCATCGCCCCGAAGTTCAACCCATGGTCCGCTTGTCCGATCGCAGGGACCACCCCACTAGTATCCGTCATGGCGGATCCGCCGCATTGGTCCTAGACCCAATCATTGACGGATTTCACCTCACTTGAGTCCTTATGGACGGCGGTAGTAGCCTGAACCTGCTCTATCAGGATACAGTGCGCAAAATGGGTATAGATCCCTCGAGGATCAAACCCACCAAAACAACCTTTAAGGGCGTCATCCCAGGTGTAGAGGCCCATTGCATGGGCTCAATCACACTGGAAGTGGTCTTCGGATCTCCGGACAACTTCCGACGCGAGGAGTTAATCTTCGATATCGTCCCGTTCCGCGGTGGCTATCACGCACTGCTCGGGCGAACTGCATTTGCAAAATTCAATGCGGTACCGCATTACGCATACCTCAAGATCAAGATGCCAAGACCTAGGGGGGTCATAACAGTCAATGGAAACACAGAACGCTCGCTCCACACAGAAGAGCACACTGCGGCCCTCGCAGCAGAAGCACAAAGCAGCCTTTTAAGGCAAACCGCCAATTCGGCGATATAGTGCCCGGACACCGTCAATTGAGTCCGGAGTAAACTGCAACAGGATCGCCTGACACGTTCAGAGCTCGCCTAGCAATTCGGCCCCCGTCACAGTCCCATTCAGGCGACGAAATCTGTGCCGCGCGTACATAATTACACTCAAAATACCATGGGCATAGGCGGGGGCACGATCAAGGCACGTCCCGCAATGCGGCTTAACCGCCCTAGGGGCTGCATACCCTTATCATTTTTTCTCTTTCAGGACCATACTCTCTGGAAGCCCTTTCCGGCAGTATGACTGTCGGACACATTATGGGAAGGAACAACCAAGGAGGCAAGAAGCTAAGACGTACACGGGAACCCCCATGTGGTCTCTAATAATAATCGATATACCCGCGTTTTACTATCCATACGCAGTTTGCCCTTGGATAGGACATGTCAAATAGTCCTATTTTTGCTTCTTGCACTATTTGTATCAGTACGCTTCGACTTATTATTTAAATAACAAGGCATAGCATTAGTCTATTATTGCATTATCCATCCCTTTTTTTCTTATATGTTCTTTACAAAAACTTGCACCCGTACATCCTGGTACGGTTAGTACACTAGGGGCTTTCGTTTACCCCACAATACGGCGTGAGAAGTACGAACACTTTTGACAATGCGGCACCCCGAACTTATAGCATTATTTGCATCAGCTCTGAATCATGTCTTAGGTCAATAGTTGGGTTTGCCCGGCTCCCATGCTTTGGTACCTTACGGTCCGCTATACCGGCTAAGGTAGCGCTAGGAGAACTACTGCAATTGTATCCCGGTTCTTCCGAACGAGCACCTCAGTAGAGAAAGCCGAAAACTGACTGTCATGATAAGGCGAGAGCTGGTCGCTATTCGAGAGGTCTCAAGTCCTTAAAGACTTTTTCCGCTTCGGGCGAGGAGTCGGCCTTGCCCGACTTAGGCGTATATAGCGCCCCAAATTCGGCCTTCCGAATACTAGGGGCTTCGCCAAAATTTAAAATTGTATACTTCTATGGCTAAGTGAGAGTGATAAAGCCTTATAGTCCGATTGCCTGGTTCGTTGTGCTGAACACCTCCCTCGAAGGACCCCAAAATTGGGATAAAGAGTGCTCAGGTTTATCTCGAACACCCCAGTACTAGTTACATGGGGGCAGAAGCCGACAACTGGCCAACTCTCAGATTTTATAAACGGACGCACAGAAGGTAATATTTTAAATTCAAAAAGCGTTGCATAGCGCAAATGAACTCGTTTCACATTACAGGATCACATGAGCATGTTCATTCAAAAATTACATCTCTGGCACATTCCTCTGCCACAAGGCAGGAACCCTTCAGGACACAGTCATAATACATTTCGGGGCAGCGATGCTCCTTCCCCTCTGGCGGCCCCTCCTCCACTAGCTTCACAGCGTCGAGCTTCGCCCAGTGCACCTTCGCCCGGGCAAAAGCCCTGCGTGAACCCTCGATGCAGACAGACCGCTTTATGACGTCAAGTCGTGGGCAGGCATCCACAAGCCACCTCACCAGACCGAAGTAGCTGCTAGACAGGGGATCGCCAGGCCACATCCATACTATAAGACCCTTCATGGAATGTTCGGCCGCCTTGTGAAGCTCGACTAGTTGCTTCAGCTAGTCGCTCAAGGGCATTGGGTGTTCGATCCCAGTATACTAAGACCAGAACAACTTTTCCGTCGAGCTCCCCTCCTCAGCTCGTTAAAACTCCATGGCATCTAATACACTGCGGGGAAGATCTGTGAACGCTCCTGGAGAGCTCCAAACTCGGGTAAGTAAAAGGAAAGTTTCCTTCACATGCTTGCTTTGCATAATGAATGCCTTACCCGCTGCTATCTTCTTCACCGCATCCATCTCCTGGAGGGCCTTGTGGGCTTCAGCCTTAGCGCTCCGTGTGCTTTTGAGCGCCTTCGCAAGCTCGGACTCTCGTGTCTTAGATTCAAGCTCCAAGGACTCGTGTTTTTTGGCGAGAGCCTCGAGCTCTTGCTGCACCTCGCCTACCCAGGCTTCTTGCTTTTCCCGCTCAATGCGCTCCTTGGCCACTTTGTCTTCGGCCTCGAACAGCGCCTTCTTCAGGGTCGCCATCTCGGTTGTGGCCCCTGGCAAATTCATGACGATCCTATTACTTTACAACCGAATTTATTTTTAATATATAGACAAGGTATTGCTTACCTTTGCTCTCCTCGAGCTGCCTCTTGGTAAGGCTGAGCTCGTCTTCGGACCGCTCAAGGTCCTGCTTCAGTGCAGCGACCTCCGCAGTACGTGCGGCAGCGGCCAGTAGTGAAGCCTGCATATGCACATAGACATATTCTGATTAGACTCCTGAGTCATTATTTGATCCTCTATTCGGCCTTTCTTCGCGAACGCCAAATAGAGCATCAGGGGCTACTGTCTATGCGGTAATATTTTCCTATATTTTGATTGCTTACCTCAAAGCCTGTTAGGAGGCTGGCACAAGCTTCGGTTTGTCCGTTTTTGGCAGACTGAACTTTCTCGATCACCGCACTCATGATAGTGCGGTGCTCTTCATCGATGGAAGCGCCGCGAAGCGCTTCCAGCAAGTTGTCCAGTGCCTCTGGATGGACAGAGGCCACCTGCAAGGGCGGCTTGCCCCCTTAACGGGGGATCGCTTGCCGGAGTCCGGAACCACTGAAGGTTCTGGAGCAGTGTTCGGCTAGGGGCCGAACTTGGAGCCCGCGGGGGTCTTGCTCCCTTTGCGCCCAGGGTCCGGAAGATCACCTCGAGGCGCCCCCAGGACTACCTCCCCTCAGCTCGGTGCCTTTCTAGACAACACCTCGACGTTGTCCATAGGGCAACGGGTGGAGGCGGTCGGAAGTGAATCACTATTCATATCCGATGAGTCCAAAGAACCATCCGACGAAGATACGTCAAGATGGGCTCGGGACGGACTGCATAATCATATTCGGCGTAAGGAGAAGCAGTGCAATAAAACATACCATGAATTACTATGGTATCCGGATACTTACGACTTCGCCAGGGGATTTTCCTTGGGTAACCACTCTTCGCCGCTGTAGGCGGCCGTCGTGGAGCGGTCCGGAAGGAGGGTCCTTCCCTTCTTGGACCCTTCGGCCTCCCTGGTTGAGGCGACCTTCCTTTTCTTATCTCCCACGGCTGGGGGGAGAACTTTCCTCTTCCTCCTCCTCGTTTTCATGGGACGAGGGCACGTTGGAGTTATCGGACGATGAGTCTGATATAACCTTGCGCCGGAGACCATTTCGGGTCCCCGTGGTCTTCTTCTGGGCCTTCTTCACCGGCACCTCGTAAGGCGCCGGAACCAGCATCTCCGTTAGAAGAGCATCTGCAGGATCTTCAGGCAGAGGGGCTGGGCAATTGAGCTGCTCCGCTGTCTTTACCTAGTCCTATTAATGGCATGGAAGCTTAGATCCCGCACATGATTGAACTGGGGAAAAATAAATATCCTGTGAGATATAAAAACTTACCGGATTGGCACGGCGCTTTGCGCTGAGTCCGCGGTCCTCGGTAAGGGGAGGAGGTACCTCGGCGCCCTTGAACAACACCTTCCAGACATCCTTGTGTGTCATGTCGAAGAGCTCTCGCAACGTCCGGTGCTTGGCCGGGTCGAACTCCCACAAATTGAATGCCCGTCGTTGACATGGGAGGATCCGGCGGAAGAGCATGACCTGGACCATGTTGATGAGCTTGATTTTCTTGCTCATCATGTTCTTCATGCAGGTCTGGAGTCCGGTCAGCTCTACCGGGGAACCCCAAGATAGGCCCTTCTCTTTCTAGGAGGTGAGCCACGTAGGGATTCCAGATCGAAATTCGGGGGCCGCCACACAGTTGGTGTCGCGCGGCTCGGTGACATAGAACCACCCCGATTGCCACCCCTTTATGGTCTCCACATGGCAGCCTTCGAGCCAGCTAACGTTAGGTATTTTGCCCACCATGGTGCCTCCGCACTCCGCTTGCTGGCCAACCACCACCTTCGGTTTCACATTGAAGGTCTTCAGCCATAGGCCGAAGAGGGGCCTGATGCGGAGGAAGGCCTCGCACACGACGTTAAACGCCGAGATGTTGAGGATGAAATTGGGGCCAGATCATGAAAATCCAGCCCGTAGTAGAACATGAGCCCGCGGACAAATGGGTGAAGGGGAAATCCTAGTCCGCGGACAAAGTGGGTAAGGAAAACTACCCTCTCATGGGGTGCGACCGTAAGGATGACTTGCCCAGTAGCCGGTGCGCGATGTCCGCGGCCAGATATCCGGCTTCCCGTAGCTGTGCAATGTGCTCCTCCGTGACGGAGGAAACCGTCCACTTGCCTCCCGTTGCGAACATGCTTAGAGTGGTTTGAGAAGAAAGATGCGAACTTGGGCACTGGAGCTCGAGTGCGCGAGAATGGATAAGCAAGGAGGAAGAAGGCGTGGGTAAAAAGGCTGAATCTTTGTCCCTTTATAAGGGTGGAGGAGGCGATGCGCCTCCCCACTTACCTGGTAAAAGCGCTTATTCCCCGAACGCCGTAATTGATGGCACGGTTGGGTTACCCATACCCGTATTGATGAGAATCCCGTGATAAGGGGACACGATCTCTACTTCGACAAGACGTGTCAAGAAAACCGCCTCATGATATGTGCAGTGCTGGTCGAGAAAAACGGTTCGAATAATGACCGGGCCATGGCATGTTGTCATGTTGCAAAACGTGTCAGCAGATTAGATTTGTGGAAATATTATTCTCTCTATGGTGGTATGTAGAACTTGTCTTGCAGAACCATACACTATCCTTGTGTTCAAAATCTTCCATGGAGTATTCCGAGGAAGAACCCGCCTTGCAATGCCGAAGACAAATCTGCGCGCCGGACTCATCGTCATTGAAGCCTGGTTCAGGGGCTACTGAGGGAGTCCTGGATTAGGGGGTCTCCGGACAGCCGGACTATATCTTTTGGCCGGACTGTTGGACTATGGAGATACAAGATTGAAGACTTCGTCCCGTGTCCGGATGGGACTCTCCTTGGCGTGGAAGGCAAGCTTGGCAATGCGGATATGTAGATCTTCTTCCTTGTAACCGACTCTGTGTAACCCTAGCCCCCTCCGGTGTCTATATAAACTGGAGGGTTTAGTCCGTAGGACAACAACAATCATACCATAGGCTAGCTTCTAGGGTTTAGCCTCTACGATCTCGTGGTAGATCAACTCTTGTAATACTCATATCATCAAGATCAATCAAGCAGGACGTAGGGTATTACCTCCATCGAGAGGGCCCGAACCTGGGTAAACATTGTGTCCCCTGCCTCCTGTTACCATCCGCCTTAGACGCACAGTTCGGGACCCCCGACCCAAGATCCATCGGTTTTGACACCGACAACAGACCATCAGTCCGGCCCATGGCTAACAGGCCGGACGCCCGAGGACCCCTTAGTCCAGGACTCCCTTAGTAGCCCCTGAACCTAGCTTCAATGACAAGGTATCCGGCGCATAGATCTGTCTTCGGCATTGCAAGGCGGGTTCTTCCTTCCGAACTCCAAGACAGTCTTCGGATGAAACAATCCTGTCCGGACCTGTAACAAACACCACACATACAACCGCAAAGAGAATATAATTTACACGAGTCCAATCTGCTGACAACTTTCCGTAACAGGACATCACATCTGTCCGATCATAATTTTGAACATTTTTCGTCTTCCGCTCCACGTCTCAAGACGCGGTTGCCATTGGCACGTCTTGTCAAAGCAGAGATCGTGTCCCCTTATTACGGGATTCTCATCAATACGGGTGCGGGTAACCTAACCGTGCCGCTTACACAGCCCTTGGGAATAGACGAGTTTTAAGGTGAGTAGGGAGGCTTTCGACATTCGCAGCCTTTATAAGGGGATAAGGATTTGTTCTCACTAACCCATGCCTCCTCCTTCCTCTGCCCATCCATTCTTGAGCTCAAGTTCCCAAGCTCTAGCTTCCCACGCCGGACAAAGCATTCCAACCATGTCCAGATCCGGAGCTGGTGGCAAGTGGATGGCCTCCTCTGTTAAGAGGAAAGACATCAAGGAGCTCCGAGAGGCCGGATACCTAGCCATGGAGATAGTTCACCACCTCTTGGCCGAGGGACAGATCATCCCTACCCCAGAGCCCCATGAGAGGGTTGTGTTTCTCACACATGTCATCCGCGGGCTGGGATTCCCTCTCCACCCGTTTGTCCGCGGACTGATGTTGTACTACGGGCTGGACTTCCATGATCTATCCCCCAACTTTATCCCCAATCTCTCGGCATTTATTGTCGTGTGCGAGGCCTTTCCCCGTATCCCACCTCACTTCGACCTATGGCTGAAGACCTTCAATGTGAAGCCGAAGGTGCTGAGCGGCCAACAAGTAGAGTGTGGAGGCGCCATGGTGGGCAAGATGCCCAATGTCACCTGGCCCGAAGGCTCCTTTGTGGAGACTGTGAAGGGGTGGCAGTCGTGGTGGTTCTACATCACCGAGCCACGCAACCCTAATTGGGCGGCGGCCCTCGAATTCCGATCCAGAGCTCCGATGCGACTCACCTCCTGGCAAGAGAAGGGCCTAACCTGGGGCTCTTCGAGCGAGCTGACTAGGCTCCAGACGTGCGTCCAGAACATGATAACCAAGGGGATCAAACTCGTCAACATGATCCAGGTTATGCTCATTTGGCAAATCCTTCCGTGCCAACGCCGGACTTACTATTTGTGGGAGTTCGATCCGGCCAAGCACCAGACGCTACTATAGCTCTTTGGCACGACACACGAAGACATCTGGAAGATGCTCTTCAAGGCCGGTGAGACACCACCGCCCATGACCGAGGATCGCAAGCTCAGCTTAAAATGCAAGGCCAATTCGGTAAGTTCTTTCATGTTTTCAAGGTATACCCCCTACTGGCATATCTTGAGGAAGGAGTTCAAGCCTTCCTATCAATTTTTTAGGCCTGGATTGATATAGCAGGGTGGATTAACTATCCGGCTCCGCTACCCGAAGACCAAGAAACCCCACTTCTGACGAAGGTGCTGTTTCTGGCACCTTATGAGGTGCCGGAGAAGAAGGCCAAGAAAACGGCCAAAGGGGCCAGGAGTGGCCTTCGCCGAAAAGGTGCTTCAGACATGACGTCCAGAGACGAGACTCACTCTTCGGCCGCCGAAGACGACGACAAAGAAGAGGAAGAAAACGACTCCCCCCTAAGAAGGGAAGGAAGAAAAGGGGCGCCTCCCCAACTCTGGAGGCGAAGGCGCCCAAGAGGAGGAAGGGATCCCTCGCGGATAACTCCGTGTGGGATGTCGATAGCAATCCGGAGCGACCCCCACCCCCCCCGAACCCAGCCTCAGGTTGCCTCGTAAGTGCCTTATGCGTATCCAAATGTCTGGCTTTTGCATTTTGTAATATTAATATGTTTAAATTATGCTATTGCAGTCTAGCCTGTGACAGCTCCCCGCGATTCTTGATAGAGGGTTCGCTAGACTCAAAGGATATGGCTAGCATGTATCCTCCGCCCGCTCACTCTATCTCGCCCAAAGGTGATGACGAGGTGGTGTCCCAAAGGACCTTCCCTGACCAGGGGGAGGTTCCGGAGATCATCAAGGTGGCGCCCCAGGATGACTCCTCGACCGCCGGACACATGGGAGAAAAAGCCCCCATGAGGACTGGTGATGGGGGCCGAGGTCCATTCGGATCTCAGCTGGATACTATTCCAGAGACCTACACGGCTCTGGAGTCTAGCGAACGGCCTTCCTCGAAAGGAGGAGGTGTGCCTATTCCGCCGGTGACCTATGTCCAACCAGAGGCACCGAATAATCTGCTAGAAGCGCTGCGAGGTGCCTCCATTGTTGATGAGCACCGTATCCTTATGGGTACAGTGATCGAAAAGGTTCAGTCCGCCAAAATAGGACTGACCGAGGCCTGCGCTAGCCTTTTAACAGGCTTTGAGGTAATAGAAAGAATAGCACAATGTAGAAAGTAGCCCCTGATGCTCTGTTCGGTGTCCAGAAAGGAAAAGCCAAGCAGAGGATCAAAATATTTCGCAGGAGTCTAACGTAAGATGTCTATGTGAATATGCAGGTGTCGTTGCTGGCCGCTGCCTCTCATACTGCGGAGGTCTCTGGACTGAAGTAGAACCTGGAGTGGGTCGAGAAAGAGCTCGTCCTCGTGAAACAGCAGCTGCAGGACAACCAAGGTATGCAGTAAACTGCGTGTATATTTAGGAAAGATGAATGGTTCGTGCTGACTAAAGTGCCATGAACTTTATTAGGGGCCACGACTGAGGTGGCGGCCCTCAAGAAGGCGTTAGCCTATGCCGACGACAAAGCGCCAAGGAACGCGCTGCACACGAGAAGCACGAGGCTCGGATCAGCAAGGTCCAGCAAGAGCTTTAGGAGGCCATCAAGAAGTTCGAGTCCCTGGAGTGTGATTCTAAGATGCAAGGGTCTGAACTTGCAAAGGCCTGCCAGAGCGCACAAGATGCCCGAGCCAAAGCCCAGAGCACCCTTCAGGAAATCTAGGCGGCCAAGAAGATCACCGCGGGTAAGGCTTTCGTTATGCAAAGCAAGTCTGCGGAAGGAAACATTCCTTTTGCTTACCCGAATTTGGAGCTCTCTAGGGGGTTTACGTATTTGCCGCGCAGCGTAGCGGTTGCTGCTGAGTTCTATCGAGCCGAAGAAAGGAGTTCTATGGAGAAGCTATTCTGGTCTCAATACCTTGGACCAGAACATCCGGTGCCCTTTGGCGACCAGCTAAAACAGCTGGTCGAGTTGCACAAGATGGCCGAGCTAGCCATGAAGGGCCTAATAGTCCGACTATGGCCTGTGGAGTGCATGCCCAGCAGCTACTTCGGACTGGTGAAGCGGCTTGTGGGTGCCTGCCCACGGCCTGAAGTTATAAAGCGGTAGGTCTGTATCTAAGGTGAACGGATGGCCTTTGCCCGCGTCAAGACGCACTGGGCGAAGATGGATGCCAAGAAGCTAATGACCGAGTGGCCGCCTGAGGGCAAGGAGCACCGCCGAGCCAAGTTATATTTTGATGGTGTCCTGGAGGGATCCAGCCTTGTGGCGGAGCAATGTACGAAGGATGTTATATTCCCATGAAAACATTCGTATTATCCTGTCCTGTAATATGGAACAATGATGTTATGTAATATAATGCTTGTGATTTTTTTAAATTTCACCTCCTGTGCGGCCGTTTATGAACTCTGAGGGTTGACCAGTCATCGGCTTCTACCCCCACGTAGATAGTATGGGGGTGATCAGGATAAATCTAAACACTCTTTACTCCATATTCTGGTCCTTAAAGGAGGTGTTTAGCACAACGAATAAGGCAATCAGACTATACGGCCTTTATCGCCCTCACTTAGCCATAGGAATTTGACAATGAGAATTTTGGCGAAGCCCCTTGTATTCCGAAGACCGAACTTGGGGCGTTGCACGCACTTGATCGGATAAGAAACTGATTCCTTGCATAAAGCAGAAAAAATCTCGAAGGATTTGAAACGTATCGAACAGCTAACCAGCTCGTGCTGCATCATGACAATCAGTTTTCGGCTTTCTCTACTGAGGCACTCATCCAGAAGAACCGGGACACAATCGCAGTAGTTCTCCCTTTACTACCCTAGCCAATATAGCAGAACATAAGGTAGTAAGCACAGGAGCCGGGCAACCCAACTATTGACCAAAGACATGATTCGGAGCCGATGCATATAATGCTATAAGTTCGGGGTGCCGAACTGCACTGAAAAAGGTGTTCGGACTTTATTGTCGTACTGTGGGGCGTGAAAGCCCCTGGTGAAGTAAAATGTACCAGAGTGTACGTGTGCAATGAGTAATAAATCCAAAGGTAAGAAAAAGGGAAAATTAAGTAATAAGCTGACGCTACCATTTACTTACCATTGCAATGTGATTAATACATCGAGGAGTACTTGTACAAGTAATGCGATAAGCAAGTAAGGCTATTTAACATGCCACGACCAAGAGCGAGCTGTGTGCGGGTATGTAAAACAGGTATAGCAATCGGTAGCAGAGACCACCTGGGGATTCCTTTGTACGCCAACGCTCCTTACCTCCTTGGTGTGTCCGACAAACGTGTTGGCAGTAGAAACCTTGAAAAAGAGAAAACCCGAAATGAAAAGGAAAAGTAAAAGTGTGCGAATCCTAGGGTCGGTTGAACCGCACTATGGATCGCGAGCTAGCTATGCCTCCGTCGATACCCATGGGATTTTGAGTGCGTAGTTATGTACGTGCGGTATGAATGCTGCTGTTTGATCGGGACTGGGACGGAGGCCAAATTGCTAGGTATGCTCTTGACGAGCCAGGTTGTCTTGCTGCCGAATAGTCCGGACTCTTTTAATGGTGTCCGGGGGCTTGGCCGTTGAACTAAGGTTCTGTTGGAAAAGGCCGCGTTGTATTTCTACTGCTAAGGCCGTGGTATGCTCCTCGGTACGGAGGGAGCATTCCATATTTCCATTGACTATTATGACGCCACGTGGTCCGGGCATCTCGAGCTTGAGATAAGCGTAGAGAGGTACCGCATTGATCGAGCAAATGCGGTTCGTCCAAGCAGTGCGTGATAGCCACTGTGAAAGGGGACGATGTCGCAGATTAACTCCTCGCTTCGGAAGTTGTCCAGAGATCCAAAGACAACCTCTAGTGTGATTGAGCCCGTACAGCGGGCCTCTACGCCTGGTATGACTCCTTTAAAGGTAGTCCTTGTGGGCTTGACCCGTGATGGGTTAATGCCCATTTTGCGCACTGTATCCTAATAGAGCAGATTGAGGCTGCTGCGATCGTCCATGAGGACTCATGTCAGGTGGAATCCATCAATGATTGGGTCTAGGACTAGTGCGGCTGATCCGCCATGCCGGATACTAGTCGGATGATCCCGACGATCAAAAGTCATCGGGCATGATGACCATGGATTGAATTTTGGGGCAAGTGGCTCTATCGCATAGACGTTCCTGAGTGCGCGCTTGCACTCCCTCTTGGGGACGTGTGTAGCATATATCATGTTCACCGTTTTGACCTGAGGGGGAAACTTCTTCTGTCCCCCTGTGTTTGGCTGCGGGGGCTCCTCCTTCTCATCCTCGCTCTGCGATCCCTTTTCCTTGTTTGCAACATTTAACTTGCCGGCTTGCTTAAAAACCCAGCATTCTCTGTTGGTATGGTTGGGTGGTTTGTCTGGGGTGCCATGGATTTGGCACGGGCAGTCGAGTATGCAATCTATGCTGTATGGTCCCTCACTGTTTCTTTTATATGCCTTTTTCGCTGACTGAACTTGGAGCCGCTGAATCCGGCATGGATAACAGTGTCATCGGTGTTGTCTTCATTGCTTCGGTGTTTGTGTTTGCTGTGTCGGAGCTTGTCATTGCGGTTCTTAACCTCAGAGGGGCCTGCCTCGCTGGCTGTGTTTTTGCTATGATCCAACCAACTATCCTCACCCGCGCAAAAGCGGGTCATGAGTGCCGTGACGGCTGCCATAGATTTTGGATTTTCTTGGCCAAGGTGGTGGGTGAGCCATTCGTCGCTAATGCTATGTTTAAAGGCCGCTAGGGCTTCGGCATCCGGACAGTCGACGATCTAGTTATTTTTGGTTAGGAACCTAGTCCAAAATTTCCTGGCTGACTCTCCAGGTTGTTGGACTATGTGGCTTAAATCATCGGCGTCTAGTGGCCGGACATATGTACCTTGGAAGTTGTCGAGGAAGGCTTCTTCCAAGTCCTCCCAGCTGCCGATAGAATCATCAGCGTCTAGCAGGCTATTTAACCAGTGCCGAGCTGGCCCTTTGAGCTTTAGTGGGAGGTATTTGATAGCGTGGAGGTCATCTCCGCGGGCCATGTGGATATGGAGAATAAAATCCTCGATCTATACCGCAGGGTCGGTTGTTCCATCATATGATTCAATGTTAACGGGTTTGAACCCTTCGGGGAATTCATGATCCATTACTTCATTGGTGAAGCAATGAGGTTGTGCGGCGCCTCTATATCGGGTCGCGTAGCGAGGTAGCTCCGATGGAGTCCGTCTGCGGTTGTCGGCTCGAGTGTGACTAGGTTTGTCACGTCCGAATAGATAGCCATCATCACGTGTCGAGGACTGTCCTCGCGATCCGTAAATCGACCGTGTATATCCTGCTTTATTGTTCAGGTCATGTCGAAGGTCATATGTATGACCGTGAGCTAATTTACCTCTGCCTTTGCGATGAGGCGGAGCCGTCTGGTGTTCGTCTTGAGTTGCCGCTTTGTCCCGTCCACGTAGTGGTCGGTCAGCCGCATTGCACGATGGTGGTATGTGTTCCGGTGCCTCGTCATCGAACTGAGGTAGTAATTTGCGCTTCGGGTGGCTTTTGGCCGGGCGCTTGAGGCCGTATTCTTCGTCTACTAGGATGTCGGCCCATTTATCATTGAGAAGATCTTGGTCAGCTTGAAGCTGCTGCTGCTTCTTTTTCAGGCTCCTTGCAGTGGCTATTAGCTGGTGCTTGAAGCGCTCCTGCTCAAGAGGTTCCTCAGGCACGATGAAATCTTCGGTGCCGAGGCTCGCCTTATCCTCGGAGAGCAGAAGATAATTACTATCCTCCGAGTCCTTGTGTGTGGCCTGTCTACCAGGGCTAACCTGCCCATTATCCCGTTCCCCCTGTTCGGAGGTTACCTTGGCGGGGTCTTCATTATTTTCGTCATCGTCCGGAGTGTTATCTTCTCCTGTGCCCGTGTTGCTATTTTTACTGCGGCATGACTTAGAGCGGCGTCGCTGACGCCGGCATTTCGATTGTATCTCAGGGGGTTTATCCTCAACTGTGTCTTCTTTGTCATTGCCGCTATTCTCCTTTGGTGAATCCACCATGTACACATCGTATGAGGAATTGGCCATCCAGCATCCGATGAATGGTGGGTCCTGGGCCTCTTCTTCTCCGGCATCATCGTCCATACCTTCGATGTCATCGGAACCGTAATCGAGCATGTCCGTTAACTCTTCGACAGTGGCTGTAAAGTGGGTGGCGGGCGAGGAGCGAAATTCCCTATCGTCAGCTTCTAGTTCGAACCGGATATAGTTCGGCTGTGAGTCCCCCGCCAAGGATAGGTTCTTTAATGAGCTTAGCACGTCACCCAGGGGTGAGTGCTGGAAAATGTCTGCGGCACTGAACTCGAAGATCGATAAATGATCAAGTTCGGCATCCGTGGACTCACATGGTTCGGAACATACACCCGGAGACAAGTCCGGGGTTCCGGTGATAAGAATATTGTGTGAGTTTAAGTCCATGTGCGGCTCCAATGCCGGGGAATCTGTGGCCTCCGTGGTGGGGTTGAGCCTCCAAAACTTGGATGTCGCAGCGTGCTCTGGATCTAAGGATAGACTGGTCACAGGAGCTATCTCCTGGATGCGGTCTGACGACAGATTTAGGTCATGTCCATCAAGGTGACCAGTAGCGGTCGCCGCGGTCCCGAATCCGGCGAAGATCAAATCTCCACAGATGTCCGCAACATAATTCAAGCTCCCAAATCTGACCTGGTGGACGGGCGCGTAGCTATTGATCTGCTCCAGGTGGCCAAATGAGTTGGCCTGCAGCGTGAAGCCGCCAAACACGAAGATTTGTCCGAGGAGGAAGGTTTCTCCTTGGACAGCGTCACTATCGACGATTGAAGGGGCCATCGAACCTTTCATCGACGGCGCAGTGGAACTCTCAATGAAAGCACCAATGTCGGTGTCAAAACCGGTGGATCTCGGGTAGGGGGTCCCGAACTGTGCGTCTAAGGTCGATGGTAACAGGAGACAGGGGACACAATGTTTACCCAGGTTCGGGCCCTCTCTATGGAGGTAATACCCTATGTCCTACTTGATTGATATTGATGAATACGAGTATTACAAGAGTTGATCTACCTCGAGATCGTAATGGCCAAACCCTAGAGGTCTAGCTTGTATGACTATGGTAATGAATATCTCTCCTCCGGACTAAGTCTTCCAGTTTATATAGACACCGAGGAGATCTAGGGTTACACAAGTTCGGTTACAAAGAAAGGAATCTACATATTCAGTCACCAAGCTTGCTTTCCACGCCAAGGAGAGTCCCATCTGGACATGGGTGCAGTCTTCGGTCTTCGCATCTTCATAGCCCATCAGTCCGGCCCATGGCTAACAGGCCGGATGCCCGAGGACCCCTTAGTCCAGGACTCCCTCAACAAGATCAAGCCCAAGTGGGAGGGTCCCTTCATATTTGACGAGGTTCTCATGGGAGCAGCGTACCGCCTGCGTGCTGCATCAGACAATCGCCTAGAGCCGAACCCATGGAACGCGGCCAGACTCGGAAGATTCTATACCTAGCGCCGAACTATGTGTTTGTCTCCTTCTCCCTGTTGTCTCCTTTATTTTTTCCTCTCTTTTTGTTTTTCCTTTTCCTAAAAACATAAACTCTTTCACATGGCTAAACCATGCACTTGTGATGTACACATCCTTGAGCATGTACGTCCACTATACCTGGGGGCTTCTCAGACAGAAGCTTATTTTACGAGCATCAAGCTCATCGCATATGTGTTTTTCTCATACGTACCTTTTCCTCGCCATTATATGCATCATTATGAATTAAGTTTTGGCCAAGCTGGGTTGCCTGGCTCATGTGCTTATACCCTACGTTCTCGTTAGTTCGGCTAGGGCATAAATGGAGCACCTCTGTGATTGTTACTGCCGGGTCATCCGGATGTGTACCTCAGACTGGGTGAAGCCGAAAGCTAGCGTTCCTAAGAGCATACTCGGTCGGCGGACTAAAGATGCTTTATATTCCTTCCATTATGAACCCCCAGATGATTACCTATACTGTAATGTGATCAATCACAGTTTGGACATGCATTTTAATGCATGCACACCCAGGGAAAGGAACACCTAATGGAACTATTCTCCCTGGAAGATGTTTCTTACAATCATAATGTAATAAAACATAACTAGCCGGATACACATTGTCTGTTCAAGCAACTATGACCCCTATGCCTGGTTCCCATGCATACCCCAGTCTATTTTACCACTAAGCTATTCGAAAACACTCTGCACCTTCGGGTCCAGAGGTCGAAGCGAAAAAGTCTGCCATGACAATTGTTTTTATAATTTAGGTAGAGTTACATATGTCAAGGAAAGTACATAGTCACTAGGACTCAAAAATTTCCTCCTCTATGCCGTCCAGCAGGCGGTCTAACTTACAATCCTACTAGGAATACTTGGCGGCTACTTCTACTTGGTCATATACCAAATTAATGGGAACTTCTTTTCCATCTGACCCAAGAGGTCCGACATGAGCCATATCATTCCGGTCAAGCTTGGTATACTGTGTTTTCACCATGGCTCAGGCTTCCCGTGCACCATCCCGACAGGCCGATATCTTCCACAGTCAAAAGCGCCACCGCGCTCCCTTGAATAGCTATATCAGCTCCTCCATCTTTCCCGGAGGGGAGGCGGATGGCCATAGGGCCTTGGCAACACTTCGCATCGCCTACCGAGCTTGCTCATGCACCTGCGACAACTCTTGTAGGAGATCACTCGAAGATCCGGACATCTCCTCTTCGAGACGACCGGTCAGCATACCTGCAGACAGAACTCTATCAGCCCCTTCTGCCTCCGAATTATTCAAAGGAAAGTTCGACCACATACTGAATATGTCACCTCAAAGCCTTTTATTCTCCTTTACGGAGTCCGCCAGCTGGGCTCATACATCTTCTAGTTCCTCGCCCAGTTGGGTGTTTGAATCCCGGAGCTTGTTTTTCTCCACAACGACTTTTGTTAGCACATGCTCGCCTGCGGCTAGCAGTTTTTTGGCTCCTCGTTCTCTGCTTCAAGCGGCTTCCAGTTGTTCTTGTAGTTGACCTAATGATCCAATTAAGAGGTAAGCAACCGTGTTAGCATTATTGGTATACCATTATGTTTTCTCGCTGGAGGGAAACATTACCGGGAGATGCCTTCTTGGATTTCTCCAGTTCGGTGATACGTCTCCAACGTATCTATAATTTTTGATTGCTCCATGCTATATTATCTGCTATTTTGGACATTATTGGGCTTTATTATCCACTTTTATATTATTTTTGGGACTAACCTATTAACCGGAGGCCCAGCCCAGAATTGCCGTTTGTTGCCTGTTTTAGGGTTTCGAAGAAAAGGAGTATCAAACGGAGTCCAAACGGAATGAAACCTTCGGAAACGTGATTTTGTCATCAGATAAGATCCAGGAGACTTGGACCCTCCATCAAGAAAGCCACGAGGCGGTCACGAGGGTGGAGGGCGCGCCCCCCTAGGGCGCGCCCCCTGCCTCGTGGGCCCCTTGAAGCTCCACCGACGTACTTCTTCCTCCTATATATATCCATGTACCCCCAAACGATCAGAGACGGAGCCAAAAACCTAATTCCACCGCCCCAACTTTCTGTATCCACGAGATCCCATCTTGGGGCCTGTTCCGGAGCTCCGCTGGAGGGGGCATCGATCATGGAGGGCTTCTACATCATCATCCAAGCCCTTCCGATGAAGTGTGAGTAGTTTACTTCAGACCTACGGGTCCATAGTTAGTAGCTAGATGGCTTCTTCTCTCTTTTTGGATCTCAATACAATGTTCTCCCCCTCTCTCGTGGAGATCTATTCGATGTAATCTTCTTTTTGCAGTGTGTTTGTTGAGACCGATGAATTGTGGGTTTATGATCAAGTCTATCTATGAATAATATTTGAATCTTCTCTGAATTCTTTTATATATGATTGGTTATCTTTGCAAGTCCCTTTGAATTACCAGTTTGGTTTGGCCTACTAGATTGGTTGTTCTTACCATGGGAGAAGTGCTTAGCTTTGGGTTCGATCTTGCGGTGTCCTTTCCAAGTGACAGAAGGGACAGAAAGGCATGTATTGTATCGTTGCCATCGAGGATAGCAAGATGGGTTTTTTATCATATTGCATGAAACTATCCCTCTACATCATGTCATCTTGCTTAAGACGTTACTCTGTTTTTAACTTAATACTGTAGATGCATGCTGGATAGCGGTCGATGAGTGGAGTAATAGTAGTAGATGCAGAATCGTTTTGGTCTACTTGTCTCGGACGTGATGCCTATATACATGATCATACCTAGATATTCTCATAACTATGCTCAATTCTGTCAATTTCTCAACAGTAATTTGTTCACCCACCGTAGAATACTTATGCTCTTGATAGAAGCCACTAGTGAAACCTATGGCCCCCGGGTCTCTTTCTCATCATATCAATCTCCATCACTTTATTATTGCTTTGCTTTTACGTTGCCTTTTACTTTTTACTTTGCATCTCTATACCAAAAATACCAAAAATATTATTTATCATCTCTATCAGATCTCACTTTCGTAAGTGACCGTGAAGGGATTGACAACCCCTAAGCGCGTTGGTTGCGTTGAGCTATTGTTTTGTGTAGGTATGAGGGACTCGTCCGTAGCCTCCTACTGGATTGATACCTTGGTTATCAAAAACTGAGGAAAATACTTATGCTACTTTGCTGCATCATCCTCTCCTCTTCGGGGAAATCCAATGCAGTGCTCAAGAGGTACCATTCGGCATTGGCAACAGTTAGCTAGCTCCGACAGTTTTCTAGTTCCTGAGATAACAGCCTGTTCTTCTCCATAAGCACCTGGTTATACATTGATCCTTAAATCAGTTGTATCGACTACTTTAAGTCTCGAGGGTTACTAGTGTATGATTATTAAATCCACGCTTACCCGCATATCTTTCAGATGCTGGTTTGTGGCTCTGACAAGCCCATCCCGAGCAGCTCGGATGTACGCATCGGTCAAATTGAAGGCATTAAATGCCTCTGTTGAAAAACCGGGGTAACGAAGAACGGCCCTCCGACGACGATGATTCATAGCGCTCTCCACTTCAGAGTTCGTGACGGACATGTCGTCTGAATCCTCTGTGTAAGGACAGTTCGGCGCCACTCCCTTCTTTGCCCCCATCCTTTGGGTAGGGTCCAAAACCTGACTAGTGGAGGCACGTTCGGCCGGATCCCCGGACACAGTCCGGCGGATACTTTTCTTGATAGAATGCGGCGAATGGCATTACAATTTGGTGTGACAATCGGAAAGGATATTCTTGAAAAGAAAAGCCTTACCTCTTTGACGATGGTTCTGCCATGTTATCATTTGCCTTCCTCTTCGAAGATGTGCCAGGCATGGGCACTGCTCTCCTCGGAGATGCTTCTGGTGCATGTTGTGGTGCTGAGCGCCTCCCCTTTGGAACACGGAATAGTGTGGTGGGTGAGGAAAAGTAAGAGAACCCTTTCGAAGAAAGTGCCTTTTAAATTACTTACATGCGAAGCAGGAAGGTGGCCGGGGTAATCGGCGATGATGGGTACATCCATACCATCATAGCTCGTCTGATACAATATTCCATCCTCGAGCTCCACAAATATATCCGGATCTTCTTCTTGTACGGGGTCAAGATCCTGGTTGTGATTCTCCGACTGAGGGGTAGGGTCACGGATCCCCTCGATAGCCTTTCGCCATTCCTGTTATGAGTGGATAGGATACTACCCGTCAAAAATAATTCTGGGAGAGGAGTAAAATAGTTGAGTTAGAGCTTACCTAGCTAGGAGGATTATAGATGGAAAATCTGTCTCGATATTGGAGACGGGTGAACTCCTCCTTCTCCACATTATATAGTTTGGCCAATATTTTGGCCAGAGCGGGAGGGGTCTTCGGGCCCTTCCGACCGTAGCGTGAGGCGTCGTCTTCCCCATTGTTGTGCCACATGGGTAGCCCTCTGTATTGGAGTGGTTGGACCCCTGCGCTATGGAGATCGCGATTACCTCGACTATTGACAATCCGGACTGGGCGAGCATCTTAATCTTGCCCAGTAGCTGACTAACCTCTGCGCTATCCTCTTCCTCGAGGCTCCGAGGACGCCACCTATGGCGTTTCTTCAATAGAGCACTTGAAAATTCGGGGAGGCCCATACTGATTGGGTCGGGAAGAGCGATGTCGTCGATATAGAACCATTCGGAAGCCATCTTCAGCGTGCCGGACAGGTATCCAGTTCCGGCGATGTGACATACTTCGGCTCCCCCCACTTCAAATATTGACCCTCCTTGATTACGAGGGACGAGGCAGAACAGTCTTCTCCATAAATCAAAATGGGCCTCACAGCCCAAGAATAGCTCGCATAGAGCGACCTAACCCGCAATATGCAGGATGGAGGCGGGAGTGAGACTGTGCAATTGGAGGCCATAATAATCCAGCAAACCTCGGAGGAAGGGATGGATCAGAAATCTGACACCGCTTAACAAGAAGGGGACGAAGCATACTCGTTCCCCCCTGGACGGATTGGGGAAGTTCTCCGCTTGAGCCCTGCCATTGAAGGACGTCATCCATGCTCGTACGGGGACTAAATCCACGCGAGGAAGAAAGCCCTGTGTTTGCATCTTCACCAGCTGATTATGAGATACAGAACATCTCTCCCAATCACCCTTTTTGGAGTTGTGGGGACGAGAGGAAGAGCTGGGAGCGCTAGCCATGTTGGGGTGGTTTTGCTCCGAAAACTCTGAGGACTTTTTTCGTGGGATTTGGAAGGGATCTGAGACCTATTCTCTTTAAATAGGCACCTTTCTGGTACGGTGATAACCCACAAGTATAGGGGATCACAACATTTTTGGAGGGTATAGTATTCAACCCAAATTTATTGATTCGACACAAGGGGAGCCAAAGAATATTCTCAAGTATTAGCAGCTGAGTTGTCAATTCAACCACACCTGGAAACTTAATATCTGCAGCAAAGTATTTAGTAGCAAAGTAATATGATAGTAGTGGTAACGGTGGCAAAAGTAATATTTTTTATTTTATAGTGATTGTAACAGTAGCAACGGAATAGTAAATAAGCGAAGAACGATATGTGAAAAGCTCGTAGGCATTGGATTGGTGATGGATAATTTTTTTGGATGCGATCAATCATGCAACAGTTATAACATAGGGTGACACAAAACTAGCTCCATTTCATCAATGTAATGTAGCCATGTATTCCGAATATAGTCATACATGCTTATGGAAAAGAACTTGCATGACATCTTTTGTCATACCCTCCCGTGGCAGCGGGGTCCTATTGGAAACTAAGGGATATTAAGGCATCCTTTTAATAGAGTACCAGACCAAAGCATTAGCACATAGTGAATACATGAACTCCTCAAACTAGGGTCATCACCGGTAAGTATCCCGATTATTGTCACTTCGGGGTTAACGGATCATAACACATAATAGGTGACTATAGACTTGCA
Source organism: Triticum urartu (assembly GCF_056163025.1). NCBI lineage: Eukaryota > Viridiplantae > Streptophyta > Magnoliopsida > Poales > Poaceae > Triticum > Triticum urartu. The sequence goes on from NC_141876.1 coordinate 448,481,687, forward strand.
AGATAGGATCAAGAACTCACATGTATTCATGAAAACATAATAGGTTCATATCAGAAATCATGGCACTCGGGCCCTAGTGACAAGCATTGAGCATAGCAAAGGCATAGAAACATCAATCCCAGAATATAGTGGATACTAGGGATCAAACCCTAACAAAACTAACTCGATTACATGATAATTCTTATCGTGGAGTTGTCACGGAAGATGTCCTCGTGTGAGGACTTAGTCATGAGGCCAACACATCTATGTGGTAGCTTGAGAGGGGTTTAGTAGAATCGAGAGACGGAACGCAAGACAAGGGTTTAGACAGCTTCAGGCCCCGAGAAACATCATCCGGTAACAACCCTATGTGTTGTTTGAGTCTATCTCTCATTATGATCATGAGGAAGTCGCCGTAAACCAGCTCTCCCAGTTAACCCTAATCCTTTAAGATTGTTTCTTCTTACTTGTCTCTCTTTGGGAGCCCTGCCCCTCCTTATATATGTTGAAGGGGCGGGTTACATGTAGAGTCCAACTCAGACTTAAGACTTAACTATTATGACTTCTCTTCTTGGGCTTCTTAACATCTTGGGCTTCATAACTCCTGTCAACCCAGTTACCACTGCCTGCCGGTTGTTAACTGGTGCCGCTTTAAGATGGTCTGCCGGTTTACGAATGTCTGCTGAGTTATTATCCGACTTAACTCCTGTCTTAACTGTCAGCCGGTTTAACAACTGGCTGGTTTACCGTCTGGGTTAACTGCCTGTTTTACCTGTCTGTCCTAACTGTCAGCTGGTTTAACAACCTGTCGGTTTACCGTCTGACTTAACACCAACCGGTTTACCACCTGCCTTAATACCTGCCGGTTTACTAAGTCCCAGCCGGGTTACAACTCCGGTCGGATCATACCGCGGGGTATATCCCCGACATTAGCCCCTAGTTTAATTTGGATTTATCCATGTTAAACTGATCCTGATCATCCTTAAGTCCTTGTCACTTCCTTCTTCTATAAAATCCGAGTCAATAGGACAGCTTCATAATCAATTTGCTGACATTGGTTTGTCACAGAGAAATATTGTGAAGAATAACTCCTTTGACTTCAGCTCCCAATGCTTAACAAAAATATTGGCCTGTGAAATACTCATTTGATCTTCAGCCGGTTTAAGAATGTAGAACTTGCCGGTTTTAAGAATGTAAAACTTTCCTGGTTTACCATTGCCAAAATTGCCGGTTTAAGAATATTGATAGCACCATATCAGAACAGTTTGTTAACATCAGTTTTGAAAATATACCTCTTATATGACTATCACTTGTAGCCCCCAAGTCTTAAGAAGGTAGCATAGCAACAGCTTAAGGCTTGCTTCAATATGAATGTCACAAGCTTGAAGAAATCCATGTTGTTCATCCCAATCACCAGTCAGAACTGAGTATTTCACATATGTAGCCCCCAAGTGTCGGGTTGTCATGCTTGCAGCAACCTGGGACTTGAAATTTCCTTATGCTTAAAAAAATTCAACCAGTGTAGCCCCCAAGGGCCGGGTCATTATGCAATAATGAGCAGGGACTTTGTAATCATGTAGACTTTGAACAGCAACATGTAGTCCCCAAGGACCGGCTCAATAAGATAATATTGAGCTAGGACTTTATATATACTTCATTGCGAATAACATTATATGATGTAACCCCCATCATGGGGCTTGAACCCACGTCTACAAGGTTAGGAGCCTTGTGCTTTACCAACTAAGTAGTGGACCCTTCAATATAATGGATTAAAAGCTTTGTACCTTGAATTGTTGACAGGAGCAATTGGTAGCCCCCAAGGACCGGCTCATTACGATGTGATGAGTCGGGTCTTCCATAAGTTGAGCAAAAATGACTTTGCATTAGCCCCCAAGTTTCATGGTGCATGCTCGTAGCGACATGAGACTTGTGTATTTGATGTAATCCCAACTTGAATAATGTAGCCCCCAAGTGCTGGGTTGTAAGCCTGCAATGACTCGGGACTATTCCTTCAATTGTAGAATAAATCATATCCATTGATAATATGATAGCCATTGCGCTAAAGCGACTTTGAAAACCTTAATCATAATACTGGTTGTTGATAACCATAATAAAATCCAGCCATGTTGGCTATTAAAGATTTTGAATAATATAACCTTGTTTGAAAACCGATTCATGTCATATAAACCGGTATATCCATGCACATATGATACATGCTATGATGATGTAATGATGATGCAATGTATGATGCAATATATGATGATGTATATGTATGATCAAGAGGGTTTAAGCTATGGTTCGGATACGACCAGAACCCCCATGTAGTCATAATTGTAGCATTGTGCCAATCAAGAGGTGTAGCTATGGTTTGAATACGATCAAGCCCCCAGGTGATTTCCCTGGTGGCCTTATGCCTATCAAGATGTGTAACTATGGTTCGAACCCATAGCCCCCAAGTGATTTCCCTGGTGGCCTTATGCCTATCAAGAGGTGTAGCTATGGTTCGGATACGACCAAGCCCCCAAATGATTTCCCTGGTGGCCTTATGCCTATCAAGAGGTGTAGCTATGGTTCGGATATGACCAAGCCCCCAAATGATCTTCCTGGTGCCCTTATGCTTATCAAGAAGTGTAACTATGGTTCGAACCCATAGCCCCCAAGTGATTTCCCTGGTGGCCTTATGTCTATCAAGAGGTGTAGCTATGGTTCGGATACGACCAAGCCCCCAAATGATTTTCCTGGTGCCCTTATGCTTATCAAGAGGGTATAAGCTATGGTTCGGATACGACCAGAGCACCCAAGTGATTTCCCTGGTGGCCTTAAGCCTATCAAGAGGTGTGACTATGGTTAGAACATAGCCCCCAAGTGATATTGTGAGCTGTGCTCAAGGGATACCCATGTTTGAGTTGTGTTGTGCAACAAACTCCCTTTGGCCCCTTATGATATATTGGCTTGATAGTCGGATTACCTAAATAACCAGAGCTTTGCTCTGATGATAACATTGGCTTGATAGCTGGATCAAGAGATGTAGCTATGGTTCGAATACGACCAAGCCCCCAAATGATACTGTGAGCTGTGCTCAAGGGGTATGAGGGAGTCCTGGATGAGGGGGTATCTAGACAGACGGATTATATCCCTTGGCCGGACTATTGGACTATGAAGATACAAGATTGAAGACTTCGTCTCGTGTCCGGATGGGACTCTACTTGGCGTGGAAGGCAAGCTAGGCAATACGGATATGTTTATCTCCTCCTTTGTAACCGACCTTGTGTAACCCTAGCCCTTTCCGGTGTCTATATAAACTGGAGGGTTTTAGTCCGTAGGACAACATACAATCATACCATAGGCTAGCTTCTAGGGTTTAGCCTCTCCGATCTCATGGTAGATCAACTCTTGTACTACCCATATCATCAAGAATAAATCAAGCAGGACGTAGGGTTTTACCTCCATCAAGAGGGCCCGAACCTGGGTAAAACATCGTGTTCCCTGCTCCTGTTACCATCCGCCTTAGACGCACAGTTTGGGACCTCCTACCCGAGATCTGCCGGTTTTGACACCGACATTGGTGCTTTCATTGAGAGTTCCTCTGTGTCGTCGCTGTTAGGCTTGATGGCTCCTTCTATCATCAATAGCGATGTAGTCCAGGGTGAGACTTTTCTCCCCGGACAGATCTTTGTGTTCGGCGGCTTCGCACTGCGGGCCAACTCGCTTGGCCATCTTGAGAAGATCGAAAGTTACGCCCCTGGCCACCAGGTCAGGTTTGGAAGCTTAAACTACACGGCCGATATCCGTGAAGACTTGATCTTCGACGGATTCGATCGAGCCTCTGCCTTGTGCGTCACGCAGTCACGATGAGTACGATTTAGCTCTACCATCAGACAGTGTTCAGGAGATCGCACCGGCAGCTGCTCCGACCCTCAATTTGGAGCCAGTTGCGCCGTCCATGGACGGGTGGATGGACCCCACCACGGAAGCCTTATCCTCATCGGCGATCGAGCCGAACATCGACCTTACCCTGCACGAGAGCCATGTTGTCAAACTGCCGGATCCTTCTCCGGCCATGGACTCCGAACCGCCTGCTCCCGTTCCTAGCAAATCCGATTGGGCGCCGATCATGGAGTTTACCTCCGCGGATATTTTTCAGCACTCGCCCTTTGGTGACGTACTGAACTCATTAAGGTCTCTCTCCATGTCAGGAGGATCCTGGCCGAACTATGTCCGGCAGGATTGGGATGCGGACGACGAAGAAATTCGCGGCCCACCCACCACCCACTTAGTAGCCACTGTCGATGACTTAACTGACATGCTCGACTTCGACTCCGAAGACATCGACGGTATGGATGATGATGCGGGAGACGAAGAGGAACCACTGCCCATAGGGCACTAGACAGCCACCTCATCATACGATATATACATGGTGGACACACCCAAAGAAGGCAACGATGACGAGACAGCGGAGGATGACCCCTCCAAGAAGCAACCCAAGCGCCGACGTTAGCGGTGCCGCTCTAAGTCCCGCCGAAGAAAAAGTGGTGATACCGGCACAGGAGATAATAACACTCCAGATAGTGCCGAAGATGGCAACAATCCCCTCCAACACGATCTAGGACAGGAGGATGGAAAGGCCAGCCCTCCAGAGAGAGCTGCAGATGGAGAGGCGGAGGATGATAATGACATGCGCCCCTCCGAAGACGAGGCAAGCCTTGACGATGCCGAATTCGTCGTGCCAGAGGATCCCGTTGAACAAGAGCGCTTCAAGCGCCGGCTTATAGCCACGACAAATAGCCTTAAGAAAAAGCATCAGCAGCTTCAAGCTGATCAAGATCTGCTAGCTGACAGATGGACTAGAGTCCTCGTGGCCGAGGAATATAAACTCAAGCGCCCCTCCAAGAGTTACCCAAAATGCAGGTTGCTACCCCGACTGGAGGAAGAAGCGTATGACGCGGCTGATCGGCCACCTCGTGGCCGCGATCGAGAGGCATTCCAGCCAAAAACTCAGCCTGCACCCTGACGCCATTCAAATAAAAAGGCATGGGGAAATACGCCAGACCTGCGAGACGTATTGGAGGACAAAGCAAAACATGCAAGATCGATCTACGGATCACGAGGGGGCACCACTATGCAAGACGATAAACGTCACGCCGGATACAGTAAAAGTAAGTCCGGCCGGGCCGACCACAGCGGACACGACTCATTCGAGCTGTGTCGCGACATAGCCTAGTATAGAGGCGCCGCACACCCCCTATGCTTCACAGACGAAGTAATGGATCATAAAATCCCAGAGGGTTTCAAACCCGTAAATATTGAATCATACGACGGCACAACAGATCCTGCGGTATGGATCAAGGATTTCCTCCTCCACATCCGCATGGCCCACGGTGATGACTTACACACCATCAAATACCTCCCACTAAAGCTCAAAGGACCAGCGCAGCATTGGCTTAACAGCTTGCCGGCAGAGTCCATTAGCTGCTGGGAAGATCTGGAGGCTGCATTCCTCGACAACTTTCAGGGCACTTATGTGCGACCACCAGATGCCGATGACTTGAGCCACATAATTCAGCAGCTAGAAGAATTGGCCAGGCAATTCTGGAATCGGTTCCTAACAAAGAAAAATCAAATCGTCGACTCTCCAGATGCAGAGGCCCTAGCAGCTTTCAAACACAACATCCGCGACGAGTGGCTAGCCCGGCACCTTGGTCAGGAAAAGCCGAAATCTATGGCAGCCCTCACGACACTCATGACCCGCTTTTGTGCGGGAGAAGACAGTTGGATGGCTCGTAGTAATAACATATCAAAGAACCATCGTACTTCGAATACCAAGGACGACAATGGCAGGTCACATCGAAATAAACATAAGCGCCACATTAACAGTGATAATACCGAGGATACGGTAGTCAATGCCAGATTCAAAGGCTCTAAACCCGGTCAGCAGAAAAGGCTATTTAAAAGAAGCACTCCGGGCCCGTCCAGCTTGGACCGCATACTCGATCGCTCGTGCCAAATACACGGCACCCCCGACAAGCCAGCCAACCACACCAATAGGTATTGTGGGGTATTCAAGCAGGCCGGCAAGTTAATTGCCGAAAACAAAGATAAGGGGCCACATAGCGATGACGAGGAAGAGCCACGGCAGCTGAACACCGGAGGACAGAAGAGGTTCCCCCCACAAGTGCAGACGATGAACGTGATATACGCAACCCACATCCCCAAGAGGGAGCGGAAGCGTGCGCTCAGGGACGTATATGTGTTGGAGCCAGTCGCCCTAAAGTTCAACCCATGGTCCTCCTGTCCGATCACCTTCGATCACAGGGACCACCCCACTAGTATCCGTCATGGCGGATTTTCCGCACTAGTCCTAGACCCAATCATTGGCGGATTTCACCTCACTCGAGTCCTTATGGATGGAGGCAGCATCCTGAACCTGCTTTATCAGGACAGTGCGCAAAATGGGTATAGACCCCTCAAGGATCAAACCCACAAAAACGACCTTTAAAGGCGTCATTCCAGGTGTAGAGGCCCATTGCACAGGCTCAATTACACTAGAAGTGGTCTTTGGATCCCCGGATAACTTCCGAAGCGAAGAATTAATCTTCGATATAGTCCCGTTCTGCAGTGGCTATCATGCACTGCTCGGGCGAACCGCATTTGCGAGATTCAATGCGGTACCACATTATGCATACCTCCAGCTCAAGATGCCAGGACCTCGGGGGGTCATCACAGTTAATGGAAACACAGAGCGCTCTCTCCGCACGGAGGAGCACACTGCGGCCCTCGCAGCAGAAGCGCAAAGTAGCCTCTCAAGGCAATCCACCAGTTCGGTGTTTCAAGACCCGGACACCTTGAAGCGCGCTCGGAGTAATCGGCAACTAGACCACCTGGCACGACCTAAGCTCGCGTAGCAATGCGGCTCACACCCCAGTCCCAGCCAAACGGTGAAATCCGTGCCACGCGTACATAATTACACATTAAAAATACCATGGGAACAGGTGGGGAGGGGGCACAACTACGGCACGCCCCAAGACGTGGCTTAAACCGCACTGGGGGCTTCCCGCTTTGCTATCTTTTTCTTTTCAAGACTTTAATCTCTCGAAACCCCGACCGGTAGCATGATTGCCGAACACATGATGCGGCAACCAAGGAGGCAGAAAGCTACGTCACACCACGGAACTCCCAGGTGGATTACAATAACGAGTGAAATATTTGCTCTAATACTATTCCTCAGCTTGCCCTTGGAAGGGACATAGTCCTACTTTTTGCTTATCGCACTATCTGTATCATTCTGCCTTAACGCACCTTTTTGAATAAACAATGCATAACATTACGACTATTATTGCATTCTTGTTTTAAATATATGTGTTCATTAATGATGCCTTGCAACCGTACACTTTGGTACGGCCAATACACCAGGGGCTTATGTACCCCACATTATGGTGTGAGAAGTCCGAACACTTTCACAAGTGCGGCACCCCAAACTTATAGCATTATATGCATCAGCTCCGAATCATGTCTTTGGTCAAATGTTGGGTTTGCCCGGCTCTGATGTTTTGGTACCTTACGTTCCGCTCAATCGACTAAGGTAGCACTAGGAGAACTACTGCGATTGTGCCCCGGTTCTGCTGGGCTAAGCACCTCAGTAGAGAAAGCTAAAACTGACTGTCATGATAAGGAGAGAGACCGGTCGCTGTTCGGCGAGGTTTCGAGTCCCTAAAGACTTATGCATCTTAGAGCGAGGACCCGGTCCTGTCCGGCTTAAAGGCGTGTATCACGCCCGAATTCGGCCTTCCGAATACCAGGGGCTTCGCCGAAATTTAAAATTATAGAATTCTATGGCTAAGTGAGAGTGATAAAGCATTATTAGTCCGGTTGCCTTGTTCGCTGTGCTGAGCACCACCCTCGAAGGACCCAAAAATGGGAACAAGAGTGCTCAGGTTTATCCCGAACACCCCAGCACTCGCGGCATGGGGGCAGAAGCCGAGGACTAGCCATCTCTCAGATTGGATAAACGGCCAAACAGAAGGTAATATTTTAAATTCAAACAAGCATTGCATAGCGCATATGAAACAAGTTTTCATCATACAGAATCACATGAGCAAGTTTACTCAAATATTACATCCTTTGGACATTCGTCCACTACAAGACGGGCACCCTTCAGGACACCCTCATAATAAATTTCGGGAGTGCGATGCTCCTTGCCTGTGGCGGTCCTTCCTTGATCAGCTTCACGGCGTCTAGCTTGGCCCATTGCACCTTCACACGGGCGGAAACCCGGCGTGCACCTTCGATGCAGACGGACCGCTTGACGACTTCCAGTGGTGGGCAGGCATCCACAAGCCGCCTCACAAGGCCGAAGTAGCTGTTCAGAAGGGCGTCGCTAGGCCACAGCCGGACTATAAAGCCCTTCATGGCCTGTTCGGCCGCCTTGTGTAGCTCGACCAGCTGCTTCAGCTGGTCGCTCATAGGCACCGGGTGTTCGGTCCCAGTATACTGAGACCAGAACAGCTTCTCCGTTGAGCTTCCCTCCTCGGCCTGGTAAAACTGTGCGGCATCCGACACGTTGCGGGGCAAATATGCGAATGCTCCTGGAGAGCTCTGGATTCGGGTAAGTAATAGGTAATTTACTTTCATATGCTTGCTTTGCATATAGAATGCCTTACACGCCGCTATTTTCTTCATCCCGTCAATCTCCTGGAGGGCCTTTTGGGCTTCGGCCTTGGCACTCTTTGTGCTCTCGAGGGCCGCGGCAAGCTCAGACTCTCGCGTCTTTGAGTCAAGCTCCAACGCCTCGTGCCTTGTCACGAGAGCCTGGAGCTCTTGCTGCACCTCGCCCACCCGAGCCTCTTGCCTTCCCCGCTCGGTGCGCTCCTTGGCCGCTTTATCTTCGGCCTCAGACATCACTTGCTTTAGGGTCGCCACTTCGGTCGTGGCCCCCAGCAAATTCATGATGATCCTGTCATTTTGCAATCGCATTCTTTTTATACATATCCATAGACTAGGTACTACTTACCTTTGTTCTCCTCGAGCTGCCTCTTGGCAAGGCCGAGCTCGTCCTTGGACCCTTTAAGGTCCTGCTTCAGTGCAGCGACCTCCGCAGTCAGTGCGGCAGATGCCAGCAGCGAAGCCTGCATACGCATATTGACATACTTATATTAGACTCCTGCAATATTGTTTGATCCTCTGTTCGGCTTTTGTTTGTGAACACCGAACAGAGCATCAGGGGCTACTGTCTATGCGGTAATATTTTTCCTGTATTTTAAACACTTACCCCAAAGCCTGTTAGAAGGCTGGCACAGGCTTCAGTTAATCCGCTCTTGGCGGACTGAACCTTTTGGACCACCGCACTCATAATAGTACGGTGCTCCTCGTCGATGGAAGCGCTGCGAAGCGCTCCCAGCAGATTGTCCGGCGCTTCTAGATGGACGGAGGTCACTGGCACAGGCGTCATGCCCCTCTTGGAAGGAGGCTGCCCGCCCGAGTCCGGAACCACTGGAGGTTCCGGCGCGGTGTTCGGCTAAGGGCCAAACTCGGAGCCCTCAGGGGCCTTGTTCCCTCTGCTCCCGGAGTCCGGAAGGTCGCCTTGAGGCGCCTCCGGTACTGTCTCCCCTCGACCCGGTGCCTCTTGAGACAATACCTTGGCATCGTTTGCAGGGCAAGGGGAGGTGGCGGTCGGAAGTGGATCTCTATCCATATTCGACGAGCCCAGGGAACCGTCCAACGATACATTGATACGGGCTCGTGGCGGCCTGCATAATCATATTCGGCGTTAGGGGAAGCAATGCGACAAAGGAATGCTATGAGTTACTTTGGTATCCTAATACTTACGACTTCGCCAGGGGCTTGGCCCTGAGCAGCCACTTGTCTTCGCTTTCGACGGCGGTGGTGGAACTGTCCGGAACGAGAGTCCTTCCCTTCTTGGACCCTTCGGCCTCCCCAGTTGGGGCGGCCTTCCTTTTCTTGTCTCCCCCAACTGAAGGGGGAGCATCTTCTTCTTCCTCCTCATCTTCGGGGGAGGAGTGTGTCACAGAGTTATCGGACGATGAGTACGATGACGCCTGGCGTCGGGAACTCTTTCGGGTTCCCTTGGCCTTCTTGGTCTTCTCCGGCACCTTGTAAGGAGCCGGAGTCAGCATCTTCGTCAGGAGAGCGTCTGCTGGGCCTTCGGGCAAAGGAGTCGGACACTCGATCTGTCCGGCCGTCTCTTGCCAGTCCTGTCAAAGGTATGGGAGCTTAGATCCCGCATAGAGTCAAACTATGAAAAACAAGTATCCTGTGAGAGGTAAAATAGCTTACCACCCTGGCTTGGCGCTTCGCGCAGAATCCGCGATCCTCGGTAGTGGGAGGGGGAACCTCGGCACCCTTGAATAGCACCTTCCAGGCATCCTCGTGAGTTGTGTCGAAGAGCCTGTTCAGAGTTCGGTACTGGGCCGGGTCAAACTCCCACAAGTTGGAAGCCTGTTGTTGGCACGGGAGGATCCGGCGGATGAGCATGACCTGTACTACGTTGACGAGTTTGAGCTTCTTGTTCACCATGTTTGAATACATGTTTGGAGTCCGGTCAGCTCTCCCGAACTACCCCAGGACAGGCCCTTCTCTTTCCAGGACATGAGCCGCGTAGGGATGCCAGATCGGAACTCGGGGGGCCGCTGCCCATTTAGGGTCACGCGGCTCGGTGATGTAGAACCACCCCGATTGCCACCCCTTTATGGTCTCCACGAAGGAGCCCTCGAGCCATGTGATGTTGGGCATCTTGCCCACCATGGCACCTCCGCACTCCGCCTGGCGGCTGCTCACTACCTTCGGCTTGACATTGAAGGTCTTCAGCCATAAGCCGAAGTGGGGCTAGATGCGGAGGAAGGCCTCGCACACGACGATAAACGCTGAGATGTTGAGGATGAAGTTTGGGGCCAGATCGTGGAAATCCAGGCCATAGTAGAACATGAGCCCCTGGACGAATGGGTGGAGAGGGAATCCCAGTCCGCGGAGGAAATGGGTAAGGAACACTACCCTCTCATGGGGCCTCGGGGTGGGGATGAGCCGCCCCTCATCTGGGAGCCGGTGCGCGATGTCGTTGGGCAGGTATCCGGCTCTCCTCAGCTTCTTGATGTGTCCCTCCATGACGGAGGAGACCATCCACCTGCCTCCCGCTCTGGACATGGTTGGAGAAGGTTGAGGTGGGAAGTGCGGACTTGGGCGCTGGAGCTCGAGTGCGCGAAAATGGATGAGCAAAGGAGGAAGAAGGCGTGGATGAAAAGGTGAATCCTTATCCCTTTAAATGGGCGGACGAAACTATGTGTCCCCACTAGCCTGGTAAAACTCGCTTATCCCCAAGCGCCATAATCGATGGCGCGGTTGGGTTACCCACACCCGTATTGATGAGAATCCCGTGATAAGGGGACACGATCTCTACTTTGACAAGACGTGTCAAAAAACTGCCTCGTGTTATGTGCGGGGCTAGTTAAAGGAAACAGTTCGAATAATCACCGGGCCATGGCATAATGTCGTGTTGCCAAAACAAGTCAGTAAATTGGATTTGTGGAAATATTATTCTCTCTACGGTGGTATGTGGAACTTATTTTTCAGGGTCGGACACTATCCTTGTATTCAAATTCTTCCGTGGTGTATTCGGAGGAGGAACCCGCCTTGCAATGCTGAAGACAATACTGCGCGCCGGACTCATCATCATTGAAGCCTGGTTCAGGGGCTACTGAGGGAGTCCTGGATGAGGGGGTATCCGGACAACCGGATTATATCCTTTGGCCGGACTGTTGGACTATGAAGATACAAGATTGAAGACTTCGTCTCGTGTCCGGATGGGACTCTACTTGGCGTGGAAGGCAAGCTAGGCAATACGGATATGTGTATCTCCTCCTTTGTAACCGACCTTGTGTAGCCCTAGCCCTTTCCGGTGTCTATATAAACCGGAGGGTTTTAGTCCGTAGGACAACATACAATCATACCATAGGCTAGCTTCTAGGGTTTAGCCTCTCCGATCTCGTGGTAGATCAACTCTTGTACTACCCATATCATCAAGAATAAATCAAGCAGGACATAGGGTTTTACCTCCATCAAGAGGGCCCGAACCTGGGTAAAACATCGTGTTCCCTGCCTCCTGTTACCATCCGCCTTAGACGCACAGTTCAGGACCCCCTACCCGAGATCCGCCGGTTTTGACACCGACAGGGTACCTATGTTTGAACTCGCGAGACGCAACAGAATCTCTTTGGTCCCTTTAATTTTTCCTGAAAACTCGAACTCGCGAGAGATTTACTCTTTGTTGAACCGGAAATTGTTAAACCGGATACTGAGAGCTTCAAAGCTTTGTGGTAGATAGCTTTTCCTTGAGCCGGATTTTAAACTGGAGTCCTTTTTTTAAAGCCGGAAATTTTTCTGACGGCCTTTAAATTTGCACCAATATGGCGGTGTAGGGTCCTTCATTAGATAACTTTGCAAGCCGGAGTAGCTGCTCTTTTAAAGAAAACAATATATAATATAAAAATATACTGGATGGATTTCACCTGATACGCTAGGCCAGTAGTTATCCACCGCGAAGTTGATGACCACCATGGTGAAGCGGAAATCAATCATGGGTGAATCCGCCGTAGGAGTAGACATATGAGTCAGCCGCGATATTATAGGCTGATGCAGACGGGCTAGTTGTCCTCCGCGTTGTAAACCGGTTCGGACCCGTGACCCGACCGTCCGTTCATTACATAATGTGACACGGAGGAAAAATGCCTGTTTTGCAGAACGTTGCCAGTACATGCTTTATACCTGCAGCATAACAATAATCTTACCTGGTTTGTTCATACAACAGATGATCCGTATGTGGCATCTGTAGATAACCTTTCAGTACTGTTGCCGAATTCCATTTGATCCTTATATGCATCCGAAGGAATTTGTACTGATCACCTCGAGGACCTTGCCAAATGCTGCCACAGTTCTCATCCTTGATATCTTGCTGAGCTTTTGATAAATAGTGCAGCTGTGTTTGATTGGTCAACAATAACCACAGTCTACAACCGTGCGTGTAACTCGCTAGTAGTCATCAGACCGTGTTTTTTTATACCGTAATCAAAACATATCAGATGTCTGATGCTGCTATTGTACCGTATCACATGCTCTTTTATACGATAGCAAACCAGCACAGCAGTTGCACTTGTAGTAGTTATTCTACTAACACATGGGGCTGGTAGTGGACCTTTGACTTTTCCAGCATCCAACAACAGAGCATATTTCTTGTTACTGCCACTCCATAGCGTGAAGAGCCTGTGGGGGCACGGTATAGTTGATGTTTGAGGGAACAAAGCCACGGCAGTTTATCGCGGTGATGGTGATCCGACGCCGACTCAACGCAGAGGCAAACCCGGCGAGGCGTGGTGTTTCGACAAGGGTGGCCAGGAGGTAAATCCACTGCGGCGACTCGTGAGAGATGACTCACAGACCGGCGGTGACTCACGGTCCGACAATGACTTGGAGTGGCGACTCTAAAACCGCGCCGAAGTGACGGCGGTTCAAGGAGGAAGTGGGTTGAAGTTGGTGCCTGAGAGGTGACCTGTCGAGGCGGCGGTTCACTAGCGACTCAGCGAATCCGGGTCCACGGCTGGATGGACGCAGTTGCTGGTGAAGAGGCCCGCGGCCGGGCGGATCACGGTGGCGACCCAGCGAAAGCGAATCCGGGTCAGCTCAGTGAAGGCGAATCTGGGCCATGGCCGACGGGTCAGCAGCTCCAAGGTGGGTCATGGCAATGACTCGGGACAAATCTCATCCCACCCATCACCATCCAGCAAGCCCACGATGGAATTACTCACGCACGGCGGTGAGCATCATGAAATTGGTGATGGAGGAAGGTTGATGATGACGATGGCGACGGATTCCCCTCTCCGGAGCCCCGAACGGACTCCATATCAGCCCTCCCGAGAGAGTTTAGGGCTTGGCGGTGGCTCCGTATCGTAAAACGCGATGAATCCTTCTCTCTGATTTTTTTTCCTCCCCGAAAGTGAATATATGGAGTCAAGGTGGATGTCGGTGGAGCGTCAGGGGGCCCACGAGGCAGGGGGCACACCCGGGGGGTAGGCGCGTCCCCACCCTCGTGGACAGGGTGTGGGCCCCCTGATGTGGATCTTTTCGCCAGTATTTTTTATATATTCCAAAAATAATCTCCGTTGATTTTTAGGTAATTCCGAGAACTTTTATTTCTGCACAAAAATAACACCATGGCAATTCTTTTGAGAACAGCATCAGACCGGGTTAGTTCCATTCAATTCATGCAAGTTAGAGTCCAAAACAAGGGCAAAAGTGTTTGGAAAAGTAGACACGACGGAGACGTATCAACTCCCCCAAGCCTAAACCTTTGCTTGTCCTCAAGCAATTCAGTTGATAAACTGAAAGTGATAAAGAAAAACTTTTACAAACTCGGTTTTCTCTTGTTGTTGCAAATATGTAAAGCCAGCATTCAAGTTTTCAACAAAGTTTATGACCTAACTATATTCACAATAACATTTAGGTCTCATGTTTACTCATATCAATGGCATAATCAACTAGAGAGCAATAATAATAAATCTCGGATTACAACACTTTCTCAAAATAATCATAATATGATATAACAAGATGCTATCTCACTAGCCCTTTTTGAGACCGCAAGACCTAAATGCAGAGCACCTTTAAAGATCAAGGACTGACTAGACATTGTAATTCATGGTAAAAGAGATCCAGTCAAGTCATACTCAATGTAAACTAACAATAATACATGCAAATGACAGCGGTGCTCTCCAACTGGTGTTTTTTTAATAAGAGGATGATGACTCAACATAAAAGTAAATAGATAGGACCTTCGCAGAGGGAAGCAAGGATTTGTAGAGGTGCCAGAGCGCAATTTTGAAATAGACATGAATAATATTTTGAGTGGTATACTTTCATTATCAACATAACAACCGAGAAATCTCAATATCTTCCATGCTACACACATTATAGGCGGTTCCCAAGCAGAATGGTAAAGTTTATACTCCCCCACCACCAACAAGCATCAATCCATGGCTTGCCGGAAACAATGGGTGCCTCCAACTAACAACAATCCTGGGGGAGTTTTGTTTGCAGTTATTTTGATTTGATTTGAGCATGGGACTAGTCATCCCGGTGACCAGCCATTTTCTCATGAATGAGGAGCGAAGTCCACTCCTCTTGAGAATAAGTTGCCTAGCATGGAGGATACAGACAACCCTAGTTGATACATGAGCTATTCGAGCATACAAAACAGAATGTTTATTTGAATGTTTAAGTTTGGCACATACAAATTTACTTGGAATGGCAGGTAGATATCGTATATAGGAAGGTATGGTGGACTCATATGGAATAACTTTGGGGTTTATGGAATTGGATGCACAAGAGGTATTTTTGCTTAGTACAAGTGAAGGCTAGAAGAAGACTGGGAAGCGACCAGCTAGAGAGCGACAACACTCATGAACATGCATTAAAATCAATCAACACTGGATGCAAGCATGAGTAGGATATAATTCACCGTGAACATAAATATCATGGAGGCTATGTTGATTTTGTTTCAACTACATGTGTGAACATGTGCCAAGTCAAGCTACTCGAATCATTCAAAGGAGGATACCACCCCATAATACCACATCACAACCATTTTAATAGCATGTTGACATGCAAGGTAAACCATTATAAACTCCTAGCTAATCAAGCATGGCATAACCAACTATAATCTCTAATTGTCATTGCAAACATGTTTCATTCATAATAGGCTGAATTAGGAACGATGGACTAATCATATTTACAAAAAAAGAGAGGTCGAGTTTATACTAGCTTTTCTCATCTCAATCAGTTCATCATATATCATCATTATTGCCTTTCGCTTGCACGACCGAATGGTGTGGATAATAATAATAGAGCACGTGCATTGGACTAAGCTGGAATCTGCAAGCATTCAATTCATGGGAGAAGACAAGGTAATATGCGATCTTTGTTAGATCAACAATAATGCATATAAGAGCCACTCAACATTTTCATTCTGGTCTTCTCCTCTCGACCCCAAAGGAAAGAAATAAAACAAAACTATTTGCACGGGAAAGCTCCCAACAAGCAAAAGAAGAATGGGAAATATTTTTGGGTTTTCTTTTTAATTACTACTAGAGGCATGATAAGTAAACTAACTAAAAGCTACAACTAATTTATTTTGTTTTTCTTAAGGTTTTTCAAACACACAAGAAGAAAGCGAGAAAATGAAAATAAACTAGCATGGATGAAACAATGAAAATGTATGAGCACCGAGAACTGGCATGAGTGTGTGAACATGAATGTAATGTCGGTGAGAGATACGTACTCCCCCAAGCTTAGGATTTTGGCCCAAGTTGGTCTATGCCCATGGATGGCCTGGTGGGTATCCGAAGTTGAAGCTGGGGTCGTACTGAGATGCATCAGCTACTGCCTGAAGAGCTGCAGCTTGGAGGCGGGCTGCCTCCATCCTCCTCTCATGCTCATCCGCCTCCTCCCTGGTTACAACATATCTCCTTTTTGCCTGAAATTAAAAGAAAGCAGGAGCAGGGAGAGCGACGTGATAGGTGCGTCATTTGTCAAAGATTAGTCGGTACTGGAGGGACTGATTGTTCCTGTCAACAAACTGATGACGAACCATAGCATCATAATCTAAATAAGCAGGAGGCAACTCAATATCATATCCACGAATGGGTATCTCAAGAAAATCAGCTAAATGGGTTGCATAAATTCCACCAAAGAAATCTCCATTAATTTTGTTATTATGCAACCTTCGTGCAATAATGGCCCCCAAGTTATATTGTCTATCTCCTCATACAAAACTCTCGAGAACACTAAGATCTGGCACACATGCACATGTGACATGCCTCATCCTTACCATTTATGCATCTACCTATAAAGAGAGCAAAATAATGTATAGCAGGAAAATGAATGCTCCCTATGGTACCTTGCGTGATTTCCCTAGATTCCCCCACAGTGATACTAGCAAGAAAATCCTTATATTCGGATTTACGAGGTTCACTAACATTACCCCACTGTGGGCGTTTATAAGCAGTATTAAAATCTTCTAAGTCCATGGTATAAGATTTATCATAAAGATCAAACAGGACAGTTTGAGAATTGCGTGATGATGTAAATTCAAACCTTCTCACAAAGGAATCAGTGAGGTAGTAGTACTGACGACACTTATCTGCCTCGAAGCTCTCTAGATCATTGTTACGCACATATGCGTCAAATTCCTCCTTAATTCCTGCTCGAACCATGAAGTCCTCTAACGGCCATTCACAAGGCCGCACTTGAGCCTCCCTTCGTAGTTCATTGTCCGGCTCACGTATTGCGGGCCTGGGTCCTTGTTTCCTTGAGGAACCACCTTGGTACATTTTCCTAAACATATTTCTTCCTCTGAAAATTTTATGAAATGTTTAGTGACTCAAAATAAAAGTGAATCAAACTCAACAAGATTGATAGAAACTACTCCTACAAGTGCCTAGAGGCTATATCATGCATTAAAGCTACTTTTGACCACATGAATTTGACATGCAAGCTGAAGAACAGGGTCACCTAAGCAGCAAAAATTTGCAATAAATAAAGCACTAAAACAAAAATTAATTGGACCATTGGAGGAGTCACATACCAAAGAACAATCCCCCGAAGCAGTTTTGTGAGAGGAGCTTTGAGCAAGGAGATCGAAAATGGAAGCAAGATGAGCAAGAACTAGGGTTTGAGCTGGCTAGCGATTTTTTCTGGAGCAAGACGAAGTGTGCAGGTGCAAGGATAAGTGGAGGGAACCCACGTGGGGTCCACGAGGCAGGGGGCGCACCCTCCACCCTCATGGGCACGTGGCTGCTCCCCCTACTGTGTTCTCAGTGACAGATATTCTCAAATATTCTAGAAAAAATCATATTTAATTTTCAGGGCATTTGGAGAACTTTTATTTTTGTGGTATTTTTCATTGCATAGATAATTCAGAAAACAGACAGAAAATACTATTTTTGCTTTATTTAATATAAATAACAGAAAGTAAAAGGAGGGTACAGAGAGTTGTGTTTTCTAACTTCATCCATCTCATGCTCATCAAAAGGAATCCACTATATAACAAGGTTGATCAAGTCTTGTTAACAAACTCTTTTCGAATAACATGAAACCGGAGAAATTTTGAATAACACTAGGTTACCTCAACGGGGATATGCACATCCCTAACAATAAGAATATCATGTTTCTTCTTGACAGTAGGAAGAGGAAATTCAAAACCTCCAATAGTGATTGTTGAAATTTTTCCAATAGTATTTATACAATGGACTTGAGGTTGTTTCCTCGGAACGTGTACCGTATGCTCATTACCATTAACATGAAAAGTGACATTGCCTTTGTTGCAATCAATAACAGCCCCTGCAGTATTCAAAAAGGGTCTACCAAGCATAATCTACATACTATCATCCTCGAGAATATCAAGAATAACAAAGTTCATTAAAATAGTAACGTTTGCAACCACAACAGGAACATCCTCACAAATACCGACAGGTATAGTAGTTGATTTATCAGCCATTTGCAAAGATATTTCAGTAGGTTTCAACTTATTCAAATCAAGTCTGAGATATAAAGAGAGAGGCATAACACTAACACCGTCTCCAAGATCACATAAAGCAGTTTTAACATACTTTCTTTTAATGGAGCATGGTATAGTTGGTACTCCTGGATCTCCATGTTTCTTTGGTATTCCACCCTTAAAAGTATAATTAGCAAGCATGGTGGAAATTTCCGCTTCCATTATCTTTATTTTATGGGCCATTTGCATTTCTGTCCCTAACTCGAACCACCTAATCAGATATACCCCTAATTCGAAAGCCTGCTCAAATTTGCCCCTCCGCCGTTAGGTGCCCTTACAGAAAAGCCCTTCTGCGCCATTACCGTCCGGTCAAACAACTTTGACCGTCCTGAAAAAAATAGCAAAAAAATTTAAAAAAATCTAAAATTTTGTGAGATCGAAGATACTCATGTGCGCAAGGTGCATGCAAATTTTTGTGCTATTTGGACATTCCAGGAGCTCGTGGCGAGGAAAAACAGTTAATATGCACGCTTGTGAACAGTAAATTTGAAATAAAATAGCAAGAAAATTCAAAAAAATATGAAATTTTTTGGCATCAAAGAGGCTTGGGTGCACAAGGTGCTTGCAAGTTTTTGTGATCAAATGACTTGCGAGGAGCTCTCGCAAGAAAAAACAAAATAGTCATTTTTTCCCAAGTTTTTTCCCGGGCCAGATTTTGTTTTTTTCTCCACAAGCCCCTCCAATGTCCAAACACAACAAAAATTGGCACGCAGCTTTTAGACCATAGCCTCTTTGATGCCAAAAAATTTCATATTTTTTTGAATTTTCTTGCTATTTTTTTGAATTTACTGTTCACAGGCTTACATATTTACTGTTTTTCCTTTGACACGAGCTCCTGGAATGCCCAAACAGCACGAAAAATTGCACTCACCTTGCGAACCTGAGTATCTTTGATCTCACAAATTTTCAGATTTTTTAGATTTTTGTTGCTATTTTTTTGGGGCCGGTCAATGCCCTTTGACCGGCTTTGACCGGACGGTAACGGCGCAAAAGGGCATTTCTGTAAGGGCACGTAACGGCGGAGGGGCATTTTTGAGCAGGCTTTCGAATTAGGAGCAAATATGAGTAGTGGGTTCGAGTTAGGGACACAAATGTAAAAGACCCTTATTTTATTAGTAACAATATCCTTGATGTATTTAGCATAAGGGTTCATTTCAAGCATATCAGTCAAACACATACGCAAAAAGATAGGTCTAATCATTTCAGCAAAGCGCTCAAAATCTTCATCATCCTTTTTCTTGGATGGTTTAGGAGGAAAGGGCATGGGTTTTTGAACCCATGGTTCTCTTTCCTTACCGTTCTTCCTAGCAACGAAGCCTCTCTTATCATAACGTTGATTCTTTGATTGTGGGTTATCAAGATCAACAACATGTTCAATCTCTACATCATTATCATTGCTAGGTTGAGCATCAGCATGAACATCATCATTAACATTGTCACTAGGTTCATGTTCATCACCAGATTGTGTTTCAGCATCAGAAATAGAAATATCATTGGGATTCTCAGGTGTGTCAACAATAGGTTCATTAGGAGCATGCAAAGTCCTATCATTTTTCTTTTTCTTCCTTTTAGAAGAACTAGGTGCATCTATATTAGTTCTCTGAGAATCTTGTTCATTTCTCTTAGGATGGCCCTGCGAATACAGAGGTTCCTGAGTCATTTTACCCCCTCAAGTCATAACTCTAACAACATTATCATTTTTCTTATTATTTAATTCATTGAGCAAACCATTATGAGCCTTAAGTACTTGTTCTACTGGAGTGGTAACCACAGAAGCATGTTTACTAATAATTTTATGTTCACTTTTAACTCTAGACATATAATCACTCAAGTGTTCAAGCATATTAGCATTGTGTTTCAATTGTCTACCAACATAAGCATTGATGTTTTCTTGTTTAACCATAAAGTCATCAAACTCATCCAAGCATTGGCTAGCAAACTTAGTAAATGAAATTTCACATTTATCAAATCTATAGAGAGAATTTACCTTTACTACCTGTGTCGGGTTATCAAGACCATGTATTTGTTCAGTAGGTGGTAAATTCTTAATATCTTCTACTTTAATACCTTTTTCTTTCATAGATTTCTTTGCCTCTCGCATATCTTCATGACTGAGAAATAGAATACCCCTTTTCTTCGTAGTTGGCTTAGGAGTTGGTTCAGGAAGTGTCCAATTATTTTCATTTGTCAACATATTATTCAATAGCAATTCATCTTGATCAACAGTTCTTCCCCTGAAAACACAACCAGCACAACTATCCAGGTAGTCTCTGTAAGCATCGGTTAGTCCATTATAAAAGATATCAAGTATTTCATTTTTCTTGAGAGGATGATCAGGCAAAGCATTAAGTAATCGGAGAAGCCTCCCCCAAGCTTGTGGGAGACTCTCTTCTTCAATTTGCACAAAATTATATATTTCCCTTAAAGCAGCTTGTTTCTTATGAGCGGGGAATATTTAGCAGAGAAGTAATAAATCATATCATGGGGACTACGCACACAACCAAGATCAAGAGAATTAAACCATGTTTTAGCATCACCCTTTAATGAGAACGGAAACAACTTAAGGATAAAGTAATAGCAAGTTTGCTCATCATGAGTGAACAGGGTGGCTATATTTAATTTAGTAAGACGTGCCACAACAGTTTCAGATTCATAGCCATAGAAAGAATCAAATTCAACCAAAGTAATTAACTCAGGATCGACAGAGAAACCATAATCCTTATCAGTAATAAAGATAGGTGAAGTAGCAAAAGCAGGGTCATATTTCATTCGAGCATTCAAAGACTTTTCTTTAAGCTTAGCTAATAATTTCTTAAGATCAGATCTATCATTTCAAGTTAAGAAGTCTCTAGCAGTTTCTTCATCCATAACATAACCCTCAGGAACGACAGGCAATTCATATCTAGGGGGAGAATCTTCATCATCACTTTCATCAATATTATCAGTTTCAATAATTTCATTCTCTCTAGCCCTAGCCAGTTGTTTATCAAGAAATTCGCCTAGTGGCATAGTATTATCAAGCATAGAAGTAGTTTCATCATAAGCATCATGCATAGCATAAATGGCATCATCAATAACATGCGACCTATCAGAATCAATAGCATGCGTATGTGTCACAGGTTTACTCAAAACATAAGGTGAATCAAGTGCAGAGCTAGATGGCAGTTCCTTAATTACCTCCCCTTGTAGTTGAGGGAAAAATCTTGGTTCTTTGATCTTTCAAGTTCTTCATAGTGACCAGAAGATATAAATCCCAAGTGACTCAAAGAATAGAGCTATGCTCCCCGGCAATGGCGCCAGAAAATAGTATTGATCACCCACAAGTGTAGGGGATCGCAACAGTTTCCGAGGTTAGAGTATTCAACCGAAATTATTGATTCGACACAAGGGGAGCCAAAGAATATTCTCAAGTATTAGGAGCTGAGTTGTCAATTCAACCACACCTGGAAACTTAATATCTGCAGCAAAGTATTTAGTAGCACAGTAATATGATACTAGTGGTAACAGTGGCAAAAGTAATATTTTTTATTTTATAGTGATTGTAACAGTAGCAATGGAAAAGTAAATAAGCGAAGAACAGTATGTGAAAATCTCATAGGCATTGGATCGGTGATGGATAATTATGTCGGATGCAATCAATCATGCAACAGTTATAACATAGGGTGACACAAAACTAGCTCCAGTTCATCAATGTAATGTAGGCATGTATTCCGAATATAGTCCTACGTGCTTATGGAAAAGAACTTGCATGACATCTTTTGTCCTACCCTCCCGTGGCAGCGGGGTCCTATTGGAAACTAAGGGATATTAAGGCCTCCTTTTAATAGAGTACCGGACAAAAGCATTAACACATAGTGAGTACATGAACTCCTCAAACTACGATCATCACCGGTAAGTATCCCGATTATTGTCACTTCGGGGTTAACGGATCATAACACATAATAGGTGACTATAGACTTGCAAGATAGGATCAAGAATTCACATATATTGATGAAAACATAATAGGTTCAGATCTGAAATCATGCCACTCGGGCCCTAGTGACAAGCATTAAGCATAGCAAAGTCATGTCAACATCAATCTCATAACATAGTGGATAGTGGGGATCAAACCCTAACAAAACTAACTTGTTTACATGATAAATCTCATCCGACCCATCACCGTCCAGCAAGCCCATGATGGAATTACTAACGCAAGACAGTGAGCATCATGAAATTGGTGATGGAGGAAGGTTGATGATGACGATGGCGACGGATTCCCCTCTCCGGAGCCCCGAATGGACTCCAGATCAGCCCTCCCGAGAGAGTTTAGGGCTTGACGGCGGCTCCGTATCGTAAAACGCGATGAATCCTTCTTTCTGATTTTTTTTCTCCCTGAAAGTGAATATATGGAGTCAATGTGGACGTCTGTGGAGCTTCAGGTGTCCCACGAGGCAGGGGGCGCGCCCCCCACCCTCGTGGACAAGGTGTGGGCCCCCTAACATTGATCTTTTCGCCAGTATTTTTTATATATTCCAAAAATAATCTCAATTGATTTTTAGGTCATTCCGAGAACTTCTATTTTTGCACAAAAATAACACCATGGCAATTCTTCTGAAAACAGCGTCACTCCGGGTTAGTTCAATTCTATTCATGCAAGTTAGAGTCCAAAACAAGGGCAAAAGTGTTTGGAAAAGTAGGTACGACGGAGATGTATCATACGTTCAGGGTGGTATATCTAAAAATACCCCGACCTCTTGTATTCACTCGACACGTGGAAGCTGAAGTCAGGAAGGCACGGAAGCCGAGGGGTACAACATTGAATGGAAAGCTGAATACATCACTTTAAAGTCATAGGAGGAGGAACCCGCCTTGCAATGCCGAAGACTATCTGCAGACCGAACACCTCGTCACTGAAGTCTTGTTCGGGGGCTACTCAGGGAGTCCTGGACTAAGGGGTCCTCGGGTGTTCGACCTATTGGATATGGGCCGGACTGATGGGCCGTGAAGATATGAAGACCGAAAACTCTACCCGTGTCCGGATGGGACTCTCCTTGGCATGGAAGGCAAGCTTGGCGACCAAATATGAATATTCCTTTCTCTGTAACTGACCTTGTGTAACCCTAGATCCCTCCTATGTCTATATAAACCGGAGGGCTAGGTCCGTAGATATATCCTCATAATCATAGTCCGGCTGGACTTTTAGGGTTTAGCCATTACGATCTCGTGGTAGATCAACTCTTGTAATACTCATATTCATCAAGATCAATCAAGCAGGAAGTAGGGTATTACCTCCATAGAGAGGGCCCGAACCTCGGTAAACATTGTGTCCCCTGTCTCCTGTTACCATAAATCCTAGACGCACAGTTCGGTACCCCCTACCCGAGATCCGCCGGTTTTGACACCGACAGCAGTAGCGAAGAAATCGCTCGATCGGGTTCAGTTAACATCCATCGATCGATCGCTCGGGTTCAGTAACGCGTAGCCTGCAGCGCAACCGCTCGGGTTCAGTTAGAGCCCAACGCCTCACTCGGGTTCATTTAGAGCGCAACTCCTCGCACACACGCGCGTACTTACAAGAGAAACGCGCATTGCTCGACCCCCGACCACTCACCGTAACCGGGAACTCCCCCGATATTTTCCTTGCCCTCGCTTCTACCACGGTTTTTTCCGTGATGGACGGCCCAAAGAATGTCTTGCAACTGCGTTTCCGGCCCGCCCAGGACAAAAAGCCCATTTTCCATCATGATTTTTTGTCATAGAAGTACGATTCCACCACATCTATGATGATACCGGGTTTTGTCATAATTATCGTCATAGAAGTGTCATAAGCATGACAGGAAAAAAATTCGTTCGGCCCAAAATGTCACGGATGTGTCTTTTTTTGTAGTGGTATAATTGGATCATATAACCATCCCTCAACGTGCGATGAAGAATCACTCCAACGTTCCTATCTAGTGGAGAACATAAGAAGAAATTGCTTGTAGCTATTCTTTCCAATCGATCTATCTAGGAGTTCGTACTAAAATAACACCAAGTTATTCTTTCTGATCTATCTATCAAGAGTTCGTACTAAAATAACGCCAAAGCAAATTTAGATTCATAATACTCAATCCAACACAAAGAACCTCAAAGAGTGCCCCAAGATTTCTACCAGAGAAATAAAAGACGAGAACGTGCATCAACCCCTATGCATAGATTACCCCAATGTCACCTCAGGAATCCACGAGTTGAGTGCCAAAACATATCTCAAGTCAATCAATATAATACCCCATTGTCACCATAGGTATTCATATGCAGGACATATGTCAAATTCTCTCAAATCCATAAAAGTATTCAATCCGATAAGAACGAAATCTCAAAGGGAAAACTCAATTCATCACAACAACATAGAGAGGGGAAAACACCATATGATCCAACTATATTAACAAAGCCCGCGATACATCAAGGTCGTGACATCTCAAGAAAACGAGAGAGAGAGAGAGAGAGAGACAGAGATTAAACACATAGCTACTGGTACAAACCGTTAGCCCCGAGGGTGGACTACTCCCTCCTCATCATGGTGGCCACCGGGATAATGAAGATGGCCATCGGTGATGATTTCCCCCTCTGGCGGAGTGCCGGAACGGGGTCTTGATTGCTTTCTCATGGCTACAGAGTCTTGCGGTGGTGGAACTTCTGATCTCGGGTTACCCAGAGGGTTTTTGGAATATTTGGGATTATATAGGGCAAAGAGGGGGTGCGGGAGGCTACCAAGGTAGGAACAACCCACCTGGGCGCGCGTGGGCCCCCAGGTGCGCCCTGGTGGGTTGTGCCCCCCTCGGGGCACCCCCGAGGTGCTGCTCTGGCCCATTGGTGGTCTTCTGGTGGATAAAAAATCCACAAAAAGTTTCGCAGTGTTTGGACTCCATTTGATATTGATTTCCTGCGCTGTAAAAAACAAGCAAAAAACAGCAACTGGCATTGGGCATTGGGTCAATAGGTTAGTCCCAAAATATGATATAAAGTTGCAATAAAATGATTGTAAAGCATCCAAGAATGATAATATAACAACATGGAATGATCAAAAATTATAGATACGTTGGAGACGTATCAGCATCGCCAAGCTTAATTCCTGCTCGTCCTCGAGTAGGTAAATGATAAAGACAAAATTTTTGATTTGGAATGTTGCGTAACATGTCATCTCATATTCTTTTCTTTATAGCATGGACATTGGGACTTTTATATGGTTCAAAGCAATAGTCTAGTTTTGACATGAGGACTTAAATACTCAAGCATACCAACAGGTAACCATGTCTTTCAAAATATCAACGCTAAAATAAGTTATCCCTAGCCCAGCATGCTCAATCAATGATCCATTCATGAAGAACACTCACATATTAGCTACAGCCAATGCTCAAGTATGATCATAGTGCCGCCTAGTTGGTGCTTTATAAGAGAATATGGAGACTCAAATTAAAAGCAAAAATTGCATAAAGCAAAAAAGAAAGGCCCTTCGCTGAGGGAAGTAGGGATTTGTAGAGGTGCTAGAGCTCAAAGCGAAAGTTGAGAGATAAAAACATTTTGAGAGGCATACTCCCCCCCCAACGAAAACGACTTAGAGCTCCAAACACTTTCCATGCTAGATATATTCCTCTTTCCACCATACTTTCACTTTCCATGGCTAACCGTGTCCACGGGTGCCCTCCATACCAACACTTTCCACGGAATTTATTACTTGACAACATAAAGTAAGTTCATTTTTCATTTCGGGACTTGGCATCCCTAAATCCATTGCCTTACTCTCGTGCAATGACAATTGAATAAACTCTCATCGTGAGAATAACACGTCTAGCATGGAAAATATTGGCCACCCCTCACCGCCCCGAGAGCGGTACGATCACACAAAAGAGAAATTTATTTCAAAAATTAGAGATGACACACACAAATTTTCTTAGCACGGCAAAAGAATGCCGCATATAGGTAGGTATAGTGGACTCATGTGGCAAAATTGGTTTAAATGATTTTGGATGCACAAGTAGTGATCATACCTAGTAAAAAATGAAGAGTAGCAAAAGATTGAGAAGCGACCAACCAAGAAACGAATATTCTCATAAGAGAGCATTGAGCATAATTAACACTGAATAATGCACCAAAAGTAGGATGTAATTTCATTGCACAACTATTGACTTTCGTGCTTGCATAGGGAATCACAAACCTTAACACCAATATTCTTACTAAAGTATAATTACTCATCAACATGACTCACATATCACATCATCATATCTCAAAACTCTTACAACTGATCAAGTTTATTTTTTCCAATGATCTTCATGAAAGTTTTTATTATATCCTTCTTGGATATCTAACACTTTGGAACTAATTTTCATGTGTTGCTTTTCATATGCTCAATAAAATATAAGTGAAGATCATGAGCATAATATTTATTTGTCTCAAATTAATTTAAGTGAAGCAAGAGATAATTTCTTAAAAAAACTAAAGCACACCGTGCTCAAAAAGATATAAGTGAAGCACTAGAGCAAATGACAAGCTACTCCAAAAAGATATAAGCGAAGATCAAACGAGTAGTTAGGTAAGTAGATAGCTATGTGAGGACTCTGTCTTATTTAAAACTTTCAGATCTTAGTATTTTATTAAAACAGCAAGCAAAATGAAACGACGGTAGTATCCGGCTAATCCAAGAAAACTCCAGATTTGCGATACGGTTGTGGGTGGCAACCAATCGAGCACATCATTTACTTTGCTCGGGTCCACGGCTATGCCTTCGGCGGATAGCACATGTCCAAGAAATCCAACTTTCTTGAGCCAAAACTCGCATTTACTAAATTTGGCGTATAGCAGATGGTCACGGAGTCGTTGTAACACAGCTCTAAGGTGTTCTTTGTGCTCTTCTTCACTTTTTGAGTATATAAGTATGTCATCGATGAAGACTACCACGAATTTATCGAGGAAGTCCATGAATACTTTGTTCATCATATGCATGAAGAAGGCAAGGCATTGGTGAGACCAAAGGACATAACTGTATATTCATAAAGACCGTACCGAGTAGTGAATGCGGTCTTAGGAATATCTTCCTTTTTAATCTTGAGTTGATGATATCATATCCTTAAATCAGACAAGTCATCAATCTTGGGCAGTGGATATTTATTTTTGATGGTGACATCATTCAACTGACAGTAATCAACACACATGCGGAGGCTGCCATCCTTCTTATCCACGAAGATAGCAGGTGATCCCCAAGGTGAAGAGCTGGGACGGATATATCTTTTCTGGAGCATTTCATCAAGTGGTTTCTTTAGCTCCACTAATTCTGATGAAGGCATCTGGTAATACTTCTTGTATAATGGTGTGGTTCCGGGCACAAGATCTATTGAAAATTCAAGCTCTCGATCTGGTGGCATGCCTAGCAGTTCTTCTGGAAATATATCAGGAAACTCACTGACCACAAGAATTAATTCCAACTCACCAGTCACAACGGTGAAGACCATCTCTTTCTTGGGTATGCTCCTCTGAGCATAAAATTTGGTAGTCTGCCCCTCTTGACTGGTCAAAGTGACTTCTCGGGCCGCACTGTTTATGCATACTTGATATTGGGTCAGCCAATTCATACCCAAGATAACATCCAACTTTATAAACTGAATGATTATCAAGGATGTTGGAAAACAGACTCCGTTGATATTGAATTCCAGATTACGGCAGACCAAATTGCTCCTCATCAACGATCTCGGGGATTGTACCAGCATATTCTTGCCCAAAAGGGAACAAGGAAAAAAAATTTGGGTAACAAAACTCCACAAAATAAAAGAGTTGAATCCCCAGAATCAAATAAAATTACGGCATGTATGTTATTAACAGAGAACATTGCAATGACAACTTCGAGGTTTTCTTGAGCTTCGTCTGCGGAGAGGTGATGAACGTGCCCAGTGATGTTTTGCCGGGTAGGGCATGACTCCATAAAGTTGACTTATGGCTGAATAGAGCATTTGCCTTGCTGCTCTTGGGACATTGTCTGGCATAATGTCCGGTTTTCCCACAATTGAAGCAAGAATTGTTGCGTTGGCACTCTTCTCGCACCGGGTTGGTCACGACATTCTTGACTTGTGTGGTGGTCTTGTTAACGTTCTCCTACAAATTGGGCTTGTATTCCACCTGAGTATGCTACCAGGTATGAGCCTTTTGTACTGGCTGCACTTCCTTCCTTGGCTCGAACTTGCGCTTGTGATTGTTATTAGCAGGCCTATTGTCCGATACAAGCTTGTGTTCCCTTTCAGCAATGAAAGCCTTGTATACCATAGTTTGGAAATCTGGGAAATCAAACATACTGAGGGTACATCGGCGTTGCGGGTTTAATCCCCCAAGAAACCTGTCAATCTTTCTTTCTTCGGTGGCCACGTCATAAAGGGAATAATGAGCCAGATGATTGAACTTTTGCAAATATTCACCCACAGACTGATTTCCTTGAAGGAGCTTGAGAAATTCATGCTGCTTAACCTTCATCCTTCCAGTAGGAATATGATATTTCCGGAACTGATCCTTGAATTTTGCCCAGGTGATTTCTTCATCAGTAGGCCACATGGCTTTTGCGTTTTCCCACCATATGGCGGCAGCGCCTTCAAGATAATGAGTTGCAAATGGAACTTTATCATTTACTTCAGTACGAGCAATCTCAAGCTTCCTCTCAATGGTTCGTAACCAATCATCTGCATCCAAGGGGTCAATAACCTGACTGAAATTGGGAGGCTTGGTTCTCTGAAAATCTGACAGCTTGGAGTGGTGACTGTTCTGATTTCCATTCTGTCCAACCATAGCTTGCACACTCCTTAATATTTCAATCAGATCATTGTTAATCCTTTCCTCAAACATACGCAGAATTTGTTCGGTGGAGGCGGATTTGGCGCTGGAGGCGGTGGTGGAACGTACGGCTCGGGGGAGTGTCTTGCCTGTCGTGCGGAACGATGAACAGGAGCGTCCTCACGAGCGTTCCTACTGTTGCCTCTCCGCGTCATCCTAGAGTGGATTTTTCCCAAGACAACACAACCGAGATGAGAAACATCCAAAATAAATTGGGGAAAATCCAGGAACAAATCCCGAGAGAAAACGAAATAGCGGAGAAAACACAACGAATAAAACAAAGTTCCAACATAATTATACATAGCCTCATACATGAAAGACAAACAGCATGCCAGGTTCAACTACTCTCATACATGGAACGGAGCATCATGACTACATCTGTACATCATCCTGACAATCGCGGATACTCAAACGCTCTACTGCTCTGCTGGTGCTGCGAGGTCCTCTCCTGAAGCAGACTCGGATCCCGAACTGACGACGTTAACTGAAACATCCGGGTTAAAGGTAACATGACGACGCTGCCTCGAGGGCTCTCCTTCCGTGGCAGGTGTAGGGTGAAGCATCAGGGCTACAGGAGTAGTGAGAAGGGAAACCCACTCAGCAGGAGCACTGAGAGGATTTACGGTCGAGGTGCCCGAGCTACTCGGAGGAGTAACAGGTGAAATAGGTGAACTAGAACTAGATGGAATATAAGGGGTAAATCACGTAGAGGATGGAGTAGTGAAAGATCTAGTAGTGGCTAAAGAAGTACGAGCAGGAGTCAGCTCTCGAGCCACCTCGTGGATCATAAGGTAGCTAGAAGTGATATAAAGAGAAAGGTGACTAGCAACACTATCAGACTCCGGATCAATGATGGGAAAGCGGACACGACCAGTGTCGTGCGGAGAGGGATAGTAGTGGAAACCTTGGAGGTTCTGCATCCGGACCTCGTTATAACGGAGCTCGACGAGGACCTCGAATGCAGCAAATTTGACAGCCTGAGAAGCGGTAGAGGCAAAACTTCTCCGAGAGGTACGAGTGTAAGTGCTGGAATCGGAATTGGTGCGCAGAGTAACCACTACATGATACTCATACAATGAGTCTGCTAGATGCTCCCGGTACACACGATAGACTGGGTCATCACCGAGGGGGTACAGCTGATGCCACAAGTTACAAAGGAGATGCGGCGACGTGTACGGCATCAGCTACAAGTGGCACGGATACGGTACTAGAGCCATCTACACTCACAACCATTAGCAGGTTAGCATAAAAATAAAACAAGCGCATACAATGCAACAACCAGCTACAAATACTACCGGCACTCAACTTAAACTTGTAACTAACGTCCAGTTAACACGTCATAGTCTAGCATGGACTACAGTCAGCGCGGCTCTGATACCAAGCGTTGTGGCACCCCGGCTCAGAGCAACCGGTTTACCATGCATTGCCAGCCCAGAGACCATGTCTTCTGGCAACACACAACATCTTGGTACAGAAGACAGCCGCTTTATTAATGTTAGCGGATCATAGTTCATATTACAACAGGTGACGAGGCCAAGCGGCACACACGGTGCGGCTGAACAATATGTACATTATTTAGTGAACATAAAGGGGCCTCGCTCATAGCAACTACGCGGCAACGGAACAACATCGTAGTGGAACTCCATAGCACAGGGACACCGATGTGGACATGATCTAGACTCGGTCAGCACTCCCTTCCAACGAGACTTACATGAAAGCTGGCATGACACGCCAGGTCGGTACATTGAATGTACTTGCAAGCTCACAACAAACATAAACATAATGACAAACAACATCATGATATTTAACCAATTGATTTACTAATGCAGCATCATATCATACATGTTGTGATCATACTCTTGTGAAATAAGTCCCTTGGACTTGCTTACCAACGGTGATCATTTTCGGATCACAAACGGACCAACCTCGTGGTCTTTGATCGGGTTACCTCGTAACCAAACGGCGATCTTTTCGGCAATCACAACCATGACCAACACTTGGTCGCCAACATCAAGATGATTTTCCCACCATCATCCTCTCAACAGTGCAAAGTTCATAACTTAGTGTGCAAAATTAATTAAACATTGACCCATGGTGTGACCTACTTTGGAGTGTGTCCGTGACCGTGGACTCGGCTATCGATAGATTGAATACACTCTGCAGACGTAGTGCACTGTAACCACACCACGGAAGCCATGGCCTCGCACTCCCATTCCGGTGGACCAATGGCATTCCGACGAAACCCCACCATTGCCATGACACTCTCCCGGCCACTCCGACTCACTCCCCACTGGGCTAGTCCTGGGTGGCCCCGTGTCTACGAAAGACACAATGCCACCGTCGTGGCAAAACATAAACGGTCCAAATAGGGATAAGGTACCATAACAACTGTTGGAAATATGCCCTAGAGGCAATAATAAATTGGTTATTATTATATTTCCTTGTTCATGATAATCGTTTATTATCTATGCTATAATTGTATTGATAGGAAACTCAGATACATGTGTGGATACATAGACAACACCATGTCCCTAGTAAGCCTCTAGTTGACTAGCTCGTTGATCAATAGATGGTTACGGTTTCCTAACCATGGACATTGGATGTCGTTGATAACGGGATCACATCATTAGGAGAATGATGTGATGGACAAGACCCAATCCTAAGCATAGCACTAGATCGTGTAGTTCGTATGCTATAGCTTTTCTAATGTCAAGTATCATTTCCTTAGACCGTGAGATTGTGCAACTCCCGGATACCGTAGGAATGCTTTGGGTGTATCAAACGTCACAACGTAACTGGGTGACTATAAAGGTGCATTACAGGTATCTCCGAAAGTGTCTGTTGGGTTGGCACGAATCGAGACTGGGATTTGTCACTCCGTGTAAGCGGAGAGGTATCTCTGGGCCCACTCGGTAGGACATCATCATATGCGCAATGTGACCAAAGAGTTGATCACGGGATGATGTGTTACAGAACGAGTAAAGAGACTTGCCGGAAACGATATTGAACTAGGTATTGGATTCCGACGATCGAATCTCGGGCAAGTAACATACCGATAGACAAAGGGAATTGTATACGGGATTGATTAAAGTCCTTGACATCGTGGTTCATCCAATGAGATCATCGTGGAACATGTGGGACCACCGGAAGGGTCCCGGGGGTCCACCGGGTGGGGCCACCTGCCCCGGGGGGCCACATGGGCTGTAGGGGGTGTGCCTTGGCCTATATGGGCCAAGGGCACCAGCCCCAAGAGGCCATGCGCCAAGAGAGAGAAAAAAGGGGAGAGTCCTAAAAGGGGAAGGCACCTCCGAGGTGCCTTGGGGAGGATGGACTCCTCCCCCCCTTGGACGCACCCTTCCTTGGAGGAAGGGGCAAGGGCTGCGCCTCCCCCCTCTCCCTTGGCCCTATATATAGTGGGGAAAAGGAGGAGCAATCACACCTAAGGCCTGGCGCCTCCCTCTCCCTCCCGTGACACATCTCCCTCCTCCCGCAGTGCTTAGCGAAGCCCTGTTGGAATCCCGCTACTTCCACCACGCCGTCGTGCTGCTGGATCTCCATCAACCTCTCCCTCCTCCTTGCTGGATCAAGGCATGGGAGACGTCTCCGTTCCGTACGTGTGTTGAACGCGGAGGTGCCGTTCGTTCGGCACTAGGATCATCGGTGATTTGAATCACGACGAGTACGACTCCATCAACCCCGTTCTCTTGAACGCTTCTGCGCGCGATCTACAAGGGTATGTAGATCCACTCCTCCCTCGTTGCTAGATGACACCATAGATTGATCTTGGTGACACGTAGGAAAATTTTGAATTTATGCTACGTTACCCAACAGTGGCATCATGAGCTAGGTTTATGCGTAGTTTCTATGCATGAGTAGAACACAAAGTAGTTGTGGGCGTTGATTTTGTTCAATATGCTTACCGTTACTAGTCCTATCTTGATTCGGCGGCATCGTGGGATGAAGCGGCCCGGACCAACCTTACACGTACTCTTACGTGAGACCGGTTCCACCGACAAACATGCACTAGTTGCATAAGGTGGCTGGCGGGTGTCTGTCTCTCCCACTTTAGTCGGATCGGATTCGATGAAAAGGGTCCTTATGAAGGGTAAATAGCAATTGGCATATCACGTTGTGGTATTTGCGTAGGTAAGAACCGTTCTTGCTAGAAACCCATAGCAGCCACGTAAAACATGCAAACAACAATTAGAGGACGTCTAACTTGTTTTTGCAGGGTATGCCATGTGATGTGATATGGCAAAAGGATGTGATGAATGATATATGTGATGTATGAGATTGATCATGTTCTTGTCAAGGGAATCACGACTTGCATGTCGATGACGAGACAACTTCAAGAAGACACGATGATGGAGATCATGGTGTCATACCGGTGACAAGATGATCATGGAGCCCCAAGATGGAGATCAAAGGAGCTATATGATATTGGCCATATCATGTCACTATTATTTGATTGCATATGATGTTTATCATATTTATACATCTTATTTTCTTAGAACGACGGTAGTAAATAAGATGATCCCTTACAACAATTTCAAGAAGTGTTCTCCCCTAACTGTGCACCGTTGCTACAGTTCGTCGTTTCTAAGCACCACGTGTTAATCGGGTGTGATGGATCCTTACGTTCACATACAACGGGTGTAAGACAGTTTTACACATGCAAAAACACTTAGGGTTAACTTGACGAGCCTAGCATGTACAGACATGGCCTCGGAACACAGAAGACCGAAAGGTCGAGCCTGAGTCGTATAGAAGATACGATCAACATAAAGATGTTCACCGACGTTGACTAGTCCGTCTCACGCACAGATCGGACACGGCCTAGTTGACTCGGATCATGTAATCGCTTAGATGACTAGAGGGATGTCTATCTAAGTGGGAGTTCATAAGATGAACTTAATTATCTTGAACATAGTCAAAAGGATTTTGCAAATTATGTCATAGCTCGCGATTTAGTTCTACTGTTTAGTTATGTTCCTAGAGAAAAATTAGTTGAAAGTTGATAGTAGCAATTATGCGGACTAGGTCCGTAAACTGAGGATTGTCCTCATTGCTTCTTAGAAGGCTTATGTCCTTAATGCACCGCTCAGTGTGCTGAACCTCGAACGTTGTCTGTAGATGTTGCGAACATCTGACATACACGTTTTGATAACTACATGATAGTTCAGTTGAACGGTATAGAGTTGAGGCACCAAAGATGTTTTGGAAACGTCGCAAAACATATGAGATGTTTTGAGGGCTGAAATTGGGATTTCAAGCTCGTCCCCACGTCAAGAGGTATAAGACCTCCGACGATTTTCTTAGCCTGCAAACTAAGGGAGAAAAGCTCAATTGTTGAGCTTGTACTCAGATTGTCTGAGTACAACAATCGCTTGAATCAAGTGGGAGTTGATCTTCCAGATGAGATAGTGATGTTTCTCCGAAGTCATTACCACCAAGCTGCTAGAGCTTCGTGATGAACTATAATATATCAGGGATATATATGATGATCCTTGAGATATTCGCGATGTTTGACACCGCGAAAGTAGAAATCAAGAAGGAGCATCAATTGTTGATGGTTGGTGAAACCACTAGTTTCAAGAAGGGCAAGGGTAAGAAGGGATACTTCATGAAACAGCAAATCAGTTGCTGCTCTAGTGAAGAAACCCAAGGTTGAACCCAAACCCGAGACTAAGTGCTTCTGTAATAAGGGGAATAGCCACTGGAGCAGAATTACCCTAGATACTTGGTAGATAAGAAGGCTGGCAAGGTCGATAGAAGTATATTGGATATACATTGTGTTGATGTGTACTTTACTAGTACTCCTAGTAGCACCAGGGTATTAGATACCGGTTCGGTTGCTAAGTGTTAGTAACTCGAAATAAAAGCTATGAAATAAACGGAGACTAGCTAAAGGTGAGCTGACGATATGTGTTGGAAGTGTTTCCAATGTTGATATGATCAAGCAACGCACGCTCCCTCTACCATCGAGATTGGTGTTAAACCTAAATAATTGTTATTTGGTGTTTGCGTTAAGCATAGACATGATTGGATTATGCCTATCGCAATACGATTATTCATTTAAGAAGAATAATGGTTACTCTGTTTATTTGAATAATACCTTCAAATGGTCTTACACCTGAAATGAATGGTTTATTGAATCTCGATCGTAGTGATACACATGTTCATGCCAAAAGATAGTAATGATAGTACCACCTACTTGTGGCACTGCCACTTAAGTCATATCGGTATAAAACGCATGAAGAAGCTCCATGTTGATGGATCTTTGGACTCACTCATTTTTGAAAGGTTTGAGACATGCGAACCATGTCTAGTGGTGTATATGCATGAAAAAGCTCCATGTTGATGGATCTTTGGACTCACCCATTTTTGAAAGGTTTGAGACATGCGAACCATGTCTAGTGGTGTATATGCATGAAGAAACTCCATGCAGATGGATCGTTTGGACTCACTTGATTTTGAATCACTTGAGGCATGAAAATCATACCACATGGGCAAGATGACTGAACGCCTCGGTTTCAGTAAAATGGAACTAGAAAGCAAATTGTTGCAAGTAATACATTTTGATGTGTGCAGTCCAATGAGTGCTGAGGCATGTAGTGGATATCGTTATGTTCTTTCTTCACAGATGATTTGATTAGATGTTGAGTACAGTTACTTCATGAATCATGAGTCTGAATTATTGAAAGGTTCAAGTAATTTCAGTGTGAAGTTGAAAGATCATCGTGACAAGAGGATAAAAGATCTATGATATGATCATAGAGATGAATATCTGAATTACGAGTTTGGCACAAAATTAAGACATTGTGGAAATCGTTTCACAACTAATACAGCCTGGAACACCATAGTGTGATGGTGTGTCCGAACATCATAACTGCACCCTATTGGATATGATGCATACCATGATGTCTCTTATCGAATTACCACAATAGTTTATGGGTTAAGCATTAGAGACATCCACATTCACTTTAAATAGGGCACCATGTAATTCCGATGAGATGACACCGTATGAACTATGGTTTAGAGAAACCTAAGCTGTCATTTCTTAAAAGTTTGGGGCTGCGACGCTTATGTGGAAAAGTTTCAGGCCGATAAGCTCGAACCCAAAGCGGATAAATGCATCTTCATAGGACAACCCAAAAACAGTTGGGTATACCTCCTGTCTCAGATCCGAAAGCAATAAAGGATTGTTTCTAGAATCGGGTCCTTTCTCGAGGAAAAGTTTCTCTCAAAAGAATTGAGTGGGAGGATGGTGGAGACTTGATGAGGTTATTGAACCGTCACTTCAACTAGTGTATAGCAGGGCACAAAGAGTTGTTCCTGTGGCACCTACACCAATTGAAGTGGAAGCTTATGATATTGATCATGAGACTTCGGATCAAGTCACTCCCAAACCTCGTAGGATGACAAGGATGCGTACTACTTCAGAGTGGTACATAATCATGTCTTGAAAGTCATGTTGCTAGACAACAATGAGCCTATGAGCTATGGAGAAGCGATGGTGGGCCCGGATTCCGATAAATGGCTCGAGGCCATAAAATCCGAGAGAGGATCCATATATGAAAACAAAGTATAGACTTTGGCAGAACAACTCGATGGTCGTAAGGCTGTTGAGTACAGATGGATTTTAAAAGGAAGACGGACAATGATGGTAAATGTCACCATTAAGAAAGCTCGACTTATCGTTAAGAAGTTTCCGACAAGTTCAAGGAGTTGACTACGGTGAGACTTTCTCACTCATAGCGATGCTAAGAGTCTGTTGGAATTATATTAGCGATTACTGCATTATTTATGAAATCTTGCAGATAGGATGTCAAAACATTGTTTCTCGACGATTTTCTTGAGGAAAGGTTGTATGTGATACAACCGGAAGGTTTTGTCAATCCTGAAAGATGCTAATAAGTATGCAAAGCTCCAGCTATCCTTCTAAGGACTGGAGTAAGCATCTCGGAGTTGGAATGTACGCTTTGATGAGATGATCAAAGATTTTGGGTTTATACAAAGTTTATGAGAAACTTGTATTTCCAAAGAACTGAGTGGGAGCGCTATAGAATTTCTGATGAGTATATGTTTTAACATGTTGTTGATCGGAAATGACGTAGAATTTCTGGAAAGCATATAGGGTTATTTGGAAAGTGTTTTCAATGGAAAACCTGGATTAAGCTATTTGAACATTGAGCATCAAGATCTATAAGGATAGATCAAAACGCTTAATGGTACTTTCAAATGAGCACATACCTTGACATGATCTTGAAGGTGTTCAAGATGGATCAGTCAAAGAAGGAGTTCTTGCCTGAGTTATAAGGTATGAAGTTAAGACTTAAAAGCTCGACCACGGCAGAATAGAGAGAAAAGACGAAGGTCGTCCCCTATGCTTAAGACGTATGCTCTACAGTATGCTATGTTGTGTACCGCACTTGAAGTGTGCCTTGCCATGAGTCAGTCAAGGGGTACAAGAGTGATCCATGAATGGATCACAGTACAGCGGTCAAAGTTATCCTTAGTAACTAGTGTACTAAGGAATTTTTCTCGATTATGGAGGTGGTAAAAGAGTTCGTCGTAAAGGGTTACGTCGATGCAAGCTTGACACCTATCCGGATAGCTCCGATAGAGATACCGGATACGTATAATGGAGCAACAATTTAGAATAGCTCCAAGTAGAACAGTTATTTGGAATAGCTCCAAATAGAGCGTGATAGCTACATCTAGGAGATAACATAGAGATTTGTAAAGCACACACGGATCTGAATGGTTCAGACCCGTTGACTAAAACCTCTCTCACAAGCAACATGATCAAACCCAGAACTCATTGAGTGTTAATCACATAGTGATGTGAACTAGATTATTGACTCTAGTAAACTCTTTGGATGTTGGTCACATGGCGATGCGACATGTGAGTGTTAATCACATGGCGATGTGAACTAGATTATTGACTCTAGTGCAAGTGGGAGACTGTTGGAAATATGCCCTAGAGGCAATAATAAATTGGTTATTATTATATTTCCTTGTTCATGATAATCGTTTATTATCTATGGTATAATTGTATTGATAGGAAACTCAGATACATGTGTGGATACATAGACAACACCATGTCCCTAGTAAGCCTCTAGTTGACTAGCTCGTTGATCAATAGATGGTTACGGTTTCCTAACCATGGACATTGGATGTCGTTGATAACGGGATCACATCATTAGGAGAATGATGTGATGGACAAGACCCAATCCTAAGCATAGCACTAGATCGTGTAGTTCGTATGCTATAGCTTTTCTAATGTCAAGTATCATTTCCTTAGACCATGAGATTGTGCAACTCCCGGATACCGTAGGAATGCTTTGGGTGTATCAAACGTCACAACGTAATTGGGTGACTATAAAGGTGCATTACAGGTATCTCCGAAAGTGTCTGTTGGGTTGGCACGAATCGAGACTGGGATTTGTCACTCCGTGTAAGCGGAGAGGTATCTCTGGGCCCACTCGGTAGGACATCATCATATGCGCAATGTGACCAAAGAGTTGATCACGGGATGATGTGTTACGGAACGAGTAAAGAGACTTGCCGGTAACCAGATTGAACTAGGTATTGGATTCCGACGATCGAATCTCGGGCAAGTAACATACCGATAGACAAAGGGAATTGTATACGGGATTG
Organism: Triticum urartu; assembly: GCF_056163025.1. NCBI lineage: Eukaryota > Viridiplantae > Streptophyta > Magnoliopsida > Poales > Poaceae > Triticum > Triticum urartu. Next base: position 448,520,766 of record NC_141876.1, read on the forward strand.
ATTTAAGTCCTTGACATCGTGGTTCATCCAATGAGATCATCATGGAACATGTGGGAGCCAACATGGGTATCCAGATCCCGCTGTTGGTTATTGACCGGAGAACATCTCGGTCATGTCTGCTTGTCTCCCGAACCCGTAGGGTCTACACACTTAAGGTTCGGTGACGCTAGGGTTATAGAGATATTAGTATGCGGTAACCCGAAAGTTGTTCGGAGTCCCGGATGAGATCCCGGACGTCACGAGGAGTTCCGGAATGGTTCGGAGGTAAAGAATTATATATAGGAAGTGCTATTTCGGCCATCGGGACAAGTTTCGGGGTCACCGGTATTGTACCGGGACCACCGGAAGGGTCCCGGGGGTCCACCGGGTGGGGCCACCTGCCCCGGGGGGCCACATGGGCTGTAGGAGGTGTGCCTTGGCCTATATGGGCCAAGGGCACCAGCCCCAAGAGGCCCATGCGCCAAGAGAGAGAAAAAAGGGGAGAGTCCTAAAAGGGGAAGGCACCTCCGAGGTGCCTTGGGGAGGATGGACTCCTCCCCCCCTTGGCCGCACCCTTCCTTGGAGGAAGGGGCAAGGGCTGCGCCTCCCCCCTCTCCCTTGGCCCTATATATAGTGGGGAAAAGGAGGAGCAATCACACCTAAGGCCTGGCGCCTCCCTCTCCCTCCCGTGACACATCTCCCTCCTCCCGCAGTGCTTAGCGAAGCCCTGTTGGAATCCCGCTACTTCCACCACGCCGTCGTGCTGCTGGATCTCCATCAACCTCTCCCTCCTCCTTGCTGGATCAAGGCGTGGGAGACGTCTCCGTTCCGTACGTGTGTTGAACGCGGAGGTGCCGTCCGTTCGGCACTAGGATCATCGGTGATTTGAATCACGACGAGTACGACTCCATCAACCCCGTTCTCTTGAACGCTTCCGCGCGCGATCTACAAGGGTATGTAGATCCACTCCTCCCTCGTTGCTAGATGACACCATAGATTGATCTTGGTGACACATAGGAAAATTTTGAATTTATGCTACGTTACCCAACAGTGGCATCATGAGCTAGGTTTATGCGTAGTTTCTATGCACGAGTAGAACACAAAGTAGTTGTGGGCGTTGATTTTGTTCAATATGCTTAACGTTACTAGTCCTATCTTGATTCGGCGGCATCGTGGGATGAAGCGGCCCGGACCAACCTTACACGTACTCTTACGTGAGACCGGTTCCACCGACAAACATGCACCAGTTGCATAAGGTGGCTGGCGGGTGTCTGTCTCTCCCACTTTAGTCGGATCGGATTCGATGAAAAGGGTCCTTATGAAGGGTAAATAGCAATTGGCATATCACGTTGTGGTATTTGCGTAGGTAAGAACCGTTCTTGCTAGAAACCCATAGCAGCCACGTAAAACATGCAAACAACAATTAGAGGACGTCTAACTTGTTTTTGCAGGGTATGCCATGTGATGTGATATGGCAAAAGGATGTGATGAATGATATATGTGATGTATGAGATTGATCATGTTCTTGTCAAGGGAATCACGACTTGCATGTCGATGACGAGACAACTTCAAGAAGACACGATGATGGAGATCATGGTGTCATACCGGTGACAAGATGATCATGGAGCCCCAAGATGGAGATCAAAGGAGCTATATGATATTGGCCATATCATGTCACTATTATTTGATTGCATATGATGTTTATCATATTTATACATCTTATTTTCTTATAACGACGGTAGTAAATAAGATGATCCCTTACAACAATTTCAAGAAGTGTTCTCCCCTAACTGTGCACCGTTGCTACAGTTCGTCGTTTCTAAGCACCACGTGTTAATCGGGTGTGATGGATCCTTACGTTCACATACAACGGGTGTAAGACAGTTTTACACATGCAAAAACACTTAGGGTTAACTTGACGAGCCTAGCATGTACAGACATGGCCTAGGAACACAAAAGACCGAAAGGTCGAGCATGAGTCGTATAGAAGATACGATCAACATAAAGATGTTCACCGACGTTGACTAGTCCGTCTCACGCACAGATCGGACACGGCCTAGTTGACTCGGATCATGTAATCACTTAGATGACTAGAGGGATGTCTATCTAAGTGGGAGTTCATAAGATGAACTTAATTATCTTGAACATAGTCAAAAGGATTTTGCAAATTATGTCATAGCTCGCGCTTTAGTTCTACTGTTTAGTTATGTTCCTAGAGAAAAATTAGTTGAAAGTTGATAGTAGCAATTATGCGGACTAGGTCCGTAAACTGAGGATTGTCCTCATTGCTTCTTAGAAGGCTTATGCCCTTAATGCACCACTCAGTGTGCTGAACCTCGAACGTTGTCTGTAGATGTTGCGAACATCTGACATACACGTTTTGATAACTACATGATAGTTCAGTTGAACGGTATAGAGTTGAGGCACCAAAGACATTTTGGAAACGTCGCAAAACATATGAGATGTTTTGAGGGCTGAAATTGGGATTTCAAGCTCGTGCCCACGTCAAGAGGTATAAGACCTCCGACGATTTTCTTAGCCTGCAAACTAAGGGAGAAAAGCTCAATTGTTGAGCTTGTACTCAGATTGTCTGAGTACAACAATCACTTGAATCAAGTGGGAGTTGATCTTCCAGATGAGATAGTGATGTTTCTCTGAAGTCATTACCACCAAGCTGCTAGAGCTTCGTGATGAACTATAATATATCAGGGATATATATGATGATCCTTGAGATATTCGCGATGTTTGACACCGCGAAAGTAGAAATCAAGAAGGAGCATCAATTGTTGATGGTTGGTGAAACCACTAGTTTCAAGAAGGGCAAGGGCAAGAAGGGATACTTCATGAAACAGCAAATCAGTTGCTGCTCTAGTGAAGAAACCCAAGGTTGAACCCAAACCCGAGACTAAGTGCTTCTGTAATAAGGGGAATAGCCACTGGAGCAGAATTACCCTAGATACTTGGTAGATAAGAAGGCTGGCAAGGTCGATAGAAGTATATTGGATATACATTGTGTTGATGTGTACTTTACTAGTACTCCTAGTAGCACCAGGGTATTAGATACCGGTTCGGTTGCTAAGTGTTAGTAACTCGAAATAAAAGCTACGAAATAAACGGAGACTAGCTAAAGGTGAGCTGACGATATGTGTTGGAAGTGTTTCCAATGTAGATATGATCAAGCAACGCACGCTCCCTCTACCATCGAGATTGGTGTTAAACCTAAATAATTGTTATTTAGTGTTTGCGTTAAGCATAGACATGATTGGATTATGCCTATCGCAATACGATTATTCATTTAAGAAGAATAATGGTTACTCTGTTTATTTGAATAATACCTTCAAATGGTCTTACACTTGAAATGAATGGTTTATTGAATCTCGATCGTAGTGATACACATGTTCATGCCAAAAGATAGTAATGATAGTACCACCTACTTGTGGCACTGCCACTTAAGTCATATCGGTATAAAACGCATGAAGAAGCTCCATGTTGATGGATCCTTGGACTCACTCATTTTTGAAAGGTTTGAGACATGCGAACCATGTCTAGTGGTGTATATGCATGAAGAAGCTCCATGTTGATGGATCTTTGGACTCACTCATTTTTGAAAGGTTTGAGACATGCGAACCATGTCTAGTGGTGTATATGCATGAAGAAACTCCATGCAGATGGATCGTTTGGACTCACTTGATTTTGAATCACTTGAGGCATGCAAATCATACCACATGGGCAAGATGACTGAAAGCCTCGGTTTCAGTAAAATGGAACTAGAAAGCAAATTGTTGGAAGTAATACATTTTGGTGTGTGCAGTCCAATGAGTGCTGAGGCATGTAGTGGATATCGTTATGTTCTTTCTTCACAGATGATTTGAGTAGATGTTGAGTACATTTACTTGATGAATCACGAGTCTGAATTATTGAAAGGTTCAAGTAATTTCAGTGTGAAGTTGAAAGATCGTCGTGACAAGAGGATAAAAGATCTATGATATGATCATAGAGATGAATATCTGAATTACGAGTTTGGCACAAAATTAAGACATTGTGGAAATTGTTTCACAACTAATACAGCCTGGAACACCATAGTGTGATGGTGTGTCCGAACATCATAACTGCACCCTATTGGATATGATGCATACCATGATGTCTCTTATCGAATTACCACAATAGTTTATGGGTTAAGCATTAGAGACATCCACATTCACTTTAAATAGGGCACCACGTAATTCCGATGAGATGACACCGTATGAACTATGGTTTAGAGAAACCTAAGCTGTCATTTCTTAAAAGTTTGGGGCTGCGACGCTTATGTGGAAAAGTTTCAGGCCGATAAGCTCGAACCCAAAGCGGATAAATGCATCTTCATAGGACAACCCAAAAACAGTTGGGTATACCTCCTGTCTCAGATCCGAAAGCAATAAAGGATTGTTTCTAGAATCGGGTCCTTTCTCGAGGAAAAGTTTCTCTCGAAAGAATTGAGTGGGAGGATGGTGGAGACTTGATGAGGTTATTGAACCGTCACTTCAACTAGTGTATAGCAGGGCACAAAGAGTTGTTCCTGTGGCACCTACACCAATTGAAGTGGAAGCTTATGATATTGATCATGAGACTTCGGATCAAGTCACTCCCAAACCTCGTAGGATGACAAGGATGCGTACTACTTCAGAGTGGTACGTAATCCTGTCTTGAAAGTCATGTTGCTAGACAACAATGAGCCTACAAGCTATGGAGAAGCGATGATGGGCCCGGATTCCGATAAATGGCTCGAGGCCATAAAATCCGAGAGAGGATCCATATATGAAAACAAAGTATAGACTTTGGCAGAACAACTCGATGGTCGTAAGGCTGTTGAGTACAGATGGATTTTAAAAGGAAGATGGACAATGATGGTAAATGTCACCATTAAGAAAGCTCGACTTATCGTTAAGAAGTTTCCGACAAGTTCAAGGAGTTGACTACGGTGAGACTTTCTCACTCATAGCGATGCTAAGAGTCTGTTGGAATTATATTAGCGATTACTGCATTATTTATGAAATCTTGCAGATAGGATGTCAAAACATTGTTTCTCGACGATTTTCTTGAGGAAAGGTTGTATGTGATACAACCGGAAGGTTTTGTCAATCCTGAAAGATGCTAATAAGTATGCAAAGCTCCAGCTATCCTTCTAAGGACTGGAGTAAGCATCTCGGAGTTGGAATGTACGCTTTGATGAGATGATCAAAGATTTTGGGTTTATACAAAGTTTATGAGAAACTTGTATTTCCAAAGAAGTGAGTGGGAGCGCTATAGAATTTCTGATGAGTATATGTTTTAACATGTTGTTGATCGGAAATGACGTAGAATTTCTGGAAAGCATATAGGGTTATTTGGAAAGTGTTTTCAATGGAAAACCTGGATTAAGCTATTTGAACATTGAGCATCAAGATCTATAAGGATAGATCAAAACGCTTAATGGTACTTTCAAATGAGCACATACCTTGACATGATCTTGAAGGTGTTCAAGATGGATCAGTCAAAGAAGGAGTTCTTGCCTGAGTTATAAGGTATGAAGTTAAGACTTAAAAGCTCGACCACGGCAGAATAGAGAGAAAAGACGAAGGTCGTCCCCTATGCTTAAGACATATGCTCTACAGTATGCTATGCTGTGTACCGCACCTGAAGTGTGCCTTGCCATGAGTCAGTCAAGGGGTACAAGAGTGATCCATGAATGGATCACAGTACAGCGGTCAAAGTTATCCTTAGTAACTAGTGGACTAAGGAATTTTTCTCGATTATGGAGGTGGTAAAAGAGTTTGTCGTAAAGGGTTACGTCGATGCAAGCTTGACACCTATCCGGATAGCTCCGATAGAGATACCGGATACGTATAATGGAGCAACAATTTAGAATAGCTCCAAGTAGAACAGTTATTTGGAATAGCTCCAAATAGAGCGTGATAGCTACATCTTGGAGATAACATAGAGATTTGTAAAGCACACACGGATCTGAAAGGTTCAGACCCGTTGACTAAAACCTCTCTCACAAGCAACATGATCAAACCCAGAACTCATTGAGTGTTAATCACATAGTGATGTGAACTAGATTATTGACTCTAGTAAACTCTTTGGATGTTGGTCACATGGCGATGCGACATGTGAGTGTTAATCACATGGCGATGTGAACTAGATTATTGACTCTAGTGCAAGTGGGAGACTGTTGGAAATATGCCCTAGAGGCAATAATAAATTGGTTATTATTATATTTCCATGTTCATGATAATCGTTTATTATCTATGGTATAATTGTATTGATAGGAAACTCAGATACATGTGTGGATACATAGACAACACCATGTCCCTAGTAAGCCTCTAGTTGACTAGCTCGTTGATCAATAGATGGTTACGGTTTCCTAACCATGGACATTGGATGTCGTTGATAACGAGATCACATCATTAGGAGAATGATGTGATGGACAAGACCCAATCCTAAGCATAGCACTAGATCGTGTAGTTCGTATGCTATAGCTTTTCTAATGTCAAGTATCATTTCCTTAGACCATGAGATTGTGCAACTCCCGGATACCGTAGGAATGCTTTGGGTGTATCAAACGTCACAACGTAACTAGGTGACTATAAAGGTGCATTACAGGTATCTCCGAAAGTGTCTGTTGGGTTGGCACGAATCGAGACTGGGATTTGTCACTCCGTGTAAGCGGAGAGGTATCTCTGGGCCCACTCGGTAGGACATCATCATATGCGCAATGTGACCAAAGAGTTGATCACGGGATGATGTGTTAAGGAACGAGTAAAGAGACTTGCCGATAACGAGATTGAACTAGGTATTGGATTCCGACGATCGAATCTCGGGCAAGTACAATACCGCTAGACAAAGGGAATTGTATACGGGATTGATTAAGTCCTTGACATCGTGGTTCATCCGATGAGATCATCGTGGAACATGTGGGAGCCATCATGGGTATCCAGATCCCGCTGTTGGTTATTGACCGGAGAACGTCTCGGTCATGTCTGCATGTCTCCCGAACCCGTAGGGTCTACACACTTAAGGTTCGGTGACGCTAGGGTTATAGAGAAGTAATAAATCATATCATGGGGACTACGCACACAACCAAGATCAAGAGAATTAAACAATGTTTTAGCATCACCCTTTAATGAGAACGGAAACAACTGAAGGATAAAGTAATAGCAAGTTTTCTCATCATGAGTGAATAGGGTGGCTATATTTAATTTAGTAAGATGTGCCACAACAGTTTCAGATTCATAGCCATAGAAAGAATCAAATTCAACCAAAGTAATTAACTCAGGATCGACAGAGAAACCATAATCCTTATCAGTAATAAAGATAGGTGAAGTAGCAAAAGCAGGGTCATATTTCATTCGAGCATTCAAAGACTTTTCTTTAAGCTTAGCTAATAATTTCTTAAGATCAGATCTATCATTTCAAGTTAAGAAGTCTCTAGCAGTTTCTTCATCCATAACATAACCCTCAGGAACGACAGGCAATTCATATCTAGGGGGAGAATCTTCATCATCACTTTCATCAATATTATCAGTTTCAATAATTTCATTCTCTCTAGCCCTAGCCAGTTGTTTATCAAGAAATTTGCCTAGTGGCATAGTATTATCAAGCATAGAAGTAGTTTCATCATAAGCATCATGCATAGCATAAATGGCATCATCAATAACATGCGACCTATCAGAATCAATAGCATGCGTATGTGTCACAGGTTTACTCAAAACATAAGGTGAATCAAGTGCAGAGCTAGATGGCAGTTCCTTAATTACCTCCCCTTGTAGTTGAGGGAAAAATCTTGGTTCTTTGATCTTTCAAGTTCTTCATAGTGACCAGAAGATATAAATCCCAAGTGACTCAAAGAATAGAGCTATGCTCCCCGGAAATGGCGCCAGAAAATAGTATTGATCACCCACAAGTGTAGGGGATCGCAACAGTTTTCGAGGTTAGAGTATTCAACCGAAATTATTGATTCGACACAAGGGGAGCCAAAGAATATTCTCAAGTATTAGGAGCTGAGTTGTCAATTCAACCACACCTGGAAACTTAATATCTGCAGCAAAGTATTTAGTAGCACAGTAATATGATACTAGTGGTAACAGTGGCAAAAGTAATATTTTTTATTTTATAGTGATTGTAACAGTAGCAATGGAAAAGTAAATAAGCGAAGAACAGTATGTGAAAATCTCATAGGCATTGGATCGGTGATGGATAATTATGTCGGATGCAATCAATCATGCAACAGTTATAACATAGGGTGACACAAAACTAGCTCCAGTTCATCAATGTAATGTAGGCATGTATTCTGAATATAGTCCTACGTGCTTATGGAAAAGAACTTGCATGACATCTTTTGTCCTACCCTCCCGTGGCAGCGGGGTCCTATTGGAAACTAAGGGATATTAAGGCCTCCTTTTAATAGAGTACCGGACAAAAGCATTAACACATAGTGAGTACATGAACTCCTCAAACATAATAGGTTCAGATCTGAAATCATGCCACTCGGGCCCTAGTGACAAGCATTAAGCATAGCAAAGTCATGTCAACATCAATCTCAGAACATAGTGGATAGTGGGGATCAAACCCTAACAAAACTAACTTGTTTACATGATAAATCTCATCCGACCCATCACCGTCCAGCAAGCCCATGATGGAATTACTAACGCACGACAGTGAGCATCATGAAATTGGTGATGGAGGAAGGTTGATGATGACGATGGCGACGGATTCCCCTCTCCGGAGCCCCGAATGGACTCCAGATCAGCCCTCCCGAGAGAGTTTAGGGCTTGGCGGCGGCTCCGTATCGTAAAACGTGATGAATCCTTCTTTCTGATTTTTTTTCTACCTGAAAGTGAATATATGGAGTCAATGTGGTCGTCTGTGGAGCTTCAGGTGTCCCACGAGGCAGGGGGCGCGCCCCCCACCCTCGTGGACAAGGTGTGGGCCCCCTAACATGGATCTTTTCGCCAGTATTTTTTATATATTCCAAAAATAATCTCAATTGATTTTTAGGTCATTCCGAGAACTTCTATTTTTGCACAAAAATAACACCATGGCAATTCTTCTGAAAACAGCGTCACTCCGGGTTAGTTCAATTCTATTCATGCAAGTTAGAGTCCAAAACAAGGGCAAAAGTGTTTGGAAAAGTAGGTACGACGGAGATGTATCATACGTTCAGGGTGGTATATCTAAAAATACCCCGACCTCTTGTATTCACTCGACACGTGGAAGCTGAAGTCAGGAAGGCATGGAAGCCGAGGGGTACAACATTGAATGGAAAGCTGAATACATCACTTTAAAGTCATAGGAGGAGGAACCCGCCTTGCAATGCCGAAGACTATCTGCAGACCGAACACCTCGTCACTGAAGTCTTGTTCGGGGGCTACTCAGGGAGTCCTGGACTAAGGGGTCCTCGGGTGTTCGACCTATTGGATATGGGCCGGACTGATGGGCCGTGAAGATATGAAGACCGAAAACTCTACCCGTGTCCGGATGGGACTCTCCTTGGCGTGGAAGGCAAGCTTGGCGACCAAATATGAATATTCCTTTCTCTGTAACTGACCTTGTGTAACCCTAGATCCCTCCTATGTCTATATAAACCGGAGGGCTAGGTCCGTAGATATATCCTCATAATCATAGTCCGGCTGGACTTTTAGGGTTTAGCCATTACGATCTCGTGGTAGATCAACTCTTGTAATACTCATATTCATCAAGATCAATCAAGCAGGAAGTAGGGTATTACCTCCATAGAGAGGGCCCGAACCTCGGTAAACATTGTGTCCCCTGTCTCCTGTTACCATAAATCCTAGACGCACAGTTCGGTACCCCCTACCCGAGATCCGCCGGTTTTGACACCGACAGCAGTAGCGAAGAAATCGCTCGATCGGGTTCAGTTAACATCCATCGATCGATCGCTCGGGTTCAGTAACGCGTAGCCTGCAGCGCAACTGCTCGGGTTCAGTTAGAGCCCAACGCCTCACTCGGGTTCATTTAGAGCGCAACTCCTCGCACACACGCGCGTACTTACAAGAGAAACGCGCATTGCTCGACCCCCGACCACTCACCGTAACCGGGAACTCCCCCGATATTTTCCTTGCCCTCGCTTCTACCACGGTTTTTTCCGTGATGGACGGCCCAAAGAATGTCTTGCAGCTGCGTTTCCGGCCCGCCCAGGACAAAAAGCCCATTTTCCATCATGATTTTTTGTCATAGAAGTACGATTCCACCACATCTATGATGATACCGGGTTTTGTCATAATTATCGTCATAGAAGTGTCATAAGCATGACAGGAAAAAAATTCGTTCAGCCCAAAATGTCACGGATGTGTCTTTTTTCGTACTGGTATAATTGGATCATATAACCATCCCTCAACGTGCGATGAAGAATCACTCCAAGGTTCCTATCTAGTGGAGAACATAAGAAGAAATTGCTTGTAGCTATTCTTTCCAATCGATCTATCTAGGAGTTCGTACTAAAATAACATCAAGTTATTCTTTCTGATCGATCTATCAAGAGTTCGTACTAAAATAACGCCAAAGCAAATTCAGATTCATAATACTCAATCCAACACAAAGAACCTCAAAGAGTGCCCCAAGATTTCTACCAGAGAAATAAAAGACGAGAACGTGCATCAACCCCTATGCATAGATTACCCCAATGTCACCTCAGGAATCCACGAGTTGAGTGCCAAAACATATCTCAAGTCAATCAATATAATACCCCATTGTCACCATAGGTATTCATATGCAGGACATATATCAAATTCTCTCAAATCCATAAAAGTATTCAATCCGATAAGAACGAAATCTCAAAGGGAAAACTCAATTCATCACAACAACATAGAGAGGGGAAAACACCATATGATCCAACTATATTAACAAAGCCCGCGATACATCAAGGTCGTGACATCTCAAGAAAATGAGAGAGAGAGAGAGAGAGAGATTAAACACATAGCTACTGGTACAAACCGTTAGCCCCGAGGGTGGACTACTCCCTCCTCATCATGGTGGCCACCGGGATAATGAAGATGGCCATCGGTGATGATTTCCCCTCTGGCGGAGTGCCGGAACGGGGTCTTGATTGCTTTCTCGTGGCTACAGAGTCTTGCGGTGGTGGAACTTCTGATCTCGGGTTACCCAGTGGGTTTTTTGGAATATTTGGGATTATATAGGGCAAAGAGGGGGTGCGGGAGGCTACCAAGGTAGGAACAACCCACCTGGGCGCGCGTGGGCCCCCAGGTGCGCCCTGGTGGGTTGTGCCCCCCTCGGGGCACCCCCGAGGTGCTGCTCTGGCCCATTGGTGGTCTTCTGGTGGATAAAAAATCCACAAAAAGTTTCGCAATGTTTGGACTCCGTTTGATATTGATTTCCTGCGATGTAAAAAACAAGCAAAAAACAGCAACAGGCACTGGGCACTGGGTCAATAGGTTAGTCCCAAAATATGATATAAAGTTGCAATAAAATGATTGTAAAGCATCCAAGAATGATAATATAACAACATGGAATGATCAAAAATTATAGATACGTTGGAGACGTATCAGCATCGCCAAGCTTAATTCCTGCTCGTCCTCGAGTAGGTAAATGATAAAGACAAAATTTTTGATTTGGAATGTTGCGTAACATGTCATCTCATATTCTTTTCTTTATAGCATGGACATTGGGACTTTTATATGGTTCAAAGCAATAGTCTAGTTTTGACATGAGGACTTAAATACTCAAGCATACCAACAGGTAACCATGTCTTTCAAAATATCAACGCTAAAATAAGTTATCCCTAGCCCATCATGCTCAATCAATGATCCATTCATGAAGAACACTCACATATTAGCTACAGCCAATGCTCAAGTATGATCATAGTGCCGCCTAGTTGGTGCTTTATAAGAGAATATGGAGACTCAAATTAAAAGCAAAAATTGCATAAAGCAAAAAAGAAAGGCCCTTCGCTGAGGGAAGTAGGGATTTGTAGAGGTGCTAGAGCTCAAAGCGAAAGTTGAGAGATAAAAACATTTTGAGAGGCATACTCCCCCCCCCCAACGAAAACGACTTAGAGCTCCAAACACTTTCCATGCTAGATATATTCCTCTTTCCACCATACTTTCACTTTCCATGGCTAACCGTGTCCACGGGTGCCCTCCATACCAACACTTTCCAAGGAATTTATTACTTGACAACATAAAGTAAATTCATTTTTCATTTCGGGACTTGGCATCCCTAAATCCATTGCCTTACTCTCGTGCAATGACAATTGAATAAACTCTCATTGTGAGAATAACACGTCTAGCATGGAAAATATTGGCCACCCCTCACCGCCCCGAGAGCGGTACGATCACACAAAAGAGAAATTTATTTTAAAAATTAGAGATGACACACACAAATTTTCTTAGCACGGAAAAAGAATGCCGCATATAGGTAGGTATAGTGGACTCATGTGGCAAAATTGGTTTAAATGATTTTGGATGCACAAGTAGTGATCATACCTAGTGCAAAATGAAGACTAGCAAAAGATTGAGAAGCGACCAACCAAGAAACGAATATTCTCATAAGAGAGCATTGAGCATAATTAACACTGAATAATGCACCAAAAGTAGGATGTAATTTCATTGCACAACTATTGACTTTCGTGCTTGCATAGGGAATCACAAACCTTAACACCAATATTATTACTAAAGTATAATTACTCATCAACATGACTCACATATCACATCATCATATCTCAAAACTCTTACAACTGATCAAGTTTATTTTTTTCCAATGATCTTCATGAAAGTTTTTATTATATCCTTATTGGATATCTAACACTTTGGAACTAATTTTCATGTGTTGCTTTTCATAAGCTCAATCAAATATAAGTGAAGATCATGAGCATAATATTTATTTGTCTCAAATTAATTTAAGTGAAGCAAGAGATAATTTCTTAAAAAAACTAAAGCACACCGTGCTCAAAAAGATATAAGTGAAGCACTAGAGCAAATGACAAGCTACTCCAAAAAGATATAAGCGAAGATCAAACGAGTAGTTAGGTAAGTAGATAGATATGTGAGGACTCTGTCTTATTTAAAACTTTCAGATCTTAGTATTTTATTAAAACAGCAAGCAAAATGAAACGACGGTAGTATCCGGCTAATCCAAGAAAACTCCAGATTTGCGATATGGTTGTGGGTGGCAACCAATCGAGCACATCATTTACTTTGCTCGGGTCCACGGCTATGCCTTCGGCGGATAGCACATGTCCAAGAAATCCAACTTTCTTGAGCCAAAACTCGCATTTACTAAATTTGGCGTATAGCAGATGGTCACGGAGTCGTTGTAACACAGCTCTAAGGTGTTCTTTGTGCTCTTCTTCACTTTTTGAGTATATAAGTATGTCATCGATGAAGACTACCACGAATTTATCGAGGAAGTCCATGAATACTTTGTTCATCATATGCATGAAGAAGGCAAGGCATTGGTGAGACCAAAGGACATAACTGTATATTCATAAAGACCGTACCGAGTAGTGAATGCGGTCTTAGGAATATCTTCCTTTTTAATCTTGAGTTGATGATATCATATCCTTAAATTAGACAAGTCATCAATCTTGGGCAGTGGATATTTATTTTTGATGGTGACATCATTCAACTGACAGTAATCCACACACATGCGGAGGCTGCCATCCTTCTTATCCACGAAGATAGCAGGTGATCCCCAAGGTGAAGAGCTGGGACGGATATATCTTTTCTGGAGCATTTCATCAAGTGGTTTCTTTAGCTCCACTAATTCTGATGAAGGCATCTGGTAATACTTCTTGTATAATGGTGTGGTTCCGGGCACAAGATCTATTGAAAATTCAAGCTCTCGATCTGGTGGCATGCCTAGCAGTTCTTCTGGAAATATATCAGGAAACTCACTGACCACAAGAATTAATTCCAACTCACCAGTCACAACGGTGAAGACCATCTCTTTCTTGGGTATGCTCCTCTGAGCATAAAATTTGGTAGTCTGCCCCTCTTGACTGGTCAAAGTGACTTCTCGGGCCGCACTGTTTATGCATACTTGATATTGGGTCAGCCAATTCATACCCAAGATAACATCCAACTTTATAGACTGAATGATTATCAAGGATGTTGGAAAACAGGCTCCGTTGATATTGAATTCCAGATTACGGCAGACCAAATTGCTCCTGATCAACGCACCAGCATATTCTTGCCCAAAAGGGAACAAGGAAAAAAATTTGGGCAACAAAACTCCACAAAATAAAAGAGTTGAATCCCCAGAATCAAATAAAATTACGGCATGTATGTTATTAACAGAGAACATTGCAATGACAACTTCGGGGTTCTCTTGAGCTTCGTCTGCGGAGAGGTGATGAACGTGCCCAGTGATGTTTTGCCGGGTAGGGCATGACTCCATAAGGTTGACTTATGGCTGAATAGAGCATTTGCCTTGCTGCTCTTGGGACATTGTCTGGCATAATGTCCGGTTTTCCCACAATTGAAGCAAGAATTGTTGCACTGGCACTCTTCTCACACCGGGTTGGTCACGACATTCTTGACTTGTGTGGTGGTCTTGTTAACGTTCTCCTACAAATTGGGCTTGTATTCCACCTGAGTATGCTACCAGGTACGAGCCTTTTGTACTGGCTGCACTTCCTTCCTTGGCTCGAACTTGCGCTTGTGATTTTTATTAGCAGGCCTATTGTCCGATACAAGCTTGTGTTCCCTTTCAGCAATGAAAGCCTTGTATACCATAGTTTGGAAATCTGGGAAATCAAACATACTGAGGATACATCGGCGTTGCGGGTTTAATCCCCCAAGAAACCAGTCAATCTTTCTTTCTTCGGTGGCCACGTCATAAAGGGAATAATGAGCCAGATGATTGAACTTTTGCAAATATTCACCCACAGACTGATTTCCTTGAAGGAACTTGAGAAATTCATGCTGCTTAACCTTCATCCTTCCAGTAGGAATATGATATTTCCAGAACTGATCCTTGAATTTTGCCCAGGTGATTTCTTCATCAGTAGGCCACATGGCTTTTGCGTTTTCCCACCATATGGCGGCAGCGCCTTCAAGATAATGAGTTGCAAATGGAACTTTATCATTTACTTCAGTACGAGCAATCTCAAGCTTCCTCTCAATGGTTCGTAACCAATCATCTGCATCCAAGGGGTCAATAACCTGACTGAAATTGGGAGGCTTGGTTCTCTGAAAATCTGACAGCTTGGAGTGGTGACCGTTCTGATTTCCATTCTGTCCAACCATAGCTTGCACACTCCTTTATATTTCAATCAGATCATTGTTAATCCTTTCCTCAAACATACGCAGAATTTGTTCGGTGGAGGCGGATTTGGCGCTGGAGGCGGTGGTGGAACGTACGGCTCGGGGGAGTGTCTTGCCTGTCGTGCGGAACGATGAACAGGAGCGTCCTCACGAGCGTTCCTACTGTTGCCTCTCCGCGTCATCCTAGAGTGGATTTTTCCCAAGACAACGCAACCGAGATGAGAAACATCCAAAATAAATTGGGGAAAATCCAGGAACAAATCCCGAGAGAAAACGAAATAGCGGAGAAAACACAACGAATAAAACAGAGTTCCAACATAATTATACATAGCCTCATACATGAAAGACAAACAACATGCCAGGTTCAACTACTCTCATACATGGAACGGAGCATCATGACTACATCCGTACATCATCCTGACAATCGCGGATACTCAAACGCTCTACTGCTCTGCTGGTGTTGCGCGGTCCTCTCCTGAAGCGGACTCGGATCCCGAACTGACGACGTTAACTGAAACATCCGGGTTAAAGGTAACATGACGACGCTGCCTCGAGGGCTCTCCTTCCGTGGCAGGTGTAGGGTGAAGCATCGGGGCTACAGGAGTAGTGAGATGGGAAACCCACTCAGCAGGAGCACTGAGAGGATTTACGGTCGAGGTGCCCGAGCTACTCGGAGGAGTAACAAGTGAAATAGGTGAACTAGAACTGGATGGAATATAAGGGGTAAATCACGTAGAGGATGGAGTAGTGAAAGATCTAGTAGTGGCTAAAGAAGTATGAGCAGGAGTCAGCTCTCGAGCCACCTCGTGGATCATAAGGTAGCTAGAAGTGATATAAAGAGAAAGGTGACTAGCAACACTATCAGACTCCGGATCAATGATGGGAAAGCGGACACGACCAGTGTCGTGCGGAGAGGGATAGTAGTGGAAACCTTGGAGGTTCTGCATCCGGACCTCGTTATAACGGAGCTCGACGAGGACCTCGAATGTAGCAAATTTGACAGCCTGAGAAGTGGTAGAGGCAAAACTTCTCCGAGAGGTACGAGTGTAAGTGCTGGAATCGGAATTGGTGCACAGAGTAACCACTGCATGATACTCATACAATGAGTTTGCTAGATACTCCCGGTACACACGATAGACTGGGTCGTCACCGAGGGGGTACAGCTGATGCCACAAGTTACAAAGGAGATGCGGCGACGTGTACGGCATCAGCTGCAAGTGGCACGGATACGGTACTAGAGCCATCTACACTCACAACCATTAGCAGGTTAGCATAAAAATAAAACAAGCGCATACAATGCAACAACCAGCTACAAATACTACCGGCACTCAACTTAAACTTGTAACTAACGTCCAGTTAACACGTCGTAGTCTAGCATGGACTACAGTCAGCGCGGCTCTGATACCAAGCGTTGTGGTACCCCGGCTCAGAGCAACCGGTTTACCATGCATTGCCAGCCCAGAGACCATGTCTTCTGGCAACACACAACATCTTGGTACAGAAGACAGCCGCTTTATTAATGTTAGCGGATCATAGTTCATATTACAACAGGTGACGAGGCCAAGCGGCACACACGGTGCGGCTGAACAATATGTACATTATTTAGTGAACATAAAGGGGCCTCGCTCATAGCAACTACGCGGCAGCGGAACAACGTCGTAGTGGAACTCCATAGCACAGGGACACCGATGTGGACATGATCTAGACTCGGACAGCACTCCCTTCCAACGAGACTTACCTGAAAGCTGGCATGACACGCCAGGTCGGTACATTGAATGTACTTGCAAGCTCACAACAAACATAAACATAATGACAAACAACATCATGATATTTAACCAATTGATTTACTAATGCAGCATCATATCATACATGTTGTGATCATACTCTTGTGAAATAAGTCCCTCGTACTTGCTTACCAACGGTGATCGTTTTCGGATCACAAACGGACCAACCTCGTGGTCTTTGATCGGGTTACCTCGTAACCAAACGGCGATCTTTTCGGCGATCACAACCATGACCAACACTTGGTCGCCAACATCAAGATGATTTTCCCACCATCATCCTCTCAACAGTGCAAAGTTCATAACTTAGTGTGCAAAATTAATTAAACATTGACCCATGGTGTGACCTACTTTGGAGTGTGTCCGTGACCGTGGACTCGGCTATCGATAGATTGAATACACTCTGCAGACGTAGTGCACTGTACCCACACCACGGAAGCCATGGCCTCGCACTCCCATTCCGGTGGACCAATGGCGTTCCGATGAAACCCCACCATTGCCATGACACTCTCCCGGCCACTCCGACTCACTCCCCACTGGGCTAGTCCTGGGTGGCCCTGTGTCTACGAAAGACACCAGTGCCACCGTCGTGGCAAAACATAAATGGTCCAAATAGGGATAAGGTACCATAACAACAACGGGCACACAAGGTTATGTCTTCTTACCGGGCTAGGGTACCGCATGCCCATAACCTTCCCTCATTGGAGGCACCGACCAGAGGCATGACAACGGACCGAATAAAGGCCTTCCCATAAAGCCAAATGTGGTTGCACTGGGAAAAACTCGATTCAGTGGCACCATGACCTGGTCAACGCTATTTTCAAGTTGAGTTATTATCAGGTTCAACTTAAAGTGAATGTAACCGGTGCCATAATATGACATGAAATGCATCACTAACATATGCATCATATCTCAACGGAAATAACTGGGTCAACTATATCCACACTAAGCATAATCAACAACAACTCATAACACTCCTTTGGTTATGATTAATCCTCACTTTAAACAGAATCATTACTAGCAAATTTATTATTTTTCTAATCCAACAAAATACTCAAAATAATACTTATATCCACAACCATATTACTTCTTCATAACAAGTATTACTTCTAGTTACTTAACCAACTTAGTTAGCTTCAAACATCTGTAAATTAAGCATATCCATTTAAACAGACAACCAACAGAATATAAATAATATTCTAGTGATTTAAATGCATGGATTAATCCATTAATTCAAGTTGAAAAAAATCATAAATATTGTAATGGCACCATGAAAATGTTGTTCTGGCTTGCCTTAGTGCAGATGAGGGTCACAACCCTCCTGGCACTACAGGAATCAGCTACTTTGCCGTCTGCCAAGGAAGACAGCAAAGGCATGGAAGGAGGATGGCAAAGGCCTTTGCCGTCTGCCGCGGACGGCAAAAGGTGCAGGCAAAGAAAGGATCGGCAAAGACCTTCTTTGATGTCTGCTTCCTGACGCGGACGGCAAAGGAGCCTTTGCCATCAGTGGCGGACGACAAAGAAAGTAGACAGCAATAAACTCGTTGTTAGTCCATTAGGTGGCTAACGACAGTCTTTGCCATCCGTGGCTGACGGCAAAGAGCATCAGGCCTTTGCCGTCTGCCACTGTAGGCAAATTGACCAAATGGTCAGCTGCCAGAAAACACAGGTGGTTGCCACGTGGCTTCTTTGCCGTCCACGGCGGACGACAAAGAGCCCGTTGCCACCGCTGGCAGACGGGAAAGAGCCTGCATTGCCTCTTTTTCTTTTTTTTCTTATACTCAACCATTTTCACAACAAATAGATGATACATATATATTCTTCACATGGCAAGTTCACAACAAACATATGAGATATCCAACACATATAATTTCATCATAAATGTATAGTTCCATCAACCATACATAGCAAGTTCCACATACATCCATCCAACCATACATATTACAATAGTGTCATCAAAGCATACATGCATAGTTCATCGATACAAAAGAAACATAGTTCATCCAAACAAGCACTCCGTGTATGCAAGCTTCCGTGAAGCAAATGAATTCTGCAAAATGGGAAATAAGAAAGTTAGAAGAAGAAGAAGAAGAAGAAGATGAAGAAAATGAAGAAGAAGAAGAATATATGACATTTATCAGCTAATTTAGGTGAAATTGATCGTTTGTGAGCTAACATAGGTGAAATGGATCGTTTATGAGCTAACCTAGGTGAAATGGATCGCTTATGAGCTAACTTTGGTAAAATGCATCATTTTAGAGCTAATCTAGGTAAGATGGATCATTTTGGAGCTAACCTAGGTAAGATGGGTCATTTTAGAGCTAACTTGGGTAAAATGGATCATTTATGAGCTAAGTAAGGTAAAATGGGTCATTTTAGATCTAACTTAGGTAAAATGGATCATTCACAAGGCCTTATCTCAGGAGCAGATCTCGACTGGCGCGCCTTGATCTCCGGGAGAGTGCTAGGACAACGGATAAGTCCATATCCAATGGCTATCGAGCCATGGGTCCTCCCGCCACCAGCTACCATCACCAGCTCTGGATCAATGGGACCCTGGCTCGGGTTAAAGTACTCCCCTTTCATCGCCTTCCCTTCATCTCTATATTTCATGAGCTTGTCTTGGGAGGAGATGTTGGTGAAGTTGTTTGCATCATCGAGGTTAGATGGAGAGAATGCCTTGACTTTCTTGTAAGAGGCAGTATGGGCCATGGCATAGAGGTCGTACACCTCTGGCACCTTATCCGCCTTATTATAGCGTGCCTGAAAGAGAGAAACAACGTAAATTAGTAATTAAAGGGCTAAAGCTAGAATGATGAATGAATTGTATGAATCATGAAGCAAACCACATACCCAGTTCCGCCCGAACTGATATAAGTTGGAGCTGCCTTGATGGTGTGGAACACCTTCCATTTGGGCACGTTTGTCCTTGGCCGTGTTGTGGACGGCTAGCCATTCTTTTGAGCATCACTCATTGACCAACACCTCCCAACAATCCATCCGATCCGCACACCATCTCGGAGGCGCCTAAGTTAGCAAATAGAAACTTGAGCACTACGGCTATGAATTAATAAATGAAGGAAGTAAGTACAAGTCCTTAAGAATTACCTTCATGTATTGCTCCTTACTCAGGAACTTCTCGCGGCACGCCGGCTTGGGCTTCTTGATACCACACAAGGCGTAGTAGTCTCGAACAACCTGCACCCGAGCCTCATGCCGTAAGTTCTATAGTAGGCGCTTGCAGACGTTCTCGATAACATTTGCCGCCTCCTCCTCGTATCCCTCCTCAAACTTGTAGAATGTCTGCAATCAAATGAGACAATATTGATTAGTACAATTAATAACTAGCTAGTTGAAGATTTTTAATTGTGTAAAGGAGAAATTACCCAGAACTTTCTGATCACCACGTCTGCCTCGTGTTGCACAAGACACCGTCGACAATCTCACCCGGTGGGGCCGGGGCAGCCAAGTAGTACTCCCAGCTCTGCCCAAGCTCTGGAAGCCGACCCTCACCAGGCAATGTGACAAACCCCGAGAAGTTTTGCCGGCAAAGCACTCCAAGGACGGAGTTGGGCCGGCGGACCTTCTCATGGTGGTCCCAACCCCTGCAGCATGACAAGGATAACGCATTAGATATTTGAAGAAACGTGAATGCAGAAGGTACAAAAATATTAAATGCACTTACCTCTCCCCATCAGGAAAAATCAACCACCTCTGCTCGCGGGTCGCCGGCACAGACAGGAGCCGTATACAATCACGCTGGTAGACGGTGCCCCCCTCCTCCTCAGTATCAGTCGGCTCCCTGCCATCATCAGCATGGCCACTCGGCCCCTCAGGCTGATCCGGCCAGGTACCCCATCCAGACGTGTGCTCGTCCTGGGTTTCGTGGGCCCAACTATCATGGGCCGAAGGCCCATGGACCCAAGGCTCGTGGACCGGAGTCTGTGTAGCCTCCTCCTCGGATGTGTCCACCCTAGCAGTTACGTGCTCGGGTGAAACAGCTGGAGGTGGCGGCAAGGAAGGTACCCTAGCAGTCACGTGCTCGGGTGAAACAGCTGGGGGTGGCGGCAAGGAAGGCACCCTAGTAGTCACCCTACCTCCTCTCCCGCGACCACGTGCTCCAGCTCCTCTCTTCTTCCCTCCCTTTCCTCGTCCCCTGCTGGGCACCGCGGTTGATGAAGAAGGGCCCGGCGGTGTTGCCATACTGTCCAGCAACGCTCGTTGGATTTGTGCGTGTGGAATGGAAGACCTCCCACCACGCGCCGACGAAGAAGGGGCCTCGGAGCGCTCCGGACCAGCGCCCACCATGTTTCAACACATGCCATGACAAAGAGTAAACGAAATTAATACAACATAAAAAAATACCAACATGAATAATAATATATGATGTTTTTCATAACAAAATCAAAAAATATATATGGTGTCGGAGTGGCGTGTCGGGTTCGGGGTGCCATGTCGGGGTCGGGGTGCTGTTTCGGGGTCTGGGTGTCGGGGGTCGGGGTGTCAGGGTGTCGGGGTTGGGGTGTGGTGTCAGGGTGTCGGGGGTCAGGGGTCGGGGTCGGGGTGTCAGGGGGTCGGGGTGTCGGGGTCGGGGTCGGGATGTGGGTCGCGGCCGGGGTCGGGGCACGTGACAACCTTTTCTTCTTCTCTTCTTCTCCTCCTCCTCTTCCTCCCTCCTCCTCCTCCTCCTCTTCTTCTTCTTCTTCTTCTTCTTCTTCTTCTTCTTCTTTCTTCTTCTTCTTTTCTTTCTTCTTCTCCCTCCTCCTCTTCCTCCCTCCCCTCTTCTTAAAACTAAAACTAATCTAAAATAAACTAAACTAAAAATAAAAACTAAAAGTAAACTGAAACTAAAACTAAAACTAAAGTAAAACTATAACTAAAACTAGGGTTTAGGGTTTCCTCTTCCTCATCTTTTCTTTCTTCTTCTCCCTCCTCCTCTTCCTCCCTTCTCCCCTCTTCTTCTTCTTCTTCTCCTTCTACATATTCTAGCACTAAAACTATACTGAATCTAACACTAAATCTAACACTAAAACTAAACCAAATCTAACAGCAAAAAAAGGAAGAAAAAGGAAAAAAATAACTCACCGGATCGAGCGGCGGCGACGGGGGCGACGGTGACGCCGGGGCAGTGAGCAGCGGCGCCGAGCCGGCAGGGAGGCGGGGGCGATGGGGTCACGGTGGCGCTGGGTGGTGGGCGGGTGGAGGGGGCGCCGGGGTGGTGGGGGCACCGGGGCGGTCGGGCGGCGACGTGGTGGGGCACCGGGGCGGCGGGGTGGTGGGGCGACGAGGCGTCGGCGCGTGGGGGCGGCGCGGTGGTGGGTCGACGGGGCAAGCGGCGGTGGGTGGCGGGGGCGGCGGCGGGTAGTGGGGGCGGTGGCGGGCGTCATTGAGGAGAGAGGGAGGGAAACAGAGAGAAGGGGCGGGGTGGGGCTGGGCCGTTAGTTAGGAAGAATCTTTGCCGTCCGCCCACCCTTTGTCGTCCCTTTGTTTCCTCT
The DNA here is from genome assembly GCF_056163025.1 of Triticum urartu. NCBI lineage: Eukaryota > Viridiplantae > Streptophyta > Magnoliopsida > Poales > Poaceae > Triticum > Triticum urartu. The sequence continues at coordinate 448,543,281 of NC_141876.1, forward strand.
TTGTTGTCTGCTAGCAGACGGCAAAGAGGGGGCCGTTAAGTTTTCCTCAATTAACTCGTTTAGTGGGGCCAGCTCTCTCTTTGCTGTTAGCCAGCGGACAGCAAAGAACAGGCTGATGGCAAAGACCTTATTTGCCGTCTGCCAGTTCTTTGCCGTCCGTTTTCCTTAAGCTGACGGAAAAGACCTTCTTTGCTGTCCGCCAGCGGACGGCAAAGAACTGACAGACGGCAAATAAGCTAATTCCAGTAGTGTGGTGATCCTCAAGACAAGCTTCACTATCTGAAAGCAATTAAAAACACAAACAGAAAATCTAGGCAGCAGAGAAAATTCTCATTTTTGGTGAGCTGCTAGATTTCTTCACAAAGAACACAATGCAAAAAAGAATCAATTCATTTGGACTTATGGTTAAAAAGTCTTGGCTGTTTGAAGCTCTCTACAATTTGAATTTAAATAAACAGAACTGGGGGGGATGTCGAAGGCGTAAAACCTCACGGGCGCCACCACTCAAACCGCTTCGGGCGCGTACAGAGTGATGGACTAGCGGTTCCCGCTAGTCAGGTCAGAGGGAGGGGAGGAGGGAAACAGAGAGCGGCGTGGCTCCGCCGGAGCACACGCTGGCGAGGAGAGCTCCTTGGCCAGAACTAGAGGGAGGGATCGAAAGAGAAGACGGAGGTGCACCTGCCAGTACCAGTAGGTTAGGTACGGGTGGTCGGACGGCGTAGAAAATGGCCTCTCTAGCGGCGACAGAACGCAAAGGTCGTCGGAGTTGAAGACAACGGCGACTAGAGGTGACACCAGGGGCTCCAACTGGGCGGAACGGCACCACCGAGGCACGGCGGAGGCCCTGGAAGGGTGGCCCGAGCCTGGGAGGGACTGGAACCGCGGAGACGACCCAAGGAGATCGCCGGCGAGCTCGAGCTCGGGGACAGCGGCCCGCGGCCTGCCCGGCCGGGCTACGGCTTTCTACGAGATCGTGGACTGTGTGTGAGGAGTGGATGATGCTCGAGGAGGCTGGGGAGGGCTCTATTTATAGCCGAGCGACGAGGGGGGTTCGAGCTTCGCCAGAGGACACTTGGACATGGCGCCCGTTGACGAACGGCATCAGCGAGCGAGGGGGAAGGTGATGCAGCTCACGCGGGCACTGTGGGCGAGTGGAGACGAGCACATGGGCGAGGGGGTGGCGACGAACACAGTGCACATCGCACTATTGCGTTTGCCGGATCGCGCCTGTGCTCGCTTTGGCAAGCTCCGGTGTCGACGAGTGCCACGAGGGAGTTAAGAGGGTCGGGACGATGATCGTGGCGCGGTTTGGCAATCGGGGAAGCGAGCACGCGCGCAACAGAGCGCTCGGCGCCACTCAGAGCGCGGCGACATGCAGGTTGGCACCGTGCACACGCGTGGTCATCGCGTGAACTCTGACATCAGGCTGACCTAAGCCTAAAATTCATGTTTGGCGTGTAGTTCGTGGTAGATTGAGTGGTTACCACGCTTTGGTTTGAGCTCAGACGCAGTAGAATGGATTTCAACTCCCTGGTAAGTTTCTGGTCAGTAACTTTGAGAGCTTACTGTGGTCAAACTACTGAGAGTTGGGAGCTGGGCTTTGGAGGTTAGCGATCATCTACTAAGGTGATGCTGCGCAAGAAAAATCATCCATAATGGAGCAAGTAAAATGGTAGTTGCTGTAGAAACCACCATTTCTGTCCAGAACATAAAATATTTTCTGTAGCAAAAATATTTCAAAAAGTCATGAAATATTTTTCCTCAGGAAGGTGCCCTAGGGTTCAAAGAATCTTTGGGAATTTTCTCAAATTTTTGCGGGCAAGAAAAATTGGGGTTGCTTTGGAGCACATTGAGCTAGCTACGGAGAGAGGGAAATGAATATTTTTCATTTAAGAAAAATATTCATAATATTATTTTGTGGTGAACCAGAGAGGAAATGATAGTTAGGGAGGGAAATGAGGCACTTGGGTGAAATTCAAGGGGTACCCAAGTGTTTAAGTCCACTTGAAAAGATTCGAAACTCGAAATTTCAAAATCAAACCAAATGAAAATCAGGCAAACAGAAGAGGGCAAAAACCATGCTGTCATAAATACTCCTATCCTCAAATAGAATCACTAAACAAGCAAACATATGCAAACAATGCAAACATAACAGCAATCTGCCAAAACAATACAGTCTGTAAAGAATGCAAGATTATCAATACTTCTTAAACTCCAAAAATTATGAAAATTTACCACGCTGTCGAAAATTTATCAGAGCTTATTTTGCAAAAAGTTTCAACATTTTATAACTTTCTGACTTTTCTAGAGAATTTTTGCAACAGCAATAAACTTTCTGTTTTGAAACAGCAACATGTAGACTTGCAAAACAAGCATGGAAAAGGCTATCCTTGGCATTTTTATTGAGATCCTCGTCACCCTGTGAGAGAGCGATCACCGGTTGTATCTGGCACCTGGAAGGGTGCGTTTTATTAAGTATCCGGTTCTAGTTGTCATAAGGTCAAGGTACAACTCCGGGTCGTCCTTTTACCGAGGGACACGGCTATTCAAATAGATAAACTTCCCGGCAGGGATGCACCACATTTCCCAACACGCTCGATCCCCTTTGTCCAGACACACTTTCCTGGGTCATGCCTGGCCTCGAAAGATCAACACGTCGCAGCCCCACCTAGGCACAACAGAGAGGTCAGCACGCCGGTCTAAATCCTATGGCGCAGGGGTCCGGGCCCATCGCCCATTGCACACCTGCACGTTGCGTGGGCGGCCAGAAACAGACCTAGCCTCCCTAATACAAGAGCAGGCATTCTAGTCCAATCTGGCATGCGCCGCTCAGTCGGTGACGTCACGAAGGCTTTGGCTGATACCACGACGTCGAGTGCCCGTAACTGTTCCCGCATAGTTGGTTAGTGCGTATAGGCCAATGGCCAGACTCAGATCAAATACCCAAATCTCGTTAAGCGTGTTATTTTGAAATAACCACGGACGCCGACCAGGGCCAAGCCCACCTCTCTCCTAGGTCGTCTCAACCTACCATGTTGCTCCGCCATAAAGATCCACTCAGAGGGCCGTCGGGACAAACGTCCTTTCGGACCCAATCCGTGAATCACTTGCGGGTACTCTACGAGCCGACCCGACTTTAGTCACCACAAGTATCATATAAAATGTATATATGTATATACCTGTGATCCCGAGTGATCACGGCCCGATAGTATAGCATGGCAGACGGACAAGAACATAGGTCCACTGATGGTAACTAGCATCCTATACTTGGCATTTAGGATTGCAGGTAAGGTATCAATAACTATAGCAGCAATGATAGGCTATGCATCAGGATAGGGTTAACGGAAAGCAGTAACATGCTACACTACACTAATGCAAGCAGTATAGAGAAGAGTAGGCAATACCTGGTGATCAAGGGGGGGCTTGCCTGGTTGCTCCGGCAAGTAGGGGTCGTCAACAACGTAGTCGGACGGGGCACCAGCAGCGCTGTCAGTCTCATAGTCTACTGGAGAGAAGAGGGGGAAGAAACAATGAATACAATGCAAACAGATGCATAATGATGCATAACATGACAAGTAGCGGTGGCAAGTGTGCCCTAACGCGGTATGAGGTGATACCGGTGAAGGGGGGAAACACCCGGGAAAATATCTCCGGTGTTTCGCGTTTTCGGACAGATGAATCGGAGGACGAAAGTTGCGTGTTCGCGATGCTACGGATGCGTGGCGGATGAACGGGCTGCGTATCCGGATTCGTCTCGTCGTTCTGAGCAACTTTCATGTACAAAGTTTTTCCATCCGAGCTATGGTTTATTTTATATTAATTTTAGAAAATTTAAGACATTTTTAGGATTTATTTAATTATTTTAATTCCACATTATCCAGAACAGAGCGTGCTGACGCCAGCATGACGTCAGCAGTCAACAAGGGTGTTGACTGGTTAAACTGACGTGTGGGTCCCGTTCGTCATAGGTAGAATAACCCAATTAACATATTAATCAGTTTAATTAGTTAATTAGGTACCTAATGTTTAATTAGTTTCATTAAATAGGATTAATTAACTTAATTAATTTAATTTAATTAATTAATTAACATTTTTATTTACTTATTATTTATTTATTTACTTTTAATTTCTTTTTTAATCGTTCTCAGGGGGTGTGGGTCCCCCATGTCATTGGCCCATGGGGCCAAACGGGCGCGGGCGACGGGCGTTGGGCGCCAGCCCGAGACGGCACTCGCCTAGATCGACAGAGGGGTCGGCCATAGGCGCAGCGAGGCCAACCGCCAGAGGCGGTAGTGGCAAGGTCACGGCGGGGCGGCGCCGGGGTGCGGGGTAGCAACAGGCTGGGCCGGCGCGGACGAGCAGTGGCGGCGGAAGCAGGACGACGCTAGGTGGGCGACGGCGCGAGGTGCAGGGGCGTCGGGGGCAGGCACGCGCGGCGCAGGGCGCGCGCGGCCATTGCAGCAGGCGCGAGCGGGAGGAGGCCGCGGTGGCGCGGCCGGGTGAGGACGGCGCCGGAGCAGCGGGCAGCCACGCGGGGAGGCCGGAGCGGTGCGATGGACGCCGAGGAGGGAGGTCGGGCATGGCGAGCAGGGGGCTAAGGCGACGGCGGCCTCGCTTGGCACCGACAGGGCGAGGCGGGGCTCGGGCACGTGTGGCAGGGGGAGGCCACGGTGGAGCGGGAGCATGCGGTGTCACACGCGAGCGAGAAGGGGGTTGTGGGCGCGGGGGCCGGTGAGCAGCGGGCGCGGTGAGCGCGCACGCGTGAGCGGCGGTGACCGCGGGGAAAGGAGGAAGGGGGGCCTCACGGGATGGTGTAGGGACGGGCAGCGATTGTCGAGGGGCAGGAAGGTGACGACGCGACGGAGAGGAGGCAGACCGACGACGTAGAGGACGACGGGGAGGCAACACGGCGTCGGGGCAACGGCGTTCGGCGGCGCCGAGCGGTCGTTCCCCCAATCCAGATTTGGATCGGGGAGGAGGAGGAGAACATGGGGGCGCAAGTGGGGGGGAGTGGGTGCTGGGTTAGGGTTACGGGGGGGATATGGGGAATGGGGGAGCGGGTGAGTGGACGGTTGTGCCGGCCTAGTGGGTCGTGGCCCAGTTGGGCCGGAGCCCAGTGGGGGGTTGCTTTCTCTTTTATTTTCTTTTAGTTTTTGTTTTTGTTTTTGTTTTTTTCTGTTTAAAATTATTTTAAAATATTTAGGCATTTTCTAAAAATGAGTTCTCTTCACTATAATTACCTATGTAATATTAGGCACTACCCGAACATTTTTATTTCAACGTTTGTAAACTTCTATCATTTGCCATATTTTTAAATATGAATTTTAAACGGGTTTTGAACTAACGAGAGATTAGCAACAATAACAAAGGTGACGTGGCATCATTAGCAGAGTTTTACTGTCGCTTAATTATCCGGGCATTACACTCCTCGGCGGCGATCTTGGCGGCCTCGGCCTCAGCGTCCCTGGCGACCTCCTCAATGACGATGTCAATGTCCTCCCGGTCCACCGGGGAAGGGTCTGGATACCGTGGAGGGGAATGAGGCAATTCCAAGACCAAGGTTTGAAAAGAGAAAGCAAGAACAGGGACATAGGGCAATTAACTTACCCGCGCCGGGCTGGGAAGAAGTGGCTCCCTCCTCGCCGATATTTGGTGCCGGGACTGAGCCATCGGCGCCCGGGATCACCTCCTCCTCCTCCTCCGTGCGCATGGGCTCGGTACATGGCACCCTTGCCAGGGACGCCCCTTCGGGCGGCGTGGTCGATGGGGGCGGCGTGTTGTGGGTGGCCCTCAGCGGCTCCTCCCGCTGCCGTCCTCCTCCTGCAACCATGGCAAGGTCAGTGCCAAGGGATCGTACCCCAACACATGTTGATGGGGAGCGAGTGGTGAGCTCACGCTAGGGACTGCACCGAGGGCTGCTATATGGGCTGATCTCCACCACCGGCGGCGTACTCGAGGTGCCCGTCGGGGGCAGGCCGCCCGTCGAGGCCCTGGCCCTCTTCGCCACCCTCTAGGCCAGCGTCTCTGTGTCCCTGCAAAGAGTAAAAACAAGTCAACAAAACCGGCGCAGTCTGAGGGAACGGAGATGATGAAAGGCCAGATGCTTACTCATCCTCCACCTCCTCTTCCGCCGCCTTCCACTTCCTCCTTGGGCTGAGAGACCCTAGATCTAAGGTGACCTGTGTATCGACGTCTGCAGGAGGAGGGGAAGGGGATGGAGTCCAGCGACGCTTGGACGAAGAAGAGGTGGTCGCTTTCTTCTTCACCACCTCGGCCTCCACCACCTTCCTTGCTGCCACGGCCCTCGTCAGGCGCACGGACTCCTCCTGGGCCTCTTGCCACTGCACTATCCTGCCGGGCCGGACTGGCTCACTAGAGCTGGCTCGCTGGAGGACATGCTTTCTCCCCGTTGCCGGAGGGTCGTCAGCCCCGGCCTCTCCCTTGGTCGACTCCTCGACCACGTCTTTGATGAGAGGGGCCTCGGTGCCAGCATTGCTGGCCTCCCCAGTAGACTCTGCCCATCCGGCAAGCTGCTCCTCCTCCGCGGCCACCTCGTCCTGGTTCTCCACGTGGCCGACGCTGCTAGCTTCCCTGGCAAGCGCCATCTCCACCGCCCTAGCGACGATGTAGTCTAGCTCCTCCCTAGTGGTGTCCTTGATAAGAAGTGGCTCATCGCGGACATACCTCTCCGATAGTTGTGAAAGAACTCCTGCACCCGCTCCTCCTCCGGCTCTGCCCACCTTGGGTCAAGGCCATGCGTGTTGAAGTCCAACATCATGGCGATGATGTCGGCTTGGCAAGAATTGTTTCTCAGTGGGACCACTCCCACCGGCAACCCGAACAGAGGCCCCTTGACTACCTTGCTGGCCTTTGCGGCCTTGCCGGCTCTCTCAGCCCTGCCGTCGTCACCCACATCGAGCTGGAAAAGCCACTGACAAAAATGAGCGTGTCCATCACCGTGAAGTTGTGCTGCAAGCCGGGGCGAAGCCTCATGACATCGGCGCGTTCTTGAAGAGCCAGGCCGACCCCCCCTTGTTACGTAGTGGGGCGATGCGGCGGCGGATGAAATCGGCCCCAATCATCTCAAGGGTGAGCCCGGCCATAGTGAGCCGATGGATCCTAGTGGTAGAAATATCATGCTTCTTGTCATTGACGTCGGCGTCGCTCCAATCCTTGCAGTGGACTGGTGGGCTCTGATGAACATGACAGAACTCCTATGGATCCTCCTCCTCGATCCATAGCCACCGGCCCCGCCACTCTTCCCACCTCTCCTTCTAGGCACCCTCTGGATACGTGCCTTTCTCCTGGGTCTGTGGGATCCATGTGACGCAGCCGGAGATGGCACCCCCCGCCTGGATATGGGAAAGAAATAGTGGCGGAAAAGCGCCATGCTGGGAAGAATTTGGCAAAGCCCTCGCAGAGGTTGGCGAAGAGGGACATACACGCCACGGCATTCAGCGTGAAATCAAGAAGATGGAAGCCAAAGATGTGCATGTTATCATTGAAAAAGTCGGAGAAAGGGGGGCAAAGCCCGCAGGAGAAGTAGTCAACGAAGAAAGGATACCGATTCGGGCCGGCCTTGGCAAAATCGGCGGGGATGATGTGCGTAGCCGGATGCCCCGTCGCATTCACCCCCCCCCCCATAGAGGCTTGAAGTAGTCCCTGAGGTGGTCTGCACCAACCATCGATGGGAAGAAGGCAAGCTGCATCCGAAGCGCCACCAACTCGCTCTCCGACATCTCCTTCTCCTCCGCGTCCTTGGCCACTCCCTTGCCCTTACTGGTTTTGGGTGCCATGGCGGCCGGGAAAGAGGTGAAGAATCTGGAGCAGCTAGATATTGGGGCAATAGGGGGCATGGCAGCGGCAAATGGAGGCGGGGGTTTGGGCTTTTTCGCTTGAGGAAGAAGGAGGGGGGACGGCGGTTCCGAAATTGGAGAGATGCGTAGGGTAAATGAGCAGCACGCCCGCAGTTTCCCCTTTTTCTTAAGTGGAAAGCGCGAGCTGCCTCTTTACTACGATGTGATGCATGAGGGCAGCAACCGCCCCACACATGACCCCCACGTCACACATGACCGCCATGTCACACATTTAACACGGGTCATGGGGAAGTGCAGCGGGCGAGGAAGTTAGAGCAGTAAAACACTGCCCCGCATGCCCGTGCGCCGTTTTGGGCCTAGCCCAACAATGCGCCGTGCTTATGTATGGCCCATGCCCGGGGGCTCCTGTCGGTGCACAAAAGTAAGGGCTCTCTTTTCTACCCCTTTACTTGTGCGTGGATAGTTAGAGCGGCGCCTACGGCCATACCTAGCGGGGCAGAGGAAGCAAAAGCACAAGGCAACCAGAACAATGCCTAGACTAGAAGACACAAAGAGCAAGAGGGCGAGGTGGACTCCCCCGGCAAGACCCTTGCCAGGGCGGCCTCCGCAGCCCTGGTAGGAGCCTTGCCGGGGCAACTTGCCCAATGCCAACAGAGTGCACTACCCTTGAGCCCAAGGGTTCCAACACCATCAACCACATTGGAACCAAGCCTCGGGAGGCACCTCCATGGTGGCATGCAGATCTTCGAGAAGATCATAGGCGCACAAGATCGGATGACGACCAGAAGACGATGATCCTCGGCAAGATCCTTGCCGAGGAAATCCATGATCTTGCTGGGGAAGACCGCGATGCCACGGCAAGACCCTTGTCGGGGGCCCGGCAAGACCCTTGCCGAGGACACCTGCGGGGCCACAGCCAGGCCCATGCCTGCCAAGACCGCACTGCCGTTCCCATGCAGCTGCCAGCCTAACCAGCTAGGCAGGCACCTGCATGGCGACGCGCAGCCTCCAGGCCAACTCAGCAAGAACCTATGTGGTGGCATGCAGATCTTTGTGAAGACCCTACCACCACGCCATCTCAGCAGCCTGCCAGCTTACCTGGCGCTGCATGCCTCGTTGGCCCGGACGCGCGGCGGAGCGAGACGGAACGACAACGGATGGGACGGGCCTCGTTACCGTCCCCAATAAAGCAACGGGACACCTAAGAAGTGCATTTAATGCGCCTTGTCCCATAATGACAGGCGATAAGCTTGTAAACTATTTACCTTTCCACCTCCTGTGTGCCACTGTGGCGACCCCTTTTGACTATAAAAGGAGGCCCGAGGCGTACTGGAGAAGGATTCGGATCTTTTGGACTACGCACGCACCGCAGCTAGTTCGGAAGCTCAAGAACACTCAAATATACACCAAAGCAGGACTAGGGTATTACGCATCCTTGTGGCCCGAACCTGGGTAAACGATCTTTGTGCTGGCTACTAGACCCGCTCTTTGCACAACTCCGCGCCCGCCAACCGTAGAAGCGATCCCAGTGATCCCATAGGTGTCGTTCCCACCGACACTTTGGTACTATCAAAGACAAGATACATAATTATTTCCACACAATGCCTACTATAGCATATATTTTCCACAATTTATATTGAGCAATATAAGCCATAGAAACTAGGAAACAAGAAAACTATGCATTGAAAACAGAATCTCAGCCTCTCCTACTGTCCTTCCCCTAAAAAAACAGAACAGTCTGTAGTAATCCGTACTCCAACCATACTTAGGCTACACCAAAAATTCTGAAAAATTACGACAGCCTGGGCAATTTGTCTATTAATATTCTACAAAAAGATTCAGCATTTTATCACGCTTCTGTTAAAAATGAGAATTGTTTTTCTGAGCACAAAAGTTTCTGTTTTTTCGGCAAGATCAAATCAACTATCATCGTAATCCATCCCAAAGGTCTTGCTTGGCACTTTATTGAAACATAAGCTATAAAACATGATTAATAATGTAGCATAATCATGTGAACACACAAAAACAGTAGGTAAAAGTGTTGGGTTGTCTCCGAACAAGCGCTTTTCTTTAATGCCTTTTTAGCTAGGCATGATTATTTCAATGATGCTCGCATAAAAGATAAGATTTGAAACACAACAGGAGCATCATGAAACATATGGCAAGCACATTTAAGCCTAACCCACTTCCTATGCATGGGGATTTTGTGAGCAAACAATATATGGGAACAAGAATCTACTAGCATAGGAAGGCAAAACAAGTGCAACTTCAAAACATTCAATGCATAGAGAGGAAACTTGATATTATTGCAATTCCTACAAGCATAAGTTCCTCCCTCATAATAATTTTCTGTAGCATCATGAAGAAATTCAATAATATAACCATCACATAAAGCATTATTTTCATGACACAAAAGCATAGAAAACTTATTACTCTCCACATAAGCAATTTTTTCTCAACAATAGTAGTGGGAGGAAACTCAACAAAATAACTATCATGAGAGTGAAAATTAAAATCATGATGACAAGTTTCATGGTTATCATTATTCTTTATAGAATACATGTCATCACCATAATCATCATAGATAGAAACTTTGTCATAGTCAATTGAAGCCTCATCCAAATTGGTGGATTCATCACTAAATAAGGTCATGACCTCTCCAAATCCACTCTCATCATTATAATCATCATAAATAGGAGGCATGCAATCATTCTAACAAATTTGCACATCAAATCTTGGGTGACTAAAAATATCATCTTCATCAAACATAGCATCCCCATGCTTATGGCTTTGCATATCATTAGCATCATGGATATTCAAAGAATTCATAATAACAACATTGCAATCATGCTCATAATTTACACCAAACATTATATTGAATTCTTCTTCTATCAATTGTGCACAATTTTCCTTTCCATCATTTTCACGAAAGACATTATAAAGATGAATAATATGATGCAACCTTAATTCCATTTTTTGTAGTTTCTTTTATAAACCAAACTAGTGATAAACAAGAAACTAAATGATTCGATTGCAAGATCTAAAGATATACCTTCAAATACTCACCTCCCCGGCAACGGCGCCAGAAAAGAGCTTCGTTGACGGGGTGTGAGTGCCGCTTACCTAGCCTCCCCAGCAATGGCGCCAGAAAAGAGCTTGATGTTTACTACGCAACTTTATTCTTGTACACATTTTGGGCCTCCAAGCGCACTGTTTTGTAGGACAGTAGCAATTTTCCCTCAAGTGGATGACCTAAGATTTATCAAGCCGAGGGAGGCATAGGATGAAGATGGTCTCTCTCAAACAATCCTGCAACCAAATAATAAAAAGTCTCTTGTGTCCCCAACACACCAAATACAATGGTAATTTGTATAGGTGCACTAGTTCGGCGAAGAGATGGTGATACAAGTGTATATGGATAGTTGATATTGATTTTTTAATAAGAATAATAAAAAACAACAAGGTGGTAATTGATAAAACAGAGCACAAGTACTGCAATGCTTGAAAATGAGGCCTATGGTCCGTACTTTCGCTAGTGCAATCTCTCAACAATGCTAGTATAATTCGATCATATAACCATCCCTCAATGTGCGATGAAGAATCACTCCAAAGTTCCTATCTAGCTGGGAACGTTAGAAGAAATTGTTTGTAGCTATTCTTTTCGATCGATCTATCCAAGAGTTCGTACTAAAATAACACCAAGTTATTCTTTCCGATCGGTCCATCAAGAGTTCGTACTAAAATAACACTAATTTATTCTTTCCAATCGATCTATCAAGAGTTCGTACTAAAATAACACCAAAGCAAATTCAGATTCATAATACTCAATCCAACACAAAGAACCTCAAAGAGTGCCCCAAGATTTCTACCAGAGAAACAAAAGACGAGAATGTGCATCAACCCCTATGCATAGATTACCCCAATGTCACCTTGGGAATCCGCGAGTTGATTGCCAAAACATATCTCATGTGAATCAATATAATACCCCATTGTCACCACGGGTATTCATATGCAAGACATATATCAAGTGTTCTCAAATCCATAAAAGTATTCAGTCCGATAAGAACGAAATCTCAAAGGGAAAACTCAATTCATCACAACAAGATAGAGAGGGGAAAACACCATGTGATCCAACTATATTAACAAATCTGTGAAACATCAAGATCGTGACATCTCAAGAAAGAGAGAGAGAGATTAAACGCATAGCTACTGGTACAAACCCTCAGCTCCGAGGGTGGACTACTCCCTCCTCATCACGGTGGCCACCGGGATGATGAAGATGGCCACCGGTGATGATTTCCCCCTCTGGCAAAGTGCTGGAACGGGGTCTAGATTGGTTTCTCATGGCTACAGAGTCTAGCGGCGGCGGAACATCTGATCTAGGGTTAGCCCTAGGGTTTTTGGAATATTTGGGATTTTATAAGGCAAAGAGGGGGTGCGGGAGGCCACCAAGGTGGGCGCAACCCACCTGGGCGCGCCTGGTGGGTTGTGCCCCCCTCGGGGCACCCCCCAGGTGCTTCTCTGGCCCATTGGTGGTCTTCTGGTCCATAAAAAATCCACAAAATGTTTCACGGTGTTTGGACTCTGTTTGATATTAATTTCCTGCGATGTAAAAAACAAACGAAAAACAACAACTGGCACTAGGCATTGGGTCAATAGGTTAGTCCCAAAAATGATATAAAGTTGCTATAAAATGATTGTAAAACATCCAAGAATGATAATATAACAGCATGGAACAATCAAAAATTATAGATACGTTGGAGACGTATGACTCCACTATATACAATGGAGCCTGCCTGCCGGGGTTTGTCTCTCGTCACACTATCTCACACAAGGCGGTGACCTCTCTCTCTCACCATTGGTCACTGATTCAATCGCGTCCCGTCCGCCGGCAAAAAGGGAGAATGTGCATCATTCCTCCGTTCGACGGTGTCGAGGTAGCACGTCCCGATCTGCGGTACCCACCGTTCTCTCTGACGAAGCTCGGGCGTGGTAGGGCCTTCACCACTTGCTCGCTGCCGCAGTATGGGCAAATCTCGGCCGCAAGCGCCCTCCTAGTTATATCCCAATGACCCTCAGGTACAGCTTCCTCCGGCCTTGCTCCACTTCCCATCTTCCCACGTTGCTACATGTGGAAAATCCTGCATGTGGATCTTCCCTATTTCTTTGCCCAAAACGTTGCTCGGCCGATGTACTTTCCATGTTGCAATCTTGTCGTCACACCGTTTTACATAAACAACGGTGCTGCTATCTTCCCTTAGGACAAGGAATGTGCTTCTTTTTTGGTCGGCGTATGTCTCATCAACTGTTACTGGCCAGTAATTGTTTCCTTTCTACCTCTTTTTTGCAAACGGGGCTATCCATTTCAATTTGTTGCTATCGTGACCTTTTGGTGAACTGCACAAATCCCTTTTTTTTCTTAAAAGTATCTTGTGCAGTTCTACTACAATGTCACATGGACAACGTCTCTACATTTCAGTGAGAATGCACAAAGGGAGATTGGTTTTGCTATCCTCCTCATCTAACTCCGAGCCTAATCTTCTCCAACAAGTGGTTAGTTTTATGATATTTTGCAAAGGTGACCGGCTTCTACTTGTGTGTGTATGTTTCATCAACCACTACTGGTGCTACTATTAATATAACGAAACAACTTTGGAGGCAAGAGGACACGTGAAACCGAAGTTCAAAGCTTCATAGCATTACAACACAATTTCATTATGCTGGAAAATTATGTGTACACATAAACATATCCCGGAAGCTTGATAGCAGTGCCACAAATCATTCAAACTTCCTTTCACCCACATGTGGGATAGCCAAAATCCGGGTGAACGTGCCATGCACCAATATTGAGTGCACAACCACTGGCGAGACTCACCCTGCTCATTGCGCCGTTGTAATAATGACTAATGAGCGGTCAAATCACAGAGCCCCACCTTTCCCGCGGTACTAGTAAAAGTTGCTCAGGCGAAGCAACCATCATTTCACTCTTCGTTGAATGCGCTCGTACTCCAATATTCCAAGAGTAAGTTGCTTGGACGAAGCAACCATATGTAGACGGTGCCAATGGTTGGTGAGATTTGTTAATTGAGCCCTGTATAAGGGCTTTTTTGATTCAAAGGATTCTTAAAGGAATTTTGGAGGATTCTAATCCTTAGGAATTTTTCCTATGTGCTTCGTTTGATTCGTAGGATTGTAAACCGGAAAGGGGGGTTGAGAGAGGAAGGTTAACCATGCGCGGTGGCTTTTTAGAGCTCAAGGACAAATGACGCACGAAATTCGGATTCCCCTACAATCTTGGTCCTTTACTATTGCACACGCTTCATTTCCCTCGCCTCTGGAATCTATGTGTGCTCACTCGACCGGGGTTGCATTGTGATTGCCCGGAACCCCAGGCATGCAGATCGCGCGTGTGCACCATAGGATGCACCGCGATCAAACGACAATCCACATCCTTCTCATCACACCCGTGTAGCTGTAGCTGGGTTTTTGATGTACTCCCTCCATATTTATTTACTCTGCATATTAGCTTTGGCCAAAGTCAAACTTTGGAAACTTTGACAAAGTTTTTATAGAAAAAATATTATCATATATAATAAAAAATGAATATGATTAGATTCATCATTGCATACACTTTCCCATCATATAGATACGCTATTGTAAACGTTCATATTTTTTCTATAAACTTGGTCAAACTTTATCAAGTTTGAGTTCAGTCAAATCTAATATGCAGAGTAAATAAAAACGGAGGGAGTATCTGGGCTAATAAATGTCCAGAGAATGCATGGAAAAGTGCCAAATTTGAGCAAGGTGCTTCCTCCATCGAGGTGCATAAGTCACCTAACGAGAAACTGGACCCACTCACGGCACGCCTGTCGTGTTTGGTCCACCGGTCAGAGCGCTTCCTATTGTCATATCACTGTTATTTTTAGATTTATAACATGTGGGAACGAGTGTGAGCAAACCGACCTCAATTGATGGCAAAATCGCCTAGCATATGCACTTTGAGAGAGACGAGGAGCAAGAAGTGATACAGTTGGTCGTGTCGTGCAAGAAAATGGCTGGTCTCATGTTTAAAACTTGTTGTACTATAGTAGAGGTAGATGTATTGTAGTGTAGACGTAGATGCAGATGTAGATGTACATGTAGAGATGTAGAGTAAGTGAGAATCACCAACGGTCACCAACGTAGGCTGAGTACGTGCACGAATCACTCGCAAAAAAGGAGTATGTTCATGAAGAGAAAAATTGCATGCATGGAGGCACATACTCTGTGCCTCATTCACTAACACGCACGCGCAGGTACACGGTGGAGCTCATTTCTGGATGAAGAGGCAGCTCACGTGATAATTTGACGCGTGTAGTAGTTGTTCACTTAGTGGAGGGTCGGGAACCACACATGAACGAATGAAAGTTCGACCATGATGCAGTGGCGTTTTTTTTCAATGGCACATAAACAGTTTTTTTTCTTGAATGACACGTGAATCGTGCACGTACTCAATGACAGAGCACGGGATGGGACGGTAGCCATGGACATGGTTGGGCCTTTTTGGAGACTGCTACACTAGTACTTTGATGTACGTTTTAAAAAATACTACTACTTTGATGGGTCCAGTCAACTCACAGAATGATGAGAAGCTTGCTTACTACGCCCTCCACATCGCCCACACTTATTGTACTAGCAGTTGGAGTATGGGAGCACCTGATATTTCCCCGTCTGGACCGATCCCAAGCTGGCTTCTCACCTTCTTGGTCCACCAAAAACCCCTCCCCCCTCTCGCGGGCGCTTCCCGCCCGACACCAGCTCAGCCCGCCGCTCCAAATTGATGGCAAGTCGAGGAGACACGACCTCTCACTGCATCCGCCGTTGAAGCGGCACACCGGCCGAGGGCGTCTCCCGCTGCACGCCCGACATTTTAGACTACTCACAATGGAGAGTAACTTTAGAGCAAGTACAATAAGGTGACATAAGCAGGCTATAAGGATTAAACTATAGTATTTATGCTTAGTTGAAGGAGAGAGAAGAGGAGAGAGAAGAGAAGTGGACTGTAAACTTGTAGCCGGTTGTAGCACGAGCTCCAACATACTTTGTGAGACAAAATGTGGGGCCATGTATTAATAATATAGTATACTAAAGGGACTAATTATTGTACTAGTAGGCTATTAGGTTGGCTCTAGATGATGTGTCAACTTCATATAGCCGGATGTTGGTTGTACTATTAACCATGCTCTTAGAGCATGGTGTGGTGTGAGTGGGACTAAAGTTTAGTCCCATACTGCTAGGTGAGTGTGAGTTGCACCACTTTATAATGTGATCTATTCTAGCATTTGCATGAGCATGGTAATAGGAAACCTACTCGCGCACTCTTCGGGAATGAGCCTATCCAAGGACAAAAGCTATGTATGTGGTCTATATTTTTGTTGGTCGGAAAATTTATTAAGTCATTATAACGGACGCCTTAATTACTCAGCCGTTTCCGATTCTTTTGGATAGTGAGGCTATTATTGACTTGGACATGGGGTTTGGGCCAAAGGCCTACTATTATACTTGCTCTTACCCTAGCCGTTGCTATATCGTATGGTTTCGCACCTTTCCATATCATAGTGCCACCACGCAAGTCTTCTCAATCCCTCCTTCCGGCGTGCACCGCTGGAAGGGACAGCAGTCCTCAGGAACCCCTCCTTTCATGATCCTGTACGGGAGAGAGGAGGTCAGGTTTTTGGGGAGCACACTCGTGCGACTGCTGCTAGCGATGACTTCCTCAATGACAACCTTCTTCCTTTACCTCGGTAACCTCTTTATCAACGACATGAGTGACAACATCAACCACGGTGATTTTGCTCCCACTGCACAGTAGGTGATTATGTCCTCCTGGTTTAGTCCGCATCATTACTTTGATCTATGCAATTGTCATGCTGATCTATTTACTGTTGATTCAGATTAAATCTCATAGTAAATTACTCATATATTCAACAATCCAATCCAAAAACCTGATTATAGGCAATTTACTCCGAGTGGTTTTGCTGCGCTTTTGAAGCCACCTACCTTTAAGGGGGTGCAATACAAAAGGTGGCGCACGAGAGCAGTATACTAGTTTCAGATCATGTACTACTATGACGCCACTAAAGGCAAGCCTGAGGGCAATCTTAATATTGCACAGCAAGAAGCTTTTGAGAACATAGATACCCTCTTCAAAGCCGCCCTTCTGAGTGTTCTTGACAATTCCATTGTGGATTCATATATGTCATTTGACAACGGCAAAGACATGTCGGCTGTGCTCGAGGCCATGTTTGGGGCCTCGGGCGCTGGCAGTGAGTTGTACGTCATGGAGCAATTATGTGATTACAAGATGACTGATGAGTGCTCTATTGTTCAGCAGGCTCATGAGATACAATCACTCGCTAAGGAACTTGAGTACTTTAATTGTGTGTTTCCAGACAAATTTGTTGTTGGGACCATCATTGCCAAGCTTCCACCTTCGTGGAACAATTTTGCTACTTCTCTGAAAAAAAGAGACATGACTTTTCCTTTTTTCAGATCTCATTAGCACTCTTGATTTTGAGGAGAAGGAGAGAGCAATAGAAACACGTGCTCGAGTCGCTGAGGGAGCTTCTAGTGACCACATGGTACACGAGAAGAACTTCCTACCCAACAAGCCCAAAAACAACAAGAACAAATCTCAGGGGAAAGGCAAGTTTGATGCAAAGAACCAGCTGTCACATTCTACCAACTTCAAGAGGAATTCTCATAAGAAGGGGAAGGGACACAAACCTCAATTTTGGTAGCACCGCACAAAATTATATGGCTGCATCTACCTGCTGTCAGCTAACTTCATGGTGCTCCGGGTATTCCTACACTCGTAACTAGGTACAATGACCACCGCAAGATGAAATAAGCTTATTCGTATGTTGACTTGCTGATTGCAGTGCGGGATGATCTTGTCATGTCTGGAGGAGCAAACAAGCAGTGCAGCTGCAAGGTCAACGCAAGATAAAAGAGTCTCGAGTCATATACAGCCTGGCCGGCGAGTAGGGTTCGTGCAAACAACGGTGCATAATTTTAGTGGAACTGCATAAAAAATATATCGGGGTGTGTCACAAATTTTCTACATCCACACGGAAGGAATTGCACTGATCGATTGGATAGAAATGCCTCCACGGGCAGCTGAATAGGTCGATACAAGTCTCATCTCTAGCCTGAAGGTAGAAATGCCTCCTTAGGCAAGTCAGTATTCTCTTCATCCAGATGATCATGTTTTGTCATGCCGAGCTATTGATATGTGCTACTATTTTTCATCACCATTTAAGTGTATCTATTGTTTTCCAATCTTTTCAGATTCAGGACAATGCAGATGATTTCAGGGGAACTGCACAATATGGTCTGATGTTGAGTCATCTCTATTGCCTCCTATGTTTGCTACAAATGTGTTAGGATCAATTGCAAGATGAGGCAGCCAGCTAGCTGTGGAGTTGCCAACATGCTCAAAGTGCTCGCAACATTGAGAAGAAACAAGCATGCCCAGGAAATTAATGTGTGCGTAGGGAGGCCCTTTGCTCAGAGAAGCATCGATTGTTTTTCTTTATTTCTACACCTTCTCACACCTTTGTATTGGTTATAGTACGGTGAATCATTGAGATGCATAAACATGTTGAACTTTTGTGCTTGTGAATGTTAGTATGCAAACTGTATCTTGTGAAGCTTAGTTTAATGTGAATGTTAACTAGCCTGTGAACCTTTACAATCTAGTAAGTATATTGAAGGCATGTTATTTGACACCTAATTTTGTCGCGCTACGACCAATGTGAGTTTATGCATGCAGTACCGCATCTGCTAATTTGGTGGATGCCAAGCCGGCCAGAGAAGGAGCTAGAACCTTTTTCCAAGTTGAAAAAAAGGTTACTCATGAGTAGCCATAAGTTGGAGGCATCTCTTTTTTTCTTTCGAATGGGAAATAAGCTGGAGAGTGTCTCTAATGGGCTGCCTCTAGTACAAGGCCGTCCAATACGAAACACGGGCAGCCGAATAGGTCGATACAAAAGCCTATCCATCTTAAAGCCCATTTGTTTTTGTTTTTTGCAAGGAAAAGCCCATATTTCTTGAAGAGCGGCGATCCCAGAAAAACTCTCCTTCCTCCTCGCCTCCACTTACTGCAGCTCGTTGGACTCTCCCGCTTCCGTCTCCCCTCAATTGCCCGCGCTCCCCATCTTCCTCACTCATACAGAAAACCCCCGCTCACCTTCTTCCCCACTCGTACAAAAGCACCTGCTCCTCTTCTTCCTCGCTCCTACAGAAAACCCCAGCCATCCTTCTTCCCCGCTCACACTGGCACTAGGCTCGTCTCTTGCTACTCTGATCAAACCCGTGAGCTCAACGCGATGCCCGCAAGGAAAATGGAGTCAGTTGGCCCCAGCGCCAAGAAAATGGGGCTCCCACCAGCGGCAATGTCGATTGTCGATCCCGCACCCGGCAGCGCGGGGAGAAGCGGCGTGCCCCCTACCTGGATCTGAGGAACCCATAGAATCTCCGGTGGACTGCATCAGCGATCTCCTGGACAACATCCTTGCGGAGATCATCACCCTTCTCCCCACACCAAGGATGGCTTCCGCACACAAGTCCTCGCATCTTGGTGGTGCACACTCTGGCGCACTGCGCCTCTTAATCTTGACTATCATTGGATATTTGTCCTTCCTGAATTTGAACTACTCAGAGCCATCGTCTCCTTCCAATAGGGCCCAGCCGTTCAACGCCTCTGCATCTCGACATGCTACCTATTGTCCATACCCTGCACGGTGGATGCCTTGATGACATCCATTGAATTCGAAAAACTCCAGCAGCTTGAGTTCTACCATTACTATGAAAAATATATGTCGCGATCCCAACTCCATGTATTTGTGCCCACACCACCACTGTCCATCTCATGGTTTTCCTCCTCTCTCCACACCCTCACCATAGCCCGGTGCCATCTACCAGACAATCTGGTACTAATGATTCGACTCCCATTGCTAAAAAGACTTTTGCATGTGGTGGTTGATCTGTCGAAGGCCTCACTACACAGCATCATCCAATCCGATTGCCCTGCCTTGGAGCGCTTGCTGCTTGTTTTCGAATTAGAAATTTGTATCCATTGTCTCCAAATAAAGTCACCTCACCTTAAAAGCATTGTAATTTATTTTGAAGGACGGCAGCTCATCATCGAAGATGCCCCTTCACTTCAAAGTTTGCTCCTTGATTATTGTTATAAACCTTCGCAAACAATTGTCGTCTCTGCGTCTAAACTTGAGGCCTTGGGTGCAATTCGTAATCCATTTGAACATCACGACATGCTGTTTGACTCCACACTTATTCAAGTGCTGTATATTATCATCTACACTTTTGTAATCACAAACTGCATTTTTCATTTGTGTGCATAAGTTTTGTATCATCTTGGAGTACACTTTGGTTACTAATATTATGTTATATTCTCAATGAAGAGTTCGTCCATTGATAGCCTATCAATGGTGTTGGATTCTGTCAAGATCTTATATATTGGAATGTTTAGTATTGATCTAAACAAAATTATTGGCTTGCTACGATGCTTTCCATGTCTGGATAATTTGTATATAGAGGTGATTATTTCATGAACATTGAAAGCCCATATATATTCTACTAGAATTACCATTCGGTTGTCGCTCCATCAACATACTATTTTTTAGACCTTAACTGTTTTCAATCCTCATGTCTACGTAGGGAGTAACACATGGAGAAAAACATATAACCAATCGGTGGCATAATAAGCACCGGGATTTTCTCGGTACTCATGACATTTGTTTGAGGACAATAACGATGGAAGGTTATGCATCCAATCAGGCAAATAGAAACTTCTTCACATTCTTCCTATTGAATGCGAGGTTACTATTGTCCATGAGGCTTAAGTTTTTCAACAAGAAATTTCTCACGGATGGATATGTTGAACAAAAAAGAAGAAGTTTCAGGTCGACAAATGGGCTTCTGTACATGCTCGGCTTCTATTTACAACAACTTGTCATCATATGCCAGTAAACTTTTTGGCACAGGATGTTGATTTTATGGATCAGACTGACCCATTTCTTTGTGACTTCCAAAAACAGTGGTTGGGTTAGATGTTATTGCCATGCATGTTCAGTCTGGGTTTTGTCTAAACCTAATGAACAATTAATCCTTGGGCTTTTGTACCGTTTTTAAGCTTGAGTTAGATGTTGTTTCCCTTTTCAACTCGGCTGTGACTGTCAAATTTTCTTTGAAACAAGGCAAGTGGCTTGCCATTTATTTTATTAAAGAGAGAAATATTGTAACAAATCCCAACCAAGGGAAATAACATCACTCTTGCCGGCTGCTTGACCTCACTGTGCATTACAGGACCCAAGTGATTAGCCCCCACCAGCACCCACAAACTTATTTTGAACGAGCGCACCAAATGGGTTGTAAATTTTCATAAGAAAGGCTGCATGGCCATGACAGATTTGGATTCTGACATTTGGGACCCATGAGGAAAAGGCCTATCCAAGGTGGTGTCGACTTACTAGTCAACAAACGATTCTACCTACTAGCCGTTTGATTGACATCCAACATTTGTTGTGTATCTTCTATCTCTCGACTTCTTCCTCCATCCACCCAAACCAAACCACCTAGTCAGTTCCACATGCTCCTGCCTCCCACGGCTTGTTGCGCCTCTGCCGCCCTACCATACCCTCAAACATTGGCTAGTCCATCCCTCTATTCCCCCACACGTCCTCTTATTCTCCGGCGACATCAGCCCCAACATGCACCCACACCTGAACCAGTCAACCCTTGTACCCCCATCCGCGTGCGACTAGACTGGCGCATCTTCCACGACTCCTGTTCATTCTGTCCGAGGTATCGACGTAGTCCTCCGCCTTGGTTCTCTCACTATGTGGGGTGCGCCGCCGTTTGGCGTTGTCAACCTGGTCAATAACCGAGAGGAATAAGGAGAGGACTATACGTGGAGAGGATGACAGTAGGGACCCACCAGGGTCATGGCAGTACACAAGCAAGTGCCTCGTTATTACAAGACCAAAAAAGGTTCCACCTAATGGTTGGACATCTGGGTCCCACGCTATTGTCAACGTAGTCAATAAACGAGAGAATTACACAACGAGCGGTAGACACCAGGGACCCAACAGGTCACGCAGTTGTTATTTACTTTTTTAGGAACAAGCAGTTGTTATTTACTAATTTTAGAGACAGATCAAGGTAACAACGGGGTTGTTCGGAGGTTGTGGCCCGTCTAGCCAGGGTTTTATTTTATATTTACCACATGATGAGCCCAGTTATGTTTTTTTCTTCCTGGAAATGGCTAGCCCAGTTTTGCTTTTTTAAAGAAATACCCAACGGAGGCCTACTTGCTTTCTCAGCCCTGCTGGACTACAAATCTTTCAAGACGAGAGCGATATATTCACTTGCCCAGAAAATGAAGTAGTAAGAAATGGCATGTAAATTTTAAAAACACAGCAAACCGGCAATTATTTTCAAATATCGTTTTTTTATTTTGAGATTTCGAATTTAATTGTTTTTTGCAGGGAAAATAATGTTGGATTTTAAATTGATATAAATTTAATATTTTTAAATTTGTTTGAACGTGATTCAAAATTTTGGGATTAAAAATAGTTTGGACCGCACCGAAATATGAAAATTTGGTTGAATTTTTAACCGTTGCCAGAATATGGGTTGTAATGATAACAAAAAGAATGTGGTCTTCAAAAATTCCTTAAGAATTAGCCAATGGGTTGTACATTTATTAGCAATAATGGCAGATGGGTAGTATGATGTTTTCCACATATTTGAGGCTGACTTGTGGGCCTACTAGGTTGACGCGTATGCTTTCCTAAAAAAAGTATGATGGGCAGGCAAGGCCTTGTCAACTTAGTCAACACATGAGAGCAATTACTGTTGGATGTCCATCAGACGGTCATCATGCTTCTTCAATCTCCGCTCTTCCTGCTCCAGCCGTTCAAACCAGCATCGGCGGGACTGCCTGCTCCCTCCTCCCGTGGCCGGCTATGCTGCCGCACAGGCCTCATTGCCCCACCCTACTCCCATCGCTAGCCTGGCCATCCCTCTACTCACCCACACCTGTTGTTATTCTTCGGCGATGACAGACGAACCAGTAAACCCTCGTACTCCCCTCCACGTGGGAAACAACTACCGAGTCTTCCCTGGCTCCGTGTCATTGTCTTCCTAGGCCTCGTCGTCATCCATTGCCCTGGTGCTCTCGGCGTGGCGTGGTCAACGTGGTCAACGAACAACATCCATTGGAAGATGACTGTATATGGAGAGGCTGACAGTTGGGTCCACGGCCGCACGCAAGGAAGTGCCTCCTTATTATGCGCAAAATAATGATTCCTCCACCTGATAGCGGGGACCCACCGAAAGGGCCTCTGTATTTCATGAACAAAATGTTCCTCATGCTGACAGCTCGGACCCACTAGCTATATCTTCGCACGCAAGGAAGTGCCTCCTTATTACGCACAAAAATTGAATACTCCCCTGCTAGTTGGGACCCACCATAGTTGGAGCCTGAGTTGTGGGCCTACCAAGTTGACGCGGACAGAGGGCTTTGTCAACTTAGTCAATATGAATGATTCTAGCTCCAGTGATCGTACGATGTCCATCCAACAACTGTAGTCCTTCCTCAACCTCTAGTCTTCTTGCACCAGCCGCCCAAACCAGCGTCGGTCGTTCCGCCTACTCCTGCCTCCAGTGGCCGGCTCTGATGCCGCACAGGCCTCACCACCCACCCTATTCCCATTGCTGGCTTGGCCATCCTTGTACTCACCCAAACCTCCTATTATTCTCCGGCAATGACAGCCTCACACTGCAGCCCAACCAGTAAACCCTTGTACTCCCCTCCACGTGGGAAACAACTTTCATGTCTTCCCCGGCTCCGAGTCATTCCCTTCCTAGGCCTCGCCGTCCTCCACCGCCTTGGTGCTCTCGATGTGGCGTGGTCAATGTCGTCAAGGAAGAACTTACATCGGAAGAGGAATGTACGTGGACATAATGATAGTTGGGTCCATGGCCGCAACAAGGAAGTGCCTGCTTATTACACGCAAAATAATGATTCCTCCACCTGACAGCGGGGACCTACTGGAAGGGCCTCTGTATTTTGGCTTAGCTGTATTTTGCAAAAAAAATGTTTCCCCCCTGACAGGTGGGACCCACCAGCTATATCTTTGGACGCAAGGAAGTGCCTCCATATTAGGCGCGAAAAATATGAATCCTCCCCCTGACAGCTCAGACCTGATGTCTACTACACAACCTTCTTCCTATAGATGTTGTTAGGCCTCCAAGTGCAAAGGGTTGTAGGACAGTAGCAAATTTCCCTCAAGTGGATGACCTAAGGTTTATCAATCTGTGGGAGGCGTAGGATGAAGATGGTCTCTCTTAAGCAACCCTGCAACCAAATAACAAAGAGTCTCTTGTGTCCCCAACACACCCAATACAATGGTAAATTGTATAGGTGCACTAGTTCAGCCAAGAGATGGTGATACAAGTGCAATATGGATGGTAGATATAGGTTTTTGTAATCTGAAAATATAAAAAATAGCAAGGTAACTAAAGATAAAAGTGAGCGAAAACGGTATTGCAATGCTAGGAAACAAGGCCTAGGGTTCATACTTTCACTAGTGCAAGTTCTCTCAACAATAATAACATAATTGGATCATATAACTATCCCTCAACATGCAACACAGATTCACTCCAAAGCCACTAATAGTGGAGAACAAACGAAGAGATTATTGTAGGGTACGAAGCAACCTCAAAGTTATTCTTTCTGATCGATCTATTCAAGAGTCCGTAGTAAAATAAATTGAAGCTATTCTTTCCATTCAATCTATCCTAGAGTTTGTACTAGAATAACACCTTAAGACACAAATCAACCAAAACCCTAATGTCACCTAGATACTCCAATGTCACCTCAAGTATCCGTGGGTATTATTATACGATATGCATCACACAATCTCAGATTCATCTATTCAACCAACACAAAGAACTTCAAAGAGTGCCCCAAAGTTTCTACCGGAGAGTCAAGACGAAAACGTGTGCCAACCCATATGCATAAGTTCACGAGGTCACAGTACTCGCAAGTTGATCACCAAAACATACATCAAGTGGATCACGTGATCTCCGATTGTCACCACAGATAAGCACATGCAAGACATACATCAAGTGTTCTCAAATCCTTAAAGACTCAATCTGATAAGATAAATTCAAAGGGAAAATTCAATTCATCACAAGAGAGTAGAGGGGGAGGAACATCATAAGATCCAACTATAATAGCAAAGCTCGCGATACATCAAGATCGTTCTGAATCAAGAACACGAGAGAGAGAGAGAGATCAAACACATAGCTACTGGTACATACCCTCAGCCCCAAGGGTGGACTACTCCCTCCTCGTCATGGAGAGCGCTGGGATGATGAACATGGCCACCGGAGAGGGATTCCCCCCTCCGGCAGGGTGCCGGAACAGGTCTAGATTGGTTTTCGGTGGCTACGGAGGCTTCTGGTGGCGGAACTCCTGATCTAGGTTTCTTTCTGGAAGTTTTGGGTTGTATAAGATGTGTTGGAGTCTGGAGCAAGTCAGGGGGGGTCTCCGGGTTGTGCACGAGGTAGGGAGGCGCGCCCAGAGGGTGGGCGCGCCCCCCACCCTCGTGGGCTGCCGAGGACTCTTCTGGCCCAACTCTTTTACTCCATGGCCTTCTTCTGGTCCAAAAATAAGTTCCGTGAAGTTTCAGGTCAATTGGACTCCGTTTGATTTTCCTTTTCTGCGATACTCAAAAACAAAGAAAAAACAGAAACTGGCACTGGGCTCTAGGTTAATAGGTTAGTCCCAAATATCATATAAAATAGCATATAAAACATCCAAGGTTGATAATATAATATCATGGAACAATCAAAAATTATAGAGACGTTGGAGACGTATCAAGCATCCCCAAGCTTAATTCCTGCTCGTCCTCGAGTAGGTAGATGATAAAAACAGAATTTTTTATGTGGAGTGCTACCTAACATATTTATCCATGTAATTCTCTTTTTTGTGGCAAGAATATTCTGACCTATAAGATTCAAGACAAAAGCTTAATATTGACATACAAATAATAATACTTCAAGCATACTAACTAAGCAATTATGTCTTCTCAAAATAACATAGACAAAGAAAGCTCATCCCTACAAAATCAGATAGTTTGGCCAAGCTCCATTTTCGTCACACAAAAATGCTCTCATCATGCACAACCCCGATGACAAGCCAAGCAATTGTTTCGTACTTTAGTAATATCAAACTTTTTTCAACTTTCATGCAATACATGAGCGTGAGCCATGGATATAGCACAATGGGTGGAATAGAATAATGATAAGGGCTTATGTGGAGAAGACAAAATGGAGAAAGTCTCATATCGACGCGGCTAATCAACGGGCTGGGGAGATGCTCATCAATTGATGCCAATGCAAGGAGTAGGGACTGACATGCAACGGATGCACTAGAGCTATAAATGTATGAAACCTCGACAAAAGAAACTAAGTGGGTGTGCATCCAACTTGCTTGCTCACGAAGACCTAGGGCATTTGAGGAAGCCCATTGTTGGAATATACAAGCTAAGTTCTATAATAAAAAATTCCCACTAGTATATGAAAGTGACAAAACAAGAGACTCTATATAATAAAGATCATCGTGCTACTTTGTAGAACAAGTGTGGACAAAAAAGGATAGTAGCATTGTCCCTTTTTATTTCTTTTTTTGGCCTTCCTTTTTTTGCCTTTCTCTCTCTTTTTTATTTGGGACAATGCTCTAATAATGATGATCATCACACTTCTATTTATTTACAACTCAATTATTACAACTCGATACTAGAACAAAATATGACTCTATATGAATGCCTCCGGCGGTGTACCGGGAAGGGCAGTGAATCAAGAGTGACATGTATGATAAATTATGCATGGTGTCTTTGCCACAAATACGATGTCAACTACATGATCATTCAAAGCAATATGACAATGATGAAGCGTGTCATGAATGAAACGGTGGAAATTTGCATGGCAATATATCGCGGAATGGCTATGGAAATGCCATAATAGGTAGGTATGGTGGCTGTTTTGAGGAAGATATAAGGAGGTTTATGTGTGATAGAGCATATCATATCATAGGGTTTGGATGCACCGGCGAAGTTTGCACCAACTCTCGAGGTGAGAAAGGGCAATGCACGGTACCGAAGAGGCTACAATGATGGAAGGGTGAGAGTGTGTATAATCCATGGACTTAACATTAGCCATAAAGAACTCACATACTTATTGCAAAAATCTACAAGTCATCAAAAATCAAGCATTACACACATGCTCCTAGGGGGATAGATTGGTAGGAAAAGACCATCCCTCGTCCCCGACCGCCACTCATAAGGAAGACAATCAAAGAAACACCTCATGCTTCAAATTTGTCACACAACGGTTACCATACGTGTTACGAGACTTGCAAACCTCAACACAAGTATTTCTCAAATTTAGAGAACTACTTAACTAGAACGACTCTAATATCACCATCTTTATATCACAAAACAATTATCAAGCATCCAACTTCTCATAGTATTCAATGCACTTTATATGAAAGTTTTTATTATATCCCTCTTGGATGCCCATCATATTAGGACTAGTTTCATAACCAAAGAAAAGTACCATGTTGTTCTAAAGGACTCTCAAAATAATATAAATGAAGCATGAGAGTTCAAAAATTTCTTCAAAATAAAACTACCGCCATGCTCTAAAAAGATATAAGTGAAGCACTAGAGCAAACGACAAACTACTCCAAAAGATATAAGTGAAGATCAATGAGTAGATGAATAATTATGTAACTATGTGAAGACTCTCTAACATTTAATAATTGCAGATCTTGGTATTTTATTCAAACAGCAAGCAAAGCAAAATAAAATAAAATGACGCTCCAAGAAAAACACATATCATGTGGTGAATAAAAATATAGCTCCAAGTAAAGTTACCGATGAACGAAGACGAAAGAGGGGATGCCATCCGGGGCATCCCCAAGCTTAGGCTCTTGGTTGTCCTTGATTATTACCTTGGGGTGCCTTGGGCATCCCCAAGCTTAGGCTATTGCCACTCCTTATTCCATAGTCCATCGAATCTTTACCCAAAACTTGAAAACTTCACAACACAAAACTCCACAGAAAACTCGTAAGCTCCGTTAGTATAAGAAAACAAACCACCACTTAAGGTACTGTAATGAACTCATTCTAAATTCATATCGGTGTAATATCTACTGTATTCCAACTTCTCTATGGTTCATACCCTCCGATACTACTCATAGATTCATCAAAATAAGCAAACAACACATAGAAAATAGAATATGTCAAAAACAGAACAGTCTGTAGTAATCTGTATCAACCATATACTTCTGGAATTCATAAAATTCAGAAATAAATTTGTGGACGTGAGGAATTTGTCTATTATTAATCTTCAAAAAGAATCAACTAAATAGCACTCCCAGTAAAAAATGGGAGCTAATCTCGTGAGCGCTAAAGTTTCTGTTTTTTACAGCAAGATCGCAAAGACTTTCTTCAAGTCTTCCCAAAGGTTCTACTTGGCACAAACACTAATTAAACACGAAAAACACAACCATAACAGAGGCTAGATAAATTATTTATTGCTAAACAGGAGCAAAAATCAAACAACAAAAATAAAATTGGGTTGCCTCCCAACAAGCGCTATCGTTTAACGCCCCTAGCTAGGCATGATAATTTCAAAGATGCTCACATAAAAGATAATAATTGTAACATAAAGAGAGCATCATGAAGAATATGACTAGCACATTTAAGCCTAAAACAATTCCTATGCATAGGGATTTTTTGAGCAAACAACTTGTGGGAACAAGAATCAACTCGCATAGGAGGGTAAAACAAGGATAACTTTAAAACTTTAAGCACATAGAGAGGAAACTTGATATTATTGCAATTCCTATAAGCATATATTCCTCCCTCATAATAAATTTCAATAGCATCATGAATGAATTCAACAATATAACCATCACATAAAGCATTTCTCTCATGATCTACAATCATAGAAAATTTACTACTCTCCACATTAGCAAAATTCTTCTCATTCGGAATAGTGGGGGTAACATAAGAAACTCGAATACTACAAATTGTTTCCACATTAAAAGAGTAATATTCAGGAAAAGGGTAATCATAATCATGATAAGTTTTAATATAATCATCACTACTTTTTATAGCATACGTGTCATCACAATAATCATCATAAGTAGCAACTTTGTTCTCATCATAATCAATTGAAACCTCTTCCAAGATAGTGGAATCATTACTAAATAAAGTCATGACCTCTCCAAATCCACTTTCATAATTGTCACAATAAGATTCAACACCCTCCAAAATAGTGGGATCATTACTTCCTAAAGTTGACACTCTTCCAAACCCACTTTCATCAATATAACTATCATAAATAGGAGGCATGCTATCATCATAACGAATTGTCATATCAAAACTTGGGAGGTTAAACATATCATCTTCATAAAACATAGCATCCCCAAGCTTGGGACAAACATTAATTTCAGTAAATAAATTCTCAAACATGTCATCTTCATCAAACATAGCATCCCCAAGCTTGTGCCTTTTAGTATCATAAGCATAATCACTCTCATCGTTAACAGTATGGATAGCACCAATAGTATAGCAATTATCATCATCACAATGAGTGAAAGGAGCAACATCATTTGGGAGGGATACCTCTTTACCTTTACTTCTCCGTCTTTTATTTTTATTCTTCACATTAAGTATGGGTTTATCCCTCTTTTTGGAGCTCCTTATTAATGAGATTGGTTCAATAGAAGGCTCTTCATCCTTCCCTGATTCACCATAAGAAATAATAGGAGGGTATTCGACAATCTCTTCCCTTTCATTAGTATTCTCTTCATCTCCTATTTGTTTTATAGACTTTATGTAATTGGCAATATAAGGATTCTCAATGAAATTCACCGCACAATACACATAAATTTCCTCTAGATCAAAATCAAGAACTTCATTAAGGGCAAATTCTGGAATATCCTTAGTTATACGTTTCATTTCTTCATACCCAAAAGCAAACTAAGTTCATTATGATGTGGAAGGGAAATCAAGTCATCACAATTTTTGGACACGATTCATTCATGAAACAATTTGCATTGGATATTTAAATGATCACATTCATTGCAAAGTTCACAAGGATGGCAAAGACATTTTAAATCTTCAGCACAAGCATCTAGCCTTTCTTGCAACCATTTATTTTCTAAATACTTATGCCTCTTGCAAAATATATCTTCCCTATTTGGTGTGTACTTGCAAACTCTATGCACTCCACAAAAATTGACATGCTTATAAGAGACGTTTTCATCATGACTAGTGCAATCATCATTAGTACCATGGATATTCAAGGAATTCATACAAACAACATTGCAATCATGATCATCATTCAAAGATTTAGTGCCAAACATTCTAATGCATTCTTCTTCTAACACTTTGGCACAATTATCGGAATCCTTATTTTCATGGAAGACATTAAAAAGATGAAGCATATGAGGTACCCTTAATTCCATTTTTAGTTTTCTTTTATAGACTAAACTAGTGATAAAACAAGAAAAAAAGATTCGATTGCAAGATCTAAAGATATACCTTCAAGCACTAACCTCCCCGTCAATGGCGCCAGAAAAGAGCTTGATGTCTACTACACAACCTTCCTCTTGTAGACGTTGTTGGGCCTCCAAGTGCAGAGGTTTGTAGGACAGTAGCAAATTTCCCTCAAGTGGATGACGTAAGGTTTATCAATCCATGGGAGGCGTAGGATGAAGATGGTCTCTCTCAAGCAACCCTGCAACCAAATAACAAAGAGTCTCTTGTGTCCCCAACACACCCAATACAATGGTAAATTGTATAGGTGCACTAGTTCGGCAAAGAGATGGTGATACAAGTGCAATATGGATGGTAGATATAGGTTTTTGTAATCTGAAAATATAAAAACAGCAAGGTAACTAATGCTAAAAGTGAGCGAAAACGGTATCGCAATGCTAGGAAACAAGGCCTAGGGTTCATACTTTCACTAGTGCAAGTTCTCTCAACAATAATAACATAATTGGATCATATAACTATCCCTCAATATGCAACAAAGAGTCACTCTGAAGTCACTAATAGCGGAGAACAAATAAAGAGATTATTGTAGGGTACGAAACCACCTCAAAGTTATTCTTTCTGATCGATCTATTCAAGAGTCCGTAGTAAAATAACATGAAGCTATTCTTTCCATTCAATCTATCCTAGAGTTCATACTAGAATAACACCTTAAGACACAAATCAACCAAAACCCTAATGTCACCTAGATAATCCAATGTCACCGCAAGTATCCGTTGGTATGATTATACGATATGCATCACACAATCTCAGATTCATCTGTTCAACCAACACAAAGAACTTCAAAGAGTGCCCCAAAGTTTCTACCGGAGAGTCAAGACGAAAATGTGTGCCAACCCCTATGCATAAGTTCATGAGGTCACGGTACTCGCAAGTTGATCACCAAAACATACATCAAGTGGATCACGTGATATCCCATTGTCACCACAGATAAGCACATGCAAGACATACATCAAGTCTTCTCAAATCCTTAAAGACTCAATACGATAAGATAACTTCAAAGGGAAAACTCAATTCATCACAAGAGAGTAGAGGGGGAGGAACATCATAAGATCCAAGTATAATAGCAAATCTAGCGATACATCAAGATCGTTCCGAATCAAGAACACGAGAGAGAGAGAGAGATCAAACACGTAGCTTCTGGTACATACCCTCAGCCCCGAGGGTGGACTACTCCCTCCTCATCATGGAGAGCGTCGGGATGATGAAGATGGCCACCGGAGAGGGTTTCCCCCTCTAGCAGGGTGCCAGAACGGGTCTACATTGATTTTCGGTGGCTACGGAGGCTTCTGGCGGCAGAACTCCCGATCGAGGTTTCTTTCTGGAAGTTTTGGGTTATATAAGAGGTGTTGGAGTCGGGAACAAGTCAGGGGGGTCTCCGGGCTATCCACGAGGTAGGGAGGCGCGCCCAGGGGGTGGGCGCGCCCCCCACCCTCGTAGGCAGCTCGGGACTCTTCTGGCCCTACTCTTTTACTCCATGGCCTTCTTCTGGTCCAAAAATAAGTTTCTTGAAGTTTCAGGTTAATTGGACTCCGTTTGATTTTCCTTTTCTGTGATACTCAAAATCAACGAAAAAACAGAAACTGGCACTAGGCTCTAGGTAAGTAGGTTAGTCCCAAAAATCATATAAAATAGCATATAAATGCATATAAAACAACCAAGGTTGATAATATAATAGCATGGAACAATCAAAATTATAGATACGTTGGAGACGTATCTGGACCCACCATCAATAACTTCATACGTAAGAAAGTGCCTCCTCATCCTCCCTGACAGCCGGGACCCACTTGGTCGAAGCGTGCGTAGCATTGTCATTCTGGTTGCGAACGTGTATGTACACTAAAAAAAATACACTTCCGTGATGATACGTGTTTGTCATAGTAGGTCGCTTTTTTGTCGTGCATGTACATCCATGACAAATTTATGATAGAATCAAGATAGTCATACCTGTGCTGTCGTAGAAGTGTTCCATGAGATTACCAAAATTATCATCATGGAAGTGTCCACTTCCATGACGATAAATCGCGCATCACAGAAGTGCTTTCGTCAAGGGTGACCGACCCGTGGCATCCACCGTAACGGAACACCGTTAAGCTATCGGGTCGGGTTTTGGATCCGATAACCCGTTAACAGCCCCGACCAATGGGGATTTTCCACATGTAAAATCATCATTGGCTGGAGGAAACACGTGTCGGCTCATCGTTGGGACAGATGTCAACCACTCATTGGAGGGAAGGCGCCTATGATACGTCGACACGTGGCACGGCCCAACAGAGGCCCATTCCTGTGAAAAGGCTGGCCCGTTTGACTTGGTCAAAAGGTGGTGGGCCGGCCCATGGAAAGCCTGTTAACGGCCTGTTCGCATATAGCCCATTTACAGCCCGCTAACCCAAGGCCCGTTACGCCCTATCCGAATTAGGCCCAGTAGCGTCATCTGGGCCATCCAATATGATTCCAGCCCGTTTTCACTTCTGGCCCATGTATGGCCCATGACGTCTTTCGGCCCATATGAGGCCCTATGTAACTCTTGGCTTATTAACGGCCCATGGTGAAACTGGCCCGTAATGAACAATGTATCACTTTACACCCATTAACGGCCCGTGGTGAAACTGGCCCGTAATGAACAGTGTATCACTTTATACCCATTAACGGCCCGTTATTCCGTTGGGCCGTTTCCAGCCCACGTTATTTTTCGGCCTTCTCAGAGCCCATTTATTCTTGGTCTCATTTCCAGCATTCGTTTACTTACGGCCCGTTACTGTCATTTTCTACTTGTGGGCCAAATTCAGCCCATGGTTACAGTCGGCCTGTTTGTGGTCCGTTAATACGTTGGGCCGTTTTCATAGCGTCATCAAATACGGCCTATTAACGATGGCCCGTTACGGTCGGCCCATGAACGGATGATTCCAACTCTAGCCCGTTCACGGCCATAATGCGGCCTGTTATTGGCCCATGTTTGGCTAATCGATCATAGGACCCGTATAAGGCCCATTGATGATACGGCCCGTAGAAGGCCCAATGTTTCTACGGCCCGTAGAAGGCCTACTATTTCTACGGCCCGTAGAAGGCCCACTGTTTCCACGGCCCATAGGAGGCCCAGTGTCACTACAGTAAATATTAGCCCATGGTTATTGTGGCCTAGTTTTAAAAAATAGGTTATTGCAGCCACTAGTTAACCGTGGAAAAAGAACTGCAATGACTACAAGCAAACAAATAAACAAGACAACAAGGAAATAAATAAGCAAGCAACTAACGCTAGGCTATCACGGCTATTACACATATTACATCCATTGGGCATCAAAGTTCGCCACCAGTGCAAATATAGGGAACAAAGCAGCATATCATATACACTGGCCGTCAAAATTGGCCACCAGTGCAAATAAACGCCGCAGCAAAACAAGAGCATAACTGAAACAACTTCAGAAGAGCTTAAGAAACGTTATCCTGGGTATCCACCATGCTGGCAATAAGTTTAGCAAGCTGATTAGCTTTGTCCTGTTTGGCGCTAAAATCCTCCAACGCTTGCTATTGCACCAGAAAGTATGCATCTGAATGCTCCATGGACTTCCTCAGTCCTTCCGTTTCTTGTCGCAGCATAGCTGATCGATGTCTTTCAGCTTGTAGTTGAGACTGAAGAAACCGAACTGATTTAGACAGTGAGTTTGAATAGCTTGTGCAAGTGGTAGTGGCCAGTAACTCCAACACTAAACCAAGACAGGATGTGTCACTATCCTGAAACTTATCCGCATTACTTCCTTTACCGTTGCTTAATAAGGCACTCTTCCCAAATATTCTGTCAGCATTCTGAAAGAAGAAACAAGCAGACACATAACAAGTTTAGCATGTACTAGTATATGAAACTCATTTTGGTGAACCAGTTCATTAGTAAGGTGGACAGGATTAAACTACCAAGTCTTCTATTGCCAAGTACTAGTACATAATAAAAGCATCAAACAAACATATATCTATGTCCTATGGTAGCAATGGAATCTTAAATTAGAACAGTTGTTCTTCAGGTTTAGGTACTTGTTCTACATTAACAGAGTACAGTAAGACGCAAGAATATAATACTTAAAAATAGAAAAATTAGCTCATAGACCTTACCACATTATTGGTTCGGGACCAGTACAGAACAAGGCGTTCCCAGTCATCGTCCAGTAAATGTGTCTCAGGAGAACGTAAGGGAATTTGATGAGTTTCTTTGCCGATGAAGTACGTTTTCTTCAGGTAATTCCGATACTGCCACCAAGCATTCTTGAAGATAGCAGAGGTATTAGCACAGGTTACCTCATCCTGAGTTGCCAAATCGGTTCTTCTCTATAGTGAAAAATGGGAAAATTTGTTGTATTATAACCATCATGGAGGTAGGATGTATGGGACAAAGCAAAGTAATTGCCATGAATAACATTACTTACACATAACTCCTGGACAAACACTTGCAACATACGATTTAACAACATCAAATGCGATAGATGCTAAACTACGACTAGTTGGTTGTGCTTCCTCCACAGGAATAGGCGTACTAACTGGTGAAGTTGGGGTTCACCGTGATAGTACTGGACCTATGGGCACTGGAGCTGCCTTACTATTTGCTCTTGTTTGGGAGCTCTGTGGTGGATATGGTGCCGTGTCAACAGGAACTGGGTTACTATCGGCTGGGGTTGGGGTTAGATTGGGTGAAGCTGGTTCTCTGTCCATCTTAGTAGGGGTACAATATGCGAGAGTTTGGGTTATGTGTGGTAGGGCTGGTTCTTGTGCATCTACAACCGAGGTGCTATCTCCACCAAGAGGTAGCACTGTTTTATTTGAAGATCGTGTTTTTAGTCCGCTACATACTGGCATCACCCGCTCCAATTCAAATGGCTGAAAAACAGGAAACATAGTTGAATGTACATACATTGTATGAGAGACAGATGCAATAGATAGTGTGGAAAAAAGAGGGCATGAAATAGTTGACATGTATATTGTTTAACTAAAACGGATAACATGACATAATTTCACATATATGATGTCTATCTAAACTGGATAGCATAGCATAACATAATTCAAAGATATGATGCATAACTAAACAGGATCGCATGACATAATTCACCTACATGTTATCTGAGTAATCAAGATCGCATCATTTAATTCACATATGTGATTTATATGCTAAACAGAGGGCATTCGATATGATGTCTGAACTAAGAACATGGTGTTGAATATTGTGTATATGATGTCTAAACTATGCAATGCAAGACACCGTATGCATGATATGAGCAGTATAACCGTGCCAAGTTAGAGCATACACCTCAGTGGGGGAATAGGACTAGTCATCTGTCTCTGAATCCATCTCCGAGGAGCTATCGGGACCCAACAAGAGATATGCTTCGACAGGTAGCACTGTCTGCTCTGAAGGCCTTGTTTTCACTCCAGATTTTTCCTTCTCCCACCCAAATGGCTGATTCATAGGAAGAGTAGTTTAATGTACAAACATTGTCGACAAATGGAAATGTAATGAAGAAAAGGATGGGCAAGATATCATTCAAATATATGATGCCTGGTTAAACAGGATGGCATTGCACATTTCACATATATTATGGCTAGCTAAAAGACATGAGATTGCATAATTCCCATATATGATATAGAAACTAAACATGTGGCATTACAGAACATGTCTAAACTAAGCAGATGACATATATGATGTTAAAAGTAGGCACTGCAAGGCAACATATGCATGATATGACTAACATCATCATGCCAAGGTAGAGCAAACACCTTGGGGGTAAATAGGAGTGGTCAGCGGCATCCGAATCCGCCTCCGAACAGATATCTTCCTCTGGATTACAATCTGGAGAGGGGTGGGGAGGGTTTGCATTGAACCCACCATGGAGCAATGTCTGCATGACACTGTATTGCCGCGCAAAACTCTTCTCTTTTTCTCTACATGTTCAGCATGGCTGTGTACAATATCTAACATGCATACGAAAGAAATATGGTGAGATTATGTAAGGAGAGCATGCAGAAATTTAGAGTGATGGTAACAACCAGTGGATCGATGTTTTTCCATTGAACCAAAATAGCCCTAATTGATCGACGTGAATGTATAGTAATAAGTGATGCAACAAGTGTACAACCTCTTTGCCGTAGCCGTGTCGACCTCAGCATCATTGGGTTGGTCGCTGAAGCAGTTGAGGTAGAGGTGGCTGTCGGAGGTGTGGAGGAAGATCTGAGGAATCTGTAGACGGCGTCCAGGGCACTGCTCTGTTGTGACGGATCGTTCTGTCATTGGAGCAGCTCCGGTGAGCCGTAAGACGTCAAGGCTGAAGCAGCACAAGACAGACATCGTCAATCTCAAGTGGGATTCTAATAGCATCTCCAATAGATGATGTAAAATGGATGTAAAATTAACATCACCAAAAACCACCTAACTACAACAGATGAGGTAAAAATTGTTGACTTTGAACTTAACTGTCGAAACTGAAATTTACTGTGGAATCTGAATGCTACTGTCGAAACTGAACGCAATGGTAGCAGAGAGGCACTTGACATGTAGTTTAGGGAGGGCCTGCAGGTCATCTTCAACCTGCACCCCCCTGAGCCGCTAGCCACCACCGGCCGAACCGCCAGCCCCAGCGCCGCCTCGCCGCCCCGAAACAAATCGCCACCACCGCCCCGGCTAGCCCTCTAGGCCCCCCGCCCCCACCCTGAACCCTAAGATAGATAGTGGGGTACCTCTCCGGCGAGCCCCCGTCCCCACTGTGGTGGTTCTTCCTTAACTCCAGCGAGCCCCCCAACCCCTGAAAAGCGACTGACCCAAAAGTAGATTCAGTCGACTAAAGTGTGGCTTAATCGAAGCACAGCAGTAGCACGAGCGAGGGGGGAGCAGCAGCAGCAGCTGGGTAAGCGAGCGATCGAGCGAGAGCCGGAGTAGCAGCAGCAGATCCAGCTGGTATGGATGCCGCCGCCGAAGGGGCCTCGCACTGGGGGAGAGCCGCCGTGGAGATGTCGCCCGCGGCGCCATCTTCAAGGTAGCCGCTCCATGGGAGTGCGGGATGGAGCACCGTCGGCGCCAGGAGGTCGAGTTAAGGAGAAGGTGCGATGCGATGAGTGTACAACCTCTTTGGTGCGCCAAGTAGGCCTCGGCTTCGTCCGAGGAGTCGGTGAGGATGCTGCGGTTCCGGTGGAGCAGGTTAAGGCGACGCTATGGGGATGGAGCAGCCGCGATAGATGAGGCGATCGTCGGAGCAGCTCCTTGGAGGTGGAGGACAGGGCGGCTGAACCGGTGGGACGGCGAGATGGATGACGGATCCTCATCTGGGGAGGTGGACGAGGGACGTCGAGCTGTTGCGCTGGACGACGTCGTCGGGGAAGAGGCTCCGGCTGGGCAGCGGTGACGTGGCGGACGGAGGAGGGTGGGGTTTCGCGGCTGGAGCGGAGAGGTTATGGCGGCCTGGGATTTCGAATGGCGAAAAGGGGGCGATGGGAGGGGCTGAAGCATGACATAGGAATGCGCTTGTCCAAAATGTAGGGTGTGTTACAAAAGTACCCCCCACCAATTTGAACTAGCGGCCCTTTCGGCTCAAGGTTAGAAGGGGGATTTCGCGTGTCGGGATTTGGCAGCTGGAGGGAGTTTTCGCGTGTGTTGTAATTTCGGGATAGCAAGGCGCGGGTTGTGAAGGCGCCAATTTTGGGAGCACGATATCTGAATTTTCGGGATATAACAAGACGCGGGTTGAATTTTAGGGACAAGCCTAACGTGTAGTAATATTGTACTTGTACGTACCAAATCAATTCGCACTTCCCTCAACCAAAAAGAAAACGAAAAAAATAAAACTATTCACACCACACAAAGAGAGAGTCTTGCCCCGTTTTACTATACAAATGCTATTCAAAGCTACTCCCTCCTTCCATCTATATAGGGCCTAATGCGTGTTTCGATGCTAACTTTGACCAAATATTAGAGCAATGATATATGGCATGCAACTTACACAAAGCACACCGTTAAATTCATATGTGAAAGGTTCTTTCAATGATATAATTTTCACATTGTGCATGTCATGTACTATTAATCTTGTCAATAGTCAAAGGCGGTCTTAAAAATCTCATTACGCCCTATATAGATGGAAGGAGGGAGTATGTTATGTCCGATTAAATTTTTTCGCTTGCTGTATAATGCATGTAACCTACTCATACCAACATTTTAGTGCATTCCAAATGTCTATACTACCGCTGCAATTCGAACTAAATTTGAATTCGTTTCTCTCTTTCAATAAGAATCTACAATCATGATTGTTGCCAACTTGAACCATCATAGTTTCCTTGCTATCCGCCAGATATAAATTAGACGGCCTATAATGCAGGATGGCAGGCACACCATCATCAACAACTCCATTTTTTATAAGAGTAGAGATAAAACATATTAAATGTAGTATACCATGTTCATAACCACACCATGTGTATCACCGTTATATATATTCACACATCCGTCGGTTTGAAACACTATGATAAATTCTTCAAATATCTGAATTCGCTTTTTATAATGAAGTATATATGATCTCTATTCGTCTTCTACACCCACACAACCCTCTTATCTTTGTAGCTAGCGCTAACTTTCTCTTGTGCATGAACACGCCCGCATCCCTCTCACCCTCCCTCAGCATTCTCTAGCTCCATCACGCAAATTCATCTTTTCACTTTAGGTCGTTCACCCACGGTATGTGTAGGCCCCCCAGCTCCTTCTTTACGGCACACATCGATCGATATGCCTCTCTAGCCAGGTGTGCCTAGTACAAACACAAGCTTCCCCTCTTCTCTTGTCACCGTCCATGCCTCACTCCCACCACTCTTTTCATCGTTCTCGTACTCGCACACTCCTCCCCCTCGATATAGTATGCCTCTCGTACCACCTCCTACATGCATCCCTCTCTCTCTATCGTTCTCCTCGTGCCTCATTTGCTTCTAACACACACATGCATGTATACCGATCGATCTCCCAACATATACCTAGATCAACTTTAACTACCCCCCCATCGATCGACGTACCTCACAAGTTATGTCTCTCCTTTATCTTACAAAGGGCGATTGATCTTCCTATGTAGTTACGTCTGCTTAGCACAGCCACATCGTCCCCCCTCATCATTCGTGCATGCCTCCTGACCCGTCTCTCACACGCACATGCACAGACAACAAGCAGTCATCTCCTCTCTTATTGATATTGTGGGCGTGCCCTCCATTTGTCTAGCAAGCCTATCCCACCATTTGTTAGAAGCAAATCCACTACCACCCCCTCCAACACTCTAGCTCTGTCTCTCTCCCAACCTTAATCATCTCCTGCACATATGCATGGATGCCGATCGATCTCCCTTAATACATGAGGCAGATCGATCTCCTTAATACATGAGGTAGGCCTCTCTCCTCCTCCACACATATACCAGCCATTGTACCTCTATAGTTAATTGGGCATCCCTCTTCCCCCACCACACACCGATAGTCGAGCTCTGCAGGTAGGTATCCATGCCACAGAGACAAACTGCACATGTCCCATCTCACGTTCCAGTAGGCCAGCCACTCTATATCTTTGACGTGGGCACACATGGCACTCTTTATCGATCGCGCGCGTGCGCACACACACATCATCCCTCTCTTCGATTCTATGGACACCTCAAACCAATGATACCTCCACTCTCTTCTCGTGGATCACCCCCTCTATATATAAGTTATATCCATGACTCTATTTCACACACATTGCATATGTTAAATTTCTTGATTGACCCCCACACAAAAAAAATCTCAAGAACCCACACACTATATCTCTCTAGGTTTGTATCTCTCTCACACAACCCCACGTAGGTGGTGTACATATACAAGAATAGAATAGGTGCACCGTGCACGTACTCACGCTTTGTGCCCAGCCACAACCGCGTGGGTACACGGTGGAGCTCATTTCTCCGCAGAAGCTGAATTTGTTTTTGAAACATCAAGTGGCCAGAGACTCGAAAACTTATTTGCCCATTAGTGACTTGTCAGGGCGGTGGATTTTAGTTTGTATGATAATGCTGCATCCACCTAAAGTAACGAAAGTTCTTACGTAAACTTCCTAGTAATTCCCTGTTCGTAGGTGCAGCATTACTCCTACCATTTGTAATATCAGTTTGAAACTTGTAATATTGCCATGTCCTATTCGGCTATTCCTGCGTTTTCAAAATCCTGCGAATCAAACAGGTCCTGAGTTGGTGATGATGTTGTGCCTCCCATCTTTCACCAATAGTCGTCGGATCTAGATGTGACGCATACAAACCAAGATTCTCCATTTTTGCAAAAAGATGCCCGCACGTGTTCCCTATTTACAAACAACTCCTTGTCTCTCACAATCAGCCTTATCTCCTCCCCACCACATCTAGGAGTAGAAGGCCATGGAAAAATCTGGCGCGATGGCCGCTGCCGGAGCCGTCCACCCCCAATCTTGGTGTTCTGTGCAATGCACGGGCATCTACGCACGGGAAATTATGTCGAACAGGGCTAGTTGTAAGCAGCTACCTCTACAGCCATGATGATAGTGACTACAGACGGTGAGGCCGACTATGGTATGCTGAACACGGCGCCTATACTCAGGTGTCATCTCCGGCGCAGGGTCTTGTCACTTCACTGTGAGGAGCAGCATGTAATAATTTGACCAACGGATAATACAGTGCTAGTACTCCTACTACTACATTGGTAGTACTACTACTAGTACTAGTAGCACCACCGTCTGGATTTAGGAGTACTACCATGTCCATCTGGATTTTAGTATTTGACTAGCAATATCTAGTAATGCATGTCACCAAAAATGTACTACTCCCTCTGTAAATAAATACATGGTGTTTTATTCCTATCGGCAAGAGAACTTAATGTTTTTTGCTACTCCTAACTAGAGTACTAATAGGATTACATGCAATGAACTAAACACTGCATGTCATGTTTGGTAGTCTCAAGTCATTGAAAGCATGCACGGCCCACATCTCTCATTGGTTGATATGTCATGAAATAAGAAACAAGGAGGGAGTTAATGCACCGTGCCTAAGTATTTTGGGATTATTTGGTTTTCGTAAGGTGACTTACACAGCATTTTTGTTTACATGCATTAACATTTAATAGTTAAATCAAAGGTCAAAACTTGGCGCAAAATGCAAAGGGGACCAATAAACTAGTAAACATCAAACTTCTCTCGTTTGGCCCCAACTAGAGGTCTAGTGAGATGACTATACTACACCGGCACGGAGATGGACGCAGCTTCATTGACTTACGGCAACTGCCTTTGGGTGAATGACACATGGCCCTACGGGGTGGCTGGCCCACCTATCATACAGCCAAAGGCAGGTGCAGTAGAGGGCCGAGGAGTAGTACGAAATCCTACGCACCTACGCATGCTAACCAAGGGCTGAGTGATCACTCGAATCGCAAGATCAGTTGCCACGCTAGGCCGGCTGTGTCAGATGGTCCACGACGCCGGCCTGCGGCCCGGCACCGAGGAATGTCTCCAGGTAGTATTACTTGAGACCGCCAGGGCTAGGGGCCGCTTGGACGATAGCTTCGTCTCCTTGTTCGACGAGGTCCTCATCGGTTTCCTCGACAAGTTCACCATCGTCAAGAAGCCTGCGGACGACTTTGACGTAAGCCTCCAGCCGACACGCCAGGCTCTGCGATGCCCGCCACCCTCAACGGCCACTATGGTAACAACCTCTTCGACGCACTGGTGGCCCTGCGACTGCCCGCCGTCACACTAGAGAATGTCCAGCTCGAGGTCACGCTCGCCACGCAGCGCCTGGCGCAGCAAGACACCATCGACATAATCACCCACGTCTACACGCAAATCGTCCACAAGGACTACTACATGCAAGAGGAGGACGATAGGACGCTGGCCTTCTTGGAGTGCAGGGCAACCTTGGACGGCACTGTTCAGAAGCACGTTGAGCTCGCCGCCAACGTCGCTGCTCCTCACACGTCGGTTGGTGACCCGGCGCACTAGGGTGTGAGGATGTCGTTGAACGTTGATGGATCCGTATGTATTTTTATCTTTCTGTCAAATCCATGTAGTAGTATATGATACTGCAGTAATTATCATGTCGGATGGCTAAGAAAATAGGAGGGAGAAGAGATGGCTATAGCACGGACTCCAAGAAAATTGGTGTCGAATGGGACTCGTGTGGGTGGCGTGTGCCGTACTGCTAGACGTGAATGCTACTGAGTTATGGCCCATGCCACCCCACTATATCGAGGTACGTAGAACAAATTTCCTGCAGTCTGTGCTCAGCCCTCCTCTATCTCTCTTCTTAGCCAGCTAGTGGACGCGCGGAGCCCATCATCTGTTTGCTCACATGCGGCCCCACATGTCAGTGAAAACGCAAGAGGACTCACTGAACCTACACATCTTTCACCTCGACGTGCTGGTGATGAAAAAAATCCAATAAAGATCTTCGGTGGCCGCTTTTGGAGTTACTCAGGAGTAGTAAGATTCTATTTACAGTTTAACCCAAGATGCACATCTCGTGGCTTCAACTACCACTCTATTTTCTTTCATGAAACGACCTGGATGCTGGATGCCCCACGTGTCGGCAAAAGGAGGAAGAACCCGACCAAATCTTCGGTTCTGCTATCGGATGAGATTAGTGCACTTGTTGATACTCCTACTAGAATAGAGGCTAGACATGAGACTAGATGTGAGGAAGCAATGTCTACTTCTTTACACTCGAAGAAGAAAGAAGCACGCAAGATCGAGCCTCCGCAGATCAACAATGAATGCATCTAGAAGGCACTAATCCAACTTACAGGAGTAGTAAAATGTATTCTTGTGGTTCTTGTTTTCTTTGGTCTTGCTTTTCTAGTCAAAATTATCATTGGAGTTCGTGCAAAACGGAGGTCCGTTTGGGGTCGTGCGTTGGAGTTGGCCTTACAAGTGGGACTACAGTTAAGGAAACCGACTATCGGCAAACCCCCACCTTGCCCGCCGCGCGATGGCTGAAGTTAGGCTGGTCATAGTGGGAGTAACTTAGCAAGTAACATAGCGCATTTCAAGACAAGTTTGCTTATGTGGCATATAGTTAATGAGGATAGAAATGTTTGGAGTAACATAATATGTTACTATAACATAACGCAAACCAAAGCAAAATGAGTCTATAATGTAATAAATGCAATCATCTATGATACTACTTGTATGTTACTTTGCACTATGACGGTAGTAAGAAAGACTAGTGTCATATGCATGACACTAGTCTAAGTTACTCCCCACTATAACCAGCCTTAGAGAAACAATGAGGTTGAAGAGATTGCTCTAGCACGGACTCCAAGAAATAATATGGTGTCAGATGGATGTCGTGGTGGCGTGTGCCATACTCCTGGACGTGAATGCTTGTTCTGGCCCATGCCACCCTACTACTCCTACTACTTACTCCTACTAGTATATAGTATACTAGTATCGAGGATTCGAGGTGCTGGTTACATACAACGAACACATTAACATATGGCTACATAAAAACACCCGCCCGACGCGCGAAGCATGTGAAGCTAGTACAAATTTAGAGAAGCGACTCGAAAGCCATTCATAAATTTAGTAAGGTTATCACAGGCATATCATTTTATTACATACAATAGGTCATCAACCCACATCGACAATGAGGATACATTATAAATACTAAACTTTTCACCACACAACAAATAACAAGCCATGAAATGAACTTCAACTCAACCATTCCGCGGCGTTGGAAACGCTTGCTTTGAACCACAACTGATTCTCTGGGACGGGCCATCTGTTGTCGATCTAGAGACCAACGCAGGACCGATCATCCAGGCTGAAGCGGCCTACTATATTAGTACGAGGGTAGGGAACCACCCAAATGTCCAAGGTATAGACACAGTTGCTTCTCATAAATATGTCAGCAGCAGTTGGATCGCCTTTCACCATCATCGGATAGTTTTGTCCAAGGAAGAGCGAGTTTTCTCCAAGACTATCAATTCTGTGCCAGGGAGAAGGAGTTGGCGCTAGCACACTATTATCCATCCCGAATACCATGCAACGGGTGTTGGAATAGGTCTGGAGAGTGCGACCATAGGAGGCACCTGCTTCCTTACCAGTAACATCATCAGTGGGTTGTATACACACAAGAAGAGGTGATCCATCGGAATTAGTTGCCAGGCGCCACAGAGTATATCTGCGCTGCTCGTCCTCATGCTCGTGATCATCACCATCGTCATCTCCCCCTTGGTTATAAAATTTTTCAAGTATAGGTGGTGGGATGTTCACAAGACCTTGGAAACATAAGAAGAAGGTTAATTAGTAAAGGGAAACTTGCTAACCCGCATGCATGTGGATGAAACAATTATAATTATGGTGGAAGACAAATGCACCGAAACTACTAGGATGCCATGCAAAAACAGTGCCACGAGTGGTGGCAGCAAACACAAGGCCCTCGTATTGAATTGCATCACAGAACTCATC
This sequence comes from Triticum urartu, assembly GCF_056163025.1. Lineage (NCBI taxonomy): Eukaryota > Viridiplantae > Streptophyta > Magnoliopsida > Poales > Poaceae > Triticum > Triticum urartu. Next base: position 448,588,253 of record NC_141876.1, read on the forward strand.
CGTGTACAAAAACTGATTTTTGAGCAATATCCATCGAGTCAAACCACGAAGGATGGCAACAAGCTTGTCGAAGATAGGAACAACTTGATAGTTGTTGTAATTCCAAGAGCGGTTGGGAACTCGACAAATTGCTATCTTCCATAGAAGACAGTCACCATGATCGTATTTGAACGTGCGTACATTACCGGTGTGCTCAACCTCTGGGCAGTGTGCTGAGATTTTTGGAAGTGGAACCCGGTGACGAGTGTACACATTCACAAGTTCCCACTCGTAGTTGGACCCAATGTAAACAACCCAATCTCCATTTGCGCCCTCCCAAGCCTTGCCCTCGAGCGATGGCATCTTAACATCATACGTATCATTATCTAGCGGCATCAACTGGCACAGGGCGAGGCCTCCGTCATGTCGGCGCCATTCATCAGGGTCACGGCAAAGAAGATAGGGGAGATCAAACCGCTCCTTGACTCTTGGGCTCTTTGTAATGATGTTATTAGTTGAGTCGAGAATGGGCTTGAACGAACCTGCCATGCTAGCCGAGGTGATGACGTTGCACCGATCAATGAGTTCCTCCACCACGTCATCTTTCAGATCGGGGCAAGAATAACGGGGTCATTTCCGGCCTGTTCCCTCCCTGGAGAAGACGGTCGAACAATGGCAGAAGAAAGGGTGAAGGGCTGAAGGAAAATGGAGGAGGGAGAGGAAGAGCGTGCGACAGCAGTTCCAAATCGAGAGGGAAAGGCGAAGAGTCGGTGGACGGTTGTGAGTTTGCCACGGTTCACGAAGAGGCGCCCCGGCCTACACGTCCGTTCGGAAATACTGGGCTGTGCGGGACACTCTGGCCTGTCTAGACAGCCTTTTCTTTTATGTTTACCACAGACCAGCCCAGTAGTTTTTTTTTCTTTCTGAAAATGGCTAGCCTAGTTCTTTTGTGATTTGTCATGTAAGTCGCTTTATCAGGCCTGCTGGGCTGCAAATCTTTCAAGACGAGGAGAGCCTCATTCGGCTGGCCGAGAAAATGGCCTATCAGTAATGAAAAATGGGATGTACATTTTTAAAACACATCAAACCGGCAATTATTTTCAAATATCTTTTTTAATTTCGAGATTTTAAATTGCATTGATTTTTATGCGTGGACAATTTATTGGATTTTATATTGATATACATTTATTTTTAAAATCAGTCTGAATGTGACTCGAAATTTTGGGATTAAAAACAGTTCAAACCGCACCGACATATGCAAAATTTCGTATAATTTTTTCACCATGGCCACAATATGGGCTGTAATGCTAACATACAGAATATGGGCTCCAAAAAAACCCGTAAGAATTAGCAAATGGGCTATAAATTATTTGAAATAATGGCAGATGGGTTGTATGCTGTTTTCCACAGATTTGAGGCTTTCCACAAATGGCATGTATACTGTTGGATGTCCATCCAATGGCCGTCGTGCTTCTTCAATCTCTGCTCTTCCTGCTCCAGCCGCTCAAACAAGCGCCGGCGGGACTGCCTGCTCCCTCCTCCCCGCGGCCGGCTATGCTGCCGCGCAGGCCTCACTGCCCCACCGTACTCCCATCGCTGGCCTAGCCATCCCTCTACTCACCCACATCTGTTGTTATTCTACGACGACGACAGACGAACCAGTAAACCCTCGTACAGTCGTACTCCCCTCCGCGTGGGAAACAAAAACAACGGCCGAGTCTTCCCTGCCCACGTGTCGTTCCCTTCCTAGTTCTCGTCGTCATCCACCGCCCTGGTGCTCTCGGTGTGGCGTGGTCAGCGTGGTCAACGACCGACATGCATCTGAAGTGGACTGTACGTGGAGAGGCTGACAGCTGGGTCCATGGCCACACGCAAGGAAATGCCTCCTTATTACGCGCAAAATAATGATTTCCTCCACCTGACATCTGGGACCCACCGAAACGGCCTCTGTATTTCGCGAAAAAAATATTATCGCCGCTGACAGCTCGGTGATACATCCATTTTGCATCATGCTTTTATATCGATATTTATTGCATTATGGACTGTTATTTCACTTTATGTCACAATACTTATGGCTATTCTCTCTTATTTTACAAGGTTTACATAAGGAGGGAGAATGCCGGCAGCTGGAATTCTGGGCTGGAAAAGGAGCAAATATTAGAGACCTATTCTGCGCAACTCCAAAAGTCGTGAAACTCCACGGGACATCTTAAAATAAATAAAGAAAAATCCTCGCCAAAGATGAAGGCCAGTGGGCACACACCCTGCTCACGAGGGTGGGGGGCGCCCCCCCTAGGGCGCTCCCCCTACCTCGTGGGCCCCCTGGTGGCTCTCCGACATCCATCTTCTCCTATATGAAGTCTTTCGATGAAAAAAAATAGGAGGGAACTTTTCGAGACGAGACTCCGCCGCCACGAGGCGGAACCTTGGCGGAACCAATCTAGAGCTCCGGCAGAGCTGTTCTGCTGGGGATACTTCCCTCCGGGAGGGGGAAATCATGACCATCGTCATCACCAACGCTCCTCTCATCGGGAGAGGGCAATCTCCATCAACATCTTCACCAGCACCATCTCATCTCCAAACCCTAGTTCATCTCTTGTATCCAATTCTTGTCTCAAAGTACATGATTGGTGCTAGTAGGTTGCTAGTAGTGTTTATTACTCCTCGTAGTTAATGCTAGTTGGTTTATTTGGTGGAAGATCATATGTTCAGATCCTATATGCATATTATTACCCCTCTGATTATGAACATGAATATGCTTTGTGCGTAATTACGTTTGTTCCTGAGGACAAGGGAGAAGTCTTGCTATTAGTAGTCATGTGAATTTGGTATTCGTTTGATATTTTGATAAGATGTATGTTGTCTAGCCTCTAGTGGTGTTATGTGAATGTCGACTACATAACACTTCACCATTATTTGGGCCTAGAGGAAGGCATTGGGAAGTAATAAGTAGATGATGGGTTGCTAGAGTGACAGAAGCTTAAACCCTAGTTTATGCGTTGCTTCGCAAGGGGCTGATTTGGATCCACATGTTTCATGCTATGGTTAGGTTTACCTTAATACTTTTGTTGTAGTTGCGGATGCTTGCAATAGAGGTTAATCATAAGTGGGATGCTTGTTCAAGTAAGAACAGCACCCAAGCACCGGTCCACCCACATATCAAATTATCAAAGTATCGAACGCGAATCATATGAACGTGATGAAAACTAGCTTGACGATATTCCCATGTGTCCTCGGGAGCGGTTTTCCTATTATAAGAGTTTGTTCCGTCTTGTCCTTTGCTAAAAAGGATTGGGCCACCTCGCTGCACTTTATTTACTTTTGTTACTTGTTGCTTGTTACAATTTATCCTATCACAAAACTATCTCTTACCACTTATTTCAGTACTTGCAGAGAATACCTGGCTGAAAACCGCTTATCATTTCCTTCTGCTCCTCGTTGGGTTCGACACTCTTACTTATCGAAAGGACTACGATAGAATTCTCTGAGGGGCTTTGATAGGTGGAATTTGGTAAGGAAAAACTTATATAGTATGCTCAAATTTATTGTCACTTGTTACTATGGAAAGTAATTCTCTGAGGGGCTTGTTCGCGGTATCTTCACCCCGTCCAGTAGAGCAAAGAGTTGCTCCTCAACCTACTGAACCTATTGAAAATGAAACTCCTTTTGAATTTCCTTCGGGTATGATGGAAAAACTGCTATCTAACCCTTTTACAGGAGATGGAACAAAGCATCCTGATGAGCACTTAATATATGTGGATGAAGTTTGTGGATTATTTAAGCTTGCAGGTATACCCGATGATGTTGCTAAGAAGAAGGTCTTCCCTTTATCTTTGAAGGGAGACGCATTGATATGGTATAGGCTATGCGATGATATGAGATCATGGGACTATAAAAGATTGAAGCTGGAATTTCATCAAAAGTATTACCCTATGCATCTTGTTCATCGTGATCACAATTATATATATAATTTCTGGCCTCGCGAAGGAGAAAGCATCGCTCAAGCTTGGGGGAGGCTTAAATCAATGTTATATTCATGCCCAAATCATGAGCTCTCAAGAGAAATGATTATTCAAAATTTATATGCTCGGCTTTCTGATAACAATCGCACCATGCTCGATACTTATTGTGCTGGCTCTTTTATGATGAAGACTATTGAATTCAGATGGAATTTATTGGATAGAATTAAACACAACTCTGAAGATTGGGACCTCGACCAAGGTAAGGAGTCAGGTATGACACCTAAGTTTGATTGTGTTAAATCTTTTATGGACACCGATATTTTCCGTAAGTTTAACACTAAATATGGACTTGACTCTGGATAGTAGCTTCCTTCTGTGAATCTTTTTCTACTTATGTTGATCTCCCTAAGGAGAAGTGGTTTAAATATCATCCTCCCATAGAAGTAAAAGTAGTTGCACCTATTAAAGTTGAATAAAAGACTGTCACTTATAATGATCCTATTGTTCCTACTTCTTATGTTGAGAAGCCACCTTTCCCTGTTGGAATAAAGGATCATGCTAAAGCTTCAACTGTTGTTTGTAAAAGAAATATTAGAACTTATTCACCTCCTAAGCAAGTTAAAGTAGAACCTAATATTGCTATTGTTAAAGATCTCTTGTTTGATAATATTGATGGGCATGCTATTCAGTTCGAAGGTGAAACTGCTAGAATTGCTAAACCTTGTGCTAAAGATAAACATAGACCTGTGGTAGGCGTGCCTGTTATTTTTGTTAAAATAGGAGATCATTGTTATCATGGCTTATGTGATATGGGTGCAAGTGCTAGTGTTATACCGCATACTTTATACGAAGAAATTAAGAATGAAATTGCACCTGCTGAGTTAGAAGGTATTGATGTCACAATTAAACTTGCCAATAGAGATACTATTTCACCAATTGGAATTGTTAGAGATGTTGAAGTCTTGTGTGGGAAAACTAAATATCTTGCTAATTTTCTTGTTCTTGGTTCCCCACAAGATAGTTTTTGTCCCATTATATTTGGTAGACCCTTCTTAAATACTGTCAATGCTACCATAGATTGCACAAATAATGTTGTTACCGTTGGCTTGGATGATATGGTTCATGAGTTTAATTTCTCTAAATTTAGTAAACAACATCGTGAGGAAGAATTACCTAGTAAAGATGAAATTATTGGTCTTGCTTCTATTGCCGTACCTCCTGGCGATCCTTTAGAACACTATTTGCTAGACCATGAAAATGATATGTTCATGAATGAAAGAAGGGAAATAGATGAAGTATTCTTTAAATAGGAACCTATTCTGGAACATAATTTGCCTGTTGAAATTTTAGGGGATCCTCCTCTACCCAAGGATGATCCCATGTTTGAGCTTAAACCTTTGCCTGATAATCTTAAATATGCTTATCTTGATGAAAAGAAGATATATCCTGTTATTATTAGTGCTAACCTTTCAGAGCATGAAGAAGAAAGACTATTGACAACTCCGAAGAAGCACCGTGCTGCTATTGGATATACTCTTGATGATCTTAAGGGCATTATTCCCACTCTATGTCAACATAAAATATATTTGGAAGCAGATGCCAAACCAGTTCGTGATCCTCAACGACGTCTGAATCCTAAAATGAAAGAAGTGGTAAGAAAAGAAATACTCAAGATTCTGGAGGCAGGTATAATCTATCCCGTTACTGATAGTGAGTGGGTAAGTCATGTCCATTGTGTCCCTAAGAAGGGTGGTATTACTGTTGTTCCTAATGATAAAGATGAATTGATTCCACAAAGAATTATCACATGTTATAGGATGGTAATTGATCTCCGCAAATTAAATAAAGCTACTAAGAAAGATCATTACCCCTTACCTTTTATTGATCAAATACTAGAAAGATTATGCAAACATACACACTATTGCTATCTAGATGGTTATTCTGGTTTCTCTCAAATACCTATGTCGGCTAGAGATCAATCAAAGACTACTTATACATGCCCTTTTGGTACTTTTTCTTATAGACGTATGCCTTTTGGTTTATGTAATGCACCTGCTACCTTTCAAAGATGCATGATGTCTATATTCTGTGACTTCTGTGAAAAGATTTGTGAGGTTTTCATGGACGATTTTTCCGTCTATGGTTCCTCTTTTGATGATTGCTTGAGAAATCTTGATCGAGTTTTGTAGAGATGTGAAGAAACTAATCTTATCTTGAATTGGGAAAAGTGCCACTTTATGGTTAATGAAGGTATTGTCTTGGGGCATAAAGTTTCTGAAAGAGGTATTGAAGTTGATAAAGCCAAGGTCGATGCTATTGAAAAGATGCCATGTCCCAAGGACATCAAAGGTATAAGAAGTTTCCTTGGTCATGCCGGATTTTATAGGAGGTTCATTAAGGACTTCTCAAAATTTTCTTGGCCTCTGACTAATTTATTGCAAAAAGATATACCATTTGTCTTTGATGATGATTGTGTAGAAGCATTTGAAATACTTAAGAAAGCATTAGTCTCTGCACCTGTTGTTCAGCCACCTGCTTGGAATTTACCCTTTGAAATTATGTGTGATGCTAGTGATTATGCTGTAGGTGCTGTTCTAGGGCAAAGAGTAGATAAGAAATTAAATGTTATTCATTATGCTAGTAAGACTCTAGACAATGCTCAAAGAAATTATGCTACTACTGAAAAAGAGCTTTTAGCAGTTGTATTTGCTTGTGATAAGTTCAAACCTTATATTGTTGATTCTAAAGTAACTATTCAAACTGATCATGTTGCTATTAAATACCTTATGGAAAAGAAAGATGCTAAACCTAGACTTATTAGATGGGTTCTCTTGCTACAAGAATTTGATTTGCATATTGTTGATAGAAAGGGAGCTGAGAACCCCATTGTAGACAACTTGTCTAGGTTAGAAAATATTCTTGATGACCCACTACCTATTAATGATAGCTTTCCTGATGAACAATTAAATGTTATAAGTACTTCTCTTAGTACTCCATGGTATGCTGATTATTCTAATTATATTGTTGCTAAGTTTATACCACCTAGCTTCACATACCAGCAAAAGAAAAAGTTTTTCTATGACTTGAGGCATTACTTTTGGGATGACCCACATCTTTATAAAGAAGGAGTAGATGGTGTTATTAGACGTTGTGTACCTGAGCATGAACATGAACAGATCCTACGAAGTGTCATTCCGAGGCTTATGGAGGACACCACGCTGGAGATAGAACTGCACATAAGGTATTGCAATCTGGTTTTTATTGGCCTACTCTCTTCAAGGATGCTCGTAAGTTTGTCTTGTCTTGTGATGAATGTCAAAGAATTGGTAATATTAGTAGACGTCAAGAAATGCCTATGAATTATTCACTTGTTATTGAACCATTTGATGTTTGGGGCTTTGATTATATGGGACCTTTTCCTGCCTCTAATGGATATACTCATATTTTAGTTGTTGTTGATTACATTACTAAGTGGGTAGAAGCTATTCCAACTAGTAGTGCTGATCATAACACTTCTATTAAAATACTTAAGGAAGTTATTTTCCTGAGGTTTGGAGTCCCTAGATATTTGATGACTGATGATGGTTCACACTTTATTCATGGTGCTTTCCGTAAAATGCTTGCTAAATATGATGTTAATCATAGAATTGCATCTCCTTATCACCCTCAGTCTAGTGGTCAAGTAGAGTTGAGCAATAGAGAGCTCAAATTAATTTTGCAAAAGACTGTTAATAGGTCTAGAAAGAATTGGTCCAAGAAACTTGATGATGCATTATGGGCTTATAGGACTGCATACAAAAATCCTATGGGTATGTCTCCGTACAAAATGGTTTATGGAAAAGCATGTCACTTACCTCTCGAACTAGAACATAAGGCGTATTGGGCTATTAAAGAGCTCAACTATGATTTCAAACTTGCCGGTGAAAAGAAGTTATTTGATATTAGCTCACTCGATGAATGGAGAACCCAAGCTTATGAAAATGCCAAGTTGTTTAAAGAAAAAGTTAAAAGATGGCATGACAAAAGGATACAAAAGCGTGAGTTTAATGTAGGTGATTATGTATTGCTATACAACTCTCGTTTAAGATTTTTTGCAGGAAAACTTCTCTCTAAATGGGAAGGCCCCTATGTTATTGAAGAGGTCTATCGTTCCAGTGCCATAAAAATCAACAACTTCGAGGGCACAAATCCGAAGGGGGTAAACGGTCAAAGAATCAAACATTATATCTCAGGTAATCCCATAAATGTTGAAACCAATATTATTGAAACCGTAACCCCGGAGGAATACATAAGGGACACTTCCCGGAACGTTTCAGACTCTGAAAAGGAATAGGTATGTGGTACGGTAAGTAAACCGACTCCAAAACAATTTTTAAGGCAATATTTCTCTGTTTTGGAATATTTAGAAAAATAGAAAAATAAGTAGCAGTCCGGGAAGGACACGAGGGCCCCACAAGGGTGGTGGGCGCGCCCTACTCCGAGCACCTCGTGTGCCTTCCGGACTCCGTTTTCTTGCATGTTACGTATTTTGGTGGGTAAAAATTCATTATATATTCTCCTGAAGGTTTTGAATCCCATATCACGCAAATATCCTCTGTTTTTGTTTCGAGCTGTCCCGTTGCAGATTAAATCAACATGTCTTCCCAGGATTCGGAAGGAGAAAGCTATGTGGATGATTACTTAGCAAATCCAAAGGTCTATGGAGATGTGGAACATGATGGATGGACCACGGAGGAAGAAGAGGACTATGAACCCAAGGGGAAGGAGGAGACGAGCTCAGATGAAGATGAAGCACCATTACCTCAACCTGGGGACATGCACGTGGAGTTCAAAAAGTCAAGTCTCCCTGATAGGGTAAAGAAACCCAAGTTTGAGTTTATCCCTTTTCGTCTCTTGCAGGAAAATAAGCAGGACCTATGCAAAAAGATATTAACCCTGGAGTGGGAGATTGATGATCTGAGGGATCAAAATGCCGTCCTCAAGCGCAAATTAAGGAAGAAGCCTAAGCCATCAACTAAGCCTACATCACCACCACCTTCTTCACCGACAAAGGAGATATAATCACATGTGTATGGGCACTCCCCTTGGCAACTGCCAAGCTTGGGGGAGGTGCCCCGGTATCGTATCACAATCACAACTCCTATCTTTACCATTTTTCTTAGTTCGATCCTATTAGTAGTATCTTGATCTACTAGAATAAAGTTTATGGCATGATCTAGTTTTGAGTTTGCTTTATGATCTCTCTTTGTAATCGAGTCCATGATCCATATATAATAAATTTTAGTGTTGAGTCAAGGGATTGATTATTTTGCCATGATCTTGGGTGAATAAAAGAAAAGAGAAAAATAATAAAAAGAAACAAAAAGTTCATATTGATCTTATTGAGAGTAATGACTTCAAATAGAAAGAGTATGATGATTAAAAGTTGTTGGGAGTTGGCAGACATAGCTTTGGTCAATGTTGCAATTAATAGGAAGTAATAAGGAAAGAGAGGTTTTCACATATAGATATATTATCATTGACATCTTTTATGATTGGGAGCATTCATTAAAATATGACATGCTAAAGGGTTGATGTTGGACAAGGAAGACAACGTAACGAGTTATGTCTTTCTTATATTTGAGATAAAGTATGTTGTCATGGATCCTCTAACTTGTTGAGCTTGCCTTTCCCCCTCATGCTAGACAAATTCTCAGCACCAAGTAGAAATACTACTTGTGCTTCCAAATACCCTTAAACCAGTTTTGCCATGGGAGTCCACCATATCTACCTATGGATTGAGTAAGATCCTTCAAGTAAGTTGTCATCGGTGCAAAGCAATAAAAATTGCTCTAGATATGTATGATTGATTGGTGTGGGAGAAATAAGCTTTATACGATCTTGTGATGTGGAAGTAATAAAAGCGACGGAATGCATAATAAAGGTTCATATCACAAGGGGCAATATAAAGTGACGTTCTTTCACATTGAGATTTTATGCATCCAACCATAAAAGCGCATGGCAACCTCTACTTCCCTCTGCGAAGGGCCTATCCTTTATTATTATCTTCTACCTTATGCAAGAGTCATGGTGATCTTCAACCTTTCTTTTTCATTTTATCCTTTGGCAAGCTCAGCATGTTGAAAAGAACATGATATATATATATATAATTGGATGTAGGGGAGCATGAACCATTATTGTTGACATTACCCTTGAGGTAAAAGGTTGTGGGGCAAAACTATAAGCCCCTATCTTTCTCTGTGTCCGATTAAAACTCCGTAACCACAAGTATTGCATGAGTGTTAGCAATTATGGAGGACTAAATGATAGTTGAGTATGTGGACTTGCTTTTTAGCTCTGACATAGACTCTTTCCGATGTTATGATAAATTGCAATTGTTCCAATGACTGAGATTATAGTTTGTCGGAGCCCAATAAGGTTTATGATTTATACTTTTGCATTGTGAAAAGATCATCACTTGAACATAAGTAATCATATGACAAAATCTATATATGTTGTTGTTATGAGAATAATCATGATGCCTTCATGTCTGTATTTTATTTTTTTATCGACGCCTCTACCTCTAAACATGGGGACATATTTACTATTATCGGCTTTTCGCTTGAGGACAAGCGAGGTCTAAGCTTGGGGGAGTTGATACGTCCATTTTGCATCATGCTTTTATATAGATATTTATTGCATTATGGACTGTTATTTCACTTTATGTCACAGTACTTATGGCTATTCTCTCTTATTTTACAAGGTTTACATAAGGAGGGAGAATGCCGGCAGCTGGAATTCTGGGCTGGAAAAGGAGCAAATATTAGAGACCTATTCTGTGCAACTCCAAAAGTCCTGAAACTCCACGGAACATCTTAAAATAAATAAAGAAAAATCCTCGCGAAAGATGAAGGCCTGGGGGCCCACACCCTGCTCACGAGGGTGCCCCCCCCCTTGGGCTCGCCCCTACCTCGTGGGCCCCCTGGTGGCTCTCCGACGTCCATCTTCTCATATATGAAGTCTTTCGATGAGAAAAAAATCGGAGGGAACTTTTCGGGACGAGACTACTCCGCCACGAGGCGGAACCTTGGCAGAACCAATCTAGAGCTCCGGCAGAGCTGTTCTACCGGGGATACTTCCCTCCAGGAGGGGGAAATCATCACCATCGTCATCACCAACGCTCCTCTCATCAGGAGAGGGCAATCTCCATCAACATCTTCACCAGCACCATCTCATCTCCAAACCCTAGTTCATCTCTTGTATCCAATTCTTGTCTCAAAGTCCGGGATTGGTGCTAGTAGGTTGCTAGTAGTGTTGATTACTCCTTGTAGTTGATGCTAGTTGGTTTATTTGGTGGAAGATCATATGTTCAGATCCTATATGCATATTATTACCCCTCTGATTATGAGCATGAATATGCTTTGTGAGTAATTACGTTTGTTCCTGAGGACAGGGGAGAAGTCTTCCTATTAGTAGTCATGTGAATTTGGTATTCGTTTGATATTTTGATAAGATGTATGTTGTCTAGCCTCTAGTGGTGTTATGTGTACGTCGACTACATAACACTTCACCATTATTTGGGCCTAGAGGAAGGCATTGGGAAGTAATAAATAGATGATGGGTTGCTAGAGTGACAGAAGCTTAAACCCTAGTTTATGCGTTGCTTCGCAAGGGGCTGATTTGGATCCACATATTTCATGCTATGGTTAGGTTTACCTTAATACTTTTGTTGTAGTTGCGGATGCTTGCAATAGAGGTTAATCATAAGTGGGCTGCTTGTTCAAGTAAGAATAGCACCCAAGCACAGGTCCACCCACATATCAAATTATCAAAGTATCGAACGCGAATCATATGAACGTGATGAAAACTAGCTTGACGATATTCCCATGTGTCCTCGGGAGCGCTTTTCCTATTATAAGGCTTTGTTCCGGCTTGTCCTTTGCTAAAAAAGGATTGGGCCACCTTGCTGCACTTTATTTACTTTTGTTACTTGTTGCTCGTTACAATTTATCCTATCACAAAACTATCTGTTACCACTTATTTCAGTACTTGCAGAGAATACCTTGCTGAAAACCGCTTATCATTTCCTTCTGCTCCTCGTTGGGTTCGACACTCTTACTTATCAAAAGGACTAAGATAGAGCCCCTATACTTGTGGGTCATCACTCGGACCCACCAGCTATATCTTCGCGCGCAAGGAAGTGCCTCCTTATTACGCACAAAAAAATGAATACCCCCATGCTAGCTGGGACCCAGTATAGTGGGCCTACTAAGTTGACGGGGATGAAGGGCTTTGTCAACTTAGTCAATATGCACGATTCTAGCTCGACTGACCGTACGATGTCCATCCAACGGCTGTAGTGCTTCTTCAACCTCTGGTCTTCTTGCTCCAGCCGCCCAAAGCAGCGCCGGTCGTGCCGCCTGCTCCTGCCTCCCGTGGCCGGCTGTGCTGCCGCGGAGGCCTCACCGCCCCCATACTACTCCCACCGCTGGCCAGGCCATCCCTCCACTCCACTCACCCACACCCCCTGTTATTATGCGGCGACGGCAGCGCAGCCGAACCAGTGAACCCTCGTACTCCTCTCCGCGTGGGCATCCACTGCCGCATCTTCCCCGGCTCTGCGTTGTCCCCTTCCTAGGCCTCGCCATCGTCCACTGCCGTGGTGCTGTCGGCGCGGCGTGGTCAATGTGGTCAACGACCGAATTCCATCGGAATAATACTGTATGTGGAGAGGCTGACATCTGGGTCCATGGCTGCCGCAAGGAAGTGCCTCCTTATTACGCGGAAAATAATTATTCCTCCACCTCACAGCAGGGACCCACCGGACGCCCACCAGTATATCGCGAAAAAAACGTTTGCCCCTGACTGCTGGGACCCACCCGACGGGCCACCGTATTTCACGAAAAAACGTTTCCCCTACTATCAGCTCGGACCCACCGGAAGTGCCTCCTTACTACGCACAAAAAAATGAATACCCCCTGCTAGCTGGGACCCACCTTAGTGGCAGGCAGACTTGTGGGCATACTAAGTTGACGGGGATGGATGGCTTTGTCAACTTAGTCAATATGCATGATTCTAGCTCCAGTGACCGTATGATGTCCATCCAATGGCCGTAGTGCTTCTTCAACCTCTGGTCTTCTTGCTCCAGCCGCCCAAACCAGCGCCGGTCGTGCCTCGTGCTCCTGCCTCCCGTGGCCGGCTGCGATGCGGCGGAGGCCTCACCGCCCCTACTACTCCCACCGCTGGCCAGGCCATCCCTCTACTCACCCACACCCCCTGTTATTCTGCGGCGATGGCAGCCTCACACCGCAGCGAACCAGTGAACCCTCGTACTACTCTATGCGTGGGCATCCATTGCCATGTCTTCCCCGGCTCCGCGTCGTCCCCTTCCTGGCCTCGCCGTCGTCCACCGCCCTGGTGCTCTCGGCGTGGCATGGTCAACATGGTCAAGGAACGACTTCCATCGGACGTGGACTGTACGTGGAGAGGCTGACAGCTGGGTCCACGGCCGCAGCAAGGAAGTGCCTCCTTATTACGTGCAAAATAATTATTCCTCCACCTGACTGCGGGGACCCACCGGACGGGCCACCAGTATTTTGCGAAAAAACCTTTTCCCCCTGACTGCTGGGACCCACCGGACGGGCCACCGTATTTCGTGAAAAAAAAGTCCCCCCCCCCCGCTGTCAGCTCGGACCCACCGGAAGTGCCTCCTTATTACGCACAAAAAAATGAATACTCCGACGGCTAGCTGGGACCCACCTTGCTGGGAGGCTGACTTGTGGGCCTACTAAGTTGACAGGGACGAAGGGCTTTGTCAACTTAGTCAATATGAACGATTCTAGCTCCAGTGACCGTATGATGTCCATCCAACGGCCGTAGTGCTTCTTCAACCTCTGGTCTTCTTGCTCCAGCCGCCCAAAGCAGCGCCGGTCGTGCCGCATGCTCCTGCCTCCCATGGCCGGCTGTGCTGTCGCAGAGGCCTCACCGCCCCTACTATTCCCACCGCTGGCCAGGCCCCGCGGCAACGGCAGCCTCACACCGCAGCCGAACCAGTGAACCCTCGTAGTCCTCTCCGCGCGGGCTTCCACTGCCGCGTCGTCCCCTTCCTAGGCCTCGCCGTCGTCCACCACCGTGGTGCTCTCCGCGCGGCATGGTCAACGTGGTCAAGGAACGACTTCCATCGGAAGAGTACTGTACGTGGAGAGGCTGACAGCTGGGTCCACGGCCACAGCCCAGTTTTTTGTGATTTGCCAAGTAAGTCGCTTTGTTAGGCCTGTTGGGCTGCAAATCATTCAAGACAAGGAGAGCTTTCATTCGGCTGGCCAAGAAAATGGCCCATCAGTAATGAGAAATGGGTTGTACATTTTTAAAACACATCAAACCAGCAATTAGTTTCAAATATTTTTTTTTCATTTCAAGATTTCAAATTACATTAATTTTTATGCGTGGAGAAGTTGTTGGATTTTATATTGATATACATTTATTTTTAAAATCAGTTTGAATGTGAGTCGAAATTTCAGAATTAAAAACAGTTCAGAACGCACCGCACTATGCAAAATTTCGTATAATTTTTTAATCGTTGCCACAATATGGGCTTTAATGCTAACAAAAAGAATATGGGCTCCAAAAAAACCTTAAGAATTAGCAAATGGGCTGTAAATTATTAGAAATGATGGCAGATGGGTTGTATGCTGTTTTCCACATATTTGAGTCTTTCCTAAAAAAAGGTTGACGCACAAGCACTGACTGTTGGATGTCCATCCAACGGCCATCGTGCTTCTTCAATCTCTGCTATTCCTGCTCCAGTCGCTCAAACAAGCGCCGACGGGACTGCCTGCTCCCTCCTCCTCGCGGCCAGCTGTGCTGCCGCGTAGGCCTCACCGCCGGACCGTACTCCCATCGCTGGCCTAGCCATCCCTCTACTCACCCACACCTGCTGTTATTCTCCGGCGACGGCAGACGAACCAGTAAACCCTCGTACAGTCGTACTCCCCTCCGCATGGGAAACAACTGCCGTGTCTTCCCTACCTCCATGCCGTCCCCTTCCTAGGCCTCGCCGTCGTCCACCGCCCTGGTGCTCTCAGCGCGGCGTGGTCAACGTGGTCAAGGAACGACTTCCATCAGATGTGGGCTGTACGTGGAGAGGCTGACAGCTGGGTCCACGGCCGCAGCAAGGAAGTGCCTCCTTATTACGCAGAAAATAATGATTCCTCCACCTGACAGCTGGGACCCACCGGACGGGCCACTGTATTTCGTGGAAAAAAACGTTTCCCCCTGACTACAGGGACCCACCAGCTACATCTTCGCACGCAACGAAGTGCGTCCGGGCAAAAAAAAAAATGATTCGCCCCTTGACTGCTGGGACCCACCAGCTACATCTTCGCGGGCAAGGAAGTGCCTGACAGTCGGGACCCACCTGGTCGAAGCGTACGTAGCGTTGTCATTCTGGTCTTGAACGTGTACGTACATACTGGTCGATGTAGAGGCGCGCACGTAGCATGTACACGTATGTACAACGGCCAAGGTGCAAGAAAGAAAATACGGCCACGTATGTGTACATACGGGCGGGTCTCGAACGCCTACTCACGCATACGTACGGCGAGGGCTCGTGTACATGGCTGGGTCGGAATGGAGAAACAACATCGTCGTAGTGTTCATGGGGAGGCAACGGAATGCGTCGTGTTCATGGGGAGGCAACGGAATGCCTCGTGTTCATGGGGAGGCAACGGAATGCGTCGTGTTCATCGGGAGGCAACGGAACGCGTGGGAGCCAACCAGCTGGGTCGGAACAGAATGCGTGGTCGTGTTCATCGGGAGGGCTTGGACGGAACAGGCGATGGAAACGAGGCCTGGCATACCGCACAACGGAGGAAACGGACCACCTACGTTCGGAACGGGGTCATGTTGATCAGGAGGGGTCTGACGTACCGCAAAACAGAGGAAACGGACCTCCTACGGTCGAAACGGGGGTCCTGTTGATCGGGAGGGGTGTGGCGTACCGCAAAACGGACGAAACGGACTTGTGTTGGAGCGCTACGGTTGAAACGGGGGTCCTGTTCATCGGGAGGAGTGTGGCGTACTGCAAAACGGGACTCCACGGGATACTGTTCATCTCCACCGTCGACCCCCTCCAGCCTCCACGAGCTACTGTTGATCCACCGTCGACCTCCTCCATCCTCCACCTGTGACTGTTCATCCAGCCTCCACCGCGCGCTACTCCACCGGCTATTGTTCAACCAGCCCTCTCCACGGGCTCCTGTTCAACCACCCCTCCACGGGCTACTGTTCATCCTTCCCTCCACCGTCTACTGTTCATCCTGCCCTCCACGGGGTGGTCCTGTTCATCCAGCCCTCCACGGGGTCCTGTTCATCTAGCCCCAACCGGCTCGATCGATCGGGGTCCCATTCATCCAGAGGCAACACCACGGGGTCCTGTTCATCCACCCCCACCGGAAACTGTTCACCCAAACCTCCCCTCCCCCCACAACGCTCACTGTTCATCCAGAGGCAGCATCGAACGGCTTCAGTTAGCAGCAGTAGCGAAGGAATCGCTTGATCGGGTTCAGTTAACAGCCATCGATCGATCGCTCGGGTTCAGTAACGTGTAGCCTACAGTGCAATCGCTCGGGTTCAGTTAGAGCCCAACGCCTCGCTCGGGTTCAGTTAGAGCCAACGCCTCGCACACACGCGCGTACGTGTACGAGAGAAACACGCATCGCTCGGCCCCCGACCTCCCACCGTAACCGGGAACTCCCCGAAATTTTCCTTGCCCTCACTTCTACCACAGTTTTTTCCATCATGGACGGCCCAAAGAATGTCATGCAGCTGCGTCTCCGGCCCGCCCAGGACGAAAAGCCCATTTTCTGTCATGATTTTTTGTCATAGAAGTAGGAGCCCACCACATCTATGATGATACCGGGTTTTGTCACAATTATCGTCATAGATGTGTCATATGTATGACAGAAAAAAAATTGTTCGGCCCAAAATGTCATGGATGTGTCTTTTTTTTGTAGTGGTACATACTGGTCGATCGGTCTCTCTCCAACGAAGTACCATGCCCAAGCAGGCAGCGGCACGTGTAGTAGTAGAGCCCCCGACGTTGCAGTTCAGACAGTCCCTTCTAAACCGTGTACACATACGTACATCCACATGCCAAAAAATACGGCCACATACATACATATACAGGCGGGGTCTTGAACGCCTACTCGCGCATACGTATGGCCAGGGCTCGTGTACATGGAGAGGCAACAGACGACAGCAATGGCGTCCAATTCATTGGGTAGCCAACCGACTGGGTCGGAACGAAGAAACAACGTCTTGTTCATCTGGAGACAACAGACTGGGTTGGAATGCGTCCTGTTCAACGGGAGCCAACCAGCTTGGACGGAACAGCCGAAATAGGGTCTGGCGTACCGCAGTACAGAGGAAACAACCTTCTGTTCGACCGACTACGGTCGAAACAACATCTGATGTCTACTACGCAACCTTCTTCTTGTAGACTCGTGTTGGGCCTCCAAGTGCAGAGTTTTGTAGGACAGTAGCAAATTTACCTCAAGTGGATGACCTAAGGTTTATCAATCCGTGGGAGGCGTAGGATGAAGATGGTCTCTCTCAAGCAACCCTGCAACCAAATAACAAAGAGTCTCTTGTGTCCCCAACACACTCAATACAATGGTGAATTGTATAGGTGCACTAGCTCGGCGAAGAGATGGTGATGCAAGTGTAATATGGATAGTAGATATAGGTTTTTGTAATCTGAAAATATAAAAACAGCAAGGTAACTAGTAAGAAAAGTAAGAAAAAACGGTATTGCAACGCTTGAAAACAAGGTCGGTGGTTCATACTTTCACTAGTGCAAGTCCTCTCAACAATGATAACATAATTGGATCATATAACAATCCCTCAATGTGCAACAAAGAATCACTCCAAAGTTTCTATCGGAGAACATAGGACGAAAATGTGCATCAACCCCTATGCATAGATTACCTTAATGTCACCTTGGGAATACATGAGTTGAGTGCCAAAACATACATCATGTGAATCAATAGAACATCCCATTGTCACCACAGATATCCCATCACAAGATATACATCAAGTGTTCTCAAATCCAATACTCAATCCAACATAACAAAACCTCAAAGAGCAAGACTCGGTTCATCCCAAGAAGATAGAGGGGGAGAAATACCATATGATCCAACTATAATAACAAAGCTCGCGGTACATCAAGATCGTGCCAATTCAAAAACACCAGAGAGTGAGATCAAACACATAGCTACTAGAACATACCCTCAGCCCCGAGGGTGAACTACTCCCTCCTTGTCATGGAGACCACCGGGATGATGAAGATGGCCACCAGTGATGGTTTCCCCCTTCGGCAGGGTGCCGAAATGGGCTCCTAATTGAATTTTCATGGCTATAGAGGCTTGCGGCAGTGGAACTCCCGATCTAGTTTTATTTCTGGAGGGTTTTGGATTTATAGGAGGTCTTGGCATTGGGGACAAGTCAAGGGGGCCCACAAGGTAATGACAAGGCAGGGGCGCGCCCTAGGCCCCCCCTTGTGGTTGCCTGACTCCTCTCCGATATATTTTCATTCCAGTATTTTTTATATTTTCCAAAAATATTCTCTGTAAATTTTTAGCTCATTCGGAGAACTTTTATTTCTGCACAAAAACGACACCAAAGTAGTTCTGCTGAAAACATCGTCAGTCCGGGCTAGTTCTAATCAAATCATACCAAAATCATATAAAATTATTGTAAACATGGCATGAATACTTCATAAATTATAGATATGCTGGAGACGTATCAGCATCCGCATGTTTCATTCCTGCTTGTCCTCGAGTAGGTAAATGATAAAAGAAATAATTTGTGAAGTGTGAATGCTAGCAAGTGCACAAGTTTGATCAACGATAATTTCAATCACTTTTTCTAGAATCATTATATATCATAACAGTAGATCATATCATAAAGCTTCTCATGATCACGTAACAAGCTATTCACATGTTAAAGCATAGACCATAAACTTTCTTGAAAACTAACAAACTATATTCTCAGTCATCAAACAATTGCAATTCATCTTATTTTCAGGAAGGGTCTATGTAAGAGCTTTGATTTAGCAAATCCCACATAATCAACTATCATATGGGCTTCCATGATTGCTAGCACTCGAAGCATATTTTCAGAACAAATAGCATCCATCGAACACAAAGAAATATATGGGCTTAATGTTTCACCTCCCAACTTACTTATCATATAGATAATTGTCAACAATAATAATTCATGATCAGATATA
Source organism: Triticum urartu (assembly GCF_056163025.1). Taxonomy (NCBI): domain Eukaryota; kingdom Viridiplantae; phylum Streptophyta; class Magnoliopsida; order Poales; family Poaceae; genus Triticum; species Triticum urartu. Next base: position 448,607,462 of record NC_141876.1, read on the forward strand.
TTTGAATGGCCATGTATGCTTAGATCTTTCCCCATCACATGATGCATGCCAACTAAAGAGTAGGTTGGAACGAGAAGTAATACTACTGACTCTTGTATAAAAGTAAAAGATATGCCCTTCGCAGAGGGAAGCAGGGATTTGGAGTGGTGCCAGAGCTCAAAGCTTTTAAAACAAAGACGAAAATAATTTTGAGAGGTATACTTTCATTGTCAACAAAACAACCAAGAGTTCTCACTATCTTCCATGCTAGACACATTGTAGGCGGTTCCCAAATAGAATGGTAAAGTTTTTACTCACCCACCACCAACAAGCACATTCCAGAGCTGGACCAAAACAATGGGTAACCTCCAACTATCAACAATCCTGGGGTAGTTTTGTTTGCAATTTTCTCGTGAATGATGAGCGGAGTCCACTCATCATGAGAATAACCCACCTAGCATGGAAGATACTGATAGCCCCTAGTTGCTACATGAGCGATTCGGGCATACAAAACAGATTATTATTTGAAGGTTTAGAGTTTGGCCCATGCAAATTTACTTGGAACGACAGGCAAATACCGCATATAAGTAGATATGGTGGACACTCATGGAAGAAACTGGGTTCAACGATTTTGGATACACAAGCAGTATTCCTACTTAGTACAGAAATTTTGGCCAACAAAAGATTCTAAAAAGCAAGCACCACATGTTGGAGCATCCATAACAATATAACTTCTATACAAATATACCCAAACATAACTCATTAAGTTGTCTTCCTTGTTCAACTTCAACTAATTTGCTCAAGTTTGAAAATAACCAATGGGGTTCACAATCATAGAAGATGTCCAAGATAGTATATTTATATGTGAAATCTCTGTTCCTTCAATATTCTTTCATGAATTGTTCAAGTGACCAATACTATGTTTGCTAACTTTCAATAAATTTGCCACATCTAATTCTTATATGTGAAGTCATTACACCCCATGGTATAAGCACATGAAACATATATAAATTCAGATTTATGATATTCAATTCATTCAACCATTTACTCGTGGAATATAAGTGAAGCACAAGAGTAAATGACAAACTAATCCAAAAACATATAAGTGAACATCAATGAGTAGTCAAATAATTATTTAGCTATGTGAGGACTCTCTCTCATTTAAGTATTTCAGATCTTAATATTTTATTCAAGCAGCAAGCAAATCCTAATAAAATAAAATGACGGTCCAAGCAAAACACATATCATGTGGTGAATAAATATATAGCTCCAAGTAAGGTTACCGATAAATGAAGATGAAAGAGGGGATGCCATCGGGGGCTTCCCCAAGCTTAGGCTCTTGCCACTCCTTATTCCGTAGTCCATCGGAACTTCACCCAAAACTTGAAAACTTCACAACAGAAAACTCGTATGCTCTGTTAGTATAATAAAGCAAATCACCACTTAGGTTCTACTTTGAACTCATTCTAAATGTATATTGGTGTTATATCTACTGCATTCCAACTTCTCCATGGTTCATACCCTCTTATACTACCCACAGATTCATCAAAACAAGCAAACAACATAATGAAAACAGAGTGTGTCAAAAATAGAATAGTTTGTAGTAATCCGGAAACTTCGTATACTTCTGTAACTCCAAAAATTCTGAAAAATTAGGATGACTTGGGATTTTTATATCAATCTTGTGCAAGAAGAATCGGTATTTTATCACGCTTTTGTAAGAAATGAAAATTATTTTACTGGGTGCAAAAGTTTCTGTTTTTCAGCAAGATCAAATCAACTATCACCATAGACCATCCCAAAGGTCTTACTTGGCACTTTATTGAAACAAAAGCTATAAAACATGAGTAAGACAATAGCCTAATCATGTGAACACACAAAAATAGTAGGTATAAATGTTGGGTTGTCTCCCAACAAGTGCTATTGTTTACCACCCCTAGCTAGGCATGATGATTTCAACTATGCTCACTTAAAAGATAAGAATTGAAACATAATGAGAGCATCATGAAGCATATGTCTAGCACATTTTAAGTCTAAGCCACTTCATATGCATAGGTGTTTTGTGAGCAAACATTTTATGGGAGCAAGAATCAACTAGCATAGGAAGGTAAAGCAAGCGAAACTTCAAGATTTTCAGCACATAGAGAGGAAACTTGATATTATTGTAATAAGCAAAAGCATATATCCCTCTCTCATAATAATTTTCAGTAGCATCATGAATGAATTCAACAATATAACTATCACATAAAGCATTCTTTTCATGATCCAGAAACATAGAAATTTTACTACTCACCAGATAAGCAAAATTCTTCTCACTCATAATAGTGGGAGCAAATTCAACAAAATAACTATCATGTGAGGCATAATCCAATTGAAAATTAAAATCGTGATGACAAGCTTCATGGTTATCATTATTCTTTATAGCATACATGTCATCACAATAATCATCATAGATAGCAACTTTTTCTCATAATCTATTGGACCTCATCCAAAATAGTGGAATCATTACTAAACAAAGTCATGACCTCTCCAAATCCACTTTTATCAATATTGTGAAAAGATTCAACACTCTCCAAAATAGTGGGATAATTATTTCCTAGAGTTGACACTCTTGCAAACCCACTTTCAATATAATCATCACAAATAGGAGGCGTGCTATCATTATAATAAATTTTCTCATCACAACTTGGGGGACTAAAAATATCATCTTCATCAAACATAGCATCCCCAAGCTTGTGGCTTTGCATATCATTAGCATCATGGATATTCAAAGAATTCATACTAACAACATTGCAATCATGCTCATCATTGAAAAATTAGTGCCAAACATTTTATAGACATCTTCTTCTAACACTTGAGCACAATTTTCCTTTCCATCATTTTCAGGAAAGATATTAAAAAGATGAAGCATATGAGGCAATCTCAATTCAATTTTTTGTAGTTTTCTTTTATAGACTAAGCTAGTGATAAAACAAGAAGCTAAAAGATTCAGTTGCAAGATCTAAAGATATACCTTCAAGCACTCACCTCCCCGGCAATGGCGCTAGAAAAGAGCTTGATGTCTACTACGCAACCTTCTTCTTGTAAACTCATGTTGGGCCTCCAAGCGTAGAGTTTTGTAGGATAATAGAAAATTTCCCTCAAGTGGATGACCTAAGGTTTATCAGTTCGCGGGAGGCGTAGGATGAAGATGGTCTCTCTCAAACAACCCTGCAACAAAATAACAAAGAGTCTCTTGTGTCCCCAACACACCCAATACAATGGTAAATTGTATAAGTGCACTAGTTTAGCGAAGAGATGGTGATAAAAGTGTAATGTGGATAGTAGATATAGGTTTTTGTAATCTTAAAATATAAAAACAGAAAGGTAACTAGTAACAAAAGTAAGCAAAAACGGTATTGCAATGCTTGAAAACAAGGCCTAGGGTTCATACTTTCACTAGTCCAAGTTCTCTCAACAATGATAACATAATTGGATCATATAACAATCCCTCAACTTGCAACAAAGAATCACTCTGAAGTTTCTATTGGAGAACGTAGGATGAAAATGTGCATCAACCCTATGCATAGATTACCCCAATGTCACCTCGGGAATCCGTGAGTTGAGTGCCAAAACATACATCCAGTGAATCAATAGAACTTCCCATTGTCACCACAGATATCCCATCCCAGTGTTCTCAAATCCAACACTCAATCCAACATAACAAAACCTCAGAGAGCAAGACTCAATTCATCATAGGAAGATAGAGGGGGAGAAACACCATATGATCCAACTATAATAACAAAGCTCGCGGTACATCAAGATCGTGCCAAATCAAGAACACTAGATGAAGATCAAAAACATAGCTACCGGTACATATCCTCAGCCCCGAGGGTGAACTACTCCCTCCTTGTCATGGAGACCGCCGGGATGATGAAGATGGCCACCGGTGATGGTTTCCCCCTCCGGCAGGAAGCCGGAACGGGCTCCCGATTGGTTTTTCGTGGCTATAGAGGCTTGCGGTGGCGGAACTCCCGATATAGGTTTATTTCTGGAGGTTTTGGGATTTATAGGAGGTCTTGGCATCGGGGACAAGTCAAGGGGGGCCGCGAGGTGATGACAAGGCAGGGGGTGCGCCCTAGGGGAGCACGCCCCCACCCTCGTGGTTGCCTCGGGACTCCTCTCCGATATCTTTTTGTTCCAGTATTTTTTATATTTTCCAAAAATATTCTCCGTAAATTTTCAGCTCGTTCCGAGAACTTTTACTTCTGCAAAAAAAACACCACCGTAGTTCTGCTGAAAATAGTGTCAGTTCAGGCTAGTTCTAATCAAATCATACCAAAATCATACTATAAAATTACTGTAAACATGGCATGAATACTTGATAAATTATAGATACGTTGGAGATGTATCAACATCCTGTTCATCGGGAGGGTCTGGCGTACCGCAAAACGGAGGAAGCGGACTTGTATTGGAGCGCTACGGTCGAAACATGGGTCCTGTTCATCTCTCTCGTACACATCTATGATGATATTTTGTGAACACCCCTCCCGATGAACAGGACCCCTGTTTCGACCGTAGCGCTCCAATACAAGTCCGCTTCCTACGTTTTGCGGTACGCCAGACCCTCCCGATGAACAGGATGTTGATACGTCTCCAACATATCTACAATTTATCAAGTATTCATGCCATGTTTACAATAATTTTATAGTATGATTTTGGTATGATTTGATTAGAACTAGCCTGGACTGGCACTGTTTTCAGCAGAACTACGGTGGTGTTTTTTTGCAGAAGTAAAATTTCTTGGAACGAGATGAAAATTTACGGAGAATATTTTTGGAAAATATAAAAAATACTGGAACAAAAAGATATCGGAGAGGAGTCCCGAGGCAACCACAAGGGTGGGGGCGCGCTCCCCTAGGGCGCACCCCCTTCCTTGTCATCACCTCGCGGGCCCCCTTGACTTGTCCTCGATGCCAACACCTCCTATAAATCCCAAAACCTCCAGAAATAAACCTATATCGAGAGTTACGCCGCCGCAAGCCTCTGTAGCCACGAAAAACCAATCGGGAGCCCGTTTCGGCTCCCTGCTGGAGGGGAAACCATCACCGGTGGCCATGTTCATCATCCCGGCGGTCTCCATGACAAGGAGGGAGTAGTTCACCCTCGGGGCTGAGGGTATATAACGGTAGCTATGTGTTTGATCATGATCTGGTGTTCTTGATTTGGCACGATCTTGATGTACCGTGAGCTTTGTTATTATAGTTGGATCATATGGTGTTTCTCCCCCTCTATCTTCTTATGATGAATTGAGTCTTGCTCTCTGAGGTTTCGTTATGTTGGATTGAGTATTGGATTTGAGAACACGGGATGGGATATCTGTGGTGACAATGGGAAGTTCTATTGATTCACTGGATGTATGTTTTGGCACTCAACTCACGGATTCCCGAGGTGACATTGTGGTAATCTATGCATAGGGTTGATGCACATTTTCATCCTACGTTCTCCAATAGAAACTTCGGAGTGATTCTTTGTTGCAAGTTGAGGGATTTTTATATGATCCAATTATGTTATCATTGTTGAGAGAACTTGGACTAGGGAAAGTATGAACCCTAGGCCTTGTTTTCAAGCATTGCAATGCCGTTTTTGCTTACTTTTGTTACTAGTTACCTTGCTGTTTTTATATTTTCAGATTACAAAAACCTATATCTACTATCCACATTACACTTTTATCACCATCTCTTCGCTAAACTAGTGCACTTACACAATTTACCATTGTATTGGGTGTGTTGGGGACACAAGAGACTCTTTGTTATTTTGTTGCAGGGTTGTTTGAGAGAGACCATCTTCATCCTACGCCTCCCGTGAACTGATAAACCTTAGGTCATCCACTTGTGGGAAATTTTCTATTATCCTACAAAACTCTATGCTTGGAGGCCCAACACGAGTCTACAAGAAGAAGGTTGCGTAGTAGACATTAAGCTCTTTTCTGGTGCCGTTGCCAGGGAGGTGAGTGCTTGAAGGTATATCTTTAGATCCTGCAACTGAATCTTTTAGCTTCTTGTTTTATCACTAGTTTAGTCTATAAAAGAAAACTACAAAAAAAGGAATTGAGGTTGCCTCATATGCTTCATCTTTTTAATATCTTTCGTGAAAATGATGGAAAGGAAAATTGTGCTCAAGTGTTAGAAGAAGATGTCTATAAAATGTTTGGCACTAAATTTTTAAATGATAAGCATGATTGCAATGTTGTTAGTATGAATTCTTTGAATATCCATGATGCTAATGATATGCAAAGCCACAAGCTTGGGGATGCTATGTTTGATGAAGATGATATTTTTAGTCCCCCAAGTTGTGATGAGCAAATTTATTATAATGATAGAACGCCTCCTATTTGTGATGATTATATTGATGAAAGTGGGTTTGCAAGAGTGTCAACTCTAGGAAATAATTATCCCACTATTTTGGAGAGTGTTGAATCTTTTCACAATATTGATAAAAGTGGATTTGGAGAGGTCATGACTTTGTTTAGTAATGATTCCACTATTTTGGATGAGGTCCAATAGATTATGAGAAAAAGTTGCTATCTATGATGATTATTGTGATGACATGTATGCTATAAAGAATAATGATAACCATGAAGCTTGTCATCACGATTTTAATTTTCAATTGGATTATGCCTCACATGATAGTTATTTTGTTGAATTTTCTCCCACTATTATGAGTGAGAAGAATTTTGCTTATCTGGTGAGTAGTAAAATTTCTATGCTTCTGGATGATGAAAAGAATGCTTTATGTGATAGTTATATTATTGAATTCATTCATGATGCTACTGAAAATTATTATGAGAGAGGGATATATGCTTTTTCTTATTCCAATAATATCAAGTTTCCTCTCTATGTGCTGAAAATCTTGAAGTTTCGCTTGCTTTACCTTCATATGCTAGTTGATTCTTGCTCCCATAAAATGTTTGCTCACAAAACACCGATGCATATGAAGTGGGTTAGACTTAAAATGTGCTCGACATATGCTTCAGGATTCTCTCATTATGTTTCAATTCTTATCTTTTATGTGTGCATAGTTGAAATCATCATGCCTAGCTAGGGGTGGTAAACAATAGCACTTGTTGGGAGACAACCCAACATTTATACCTACTATTTTTGTGTGTTCACAAGATTGATATAAAAATCCCAGGTCGTCCTAATTTTTCAGAATTTTTGGAGTTACAGAAGTATAGGAAGTTTCCAGATTACTACAAACTATTCTATTTTTGACACATTCTGTTGTCATTATGTTGTTTGCTTGTTTTGATGAATCTTTGGGTAGTATCACACGGTATGAACCATGGAGAAGTTGGAATGCAGTAGATATAACACCAATATACATTTAGAATGAGTTCAAAGTAGTACCTAAGTGGTGATTTGCTTTATTATACTAACGGAGCATACGAGTTTTCTGTTGTGAAGTTTTCAAGTTTTGGGTGAAGTTCCGATGGACTACGGAATAAGGAGTGGCAAGAGCCTAAGCTTGGGGATGCCCCGGATGGCATCCCCTCTTTCATCTTCGTTTATCGGTAACCTTACTTGGAGCTATATATTTATTCACCACATGATAAGTGTTTTGCTTGGACCGTCATTTTATTTTATTAGGATTTGCTTGCTAGTTCAACAAAATATTAAGATCTGAAATACTTAAATGAGAGAGAGTCCTCATATAGCTAAATAATTATTTGACTACTCATTGATGTTCACTTATATGTTTTTGGATTAGCTTGTCATTTAGTCTTGTGCTTCACTTATATTCCATGAGTAAATGGTTGAATGAATTGAATATCATAAATCTGAATTTATATATGTTTCATGTGCTTATACCATGGGGTGTAATGACTTCACATATAAGAAGTATATGTGGCAAATTTATTAAAAGTTAGAAAACATAGTATTGGTCACTTGAACAATTCATGAAAGAATATTGTAGGAACAGAGATTTCACATATAAATATACTATCTTGGACATCTTCTATGATTGTGAACCCCATTAATGATTTTCAAACTTGAGCAAATTAGTTGAAGTTGAACAAGGAAGACAACTTAATGAGTTATGTTTGGGTATATTTGTATAGAAGTTATATTGTTATGGATGCTCCAACATGTGGTGCTTGCTTTTTAGAATCTTTTGTTGGCCAAAATTTCTGTACTAAGCGGGAATACTGCTTGTGTATCCAAAATCCTTGAACCCATTTTCTTCCATGAGTGTCCACCATATCTACTTATATGCGGTATTTGCCTGTCGTTCCAAGTAAATTTGCATGTGCCAAACTCTAAACCTTCAAATAATAATCTGTTTTGTATGCCTGAATCGCTCATGTAGCGACTAGGGGCTATCAATATCTTCCATGCTAGGTGGGTTATTGTAACATTCCAAATTTTTAATTTGGAATGTTATACATTAGGTCATCATGCATATCATATTTTATTTTGTTTTGGTTTTGATCCTAGAAAATCCTAAGCAACTCAAGGACCCACGGAGAGAGTTGGGGATTTCGTTATTTACATATTTGAGTTTTCTCAAATTATGTAAACAGGATCATTTGATTTTATTTATTTTATCATCAATTATTTCTATTACAAAAATATGAGAGCGGGAATAAAATGACTTTCCCAAAATATAGAAATATTGAGGATTTAATAAAAAAATCAAATAAGATTTATTTCGGAGTTTTTCGGTATTTTTATTTGAATTTAGGAGAAATGCGCATTTTTCAAAGTTGTAGTTTGGGCCCAGAGAAATGTTCACTTTATCGGGCTTGATTTTAGAAACCCGGCAAAATTTATTTCATGATTTTTGGAGTCCGTTTAGTATTTCTTTTTATTTTTCTTCTGAGCGGAATTAAAAAAAACGCGGAACCGACTACGGGCCGTACTCGGCCAGGACTCCCCTGGCCGGGGCCTTTATATAGCGCGCCCGAGGCCCAAGAGAGCCCAGCCGCCAGCCGCCCTAACCCTAGGCCAGCCCCGCCGCCTCTAGCCGCCGCAGCCGTCGCCCGCCGCCGCCGCCGCCGGAGTTTGCGCGCCGCCCGAGGTTCGCTGCCGCCCCGTTTTCCGTGCTGTTTAAAAAAATAAAAAATTCTGTTCGTCGTTTTTTCTGTTTCGTCGGATTTTCGCGGTTATTTTCTGATCGCGATTTCTGATCCGATTTTCGTTTTAGTATAACTTTTCGCTCGTTTATCGGAATCAGGCGATTCAAGCGCCTGGAGTTTCGTCTCGAAACCCTCTTTCTTAATAATCAACTTAAACATGTTTTTGCTACTGTAAAATTTGCCCTAGATCCAGATTACTAGAACGAAGTTGTTTCTTTCGCCGTTTGATTTCTTTTGCTTCATTCGATTTGATTCTTTTTGCCAACCAGGGTTCTTAAGTTGAACTTTCTGGTTAGATCTTCTATTTGAGTTTTACCTGTGCATTAGATGAGTACTTATTGTATGCTTGTTGTTTGTCTGTGATAGAATACCCGGTGTGCGCCACCTGTTACGTTGAATCTCTAGGTTTCGCGGATCATCAGCAAGGCAAGTAACACTTTGATCATACCTTTTCTACAACCCAGTTTTATTGCATTAGATCAATCCTCACACATTGCATGATTAGGATATAATTAAATTGTGGGATGGGAAGTAGATGAGGTAGTACCTATTACCTGTTTATTATCAAACCTTTGGGAGTTACTTCTACGTTTGCTTATTATGCCATGCTATGCTAGTAGACGTGGATTGGGTGAGTGAAATCCATGACAGATGTGAGATTGATTATTAATGGTTTATCTAAGGTGGCAACTTAAACACACATCTGGGTGGATTGAGGCACCTGGTTTCCAGGACTTGCCTGTTTTCTTTTGGACCGCCACCCAGGCTCAAAGGGATCATGAGATTATTCATACTAGAAACTTCCGTGTGCAGCCACAAGCCATTATGGGCTCTGGCATAGTTGACTAAGTTGTGCGAAATCTTACAGTGGTAGACTAGCAGATGTAGGGGATGTAGGTGGTATGGTCTACCCGATCGTAAGGTGCTAGCGCTTCTGAAATACTATGTCTCGGTCATCCGTTTCTCAAACACCCTGTAGTGCGAGAAACCAAACGGAGGCGATCGAGTCTTGTGGGGAAAAGTGCGCAAACCTCTGCAGAGTGTAATAAACTAATCATGGTTAGCCGTGTCCCCGGTTATGGACAAATCTTGAGTATCTAGCACTTGGATTTTCATGTGAATCTCAACATGTTACTCTAAATTAATTTTGATTGGGTTTTAATGATGTTACTTAATTGGGATTGAGAATGCTGTCAACCATTCTCAATGTTTAACAACCACCATGATAGTAATTAAATTTATTCCTTTGAAGTAGGGAAAAAATTGGCTTTATGCAAAAACAGTAACCATAGAGCTTTCCACCAGCCAAATATGCATATAGTATAGCTGTTGCATTCCATTACTCTCTATGTGTTACCTTGCCAGCATATTCCATGTGCTGACCCGTTTTCGGGCTGCAACGTTAATGTTGCAGACTTTTCAGACGACGATTAAGGAGTTTTTAGGTCGTGGTTCTATACTCAGTGATGCCGTTGGAGTTGATGGACTCACTTATCTTCCAAGCCTTCCGCTGTTATCGTTATTAGATGGCCTTAAGCCATATTTATTGTAATAAGTTCTCTTTTGAGACACTCGATGTAATAAGTGTGTGATTGCTACTCTGCTATAAATCCTTCGAGTACTGTGTGGTGTCAGCATTACTGATCCAGGGATGACACCGGAGCACAGAGATCAGACTGTTTGAGGTCTGGTCGCTACAGAGATGGTATCAGAGCACACGCTGACTGTAGGACACGACCACTAAGCTAAAGACCTAGATCACTACTCACTCTCTTCTCTTCTGACTTCTCATCTTTTCTACTCTTTAAGATGGCGGATGCAAGGAACAAGTTCACACAACCAGATGAAGATACACCCTTTGGACGCCACTTGAAGGAAGTCACTAGATACCTGAACATAGGAGTACCAAGCTTCACGGGAACCTACAACGCCACTTTACCTGAAGAAGAGCACTGGATGATTCAAGTTCAAGTTCCAGGAAGGACGTTCATGCCAGTCACTGAGCCCATAGAGTTTTCTTTTGATGCACCAACTTGGAGTCTAGGAAAGAGTATGGCAGCTCACATCGTCATGGGACGCATTGGAAAAGTCTACCGCAAGGATCTCAAGGATACTATCTACCAGATTTGTGGGCGCCGAGATGAACACTGGGAGATGATCAGCACTAGGAAGGATAGATCAATCGCAGCTTTTATCCAGGAGTTAAACCAGCACATTCGACGACAGGAGAATCAGATGTGCGCCAACATGATAGATCTGAAGAAGGCTAAAACTAGAATCAAGGAACTGGAGGAAGAACTCAAGGCTACACGTGAAGATTATGAAGAGGAAATTGAAGTATTGGTGGAGAAGAATGACGATCTGATCAAGAAGATTGGAATATTTATGGGAGGCCCGACCCCAGTAGATGAAGACGAAGAACCCAAGGAGATTAGCCCGGAAGACTATATCATCATTGACGGCACTGACTCGGAACAAGATAGTAGCGATGATGACTATGTTGATGAAGCAGGAGCAGATATCATGGAGTCTACAACCGTAGAATATTTCTAGTAGACCACCTCATCAGTAGTAGTAGTCCACCATGTAAATATAGTAGTCCGAGAACTTTGCGATAGTTAGATCAATTGTATGCCTTGTTTGATTGATTGAAGTGAATTGTGTGCTTTTGCCTCAGGTGCATATGGGTAGTGTTTTCTCTTTAGACCCCCTCTATTCTTATATCTCATCTTTTCTAAAACCCTCAGATGCCTCCGAGATGTGACCCCGGATTTGCCTTTCCGCCGGAGCTCACCCAGTTGATCCCGCATCAGAACACCTTGATGCAGTTGCTAGTTCAGAATCAGAATCAGGGGAACAACAACAACACCCCACCACCACCACCTGTTGACCACTTAGCCCGTTTTCTTAGGCTAAATCTGCCGGTGTTTTCCAGTAGCACCGAGCCGATAGTAGCAGATGATTGTCTCCGCAAGATAGCTAGGGAGTTGACCACAACAGGATGCACAGATGCGGAGAAGGTGAAGTTTGCCGCACATCAGTTAGAAGGACCCGCAGCATCTTGGTGGGAGAATTTCACAGCCACCTTCCTAGTCGACACTGTCACATGGGACCAGTTTCAGCAGGCTTTCCGTACTGCCCATGTTTCAGCAGGAGCAATGGCCATGAAGAAGCGTGAGTTCCGTAACTTGCACCAAGGAGGACGGACAGTTGGCCAGTATGTGGAGGAGTTTAGTAAGCTAGCACGTTATGCCCCAGATGACGTTGCTACGGATGCAGCTAAGCAGGTGAAATTCCTGGAAGGACTGAATGATGAGTTGAGTATGCAGTTGATGGTAGCCACCTTCAACAACTACCAGGAGTTGGTAGATTGTGCCCTTATGATTGAAGGGAAGCAGCAGCAAATTGAGAACCGCAAGAGGAAGTATGGACAAGGAAAGTATAATTCAGGAGCTCAGCAGAAGCCACGTTTTACCCCTAGACCGGGAGGACATTTTCAGCATACCCATGGAGTAGGTAGCTTGCACAATCACAATGGCACCAAGAATGGTAATGGGAATGGAGGGAGCAATGGACAGAACCGCAAAACCCCATCCACCCTAGCCAAGAAGGACCTGAGCCATGTCACTTGCTATAAGTGTTCGAAGCCAGGACATTATGCAAATGAATGTCCCGAAGGCCAAAATGGCAATGGAAGTTCTGGGAGGAAGCCGAACCCTTTCAATAGGGGACAGGTGAACCACGTTAGTGTGGAGGAGGTTGAAGCTCAGCCCGATGCAGTAACAGGTAAGTTTTTGGTTAAGTCATTTACTGCACTTGTTCTTTTTGATACCGGTGCATCGCATTCATACATATCAAGGGGATTTGTGGATAAGTATAACCTACCAACCCAAGCCCTTAGGTCACCCATGTTAGTAACCTCGCCAGGAGCAGAATATGTGGCTAGTCTATGGTGTGATCGGTTACCATTAAGGATTGGTAACTATGTTTTTCCCTCAGACCTAATAGTATTGGAATCTCAAGGATTGGATGTGATATTAGGCATGGATTGGTTATCAAAGTATAAAGGGAATATTGAGTGTGCTAGTAAGTCAATTTTGCTTACCACACCAGAAGGGAGAAGGATCAAGTATGTATCCCGGCATGTACCAAAGAGGACACAAGTAAATTGCCTAACAGGAGTTGTGCAGGAGGAAGTACCAGTGGTAAAGGATTTTCCTGATGTATTTCCCGAAGATTTGCCAGGCATGCCACCGGATAGAGACATTGAGTTTTTGATTGAGCTATTGCCAGGCACTGGGCCAATATCAAAGAGACCATATAGGATGCCAGCAAAGGATTTGGTGGAAATTAAGAAGCAGATTAAGGAGTTACTGGATAAGGGATATATTCGCCCAAGTTCTTCGCCTTGGGGATCGCCAGTACTTCTAGTGGAGAAGAAGGATGGATCGTTAAGAATGGTTGTTGATTATCGAGGATTGAATGAAGTAACGATCAAGAACAAGTACCCACTACCAATGATCAACGATCTGTTTGATCGGTTGCAAGGAGCTAAAGTGTTTTCCAAGATCGATTTGCGATCAGGATACCACCAGTTGAAGATTCGAGAACAGGATATCCCGAAGACAGCTTTCACCACAAGATATGGACTATATGAGTATACCGTTATGTCATTTGGTCTGACTAACGCGCCTGCCTATTTTATGAACATGATGAACAAAGTGTTTATGGAGTTTTTGGATAAGTTCATCGTAGTGTTCATTGATGATATCCTGGTTTATTCGAAGAATGAAGAGGAGCATAAGGAGCATTTGCGTTTGGTACTTGGAAAGCTCAGAGAACATCAGTTATATGCCAAGTTCAGCAAATGTGAGTTTTGGTTGAAGGAAGTAGGATTCCTCGGACACGTTATATCTGGAGAAGGTATAGCAGTAGATCCCGCTAAAGTTGAAACCGTGACCAAGTGGGAAGCACCAACAACCGTTGGAGAGATCCGGAGTTTTCTTGGACTCGCAGGATACTACCGGAGATTTATTGAGAATTTCTCAAAGATTGCAAAGCCTATGATGGAGTTGCTGAAGACTAAGTTCAAATGGACTGAGGAGTGTGAGGCTAGTTTCCAGGAGTTGAAGAAACGCTTGGTTACCTTACCAGTGTTGATTTTGCCAGATCAAACAAAGGATTATGAGGTGTATTGCGACGCTTCACGTCGAGGACTTGGAGCAGTGCTTATGCAGGAAGGGAGAGTTGTTTCATATGCTTCAAGACAACTGAAGCCTCACGAGTTGAATTATGCCACGCATGATTTGGAGTTAGCAGCCGTAGTGCATGCATTGAAGACATGGAGACATTTCCTCATTGGAAATCATTGTGAGGTGTACACGGATCACAAGAGTTTGAAGTACATTTTCACACAGAAGGAGTTGAACCTCAGACAAAGGAGATGGATGGAGCTTATCAAACATTATGATATGAAATTACATTACCATCCCGGAAAAGCTAATGTAGTAGCTGATGCTTTAAGCCGCAAGAGCCATGTCAATACGTTAATGACGGGAGAAATACCCAAGGAGTTAGCAGAAAATCTTCGTGAACTATGTTTGGAAATAGTTCCGAGAGGCTATGTAGCAGCGTTGGAAATTCAGTCAACTTTGATGGATAGAATCAGAGAAGCTCAGAAAACTGACAAGGAGATTGCTTCCATAAACGAGAAAATGAGCCAAGGAAAGGCTAAAGGATTTCGTGAGGATGAGCACAACACACTATGGTTTGAAGACCGTGTTTACGTGCCCAATAACCCGGAGATTAGGAAGTTGATTCTGCAAGAGGCCCATGATTCACCGAATTCGATTCACCCAGGAAATACCAAGATGTATTTGGATTTGAAGGATATTTTCTGGTGGACCGGAATGAAGAAGGATATTGCGGAGTATGTAGCAGTTTGTGACGTATGTCAGAGAGTAAAGGCAGAGCATCAGAAGCCAGCAGGATTGTTGCGACCATTGCCGATACCCGAATGGAAGTGGGATAAGCTAGGCATGGATTTTATCACGGGATTACCAAGGACTCGTTCAGGCTATGACTCGACTTGGGTCGTAGTTGATCGATTGACGAAGGTAGCTCATTTCATCCCAGTAAAGACCACTTACACCAGTGCTAAGTTGGCAAAGATATACATGACCAGGATCGTATGTTTGCATGGAGTTCCGAGGAGCATTGTATCAGATAGAGGAACCCAGTTTACCTCAAAGTTCTGGAAGCAGTTGCATGAGACTTTAGGTACTAGGCTAGAATTCAGTACAGCTTTTCATCCGCAGACAGATGGACAGACCGAGAGAGTCAATCAGATTTTGGAGGATATGCTGAGAGCTTGTGCGCTAGATTATGGATCTAGTTGGGACGATAATTTGCCATATGCAGAGTTCTCTTACAATAATAGCTATCAGACCAGTTTGAAGATGGCCCCTTTCGAAGCTTTGTACGGAAGGAGGTGCAGGACACCGTTGTCATGGGACGAAGTTGGAGACCGCCAGTTGTTTGGACCAGATCTGATTAAAGAGTCTGAACAGAAGGTGAAGTTTATTCGCGATAGTCTCAAGGTAGCCCAGTCCAGGCAGAAGAGCTACGCAGATTCTAAATGCAAAGAGACAGTTTACGAAGTCGGAGACAGAGCTTATCTTCGAGTATCCCCACTTCGAGGGATTAAGCGCTTTGGAGTTAAGGGGAAGTTAGCGCCATGATTTGTAGGACCATATCGAGTTTTGGAGCGTATGGGAGAAGTGGCTTACAAGTTGGAATTGCCAGAAGGATTAACAGGAGTGCATGATGTGTTTCACGTTTCTTAGTTAAAGAAGTGTCACGCGGAGATGGCTGACATACCTTTGAGAGACACAGTGCCATTAGAAGCAATTTAGTTGGATAACAATTTGACCTATGAGGAGAAACCAGTCAAGATTCTCGAGTTTGCCAGCCGAGTTACTCGCAGCAAGGTTATCAAGTTTTGCAAAGTTCAGTGGAGCCACCACACGGAGGATGCAGCCACCTGCGAGCGAGAGGAAGATTTGCTCAAGGACCACCCTCACCTATTTTCTAGCCAACCCGAATCTCGAGGGCGAGATTCATCTTAAGGGGCTAGGTTGTAACATCCCAAATTTTCAATTTGGAATGTTATACATTAGGTCATCATGCATATCATATTTTATTTTGTTTTGGTTTTGATCCTAGAAAATCCTAAGCAACTCAAGGACCCACGGAGAGAGTTGGGGATTTCGTTATTTACATATTTGAGTTTTCTCAAATTATGTAAACAGGATCATTTGATTTTATTTATTTTATCATCAATTATTTCTATTACAAAAATATGAGGGCGGGAATAAAATGACTTTCCCAAAATATAGAAATATTGAGGATTTAATAAAAAAATCAAATAAGATTTATTTCAGAGTTTTTCGGTATTTTTATTTGAATTTAGGAAAAATGCGCGTTTTTCAAAGTTGTAGTTTGGGCCCAGATAAATGTTCACTTTTTCGGGCTTGATTTTAGAAACCCGGCAAAATTTATTTCGTGATTTTTGGAGTCCGTTTAGTATTTATTTTTATTTTTCTTCCGAGCGGAATTAAAAAAAACGCGGAACCGACTACGGGCCGTACTCGGCCAGGACTCCCCTGGCCGGGGCCTTTATATAGCGCGCCCGAGGCCCGAGAGAGCCCAGCCGCCAGCCGCCCTAACCCTAGGCCAGCCCCGCCGCCTCTAGCCGCCGCCGCCGCCCACCGCCGGAGTTTGCGCGCCGCCCGAGGTTCGCCGCCGCCCCATTTTCCGTGTTGTTAAAAAAAAATCTGTTCGTCGTTTTTTCTGTTTCGTCGGATTTTCGCGGTTATTTTCTGATCGCGATTTCTGATCCGATTTTCGTTTTAGTATAACTTTTCGCTCGTTTATCGGAATCAGGCGATTCAAGCGCTTGGAGTTTCGTCTCGAAACCCTCTTTCTGAATAATCAACTTAAAGATGTTTTTGCTACTGTAAAATTTGCCCTAGATCCAGATTACTAGAATGAAGTTGTTTCTTTCGCCGTTTGATTTCTTTTGCTTCGTTCGATTTGATTCTTTTTGCCAACCAGGGTTCTTAAGTTGAACTTTCTGGTTAGATCTTCTATTTGAGTTTTACCTGTGCATTAGATGAGTACTTATTGTATGCTTGTTGTTTGTCTGCGATAGAATACCCGGAGTGCGCCGCCTGTTACGTTGAATCTCTAGGTTTCGCAGATCATCAGCAAGGCAAGTAACACTTTGATCATACCTTTTCTACAACCCAGTTTTATTGCATTAGATCAATCCTCACACATTGCATGATTAGGATCTAATTAAATTGTGGGATGGGAAGTAGATGAGGTAGTACCTATTACCTGTTTATTATCAAACCTTTGGGAGTTACTTCTACGTTTGCTTATTATGCCATGCTATGCTAGTAGACGTGGATTGGGTGAGTGAAATCCATGACAGATGTGAGATTGATTATTAATGGTTTATCTAAGGTGGCAACTTAAACACACATCTGGGTGGATTGAGGCACCTGGTTTCCAGGACTTGCCTGTTTTCTTTTGGACCGCCACCCAGGCTCAAAGGGATCATGAGATTATTCATACTAGAAACTTCCGTGTGCAGCCACAAGCCATTATGGGCTCTGGCATAGTTGACTAAGTTGTGCGAAATCTTACAGTGGTAGACTAGCAGATGTAGGGGATGTAGGTGGTATGGTCTACCCGATCGTAAGGTGCTAGCGCTTCTGAAATACTATGTCTCGGTCATCCGTTTCTCAAACACCCTGTAGTGCGAGAAACCAAACGGAGGCGATCGAGTCTTGTGGGGAAAAGTGCGCAAACCTCTGCAGAGTGTAATAAACTAATCATGGTTAGCCGTGTCCCCGGTTATGGACAAATCTTGAGTATCTAGGACTTGGATTTTCATGTGAATCTCAACATGTTACTCTAAATTAATTTTGATTGGGTTTTAATGATGTTACTTAATTGGGATTGAGAATGCTGTCAACCATTCTCAATGTTTAACAACCACCATGATAGTAATTAAATTTATTCCTTTCAAGTAGGGAAAAAATTGGCTTTACGCAAAAACAGTAACCATTGAGCTTTCCACCAGCCAAATATGCATATAGTATAGTTGTTGCATTCCATTACTCTCTATGTGTTACCTTGCCAGCATATTCCATGTGCTGACCCGTTTTCGGGCTGCAACGTTAATGTTGCAGACTTTTCAGACGACGATTAAGGAGTTTTTAGGTCGTGGTTCTATACTCAGTGATGCCGTTGGAGTTGATGGACTCACTTATCTTCCAAGCCTTCCGCTGTTATCGTTATTAGATGGCCTTAAGCCATATTTATTGTAATAAGTTCTCTTTTGAGACACTCGATGTAATAAGTGTGTGATTGCTACTCTGCTATAAATCCTCCGAGTACTGTGTGGTGTCAGCATTACTAATCCAGGGATGACACTGGAGCACAGAGATCAGACTGTTTGAGGTCTGGTCGCTACAGTTATTCTCACGATGAGTGGACTCCGCTCATCATTCACGAGAAAATGGCTGGTGACCGGGATGCCCAGTTCCATGCTCAAACCAAATCAAATATAATTGCAAACAAAACTACCCCAGGATTGTTGATAGTTGGAGGGTACCCACTGTTTTGGACCAGCTCTGGAATGTGCTTGTTGGTGGTGGGTGAGTAAAAACTTTACCATTCTATTTGGGAACCGCCTACAATGTGTCTAGCATGGAAGATAGTGAGAACTCTTGGTTGTTTTGTGGACAATGAAAGTATACCTCTCAAAATTATTTTCGTCTTTGTTTTAAAAGCTTTGAACTCTGGCACCTCTCCAAATCCCTGCTTCCCTCTGCGAAGGGCATATCTTTTACTTTTATGCAAGAGTCAGTTGTATTACTTATCATTCCAACCTACTCTTTAGTTGGCAAGCATCATGTGATGGGGAAAGATCTAAGCATACATGGCCATTCAAATATATCTGGTCATGAATTATTATTGTTGACAATTATCTATATGATAAGTAAGTTGGGAGGTGAAACATTAAGCCCATATATTTCTTTGTGTTCGATGGATGCTATTTGTTCTGAAAATATGCTTCGAGTGGTAGCAATCATGCAACCCCATATGATAGTTGATTATGTGGGATTTGCTAAATCAAAGCTCTTACATAGACCCTTCCTGAAAATAAGATGAATTGCAATTGTTTGATGACTGAGAATATAGTTTGTTAGTTTTCAAGAAAGTTTATGGTCTATGCTTTAACATGTGAATAGCTTGTTACGTGATCATGAGAAGCTTTATGATACGATCTACTGTTATGATATATAATGATTCTAGAAAAAGTGATTGAAATTATCATTGATCAAACTTGTGCACTTGCTAGCATTCACACTTCACAAATTATTTCTTTTATCATTTACCTACTCTAGGACAAGCAGGAATTAAGCATGGGGATGCTGATACGTCTCCAGCGTATCTATAATTTATGAAGTATTCATGCCATGTTTACAATAATTTTATATGATTTTGGTATGATTTGATTAGAACTAACCCGGACTGACGATGTTTTCACGAGAACTATTGTGGTGTCATTTTTGTGCAGAAATAAAAGTTCTCCGAATGAGCTGAAAATTTACAGAGAATATTTTTGGAAAATATAAAAAATACTGGAATGAAAAGATATCGGAGAGGAGTCCCGAGGCAACCACAAGGGGGGGGGGGGCTAGGGCGCCCCCTGCCTTGTCATTACCTTGGGGCCCCCCTTGACTTGTCCCCGATGCCAACACCTCCTATAAATCCAAAAACCTCCAGAAATAAACCTAGATCGGTAGTTCCACTGCCGCAAGCCTCTGTAGCCACGAAAATCCAATCAGGAGCCCATTTCGGCACCCTGCCGGAGGGGGCAACCATCACCGGTGGCCATCTTCATCATCCCGGTGATCTCCATGACAAGGAGGGAGTAGTTCACCCTCGGGGCTGAGGGTATGTTCCAGTAGCTATGTGTTTGATCTCACTCTCTGGTGTTTTTGAATTGGCACGATCTTGATGTACCGCGAGCTTTGTTATTATAGTTGGATCATATGGTATTTCTCCCCCTCTATCTTCTTGGGATGAACTGAGTCTTGCTCTTTGAGGTTTCGTTATGTTGGATTGAGTATTGGATTTGAGAACACTTGATGTATATCTTGTGATGGGATAGATGTGGTGACAATGGGATGTTCTATTGATTCACATGATGTATGTTTTGGCACTCAACTCATGGATTCCCAATGTGACATTAAGGTAATCTATGCATAGGGGTTGATGCACATTTTCGTCCTACGTTCTCCGATAGAAACTTTGGAGTGATTCTTTGTTGCACATTGAGGGATTGTTATATGATCCAATTATGTTAACATTGTTGAGAGGACTTGCACTAGTGAAAGTATGAACCCTAGACCTTGTTTTCAAGCGTTGCAATACCGTTTTTTCTTACTTTTCTTACTAGTTACCTTGCTGTTTTTATATTTTCAGATTACAAAAACCTATATCTACTATCCATATTACACTTGCATCACCATCTCTTCGCCGAGCTAGTGCACCTATACAATTCATCATTGTATTGAGTGTGTTGGGGACACAAGAGACTCTTTGTTATTTGGTTGCAGGGTTGCTTGAGAGAGACCATCTTCATCCTACGCCTCCCACGGATTGATAAACCTTAGGTCATCCACTTGAGGGAAATTTGCTACTGTCCTACAAAACTCTGCGCTTGGAGGCCCAACACGAGTCTACAAGAAGAAGGTTGCGTAGTAGACATCAGATGTCGTTTCGACCGTAGTCGGTCGAACAGAAGGTTGTTTCCTCTGTACTGCGGTACGCCAGACCCTATTTCGGCTGTTCCGTCCAAGCTGGTTGGCTCCTATTGAACATGACGCATTCCAATCCAGTCTGTTGTCTCCAGATGAATAAGACGTTGTTTCTTCATTCCGACCCAGCCGGTTGGCTACCCGATGAACTGGACGCCATTGCTGTCGTCTGTTGCCTCTCCATGTACACGAGCCTTGGCCATACGTATGCGCGAGTAGGCGTTCAAGACCCCGCCTATATGTATGTATGTGGCCATATTTTTTGGCATGTGGATGTACGTATGTGTACACGGTTTAGAAGGGACTGTCTGAACTGCTACGTCGGGGGCTCTACTACGACATGTGCCGCTGCCTGCTTGGGCATGGTGCATCGTTGGAGAGAGACCGATCGACCAGTATGTACCACTACAAAAAAAAGACACATCCGTGACATTTTGGGCCAAACAATTTTTTTTCTGTCATACATATGACACATCTATGACGATAATTGTGACAAAACCCTGTATCATCATAGATGTGGTGGGCTCCTACTTCTATGACAAAAAATCATGACAAAAAATGGGCTTTTCGTACTGGGCGGGCCGGAGACGCAGCTGCATGACATTCTTTGGGCCGTCCATGACGGAAAAAACCAATGTAGAAGCGAGGGGGAGGAATATTTCGGGGAGTTCCCGGTTACGGTGGGATGTCGGGGGCCGAGCGATGCGCGTTTCTCCCGTACACATCTATGATGATATTTTTTGTCATGATATTTTGTCATAGAAGTAGGAGCCCACCACATCTATGATGATACCGGTTTTTGTCACAATTATCGTCATAGAAGTGTCATAAGCATGACAGAAAAAATTGTTCAGGCCAAAATGTCATGGATGTGTCTTTTTTTGTAGTGGCGGAGCCCCACGCACCCGGAGCACTGTGTGCCGGTGATATGTCACCAACGTATCTATAAGTTTTGATTGTTCCATGCTATATTATATTCTGTTTTGGACATTATTGGGCTTTATTATACACTTTTATTTTATTTTTGGGACTAACCTACTAACCGGAGGCCCAACCTAGAATTGTTGTGTTTTGCCCATTTTAGGGTTTCGCAGAAAAAGAATATCAAACGGAGTCCAAAGGAATGAAACCTTCGGGAACGTCATTTTTGGAATGAACATGAACCAGAGGACTTGGACCCTACGTCAAGACATCAACTAGGAGGCCACAAGGTAGGGGGGCGTGCCTACCCCCCCCCCCAAGCGCGCCCTCCACCCTCGTGGGCCCCCTGTTGCTCCACCGACGTACTCCTTCCTCCTATATAGATATCTACGTACCCCCAAACTACCAGTTACGGAGCCAAAACCCTAATTCCACCGCCGTAACTTTGTGTATCCACGAGATCCCATCTTGGGGCCTGTTCCGGAGCTCTGCCAGAGGGGCATCGATCACGGAGGGCTTCTACATCAACACCATAGCCCCTCCGATGAAGTGTGAGTAGTTTACTTCAGACCTACGGGTCCATAGTTATTAGCTAGATGGCTTCTTCTCTCTTTTTGGATCTCAATACAAAGTTCTCCCCCTCTCTTGTGGAGATCTATTCGATGTAATCTTCTTTTGCAGTGTGTTTGTTGAGACGAATTGTGGGTTTATGATCAAGTTTATCTATGAACAATATTTGAATCTTCTCTGAATTCTTTTATGTATGATTGGTTATCTTTGCAAGTCTCTTAGAATTATCAGTTTGGTTTGGCCTACTAGATTGATCTTTCTTGCAATTGGAGAAGTGCTTAGCTTTGGGTTCAATCTTGTGGTGTCCTTTCCCAGTGACAGTAGGGGCAGCAAGGCACATATTGTATTGTTTCCATCGACGATAACAAGATGGGGTTTTCATCATATTGCATGAGTTTATCCCTCTACATCATGTCATCTTGCTTAAAGCATTACTCTGTTCTCTTGAACTTAATACTCTAGATGCATGCTGGATAGCGGTCGATGTGTGGAGTAATAGTAGTAGATGCAGGCAGGAGTCGGTCTACTTGTCTCAGACGTGATGCCTATATACATGATCATACCTAGATATTCTCAAAACTATGCTCAATTCTGTCAATTGCTCAACAGTAATTTGTCTACCCACCGTGAATACTTATGCTCTCGAGAGAAGGCACTAGTGAAACCTATGGCCCACGGGTCTATCTTCTATCATATTAATCTTCCAATACTTATTTATTTCCTTTGCCTTTTTTTACTTTTTATATTTATCATAAAAATACCAAAAATATTATCTTATCATATCTATCAGATCTCACTCTCGTAAGTGACTGTGTAGGGATTTACAACCCCTTATCGCGTTGGTTGCGAGGATTTATTTTTTTGTGTAGGTGCGAGGGACTCATGCGTGGCCTTCTACTGGATTGATACCTTGGTTCTCAAAAACTGAGGGAAATACTTATGCTACTTTGCTGCATCACTCTTTCCTCTTCAAGGGAAAACCAACGCAAGTGCTCAAGAGGTAGCAAGAAGGATTTCTAGCGCCGTTGCCGAGGGGAATTTCTTGGGTAGCCACACTTTTGATTCCTATAATGCTATGATAGATTTGTTTGGCTCACCCCCTCTTTTGGTTAATGGAACTATGTTAACTTTGGAGCATGTAATGCAAAAACTTGAAATTATTGAAAATAAAGTTGCTACCTTAGAGTTAATTGAAAATTTCGATAAAAAGATCCACAACCAAATTACTCAATATGGATCTAAAGTAGGAGTCACGTTGAAAAATATTAAGGAGAAGGAACCCATAGTAAATGAAAGAATAAATCATGATTCCGCTAGAATCGATAAACTTGAGGGTATCATTACCAATTTAGGGACCGCTTTTTCTTCCGTAAATAATACTCGAAATCCTCCAACTAAAATTGCCGACCTTATGTATGTTCCTAAAAATAAATGTCAATCTTCTAGCAAAGAAACTGCGCATCTCAAATCTATAAGTATTCATTCTAATAATTTTACTATCATTAAGGAATCATTTGCTACTAATGATTTTTTCAATTTTGTGCCTAAAATTTTGATTATTGATAAAAGGAAAGAAACTCCTAAGGGTGACAGATGTCTCATTAAAGAATTGCCTACCAAAGATGGCAATACCTAGATCTATCCTTGCTTTTATGCCTAGCTAGGGGCGTTAAACGATAGCGCTTGTTGGGAGGCAACCCAACTTTATTTTTATTCCATGCTTTTTGCTCCTGTTTAGTAATAAATAATTTATATAGCCTCTATTTTTGTTGTGTTTTTGTGTTTACTTAGTGTTTGTGCCAAGTAGAACCGTTTGGAAGACTTGGGGAAAGTCTTTTTAATATTGCTGTAAAAAACAGAAACTTTAGCGCTCACGAGAATTGCTGCCATTTTTATTTGTAAGGTGATATTTAGTTAATTATTTATGAAGATGATTAATAGATAAATTCCTCACATCCATCAATTTATTTTTGAATTTTTGGGGTTCCAGATCTTGCGTTAGCTACATATTACTACAGACTGTTCTGTTTTGGACAGATTCTGTTTTTCGTGTGTTGTTTGCTTATTTTGATGAATCTATGGCTAGTAAAACAGTTTATAAACCATAGAGAAGTTGGAATACAGTAGGTTTAACACCAATATAAATAAATAATGAGTTCATTACAGTACCTTGAAGTGGTGTTTTGTTTTCTTTCGCTAACGGAGCTCACGAGATTTTCTACTTTACGTTTTGTGTTGTGAAGTTTTCAAGTTTTTGGGTGAAAGATTTGATGGATTATGGAACAAGGAGTGGCAAGAGCCTAAGCTTGGGGATGCCCATGGAACCCCAAGATAATCTAAGGACACCTAAAAGCCAAATCTTGGGGATGCCCCGGAAGGCATCCCCTCTTTCGTCTACTTCCATCGGTAACTTTACATGGAGCTATATTTTTATTCGCCACATGATATGTGTTTTGCTTGGAGCGTCTTGTATTATTTGATTCTTTGATTTTTAGTTTACCACAATCATCCTTGCTGTAAACACCTTTTGAGAGAAACACACATGATTCGGAAATTATTAGAATACTCTATGTGCTTCACTTATATCTTTTGAGTTATATAGTTTTGCTCTAGTACTTCACTTATATCTTTTAGAGCATGGTGGTGGTTTTGTTTTAGAGAAAGTATTATTCTCTCATGCTTCACATAGATTATTTTGAAAGTATTATTCTCGCATGGTAATTTACTTAAATAATTCTAATATGCTAGGTATTCAAGACTAGTAAAAACTTTCTTATGAGTGTATTGAATACTAAGAGAAGTTTTGATGCTTGATGATTGCTTTGAGACATGGAGGTAGTGATACCAAAGTTGTGCTAGTTGAGTAGTTGTGAATTTGAAAAATACTTGTGTTGAAGTTTCCAAGTCCCGTAGCATGCACGTATGGTAAACGTTATGTAACAAATTTGAAACATGAGGTGTTCTTTGAGTGTCCTCCTTATGAGTGGCGGTCGGGGACGAGCGATGGTCTTTTCCTACCAATCTATCCCTCTAGGAGCATGCATGTAGTGCTTGGTTTTTGATGACTTGTAGATTTTTGCAATAAGTATGTGAGTTCTTTATGACTAATGTTGGTCCCTGGATTATACGCACTCTCACCCTTCCATCATTGCTAGCCTCTTCGGTACCGTGCACTGCCCCTTTCTCACATTGAGAGTTGGTGCAAACTTCACCGGTGCATCCAAACCCCGTGATATGATACGCTCTTCCACATATAAACCTCCTTATATCTTCCTTAAAACAGCCACCATACCTACATATTATGGCATTTCCATAGCCATTCCAAGATATATTGCCATGCAACTTTCCACTGTTCCGTTTATCATGACACGTTCATCATTGTCATATTGCTTTGCATGATCATGTAGTTGACATAGTATTTGTGGCAAAGCCACCATTCATAATCCTTTCATACATGTCACTCTTGATTCATTGCATATCCCGGTACACCGCCGGAGGCATTCATCTAGAGTCATACTTTGTTCTAGTATCGAGTTGTAATCATTGAGTTCTAAATTAATAGAAGTGTGATGATCATCATTTTCTAGGGCATTGTCCCAAGTGAGGAAAAAAAGAGAAAGGCCATAAAAAAGAGAAGGCCCAAAAAATGAGACAAAATGAGAGAAGGGACAATGTTACTATCCTTTTTACCACACTTGTGCTTCAAAGTAGCACCATAATCTTCATGATAGAGAGTCTTTGTTTTGTCACTTTCATATACTAGTGGGAAATTTTCATTATAGAACTTGTCTTGTATATTTCAACAATGGGCTTCCTCAAATGCCCTAGGTCTTCGTGAGCAAGCAAGTTGGATGCACACCCACTTAGTTTCTTTTGTTGAGCTTTCATATATTTATAGCTCTAGTGCATCCGTTGCATAGCAATCCCTACTCCTTGCATTAACATCAAATGATGGGCATCTCCATAGCTCATTGATTAGCCTCGTTGATGTGAGACTTTCTCCCTTTTTGTCTTCTCCACATAACCCCCATCATTATTCTATTCCACCCATATTGCTATATCCATGGCTCACACTCATCTATTGTGTGAAGCTTGAAAAAGTTTGAGATTACTAAAGTATGAAACAATTGCTTGGCTTGTCATCGGGGTTGTGCATGATAAGAGAATTTTTGTGTGATGGAAATGAAGCATGACTAGGCTATATGATTTTGTAGGGATGAACTTTCTTTGGCCATGTTTTTTTGAGAGGACATAATTGCTTAGTTAGTATGCTTGAAGTATTATTATTTTTATGTCAATATTGAACTTTTATCTTGAATCTTTCGGATATGTATATTCATACCACAATTAAGAAGAATTACATTGTAAATATGTCAAGTAGCATTCCACATCAAAAATTCTGTTTTTATCATTTACCTACTTGAGGACGAGCATGAATTAAGCTTGGGGATGCTTGATACGTCTCCAACGTATCTATAATTTTTGGACATTATTGGGCTTTATTATATACTTTTATATTATTTTTGGGACTAACCTACTAACCGGAGGCCCGACCCAGAATTGTTGTTTTTTGCCTATTTTAGGGTTTCATAGAAAAAGAATATCAAATGGAGTCCAAACGGAATGAAACCTTCGGGAGCATGATTTTCGGAACGAACATGATCCAGACGACTTGGACCCTACGTCAAGACATCAACCAGGAGGCCACGAGGTAGGGGGGCACGCCTACCCCCCACCCCCAGGCGGGACCTCCACCCTCGTGGGCCCCCTATTGCTCCACCGACGTACTCCTTCCTCCTATATATATCTACGTACCCCAAACTACCAGATACGGAGCCAAAACCCTAATTCCACCGCCGTAACTTTTTGTATCCACGAGATCCCATCTTGGGGCCTGTTCCGGAGCTCCACCGGAGGGGGCATCGATCACAGAGGGCTTCTACATCAACACCATAGCCCCTCCGATGAAGTGTGAGTACTTTACCTTAGACCTAATGGTCCATAGTTATTAGCTAGATGGCTTCTTCTCTCTTTTTAGATCTCAAAACAAAGTTCTCCCCCTCTCTTGTGGAGATCTATTCGATGTAATCTTCTTTTGCTGTGTGTTTGTTGAGATCGATGAATTGTGGGTTTATGATCAAGTTTATCTATGAACAATATTTGGATCTTCTGTGAATTCTTTTATGTATGATTGGTTATCTTTGCAAGTCTCCTCGAATTATCAGTTTGGTTTGGCCTACTGATACGTCCATTTTCCATAATGATTTTATATCGATATTTATTGCATTATGGGTTGTTATGACACATTATGTCACAATACTTATGCCTATTCTCTCTTCTTTTACAAGGTTTACATAAAGAGGGAGAATGCCGACAGCTGGGATTCTGGGCTGGAAAAGGAGCAAATATTAGAGACCTATTCTGCATAGCTCCAAAAGTGCTGAAACTTCATGGAAGTCATTTTCAGAATATATAAAAAATACTGAGCACAAGAAGTTCACCAGGGGGGCCACACCCTGCCCATGAGGGTGGGGCGCGCCCTACCCCCCTAGGCACGCCCCTTCCTCGTTGGCCCCCTGGTGGCCCTCCGATGCCCATCTTCTGCTATATGGAGTCTTTCGATGAGGAAAAAATCATAAGCCATCTTTCCGGACGAGACTCCGCCGCCACGAGGCGGAACCAATCCAGGGCTATGGCAGAGCTGTTCTACTGGGGAAACTTCCCTCCGGGAGGGGGAAATCATCGCCATCGTCATCACCAATGATCCTCTCATTGGGAGGGGGTCAATCCCCATCAACATCTTCACCAACGCCATCTCATCTCAAACACTAGTTCATCTCCTGTATCCAATTCTTGTCTCCAAGTCTGGGATTGGTACTTGTGGGTTGCTAGTAGTGTTAATTACTCCTTGTAGTTGATGCTAGTTGGTTTACTTGGTGGAAGATCATATGTTCAGATCCTATATGCATAGTAATACCCCTTTGATTATGAACATGAATATGCTTTGTGAGTAGTTACGTTTGTTCCTGAGGACATGGGAGAAGTCTTGCTATTAGTAGTCATGTGAATTTGGTATTCGTTCAATATTTTGATGAGATGTATGTTGTCTCTCCTCTAGTGGTCTTATGTGAACGTCGACTACACGACACTTCACCATTATTTGGGCCTAGAGGAAGGCATTGGGAAGTAATAAGTAGATCATTGGTTGCTAGAGTGACAAAAGCTTAAACCCTAGTTTATGCGTTGCTTCGTAAGGGGCTGCTTTGGATCCATACGTTTCATGCTATGGTTAGGTTTACCTTAATACTTTTGTTGTATTTGCGGATGCTTGCAATAGAGGTCAATCATAAGTGGGATGCTTGTCCAAGTAAGGACAGTACCCAAGCACCGGTCCACCCACATACCAAATTATCAAAGTACCGAACGTGAATCATATGATCGTGATGAAACCTAGCTTGACGATAATTCCCATGTGTCCTCGGGAGCGCTTTTCTCTATATAAGAATTTTTCCAGACTTGTCCTTTGCTACAAAAAGTATTGGGCCACTTTGCTGCGCTTTACTTACTTTTTTTACTTGTTTCTCGTTACCAATTATCTTATCACAAAACTATTTGTTACCTATAATTTCAGTGCTTGCAGAGAATACCTTGCTGAAAACCGCTTATCATTTCCTTCTGCTCCTCGTTGGGTTCGACACTCTTACTTATCGAAAGGACTACAATAGATCCCTATACTTGTGGGTCATCAAGACTCTTTTCTGGTGCCGTTTCCGGGGAGTGAAGCGCCTTTGGTAGGTGGAATTTGGTAAGGAAAAATTTATATATTGTGCTGAAATTTACTGTCACTTGTTACTATGGAAAGTAATCCTCTAGGGGCTTGTTCGGGGTATCTTCACCCCGACCAGTAGAGCAAAGCGTTGCTCCTCAACCTACTGAACCTACTGAAAATGAAAATGTCTACTTCGAAATTCCTTCGGGTATGTTAGAAAAACTGCTAGCAAATCCGTTTGCAGGAGATGGAAGAAAGCATCCTGATGAGCACCTAATATATGTGGATGAAGTTTGTGGATTATTTAATCTTGCAGGTGTGCCCGGTGATTTTGTTAAGAAGAAGGTCTTCCCTTTCTCTTTGAACGGAGATGCATTGACATGGTATAGGCTATGTGATGATACGGGGTCATGGAACTACAAACGATTGAAATTGGAATTTCATCAGAAGTTTTATCCTATGCATCTTGTTCATCGTGATCGCAATTATATATATAATTTCTGGCCTCGCGAAGGAGAAAGCATCGCTCAAGCTTGGGGGAGGCTTAAATTAATGTTATATTCATGCCCCAATCATGAGCTCTCAAGAGAAATGATTATTCAAAAAATTTATGCTCGGCTTTCTGATAACAATCGCACCATGCTCGATACTTCTTGTGCCGACTCTTTTATGATGAAGACTATTGAATTCAAATGGGATTTATTGGAAAGAATTAAACACAACTCTGAAGATTGGGATCTCGACGAAGGTAAGGAGTCAGGTATGACACCTAAGTTTGATTGTGTTAAATCTTTTATGGATACCGATGTTTTCCGTAAGTTTAGCACTAAATATGGACTTGACTCTGAGATAGTAGCTTCTTTTTGTGAGTCTTTTGCTGCTCATATTGATCTCCCTAAGGAGAAGTGGTTTAAATATCATCCTCCCATAGAAGTAAAAGTAGCTGAACCTATTAAAGTTGAAGAAAAGACTATCACTTATAATGATCCTATTGTTCCTACTACTTATGTTGAGAAACCACCTTTTCCTGTTAGGATAAAGGATCATGCTAAAGCTTCAACTGTGGTTCGTAAAAGCAATATTAGAACCTATACACCCCCTGAGCAAGTTAAAGTTGAACCTAATATTGCTATTGTTAAAGATCTCTTGTCTGATAATATTGATGGGCATGTTATTTATTTCTGTGATGAAACTGCTAGAATTGCTAAACCTTGTACTAAAGATAAACCTAGACTTGTGGTAGGCATGCCTGTTATTTCTGTTAAAATAGGAGATCATTATTATCATGGATTATGTGATATGGCTGCTAGTGCTAGTGCTAGTTCAATACCCATTGACTTATACAAGAAATTGTGCATGATATTGCACATGCTGAGTTAGAAGATATTGATCTCACAATTAAACTTGCCAATAGAGATACTATTTCACCAATGGGAATTGTTAGAGATGTTGAAGTCTTGTGTGGGAAAACTAAATATCCTGCTAATTTTCTTGTTCTTGGCTCCCCACAAGATAGCTTTTGTCCCATTATTTTTGGTACACCCTTCCTGAACACAGTTAATGCTAAGATAGATTGCAAAAAGGATGTTGTTACTATTGGTTTAGGTGATATGTCTCATGAATTTAATTTCTCTAAATTTCGTAGACAACACCGTGAAGAAGAATTGCCTAGTAAAGATGAAATTATTGGTCTTGCTTCTATTGTCGTTCCTCCAAGTGATCCTTTAGAACAATATTTGCTAGACCATGAAAATGATATGTTTATGAATGAAAGAAGGGAAATAGATGAAGTATTCTTTAAGCAGGAACCCATCCTGAAGCACAATTATTTTCCTGTTGAAATCCTAGGGGATCCTCCTCCACCGAAGGGTGATCCCGTGTTTTAGCTCAAACCGTTACCTGATACTCTTAAATATGCTTATCTTGATGAGAAAAAGATATATCTTGTTATTATTAGTACTAACCTTTC
Source organism: Triticum urartu (assembly GCF_056163025.1). Classification (NCBI taxonomy): domain Eukaryota; kingdom Viridiplantae; phylum Streptophyta; class Magnoliopsida; order Poales; family Poaceae; genus Triticum; species Triticum urartu. The sequence goes on from NC_141876.1 coordinate 448,638,688, forward strand.
AGAGCATGAAGAAGAGAGATTATTGAAAACTCTAAAGAAGCACTGTGCTGCTATTGGATATACTCTTGATGATCTTAAGGGCATTAGTCCCACTCTGTGTCAACACAAAATAAATTTGGAGGAAGTTGCCAAACCAGTTCGTGATCATCAACGACGGCTGAATCCTAAGATGAACAAAGTGGTAAGAATGGAAATACTAAAAATTCTTGAGGCAGGTATAATTTATCCCATTGCTGATAGTAAGTGGGTAAGTCATGTCCATTGTGTCCCTAAGAAGGGAGGTATTACTGTCGTTCCTAATGATAAAGATGAGTTGATCCCGCAAAGAATTATTACAGGTTATAGGGTGGTAATTGATTTTCGCAAATTAAATAAAGCTACTAAAAAGATCATTACCCCTTACCTTTTATCAATCAAATGCTAGAAAGATTATCCAAACATACTCATTTTTGCTTTCTAGATGGTTATTCCGGTTTCTCTCAAATACCTGTGTAAGCCAATGATCAATCAAAGACTACTTTTACTTGCCCTATTGGTACTTTTGCTTATAGACGTATGCCTTTTGGTTTATGTAATGCACCTGCTACCTTTCAAAGATGCATGATGGCTATATTCTCCGACTTTTTTGAAAAGATTTGTGAGGTTTTCATGGACGATTTTTCCGTCTATGGATCCTCTTTTGATGATTGCTTAAGCAACCTTGACCGAGTTTTGCAGAGATGTGAAGAAACTAATCTTGTCTTGAATTGGGAAAAGTGCCACTTTATGGTTAATGAAGGTATTGTCTTGGGGCATAAATTTTCTAAAAGAGGTATTGAAGTTGATAAAGCCAAGGTTGATGCTATTGAAAAGATGCCATGTCCCAAGGACATCAAAGGTATAAGTAGTTTCCTTGGTCATGCCAGTTTTTATAGGACGTTCATTAAGGACTTCTCATAAATTTCGCGGCCTCTGACTAATTTATTACAAAAAGATATACCATTTGTTTTTGATGATGATTGTGTATAAGCATTTGAAATACTTAAGAAAGCATTGATCTCTGCACCTATTGTTTAGCCACCTGATTGGAACTTACCTTTTGAAATTATGTGTGATGCTAGTGATTATGCTGTAGGTGCTGTTCTAGGGCAAAGAGTTGATGAGAAATTAAATGTTATTCAATATGCTAGTAAGACTCTAGATAATCCCCAGAGAAATTATGCTACTACTGAAAAAGAATTCTTAGCAGTTGTCTTTGCTTGTGATAAGTTCAGACCTTATATTGTTGATTCTAAAGTAACTATTCACATGGATCATGCTGCTATTAAATATCTTATGGAAAAGAAAGATGCTAAGCCTAGACTTATTAGATGGGTTCTCTTGCTACAAGAATTTGATTTGCATATTGTTGATAGAAAAGGAGCTGAGAACAACGTTGCAAACAACTTGTCTAGGTTAGAGAATGTTCTTGATGACCCACTACCTATTGATGATAGCTTTCCTGATGAACAATTAAATGTCATAAATGCTTCTCGTGCTGCTCCATTGTATGCTGATTATGCTAATTATATTGTTGCTAAATTTATACCACCTAGTTTCACATAGCAACAAAAGAAAGAGTTTTTCTATGGTTTGAGGCATTACTTTTGGGATGACCCACACCTTTATAAAGAAGGAGTAGATGGTGTTATTAGACGTTGTGTACCTGAGCATGAATAGGAACAGATCCTATGCAAGTGTCATTCCGAGGCTTATGGAGGACACCACACTAGAGAAAGAATGGCACATAAGGTATTGCAATCCGGTTTTTATTGGCCTACTCTCTTCAAGGATGCCCGTAAGTTTGTCTTATCTTGTGATGAATGTCAAAGAATTGGTAATATTAGTAGACGTCAAGAAATGCCTATGAATTATTCACTTGTTATTGAACCATTTGATGTTTGGGGCTTTGATTATATGGGACCTTTTCCTGCCTCTAATGGATATACACATATTTTAGCTGCTCTTGATTACGTTACTAAGTGGGTAGAAGCTATTCCAACTAGTAGTGATGATCATAACACCTCTATTAAGATGCTTAAAGAAGTTATTTTTCCAAGGTTTGGAGTGCCTAGATATTTCATGACTGATGGTGGTTCACATTTTATTCATGGTGCTTTCCATAAAATGCTTGCTAAGTATGATGTTAATCATAGAATTGCATCTCCTTATCACCCACAGTCTAGTGGTCAAGTAGAATTGAGTAATAGAGAACTCAAATTAATTTTGCAAAAGACTGTCAATAGATCCAGAAAGAATTGGTCCAAGAACTTGATGATGCATTATGGGCCTATAGAACTGCATATAAAAATCCTATGGGTATGTCTCCATATAAAATGGTTTATGGAAAAGCATGTCACTTACCTCTCGAACTAGAACATAAGGCTTATTGGGCTATTAAAGAGCTCAACTATGATTTCAAACTTGCCGGTGAGAAGAGTTAATTTGACATTAGCTCACTAGATGAATGGAGAACCCAAGCCTATGAGAATGCCAAATTATTTAAAGAAAAAGTCAAAATATGGCATGACAAAAGAATACAAAAGCGTGAGTTTAATGTAGGTGATTATGTATTATTATACAACTCTCATTTAAGATTTTTTGTAGGAAAACTTCTCTCTAAATGGGAAGGTCCTTACGTTATGGAGGAGGTCTATCGTTCCGGTGCAATAGAAATCAACGACTTCAAAGGCACAAATCCGAAGGTGGTGAACGGTCAAAGAATTAAACATTATATCTCAGGTAATCCTATAAATGTTGAAACCAATGTTATTGAAACTGTAACCCTGGAGGAATACATAAGGGACACTTTTCGGAACATTTCAGACTCTGAAATGGAATAGGTATGTGGTACGGTAAGTAAACCGACTCCAAAACAGTTCTAATGGCAATTTTCTTCCGTTTTGGAATATTTAGAAAAATAGAAAAATAAGAAGCAGTCCGGCAAGGACACGAGGGCTCCACGAGGGTGGAGGGCGCACCCTACCCCCTGGGCGCGCCCCCCTACCTCGTGTGCTCTCCGGACTCTGTTTTCTTGCACGTTACGTATTTTGGTCGGTAAAAATTCATTATATAATCTCCTGAAGGTTTTGACCACAGTATCACGCAAAAATCTCCTGATCTTGTTTCGAGTCGTTTCTGCTGCAGATTAGAGCAATATGTCATCCCACGATTCGGAAGGAGAAAGCTATCTGGCTGATTATCTTGTAGACCCTAAGGTCTATGTTGACGTGGAGCACTGTGGTTGGACTACGGAAGAAGAAGAGGACTATGAACCCAAGGGAAGGGAGGAGACGAGCTCAGATGAAGATGAAGTCCCATTACCCTAACCTGGGGACATGCATGTGGAGTTCAAAAATTCAAGCCTCCCTGATAGAGCAAAGAAACCTAACATCGAGTTTATCCCTTTTCGCCTCTTGTAGGAAAACAAACAGGAATTATGCAAGAAGATATTAAACCTTGAGCAGGAGATCGATGACCTAAGGGATAAAAATTCTATCCTCAAGCGCAAATTAAGGAAGAAGCCTACGCCATCAACAAAACCAACACTCTCTTCACCAACAAAAAAGGAGACATAATCACATGGGTATGGGCACTCCCCTTGGCAACTGCCAAGCTTGGGGGAGTGCCCCGGTATCGTATCACCATCACTTTTATCTTTATCATTTTTCTTAGTTCGATCCTTTTGATAATATCTTGATCTAGTAGAATAAAAGTTTTTAGTATGATCTAGTTGTGAGTTTTTCTTTATGATCCTTCTATGTAATCGAGTCCGTGAGCTATATATAATAAAGATTAGTGTTGAATCAAGGGCTTGATTATTTTTCCATGATCTTGAGTGAATAAAAGAAAAGAGAAAGAATAAAAGAATAAAAGAGATCATATGGATCTTATGGAGAGTAATGAGCTTTGAGAGTTGACAAACATAGTTTTTGTCATCGTTGCAATTAATAGGAAGTAATAAAGAAAGAGAGGTCTTCACATATAAATATACTATCTTGGACATCTTTTATGATTCTGAGCAGTCATTAAAATATGACATGCTAAAGAGTTGATGTTGGACAAGGAAGACAACGTAATGGGTTATGTTTTCTTACATCTGAGATAAATTATATTGTCATGGATCATCCAACATGATTGAGCTTGCCTTTCCCCCTCATGCTAGCCAAATTCTTTGCACCAAGTAGAGATACTACTTGTGCTTCCAAACACCCTTAAACCAGTTTTACCATGAGATTCCACCATACCTACCTATGGATTGAGTAAGATCCTCCAAGTAAGTTGTCATCGGTGCAAGCAATAAAAATTGCTCTCTAAATATGTATGACTTATTAGTGTGGGAGAAAATAAGCTTTATACGATCGTGTGATATGGAAGAAATAAAAGCGACGGACTGCATAATAAAGGTCCATATCACAAGTGGCAATATAAAGTGACGTTCTTTCGCATTAAGATTTTGTGCATCCAACCATAAAACCGCATGACAACCTCTGCTTCCCTCTGTGAAGGGCCTATCTTTTACTTTTATCTCCTACCTGGCATAAGAGTCATGGTTATCTTCACCCTTCCTTTTTAAATTTTATCTTTTGGCAAGCACAACATGTTGGAAAGATCCTGGTATATATGGCTAATTGGATGTGAGTTTTCATGAACTATTATTGTTGACATTACCCTTGAGGTAAAATGTTGGGAGGCCAAATTATAAGCCCCTATCTTTCTCTGTGTCCGATTAAAACTCCATACACATAAGTATTGCGTGAGTGTTAGCAACTGTGGAAGACTACATGATAGTTGAGTATGTGGACTTGCTGAAAAGCTCTTATATATTGACTCTTTCCTATGTTATGATAAATTGCAATTGCTCCAATGACTGAGATTATAGTTTGTTAGTTTTCAATGAAGTTTATGATTCATACTTGAAATTGTGATTGAATTGTTACTTTGGCATAAGAGATCATATGACAACAATCATATAAGTTGCTGATCTAAGAATGATCATGATGCCCTCATGTCCGTATTTTATTTTTATTGACACCTCTATCTCTAAACATGTGGACATATTTTTCGATCTCGGCTTTCGCTTGAGGACAAGCGAGGTCTAAGCTTGGGGGAGTTGATACGTCCATTTTGCATCATGCTTTTATATCGATATTTATTGCATTATGGGCTATTATTACACATTATGTCACAATACTTAGGCCTATTCTCTCTTATTTTATAAGGTTTACATAAAGAGGGAGAATGCCGGCAGCTGGGATTCTGGGCTGGAAAAGGAGCAAATATTAGAGACCTATTCTGCACGGCTACAAAAGTCCTGAAACTTCACGGTAGTCAGAATATATAAAAAATACTGAGCGCAAGAAGTTCACCAGGGGGCCACACCCTGCCCACGAGGGTGGGGGCGCGCCCTACCCCCCTGGGCACGCCCCCCTACCTCGTGGGCCCCCTAGTGGCCCTCCGATGCCCATCTTCTGCTATATGGAGTCTTTCGATGAGGAAAAAAATCATAAGCCATCTTTCCGGACGAGACTCCGCTGCCACGAGGTGGAACCAATCTAGGGCTCTGGTGGAGCTGTTCTGCCGGGGAAACTTCCCTCCGGGAGGGGAAATCATCGCCATCGTCATCACCAACGGTCCTCTCATCAGGAGGGGGTCAATCTCCATCAACATCTTCACCAGCACCATCTCATCTCAAACCCTAGTTCATCTCTTGTATCCAATTCTTGTCTCCAAGTCTGGGATTGGTACCTGTGTGTTGCTAGTAGTGTTAATTACTCCTTGTAGTTGATGCTAGTTGGTTTACTTGGTGGAAGATCATATGTTCATATCCTATATGCATATTAATACCCCTCTGATTATGAACATGAATATGCTTTGTGAGTAGTTACGTTTGTTCCTGAGGACATGGGAGAAGTCTTGCTATTAGTAGTCATGTGAATTTGGTATTCGTTCGATATTTTGATGAGATGTATGTTGTCTCTCCTCTAGTGGTGTTATTTGAATGTCGACTACATGACACTTCACCATTATTTGGGCCTAGAGGAAGGCATTGGGAAGTAATAAGTAGATGATGGGTTGCTAGAGTGACAGAAGCTTAAACCCTAGTTTATGCGTTGCTTCGTAAGGGGCTGATTTGGATCTATATGTTTCATGCTATGGTTAGGTTTACCTTAATACTTTTGTTGTAGTTGCGGATGCTTGCAATAGAGGTTAATAATAAGTGGGATGCTTGTCCAAGTAAGGGTAGCACCCAAGCACCGGTCCATCCACATATCAAATTATCAAAGTACCGAACGCGAATCATATGAACGTGATGAAAACTAGCTTGACGATATTCCCATGTGTCCTCGGGAGCGCTTTACATCATATAAGAGTTTGTCTAGGCTTGTCCTTTGCTACAAAAAGGATTGGGACACCTTGCTGCACCTTATTTACTTTTGTTACTTGTTGCTCGTTACAAATTATCTTATCACAAAACTATCTGTTACCACTTATTTCAATACTTGCAGAGAATACCTTGCTGGAAACCGCTTATCATTTCCTTCTGCTCCTCGTTGGGTTCGACACTCTTACTTATCGAAAGGACTACGATAGATCCCCTATACTTGTGGGTCATCACCTACTAGATTGATCTTTCTTGCAATGGGAGAAGTGCTTAGCTTTGGGTTCAATCTTGCGGTGTCCTTTCCCAGTGACAGTAGGGGCAGCAAGGCAGGTATTGTATTGTTGCCATCGAGGATAACAACATGGGGTTTTCATCATATTGCATGAGTTTATCCCTCTACATCATGTCATCATCTTGCTTAAAGAGTTACTCTGTTCTCTTGAACTTAATACTCTAGATGCATGATGGATAGCGGTCGATGTGTGAAGTAATAGTAGTAGATGCAGGCAGGAGTCCGTCTACTTGTCTCAGACGTGATGCCTATATACATGATCATACCTAGATATTCTCATAACTATGCTCAATTCTGTGAAGTGCTCAACAGTAATTTGTCTACCCACCGTGAATACTTATGCTCTCGAGAGAAGCCACTAGTGAAACCTATGGCCCCCGGGTCCATCTTCTATCATATTAATCTTCCAATACTTATTTATTTCCTTTGCTTTTTTTACTTTGCATATTTATCATAAAAATACCAAAAATATTATCTTATCATATCTATCAGATCTCACTCTCGTAAGTGACCGTGTAGGGATTGACAACCCCTTCTCGCGTTGGTTGCGAGGATTTATTTGTTTGTGTAGGTGCGAGGGACTCGTGCGTGGCCTCCTACTGGATTGATACCTTGGTTCTCAAAAACCGAGGGAAATACTTAAGCTACTTTGCTGCATCACCCTTTCCTCTTCAAGGGAAAACCAATGCAAGTGCCCAAGAGGTAGCAGCCGGCGACCAGCCACAGAGAGAATAAGTGGCGGAGCAGCACCACTGAGGGGACGATGCCCATGAAGGCCTCACACAAGAATGCGACAGCGAAAAGGAGGATAATGGACTCTGGGTCAAGATGCAGCGCGTTGACCTGGTAGTGAGAGAGCACGACATTGAAGAAGTCTAAGAACGGCGGCAGCAAGCCAGGGAAGAGGCAAAGAAGGTGAAGGGCGATGGTGGTGGCTTCCAAATCGATAGAGGCCTAAGAGGTGGGCCAGACCTTCGTCTCCTTCCACTCGTTGGAGTCCGCCGTGATCACAGGTAAGATCTTGTCCATCCCTTCGTGCTTGAGCATGATGGACCAGCCCAGGGCAGGTTCCGGCCCTGGTTGGCGGTCCGCCATCGCCGCGGCCCTAATCCTCTTCCTCCCGCGAGCCATGGCGATTTGACAAACCCGAGGCGGCGCAAGATCCGGTGGGCGAGGTGCGAGCTTGCTTGAGAAGGAAGGGGCGGTGGAAGGCCGCGCGGCAGAGCAATGATGGCCTGGCAGCATGCATGACCAGGCTTTTTGTCAGCCTGGGCAATTGCCGAGGCGACATGGGGAAGTGGGGGCGTCTGCATACCGTCATGCGCCACACGTCAAGCCTGTCCCACAGGCAGATGGAGCCCGCGTCACTTCGCCCTCCCTTCGTTGCCTTCGCCTCAAAGCCAGGCCGAGCGCGCTGTGGGCCCGGGCGCTACTGTCGTCATTCTGCGAATGGGGGTACGCAGACCCGTATGCCTACGAGCCAGCACGTGGCTTCATCGACGGATCGGTGCGGCCCAACTCCAAGGCTTCACGAACAAGACCCTCACAAGGGTCCCCGCCTCACGAGGCGAACGACACCAAGCCCTCCCAAAGAGCAGCCCCCGAGGCTGCTCATGAGGAGCGGATATCTCTAGGAAAGCATCCCAACTCATGAGGCTCGCGATGACGTGAGCCATGACGACCAAGGCCAGGCGGGCGCTAGCGGGCTCAGGAGACGACAATTTCCTCTTTGGTGCTAAGGAGGCAAGGACATACGCGGGTTCGCAAGGAATCTCCCAAAGGTTTCCATTCTGGTGCAACAAGATCAAGACCACGAGCTTGGCAGGACGGAGGTCATCACTGAGCTGACCGCTGCATCATGACCAGAAGCTTTGCGGGCAAAGACCACCTTTAGTTGGGATAGGGTGTACTCCTGTCCCATATCAAATTGGCCATTGTGGTATCACTTCCTGGCTAAGCTACAAGGTAAGAGGACCAAGTCCACTATAAATATAGGCTAGTCTCCACTGTAGAAGAGGACGGACCAATCCCTGGCCATTGAGCTCTCTCGAGGCAGCTCGCACCTCTACTAGTTCATACTCATCCTCCTCACAGGGCAATCTACCACAAAGTAGGACTAGAGTTTTACACCGCAAGGTGGCCCGAACTTGGGTAAAACAATGTGTCCACTTCTTCTTCCCACTTGCTCGAACCCGATGAGGCAAAGCCATGAGGTAGTGAGCAGTGAGCTATAGCTAGGAGAGATCCTCCGCACATGCCCTAGAGTTCAAACCTTGTTTGGGTCCGAGGAGCCCCATCTCCGACAATTTTGGTAAGAGTAAACATAGATCTGATGTGTACAAAATGGATGCCAATAGAAAATAAGCTGCAAAGTAATGGTACATGAACAACTAGCTGGCAGTATAAGTGCAGTGATAAAGGACAACAGATACTTACAAGAACAATGTAGAGCTAAACTTCATAAGCATTGGGTTTATGCTACATTAATGTAAGCATTAATATAGATCTGATAATTAGGAGAGAATGGTGGATATGCAGGTTATCATGCACACTAATGTCACATAATCAACCAGGTATGAATGTAAGTATAGCGATACAAGACAACAGGTACTAACAAGAGCAAAGCAACGAACAACATAGTTGCGATATCCTAGGTTTTGTGACACTGGTTCTATCACCAATATAAGTGGGGTGTTGTCTGATTTCTGCGGTACCACCACCTATTTCAAGGACGTTGCTACTACTCCTTCAGGTTCCGCAATCACTCTCTTCCTTTTGGATGTCTGATACACAAGAACAATATTTGAATGGTAAAACATGGTATGATGACAAATGGAATGTGTATTGATACTGGGTGGCCATGGCAACTTCAGATATATGATGAGTAAACTAAGAAGATGGCAGTGCAAAGAAGCAGAAGAAATGCAAGACAGCTTGCACATGTTACGTGCAACCAATAAAACCTTGCCAAATTAGAAATGACACCTTGTAGGGTGAACAGGATAGGCCATCTGCCATTGACTCCTTGAGCTCAGAATAGTCATTAGGATCATATTCTGAACACGAATCTGTAGGCGCATGTGACGCCTCGAGACCGTTGCGCCAGGTGTCTTCCAGTTATTCGCTGTTGTTGCCTTATCTTTTGTTTGCGTGTTGCATTCTTGCCATGTCATCATCCGCATTGCATCTTCATGTTTTCAAAACTTGCATCCGTCCGGGTTCCCCAGTTCCGTCCGTTGTCCGTTCTGAGCCCAACCACACTTGCACGTGCCCGCGGCACGTCCGAAATATTATTTTATAAGTGGCCGGAAAATGTTCTCGGAATGGGTTAAAAGTTGGTATGCGGTGTAGTTATGTTGTCAGTGGGTCGCCTGCCAAGTTTCATCGCATTCGGAGTCCGTTTGACGCCCCATCGGTTAACTATAGCGGCATTATAGCCGGTCATACTCGGACGTTTTCGGTCTGCGGAAACAGTTGCCGGGCCTCTCTCTCTCCTCTCTTCTCAGTCTATCTCTCTAGCACAGCCCACCTAACCCCTCCTTGCACAGTGCACCGACCCCCTCGAGTGCGCGTCCGAAGCTGTCCCAAACTCGACTCGAGCAGTCGTGACCGATGGGTCCGGATCATCCCCAAACGTCCCTAAAATGTCACTATTTTCTTATTTGGACTTCCTAGTCTATTTTTCTCGACCGCTCGATTTTAATTGGAGGGACGGATTAGCCCCTAAACTCTCCATCTTTCCTTATATAATACTCCCTAGTCTAAATCTGGACAAAACTCTAACTTCTAGGGGCTTGTCCCATTTCCCTGCCGCCACCTTCCAAATCATCATCGGGATCCTCCTAGATCCAATCGAGCCAACCCAGAGTTGCCCAGCTCCGCCGCCTCCCTCGCTCCAGCTCCGCCGCTGCCCGCGTCTTCGCCAAGACCTGTCACCGTCGCGCCTACATCGCCTGGAGACGCCGCGCCCTGTCCTGCTCCCATTGACCGAGTTCAACCCTGCCTCCGGCTAGATTGGACTCCCCAAGGCCGGATCTGCCTATCCGCTCCATCCCCGCCATTCCGTCAGAGTTCCACGCCGTTGCTCAGTCCCTGCACCCTGCCCTGTTTCTACCTCGTCCTCGTTCGAACAGAGGATGAGCAATACCTCGTCGTCGCGTTGACCGCAACAAACCCGCGCCTGGGTCGTGTCCCGCACGAGGCCAGCATCAAGGCCCAGCTCCTTCCACGTTCCCGCTCGGCCCAGTCCACCCGGTCCAGCCTTTGCACCAGCGGACCATGGCCCACTGGTGAGCCTCCTAGGATCCCCTTTGCCCCTGTGCGCTGTTGGGCCAGTCAGATTCGCCGCACAGATGTTTTTTTATAGATCTGCGAATTTAGTTATTATTCCAGAGAGACCGGTTTTACAGAAACCCCCTATTGTTTATGCATTTAATAACTCACAAACGGTGCATCGGATTAAAACAAACTTTATATGTAATATGCTTAGAATTTTGTGTAGATTAATATTTTCCAATTTCCATCCATGTTTGAAATGTTTAAAATGATGTTTGTGTTTTTTTACATAATGCCATGTTAAAATGATTTAATTCATAACTAAATAACCGTAGCTCCATTTTAAATAAACTTTATATGTAAATGGGGCAGAAAAATGCATATTTAACATGGTGGCATTACTTTGCATGTTTAATAACACTAAAATTGTGTTTAGCGAAGAACAATACCAAATTCAAAATATGCACATGGGGATTTTCTGGATTTGTTGTTTGTTATATCTGGCCTCATTTAAACTTGCCTAGATAGGTAGTTTTCATATGCTTCATCTCTTGCCATGTTTAATAACATTTAACCTTGTTGGGTACATAAATGGGAGTGAACTAAATAAGTCATGTGGCGTTTTGTCAATATGTAACTCGTTGCATATTGAGCTCCACTTAATTTGTAGTATTGTTTGTGCACTTTGCCATGCCATGCCACATTAATCCGGACATGCATCTTACTTGGTTGTGCATCATGCCATGTTGATGTGTTGGTTGTTTACTATGTTGTTTGCTTCTTTCCGGTGTTGCTTCTTCGGGTTGGTCCCGATAACGTCGCGTTTGTGAGGATTCGTTCGACTAGGTCTGTCTGTCTTCATGGACTCGTTCTTCTTCCTTGCGGAATCTCAGGTAAGATGACCATACCCTCCAAATCACTTCTATCTTTGCTTGCTAGTTGTTCGCTCTATTGCTATGCCGCGCTACCTACCACTTGCTATATCATGCCTCCCATATTTCCATGTCAAGCCTCTAACCCACCTTCCTAGCAAACCGTTGTTTGGCTATGTTACTGCTTTGCTCAGGCCCTCTTATAGCGTTGCTAGTTGCAGGTGAAGATGAAGTTTGTTCCATGTTGGAACATGGATATTGTTGGGATATCATTATTATATCTTATTTACTTTAATGCATCTATATACTTGGTAAAGGGTGGAAGGCTCGACCTTGTGCCTGGTGTTTTGTTCCACTCTTTCCGTCCTATTTTCCGTCATACCGGTGTTATGTTCCTTGATTTTGCGTTCCTTACATGGTTGGGTGTTATGGGGATCCCTTGACAGTTCACTTTGAATAAAACTCCTCCAGCAAGGCCCAACCTTGGTTTTACCATTTGCCTCACCACCACCTACCCTTCCCTCAGGTCGGCCAACCCAAGGGTCATCTTTATTTTAAATCCCCCGGGCCAGTGCTTGTCCAAGTGTTGGTCCGAACCGGGCAACCTGCGGGGCCACCTCGGGGCAACTCGAGGGCTAGTTTTACTCGTAGCTTGACCTATCCGGTGTTGCCCTGAGAACGAGATATGTGCAGCTCCTATCGGGATTCTCGGCACATCGGGCGGCTTTGCTGGTCTTGTTTTACCATTGTCAAAATGTCTTATAACCGAGATTCCAAGTCTGATCGAGTCTTCCCGGGAGAAGGAATTGACCGTGAGAGCTTGTGATGGGCTAAGTTGGGACACCCCTGCAGGGTTTGAACTTTCGAAAGCCGTGCCTGCGGTTATGTGGCAGATGGTAATTTGTTAATATCAGGTTGTAGAGAACATGACACTTAACTTAATTAAAATGAATCAACCGCGTGTGTAGCCGTGATGGTCTCTTTTTGGCGGAGTCCGGGAAGTGAACACGGTTCTTGTGTTATGCTTGAACGTAAGTAGATTCAGGATCACTTCTTGATCACTTCTAGTTCACGACCGTTGCGTTGCTTCTCTTCTCGCTCTTATTTGCGTATGTTAGCCACCATATATGCTTAGTGCTACAGCTCCACCTCACTACCCCTTTCCTAGCCATAAGCTTAAATAGTCTTGATCTCGTGGGTGTGAGATTGCTGAGTCCTTGTGTCTCACAGATACTTCCAAACAGTTGCAGGTGCCAATGATACTAGTGCAGGTGATGCAATTGAGCTCAAGTGGGAGCTCGATGAAGATCTTGATTGTTGTTTTATGTCTTTTCCGGTTGATCAGCAGTGGAGCCCAGTTGGGACGATCGGGGATCTAGCATTTGGGGTTGTCTTCCTTTTATTTTGGTTCCATAGTCAGACCTTGATTGTATTTTGGATAATGTATGCTTAACTTGTATTTGTGTGAAGTGGCGATTGTAAGCTAGCTCTTTATCCCATTCTTATTCAGTACATGGGATTGTGTGAAGATTACCCCTCTTGCGACAACCTACCATGCGGCTATGCCTCTAAGTCGTGCCCCGACACGTGGGATATATAGCCGCATTGTGGTTGTTATAAGTTGGTAATCAGAGCCATCCCCGACTTAGGAGCCTCCTGCTTGATCGAATCGCTGACGTTGTTGAGTCTAGAACAAAATGTTTTGAGTCTTAGGATTATATATATCGGAGAGTAGGATTCTGTTTACTCTTCAGTCACTTCGTCTCTCGGGTGAGGCCTCATGACGTAGAGTTTTGACTCTTCTCTCCTCAAATTTCACGAATTTTTTTTAGGATCACGCGGGTATCTTGGAATCGTTCCAATGGTTTTGTGACGAGAACATTGTTCTTGGTGCCTCCTGACATTTAGGGGTTGTGGCAGTGTCCCGGGGAGTTGAGCTCTGAGGTGTTGTCGTCACAATTTTATCGTTGCAGTTCTGGAATACCTGAGTTCACCGACATCGAAAATCTCTTTTATGCAGTTGTTGGTGAGATAACCTCCACGCCACCCACTACTGGGGCGGGAGTTCGGGAGTATTGCCATAACTCATATAACGGATGCTTTTCGAAGGTTGAGGTACACGATTTCCAAAGTTTTATTGGTTATGTATTGAAGGATGGATACAGCTGGATGTAGGTATTGCTAGTTTTGGGTGAGATATTATGCTTCCCCTATATCCCCAACACCTGATTGCATAACCAGAAAGTTTTGGGAGTTTATAAGTGGGAATTCAAGTATATCGTAGGATATCTATCCAATAGACACATGATACGATATGGGATCTATCATATGTTTGTTCCGGCTTATTCTGCATGTCAATCTTTTGTTCTGTTTTGCTTTGTGGTATTCGAGTTGCTTTGAAGTCAAGTGTTGATTCCATACCTTTCCTAAGCGGTGTTCTCATACTCCTATGTGAATACCAATCCTTCATGATAATCGAGATGGTCATGTCAATCCTTTTTCAACCGGCGTGTTTCTCTTCAAGTGGAACCGATCATTTTCAACATCCGCAAGACCAACTCAAAGTCTTCTCAACGTTATTTGTTTCATTCGTCCCAAGCTGTCTTTGTTTTCCTACCCTCCCATCCCTTTTTCTTCAAGGACTTAGATTTCTTAGTCAAGAATCCATCTTATTGATGGGAAACCTCTCCATCATTTTCCGTCAATGTTCTTATCTAGTGATTCTCATGAAGATTCTAACGGAGTTTCTAGTTCATCATTCTTCGTTCTCTTTTTTCTCCGGTGGATTTAAGCTTTGTCGATCATATCCTTTCCTCAGTTCAAATGTTTTCTCATGCCGGTGCACCTCTTAATCATCCATTTCTCGCTATTCAATTGTTTCGGAGTGCTGCAGATATCTCAAAAGATTCAAATTTCCATTCTCAATTCGCTCAAGTTCTTTTGAGGTTGTTATCTCATTATAGCCATTTAATTCAACCGGCGCAATATTCCTTTAAATCATTCAACGATGTTTCTCTTCAGTGGGCCCTAACCCACAGGTCTTTTCCTAGGATCTTACCTGACTCTTCTTTTCTTTTCCGGAGTTATTCTCAAATTCATTTCAAAGTTTGACGTAAGAATGAATTATCATCAGTCATATGTATTTCTCCAAGATCTTTAAAATTCTTTCATCGTTGGTTCAAGCTTTCTAATTTTCATTCCGGAGTGTCTCAACAATTCATGGTGACGCTTCTCATCATCATTCTCAACATTTGAAGACTGAAGAAGTGTTCTTCTTAAATCCTTACCCGTTCTTCCAAAGATTCATGGTTCTAGCTTGACGCCATCCTCTCATAATTATTTTCGATTGTGAGAATTCTGATCACCCATCCAGAGCAATTCAGGAGTCTTTTCAGTTTGATTCTCTGGAGCCCATCATCTCAAAATTATTCATTCTCAACTTTCAGCTCTCATTCTCTAAATCTTACCAGTGCATCGCTCAAGTATTCTCTAATCAGCTCGTGATCTCTTTGTTCTCATGTATCTAATTCGTAGCAAGTATCTTCATTCATTTTCCAGTTCTTCCTGGTGAATTGCGCCTTTGCTACTTTCATGTTCAATTCTTACGATGGTTCGTTCAAGAGTTCTCTATCTTTGTTATCATACAGATTCATTCAATTTTTTCAATCCTACCAGTGGTTTGTGGAAGACCTTCCCAAGTTTGCGCTATATCTCTCTTAATCCTGTCTACAAGAATAAGTAGTATGCCAAATCCGTTGCTTGTCATCAATTTATATTGGTGAAGGATGAGCATAACATAATTCTTATTCTTATTTCACCCAAATGATTAATTTCTTATTCCGGAGGTTCATCAAAATTCTTGATTTCATTTGTTCATCGTTCTTTCCGGAGTCCCAAGTTTTTTCTCGGTTATATCATCGCGAAGCTCCATCTAAATCATTGCAAGGATTCACCTTGTGTTTTCAACTTCTCTTTATTTTTTATCATCCTTTTATTACCGGAGTTCTTCATGGAGGCTTTACATCGTGGTTCTTCAAGGATTTCTTTCATTCTTAAATTTTCCTCGAGATTTTCTCTCGAAGTTAAGATCCACCAAGCTATACTCTCAAATAAACATGGTGTTCAACACATGTCTTGTTTTGGAGGAGTTCAAGCATTCTTCTTCCTGCATTCCGAAGTGCGATTCTTTCTTTCTTATCTTTTGAGGTGGTGTTATGTCATTTTGACAGTTTCCTTCATGTGTCATGATTGCCAAGTTCTCGGAATGAGGTATCTTAAATCCATCAATCTCTTCATTAGAGTTATCTTGGTATAGATTTCACCTAAAGCCTTCCATTGGGAATGTTGCCATTATTGTGCTTATCTATGATCCAATTTCTACTTCTCATCTCGATGAAGGAGTTTTCATCTCCTTGTTGATCTCAATCCAATTGATTGATTTTGTTAGTGGCTGGTCTTCACCTCATAATTTGGGGATGTTTTCCTTAAGACCATTGGAAATCATATCTTTTGTTGTTGGTTTTCCAACAACTCCGTTCGACCCTTCTCCTAAAGATGCTTTTTCAAATTCATTTGTGGGAGGAGTTATCATTTTCTTCTCCATTCTTTCGTTCCATCAATCTAGATTCTGTTCTTTCTTCCGGAGGCTTTGTGATGTTTCTCTCTTCACCCACCATCCCATTTTTTGTCAAAGATCATGTTCTTTCCTTTTGCTTATCCGTTCAACCAGAGTGTCGTGTCCTTCATTCAACTTGTTTCATCTTATCAAGTTTTGCCTCTCTTCTCAATCGGAGTGCTGTCTGGAATCTTTCTTACCGCTTGTGCCGTTCTTTCAATAGTTCCGAAGGCAGTGTGTTGTTGATTTCATCAAGTATCCTCTCATCTTGTCAAGATCATGTTCGATTCCTTCCATTTATAGTCAGAGTGCTACCCAAATTATATCATTCTTATTCCTTCTCTATCTTTTTTTAACCATAGTGTTGTGTCTATCATTCCTCTTCTAACCGGAGTCTTGTCCAAGTGCTTTCATTTGGCCAAGTTCATATTTTACCTTCCATTTCCAACTGGAGTGTTGTCGTAATTGATCCTTATCGTTCTTTGTATATCTCTTTTCTACCGGAGTGTTGTCTGATTACTTTCGTTCTCATTCCTTGCTTATTCCTTTTCAACCGGAGTGGTCACATGTCCTTCCTTGTCACTGGAGCTCTTCATTCATGTCTTTCAACCCACAAGGTTCTCGTATTGTTCCTTGTTCCTCTTTTTCTAACGGAGTGTTTTCAACTTTGTTCATCTTCGTTGTTTTTCTTTCTTTCATTATGTTTAACCTCTCAAGGTTCTTTGGTTTCACTCATTTGTCCAAGAAGCAACTTTTTTTACCTCTTCTCTTCCCCTTTCGTTTCCCTCCGGTGCCATCCTAGATCTCGGGACGAGATCCTCTCGTAGTGGTGGAGTGTTGTGACGCCCCGAGACCGTTGCGCTAGGTGTCTTCCAGTTATTCGCTGTTGTTGCCTTGTCTTTTGTTTGCGTGTTGCATTCTTCCCATGTCATCATCTGCATTGCATCTTCATGTTTTCAAAACATGCATCCGTCCGGGTTCCCCAGTTCCATTCATTGTCTGTTCTGAGCCCAACCACACTTGCACGTGCCTGCGGCACGTCCAAAATATTACTTTATAAGTGGTCAGAAAATGTTCTCGGAATGGGTTGAAAGTAGGCATGCGGGGTTGTTATGTTGTCATTAGGTCGCCTGCCATGTTTCATCGCATTCAGAGTCCGTTTAACGTCCCATCGGTTAACTATAGCGGCATTATAGTCGGTCATACGTCGGACGTTTTCGGTCTCCGGAAACAGTTGCCGGGCCTCTCTTTCTCTCCACTCTTCTCAGTCCATCTCTCTAGCACAGCCCACCTAACCCCTTCTTGCACAATGCACCGACCCCCTCGAGTGCGCGTCCGAAGCTGTCCCGAACCCGACCCGAGCAGTCGTGACCGATGGGTCCGGATCATCCCCAAACATCCCTAAAATGTTATCGTTTTATTATTTGGACTTCCTAGTCTATTTTTCTCGACCACTCGATTTTAATTGGAGGGACGGATTAGCCCCTAAACTCTCCCTCTTTCCTTATATAATACTCCCTAGTCTAAATCTGGACAAAACCCTAACTTCTAGGGGCTTGTCCCATTTCCCCGCCGCCACCTTCCAAATCGTCATCGGGATCCTCCCAGATCCAATCGAGCCAACCCACAGTCGCCCAGCTCCGCCGCCTCCCTCGCTCCAACTCCGCCCCTGCCTGCATCTTCGCCAAGACCTGTCGTCGCCGCGCCTACCTCGCCTGAGACGCCATGCCCTGTCCAGCTCCCGTTGACCGAGCTCGACCCTGCCTCCGGCTAGATTGGACTCCCCAAGGCCGGATCCGCCCATCCACTCCATCCCAGCCGTTCCGTCGGAGTTCCCCGCCATCGCCAAGTCCCTGTGCCCCTGCCCTATTTCTGCCTCGTCCTTGTTCGAACAGAGGACGAGCGATCCCTCGTCGTCACGTTGACCGCAGCAAACCCGTGCATGGGTCGTGTCTTGCGCGAGGCCAGCAGCAAGGCCCAGCTCCTTCCACGTCCCCGCGCGGCCCAGTCCGCCTGGTCCAGCCTCTGCACTAGCGGGCCATGGCCCGATGGTGAGCCTCCTGGGAGCCCCTTTGCCCCTGTGCGCTGTTGGGCCAGTCAGATTCGGCCCACATATTTTTTTTACAGATCTGTGAATTTAGTTATTATTCCAGAGAGACCGGTTTTTACAGAAACCCCCTATTGTTTATGCATTTAATAACTAACAAACGGTGCATCGGATTAAAACAAACTTTATATGTAATATGCTTAGAATTTTGTGTAGATTAATATTTTCAACTTTCCATCCATGTTTAAAATGTTTAAAATGATGTTTGTGTTTTTTTTGCATAATGCCATGTTCAAATGATTTAATTCATAACTAAATAACCATAGCTCCATTTTAAATAAACTTTATATGTAAATGGGGTAGAAAATGCATAGTTTAGCATGGTGGCATTACTTTGCATGTTTAATAACTCTAAAATTGTGTTTAGGGCAGAATAGTACCAAATTCAAAATATGCACATGGGGATTTTCCGGATTTGTTGTTTGTTATATTCGGCCTCATTTAAACTTGCCTAGATAGGTAGTTTTCATATGCTTCATCTCTTGCCATGTTTAATAACATTTAACCTTGTTGGGTACATAAACGGGAGTTAACTAAATAAGTCATGTGGTGTTTCGTCAATATGCAACTCGTTGCATATTGAGCTCCACTTAATTTGTAGTATTGTTTGTGCACTTTGCCATGCCATGCCTCATTAATCCGGACATGCATCATACTTGGTTGTGCATCATGCCATGTTGATGGGTTGGTTGTTTACTATGTTGTTTGCTTCTTTCCGGTGTTGCTTCTTCGGGTTGGTTTCGATAACGTCGCATTTGTGAGGATTCGTTCGACTTCGTCTGTTTGTCTTGTTCATGGACTCGTTCTTCTTCCTTGCGGAATCTCAGGCAAGATGACCATACCCTCGAAATCACTTCTATCTTTGCTTGCTAGTTGTTTGCTCTATTACTATGCCGCGCTACCTACCACTTGCTATATCATGCCTCCCATATTGCCATGTCAAGCCTGTAACCCACCTTCCTAGCAAACCGTTGTTTGGCTATGTTACTGCTTTGCTCAACCCCTCTTATAGTGTTGCTAGTTGCAGGTGAAGATGATGTTTGTTCCATGTTGGAACATGGATATTGTTGGGATATCATTATTATATCTTATTTACTTTAATGCATCTATATACTTGGTAAAGGGTGGAAGGCTCGGCCTTATGCCTGGTGTTTTGTTCCACTCTTGCCACCCTAGTTTCTGTCATACCGGTGTTATGTTCCTTGATTTGGGTTCCTTACATGGTTGGGTGTTATGGGGACCCCTTGACAGTTCGCTTTGAATAAAACTCCTCCAGCAAGGCCCAACCTTGGTTTTACCATTTGCCTCACCACCACCTACCCTTCCCTCGGGTCGGCCAACCCGAGGGTCATCTTTATTTTAACCCCCCCGGGCCATTGCTTGTCCAAGTGTTGGTCCGAACAAGGCAACCTGCGGGGCCACCTCGGGGCAACTCGAGGGCTGGTTTTACTCGTGGCTTGACAAATCCGGTGTTGCCTTGACAAACAGATATGTGCAGCTCCTATCGGGATTGTCGGGCACATCGGGCGGCTTTGCTGGTCTTGTTTTACCATTGTCGAAATGTCTTGTAACCAGGATTCCGAGTCTCATCGGGACTTCCCGGGAGAAGTAATATCCTTCATTGACCGTGAGAGCTTGTGATGGGCTAAGTTGGGACACCCCTGCAGGGTTTGAACTTTCGAAAGTTGTGCCTGCGGTTATGTGTCAGATGGGAATTTGTTAATATCCGGTTGTAGAGAACTTGACACTTAACTTCATTAAAATGAAACAACCACATGTGTAGCCGTGATGGTCTCTTTTCGGCGGAGTCCGGGAAGTGAACACGGTTCTTGTGTTATGCTTGAATGTAAGTAGACTCAGGATCACTTCTGGATCACTTCTAGTTCACGGCCGTTGTGTTGCTTCTCTTCTCGCTCTTATTTGCGTATGTTAGCCACCATATATTCTTAGTGCTCCAGCTCCACCTCACTACCCCTTTCCTACCCATAAGCTTAAATAGTCTTGATCTCGCGGGTGTGAGATTGATGAGTCCGCGTGTCTCACAGATACTTCCAAATAGTTGCAGGTGCCGATGATACCAGTGCAGGTGACGCAACTGAGATCAAGTGGGAGCTCGATGAAGATCTTGATCGTTGTTTTGTGTCTTTTCCGGTTGATCAGTAGTGGAGCCCAGTTGAGACGATCGGAGATCTAGCATTTGGGGTTGTCTTCCTTTTATTTTGGTTCCGTAGTCAGACCTTGATTGTATTCTGGATGATGTATGTTTAACTTGTATTTGTGTGAAGTGGCGATTGTAAGCCAGCTCTTTATCCCATTGTTATTCAGTACATGGGATTGTGTGAAGATTACCCCTCTTGCGACAAACCTACCATGCGGCTATGCCTCTAAGTCGTGCCCCGACACGTGGGAGATATAGCCGCATTGTGGGTGTTATAGTGCAGAGCGTGTGGGCTTCATTCCATCCATAATGGAACTCAATGCCTTGATGCCATGTTTGTTAGTCATTGCACTGTTCCACGATACTCTTCTCAAGTGTGCATTCTCACATTCATTATGATTTTGTTCAATATCTGAGAAGCATGACAACATAAATAGTAGTGAGATTATCTTTGTAATGTAGAGGATACTCTGATATAATAGGGGCTCCTTGTAAACCCTTGTGTGCTATCACCGGATTTGTATGAGAGAGCCCTTGTGTTCTATAATTTGTTGTGTACAACAATATAATCTGGCACAACTACACAAAAAATAGGCTCCCTGTTGGGAGCTCCAGAAGTAAGGATAGTTGGCAGATGATAGGTTCATACTATACTGTATTGAAAGCTTATTGCGAAACCATGACAAGGAGAGTGCACAGAGAAATAGTATTCTAACATCTCTATATGTGGCGCACATGCATTTCAAAACTCATGTAGTAACATTAGCTGACCAACTAAATGTAAGCTTTGGAAATACGAGTGCCATGTAGTTTCACTTGAAGGATGGAGTGCTGCTATTATGACATAAAGCCACTACATAGATTGTAGTGTCGATAAAAGGGGGACGCCAGAAGCATCAGAAATTAATCGGGGAAGTGGAACTGGCTGGAAAATATGGGGTTATATTGCCGCTACTAATCGAAAGCCTATCGATCACCTATAGGCCAGCTCTATTCACCTGAAGGAGCACTATTGTTACTATCAGTCTAGTCTCTCAAAGGCTGCACAACTCCCAGCATTTCCTGGATATTATGGCAGACCAACTCGAATTGCTAAAAGCAACTTGCAGAAGTGACCAAATAGACCTGTCGACTGCAGATGTCCCTGCTTGCCTTCTTAACGAGGAACATACTCTACTTATTAAAGAAGAATAGAAGAGGGACATGTTAAATAATAGAAGAGGAAGCATATTAATTATGGAGATTCCATTTCTTTCTATACAATGTTGGTTGCCCACCCATGATGAATTAGAGCATCCAAAGAAATGCAAATCCATGCTGTCTCTCTCTATGTGGCCACATGCATTTGGAAACTCAAGTGGGAGCATTAGCTGACCAATTAAATGTATGTCTGTTAACTAATATGAATATCATGTCACATTCGTATTGGAACAACTAAGCTTTGGACTTATGATTGGTGTGTTATTTAGCTTTAAAGGGTGGACTACTGCTAGTGGGACACAAAGCACCTATGCATATCATAGTGTACATATAATGGGAAAACCCTAAGCATTAGGAGTAAAATCATGAAAGTGGAACTTGCTGGAAAATATGTGCTAGTATTGCCGGTATGGCTAGAAGGCTTTGGTTACCAGATCTCTACAACTAAAGGCGCAATACTGTTACTATCAGTCCAACTCTCAAAGGTGACACCTACGATCGAATACAAATAGTTGAAAGCGTCCATAACAAGCGACATGAAGACCAACATGAAGAGTTGAAAGCATCCATGACAAGCGACCGAATAGACCTGTACACTGCAAATGTCCCTGCTCCTCTTCACTACAAGGAACATACTATACTGCTATTATACTCTCTCTGTTCCTAAATACAAGTATTTGTAGAGATTCCACTATGGATCACATACAGATGTATATAGATACATTTTAGAGTGTAGATTCGCTCATTTTGCTCTGTATGTAGTCCATGGAGGAATTTCTACAAAGATTTATATTTAGGAATGGAGAGAGTACTTATAAAAGAAGAACAAAAGAGGAGCATGCTAAAGAAGAGCAAGCATATTTTGGATAATAAAATGTTCATTTCCCACACATGATGAACCAGAGCGCATAAAGAATGCAACTCCCTGCTATCCCTTGATATGTGGTGCATGTGCTTTTCAAAAGTAAAGTAGGAACATTAGCTGAGAAATTAAACATTCTCTATTTCAGTACATGTCAACATCATATCAGATTCGTATTTGAGCAACTAAGTTTGGAATTATGAGTGGCATGTTGTTTACATTGATGGGTTGAGGAGCACTGCTTGCACGTCTCGAAGCACCTACGATGATGGTACTAAATATATGGGAATGTCTACATGCAAGTCACCTGACTTTTTTCATTTGGATCATCAACCATTTCAGGCAGTTGGATGAAGATCCTACGTCTCCTAAACCTTCTTCTTCATCGCCTCTTATTCTTCCCCTAGAGACCACCGCACAGGCCACCAGCCGAACCACCGGCCCCCGCCCTCCCCTGAACCGCCCACCACCTCCGGTCTTTCATGGCCCCCGGCCATCCCTCTAGCTAACCCCACTCCCCACCCGCGTTGAGTTTTGCCTCTAGCGAGGCCCCACCATAGCACGAAAACAGCCCCCCACAACCACTGTGCCCACTCGAAACCCTAAGATAGATAATGGGGAAGCCCTCTGCGAGCCCCTTCCTTCCCTTCGGCGAACTCCAAAAAATGGACTGACCCCAAATTTAAATTCAGTCGACTGTCATTTGAGCTAATGTGGAATATAAAAGGGGAAAACCATAAGCATTGCGAGTATAGTGATGAGCGTGCCATGGCGGATCTGAACATGCAAACCGAACAAAGGCAACTTCCCAACCAATGTTTGGTTTCAACTAACAAGATTCTAAGTGATGGACAAGAAATCACAGTAAAGTAGTGGTGATCTATTTTTTCTGACATAAATAACTCGAGCATATACGAAAGAGTACCGTCTCTGGTGTGGCACCGAGTAAGCATCTGCTGAGGCGTTGAGGGTGCTGCGGTAGCGATGGCTGTCGGCATCGTGGAAGTAGATCTAGGAGGGCAGATAGTGGCGGTGGGGGAAATATCAGGGAATGGTGGACGAGATGGTCGTACGAGCGGCCGCAACAAGGTGGACGACGGCGCGGATGAAGAGAAAGGATGCGATGCAAGGATCCTGGTCCGAAGCCATGGATGAGAGAGGTCGATCTCTTGTAATGGACAACAGCATTGAGGTATCAACTCCGACATGGTGGAGGAGAATGGCGGTGGATGTGGCGGTGGATGGAGGAGACTAGGGTGGAGATGGTGTTTTGCGCCCACAGATTACGAATGGGGAAATGGAGGGAGAGAGGTAGGGGGAACCATGTCTTTAGGGCCGCTTCTCTCAAATGCGAGGAAATTTACAAACTTAGCCCCTGTTTAAAATTTTCTATGTCACGGCAATATTAGTCGGTTGGGGATAGGACGGTAATCTCGCATACACCGAATATTTGTCGACGGAGATTTTGGACGAGGAGAGCTTGTTTTGGCGCCCATCGTGTATGAATTGGGAAGGTGAGAGGTGATTTTGGCCAAGGAGAAACTATGTTTTGGCGCCCACCGTGTATGAATCCGGGGAGGTAAGGCGGAGGCGGTTATGTCACGTTTGAGCGAAATTACAAGCCTACCCATATCGAACCCAATAGAAATCGAGCCGATAGGCTTTGCATGTCAGGGATAGGCAGTAATTTCGATCTCACATATTTTGGTTTCGAGCGGTTACTGCGAGTTTCCCTGCTTCGTTCAATTTTTTACAGAAAAAGAGTGCACGTTTACCGTGCCAAATCAATTTGAATCCATTTTGTCTTTTTTCGGGCGGGATCCATTTTGTATTCGAATACAAAGGTATAGACATCATTTTTTATATATACTTTCAAAAGCACAACAAAGAATTTTGCTCCTTTATATATGAAATATAATTTACAAATGCAATGATCTCAAAATCATAAGGTTGAATTCCATTTTTTTAAACCAAATTATGTTCCACTTTGAATTCAAATTTTTTAAACCAAATTATGTTCAACTCAAATGTATGGATCAGTAATATCAATATATTAAATAACATACACACGTGCAAATTCAAATTAGTATGCACGTTTGATAGATGAATTTTGGTTCAAGTATGAATTACATGTACCATCATCTGGAACTCAAATTTTTGAATCCCTTTTACGTTGACATCTTCTATACACACAACTAAATATTTGAATCTCGTTTCATGCCCATCTCTCTCTAGGTCTCTCTCGCGTGCTCCTTCATGTAGCTATCACTATCTTTTCTCCATCTCACCCACACGCTCCCTACATGCTTCTCCCTTTTCCGCAAACACGGTCTCTCGTCGTCTCCCTCGAGAAGTGGCACACTCTCTCTATCTTCATAGATTACATGGTTTTCATTATCTCTCACATGTCTATCATTCTCTGGTATCACTATAGCTACCTAAGCTTTCTTTTTTACCGCCACACACGCACTCTCACTTGTCTTTCACTTTACCTACCTACCTATATGCGGTGTTCTTTTGCCATTCTAAGAAAATTTGTATGTGCCATCTCTAATTTTCAAAGTAAATTTCTCTTTTCTATGCTCGTACCGCTCGCGAAGCAGTGAGGGGTGGCCGATATTTTCCATGCTAGATGTGTTATTCTCATGATGAGTGTTTATTCACTTGTCATTACACAAGAGTAAGGAAAAGGTATTAAGGATGCCCAGTCCCGAAATGAAAAATGAATTTACTTTATGTTGTCAAATAATAAATTCCTTGGAAAGTGTTGGTATGAAAGGCACCCGTGGATACGGTTAGCCATGGAAAGTGAAAGTATAGTGGTAAAATGAATAAACTTTATTTTCTGTTTGGGAACTGCCTATGTTATATCTAGCATGGAAAGTCTGGGGAACTCTTAAGTCGTTTTCATTGGTGGGAAAAGTATGCCTCTCAAAATGTTTTTATCTCTCAATTTTCGCTTTGAGCTCTGAAACCTGTACAAATCCCTACTTCCCTCTAGGAAGGGCCCTTCCTTTACTTTATGCAATTTTTATTTTAAATTTGAATCTCCATCTTCTCCTATAAAGCACCAACTAGGGGGCACTATGATCATACGTGAGCATTGGGTGTAGGTAATATGCGAGTGTGTTTCATGAATGGATCGATGATTGAGCATGATGGGCTAGGGATAACTTATTTTAGTGTTGATATTTTGAAAGACATGGTTGCTTGTTGATATGCTTGAGTATTTAAGTCTCATGTCAAAACTATACTATTGCTTCGAACCATATAAAAGTTCAAATGTTCATGCTATAAAGAAAGGAAAATGTGATGACATGTTAGGCAGCATTCCACATCAAAAATTCTGTTTTTATCATTTACCTACTCGAGGACAAGCAGGAATTAAGCTTGGGGATGCTGATATGTCTCCAATGTATCTATAATTTTTGATTGTTCCATGTTGTTATATTATCATTCTTGGATGTTTTATAATCATTTATAGTCATTTTATATCATTTTTGGTACTAACCTATTGACAAAGTGCCAAGTGCCAGTTGTTGTTTTCTGCATGTTCTTTACATCGCAGGAAATCAATACCAAAGGGAGTCCAAACACAGTGAAACTTTTTGTGGATTTTTTGGACCAGAAGACATCCAATGGACCGGACAAGTGCCTGGGGGTGCTCCGAGGGGAGCACAACCCACCAGTGCGCGCCTGGAGGCCCAGGCACGCCCTGGTGGGTTGTATCCACCTCGGGTGCTTCCCAAACCGACTCTTTTCTCCATAAATACCCCAATATTCCAGAAACCCTAGGGGAGTAGACAAAAATCAATTCCAGCCACTGCAGAGTCCAGAAACACCATATCGAATCTAGACACCATCACGGAGGGGTTCATCATGCCCATTGGTGCCTCTCCGATGATGTGTGAGTAGTCTTTTGTAGACCATCGGGTTTGTAGTTAGTAGCTAGATGGCTCCCTCTCTCTCGTTTGATTCTCAATACAATGGTCTCTTGGAGATCCATATGATGTAATTCTTTTGCGGTGTGTTTGTTGGGATCCGATGAACTTTGAGTTTATGATCAGATCTATGTTTTTATCCATGAAAGTTATTTGAGCCTTCTTTGATCTCCTATATTCTTGATTTCTTATAGCCTCGTATTTCTTCTCTGATATTTAGATTTTTTTGGCCAACTTGATCTATTTATCTTGCAATCGGAAGAGGTGCTTTGTGATGGGTTCGATCTTACGGTGCTTGATCCCAGTGACAGAAGGGGAACCGAAACATATGTATCGTTGCCATTAAGGATAACAAGATGGGGTCTATTTCTACATAAATAAATCTTGTCTACATCATGTCACCATTCTTCTTGCATTACTCCGTTTCTCCATGAACTTAATGTTGGGGAACGTAGTATTTGCAAAAAAAAATCCTACGATCACGCAAGATCTATCTAGGAGATGCATAGCAACGAGAGGGAACAGTGTGTCCACGTACCCTCGTAGACCGAAAGTGGAAGCGTTTAGTAACGCGGTGGATGTAATCGAATGTCTTCACGATCCAACTGATCCTAGCACCAAACGTACGATACCTCCGTGCTCAGCACGATGAAGTCCCTCGGGCTCTTGATCCAGTTGCGAACGAGGGAGAGTTCCGTCAGCATGACAGCGTGGCAACGGTGATGATGAAGTTACCGGTACAGGGCTTCGCCTAAGCACTACGACGATATGACCGAGGTGGTAAACTATGGAGGGGGGCACCGCACACGGCTAAGAGATGTTTGTTGTGCCTTTGGGGTGCCCCCCCCCCCCGCCTCCATATATAAAGGGGGTGTGACGCCCCCGATTCAATCGCACACTAATCATACATACAAACGTGTATGATCAAGATCAGGGACTCACGGGAAGATATCACAACACAACTCTACAAATAAAATAAGTCATACAAGCATCATATTACAAGCCAGGGCCTCGAGGGCTCAAATACAAGAGCTCGATCATAGACGAGTCAGCGGAAGCAACAATATCTAAGTATAGACATAAGCAAACAAGTTGCCATAAGATGGCTAGCACAAACTGGGATACATATCGAAAGAGACGCATGCCTCCTGCTTGGGATCCTCCTAAACTACTCCTGGTCGTCGTCAGCGTCCTGCACGTAGTAGTGGGCACCTCAGTGTAGTAGGAGTCATCGTCGACGGTGGCGTCTGGCTCCTGGACTCCAACGCCTAGTCGCAACAACCGGGTATAGAAAGGGGAAAAGGGGGAGCAAAGCAACCAAGAGTACTCATACATAGTACTCGCAAGCAAGGAGCTACACTGCATATGCATTGGTATCAATGAAAGGGGTAGTATACGTGGACTGAACTGCAGAATCGCAAAATAAGAGGGGGATAGCTAGTCCTATCGAAGACTACGCTTCTGGTAGCCTCCATCTTGAAGCATATAGAAAATAGTAGATGGTAAGTTCACCAAGTATCATCTCATAACATAATCCTACCCGGCGATCCTCCCCTCATAGCCTTGTGAGAGAGCGATCACCGGGTCGTATCTGGCACTTAGAAGGGTGTGTTTTATTAAGTATCTGGTTCTAGTTGTCATAAGGTCAAGGTACAACTCCGGGTCGTCCTTTTACCGAGGGACATGACGATTCGAATAGATAAACTTCCCTACAAGGGTGCACCACATTTCCCAACATGCTCGATCCCCTTTGTCCAGACACACTTTCCTGGGTCATGCCCGGCCTTGGAAGATCAACATGTCGCAGCCCCACCAAGGCACAATAGAGAGGTCAGCATGCCGGTCTAAATCCTATGGCGTAGGGATCTGGGCCCATCGCCCATTGCACACCTGCATGTTGTGTGGGAGGCCGGAAGCATACCTAGCCTCCCTAATACTAGAGCAGGCGTTCCAGTCCAATTCGGCGCGTGCCGCTCAGTCGCTGATGTCAAGAAGGCTTTGGCTGATACCATGACGTCGAGTGCCCATAACTGTTCCCACGTAGTAGGTTAGTGCATATAGGCCAGTGGCCAGACTCAGATCAAATACCCAAATCTCGTTAAGCATGTTAATTGAATTAACCGCAGATGCCAACTAGGGTCAGGCCCACCTCTCTCCTAGGTGGTCTCAACCTACCCTATCGCTCCGCCACAAAGGTCCACTTAGAGGGCCGTCAGGACAAACGTCCTTTCGGTCCCAATCCGTGAATCACTCACGGGTACTCTACGAGTTGACCCGTCTTTAGTCATCACATGTGTCATGCATAAGATATATAATATATACACATGATCACCTCCCTAGTGATCACGGCCCGATAGTATAGCATGGCGGACGGACAAGAATGTAGGGTCACTGATGATAAAGTAGCATCCTATACTAAGCATTTAGGATTGCAGGTAAGGTATCAACAATTGTAGCAACAATGACAGGCTATGCAATAGAATAGGATTAACCGAAAGCAGTAACATGCTACACTACTCTAATGCAAGCAGTAGAGAGAAGAATAGGCGATATTTGGTGATCAAGGGGGGGGGCTTGCCTGGTTGCTCTGGCAAGTAGGGGTCGTCAACAACGTAGTCGAACAGGGCACAAGCAGCGGCGTCAGCCTCGTAGTCTACCGGAGAGAAGAGGGGGAAGAAACAATGAATACAATGCAAACAGATGCATACCGATGCATGACATGACAAGTAACAGTGCTAGGTGTGCCATAACGCAGTAGGAGGTGATACCAGCAAAGGGGAAAAACATCCGGGAAAGTATCCCCGGTGTTTCGCGCTTTCGGGCAGATGAACCGGAGGGGATAAGTTGCATGTTCGCTATGCTAGGGATGTGTGCCGGACGAACGGGCTGCGTATTCGGATTCGTCCCGTCGTTCTAAGCAACTTCCATGTAGAAAACATTTTCATCTGAGCTACGGTTTATTTTCTATGATTTTCTAAAGTTTTAATCATTTTCAGGATTTACTAAAATTTGGCTAAGTCTGAGAATTTGATAGTTTTAAACATCACTTAGCTATTTTCCAGAGGCTATAGCTATTGTTCTCTACATGCAATGGGTTAGTGTCTTATATCAACATTGAGCATCTTTATGTGAACTACATGTTAGTATCACTTGCATCCATATTAGAGTTCATTTTCTTGATCATCAACACCTCTAAAGTAGCAATGAAAATAAAGTTGTTTTCGGTTTTTCTATTAACAGAACATTCAACTTTGTGGTTTTCATAGGATTTAATTTATGCATCGAAAGGGTTTGGTCTAGTGGGATAAAATGGAGTTTGTGTAGTATACTTTCTACTCATATTTTATTTAGCCCTGTTAGTAGTTGTTTAGCCGCAGTTTAGGGGCAGTCGAGGGGGTTACTCGATGTAGAAATTAAAAAGCTAGCTAGCGCTACTAGATACTAGCAGTAGTATAGGCAGAGCAGCGCTGGCAAGGAAAGAAGCAGCCGAAGTGCGGCAGCAAGCAGAGCGCGGGGAGCAGCAAGTAACGCCCGATGCGGCATCGCGGGCGCGGACGACGCCGGCTAGCGACGCCGGACACGGTCGGGCGGCTACGGCGCGGGCGACAGCGGCGTAGTGGCAGCAGCGCAGGGCAACGGCGCGGGCGGCAGCGGCGTAGTGGCAGCAGCGTAGTCCCACCTGCCTCAGGTTTATGAGCCAAGGAATCTCTTTAACACACCAGGACCAGGAACAAGTAATCAGCCAGTGGTAAACCGGGTAGAAGCACCTGGAATAGGGGCACCGGTTCAACCGTGCACAATGGATTCGCCTGGTCCGGATATCCCGCCGCAGCATGTGTCAACGCCTCCGAGTCATTACTCCAATCCCTTGGATAACATAGTCACCTCCGCTTCACGATTAGTGGCCCTCCCAGTCGAAGGCGAGTCCCCTGTAGCGGTTGAGACACGATGCGCCAGGGAACTTCTTCAGACAGCTTTGACTCAGCAGCAGGCTTATTCGTACAGTCGCGAAAGGATTCATTCCACCCCCCACCCCCCCGCCCAAGCCGGAGTTACAGCAGGCATATTGATAAACCGGCTGTGTCAAGCAGTGCGCGGAACCGTAACCTGCCTCGAGGGCATAACCCGGCGGGCGGTGGTGCTAATGCTCGGGACATGGTGGATCATGGTAGAGCACGTCGAGAAGTCGAGTTAGCAGCACAGTACGCGGCCCATCAGCTTACACCGGTCCGTCCAACAACTTCAGTGGAACCAGGTGTTGCTTTCAGCTCTTTGGGGGTGATGTGTCTCACCCCGGCTTTACGTAACGTGCGACTACCCAAGGATTTCAAAGGTCCTCGTAAGGTGCCCAATTACACTTCCGATTTACCCCCCGAGTCATGGGTGGAGAGCTATGAGATGGCGATGGAGATGCTGGATGTGGATGATGCGACATGTGCTAAATACTTCACCATGATGTTGGAAGGAACATCTCATACTTGGCTGAAAAGTTTACCAGCTAACTCCATTGGATTCTGGGCCGAGTTAAAGGCCCGGTTTATCCAGAATTTCAAGGATACGTGCAAGCAGCCCATGTCAATTGTGGACTTTGCCGCCTGTGTCCAAGAAGAAGGGGAATCAACAACCCACTAGGTGCGTCAGGTCTCAGCGATTCTTCATTCATCAGACCGCATCAATGCTGATACAACAATTTTGACATTGGAAGGCAATTGCCGGTTCATGCCTTTGAAGCTAAAGTTAGGGCGACTCAAGTGTCACTGCGGTGACATGGGGACACTTATGACAGCTCTGGTTAAGTATGCCAACTCTGATAGTACCAAGGATCCTTAGTCTGACGACGAAAAGCAGGGGAAGGGAAAAAAGAGTAGCAACACCAAAGGGCAACAACATAACCCGGCGGGCCATGGAAACAACGGTAAGCGTAAAGCAGACAGGAGTTTGGATTTTGTGGCTAACACCAACACGCAGAATAACGGTCAGCGTCGTAAGGGTAAACCGCCCCCACAGAGTGGAGGATCAGGTATCAATCTTGAGTACCTGTTAAATCAGCCTTGCCCAAGACACGGGACGAGAGAAAGGCCAGCTACGCACCTCTGGAAGGATTGCTTTATTATGAGGGAGTTCAAAAACTCAAATCTTTTCCAAGATGGTCATGGACCGGGCGGCGGTTCGGGACCCGGTTCTCATGGGCCGGGTTATGGTGGAGGCAGTTCTGGCTCAGGACTTCAAGGCAATCATGGCAACCAAGGGGGTTATAGCCAACAACACTCTCAGGGGAGTCAACGGCAGCAACAATTGGGTTATCAGAGCAACCCGAAGCAGTTAAACAGTGGGCCATATCATGTTTTCACCACTAGCCTGCCAGGGCGTGATCAGAAGCTTCATAAGAGGGCAGCAAACTCTGTTGGTCGGCAGTGCCCCGTTACTTGCGCTGGTCTAAACAACCTATTTTGTGGAGTCGAGAGGATCATCCACCCCGAGTTGATAATCCGGATCATGTGGCATTGGCGGTGGCGCCTCGGGTTGGGGGGTATAAGTTCAGCAAGGTGCTCATGGATGGAGGGAGCAGTATCAACATCCTTTATTATGAAACCTTCCATCGCATGTGGTTGACAGATAAAAATCTTAAACCATCGAATATTGTTTTCCATGGTGTGGTACTTGGTAAATCGGCATACCCAGTAGGTAAGATAGCTCTGGAGGTTGCTTTTGGAGATGATCATGATTCAAGATCAGAGACATTGACTTTTGAATGGTGAAAATCAAGAGCCCTTACATGCCCTGTTCGGACGACCGGCTTATGCTAAGTTCATGGCAAGGCCCTGTTATGTTTATCTGCAGCTCATGATGCCGGGTCATAAGGGGACCATCACGGTACATGGGAGCCGTAAGATAGCTTTGGAGTGTGTAGAAGGAGATGTGGTTTATGCTGAGTCGATTTGTGCAACAGAGGAGTTGAAGTTCTATAAGGATAATGTTGATCTGGCGGATATGACTTCTTTGAAAAGGCCAACGACAGAGCATGACCCGGCTTTGAAGGTTAAATCGGCTGATGAGACCAAGTTGGTTGATTTTGTTCCTGGCGATTCATCCAAGCAGTTTAGCATCAATGCTAACTTGGATCCGAAATAGGAAGGCCGCTCATCGAGTTCATCCGTGAGAACCGGGACATCTTTGCATGGAAGCTTTCTGACATGCCAGGTGTACCGACGGAACTCGTTGAGCACACTCTTAATATCGATCCCAAATTTAAACCAGTCAAGAAGTTTCTCCGTCGCTTCAATGAAGAACAGCGCATGGCCATTGGTGAGGAGGTAGCCCGGCTCTTAGCAGCAGGGTTTATTGTGGAGGTTTTCCACCCTGAGTGGTTAGCTAACATGGTGCTAGTACTTAAGAAGAATGGCACTTAGCGTATGTGTGTGGAGTACACAGATTTGAACAAGGCTTTCCTAGCTGACCCCTTTGCTCTCCCTCGTATTGACCAAATCATTGATGCTACGGCGGGTTGTGAGCGTTTGAGCTTTCTCGATGCTTATTCAGGTTATCATCAGATCAAAATGGCAGTTAAGGACCAGGAGACACTACTAGGAATGGCCCACCAGTTTTGCTACCACATACTAATGGCGCACCAGTAGTGCGCCATTAGTATGCCTAGAGGTGTGCCATTACTATCTAACTTAGTAATGGCGCACCACATAGAAGTGCGCCATTAGTAATAATTTTTTTCAAAAAAAAATTTCATTTTGTAAAAAAAAATCAAAAAAATTCAAATTTATTTATTTTCTTAATCTCGAGTCACTATGGCTTAATCTCGAGTCAAAATCACACTCTGTGGTCAAACTTCCCGAAAGGTCACCCATCCTTACACTACTGCAGCCCAAGCACGCTTAACTTCATAGTTCTATCCAACCCCAGCTCCACCTCACTTCACAGGCACTTGTTGATATATCTATCATATCAATCCTATTAAACCTTGCTGATGTCTAGGACTTTGTTCATGTTCATGAGTATGATGAAATTTTGAAAAAATATTTCAAACTTCCCGATCATATTATGTATCATATTTTGAAAAATAATTCAAATTTTTTTCAAAACCAATTTTTTTTCTGTTACTAGTGGCGCACCTAGCATACGGTGCGCCACTAGTAAGTTTGAAATTTTTTGAATTTTTTTGCCTCCGGATCTTAGAAGCCCCGTAACTTTTTTTCTGTTAGGTTTTTGGGAATTTTGAAAATGTTTAACGGGGTTCCCACTATAAATTTGGATGTAACTTTTCGAGTAGATGATTTTTCATATAAAAAACTTTTTCATCCGAGTTCGTACGCAAAAGTTATGCCCATTTTTACAAATTCTCGAGAGATTTTGCAAAAAATTCGAAAATTCATGTTTGTAAATTTTGCTAACAACTAGACCACATATCACATGGGAATCTTATTTTCTTTTATTTTTTTGACATTTCTATCATTTTCTTTTATTTTTTTGAAACTGAAAAGGCGGTCCACGTGGGGGGGGGGTGCATTCGGGCGAATGTTTGGGCCAAGTTACTAATGGCGCACCGTGGGAGTGGTGCGCCATTACTAGTTCAACTAGTAATGGCGCACCACCCCCACGGTGCGCCATTAGTAGTTTTGAAAAAAATAAAAAAAAATTTACTAATGGCGCACCATGGGAGTGGTGCGCCAAGTAATGGTGCACCACTCCCACGGTGCGCATTTGGTAGTTTTGAAAAAAATTAAAAAATTTTTTTACTAAATTTTTACTAATGGCGCACTGTGGGAGTGGTGCGCCATTACTAGTTGAACTAGTAATGGCGCACCACTCCCACGGTGCACCATTAGTAGTTTCGAAAAAATTAAAAAAAATTGTTACTAATGGCGCACCGTAGATGTGGTGCGCCATTAGTATTTGGACACCAATGGCGCACCATTAGTATATACTAATGGCGCACCACATGTCTGGTGCGCCATTAGTGTCATTTCCATCTATAGCCCTTTTCCTAGTAGTGAGAAGACAACTTTTATAACTCCTTTTGGAGCCTTCTGCTATGTGTCTATGCCTTTTGGGCTTAAGAGTGCCCAGGCGATTTTATCAGTGCTGTGTGCAGAATTGTCTTCATAATCAGATTGGGCGCAATGTTCATGCTTATGTGGATGATATTGTGGTGAAGTCCAAAAAGGAGGAGACATTTATAGATGACTTGAAGGAAAATTTTGATAATCTCCGGGTTTATAAGATGATGCTTAACCCGGCCAAGTGTGTTTTTGGTGTACCGGCAGGCAAGCTCTTGGGTTTTCTGGTGTCTAATAGGGGCATTGAAGTTAATACGGAAAAGATCAAAGCTATTACATCTCTGGCTAAACCAGCGTGTATTAATGATGTTCAGCGTCTAGCGGGTCGTATTGTGGCGTTAGCCGGTTTATCAGCCGGTTGGGAGAGAAAGTGTAACGCCCCGAGACCGATGTGCCAGGTGTCCTCTAGTTATTCGCTGTTGTTGCCTTGTCATTGCTTGCGTGTCATGCATCTCATATCATGTCATCATGTGCATTTCATTTGCATACATGTTCGTCTCATGCATCTGAGCATTTTTCCCGTTGTCCGTTTTGCAATCCGGTGCTCATATCTCCTCCGGTGGTCATTTCTACCTTCTTTTCATGTGTGGGGGTTAAACGTTTCCAGATTGGACCGAGACTTGCCAAGCGGCCTTGGTTTACTACCGGTAGACCGCCTGTCAAGTTTCGTGCCATTTGGACTTCGTTTGATACTCGAACGGTTAACCGAGGGACCGAAAAGGCCTCGTGTGTGTTGCAGCCCAACACCCCTCCAAAGTGGCCCAAAACCCACCTAAGCCTACTCCATCATCTCGGTCATTCGAGCACGATCGCGTGGCCGAAAACCGTGCCTCATTTGGACTCTCCTAGATCCCTCTACCTATAAATATGTGCTCCCCTCCCGAAATTCGCGGATAAACCCTAGCCTTCCTCTACCTCGCGCTCGGACGAAATCCCCACCGCGCCCGGACATGTCCAGCCGCCGCCGACGAATCTGGCTGCGCCACGTCATCCCTCCGCCCTCTCTCTCCTCCCGCACCGCGCCCGGCCCGCCGGGGCCCGTGGCCGGCCCTCCCCGCGGCCCAAGTCGCCCGCGCCCCCGCGCCTGGAACGCCCGCCGCCGCCGCCTGGATCCAGGGCCGCGCCGTCGCCAACGAGGTTCGCCGGCGCCCCGTGTCCTCGCCGCTGGGTCCAACGCCGCCGCGTTTGCTCGCCGCCGCCCTTTGAGCGCCGCTGCCACCGGCCGGGTCGCCGCCCTCGCCGGTCCCGCACGCCGTGCCTCCTGCCTCGCCGCCTCCGGCGACCGGAGCTCGCCGGAGTCGCCGCTCGCCTCGCCGGAGTTCTTTTCCCCACCGGATCCGGACGGGTGGGATGAGATCCACCCGTCCCACGAACCAAACAGTGTCCCGCGTCCCCGGATCTCCTCATCCCGCTTCGCCTCGTCCCCGCGTTGACTTTCTCCGGAGGTATAAATTTCACTAAGTCCCCGAAATTCCCAGATTCATATTGCCATGTTCATCGTGCCGTAACTTTGCATCCATAGCTCCGATTCATGCATATAGCATATCAAAATGTTCGTCTCAGAGAGTACATCATTTCATGTCATTGCATCATTTTCATTTGAGTTCATCTTAATGCCCGAAATGCTGTTGGAAGAGTGCTATTTGAGATAATTGTCAGATCTGCTGCTCCATTTAGATATTTGTCATTTTTGCCATGATTAATGTGTGCATGATATGCCCCTGAGCTCTACATGAGTTTTGTTATATGTTTTGCCATCTATCCAGAGGTGCAACCCATGTATTTTTGTGATGTGTGTGGTGACTAGCTCAAGCTTGCAAATTGGAGCATTCGTTAATGCTGATTTCAGGGACTTAGCAATTCCACTAAGTCCTTGATCTGTTTATCTCAATATGCCATATGTTCATGTTGTTTCCTAGTGATCCGTGCCTCTTTTGAGGATGATCAGTAAGGATGTTTTGTTATCTTATAGTGCTCTATCCATCCATATCTTTGTTTGCAATTATGGAGCACCCTAGCTTGAGTCAATCGAGCTCTACTTTTGTCATTTCGTGAATCTGGGCAGATTGTCTACTCGTTAGCAATTTTGCCGAGGATGTTGTAGTTGATCCGTGCATGCTATGTTATTGTTCTTGCCATTTCTAGATTGTATTTTGTGTATTCTTGATGGGTGTATGTTTAGATTGTCATGACTTGCTCTGTAGTGAGTGCATCGAGCTCATAAACATGCCTACTTGATATCTGTTTCAGCATGCTCCAGTTTTCACTAAGTCTGAGAACTGATTATGTTTTTGCCATGTTCACATGCTTGCAAATGTATTTTCTGATCCCTTTTGGCTCAAGGTCACTAA
This sequence comes from Triticum urartu, assembly GCF_056163025.1. Taxonomy (NCBI): domain Eukaryota; kingdom Viridiplantae; phylum Streptophyta; class Magnoliopsida; order Poales; family Poaceae; genus Triticum; species Triticum urartu. Next base: position 448,675,833 of record NC_141876.1, read on the forward strand.
GGGACTTTTGTTAAGCTCTTTGAGTAGCTCCAGGCCATGCTTTACTTTTCCATGTTAAGTTCCTGTAGCATATAGTTTGCTTGCTCCAAAGTGTGCTACCTGATCTGAAATTCCAGGCTTGTGTTAATTTCACTAAGTCTGAGATCGGTTTGCCGTTTGCATTTTTGCCACGCTTGTTAGAACATGTTAGTGGATGAATTGGCCATAGCTCAGTGTTCATCTTTTGTTAAGCATCATGAATGGATCTCTGCCATGTATTTTTTTGCCATGTTTGAGTACCGTAGCATGCTCATCTTGTTGCATTTAGATGGCTACTTACTATATATCGCAGACCGGTGCCATATTTGAATTGCTTGCCATTTCCAAACCGTAACTCCGATTCTGGTGATCTTTATATCGTTTTCAAGGATTTCATCTCACCTTTCCAGTGGCACACTTGGATTTCCAAGTTGAGGCCAGGTTCATGCATTCCTTGTCAAATCATGCATATGCATCGCATACCGCATCCCGCATTTCATATCATGTTCATGTGTGGTTTGTTTACTATGTTGTGTGCTTCTTTCCGGTGTTTGCTCCTTCGGGTTGGTACCGGTAACGTCGCGTTTGTGAGGACCCATTCGTCTACGTCCGTTTGTCTTCTTCTTGGACTTGTTGTTCTTCCTTGCGGGATTTCAGGCAAGATGACCATACCCTCGAAATCACTACTATCTTTGCTATGCTAGATGCTCGCTCTTTTGCTATGCCTATGCTGCGATACCTACCACTTGCTTATCATGCCTCCCATATTGTTGAACCAAGCCTCTAACCCACCTTGTCCTAGCAAACCGTTGATTGGCTATGTTACCGCTTTGCTCAGCCCCTCTTATAGCGTTGTTAGTTGCAGGTGAAGATTGAAGTTTGTTCCTTGTTGGAACATGGAGATGTTGTTCCTTGTTGGAACATGTTTACTTGTTGGGATATCACAATATCTTTTATTTAATTAATCCATCTATATACTTGGTAAAGGGTGGAAGGCTCAGCCTTATGCCTGGTGTTTTGTTCCACTCTTGCCGCCCTAGTTTCCTTCATATCGGTGTTATGTTCCCGGATTTTGCGTTCCTTACGCGGTTGGGCCATTATGGGAACCCCTTGACAGTTCGCCTTTAGTAAAACTCCTCCAGCAATGCCCAACATTGGTTTTACCATTTGCTACCTAGCCTTTTATTTTCCCTTGGGAGTCGCACTCCTGAGGGTCATCATTATTTTAACCCCCCCCCCCGGGCCAGTGCTCCTCTGAGTGTTGGTCCACCTGTCAGCTGCCGGTGACCACCACGGACAATCTGAGTGTGCCCAGAGAAAGAGATATGTGCATCTCCTATCGGGATTTGTCGGCACATTCGGGCGGTGTTGCTGGTTTAGTTTTACCCTGTCGAAATGTCTTGTAACCGGGATTCCGAGTCTGATCGGGTCTTCCCGCTAGAAGGAATATCCTTCGTTGACCGTGAGAGCTTGTGATGGGCTAAGTTGGGACACCCCTGCAGGGATTTGAAATTTCGAAAGCCGTGCCCACGGTTATGGGCAGATGGGAATTTGTTAATGTCTGGTTGTAGAAAACCTGAAGTTGACCTTAATTAAAATACATCAACCGCGTGTGTTACCGTGATGGTCTGTTTCCGGCGGTGTCCGGGAAGTGAACACGGTGTTGGAGTTATGCTTGACGTAGTTTGTTCTAGGATCACTTCTTGATCATAGATTCTCGACCGTGCTTTGCCTTCTCTTCTCGCTCTCTTTTGCGTATGTTAGCCTCCATATATGCTAGTCGCTTGCTGCAGCTCCACCTCATACCTTTACCTTACCCATAAGCTTAAATAGTCTTGATCGCGAGGGTGCGAGATTGCTGAGTCCTCATGGCTCACAGATACTTCCAAACCAGCTTGCAGGTGCCGATGAGTTCGTGCAGATGACGCAACCAAGCTCAGGAGGAGCTTGATGAAGATCTTGCCCTTTGTGTTGTTTCGTTCTAGTTGATCAGTAGTGGAGCCCAGTTGGGGTCGATCGGGGACCGTGTTGCATTTGGGGTTCTTCTTTTATTTTGGCTCCGTAGTCGGGCCTTGATTGTATCTATTTGATGTAATGCTTTATTCATGTAATTGTGTGAAGTGGCGATTGTAAGCCAACTATGTATCTCTTTCCCTTATGTATTACATGGGTTGTGTGAAGATTACCTCACTTGCGACATTGTTTTCAATGCGGTTATGCCTCTAAGTCGTGCTTCGACACGTGGGAGATATAGCCGCATCGAGGGCGTTACAGAAAGCTATCCCCCTATACCAGATGATGAAAAAGATAGATAATTTAGTCTAGAGTGATGCTGCTAATGCGGCGTTTGAGGACTTGAAGAAACAGTTAGCTGAGCCACCTATCCTTGCTGCTCTGGTTGATAAAGAGCCGTTGTTATTATATGTGGCAGCCATTGTGGTAGAACGTAAAGAGGCTGGCAAGGAGTATCCGGTTCAACGGTCGGTTTATTATATCAGTGAGGTACTAATTGAGTCTAAGCAGAGGTACCCACATTGGCAGAAGCTGGTGTATGGAGTTTTTATGGCCAGCCGGAAGCTCAAGCAGTATTTTCAAGGTCATCCCATCACGGTGGTCAGTTCTGCCCCTTTGGGAGATATAATCCAGAACAGGGAAGCAACTAGCCAAGTTGCCAAATGGGCCATCGAGCTTGGACCTCACGGTTTAAAGTATATGCCTCGCACGGCAATCAAGTCCCAAGCGCTTGTGGATTTCATCAATGACTGGACAGAATTACAGGCGCCGGAAGAAAAGCTAGATAACAATTATTGGACTATTCATTTTGATGGCTTCAGGCAATTGGAGGGCTCGGGGGCTGGAGTCGTGTTAACTTCCCCACAAGGTGATAAGTTTTGTTATGTCCTCCGTTTAATGTTCCCTTGCACTAACAATGCAGCTGAATATGAGGCCTTACTTCATGGTCTTCGAATGGCTAAGGAGATGAATCTAAGCCGGGTTAAGTGCTTTGGTGACTCAGACCTAGTAGCTCAACAAGTATCTGGTACTTGGGATTCCAAGGATCTGCTCATGGTGGCGTATCGACGAGAAGTAGACATTGTGGCTTGTCATTTAAAGGGTTATCAGGTTGACCATGTGGACCGGCGAAAGAACAAAGCGGCGGATGCTTTAAGCCGTTTGGGCTCTCAACGTAAACCGGTGCCACCCAATGTTTTCCTGGATATTTTGCATAACCCGTCGGTCAAGCTACCTATAGAAGAGGATTTGGCTATTCCTGACCCCAAAGGCTCAGTTGGTGGCGGCTCTTCACGTTATCCCAGATTGGACAATCCCATATTTGCCGTATATGAACCGGGGCGAGTTACCAGAGGATGAAACTTTGGCCAGGCAAATAATCCGGTGAACCAAGTCAATGACCATTGTCAATGGAGAATTGCATCATTGTAGTGTAACAGGGGCGTTTCAGCGTTGCGTATCTCCTGAAGAAGGCTGAGAGATTTTGCGTGAGATCCATGAAGGAGATTTTGGTCACCACGCCGGTTCAAAGTCCATAGTAGCTAAGGCCTTTCATCACGGCTTCTGTTGGCTAACGGCTCATGCTGATGCTGAGGATTTGGTAAAAAGGTGTGACGGTTGTCAGAAGTTTTCACGTCGAGCTCATGTTCCGCCTCAGGAATTGAGGATGATTCCAATCACTTGGATGTTTGCAACTTGGGAGCTGGATATGGTTGGGCCCTTTAAGAGGTCCAAGGATAAGAAGACCCACCTTCTAGTGGCGGTTGATAAGTTCACTAAGTGGGTAGAGGCAGAGCTAGTCAGTAAGTATGATGCAGCCACGGCGGTTCAATTCATCAAGAAGGTGATTTTTCCGGTTTGGTTTTCCACACATCATCATAACTGATAATGGTACTAATCTGTCCAAGGGTGCTATGGAATAATCTTTTCAACGTGAGCACATCCGGCTTAACAAGTCATTAGTGGCTCATCCCCAATCTAATGGTCAAGCGGAGAGAGCCAATCAAGAGATCCTGCGAGGCATCAGGCCCCTGCTTATGGTTCCTTTATAGCGGACTCCGGGTTGTTGGGTGGAGGAGTTACCTTCTGTGTTATGGAGCATCAATACCATGCCCAACAGATCTACGAGTTATACACCTTTTTTCATCGTTTACGGAGCAGAGGCGGTTCTCCCTAGTGACATCCGTCATGACTCACCCCGTGTGGTGGCTTATGTTGAAGCTGACAATGAGAAGGAACGTCAGGAAGCACTTGACCTGTTAGATGAGGAGCATGATATTGCAGCGGCGCGTTCGGTGATTTACCAGCAAGATCTGCGTTGTTATCACAGTCGTTGGGTTAAAACCAGAACGTTTCAAGAAGGGGATCTGGTGCTCCGGCTCATCCAGGATCAGACTGATATGCACAAGTTATCCCCGCCTTGGGAAGGACCTTTTGTGGCCAGCAAGAATCTGCACAACAGGTCATACTACCTTATCGATGTTCGAGAGCACAAAGACTCACGTAAATCGGAGATGGAGACCCACCGGCCGCGGAATATAGCTCATCTTCGGCCTTACTACACCTGAGCCATAGGCTCCTCTTATGTACATATTCTTGACAATGTATATATTATGATGATCAATATAATAAACCAGCATCCCTGCTGAAGCGGGGCCTCTGCCGTTATTCCTTAAAAGGTTTTTGGTTACATGGGGGCTTCTGTTCATAAAGCGGAGTTCTAATTAACCATTCATCCAGCTCATAAGCCAGACATAAAAAAACTTGGGGGCTTGCTACCCAAAAGTCAAAGGGAGCCAAAGAGAGTCTGTTGAAAAGCATAGCTCAAACATAGGCACCCATTGAGCACAACTCAAAATATTACTTGGGGGCTCTTTGCTTCTACAAGAACAAAGAGTCTATAACCTTGTAATAGGCTATAAAAGCCAGGCTTGGAAGCCAGGTGTATTCACCTAAAACCCCGGGTTATCCTGCCTTTTTAAGTAAGCCACTCCATCCAGGTAATCCTGGTAAGACCCGTCGAATGTTTGACAAGTCAATCTTATAAAGACCCTGAACTTGTCATAGTTAAAATGACGATTGGTTAATGTGAGGTCCATCTTATAAGGCTTTGTAAAATGGTTTAACTCGGTGGCCTGGCAGCCCATGAAAAGCCTCGCCTTTTTGCATGTTTTCTTCTTAAATCTTTCTTTTAACAGTTTATTTTGATGAGGTTTATGCTAATTCGGTGTTTATTGACCCGGCCTGGCTGTTGACTATAAGTCGGCCGAGCAAACTGAAAATATTGCTGGAGTATATTGACCCGGTTTCGCTGTCGATTATAAATCGTCAGCATACACTCAGCTATAATCCGGCATTCATTGATCCGGTCTGGCTTTCGACTACAAGTCGCCCGTACGATATACGGATAATCCGGTGTTTATTACAACCCGGTACAGCTTTCTTATAAAGAGGCACAACATGAAGGAGTTGCCAGTACTCATGGTTTGGGTTATCACCCTTACTACAAAAAGTTGGTAAACCAATGATGTGATTCAATATCAAAGGTATGGTATATTTCATATTTGATTATTATTAAGTACAACCTTGGTTATAAACCCAGGTTATATGTTGGGCAATATGACCCATCCGGCGGTAAACCGCTAGGACACTTTACGCTTGTTTTATGCAGAAACAGGTTGAATAAAAACTACTAAAGATCATAAGCAGACATAGCTTAATCATGGCGGATTAACAGTGTTATGCAAAATGACTATGCACGATGGCATAGCAGACCAAGTATTTCAACTAGCCAATTACAAGGCGCTTCGGAGCCCAAAAGGATAATTGTTTTCAACAAGTGTTGTCGTATGCAGAAGGCTAAACTGGCCTCCGGATTATGACTACTCGCCGGGCTGATGTGACGACTGTGGATCATCCTGCGCCGGTTCATCCTCCTCTCCACCAGTGGCTGGAAGTCAATAGTTGCCTAGTCGATTCCAGTTAGGGCCTTGAATATAGCTTCGTCGCTCATCAGTGTGGTGGGATCAACATCAGGGGCGTAGGTGTGCTTACGGATTGGCGGGATAAGATTTTCCACGTCACGAGTTGGCACATTAACTCGTTTGTTGTAGGCGTCATAAATCGACTGGTAATGAGAAAGATCTGTCTCTTCAGCCAATTTGCCTGCTAATGGGCGCTTTTCCTTCGTCAAAGCTCGGAGATCGTCATTGTCAAAATTGGACCCGTCCTCCTTAATGCTTAGATAGCCACGTCCTATATCAGCCGGATCAAGATCTGGAATCCTTGCTTTAGCCCGGATTAGCGTAGTTAGAGCACCTGCCCTTGCAGTTGATCTTTTTAACTCCTCAAACCGGGCAGGCAGCATTGACAACTTCTCTAATGTTTCCTTGATCAAGTTTGGGGGCAGTTTGTTATGAGAGGGAGTACAAATGATCCATTGCGCGCCAGTATATAATTGCTCTATAAGAGTATAGGCAGCCTTCAATTTCTTCTGCATATTAGAGCCCAAATGGGTAACGTGAGATCCTGCATCATTACGCATGTCGATAAAACCGGTAGTTCATAGGATAATACATGTTAACAGCTGATAATAACGGTACTTACCAAACACAGTAGTGGTCATCGCATTGATTTGCCGCTTCAAGCCAGTTATTTCTTCTGCTACCGGATTAAGAGATGTTTTAGCATCCTCCACCCGTTTTAGCAGAGTTGCTCTTTCAGCGTCCCACCCTGCCCGTTCGCTTTTAAAGCTTTCTTTCAGTTGTTCCATGGTTGCTAAAGTGCTAGTCAGCTCTTCTTTAGCCTTGGAAGTTTCTGCTTGCTGGGACTTGATATTTTCTTGAAGATCGGTGATTTGAGATTCCTTTTTGCTCAGATCAGCCTGCAAGAGACATTTAATGAATTAGTAGTGCATATTTGAAGTCCCAAGCACATAACAAGTTATACACTTGGCACTTGGGGGCTAATGCATCTGGTTTTTTATCAACTGACATTTTAAGTCCCAAGCACATAACAAGTTATACACTTGGCACTTGGGGGCTAATGCATATTTGCTCAAATCACGGTTATGGATTTTTTTTCCTCCTTAATCGGATTACAAAGATGATTATCAAGAATTTTTGAAGCTTCAGGACAAAAAGGTACTGATTCATCCTATAGGTATAAACCGGTCCCTGGGGGCTACACAAGCAAAGTTAAATATTGTTCTGCTACAAGTCCCAGTTCACATTAATATTATGAATCGGCCCTTGGGGGCTACTGGAATTGATAGTCTAAACCGGGCATAATGAAAGAAAATTTATGCAGAGTGAGTGATATTTACCTCACACCACTCCTTCATCAGGCCCACTAAACCGGCTTCATAGTCGCGGCTTGTGTACAGGCGGTTTAACAATCCAGAATGAATATCTTGGGCGTTGAGGTGGGCATAGCTTGATAAATCTGCTTTCCACTTGCCCTTATCCATAGCAGAAAATTCTTCCTTGGCACAATGTTTTGATAAAGCAACGGGATTACAAGGAGTTGTATAGCCTAAACCGGTAACAATGACATCATATGATTGGTCATCAGCCGTTTTGATGGGGCTTGGCGGTTTATCTGCGGTTTTAGCTGGGCTTGGCGGCTTAGTAGCATGGCCTGTGGGATCATCTTTCGTCTGCTTAGCAAAGGTTTCATGATGTTCCGGTGGCGGATCATCAAGAATAGCGTCAGCATTTGGCTCAAACTGTTTGGGATCTGTTCCGGTTCAGTGGCCGGTGTATTCAATTTGGCCTTTTTGCTGGGCCTAGCTTTGGCTCTGAAATGAATGGAAACAAAGATTAGTATATTAAACAAGTGCAAGGGATAAAGAGCTAAGCATAGTATGCTTACCCAGGAACAGTCTTAAGTGGTGGAAGTTGTGCCCCTGTTGATTCGCCTGAGGATGAATGGGAGGTTCCCTGGTAGTTCGAATCAGATGGATTAAGAGGTTGCCGAAAATAACCAGCCCTGGTATAAGATGTGTCAGGAGTGGATAAAACCTCTGGTCGGCGTTTTTGAACCGGCATGTTCGGTAAACCGGATGAAGTAACCACCTGGCCGCTGTGCCGGGTTGTGCGGCGAGCTTCATGCTGCTGTTTCTTCAAAAGAAAGTTGGGATCCAGATAAGCTAGACGGTGTGAAAATTTTACTTTCCGGTTTGCTTGACGGGTTTCCAGTGTTGGCTGAGGATCTGAACCGGAGGAAAGAATAATTACCTCTACATCATCAGCCCGGCTAGCTTCAGCGTCATCCTGATAAGGGTCATTGTCAATGAGGAGTATGAAAAATGAACCAAGAGAATCAAGTTCTACCTCTGAGTCCGGATTATGAAGATCCTCGTCGAGGTTCAACCCGGTGGATTTAGCTGCTTTCTTCTTAGCAGGTTTTTTGACGACCTTTGTTTTGGGTCGAGGGGTCTTGGCCAGTTTATCCTGAGGAGCAATTCTTACAGCTGGCGGTTTATTCAAAATGCAGAAGGGACTTAGCCCTATTTTGCTGTAGACACCCACCGATTCATCCAGTATCTTTTTAACAGGTTTAGTGATTTCTGCGTCAATTAACTGAATGTCAGTGTGCCTTTGAGGATCTTTTGAGTCCCTTGTGTACTCGCACATTAAACCGGGGCGGCGGCTTAAAGGCAAAATACTCCAAGATATCCAGCAACGAACAAAGTCAATTCATGTTAAACCGTTAGCCATAAAGGCTCTGAGCTTTGCAAGTTGTGGTGCATATTTGGCCCATTCTTTTGCAGTCAACCTTTGGGGAAATGGATGTGTATTGGTAAGGAGCACGATAACCCGGCAGAGGACTCTCATCATCAGGGGAAGTATCCTTGCAATAGAACCAAGTCTGGTTCCAATCCTTAGGGTGACTATGATACTTGGCGTGAGGGAAGTGACGTTTTCCTTTTCTGAATTGAAACGCCGCCAAGTTCAGTAATGGGTCCATCTACAAATTCAGTACGGCGGTTTAAATACAAAAAGGCCTTGAACAGTTCAACGGTCGGTTCTTCTTACAGATAAGCCTCGCAAAAAACTTGAAAATTACAAATATTGGACAGTGAGTTAGGTCCAATATCTTGAGGGTGGATCTGGAAGCTAGCAAGCACATCGCGAAAAAACTTTGATCCGGGAGGTTTAAAACCACGATTCAGATGATCAACAAATAGAACTATCTCGCCATCCTTGGGCTCGGGAGGATTTTCTAGACCGGGGGCTCGCCAGTGGATTTCACTCTGTATTGGTAAAGCGTCAGTTGTAACACATCCGTTCAGATCTTCTTTCGTAATATGGGATGGAACCCAGTTACAAGCATAAAAAGTCTTTGCCATTTTTTGGACAACTTGAAGGAAGGTTTGTGCCGGTTTAAGAGTCATGGTTAACAAGCATAAAGCGTTGCAGGTTAAGAGACAAAAGATATTTAGGCATGCAAAATTGTTAAACCGGAGCTTGATGCTATTATAAATGATAAAGCGATTGGTGGTTTACAAGGGGACTAATGGTATATGGAAGGTTATTTTCTAAAAGATAAACAACCTACATGGATAATGAGAGTATAGATCTGAAGACGAAAAATGACTAAGTGAGGAGGAACAAGTTTCACAGTTTCACATTAGAATTTCAGATCTACTACATGTCAGGAAAAGGAAAATATTTAGACCTAAAGGTTGGTGCTTGAGCAGTTCATGAAGTTCCAGATCGGGTTTTTATACACAAAAGAGATGACCTGATGGCAAAAGAAGGACTATCATTGCTACCGCACAAGAGTATATCAGGTTTGGACTTTATCATATAGGCTATGATGAAGGACAGGGGAAGAACACCACGAAGCTTCCATGAGCCCGTGCGAACCCTAAATAAATCTATAGAGGAAAAGAAGAAGAACTCACTGAAACTGTTCAACAGCGGAGAGGCGTCGCAATTCTCTGGTACGTTCAGGGTGATGCAGCGGCCAAGGTTGAGGCAGAGGCGAAGTTTGCCGGTGCCGGCGGAGCTCGAAGCACTGGGGCGACGCGAGGAAGACGACGAGATGAAGAGGTGGGAGGGGAAAATTGAAAATGACCCTCGGCTCTATTTATAAGGAGAATGGATAAGTGGCAGGCGCGAGATTGGAGGAGGTCAAAAAATGGATATGCAGACATGCGGACGCCTCGATTTTGGAGATCCATTAAAGGAGATACATTAAAAGATTTGAGTTCTGTGTAAAGTTAATAGTGGATGACGTCACGACGGGTTATCATGGTCTTGGAAGATGACGTCACGGCGGTTTACAAGATTTTTTGTGAAAATATTGAAGAAGGAATTTTTCTAAGTGCTGAAGATTGACATGAACAAGTTCAAATCAACCTAGGGCCTAATGTTGGGGAGATAACTATTGGATATAAACCGCCCAGGAGGGGCCGGGTTATACTCATAGTGGTTTACTCTTATTGAAGCCCATGAAGACAAGGAATATGGCGCTCTACGATGGAGATTAACAAGAAGGCCTAAGGCCCAAAGGCGGATTAGGTCCCGTAGAAGTAAACCGCCATATGGTGTGTAACTTGTCTTGTAAGATAGGAAAAGGTAGAAACCGAGCCGGACACGTTTATGAGTCGGCCGGGATTCTGTAAACCACCGGGCGTCAACTTGTGTATATAAAGGGGCGACCCGGCGGCGGTTCAAGGACAAGAAACAACAACTCGAGAACCAGGCAAAGCGATTTCGCTCCCTGGTCATCGAAACCCTAGCAATCCCATCACAACTGGAGTAGGCTTTTACCTTCACAGCAAGGGGCAGAACAAGTATAAACTCCTTGCGTCCTTTGTCCGCTTTAACCCCTTTAAGCTAACTACATTGCGATGGCTCCACGACTAAGTCCTCACACTAGGACATCTACCATGACAATTCAACGACAGACGAAGCTCAACACAAGATAGGCACACTACAAAAAAATACACTTCTGTGATGATATGTGTTTGTCACGGTAGGTCATGTTTTCTGTCATGCATGTACATCCATGACAATTTTATGATGGAATCAAGGTAGTCATACATGTGCTGTCGTAGAAGTGTTCCATGACATTACAAAAATTATTATCACGAAAGTGTCCACTTCCATGACGATAAATCACGCGTCATAGAAGTGCTTTCGTCAAGGGTGACCGACACGTGGCATCCACAGTAATGGAACGCCGTTAAGCTATCGGGTCCGGTTTTGGATCCGATAACGTGTTAACAGCCCTGACCATTGGGGATTTTCCCTGTGTAAAATCATCATTGGCTGGAGGGAACACGTGTCGGCTCGCCGTTGGGATAGATGTCATCCACTCATTGGACCCAAAGCGCCTATGATACGTCGACACATGGCACGGCCCAACAGAGGCCCATTCCTGTGAAAAGGCCGGCCCGTTTGACTTGGTCAAAAGGTGGCGGGCCGGCCCATGGCAAGCCTGTTAACGGCATGTTCGCATATAGCCCATTTATAGCCCGCTAAGCCAGGGCCCGTTTACGGCCTATCCGAATTAGGCCCAATAGCGTCATCTGGGCCGTCTAATATAATTCCAACCTGTTTTAACTTCCGGCCCATGTATGGCCCATGACGTCTTTCGGCCCATATGAGGCCCTTAGTAACCCTCGGCCCATTAACGACCCGTGGTAAAACTGGCCCGTAATGAACTGTGTATCACTTTATACCCATTAACAGCCCATTATTCTGTTGGGCCATTTCCAGCCCATGTTATCTTTCAGCCTTCTCAGGGCCCATTTATTCTTGGGAACATTTCCAACATTCGTATACTTTCGGCCCGTTACTGTCATTTTCTGCTTGCGGGCCAAATTCAGCCCGTGGTTACAGTCGGCCCGTTTGTGGCCCGTTATTACGTTGGACCGTTTTCATAGCGTCATCAAATACGGCTGATTAATGATGGCCCGTTATGGTCGGCCCATGAACGGACGATTTCAACTCTAGCCCATTTACGGCCATAATGTGGTTTGTTATTGGCCCATGTTTGGCCAACCGATCATATGGCCCGCAGAAGGCCCATTGATGATACAGGCCGTAGAAGGCCCATTGTGTCCACGACCTGTATAAGGCCCATGGTTTCCATGCCCGTTAGAAGGCCCATTGTTTCTACGGCCCTTAGAAGGCCCATTGTTTCTACGGCCCGTACGAGGCCCATGTTAACTACAGTAAATATGTAGCCCATGGTTAATGTGGCCTAGTTTTAAAAAATAGGTTATTGCGGCCACTAGCAAACCGCGGAAAAAGAACTGCACTGACTACAAGAAAACGAATAAACAAGACAATAAGGAAATAAACAGGCAAGCAACTTACGCTAGGCTATCACGGCTATTACACATATTACATCCACTGGGCATCAAAGTTCGCCAGCAGTGCAAATATAGGGAACAAAGCAGCATATAAACGCCGCAGCAAAACAAGTCCAGAACTGAAACCACTTCAGAAGAGCTCAAGAAACAATATCCTGGGTACCCATAATGCTAGCAAGATGCTTAGCAAGCTTATTAACTTTCTCTTGTTTGGCGCTTAAATCCTCCAGCACTTGCTGTTGCACCAGAAAGTATGCATCTGAATTCTGCAGGGACTTCCTCTGTCCTTTGGCTTCCTGTCACATAACATCTGATCGATGTCTTTCAACTTGAAGTTGAGACTCAAGAAGCCTAGCTGATTCAGGCAGCGAGTTCGAAGAGCTGGTGCCAGCAGTAGTAGCCAGTAACTCGAACACTACATCAAGACATGACTTTGGGGTTGTCTCAGTGTCTACAATATAGTTTTTATCAGCTTTCTTGGAGACCAATAGGGATGTCTCACTATCTTGAACCTTTATGCATTACTTCCTTTACCATTGATAAACGGGGTACTCTTCTCCAATATTTTATCCGCATTCTAAAAGAGAAACAAACAAACAAATCACAGGTTTACAATGTAGTATATGAAACTCATTTTGGTAAACCAGTTCAGTAGTAAGGTGGATAGGATAACATCATGAAACAAACATATATCTATGTAGTATGGTCACTGTATGGTCTATATCATTCTAGTTTATGTTGCCGAATCAAGATAGATACCGTTCGGATCATATCTATTTAAGACAAAGCAGCTTAGGCAGAATATAAGTGTGGGAAACTACACAGCAATAACAACACTTGTAAGGTGCATGGCATGAGAATATAACTGTTTATTCAATTGAAACTGAAATCAACATAGAGCAAGTTTCAACAGCAAACACGTTAAGGAAACAGGTTTAAAACATACCTATTGCTCCATTGGAGTTTCAATTGCATCCTTCAAATTTGAAATTAGTTGGTATGAGTAAATACAGTGATGCAAGAGCAAAGTAGTATGAACCATAGCTACGGAACCTGACCTGAGAACAATTCTTCTTCTGCTTTAGGCGTTGACTTCGGGTTCGGAATGGTGGTCCTCGTGCTTTGGGTATTGCAGTTGCCTTACTAATTGCTCGTGTTTGGGTGCTCTGTGGTGGAGACGGTGTTGTGTCAACGGGAACTGGGTTACTATCTGTTGGGGTTGGGGTTAGAAGGGGTATAGCTGGTTCTCTGTCCAACTGGGTAGGGGTACAATCTGCGTGAGTCTGGGTTATGTGTGGTGGGGCTGGTTCTTGGGAAGTACAACCGTGGTTCTATCTCAATCGACAGGTAGCACGATCGTTTCTGAAGACCGTGTTTTTACTCACACAGATACTGCCATCACCCCCTCCAATTGAAATGGCTAATGAACAAGAAAAATAATTGAATGTACAGACATTGTAGGACAGACGGGTGTAATGGATAGTAGGGAAGAAAACAGGGCATGAAATAATTCACATTTATGTTGTCTAACCAAACAGAATAGTAGGACATAATTTCACATATATGATGGCTAATTAAACAAGATAGCATGACACAATTTCACATGTATGATGGCTAACTAAACAGGATAGAATAACATACTTCAAAATATGATGACTATGTCACTACTAGGAAAAGGGCTGCTAGTGGCGCGCCTGTTTTCGCTACTAATGACGCACTACAGGTGCACCACTAGCACCACGCCATTAGAATGTTTTACTAATGGCGCACCAATTAGTATCTGGTATACTAATGGCGCACCACAGGTGCGCCATTAGTATAGCCCATGGTGCGCCGTTAGTATCTGGTATACTAATGGCGCACCACATAGAAGTGCGCCATTAGTAACAATTTTTTTACAAAAAATTTTAAAAAAAATTCAAATTTTTTTCGTTGTTTTCTTAATCTCAGGTCACTATGGCTTAATCTTGGGTCAATATGCTTAATCTCAAGTCAAATCGCACTCTATGGTCAAACTTCCCAGAAGGTCACCCATCCTCACACTATACCAACCCGAGCACGCTTAACCTCACCGTTCTATCCAACCCAGCACCAGCTCACTTCACAGGCACTTGTTGATATATCTATCATATCTATCCTATTAAACCTTGTTGATGTCTAGGACTTTGTTCATGTTCATGAGTATGATGAAATTTTGAAAAAATATTACAAACTTCCCGGTCATATTACGTATCATATTTTGAAAAAAAAATCAATTTTTTTAGAAACCAATTTTTTCTGTTACTAGTGGTGCACCTAGCAAACGGTGCGCCACTAGTAAGTTTGAAATTTTTTCCATTTTTCCCTCTAGATCTTAAAAGCCCCGTAACTTTTTTCTGTTAGATTTTTGGAGATTTTGAAAATGTTTAACGGGGTTCCCTCGATTAAACTCGGATGTAACTTTTCAAGTAGATGATTTTTCATATAAAAAACTTTTTAATCCGAGTTCGTATGCAAAAGTTATGCCCATTTTACAAATTCCAGACAGATTTTGCAAATAAAGTCGAAATTCATATTTGTAAATTTTCCCAACAAGTAGACCACATATCACATGGGAAACTTATTTTCTTTTATTTTTTGACATTTCCATCATTTTCTTTTATTTATTTTTAAACTGAAAAGGCGGTCCACAAGGGGGGTTGCATTCGGTGGAATTTTTGGGGCAAGTTAGTAATGGCGCACCGTCGGAGTGGTGCGCCATTACTAGTTCACCTAGTAATGGCGCACCACACACACGGTGCGCCATTACTAGTTTTGAAAAAAAATTGAAAAAATTGAAAAAAAATGAAACAAATTACTAGTGGCGCACTGTGGATGTGGTGCGCCATTACTAGTTTAACTAGTAATGGTGCACTATCCACTTGTACGCCATTACTAGTTTTGAAAAAAATGAAAAAAAAATGTTACTAATGGTGCACCATGGGTGTGGTGCACCATTAGTATGTGGTGCGCCATTAGTATTTGGACACTAATGGTGCACCAACACATGGTGCGCCATTAGTATATAGCAGTGGCGCACCACATGTCTGGTGCGCCATTAGTGGCCATATCATGTATAGCCCTTTTCCAAGTAGTGTGTAAATAGGATGACATGATATAACTATACGATGTGTCTATTAAAGTGGTTGGCATGCCATAAATCACAAACATGCCGTCGATAGAAACATGATGGCATGATATAATTCACGGATAGAATGACATAATTCAAAATATGATGACTATGTGAAGTGTGAACAGGATGAGATGATATAACTATATTATGTCTTTAGAAAATGGGTTGGCATGCCATAATTCAGATACATGCTATCTATGTAAACATCATTGCATGATATAATTCAAATATATGATTTATATACTAAGGAAGTGAGCAGAGGGAAATCGCATATATGATGTGTCAACTAAGGAGATGGCATTCAATATCGTGTATATGATGTAAAAACTAAGCATTGCAATACAACATATGCATGATATGAGTAATATAACCCTGCCAAGTTTGAGCATACACCTCGGGGGGGGTAATAGGACTGGTCATCTACCTCTGAATCCTCCTCTGAAGAGCTATCTGTAACCAGCAAGATATCTGCTTCACCAGGTAGCATTGTCTACTCTAAAGACCTTGTCGACAAAAGCAATGAGAAATACAAAAAAGGATGGCATGATATAATTCACATATATGATGCTTGCCTAAACAGCATGGCATTGCATAATTCACATATATAATGCCTTGCAACAAGATAGCATTGCATAATTCACATATATAATGTCTTGCAACAAGATGGCATTGCATAATTCACATATATGGTAATTAGACACTAAATAGGTGGCATTCACACAAAGCATGTCTAAACTAAGCAAATGACATAGCAATGCAAGATACCATATGCACGATATGAGCAACATAACCCTGCCAAGTTAGAGCATGCACCTTGGGGGAGATAGGACTGGTCATCTGTTTCTGAATCCTCCTCTGAGGAGCTATCTCTAACCAGCAAGACATGCGCTTCATCAGATAGCATTGTCTGCTCTGAAGACCTTGTTTCCACTCCATAGTTTTTCATGATCGTGTCGAATCGCTGATGCACAGGAAGAGTAATTGAATGTACTAAAATTATTGACAAATTTAACACGTGATAAAAAATGATGCCATGATATAATTCACATATAAGATGGCTGGCTAATCAGGGTGGCATTGCAAAATTCACATATATGATGCCTGGCTAAACAAGATGGCATTGCATGATTCACATATACGATAAAGAAACTAAACAGATGGCATTGACATAAAGCATGTCTAAATTAAGCAGATGACATCTTTGATGTATACAGTAAGCAATACAAGGCGCCATATGCATGATTTTACCAACATCAGCATGCCAAGTTAGAGCGAAGACCTCATGGGGTAAATAGGAGTGGTCTTCTACTTCTGAATCCCCCTCAGAACAGTTATCTTCCTCTTGATTACGATCCGAAATGGGTGGAGGGGGGTTGCCTTTGTGCCCACCATGGAGCGATGTTTGCATGAAATTTTATTGCCACGCAAGGCTCGTCTCTTTTGCTCTACATGTTCAGTTCCATTGTGTGCAATAACTGACATGCATAGGAATAAAACATAGTGAGATTATGTAAGGAGTGCATGCACAAATCCAGAGTGATGGTAGCAAACTGTGGACAGACTCAAAACAAATGATAGCGGGCAGATAATAGCTTTAGTTAAAAAATACATATAATGGCTCCTTTAATGTTTGTTTGCACCCAACATGAAACTCATAGTAGACACCCAAGATTAACCAGATAGTAGACAGAAAGTACTGATTGCTGCCCCAATATGTACCCCACAACCATTTCAAAACTCAAGTTTCAGCATAAGTTTGGACCTGAGTCAGAGTCTAATAGGTGAACACGACGATAAAGTAGCATGTCATCATATTAAACAATGCATAACGTAAGCAGACACGGAAGAGTGCGACCTCTCTTGTGGACCCATGTAGTCCTCAAGGCCATATGCTTAGTTGATGATGGTAATGCAGTTGTCGTGGCTACCGGCGACGGGGAAGAAGATCTGAGGCGACGAAAGACAGTCTGGAGAGCGGATCCCTGCTGTGGTGAACCCTTCCGTCGTTGGAGCAATTGATCTGGGGTGGAACACAGCACCGCAGGAGTAGGACAAACCACACAAGGTTTTCTTTGACACATATATGTAACATAAGTAATTGTGTAAGGTCTTAATTGAATTTGAGGATTCTAACAATGCAGGGATAGGAAATAGACGGGAATAGGATAGGAATGCACGTGCAAAATAGAGAATTTAAAAACACAGGATTTCTTCCAATCTGGGTGTTTGGTTCACAAGAACTGGAAGATCACAGGATGCATGGTGAGATTAAGTCAAACCACAAGAAGTGTACAACCTCTTTGGCGAAGCCATGTTGATCTCAGTGTGATTGGGTTGGCCGGTGAGGATGCTCCGGCTGACTTGGCTGTCGGAGGAAGGGAAGAAGATCTTAGGCGTCTGGAGATGGAGCCCGAGGTACTGCTCCGCTGTGATGGAGGGTTTCGTCGTTGGAGTAGCTCCGGTGAGTTGTATGACGTCGAGGCTGAAGAAGGACAAGAGAGGCAATGTTAACCTGGTTGGAATTCTAATAGCATCTCCAATAGATGACGTAAAATACATAACCACAATGTGCTAGATGTATACATCATCCGCTCATCTCTGAACTTAACTGTCCAAACTAAATTTAACTGTCGAAACTCAAGTTAACTGTTGAAACTGAATTTTGTTGTCGAAACTGAACGCACTAGAGATGAGGCTACATGCTAGTCGACTGACTTTTTCATCTCTGGTTAGTCGATTTTGCAGCCGTTGGATATGAAATCAAGGGCCTGCAGTTCATCTTCAACCTCCACCCCCCTGAGCCGCCAGCCCGCACCGGCCAAACAGCCGCCCCCCGCTGGCGGTGCGCCGCCTCGCCCGCCTCGAAAATACTCCCCACCGCCGGTCCGCCGCCGCCCCGGCCATCCCTGTAGCCCCCCCCCCCCCCCCCCGTGCTGAGCTTTTCTCCAACGATCCCCACGCCACCGGCCCACCACCGCTGGCGACCACCGCCCCCACCCTGAACCCTAAGATGGATAGCGGGGTACCTCTCCGGCGAGCCCCCCTCCCCGCTGCGGCTGGTTCTTCCTTAACTCCGGCGAGCCCCCCCCCCCCACCCCCTGAAAATCGACTGACCCAAAAGTTGATTCAGTCGACTGAAGTGTAGCTAAATCGGAGCAGCATCGCAAGCAAGAGCAAGAGCGAGAGCAGCAGTGCGAGCAAGAGCAGACCAGGCAGGGCACCGAGAGCAAGAGCAGAGCAGCAGCGCGAGCGAGAGCTAAAGCAGCAGCAACTCCTACTGATGTGGACATCGCCGCCGAGGGAGCGACGTCGTGGAGGAAGTGGCCGACGACGCCGCCGTGGATGGAGCCGCGCCGTGTCGGCTCGGGACCGAGCGCCAGCAGAACCGTGAGATCGAATCAAGAAGAAAATGTAGCGATTAGTGTACAACCTCTTTGGTGGCGCCGATTAGGCCGCAGCTTCATCCGAGGAAACGGCGATGATGATGCTCTTACGGTGGTGCAGGTGAAGACAACGGTGTGGGAACGGAGGTGGCGCGAAAGACGAGGGGAACGTCGGGGCAGCTCCTTGGAGGTGGAGGACGGGGTGGCTGAACCGGTGGGATGACCAGATCGATGACAGATCCTCATCCGGTACGGTGGATGAGGGACGTCGAGGTGTTGCTGTGGACAACGTCGTCGAGGAAGAGGCTCCGGCTGGGTGGCGGGCGGAGGAGGGTGTGGGGCTTCGCGGGTTTTGCCGGCCTCGGTGTACGAATGGGTGGGCGGATGGGATGGGATTGGGGGGGCCATGGCTTAGGGACGCGCTTGTCCGAAATGTGGGGTAAGTTACGAAAATACCCCCACCGATTTGAGGCGGTTCTTTCGGTTCAGGGGTATCACGGGCATTTCACGTGTCGGGATTTCACAGGAGGTGGGAGTTTTCGTGCGCGTTGTAATTTTGGAATAGCAAGGCACGGGTTGAGATGGAGGGAGTTGTCGGAGCACAACGAGACAAAGATTTATCTTAAATATTTCAGGGTAACAAGGCGCGGGTTGAAGAGTGGGAGTTTCGCAGCACGATAGACAGAGACGCTAGCTTGAAATTTCGGCATAACAAGGCGCGGCTTGAAATTTCAGGAGGACAAGCTTAACATGTACCCAAAAGAAAAAAAGACAATTTAGACTAGTATGATATACTACATACAATGTGTTTAACACGCACAACACACACAAAGACACCATTTAGACTAGTAAGGTACACATGAATTTCACGCATGAGATTTGGCAACCAAATTATGAATAAATACCACATTATAGCATGTAAGCTTTGAGTCATATATGGATGATGTAGATGTTCGTTTAATTCTTATAGTTCATTTCATTCAAAATCATCTAGTTTTTATATAAGAAAGCTAATCTATTTTAAGATTCATGGAATTGTGCATTGTAAGGCATAAAGTAAAAACGAATCATGTAGAAAAACATTTGGGCAATTCTGATACGGAAGATTCTAGAACAAAGAAGAAGTGCTTGTGTTTTGAGGTTTGTGCATTATGCTTAAGTTCAACCATAGAGTCTTCTAGATTGTACATGTGGCAAAATCTGGTGGAATCTAGATGATATCCAACGGACAGTAGTGCTCAAATTTGCCAGCTCTGCACCATCGGATTGGCCTCATCCAACGACCATCTTGCAATGTTAAAGTTATCCGCACACTATATAAAAAATATATAATATAATATATATAGGGGTATAGATATAGATATGTGATGCGAAAGCCACCCATCATCCCCAATTAGAATAGTGTGTCCATGCATGGATGCAATGTGGCCAAACGATGTCTGCCATCGGTATCTCAAATTCAAACCAGTCTGACCTTGTTCAAAGTGTATACATTACAACATGCTCGTTTCCAAACCACACCGCGCAGATCTCCGTTATATTCATGCATGCATGGGTTTCAAACATCATGATCTCTTATTCAAATATTTGAATTCAACTTTACATTGATTATGACCTCACCTAGTCTTTTACACCCACACATTGGTCTTCTCTTTATAATTGTACCACTAACTTTCTCTCGTGCATGCATGCACACACACTACCAGTCGGCATTATCCATCGCACACATGCAATCTTTTTCTCCAGGTCGGTCTCCCATGAAGGCACACACACACATCCCCCTCTCCATCATATCGGGCATTCTTTATCTCTCACGTGCATGCACAACGATCGATGTTCCTCTATGTGTGTGTGTGTATATAGCTAGGTCTTTCATGGTTTTCCACATAAACCGATCAATCTATATATCTAGTGAGGTCTCACCCTCTTTCCCACATCCACATCGATCAATCTATACCTCTCTATATCGGATTAAATATATAGCTAATACACGCACATTAATTATATATCCAATGCCCCCCTCTCATCATCCATGCCTTCCGCTTCATCTGTCAGACACGCACACAATGGCGAAGACAGGGCAGCAAGGGCCCTGCCCCCCTAACATCACTATATATCGAGGCTAATATGAATGTGATCATTAGACAATTGCTGGTAAAAATGGTTTAAGTTGATGAATTGGCCCTCCTCGTAAAGGATTAGCAATGCTTGGCCCCCCTAGCTCATGGGACATTTTTCATGGCTCTGCCACTGCGCGCAACAGCACATGTTCTTGCCCCCTCTCTCTAAATATCGATCTCGCAGTTGTGCACTCCTTCATAGTCTCCCTCCACTCGGCCCTTCGCACCATCTTCTGGCCCCCACCGGATTTTGCCACATGTACAATGTAGCAGACTCCATGGTTGAACTTAAGCATAATGCACAAATCTCAAAACAACAGTTGTTCTCCTTTGTTCTAGAATCTTCCGTATCATAACTGCCCAAACTTTTTTTTCTAGTTGAACTACCATTATTTGTTTTTACTTTATGCTTTAGAATGCACAATTCCATGAATCATAAAATAGATTAAGGGCTTCTTTGATTCAAAGGATTCTCGGAGGAATTTTGGAGGATTCTTATAACCCACAAGTATAGGGGATCGCAACAGTTTTCGAGGGTAGAGTATTCAACCCAAATTTATTGATTCGACACAAGGGGAGCCAAAGAATATTCTCAAGTATTAGCAGCTGAGTTCTCAAACAACCACATCTGGAAACTTAATATCTGCAGCAAATTATTTAGTAGCAAAGTAATATGATAGTAGTGGTAACGGTAGTAAAAGGTAACGATAGCAAAAGTAATATTTTTGGTGTTTTGTAGTGATGATAACAATAGCAACGGAAAAGTAAAAAAGCGAAGAACAATATATGGAAAGCTCGTAGGCAATGGATCGATGATAGAGAATTATGCGATCGATCATGTAATAGTCATAACCTAGGGTGAAACAGAACTAGCTCCAATTCATCAATGTAATGTAGGCATGTATTCCAAATATAGTCATACGTGTTTATGGAAAAGAACTTGCATGACATCTTTTGTCCTACCCTCCCTTGGCAGCGGGGTCCTATTGGAAACTAAGGGATATTAAGGCCTCCTTTTAATAGAGTACCGGACCAAAGCATTAACACATAGTGAATACATGAACTCCTCAAACTACGGTCATCACCGGTAAGTATCCCGATTATTGTCACTTTGGTGTTAACGGATCATAACACATAATAGGTGACTATAGACTTGCAAGATAGGATCAAGAACTCTCATATATTGATGAAAACATAATAGGTTCAGATCTGAAATCATGGCACTCGGGCCCTAGTGACAAGCATTAAGCATGGCAAAGTCATAGCAACATCAATCTCAGAACATAGTGGATACTATGGATCAAACCCTAACAAAACTATCTCAATTACATGATAAATCTCATCCAACCCATCACCGTCCAGCAAGCCTATGATGGAATTACTCACGCACAACGGTGAACATCATGAAATTGGTGATGGAGGATGGTTGATGATGACGATGGCGACGGATTCCCCTCTCTGGAGCCCCAAACGGACTCCAGATCAGCCCTCCCGAGAGAGTTTAAGGCTTGGTGGCGGCTCAGTATCGTAAAACGCGATGAATCCTTCTCCCTGGTTTTTTTCTCCCCGAAAGTGAATATATAGAGTCAGGATTGAGGTTGGTGGAGCGTCAAGGGGGCCACAAGGCAGGGGGCACGCCCGGGGGGTAGGGTGCGCCCCCCACCCTCGTGGACAGGTGGAGGCCCCCCTGACGGGGATCTTCATTCTAGTATTTTTTTATATATTCCAAAATAATTCTTCGTTGATTCTCAGGTCATTCCGAGAACTTTTATTTCTGCACAAAAATAACACCATGGCAATTCTGCTGAAAACAGCGTCAGTCCGGGTTAGTTCCATTCAAATCATGCAAGTTAGAGTCCAAAACAAGGGCGAAAGTGTTTGGAGAAGTAGATAAGACGGATACGTATCAGATTCTAATCCTTAGGAATTTTTCCTATATTGGTTGTTTGATTTGTACGATTGTAAACCATAGGAATTTTTTGATATGATTCATTTGCACTAGATTTCATAGGAAACATCCCATCCACTCAAACCTCTTTGAAAGAATTCTGCGTTTTTTCTATGCACATCAAACACTCGTACCATCATGTAGGATTCAAGACGACATTCCACTCTAATCCCATGTTCTTCCTATTCCCGCGTTTTGGAAATCCTACGAATCAAAGAGGCCCTAGGTTTTTTATAAAAACTAATTGATTTTGAATGAGATGAACTATAAGAATTAAACGAAGGTCTACATCAGGCATATATGACTCAGAGCTTACATGCTACGGTGTGGTATTTATTCATAATTTGGTTGCAAAATCTGACGCGTGCAATGCACGTGTACCTTACTAGTACTTCGAGTATGTGCAAAACACAATGGCACGCTACACAGTGTCTCTCTTACAGTTCATGAAGTCACGTGGCACATGTGGAGGCGTTGTCGCGACATCCTTGTGTGGATTGATCACAGTGACGTGCTGCTGGTTCCATAAGAATGTACTCGTCCTCCCTGAGCCGCACTGGCGGTACATGCACGAAGCGAAGATGTGCACGCACGCCAAGCACACACTCATTCCCTCGCACGCACACGCGGGTACACGGGCGGACGCAATTTTGTACCAAGATCCACCCCATGTGATAATTTGACGCATGTAAAGTCCTTCACTTCATTGATGGTCAATTAATAGAGCGCATGCAAATTGAGTGGACGTGAGGGCAGAAGAAAGACATACGCGTAGTACTGCGCACATGCGAGTAGTTAAATCATGGGTTGCTAGTAGTACTTCCATTGTTCTCCTTCGTATTTTGTGCCAATTTTTGACAGTAACATAATCTTTCGCATCTGAGCAGTGTAGTCTACTTGAAATTTATGTTCCACTAAACTCATCGGGAGCCGTTTCAGGCCTTGAAACCAAAAACCATCAATTAATCTTTACCATGTTCCCATCACATTCGAAAGTACTAGTGCTACAGTTAAGTGCAAGCCTGCTCACACCTACCAGTACGTACCAAACCTGAACGTGTTCCCACTATGCAGGTTTTATTACTAGTGCTAGTACTTAGGTTATAAAAAGGGGAACTACCTAACCGAAAATTACTCTACCTTCCTTCTCATAAGTACTCCTTCTTCGTCCGTCCTTGCCATGGCCAGTGTGCAGAGCTCTAGGTCGAGAACTACTCGGAACAAGGGAGCGGCAACCAAGGCTACGGGAAAAAAACAGGGCTCGCCGCCACGCAAAGACCTCGAAAGATATCACACGGGCAAGTGATGGCTCCCAGGAGCGCCCTAGACGCGGAGGCGAACATGCGGCGCTCGAGTCGTTATCCTTCAACGGCATGCCTGATCAGCTCAATAAGCACCTCAATAAGCAGAAGGAGTTCATCCACGACTTGGTGGAGCTGCTGAAGGAGAGCCTCGACGACATGCCTGCTGAGCTCAATGAGTAGGGGGAGTTGACCGCCGGCTTGGTGATGCTGCTGAAGAAAAGCATTACCTCGGAGAAGAAGGCGACCGGCGAAATCTGCAACTTCAGGAGGACAAGGTGAAGCTCTGCCATGAGCTCGACCTGCTGAAGGAGGAGAACGCCAGCTGGAAGAAGCTGCATGAGAATAGTAGTTCCTCGATGAAGATGTTGCAGGCCCTCGTCATGGAACAGAAGGAGGAGTTGGTGAAGCTCCGCATCGAGCACCCGACTGATGTCAAGGTACGTAATGCGGCCGTGGAACAGATGATGAAGGCTCGCGTCGAGAAACCCCGCATCATGGACACAATGATGAAGATGGCGGAGGAGACGCGCAAGGAGATGGAGGTCATGGAGGCGATGAAGAAGCAGTTACGACTCCGCGGCCAGCAATCCTTCATGTAGTGAGAGCAGCGCCCCAGACTTGTGTGTGCGTCTTCCATCTTTTTTTGGGTGATAATCCTCCTTCTTTTGCTCCTGTGTTTCTTATTTTGCTTCGGGTGTTTGGCTGCACGTGTCACCTTCTGCGAGGCATGAATAGAACAATGCTAAAAATGAGATGACTAGCAAATTAGATCATTCTTTATCGCCAATGGAACAATGCCTCTTGCTAGTAATATATAATAAGCGTAGAGAGTAGAGGATATGTGTAACATCCCAAATTTTCAATTTGGAATTTTATACACTAAGATCATCATTGCACATCATATTTATTGCATTTTGGTTGATCCTAGAAATTTTTGCAACTCAAGGACTCTCGGAGAGAGTTGGGGATTTCGTTATTTTCATATTTGAGTTGTCTCAAATTGTGAGAATGGGATTATTTGATTTTATTTATTTTATCTTCAATTATTTCTAATATAAAAAAAATATGAGAGAGGGAATAAAATGACTTTCCCAAAATAAAGAAATATTGAGGATTTAATAAAAAAAATCAAACAAGATTTTATTTGGTTTTATTTGCTATTTTATTTGAATTTAGGAAAATGCGCGTTTTTCAAAATTGCATTTAGGCCCCAAATAAATGTTCATCCTGTGCCGCTTGATTTTAGAAGACGGGGAAAATTTATTTCGGGATTTTTGGAGTCGGTTTAGTAGTCCTTTTGTTTTTTTCTGAGTGTAACTATTTATAAAAAAACGCAACCGACCTACGGGCCGTGTCCGACCCAGACACGAGGCCCGTCCGGCTTTATAAGCCGGGGAGGCCCAGCCGGAACCCCACCCCCCAAACCCTAGCCGCCCCAAGCCTGCGCTGCCACCGCCCGCTGCCGCCGCCGCCCGCAGCCGCCGCCCGCCGCCCGAGGTTTACCTCGATCCCGCCGCTGTTTTTTTTTTGGAAAAACCGTTCTGTTTTCCGACGATTTTGTTTTTTTTTTGTTTCAGTTTTTTTAAATAGATCGGTTTTCCAGTTTATTTAAATAGTGAGCGTTCGTCCATTCGTTCGTTTTAACAAACGTTCGTCGTTTTTCTGTTTCTCGGATTAAATCCGCGATCTTTCGGAACGCGATTTCTGATCCGATTTTCGTTTTAGTTTAACTTTTCACTCGTTTATCGGAATCGGGCGATTCAAGCGCCTGGAGTTTTGTCTCGAAACCCTCTTACCGTTTAACCAACTCAAACAAGTTTTTGCCACTGTAAAAATTGCCTTAGATCCAGAATAATAAACGAAGCCTGCTTCTTTTGCCGTTTGTCTTTCGTTGCTTCGTTCGATTTGATTATTTTTGCCAACCGGAGTTCTTAAGCTGAACCTTCTGGTTAGATCTCTTATTTGAGTTTTACCTGTGCATTAGTTGAGTACTTATTGTATGCTTGTTTGTTTGCGATAGAGTACCCGGAGTGCGCCGCTTGTTACTTCGAATCACTAGGTTTCTCGGATCATCAGCAAGGCAAGTAACACTTTGATCATACCTCCTACTACCCAGTTTTATTGCATTAGATCAATCCTCACACATTGCATGATTAGGATCTAATTAAATTGTGGGTTTGGGAAGTAGTTGAGGTAGTACCTATTACCTGTTTAATTATCAAACCTTTGGGAGTTACTTCTACATTGCTTATTATGTCATGCTATTCTAGTAGACGTGGATTGGGTGAGTGTATCCATGACAGATGTGAGATTCTTAATTAATGGTTTATTTAAGGTGGCAAGTTAAACACACATCTGGGTGGATTGAGGTACCTGGGTATTCCAGGATTGCCTGTTTTTCTTTATGGACCGCCACCCAGGCTCAAAGGGATCATGAGATTATTCATGCTAGAAACTTCCGTGAGCAGCCACAAGCTATTATGGGCTCTAGCATAGTTGACTAAGTCGTGCGAACTCTTGCAGTGGTAGACTAGCAGATGTAGGGGATGTAGGTGGTACGGTCTACCCATCGTAAGGTGCTAGCGCTTCTGAAAGACTATGTCTCGGTCATCCGTCTTCTCAAACACCATGTAGTGCGAGAAACCAAACGAAGGCCATCGAGTCTTGTGGGGAAAAGTGTGCAAACCTCTGTAGAGTGTATAAACTAATCATGGTTAGCCGTGTCCCCGGTTATGGACATCTTGAGTATCTTGTACCTGGATTATGATGTGAATCTCAACATGTTACTCTAAAATTAATTTTGTTGGGTATTGTTTAATGATGATGTTTAATTGGGATTGAGAATGTTGTCAACCATTCTCAATGTTTAACAACCACCATGATAGTTAAATAAATTTATTCCTTTGCAGTAGGGAAAAATTGGCTTTAAGCAAAACTGTAACCATAGAGCTTTCCACCAGCCAAATATGCATATAGAATAGCTGTTTCATTCCATTACTCTCTATTTGTTACATTGCCAGCATATTCCATGTGCTGACCCGTTTCGGGCTGCAACGTTAATGTTGCAGACTTTTTAGACGACGATTAAGGAGTTTTAGGTCGTGGTTCTATACTCAGTGATGCCGGTGGAGTTGATGGACTCACTTATCTTCCAAGCCTTCCGCTGTAATCGTTATTAGATGGCCTTAAGCCATATTTATTGTAATAAGTTCTCTCTTGAGACACTCGATGTATTAAGTGTGTGATTGCTACTTTGCTATAAATCCTTCAAGTACTGTGTGGTGTCAGCATTACTGATCTAGGGATGACACCGGAGCACAGAGATTGGACCGTTTGAGGTCTGGTCACTACAAGATGGTATCAGAGCCCACGCTGACTGTAGGACACGACCACTAAGCTAAATACCTAGATCACTACTCACTCTCTTCTCTTTCTGACTCCTCATCTTTTCTACTCTTTTAGGATGGCGGATGCAAGGAACAAGTTCACTCAACCGAATGAAGACACACCCTTTGGACGTCACTTGAAGGAAGTCACTAGATACCTGAACATAGGAGTACCAAGCTTCACCGGAACCTACAACGCCACCTTACCTGAAGAAGAGCGCTGGATGATTCAAGTTCAAGTTCCAGGAAGGACGTTCATGCCAGTCACTGAGCCCATAGAGTTTTCTTTTGATGCACCAACTTGGAATCTAGGAAAGAGCATGGCAACTCACATCGCCATGGGACGCATTGGAGAAGTCTACCGCAATGATCTCAAGGATACTATCTACCAGATTTGTGGGTGCCGAGATGAGCACTGGGAGATGATCAGCACAAGAAAGGATAGATCAATTGCAACTTTCATCCAGGAGTTAAACCAGCACATTAGACGTCAGGAGAATCAGATGTGCGCCGACATGATAGACCTGAAGAAGGCAAAGACAAGAATCAAGGAACTAGAGGAAGAACTCAAGGCTACTCGTGAAGATTATGAAGAAGAAATTGAAGTATTAGAGGATAAGAATGCCGACCTAACAATGAAGATCGGAATATTTATGGGAGGCCCTACACCGGTAGAAGAAGATGAAGAACCCAAGGAGATTCGCCCTGAAGACTACATAATCATCGACGACACCGACTCAGATCCCGACGATAACGATGATGACTATGTTGATGAAGCCGGAGCAGATATCATGGAGTCTGCAACCGAAGAATATTTCTAGTAGACCACCTCATCAGTAGTAGTAGTCCCCCATGTAAATATTATAGCCCGAGCACTTTTGCGGTAGTTAGATCGATTGTATGCCCTTGTTTGATTGAATGAATGAAGTGAATTGTTTGCTTTTGCCTCATGTGCATATGGGTAGTGTTTTCCCTTTAGACCCCCTCTATTCTTAAATCTCATCTTTTCTAAACCCTCAGATGCCTCCGAGACGTGACCCCGGAGCTCACTCAGTTGATCCAGCAACAGAACACATTGATGCAGTTGCTAGTCCAGAATCAGAATCAAGGGAACAACAACAACAACCCACCACCACCACCTGTTGATCACTTAGCCCATTTTCTTAGGCTGAATCCGCCGGTGTTTTCCAGTAGCACCGAGCCGATAGTAGCAGATGATTGGCTCCGCAAGACAGCTAGAGAGTTGACCACAACAGGATGCACGTATGCGGAGAAGATGAAGTTTGCCGCAGATCAGCTTGAAGGACCCGCAGCATCATGGTGGGAGAATTTCACAGCCACTTTCCCTGTCGATACTATCACATGGGACCAGTTTCAGCAGGCTTTTCGTACTGCCCATGTTTCAGCAGGAGCTATGACCATGAAGAAGCGAGAGTTTCGCAACTTGCGCCAAGGAGGACGGACAGTTGGCCAGTATGTGGAAGACTTTAGTAAATTAGCACGTTATGCCCCAGATGACGTTGCTACGGATGCAACAAAGCAGGAGAAATTTCTGGAAGGACTGAATGATGCGTTGAGCATGCAGTTGATGGTAGCAACCTTCAACAACTACCAGGAGTTGGTAGATCGTGCTCTCATGATTGAAGGGAAGCAACAGCAAATTGAGAATCGCAAGAGGAAGTATGCACAAGGAAAGCACAATTCAGGAGCTCAGCAGAAGCCACGATTTACCCCTAGGCCGGGAGGACATTTTCAGCATACCCATGGAGGAGGTAGCTCGCACAATCACAATGGCCCCAGGAATGGTAATGGGAATGGAGGAAGCAACGGCCAGAACTGCACCAACCCATCAACCCCAGCCAAGAAAGACCTGAGCCAAGTCACTTGCTTTAAGTGCCAGAAGACCGGACATTATGCCAATGAATGTCTTGAATCCCAGAATGGAAATGGCAATGGAAGCTCTGGGAAGAAGCCGAACCCTTTCAACCGGGGACAGGTGAACCACGTTAACGTGGAGGAGGTTGAAGAGCAGCCGGATGAAGTAATCGATAAATTTTGGTTAAGTCATTTACTGCACTCGTTCTTTTTGATACTGGTGCATTGCATTCATACATATCAAGCGGATTTGTGGATAAGTATAAACTGCCAACCCAAGCCCTTAGGTCACCCATGTTAGTAACCTCGCCTGGAGCAGAATATATGGCTAGTCTATGGTGTGATCGGTTACCATTAAGAATTGGTAACTATGTTTTTCCCTCAGACCTAATAGTGTTGGAATCCCAAGGATTGGATGTGATATTAAGCATGGATTGGTTGTCAAAGTATGAAGGGAATATTGAATGTGCCAGTAAGTCAATTTTGCTTACCACCCCAGAAGGGAGAAGGATCAAGTATGTATCCCGACATGTGCCAAAGAGGACTCAAGTAAATTGTTTAACCGGAGTTGTGTAGGAGGAAGTACCAGTAGTGAAGGATTTCCCCGAAGTATTTACAGAAGAGTTGCCAGGCATGCCACCAGATAGAGATATTGAGTTTTTGATTGAGCTTTTGCCAGGCACAGGGCCAATATCAAAGAGACCATATAGGATGCATGCAAAGGATTTGGTGGAAATTAAGAAGCAAATTAAGGAGTTACTGGATAAAGGTTATATTCGCCCAAGTTCTTCACCTTGGGGATCGCCGGTACTTCTAGTAGAGAAGAAGGATGGATAGTTAAGGATGGTTGTCGATTATCGAGGATTGAATGAAGTAACCATCAAGAACAAGTACCCACTACCGATGATCAATGATCTGTTTGATCGATTGCAAGGAGCGAAGGTATTTTCCAAGATCGATCTGCGATCAGAATACCACCAATTGAAGATTCGGGAACAGGATATACCCAAGACGGCTTTTACCACCATGTATGGGCTGTACGAGTATACCGTTATGTCATTTGGTCTGACTAACGCACCTGCATATTTTATGAACATGATGAACAAAGTGTTTATGGAGTTCTTGGATAAGTTCGTCGTAGTGTTCATTGATGATATCCTGGTTTACTCGAATAATGAAGAGGAGCATAAGGAACATTTGCGTTTGGTTCTTGGAAAGCTCAGAGAACATCAGTTATATGCCAAGTTTAGCAAATGTGAGTTTTAGTTGAAAGAAGTTGGATTTCTCGGACACGTTATATCCGAAGAAGGTATAGCAGTAGATCCTACTAAAGTTGATACCGTGACCAAGTGGGAAGCACCAACCACCGTGGGAGAGATCTGGAGTTTTCTTGGACTCGCAGGATACTACCGGAGGTTTATTGAGAATTTCTCAAAGATTGCGAAGCCTATGACGTAGTTGTTGAAAAAGGATACTAAGTTCATATGGACGGAGGAATGTGAGGCTAGTTTTCAGGCGTTGAAGAAACGTTTGGTTACCTCACCAGTGTTGATTTTACTGGATCAGACCAAGGATTATGAGGTGTATTGCGACGCTTCACGTCGAGGACTTGGAGCAGTGCTGATGCAGGAAGGGAGAGTTGTTTCATATGCCTCACGACAGCTTAAGCCTCATGAGCTGAATTATGCTACGCATGATTTGGAGTTAGCGGCCGTAGTGCATGCATTGAAGACTTGGAGACATTTTCTGTTTGGAAACCATTGCGAGGTATACATGGATCACAAGAGTTTGAAGTATATTTTCACACAGAAGGAGTTGAACCTCAGACAAAGGAGATGGTTGGAGCTCATCAAAGATTATGATATGAAATTGCATTATCACCCTGGAAAGGCTAACATAGTAGCTGACGCGTTGAGCCGTAAGAGTCATGTCAACACCCTAATGGCGAGAGATTTACCAAAGGAGTTAGCCAAAAATCTTCGAGAGGTATGTTTGGAAATAGTCCCGAAGGGCTATGTAACAGCATTGGAGATTCAGTCTACGTTGATGGATAAGATCAGAGAAGCTCAAAGGACTGACCAAGAGATTACTTCTATTAAGGAGAAAATGAACAAAGGAAAAGCTAGGGGATTTCGTGAGGATGAGCACGATACCTTATGCTTTGAAGACCGTGTCTATGTACCAAATGATCCGGAGATCAGGAAGTTAATTTTACAAGAGGCCCATGATTCACCATACTCGATTCACCCAGGAAATACCAAGATGTATTTGGATTTGAAGGATATTTTCTGGTGGACCAGAATGAAGAAGGATATTGTGGAGTATGTAGCAGTTTGTGATGTATGTCAGAAAGTGAAGGAAGAGCATCAGAAGCCAGTCGGATTGCTACAACCATTGCCGATACCCGAATGGAAGTGGGATAAGCTAGGCATGGATTTTATTACAGGATTGCCCAGAACCCGTTCAGGCTATGACTCAATATGGGTTGTAGTCGACCGCTTGACAAAGGTAGCTCATTTCATTCCAGTAAAGACTACATATACCAGTGCAAAGTTGGCAAAGATATACATGACCAGGATCGTATGTCTGCATGGAGTTCCAAGGAGCATTGTATCAGATAGAGGAACCCAGTTTACCTCAAAGTTCTGGAATCAGTTGCATGAGACTTTGGGAACCAGACTAGAGTTTAGCACAGCTTTCCACCCGTAGACAGATGGACAGACCGAGAGAGTCAATCAGATTTTGGAGGATATGCTAAGAGCTTGTGCGCTAGATTATGGATCTAGTTGGGATGAGAATTTGCCATATGCAGAGTTCTCTTACAACAACAGCTATCAATCCAGTTTGATGATGGCCCCTTTCGAAGCATTGTACGGAAGGAGGTGCAGGACCCCATTATCTTGGGACGAAGTTGGAGACCGCCAGTTGTTTGGACCGGATCTGATAAAGGAGTCTGAACAGAAAGTGAAATTGATTTGCGATAGGCTGAAGGTAGCTCAATCCAGGCAGAAGAGTTATGCAGATTCTAAACGCAACGAGACAGTTTACAAAGTAGGAGATCGAGTTTATCTTCGAGTATCTCCACTTCGAGGAGTTAAGCGCTTTGGAGTTAAGGGAAAACTAGCGCCACGTTTTGTAGGCCCATACAAAGTTTTGGAGCATATGGGAGAAGTAGCCTACAAGTTGGAATTACCCGAAGGACTGTCAGGAGTT
Source organism: Triticum urartu (assembly GCF_056163025.1). Lineage (NCBI taxonomy): Eukaryota > Viridiplantae > Streptophyta > Magnoliopsida > Poales > Poaceae > Triticum > Triticum urartu. The sequence continues at coordinate 448,708,574 of NC_141876.1, forward strand.
CATGACGTGTTTCATGTATCCCAGTTGAAGAAGTGCCACACAGAGATGGCTGACATACCGTTGAGAGATACGGTACCACTGGAAGCAATTCAGTTGGACAGTGATTTGACCTATGAGGAGAAACCAGTTAAGATTCTAGAATATGCCAGTCGAGTCACCCGCAGCAAGGTTATCAAGTTTTGCAAAGTTCAGTGGAGCCACCACACAGAGGATGCAGCCACCTGGGAACGAGAGGAAGAATTGCTGAAAGACCACCCTCACCTATTTTCTAGCCAACCCGAATCTCGAGGGCGAGATTCATCTTAAGGGGGGTAGGTTTGTAACATCCCAAATTTTCAATTTGGAATGTTATATGCTAAGATCATCATTGCACATCATATTTATTGCATTTTGTTTGATCCTAGAAATTTTCGCAACTCAAGGACCCTCGGAGAGAGTTGGGGATTTCGTTATTTTAATATTTGAGTTGTCTCAAATTGTGAGAATGGGATCATTTGATTTTATTTATTTTATCTTCAATTATTTCTAATATAAAAAAATATGAGAGCGGGAATAAAATGACTTTCCCAAAATAAAGAAATATTAAGGATTTAATAAAAAAAATCAAACAAGATTTTATTTGGTTTTATTTGCTATTTTATTTGAATTTAGAAAAAATGCGTGTTTTTCAAAATTGCATTTAGGCCCCAAATAAATGTTCATCCTGTGCGGCTTGATTTTAGAAGCCGGGGACATTTTATTTCAGGATTTTTGGAGTCCGTTTAGTAGTCCTTTTGTTTTTTTTCCGAGTGTAACTATTTATAAAAAAACACAACCGACCTACGGGCCGTGTCCGACCCAGTCACGAGGCCCGTCCGGCTTTATAAGCCGGGGAGGCCCATCCAGAACCCCACCCCCCAAACCCTAGCCGCCCCAAGCCCGCGCCGCCGCCGCCTGCTGCCGCCGCCCGCCGCCGCCGCCGGAGCCGCCGCCCGAGGTTTACCTCGATCCCGCCACCGTTTTTTTAGAAAAACCGTTTGGTTTTCCGATGGTTTTGTTCGTTTTTTTTGTTTCAGTTTTTTTAAATAGATCGGTTTTCCGGTTTATTTAAATAGTGAGCGTTTGTCCATTCGTTCATTTTAACGAACGTTCGTCGTTTTTCTTTTTCTCGGATTAAATCCGCGATCTTTCTGATCGCGATTTCTGATCCGATTTTCGTTTTAGTTTAACTTTTCGCTCGTTTATCGGAATCAGGTGATTCAAGCGCCTTGAGTTTCGTCTCGAAACCCTCTTTCCGTTTAACCAACTCAAACAAGTTTTTTTCCCCTGTAAAAATTGCCTCAAATCTAGAATAGTAAACGAAGCCTGTTTCTTTTGCCGTTTGTATTTCGCTGCTTCGTTCGATTTGATTCTTTTTGCCAACCGGAGTTCTTAAGCTGAACCTTCTGGTTAGATCTCTTATTTGAGTTTTACCTGTGCATTAGTTGAGTACTTATTGTATGCTTGTTTGTTTGTGATAGAGTACCCGAAGTGCGTCGCTTGTTACTTCGAATCGCTAGGTTTCCCGGATCATCAGCAAGGCAAGTAACACTTTGATCATACCTCCTACTACCCAGTTTTATTGCATTAGATCAATCCTCACACATTGCATGATTAGGATCTAATTAAATTGTGGGTTTGGGAAGTAGTTGAGGTAGTACCTATTACCTGTTTAATTATCAAACCTTTGGGAGTTACTTCTACATTGCTTATTATGTCATGCTATGCTAGTAGACATGGATTGGGTGAGTGTATCCATGACAGATGTGAGATTCTTAATTAATGGTTTATTTAAGGTGGCAAGTTAAACACACATCTGGGTGGATTAAGGTACCTGGGTATTCCAGGATTGCCTGTTTTTCTTTATGGACCGCCACCCAGGCTCAAAGGGATCATGAGATTATTCATGCTAGAAACTTCCGTGTGCAGCCACAAGCTATTATGGGCTCTAGCATAGTTGACTAAGTCGTGCGAACTCTTACAGTGGTAGGCTAGCAGATGTAGGGGATGTAGGTGGTACGGTCTACCCATCGTAAGGTGCTAGCGCTTCTGAAAGACTATGTCTCGGTCATCCGTCTTCTCAAACACCATGTAGTGCGAGAAACCAAACGGAGGTGATCGAGTCTTGTGGGGAAAAGTGCGCAAACCTCTGTAGAGTGTATAAACTAATCATGGTTAGCCGTGTCCCCGGTTATGGACATCTTGAGTATCTAGTACCTGGATTATCGTGTGAATCTCAACATGTTACTCTAAAATTAATTTTGTTGGGTATTGTTTAATGATGATGTTTAATTGGGATTGAGAATGCTGTCAACCATTCTCAATGTTTAACAACCACCATGATAGTTAAATAAATTTATTCCTTGCAGTAGGGAAAAATTGGCTTTAAGCAAAATTGTAACCATAGAGCTTTCCACCAGCCAAATATGCATATAGAATAGCTGTTTCATTCCATTACTCTCTATGTGTTACATTGCCAGCATATTCCATGTGCTGACCCATTTCGGGCTGCAACGTTAATGTTGCAGACTTTTCAGACAACGATTAAGGAGTTTTAGGTCGTGGTTCTATAGTCAGTGATGCCGTTGGAGTTGATGGACTCACTTATCTTCCAAGCCTCCCGCTGTTATCGTTATTAGATGGCCTTAAGCCATATTTATTGTAATAAGTTCTCTCTTGAGACACTCTATGTATTAAGTGTGTGATTGCTACTCTGCTATAAATCCTTCAAGTATTGTTTGGTGTCAGCATTACTGATCCAGGGATGACACCGGAGCACAGAGATTGGACCGTTTGAGGTCTGGTCGCTACAGGATATGGCACTGGGCTGCCGTGTTTCGTGTTCCTCCATCGTACTCTAGTGGAAAACTTGAGTATACCGCAGAGTTCTTTGGTCCTCCTTAGGTTGTCGGCACATTTATACGAGCAGTCAAATCACAAGGCCCCGCCTTCCAGTAGTAATGAACCGTCAAATCACGAAGGCCCTTGCCTCTCGTGAAAAGGACCAAGCTAGACTGTGCTGCCCTCTAGCCTTTTAAAAAATGTATACATTTGTACAGTAGTAGTATCGATGGATTGCGCCATGGAGCAAAACTAACAAGATGTAATTAAAGAAAAAAGGTGGTACATATAGAGAGCGCTCGTCGCCAAATTATGCATATACTATATGACACTACCCACTATGAAGGTACTAGTAACATAGACTAGTAACTAGTCTATGCTACTCTCCACTATGACCAGCCAAAGTCGAGGCGCGGATACCAACGAGGGCCTGGTTGTGTCTATACTTGGACAACTCACCCGACTGCATGCGCACCAGGTAGACAAAGCTCATGTCGTGTTGGTGCCGTGTGCGGCCTGCACATTAACCAAAACCTCGTGCCTCCATCTTATCCTTCGCGTTTTAAACTTCTCAATCTCAAGGCCAAGGAGCAATGTGAAACCTATGATAGAGCCAATCGGATGGTTGAGAACACTACAATTTGTAGCTACATATGCGTGTGTGAGAGAGGACGAGTGCGTGCATGCGCCTCTTCTCAGAGTACAACTGTATGTGGGTGGCATCGACCTAGGGAGCAGTGATGGTGCGTGTGAGAAGTCCCGAGAGATAGGTGTAATGCGTCTGAAAAAAGACTAGTCTATGAAGGTCAAGCGTAAGATATGTATCCAACGGTGCGAGTTTTTGCACATACACAGTAATAGAAAAAGAACTAGTACCATGGCATATGCTACACCACGGCCGAGAAAACGTTCCGACGTTACGCCATTCGGCCATATATATTGTACGTATATAATGTGAAGAAACGAGTGGTAGTACTATACCAACTAAAAGATGAAATGTGCGAAATATAACGAGAAGAAACATAACATAGTTCTACTGGGGGCTCATCACAACACACCCCTCAAATAAAACTAAGCACACCTGAAATTAAACTAAGCAATTAATCCGACAGACACTGCATTACAACCACCATGAGCAACGACACTGCCACCTTACTCCGACTCCTCAAACACATCCTCGACTTCGTCCTTGCCCCTCTTCCTCTTGGCCGATACTTCTTTGCTTGAACCACACACTTGGGTCTTGCTCTTCATCCAACCCTTGTAGATATTGAAACAAAGGTAGCCATCCATTGCAGCGTAGTGGATGTGGTCTATATCTAGTACATTCCACTCCCATGCAAGATGAAACTTGAACGGAGGTTTGTTCAGTGTACCGTACAAAGGATGAACCATGGCTCCTGCCAGGGTCAGCATTGAAGGCTGATCACGGGAGGGCACTAGCCCTTTCTTCTGGAGGTCGAAGGGGTCGCCTACAATGAGGCCTATCCTACCCAGGATTTCCTTGTCGTTCCCAAAGTCTACAGTAACGAATTTGACTCGGACATCCTTGAGGAAATTCTTAAAATCCTGGCACTCAACGTCGGCATGGCATATGTGGTAGACCAAGCATAAGTCATGCACGCAAACCTAGATCATGGCGGGTTTCTTCTTCTCTGCCTCCTTTAGATTCTTCTCGCTTCCCAGGACTGTGCTGTACTCAACATCTACCCCAGCGACCCACTCATCATTTGAGTTTTCGAACATGCATTTGAAGCGAGCAAGGCATTCTTTCACTGTTGCGGAAGAATGGGTGTAGATGACGTCGAACTCATCGCCGGTGATGGTTCTAACCTTGTACTCACCGTTGATCATGCAGATTTGGGACGCCATGGATTTGGGAGGAGGGTTAGGATTAGTGGAACTGCCGTAATGTGAAAGGACGTGATGACTAGGAGCGGTTTATCGATTGTAAAAATGTCGAGTGGGGGCGTGTGCGAATGGCAGGGTAGTGGCTTGCCTGGTGGATAAATGGATTCATGCACATCACTATGGGGGCCCAATTAGATGTCATGTCTACTCGACGCCCAATTAAATGGCTTTTGATGTCATGTCAAGCGTCCGGAAAATTACATGTGATACGAAGCTTTCCATTCTCCCATGATACGGGCTTCCGTGAGCCCTTGGATCTGAGATCGAATGGTTGCATGGCGTGATTCTAGACCTATGGGTGAATATCCTATCCTGGAGGGTTATTCTGCAAATTTTCAGCAACTTAGCATGCGACCATTCGATCTCAGATCCAAGGGCTGCCAGCAGCCCATATCATGGTCGCGCCTACCACGACCGTCGCCTCGCTCGCGCGGCCGCGCCCTTGGAGATTTAAAACGGTGTGTTAGGCTATCTGATGTTGGCATGTCATACATAGTCATCACTTAGTCACTCATACAACAAGGTTAGCTATAAGGTTGGCTATAAGAGTATTTTTTGTTTACTTCTCTCTATCTCTTTCTTCGTAGTATTTATTGCATTTGCCAAGGAGTGAGCTCTTCCAATGAAATGGTGCTTAGATGAGGTGCTATGGGCATTAAATGGCTTAGCAACTCAAGTCCCCAATGCATAGGTGCTTAGTTTTTTGTTGCTAAGTTTGCTTCATCTAGGTACACGCGCTTATCACCGTTTCTTCCTGGGGTCACCGAACTAGTCTATCTCTTCTTAATTAACTTGCCACATCAGACTTTATGCCTATGTGGCAAGCTTAGCACCTGTAGGATAAAGTACAATAGTGGGCTATAAGCCTGCTTTACATGGCAGTTTTGCATATCTGGGGGAAAGAGGCAAGGAAAAAGTAGAGGAGTGGGCTCTCAAGCAAGAGCCAGCCTCTACACCTGTATGGAGGTGGTCAGGAATCGGGAGACTCAAGCTGGTTGTAGCGCCGCAGTTAAAATGGTAATGGCAAGTCAAATCATTGGGCCCCACCTGTCCAGCAGTAACTCATTGTCAAATCACAGCCCTACGTTTGCAGCAGCCTACTCCCTCATCTTCTCGCGTCTCTGTCGAACCGACTAGGCGGAACTGCCCCGCCTACCGCGCGGGAAAAGCCCTGCCCTCGACTTTTAAATAGTATAGTATACTAATTTTGTATCCATGGATTGCGCCATGGTGCAAAGCCTCAAGAAAACGGCGGTACGCATGTATGGAGTATATAGCACGCCCGTCGCGTTCGCGTCGCACCCCAGACGGTCGGTCGGTCTAGCACGCCGCTCTCCGAATGGAACATGCATCATATTGCGTTTGCACACACATGTGGGACCACAATTGAGAACCGACCATAGGCACACACCCCGGCCCCGCCAGTCGGGTGAGTTAATAGAAGTAGTACATACGTTGGTACCTAGACGATCCCTGCAAGACACAGAAGATCAGTTCGTCCATGCATGTGACCAGACTCTAGCAGACACGCCTGGATTGGCTATCGTCTACATATCGTGCAGGCTGTGTTGTACATGGCTGTAGTTCTGGTGAGAAATCTAAAAAAGGTTTCTTGTCATCTCGCAAAATTAGGTGTCATGTGCTTCGGATCACTGCGAGGGTTAAACAGCGACAACTGAGTTGGGCTAGTCATTGGGGGCACATGCACGAAGACTACTCGGCTGCCATCTAGGTCAAGTCGGCTATGTTAATTAGGACATCTATCGACGGACCCCTTTTCTACGAGTTTATCTTTAATTTGATCTTTGATCCTCGTCTAGTTTGTCCGTCGGGATTCATCTTGTCTCCTTTGGGCAGTGAGGTTGCGATTTCTTGTCATGTGGCATTTTTCGTGTTATATGTTATAATCCGGTGCTTCAGATCAAAATGACAACAACTACGCCTCCGGGGCACGTGCATGAAGACTTCTTGGCAGTCATTGCCGAGGTCAAGCCGGCTCCGGCCGGTAGACAAAAGGAAACTAGTACTCCACTATATAGGCAGGAGCCTCCGCGTTTGCTTGCTAGTGTTGCTCTCTTCACACTGTCTCGTCCTCTCCAGATCTAAACACGACAGTGGTGGCCACACACTCTCTCTCTACTCACCGTTGGTCACAGATCCAGCCGGATCCTCTCCGCCAGGGAAGGTGAGAAGGTGCAACGTTCACGCAATCGTCCTTGACGATGGCTCTTACCCACTGCCGGTGCGTCCTAATCAGCGTGCCTTGCTGTTCTCTCCCAAGCATCGCTGGCGAGGGAGGGCCTCCCACCCCTTCTTCCTCGCTGCCATAGTGTGGGCAGATTTGGCCTCCCGCCGCCCACCTAGCGACATCCCGGCGACCCTCAGGTATAACTTCCTTCGAAACCGGCCTTGCTCTACTTCCCGAGCTCCTGACGTCGCTGCATTTGTATCTTTTACTATTTCTCAGCCCCCTCGTGTAGATAGGATCGATCGGCTGTTCGAAAACCACTTTTTTTTTACTGCTAAGAGGTAAAACTAGTTCATGCACTCGAATCTAGCAGTACTTGGTTCAAACAAGGAAGAAAGGGGGTGGGGTGGGGGAAGATTTGTTACCTGAATCTCGGACTTGGCCGAAAGAGGAAATAATGGGGGCGAAAAGTAGCAGAGACTGGCTATCCAACTGGTCTCTAGGTCTAATAGGGAAATAAAGCCAATGCAATACAAACTCAATATAAACCCGATCTATTGGTTGAAAAAGGAAAGAAAGTGGGACTAGGGGAAAAGTCAACAGAGTAAGTCCAGCACTAGATTTGCTAGCCTCACACAGTATAAGGTGGCTATATACCGAACAAAAATGGGACCACCCCAGATATCCTCTTCTGATGTTTGTTGCCCCAAGCCGCTCTTATGTAATGCCACTGGTAAAATGTAGCAGTCGCACTGTTAAAAGTAAGGACATGTTAAACCAATGCTGTTTTCAATGTAATGCCTCCAGTAATATGAATCAATGGCACTTTTCTTCATGTCCTGCTAAATTTCCCATTAAGATAAGTTGCTTCTTTTCGTTAGAGATGCAACTGTCCTGGTCCACCTACTCTCTAGGAGCTTCACGACCAACCTTGATGTTGCTCAATTTTATTGTAACTAATGAAGAAGCTCGGTGGGTTTCGTTTTCTGATGGAAATGGAACCGGGGCTGGATCCCTTTTCTTAAAAAAAAGAAGAAGCTGCTAGCTCATGGGACATTGCTTCATTTTAGGTGAACTGCACCAAAAGGTCCCATGAATTGAATCATCCATGTTGGTGACTAGTGTCATCCCTTCTACGATGGCATCGACTGCAGATATGGTTGCCATCACGAGGTATGTTCCCTTTTGGTCTAACCATTTGCCAAAGATCATGCATGTTGATCTTGCTCCTGTGCTACTATTTTGGCACTGCCATGATAAAGCAGTAATGTTATTATTTTGCACCTTAATCTAGTGGCACTATTAATTTGAGGCAATGTTTTGGCACCGCTAGTGCCACTGTTTTTTTATATATCAAAGGAGGGGGTTCCCTCCGATTTCATTAAAGAAACCCAACCATAGAGAACCATTATCCGACAACATCTCAGTGTAAACGGGCAGTTATGCAACTACTACTAGAACGGACTGAGTACTAGCAGGAGCCAAGTTCGCCACATAAGCTAGGCGGGTAGGGGGACACAACACCAGCTCAACCAAGTTTGGATTACAACCCAAATGCTACCACAGAAACATCAGGGGGAAGATAGGGACTGAAAGAGCCAGCTTCAGCATCCCAGTCTGAGCACCCCTAGCCTTCATCCTTGCGACGCACGGTACACCTCGTTTGCCACCTGCTCGACCCTAGTGTTATTGATAAAATGAAGTAATAATACAGTTAAAATAGAGCGAGTGTCCTCTCTATCATTTCATTTCCAATGTAGATAAAGAAAGTGCTTCTCTTTATTAATGTATGTTTCATCAACTAGTCCCATTGTTAATGTTTAAGCCTTTCTGCAAACTGGGGTGCTTAATTTTAGTTGATCTGCACAAAAATAGAGATTTGAATGTCTCAAGGCCCCTCCTTGTACTACCGCTGTACACTGATGTTCATCACTGGCAGAAGGTGTATCGGGGAGACTTGGGTCGATTTCCAGTATGATGTAATATTTTATTTTGTTTATTAGTGTATGTTTCATCAACTAGTGCCACTATAATGTAATCACGCCTTTTCATTATCTATGCAAACAGGGTTATTCAGCTGCATTTTGGTGGAACTGCACAAATGTACGAATGGAACCGGCATATATGCAGAGTGCCAGGTGCCAAGTAAAAATTACCAACACCCACCCTGCTCCATCTAAGCATTGGCATCCACCACCATCAGTGGGATGTGTGGGGCTCACTGTGGACGGATCTTTCTCGGCAGCAAACCCTCTAACCAAATACTAGTAGCTCAGACTTCAAAAAATACTAGTAGCTTATATTGGCAGTTTTCTAGGGGTGTACTCTTTTCTGAAAGAAGCACCAATCTATTTTTGTTTATTTGTACACAGTGTCACAACTTTGACCCAAAGGTCCAGAGCTATTTTAGGGTGATTGGCATAGTACTCGGAGACTGATTGTAAGCATGATTTTTATTAGTTGTCACACTGATTGTAAGCATGAGCAGATGGAAGATTAGGTTAGTGCGAAGCTTACCTTAAACCCTACCGACATCGTTGAAACGAGGCGAGCGTCGAGGGAACTGTGGAAAACGGCGGGGAAGCGACGTCGCGCCATCCGGTCTCCTCTTGCGGTGGGAAAACGAATACTCATGTGGCTCCGGCTGGCTCTGCACCCTCACGAACGGCACACCATACTCGATCTATTCGTTATCCTCTGTGTGCTCAACCTTCGACCTGTACGCCCACCACCTCCACCTGACTTTCGCCTCGGGCGAATCTGTCTGCTCCATCGCCCAGAGGAGATACTCGATGAACTCGAAGGACTGCGGCGTGACTGCCGCCGAGGAGTACATCGCCGTCGTCTCGCTCTTTCACATACATTGCCACATGGCCTTCACCGTCCTCGAAATCTCCCACTCATTGTCAAACCAAGTAAGGATCTCCTTCAACCTGGCTAACTTTGCCTGGTCGCTGCCGGCGATCTGCCTGATTCGCTACATCCCCTCCATAGATGTCCTTCTGAGTGGTCCGGTACTAGCTTTGGAAGATGGGAGGAGAGACGGTGGTCTTGCAATAGAGAAGAGGGAGAGGCGAGACAGTGGTTTTGGAATGGAGATGATGGAGAGTAGAGGGGGTGGTTTTGAAATGGAGAAGAGGGAGAGGCGAGGATGTGGTTTTGGAATATAGATGATGGAGAGGAGAGGTTCCCCTGCCTTTCAGTCACTGACGTGTGATTCTTAGAGAAGAAACTGCAAGTTTCAGTTTCGGATAAGAAACTGAAAGTTCAATTTCAGATAAGAAACTGCAACTTTCATAGGTAGAGCATTTATATTAACACGACCTTTTCAAACAGTGTTAACATCATGCTGGAAGTTTTATTCATGGTCGAAACTGGAACTACCAGCCAGTTAACATCATGCTGATCAACATTCATGCATAGCACATCTTCATATGATGCACAGTCAAAAAGATATGCTATTTTCAAGATGCCCACACAATGTCGAGTGTGCGAAAAACAGAGAAAACGAGGGACGAAGTTTTGGCAAGTGTTGGACGTGGTGTGCGTAGATGACAATTGGGACCCACATGTCAATAAAGGCAGAGGAAAAAAATTTGGAGATATTTTCTCTGCACATGAGGAATCGAACCCGGACGGAACAACTGTCGGGTAGTGTCACTCGGCCACTAGGCTAGTTCAGTTTTTTCGTTACTAATAAGGCACTTCCTCAGGTGGTCGAATCTTCTCCTGCGCCTTTGTGCGCTCGCCGCGACGCCGTTGTCTGCCGTTGTGAACATGCTGAACAAACGAGAGAAATATGGAGAGGACTGTACGTGGAGAGGCGGACAGTCGGGAACCACCAGGTCTATGGCCGTACGCAAGCAAGTGCCTCATCGAAAAAATACTTCCTCCTAATGCTATACTGACGTTGGGGCCCATGGGTTTGTCAACATAGTTACATTTTTTAGGTGCTTCAACGTAGTTACTATAGGAGATAAATTCACAACGAAGTCGGGGATCTGGCAGGTATCATTTATTATCACTGGGGCAGCAAGTATCAGCTGGGTTTTGGGCTGCCACGTCTAGGCTTTCTTTTATAACATGCGCAGCCCACGACCTCGGATGGGAGGTCCATAGGCCTGTTTGTATTTTCTTGAGGGCCGTGATGTATCGACCAGCCTATGGACCTCCCATCCGAGGTTTTATTTTTCCTGAAACATCGGCAGCCCAATTTATGTTTTTTTTGAAGAAAACGCAGAGGTCTGTTCTATTTTTCTATATAAGAATAGGAACGCCTGGTCCAACTTATGTTTCCCTTCTAACTATATTATATATATTTAAATTATTTTATATGTTATTATATATTATTGTTATTGTCATCACATATTTAACAGATACTTACATATGTAAGAAAACAATATTCCACATCTTATTAACTTATAAAAATAATTTCTTAACAATAAAATCCTAGATTTTTTGGCAACAAAATCCTAGTGATTGTGTACAAAAGCTTGGTAAGATTTAAGGACCAATGTAATAATAAATCATTTATTATTTAAATATATATATATATATAACAAAATGCTCAGCCCCTGTTTATTTTTTGATAACATTGCTGCGCCCACCCCAACATAATAATTATAATAAGCCCAGCAAAATCGTGTATTTTGAGAAAGTGCAAATGGCCTCTAATTTTTTAGGAAAAACAAAAAATGGGCCGCATGGACGCTACATTATTTGTTCACCCAACCCAGCTAATGGACTGTAATTCAAAAAAAAGAGATCAAATGGACTGTAAATTCTACCCCGCAAAAAAAGACTGTAAATTCTGGAAAAAATGGGTTGAATACGTGCCACATTTTTGGAGGCTGAAATGTGGGCCAATAGGTCCAAGCTAATGCAAGTCGTTGTCAACTTAGTCAACAAATGATTCTGACATCGTTAGCCGTTGGATTTACATCCAATGACCGGCATCCATCTTCAATCTCTCGTCTTCTTCCTCCAGCGCCGTCGGGACCACCTGCTCCCGCCTCCACCCTTCCACACCTCCTGTTTGTCTCCATCGACTACCGAACCACACCGCACCAGAACCAGTTAACCCTCGTACACCTCTCCGTCTGCGACTCTACTCCTGCGTCTTCCCATCTCCGGCTCGTTGCTGTCCGGGGCCTCGCCGTCATCCACCACCTTGGATGCGCTCGGTGTGGAGTGGTCAACATGGTCAATGAACGACCATCGGAAGTAGACTGTGCGTGGAGAGGCTGACAGCTGGGTCCACGGCAGCACGCAAGGAAATGCCTCCTTATTACACACAAAATAATGATTCCTCCACCTGACAGCTGGGACCCACCGGAAGGGCCTCTGTATTTCGCGAAAAACATTCCCACCGCTGACAGGTCGGACCCACTAGCTATATCTTCGCACGCAAGGAAGTGCCTCCTTATTACGCACAAAAAATGAATACCCCCTGCTAGCTGGGACCCACAATAGTGGGAGGCTGACTTGTGGGCCAACTAAGTTGACGGGGATAGAGGGCTTTGTCAACTTAGTCAATATGAACGATTCTAGCTCAAGTGACCGCACGATGTCCATCCAACGGCTGTAGTGCTTCTTCAACCTCTGGTCTTCTTGCTCCAGCCGCCCAAAGCAGTGCCGATCGTGCCTCAAGCTCCTGCCTCCCGTGACCGGCTGCGATGCCGCGGAGGCCTCACCGCCCCCTACTACTCCCACCGCTGGCCAGGCCATCCCTCTACTGACCCACACCCCCTATTATTCTACGGCGACGGCAGCCTCACACCGCAGCGAACCAGCGAACCCTCATACTCCTCTACACGTGGGCATCCATTGCTGTGTCTTCCCCGGCTCCACGTCATCCCCTTCCTAGGTCTCGCCTTCGTCCACCGCCCTGGTGCTCTCGGCGCGGCGTGGTCAACATGGTCAAGGAACGACTTCCATCGGAAGAGTACTATACGTGGAGAGGCTGACAGCTGGGTCCACGGCAGCCGCAAGGAAGTGCCTCCTTATTACGCGGAAAATAATTGTTCCTCCACCTGACAGCAGGGACCCACCGGATGGGCCACCGTATTTGGTGAAAAAAATGTTTCCCCCCTGACTGCTGGGACCCACCGGACGGGCCACCGTATTTCATGAAAAAAAACATTCCCCCCGCTGTCAGCTCGGACCCACCGGAAGTGCCTCCTTATTACGCACAAAAAAATGAATACTCCCCCTGCTAGTTGGGACCCACCTTGGTGGGTGGCTGACTTGTGGGCCTACTAAGTTGACGGGGACGGAGTGCTTTGTCAACTTAGTCAATATGAACGATTCTAGCTTGAGTGACCGTACGATGTCCATCCAACGGTCGTAGTGCTTCTTCAACCTCTGGTCTTCTTGCTCTAGCCGCCCAAAGTAGCGCCGGTCGTGCTGCATGCTCCTGCCTCCCGTGGCCGGCTGTGCTACCGCGGAGGCCTCACCGCCCCCTACTATTCCTACCGCTGGCCAGGCCCTACGGCGACGGCAGCCTCACACCGCAGCCGAACCAGTGGACCCTCGTACTCCTCTCCGCGCGGGCTTCCACTGTCGCGTTTTCCCCGACTCCGCCTCGTCCCCTTCCTAGGCCTCGCCGTCGTCCACCGCCCTGGTGCTCTCGGCGCGGCGTGGTCAACGTGGTCAAGGAACGGCTTCCATCAGACCTGGACTGTACGTGGAGAGGCTGACAGCTGGGTCCACGGCCGCAGCAAGGAAGTGCCTCCTTGTTACGCGCAAAATAATTATTCCTCCACCTGATAGCGGGGACGCACCGGACGGGCCACCGTATTTCACGAAAAATGTTTCCCCCTGACTGCTGGGACCCACCAACTACATCTTCGCACGTAAGGAAGTGCGTCCGGGCAAAAAAACGATTCGCCCCCTGACTGTTGGGACCCACCAGCTACATCTTCGCACGCAAGTAAGTGCCTGACAGTCGGAACTCACCTGGTCGAAGCGTATGTAGCGTTGTCATTCTGGTCGCGAACGTGTACGTACATAGTGGTCGATGTAGAGGCGCACACGTGTCGTAGCAGAGGCGCGCATGTAGCATGTACATGTACGTACAGCGGCCAGGGTGCAAGAAAGTAAATACGGCCACGTATGTACATACGGGCGGGGTCTCGAACGCCTACTCGCGCGTACGTACGGCCATGGCTCATGTACATGGCTGGGTCGGAATGGAGAAATAGTGTCGTCATCGTGTTCATGGGGAGCCAACCAGCTGGGTAGGAACGAAATGCGTCGGCGTGTTCATTGGGAGGGCTTGGACGGAACAGCCGATGGAAATGAGGCCTGGCGTACTGCAGAACGGAGGAAACGTCCTTGTGTTCGACCGGCTAAGGTCGAAACAGGATCCTGTTCATCGGGAGGGGTCTGGCGTACTGCAAAACGGAGGAAACGAACCTCCTACGGTCGAAACGGGGGTCCTGTTGATCAGGAGGGGTGTGGCATACCGCAAAACGGAGGAAACGGACTTGTGTTGGAGCGCTACGGTCGAAACGGGGGTCATGTTCATCGCGAGGGGTGTGGCGTACCGCAAAACGGGACTCCACGAGATATTGTTCATCTCCACCGTCGACCCCCTCCAGCCTCCACGGGCTACTGTTCATCCACCGTCGACCTCCTCCGGCCTCCACTTGCGACTGTTCATCCACGGGCTCCTGTTCATCTAGCCTCCACCGTGCGCTACTCCACCGGCTACTGTTCAACCAGCCCTCTCCACGGGCTCCTGTTCAACCACCCCTCCACGGGCTACTATTCATCCAGCCCTCCACCATCTACTGTTCATCCTGCCCTCCACGGGGTGGTCCTGTTCATCTAGCCCTCCACGGGGTCCTGTTCATCTAGCCCCAACCGGCTCGATCGATCAGGTCATGTTCGTCCAGAGGCAACACCATAGGGTCCTATTCATCCACCCCCACCGGGAACTGTTCATCCAAACCCCCCCCCCAGCAACGCTCACTGTTCATCCAGAGGCAGCATCGATCGGCTTCAGTTAGCAGGAGTAGCGAAGGAATCGCTCGATCGGGTTCACTTAACAGCCATCGATCGATCGCTCGGGTTCAGTAACGCGTAGCCTGCAATGTAATCGCTCGGGTTCAGTTAGAGCCCAACGCCTCACTCCGGCTCAGTTAGAGCCCAACGCCTCGCACCCACAGGCGTGCGTGTACGAGAGAAACGCGCATTACTCGGCCCCGACACCCACCGTAACCGGGAACAACCCGATATTTTCCGCGCCCTTGCTTCTACCACGGTTTTTTCCGTCATGGATGGCCCAAAGAATGTCATGCGGCTGTGTCTCCGGCCCGCCTGGGATGAAAAGCCCATTTTCTGTCATGGTTTTTTGTCATAAAATAGGACCCCACCACATCTATGATGATACCATGTTTTGTCACAATTATTGTCATAGAAGTGTCATAAGTATGGCAGAAAAAAAATTCATTCGGCCCAAAATGTCACGGGTGTGTCTTTTTTTGTAGTGGTACCTGGGGGCTATCTCGAGAACGTGGCATAGAGGCATCTCTCAAGTTGAAATTCAAGAGGTCATCAAGAGCAAGGTAAGGAGGGGCAATAAGAAGCTTCAATCGAGGAGGCAATCGTTACTTGCCTAAATTAGAGGGTGAATGGGGTTCAGAGTAATTGGAATAAGTATGACGTCTGATACCAGAATAGATCACTAGGAAGGTGGCTCGTGATTTACATACAAAGCCAAGTGCGAGGAACAATTTTAGAAAGAGAAAAAGATGTACATGAGTCAGGTGTTGATCCTGTGGAACTGTGGGTCATGGGCCCACCATGTGGGTTAAGAGCAGGAAGGTGCCAATCATTTTGCACGGTCATGATAGCAAGGCAGGTCAGAGGATATATAGCATGTCAAATATTGGCAACAACATTGGTACCAAGGGCGAGGGATGAAGAGAACCATTTTCCTGCTCGTTTAACGAGGCGGGCCAATAGGCAAGGTTCTCGTCCATCAGTGGCTACCGGAATGTCATCTACAATAGTAACACGGTCTTATTGACAGAGTACTACACCAAGGTGTTTACATAAGCAATGAATTATTACTGCTTAGATCATATAGATCACAAGAAAGATAAAACAAAATAATGGAAAGGAAAAGGTGATCATTAGATTAAACAGAACAATGGAAAGGAAAATGTGTTTAAACACATATTTCAAGGGTATACCCTTCCCAAGGACAGGCAGAGCATGATAACCATGACAGGATATTAAGTAGACAACCTGTTAGGGGAGGGGAGAGAAATTTCATGACATTACCCATACAACGGTGTTAGGATAATGATAAAGAAAATTTAGCATTATGCTTCAAATGTTCTTATTGAAAAATCGGAGTACCACCGACATGCTTCGAGATAGCATTGAAATGGTCATTGGGTAAAGATCAGACTTTGGATTCACAAAGGATCCATCAAGAACAACTTATAGAATAAGCCTTACAATTTCCTCATGGAAGAATGGCTAACCTTGTAAAAGAATACTATAGCAATAGGTCCTCCGACCAGGTGTGCTAGGCATGATATCACCTTACTAGGTTATATAAAGACCAATGCTATGACTCTTGGAAAATGTTCCAACCATCATATTTGACCAAGTTTCAAATCTGATTGGTGTCAGCATACCTCAGACTCAGGACGCCTGAGAAGAAAAGGTGCGACACAAATTGACGGAAAGTCGTCGTAAGATTCTCGAGAAATGAACTATGGAAACGAGTTCCGAATTAAGAGTTCATCATTAAACCAAGGAGAGGATGAGGAGGTGGCTGATGGACTTAGCGCCAATTCATAGAGATTAACAAAAGATGGATTTCCACAATTATGTGAACAAGGAGATAACATTTGTCAGATCAAATGGTATAATGATGTATGCTCGAGGAAAACATACACAATTAAACATTGGTTGAAAAGTGCACCCGAAATATGGGTTGGATTGCACGACCAACGTCAGAATAGCGTTTTAGCAACCAACACGCTAAATTGGAATTATTGTCCATTAATTCTGAAGCAATAGGGTTGCTAGAGATAATAAATTCGCATAACAGAGTTCACTCAACACGGGGACCAAGAAAAGAATGGTGGTGGCGAGAAGCATCACTGTATCAAGAATTCTTAAGAGGTGGTGAAATTCTCAGAACATCCTTGACATAAAAGATGGTAATACTCCAAGGTAAACATAACATACACTGGATAGCAAGGAACTCAAGGTACAACACAAACCATGAACCAGTTTTGTGTTGGGGAGTTGCAAGAATGTTGTCGACGTTAACGCAATCATCGAGGGGGCAAGGATGATATTTCTCATCATGAATTCGATTGATATCCTGGAAACGCTTAGAATGTTGATGATGATCATGACACATTTGTCGACGGGTTTCACGAAGAAGAAATCAAACAGCGACTGCATCCAACAAAAGGACTGATGCAGCAAAAGATTATTGGATCCACGGATACGACGCCAACTCCGAATCAAGCTTGATGTTCGAGGTGAAACGATAAGACAAGGAAGATCGATGTAAGCTCAACTCATCGTCAAAAGTTGTGCTCCGGGATTAAGAACCAGGTAGCACAGATAAAATCAGCACGATAATGATATAGCCGATCAGGCTAGGAATGACTTGAAGGGTTATTAAACTCGTAAGAAATGACAATTACTTAAGAGTTATTGAATCATAGTGCAGACTCGATTCACTATTCGGTGTTCTCGGTTGACGACAACCCAGAACGCAGGAAAATTGGATTCAGTGACAAATAATAGTTGATGAAGATCCCATAAAAAGTTATGAAGTTTCATGATATTCTCGAAATACTAGGGTGTAATACTCGATCGTAGATCAAAGTAAAGGTTTGACGGGTGTATTGATCCACAGAAGACAAGTGCTTAAACTTGCTCGAGAAATGGCATCAAAGAAGAACATATGGTCGGAACCACGATTGCAAAGGATCAATTGACCGATACCAAAGGATATTATATCAAGGAAATAGTTATTATTACAAGAAGCTTCCATGATAGGATCTACATCGTGTCCATGGGCATGAACACAAAGGTTCAAGGTCGACTCCCACTTCCTCAATGCATAACCTTCCATTCACCTCTCTTATTTCGTAAATGAAATTAGTTGTTGAAAGTTTTTACCTGGTGCAATACCAGATAAGTATGACCCGTGAAATCTTTCAGGTTCACCCGGATTAGGGAAGGCCTAGGTTCAACCCATCAGGGCATCTTAGGAACATATACCACAAACTTTGAGTAAATAACACAAGCTCAAGTAGAGCATGCTTGAGAAAGCAGAGGATACAATTTACCAAAGGCATTATGTATCCAAGGAAAGGCTCACAAGCTTATTGAATATGAAGGACATTGTCAGATAAATTCCGAAAAAGGGTCTGGTCGTCCACAAGGGATCTGATGTGAGCATCGGTACTCAACCGGAGGAAGAAAGAATGCAAGGAGATCAGATTATGGAAACAACTGACTAACTCAAAGCTCAAATGCATAGGAATTATGATTTCCAAAGTAGGGGACCAAAAGCAAACACTCTCATAAGAATGGGTAGGTTGAATAGACTTAGGGGTACAATCGACGACAATTTAATTGGTCGAGATCCAGCTAATGTTAAGAGTGATGTCTGATCCGGAAGGATGAATTCTTGGATCTGATTGAGGATTGCGAGCATTCGCAACATATTGAATCAACGGAATCAAAAATGATAGTGACAAAGGATGCCAATAAGATTCATATACTTATGGGAATAACCATAATGCGCACAAGCAAGAATTTCAAGAACAACACGCTGTTGAGGATTTTCAAAAGATCAAATAGTATTTTGAAGGCTTTGGTGAAACACATGAACAACTGGGGAGAAACAGATCCTCGGTGTGTGTGTGAGGATTAATTTGTAGGTGTATTCA
Organism: Triticum urartu; assembly: GCF_056163025.1. Taxonomy (NCBI): domain Eukaryota; kingdom Viridiplantae; phylum Streptophyta; class Magnoliopsida; order Poales; family Poaceae; genus Triticum; species Triticum urartu. Next base: position 448,727,471 of record NC_141876.1, read on the forward strand.
GATGACAATGAATTTCAAGGCAGTAGGCACAAAGTATTCTCGAGATATTGGAAAATATTCCGTGGTATCTAGTAATAACAAGAGCAACTTGGAATGAAGGTATGGACGTCAAATGTAGGTAGTTATCCATAAGGATACATCGGTGGTAGGGAATTGTAAAAGCGATCGCACATAGTCTCGAGAGAACATCGTAGAGTATCCTCGAAATCTTCTGGTGCAGCAAACAATCATCGATAATAAGGTGCTCTCCGGGTCAAAGTGATCACGAGATCCTAATGTTAGATTTAGTAAAATACATTTAACCCGAATAGAAGGGAGAGCGGAGTCCCAGAGTATAGACGAGGAATAAAAGATCCTAATACCACCCAATGGTGACGTGGGCCCATGGGCCGCACAGCCATGTTAGTAAAACAATTTTCATTGACTAGACTCAACTTCGGCCAAGGAGTGTGGAAGGGGGATTCCTACAGGCAGTCGGCTCTGATACCAACTTGTGACGCCCCCGATTCAATCGTACACTAATCATACATGCAAACATGTACGATCAAGATCAGGGACTCAGGGGAAGATATCACAACACAACTCTACAAATAAAATAAGTCATACAAGCATCATATTACAGGCCAGGGGCCTCGAGGTTCGAATACAAGAGCTCAATCATAGATGAGTCAGCGGAGGCAACAATACCTGAGTATAGACATAAGTAAACAAGTTGCCATAAGATGGCTAGCACAAACTAGGATACATATCGAAAGAGGCGCAGGCCTCCTGCCTGGGATCCTCCTAAACTACTCATGGTCGTCATCAGCGGCCTGCACGTAGTAGTAGGCACCTCCAGTGTAGTAGGAATCATTGTCGACGATGGTGTCTAGCTCGTGGAGTCCAACGTCTGTTCGCAACAACCGGGTATATAAAGGGGAAAGGGGGGGACCAAAGCAACTGTGAGTACTCATCCAAAGTACTCGCAACCAAGGAGCTACACTACATATGCATTGGTATCAATGAAAGGGGTAGTATATGTGGACTGAACTGCAGAATGGCAGAATAAGAGGAGGATAGCTAGTCCTATTGAAGACTACGCTTCTGGCAGCCTCCATCTTGAAGCATATAGAAAATAGTAGATGGTAAGTTCACCAAGTATCATCGCATAGCATGATCCTACCCGGCGATCCTCCCCTTGTCGCCCTATGAGAGAGCGATCACCAGGTCGTATCTGGCACTTAGAAGGGTGTATTTTATTAAGTATCCGGTTCTAGTTTTCATAAGGTCAAGGTACAACTCCGGGTCGTCCTTTTACCGAGGGACACGGCTATTCAAATAGATAAACTTCCCTACAGGGGTGCACCACATTTCCCAACATGCTCGATCCCCTTTGTCCGGACACACTTTCCTGGGTCATGCCCGGCCTCGGAAGATCAACACGTCGCAGCCCCACCTAGGCACAACAGAGAGGTCAGGACGACGGTCTAAATCCTATGGTGCAGGGGTCTGGGCCCATCGCCCATTGCACACCTGCATGTTGCGTGGGCGGCCAGAAGCAGACCTAGCCTCCCTAATACAAGAGCAGGCGTTCCAGTCCAATCCGGCGCACGCCGCTTAGTCGTTGACGTCAAGAAGGCTTCGGCTGATACCACAACATCGAGTGCCCACAACTGTTCCCACATAGTTTATTAGTGCGTATAGGCCAATGGCCAGACTCAGATCAAATACCCAGATCTCGTTAAGCGTGTTAATTGAATTAACCGCGGACACCGATCGACCAGGGTCAGGCCCACCTCTCTCCTAGGTGGTCTCAACCTACCCTGTCGCTCCGCCACAAAGGTCCACTCAAAGGGTCGTCAGGACAAACGTCCTTTCGGTCCCAATCCGTGAATCACTCATGGGTACTCTACGAGTCGACCTGTCTTTAGTCATCACATGAGTCTTGTATAAGATATATAATATATATATATACCCGTGATCACCTCCCTAGTGATCATGGCCCGATAGTATAGCATGGCAGACGGACAAAAATGTAGGGTCACTGATGATAAACTAGCATCCTATACTAAGCATTTAGGATTGTAGGTAAGGTATCAACAACTATAGCAACAATGATAGGCTATGCAATAGAATATGATTAACCAAAAGCAATAACATGCTACACTACTCTAATGCAAGAAGTAGAGAGAAGAATAGGCGATATCTGGTGATAAGGGGGGGGGCTTGCCTGGTTGCTCTGGCAAGTAGGGATCGTCAACAACATAGTCGACCGGGGCACCAGCAGCGGCGTCAGCCTCATAGTCTACTGGAGAGAAGAGGGATAAGAAACAATGAATAAAATGCAAATAGATGCATATCGATGCATGACATGACAAGTAACGGTGCTAGGTGTGCCCTAACGCAGTAGGAGGTGATACCGGCGAAGGGGAAAAACATCCGAGAAAGTATCCCCGGTGTTTTGCGCTTTCGGACAGATGAATCAGAGGGGAAAAGTTGCATGTTCGCTGTGCAAGGGATGTGTGGCAGATGAACCGGTTGCGTATTCGGATTCGTCTCGTCGTTTTAAGCAACTTTCATGTAGAAAAAAAATTCATCTCAACTATGGTTTATTTTCTATGATTTTCTAAAGTTTTAATCATTTTTCAGGATTTACTGAAATTTGGCTAAGTCTGAGAATTTGACAGTTTTAAACATCACTTGGCTGTTTTCTGGAGGCTATAGCTATTGTTCTGTACATGCAATGGGTTAGTGTCTTATATCAACATTGAGCATCTTTATGTGAACTACATGTTAGTATCACTTTCATCCATATTAGAGTTCATTTGCTTGATCATCAATAGCTCTAAAGTAGCAATGAAAATAAAGTTGTTTTCGGTTTTTCTGTTAACAGAACATTCAACTTTGTGGTTTTCATAGGATTTAATCTATGCATCGAAAGGGTTTGGTCCAGTGAGATAAAATGGAGTTTGTGAAGTATACTTTCTACTCATATTTTCTTTAGCCCTGTTAGTAGTTGTATAGTCGCAGTTTAGGGGTAGTCGAGGGGGTTACTCGATGTAGAAATTAAAAAGCTAGCTAGTGTTGCTACAGTACTAGCAGTAGTATAGGCAGAGCAACGCTGGCAAGGAAAGAAGCAGAAGAAGTGCGGCAGCAAGCAGAGTGCGGGGAGCAGCGAGCAGCGCCCGGCGCGGCATCACGCCCTTGGACGGCGCCGGCTAGCATCGGCGGCCACGACCGGGCGGCTCCAGCGCGGGCGGCAGCGGCGTAGTGGCAGCAGCGTAGGGCAATGGCAGCAGGCGACCGCAGGCTGCAGCAGTGCAGGAGGTGAGCATCAGGGAGCGGCGAGCGTGGGGCTGTGCAGGCGTTGCCGGAGCACGCGGACGCGCGCTGCCGAGCAGGGCAGTGGCGGCGGTAGCGATACGGGCAGGAGAGCGAGTGCGTGTTGTGTAGGGCGTGGCCGCAGTGGAAGGCCGGGGCGCGAGGAGCACGAGCAGAGGCAGGGCAAGCGCGAGCTTGACAGGAGCTCGTGCGCGGTGCGGCGGTCTACGGCTGCGGCGGGAAGAGGCTAGGGGCACGGGGATCGAAGCAAATGGGACAAGGGGGAGCATGTTCTCACTGTGGTTCGGTAGGGGAGGGCAACAGGCTCGGGGAGGATCGACGGCGTCAGTGTTCGCCGGAGAAGAAGCCGCGGCCGAGGACGAAGAAGGGCCTGATTCCTTCGTTGTAGATTGCCCCGGCTTCAACCAATGGTCGAGGAGGAAGAAGCGATGGCCGGCGCACCTCTCAGACAAGGTTCCCGGGCGCAGGGGCACCGGTGGCTACGGGATCGAGCGGCGCACGGCGGCGGCTGCGTTCGGGAGAGAGAGGGGAGCGAGGGGTGGAGTGATTGAGCGGGATAAATAGCTAGGGTTCGTCAAGGGGGGTCGAGGAGGACTTGTAGGTCGAGTAGGACGCCGGGAGGGGTCGGATGGCCGCCACGCAAGTGGCCACAGCCGACGGATGGCCTCCACGGCCATCCCAGCCTCCTGTAGCAAGAAGAAGAGGGCATGTGGAGGTGGCTGGGCTGATTTTTACTAAATGGGCCATAGTGTCAGTAGATTAGGTCATCTCCTTCCTCTCTATTTTCTCTTTTCTTTACATTTCTACAATTGTTTTCTATTTACTTGCTATAGCAAATGAATTTAGTTGAGCTTGAAATTTGGCACAAAATTCAAGCGCAATATCTTGGAGCGGCACATAAAGTTTTCAGTCATTTGGAAACTCATAATTATTTGTTTATTTTGAAATGGTTGCGTTTGTTGGAGTTGGACCACTATATATTTTTCTAGAGATTAATCAGAGAGCCAAATGATGTTGGATTCAACAAGACAAATGATCAGGGGAAATTATACTAAAATTCGAACATTTTAGTTTTATACTTCGAAGAAACAATAATTCGACTTATTATCTGAATTTTGAATTTGACTTCGCTTTTCACCAAGTGGCAAATTGGCTTAATAAAATATGATGACATGGCATAGTAGGGTGAGTTTACTGTCACTTAATTATCCGGCTATTACAGGCGGGAGGAGAGGAGGCCGGCCATAGGGGGGCGCGCGCCATAGGGGATTCCAACTAGGATTCCCAATCCTAGTTGGAGTCCCCTTCCTTTCGAAGAGAGGGAGAGAGGGAAGGAGTAGGAAGGGAGAAGGAAAGAGGGGGGGCGCCGCCCCCTCCCTAGTCCAATTCAGACCGGCCATGGGGGCGGCCTCCCTTGCGGCCCGCCTCTCTTTTCCACTAAGGCCCATTAACTTCCCGGGGGCGGGTTCCGGTAACCCCCAGTACTCCAAAACTTATCCGAAACTTCCTGAAACCATTTCGTGTCCCAATGCTACCTTCTAATATATGAATCTTTACGTCTCGGCCATTTTGAGACTCCTCATCATGTCCGTGATCTCATCCAGGACTCCGAACAAACTTCGGTCATCAAATCACATAACTCATAATATAAATCGTCATCGAACATTAAGCGGGCGGACCCTATGGATTTGAGAACTATGTAGACATGACCGAGACACATCTCTAGTCAATAACCAATAGAGGAACCTGGATGCTCATATTGGCTCCTACATATTCTACGAAGATCTTTATCGGTCAAACTGCATAACAACATACGTTGTTCCCTTTGTCATCGGTATGTTACTTGCCCGAGATTCAATCGTCAGTATCATCATACCTAGTTCAATCTCGTTACCTGCAAGTCTCTTTACTCATTTCATAATGCATCATCTCGTAACTAACTCATTAATCACATTGCTAGCAAGGCTCATAGTGATGTGCATTACCGAGAGGGCCCAGAGATACCTCTCCGATACACTGAGTGACAAGTCCTAATCTCGATCTATGCCAACTCAAAAAACACCATCGGAGACACCTGTAGAGCATCTTTATAATCACACAGTTACGTTGTGACGTTTTATAGCACACAAGGTGTTCCTCCGGTATTCGAGAGTTGCATAATCTCATAGTCAGAGGAACATGTATAAGTCATGAATAAAGCAATAGCAATAAAACTAAACAACCATTATGCTAAGCTAACGGATGGGTCTTGTCGATCACATCATTCTCTAATGATGTGATCTTGTTCATGAAATGACAACACGTGTCTATGGTCAGGAAACTTAACAATCTTTGATTAATGAGCTAGTCCAATAGAGGTATACTAGGGACACTCTGTTTATCTATGTATTCACACATGTACTGTGTTTCCGGTTAATACAATTCTAGCATGAATAATAAATATTTATCATGATATAAGGAAATATAAATAACAACTTTATTATTGCCTCTTGGGCATATTTCCTTCAGTCTCCCACTTGCACTAGAGTTTGTCGGCGTTCTGGGAAAGAGGGTCCCCAGACTTGCCTGCCTGCGGCCCATGACGTGGCTCTGCGAGCGGGCCCGTATGGCCCATCTTCACCAGTAAGGACTCAAGACCCTCGCGAGGGGCCAAGCCTCGCGAGGCGAGCGACGTAAGACCTCCTCTGGAGCGGCCTCACCAGGCTGGCTTGTGAGGGGCGGAGAGTTCAAGGCCAGGCAAACCTCGCGAGGTTCTAGTCACGTGAGCCATGACGACCAAGGCTAAGTGGGCGGCAGGCGGGCACCAGCGCACATAGTGTCCTTGTTTCCTCTTCGCTCCTAAGGAAGCGGGCGCAGGCGCGGAGTACCGAAGTGTCAAGCAAAGGTTTTCATATCAGTGCAACAAGACCAAGACCAGAAGGACGGCAAGACGGAGGTCACCGTGGAGCCCAAGACGGCGTCACCACCAGGCGAAGACTGCTTTTGTCAGGATAAGCTGTACTAGTTGTCCCCTTTCGAATTGGCCGTTGTTGGCTCCCTTCCCGCTCAATATTTGGGGAGAGGACCAGGGCCTCTATAAATAGGACTAGCCACCACCGTAGCTGGGGGATCGATCGATCGGTCTGGGCAAGAGAGACTAGGATGACCACAAGTTCACCAAGCACAAGAACACCTCTCCTCAGGAGGTTGTTCTTCCCCTTGTACTATTCATCCTCAGCCCAAGAGGCAACCCACCACACCACACTGGAGTAGGGTATTACACCACAACGGTGGCCCAAACCAGTATAAATCTTTTGTCCTTTGTGTTGTGAGTTCGTCGAGTTAGTTAGTAAGATCTTAGCTGAGCTAGGACGTGGATCGGTAGGGGGGAGATCATCACGTGCACCCCGGTGTTCGAACCTTGAGGGTTTTGCCGGAACCCATGATACAACATTTGGCGCGCCAGGTAGGTGTGCACCGTAGCTTCCCTTCCGTCGCTCCGCGTCTCGTTGCTCCATCGTCTCCATGGCAGACGCTCATCGCGCTCGTGCTGAGCGCCGGGCTGCCCTCGCCGCCCGCATCGCTCAGACGGCTCCCGTCGGTGGGCTACCCTGTCATTCCCCGTCGTCTGCCATCAACGCCGCCACCGGCCCGGCTAGGAATGAGCAGCAAGCATCCTCGCTGCACCCCTCGGTGCGGCGGGACGGCCGCACCGCTACTCCATCGCTGACCCCGGCCGGTTCGTTGTCCCACGCTCGTCGCACTCCCATGGACGCGCAGGCCGCTCTGTGCATGGCGCGCGAGCTCTTGCGCTACCGCCCAGTCAACGACCTCTACGAAGTCCGGCTCGACAGCATCGCCAAGCTTGTCAGCGCCGCAGGGGGCTCCCCAGCGCCGTCCCTCTCGCTGCCACGCTCTCCGCCAGCCGCGAGCAGCGTGGCCCACGAAGCGCCTCCACCACCTCTGCCACAAGACGACGGGGTCCTGGCACCCAAGCGCGCGGCCCCACGGGGCGCGACCCACCGCGTCCAGCGCCCGTGTAAGTAGAAAGAAGCTGCCAAGAAGTCCCTCGGTCGCGAGAAAACGCCCCCGCGCTCCTGCGCCACCACGGAAAACCGCGTGCCGCCTGCGGCGGCGGTGCGCGGACCCCATCAAGGATAAGTTCTCCACTAGCGCAGAGTCCCGGTGACCACGGCAGGATGCCACGCCTTCACCCCTTAGCTACGTAGCGTCGCTTGGCCGGGCAAGTTCAAGCTGGATCTGCCACCTCGCTATGACGGCACCCCTGACCCTACGGAGTTCCTGCAGCTCTATGAGCTGAGCATCAAGGCAGCCAACGGCGACGAGAAAGTCATGGCGAACTGGTGTCCCATGGCTCTCAAGGATGGTGCCCGCTCCTAGCTCCTGAATATGCCTCCAGGCTCAATCTCCTCCTGAGACGAGATGCGTGACCATTTCGTCGCCAACTTCCAGGTCACCCGCGACGGCCCACCGGCTGTGGGTGACCTGCGCCGCATCAAGCAACAACCAGGAGACACCCTCCAGAAGTACATCCACCGCTTCAACAACGTTCGCCTCAAGATCCCCAAGGTGACGGATGAGGCCATCATCTCTGCGTTCTCCGATGGTGTCCGCGACGTCAAGATGAAGGAGGAGCTCGCCATCCATGAGGAGTTGTGCACGTCTATGGAGTTGTTCAACCTGGCGACCAAGTGCGCAAGAGCTGAGGAGGAGCGCCTCTTCCTCCTTGAGCTCCCGGCTGCGGACCCGGAGGAGAAGAAAGCCAAGGCCAAAGACGTGAAGCACAAGGGAGCAGCCGTGCTCGCGGCGGAGCCACACACAAAGCCCGACAGGGACCAACCCAAGTCATCCAAGAGTAGCCGACCGTTCTGCGCCTTCCATAACCTGCATAGCCACAACACCAGCGACTATCAAGAGCTCAAAGCCATTCGAGAAGGACGCTTCAGTCGACGCCTCGAGCGCAACGACCGGGGCTACGGCCGAGGAGGAGGACGTGGTGGCGGACGTTGGGATGACCGTGGCCCGTGCTAGGAGTGGCGCGACCGGCCTCGTGAGGACCACTGGCAGGATCAGCCTCGCGAGGGCTCCTGGAGGGATCAGCCTCGTGAGGATCGCCCTCAGGGCAACGCCGGTCTTCCTCCACTACCGCCACCACCAAGAAGGAATTACGACCACCACCAAGACGAGGGGGCTGGGGGCTTCCAGGAGCCGCGTGCCATCGCCTGCATCTTGGGCGGAGCTCAAGCCCCAGCCTCATAGTGTATCTTCAAGCAGTTTGCTCGCGAGGTGAACGCAGTCCTCCCCAAGCTCGAGGCCACGCACCCGCTTAGGTGGTCCCAGTGTGCCATCACATTCAGCTCAGCAGATCAGCTCAAGTGCGCGGCTACTGCCGGCGTCCTCCTGATGCTTTGCTCACCCGTCATTACCAAAGTGCAAGTCACCAAGACCCTCATCAACGGTGGTGCAGGGCTCAACGTCCTGTCCATCGAGACGTTCAACAGCCTCCAAGTGTTGTATGATTAGCTTTAGCCCACCAAGCCTTTCTCAGGAGTGACCGACGGCTCCACCACGCCGATCGGTCAAGTCCACCTCCCGGTCACCTTCGGACAACGCAACAACTACCGCGCCGAGCTCATCGACTTCGATGTCGCCCACATCCATCTTCCATACAATGCCATCCTCGGGTATCCGGCCCTGGCCAAGTTCATGGCCGTGACGCACCACAGCTACAACATCCTCAAGATGCCAGGAAGCGGCGGGATCATCACATTCCCCTGCGAAGAAAGAGATGCGGTGTGCTCCCTCGAGCGCGCCTTCCAAGCAGCATCACTCGAAGACCCCGGCCACAATGAAACTCGGTACCCTCCGGAGGTCGTCCCCAAGAAGAAGAAGCAGCAACTCCGTGCCGGACCTCGGGAGGGCAATGCCACGGGTGGCACCTTGTCAGGATCAGCGCCCGCGCCTGGGGCGCCTCCCTCTATCGCATAGGAAGGCATGCCCGGTGCCCTCCTCGGGCAGGGCTTGGGGGCTCTCTTCTGGAGGGCCTCAGACCTCGCCAACGTCACGAGGGAGGCGCTCGGGCACCACGTGAAGGCGTGTTTGATGGCACGTCTCCTTCAGGAGGACACTGGGCAAGGAGCGCCCGGTGCTCAGGAGTTCATCACCAAGGTATCTCAGGAGCTTCAGGAAGCAAGAGCAATGCGCGACGACCGCCGCCCACCTGGCACTGCTCCCCACCCAGGCGAGGGTGGTGAGCTGTGCGTCTGCATCGACATACCAGGGCTCAACCGAGCCGCATCTCAGGGGCGCTTCTGGCCTTCGCGTGTCAGGCACTGCGAAGGTCCACATCACAACTACGTTCGCATGTCGTTCGGCATGTCGAGCGTGGCCGCTGCCTTCAAGCGCAACCTACGGAGCGTCATGGCAGGTCAGGAGGCCAGGCACCACGCAGTCCTGGTGGAGATGGAGACGGTCCTCGAGGAACCGTCGGGACCCCTAGAGCCTCCCGAAGCTCAGGGCCCCGGTGGCTCGTGAGGGACAACCCCTTCGCCGCATACCTTCAGCTACCTCAACACCCCTTCATCAACAGAACCAGGTGACGTTTCTTAAGTTCATTTAGCTGGGAGCGCCCGGGGGGCTGCATTATTCCCAGGCCGCGTGGGTTCGTCCCTGTGGCATGTATCTTTCCTTTTTTATGTCTTTAGCTTACCTTGCTAGGGGCACCCCTCGGGCTGCGTCATCCCCAAGCCGCTCAGGCCGGACCAGTGGCGCATATCGTTTATGCATTTACCTGAGCTAGGTTGCCTTTCATGCTTAATCTATCTATGACTATCACCTGCTTGATTATCGCCCATCGTGGGAGCCGCGCGCCGGTCGTCTTTCTTCAGGACCCTTCGCATGAGAGGATTAGGCACTGTTGGCGCAGCCTCCTCGCAGCGCCGCCTCTTCTTCCTCACAATATCTCCCTCTCATGGTTTTGTCTCACACAAGAACTCACACTGGTGAGAAGAACTCAACACACACACACACACCCCAAGGAGAAGACAAGCCTCTAGCTTTGCCAGGGCGCTCTCTCCTTGATGAATACATTGGCTACATCTTTGGTGCTCAGCCCTCACGGCCTCCCTTCTCATTACTGAATATGACATATATATACACAAGTGACTCACGCAGGCACTAAACACAGCCAGGCCACTAAGTCACATACTCACACATGACCCCCTCTCTCTCACCTAGAATCGCTCCAGGATCTGCATGATCGGTGGCTTCACAACTTGTGCGCTAACTAACTTATGCATGCAAAGTAATCAACAGCTAACTACATGCACACCCCTTGACCAGCTAACAACCTCTATGCGGCCACTACTTACCCATGAAGTTGGCTAACCACTTGCATGCATCTAACTAATCCATTCAGCCAGCCGGTTCGCTTTGCGGCCCATGCGCTTGTCGCATCACACGACTTTGCTGCCTCACGCAACACTGCAGCTTCACACTGCCGTCGGCATCTCGCCGTGCTCGCCGCATCGCACGGCAGTTCGGCATATCTCCTTCTTGCCACGCCTTTGTCGAAGTAACACCGGACTAGCTACTCTAGACCATCTACACTATATGCAAAACTTAAAACAAATATGCGGATACAAAACATCAAGATTAGTTCTAACATTCACCCTCCTAATCTTGATGTCAGTCTTCGACGCGGATCACCCGTAGCTTCTTGTCGACGCCATCATAGCGCCGCAGACCACCGCACTCCATCTTGTTGTGGACGACGCCATCGCAGCGGTGGTCACAACCACGCACCACCTTATCATGGTCGATGGCGTCATAGCGCCCATTACCACGTCCTGTTGCCGCACCCGGCGACCACCTCTTGACGTGGACGACGCCTTAGCGACGCCGATCGCCATGTCGTCTTTTCACAACAGCTTCGCACCGTCAAAGCCACTAGCGGCCTCACACCGCCACCGACCTCCTAGCGGCATTGCACCGCCACCGACCTCCTGGCGGCATCGCACTGCAACCGGCCGCAGGCGGCATCACGCCGCCAATGGTGTCCACCTTGCACCGTCGACCTCCACCTCGCATGGAGTCCACCACGCCGCCGTTGCTGTGGATCGACAAGGCTCTGGTACCAATTGTTGGCGCAGCCTCCTCGCAGTGCCGCCTCTTCTTCCTCACAATATCTCCCTCTCATGGTTTTGTCTCACACAAGAACTCACACTGGTGAGAAGAACTCAACACACACACACACACACACACAGACACACACACACACACACCCCAAGGAGAAGACAAGCCTCTAGCTTTGCCAGGGCGCTCTCTCCTTGATGAATACGTTGGCTACATCTTTGGTGCTCAGCCCTCACGGCCTCCCTTCTCATTACTGAATATGACATATATATACACAAGTGACTCACGCAGGAACTAAACACAGCCAGGCCACTAAGTCACATACTCACACATGACCCCCTCTCTCTCACCTAGAATCGCTCCAGGATCTGCACGATCGGTGGCTTCACAGCTTGTGCGCTAACTAACTTATGCATGCAAAGTAATCAACAGCTAACTACATGCACACCCCTTAACCATCTAACAACCTCTATGCGGCCACTACTTACCCACGAAGTTGGCTAACCACTTGCATGCATCTAACTAATCCATTCAGCCAGCCGGTTCGCTTTGCGGCCCATGCGCTTGTCGCATCACACGACTTTGCTGCCTCACACAACACTGCAGCTTCACACTGCCGTCGGCATCTCGCCGTGCTAGCCGCATCGCACGGCAGTTCGACATATCTCCTTCTTGCCACGCCTTTGTCAAAGCAACACCGGACTAGCTACTCTAGACCATCTACACTATATGCAAAACTTAAAACAAATATGCGGATACAAAACATCAAGATTAGTTCTAACAGGCACGGCGTCTGTGCTCAGGCCCGTCCCTGCAGCGTCTATAAATCCAACGACCGAGCTCTGTCTGGCGGGCCGGCCCCGTTCACATCACCTCCTGGGGCCGTTGGTGCTTGGATTTGTCACGCGATAACCTTAGGAGGTTCGTTCATCGCAGGTTGTCTAACCACCTCGCAGGACCAAGATAGCGAACAGGAATCAAGACCAGGCGCAACCCGCCTTGAGGTAGGTCCTCGTGAGTCCTGCGCTGGCTCACGAGTGCCCAGACACACCTTGTCTAGCCCTGTTGTGCAAGCCACGTGTCAGGGCGGGGTTGTACACGCCCAGGGGGCTCTCTGCGGTAGGGAGTCCCCTCCCACATACCAGTGGAAGAACCAACGTCAAGGGGGGCTCCTGAGCATCGTGACTCAGGAGCCTAACTGACCACATAGCCCCTCACTCCTTGGTCCGTCCTGGTCTCAAGTCGGCCCAACGGCGGTTGAGGTATGCGCGGGGTCGGGCCCTGCCGACGTAGAACACAAGACCAACCATTGCATCTCCTTTCCACAAGTTGTTTGCGTGTCAAGGGGGACTCCTGATCATCGCGACTCAGGAGCCTAACTGACCACGTAGCCCCTCACTCCTTGGTCCGTCCTGGTCTCCTGTCGGCCCAACGGCAGTTGAGGTATGCGCGGGGTTGGGCCCTGTCGACGTAGAACACAAGACCAACCATTGCATCTCCTTTCCACAAGCTGTTTGTGCGTCAAGGGGGACTCCTAAGCATCGCGACTCAGGAGCCTAACTGGTCACGTAGCCCCTCACTCCTTGGGTCCGTCCTGGTCTCCGGTTGGTCCAACGGCGGTTGAGGTATGCGTGGGGCCGGGCTCTGCCGACATAGAACATAAAGCAAATAGGAAGAAAATCGCAAAATCTCAAAGCAAATATTACAAGACATATTGTTCTCCGAATACCAAACACAAGTTTAAACGCCTCATGAGGCACGCTACATGCTGCAGGAGTTTCAAACGGCAAAGAAGCTGCAAGCCAGTCATCCCTTGATACTGTCGGCACCTACAAGAGGTGCCCCCTCCTGCGTGGCGTCGTCTTCACCTGCACCACCAGTCGAAGGCGCAGGGGCAAAGGCGTCGAACTTCTCCAGCAGGGCTTCCACCTGACCCTTCACGGCTGCGGCGGCAGCTGCACAACGCTCCTCGTCCACAGGCTCCAGCAGCACGTCAAGGCAGGCGGCAGGATCACGAAGATGGAGGTGGCTGACGCGCGTCAGCGCGGCTGAAGAAAGGATGCGAGCCTCTGCCTCCGCCATGGGGCCGATGCCACGCACGACTTCCTCAAGTGCATCGACCAAGTAGGGAAGGAACTGGGCGGGGCCGTCCTCATTGGTGGCCAATGGCTTCTCCAAGCCCTTCTCATAGAGTGACTTCAGAGCCTCGCGAGACCTCTTCTCCAAAAGCGTGAAGGCCACGCGGTCCTCGGCCAGAACCTTCGCCTTGGTGTCAAGATCGACCCCCTTCGCCTCCACCTTCCGCTCCAGCTCCTCCAGACAGTTGCGTTCGGTGGTCTGCGCCTTCGCCAACTCCCCCAACTTGGCATCGTGGTCCTTGATGGCGTCCTCCCGGGCCTTCATCTCCTCCTCCTTTGCCTGAGGGTCGCGAGCTTCCTCTGCGCGCTCATCACGCAGACTCTTCAGCTCGTCTTCCAGCGGCCGGCAGCGGTCGTGGGCAGCTTCGGCGTCCTTCATCGCTGCCTCGTGATCGGCCGCAGCTTGGGCAGCGGCCCGCTTCTCCTTCTCGGAGGTCATTGCGGCCTAGCTTAGCGCCGGTCGGACTGCTGCGTCAGACCAAAGCCAGCCAGAGGCCAGCTCCAGGCGCCCGGCTACCAGGCATGGATCCACGCTCAGAAGATCTTCCCGCAGCTAAGTCATCTCTGAAAGGGCATGCTCCGAGACAGCAGCAGAGGCAGAAGAAACTGGGAGTAATGTCACAGAAGGAGGAAGAGGCGTCGTCACCATGGCCTGAGAGGCAGGAAGCTCCTGAGCCTATTGGACCTCAGCACCCGAGCCGGACACCGGCACCTCCTGAGCCAGCGGAACTTCAGGGGCTGACTCCTCCCGAGGATGCTCCACCTGGCCTCGCGAGGATGGTCACGCTGGAGAAGCACGGGCACCATCCCCACCTTTGCTCATGGAGAGGGGCGCAGTCGCAGGAGGCAACCCAGACTCAAGCAGCACCACCTCGATCTCCGTCCTCCTCTTCACCACAGGCGTCGACCTAGTTGCACAACAAGGAAAAAGAGTCGGAAACAAGCACCAACATCAAAGACAAGGGCGAACGTCAAAAGGTAGCAGTATAAGCAAGAACAAGATGAAGCTCAAACACTTACTGGTCTATAGCAGCGTAGTCCACCCTCCGCTTGGTGAGCTTGAAGCCGGAGAGCTTCGCAACCCGAGGCGCGGGCGCGGCAGCTCCGGAAGCAGAAGCAAGAGCGGCGGGTGGGCCGGAAGCGGCTCCAGGCAGCGTATGAACAGAAGCAGCCCCGTGAGATCAACGCCGATCGGTCCCTTGTTGGGACAATGGGCGGCTCCCCCCTCTCCAGGCGGTCGCCGGCCTCGTCGTCGTTAGGAAAGGTGCGGAGGATGTCAGCTTTACTCAAGGGGGAGGTCTCCCCCATCCCTCTGGGGTCACCTCTGAATCTTCCTCCTCCTCTTCTTCCTCCCCGCGGGACTCACCAGAAGACAGCTCCACCGGCGTCGGCGCCGCAGGGGCCCCGATGAGCACCAGTGACACCAGTCCACGCCCATCAAAGGTCGGCCTAGAGGCCACGACCAACGCCCCGTCCTTGTGGCGGAACAAGGGGGTGAAGACATTCGGCGGATACTCCTGATCGTCCCCAACCAGGAGGCGGAGAGCTGCGGTCAGCTACTCGTCGGACAAGGCCTCCGAGATCAAGCGAACCTTGTCCTCTTCATCCCCAGGTTCCCACAAGGGGCGCGTGCAGGCTTGAAGCGGGGCCATGTGCAGCACCAGGAATTCCCTCAGGAGCATGGCCCCTGTAATCTTCGCCGCCTTCGCGTTGCCAGACTTCAGGTCGGACTTCATCTGCTCCAACACCAATGTCGCCCGCTCATCGGTGAGCTTTGCGCAGGACCCCCCCCCTTGTCAGACTGGGGCCTCTCCGTCGGCAGCGTCAAGCGTGGGTGGATGCATTTAGCATCCATCATGGCCCACTTGCTTCGGAAGC
Source organism: Triticum urartu (assembly GCF_056163025.1). Taxonomy (NCBI): domain Eukaryota; kingdom Viridiplantae; phylum Streptophyta; class Magnoliopsida; order Poales; family Poaceae; genus Triticum; species Triticum urartu. Next base: position 448,742,941 of record NC_141876.1, read on the forward strand.
CGTCGGCTTTCTTCCCCATCTTCGAGATTGAGTTGGCCTTGCCGGCTACGATGAAATTGACACACCCGGAGACGTGACCCTCCTTGGCACGGAGGAAGAAGAAGTGGCGCAGGAGGGCCATGGACGGCATCATGCCAAGGTACGCCTCGAAGTAGTAGGCGAAGGTCGACAAGAGAAGGATATGGTTGGGATGAAGATGCAGTGCTTGCAGCCCGAAGTGACCAAGGACCTCGTAAAAGAAGTCAGAGAAGGGGGGAACCAGCCCGGCGGCGATGCTGCTCGTGAAGAAGGGGTAGAAGGTGCTTCCCTCGGGCTCAGGCACGTCGGAGCCGGTCAAGAGTCCAGTCTTCCCCTTCTTGTTGCTTTCCCCCGCCGTCAACAAGCGCGTGGAGGCGAGGTTCTTCTCCGAAACATTGGGCGCGTCGAGAGCTGGCTCGTACCAAGCCGGTGACTAGGCAGGCTTGACCCTCCGGGGCGCCATTGGTCGTCGATGCGGGAAGGATGTAGATCTGGAGATTTCGAAGGCAGGGGCAAGAAAGGGGATCTGAGCAAGGCGAAAGGAAGTAGTGAAGGCAAGAGCTATCTACGCCAACCTTTTTGATAGTTGGGCAGTTGCCGAGGCAGCATGGGGAAGCGGAGACGCCCATGTCCAATCAACCGCCACACGTCGACCAAGGCCGCGGGCTATTGGGGCCCGCGGCGCTCCGCACTTGGCCTTTCGCTTCGCCTCGAAGCCAAGCCCGAGCGCGCCTTGGGCCCGGGGGCTACTATCGGCGTTCTGGGAATGGGGGTCCCCAGACTTGCCTGCCTGTGGCCCATGGCGTGGCTCTGCGAGCGGGCCCGTACGGCCCATCCTCACCAGCAAGGACTCAAGACCCTCGCGAGGGGCCAAGCCTCGCAAGGCGAGCGACACAAGACCTCCTTAGGAGCGGCCTCACTAGGTTGGCTCGTGATAGGCGGAGAGTTCAAGGCCAGGCAAACCTCGCGAGGTTCTAGTGACGTGAGCCATGACGACCAAGGCCAGGCGGGCGCCAGCGCGCACAGTGTCCTTGTTTCCTCTTCAGTGCTAAGGAAGCAGGCGCAGGCGCGCAGTACCAAGGCATCAAGCAAAAGGTTTCCATATCAGTGCAACAAGACCAAGACCAGAAGGACGGCAAGACGGAGGTCACCGTGGAGCCCAAGACGGCGTCACCACCAGAGCCTTTTGCAGGCAAAGACTACTTTTGTTAGGATAAGTTGTACTAGTTGTCCCCATTCAAATTGGCCATTGTTGGCTCCCTTCCCGCTCAATATTTGGGGAGAGGACTAGGGCCTCTATAACTAGGACTAGCCACCACCGTATCTAGGGGATCGATCGGTCAGTCTAGCCAAGAGAGACCAGGACGACCACAAGTTCACCAAGCACAAGAACGCCTCTCCTCAGGAGGTTGTTCTTCCCCTTGTACTATTCATCCTCATCCCAATAGGCAATCCACCACACCACACTGGAGTAGGGTATTACACCACAACGGTGCCCCGAACCAGTATAAATCTTGTGTCCTTTGTGTTGTGAGTTCGTCGAGTTAGTTCGTCAGATCTTAGCTGAGCTAGGACGTGGATCGGTAGGGGGAGATCTTCGCGTGCACCCCAGTGTTCAAACCTTGAGGGTTTTGCCGGAACCTGTGATCTGACAGAGTCAATAATCTAGATTACATAGTAATGATTCTAAAACCCATGGAGTCTTGGTGTTGATCATGTTTTGCTCGTGAGAGAGGCATAGTCAACGGGTCTGCAACATTCAGATCCGTATGTATCTTGCAAATCTCTATGTCTCCCTCCTTGACTTGATCGTGGATGGAATTGAAGCGTCTCTTGATGTGTTTGGTTCTCTTGTGAAATCTGGATTCCTTCGCCAAGGCAATTGCTCCAATATTGTCACAAAAGATTTTCACTGGGCCTGATGCACTAGGTATTACACCTAGATCGGATATGAACTCCTTCATCCAGACTCCTTCATTTGCTGCTTCCGAAGCAGCTATGTACTCCACTTCACATGTAGATCCTGCCACGACGCTCTGCTTGGAACTGCACCAACAGACAGCTCCACCATTCAATATAAATACATATCCGGTTTGTGACTTAGAGTCATCCGGATCAGTGTCAAAGCTTGCATCGACGTAACCATTTATGATGAGCTCTTTGTCACCTCCATAAATGAGAAACATATCCTTAGTCCTTTTCAGGTATTTCGGGATGTTCTTGACCGTTGTTCGGTGATCCACTCCTGGATTACTTTGGTACCTCCCTGCTAAACTTATAGTAAGGCACACATCAGGTCTCGTACACAACATTGCATACATGATAGAACCTATGGCTGAGGCATAGGGAATTAGCTTTATTTTCTCTCTATCTTCTCAGTGGCCGGGCATTGAGTCTGACTCAACTTCACACCTTGTAACACAGGTAAGAACGCTTTATTTGAATGATCCATTTTGAACTTCTTCAAAACTTTATCAAGGCATGTGCTTTCACTGGTACAACGACGTCCTAAACAAACGGTTTAAAACCCCTTTCCGCAACGGCATTTGGAACCGTCGCCAAGTGAGTGTGGGCGATAGGGGGGTCCTTCCCACACGACCCAAAAATCGTTGGGGATAGGCCCTCGTGGGACCCAGGCTGGGGCCATGTGCGATTGGGCGAGGCATGGAAACCCAATCATTTCCGTAGGTATGTACATCCCACACGGTGAATCCCAGAAATCATTTCCGTAGGTATGTACATCCCACGCGGTGAATCCCAGAAATCATTTCCGTAGGTATGTACATCCCACATGGTGAATCCTAGAAATCATTTCCATAGGTATGTACATCCCACACGGTGAATCCCATAAATCATTTTCATAGGTATGTACATCCCACACGGTGAATCCCAGAAAATCATTTTCGTAGGTATGTACATCCCACACAGTTCTTTGTGTGGAAACATTTGTGCAAGGTGGCCTAACACAAACAGTTCGTTGCCGGAAGCTGTGTGTGGTTGTTAGTTGATCGAACACGCCTACTTTATAGAAACCGTGCAGGTTGTTTGAGTTCATCGCCCACGGTGTTGTCTGAGTAACCGTTTGCAATAGAAAACCCCAATAAGCAGGGTAATTAGCCTATTATTGATAATCCATGTACTAATCAAACTGATATTTCTTATAAAACACACCAGATATTTCATATCCGTATAAAAGCAACCATGATTTCATAATCGAATTACATCAGATAGCTTCGGCACTCAGTTACGCCATTACACAACAGCACCAAGTTTCGCATGCAGCATCAAAAACCTTTGGAAAGTAGCGTCATACACAGTAAATAGACAGATGAATCTCATCCAGGAAACTGCAGAAGCGGAAGGCAAATATTGAGCCTTCAGTGATGTTGAATGTCCTTGCAACTTTAGGCTAGTGGCTATGGATAATTGCCCGCCGAACCTTCGTCCTCTTCAGCAAGAATTCAATATTGTACTGTGGGTGTTGAATGAATACCTTCCTCGCCTCTTAACCATGCAGGTGGTTTGAGAGGTAATCATCGGTGAACTTCTTTGAAAAGTACTGAAAACAAAGCTATGCATAAATCGCTGTTGTAAATCTTAAAATGGCGCAAGGGGTAAAAACAAGGTAAAAGAGTTGGTACCATCCTATAGTTGACTGATGTCTGCTTCATTGTGCAAACAAAGATCTTGCTGTTATTCGTCGCAAGCTTCTTCATCCTAACAATCTTTCTAAGTTTCTTGACTTGACTGATATGCAAAATGGGTCGAACAGTGGGTATAAGCCTCTGACAGCAGGACCTACATGTGCAAGAACAAATTGTAAGAAACCTAAATATTAGAATGATTCCTGCAACTGCACAATAATGTGCTATTAGCCAAAGGACCCTGCTTGAACAAACCTCGATGGTAAAACGTAGTGTCTCCCATTGTTTCCCTACAACACACATAAGGAAGATCTTGATCTTTAACTAAGAGTTGCCATACTATCAGTAGAATATGTAATAAGTACAGCCAAATTCGATTGGTGTCACATGCATAACAATACAAAATGTACCCAGAGCAAATGAAAATCAAATTGCAGAACTGAACCAAATAGTTAAATGGACTACTGACCAAATGAACCAAAATAGTCAACTGAGCACGACATTGCAGAGTAGAAACATGTATGAGAAGATAAGACAGTTAACAAAACAAAGAATGCTTGAGAATAGTACTATGAAATGTAGCAATTGTTGGACCAAAGTGTTAACTGAACATTACATTTCAGAGGACCAAACTGTTAACTGAACATCAGATTGCATATTAACATTACAGAGGACAAATCACTAGAAGGCACTGGCGGTGGCCTCAAGAAAACATCATGAACTGTATTTTAAAGTAGACAACTATGCGGCAATGTCGATGGTGGCCTTGAAGACGAGGTGCTCCTCCAAGATATAGCGGTCGACGCGCATGTCAACCATAGCAACCTCGTTCGCACGTGAGGCCGCATGCTACTCAGCTCCACATTATACTGTGTGTAAAATGGCTGTGGGCGGCACTTAATTGAAGGTGTCGCTCCGTCAGTCGAGGCATGTGGGATGGGAAAGGAGGAGGATGGTGTGGGTGGGTGTGGATTACCTGACCATATCGACGAGGCCGCATAGCAAGAAGAAGGGTCGGCGGCGAGGAGGCCGCGCAGCAAGAAGAAGGGTCGCCGGCGAGGAGGCGGTGCTGCAAGAAGAAGGGTAGACGGCGAGGAAATGGCGTTGCAAGAAGAAGGGTAGCCGGCGAGGAGGCGGCACTTCAAGAAGAAGGGTTGTTGGCGTGGAGGCTGAGCTGCCCGTAAGCAGCAGTGAAGGTTTGAACTTTGAAAGCAAGGAGGAACAATGGAAATGTGGCTTTTGGTAGGAGGGAGGGGCGGGGAGATAGATATTTTCGTGGTGGAAAAAATATTTCGCTCGGTACCGCGAGAAACTGGCGCGCAAGTGTGGTTCAAGCGGTGGCGGTGGATAGTAGACGACGAAGCTTCTTGCGTAAGTGCGCCAAGATATTTTATATCGCATCCCACACGATTCTTTCTAGTAAACTATTTCTGGTATACCTGAATTTTCCATTATGTTTTGAAAGACAAAATGGTGTTACGGAGGGAAAGGATGGTGTTTGAATTGCTAGAACATTTACGTACAGTGAACATGCAACATGTACATGAGTGTCGTGTTTAAATTTGGAATTCCGGGTTCGTTTGGCATTTTCATGCATTAATTGAGTTTATGGGCATTTAATGTGCATGATTCAAATTTGAACTACAAGCACATGCTCCAATGCACCAACGTTTGCTGAAAAATCACATGTCTGTCTTTGGGTGAATTTATAGGTCCCATGAAAGAAATGGGAATAAAATTGAAACATCTAAGTGTCGTGGCTCGGCCAGAATGATTGAGAAACTTGGTTTTTTAATTCTTGTAAATCCAAAACACGGCTGAAAATAATGAAACTTGGCATGGTGTCATGACATGGCACCAACATGCTGCAGTAAATTTTTTGGCCGAATTGGGACAAGCTTTCGTGTAAGCTTCTTGCAAACCGGAGCTTCCCTCAAGAAGGCTCCTGGTTCCGAGAGGGAACGTGTCACCTCCGTGCGAAACGACATACGTACACTGCCTTCTCCCGCCTTAATTTTTTACACAGGCAGATTAGACCAAATAGATGTATCGTGCTAAATTTTGGAATTATTCCGTGTTCGTTTGGCCTTTTTATACATTAATTGAGTTTCTAGGCATTTAATGTAAATAATTAAAATTTGAACTACATGCACAGGCTCCAGTGCACCAAAGTAGTTTAAAAATCACATGTGTATCCTTGGGTGAATTTCTAGGTCCCATGCCAGAGATGGGAGTGAAATTCAAACATCTGGGCGTCGTGGTCAGCCGGGAATATTGAGAAACTTGGTTTTTTAATTCCTGTAAATCCAAAACACGCCTGAAAATCATGAAAGTTGGCATGGTGTCATGACATGGCACCAACATGCTGCGGTCATTTTTTTGGCCGAATTAGGACAAGCTTTGGTGTAGGCTTCTTGCAAACCGGAGCTTCCCTCAAGAAGGCTTGTGGTTCTGAGAGGGAACGTGTCACCTCCGTGTGTGAAATGACATGCATACACTGCCTTCTCCCGCCTTAATTTTTTACACAGCCAGATTAGAACAAATAGAATACCGTGCTAAATTTTGGAATTATTCCGGGCTCGTTTCGCCTTTTTTATACATTAATTGAGTTTCTGGGCATTTAATGTGCATAATTCAAATTTGAACTGCAAGCACAGGCTCTAGTGCACCAAAGTTGTTTGAAAAATCACATGTGTGTCCTTGGGTGAATTTGTAGGTCCCATGCAAGAGATGGAAGTGAAATTCAAACATCTGGGCATCGTGGCTCGACCGAATAGATTGAAAACTTGGTTTTTTTTAATTCTTGTAATTCCAAAACACGCCTGAAAATCATGAAACTTGGCATGGTCTCATGACATGGCACCAACATGCTGCGGTAATTTTTTGGCTGAATTGGGACAAGCTTTGGTGTAGGCTTCTTGCGAACCGGAGCTTCCCTCAAGAAGGCTCGTGGTTCCGAGAGGGAACGTGTCACCTCCGTGTGCGAAACGACATACATACACTGCCTTATGATACGTCTCCAACGTATCTATAATTTTTGATTGTTCCATGCTATTATATTATTTGTTTTGGATGTTTTTGGGCTTTATTATGCACTTTTATATTATTTTTGGGACTAACCTATTAACCCAGAGCCCAGTGTCAGTTTCTGTTTTTTTCCTTGTTTTATAGTATCGCCGAAAAGGAAAAATCAAACAGAGCCCAACTGACCTAAAACTTCATGGAACTTTTTTTTGGACCAAAAGAAGCCCACGGAGTATCAAGGATGGACCAGGAGAGTCCCGGGCTGCCCACGAGGGTGGGGGCGCGCCCACCCCCCTTGGGCGCGCCCCCTGCCTCATGGACAGCCCGGAGATCTACCGACGTACTTCTTCCTCCTATATATACCCATATAACCTCAAAACTTTGAAGAGCACAATAGATCGGGAGTTCCGCCGCCAGAAGCCTCCGTAGCCACCGAAAACCAATCTAGACCCATTCTGGCACCCTGCTGGAGGGGGCAATCCATCTCCGGTGGCCATCTTCATCATCCCGGCGCTCTCCATGACGAGGAGGGAGTAGTTCTCCCTCGGGGCTGAGGGTATGTACCATTAGCTATGTATTTGATCTCTCTCTTGTGTTCTTGAGGTGATACGATCTTGATGTATCGCGAGCTTTGCTATTATAGTTGGATCTTATGATGTTTCTCCCCCTCTAGTCTCTTGTAATGGATTGAGTTTTCCCTTTGAAGTTATCTTATCAGATTGAGTCTTTAAGGATTTGAGAACACTTGATGTATGTCTTGCCGTGCTTATCTGTGGTGACAATGGGATATCACGTGATCCACTTGATGTATGTTTTGGTGATCAACTTGGGGGTTCCGCCCATGAACCTATGCATAGGGGTTGGCACACGTTTTCATCTTGACTCTCCGGTAGAAACTTTGGGGCACTCTTTGAAGTACTTTGTGTTGGTTGAATAGATGAATTTGAGATTGTGTGATGCATATCATATAATCATACCCATGGATACTTGAGGTGACATTGGAGTATCTAGGTGACATTAGTGTTTTGGTTGATTTGTGTCTTAAGGTGTTATTCTAGTACAAACTCTATGATAGATTGAATGGAAAGAATAGCTTCGTGTTATTTTACTACGGACTCTTGAATAGATCGGTCAGAAAGGATAACTTTAAGGTGGTTTCATACCCTACCATAATCTCTTCGTTTGTTCTCCGCTATTAGTGACTTTGGAGTGACTCTTTGTTGGATGGTGAGGGATAGTTATATGATCCAATTATGTTATTATTGTTGAGAGAACTTGCACTAGTGAAAGTATGAACCCTAGGCCTTGTTTCAACACATTGCAATACCGTTTGTGCTCACTTTTATCATTAGTTACCTTGCTATTTTTATATTTTCAGATTACAAAAACCTTTATCTACCATCCATATGCCACTTGTATCACCATCTCTTCGCCGAACTAGTGCGCCTATACAATTTACCATTGTATTGGGTGTGTTGGGGACACACGAGACTCTTTGTTATTTGATTGCAGGGTTGCTTGAGAGAGACCATCTTCATCCTACGCCTCCCACCAATTGATAAACCTTAGGTCATCCACTTGAGAGAAATTTGCTACTGTCCTACAAACCTCTGCACTTGGAGGCCCAACAATGTCTACAAGAAGAAGGTTGTGTAGCAGACATCACCTTCTCCCTCCTTAATTTTTTTACACAGCCAGATTAGACCAAATAGAAGCGCCGTGCTAAATTTTAGAATTATTCCGAGCTCGTTTCCCCTTTTTTATACACTAATTGAGTTTCTAGGCATTTAACGTGCATAATTCAAATTTGAACTGCAAGCACAGGCTCCAGTGCACCGAAGTTGTTTGAAAATCACATGTGTGTCCTTGGGTGACTTTCTAGGTCCCATGCAAGAGATGGGAGTGAAATTCAAACATCTGGGCGTCGTGGCTCGACCGAAAAGATTGAGAAACTTGGTTTTTTAATTCATGTAATTCCAAAACATGCCTGGAAATCATGAAACTTGGCATGGTGTCATGACAGGGCACCAACATGCTGCGGTAACTTTTTCGGACGAATTGGGACAAGCTTTGGTGTAAGCTTCTTGCAAACCGGAGCTTCCATCAAGAAGGCTCGTGGTTCCGAGAGGGAACATGTCACCTCCATGTGCGAAACGACATACGTACACTGCCTTCTCCCGCCTTATTTTTTTACAGAGCCAGATTAGACCAAATATAAGTACCATGCTAAATTTTCGAATTATTCTGGGCTCGTTTCGCCTTTTTATACATTAATTGTGTTTCTGGGCATTTAATGCGCATAATTCAAATTTGAACTACAAGTACATGCTCTAGTGCAGCAAAGTGTTTTGAAAAATCACATGTATGTCCTTGGGTGAATTTATAGGTTCCATGCAAGAGATAGGAGTGAAATTCAAACATCTGGGCGTCGTGGCTCGGCCGGAAAGATTGAGAAACTAGGTTTTTTAATTCCTGTAATTCCAAAACACGCCTGAAAGTCATGAAACTTAGCATGGTGTCATGACATGGCACCAACATGTTGCGGTAATTTTTTTGGCCGAATTGGGACAAGCTTTGGTGTAAGCTTCTTGCAAACCAGAGCTTCCCCCAAGAAGGCTAGTGGTTCCGAGAGGGAACATGTCACCTCCGTGTGCGAAACGACATACGTACACTGTCTTCTCCCGCCTTAATTTTTTTACACAGCAAGATTAGACCAAATAGAAGTATCGTGCTAAATTTTGGAATTATTTCGGGTTCGTTTGGCCTTTTTTATACATTAATTGAGTTTCTGGGCATTTAATGTGCATAATTCAAATTTGAACTACAAGCACATGCTCCAGTGCACCAAAGTTGTTTGAAAAATCACATGTGTCTCCTTGGGTGAATTTCTAGGTCCCATGCAAGAGATTGGAGTGAAATTCAAACATCTGGGCGTCGTGGCTCGGCCGAAAAGATTGAGAAAGTTGGTTTTTTTATTCCAGTAATTCCAAAACACGCCTGAAAATCATGAAACTTGGCATGGTCTCATGACATGGCACCAACATGTTGTGGTAATTTTTCTGTCCGATTTGCGAAGGCGCACACATTAACAATCAACAAAGTCATTTTGGAACAAGTGTTGTCACGTTAAACATCGGAACCACAAGTATTATTGAAACCGTGGGCGTTCGACTTACCAATTACGTGCAGCCACACGTCCCCTTTTTCTATTGGCTAGGAGGTGCCGTGCGGGTAGCTATTTGAGTACGGGAGGCGTGCGATCAGACCCCCTGCTCGTGCTCATCGGGAGGAGAGCCCTTTTGACTGCTACCCGCCACACGTCGCCCTCCCAATGTCTCCATTAATGACGCCCGAGCACATGTTCTACAGTGTGGCTATATGTCTCACTGGACTGAGATTTAAGAGAGAAAAATGAAAATCTGAAAAGAAAGTTTTGCACGGATCTTGATGTAAGATCCGACGGACCTATATAGCATCGACTGCGACTTATAGCAAGCATGATGAATATTAGGACGATGACATTGGATAATAATTGTCTTACATATTTATAAACATAATTTAAAAAAGCCACATGCGGCAAGGCCCGATATACACAAGGGCAAAAGAAGAAGACAACTAGTCTCAGCGGTGGGCGGCGACGAGCTCTTTCTTGTCCTCAAGATGCTGGTTGAGAGCATCCACGGATTCCTCCACCAGCCTTCTGTGCTCGATGCGTAGCATGGCATTCTTGTCCATAAGTTTCTCGGCGTAGCACGGCAGTGGTCTGCTCCTGCTGCTCCGCACTTCCGACGATCTTCGCCCTCAGCAGGTCGCGCTCGGCCCGAAGCTTCGCATTGCTCTCATTTAGTTGCCGGATGACGTCAGTAGACTATTCAGATGAGGCTTCCAGGTCATCCTGCAACCTCTCCCACCTGGAGATCTGATCCATCTGCCTAAGGACGAGGGCACGCATGCGCCTGTAAGAGTCCTCGCTTGCCCGTGAGGCATTTTCCCAGGCCACCGCGGTGCGGGAGGACATCTCTGCCGCATTCGCGGCGCGGTGGGACATCTCTTCTGCTTCCGTGGCACGGCCGAACCAGTCTGCTGCTTCGACGGCGCGGCGGGTCCTCCGTGCTTCTTCGGCGGCGCGGCGGTACCTCTCTGGTGCTACGGCCGTGCTGCGGGACAGGCTGCTTTCACGGCGAGGCGGGACATCTCTCGTGCTCCCGCTTCCAAGCTCGCCTCTCCCTGGTGGCAATCTCTCGACCCAGAACTCACGCTGGCCATGGCGGACACAAGGGAACGATGATGAATGACTTGTTTGTTTTTGACTTTTTGTGGGCGAGGAGTTGAGGAGGAATGTGTAGTCATCTTCGATTAGTAGTATTTATAACCGCGTAGTAATACGCTCCTAAGTGGGAAACCGTTTAGGTTTTGATCGGTGTGAACAGGTTTGCAATTTGGAATGTGACGGGACGCGGCCTCCATGTTCTTCTAAAAAAATTGTGACGGGACGCATGCTCAAAATTTACTGATGGTTATAAGTGCGGCACTATTCCCGGAAGGTGTAACATGGGCACGTACGCCTTCTCGGCCCCGTACGTGGCGTTTGCACCATAGGGTGCGCCGCAATAGGCAATGTCAGCAATATCGCGCGCGGTTCTTTTAATTAGAATGTGTGTGCCCGTCTAGCGCACACACATTGATCTATCTAACTGTTTCAGTTTGTTGTGGCTAATCGCAAACAGTTCATCCATGTGAAGTGTATGCCATCAATCGCAGATACTTTGATCTGGCTGACCCGTTTTTGTTCTGTTTCCTAATCGCAAACAGTTAATCCTTCTAAAGTGTATGCCCTCAATCACACACACCTTGATCTGGCTGACCGTTTCTTTTGTGTTGCCTAATCACAAACAGTTCAGCCGAGTGAACCGTATGCTGTGTATCGCACACGCCTTCATCTGGCTGCCCGTTTCTTTTGTTCCTCCTCATCGCAAATAGTTGATTGAACTGAACCGTATGCCCTTCATTGCACACACAACTGAACCATGTTTGATGCATCGCAAACGTTTTACACATTTCTGACGGTTTTCATACAGCACCGTTTGTGATTATGGCATCGCACACAGTTTCTCGAAGGGTCTCTGATCAGAGTGTCGCATTAGCAACATCCTGCAGTAGTGTTTGTGAAAGTCCAATTAAGTGTCTTGATCTATGTATATAGATCTTGATGCCCAATATATAAGCAGCTTCACCAAGGTCTTTCATTGAAAAATTCTTATTCAAGTATCCTTTTATGCTATCCATAAATTCTGTGTTATTTCCAATCAATAATATGGCATCCACATATAATATTAGAAATGCTACATAGCTCCCACTCACTTTATTTTAAATATAGGCTTCTCCAAAAGTCTGTATAAAACCATATGCCTTGATCACACTATCAAAGCGTATATTCCAACTCCGAGAGGCTTGCACCAGTCCATAAATGGATCGCTGGAGCTTGCACACTTTGTTAGCTCCTTTAGGATCGACAAGACCTTCTGGTTGCATCATATACAACTCTTCTTTAAGATATCCATTAAGGAATGCAGTTTTTACATCCATTTTCCAAATTTCATAATCATAAAATGCAGCAATTGCTAACATGATTCGGACAGACTTAAGAATCGCTACGGGTGAGGAGGTCTCATCGTAGTCAACTCCTTGAACTTGTCGAAAACCTTTTGCAACAAGTCGAGCTTTGTAGACAGTAACATTACCGTCAACGTCAGTCTTTGATAACCCACAAGTATAGGGGATCGCAACAGCTTTCGATAAGTAAGAGTGTCGAACCCAACGAGGAGCAAAAGGCAGAACAAATATTCCCTCAAGTTCTATCGACCACCGATACAACTCTACGCACGCTTGATGTTCGCTTTACCTAGAACAAGTATGAAACTAGAAGTACTTTGTAGGTGTTGTTGGATAGGTTTGCAAGATAATAAAGAGCAAGTAAATAAAAAGGAGGGGCTATTTAGATAAAGACACAACTAAATTAGTTTTAGTAGAGAGCTTGTTGTTACTAGAAAATTATTTGTCCCTAGGCAATCGATAACTAGACCGGTAATCATTATTGCAATTCTATATGAGGGAGAGGCATAAGCTAACATACTTTCTCTACTTGGATCATATGCACTTATGATTGGAACTCTAGAAAGCATCCGCAACTACTAAAGATCATTAAGGTAAAACCCAACCATAGCATTAAAGTGTCAAGTCCTCTTTATCCCATACGCAAACAACCTACTTACTCGGGTCTGTGCTTCTGTCACTCACGCCACCCACCATAAGAAAATCATGAGAATATTTCAAACCCTACAGCGGGAATCCCTCACGCTTGTGCGACACGGAGAGCACCATAGGACAGCACCAATAGTAAAACATGCAACTCAAACCAATCTTGATCATCAAATAGCCCATATGACAAAACGGATCTACTCAAACATCATAGGATATCCATACATCATTGGGAAATAATATATAGTGTTGAGCACCATCTTTAAGTAGAGATTACAGCGGGTAAGAGAGGTTACACCGCTGCATAGAGGGGGAAGAGTTGGTGATGATGGCGGTGAAGTTGTTGGTGAAGATTGCGGTGATGATGATGGCCACGACAGCGTTCCGGAGCAACCGGAAGAGAAGGGGAGAGGGGGCCCCTTTGTCTTCTTCTTCCTTGACCCCCTCCCTAGATGGGAGAAGGGTTTCCCCTCTGGTCCTTGGCCTCCATGGCGTGGGAGGGGCGAGAGCCCCTCCAAGAATGGTTCTGTCTCTCTGTCTCTCTCTGTTTCTGCGTTCTCAGATTCTACCCTTTCACCGTTTCTTATATTCCCGGAGATCCGTAACTCTGATTGGGCTGAAATTTTAACACGGTCTCTATCCGGATATTAGCTTTCTTGCGGTGAAAGAAGGGCATCAACCGCCTTATGGGGTGGCCACGAGAGTCAGGGGTGCTTGATACGTCTCCAACGTATCTACTTTTCCAAACACTTTTGCCCTTGTTTTGGACTCTAACTTGCATGATTTGAATGGAACTAACCCAGACTGACGTTGTTTTCAGCAGAATTACCATGGTGTTATTTATGTGCAGGAGCAAACTTTCTCGGAATGACCTGAAACTTCACGGAGCCACTTTTCAGAAAATAATAAAAATACCTGCAAAAGATGAAGGCCAGGGGGCCCACCACCTCTCCATGAGGATGGGGGGCGCGCCTGCCCCCCTTGGGGGCGCCCCCCTACCTCGTGGGCCCCCTGTTGACTCTCCAACTCCAACTCCAACTCCATACATTGAGTTTCGGGATGAAAAAAATCAGGGAGAAGAAATCATCGCGTTTTACGATATGGAGCCGCCGCCAAGCCCTAAAACCTCTCGGGAGGGCTGATCTGGAGTCCGTTCGGGGCTCCGGAGAGGGGAATCCATCGCCATCGTCATCATCAACCATCCACCATCACCAATTTCATGATGCTCACTGTCGTGCGTGAGTAATTCCATCGTAGGCTTGCTGGACGGTGATGGGTTGGATGGGATCTATCATGTAATCGAGTTAGTTTTGTTAGGGTTTGATCCCTAGTGTCCACAATGTTCTGAGATTGATGTTGCTATGACTTTGCTATGCTTAATGCTTGTCACTAGGGCCCGAGTGCCATGATTTCAGATCTGAACCTATTACGTTTTCATCAATATATGAGTGTTCTTGATCCTATCTTGCAAGTCTGTAGTCACCTATTATGTGTTATGATCCATTAACCCCGAAGTGACAATAATCGAATAATTACCGGTGATGACCGTAGTTTGAGGATTTCATGTATTCACTATGTGTTAATGCTTTGTCCGGTTCTCTATTAAAAGGAGGCCTTAATATCCCTTAGTTTCCGTAAGGACCCCACTGCCACGGGAGGGTAGGACAAAAGATGCCATGCAAGTTCTTTTCCATAAGCACGTATGACTATATTCGGAATACATGCCTACATTATATCAATGAACAGGAGCTAGTTCTGTGTCACGCTAGGTTATGACTGTTACATGATGAACCGCATCCAGCATAATTCTCTATCACCGATCCATTGCCTATGAGCTTTCCACATATTATTCTTCGCTTATTTACTTTCCTGTTGCTATTGCTATCATCACTACGAAATACCAAAAACATTGTTTTTACTACCGTTACCTTTTGTTACCGTTATCATTACTATCATATTACTTTGCTACTAAATACTTTGCTGCAGATATTAAGTTTCCAGGTGTGGTTGAATTGACAACTCAGCTGCTAATACTTGAGAATATTCTTTGGCTCCCCTTGTGTCGAATCAATAAATTTGGGTTGAATACTCTACCCTCGAAAACTGTTGCGATCCCCTATACTTGTGGGTTATCAAGACTATTTTCTGGTGCCGTTGCCGGGGAGCATAGCTCTATTCTTTGAGTCACTTGGGATATATATCTTCTTATCATCATGAAGAACTTGAGAGATCCAAAAACCAAGATCTATCCCTCAACTACGAGGGGAGGTAAGGAACTGCCATCTAGCTCTGCACTTGATTCACCTTCTATTATGAGTAAGTTTGCGACACCTACACCTACACCTGCTTCTGCTATTTCTTCTGATATGTCTCATGTTATTGATGATGCCACTTCTGCTACGCATGATACTTATGATGAAACTACCTCTATGCCTGATACTACTATGCCACTTAGTGATTTTCTTGATGAACAACTTGCTAGGGCTACACAAATTGAAAATATTGAATCCGATGATACTGATGAAAGTGGTGATGAAGAATCACTTGTTATTCCTAAGGGTTATGTTTTTGATCAAGAAGCTTCTTTAGCTTGCAAAAATAGAAATGAACTCAAAAGGTTATTAGCTAAATGGAGTAAGCAATCTCTAAATGCTAGAATGAAACCTGACCCTGCTTTCGCCACTTCACCTATCTTTTGTTACTGATAAGGATTATGAATTCTCTGTTGATCCTGATATAATTACTTTGGTTGAATCTGATCCTTTTCATGGTTATGAATCTGAAACTGTTGTGGCACATCTTACTAAATTGAATGATATAGCCACCCTGTTCACTAAAGATGAGAGAACTCATTACTTTTATATCCTTAAAATATTTCCGTTCTCATTAAAGGGTGATGCTAAGATATGGTTTAATTCTCTTGATCCTGGTTGTGTGTGTAGTCCCCAGGATATGATTTATTACTTCTCTACTAAATATTTCCCTGCTCATAAGAAACAAGCTGCTTTAAGGGATATATATAATTTGTGCAAATTGAAGAAGAGAGTCTCCCACAAGCTTGGGGGAGGCTTCTCCAATTACTTAATGCTTTGCCTGATCATCCTCTTAAGAAAAATGAAATACTTGATATATTTTATAATGGACTAACCGATGCCTCCAGAGATTACCTGGATAGTTGTGCTGGTTCTGTTTTCAGGGAAAGAACACCGGATAAAGCTGAAATTCTATTGAATAATATGTTTACAAATGAAAATAATTGGACACCTCCGGAGCCAGTTCCTGAGCCTATTCCTAAACCAACTCCGAAGAAGAGGGGTATTCTATTTCTCAGTCCTGAAGATATGCAAGAGGCAAAGAAATCTATGAAAGAAAAAGGTATTAAAGCTGAAGATGTTAAGAATTTACCTCCTATTGAAGAAATACATGGTCTTAATTTACCGCCTGTTGAAGAAACATATAATCTTAATCCTTTACCTATTGAAGAAACTCATGGTCTTGATAACCCGACACAGGTAGTAAAGGTAAATTCTCTCTATAGATATGATAAAGCTTAAATCCCATTTACTAAATTTGCTAGCCCATGCTTAGATGAGTTTGATAAATTTATGGCTAGGCAAGAAGACTTTAATGCTTATTTTGGTAGACAATTGAAATACAATTCAAATATGCTTGAACACTTGGGTGATTATATGGCTAATGTTAAAGGTGAACTTAAACTTATTAGTAAACATGCTTCTATGGTTACCACTCAAGTAGAACAAGTACTTAAAGCTCAAAATGATTTGCTCAATGAATTGAATAGTAAAGATAATGATAATGCTATTAGAGTGGCTACTAGAACTGGTAGAATGACTCTAGAACCTTTGTATCCTGAAGGCCACCCTAAGAGAATTGAGCAAGATTCTTAGAGAAATGATATAGATGCACCTAGTCCTTCTAAAAAGAAGAAAAAGAAAAATGATAGGACTTTGCATGCTTCTAGTGATCCTATTGTTGAAACACCTAAGAATCCAAATGATATTTCTATTTCTGATGCTGAAACTCAATCTGGTAATGAACCTGAAACCAGTAATAATGTTAATGATAATGTTCATGATGATGCTCAACCTAGCAATGATAATGATATAGAAATTGAACCTGCTGTTGATCTTGATAACCCACAATCAAAGAATCAATGTTATGATAAAAAAAGATTTTGTTGCTAGGAAACATGGTAAAGAAAGATAGCCTTGGGTTCAGAAACCCATGCCTTTTCCTCCCAAACCATCCAAGAAAAAGGATGATGAGGATTTTGAGCGCTTTGCAGAAATGATTAGACCTATCTTTTTGCGTATGCGATTAACTGATATGCTCAAAACCAATCCTTATGCTAAGTACATGAAATATATTATTACAAATAAAAGAAAGATACCGGAAGCTGAAATTTCCACCATGCTTACTAATTATACTTTTAAGGGTGGAATACCAAAGAAAGTTGGAGATCCAGGAGTAAACACTATACCATGCTCCATTAAAAGAAACTATGTTAAAACTGCTTTATGTGATCTTGGAGCCGGTGTTAGTGTTATGCCTCTCTCTTTATATCGTAGACTTGATTTGAATAAGTTGACACCTACTGAAATATCTTTGCAAATGGCTGATAAATCAACTGCTATACATGTCGGTATTTGTGAGGATGTGCCTGTTGTAGTTGCAAATGTTACTATTTTAACGGACTTTGTTATTCTTGATATTCCTGAGGACGATAGTATGTCTATTATTCTTGGAAGACCCTTTTTGAATACTGCAGGGGCTGTTATTGATTGCACTAAAGGCAATGCCACTTTTCATGTTAATGATAATGAGCATACGGTACACTTTCCGATGAAACAACCTCAAGTTCATAGTATCAATTGTATTGGAAGAATTCCATCGATTATATTTGGAGGTTTTGAATTTCCTCTTCCTACTGTCAAGAAGAAATATGATATTCTTATTATTGGGGATGTGCATATCCCCGTTGAGATAACATAGTGTTATTCAAAATTTCTCCGGTTCCATGTTATTCGGAATGAGTTCGTTAACAAGACTTGATCAACCTTGTTAGTGGATTGCTTTCGATGAGCATGAGATGGATGAAACTAGAAGGCACAACCTTCTATACCCCACTTTTCCTTTCTTTTATTTACATTAAATAAAATAAAAATAAATATTTTCTATCTGTTATCTGATTATCCGTGCAATATAAAAATACCACGAAAATAAAAGTTCTCCAAATGCCCTGAAATTTAAATATGATTTTTTCCAGAATATTTGAGAATATTTGGCACAAAGAACACAGCAAGGGGGTCAACCACCTGCCCACGAGGGTGGAGGGCGCGCCCTACCCCCCCTGGGTGCACCCCCTTGCCTCATGGGCCCATAGTAGCCCTCCTCCACTTATTCCTGCACCCACACACTTCATCTTCCGCGCACAAACACGAATATCTAGCTCAAGCACGAGTTCTAGCTCACTTTGCTGCCATTTTCGATCTCCTTGCTCAAAGCACCTCTCACAAAACTGCTTGGGGAGATTGTTCCTTGGTATGTGACTCCTCCATTGGTCCAATTAGTTTTTGTTCTAGAGCTTTATTCATTGCAAATTTTTGTTGCTTAGGTGACCCTGTTCTTGAGCTTGCATGTCAAATTTATATGGTCAAAAGTAGTTTTGATGCATCATATAGGCTCTATGCACTTGCAGGAGTAGATGCTATCAATATTATTGAGTTTGGTTTATTTTTATTTTGAAGTTACTAAAAAATTTCAGAATTTTTCAGAGGAAGAAAAATGCTTAGGAATATTATTGAGTTTGGTTCTTCAAGGAAGCAAGGACCCAGGCTTGCAATGCGTGATGCTGATGACGAGCCAACAAGAGACGCTCCAGTGCGTCCTTGTGAATGGCCCTTTGAGAACTTTATGGATCGAGCAGGAATTAAGGAAGAATTCAACGCATATTTGCGTAACGCTGATCTTGTGAGCTTCGAGGAAGAGAAGTGCAGCCAGTATCACAACCTCACCAGTACCTTTGTGAGGAGGTTTGAATTTTCAACTTCACGTAATTCTCCAACTGTCCTGTTTGATCTTTATGATAAATCTTACACTATGGACTTAGAGGATTTTACCACTGCTTGCAAACTTCCACAATGGGGTAGTATAAGGGATCCTCGCAAATCTAAATTTAGGGATTTTCTTGCTAGCATAACTGTGGGAGAATCTAGAGATATTACACAAGCTACCATAGGGAACATTCACTTTCCTGCTATACATTATTTTGCTCTCTTCATAGGTAGATGCATTAATGGTAAAGATGAGGCATGTCACATGTGTGTCCCCGATCTTAGTATTCTTAGGAGTGTTGTGTTAGGAGACAAATCATATAATTTGGGAGCCATTGTTGCACGTAGGTTGCATCTTAATAGACTTAATGGAGATTTCTTTGGTGGAATTTATGCAACCCGCATAGTTAATTTTCTTGGTATAGCCATACGTGAAGATGATATTGAATTACCTCCTACTTATCTAGATTTTAATGCTATGGTTCACCACCAGTATGTTGAGAGGAACGAATCACCTCTCCAGTATCGACTAATCTTTGACAGATGTCGCGCTGTCCGTATTACTCTCCCTGCTCCTGCCTTCTTTGATTATCAGGCAAGAGGAGGATATACTATTACCAGAGAGGAGGCAGATGAGTACGAGAGGAGAGAGCAGGCCGCTCGTCGCCACGCTGCAGCTCAGCAGGCGATAGCTGCTGCATCGCTGTACGACCCCAGCTACTATTATGGATATACGCCAGGCCAGCGGTGCCATAGACCAACTTAGGCAAAAGCCTAAGATTGGGGGAGTACATATTTCCCACCGACATTACATTTATGTTCACACACTCATTGCTAGATGTCGGTGCTCATACTTTTTCATTGTATCATCCATGCTAGTTTATTTTCCTTTTTATGCTTTCTTCTTGTGTGTTTAATAAACCTTAAGAAAACCCAAAAAAATTAGTTGTAGCTTTTAATTAGTTTACTTTCCATGCTTGTAGTAGTAATTAAAAAGAAACCCCGAAAAGATTTCCTGTTCTTCTTTTGCTTGTTGGGAGCTTTCCCGTGTAAATAGTTTTATTTCTTTTCTTTTCTTGGGGGTCGATAGGAGAAGACCATAATTAAATTGTTGAAGTGGCTCTTATATGCATTATTGTTGATCTGACAAAAGAGCCCATATTTCCTTGTCTTCTCCTGTTTATTAAATGCTTGCAGATTCCAGCTTAGTCCAATGCACGTGCACTATTATTATTATTCACATCATTCGATCGTGCAAGTGAAAGGCAATTATGATGTTATATGATGGACTGGCTGAGATGATAAAAGCTGGTATGAACTCGACCTCTTTTGTTTTTGTAAATATGATTAGTTCATCATTCCTGATTCAGCCTATTATGAATAAACATGTTTGCAATGACAACTAGAGATCATAGTTTCTTATGCCATGCTTGATTAGCTATGAGTTATAATGGTTTACCTTGCGTGCCAACATGCTATTAAAATGGTTATGATGTGGTATGATAGGGTGGTATCCTCCTCTGAATGATTTAAGTGACTTGACTTGGCACATGTTCACGCATGTAGTTTAAAAAAATCAACATAGCCTTCACGATATTTATGTTCATGGTGGATTATATCCTACTCATGCTTGCATGCGGTGTTGATTAATTTTAATGCATGTTCATGACTGTTGTCGCTCTCTAGCTGGTCGCTTCCCAGTCTTTTGCTAGCCTTCACCTGTACTAAGCGGGAATACTGCTTGTGCATCCAATCCCTTAAACCCCAAAGTTATTCCACATGAGTCCACTATACCTACCTATATACGGTATCTACCTGCCGTCCCAAGTAAATTTGTATGTGCCAAACTCTAAACCTTCAAATAAATATCCTGTTTTGTATGCTCGAATAGCTCATCTATCAACTAAGGCTGTCTGTATCTTCCATGTTGGGTGGGTTATTCTCAAGAGGAGTGGACTCCGCTCCTCACTCACGAGATAAATGGCTGGTCACCGGGATGCCCAGTCCCATGCTTTATGCAAACTAAATCAAAATAATTGCAAACAAAACTCCCCCTGGGACACTTATTAGTTGGAGGCACTCGTTGTTTCAAGCAAGCCATGGATTGATGCTTGTTGGTGGAAGGGGGAGTATAAACTTTACCATTCTGTTTGGGAACCGCCTATAATGTGTGTAGCATGGAAGATATTGCCATCTCTAGGTTGTTATGTTGACAATGAAAGTATACCGCTCAAAATATTATTCACCTCTGTTACAAAACCGAGCTCTGGCACCTCTACAAATCCCTGCTTCCCTCTGCGAAGGGCCTATCTATTTACTTTTATGCTGAGTCATCATCCTCTTATTAAAAAGCACCAGTTGGAGAGCACCATTGTCATTTGCATTCATTGCCGTTAGTTTACATAGAGTATGACTTGACTGGATATCTTTTACCATGAATTACAATGTCTAGTCAGTCCTTGGTCTTTAAAGGTGCTCTGCATTTATGTTTTGCGGTCTCAGAAAGGGCTAGTGAGATACCATCTTGTTATATCATATTATGATTGTTTTGAGAAAGTATTGTCATCCGAGATTTATTATTATTGCTCGTTAGTTGATTATGCTATTGATATGAGTAAACTTGATATCTATGCGTTATTGTGAATGTGGTTAGTTATAATCTTTGCTGGAAACATGAATGCTGGCTTTACATATTTACAACAACAAGAGCAAACAGAGTTTGTAAAAGTTTTTCTTTATCACTTTCAGTTTGTCAACTGAATTGCTTGAGGACAAGCAAAGGTTTAAGCTTGGGGGAGTTGATACGTCTCCAATGTATCAACTTTTCCAAACACTTTTGCCCTTGTTTTGGACTCTAACTTGCATGATTTGAATGGAACTAACCCGGACTGACGCTGTTTTCAGCAGAATTACCATGGTGTTATTTATGCGCAGGAGCAAACGTTCTCGGAATGACCTGAAACTTCACGGAGCCACTTTTCAGAAAATAAGAAAAATACCTACAAAAGATGAAGGCCAAGGGGCCCACCACCTCTCCACGAGGGTGGGGGGCGCGCCTGCCCCCCTAGGGTGCGTCCCCTACCTCGTGGGCCCCCTGTTGACTCTTCGACTCCAACTCCAACTCCATATATTGAGTTTCGGGGAGAAAAAATCAGGGAGAAGAAATCATCGCGTTTTACTATACGGAGCCGCCGCCAAGCCCTAAAACCTCTCGGGAGGGCTGATCTGGAGTCCGTTCGGGGCTCCGGAGAGGGGAATCCGTCGCCATCATCATCATCAACCATCCTCCATCACCAATTTCATGATGCTCACCGCCGTGCGTGAGTAATTCCATCGTAGGCTTGCTGGACGGTGATGGGTTGGATGGGATGTATCATGTAATCGAGTTAGTTTTGTTAGGGTTTGATCCCTAGTGTCCACTATGTTCGGAGATTGATGTTGCTATGACTTTGCTATGCTTAATGCTTGTCACTAGGGCCCGAGTGCCATGATTTCAGATCTGAACCTATTATGTTTTCATCAATATATGAGTGTTCTTGATCCTATCTTGCAAGTCTATAGTCACCTATTATGTGTTATGATCCGTTAACCCCGAAGTGACAATAATCAAGATACTTACCGGTGATGACCGTAGTTTGAGGAGTTCATGTATTCACTATGTGTTAATGCTTTGTTCCGGTTCTCTATTAAAAGGAGGCCTTAATATCCCTTAGTTTCTGTAAGGACCCCGCTGCCACGGGAAGGTAGGACAAAAGATGTCATGCAAGTTCTTTTCCATAGGCACGTATGACTATATTCTGAATACATGCCTACATTATATCAATGAACCGGAGCTAGTTATGTGTCACCCTAGGTTATGACTGTTAAATGATGAACCGCATCCGGCATAATTCTCTATCA
The DNA here is from genome assembly GCF_056163025.1 of Triticum urartu. Lineage (NCBI taxonomy): Eukaryota > Viridiplantae > Streptophyta > Magnoliopsida > Poales > Poaceae > Triticum > Triticum urartu. Next base: position 448,765,859 of record NC_141876.1, read on the forward strand.
CCGATCCATTGCCTACGAGCTTTCCACATATTGTTCTTCGCTTATTTACTTTCCCGTTGCTATTGCTATCATCACTACAAAATACCAAAAACATTGCTTTTACTACCGTTACCTTTTGTTACCGTTATCATTACTATCATATTACTTTGCCACTAAATACTTTGCTGCAGATATTAAGTTTCCAAGTGTGGTTGAATTGACAACTCAGCTGCTAATACTTGAGAATATTCTTTGGCTCCCCTTGTGTCAAATCAATAAATTTGGGTTCAATACTCTACCCTCGAAAACTATTGTGATCCCCTATACTTGTGGGTTATCAGCGCTCCCAGGGGGTGGGGCGCATCCCCCTTCCTCGCGCCTCCCTCGGGCACCATCTCGCGTGGATTTTTCTTCCCAAAAATCATATATATTCCAAAAAAATCTCCGTCAGTTTTTATTCCGTTTGGACTCCGTTTGATATGGATATTCTGTGAGACAAAAAACATGCAACAAACAGGAACTGGCACTGGGCACTGGATCAATATGTTAGTCCCAAAATAGTATAAAAAGTTGCCAAAAGTATATGAAAGTTGTAGAATATTGGCATGGAACAATCAAAAATTATAGATACGACGGAGACGTATCAGCATCCTCAAGCTTAATTCCTGCTCGTCCTCGAGTAGGTAAATGATAAAAAAAGATAATTTTTGATGTGGAATGCTGCCTAGCATAATCTTGATCATGTATCTAATCATGGCATGAATATTAAGATACGAGTGATTCAAAGCAATAGTCTATAATTTGACATAAAAAAAACACTTCAAGCCTACTAATAAAGCAGTCATGTCTTTTCAAAATAACATGGACAAAGAAAGTTATCCCTACAAAATCATATAGTTTGGCTATGCTCCATCTTCACCACACAAAATATTCAAATCATGCACAACCCCGATGACAAGCCGAGCAATTGGTTCATAATTTTTAACGCGCTTCAGCATTTTCAACCCTCACGCAATACATGAGAGTGAGCCATGGATATAGCACTATAGGTGGAATAGAATGGTGGTTGTGGAGAAGACAAAAAAGGAGAAGATAGTCTCACATCAACTAGGCGTATCAACGGGCTAGGGAGATGCCCATCAATAGATATCAATGTGAGTGAGTAGGGATTGCCATGCAACAGATGCACTAAGAGCTATAAGTGTACGAAAGATCAGACTGAAAACTAAGTGGGTGTGCATCCAACTTGCTTGCTCATGAAGACCTCAGGCGTTTGAGGAAGCCCATCATCGGAATATACAAGCCAAGTTCTATAATGAAAATTCCCACTAGTATATGAAAGTGATAACTCAAGAGACTCTCTATATGAAGAACATGGTGCTACTCTGAAGCACAAGTGTGGTAAAAGGATAGTAACATTGCCCCTTCTCTCTTTTTCTCTCATTTTTTTTAATTTTTTTTTATTTTTTGGGCCTTCTCTTTTTTTGGCCTTTCTCTTTTTTTTCTCTTTTTTTATTTTCTATTTTTTCGTCCGGAGTCTCATCCCGACTTTTGGGGGAATCATAGTTTCCATCATCCTTTCCTCACTGGGGCAATGCTCTAATAATGATGATCATCACACTTTTATTTACTTACAACTTGATACTAGAACAAAGATATGACTCTATATGAATGCCTCCGGTGGTGTACCGGGATGTGCAATGATCTAGCATAGCAATGACATAAAAAAACGGACAATCCATGAAAACATCATGCAAGCTATCTTACGATCATGCAAAGCAATATGACAATGAATGCTCAAGTCATGTATATGATGATGATGGAAGTTGCATGGCAATATATCTCGGAATGGCTATGGAAATGCCATGATAGTTAGGTATGGTGGCTGTTTTGAGGAAGGTATATGGTGGGTTTATGGTACCGGCGAAAGTTGCGCGATACTAGAGAGGCTAGCAATGATGGGAGGGTGAGAGTACATATAATCCATGGACTCAACATTAGTCATAAAGAACTCACATACTTATTGCAAAAGTTTATTAGCCCTCGAAGAAAAGTACTACTACGCATGCCCCTAGGGGGATAGATTGGTAGGAAAAGACCATCGCTCGTCCCTGACCGCCACTCATAAGGAAGACAATCAATAAATACCTCATGCTCCGACTTCGTTACATAATGGTTCACCATACGTGCATGCTACGGGAATCACAAACCTCAACACAAGTATTTCTACTAATCCACAACTACCCACTAGCATGACTCTAATATCACCATCTTTATATCGCAAAACTATTGCAAGGAATCAAACATATCATATTCAGTGATCTACAAGTTTTAAGTAGGATTTTATGACTAACCACGTGAATGACCAATTCCTGTCATCTCTCTAAATAGATATAAGTGAAGCAAGAGAGTTTAAATCTTTCTACAAAAGATATGCCCATGCTCTAACAAATATAAGTGAAGCAAAAGAGCATTCTACAAATGGCAGTTTTCTATGTAAAGAGAAACAGGCAATCCAAACTTCAAATGATATAAGTGAAGCACACGAAGCATTTTATAAAGCCATACTCAAAAGATATAAGTGAAGTGCAATGAGCATTCTATAAATCAACCAACGACTATATCATACCAGCATGGTGCATAAAAGAAAAATGAAAACTAAATGCAAAAGACGCTCCAAGATTGCACATATCACATGAACGAAACGAATCCGAAAACATACCGATACTTGTTGAAGAAAGAGGGGATGCCTTCCGGGGCATCCCCAAGCTTAGACGCTTGAGTCTCCTTGAATATTTACTTGGGGTGCCTCGGGCATCCCCAAGCTTGAGCCCTTGCCTCTCTTCCTTCTTCTCACATCGAGACCTTCTCGATCATCGAACACTTCATCCACACAAAACTTCAACAGAAAACTCGGTAAGATCCGTTAGTACAATAAAGCAAATCACTACTATAAGTACTGTTTCAAACCAATTCATATTTTGTTTTTGCATTGTGTCTACTGTAATATAGCTTTTCCATGGCTTAATCCACTGATAGGAATTGATAGTTTCATCAAAACAAGCAAACTATGCATCAAAAACAGAATCTGTCTAAAACAGAACAGACTGTAATAATCTGAACATTCACCATACTTCTAATACTTGAAACATTCTGCCAAAATTAGTAAAAATAAAAAATTTGTATATAAAGACAGTGCAAAAATAATCAGAACCATTTAGCGTTCCAGTAAAAAATGTAAAATCGCGCACTACAGCCAAAGTTTCTGTCCTGCACCGTACAAACCATCCAGCAAATGTAAACATCCTAAAGGCAAACCTTGGCACATTATTTTTATAATACAATGGAATTGTACAAGGGGATAATTATTTTTGTTGAAAAGTTTCTGTAATCAAGATTCACAAAGTTTCTGTGAGCATGAACAAAGTTCAAGGCTAGCTCCCACTTCAACAATGCTTGTCTCTCTCACTTTCACTTTCCTTTTTAAAAAAGTTTTGGGTTCACCTCTTTATTTTTGTTGTTTTTAAACTATATGAAAGCACTCAACAAAAATAAATGACTCTCTAAAACTTCCGGGTTGTCTCCCTGGCAGCATTTCTTTAAAGCCATTAAGCTAGGCATATAGTGCTCAAGTAATGAATCCACCCGGATCCCAAGGTATATCAAAGCCAATTTTAATTAACAATGATTTGTAATTTAGTAGTGAGCACAAAGCAACATATATTAAGTAATGACAAAGTATAACTCTCTTCCTATGCATCGGCATGTCATACAAGAACAATTCATGCACATCAAGTAAAGGCCAATACATAGCATAAGCAGTTTCTTGCAATTTTTTCATATTGGAAACATAAAGAGGCAGAGATGTAGTTCCTCTCTCATAATAATTGCAAGTAGGAGCAGCAAGCACATGCATATTATACTCATCAAAATCATCATGTGTAGTAGTAAAAGGCAACCCATCAATATAATCCTTAATAAGCACAAACTTCTCCAACATAGTGTAGTTTGGAGAATTCAAAAAGATAATAGGACTATCATGTGTGGGTGCAATAGAAATAATTTCATGTTTAACATAAGGAACAATAGCAAGTTCATCTCCATAAGCATATTTCATGTTGGCATCTTGGCCACAAGCATAGCAAGCATCATTAAAAAGGCATATTTCAAAAGAATCAACGGGGTCATACCAATTATCATAGCATTCATCCTTCGGTAAGCACAGAGGGGAATTAAACAATGTATGAGTTGAAGAGTTACTCTCATTAGAAGGTGGGCACGGGTGATCAATCCCCTCTTCCCCCTTTTGTTCTTCGCTCTCCTCCTCATCTTTTTCATCCAATGAGCTCACAGTTTCATCAATTTCTTCTTCCATAGACTCCTGCAAAATATTAGTCTCTTCTTGGACAGCGGAGACTTTCTCAATAAGTGCATTAATATAGGAATTATATTCATAATTATCATAGCAATATTTCAGTATAGCCAAATTTTTAGGCCTATAAACATCATCATCAAAAGCTTCATACTTTTCAAATAAAGATTCAATTTCATAAGCACCCTTAAAAGCAACAAATTCTTGTATTTGCTCCACATCATAGTAGTCATATATAACATTAGCATCAGAAGCTAAGGTTTCATTATCATTAAATTTGCATGAAAAGGGAAGGTGTGGAGCCTTCATCCTAGAGCAACAAGTATAATCATAACTCAAGCATACTTGCCGAGCATACCACTTCAATATATAAATTTGATCCCATAATAGTTTCCCTTTTTGTGTCAAGCGATAATCCCTAAAGTATTCACGTTGATCCAACGTTACTCCCATTACCAAATTGAATGGGGTTTTCTCAGGATTATCAAAGTAGTACATAATTTCTGTCACATAACGAGCATCGAGGGTTTTAGGAGGTTCCTCATCTCCATGAGCAGCAAGTACACCTAATTTTTTTTGTATTTCGTGTTCCATATCCATAACTAAAGATAAAGAACAACTAAGAACAGCAAATAAAAATTACTTAGTGATAAAGCAAACAAGCACACACGAGAATATTCACCCCACGCTATTGCTCCCCGGCAACGGCGCCAGAAAAAGGTCTTAATAACCCACAAGTATAGGGGATTGCAACAGTTTTTGATAAGTAAGAGTGTCAAACCCAACGAGGAGCTAAAGGCAGAACAAATATTCCCTCAAGTTCTATCGACCACCGATACAACTCTACGCACGCTTGATGTTCGCTTTACCTAGAACAAGTATGAAACTAGAAGTACTTTGTAGGTGTTGTTGGATAGGTTTGCAAGATAATAAAGAGAAAGTAAATAAAAAGTAGGGGCTGTTTAGATAAAGACACAACTAAATTAGTTTTAGTAGAGAGCTTGTTGTTACGAGAAAATTATTTGTCCCTAGGCAATCGATAACTAGACCGGTAATCATTATTTCAATTATATATGAGGGAGAGGCATAAGCTAACATACTTTATCTACTTGGATCATATGCACTTATGATTGGAACTCTAGCAAGAATCCGCAACCACTAAAGATCATTAAGGTAAAACCCAACCATAGCATTAAAGTATCAAGTCCTCTTTATCCCATACGCAAACAATCTACTTACTCGGGTCTGTGCTTCTGTCACTCACGCCACCCACCATAAGAAAATCATGAGAATATTTCAAACCCTACAGCGGGAATCCCTCACGCTTGTGCGATACGGAGAGCACCAATAATAAAACATGCAACTCAAACCAATCTTGATCATCAAATAGCCCATAGGACAAAATGGATCTACTCAAACATCATAGGATAGCCATACATCATTGGGAAATAATATATAGCGTTGAGCACCATGTTTAAGTAGAGATTACTGTAGGTAAGAGAGAGGTTACACCACTTCATAGAGGGGGGAAGAGTTGGTGATGATGGCGGTGAAGTTGTTGGTGAAGATTGCGGTGATGATGATGGCCACGGCAGCGTTCCGGAGCCACCGGAAGAGAAGGGGAGAGGGGGCCCCTTCGTCTTCTTCTTCCTTGACCTCCTCCCTAGATGGGAAAAGGGTTTCCACTCTGGTCCTTGGCCTCCATGGCTTGGGAGGGGTGAGAGCCCCTCCGAGATTGGATCTGTCTCTCTGTCTCTCTCTGTTTCTGCATTCTCAGATTCTACCCTTTCACCGTTTCTTATATTCCCGGAGATCCATAACTCCGATTGGGCTGAAATTTTAACACGATCTCTATCCGGATATTAGCTTTCTTGCGGCGAAAGAAGGGCACCAACCGCCTTACGAGGTGGCGACAGGGTCAGGGGCGCTTCCAGGGGGTGGGGCGCGCCCCCCTGCCTCGTGCCTCCCTCGGGCACCGTCTCGCGTGGATTTTTCTTTCCAAAAATCATATATATGCCAAAAAAAATCTCTGTCAGTTTTTATTCCGTTTGGACTCCGTTTGATATGGATATTCTGCGAAACAAAAAACATGAAACAAATAGGAACTGGCACTGGGCACTGTATCAATATGTTAGTCCCAAAAATAGTATAAAAAGTTGGCAAAAGTATATGAAAGTTGTAGAATATTGGCATGGAACGATCAAAAATTATAGATACAACGGAGACGTATCAGTCTTCTTCTTGAAAATCCATTTATTCTCTATGGCTTGCCGATCATTGGGCAAGTCAACCAAAGTCCACACTTTATTCTCATACATGGATCCCATCTCAGATTTCATGGCCTCAAGCCATTTTGCGGAATCTGGGCTCATCATCGCTTCCTCATAGTTCGTAGGTGCATCATGGCCTAGTAACATGACCTCCAGAACAAGGTTACCTTACCACTCTGGTGCGGATCTTGCTCTAGTTGACCTACGAGGTTCAGTAGTAACTTGATCAGAAGTTTCATGATCATCATCATTTACTTCCTCACTGATTGGTGTAGGAATCACTAGAACTGATTTATGTGATGAACTAATTTCCAATAAGGGAAAAGGTACAATTACCTCATCAAGTTCTACTTTCCTCCCTGTCGGTGTCAAAACCGGCGGATCTCGGTAGGGGGTCCCGAACTGTGCGTCTAAGGCGGATGGTAACAAGAGGTAGGGGACACGATGTTTTACCCAGGTTGGGCCCTCTTGATGGAGGTAAAACCCTACGTCCTACTAGATTTATTCTTGATGATATGAGTATTACAAGAGTTGATCTACCACGATATCGGAGAGGCTAAACCCTAGAAGCTAGCCTATGGTATGATTGTATGTTGTCCTACGGACTAAACCCTCCGGTTTATATAGACACCGGAGGGGGCTAGGGTTACACAAGGTCGGTTACAAAGGAGGAGATATCCATATCGGTACTGCCTAGCTTGTCTTCCACGCCAAGTAGAGTCCCAACTGGACATGAGACGAAGTCTTCAATCTTGTATCTTCACAGTCCAACAGTCCGGCCAAAGGATATAGTCCAGCTATCCGGAGACCCCCTAATCTAGGACTCCCTCAGTAGCCCCTGAACCAGGCTTCAATGACGATGAGTCCGGCGCGCAGTATTGTCTTCGGCATTGCAAGGCGGGTTCCTCCTCCGGATACACCATAGAAGAGTTCGAATAAAAGGATAGTGTCCGACCCTGCAAAATAAGTTCCACATACCACCGTAGAGAGAATAATATTTCCACAAATCTAATATGCTAACACGTTTTGGCAACATGACATTATGCCATGGCCCGGTGATTATTCGAACCATTTCCTTTAACTAGCCCCGCACATAACGCGAGGCAGTTTCTTGACACGTCTTGTCAAAGCAGAGATCGTGTCCCCCTTATTACGGGATTCTCATCAATACGAGCGTGGGTAACCCAACCGTGCCATCAATTACGGTGCTTGAGGGATAAGCGGGTTTTACCAGGCTAGTGGGGGCACATAGTTTCGGCCGCCCTTATAAAGGGATAAGGTTTAACCTTTTTCTACCCACGCCTTCTTCCTCCTTGCTCATCCGTTCTTGCGCACTCGAGCTCCAATGCCCAAGTCCACATCCTTCTCCTCAACCTTCTCCAAACATGTCCGGAGCGGGAGGCAAGTGGATGGCTTCCTCCGTCATGGAGGGTCACATCAAAAAGCTGCGCGGAGCCGGATACTTAGCCGCGAATATCGCGCATCGGCTGCCCGCTGCGGGGCAGATCGTTCCTGCCCCGAAACCTCACGAGAGGGTAGTTTTCCTCCACCACTTCCTCCGCGGACTGGGGTTTCCCCTCCATCCATTCGTCCGCGGTCTCATGTTCTACTACGGGCTGGACTTCCATGATCTGGCCCCGAACTTCATCCTCAACATTTCGGCGTTCATCGTCGTGTGTGAGGCTTTCCTCCGCATCCGGCACCACTTCGGCCTGTGGTTAAAAACCTTCAATATCAAGCCGAAGGTGGTGGGAGGCCAACAAGCCGAATGCGGCGGAGCCATGGTTGGCAAGATGCCCAATGCTACATGTCTTGAGGGCTCCTTCGTGGAGACCATAAAGGGATGGCAATCGGCGTGGTTCTACATCACTGAGCCGCGCGACACCAACTGGGTGGTGACCCCCGATTTTCGATCCGGAATCCCCACGCGGCTCACCTCCTGGAAAGAGAAGGGCCTGTCCTGGGGTTCATCGGTGGAGCTGGACGGACTCCAGAAATGTATTCGGAATATGACAAGCAAGAAGCTCAAGCTTGTCAACATAGTCCAGGTCATGCTCTTCCGCCGGATCCTCCCGTGTCCACAACAGGATTTTAACTTATGGGAGTTCGACCTGGCCCGGCACCAGACTCTAAGCGAGCTCTTCGACACGACGCACAAGGACGTCTAGAGGGTGCTGTTCAAGGGCGCTGAGGTCCCTCCTTCTCTTACCGAGGACCGCGGGCTAAGCACGAAGCACCTAGCACATTCGGTGAGTTCTATACATCCGGTAGGATATTTATTTCCCCTAGCTTAACCATGTGCGGGGTCTGAGCTCCATGCCTTTGACAGGACTGGGTGGAGACGTTGGGGCAGAATAACTGTCCGGCCCCTCTGCCCGAAGACACTGCGAACGCTCTCCTCGCGGAGATGCTGACTCCGGCTCCTTACAAGGTGCCGGAGAAGACCAAGAAGGCCAAGGGAACCCGAAAGAGTACCCGGCGCCAGGTGGTATCGGACTCATCGTCCGATAACTCCGCGACGCACTCCTCCCCCAAAGACGAGGAGGAAGATGAAGATGCTCCCCCTTCAGTCGGGGGAGACAAGAAAAGGAAGGCCGCCCCAACCGGGGGGGTGAAGGGTCCAAGAAGGGAAGGACTCTCCTTCTGGACTACTCCACCACCGCCGCCAAAGGCGAAGACGTGTGGCTGCTCAGGGCCAAGCCCCTGGCGAAGTCGTAAGTATTCGGATACCAGAGTAACTCATAGCATACCTTTGTCGCACTGCTTCTCCTAACGCCGAATTATGATTATGCAGATCGCCCCGAGCCCGTATCGATGTATTCTCGTCGGACGGATCCCTGGACTCGTCGCATATGGATAGCGATCCACTTCCGACCGCCACCTCCCCTTGCCCTACGGACAACACCGAGGTATTGTCTCAAGAGGCACCAGGTCGAGGGGAGACAATCTCGGAGGCGCCTCAAGGCGACCTTCCGGACTCCAGGAGCAGAGGGAGGGAGGCTCCTGAGGGCCCCAAGTTCGGCCTTCAGCCGAACACCGTGCCGGAACCTCCAGTGGTTCTGGACTCAGGCAGGCGGCCTCCTTCCAAAAGGGGCAAGACGCCTCTGCCGGTGACCTCTATCCATCCAGAGGCACCGGACAATCTGTTGGGAGCACTTCGCAGCGCTTCCATCGACGAAGAGCACCGCACTATTATGAGTGTGGTGATCCAGAAGGTTCAGTCCGCCAAGAGCGGACTGACTGAAGCCTGTGCCAGCCTTCTAACAGGCTTTGAGGTAAGTATTTGAAATATAGGAAAAATATTACTGCGTAGACAGTAGCCCATGATGCTCTGTTTGGTGTTCAAAAAAGAAAAGCCGAATAGAGGATCAACTAATATCTGCAGGAGTCTAATATAAGTATGTCTATATGCGTATGCAGGCTTCGCTGCTGACCTCTGACGCACTCACTGCAGAGGTCGCCGTACTGAAGCAGGACCTTGAAGGGTCCAAGAAAGAGCTCGGCCTTGCCAAGAGGCAGCTCGAGGAGAACAAAGGTAAGTAATACCTAGTCTATAGATGTGTATATATATACAAAAAGGATGCGATTGCAAAATGACAGGATCATCTTTAATTTGCCAGGGGCCACGACTGAGGTGGCAACCCTAAAGCAAGCGCTATCTGAGGCCGAAAACAAAGCGGCCCAGGAGCGCACCCAGCGGGAAAAACAAGAGGCACGGGTGGGCGAGGTGCAGCAAGAGCTCCACGCTCTCATGACGAAGCACGAGGCGTTGGAGCTTGACTTGAAGACATGAGAGTCCGAGCTTGTCGCGGCCCTTGAGAGTGCAAAGAGTGCCAAGGCCGAAGCCCAAAAGGCCCTTCAGGAGATTGATGCGATGAAGAAGATAGCGGCGGGTAAGGCATTTTATATGCAAAGCAAGCATGTGAAAGTAAATTAATTGTTACTTACCTGAATCTGGAGCTCTCCAGGAGCATTCGCAGATTTGCCCCGCAGCGTGTCGGATGCCGCACAGTTTTACCAGGCCGAGGAGGGAAGCTCAACGGAGAAGCTGTTCTGGTCTCAGTATACTGGGACCGAACACCCGATGCCTCTGAGCGACCAGCTGAAGCAACTGGTCGAGCTGCACAAGGCGGCCGAACAGGCGATGAAGGGATTTATAGTCCGGATGTGGCCTGGCGAGCCCTTCCCAACAGCTACTTCGGCCTGGTGAGGCGGCTTGTGGATGCCTACCCACGGCTGGAAGTCATTAAGCGGTCCGTCTGCATCGAAGGCGCACGTCGGGCTTTCGCCCATGTTAAGGTGCAATGGGCCAAGATGGATGCCGTGAAGCTAGTGAAGGAAGGGCCACCTGCAGGCAAGGAGCATCGCCACCCCGAGATGTACTATGAGGGTGTCCTGAAGGGTGCCCGTCTCATAGCGGACGAGTGTACGAAAGATGTAATATTTGAGTAAACTTGCTCGTGTAATCCTGTATTATGAAAACTTGTTCATATGCGCTATGAAACGCTTGTTTGAATTTAAAATATTACCTTCTGTTCGGTTGTTTATCAAATCTAAGAGATGGCTAGTCGTCGGCTTCTGCCCCCATGCCACGAGTGCTAGGGTGTTTGGGATAAACCTGAGCACTCTTTTTCCCATTTTTGGGTCCTTCGAGGGAGGTGCTCAGCACAACGAACAAGGCAATCGGACTATAATGCGTTATCACTCTCACTTAGCCATAGAATTCTATAATTTTAAATTTCGGCGAAGCCCCTAGTATTCGGAAGGCCGAATACGGGGCGCTATACACGCCTTAAGCCGGACAGGGCCGACTCCTCGCTCTAAGTGGCATAAGTCTTTAGGGACTTGAAACCTCTCGAACAGCGACCAGTCTCTCGCCTTATCATGACAGTCAGTTTTAGCTTTCTCTACTGAGGTGCTTAGCCCAGAAGAACCGGGGCACAATTGCAGTAGTTCTCCCAGTGCTACCTTAGCCGATATAGCGGAACGTAAGGTACCAAAACATGGGAGCCGGGCAAACCCAACTAATGACCCAAGACATGATTCGGAGCTGATGCATATAATGCTATAAGTTCGGGGTGCCGCACTGTCGAAAGTGTTCAGGCTTCTCACGTCGTATTATGGGTATGTTTAAGCCCCTAGCGTATTGGCCGTACTAGAGTGTACGGGTGCTAGATGTCATGAATGAACATATATATATATAAAGGAAGAATGTGATAATAGTCCTAATGCTATGCATTGTTTATTCAAAAAGGTGTGTTAAAGCAGAATGATACAAGTAGTGCGATAAGCAAAAAGTGGGACTATTTGACATGTCCCTTCCAAGGGCAAGCTGAGGAATAGTATTAAAGCAAGTATTTCACTCATTATCGTAATCCACCTGGGAGTTCCGTGGTGTGACATAGCTTTCTGCCTCCTTGGTTGTTGCATCAAGTGTTCGGCAATCATGCTGCCGGACATGGTTTCTAGAGATTAAAGTCCTGAAAGAGAAAAATTACAAAGCGGGAAGCCCCTAGTGCGGTTTAAGCCGCGTCTTGGAGTGTGACGTAGTCCGGCCCCCCTCCCCACGTGTGCCCATAGTATTTTTAATGCGTAATTATGTACGTGTGGCACAGATTTCACCGTTTGGCTGGGACCGGGGTGGGGTCCGTATTGCTATGCGAGCTCGGAACGTGACAGGCGGTCTAGTTGCCGATTACTCCGGGCGTGCTTGAGGGTGTCCGGGTCCTTAATCGCTGAACTAGTGGATTGCCTTAAGAGGCTGGTTTGCGCTTCTGCTGCGAGGGCCGCAGTGTGCTCCTCCATGCGGAGAGAGCGCTCTGTGTTTCCATTGACTGTGATGACCCCCCGAGGTCCTGGCATCTTGAGCTTGAGATATGCAAATGCGGTTCGCCCGAGCAGTGCATGGTAGCCACTGCGGAACGGGACTATGTCGAATATTAACTCTTCGCTTCTGAAGTTATCCGAGGACCCGAAGACCACCTCCAGTGTTACTGAGCCTGTGTAATGGGCCTCTACACCTAGTATGACGCCTTTAAAGGTCGTTTTTGTGGGTTTGATCCTTGAGGGGTCTATGCCCATTTTGTGCACTGTGTCCTGATAAAGCAGGTTCAGGTTGCTGCCGCCATCCATAAGGACTCGAGTGAGGTGAAATCCGTCAATGATTGGGTCTAGGGCCAGTGCGGCGAATCCGCCATGACAGATACTAGTGGGGTGGTCCCTGCGATCGAAGGTGATCAGACAGGAGGACCATGGGTTGAATTTTGGGGCGACTGGCTCCAACGCATATACGTCCCTGAGCGCATGCTTCAGCTCCCTCTTGGGGATGTGGGTTGCGTATATCATGTTCAACGTCCGCACTTGTGGGGGGAACCTCTTCTGTCCTCCGGTGTTCGGCTATCGGGGCTCCTCCTCGTCATCGCTATGTGACCCCTTATCTTTGTTTTCGGCATTTAACTTGCCAGCCTGCTTGAACACCCAATAATCCCTGTTGGTGTGGTTGGATGGCTTGTCGGGGTGCCGTGTATTTTACACGAGCGATCGAGTATACGTTCCAAACTAGACGGGCCCGGAGTGCTTCTTTTGAATGGCTTTTCCGCTGACTGGGTTTAGAGCCTTTGAACCCAGCATTGACTACAGTGTCCTCGGTATTGTCGCTGTTAATGCGGTGCTTATGTTTGTTGCGACGTGACCTGCCGTTGCCGTCCTTGGTATCCGAAGTACCATGGTTCTTTGATATGTTATTGCTGCAAGCCAACCAGTTGTCCTCTCCCGCACAGAAGCGGGTCATGAGTGTCGTGAGGGCTGCCATAGATTTCAGCCTTTCCTGGCCAAGGTGTCGGGCGAGCCATTCATCGCGAATGTTGTGCTTGAGAGCTGCTAGGGCCTCTGCATCCGGACAGTCGACGATTTGATTTTTCTTTGTTAGGAACCGTGTCCAAAATTGCCTGGCCGATTCCTCTGGCTGCTGAATTATGTGGCTCAAGTCATCGGCATCTGGTGGTCGCACATAAGTGCCCTGAAAGTTGTCGAGGAATGCGGCTTCCAGATCTTCCCAACAGCCGATGGACTCTGTTGGCAAGCTGTTGAGCCAATGCCGAGCTGGTCCTTTGAGTTTGAGTGGGAGGTATTTGATGGCGTGTAGGTCATCACCACGGGCCATGTGTATGTGCAGGAGGAAATCCTCAATCCATACCGCAGGATCTGTTGTGCCGTCGTATGATTCTATATTTATGGGTTTGAAACCCTCTGGGATTTGATGATCCATTACTTCGTCTGTGAAGCATAAGGGGTGTGCAGCGCCTCTGTACTGGGCTATATCGCGACGCAGCTCAAATGAGTCTTGCCCGCTGTGTTCGGCCCGGCCGGACTTACTTTTACTGTATCCGGCATGACGATTATCATCTCGCATAGTGGCACGCCCTCGTGATCCGTATATCGATCTTGCGTGTTTTGCTTTGTCCTCCAATACGTCTCGCAGGTCTGGCGTATTTCCCCCTGCCTTTTCATTTGAATGGCGTCGAGGTGCGGACTGAGCATTTGGCTGGAATGCCTCTCTGTCGCGGCCACGAGGTGGCCGATCAGCCGCGTCATACGCCGGGGATGGTGCTTCCTCCTCCAGTCAGGGTAGCAACCTGCACTTTGGGTAACTCTTGGAGGGGCATTCGAGTTTATATTCCTCGGCCGCCAGGACCTCAGTCCATCTGTCAGCTAGCAAATCTTGATCAGCTTGAAGCTGCTGCTGCTTTTTCTATAGGCTATTTGCCGTGGCTATAAGCCGGCGCTTGAAGCGCTCTTGTTCGACGGGATCCTCTGGCACGACGAATTCATCATCTTCAAGGCTTGCCTCGTCTTCGGAGGGAGGCATGTAATTGTCATCCTCCGCCTCTCCATCTGCCACTCTCTCTGGAGGGCTGGCTTCTCCATCCTCCTGCCCTAAATCTTGCTGGAGGGGATTGTTGCCGTCTTCGGCACTGTCCAGAGTGCTATTATCTCCTGTGCCGGTATCACCACTTTTGCCATGGCGGGACTTTGAGCGGCGCCGCTGACGCTGGCGCTTGGGCTGCTTCTTGGAGGGGTCATCCTCCATTGTCTCGTCGCCATTGCCTTCTTTGGGTGTGTCCACCATGTATATATCATATGATGAGGTGGCTGTCCAGTGCCCTGTCGGCAGTGAATCCTCTTCATCTCCCGCATCGTCGTCCATACCATTGATGTCTTCGGAGTTGAAGTCGAGCATGTCGGTTAAATCGTCGACAGTGGCTACTAAGTGGGTGGTGGGTGGGCGGCGAATTTCTTCGTCATCCGCATCCCAATCCTGCCGGACATAGTTCGGCCAGGATCCTCCTGATAAGGAGAGAGACCTTAATGAGTTCAGTATGTCGCCGAAGGGCGAGTGCTGAAAAATATCTGTGGAGGTAAACTACATGATCAACACCCAATCAGACTCGATAGGAATGGGCGCAGGCGGTTTGGAGTCCGTGGCTGGAGAAGGATCCGGCAGTTTAGCAACACGGCTCTCGTGAAGGGTAAGGTCGATATTCGGCTCGATCGCCGCTGAGAATACGGCCTCTGTGACGGGGTCTATCCACCCATCCATGGATGGTGCAACTGGCTCCGAATTGAGGCTCGGAGCGGCTGCCGGTGCGATCTCCTGAATACGGTCCGATGGTAGAGCTAAATCATACTCATCGTGACCACGTGGCGCACAAGGCAGGGGCTCGAATCCATCGAAGATCAAGTCTCCGCAGATATCGGCCGTGTAGTTTAAGCTTCCAAACCTGACCTGGTGGCCAGGGACGTAACTTTCGATCTGCTCCAGATGGCCAAGCGAGTTGGCCCGCAGTGCGAAGCCACCGAACACAAATATCTGTCCGGGGAGAAAATTCTCACCCTGGACTGCATCGCTATCGATGATAGTAGGATCCATCAAGCCTACCGGCGACGACACAGAGGAAATCTCAATGAAAGCACCAATGTCGGTGTCAAACCCAGCGGATCTCGGGTAGGGGGTCCCGAACTGTGTGTCTAAGACGGATGGTAACAGGAGGCAGGGGACACGATGTTTTACCCAGGTTCGGGCCCTCTTGATGGAGGTAAAACCCTATGTCATGCTTGATTTATTCTTGATGATACGAGTATTATAAGAGTTTATCTACCACGAGATCGGAGAGGCTAAACCCTAGAAGCTAGCCTATGGTATGATTGTATGTTGTCCTACGGACTAAAACCCTCCGGTTTATATAGACACCGGAGGGGGTTAGGGTTACACAAGGTCGGTTACAAATGAGGAGATATCCATATCTGTACTGCCTAGCTTGCCTTCCACGCCAAGTAGAGTCCCATCCAGACACGAGACGAAGTCTTCAATCTTGTATCTTCACAGTCCAACAGTCCGGCCAAAGGATATAGTCCGGCTGTCCGGAGACCCCCTAATCCAGGACTCCCTCACTCCCACTCACTTCTTTCGAGAGAAACTCCTTCTCTAGAAAGGATCCATTCTTAGCAACGAATATCTTGCCTTCGGATCTGTGATAGAAGGTGTACCCAACAGTTTCCTTTGGGTATCCTATGAAGACACATTTCTCCAATTTGGGTTCGAGCTTATCAAGTTGAAGCTTTTTCACATAAGCATCGCAGCCCCAAACTTTACGAAACGACAGCTTAGGTTTCTTGCCAAACCACAATTCTTATGGTGTCGTCTCAACGGATTTAGATGGTTCCCTATTTAATGTGAATGCAGCCGTCTCTAAAGCATAACCCCAAGAAGATAGCGCTAAATCAGTAAGAGATACCATAGATCGCACCATATCTAACAAAGTATGGTTATGACGTTTGGACACACCATTACGTGGTGTTCCAGGTGGTGTGAGTTGTGAAACTATTCCACATTGTTTCAAATGAAGACCAAACTCATAACTCAAATATTCACCTCCACGATCAGATCGTAGAAACTTTATTTTCTTGTTATGATGATTTTCCACTTCACTCTGAAATTCTTTGAACTTTTCAAATGTTTCAAACTTATGTTTCATCAAGTAGATATACCCATATCTACTCAAATCATCTGTGATGGTCAGAAAATAATGATACCCGCCGCGAGCCTCAACACTCATTGGACCGCATACATCAGTATGTATTAGTTCCAATAAGTCAGTTGCTCGCTCCATTGTTCCGGAGAACGGAGTCATATTCATCTTGCCCATGAGCCATGGTTCGCAAACATCAAGTGATTCATAATCAAGTGATTCCAAAAGCACACCAGCATGGAGTTTCTTCATGCGCTTTACACCAATATGACTGATACGTCTCCGTCGTATCTACTTTTCCAAACACTTTTGCCCTTGTTTTGGACTCTAACTTGCATGATTTGAATGGAACTAACCCGGACTGGCGTTGTTTTCAGCAGCATTGCCATGGTGTTATTTATGTGCAGAAACAGAAGTTCTCGGAATGACCTAAAACTTCACGGAGACTATTTTTGGAAATAATAAAAAAATACTGGCAAAAGATCAAGACCAGGGGGCCCACACCCTAGCCACGAGGATGGGGGCGCGCCTGCCCCCCTGGGCACGCCCCCTACCTCGTGGCCCCCTGGAGCTCCTCCGACCTCAACTCCAACTCTATATATTCGTGTTTGGAGAGAAAGAAATCAAGGAGAAAGATTCATCGTGTTTTACGATACGGAGCCGCCGCCAAGCCCTAAACTCTCTTGGGAGGGCTGATCTGGAGTCTGTTCGGGGCTCCGGAGAGGGGAATCCGTCGCCATCGTCATCATCAACCATCCTCCATCACCAATTTCATGATGCTCAACGCTGTGCGTGAGTAATTCCATCGTAGGCTTGCTGGACGGTGATGGGTTGGATGAGATTTATCATGTAATTGAGTTAGTTTTGTTAGGGTTTGATCCCTAGTATCCACTATGTTCTGAGATTGATGTTGCTATGACTTTGCTATGCTTAATGCTTGTCACTAGGGCCCGAGTGCCATGATTTCAAATCTGAACCTATTATGTTTTCATGAATATATGTGAGTTCTTGATCCTATCTTGCAAGTCCATAGTGACCTACTATGTGTTATGATCCGGCAACCCCGAAGTGACAATAATCGGGACCACTTCCGGTGATGACCGCAGTTTGAGGAGTTCATGTATTCACTATGTGTTAATGCTTTGGTCCGGTACTCTATTAAAAGGAGGCCTTAATATCCCTTAGTTTCCGCTAGGACCCCGCTGCCACGGGAGGGTAGGACAAAAGATGTCATGCAAGTTCTTTTCCATAAGCACGTATGACTATATTTGGAATACATGCCTACATTACATTGATGAACTGGAGCTAGTTTTGTGTCACCCTAGGTTATGGTTGTTACATGATGAACCGCATCTGGCATAATTCTCTATCACCGATCCATTGCCTACAAGCTTTCCATGTATTGTTCTTCCCTTATTTACTTTTCCGTTGCTATTGTTACAATCACTACAAAATACCAAGAACATTACTTTTGCTACCGTTACCTTTTGCTACCGTTACCACTACTATAATATTACTTTGCTACTAAATACCTTGTTGCTGATATTAAGTTTCCAGGTGTGGTGAATTGACAACTCAGCTGCTAACACTTGAAAATATTCTTTGGCTCCCCTTGTGTCGAATCAATAAATTTGGGTTGAATACTCTAACCTTGAAAACTGTTGTGATCCCCTATACTTGTGCGTTATCAAGACTATTTTCTGGCGCCATTGCCGGGGAGCATAGCTCTATTCTTTGAGTCACTTGGGATTTATATCTGCTTATCATTATGAAGAACTTGAAAGATCCAAGAACCAAGATTTATCCCTCAACTACGAGGGGAGGTAAGGAACTGCCATCTAGCTCTGCACTTGACTCACCTTCTGTTTTGAGTAAGCTTGTGACACCTAAACCTGCTTCTGCTATTAATTATGATATGTCACATATTATTGATGATGCCACTTTTTCTATGCATGATACTTATGATGAAACTACTTCTATGCTTGATACTACTGTGCCACTTGGTGAATTTCTTGATGAACAACTTGCTAGGGCTAGAGAGAATGAAATTATTGAAACTGATAATACTGATGAAAGTGATTATGAAGGCTCTCCTAATAAATATGAATTACTTGTTGTGCCTGAGGGCTATGTTATGGATGAAGAAACTAAAAGAGACTTTCTTGCTTGCAATGATAGAAGTGATCTTAAGAAATTATTAGGTAAGCTTAAACAAAAAACTCTGAATGCTAGAATGAAATATGATCCTGCTTATGCTACTTCACCCATCTTTCTTACTGATAAGGATTATGAATTCTCTATTGATCCTGATATAATTACTTTGGTTGAATCTGATCCTTTTTATGGCTATGAATCTGAAACTGTTGTGGCACATCTTACTAAATTAAATGATATAGCCACCCTGTTCACTAATGATGAGAGAACTCGATACTTTATATCCTTAAAATATTTCCGTTCTCATTAAAGGGTGATGCTAAGATATGGTTTAATTCTCTTGATCCTGGTTGTGTGCGTAGTCCTCAGGATATGATTTATTACTTCTCTGCTAAATATTTCCCAGCTCATAAGAAACAAGCTGCTTTAAGGGATATATATAATTTTGTGCAAATTGAAGAAGAGAGTCTCCCACAAGCTTGGGGGAGGCTTCTCCAATTACTTAATTCTTTGCCTGATCATCCTCTTAAGAAAAATGAAATACTTGATGTCTTTTATAATGGACTAACCGATGCTTTCAGAGATTACCTGGATAGTTGTGCTGGTTCTGTTTTCAGGAAAACAACACCGGATGAAGCTGAAATTCTATTGAATAATATGTTGACAAATGAAAATAATTGGACACTTCTTGAGCCAACTCCTGAGCCTATTCCTAAACCAACTCCGAAGAAAAGAGGTGTTCTATTTCTCAGTCCTAAAGATATGCAAGAGGCAAAGAAATCCATGAAAGAAAAGGGTATTAAAGCTGAAGATGTTAAGAATTTACCTCCTATTGGAGAAATACATGGTCTTAGTTTACCGCCTGTTGAAAAAATATATGGTCTTAATCCATCACCTATTGAAGAAACACATGGTCTTGATAACCCGACACAGGTAGTAAAGGTAAATTCTCTCTATAGATATGATAAAGCTGAAATCCCATTCACCAAGTTTGCTAGCCCATGCCTATATGAGTTTGATAAATTTATGGTTAAGCAAGAAGACTTCAATGCTTATTTTGGTAGAGAATTAAAACGCAGTGCTAATATGCTTGAACACTTGGGTGATTATATGGCTAAAGTCAAAGGTGAACTTAAACTTATTAGTAAACATGCTTCTATGGTTACCACTCAAGTAGAACAAGTACTTAAAGCTCAAAATGATTTGCTCAATGAATTGAATAGTAAGAATAAGGACTATGCTGTTAGAGTGTCTACTAGAACCAGTAAAATGACTCAGGAACCTTTGTATCCTGAAGGACACCCTAAGAGAATTGAGAAAGATTCTCAGAGAAATAATATAGATGCACCTAGTCCTTCTAAAAGGAAGAAAAAGAAAAATGATAGGACTTTGCATGCCTCTAGTGAACCTATTGCTAAAACACCTGAGAATCCAAATGATATTTTTATTTCTGATGCTGAAACACAATCTCGTAATGATCCTGAAAGTAGTGATAATGTTAATGATAATGTTCATGATGATGCTCAACCTAGCAATGATAATGATATAGAAATTGAACCTTCTATTGATCTTGATAACCCACCATCAAAGAATCAACGTTATGATAAGAGAGACTTTGTTACTAGGAAACATGGTAAAGAAAGAGAACCATGGGTTCAAAAACCCATGCCTTTTCCTCCCAAACCATCCAAGAAAAAGGATGATGAGGATTTTGAGCGCTTTGGTGAAATGATTAGACCTATCTTTTTGCGTATGCGGTTAACTGATATGCTCAAAATGAATCCTTATGCTAAGTACATGAAAGAAATTGTTACTAATAAAAGAAAGATACCGGAAGCTGAAATTTCCACCATGCTTGCTAATTACACTTTTAAGGGTGGAATACCTAAGAAGTTACGAGATCCAGGAGTACCCACTATACCATGCTCCATCGAAAGAAATTATGTTAAAACTGCTTTATGTGATCTTGGAGCCGGTGTTAGTGTTATGCCTCTCTCTTTATATCGTAGACTTGATTTGAATAAGTTGACACCGACTGAAATATCTTTGCAAATGGTTGATAAATCAACTGCTATACCTGTCGGTATTTGTGAGGATGTGCCTGTTGTGGTTGCAAACGTCACTATTTTAACGAACTTTGTTATTCTTGATATTCCCGAGGACGATAGTATGTCTATTATTCTTGGAAGACCCTTTTTGAACACTACAGGGGCTGTTATTGACTGCACCAAAGGCAATGTCACTTTTCATGTTAATGGTAATGAGCATACGGTACACTTTCCAAGGAAACAACCTCAAGTTCATAGTATTAATTCTATTGGAAAAGTTCCATCGATTATTTTTGGAGGTTTTGAATTTCCTCTTCCTACTGTCAAGAATAAATATGATATTCTAATTATTGTGGATGTACATATCCCCGTTGAGGTAACATAGCACTACTAGGAAAAGGCCTACTAATGGCGCACCAGTTTTGCCTACTAATGGCACATCACTGGTGTGCCATTAGTATCTGGTATACTAATGGCGCACCACCCAGTGCGCCATTAGTATATAACACCATGCGCCATTAGTATGCCTCCCAGGGGCCATATTTAACCATGTGCTTTGGCACACTAATGGTGCATTGCGGATGGATGCGCCATTAGTATACTTGGCATACTAATGGCGCACTGTTTGGTGATGCGCCATTAGTATACTTTGGCATACTAATGGCGCACTCTGTACTGATGCGCCATTAGTATGAATATTAGGTTTTATTTTTTTTTACTTTTCAGATTTTTGCACAGGTTACAAAATATATTATTTGACAGAATATAGACAGTAGCACACAGCAACAGCAGATTCATCGAATACAATAGAAGATTAGTCTCCGAATACAATTCATCATATTAGTCTCCGAATTCAAAAGACCGAACAAAGATAAAACATTACAAATCTCGAGACCGCGAGTATCGAGTTTGTCTTCACATTACAAGTCGATATCGATCATCTAAACTACCATCACATAGAAGAGAGCTGCGGTCATCACGATGAGCATCATCGCAATGAAACTGGTCTTCATCTGGTTCCTCCAACGCTCCCTCCTCTCTCCCGCTAGATAGCAGGCGTATCTAGATTCCGCCTCCGCCCTAGTGGTGTACCCTTTGTAACTGTTACCGCTGAAACGGTGAACCTGTCTCCGACACTCCTCCCAGTCATCGTAGACTCTGGGAACCTTACCCTTGTACACGACACATGACGGCATCTCTATGCACAAGCCAAACAACAGACAATACATACATAAGCAATATATAAGTATGCAACAAAAGGATCGGAAGAGAAAAGCAAGACATGACATTAATAGCACGATTCATGGTCCTACTAATAAATAGCATCGATTACATCTAAGTTGAACGACTGTCCAAACCAAAGAGACATACAAGTTCATTAAAGTTTAATTACAACATGAGCCAATCAATGTTTCAGAACTACACATAGCATCACTACTGTCGACTCGACTCATGGGACCAGAGCGTGGATGAAGCCGCCGTCAATCGTGATGGTCATGAAATCGCGGGCGTTGTTAGCTTGCATTTGTAGCGTTCCGTCTATCTCCCTGTTGGACGGTTGATATCTGAGGTAGAACTGCCCCGAGGTATGAAGGACATCTTGATGGATGATGTCCGCAAACTCCGACTGGATGCAAAAGAATTCTTGTCTGATGTCCGCGTCCTGGATTGCCGACAAGCTCGCGGCCCAATCTTTGAGATTATTTGGTAGCAGAAGGTGATGATGGTCCCTTACGATCACCTGCATGTGATGGAGGGCGTAGTAGGCATCCTTCTGACTGCCAGGCGGCTGCTTGACGCAGCAGAACATCGTATTGTGGGCGAACACGTGCTTGCCGTACTTACGAACTGCCCTGGTGAAGGTGCCTCCAGATTTGGCGTAGCCGGGGAGAACATCATCAAGAACTTTCTTGATATTTCTGTAGTCTATCTTGGAGTTATGGTTTGGGTCGAAATACGTGGCCATGGAATATTTCGGGCTTAAGAGGATGAGTGTGCAATGTGTGTCACTGCACAGAACACAGAATGTTAGAAAAAAAGAATGATCGAAATCTAAGAAATCATATGTTACAGGGCGGTTAAGGGATGACTTACTCGGGAAAGTAAGCCATAAGGAAGTTATCCTTATCTGGGTTTGCCAGAATGACGTCTTCGAGGTGTGAACTCGCGACTTGGCGGTCCCCAGCGCTGCTCAAGAGCTTGGCACGCATGTAGAAGGGGTCGACGATCACGATGTCTGGGGTCTTGTCTCTAATGATCCGCATCTCCATACTCAGCGAAAACAACCGAACAAAGGTGTAGTGCAGTGGATGAAGGTTAAACATAGCAAAGATGTCATCAAACCGCAGGGCGATCGTACCCCCGATGTCGCCATCCACAAAGCCCTTGCCCTCTGGCACCTTGGCCATGAAAACCGGGTATGCCACATCATTCTCTCTTAGACACCGCTTCTCCAAAGAAAGAACACTGTCGTGCAGACTCCGCATAGCACCGGTTGCAGCATTGAGCATATTTGTCGGTAGCATCGCCCTACCCGCCACATGCACCCTCCTCGAGATATCCTTAGGTGAAGGTGGCCCATCCTGAGCACGGATCGTACTCGGTGCCGGCTGGCTCGCACCGGCGCCCTTTTTAGTCTGCCGTTTCCGGCTCTTCTTCTTGATCTGTTGTAATGGGACCGAGTTCTGCTCAAAGACCGCCTTCTTGAGCGTGTTGGGGCTGATAATATTTCGCACCTCAGCTATCTGAGGCTCGGTGAAGGCAGCAGCTGGAGGCGTCTCCTGAGAACTGAACGCCAGACGACGCCTGTTGCAACTGGGTTTCTCCGACGTACCAGCTAGATCGCGGTCGTCTTGGTTGGGTTCTTGAGAAGGAGGCCCGCAGAACTCGTCATCGTACCCATGTTCGGCAAAGTACTTATCGACGTTGGTAAATGTACCATTGTTGTCGTCGTCCGGATCTTGTGCGATATGCATGTCTGGATCCTGTGCCATAGGGATGTCCGGCATATCCGGTAGCGTTGCGGCATTCTTGCCATGGCTTGGCGCCGGCACGACTGGCGTTCTTGTCTGTGGGGTGGTTTCCCCCACCCCCAAACGAATCTGGCTCTTCGGCCAAAGCAGGGGCCAACTTACGCAGGCGCTGAGGGTCATCTCATCTTCTTCGTCGGCCCCAGCGGGTCGAATCGGAGGTAACAGCTCGTCGCAGCCTGGCAGCACCCGAACCACTTCAACCCTATACATTGTGGGTGGCATCGGATTACCGTGGAACACGGGGTTGCCCGGTTGAACGATTCTGCCCTTGGCGACATCGACCAACTCGCCGCCCACGAAGTGCAGGAGAGTGCAAGGAACGTCGGCGGCGCCCTGCGAAAACATGTAGGGCGTCAGGGATGCCCAGTCAAAGGCAAGGAGATGAAGTCCTCGGCCGAGAGGCTTAGTTACCGTGATGTCGTCGAGCTCGGCTAATGTCGAGGCACCGCCAACGGCGGGCGTGCAACTGACGGAGGGGCCGCTTGCTGGCGAGGTGCTGGCCGGCATACACCCGGGTGCATTAAGCTCCAATGCCGGCGTCGGAGACACCAATACCGCCGCCGCCAGAGACACCAATGGCGCCGCCGCCGCTGGAGACACCAATGGCGCCGCCTACGCGTTGTGCGAGTTGCTGGCCGTGAAGCTGGGAGTCGGGGGCGGCCCCTGTTGGCCACCCACAATCCACGTCGTTATCCCATGAATCAAGGTAGGCATAATGCCGGTGAGCGTCGATCCTAGTTGTTGTTGCACTTGCTCTTGGACCATCTCCGGAATCCGCGCCACTTGCGCCTTGAGTGCTTCAACCTCGCGCGACTGGCTTTCCGAGCTGGTCTTTTTCTCCTTTAGCCCACCAGCGGTATAGTATGACGACCATTTTGTGGACAAGCCTTTGCCGGCCACACGACCAGCTGACGTTGGCTTACTAAGCTTATCCTTGTTTTTCATTACGTTCAATGCCCTATTCAAAGGGGTGTTGAAAGGGGAGCTCTGAGATGACCCCGCGCTACTGCTTTCTTTGTCCTGCGGAAGGAACGTGAACCATTTAGAAATATTGGGGATTAATTAGAATGCAACCATATGGAGCTAATTACGCGGGGGTGTATTCCTTACCAGAACAAGCTCAAGCGCCTTGGTCTTCGGATCTGTGGTAAGCTCCTTTGTTACCGGGTCCTCCTTGTACCGGGCCCTGAGAAAGTTCCTGGTCTGCTTGTCACGGTATTTCTCGAAGCGGGGCGGTAGGCCTTGCTCGACACGCTCCGCGTCCTCCTTGTCCCATATAGGCTCCGCCACTCTGTAACCGCCGGGACCGAGTTGGTGGACCCCTATGTTCAACTGCCGCATTTCTTTCCCCCACTGACTTGATTCGGAGGTTGCGAGGCTCTTGCACTTGATCTTGAACTCCTTGTAGTCATCTTCGCTAATCAAAGGATATTTCGCCTTGATCTTCTCATAACTATCACCTTTGTCAATCATTGCCTTCACCGTTCTTTTCCAAGTAGACAGGGCCGTGCTCATCCTCGTGAGGGCGGCACCATTCACTTTATTCCCCGAGAGGCGTGTGTTTGCGAACTCAGCGGGGAACTTGCATCGTTCGTGCAGCTTCGTGAAGAGGAGGCTGCGCAAATTCCCTCGGTCCTTATGCTTTAGGTTCTTGGTGTTGATCGAGGCGGTGCTCTGGAGAATGCACCCGAGCTGAACCGAGTACCCCTTGACTACGTGTTTGGGCGCCGTCGGATGCCCGTCGGAGTTCACTTCAGTAAATTCCTCCCTGACGGTGCCGAGCACGTTCGGGCGCCGGTCCTTCCGTTGCCTCTTCGGTTGGCTACCATTTGTGCATGCGCCGCCATCATCGGTGGTGGCATCCACGGCGCCATCATCAGTGGTGTCATCCCCGATGCCACTAGGGGTTGTGTAGTCAGGATCGGTGTCTTCCGCGGCGTCCTCATAGCGGTGAGGTTCTTCCTCCAACTCCTGGGACAGCTCCCAGAATTGCTTGCCGCCCGAACCGCCGGCCTCATCGTTGTGGGCCATGTTTCGCTCTAAATAGGAAAAAAGTTTGATCAAAAAGTTGGTTATTGTCAAGGAACAAGATCATGGTCTCATCATTTAGGGTTTGTCGACACCGAGGCATCCTAAAAGCTAAGCTTTTATCATTTAGGGTTTGTCGACGCCGAGGCACCCTAAAAGCCTAAGCGTACATCATTTAGGTTCTCATCGACACCGAGGCACCCTATAGAAGCCAAGTTAAGTTTTCATCATTTAGGGTTTATCGATGCCGAGGCACCCTAGGTTGGGCCTAATCACTTGGCTCTATTGCCACCTATGTTGGGTTTATCATCTAGGGTTTATCGATGCTAAGGAGAATTCTAAGTTGGGCCTAATCACCCCAGCCCATGCATTAGTCGCAAGTACCCCATATGTCCTATTTTTAGCAAAGTCATGCTAAAATTCACGGAAAATTTCAGCATGACCTTTGCTGAAAATAGGACATATGGAGTACCCGAATTTGCCGGAATGGAAGTTAATCGACATTTCGGCAAACTCAAGGGCCTCTTGGGGTACCTGCAAATTCATCACGACACAATGGTCGGAGACAAAACCCAGCAAACTAGCAAGATGATCATCATCTTTGCAAGTCATTACTTGTCAAATTCAGAAGAAGGAACAATTTATTTGTCACATAGTTGGCCCATACAGAAGAAGCAACACCCTGCACTAGCCTAAAAACAAGTGAAGTTTCACCTATATAAGAAAAACTTTATAAAATCAGAGAAGTTGCTAAATTTTTTGTATCCTTCATACACACTGGAGTACAATGCTTTATAATGTTCCATCATCATTACAGAAATCCAAGAAACACATGGTCTTGAGGATATTCTTTATGATTGATTATTTCAGTTTTACATGCAGATTTTGACCAAAAAACACATGGTCTTTTTAACAATTTTCAGTTTGGACAGAAATACTGAAAACTACAGTTTGTACAGAATTCCTAACACTTTGGTCTTCTAGTTACAAAACAAAACTAACATAATTCTAGATGCCATAACTGAATTTTTTGACAGTAGCTCAAGTTTTTGACAGTAGCTCCTAACTGTACCACAAAGAATACCATAAAAATCCAGGATCAATTTTTCTAGAGAAAAGCATCATTATAAGGGGGTTTCTTACTCTACCAGATCTACTAGGGGGCAAAGTAGAACTGATATTCTTTTGCTGACTTCTAGTACAAGGTATAGAAGAGGAGGTAAATACAGTAGACATGTAATTGCAGTGTATTAACAGTATAATTTCAATAGATTTATAGTGCAAATTTATAGTAGAATTAAAAATACAGTGTGAGCCAGAACCATACTCAAAATGTACTGAAAGACACATTAACTAAGCAAAAAAAGGCAAACCAGCAAACACACACACACACACACCTCCAAAGAGATTTGGTTCTTCATATATATGACTAAATTAATAGATGAGTTCAGAGGGGGGAGGTTTGGCTAAAACACTACCTGCACTCCACTTAATAGATGAGTACAGTCTGACCTCATGCACTATGCATGAACATTTACATTAATGATTTTTGACACTGACAACACATATATGAAGTGAACATGTAGTACAAGAGCATAAGTTCTGAACATACTAGGTTCACAAATTTACCAGTCTTATGATCAGCACAATGATCATAAACAAAACATAGCCATTACAAGCTTTGCATCTTATCATACAGTAAGTAGAAACACAAAAGTCATGAAGATCTTCCCCCCATTCCCCATGTAGAAAAGGATCTAGCTCCCCCTGCACATGTATAGATCAATCAGTTTAATTCTAATGTTACTAGACTTCTGTACCTACACTTTTGTACCTAGCTCGGTATTTTTCAGAACTGAATTTCAGAGTACTCTAAATGCTGAGTGCCCTAGTATTTCTGTGTTCCCTGGCATTTCTATAACATTCAGTAGCATGACAATTTTAACATGTTGAGAAAAATTCAGTAACATCTAGGGTTAATCATGTATTGAATAGTCAAAATTATGTTATGGTACAGTAACTCAAAATCTGCTGCCGTCACTAAATGTCATGGTTTTACTGCAAAGTTTTTCATTTGAAAACTTCACTATAGTAATCTGTTGTACCCTGGAAATCTGGGGATGTTCTGTAAACAGGGCTACGGATACCCATGATGGGCATGCTAATGATAATTAGTACTCCGTATTACAGTACTAGTAGATGATCTGAAGATTCTGATACGGCAAATGGCGACAGTATCATGCTATATCCACTCAGACAATCCCCATCACGAACCCATTTCACTCACTTTTGCAAAGCATCAGGGCACCAAAGTGTCCATAGGCAGCAACAACTCTACCCCGGTTTCAGCTAAAGACAAGGCGAGCACGGCTAATCCAGCTACAATACACGAAGCTACAGAGAGTAGCTACCTAATGATGCCCGCGTTCATGAGTGCCATGCCGATCTTGACGACAAGGTAAAGAAAGGCCAAGGAAACCAAATCCCCAAAAAATGTTTGCCCTCGATCAAGGCATGATCCATCCTTCCTAACCATCACTGTCAATCTAGCTACTAGCTCTAGGTGACCCTAGGGTTTGCAGGGGAGGGGGTGGAGGAGAAGGGAGGAATCACCTGGGGGAGGGGATGGAGGAATGGAGGAAGATGTTGGGGGTCCGGGCGCGGGCGGAGGGGCTTGGGCGGGAGGACGTCGAGTGCGCGGGCGCGGGCGGAGGGGGGACGGCGAGGGAGGCGGCGCTTGGCTCGGCGTTGCGTGGCCTAGCTGAGCTGAGGTAGAGGCGGTCGTCGTCTCCTCCTCCTCTGGCTCGGGGCGTGGGGGCGGCGACGCGGGGGAGCTGCTGTGGTGGGGGGCGCGGGGGCGGCGGTGCGGGGGAGCTGCGATGGTGGGGGCGCGGGGGCGTGGGGGCGGCGGCGCGGGGGAGCTGCGGTGGTGGGGCCGCGGGGGAGGCGGGGGTGGAGTCCGGCGAGGGTCGGGGCGGCGGCGTCGGGGCAGCGTGCGGGTGGATCTGGCGAGGGAGAGGGACGAAGGGGATCTGGCGAGAGGGAGAGGGAGGAATTAGCTAGGAGGGAAGCGTACTAATGGCGCACCCGCGGTCGGTGCGCCATTAGTAATTTTTTTTACATAGCAATGGCGCACCAGGCAGAGGTGCGCCATTAGTAATCTTTTTTTATAAATAGCAATGGCGCACCAGCCAGAGGTGCGCCATAAGTAATTTATTTTTATTTTTTGTTGCATGTAATATTTTTTTTAAAAATTAATATGAATATGAAACAGTAATATTTTTTTATAAAAATAGTAATAATTGTTGTTTAACAACAATTGTAGTCTACACTTTTTTATTATTATTTTTTAAAAAATGAATATGAATATGAAAAGGGGGGTGCTCGTCGGCGGCGGTGGAGCGGGGGAGGGTGCGGGGGGTGCTCGTCGGCGGTGGTGGAGCGGGGGACGGTGCGGGGGGTGCTCGTCGGCGGTGGTGGAGCGGGGGAGGGTGCGGGGGGTGCTCGTCGGCGGCGGTGGAGCGGGGGAGGGTGCGGTGGGTCGTCGGCGGCGGTGGAGCTAGCGGGGGAGGGTGCGGGTGGGATCGAGATCGAGATGGAGGGGGATAGCGATCCAGATGAAGGGGCATCGAGATCGAGATGGAGGAGGATAGCGATCGAGATGGAGGGGGATCGAGATCGAGTGTCCTCATGAATATTCAATATTTTATCATATTGAATATGAAAAAATATCATCAAATTTGAAAAAATATTCATGAATTCAAAAAGTGCCCATGAAATTTAAAAATATTCAAGATATCAAAAAGTGCCCATGAAATACAACCGAGAAATGAAGACTATGATTTAAATACAGTCGATCTTAGCTAGCTATCTGTTCATAATCTTCTTGCCCTTCTTTTTCACAAATGGAGTTCTTCTGTGGAACGGACATCCTTTAGGTAGGGTGGTCCTGCTTCTTCTTGTGGTGTATGTTACTACTACTTCATCGTCGTCGTCATGTTCGATCTTCGGGTCGCCGTACTTGTCGAAGTCTTGCTCATTGGCTACTCCATTCATTCCGATGATCTTCCTTTTGCCTCTCCTCACGACAACACGACTGGGCTTTGACGGGTCGGTAATGAAGAAGCATTGGTCCACTTGGGAAGCCAGTACCCATGGCTCATTTTTCGCGGTGACGTTTGCGCCCGCGGTCTTGGATTTGGCTTCGGGTATAACCATGGTAGTGAAATACCGGTATTCTTTTAGGACGCTCTTGGCCCATCTGACACGGAACATCGGGACCTTCTCTCCAGCGTAGCTCAGCTCCCAGATCTCCTCGATCCTTCCGTAGTATCTGTCCTTGTCGTTACCGGTGTAGGATTCCATCGTTACCCCGGAGTTCTGATAACCATCGCTCTTCATGTCCTTGTCCTCGGTGTAGAATGTGTAGCCGTTGATATCGTATGCCTCATAGGTCATCAGGTTGTGCTCGGCGCCCTGTGACAAGGCGAATATGAGTTGTTCTTCCGCGGAAGAATCCTCATGTAAAGGGTACTACAGAAGCTTCTGCTTGAACCAACACGTGAAACATGAGTTGTGCTCTTTGATTATATCTCCGTCCGTCCTCTGTTGGCCTCGGTCATTGTACGTCTTCTCAATAAAGGTTTTGTGCTCTACCACCCAAGGATCGACCACGTCTATGTGTTGTAGCGCGACTAGGTTTGCTCTTTCAAAGTCGGTGAGTCGACCCTCAAAGTCGACATGCATTTCGCAGCGACCCTCACGGTGACCCCATCCAGCGAGCCTGCCGAGGTGCCTGTTGATGGGCAGACCAACGGGGTTACTAATGGCGCACCGTGGCACAGTGCGCCATTACTAGTTTAAACTAGTAATGGCGCACTATGCAACGGTGCGCCATTAGTAGTTTTGCAAAAAAGTAAAATAAATATAGTAGTGGCGCACTCTATGGCGCACTCTGCCCGGATGCGCCATTAGTATGTTTGAAAAAATGAAAAAAAAACATTTTGTTACTAGTGGCGCACCGTGTGCCTGGTGCGCCATTAGTGTCTTCCACACTAATGGCGCATCTCCACATGGTGCGCCATTAGTATATAGTAGTGGCGCACCACTTCTCTGGTGCGCCATTAGTGTCAATTTCATCTTTAGCCCTTTTCCTAGTAGTGTAGTGTTATTCGAAATTTCTCCGGTTCCATGTTATTCGGAATGAGTTTGTTAACAAGACTTGATCAACCTTGTTATTGGATTCCTATGGATGAAGTTAGAAAGCACAACCTTCTGTGCCCTCCTTTCACTTTCTGTTATTTATATTAAATAAAGTAAAAATAATATTTTCTGTGTGTTATCTGAATTATCCATGCAATATAAAAATACCCCGAAAATAAAAGTTCTCCAAATGCCCTGAAATTTAAATATGATTTTTTCTGGAATATTTGAGAATATTTGGCACTAAGAACACAGCAGGGGGCATCCACCTGGCCACGAGGGTGGAGGGCGCGCCCTACCCCCTGGGCGCGCCCCCCTGCCTCGTGGGCCCACGGTGGCCCTCCTCCACTTATTCCTGCACCCACACACTCCTTCCTCCCACAAACACTATTATCCATCTCAAGCATGAGTTCTAGCTCATTTTGCTACGATTTTCGATCTCCTTGCTCAAAGCACCTCTCACAAAACTGCTTTGGGGGAATGTTCCTGTTAGCCAGTAAACCATGATGTGTGTGTGTCAGTTAGACGGACGCGCAGGGTGTGGCCGCGCCGGGCGCTGGAACCAGTGGCGTCCCGTTGGCGTGCGTGCGCGGCGGGCGCCGGAGCTGAGGAGCGCAGGGCGGGCGTTGTGTGGGCAGCGTCTAGTTGCATGCATGGATGAGTTAGTTAGACGTAGTTGTAGTAGCTAGGCTGTTAGGAGTGGCCGGTGGAGCTGGCCGCGTCGCTCGCATGGCGTGCGTCGTGCGCATGGCCGGTTCGCCCACTGCATGCAGCGGAGAGCTAGCTACGAGGAAACGTGAGGGCTGCGTCGCTGTGCGTTTAAAAAGCCACGGCTGCCAGTGTGTATTTTGGGGGGAGCTGAGTACGTGCTCAGAGAGAAAAAAGATGTCGTTCGAGCGGCGGGTGGCGTATGTGCGCCTGAAAAACACTTGTGTCTCTGTCCTTCTTCCTTGTCTTTCCTTCTTCTTTCGCTGATGATCTAGTTCAGAGAGAGAGAAAGGTGCAGCGAGAGAGAGAGCGAGAGCAAGGGCATAGCCACGGCAACCACATTTGGTATCAGAGCCACAGGTTTGGGGGGCGGCCGTGGTGTGCGGCCGTGTCCGCGACGCGCACCGCGAGCGCGACGGAGATGGAGGCTGCGGCCATGGCGTCCGTGGCAAGCGCGGCGGACATGGACGCGTCGGCTGCGATGCGCGGCCATGCACGGTGATGCTGTGCGTGCAACGAGTAGCGGCGATCGTGGAGACGAGGAGGCCGCGGAGGACCTGCGTGGTGGCGCAGAGGTTGCGGCGGCTCGACGCGATGACCGTGGAGGCGCTGCGCTGCGGTCGACGCGCAGCGGTGCAAGGGCAATAAGCGCGGCGGCGAGCCGGGCGCGACCGGTGCGTGTTATGGGTGCGCACCGGACACGTCGGGCGCGTCGGGACCGTGGGGGTGGACCGCGTCGAGGCGCTGGACCTGGTTGCGCAGATCGCGTACGTGCGCGGCGGGAGCGCGGGCCGGGAGCGCAGGACGTGGGGAGTGCGCGCGAAGGGCACGGTGGCACGGTAGCAGGCGTGGCAGCGACGTCAGGGCGGTGGCGGCTACAACGACGATGATGTTGACGGCATGGCGGAGCACGCGTCGCTAGAGTGGCGAAGGCAGCGGAGGACTGACCGTGTCGGGGCGCTGGACTCGGGCCGTGGCGACTGCGTGCGCATCGTGTACACGAGCTTAGGAGCGCGGGACGTGCGGTGCTGCGCGGTGGAGGGTGTAGCGGCGGTCATGGCGCCGATGTCGACGACGAGCCGACTCTTCAGTAGGTCACGGTTTAGGGGGAGAATGTTAGCCAGTAAACCGTGATGTGTGTGTGTCAGTTAGACGGACGCGCGGGGTGTGGCCGCGCCGGGCGCTGGAACCAGTGGCATCCCATTGGCGTGCGTGCGCGGCGGGCGCCGGAGCTGAGGAGCGTGGGGCGGGCGTTGCGTGGGCAGCGTCTAGTTGCATGCATGGATGAGTTAGTTAGACGTAGTTGTAGTAGCTAGGCTGTTAGGAGTGGCCGGTGGAGCTGGCCGCGTCGCTCGCATGGCGCGTGTCGTGCGCATGGCCGGTTCGCCCGCTGCATGCAGCGGAGAGCTAGCTACGAGGAAACGTGAGGGCTGCGTCACTGTGCGTTTAAAAAGCCACGGCTGCCAGTGTGTATTTTGGGGGGAGCTGAGTACGTGCTCAGAGAGAAAAAAAGATGCCGTTCGAGCGGCGTGTGGCGTATGTGCGCCTAAAAAAACACTTGTGTCTCTGTCCTTCTTCCTTCTCTTTCCTTCTTCTTCCTCTGGTGATCTAGTTCAGAGAGAGAGAAAGGTGCAGTGAGAGAGAGAGCGAGAGCAAGGGCATAGCCATGGCAACAACAGTTCCTTGGTATGTGACTCCAACATTGGTCCAATTAGTTTTTGTTCTAGTGCTTTATTCATTGCAAATTTGTGTTGCCTAGGTGACCATGTTCTTGACCTTGCATGTCAAATTTTTATGGTTTCAAGTAGTTCTAATGCATGATACAGGCTCTAGGCACTTGTAGGAGTAGTTGCTATCAATTTTGTTTAGTTCGGTTTACTTTTATTTGAAGTTACTAAAAAATTCATAATTTTTCAGAAAATAATGAAGAGATTTTTTAGGGGCTCATCGAGCCGAAGCTCGAAGGAAAAGCAAAATGAAGAAGCAGAGAGGCCCAAATATAATCTGCCTCGCACCGCGGAGGTTCGGCCGTGTGAATGGCCTTCCGATGATTTCTTAAGAGCAGCCTGGATTTATGATGTTTTTTATGAATTGGCTAAGAATGCAGGCCTCACCGACTTCCTCTGCGACCAACGTGAACAGTATCTCTTACTCACCAATACTTTTGTGCAAAACTTCTACTATTATCCTAGGGAATCACCTCCTTCAGTAGAGTTTCATTTATATGATGTGGTTAAGAAGATGTCACTATATGAATTTTGCAAGGTTTGCAAAATACGTTTCGAGGGTAGCCTAGAGGAACCACATCGTTGAGATGTGGACGAGTTTATTGACACTATCACTGTAGGGGAAACTAGGCAAGTTTCCGATGCAAGAATCACTAGCATACATTTTCCTGTTTTATGCTACTTTGCAATATTTACTAGTCATTGCTTAATTGGTCGCGAAAACTGTGGAAACCTTAGTGTTCCTGATATTTTTATTTTGTTCCATGGTTTATTTCGTGATGACTCTGTTAGTATGGGCGGTATTATTGCTAAACGGTTAAGTCTGAATCGTACAAAGGGCCCCATCTTTGGAGGTATCTATGCTTCACGCCTTGCTGCATACTATAACATAACTATTAGGCACTATGAAAAAGAAGAAAAATTGCTGCCTACTATTTATTTAGATTATAAGAGTATGGTAGCGCATGATTTTATTGTAAAGAATAGGGAAGGGGATCTTAAATACAAATTGTTCTTTGATAAACGTCATCCTGGGACTATCACTTTACCTGCTCCTTCCTTGTTTGATTTATCTACAGGTCAGTACCTCGTCTCGCCGGAGGTTATTCACGCCTACCGGAACCCTACATCAGCCACAGAGCCAGAGTCGGAACCACAATTTGATCCTCCATGACAGTCTAATTACCAGTGGGATCTGGAGATGATTGCCAACCAGTGGCAATCAGAGTCTTCTTCTTCGCAGTACGACCCCAACTATTACTTTGGATATCCACCAGGCCAGCCGTGGCCATAGACCAACTTAGGCCGAAAGCCCAAGCTTGGGGGAGTACGTATTTCTCATCGACATTACATTCACACACACTCATTGCTAGTTGTCGGTGTTCATACTTTTTCACTGTAATATCCATGTTAGTTTATTTCTTTTTTATGCTTTCTTCTTGTGTGTTTGATAAACCTTAGGAAAAACAAAACAAAAATTAGTTGTAGCTTTTAATTAGTTTACTTTCCATGCCTGTAGTAGTAATTAAAAAGAAAATCTAAAAATATTTCTTGTTCTTCTTTTGCTTGTTGGGAGCTTTCCCGTGTATATAGTTTTATTTATTTTCTTTTCTTTGGGGGTCGATGGGAGAAGATCATGATTAAATTGTTGAAGTGGCTCTTATATGCATTATTGTTGATCTGACAAAAGATCCCATATTGCCTTATTTTCTCCTGTTTATTGAATGCTTGCAGATTCCAGCTTAGTCCAATGCACGTGCACTATTATTAGTATCCACATCATTCGGTCGTGCAAGTGAAAGGCAATTATGATGATATATGATGAACTGATTAAGATGGGAGAAGCTGGTATGAACTCGACCTCTCTTGTTTTTGTAAATATGATTAGTTCATCGTTCCTGATTCAGCCTATTATGAATAAACATGTTTGCGATGACAATTAGAGATCATAGTTTCTTATGCCATTCTTAATTAGCTAGGAGCTTATAATGGTTTACCTTGCGTGCCAACATGCTATTAAAATGGTTGTGATGTGGTATGATAGGGTGGTATCCTCCTTTGAATGATTTAAGTGACTTGACTTGGCACATGTTCACGCATGTAGTTGAAACAAAATCAACATAGCCTTCATGATATTTATGTTCATGGTGGATTATATCCTACTCATGCTTGCACTCAATGTTCATTAACTTTAATGCATGTTCATGGCTGTTGTCGCTCTCTAGTTGGTCACTTCCCAGTCTTTTGCTAGCCTTCACTTGTACTAAGAGGGAATAATGCTTGTGCATTCAATCTCATAAACCCCAAAGTTATTCCATATGAGTCCACCATACCTACCTATATACAGTATCTACCTGCCGTTCCAAGTAAATTTGTATGTGCCAAACTCTAAACCTTCAAATAAACATTCTGTTTTGTATGCTCGAATAGCTCATGTATCAACTAGGGTTGTCTGTATCTTCCATGTTAGGCGGGTTATTCTTAAGAGGAGTGGACTCCGCTCCTCACTCATGAGAAAATGGCTGGTCACCGGGATGCCCAGTCCCATGCTTTATGCAAATCAAATCAAAATAATTGCAAACAAAACTCCCCCTGGGACTCTTGTTAGTTGGAGGCACTCGTTGTTTCGAGCAAGCCATGGATTGATGCTTGTTGGTGGAGGGGGAGTTTAAACTTTACCATTCTGTTTGGGAACCGCCTATAATGTGTGTAGCATGGAAGATATCGCCATCTCTTGATTGTTATGTTGACAATGAAAGTATACCGCTCAAAATATTATTCATCTCTATTTCAAAACCGAGCTCTGGCACCTCTACAAATCCCTGCTTCCCTCTGCGAAGGGCCTACCTATTTACTTTTATGTTGAGTCATCCTCCTCTTATTAAAAAGCACCCGCTGGAGAGCACCTCTGTCATTTGCATTCATTACTGATTAGATTACATCGAGTATGACTTGACTGGATCTCTTTTACCATGAATTACAATGTCTAGGCAGTCCTTGATCTTTAAAGGTGCTCTGCATTTATGTTTTGGGGTCTCATAAAGGGCTAGCGAGATACCATCTTATTATATCATATTATGATTGTTTTGAGAAAGTGTTGTCACCCGAGATTTATTATTATTGCTCGCTAGTTGATTATGCCATTGATATTAGTAAACATGAGACCTAAGCGTTATTGTGAATATGGTTAGTTTATAATCTTTGCTGAAAACTTGAATGCCGGCTTTACATATTTACAACAACAAGAGCAAACAGAGTTTGTAAAAGTTTATCTTTATCACTTTCAGTTTGTCAACTGAAATGCTTGAGGACAAGCAAAGGTTTAATCTTGGGGGAGTTGATACGTCTCCGTCGTATCTACTTTTCCAAACACTTTTGCCCTTGTTTTGGACTCTAACTTGCATGATTTGAATGGAACTAACCCAGACTGGTATTGTTTTCAGCAGAATTGCCATGGTGTTATTTATGTGCAGAAACAAAAGTTCTCGGAATGACCTGAAACTTCACGGAGACTATTTTTGGAAATAATAAAAAATCCTGGCAAAAGATCAAGACCAGGGGCCCCACACCCTAGCCACGAGGGTGGGGGACGCGCGTGCCCCCCTGGGCGCGCCCCCCTACCTCGTGGGGCCCCCTGGAGCTCCTCCGACCTCAACTCTAACTCTATATATTCGTGTTCGGAGAGAAAAAAAATCAAGGAGAAAGATTCATCACGTTTTACGATACAGAGCCGCCGCCAAGCCCTAAACTCTCTCGGGAGGGCTGATCTGGAGTCCGTTCGGGGCTCGGGAGAGGGGAATCCGTTGCCATCATCATCATCAACCATCCTCCATCACCAATTTCATGATGCTCACCTCTGTGCGTGAGTAATTCCATCGTAGGCTTGCTGGACGGTGATGGGTTGGATGAGATTTATCATGTAATCGAGTTAGTTTTGTTAGGGTTTGATCCCTAGTATCCACTATGTTCTGAGATTGATGTTGCTATGACTTTGCTATGCTTAATGCTTGTCACTAGGGCCCGAGTGCCATGATTTCAGATCTGAACCTATTATGTTTTCATGAATATATGTGAGTTCTTGATCCTATCTTGCAAGTCTACAGTCACCTACTATGTGTTATGATCCGGCAACCCCGAAGTGACAATAATCGGGACCACTTACGGTCATGACCGTAGTTTGAGGAGTTCATGTATTCACTATGTGTTAATGCTTTGGTCCGGTACTCTATTAAAAGGAGGCCTTAATATCCCTTAGTTTCTGCTAGGACCCCGCTGCCACGGGAGGGTAGGATAAAAGATGTCATGCAAGTTCTTTTCCATAAGCACGTATGACTATATTTGGAATACATGCCTACATTACATTGATGAACTGCAGCTAGTTCTGTGTCACCCTAGGTTATGACTGTTACATGATGAACCGCATCCGGCATAATTCTCTATCACCGATCCATTGCCTACGAGCTTTCCATATATTGTTCTTCGCTTATTTACTTTTCCGTTGATATTGTTATAATCATTTAAAAATACCAAAAACATTACTTTTGCTACCGTTACCACTACTATCATATTACTTTGGTACTAAATACCTTGTTGCAGATATTAAGTTTCCAGGTGTGGTTGAATTGACAACTCAGCTGCTAATACTTGAGAATATTCTTTGGCTCCCCTTGTGTCAAATCAATAAATTTGGGTTGAATACTCTACCCTCGAAAACTGTTGCGATCCCCTATACTTGTGGGTTATCAATGACCTAAATGGCAGTTCCACAAATAAGTTGCACTATCATTGTTAATCTTGCATCTTTTGGCTTCAATATTATGAATATGTGTATCACTACAATCGAGATTGAACAAAAATAGACCATTCATCAAGGGTGCATGACCATAAAAGATATTACCCATATAAATAGAACAACCATTATTCTCTGATTTAAATGAATAATCATCTCGCATCAAACAATATCCAGATATAATGTTCATGCTCAACGCTGGCACCAAATAACAATTATTTAGGTTGAAAACTAATCCCGGCTGTAGATGTAGAGGTAGCATGCCAACGGCGATCACATCGACTTTGGAACCATTTCCCAGGCGCATCATCACCTCGTCCTTAGCCAATCTTCGTTTAATCCGTAGCCCCTGTTTCGAGTTCCAAATATGAGCAACAAAATCAGTATCAAATACCCAGGCGCTACTATGAGCATTAGTAAGGTACACATCAATAACATGTATATCAAATATACCTTTCACTTTGCCATCCTTCTTATCCACCAAATTCTTGGGGCAGTTCTGCTTCCAGTGACCAGTCCCTTTGTAGTAGAAGCACTCAGTCTCAGGCTTAGGTCCAGACATGGGATTCTTCCCTTGAGAAGCAACTGACTTGCTATTCTTCTTGAAGTTCCCCTTCTTCCATTTGCCCTTTTTCTTGAAACTAGTGGTCTTGTTAACCATCAACACTTGATGCTCCTTCTTGATTTCTACCTCCGCAGCCTTTAGCATTGTGAAGAGCTCGGGAATTGTCCTTTCCATCCCTTGCATATTATAGTTCATCATGAATCCTTTATAGCTTGGTGGCAGTGATTGAAGAACTCTGTCAATGAGACTATCATCAGGAAGATTAACTCCCAGCTGAGTCAAGTGGTAGTGGTACCCAGACATTCTGAGTATGTGTTCACTGACAGAACTACTCTCCTCCATTTTGCAGCTATAGAACTTGTTGGAGACTTCGTATCTCTCAACTTGGGCATTTTCTTGAAATATTAACTTCAACTATTGGAACATCTCATATGCTACATAACGTTCAAAACGTCTTTGAAGTCCCGATTCTAAGCCGTAAAGTATGGCACACTGAACTATCGAGTAGTCATCAGCTTTGCTCTGCCAGACGTTCATAACGTCCGGAGTTGCTCCTGCAGCGGGTCTTGCACCTAGCAGTGCTTCCAGGACGTAATTCTTCTGTGCAGCAATGAGGATAATCCTCTAGTTAGGGACCCAATCCGTGTAGTTGCTACCATCATCTTTCAACTTAGCTTTCTCTAGGAACGCATTAAAATTCAAGGGAACGGTAGCACGGGACATTGATCTACAACAACATAGACATGCAAATACTATCAGGTACTAAGTTCATGATAAATTAAAGTTCAATTAATCATATTACTTAAGAACTCCCACTTAGATAGACATCCCTCTAGTCATCCAAATGATCACGTGATCCATATCAACTAAACCATGTCCGATCATCACGTGAGATGGAGTAGTTTTCAATGGTGAACATCACTATGTTGATCATATCTACTATATGATTCACGTTCGACCTTTCGGTCTCAGTGTTCCGAGGACATATCTGCATATGCTAGGCTCGTCAAGTTTAACCCAAGTATTCTGCACGTGCAAAACTGGCTTGCACCCATTGTATGTGAACGTAGAGGTTATCACACCTGATCATCACGTGGTGTCTCAGCACGACGAACTGTAGCAACGGTGCATACTCAGGGAGAACACTTATGCCTTGAAATTTAGTGAGGGATCATCTTATAATGCTACCGCTGTACTAAGAAAAATAAGATGCATAAAAGACAAACATCACATGCAATCAAAATAAGTGATATGATATGGCCATCATCATCTTGTGCCATTGATCTCCATCTCCAAGGCACCATCATGATCACCATCGTCACCAGCTTGACACCTTGATCTCCATCATAGCATCGTTGTCGTCTCGCCAACTATTGCTTCTATGACTATCTCTACCGCTTAGTGATAAAGTAAATAAATTACATGGCGATTGCATTTCATACAATAAAGCGACAACCATAAGGCTCCTGCCAGTTGCCGATAACTTCTACAAAACATGATCATCTCATACAACAATTTATATCTCATCATGTCTTGACCATATCACATCACAACATGCCCTGCAAAAACAAGTTAGACGTCCTCTACTTTGTTGTTGCAAGTTTTACGTGGCTGCTACGGGCTTCTATCAAGAACCATTCTTACCTACGCATTAAAACCACAATGTTTTTTCATCAAGTGTGTTGTTTTAACCTTCAACAAGGACCGGCCGTAGTCAAACTCGATTCAACTAAAGTTGGAGAAACAGACACCCACCAGCCACATGTGTGCGAAGCACATCGGTAGAACCAGTCTCATGAACGCGGTCATGTAATGTCAGTCTAGGCTGCTTCATCCAACAATACCGCCGAATAAAATTAAGACATTGGTGGTAAGCAGTATGACTATTATCACCCACAACTCTTTGTGTTCTACTCGTGCATATATAACATCTACGCATAGACCTGGCTCGGATGCCATTGTTGGGGAACGCAATATTTCAAAAAAAATCCTACGATCACGCAAGATCTATCTAGGAGATGCATAGCAACAATAGGGGAGAGTGTGTCCACGTACCCTCGTAGACCGAAAGAGGAAGTGTTTAGTAACGCGGTTGATGTAGTCGAACGTCTTCACGATCCAACCGATCCTAGCACCAAACGTATGACACCTTCGTGTTCAGCACATGTTTAGCACGATGACATCCCTCGAGCTCTTGATCCAGTTGAGGACGAGGGAGAGTTCCATCAGCACAACGGCGTGGCGACGGTGATGATGAAGTTACCAGCACAGGGCTTTGCCTAAGCACTACGACAATATGACCGAGGTGGTAAACTGTGGAGGGGGGCACCACACACGGCTAACAGATGTCTGTTGTGCCTTTGGGGTGAACCCCCACCTCCGTATATAAAGGGGGAGGAGAGGAGGCCGGCCATAGGGGGGCGCGTGCCATAGGGGAGTCCAACTAGGATTCCCAATCCTAGTTGGAGTCCCTTTCCTTTCCAAGAGAGGGAGAGAGGGAAGGAGGAGGAAGGGAGAAGGAAAGAGGGGGCGCCGCCCCCTCCCTAGTCCAATTCGGACTGGCCATGGGGGGGCGCGGCCTTCCTTGCGGCCCTCCTCTCTTTTCCACTAAGGCCCATGAAGGCCCATTAACTTCCCGGGGGGGTTCCGATAATCCACGGTACTCCGAAACTTCCCGAAACCATTCCGGTGTCCGAATGCTACCTTCCGATATATGAATCTTTACCTCTCGACCATTTCAAGACTCCTCATCATCTCCGAGATCTCATCCGGGACTCCGAACAAACTTCGGTCATCAAATCACATAACTCATAATATAAATCGTCATCGAACGTTAAGTGTGCCAACCCTACGGGTGCGAGAACTATGTAGACATGACCGAGACACATCTACAGTCAATAACCAATAGAGGAACCTGGATGCTCATATTGGCTCCTACATATTCTATGAAGATCTTTATCGGTCAAACCACATAACAACATACGTTGTTCCCTTTGCCATCGGTATGTTACTTGCTCGAGATTCGATCGTCGGTATCATCATACCTAGTTCAATCTCATTACCGACAAGTCTCTTTACTCGTTCTGTAATGCGTCGTCCCGTAACTAACTCATTAGTCACATTGCTTGCAAGGCTCATAGTGATGTGCATTACCGAGAGGGCCCAAAGATACCTCTCTGATACACTGAGTGATAAATCCTAATCTCGATCTATGCGAACTCAACAAACACCATTGGAGACACCTGTAGAGCATCTTTATAATCACCCAGTTAAATTGTGACATTTGATAGCACACAAGGTGTTCCTCCGGTATTCAGGAGTTGCATAATCTCATAGTCAGAGGAACATGTATAAGTCATGAAGAAAGCAATAGCAATAAAACTAAACGATCATTATGCTAAGCTAATGGATGGGTCTTGTCCATCACATCATTCTATAATGATATGATCCCGTTCATCAAATGACAACACATGTCTATGGTCAGGAAACTTAACCATCTTTGATTAACGAGCTAGTCCAGTAGAGGCATACTAGGGACACTTTGTTTGTCTATGTATTCACACATGTACTAAGTTTCTGGTTAATATAATTCTAGCATGAATAATAAACATTTATCATGGTATAAGGAAATATAAATAACAACTTTATTATTGCCGTCGGGGCATATTTCCTTCACTTAATACACTAGATGCATGCTGGATAACGGTCGATGTGTGGAGTAATAGTAGTAGATGCAAGTAGGAGTTGGTGTACTAATCTTGGATGTGATGCCTATATAATGATCATTGCCTGGATATCGTCATGATTATTTGAAGTTCTATCAATTTCCCAACAGTAATTCGTTTACCCACCGTTTGCTATTTTTCTCGAGAGAAGCCACAAGTGAAAACTACGGCCCCCGGGTTCTTTAATAAATTTGCCTTTGCGATCTATTTTCCTTTGCTTTTATTTTCAGATCTACTAAACCCAAAAATACAAAAATATCTTTCTGCAATTTATTTTATTTGAGATCTATTTATCCCATCTATCATATTTTTATCATGTCTGTTTGCCAATTTTTGGCGGAGTTACCCGAAAGGGATTGATAACCCCTTTAACACGTCGGGTTGCGAGTATTTGTTATTTTTGTGCAGGTGTTTTTTACATAGTGTTGCTTGGTTCTCCTACTGGTTCGATAACCTTGGTCTCATCACTGAGGGAAATACCTACCGTCGCTATGTTGCATCATCCCTTCCTCTTTGGGGAAATACCGACATAGTTCTAGCAGACATCAACCTGCACCTCTCTCCACATTTGCAGATAAGGACTTCCCTCGTTCATCCTTATCTCCCACAACCTCATTGTTTAGCAATTAAAAAAGGAAGCCTCTGGAACAATCTGGCATGGTGTGGCTGCTACCGACGTCGTCCATCCCCATGCCCCCGCTCAGTCCGACCACCAATCACCACCACGCCCCACTCCTCCTCACCTTATATCTCCTCTTTCTCGGGATATCATTAGTTTTTACACATGGGATTACTCTCACATGGGTCAATCACAATAGGTGTATT
Source organism: Triticum urartu (assembly GCF_056163025.1). Classification (NCBI taxonomy): domain Eukaryota; kingdom Viridiplantae; phylum Streptophyta; class Magnoliopsida; order Poales; family Poaceae; genus Triticum; species Triticum urartu. The sequence goes on from NC_141876.1 coordinate 448,809,311, forward strand.
ATAAAAAAATGCATATTGATGTTCCGTGCAATGCACGGGCATCTTGCTAGTTTATGGTAATACCTCTCGCACTTCGTGTCTTCGTCACACACGCACTCTTTCCTCCTCCTCTCTCCCTCTTTCTCTCACACACACATGGGCGTTTTGCAACAATGTCCCACTTCTCAAATATTTAAACCTACCACATTCCTTCCTTATCTCACCAAAAAAGCCAAAGGAATATATTTTGAGTGAAACATAAGATATTTTTAGTGATATATGTATATCAAAATATTTTTTCTCTACTCTTATAAAAACTGAGTTGGTGATGATGGTGTGCCTGCCATCCTACAATATAGACCGTTCGATCTATATCTGACAAATAGAAAGCAAACTATGGCAATTTTGCAAAAATACATGCAACCCTCTCCACATTTGAAGATAAGGCCTTCCCTCGTTCATCTTTGTCTCCCACAAGATAAAAAACTCGTATAAATGCATCTTGATGTTCTGTGCAACGCATGGGCCTCTTGCTAGTGTATATCAAAACTAGATTGTTTTCTATCAAATTGTTGAATATGTATTACTCTACTTTGGATGTGTTGCAACACATTGGCACATTACCTTAATGTATTATTTTTTGGACACCAGACAAACGCTAGAGTACATATACGGAGAGAAGAGGTGCACGCACACAGTTTGTCTCTCGCTGTCTCACACACATGAGAGTTACGTAAGGCATGGTAAATAAATAAACCCATAGGTACACGATTGCTACATGCGCAGGTACCGGGTACATGGTGGAGCACACCTTTGTAGGAATAGTCAGCTCGTGTGATAATTTGATCCGTAGGAGTTGATGGTCGGGGACTACAGGTGAACAACCTGGAGGCGGTGGCTCGCCAGTCGCCACTGATCGAGTTGCCACGTTTAAAATATCATTTTTTAGCGGGGTAAGAGTTTCGATTTTCAATGGCGCATTATACTATTTTTTAGAACGATTGGTATGGAGCTAAAATGGAATTCATCACTACTACCTCCGCCCTGGTTTACTAGTCCCCATCATATTTTGGGTCAAAGTTTGCCCACGAATTTTACTTGTAAAATGTTAATGCAAAATGAGATTTTCTTATACCCAAACAAAAAAGGACCGAAGGGAGTGATTACTCTCACACGGATGCGACCTCTCATTAGCGCAGGCATTGAATCGGCGCGCCAGCCAAGAGGGCCCCACTCACTGCACGCCAAGCTAAACACGCCTCCTCGCCGCATTCAACCAGCTTTAGACTGCCCCACCTACCTCCATTGAATCCGTGCGTGTGCCTGCAACACGTCCTTCCGCGAGCCGGACGGCATTTTAGAACACAATGACGGTTGGCTCCTCTCGTCCACCCACTATTTAAACGAGGCCAGATGCCTGGCAAGAACCGCACCACACCGCTGCTCCCCATATCCTCCTTGCACCATTTTCTCCACACTCTCCATAGCATCCGGTGAGCTGGAAGATGAGTTCTCTGGCATAAAAGCCGGCTGAGTGCCCCGATGAGCCAAGCAACTCGCTGCCCCACCTCCCTCCCCACCCAGGCCGTCAGTACCATGGGTGAGGCTACAGGCGGGCAAGAGGAGGAGCAAGCCACCGCTCCAAGCTGGCCCCTGGTGCATCAACTCGACGCTCCAAGCCTGCTCGCAGAGGAGTGGCCAGTTGCTACATGCCGGCACACGGGGGACCATGACGTCCAGTGCACCATGGCTGGCCGCGCCATCCGACGCAAACGTTGGCAGAACCGCGGCATGCCGGCAGAGGTGGCCAACACGTCTGCAGCCACCGCCAACAACGAGGAATAGTAAACCATGGGAGCCGCCGCCGCTCGGAACCTATGAAGGTTATGACCACCGCATCGCTAGCATAGACACCTGGTGTGTTGCCCGGTTTGGCTCAAAACATCATGGACCCCAGCCGCGGCTGGCATTAGAAATTATACCTACTTCCGGAAGTTATTCGCGTTTAGTGAAAAAATGTCCAAAGTATAATTAATTTCGTTTCGTATGGTCTTGTTTTTTGTGCTCGCACTGGTAGTAAGACTAGATATTTTTCTTTATTTATAACCCTCCCTGACTTTTTTTTGGCTTTGAAGTGAATCATGATTGTGGACATTATCTATGAATGTGAAGATATCTGTGAACATGAGTTTGATGTGGAAGTTGAACTTGGAATGTTGGGCTTGTGTGTGAACTATACCATGTCCAATGGTTCCTCTATTATTGTTCGAAAAGTAATGGCTGTTATTACATGACCAGGAAAAAAATATTCCGTGCCACATCTCGGCATCACAGGCTTTCATACATCTCAGTAGATGCGCGGACATCACAACAGGCATGCTGATTGGATAAACATTTGAACCTAACTATTATAAATGAAAAAATGTATTGACAATAGTTTTAGATAGCAAGAGACGCCTAGACTGCTCTACCTCTGCTAGCTTCTTTCTGGCTTCTTTCATCTCTTCTTTGGCTTTGGTGAAGAGAGCATCTGATTGCTCTTTTCGCTTCTTCAGGAACTCAGCTACATTCTCAAGGGCTTCTGCACGCTTTCTTTCAGCCTTTACTAGAGCAACGAGGACACGAATAGTTGACGACTCTACCTGGCTTGTGGGTAATCCAGCATCATCTGGGAATTTGCACCTTGTGTCTAATCCGGCATCATTAGGGAAATGGGACCTTGTGTGTAATCTTGCCTCATTTTTGAAACGTGGTCTCAAGGTTGACCATACTTCCCTCCTCGCAGGAACTGCTTCCTGACATGAAGAAGTTACTTCTTTTTTTAAACCAATAGTCAGAGCTCCCTAGATCCATTAAGTAGAAGCCCGATAAACATGACTGGGAGAAGTGAATTCAAAAGGAGAAATATAAAAACAGACTGCAATGTGAGAACACCCACTTCCTACATCAAGCTGAACAGGAAAGCATTAGGATGATTAAGACTGTGCTTATTACATATCAAGCAGAGCCAGCTTATAGAAACTATGACATATACATCGAAGAACACAATGCTAAGAGAAATAGAAAAACCAGCAGAGGGGTGCACTAAGCCAATGGTTGCTGCATCAAAACAACCGGCAACCAGATGATCTCCAGGGCATCTGTAGGCACGTTTGACTGACCAGCTTCAACACTAAATTACAAAAGATTCATCCTAAGGCATGGTGGCTCCACTAAGTAAATTGAGGTCCTACAAATGATTGAGAGCCTAACCAAGTGTACAGGAAATTGTTTGTCTCGCCTATTATTGTTTAATAATCTACCACACTGCTGGATTGCATGGCAAGAACCCTAGCCAAGCAGACAACATGGTTTGATGTTATTTGGGATCGAGGCTTGCCCAGGGCCTGGCTTGGTCCTGTGTTCACTTCTGCCGCCAGACACATACCATGTCAAAGTTTTTAAAAATGATCAAAAGAGGGGGGCTCCCTCCGATTTCATTAAAGAAACCATCAAGGACACACAAAACATCCACCATTGCTAGTTAGGTTCTCAATGTCAGAGTAATTGAAAGGTTGTTACTACTTACCAAAGCTCGTTTTGCTGGTTCGGTGTAGCTCCTCCTTAACTTGAGATGTTCCCTGAAGATGCCCCTAACATCCCGTATTTGGTCTTCATTGCCCCTGTGCATGTTTGCACTTGTAGTTTTAAAATCACAACATGGCTAGAAAAATATAGTAATACACACGCATCTTGTGGGCAACATTAAAGCACTCATCTTCCATGTTAGCACGAGTGATTTTTAATATCCTATTATGTGGCTCTTCAACTTTGCTAGAAATACATTTTGGTTTCATTTTGAGTGAGTAAAACAGGGGGATCACCTCCCTGCTATTCTGAAAAACTTCCCATCATTTGCGACACTACTGGTCACAGATGAAGAACCTACCCAAGCACAGCGCAATACAGGAGTGAGGCACAATTACAAGATGATATTCTGTTGGACAATGCTGAAGGAAATATGCCCTAGAGGCAATAATAAAGTTGTTATTTATATTTCCTTATATCATGATAAATGTTTATTATTCATGCTAGAATTGTATTAACCGGAAACTTAGTACATGTGTGAATACATAGACAAATAGAGTGTCACTAGTTTGCCTCTACTTGACTAGCTCGTTGAATCAATGATGGTTATGTTTCCTAACCATCCGTTAGCATAGCACGATGATCGTTTAGTTTGTTGCTATTGCTTTCTCCATAACTATACATGTTCCTATGACTATGAGATCATGCAACTCCCGAATACCGGAGGAACACTTTGTGTGCTACCAAATGTCACAACGTAACTGGATGATTATAAAGGTGCCTACAGGTGTCTCCAATGGTGTTTGTTGAGTTGGCATGGATCAAGATTAGGATTATTCACTCCAATTGTCGAAGAGGTATCTCTGGGCCCTCTCGGTAATGTACATCACAATAAGCCTTGCAAGCAATGTAGCTAATGAGTTAGTTACCGGATGTAGCATTATGGAACGAGTAAAGAGACTTGCCGGTAACGATATTGGACTAGGTATTGAGATACCGGCGATCGAATCTCGGGCAAGTAACGTACCGATGACAAAGGGAACAAAGTGTATTTTTATGCGGTTTGATCGGTAAAGATCTTCGTAGAATATGTAGGAGCCAATATGAACATCCAGGTTCCGCTATTGGTTATTGATCGGAGATGTGTCTCGGTCATGTCTACATAGTTCTCGAACCCGTAGGGTCCGCACGTTTAACGTTCGGTGATGATCGATATTATGAGTTTAAGTGATTTGATGTACCGAAGGTAGTTTGGAGTCCCGGATGAGATCAGGGACATGACGAGGAGTCTCAAAATGGTCGAGACACAAAGATCGACATATTGGACGACTATATTCGGACATCGGAAAGGTTCCGAGTGATTTGGGTATTTTTCAAAGTACCGGGGAGTTACGGGAATACGGGGAAGAAGTATTGGGCCTCATGGGCCAAGTGGTGGAAGAGAGGAGGCAAGGCGCACGGCCCCCCCTAGCCCAAACCGAATTGGACTAAGGGGCCGGCCCCCCTTTCCTCCTTTCCTCCCTCTCCCTCCTTCTCCCTCTCCTCCTTTATTTCCCCCTCCTAGTAGGAGTAGGAAAGGGGAGTCCTACTCCTACTAGGAGGAGGACTCCTCCTGGCATGCCCTGCAAGGGCCGGCCAGCCTCCCCCCTTGCTCCTTTATATACGAGGGCAGGGGGCACCCTAGGACACACAAGTTGATTGCTCCAAGCCGTGTGCGGTACCCCCCTCCACCATAATCCACCTCGATCATATCGTAGCGGTGCTTAGGCGAAGCCCTGTGTCGGTAGCAACATCATCACGATCATCACGCCGTTGTGCTGACGGAACTCTCCCGTGAAGCTCTGCTGGATCGGAGTTCGTGGGATGTCATCGAGCTGAACGTGTGCTGAACTCGGAGGTGTCGTGCGTTCGGTACTTGGATCGGTCGGATCGTGAAGATGTGCGACTACATCAAACGCGTTCTCATAATGCTTCCGCTTATGGTCTACGAGGGTACGTAGACGATTCTCTCCCCTCTCGTTGTTGTGCATCACCATGATCCTGCGTGTGCATAGGAATTTTTTTGAAATTACTACGTTCCCCAACAAATGCAAGCTATAACCAATTACATTTACCGAAACAATAGCGGCCAGGAAATTTGAAGGGTAGGTATGAACATAATCAGAAATGCACATGCACTGCTAAGAGAATCAATATACAAATTACCAATCGAGGAGGAATACGAAGGTCACGGCGGCGTATGTGCATCATGGTCGGCAACAAGAGTCAGTTCATTGTCGACGACGGTGGTGGTGCTGCCCTCACAGCCCAGGCACAACGACGCAATTATCAGGGGCGCGCTCTACCACTGAGCTAATAGCCCGTCGCGCACTTGCCATCGGCTTCCAGAAAGTACATCCGAGACCGTGGAAGACGGCGTCGGGGAAGCGGCTCCGTGTACGATGGCGACGGTAGACCGGCTCCAGTGCAGCGTACGACGCCGTCGATGAGGCAGATGTGCTGCGGTGGACGAGTGTGCCGATGAAGAAGGGGAGGGACACGAAGGTGCTACGGTACCGTAGAGAAGTCTATTTTGCGGTGGGGATAGAAAATGGGGAGTAATGAGTACTATGGGTGCCGGGGTGGGGATGGATGGGTGGGGTGAACGTGAAGTTACCAAAAGAGCCCCCGAGCAACCAGTATTCGTCGGCCTGTTTTAGCCAAGGGTATGATGGCAATTAACTTTGCATTGGTCGAATCTGAGTCGCGGGAGATCTCGAAGGAGGCGGGAGATTTTGCCGCCGACCTGAAAATCTGTAACACTGTACTACTCCCTACTCCCCGTCTAGCGTGTTGGGTGATTGGGCTGAGCAGCTAGGAGTACTGTGATCCCTCTGTTTTTATTTACTCTGCATATTAGGTTTACTGAAGCCAGACTTCCTAAAGTTTGACCAAGTTTATCGAGATTTTGTACATGTGGGAGGAGAAGAGACAATAGGTTTGACGAGAGAGCTCAAAAGAATGTGGACTAGAGGGGAATCTTGTGGGCCGAGGGATTGATAATTTTGTGCGGGAGGGAGGGTGAGGGAGAGAGAGGGGGGAGGAGTTACTTAGCCGTCGTCACATCATCCTGCTTCCAAATGGCCCCGCAGTCTCTAGTGCGGTCTAGTCGTCTTCGTTCTTCCCGATGCCCTCCTTGAAGATCAAGGTGGTGTGCATGTGGGGGTGCAGATAAGCACAAGTGAAAGTGGTCGCTATATAACCTTGGATGGGGATGGATAGTGTGCTCGGAGGGGTGGGGGGCTGTGTGTGTCAAATATTCAGAGAAATCAAACCTATGCAGAGAATGTGTGTGCATACTGAGCATGCGAGAGAGGCTAATGGTGCAAGACAAATACATCGTGTGCATCTTGTCCGTGCACGTTGGAGCTGTGGCGACTGAAAGACTTCATCCATCGCCCTCTGCATTGGTGGAAAACACTCTGAAATACCCTCCCAACCGGCCGCCGAATCGTCCTCTGACCTGACCGGGTCAGACGGCGTAATCATTGTTGGCAGATGGATGGATGGGTTTATTGTGCCCGGCGCGGTGGGGTTGGGGGTGGCACTACTCCTCGAGGTCCACATCCTCTCCCTGCGACGCGGCTTCCCTCTCCCATTGCCTCCTTCGCCGGTCCCTCGAGGCGACGTTCTCCAAGGACGAGAGACCCACGGACGACGCCGAAGAAGCCACCGTGGCGGCAGTGTGGGATGGGCTGGTCGACATCTACGACGACGGATGGGGGTCGGCGGCGAGGATGGGGAAGCAAGGGTGGACGATGGCGTCGGCTTGGACGCGTGAAATGATGGAGGCACGCGGGAGAGGGGTGGTGGGTTTGTTGGACTTGGGGAATTTGGTTAATTTATCGTAAGGCCACGTTGCTTGGTCCAAGGTAGCGGACGCGCTCGGGTCTCCTCATACCCGTGGACGTTTAGTGATGGTATGAGAAGCCTGTCTAGGTCTCTCTTTTTTTTACTGGTCAATGGTCATGTCATTCAGTCGTTTGAAGCCAGTTTGAGACGTCGTATAGATACTCTCTTAACAATAGCTATGAGTGGCCATACCGTGTACGTTTACAGGGAATCCGATCACACATCGAGTCCCAACAAAGTTGATGTTAAGGTACGGGATGGTCCTCTGACCTCCTCTTACTTGCCCAAATCAGGCACGTGGGCGACAGAGACGTTTGAGTGTTCGTCCGCTAATTCCAGCTTTCATTTCCCTTTCCCGTATAATAATTGTTTTCTTTGTCGTTTCGATTCTCTCGTCGCCATCAGACCCAAAAAAAAGTTTTCCCCTCCATTTATTCGAAATAATCGTTGCAATTTGAATGGTGAGAAATCGCTTTGACAGCACTAACATCGATCCAATTGGACGTGTAAATCACAGCTGGTCCATGCTTTGGCTAGCACCACCGTCTGATTTCGATCAAATTGATCGCGCTGGTGCAAGTTGTTCACATGGTGACGTGATCTCTACCTTTTATTTGGTTCTGCAACGTGTTGGGCATATAGTGCACTGCAGTGCTCGATCGATCACTTGGATTGTGCCGCAGCTTTCACCGCCACTACGATCTGGTCTACTCTGTTTCTGGCTAGAGAGCTGCTATACACACGACGTTTTTAGACGATGCATAAACGACGCTCCACATCTAGCCATTGAATCAGGGAATAAAGTGCTTCACATCCATCTGATTGTAAATCGTGCATGCATCGTGCATGGAGTATCGTCTGTCTAGTATTTTCGTTCAGGCTAATCAGCAAATGGCTCTTCTTTAATTTGGGCAAACAAAAATAGCATTCATAGCATCGATGCGATGAAAACCCAAGATAGCTCATCCGTTGGCACGGTCATTGTTGCCAAATTACATCCTACTTGTCCGCATTTGGTTTTTCAGAAAATATACGGCTAAAATCAACACTGGATAAGATTGGTTGTGGACGTGTATACAAGTTCCTTTTACCTCCTCCCAGATCGCATATGAGCCCCCGCAGCCGACTTGGGCGGCGGCGCGCACCTCCCTCCCCTCCCCACCCTCACTGCCGGCCGGAGCCGCCGGGGCAAATCCCCTCACGATGGCCGGCGGTGGGGCCCCTTTTCTCTACTGCTCGGGAATGGCTGATGCGGGGCGGCCTGTCCTGGCAGCGGCGTCGCGCGGGCGTGGGACTCGGCGGCACGATGGCGGAGGCTTACGGCGGTTGCGTCCTTGCGACATCACGCACGCATAGTTCGGCGGCGGCGACGTTTGACCTGGATCCTGGGGCTGCGGCACTGGAAGGTGGTGGCGGGTGAAGCTTGATTTCCCGCGGCGGCATGGCGTGGTGTTGTCCTTGTCCAAAGTGAATCTGTGCCGGCCATCTGGTGGCTTTCGCTCCGGATTGGTTCGGATCAGAGACGGTGACGAGCGCGCGGAGTTCCTCTCGAGGGCTCTCAAGGTTTGGCTAGGTGGGGTGGCGGCTCTCCTCCCATGCTCCAGTGGTGGCACACACACAGGCAGTGGTCGATGTGCCAGGGCTCTCACGGTGGCGCTGAGGCTTTGAAGGCGGTCTGGACGGTGCACAGGTTGTTGGTGGATGTTGTTAGGATAGATCCAGGTGAAAACCTGGTCTTCGGCCGGTGGCCGGAGCCGGTGATGGTGACGCCCTTGGCATCGTTTCCTTTAAGAAGGCATCATCAAGGTGAAGCTTCCAACTTCTCCTGCTACCTCCGGGGAAAACCTTTGATTAGTTGATTAGTTGATCAGATGATGGCGACACTCCTGTGTCGTTCTTTTCTTGAGGGCGTCATTCTTTTGGTCTCTCATTTCTTTCTTGGTTTTCATTGGTTTTCTTTGTTTCTTTCTCAAGGTTTCTCAGTTTCCATTCATTTGAATTGGTTTATTTGGTTTTTCATTTTCTTAGTTTTGTTTTTGTTTTTATTGGGTTTCTTCATGTTCTTGTCAATTTCATTGGGTTCTTCTTGGTTGAACACATGCTAACTTTTTTCAGTACACATTGAACATTTTTAGATATATGATCAAAGTATTCACACACATTTTTTTATACATTTTAATATTTTTCAAATGCTTGGTCAATATTTTTTCTATGTTTTATGTAAAGTGTTTTTGTATTATATTTCTTAGAATATTTGGAATTATAAACGAAATCAAAATAAGGAAAAAAAACATGAGAAAGGACAAAAAAAACAAGGCTCTGGCTTCCCACGCGCATGGGCTGGCCTATGTCGCTCACGCCTTCACCGAGTCGAGCAAGACATAGGTCGCCCACCGGTTATTGCCTATTGTACAAGCCGACGAACACTCACCTTCCATCCTAGGCTTGGGCCATTTCGTTTTCCTTAACCTTCAAAAAATGGGTGCGGGCGAGAAATTCGAACACCCAACCTTGCAAATTCAGTACAACCCTCAATAGCCAATTGGAAAAGACTCGCATTCTTTTCCTTAGGCTACTTTTTGTATTACTTTTTTATTTTCTACTTCTTTTCAATATATGAACTTTTTTCTTAAATTCACATTTTTTTACCGAATCCGTCAATTTTTAATTGTACGAATGTTTTTAAAATACAGAAACTCATTTCAGTTTTTAAGTATTCAAAATCAATACACTTTTCTCAATTTTATGATTTTTTTTCCAAAATCAATGAACTTTTACTAATTCCTGATTTTTTTCAAGATTTGTGAACTTTTTCCCATTTTTCATGAACTTCTATCAATAGTCATGAACATTTTTCTTAAAAAATAAATTTTATGAAATTCATGAACTTATTTTCAAATTTCATGAAATTTTCTGGGGTTTTTTTCAAAATCGATGAATTTTTTTCAAGTTTGTGAACTTATTTAGGAAAAATAAATGAACTTTTTTCAGTTTTCAAGAACTTTTATCAAATGTCAAGAAATTTTTGAAATGCATGAACATATATTCAAATTTCGTGAATTTTTGCAAATTTCACTACAAAAAAATCAAATTGCTGAAATTTTGAATTCATGAAAAGATCAAATTCATGATATTTTTTCAAATTCATGAACTTTTTCTCAAATGCGCATTTTTTATATCTTTGTAAACTTTTTCATATTTTTATGACCTTTTCAAACTCTCAATCTTTTCTCCAAATTCATGAACTTTTCACCAATCGATGAACTTTTCAATGCTCCAATTCTTTTTTGATTTCACACTTTTTCAACAGTATTATAAAACCAGCCGGTTTTTTGTCTACATGACCAACAACACAATAAACGAAAAAAAATGAATGGGCCGAGCGAGACCGGGCGAAGCGAGCAGCTAGAGTGAAGTTGGGCCAAAGCCCGCTTGCATCACATAGTAAGTTGGCGCTTAAGGCGCTTACGAGGGCCTCTCCCGATTGGGAAGGCAGATCCTATTTGGCACTTCAGGCATCCGTTTGTATACATTTTGCAAACGGGCGCCTACACTCCTCCGCGCTAGGTCGGCCCAACCCCATCTGCTTATCTGATTTGGAAAACGCAAAAAAAGGACGCCCGTCGAGGGAATTGAACCGGTGACCTCCCGCTTCAAGGGAGGCTGCGCTAACCACACAGCGACTTAGGAGGATCTGATAAGGTACAACTTTTTTCATGTCTCTTTCATTGTTCTTTTATTTTTCCTTTTTCCCTTTGTCATTTTTTGTTTTTTTAATTCTTCTTCCTTAATTCATGAAAACTGTTCAAATTCTTAAAAAAATCAAACCGATGATTTTTTTATTTTTGGTAATAATTTTTGAAAATCGATGAACTTTTTTCTTCACATCGATGAACTTTTTCCCTTTTCCGTTGATTTTTTGTATTTTTAATGAACTTTTTGAAAATCGATAATTTTTTCCAAAATTGATGAACTTTTTCCAAATTTGTTGATTTTTTTTCAAAATTGTGATTTTTTCCGAATTTGATGACTTTTTTTCGATGAACTTCTTTTCAAATTTGTCAACCTTTTGATGTTTGTGAAATTTTTCCAAAATCCATGAACAATTTTGATTTCACAATTTTTTTAAAAAAAATTGCAATTTTTTCCATTTTCTTTATGGAATTGACCAATCAACTGTTCAACCGCGACCAGTGCAAAAACGATCAAGCAAACAAGTGGGGGTGGGGGCGAACTGGCCAGGATGATCAAGCGATCTAGGCCGGCCCATGATCGTGCCCGCGTGAGTGCCGGGATCGGGAACCGGCGGCCAACATCATTGATTAGGGACTCCTGGTTGGGAGCTCTCCTACGAAAGATCTCCTAATCCGATGTTAAGCGCCCAATAAGCTCTTCGTTCGCGCTCCTATGAAGGGTTATTGGCTCCTACGACGCACAGGGCGCAATGCATGGTGGCAGCCCAATAAGCCCTTTGTCCTCGCTCGCCCGTTCACTCGTCTCTACTCAAACGCTATTTCTTTCGCAGATTTTTTCTATAGCTGCTCATCTTTGTCTCAGAAAAAAAACTGCTTATTTTTTGTCAATTTGTAAAAAAAACACAAATTTGAAGAATATTAGTGGATTCAAAAAATGTTCATGGATTTGAAAAAATGTTGGCGGATTTGAAAAAATAGCTCATGGATTCGTCAGAAGAACTACTACTACTAGGGTTTCTTCCCCTATCCCTTAGCGGCCAAGGCAGACTCCCCCCTCAAAACTTCGCTGATGAGCTCATTGATTCACCTCCCCTCTGCATTTCTCTTCGGCGGCCGATGTTGTGGAGGACAATCCCGACACCTCCGCTCCAGTTAGTAGTTTAGGTTAGGGTTCTTAATCTTCACAAGCAGCGGTGGAGACAGGCCCTAGGCAGCATGGGGTGTGAAGATGGATTCCTTCATTGCCTGTAGCTATAGTGCTAGAAGGTGGCCTGGGGCTTGCCGTAATCCTGGAGATGCTGATGCTCACAAGTGTGGCTCTCAAGAGGATGAAGGCATTTCTTCTTCGAGTTTGTCTTCCGGGCTTCGATCTTCATTGAGTTTGTCCGTTTGGACATACTGGATGGAGTTCCAACGTAGATTCATGACCTCTCCTTGGGACGGTGAAATTAGGGTTTCTCATCGTGGGGCGAGATTTGGTGTCAGGTGATTCAGATCTATTCTTCAACAAGGGCTACCGCTCCACGGTGTTGGTTCTTAGGGGCACATGCACAAAGACTTCATGGCTGTCATAGACAAAGTCAAACCAGTCCCGACAGGGAAGCGGCAATTGCGACGCGTCATCAGCTCATTCTGGCGATGGTAGTGGTCATTCGGTGCTATGGGAATCTATATGTAATTTTTATTATGTTTGAGGTGCCTGCAGTGAACTTTTATGTAGCAATTGAACGGGGAAAGTATACGGAAAAGATAGTCCTTTTCAATTTTGATTATCTATATATTAGTTCGTTTCTATTTCAAGATATCAATATCTATATATTAGTATTAGTTCTCAATTTCGATTATCTATATATTAGTTCATTTCTATTTCTAGATATCTATTTCTATATATTAGGACTAGTTTTTTTTTGACAATTTATATATATGTATTAGTTAGTAGTACTATTAGTTAACTATCTTAGTTTTGTGAGTTCTTTCTTCCATGAACTGTCGGCACAAGTCATACATTTTTTTTCTGTGGACCGAGGCGAAAGGGGGCTCTGTGCCATGAGAGAGAGAAGCACAGAGGTCAACCGGCTTTAAATATGAAACATGGTTTTATTAGATCATTTTAAAAAAACTACTACATGCAGCTACCAAGAAGGGCTATGTAGTACAAGATGTTGACAAAGGGGAGCGCGGCTGAATCTGAATTACTTTGTAACTATCGTTCGATCTACCATACAACACTTGGCTGAAGCAAAATTAAGCAAATCAAAAGGCCGAGAGCAGAACTGGATTGAGAGGCTAACTTGGAGCAGAGGGCGCGCCATTCCATACCACCATTGCATTCCGTTCGATTTTCACTGCACCACCCGTAGCAGCAGCAAGATCTGAAGGAAGATGTAGGATACTCCCCCGATGGTGGCGTACCGGAGCTTGCTCTCCCCCTCCAGCTCGGCGAAGTCACCGTCAACGGACTTGCTAAAACCCCCGGCGAGCCATGCCACGTTCTTGTACCCGTCGTCGTGCAGCATCCTCACCGCAATCAGCGACCTTGAATTGATTAACAGCCCAGCCAAAAGCTTTATCCACATCAGTCAACGTGGACAGTACAGGCATGCCACTTAATCATCCGTTTGTCACCGCAGCAAAGTATATATAGTCTACTAATTACCTGAGGCCTTCGCCGCATGCGACGAGCAGCTTGGCGTCCTTCCCGGCGACGGCGGCGGCGACGTCGTCGAGGAAGCGGTCGTTCATCTTGGTGAAGGACTGCCCGGTCCAGAGCCCGATGTAGCCCAGGTGGACCCACTTCTTGAGCAGCGTCACTGGGCCCATGTCGTCGTCGGCCATGAACAGCGGCACGTGCACGGACCCCCGAACGGCGGCGCGGTCGTGCTCCCAGGCCGGCCGGACATCCAGCAGCTGGAACCCCTCTGAGCCCATGACCTCCACTGCGTCCCTCGGCCGGAGGGCTTTCACCGCGCCCGACCGCACCAGCTCCTCCGCCCCTCCTGCCCACGACGTCGCCTGCGCCCTGATGCGAGAGCGAGACACGCCCGAGGATGCAGAGGAGAAGCAGGCGGCCGCGGTCGCCGCAGCACCCATGGCCATGGATTCCGCCCGCTCGTGCTTAGTTTCTTCAGCTCCGTGCTCTGGCGATTGGCTCGTCGTCCCCTTGCCATTGCCAGGGAACCATGGAAGGATACGTTTCCAGGTCTCTTATCCACTATGATTTTCTTAGGTTCAATCAGCACCGTCGACACAGCGGGCCTCTTACATTCCTGATCGCACGATCACTCCTAACAGATCAGGCGGTGACGGGAAGCAACTCAAAAGTTTTTTCACGGTTCTACCAGCCGCCAAAAGGTCTTACATCTGCGACAAATCAATCTAATCTACTCCAGCTAGCTATCATATGACACGCATGATACACTACAACACATGTGCAATGCAACACACGCACTCCTAGTCTGCCGGCCAAGAGGTGACTAGACAAACTCGAAGCTCATGAGAAGCTTCACGCTCTTGAACTTCATCCCCTTGTGGTCGAAGAGCGGCACGGTGCGGATCCCCGGCCACAGCTCCGACACAGGAAGGACGGTCTGCCCGCCGAAGTCGTCCTCGTTCACATCGTACTCGTGCACCTCCACACGCAGCAGAGCGATCTCCGGCACGGTCAGCGGGAAGGTGAACCCATCTTCCCACATCGGGACCCAGCTATCCTCCACGACTCTAGTCTTCCTCATCACCGAGTCCGACGGAACTCCGGCTATGCCCACCTGCTCGTTGGGCGGCATTCAAATTTCAGTTCTTGCTTCAGTTGGCGTTCACTTGTATACATTGCACGCTGATTTCCAATGTTTCTGGCACTTCTTTTTGGATTCTACTTATCATTTTGATGATGAAACACAGTGATTCTGGCAATACCTTTGCATAAAAATCTGGAGGGGAATATGAATCGAAATGTGTCTGCTTAAAATCCTGCTGCCAACCATCGCCCATGTACACTTTGACCTGAGAACCAGTAGGCATGTGAAACCCGTTTCTGAATTTCAGAAACGAAAAAGGAAAGGAAGGAATGCATTATGCACCTTCAGTGTTTTCTTTACAGGTAAGTCTGCTGTCGGATCGAAAACCTTTCCATCCGGACAAGTTTGCATTAAGAAATCTGGTTTCTTCACATAGCCACAGCCTCCATTGGCTTTGTAAAATCCATTCATTAACCAAAGGGCTCTGCCGTACCCCTGCAAAAATAAAATGGCAGGCCTTATGTTAGCAACAACTGAAGAGCGCATGGATAACGAACATAGCACAACCAGTAGCAGAGATAAATTGTCAACCAAAAAAAAACATGCACCATAACGCAACTAATCAAGGCAATTCACATCCTGTAACTGGAGATCTGTAAACAGTAGGTATCCAAACACAATATAATATCTTGCTAAAATCACAACTGCACCTGCATATTGAACGCCACCATTTGAGCACCATGCACCCAGCCAAGAAATGGGTTGTAGTTGGATGAATTGAAGCGGGTCCCCTTTGGGTATATTCTCAGTAGATTTCTTTGTGTAAAGCTGCTTGTAACAAACAGGATGAAAACTTCAGTAAGACAAAGAGAAGTGGATCCTAACAGTTTTGATTCACAGAAAAGGGAATGATATGACTGTGTCCCTACATTGTTTCCTGGTCAATTTAATAAATTTACTAAACGAACCTCACTATCTTCGGACCATGACATGCTGCCACTTTTGCAAGTTCTTGCTCACTCAAACTGAGGCGCCTAACTTTCTCCGGGTCACTCTTCAAGGCGTCAACAAGAGAACCCTTCGGCTTTCCTGCTTTAATAGTAATAAGGTGTTTATACTCCAGTGGTGCATTCTTGCGCACTATCTGTTCATCATCTTCATCTACACCTCTTTCGGGGTATGACATATCGTCCTGATGGTGATTAGTAAATCTCGACGTAAAGATGATGTACGAAAAAAAAGGTAGAAACGTTTTGCTTAACTTTGAACCAATTACTTTGTTGGCATCTTGCAACTCATCCTGAATATCGGGGACTTCTATACCCCATGCTGATTCTTCATTTTCTCCTTTGCTAAACTTTGGCTCAATGTCTCTATCTTTCATAGTACCACCCTTTGCTTCAAGGTACTCCTTTGGGGGCTTTGTTGAGAGGATTACACGCCCCTTTAGTGCTTCCGGTGAAGGAAATTCTTGAAGATGTTTTGATTCAGGATAGTACAGGATATCTCCAAATACTTCAAGGACCATCTAAATAGAATTCAGAACTACATTCGAGAGAATCATCCAGACAAGATATAAATTATATAAAGAAAATACAGTACCTTAGCTACTTTTGCCTGAAGATCAGATGTAAGGTGATCTTCTAATGTTATAATAACAGGGTAGGGAGATGCGACAAAGGCATATTCTTTGATGGATGTCAAACATTTCAAAAGTGACACTGGGGCAGTAAGTGTCCTACAAAGAGTCAAAGAATTAGAATGAAGTCAGCATATGGAATGCACTTTGTATTTGCAGTACAGTTATCTTGCAACAAATAAATGTTGTAGAAAGCTTCTTGAAGGAAGGATTTGTCATATGTACCTTCCATGGAGAATATCTATGTCATCTTTAGAAGAATTTGGCCACATGTCTAATTCAATTACACGAACACCTATTTGCAGTGCCTTGATTATGGGAGCATCACTACAATCACTGCTAAGTTGATTGCCAGTAAGATATGAGTTGTGTCCGGTGTATATGAAGTAGTGGGACAAAGGTGCATTCATGTCATGATGGACCTGGCAACCATGAGATTTACAGTCAACGGACATCTCAAACCAAATACCACACTCTAAGTTACATCAAAATTCAAAGCGGAGCTTGTCATGCTAATCCACAGCAGATAGTTGACACCAAAACTTAAATAAATAAAGCAGATAATGGCCAACGGAACATTCAGATACAGCTAGTCATCAGAGCTTTGTAGAGATTTAGTTATACTTTATACTAAAGTGTATGTGTAATTCCATATATCAACCATCAGCTTGCTGAGCATGATGCACCATGATAATGACACTACATTCGAACACTTAGGCAAGGCAATGCCTAATGCCTTCACATCCCACAAAGAGTTTGTATGTCTTTAAGTTTTGTAGCAGTTATGATAAATAACTTAATGCAGCATCTAAGTAGTATTTGGCACCAGTGTGGCTGCCACATCCAACTACAAAAGAGCAATCTGCATTACGGTTCGAGAAATACCAAGACATAGTCACATGATCCTGTGATAGCGACAATGGCTGGTAATATTCAAATAACATGTTCACCACGAAGCAGTTTGCCAAGCACAAGTCCCCTTCTAAACTGTGATGATCAGTAAGGCCGTAA
This sequence comes from Triticum urartu, assembly GCF_056163025.1. Classification (NCBI taxonomy): domain Eukaryota; kingdom Viridiplantae; phylum Streptophyta; class Magnoliopsida; order Poales; family Poaceae; genus Triticum; species Triticum urartu. The sequence goes on from NC_141876.1 coordinate 448,826,827, forward strand.
ATGCCACCAATTCACCTCGTCGTGTAACCTGCGCAGGATGCTGATTGCTACCTTTGACTGACGGATGGGCGGGTTGAGGTCCTCGGAGAAGAGAAAGTTGTGGAAGTCGTCGACGGTGAGGGCCGGCCTTCCGAATCGCGGGGTGCGGCTGCGGCCCTGGAGGAACCGGTCCACGATCCGCTCCGCCGCGTCCATTCCGCCGTCGCCGTCGAGCTCCCCGGTGGCGGCTAGGTATCGGCGGAGCTCGTCGACGCCCATGTACGGCGTGCCGCCGGAGAAGCGGGAGAAGAGCGTGCGCACATCCTCCGGCGTGGTCGCGTCGGGCGGCGCGAACCTGCGCGTGAAGAAGATGCAGCACTTGTACGTCCCCATCTCCGCCGCCTCAGCCTCGGCGCCCGGTCCCCCTGGATCGCCCGGTTTTCTCTCCTCGTTTGGTCCCCGGGGGAGGAGACGTGTGCGTGTGGGAGGCGCCTCAGGAGAAATTTCCCTCTCCATTTTGGGATTTCTCGTTCCCGCATTGCGAGTTTTGAGGGGCGATGGGGGGCGGTGTGAGGGGGAGGACGGGAGACGCGGAGGCGAGTTTGTAACTTCCAGGAGGAGGAGCGGTTAAGGGCCAGTTCTTTTGGGCGGCTTAAAAAATAAGCTGCTTCTCCCCAGCTTAAAAAATAAGCCGCTCCCAAAATTCATGAAGTCTTCTAGATTAGTAATCCCATAACTAGATTAGAAGCCCCAATAAATAAGGGAGGGGGCTTATGACAAAAGCTAGGGAGGAGGCGGCTTATTTTTTAAGTCGCCAAAAGAACTGGCCCTAAGTCTCGCCATTCATCTGTGATCCCTCTCTATACTTGTGTACAAGATTTTCTTTTCCTTTTTCTTTTTGATACTAATAACATAGTACACCTTTTTCTTTTTGGAAATACTACTATAGAACTAGCATCAGTTCCTTAAGATTTCCGAGCAAATATGACGCCAACCGTCCAATCAATCAATCCGCATGGATCTCGATCCTCTATCTTTCCCTCGGCGATGTCTCGGCGCGGGTGTTGTGGCGGCAGCCCGTGGTTTCCGACCAGACCCCGGCGAGGGTGGTGCATAATATGACGCGGGAGGTTCGGTTCATCGCCGGCGCACGGTGTGGGTCACTGCGTTCAAGGTGCCAGGAGGCGGCCACCGACTACTACCGCGGGTCATGGCAGAGCCGCGTTCAGCGCACCGCCGTGTCGGCCATGTCCCTCTTCTTCTCCGATGTTGGCTACGTCCATTGCGGAGGCGGCAACACCTAGGTTGCCTCCTATTCCTTGCCATCGTCTGCATCTCTTAATCGCCGTCCACCAGCTCAGTTGCCCTCCGGTCCCCCTGAGCTCAGGTTGGAGCTCTTCGATGAGCCACCTTTCTTTTCCCCTTCTTTCCCACACTGACTCGTCCGCTGTGAACTCGAGGGTCCCGGAGCGAATGTTGTTGAAAGAAGACGATGAAGACGCCATCAGCGCCATAGCTTCCATACAAGCTTGCCCCATGATGGACGCCAACTGTCATAGATATTTCGCTGACAAGACCTATAGGATTGTGATTGGAGGAGCGTCATGTCCACCGAATGGTATTGATGAGAGTACACACAAGGAATAATACAGGTTTGGGCCCTCGTCGAAGGAGGTAATATTGTACTCCTGTGTGTAGTGTTCTTGCTCTTGCGTGTAGGGTTACAAGTGAGTTCAAACCTCAGCCGACTGCCCTTCTTCCATCTTATATAGAGTGCGTCAGGAGAGGTGCCATAACAGGCTGATATAAATGCTAACAATAACAGACATTGATACGTCTTCAATGTATCTATAATTTTTTATCGTTTCATGCTATTATAATATCAATCTTGGATGTTTTATATGCAATTATATGTCATTATATATCATTTTTTGGGACTAACTTATTAACTTAGTGCGAAGTGCCAGTTGCAGTTTTTTGCCTGTTTTTGGTTTTCCAAGATATCAGTACCAAACGAAATCCAAATGCCACAAAAAATTTGATGATTTTTTTCTGGACATAAGAGACCCTAGAAGATTCGGGAGAGAGTCAGAAGACGAAGGGTGGCTCACAAGCCACCAGGGGGCACCCTGGTGCCTTGTGGGGCCCTCGTTGCAAGATAAATCAATCTAGTTGGCCAAAGAAAATCAATAGATCGGAGAGAAATACGAAGCTATAACGCATATAGGGGTTCAGAGAAAACTCAAATAATATTCATGGATGGATCTGATCATAAACTCATAATTCATTGGATCCCAATAAACACACCGCAAAAAGTCATTACATTAAATAGATCTCCAAGAATATCAAGGAGAACATTGTACAGAAGATTAAAGAGAGAGCAGAAGCCATCTAGCTACTAGCTATGGACCCATGCTACTTGTGAGCTGCTTTGGGATTTCCTCGAAGAGGAGAGGAAGATGCGATACAGTAGAGATAAGTATTTCCATCAGTTATAAAACCAAGATTATCAATCTAGTAGGAGAACCAAGCAACGACTCATGAACAACACCTGAACACAAACAACAAATACTTCCAACCAAATGCGAGCAAGGGGTTGTCAAGCCTGATAATCCCAAGTGTAAGAAATCATCATAGCAATTTCCAAAGGTGGAAGTGATATGTATGGAGTGTCGAACCCATAAGGAGCTAAAGGTAATATCAATTTTCTCTCAAGTCCTATGTTCCACTGATACGACTCCACGTACACCAAACGTTTGCTTTCATCTAGAAACGAGAAATAAAACTACGCTATGGGTATAAAGAGAATAGCTTTGCATAATATCAGAGAACTAAAATATTAAAATAGGTGTTGTTAACATAAAGTTAGAATATATTATTATATATTATAAATAGCGGGTGTGGAATAGTGCTGGATCGATGTATTATCCTAGACAATTGTTAACAAGATCGGTAATCATTATTGTAATTTTATATGAGGGAGAGGCATAAGCTAACATACTTTCTCTACTTGGATCATATGCACTTATGATTGGAACTCTAGCAAGCATCCGCAATTACTAAAGATCATTAAGGTAAAACCCAACCATAGCATTAAAGTATCAAGTCCCCTTTATCCCATACGCAACAACCCCCTTACTCGGGTTTAAGCTTCTGTCAATCTAACAACCCATTATAAGTGGATCATGAACGTATTGCAACACCCTACAGAGGGAATCTTTCACGTGTTGCGCAACACGGAAGGCACCATAGGACAGCACCAAAATAAAACATACAACTCAAACCAATCTAAATCATTAATCAACCCATAAGACAAAAGAAATCTACCCAAAACATCATAGTATGACAACACATCATTAGATCATAATATGTGGCATAAAGCATCATGTTCAAGTAGGGGATTACAGCGGGGTGCGGGAGAGTGGACCGCTTAAAAGAGATGAGGAAGGTGATGAAGATGGTGATGTTGTTGAAGACAAGCACCGCGATGATGGTTCCCCCGGCGGCACTCTGGCGCCACCGAGACAGAGAGGGGGAGAGGGTCTCTCCCTTGTTCTTCCTCCTCCATGGCCCCCAGTGATGATGGCCCCCTCCGGCAGGGTGCCGGAGATGGGCTAGATTGATTTTTCGTGGCTACAGAGGCTTGCGGTGGTGGAGCGTCCGATCTAGGGTTCTTTTCAGGGGTTTGGGCATTTATAAGAATTTTTGGCGTCGGTCTCACGTCAAGGAGGTGCCCGAGGGGCCCACAAGCCCTCGCCCCCCCCCGGGGCGCACATATGATGACCCACAAGTATAGGGGATCAATTGTAGCCTCTTTTGATAAGTAAGAGTGTCGAACCCAACGAGGAGCTAAAGGTAGAACAAATATTCCCTCAAGTTCTATCGACCACCGATACAACTCTACACACGCTTGACATTTGCTTTACCGGAAACAAGTACAAAACTATTTTGCAAGGATAAAACTATGAATACTTTGCGAGAATAAAAATACGGATAAATTGCAAGGTAATAAAAGTGGAAAGCTTTTGTCAATAAGAAAGTTATTTGTCCCTAGGCAATCGATAACTAGACCGGTAATCATTATTGCAATTTTATTCGAGGGAGAGGCAAAAGCTAACATACTTTCTCTTCTTGGATCATATGCACTTATGATTGGAACTCTAGCAAGCATTCGCAACTATTAAAGATCATTAAGGTAAAACCCAAACATTGCATTATAAGGCATCAAGTCCTCTTTACTCCCATACGCAAACAACCTACTTACTCGGGTTTGTGCGTCTGTCACTCATGCCACCCACCATAAGCAAATCATGAACATATTGCAAACCCTACAGCGGGGATCCCTCATGCTTGCGCGACACGGAGAGCACCATAGGACAGCACCAATAATAAAACATTCAACTCAAACCAATCATGATCATCAATTAACCCATAGGACAAAACGGATCTACTCAAACATCATAGGATAGCCATACATCATTGGGAAATAACATATAGCGGTGAGCACCATGTTTAAGTAGAGATTACAACGGGTAAAAGAGGGGTTACACCGCTGCATAGAGGGGGAAGAGTTGGTGATGACGGCGGTGAAGTTTTTGGTGTAGGTCGTTGTCGCGATGATGGCCCCGGCGGTGTTCCGGCGCCACCGGGAGAGAGGGGGAGAGAGCCCCCCTTCTTCTTCTTCTTCTTCTTCTTCTTCTTCTTCCTTGACCTTATCCCTAGGTGGGAGAAGGGTTTCCCCTCTGGTCCATGGCCTCCATGGCATGGGAGGGGCGAGAGCCCCTCCAAGATTGGATCTGTCTCTCTGTCTCTCTCTCTGTTTCTATGTTTCAGATTCTGCCCTTTCACCATTTCTTATATTCCCGGAGATCCGTAACTCCGATTGGGCTGAAATTTGGACATGATTTTTATCCGGATATTAGCTTTCTTGCGGCGAAAGAAGGGCACCAACCGCCTTATGGGTTGGCCACGATCAGGGATGCGCCCCCTGCCTCGTGGCCCCCTCGGGCATCGTCTCACATTGATTCCACTTCCCAAAATTTACATATATTCCAAAAAAATCTCCATCAATTTTTATCCCGTTTGGACTCCGTTTGATATGGATTTTTTGTGAAACAAAAAACATGCAACAAACAAGAACTGACACTGGGCACTAGATCAATATGTTAGTCCCAAAATAGTATAAAAAGTTGCCAAAAGTATATGAAAGTTGTAGAATATTGGCATGGAACAATCAAAAATTATAGATACGATGGAGACGTATCAGCATCCCCAAGCTTAATTCCTGCTCGAGTAGGTAAATGATAAAAAAGATAATTTTTGATGTGGAATGCTACCTAGCATAATCTTGATCATGTAATCTAATCATGGCATGAATATTAAGACACGAGTGATTCAAAGCAATAGTCTATCTTTTGACATTAAGACAATAATACTTCGAGCATACTAATAAAGCAATCATGTCTTTTCAAAATAACATGGCCAAAGAAAGTTATCCCTATAAAATCATATGGTCTGGCTATGCTCCATCTTCACCACACAAAGCATTCAAATCATGCACAACCCCGATGACAAGCCAAGCAATTGTTTTATACTTTTGATGTTCTCAAACCTTTTCAACTTTCACGCAATACATGAGTGTGAGCCATGGATATAGCACTATAGGTGGAATAGAATATGATGATGGAGGTTGTGTGGAGAAGACAAAAAAGGGAGAAAGTCTCACATCGACGCGGCTAATCAACGGGCTATGGAGATGCCCATCAATTGATGTCAATGCGAGGAGTAGGGATTGCCATGCAACGGATGCACTAAGAGCTATAAGTGTATGAAAGCTCAAACTGGAAACTAAGTGGGTGTGCATCCAACTTGATTGCTCATGAAGACCTAGGGCATTTGAGGAAGCCCATCGTCGGAATATACAAGCCAAGTTCTATAATGAAAATTCCCACTAGTATATGAAAGTGATACTCAAGAGACTCTCTATATGAAGAACATGGTGCTACTCTGAAGCACAAGTGTGGTAAAAGGATAGTAACATTGTCCCTTCTCTCTTTTCTCTCATTTTTTATTTTTTATTTTATTTTTTATTTTTTTGGTGGGCTTTTTTGGCCTCCTTTTTATTTGGGCTTCTTTGGCCTCTTTTATTTTGATAACCTCACATGGGACAATGTTCTAATAATGATGATCATCACACTTTTATTTACTTACAACACAATATTACAACTCGATACTAGAACAAAGATATGACTCCATATGAATGGCTCTAGCAGTGTACCAGGATGTGCGATGATCTAGCATAGCAAAGATATCAAAAAACGGACAAGGCATGAAAATATCATGCTAGCTATCTTACGATCATGCAAAGCAATATGACAATGAATGCTCAAGTCATGTATATGGAGATGATGGAAGTTGCATGGCAATATATCTCGGAATGGCTATGGAAATGCCATGATAGGTAGGTATGGTGGATGTTTTGAGGAAGATATAAGGAGGCTTATGTGTGATAGAGCTTATCATATCACGGGGTTTGGATGCACCGGCGAAGTTTGCACTGACTCTCAAGATGAGAAAGGGCAATGCACGATACCGAAGAGGCTAGCAATGGTGGAAGGGTGAGAATGCGTATAATCCATGGACTCAACATTAGTCATAAAGAACTCACATACTTATTGCAAAAGTCTATTAGCTATCGAAACAGAGTACTACGCGCATGCTCCTAGGGGGATAGATTGGTAGGAAAATACCATCGCTCGTCCCTGACCGCCACTCGTAAGGAAGACAATCAATAAATAAATCATGCTCCGACTTCATCACATAACGGTTCACCATACGTGCATGCTATGGGAATCACAAAATTCAACACAAGTATTTCTACTATCCACAACTACCGACTAGCATGACTCTAATATCACCATCTTTATATCGCAAAACTATTGCAAGGAATCAAACATATCATATTCAGTGATCTACAAGTTTTATGTAGGATTTTATGACTAACCATGTGAATGACCAATTCCTGCCATCTCTCTAAATAGATATAAGTGAAGCAAGAGAGTTTAATTCTTTCTACAAAAGATATGCCCACACTCTAACAAATATAAGTGAAGCAAAAGAGCATTCTACAAATGGTGGTTTTCTATGTGAAGATAAACAGGCAATCCAAACTTCAAATGATATAAGTGAAGCACATGAAGCATTCTATGAAGGCATACTCAAAAGATATAAGTGGAGTGCAATGAGCATTCTATAAATCAACCAAGGACTATCTCATACCAGCATGGTGAATCAAAGAAAATTGAAAACTAAATGCAAAAGACTCTCCAAGATTTACGCATATCATGTGACGAATAAAAATATAGCTCCAAGTGAAATTACCGATGATTGTTAGAAGAAAGAGGGGATGCCTTCTGGGGCATCCCCAAGCTTGGTTGCTTGGGAGTCCTTGAATATTTCCTTGGGGTGCCTCGGGCATCCCCAAGCTTAGGCTCTTGCCACTCCTTATTCCTTCATCCATCCTGATCTCTCCCAAAACTTGAGAACTTCAATGACACAAAACTCAACAGAAAGCTCGGTAAGATCCGTTAGTATAATAAAGAAAATCACTACTCTAAGTACTGTCGCAAACCAATTCATATTTTATTTTTGCATTGTATCTACTTTAATATAACTTTTTCATGGCTTAATCCACTAATAGAAATTGATAGTTTCATCAAAACAAGCAAACTATGCATCAAAAACAGAATCTATCTTAAACAGGACAGTCTGTAGTAATCTGAACATTCATCATATCTCTGGTACTCGAAAAATTCTGAAAAAATAGGAAAAATAAAAAAATGTATAGAAAGACAGTGCAAAAATTTTCAGAACCGTTTGACGTTCCAGTAAAAAAATGTAAAATCGCGCACTACAGCCAAAGTTTCGGTTCTGCACCGCACAAACCAACAAGCAATGTAAACATTCTAAAGGCAAATCTTGGCACATTATTTTTATAATACAATGGAATTGTACAAGGGGATAATTATTTTTGTTGAAAAGTTTCTGTAATCAAGATTCACAAAGTTTTCGTGAGCATGAACAAAGTTCAAGGAGCTCCCCCACTTCAACAATGCTTGTCTCTCTCACTTTCACTTTCCTTTTTGAAAAGTTTTGGGTTCCCCTCTTTATTTTTTTGTTTTTAAACTATATAAAAGCACTCAACAGAAGTAAATGACTCTCTAAAACTTCCAGGTTGTCTCCCTGGCAGCGCTTTCTTTAAAGCCATTAAGCTAGGCATATAGTGCTCAAGTAATGAATCCACCCGGATCCCAAGGTATATCAAAGCCAATTTTAATTAAAATGATTTGTGATTTAGTAGTGAGCACAAAGTAACGTATATCATGCAATGACGAAGTCTAACTCTCTTCCTATGCATTGGCGTGTCATAAAAGAACAATTCATGCACACATAGTAAAGGCCAATGCATAGTATAAACAGTTTCTTGCAATTTTATCATATTGGAAACATGGAGAGGAGGAGATGTAGTTCCTCTCTCATAATAATTGAAAGTAGGAGCAGCAAGTACATGCATATTATATCTATAAGGGCAAACTTCTCCGATATAGTGTAGTCGAGAGAATTCAAATAGATAATAGGATTATCATGCGTGGGTGCAATAACAACAATTTCATGTTTAACATAAGGAACTATAGCAAGTTCATCTCCATAAGCATAATTCATATTGGCATCTTGGCCACACGCATAGCAAGCATCATCAAAAAGGGACATTTCAAAAGAATCAACAGGATCATAATAATCATCATAGCAATCATCCTTCGGTAAGCACGAAGGGAAATTAGACAATGTATGAGTTCAAGAGTTACTCTCATTAGAAGGTGGGAACGGGTATCTAATCCACTCTTCCTCCTTTTTTTCTCCGCTCTCCTCATCATCTTTTTTCATCCAATGACCTCACAGTTTCATCAATTTCTTCTTCCATAGTCTCCTACAAAATATTAGTCTCTTCTCGGATAGCGGATACTTTCTCAATAAATTCATCAATATCATAATTGTATTTATAATTCTCATAGCAATATTTAACGATAGCTAAATTTTCAGGTCTATAAGCTGAATCATCAAAATCTTCAAACTCTTTAAACAAAGATTCAATTTCATAAGCACCCATAAAAGCAACGCATTCTTCTATTTGTTCCACATCATAATAATCATATATACCATTAGCATAAGAAGCCAAGGTTTCATCATCATTAAATTTACATGAAAAGGGAAGGTGTGGAGTCTTCATCCTAGAGCAACAAGTATAATCATATCTCAAGCATAGTTGCCGAGCATACCAATGCAACATATAAATTTGATTCCATAATAGTTTCCCCTTTTGAGTCAAGCGATAATCCCTAAAGTATTCACGTTGATCCAACGTTACTCCCATTATAAAGTTGAATGGGGTTTTCTCAGGATTATAAAAATAGTACATAATATCTTTCACATAATGAGCATCGAGGGTTTTAGGAGATTTCTCATCTCCATGAGTAGCAAGTAAACCTAATTTTTTGGTATTTCGTGTGGCAGCGGCGCCAGAAAAAGGTCTTGATGACCCACAAGTATAGGGGATCAATTTTAGCCTTTTTCGATAAGTAAGAGTGTCGAACCCAACGAGGAGCTAAAGGTAGAACAAGTATTCCCTCAAGTTCTATCGACCATCGATACAACTCTACGCACGCTTGACGATTGCTTTATTGGAAACAAGTATGAAACTATTTTGCAAGGATAAAACTATGAGTACTTTGCGAGAATAAAAATACGGACAAATTGCAAGGTAATAAAAGTGGAAAGCTTTTTTCAATAAGAAAGTTATTTGTCCCTAGGCAATCGATAACTAGACCAGTAATCATTATTGCAATTTTATTTGAGGGAGAGGCATAAGCTAACATACTTTCTCTTCTTGGATCATACGCACTTATGATTGGAACTCTAGCAAGCATCCGCAACCATTAAAGATCATTAAGGTAAAACCCAACCATATCATTATAAGGCATCAAGTCCTCTTTACTCCCATACGCAAACAACCTACTTACTCGGGTCTGTGCTTCTGCCACTCACGCCACCCACCATAAGCAAATCATGAACATATTGCAAACCTTACAGCGGGGATCCCTCACGCTTGTGTGACACAGAGAGCACCATAGGACACCACCAATAATAAAACATGCAACTCAAACCAATCACGATCATCAATTAACCCATAGGACAAAACGGATCTACTCAAACATCATAGGATAGCCATACATCATTGGGAAATAATATATAGCGGTGAGCACCATGTTTAAGTAGAGATTACAGTGGGTAAAAGAGGGGTTACACTGCTGCATAGAGGGGGAAGAGTTGGTGATGACGGCGGTGAAGTTGTTGGTGTAGATCGTTGTCGCGGTGATGGCCCCAACGGTGTTCCGGCGCCACCGGGAGAGAGAGCCCCCCTTATTCTTATTCTTCCTTGACCTTCTCCCTAGGTGGGAGAAGGGTTTACCCTCTGGTCCATGGCCTCCATGGCATGGGAGGGGCGAGAGCCCCTCCGAGATTGGATCTATCTCTCTGTCTCTCTCTGTTTATGCGTTTCAGATTCTGCCCTTTCACCATTTCTTATATTCCTGGAGATCCGTAACTCCGATTGGGCTGAAATTTGGACACGATTTTTATCCAGATATTAGCTTTCTTGCGGCGAAAGAAGGGCACAAACCACCTCACGGGGTGGCCACGAGGGTCAGGGGCGCGCCTGCCCCCCTGGGGCGCGCCCCTCTGCCTTGTGGCCCCCTCGGGCATCGTCTCGCGTTGATTCCACTTCCCAAAATTCACATATATTCCGAAAAAATCCCCGTCAGTTTTTATCCCATTTGTACTCCGTTTGATATGGATTTTCTGCGAAACAAAAAACATGCAATAAACAGGAACTGGCACTGGGCACTGGATCAATATGTTAGTCCCAAAAATAGTATAAAAAGTTGCCAAAAGTATATGAAAGTTGTAGAATATTGGGATGGAACAATCAAAAATTATAGATACGACAGAGACATATCAGCATAGGAGGCTTGTGGCTTCCTCGTGAAGCTTCTGGTCCTTCCTCGATGCTTCGGGGGTCTCTTTTGGTCCACAAAAAATCACCGTAATTTTTCAGCCCATTCCGAGAACTTTTATTTCTGCACAAAGAATGACACCACGGTAGTTCTGCTAAAAACAACGCCAGTCCGGGTTAGTTCTAATCAAATCATACCAAAAAAATGTAAAATTATTGTAAACATGGCATTAATACTTCATAAATTAGAGATACGTTGGAGACGTATCAGCATCCCCAAGCTTAATTCGTGCTCATCCTCGAGTAGGCAAATGATAAAAGAAATAATTTATGAAGTGTGAATAGCATAGTGCGTAAATTTGATCAACAATAGTTCCAAACACTTAGTCTAGTATCATTATATATCATAAACAATATCTCATCTCATAAAACTTCTCATGATCAAGTAACAAGCTATTCACATGTTAAAGTATAGACCATAAAGTTTCTTGAAAAACTAACAAACTATGCTTTCAGTCACCAAACAATTGCAATTCATCTTATTTTCAGGAAGGGTCTATGTAAGAGCTTTGATTTAGCAAATTCCACATACTCAACTCTCATATAGTCTTCCATCATTGCTAACACTCAAAGCATATTTTTAGAACAAATAGCATACGTCGAACACAGAGAAAGATAGGGGCTTAATGTTTCGCCTCCCAACTTGTTTATCATATAGATAATTGTCAACAATAATAATTCATGATCAAATATATTTGAATGGCCATATATGCTTGAATCTTTCCCGGCCACATGATGCTTACCAACTAAAGAATAATTGAGGTTGAAATAATAAGGAATACAATTGACTCTTGCATAAAAGTAGATACATGAAAGTAAAAGATAGGCCCTTCGCAGAGGGAAGCAGAGGTTGTCATGTGCTTTTTATTTTTGGATGTGCAAACCCTTAATGCAAAGGAACGTCACGTTGTATTGCCCTTTGTGATAGCAACCTTTATTATGTAGTCCATCACTTTTATTTCTTTACCATCGCACGTTCGTGCAATGCTTATTTTCCCTTACAATAAAAGATCATACATATTTAGGAGCAATTTTTATTGATTTTCGCACCGACGACAACTTACTTGAAGGATCTTATTCAATCTATAGGTAGATATGATGGACACCCATGGCATGAAACGGGGTTTAAGGGTTTTCGGATGCACAAGTAGTATCTCTACTTAGTAAAAAAATTTGGCTAGCAAAAGATCCTAAGCAAGCACCACATGTTGGACGATCCATATCAATATAACTTCTATACAAATATACCCAAACATAACTCATTCGTTGGCTTCCCTGTCCAACTTCAACTAATTTTCTCAAGTTTGAAAATAATTAATAGGGCTCACAATCAAAGAAGATGTCCAAGATAGTATATTTATATGTGAAATCTCTCTTCCTTCAATATTCTTTCATGAATTGTTCAAGTGACTAATGCGGTGTTTGCTAACTTTCAATAAATTTTACCACCTATACTTCTTATATGTGGATTCATTACTCCCGATGGGATAAGCATATAAAACATATATAATTTCATATTTATGATATTCAATTCATTCAACCATTTACTCATAGGATATAAGTGAAGCATGAGAGTAAATGACAAAACTACTCCAGAAAGATATAAGTGAAGATCAATGAGTAGTCAAATAGTTAAATAGCTATGGGAGGATTCTCTCTCATTCAAGATTTCAGATCCCATGATTTTATTCAAACAACAAGTAAAATGAAAATACGCTCCAAGCAAAACACATATCATGTGACGAATAAAAATATAGCTCCAAGTAAGGTGTACCGATAGTGTTGAAGACGAAAGAGGGGATGCCTTCTAGGGCATCCTGATACGTCTCCGTCATATCTATAATTTTTTATTGTTCCATGCCAATATTCTACAACTTTTACATACTTTTGGCAACAATTTATATCATTTTCTTGGACTAACACATTGATCCAGTGCCCAATGCCAGTTCCTGTTTATTGCATGTTTTTTGTTTCGCAGAAAATCCATATCAAACGGAGTCCAAATGCGATAAAAACTTACAAAGATTGTTTTTGGAATATATGCGATTTTTGGGAAAAAGAATCAACTTGAGATGATGCCCGAGCGGGCCAGAAGGCAGGGGAGCGTGCCCTAGGGGGTAGGGTGCGCCCTGGGCCCTTGTCGCCACCCCATAAGGTGGTTGGTGCCCTTCTTTCACCGTAAGAAAGCTAATATCCAGATAAAAATCTTGTTAAAATTTCATCCCAGTCGGAGTTACGGGTCTTCGGGAAATTAAGAAACGGTGAAAGGCAAGAATCTGGGAGCGCAGAAATAGAAGGAAACACACACACACACACAGATCCAATCTCGGAGGTGCTCCCACCCCTCCGCCGCTATGGAGTCTAAGGACCATAGGGGAAACCCTCCTCCCATCTAGGGGGAGGCCAAGGAAGAAGAAGAAGGAGGGGGTCTCTCCTCCCCTCTCCCGGTGGCACCGGAATGCCGCCGGGGCCATCATTGTGAGGGCGATCTACACCAACAACTTCGCCGCCTTCATCACCAACTCTCTCCACCTCTATGCAGCGGTGTAACACCTCTTCTCCCTGCTGTAATCTCTACTTAAACATGGTGCTCAGCGCTATATATTATTTCCCAGTGATGTATGGCTATCCTATGATGTTTGAGTAGATCCATGTTGTCCTATGGGTTGATTGATGATCGTGATTTGTTTGAGTTGCATGTTTTATTATTAGTGTTGTCCTATGGTGCTCTCTGTGTCACGCAAGCATGAGGGTTCCCCGCTGTAGGGTTTGCAATATGTTCATGATTTGCTTATGGTGGGTGGCATGAGTGACAGAAGATTAAACCTGAGTAAGTAGGTTGTTTGCGTATGGGAGTAAAGAGGACTTGCTACTTTAATGCTATGGTTGGGTTTTACCTTAATGATCTTTAGTAGTTACGGATGTTTGCTAGAGTTCCAATTATAGGTGTGTATGATCCAAGGAGAGAAAGTATATTAGCTTATGCCTCTCCCTCATATAAAATTACAATAATGATTACCGGTCTAGTTATCGATTGCCTAGGGACAAATAACTTTCTTGTGACAAAAAGCTCTCTACTAAAACTAACATATTTATTTATTTATCTAAACAGCCCCTAGCTTTTACTTACGTGTTCTTTATTATCTTGAAAATCTATCCCGTTAGACCTACAAAGTACTTCTATTTTCATACCTGTTCTAGGTAAAGCGAACGTTAAGTGTGCGTAGAGTTGTATCGGTGGTTGGTGGAATTTGAAGGAATATTTGTTCTACCTTTAGATCCTCGTTGGGTTCGACACTCTTACTTACCGAGAAAGGCTACAATTGATCCCCTATACTTGTGGGTTATCAAGACCTTTTCCTAGCGCCGTTGCCGGGGAGCAATAGCGTGGGGTGAATATTCTCGTGTGTGCTTGTTTGCTTTATCACTAAGTAGATTTTATTTTCTGTTCTAAGTTGTTATCTATCTTTAGTTATGGATATGGAACACGAAATACCAAAAAAATATGTTTACTTTCTACTCATGGAGATGGGGAACCTCCTAAAACCCTCGATGCTCATTATGTGAAAGATATTATGCACTACTTTAATAATCCTGAGAAAACCCCATTCAATTATATGATGGGAGACACGTTGGATCAACGTGAATACTTTAGGGATTATCGCTTGACTTGAAAAGGGAAACTCTTATGGGATCGAATTCATATGTTGCATTGGTATGCTCGACAACTATGCTTGAGATATGATTATATTTGTTGCTCTAGGATGAAGGCTCCACACCTTCCCTTTTCATGCAAATTTAACGATAATGAAACCTTGGTTTCTTATGCTAATGTTATATATGATTACTATGATGTGGAACGAATGGAAGAATTCGTTGCTTTTAAGGGTGCTTATGAAATTGAATCTTTGTTTGAAAAGTATGAACCTTTTGATGATGATGTTTATAGGCCTGAAAAATTTGGTATACTTAAATATTGCTATGAGAATTATGAATATAATGTCAATATTGATGCGTTTATTAAGAAAGTCTCCACTGTCCAAGTAGAGACTAATATTTTGCAGGAAACTATGGAAGAAGAAATTGATGACAGTATGAGCTCATTGGATGAAAAAGATGAGGAGAGTGAAGAACAAAAGGAGGAAGAGCGGATTGGCTACCCGTGCCCACCTTCTAATGAGATTAACTCTTCAACTCATACATTGTTTAATTTCCTTCGTGCTTACCGAAGGATGATTGCTATGATAATTGCTATGATCCCGTTGATTCATTTGAAATATCCTTTTTTGATGAACTTGATGCTTGCTATGCTTGTGGCCAAGATGCCAATATGAATGATGCTAATGGAGATGAACTTGCTATAGTTCCTTATTTTATGAAAGAAATTGTTGCTATTGCACCCGCACATGATAGTCCTATTATCCTTTTGAATTCTCCCAACTACACTATATTGGAGAAATTTGCGCTTAGTAAGGATTATATTGATGGGTTGCATTTTACTATTGCACATGATAATTTTGATAGATATAATATGCATGTGCTTGCTGCTCCTACTTGCAATTATTATGAGAGAGGAACTATATCTCCGCCTCTCTATGTTTCCAATACAATAAAATTGCAAGAAACTATTTATGCTATGTATTGGCCTTTACTTTGTGTGCATGAATTGTTCTTTTATGACATGCCGATGCATAGGAAGAGAGTTAGATTTCGATGTTGCATGATATATGTTACTTTGTGCTCACTACTAAATCACAAATCATTGTTAATTAAAATTGGCTTTGATATACCTTGGGATCTGGGTGGATCCATTACTTGAGTACTATATGCCTAGCTTAATGGCTTTAAAGAAAGTGCTGCCAAGGAGATGATACGTCTCCGTTGTATCTATAGTTTTTGATTTTTTCATGCCAATATTATACAACTTTCACATACTTTTGGCAACTTTTTATATGATTTATTGGACTAACCAATTGATCTAGTGCCCGGTGCCAGTTCCTGTTTTCTGCATGTTTTTTGTATCGCAGAATATCCATATCAAACGAAGTCCAAATGCAATAAAATTTCACGGAGAATTATTTTGGAATATGTGTGATTTTTAGGAGGTGGAATCAATGCAAACGGGGGCCCATAGAGCCCAAAACCCACCAGGGCGCGCCAGATACCCTTGGCGCGCCCAGGTCTCTTTTGCCCTCCTTGAACATCAGCTGGAGATCTACTTCGGGCGCAAGGAAGCTTATATCCAGAAAAAATCGTGTTAAAATCCCAGCGCAATAGGTGTTACGGATCTCCCGGAATATAAAAAACGATTTTCGGCTAGATCTGGGGAACGCGAAATAGAAGAGAACAGAGAGGGAGATCCAATCTCGGAGGGGCTCCCGCCCCTCCGCTGCCATGGAGACCAAGGAACAGAGGGGAACTCTCCTCCCATCTATGGGGGAAGCCAAGGAAGAATAAGAAGGAGGGGGGCTCTCTCCCCCTCGCTTCCTGTGGCGCCGGAGTGCCACCGGGGCAACGATCGGGACGACGATCTAGATCAAGAATCTTGCTACCGTCAACACCAACTTTATCCCCTTCTATGCAGTGGTTTAACACCTCTTCCCCCGATGTAATCTCTACTTAAACATGGTGCTCAACTCCATATATTAGTTCCCAATGATCTATGGTTATCTATGATGTTTGAGTAGATTCATTTTGTCCTATGGGTTAATCGTGATCTTGGTTGGTATGTGTGACGCCCCGAGACCGTTGTGCCAGGTGTCTTCCAGTTATTCGCTATCGTTGCCATGTCATTTGCTTGCGTGTTGCATCTTATCATGTCATCTTGTGCATTGCATCATCATATTTTAAACTTGCATTCGTCCGGGTTCTCCGAGTTCTCTCCGTTGTCCGTTCTGAGCCCAACCACACTTGCACGCGCCCGCGGCATGTCCGAAATAGTATTTTATAAGTGGCCAGAAAATGTTCTCGGAATGGGATGAGAGTTGACGTGTGGTCTTATTATAGTGTAGATAGACCGCCTGTCAAGTTTCATCGCATTCGGAGTTCGTTTGATAGCCCAACGGATAACTATAGCGACATTATAGTCGGTCAAACGTCGGACGTTTTCGGTCTCCGGAAACAGTCATCGGGCCTCCCTCTCTTCTCTTCTCTCAGCTCGAGACCGTCTACACAACCCACTACCTACCGCCAGGTCCAACCTAACCTCTCTCGTCAGCCCGCGGACCCCCTCGCGCGCGCGTCCGGAAGCTGTCCCGGACCCGACCCGGGCAGTCGTCACCGTTGGTTCCAGTTCATCCCCAAACGTCTACAAAACATCTCCGTTTTTCTTTTTGGACTCCCTACCTATTTTATTCTCGTTCGTCGGATTTTGATCCGATGAGCCAAATCCCTCTCCTTTAATCCTTTTGCTATATATAACAGACCAAACCCTAAAAACTAGGTCGTTTGTCCCCCTCAGCCACCGCCACACTCCAAATCCCCCTCGGGATCCACCCCCTCGGTAGCCGCCGCATCTTCCTCGTTTTTCTCAGCCACCCAACCAGATCCACTTCCCCCTCCCTCGGATCCACTCCACCAACCACCGCAGCCTTCTCCCACTTGATCTGGACCGCCAGATCTATGATCCGACGGCCCAGGAGGCTCCCATCGCCCCAGCCTCGCCTCCCGCACCCTCCCACAAAGGCACTCACCTCGACCCCGAGCGGATCGAGCCAACCGTCCCCGCCGGCGATGGGAAGCAGCACTAGCAGGACCCCGCGGCCTCCTCTGACCTCTCCTCGAGCCAACAGGTCCAAGGCCCCGTCCCTCTCTCTTCTTCCTTTATCGTTTCTTCTCTCTCTCACGTGTCTTCCCTTCTCTCTGTACCACTGCAACAGGGAGCACGTTAGGCGCCATGGCTGCCGAAGGAACTCCGCCGCCTTGCCGATTCCACGCCTTCAGGTCGCCGTACCTGCCGGACCTGCAGGACGCCAAGTCCAATGCCGTGCTTCTTCTCTACCCCGAGCTCCTCCCACGACACCCTCGTTCCTGTGCCGAAGCACCACCTCACGCGCCTCCGTCCTTGAGAAGGAGCTCGACCTGCTACCGGCGACCTCGCCCTCCGACGACCTCCATCGCCCAGGGCCCTGGCGACCTCTCCGCCCCGACCTCCACCGCCGCAGCGGCGAGCGCGACGCGGGAGCACCGCCTGCATCGCTGCTGCCGTCTCGAACCTCTCCTGCCGCTCCTTCGTAGAACCCGCGCCAAGTACCTGCGTTGCCGAAGTGGTCCTCGCCGCCGCCCTTCTCCCTTCGCCTTGCCCGCTCGCCGGAGCTCCGGCGCTGCTCAGCTTCGTGCCCGCTGGCCCTGTCGTGCACTGCTCTGCTTCGGCCAAGCCTCCCCGTTGACCCGTTCAAGCGCCAGCGTGGGCAGCCACCTGGGCCAAGCCTCCCCGTGGCCCAGATCTGTTAGACCAGTTGCGGGCATGCCTCCTCCTCTCCACAGTTTCGGGCCAAGGCCCATGGTGAGCGCCCAGCCGCCCCTGTTTCGGTCCAGTTCCTGTTTTTTTTCAGATCTGCGTTTTTAGTATTTTTTCCAAAGACAACAGTTTTTGCAGAAACCCCCCTAGACTTCATGCATCTAATTACTAATTAACCGTGCATCGGATTAAAACAATTTATATATGAAATATGCTTAGTTTTTCATCTAGCTTCATAATATGTCTTTTTCATCCATGTTTAAAATGCTTAAAATGTTGTTTGTTTAAATTTGCTTAAATAACATTCTAAAATGATTTAATTCATAACTAATTAACCGTAGCCCCAAATTGAATGAACTTTATATGTAAATGGGGTGGAAAAATGCCTAGTTTAACATGGTGACATTGCTTTGCATGTTTAATAAATACAAAATATGGTTTAGGGCAGAACAGTACCAAACCTTAAAATATGCACATGAGGAGTTTCCAGAATTGTTGTTTGTTATTTCCGGCCTCATTTAAACTTGACTAGACAGTTAGTTAACTTATGCTTCACCCCTTGCCATGGTTAACAACATTTAATTTTGTTGGGTAACTAAACAAGAGAGAACTAAATAAGTCATGTGGTGTTCCGTCAATATGCAACTCGTTGCATATTGAGCTCCATTTAATTTGTAGGATTGTTTGTGCATTTTTCCATGCCATGCCTCATTAAACCGGACATGCATCATACTTGGTTGTGCATCATGCCATGTTTATGTGGTGGTTGTTTACTATGTTGTTTGCTTCTTTCTGGTGTTGCTTCTTCGGGTTGGTTCCGATAACGTCGTGTGTGTGAGGATCCGTTCAACTACGCCCGTTTGTCTTCTTCACGGACTCGTTCTTCTTCCTTGCGGGATCTCAGGCAAGATGACCATACCCTCGAAATCACTTCTATCTTTACTTGCTAGATGCTCGCTCTTTTGCTATGCCTATGCTGCGATACCTACCACTTGCTATATCATGCCTCCCATATTTCCATGTCAAGCCTCTAACCCACCTTGTCCTAGCAAACCGTTGTTTGGCTATGTTACCGCTTTGCTCAGCCCCTCTTATAGCGTTGCTAGTTGCAGGTGAAGATGGAGTTTGTTCCATGTTGGAACATGGATATTTGTTGGGATATCACAATATCTCTTATTAGTTAATGCATCTATATACTTGGTAAAGGGTGGAAGGCTCGGCCTTATGCCTGGTGTTTTGTTCCACTCTTGCCGCCCTAGTTTCCGTCATACCGGTGTTATGTTCCTTGATTTTGCGTTCCTTACGCGGTTGGGTTATAATGGGAACCCCTTGACAGTTTGCCTTGAATAAAACTCCTCCAGCAAGGTCCAACATTGGTTTTATCATTTGCCACCTAGCTTTTCTTTCCCTTGGGTTCTGCAGACTCACGGGTCATCTTTATTTAAACCCCCCGGGCCAGTGCTCCTCTGAGTGTTGGTCCAACCTGTCAGCTGCCGGTGGCCACCAGAGGCAACTCTGGGCTGGCCTACCGGAACCTTGGACAATCTGGTGTGCCCTGAGAATGAGATATGTGCAGCTCCTATCGGGATTTGTTGGCACATTCGGGTGGCTTTGCTGGTCTTGTTTTACCATTGTCGAGATGTCTTGTAACCGGGATTCCGAGTCTGATCGGGTCTTCCTGGGAGAAGGAATATCCTTCGTTGACCGTGAGAGCTTGTGATGGACTAAGTTGGGACACCCCTGCAGGGATTTGAACTTTCGAAAGCCGTGCCCGTGGTTATGGGCAGATGGGAATTTGTTAATGTCTGGTTGTAGAAAACTCGACACTTAATTTAGCCGTGATGGTCTCTTTCTGGCGGAGTCCGGGAAGTGAACATGGTGTTGGAGTTATGCTTGACATAGGTTGTTCTAGGATCACTTCTTGATCATAGTTGTTCGATCGTGCTTTGCCTTCTCTTCTCGCTCTCTTTTGCGTATGTTAGCCACCAAATATGCTAGTCGCTTGCTGCAGCTCCACCTCATACCTTTTTACCCCTACCTATAAGCTTAAATAGTCTTGATCGCGAGGGTGTGAGATTACTGAGTCCCCGTGACTCACAGATACTTCCAAAACCAGTTTGCAGGTGCCGATGAAACCTTGCAGGTGACGCAACCGAGCTCAAGGCGGAGCTCGATGAAGATCGTGTTCTTTATGTTGTTCCGTTTCCAGTTGATCAGTAGTGGAGCCCAGTTGGGACGATCGGGGATCTGTGTAGCTTTTGAGGTAGTCTTCTTTTATTTTGGGTTCCGTAGTCAGACCTTGTGTGTATCTGGATGATGTAATGCTTTATTCATGTATTGTGTGTAGTGGAGATCGGAAGCCAACTATGTATCTCTTTCCCTTATGTATTACATGGGTTGTGTGAAGATTACCTCACTTGCGACATTGCTTTCAATGCGGTTATGCCTCTAAGTCGTGCTTCGACACGTGGGAGATATAGCCGCATGGAGGGTGTTATAGTATGATTGTATATTTTATTTATGGTGTTGTCCTACGATGCCCTCCATTCTCGCGCAAACGTGAGGGGCCCCGCTATAGGATGTTGCAATATGTTCATGGTTCGCTTACGGTGGGTTGCGAGAGTGACAGAAACTTAAACCTGAGTAGGTGGGGTATGACGTATGGGAATAAAGAGGACTTTATACTTAATGCTATGGTTGGGTTTCACGACCTTGATGATCTTTAGTAGTTGCAGATGCTTGCTAGAGTTCCAATCATAAGTTCATATGATCCAAGTAGAGAAAGTATGTTAGCTCATGCCTCTCCCTCATATAAAATTGCAAGAATGATTACAGGTACTTGTTATCGATTGCCTAGGGACAAATAACTTTCTTGTTGACACAAACCCTTTTACTAAACACCTAAATTTTATTATCTTGCAAAGTACTTCTAGTTTTATTCTTGCAAAGTAGTTCTAGCATCACTCCTACAAACTATTTTCATACTTGTTTCCGGTAAAGAAAATGTCAAGTGTGCGTAGAGTTGTATCGGTGGTCGATAGGACTTGAGGGAATATTTGTTCTTCCTTTAGCTCCTCATTGGGTTTGACACTCTTATTTATCGAAGAAGGCTAGAAATGATCCCCTATACTTGTGGGTTATCAAGACCTTTTTATGGCGCCGTTGCCAGGGAGCACTAGCGTGGGGTGAATATTGTCGTGTGTGCTTGTTTGTTTTATCACCAAGTAGTTTTTATTTCTTGTTCTAATTTGTTCTCTATATGTAGTTATGGATATGGAACAAGAAGCACCAAAAAAAATTAGTGGTACTTGCTACTCATGGAGATGGGGAACCTCTTAAAACCCTCGATGCTCGTTTGTAAAAGATATTATGCACTACTTTGATAATCCTGAGAAAACCCCATTCAACTATATAATGGGAGTAAGGTTGGGTCAACATGAATACTTTAGGGATTATCGCTTGACTCATAAAGGGAAATTGTTATGGGATCAAATTCATATGTTGCATTGGTATGCTTGGAATTTATGCCAGAGATATGATTATACTTGTTGCTCTAGGATGAATGCTCCACATCTTCCCTTTTCATGTGAATTTAATGATAATGAAACCTTAGCTTCTTATGCTAATGGTATATATGATTACTATGATGTGGAACGAATAGAAGAATTTGTTTCTTTTAAGGGTGCTTATGAAATTGAATCTTTGTTTGAGAAGTTTGAAGATTTTGATGATTCAGTTTATAGATCTGAAAAACTTGCTATCCTTAAATATTGCTATGATAATTATAAATACAATTACGATATTGATGTATCTATTGAGAATAACTCTGCTATCCAAGAAAAGACTAATATTTTGCAGGAGTCTATGGAAGAAGAAATTGATGAAACTGCAAGCTCATTGGACGATAAAGATGATGAGGAGAGTGAACAACAAGCGGAGTTAGAACATATTGATCACCCGTGCCCACCTTCTAATGAGATTAACTCTTCAACTCATACATTGTTTAATTTCCCTTCGTTCTTACCACGGGATGAATGCTATGATAATTGCTATGATCCCATTGATTCGTTTGAAACATCCCTTTTTGATGAACTTGATGATTCCTATGCTTGTGGCCATGATGCCAATTTAAATTATGCTTATGGAGATGAACTTGCTATTGTCCCTTATATTAAGAATGACATTGTTGCTATTGCACCCACACATGATAGTCCTATTATCTTTTTGAATTCTCTAAACCACACTATGTCGGAGAAGTTTGTACTTATTAAGGATTACATTCATGGGTTGCGTTCTACCACTACACATGATGATTTTGATGAGTATAATATGCATGTGCTTGCTGCTCCTACTTGTAATTATTATGAGAAAGGAACTACATCTCCACCTCTCTATGTTTCCAACACGATAAAATTGCAAGAAACTGTTTGTATGAAATGCCGATGCATAGGAAGAGGGTTAGACTTCATCATTGCTTGATATATGTTGCTTTGTGCTCACAACTAAATGCTAAATAATTGTTGATTCAAATTGGCATTGATATACCTTGGGATCCGGGTGGATCCATTACTTGAGCACTTTATGCCTAGCTTAATGGCTTTGAAAGCGCCGCCAGGGAGACAACCCGGAAGTTTTAGAGAGTCATTTATTTCTATTGATTCTTTTATAAAGTTTAAAAATAAAAAATATAGAGGGGAACTTAAAAACCTTTTCACAAAAGAGAAGCGATTGGAAGTTATGCATTGGAGAAGTGAGGGTCGACCTTGAACAGTTGTGTTTATGCTCATGGAAACAATGTAGAATTTTTCATGAAGATTCTCACAAAAATAATTATCCCCTTGTACAATTCCATTGTATTATAAAAATAATGTGCCAAGATTTGCCTTTAGGATGATTAGATTGCTTGTTGGTTTGTGCGGTACAAAACAGAAACTTTGGCTGTAGTGCTCAATTTTACATTTTTTAATGGAACGTCAAATGGTTCTGAAACTTTTTGCACTGTCTTTCTATACAAAAGGTTTATTTTTTCCTATTTTTTCAGAATTTTTGAGTTACAAAAGTATGATAGATGTTCAAATCTTTACAGACTGTCCTATTTTCACAGATTGATGTTATAGCTTCATTGTTTGTGTATGTGTTGAATTCTTGTTGAAGCCTCCTTGACTTGGGGCCATAGAATTGTGATAGCATACAGTGGGTAATGTTTGTTTATAATTATACAATATTGTTACAGCAGTACATGATGGGATTTCACTTCCATATTCACTAACCCCGCCACTAAAAGTTTGGTTAAGTTTTGTGTGGATGAAGTGTTCGAAAATCGAGGAGGTCCCGATGTGAGGAGAAGGAGGAGAGGCAAGAGCTCAAGCTCGGGTCTGCCCAAGGCACCCCAAGTAAATATTCAAGGAGACTCAAGCGTCTAAGCTTGGGGATGCCCCGGAAGGCGTCCCATCTTTCTTCAACAAGTATCGATATGTTTTCGGATTCGTTTCGTTCACGTGATATGTGCAAACCTTGGAGCTTCTTTTGCATTTAGTTTTCATTTTTCTTTTATGCACCATGCTGGTATAAGATAGTCCATGGTTGATTTATAGAATGCTCATTGCACTTCACTTATATCTTTTGAATATGGCTTTATAGAATGCTTCATGTGCTTCACTTATATCATTTGAAGTTTGGATTGCCTGTTTCTCTTCACATAGAAAACCGTTATTTGAAGAATGCTCTTTTGCTTCACTTATATTTATTAGAGCATGGTCTTTTGTAGAAAGAATTAAACTCTCATGCCTCACTTATATCTATTTAGAGAGTCAACAGGAATTGGTCAATTGCATGGTTAGTCATAAAATCCTACATAAAACTTATGGATCACTGAATATGATATGTTTGATTCCTTGCAATAGTTTTGCGATATAGAGATGGAATATGTGGGAGGTACTAGTAAACGGTCATGTCTAGTAAGAATATTGGTGTTAAGGTTTGTGATTCCCGAAGCATGCACGTATAGTCTCTTGTTATGCAATGGTGTTGGAGCATTTTTTATTATTTACTGTCTTCCTTATGAGTGGCGATCGGGGATGAGCGATGGTCTTTTCCTACCAAGCTATCCCCCTAGGGGCATGCGTAGTAGTACTTTGCTTCGAGGGCTAATAAACTTTTGCAATAAGTATATGAGTTCTTTATGACTAATGTGAGTCCATGGATTATATGCACTCTTACCTTTCCGCAATTTGCACTACAAAAATAAGACACATCCGTGACATTTTGGGCCGAACGAATTTTTTTCCTGTCATACTTATGAAACTTCTATGACGATAATTGTGACAAAACCCGGTATCATCATAGATGTGGTGGGTTCCTACTTCTATGACAAAAAATCATGACAGAAAATGGGCTTTTCATCCTGGGCGGGCCGGAGAAGCAGCTGCATGACATTCTTTGGGCTGTCCATGATGAAAAAACCATGGTAGAAGCGAGGGCGATCACTACAAGAAATATGTCAACTTATGACCACCACTATTGGTCACTGAATGGTCATAGTTTTCCTTTTGTGACCAAAAATAGATGGTCAAAAGCTGGCCGTCGTAAACTGGAATTAATGACCTTTCTTCTGGAATGGTCGTAGACGTTTATGACCAAAAAAAGGTCGTAGATTTAACGACCAATTATTTTGGTCACTGGCAATCCGCCCACACCACGTCAGATCCACCGTGGCAAGCTAACATGGCAGAATTACAACCAAATGAAAAGGTCATAAAATAGAATCAGCCCGGTCCATTTCGGCCGTCTACATGGGCCAAGCCCAATAATTCATCCCATTTAATTTTTTTCTCTTTGTTTTGCTCATCTGCATGGGCCTGGCCCAATAATTTGGCCTTTTATTTTCTGGGAATGGAGCCTTTTTCTGATGATTTTTTTAAATGTACACTATTGTTTTGGGCCACAGCCTTTTTAGTCTAGTTCTAATTTGGGCCTTGGCCTTTTTATTTTCTTGGATGCAGCCTTTTACCAACTTGTTTTTTTACAGTCAACTCTTTTTTTAGGTCCAAGCCTATTTAGTCAAATTCTTGTTTGGGCCTCGGCCTTTTTGTAGTCCAACTCCATTTAGAGCCCAATTAATCCAAATAATATTCTGTGATCCAAACAAAACTCAAATAATTCAGAAAATGCATAACTACACATAGCTTCCAAAATGAGCCATCACAAGTTCACTGGTTCCAAAATGAGCCATCACAAGTTCACTGGTTCAACAACAAGAGCTCCCAGGTTCACTTGCAACGTGCAAAATGCAACAAACTGCATAAGTTCATGACCTACTACGACATAACTTCCCAGCCTTCAAACTACGACAAACTGCATCAGATCACAGGTTCAAAGACAAACTGCATAGCCATCAAACTACCTTAGCTCCAAAGAGAGCCATCAAGTGGGATACCTTCTCTTCTTGCTCTTGAGACTTCTTGTGCAGCAGCTCAAGTTCCTTGTCGCGTGTAGCTTCAGCTTCTTCCGCCTTCATCTTGATTGCCGCCAATTCTTCTTGCATCACTTCAGCTTGAAGCTCCGACCTCTCCAGCTTCTGCTCAAGATCACGAACATGAGCAGCCACTTCAGCAGTTGCTTTGCCAGAGTTGTTGCTAGATGACTGAAGCCCAACATTCCTGAGGAATGTGCTTTCCTTGACTTCGGTCTTGAGCACTTCTTCAACAATTTGAGCAGCAGACTTTGGCTCTTCACCTTCTGGTACCGGCGCATCCTTCATTTTTTCCATCTCAATCTAGCATATGGAGGAAAATGATACGCATTAGTGGGAGATCTATTTCACATTTTGCAAACCAAACCAAGCAATAGAAACCAAACCAACACACAAAATCTATACATTATTTTACTCAAACTCAAACAGAAGAAGATGATGACTAGTAACTTGATAGCATTATTTGACTAGTAACTTATGTGACCTGGAGACATGGAATTGGAACAATATGATCACTTCATTAAGCCTAGAATGGTGGTTCTATATAAGATGGCTTCCCGAGTGAGCCGATCATCAAACTAACATTCAGATCAAATTTCATCATATCATAAAAAATGCAACAAATAGCTACATCAAGTTCTGATATCTTTGTTGAACTATCAAACATCATGAAAGCATGGAACATAGTGTGTGTTCTTGACTGGCTCCGAATCAAACAACATCAAATCATCAAAGCATCGAACAGCATCAAACAACATCAAAGCTGGCTGTGAATCAAACAGGGCATGGACAAAGCATGGAGTGACTTACTATAGCAGTCTTGACTGGCTCCGAAAACCCGTGCTTCTTGCTGTTGTGGGTGGCCTTAAACAAGTCAATCACAGACAACTCCTCACCCTTACGCTCTTCTTTCTGAAATGTTTTTCAACAAAAATCCAAATGTTATTCAGCAAGAATCAGAAATGTTATTCAAGGAGGATCAAACGGTAAGGTCTTTAGAGAAAAGTTCTCACAGTGGCAAAAATGTGTGCTATGTAGTGCCTGGAACCAGTTATCTGATTGTACACGACTTTTTCTCGATTCATCTTGTTCGACACACAGGTTTCCTACAAAAAAGCATACTGTCAGCATGATCTAGCACTAGCATATCATGTGCAGAACATAAAGCATCAAACAAAGCAGAGACAAACCTTGTGTCTTGGGGTAGACCACATCTCCACCAGAGCTTGCCATTCACCGTCCATCAGATCTGGCACCGGAGACTTGATGCTGACTTTGTTTGCGGCTACGGTGTCAAAATACTTCTTCTTTATCCGATGGCGTCTGTTCTTTGAATATTTCTGCAGAATATCTTTGCACGCGGTCTTGATGGTCTCCGAGTCCGTGTTCATCTCAAAATTTGCCTACCAAGACAGCAAACAAGGTAGGAACAATATTAGTGATCATGCATAGGTGTAACAGAAAATAGATAGCACATTAACTATGAAACAAGTAGCTTACAACAACTTTCCCAATGTAGTTCTCCAATAGACTAGCATTTTTTTGTATAGCTTGAAGTGAGGAAGAATCGGAAGATGGCTTCTTGCAACGAGTCCACACTCAGAAGCAAGCTTTGCTGCCTGCAGAGGTTTCTCTGGACGCTTCATCCCTTCGGCAATTTGGATAGGCACCTTGGTACCAAGCGACTTGGTGATTCTCTCTAGCCCTTTGCCCTTTCTAAGTCTAGTCTTGGTAGTTATTGCATCTGAAAATGAAATTGAAGTCATAAATTAGAATAGAAATCGACAAATGTAGGAATCGACAAAAGCATACATGATCATTCCATTTGGAAAATGCACTAGTAAAAGATAGCATTGCAAAGGTCAACTTGCCTGATTGAAGCACAAGCTGCTGTTCTTCTTCATTGATGACAGCATTCCTGTCAATAGAAGGTGCAACAGGGCTGAGGTCTGTGTGGACAGTGCCTGCTTCATCAATGCAGATAGTTCCTCCTTCATCTAGGCAGACAGTGCCACTTCCATCCATGCTGAGAGTGGTTCCTTCATCCATGGGAGGCAACTCATCACCCATTTGCACCGAGGTCTCAGAGTCCATGCGCAGCAGACTTTCCTGATGGTCCGTCGCAGTCACCATCTTTGCTTTCTGCCTTGTGACTCTATCATGGGCAGGTTCATCAGGTTCCAGGATCCTCTTTTTTTGTCCTGGAGCTGGGGACATCACCCTTCCTGGAGGCATTGCAGCAGATGTTTCTGAGCTCTTCTTCTTCTTCTTCTTGCTGACTGTCTTCTTGACACCATGCCTCTTCGTCTTAGATTCCTTCAGTGCCTCATATAAACAACACAAAAAAGTATTAGAACCAGAGGGAGAAATATGTGAGCACAAGGAAACACATAGCATAAAAGAACCCCAACCCTCCAAGCAAGACAGAGTTTGCACCTTAACAGTCTTGTTCACTACAACATCATCCACTTCCTCTCCATCAATAACTTCATCCTCCTTAGGATTGTACTCTGGGTCATCATTGATAACTCCACTACCTTCTTGAACCTCATCACTTCTACCTTCGTGTACACCATTTGTTTTCCTAATCATCGACGCGATTGCACCGATGCCAAGGGACTGGAACATCCGATTGTTCCTCATGATATTTCTAGCCCTAACCTTCTCGTACTCGGTGAGAGGCTCTTCTTTGCATGATAAAGGAAACATAACTATTAGGTGAATGTTTGGAATGCATGGACAGACAGGCAAACATATCTTATGATATTTTATTATCATTTAATCCTAGTTATTCAGGTAAGGAAGACTAACAGCACACATGCACAATTAAGCCAACTTATTCAGATTGCAGCAATACATTTCACTTAGCATATTAAGACACAAATTTTATGAAACTGGCAGTATAACCACAAGGAGCAAGTTGCATACCAACGGTTGGCCTCATGTTTGACCTTGTCCTCCTTGCCATGGATGATCTTGATGTGGTGCTTGCAAAATAGAATAAATAACAATCAGATACAACAGGGATAAGGTAAAATGATGCACTTGTATCAATAAAGGAAAGCATTTGGACCATCATGCACATACATGTAATACATGTGAAACAAACTTGATGGATCAACAATACAATGATCTAGTGTTATTAATTAAGAAAACATGTAAGTGCACTAAACGAGCATGCATACACACTAGTAGAAAGCAAGCAAAGTGCATAAGTGATACTAATACAAGCAAGCAAGCAAGCAAAGTGCTACTGATAGAAACAAGCAAGCAAAGTGGTACTGATAGAAACAAGCAAGCAATGAAGGAAAATGAAGAGAAGGAGGCAAGTACTATTGATACAAACCCTAATTAATAAGCAAGCAAGTAGATTCTTCTCCAAGTGCTACTGATACAAGCATGTACTGCTGATGGAAACCCTAATTAAACATGTATGCCAGCAAGCAACATGTATACTAGCAAGCAAGCAACATGAACTAGTGAATTGGTGTCATGTACACATGCTTAGACAGTCTGACAACAAGCTAGACAAGTATATCATGAGGACCTTCAAAACAACTAGATGTTGCCACTGGTAAAGCATGAAACAACTATACTTGTAGCAGTACAAAAGCAGATGAAAAAACTATACTCAACTATTGATTATGCTGCCTCTACACACCAAAAATGGCTACAGACTAGATGACACAAGTTAAGACATTTTGACAATTGGAATCAACCTTGTATATTATAGCACCCAAAATTATCTAGCACCAATCTAGTATATATTAAAACTAGTCATACTGCCTTAACACACCAGGAATTCCAATACCACAATAAGTACTAAGCATTCTCGTGTTCACTGGAAAGAAGAACACAAGCTTCATGCACATATCATGAAAGAAGAGCACTGTTAGAAACCCCAGTAGTGCTACTGATAGCAAAGTGCTACAAGCAATCAAGTACATGTTCATACTAACCCTAGTTCCAAGCAAGCAAATTGCATAATACAAGCAAGCAAGCATGGAAAGTGCTACTGATAGAAACAAGCATAGTGCTACTGACAGTAACAAGCAAACAAGGAAGGAAATTGAAGGGCAACAAACAAGAAAGTACTGTTGATACAAACAAGCAAGTAGCTTCTTTTCCAAGTGTTGTTGGAAACCTAATTCACCATCTATGCTAGCTGAGTAATTGAACCATACACAAGCAAGTACTGATACAAGCACCATGAACTAGACATCATCCACTTCCTCATCCCCTAAAATCATCCACTTCCCCATCCATCCCCATCCCCTAAAATCATGAACCCTAAACCATGAAGCGGACCAAATGAACCACTAGGAGGTCCTAACCCTAACCCCATGAACCCTAACCCTGACCCCATGAACCCTAACCCTAACCCCATGAACCAGAGGGAGATCATCCCCACGCAACATTAAACATGAACCCTAACCCCAAGAACAAGGACCTACCGAACCACTAGGAGATCCTAACCCTAGAATATCCTAACCCATGAGGGGGATCTACCAGAGGGGAGATGGATCGACCAGAGGGGAGGTGGATCCACCAGAGGAGGGGAGATGGATCAAGGGGAGAAATACCTAGGGGGAGATGATGTTGACGATGCAGCGGTGGTCGTCATCGATCGCGCCGTCGTCGATGTAGCCGCCGTCGTCGTTGATTTTGTCGATGTGGCCGCCGTCGTCGTCGATGTAGCCACCGCCGTCGTTGATGTAGTCGATGTAGCTGCCGTCCTCGTCGATGTAGTCGATGTAGCCGCTGTCGATGGAGGGAGGCGCACCGCGGCGCGGCGGGGCGGCGCAGTGGCGTGGCGGGGCGACACGGAGGAGGGGAGGGAGTGGGAGCGGGGCGGCACGAAGCAGAGAGGTGCGGCGCTAGGGTGGGGAGAGGGGAGGAGGGGCGGCGCTAGGGTGGGGATTCGTCGGGGCTGGGAGGTGGGGAATGGACGGGCGGCGTGGGGAGGGAGAAGCTAGGGTTCGTCGGGGAGAGGGGAGGGGAATGGGGAAATTTTGGGATGGGAGGGGATCCCGCGTGTTAGTGGGAGAGGGAGTGATGGGTCCCGCCTGGTAGTGGGAGAGGGAGTGGAGGGAAATTTTGGTGGAGGGAAAATTTTGTTACGGGAGGGAAATTCTTTTGGGTTTGGGGCAGAAAAAATGAGGGTTTTTTGTAAACTTTGTAGAAATCATGGTTAAAATCATACCGTATAGCTCAAGAAAACATTGGTATTGCAAGTTCAGTATTTTTGCTAGTTGGTAGGCCACATTTGATGATGTGACGCGGAGATCTCCCATTTTTTGATTTTTTTTTGAATTATGTATGGTGTTTTGAAAAACCAGCCGATTTCGTCGCGGCGGTCGTCCGTGGCTAGGGTTTGAGTCGTGCCAATCTGTTGTCGATTCTTTGATGAAATGCCTACCTGTGAAGCTAAAAATGATTTTTGGCAAAAATAACGGGCAAGCTATGGAGGACCCGCAGTTCAAATTCCAGCCGGTTCCAACTGAATCGGCCGAAGGTGGTCTGAATGGCCAGGAGTAGCTACGAGGGTCGGAAATGCATGCTTTTTGGCGACCATCCATAAAATAGGGTCTACTTTGAGATAGACATGGAATGGCGCCGTTTGGGTTGACCCTCCTTGTAGCCGCTTCACGAAAAACGCATGTCTTTAGCATTCAAAAAATGAAAAACGATTTTTTTGGTAAACAGGTTGGAACCTCGCTTTGGCAACATTGTTTGCCATCACAAGACGGAGGCATCCGCCAAATTTGGGCATATTATCAAAAACTATTCAACGGATGCGGCCATATCATTGCTAGTTTGGCTTGAAAGCCATGAATCTTCGTTCATGGTAGGTCGTTTTTGAGAACACTTTTTCAAGAAAATGCTGGTATTGCAAGTTTAGTATTTTTGCTAGTTGGTAGGCCACATTTGATGATGTGATGCGGAGGTCTCCCATTTTTTGATTTTTTGAATTTTTTACGGTGTTTTCAAAAACCGGCCGATTTCGTCGCGGCGGTCGTCCGTGGCTAGGGTTTGAGTCGTGCCAATATGTTGTCGATTCTTTGATGAAATGCCTACCTGTGAAGCTAAAAATGATTTTTTGGCAAAAATAACAGGCAAGCTATGGAGGACCCGCAGTTCAAATTCCAGCCGGTTCCAGTTGAATCGGCCGAAGGTGGTCCGAATGGCCAGGAGTAGCTACAAGGGTCAGAAATGCATGCTTTTTGGTGACCGTCCGTAAAATAGGGTCTACTTTGAGATAGACATGGAATGGCGCCGTTTGGGTTAACCCTCCTTGTAGCCGCTTCACGAAAAACGCATCTCTTTAGCATTCAAAAAATGAAAAACAGTTTTTTTGGTGAACAGGTTGGAACCTCCCTTTGGCAACATTGTTTGCCATCACAAGACGGAGGCATGCGCCAAATTTGGGCATATTATCAAAAACTATTCAATGGATGCGGCCATATCATTGCTAGTTTGGCTTGAAAGCCATGAATCTTCGTTCATGGTAGGTCGTTTTTGAGAACACTTTTTCAAGAAAACGCTGGTATTGCAAGTTTAGTATTTTTGCTAGTTGGTAGGCCACATTTGATGATGTGACACGGATGTCTCCCATTTTTTGATTTTTTTTGAATTTTTTACGGTGTTTTCAAAACGGGCCGATTTCGTCGTGGCGGTCGTCCATGGCTAGGGTTTGAGTCGTGCCAATTTGTTGTCGATTCTTTGATGAAATGCCTATCTGTGAAGCTAAAATTGATTTTTGGCAAAAATAACGGGCAAGCTATGGAGGACCCGCGGTTCAAATTCCAGCTGGTTCCAGCTGAATCAGCCGAAGGTGGTCCGAATGGCCGGGAGTAGCTACGAGGGTCGGAAATGCATGCTTTTTGGCGACCGTCTGTAAAATAGGGTCTACTTTGAGATAGACATGGAATGGCGCCATTTGGGTTGACCCTCCTTGTAGCCGCTTTACGAAAAACACATGTCTTTAGCATTCAAAAAATGAAAAACGGGTTTTTTGGTGAACAGGTTGGAACCTCGCTTTGGAAACATTGTTTGCCATCACAAGACGGAGGCATGCGTCAAATTTGGGCATATTATCAAAAACTATTCAACGGATGCGGCCATATCATTGCTAGTTTGGCTTGAAAGCCATGAATCTTCGTTCATGGTAGGTCGTTTTTGAGAACACTTTTTCAAGAAAACGCCGGTATTGCAAGTTTAGTATTTTTGCTAGTTGGTAGACCACATTTGATGATGTGACGCGGAGGTCTCCCATTTTTTGATTTTTTTGAATTTTTTACGGTGTTTTCAAAAACCAGCTGATTTCGTTGCGGCGGTCGTCCGTGGCTAGTGTTTGAGTCGTGCCAATCTGTTGTCGATTCTTTGATGAAATGCCTACCTGTGAAGCTAAAAATGATTTTTGGCAAAAATAATGGGCAAGCTATGGAGGACCCGTAGTTGAAATTCCAGCCGGTTCCAGCTGAATTGGCCGAAGGTGGTCTGAATGGTCGGGAGTAGCTATGAGGGTCGGAAATGCATGATTTTTGGTGACCGTCCATAAAATAGGGTCTACATTGAGATAGACATGGAATGGTGCCGTTTGGGTTGACCCTCCTTGTAGCCGCTTCACGAAAAACGCATGTCTTTAGCATTCAAAAAATGAAAAACGATTTTTTTGGTAAACAGGTTGGAACCTCGCTTTGGCAACATTGTTTGCCATCACAAGACGGAGGCATGCGCCAAATTTGGGCATATTATCAAAAACTATTCAATGGATGCGGCCATATCATTGCTAGTTTGGCTTGAAAGCCATGAATCTTCGTTCATGGTAGGTCGTTTTTTAGAACACTTTTTGAAAACAGAGACATCACCACTTTGCGAATCAGACCGCTCTCTATTTCTGCCCGGCCGGTTCCATCTTGTTTCCACATCGCCAAAGTATCTAGAGCAAAAAGTCAAGCACTCGTCAACGACATATGCTTCAGCAATAGAACCTTCAGGTCTTGCCGTGTTTCGCACATAACGCTTACAAGCAAGCAGCCTTCTTTCGATTGGGTACATCCAACCGTATTGCACAGGCCCTCTAAGCATTGCCTCTTTTGGTAAGTGCACCGCCAAATGGACCATCACGGTGAAGAAAGCTGGATGGAAAATCTTCTCGAGCTTGCAAAGAATAATTGGGATTTCTTTTTCAAGTCTTTCTAGGACAGTTAACTTGAGTGTTTTGCAGCACAGTTCTCTAAAGAAATTTACCATCTTAGCAACCGCTTCATATATATCCTTGTCCATGATTCCTCGGAGGCCCGCCGGTAAAATCCTTTGGAGGAGGATGTGACAATCATGGGTTTTCAGTACTGAAAGCTGGAATCCATCAGAAGTAATACACTTTGCTAGGTTAGCAGCATAACCATCTGGAAATTTCACCGCTCTTAGGAATTCATAGAATTCAAGCTTTTGTTCTTTACTCATTGTATACCATGCTTGTGGCATTTCAAATGAATCTTCATCTTCATTGTGCTGTAGATGCAAATCTTCTCTTATGCCCATGTCCTCCAAATCAAGCCTAGAACTAACAGTGTCCTTTGTCTTCCCTTCAATGTTCAGAAACGTCCCTAGCAGATTCTCGCATATGTTTTTCTCAATGTGCATTACGTCGAGATTATGCCTTAATTTCAGACCAACCCAGTATGGTAGGTCCCACAAACAAGACCTCCGGTCCCAACATTGACCTTCCTCATGATTTCTTTTCTTCGCAAGCTTTCCTGGTCTCACATCTTTCACCTTTTCAAGTTGCTACTCCAGCTCTTCTTTAGTGAATTCAGCTGGCTTGTCACGGGTTTCATTCTCACCATTAAAATATTTGCTTCTTCGCCAGCGATTGTTTCGGGGAAGAAAGTGGTGGTGCCCAATATAGCAGATCTTGCTCCTTATTCTCTTTGAGCAAGGGTCTTTTTCACAATGGACACAGGCCTTATAACCCACTGTGATCCTCCCAGACAGAGTGTGCAGAGCTGGGAAATCATGGATGGACCATATGATTGCAGCACATAGATTGAACTTTTCTTCCGGACTCAAGGCATCGTATGTAGGTACACCAGTCCAGAGCTAGAGCAGTTCTTCTACGAGGGGCTCCATAGAGACATCAAAATCCTTTCCTGGAGACTCTGGACCCGGGATAAGCAATGACATCATGAAGTTGGACTGATCCATGCATGCCCATGGTGGCAGGTTGTACGACACAACAAAAACTGGCCACATGCTATAAGACGTGCTCATGTTCCCAAACGGATTAAACCCATATGTGGCAATGCCAAGTTTTATGTTCCTTGGATCTGCAGCAAAAACTAAATGTATACGGTCAAACTCTTTCCATGCCTCTCCGTCCGCTGGATGGCTTAGCTCATTGTCCACAGGTTGCTGCTTCAGCTTGTGCCACTATACCTCACGCGATGATTTCTTCGAGACGAACATCCGCTACAGCCTTGGTATCAACGGAAAGTGCCTTAGTACCTTCTCCGGTATTGACTTCTTCCCATCAGCATCTTTCCACCTAGAGGCATTGCATTTTGGACAGTTGCCATGCTTTGCTAAATCCTTCCGAAACAAGACACAGTTATTTGGGCACACATGTATTGACACATAACCTAACCCCAGCCTGCGAATCATGCTCAATGCTTCATCGTAAGATCTGGGAACACAACTATCAGGGAATTGCAAGCTCAAAAGGCGGAGTATTGCGTTGAATGCAGCATTGCTAATCCGGTAGAAAGACTTGATGTGGAGTAACTTCACGGGGAAGGTAAATCTTGAAAATTTACCCCCTTCATGAGCTGCACGCTTCGCCTCCTCTAGCACCTCAGCAAACAATGACTTCTGTCCATCAGCATGATCTTCAACATCGTACAAATCCTTCAATAGGTCAGGAATCCTATCATCTTCATGCCCATCCTCTTCCTCCAAACCAACATTATCTCGTAAAACCTTTTCCATGAAATCAATGCCAACATCACCACCACCCATCATATGAGGGGCCTCTGTATCAGCTTCAGAATGTTGAGGTTGTCTGTCTAAAGGTTCTCCATGATATATCCACCTATCATATGTGCTAGACATCCCATTAAGAAGCAGATGATCTTCCACCCTTCCTTGAGCCATTCTTGAACGGTTGAGGCATTCACAGCATGGGCAAAGAATGTGAATATCGTTGGCAAAATTTGCTCGAACAAATTCCATGAAATCATCAACTCCTTTCATATGTTCTTTCGAAAACTTTCTAACTCCTTTTCTAATCCACCTTCTGTCCATCTGCCAAAGACAACAAATTTTTGCAACTTAGCAAATCAATCTAAGTGCATCAACATTAATTAATGAAAATGGAAGCTAAAATTCCAGAAAAATTTATATGCTAATTTCCTAACAACAACATTGAAACAAACCAAACTATAAATCAAACCAACACTGAAATTGGCATGAATTTATGTTGCAGAGAAGGCTAATTCAAATTAAACCAAACCAAGATTTAGAAGGATCATGTTTCTGGGAAGACCAAGCTAGCTAGCTCCTAACAAATACTATAATGTTTCTATCAATTACAATTACTATTATCCTAACAATCTGTAGACAAACAATTGAAGAACAAACTGAGGCCATCTAGCTCAAATTCCCCGCAAATCTTAACCGAACAAGGCCTGAAGAATTCTTAACAAACAAGCTGAAGAACTCCTAACAGTACATCAAGAAAATTCATCTATTCAATATCTACCAAACAAGCAAGCTATCTCCTAACTCCTAATAGTGCATCGACCAAATTCATCTATGCTGAAGAACAACTGACTGAAATCCATCTCCCACTGAAATCCATGCTCGGTGACGAGGTGCAGATAGTGAGAGAGGATAGGGGAAGAGGTGAGGGGTGCATACCGGGAGGTGTGCTTGCGGCGGCGGTGAGTCCCCCATGCTTGGCGAGCCTCTCCTTGCGTGGGCATGGATGCCGTTCACCACTGCCCCCACCACCGTCTGTCTCCCACGCCCCTGCCTCGCCTCCGCCCCCTGCTGGTTACCTCCGCTGCCGGCCCCGCCCCCGCCTCCGCCCCTACTGGTTGCTTCCACTGCGAGGCCGTGGGCGAGCTCACCTGTGGCGAGGTCGTGGGCAAGGCGAGCGTCCCCTGATGGTTGCTTCGGCCGCCGGCCCCGCCCGCCGCCCGCCGCTCGCCGCCCACCGGCCCCGCCCTCGTCCGAGCGTCCCCTGCTGGTTGCTTCCACCGCCGCCCACCGCCACCTGGTCGGAAGACCTAGAAAAACGCTAAGTGTTGCTCTGTTCGATGCCACCCGCCGCCACCTGGTCGGAAGGTCCCACTTGTCACTGATACGTGAGAGCCGTGGTTTTATATACTATATAGAAAACTATCCACACATTAGCAACAATCCCTCTCTAGCCCAGCGGTACCGAACGAGCGAACCCAGCGCCAGGTCATGGGTTCGAGTCCCCGCTAGCGCACATTTTTAGGGAATTAAACGCTCGCTCACCCACCCGTCAAATGGGTCCCGCCTGTCAGTGTTGCTAATCGTTGCTCTGTGCGATGCCACCTGGTCGGAAGGTCCCACTTGTCAATGATACGAGAGAGCCGTAGTTTTATATAATGTATAGATAAACTCCCAGACGTGAGAAACTGTCCCTCTCTAGCCAAGAGGTAGCAAGCGAGCAAACCAAGCGTGAGGTCGTGGGTTCGAGTCCCGCCTCATGCATATTTTTTGGGCGAATTAAGCGCTCGGCCCCACCTATCAAATGGGTCCTGTGTATCACTGTGTGCCCCGTCTGTCTGTTGAATATTAACATTTAAGCAAAAATGACACCTAGACAGTGACACATAAGCGAGGTTGCTGAGGTGGCTGCCTAATCATCCTAATTCATTCAAACTCAAGTGTAGTGACCATTTTATATTGGTCGTTATTAGCTAGGCATGAGGCAGTGGACATGGCTACTAGCTTTACGACCATTCCCTCTAATGAAATTATGACCATTCTGACCAAAATGATCGTTATGGTTTAGGGTTTGGAGCCCCCCTAGACAGCTTTTGACCAATTGGTCTAAAATGGTCATAAATTTATGACCAATTCTTCCAGGGTCACTGACAGAAGGTCATAAGTTGACATATTTCTTGTAGTGGATGAAAATACCAGGGAGTTCCCAGTTACGGTGGGTGGTCGGGGGCCGAGCGATGCGCGTTTCTCTCATACGTACGCGCGTGTGTGCGTGGCGTTGGGCTCTAACTGAACCCGAGCGATTGCACTGCAGGCTACGTGTTACTGAACCCGAGTGATCGATCGATCCCTTGCTGTTAACTGAACCCGAGTGATTCCTTCGCTATTGCTGCTAACTGAAGCCGATCGTACACTGCTGCCTCCTTCCCTTGATGAACAGTGAGCGTTGTTGAGGGGGTTTGGATGAACAGTCCCCGATGGGGGGTTGGATGAACAGGACCCCGTGGTAGTAGAGGCCGTTGCCGCTGGATGAACAGTATCCCGATCGATCGAGCCGGTGGATGAACAGGACCCCGTGGAGGGTTGGATGAACAGGACCCCGTGGAGGGCTGCATGAACAGTAGCCGGTGGAGGGCTGGTTGAATAGTAGCCAGTGGAGGGCTAGATGAATAGTAGCCCGTGGAGGGGTGGTTGAACAGGACCCCATGGAGAGGGCTGGTTGAACAGTAGCCGGTGGAGGAGCGCGCATTGGAGGTTGGATGAACATGAGCCCGTGGATGAATAGTCGCAGGTGGAGGCTGGAGGAGGTCGACGGTGGATGAACAGTAGCCCGTGGAGGCTGGAGGAGGTCGACGGTGGAGATGAACAGTATCTCGTGGAGTCCCGTTTTGCGGTACGCCACACCCCTCCCGATGAACAGGACCCCCGTTTCGATCGTAGCGCTCCAACACATGTCCGTTTCCTCCGTTTTGCGGTACGCCACACCCCTCCCGATCAACAGGACCCCATTTCGACCGTAGGAGGTCCGTTTCCTCCGTTTTGTGGTACGCTAGACCCTTCCCGATGAACAGGATCCCATTTCGACCGTGGCCGGTTGAACACAAGGCCGTTTCCTTCGTTCTGTGGTACGCCAGGTCTCGTTTCTATTGGTTGTTCCATCCAAGCCGGTTGGCTCCTGATGAACAGCACGCATTCCGTTGCCTCCCGATGAACACGACGCATTCCGTTGCCTCCCCATGAACACGACGACGACGCAGTTTCTTCGTTCCAACCCAGCCACATCCATGTACATGAGCCCTGGCCGTACGTATGCGCGAGTAGGCGTTCGATACCCCGCCCGTATGTACGTACGTGGCCATATTTACTTTCTTGCACCATGGCCGCTGTACGTACGTGTACATGCTACGTGCGCGCCTCTACTATGACACGTGCGCGCCTCTACTACCACACGTGTGCGCCTCTACATCGACCAGTATGTACGTACACGTTCGCGACCAGAATGACAATGCTACATGCGCTTCGACCGGGTGGGTCCCGACTGTCAGGCACTTCCTTGCGTGCGAAGATGTAGCTGGTGGGTCCCAGCATTCAGGGGGGAAACATTTTTTCGTGAAATACGGTGGCCCGTCTGGTGGGTCCCTGCTGTCAGGTGGAGGAATCATTATTTTCCGCGTAATAAGGAGGCACTTCCTTGCTGCGGCCGTGGACCCAATTGTCAGCCTCTCCACGTACAGTACTCTTCCGATCAAAGTCGTTCGTTGACCGCGTTGATCACGTCGTGCCGAGAGCAACAGGGCGGTGGACGACGGCGAGGCCTAGGAAGGGGACAATGCGGAGCTGGGGAAGACACGACAGTGGATGCCAATGCTGAGGGGAGTACATGGGTTGATTGCTTCGGCTGCGGTGTGAGCTTGCTGTTGCCGGAGAATAACAGGAGGTGTGGGTGAGTATAGAGGGATGGCATGGCCAGCGGTGGCATCACAGGCGGACACGGGAGGCAGGAGCCGGCGGCATGGCTGATGCTTGTTTGGGCGGCTGGAACAAGAAGACCAGAGGTTGAAGAAGCACTACGACCGTTGGATGGACATCGTATGGTCACTGGAGCTAGAATCGTTCATATTGACTAAGTTGACAAAGCCCTCCGTCCATGTCATCTTAGTAGGCCCACAAGTCAGCCTCCCACAATGGTGGGTCCCAACTTGCAGGGGGAGTATTCATTTTTTATGCGTAATAAGGAGGCACTTCCTTGTGTACGAAGATATAGTTGGTGGGTCCGAGCTGACAGCGGGGGGAACGTTTTTTCAAGAAATACAAAGGCCCTTCCGGTGGGTCCCAGCTATCAGATGGAGGAATCATTATTTTGCGCGTAATAAGGAGGCATTTCCTTGTGTGGACCCCTACTGTCAGCCTCTTCCGATGGCTGTTGTTTGTTTACCATGTTGACCTCACCGCGCCGAGAGCACAAAGGCGGTGGACGAGGGTGAGGCCCAGGAAGGGAACGACCCAGAGCCGGCGAAGCCACCATAGCGGATGCCCACGCTGAGGGGCGTACGAGGGCTGGCTGGTCGGCTGCGGGGTGAGGCTGACATCGCCAGAAAATAACAGGATGTGTGGGTGGGTAGAGGGATGGCCTGGCGGCAGCACAACCAGCAACGTGAGGAGGGAGCAGGCAGTCCCACCGGTGCTGGTTTGGGCGGCTGGAGCGAGAAGATCAGAGATTGAAGAAGCAAGGTGGCCGTTGGATGGACATCCAACAATCACTGCTTTGTGTTGACTAAGTTGACAAAGCCTTGCGTACGCGTCAAAATAATATTTAGGACAACGTCATCGTCAACCTAGTAGGCCCAGAAGTCAGCCTCCAAATTTGTGGAAAACAACATACATCCCATTAGCCATTATTTTCAATAATTTACATCCCATTTGCTAATTCTTAAGGATATTTGAAGCGCATATTCTTTTTATTAGCATTACAGACCATATATTCTGGGCACTGCTAAAAAATTCAACGAAATTTTTCATATTTCGGTGGGGTCCGAACTCTTCTAATCATGAAATTTCGAGTCGCGTTAAAAATAGTTTTTAAAAAATTATATCAAAAAATGCAAAAAACAATTCTCCGCAAAAAATGAATGATATTTAAAATCTTAACTAGCAAGATGCCCGTGCGTTGCACGGAACATGAAGATGCATTTGTATGAGTAGTTTATCTTGTGGGAGAAAAGACGATCTTTTCATGTAATTGCCAGTTGGCTTTGGTTTTTATAAGAGTATAGAGTAGAGAAATCTAGAAAAAAATGATATTTTGATGTAACTACCGGTTGGCTTTGGTCTAAAAATTTACAACCCATTTCTTACAACTTATAGCCCATTTTCTGGGAAGCCCATTTCTTACTACTTTACATCCCTCCCTCCCCGTCTTGAAAGATTTGCTGCCCAGCAGGGCTGAGAAAAGCAACCAGGCCTCGGTTTTGGTGTTCTCCAAAAAAAAGAACCAGGCTAGCCATTTTTAGAAAGATAAAAGATATCAATCGGGCTCATCATGTGCTTAAATAAAAGCGTAAGCGTGGGCTAGACTGGCCACAGCCCCCGCACAGCGCACAGTTGAGCTCCGTCTCTAAAACTAAAAAACAACTGGGCGAGATGCTGGGTCCCTGGTGTTATCCGCTCGTTGTGTAATTTTAAAAAATCTGCCGCCGCACCGGCCTATGCATCGCCGGTGTGAGATGAAACGTCGATGACTTGTCCTAGCTTGTAATAACGTGGCACCTGCTTGCGTAATGCAATGACCCTGGTGGGTCCCTACTATCAGCCTCTCCACGTATAGTCATCTCCTGATTCCTCTAGGTTGTTGACCATGTTGACAACGCCAGACGGAGGTGGGCACAATGAGCGAACCAAGGCGGAGAACGATGGCAAGGCCTTAGGTGGGAAGGAACAATAGCTGTGGAAGATGCGGTAGTGTAGTGGCAGGTGGAGGGGAGTACGAGGCAACAACATGCAACTCAATCTTACAAATGGTACAAAAAGCCCAAGGATTAATTGTTCATCAAATTTTTATACAAAACCTAG
Organism: Triticum urartu; assembly: GCF_056163025.1. Lineage (NCBI taxonomy): Eukaryota > Viridiplantae > Streptophyta > Magnoliopsida > Poales > Poaceae > Triticum > Triticum urartu. The sequence goes on from NC_141876.1 coordinate 448,868,914, forward strand.
ATTGAACATGGCAGTAACATCTAACCCAACCACTCTTTTTCGCAGTCACAAACAAATGGATCGGTCTGATCCATAAAATCAACATCCTATGCATAAAAATTTATTGCACGATGACTACAACTTGTAAATAGGAGCCGAGCACGTTTAGAAGCCCATTTGTCCACCTGAAACTTCTTGTTTTGCTCTTCAACATGTTCGTCCGTGAGAAATCTCTTGTGGTAAAACTTAAGCCTCGGGGACAATAGTAACCTCGCATTCAACAGGAAGAATGTGACAAAGCTTCTGTTTGCCTAGTTGGATGCATATCCTTCCATCGTTATTGTCCTCAAACGAATGTCATGAGAACTGAGAAAATCCTGGTGCTTATTACGCCACCGATTAGTTATACGTTTTTGTCCATGTACTTGCAGTACCTAAGTAGACATGAAGATTTGAAAACCGTTAAGGTCTGAAAAAAGAGTATGTCGAAAGAGCAACTGCTGAACGGTTAATTCTACTACAATATATATATATATATATATATAGTCTTTCAATGTGCATGAAATCATCACCTCCATATATAAATTCTCCAGAGACCGAAAGCATCGCAACAATCCAATAATTATGTTCAGATCATAACTATACATTCCGATATATAAGATCTTGACAGAATCCAGCAGCATTGATATGCTATCCATGGACAAACTCTTCATTGAGCATATAACATAATATTAGTACCCAAAGTGTAGTCCAAGACGATATAAAACTTATGCGCACAAATGAAAAATGCAGCTTATGATTACAAATGTGTAGATGATAATATACGGTACCTGAAAAAGTGAGGAGCCAAACACCAACTCTTTGTGATCATTAAACGGATCATGAATTACACCCAAGGTCTCCAGTTTGGGCGTAGAGACGACAATTATTTGCGAAGGTTTATAACAATTATCAAGGAGCAACCTTTCAAGTGAAGGGGCATCTTTGATGATGAGCTGCTATCCTTCAAAACAAATTCCAATGCTTTTAAGGTGAGGCGACTTTATTTGGAGACAACTGATAGGGATTTCTATTCCCAAAACAATCAGCAAGCTCTCCAGGGCAGGGCAACTAGAGTGGATGATGCTGTGCAGTGAGTCCTCTAACATAAACCACCACAAGCGAAAGTGTTTTTAGCAGTGAGAGTCGAAGCATTTGTACCAGTTCGTCTGGTAGATGGCACCGGGCGAAGGTGGCGGTGTGGAGAGAGGAGGAAAACCGTGAGATGGACAATGGTGGTGTGGGCATGAATTCTTGGTATGTTCGTGGTATAAACTTTTTTGGTAATGGTAGAACTCAAATTGCTGGAGTTTTCCGAATTCAGGGGATGTCAGCCAAGCGTCCACCGTGCCAGGTATGGATAGCAAGTAGCGTGTCAGGATGCAGAGGCATTGAACAGGGCCCTGCTAGTGAGTGGAGATGATGGCTCTGAGGAGATCAAATTCAGGAAGGGAAGATATCTGATGATAGTCGAGATTGAGGGGCGCGGTGCACCATAGAGGGCGCCAACTAGTTGAGAGGACTTGTGTGCGGCAGCAATCCTTGGTCGGGAGAAGCGAGATGATCTCATCAAGGATGACGTACGGGAGATCGCTGATGCGGTCCACCGGAGATTCTACCGGTTCCTCAGATCCGGGTGGGGGGGGGGGCTCGCCGCTTCTCCCCGTGATACCGGGTGCGGGATCTACAACCAGCGTCGCCGCTGGCGGGAGCCTCATCTTCTTGGCGCTGGGGCCTGCCGACTCCATTTTCCTTGTGGGCGTCGCGCCGAGCTCACGGGTTTGAGAAGAGTAGCCAGAGATGAGCCTAGTGGTAGTGCGAGTGGGGAAGAAGGAGGGCTGGGGTTTTCTATATGAATGGAAGAAGAGGAGCAGGCGTTTTCTGTATGAGTGATGAAGAAGGTGAGTGTTTTTTTGGAAGAGTGAGGAAGATGGGGAGCGGTGGGAATTGGGGTGAGACGGAAGCGTAAGTGGAAGCGAGGAGGAAGGAGGGTTTTCCTAGGATCGCCCCCTCTTCAAGAAATATGGGCTTGTCCTCACAAAAAACGAAAACAAATGGGCTTTAAGATGGATAGGCTTTTGTATCGGCCCAGTCGGCTGCCCGTGTTTCGTACTAGAGGGCCTTGTGCTAGAGGTACCCTGAGACACTCTCCAACTTATTGCCCATTCGAAAGAAAAAAAGAGACGCCTCCAGCTTATGGCTACTCATCGGTAACCTTTTTCAACTTGGCATCCACCAAATTAGAGGATGCGGTACTGAATGCAGACACTCACACTGGTCGCGTAGCGCAGCAAAGTGAGGTGTCAAATAACAGGCCTACAATATACTTACTAGATTGTGAAGGTTCATAGGCCAGTCAACATTTACATTAAACTTAGCTTCAGAAGATACGGTATGCATACTAACATTTAGAAGAACAAAAGTTCAGCATGTTTATGCATCTCGATGATTCACCATACTATAACCAGTACAAAGCTATGAGAAGGTGTCGAAATAAAGAAAAATCAGTCAATGCTTATCTGAGCAAAGGGCCTCCCTGCGCACGCATTAAGTTCCTGGGCATGCTTATTTCTTCTCAATGTTGCGAGCACTTTGAGTATGTTGGCAACTCCATAGCTAGCTAGCTGCCTCATCTTGCAATTGATGCTGACACATTTGCAGCAAACCCATGAGGCAATAGAGATGACTCAACATGAGTCCATATTGTGTAGTTCCCCTGAAATCATCTTCATTGTCCTGAATCTGAAAAGATAGGAAAACAATAGCTATACTTAAACGGTGTTTCAAAACAGTAGCACATATCAATAGCTCGGCATGACAAAACACGATCATCTGGACGAAGGGGATACTGACCTACCTGAGGAAGATTATATAATTTCATAAGTCCTTGGTTGATTTCCACCTTCGGCTGCACTGCTTGTTTGCTACTCCATACATGACAGGATCGTTCCGCACTGCAATCAGCAAGTCAACGTGCGAATAAGTGTTGGGACCCTGATTCTAAGTCACACTGATCTAGCATGTAACACCTCATATCACTTTGCGGCCTCACGCACGGTATCCCCATGGGTGTCGCCTTACCATGGCCCGGGACCGTTTGCGCCTTTTGGCTCACGTATATGATAGTGTCGCTAGCATCCATATGACAGAGAACCCGGGCCGACATGGCTAGTCGTGAACCCAAAGCGGCACAGACCTATGGAGACAGGCATACATGAATCACATCGAGCATGTCAGTCAACAGCGTATGAATCCGGGCTGTAGCACTAGGCTAACAGGACTCCGGAAGTCACCGCGTGACATTTCCCCGAAGGGACAGACATAGGAACGAAGTGGAACACATGCCGGCCAGTCAAGTGTTCTGAGCAGTAGTGCTGGGCTAGCAGGACTCCGGTGAACCGGGCTGTAGCGGACTACTATGGCTCAAGGAAGCACCAGACTACATTTCCCCATAAGAGAGGCTACCAAGGATAAACAACTAGATTGTCGGAACCCACACATAGCAATACACGTCACACGTACGCATAACATGCAAGTATGTGCGGTACAACATGGCATCACAACATAACGCAACTCATATAGATAAAGGCTCAGAAGAGCCACATAGCATCAATACAAACAGGGGTCACATGACCCATCATTCAGAGCATACAAGCAACGGAAGCATTACATGTCTGAGTACAGACAACTACAAAGAAAAAAGGCCAAGAAGCCTGACTATCTACAAGTCCCTCCAAGGTACAAGATTGTAGCTGAGGTAACAAGCTACTTGTCGAAGTCCAAGCGGTACTACTAGTGAGACAGATGTCTCATCTGCAAAACATAAATAAAGCAAACGTGAGTACAAAGGTACTCAGCAAGACTTACGTCAGATCCTATCATACATGCATTTGTATCAAGAAGGTAATGTGGGGTTTAGCTGCAGCAAGCCAGCTTTGACTTAGTGGCTATCCTGTTCTACGACAATGAGAAACTTCTTTGAGGTGAGGCAGCGCACACGAGTCCACTAATCACCACATCAATACACTACTATGGATTCATCCCCGTCTCTCCTACGAGAAGGCCATCCATAGCACTCACACTTATCTTGAGCATTTTAGAGTATCCACTTCAGGTTGTCTATGTACCACATAAGCATCCAAGAAGTCCATAACCGAGGACACGGCTATTCGAATAGATCATGATAACCCTGCAGGGGTGTACTTCATCACACACGCTCTCACCACTTATCACCATATACCCGTCATGTATCTCGGCAACCTTCAAGCGGAAGCCTGGAGAGGGTGTCGGCCACGACCTGACTAACCACGCAAGACTCTAGTCCAGGTTTATCACCTATTTGGTTCCATCCGCAAGGAGATCCGGCTGGGGTGTCGCTCATGGCCCCAAACGATGTGAGCAGGGTTCCCAAGCCCACCATCCGGGTGCCACTTGGTACATCGTGCCACTTGTGCCTAGTCTGTCCCGAGCCCACCCTGCCGGGTGCCACTCGGTAGAAAAATAGCACTACCTACAAACACCAGAAACTATTTGCAACTCCTGGACAGAGATCTAGGCGGTTAATAAGCCGAGAGAGCTTGGAGCGCCCGGAGCCCAATGTGTGGTAGTAGCTAGTCATTGGACAACTTACACAGAACTCAGTTCTTAAGGACGGTCCCAATGAGACAACCCACCATGTACTCCTACATGGCCTCTCACTGCTACCTTTACCAAATCGTGTTCACACGCTTAATTCTCAGCACCAGAACATATCATAACACTCCAATTCATTCCCGATGAATCAGACCTGACACAACTCTAAGCAATAGCAGGCATGGCATGGTAGAAGCACAACATGGCTCAAACAACTCCTACACATGCTAGTGGGTTTCAACTATTTACTGTGGCAATGACAGGTCATGCAGAGGAATGGGTTCAACTACCGTAGCATAAAGTAGCAGTTGAATCGTTGTTGTCCTAATGCAATAAATGAGAGCAGGAGCGAGAGAGTAGGATTTTATCAGAATGAACAAGGGGGGCTTGCTTGCCTGGTAGATCAATAGGGGGGCACTGCTCCACTGATAGGTGCTCCCGAACACTTTCCGGAGCAAGACCTATCGAGAAGGAACGGTGTTGAAAATCAAACACAAGCATATGCAACATTATGATGCATGAACATGGCATGAGTATGTGATGTTGTTTGAGTTAATGCATCTAGCATTTATTTAGTTGAGGTCCATTTGAACCAAGGGTTTAAATGCAACTCCAAAATAAGTTCTTAAATATGCCATAAGTGTGTTTTCATATATACAACATGTATAGGTTGGTTTGTCATGCATGAAAATGGTACAGATGGATAGATTGAATTTTTCTGATCATTTTTCATATATAAATTATTTCAATCTGAGCTACGGTTGAATTTCTATGAATTTTTGAAGTTTATATCATTTTCTGGAATTTCCTGATTTATTACTACCAGAAAATGACATATTGCGTCAGCATGACAGCAGCATTGCGTCAGCAGGTCAAAGGAGCTGACCAAGTCAAACCTGACGTGTGGGGTCCACACGTCAGTGACTCAGTTAGTTCACAGGGGGTTTATTTAGCCTAATTAGGATTAGTGAGCGCCGGGCCCACTGGTCAGTGACTAACTAGGTAACTAACCTAGGTTAATTAGTGTTAATCTAATACTAACTAAATGTTAGGGGGTGGCCCAAGCGTCAGTGACACAAAGGGGGAGGGTCAACCCCGGTCAGCGGGTCAAACCCGCCGGCGACTCGACGCCGGCGAGGCCGAACACGGCGGAGGGCGTCGGAAACGCGTCTCCGGCGACCAAATGGGCCGCGGAGACCATCTCCGAGGAGTTGGTGCTCGCGCGCATCCACTGGTGCCCTCCGTTTCACCGGAGACGGCCTAAATCGACGGCGGCGACCACTTGGGCGGCGGCTGGAGTTCGGCGGGGAGGGGAGAAGGGCTACGGTGCATGGCAAGAGCAGCAGGTGAGGGTTTTGGGGTCCTGGCGTTGCATTGAGCATGGTGGTGTGCTCGGTTGCGGCCCTAGGTGACAGCGGCCATGACGGCGACATGAACGGCGGCGAAGAGCTCTCGGCTCCGACGACATCATTGTTAGAGGAAGAAATTGAGCGAGTGAAGAGGGGGGATCGATGCAGTGGCTCACAGAGGATGCAGCAGGCTTCGAAGCGGGCTCGGGGAAGGCTGGACGGCGACATGCGGGCGGTGGGGATCCACGGTGGCCGGCGGTGAAGAAGATGACGATGGCGGCTCCTCGGGGCGCTCCGGCTTGCGTGGCTGAGGAAGCCGATGCAGGGTAATAGCGCGGAGCTCGTGGGCACGACGAGAGGGCGAGGGGGAGGCGGTGAGCATGACAACGGCGAGCGACGGCGACGGCAGCGTTCGGGCAGCAGCGGGGAAGAGAGAAGAGGAGGAGATGGGGATGAGAGAGAGCGAGAGAGAGCGAGAGAGAGGTCCGGGGAAGTGCGTGGCGTCGTTGGGTGCCTCCAGCGGCGAGCGGGGAAGCAGGAGGTGGCCGGCGTGTGCTCGCGCGCGTCGGGCACACGCGCGCCGTCCTCCTGGCAGGAGGTAGGCGACGACTGGCGTCGGCCAGCTGGGCCACTGGGCTACCAGGTAGGAGGCCCAGGTAAGGGTTTTTCCTTTATTTGTTTTCTTTTCTATTTTTCTGACATTTATTTTGATTTAATAAAAATACTAAATCATTTTATTTTATTCTGTAAATTTTAGTAGGGACTAGTTGGACCACTCCAAAGCCCCCCACCAAAATTCAGAATTATTGGACAATATTTTATATATAATAAAATATTTATCCAACGCAAATAATTACTGGATTAATTCCAAATGCCCAAATTAAATACTTATGAGCTCCTAAAGATATTGGTTTGATTTTTATCTCTGTCCAATATTTTCAGAGAGCAACATGAGCATTTTCTTGGACCTTTTTGGAGAAATTTTTATCTGGGTCATTTCCAGAAATGATTTCTGAGGGTTTCAAAATCCCCATTTCAAAGTTAAATGAAATTTAAACATGATGCACACATGACTAGCAAGCCTAGGTCATACCAGAACTAGGGATGTGACAACTCGCCCCCACTCGAAGAAATCTTGTCCCGAGATTCAGGAGTCGGCGGGAAGAAAGTGGGGTACTCAAGTCGAAGACGATCTTCACGCTCCCAAGTAGCTTCTCTCTCGGAATGATGAGACCACTGAACCTTGAGAAACTTGATGTTATGACATCGGGTGACACGCTCTGCTTGATCAAGGATGCAGATAGGGTACTCTCGATATGTGAGGTTATCTTGGAGATCAAGCATTTCGTGGTCCACTCCGCGGATGGGATCCGAGAAGCAACGCCTGAGTTGAGAGACGTGGAAGACATCATGAACTCGAGAAAGATGTGGTGGTAGTTCCAACTGGTAGGCAACCTCTCCTCATTTAGCGAGAATGAGAAAGGGACCAATGTAACGAGGAGCCAACTTGCCCTTGATACCGAATCGATGGGTACCCTTCAAAGGGGTAACCCGAAGGTAAGCTTTGTCGCCAACTTCATAAGCCACTTCCTTATGACTACGGTCATACTGGCTCTTTTGATGAGATTGGGCTGTTTTCAAATTCTCACGAATGATGCGAACTTGCTCTTTTGCCTCCTAGATCATATCCGGTCCAAAGAATTGTCTTTCACCGGTTTCTGACCAGTTCAAAGGTGTTCGACATCTTCGTCCATACATGATCTCGAAAGGAGCTTTCTTGAGACTGGATTGGTAGCTATTGTTATAAGCAAACTTGGCGAAAGGAAGACACTTCTCCCAATCCATACCGAATGAGATAACACAAGCTCTAAGCATGTCTTCAAGAATCTGGTTGACCCTTTCCACCTTACCACTTGATTGAGGGTGGAAAGCGGTACTGAAAGAAAGACGGGTGCCCATGGCAGTTTGGAAACTCTCCCGGAAATGAGAAGTGAAAAGACTTCCATGGTCTGAATTGATCTCTAGTGGAACACCATGAAGTGACACTATTCGAGAAATATATAAGTCAGCGAGCTGACTAGCAGTGATACTCTCTCAAACAGATAGGAAGTGAGCCACTTTGGAAAGACGATGAATGACTACGAAGATAGCATTATTCCCTCTCTTGGTCCTGGGAAAGCCGATGATGAAGTCCATACCAACTTTATCCCATTTCCACTCAGGAATAGCTAAAGGTTGAAGGGTGCCAGCAGGTCTCTGATGCTCTGCCTTCACGCGACGACAAACGTCACAGTTAGCAATAAACTGAACGATTTCTCTCTTCATCCTAGTCCACCAGAACCTTTGGCGTAGGTCCTGATACATCTTGGTACTACCGGGATGAATCGTGAGAGGAGATTCATGCGCCTCCTTAAGGATTAATTGTCGAAGATGTTGATTCTTGGGAACCATCAAGAGACTCTCAAAGAAAACTACACCACGATCATCTATAGAGAAACTACCACCAACTCCCTTGTTAACGTTTCTCTTGATCCGGGAAATTCCCGTATCCTGCTTCTGAGCAGAGATGATCTGATCCACAAGAGTAGGTTTCGCCACCAAGGTAGAAAGGAATCCATGAGGAGCAATGTGAAGGTTAAGTTTACATAATTCCTCATGGAGAAGTGGTTGGCCCTGCTGCAACATGAGATTGTTGCAATAGGACTTACGACTTAGCACATCAGCCATGACATTTCCCTTGCCTAGGGTGTAGGTAATCCCTAAGTCGTAATCTGAGATCAACTCCAACCAACGTCTTTGCCTAAGGTTCAAATCTGGTTGGGTGAAGATATATTTGAGACTCTGGTGATCGGTGTAAATCTGGCAACGTTTACTAAGAAGGTAATGTCGCCATGTCTTAAGTGCATAGACTATGGCTGCAAGCTCTAGATCATGTGTAGGATAATTCTCCTCATGTGGATGCAACTGTCGAGATGCATAGGCAATCACATGGAGATCTTGCATAAGAATGCAACCTAGTCCCTGTCATGAGGCATCACAATAGATAACAAAGTCCTTAGTGAAATCTGGTGGCACAAGTATGGGAGCAGAAGTCAAGCGTCTTTTCAGTTCCTGAAAACTGTGCTCACACTGTGGGGACCACTCAAACTTTTTATCTTTCTTGAGAAGTTCCGTGAGAGGTTTTGCCACTTTGGAGAAGTTCTCAATGAATCGGCGACAATAACTGGCTAGACCAAGGAAACTCCTAACTTGCTTAACTGTTTCAGGCGGAGTCCAATCAAGAACGGCCTGGACTCTTTCGGGATTGACAGCAATGCCCTTACCAGAGATTACGTGGCCGAGATAGGTCACTTATGGCAACCAAAATTCGCACTTGGAGAACTTGGCATAAAGGCGGTGCTCTCTGAGTTTTCCTAGCAGAAGTCTAAGATGTTCGGCATGCTCTTCCTCGTTCCTCGAGTAAATAAGGATATCATCGAGGTAAACCACGACGAACTTATCTAAGTACTCCATGAAGATCGAGTTCATCAAGCGGGAGAATGTAGCTGGAGCATTAGTTAGACCAAAGGACATGACGGTGTACTCGTACTAACCATAACGAGTGACAAAAGCCGTCTTAGGAATGTCCCCATTTCTGATCTTGATTTGGTGGTAGCCTAACCTCAAATCCATCTTGGAAAAGACTGAGGATCCAGTGAGCTGATCATACAAGTCGTTGATCCTGGGGAGCGGATACTTGTTCTTTATCGTGACCAAATTAACGTGACGATAATCTACAACCATCCGGTCCGTACCATCCTTCTTCTTGACGAAGAGGATGGGGCAAGCCTAGGGAGAAGAACTAGGACGGATGAAACCCTTTTGCAAGGATTCATCGAGTTGTTTCTTAAGCTCAGCTAGTTCTAAGGGTGCCATCTTGTAAGGTCTCCTAGAAATTGGAGCGGTTCCTGGGATAAGATCTATGACAAATTCTACATCTCTGTCAGGTGGAATACCTGGCAGTTCCTCTGGAAAAACATCCGGAAAGTCACGGACTACCGGGATATCTTCAAGGTCAGGAAGAGGGTTGGCATTAAGAGAATAGAGTTGATGCTTTGCAACTCTAGTGGAGACGGTGACTATCTTGCCAGATGGGTGTGTAAGCTGAACAGACCTAGTGTAACAATCAATCTTGGCATAATGAGCTTTCATCCAGTCCATACCCAAGATGATGTTAATATCTCTAGACTTGAGGGCTATAAGTGATGCAAGGAATACAAGTGTGTCGACAAGGATTTCATTACCATGGCTTACACTAGAAGTTCTCCATTTGGATCCAGGGGTTTGAATTACTAGTGGAGAGGGCATATCACAAAAGGATATGTTGTGCAAGCTAGCATAACTTTCGGAAATGAAGGAATGAGATGCTCCGGTATCAAACAGAACCGAAGCTGGATGACAGTTGACAAGGAGTGTACCAAGAACGACATCCGGATCATCATGAGTGTCTTTAGCTGAGACATGATGCACACATCCCTGTTCAGTGGGAGCTGACTTGACACTAGTCATCTCGCGTGATGGCTTACCACGGCCAACAGACTTCTCAGGCTGGGGTGGAGCATATTTGGTTTGAGAGCAGTCACGTGCATAGTGTCCTGGCTCTCCGCATGTGAAACAAGTCCCTGAAGTAGGACGTGGACCCACTTTGACAAGCGGTCTACCAATAGGTCTGGGTGGAGCATATGACTGAACTGGGTGAGGCGCCACACAAGATGGCCTCGGTGAATATCTGGGTGGAAGAGCAGAGTTCGGAACCCAAATCCGGCGCTTCTGCGAACTAGAACCGAAGAAAGAAACCAAATCACGGGTGTGCTTATGAGACTCCTCGTAAGTGAGCTGAGCTGTCTCCGCATTAATGGCCTTGTTCACAAGAGCCTGGAATGTATTGCAATGATGCAAGTGGAGATCACGACGCAACTTGGGGTTGAAACCCTTTTGGAACCTAGCCCGCTTCTTGGCGTCCGTGGACACTTCTTCTGTAGCATAGCGGGCAAGGTTCTCAAATTCTCTACTGTAAGCATCAACAGCCATCTTACTCTGGGTGAAACTACAAAACTCTTCTCTCTTGCGATCAATGAGAGCCCAAGGAATGTGATGCTCGCAAAAAGCCTCAGTGAATTCTCTCCAGGTGGTTTTCTGGCCAGCTGGAAGCATAGCCTCATAGTTCTGCCACCAAATACTAGCAGGACCTTCCAGATGATAAGCAGCGTAGGTGACCCTGTCACTTTCAGCTACGTTCGCAGAACGCAGCTTGTGTGTGATACTACGGAGCCAGTCATCTGCATCGAGTGGTTCAATGGAATGATGGAAGGTAGGTGGTTTCAGACCGATGAAGTCATGGATGGACACAAACTCTTTGTGCTGATGGGAGGTGTTCTCCTCAATACGTGCTAACAAGCGGTTAGACTCTCGCTTGTCCTTCTCCGTCTCTAACATGAACTCTGCCAATGAAGACTGGTCGGGAGGATCCTCATCCCTACCATCTCCGTGGTTCCGGATAGGAGCAACAGAACTTCGGTTAACCGGCAACATCCTGAAGAACAAACCAAGGAAACAAGGATGGATTCAGCATCATCATAAGGATGTAGAATATAGTACGAGGAAAAATACTATCTCTTGAACTCCTAGGACAATTCCGGCAGCACAACGACAGTAAAATGCTCGAAATGAGACATTCTGCAAATGATGAGGTAGCATCAAACTCAACATCATCACCCAAGGTTCTGAGATATTACTAAACAGACTACACCAGAGGTACTCGAACTGGGATATGACTCTGATCAACCAATCCTAAGAGACTACGGAGTAGTAACACGTGATCCTGATAGACAGAAGAGGAAGCCTAGTTCCTTAATCCCGTAGGAAAGATAGGATGACTCAGATCAGAAGGCATGAGGTATAAGGAGTAAAAAGAGCCTTACGTTCCCTTCCACAATCAACTCCCCTATATAGCTAAAGAATTTCTAGACTCAACTTCGACCAGGTTGGCTTGGCAATCCTACAGGCAGTCAGGATCTGATACCAAAGCTGTCGGGACCCCGATTGTAAGTCACACCGATCTAGCATGTAACACCTCATATCACTTTGCGGCCTCACGCACGGTATCCCCATGGGTGTCGCCTTACCATGGCCCGGGACCGTTTGCGCCTTTTGGCTCACGTGTATGATAGTGTCGCTAGCATTCATATGACAGAGAACCCGAGCCGACATGGCTAGTCGTGAACCCAAAGCGGCACAGACCTATGGAGACAGGCATACATGAATCACATCGAGCATGTCGGTCAACAGCGTATGAATCCAGGCTGTAGCACTGGGCTAACAGGACTCCGGAAGTCACCGCGTGACATTTCCCCGAAGGGACAGACATAGGAACGAAGTGGAACACATGCCGGCCAGTCAAGTGTTCTGAGCAGTAGTGCTGGGCTAGCAGGACTCCGGTGAACCGGGCTGTAGCGGACTACTATAGCTCAAGGAAGCACCAGACAACATTTCCCCATAAGAGAGGCTGCCAAGGATAAACAACTAGATTGTCGGATCCCACACATAGCAATACACGTCACACGTACGCATAACATGCAAGTATGTGCGGTACAACATGGCATCACAACATAACACAACTCATATAGATAAAGGCTCAGAAGAGCCACATAGCATCAATACAAACAGGGGTCACATGACCCATCATTCAGAGCATACAAGCAATGGAAGCATTACATGTCTGAGTACAGACAACTACAAAGAAAAAAGGCCGAGAAGCCTGACTATCTACAAGTCCCTCCAAGGTACAAGATCGTAGCTGAGGTAACAAGCTACTCGTCGAAGTCCAAGCGGTACTACTAGTGAGACAGATGTCTCATCTGCAAAACATAAATAAAGCAAACGTGAGTACAAAGGTACTCAGCAAGACTTACGTCAGATCCTATCATACATGCATTTGTATCAAGAAGGTAATGTGGGGTTTAGCTGCAGCAAGACAGCTTTGACTCAGTGGCTATCCTGTTCTACGACAATGAGAAACTTCTTTGAGGTGAGGCAGCGCACACGAGTCCACTAATCACCACATCAATACACTACTATGGATTCATCCCCGTCTCTCCTACGAGAAGGCCATCCATATCACTCACACTTATCTTGAGCATTTTAGAGTATCCACTTCAGGTTGTCTATGTACCACGTAAGCATCCAAGAAGTCCATAACCGAGGACACGGCTATTCGAATAGATCATGATAACCCTGCAGGGGTGTACTTCATCACACACGCTCTCACCACTTATCACCATATACCCGTCATGTATCTCGGCAACCTTCAAGCGGAAGCCTGGAGAGGGTGTCAGCCACGACCTGACTAACCACGCAAGACTCTAGTCCAGGTTTATCACCTATTTGGTTCCATCCGCAAGGAGATCCGGCCGGGGTGTCTCTCACGGCCCCAAACGATGTGAGCAGGGTTCCCAAGCCCACCATCCGGGTGCCACTTGGTACACCGTGCCACTTGTGCCTAGTCTGTCCCGAGCCCACCCTGCCGGGTGCCACTCGGTAGAAAAATAGCACTACCTACAAACACCAGAAACTATTTGCAACTCCTGGACAGAGATCAAGGCGGTTAATAAGCCGAGAGAGCTTGGAGCGCCCGGAGCCCAATGTGTGGTAGTAGCTAGTCATTGGACAACTTACACAGAACTCAGTTCTTAAGGACGGTCCCAATGAGACAACCCACCATGTACTCCTACATGGCCTCTCACTGCTACCTTTACCAAATCGTGTTCACACGCTTAATTCTCAGCACCAGAACATATCATAACACTCCAATTCATTCCCGATGAATTAGACCTGACACAACTCTAAGCAATAGCAGGCATGGCATGGTAGAAGCACAGCATGGCTCAAACAACTCCTACACATGCTAGTGGGTTTCAACTATTTACTGTGGCAATGACAGGTCATGCAGAGGAATGGGTTCAACTACCGTAGCATAAAGTAGCAGTTGAATCGTTGTTGTCCTAATGCAATAAATGAGAGCAGGAGCGAGAGAGTAGGATTTTATCGGAATGAACAAGGGGGGCTTGCTTGCCTGGTAGATCAATAGGGGGGCACTGCTCCACTGATAGGTGCTCCCGAACACTTTCCGGAGCAAGACCTATCGAGAAGGAACGGTGTTGAAAATCAAACACAAGCATATGCAACATTATGATGCATGAACATGGCATGAGTATGTGATGTTGTTTGAGTTAATGCATCTAGCATTTCTTTAGTTGAGGTCCATTTGAACCAAGGGTTTAAATGCAACTCCAAAATAAGTTCTTAAATATGCCATAAGTGTGTTTTCATATATACAGCATGTATAGGTTGGTTTGTCTTGCATGAAAATGGTACAAATGGATAGATTGAATTTTTCTGATCATTTTTCATATATAAATTATTTCAATCTGAGCTATGGTTGAATTTCTATGAATTTTTGAAGTTTATATCATTTTCTGGAATTTCCTGATTTATTAATACCAGAAAATGACATATTGCATCAGCATGACAGCAGCATTGCGTCAGCAGGTCAAAGGAGCTGACCAAGTCAAACCTGACGTGTGGGGTCCACACGTCAGTGACTCAGTTAGTTCACAGGGGGTTTATTTAGCCTAATTAGGATTAGTGAGCGCCAGGCCCACTGGTTAGTGACTAACTAGGTAACTAACCTAGGTTAATTAGTGTTAATCTAATACTAACTAAATGTTAGGGGGTGGCCCACGCGTCAGTGACACAAGGGGGAGGGTCAACCCCGGTCAGCGGGTCAAACCCGCTGGCGACTCTACGCCGGCGAGGCCGAACACGGCGGAGGGCGTCGGAAACGCGTCTCCGGCGACCAAATGGGCCGCAGAGACCATCTCCGAGGAGCTGGTGCTCGCGCGCATCCACTGGTGCCCTTCGTTTCACCGGAGACGGCCTAAATCGACGGCGGCGACCACTTGGGCGGCGGACAGAGTTCGGCGGGGAGGGGAGAAGGGCTACGGTGCATGGCAGGAGTAGCAGGTGAGGGTTTTGGGGTCCTGGCGTTGCACTGAGCATGGTGGTGTGCTCGGTTGCGGCCCTAGGTGACAGCGGCCATGACGACGACATGAACGGCGGCGAAGAGCTCTCGGCTCCGACAAAATCATTGTTAGAGGAAGAAATTGAGCTAGGGAAGAGGGGGATCGACGCAGTGGCTCACAGAGGATGCAGCAGGCTTCGAAGCGGGCTCGGGGAAGGCTGGACGGCGACGTGCGGGCGGTGGGGATCCACGGCGGCCGGCGGTGAAGAAGATGACGATGGCGGCTCCTCGGGACGCTCCGGCTTGCGTGGCTGAGGAAGACGATGCAGGGCAACAGCGCGGAGCTCGTGGGCACGACGAGAGGGCGAGGGGGAGGCGGTGAGCGTGACAACGGCGAGCGACGGCGACGGTAGCGTTCGGGCAGCAGCGGGGAAGAGAGCAGAGGAGGAGATGGGGACGAGAGAGAGCGAGAGAGAGCGAGAGAGAGGTTCGGGGAAGTGCGTGGCGTCGTTGGGTGCCTCCAGCGGCGAGCGGGGAAGCAGGAGGTGGCCGGCGCGTGCTCGCGCGCGTCGGGCACACGCGCGCCGTCCTCCTGGCAGGAGGTAGGCGACGACTGGCATCGGCCAGCTGGCTGGGCTGGCCTGCTGGGCCACTGGGCTGCCAGGTAGGAGGCCCAGGTAAGGGTTTTTCCTTTATTTCTTTTCTTTTCTATTTTTCTGACATTTGTTTTGATTTAATAAAAATACTAAATCATTTTATTTTATTATGTAAATTTTAGTAGGGACTAGTTGGACCACTCCAAAGCCCCTCACCAAAATTCAGAATTATTGGACAATATTTTTTATATAATAAAATATTTATCCAACGCAAATAATTACTGGATTAATTCCAAATGCCCAAATTAAATACTTATGAGCTCCTAAAGATATTGGTTTGATTTTTATCTCTGTCCAATATTTTCAGAGAGCAACATGAGCATTTTCTTGGACCTTTTTGGAGAAATTTTTATCTGGGTCATTTCCAGAAATGATTTCTGAGGGTTTCAAAATCCCCATTTCAAAGTTAAATGAAATTTAAACATGATGCACACATGACTAGCAAGCCTAGGTCATACCAGAACTAGGGATGTGACAATAAGCTTATTTCATCTTGCGGTGGTGATTGTACCTAGTTACGAATGTAGGAATACCTGGAGCACCATGAGGTTAGCTAACAACAGGTAGATGCAGCCATATAAGTTTTGTGTGGTGCTACCAAAATTGAGGTTTGTATCCCTTCCTGTTATGAGAATTCTTCTTGAAGTTAGTAGAATGTGATGGCTTATTCTTTGCATCAAACTTGCCTTTCCCCTGAGATTTGTTCTTGTTGTTTTGGAGCTGGTTGGGCTGGAAGTTCTTATCGTGTACCATGTGGGCACTAGAAGCTCCCTCAGCGACCCAAGCACGTGTGTCTTTTGCTCTCACCTTCTCTTAAAAATGAAGAGTGCTAATGAGATCCAAAACAGAAAACTCATGTCTCTTGTTTTTCAGAGAAGTAGCAAAATCGTTCCACGAAGGTGGAAGCTTGGCAATGATGGTCCCAGTAACAAATTTGTCCGTCAACACACACTTGAAGTACTCAAGTTCCTTAGCGAGTGACTGTATCTCATGAATTTGCTGACAATAGAGCACTCATCAGTCATCTTGTAGTCACAGAATTGCTGCATGACTTACAACTCGTTGCCAGCATTCGAGGTCCCAAACGTGGCCTCGAGCGCAGCCCACATGTCTTTGCTACTATCAAATGACATATAAGAATCCACAATGGAATCGTCAAGAACACTCATCAGGGCGGCTTTGAAGAGGGTATCCATGTTCTCAAAAGCTTCCTGCTGTGTAGGATTAAGATCGCCCTCGGGCATACCCTTAGTGGCGTCATAGCAGTACATGATCTGAAACCAATATACTGCTCTTGTGCTCCACCTTTTATATTGCACCCCCTTAAAAGTAGGGGGCTTCAAAAGCGCAGCAAATCCACTCGAAGTAAATTGCCTATAATCAGGTTTTTGGATTGGATTGTTGAATATATGAGCAATTTACTATGAGATGTAATCTGAATCAATAGTAAAATAATCATGACGACAATTGCAAAGATCAAAGTAATGATGCGGACTAAACCAGGAGGACAGAATCATGTCGTTGATGAAGAGGTTACCGAGGTCGGGGAAGAAGGCTGTCATTGAGGAAATCGTCGCTGGTAGCAGTCATAGGAGTGTGCTCCCCAAAAACCTGATTGCCCCTCTCCCGTACATGATGGCGGGGTTCGGAGGACTGCTGTCCCTTCTCGCGGTGCACGCGGGAAGGAGGGATGGAGAAGAATTGCGTGGCGGCGCTAAGATCTGGAATGGTGCGAAACCATATGATACAGCGGCGGCTAGGGTAGAGCCTGTCAGGTCGGTCGTGCGAGTAAGACCAAGTACTACATAATAGTAGGCCTTTGGCCCAAACCCCATGTCCAAGTGTCCTAATAGCCCCACTATCCAAAAGAATTAGAAACGGCTAAGTAATTAAGGCCTCCATTAATTATTAATTAATGACTTAATAAATTTTCCGACTCACACCACACTTAGAGCATGGTTAATAGTATAGCCAACATCCGGCTATATGAAGTTGACACATCATCTAGTATTATACGTAGCCTGCTTATAATAGTTAGTCCCTTTAGTATAATACTATATCATTAATAATGGCCCCACCTTTTGTCTCACAAAGTATGTGTAGTCTGAAATGCCGGGCGTGCAGCGGGCGGTGCCCTCGGCCAGCGCGCCGCTTCAACGACGGAAGCAGTGAGAGGTCGCGTCGCCCTGACTTGCCATCAATGTGGAGCAGCGGGCTCAGCTGGCGCTGGGCGGGAAGGTTTTGATTTTTTATTCAGTTGCTGTGCTGCTACCGTCCAATATTCGCGTGTGGTTGTTTCTAGAATAAAAAAGGAGGTACTCCTACTTATGTTATTCCCACTATGGCTAGCCTTGCGCTTGGCTCTTCGCCTCTTCCGGAAATCGAACAATAATGGGGGTACTACAGTAGTACTTCTGGCAATCTGACACCAAATGAAGTGTTGCACGTCCACCGCTTGTAAGCAAAAGTTTCTCCTCGTGCTGTGAGCCACCGCGCACGCGTTGGTGAGGGAGAAGGCGTAGTAAGCAAGCTTCTCATCGTTCTGCGAGTTGACGGGACACATCAAAGTTATTTAGTATGTACTCTCTCCAAAAAAGGGCTGGGCATGTCATGGCTACAATCCCATGCTCCGTCGTTGAGTACGTGCACTATTCACGTGCCATCGAGGAGAAAAAATATTGCGTAGTAGGAGTAGGTGCCATCAAAGTGCATGACTCACTTACGCACTGCTTATCTGATTATCTCCATTTTCTTGCATGACACATGCACCTTGATGCTAGATGTCTCGCGTGTTGGCAAAATGATGAACAAAGCTCACGTAAAAAAGAGAGAGTGGAAGAACATAGATTCCCGATGACCGAGAAGGAGCAAGGAACCTCGCGGTGGAGCGTCTGCAAGGAACCCATCTTTCCTTCAGTACCGCTTTCCACCCTCAATCAAGTGGTCAGGTGGAATGGGTCAACCAAATTCTCGAAGACATGCTTAGAGCTTGTGTTATCTCATTCGGTATGGATTGGGAGAAGTGTCTTCCTTTCGCCGAGTTTGCTTATAACAATAGCTACCAATCCAGCCTCAAGAAAGCTCCTTTTGAGGTTCTGTATGGATGAAGATGTCGAACACCTTTGAACTGGGCAGAAACAGGTGAAAGACAATTCTTTGGACCGGATATGATCCAGGAGGCAGAAGAACAAGTTCACGTCATTCGTGAGAATTTGAAAACAGCCCAGTCTCGTCAAAAGAGCCAGTATGACCGTCGTCATAAGGAAGTGGCTTATGAAGTTGGCGATAAGGCTTACCTTCGGGTTACTCCTTTGAAGGCTACCCATCGTTTCGGTATCAAGGGCAAGTTGGCTCCTCGTATATTGGTCCCTTTCTCATTCTCGCTAAATGAGGAGAGGTTGCCTACCAGTTGGAACTACCCCCACATCTTTCTCGAGTTCATGATGTCTTCCACGTCTCTCAACTCAGGCGTTGCTTCTTGGATCCCATCCGTGGAGTGGACCATGAAACGCTTGATCTCCAAGATAACCTCACATATTGAGAGTACCCTGTTCGCATTCTTGATCAAGCAGAGCGTGTTACCCGACGTCAGAACATCAAGTTTCTCAAAGTTCAGTGGTCTCATCATTCTGAGAAAGAAGCTACTTGGGAGCGAGAAGATCGTCTTCGACTGGAGTACCCCACCTTCTTCCCGTCGACCCCTGAATCTCGGGACGAGATTCTTCCAAGTGGGGGCGAGTTGTCACATCCCTAGTTCTGGTATGACCTAGACTAGCTAGTCATGTGTGCATCATGTTTAAATTTCATCTAAATTTTGAAATGGGGATTTATGTAACCCTCAGAAATCATTTCTGGAAATGACCCAGATAAAAATTGCTCCAAAAGGGTCAAAGAAAATGTTCATGTCTCTCTCTAAAAATATTGGGCAGAGGTAAAATTCAAACCAATATTTTTAGGAGCTCATAAATATTTATTTTGGCCATTTGGAATTAATGCAGTAAGTATTTGCTTTGGATATATATTGTTATATATATAATATTGTCCAAAAATTATGCTAGTTGATGAGGAGCTCTGGAATAACACCACTAGCTCCTACAAAAATTGGCATAAGAAAATAAATTAGTTTAGTATTATTTTAAAGGCAGAAACAAATGTGTGAAAATAGAAAAGAAAACAAAAAAGGGGAAAACCTTACCTGGACTTACCTGGGCCACTTGCTGGCCTGGCTCTATGCCGGCCTAGCCAACTGGCCCCTGCCAGTCGTCCCTCTCCTCTCGCTAGGAGGACAGGGGCGTGTGCCCGTGGCGCGCACGCACGCGTCCGGCCACCTCCTGCCTGTCTGCCTCACTCCCCCATCGCCCTGGACGCCCTAGACGACGCCACGCGCCGCCTCGCACCTCTCTCTCTCTCTCTCTCTCGTGGCCTCCCCTCCTCTCCCTCGCTCTCACGTGCGAATGGCCGAGCGCTGCTGTCACCGCCGTTCACCGTAGCCGCAGCCACCACCTCCCCCTCGCCTTCTCTCCATGTCTGCAAGCTCCGCCGCGACATCCTCTACGTCCTCGACGAGCCAAGCAACCGGGGACGCCCCGTGGAGCCGTCACCGCCGTCTTCTTCACCTCCGGCCGCCCAAGATCGCCGGCGCCGCTCCGTCGACTCCAGAGCGTCCCTCGAGCCGCTGGGCACGCCTTCCGAACCAACATGAGTTCCTGCACGTCCTGCCCCTAACCCCGTGGCTTGCCGCTCGCCGTAGTTTCGTTCCCCACCATGGCCGTAGCTCTTCGCCGCCGTCCGTGTCGCCGCCGTCGCGCTAGCCGCTGCAGCTTGCAACCACACGCGTCACCGTGCTCCTGGTGACGCCAGGAGGCCGTAGAGGCACTCCGTAGCCCCTGCCGTGCCCCGTAGCTCGATCCCGCCCGAACCCGCGCGCCGGCTGCCGCCTTGATCTTTGCTCCGGCGAGCTTCGTCCACCCCAGCTCCTCCTACCTGCTCCGTTGGATGCACGAGAACCCGGGCTACGCCCTTGTGCCCTTAGTCGCCGCCCCGTGGCCTGTAACGCGGACGCCGCTGCGTCCAGAGGTCCCCGGTGTTAACCTCGCCGGCCCGACGTGCTGGCCCGCCCTACCAGGTGATTAGCTTAAGGCTAATAACCATTTTGCTAACCACCCATGAGACTGACCGTGGGCCCGGTGCCCACTAATCCTAATTAGACCAAATAAACCCCCCTGTTAACTGACTTAGTCACTGATGTGTGGACCCCACATGTCAGGTTTGACTTGGTCAGCACCATTGACCTACTGACGCAAGCATGACGCTGTGCTGACGCAGTTATTTATTTTCTGGTTTTAAAATAAATCAGGAAAACAAGAAAATGATATAAACTTCTAAAATTCATAGAAATTCAACCGTAGCTCAGATTGAAATAAGTTATATATGAAAAATGATCAGAAAAATTCAATCTATCCATATGTACCATTTTCATGCATGAAAAACCAACCTATACATGCTGTATATATGAAAACACACTTATGGCATTTAAAGGGACTTAAATTAGAGTTGCATTTGAACCTTTGGTTCAAATGGACCTCTTCCAAGTTGAATGCTAAATGCATTAGCTCAAAACACATCACATATTCATGCCATATTCATGCATAATATTGTTGCATATGCTTGTGTTTGATTGTGGACACCGTTCCTTCTCGATAGGTCCTGCTCCGGAGAGTGCTCCAGAGTACCTGTCTGAGGAGCAGTGCCCCCCTATTGATCTACCAGGCAAGCAAACTCCCTTGTTCATTCCGATACAATCCTACTCTCTCGCTCTTATTCTCATTTATTGCATTAGGACAACAACAATTCAACTGCATGACCTGTCATTGCCACAGTAAATAGTTAAAACCCACTAGCATGTGTAGGAGTTGATTGAGCCATGTTGTGTTCCTACCATGCCATGCCTGCTATTGCTTAGAGTTGTGTCAGGTCTAATTCATCGCGAATGAATTGGAGTGTTACGATATGTTCTGCTGCTGAGAGTTAAGCGTGTGAACACGATTTGGTAAAGGTAGCGGTGAGAGGCCATGTAGGAGTACATGGTGGGTTGTCTCACTGGAACCGTCCTTAAGCACTGAGTTCCGTGTATGTCGTCCAATGACTAGCTACTACCACACATTGGAATGCTTAAGTGCCCCTCTCGACTTATTAACCGCCTTGATCTCTGTCCAGGAGTTGCAAATAGTTTCTGGTGTTTGTAGGTAGTGCTATTTTTCTACCGAGTGGCACCCGGCAGGGTGGACTTGGGACAGACTAGGCACTGTGGCCCGGTGTACCGAGTGGCACCCGAATGGTGGGCTCGGGAACCCTGTACACATCGTTTGGGGCCGTGAGAGAAACCCCGGCAGGATCTCCTTGCGGATGGAACCCGAATAGGCGATAAACCTGGACTAGAGTCTTGTGTGGTTAGTCAGGTCGTGGCCGACACCCTTGCCAGGCTTCCGCTTGAAGGTTGCCGAGATACATGACGTGTACATGGTGATAAGTGGTGAGAGCGTGTGTGAAGAAGTACACCCCTGCAGGGTTATCATGATCTATTCGAATAGCCGTGTCCTCGGTTATGGACTTCTTGGATGCTTACGTGGTACATAGACAATTTAAAGTGGATACTCTAAAATGCTCAAGACAAGTGTGAGTTCTATGGATGGCCTTCTCGTAGGGAGACGGGGATGAATCCATAGTAGTGTATTGATGTGGTGATTAGTGGACTCGTGTGCGCTGCCTCACCTCAAAGAAGTTTCTTGTTGTCGTAGAACAGGATAGCCAGTGAGTCAAAGTTGGCTTGCTGCAAACTAACCCCACATTATCATTTTGATACAAATGCATGCATGAGAGGATCTGATGTAAGTCTTGCTGAGTACCTTTGTACTTACGCTTGCTTTATTTATGTTTTGCAGGTGAGACATCTGTCTCACTAGTAGTTCCGCTTGGACTTTGACGAGTAGCTTCTTACCTCAGCTCGATCTTGTACCCTTGGGAGGGTCTTGTAGATAGTCAGACTTCTCAGGCTCTTTCTTTTGTAGTTGTCTGTACTCAGACATGTAATGCTTCCGATGCTTGTATGCTCTGAATGATGGGTCATGAGACCTCTGTTTGTATTAGTGCAATGTGGCTCTTTGGGCCTTTATCTATATGAGTTTGCGTTATGTTGTGATGCCATGTTGTACAACACATACTTGCATGTTATGCGTACGTGTAATGTGTATTGCTATGTGTGGGATCCGACAACCTAGTTGTCTATCCTTGGTAGCCTCTCTTATGGGGAAATGTAGTCTAGTGCTTCCACCGAGCCATGGTAGTCCGCTATAGCCCGGTTTACCGGAGTCCTGCTAGCCCAGCACTACTGCTCCGGAACACTTAGACTGGCCGGCGTGTGATTCACATCGTTCCTGTGTCTGTCCCTTGGGGGAAATGTCATGCGAGACTTCCGGAGTCCTGCTTGCCTACTACAGCCCGGATTTCCGGAGTCCTGTTAGCCCAGTTGCTACAGCCCGGATTCACACGCTGCTGACCGACATGCTCGATGTTGTTTCATGTATGCCTGTCCCCGTAAGTTAGTACCACTTTGGGTTCACGACTAGTCATGTCGGCCCGAGTTCTCTGTTATATGGATGCTAGCGACACTATCATATACGTGAACAAAAAAGGCGCAAACGGTCCCGGGCCAGGTAAGGCGACACCCGTGGGAATACCGTGCGTGAGGCCGCAAAGTGATATGATGTGTTACATGCTAGATCGGTGTGACTTAGAATTGGGGTCCTGACAAGAAGTGAAGAGAGGTCTTGGCGAGCCTTAAGGAATGCTTCGGTAATGTGACATAGAAGGTAGTCTCCTGCGTTGATGAAGCGGATCTGGTACTTGAGGGTTGGATCCTCATCTTCTCGGGAAATCATCACTTGAGTTGGGGCTCCAAATCCGTTCTTGCCAGGTAGATAGCGGGTGGCATGTTCTTCTTTCTTTTCTGGAAGGAGGTCTCGAAGACGGAGGAGCGCTTCATATGCCACTTGCTGAATTGCTAGGTCTCTTGCTGGCATGGGTGGTCCAATGAAGAACCACCCCTAGGGTGAGGTCTTGGCAGGCACAAAAACCTTGGTGTAGAACTCCTTCTCGAGCACATCATTTTCCAGTTCATGCAGGGTGTACATGGGCAGCCAGGGATAGTGGCATTGTTGGAGGCAGTCTTTTAGGAGTGATGGGAATCCTGTCATAAGGAGTCTCAAGGGGGCGACGGCCATCTACAAAAGTTGAATAGGGGAAGTCAATAAGGAGAAATATCCCTTAGGTTTGGGAAATTTCAACAAAGAAGAGGAGTATACAGGGTCTTGCAAACAGGTTTTGTCCTATCTAACACCCATGCTAACTAAGGCTTCCTACAGTCAGGATGGCTCTGATACCAGCTCTATGGGGACCCCGACTCATAAGTCGTGATCACCTAATGCACGTGTACAGTGATCCCAGAGATCAATGCTCACTGAACACACAGAAGCAGAATAACAAGAGTCTTAAATCCATACATATCATCTTACACGAATTATGACCATTATGGTCATGTGACGCCCCCGATTTGACCGTACACTAATCATACACGCAAACGTGTACGATCAAGATCAGGGACTCACGGGAAGATATCACAACACAACTCTACAAATAAAATAAGTCATACAAGCATCATATTACTAGCCAGGGGCCTCGAGGGCTCGAATACAAGAGCTTGATCATAGACGAGTCAGCGGAAGCAACAATATCTGAGTACAGACATAAGTTAAACAAGTTTGCCTTAAGAAGGCTAGCACAAACTGGGACACGGATCGAAAGAGGCGCAGGCCTCCTGCCTGGGATCCTCCTAACTACTCCTGGTCGTCGACAGCGGGCATCACGTAGTAGTAGGCACCTCCGGTGTAGTAGGAGTCGTCGTCGACGGTGGCGTCTGGATCCTGGGCTCCATCATCTGGTTGCGACAACCAGGTAGAAGAAAAAAAGGGGGAAAAGAAGGAGAAAGCAACCGTGAGTACTCATCCAAAGTACTCGCAAGCAAGGAGCTACACTACATATGCATGGGTATATGTGTAAAGGGCCATATCGGTGGACTGAACTGCAGAATGCCAGAATAATGGGGAGATAGCTAATCCTGTCGAAGACTACGCTTCTGGCAGCCTCCGTCTTGCAGCATGTAGAAGAGAGTAGACTGAAGACCTCCAAGTAGCATCGCATAGCATAATCCTATCCGATGATTCTCCCCTCGTCGCCCTGTGAGAGAGCGATCACCGGTTGTATCTGGCACTTGGAAGGGTGTGTTTTATTAAGTATCCGGTTCTAGTTGTCATAAGGTCAAGGTACAACTCCAAGTCGTCCTGTTACCGAAGATCACGGCTATTCGAATAGATTAACTTCCCTGCAGGGGTGCACCACATAACCCAACACGCTCGATCCCATTTGGCCGGACACACTTTCCTGGGTCATGCCCGGCCTCGGAAGTTCAACACGTCGCAGCCCCACCTAGACCAACAGAGAGGTCAGCACGCCGGTCTAAACCTAAGCGCCCAGGGGTCTGGGCCCATCGCCCTTAGCACACCTACACGTTGCGTGGGCGGCCGGAAGCAGACCTAGCCTAGTAGGCGTTCCGGTCCAATCCAGCGCGCGCCGCTCCATTGCTGACGTCACGAAGGCTTCGGCTGATACCACGACGTCGAGTGCCCATAACTGTCCCCGCGTAGATGGTTAGTGCGTATAGGCCAGTAGCCAGACTCAGATCAAATACCAAGATCTCGTTAAACGTGTTAAGTATCTGCGAACGCCGACCAGGGCCAGGCCCACCTCTCTCCTAGGTGGTCTCAACCTGCCCTGTCGCTCCGCCTCAAAGTAACAGTCGGGGGCCGTCGGGAACCCAGGCCCACCTCTACCAGGATGGAGCCACCTGCCCCTTCAGCCCCCATGTTCGAACAGTATCACAGGTAAGGTAACTGCGTAGAGTATATTGTATGTGCCCGTGATCACCTCCCGAAGTGATCACGGCCCAGTAGTATAGCATGGCAGACGGACAAGAGTGTATGGCCACTGATGGAACACTAGCATCCTATACTAAGCAGTAGGATAGCAGGTAATGGTAACAACAGTAGTAGCAAGGACAGGCTATGCATCAGGATAGGAATAACGGAAAGCAGTAACATGCTACACTACTCTAATGCAAGCAGTATAGAGGAGAGTAGGCGGTATCTGGTGATCAAGGGGGGGCTTGCCTGGTTGCTCTGGCAAGAGAGAGGGGTCGTCAACTCCGTAGTCGTACTGGGTAGCAGCGGCGTCGGTCTCGGTGTCTAGCGAGAGAAGAGGGGGAAGAAACAATAAATATAATGCAAACAAATGCAAAATGATGCATGACATGACAAAGCGTGGTGCTAGGTGTGCCCTAACGCGGTACGAGGTGGTACCGGTGAAGGGGGGAACATCCGGAAAAGTATTCCCGGTGTTTCGCGTTCTCGGACAGATGAAACGGAGGGGGAAAGTTGCGTGTTCGCTATGCTAGGGATGCATGGCGGATGAACGGGCTGCGTATTCGAATTCGTCTCGTCGTTCTGAGCAACTTTCATGTACAAAGTTTTTCCATCCGAGCTACGGTTTATTTTATATTAATTTTTACAGATTTTAAAATGATTTCCTAATTTCTAGATTTAATTTAATTCGAAATTATATTAGTATTTAAATGCTATGGGTACACAGGAAGTGTACCCAGGAGTGTGCACCTAGGCTGACAGGTGGGGACTGTTGACTAAGTCAACTGCCAAGTCAGCAGAGGCTGACGGGTGGGCTAGGGGATGCTGACTCAGTGGTCAATATGTCACTATTGACCAGTCAAACAGGCATGTGGTGGGCCACCTATCAGTGCCACATGTATTTAACAGGTATTTCTCTTAAAGTCTCTCTAATTAGCTGGCGGGGCCCACATGTCATACTCTAGTTTATTAATAGGTTTATTTTCAAAACAGTGTTAGTTTAGTGGGTGGGCCCCTGGCGTCAGTGAGTGATTAGGGGGAAATTACTGGCTAATGATAGCTACGTCACCGGATTAGCGATGACAACGAGCTACAGAGCGACAACGGTGCTGGATCTCACCGGAAACGGCGCACAGGGGGGTCGTTCATCGCGCGGGTGGGCTCCCTAGAACGGTCGCAGTGCGGCGCGTCCGGCGGTGGCGGTGGCGTGGCCGGAGATGGCCGGTAGCGACGGTGGCGAGGTCTGTGGCGACGGGGCTCGGGTGGCTGCGGCGATGGCAGAGCGGGCGTGGGGCGCGCAAGGGGAGGGGCGAGCGGCAGGCTGTGGGCGCTGGCTTGGCCGCAGCCGGAGGCGGAGTAGAGCGGGGGGGGGGGGGAAGCAGGGGCGCGACGACTGCGGTCGCCGGCGGCAGCGGCGAGGGAGGAGAAGTAGGGGGTAGCGGCGTGCAGTCGAAGACGACGGGGCAGTGGCGAGGACGGAGGAGCGCGGCGTCCGCGAGGTGGTGACTCCGGCGAGGGGGCTCCTGCGGTGGGGGCCCGGGCGGCGGGGTCGCGGCGAGGCGGCACCGGGCGGCGTCGGCAGTTCGGGCGACGTGCGAGGGAGAAGGAGGGGCGAGGCAGTCCAGCGCGCGGCGAGGTGGGGCGTCGGGGTGGCACCGGGGATGGGCTCCGGCGTCAGGGCGCGAGGCGGCGTGGTCGAGGCACCATCTCCCCCGATCCAGGTCGGGAAGGGGCGAGGGAGACGCGAGGGGGTGGGACGAGTGGGGGAGAGTGGGGATCGGGTGGGGGTTAGGGTTCGGGGAGGTGGCCTTGTAGGCCAGAGAGGAGGGTAGGCTGGGCCGGCCGGTTGGCTAGCTGGGCCAGTTGGCCCAGGGTGGGGGGGGGGGGTTGTGTATTTTCTTTTTCTTTTGTTCTTTATTTTAGTTTCTCTTAATTATACTTCTTACTTAATATTAAAATGAACCCTAAAATAGTAATACCACGAAACCCACTGCCCCAAAAGGTTTTACCCCAAAACAATTTTGTTTAGAATTTTAGTAATTATGAAAGCCTTTAAATATCGGTTTTTGCAACTGTTTTAATCACTTTAGAGTATTTAACAATTTTATATAAGTGTGGTTTCTCCACCAATGTTACCTATGCATTATTCGTCACCTCTAGAACATTTTAATTTTTAATGTTTGAAAACATTACCGTTTGACTTGATTTTTGAATTTTGAATTCGAACGGGATTGAATCATAGCGAGGTTTACAACTGTAAGAGTGGTGACGTGGCATCATTAGCAGAGGTTACTGTAGCATGATTACCCGGGCGTCACAATTCTCCTCCACTACAAGAAATCTCGTCCCGAGATTTAGGAGCGCTTACAAGGGGAAGGGATCTGGTTACGAAATTCTAAAGATTCTTCTCGGTCATAGTTGCTCTTCTCGAAGAGGTCGATCCATTACATTGATGTCTTCGGTCCTCTGCTTCAGGTCGTCATGATGAAGTCACCGTCCTTCCTTCAGGACCATCACCGAACTTACGAAAGGGGGAGAAGGGAAAACTGTATATGGATGGATTCTAACAAGATCGAGCATCAGACAGTTAACTCAGGGAAGAAGCATAAGTTTCTCTCGATTTGAAACTTAAGAAGATATCGAGAGCAAAGTAAGAAGGTACCATGAGAAGTTTCAAACGGATAGGTAATCGTTCGATGCCTAATCAGAAGGTGAAAGGGTTTCAGGGCAAAGAGAATAGGTATTGCGCCTCATACCAGAATAGATCACTAGACAGGTGGTCCGTGAATTACATACGAAGTCGAGCATGGGAATAACCATTAGAAACAGGATTGTACAGGTGAGTTAGGTTTCGATCCTGTGGAACTGTGGGTTATGGGTCCACCATGTGGGTTAAAAGTAGGAAGAGGGGTGACGTCTTGCACGATCATGTAAGCAAGGCATGTCAGAGGGTGGCCCGTCGATTATGTCGGCAACAACGTCGGTACCAAGGGCGAGGGATGAAGAGAACCATTTTCCTGCTCGTTGAACGAGGCGGACCAATAGGCAAAGTTCTCGTCCATCGGTGGTTACCGGAATGCTATCATCAAAAGCAACAGGGTCTTACTGACACAGTTGTACACCAAGGTGTTTTGCATAAGCAGAAGAATACTACTGCTTATATAATATAGATTACAATAAGGGTTAGGCAACCCAATGGAAAGGGAAAGGTGATTACAAGGTTTAATCAGAACAATGGGGAGAACAATGTGTATACACACATAATTCAGAGGTATATCCCTCCCAATGACAAGCGGGGCATGATATCCATGACAGGATAGAAAGTAGAGAACCATTGAGGTAAAGGGAGAGGAATTTCGTGACATTATCCATATAGCGGTGTTTGGATAATTTAGCAGGAAACATTTAACATTGGCTTCAAATGTCCTTGTTGAAAATCGGAGTACCACAAACATGCTTCGAGATAGCATTGCATGGTCTTCAATCAAAGGTCAGACTCTGGATACACGAAGGGATTCATCATTAAGCCAAGGAGAGGATGAGGAGGTGGCTGATGGACTCAGCGATAATACAACGAGGTATCCAAAAAGATGGATTTCCACAGTTATGTGAACAAGGAGATAACATTTGCCGGATCAAATGATATAATGATGTATGCTCAAGGAAAAACATACACAATTTAACATTAGTGGAAAAGGGTGCCCAAAGTAGGGCCTTAGGTAGCATGATCAAATGTTAGAATGGTGATTCAGTGATCAATAGTCTAAGAATGAACGTTCGACCATTAACTTCAAAGCAATAGCGTTGCTAGAAGGGCATAATCCAAACAACACCGTTCACTTGTTGGTACCCCGGTTGGAATCAACACGAGGACCAAGAAAGAATGGTGATGGTGAGAAGTATCACGATACCAAGAATTCTTAAGAGGTGGTGAAATTCTCACAACATTCTTGACATAAAAGATGGTAATACTCCAAGGTAAAGGAGAACAAATGCTGGATAGCAAGGATCTCAAGGTATCACACAAAACACGAACAAGTTTGTGTTGAACGGAAGGCAATCGAGTGGTCGATGATAACACAAATCATCGAGGGCAAGGATGGTATTTCTCATCAGGAATTCAATTGATATCCTTGAGGAGCTCGAAATGTTGATGATGATCATGACAATTTCTGTCGAGAGGTTTCATGGAGATGTAATCGGTCGGCGATGACATCAAGTCAAAGGAATGATGAAGCGAAATGATCTTGAGACCATGAGTAGGACACCAACTCGAATTCAGGCTTGTCGTTCAAGGTGGAACGATAAGACAAGGAAGATCGAGGTAAGCTTAGCTCATCACCGAAAGTGGTGCTCCGAGAATAAGGACCAGGTAGCGCAGTTAAAATCATCACGACAATGATAAAGCCAAACAGGCTAGGAATGGCGTGATCGGGTACAAACTCGTACTTAAAGAAGATTACTAAGAGTTGTTGAACCGTAGTGTGGACTCGGTTCAGTTATCGGTGTCTTTGAGTGTTTAATAACTTAGAGCCCATGAAAAATTGGAATCAATGAGAATGTAGCACTTGATGAAGAACTCATAAGAAGTTACGCAGTTCCGTGATAATCTTGAGATACCAGGGGGTAATACTCGACGACAAATCAAAGTAGAGGTTGGACTGGGGTATTACCCCGTAGAAGACAAGTGCTTAAACTTGCACGAGAAATGTTATTTAAAGGAGAACATGGTCGGAACCACGATTGAAAAAGGCCAGATCCCAGATATCAGAACTTATACCCAGGAATAATCAAGTTAAGAGAAGCTTTAATGATAAGATCCACATCGTGTCCATGGGCATGAACACAAAGTTCAAGGTCGACTCCCACTTGTTCAATGTATAACCTTCCATTCACTTTTCGCTTTGTTAAAGGCATTATGCTAAAAGTTTTATCTGGTGAAATACCAGATGAGTATGACTCGTGAAAACTTCCGAGTTCACACATATAAAGAAGGCAAGGTTTAACCCGTCAGGGTATCGTGGAAACATATACCACAAGCTTCAATAGTAAATACGACCAGTTCGAAAGCAGAGCATGGTTGGCCAAGCAGATGATACAATTTACCAAGGGCATTATGTATCGGGTAAAGAACTCACAAGAATTTTGGTTGTGAAGGACATTGTCGGATAATAACCAAGCAAATGGTCTCGCGGACCACAAGGAACCTGATGTGAGTATCGATACTCAATCAGAAGGGAAAAGGAATGCAAGATATCCAATTATAGAAACCATTGACTAATTAATTCAAATCTCAAATGCAAAGGAATTGTGATTCCTAAATCAAGGGATCAGAAGGAAACGCTCTGATTAAGGATGGATAAGTTCAATATACTTAGGGGCAAAATCGACAACAATTTGATTGGTCGAGATCCAGCTCATGTTTAAAATGACGTCTAAGCCGAAAGGATGAATTCTAGGATCCGATTGAGGATTGCGAGCATTCGCAATATTTTGATTCAATGGATTCAAAATGATAGAGACAAAGGCTGCCAATAAGATTACTATACTTATGGGCTTAACCATAATGCAAGCAAGCAAGAATTCCAAGAGCAATAAGCTGCTAAGGATTTTCGAAAGATCGAATATTATTTCGAAGACCTTAGTGAAACACATAAACAACGGGGAAAGAACGGATATCTAGTAAGTGTGAGGAATTATCCGTAGGGGGTATTCATGTGGCAAGAACTGCAAGGCAGTGGGCATAAAGTATACTCGAAACATTATAGAGAATTTCGGGTTATCTTGTAATAACAAGATCAACTGGGAATAAAAGTAAGAACGACAGGTGTAAGTATTTAACCATAGGGATATTTCGGTGGAAGGGAATTGCAAAAGCAACGGGCACAAGGTCTCGAGAGAATATCGGAGAGTATCTTCGAAATCTTCTAGTGCAGCCGGCGATCATCTGGACTGAAGGGGCTCTCCGGGAGAAAGTATTTTCGAGGACCTAAAGTTAGATTTTGCAAAATTCATTTAACCCGAATAGAAGAGAGTTCAGAGTCCCAAAGTAAGGATCGAGGAGTAAAAAATCCTAATACCACCCAGATGGCGACGTGGGCCCGTAAGCCGCACAGCCATGTTAGTAAAAGTTTTTCAATGACTAGACTCGACTTCGGCCAAGGAGTTGGAAAGGGGGATTCCTACAGGCAGTCGGCTCTGATACCAACTTGTGACGCCCCCGATTTGACCGTACACTAATCATACACGCAAACGTGTACGATCAAGATCAGGGACTCACGGGAAGATATCACAACACAACTCTACAAATAAAATAAGTCATACAAGCATCATATTACTAGCCAGGGGCCTCGAGGGCTCGAATACAAGAGCTCGATCATAGACGAGTCAGCGGAAGCAACAATATCTGAGTACAAAAATACGTTAAACAAGTTTGCCTTAAGAAGGCTAGCACAAACTGGGACACGGATCAA
The DNA here is from genome assembly GCF_056163025.1 of Triticum urartu. NCBI lineage: Eukaryota > Viridiplantae > Streptophyta > Magnoliopsida > Poales > Poaceae > Triticum > Triticum urartu. The sequence continues at coordinate 448,901,131 of NC_141876.1, forward strand.
AAGAGGCGCAGGCCTCCTGCCTGGGATCCTCCTAACTACTCCTGGTCGTCGACAGCGGGCATCACGTAGTAGTAGGCACCTCCGGTGTAGTAGGAGTCGTCGTCGACGGTGGCGTCTGGATCCTGGGCTCCATCATTTGGTTGCGACAACCAGGTAGAAGAAAAAAAGGGGGAAAAGAAGGAGAAAGCAACCGTGAGTACTCATCCAAAGTACTCGCAAGCAAGGAGCTACACTACATATGCATGGGTATATGTGTAAAGGGCCATATCGGTGGACTGAACTGCAGAATGCCAGAATAATGGGGAGATAGCTAATCCTGTCGAAGACTACGCTTCTGGCAGCCTCCGTCTTGCAGCATGTAGAAGAGAGTAGACTGAAGACCTCCAAGTAGCATCGCATAGCATAATCCTATCCGATGATTCTCCCCTCGTCGCCCTGTGAGAGAGCGATCACCGGTTGTATCTGGCACTTGGAAGGGTGTGTTTTATTAAGTATCCGGTTCTAGTTGTCATAAGGTCAAGGTACAACTCCAAGTCGTCCTGTTACCGAAGATCACGGCTATTCGAATAGATTAACTTCCCTGCAGGGGTGCACCACATAACCCAACACGCTCGATCCTATTTGGCCGGACACACTTTCCTGGGTCATGCCCGGCCTCGGAAGTTCAACACGTCGCAGCCCCACCTAGACCAACAGAGAGGTCAGCACGCCGGTCTAAACCTAAGCGCCCAGGGGTCTGGGCCCATCGCCCTTAGCACACCTACACGTTGCGTGGGCGGCCGGAAGCAGACCTAGCCTAGTAGGCGTTCCGGTCCAATCCAGCGCGCGCCGCTCCATTGCTGACGTCACGAAGGCTTCGGCTGATACCACGACGTCGAGTGCCCATAACTGTCCCCGCGTAGATGGTTAGTGCGTATAGGCCAGTAGCCAGACTCAGATCAAATACCAAGATCTCGTTAAACGTGTTAAGTATCTGCGAACGCCGACCAGGGCCAGGCCCACCTCTCTCCTAGGTGGTCTCAACCTGCCCTGTCGCTCCGCCTCAAAGTAACAGTCGGGGGCCGTCGGGAACCCAGGCCCACCTCTACCAGGATGGAGCCACCTGCCCCTTCAGCCCCCATGTTCGAACAGTATCACAGGTAAGGTAACTGCGTAGAGTATATTGTATGTGCCCGTGATCACCTCCCGAAGTGATCACGGCCCAGTAGTATAGCATGGCAGACGGACAAGAGTGTATGGCCACTGATGGAACACTAGCATCCTATACTAAGCAGTAGGATAGCAGGTAATGGTAACAACAGTAGTAGCAAGGACAGGGTATGCATCAGGATAGGAATAACGGAAAGCAGTAACATGCTACACTACTCTAATGCAAGCAGTATAGAGGAGAGTAGGCGGTATCTGGTGATCAAGGGGGGGGGGCTTGCCTGGTTGCTCTGGCAAGAGAGAGGGGTCGTCAACTCCGTAGTCGTACTGGGTAGCAGCGGCGTCGGTCTCGGTGTCTAGCGAGAGAAGAGGGGGAAGAAACAATAAATATAATGCAAACAAATGCAAGATGATGCATGACATGACAAAGCGTGGTGCTAGGTGTGCCCTAACGCGGTACGAGGTGGTACCGGTGAAAGGGGGGAACATCCAGAAAAGTATTCCCGGTGTTTCGCGTTCTCGGACAGATGAAACGGAGGGGGAAAGTTGCGTGTTCGCTATGCTAGGGATGCGTGGCGGATGAACGGGCTGCGTATTCAAATTCGTCTCGTCGTTCTGAGCAACTTTCATGTACAAAGTTTTTCCATCCGAGCTACGGTTTATTTTATATTAATTTTTACAGATTTTAAAATGATTTCCTAATTTCTGGATTTAATTTAATTCGAAATTATATTAGTATTTAAATGCTATGGGTACACAGGAAGTGTACCCAGGAGTGTGCACCTAGGCTGACAGGTGGGGACTGTTGACTAAGTCAACTGCCAAGTCAGCAGAGGCTGACGGGTGGGCTAGGGGATGCTGACTCAGCGGTCAATATGTCACTATTGACCAGTCAAACAGGCATGTGGTGGGCCACCTATCAGTGCCACATGTATTTAACAGGTATTTCTCTTAAAGTCTCTCTAATTAGCTGGCGGGGCCCACATGTCATACTCTAGTTTATTAATAGGTTTATTTTCAAAACAGTGTTAGTTTAGTGGGTGGGCCCCTGGCGTCAGTGAGTGATTAGGGGGAAATTACTGGCTAATGATAGCTACGTCACCAGATTAGCGCCGACAACGAGCTACAGAGCGACAACGGTGCTGGATCTCACCAGAAACGGCGCACAGGGGGTCGTTCATCGCGCGGGTGGGCTCCCTAGAACGGTCGCAGTGCGGCGCGTCCGGCGGTGGCGGTGGCGTGGCCGGAGATGGCCGGTAGCGACGGTGGCGAGGTCTGTGGCGACGGGGCTCGGGTGGCTGCGGCGATGGCAGAGCGGGCGTGGGGCGCGCAAGGGGAGGGGCGAGCGGCAGGCTGTGGGCGCTGGCTTGGCCGCAGCCGGAGGCGGAGTAGAGTGGGGGGGAAGCAGGGGCGCGACGACTGCGGTCGCCGGTGGCAGCGGCGAGGGAGGAGAAGCAGGGGGTAGCTCATAGGGCGGCGTATGGTTCATGGCAGTGGGCTCGACGGAGGTCGAGGACGACGTGCGGCGTGGCGGCGTGCAGTCGAAGACGACGGGGCAGTGGCGAGGACGGAGGAGCGCGGCGTCCGCGAGGTGGTGACTCCGGCGAGGGGGCTCCTGCGGCGGGGGCCCGGGTGGCGGGGTCGCGGCGAGGCGGCACCGGGCGGCGTCGGCGGTCCGGGCGACGTGCGAGGGAGAAGGAGGGGCGAGGCAGTCCAGCGCGCGGCGAGGTGGGGCGTCGTGGTGGCACCGGGGACGGGCTCCGGCGTCAGGGCGCGAGGCGGCGCGGTCGAGGCGCCATCTCCCCCGGTCCAGATCGGGGAGGGGCGAGGGAGACGCGAGGGGGTGGGACGAGTGGGGGAGAGTGGGGATCGGGTGGGGGTTAGGGTTCGGGGAGGTGGCCTTGTAGTCCAGAGAGGAGGGTAAGCTGGGCCGGCCAGTTGGCTAGCTGGGCCGGTTGGCCCAGGGTGGGGGGGGTTGTGTATTTTCTTTTTCTTTTGTTTATTTTTTTGTTCTTTATTTTAGTTTCTCTTAATTATACTTCTTACTTAATATTAAAATGAACCCTAAAATAGTAATACCACGAAACCCACTGCCCCAAAAGGTTTTACCGCAAAACAATTTTGTTTAGAATTTTAGTAATTATGAAAGCCTTTAAATATCGGTTTTTGCAACTGTTTTAATCACTTTAGAGTATTTAACAATTTTATATAAGTGTGGTTTCTCCACCAATGTTACCTATGCATTATTCGTCACCTCTAGAACATTTTAATTTTTAATGTTTGAAAACATTACCGTTTGACTTGATTTTTGAATTTTGAATTCGAACGGGATTGAATCATAGCGAGGTTTACAACCGTAAGAGTGGTGACGTGGCATCATTAGCAGAGGTTACTGTAGCATGATTACCCAGGCGTCACAGGTCAAGTCTTACATAGATAAAGCTACAAGGGCTGAGTACCAAATAAACTTAAGCAGTGGAAATCTTCGTCGATAAGTAGAACCCATGCCATCTGCCTTAACCCTACAGGCATTCTGACTGGGAAACGTTCTAGTTCGCATGTTCGTCTCCAAAGAACTCTTCATCGAACTCCTGTTCTTCCATGCCTGGCCAATTAAATAACCAGTGGCAAGCCAATGAGTACTTTGAATGTACTCGCAAGCAATCCATGATTGGAACAAGGCACAATAATGCAATGATATAGCACTAAGTAGGTAATTTGCAGAAAGCTAGTTTTGAGTGCAATGACATGATCTATCAACCTGTAAAGCATGCATCATGAGAGAACAGATATCCTTATGTACAAGTTACAGGTATCAACATAAGCGAAGTTGGACACCAATCCAACTTGATCATTGTGTCAAGCCATCTGACTTAACCCAAATAGTCTTATCAACACACACACATGGTTTGTAAAACTCTGGACGTAGTTTAAGCAGCACCGCCCAACTGTCCTTGACCGTGGACACGGCTATTCGAATAGTTTTACACTCTGCAGAGGTTGCACACTTTACCCACAAGATCCGGGGAACTTCCGCGTCATCCACGACCCGCGGTACCTCAAGTACCCGGGGTAAGCACCCGATCACCATCTTTCCCTAGACGACACTAACATAGAGTCCACTCGATTGGTAGTAACCCCCGTGCCCAACATTTCACATCTTAAAATTGTGGAGCCTTGCTCCCATATTCATCACATACCACAAGCACGGGGTACCAACGGTGTGTCCGATGCCCTGTGAAAACAGTCATGGCCGACCTACCTGGCACGACCCCGTCCCGAGAGAGTTGTTGTTGCGCTCGGATGCCACTATTGGGGAACGTAGTAATTTCAAAAAATTTCCGACACACACGCAAGATCATGGTGATGCATAGCAACGAGAGGGGAGAGTGTTGTCTACGTACCCTCGTAGACCGAAAGCGGAAGCGTTAGCACAACGCGGTTGATGTAGTCGTACATCTTCACGATCCGACCGATCAAGTACCGAACGCACGACACCTCCGAGTTCTGCACACGTTCAACTTGATGACATCCCTCAAAATCCGATCCAGCCGAGTGTTGAGGGAGAGTTTCGTCAGCACGAAGGCGTGGTGACGATGATGATGTTCTACCGACGCAGGGCTTCGCCTAAGCACCGCTACGATATGATCGAGGTGGATTATGGTGGAGGGGGGCACCGCACACTGCTAAGAGATCAAGGAATCAATTGTTGTGTCTTTGGGGTGCCCCCTGCCCCCGTATATAAAGGAGTGGAGGAGGCTGAGGGCCGGCCCTCTCTATGGCACGCCCTAGGGGAGTCCTACTCCCACCGGGAGTAGGATTCCCCCTTTCCTAGTAGAACTAGGAGCCCTTTCAAGTAGTAGGAGTAGGAGGGAAGGAAAGGGAAGCGAAAAGGAGAAGGAAGGAAGGGGGCGCCCCCCTCCCAAGTCCAATTCGGACCAGCCCATGGGGAGGGGTGTGGCCACCCTTTGAGGCCTTTCTCTCCTTTCCCGTATGGCCCATTAAGGCTCAATACGAATTCCCGTAACTCCCCGGTACTCCCGAAAATACCCGAATCACTCGGAACCTTTCCGATGTCCGAATATAGTCGTCCAATATATCGATCTTTACGTCTCGATCATTTCGAGACTCCTCGTCATGTCCCTGATCTCATCCGGGACTCCGAACTCCTTCGGTACATCAAAACACATAAACTCATAATATAACCGTCATCGAACTTTTAGCGTGCGGACCCTACGGGTTCAAGAACTATGTAGACATGACCGAGACACGTCTCCGGTCAATAACCAATAGCAGAACCCAGATGCTCATATTGGCTTCTACATATTCTACGAAGATCTTTATCGGTCAAACCGCATAACAACATACGTTGTTCCCTTTGTCATCGGTATGTTACTTGCCCGAGATTCGATCGTCGGTATCTCAATACCTAGTTCAATCTCGTTACTGGCAAGTCTCTTTACTCGTTCCGTAACACATCATCCCGCAACTAACTCATTAGTTGCAATGCTTGCAAGGCTTACAGTGATGTGCATTACCGAGTGGGCCTAGAGATACCTCTCCGACAATCGGAGTGACAAATCCTAATCTCGAAATATGCCAACCCAACAAGTACCTTCGGAGACACCTGTAGAGCACCTTTATAATCACCCAGTTACGTTGTGACGTTTGGTAGCACACAAAGTGTTCCTCCGGTAAACAGGAGTTGCATAATCTCATAGTCATAGGAACATGTATAAGTCATGAAGAAAGCAATAGCAACAAACTAAATGATCAAGTGCTAAGCTAACGGAATGGGTCAAGTCAATCACATCATTATCCTAATGATGTGATCCCATTAATCAAATGACAACTCATATCTATGGTTAGGAAACATAACCATCTTTGATCAACGAGCTAGTCAACTAGAGGCATACTAGTGACACTATGTTTGTCTATGTATTCACACATGTATTATGTTTTCGGTTAATACAATTCTAGCATGAATAATAAACATTTATCATGAAATAAGGAAATAAATAATAACTTTATTATTGCCTCTAGGGCATATTTCCTTCAGTCACCCACTTGCACGAGAGTCAATAATCTAGTTCACATCGCCATGTGATTTAACATCAATAGTTCACATCACCATGTGATTAACACCCATAGTTCACATCTTCATGTGACCAACACCCAAAGGGTTTACTAGAGTCAATAATCTAGTTCACATCGCTATGTGATTAATACCCAAAGAGTACTAAGGTGTGATCATGTTTTGCTTGTGAGGGAAGTTTAGTCAACGGGTCTGCCACATTCAGATCCGTATGTATTTTGCAAATTTCTATGTCAACAATGCTCTGCACGGAGCTACTCTAGCTAATTACTCCCACTTTCAATATGTATCCAGATTGAGACTTTGAGTCATCTAGATCAGTGCCAAAACTTGCATCGACGTAACCCTTTACGACGAACCTTTTGTCACCTCCATAATCGAGAAACATATCCTTATTCCACTAAGGATAATTTTGAACAATGTCCAGTGATCTACTCCTAGATCACTATTGTACTCCCTTGCCAAACTCAGGGCAGGGTATACAATAGGTCCGGTACACAACATGTCATACTTTATAGAACCTATGGCTGAGGCATAGGGAATGACCTTCATTCTCTCTCTATCTTCTGCCCTGGTCGGGTTTTGAGTCTTACTCAACTTCACACCTTGTAACACAGGCACAAAATCCTTCTTTGACTATTCCATTTTGAACTACTTCAAAATCTTGTCAAGGTATGTACTCATAGAAAAACTTATCAAGCGTCTTGATCTATCTCTATAGATCTTGATGCTCAATATGTAAGTAGCTTCACTGAGGTCTTTCTTTGAAAAAAACTCCTTTCAAACATTCCTTTATGCTTTGCAGAATAATTCTACATTATCTCCGATCAACAATATGTCATTCACATATACTTATCAGAAATGTTGTAGTGCTCCCACTCACTTTTCTTGTAAATACAGGCTTCACCACAAGTCTGTATAAAACTATATGCTTTGATCAACTTATCAAAGCATATATTCCAACTCCGGGATGCTTGCACCAGTCCATAGATGGATCGCTGGAGCTTGAATATTTTGTTAGTACCTTTAGGATTGACAAAACCTTCTGCTTGCATCATATACAACTCTTCTTTAATAAATCCATTAAGGAATGCAGTTTTGTTTATCCATTTGCCAGATTTCATAAAATGCGGCAATTGCTAACATGATTCGGACAGACTTAAGCATAGATACGATGAGAAACTCTCATCGTAGTCAACACCTTGAACTTGTCGAAAACCTTTTTGCGACAATTCTAGCTTTGTAGATAGTAACACTACTATCAGCGTCTGTGTTCCTCTTGAAGATCCATTTAATCTCAATAGCTCGCCGATCAATGGGCAAGTCAATCAAAGTCCATACTTTGTTCTCATACATGGATCTCATCTCAGATTTCATGGCCTCAAGCCATTTCGCGGAATCTGGGTTCATCATCGCTTCCTCATAGTTCGTAGGCTCGTCATGGTCAAGTAACATGACCTCCAGAATAGGATTACCATACCACTCTAGTGCGGATCTCACTCTGGTTTACCTACGAGGTTCGATAGTAACTTGATCTGAAGTTACATGATCATCATCATTAGCTTCCTCACTAATTGGTGTAGTAGTCACAGGAACAGATTTCTGTGATGAACTACTTTCCAATAAGGGAGCAGGTATAGTTACCTCATCAAGTTCTACTTTCCTCCCACTCACTTGTTTTGAGAGAAACTCCTTCTCTAGAAAGGATCCATTCTCAGCAATGAATATCTTGCCTTCGGATCTGTGATAGAAGGTGTACCCAACATTTTATTTTGGGTATCCTATGAAGACGCACTTCTCCGATTTTGGTTTGAGCTTATCAGGTTGAAAATTTTTCACATAAGCATTGCAACCTCAAACTTTAAGAAACGACAGCTTAGGTTTCTTGCCAAACCATGGTTCATACGGTGTCGTCTTGATGGATTTAGATGGTGCCCTATTTAATGTGAATGTAGCTGTCCCTAATGCATAACCCCAAAACGATAGCGGTAAATCAGTAAGAGACGTCATAGATCGCACAATATCTAATAAAGTACGGTTACGACGTTCAGACACACCATTACACCGTGGTGTTCCAGGTGGCATGAGTAGTGAAACTATTTCACATTGTTTTAACTGAAGGCCAAACTCGTAACTCAAATATTTTACTTCTGCGATCATATCGTAGAAACTTTTATTTCTGTTATGATGATTCTCCACTTCACTCTGAAATTCTTTGAACTTTTCAAATGTTTCAGACTTGTGTTTCATTAAGTAGATATACTCATATCTGCTCAAATCATTTGTGAAGATCATAAAATAATGATACTTGCCGCGAGCCTCAATATTCATCGGACCACATACATTAGTATGTACGATTTCCAACAAATGTTTTGCTTGCTCCATTGTTCTGGAGAACGGAGTCTTAGTCATCTCGCCCATGAGGCATGGTTCGCAAGCATCAACTGATTCATAATCAAGTGATTCCAATAGCCCATCAACATGGATTTTCTTCATGCGCTTTACACTAATATGACCTAAACGGCATTGCCACAAATAAGTTGCATTATCATTATTAACTTTGCATCTTTTGGCTTCAATATTATGAAAATGTGTATCACCACGACCGAGATCCAACAAACCATTTTCATTGGGTGTATGACCATAGAAGGTTTTATTCATGTAAACAGAACAACAATTATTATCTAACTTACATGAATAACCGTATTGCAATAAACATGATCCAATCATATTCATGCTCAACGCAAACACTAAATAACATTTATTTTAGGTTTAACACTAATCCCGAAAGTATACGGAGTGTGCGATGATGATCATATCAATCCTGGAACCATTTCTAATACACATCGTCACTTCACCTTAACTAGTCTCTGTTCATTCTGAAACTCCCGTTTCGAGTTACTATTCTTAGCAACTGAACTAGTATGAAATACTGAGGGGTTGCTATAAACTATAGTAAAGTACACATCAATAACTTGTATATCAAATATACCTATGTTCACTTTGCCATCCTTCTTATCCGCCAATTACTTGGGGTAGTTCCGCTTCCAGTGACCAGTCCCTTTGCAGTAGAAGCACTCAGTTTCAGGCTTAGGTCCAGACTTGGGTTTTTCACTTGCGCAGCAACTTGCTTGCCGTTCTTCTTGAAGTTCCCCTTTCTTCCCTTTGTCCCTTTACGTGAAACTAGTAGTTTTGTTTACCATCAACACTTGATGCTTTTCTTGATTTCTACCTTCGTCGATTTCAGCATCACGAAGAGCTTGGGAATCGTTTCCGTTATCCCTTGCATATTATAGTTCATCACGAAGTTCTACTAACTTGGTGATGGTGACTAGAGAATTCTGTCAATCACTATTTTATCTGGAAGATTAACTCCCACTTGATTCAAGCGATTGTAGTACCCAGACAATCTGAGCACATGCTCACTACTTGAGCTATTCTCCTCCAACTTTTAGCTATAGAACTTGTTGGAGACTTCATATCTCTCAACTCGGGTATTTGCTTGAAATATTAACTTCAACTCCTAGAACATCTCATATGTTCCATGACGTTCAAAACATCTTTGAAGTCCCGATTCTAAGCCGTTAAGCATGGTGCACTAAACTATCAAGTAGTCATCATATTGAGCTAGCAAAGCGTTCAGAACGTCTGCATCTGCTCCTGCAATAGGTCTGTCACCTAGCGGTGCATCAAGGACATAATTCTTCTGTGCAGCAATGAGGATAATCCTCAGATCACAGATCCAATCCGCATCATTGCTACTAACATTTTTCAACTTAGATTTCTCTAGGAACATATAAGAATTAAACGGGGAGCAACATAGCGAGCTATTGATCTACAACATAGATATGCTAATACTACTAGGACTAAGTTCATGATAAATTAAAGTTCAATTAATCATATTACTTAAGAACTCCCACTTAGATAGACATCCCTCTAATCATCTAAGTGATCACGTGATCCAAATCAACTAAACCATAACCGATCATCACGTGAAATGGAGTAGCTTTCAATGGTGAACATCATTATGTTGATCATATCTACTATATGATTCACGCTCGACCTTTCGGTCTCAGTGTTCCGAGGCCATATCTGCATATGCTAGGCTCGTCAAGTTTAACCTAAGTATTCTGCGTGTGCAAAACTGGCTTGCACCCGTTGTAGATGGACGTAGAGCTTATCACACCCGATCATCACGTGGTGTCTGGGCACGACGAACTTTGGCAATGGTGCATACTCAGGGAGAACACTTTTATCTTGAAATTTAGTGAGAGATCATCTTATAATGCTACCGCCGAACTAAGCAAAATAAGATGTATAAAAGATAAACATCACAAGCAATCAAAATATGTGACATGATATGGCCATCATCATCTTGTGCCTTTGATCTCCATCTCCAAAGCATCGTCATGATTTCCATCGTCACCGGCATGACACCATGATCTCCATCATCTTGATCTATATCAATGTGTCATCACATGGTCGTCTCGCCAACTATTGCTCTTGCAACTATTGCTATCGCATAGCGATAAAGTAAAGCAATTATTTCGCTCTTGCATCTTATGCAATAAAGGAACAACCATAAGGCTTCTGCCAGTTGCCGATAACTTCAACAAAATATGATCATCTTATACAACAACTTATATCTCATCACGTCTTGACCATATCACATCACAACATGCCCTGCAAAAACAAGTTAGACGTCCTCTACTTTGTTGTTGCAAGTTTTACGTGGCTGCTATGGGCTGAGCAAGAACCGTTCTTACCTACGCATCAAAACCACAACGATAGTTTGTCAAGTTAGCGTTGTTTTAACCTTCTCAAGGACTGGGCGTAGCCACACTCGATTCAACTAAAGTTGGGGAAACTGACACGCGCTAGTCACCTGTGTGCATAGCACAGCAGTAAAACCAGTCTCGCGTAAGCGTACGCGTAATGTTGGTCCGGGCCGCTTCATCCAACAATACCGTCGAACCAAAGTGTGACATGCTGGTAAGTAGTATGACTTATATCGCCCACAAGTCACTTGTGTTCTACTCGTGCATATTACATCAACGCATAAAACCTGGCTCGGATGCCACTGTTGGGGAACATAGTAATTTTAAAAAAATTCCGACACACACGCATGATCATGGTGATGCATAGCAACGAGGGGGGAGAGTGTTGTCTACGTACCCTCGTAGACCGAAAGCGGAAGCGTTAGCACAACGGGGTTGATGTAGTCGCACGTCTTCACGATCCAACCGATCAAGTACCGAACGCACGACACCTCCGAGTTCTGCACACGTTCAACTCGATGACGTTCCTCGAACTCCGATCCAGCCGAGTGTTGAGGGATAGTTTCGTTAGCACGACGGCGTGGTGACGATGATGATGTTCTACCGACGCAGGGCTTCGCCTAAGCACCGCTATGATATGATCGAGGTGGATTATGGTGGAGGGGGCACCACACACGGCTAAGAGATCAAGGGATCAATTGTTGTGTCTTTGGGGTGCCCCCTGCCCCCGTATATAAAGGAGTGGAGAAGAAGGAGGGCCGGCCCTCTCTATGGCGCGCCCTAGGGGAGTCCTACTCCCACCGGGAGTAGGATTCCCCCTTTCCTAGTAGAACTAGGAGCCCTTCCAAGTAGTAGGAGTAGGAGGGAAGGAAAGGGAAGGGAAAAGGAGAAGGAAGGAAGGCCCCCCCTCCCTAGTCCAATTCGGACCAGCCCATGGGGAGGGGTGCGGCCACCCTTTGAGGCCTTTCTCTCCTTTCCCGTATGGCCCATTAAGGCCCAATACGAATTCCTGTAACTCCCCGGTACTCCCGAAAATACCCGAATCACTCGGAACCTTTCTGATGTCCGAATATAGTCGTCCAATATATCGATCTTTATGTCTCGACCATTTCGAGACTCCTCGTCATGTCCCCGATCTCATCCGGGACTCTGAACTCCTTCGGTACATCAAAACACATAAACTCATAATATAACCGTCATCGAACTTTGAGCGTGCGGAACCTACGGGTTCGAGAACTATGTAGACATGACCGAGACACGTCTCCGGTCAATAACCAATAGCGGAACCTGGATGCTCATATTGGCTCCTACATATTTTACGAAGATCTTTATCGGTCAAACCGCATAACAACATACATTGTTCCCTTTGTCATCGGTATGTTACTTGTCCGAGATTCGATCGTCGGTATCTCAATACCTAGTTCAATCTCGTTACCGGCAAGTCTCTTTACTCGTTCCGTAACACATCATCCCGCAACTAACTCATTAGTTGCAATGCTTGCAAGGCTTATAGTGATGTGCATTACCGAGTGGGCCCAGAGATACCTCTCCGACAATCGGAGTGACAAATCCTAATATCAAAATACGCCAACCCAACAAGTACCTTCAGAGACACATGTAGAGCACCTTTATAATCACCCAGTTACATTGTGACGTTTGGTAGCACACAAAGTGTTCCTCCGGTAAACGGGAGTTGCATAATCTCATAGTCATAGGAACATGTATAAGTCATGAAGAAAGCAATAACAACAAACTAAACGATCAAGTGCTAAGCTAACGGAATGGGTCAAGTCAATCACATCATTCTCCTAATGATGTGGTCCCATTAATCAAATGACAACTCATGTCTATGGTTAGGAAACATAACCATCTTTGATCAACGTGCTAGTCAAGTAGAGGCATACTAGTGACACTATGTTTGTGTATGTATTCACACATGTGTTATGTTTCCGGTTAATACAATTCTAGCATGAATAATAAACATTTATCATGAAATAAGGAAATAAGTAATAACTTTATTATTGCCTCTAGGGCATATTTCCTTCAGTTCTATATGTTGAGGCATATCTCTCTCGAGGTAGTTTTGGTGATTGATGACAACATGTTTGCGGACTAATCATGTGCGTTGAGTAGTTCACAGATTCATCCTTGGCACGAGACGTTTTCTTCCCTTCGGAGTGTCATTCAAGACGGTGTAGCTCTTTCGTTTCTCTTTCGGTGGACTAGTTGCGTAGAGGGCACTGTACTATCAAGAGGGGGTCCGCTGGGGTATTGCTTGGGTGGAATCAACACGTACACATCAGCTTCTCACCCTCAGAGCTCTTCCACTTCATTGGATAGATCTCTTCTCTTTCTGTGTTCTGTCTGGGTTCCAGCGGTAGTACCGCGCAACCCAGCGGTAGTACCGTTGAGGAGTCACAAGCGGCAGTATCGCTCCACAGCGGTAGTACCGCCGAAGGGTCACAAGCGGCAGTACCGCTCCGTAGCGGTAGTACCGCCGGTGACCCCGCAGCCGTACTACCGCTGGGCTGTCTGGCTCCTACCGCCTCGACTCGAGGGCTCTTTTTCTCGTGTCGGGTTTTGCACTAGTTGCGGCAGTAGAGGCGGTATTATCGTTTCGGAGCGGTAGTACCGCCCTTACCACCGCGGTAGTACTGCGCTGGGTCCAGATCCCTGCGGCTCTTCTCCGCGCAGCAGTACCGCTAGCTGGAGCGGCAGTACCGCTGGCTCAGCGGTAGTACCGCCCTATGCAGGGCTGGTTGGTGGGGCAACGGTTGGATTGTTGCCCCCACTATAAAAGGGGGTCCCCTTCTTCCCATTTGACTCACCTCTTCCCCCTCAAGCTCCATTAATGCTCCAAGCTCCATTTTCGCTCGATCTATCCCTCTAGCCAATCAAACTTGTTGATTTGCTCGGGAGTGGTTGAGAAGGCCCCGATCTACACTTCCACCAAGGGATTTTCGATTCCCCCACTCATCCCTAGCGGATCTTGTTACTCTTGGGTGTTTGAGCACCCTAGACGGTTGAGGTCACCACGGAGCCATAGTCCATTGTGGTGAAGCTTCGTGGTATTGTTGGGAGCCTCCGATTAAGTTGTGGAGATTGCCCCAACCTTGTTTGTAAAGGTTTGGTTGCCGCCTTCAAGGGCACCAATAGTGGAATCACGGCATCTCGCATTGTGTGAGGGCGTGAGGAGAATACGGTGGCCCTAGTGGCTTCTTGGGGAGCATTGTGCCTCCACACCGCTCTAACGGAGACGTACTTCCCCTCAAAAGGAAGGAACTTCGGTAACACATCCTCGTCTTCACCGGATCCACTCTTGGTTATCTCTTACCTTTACTTGTGCAAGCTCTTTAGTGTTACTTCTCTTGCTTGCTTGTATCCTTGTTGTTATTGCATCATATAGGTTCCTCACCTAGTTGCACATCTAGAGAACCTACTTTGATGCAAAGTTTAATTTGGTAAAGAAAATTTAAAAATTGGTAGTTGCCTATTCACCCCCCCTCTAGTCAACCATATCGATCCTTTTCAATTGGTATCAGAGCCTCGTCTCTTTATTAAGGACTTTACCGTCCAAAGAGTATGGTTGATACCGTAGACGGTGTGGAGGAACACTCCAGTGTGAATCCGACCTCGTCTATGGGCGATGGGGGAACCTCGGTCTCTCGTGAGGAGTTCAATGTTGCCTTGGAGACATTGAAAACCTCCATGACGACCGAGGTTGAAAGCATGTTTACTAAATTTCTTGAGGGGCTTAAACTATCCACCGCATTGTTCAAAGTGGGTGACCCCACCGACAAGGTGATGGATGCTATCCCCGACAAGGGGGAAGCTAGTAGTGAAAAGGCTCCTTCTTCTAGTGGTAAAAATGACACCGACATCTTTGCTCAGGTGGAACCACCACTTGTTTATGGTGGACCGGTTCCTTCTACTCATTTGAATCATGCCGGTCCTCCCCCTAAGATTGTGAAAATGAGGACTTTGATTCTTGGATTTACCGTTTTAAACGTCATTTAAATCATGTGAACACTAACCTTTGGAGAATCATTGAAGAAGGTTTCTATCCGCATGATCCAAGCAACTTCACTCCTTGAGAAGCCGCGGATAATCAATTCAATGAGAATGCTGTCTTCATCATTCAAGATGCAATCCCACCCGAAGACCTACCTCATCTTCGGCCCTTCGCCTTGGCCAAAGATGCATGGATTTGTGTTGTCTCCCTCTACCGAAGAAGCGCAAGCATTCAACGCTCCAACTATGAAGTGGTGCAAGATGAGGCCGATGAGTTTGCAATGAAAGAAGATGAAGAACCTCGTGAGCTTTATCGGAGGGTAACCAAACTCGCGGTCTCACTCCGAGATCACAGGAGCAAGGACACGGATGAAAATTGGATCAAGCGCAAATTCCTCAAGGCAATGATGCCCTACCACAAGGCCATGTCCTCCGTCATTCGTCAAAGACCGGACTTCCACACTTTGACCTCAAGCGAAGTGTTGGATGAGTTTGTGGCCATGAACATTTTGGACAAGACCACCGACAATGCGGTGCTTCATTCTCAAAGGGCAAAGAAGCCCAACCTTGCATTGAAGGCCAAGCTCTCCGTTGAAGAAGAAGAAGAGGAAGAAGAGGAGAGCAACCCCGAGGATACGAAGTATGCATATCATGAACACATGGCACTCGCTTCAAGGCAATTTTGGAGCAAGAAAAACTCGAGGCCAAACTTTAACAAGAACAACTCAAGTGGCACGAAGAGCAAGCAACGTGTAAGAACTTGCTACAATTGTGGCAACGTGAGTCATTTTGTTGTGGAGTGCCCGTATGAGAAGAGGGGAGACAATGGTGGCAAGCTCATCCGAAAGGACAAGGCCAAGTCGTTCCCCAACAAGAGTAACTTCACCAAGAAGACTCCTCCCAAGGCATTGGTGGTACAAGAAGAGTACAATGAGGATGACGACGATGATGAAGGTGATGAGTCGGTTGCCATGGCCTCCGTTGCCATTGCAACGACTCCACGGGTGTCCCTCTTCGACTCACCCAATGAGAGCATCACTGCCAAATGCCTCATGGCTAAAGCCACCAACAAGGTAACCCCCAACATCAAAACTACCATCATTAATCATCCTTCTACGATGGATAGCATTAATGAACTTGAGGGAGCGAATGTGGGGACAAATGAGTTTGAGGCCTTTATGGGCAAACTTAAGAGAAAATCCAAGAAGCACTTTGTTGCTCTCTTGGAACAACTTGGTGAAGCCAACGACATGATCGAGGCTCACGAAGACACCATCACTAAGATGGAAGAGCATAGTCATGACTATGCCGATGAGATTTCGGATCTTTCCAATGCTCTTGAGGAAGAGCATGGTCTTTATTTGGCTCTTGAGGAGTCACACAATGTTGATCATGCTAAGTTAAAGAAATATTATGATCATGTCCTCATTGTTTCTCATGTGCTAAACTCCGAGAAGGCCGAACTTGAGGTTGATCTTGCTAGACTCAAAGAGGAGTTTGATCTACTTGACAAGGTTCACAAGGTCTTGAAGGGTGCTCATGCTAGCCTCAAAGAGTCTCATGATCAACTTCAAGTAAAGCTAACCAAGGAAAAAGCCACTTTTCCTCGTATGATGCTAATTGATAATGCAAATGCTACTAACCCGTGTTGTGAGCATGTGCATCTCGTTGAGGAGAACGCTAAGCTAAAGGGGCAACTTGAGAGAGGTCTTGCGACTTGCATACAAGGCAAGAAGAACCTCAACGACCTCTTGATGAACCAAAAGGGAGTTGTGGCGAAGGAAGGGATTGAGTACGTGCCCGACTCCAAGAACAAGAAGAAGAATGACAAGACCAAACGACCTCCTCCTCTCATGCAAACCTTTCTGAAGGAGGGAGAGAGTGCCTCCGAGGAGAAGAAGAAGAAGAATAATGAGAAGGGTGGCATTGTCAAAAAGGGCAATGCCACTCCTCGCATCAAAGCCGGCGACTTCAATCCTTCATATGTGTTATGCCGTGCTAGTGATGGGCATGTCTATGCCAAATTTGTTGGTTCTCCTCATGAATACATTGAATGGTCTATTTGGCTTCCAAAGACCCTTGTTACTAACATCAAAGGACCCATTACAAAATGGGTACCTAAAACCAAGAATTAATCTCTTGTAGGTGTTTGCTTCCGGTGGGGGATCATGGTTGCTCGATAGCGGAGCTACAAATCATATGACCAGAATCAAGGACTTGGTGGTGGATGTGCACAAGATTCCATCTATGCCCACCAATGTCGAGTGGGGTGACGCCTTATCCTCTAAGGTATTGGGACTTGGCAAGGTGGTCATCTCTCATGATCTCACGATCGAGAAGGTAATGCTTGTTGAGTCCCTTGCATACAATTTACTTTCCGTTCGTCAACTTGCAATCATGGGCTTTGCCACTTTCTTTGATATCGATACCGTGGCCCTCTTGTGGAGCAAGACTCTTAAAGTAGCCTTTGTTGGGCATGTCGAGTACGGTCTATATGTGATTAACTTTTTAGAGCGACCCACTAAGAAAGCGACATGCCTAATGGCTAAAGTTGATGTGGGATGGCTTTGGCATCGCCGTCTAGCCCATGTCAATATGAGATCTTTGCAATGTCTTCTCAAGGGGGACCATGTCCGTGGACTAACGAATGTTAGTTTTGCTAAACATCGTGCTTGCAGTTCTTGTATCGAAGGAAAGCTACAGGAGAAGGCTCACCCTCCCACGACTATCATTTACTCAAAGAGGCCTTTGGAGCTTCTTCACATGGATCTCTTTGGGCCTCCATCCTTCGACAGTCTTGGAGGTAGGAAGTATTGCTTGGTGATTGTGGATGACTACTCAAGATACACGTGGGTGTATTTCTTCAAGAGGAAGGGCGAGACCCAACAAACCGTCATTGACTTTGCAAATGAAGCACAACATCAACACAATGCAAAGATCTTGACAATAAGAAGTGACAACGGCACCGAGTTCAAGAACTACACCTTGGATGAGTTTCTTAGTGATGAGGGGATCAAGCATCAATATTCCGCACCTTACACCCCTCAACAAAACGGTGTTGCGGAGAGGAAGAACCGGACGTTGATGGATGCGACAAGGACCATGATGGCGGAGTTCAAGTCTCCGTACAACTTTTGGGCCAAAGACATCAACACCGCGTGTCATGCATCCAATCAGCTCTACCTCCGCAAGGGCTTGAACAAGACTCCATATGAGATACTCACCGGTAACAAGCCCAACCTCAAGTACTTTCGGGTGTTCGGGTGTAAGTGTTTCATTCTCAAGAAAGGTGTTCGGTTGTCTAAATTTGAGGCTAGAGCTTATGAGGGCATATTTGTTGGTTATGCTACAAACTCTCATGCTTACCGTGTCCTCAATAAATCCACGGGACTTATTGAGGAGACATGTAACGTGGAGTTTGATGAGAATAATGGCTCCCAAGTGGAGCAAAGTGGCACTTGTGATGTAGGTGATGAAATTCCTCCTCAAGCCATAAGAAGAATGGGTGTTGGTTTTATCCTACCCATTGAGGAACCCCTTGTGGCCGAAGGAGAAGGACAATGCTCCACTCAAGTGGAGCCATCACCAACCCAAGGCCCACACGCTTCCGAAGAACAACATGAAGGCCCTCGTCCTCAAGAACATTGTAACGCCCCGAGACCGATGTGCCAGGTGTCGTCCAGTTATTCGCTGTTGTTGCCTTGTCATTGCTTGCATGTCATGCATTGCATATCATGTCATCATGTGCATTTCATTTGCATACATGTTCGTCTCATGCATCCGAGCATTTTCCCCGTTGTCCGTTTTGCATTCCGGCGCTCCGTTCTCCTCCAGTGGTCATTTCTACCTTCTTCTCATGTGTGGGGGTTAAACATTTCCGGATTGGACTGAGACTTGCCAAGCGGCCTTGGGTTACTACCGGTAGACCGCCTGTCAAGTTTTGTACCATTTGGACTTCGTTTGATGCTCCAACGGTTAACCAAGGGACGAAAAGGCCTCGTGTGTGTTGCAGCCCAACACCCTTCCAAAGTGGCCCAAAACCCACCTAAGGCATCTCCATCATCTCGGTCGTTCGATCACGATCGCGTGGCCGAAAACCGCACCTCATTTGGACTCTCCTAGCTCCCTCTACCTATAAATAGGTGCTCCCCTCCCGAATTTCGCGGATGAAACCCTAAAATCCTTCCCCTAACGCCACCGGACGCGTCCACCCCGCATGCCGAACATGTCCGCCGCCGCCCTCCTCCAATCGCGGCGCGCCACGTCGCCTCCGCCGCAGCCCACGGCCGGCCCGCCCGAGCCGCGCCGAGCCCGAGCGCGCCCCGCCTCCATCGCGCGCCCCGCCGCCTGACAACCACCGCGCCGCCCTTCTCCATCGCCGGCGCCGCCCAGCGCCGCCACCGCCATCGCTGGAGGCCACAATGCTGCCGCCTCGTCGCCAGTCTTCTACGCCCAGCCGCCGGATCCGCGCGCCGTCCTCCCCGCCGCCCTTTTCTGAGCTCCGGCTGGAGCAGCTCGCCGCCGTCCCAGCCAGCTCGTCAGCCGCCGGATCCGCGCCACCATGCCAGATCTTGCCGGGGCTGGAGCTCCCGTGCCGGATTGGGAGGAGCCCAATCTGGGCGCGCCTTGCGTTGACTCTCGCTCGCCTCCGCTCGTGGGCCCCGTCCGGTGTCCGGCCCACCTCGGCCTCCCAAGCCTGCCTCGGCCTGCCTCTCTGTCCTTCTGGGCTCGGCCCAGTGGTGAGCGCCTCTAAATCCCGCCTGAGCATCTATTAGCTATCCTCCGCGCGCCTGTTTTTTTTGCTAAGTGCCCAGATCTGCCACATTTTATTGCATCTTCATCACATCGTAACTTTGCATCCATAGGTCCGTTTTGGGCATATAGCATAACAAAATGTTCGTCTCAGAGAGTACATCATTTCATTCCATTGCATCATTTTCATTTGAGCTCATCTTGATGCCAGAAATGCTGTTAGAAGAGTGCTACTTGAGATAATTGTCAGATCTGCTGCTCCATTTAGATATTTGTCATTTTTGCCATGATTGTTGTGTGCATGTTATGCCCATGAGCTCTACATATGTTTTGTTAAGGGTTTTGCCATCTCTCCAGAGGTGCAACCCATGTATTTTTGTGATGTGTGTGGTGACTAGCACAAGCTTGCAAAGTGAGGCACTTGGTCATTCTGATTTCAGGGACTTAGCATTTCCACTAAGTCCTTGAGCTGTTTATCTCATATTGCCATATGTTCATGTTGTTTCCTAGTGATCCGTGCCTCTTTTGAGGATGATCAGTAAGGATGTTTTGTTAATCTTATAGTGCTCTATCCATCCATGTCTTTGTTTGCAATTATGGAGCACCCTAGCTTGAGTCAATCGAGCTCTACTTTTGCTATTTCGTGAATCTGGGCAGATTGTCTACTTGTTAGCGATTTTGCCAAGGGTGTTGTAGTTGATCCGTGCATGCTATGTTATTGTTCTTGCCATGTCTAGATTGTATTATGTGTATTCTTGATGGGTGTATGCTTATATTTTCATGCCTTGCTCTGTAGTGAGTGCATCGAGCTCGTAAACATGCCTACTTGATATCTGATTTACATGCTCCAGTTTTTCACCTGATTATGTTTTTGCCATGTTCACATGCTTGCAATTGTATTTTCTGATCCCTTTTGGCTCAAGGTCACTAAGAGACTTTTGTTAAGCTCTTTGAGTAGCTAAATGCCATGCTTTACTTTGCCATGTTCAGGTCCTGTAGCATATAGTTTTCATGCTCCGAAGTGTGCTACCTGATCTGAAATTCCAGACAAGTGTTAATTTCACTAAGTCTGAGATCTGTTTACCATATGCATTTTTGCCATGCTTGTTTGAACCTGTTAATGGATGAATTGGCCGTAGCTCAGTGCTAGACTTTTGTTAAGAATCATGAATGGATCCCTGCCATGTATTTTGTTGCCATGTTTGGGTGCTGTAGGATGTCCATCTTGTTGCATTTAGTAGGCTACTTGCTGTAAATCGCAGAACGTGGTCATATTTAAGTTGCTTGCCATTTCCAAACCGTAACTCCGTTTCTGGTGATCTTTATATCGTTTTGAAGCGATTTCATCTCATCTTTCCAGTGGCACACTTGGTTTTCCAAGTTGAGGCCAGGTTCATTCGTTCCTTGACAAATCATGCATATGCATCGCATACCGCATCCCGCATATCACACCATGTTCATGTGTTGGTTGTTTACTATGTTGTGTGCTTCTTTTCTGGTGTTTGCTTCTTCGGGTTGGTTCCGATAACGTCGCGTTGTGAGGACCCGTTCGTCTACGTTCCGTTTGTCTTCTTTATGGACTCGTTCTTCTTCCTTGCGGGATTTCAGGCAAGATGACCATACCCTCGAAATCACTTCTATCTTTGCTTGCTAGTTGCTCGCTCTTTTGCTATGCCTATGCTGCGATACCTACCACTTGCTTATCATGCCTCCCATATTGTTAAACCAAGCCTCTAACCCACCTTGTCCTAGCAAACCGTTGATTGGCTATGTTACCGCTTTGCTCAGCCCCTCTTATAGCGTTGTTAGTTGCAGGTGAAGATTGAAGTTTGTTCCTCGTTGGAACATGGAGATGTTGTTCCTTGTTGGAACATGTTTACTTGTTGGGATATCACACTATATCTTATTTAATTAATGCATCTACATACTTGGTAAAGGGTGGAAGGCTCGGCCTTATGCCTGGTGTTTTGTTCCACTCTTGCCGCCCTAGTTTCCGTCATATCGGTGTTATGTTCCCGGATTTTGCGTTCCTCACGCGGTTGGGTTATAATGGGAACCCCTTGACAGTTTGCTTTGAATAAAACTCCTCCAGCAAGGCCCAACCTTGGTTTTACCATTCGCCACCTAGCCTTTTTCCCTTGGGAGTCGTGCATCCCGAGGGTCATCTTATTTTTACCCCCCAGGCCAGTGCTTGTCTAAGTGTTGGTCCGAACTGAGTAGTCTGCGGGGCCACCTCGGGGAAACTTGAGGGCTGGTTTTACTCGTAGGATGTCTCATCCGGTGTTGCCCTGAGAACGAGATATGTGCAGCTCCCATCAGGATGTCGGCACATCGGGTGGCTTTGCTGGACTTGTTTTACCATTATCGAGGATGTCTTGAAGAACCGGGATACCGAGTCTGATCGGAATGTCTCGGGAGGAGGTCTATTCCTTCGTTGACCATGAGAGCTTGTCATGGGCTAAGTTGGGACACCCCTGCAGGGATTTGAACTTTCGAAAGCCGTGCCCGCAGTTATGGGCAGATGGGAACTTGTTAACATCCGGTTGTAGATAACCTGAACCTTAACTTAATTAAAATATATCAACAGCGTGTGTAACCGTGATGGTCTCTTTCCGGCGGAGTCCGGGAAGTGAACACGGTTGTTGGAGTTATGCTTGACGTAGGTTGTTTTAGGATCACTTCTTGATCATACTTTTATCGACCGTGCTTTGCCTTCTCTTCTCTCTCTCTTTTGCGTATGTTAGCCACCATATATGCTAGTCGCCTGCTGCAGCTCCACCTCATACCTTTTACCTTACCCATAAGCTTAAATAGTCTTGATCACGAGGGTGCGAGATTGCTGAGTCCCCGTGGCTCACAGATACTTCCAAAACCAGCTTGCAGGTGCCGATGAGTCCGTGCAGATGACGCAACCAAGCTCAAGGAGGAGCTCATTGAAGATCTTGTCCTTTATGTTGTTTCGTTCTAGTTGATCAGTAGTGGAGCCCAGTTGGGGTCGATCGGGGACCTTTGTCGCATTTGGGGTTCTTCTTTTATTTTGGTTCCATAGTCGGACCTTGTTTGTATCTGGATGATGTAATGCTTTATTCATGTATTGTGTGAAGTGGCGGTTGTAAGCCAACCATGTATCTCTTTTCCCTTATGTATTACATGGGTTGTTTGCGAAGATTACCTCACTTGCAACATTGCTTTCAATGCGGTTATGCCTCTAAGTCGCGCTTCGACACGTGGGAGATATAGCCGCATCGAGGGCGTTACAAACATGACCAAGGGCAAGATCATGCTCAAGACAGTGTTGACTCTTCAAGTGATGCCCAAGGTCAAGTTCTCTCCTCCGAGCAAGTTCAAGAACAAGAACAAGCTCAAGACGACGCTCAAGATAATCAAGTGATCACTCCTTGTCTCGCCCCCGAGGAGGATTTGGAGCATTGTGCCGCCAAGGTTGCTTCCAAGCTCTCCACCAAGGATCATCTCATGACGAATGTTCTTGGAAGCTTAAGAAAGGGGGTAAGCACTCGTAGACAATTAGCAAACTGTTGTGAGCATCACGCGTTTGTCTCTTGTGTCGAACCCCACAAGGTCTATGAGGCGCTAGAAGATCCATATTGGCTCAATGCCATGCATGAAGAACTCAACAACTTCGAGCGCAACAAAGTGTGGAGATTGGTGCCAAGACCGACGGGGAACCACAATGTCATTGGAACCAAGTGGATATTTAAGAACAAGCAAGATGCCCATGGGATTATCATTCGCAACAAGGCTCGTTTGGTAGCACAAGGCTACTCCCAAGTCGAGGGTATCGACTACTGTGAAACCTTTGCTCCCGTTGCTCGTCTTGAATCCATTCGCATGTTGATTGCATATGCTTCTCATCATAACTTTAAGTTACAACAAATGGATGTGAAGAGTGCTTTTCTTAATGGTCCTATTAATGAATTGGTTTACGTCAAGCAACCCCCCGGGTTTGAGGATCCCTACTTTCCCGATCACGTGTATCAACTCGATAAGGCACTCTATGGCCTTAAACAAGCCCCACGTGCATGATATGACCACCTTACCGAGTTGTTACAAGATCGTGGTTTTGAAGTTGGGCTAATCGACCCCACTCTTTTTACTAAGAAGGTCAAAGGGGAGTTGTTTGTGTGCCAATTATATGTTGATGATATTATCTTTGGTTCACCTAACAAAGCTTTCAATGAGGAATTTGCCGCTCTCATGACCTCAAAGTTCGAGATGTCTTCCATGGGAGAGTTGAAGTTCTTTCTAGGGTTTGAAGTGAAGCAAATAAGAGAAGGAACCTTCATCAACCAAGCCAAATACACTCAAGACATTCTCAAGAGATTCAAGCTAAGTGACGTAAAGCCGGCTTCCACTCCAATGCCCACCAAGTTCCAACTTGACATAGATCCCAATGGTAAAGTGGTGGATCAAAAGGTATATCGCTCCATGATTGGATCCTTGCTTTACCTTTGTGCATCTAGACCAGATATCATGTTGAGTGTGGGAATTTGTGCACGGTTTCAAGCCGCACCTAAGGAAAGTCACTATGTGGTGGTCAAACGAATCTTTCGATATTTGGCTCATACCCCAAACTTTGGCTTATAGTACCCAAGAGGATCAAACTTCAAGCTTGTAGGGTACTCGGATTCCGATTGGGCGGGGGGGACAAAGTGGATAGGAAGTCAACTTCCGGAGGGTGCCAATTCCTTGGATGCTCTTTGGTAAGTTGGTCTTCCAAAAAGCAAAGTTGTGTGTCTCTCTCGTCAACCCAAGCAGAGTATGTAGCAGCCGGTAGTTGTTGTGCACAACTCCTATGGATGAGGCAAACTTTAAAGGATTATGGTGTCACTTGTGACAAAGTGCCTCTTTGGTGTGACAATGAAAGTGCCATCAAGATCTCTCTCAACCCGGTGCAACACTTCAAGACGAAGCATATTGAGATTCGCTATCACTTCATCCGGGATCACATTAGGCGAGGAGAGATCGAGCTCAACTATGTCAACACTCATGATAACCTTGCAGATATTTTCATGAAGCCCTTGGATGAAGCAAGATTTCGCGAGTTAAGGCATGAGCTAAATATCATTGATTCGAGTAATGTGGCTTGAACCCTTGCACACCCCACCACGCTCAATTTGTTTTCTAGTTTAGGTGTAGGCATGGACATAGGGGGGAGTGTTGTTCTCTAAATGAACTCTTCCTCCCCCCATTATGCATAAATTGATCAAGGCTTTCACTTTAGCCATTGTTGATGGTACTTGTGTTTCAAAGACGAGTTTTGTTCATGGGCCCAAGGTTAAAATCTTCGTGGCGCCGTACCTGTTGACTCAAACATAGGTGGCCTCGGCCACCGCCCTCTCTTGAAGAGGTGTGTCTTGGCCGTTTGCTGGTGTGCTCACTCTTCTTGCCTTTTGTTTTTTTGAGCTAAGCCTTGTTGTTTGGTTGTCGTGGCGTGCTAGGCGGTACTACCGCTGGTGGTGCGCGGTACTACCGCTGAGGGACGGGACCAGGGGGTTATATCGGGGAGGTTTCTTCTCCCCCATACCCATTCACTTTGCCCCCTCATTCCTCTTCCTCTCTCTCCAGCCTCGCCACGCCGCGGGAGGGCTCCGACAGATCTTTGTCTCCGGGGTGTCCCTCTCCATTTCCTTCGGTGGAGTCGATCCCCACC
The DNA here is from genome assembly GCF_056163025.1 of Triticum urartu. NCBI lineage: Eukaryota > Viridiplantae > Streptophyta > Magnoliopsida > Poales > Poaceae > Triticum > Triticum urartu. The sequence continues at coordinate 448,926,584 of NC_141876.1, forward strand.
TTGTTCTCTTGCCATGGATACTGGTATTGCCGCCGTTCATTCTCTCCCTTTGTCTTGTTTTCAGTTCTTGCTTCTTAGGGGGAATGGTGGTTGCATCTTTAGATTTTTGGATAAATCTAGGCTTGAGTAGGTTGGAGAAGGCAACTAGACTATCTAGATTAGAGTTTGGTAGTAATATTTTTGAATTTGGCAGGCCGGTAGTGCCGGATCTGACCACGGTAGTAGGAAACCGCTGTTTCCCCGCCTCGAGCGGTAGTACCGCTCTCGTTGAAGCGGTACTACCGCTTGACCTCGAGCGGTACTACCTCTCTCTTTGGAGCGGTACTACCGCTTGGGCGGTACTGCCGCGGGCATGTCACGGTACTACCGTTGCCTGCCAAGTTCCATCATGTTCCTGCCTTACCTTGATCCTTTTGTTGTGTTTGTTGGCTTATGCTCGTTCTTTCTGGTTGTTTTGCATGTTCTTGTGTTTGGCTCCAGGTGATGAACATCCTGAGCATCAAGCTCGCCGTATCAACCCCGGGCGTGCAACGTCAAAGCGCTACCGCACCTCTGAGCCAACCGGTGGTTCTTGTAGCACCCAACCGCCACTAGCAGGTGCATCCGCAAGTGTTCCTCCACCTCCTCAGCAGTCGAAGAGATCCGCCAACAAGCCAAAAGGAAAGACTGTGACTGAGATGACTGCTAAGGAATTTTGGGAAAGGCGTCGCCGCAATCCCTATGAGGTGGACCAAGATCCCACTTTGGTCAACCACCCGTTCTGGAACCGATTTCAGTTTGCCATCTATTTTGATGTGATCAAGGTCAAGAAGAATATCTATGTTGATGTTCGCTCCATTGACACTGATTCCATGGAGAAGGACCCTGAGTACTTTGGCAAAGCCCTTTAGATGTGCACTCAGCTGAACATTCTCAGGATCATGCAGTTCAACAAGGATTTCGATGCAGATTTGGTGGCTCAATTCTTTGCTACCGTTCATCTTGGAACGGATGCCGACATGACTCTGACTTGGATGACCAATGAAAAATTACTTTCCATCAAGTGGAAGGCCTTCATGGAGTTACTTGATGTGGAAGATCGCGGGCTTGAGACTTCAGTAGGTTTCCGCCCTCACCGCAATGCTGCGTCCACTCACAAGCAAGCCCTTTGGCCCTACTGCACTGTGAAAGGTCACCCAGTGACTAAGAAGAAAACCTATGAGCTGTCTCCGTATCTGGACATTCTTCATCGTATCTTCCGTGGGACTCTCTTCGCTCGCATCGGGAATCTGGATATGGTCCACTCTTATCTCGTGGACATGCTTCTTTTCTGTCAGCATGAGAAGGAAGCAAACACTGGAGAGAGCCTGGATATTTCTCATGTTATGTGGTCTGAACTTCTCTCTGCCATGTCTGAGCGCAAGTGCCCGATATATGGTCCATTCATCATGAGGCTCATTGAGAGGGCCTGGGCATAGATCTATCCACGAGTGATGCTGGAAACTAGAGACTTGGTTTCCCATGAGATCAAGTGTCTGAGGAAGAAGGACAATTGGGTCACCCCAGCGCCTCAACCCGGGGTCCGTTTGCTGCTGCTGCCATGGAGGCTGAGGGTGGGGCTGCCACTAATGATCACGAGGAGGACTTTGGGCCCTCTAGTGCAGAACCTTCGTGGGTGAAGGAGCTTAAACGCAAGATGAAGAAGCTTTTCTGCATGGAGTCTCATGGTCAGTACATGACTCATGTGGCAGAGAAGCATGCCAGGGTGCGCCACAAGGAGCTCATGCGTCACCTGGGAGTGACAGTTGCCAGTGGTTCTGAGGGACAGATCACTGAAGAGGAGGAATGGATTCATCAGCATTGCCCTTGGACCGACTCCGACGCCGAGCAGTTTCCGACCAACGACGAAGATGCAGACGATCACGCTGAGATGTGATGTTCGAGATCCTCAGCTTGCCATCACCTGGAGTCGTAGCATCGCTCTTTTCCCTTTTGGTGTCTCGATGCCAAAGGGGGAGAGAGTGTAGGGATTTGTGTTGTTGCCGTGCTTCGAGTGTGTCTTTGTGTCGTCTTGTGTTTTCTTGTGTGTTCTCTCGGTGTCTTTGTTTGGTTTGGTTTGGTGCCTGTGAGACCTATGTTCTAGACATATGGTGTGAGACATATGCTCCCTATCGCTACCTTATTACTTATATATATTCAGTACTGTAGTATATTATGAGTTGCATGCTTGTCCTGTTTTATACTCTTCTCTCATATATCATGTGCTTAGAATTGTTGGACTATAAAATATAGGGGGAGTGTTGATCCGAATGTGTGTGTCTTGCTTTCCTAATGCTCCTCTAACTAGGTGCGCACATACAGGGGGAGCCCGTATATATTTTGTAGTTCTTAGTTTTCTTACTTCTATATCTTTTCCTTGTGCAAATCCCAAGTTGTCATCAATCCACCAAAGAAGGGGAGATTGTTGAGGCATCTCTCTCTCGAGGTAGTTTTGGTGATTGATGACAACATGTTTGCGGACTAATCATGTGCGTTGAGTAGTTCACAAATTCATCCTTGGCACGAGACGTTTTCTTCCCTTTGGAGTGTTATTCAAGACGGTGTAGCTCTTTCGTTTCTCTTTCGGTGGACTAGTTGCGTAGAGGGCACCGTACTATCAAGAGGGGGTCTGCTGGGGTATTGCTTGGGTGGAATCAACACGTACACATCAGCTTCTCACCCTCAGAGCTCTTCCACTTCATTGGAGAGATCTCTTCTCTTTCTGTGTTCTGTCTGGGTTCCAGCGGTAGTACCGCGCAACCCAGCGGTAGTACCATTGAGGAGTCACAAGCGGCAGTACCGCTCCGCAGCGGTAGTACTGCCGAAGGTTCACAAGCGGCAGTACCGCTCCACAGCGGTAGTACCGCTGGTGACCCCGCAGTTGTACTACCATTGGGCTGTCTAGCTCCTACCGCCTCGACTCGAGGGCTCTTTTTCTCGTGTCGGGTTTTGCAGCACTAGTTGTGGCAGTAGAGGCGGTTGTACCATTTCGGAGCGGTAGTACCGCCCTTACCACCGCGGTAGTACCGCGCTGGGTCCAAATCCCTGCTGCTCTTCAATGTGCGGCAGTACCGCTAGCTGGAGCGGCAGTACCGCTGGCTCAGCGGTAGTACCCCCCCCCCCCACTTAGAGGTACTACCGCCCTGTACGGGGCTGGTTGGTAGGGCAACGGTTGGATTGTTGCCCCCACTATAAAAGGGGGTCCCCTTCTTCCCATTTGACTCACCTCTTCCCCCTCAAGCTCCATTAATGCTCAAGCTCCATTAATGCTCCAAGCTCCATTTTCGCCCGATCTATCTCTCTAGCCAATCAAACTTGTTGATTTGCTCGAGAGTGGTTGAGAAGGCCCCGATCTACACTTCCACCAAGGGATTTTCGATTCCCCCACTCATCCCTAGTGGATCTTGTTACTCTTGGGTGTTTGAGCACCCTAGACGGTTGAGGTCACCACGGAGCCATAGTCCATTGTGGTGAAGCTTCGTGGTATTGTTGGGAGCCTCCGATTAAGTTGTGGAGATTGCCCCAACCTTGTTTGTAAAGGTTCGGTTGCCACCTTCAAGGGCACCAATAGTGGAATCACAGCATCTCGCATTGTTTGAGGGCGTGAGGAGAATACGGTGGCCCTAGTGGCTTCTTGGGGAGCATTGTGCCTCCACACCGCTCTAACGGAGACGTACTTCCCCTCAAAAGGAAGGAACTTCGGTAACACATCCTCATCTTCACCGGATCCACTCTTGGTTATCTCTTACCTTTACTTTTGCAAGCTCTTTAGTGTTACTTCTCATGCTTTCTTGTATGCTTGTTGTTATTACATCATATAGGTTGCTCACCTAGTTGCACATCTAGACAACCTACTTTGATGCAAAGTTTAATTTGGTAAAGAAAAGCTAAAAATTGGTAGTTTCCTATTCACCCCCCCTCTAGTCAACCATATCGATCCTTTTCACTATAGGTGGGCAGGCGGCGTAGGCCAATTCCTCTCCAAACACCTAGGGAGGTGGTTGAACCGAACAAGTATAAGGCTGGCCATAGTGGGGGTAACATAAGTAGTATCATGCACTTGGGACTCGCAAACATTCTTATGTGGCAGGCAATTAAAGAATAGAGAGATGGTTATAATAACATAGGTAGATGCCGTAACATAATAATTGTGATGCTACTATGTGTCATGCATGGCAATAAATGAGACCACCTATGATACTAATCTATGATACTATGCACTATAGAGGTAGTAACATACTCCGTCCGTCCGGTGAAGAGTGTACATCTAGAAATTTTAGGACAAATTATGGAATTGAGTAAAAAATGCATTGGAAAGGTGCAAACCACTATCTCTGTCCTCTTTAATTACCCACCCTCCAATGAGCTAAGTGCATGTAGAAATTAAGAAGACCACGTGTAGGTTGCTATTGGTCTTGATTACCGTGTGATGAGAGAGAAGTATTTTTTCCAACTTTAAAGTGCATTGGGAAGATAGAAGTACCCTCTTTTGTGGACAAATTTTGAACCTTGATGTACACTCTTCACCGGACGGAGGGAGTAGACTAGTAACATATGCATGTTACTGGTCTAAGTTACTCCCCACTATGACCAGCCTAACTTGTTTCTAGTGGGTACATTGACGTGGCATCGAAAGGGTGTGATAGCTGACTCTTGCAAAATAATTAACTACCACATTGGCATACATGAGCATTGTGCCCACTTGTAAGCGTGCTGGACGGAGGAAGGAATGCAAGACAAAATGGAGCGTGGAAGGGTGCGAATCCATTGGCTCACGTTTGATGACCACTGGAACAATACACTCAGGTACTACGTTAAAAAATTAGTCCAAACACTGCCAGTTATACTGTGAGTAGGTGACCGTGCGCTTGGCTCTTTGCCTCTTCCAAAAGTCGAACAATGATGATGGTACTACAGTCGATAGTGTACTACTAGTAAGCAAAGCTTCTCCTCATTTGCGAGTAGACCGGACACATCAAAAGTAGTCTCCAAAAAGGGTTGACCATGTCCATGGCTACCATCCTGTGCTCCGTCATTCAGTGTGTGCTTCTCGTCGTTCTGCGAGTTGACGGACACATCAAATTTAATACGTATTTACTACTCTCTCCAAAAAGGGTCAACCATGTCCATGGCTACCATGCCGTGCTCCGTCATTGAGTACGTGCAGTATTCACGTGCCATCAAGGAGGAAAATATTACGTATTAATAGGTGCCATCATAGTGCATGACTCACTTACGCACTGCTTATCTCCATTTTCTTGCATGACACGTGCACCTTGATGCTAGATGTCCCGCGTGTTGGCAAAAGGATGAACAAAGCTCATGTAAAAAAAGACTGGAAGAACATAGATTCCTGACGATCGAGGAGGAGCAAGGAAGCTCGTGGTGGAGCGTCTGCACTCACAATATTTTATATTATTTAGCGATATAAAATCAACCAATCATCTCCATAGTAGACCGAAAGAGTACGAAACACGGCAGCCCAGTGTAGTTACATCATACTGTACATGGCCAACCCATGCTATCACCATATTTCTTGGCCTCCGTGCGACACCTAGCTCTAGTAATCCACCAGCCCGTATCGCTTCTTGCTCCTCGTCTCTCTCAAAGTGCGGCAGGCTGGCGTTTTTGCCATCTATTGAGGTCGGTTAACTCATCACATGTTAGCGACATGCCAAGAGCATTCTAAAAAAATACTGTACTCTATTGTTATGCCAAGAAGAGGAAGCGCTTTGACCGGCGGACCAAACGATACAGGCGTGCCGTGCCGTGAGTGGGTCCAGTTTCTTGTTTTGAACTTGTTTGGTGTAGTAGTAACACTTGGTTTTGACTATTGGTAAGATTTTATATACTCCCTCCATCTAGTGAATAAGTCATCTTAGATTGTGCACCTTGACCAAGGAAGAGGGAAAACGAGAGAAATTAATATTTATTTGCTAATTAATAGCATTGCATGCAATGAACTAACCATTGCAAGTCGTGTTTGGTAGTCTAAGTCATTGAAAACATGCACGCCCCACATCTCTTATTGGTGGATATGTCAAGAAACAAGAAACGAGGTGGGAGTTAATGCACCACGCCTAAGTATTTTGGGATTATTTGGTTTTCGTAAGGTGACTTATACACCTAGACGGAGGGAGTAGGGCCTAATGTATTCTTCGAGGATGCCTTTGACTATTGATAAGATTTTATATAATTTGAAAATTATATCATTCGAAGATCCTTTCACGTTCCATTTTAAAAAGAAAAAAGATCCTTTCACGTACGAATTTGACTGTATGCTTTGAGCAACTTGCATGTCCTATACTGCTCCTGTTTGGATACTCTAACTTAGCTAGAGATTAGACTAACTCATGACTAACCCTGAACTAACTGTAGCCAAAGAGGTGTTTCGGTGACAGGGTTAGATTGACAATAAATGCACTTGATGGAGAGAGAAAAGTGATTTTTCAGTGGGCCCAAGGAGGTACTTACTGTGGGAAAGGTGAAGTGATGGTTGCTTTGCCCGAGCAACTTATTACTCTGGGAATATGGGAGTACCAGCGGATTCAAGGAACAGAGAAATGATGGTTGCTTCGTCTGAGCAGCTTACTGTGGCGAAGGTGGGGCTCTGTGATTTGACTGCTCACTAGTCATTACTAATGCGGTGCAACGACCAGGGTGAATCTTTCCCTGCGGTTGTGCACTCAATATTGTTGCACGACAGGTGGAACCGGATGAAGGATGTCCCACATGTCGGCGAAACGAAGTTGAATTGTTTCTGGCATTGCTATCAATCCTTGACGATTTGTTCATATGTACGCATAATTTTAATGAAATTGTACTGTGATGATATGAATGTTTCAGCTTTGGTTCCCATAGGAAAAAGAAGGTTTCAACTTAGGATTCATGTGTCCTCTTGCCTCAAGATTATCTCGTTACAACATTCCATCAAATACAAATGAAACTACCATGTCTGCTAATGCATCTCAATGGTTTGCAAATCAGCGCCAATATTCACATCACAACTGAATAGAAAGTTGTGAGAAGGTGTACAAATAAAGAAAAAAATATAATTGCTCGATGCTGTTCATAGGCATGGGTCCATTTCCTGGGCACAGTGTTCATTGCTTGGCAGCTAGTTTCACCCAGCGCTGCAGCAAAAAAGGGGGTGTACGGAGGACACCACAATCTGATCATTTTGTGTAGCTCCACTAAAATCGAGCTGACCATCCCTGTTTGCAAAGATATCCAGTCAGTGTGATTACAATAATAGTGGAACTAGATGATGAAACATAACACACACAAATAAAAGCCGATCACCTCTGCGATCTCTATTTAGGACTAACTACTTGTTGGAGAAGATTAGGCACGGAGTTGGATGAGGAGGATAGCAAAACAAATCTCCCTTTCTGCAGTCCCATAGAAATGTAAAAACATTGCCCGTGTGACATTTTGGCGGAACTGCACAAAACACTCTTAAGAAAAAAAAGTGATCTGTGCAGTTCACCAAAAGGTCGCAATAGCAACAAGGTGAAATGGATAGCCCTGTTTGCAAAAAAGAGGTAGAAAGGAAACAATTACTGGCGAATAACACGAGTTGAAGACACACACGCCGACAAAAAAGAAGCATATTCCATGTAATAAGGGAAATATAACAGCATGGTGGTTTATCAAAAATGGTTTGAGGACGAGATTGCAAGATGCAAAGTACGCCGGCCGAGATACATTTTAAGCAAACAACTAAAGAAGATCCACATGCAGCAACGTGGGAAGATGTGCAGTGGAGCAAGGCCGGAGGAAGCTGTACCTGAGGGTCGTCGGGATGTTACAAGGAGGGCGCCGGTGGCCGGGATCTGCACATACTGCGGCAGCGAGTAAGTGGCGAAGGCCCTGCCGTGTCGGAGGTTGGTCAGAGAGAATGGTGGGTACCGCAGATCGGGACGTGCTGCCTCAACACCGTTGAACAAAGAAATGATGCACATCCTCCCTTTCTGCTGGCGAACGGGATGCGACCGGATCACTGACCAACGGTGAGAGAGAGAGAGGCCACCGCCACCTTGTGTGAGATGGTGTGACGAGAGACAAACCCCGACAGGCAGGCTCCGTTGTATATAGTGGAGCGGATTTTTCCATTTTCCCCATGATAATCGTTTTATATTCTGTACTACGCGACATTGAGGAGGAATATGTAACTTTATTTAATACTGACGCGTCAAGTCGAACTTTGTTCTGTCTAGGCGTGGTACCTGACCCTCCTTCGAGTAAACAACCGCTACACGCATCAAATTATCACGTGGGCTGCCTTTTCATACAGAAACAAACTCCACTGTGTACCTGTGCGGGTGTGGCCAGGAACGAGACGTGAGTATGTGCGTCCTGCGTGCACCTCTTCTTTAGGTGCAGGTACGTACATGGGTCGGTGTGAGAGAGATGGTTTGTGCGAAATCGAGGCAATGTGTCGATGATATCTCAAACAAAAAAACGTAACATATGCAATGTGTGTGAAACAGAGTCATGGATATATCATATATAGAGGGAGCGATCCAGAAGAAGAGAGTGGAGGGATCATCGAATTTGTGTTTTCCCACATCAAAGATACATGGCGGCTAGCCTACTGGAATTTGAGAGGGCAGAGGTGCAATTTTTCTCTGCGGCATGGATACCTACCTACAAAGTTCGACTATTAGTGGGGTGGGGGCGAGGGGGCAGATACCTAACTATATAGAGGTAGATCGACTAGTATATGTGTGGAGAAGGATAGAGACCTAGCTATGTATAGAGGGAGATCAATCGACATCCATGGGTATGTGTAGCAGAGGAATAAGGTTGGGAGAAAGACAAAGGTAGAGTGTCGGAGGGTTGGTAGTGGAGTGGCGTCTCACAAATGGTGGGAGAGGCCTACTAGACAAACGGAGGGTACGAGTGCAATATCAATAAGAGAGGGCGGGGATGTCTGTCTGTATATGCACATGCGTGTGAGAGAAGGGTCGGGAGGTATGCAATGATTATAAGGGAGACAATATGGTTGTGGTAAGCATATGTAACTACATAGGAAGATCAACCATCGTGTGTCCGAGAAAGGGAGAGACATAACTAGTGAGGTAAGTCTATCAGTGCGTGGGGAAAAAGAATTATAGCCGACCTAGCTATATGTAGGGAGATTAGTACGTATACATGCATGCATGTGTTAGAAGAAAATAAGATACGGAGAGACAGACAAGGGGAGAGGGGTGCGTCTAGGAGGTGATGCGAGAGGCCTACTATGTCTAGGGGGGAGGAGCGTGCGAGTATCAGATCGATGAAAAGAGGGGCGAGAGTGTGCACCTGCGTGGAACCGTATTGGACATAGGGGGCATGGACGGTGAGAAGAGAAGAGGGGAAGTATGTGTTTGTGGTAGGCACACTTGGCTAGAGAGGTATATCGATCGGTGTGTGTGCCGGAAAGGAGTCGGGGGGCCTACACACACCGCAGGTGAACGACCTAAAGAGAAATAACGAACATGCGCGATGGAGGGGACGCCAAGGGAGGGTGAGAGGGGGGTGGGCGTGTGCATGCATGATAGAAAATTAGCGCTAGCTAGCTACAAAGAGAAGAGGATCGTGAAGTTGTTAAAGACGAACATAGATCATAATTCATTCTAAAAAAGTGGATACAGATACTTGAAGAAGATATCATAATGTAGAACATTGATTATAATTTGGGCTAATGTGTGGCTTTTGGAGCTCAGGGCTAAATACTTGTCATAATGTAGGGGGCGGGGCACTATACTTTGTGTGATAAACACGATGTACATATGGAACATGGTTTAGATTATGAATATCTAGTTAGTACATCAAATGTACTATTATTTGGAATCAACATCAAGTGTACGAAAAAATTGAATTCGAGTTCATATAGTACACATAGTTCACATCTATCTCTATAGTAATCATGTGGTGTGTTCTTAAGGTAGTACACGAATGATGGTTGAAGTTGGCAACAATCATGATTGTAGATTCTTATTGAAAGAGAGAAACGAATTCAAATTCAGTTCAAATTATAGCGGTAGTATAGACATTTGGAATGCACTAAAATGTTGCCATGAGTAGGTTACATGCATTATACAACCAGCGAAAAAATTTAATTGGACATAACATGGATCCATACTCCCTCCTTCCATCTATATAGGGCCTAATGCGTTTTTAAGACCGCCTTTGACTATTGACAAGATTAATAGTACATGACATGCACAATGTGAAAATTACATCATTGAAAGCTCCTTCCACACACGAATATAACGGTGTGCTTTGTGTAAGTTGCATGTCATATATTATTGCTCTAATATTTGGTTGGTCAAATTTAGCCTCAAAAAATTCATTAGGCCCTATATAGATGGAAGGAGGGAGTAGCTTTGAATAGCATTTGTATAGTAAAACAGGACAAGACTCTCTTTGTGTGGTGTGAATAGTTTTATTTTTTTTGTTGAGGGAAGTGCGAATTGATTTGGTACGTACTACAAGTACAATATTACACGTTAGGATTGTCCCTAAATTCAACCCGCGCCTTGTTATATCCCGAAAATTCAGATATTGTGCTCCCAAAACTGGCGCCTTCACAACCCGCGCCTTGCTATCTCGAAATTACAACGCGCACGAAAACTCCCTCCAGCTGCCAAATCCCGACACACAAAATCCCCCTTCTAACCCTGAGCCGAAAGGGCCGCTAGTTCAAATCAATGGGGGTACTTTTGTAACACACCCTACATTTTGGACAAGCGCGTCCCTAAGTCATGGTACCCCCTCCCATTGCCACCTTTTCGCCATTCGAAATCTGGCCGCGATAATCTCTCCGCTCCAGCCGCGAAACCCCACCCTCCTCCGTCCACCACCTCACCGCTGCCCAGCCGGAGCCTCTTCCCCGATGACGTCGTCCACCGCAATAGGTCGACGTCCCTCATCCGCCTCCCGGGATGAGGATCTGTCATCCATCCCGTCCTCCCGCCGGTTCAGCCGCCCCGTCCTCCACCTCCAAGGAGATGCTCCGACGATCACCTCGTCTATCGCGACTGCTCCATCCCAACAGCACCGCCTTAACCTGCTCCACCAGAACCGCAACATCCTCACTGACTCCTCAGACGAATCTGAGGCCTACTCGGCGCCACCAAAGAGGTTGTACACTCATCGCATCACACCTTCTCCTTAACTCGACCTCCCAGCGCTGACGGTGCTCCATCTCGCACCCCCATGGAGCGGCTACCTTGAAGCCTCCGCCGCGGGCAACATCTCCATGGCGGCTCTCTCCAGTGCGTGGCCCCTTCGGCGGTGGTGTCCATACCAGCCGGATCTGCTGCTGCTGCTCCGGCTGTCGCTGGGTCGCTCACGCTACTGCTGCTGCTCCGGCTCTCGCTCGCTCACCCAGCTGCTACTGCTGCTCCGGCTCTCGCTCGCTTGCCCAACTACTGCTGCTCCGGCTCTCGCTCGATCGTGCTGCTGCTGCTCCAACTCTCGCTCACTCGCTCGCGCTGCTGCTCTTGCCCTTGCTCGTAGTGCTGCTCTGCTCCGATTTAGCTACACGTCAGTCGACCGAATCGACTTTTGGGTCAATCGATTTTCAGGGGGTGGGGGGTCTCACCGGAGTTAAGGAAGAACCACCCGCAGCGGGGAGGGGGGCTCGCCGGAGAGGTACCCCACTATCTATCTTAGGGTTCTGGGTGGGGTTCTGCTCGCCGGCGGTGGTGGGGCGGTGGCATGGGGATCACCGGAGAAAAATCTTGGCACGGGGGGGGGGGGGGGGGGCTAGAGGGCTGGCTGAGGCGGCGGTGGACCGGTGGTGGGGAGTTGTTTCGGGGCGGCGAGGCGGCGGCGGACTGGCGGTGGGGAGTTGTTTTGGGGCGGCGAGGCGGCGCGGGGGTCGGCCGGTGGTGGCTGGCGGCTCAGGGGGGTGTAGGTTGAAGATGAACTGCAGGCCCTCCCTAAACTATCCCATGTGAAGTGCCTCTGTGCTACCATTGCATTCAGTTTTGACAGCAACATTCAGATTCCACAGTATATTTCAGTTTCAAAAATTAAGTTCAGAGTCAACAATTTTTACCTCATCTGTTGTAGTTCATCTGTTGTAGTCAGGTGGTTTTTGGTGATGTAAATTTTACATCTATCACTTTTTGGTAATGCATTTTACATCATCTATTGGAGATGCTATTAGAATCCCACTTGAGATTATCGATGTTTGTCTTGTGCTGCTTCAGCCTTGACGTCTTACGCCTCACCAGAGCTGCTCCAACGACGGAACGATCCATCACAATAGAGCAGTGCCCTGGACGCCGTCTCTAGATTCCTCAGATCTTCCTCCACACCTCCGACAACCACCTCTGCCTCAACTTCTTCAGCGACCAACCCAATGATGCTGAGGTCGACATGGCTACGGCAAAGAGGTTGTACACTTGTCGCATCACTTATTACTCTACATTCATGTCAAGTCCAGAGCAACCTCTGCCTGAACTTCTTCAGCGACCAATCCTATGCATGAAAACAAGACCAAGTGCATTAGTGGCAGAATAACATTCTAACTGTACACGCTTTCATATGATTTCACTTTATTTTGGCCACGTTTCTTTGCATTCCTCTGCTCCTCCAATTCCTATGAACCAAACACCCAAGTTGACAGAAATCCCGTGTTCACAAATGCTCTATTTCCCATGTACATTCCTATCCTATTCCGATGTTTTTCCTCCTATCCCTATGTTTTTAGAATCATGCAAGCCAAATGAGCCCTTACAGAATTACTTCAGTTACAGGTAGGTGTCGAAGAAAACTTTGTGTGGTTTGTCCTGCTCCTGCCGCGACGTCGTCCACCTCACCTGAGCTGCTCCATCGACAGAAGCATCCACCAAACCAGACATCATGACTCCTGACTGTCTTTCGCCGCCTTAGATCTCCTTCCCTGCCAATGGCACCCATTGCAACAACATCACCATCATCGACTCAGCAGATGAACCTGAGGAGTACACGGGTCCAAAAGATAGGCCACACTCTTTTGTTTCTGCTTATGTTATGCATTGCTTAATATTACCTACTACTTTGTTGTCCTGTTCACCTCTTAGACTCCAAGTCAGGTCCAAATTGATGTTCAAACTTGAGTTCTAAATTAGTTGTGGGGCACATATCGAGGCAGCAATGAATAGTATCTCTGTCTAATATCTGGTTCACCTAGGGTATGCCTATGTTGTTCATCTTGGGTGGGAAACAAATAGTAAATCAATCATCATTTTTTTTATTAAATTAAAGCAATCATCAACCTGCTATCATTATTTTTGGATCCATCCACTGGTTGTTACCATTACTCTAGATTTCTGCATGCTCTCCTTATATAATCTCACTATATTTTTTTGTATGCATGTCAGATATTGTACATAGTCATGCTGAACATGTAGAGAAAAAGAGAAGAGTTTTGCACGACAATACAACGTCATGCAAACATCGCTCCATGGTGGGTTCAATGGAAAACCCTCCCCCTCTCCAGATTGTAATCCAGAGGAAGATATCTGTTCTGAGGCGGATTCAGACGCAGGTGACCACTCCTATTTACCCCCAAGGTGTTTGCTCTAACTTGGCATGATGATGTTAGTCATGCATATCATGCATATGTTGCCTTGCAGTGCCTACATTCGACATCATATATGTCATCTGCTTAGTTTAAACATGTTTTGTAATACCACCTGTTTAGTTTCAATATGATATATGGGAATTCTGCAGTCTCATGTCTTTTAGATAGCCATAATATATGTGAAATGTGCAATGCCATCCTATTTAAGCAGGCATCATATATTTGAATGATATCTAGACCATCCTTTTCTTCATTAAATTTCCATTTGTCAACAATGTTTGTACATTAAACTACTCTTCCTGTGAATCAGCCATTTGAGTGGGTGATGGAAAAATCTGTAGTGAAAACAAGGCCTTCAGAGCAGACAGTGCTACCTGTCGAAGCAGATCTCTTGCTGGGTCCCGATAGCTCCTCAGAGATGGATTCAGAGACAGATGACCGGTCCTATTCCCTCACCGAGGTGTATGCTCTAACTTGGCACGGTTCTACTGCTCATATCATGCATATGGTGTCTTGCATTGCATAGTTTAGACATCATATACACAATATTCAACACCATGTTCTTAGTTTAGACATCATATATGCGAATGCCCTCCATATAAATCACATATGTGAATTAAATCATGCGATCCTGGTTACTTAGATAGCATGTATGTGAATTATGTCACGCGATCCAGTTTAGTTAGTCATCATATCTTTGGATTATGTTATGCTATGCTATCCAGTTTAGATAGACATCATATATGTGAAATTATGTCATGCTACCCATTTTAGTCAAACAATATACATGTTAATTATTTAATGCCCTCTTTTTTCCACACTATCTATTGCATCTGTCTCTCATACAATGTCTGTACATTCAACTATGTTTCCTGTTTATCAGCCATTTGAATTGGAGCAGGTGATGGCAGTATCTAGCGGAGTAAAAACATGGTCTTCAAATAAAACAGTGCTACCTCTTGGTGGAGATAGCACCCTGGTTGTACATGCACGAGAACCAGCCCTACCACACATGACCCAGACTCTCGTAGATTTTACCCCTACTACGATGGACAGATAAACAGCTTCACCCAATCTAACCCCAACCCCAGTAGATGTAACCCAGTTCCTGTTGACACAACACCATCTCCACCCAGTTCTCCCAAACAAGAGCAGTTAGTAAGGCAGCTCCAGTTCCCAAAGCGCCAGTACTACCACGGCGAACCCCAACTCCACCAGTTAGTACACCTATTCCTGTGGAGGTAGCACAACCAGCCATTCATAGTTTAGCATCTATCGCATTTGATGTTGTTAAATCCTATGTGCGTATCTTCCCATCATGGAAATATTATACTGAAGATGAAGGAAAATGCTAGTTGCAGGTGTTTGTCCAGGAGTTATGTGTACATAATGTTGTTCATGGCAATTATTTTGCTTTGTCCCATACATTATACCTCCACGATGGTTATAATACAACAAATTTTCCCATTTTTCTCTATAGAGAAGGACCAATTTGGAAACTCAGAATGAGGTAACTTGTGCTAATACCTCTACTATCTTCAAGAATGCTTGGTGGCAGTATCGGAATTACCTGAAGAAAACGTACTTCACTGGCAAAGAAACTCATCAAATTCCCTTACGTTCTCCGAAGACACATTTACTGGACGATGACTGGGAACGCCTTGCTCTTTACTGGTCCTGAACCAAGAATGTGGTAAGGTCTCTGAGCTCATTTTATTTTAAGTACTATATGCTTGCGTCTTACTGTACTCTGTTCATGTAGAACAAGTGCTTAAACCTGAAGAACAACTGTTCTCATTTAAGATTCCATTGCTATCGTGCATACTGCTTTGCTCTTGTATCACTGTATTTACTCATCCAAACTTATTTTTAAATTGAACTATCCAATGGAAACTCCAATGGCACAACATGTATGTTTACACATGTTTCTTTAACAGGTTTGCTCTTATAAATAGCTCTGTTGATTTCAATTTCAATTGTGTATATAGTTGAGTTCTCATATCATGCACATTACTAGCATCATAACAGGGCCAATAGTGTTGTTGTACATGTAGACCCGTGGTACCCATCTGAAATCTTGCTGTGCCATTTAGTTTCCCATGCTTTGTATTATTTTAGTGTTGCTTTTCTTGAACTGATATGATTTGAACCGTGTCTCTATTTTTATTTGGCAAGACAATGCAGTGACCATAGGACATAGATATATGTCTGTTTGATGCTTTTATAATGTACTACTTGGCAATAGAAGACTTGGTAGTTTAATATTGGCCACCTTACTAAGGAACCGGTTCACCGAAATGAGTTTCATATACTAGTACATGCTAAACCTGTTATGTGTCTGCTTGTTTCCTCTTTTAGAATGCTGATAGAATATTGGGGAAGAATGCCTTGTTAAGCAATGATAACGAAAGTAATGCAAATAAGGTTCAGGATCGTGAGACATCCTTGTTCGTCTCCAACAACGCTGATAAAACAGCTAAGGAAAACTATCTTGAAGACAGTGAGGCAACCCCAAAGTCCTGTCTTGGTTTACTGTTCGAGTTACTGGACACTATCGCTTGCACAAGCTATTCAAACTCACTGTCTGAATCAGTTCGGTTTCTTGAGTCTCAACTACAAGCTGAAAGACATCGATCAGCTGTGCTGCGACAAGAAGCAGAAGGACTGTAGAAGTCCCTGGAGCATTTAGATGCATACTTTCTGGTGCAACAGCAAGCATTGGAGGATTTTAGCGCCAAACAAGACAAAGCTAATAAGATTGCTAAGCTTATTGCCAGCATGGTGGATACCCAGGATAACGTTTCTTGAGCTGTTCGAAAGTTTTTTCAGTTATGGACTTTTTTTGCTTCCGCGTTTATTTGCACTCGTGGCCAATTTTGAGGGCAAGTGTATTAATATGCTGCTTTGTTCCCTATATTTGCACTGGTGGCGAACTTTGATGCCCATTGGATGTAATATGTGTAATAGCTGTAATAGGCTAGCGTTAGTTGCTTGCTTATTTATTTCCTTATTGTCTTGTTTAGTTGTTTGTTTGTAGTCATTGCAGTTATTTTTCTGTGTTTTTCTAGTGGCCACAATAACCTATTTTTGGTAACTAGGCCACAATAATCATGGCAACACACGGACTGTTGTAACCATGGGCCTCCTGCAGGCCGTAGGATACATGGACCTTCTACGGGCCGTAGGATCAATGGACTTTCTACGAGCCTTATGATCCATGGTCCTTCTACGGGCCGTAGGGTCCATTGGTCTTCTACGGGTCGTAGGATCCATGGGCCTTCTACGGGGCATATAATCATTTCGCCAAACATGGGCCATACTATTTGTGGACCATAACGGGCCGTTAATAAGCCGTATTTGATAACGCTATGAAAACAGCCCAACGGGTTAACGGGCCACAAATGGGCCCAATGTAAACACGAGCTGAATTTGGCCCACAAACAGAACATGCCATTAACGGACCGTAATGAACCAAATTATATAAATGAGCCCAAGAATAAATGGGCCCTTAGAAGGCCGAAAGTTAACACGGGCTGGAAGCGGCCGACGGAATAATGTGCCGTTAATGGGTATAAAGTGATACACTATGCATTATGGGCCAGTTTCATCTCAGGCCTTCATTGGGCCCAGAGTTATGAAGGGCCTCATGTGGGATGAAAGACATCATGGGCCATACATGGGCCGGAAGTAACAACGGACTAGAATCATATTGGACGACCCAGATGAAGCTACTGGACTTAATTCCGATACGCTATAACGGGCCGGGAGTTAGCGGGCCGTAAATGGGTGATATATGAACATGCCGTTAATAGGCTTTCCTTGGGCCGGCCCGTTACATTTTGACCAAGTCAGACGGGCCGGCCTTTTCACCGGAATGGGCCTCTGTTCGCCCATGCCATGTGTCGACGTATCATAGGTGCCTCCTGTCCAATGAATGGATGACATCTGTCCCAACGGTGAGCCAACACGTATTTCCTCCGGCCAATGACAATTTTACACGTGGAAAATCCTCATTGGTCTGGGCTGTTAACGGGTTATCGAATCCAAAACTAGACCCGATAGCGTAATGGCGACCTGTTACGGTGGATGCCACATGTCGGTCACCCTTGACAAAAGCACTTCTATGACGCGCGATTTATCATCATGGAAGTTGACACTTCCGTGATGATAATTTTGGTAATGTCATGGAACACTTCTACGACAACACAGGTATGTCTATCTTGATTCTGTCATAAAATTGTCATGGATGTACATGGATGACAGAAAACGTGACCTACAGTGACAAACATGTATCATCACGGAAGTGTCTTTTTTGTAGTGTTGCTAGCCTCTACGGTACCGTGCATTGCCCTTTCTCACATCGACACATGGTGCAAACTTTGCAGGTGCATCCAAACCCCGTGATATGATACGCTCTACCATACATAAGCCTTATTATATCATCCTCAAAACAGCCACCATACCTACCTATTATGGCTTTTCTATGGCCTTTCCAAGATAGATTGCCTTGCAACTTCCACCACTTTCATTTGATGACTTGAGCATTCATTGTCATATTGCTTTGCATGATCATATAGCTGACATAATAGTTCTGGCTCAGCCACCGTTCATCATTTTTCATACATGTTACGCTAGATCATTGCACATCCTGGTACATGCTAAAGGCATTCATATAGAGTCATACTTTGTCATAGGTATCGAGTTGTAATTTTTATTTCTTTTGAGTTATAAGTAAATACAAGTGTGATCAACATCATTAATCATTTTAAGAGCAGTGCCCCAGTGAGGAAAGGATGATGGAGACTATGATTACCCCACAAGTCGGAATGAGACTCCAGACAATGAGAGAAAAAAATATATAAAAAAAGAAAAAATAAAGAAAGAAAAAGAAAAATAATAAAAAGAGAGAAGGGGCATTGTTAGTATCCTTTACCACACTTGTGCTTCAAAGTAGCACCATGTTTTTCATATGGAGAGTCTCCTATGTTGTCACTTTCATATACTAGTGGGAATATTTCATTATAGGATTAGACGCACACCCACTTAGTTTTCATATTGAGCTTTCATACACTATTAACTCTTAGTGCATTCGTAGCATGGCAATCCCTACTACTCACATTGACATCGATTGATGGGCATCTCCATAGCCCATTGGTTAGCCGCGTCGATGTGAGACTTTCTTACCCTTTTGTCTTCTTTATATTTACCCCTATCATCATACTCTATTCCAACTATAGTGCTATATCCATGGCTTGCACTCATGTATTCCGTGAGGGTTGAAAAGGCTGAAGTGCGTTATAAAGTATGAACCAATTGCTCGGCTTGTCATCGGGGCTGTGCATGATAAATACTTTTCTACGGATATCTTTCTTTAGCATTGATATTTCGAAAGACATGATTGTTTGTTGGGATGCCTGATTATTGATGTCTTTATGTCAAATTATAGACTATTGCTTTGAATCACTTATGTCTTAGTATTCATGCCATGACTAGACATATGATCAAGTTTATGTTAGGTAGCATTCCACATCAAAAATTATCTTTTTTATCATTTACCTACTCGAGGACGAGTAGGAATTAAGATTGGGGATGCTGATATGTCTCTATCATATCTATAGTTTTTGATTGTTTCATGCCAATATTATACAACTTTCACATACTTTTGGCAACTTTTTATATGATTTATTGGACTAACGTATTGATCCAGTGCCCAGTGCTAGTTCCTGTTTTCTGCATGTTTTTTGTATCGTAGAGTATCCATATCAAGCGAAGTCCAAATTTAATAAAATTTCACGGAGAATTATTTTGGAATATATGTGATTTTTAGGAGGTGGAATCAACGCAAATGGGGGCCAACAGAGCCCACAACCCACCAGGGCGTGCCAGACACCCCTGGCGCGCCCAGGTGTCTTGTGCCCTCCTCGAACGTCGGTTGGAGCTCTACTTTGGGTGAAAGGAAGCTTATATATGGAAAAAAGCATGTTACAATCTTAGTGCAATCAGAGTTACAGATCTCTCGGAATATAAGAAACAGTTTTCGGCCAGATCTGGAGAACGCGAAACAGAAGAGAACAGAGAGGGAGATCCAATCTCGGAGGGGCTCCCGCCCCTCCACCGCCATGGAGACCAAGGACCAGAGGGGGAACTCTCCTCCCATCTAGGGGGGATGTCAAGGAAGAATAAGAAGGAGGGGGCTCTCTCCCCCTCGCTTTCGGTGGCGCCAGAGTGCCACCGGGGCAACGATTGGGACGGCGATCTACATCAACAATCTTGCTACAATCAACACCAAATTTCTCCCCCTCTTTGCAGTGGTGTAACACCTCTTACCCCCACTATAATCTCTACTTAAACTTGGTGCTCAGCTCCATATATTATTTCTCAATGATCTATGGTTATCCTATGATGTTTGAGTAGATCCGTTTTGTCCTATGGGTTAATCGTGATCTTGGTTAGTATTATTGTATATTTTATTTATGGTGCTGTCCTATAGTGCCCTCCATTCTCGCGCAAACGTGAGCTCCCCCCGCTGTAGGGTGTTGTAATATGTTCATGGTTTGCTTACGGTGGGTTGCGAGAGTGACAGAAACTTAAACCCGAGTAGGTGGGGTATGACATATGGGAATAAAGAGGACTTGATACTTAATGCTATGGTTGGGTTTCACGACCTTAATGATCTTTAGTGGTTGCAGATGCTTGCTATAGTTCCAATCATAAGTGCATATGATCCAAGTAGATAAAGTATGTTAGCTCATGCCTTTCCCTCATATAAAATTGCAAGAATGATTATCGGTACATGTTATCGATTGCCTAGGGACAAATAACTTTCTTGTTGACACAAACCCTTTTACTAAACACCTAACTTTAATTATCTTGCAAAGTACTTCTAGTTTTATTCTTGCAAAGTAGTTATAGCATCACTCCTACAAACTATTTTCATACTTTTTCCAGTAAAGCAAATATCAAGTGTGCGTAGAGTTGTATCGGTGGTCGATAGAACTTGAGGGAATATTTGTTCTGCCTTTAGCTCCTCGTTGGGTTCGACACTCTTATTTATCGAAGAAGGCTACAAACAATCCCCTATACTTCTGGGTTGTCAGGAGATAACTCGAAAGTTTTAGAGAGTCATTTTATTCTGTGCTTTTATAAAGTTTAAAAGCAAAAAAAATATAGAGGGGAACCTAAAACTTTTCAAAAAGAAAAGTGAAAGTGAGAAAGACGAACATCGTTGAAGTGGGGGATGTCCTTGAACTTTGTTCATTCCCATGGAATCTTTGTGAATCTCGATTAGAGAAAATTTTCAACAAAAATAATTATCCCCTTGTATAAATCCATTTTATTATAAAAATAATGTGCCAAGATTTTCCTTTAGGATGATTAGATTGATTATTTGGTGTGTGCAGTGCAAAAAACAGAAACTTTGGTTGTAGTGCGTGAATTTTCATTTTTTACTGGAATGTTGAATGTTTTTGAAACTTTTTGCACAATACTTCCATACAAATTGTTTATTGTTTTCCCAATTTTTTAGATTTTTTAGAGATATAGAAGTACGTAGATGTTCAAATTACTACAGACTGTCCTGTTTAAGACAACTCTGTTTTTGATGCATTGTTTTGCTAGTTTTGGTGAAACTATCGATTTTATCAGTGGTATAAGCCATGGAGAAGTTACAATACAATAGATACAATGCAAAAATAAAATATGAATGGGTTTGCGACAATACTTGAAGTGGTGATTTGTTTTATTATACTAACGGATCTCACGAGGGTTTTGTTAAGTTTTGTGTGATTGAAGTTTTCAAGTTTTGGGTGAGATCAGGATGGATGGAGGAATAAGGGCAAGAGCTTAAGCTTGGGATGCCCGAGGCAGCACAAGGTAATATTCAAGGACTCCCAAGCAACTAAACTTGGGGATGCCCCGGAAGGCATCCCGTCTTTCTTCTAACAATCATCGGTAATTTTACTTGGAGCTATAGTTTTATTCGTCACATGATATGCGTAAATCTTGGAGCATCGTGTGCTTTATATTTTTCTTTTAATAATGCACCATGCTGGTATGAGATAGTCCTTGGTTGATTTATAGAATGCTTCATGCACTTCACTTATATCTTTTGAGTATGGCTTTATAGAATGCTTCACGTGCTTCGCTTATATCGTTTGAAGTTTGGATTGCCTGTTTCTCTATACATAGAAAACCGCCATTTGTAGAATGCTCTTTTGCTTCACCTATATCTGTTAGAGTGCGAGCATATCTTTTGTAGAAATAATTAAACTCTCATGCTTCACTTATATCGATTTAGAGAGAGTCAACATGAATTGGTCATTCACATGGTTAGTCATAAAATACTACATAACTTGTAGATAACTGAATATGATATGTTTGATTCCTTACAATAGTTTTGCAATATAAAGATGGTGATATTAGAGTCATGCTAATGAGTAATTGTGGATTGGTATAAATACTTTCGTCGAGGTTTTTGATTCCCGAAGCATGCACGTATGGTGAACCGTTATGTGATGAAGTCGGAGCATGACTTATTTTTTGATTGTCTTCCTTATGAGTGGCAGTCGGGGATGACCGATGGTCTTTTCCTACCAATCTATCCCCCTAGGAGCATGCGTGTAGTACTTTGTTTTGATGGCTAATAAATTTTTGCAATAATTATGTGAGTTCTTCATGAGTAATGTTGAGTGAATGGATTATACCTACTCTCATCCTTCCATCATTTCTAGCCTCATTGGTACCGTGCATTTCCCTTTCTCACCTCGAGAGTTGGTGCAAACTTTGCCGGTGCATCCAAACCCCATGTAGCGACCTGACCCGAATGGATCAAGTCTCTGTGCTTAAGTGTCATCCCTGGATCGGTATGCTGACACACACAGTACTCAAGGATTTATAACAGAGGTAAATCACATGTGTAAAGTAACGTAAATACTATTACCTCAATCCAAATTAGCGGAAGTAACAAGGTTGTGGATTCCCATCAACACCAACGGCAAAGTTGAGTGTAGAAATCATAACCCTAACGTATCACTTACTCGTCGTAAGAAATCCTGCAACATGAGACGTTGCAGCCACAGAGGGTTAGTACATTGAATGTACTGGCAAATTCACACCATAGAGAATGATGAATAAAGGCTACCATGTAACGCCCCAGATACGACTTTCCCTATTTGTACTCCAACTCTTGCCGTTTCTGGCGTTAAGTTATAGTTATTTCTCGGGTTCGGGTCTTTGTCTCCGTGTGTTGTTTTCGTTTTCATGCATCTCATATCATGTCATCATGTGCATTGCATTTGCATACGTGTTCGTCTCATGCATTCGAGCATTTTCCCCGTTGTCCGTTTTGCATTCCGGCGCTTCGTTCTCCTCCGGTGGCCATTTCTAGCTTTCTTTCATGTGTGGGGATTAAACATTTCCGGATTGGACCGAGACTTGCCATGCGGCCTTGATTTACTACCGGTAGACCGCCTGTCAAGTTTCGTACCATTTGGACTTCGTTTGATACTCCAACGGTTAGCCGAGGGACCGAAAAGGCCTCGTGTGTGTTGCAGCCCAACACCCCTCCAATTTGGCCCAAAACCCACCAAACTCTGCACCTTGTCCTAGAGCGTTCGATCACGATCGCATGGACGAAAACCGCATCTCATTTGGACTCTCCTAGCTCCACTTATGCCTATATATACACCTCTAGTTTTTCGGATCTTCCCCTACCTCCGAACCCTAAAAAATCCTACCGCGCGCCGCCGGACACATTTTCGCCGACGGACACGTCCGGTCCGCCTGTCCGCCGCCACGTGGCGCGCCACGATTCGCCCCGCCGCCCGGTCCACATCGCCACCGCCGCCGGGTCCGAAGCCCATCTCCAGCCCGCTCCCACGCCCGACCGGGCCACTCCGCCGCCGCTGCCGCCTGTTCTTCTTCCCCGAGCCGACCGGCCGCGCCGCCGCCCCGCCATCTCCGCCGCCCGGAGCCGGCCGGACCTCCCCGCCGGAGCCCGGGTGCCGCGCCGCCCCGCTGCCTCCTCCCGGCCCCGAGCGCCGCCCCGCGCAGCCGCCAGCCGCCGCGGCCGCCTCGCCGTCCGGCGACCCCGGCCCGGCTAGATCCGGCCGCCGGCCACCACCTCCTCCCGCCGGCTTGCTGCGTTCTTCTTCCCGACGAACAGCTACAGTGCCCGGCCGCGCCTCGATATCCGTGCAAGCCCTAGATCTGAGAGAGAGGTTGAAATTTCGTGTAAGTCCCTAGAATCTTTACTTCATATGCTCCTGTTTGAGGCCCCGTAACTTTGCATCCATAGCTCCGATTTGGAAATATGATATATCAAAATCTTCTCCTCGACGAGTACATCATTTCATTCCATTGCATCATTTTCATTTGAGTTCATCTTGATTCCCAAAATGCTGTTAGAAGGAGGCTTCGTGAGTTAAATGTCAGATCTGCTAGTTCATCTTAGACTTTTGTCTTTTTTGCCATGATTAATGTGTGCATGCTATGCCTGTGAGTCCTTCATATGTTTTGTTAAGCATTTTGTCTTCTTTCCAGAGGTGAAACCCATGCATTTTTAGGATGTGTGTGGTGACTTGTGCAAGCTCGCAAAGAGAGGCACCCGGGAAATCTGTTTTCAGGGACTTAGTTGTTTTCACTAAGTCTGGGATATTTTAGTTCATGATGCCATATGTTCAGCTTCTTTCCTAATGATCCGTGCCTCTTTTGAGGATGACCAGTAAGGGACTTTTGTTATTCATGTTATGATCTATCTATCCATGTCTTTGTTTGCAATTATGGAGCAACATAGCTTGAGTCAATCGAGCTCTACTTTTGCTTCGTGGTGAATCTGGGCAGATCGTCAACTTGTTTGCGATTTTGCCGATGTTATTGTAGTTGATCCGTGCATGCTATGCCATTGTTCTTGCCATGTCTAGCTTGTATTTTGTGCCTTCTTAATGGGTGTATGCCTTCCTTGCCATGACTTGCACCGTGGTGAGTGCATCGAGCTCGTTTACATGGCTTCGTTAGTTATATTTCAGCATGTCTCAGTTTTCACTAAGTCTGAAAACTGATTGTGTTTTATGCTATGTTCGTGTGCCCGTTAATATATTTTGTGAACCCTTTTGGCCCCAGGTCACTTTGGGTCTTTTGTTAAGCTTGTTGAGTAGATCCATGCCATGTTCTTACCTGTCATGTTCAGGTCTTGTATCATGTTGTTTTGCTGCTCCGAAGAGGGCTTCGTGATCTGAAATTTCAGACAAGTGTTAATTTCACAAAGTCTGGAATCTGTTTTTGCATTTGCGTTTTTGCCATGCTTGTTTGAACCTCATAATGGATGAATTGGCCGTGGCTCAGTGCTAGTCTTTTGTTAAGCATCTTGTGTGCATCCCTGCCATGTATTTTTTTGTCATGTCTGGTGGCTGTAGCTTTTTCATTGCATTGCATTTAGATGCCTACTTGTTGTAAATCGCAGACCGGTGTCATATCTTAAAACGCTTGCCATTTCCAAACCGTAACTCCGATCCCGATGATCTTTATATCGTTTTCAAGAGATTTCATCCCCTCTATCCAGTGGCACCCTTGGAATTCCAAGTTGAGGCCAGGTTCATGCATTTCCTGTCATATCTTGCATTTTGCATCCCGCATCGCATCCCGCATAGCATATCATCATTTCATCATATTGCTTGGTCTTGCACGTGGTTGATTGTATCCTTGTTGCTTGTTTGTCTTGTTGGGTAGAGCCGGGAGACGAGTTCGCTACCGAGGAGCCCGTTGAGTTTGCTTGTGAGGATCCAGTCAACTCTGACAACTGTGCAGGCAAGATGATCATACCCTCGAAATCACTACTATCTTTGCTATGCTAGATTGCTCGCTCTTGTTATGCCAATGCTACGATGCCTACCTTTTGCTTGTCAGCCTCCCAATTGCCATGTCAAACCTCTAACCCACCTTGTCCTAGCAAACCGTTGATTGGCTATGTTACCGCTTTGCTCAGCCCCTCTTATAGCGTTGCTAGTTGCAGGTGAAGATTGGAGGCCGTTCCTTGTTGGAACATCATTTATTTACTTGTTGGGATATCATTATATTGCTATGTTATCTTAATGCACCTATATACTTGGTAAAGGGTGGAAGGCTCGGCCTCTCGCCTAGTGTTTTGTTCCACTCTTGCCGTCCTAGTTTCCGTCATATCGGTGTTATGTTCCCGGATTTTGCGTTCCTTACGCGGTTGGGTTATAATGGGAACCCCTTGATAGTTCGCCTTGATTAAAGCTTTTCCAGCAATGCCCAACCTTGGTTTTACCTTTTTCCACCTAGCCTTTTATTTCCCTTGGGTTCTGCAGACTCAAGGGTCATCTTATTTTAACCCCTCGGGCCAGTGCTCCTCTGAGTGTTGGTCCAACCGAGCGATGTCCGGGGCTTCCAGGGGCAACTCTGGGCTGGCCTACCCGTCGTCTTGCTCATCTGAGTGTGCCCTGAGAAAGAGATATGTGCAGCTCCTATCGGGATTTGTTGGCACATTCGGGCGGTGTTGCTGGTCTTGTTTTAACCTGTCGAATTGTCTTGTTGTACCGGGTTACCGAGTCTGATCGGTGTGTCTCGGGTGGAGGTCTATTCCTTCGTTGACCGTGAGAGCTTGTCATGGGCTAAGTTGGGACCCCCCTGCAGGGATTGAACTTTCGAAAGCCGTGCCCGTGGTTATGGGCAGATGGGAATTTGTTAATGTCCGGTTGCAGATAACTTCAACCTTAATTAATTAAAATGAATCAACTGAGTGTGTTACCGTGATGGCCTCTTCTCGGCGGAGTTCGGGAAGTGGACACGGTGTTGAAGTTATGCTTGAGCAGGCTGTTCTTCTAGATTCTCGCTCGCGCTTTGTCTCCTCTTCTCGCTCTCTTTTGCGTTTAAGATAGCAACCATATATGCTAGTCGCTTGCTGCAGCTCCACATATATTTGCCTTATCCATTCCTATAAGCTTGAATAGTCTTAATCGCGAGGGTGCGAGATTGCTGAGTCCCCGTGGCTCACAGATACTATAACTCCAGATGCAGGTCCAGGTGATTCCGCTCCAGGTGACGAGTACGAGCTCAAGTGGGAGTTCGACGAGGACTCTCAGCGTTATTATGTTTCATTTCCCGATGATCAGTAGTGGTGCCTAGTTGGGGTTTGATTCAGGGCCTTGTCGCATGTTGGGTGTTCTTCTATTTTGGCACCGTAGTCGGGCCATGAGTGCTTGTATGGTGGATGTTATTTATGTACTCTGATGTGACGTGGCGAGTGTAAGCCAACTATGTATCTCCCCCTTTTATCATATATTACATGGGATGTTGTAATGATTGCCTAACTTGCGACATTGCTTTCAATGCGGTTATGTCTCTAAGTCGTGCCTCGACACGTGGGAGCTATAGCCGCATCGAGGGTGTTACATACCACTACATGCATATTTGGCTGGTGGAAAAGCTCTATGGTTATAGGGTTTTGCGTAAAGCCAATTTTTCCCTACTGCAAAGGAATAAATTTTATTTAACTATCATGGTGGTTGTTGAACATTGAGAATGGTTGACAGCATCCTCAATCCCAATTAAGTAACATCATTAAACCCAACAAACATAATTTAAAGTAACATGATGAGATTCACATGATAATCCAGGTACTAGATACTCAAGATGTCCATAACCGGGGACACGGCTAATCATGATTAGTTTATACACTCTGCAGAGGTTTGCGCACTTTTCCCCACAAGACTCGATCGCCTCCGTTTGGTTTCTCGCACTACATGGTGTTTGAGAAGACAGATGACTGAGACATAGTCTTTCAGAAGCGCTAGCACCTTACGATGGATAGACCGTTACACCTACTTTCCCCTACATCTGCTAGTCTACCCTGTAAGAGTTCGCACGACTTAATCAACTATGCTAGAGCCCATAATAGCTTGTGGTTGCACATGGAAGTTTCTAGTATGAAAAATCTCATGATCCCTTTGAGCCTGGGTGGCGGTCCATAAAAAAACAGGCAATCCTGGTCTACCCAGGTGCCTAGACAGGCAATCCTGGAATACCCAGGTACCTCAATCCACCCAGATGTGTGTTTAAGTTGCCACCTTAAGTAAACAATTAATTAATAATCTCACATCTGTCATGAATACTCTCAAAACCCAATCCACGTCTACGAGCATAGCATGGCACTATAAGCATAACATAATAGTAACTCCCAAGGTTTGAATGCAGGGCAATAGGTTCCTACCTCATCAACTACTTCCCAATACCCACATGTTATCAATCCTACTCATGCAATGTTTGAGGGTGAAACTAATGCATAAAAACTGGGTATGAAAGGGGATATGATCAAAGTGTCAACTTGCCTGCAATGTTGATGAAGATGATTCGCACTCATAACTCTTGATAGTTCTACTCGTCACACTCCGGTCAATCTATCGTAAGCAAGCAATAGTAACCACACATAAGCAATCACTCAAAAGATCAGAAAGAACGAAGAGGATGATTCAAAAAACATCAAAACCAAGCAAATAACTCTTGCAACATAAAACAATTTCTAACAGTACCAAAATTATGTGAATTTGGCCTTATCAGAAAGTTTAGGTCAAGAACTTCGATTTGCAAAAGGAATCAACTGAAACGGAGCTACGAAACTCAAGTTACGATCAAACGAAGTTAAAGTACAAATCTGGTTGAATTAAAATTTTAAGACTTTCAAAAACATGTTTGAGTTGGATTACTAGAAAGAGGGGATCATAACGAAGACGTGAGCATTGGTTTCGTTGGATTTGGACTAACGAGTAAAAAGTTATGAGTGTTTGAAGTCCAGGGCTAATCTGTAAATAAAATATTCAAGATGGGTCCCTGACCGAAATAACAGAAAAAGAAAAAAACTAAAAGGCGAACGTTCGTTTTCTATACCTAACCAGCGAACGTTCTCTAAATAAAAACAAAACGCTTCGGGTAAAAAAAATAGAATGATCTAGATCATTGGATCCAGATCTGACGATGAGAAGGGGCGACGGCGGTTACCGCGACGGCGGGTCGTCGGCGGCGAGGAAAAGGACGGCGGCAGCGGCTCGGCGAGGAACGGGGCTATGGCTCTGGGCGTCGGCGACGACGGCGGAGTAGTTGGGGAGGTGCGGCGCGACGAGGGGAAGACGGTGGCGGTGTCGGCGCTCGGCTGCGGAGCCAGAACGGTGTGCGGCGGCGGCGGCAGATCTCGTCGGAGCTCGCAACTCTGGCGAGGTTTTGCGCGGGTGGCGGCGACAGCTCGGGAGGAGAGGAACGGGGCCGGGGCCTCGGGTATTTAAAGAAGGAGGGGCCGGGTCGGGCTTGGAGGAGGGGAAAGGGAGGCGGCGGCGGGAGGCCGGGCGGAGCACGGCGGCGGCGCTGGTGTGCTGGCTCGGGACTTCGTCCCGAGCTCGGGGACGAGCGCGAAGGTGGGCTGGGCCGCGGCCTGGCTGTGTTGGCTAGGCCGGCCCAGTCGGTGAAGGTTTTTTTTAATAAAGATTTTTTTTCCAGACAAACAAAACAAAATAAAACAAATAGAAATAAAAATATTATATAGGCATATAATATACCAAAATTTGCAGAAAAAGATTTACAACATGGACATTTTTATAATGCCAAAAAAAATCCGCACAAATTCAGATAAATCAAAGAGTGCTAGTGGTCTAATAAAATCCAATAAAATCATTTTAAAAATACCAAAATGATTTCAAATTTATTTATCTCCAATTTTCTGATGTGGGGAATCATGTTACCGTATTTTCCATATATTTTATTTTTGGAGAAAAATAATTTGAATAAAACTCAAATAAATCCAAATTGAAAATTTATTCCAAAAGGACTTTGAAATTGGTCCTTTGAAACTCCCAACTCATATTTCATATAATTTGAAGAAGTCATTTTATCTTCGCTCGTGAAAATCGTTGAGTTGCATAAAGTTTCAGAATTGGAAATATTCTCAAATGAAATTCAAATATTTTCAACACCCCTTGTCATTTAAATAAATGGAAGAAGTCATGTCATCTTCTCTCCAGGGTTTCGTTGTGGAAAGAATTTGAATTCCCGGAGATCATAAATGCAAAATGAAAGTTTGGGAAAGTCCTTTTATTCCCTCTCATTTAACTTTCAAAAAGTTTCGAATTCACTCACTTTCAGACAATCAATCAAACAATCAATCAAATCTATCTAATTATTATAACATTCCAAAATTTAGAATTTTGGGTTGTTACAAATCTACCACCCTTAAAATGAATCTCGTCCTCGAGATTCGGAGAGGCTAGCAAGAAAAAGGTTAGGGTTTGGGGGCTCCTCAAATTCCATCAATCATCACCGGGGTCTGGGGTGCTACCACCCTTAGAAACATCGTTACGGTCCCATCAATACTCATATACTCCATCCTTATTCTTGACAGGGCCGGTCTTCTCAGATATTCAGTATAATTCCTTTCTTTGGGCTCTTCCGGTAATGGCATAACCTTTTCCTCAATTCTTTTGTCCTTTCATATTGGTAAGGTTATTCCGAGACTGGGCCTTTCTTACCTGACGGGTCTGGCGCCAGTACTAAACAACTAATCGATATCTCATGGTGGTGAACAAATTTATGGTTTCTCCTGCAGGAAATGGGTCTGGGTTGATCCTCACCGTATAACCTACGGTTGGCAAAAGCTGCCTTATACAAGGGAAAAATTGCTATACCATTCTAAGGGTTAAACAGGATTTTGATCATCGTCTCTCTACTATAGGTAAGTCACTCAGATTTACCATCCCATATAGCAAGGCGAATAATAAGAGTAAGTCGGTATGGTGATCAATCCATCCCGCACCCAAATCATTACCCTGTATATGCTTTAGTGAATCTCGCATTCTAACACTCGGTCATCCTCACAAGCATTGCAGAATTTCTCTTGTTGACGAACCAAGTTCGGATAAATCCATAGATTCTGCAAGCCAAACAACCATCTATCGTTCCTTCACAACTCTCGGGTTTTGCGTTACTCCTATAAGATCGTCTATCGATAAGGGCATATCCTCTTCCAGGGTTTTTCCTTCAGCAAGAGTGTGCTTGCTTCTTGGCAGGTCCTGGGGCCTGTGGGTTATGGACCATCTCATCACTTGTAGTCCTTGAACTTATCATCGGGCAACTGATCATTATTCCAACTTCCTAGTATTCTTAAATCCATCCAATTGTATTGTCTTCCTTCCTTATATTGGCACCAAACTAGGACATGATTACTCAGACTCATCATGGAGTTTCCATTGATCCATTTTTCCGACATCATACCTCCTTTATATCCAATAGTAATTTATCTCTTCATCCTCGTGGGATATCGCTCATACCGAGATAAAAACTTATACTTATGAAGTCCATATTCCACTTCGTGGAACATCATTATCCTTTGCAGGGTCAAGCGTCCTTACATGGGAATATTGGCCATCTCTGCATGGCACTTCTTCAACTGGGAAACATGAAACACATCATAAACTCCTGACAGTCCTTCGGGTGACTCCAACTTGTTGGCCACTTCTCCAATATGCTCCAAAACTCGGTATGGTCCTACAAATCTCGGGGCTAACTGTCCCTTAACTCCAAATCGTTTAACTCCTCGCAGAGGGGTCACACGAAGACATGCTCTCTCTCCAATTTCATAGACTACCTCCTTCCGTTTTTAAGTCTGCATAACTCTTCTGCCTGGACTGAGCTACCTTCAGTCTATCTCGAATCAACTTAACATTCTCTTCTGACTCCTTGATCACATTTGGTCCAAACAACTGATGGTCTCCACTTCATCCCACATACTCTTGGGGCATCACACATATCGAGACAAAACTCATATTCAGTTTGTCCGAAATCCACTCAGTGGAGTATCCTTATCTTTTCCAGTGGTCAAGGGTTCTTACAGGGTACTACCACCCTTAAAATGCACAAATCTTCCATAGACCATATTTCTCTTATCCTAAAAAATGGTCAAAATCCTTCTCCATAGAGTAACAACTCATAAAATCCCTATCAGTACCAACGATGCTAACTTTATTTATTCTCTAATGATTACAATCTCTCGCTCTTCCATTACATGTCTCAACTCAACACCTTGATACAAAAGAGTTGTTCTCACTTCTACTACTATACTTCTCATAGACTCAACTATTTATCACAAGTCTCCTTCTCTTTGGGACAATCTCTGGCAAAGTGCCCTGCTTCATTACAACGAAAACATATTACTTCTGACAAGTCTCGAGGTTTCCTTTTTGGGCAACTGTTGAGGTAGTGCCCTGACTCGTTGCACCTGTAAAGGTGATATGACTCAGGTCCTTCCTGGAATCCAATCTGCTTCTCTTCCTGGACCTTTCCATGCCAATCATGGCCTCTATTTCCTGTGGGTCATATTCTACTTCCTCTGTCGGGAATTTTACTAGATCCCCATTCAAACAATTTTGGGAGATGTGTCCTTCTTCTCCACATGAAT
Organism: Triticum urartu; assembly: GCF_056163025.1. NCBI lineage: Eukaryota > Viridiplantae > Streptophyta > Magnoliopsida > Poales > Poaceae > Triticum > Triticum urartu. The sequence continues at coordinate 448,958,620 of NC_141876.1, forward strand.
AGCAAGACTTAGTGAAGGGTTTACTCGGGTCTTCTTTAGGTGTGTCCTCCATCTCTTCCTTCATCACGGGTTCTTCTAAAATTTCCATAAGGGCTCCTTTCATTACTTCTTTCTTCTGTTGGATGGTTAATTGTACCATGGGGTAAATGTGACACTGAGCAGGATAGTGGGTAGTCCCTTCACACAAGAAACAAGTAATCTTCCTAATTGGGCATTCTTCAATTGGGTGACTTCCTTCACAATTAGGGCATTCATCCTTGTGTTCTTTATGGGTGTGTCCTATTTCTCCACAAATCTTGCATGCACAAGGTTTCTTCATATCCTTTCCATAAGGCTTCAACTTCTGGGACACAAACCGAGACTTTGGCAAAGTCAACTTAAATTCTTTCCAAGTGGTTACTCCTTGCCATCCATTGATGGTTTGGTACATTCTCCACCAAGTAGCAGCACCTCTTTCAAAGCACTGAAGAGCATGCTGGGTCATATCCTTTCCGACTATAGGGTTATTCTTCATGTGATCCTCCATGTTCTGAATCCATTGGTCCGTCTCCAATTGACTTATCGGTCCAGGGAAACATGAGTTCATCTCCATACGTCCTCTATTGGTTCCAAGGGTTTGGGGTGAGATAAGAGAGAGGGAGAGGGATACACACAATACAAACAATAGTTTAAAAAAGACAGATTTTTTTATTGTGGCTGTCGGAAAAACATCAAACAAATGACAGCTCACAAACGTCGCATCTAACGTAAGTGTATAACAGGGGGTTGGTCTTCTAAAGGTAAATAAATCTTCAAAGTCATCAAAACCATCAAATCTTGTTCATGCCTCCAATGGCTTCTTCCAATCATGCTTGTCTTTCTCAAGTTCTTTTGCCAGATCAACTCTGTTGACGCGAAGTCTCTTGTGACCTCCTTTAATTATTTTTGGAGTTGCGTTCCAAACTTCCGGGTTTCAACATCCTTGGCATGAACCATGGTCCTACTGTCCTTCAGTTCCTGATGAATCTCCGGTATCTCGAGGTTTTGCTCCTCCAGCTTGGCTACTTTCAGCTTTTGGTTCCTAAGTTCTTCACGAAATGCTTCCTTGTCTAATACGGCTTCATGGAGCTCCACCTTAAACTTCTTGATGTACTACTCTAGATCCTGGTGATACACCGGCTAAGGTTAAAACTTCATCTTACTAATAGGTGCTCCATCAGCCTTCTTCCATCAAATCCATTCTGAAGAAAGCATCCTTAACTCAGCACGGTGACAATAGCATCAGCGGGCGATGACATCACGGATAACCATGTTTCTGCTCTTGTCATTCCCATGAGCTATCATTCCATAGTTGATATCTCCTGCCATAGGGTTTTCTTTGACAAGACTTCGAGTTCTCATGCTCCTTGTTTCAGTCTTTCTCCGATACACCTTGATCTCGGGTATTGGCAACTTCCATAGTCTGCCAAGTTCCATAAGGGTAGCCTTTCTAGGTCATACAAATCTGGGAATTCTTCAGAGCCTTCAAATTCTACTTGTCTTCGGTCTTCAATCATTGTAGTTTCCATTATTCAGATGCACGGAAAATACTCTTCATTCCAAAGTGGCCTTAGTTGTCCGATATCTTGTACTTCTTGGAGTGGTCTCATCAGTCGAATCTTCGTGTGGTCAAAAGGGGAAAGGGGTATGGTCTCACTAAAGGGAATTTTCTAATAAGCTCAGAAGAGAAGAGAGGTAAAAGACCTTTTTGAAAGGGAAAGTTGTAGAGAAAAATCTTTGCTATGGGCTTGCCAGTTTCTAGGGTCACGTCCTACAGTCAACATGTGCTCTGATACCATCTTGTAGCGACCTGACCCGAATGGATCAAGTCTCTGTGCTTAAGTGTCATCCCTGGATTGGTATGCTGACACACACAGTACTCGAGGATTTATAACAGAGGTAAATCACATGTGTAAAGTAACGTAAATACTATTACCTCAATCCAAAATAGCGGAAGTAACAAGGTTGTCGATTCCCATCAACACCAACGGCAAAGTTGAGTGTAGAAATCATAACCCTAACGTATCACATACTCATCGTAAGAAATCCTGCAACATGAGACGTTGCAGCCACAGAGGGTCAGTACATTGAATGTACTGGCAAATTCACACCATAGAGAATGATGAATAAAGGCTATCACTACATGCATATTTGGCTGGTGGAAAAGCTCTAGGGTTATAGGGTTTTGCGTAAAGCCAATTTTTCCCCACTGCAAAGGAATAAATTTTATTTAACTATCATGGTGGTTGTTGAACATTGAGAATGGTTGACAGCATCCTCAATCCCAATTAAGTAACATCATTAAACCTAACAAACTTAATTTAAAGTAACATGATGAGATTCACATGATAATCCAGGTACTAGATACTCAAGATGTCCATAACCGGGGACACGACTAATCATGATTAGTTTATACACTCTACAGAGGTTTGCACACTTTTCCCCACAAGACTCGATCGCCTCCGTTTGGTTTCCCGCACTACATGGTGTTTGAGAAGACGGATGACCGAGACATAGTCTTTCAGAAGCGCTAGCACCTTACGACGGAAAGACCGTTACACCCACTTTCCCCTACATCTACTAGTCTACCCTGTAAGAGTTCGCACGACTTAATCAACTATGCTAGAACCCATAATAGCTTGTGGCTGCACACAGAAGTTTCTAGTATGAAAAATCTCATGATCCCTTTGAGCCTGGGTGGCGGTCCATAAAAAAAACAGGCAATCCTGGTCTACCCAGGTGCCTAGACAGGCAATCCTGGAATACCGAGGTACCTCAATCAACCTAGATGTGTGTTTAAGTTTCCACCTTAAGTAAACCATTAATTAACAATCTCACATCTGTCATGAATACTCTCAAAACCAAATCCACGTCTACAACCATAGCATGGCACTATAAGCATAACGTAATAGTAACTCCCAAGGTTTGAATGCAGGGCAATAGGTTCCTACCTCATCAACTACTTCCCAATACCCACATGTTATCAGTCCTACTCATGCAATGTTTGAGGGTGAAACTAATGCATAAAAACTGGGTATGAAAGGGGATATGATCAAAGTGTGAACTTGCCTGCAATGTTGATGAAGATGATTCGCACTCATAACTCTTGATAGTTCTACTCGTCACACTCCGATCAATCTATCATAAGCAAGCAATAGTAACCACACATAAGCAATCACTCAAAAGATCAGAAAGAATGATGAAGATGATTAGGAAAACATCAAAACCAAGCAAATAACTCTTGCAACATAAAACAATTTCTAACAGTACCAAAATTATGTGAATTTGGCCTTATCAGAAAGTGAGGTCAAGAGCTTCGATTTGCAAAAGGAATCAACTGAAACGGAGCTACGAAACTCAAGTTACGATCAAACGAAGTTCAAATACAAATCTGGTTGAATTAAAATTTTAAAACTTTCAAAAACATGTTTGAGTTGGATTACTGGAAAGAGGGGATCATAACGAAGACGTGAGCGTTGGTTTCGTTGGATTTGGACTAACGAGTAAAAAGTTATGAGTGTTTGAAGTCCAGGGCTAATCTGTAAATAAAATATTCAAGACGGGTCCCTGGCCGAAATAACAGAAAAAGAAATAACCAAAAGGTGAACGTTCATTTTCTATACCTAACCAGCGAACGTTCTCTAAATAAAAACAAAACGCTTTGGGTAAAAAAAAATAGAACGATCTGGATCGTTGGATCCAGATCTGACGGTGAGGAGGGGTGACGACGAGGAAAAGGACGGCGGCGGCGGCTCGGCAAGGAACGGGGCAACGGCTCCGGGCGTCGGCGACGACGGCGGAGTAGTTGGGGAGGTGCGGTGCGATGAGGGGAAGACGGTGGCGGTGTCGGTGCTCGGCTGCGGAGCCGGAACGGTGCGCGGCGGCGGCGGCAGATCTCGTCGGAGCTCGCAACTCCGGCGAGGTTTTGCACGGGTGGCGGCGACGGCTCGGAAGGAGAGGAATGGGGCCGGGGCCTCGTGTATTTAAAGAAGGAGGGGCCGGGTCGGGCTTGGAGGAGGGGAAAGGGAGGCAGCGGCGGGAGGCCGGGCGGAGCATGGCGGCGTCGCTGTCGTGCTGGCTCGGGACTTCGTCCCGAGCTCGGGGACGGGCGCGAAGGTGGGCTGGGCCACGGCCTGGCTGGGTTGGCTGGGCCGGCCTAGTCGGTGAAGGGTCTTTTTAATAAAGATTTTTTTCCAAAAAAACAAAATAGAATAAAACAAATAGAAATAAAAATATTATATAGGCATATAATATACCAAAATTTGCAGAAAAAGATTTTCTACAACATGGACATTTTTATAATGCCAAGAAAAATCCACACAAATTCAGATAAATCAAAGAGTGCTACTGGTCTAAAACAATCCAATAAAATCATTTTAAAAATACCAAAATGATTTCAAATTTATTTATCTCCAATTTTCTGATGTGGGGAATCATGTTTCCCTATTTTCCATATATTTTATTTTTGGCGAAAAATAATTTGAATAAAACTCAAATAAATGCAAATTGAAAATTTATTCCAAAAGGACTTTGAAATTGATCCTTTGAAACTCCCAACTCATATTTCATATAATTTGAAGAAGTCATTTTATCTTCGCTCGTGAAAATCATTGAGTTGCATAAAGTTTCATAATTGGAAATATTCTCAAATGAAATTGAAATATTTTCAACACCCCTTGTCATTTAAATAAATGGAAGAAGTCATGTCATCTTCTCTCCAGGGTTTCATGGTGAAAAGAATTTGAATTCTCGGAGATCATAAATGCAAAATGAAAGTTTGGGAAAGTCCTTTTATTCCCTCTCATTTAACTTTCAAAAAGTTTCGAATTCACTCACTTTCAGACAATCAATCAAACAATCAATCAAATCTATCTAATTATTATAACATTCCAAAATTTAGAATTTTGGGATGTTACACCCCATGATATGATACGCTCTATCACACATAAGCCTCCTTATATCTTCCTCAAAATTGCCACCATACCTACCTATCATGGCATTTCCATAGCCATTCCCAGATATATTGCCATGCAACTTCCATCGTCATCATATACAGGACTTGAGCATTCATTGTCATATTGCTTTGCATGACCGTAAGATAGCTAGCATGATATTTCCACGGCTTGTCCATTTTTTGATATCTTTGCTATGCTAGATCATTGCACATCCTGGTACACCGCCAGAGGCATTCATATAGAGTCATATTTTGTTCTAATATCGAGTTGTAATATTGAGTTATAAGTAAATAAAAGGGTGATGATCATCATTATTAGAGCATTGTCCCAGTGAGGTAAGGATGATGGAGACTATGATTCCCCTACAAGTTGGGATGAGACTCCGGATGAAAAATAAAAATAAAAATAGAGGCCAAAAAAAGAGAGAGCCCCAAAAAAGAGAAAACAAAAAATGAGAGAAAAAGAGAGAAGGGGAAATGCTACTATCCTTTTACCACACTTGTGCTTCAGAGTAGCACCATGTTCTTTATATAGAGAGTCTCTTGAGTTATCACTTTCATATACTAGTGGGAATTTTCATTATAGAATTTAGCTTGTATATTGCGATGATGGGCTTCCTCAAATACCCGAGGTCTTCATGAGGAACCAAGTTGGATGCACACCCACTTAGTTTTCAGTTTGAGCTTTCATACACTTATAGCTCCTAGTGCATCCATTGCATGGCAATCCCTACTCCTCGCATTGACATCAATTGATGGGAATCTCCATAGCCCGTTGATTAGCCGCGCCGATGTGAGACTTTCTTCCATTTTGTCTTCTCCACACAACCTCCACCATCATATTCTATTCCACCTATAGTGCTATATCCATGGCTCACGCACATGTATTGCATGAAATTTGAAAAGGCTTGAGAACATTAAAAGTAGGAAACAATTGCTTGGCTTGTCATCGGGGTTGTGCATGATGAAATACTTTGTGTGGTCAACATGGAGCATAGCCAGACTACATGATTTTGTAGGGATAACTTTCTTTGGCCATGTTATTTTGAGAAGACATGATTGCTTTATTAGTATGCTTGAAGTATTATTATCTTTATGTCAAATGATAGAATATTTCTTTGAATCACTCATGTCTTAATATTCATGCCATGATTAGATTATACGATCAACATTTTGCTAGGTAGCATTCCACATCAAAAATTATCCTTTTTATCATTACCTACTCGAGGACGAGCATGAATTAAGCTTGGGGATGCTGATACGTCTCCGTCGTATCTATAATTTTTGATTGTTCTATGCCAATATTCAACAACTTTTACATACTTTTGGCAAAAATTTATATGATTTTCTTGGACTAACATATTCATCCAGTGCCTAGTGCCAGCTCCTGTTAATTTTTTGCATTTTTTTGGTTCGTTGAAAATCCATATCAAACGGAGTCCAAATGCGATAAAAACTTATCGAGATTTTTTTGGCATATATGTGATCTTTGGGAAAAAGAATCCACGCGAGACGATGCCCGAGGGGGCCACAAGGCAAGGGGCGCGCCATGGGCCCTTGTGGCCACCCCGTAAGGCGGTTGGGCCCTTCTTTCGCTGCAAAAAAGCTAATATCCAAATAAAAATCTTGTTAAAATTTCAGCCCAATCGGAGTTACGGATATCCGAGAAATTAAGAAACGGTGAAAGGCCAGAATCTAGGAGCGTAGAAACAGAAGGAAACAGATAGAGAGATCCAATCTCGGAGGGGCTCCCACCCCTCCGCCACCATGGAGGCCAAGGGCCAGAGGGGAAACCCTCCTCCCATCTAGGGGGAGGCGAAGGAAGAAGAATGAGGGGGCTCTCTCCCCCCTCTCCCGTTGGCGTCAGAACGCCGCCGGGGCCATCATCGTGACGATGATCTACACCAACAACTTCACCGCCGTCATCACCAACTCTCTTCCCCTCTATGCAGCGATGTAACACCCCTTCTCTCCGCTGTAGTCTCTACTTAAACACGGTGCTCAACGCTATATATTATTTCCCAATGATGTATGGCTAATCTATGATGTTTGAGAAGATCCGTTTTGTCCTATGGGTTGATTGATGATCGTGATTGGTTTGAGTTGCATGTTTTATTATCGGTGTTGTCCTATGGTGCTCTCCATGTCGCGCAAGCATGAGGGATCCCGCTGTAGGGTTTGCAATATGTTCATGATTTTCTTATGGTGGGTTGCTAGAGTGACAAAAGCTTAAACCCGAGTAAGTAGGTTGTTTGCGTATGGGAGTAAAGAGGACTTGATACTTCAATGCTATGGTTGGGTTTTACCTTAATGATCTTTAGTAGTTATAGATGTTTGCTAGAGTTCCAATCATAAGTGTATATGATCCAAAGAGATAATGTATGTTAGCTTATGCCTCTCCCTCATATAAAATTGCAATAATGATTACTGGTCTAGTTATCGATTGCCTAGGGACAAATAACTTTCTTGTGACAAAAAGCTCTCTACTAAAACTAACTTAGTTATTTCTTTATCTAAAAAACCCCTAGCTTTTATTTACATGTTCTTTATTATCTTGCAAATCTATCCTGTTAGACCTACAAAGTACTTCTAGTTTCATACAGGTTCTAGGTAAAGCGAACGTTAAGCGTACGTAGAGTTGTATCGGTGGTCGATAGAACTTGAGGGAATATTTATTCTACCTTTGGTTCCTCGTTGGGTTCGACACTCTTACTTATAGAGAAAGGCTACAATTGATCCCCTATACTTGTGGGTTATCACATCCCCAAGCTTAGTTGCTTGGGTATTCCTTGAATATTCACCACAAAAAACACAGTTTCGTGATGATACGTGTTTGTCACAGTAGGTCACGTTTTCTGTCATGCATGTACATCCATGACGATTTTATGACAGAATCAAGATAGTCATACCTGTCATGTCATAAAAGTGTTCCATGACATGACCAATATTATCAGCACGGAAGTGACGATAAATGGCGCGTCATGGAAGTGCTTTTGTCAAGGGTAACCGACACGTGGCATCCACCGTAACAGGTTGTAGTTAAGATACCGGGTCCGGTTTTGGATCCGATAGCCCGTTAACAACCCGGAAAAATGGGGATTTTCCACGTGTAAAATTCTCAATGGACAGAGGCACCTGAAAGCAGAAGTGCTCCCTGGGTGATTTCAGTAATTAATGTCAACATATCTCTTGTTGGAATAATATCTGTCGGACTTCGGGTTCCGGCAAAACCCTTGAGGTTCGAACACTGGGGTGTGCACAAAGATCTCTCCCCCTCTCTAGCTCGCGCACTCTACGATCTCACGGCCTAGCTCGACAAACCCAAAGAACATGAGACACGAGATTTATACTGGTTCGGGCCACCATTGTGGTGTAATACCCTACTCCAGTGTGGTGTGGTGGATTGCCTCTTGGGATGAGGATGACCAGTTACAAGGGATGAACAGCCTCGCGAGGAGAGGTGTTCTTGTGCTTAGTGAAGTTGAGTGGCTGGGGTGATATAGATCTGATCTAGGTCCGAATCAGATGCCTCCCTATGGTGGTGGCTAGTCCTATTTATAGAGGCCCTGGTCCTCTTCCCAAATATTGAGCGGGAAGGGATCCCACAATGGCCAAATTCGAAGGGAGACAACTAGTACAAGCTATCCTGACAAAAGTAGTCTTCGCCTGCCAAAGGCTCTGGTGGTGACGCCATCTTGGGCTCCACGGTGACCTCTGTCCTGCCGTCCTGCTGGTCTTGGTCTTGTTGCACCAATATGGAAACATTTTCCTGACGCCTCGGGACTCCTCGTCTGTGCTTGCCCCTTTAGCACCAAACAGGAAACGAGGACACTGCGTGCTGGCGCCCGCTTGGCTCTAGTGATCATGGCTTGTGTCATAGAAGCCTCGTGAGGTTCCCCTCGCCTTGATCTCTCTGCCCCTCGCGAGCCAGCTTGGTGAGGCCACACCTGATGAGGTCTTGCATCGTCCGCCTCGTGAGGCTTGGCCCCTCGTGAGGGTCTCGAATGTTTGCTGGTGAAGATGTGCCGTACAGGGCTGCAGCCACGCTGTGGGCCGCAGGCAGGCAAGTATGGGGACCCCTGAGGGAGTCCTGGACTAAGGGGTCCTTGGGTGTCCGATCTATTGGATATGGGCCAGACTGATGGGTCGTAAGGATACAAAGACCGAAGACTCTACCCGTGTCCGGATAGGATTCTCCTTGGCGTGGAAGGCAAGCTTGGCATCGACTATGAAGATTCCTTTCTCTGTAACCGACCCTATGTAACCCTAGATCCCTCATGTGTCTATTTAAACCGGAGGGCTAGGTCCGTAGATACGCCCGAATATCATAGCCAGGCTAGACTTTTAGGGTTTAGCCATCACGATCTCGTGGTAGATCAACTGTTGTAATACTCATATTTATCAAGATCAATCAAGCAGGAAGTAGGGTATTACCTCCATAGAGAGGACCCGAACCGGGGTAAACATTGTGTCCCTCGTCTCCTGTTACCATCAATCCTAGACACACAGTTCGGGACCCCCTACCTGAGATCCGCCAGTTTTGACACCGACAACCCCCGTTCCCAGAACACGGACAGTAGCCCCCGGGCCCAAGGCGCGCTCGGGCTTGGCTTTGAGGCGAAGCCAGAGGGCAAGTGTGGAGCGCCGCGGGCCCCAATAGCCTGCGACCCTGCTTGACAAATGGTGATCGACAGGACATGGGCGTCTTCCCTTCCCCACACAGCCTTGATATCCGCCTGACTAGGCGGCCACGGCGTCCCACACAGTTATTTCCCCCTTGCTGGCAACGCACCCTCGACTCCTTCGCTTCGTCGAACCTCAGCTTCCTTTCCCAATCCAACCTGAGCTCAGTCCTCCCCATCGTAATGGTGCCGAACCGGACGGAGAAAGGGAAGAAGCCCCTGTCCTTAGCCAACCCGCCTCCTGCCGTCGAACCCGCTGTTGGCCGATCGCGGGTGCTCAATGAGGAGGCCATGGACAAGGTCCGCCTTGCGCTCGCCACCAGCTTCAATGAATGGGGTTGGACGCCGGCCTGGCCGGCATCCTGAGCTTCTGTCGATAGAGCAACCATCGAGGTCCAGTTCTTCATCGACGCCCTGTGGGCCGGTCTGGTTGCCCCCTTCTCCGCCTTCTTCAACGCCGTGCTTTCCCGTTACCAGATTCATCTGCTGCACTTAGATCACCAATTTGTCGCTCTTCTGGCCGTCTTCGCCTTCGTCTGCGAGGCCATGGTGGGCATCGCCCCCTCCGTGGCCCTTGTACGCCATTTCTTCTCACTGCACCTGACCGACCCCCGGCAATGCTCGGGGTGCCTGAGCTTCCAGGCCATGGCGGCGACGGCCAGCTCGTGGATTGACTTCGAGCTCCCACCGTCTGCGAGTGGGTTCCGGATGCGGTGGGTGTATGTGGATGTCGGAGTGCTCAGCCCTTTGCTCTCGCCTCCTTCTGCGCCCGCCGTTCCCAGCTCCGGCTGGGCTTACGAGAAGCTTATGAGCTCCCGCCTTGCCTTCGTCTGGCTCCGGATGAGGAGGTTGAAAGACCTTGGCTTGACCGCACCCATGTTGATGAAGGAGTTCCTCCAACGCCACGTCGCCCCACTCCAGTGCCATTGTGGCACCACGGCTCAGAGAAAATTGGAACGCCTCGTATTCCAGCCCAGAGATTGAGGAGAAGTCTTCTGGAATACGGCACTGCTTAGCATAGAACAAATCAGCTTACTATTATTACACGAATATGATTACAAGGTCTCCGATATTACAATGAATAACATCGGCATGGCAACACTACGCCATCCTCAGTTGCTCTATGCAAGCAGTAGAACAACTCGAAGCAGCGGAATAACTCTAGCAGCGGAACAACGACGACGGTGGTGAACTCCACTCCGCAAGGACTCTGGCTAGAACGCTTATCCTAGCTCGCAAACAAAGAATCCACGACAAAACAAGCATTCAAATCCGGCATGACCTGCAAACTGGCATGACACGCCAGGTCAGTACATTGAATGTACTTGCAAGCTCACAATAACCAGAAGCATTCAAGACAAACAACAGCATGGCAATTACAGGTTAAACAGGAAATATTCATGAGGTCATCAGGATAAACATGGCAGCAACAATATGAACATGATACAGCTAGAACAACATGAGCATGGCATGAGCATATAAATCTGACGATACTAGCATGCAACATGATGATACTATATGCACTATTTATTCTGCTCGGGTTACTTCGTAACCCTCACCTGCATCACATACCATCCTCGGACATCACATGATCATCTCAGGATCAAATCAAGCTTGGTATAAACAATACCGTAGTAATCATTAAATGACCACAAGGAGCTTGATCTTTACCCATGATTCTCGCACAACACCATGAATGTACAACAACTCGGTATCCTCAATACCATGGTGATCTTTCCGGCGATCACAACTGAGGGAGTCCTGGATTAGGGGGTGTCTGGATGGCCGGACTATACCTTCAGCCGGACTCCTGGACTATGAAGATACAAGATTGAAAACTTCGTCCCGTGTCCGGGAGGGACTTTCCTTGGCGTGGAAGGCAAGCTTGGTGATACGGATATGCAGATCTACTACCATTGTAACTGACTTTGTGTAACCCTAACCCTCTCTGGTGTCTATATAAACCGGAGGGTTTTAGTCCGTAGGACAACATACAGAACAACAATCATACCATAGGCTAGCTTTTAGGGTTTAGCCTCTCTGATCTCGTGGTAGATCTACTCTTTTACTACCCATATCATCAATATTAATCAAGCAGGACGTCGGGTTTTACCTCCATCGAGAGGGCCCGAACCTGGGTAAAACTTCGTGTCCCTTGCCTCCTGTTACCATCCAGCCTAGACGCACAGTTCGGGACCCCCTACCCGAGATCCACCAGTTTTGACACCGACATTGGTGCTTTCATTGAGAGTTCCTCTGTGTCGTCGCCGTCAGGCTCGATGGCTCCTACGATCATCAATAGCGATGCAGTCCAGGGTGAGACCTTCCTCCCTGGACAGATCTTCATCTTCGGCGGCTTCGCACTGTGGGCCAATTCACTTGGCCGTCTGGAGCATATCGAAAGCTACGCCCCTGGTCGTCAGGTCAGATTTGGAAGTTTAAACTACATGGCTGACATCCGCGGGGACTTGATCTTCGACGGATTCGAGCCACTGCCGAGTGCGCCGCGCTGTCCCGACGAGCATGATCTAGCTCTACCGCCGAACAGTGCCCTGGAGGCCGCACCCGCATCGGCCCTTAATTTGGAGCCAACTGCGCCGATCAAGGATGGGCAGTTGGACACCGCCTCGGGGGCTGCGATCCCAACGGCGGTTGAGCCGAACACCAGCCCCGCACTCCGCGAGACCCATGACTCCAAGGAGCCGGACTCCTTTCTGGACTCCGAACCCTCCGCGCCCCTGATTGGGCGCCGATCATGGAGTTTACTGCCGCGGACATCTTTCAGCACTCGCCTTTTGGCGATATTCTGAAGACACTAAAGTCTCTCTCTTTGTCAGGAGAGCCCTAGCTGGACTACGGTCAGCAAGGTTGGGATGCGGACGATGAATAAATTGAAAGCCCACCCACCACCCACTTGGTAGCCACTGTCGACGATTTAACCGACATGCTCGACTTCGACTACGAAGACATCGACGGTATGGACGCCGATGAAGGAGATGATGAAGAACCAGCGCCTCTTAGGTCCTGGAAAGCCACCTCGTCGTATGACATATACATGGTGGACACCCCAAAAGAAGGATATGGCGATGGAACAGCGGAGGATGACCCCTCCAAGAAACAGCCTAAGCGCCGGTGTCAGCGGCGTCGCTCAAAATCCCGCCAAAACAAATACGGCGATTCCAGCACGGGAGATAATAATACTCCGTAAAGTGCCGAAGAAAACCCCCTCCAGCAAGATTTAGCACAGGAGGATGGAGAAACCAGCCCTCATGAGAGAGCGGCTGACAGAGAGGTCGAGGACGATAATTATATGCCTCCCTCCGAAGACGAGGCAAGCCTCGACGATGACGAATTCGTCATGCCAGAGGATCCCGTCGAGCAAGAGCGTTTTCAACGCAGGCTTTTGGCCATGGCAAGAAGCCTCAAGAAAAAACAGCAACAGCTTAAAGCTGATCAAGATTTGCTAGTCGACAGATGGACTGAAGTCCTTGCGGCCGAAGAGCATAAACTCGAACGCCCCTCCAAGAGCTACCCAAAGCGCAGGTTGCCACCTCAATTAGAGGAGGAAGCACTTAAACCTACATCACCAACACTCGATACGGCCGATCGGCCACCTCGTGGCCGCGACAGAGAGGCCTCTTGGCCCTCCACTAAAGCCGCACCCCGTACCAAGGCACGGGAAAATGCGTCGGACCTGCGAGAGATGTTGGAGGACAAGGCAAGGCAAACAAGATCGATCTACGGATCGCGTGGGCGCCCCACGATTCGAGACGGTAACCGTCACGCCGGCCACAAATTCGGCAGGGCCGAACACAGTAGACAAAGCTCATTGGAGCTACGTCATGATATAGCCCAGTACAGAGGCACCGCACACCCACTATGCTTCATAGACAAAATAATGGATCATCAAATCCCCGAGGGTTTCAAACCCGTAAACATCGAATCATATGATGGCACAAGAGATCCTGCGGTATGGATCAAGGATTATCTCCTTCATATCCACATGGCCCACGGCGATGATTTCCACGCCATCAAATACCTCCCACTCAAGCTTAAAGGACCAGCTCGGCATTGGCTTAACAGCTTGCCAACAGGATCAATCAGTTGTTGGGAGGACCTGGAAGCCGCATTCCTCGACAATTTCCAGGGCACTTATGTGCGACCCCCAGACGTCGATGACCTAAGTCACGTAATTCAGCAGCCAGAGGAATCGGCCAGGCAATTCTGGACATGGTTCCTAACAAAGAAAACTCAAATAGTCGACTGTCCGGACGCTGAAGCCCTAGCAGCCTTCAAAATCTATGACGAGTGGCTTGCCCGGCACCTTGGACAGGAAAAACCGAAATCTATGGCAGCACTCACGACACTCATGACCCGCTTTTGCACGGGAGAAGACAGCTGGCTTGCTCGTAGGAACAATATGACCAAGAACCTTGGTAATTCGGATACCAGGGACAGTAGCGGCAGGTCGCGTCGCAACAAGCAGAAGCGCCGCATTAACGGCGACAATGCTGAGGATAAGGCAATTAATGCCGGATTCCGAGGCTCTAAATCTGGTCAGCGGAAAAAGCCATTCAAAAGGAATCCTAGGGGCCCGTCCAGTTTGGACCGAATACTCGACAGCTTGTGCCAGATAGATGGCACCCCCGAAAAGCCAGCCAATCACACCAACAGGGATTGTTGGGTGTTCAAGCAGGCAGGCAAGCTAAATACCGAAAATGAAGACAAGGGGCTGCATAGCGATGACGACGAGGAGCCCCAGCCGCCGAACAACAGTGGACAGAAGGGTTTTCCCCCACAAGTGTGGACGGCGAACATGATATACGCAACCCACGTCTCCAAAAGGGAACGGAAGCACGCGTTAAGGGACGTATGCGCGGTAGAGCCAGTCGCCCCAAAGTTCAACCCATGGTCCTCCTGCCCGATCACCTTTGATCGAAGGGCCCATCCCACTAGCATCCGTCATGGCGGATTTGCCGCATTGGTTCTAGACCCAATTATTGACAGATTTCATCTCACTAGAGTCCTTATGGACGGCGGCAGCAGCCTGAACCTGCTTTACCAGGATACAGTGCGGAAAATGGGCATAGATCCCTCGAGGATTAAGCCCACCAAAACGATCTTTAAAGGCATAATACCAGGTGTAGAGGCCAACTGTACAGGCTCAGTCACACTTGAAGTGGTCTTCAGATCTCCGGATAATTTCCGAAGCGAGGAGTTAATCTTTGACATAGTCCCATTCCACAGTGGCTATCACGCATTGCTCGGGCGAACCTCATTCGCCAAGTTCAATGCGGTACCACACTACGCATACCTTAAGATCAAGATGCCAGGCCCTCGAAGAGTAACTACAGTCAATGGAAACACCAAACGCTCCCTCCGAATGGAGGAGCACACGACGGCCCTTGCAGCGGAAGTACAAAGCAGCCTCTCCAGGCAGTTCTCCAGTCTGGCCATTAAACGTCCGGACACCGTCAAGCGTGTCCGGAGTAACCTACAACAAGACCGCCTGACACGTTCCGAGCAGGCATAGCAATGCAGCCCCAACCCCAGCCCTCGCAACAATGCGACATCAGTGCTTCGCGTACATAACTAAGCTCTAAAAATACCATGGGTACAGGGGAAGGGGCACCATCACGGCACGCCCGAAACACGGCTTAAATCGCACCAGGGATTGCCGATTTTTTAATTTTCTCTTACTTTCAGGACTCCATTCTTCGGAAGGCCTGTTCGGCAGTTCAATTACCGCACAAACGATGCAAGAACCAGGGACACAGACAAGCCATGCCGCATTACAGAACTCTCAGGTGGTCTCTATCACGAGCAGTATACCTGTCTCGCATACAATTCCGTAGCCTGCCCCTGGAACGGACATGATAAATAGTCCAACCTTTTTCTTATCGCATTATTTGTATCGTTCTGCTTTGATCGCAACCCTTTTTTAATAACAGTGCATAGCTTTTGTCTATTTTTGCATTACTCTTATATATATATGTTCCTTAACGACATGTTGCACCCGTACACTTTGGTACGGCCAAAATGCGCTAGGGGCTTTAGTACCCCTCAATATGGTGTGAGAAGTCCAAACACTTTCTCAAGTGCGGCACCCGAAACATATAGCATTATATGCATCGGCTCCGAATCATGTCTTGGGTCAATAGTTGGGTTTGCCCGGCTCCTATGTTTTGGTGCCTTACGTTCCGCTATATCGGCTAAGGTAGCACTAGGAGAACCACTGCGATTGTGCCCCAGTTGAGCTGGGTCGAGCACCTCAGTGGAGAAAGGAAAAACTAACTGTCATGATGAAGCGAGAGTTGGTCACTGTTCGAGAGGTTTTTTTTGAGTCCCTAAAGACTTATGCCGCTTAGGGTGAGGAGTCGGCTCTGTCCGGCCAAGGCGTCAATAGCGCCCTGAACTCGGTCTTCCGAATACCAGGGGCTTCGCCGAAATTTAAAATTATAGAATTCTATGGCTAAGTGAGAGTGTTCACGCATTATAGTCCGATTGCCTTGTTCGTTGGGCTGAGCGCCTTCCTCGAAGGAACCAAACATGGGAAAAAGAGCGCCTAGGTTTATCCCCGAACACCCCAGCACTAGCGGCATGGGGGCAGAAGCCGACGACTCGCCATCTCTCAGAATTGATAAACAGCCGCACAGAAGGTAATATTTTAAATTCCAACAGCATTGCTCAGCGCATACGAACAAATTTTCAGCGCACACGACAAAAACGAGCGAGTTTTACTCAAAAGTTACATCCCTAGTACATTCATCCGCCACAAGGTAGGCACCCTTCAGAACATCCTTATAGTAATTCTCGGGTTTGTGATGCTCTTTCCCCAGCGGTGGCCCGTCCTTCATAAGGTTCTCAGCATCCAGCTTGTCCCAGTGCACCTTAGCACGGGCAAGGGCCCTACGGGCACCTTCAATGCAAACGGAGCGCTTGATGACTTCGAGCTTTAGACATGCCTCCACCAGCCACCGCACCAGCCCGAAATAGCTCCCAGGCAGAGCCTCTCTAGGCCACAGCCGAACTAGGAGGCCCTTCATGGCCTGTTCGGCCGCCTTGTGGAGCTCGACCAGTTGCTTCAGCTGGTCGCTCAGGGGCATGGGGTGTCCGGCCTCAGCATACTGAGACCAGAACACCTTCTCTGTCGAGCTGCCCTCCTCGGCTCGATAGAATGCGGCAGCATCGGACACACTCCGGGGAAGATCTGCGAACGCTCCTGGAGAGCTCCGGATTCGGTAAGTAACAAGTAACTCACGTTTATATGTTTGCTTTGCATAAACAATGCCTTACCCGCCGCTATCTTCTTCACCTCATCCAACTCCTGGAGGGTCTTCTAGGATTCAGTCTTGGCAGACTTGGCATTTTCAATAGCCGCCGCGAGCTCAGACGCTTGCGTCTTTGAGTCAAGGTCCAAACTCTCATGTTTTTTCATGAGAACCTGGAGCTCTTGCCGCACCTTGCCAACCTAGGCCTCATACTTCTCCCGCTCTGTGCACTCTGCGGCCGCCCTCTTCTTGGCCATGAGCAGCGCTTGCTTAAGGGTTGCCACCTCAGACGTGGCCCCTACAATAGCCACGTTAATCCTGTCATTTTTTGCAATTGCACCTTTTTTATATATATATTCAAACAAGGTATTTCTTACCTTCCTTCTCCTCGAGCTGCTTTTTGGCACGCCCGAGCTCTTGCTCGGACTTCTCGAGGTTCTACTTCAGCGTGTCCACTTCCGCAGTCAGTGCGGCGGACGCCAACAGAGAAGCCTGCATACGCATATTGACTCCTTTTTGTTAGACTCCTGCGAATTTTTGATCCTCTATTCGGCTTTTCTTCTCGAACGCCCAACAGAGCATCAGGGGCTACTGTCTATGTGGTAATATTATTTACACATTCTTTACTTACCTCAAAGCCTGTTAAAAGGCTAGTACAAGCTTCAGTCAGTCCGCTCTTGGCGGACTGAACCTTCTGGACCACCGCACTCATAATGGTGCGGTGCTCCTCGTCGATGGAGGCCCCTTGGAGCGCCTCCAATGTATTGTCCGGCGCCTTCGGTTGGATGGGGGTCACCGGCACGGTGGGCTTGCTCCTCTTGGAAGGAGGTCCCCCGCCGGACTCTGGAACCTTTGAAGGTTCCGGAGCGGTGTCCGGCCTAGAGCCGGACTTGGAGCCCTGGGGGGTTTCATCCCCTTTACTCCTAGAGTCCGGGAGGTCGCCTTGTGGCGCCTCCTGGACCACCTCCTCCCGGCTTGGAACCTGTTGGGACAACACTTTGGTGTCGTCCGTAGGGCTGGGGGAGGAAGCTGTCGAAAGCGAGTTCACATCCGATGAGTCCAGTGAGCCGCTCGACGATGCGTCGAGCCGGTCTTTGGGTGGGCTACATAAACATATTCGACATAAGGGAAAGCTGTGCAATAAACGAATACTATGAATTACTCTGGTATCCGGATACTTACGATTGCGCCAGGGGCTTGGCCCTGGGCTGCCACTCCTCTCTGCCGTCGTCGGCGTCAGTGGAGTAGTCCGGAGGAAGGGTTTTCCCCTTCTTGGACCCTCCGGCCTCCCCAGAGAGGGCGGCCTTCCTTTTCTTCTCTCCTCCCGCTGGTGGGGGAGAGGTCTCTTCTTCTTCCTCCTCGTCTTCACGGGAGGAATGCGCCTCGGAGCCATCGGATGATGAACCCGACACCTCCTAGCGCCAGGCACTTTTTCGAGTCCCCGCGGCCTTCTTCGTGGCCTTCTTCTCCGGCACCACATAGGGTGCCGGAACCAGCAGCTTCGCCAAGAGGGCATCGGCTGGGCCTTTGGGCAAAGGAGCCGGACAGTCGATCTATCCGGACTTCGTCTTCCTACTCTGTCAAAGGTAAGGGAGCTTAGATCCCACATAGAGTTAATCTATGGAAAACTAATACCCTGTAAAAGGTACAAACAACTTACCGCGCTAGCATGACGCTGTGTGCTGAATCCGCGATCCTTGGTAGCGGATGCGGGAGCCTCGGCGCCCTTGCAAAGCACCTTCCAGACATCTTCGTACGTCGTATCGAAGAGCCTGCTTAGAGTTCGGTGCTGTGCCGGGTCGAACTCGCACAGATTGAAGGCCCATTGTTAACACGGGAGGATCCGGCGGATGAGCATAACCTGGACTACGTTGACAAGCCTGAGCTGCTTGTCCACCAGGGTTTGGATGCATTCTTGCAATCCAGTCACCTCTCCTTTGTTGCCCCACGACAGGCCCGTCTCCTTCCAGGACGTGAGCCGCGTTGGGGGTCCGGATCGGAACTCGGGGGCTGTGACCCACTCAGGGTCGCACTGCTCGGTGATGTAAAACCACCCTGATTGCCACCCCTTCAGGGTCTCCACAAAGGAGCCCTCGAGCCATAAGACATTGGGCATCTTGCCCACCATGGCGCCTCCGCACTCCGCCTGGTTGCCGCGCACCACCTTCGGCTTGACATTGAAAGTCTTGAGCCATAGGCCGAAATGGGGGCAGATGCAGAGGAAAGCCTCGCACACGATGATAAATGCCGAGATGTTGAGGACAAAGTTTGGGGCCAGATTGTGGAAATCCAGGCCATAGTAGAACACGAGCCCCCCAGACAAATGGGTGAAGAGGGAAGCCCAGTCCGCAGAGGAAATGGGAGAGGAACACCACCCTCTCATGGGGTCTAGGGGTGGGGTTGGGCTGCCCCTTTTCGGGAAGCCGGTACGCAATGTCGTTAGACAAGTATCCGGCCTTCCACGGTTTTTTGATGTGTCCCTCCGTGACGGAGGAGACCATCCACTTGCCTCCCGCTCTGGACATGGCTGGAGAAGGTTGAGGTGGGGAGTGCGGACTTGGGTGCTGGAGCTCGAGTGCGCGTGAATGGATAGGCAAAGGAGGAAGAAGGCGTAGGTGAAAAGGTGGATCGTTATCCCCTTATATGGGTGGACGCAACTACGTGTCCCCACTAGCCTGGTAAAACTCGCTTATCTCCAAGTGCCGTAATCAATGGTGCAGTTGGGTTACCCACGCCCGTATTGATGAGAATCCCGGAATAAGGGGACACGATCTCTGCTTTAACAAGAAGTGCCAAGGAAACCGCCTCGCATGACGCGCTGAGGTGGGATAATGAAATGTCTCGGATAAAGGCTTGGCCGTGGTGTATCACACTGCGGAATACATCAGCAGATTAGATTTGTGTAAATATTATTCTCTCTATGGCAATATGTGGAAACTTATTTTGCAGAGCCGGACACTATCTTTGTGTTCAAAATCTTCTATGAAGTACTTGGAGGAGGAACCCGCCTTGCAATGTCGAAGACAATCTGCGCGCCGGACTCGTCGTCATTGAAGCCTGGTTCAGGGGCTACTGAGGGAGTCCTGGATTAGGGGGTGTCCGGATGGCCGGACTATACCTTCAGCCGGACTCTTGGACTATGAAGATACAAGATTGAAGCCTCCGTCCCGTGTCTGGAAGGGACTTTCCTTGGCGTGGAAGGCAAGCTTGGCGATACGGATATGCAGATCTCCTACCATTGTAACCAACTTTGTGTAACCCTAACCCTCTCCGGTGTCTATATAAACCGGAGGGTTTTAGTCCGTAGGACAACATACAGAACAACAATCATACCATAGGCTAGCTTTTAGGGTTTAGCCTCTCTGATCTCGTGGTAGATCTACTCTTTTACTACCCATATCATCAATATTAATCAAGCAGGACGTCGGGTTTTACCTCCATCGAGAGGGCCCGAACCTGGGTAAAACTTCGTGTCCCTTGCCTCCTGTTACCATCCGGCCTAGACGCACAGTTCGGGACCCCCTACCCGAGATCCACCGGTTTTGACACCGACAACAACCATGACCAACACTTGGTCTCAAACGGTGATCTTTTCGGCGATCACAACCAACTTATCTCATCATCGAACCGGGGTTGTCATTAATCAAGTTATTATTAATACTGTTGACACATAGTGTGACCAACTACAAACAGGGCCCTTATCCGTGGGCGCGGCTATCGATAGATTTAATATACACTATGCAGAGGTTAGTACACTGTACCCACACCATGGAACCCATAGCCTCGCACTCCCATTCGGGTGGACCACGACGTTCCGACAAAACCGATCTACTGCCATGACACTCTCCCGGCCACTCCGACCAACTCCCCTTTGGGGTAAGTCATGGGTGGCCCCATGTCTACCAAAGACACAACGATCATCGTCGTGGCCCATCCCAAATAGGGACAAAAGTGCTTATCATCAAATCTACGGGCACACAAGGTTATGTCCGCCTACCTGATCAGGGTAAGCACGCCCATAACCTTCCCTAGTTGGAGGCACCGGAGAGAGGCACGACAATAGACCCAGTTGGGACATTCCCATAAAGGTAAGCATCGTTGCACTGGTCAGTTCGATATGGTGGCACCATGACTCAGCCAACAGTTGTTCAAGTTCAATTTAATCTGGTTAAACTTGAATGCAATATGCCGAGCCATGATAAAATAACATGATGCAATAATGCATAAATATGATATCAACATAAGCATGAGGCGCAACATAATTATCCACCATATCCACAATGAACATATCCAACTGAACATAGTATAATGACGAGCATGAAGATCACAAGTACATCACTACTCATTGAAACCTAGAACGACCACTAGCATCAACAATAAATATCATGCAAGACATATCAACAATGCTACCATGCAATCATTTAACCAACTGGATGCAATGGAACATGCATAACAACGGTACTCAGGACAGACGATAGTCATGCACCGAAGACCATCACCAATATCAACATGTACTACTAGCAACGATGAGCATATGAAAGGAATACTAGCAACTAGCAGGGCATGATAACCAGGTGCATAACAACATAACAAGAAAGTAAGCACTAACCCAGAAGCATTACCGAAACAACGATAACCATATTTTAAACAAGCAATCATTTAATAAATATTCTAGTTGAAAACCATGGCTACTGCATGACTATCATGCAAGTGGGTATTGTGGCTTGCCTAGGGATGAAGAAGGCACCGGGGAGAAGTGCGGTGAAACCGCGGAAGGACTTGCCGGAAACAGTTCTCTCTTGGAGGGGCTGTTTACATGCAAGGGCAAAAAGGTCATTTTCACAGTGTCAAACCATAGTGAAAATGAAACCAACAGAACGGGCTCGACGAAATGAAGACGTGGGCTTTGGAATCACCTCATTTGGGGTTGTGGTAGAAAAGATACGAGAGGGGGATGTTCATGGACTAATCTGTAAAGATTTCTCCACAAACAGGCCCCTGAGCTGAAAAACAGAAAGTGCATTCCTCAGATTACGCCTCCAGAGAAGGGAAAACGCGTTTTTGGCTAAAGCTGAAGGAGAATATGCTTTCCCCACGAGAAAACATACTTATAGAAGTACGCATCCACTAATCCACGAGGGCAGTGCCGGGACCGGGCGCGTGGTCGCTGACGGGCAGGTCCTACAGGGTGGCGCCCGTCACTTATCTGCGTGGGCAGCCCAGGTCAACGCCCGCTCACCGATGGGTGGGGCTGCGTGGAGATGGGGCCCGCCTGGCCCGAGGACATCGTCCATCTCGCGCCTTCCCACAAGACAGAGGAGGACCGGCGTGCTCCAGTGACGAGCTCCGGCGCCACAGACCGCCTCCGGCAAGGCTATGGGCACCAAGGAGATCAGGGAGAGGTGTCGCTTCCATCCCGCCTGGGCACAGACATCGAGGAGGACCGGAGCGACGAGGGCCCGGACTCCGGTGGAGATGGATTCCGGTGGGGTTTGACTACGGGGCTGCGGGGCACTCCGTCGAGGGGCAAGTAGGTGGGGAGGATCAGGGGGCCGAGGGGAGTTATCTGGTGAAGGAATGAGGGAGGGAGGGGGCCGGCTTCGAGCTAATTTAGGAGGGAGGCCGCGGCGGCCATGTCAGCAATGATGGCCACCGAGAGCTCCTCAGGCACGTTTGACTGGTCAAGGAGGTCTAGTGGAGGGCGTGAGGTCGAGTGGTGAGCTCGGGAGGGGTCGGGGCTGGCTTATATAGCCGGAGGGAGGAGGAGGCGAGCTGGCATCTCCTTGGGCACGTGGCCGGCACCAAGGACGCGTGTGCTCGTGCATGAGCTCGGGGAAGGCGAAGGAGAGGTGCAGCAGAGCTACAGCGGTGCACAGGGACGAGCAGAGCTCGGGGACAAGAGGAGGAAGAAGCCATGGTGTGATTAATGCTCGGTCGGCTACATGCTTCCCGTGGGCGCACGACGACGAGAGCTGACGGAGGGGCTGACGGAGGGGAAGAGGGCTTCAGTAGGATAGCGACGACACATGCTAGCTGTTGGACAGGCTCACGAGCACGAATGCGACGAGAGGAGGAGGGGCCGGAGCTAGAAGACGCCCTGGACGCGGCCAACGCCAGCAGAGCGCGCGCATTGTATGCCAAAGATCGTGATCACTGCATGCACTGGTGCACACTATGGCACACAGCCGACCAAACAATGTCTGGGGGCTTGTCCTTCCTGGGGAGGTTGCAACTGCGGTGGTAGTTTGGTTAAAAGTGATATGGTTAAATGGTAGTTAACACCTGAAGTTTACTGCAGTTAACTTGACCAAGCACTGCTGATCAACAGGAAGGGGTTTGGAAGCAAAGGAGTTGTCTGGTAGGTTTAGGGTAAGAAGGACTTTCACCTTGGTAACTTTGAGGGGATTAGGATCAAGATTTAATGTAGTTGCTTTACAACTGCCAAATCTGGTCCAGAAATGAGATTTGGATGATGCACTCACATGGTGATGCCACTTGAGCTCAAATTTGGCAAGGCTTAATGATTTGGTCATAGTAAGACGCTGTAAATATTTCATACCGATTGGACAAGTGAAAGTGGTACTTGCTTCACAAACATCTTCACTGACCAGAATATTGCAAGAATTCTAGAGGAATATTGGCTAGGAGAAATGGTGCCAAATTTGGTGGAGAGAAGTTATTTTGGTAGGAGAACAATCTGGTAATTTATCAGGATTTTTTAAGCAATAACAATTATACTTGCTCCACAACCTGAAGGTTTTACCAGAAGCAAAGATTTGGTCCTGTGCTCACATAGCTCAAGGGATGGAGCTCAAATTTGGAGGGGTGTGCTAATATTAGCACATGAAGGAGTGTGCAAAATTTCAACTCATTTGGATAACCCTAGCTAGTAATTCCTTCACAATGCCTTCTGTCTGACAGAAAGTTGGAAAATTTTCTAAGGAAGTTTGGCTAGGCAAATAAAGTTGAATTTTGGCACATGTCAATTATTTGGACAAAAAAAGATGTCCAAAAAGTTTAGGGTCAAATGGGAAAAGATAAATAGCACTTTCTTCACAATGTGCCATTTAGGACAGAATAGGAAATGAATTTATTGAGCATGATGAGTGTCGGTGTCAAAACCGGTGGATCCTGGGTAGGGGGTCCCGAACTGTGCGTCCAAGGCGGATGGTAAAAGGAGGCAGGGGACACGATGTTTTACCCAGGTTCGGGCCCTCTTGGTGGAGGGAAAACCCTACGTCCTGCTAGATTAATCTTGATAATATGAGTAGTACAAGAGTTGATATACCACGAGATTGGAGAGGGTAAACCCTAGAAGCTAACCTATGGTATGATTGTATGTTGTCCTACGGACTAAAACCCTCCGGTTTATATAGACACCGGAGGGGGCTAGGATTACACAAGGTCGGTTACAGAGGAGATATACATATTCGTATTGCCTAGCTTGCCTTCCACATCAAGTAGTGTCCCATCTGGACACGGGACGAAGTCTTCAATCTTGTGTCTTCATAGTCCAACAGTCCGGCCCAAGGATATAGTCCGGCTGTCCGGAGACCCCCTAATCCAGGACTCCCTCAGTAGCCCATGAACCAGGCTTCAATGACGATGAGTCCTGCGCGCAGTGTTGTCTTCAGCATTGCAAGGCGGGTTCCTCCTCCGAATACACCACAGAAGAGTTTGAATACAAGGATAGTGCCCGACCCTGCAAAATAAGTTCCACATACCACCATCGAGAGAATAATATTTCCACAAATCTAATCTGCTGACACGTTTTGGCAGCATGACATCACGCCACGGCCCGGTAATTATTTGAACCGTTTTTCTTTAACCAGCCCTGCACATAATACGAGGCGTTTTCTTGACACATCTTGTCAAAGCAGAGATCATGCTCCCCTTATCACAGGATTCTCATCAATACGGACGTGGGTAACCCAACCGCGCCACCAATTACGGCGCTTGGGGGATAAGCGAGTTTTACCAGGTTAGTGGGGGCGCATAGTTTCGTCCGCCCTTATAAAGGGATAAGATCTCACCTTTTTCTACCCACGCCTTCTTCCTCCTTGCTCATCCATTCTCGCGCACTCGAGCTCCAACGCCCAAGTCCACATCCTTCTCCTCAACTCTCTCCAAACATGTCCAGAGCGGGAGGCAAGTGAATGGCCTCCTCCGTCACGGAGGGTTACATTAAAAAGCTACGTGGAGCCGAATACTTAGCCGCGGATATCGCGCACCAGCTGCCAGCCGCGGGGCAGGTCGTCCCTACCCCGGAGCCTCACGAAAGGGTGGTTTTCCTCCCCCATTTCGTCCGCGGACTGGGGTTTCGCCTCCATCCATTCGTCCACGGCCTCATGTTCTATTACGGGATGGACTTTCATGATCTGGCCCCGAATTTCATCCTCAACATCTCGGCGTTCATCGTCATGTGCGAAGCTTTCCTCCGCATCCGGCCCCACTTTGGCATGTGGCTGAAGACCTTTAATATCAAGCCGAAGGTGGTGGGCGGCCAACAAGCGGAATGCGGCGGAGCCATGGTGGGCAAGATGCCCAACGTTATATGGCTCGAGGGCTCCTTCGTGGAGACCATAAAGGGGTGGCAATCGGGGTGGTTCTACATCACCGAGCCGCGCGACACCAACTGGGTGGCGGCCCCCGAATTTCGATCCGGAATCCCCACACGGCTCACTTTCTGGAAGGAGAAGGGCCTGTCCTGGGGTTCGTCGGTGGAGTTGGACAGACTCCAGAAGTGTATCCGGAACATGACAAGCAAGAAACTTAAGCTTGTCAACATAGTCGAGGTCATGCTCTTCCGCCGGATCCTCCCGTGCCAACAATGGGATTTCAACTTATGGGAGTTTGACCCGGCCCGGCACCAGACTCTAAGCGAGCTCTTCGACATGACGCATAAAGACGTCTGGAGGGTGCTGTTCAAGGGCACCGAGGTCCCCCCTTCTCTTACTGAGGATCGCGGGCTAAGCGGGAAGCGTTCTGCGAATCCGATAAGAGCTGTACATCTGGTAGGTTATTTATTTCCCATAGCTTAACCATGTGCGGGGTCTGAGCTCCCATGCCTTTGACAGGATTAGGTGGAGACATCGGAGCAGATTAACTGTACGGCCCCTCTGCCCGAAGACACTACGGACGCTCTCCTGACGGAGATGCGGACTCCGACTCCTTATGAGGTGCCGGAGAAGACCAAGAAGAAGGCCAAGGGAACCCGAAAGAGTTCCCGGCGCCAGGTGGTATCGGACTCATTGTTCGATAACACTGAGACACACTCCTCCCGTGAAAACGAGGAGAAGGAAGATGAAGATTCTCCCCCTCTGGCCGGGGGAGACAAGAAAAGGAAGGCCGCCCCAACCGGGGAGGCCGAAGGGTCCAAGAAGAGAAGGACTCTCCTTCCGGACTGCTCCACCACCGCCGCCGACGGCGAAGACAAGTGGCTGCTCAGGGCCAAGCCCCTAGTGAAGTCGTAAGTATTCGGATACCAGAGTAACTCATAGTATACCTTTGTCGCACTATGTAACACCCCACATGTAACCTGCCATATTTTTACTCCAACTCTTGCCATTTCCGGCACTAAGTTATGATATTTCCTCATTGTCGGGTTTTTGTTTTCGTGTTGTTTTGTCTTTGTCATGCATCTCATATCATGTCATCATGTGCATCGCATTTGCATACATGTTCATCTCTTGCATCCGAGCATTTTCCCCGTTGTCCGTTTTGCATTCCGGCGCTCCTATGTCCTCCGGTGTCCCTTTCCACCTCTTTTCGTGTGCGGGTGTTAAACATTTTCGGATTGGACCGAGACTTGCCAGGCGGCCTTGGTTTACTACTGGTAGACCGCCTGTCAAGTTTCGTGCCATTTGGACTTCGTTTGATACTCCAATGGTTAACCGAGGAACCGAAAAGGCCTCATGTGTTGCAGCCCAACACCTCTCCAAAGTGGCCCAAAACCCACCTAAACCTCCTCCATAACCTAGGCCGTTCAATCACGATCGCGTGGCCGAAAACCGTGCTCAATTTGGAAGCTCATAGCTCCTCCTACCTATAAATATAGCCCCCCTCCGAAAATCCCGGGTCTCTTTCCCCCTAACCCTAGCTCCCCACACCTCCGTGCGGCCGGACACGTCCGGTCCGGCCAGACAAAGCCGCCGCTGCCTCCGCGCGAACTAGAGCCCGCCACGTGTCCTCCCGGCCGCCCCTGTGGTGCGGCCCGCCGAGCCCGCGGAGAGCCCCGCGGCCCGCCTCCGCCGCCACTCGCCCGAGGGCCGCCTCCTCTCGCCACGCCGCCCGCCTCCTCTCGCCCGCGCCGCCCTGCTCCACCTCGTCACCGGCGACACCCGTCGCCGCCAGCCTCCGCCCGCGCCGCCTGAGGCCGGCGCCGCCTCCGCCGCCATCGCCTCGGCGCCGCCTCCGCCGCCATCGCCTCGGCGCCGTCCCCGACCTCGCCCGCCTCCTCCTCTCCTCGACAAGTCCCCAGCGTGACTCCGGCAAATAGTGATTCCGGCGAGCTCCTCGAAGTCCGTGCCCCAATCCGGATCTGGAAACCCTAACCTCGGTTGACCTTTTGCCCTCATTTTCAGTAATTTTTGCATACTTCATCATGACATAACACTGCATCCGTGGCTCCGTTTTGGGCGTGTAGCATGTCAAATTGTTCGTCTCGACGAGTACTTCATTTCATCTCATTGCATCATGTTCATTTGAGCTCATCTTGATGCCCTAAATGTTGTTGCAAGAGGGCTATGCGATGTTAGTTTCAGTTTATTATCAGCAATTGGACTTTTGTCATTTTTTCCATGATTAATGTGTGCCTCCTATGATCTTCAGCCTTACATGAGTTTTGAAGTATGCCATGCCATCTTTACAGGGGT
Source organism: Triticum urartu (assembly GCF_056163025.1). NCBI lineage: Eukaryota > Viridiplantae > Streptophyta > Magnoliopsida > Poales > Poaceae > Triticum > Triticum urartu. The sequence continues at coordinate 448,986,419 of NC_141876.1, forward strand.
GTATGCCATGTATTTTTGTGATCTCTGTGGTGACTAGCACAAGCATGCAAAGTAGCCCTCGTAATGTTGCTAATTTCAGAGACTTAGAAATCTTCTAACTCATTTTCCTGATTAAATTTTTAGGCCATGTATTCATGTTGCTACAGAGTGATCCATGCCTCTTTTGAGCATGATCAGTAAGGATTTTTTGTAGATATTGTTGTGCTCTATCCATCCATTTCTTTGTTTGCAATTATGTAGCACCCTAGCTTGACTCAATCGAGCTCTACTTTTGCTATAAAATGTTCCTGGCAGAATGTTTACGTGTTAAGCATTTTTGCCGAGGTTGTTGTAGTTGATCCATGCATGCTATGTTGTTGTTCTTGCCATGTTTAGCTTATATGCCATGTCTACTTGCTGGGTGTATGCTTAGTTTTTCATGCAATGCCTTGTGGTGAGTGCATCGAGCTCGTAAACATGCCTACTTGATATCTATTTTGCCATGTTCCAGTTTTCTACTAACTCTGAACCTGTTAACGATAATTGCTATGTTCACATGGTTGGCATTGTATTTTCTGACCCATTTTGGCTTATGGTCAATAAGGGACTTTCGTTGTATGCTTTTAGTAGTAGTACATGCCATGCCTTGCTTTGCCATGATATGTTCCTTTAGCATGCTGTTACCTTGCTCTAACAATCCTGATGTAAATTCCTGACTTGTTATTTTCACTAAGTCTATAACCTGATATCTTTTGCACTTTTGCCATGCTTGTTTGAACCAGATATTGAGTGAATTAGCCATAGCTCAGTGTTTATCTTTTGTGAAGAATCTTGGGTGGATCCCTACCATGTATTTTGTTGCTATGTTAGAGTGCAGGAGCTTGTTGTTCTTGATGCATTTAGATGGCCTCGTGCTATTAATCACAGATCGGTGCCATATTGGTTTTGCTTGCCATTTGCAAACCGTGCATCCGTTTCCGGCGATCTTTATATCGATTTAGATTGAAATCAACTCATCTTTCCAGTGGAACTCTTGTTTTTCCAAGTTAATGCCAGGTTCAATCTTTCCTTTCCGAAACATGCATATGGATCGCATACCGCATCCGGCATATCATGCCATGTTTTGCATCATGTTGCTTGTGCATTGCACGTGGTTGATTGTGTTCAACTTTGCTTGTGTTCTTGCTTGGGTAGAGCCGAGAGACGAGTACGTGACCAAGGAGCCCGTTGAGTACGTTTACGAGGATCAAGCTAACGTCAACTCGGAGAACTTTGCAGGCAAGATGACCATACCCTTGAAATCACTTCTATCTTTGCTTGCTAGATGCTCTCACTATTGCTATGCCAATGCTACGATACCTACCACTTGCTTATCATGCCTCCCATATTGCCATGTCAAACCTCTAACCCACCTTGTCCTAGAAAACCATTGTTTGGCTATGTTACCGCGTTGCTCAGCCCCTCTTATAGCGTTGCTAGTTGCAGGTGAAGATTGGAGTTTGTTCCTTGTTGGAACATGTTTATTGTTGGGATATCATTATTATATCTTGTCTACTTTAATGCATCTATATACTTGGTAAAGGGTTGAAGGCTCCGCCTTATGCTTGGTGTTTTGTTCCACTCTTGCCGCCCTAGTTTCCGTCATACCGGTGTTATGTTCCTTGATTTTGCGTTCCATACACGGTTGGTTATAATGGGAACCCCTTGATAGTTCGCCTTGAATAAAACTCCTCCAGCAAGGCCCAACCTTGGTTTGACCATTTGCCACCTAGCCCTTTTTCCCTTGGGTTTCGCGGACTCAAGGGTCATCTTTATTTTAAACCCCCCCAGGCCAGTGCTTCTCTAAGTGTTGGTCCAAACTGGGCGATGTCCGGTTCCACCAGGGGCAACTCTGGGTTGGCCTACCCGACATCTTGCTCATCCGGTGTTCCCTGAGAACAAGATATGTGCAGCTCCTATCGGGATTTGTCGGCACATTCGGGTGGTTTTGCTGGTTTAGTTTTACCATTGTCGAGATGTCTTGTAACCGGGATTCCGAGTCTGATCGGATTGTCTTTGGGAGAAGGGATATCCTTCGTTGACCGTGAGAGCTTGTGATGGGCTAAGTTGGGACACCCCTGCAGGGATTTGAACTTTCGAAAGTCGTGCCCGCGGTTATGGGCAGATGAGAATTTTTTAATGTCCGGTTGTAGATAATCTGAAACTTAACTTAATTAAAATGAATCAACAGAGTGTGTGGCCGTGATGGTCTCTTTTCGGCGGAGTTTGGGAAGAGAACACGGTCTCGAGTTATGCTTGAACGTAGGTTGTTCTAGGATCACTTCTTGATCATAGTTTATCGACCGCGCCTTTGCCTTCTCTTCTTGCTCTCATTTGCGTATGTTAGCCACCATATATGATAGCGTTTGCTGCAGCTCCACCTCATACCTTTTACCCTACCTATAATCTTAAATAGTCTTGATCGCGAGGGTGTGAGATTGCTTAGTCCCCGTGACTCACAGATTCCTTCCAAAACCAGATGCAGGGTCCGACGATACCATTCTAGGAGATTCTACTGAGCTCAAGTGGGAGTTCGATGAGGACTCAGGACGATACTACGTTTCCTTTCCAGACGATCAGTAGTGGTGCCCAGTTGGGGCGATCGGGGACTTTGTTGCATTTGGGGTTGTTCTTTATTTTGGTTCCGTAGTCGAACCTTGATTGTATCTGGATGAATGTAATTTTATTTATGCTATTTGTGTGACGTGGCGAGTGTAAGCCAACTATATATCTCTTTTCCTTATTCATTACATGGGTTGTGTGAAGATTACCCCACTGGCGACATTGCTTACAATGCGGTTATGCCTCTAAGTCGTGCTTCGACACGTGGGAGATATAGCCGCATCGTGGGCGTTACAAGTTGGTAATCAGATCCTTCCCCGACTTAGGAGCCCCCTGCTTGATCGAATCGTTGGCGTTGTTGAGTCTAGAAAAATGTTTTGAGTCATTTAGGATTATATATATCGGAGAGTAGGATTCTTTTTACTCCTCAGCCCTTCGTCGCTCTGGTGAGGCATCCTGACGTAGAGTTTTGACTCTTCTCTTCTCAAATTTCACAAAAAAAAATTAGGATCACGCGGATATCTTGGAATCGTTCCAATGGTTTTGTGACGAGAACATTCTTCTTGGTGCCTCCCGACATTTAGGGGTTGTGGCAGTGTCCTGGGGAGTTGCGCTCCGAGGTGTTGTCGTCACAATTTTATCGTTGCAATTCTGGAATACCTGAGTTTCGCCGACATCGAAAATCTCTTTTATGCAGTTGTTGGTGAGATAACCTCGATGCCACCCAGTATTGGGGCGGGAGTTTGGGAGTATCGCCATAACTCATATAACGGATGCTTTTCGAAGGTTGAGGTAAATGATTTCCGAAGGTTTCTTGGTTATGTGTTGAAGGATGGATACAGCTGGATGTAGGATTTGCTAGCTTTAGGTGAGATATTGTGCTTCCCCTGTATCCCCAACACCTGATTGCATAACCGGAAAGGTTCGAGAGTTTCATAGGTGGGAATTCATGTAGCTCTAGTATTTCTTCCGCGGATATTTGGTTTGTGATTGGGTAATCCTCACCAAGTATTTGTTCTTGTCCGTACCTTGTTGTTTTATTCTTCTACCTCTATCTAAGTGGCTTCTCAATTTATGGAAGTGTGACCATTTCTATTGGAATGCATACGTTCATTTTGTTTGGATGTTAAGACTATATTGTGCAATTTCGATCCATTTGATTCAGCTTGAATATATGTCTGTCAAGATGCTAACGGATGTCACCCTCTTCAGGATGGCTCCTCCAACGCGTCAGAATCCTGAACCGCCACCACCACCTCCACCTCCGGAGGCATGGCAAGCTGTGATGGCCACTACCAATGCCAACACACAGCTGATCATGCAAATATTGCAAGAGCGCAACCAAGGAAATCAAGGCCATGGGAACAATCAGAATGAGTTTGCTACACTCAACCAGTTCCTCGCCAACCAGCCAAAGACCTTCAGTAACTGTGTCGAGGCAAGAGACGCTGATGATTGGCTCGTGGATATCTACAAGCATTTCGAGTGCAGCAACGTCAGGCCTGAGGACTTTGTCAAGTTTGCTTCATTCCAACTCAAAGACCAAGCTGCAGAATGGTTTCCGCAATACAAAGATTCCAGAGGAGGTCATGTGATTACCTGGGATGAATTACGTCAAGACTTCAAAGCTCACCACATTCCTCAGAGTGTTGTTGAGAGCAAGCATGAGGAGTTCCGCAATCTGAAGCAAGGCAGCTTGTCTGTTTACCAGTATACCATCATGTTCCAGAAGCTCGCTCGTTTCGCTAAGCAAGACGTCCCTGACGAGAAGAGCATGATTTATCAGTTCAGAGGTGGCCTCAGAGAAGATAACCAACTAGCTCTCGTGCTTTTTGAGCCACATAAGTACGATGAGTTTTACAACATGGCACTGAAACAAGAGACTGCTCAGCTCAAGTGCGATGCTTCCAAGAAGCGAGTCAGAGATGCAACTCCTTCTTCATCAACTCAAGTGGCAACTAAGCAGCAAAAGTATTGGTTGCCTCCTCCTCATCCGTTCTGTCAGCCTTATTAGTAGAAGAGCAAAGGTGCCAATGGATCTTCCCACCCACCCAACCCAATGTTTCAGAACAAGACTTCGTCTCATGCTCCAAGATCAAGTGCTCCGTATCACCCTCCGCTCTCGGAGGTCACGTGCAACAAGTGTTAGCAGAAGGGACACTATGCCAACAAATGCTTCAATCAGAGGCGTCTTCCTCCTCCTCCTCCTGTGAGATCTTCTAGCACCGCAGTGGTCAAGCATAATCCCAAGCATGCCAAGGTCAACTTGATGAACGCAACTCAGGCAGAGGACTCGTCAGATGTGATTATGGGTAACCTTCCTGTTAACGATGTTCCTGCTAAAGTTCTTTTTGACACTAGTGCATCGCATTGTTTCATCTCGAGACCATTTGCATCTAGGCATGAGTTGGCTCTCCAAGTTTTGCCTAAGCCGATAGCGGTTTCCTCTCCAGGTTTGTTCATGAACACCAAAATGATGGCTCCGGATGTTACTATCACGTTGGGCGACTATAAGTTTCTGTCCTCTCCAATGGTCTTTGGTAACTCGGATATTGATCTTATTCTCGGAATGGACTGTCTTTCTAAGCACAAGGCTCAGCTTGATTGTGCTACCAGGCAGATTCAATTTACACATTCGTCTGAGGATGTAATTGTCTTTGCCGCTCGGGATGATACCATTCGACTGTTTTCTCTCAACGAGAAGGGCGAGCTGGATGCCATCTCTCAGATTCCAGTCGTTTGTGAATATCAAGACGTCTTTCCAGAAGAGCTTCCAGGAATGCCTCCACACCGGCCAGTTGAATTCGTCATCGATCTTGAGCCTGGCACGGAACCTGTTTGCAAATGTCCTTACAAGCTTGGACCTGAAGAGTTGAAGGAGCTGAAGAAGCAACTCGATATTCAAGAGCGTATGGGTCTCATCCGACCAAGTTCTTCTCCATGGGGTTGTGGAGTTCTTTTTGTCAAGAAAAAGGATGGAACGGACCGACTTTGTGTCGACTACCGTCCATTGAACAAGAAGACCATAAAGAACAAGTACCCACTTCCCAACATCAATGAGCTTTTCGAACAACTCAAAGGTGCTCAAGTATTCTCCAAGCTTGACCTCCGTATGGGCTATCATCAGATTCGCATTCGTGAAGAAGATATCCCCAAGACAGCATTCAGAACAAGCTATGGTTCATATGAATACATTGTCATGTCTTTCGGCCTCGTAAATGCTCCTCCAACATTCTCTCGCATGATGAACTTCATCTTCAATGCCTACACAAATGACTTCGTCTTGGTTTACCTCGATGACAATTTGGTCTTTTCCAAGAACAAGGAGGATCATGACAAACACTTGAGATTGGTGCTGGATAAACTCAGAGAACATCAGTTCTATGCGAAGTTTTCAAAGTGCGAGTTTTGGATCGATGAGGTTCTCTACCTTGGACATATCATCTCCGCCAAGGGCATAGCTGTTAATCCTGAGAAGGTGTCTGCAATTGTGAATTGGGAACCACCTCAGAATGTGAAGCAACTCCGCAGCTTGCTTGGGCTCGCAAGCTATTGTCGAAGGTTCGTTGAAAACTTCTCAAAGATCGTGAAGCCTCTTTCCAACCCCCTCCAGAAGCACGTGAAGTATGTCTGGTCGCCTCAATGTGACATCGCTTTCAACACCCTGAATGAGAAGTTAGTCACTGCTCTAGTTCTGACTCCTCCCGATGAATCCAAACCATTTGAGGTCTTCTGTGATGCTTCCCTTCAAGGTCTTGGTGCAGTGTTGATGCAAGAGAAGCAAGTTGTGGCCTATACCTCTTGCTAGTTGAAGCCCAACGAAAAGAAATACCCCACTCATGACCTCGAGTTGACGGCAGTTGTCCATGCTCTTTTAACATGGAGACATCTCTTGTTGGGAAGAAAAGTGGGCATCTTCACTGATCATAAGAGTATCAAGTACATCTTCACTCAGCCAAACCTCAACCTCAGACAGACTCGTTGGGTCGAGATGATTCAAGAGTATAATCCGAGTATTGAATATACTCCAGGCAAGGCTAATGTAATTGCTAACGCATTGAGCAGGAAGGCTTACTACAACAGTTTGATTCTCAAGGCCTACCAACCATAGCTTTGTGAAGCTTTCCGCAAACTAAATCTTCAAGTTCTTCCTCAAGGATTCCTTGCCAACCTCCAAGTCTCTCCTACTTTGGAAGATCTGATTCGCGATACTCAACTTCTTGATGCTATGGTGAAGAAGGTGAAGATTGGGATTGCCAAGAATCATCCCAAGTACAAGTGCTATCGTCTTGATGACAAGGATACTCTATTCTTCGAGGATAAAATTGTTGTGCCTAAAGGTGACCTTCGTAAAGTCATTATGAACGAGGCTCACAATTCACTCCTCTCTATTCACCCTGGAAGTACAAAGATGTACCATGACCTCAAGCAGTTGTATTGGCGGACTCGGATGAAGTGCGAGATTGCTCAGTTCGTGAACAATGTGATGTCTGCAGAAGAGTGAAAGCAGAACACCAACGACCAGCTTGTCTCCTCCAACCTCTTGCCATTCCAGAATGGAAGTTTGACCATATTGAGATGGACTTCGTGACAAGATTTCCAAAGTCCAAGCGTGGCAATGATTCTATCTTTGTTGTCATCGACAAGCTTACCAAAGTGGCTCATTTCCTTCGTATCAAAGAATCTATCATAGCAGCTCAGTTGGTAGAGCTATATACCTCCAGGATTGTCTCTCTGCACGGCATTCCGCAGTTGATATCTTCAGATCGTGGCAGTATCTTCACCTCCAAGTTTTGGGATTCTTTTCAGAAGGCCATGGGCACCAGCATTCGCTTTAGCACAACTTTTCATCCTCAAACCAGTGGCCAAGTCGAGAGGGTCAATCAAATTCTTGAAGATATGCTCAGGGCATGTGTCATCTCTTTCGGTATGAAGTGGGAAGATTGCCTTCCATGTGTCGAGTTCTCCTACAACAACAGCTTTCAAGCGAGTTCGGGCAAGGCCCCATTCGAGATTCTCTATGGCAGAAAGTGTCGTACTCCGCTAAACTGGTCAGATACAGGTGAACGCCAACTCCTTAGCAATGACTTGATCACAGAGGCTGAAGAAATGTGCAAAGTCATTTCGTGAAAATCTCAAAGCCGCGCAATCGCGCCAGAAGAGTTTCTATGATAGCAAGCATCATGACTTGGCATTCGAGATCGGAGACCATGTCTACCTCCGCGTCTCTCCAATGAAAGGTACTCATCGCTTCGGTATCAAAGGGAAGCTTGCCCCTAGATAAGTGGGTCCTTTCAAGATCTTTGGCAAAAGAGGCGATCTCACCTATCAACTTGAGCTTCCATCTAACTTTGCAAACGTGCACGACGTGTTTCACGTGTCTCAACTCCACAAGTGTTTCAAGACTCCTGACCGCACCATCAACTTTGAAGAGATTGATCTTCAAGAAGACCTGTCTTATCATGAGCATCCCATTGCTATTCTTGAAGAAACTGAGCGCAGGACTCGCAACAAGTCTATCAAATTCCTAAAAGTCAAGTGGTCACATCATTCTAACTGTGAAGCCACCTGGGAACGCGAGGACCACCTCCGTTCTGAGTACCCGGAGTTTTTCCAGTCCTAGATCTCGGGACGAGATCCTTTTGTAATGATGGAGTGTTGTAACACCCCGGATGTAACCTGCCATATTTGTATTGCAACTCTTGCCATTTCCGGCACTAAGTTATGATATTTCCTCGTTGTCGGGTTTTTGTCTTCGTGTTGTTTTGTCTTTTTCATGCATCTCATATCATGTCATCATGTGGATCACATTTGCATACGTGTTTGTCTCATGCATCCGAGCATTTTCCCCGTTGTCCGTTTTGCATTCCGGCGCTCCTATGTCCTCTAGTGTCCCTTTCTACCTCTTTTCGTGTGCGGGTGTTAAACATTTTCGGATTGGACCGAGACTTGCCAAGAGGCCTTGGTTTACTACCGGTAGACCGCTTGTCAAGTTTCGTGCCATTTGGACTTCGTTTGATACTCCAACGGTTAACCGAGGAACCGAAAAGGCCTCGTGTGTGTTGCAGCCCAACACCTCTCCAAAGTGGCCCAAAACCCACCAAAACCCCCTCCATCACCTAGGTCGTTTGATCATGATCGCGCGGCGAAAACCATGCTCAATTTGGAGCCTCCTAGCTCCTCCTACCTATAAATATAGCCCCCCTCCGAAAATCCCGGGTCTATTTCCCCCTAACCCTAGCTCCCCGCACCACCGCGCGGCCGGACACGTCCGATTTGGCCGGACAAAGCCGTCGCTGCCTCCGCGTGAACCAGAGCCCGCCATGTGTCCTCCCGGCCGCCCCCGTGCCGCGGCCCACCGAGCCCGCGGAGAGCCCCCGCGGCCCGCCTCCGCCACCACTCGCCCGAGGGCCGCCTCCTCTCACCGCCGCCGCCCTGCTCGACCTCGTCGCCGGCGACCCCGGTCGCCGCCCGCCTCCGCCCGCGTGCCCGAGGCCGGCGCCGCCTCCGCCGCCATCGCCTCAGCGCCGTCCACGACCTCGCCCGCCTCCTCCTCTCCTCGGCAAGTCCCTGGAGCGACTCCGGCGAACAGTGATTCCGGTGAGCTCCTCGAAGTCCGTGCCCCGATCCGGATCCAGATCTGGAAACCCTAACCTCGGTTGACTTTTTGCCCTTGTTTTCAGTAATATTCCATACTTCATCATGGCATAACTCCGTACCCGTGGCTCCGTTTTGGGTGTGTAGTATATCAAATTGTTCGTCTCGACGAGTACTTCATTTCATCTCATTGCATCATGTTCATTTGAGTTCATCTTGATGCCCTCAATGTTGTTGCAAGAGGGCTATGCAATGTTAGTTTCAGTTTATTATCAACAATTGGACTTTTGTCATTTTTGCCATGATTAATGTGTGCCTCCTATGATCTTGAGCCCTACACGAGTTTTGAAGTATGCCATGCCATCTTTACAGGGGTGTATGCCATGTATTTTTGTGATCTCTGTGGTGACTAGCACAAGCATGCAAAGTAGCCCTCGTAATGTTGCTGATTTCACAGACTTAGAAATCTTCTAAGTCATTTTCCTGATTATATTTTTAGGCCATCTATTCATGTTGCTACAGAGTGATCCATGCCTCTTTCGAGCATGATCAGTAAGGATGTTTTGTAGATATTGTTGTGCTATATCAATCCAGGTCTTTGTTTGCAATTATGGAGCACCCTAGCTTGACTCAATCAAGCTCTACTTTTGCTATAAAATGTTCCTGGCAGAATGTTTACGTGTTAAGCATTTTTGCCCAGGTTGTTTTAGTTGATCCATGCATGCTATGTTGTTGTTCTTGCCTTGTTTAGCTTCTATGCCATGTCTGTTTGCTGGGTGTATGCTTAGTTTGTCATGCAATGCCTTGTGGTGAGTGCCTCGAGCTCGTAAACATGCCTACTTGATATCTGTTTTGCCATGTTCCAGTTTTCTACTAAGTCTGAACTTGTTAACGATAATCGCTATGTTCACATGGTTGCCATTGTATTTTCTGATCCCTTTTGGCTTATGGTCAGTAAGGGACTTTTGTTGTATGCTTTGAGTAGCTTCATGCCATGCCTTGCTTTGCCATGATATGTTCCTGTAGCATGTTGTTACCTTGCTCTAAACATTGCTTCCTGATGTTAAATTCCTGACTTGTTGTTATTTTTAAGGCTGTAACCTGATATCTTTTGCACTTTTGGCATGCTTGTTTGAACCTGATATTTAGTGAATTAGCCGTAGCTCAGTGTTCATCTTTTGTCAAGCATCTTGAGTGGATCCCTGCCATGTATTTTGTTGCTATGTTAGAGTGCAGTAGCTTGTTGTTCTTGATGCATTTAGATGGCCTCGTGCTGTTAATCGCTGATCGGTGCCATATTTGTTTTGCTTGCCATTTGCAAACCGTGCATCCGTTTCCGGCGATATTTATATCGATTTCGACTGAAATCAACTCATCTTTCCAGTGGAACTCTTGGTTTTCCATGTTGAGGCCAGGTTCAGTCTTTTCTTTCTGAAACATGCATATGCATCGCATACCGCATCCGGCATATAATGCCATGTCTTGCATCATGTTGCTTGTGCATTGCATGTGGTTGATTGTGTTCCCATTTGCTTGTGTTCTTGCTTGGGTAGAGCCGGGAGACGAGTACGTGATCGAGGAGCCCGTTGAGTATGTTTACGAGGATCAAGATAACGTCAACTCGGAGAACTTTGCAGGCAAGATGACCATACCCTCGAAATCACTTCTATCTTTGCTTGCTAGATGCTCGCTCTATTGTTATGCCTATGCTACGATACCTACCACTTGCTTATCATGCCTCCCATATTTCCATGTCAAACCTCTAACCCACCTTGTCCTAGCAAATCGTTGTTTGGCTATGTTACCGTGTTGCTCAGCCCCTCTTATAGCTTTGCTAGTTGCTGGAGAAGATTGGAGTTTGTTCCTTGTTGGAACATGTTTATTGTCGGGATATCATTATTATATCTTGTCCATTTAATGCATCTATATACTTGGTAAGGGTGGAAGGCTCGGCCTTATGCCTGGTGTTTTGTTCCACTCTTGCCGCCCTAGTTTCCGTCATACTGGTGTTATGTTCCTTGATTTTGCGTTCCTTACACGGTTGGATTATAATGGGAACCCCTTAACAGTTCGCCTTGAATAAAACTCCTCCAGCAAGGCCCAACCTTGATTTTACCATTTGCCACCTAGCCCTTTTTCCCTTGGGTTTCCGGACTCAAGAGTCATCTTTATTTTAAACCCCCTGGGCCAGTGCTTTTCTAAGTGTTGGTCCAAACTAGGCGATGTCCGGTACCACCAGGGACAACTCTGGGTTGGCCTACCCGATGTCTTGCTCATCCGGTGTGCCCTGAGAACGAGATATGTGCAGCTCCTATCGGGATTTGTCGGCACATTCGGGTGGTTTTGCTGGTTTAGTTTTACAATTGTCGAGATGTCTTGTAACCGGGATTCCGAGTTTGATCGGATTGTCTTCGGAGAAGGAATATCCTTCGTCGACCGGGAGAGCTTGTGATGGGCTCAGTTTGGACACCCCTGCAGGGATTTGAACTTTTGAAAGCCGTGCCCGCGGTTATGGGCAGATGGGAATTTGTTAATGTCTGGTTGTAGATAACCTGAAACTTAACTTAATTAAAATGAATCAATAGAGTGTGTGGCCGTGATGGTCTCTTTTCGGCGGAGTCCGGGAAGAGAACACGGTCTCGAGTTATGCTTGAACGTAGGTTGTTCTAGGATCACTTCTTGATCATAGTTTATCGACTGTGCCTTTGCCTTCTCTTCTCGCTCTCATTTGCGTATGTTAGCCACCATATATGCTAGCGTTTGCTGCAGCTCCACCTCATACCTTTTACCCTACCTATAAGCTTAAATAGTCTTGATCGCGAGCGTGTGAGATTGCTGAGTCCCTGTGACTCACAGATTCCTTCCAAAACCAGATGCAGGGTCCGATGATACCATTCCAGGAGATTCGACTGAGCTCAAGTGGGAGTTCGATGAGGACTCAGGACGATACTACGTTTCCTTTCCAGACGATCAGTAGTGGTGCCCAGTTGGGGCGATTGGGGATTTGTTGCATTTGGGGTTGTTCTTTATTTTGGTTCCATAGTCGGACCTTGATTGTATCTGGATGAATGTAATGTTATTTATGCGATTTGTGTGACGTGGCGAGTGTAAGCCAACTATGTATCTCTTTTCCTTATTCATTACATGGGTTGTGTGAAGATTACCCCACTTGCGACATTGCTTGCAATGCGGTTATGCCTCTAAGTCGTGCTTCGACACGTGGGAGATATAGCCGCATCATGGGCGTTACACACTGCTTCTCCTAACGTCGAATATGATTATGCAGTTCGCCGCAAGCCCGTATCGATGTATCATCGTCGGACGGTTCCTTGGACTCGTCGGACATGAATAGTGATACACTTCCGACCGCCTCCTCCACTTGACCTAGGGACAATGCCGAGGTATTGTATCAAGGGGCACCGAGCCGGGGGGAGACAGTCCCGGAGGCGCCTCAAGGTGACCTTCCGGACTCCAGGAACAAAGGAAGCAAGGCTCCCGGGGGCTCCAAGTTCGGCCCTTAGCCGAACACCGCGCCGGAACCTCCAGTGGTTCCGGACTCGGGCAGGCGACCCCCTTACAAAAGGGGCAAGCCGTCCGTGCCGGTGACCTCTGTCCATCCAGAGGCACCAGACAACTTGCTGGGAGCGCTTCGCGGCGCTTCCATCGACGAAGAGCACCGCACTATTATGAGTGCGGTGATCAAGAAGGTTCAGTCTGCCAAGAGAGGACTGACTGAAGCCTGTGCCAGCCTTCTAACAGGCTTTGAGGTAAGTATTTAAAATATAGGAAAAATATTACCGCATGGACAGTAGCCCCTGATGCCCTGTTTGGTGTTCACAAAGAAAAGCCGAATAGAGGATCAAATAATATCTGCAGGAGTCTAATATAAGGTTGTCTATATGCGTATGCAGGCTTCGCTGCTGACCTTTGCCACACTGACAACGGAGGTCGCCGCACTAAAGTAGGACCTCGAGGGGTCCGAGAAAGAGCTCGGCCTTGCCAAGAGGCAGCCCGAGGAGAACAAAGGTAAGTAATACCTTGTCTATATATATACATACATACAAAAAAGATGCGATTGGGAAATGATAGGATCATCATGAATTTGCCAGGGGCCACGACCGAAGTGGCGACCCTGAAGCAAGCGCTGTCCGAGGTCGAAAACAAAGCGGCCAAGGAGCGCACGGAGCAGGAAAAACAAGAGGCACGAGTGGGCGAGGTGCAGCAAGAGCTCCATGCTCTCATGTAGAAGCACGAGGCTTTGGAGCTCGACTCAAAGACGCGAGAGTCCGAGCTTGCCACGGCTCTCGAGAGCACAAAGCATGCCAAGGCCGAGGCCCAAAAGGCCCTCCAGGAAATTGAGGCGATGAGGAAGATAGCGGCGGGTAAGGCATTCAATATGCAAAGCAAGCATGTGAAAGTAAATTACTTGTTACTTACCCGAGTCTGGAGCTCTCCAGGAGCATTCGCAGATTTGCCCCGCAGCCTGTCGGATGCCGCAAAGTATTACCTGGCCGAGGAGGGAAGCTCGACGGAGAAGTTGTTCTGGTCTTAGTATACTGGGAACGAACACCCGATGCCTATGAGCGACCAGCTGAAGCAACTGGTCGAGCTGCACAAGGCGGTCGAACAGGCCATGAAGGGCTTTATAGTCCGGATGTGGGCTGGCGACTCCCTTCCCCTGGTGAGGCGGCTTGTGGATGCCTGCCCATGGCTGGAAGTCATCAAGCGATCCATCTGTATCAAAGGTGCCCGCCGGGCTTTTGCCCGTGAAAAGGTGCACTGGGCCTAGATGGACGCCGAGAAGCTGGTGAAGGAGGGGCCGCCGCAGGGCAAGGAGAATCGCCACCCCGAGATGTATTATGAGGTCGTCCTGAAGGGTGCCCGTCTTGTAGCGAACGAGTGTGCGAAAGATGTAATATTTGAATGAACTTGCTCGTGTGATCCTGTATTATGAAAACTTGTTCATATGCGCTATGCAACGCTTGTTTGAATTTAAAATATTATCTTTTGTTCGGTTGTTTATCAAATCTGAGAGATGGCTAGTCGTCGGCTTCTGCCCCCATGCCACGAGTGCTGGGGTGTTCGGGATAAACCTGAGCACTCTTTTTCCCATTTTTGGGTCCTTCGAGGGAGGTGCTCAGCACAACGAACAAGGCAATCGGACTATAATGCTTTATCACTCTCACTTAGCCATAGAATTCTATAATTTAAATTTTGGCGAAGCCCCTAGTATTCGGAAGGCCGAATTCGGGGCGCTATACACGCCTTAAGCTGGACAAAGCCGACTCCTCGCTCTAAGCGGCATAAGTCTTTAGGGACTTGAGACCTCTCGAATAGCGACCGGCTCTCGCCTTATCGTGACAGTCAGTTTTAGCTTTCTCTACTGAGGTGCTTAGCCAGCTGAACTAGGGCACAATTGTAGTTGTTCTCCCAGTGCTACCTTAGCCGATATAGCGGAACGTAAGGTACCAAAACATGGGAGCCGGGCAAACCCAACTATTGACCCAAGACATGATTCGGAGCTGATGCATATAATGCTATAAGTTCGGCGTGCCGCACTGTCGAAAGTGTTCGGACTTTTCACGTCGTATTATGGGGTATGCTTAAGCCCCTGGCGTATTAGCCGTACCAGAGTGTATGGGTGCTGAATGTCATGAATGAACACACACACACACACACTTATATATATATAAAGACGAATAGAGAATGTGGTAATAGTCTAGTGCTATGCATTGTTTATTCAAAAAGGTGCGTTAAAGCAGAATGATACAAGTAGTGCGATAAGCAAAAAGTAGGACTATTTGACATGTCCCCTCCAAGGGCAAGCTGAGGAATGGTATTTAAAGCAAGTATTTCACTCGTTATCGGGATCCACCTAGGAGTTCCGTGGTGCGACGTAGCTTTCTGCCTCCTTCGTAGCTGCATCATGTGTCCGTCAATCATACTGTCGGATAGGGTTTCTAGAGATTAAAGTCCTGAAAGAGAGAAAAATAACAAAGTGGGAAGCCCCTAGTGCGGTTGAGCCTCGTCTGGGGCATGCCGTAGTCATGCCCCCCTCCCCACCTATGCCCATGGTATTTTCAATGCGTAATTATGTACACATGGCATAACTTTCGCCGTTTGGCTGGGACTGGGGTGGGGGCCGCATTGCTATGCAAGCTCGGAACGTGCTAGGCGATCTTGTTGCTGATTGCTTCAGGCGCGCTTGAAGGTGTCCGGGTCCTTAATCGCCGAACTAGTGGATTGCCTTAAGAGGCTGCTTTGCGCTTCTGCTGCGAGGGCTGCAGTGTGCTCCTCCATGCGGAGAGAGCGCTCTGTGTTTCCATTAACTGTGATGACCCCCCGACGTCCTAGCATCTTGAGCTTGAGGTATGCATAATGCGGTACCGCATTGAATCTCGCAAATGCGGTTCGCCCGAGCAGTGCATGATAGCCACTGTGGAACGGGACTATATCGAAGATTAACTCCTCGCTTCGGAAGTTATCCGGGGATCCGAAGACCACTTCCAGTGTGACTGGGCGTGTGCTATGGGCCTCTACACCTGGTATGATGCCTTTGAAGTTCGTTTTTGTGGGTTTGATCCTTGAGGGGTCTATACCCATTTTGTGCACTGTGTCTTGATAAAGCAGGTTCAGGCTGCTGCCGCCATCCATAAGGACTCGAGTGAGGTGAAATCCGTCAATGATTGGGTCTAGGACCAGTGCGGCGAATCCGCCATGACGGATACTAGTGGGGTGGTCCCTACGATCGAAGGTGCTCGGACAGGAGGACCATGGGTTGAACTTTGGGGCGACTGGCTCCAATGCATATACGTCCCTTACTGCATACTTCCGCTCCCTCTTGGGGATGTGGGTTGCGTATATCATGTTCACCATCCGCACTTGTGGGGCGAACCTCTTCTATCCTCCGGTGTTCGGCTCCCGGGGCTCCTCCTCATCATTGCTATGTGACCCCTTATCTTTGTTTTCGGCATTTAACTTGCCGGCCTGCTTGAAGACCCAACAATCCCTGTTGGTGTGGTTGGCTGGCTTGTCGGGGGTGCCATGTATTTGACACGAGCGATCGAGTATACAGTCCAAACTGGACGGGCCCGGAGTGCTTCTTTTGAATGGCTTTTTCCGCTGACCGGGTTTAGAGCCTTTGAATCCAGCACTGACTGTCGTATCCTCAGTATTGTCGCTGTTAATGCGGCGCTTGTGTTTGTTGCGACGTGACCTGCCATTGCCATCCTTGGTATCCGAAGTACCATGGTTCTTTGATATGTTATTGCTGCGAGCCAGCCAGCTGTCTTCTCCCACGCAAAAGCGGGTCATGAGTGTCGTGAGGGCTGCCATAGATTTTCGATTTTCCTGGCCAAGGTGCCGGGCGAGCCACTCGTCATGGATGTTGTGCTTAAAAGCTGCTAGGGCCTCTACGTCCGGATAGTCGACGATTTGATTTTTCTTTGTTAGGAACCATGTCCAGAATTGCCTGGCCGATTCCTCTGGTTGCTGAATTATGTGGCTCAAGTCATCGGCATCTGGTGGTCGCACATAAGTGCCCTGGAAGTTGTCGAGGAATGTGGCTTCCAGATCTTCCCAACAGCCAATGGATTCTGCTGGCAGGCTGTTGAGCCAATGCCGAGCTGGTCCTTTGAGTTTGAGTGGGAGGTATTTGATGGCGTGTAGATTGTCACCGCGGGACATGTGGATGTGCAAGAGGAAGTCCTCGATCCATACCGCAGGATCTGTTGTGCCGTCGTATGATTCGATGTTAACGGGTTTGAAACCCTATGGGATTTGGTGATCCATTACTTCCTCTGTGAAGCATAGGGGGTGTGCAGCGCCTCTATACTGGGCTATATCACGATGCAGCTCAAATGAGTCTTGTCCGCTGTGTTCGGCCTGGCCGGACTTACTTTTACTGTATCCGGCGTGACGGTTATCATCTCGCGTAGTGGCACGCCCTCGTGATCCGTAGATCGATCTTGCGTGTTTTGCTTTGTCCTCCAATACGTCTCGCAGGTCTGGCGTATTTCCCAATGCCTTGACATTTTTATTTGAGTGGCGTCGGGGTGCGGGCTGAGCTTTTGGCTGAAATGCCTCTCTGTCGCGGCCACGAGGTGGCCGATCAGCCGCGCCATACGCTGGAGATGTATGTTTTGGTGCTTCCTCCTCCAGTCGGGGTAGCAACCTGCGCTTTGGGTAATACTTGGAGGGGCGTTCGAGTTTATATTCCTTGGCCGCAAGGACTTCAGTCCATCCGTCGGCTAGCAAATCTTGATCAGCTTGAAGCTGCTATTGCTTTTTCTTAAGGCTATTTGTCGTGGCTATAAGCCGGCGCTTAAAGCTCTCTTGTTCGATGGGATCCTCAGGCATGACAAATTCGTCATCATCGAGGCTTGCCTCATCTTCGGAGGGAGGCATGTAATTATCATCCTCCGCCTCTCCATCTGCCGCTCTCTCGGGAGGGCTGGCTTCTCCATCCTCCTGCTCTACATCTTGCTGGAGGGGATTGTTATTATCTTCGGCACTGCCCGGAGTGCTATTATCTCCTGTGCCAGTATCACCGCTTTTGCCTTGGCGAGACTTAGAGCGGCGCCACTGACGTCGGCGCTTGGGTTGCTTCTTGGAGGGGTCATCCTCCATTGTCCCGTCGCCATTGCCTTCTTTGGGTGTGTCCACCATATATATGTCATATGACGAGGTGGCTGTCCAGTGCCCTATGGGCAGTGGTTCTTGTTCGCCTCCTACATCGTCGTGCATACCGTCGGTGTCTTCAGAGTCGAGCATGTCGGTCAAATCATCGACAGTGGCTACTAAGTGGGTGGTGGGTGGGTGGCGAATTTCTTCGTCATCCGCATCCCAATCCTGCCGAACATAGTTCGGCCAGGACTCTCCTGACAAGGAGAGAGACCTTAATGAGTTCAGTATGTCGCTGAAGGGCGAGTGCTGAAAGATATCCGCGGAGGTGAACTCCATGATCAGTGCCAAGTCGGATTCGATAGGCACGGGCGCAGGCGGTTCGGAGACCGTGGCCGGGGAAGAATCTGGTAGTTCATCACGACTCCCGTGAAGGGTAAGGTCAATATTCGGCTCAATCGCCGCTGAGAATACAGCCTCCGTGGCGGGGTCTATCCACCCGTCCATGGATGGTGCAATTGGCTCCGAATTGAGGGTCGAAGCGGTTGCCGGTGCAATCTCCTGAACACTGTCCGACGGCAGAGCTAAATCATGCTCATCGTGACCGTGCAGCACACTCGGCAGGGGTCGAATCTGTCGAAGATCAAGTCTCCGCGGATGTCGGCCGTGTAGTTTAAGCTTCCAAACCTGACCTGGTGGCCAGGGGCGTAACTCTCGATCTGCTCCAGATGGCCAATCGAGTTGGCCCGCAATGCGAAGCCGCCGAATACAAAGATCTGTCCGGGGAGAAAAGTCTCACCCTGGACTGCATAACTATAGATGATCGAAGGAGCCATCAAGCCTAACGGTGACAACATAGAGGAACTCTCAATGAAAGCACCAATGTCGGTGTCAAAATCGGCGGATCTCGGGTAGGGGGTCCTGAACTGTGCGTCTAAGGCGGATGGTAACAGGAGGCAGGGGACACGATGTTTTACCCAGGTTAGGGCCCTCTTGATAGAGGTAAAACCCTACGTCTTTCTTGATTAATCTTGATAATATGAGTAGTACAAGAGTTGATCTACCACAAGATCGGAGAGGATAAACCCTAGAAGCTAGCTTATGGTATGATTGTATGTTGTCCTACGGACTAAAACCCTCTGGTTTATATAGACACCGGAGGGGGCTAGGGTTACACAAGGTCGGTTACAAGGGAGGAGATATACATATCCGTATTGCCTAGCTTGCCTTCCATGCCAAGTAGAGTCCCATCCGGACACGGGACGGAGTCTTCAATCTTGTGTCTTCATAGTCCAACAGTCCGGCCAAAGGATATAGTTCGACTGTCCGGAGACCCCCTAATCCAGGACTCCCTCATTGAGAAATATGGATAATGAAATATTTTGCCATATTTGAGGAAGGTATGACCCAAACAATTTATAAGAATTATTTGGGGATTTTTGGATGGGCAGAAATATAGGTTGCTTCACAACCTAGGACAGATAGGGTTATTCCTTTAATAGAAAAATGAATTTTCCCTAGAGAAAGAAATGATGGTTTGGTCATGGATTGAAGTGACATGATCATGGCAAGGTTTTTAGAATCATGAGTCACTTGGGAGAGGAAATGAGGATGATTTCCCAGGTGACAAGGCCACAGAACCACTCCAAAAAGAAAAATAGAGCAAACACCAACTAAATTAAAAGAAAAAGAAAAGGGCCAAAATCCAGGTTGTTATAACTCTTACCCCCTTAAAGAAATCTCATCCTCGAGATTTAGTTGCTCTAGAAACCGATTGTTATGACTTGAGGACACCGATTCCAACTCGGGTATCCTTTTTCCTTTATTTATTGTTCCCCCAAGAATTTCATACGATTTTCTTCCCTTGCTCTGGGGTGGTTTGCTTCACCTTTCCCCAAATCCTGATAGGTCTTTGCTTATATACCAATGTCTTTTTACTGACATTGATTCTCTCATACCTGGGGATATCCAATGGATCTGAGCATACATTTTCTTTTGGTCATGAAAACCTTTTTAGTTCTGTCATGAGGCTGCTTCAAATAAATACAGGTCTTATGGTTTCAATAAATGCCGAGAATTCATCATGGCCACCTTCTGATGGGACCTGACTGCTCGTGGGGGTACTAATTTATTTTGATTTACCCCTTTGGCTCGAGCATGAGATAGGTACCAATGATTCGACTGCCTTTTGCCAGGAGCAATATAACGGTGTATGGAGTCATAGCCGTGTCATACCCCAAATATTTTCATCTTGAGACTGGCCTGACAGGGGTTGATGGACAATTGCTTTTCCTGACAGACTGACCGTGTACTTGATTCCATCGGTGAGTATACTGGGTCTGAGCTGATTGTTTGGATTTTGATTTTCTCATTTTGCCGGTATACCCATTTGGATTTTTCCACACTAACCATTCCCAGTGGGTTAGCGGGATATGAAATCCTTGTAAAACAGAGTAGGCCACTAAGGGTATGCCCTTTTGGATCCATATGGAATTACGGCCTCCAATTGATTTGGGTATCCGGTCCCTATTGGTCGTGCAAAAAATCATCATACCTTTGCTGTCAGTCTGACCTTTTAACGGTCATGATTTTCTTTGTGAGGGTACCTTACTGGAATACCTTGGCCACACCTGTCCTTGATTCTTCGTATGACCAGGGACGTGATTAGTATTTTTGACATTATTCCCTTGTGCCTGTTTTCTAACTGGGGTCCGCACATATATGACATATAATCGGGACTTGTAGCGGTACAGAGCCTGTTGCTGAGGCAAATCATACAAGAGGGTGACAAGGTTTTAAGGCATCTCCTTGTCAGTTGCGGGAATAATGACCTTGATGCCCATTTTCGAGACTTTTGATTTTGTGATGTCATTTCGAGAATCTTGTCAATTCTAGTATTTCATGAGATGTATCTCCGCTTATTTTCCTTTACCTGTCTCGTGAGGTTGAGGGATCCTTACTTCCTTAGGTATATCTGTTGGATCCTTGCCGCATCTCGTATGAGTGATTAATATGACCGGGGATACATGCTCACCATATATAAGATTCATATGCAACCAAACATTGGCTTTCTGAATAAGACACATGCCCTGACGGATTTGTGCTTCCGATAAAATGTTATGAGTCTGATTCTTGAGTGGTACTGCTTATCATATAACTTCTGAGGACGGTGTATTAGTATGATACTGACACAGACTGAATGGCTTACAAGAGAAGCCATCTGAGTAGCTTGCTGAGGAAGACTTGTTACCTTCTGCTCCAATCTTTTGTCTGAGTATCGTGCAGAAGAAGAAGACTCTATAGCTTACGCACGAAGCTTGAGCTGATTATTGTGCTGGAGAAGCCTGAGTTCCGTACTTGAGAAGCTTCTCCTTGGGTTTACTTGTTGAGAAAGATTCATTTCCGTCTGCCAGAAGCTTTTACCGCGGTATCTTGCTGAGAAAGATTGGGTGTCTTGGACTGGAAATTGTTCACATATCATGCCGAGGAAAATTTGAGGAGCCTTTCATCATAAATTTCTTCTGATAATGTGTGGAAGAATACTGAGTTTCTTACATCCAAAGCTTCATACTATGATATGCAGACTGAAATCCACATAGTCACATCCATAATATTCTGGGGCTGATTATTTGCATGAGAAAATTTGTTTAACTGTCTGCCTTAAGCATATCACATTCTGACTTTATTTCGGAGGATAACATATTTCAAGCATCATGCATTGCTGAGCCAAAATTTTGTATATGTCCCATACCTTTGACTAAAATATACTGTTGATCTTGTACCTGACTTGTCTTGCCGCTGACTTGATCATTACTGCTGTGAGGATTTTGTATCGATGCATACTTGAGTTATCAGTACTGTTGTGAGGAGCACACACTAATGCAAAATTGATTATCAGCCTCAAGATCAGATATTTCCCATTTTACTCTAGTCGGCTGAGAATTCCATTTTGTTTAGCTGAGTTTCCAAATATTTGAACTCCTTGCTGATTCTTCGGGTCCGGTGGCGGTTGATGAGCAACTCTTTATAGGGGAGAAATAATGTAACACTCGGGCCCAAAAATAAAGAAGCAAAAGAAAACTCAACTAAACAAACGCACACAACAACAATCAACTCACACACAATCAATGTCACATATTACTCCTAGTCGGACAATATGCATGCCTACTTAAGCACACAAATCTCGCGGGATCTCCGGTTCTACGATCTAGCATGCTGTGACGGTGTGCACGAGGACGAATAAATGTGTGGAAGAATTGGTGTGAACAGCGCTACACCAAGTGCTAGCTTAGTCAGGTAGTAACCTGGACTAGCTCGGAGGCGAGGACGCACTCAATAAACCTGTAATGGAACACGAAGGTCGCAACCACATTATTATCAAGCGCACGGAAAAGATCCACACTCGTCCAAGAAATAGGATACCGGGGAAAAATTGAGGCTGCTGACATTGCCCTTTCTAGATAACTAAGATCATTAAGGGTTGCCAAAATAAAAGAGGGATTCGGGATAGGAGCATATCCATCCCCGAAATGATAGGCAGGACTGAAAGGAAGACATCGGCGTGATACTTGAGCACCATTTCCGCGAACAGTGGCGGGATCACTTGGCATCATTCTGTTGGGATAGAAATGACACCAAACACCGAAGAACGAGCAAGAAAAGAAAACCGGAGGAATGCAACGGCTGAGCTGTAGTGGATCCGAACCGATACCAGCTACACTCACCAGATAAACCATTAGTAACAAGTACTATGGCTTATAGTAAAAAAAACAAGTACTAAGGCTGTCTGCATGCTATGCAACAAACAAATGCAACAACAAAAAGCAATAAGCAAGCCGGACTGTAAACTACCGATTTCTACTGGTTTCTACCGCTCACGCTGACTAGGGCGTCCTACCGCCAGACCTGCTCTGATACCAAGCCTGTGGCACCCCGGCTCAGAGAAAACCGGAACGCCCCGTATTCCAGCCCAGAGATTGAGGAGAAGTCTTCTAGAATAAGGCACTGCTTAGCATAGAACAAACCAGCTTACTATTATTACACGAATATGATTACAAGGTCTCCGATATTACAATGAATAACATTGGCACGGCGACACTACGCCATCCTCAATTGCTCTATGTAAGCAGTAGAACAACTCGAAGTAGCGGAATAACTCTAGCAGCGGAACAATGAAGACAGTGGTGAACTCCACTCCGCAGGGACTCTGGCTGGAACGCTTATCCTAGCTCGCAAACAAAGAATCCATGGCAAAACAAGCATTCAAATCCGGCATGACCTGCAAACTGGCATGACACGCCAGGTCAGTACATTGAATGTACTTGCAAGCTCACAATAACCAGAAGCATTCAAGACAAAACAACAACATGGCAATTACATGTTAAGCAGGAAATATTCATGAGGTCATCAGGATAACATGGCAGCAACAATATGAACGTGATACAACTAGAACAACATGAGCATGGCATGAGCATATAAATCTGACGATACTAGCATGCAACATGATGACACTATATGCACTATTTATTCTGCTCGGGTTACTTCCTAACCCTCACCTGCATCAGTTACCATCCTCGGACATCACACGATCATCTTAGGATCAAATCAAGCTTGGTATAAACAATACCGTAGTAATCATTAAATGACCACAAGGAGCTTGATCTTTACCCATGATTCTCGCACAACATCACGAATGTACAACAACTCGGTATCACTGATACCACGGTGATCTTTCCGGTGATCACAACCATGACCAACACTTGGTCTCAAACGGTGATCTTTCCGGCGATCACAACTAACTTATCTCATCATCGAACTGGGGTTGTCTTTAATAAAGTTATTATAAATACTGTTGACACATAGTGTGACGAACTACAAACTGGGCCCGTATCCGTGGGCGCGGCTATCAGTAGATTTAATATACACTCTGCAGAGGTTAGTACACTATACCCACACCACGGAACCCATGGCCTCCCACTCCCATTCGGGTGGACCAACGGCGTTCCGACAAAACCGATCTACTGCCATGACACTCTCCCAGCCACTCCGACCAACTCCCCTTTGGGCTAAGTCATGGGTGTCCCCGTGTCTACCAAAGACACAACGGCCACCATCGTGGCCCGTCCCAAACAGGGACAAAAGCGCTTATCATCAAATCTACGGGCACACAAGGTTATGTCCGCCTACCTGATCAGGGTAAGCACGCCCATAACCTTCCCTAGTTGGAGGCACCGACGATAGGCACGACAATAGACCTAGTTAGGACCTTCCCATAAAGGTAAGCGTGGTTGCACTGGTCAGTTCGATATGGTGGCACCATGACTCAGCCAACAATTGTTCAAGTTCAATTTAATCCGGTTAAACTTGAATGCAATATGCTGAGCCATGATAAAATAACATGATGCGATAATGCATAAACATGATATCAACATAAGCACGAGGTGCAACATAATTATCCACCATATCCACAATGAATCATATCCAACTGAACATAGTATAATGACGAGCATGAAGATCATAACTACAACACTACTCATTGAAACCTAGCACGACCACTAGCATCAACAATAAATATCATGCAAGACATATCAACAATGCTACCAGGCAATCATTTAACCAACTGGATGCAATTTAACATGCATAACAACGGTACTCGGGACAGACGGCAGTCATGCACCGAAGACCATCACCAATATCAACATGTACTTCTAGCAAGCATAAGCATATGAAACGAATACTAGCAACTAGCAGGGAATGATAACCAGGTGCATAACAACATAGCAAGAAAGTAAGCACTAACCCAGAAGCATTACCAAAACAACAATAACCATATTTTAAACAAGCAATCATTTAATAAATATTCAAGTTGAAAACCATGGCTACTGCATGACTATCATGCAAGTGTGTATTGTGGCTTGCCTGGGGATGAAGAAGGCACCAGGGAGAAGTGCGGTGAAACCGTGGAAGACTTGCCGAAAACAGTTCTCTCTCGAAGGGGCTGTTTACATGCAAGGGCAAAAAGGTCATTTTCACAGTGTCAAACCATAGTGAAAATGAAACCAACAGAACGGGCTCGACGAAATGAAAACGTGGGCTTTGGAATCACCTCATTTGGAGTTGTGGTTGAAAAGATACGAGAGGGGGAACTTTAGGGACTAATTTGTAAAGATTTCTCCACAAACAGGCCCCTGAGCTGAAAAACAGAAAGTGCATTCCTCAGATTACGCCTCCAGAGAAGGGAAAACACATTTTTGGCTAAAGCAGAAGGAGAATACACTTTCCCCACGAGAAAACGTACTTACAAAAGTACGCATCCACTAATCCACGTGGGCAGTGGCGGGACCGGGCACGTGGTCGCTGACGGGCGGGTCCCACGGGGTGGGTGTAACACCCCGGATGTAACTTTCCCTATTTGTACTCCAACTCTTGCCGTTTTCGGCGTTAAGTTATATTAATTTCCTCGAGTTCGGGTTTTTGTCTCCGTGTGCTGTTTTTCATTCTCTTGCATCTCACATCATGTCATCATGTACATTGCATTTGCATACGTGTTTGTCTCATTCATTCGAGCATTTTTCCTGTTGTCCGTTTTGCATTCCGGCGCTTCGTTGTCCTCCGGTGGCCATTTCTAGCTTTCTTTCGTGTGTGGGGATTAAACATTTCCGGATTGGACCGAGACTTGCCAAGCGGCCTTGGTACCACCGGTAGACCGCCTGTCAAGTTTCGTATCAATTGGACTTCGTTGATACTCCAACGGTTAACCGAGGGACCAAAAAGGCCTCGTGTGTGTTGCAGCCCAACACCCCTCCAATTTGGCCCAAAACCCACCAAACTCCGCTCCATGTCCTAGAGCGTTCGATCACGATCGCGTGGCCGAAAACCGCACCTCATTTGGACTCTCCTAGCTCCACTTATGCCTATAAATAGAACCCCTTCGTTTTCGGATCTCTCTTCCCGACGAAACCCTAGCAAAAAAAACAGAGATCCCGCAGCCGACGGACATGTCCGGAGCCTAGCCAGACACGTCCGCCGCGCCCCCTCGCCCACTCCCCAAGCGCCACGTGGCACCGGCCACACCCGCCGCCGCCGGGCCCGAAGGCCCGTAGCCGGCCCCCGACGCCGCCTCCGCGGGCCAGAGGAGCCCCGCGCCTCCCGGCCTCCTCCTGCCGCCATCTCCCTCGGCTCAGGCGGCCGGAGCCGCCACCACCACCGCACCAGACCCCACCGCCGTGCTCCATCGCCGGCCGCGCCGCTCCACTCCGTCCACCGCGCCGCCGCCCGAGCCGGACCTCGCCACCGGCGCCTCCGCCCTCGCCGCCCCGGATCCGGCCGGCCTCGCCCCGGCCCTCTCCTTCCTCTCCGGCGACGATCTCCAACGACGAACCTCGAAGTCCGCACCAGTGAACAGTGTCGTGAACAGTAACCGCGCCAGATCCAGATCCAAAATACCCTAGGGTTGACTTTTTCCCTCTCCCCCCTAATTTTGTGCATACTTTGACCTGTTATATCTACGCATCCGTAGCTCCGATTTGGGCATATAGCATGTCAAAATGTTCATCTCGAAGAGTACATCATTTCATTCCATTGAATCATTTTCATTTGAGCTCATCTTGATGTGCGAAATGCTGTTAGAAGGAGGCTTCGTGAGTTAATTGTCAGATCTGCTAGTTCATCTTAGACTTTTGTAATTTTTGCCATGATTATTGTGTGCATGATATGCCTGTGAGTCCTTCATATGTTTTGTTAAGGATTTTGTTATCTTTCCAGAGGTGCAACCCATGCATTTTTAGTATGTGTGTGGTGACTTGTGCAAGCTTGCAAAGTGAGGCACCCGGTAAATCTGTTTTCAGGGACTTAATAGTTTTCACTAAGTCTGGGATTATTTAGTTCATGATGCCATATGTTCAGCTTGTTTCCTAGTGATCCGTGCCTCTTTTGAGGATGATCAGTAAAGGAGTTTTGTTAATAATGTTATGCTCTATCCATCCATGTCTTTACTTGCAATTTTGGATCACCCTAGCTTGAGTCAGTCGAGCTCTACTTTTGCTTCGTGGTGAATCTGGGCAGATCGTCAACTCGTTTGCGATTTTGCCGATGTCATTGTAGTTGATCCGTGCATGATATGCCATTTTTCTTGCCATGTCTAGCTAGAATTTTGTGCCTTATTAATGGATGTATGCTTACCTTGCCATGACTTGCAACGTAGTGAGTGCATCGAGCTCGTTTACATGCCTTCATGAGTTAGATTTCAGCATGTCTCAGTTTTTCACTATGTCTGAAAACTGATTGTGTTTGAGCTATGTTCGTGTGCTTGTTAGTATATTTTGTGACCCCATTTGGCCCCAGGTCACTTTGGGTCTTTTGTTAATCTTGTTGAGTAGCTCCATGCCATGTTCTTATTTATCATAATCAGGTCATGTATCATGTCGTTTTGATGCTCCGAAGAGGGCTTCACGATCTGAAATTTCAGACAAGTGTTAATTTCACTAAGTCTGGAATCTGTTTTGCATTTGCGTTTTTGCCATTCTTGTTTGAACCTCATAATGGATGAATTGGCCATGGCTCAGTTCTAGTCTTTTGTTAAGCATATTGTGTGCATCCCTGCCATGCATTTTTTTGTCATGTTTGGGTGCTGTAGTATGATCATCTCATTGCATTTAGATGCCTACTTGCTGTAAATTGCAGACCGGTGTCATTCTTAAAACGCTTGCCATTTCCAAACCGTAACTCCGATTCCAATGATCTTTATATCGTTTTCAAGCGATTTCATCTCATATTTCCAGTGGCACACTTGGATTTACATGTTGAGGCCAGGTTCATGCATTTCCTGTCATATTTTGCATTTTGCATCCCGCATCGCATCTCGCATAGCATATCATCATTTCATCATATCGCTTGATCCTTGCATGTGGTTGATTGTATCCTTGTTGCTTGTTTGTCTTGTTTGGGTAGAGCCGGGAGACGAGTTCGCTACCGAGGAGCCCGTTGAGTTTTCTTGTGAGGATCCAGTCAACTCTGACAACTGTGCAGGCAAGATGACCATACCCTCGAAATCACTACTATCTTTGCTATGCTAGTTTGCTCGCTCTTGCTATGCCAATGCTACGATGCCTACCTTTTGCTTGTCAGCCTCCCAAATTGCCATGTCCAACCTCTAACCCACCATTGTCCTAGCAAACCGTTGATTGGCTATGTTACCGCTTTGCTCAGCCCCTCTTATAGCGTTGCTAGTTGTAGGTGAAGATTGGAGCCGTTCCTTGTGGGAACATTTACTTACTTGTTGGGATATTATTATATTGCTATGTTATCTTAATGCATCTATACACTTGGTAAAGGGTGGAAGGCTCGGCCTCTCGCCTAGTGTTTTGTTCCACTCTTGCCGCCCTAGTTTCCGTCATATCGGTGTTATGTTCCCGGATTTTGCGTTCCTTATGCGGTTGGGTTATAATGGGAACCCCTTGATAGTTCGCCTTGTTTAAAGCTTTTCCAGCAATGCCCAACCTTGGTCTTACCATTTGCCACCTGGCCTCTTTTTCCCTCGGGTTTCCGGAGCCCGCGGGTCATCTTATTTAAACCCCCCCGGGCCAGTGCTCCTCTGAGTGTTGGTCCAAACTAGAGTCCTATGTAGCGCCCCCTCGGGGAAACTCGAGGTTTGGTTTTAGTTGTATGGAGCGCTCATCTGAGTGTGCCCTGAGAAAGAGATATGTGCAGCTCCTATCGGGATTTTTCGGCACATTCGGGCGGTGTTGCTGGTCTTGTTTTAACCTGTCGAAGTGTCTTGAGTTACCGAGATACCGAGTCTGATCGGAACATCTTGGGAGGAGGTCTATTCCTTCTTTGACCGTGAGAGCTTGTCATGGGCTAAGTTGGGACTCCCCTGCAGGGTTTGAACTTTCGAAAGCCGTGCCCGCGGTTATGGGCAGATGGGAATTTGTTAATGTCCGGTTGTAGATAACTTGAACCTTATTTAATTAAAACGAATCAAGTGAGTGTGTCGCCGTGATGGCCTCTTCTCGGCGGAGTCCGGGAAGTGGACACGGTGTTGGAGTAATGTTGGCGCAGGTTGTTCTCTAGCTTCTCGCTCATGCTTTGCCTCCTCTTCTCGCTCTCTTTTGTGTATAAGCTAGCCACCACATATGTTAGTCGCTTGCTATAGCTCCAGATATATGTTGCCTTACCCTTCCTATAAGCTTAAATAGTCTTGATCGCAAGGGTGCGAGATTGCTGAGTCCCTGTGGCTCACAAATACTATAACTCCAGATGCAGGTCCAAGTGATTCCGCTCCAGGTGACGAGTACGAGCTCAAGTGGGAGTTTGACGAAGACTCTCAGCGATACTATGTTTCCTTTCCCGATGATCAGTAGTGGTGCCCAGTTGGGGGTGAACGGGACCGTTGTCGCATGTTGGGTTCTCTTTTATTTTGGCGCCGTAGTCGGGCCATGAGTGCTTTGGATGATGTAATGTTATTTATGTACTTGATTGACGTGGCGAGTGTAAGCCAACTATGTTCTCTCCCCTTTATTATTATTCCATGGGATGTTGTGAAGATTTCCTAACTTGCGACATATGCCTTCAATGCGATTATGTCTCTAAGTCGTGCCTCGACACATGGGAGCTATAGTTGCATCGAGGGTGTTACAAGTTGGTATCAGAGCCTTCCCCGACCTTAGGAGCCTCATTGCTTGATCGTTTTTAGCGGCCGAGTTGTGTCTAGAAAAAAAATGTTTTGAGTCTTTAGGAATTATATATCGGAGAGTTTAGGAATTGTTTTTACTTCCCAGTCTCCTCATCGCTCTGGTAGGGCATCCTGACGTAGAGTTTTGACTATTCTCTTCTCAAATTTCACTAAATTTTTTTAGGATCACGCGAGTATCTTGGAATCGTTCCGATGGCTTATGATGAGAACATTGTCTTGGTGCCTCCTGTCAGGGGTTTAGTGGAAGTGTCCCGGGGAGTTGAGCTCTGAGGTGTTGTCATCATAATTTTATCGTTGCAATTCTAGAATACTTGAGATATTTTTGCCGACATCGAAAATCTCTTTTATGCAGTTCGTTGGTGAGATAACCTCGACGCCACCCAGTACTGGGGCGGGAGTTCGGGAGTATCGCCATAACTTGTAAAACGGATGCTTTTCGAAGGTTGAGGTAGATGGTTTCCGAAGGTTTCTTGGTTATGTGTTGAAGGATGGATACAGCTGGATGTAGGATTTTCTAGTTTGGGCAAGATATTATGCTTCCCCTGTATCCCCAACACCTGATTGCATAACCGGAAAGGTTCGGGAGTTTCATAGGTGGGAATTCTTGTAGCTCTAGTTCTTCTTCCATGGATATTGGTTTGAGATTGGGATTTATTACCGATTATTCGTTCTTGATCCGTACCTTGTTGATTTATTTCTCTACCTTAATTCTATGTGGCTTCTCAATTTATGGATATGTGACCATTTCAAGAGGAATGCATTCGTTCATTTTGTTCGGATGTGAAGACTATATGTTGCAATTTTCATTCCATTGGATTCAGCTTCAATAATTTATCTGTCAATGTGCTAATGGTGTTCAACCTCTTCAGGATGGCTCCTCCAACGCGCACGACTCCGAATCCTGATCCGCCACCACCTCCACCTCCTCCAGAGGCATGGCAAGCTGTGATGGACGCAACCAATGCAAACACACAGCTGATCATGCAAATTCTCCAAGAGCGCAATCAAGGCAGTCAAGGGAATCAAGGCAGCAATCAGAGTCACTTTGCTACACTCAACCAGTTCCTTGCTAACGGGCCAAAGACTTTCAGCAATTGTGTTGAGGCAACCGATGCTGATGATTGGCTTGTGGATCTGTGCAAGCATTTCGAGTGCAGTAACGTTAGGCCTGAGGACTTTGTTAAGTTCGCTTCCTTCCAACTCAAAGATCAAGCTGCAGAATGGTTCCAGCAGTACAAGGATTCCAGAGGTGGACGTGTTATCACTTGGGATGATTTCCATCGAGATTTCTGAGCTCATCATATTCCGCAGAGCGTGGTTGAAAGCAAGCGTGAGGAATTCCGCAATCTGAAGCAAGGCTCTTTGTCTGTCTATGACTATAACAAGTTGTTCCAGAAGCTCGCCCGCTTTGCCAAGCAGGACGTCCCTGATGAGAAGAGCATGATATATCAGTTCAGGGGTGGTCTCAGAGAAGATATTCAGCTCGCTCTTGTTCTCTTCGAGCCCTTGAGATACGATGAGTTCTACAACATGGCACTGAAGCAAGAGGCTGCTCAGTTGAGGTGTGATGCTTCCAAGAAGCGAGTCAGAGATGTTACTCCTTCCTCCTCTACTCAAGTGGCCAAGCAGCAGAAGTTTTGGTTTCCTCCTCCTCTGTTCCGTCAGTCGTTTCAGCAGAAGAGCAAAGGTGGCAGTGGTTCTTCCCACCCACCCAACCCAGGCTTTCAGAACAAGATTTCATCTCAAGCTCCAAGATCGAGTGCTCCGTATCACCGTCCGCTTTCAGAGGTCACGTGCAACAAGTGCCAACAGAAGGGCCACTATGCCAACAAGTGTCTCAACCAGAGGCGTCTTCCTCCTCCTCCTCCTGTCAGATCGGCAAGTACAGCTGTGGTCAAGCATAACCCCAAGCATGCCAAGGTCAATTTGATGAATGCAGCTCAGGCAGAGGACTCGTCAGATGTGATCATGGGTAACCTTCCTGTTAATGATATTCCTGCAAAATTTCTTTTTGACACGGGTGCATCGCATTGCTTCATTTCCAAACCTTTTGCATCAAAGTATGAGTGTGATTATCAGTATCTGCAAAGTTCCCTGCAAATTGTGTCACCGGGCAAGCAGATGACAGCTAACACCTGCGTCCCTGAGGTTACTATCACTTTGGGTGACTACAAGTTTCTTTCTTCCCCAATTGTTCTCGGTAACTCAGATATTGATCTTATTCTCGGAATGGATTGGCTTTCTAAGCACAAGGCTCAGCTTGATTGTGCAGCCAGGCAGATTCAATTGACTCATTCCTCTGAGGATGTAATTGTCTTTGCTGCTCGGGATAATACTATCCGTCTGTTTTCTCTCAATGAGAAGGGTGAATTGGATGCCATCTCTCAAATTCCAGTCGTTTGCGAATATCAAGACGTCTTTCCAGAAGAGCTCCCAGGAATGCCTCCGCACCGGCCAGTTGAATTCATTATTGAACTTGAGCCTGGCACGGAACCTGTGTGCAAACGTCCTTACAAGCTCGGACCTGAAGAGTTGAAAGAGCTGAAGAAGCAACTCGATATGCAAGACAAAATGGGTCTCATCCGGCCTAGTTCTTCTCCGTGGGGTTGTGGTGTTCTTTTTGTGAAGAAGAAGGATGGATCGGACCGACTTTGTGTTGATTACCGTCCAGTGAACAAGAAGACCATCAAGAACAAATACCCACTTCCCAACATCAATGAGCTGTTCGAACAACTCAAAGGTGCCCAAGTATTCTCCAAGCTTGATCTCCGTATGGGTTATCACCAGATTCGCATTCGTGAAGAAGATATTCCCAAGACAGCATTCAGAACAAGCTTCGGTTCATATGAATACACTGTCATGTCTTTTGGCCTCGCCAATGCTCCTCCGACGTTCTCTCGCATGATGAACTTCATCTTCAACGCCTACACCAATGACTTCGTTTTGGTCTATCTCGACGACATTCTGGTTTTCTCCAAGAACAAGGAAGATCATGCCAAACACTTGCATTTGGTTCTTGATAAGCTCAGAGAGCATCAGTTCTACGCCAAGTTCTCCAAGTGTGAATTTTGGCTCGATGAGGTTCTTTATCTTGGTCATATCATCTCTGCCAAGGGCATTGCCGTGAATCCTGAGAGGGTGTCTGCAATTGTGAATTGGGAACTTCCTCAGAACATGAAGCAACTCCGCAGTTTTCTCGGTCTCGCAAGCTATTGCTGAAGATTCGTTGAAAACTTTTCTAAGATCGCGAAGCCTCTCTCAAATCTTCTCCAGAAGCACGTCAAGTACGTTTGGTCTCCGGAGTGTGATATTGCTTTCAACACTTTGAAAGAGAAGTTGATCACTACTCCAGTTCTGACTCCACCTGATGAATCCAAGCCGTACGAGGTCTTTTGTGATGCCTCTCTCCAAGGTCTTGGCGCAGTATTGATGCAAGAAAAGAAAGTTGTTGCTTATACATCTCGCCAGTTGAAGCCTAATGAGAAGAACTACCCCACTCATGATCTCGAGTTGGCGGCAGTTGTGCATGCTCTGTTGACATGGAGACATCTTCTTTTGGGAAGAAAAGTGGATATTTTTACTGATCACAAGAGTCTCAAGTACATCTTCACTCAGCCTAATCTCAACCTCAGGCAAACTCAATGGGTCGAAATGATTCAAGAGTATAATCCGAGTATCGAGTATACTCCAGGCAAGGCCAATGTGATTGCTGACGCTTTGAGCAGAAAGGCCTACTGCAACAGTCTGATTCTTAAGCCTTATCAACCCGAGCTTTGTGAAGCATTCCCCAAACTTAATCTGCAAGTTGTTCCTCAAGGTTTCCTCGCCAACCTTCAAGTCTCTCCTACCTTAGAAGACCAGATTCGCCAAGCTCAGCTTCTTGATGCTATGGTGAAAAAGGTGAAGATTGGGATTGCCAAGAGTCAGTCCAAGTACAAGTGCTACCGCCTTGATGACAAGGACACTCTTTTCTTCGAGGATCGTATTGTTGTGCCCAAAGGTGACCTCCGTAAAGTGATCATGAACGAGGCTCACAATTCTCTCCTCTCCATCCACCCTGGGAGCACGAAGATGTATCAGGACCTTAAGCAAGCTTATTGGTGGACTCGAATGAAGCGCGAGATCGCTCAATTCGTGAATGAATGTGATGTCTGCAGAAGAGTGAAGGCAGAACACCAAAGGCCAGCAGGTCTCCTCCATCCTCTTGCCATTCCAGAATGGAAGTTTGACCACATTGAGATGGAATTCGTGACTGGGTTTCCAAAGTCCAAGCATGGCAATGATTCTATATTCGTTGTCATCGACAAACTCACCAAAGTGGCTCACTTTCTGCCTATCAAAGAGTCGATCACTGCAGCTCAATTGGCGGAACTCTATACCTCTCGAATTGTCTCTCTGCACGGTATTCCTCAAGTGATCTCTTCAGACCGTGGCAGCATCTTTACCTCGAAGTTTTGGGATTCTTTTCAGAAGGCCATGGGCACCAACATCCGCTTCAGCACTGCTTTCCATCCTCAAACAAGCGGTCAAGTTGAGCGTGTCAACCAGATTCTTGAAGATATGATCAGGGCTTGTGTGATCTCCTTTGGCATGAAGTGGGAGGATTGTCTTCCTTATGCTGAATTCTCATATAACAACAGTTTTCAAGCAAGTTCGGGCAAGGCCCCTTTTGAAATTCTGTATGGCAGGAAGTGCCGTACCCCTCTCAACTGGTCTGAAACCGGTGCACGTCAGCTGCTGGGTAATGATTTAATCACAGAGGTAGAAGAAATGTGCAATGTCATTTGTGATAACCTCAAAGCAGCCCAATCCCGCCAGAAGAGCTACTATGATAGTAAGCACCGTGATTTGGCTTTCGAGATCAGAGATCATGTTTACCTCCGCGTCACTCCTATGAAAGGTACTCGTTGCTTCGGTATCAAAGGGAATCTTGCCCCTAGATACGTGGGGCCTTTCAAGATTGTCAGCAAGAGAGGTGACCTCGCCTATCAACTCGAGCTTCCTTCAAACTTTGCAAATGTTCATGACGTGTTCCATGTCTCTCAGCTTCGAAAGTGCTACAAGACTCCTGACCGCACCGTCAACTTCGAGGACATTGAGCTCCAAGAAGATATTTCCTATCGTGAGCACCCAGTTGCTATTCTTGAAGAGACTGAATGCAAGACTCGCAACAAGTCAATCAAATTTCTCAAAGTCAAGTGGTCACAGCATTCCGACCGTGAAGCTACCTGGGAACGCGAGGATCACATCCTTTCTGAGTACCCGGCGTTCTTTCAGTCCTAGATCTCGGGACGAGATCCTTTCGTAGTGGTGGAGTGTTGTAACACCCCGGATGTAACTTTCCCTATTTGTACTCCAACTCTTGCCGTTTCCGGCGTTAAGTTATATTAATTTCCTCGGGTTCGGGTTTTTGTCTCCGTGTGTTGTTTTTCGTTCTCTTGCATCTCATATCATGTCATCATGTGCATTGCATTTGCATACGTGTTCATCTCATCCATTCGAGCATTTTTCTCGTTGTCCATTTTGCATTCCGGCGCTTCGTTCTCCTCCGGTGGCCATTTCTAGCTTTTCTAGCTTTCTTTCGTGTGTGGGGATTAAACATTTCCGGATTGGACCGAGACTTTCCAAGCGGCCTTGGTACCACCAGTAGACCGCCTGGCAAGTTTCGTATCAATTGGACTTCGTTGATACTCCAACGGTTAACCGAGGGACCAAAAAGGCCTCGTGTGTGTTGCAGCCCAACACCCCTCCAATTTGGCCCAAAACCCACCAAACTCTGCTCCATGTCCTAGAGCATTCGATCACGATCGCGTGGCCGCAAAACGCACCTCATTTGGACTCTCCTAGCTCCACTTATGCCTATAAATAGAACCCCTTCGTTTTCGGATCTCTCTTCCCCACGAAACCCTAGCAAAAAAAAACAGAGATCCCGCCGCCGACGGACATGTCCGGAGCCTAGCCGGACACGTCCGCCGCGCCCCCTGGCCCACTCCCCAAGCGCCACGTGGCACCGGCCACACCAGCCGCCGCCGGGCCCGAAGGCCCGTAGCCGGCCCCCGACGCCGCCTCCCCGGGCCAGAGGAGCCCTGCGCCTCCCGGCCTCCTCCCCCCGCCATCTCCCTCGGCTCAGGCGGCTGGAGCCGCCACCGTCACCGCGCCGGACCCCGCCGCCGTGCTCCATCGCCGGCCGCGCCGCTCCGCTCCGTCCACCGCGCCACCGCGGGCCACGCCGCCGCCCGAGCCGGACCTCGCCGCCCCGGATCCGGCCGGCCTCGCTCCGGCCCTCTCCTTCCTCTCCGGCGATGATCTCCGATGACGAACCTCGAAGTCCACGCCGGTGAACAGTGTCGTGAACAGTAACCGCGCCAGATCCAGATCCAAAATACCCTAGGGTTGAATTTTTCCCTCTCCCCCCTAATTTTGTGCATACTTTGACCTGTTATATCTCCGCATCCGTAGCTCCGATTTGGGCATATAGCATGTCAAAATGTTCGTCTCAAAGAGTACATCATTAAATTCCATTGCATCATTTTCATTTGAGCTCATCTTGATGTCCGAAATGCTGTTAGAAGGAGGCTTCGTGAGTTAATTGTCAGATCTGCTAGTTCATCTTAGACTTTTGTCATTTTTGCCATGATTATTGTGTGCATGATATGCCTTTGAGTCCTTCATATGTTTTTTAAGGATATTGTTATCTTTCCAGAGGTGTGACCCATGCATTTTTAGGATGTGTGTGGTGACTTGTGCAAGCTTGCAAAGTGAGGCACCCGGTAAATCTGTTTTCAGGGACTTAATAGTTTTCACCAAGTCTGGGATTATTTAGTTCATGATGCCATATGTTCAGCTTGTTTCCTAGTGATCCATGCCTCTTTTGAGGATGATCAGTAAAGGAGTTTTGTTAATAATGTTATTGCAATTTTGGAGTATCCTAGCTTGAGTCAATCGAGCTCTACTTTTGCTTCGTGGTGAATCTGGGTAGATCGTCAACTCGTTTGCGATTTTGCCGATGTTATTGTAGTTGATCCATGCATGCTATGCCATTGTTCTTGCCATGTCTAGCTAGCATTTTGTGCCTTCTTAATGGATGTATGCTTGCCTTGCCATGACTTGCACCGTAGTGAGTGCATCGAGCTTGTTTACATGCCTTCATGAGTTAGATTTCAGCATGTCTCAGTTTTTCACTGTCTGAAAACTGATTGTGTTTGAGCTATGTTCGTGTGCTTGTTAGTATATTTTGTGACCCCTTTTGGCCCCAGGTCACTTTGGGTATTTTGTTAAGCTTGTTGAGTAGCTCCATGCCATGTTCTTATTTATCATAATCAGGTCATGTATCATATCGTTTTGATGCTCCGAAGAGGGCTTCACGATCTGAAATTTCAGACAAGTGTTAATTTCACGAAGTCTGGAATCTGTTTTGCGTTTGCGTTTTTGCCATGCTTGTTTGAACCTCATAATGGATGAATTGGCCGTGGCTCAGTGCTAGTCTTTTGTTAAGCATCTTGTGTGCAACCCTTCCATGCATTTTGTTGTCATGTTTGGGTGCTGTAGCATGTTCATCTCATTGCATTTAGATGCCTACTTGCTGTAAATCGCAGACCGGTGTCATTCTTAAAACGCTTGCCATTTCCAAACCGTAATTCCGATTCCAATGATCTTTATATCGTTTTCAAGCGATTTCATCTCATATTTCCAGTGGCACACTTGGATTTCCAAGTTGAGGCAAGGTTCATGCATTTCCTATAATATTTTGCATTTTGCATCCCGCATCGCATCTCGCATAGCATATCATCATTTCATCATATCGCTTGATCCTTGCACGTGGTTGATTGTATCCTTGTTGTTTGTTTGTCTTGTTTGGGTAGAGCTGGGAGACGAGTTCGCTACCGAGGAGCCCGTTGAGTTTGCTTGTGAGGATAAAGTCAACTCTAATAACTATGCAGGCAAGATGACCATACCCTCGAAATCACTACTATCTTTGCTATGCTAGTTTGCTCGCTCTTGCTATGACAATGCTACGATGCCTACCTTTTGCTTGTCAGCCTCCCAAATTGCCACGTCCAACCTCTAACCCACCATTGTCCTAGCAAACCGTTGATTGGCTATGTTACCGCTTTGCTCAGCCCCTCTTATAGCGTTGCTAGTTGCAGGTGAAGATTGGAGCCGTTCCTTGTGGGAACATTTACTTACTTGTTGGGATATTATTATATTGCTATGTTATCTTAATGCATCTATACACTTGGTAAATGGTGGAAGGCTCGGCCTCTCGCCTAGTGTTTTGTTCCACTCTTGCCGCCCTAGTTTCCGTCATATCGGCGTTATGTTCCCGGATTTTGCGTTCCTTACGCGGTTGGGTTATAATGGGAACCCCTTGATAGTTTGCCTTGTTTAAAGCTTTTCCAGCAATGCCCAACCTTGGTCTTATCATTTGCCACCTAGCCTATTTTTCCCTCGGGTTTCCGGAGCCCGCGGGTCATCTTATTTAAACCCCCCGGGCCAGTGCTCCTCTGAGTGTTGGTCCAAACTAGAGTCCTGTGCAGCGCCCCCTCGGGGAAACTCGAGGTTTGGTTTTAGTTGTATGGAGCGCTCATGTGAGTGTGCCCTGAGAAAGAGATATGTGCAGCTCCTATCGGGATTTGTCGGCACATTCGGGCGGTTTTGCTGGTCTTGTTGTAACCTGTCGAAGTGTCTTGAGTTACCGAGATACCGAGTCTGATCGGAACGTCTTGGGAGGAGGTCTATTCCTTCGTTGACCGTGAGAGCTTGTCATGGGCTAAGTTGGGACTCCCCTGCAGGGTTTGAACTTTTGAAAGCCGTGCCCGCGGTTATGGACAGATGGGAATTTGTTAATGTTCGGTTGTAGATAACTTGAACCTTATTTAATTAAAACGAATCAACTGAGTGTGTCGCCGTGATGGCCTCTTCTCGGCGGAGTCCGGGAAGTGGACACGGTGTTCGACTAATGTTTGTGCAGGTTGTTCTCTAGCTTCTCGCTCGTGCTTTTCCTCCTCTTCTCGCTCTCTTTTGTGTATAAGCTAGCCACCACATATGTTAGTCGCTTGCTGCAGCTCCACATATATGTTGCCTTACCCTTCCTATAAGCTCAAATAGTCTTGATCGCAAGGGTGCGAGATTGCTGAGACCCTGTGGCTCACAGATACTATAACTCCAGCTGCAGGTCCATGTGATTCCGCTCCAGGTGACGAGTACGAGCTCAAGTGGGAGTTTGACGAAGATTCTCAGCGATACTATGTTTCCTTTCCCGATGATCAGTAGTGGTGCCCAGTTGGGGGTGAACGGGACCGTTGTCGCATGTTGGGTTCTCTTTTATTTTGGCGCCGTAGTCGGGCCATGAGTGCTTTGGATGATGTAATGTTATTTATGTACTTGATTGACGTGGCGAGTGTAAGCCAACTATGTTCTCTCCCCTTTATTATTATTCCATGGGATGTTGTGAAGATTTCCTAACTTGCGACATATGCCTTCAATGCGATTATGTCTCTAAGTCGTGCCTCGACATGTGGGAGCTATAGTCGCATCGAGGGTGTTACGGTGGGGCCCGTCACTTATCTACGTGGGCAGCCCGGGTCAACGCCCGCTCGCCGACGGGTGGGGCTGTGTGGAGATGGGGCCTGCCTGGCCCGAGGTCGTCGTCCATCTCGCGCCTGCTGATAACCCGCAAGTATAGGGGATCGCAACAGTTTTTGAGGCTAAAGTATCCAACCCAAATTTATTGATTCGACACAAGGGGAGCCAAAGAATACTCTCAAGTATTAGCAGCAGAGTTGTCAATTCAACCACACCTAGAAACTTAATATCTGTAGCAAAGTGTTTAGTAGCAAAGTAATATGATAGTAGAGGTAACGGTAGCAAAAGGTAACAGTAGTAAAAGTAATGTTTTTGGTATTTTGTAGTGATAATAGCAATAGCAACGGAAAAGTAAATAAGCAAAGAACAATATGTGGAAAGCTCGTAGGCAATGGATCGGTGATAGAGAATTATGCCGGATGCGCTTCATCATGTAATAGTCATAACCTAGGGTGACACAGAACTAGCTCCAGTTCATTGATATAATGTAGGCATGTATTCCGAATATAGTCATACGTGCTTATGGAAAAGAACTTGCATGACATCTTTTGTCCTACCCTCCCGTGGCAGCGGGGTCCTTACGGAAACTAAGGGCTATTAAGGCCTCCTTTTAATAGAGAACCGGAACAAAGCATTAACACATAGTGAATACATGAACTCCTCAAAACTACAGTCATCACCGGTAAGTATCCCGATTATTGTCACTTCGGGGTTAACGGATCATAACACATAACAGGTGACTATAGACTTGCAAGATAGGATCAAGAACACTCATATATTGATGAAAACATAATAGGTTCAGATCTGAAATCATGGCACTCGGGCCTTAGTGACAAGCATTAAGCATAGCAAAGTCATAGCAACATCAATCTCAGAACATAGTGGACACTAGGGATCAAAGCCTAACAAAACTAACTTGATTACATGATAGATCTCATCCAACCCATCACCGTCCAGCAAGCCTGCGATGGAATTACTCACGCACGGCGGTGAGCATCATGAAATTGGTGATGGAGGATGGTTGATGATGACGATGGCGACGGATTCCCCTCTTCGGATCCCAGAACGGACTCCAGATCAGCCCTCCCGAGAGGTTTTAGGGCTTGGCGGCGACTCCGTATCGTAAAACGCAATGATTTCTTCTCTCTGATTTTTTCTCCCCGAAACTCAATATATGGAGGTGGAGTTGGAGTCGGAGAGGCAACAGGGGGGCCACAAGGTAGGGGGGCACGCCCTATGGGGGCAGGCGCGCCCCCACCCTTGTGGAGATACGGTGGGCCCCCTGGCCTTCATCTTTGGCAGGTATTTTTCTTATTTTCTGAAAAGTGGCTCCGTGAAGTTTCAAGTCATTCCGAGAACGTTTGCTCCTGCACATAAATAACACCATGGTAATTCTGCTGAAAAGAGCGTCAGTTCGGGTTAGTTCCATTCAAATCATGCAAGTTAGAGTCCAAAACAAGGGTAAAAGTGTTTGGAAAAGTAGATACGTTGGAGACGTATCAACTCCCCCAATCTTAAACCTTTGCTTGTCCTCAAGCAATTCAGTTGATAAACTGAAAGTGATAAATAAAAACTTTTACAAACTCTGTTTGCTCTTGTTGTTGTAAATATGTAAAGCCAGTATTCATGTTTTCAGCAAAGATTATAACTAACCACATTTGCAATAACGCATAGGTCTCAAGTTTACTCATATCAATAGCATAATCAACTAGCGAGCCATAATAATAAATCTCGGATGAGAACACTTTCTCAAAACAATCATAATATGATATAACAAGATGGTATCTCACCAGCCCTTTCTAAGACCGCAAAACATAAATGCAGAGCACCTTCAAAGACCAAGGACTGTTTAGACATTGTAATTCATGGTAAAAGAGATCCAGTCAAGTCATGCTCAATGTAAACTAACAGTAATGAATGCAAATGACAGTGGTGCTCTCCAACTGGTGCTTTTTAATGAGGATGATGACTCAGCATAAAAGTAAATAGATAGGCCCTTCGCAGAGGGAAGCAGGGATTTGTAGAGGTGCCAGAGCTCGTTTTTGAAACAGAGGTGAATAATATTTTGAGCGGTATACTTTCATTGTCAACATAACAACCAAGAGATGGCGATATCTTCCATGCTACAAACATTATAGGCGGTTCCCAAACAGAATGGTAAAGTTTATACTTCCGCTTCCACCAACAAGCATCAATCCATGGCTTGCTCGAAACAATGAGTGCCTCCAACTAACAAGAGTCCCAGGGGGAGTTTTGTTTGCAATTATTTTGATTTAGTTTGCATAAAGCATGGGACTGGGCATCCCGGTGACCAGCCATTTATCTCGTGAGTGTGGAGTGGAGTCCACTCCTCTTTGAGAATAACCCGCCAAACATTGAAGATACAGACATCCCTAGTTGATACATTAGCTATTCAAGCATACAAAACAGGATATTTATTTGAAGGTTTAGAGTTTGGCACATACAAATTTACTTGGAACGGCAGGTAGATACTATATATAGGCAGGTGAAGGGATTTGAAGGTTTAGAGTTTGACTCATGTGGAATAACTTTGGGGTTTAAGGGATTGGATGCACAAGTAGTATTCCCGCTTAGTACAGGTGAAGGCTAGCAAAAGACTGGGAAGCAACCAGCTAGAGAGCGACAACAGTCATGAACATGCATTAAAATTAATCAACACCGAATGAAAGCATGAGTAGGATATAATCCACCATGAACATAAATATCGTGAAGGCTATGTTGATTTTGTTTCAACTACATGCATGAACATGTGCAAAGTCAAGTCACTTAAATCATTCAGAGGAGGATACCACCCTATCATACCACATCATAACCATTTTAATAGCATGTTGTCACGCAAGGTAAACCATTATAACTCATAGCTAATCAAGCATGGCATAAGAAACTATGATCTCTAGCTGTCATTGCAAACATGTTTATTCATAATAGGTTGAATCAGGAACGATGAACTAATCATATTTACAAAAACAAAAGAGGTTGAGTTCATACCAGCTTTTCTCATCTCAGCCAGTCCATCATACATCATCATAATTGCCTTCCACTTGCACGACCAAACGATGTGAATAATAATAATAGTGCACATGCATTGGACTAAGCTGGAATCTGCAAGCATTAAATAAACATGAGAAGACAAGGCAATATGGGCTCCTTTGTCAGATAAACAATAATGCATATAAGAGCCACTTCAACAATTTAATTATGGTCTTCTCCTATCGAACCCCAAAGGAAAGAAAAGAAATAAAACTATTTACACGGGAAAGCTCCCAACAAGCAAAAGAAGAACAAGAAATATTTTTGGGTTTTCTTTTTAATTACTACTACAAGCATGGAAATTAAACTAACTAAAAGTTACAACTAATTTTTTCGTTTTTTCTCAAGGTTTATTAAACACACAAGAAGAAAGCTTAAAAAGGAAAATAAACTAGCATGGATGATACAATGAAAAAGTATGAGCACCGACATCTAGCAATGAGTGTGTGAACATAAATGTAATGTCGGTGGGAAATACGTACTCCCCCAAGCTTAGGCTTTTGGCCTAAGTTGGTCTATGGCCATGGTGGCCTAGCGGATATCCATAATAATAGTTGGGGTCGTATTGAGAAGAAGAAGAGGAAGACTCCGATTGCCACTGGCTGACAATCATCTCCGGATCCCACTTGTAATTAGACTGTCGTGAAGGATCAATTTGTGGTTCCAGTTCTGGCTCCTCAGCTGGTGCAGGGTTCCGGTAGGCGTGAATAGCCTTCAACGGAACAAGGTACATACCTACAGATAAATCAAACAAAGAAGGAGCGGGCAGGGTAATAGTCTCAAGATGGTGTTTATTAAAGAACAATTGATATTTAAGCTCTCCCTCCCTATTCTTAACAATAAAATCATGTGCCACCATACTTTTATAATCTAGATAAACATGAGGCAGCACCTTTTCTTCCTTCTCATAATGCCGAACAGGTATGTTAAAATGTGCAGCTAGGCGTGAAGCATAGATGCCTCCAAAGATGGGGCCCTTCGTACGGTTCAGACTTAACCGTTTGGCAATAATGCCGCCCATACTAACAGAGTTATCACCATATAAACTGTGGAGCAAAATAATAATATCAGGGATACTAAGGTTTCCACAGTTTCCGCAACCAATTAAGCAACGACTAGCAAATAATGCAAAATAACGTAAAACAGGAAAATATATGCTAGTGATTCGTGCATCGAAAACCATCCTTGTTTCCCCTACAGTGATAGTATCGATAAACCCCTCCACATCATCGCGATGTGGTTCTTCTGTCTTGCCCTCAAAAGGGACTAAACAAACCCGACAAAAATAATAAAGTGGCATCTCCTTATGCTCATCATATAAATAAAACTCCACCGTAGGTGGTGAGCTCCTAGAATGGAAATGAAAGTTTTGCACAAAGATATTTGTGAGTAAGAGATACTGATCGCATTGGTCTTGGAGGAAAGTGGTAAGGCCTGCATTCTGATCCAATTCATGAAAATCTTCATAAATCCCGGCTGCTCTCGAAATCCCATTCACACGCCCGAACCTCCGCGGTGCGAGGCAGATTATACTTAGGCTTCGGTGCCTTTTCCTTCGAGCTTTGGCTCGATGAGCCCCTCAAAAGTCTCCTCATCATTTTCTGAAAAATTCTGAAATTTTTTTAGTAACTTCAAAATAAAGGTAAACCAAACTCAATAATATCGATAGCAACTACTCCTACAAGTGCCTAGGGCCTATATGATGCATCAAAACTACTCTTGACCATATAAATTTGACATGCAAGCTCAAGAACAGGGTCACCTAAGCAGCAAAAACTTGCAATGAATAAAGCACTAGAACAAAAACTAATTGGACCAATGGAGGAGTCACAACCAAGGAACAATCTCCCCAAGCAGTTTTGTGAGAGGTGCTTTGAGCAAGCAGATCAAAAATGGTAGCAAAATGAGCTAGAACTCCTACTTGAGTTGGATATTCGTGTTTTTGGGAGGCAGATGAAGTGTGTGGGTGCATGAATAAGTGGAGGAGGGCCACCGTGGGCCCACGAGGCAGGGGGCGCGCGTAGGGGGGTAGGGCGCGCCCTCCACCCTCGTGGGCAGGTGGTTGACCCCCCTGCTGTGTTCTCAGTGCCAAATATTCTCAA
This sequence comes from Triticum urartu, assembly GCF_056163025.1. Lineage (NCBI taxonomy): Eukaryota > Viridiplantae > Streptophyta > Magnoliopsida > Poales > Poaceae > Triticum > Triticum urartu. The sequence continues at coordinate 449,030,648 of NC_141876.1, forward strand.
ATATTCTGGAAAAAATCATATTTAAATTTCAGGGCATTTGGAGAACTTTTATTTTCAGGATATTTTTATATTGCACGGATAATCAGATAACAAACAGAAAAATACTTATTTTTATTTTATTTAATATAAATAACAGAAAGTAAAAGGAGGGTACAGAATGTTGTGCTCTCTAGTCTCATCCATCTCATGCTCATCAAAAGGAATCCACTAACAAGGTTGATCAAGTCTTGTTAACGAACTCATTCCGAATAACATGGAACTGGAGAAATTTCAAATAACACTATGTTACCTCAACGGGGATATGCACATCCCCAATAATAAGAATATCATATTTCTTCTTGACAGTAGGAAGAGGAAATTCAAAACCTCCAAATATAATCGATGGAATTTTTCCAATAGAGTTGATACTATGAACTTGAGGTTGTTTCCTCGGAAAGTGTACCGTATGCTCATTACCATTAACATGAAAAGTGACATTGCCTTTAGTGCAATCAATAACAGCCCCTGCATTATTCAAAAAGGGTCTTCCAAGAATAATAGACATACTATCGTCCTCGGGAATATCAAGAATAACAAAGTCCGTTAAAATAGTAACGTTTGCAACTACAACAGGCACATCCTCACAAATACCGACAAGTATAGCAGTTGATTTATCAGCCATTTGCAAAGATATTTCAGTAGGTGTCAATTATTCAAATCAAGTCTACAATATAAACAAAGAGGCATAACACTAACACCGGCTCCAAGATCACATAAAGCAGTTTTAACATAGTTTCTTTTAATGGAGCATGGTATAGTGGGTACTCCTGGATCTCCAAGTTTCTTTGGTATTCCACACTTACAAGTGTAATTAGCAAGCATGGTGGAAATTTCAGCTTCCGGTATCTTCCTTTTATTTGTAATTATATCTTTCATGTACTTAGCATAAGGATTGGTTTTGAGCATATCAGTTAATCGCATACACAAAAGATAGGTCTAATCATTTCAACAAAGCGCTCGAAATCCTCATCATCCTTTTTCATGGATGGTTTGGGAGGAAAAGGCATGTGTTTCTGAACCCAAGGTTCTCTTTCTTTACCATGTTTCCTAGCAACAAAATCTTTTTTATCATAACGTTGATTCTTTGATTGTGGGTTATCAAGATCAACAGCAGGTTCAATATCGATGTCATTATCATTACTAGGTTGAGCATCATTATGAACATTATTATTATCATTATCACTAGTTTCAGGTTCATTACCAGATTGAGTTTCAGCATCAGAAATAGAAATATCATTTGGATTCTCAGGCGTTTCAACAATAGGATCACTAGAAGCATGCAAAGTCCTATCATTTTTCTTTTTCTTCCTTTTAGAAGGACTAGGTGCATCTATATTATTTCTCTGAGAATCTTGCTCAATTCTCTTAGGGTGGCCTTCAGGATACAAAGGTTCCTGAGTCATTCTACCAGTTCTAGTAGCCACTGTAATAGCATTATCATTATCTTTACTATTCAATCCATTGAGAAAATCATTTTGAGCTTTAAGTACTTGATCTACTTGAGTGGTAACCATAGAAGCATGTTTACTAATAAGTTTAAGTTCACTTTTAACATTAGCCATATAATCACCCAAGTGTTCAAGCATATTTGAATTGTATTTCAATTGTCTACCAAAATAAGCATTAAAATCTTCTTGCTTAGCCATAAATTTATCAAACTCATCTAAGCATGGGCGAGCAAATTTAGTAAATGGGATTTCAGCTTTATCATATCTATAGAGAGAATTTATCTTTACTACCTGTGTCGGGTTATCAAGACCATGAATTTCTTCAATAGGAGAATGATTTGGATTAAGATTATATGTTTCTTCAATAGGCGGTAAATTAAGACCATATATTTCTTCAATAGGAGGTAAATTCTTAACATCTTCAGCTTCAATACCTTTTTCTTTCATAGATTTCTTTGCCTCTTGCATATCTTCAGGACTGAGAAAAAGAATACCCCTCTTCTTCAGAGTTGGTTTAGGAATAGGCTCAGGAATTGGCTCCGGAGGTGTCCAATTATTTTCATTTGTCAACATATTATTCAATAGAATTTCAGCTTCATCCGGTGTTCTTTCCCTGAAAATAGAACCAGCGCAACTATCCAGGTAATCTCTGGAGGCATCGGTTAGTCAATTATAAAAGATATCAAGTATTTCATTTTTTAAGAGGATGGTCAGGCAAAGCATTAAGTAATTGAAGAAGCCTCCCCCAAGCTTGTGGGAGACTCTCTTCTTCAATTTGCACAAAATTATATATATCCCTTAAAGCAGCTTGTTTCTTATGAGCAGGGAAATATTTAGCAGAGAAGTAATAAATCATATCCTAGGGACTACGCACACAACCAGGATCAAGAGAATTAAACCATATCTTAGCATCACCCTTTAATGAGAACGGAAATATTTTAAGGATATAAAAGTAACGAGTTCTCTCATCTTTAGTAAACAGGGTAGCTATATCATTTAATTTAGTAAGATGTGCCACAACAGTTTCAGATTCATAACCATGAAAAGGATCAGATTCAACCAAAGCAATTATATCAGGATCAACAGAGAATTCATAATCCTTATCAGTAACAAAGATAGGTGAAGTAGCAAAAGGAGGGTCAGGTTTCATTCTAGCATTTAGAGATTGCTTACTCCATTTAGCTAATAATCTTTTGAGTTCATTTCTATTTTTCCAAGCTAAAATAGCTAAAGAATCTTCTTGATCAAAAACATAACCCTTAGGAATAACAAGTGATTCTTCATCATCACTTTCATCAGTATCATCAGATTCAATATTTTCAATTTCTCTAGCCCTAGCAAGTTGTTCATCAAGAAAGTCACTAAGTGGCATAGTAGTATCAGGCATACAGTAGTTTCATCATAAGTATCATGCATAGCAGAAGTGGCATCATCAATAACATGTGACATATCAGAACGAATAGCAGAAGCAGGTGTAGGTGTCGCAAACTTACTCATAACAGAAGGTGAATCAAAGTGCAGAGCTAGATGACAATTCCTTACCTCCCCTCGTAGTTGAGGGATAGATCTTGATTTTTGGATCTCTCAAGTTCTTCATAATGATAAGCAGATATATATCCCAAGTGACTCAAAAAATAGAGCTATGCTCCCCGACAACGTCGCCAGAAAATAGTCTTGATAACCCGCAAGTATAGGGGATCGCAACAGTTTTTGAGGGTAAAGTATTCAACCCAAATTTATTGATTCCACACAAGGGGAGCCAAAGAATACTCTCAAGTATTAGCAGCTGAGTTGTCAATTCAACCACACTTGGAAACTTAATATCTGCAGCAAAGTGTTTAGTAGCAAAGTAATATGATAGTAGTGGTAACGGTAGCAAAAGGTAACAGTGGTAAAAGTAATGTTTTTGGTATTTTGTAGTGATAATAGCAATAGCAACGGGAAAGTAAATAAGCGAAGAACAATATGTGGAAAGCTCGTAGGTAATGGATCAGTGATAGAGAGTTATGCCGGATGCGGTTCATCATGTAACAGTCATAACCTAGGGTGACACAGAACTAGCTCCAGTTCATTGATATAATGTAGGCATGTATTCCGAATATAGTCATACGTGCTTATGGAAAAGAACTTGCATGACATCTTTTGTCCTACCCTCCCATGGCAGCGTGGTCCTTACGGAAACTAAGGGATATTAAGGCCTCCTTTTAATAGAGAACCGGAACAAAGCATTAACACATAGTGAATACATGAACTCCTCAAACTACGGTCATCACCGGTAAGTATCCCGATTATTGTCACTTCAGGGTTAACGAATCATAACATATAACAGGTGACTATAGACTTGCAAGATAGGATCAAGAACACTCATATATTGATGAAAACATAATAGGTTCAGATCTGAAATCATGGCACTCGGGCCCTAGTGACAAGCATTAAGCATAGCAAAGTCATAGCAACATCAATCTCAGAACATAGTGGACACTAGGGATCAAACCCTAACAAAACTAACTCGATTACATGACAGATCTCATCCAACCCATCATCGTCCAGCAAGCCTACAATGGATTTACTCATGCACGGCGGTGAGCATCATGAAATTGGTGATGGAGGATGGTTGATGATGACGATGGCGACAGATTCCCCTCTCCGGAGCCCCGAACAGACTCCAAATCAGCCCTCCTGAGAGGTTTTAGGGCTTGGCGGCGCCTCCGTATCGTAAAACGCAATGATTTCTTCTCTCTGATTTTTTCTCCCCGAAACTCAATATATGGAGGTGGAGTTGGAGTCAGAGAGGCACCAGGGGGCCCACGAGTTAGGGGGCGCGCCCCCACCCTCGTGGAGAGACGGTGGGTCCCCTGGTCTTCATCTTTGGCATGTATTTTTCTTATTTTCTAAAGAGAGAAGTGCTTATTACACTCCCCAACTCTAGCCCTTGTCTAATATACACCCCTTAACTCCAATACCGTCTAAAATACACCCCCAACTCTCAAAACCGGCTAGAATTCAACCCTCCCCTCCCTGTTGACCGGTTTTGACCCAGTTTGACCGGTTTTGACTGAGTGAATAGTAAAAATAAAAATTTTAAAAACAAAAAATTATTTTTTTGACAAAATTCAAAAAGTTCCAAGTTTTTTCACTGCGTGAACAGTAAATTAAAAAAATAACCTTTTCAGCATGTTTGGACACCTGAGTAAATTTGAGATGTTCGTAAATTCGAAAAAAATTCAAAATTTTCAGCATTGTGAACAGTAATTCGGGAAAAAATCCAAAAAAATCACCACGCGCTCAAACATCATCCATGCAAAAAAGGGTTTTTTTAAAAAATCGATTTTACTATTCACCAAGCTGAAATTTTGAAAAAAAAAAGTCGAATTTACGGACATCTCGAATTTACTCAGCTGTCCAAACATGCTGAAAAGGTGATTTTTTTAATTTACTGTTCACGCAGTGCAAAAAACTTGCAACATTTTTGAATTTTTTCAAAAAAAAGTATTTATGGTTTTTAAAATTTTATTTTTACTGTTCACTCAGTCAAAACCGGTCAAACTGGATCAAAACCGGTCAACAGGGAGGGGAGGGTTGAATTATGGCCAGTTTTGAGAGTTGGGGGGTGTATATTAGGCGGTATTGGAGTTGGGGGTGTATATTAGACTAGGGCTAGAGTTGGGGGGTGTAATATGCACTTCTCTCTTTTCTAAAAAGTGGCTCCGTGAAGTTTCAGGTCATTCCGAGAACGTTTTCTCCTGCACATAAATGACACCATGGTAATTCTGCAGAAAACAGCGTTAGTCCAGGTTTGTTCCATTCAAATCATGCTAGTTAATTAGAGTCCAAAACAAGGGAAAATGTGTTTGCAAAATTAGATACGTTGGAGACGTATCACCTACCCGCGAGACAGAGGAGGACCAGCGCGCTTCGGCGACGAGCTCCGGCGCCACAGACCGCCTCCGGCGAGGCTACGGGCACCGGGGAGATCGGGGAGAGGCACCGCATCCATCCTGCCTGGGCAGGAACGTCGAGGAGGACCGGAGCGACGAGGGCGCGGACCCCGGCGGAGATGGCTTCCGGTGGGGTTTGGCAACGGGGCTGCAGGGCACTCCGTCGAGGGGCAAGTAGGTGGGGAGGATCAGGGGGCCGAGGGGAGTTCTCTGGTGAAGGAATGAGGGAGGGAGGGGGCGGCTTCGAGCTAATTTAGGAGGGAGGCCACGGCAGCCATGGCAGCAATGATGGCCACCGAGAGGTCCTCGGGCTCGTTTGACTGGTCAGGGCGGTCTAGTGGAGGGCGTGAGGTCAAGTGGTGAGCTCGGGAGGGGTCGGGGCTGGCTTATATAGCCGGAGGGAGGAGGGCACGAGCTGGTGTCTACTCGGGCGCGTGGCCGGCGCCACGGACGCGTGTCCTCGTGCATGAGCTCGGGGAAGGCGACGGAGAGGTGCAGCAGAGCTACAACGGTGCACAGGGACGAGCAGAGCTCGAGGACAAGAAGAGGAAGAAGCCATGGTGCGATTAATGCTCGGTCGGCTACAGGCTTCCCGTGGGCGCGCGACGACGAGAGCTGACGGAGGGGCTGACGGAGGGGGAGAGGGCTTCAGGAGGATGGCGACGACGTAGGCTAGCTGTTGGACAGGTTCATGAGCGCGAAGCCGACGAGAGGAGGGGCCGGAGCTAGAAGACGCCCTGGACCCGGCCAATGCCAGCAGAGCGTGCGCATTGCATGCCAAAGCTCATGATCACCATGTTCACTGGTGCACACAGTGGCACACAGCCGGCCAAACAATGTCTAGGGGCTTGTCCTTCCTGGGGTGGTTGCAACTGCGGTGGTAGTTTGGTTAAAAGTGATATGGTTAAATGGTAGTTAACACCTGAAGTTTACTGCAGTACACTTGACCAAGCACTGCTGATCAACAGGAAGGGGTTTGGAAGCAAAGGACTTGTCTGGTAGGTTTAGGGTAAGAAGGACTTTCACCCTGGTAACTTTTAGGGGATTAGGATCAAGATTTAATGTAGTTGCTTTACAACTGCCAAATCTGGTCCAGAAATGAGATTTGGATGATGCACTCACATGGTGATGCCACTTGAGCTCAAATTTGGCAAGGCTTAATGATTTGGTTGTAGTAAGATGTTGTAAAAATTTCATACCAATTGGACAAGCCAAAGTGGTACTTGCTTCACAAACATCTTCACTAACCAGAATCTTGCAAGAATTCTAGAGGAATATTTGCTAGGTGAAATGGTGCCAAATTTGGTGGAGAGAAATTATTTTGGTAGGAGAACACTCTGGTAATTTATCAGGATTTTTGAAGCAATAACAATTATACTTGCTTCACAACCTGAAAGTTTTACCAGAAGCAAAGATTTGGTCCTGTGCACATATAGCTCAAGGGATGGAGCTCAAATTTGGAGGGGTGTGCTAATATTAGCACATGAAGGAGCGTGCAAAATTTCAACTCATTTGGATAACCCTAGCTAGTACTTCCTTCACAATGCCTTCTGTCCAACAGAAAGTTTGAAAATTTTCCGAGGAAGTTTGGCTAGGAAAATAAAGTTGAATTTTGGCACAGGTCTATTATTTGGACAGGACAATATGTCCAAAAAGTTTAGGGTCAAATGGGAAAATATAAATAGCACTTGCTTCACAATGTGCCATTTAGGACAGAATAGGAAATGAATTTATTGAGCATGATGAGAAATATGGCTAATGAAATATTTTGCCATATTTGAGGAAGGTATGACCCAAAAAATTTATAAGAATTATTTGGGGATTTTTGGATGGGCAGAAATATAGGTTGCTTCACAACCTAGGGCAGATAGGGTTATTCCTTTAATAGAAAAAGGAATTTTCCCTAGAGAAAGAAATGAGGGTTTGGTCATGGAGTGAAGTGACATGATCATGGCAAGGTTTTTAGAATCATGAGTCACTTGGGAGAGGAAATGAGGATAATTTCCCAGGTGACAAGGCCACAGAACCACTCCAAAAAGAAAAACAGAGCAAAAACCAACTATATTAAAAGAAAAAGAAAAGGGCCAAAATCCAGGCTGTTACAACCATTCCCAGGCGATGTGGGCCTTATCTGTCGGCCCGGATCGCATGATGCTCCAGGAGTCAGAGCTTTCACTTGAGGCACGAAGAATAGTGCTCGAGGTCCTGGCGGGCAACCCCTCGCGAGTCGATATGCCACCGGTGGGCTGTCTCTTGTACTGCTACTCGAACAGGGTGGAGTTTGCGGGGCAGATGTCCCCCTTTGATGAATGGGGGCTGAGTTCGGTTGGCCTTGAGGGGTCCCGTGAGAACCCCGTCACCGTGGTTCCCATCCTTGCCGCCGGCGCCGAACTTTCCCCAAGAGTGGACGCAGGGGGGCAAGCATCACGAGAAGCTGGAGGCGCGGGCGGCGCCGCGTTGGAGCCGCCCGCAGTTCCTGAGGTGTTAACTTCGGGAGCCCACAACTCTCACGCTGAGGAAGCAGTTGAGGGGGCGGTGCAACCCGCTGCTCCTGAGGCCAAAGCTCCCGAGGCCGAAGCTCCCAAGGCCTCTGGAGGCTGTCACGAGGCGGTACTTGATGGCTCTACCCAGCTTGGTGCTCCTGATGTCATCCCCTTGGGCGCTTCACCAGCCATGCCCTGCGCTAGTTGCCACGCTCAATGCTTCGGCCGGCTCCGTGTAGAGTTCAATGCGCTCCGCAAGAGGAAGGGGTCCCCAAGCTGTGGTAGCGGCGCTTTCCGGTCGTTGAAACTGAGGAAGTACATCGCCATAGATGAGTAAGTACCTTATCTTTGTAATTCCTTGAGTGTTGCCATCCTTCCTGACGGTGGCTCTTCAGGATCCGATATGCTAAGGCCGTGAAGCCCCTCGGGAAGGAAACTCCTCCTGCCTCGGATCTCCGGCTGGCCTTGATCGTCCTAGGCCAGCATGTTGCCCCTGTTGCGAGGTCGGCAGGAGAGGCAGACGCGCTAGCTTGGCGCCTTGAGCCTGCACTCCTGCCGTCTCTTCTTCGTGGCCTCGTCGGTGGTGTGACGAGCGTGCCAAGGACTCCTCCTTTGGTTATAGACGGCGATTGGATGGCTTCGGTCTTGGTTCCTTCTTCGAGCACCGAGCCTCATCCTAACCGGGCTCCTGCCGAAGCCCAATCGGTGTCCGGAGGGGCGCCAGCCCACAGCCACCTATAGGAAGGGGGCGAGCCGCTTCGGGTCCCGTCGACGGCCCCTGCTGTGGAGGACGGAGTCGGCCGCGTGCTCAAAGCTACGCACGAACGGAGCGTCGTCCGCCACGTGCTCTTCCGGGAGGCAATGGGCGCGATGAGTGAGGTAGTCCAGGATTAGGGGGTCCTCGTACAGCCGGACTATATCCTTCGGCCGGACTTTTGGATTATGAAGATACAAGATTGAAGACTTCGTCCCGTGTCCAGGTGGGACTCTCCTTTGCATGGAAGGAAAGCTTGGTAATTCGGATATGTAGATCTCCTCCCTTGTAAACGACTCTGTGTAACCCTAGCCCCCTCCGGTGTCTATATAAACTGGAGGGTTTAGTCCGTAGGACAAGGACAATCATAATCATAGGCTGGCTCTTAGGGTTTAGCCTCTACGATCTCGTGGTAGATCAACTCTTGTAATACTCATATCATCAAGATCAGTCAAGCAGGAAGTAGGGCGTTACCTCCATCGAGAGGGCCCGAACCTAGGTAAACATTGTGTCCCCTGCCTCCTGTTACCATCCGCCTTAGACGCATAGTTCGGGACCCCCTACCCGAGATCCGTCGGTTTTGACACCGACATTGGTGCTTTCATTGAGAGTTCCACTGTGCCACCACGATAAGGCTTGATGGCTCGTCTTCTTGTCAAGGACAACATTACCTCGGGGGAGCCCTGGCTGTAGGCCAAACTCTCCGACTAGGCGGCTTCGTCATGACCGCCCGTTCGGCCGTCGCGCCGACGATGACTTCTTGGGTCATCAAAACAGCCTCCACGTCGACTCGTGATTCGCCGAGCAGATGGATCCAATAGATCTCTCTTCTCTGAACGAGCTCTTGGATTGCACCGCCGCCTTGGGAGTCACAATGGACTATGATCGGATCGGGCTTAAACCCGACCAAAGGGAGATTAAATCTCTGCCGGTCACCCATCAGGTAGCGGTGGTGGAGGAGCAATGTAGCAATTCTTCCTCTATTTTGAGGACAAACTATGTCCGGATTCCCGAGCTCTCCGAGCCGGATACCCGTCCACGGGAAGACATGGCCCAAGCTTCGAACCTAGAATTAGACAGCGGCCAGAACTATTGGGAAACATTCCGGAGTCCAAACTGCCAAGCTCGGAAACTCCTCCGCCCCTGGGTCTCAGATCGGGTCAGGATTTGGACCTAAATCTACCCACCCAACCAGATTCAAGTGATCTTTCCCACATTAGACAAGAGCCCCAAGAGGCAGTACATCACTATTGGGCCAGATTCCTCCTTGTAATGAGCAAGGTCAAGGACTGTCGCGAGGAAGACGTAATTTCATTCTTTTGCAAAAATTGCACGGACAAGGGAATCCTCAACGCCATAAGTCGTCGTGACATAGCACACTTTGCTGACTTCGCGGCCATAGTACGGAAGTACTGTGTGATGGAAAGCGCCTGGAAAACCCAAACCAAATTCTGGGACCCTCCGGCTCTCACTAAACCCCCCGTCCGAACTAAAAGGGTGTACTCTTGTAAGTCACCCGATCCAATTACAAAGAAACAAAAGCCCACTACAGGGTGTAGAACTTTATTGGAGGGATGGCTCAATGGGCCATGCAAAATTCACAGTACATCGGATACCATGCCAACACACAGCCTTAGAGCATGTTGGATACTCTGGCAGGTGGCCAAGAGCGGCGAGGATATCCTCATCAACAATACAACAAAGCACCATCCCGTGGAAAATAACAATATAGTATTGACAGTCTTCGAGACCTTCGCCTCAAATAATAGGCGCAAGCGAACACTCTGCAGCCTTGCCGAAGTCTGCCACGTTGCAGCAATAAATCCATGGAACGACAAGGCCATAACCTTCAATGCCAATGACGAACCTCAATTCCGAACGGCCCAAGCACCAGCCGCTTTGGTCCTTAGTCCAATTGTGGATGGCTTCTGGCTTACTAAAGTGCTCATGGACGGTGGCAGCGGATTAAACCTCATCTACGAGGAAATTCTTAACAAGATGGAAATAGACAAGAGCCGCATTGAGCAAAGCAGCACGGCCTTTAGAGGAATCATCCCTAGTCGAGAGGCATGATGTGCAGGAAAAATCACACTAGATGTGGTATTCGGCACGCCGGAGAATCATAGGTCCGAAGAAATCACATTCCAAGTGGCCCCGTTCAGTAGAGGATACCACGCCCTTTTAGGGCCGGAGGCATTCATGATCTTCCAAGCTATACCGCATTATGGGTACATGAAGCTCAAAATGTCCGGGCCCAACGGAATCATCACTCTGGCTAGTGATCCGGACATAGCACTCCGCACCGAAAATAAAACCGCTGCACTAGCCCTCGAGGCATTATCCGAAGCCCTTGCGACCGAAGAACTAACTGCACTGCGCTCCACGGTGGACAGGGATGACGTGATACTCGACAAAAGATCCAAGTCCACCTCTTTTAAACAAGCGGACGAAATAGTCAAATTCCAGGTCCACCCAATGGACCCTACAAAAACAGCATCCATCGGGGCATAGCTGAACCCCACAACAGACGCCGCAATGCCAGAGTTCTCGTGCGAGAATTGGGACATCTTCGCCTGGCATCCTTCACACATGCCAGGAATCCCACGCAGGATGGCCGAGCATAGCCTTAACATTCTACAGGGGTTCAAGCCAGTCAAGCAGACTCTTCGGTGTTTCTCTGAGCCTAAGCGACAAGCCATGGGAGAAGAGCTAGCCAAGTTACTCGAGGCCGGATTCATTAGAGAAATATAACATCCGGACTGGCTAGCAATCCTTGTGATGGTACCAAAGAAGGACAAATCCTGGCGCCTATGTGTCGATTTCAAGGACCTTAACAAGGCTTGCCCCAAGGATCCCTTCCCCCTCCCAGCATCGATCAAATTATCAACTCTACCGCAGGACACGACTCATTGTGCTTCCTCGACGCATACTCCGGATACCATCAAATTAAGATGGCGGAGCTCGATCAAGCCGCAACGGCATTCATCACTCCATACGGCCCCTTCTGTTTTAACAGCATGCTTTTCGGGCTCAAAAACGCCGGTGCAACCTATCAACGCATGATTCAGACATGCCTGGAAACACAAATTGGCAAAACAGTGGAGGCATACGTAGACGATGTGGTCATTAAAACAAGACAAGTCGAATCCTTAATAGATGACTTGAGGCTCACGTTCGACAATCTCTGAACATATGACATCAAGGTCAATCCGGAAAAATGCATTTTTGGTGTTCCCGCCAGAATGCTCTTGGGCTTCATCATTTCCAATAGAGGAATTGAAGCAAATCCGGCTAAAATCCGAGCTTTGTCACAGTTGGCTATCCCAACAGACCTCAAGCAAATCCAGAAGTTAACTGGATGCATGGATGCCTTAAGCCGCTTTATCTCACGATTAGGAGAAAAGGCACCACCTCTTTATCGCCTTCTTTGATGCACCGAACACTTCGAGTGGACGGATGCGGCCACGACTGGATTGGAAGAAATAAAGGCCGTATTAGCCACCAACCCAATCTTGGCCGCGCCAAATGTCGGCGAACCAATGTTGTTATATATAGCGGCAACACACCAAGTTGTAAGCGCAGTGCTCGTTGTCGAACGAGAGACGGACGGACATAAGTTCCAGCTTCAAAAGCCGGTATACTACGTATCCACCGTCCTCACTCCATGCAAATAACGGTACCCAGATTATCAAAAGATAGCATACGCGGTCTTCATGGCATCCCGGAAACTACGACACTACTTTCAAGAGTGTTCAATTACGGTGGCCTACGAAGAACCACTCAATGACATAATAAATAACCGCGATACCACGGGCCGGATTGCTAAATGGGCTATCGAGATCCTCCCGTTCGACATAGCATATAAACCACGGCGAGCCATTAAGTCGCATGTACTGGCTGATTTCATCGCCGAATGGACGGAAGCCGAACTCCCTAAAGAGTACGGCGCGTACTCCAATTGGATCACGCACTTTGACGGCTCTAAGATGCTGGCTGGTCTGGGGGCAGGCGTCGTCCTGGCATCCCCCACCGGAGATTCAGTCGAATACATACTCCAAATATTATACACAGACTCCAACAATGCTACAGAATATGAGGCCCTGTTGCATGGTCTCCGGATGGCAGTCTCCATGGGCATTCAATGCTTAGAGGTGCGGGGGGATTCGAACCCCGCAATATCACAAATAAATGGGGACTTTTACGCCAAGGACCCAAAAATGGCAGCTTACCGTAACGCCGTCCTCAAAATGTCAGCTCGGTTCGGGGGCCTCGAATTCCACCATGTGGTCCGAGAAAACAATCAAGCGGCGGATATCCTCGCCCGCATTGGCGCATAGCGCGACCCTGTCCCACCTAATATCTTCTTGGAAAGGCTGTTTAAGCCATCCGTGGTGTGGGAAGGGGAGATCGGCAAAAACAGTCCGTATCCGGCCACAACACCAGACCCCAAACACTCTGATGTAATCGAAGGCTCTGCCACCGAAATAACATCTTCGGCCCACGTGATTATGGCTGTCATCGCCCTGTGGACAGAACCCTTCTTGGCTTACCTAAATAGGCAAGAACTCCCTGATGAATGCTACCTCTTGATCACTGCGTTGGATTTCCCTGAAGAGGAAGGGATGATGCAGCAAAGTAGCGTAAGTATTTCCCTCAGTTTTTGAGAACCAAGGTATCAATCCAGTAGGAGGCTACGCTCGAGTCCCTCGTACCTACACAAAAACAATAGCTCAACGTAACCAACGCGCTTAGGGGTTGTCAATCCCTTCATGGTCACTTACGAAAGTGAGATCTGATAGAGATGATAAATAATATTTTTGGTATTTTTGGTATAGAGATGCAAAGTAAAAGAAAAGCAATAATAAAGTGATGGAGATTGATATGATGAGAAAGAGACCCGGGGGCCATAGGTTTCACTAGTGGCTTCTCTCAAGTGCATAAGTATTTTACGGTGGGTGAACAAATTACTGTTGAGCAATTGACAGAATTGAGCATAGTTATGAGAATATCTAGGTATGATCATGTATATAGGCATCACGTCCGAGACAAGTGGACCGAAACAATTCTACATCTACTACTATTACTCCACTCATCGACCGCTATCTAGCATGCATCTAGAGTATTAAGTTAAAAATAGAGTAATGCCTTAAGCAAGATGACATGATGTAGAGGGATAGTTTCATGCAATATGATAAAACCCCATCTTGTTATCCTCGATGGCAAAGATACAATACGTGATTTGCTGCCCCTTCTATCACTGGGAAAGGCGCAAGATTGAACCCAACGCTAAGCACTTCTCCCATGGCAAGAACAACCAATCTAGTAGGCCAAACCAAACTGATAATTTGAAGAGACTTGCAAATATAACCAATCATACATAAAAGAATTCAGAGAAGATTCAAATATTATTCATAGATAGAATGGATCATAAACCCACAATTCATCGGTCTCAACAAACACACCGCAAAAAGAAGATTACATTGAATACATCTCCACGAGAGAGGGGGAGAACATTGTATTGAGATCCAAAAAGAGAGAAGAAGCCATCTAACTACTAGCTATGGACCCGTAGGTCTGAAGTAAACTACTCACACTTCATCGGAGGGGCTTGGATGATGATGTAGAAGCCCTCCGTGATCGATGCCCCCTCCGGCGGAGCTCCGGAACAGGCCCCAAGATGGGATCTCGTGGATACAGAAAGTTGCGGCGGTGGAATTAGGTTTTTGGCTCCGTCCCCAATCGTTTGGGGGTACGTGGATATATATAGGAGGAAGAAGTACGTCGGTGGAGCTTTGAGGGGCCCACGAGGCAGGGGGCGTGCCCTAGGGGGGCGCCCTCCACCCTTGTGACCACCTCGTGGCTTTCTTGACGGAGGGTCCAAGTCTCCTGGATCTTATCTGATGAGAAAATCACGTTTCCAAATGTTTCATTCCGTTTGGACTCCGTTTGATATTCCTTTTCTTCGAAACCCTAAAACAGGCAAAAAACAACAATTCTGGGCTGGGCCTCCGGTTAATAGGTTAGTCCCAAAAATAATATAAAAGTGGAAAATAAAGCCCAATATAGTCCAAAACAGTAGATAATATAGCATGGAGCAATAAAAAATTATAGATACGTTGGACACGTATCAAGCATCCCCAATCTTAATTCCTGCTCATCCTCGAGTAGGTAAATGATAAAAATAGAATTTTTGATGCGAAGTGCTATTTGGCATAATTTTAATGTAATTCTTATTAATTGTGGTATGAATATTCAGATCCGAAATATTCAAGACAAAAGTTCATATTGACATAAAAATGATAATACTTCAAGCATACTAACTAAGCAATTATGTCTTCTCAAAATAACATGGCCAAAGAAAGTTCATCCCTACAAAATCATATAGTTTAGTCATGTTTCATTTTCGTCACACAAGAATGCTATCATCATGCACAACCCCGATGACAAGCCAAGCAATTGTTTCATACTTTAGTAATCTCAAACCTATAAGCTTTCACGCAATATATGAGCGCGAGCTATGGACATAGCACTATGGGTGGAATAGAATATAATGAGGGGGTTATGTGGAGAAGACAAAAAGGAGAAAGTCTCACATCAACGAGGCTAATCAATGGGCTATGGAGATGCCCACCGATTGATGTTAATGCAAGGAGTAGGGATTGCCATGCAACGGATGCACTAGAGCTATAAATGTATGAAAGCTCAACAAAAGAAACTAGTGGGTGTGCATCCAACTTGCTTGCTCATGAAGACCTAGGGCACTTGAGGAGGCACATTGTTGGAATATACAAGCCAAGTTCTATAATGAAAAATTCCCACTAGTATATGAAAGTGATAACATGAGAGACTCTCTACTATGAAGATCATGCTGCTACTTTGAAGCACAAGTGTGGTAATAGGATAGTAACATTGTCCCTTCTCTCTTTTTCTCTCATTTTTTGGGCCTTCTCTTTTTTTATGACCTTTCTTTTTTATACCTCACTTGGGACAATGCTCTAATAATGATGATCATCACACTTCTATTTATTTACAACTCAATGATTACAACTCGATACTAGAACAAAGATGACTCTATATGAATGCCTCCGGTGGTGTACCGGGATATGCAATGAACCAAGAGTGACATGTATGAAAGAATTATGAATGGTGGCTTTGCCACAAATACTATGTCAACTACATGATCATGCTAAGCAATATGACAATAATGAATGTGTCATGATGAATGGAATGATGGAAAGTTGCATGGCAATATATCTCGGAATGGCTATGGAAATGCCATAATAGGTAGGTATGGTGGCTGTTTTGAGGAAGATATAAGGAGGTTTATGTGTGAAAGAGTGTATCATATCACGGGGTTTGGATGCACCGGCGAAGTTTGCGCCAACTCTCAATGTGAGAAAGGGCAATGCACAGTACCGAAGAGGCTAGCAAGGATGGAAGGGTGAGAGTGCGTATAATCCATGGACTCAACATTAGTCATAAAGAATTCACATACTTATTGCAAAAATGTACAAGTCATCAAAAACATCGGCACTACGCGCATGCTCCTAGGTGGATAGATTGGTAGGAAAAGACCATCGCTCGTCCCCGACCGCCACTCATAAGGAAGACAATCAAATAACACCTCATGTTTCAAATTTGTTGCATAACGTTTACCATACGTGCATGCTAGGGACTTGCAAACCTCAACACAAGTATTTCTCAATTTGACAACTACTCAACTAGCATGACTTTGATATTATTACCTCCATATCTCAAAACAATCATCAAGCTTCAAACTTTTCTTAGTATTCAACACACTCATATGAAAGTTTTATTATTAATCTTGCATACCAAGCATATTAGGATTTTAAGCAAATTACCATGCTATTAAGACTCTAAAAATAATCTATGTGAAGCATGAGAGATCAATTGTTTCTATAAAACAAATCCACCACCGTGCTCTAAAAGATACAAGTGAAGCACTAGAGCAAAACTATAAAGCTCAAAAGATATGAGTGAATCACATAGAGTATTCTATCAAATTCCAAATCATGTATGGCTCTCTCAAAAGGTGTGTACAGCAAGGATGATTGTGGTAGACTAACAAGCAAAGACTCAAATCAGAAAAGACGCTCCAAGCAAAACACATATCATGTGGTGAATAAAAATATAGCTCCAAGTAAAGTTACCGATAGAAGTAGACGAAAGAGGGGATGCCTTCCAGGGCATCCCCAAGCTTTGTCTTTTAGGTGTCCTTAGATTATCTTGGGGGTGACATGGTCATCCCCAAGCTTAGGCTCTTTCCACCCCTTGTTCCATAATCCATCAAATCTTTACCCAAAACATGAGAACTTCACAACACAAAACTTAAAGTAGAAAATCTCGTGAGCTACGTTACCGAAACAAAACAAAAGACCACTTCAAAGTACTGTAATGAACTCGTTCTTTATTTATGGGTGTTATACCTACTGTATTCCAACTTCTCTATGGATTATAAACTATTTTACTAGCCATAGATTCATCAAAATAAGCAAACAACACACGAAAAACAGAATCTGTCAAAAACAGAACAGTCTGTAGTAATCTGTAGCTAGCGCAAGATCTGTAACCCCAAAAATTCTAAAATAAATTGCTGGACGTGAGGAATTTATCTATTACTCATCTTCAAAAAGAATGAACAAAATATCACTTTCCAAATAAACATGACAGCAGTTCTCGTGAGCGCTAAAGTTTCTGTTTTTTACAGCAAGTTCAACAAGACTTTCCCCAAGTCTTCCCAACGGTTCTACCCAGAACAAACACTAATTAAACACAAAAAACACAACCAAAACAGAGGCTAAATAATTTATTTATTACTAAACAGGAGCAAAAAGCATGGAATAAAAATAAAATTGGGTCGCCTCCCAACAAGCGCTATCGTTTAATGCCCCTAGCTAGGCATAACAAGCAAGAATAGATCTAGGTGTTGCCATAATAGTAAGATAGATTATTAAAACTCACTTCATATTCTCTACGTTCGGCAGAAAGTTTTATTTGAGGCAAGCAAAAGTAATCAAAAGGACTAAATTTAACGCGACAAAATTCCCCAAGATCAACCTTGGGAGGTATAGGTTCCTCCTTTGGTCCTTCATAATGCACAACCAATTCATCATTATAAGCATTCTTTTGACAGAACTTTGGTAGCCTATATTCAAGAGAATATCCTAGTTCATTATTTTGAATAGCCAAATCATCATTAAGTTCAGAAATTCTATCAACTAAAACATTGGTAGGAACCCTTTTTCTAAGATTTTCATTGAAAGCAACATAGTCTAGAGATTGAAAACACATTATTTCTTCTTGATCAAAGAGGATAGCCTCTATGGGAGGACGGCAAGCATCCACCCTATAATGCGCAAAGATTTCTTTGGCTTCTTTTATTATGAATCTAAAATCATGAGCCAAAAATATAGTAGCGGCACGCTTAACAGAAGAATGCTCAATATTAGAAAATTCCAGAAAAATCCTTTGTATGGAAGGATGCATGTGCATGAATTGTCTTTCAAGTTCAACTACAAGCATGGCAATAGCGTCCGCAAAACTACTATTTCTGTGAAGGATAGAACTACCCATAGAAGGTAAAGCACCGGCACAAGTAAAGAAATCTTGAATAACTCCTGTTCCAATAATATTACCACTACCAACACGGAATTTTTTTGTATGAAAGATGGTAGGTTCTTTAGCAGGAGCATCAGAATTTTTCATGATATTATTATTGTTCATATCGACAATAATTTCCCCAATTTCAGACATAGAGGCAGAAGATAAAGGACTTGACATAACGACAAGCAAACAAACTAACGAACAAGCAAACAAACAGCAAGCGGGCAAAAAGAGGCAAATAGAGAGAGAGGGAGGATAGAGAGAGAGGGCGTATAAAACGGCAAGGGTGAAGTGGGGGAGAGGAAAACGAGAGGCAAATCGCAAATAATGTAATGCGGGAGATAGGGATTGTGATGGGTACTTGGTATGTTGACTTTTGCATAGACTCCCCAGCAACGGCGCCAGAAATTCTTCTTGCTACCTCTTGAGCACTGTGTTGGATTTCCCTGAAGAGGAAGGGATGATGCAGCAAAGTAGCGTAAGTATTTCCCTTAGTTTTTGAGAACCAAGGTATCAATCCAGTAGGAGGCTACGCTCGAGTCCCTCGTACCTACACAAAAACAATAGCTCAACATAACCAACGCGCTTAGGGGTTGTCAATCCCCTCACGGTCACTTATGAAAGTGAGATCTGATAGATATGATAAATAATATTTTTGGTATTTTTGGTATAGAGATGAAAAGTAAAAAGTAAAAGCAAAGTAAAAGCAAAGCAATAATAAAGTGATGGAGATTGATATGATGAGAAAGAGACCCGGGGGCCTAGGTTTCACTAGTGGCTTCTCTCAAGAGCATAAGTATTCTACGGTGGGTGAACAAATTACTGTTGAGCAATTGAAAGAATTGAGCATAGTTATGAGAATATCTAGGTATGATCATGTATATAGGCATCACGTCCGAGACAAGTAGACCGAAATGATTCTGCATCTACTACTATTACTCCACTCATCGATCGCTATCCAGCATGCTTCTAGAGTATTAAGATAAAAACAGAGTAACGCCTTAAGCAAGATGACATGATGTAGAGGGATAGTTTCATGCAATATGATAAAAACCCCATCTTGCTATCCTTGATGGCAATGAGACAATACGTGCCTTGCTACCCCTTCTGTCACTGGGAAAGGACACCACAAGATCGAACCCAAAGCTAAGCACTTCTCCCATGGCAAGAACAACCAATCTAGTAGGCCAAACCAAACTGATAATTTGAAGAGACTTGCAAAGATAACCAATCATACATGAAATAATTCAGAGAAGATTCAAATATTATTCATAGAAAGACTGGATCATAAACCCACAATTCAGCGGTCTCAACAAAGACACCGCAAAAAGAAGATTACATTGAATAGATCTCCACGAGAGAGGGGGAGAACATTGTATTGAGATCCAAAAAGAGAGAAGAAGCCATCTAGCTACTAGCTATGGACCCGTAGGTCTCAAGTAAACTACTCACACTTCATCGGAGGGGCTTGGATGATGATGTAGAAGCCCTCCTTGATCGATGCCACCTCCGACGGAGCTCCAGAACAGGCTGCAAGATGGGATCTCGTGGATACAGAAAGTTGTGATGGTGGAATTAGGTTTTTGGCTCCGTCCCTGATCGTTTGGGGTACGTGGATATATAGGAGGAAGAAGTACGTCGGTGGAGCTTCGACGGGCGCACGAGGCAGGGGCGCGCCCTAGGGGGGCACCCTCCATCCTCGTGACCACCTCGTGGTTTTCTTGACGGAGGGTCCAAGTCTCCTGGATCTTATCCGATGAGAAAATCATGTTTCCGAAGGTTTCATTCCGTTTGGACTCCGTTTTATATTCCTTTTCTTTGAAACCCTAAAACAGGCAAAAACATCAATTCTGGGATGGGCCTCCGGTTAATAGGTTAGTCCCAAAAATAATATAAAAGTGGAAAATAAAGCCCAATATAGTCCAAAACAGTAGATAATATAGAATGGAGCAATCAAAAATTATAGATACGTTGGATATGTATCAATGACCCAAACGAGGCACATTGCATTGTGCGGTGGTCTAAAGCCTACAAGGTCCACGAGGGAGAGCTTTATAAGAAGAGCGCTACCGGAGTACTTCAAAGGTGCGTCTCCAAAGAGGAAGGATGGCAACTTTTGGCAGAAATTCATGCTGGACTTGGCGGCCACCACGCCGCAACTCGGGCCCTTGTAAGCAAGGCCTTCCGTATAGGTTTTTACTGGCCGACAGCCCGAGCAGACGCACAGGACCTCGTTCAACGTTGCGTCAGTTGCCAGCTTTTTGCAAACCAAAGCCATATGCCACCTACCACTCTCCAAACAATCCCCATTACTTGGCCCTTTGCGGTCTTGGGGCTTGACATGGTCGGACCCCTTAAAGGGGGAAGCCATAAGAAAAAATACCTTTTGGTCATGGTGAATAAATTCACCAAATGGATAGAAGCCAGACCAGTTAAAACGGCTGAGTCCGGACCAGTGATAGACTTCATATCCGGGGTTGTACACCGTTACGGCGTCCCTCATAGCATCATCACCGATAACGGCTCGAACTTTACAACCGATGATGTAAAAACATGGTGCAGCAACATGGGCATGAAGCTCGATTATGCCTCTGTCTATCACCCGCAAACTAACGGTCAAGTCGAGCGAGCAAATGGTCTTATCATGAGTGGCAATAAACCCAGTTTAGTGTGATGCTTGAAGGAATCACATACGCACTGGGTGGAGGAGCTTGACTCTGTACTATGGGGGATGCGGACCATGCCGAATCGCACTACCGGATACACACCGTTCTTTATGGTGTACAACGCAGAGGCAGTACTGCCCTGCGACATCATTTATGACTCACCTCGAGTGCGCATGTACGAAGACAAAGAAGCCGAGCTTGATCGGCATGATAGTTTGGACGCCCTGGAGGAGGAGCATGACGTGGCAAAAGCCCGCTCCGCATTCTATCAGCAACATGCTCGGCGATATCAAACCAGAGAAGTATGGGCCAAAACTTATAACATTGGCGAACTCGTTCTACGCCTACCGGAGAAGAAAAAGGACAAGCTCAAGCCCAAATGGGAATGTCCCTTTGTTATTGACAAAGTTCTGACCGGTGGAGTGTACCATCTGCGGGATGCATCGGACAATTGACTCGAGCAAAACCCATGGAACGCAGCCAGACTGTGCAGGTTCTACGCCTAGTGCCGGACTCTGTGTTCGTCTCCTTACCTCCGTCAATTTTTTATATATCTGTTATCTGTCTTTTATTTCTTTCTTTCTTCCCTTTTTCCTCACGACCTTAAAAGGTTGAAATGTGTCTTGACTACACAATCTTGACCCGCTAGGCGTGCTCATTATACCTGGGGGCTTCTTATATAGAAGCTTAATATAACTATGTTCCGGGCTCTATGCCCCCCGCACATGTGTTATTTTTCCACATGTACCTTTTCTTCGCCATTATATGCATCGATATGACTTAAGTTTTGGCCAAACTGGGTTGCCTGGCTCTTGTTTTTATGCCCTACATTCCCGTTAATTTGGCTAGGGCATAAGGGGAGCACCTCTGCGATTGTTACTGCTGGCTCAGCCGGATGTGTACCTCAGACTGGGTGAAGCCGAAAGCTAGCGTTCTTAAGGGAATATTCGGTCGGTGAACAAGAGATGACTTTTATTTATTGTAATACATTCCCCCAGATGTTCATATCCTGCGTCTCTTCTCGCAGTTCAGACATGCACATTAATGCATGCGTACCCAGGGAAAGGAACCCTTAGTGGAACTATTCTCCCTGGAAGATGTTTCTTACTATCCATGTAATATAACATAGCTAGTTGGGTACTTGTCTGTTTAAGCACTTATGACCCCTACGCCTGGTTTCCATGCGTACCCCGGTTTTTACATAACTGAGCAGGTACTCGGATACACTACGGACTGTCGGGTCCGGAGGTTGAAGCGAAAAGGTCCGCCATGACAAATGATTTACAATCCGGCTAGGGACAATATATGTAACTTGAAGTACACAGTCACTTAGACTGACTAAATTCTTCTTCTATACCATCCAACAAGCTGTCTAGCCTACAATCTTGTTGGGAATACTTTGCGGCTAATTTCACCTGGTCATATACCAAACTGACGGGGATCTCTTTCCCATCAGACCCCACAGGTCCGACCTTGGCCATGTGGTTCGGGTCAGCCTTGGTATATCGCGTCTTCACCGTGGCCCAGGCTTCCCTTTCACCTTGTCGGCAGGCTGATATCTTCCATAATCGGAAGCGCTACCGTGCTCCCTTGAGCATCTCTACAAGCTCCCCTATGCCTCCTAGCAGGGAGGCGGATGGCCAAAAGGCTTGGGCAATGCCCTGCACCACGTGCCGAACTTGTTCATGTAGTTGTGAGAGCTCTGGCAGAAGATCACCCGCAGACCCGAGCATCTCCTTTGCGGGACGACCCGTCAGCATACCTACAGATATAACTCTGTTAGTCAGTTTCTTTGTCGAACTCTATAAAAGTTCGTTCAAGAACTTACTAAAAATGCCGCGTCGAAGCCTCTTATTCTCCTTTACGGAGTCAGCAAGATGGGCCCAAACATCTTTCAGTTCAACGCCCAGCCGGGTATTGGATTCTTGGAGATCGTTTTTCTCCTGCCTAACCTGCGTAAGCACACGCTCGCCAGCCTTTGACTGTCGTTGAGCATGTTGCTCATCCCCTTGCAGAACCTCCGGATTCACTCCGGGATCGTCTGCAGAATCTATTGTTAGATTTGCATGCATGCCGAATACTAACTGGTACATGTCATTCTTTTAGATAGAAACAAGTGTTACCATATGGGGCCTTCTCGGACTCCTTCATTGCGGCAACTGTGGCCCGTAGCTGGGCTTTGCACTCCTCCAGCTCTTGAGACAACTGGGTATTCTTCTCCATCAGAACCTACGTAAACAATGATCCTTAAATCAGCTGTGCCAACTGTTTCAAGTCTCAGGGGCTAATGATATACATAATTATTAGATTTTCTTACCCGTATATCCTTCACATACTAGTCCGTGGCTCGGGCAAGACCATTTTGAGCAGCTTGGATGTATGCATCTCCTGAGTTGAAGTCATCGAACGCCTCTTGAGAGAAACAAGCGTCGCGGAGTACGGCCCGGCGACGCCTGTGATTCATGGCACTCTCCACTTCGGAATTCGTAGCGGACAGCCTATCCACATCCTCTTTAGGAGGAACATCCGGTCTTGGCCCCACGTTAGCATTTGCCTCTAAGTCCGGCTCTGGAGCCCGGCTGGTGGAGGCTTGGCCAACAGGCTCTCCGAATATGGTCCGGCGAGAGTTTTTCCTGCCAGGAACCATGGACGTTATTATATTTTAAAAAGACGACAACCACGGAGTGGGGTTCTTTTTCATACCTCTGCAACGGCGTCTCAGTCCTAACCGCCTTCCTTTTAAACCTACCCGGCTTCGGTGCCCCTTATTGGTGAGTCACTGCGGGTTCGGCATGGCGTCCCGAGGGCCTTCCCTGTAAGACACCATATGTGTGCAGTAGGTGAAGTGCGAAAAATAGGGATCCTTCTCGGAAGTTGGGACTCCGGTTTTACTTACATGCGATGCAGGGAGCAGTCCAGGATAATCGTCTATGATGGCCACCAAGGCACCGTCACAGCTTAACTGATAGAACGTCCCGTCGATGAGCTCCACAAATGTCTCCGGATCTTCTTTGAGTCCGGGGTCAAGGGCCCGGTCAGGGTCCTCTGGTTGTGGAGACGGGCTGTGGACCTCCCTCACAACTTTTCGAAGCTCCTGCTATGAAATTGCAAGGTAAATAATTATGACGAAGAATGCGGGAAGGTCTGGAGTAGAAAGTAGCAGCTCACCCAGTTTGTGGGTTTGTACATGGAGAATCCATCCCATGGCTTAATTCAGATGAACTCCTCTTCCTCTCCTTTATATAAATCTGACAGTATTTTCGCTAGAGCAGCGACGGAGTCCGGTCCCTTACGACCGCAGCAGGTGGCATCGTCTTCTCCATTAAAGTGCCACATGGGTTGTCCCCGATATTGAAGTGGCTGCACCCCCGCATTATACATATTGACATAACCTCGATTATTGTCAATCCTGATTTGGCCAGCGTTTTTATCCGTCCCTTCAGGTAAAAGACCTCTCTGTTATATTCCTTCCGGGAGGCTCTGAGGGCACCAACTGTGGCGTTTCTTCAAAGGGGCGTTATCGAACTCAGGAAGGCCCATCCGAATAGGGTCCGGAAGAGGGATGTCCTCCATATAAAACCACTCCGAAGGCCAGTCTTTAGATGTCTTCTTTGAAGTACTGGACATGTATTCGGTCCCGACGATGCGCCATATCTCGGCTCCACCCACTTGATATATTGACTCCTAATGTGTATGGGGTACGTGGCAGAATAGTGATACGTCTCCAACATATCTATAATTATTGATTGCTCCATGCTATATTATCTACTGTTTTGGACATTATTGGGCTTTATTATCCACTTTTATATTATTTTCGGGACTAACTTACTAACCGGAGGCCTAGCCCAGAATTGCTGTTTTTTGCCTATTTTAGGGTTTCAAAGAAAAAAGGAATATCAAACGGAGTCCAAACGGAATGAAACCTTTGGGAACGTGATTTTTTCACTGACTAATGCCCTAGGGTCAGGGTTGGATGAGGCCGAATGTCACGAGAAAGCCACCGCAGCCACCCTGTCTTAAGTGCAAGCCGAGTTAGCTTCCGCACGTGCCGAGTTGTTTTCCCTTCAGCAGCAGTTCGCCGGCGCCGAATCCTCCGTGCAGCAGGGCAGGGAGGAAGCGCTCCGGCGGCGGACGCTAGAGCGCGAGCACGCCCCCATGCTCCAAAACCTTAGGGTCAGAGCCAACGCGGTGCTGGGCGCCGTCTTTGACGAAAGTGCACCTCATCCCCACTCGAACGACTAAGACAGTCACCACCTTTACTTCACCGACATGGTGACATGCCTAGAGAATCAATGCGAGAGGGCTCGCGTGCTTGTTGAGGAGAGGAGCCCCGGCCTGCTCAAGAGCACGTTCTCCCGTGTCTTCAGCCACCTCCAGAACACCTACCCCAACTTCGACTTCGACGTCGCCATTACCCATGTGCCCGAGGCCATCCGGGACGACCTGGCGCGCTGGGTAGAGGACAATGTGGATGCTCTAGTCAGAGCCTTCACCTCCAAGGCTGTAGCAGTGGTGGTCACTGCAGATGAAGGCGATATGGTCGATGATGGTGCGGGAGATGCCGGCAATGGCGACGGTGATGCTGGTGACGAGGATGGTGGCGCCAGCGATGGTGACGATGATGTCGGCGACGCGTCTGAGGGTATCCCGGAGGATGCGGCGAGCGATATGTCCGATTGAGCCCGTGCTCCCTCATTGCTGGGCCTGTAAGTGAAAACTTGGGCATGGCCCTCAAAGTTGTGCGAGCATTTTGGGAGGGGGAGCCCCTCATGTAAACATATTACTGCCTCTATTCCTTAGGCCAAGCTGAAGATGTGTTTTTATGGGCCCGCGAGTCATGCCGTGAGTTTACTGCTGAAATTTACCTTGGTCAGGACCGGTTTCCGGCCAGTTTGTGAGGTCATGAGCTCCTGAAGGGCCTGCTGGTCCGCCTGAGAGGGCGTCGCGAGGAGCAAGCGCCAGCCGTGGGAGGGTGTGCGCGCAGCGCGCGCGTGCCGCGCCCAGCCCCAGCTCTCGAGGGGCTCGCAAGTGGGGAGGCAGCTGGTGCGAACTCCGAGTCGGGTAAGGAACCAGATGGCAAGTAATCGAACGACCGAGAAAAGTCACCCCTTGTGCATAGCAATGAAAATCCAACTTCAAATTAAATCCAAAGCCAGAAACAGGGCTACAGAAAAGAGGTTAAGAGCAAATGGCCGCGTCCGACACCTAGTCTAGTCTTCTTGTCTTCTCACCAGCGCGGAGCTAAGTGCTGCCACTAGGCGTGGGAGGGAGCCCCCGAGGCCCAAGGGCGGCGCTCCTGAGACTCCGGGGCATGTACAGCCCCACTCATTATTACGTGAGAGTGTCACGAGCGGAGACCTTCACAGGCGTGAGCCTTACTTCATATCACCAGATGAGGGCCCTGCCTTGCGCCGCCCTCGACCACCGTTGGATCGACCGGAAACCAGGACGAAGCCAAGGGCCAAAGGGGACGCCAGCGGCGCCCTCGGTGACCACGGGTCCTCTGCCAGGGGAAGGCTCAACAGAACCTCCCTGACAGAGGGCCTACCTCTCGGCCTGGCTCCCGGCCTATCCCATGTCACTACAAAAAAATACACGTCCGTGATGATACGTGTTTGTCACAGTGATGTCTACTACACAACCTTCTTCTTGTAGACGTTGTTGGGCCTCCAAGTGCAGAGGTTTGTAGGATAGTAGCAAATTTCCCTCAAGTGGATGACCTAAGGTTTATCAATCCGTAGGAGGCGTAGGATGAAGATGGTCTCTCTCAGGCAACCCTGCAACCAAATAACAAAGAGTCTCTTGTGTCCCAAACACACCCAATACAATGGTAAATTGTATAGGTGCACTAGTTCGGCGAAGAGATGGTGGTACAAGCGGTCTATGGATGGTATATAAAGGTATTTGTAATCTGAAATTATAAAAACAACAAGGTAACTAATGATAAAAATGAGCGTAAACGGTATTGCAATGCTAGGAAACAAGCCCTAGGTTTCATACTTTCGCTAGTGTAAGTTCCCTCAACAATACTAACATAATTGGATCACATAACTATCCCTCAACATGCAACAAAGAGTCACTCCAAAGTCACTAATAGCGGAGAACGGACGAAGAGATTATGGTAGGGTACGAAACCACCTCAAAGTTATTCTTTCCAATCAATCCGTTGGGCTATTCCTATAAGTGTCACAAACAACCCTAGAGTTCGTACTAGAATAACACCTTGAGACACAAATCGACCAAAACCCTAATGTCACCTAGATACTCCAATGTCACCTAAAGTATCCATGGGTATGATTATACGATATGCATCACATAATCTCAGATTCATCCATTCAACCAACACAAAGGACCTCAAAGAGTGCCCCAAAGTTCTACCAGAGAATCACGACGAAAACGTGTGCCAACCCCTATGTATAGGTTCATGGGCGGAACCCGCAAGTTGATCACCAAAACATACATCAAGTGAATCACGTGGTATCCCATTGTCACCACAGATACGCACGGCAAGACATACATCAAGTGTTCTCAAATCTTTAAAGACTCAATCCAATAAGATAACTCCAAAGGGGAAACTCAATTCATTACAAGAGAGTAGAGGGGGGAAGAAACATCATAGGATCCAAATATTATAGCAAAGCTCGCGATACATCAAGATCATATCACCTCAAGAACACGAGAGAGAGAGATCAAACACATAGCTACTGGTACATACCCTCAGCCCTGAGGGAGAACTGCTCCCTCCTCGTCATGGAGAGCACCGGGATGATGAAGATGGCCGCCGGAGAAGGATTCCCCCCTCCGGCAGGGTGCCAGAACAGGTCTAGATTGGCTTTCGGTGGCTACGGAGGCTTCTGGCGGCGGATCTCCCGATCTATTGTGCTCACGGATGTTTTTAGGGTATATGGAGATATATAGGCGGAAGAAGTACGTCAGGGGGGCCACGAGGGGCCCATGAGGGTGGAGGGCGCGCCTAGGGGGGTGGGCGCGCCCCCCTGCCTCGTGGCCTCCTCGCAGGTCCCCCGACGTGCACTCCAAGTCTTCTGGGCTTCTTTCCTTCCAAAAATGATTTCCGTGAAGTTTCAGGTCAATTGGACTCCGTTTGATTTTCCTTTTCTTCGAAACCCTAAAACAGGGTAAAAACAGAAAATAGCACTGGGCTCTGGGTTAATAGGTTAGTCCCAAAAATGATATAAAAGTGGAAAATAAAGCCCAATATTGCCTAAAACAGTAGATAATATAGCATGGAGCAATCAAAAATTATAGATACGTTGGAGACGTATCACAAAGTAGGTCATGTTTTCTGTCATGCATATATATCCATGATGATTTTATGACAGAATCAAGATAGTCATACCTGTGCTGTCGTAGAAGTGTTCCATGACATTACCAAAATTATCATCACGGAAGTGTCCACTTCCATGACCATAAATCACATGTCACAGAAGTGCTTTCGTCAAGGGTGACCGACACGTGGCATCCACCGTAACGGAACGCCGTTAAGCTATCGGGTCCGGTTTTGGATCCGATAACCCGTTAACAGCCCCGACAAATGGGGATTTTCCACATGTAAAATCATCATTGGCTGGAGGAAACATGTGTCAGCTCACCATTGGGACAGATGTCATCCAATCATTGGACCTAAAGCGCCTATGATACGTCGAAACGTGGCACGGCCCAACAGAGGCCCATTCCTGTGAAAAGGCCGGCCTGTTTGACTTGGTCAAAAGGTGGCGGGCCGGCCCACGGCAAGCTTGTTAACAGCCTGTTCGCATATAACATATTTACAGCCCCCTAACCCAGGGACCGTTTACGGCCTATCCAAATTAGGCACAGTAGCGTCATTTGGGCCGTCCAATATAATTCTAGCCCGTTTTAACTTCCGGCCCATGTATGGCCCATGACATCTTTCAGCCCATATGAGGCCCTTATTACTCCCGGCCCATTAACGGACTGTGGTAAAACTGGTCCATAATGAACAATGTATCACTTTATACCCATTAACGACACATGGTGAAACCGGCCCGTAATGAATAGCATATCACTTTATACCCATTAACGGCCCATTATTCCGTTGGGCGTTTCCATCCCATATTATCGTTCGGCCTTCTCAGGGCCCATTTATTCTTGGGCTCATTTTCAGCATTCGTTTACTTACGGCCCGTTACTGTCATTTTCTGCTTGTGGGCCAAATTCAACCCATGGTTACAGTTGACCCGTTTGCGGCCCGTTAATACGTTGGGCCGTTTTCATAGCGTCATCAAATACGGCCGATTAATGACAACCCGTTATGGTCGGCCCATGAACGTACGATTTCAACTCTAGCCCATTTACGACCATAATGTGGTCTGTTATTGGCCCATGTTTTGCCAACCGATCATACGGCCTGTAGAAGGCCCATTGTGTCTACGGCCCGTAGAAGGCCCATTGTGCCTACGGCCCGTATAAGGCCCATTGTTTCTACGGCCCTTAGAAGGCCCATTGTTTCTATGGCTCGTAGGAGGCCCATGTGAACTACAGCCGGTGGGC
This sequence comes from Triticum urartu, assembly GCF_056163025.1. Classification (NCBI taxonomy): domain Eukaryota; kingdom Viridiplantae; phylum Streptophyta; class Magnoliopsida; order Poales; family Poaceae; genus Triticum; species Triticum urartu. The sequence continues at coordinate 449,060,129 of NC_141876.1, forward strand.
ATCAAAGTTCGCCACCAGTGCAAATATAGGGAACACCCTACACTATACAAAAAATGGCTTGCTGTTTTCTTCAGCCGGTGGCTGCACGTTAAGAACAAATTTTGTATCGCACGAAAACAAATTACAACTATAAAACAAAAGGAAGGTTGGCATAAAAGTTAACAGTCTAGCAGATAAATGCACCACTAGAAGTGTCAGGACCCCGATTCCAAGTCTGCAGGTGTCGCCTTACCATGGCCCGGGACCGTTTGCGCCCTTTTGGCTCACGTATATGATAGTGTCGCTAGCATCCATATGACAGAGAACCTGGGCCGACATGGCTAGTCGTGAACCCAAAGCGGCACTAACCCATGGGGACAGGCATACATGAATCAACTTCAAACATGTCGGTCAGCAGCGTGTGAATCCGGGCTGCAGCACTGGGCTAACAGGACTCCGGTAACCCGGGCTGTAGCAGGCTAGGCAGGACTCCGGAGGTCACCGCGTGACATTTCCCCGAAGGGACAGACACAGGAACGAAGTGAAACACATGCCGGCCAGTCAAGTGTCCTAAGCAGTAGTGCTGGGCTAGCAGGACTCCGGTGAACCGGGCTGTAGCGGACTACTATGGCTCATGGAAGCACTAGACTACATTTCCCCATAAGAGAGGCTGCCAAGGATAAACAACTAGATTGTCGGATCCCACACATACCAAGCATTTCAATCATACACACAATATGCTCGATATGTGTAAATACAACATGGCATCACAACATAACTCTACAACTCAAGTATTTATTCATTAGGCTCCGGGGAGCGAGATATTACAAACATGGGTCTCATGACCCAACAATCATAGCATACAAATCAAGCACATGCGGAAGCTTAACATGTCTGAGTACAGACATCTACAAATGAAAAAGGCTAAGAAGCCTGACTATCTACCAGATCCTGCCGAGGGCACAAGATCGTAGCTGAGGTATCATGCTAAACGTCGAAGTCCATGCGGAACTACTAGCGAGACTAAAGTCTTTCTACAAAACATAAATTAAGCAAACGTGAGTACAAAGGTACTCAGCAAGACTTACATCAGAACTAGCTACATATGCATCGGTATCAACAAGGGGGGGGTGGTGGAGTTTGACTGCAGCAAGCCAGCTTTGACTCAGTGGCTTACCTGAACTACGATTGCAGGCAACTCTTTTGAGGTGGCGCACACGAGTCCACATATTCACCATTCAATACACCACTATGGATCCGCTCCCGTCTCCCTACGAGAAGGCCATCCATAGCACTTATCTTGTCTATGAACTGTCTATGAACTCTTGTGAGTTTTAGAGTATCCACTTTCACTTGTCTATGAACTGTTATAGGCAACCCAGAAGTCCATTATCGCGGACACGGCTATTTGAATAGATGATGTTAACCCTGCAGGGGTGTACTTCTTCACACACGCTCTCACCACGTACCGCCGTTTACACGACATGTACTTGGCAACCTTCAAGCAGAAGCCCAACGAGGGTGTCGGCCACGGCCTACCTAAACACTCAAGTCTCTAGTCCAGGTTTATCGCCTATCCAGGTTCCATCCGCAGGGAGTCCGGCCGAGGTTTCCACATACGGCCCCGAACGATGTGAACAGGGTTCCCAAGACACCAAACGGGCGCCCGGTACACCGTGCCACGGTGTATCTACCGCATCATAGCCCACCCCTAGGGTCAGCGCTATGCACGGCCACCAACACATATCCTATAAACACCAGAAACTAGTTTCAACTCCTGGATAGAGGACAAGGGTGATCAAGAAGCCAAGAGGGTCCATTGGTTTCGGGCCCAATGCGTGGTAGTAACTGTTTCATGGATCACAAACACAGAACTCAGTTCCTGAGGACGGCTTCAATGAGACAACCCACCATGTACTCCTACATGGCCTCTCACCGCTACCTTTACCAAATCATATTCACACACTTAGTTCTCAACAGTAGGACATGTGTACACACCTCCGATTCATCCCCGATGAATCAGACCTGACTCAACTCTAAGCAGTAGCAGGCATGAAAAACAAACATGAATGAGTAGGCACATCAGGGCTCAAACAACTCCTACTCATGCTAGTGGGTTTCATCTATTAACTGTGGCAATGCCAGGTCATGCAGAGTAAAGGGGTTCAACTACCACAGCATGTAACAGTTGAATCGTTATTGTCCTAATGCAGTAAAAGAGATCAGGAGTGAGAGAGTGGGATTGTATCAGAATGAACAAGGGGGTTTTGCTTGCCTGGCACTCCTGAAGATAATATTGAGTCTTCATCAGTGTCAATGATCACAACGTCGGAGCAGCGTCTACCGAGAGGGGTCAATCACCGGCAATAGGGAAGGAACACAATCAATGCAATGCACAACATGATGCATGATAATGACATGGCAATATGTTGTTGATTGAGCTAATGCAACTAGCAACACAATTAAATGAAGTTGGTTTGAATACAAGATTCAAATTCAAACTCCATATATGATTAGTTAAATGCCATTTATTTGTTTTGTCCAAAACAGAGGACAAACATTGTTCAAACATGCATGAAAAGGCCATAAACAGATTCCTTGAATTTTTTTGATAATTTTTCATATATAATTTATTTCATTTGGAGTTACGGTTGATTTTCTATGATTTTTAGAAGTTTTGGGCATTTTCTGGAATTTTTTGAATTATTATAATTTAAACTAAATCCAGAAAATGTATTACTGCGTCAGCATGACATCAAGGTGATGTCAGCATGTCAAAGGCGTCGACCAGGTCAAACCTGACCAGTGGGACCCACTGGTCAGTGACCCAGTCAACTAACTAAGTTAGTTAGCCCTAACTAACTAGCCTGGGCCCACTGGTCAGCGACTGTAGTAACTAACCTAACTAGCTAATTAGTGCTAACTAGAGTAATTAGTCGGGCGGGGCCCGTAAGTCAGTGAGAGAGAGGGGGAGGTCAAACGGGGCAGTGGGGTCAACCCATGCCGGTCAATGGGTCAGGGGTCGCCGGCGTTTAGCCGCTGGCGACGATAGAGATGGCGGGGCGGCTCGGAAATGCTCTACAGGGCACCATTCAATCCGTGGGTTGCACCTACGGGTTCCTGGGAGTGAGGCGCATCCATTGGGGGTGGTGGTAGGAGCTGGGGTGGCCGGAAAGGTGGCCGGCGATGAGGTTCAGCGGCGACAGCAGCTCGGGCATCCTCGGGATAGCGCTACAGAGCACGGGAGGGGGCGCTGCGGCTGTCTGCGGGCTCATGGGATCGTGCTAAGCATGATGGTGTGCTCAGACACGAGCTGCGGTGGCTGTGGCCACGGCAGCGACATCGCCGGCGGTGTGGAGTTCTCGGCCAAGGGGGCTATGGCCTAGAGGTTAAAATCGACCAGGGGAAAAGGGGGAAACGGCTCGGGGCTCACTGTGGTGACGTCGGGATGGCCAGCGTGCTCGGGGAAGCGTCGGAGGCGGCGAATCGACCGGCGAAGTCCGGCGAGCAGAAGCGGTGGTGACGAGCTCGAAGACGACGGCATGGTGATCCTCGGCTTGCGTGTCTTGGCGAGGAGGAAGAGGGGCACCAGGCGGAGCTCGGGGGCGCATCGGAGAGGCTCAAAGATGGCTGTGGCCATGGGGGAGCTCGTCGGCGGCGACGGCTGCATTCGGTTGTGCGCGTGAGAGAGAGATGGAGAAGGGGACGAGGGCGAGGGAGAGTGCAAGAGTGTCAAGGGGGTCCAGGGGGGTAGCGTGGCGTCACAGAGGGAGTCCAGGGCGACGAGGGGGCAGCCAGGAAGGCAGCTGCCGGCATGGCACGCCGCGGCGCCGTGGCTGTCTTCTCCTCTGCCTTCTGGCAGGAGGAAGAAGACGCCCCTGCCCTCTGTGGGCCGGCCAGGTGGCTCGGCTGCCAGGTGGCTGGGCCTAGCACAGTAGTGGGCCGACAGGTAGGCTGTCAGGTAAGTGGCCCAAAGGACTTTTCTCTCTCTCTCTTCTAATTAAATTTTGTTTTCTATTTTCTGTCTGTTTGTTTTGACTTTATTAAAAATGCCAGAGCATTTTCAAAAATCATGATACTTCTTATGGCCACTATTTGGATTATTTCCAACAGCAAACATTTCAGTTCATGAATATTTGGACATTTAGAATAATATATAATATTTAAATGCCCAAATGCAAATAAGGTATGATTTAATTTAGAGCCCAAATATGTCATGGAAAAATGTGCATCACCTCTGGTACTGTTTATAGCATTTTCCATAAATGATGAACATTTTTGAAAGCCATTTGGATTTGCTGAAAATATTTTAGGTGAACCTAGTGAATTCCTTTGATGCTAGGGGTTTAGGCAATCCCCATTTCAAATTTCTTTGGAATTTAAACATGATGTCATGATGAACAAGCAAAGCCAAGCAAGGGCTGGACTGGGGCTGTGACAGCTCACCCCCACTAAACAAGAATCTCGCCCCGAGATTCAGGTGTAGGGTAAGATGAAAGGGGAACACAAACTAACATAATCTTCACGGTCCAGGTTGCACTTCATAAAGGCGTTGATTCAATCACCATCTTTGTCTCGTCGTCTTGCTCCGAGAACTCCATCCAACATGATGACGACAGAAAGGAAGGAAAACCCTACAGGAATCGATCTCTTCGAAGATCGAGTACTCAAGATCAGCTCACGGAATGAGACGTAAGAACATCTCTTGAGTTGAGACATAGCACACACATCAGGAGCAATGGAAAGAGGTAAATGATAAAGGTTCAATTGGTAGGCAACAATTCCACGCTGGAGTAAGATGGTGCATGGTTTCAAAGTAGCGAGGAGATAATTGCCATGATACCATAACGAGGCATCTTAAAGAAGGTGACTCGTAGAAATATTCCCTTAAGTGGCAAAAAGAATTACTTTTGATTTAGAGAACATTGAAACTCTTCTCACCAGCCTGAGGCAATCACAAATGATCACGTGAAGGAGCTTGAAGAAATGGCATACTCATACTAGAATGGATGATGTGGACTACCTTGTTGAAGAAAATGCGATCGATGATTTTTGCTAATCATCAGAAATGGATGGAACCCATGGTAGTACCACTATTGAAGATGATCCTGACCAGGAATTACCGGGAAGGTAGTCCAAGATAGAATGGCACAATGGCGGTGCAAGCTGGGAACAAAATGCAATTGTGGGAATGATTCTAGTAACTGGGGATAAAATCAACAGTAGAGAGTGATTCCACTGTTTGAATGGTTCTAGCATAATCGAGGGAACCAAGAGCACAACGACCCCTGAGGAACAACTTCTAGAATAAGTTGCACTAAATCCTCATGGAGAAGATGGGCAAATAGCTCAATCAAGATTCTACAACGATAGATCTTCTGGCTAGGTGTTTCGGCCAGAACAACATCCTTGTCGGGCCTACATCATAAATCTTGGAATAGCTCCAACCATCATATCTGCCTGAGATTCAGATCTGGTTGGTAACAGGATATTTCAGACAACATGTCCGGAAAGGAAGTTTGCAACACAAACCGACGAGACGATGTTGCAAGATTCTCGGGAATTGAACTATGATAGTAAACTCCAAAACATGAGCCGGTTCTACTACAAGCATGTGAACACGTTGTCCTAGACAAGCATGGTCACCTGGTAGTCTTACAACGAAACACTACCGAGTTCGGGGGGGCATTAAGGAGGATATCGAAGTCCTTGCGTAAGTCTAGCTCTTAAGAAGAAACTTCTTCTCCTTGAACAAACCAATCAGTGGCTTGGTGTGCTAGGAACACATATGGAGTGGAGGTAATTTATCTACCAAACCATAGAATACTTTGCACATATGCATGACTAATTTGGGATGATTCCAAGGGAAACAAAACAAACCTTCCTCAAATTCATGGTGGCAACTTACACCTAATGCACGTGAATTCGAGGAAGTCACTTCTTCCATCCGGGCATAAGCTTCATGAGTGGAACACAAAAGCATTGCTTACAAAGTTTCCAATACTAACTTAGATGTTCAACATGAATCATGGGGGAGACAACATGCTGCTGATGGGCTCAACAACAACTCATCGGAATTTCCATATCATTGGACTTCCACCATCATGTTAACAATGTGATAGTATTGGTCAGACCAAAAGGTGTAATGGTGTATGCTCGAGGGATCAACCACAAGTAAGGCAACATTACGAACATCGTTGGTTCTGATTTGACTTGACGATAGCCCATACTCAAGTCAAAGTTTTGACAAGACAATAGATCCAACAACTGATCACGAGGACCAATTGGTGAAGATATCATCTTTCTTCAGTACACACACAAACACAAAGATATCCCTTCAAAAAGAACCAAATTTGGCAAAGCCTTTTATCTTTCAACTCTCCAAGTTGTTGTTTAGCTTAACCAACTAGCTCAGGGTATCCAACACAGATTCTTGGAGAAGGGGTGGTTTACAAGAAACCAACTTGATCACGAACTCAACATAGCGGTCAGGTGACAACCTGGTAACACTTTCAAGAAGATATCCGGAAAATCACGAACCACCGATATGTTGCTAAGCTCGAGAACAATCTTGCTTTTCAGAGCAAGACAATATGATCAGATAAGCAAGGAATGGAATAATCCTCACTCATTGATTAAGGAGTGCACCAGAATAAGGACTAGGTAGCACGATCAGTCCTAGGATGGTGATTCAATAACCAACACGCTAAGAATGAGAATATTGTCCATTTACTACAAAGCAACGAGTTGCCCGGGGTATTGATTTCACACATCACAATTCACTTGTTGGCATTCCGGTTACAACAACACGGAACCGAGGAATGAATAATAATGGCGAGAAGTATCACTGTATCAAGAGTTCATAGGAGGTTGTGCAATTCCTATGATATTCCTGACATAAAGAGGGCAATACTTAAGGGTTGAACAGAATCAAAAGCTGGATTAGCACTTTGATCTGCGGAATACAACTGCTTTGACCCAATCCTGGATATGGATGAGGTACTGGAGTTTGTTTCTCCTAGTCATTCCGGAATGGAATGGCATGACGGATCACATGAATAATAGGCATCGATAACACCAATGCACAACTACTCTTGACCAACAATTGATGGACGAGGTTCAGAATACAATAAAGAGGGACAACTCAAAGGAACATATAATTTTCTGAGTTGTGGATGCATAGATTAGTATGTCGAACGAGTTCAACATATTTCTTCCGGATAACCCATGCAGAAAGGTAGGGTTGGCAGAGTCACAACATAGAATGGAGAACTCATCAGGAGCACTCTGTCGTGACCTTTTGGTTCAAAAGAACTCCTTCCAAGAATGGCTCATGATAATTGGAAGAAGGATGTACCACGAACCTTGAGGACTATCGCAAAGGTTACTAATATCCTAAAGGAACTAGCAACACTATCAACATGAGTTAAGTAGGGTGAATCTCGGGTTCAAGAACCCATGAATAGAGTACCTACTACTACATGGCATCATGGGATGCTTTCAAGAATAATGGCCAGAATCACACACTGGGGATAAAAACATGGCTAGATCACTAGGTGACTCCCTAAAACACCTAGGCCATAAAAATAGCTCCAACATATATGTTGAGGCAATAGAGTACCTCAACTCATCGATTAGTGTGGTTGAACTGGCCCAAAGGGACATCGGGAACGGAAAGAAGGGCTTTGCAACTGCATCAGACTGTTTAGAGACTTGGGATGACTCGGACAGCATAACGGCTGTAAATGCTCAAAATTACTTCAGACATCCTGCAAAAATGGTGGCATAACCACTCAACAACAAAATGTCAAGGTTCTGAGATCAAGTGTCAACATATGGAAGTAGTAGGAACGGAACTGAGGCTTGAAACTATCAATTCTATAAGTCTATGGATTAGTAGCACGTCATCCTGATAGATAGATGAGAAGGCCTAATTCTTAATCCCCGTAGAAAAGAAGAGGTTGACTCAGACCAGAAGGGCATAGGGTAAAGGAGTAAAAAGAGATTTACGTTCCCTCCCACAATCAATTCCCCTACATATAACTAAAGCATTTCTAGACTTAACTTCGACCAGTTGGCTTGGTAAACCTACAGGCAGTCAGGCTCTGATACCAACGCTGTTAGGACCCCGATTCCAAGTCACATCGATCTAGCTCGTAACACCTCTTATCACGTTGTGGCCTCACGCACGGTATTTCCACAGGTGCCGCCTTACCATGGCCCGGGACCGTTTGCGCCCTTTTGGCTCACGTATATGATAGTGTCGCTAGCATCCATATGACAGAGAACCTGGGCCGACATGGCTAGTCGTGAACCCAAAGCGGCACTAACCCATGGGGACAGGCATACATGAATCAACTTCAAACATGTTGGTCAGCAGCGTGTGAATCCGGGCTGCAGCACTGGGCTAACAGGACTCTGGTAACCCGGGCTGTAGCAGGCTAGGCAGGACTCCAGAGGTCACCGCGTGACATTTCCCCGAAGGGACAGACACAGGAACAAAGTGAAACACATGCCGGCTAGTCAAGTGTCCTAAGCAGTAGTGCTGGGCTAGCAGGACTCCTGTGAACCGGGCTATAGCGGACTACAATGGCTCATGGAAGCACTAGACTACATTTCCCCATAAGAGAGGCTGCCAAGGATAAACAACTAGATTGTCGGATCCCACACATACCAAGCATTTCAATCATACACACAATATGCTCGATATGTGTAAATACAACATGGCATCACAACATAACTCTACAACTCAAGTATTTATTCATTAGGCCTCGGGGAGCGAGATATTACAAACATGGGTCTCATGACCCAACAATCATAGCATACAAATCAAGCACATACGGAAGCTTAACATGTCTGAGTACAGACATCTACAAATGAAAAAGGCTAAGAAGCCTGACTATCTACCAGATCCTGCCGAGGGCACAAGATCGTAGCTGAGGTATCAAGCTAAACGTCATGGTCCTCGCGGAACTACTAGCGAGACTGAAGTCTCTCTGCAAAACATAAATTAAGCAAACGTGAGTACAAAGGTACTCAGCAAGACTTACATCAGAACTAGCTACATATGCATCGGTATCAACAAGGGGGGGTGGAGTTTGACTGTAGCAAGCCAGCTTTGACTCAGTGGCTAACCTGAACTACGATTGCAGGCAACTCTTTTGAGGTGGCGCACACGAGTCCACATATTCACCATTCAATACACCACTATGGATCCGCTCCCGTCTCCCTACGAGAAGGCCATCCATAGCACTCACACTTATCTTGCGAGTTTTAGAGTATCCACTTTCACTTGTCTATGAACTGTTATAGGCAACCCAGAAGTCCATTACCGTGGACACGGCTATTCGAATAGATGATGTTAACCCTGCAGGGGTGTACTTCTTCACACACGCTCTCACCACTTACCGCCGTTTACACGACATGTACTCGGCAACCTTCAAGCGGAAGCCCAACGAGTGTGTCGGCCACGGCCTACCTAAACACTCAAGTCTCTAGTCCAGGTTTATTGCCTATCCAGGTTCCATCCGCAGGGAGTCCGGCCGAGGTTTCCACATACGGCCCCGAACGATGTGAACAGGGTTCCCGAGATACCAAACGGGCGCCCGGTACACCGTGCCACGGTGTATCTACCGCATCATAGCCCACCCCTAGGGTCAGCGCTACGCACGGCCGCCAACACATATCCTATAAACACCAGAAACTAGTTGCAACTCCTGGACAGAGGACAAGGGTGATCAAGAAGCCGAGAGGGTCCATTGGTTTCGGGTCGAATGCGTGGTAGTAACTGTTTCATGGATCACAAACACAGAACTCAGTTCCTGAGGACGGCTTCAATGAGACAACCCACCATGTACTCCTACATGGCCTCTCACCTCTACCTTTACCAAATCATATTCACACACTTAGTTCTCAACAGTAGGACATGTTTACACACCTCCGATTCATCCCTGATGAATCAGACCTGACTCAAATCTAAGCAGTAGCAGGCATGAAAAACAAACATGAATGAGTAGGCACATCAGGGCTCAAACAACTCCTACTCATGCTAGGTCATGCAGATGTCTGTACTCAGGGTTTCATCTATTTACTGTGGCAATGACAGGTCATGCAGAGTAAAGGGGTTCAACTACCGCAGCATGTAACAGTTGAATCGTTGTTGTCCTAATGCAGTAAAAGAGAGTAGGAGCGAGAGAGTGGGATTGTATCGGAATGAACAAGGGGGTTTTGCTTGCCCGGCACTCCTGAAAATAATATTGAGTCTTCATCAGTGTCAACGATCACAGCGTCGGAGCAGCGTCTACCGAGAGGGGTCAATCACCGGCAATAGAGAAGGAACACAATCAATGCAATGCACAACATGATGCATGATAATGACATGGCAATATGTTGTTGATTGAGCTAATGCAACTAGCAACACAATTAAATGAAGTTGGTTTGAATACAAGATTCAAATTCGAACTCCATATATGATTAGTTAAATGCCATTTATTTGATTTGTCCAAAACAGAGGACAAACATTGTTCAAACATGCATGAAAATGCCATAAACATATTCCTTGAATTTTTCTAATAATTTTTCATATATAATTTATTTCATTTGGAGTCACGGTTGATTTTCTATGATTTTTAGAAGTTTTGGGCATTTTCTGGAATTTTCTGAATTATTATAATTTAAACTAAATCAATAAAATGTATTACTGTGTCAGCATGACGTCAAGGTGATGTCTGCAGGTCAAAGGCGTCGACCAGGTCAAACCTGACCAGTGGGACCCACTGGTCTGTGACCCAGTCAACTAACTAAGTTAGTTAGCCCTAACTAACTAGCCTGGGCCCACTGGTCAACGACTGTAGTAACAAACCTAACTAGCTAATTAGCGCTAACTAGAGTAATTAGTCAGGCAGGGCCTGTAAGTCAGTGAGAGAGAGGGGAAGGTCAAACCGGGCAGTGGGGTCAACCCATGCCGGTCAACGGGTCAGGGGTCGCCGGCGTTTAGCCTCCGGCGACGACAGAGACGGCGGGGCGGCTCGAAAATGCTCTACAGGGCACCATTCAATCCGTGGGTTGCACCTATGGGTTCCTGGGAGTGAGGCGCATCCATTGGGGGTTGTGGTAGGAGCTGGGGTAGCCGGAAAGGTGGCCGGCGACGAGGTTCAGTGGCGGCAGCAGCTCGGGCGTCCTCGGGATAGCGCTACAGAGCACGGGAGGGGGCGCTGCGGCTGTCTGCGGACTCATGGGATCATGCTGAGCACGATGGTGTGCTCGGACACGAGCTGCGGTGGCTGTGGCCATCACGGCGACATCGCCGGCGGCGTGGAGTTCTCGGCCAAGATGGGGCTATGGCCTAGAGGTCAAAATCGACCAGGGGAAAAGGGGGAAATGACTCGGGGCTCACTGTGGTGACGTAGGGATGGCCAGCGTGCTTGGGGAAGCATTGGAGGCGGTGAATCGACCGGCGAAGTCCGGCGAGCAGAAGCGGTGGTGACGAGCTCGAAGACGACGGCATGGTGATCCTCGGCTTGCGTGGCTTGGCAAGGAGGAAGAGGGGCACCAGGCGGAGCTCGGGGGCGCATTGGAGGGGCTCAAAGATGGCTGTGGCCATGGGGGAGCTCGTCGGCGGCGACGGCTGCGTTCGGTCGCGCGCGTGAGAGAGAGACGGAGAAGGCGACGAGGGCGAGGTGGAGTGCGAGAGTGTCAAGGGGGTCCAGGGGGGTAGCGTGGCGTCGCAGAGGGAGTCCAGGGCGACGAGGGGGCAGCCAGGCAGGCAGCTGCCGGCGTGCCGGCGCCGTGGCTATCTTCTTCTCTGCCTTCTGGCAGGAGGAAGAAGACGCCCCTGCCCTCGGTGGGCCGGCCAGGTGGCTGGGCTGCCAGGTGGCTGGGCCTAGCACAGTAGTGGGCTGACAGGTAGGCTGTCAGGTATGTGGCCCAAAGGACTTCTCTCTCTCTCTTCTAATTAAATTTTGTTTTCTATTTTCTATCTGTTTGTTTTGACTTTATTAAAAATGCCAGAGCATTTTCAAAAATCATGATACTTCTTATGGCCACTGTTTGGATTATTTCCAACAGCAAACATTTCAGTTCATGAATATTTGGACATTTAGAATAATATATAATATTTAAATGCCCAAATGCAAATAAGGTATGATTTAATTTAGAGCCCAAATATGTCATGGAAAAATGTGCATCACCTCTGGTACTGTTTACAGCATTTTCCATAAATGATGAACATTTTTGAAAGCCATTTGGATTTACTGAAAATATTTTAGGTGAACCTAGTGAATTCCTTTGATGCTAGGGGTTTAGGCAATCCCCATTTCAAATTTCTTTGGAATTTAAACATCATGGCATGATGAACAAGCAAAGTCAAGCAAGGGCTGGACTGGGGCTGTGACAAGAAGCTCAGTTCATTTGACCTGACTGTTACGTTTTCATGCTGTATTGTCCGATGGAGCACCATAACCTTCGCCGTCAGTTCTCCTAGGATCCTGAACAACATAGCAAATGTCTAATAGCCTTGTTTCAAAACCATGCATATCTTGACAACATCGAACAATGTCTCTCCTTGTTTCACAAAGGGTCTCTGTTAGGGAATGGACTTGTGTCTGGAGTGCAGATACAACATTGTTTTGAGCTTGCATATCTAGATCATTAGGCAGTTTGGACGAGATTGCCTTAAGAACCAACCCAGTATTACGCAGGAACATGCTTTTGGCACTGTTAGTGGACAGGTACTGACCCACTATAGCAAGCACTGACATTGTGGTTATAGTTGCCTCGCCACCTTTAGAAGGTGGCGGTTCCACCATTTTTTCCATAGCTCACCGAAAAGTTGAGGTTTTACATTAGTAGTACCAGAACAGAAGATATTAAGGAGGCAGCAAAACCAAACAAAATAGCTTTGGTCTATATACAGAACTTATTCTGGTGAACCCATGTAAAATATTAGTTGTATTTTATTGCAAAGTACATAATGAAACCAGGTTCCAAACATATGACCATTTACCATCGCTAATGTATTGTTTATTTCTTCACATTGTATTGAGGACTAAGGATAAAGAGACTAAGTTTATAACACAGTAAGCATAGTACGACATCATTCATATCACAAAACAACTGAGAACAGACAAACATGCCATTGTAACGTTGTGTGGGCAAGTCCAGCACAGAACTAGATTATAGGTCAAGATCAAAGGAACATCACTCCTCTCTTTTAGACCTTGTAAGGTGCCATGATACGCTAAGACAATTGTGTATAAAATTTAAAAGAGTAATAGACATTGGCTGCAAACCAGGCAGTTCAAGGCACAAGTCAGAGTAAGTAGTAGTTGTCAGATCACGGGTTCTGGAAAAACCTTTATGGTTCGAACTCTGCGGTGCGCGCGAAGACCTCCCACCCCCTATTGATCTGCGTCCCAACTTAGCCTAGATCTCACGAACTAACTTGACGAACTCGCAACACAAAGGACACAAGATTTATACTAGCTCGGGCCACCGTTATGGTGTAATACCCTACTCCAGTGTGGTGGTGGTGGATTGCCTCTCGGGCTGAGGGTGAACGTTACAAGGGGAAGAACAACCTCCTCAGGTTGAGGTGTTCTTGTGCTTGGTGCACTTATGTGGCTGAGGATGATCTTCGATCCCCTCTCTATGGTGCTGGCTAGTCCTATTTATAGAGGCCCTGGTCCTCTCCCCAAATATTCAGTGGGAAGGGAGCCAACAATGGCCAATTTGAAAGGGGACATCTATTACAAGCTATCCTGACATAAGGTGGTCTTCGCCTGCCAAAGGTTATGGCGGGGACGCCGTCTTGGGCTCCATGGTGACCTCCGTCTTGCTGTCCTTCTGGTTTTGGTCTCGTTCCACCAATATGGAAACCTTTGCTTGATGCCTCGGTACTCCGCGCCTGCGCTTGCCCCCTTAGCACCAAAGGGGAAACAAGGACGCCGTGCGTGCTGGCGCCCGCCTGGTCTCGATCGTCATGGCTTACGTCACGAGAACCTCACGAGGTTTGCCCGACCTTGAACTCTCCGCCCCTCACGAGCCGGCCTGATGAGGCTACTCCTGAGGAGGTCTTGTGTCATCCGCCTCGCGAGGCTTGACCCCTCGTGAGGGTCTTGATTCCTTTTTGATGAAGATGGGCCGTACAGGCCTGCCAGCAAAGCCACGCCGTGTGCCGCGGGCAGGCAAGTCTGGGGACCCTGTTCCCAGAAAGCCGACAGTAGCCCCCGGGCCCAAGGCGTGCTCGGGCTTGCTTTCAAGGCGAAGCCGAGGGTCAAGTGCGGAGCACCACGGGCCCCAATAGCCTACAGCCTTGGTCAACGTGTGGCGGTTGATTGGACGTGGGCGTCTCCGCTTCCCCATGCTGCCTTGATCCCCGCCTGGCTAAACGGCCACCACGGTCTATACGGTTATTCTTACATCGCTTGCGCCATTCTCCTCCAATTCCTTTGCTTCCCCAGACTCTGCTCCTCTTTCCTATCTGACCTTAGCTCTGCTCGCCCCATCGCCATGGAGCCTACACAAGCGGATAAAGGGAAGAAGCCTCTGTCTTCGGCTAGTGCGCCCCCGGCCACCGAGCCCGCAGTAGGCCGACCGCGGGTGCTCAACGATGAGGCCATGGGAAAGGTGCGTCCCATGCTCGCATCCAGCTTCAACGAGTGGGGGGAGATGGTGGCTTGGCCTGCTTCCCGTGCTCGCATTGACCGGACGGCCACTGAGGTCCCCTTCTTTATCGACGCCCTCTGTGCCGGCTTGGTCCCTCCTTTCTCTGCCTTCCTCAACGCAGTGCTTTCCCATTACCAGATCTACATGCTGCACCTTGATCCCCAATCCGTGACCCCGCTTGCCATCTTTGCCTTCGTTTGCGAGGCCATGATCGGCATTGCTCCTTCCGTGGCTCTTTTTCGCCACTTCTTCTCGCTGCACCTGATTGATCCTAGGTAGAGCTCTGGGTGCCTGAGCTTTCAGGTCATGGCGGCGACGGTCGGCGATGGGATTGACTTCGAGCTTCCACTATCCGCTAACGGGTTCTAGACACGGTGGGTGTTTGTTGACGCCGGAGTGCTCAGCCCCTTCTCTCTTCTCCGTCTGAGCCCGCCATTCCTAACTCCGGCTGGTGCCATCGGAGGCTCGCCGATCCACACCTTGTCCCTTCTGGCTGAGGTTGAGATGGCTCAAAGACCTTGGCGTGACTGTGCCTATGGTGGTGAGGGAGTTCGTCGGCGCCGAATTGCTCCGCTTCAGTGCCACTCCCGGTCGATGTGGGCCTTGCTCAGCAGCCAGGACCACATGAGACTTCAGGAGTCTAAGCTCCCCCATGAGGCGCGGTGAACGGTGTTTGAGGTCCTGATGGGTGTCCCGTTGCTGGATGACTTGCCGAGGCAGAGTTGTGTCTTGTTGTGCTGCTGGAACTAGATGTCCTTCGCGGGGTAGATGCCCTCCTTCGACGAGTGGGGGTTGCGCCCAGCTGGGCTCATGGGGCCCCGCGAGAACCCCATCGTCGTGGTTCCTTTCCTCGACGCTGGCGCAGAGCTCGCCCCAAGTGTTGGTGCACGGGGGCGCGCACTGCTAGGGGCCGATAATGAAGGTGCCGAGATGCTGATGCCGCCCAGGGCTCCCGAAGCGTCGACTTCGGGGTCCCGTGACTCTTGCCCTGAGGTGGTGGTTGAAAGGGCGGTGCAGCCCGCGTCTCCCGTGGCCAGGGCTCTTGAGGCCTTGGCAAGTCACTGTGAGGTAGAGCCGGCCAGCTCTTCCCAACTTGGCGCTTCTGAGGCTGCCCCTTCAAGCACTTCTCTAGCCGCGCATCGCGTCAGCCTCCATGTTCAGCGCTTCGGCCGACTGTGCGTGGACTTCGAAGAACTCCGCAAGAGAAATGGGGCCCCAAGCTGCGGCAGCGGCACCTTCGGGCCATTGAAACGAAGGAAGTATATCGCCATTAATGAGTAAGTACCTTATCTTGGTGATCTTTTGTGTGCCGCTTTCCTACCTGACGATCGTCCCCTCAGGACCCCTTCTGCCAAGGCCATAAAATCTCCTGAGAAGCAGCTCCCTCTCGTCCCGTTGCACACGCCCAGCTCGTGCGCCGCCCACGGCGCAGGGTCCACTACGGGAGTTGGCCCGTCATCAGGGCATCTTGAGCTTGCGCCTTCAATGTCCTTCCTTCGCGGCCTGGCTCGGAGCGCGGAAAGTGTGCCAAGGGCTCCTCCCCTGATCACTGCCGGTGGCTGGCTGGCTTCGATCCTGGGGTCCTCATCAAGCAGTGGGCCTCATTTAGTTCGGACCCCTCACGAGACCCAGCCGTCGCCCGGGGCAGTGCCAGCCCCTGCCCCCTGCTGAGAGGGGACGTACCGTGTCGGGCGTCACCCACAACCCCTGTAGCAGAGGGCGAGATGAGCTGTGCGCTCGAGTTCAAGCATGGGCAGAGCGTTGTTCGTCGTGAGCTCTTCCAGGAGGTGATGGGCTCGATGAATCGACTCGATTAAGAACTTGAGGGTGTCGACGCGTGTCTCGAGGTAGAGGGTCTTCGGTTGGCGGAGGAATGGCACAAGATGGAGGTGGCCATCAACCTCAGGTGCCACCAGCGCGAGCTGGACAATAGGAAGGCCGAGGCTTCTCTTGCGGCCTCCCGTGAGGCCTGCTCCCGAGCTCTGGAGGAGGCTCGGGAAGTTGACCGCCATCGCGAGGCCACGGAGAAACGCGCCTGGGAGCTCCTACCCTGGAGCGCTATCTTGGATCAGTAGGTGGAGGCGCGCAGGGCTACTCTTGTATCATTGAGGGGGTCGCCCGTCGAGGAGGAAGAGATCTGGAAGCACGAGGAGGTGTTGGCGCTGGAAGCTGTGGAGCGCAGCCTTGAAATCAAACGGCTGGAGATGAGGGAGGTCAGGGCCCAGGAGGAGGTCGACCGCCATGTGGCCGAGGCTCGTGCGGATCTTGAGAGTAGGAACAACCTGAAGCTGAAGCTCGCGGAAGCTGGGGCCGCTGGTAGGATTGCTACCCTCAAGTCCCGGCTGGTCGAGGTGGAGCGGCGCGAGGAGGCCACCGCATCAGCCCTGGCCTCGGCGCAGGTTGAGATGTTTTCATCCCGCGCTGAGCTGCTGTCTTTTCGGCAGTAGGTGGCCGCCGCCGAGTCCGTCGCGCGGCAGAACAGGGACGAAGTGCTTGAGCGGCGGACGTTGGAGCGTGTGCACGCCCCCATGCTCGAGGACCTCAGGAACAGGGCCAACACCTCCCTGGGCCATATCTACGACGAGAATGCTCCTCATCCCCATGCAAACAACTATGCCAGCCACCTCCGCTTCTTTGGGGATGTGGTGACACGCCTGCAGAACCGTTCCGAGAGGGCTCGTCAACTTATTGAGGAGAGGAGTCGCAGTTTGCTTGGGCGCGCGTTCTCCCGCGTCTTCAGCCACCTCCGCAACATCGACCCCAACTTCGATTTTCGCACCGCCATTGCTCCCGTACGGGAAGCCGTCCGGGGTGATCTGGCGTGATGGGTTGAAGACAATGTGGATGCGCTGGTCAGGGCGTTCGCTTCTGACGACGATGGGGTAGTGGTCGTGGCAGACGAAGGCGTCGTGGTTGACGATGGCGACGCCGACGCCGGTGAAGGTGGAGGCGACACCAACGATGGCGACAGCGATGCCAATGGTGCATCAGAAGATGATATGGGAGACGCGGCGAGCGACATATCCGGCTGATTCCTCGTTCCCCTATCGTTTACCCTGTAAAAACTTGGGCGTGGCCCCGGAAGATTGGAAGAGCATTTTGAGAGGGGGAGCCCCTCATCTAAACAATCGTTGCTTTTATCCTTCCATTCCAAATTGAGTACGCGTCTTCACGAGCTTACGCATGTCGGGGCAAGGTTGTTGTTGCGGTTTACCTTAGCTTGGACGAGCCCAAAACTGGCCTGAGAGATAGCGCGTTTTTGAGGAGCTCCTGAGGAGTTCGTCGACGCGCCCGAGGGGGCTACGTGATAAGAAAGCGCCAGCCACGGCTTGGCACGTGCGTGGCTCGTGTGCTTCATGCCCAGCCTGGCTTGTGAGGGGCCCGCTAGGGGGGCGCGACTGGCGCGAACTCCGAAATAAGTCAAGAACGAGACTGCGAGAAATAGCTCGAACGAGAAAAGGCATCCCCCCCGCAGGAAATCAAATAAAATTCAACTTCAACTTAAATCCAAATCCAGAAGGCAGGGTTACAGAAAAGAGATCCAAAGCAAATGGCCGTGTCCGGTTCCTAGTCTAGTCTTCGACGTCTTCTCACCAGCGCGGAGCTAAGTGCGGCCACTGGGCGTGGGAGGGAGCCCCCGAGGCCCGAGGGCGGCTCTCCTGAGGCTCCGGGGCGTGTACAACCCCACTCATTATTACGTGAGAGTGTCACGGGCGGCAATCTTCACAGGCGTGAGCCTTACTTCGTATCGCCTGACGAGGGCCCCTCCTTGTGCCACCCCTACCACCGGTGGGACGACCGGAAACTAGGACGGCCCAACAAGGGCAGAGGGGACGCCAGCGGTGCCCTCGGCGACCACGGGTCCTCTGCCAGGGGAAAGGTCGCCGTCGCCAACCCGACAGAGGGCCTACCTCTGGGCGTTGCCTTGCTCCGTGTGACACGGGGAGGGGCCTTGCTCCTGGCTCGGTCGACGCAGCCCCCAGCGGGTCTCTCCTGTCGGGGCGGGCATTGCCTTGCCGGAACCATCGTTTAGCGCTATGACCTGGTTCATCTGTGACTCATCATTAGCGTAAGCTTACCCATTGCCTTGCTGGTACCCTGTATCTATCATCCCCGGCGCGGCCGGCGGGGCTCTCTGGCGGCTCCTGGAAGGCTTCAGCTCCTCATGCCTCCTCCTCCCATCCTGGCCCGAGGAACGAGCCGGGGTCGTCCTTCGGCGTGTACTCCTAATCCATCATGCGGGGCACGTAGGCCTCTGAGGCCGCTGCCCCGAAGACCTCCCCGAAGTGCCCCACACTCCATGTCGCTCAGCCCGTCACGCTGTCCTAAGGATGGCGGGGCGGGGCTCCGATGAGGCCGTGTGCGAGGACGATCATTCCAGCGCCCGTCCGAGGTGGCTCGGATGCGAGGGGGTGCCTTCCGTCATGGACCATGCTGTTGTCGATGAAGCCCTCGGGTGCACTTGGGGGTACGCGGGCGCGGCGAGGCCTGTCCTAGGATCCTGCCATTGCATGGGGCGTGAGCTGGTAGCAGAAGGGCGGTGCTCCCATGGCCGCCGTGTCCAGGAGCTCGACGACGCGTTCTAGCAGTGCATTCCGGCTGCTCTCCATCAGGCGGCACCGCAGCAGCTACCGAGCCACTATGAGCGCGGCTCGCATGTTCGCCTTCTCCCTCCTGGTGTGTGGTGCCGTTGCTGCGGCGTGGCTTGCGGCCCTTGCAGCAGCTCGCGTCCGTCGGGGGGTAAGAGCAGAGGGTGAGTGGCCACACCGCCCATGCCCCGTGGTGTTTGGGGCGCGCGCCGCTTGAGACGTGGGGTTGAGGTCATCCTAGGCAGGCGGTGCCACCTGGGCGGGCCAGGCTGCCCATCGATAGTCGTTAGCCCTCGGGTCACTGGACATCGGAACCGCGGAGCGTCCGTGGATCGCCTGGTCGGAAAGAAGCTCCGGCGCACCCCTACCTAGCGCTCCAAATGTCGGATCATAGGTTCCGGCAAAACCCTTAAGGTTCGAATTCTGGGGTGCGCGCGAAGACCTCCCCCCTATCGATCTGCGTCCCAACTTAGCCTAGATCTCATGAACTAACTCGACGAACTCGCAACACAAAGGACACAAGATTTATACTGGTTCGGGCCACCGTTGTGGTGTAATACCATACTCAAGTGTGGTGGTGGTGGATTGCCTCTTGGGCTGAGGATGAACAGTACAAGGGGAAGAACAACCTCCTCAGGTTGAGGTGTTCTTGGGCTTGGTGCACTTGTGTGGCTGACGATGATCTTCGATCCCCTCTCTATGCTGGTGGCTAGTCCTATTTATAGAGGACCTGGTCCTCTCCCCAAATATTGAGTGGGAAGGGAGCCAACAATGGCCAATTTGAAAGGGGACAACTAGTACAAGCTATCCTGACAAAAGGTGGTCTTCGCCTGCCAAAGGTTCTGGCGGTGACGCCGTCCTGGGCTCCATGGTGACCTCCTCTTGCCGTCTTTCTTGTCTTGGTCTCATTGCACCAATATAGAAACCTTTGCATGATGCTTCGATACTCCACACGTGTGCTTTCCCCCTTAGCACCAAAGGGGAAACAAGGACGCTACGCACGCTGGCGCCTGCCTGGTCTCGATCGTCATGGCTTATGTCACGAGAAACTCACGAGGTTTGCCCGACCTTGAACTCTCCGCCCCTCACGAGCCGGCCTGATGAGGCTGCTCCTAAGGAGGTCTTGAGTTATCCGCCTCGCGAGGCTTGGCCCCTCGCAAGGGTCTTGATTCCTTGTTGATGAAGATGGGCCATACAGGCCTGCGAGCAAAGCCTCGCCGTGGGCCGCAGGCAGGCAAGTCTAGGGACCCCCATTCCCAGAACGCCGACAGTAGTTAAAATTCATGAGGATTAAGGCACTACAAGAAATATGTCAACAGTTAACCTTCTGTCAGTGACCCTGGAAGAATTGGTCATAGATCTATGACCATTTCAGACCAATTGGTCAAAAGCTGTTCGGGGGGCTCCAAACCCTAAACTATAACAACCATTTTGGTCAGAAAGGTCGTAATTTTCTTACACGAAATGGTCATAAAGCAGATAGCACTGGTCCGCCGCCTTATTTCTAGCTGATCACGACAATATGGATGGTCATAACCTTGTAAATTGTGGTGGGTTGCTATGACTAGGCGCCACCTCATCAGTTTTGCCTATGTGTCATGTCCATGTGGCATTTTTTGCCCCGGGATGTGAAGCAACCTATGTTTCTATCATTCCCAAAATTCCCAACAAAATCTCAAAAATTCTTTGGCTCATATGTTCGTCAAATATGTAAAAAACCTTCCTTGCCTAGTTCAAAAATAATTCAACAATATTCATTTTCCTATTCTGTTCAGAACAACACTTTGTGAAGGAAGTACCACTTTGGCATGTCCAAATAGTATCCATTTTCTATAGTGCTTTCCTATGCCCAAATAACCATCCTCCACCAAATGCCAGCTCAATCAATTCATTATTTTGAGCCCAGCTTCAACATTCGTATTTATGTCCAGTGTGGTTCTTTGCAAAGCAAGTACCACCTAGGATCCTCCTTTTCAGCTGAAAATTTGTGAAGACGGTCTTCTTAGTAACTGATCATCCTCAGCCAAAACTCACGCCCATTAGCCATGTACATTTCCCGTATCGCTAATCAAACACTTGGCTGCTAATTCATGTTTGAGCATCGATCGGTCTCCTCGTCAGAATCTTATGTTGTAATTTTCTTCCTAGCACCTACCTGGGGAGTGCCCAACACACTAGACATGCCTAGGCCGCCCATAACACATGGCAACGCCACGGTCACGCGGTGACCACGCGACGGGCATGCAAGTTTACGTGCTCTAGAGTTGGGGCCCTCGACCACTGCCCAAACCTCGATGTATCGCCACCAAACCATGCATTTATGATTAAATAGGTACTTATGTAACTATAAATGATTTTTAGAAAAAAAATAGCAAACTATGAGGCAGCTGCAGTTCAAATTTGACCCTCTTCCAACTAAATCGGAGGAAATTTGTCTTTTCCACGAGAGGTGGATCAAAACTTTTTACACCCAACCATTAGGTCAATTGTGCATTAAATATGGCCTAGTATTTTAGAAAAATGATTTGGTCCAATTTTGCAACAATTATTTGGGAGGTTCTTCACAAAAAAACCTCCTTTTGGGCGCTCAAAAATGGAAAATGGTTTTTTCGTCCAAAGAAAATGAAAACTTCCTTAGGAAACATTGTTTGCCATTCCAATATGCACCCTTGTGCACAATATGAGATCATTTAAACAAACTATGCCATGAATCAGGCCATAAGATTGATCATTTGGCTTGAAAGCCATTGATCTCCACACGTGATAGCTCGTTTCTGAGAACACTTTTTAAAATAATTGCTCTATTACAAGTTTGTTATTTTTCCTGGGAACTTGGCCACATATAATGACACAACGCGAAGGTTGCCCAATTTTTTGATTTTTTTTAATTTTTTATGCCCGTTTCAAAATGCGGTCAAAACGGCGGGAATGACCGTTCCTAGCTAGTGGTTGATTCTTGGAATTTTTTTGGTGTTTCTATGATAAAATAGATACTTATGTACCTAAAAATGATTGTTGGAAAAAATAAAGAGCAAACTAAAAGACAGCTATAGTACAAATTTGACTCGCTTCCAACTGAATCGGCGGAAATTTGTCTTTTTCACGACAGGTGGATCAAAACTTTTTACACCCCACCATTTGGTCAATTGTGCATTAAATATGGCCTAGTATTTTATAAAATTGATTTGGTCTATTTTTGCAAAAATCATTTGGTAGTTGCTTCACAAAAAACCTCATTTTGGACACTCGAGAAATGGAAAATGATATTTCCGTGCAAATAAAATGAAAAATCCCTTAGGCAACATTGTTTGGAATTCCAAGATGCACCCTTGTGCACAATATGAGATCAGTTGAACAAACTATGCCATGAACGTGGCCATAAGATTGAGCATTTGGGTTGAAAGCGATGAATCTTCACGCGTGATAGCTCATTTCTGAGAACACTTTTTAAAAATAATTGCCGTATTACAAGTTTATTATTTTTCCTAGTAACTTAGTCACATATAATGACACAATGCGAAGGTATTCCAGTATTTTGATTTTTTTGAATTTTTTATGCCCGTTTCAAAATGCGGTCAAAACGGCGGGCTTGACCGTTCCTAGCTAGTGGTTGAATCTTGGAAGACTTTTGGTGTTTCTATGATTAAATAGATACTTATGTACCTAGAAATTATTTTTGGAAAAAATAAAGAGCAAACTATGAGGCAGCTGTAGTTTAAATTTGACCCGCTTCCTACTAAATCGGCAGGAATTTGTCTTTTTCACTAGAGGTGGATCAAAACATTTGACACCCAACCATTTGGTCAATTGTGAATTAAATGTGGCCTAGTATTTTAGAAAATTGATTTGGTCCAATTTTGCAACAATTATTTGGTAGGTTCTTCACAAAAAA
Organism: Triticum urartu; assembly: GCF_056163025.1. NCBI lineage: Eukaryota > Viridiplantae > Streptophyta > Magnoliopsida > Poales > Poaceae > Triticum > Triticum urartu. Next base: position 449,083,253 of record NC_141876.1, read on the forward strand.
GCTCATTTTGGGCACTCGGAAAATGGAAAATGATTTTTTCGGCCAAAGAAAATGAAAAATTCCTTAGGCAACATTGTTTGCCATCCCAATATGCACCCTTGTGCATAATATGATATCATTTGAACAAACTATGCCATGAATGTGGCCATAAGTTGATCATCTGACTTGAAGGCCATTGATCTTCACACATGATAGCTCGTTTCTGAGAACACTTTTTAAAATTAATTATCGTATTACAGGTTTATTATTTTTTGTGGTAACTTGTCCACATATAATGACACTATGCGAAGGTTTTCCAATTTTTTGATTTTTTTGAATTTTTCATGCCCATTTGAAAATGCGGTCAAAACAGCGGGCATGATCGTTCGTAGCTAGTGGTTGAATCTTGGAAAAAATTTGGTGTTTCTCTGATTAAATAGATACTTTTGTACCTAAAAATGATTTTTAGAAAAAATAAAAAGCAAACTATGTGGCAGCTGCAGTTCAAATTTGTCCCGCTTCTAGCTGAATCAGCGGAAATTTGTCTTGTTCACCAAAGGTGGATCAAAAACTTTTGACACCCAACCATTTGGTCAATTGTGCATTAAATATGTCCTAGTATTTTAGAAAATTGATTTGGTCCAAATTTGCAACAAATATATGGTAGGTCCTTCACAAAAAATCTCATTTTGGGCACTCGGAAACTAGAAAATGATTTTTTGTTATTCGAGGAATAGCGCTACTAACTATTTGGAATCTTAACAAACATTGTAAAAAAAGAGAAGGAAACTTACCACCGGGCGTCATGGTGCTGCGTTGGAAATCCTATAACTACAATTATTTTGGAATGGAGGAGCTAAATTTGAATCTATTTTGTACATGACTACATATGCTATTATGTACAAAATCAGAGCAAAGATTGGTGCCCCCATAATTTAGGTATGATTTAAAAATGCCATGATATCAAATTCAAATAATTGAATGGACTTCATGTTGAATTCGATTTTGTTAAACCACCTTAAGTTGAATTCAGATGTATGCTAGTTCATCGGTAGCTATTTATAATGTTGATTGTGTAACTTTCGTACGTATAATGTGCCTTACACACACAACATGAACTATACTCATGTTTATATTCGATTTCTAAAGCGATGCATTGTCTAGAGTTCAAAATACTAACTGTGTGGATCAATTGTGTCGAATAATAACATAGACATGCTCAAATTCGACAGAATCTAGATGTATGATGGATCAATGACCGTTCCTTACACGAACTGCAAATATCATGATCCCATCCTAATATTTGGATACAATTTATATCTTTAATCAATGTGTACAGCAGTCTTTTACATGTAGTTTCACTCCCATTGGTGGTCTCTCACACATGCTCACGCTCTCTCTCCCGAGGTGCCTTTCTCGCACACATGCTCTCTATATAACCCTCCCTCCCTCTCGTAACCATTTACGACTGTTTTCACTAACCTTTATCACAAGCAATCTTCCTCTCGCAAGAATACACATGCATAATCCCCATCGACCCTTTCTATATACATAGACCAGCCTACGTGTCTCCTGTACGCACATTATCTTTAGGCCTGTCTCTCACGCATTGTCTCACACCTCTCTTCCTAATCGACGAGTATGATTCTAGCAGAGCATTCTGTAGGATTCCCCTTAAAGTTAGGTTGGATGAATAGTAATATCAGAGATAAAGGGGTTACCTTAGTCCGAGAACCTAGGGTTACAAATCCTAGCCGGCTTTGTCAGTGGACACAGAGTCCTTCACAATTATGCTATCTTTGTCTTGTACGACTAGTCATCCATGGGTCTCCCTAAATGCGTCACGGGCCGACCAATGTGGCGCAGGACGGAACCTAACGAAGGGCCTCACCTCGACCCACCAGACCTCACGCGGTGACACACCCTCTGCCCCCACGTCTCGTTCTCACACGCACACATACCAACATAGACACCACACACAAAAATATATTCTCCTCGTGCCTCTATCCACTCCCCCCTTGCATATACACACTCAAGGGAATCTCTCGCCGTGACGTCATATTCGTCTCTCTCTCCAGACCACTCTCATTTCTCGTGCTATCTCTCCCACGCCCCCCGCCGGCACCTCTATCCATGCCTCTCTCGAATACATAATACACACACATACCTCTCTAGGCCCTGCCAAACGCATCAACTACACATCCACACATGTTACATCACGTACCCCACTGATCTAAAAAGCCCTCTCTTCACGTTTATTTCACATACAACATTCCTTTTGAATAAAGTGTGGCCAAAAAATTATTTTAGAATTTCTACATATATACAACATTACAAAGTTATATGGAGGAGTATGAACGCTAATTTGCATTGCATGGTGCCCACAATGATATTTATTCCGCACTATGAATTTGTATATTTTTATACTATACATAAAGTTAGTCATACGTGAAGCCCTCTCTTCACGTATGCACACAAACTATCTCCATGTCCTCTAAAAGTAAGCCCCCAGCACATTCACACATGTTTCATCTTTCTCTTGCGATATATACATTGATGATCATTGCATTTGAAGCGAAAGCACGATATGTACATTGGACTTCAGAATCCACTCATTACGGTCACCATTTACGTTTTGTGGTTATTATACAGTCATGGGCTCACCGTACAACTCTGTATTTGCTCTAGACACGACTAGTTGACCAGTTAAATGCTCCACGTGGCACCTCTAGTGTTGCATAACATTATATTACTACCATCGGGCCCACCTGCAGGCCTGTATCTACTCTACATCTACACTCTTATAAAAAACAGAGTTGGTGATGATGGTGTGCCTGCCATCCTGCAATATAGGCCGTCCGATTTATATATGAAAGATAGGAAAGAAACTATGGCAAGAAAAAAGGTACCCACACACCTCTCCACATTTGCAAATAAGGCCTTCCCTCATTCATCCTTTTCTCTCAAAAGATAAACTAGTCATACAAATGCATCTTGATGTTACGTGCAACGCACGGGCATCTTGCTAGTAAGAATGAAAATAGACGACAAAAAAATATTGGACGGTGGTTCGAAGTCATGACCGCGAGCACAGCGAACAAGGTGGCCTTGTATTGGTATGCTGACCCGTCTGTTTTAACACACATGAGCTGGTGTGGTGATTATACACTCACACGCACGCATGCACACAAACTGCATGCACGCAACACTCACACGAACACATGCACCCACGCACGCATGCAACACTCACACGTACACACGCACGCAACACTCACACGCACACACACACACATGCATGCACACACCAGTACACCACATGACCAACACTCTCTCTCATGCTCAAGTGCTCAACCTACACGTGCATGCGCACACATCAGGCCCTGACAGACACATACACAACCAGGTGATTCCCGCACACGAGTTGGAGTCTTGTCGCGCCTGCGTAATTTTGTGTTTATCTGACATTTTCCCTACGCGAACTGACTGGTGGGACCCACAAGGAACATGGTCAATTTAACTAGTCAACATGGTGCCACGCAGACTATTTGGCTCGTCAACAGAGTGCAATCTGATGCTGAACCGTGAGCAAGTGACCGTATAATCACCGCAAAACGTATATAGTGACCATAATCAGCTTATTCTGAAGTTCGGTGAACGTATTACGCTTTTCTCTCTGTAGGCCCTCAAAAACTACATCTCTACACGTTCTTGCATGTTACATCTAACAACTATGCAATACAACACTACTATTACACTCTAACACAATAAATCATATGTGTTTTTAGTTTTACTAGATATCATATTGTTACTTAATTATTCAGTTTGCATACATTAAAATTGCCTTTGAAATGTATGGCCAGTATCATATACCGCGCGGGAAAAATTCTGCCCTTTCCTGTTTAATCGGGTTTGTATCGATGGATTGTGCGAAACAACAAAACTATAGAACTATACAGTACAAGTGACAGTGCATTGGGCCATCGTGTCGTGTACTCCTCCGTCGTAAGAGTGGAGCGCTCGCTTTCATAAATCTTCTAGTCCCTTTCGCCGACATGTGGGACATGAAGCTACCGGGTCCACGTGCCATACCGGAATACAGTGCAGAGCACCCAGGGTGAAGCACACAGTCATGGCGCTGGCGTAGTAATGAGCAATAATGCGTCAAATCACAAAGTGCCGGGGTACTGATCCACGGGCACCTATGGGACCGGCGGACCGGGTCCCTTTCGGTTCGGCGGGGGCGGAGATCGTGCAAAGAGAAAATCGAGGCGATACACGCGAGCGATTTACCCAGGTTCGGGCCGCACGGATGCGTAAAACCCTACTCCTGCTTTGTGGTTTGTTTGATTTCTAGCTCGGGAGCGCGGAGTGCTACAGTACACTTCAGCAGCTAACGAGACCGAGCCTGAGTGTTTTTCGAACCCCCCTCTACGTTGCACACGGGCCTCCTTTTATATGCTCAAGGGGTCACCGACAGGTGGCAACGGAGGCAAAGGGTAAAAATGGAAAGGTGCTGCGGTAGGTGCAGCTACCTGCTATAGTGTATCATACCTAACCCTGACGGCAGGGGACAAGGGCCTTAAATGCCCGTTTGTGTCGCCTAAACAGTGCAAAAAAGGACCGTCAGGGGCGCCACCGCTCGCCATGATGGCAAACTTGTCAGCGCCGTTTGCCACCGCGCACCGCAAGCTGCACAGCCTTCCGCCACGTACGCCTGGAGGGGTCCCAGAGCGACACGTTGGTGGATGTGCTGGAGCGCGGGCACAGTGGTGTCTTGCCGCGGCAAGCGCCTTGCCGCGGTTGTTGCCTTGTCGCGCCCGGGAGCTTGTCGCTCACCGGGCCTTTCCGGGACGTGCGACGTGTCGCGGCAAGTTCCTTGAGATGCCTTGGTTGGCCTTCCCGGCAAGCTCCTCTTGCCGGGGTCTTGAGGTGCCTTGGTTGGCCTTCCCGGCAAGCTCCTCTTGACGGGGTCTTGTCTCTTTGACTTGGAAACTTTGTTCTTGAATGGCTCCAAAGGAACCACGGAGGACCTTGGCGGTCACCCAGCAAGCCTTGCCGCGGGATGCTGCGACTACCCGTGCACAAGTTCGGGATACTAGGGTACCCCTACTCTAGTATACCGACAGGAGCCCCCGGGCCTGGGCCATACACGGTGCCGAGCGCTGTTGGGCCAGGCCCAAAACAGGGCACGGGCACGCGCGACCTAGGTTACGTCGTATCTTACTCCGTATCCACCGCGCCCTCCCCGAACGGCACGTGTTGAATGCGGCGTCGTGGGAGAGATCGTGGGTGGTTTCTTTATTCGGAAATGCGGAATGTCCGCCCCCTCCCTCTTTATAAGCAGGGGAAACAGGGGCAGTTCGCCCACTTGCCCATTGCCGTTCCAATCTCAGAAATCTCCGCCGCTCCCTCGCCTTCCCAAAGCTGAGAGAGAGAGAGCAGCGCTCCGCCCCCACATCACCACCAGCACCACCAACGCCGTCGACCTCCTCCACTGCTTCCGCCATGGCTCCAAAAGCCGACAAGGGGAAGGCCGTGAGGTCGACCGAGTCGCAGCGGCTCGCGGCGCTGCGGAAGGAGCGGGTCGTCTTCCCCCCCCAAGCTTGGCGCGAAGGAGCTGAGGGAGAACTACTACCTTTTCTGGTCGGCGGAGACGCGAGCGCATCCGCGCACGAAGGTACTCCCCGCCGCCGCTTGGAAGAAGGCCCCAAATGGATACCCTTTCTTTGCTTTGTTCTTCTACTGCGGGCTCTGCCCGCCTTTCTCTGAATTCTTCTGCGACATCATGAATACCTACGGATTCCACCTCCTTGACTTCACCCCCAATGCCGTTCTGACCATGGCAGTTTTCGCACATCTCTGCGAAAACTTTGTCAGAGTCCTTCCCAACGTAGCCCTCTTCCGCCACTTCTTCATACCACGAGTAGAGAGAGGAGAATCTTTATCCGGCGGAATCGCCTGGATCTCAAGGGCCGGCAAGAAGGAAATGTATCTGGAGGGAGAATTCCGCGGCAAGTGGGAGGAGTGGAGAGCAGATTGGTGTTGGATTGACGAGGAGAACCCGCAGCCACTCACCACCCGGCGCCGAACCCCAGTAGCACGCGACAGCGATTGTAGTGACGTGGCCCCGGAAGATGATAGGCTGAAGATTGCCGTCACCAGGATCCTGCGTCTCAGGCTTGCCGGGCTTACTGTAGGTGCTATTGGCGCGGACTTTCTTCGCCGCCGCATCGCCCCCCTGCAGGAGCGGGGGAGGCCCACTTGGGAGTTCAAGAACGCAGCAGACATCATGAGGCTACGGCCGGGCCTCAATTACAACTTCACAGTCCTGGAGCTCAACGTGATGCTTCAGGAGCTCTTCAAGTATGACCCCCAACATCCCGAGGTGTTCAGGTTGCCGGGAGGTGTCGTTCCGCTATAAAACAATTCCTCGCTCAACCGCATCCGTGCAATGATGCCGGAGTGCGATTCGCATGGAATTGTGCCAACTTGGCAGGAGCCTACGGACGACGTCGTGCAGTAGTTCTTCGGTGACTTGGTGGAAGTGCCAATCTGCTCCGACGAGAAGGACAGCCTCACCCGCGACACCATGGATGCGGAGATGGCGCTCATCGCCACTAGGCTGGAAGAGGCAGCGGCAGCCGCAGCCACGGGCGAGTTTGGATTCACTGTGGAGGAGGCAGATGCAGCCGAAGCGGCAAGCCATGCCGAGCGAGGGGAGCCTGCCGGCAAGAAGGAGCTTGCCGGGCGTGATGCCGAGCCGAGCGAGCCCGCCAAGGACACGAGCGGCTCGCTGGAAATCAACTCCTCTTCCTCCTCATCTTCGGGCAGCTCGCCGCAAGCTGAGCCTCCATCCCCACCAAGAAGGCGTCTCCACAAGGTCGGTGACGTGGCGGAGCGGCAAGCGGGTCAACAGTCGCCACGCCGCGTGACGCGCTCCACCGCGGCAAACACCGTTGCCGCAGGAGCGCCTCATGCTGCGACGGAAACTGGAGCGGAGTCTAGCCGGACCACCGCTTCAGTTCCTGCCGCTGCTCACGCCGTGCCGGCAGCCGGAGCGGGGTTGTCTCAGACCACCGCCACTGCTCCCGCCAAGCGGCCAAGGGAAGCTACCCCTCCGCCTCCTCGCACTGGGCACGCGCCGGACTTCGTCTTCTCTGCGTTCAGCTCTGACGAGGAAGAAGAAGAAGAGTAAGCTTCTCTTGCTGTACTTGTAGTTCTTCAGTTCTTGTTGTTTGTCTTGTTTCTCACTTGCTTTTCTCCGAACTTGTTCCTCTTTAGGACTCTGGCCCAGAGAGCGGCAAAGAGAGCTAAGGTCCTGGTGATCGTCATCGAGGAAGAGCCCACTGCAACAACAGGTGGCGTGCCCGAGACAACCTTGCCGGACCCGGCGACTTTCCTCCAGAGCAGCCCCCAGCGTAAGTGTATGATTTACTTTCCGCTTCGAGGCGCGCATGGGTACTTGTCTTTGCTGATATCTGCTTGTTGACTTGTGCAGGAGCCGAGCAGCTCCACCAGGAGCCAAGGGAGAATCCCCCGACAAGGGAGAATTCTCCGGCAAGGGAGGGCTTCCCGGTAAGGGAGAAGTCTCCGGCAAGGGACAGCGCCAGCGGCCCTCCGACGGCGGAGAACCTGACTGCAGAAACTAGCACAGGTAATCCTTTTGCTGCAAAACTTCCCTTGGGTCCTTCTCTTGATATTCTTGGGTTTTTGCTTAACTCTTCCCCCCTTGCCGGCTGTCAGACCCATCAGCTGTGGAGCAGATGGAGACCGAGGTCGCCGCCGAAGAAGCAGCCGGCACTGGTGATCCCGCCGGCGCCGAGGCCGCCAAGGCTGGCGCCGCGGCGACTGGCGAGGGATCTGGCGATCGTACTGACGGCCCAGAGGCCGCAGGAGCACCAGGCGCTACACCGACCGTCGACCCGTCCACCGAAGCCGCAGCGCCAAGCACCGAGGAGCCCCAGCCGGGTGTCTACTTGAAGGCCGGTGAAGGCGTCTTCATCAACCTCCCCTGGGCGTCAAGCTCAACGGCGCTGGTCGAGGGGGAGATCTTCGACGGGGAGGTGCTCGCCTCCGCTGGGTTGACGGCGGTTGACGCGCCAAGCAGCAGCGGCAACGAGTCTGAAGAGGAGCGGCTGCTGCGGAAGTTGTTGTTGCTCTACCGTGCGCGGCAAGCCAAGCTGGAGTCCCGGGAGGCGCTTGTCGCGAAGGCGGGAGCAGACATTGAAAAGCGCGCGGAAGAGCTCGGGGGTTTCCACCGGGAAGCCCTCCGATCCCTGGCGGAGGAGCGGGAGCAGCTCGCTGAAGCGCAGAAGGCCTTCCTCCTCGAGAAGGCCGAAGTCGAAGAGCGGCAGCGACTTGCCGCTGTGAAGCTAGCCACGGAGGAGGGCGAGCTGGCGCAGCGGAAGGTCAATCTCGACGCCCACGAGGAGGAGCTTGCCGTGCGCGAGGAAAAACTCGGCGGAGCCCTCAAGCAAGCAGAGGACGCTGCCGCCGCCGCTGAGGCTGCCAAGAAGGAGTTGGAGACGAAGGTGGCGCAGTTAGAAGCCGATCTTGCCGAGAGGGGCAAAGAGCTCAGCGCTGCCAAGGACTCCAATGCGGGTCTTGAGTCAAAGCTAACTACTTTGACCAAGACCCTGGACAGCGCCATGAAGCGGGAGGCGACCTTGAAAGAAGAGATCAAGGTCGACAAGGCGCTGCTGGAGAGCATTGCCGCCACCCAAAATGCCTTCAGGAAAAATGTGGAGCACTGGACGAAGAGTCTTGTGGATGCTGCCACAGATATCGACCAGGAGCTGGCGCAGCTGGGGATGGAAGATCTTGGGTATCCCTCCGATGACAACCTCCAACCCAGCGCCAAGCTTGTCCTGTTCTTCAAGGGCGTGGCGACGGCCCTTCAGCGGCTCCGGGAAAGGATCCCCAAGCAGCTGGCCGACGAGTCGCGCAAGATTTGCGCGGGAGCTCTTCAGAAAGTGTTGATGAAGGTGGCGTTCCGCAATCCGGGCCTCCGCCTCACCAACGTCCTCAGGACCTTGCCGCCGGAAGCTGATCTGGAGGAGCTCAAGGCCCTTGTCGCACCCATTGTGGACAAGGTGAGCAGGATCAAGAGGGTCGAAGGCGATCGTGTAGATTAGGCCGCCCATTTCTTCTTTCCTTGTCGCTGTTTATCATGTCATGAAAACAATCTGTTAGAGCTGCGACAAGCTATCTTTGTAATATAGCTTTGTTCTATGGGATGATTGCAATGTTATTCCCTTTACTTGATTCCTTCCTTTGTATGTTTTTGCCCTACGCTTTTAGGGAACTTGTCGATGCAGGCACCTGAGCCGCGAGCGCTGAGTGCGGGACGTCAGCAGCCTGCTGGCGGTGCCGCTACCGACAAGAAACCTTGTCACGACTAGTCGCAGCTCACTTAAGTTGCTGAGCGGACTCGAAACAAAGTAAGGGCGCTAGCGGCTCACATAAGTTGCTGAGCAGACTCGAAACAAAGTAAGGGCACTAGCAGCTCACTTAAGTTGTTGAGCCGACTCGAAACAAAGTAAGGGCGCAACTAGCTACGAGTTGGTTCCTCCGCGCACAGGTTTTCCATACAAAGTGCGGTCGTTCAAGGGAGATAACTTAAAAATTTAAAAAATCTAATTGCTCAAACTTTGGCAACTTAGCTTTTCTGTTGTTTGCTTCCCGGCAAGGCGAAACTTTCTTGAACGACGCCTGGTCCATCCCATCGTCTTCTCCTTTCCCCACCCCCGACAAACTTGTGGGCGAGGGGAACCTTCCTTTCCAAAGAAAGAAGAGACAATACAGGTATGGAGCTTTACGGCTCGTTATTGCTTACCGTGGAGTAGGTGCTGCACAAAGTGTCAGATCATATATGCCAGAAAATAAAAAGCATGAAATCGACAAAATGTGCGGAGCACATGAGCTTTACTTATGCACGGGGTCTGCGCCCGGCTTTGTACAAAGGATTACATGCAACAGCGGCAAGACTTGTACAAAAGGTGGTTGCCGGAACAGGTTCCGACAACCGCGCCTTACGGGTAAAACTTACGAAGATGCTCAATGTTCCAGGAGTTGCTCACCGGAATGCCATCTTCGGTCTCAAGGCGGACAGCGCCAGGCCTAGTGACTCGTTTCACCCGGTAAGGGCCTTCCCACTTCGGCGTCAACTTGTTGGAATTCTTGGCGGACTGAACATGCCGAAGAACAAGGTCGCCTTCCTCGAGACTTCTGGCGTTAACTTTGCGGCTATGGTAGCGGCGCAAAGCTTGCTGGTAGGGACCAGCTCGCACAGCAGCCTGAAGACGGTCTTCCTCAAGGAGCAGCGCGTCATCTTGTTGCAGCTGCTCTTGCTCGAGCTCATCATAAGCGAGCAATCGAGGTGACCCGTATACGAGTTCCGTGGGGATAATTGCCTCTGCTCCGTAGACTAGAGCGAAAGGTGTCTGGCCAGTGGCTCGATTTAGCGTCGTTCTGATCGACCAAAGAACCAACGGCAGCTCCTCGATCCGGTTTCTTCCGCACTTGTGCAGCCTGTCGAAAGTTCTGGTCTTGAGCCCGCGCAGCACTTCAGCATTTTCCCTCTCCGCTTGACCGTTGCTTCTCGGGTGAGCAACAGAAACGAAGCAGACCTTGGCGCCAAGATCTTGGATGTACTGCATGAAGGTGCGTCTCGTGAATTGTGTATCGTTGTCGGTGATTATCCTGTTAGGGATCCCGAAGCGGCAAACAATCGACCTGAAGAACTTGACTGCTGATTGTGCTATCACCTTCCTCATTGGTTCCACTTCCGGCCACTTTGTGAACTTGTCGATTGCTACGTACAAGTACTCAAAGCCCCCGACTGCTCGGGGAAAGGGGCCGAGGATGTCGAGCCCCCAGACCGAAAATGGCCTGGATAAAGGGATCGTCTGGAGAGCTTGAGCTGGTTGGTGTATCTGCTTGGAATGGAACTGGCACGCTTCACACTTGGTTACTTGTGCAGTTGCATCCTGGAGGGCTGTTGGCCAAAAGAAACCTTGCCAGAATGCTTTGCCGACAAGTGCTCTTGCGCCAATGTGATGACCACATATGCCTCCATGTATCTCTGCCAACAGCTTTTGTCCGTCTTCCCGGTGAATACACTTCAATTTCACACCGTTGAGTCTTCTTCTGTACAGTGTCTTGTCGACAAACTGGTACATACTTGACTGCCGGGTTACTCTTTCCGCTTCTTCTTGCTCTTCGGGAAGTTCTCCTGTCTGAAGGAAACGGACAATCTGCTGCGCCCATGCTGGAGCTTGTGGCTCGACAACAAGGACTAAAGGCAAATCTGCCGCTGCGGGAACATCCGCTTCTATGGCGAGAACCTGCGGCTCTGCCAGAGCTTGACGTTCCCCGGCAAGTTTGTCGAGGCAAAACTTGTCGGGAGCTTCTGCTTCGACGGAACAAACCCTAGGGTTTGCCGGAGCAGATTGCTCCTCAGCGCAAGGCAAATCTGTTGCTGCAGGAACGTCCGCTTCTATGGTGAGAACCTGCGGCTCCGCCGGAGCTTGACGTTCCTCGGCAAGTTTGCCGGAGCAAAACTTGTCGGGAGCTTCTGCTTCAACGGATAGGGCTTGCCGGAGCAGACTGCTCCTCAGCGCTCTTTGCGTTGATCTTGGGGACCTTCTTGGTGGCGGCTTCGGGAAGCTCTGCCGGCAAATAGTCACCAGAAATCAACTTCCTCTTCTTGCTCTGTCCAGTTGGTGGCGTTACGGACGGTTGAGTCAGCTTGAGCACAAAGATCCCTGGTTCCATAGGTCACTTAAGTGCGGCGCACTTTGACAGGCCATCGGCAACGACATTCTGAGCTCTTGGAACATGTTCCATTTGCAGGCCGTCAAAGTGCTCTTCTAGCTTTCTCACTTCATCGATGTAAGCTTCCATCAACGGACTCTAATAACTCTTGTTTACTTGGCAGACGACAAGCTGCGAGTCACCCCTGACAATGAGCTTCTTAATCCCAAGGTCTGCTGCGATCCTGAGACCGGCAAGCAAGCCTTCATACTCTGTAGTATTGTTTGTTGCTTGCTCCTTGGGAAAGTGCATCTGGACTACGTACTTGAGGTGTTCTCCGGTGGGTGCGACAAGCAGCACGCCAGCACCGGCGCCTTGCAGCGAAAAGGCACCATCAAAGTACATCAGCCACTCTTTGCTTGCTTCCTTGACGGGGATGCTCGTTTTTGGAATTTCTTCATCTGGTGTTGGCGTCCATTCTGCTATAAATTCTGCCAATGCTCTGCTTTGGATAGTTGAAGTGCTCTCAAACTTGAGGCCAAAGCTTGACAGTTCCAGTGCCCACTCAACGATCCTGCCTGTCGCTTCTAGATTCTGTAGTATCCTCTTCAGCGGAAAGCGAGTGACAACTGTGATTTCGTGTGCTTGGAAATAATGGCACAGCTTTCTCGAGGCCATGAGAAGGCCGAAAAGCAACTTCTGCACACCAGAGTACCTTAACCTAGCCCCCTGCAGAAGGTAACTGACAAAGTAAACTGGGCGCTGCACCATCTTCTTCTGTACTTCCTCGCGCATCTGCGCAGATCCATCCTTGTCGAGACGAGAGCTTGCCGGGGAAGCCTCCTGCTTGTCGCTGGATGTGCTTGCCGTGGTTGCTGGCTCGTCATCTGCCTCCCTCTCTACTACTAACGCAGCACTAACCACTTGATTGGTTGCCGCTACATACAGCAGCAACTTCTCTTGTGGCTTAGGTGCGACAAGTATTGGAGGGGAGGACAGGTATCTCTTCAAGTCTTGCAGCGCAACCTCCGGTTCCGGAGTCCACCTCATTGGACCTGCCTTTTTCAATAATTTGAAAAATGGCAGGGCGCGCTCAGCAGACCTAGAGATAAACTTGCTGAGAGCAGCCACGCAACCGGCAAGTCTTTGTACATCCTTGACGCGCTTTGGTGCTTCAATCTGCTCAATGGCCTTGATCTTGTCGGGATTGGCTTCAATTCCCCGCTGAGACACGAAGAACCCGAGAAGCTTGCCGGAGGGAACTCCAAACACACACTTCTCTGGGTTGAGCTTGAGGCTGATCTTGCGCAGATTTGCAAAGGTTTCGTCTAAATCTTGAATCAGGGTTGCCCTGTCCTTGCTCTTGACCACTATGTCATCCATGTAGGCCTCCACATTTCTGTGTATTTGCGGCTCAAGAGCGACATGGACCACTCTTGCAAATGTTGAACCAGCATTTTTTAATCCGAAAGGCATCCGTATGAAACAGTACGTGCCACATGGAGTAATAAATGCGGTCTTCTCCTCATCCTCTTCTGCCATGAAGATCTGATGATATCCTGAGTATGCATCAAGAAATGAAAGCAAATCACATCCGGCTGTGGAGTCAACAATCTGGTCAATGCACGGCAAAGGAAATGGGTCTTTGGGACAAGCTATGTTAACATCGGTAAAATTGATACAAAGTCTCCATTTCCCATTTGCCTTGCGCACGACTACAGGATTGGCCAACCACGTAGGATGGAGCACTCCTCTGACAAGGCCTGCTGCTTCCAACTTCTTGATCTCTTCTACAATAAATTCTTGGCGCTCCACTGCTTGCTTCCTGACCTTCTGCTTGACGGGCCGCGCATGAGGACAAACGGCAAGGTGGTGCTCAATTACTTTCCTGGGAACACCGGGGATGTCAGACAGTTGCCACGCAAACACGTCGACATTCGCCCACAGGAAAGCAGTGAGCACGCTTTCCTATTTAGGGTCGAGAGTGGCACTGATGGTGAAGGTACCACCAGCGCCGTCCTCCTTGGCGGACACCTTTTTCGTCTCTGGCGGAGCTGCCATCGTCTTCTTACACTTGCCGGTGGAGCTCGATGGTGCGTCCTCGACGGCAGCGCAGCACTCCAAAGAGGTGCGCTTGCCGGAGTGGGCATCAGAACTCTTGCCAGAATTGGTCTTCTTCCCCCCGGGAGCTTCAGTGGCAAGTGACTCGCGATCTGCTGCGGCTGCTGCTTCCCGGTAGATCTTGTCGGCACAGATAAGAGCATCCTTCTTGTCGCCGGGGACAGAGATGACGCTTATCGGGCCTGGCATCTTCAGCATGTTATATGCGTAATGAGAGGCTGCCATGAACTTGGCGAGTGCTGGACGGCCAAGTATCCCATTGTAAGGCAATGGAATATCGGCAACGTCAAAAGTGACCCTCTCAGTCCTGAAATTCAGCTCGCTGCCAAATGTTACTGGCAACGTGACCTTCCCCTTCGGCTTGCTACTTCCCCGGTTGATTCGTTGGAATGTGCCGGTCTCTTCGAGCTCGCTGTCAGGGATCTGGAGTTTCTGGAGTACAATGGAGGAGATCAGGTTCAAGCCGGCCCCGCCGTCAACTAGCATCTTAGTGACCTTGAGGTTGCGGATAGTTGGTGAAACCAACATCGGCAAGCACCCGACCGCAGTTGTGCGATCAGGGTGGTCCTCAATATCAAATATGATAGGCGTGCTGGACCATTTCAGAAGCTTGCGTGACTCGACAGGTGGTTCTGCTGCATTGACTTCCCGCACCCACTGCTTGAGCTGGCGGTGCGAAGTATGCAGAGAAGCTCCACCGTCAACGCACAAGACCTCTGTGGCTTTCTGGAACTCCCGCTCACTGGTCTCGACATCATCCATGTCTTCGTCTACGTCGTCGTCTTCATCATTGTCGCGGCCGCGGGGAGGTCTATCTCCTTGCCGCTGCTTGGCCTTGCCGCGGCGTCCTCCCCGTCCGGCACGCTTCTTGCCGGATTCTCCAGCACCTCCTTGGGCCCTCTCCTTGTCGTGTCGCTCGTACTCGGCCTTTTGCTACTGGACAAGCTGCTCGACCTTCTTGCAGCTCTGGAGGTCGTGGCCCTTGGTGCGGTGAATCTTGCAGTACTGTTTGTCGGTGCCGTCCTGCTTGTCGGCGACCGCCACAGCCTGACAGTTGGCGCACGCGGAAATCTCCTTGCCGGAGCTACCAACTTTGGCTTTCTGGGCACCACCTTCATTGCCGGACTGCTCAACAACTAGCACCTCTTTGCCTTTCTTCTTCCTGTTCCGCCGCCGGTTTTTCTTTGTCGGGGCAGCATCCTCACTGTCAGATCCTTCTGCTCGGGTCTTCTCTCCGGGGAGTTTCCTTCCTTCCTCAGCGCGTGCACACTTGTCGGCCAGGGCATACAGCTCACTGACGTCTCTGATCCTGCACATCGCCATCTCCTCCCGCATCCTGCGGTTACGCACGTTCTGATGGAACTCGCTGATGACCGCGGCGGGGTGGACGTCTGGGATGTTATACTGTACACGACTGAACCTCTGAATGTACTTGCGCAGAGGCTCTCCTTCCTTCTGGGTGAGCAGATGAAGGTCGCTCTCTTGGCCATGAGGTTTGTGGCCGCCTGTAAAGGCACCGACAAACTGATGGCATAGGTCTGCCCAGGAGGATATGGAGTTGTCCGGCAAGTGCATGAGCCAGGACCTGACGTTGGGCTTGAGCACCAGCGGGAAGTAGTTGGCAAGGATCTTGTTGTCCCGCCCCCCGGCAGCCTGCACCGCGATGGTGTAGATGTTGAGGAACTCCGACGGATGCGTCTTGCCGTCGTACTTCTCCGGTACGTCTGGTTTGAAATTCTTCGTACTGGGCCACTGGACTTGCCGCAGCTCACGAGTGAACGCAGGGCAACCTACCGCGTACGGCAAGTCGCCTGGTTCCCCTGGCGCATGCATGTCAACAGAGGGCCCAGCACGCTGGTCTGATTGACGTCGCGCTTCTCTTCGGCGCTCGATGCGAGTACGAGCGTCTTCTTGTTGTCGTTCTTCAAGAACTTGGCGCTGATCGCGACGAGCTCGCGGATCTGATGACGCGGTGGAGTCGCTGTCGAGGTAGATCCGGCGAGTCGGCGGTCTTGGCCTTCGGGATGGAGAGTGCACAGAGGTTGCACCCCCATCGATCTTGTCACCACCGGCTCGTGCCTGGCTGACTTGCTGCGGCTGCGACGTGCTCGGCTGCCGTGGAGTGTCGCCGTTGGCGAAGCCGATGAGACTCTGGATGGTGGCCCTCCAGTCGTCGATCTTGTCCGCCGTTGGAGGGTAGTCTAGGAGCAGCTGAGCTCGCGCCAAAGCTTCCGCTGCAGTGGCGGGTGGTGGTGGCAAACGGTGCGAGGAGCGGGATATGCTCGGACTTCTAACCACGTTAGAAGGAGCAGTATCTCGCCCAGGCGACCGTGCCTCGCTCGTGCCAGCATGTTGACGTGCATGGTGGTCCTGAGCGCTCCGAGATCCACCAGCTCGATCTTGGTCTAGCAAGCACATGGTACCGTGAGTACCATGACGCTGCCGGTCCCGCGCCTCCTGAGACGGGCACGGTGCATGTACGGACACCGAGGTCTTGGAGTGCGCCCAGTCGTTGTGGGAACCGGCTACGCCGCCGATGGGCAGCGCAGCCTTGTCCTTGGACCTGGCAGCACCGTGAGCTCCCTCGTCGACGCGCGTTCTTCCGCCGGCACCTGCCCCATCAGCCGTTTGCTCCGGCGATGGTGGGTTCGGCGCGGACGGAGCAGCCGCCTCCGAAACCTTCTTCTTCGGCGGCATGTTGATGAAGATGATGAAGATCTAGCTCGTGAGAACGCCGGATCTGGTTCACACAACTTTGACGCCCCCTACCTGGCGCGCCAAAGATGCCGGGGTACTGATCCACGGGCACCTATGGGACCGGCGGACCGGGTCCCTTTCGGTTCGGCGGGGGCGGAGATCGTGCAAAGAGCAAATCGAGGCGATACACGCGAGCGATTTACCCAGGTTCGGGCCGCACGGATGCAGAAAACCCTACTCCTGCTTTGTGGTTTGTATTGATTTCTAGCTCGGGAGCGCGGAGTGCTACAGTACACTTCAGCAGCTAACGAGATCGAGCGTGAGTGTTTTTCGAACCCCCCTCTACGTTGCACACGGGCCTCCTTTTATATGCTCAAGGGGTCACCGACAGGTGGCAACGGAGGCAAAGGGTAAAAATGGAAAGGTGCTGCAGTAGGTGCAGCTACCTGCTAGAGTGTATCATACCTAACCCTGACAGCAGGGGACAAGGGCCTTAAATGCCCGTCTGTGTCGCCTAAACAGTGCAAAAAAGGACCGTCAGGGGCGCCACCGCTCGCCACGATGGCAAACTTGTCAGCGCCGCTTGCCACCGCGCACTGCAAGCTGCACAGCCTTCCGCCACGTATGCCTGGAGGAGTCCCAGAGCGACACGTTGGTGGATGTGCTGGAGCGCGGGCACAGTGGTGTCTTGCCGCGGCAAGCACCTTGCCGCGGTTGTTGCCTTGTCGCGCCCGGGAGCTTGTCGCTCACCGGGCCTTGCCGGGACGTGCGACGTGTCCCGGCAAGTTCCTTGAGATGCCTTGGTTGGCCTTCCCAGCAAGCTCCTCTTGCCGGGGTCTTGAGGTGCCTTGGTTGGCCTTCCCGGCAAGCTCCTCTTGCCGGGGTCTTGAGGTGCCTTGGTTGGCCTTCCCGGCAAGCTCCTCTTGCCGGGGTCTTGTCTCTTTGACTTGGATACTTTGTTCTTGAATGGCTCCAAAGGAACCACGGAGGACCTTGGCGGTCACCCGGCAAGCCTTGCCACGGGATGCTGCGACTACCCGTGCACAAGTTCGGGATACTAGGGTACCCCTACTCTAGTATACCGACACAAAGTTGCACCTTTCCCGCAGTTAAGTTGGTGGGATGAAGTAATAATGCTAAAAAAAGAAGTCGGAGGGACGAAGCAACCATCATTTCACTCATTGTTGATTCCGCTTCTCCCTCATCTACTTCAAGTTAATCACGTGTTGCTTCTGCCGTTGTTTTGCCTCATGTGGAACGCGGGTCGGCTTGGTAAAGCACTGACACGTGGGGCCGCATGTTAGCAAACTGCCAGGACAACATCCTCTAAAAATAAGAAACCTCCCCCGCCATCCGTGTGACAAAATCACCTCCTTTTTACTAATCTTGATTCTATAATTTTTTAGATCAGTATAACTAAGATTTGTATAGATAGCACACAGGAGCAAAACCAAGTGGTACGGTTAAGGGCATCCACAATGTGTAGCCAAATGTGAAAATAGCTTTTGGCATCGTGGGAACCATTGTGGATGGTGTTGCCAAAGCCAAAAGGATGGAACCAAAGCTCCCTGGTTGATTGATTGAAGGAATAGAAAAATGCAACGTCTCTCCTGTTTCTCCCGTGCTTGGACGCATGTACAGTATAGAGCATAGAGTCTACTCCCCTGTCCCTTCTATCACAAATCACAATGCAGTGAGGCGTCAAATCACAAAGCACGGACGAAGCAACCATCATTTCACTCTTCGCTGACTCTGCTTCTCCATCGTCTTCTTCGAGAAACCATCTCACCGCACTAAGTTGGACAGACGACGCTATTGTGTACTTGTATTACTAGTACATTTACGCGTCCTTTGGTTCAATGGACTTCCTGGATGCAAATAAGGCGGTTGTCTTGGCTTGCAGGCGACACATGCAAATGACTTACCGTGGTCTCCCTCAATGGTGTTCTCCATCGGACGCACTTTGCCAAACCACAATTTTCGAGATATCATCGACGTCACCGCAATGGGGAAGGAAGTCAAATATAATAGTTACTACCTCCATTTTTTGTACACAAGGCCAGTATATCAAAATTACAATTTGCAAAAGGCCACTAACACTAATTGAGGCAAAATTGATCGGTTTTTTACCCTTGCTTTATAGCTGTGCATGCAGCCCGGGAGTGATGACAGACCAAACGCATGCATGCAACATGCATATAAGAGGTAGGGGAAGCGCACTTGCGGAGAATCCGAGAAGACTGAAGCAGGAATCAAGGAAAAGGAGCCAATGACTCCATGCGTATTAAGAGCCATACATTTCTCTAGGTCCTTGCATGCATGGGTAAGATTGTCCAAAATAATGCACAGGGTGGTCTCCTTAGTATGCGTGCGCCGAGTTATACGCTAACTAAAAAAGAACGAAGGGAGTATACTAGCAACCAAGGACATTAATATACCTTGCATGCATGCGGAAGTGAGAATGTTCGTTTGCATGCCGCTGCATTAATCAAGCGATGAGGAGTGAGATGGTTAGCTCTTTGGGCTTTGGAGAAAAAATACGCATTAATTGACACGTGAAACGAGGATTTGTATTGATTAATCCCGTGAAGGAAAACCCCGTCTTTCTTTTTTAACACTAGTACTCCTAGTATGTACTTATCCTGTTTGGGTCTAGGCCTTGCATTGCCATAATTCGCCACACATTTTTGCCAAGCTTGGCTAAAGTTTTCAAAATGAAAAGGAGGTCCACTTGCGCACGACTGTCGCAGTCGCACTGCACCCTCACACGGTCGTTGTTGCATGCCGCGGTCGCACCGCAGCCTCACACCGTCGCTCCTACATGCCGCAAACCCAACCAAGGGAACGCACCCTCACTGACACGTGCTGTCGCATGTGAACAAACCAAACTCAGCCATCCTACCGCTGACACATAATTTTCATTCATAGAGTATGTTTATCCAACCGCATGTTGGGGAGTATCCGTACGGCCCGTGCGATGGTCTGTTGGGGAAGAAGAAGAGGTGAGGAAGAAGGGTTAGGGGACGTAGGATATTCATCCAACCGCCTGAAATGGTAGACTGACCCAAGTCGGGCGACTTGCATAACAATATATGTTTTTACACAGCAAAAGATCCATAAAAACAACAACATAAAGAAAAACTATCACTGCTCGCGGAATGAGACGGCCTCATCGCCTTTGGCTGCCGGCGCGAACCAGCCGTAGCTGCCGACGTGTGGCTCCGCACCATGTTGTCCTCGGCCTCTAGCTACTCGTTCACGCAGAGCGTGCAGGCTCTCTGCACGGACGAGTGCACCACCCGGTTCAAGTCGAGGACGTCCGGTTCCGCCTGCAGGAGGGCGTCGATGGCAGCGGCATCCACGTGCTCCACGTCTGGTCGAGCCTCCGCGGCCTGTTCAAGTCCAGGACACTCGGTTCTGCCTGCAGGAGGGCCTCGATGAGAGCAGCATCCGCACGCTCTGCGTCGAGTTGAGGCTCTGCCGCCCGGTTCAAGTCCAGGACGTCCAGTTCCTCCTACAGGAGGGCCTCGATGGCGGCGGCATCTGCGTGCTCCGCCTCAAGTTGAGCCTCCGCTGCCCGGTTCACATCCATGACATCCGGTTCTGCTTACAGGAGAGCCTCGATGGCAGCGGCATGCGCGCGCTCCACGTCGAGTTGAGCCTCTGCCTCCCGGTCCTCCTTTCGTATCGCCAGGTTTAACCGCTGGTCTGCCTGCACCATGGGGGACTCGGACGTCGGCACGAAGCCGACGTCCATCGTCTCATACCCATCGGCGGCCTTCTGCGCTGCGACCTCTGCCATGAACATTGGATCGGCTTCCTCCTCCTCGTAGCTTGGCTCCAGAGAACTCGGGGATTGGCTTGCTGCAAAGCGAGATTTGGAACGGAGGTCTGTGGCGCCGACCGCCGTCACGATTTCTGCGCGGTGCTCCGGCGTCAGCATCTTGTAGTACGTGATCTTGCGGTGCACCACAGCTTTTCGGTGAACTAGGGGACGCTTGATGTGGGCTAGGGGATCGAAAGGTGGGGGAAGGGGCTGGAGATTAGGTGTGATTTTATGGCAGTGGCTGGCGTAGGCCGAGCAGCGAAGGGTCTGGTGTGAATAGTGGTTCCGGTGACGACAGGTCAATCGGTTTTGACTGTACATCGCTATTGTCGCGTTCGCGTTGCAGCCCGGCAAGCTGGACCCTCCACGTCGCTCACCGAATGGAACACGCTTCGTCTTGCATTTTCAATCGCTTGTGGGACCGCAGTTGAGAGCAAACCGACATCCCTCCCCCTCCCCCGCCCGCGTCATTTATACTACCACTCCCTCCGTTTTATGCAGAGTAAATAAAAAGAGAGGGAGTATACTATGGATGAGGATACCCTGACGTGGCCGAACCCATTGAGTAACTGACATGTGGGGCCTAGCAAGCATGGGGTCCACTAGTAAGTGACCGAAAAGGAGGGTAAGGCAGGGATACCTACGTCAGAGGATCCACTTCCACTACTAGGCCTCATTCTGTTGGGAGGATTTTCGTAGAAAAAACATAGGAACAAGGATTTTGGAGGAAAATTTCCTATATATGCATTCGGTTTGTAGGAAATGCGTACAAGAATTTCGTAGGGATACTACTCATTTCCTATGTTTTTGGAGAAAACTACACATCCACTCAAAGCTCATTTTGCGCGTAGGAACGAGGCAAGTCAATTCCTTAGGATGGCAAGTGCCATCCTATCAAATTCCTATACTACTCCTAATTCCTACGTTTTGATTTCCTCCAAACCGAATGAGCCCCTACTCCCTCCTTCCATTTACTATACAGGGCCTAATGCATTTTTCGAGGCTAACTTTGACCGAATGTTAGAGTAATAATATATGACATGCAACTTACACAAGGCATACTCCCCTTACTTTTTCACATCTCTCTCCTCCACATAGGCTGTATATAAATGGAAGTAGGGAGTACTACTATGAGCACTTCATACTCTAGTACAGATGTTGTTAGTGCTCCACCAGTACTATTGGACAGGGAGCTTAAAAAGTTATTATTGGACTGGCTATACGTGGCGAAATCCTAGTAGGAAGAGCATGCGCGAGAACAAGCACATTCACGTGGTTGAAAACAAATTGGAAACCATCTCGAGTACAAATCTAGGAGTACTTACGAATCTAACGATATTGATTGGGAGTTGTTGAATGTTGATACTTTTTTTTATCAAAGTAGAGATACTTTGACTACACATAAAACTTATATTTAAACTAGAAAGGATAGGAGGGAGTATATTGTACGTTCAAAAACGAAATGAACATTGAATACCCTTTATATATGATTTGCGGATGCTATGATCACCGGTTCAAAATTTTGAATCCACCTTAGGTATCACACATGCCCCCACTCATTCTCTCTCGATTTCATCTTGGGGTCCGGAGATCGATTGAAAGAGGACTAGGGTGGGTAAAATACGTTTGTTTCGCTTATGAATGTACAATATACTCCCTCTGACCCCCACAGACCCCCCCCCCCCGCGGGTCATTTCTACCATAGAAACAGATCAAACCATTATCTCGTTGCACGACACACAATTGATCTCTGAACTTCAATCGATCTCGTCAACATGTGTCGAGGCATGAACCGAATGGGATGTCAAAACTAATACGCAAAGCGACATGTAGTGGAGGCAATGTGAAACTTCAAACAAACCGTTTGTTTGTATGTATGTCGGTAAATTACAAAACATTGGAAATACAAGCATGGTCTATGCCCACATGCGAATGATACTCGGCGGAATGTTCAAATGAGGCATCCGGGAGGATGGACTCGACGGGAGGGTGACATTATCGATGGAGAAGAGGGTTGGAGAGGAATGAGAAATAGGCAAACGCCACATGATTATACTTGAACGGCTCAAATAAACAATAAGTTGTCTCGCTTGGCCTACATAGTGAAAGGCCTAATGCGCAACGCGGAGCACTAATGCTCGAATATGGCCGGGAAAATAGGGAAATCGACATGTGGGGCACACCTGTCGGGACGACGTAGCGCAGACTAGTCCAATGGAGGAGCTGGCCCATGACCTCCTTGCCACCAGCAACCGTTCATGTGGGTCATGGGGGCCAACACCATGGCGCAGCTCCAGCACACCCTCTGGACACGGCGACTGCGGTGAGCGACACACTCATCGTCGCTAGACATGGTCGGTTTCAGTGTGCAGAGGGCGACGTTAGCGCGGTGGCACGACCAACAGTATGTTTGGTTTGTGCCCAAGGTTGCCCCATCAAAGCATTGAGTAGCCAAAATTTTGGTTGAGGTTTTGGTTGCCCATGATTTGGCCGACATTAGCAAGAAAAATGAAGTAGAGTTGGCTAGAGTTCATTGGCATGCCAAAAAATGGCAACCATCCAAACAAACACCAATCTGTGGGTCATGACCAAAATTTTGGTAAGGTGCACTTTGGCCACAATCCAAACACACCCAAACACCCAGCTCGTTGAGGATGCACGGGGCGCCAGGATGCGTCCGCCGAGTGGTGTAGCGTGGCCAACTGCATCCTCAAGACCTGAGACCATGTCGGGTTGTCTTGCTTTTTCAATGACATGCGGGGATCGCATGTGAGTAAAGGGCATCTCCAATGTTGCCACGACCGCAGCTGACTACCCTGGCACACCAAAAACCCTCGTCCCTCGCGTTGTCGCGTGGTATGTTCCCAACCAGTGCCAGCTGCCCGCATTCATATCGTCCATATGTATGTCGTCGTTAAGAGGCTCAGTGCCCGAGGAACCAACTCCGGTGACTTAATAACGCACCAGGAGGCTTGGCCTCACCGGAATGCGCTACCTAAAGCGGCAACTCCCAGCTAACCTCCACACCATAGCACATCGTCCTCCTACCTGGCACCACATCCGCCATGACCGCAAATGCGAACGCTCTACAGGAGAGCTTGTCTTCGAGGATGAAGCTCAAGGTCGCCGCCCTCGCTCAAGTCGCCCCTCGCGACGCAATAGTGGCATAGCCGGACGCGGACGCGACCGCACAAGCGGTGGCCACGCTGCCGCCGACGACGGGAGCACCGTCAGCCACACGTCCTACTTGCCGCCGTCTAACGTCCGTCACCGCCGAGGTCGGTGACTCCTCCGAGGATGAGTAGGGCATGGAAGGCAGCAGGGCATGCATGGTGTGCCAACTGGCCGGTCCGTATCACGTGTTCTACTCTTCCTCGCCGGAGACCGCACCTTCACTTCACGGGTCTTGAACCCTGCCCCCCGTACATAGAGATCGCAGATGGAGGACATCGGTCACCGCCGTAGAATAGGTTTAGGGTCGGGTTTCTTTTATTTTTCTGTCCTATAAAAGTTCGAAATGTAATGAAAATCTGTCGTGTTTGCATTAATCTCGGCCGGTGTATATGAACTTTCACAATAATATAGTATATTGTAGGAGTACTAGCAAGATGCCCGTGCGTTGCATGGAAGATCAAGATCTTGTGGGAGAAAAGGATAAATGAGGGAAGGCCTTATCTGCAAATGTGGAGAGGAGTGCGTGCAAATTGTCATAGTTTCCTTCCTATCCGTTAGATACAGATCGGACGGCCTATATTGCAGGATGACAGGCACACCATCATCACCAACTCTGATTTTTATTGAACCGAGACAAAGCTAACATGCCAAGTAAAATGAGCACATAGGGTCTATGCATACACAATTTATCTTAGGCACTCCAATAATACGTCCACTACACATTCACGCATTTCACATCTTTCTACATCTACGAGAACCTACGAAAGGGTTAATGTAAATTGCCTCTCTCTCTCCTCCCCTGATTTTCATGGTGGTGGGCCCCTCCCTCCCCCAATATAGAATCAACAGCTCACATGTTTCACATTACGTTAATTACATAACTGGGATTACGTAGGTGTAGCATTACTCGTCCTAAAAAACCCAACTAAGCCAACCTCCTAGCATATCGCACGAGAAAAGACCCGGCCACGTCATTTTGGTCGGGATTACCGGATTACTAGTAGTAGTATCGATGGATCGCGCGAAGCAACAAGTTTTTTTAGGGGGCGAAGCACCTAGTTTAAAAGGAAAAATGCGGTACACTCACCGCACCCCTGTCGCGGTCGCATTGCACCCACACACGTTCGGTCCTGCACACGGCTCACGCAAACGGAACGCGATTCGGCTTGCCTCTTCACTGACACATGGGACTGCGCTTGGAGAAACCAACCATGCGCCAAACTCCCCCGAAATCCTAGATTCGACCGCCCTTCGGCCAACTAGCCAATAATATTCCCCAAACCCCCTCCCCCCGTCCCCCTCCGCTCCATTCGCTCCTCCAAAGCCACCCTCCCCGCCGCGCCAATACGTCAGCACCGCGGTTCGTCGAGGGGACGCACGGCGATCCTCTCGCTCGCACAGTATGCTCTCGTAGACTGCCATCCTCTAGCCGCGCCGCCACCGCTGGCGACGTTCTTGTGGAGGCACATGGCGGTCAGCGCCACAACCACTGGTGACGTTCGTGTGGAGATGCACGGCGGCCAGCTTCTCCCACGGTACGTGCATTCTAGACTAAGGCCCCGTGCATGTCAGTGTAGCGCTGAATGTTAGCTGATAGACGCTGTTAATCTCACTATTTGCCGAAGTAGTTTACAGTCAATATGCTTTTCTTAAGAAGCTTCCTTGCCCTGTTCTGCACTCAATCTGCTTAGTTAAGATGGCATGCCAAGGCCGATTAGTTACTAAAATATCCTGCCATACATTTATTATGCCATAGATTGCCATGGTCTAGTAGCCAATCTGTTAGGTGAAATAGCTCTACACCGTTTTATACTTGATCTTTGTTGCTGCGATGGCCTTCGATAGTTCGATGGCTGTGTGCTCGGCCTCATTGACTACTAAAACAGCCTGCCATAATTTAGCACTCAATCTATTTGCTGAATTAGCTTTACATATATTTTGTTACTTACATCTGCTCATCCAAATATCTTGCCATAGCTTTAGACATCGACCTATGTATTTTTTTTCTGGACTTCATAAAAAACATATATATTTTTCCTGTAATATCTAGTAGAAGAACTAATTTGTATGTCTAACAGATGGATAGGACTTGGATAACTTCTGCTCAAAGATTCTCCGCTGCATATGTCGAGGGGGTTGAAAACTTCATGAACTTTATCAGTGCAGAGTACGGCGGTCCGAAATCAGATGTGCTCTGCCCTTGTAGCAGTTGTATGAATTTAGTTACAACACCCCAGTCAACTGTGCAAAATCATCTACACTTGTATGGGATGTCGGTCACATATACTAGGTGGGTTCATCGTGGTGAAACTGTGAACGCCAATGTTATTGACTACGTGGAAGCAGAAGATCACCATCTTGATCTGCCTGGTGCTCTGGTGGAAGAGGAGGAGGAGGAGGAGGAGGAGGTGGCAGAGCCAGTGAGTTTGACCAACATTGAAACAATGCTACGAAATGCTCGTGCATTCCATGAACTTCCACCTGCAAAAGAAAAATGGTGGGCCCGCATGTTGGAACAATGCAACATGGCTGTCACCCCAGGAAATAAGCTGTCAGTATTCTCAGCTATGGTCACCTTTCTTCAGGTGAAGACATCTGAGCGGATGACCAACAAATCATTCGATGCGATGTTGGCTGCTTTCCGCAAAGCTTTCCCAGATGTGTCTGAGCTGCCACACGCCTACAGTAAAATGAAGAATTTCCTTCATGCAGTTGGAATTGGATATGATATGATCCATGTTTGTAAGAATAATTGTGTTCTGTTCTAGAAGGATTATGCCAACTTAAGTGAAAGCCCGAAATGCAAATCATCAAGACGGAAAGATGGCAATGCTGCGAAGAGGATTCCTCATAATGTTCTGAGACATTTTCCAATTATTACACCAAGATTGCAGAGGTTGTTTCATGATGCTGAAACAAGAGAGGATGTACTGTGGCATTCTAGGAACCAGGAGTACAGATATCAGAATGTAATGAGCCATCCATCACATGGTAGTGAGTGGAAAAGCTTCAATCAGAAACACAAAAAGTTTGCTATTGACCCGAGAAACATTTGACTTGGCTTAGCTTAAGATGGATTTAACCCATTTGGTCATCAGAGCGCCACATATAGCATGTGGCGAGTGCTTGCTATCCCTTACAACATGCCTGCAAATGTCTGCACCAAAGAATCAAACTACATGATGGCCTTGCTCATCCCAGGTCCAAAAAGTCATGGAAAGGAGTTTGATTTGTTCATGGAGCCTCTTGTGGAGGAACTTCAACAGCTATGGAGGGGTGTTCTCACTCTAGGCCTATATAGAAGCCCACCTGCTGATTTCTTTCTACGTGTTGTTATAATTTGGTGCATCCATGATTATCCGGCTTTGGGCACTATGTCAGGGCGAAATACACATGGGTAGAATGCATGTGTTCACTGTGACAGGAATCCGTTGTCATACACAATACTTAGCAAGATCTGTTACATTGGACACCGCCATTTCCTTGCCAAGGATAAGCCGCATCCTAGAAAATACCGAAGACAAGTGTTCAATGCAAAGCATGAAAACCGTGATGCGCCAAAGAGGCTCACCGCCGATGAGTTGCAAGTGGAATTAGAGAAGGTCTGGCATACTACACCAGGAAACCATCCTGGTAATGGTAGCGGGAAAAGGAAGCGTGGCAGGGCAGAAGAGAGATTATTGTTTACCCGCAGGTCCACTTTGTGGGACTTGGAGTATTGGAAAGATTTGGATCTGCGTCATAATCTTGCTGTGATGCACATCGAGAAAAATATATGTGACATCATTATCGGCACACTTCTTAATATTGAAGGCAAGACGAAATATACCTTAAAATCTAGGATTGATTTGACACACCTGGGTATCAGACAGGATTTGCGGGTTCAAGATGAAGGTAAACCACGGGATATGGCACCAGTTGTGTACGTCTTGGACAAGGTAAAAAGAAAAGAATTCTGCGAGGTCCTGTCAAGTGTGAGATTGCCACATGGATTTGCTTCCAACCCTGAAAAGAGAGTCAGTGCAGATGGAAACAAGGTACAAGGGTTGAAAACTCATGACTGCCACATTCTACTTCAAAGGGTTTTACCTGTTATCCTTAGAGGATTGGGCCGCCCTGACTTATACAGAGCAGTTGCAGAGTTGGGACAATTCTTCAGGGAACTCTGCAGTAGAAATATCAGGATCGATGCTTTGGAGCATCTTAGAGACAAGATACTGACTATCCTATGCGACCTTGAGAAGATATATCCTCCAGCCTTCTTTGATGTGATGGTGCATTTGGTTGTTCGTCTACCTGATGAGGCACTACTTAGAGGTCCAGTACAGTATGGCTGGATGTACCCTATTGAAAGGCGGCTAGGCACTTTCAAGGGCTATGTTGGGAACAGAGCTAGACCCGAGGGTTCCATTGCAGAGGCCTACATTGCTACATAAGCGTTGACATTCTGCTCAAAATACATTGAAACAGCTGATCAGCTTAGCAAAGAGTGGGTGAAGACAATCCCGGGCTCAATGTTTTCGATTATTCTATTCGAGTTACAAGGAAGAGTCGACAAGAGGACAAACCTAAAGATTTGTACAAAATGGTTTGGTATGTGTTGAATAACTGTCTCGAGATACTACCTTATATCAAGTAAGTGCTAAGTACTGCAGCTTATTCATCGTAATCTACTGAACTTGCAACACATTCTTATATATTTATATGTTTGACACGATCACTATGTTGTGCAGCATCTACAAAAAGGAGTTACTGCCGCAAAATCCAAGAAACATAGACAAACTGGTTATGGCAGGATTTGCGAAATGGTTCAAGAGCCATGTAAGCTTTTTCATTGCACTGTCAGTTTTTTTAATATATTGAGTACATAAGATGATCATCTTGTCTATTTTCTAAACATAAGTTAAGAAGATGCGGGAGGATGGGCAGGCAGTTGATGATGCCCTTTACTCACTAGCAATGGGTCCTGATACTCGGGTAAGACATTATGAATCTTGCATTGTTAGAGATGTGCGCTACAGCACCCTTGCATGAGACGAAGGCAGGAAGACACAAAACAGTGCCATCATAAGCATGGATATGTATGACAAAGAGACAACTGAAATGTATGCTAACATAATAGACATTGTTAAGTTGCAGTATATCTCTTGTTTCGAGGATCATCAGTGTGTGGTTATGTTGTGCTGTCGTTGGTATAACCTGTTTTCCAGGATCGCAAAACCTAGAGCTGATGATTATTTCAAATCCATCAATGTCAATGCGGCATACCAGACCAACGATCCTTTTATTTTGGCGAATTAAGCAACACATATATTTTTCTTGGAAGACACATTTGCACGTAGCGATGAATGGAGAGTATAGCAAAGGTTTGTGCAGAGGAATTCGTTTTGTCAGAGTTATTGGCCACGGGTACCCCAAAGACGGCAAGAAGATATTTCAAGACATCGGGGCTAGCAAAGCCCCTCAGTCCGACTGCTTAGGCCGCCCCAGACGGCCCCCTGTCCGACTGCCTGGGCCAACTCGTCACTCGGCCCACTACCTGGCTGGCTGCCAGCTGCCGACTGCGCCAACCAGTCGGCTGCCGACTGCAGCTCGACCCGACACTGACAAGACCCTGACGGGACGGTCGTACCGCAACTCATCTACAGTGTACCGTGTCCCCTGGGCATTGACTTATAAAATGCCCTAGGAGACAAGCATGACATGCACCATGCCTCATACATGGCTTGGTTTGTAAGCTACCCAAGGTAGCTTACAACCAACGCCACCACCACCCAAGCTAGCCATGCCTATTTATATGGGCACACATCCATCCATCTAGGAGAGGCAGACACCCACAGCCACACCACATGCACATGGCCGGCCACAAGGCCACTCACGCATGCATGCTCAGGCACATGCAGCCACTAGCTCATACGCATATATACCAAGTCAGATGCCTATGGCACTGACTTCAGATGCAGCTCCAGGAGCACTTTGTACTGCCCAATGTACACCCCAGATATATAGTCAGACATGCAGGAGTAGGGGTATTATCTCTCCGGAGAGCCCCGAACTTGGGTAAACTAGCGTGTGCTACTCGCATACCCGTCCATGGATATTCCAGCAGCAGTCTTGCCCTCACACGAAGCCACCCTGTGGCATCTGTCGTCTTGCACCCCCCGTGAAGAATACCAGGACACGTTTAATGAAGTTGCACAACAAGATGATGCTTACACTGCTCCTGATGTACAAGATAACATAGATGTTCCTAATATCTTTGAGAACCATCACGTCTATGATGCAGGCGAAAAGATTGTCTGTCGTGCTGTGGACATACAAGAGTTGATCAAGAAGAAGCCAACGTTCGAGGACGAAGAAGAAGATGACACTGTGGGGAATTACGATTCAGACTGATACACATGGCAAAGATGTTGACACTGCTGGTGCGGAGATGATTACATTGCTTTTGTCGTATTTTCCTGTCAGAAGACGTTTTTTTATCTACTATGTGAAATTGTGTTTGTTATGACAACTGAAACCTGATGGACATGTTGTTTAGTATTTTCACTACTAGAAAAACGGCTATAGCTAATATTTACATTAATGGCACACCATGTATGTGGTGCGCCACTTCTATATAGAAGTGGCGCACCAGATATAGGTACGCCATTATTGACATATTATTAATGGCGCACCTGCTGTGTGGTGCGCCATTAACAGTTTTGAAAAAAATAAAAAAAATTGCTAGTAGTGGCGCACCAGGGGATAGTGCGCCATTACTAGTTGACATAGTAATGGCGCACTTGTACAAAGTGCGCCATTACTATGTGTATGACTGGGTCAAACCTTGGTCAAACTTAGTAATGGCGCACTTTGCATAGGTGCGCCATTACTATGTCAAACTTAGTAATGGCGCACCTACACAAAGTGCGCCATAACTAACTTTGACCAAATGCACCCCCCTCCCTGTGGACCGCCTTTTCAGTTTTTTAAAAAATAAAAGAAAATGATGGAAATGTCAAAAAAAATAAAAGAAAATAAGTTTCCCACGTGATATGTGGTCTAGTTGTTGGGAAAATTTACAAATATGAATTTCGACTTTATTTGCAAAATCTCTCTGGAATTTAATAAAATGGGCATAACTTTTACACTTTCATATGAAAAATCATCTACTCGAAAAGTTACATCTGAATTTAACCAGGGGAACCTTGTTGAAGATTTTCAGAATCCCCAAAAACCTAACAGAACAAAAGATACAGGGCTTTTAAGATCGAGAGGGGGAAAAAGGAAAAAAGTTTCAAACTTAGTAATGGCGCACCAATTCCAAGGTCCGCCACTAGTAACAGAAAAAAAATTTGTTTCGAATTTTTTTGGATTTTTTCAAAATATGATACGTAATATGACTGGGAAGTTTGAAATATTTTTTCAAAATTTCATCACACTCATGAACATGAACAAAGTCCTAGACATCAACAAGGTTTATTAGGATTGATATATGATAGACATATCAACAAGTGCCTGTTAAATGAGGTGGTGCCGGGGTTGGATAGAACAGCGAAGTTAAGCATGCTCGGGCTGGAGTAGTGTGAGGATGGGTGACCTTCCGGGAAGTTTGACCACTTAGTGCGATTTTACTTGAGATTAAGCATATTGACCCGAGATTAAGCCATAGTGACCCGAGATTAAGAAAAAACCGAAAAAAATTGAAAAAAAATTGAAAAAAATTTGTTAGTAATGGTGCACTTCTATGTGGTGTGCCATTACTAAGTCAAATAGTAATGGCGCACTTGTAGGCATAGTAATGGTGCACTATAGGTGCACCATTACTATTTGTTACTAGTGGTGTCGTAATAGTGGCGCACCTATAGAGCGCCATTAATGGAAAAAATAGGTGCGCCACTAACAGGCCTTTTTCTAGTAGTGTTTCCTGTGAGAACATCACTTGTTATGTATGCTGATTTGTGTTTGGTGATTGTATGACGACTAAAACATGATGACATTGTTGTTTAGTTGTACTCATAGTTGGCTGTGAAACTTGAATTTGATGACATAGTTTGCTGTTGGACTACAATTTGCTCGACGTCTTCAAATGAGAACAAAGCTGACCCAACAGGGCCTCTGCTAATTTATTTATTTATTACCAAAAGGGCCTCTACTATTTATTTATTTATGAGAAAAAGGGGATACCCCCTGATTTCTGTTAATAGAAATCATTAGATGTTCACAACACTACGCCCAGCCTACTACAGAGGTTTCATTCATTACTAGTTTCAGCAAAGTCCTCATGTCATAGCCACTGAATACATCACGAGTGCTACATACACTTCAAATAAAGAGTCAATCATCCTACAGAGCACATCGATTTTGCCCATTATCTTCACAAGCTCTTTCATATCCTCATTGCTATCAAGGCCGTTCAGCAACTGTTGCTTGGCCATGATCAGAGGAAATGCATCTTTAACCTTCTGCTCTACATCTTCCTCTTCTGCCGTTCCTTCAGTTACTTGTCCAACACACCAACCTGCTGGTACTGGGATTCCTCGGTTAACCAAATAATCAGCGTAGTTGCACTCCCCCACATCAGCAACTTCCTAGAAATACAAATCACACGAATTTTCCCTTTTCTACACGAATCAAATTGGAAGATCATCAACCAAACTATTGAAAAATCAGCAACTGAAAGCAGCAAAACAACACTTAAACATATTATTACCCCATGATTCGTGCATTTGTAGAAGACTCGGCCATGGTTGAGGATTGTGGTTGAGATGCGACGGATGACTCTGCGTGATTTGCAGCAGTGGCACCACACCAACGGCAGCGGGTTGCAATGAGCAACCGGCTGCGGTCCGCGTGCCGGTGGGGGTGTGATGAGACCCACAGGTGATGGTACGGGTGGCAACTTGGCGCATATCTGGTTGTTGCATGCTAAAGTGCGGGTGGATGAGCAGCCATCGGACATGGTTGTTGTGGCCAGAGCTTCTGATGCTAGGTAGAGTAAGTAGAGAAGAGGAGAAGCGAATGTTGGATATGTCAGTTTCATTACTTGCAGAGTAGCATAGCACCATATATAGTCATAGTCTAGGTTTGGATTCGAACCAGCTACAGGAGCGCGTCTCTCTTTTTTCTAAAACTCAACAGCGTCTCTTTACTGGTACACTAGCTTGTTCTGTACGCCTTCTCAAGTCTTTGATTCATCCAGCTGACATCTGGGACCCACCGGAAGGGCCTCTGTGTTTCGCGAAAAAAGTGCCCCCCGCTGACAGGTCGGACCCACCAGCTATCTTCGCACGCAAGGAAGTGCCTCCTTATTACGCACAAAAAAATGAATACTCCCCCTGCCAGCTGGAACCCAGCATAGTGGGAGGCTGACTTGTGGGCCTACCAAGTTGACGGGGACGGAGGGCTTTGTCAACTTAGTCAATATGAACAATTCTAGCTCCAGTTACCGTACGATGTTCATCCAATGGCCGTAGTGCTTCTTCAACCTCTGGTCTTCTTGCTCCAGCCACCCAAACCAGCGCCGGTCGTGCCTCGTGCTCCTTCCTCCCGTGGCTGGGTGCGATGCCACGGAGGCCTCACCGCCCCCTACTACTCCCACAGCAGGCCAGGCCATCCCTCTACTCACCCACACCCCCTGTTATTTTGCAGCGACGGCAACCTCACACCGCAGCCGAACCAGTGAACCCTCGTACTCCTCTCCGCATGGGCATCTACTGCCGCGTCTTCCCTGGCTCTACATCGTCCCCTTCCTAGGCCTCGCCGTCGTTGATCGCCTTGGTGCTCTCGACGTGGCGTGGTCAATGTGGTCGACGACCGACTTCCATCGGAAGAGTACTGTACGTGGAGAGGCTGACAGCCGGGTCCACGGCCGCAACTGGGTCCACGACCACAGCCCAATTTTTTTGTGATTTTCCAAGTAAGTCACTTTGTCAGGCCTATTGGCTGCAAATCTTTCAAGATGAGGAGAGCTTCATTCGGCTGGCCTAGAAAATGGGCTGTACATTTTTAAAACACATCAAACTGGCAATTAGTTTCAAATTTCTTTTTTTCATGTCAAGATTTTAAATTGCACTGATTTTTATGCATAGACAATTTATTGAATTTTATATTGATATACATTTATTTTTAAAATCAGTTTGAATGTGACTCAAAATTTTAGTATTAAAAACAGTTCGGACCGCACTGAAATATGCTAAATTTCGTCTAATTTTTTAACCTTGACCACAATATGGGCTGTAATGCTAACAAAAGGAATATGGGCTCCAAAACAAACCTTAAGAATTAGCAAATGGGCTGTAAAGTATTAAAAATAATGGCATATGGGCTATATGTTGTTTTCCACAGATTTGAGGCTTTCCTAAAAAAAGGTTGATGCAAAGCAGTGACTGTTGGATGTCCATCCAATGGCCGTCGTGCTTCTTCAATCTCTTCTCTTCCTGCTCCAGCCGCTCAAACAAGCGTCGGCGGGACTGCCTGCTCCCTCCTTCCCGCGGCCGGCTGTGCTGCCGTGCAGGCCTCACCGCCCCTCCGTACTCCCATCGCTGGCCTAGCCATCCGTCTACTCACCCACACCTTCTGTTATTCTCCGGCGACGGCAGACGAACCAGTAAACCCTCGTATAGTCGTACTCCCTTACGCGTGGGAAACAACTGTCGAGTCTTCCCTGGCTCCGTGTCGTTCCCTTCCTAGGCTTCGCCGTAGTCCACCGCCCTGGTGCTCTCGGCACAGCCTGGTCAGTGTGGTCAACGACCGACATGCATCTGAAGTGGACTGTACGTGGAGAGGCTGACAGCTGGGTCCACGGCCGCACGCAAGGAAATGCCTCATTATTACGCGCAAAATAATGATTCCTCCACCAGACATCTGGGACCCACCGAAAGGGCCTCTATATTTCGCGAAAAAATGTTACCGCCGCTGACTGCTCGGACCCACCAGCTATATCTTCGCACGCAAGGAAGTGCCTCCTTATTACGCACAAAAAAATGAATACTCCCCCTGCTAGCTGGGACCTAGTATAGTGGGAGGCTGACTTGTGGGCCTACTAAGTTGAAGGGGACGGAGGGCTTTGTCAACTTAGTCAATATGCACGATTCTAGCTCTAGTGACCATACGATGTCCATCCGACGGCCGTAATGCTTCTTCAACCTCTGGTCTTCTTGCTCCAGCCGCCGAAACCAGTGCCGGTCGTCCCTCATGCTCCTGCCTCCCGTGGCCAGCTACGATGCCGCGTAGGCCTCACCGCCCCCTACTACTCCCACCACTGCACAGGCCATCCCTCTAGTCACCCACACCCCCTGTTATTCTGCGGCGACGACAGCCTCATAGCGCAGCGAACCAGTGAACCCTCGTACACCTCTCCGCGCAGGATTCCACTATCGCGTCTTCCCCGGCTCCGCGTCGTCCCCTTCCTAGGCCTCGCCGCCGTCCACCGCCCTGGTGCTCTCAGCGCGATGTGGTCAACGTGGTCAAGGAAGGACTTCCATCGGAAGAGTATTGTACGTGGAGAGGCTGATAGCTGGGTTCACGGTGGCCGCAAGGAAGTGCCTCCTTATTACGCGCACAATAATTATTCCGCCACCTGACAGCAGGGACCCACCGGACAGGCCACCGTATTTCGCGAAAAAAATGTTTCCCCCTGACTGCTGGGACCCACCAGCTACATCTTCGCATGCAAGGAAGTGCCTCGTTACTATGCACAAAAAAATGAATACTCCCCTGCTAGCTGGGACCCAGTATAGTGGCAGGCTGACTTGTGGGCCTACTAAGTTGACGGGGATGGAGGGCTTTGTCAACTTAGTCAATATGCACGATTCTAGCTGTAGTGACCGTCTGATGTCCATCCAACGGTCGTAGTGCTTCTTCAACCTCTGGTCTTCTTGCTGTAGGCACCCAAACCAGTGCCGGTCGTGCCTCGTGCTCCTGCCTCCCGTGGCCGGCTGCGATGCGGCAGAGGCCTCACCGCCCTCTACTACTCCCACTGCTGGCCAGGCCATCCCTCTACTCACCCACACCCCCTGTTATTCTATGGAGACGGTAGCCTCACACTACAGCGAACCAATGAACCCTCATACTCCTCTACGCGTGGGCATCCACTGCCGCATCTTCCCCGACTCCGCGTCGTCCCCTTCCTAGGCCTCGCCGTCGTCCACCACCCTGGTGCTCTCGGTGCGGCGTGGTCAACGTGGTCAAGGAACAGCTTCCATCGGACGTGGACTATACGTGGAGAGGCTGACAGCTGGGTCCATGGCTGCAGCAAGGAAGTGCCTCCTTATTACGCCGAAAATAATGATTCCTCCACCTGACAGTAGGGACCCATCGGAAGGGCAGCCATATTTCGCGAAAAAATGTTTCCCCCCTGACTGCTGGGACCTACCATCTACATCTTCGCATGTAAGGAAGTGCGTCTGGGTAATAAAAAAAATGATTCGCCCCCTGACAGTTGGGACCCACCAGCTACATCTTCGCACGCAAGGATGTGCCTAATAGTCGGGACCTACCTGGTCGAAGCGTACGTAGCGTTGTCATTCTGGTAGCGAACATGTACGTACATACTGGTCGATGTAGAGGCGCGCACGTGCCGTAGTAGAGGCGCGCACGTAGCATGTACATGTACAGCAACTAGTGTGCAAGAAAGAAAATACGGCCACGTACGTACATACGGGCGGGGTCTCGAACGCCTACTCGCGCATACGTAGAGCCAGGGCTCGTGTACATGGTTGGGTCGGAACGAAGAAACTACATCGTCGTCGTGTTCATGGGGAGCCAACCGGCTGGGTTGGAACGGAATGCGTCATCGTGTTCATCAGGAGGGCTTGGACGGAACAGCCGATGGAAAACGAGGCCTGGCATACCGCACAATGGAGGAAATGGCCTTGTGTTCGACCGACCACATTCGAAACTGGATCCTGTTCATCGGGAGGGGTCTGGCATACCGCAAAACGGAGGAAACGGACCTCCTACGGTCGAAACGGGGGTCCTGTTCATCGGGAGCGGTGTGGCGTACCGCAAAACGGAGGAAATAGACTTGTGTTGGAGCGCTACAGTCGAAACGGGGGTCCTGTTTATCAGGAGGGGTGTGGCGTACCGCAAAACAGGACTCCACGAGATACTGTTCATCTCCACCATCGACCCCCTCAAGCCTCCATGGGCTACTGTTCATCCATCGTCGACCTCCTCCAGCCTCCACCTGCGACTGTTCATGCACGGGCTCCTGTTCATCCAGCCTCCACCGCGCACTACTCCAGCGGCTACTGTTCAACCATCCCTCCACACGGGCTCCTGTTCAACCACCCCTCCACGGGCTACTGTTCATCTAGCCCTCCATCGTTTACTGTTCATCCATCCCTCCACGGGGTGGTCCTGTTCATCCAGCCCTCCACGGGGTCCTATTCATCCAGCCCCTACCGGCTTGATCGATCGGGGTCCTGTTCATCCAAAGGCAAAACCTCGGGGTCCTATTCATCCACCCCCACCGGGAACTATTCATCCAAACCCCCCCAGCAACGCTCACTGTTCATCCAGAGGAAGCATCGATAGGCTTCAGTTAGCAGCAGTAGCAAAGGAATCGCTCGATCGGGTTCAGTTAACAACCATCGATCAATCGCTCGGGTTCAGTAATGCGTAGCCTGCAGTGCAATCGCTCGGGTTCAGTAGGCGAACGCCTCGCTCGGGTTCAGTAGGCGAATGCCTCGCTCGGGTTTAGTAGGCGAACGCCTCGCCCGGGTTCAGTTAGAGCACAACGCCTCGCACCCATGAACGTGCGTGTACGAGAGAAACGCGCAAAGCTCTATGCATCGCTCAACCCCGACCACCCACCGTAACCGGGAAAACCCCGATATTTTCCTGGCCCTCGCTTCCACCATGTTTTTTTTCGTCATGGACGGCTCAAAGAATGTCATGCAGCTATGTCTCCAGCCCGCCCAGGACGAAAAGCCCATTTTCTGCCATTATTTTTTGTCATAGAAGTAGGATCCCACCACATTTATGATGATACCAGGTTTTTTCACTATTATCGTCATAGAAGTGTCATAACTATGATAGAAAAAAAATTCGTTCGGCCCAAAATGTCACGGATATGTCTTTTTTTTTGTAGTGTAGCCCCAGTGCGCTCCTCCTGGTGGGAGGGAGGCCGTTGAGCTAGGGTTGCGGTCCGCCGTTGCGACCAGATCCTCCTGCGGCCCATGGTATCACGGCTCTCGTGAAGGGTAAGGTCGATATTCGGCTCGATCGCCGCAGAGGGTACGGCCTCCGTGACGGGGTCTATCCACCCGTCCACGGATGGTGAAACTGGCTCCGAATTAAGGGTCGGAGCGGCTATCGGTGCGATCTCCTGAATACGGTCCGATGGTAGAGCTAAATCGTACTCATCGTGACCGCGTGGCACACAAGGCAGGGGCTCGAATCTGTCGAAGATCAAGTCTCCGCGGATATCGGCCATGTAGTTTAAGCTTCCAAACCTGACCTGGTGGCCAGGGGTGTAACTTTCAATCTGCTCCAGATGGCCAAGCGAGTTGGCCCACAGTGCGAAGCCACCGAACACAAAGATCTGTCCAGGGAGAAAAGTCTCACCCTAGACTACATTACTACCGATGATCGTAGAAGCCATCAAGCCTAACGGCGACGACAGAGAGGAACTCTCAACGAAAGCACCAATGTCGGTGTCAAAACCGGCGGATCTCGGGTAGGGGGTCCCAAACTGTGCGTCTAAGGCGGATGGTAATAGGAAGCAGGGGACACGATGTTTTATCCAGGTTCGGGCCCTCTTGATGGAGGAAAAACCCTACGTCCTGCTTGATTTATTCTTGATGATATGAGTATTACAAGAGTTGATCTACCATGAGATCGGAGAGGCTAAACCCTAGAAGCTAGCCTATGGTATGATTGTATGTTGTCCTACGGACTAAAACCCTCCGGTTTATATAGACACCGGAGGGGGCTAGCGTTACACAAGGTTGGTTACAAAGGAGGAGATATACATATCCGTATTGCCTAGCTTGCCTTCCACGCCAAGTAGAGTCCCATCCGGACACGAGGAGAAGTCTTCAATCTTGTATCTTCATAGTCTAACAGTCCGGCCAAAGGATATTGTCCGGCTGTCCGGAGACCCCCTAATCCAAGACTCCCTTAGTGTTCATTTGAAACAATTTGGAATAGTTTCACAACTCATGCACCTGGAACACCACAGCGTAATGGTGTGTCCGAATGTCATGACCGTACTTTATTAGATATGGTGTGATCTATGATGTCTCTTACCGATTTACCACTATTGTTTTGGGGTTATACATTAGAGATAGCTACATTCACGTTAAATAGGGCACCATCTAAATCCATTGAGACGACACCATATGAATTGTGGTTTAGCAAGAGACCTAAGTTGCCATTTCTTAAAATTTTGGGCTACGATGCTTATTGAAAAAACTTCAACCTGATTAGCTCGAACCCAAATCGGAGAAATGTGTCTTCATAGGATACCCAGAAGAAACTGTTGGGTACACCTTCTATCACAGATCCGAAGGCAAGATATTCATTGATAAGAATGGATCCTTTCTAGAGGAGATCTCTCGAAATAAGTGAGTGGGAGGAAAGTAGAACTTGATGAGGTAACTGTACCTTCTCTGTTATTGGAAAGTAGTTCATCACAAAAATTAGTTCCAGTGATTCCTAAACCAATCAGTGAGGAATTTAATGATGATACTTCTGATCAAGTTACTACCAAACCTCGAAGGTCCACCAGAGTATGATCCGCACCATAGTGGTATGGTAATCCTGTTCTGGAGGTCACGTTTTTTGACCATGACGAACCTACGAACTATGAGGAAGCAATGATGAGCCTAGATTCTGCGAAATGGCTTGAGGCCATGAAATCTGAGATGAGATCCATGTATGAGAACAAAGTATAGACTTTGATTGACTTGCCCGATGATCGACAAGCCATTGAGAATAAATGGATCTTCAAGAGGAAGACAGACGCTGATAGTAGTGTTACTATCTACAAAGCTCGACTTGCCGAAAAGGGTTTTTGACAAATTCAAGATGTTGACTATGATGAGATTTTGTCACTCATATTGATGCTTAAAGTCTGTCCGAATCATGTTAGACATTGCCTCATTTTATGAAATCTGACAAATGGATATCAAAACTGCATTCCTTAATGGATTTATTAAAAAAGAGTTGTATATGATACAAACAGAAGGTTTTGTCAATCCTAAAGGTGCTAAAAAAATGTGCAAGCTCCAGTGATCCATCTATGGACTGGTGCAAGCATCTCGGAGTTGGAATATACGCTTTGATAAGTTGATTAAAGCATATAGTTTTATACAGACTTGGGGTGAAGCCTGTATTTACAAGAAAGTGAGTGGGAGCACTACAACCTTTCTGATAACTATATGTGAATGACATATTGTTGATCGGAAATGATGTAGAATTTTCCGGAAAGCATAAAGGAGTGTTTGAAAGGAGTTTATCAAAGAAAGACATTGGTGAAGCTGCTTACATATTGGGCATCAAGATCTATAGAGATAGATCAAGACACTTGATAAGATTTTTCAATGAGTAGATACCTTGACAAGATTTTTGAAGTAGTTCAAAATGGAGCAGCCAAAGAAGGAGTTCTTGCTTGTATTGCAAGGTCTAAAGTTGAGCAAGACTTAAAACACGACCACGGCAAAAAATAGAAAGAGAATGAAAGTCATTCCCTATGCCTCAGCCATAGGTTCTATAAAGTATGCTATGCTGGGTACCAAACCTATTGTGTACCTTGCCATGAGTTTGGCAAGGGGGTATGATATTGATCTAGGAGTGGATCACTTGACATCGGTCAAAATTATCCTTAGAAGACTAAGGATATATTTCTCGGTTATGGAGGTGATAAAGAGTTCGTCATAAAGAGTTACGCCAATCCAAGCTTTTACACCGATCCGGATGACTCTGAGTCTCAATCTAGATACATATTGAAAGTGGGAGCAATTAGCTAGAGTAGCTCCATGTAGAGCATTGTAGACATAGAAAATTTGCAAAATACATACGGCTCTGAATGTGACAGACCCATCGACTAATCTTCTCTCACAAGCAAAACATGATCACACCTTAGTACTCTTTGGGTGTTAATCGCATAGCGATGTGAACTAGATTATTGACTCTAGTAAAACCCTTTGGGTATTAGTCATATGGCGATGTGAACTAATCACATGGTGATGTGAACTATTGGTGTTAAATCACATGGCGATGTGAACTACATTATTGACTCTAGTGCAAGTGCGAGACTGAAGGAAATATGCCCTAGAGGAAATAATAAAATTGTTATTTATATTTCCTTATATCATGATAAATGTTTATTATTCATGCTAGAATTGTATTAATCGGAAACTTAGTACACATGTGAATACATAGACAAAACAGAGTGTCCCTAGTACTCTACTTGACTAGCTCGTTAATCAAAGATGGTTATGTTTCCTAACCATAGACATGTGTTGTCATTTGATGAACAGGATCACATCATTAGAGAATGATGTGATGGACAAGACCCATCCGTTAGCTTAGCATAATGATCGTTTAGTTGTGTTGATATTGCTTTCGTCATGACTTATACATGTTCCTCTGACTATGAGATTATGCAACTCCCAAATAATCAATGAACACCTTGTGTGCTATCAAACGTCACAACGTAACTGAGTGATTATAAAGATGCTCTACATATGTCTCCGAAGGTGTTTGTTGGGTTGGCATAGATCGAGATTAGGATTTTTCACTCTGTGTGTCGGAGAGGTATCTCTGGGCCCTCTTGGTAATGCACATCACTATAAGCCTTGCAAGAAATGTGACTAATGAGTTAGTCATGCGATGATGCATTACAGAACGAGTAAAGAGACTTGCCGGTAACGACATTGAACTAGGTATGATGATACCGACGATCGAATCTCGGGCAAGTAACAGACCAATGACAAAGGGAACAACGAATGTTGTTATGCGGTTTGACCGATAAAGATCTTCGTAGATTATCTAGGAGCCAATATGGGTATTTGGACGCCGGAAGTGTTCCAGGTGATAGCGGGTCACCGGAAGGGGTTCCAGGCAAACCCCCGCAAAGATATGGGCTTAAGGGGCCAAGTAAGGCAACACACCAGCCACAAGGGGCTGGTGCGCCCCCTATAGGGCCAGCCACATGGGGAGAAAGGGAAAGGAGAGGAGGAAAAGGAAATTATGAAGTAGGACTCCTACTTCCTTCCCCTCCCCCTCCTTCCTTTCCCCCTTGTCCAAATATGGTAGGGGGCGAATTGGACTAGGGGCCCAAGTAGGATTCCTCCTACTTGGGCGCGCCGTAAGCTGCCTCACTCCCTCTCCGTCCTTTATATATGTGGGGAGGGCACCCCTAGAACACACATCAATCATTCCTAGCCATGTGCGGCGCCCCCCCTCCACAGTTAACACCTCGGTCATATCATCGTAATGCTTAGGCGAAGCTCTGCGCCGATAACTTCATCATCATCGTCGCCACGCCGTCATGCTGACGAAACTCTTCCTTGTCCTCAACTAGATCAAGAGCTCAAGGGACGTCACCGAGCTGATCATGTGCTGATTGCGGATGTGCCGTACGTTCGGTACTTGGATCGGTTGGATCGTTAAGACGTTCGACTACATCAACCGCATTACTAAACGCTTCCGCTTTCG
The DNA here is from genome assembly GCF_056163025.1 of Triticum urartu. Lineage (NCBI taxonomy): Eukaryota > Viridiplantae > Streptophyta > Magnoliopsida > Poales > Poaceae > Triticum > Triticum urartu. The sequence continues at coordinate 449,125,455 of NC_141876.1, forward strand.
GTCTACGAGGGTACGTAGATACACTCTCCCCTCTCGTTGCTATGCATCTCCGAGATAGATCTTGCATGATCGTAGGATTTTTTTTGGAAATACCGCATTCCCCAACATCTACATCATTTGCTCGGATGCATATAGCCAAGATACATGTAACTCATTACTTGCTCTAACAAGCTTAGGAACTCACATGCTCTTACATACTATTTTTACATGATTGCATACATGTAGGGGGATCCAATGCATGTTACATGTCTTTCCAAAGCTTTACTTGTTACTCTTCACATCCTTATCTAAAGCTTTGATGCATGTTGTCATCAATTGCCAAAAAGGGGGAGATTGGAAGAACAAGTGCTCCCCAGGTGATTTTGGTAATTAATGTCAACATATCTCTTGTTAGACTAATATCTTTATCTAGTATATTTCAGATAGTTCAACAATAGCTTGGCACAGACACGAGGCAGTGGAACCCCTTCAAAATTCTCAGGAAAAGATTGGCTAAAGCTCAAGACTCTTCATTTCTAATTTAGTGATCCAAGATCACATTGATTCCATAGGAAAAGCCAATACTATTAAAAGGGGATGAGGTGTTGCTCAATGGTCTACTTGCTCAAAATGCTTAGTGATATGCTCCAAAGCCCTCAACCACTTTCTCAAATCCAAATATGTCCTAAACCTAAAGTCAAACTCAGCCCCATCGATTTCATCTATCCGGCGCCACCGAGTTTCTTTGACATAGCCATAGCCAGAAACCCTAATCAGTTCGGTCTCACCGATAGGGATTTCGGACTCACCGAGATGCGATTACAAACTCTCTGTTTCCCTTCGTAACATTTCGGTCTCACCGAAATGAGCGACCGGTCCCACCGAGTTCGCAATGCAAACTCTTTGTTTCCCTTTTGTAACGTTTCGGTCTTACTAAAATGAGCGATCGGTCCCACCGAGTTTGCCTGACCAACTCTTTGTTTGCTCATTGCTGAAATCGGTCTCACCGAGTTCATGCAATCGGTCACACGGAGATGAGGTTTTTCCCTAACCCTAGCACATCGATCTCACCGATTTTATCATGTCGGTCCCACTGAGATTCCTAATGTCCACATTTTGAACTGAACCGGTCTCACTGAGTTCACCTATTCGGTCTGATCGAGTTGGGTCAAACGTGTGTAACGGTTGGATTTTGTGTGGAGGCTATATATATATATACATATATATATATACCCCACCCCTTCTCTACTCAAGAGAGAGCCATCAGAACATGCCTACACTTCCACTACTCATTTTCTGAGGGAGAACCACCAACTCATGTGTTGAGACCAAGACATTCCAGTCCAACCACAAGAATCTTGATCTCTAGCCTTCCCCAAGTTGCTTTCCACTCAAATCATCTTTCCACCATAGCCAAATCTGGGAGTGAGAGAGAGAGAGAGTTGAGTGTTGAGTGTTGGGGAGACTATCATTTGAAGCACAAGAGCAAGGATTTCATCATCATCAAACCATCTATTACCTTTTGAAGAGTGGTCTCTCCTAGATTGGTTAGGTGTCACTTGGGAGCGTCCTCCAAGATTGTGGAGTTGAACCAAGGAGTTTGTAAGGGCAAGGTGATCGCCTACTTCGTGAAGATCTACCCAAGTGAGGCAAGTCCTTCATGGGCGATGGCCATGGTGGGATAGACAAGGTTTCTTCTTCATGGACCCTGAAGGAAATATGCCATAGAGGCAATAATAAAGTTGTTATTTATATTTCCTTATATCATGATAAATGTTTTTTATTCATGCAAGAATTGTATTAACCGAAAACTTAGTACATGTGTGAATACATAGACAAACAAAGTGTCCCTAGTATGCGTCTATTTGACTAGCTCGTTAATCAAAGATGGTTAAGTTTCCTAGCCATAGACATATGTTGTCATTTGATGAACGTGATCACATCATTAGAGAATGATGTGATGGACAAGACCCATCCGTTAGCTTAGCATAATGATCGTTTAGTTTTTCTACTATTGCTTTCTTCATGACTTATACATGTTCCTCAGACTATGAGATTATGCAACTCCCGAATACCGGAGGAACACCTTGTGTGCTATCAAACGTCACAACGTAACTGGGTGATTATAAAGATGCTCTAGAGGTGTCTCCGATGGTGTTTGTTGAGCTGGCATAGATCAAGTTTAGGATTTGTCACTCCGTGTATCGGAGAGGTATCTCTAGGCCCTCTCGGTAATGCACACCACTATGAGCCTTGCAAGCAATGTGTCTAATGAGTTAGCCATGGGATGATGCATTACGGAACGAGTAAAGAGACTTGTCGATGACGAGATTGAACTAGGTATGATGATACCGACGATCGAATCTCGGGCAAGTAACATACCGATGACAAACGAAACACCGTATGTTGTTATGCGGTTTGACCGATAAAGATCTTCATAGAATATGTAGGAGCCAATAAGAGCATCCAGGTTCCGCTATTAGTTATTGATCAGAGATATGTCTCAGTCATGTCTACATAGTTCTCGAACCCGTAGGGTCCGCACGCTTAACGTTCGATGAAAATTTGTATTATGAGTTTCGTGTCTCGAAATGGTTGAGACATAAAGATTGATATATTGGAAGGTTATGTTTGGACACCAGAATGCTTTCAGATAGGTTCGGGTATTTTTCGGAGTACCGGGGGTTTACCGGAACCCCCCAAGGGATTAATGGGCCACAATGGGCCTTAGTTGAGAAGAGAGAGGGCCAGCCAGAGGTGGCGGTGCCCCCCTTGCCCAGTACGAATTAGAAAAGGGGAGGGGGCGGCACCCCCTCCTTCCTTCTCTTCTCTTCTCTACTCTTTCCCTTCTTCTCCTACTTGGACTAGGAAAGGGGGGGGGACCGAATCCTACTTGGACTAGGAGTCCAAGTAGGACTGCCCCCATGGCGCGCCTGTTGGGGAACGTAGCAATAATTCAAAAAGATTCCTACATGTCACCAAGATCAATCTAGGAGATTCTAGCAACAAGAGAGAGGGAGTGCATCTTCATACCCTTGACGATCGCTAAGCGGAAGCGTTGCAAGGACGCGGTTGGTGGAGTCGTACACGCAGCGATTCAGATCGCGGTCAATTCCGATCTAAGCACCAAACAACGGCGCCTCCTTGTTCACCACACATACATCCCTGGGACGTCTCCTCCTTGTTGATCCAGCAAGGGGAGAGGAGAAGTTCAGGGAGAACTCTGACAGCACGACAGCGTGGTGGTGATGGAGCTCGTGGTTCTCCGGCAGAGCTTCGCCAAGCGTGACGGAGGAGGAGGAGGTGTTGGAGAGGGGAAGGGTTGCACCAGGGGAAGGGTGTGGCAGCCCTCCCACCCCCACTATTTATAGGAGAAGGGGAGAGGGGGCGGCCCCCTCAGATCCCATGTACAAGGGACGGGCGACGGCAAAGGGGGGGGGGTAACTTGCCCCAAGCATGTGGGAGGCGCCCCCACCCCTAGGGTTTCCCAACCCTAGGCGCCTTGGGCCCCTTGGGGGGGCGCACCAGCCCACCAGGGGATGGTTCCCTCCCTTGTTGAGCCCACTAGGCCCACCGGGGCATGTGGCCCCACCCGGTGGACCCCCGGACACCTTCCGGTGGTCCCGGTACAATACCGATAACCCCCGAAACCATTACGGCGACTGCAATTGGACTTCCCATATATAAATCTTCACCTATGGACCATTTTGGAACTCCTCGTGATGTCCGGGATCTCATCCGGGACTCTGAAAAATCTTCGGCAACCACATACTATTTCCCATAACAACTCTAGCGTCACCGAACCTTAAGTATGTGGACCCTATGGGTTCGGGAACCATGCAGACATGACCGAGACATCTCTCCGGCCAATAACCAATATTGGCATCTGGATACCCATGTTGGCTCCCACATGTTCGACAATGATCTCATTGGATGAACCACGATGTCGGGGATTCACTCAATCCCGTATACAATTCCCTTTGTCCATCGGTATGTTACTTGCCCGAGATTTGATCATCGGTATCTCTATACCTTGTTCAATCTCGTTACCGACAAGTCTCTTAACTCATTCTGTAACGCATGATCCCATCGCTAACTCCTTAGTCACATTGAGCTCATTAGGATGATGCATTACCGAGTGGGCCCAGAGATACCTCTCCGTCATACGGAGTGACAAATCCCAGTCTCGATTCATGCCAACCCAACAGATACTTTCGGAGATACCTGTAGTGCACCTTTATAGCCACCCAGTTACACTGTGACGTTTGGTACACCCAAAGCATTCCTACGGTATCCAGGAGTTGCACAATCTCATGGTTTAAGGAAATGATACTTGACATTAGAAAAGCTTTGGCAAACGAACTACACGATCTTGTGCTACTCTTAGGATTGGGTCTTATCCATCACATCATTCTCCTAATCATGTGATCCCGTTATCAATGACATCCAATGTCCATGGTCAGGAAACCATGACCATCTATTAATCAATGAGCTAGCCAACTAGAGGCTTACTAGGGACATATTACGATCTGTGTATTCACACATGTATTACGGATTCCGGTTAATACAATTATAGCATGAACAATAGACAATTATCATGAACCCGGAAATATAATAATAACCACTTTATTATTGCCTCTAGGGCATATTTCCAATAGTCTCCCACTTGCACTAGAGTCAATAATGTAGTTACATTGTGATGAATCGAACACCCATAGAGTTCTGGTGTTTATCATGTTTTGCTCATAGAAGAGGTTTAGTCAACGGATCTGCGATATTCAGATCCGTATGCACTTTACAAATATCTTTGTCTCCATCCTGAATATATTCACGAATGGAGTTGAAGCAATGCTTGATATGCCTGGTCTTCTTGTGAAACCTGGGCTCCTTGGCAAGGGCAATAACTCCAGTGTTGTCACAGAAGAGATTCATCAGGCCCGACGTGTTGGGAATAACTCCTAGGTCGGTGATGAACTCCTTCATCCAGACTGCTTCCTGTGCTGCCTCCAAGGCTGCTATGTACTCTGCTTCACATGTAGATCCCGCCACGACGCTTTGCTTGCAACTGCACCAGCTGACTGCCCCACCATTCAAAATGTTCATGTATCCGGTTTGTGACTTGGAGTTATCCAGATCTATGTCGAAGCTAGCATTGACGTAACCCTTTACGACAAGCTCTTCGTCACCTCCATAAACAAGAAACATATCCTTAGTCCTTTTCAGGTACTTTAGGATATTCTTGACCGCTGTCTAGTGTTCCATGCCAGGATTACTTTGGTACCTCCCTACCAAACTTACGACAAGGTTCACATCAGGTCTGGTACACGGCATGGCATACATAATAGACCCTATGGGTGAGGCATAGGGGATGACACTCATCTTTTCTCTATCTCTACCGAGGTCGGGCATTGAGCCGTGCTCAATTTCACACCTTGCAATACAGGCAAGAACCCCTTCTTGGACTGATCCATATTGAACTTCTTCAATATCTTGTCAAGGTATGTGCTTTGTGAAAGACCAATGAGGCATCTCGATCTATCTCTATAGATCTTGATGCCTAATATGTGTGCAACTTCTCCAAGGTCCTTCATTGAAAAACACTTATTCAAGTAGGCTTTTATGCTTTCCAGAAATTCTATATCATTTCACATCAATAGTATGTCATCCACATATAATATGAGAAATGCTACAGAGCTCCCACTCACTTTCTTGTAAACACAGGCTTCTCCATAAGTCTGCGTAAACCCAAACGCTTTGATCATCTCATCAAAGCAAATGTTCCAACTCCGAGATGCTTGCACCAGCCCATGGATTGAGCGTTGGAGATTGCATACCTTGTCAGCATTCTTCTGATCGACAAAACCTTCTGGCTGCATCATATACAATTCTTCCTCAAGGAAACCATTAAGTAATGTCGTTTTGACGTGCATTTGCCATATCTCATAATCATAGAATGCAGCAATTGCTAACATGATTCGGACGGACTTCAGCTTCGCTATGGGTGAGAAAGTCTCATCGTAGTCAACTCCTTGAACTTGTCGATAACCCTTAGCGACAAGCCGAGCCTTATAGATAGTCACGTTACCATCCGCGTCAGTCTTCTTCTTAAAGATCCTTTTATTTTCTATGGCTTGCCGATCATTGGGCAAGTCTGTCAAAGTCCATACTTCGTTTTTATACATGGATCCTATCTTAGATTTCATGGCTTCAAGCCATTTGTTGGAATCCGGACCCGCCATCGCTTCTTCATAGTTCGAAGGTTCATCGTTGTCTAACAACATGATTTCCAGGACAGGGTTGCTGTACCACTTTGGTGCGAAATGTGTCCTCGTGGACCTACGAAGTTCAGTAGCAACTTGATCCGAAGTTTCATGATCGTCATCATTAACTTCCTCTCTAGTCGGTGCAGGCACCACAGAAACATCTTCCTGAGCTATGCTACTTTCCGGTTTAAGAGGCAGTACCTCATCAAGTTCTACTTTCCTCCCACTGACTTCTTTCGAGAGAATCTCTTTCTCTAGAATGATCCATTCTTGGCAACAAAGATGTTGCCTTCGGATCTGAGGTAGAGGGTATACCCTATAGTTTCCTTAGGGTATCCTATGAAGACGCATTTTTCCGACTTGGGTTCGAGCTTTTCAGGTTGAAGTTTCTTGACATAAGCATCGCATCCCCAAACTTTCAGAAACGACAGCTTAGGTTCCTTCCCAAAGCATAATTCATACGGTGTCGTCTCAACGGATTTCGATGGAGCCCTATGTAAAGTGAATGCGGTAGTCTCTAAAGCATAACCCCAAAATGATAGCGGTGGATCAGTAAGAGACATCATAGATCGCACCATATCCAATAGAGTGCGATTACGACGTTTGGACACACCATTTCGCTGAGGTGTTCCAGGCGGCGTGAGTTATGAAACAAGTCCACATTTCCTTAAGTGCGTGCCAAACTAGTGACTCAAGTATTCTCCTCCATGATCTGATCATAAGAACTTTATTTTCCTGTCACATTGATTCTCTACATCACTCTGAAATTTCTTAAACTTTTCAAAGGTCTCAGACTTGTGTTTCATTAAGTAGACATACCCATATCTACTTAAGTCATCAGTGAGGCTGAGAACATAACGATAGCCACCGCGAGCTTCAACGCTCATTGGACCGCACACATCAGTGTGTATGATTTCCAATAAGTTGGTTGCTCGCTCCATTGTTCCAGAGAACGTAGTCTTGGTCATTTTGCCCATGCGGCATGGTTTGCACATGTCAAATGATTCATAATCAAGAGACTCCAAAAGTCCATCTGCATGGAGTTTCTTCATGCGTTTGACACCAATGTGACCAAGGCGGTAGTGCCACAAGTATGCAGGACTATCATTATCAGCCTTACATCTTTTGGCATTCACACTATGAATATGTGTAACATCACGTTCGAGATTAAACAAAAATAAACCATTGACCAACGGGGCCTGACAATAAAACATATCTCTCATATAAATGGAACAACCGTTATTCCTCGGATTTAAATGAGTAGCCATCTCGCATTAAACGAGATCTAGATACAATGTTCATGCTGAAAGCTGGTACTAAATAACAATTATTGAGGTTTAAAACTAATCCCGTAGGTAGATGTAGAGGTAGCGTGCCGACGGCGATCACATCGACCTTGGAACCATTGCCGATGTGCAGCGTCACCTCGTCCTTCGTCAGTCTCCGCTTATTCCGCAGCTCCTGTTTTGAGTTACAAATATGACCAACCGCACCGGTATCAAATACCCAGGAGCTACTACGAGCGCTGGTAAGGTACACATCAATAACATGTATATCACATATACCTTTGGCATTGCCGGCCTTCTTGTCCGCTAAGTACTTGGGGCAGTTCCGCTTCCAGTGACCATTTCCCTTACAATAAAAGCACTGAGTCTCGGGCTTGGGTCCATTCTTTGGCTTCTTCCTGGCAACTGATTTACCAGGTGTGGCAAATCCCTTGTCGTCCTTCTTGAAGTTATTCTTACTCTTGCCTTTCTTGAAACTAGTAGTTTTATTCACCATCAACACTTGATGTTCCTTTTTGATATCCATGTCTGCTGATTTCAGCATTGAATATAACTCAGGAATGGACTTCTCCATCCCTTGCATATTTTAGTTCATCACAAAGCTCTTGTAGCTAGGTGGAAGTGACTGGAGGATCCTTTCAATGACCGAGTCATTTGGAAGATTAACTCCCAGCTGAGACAAGCGGTTGTGCCACCCAGACATTTTGAGTATATGCTCGCTGACCGAACTGTTTTCCTCCCTCTTACAACTGTAGCACTTTTCGGAGACTTCATATCTCTTGACCCAGGCATGAGCTTGGAAAACCATTTTCAGCTCTTGGAACATCTCATATGCTTCGTGCTGCTTAGAACACTTTTGGAGACCCATTTCTAAGCTGTAAAGCATGCCGCACTGAACCAGGGAGTAATCATCACTACGCGACTGCCAAACATTCATAATGTCTTGAGTTGCTGGGAAAATGGGTGCGTCACCTATCGGTGCTTCAAGGACATATTCTTTCTTGGCAGCTACGAGGATGATACTCAAGTTAGGGATCCAATCCGTATAGTTGCTACCATCGTCTTTCAGCTTGGTTTTCTCTAGGAACGCGTTGAAGTTGAGGGCAACATTAGCGTGGGCCATTTGATCTACAAGACATATTGTAAAGACATTTTAGACTAAGTTCATGATAATTAAGTTCATCAAATCAAATTATTTAATGAACTCCCACTCAGACAGAGATCCCTCTAGTCATCTAAGTGATACATGATCCGAATCGACTAGGCCGTGTCCGATCATCACATGAGACAGACTAGTCATCAATGGTGAACATCTCCATGTTGATCGTATCTACTATATGACTCATGTTCGACCTTTCGGTCTCTCGTGTTCTGAGGCCATGTCTGTACATGCTAGGCTCGTCAAGTCAACCTAAGTGTTTTGCATGTGTAAATCTGGCTTACACCCGTTGTATGCGAACATTAGAATCTATCACACCCGATCATCACGTGGTGCTTCAAAACAATGAACCTTCGCAACGGTGCACAGTTTGGGGGAACACTTTTCTTGAAATTTTAGTGAGGGATCATCTTATTTATGCTACCGTCGTTCTAAGAAAATAAGATGTAAACATGACAAACATCACATGCAAATCATAAAGTGACATGATATGGCCAATATCATCTTGCGCCTTTGATCTCCATCTTCGAGGCGCGGCATGAACACCATCGTCACCGGCATGACACCATGATCTCCATCATCGTGTCTTCATGAAGTTGTCACACCAACTATTACTTCTACTACTATGGCTAACGGTTTGCAATAAAGTAAAGTAATTACATGGCGTTTTCATTGACACACAGGTCATAAATAAATTAAAACAAGTCCTATGGCTCCTGCCGGTTGTCATACTCATTGACATGCAAGTCGTGATTCCTATTACAAGAACATGATCAATCTCATACATCACATATATCATTCATCACATCCTTTTGGCCATATCACATCACATAGCATACCCTGCAAAAACAAGTTAGGCATCCTCTAATTGTTGTTGCATGTTTTACGTGGATCCTATGGGTTTCTAGCAAGAATGTTTCTTACCTACGCAAAACTACAAGGTGATATGCCAATTGCTATTTACCCCTCATAAGGACCCTTTTCATCGAATCCGATCTGACTAAAGTGGGAGAGACAGACACCCGTCAGCCACCTTATGCATCAAGTGCATGTCAGTCAGTGGAACCAGTCTCACGTAAGCGTATGTGTAAGGTCGGTCCGGGCCACTTCGTCCCACAATGCCGCCGAATCAAGATAAGACTAGTAACGATAAGCAAATTGAACAAATCATTGCCCACAATTGCTTTGTGTTCTACTCATGCATAGAATCTACGCATAGACCTAGATCTGATACCATTGTTGGGGAACGTAGCAATAATTCAAAAAAATTCCTACATGTCACCAAGATCAATCTAGGAGATGCTAGCAACAAGAGAGAAGGAGTGCATCTTCATACCCTTGAAGATCGCTAAGCGGAAGTGTTGCAAGAACGCGGTTGGTGGAGTCGTACACGCAGCGATACAGATCGCAGTCGATTCTGATCTAAGCGCCTAAGCGGAAGCGTGACAGAGGAGGAGAAGGTGTTGAACAGGGGAAGGGATGCGCCAGGGGAAGGGTGTGGCAGCCCCCCCACCCCCCCACTATTTATAGGAGAAGGGGAGAGGGGGCCGGGCCCCCAGATCCCATCTACAAGGGAGGGGCGGTGGCCAAGGGGGGTAACTTGCCATCCAAGCATGTGGGAGGCACCCCCACCCCTAGGGTTTCCCAACCCTAGGCGCCTTGGGCCCCTTGGGGGCGCACCAGCCCACCAGGGGCTGGTTCCCTCCCTTGTTCAGCCCACTAGGCCCACCGGGGCAGGTGGCCGCACCCGGTGGACCCCTGGACACCTTCCGGTGGTCCCGGTACAATACCGATAACCCCCGAAACCATTCCGGCGACGGAAACTGGAGTTCCCATATATGAGTCTTCACCTCCGGACCATTTCAGAACTCCTTGTGATGTTCGGCATCTCATCCGGGACTCCGAAAAACCTTCGGCAACCACATACTATTTCCCATAACAACTCTAGCGTCACCGAACCTTAAGTGTGTAGACCCTATGGGTTCGGGAACCATGCAGACATGACCGAGACATCTCTCCAGCCAATAACCAACAGCAGGATCTGGATACCCATGTTGGCTCCCATATGTTCCACGATGTTCTCATCGGATGAACCACGATGTCGTGGATTCACTCAATCTCGTATACAATTCCCTTTGTCCATCGGTATGTTACTTGCCTGCGATTCGATCGTCGGTATCTCTATACCTCGTTCAATCTCGTCACTGGCAAGTCTCTTTACTCGCTCCGTAACGCATGATCTCGTGGCTAACACCTTAGTCACATTGAGCTCATAATGATGATGCATTATCGAGCGGGACCAGAGATACCTCTCCGTCATATGGAGTGACAAATACCAGTCTCGATTCGTGCCAACCCAACAGATACTTTCGGAGATACATGTAGTTCACCTTTATAGCCACCCAGTTACACTTTGACATTTGGTACACCCAAAGCATTCCTATGGTATCCGGGAGTTGCACAATCTCATGGTCTAAGGAAATGACACTAGACATTAGAAAAGCTTTAGCAAATGAACTACACGATCTTGTGCGACGCTTAGGATTGGGTCTTGTCCATCACATCATTCTCCTAATGATGTGATCCTGTTATCAATGATATCCAATGTCCATGGTCAGGAAACCATGACCATCTATTGATCAACGATCTAGTCAACTAGAGGCGTACTAGGGACATATTATGATCTATGTATTCACACATGTATTACGTATTCCGGTTAATACAATTATAGCATGAACAATAGACAATTATCATGAACACAGAAATATAATAATAACCACTTTATTATTGCCTCTAGGGCATATTTCCAACAGCGCCCCTCCTAGGGCCGACCTCCTCTCCTCCCCCCTTTATATACGTGGGGAGGGGGCACCCCAAAGACACACAAGTTGATATTTTAGCCGTGTGCGGTGCCCCTCTCCACAGTTACACACCTCGATCATATTGTCATAGTGCTTAAGCGAAGCCCTGCGCCGGTAAGTTCATCATCACCGTGGCCACGTCGTCTTGCTGATGGTACTCTCCCTTGTCCTCAACTGGATCAAGAGATCGTGGGACGTCATCGAGCTGAACATGTGCTGAACGCGGAGGTGCCGTACGTTCAGTGCTGGGATCGGTTGGATCGTGAAGACATTCGACTACATCAACCATGTTACTAAACGCTTCCGCTTTCGGTCTATGAGGGTACGTAGACACACTCTCCCCTCTCATTGTTATGCATCTCCTAGATAGATCTTGTGTGATCGTAGGTAATTTTTTTGAAATACTGCATTCCCCAATGGTGGCATCCGAGCCAGGTCTATGCGTAGATGTTATATGCACGAGTAGAACACAAAGAGTTGTGGGAGATAATAATCATACTACTTACCAGCAATGTCTTACTTTGATTCAGCGGTTTTGTTGGATGAAGCGTCCTAGACCGACATTACATGACAGTGTTCATGAGACTGGTTCTACCGACGTGCTTCGCACACAGGTGGCTAGTGGGTGTGTGTTTCTCCAGCTCTACTTGAATCGAGTTTGACTACACTCGGTCCTTGTTGAAGGTTAAAACGGCACACTTGACGAAAAATCATTGTGGTTTTGATGTGTAGGTAAGAACGGTTCTTGCTAGAAGCCCGTAGGAGCCACGTAAAACTTGCAACAACAAAGTAGAGGACGTCTAACTTGTTTTTGCAGGGCATGTTGTGATGTGATATGGTCAAGATGTGATGATATAAATTGTTGTATGAGATGATCATGTTTTTAATAGTTATCAGCAACTGGCAGGAACCATATGGTTGTCGCTTTATTGTATGAAATGCAATCGCCATGTAATTGCCTTACTTTATCACTAAGCGGTAGCGATAGTCATAGAAGCAATAGTTGGCGAGACGACAACGATGCTACGATGGAGATCAAGGTGTCAAGCCGGTGGCGATGGTGATCATGATGGTGCTTTGGAGATGGAGATCAAAGGCACAAGATGATGATGGCCGTATCATACCACTTATTTTGATTGCATGTGATGTTTATCCTTCATGCATTTTATTTTGCTTAGTACAACGGTAGCATTATAAGATGATCTCTCACTAAGTTTCAAGGTATAAGTGTTCTCCCTGAGTATGCACCGTTGCTACAGTTCGTCGTGCCGAGACACCATGTGATGATTGGGTGTGATAAGCTCAACGTTCACATACAATGGGTGCAAGCCAGTTTTGCACACGCAGAATACTCAAGTTAAACTTGACGAGCCTAGCATATGCAAATATGGCCTCGGAACACTGAGACCGAAAGGTCGAGCGTGGATCATATAGTAGATATGATAAACATAGTGATGTTCACCATTGAAAACTTCTCCATCTCACGTGACGATTGTACATTGTTCAGTTGATATGGATCATGTGATCATTTAGATGACTAGACAGATGTCTATCTAAGTGGGAGTTCTTAAGTAATATGATTAATTGAACTTTAATTTATCATGAACTTAGTAACTGATAGTATTTTGCATGTCTATGTTGTTGTAGATAAATGGCCCATGCTACTATTCCTTTGAATTTTAATGCGTTCCTAGAGAAAACTAAGTTGAAAGATGATGGTAGAAACTACACGGATTGGGTCCGTAACTTGAACATTATCCTCACTGCTGCACAAAAGAATTATGTTCTGGAAGCACCGGTAGGTGCCAAGCCCGATGCAGGAGCAACACCAGATGTTATGAACGTGTGGCAGAGCAAAGCTGATGACTACTTGATAGTTCAGTGTGCCATGCTTTACGGCTTAGAATCGGGACTTCAATGACGTTATTAACGTCATGGAGCATATGAGATGTTCCAGGAGTTGAAGCTACTATTTCAAGCAAATGCCCGAAATGAGAGATATGAAGTCTCCAATAAGATCTATAGCTGCAAGATGGAGGAGAATAGTTCTGTCAGTGAACATATATTCAGAATGTCTGGGTACCACAACCACTTGACTCAACTGGGAGTTAATCTTCCTGATAATAGTGTCATTGACAGAGTTCTTCAATCACTGCCACCAAGCTACAAAAGCTTCATGATTCCTGAGCTCTTCGCAACACTAATGTCACACCCTAGCTAGTTCATGCATTAGAGTGTTGCATCATGTTTATTTTTCCCAGAAAACTGAAATGGGGATGACAGAACCCCCAACACCCCCTGGAACAACTAGGGTTTACTAAAAACTTTTTCAATGAACCTGAAATGCCCTTCTAAAAAGTCCACCCTTTTTGTTTTGGGTTAAAACCTTTGACAAAAATGGTGCACACTTTTCTAGGACATCATAAGGTCATTGGATTAATTCATTACTAATTGCATTTGGGCAATTTAAATCCAATAAATATTTTAAAATGCCCAAATAATCCTGAAAGTAATTTTAGGCTGTTGAGACTATTTTCAAATGTGCCTCTGAATATTTTCAGGGTTTTCCTAAATGAAATAGTATTTTACTATTTCCAAACACAAAACAGAATAAATAGAAAACAGAAAAAGACAGAGAAAGGAAACTAACCTGGCAAAGCCACAAGCCGGCCCACCAGGCGGCCCAGCACTGTGCTGGCCCACGCCAGCCAGCTGCTTCGACCCTGCCAGGCAGGCAGGGAGGTGAGCTCGCCAGCGCGTCAGTTGCTTGCCGCCCTCGCCCCTGGACACATGGGCAAGCTCCATGTCGCCGCCCCGACCCCGCAGACACCATGCTCACTCCTCTGCCTCTCTCCCTCGCCCTCTCCCACCATGGTCGACGCCCCTGCCGCCGCACCGTCAACGTAGCCGCGTCCGTCGTCGTCCCCGCGCCGCGTCACCGTGTCCACGAGCTCCGCCGTCGTCGACTACGTCGAGCAGGCCGAGCCCGAGCGCTCGCCCGCTCTGGAGTCGCCCCGACCCCGTCTTCCCCAACTCCGGCCACCGGAGATCCCCTTCGCCTTCACCGCAGCACCAGCTCATCCCCGACCTTGCCGTCTGCCTCAACGTGACCCCCGTGAGCTCAGCCACCTCCCCATCCTCTCCGTTTGCCTTCTCGAGCACCGCAGCGACCGCACCAAGCTCGGCCACACCCACCGCCGCCAGCGCACATCGCCGTCGTGGCCACAGCCACATTAGCTCGCAACCGAGCACGTCATCACCTTCACGGCACTCGCAGGGGCCCTTAGCACCCCCACACGCTCCTCGCCGTGCCTCCTAGCGGTTGGTTCGACCTCGCCCGAACACCGGTAGCCGCAACGCTCGTCGCCGGCGTTGTTTCTGGCGACCCTGAGCCCAAGCTTTACCACCACTCAACGCAGCTTGCTCCCAGCTACACGTAGGAGGTCTCCACCATCCATTTGGTCATCGCAGTGCAAAACCCGCACCGCCCCGCCGCGTCTGGCCTCGCCGGCGGCTAAACGCCGGCGAGTTTGACTCCGCTGACCTAGTTTGACCCCCCAGGGTCACTAACGTGTGGGCCATGCCCCTGTTTAATTTATAATTAGATTAGTTAACGCTAATTACTTTAGTTAATAGGTTGACTCACTGACATGTGGGCCCAGGCCCTAACTAACCTAGTTTAGTGCTAACGTAACACTAACTAACTCTGTTAGTTAGTTGTTACACTGACAGACAGGGCCCACCGGTCAGGTTTGACCTGGGCTGGCGCCTTTGACCTGCGGACATCACCCTGACGCAATAACTCAATTACTGCAATTATTCTTATACAGGAAATTCCAGAAAATATTACAAATTTCAAAAATTCATAACTTTTAATCTGTAACTCCAAATGCAACGATTTATATATGAAATTTGATCAGAAAAATTCAGTCTTTCCACCTGTAATGGTTTCATTCATGAAAAAACACTTTAACCTTGCTGTTTAGGTGAAACAAGCTAACACACTTATAATGCTTACGAACATAAGCTTCCATTTGAATCTTTGATTCAAATGGACCCAAACCAACTTGTTTCACATTGCATTAGGCAGGACACCTCATATTGCCATGTCATAGCATGCATCATATTGTTGCATAATGCCATGTGATGATTGTGTTATGTTGTGTCTTTCGTGGTTGATTCTGCCTCCGATGATATTTCCGAGTATCTAGCTGAAGGGCAGTACCCTACTACTACTCCATCAGGCAAGCAGCCCCATTGATCATATCGATACAATCCCATGTTCTCACTTCTGCCCTCATTTACTGCATTAAGACAACAACGTTTCAAACTGCTGTGTGCTACGGTAGTTGAACCCTTATCCTCTGCATGACCTGTCATTGCCACAGTAACTAGATGAAACCCACTAGCATCTGTAGGAGTTGATTGAGCCATGTATGTGTTTCCTACCTTGCTATGCCTGCTATCCTTAGAGTTGTGTCAGGTCTGGTTCATCTGGGTGATGGGCTAGAGTGAAATGATTACGTCGGTAATGTGAGGGATGTGTTGAACATGATTTGGTAAAGGTATCGATGAGAGGCCATGTAGGAGTACATGGTGGGTTGTTTCATTGAGGCCGTCCCTAAGAACTGAGATCTATATGTGTGATTAAAGAATCAGTTACTACCATGCATTGGGATCCTTAATTGACCCTCTCGGCTTCTTAACCACTCTAGAACTCTGTCCAGGAGTTGCAACTAGTTTCTGGTGTTTTTAGGTTATGTGTTGGCGGCCGTGCGTAGCGCTGACCCTAGGGTGGGCTATGATGCGGTAGATACACCGTGGCACGGTGTACCGAGTCACCCGTTTGGTGTCTCGGGAACCCTGTTCACATTGTTCGGGGCCGTATGTGGAAACCTCGGCCGGACTCCCTACGGATGAAACCTGGATAGGCGATAAACCTGGACTAGAGACTTGAGTGTTTAGGTAGGCCATGGCCGACACCCTCGTTGGGCTTCCACTTGAAGGTTGTCGAGTACATGTCGTGTAAACGACGATAAGTGGTGAGAGTGTGTATGAAGAAGTACACCCCTGCAGGGTTAACATCATCTATTCGAATAGCCGCGTCCGCGGTAAAGGACTACTTGGTTGCCTATACAGTTCATAGACAAGTTAATGGTTACTACTAAAAGACTCAAGATAAGTGTGAGTACCGAGGATGGCCCTCTCGTAGGATGACGAGGGAGGATTCCCGGTGGAGTATTGTGTTGGTGATTAGTGGACTCGTGTGCGAAAACAAGTTTATAGTGGTGTCACGTAGGATAGCTTAGCCAAGAGTCAAAGCTGGCTTGCTGCAATAACTCCACCACCTTCTTGAGAATAAGCATGTATAGTAGGATCTGTTGTAAGACTTGCTGAGTACCTTTGTACTCATGTTGCTTTAATTACTGTTTTCAGATGACAACACCACCCCCTCCGATGGGTTTGACTAGACCTCGACGTCGATGAGTAACTTGCCACCCAGGTGGTGATTCTAGCCATGGAGGGCCGTTTGTAGATAGACAGGCTTCAACAAGCCTTCTTTCTTTCTAGTGTATGTACCCAGAATTATTTGCTTCCTCATGTGCTTGTATGCTTGTATGACTTGAGTGTCGGGTCTTGTGACCCCTACCTGTATGAACATGTTATGTATGGCTCTCCGGAGCCTTTAAATAAAGTACTTGAGTTGTAGAGTTTTGTTGTGATGCCATGTTGTATTTACACATATCGAGCATATTGTGTGTATGATTGAAATGCTTGGTATGTGTGGGATCTAACAATCTAGTTGTTTATCCTTGGCAGCCTCTCTTATGGGGAAATGTAGTCTAGTGCTCCTTGAGCCATAGTAGTCCGCTATAGCCCGGTTCACCAGAGTCCTGCTAGCCCAACACTACTGCTCAGGACACTTGACTGGTCGGCATGTGTTTCACTTTGTTCCTATGTCTGTCCCTTTGGGGAAATGTCACGTGGTGACATCTGAAGTCCTACCTAGCCTGCTACAGCCTGGGTTCCGCAGAGTCCTGTTAGCCTAGTGTTATAACCCGGATTCACACGCTGTTGACCGACATGCTCGATGTGATTCATGTATGCCTGTCCCCATAGGTCTGTGCCGCTTTGGGTTCACGACTAGCCATGTCAGCCCGGGTTCTCTATCATATGGATGCTAGCGACACTATCATATACGTGAGCCAAAAGGCGCAAACAGTCTCGGTCCATGGTAAGGCGACAC
This sequence comes from Triticum urartu, assembly GCF_056163025.1. Taxonomy (NCBI): domain Eukaryota; kingdom Viridiplantae; phylum Streptophyta; class Magnoliopsida; order Poales; family Poaceae; genus Triticum; species Triticum urartu. The sequence continues at coordinate 449,143,250 of NC_141876.1, forward strand.
CTGTGGGGATACCGTGCATGAGGCCGCAAAGTGATATGAGGTGTTACTGGCTAGATCGATGTGACTTGGAATCGGGGTCCTGACAGCGTTGGCATCAGAGCCGGACTGCCTGTAGGTTCATTGAGCCAAAATGGTCGATGTCGAGTCTAGAAATGCTTTAGTTATATGTAGGGGAATTGATTGTGGGAGGGAATGTAAGGCTCTTTTACTCCTTTACCTTATGCCCTCCGATCTGAGTCACTCTCTTCTCATTCTACGTGGGTTAAGGACTAGGCTCTCTTCTCTCTATCAGGTTCACGTGTTACTAATCCGTAGTAGCTTATAGGATTGTTGTTACAAGCCTCAGTACAATTTCTACTACTTTTAGTATGTTGTCAGTTGAACCAGAACCTTGATATGATGTTGTTGAGTGGTTTTGCAAACTGTTGTGAATGTCTCAAATCTTTTTCTGAGCATTTACAGCCGTTATGCTATCCGATTTCTCCTAGAAAATTCTAATGCCTTTGCATTATTCTGTGCTTTCACATGGCCACCCGTTCCCAGAACCAAGTGGTTCATCTAACCCGGTGCCTCGATGTACCTGGTCACACGGCCATGTTGGTTCGAGTGATGGTCCAGACAGGCCATCAATGGTATCCGGAATATACCGTCGAGGAGCAGTTCCGAGACTTCAACTAGAGCCAATACCTTTGTACCGTCAGGATATATCCCTCTTATCCTGGAGCCACTGAACCCCTCCGCTGCTCTTATGGACTTGGGTTCACTATTGAGATGTCTGTGCAGGATGCAGCTTACTCAATGATGACTATCATTCGAGCCAGGACTGCCTTGCTTCAGAACACCGATTTCCGCTACATGCTAGCCTCACTCCCTGGAGCACAGGGGTACTATCAGGCTTTGTACTATGACTCTACACATGAGGAGTCACTACTCCGCACCACTGCCGATATGCTCGAGGATAAGGACCGCGAAAATCGGGCCTTGCGTATGGAGCTTTTCAACTCTCGTGCTGATCACTGGACCACTTTGACTCGGTTTGCACCTGCTGTGCAGGCAGGATACATGGACCTGAGGGACCTGTACTCTGTGTGGTCTGGATTGCCAGATTGTATGGAGTGGCGTGATGTAGGAGGCATCACCCCTCCTCGTGGTCCCCGTCTACCACCATTTGTGGGACCAAGGCCACATCCGAGTCCCTATGGTCCGCAAGCTCCACAGGACCGTCTGTTCCCAGATGATCATGTTCCGCTTCCTGGTTTTGGTGGTGACTTTTATGAGGATTACTACGGAGCCATCTGAGCTAGTAGTAGTTTCACTAGTACTATAATAGTTGTATTCTCCATAGTCCTGCGTGACCGTGGGATACGACTTGGTGTGTATCACGCTCCGGAGGTGTAGAAAAATAATGTATAGGAGCTTGGAATGCCTCCGATGAGATGTAATGTCTTTCACCGTAGTTGTACTCTAGCCTGGGCTTGTGCTAAACTATGTACGGTGCGTATGACCAATGGTATATATATGGCAGTTTCTATATTACCATGTCGTGCAATGAACATCTTAACATTCCATGTTCTCCATTACATTCTGCACTTCCTTGCCAAGATTGTGCCATCCTTGTCTAAACCATTGTCTTGTTTTTCCTAGGATTGTCAACACCCGCAGCAACCCTGCTTCCCCGGAGCAGGGGGAAGCTAGTGCAGCTAGGGGTGAGAATCTGCCTCGCCCGCCTTCTCTGGTCGAAGTTATGCTGGAGGCGGAAAGAAACAAGCGTGAGACTAACCGCTTGCTGGAGCGGATTGAGCAGAACACTGCACGTCATCAGCGAAACGACTTGGTGTCAATCAATGACTTTATCAAGTTGTACCCACCAAAGTTTAATCATTCCGTCGAGCCCCTTGACGCGGATGATTGGCTTCGCCGCATCACCCACAAGCTACGTTCTGCCAACGTAGCCGAAACCGATAAGGTTACTAAGGGAGTCCTGGATTAGGGGGTCTCCGGATAGCCGGACTATATCCTTTGGCCGGACTGTTAGACTATGAAGATACAAGATTGAAGACTTCGTCCCGTGTCCGAATGGGACTTTCCTTGGCGTGGAAGGCAAGCTTGGCAATACGGATATGTAGATCTCCTCCCATTGTAACCGACTCTGTGTAACCCTAGCCCTCTCCGGTGTCTATATAAACCGGAGGGTTTTAGTCCATAGGACGAACAGACAATCATACCATAGGCTAGCTTCTAGGGTTTAGCCTCTGCGATCTCGTGGTAGATCTACTCTTGTACTACCCATATCATCAATATTAATCAAGCAGGACGTAGGGTTTTACCTCCATCAAGAGGGCCCGAACCTGGTTAAAACATTGCGTCCCCTGCCTCTTGTTACCGTCCGGCCTAGACGCACAGTTCGGGACCCCCTACCCAAGATCCGCCGGTTTTGACACCGACATTGGTGCTTTCATTGAGAGTTCCTCTATGTCGTCGCCATTAGGCTTGATGGCTCCTACTATCATCGATAGCGATGCAGTCCAGGGTGAGACTTTTCTCCCCAGACAGATCTTCATGTTTGGCGGCTTTGCACTGCGGGCCAATTCGCTTGGCCATCTAGAGCAGATCGAAAGTTACGCCCCTGGCCACCAGGTCAGGTTTGGAAGCTTAAACTACACAACCGATGTCCACGGAGACTTGATCTTTGACGGATTCGAGCCTCTGCCTTGTGCGCCATGCGGTCACGATGAGTACAATTTGGCTCTACCATCGGACATTGTTCAGGAGATCGCACCGGCAGCCGCTCCAACCCTCGGTTCGGAGCCAGTTGCGCCTTCCGCGGACGGGTGGATGGACCCCGCCATGGAGGCCTTACCCTCAGCGGCGATCAAGCCGAACATCGACCTTACCTTGCACAAGAGCCGTGTTGATAAACTTCCGGATCCTTCTCCGGCCACGGACTCCGAACCGCCTGCGCTCGTTCCTATCGAATCCGATTGGGCGCCGATCATGGAGTTTACCTCCATGAATATTTTTCAGCACTCGCCCTTTGGCGACATACTGAACTCATTAAGGTCTCTCTCCTTGTCAGGAGGATCCTGGCCGAACTATGTCCGGCAGGACTAGGATGCGGACGACAAAGAAATTCGCGACCCAACCACCACCCACTTAGTAGCCAATGTCGATGACTTAACCGACATGCTCGACTTCGACTCCGAAGACATCGACGGTATGGACGATGATGCGGGAGACGAAGAGGAACCACTGCCTACGGGGCACTGGACAGCCACCTCATCATACGATATATACATGGTGGATACACCCAAAGAAGGCAATGGCGATGAGATAGTGGAGGATGACCCCTCCAAGAAGCAACCCAAGCGCCGACGTTAGCGGCACCGCTCTAAGTCCCGCCATATCAAAAGTGGTGATACCGGCACAGGAGATAATAACACTCCGGATAGTGCCGAAGACAACAACAATCCCCTCCAGCAAGATTTAGAGCAGGAGGATGGAGGAGACAGCCCTCCTGAGAGAGCGGCAGATGGAGAGGAGGAGGATGATAATTACATGCCCCCCTCTAAGGACGAGGCAAGCCTCGGTGACGACGAATTCGTTGTGCCAGAGGACCCCGTCGAACAAGAGCGCTTCAAACACCGGCTTATAGCCACGGCAAATAGCCTTAAGAAAAAGCAGCAGCAGCTTCAAGCTAATCAGGATCTGCTAGCTGACAGATGGACTGAAGTCCTCGTGGCCGAGGAATATAAACTCGAGCGCCCCTCCAAGAGTTACCCAAAGTGCAGGTTGCTACCTCGACTGGAGGAAGAAGCGTATGATACGGCTGATCGTCCACCTCATGGCCGCGATAGAGAGGCATTCCAGCCAAAAACTCAGCCTCCACCCCGACGCCATTCAAATAAAAAGGCATGGGGAGATACGCCAAACCTGCGAGACATATTGGAGGACAAAGAAAAGCATGCAAGATCGATCTACGGACCACGAGAGCGCACCACTCTGCGAGACGATAAACGTCACGCCGGATATAGTAAAAGAAAATCCGGCCGGGCCGAACATAGCGGGCAAGACCCATTCGAGCTGTGTCGCGATATAGCCCAATACAGAGGCGCCACACACCCCTTATGCTTCACACACGAAATAATGGATCATCAAATCCCAGAAGGTTTCAAACCTGTAAATATTGAATCATACGACGGCACAATAGATCCCGCGGTATGGATCGAGGATTTCCTCCTCCACATCCACATGGCCCGCGGTGATGACTTACACGCCATCAAATACCTCCCACTAAAGCTCAAACGACCAGCGCAGCATTGGCTTAACAGCTTGCCAGCGGACTCCATTAGCTGTTGGGAAGATCTGGAAGCTGCATTCCTCGACAACTTTTAGGGCACTTATGTGCGACCACCAGACACCGATGACTTGAGCCACATAATTCAGCAGCCAGAAGAGTCGGCCAGGCAATTCTGGACTCGGTTCCTTACAAAGAAAAATCAAATCGTCGACTGTCCGGATGCAGAGGCCTTAGCGGCTTTCAAACACAACATCCGAGACGAGTGGCTAGCTTGGCACCTTGGTCAGGAAAAGCCGAAATCTATGGCAGCTCTCACGATGCTCATGACCCGCTTTTGTGCGGGAGAAGATAGCTGGCTGGCTCGCAGTAATAACATATCAAAGAACCATTGTACCTCGGATACCAAGGACGGTAATAGCTGGTCACGTCGCAACAAACATAAGCGCCGCATTAACAGCGAAAATACCGAGGATATGGCAGTCAATGCCGGATTCAAAGGCTCTAAATCCGGTCAGCGGAAAAAGCCATTCAAGCAAAGTACGCCGGGTCCATCTAGCTTGGACCGTATACTCGATCGCTCGTGTTAAATACACGGCACCCCAGACAAGCCAGCCAATCACACCAATAGGGATTGGCTGCCTTGTTCAAGCAGGTCGGCAAGTTAATTGCCGAAAACAAGGACAAGGGGCCGCATAGCACTGATGAGGAGGAATCCCGGCAGCCACACACCGGAGGACAGAGGAGGTTTGCCCCACAAGTGCGGATGGTGAACATGATATACGCAACCCACATCCCCAAGAGGGAGCGGAAGCGTGCGCTCAGGGGCGTATATGCGTTGGAGCCAGTCGCCCCAAAGTTCAATCCTTGGTCCTCCTGTCCGATCACCTTCGATCGCAGGGACCACCCCACTAGTATCCGTCATGGCGGATTAAACGCACTGGTCCTAGACCCAATCATTGACGGATTTCGCCTCACTCGAGTCCTTATGGATGGCGGCAGCAGCTTGAACCTGCTTTATCAGGACACAGTGCGCAAAATGGGTATAGACCCCTCAAGGATCAAACCCACAAAAACGACCTTTAAAGGCGTCATTGCAGGTGTAGAGGCCCATTGCACAGGCTCAATTACACTGGAAGTGGTCTTCGGATCCCCGGATAACTTCAGAAGCAAAGAGTTAACCTTTGATATAGTCATGTTCCGCAGTGGTTATCACGCGCTGCTCGGGCGAACCGCATTTGCTAGATTCAATGCGGTACCGCATTATGCATACCTCAAGCTCAAGATGCCAGGACCTCGCGGAGTTATTACAGTTAATGGAGACACAAAGCGCTCTCTCCGAATAGAGGAGCACACCGCGGCCCTCGCAGCAGAAGCGCAAAGCAGCCTCTCAAGGCAATCAACCAGTTCGGTGCTTCAAAGCCCGGACACCTTCAAGTGCGCTCGGAGCAATCGGCAAATCGACTGCCTGGCGCGATCTGAGCTCGTGTAGCAATACGGCAACCACCCCAATCCCAGCCAAACGGCAAAACTCGTGCCACGCGTACATAACTACGCATTAAAAATACCATGGGCACAGGTGGGGAGGGGGGCACAACTGCGGCACGCCCCAAGACGCGGCTTAAACCGCACTAGGGGCTTCCCGTTTGGTTATTTTCTCCTTTTTTCTCAGGACCTTAATCTCTGGAAACACTGTCCGGCTGCACTATTGCCGAACACATGATGCAGCAACCAAGGAGGCAGACAACTACGTCATACCACAGAATTCCCAGGTGGATTACAGTAACGAGCGAAATATTCGATTTAATATCATTCCTCAGCTTGCCCTTGGAAGGGACATAGTCCTACTTTTTGCTTATCGCACTATCTGTATCACTCTGCTTTAACACAATTTTTTGAATAAACAATGCATGACATTATGACTATTATTGCATTCTTGTTATATATATATATCTATGTGTTCATTAATGATGCCTTGCAACCGTACACTTTGGTACGGCCAATGCACTAGGGGCTTACATACCCCACAATATGGTGTGAAAAGTCCGAACACTTTCACAAGTGCGGCACCCCAAACTTATAGCATTATATGCATCAGCTCCGAATCATGTCTTTGGTCAAATGTTGGGTTTGCCCGGCTCCTATGTTTTGGTACCTTACGTTCCGCTCTATCGGCTAAGGTAGCGCTAGGAGAACTACTGCGATTGTGCCCCCGTTCTGCTGGGTTTAGCACCTTAGTAGAGAAAGCTAAAACTGACTGTCATGATAAGACGAGAGACTGGTTGCTGTTCGGCGAGGTTTTCGAGTCCCTAAAGACTTATGCCGCTTAGAGCGAGGGGCCGGCCCTGTCCGGCTTAAAGGCATGTATCGCACCCCGAATTCGGCCTTCCGAATACCAAGGGCTTCACCGAAATTTAAAATTATAGAATTCTATGGCTAAGTGAGAGTGATAAAGCATTATTAGCCCGGTTGCCTTGTTCGCTGTGCTGAGCACCTCCCTCGAAGGACCCAAACATGGGAACAAGAGTGCTCAAGTTTATCCCGAACACCCCAGCACTCGTGGCATGGGGGCAGAAGCCGAGGACTAGCCATCTCTCTGATTGGATAAACAGCCAAACAGAAGGCAATATTTTAAATTCAAACAAGCGTTGCATAGCGCATATGAAACAAGTTTTCATAAATACAGGATAAAACAAGCAAGTCTCACTCAAGTATTACAGCTTTTGAACACTCGTCCGCTATGAGACGGGCACCCAGCAGAACACCCTCACAGTACATCTTGGGGTGGCGGTGCTCTTTGCCTTCCGGCGGCCCCTCCTTGATCAGCTTCACGGCGTCTAGCTTGACCCACTGCAGTTTCACACGGGCGAAAGCCCAGCGTGCACCTTCTATGCAGACAGATCGCTTGACGACCTCCAGCCGCGGCCAGGCATCCACAAGCCGCCTCACCAGGTCGAAGAAGCTGTTCGGAAGGGCGTCGCCAGTCCACAGCCGGACTATAAAGCCCTTCATGGCCTGATCGGCCTCCTTATGTAGCTCGACCATCTGCTTCAGCTGGTCGCTCATTGGCACCGGGTGTTCGGCCTCAGTATACTGAGACCAGAACAGCTTCTCCGTTGAACTTCCATCCTCGGCCTGGTAAAATTATGCGGCATCAGACACGCTGCAGGGCAAATCTGCGAATGCTCCTAGAGCTCTCTGGATTCGGGTAAGTAATCGGTAATTTACTTTTACATGCTTGCTTTGCATATAGAAAGCCTTACCCGTCGCTATCTTCTTCATTGTGTCGATCTTCTGGAGGGCCTTTTGGGCTTCGGCCTTGGCACTTTTTGCGCTCTCGAGGGCCGCGGCAAGCTCAGACCCCCACGTCTTTGGGTCAAGCTCCAATGCCTCGTGCTTTGCCACGAGATCCTGGAGCTCTTGCTGCACCTCGCCCACCCGAGCCTTGTGCTTCTCTCGCTCGGTGCGCTCCTTGGCCGCTTTATCTTCGGCCTCGGACAACGCTAGCTTTAGGGTCGCCACTTCGGTCGCGGCCCCTGGCAAATTCATGATAATCCTGTCATTTTGCAATCGGATTCTTTTTATACATATCTATAGACAGGGTATTACTTACCCTTGTTCTCCTCGAGCTGCCTCTTGGCAAGGCCAAGCTCTTTCTTGGACCCCTCGAGGTCCTACTTCAGTACGGCAACCTCTGCAGTCAGTGCGGCGGACGCCAGCAGCGAGGCCTGCATACGCATATTGACATACTTATATTAGACTCCTACGATATTATTTGATCCTCTGTTCGGCTTTTCTTTGTGAACACCGAACAAAGCATCAGGGGCTACTGTCTATGCGGTAATATTTTTCCTATATTTAAAAAAAACACTTACCTCAAAGCCTGTTAGAAGGCTGGTACAGGCTTCAGTCAATCCGCTCTTGGCGGACTGAACCTTCTGGACCACCACACTCATAATAGTACGGTGCTCCTTGTCGATGGAAGCGCTACGAAGTGCTTCCAGCAGATTGTCCGGCGCCTCTGGATGGACAGAGGTCACCGACACAGGCGTCTTGCTCCTCTTGGAAGGAGGCCGCCTGCCCGAGCCCGGAACCACTAGAGGTTCCGGCGCGGAGTTCGGCTGAGGGCCAAACTCGGAGCTCTCAGGGGCCCCGTCCCCTCGGTTCCCGGAGTCTGGAAGGTCTCCTTGAGGCGCCTCCGGGAGTGTCTCCCCTTGACCCGTGCCTCTTGAGACAGCACCTCGGCGTCGTCAGCAGGATGAGGGGAGGTGGCGGTCGGGACTAGATCTCTATCCATGTCCGATGAGCCCAGGGAGCTGTCCGATGATACATCGATACTGGCTCGTGGCGGCCTGTATAATTATGTTCGGCGTTAGGGAAAGCAGTGCGACAAAGGAATGCTATGAGTTACTCTGGTATCCGAATACTTACGATCTCCCCAGGGGCTTGGCCCTGAGCAGCCACTCGTCTTCGCCTTCATCGGCGGCGGTGGAACTGTTCGGAAGGAGAGTCCTTCCCTTCTTGGACCCTTCGCCCCCCCCCCCCGAGTTGGTGCGGCCTTACTTTTCTTATCTCCCCCAGCTGGAGGGGGAGCATCTTCTTCTTCTTCCTCGTCTTCGGGGGAGGAGTGCGCCAGAGTCATCGGACGGAGAGTCAAACGACGCCTGGCATCGGGAACTCTTTCGGGTTCCCTTGGCCATCTTGGTCTTCTCCGGCACCGTATAAGGAGCCGGAGTCAGCATCTTCGCCAGAAGAGCATCCGCTGGGCCTTCGGGCAAAGGAGCCGGAAAGTCGATCTGTTCGGCTGTCTCCTGCCAGTCCTGTCAAAGGTACGGGAGTTTAGATCCCGCATAGAGTCAATCTATAAAAGATAAGTATCCTGTGAAAGGTAAATCAGCTTACTGCACTGGCTTGGCGCTTCGCGCTGAATCCGCAATCCTCGGTAATGGGAGGAGGGACCTCGGCGCTTTTGAACAGCACCCTCCAGGCATCTTCGTGAGTTGTGTCGAAGAGCCTGTTCAGAGTTCGGTGCTGCGTGGGGTCGAACTCCCACAAGTTGAAGTCCCGTTGTTGGCACGGGAGGATCCGGCGGTGGAGCATGACCTGGACTACGTTGACGAGTTTGAGCTTCTTGCTCACAATGTTTTGAATACATGTTTTGAGCCTGGTCAGCTCTACCGAACTACCCCAGGACAGGCCCTTCTCTTTCCAGGAGGTAAGCCGCATGGGGATGCGAGATCGGAACTCGGGGGCCGCTGCCCATGCAGGGTCACGCAGCTCGGCGATGTAGAACCACCCTGATTTCCACCCCTTTATGGTTTCCACAAAGGAGCCCTCAAGCCATGTAATGTTGGGCATCTTGCCCACCATGGCGCCTCCACACTCCGCCTGGCGGCCGCCCACAACCTTCGGCTTGACACTGAAGGTCTTCAACCATAAGCCGAAGTGGAGCTTGATGCAGAGGAAGGCCTCGCACACAACGATAAACGCCGAGATATTGAGGATGAAATTCGGGGACAGATCGTGGAAATCCAGGCCATAGTGGAACATAAGCCCCTGGACGAATGGGTGGAGAGGGAATCCCAGCCCTCGGAGGAAATGGGTAAGGAACACTACCCTCTCATGGGGCCCGGGGGTGGGGATGAGCTGCCCCTCATCTCGGAGCCGGTGCGCGATGTCGTCGGGCAGGTATCTGGCTCTCCTCAGCTTCTTGATGTCTCCCTCCGTGACGGAGGAGACCATCCACCTGCCTCCCGCTCCAGACATGGTGGGGGAAGGTTGAGGTGGGAAGTGCGGACTTGGGCGCTAGAGCTTGAGTGTGCGAAAATGGATGAGCAAAGGAGGAAGAAGGCGTGGATGAAAAGGTTAATCCTCATCCCTTTATATAGGCGGATGAAACTAAGCGTCCCTACTAGCCTGGTAAAACTCGCTCATCCCCCAAGCGTCATAATTGATGGCGCGGTTGGGTTACCCACACCCGTATTGATGAGAATCTTGTGATAAGGGGACAGGATCTCTGTGTTGACAAGACGTGTCAAAAAACTGCCTCGCGTTATGTACAGGGCTAGTTAAAGGAAACGGTTCGAATAATCACCGGGCCATGACGTAACATCGTGCTGCCAAAACAAGTCAGCAAATTAGATTTGCGAAAATATTATTCTCTCTATGGTGGTATGTGGAACTTATTGTGAAGGGTCGGACACTATCCTTGTATTCAAATTCTTCCATGGTGTATTCGGAGGAGGAACCCGCCTTGCAATGCCGAAGACAATACTGCGCACCGGACTCATCGTCATTGAAGCCTGGTTCAGGGGTTACTAAGGGAGTCCTGGATGAGGGGGTCTCCGGATAGCCGGACTATATCCTTTGACGAGACTGTTAGACTATGAAGATACAAGATTGAAGACTTCGTCCCGTGTCTGGATGGGACTTTCCTTGGCGTGGAAGGCAAGCTTGGCAATATGGATATGTAGATCTCCTCCCATTGTAACCGACTCTGTGTAACCCTAGCCCTCTCCGGTGTCTATATAAACTGGAGGGTTTTAGTCCATAGGACGAACAGACAATCATACCATAGGCAAGCTTCTAGGGTTTAGCCTCTCCGATCTCGTGATAGATCTACTCTTGTACTACCCATATCATCAATATTAATCAAGCGGGACGTGGGGTTTTACCTCCATCAAGAGGGCCCGAACCTGGGTAAAACATTGCGTCCCCTGCCTCCTGTTACCATCCAGCCTAGACGCACAGTTCGGGACCCCCTACCCAAGATCCGCCGGTTTTGACATCGACAATTACCTATGCTGCCTATCACCTTGAAGGCCCTGCTAGCCTTTGGTGGGAAAACTTTGAGGCTATGCACTTGGTCGGCCAAATCACTACTTGGGCTGAATTCACTGAGGCTTTCCGTGAGCATCACATCCCGGAATGTCTCATGGATCGCAAGAGGGAAGAGTTCTGCAATTTCACCCAAGGCAGACTGACTCTGGATGCTTATAGTCGTGAGTTTGGAAATCTGGCATGTTATGCTCCTGAAGAAGTATCCACCAACGCTAAGAAGCAAGAAAGGTTCCGCAAGGGACTTAGCCCTGAGCTTCGCCGCGATCTTCGTCTGCACGAGTGCACCTCCTTTCAGAAGTTGGTCAATAAAGCCATCAGTGCTGAGACAGGATAGACTGACTATGACGCTTCACGCAAGCACTCCCGTGATTTTGGTTCTTCATCCGGCTCTGGATCTCAGAAGTGCCGGGTGTGGATTCCAAGCACAGCGCTGCCACCCAGGTTCATTCCGAGGCCATCCTTTGAGGCGCCTCGCCCCAACCAGCAGTTTGCACCGCCTAAGTCCTATGGTGGCCCCGCTGCTAATGCTACTCCACGCCCCAATGTTGTGACATGTTTCAAGTGTGGAGAGCCGGGTCACTACAGTCGAGAGTGTCCCTAGAACAACAACTCCATCCAGCCTGGAAGGTCCGTTGGCTGTGGTAAGTCAGCAGGAAAGACATTCTATGCCAAGCCAGCCACCACTACACGTGGCCATGTCAACTATGTCTCAGCTGAGGAGGCTCATGATGATCCTAACGTCATCCTTGGTACGCTCCTTGTTAATTGCCATCCGACATTTGTTCTTTTCGATACTGGAGCATCTCATTCATTCATATCTAAGAGCTATGCTCGATTGCATAACACGACATTCTGTGACATGCCCACTTCCATGGTAATTCAAACTCTGGGTTCCAAATGGCAAACTTCTAGAGTAAGCCATGGGAATGAAATCCTTGTCGATAGACTTGTCTTCCTTGCATCCTTAATAGGTCTCAAGTCCTCGGACATAAACATCATCTTGGGTATGGACTAGATGTCAGCCCATTATGCTAAGATTGATTGCTCTACTAGAACTGTTCAACTTACTCACCCATCAGGCAAGACAGTCAATGTCTTAACTCGAATGGCCAAGCGCCAGCTTTACTCCCTAAATGCCAACCCCCTTCCAGACCTTGAAGATATTCCAGTAGTCCAAGACATCCCGGATGTCTTCATAGAAGAACTGCCAGGTGTTCCACCTGACAGGGATGTCGAGTTTGTGATAGACCTTGTTCCAAGGACCATCCCAATTTCTAGAAGACCCTATAAGATGGCACCCTTAGGACTAGCTAGGCTTAAAACCCAACTCGATGAGTCCTTGAAAAAGGGTTTCATCTATCCTAGTTCTTCTCCTTGGGCTTGCCCCGTCCTCTTCGTCAAGAAGAAGGATGGAACGGATCGGATGGTTGTAGATTACCAACCTGTCAACTTGGTCACTATCAAGAACAAGTATCCGCTCCCGAGGATCAACGATCTGTATGACCAGCTCGCTGGATCCTCAGTCTTTTCCAAGATGGATTTGAGGTTGGGCTATAATCAAATCAAAATAAAAAACAGGGACATTCCCAAAACGGCCTTTGTTACTCGCTATGGCCAATACGAGTACACCGTTATGTCCTTCGGTTTAACCAATGCCCCAGCCACCTTCTCTCGGTTAATGAACTCGGTCTTCATGGAGTATTTGGATAAATTCATCGTGGTATACCTCGATGATATACTCATCTACTCCATGAGCGAGGAAGCATGCCGAACATCTAAGGCTGGTATTGACGAAACTTCGAGAGCATCGCCTTTATGCCAAATTCTCCAAGTGTGAATTTTGGTTGCCAGAAGTGACCTATCTAGGCCATGTAATCTCTGGTAAGGGTATTGCTGTCCATCCCGAGCGAGTTCAAGCTGTCCTTGATTGGACTCCACCTGAGACAGTCAACCAAGTTCGGAGCTTCCTTGGTTTAGCGAGTTATTGTCGCCGCTTCATCGAGAATTTCTCCAAGGTTGCTAAACCTCTAACCGAACTCCTCAAGAAGGATAAAAAGTTAGAGTGGACCCCACAGTGCGAGTTCAGCTTTCAGGAACTGAAAAGACGCCTGACATCTGCTCCCATACCGGTACCACCAGATTTCTCCAAGGACTTTATTATCTATTGTGACGCCTCACGATAAGGACTAGGTTGCATACTCATGCAAGATCGTCAAGCAATTGCCTATGCTTCACAGCAATTACACCCACATGAGGAAACTATCCCACACATGATGTAGAGCTTGCAGTTGTAGTCCATGCACTTAAAACTTGGTGACATTACCTTCTTGGTAATCGTTGGGAGATCTTCACTGATCACCAAAGTATGAAATATATCTTCACCCAACTGGATTTGAATCTCAGGCAAATACGCTGGGTTGAGTTGATCTCGGATTACGACTTAGGGATAACTTTACACCCTGGGTAAAGCCAATGTCATGGCTAATGCGCTAAGTCGTAAATATTACTGTAAGAACTTGATGTTACAACAAGGTCCACCACTTCTCCATGAGGAATTTCGTAAGCTTAACCTTCACATTGTTCCTCAAGGATTCCTATCTACCTTGGTGGTGAAACCGACCCTTATGGATCAAATCATAACCGCCCAGCGGTATGACAAGGGAATATCTCGGATCAAGCAAAACATTGCTAGCAGAGCTGCTACGTGTTTCTTTGTGAACGATCAAGGTGTTGTATTCTTTGCGAACTGCCTAGTGGTTCCCAAGAAACAACAACTACGACACCTGATCCTTAAGGAAGCTCATGAATCCCCTCTCACCATTCATCCCAGTAGTACTAAGATGTATCAAGACCTACGCCAGAGGTTTTGGTGGACTAGGATGAAGAGAGAAATTGCTCAATACATTGCTAACTGCGACGTTTGTGATCGTGCTAAAGCAGAGTATCAACGGCCCGATGGCACCCTTCAACCTTTGGCTATTCCCGAATGGAAATGGGATAAAATCAGTATGGATTTCATTACTAGGTTTCCCAGGACCAAGAGAGGGAATAATGCTATCTTCGTCGTGATCTACCGTCTTTCAAAAGTAGCCCACTGAAAGTGCTAGTGATCGACTAGACACTACTAGAAAAAGGGCTATAGATGGGATTGACACTAATGGCGCACCAGACAAGCGGTGCGCCATTAGTATATACTAATGGCGCACCACCTTCTGATACGCCATTGGAGTTGAAACTACTAATGGCGCACCTGGCCCAGGGTGCGCCATTAGTATCAATTTTTTTTGAACTAGTGCGCCTGTCCAAACATACTAATGGCGCATCGTAACTAGTAATGGCGCACCTGTCAGAAAGTGCGCCACTAATGTTGTTTTTTTATTATATTTTTTATTCCTTTTTTTGCAAAACTACTAATGGCGCACTATTCCACCGTGCGCCATTACTAGTTTAAACTAGTAATGGCGCACTGTGGAACAGTGCGCCATTAGTATGTTTTTTTTTTGCAAAACTACTAATGGCGTACCACCAGAAGGAACAGGGTGCGCCACTAGTATTATTTTTTTTCCATTTTCCCATACATACTAATGGCGCATCAGGTCGATAATGCGCCATTACTAGTTCTAACTAGTAATGGCGCACCGGGCAGTGATTGCGCCATTGCTATCTATACGTATGGCGCACCCCTACCAGTGCGCCATTGCTATCACCCCTTATCCCCTCCCTCTCGTCATGTTCTCTCCCCTCACCTTCCTCCTGGCACACCCACCCACCTCCCTCGACTTCGATTTAGATCGGGAATCCCCGGCCGCCTGCCTCTTCCTCTCCCTCCTGACCACGGCGAGCCCCCTTCCCCCTCCCTCACACCAGATCCAGGGCATGGAGCTGTGGTGAGCTCCTTCCCCAACCCTCCTCACCGAATCCAGAGGAGAGCTGGTGACCACGTCCTCCAGCGCGGTGTTGCTCCGGGGTGTGGAGGCTGCCGAGCTGCAGGAGGAGGAGCTCCCCGCCACCCCAAGGCCCCAGATCCAGCCACCACGGACATGGAGCCCGCGGCCATGGCGACCTAGTAGGCACCACAGGAGGAGGCCGGCCATGGCGACACCGGATCTGGCAGCCACGGTCGCCAGAGCCGTCGACCTAGCTGGGCCGTGACGGAGGTCGCCTTGGTCCTCACCACCGGGAGAGGAAGGCCTCTGTTTCTGCTGCTCCGCTCTTCCCCTGCTCCTCCTCAAGGTCATCTTCTCATCTTCGATTTTGATTCCCTCCTCTCCCCTTGCCATCCTCTACCTGCTCTTCTTCCCTTCCCTTCTCTTCTCTAATGGTCCTCCCATTCCTCACGCAGGCAGGCAGGCAGGAGCACGCCTCACACACACCCAACATCCGTCGAGCAAGAGAAGCGCTTCTCTGCTGCTGGCCATGAGTTTTGCCATGTGAGGTGAGCCGCACCTCCTCCTTTGCTCTCATCCCACGGCCATCGAGCCGTGAAAATGTCAGTACTTTATGTGTGCCCATGCCAAACTTAATTTGTTACATAAGAGTTGGAGCTGCTGTTAAACAAAGGATGGATTGGATACACGAACTCTACTGCTGGCACCAGGGCTATTTAATTTGTTACCTATTCAAGAGTTGGAGCCTATGTAGTATGTACAGATGCTTAGAAGGTGATCCGAAGTTTAGTTGGTTGTCGAAGAAGAATAAATTCATAAATCAAATGTGCAAAATTAGTCCAGTCATCTCAGTTTCAGGTTCATAGAGAAGATACTGATTTCTATATATGATTTAGCCAATTGAAATTCACACTGCACTATGCCTGTCTCACTGAAGTTGTTAGTTACTTGGTCTGAAAAACTATGTACTGAAATTGTTGGTCTGAAAACACTTTACTGAAACTGCAGCGAATCTGCTTCAGTTAGGACTTAGGATTTGACAATAATTAAGCATGCAAACTGGCGATTTTTAGCGTGAATAGGCGATTTTTATGAAAGTCTTCAATACATGGAAGTTTCGAAGACAAACGATAGAAATAAACCTATTACCATGCTGTGGAAGGTAGACTACACTAAGCAAGCCATAGTCAAGTATTCAATGAAGTGAAAGCACAATGACTAATAGCAACTAGGCAGTATAGATCAGGTAGGAAGATAGTGTGAAGCCAATCAGAACAAGCAGTCACTCAGTGAAGACGAAAGATAATGCAATCATACAATGACTTCACCAGGACCAACAGTAAGTAAAGGGATGGGCATGATGAATCTAGTGACTTGTTGAAGACAATGATTTGTTGGACCAGTTCCAGTTGCTGTGACAACTGTACGTCTGGTTAGGGAGGCTGAGATTCAACTCAGAAGACCACGTCTTCACCTTATTCCCCTTGAGATAAGGACACCCAGTCCTCGCCCAATAACTCTGGTAAGTCTTCAAGGTAGAATTCCAAACCTTCACAGACTTCGTTCACCCGCGATCCACAATGACTCTTGGATGCTCAGAATGCGACGCCTAACCGGCTGGAGGATTCACAGTCCTCAAGTGTAATAAGTCTTCAGATCACACAGACATGAAGACTTAAGTGATGCCTAACACTCTTTGGATCTGGGTGTTCAGGGCTTTATCCTCACAAGGAATTTTCTCTCAAAGGCTTCGAGGTGGGTTGCTCTCGAACGACAAAAGCCATGCACTAACTCTGAGCAGCCAACCATTTATGGTTGTAGGGGTGGGCTATTTGTAGCCACTAGGCAACCCGACCTGATTAGTCCGAAATTACCCTGGGTCACTAAGGAACTGACACGTGTTCCAACGGTCAGATTTCAAACACACACGGCAACTTTACTTGGGCTACAAGCAAAGCTGACTTATCCAGCTCTGGATAAGATTTGCTCTCATTGTCTTCACTCGAAGACATTGGATTTTTGGTTAAGCATCACTTCAGTCATTTTGACTGGTTCACTTGGACCCCACTTAACAGTACGGTGGTTCCTATGACTCAACAAAGAAGAAAAAGAACGACGAAACAACTATGTCTTCGCACTCCATAGTCTTCACTCCATAGTCTTCACTCGATGACTGTCTTCACATACCACCATTGACTTCAATGTCTTCATACATTTTCAGGGGTCATCTCTGGTAGGAAAACCAAATCAATGAGGGACTTCTACCTGTGTTATCCTGCAATTCTCACAAACACATTAGTTTGGTGCGGCTTGGAACCGGGCACACAAGCAAACACTAAGCATGATATCTGGCCTAGATGCACATAAATAAAGCAAGGAACCAATCATGGAGCGGTATACCTTTTGATCAAACTCTTTACCATTGTCGTCGGGACCCAGATGGTGTTTGGCTGGCATTGGCGTCGTGTAGCCTTTTTAGTCTTGCATTCCAAATTTCTTCAGGCAATCTTTGAGGTATTTCTCTTGGGATATAAAGATGTCATTGCGTTGCTGACGTATTTGAAGACCAAGGAAGAACTTCAGCTCACCCATCATGGACATCTGATATTGCTCTTGCATCATATATCCAAACTCTTCACTGTATTTCTGATTAGTGCAGCCGAAGATAATGTCATCCACATATATTTGGCGCACAAACAGTTCACCATCATATGTCTTCGTGAAGAGAGTGGGATCGAGAGAACCAGGTTTGAAGCCTTTGCTCTTCAGGAAGTCTTTGAGTGTGTCATACCAAGCCCGAGGGGCTTGTTTGAGACCATATAGTGCCTTGTTGAGCTTGTACACCATGTCAGGATGTTTTGGATCTTCAAAGCCAGGCGGTTGTGCAACATACACTTCTTCTTCAGTCTTGCCATTGAGAAAAGCACTCTTCACATCCATTTGATATAGAAGAATGTTATGATGATTTGCATAGGCCAACAGTATGCGTATGGCTTCAAGCCTAGCCACAGGAGCAAATGTTTCATCAAAGTCCATCCCTTCAACTTGAGTGTATCCTTGAGCAAGGAGACGAGCTTTGTTTCTGACAACTTGACCATGCTCATCTTGCTTGTTGCGATATATCCATTTAGTGCCTATTATATTGTGCTTACGAGGATCAGGACGCTTAACCAGTTCCCAAACATTATTCAGCTCAAACTGCTGGAGCTTTTCTTGCATGGATTGAATCCATTCAGGTTCCATGAAGGCTTCATCAACTTTCTTGGGTTCAGATATTGAGACGAATGCGAAGTGCCCACAGAAGTTAGCTAGCTGTGTTTCCCTTGAACGAGTGAGTGGACCTGGTGCATTGATGCTATCAATTATCCTTTCAATCTGTACTTCATTTGCAACACGAGGATGGACAGGACGAATATTTTGCTCTTGCTGATCATTGTCATTGTTAGAAGGATTGTCTTCAGGCTGAGCATTGTCTTCAGGTTGATCAGGTGCAGAGATGATAAGTTCCTCTTCAAGCTGAGCTTCAGATGGTATGATTTCTCTAGTTCCAATAAGTTTGATTGATTCACTGGATGGAACTTCATCTAGCACATTTGGTAGGTGCTCTCTTTGCGAGCCGTTAGTCTCATCGAACCGCACATCCACAGTTTCAACCACTTTATAGTGAAAGAGGTTGAAGACTCTGTAGGAGTGGGAATCCTTTCCATATCCAAGCATAAAACCTTCATGTGCTTTCGGTGCAAATTTTGAAGTGTGATGTGGATCCTTGATCTAGCACCTGGCGCCAAATACTCTGAAGTAACTGACATTTGGCTTCTTGCTAGTAAGGAGCTCATAGGATGTCTTGTTCAAAAGCTTGTGAAGATAAACACGGTTGATGATATGGCATGCAGTATCAATGGCTTCAGGCCAGAACTTTCTTGGAGTCTTGTATTCATCAAGCATCGCCCGGGCCATCTCAATAAGTGTTCCGTTCTTGCGTTCCACGACGCCATTCTGCTACGGCGTGTACGGAGCTAAGAATTCATGTGTGATGCCCAAAGTATCAAGATAAGTATCTAGGCCAGTGTTCTTGAATTCAGTACCATTGTCACTTTTGATGTGCTTGATCTTGACGCCATAGTTGTTCATGGCTCGATTGGCGAAGTGTCTGAAGACATCCTGCACTTCAGTCTTGTAGAGGATTATATGCACCCAAGTATATCTTGAATAATCATCAACAATGACAAAGCCATAAAGACAAGCAGTAGTAGTAAGAGTTCAGTAATGAGTGGGACCGAAAAGGTCCATGTGGAGCAGTTCGAAGGGTTGAGTCGTTGTCATGATTGTCTTTGAGGGATGCTTGGCCCTCGTCATCTTTCCTGCATCATAGGCACCACATAAGTGATCCTTCTTGAACTTGACGCCCTCGATGCCTATGACATGCTTCTTCTTTGCAAGGGTGTAAAGGTTCCTCATGCCAGCATGCCCTAGCCTCTGATGCCAGAGCCAGCATTCAGAAGCTTTTGCTAGAAGACATACGGCAAGTTGTGGTCCTGGTGAGAAATCTACCACGTACAAATCATATTTCTGATACCCTTCAAAGACTAGAGACTTGTCAGATTCCATTAAACAAGGCAATGCTATTTTCCAAACATCACAATCATGTTCAAATCGCAAAGCATTGAGACAGACATTAAGTTGAAACCAAGGGATTCAACAAGCATGACTTTATCCATGTGTTGATCCCTTGAGATTGCAACTCTACCTAGACCCAATACCTTGCTTTTACCAGTGTCAGCAAATGTGATGTGACTTTTTTCAGATGGACGTAAGGTTGAGTCCATGAGAAGGCTTCGCTTGCCAGTCATGTGATTAGTACACGCACTATCAATAATCCACTCTGAAGCAGCTGGTGTCGTACCCTACAGTGCAGTTAGGGGGATAGGCTTCACGAAGAGAATTGTGAAGCATAAACATTTGACGAGAAAGTGGATTGTGAAAGCTTAGATTGAGGTTAGGACTGATAGGGCAAGTAGCAAGCGACTCAAGAACAAAATACATAATAAGACCAGTTGGGCATTTGATCTTGTGCCCTACAAGATGTTTAAGGTCCCCAGCAATAGCTTCAGACGAATTTGATTATCGGTTGGAGACCTTTCCCTGCAAAAGAGAGTTAAGCTTTCTTAGCCACCCACATCTTCAAGGGTGGCTTCGAAGCAATGAGTCTAAGTGCAGCATCTGAGAATTTTGGCTTTGGAACCCTAGCAAAAAGTCTTGCAGGTGGACAATAGTACTCATAAGAATAAGCAGAGTAGTTCTTGGTCTTATGAACATGGCGGTTTGATGAAACGCACTCATATTCATAGGCCTGAGTATGGCTTCCCTGCAAAACATTTGCATTAGTGCGACTCAGGTGAGTCCTTTGTCTGTATGAAGCCTTTGGACCATATGAAGCCTGTGGTCTGGGGTTTGTCTTCTTCACTTGTGGTGTCATGATGACATTCACAGGAAGATTCTCCAGCAACCTTTTCGGCACCCAGACTTTCTTCACAGGTGGCCCATTCCTGCAGTTAGTACCAATATACCTGGCAAACACTTCACCATTCTGATTCTTAAATAGTTTATAGTTTGCATCAAAGGATTCATCAATAATAATGGGATTAGCACAATTGAAGCCTGACAGGGTGGATGGATCCACTTAGGGTTCCTTTGCAGCAACCCATGTGGTTTTGGGGTACTGCTGAGGTTTCCAGTAAGAGCCATCATCATTCATTTTCCTTTCGAACCCAAGACCCTCTTTTCTAGGGTTTCGGTTCAGGATCTGCATTTTGAGGACATCACATAGTGTCTGATACGCTTTGAGACTTTTGTACATCCCTGTTTCAAGCAATGTCTTCAACCTAGCATTTTCATCAGCAATTGCAGTGGTATCCTCAGCAGAGGGGTTAGTTACCACATCAACAGTTGAAGATATTGCAATAGTAGCAGCAGTAGAACATCCAGCAACAGAAGTAGCATTGTCACGCTCAATGCATTTAAGACATGGTGGTTCAAATCCTTCCTGAGCGGGACTGATCTTTTTGGCGTGAAGTGACTCGTTTTCCTTTTGAAGATCTTCATGAGCCGCTCTCAATTTCTCAAGATCTTGCTTCCTTTGAAGATAATCATAGGAAAGCTTTTCATGAGTTGTTGAGAGCGTTTCATGACGACTTTCAAGTTCCTCATACTTAACATGAAGATTTTTTTGTCTTCAATTAAGGACTGAGATCGAGTCATTTCAGCGTTAACAGATCATCGCTTTTGTCTAATAGTTTTTGAATATGTTCCATAGCTTTCTGTTGTTCAGTTGCAATTTTAGCAAGTGCTTTGTAGCTGGGTTTGGAATCACAATAAGAGTCATCTTCACTGGATGTTTGATAGTGAGTAGTGCGTGTGTTTACCTTGGCACCGCGTACCATGAAGCAGTAGGTGGGAGCGGAGTAGTCCTTGTCATTTGCATCGGTGTCGGTGATGAAGTCATTGTCTTCAGTGTTGAAGATGGACTTGGCAACGTATGCTGTAGCCAGACTCGCAACACCAGAATCGGACTCCTCCTCAGACTCCACCTCCGCCTCCTCAGAAGCGGACTCCTCCTCTGAATCCATTTCCTTGCCAACAAACACATGAGCCTTGCCAGATGAGCTCTTCTTGTGTGATGAAGACTTTGAGGAAGACTTGGAAGAAGACTTTGAGTATTTCTTCTTCTTCTTGTGGTCGGAATCATACTCCTTGCTCTTCTTTTTCTTCTTGTTCTCATTGTACCACTGTGGACACTCAGAGATGTAGTGGCCAGGTTTCTTGCACTTGTGGTATGTTCTCTTCTTGTAGTCTTCTTGTAGTCATGAGCAGAAGCTTCATCATTCCTTAAGCTTGATCGTGAAGACTTTTTGAAGCCTTTCTTCTTGGTGAATTTTTGGAACTTCTTCACAAGCATAGCAAGCTCCTTTCCATTATCTTCAGGATCATCAGAATTGCTATCAGATTCTTCTTCAAATGAGGAGATAGCTTTTGCCTTCAAGGCACGAGTTCGCCCATAGTTGGGACCATAGATGTCTCATTTCTCAGAAAGTTGAAACTCATGTGTGTTGAGCCTCTCAAGTATGTCAGACGGGTCGAGTGTCTTGAAGTCAGGACATTCTTGAATCATTAGGGCTAGGGTGTCAAACGAGCTGTCAAGTGATCTCAGGAGTGTCTTGACGACTTCATGCTTGGTGATCTCAGTAGTACCGAGGGCTTGAATCTCATTTGTGATGTCAGTGAGTCGATCAAACGTGAGCTGGACATTCTCATTGCCATTTCTCTTGAAGCGGTTGAAGAGGTTGCGAAGGACACTGATTCTCTGATCTCTCTGGGTTGAGACACCTTCGTTGACCTTGGAGAGCCAGTCCCAGACTAGCTTAGATGTTTCCAAAGCACTCACACGGCCATATTGTCCTTTGGTCAGATGACCACAGATGATGTTCTTGGCAGTGGAGTCTAGTTGAACGAACTTCTTGACATCAGCAGCGGTGACACCTTCACCAGCCTTGGGAACGCCATTCTTGACGACATACCATAGGTCGACATCAATGGCTCCAAGATGCATGTGCATCTTATTCTTCCAGTAGGGATATTCAGATCCATCGAAGACTGGGCACACAACGGAGACTTTGATTATCCCTGCAGTCGACATAGGTAAAACTCCAGGTGGTTAAACCGAATCACACAGAACAAGGGAGTACCTTGCTCTCATACCAATTGAAAGTGCTAGTGATCGACTAGAGGGGGGTGAATAGGCGATTTTTATGAAAGTCTTCAATACATGGAAGTTTCGAAGACAAACGATAGAAATAAACCTATTACCATGCAGCGGAAGGTAGACTACACTAAGCAAGCCATAGTCAAGTATTCAATGAAGTGAAAGCACAATGACTAATAACAACTAGGCAGTATAGATCAGGTAGGAAGATAGTGTGAAGCCAATCAGAACAAGCAGTCACTCAGTGAAGACAAAAGATAATGCAATCATACAATGACTTCACCAGGACCAAAAGTAAGTAAAGGGATGGGAAGGGTGAAACCAGTGACTTGTTGAAGACAATGATTTGTTAGACCAGTTCCAGTTGCTATGACAATTGTACGTCTGGTTAGGGAGGATGAGATTCAACTCAGAAGACCACGTCTTCACCTTATTCCCCTTGAGCTAAGGACACCCAGTCCTTGCCCAATCACTCTAGTAAGTCTTTAAGGTAGACTTCCAAACCTTCACAGACTTCATTCACCGGCGCTCCACAATGACTCTTGGATGCTCAGAACGCGACGCCTAACCGGCTGGAGGATTCACAGTCCTCAAGTGTAGTAAGTCTTCAGATCACACAGACAGGAAGATTTAAGTGATGCCTAACACTCTTTGGCTCTGGGTGTTTAGGGCTTTATCCTTGCAAGGAATTTTCTCTCAAAGGCTTCGAGGTGGGTTGCTCTTAAACAACAAAAGCCGTGCACTAACTCTGAGTAGCCAACCGTTTATGGTTGTAGGGGGTGGGCTATTTATAGCCACTAGGCAACCCAACCTGATTTGTCCGAAATGACCCTGGGTCACTAAGGAACTAACACGTATTCCAATGGTCAGATTTCAAACACACACGACAACTTTACTTGGGCTACAAGCAAAGCTGACTTATCCAGCTCTGGATAAGATTTGCCCTCATTGTCTTCGCTCGAAGACATAGGATTTTTGGTTAAGCATCACTTCAGTCATTCTGACTGGTTCACTTGGACCCCACTTAACAGTACGGTGGTTCCTATGACTCAACAAAGAAGAAAAAGAACGACGAAACAACTAAGTCTTCGCGCTCCATAGTCTTCACTCGATGTCTTCTCTTGTCATAGTCTTCAATGTGACTGTCTTCACATACCACCTTTGACTTCAATGTCTTCGTACATTTTTAGGGGTCATCTCTGGTAGGAAAACCGAATCAATGAGGGACTTCTACCTGTGTTATCCTGCAATTCTCGCAAACACATTAGTCCCTCAACCAGGTTTGTCGTCAATACTCCAAAACCAACTAGGGGTGGCACTAGATGCACTTACACCCACTTCCTAACTGTTCGTGAGAGTATCACCACTGGCTAGCTAGCTGACCTATACATCTCCCGAATAGTGTCTCTTCATGGTGTCCCATTGGAAATTAACTCAGACCATGGGAGTCTCTTCACCTCTCGATTTTGGGAAAGTTTCCAAAATGCTATGGGAACTTGTCTCTCTTTTAGCACCGCCTTCCACCCCCAATCAAGTGGTAAAGTAGAGCGAGTAAATCAAATTCTGGAGGATATGCTCCGAGCTTCTGTCATCTCATTTGGAATGGATTGGGAGAAATGCCTTACATTCACGGAGTTCGCTTATAACAATAGTTATCAAGCTAGCTTGGGCAAAGCTCCTTTCGAAGTTCTCTATGGACGGAAATGTTGAACGCCTCTTAACTGGTCAGAAACCGGGGAAAGACAACTCTTTGGCCCGGATATGATTCAGGAAGCAGAAGAACAGGTTCGCGTTATTCGTGAGAAATTGAAAACAGCCCAATCTCTTCAAAAGAGCCAATATGACCGTATACATAAGCTCATGACTTATGAAGTCGGCGAGAAGGCCTACCTTCGGGTTCCTCCGTTAAAGGGAACCCATTGTTTCGGTATCAAAGGCAAATTGGCTCCTCATTACATTGGACCATTTCGCATTCTTGCCAAAGAAGGAGAAGTTGCCTAACAATTAGAACTACCTCCGCATCTTTCCAGAGTTCACGATGTCTTCCATGTTTCTCAACTCAGGCGTTGCTTCGCGGATCCTATCCGTGGAGTGGACCACGAAACGCTTGATCTACAAGATAATCTCACATATCAGGAATATCCCGTTCGTATCCTTGATCAAGCCGAGCGTACCACTCGACTCCATAACATCAAGTTTCTCAAGGTTTAATGGTCACACCACTCTGAAAAAGAAGCCACTTGGAAAAGGGAGGATCGTCTTTGACTCAAGTACGCCACCTTCTTCCCAATGGATCCTAAATCTCGGGATGAGATTCTTTTTATTGGGGGTGAGTTGTCACACCCTAGCTAGTTCATGCATTAGAGTGTTGCATCATGTTTATTTTTCCTAGAAAACTGAAATGGGGATGACAGAACCCCCAGCACCCCCCTGGAACAACTAGGGTTTACTAAAAACTTTTTCAATGAACCTGAAATGCCCTTCTAAAAAGTCCACCCTTTTTGTTTTGGGTTAAAACCTTTGAAAAAAATGGTGCACACTTTTCTAGGACATCATAAGGTCATTGGATTAATTCATTACTAATTGCATTTGGGCAATTTAAATCCTATAAATATTTTAAAATGCCCAAATAATCCTGAAAGTAATTTTAGGTTGTTGAGAATATTTTCAAATGTGCCTCTGAATATTTTCAGGGTTTTCCTAAATGAAATAGTATTTTTACTATTTCAAAACACAAAACAAAATAAATAGAAAACAGAAAAAGAGAGAGAAAGGAAACTAACCTGGCAAAGCCACCACCCGGCCCACCTGGCGGCCCAGCACTGTGCTGGCCCGCGCCAGCCAGCTGCTTTGTCCCCGCCAGGCAGGCAGGGAGGTGACGCCGGCGAGCGTGAGCTCGCCAGCGCATCAGCTGCTTGCCGCCCTCGCCCCTGGAAACCTGGGCGAGCTCCACGTCGCCGCCCCGACCCCGTAGACACCTCGCTCACTCCTCTGCCTCTCTCCCTCGCCCTCTCCCACCATGGCCGACGCCCCTGCCGCCGCACCGTCGACGTAGCTGCGCCGTCGTCGTCCCCGCGTCGCGTCACCGTGTCCACGAGTTTCGCCGTCGCCGACTACGTCGAGCAGGCCGAGCCCCGAGTGCTCACCCGCTCTGGAGTCGCCCCGACCCCGTCTTCCCCAACTCCGGCCACCGGAGATCCCCTTCGCCTTCACCGCAGCACCAGCTCGTCCCCGACCTCGCCGTCTGCCTCGACGTGACACCCCTGAGCTCAGCCACCTCCCCATCCTCTCTGTTTGCCTTCTCGAGCACCGTAGCGACCGCACCAAGCTCGACAGCACCCACCGCCACCATTGCATGTCACCGTCGTGGCCACAACCACATTAGCTCGCAACCGAGCACGTCATCACCTTCACCGCACTCGCAGGAGCCCGTAGCACCCTCGCACGCTCCTCACCGTGCCTCCTAGCGGTTGGTTCGACCTCGCCCGAACTCCGGCAGCCGCAACGCTCGTCGCCGGCGTCGTTTCCGGCGACCCTGAGCCCAACCTTTACCACCACTCGCCGCGGCTTGCTCCCAGCTACACGTAGGACGTCTCCGCCATCCATTTGGTCGTTGGAGTGCAAAACCCGCACCGCCCCGCCGTGCCTGGCCTCGCCGGCAGCTAAACACCGGCGAGTTTGACTCTGCTGACCTAGTTTGACCCCCCCAGGGTCACTGACGTGTGGGCCATGCCCATGTTTAATTTAGAATTAGATTAGTTAACGCTAATTACTTTAGTTAATAGGTTGACTCACTGACATGTGGGCCCAAGCACTAACCAACCTAGTTTAGTGCTAACGTAACACTAACTAACTCTGTTAGTTAGTTGTTACACTGACAGACGGGGCCCACCCATCAGGTTCGACCTGGGCTGGCGCCTTTGACCTGCTGACGTCACCCAGATGCAATGCTGATGCAATAACTCAATTACTGGAATTATTCTTATACAGGAAATTCCAGAAAATATTACAAACTTCAAAAATTCATAACTTTTAATCTGTAACTCCAAATGCAAAGATTTATATATGAAATTTGATCAAAAAAATTCAATCTTTCCATCTGTAATGGTTTCATGCATGACAAAACACTTTAACCTTGCTGTTTAGGTGAAACAAGCTAATACACTTATAATGCTCAGGAACATAAGCTTCCATTTGAATCTTTGATTCAAATGGACCCAAACCAACTTGTTTCACATTGCATTAGGCAGGACACCTCATATTGCTGTGTCATAGCATGCATCATATTATTGCGTATTGCCATGTGATGATTGTGTTCTGTGGTGTCTTTCGTGGTAGGTTCTGCCTCTGAGGATATTTCCGAGTATCCAGCAGAAGGGCAGTACCCTACTACTACTCCATCAGGCAACCAGCCCCATTGATCATATCGATGCAATCCCATGTTCTCGCTTCTACTCTCATTTACTGCATTAAGACAACAACATTTCAAACTGCTGTGTGCTACGGTAGTTGAACCCTTATCCTCTGCATGACCTGTCATTTCCACAGTAACTAGATGAAACCCACTAGCATGTGTAGGAGTTGATTGAGCCATGTATGTGTTTCCTACCTTTCTATGCCTGCTATGCTTAGAGTTGTGTCAGGTCTGGTTCATCTGGGTGATGGGCTAGAGTGAAATGATTACGTCGGTAATGTGAGCGATGTGTTGAACATGATTTGGTAAATGCATCAATGAGAGGCCATGTAGGAGTATATGGTGGGTTGTTTTATTGAAGCCGTCCCTAAGAACTGAGATCTGTATGTGTGATTTAAGAATCAGTTACTACCATGCATTGGGATCCTTAATTGACCCTCTCGGCTTCTTAACAACTATAGTACTCTGTCCAGGAGTTGCAACTAGTTTCTGGTGTTTGTAGGTTATGTGTTGGCGGTCGTGCGTAGCGCTAACCCTAGGGGTGGGCTATGATGCGGTAGATACACTGTGGCACGGTGTACCGAGTCACCCGTTTGGTGTCTCGGGAACCCTGTTCACATCGTTCGGGGTCGTATGTGGAAACCTTGGCCGGACTCCCTGCGGATGGAACCTGGATAGGTGATAAACCTGGACTAGAGACTTGTGTGTTTAGGTAGGCCGTGGCCGACACCCTCGTTGGGCTTCCGCTTGAAGGTTGCCGAGTACAAGTCGTGTAAAAGACGATAAGTGGTGAGAGCGTGTATGAAGAAGTACACCCCTGCAGGGTTAACATCATCTATTCGAATAGCTGCGTCCGCGGTAAAGGACTACTTGGTTGCCTATACAGTTCATAGACAAGTTAATGATTACTACTAGAAGACTCAAGATAAGTGTGAGTACCGAGGATGGCCCTCTCGTAGGATGACGAGGGAGGATGCCCGGTGGAGTATTGTGTTGGTGATTAGTGGACTCGTGTGCGAAAACTATTTTACAGTGGTGTGTCGTAGGATAGCTTAGCCAAGAGTCAAAGCTGGCTTGCTGCAATAACTCCACCACCTTCTTGAGAATAAGCATGTATAGTAGGATCTGTTGTAAGACTTGCTGAGTACCTTTGTACTCATGTTGCTTTAATTACTATTTTCACACGACAACACTGCCCCCTCCGATGGGTTTTACGTAGACCTCGATGTCGATGAGTAACTTGCCACCCAGGTGGTGATTCTGTCCATGGAGGGCCCTATGTAGATAGACAGGCTTCGACAAGCCTTCTTTCTTTGTAGTGTCTGTACCCAGACTTATTTGCTTCCGCATGTGCTTGTATGCTTGTATGACTTGAGTGTCGAGTCTTGTGACCCCTACCTGTATGAACATGTTATGTATGGCTCTCCAGAGCCTTTAAATAAAGTACTTGAGTTGTAGAGTTTTGTTGTGATGCCATGTTGTATTTACACATATCGAGCATATTGTGTGTATGATTGAAATGCTTGGTATGTGTGGGATCCGACAATCTAGTTGTTTATCCTTGGCAGCCTCTCTTATGGGGAAATGTAGTCTGGTGCTCCTTGAGCCATAGTTGTCCGCTACAGCCCGGTTCACCAGAGTCCTGCTAGCCCAGCACTACTGCTCAGGACACTTGACTGGTCGGCATGTGTTTCACTTTGTTCCTATGTCTGTCCCTTCAGGGAAATGTCACGCGGTGACATCCGGAGTCCTTCCTAGCCTGCTACAGCCCGGGTTCCCCGGAGTCCTGTTAGCCCAGTGCTACAGCCCGGATTCACACGCTATTGACCGACATGCTCGATGTGATTCATGTATGCCTGTCCCCATAGGTCTGTGCCGCTTTGGGTTCACGACTAGCCATGTCGGCCCGGGTTCTCTATCATATGGATGCTAGCGACACTATCATATACGTGAGCCAAAAGGCGCAAACGGTCCCGGGCCATGGTAAGGCGACACCCGTGGGGATACCGTGTGTGAGGCCGCAAAGTGATATGAGGTGTTACCGGCTAGATCGATGTGACTTTGAATCGGGGTCCTGACAGCTAAAGGATGCAGAGGTAGAAATCAAGAAGGAGCATCAAGTGTTGATGGTCAACTAGACCATTAGTTTCAAGAATAAGGGCAGAGGGAAGAAGGGGAACTTCAAGAAGAACGGCAAGCAAGTTGCCGCTCAAGTGAAGATGCCCAAGTCTGGACCTAAGCCTGAGACTGAGTGCTTCTACTACAAAATGACTGGTCACTGGAAGCGGAATTGCCCCAAGTATTTGGCGGATAAGAAAGATGGCAAAGTGAAAGGTACATTTGATATACATTTTATTGATGTGTACCTTACTAATACTCATAGTAGAGCCTGGGTATTTGATACTGGTTTTGTTCATGGCCAGAATCACCACCTGGGTGGTAGTAGCGCTTGGGTATTTGATACTGGTTTTGTTGCTCATATGTGATCGAGGTCTACCTTCGGGATCAGTTTTAGACCTGAATAATTGTTATTTTGTGCAAGCGTTAAGCATGAACATTATATCTGGATCTTGTTTGATGTGAGATGGTTATTCATTTTAATCAGAGAATAATGGTTGTTCTATTTATATGAGTAATATCTTGTATGGTGATGCACCCTTAATGAGTGGTCTATTTTTATTGAATCTTGATAGTAGTGATACACATATTCATAGTATTGAAGCCAAAAGATATAAGTTTAATAATGATAGTGCAACTTATTTGTGGCACTGCCGTTTACGTCATATTGGTGTAAAGCGCATGAAGAAACTCCATGCTGATGGTCTTTTGGAATCACTTGATCTTGCGAACCATGCCTCATGGGCAAGATGACTAAGACTCCGTTCTGCGGAACAACGGAGCGAGTAACAGACTTATTGGAAATAATACATACTAATGTATGCGGTCCGATGAGTGTTGATGCTCGCTGTGGGTATCATTATTTTTTGACCTTCATAGATGATTTGAGCAGATATGGGTATATCTACTTAATGAAACATAAGTCTAAAACATTTGAAAAGTTCAAAGAATTTCAGAGTGAAGTGGAAAATCATTGTAACAAGAAAATTAAGTTTCTATGATCTGATCGTGGAGGTGAATATTTGAGTTATGAGTTTGGTCTTCATTTAAAACAATGCGGAATAGTTTCGCAACTCACGCCACCTGGAACACCACAGCGTAATGGTGTGTCCGAACATCATAACCGCACTTTATTAGATTTGGTGCGATCTATGGTGTGTCTTACTGATTTACCACTATCGTTTTGGGGTTATGCTTTAGAGACAGATGCATTCATGTTAAATAGGGCACCATCTAAATCCATTGAGACGACACCATATGAACTGTGGTTTGGCAAGAAACCCAAGTTGTCGTTTCTTAAAGTTTGGGGCTGCGATGCTTATGTGAAAAAGCTTCAACCTGATAAGCTCGAAGCCAAATCGGAGAAATGTGTCTTCATAGGATACCCAAAGGGGACTGTTGGGTACACCTTCTATCACAGATCCGAAGGCAAGATATTCGTTGCTAAGAATGGATCCTTTCTAGAGAAGGAGTTTCTCTCGAAAGAAGTGACTGGGAGGAAAGTAGAATTTGATGAGGTAATTGTACCTTCTCCCTTATTGGAAAGTAGTTCATCACAGAAATCAGTTCCAGTGATTCCTACACCAATTAGTGAGGAAGCTAATGATGATGATCATGAAACTTCTGATCAAGTTACTACCGAACCTCGTAGGTCAGCCAGAGCAAGATCCGCACCAGAGTGGTACGGTAATCCTGTTCTGGAGGTCATGTTACTTGACCATGACGAACCTACGAACTATGAGGAAGCGATAATTAGCCCAGATTCCGCAAAATGGCTAGAGGCCATGAAATCTGAGATGTGATCCATGTATGAGAACAAAGTGCGAACTTTGGTTCACTTGCCCGATGATCGGCAAGCCATAGAGAATAAATGGATCTTCAAGAATAAGACTGACGCTGGTGGTAATATTACTATCTACAAAGCTTGACTTGTTTCGAAAGGTTTCCGACAAGTTCAAGGAGTTGACTACGATGAGACCTTCTCACCCGTAGCGATGCTTAAGTCTGTCCGAATCATGTTAGCAATTGCCGCATTTTATGATTATCAAATTTGGCAAATGGATGTCAAAACTACATTCCTTAATGGATATCTCAAAGAAGAGTTGTATATGATGCAACCAGAAGGTTTTGTCGATCCTAAAGGTGCTAACAAAGTGTGCAAGCTCCAGCGATCCATTTATGGACTGGTACAAGCCTGTCGGAGTTGGAATATATGCTTTGATAGTGTGATAAAGCATATGGTTTTATAAAGACTTTGGGAAAAGCCTGTATTTACAAGAAAGTGAGTGGGAGCTCTGTAGCATTTCTAATATTATATGTGGATGACATATTGTTGATCAGAAATGATACTGAATTTCTGAATAGCATAAAAGGATACTTGAATAAGAATTTTCGAATGAAAGACCTCGGTGAAGCTGCTTATATATTGGGCATCAAGATCTATAGAGATAGATCAAGATGCTTAATTGGACTTTCACAAAGCACATACCATGATAAAGTTTTGAAGAAGTTCAAAATGGATCAGTCAAAGAAAGGGTTCTTGCCTGTGTTACAAGGTGTGAAGTTGAGTCAGACTCAATGCCCGAGCACTGCAGAAGATAGAGAGAATATGAAAGTCATTCCCTATGCCTCAGCCATAGGTTCTATCATGTATGCAATGCTGTGTACCAGACCTGATGTGTGCCTTGCTATTAGTTTAGCAGGGAGGTACCAAAGTAATCCAGGAGTGGATCACTGGACAGCGGTCAAGAACATCCTGAAATACCTAAAAAGGACTAAGGATATGTGATACGTCTCCCACGTATATACTTTTTCTCATGCTTTTCCTATTGTTTTGGACTCTAATTTGCATGATTTGAATGAAACTAACCCCGGACTGACGTTGTTTTCAGCAGAACTACCATGGTGTTGTTTTTGTGCAGAAATAAAAGTTCTCAAAATGGAACAAAACTTTTTGAGGATTTTTTATATCAATAAAGAGAATTTCTGGAGCCATGACCTGCCAGAGAGGGGCACCTAGGTGGGCACCACCCACCAGGGAGCGCCCCCCTCTCCTGGCGCGTCCAAGTGGGTTGTACCCACCTGGTGGCCCCGTTGACGCCCCTCCTGATACTATAAAATCACATATTTTCAAAAAAAATCATGGAGAAAGAATTATCGTGATCCATGAGATGGAGCCGCCACCAAACCCATTTCTTCCTCGGGAGGGCAGATCTGGAGTCCTTTTGGGGCTCCGGCGAGGGGGATCTTCGATCTTCATCATCACCAACCTATCTCCATCGCCAATTCCATGATGCTCCCCACCGAGAGTGAGTAATTCCTTCGTAGGCTCGCTGGTCGGTGAGGAGTTGGATGAGATTCATCATGTAATCGGGTTAGTTTTGCTAGGGCCTGATCCCTAGTATCCACTATGTTCTTAGATTGATGTCGCTATGACTTTGCCATGTTTAATGCTTGTCACTTTGGGCCCGGGTGCCATGATTTCAGATCTGAATCGTTTATGAATTCATCATTATATCCATGTTTTAGATCCGATCTTGCAAGTTATAGTCACCTACTATGGTTATGATTGATACATCCATTTTGCATCATGCTTTTATATCCATATTTATTGCATTATGGGCTGTTATTACACATTATATCACAATACATATGCCTATTCTCTCTTATTTTACAAGGTTTACATGAAGAGGGAGAATGTCGGAGCTGGGATTCTGGGCTGGAAATGGAGCAAATATTAGAGACCTATTCTGGACAGCTCCAAAAGTCCTAAAATTTCATGGAAGTTAATTCCAGAATATATAAAAAATATTGGGCGAAAGAAGTACCTGAGGGGGCCCACACCCTGGCTACGAGGGTGGGGGGCGCGCCCCCTGCCTCGTGGGCTCCCTCGTGGCCCTCCGATGCCCATCTTCTGATATATGAGGTCTTTCGTCCGAGAAAAAATGACAAGCAAGATTTGGGGAAGAAACTCCGCCGCCACGAGGCGGAACCTTGGCGGAACCAATCTAGGGCTACGGCAGAGCTGTTCTGCCGGGGAAACTTCCCTCCGGGAGGGGGAAATCATCACCGTCGTCAACACCAATAATCCTCTCATCGGGAGGGGGTCAATCTCCATCAACATCTTCACCAGCACCATCTCATCTCAAACCCTAGTTCATCTCTTGTATCCCATCTTTGTATCCAAACCTTAGATTGGTACCTGTGGGTTGCTAGTAGTGTTGATTACTCCTTGTAGTTGATGCTAGTTGGTTTACTTGGTGGAAGATCATATGTTCAGATCCATTATGCATGTAACACCCCTCTGGTTATGAACATGAATATGCTTTGTGAGTAGTTACGTTTGTTCCTGAGGACATGGGAGAAGTCTTGCTATAAGTAGTCATGTCAATTAGGTATTCGTTCGATATTTTGATGAGATGTATGTTGTCATCCCTCTAGTGGTGTCATGCGAACGTCGGCTACATGAAACTTCACCATTGTCTGGGCCTAGAGGGAGGCATTGTGAAGTAATAATTAGATGATGAGTTGCTAGAGTGACATAAGCTTAAACGCTAGTTTATGGGTTGCTTCGTAAGGGGCTGATTTGGATCCATATGTTTCATGCATGCAATGGTTAGGTTTACCTTAATACTTCTATTGTAGTTGCGGATGCTTGCAATGGGGGTTAATTATAAGTGGGATGCTTGTCCAAGTAAGGACAGCACCCAAGCACCGGTCCACCCACATATCAGATTATCAAAGTAACGAACGCGAATCATATGAACGTGATGAAAACTAGCTTGACGATAATTCCCATGTGTCCTCGGGAGCACTTTCCTTCAGATAAGAGTTTGTCCAGGCTTGTCCTTTGCTACAAAAAGGATTGGTCCTTCTTGCTGCACCTTATTTACTATTATTACTTGCTACTCGTTACAAATTATCTTATCACAAAACTATCTGTTACCGACAATTTCAGTGCTTGCAGAGAATACCTTACTAAAAATTGCTTATCATTTCCTTCTGCTCCTCATTGGGTTCGACACTCTTACTTATTGAAAAGGCTACGATAGATCCGCTACACTTGTGGGTCATCAAGACTCTTTTCTTGCGCCGTTGTCGGGGAGTGAAACGCCTTTGGTAGGTGGAATTTGGTAAGGAAAAAATTATATAGTGTGCTGAAATTTACTATCACTTGTTACTATGGAACATAATCCTTTGAGGGGCTTGTTCGGGGTATCTTCGCCCCAACCAGTAGAGCAAAGAGTTGCTCCTCAACCTAATGAACCTACTGAAAATTTTTACTTCGAAATTCCTTCGGGTATGATAGAGAAACTGCTAGCTAATCCTTTTGCAGGAGATGGAGCATTGCATCCCAATTTGCACTTAATCTATGTGGATGAAGTTTGTGCATTATTTAAGCTTGCAGGTATGCCCGAAGATGTTATCAAGAAGAAGGTCTTCCCTTTATCTTTGAAGGGAGATGCATTGACATGGTATAGGCTATGTGATGATATGGGATCATGGGACTATAAGCGATTGAAATTGGAATTTCATCAAAAGTTTTATCCTATGCATCTCATTCATCGTGATCGTAATTATATATAATTAATTTTTGGCCTCGTGAAGTAGAAAGCATCACTCAAGCTTGGGGGAGGCTTAAGTCAATGTTATATTCATGCCCCAATCATGATCTCTCAAGAGAAATGATTATTCAAAAAATTTATGCTCGGCTTTCTCTCAGTAATCACTCCAAGCTCGATACTTCTTGTACAGGATCTTTTATGATGAAGACTATTGAATTCAAATGGGATTTATTGGAAAGAATTAAACGCAACTCTGAAGATTGGGACCTCGACGAAGGAAAGGAGTCAGGTATAACACCTAAGTTTGATTGTGTTAAATCTTTAATGGATACCGATGCTTTCCATGAATTTAGCACTAAATATGGACTTTACTCTGAGATAGTAGCTTCTTTCTGCGAATCCTTTGCTACTCATGTTGATCTCCCTAAGGAATAGTGGCTTAAATATAATCCTCCCATTGAAGTAAAAGCAATTGCACCTATTAAAGTTGAAGAAAAGACTATCACTTATGATGATCCTGTTGTTCCTGGTGCTTATATTGAGAAACCACCTTTCCTTGTTAGAATAAAGAATCGTGCTAAAGTTTCAACTGTGGTTAACAAAAGTAATATTAAGACACCTAAACCCCCTGAGAAAATTAAAGTTGAACCTAAGATTGCTATGGTTAAAGATCTCTTGCCGATAATATTGATGGGCATGTTATTTACTTCTACAATGAAGCTGCTAGAATTTCTAGACCTGATGCTAAAAATAAACATAGACCTGTTGTGGGCATGCCTGTTATTTCTGTTAAAATAGGAGATCATTGTTATCATGGCTTATGTGATATGGGTGCTAGTGCGAGTGCAATACCTCATTCCTTATACAAAGAAATTATGCATGATATTGCACCTGCTGAGATAGAAGATATCAATGTTACCATTAAACTTGCCAATAGAGATACTATTTCACCGATTGGGATTGTTAGAGATGTTGAAGTCTTGTGTGGGAAAGTTAAATATCTTGCTGATTTTCTTGTTCTTGGTTCCCCACAAGATGACTTTTGTCCCATTATATTTGGTAGACCCTTCTTGAATATTGTTAACGCTAAGATAAACTTCAATAAGGATATTGCTTCTGTTGGTTTAGGGGATATGTCTCATGAGTTTAATTTTGCTAAATTTCGTAGACAACCCCATGATAAAGAATTACCTAGTAAAGATGAAATTATTGGTCTTGCTTCTATTATCGTGCCTTCTACTGATCCTTTAGAACAATATTTGCCAGACCATGAAAATGATATGTATATGAATGAAAGAAGAGAAATGGATGAAGTATTCTTTAAACATGGACCTATTTTGAAACACAACTTGCATGTTGAAATCCTAGGGGATCCTCCTCCACCCAAGGGTAATCCCATGTTTGAGCTTAAACCATTGCCTGATACTCATAAATATGCTTATCTTGATGAAAAGAAGATATATCATGTTATTATTAGTGCTAACCTTTCAGAGCATGAAGAAGAGAGATTATTGAAAACTCTGAAGAAGCACCGTGCTGCTATTAGATATACTCTTGATGATCTTAAGGGCATTAGTCCCACTCTATGTCAACACAAAATAAATTTGGAGAAAGAAACCAAACCAGTTATTGATCACCAACGAAGGCTAAATCCTAAGATGAAAGAAGTGGTAAGAAAGGAAATATTAAAGCTCCTTGAAGCAGGTATAGTTTATCCCGTTGCTGATAGTCAGTGGGTAAGTCATCTCAATTGTGTACCTAAGAAGGGAGGTATTACTGGTGTTCATAATGATAAAGATGAACTGATTCCGCAAAGAATTATTATAGGTTATAGGATGGTAATTGATTTCCGCAAATTAAATAAAGCTACTAGATAGATCATTACCCCTTGCCTTTTATTGATCAAATGCTAGAAACATTATCAAAACATACACATTTTTGCTTTCTAGATGATTACTCTGGTTTCTCTCAAATACCTGTGTCAGTTGATGATCAAGAAAAGACTACTTTTATTTGCCCTTTAGGTACCTTTGCTTACAGACATATGCCTTTTGGTTTATGTAATGCACCTGCTACCTTTCAAAGATGCATGATGGCTATATTCTCTGACTTTTGTGAAAAGATCTGCAAAGTTTTCATGGATGATTTCTCTGTTTATGGATCCTCTTTTGATGATTGCTTGAGCAACCTTGATCGAGTTTTGCAGAGATGTGAAGAAACTAACCTTGTCTTGAATTGGGAGAAGTGCCCCTTTATGGTTAATGAAGGTATTGTCTTGGGGCATAAAATTTCTGAAAGAGGTATTGAAGTTGACAAAGCTAAGATTGATGCTATTGAAAAGATGCCATGTCCCAAGGACATCAAAGGTATAAGAAGTTTCCATGGTCATGCCGGTTTTTATAGGAGGTTCATTAAGGAATTCTCAAAAATTTCTCGGCCTCTGACTAACCTATTACAAAAATATATTCCTTTTGTCTTTGATGATGATTGTGTAGAAGCATTTGAAATACTTAAGAAAGCTTTGGTTTCTGCACCTATTGTTCAACCTCCTGATTGGAATTTACCATTTGAAATTATGTGTGATGCAAGTGATTATGCTGTAGGGGCTGTTCTAGGACAAAGAGTTGATAAGAAATTAAATGTTATTCAATATGCTAGTAAAACTCTAGACAATGCCCAGAGAAATTGTGCTACTACTGAAAAGGAATTCCTAGCAGTTATATTTTCTTGTGATAAGTTCATACCTTATATTGTTGATTCTAAAGTTACTATTCACACTGATCATGCTGCTATTAAATATCTTATGGAAAAGAAAGATGCCAAACCTAGACTTATTAGATGGGTTCTCCTGCTACAAGAATTT
This sequence comes from Triticum urartu, assembly GCF_056163025.1. Classification (NCBI taxonomy): domain Eukaryota; kingdom Viridiplantae; phylum Streptophyta; class Magnoliopsida; order Poales; family Poaceae; genus Triticum; species Triticum urartu. The sequence goes on from NC_141876.1 coordinate 449,180,989, forward strand.
GATTTGCATATTATTGATAGAAAGGGAGTTGAGAACCCCGTTGCAGACAACTTGTCTAGGTTAGAAAATGTTCTTGATGACCCACTACCTATTGATGATAGCTTTCCTGATGAACAATTAAATGTCATAAATGCTTCTTGTACTGCTCCATGGTATGCTGATTATGCTAATTACATTGTTGCTAAATTTATTCCACCTAGTTTTGCATACCAGCAAAATAAAAAGTTCTTCTATGATTTAAGACATTACTTTTGGGATGACCCACACCTTTATAAAGAAGGAGTACATGGTGTTATTAGACGTTGTGTACCTGAGCATGCACAGGAACAGATCCGACGCAAGTGTCACTTTGAAGCTTATGGAGGACACCATGCTGGAGATAGAACTGCACATAAGGTATTGCAATCTGGTTTTTATTGGCCTACTCTCTTCAAGGATGCCCGTAAGTTTGTCTTGTCTTGCGATGAATGTCAAAGAATTGGTAATATTAGTAGACGTCAAGAAATGCCTATGAATTATTCACTCGTTATCGAAGCATTTGATGTTTGGGGCTTTGATTATATGGGACCTTTTCCTTCCTCTAATGGGTATACACATATTTTAGTTGCTGTTGATTACGTTACCAAGTGGGTAGAAGCTATTCCAACTAATAGTGCTGACCATAACACCTCTATTAAGATGCTTAAAGAAGTTATTTTTCCGAGGTTTGGAGTCCCTATATACTTAATGACTGATGGTGGTTCACATTTTATTCATGGTCCCTTTCGTAAAATGCTTGCTAAGCATGATGTTAGTCATAGAATTGCATCTCCGTATCATCCACAGTCTAGTGGTCAAGTAGAATTGAGTAACAGAGAGCTCAAATTAATTTTGCAAAAGACTGTTAATAGATCTAGAAATAATTGGTCAAAGAAACTTGATGATGCATTATGGGCATATAGAACTGCATATAAAAATCCTATGGGTATGTCTCCGTATAAAATGGTTTATGGTAAAGCATGTCACTTACCTCTTGAATTAGAACATAAGGCATATTGGGCTATTAAAGAGCTCAACTATGACTTCAAACTTGCCGGTGAGAAGAGGCTTTTTGACATTAGCTAACTTGATGAATGGAGAACCCAGGCTTATGAAAATGCCAAGCTGTTTAAAGAAAAAGTTAAAAGATGGCATGATAAAAGGATACAAAAACGTGAGTTCAATGTAGGTGATTATGTATTGTTATACAACTCTTGTTTAAGATTTTTTGCAGGCAAACTTCTCTCTAAATGGGAAGGTCCATACATTATCGAGGAGGTCAATCGTTCCGGTACCATAAAAATCAGCAACTTCGAAGGCACAAATACAAAGGTGGTAAACGATCAAAGAATCAAGCATTATATCTCAGGTAATCCTATAAATGTTGAAACTAATGTTATTGAAACTGTAACCCCGGAGGAATACATAAGGGACACTTTCCAGAATGTTTCAGACTCTGAAAAGGAATAGGTACATGGTACGGTAAGTAAACCGACTCCGAAACATTTCTAATGGCAATTTTGTCCATTTTGGAATATTTAAGAAAATAGGAAAATAAGAAGCAGACCGGAAAGTACACGAGGCTTCCACGAGGGCGGAGGGCGCACCCCCTGCCTCGTGGGCACCTCGTGTGCTCTCCGGACTCCGTTTTCTTGCACGATACTTCTTTTGGTCGGTAAAAATTCACTATATAATATCCCAAAGGTTTTGACCTCCGCATCACGCAAATATCTCTTGTCTTTGTTCCGAGCTATTTTTCTGGCAGATCTAGGTCGTCCTGTCATCTTCAAGTGCCCCCAAGGACAAGTTCTTCGAGAAGGTCATCAACCCCTACCTCGCGGAGGTGCTCCAACATCCTCAAACCATTGAGATGCGTGAGGGGTTGTTGCACATCTGCGATGTTGAGGGACCAAGGAGGACCGGAAGCGCGGAGGCAAGGCTCAAGGCATTGGAGCAACAAGTTTTCAAGTGTCAGGAGATGGTGGAGCATGGAATCGACTCCAATCACATAATGATCACGGAGTTCACCAACAACCACAAGTTGGACGTCAAGGACATTGGGGAGGCCATCTTCCAGCTTCATGAGAAAATCGAGCACCTCCAAGCCCAGATCTAGGACCTGCAAAATCAAAAATGTGAGTATGAATATAGATTTAAGAGGATGAGTTTGGCTGCAGGTTTGAGGATCCCGGAGACTCGATCATACTTCTATGATGGTGAACCTATGCCTTGGAAGAGGGACGATAAGCCTACATCATCAACAACTCCATCTCCTTCACCAGCAAAAGACATATAAACACATGGGTATGTGCACTCCCCTTGGCAACTGCGAAGCTTGGGGGAGTGCCCCTGTATCATATCACCATCACTTTTATCTTTACCATTTTTCTTAGTTCGATCCTTTTGATAATATCTTGATCTAGTAGAATAAAGTTTTAGTATGATCTGGTTGTGATTTTTTGCTTTATGATCTTCTTATGTAATCAAGTCCGTGAGCTATATATAATAAAGATTAGTGTTGGGTCAAGGGCTTGATTATTTTGCTATGATCTTGAGGGAATAAAATAAAACAGAAAAAATAAAAAGAAATAAAGAGATCATATGGATCTTATGGAGAGTAATGAGCTCACATATAAAGAGTATGATGAATAAAAATTGTTGAGAGTTGACAAACATAGTTTTGGTCATCCTTGCAATTAATAGGAAGTAATAAAGAAAGAGGTGTTCACATATAAATATACTATCTTGGACATCTTTTATAATAGTGAGCACTCATTAAAGTATGATATGCTAAAGAGTTGATGTTGGACAAGGAAGACAACGTAATGGGTTCTGTTTTCTTACATGTGAGATAAATTATATTTCATGGATCATCCAACACGTTGAGCTTGCCTTTCCCTCTCATGCTAGCCAATTTCTTGGCACGAAGTAGAGATACTACTTGTGCTTCCAAATATCCTTAAACCCGTTTTTGCCATGAGAGTCCACCATATCTACCTATGGATTGAGTAAGATCCATCAAGTAAGTAGTCATCGGTGCAAGCAATAAAAAATGGCTCTCTAAAATATGTATGACTTATTAGTGTGGAGAAAATAAGCTTTATACAATCTTGTGATATGGAAGAAATAAAAGCGACGGACTGCATAATAAAGGTCCATACCACAAGTGGCAATATAAAGTGATGTTCTTTTGCATTAAGATTTCATGCATCCAACTATAAAAGCGCATGACAACCTCTGCTTCCCTCTGCGAAGGGCCTATCTTTTATTCTTGTCTTATACTTCATGGAAAGAGTCATGGTGATATTCACCTTTCCTTTTTACATTTTATCCTTTGGCAAGCACAATGTGTTGGAAAGATCTTGATACATATAGCTATTGGATGTGAGTTTTCATGAACTATTATTGTTGACATTACACTTGAGGTAAAACGTTGGGAGGCAAAACTATAAGCCCCTATCTTTCTCTGTGTCCGATTAAAACTTCATACCCATAAATATTGTGTGTGTGTTAGCAATTGTGAAACACTAAATGATAGTTGAGTATGTGGGCTTGCTGAAAAGCTCTTATATTGACTCTTTCCTATGTTATGATAAATTGCAATTGCCTCAATGACTGAGATTAGAGTTTGTTGGTTCTCAATGAAGTTTATGATTCATACTTGAAATTGTGACTGAATTGTTACTTTAGCATAAGAGATCATATGACAATATATAAATTTGTTGCTACTCTAAGAATGATCATGATGCCCTCATGTCCGTATTTTATTTTTATCGACACCTCCATCTCCAAACATGTGGACATACTTTTTGATTTCGGCTTTCGCTTGAGGATAAGCGAGGTCTAAGCTCGGGGGAGTTGATACGTCTGATGAGGACATAGACTTGGGCTAGGGTAATAGGCCTGACCTATACGTCCTACCTAAGGTCCTTGTCTTAGAAGAAAAGAAGTTCAAGAGTAAACAAGGTGGACCCAATAAAAGTGTCGAGTGCAATCCACTCGACCCACCATTCACTCGGAGACTACTACTTCTTTGAGTCACTCGACTATTCAACCACTCGACCATGTAAAAGACCACTCAACATACAAGAAAACCTGAAGCCGTTCTGCACAGCAATGGCCGGGCATTTACTCTATATTTAATGATCATTCGTAGCACTTTATTATAGACGTTACCTGTAACGCTGTCTCGTTATGAACATTGAAACCTGTGTAACGGAGGGGAGCTGGGGTCCTGGCGCACTCTATATAAGCCACAACCCTCTAGGAGAAGGGTTCGCACCCCCTGTAACTCACACGCATATAATCCAGTCGACCACCTCCGGGCTCCGAGACGTAGGGTTGTTACTTCCTCCGAGAAGGGCCTGAACTCGTAAAACACGTGTGTACAACTCCTCCATAGCTAGGATCTTGCCTCTACATTCCTACCCCCCATTCTACTGTCAAACTTAGAACGTAGGGCTGTTACTTCCTCCGAGAAGGGCCTGAACTCGTAAAACTCGTGTGTACAACTCCTCCATAGCTAGGATCTTGCCTCTACATTCCTACCCCCCATTCTACTGTCAGACTTAGAACCACGACAGTTCTCACCCACCATGGGGCAGGTGTCTTAGCGACTTGTTGGAGAAGTTGAGATTTTTCCAATCCCCATCAACATGGTTTCAGGCGGAGGTTTGGTTGAGGGCCGCGAGATCTGTCTCGGCGCGCTCGCATTCATCGCCGACGACTCCGCTTGGCTCCAAGAAGCGCCACTCAACGTCGAGGCGCTCCCCGTCCGCGGGGCAACGCACTTTCTCGTGTGCGTCCGTGGCGTCCTCCTACGTCAGCCGTTGACTCAGTATCGGTCGGCTCCTATGCTGACCTCCCTCCCTGCAGCCCGCCGGAGCAAATGTTCCGGTCAGTCGAGGCTTCAGCGGTGGGTGAGGCATGTGGTGGCTCGCCAGTCAGCCACCCCCCAAGTCGTGGCAATCGAGCCCGACGAAACTCTCTACGGCCTTTTCGACCTATCGACTGGCTCCGTAGAGACTGCACCCGAGTGCGACAGCAGCGACCCCGTGGCGGAAGTTTTGCTGGTTAATGGACCACACAGTCCTCCTGGCTTCACCCGTGAAGACGGAGGCGATGGGGGCGGCGATCCATCGCGTGTTCACGAAGAGTACCGCCCCGAACCCCTCTCTTCGCAGCGGAGGGAAGAACTTCGCCACCGGAACATGGATGCGCTTCACACTCCTATCGTTGGAGAAACCCCTGAGGCCCAGGCCTTGGAGGAGGCGCACCTGGCCAACTTGGCTGAGCGCACTCGATTGGAGAACCTCCAGCGCGCACTCGACGAGCGTGCTCAGCAGCGTATCCCTGAGTCCAGTCGACGCTAACTTTTTCCGCCTCCGACTCAGGTATACCGAACTCTGATCCAGAATCTCGCAGCTGCGGCCCGAATAGTGGAGTCAATTCAACCTTCCCAGTCAGAAGCTGGTCGAGGTTTGGTGTTGATCCGGGCTTTGCTCCGAGCGGCGGGAGAGCAGAATACAGCAGTATCTCAGTCGCGGAATAAGATCCATAGAAGATCCGTGGTTGCAGACACAGTCCAATCGGCTCACAGCCTGAGATCGCCCCTGAGGCGTGAGGGACGTGGGGACCGGCGAGTTCAGTACAGAAACCGTGAGCAGTATGATCTCTGACTCGATCACGATGATCGTCGTCGAGTGCCCACGCCTCCCCCAAGGAGTGGGTCATACGTGCCTCGGCAGCATGATGACAGACGTCCTCACAGTGGTGGGCGAAGGATTCCAGTCGACCCCAGGGAACTGGGCTTTGATGCGAGATCTATTCTCGTTCAGGGTCTGGTCGACAGAAACAGAGCTCACAGAGAAGGCCGCGACAAAGATTTTCCAACCAGCAGCAGAGTGCATGTCTCAGGTCCAGAGTGCTTCAGCAGAGCCATCAGGGCTGCGGTGATTACTCCCAACTTCAGGTTGGTGATTGGAGTCAGTAAATTCACTGGTGAGTCCAAGCCTGACACTTGGCTTGAGGATTACCGAGTGGCTGTACAGATTGGGGGTGGCAACGATGAAGTTGCCATGAAGCATCTCCCTTTGATGTTAGAGGGCTCGGCCAGAGCGTGGCTGGATCAGTTAGCGCCTGGTAGTATTTATACTTGGGAAGATCTTGCCCGAGTATTTGTCAAAACATTTCAAGGTACATGCAAACGGCCAGCAGGGCTGACATAATTACAGTGTTGCGTTCAGAAACCGAATGAAACTCTGAGATATTATATCCAGAGATGGATCACATTACACCATACAGTGGAGAATGTGTCGGATCACCAAGCAATTTGTGCCTTCAAAGAAGGCGTTAAATATCGGGAATTGAATCTGAAATTCGGTCGGACAGGAGATATGACTCTGACTCGGATGATGGAGATTGCCACCAAATACGCCAATGGTGAAGAGGAAGACCCACTCTGGAGTGGCAAGCACAAAATAGTCGCCCACGAAACCGGAGGAGGGAACTCCAGTCGGAAGCAGAAGCGCAAAGCCGAGCCAGCTGCTCCTGCAGAAGCCTTAGCCGTGACTCAAGGAAAGTTCAAAGGGAAACCCAAACGACCGTGGAACCCCAAGAAAGTAAAAGATCAAGATGGAAATGATGTTCTAGATTTACCATGCCACATTCACACCAAGAAAGATGAAGAGGGTAATTTCATTTACCCGAAGCATACCACTCGACAGTGTCAACTCCTAATCCAACAATTCCGAGAGAACCAACCCAAGGAAAAGGAGAAGGAAGCGGACAAAGTTAAGTATGAGGAAGAGGACGATGATGGTTACCCCCACGTCAATTCCACTCTGATGATTTTCGCTGATGTTGAGAGTAAGAGTCGACTAAAAGTCATCAACAGAGAAGTGAACATGGTCGCTCCGGTGACACCCAGTTATTTGAAGTGGTCTCAGACTGCCATTACATTCGACCAGTCCGATCACCCAGCGCACATAGCCACCCCTGGGAGGCAAGCATTGGTGGTAGACCCAGTAGTCGAAGGCACTCGATTGACTAAGGTTCTGATGGATGGTGGCAGTGGTATGAATATACTGTATGCAGAAATGTTGAAAGGAATGGGCATTCCGATGTCTAGACTCAGTGAGAGCAATATGACTTTCCATGGAGTTATTCCTGGCAAGAAGGCTACGTCACTCAGCCAGATCGCCCTTGTAGTAGTTTTTGGTGATTCCAAGAATTACCGCAAAGAAAAGTTGACATTTGAAGTTGTGGATTTCCAGAGCGCTTATCATGCTATTCTAGTCAGGCCAGCTTATGCACGTTTTATGGCTCGGCCATGTTATGTGTGCCTCAAATTGAAGATGCCTGGTCCTAAAGGGGTGATCACTATCACTGGCAATCGAAAGAAGGTAGAAGAGTGCTTCCAGAAGGGCTCAAATATCGCTGATGCACAGATGGCAGTAGTGGAGTTGCAGGAGTATCAAAAAAATACAGATCCGATTGATTTGTTGCGAGCTAAGAAGCCTGCCACAGATTCAGCATTCTAGTCGTCTGGTGAAACGAAGCCGATTCATATTCACCCAACGGATCCCAATGCTTCTCCGACTTACATTTCAACAACACTCGACTCCAGATAGGAAGAAGCGCTCATCCAGTTCCTCCGTGAGAACTGGGACATCTTTGCATGGAAACCTTCTGACATGCCAGGTGTTCCCAGGGGACTGGCTGAGGATCGTTTGCGAGTTGACCCAAAAGTGAAACCAGTCAAAGAACATCTTCGACGGTCCGCCGTACAGAAGAGAAAGGCAATCGGTGAAGAAGTGGCTCATCTTCTAGCAGCTGAGTTTATCTGAGAGATTTACCACTCTGAGTGGTTAGCTAATGTTGTCATGGTCCCAAAGAAGGACGACTCACTTCGCATGTGCATTGACTTCAAACATATCAATCAGGCCTGCCCGAAAGATCACTTTCCTCTCCCTCGCATCGACCAAATAGTCGACTCGACTGCGGGGTGTGAGCGTTTGTCCTTTTTGGACGCTTATTCCGGGTATCATCAGACCCGTCTGTATGGACCCGATGAGATAAAAACAGCTTTCATCACGCCATTTGGGTGCTTCTGTTATGTCACTATGCCATTCGGCTTGAAGAACGCTGGAGCCACATTCATGCGGATGATTCAGAAGTGTTTACTCACTCAGATCAGTCGGAATGTGGAAGCATACGTGGATGACATTGTGGTCAAGTCACGTAAAGGTTCCGACATACTGGTTGACCTTGCTGAAACCTTTTCCAACCTCAGAAGGTATGATATCAAGCTTAATCCATCAAATTGCACGTTTGGAGTTCCAGGCGGAAAATTACTCGGTTTTCTCGTTTCCGAATGAGGGATCGACACTAACCCAGAGAAAGTAGGTGACATACTTCGGATGAAACGCCCTGTGCGTGTGCATGATGTCCAGAAGCTTACCGGTTGTTTGGCCACCCTAAGTCGATTCATTTCTCACCTCGGTGAAAAGGCACTACCTCTTTACTGACTGATGAAGAAGTCAGATAAGTTCGAGTGGATTCCTGAAGCTGGGCAAAGCTTAAAGCCCTGCTCTCCACCCAGCCGGTGCTTGCTGCTCCAATCAGCAAAGAGCCTTTACTGCTTTACATTACAGCCACTGGACAAGTCGTCAGTACAGTACTTACGGTCGAGCGGGAAGAAGAAGGAAAAGCTTACAAAGTTCAGCGCCCAATATACTATGTCTCTGAAGTTTTGACTCCATCAAAGCAAAGATATCCTCCTTATCAGAACCTTGTTTATGGGATTTATATGACCACCAAGAAGGTTGCACATTACTTCTCTGACCACTCCATTACATTCGTCAGTGACGCTGCATTATCAGAGATTCTGAACAACAGAGATGCAACTGGTCGAGTGGCAAAGTGGGCGATTGAACTCCTTCCCTTAGATATCAAGTTCGAGGCAAAGAAAGCTATCAAGTCCCAAGCAATAGAGGATTTCCTCGCCGAGTGGATAGAACAGCAACTCCCGACTCAAGTTCACTCAGAGCACTGGACCATGTTCTTTGATGGTTCCAAGATGCTGAATGGTTCCAGTGTTGGGTTAGTACTGGTATCCCCCCGAGGAGACAAGTTCAGATATGTCCTCCAGATTCACTTTGATTCCTCCAATAACGAAGCAGAATATGAAGCACTCTTATATTGGTTACGTATGGCCATCTCACTCGGCGTCCGTGCCTCATGGTCTATGGCGACTCAGATTTGGTAGTCAATCAAGTGATGAAGGAGTGGGACGTCAGAAGCCTAGCCATGACTGGCTACTGTAACACGGTGAGGAAGTTGGAAAAGAAGTTTGAGGGGTTAGAGCTCCATCATATACCCCGACTAAAAAAACAAGCAGCCGATTATTTAGCAAAGATAGGCTCCAAGAGAGAAGCCATTCCTAGTAATGTGTTCCTGGAGCATATTCATGCACCTTCAGTTCAAGAAGATCCCTTCACTAAAGAACCCCCACAGCCAAAGAGTGCCACCGATCCGACTGAAGTCGAGATTCCAGCCGTGATCGACCTAATCATGGGTATTTTGGTTATTACTCCTGACTGGACAGTGCCGTACATTGCGTATATCCTTAGGAAGGAACTCCCAGAGGATGAAGAAGAGGCTCGACAGATTGTCCGTCGATCCAAAGCCTTTACTATGATAAGAGGACAGCTGTTCAGGGAAAGTGTAACCGGAGTCAGCTAGAAATGCATAACCCCGGAAGAAGGTCTAGCGATCCTCAACGACGTCCACTCAGGGACCTATGGCCACCATGCGTCCTCTAGGACCATTGTGTCTAAAGCATACCGAGCTGGATTTTATTGGCCACGAGCAAATGAAATGGCGAAAGATATAGTCGACAGATGTGAAGGCTGCCAGTTTTACTCCAATATGTCCCATAAACCTGCGTCAGCCCTAAAGACCATTCCACTCGTCTGGTCCTTTGTTGTTCGGGGATTAGATATGGTTGGACCACTGAGGACTGGTAGGAGCGGCTTCACTCACGTGCTTGTAGCAGTCGACAAGTTTACCAAATGGATTGAAGCCAAGCCTATCAAGAATCTGGAAGCTAGTACTGCTGTCAGCTTCATTAGAGAATTGACGTTCAGGTACAGAGTTCCACACAGTGTCATCACTGACAATGTATCGAACTTCGATTCAGATGAGTTCAGTGCCTTCTACGCCTCCCAAGGTACACGAGTTGACTATGCTTCAGTCGCCCATCCCCAGTCGAGTGGACAAGCAGAGAGAACAAATGGCCTGATTCTCAAAGATTGAAACCCCGACTGATGTGAGACCTCAAGCATGCAGCGGGCGCCTGGGTTGATGAACTTCCATCAGTTCTTTGGGGATTGAGGACAACTCGCAATCGGTTGACTGGATGAACTCCATTCTTCTTGGTCTATGGAGCTGAAGCTGTTCTACCGAGTGACTTGCTTCATAATGCACCACGAGTCGAGCTCTTCTCTGAAGATGAAGCATCGCAAGCTTGGCAGGACGCAGTCGACCTCCTAGAGGAGGAAAGAGAGATGGCCTTGATCCGGTTGACCATTTATCAGCAAGACTTGCGTCGATTCCACGCCAGAAGTGTGAAAGGTCGAGCCTTTCAAGAGGGAGATTTGGTTCTTCGAGTGGATCAGCAGAAACCACACAAGCTCACTCCTGCTTGGGAAGACCCCTTCATTGTCACCAGAGTGCTCCACAACGGAGCATACCACCTTTACAATGTCGAGCATAAGAAGGACGAGCCACGGGCTTGGAATGCGGAGTTGCTCCGCCCCTTTTACACTTAAGTACTCATTCGAATAAAATGTAATAAGAAATACCTTTGTAATTTGTTTATCAAAGACAAGAGCTTTACAGTCCTCTTAAACGATTGTTGTTGCTTTAATTTGCATATGAAATCCCCCAGTGGGTGACTTAGCTGCGAATCCATTTCGCCTAAGTTTAAAAGAAAATCATAGCGAGTGCTGAGCAAGCCTCCCACTCGGAGGCTTAGCTGCGAATCTGTTTCGCCTAAGTTTGTAAAATCCTACCGAGTGGTGAGAAACCCTCCCACTCGGGGCTTAGCTACAGTCCAGTACTCGCCTTAGTTTGTAAAATCCTACCGAGTGGTGAGCAAGCCTCCCATTCTGGGGCTTAGCTGCAGTCCAGTACTCGCCTAAGTTTGTAAAATCCTACCGAGTGGTGAGCAAGCCTCCCACTCGGGGGCTTAGCTGCAGTCCAGTACTCGCCTAAGTTTGTAAAATCCTACCGATTAGTGAGAAACCCTCCCACTCGGGGGCTTAGCTGCAGTCTAGCACTCGCCTAAGTTTGTAAAATCCTATCGAGTGGTGAGCAAGCCTCCGACTCGGGGGCTTAGCTACAGTCCAGTACTCGCCTAAGTTTGTAAAATCCCACCGAGTGGTGAGCAACCCTCCCACTCGGGGGCTTAGCTGCAGTCCAGTACTCGCCTATGTTTGTAAAATCCTACCGAGTGGTGATCAACCCTCCCACTCGGGGGCTTAGCTGCAGTGAAGTACTAGCCTAAGTTTGTAAAATCCTACCGAGTGGTGAGCAACCCTCCCACTCGGGGGCTTAGCCGCAGTCCAGTACTCGCTTAAGTTTGTAAAATCCTACCGAGTGGTGAGCAAGCCTCCCACTCGGGGGCTTAGCTGCAGTCCAGTACTCGCCTAAGTTTAAAAAATCCTACCGAGTGGTGAGCAACCCTCCCACTCGGGGGCTTAGCTGAAGTCCAGTACTTGCCTAAGTTTAAAAAATCCTACCGAGTGGTGAGCAACCCTGCCACTCGGGGGCTTAGCTGCAGTCTAGTACTCGCCTAAGTATGTAAAATCCTACCGAGTGGTGAGCAACCCTCCCACTCGGAGGCTTAGCTGTAGTCCAATACTCGCCTAAGTTTCTAAAATCCTACCGAGTGGTGAGCAACCCTCCCACTCGGAGGCTTAGCTGCAGTCCAGTACTCGCCTAAGGTTAAAAAATCCTACCGAGTGGTGAGCAGTCCTCCCACTCGGGGGTTTAGCTACAGTCGAGTACTCGCCTAAGGTTTAAAGTTCATCCTTATCCGCAAGGAAGACGAGGTGCAGGTCGACTGCAACCTTCTCCTTCAAAACTGCGCCACAAATACAACGTGTGCTCCATCACCATCCGCAAGGATGACGAGGTGCAGGTCGACTGCAACCTTCTCCTTCAGAGCTATGCCACAAATACAACGTACGCTCCATCCCTGTCCGCAGGGACAACAAGGCGCAGGTCGATTGAAATCTCCACTTTGGGGCTACATCTCAAAGAGCAAATTCCAGGTGAAGGCAAAAACAAGCATATTCAGAAATAAACCAAGTTCGGATAGATCCTAAAAGTTCCAGACAACGGATCAAAAGTATTCGAGCATCAAGCCCGAAGGAGTTTAACGGTTACACAATCACACGGCATTCCGAGGCAAATAAAGGTGGAGCATAATGTTTTTCGGTCAGGCGTCAGGAGAAGGACTGGCTGGGTCGCAGAAACTGTCAAGGTCTATGTTGTCTGCAATGCGAGTGGTGGCTTCAAGGAAAGTGTCCATGAAGGACTGGAAAGTGTGTCTCTTGGTGTTAGCAACCTTGAGTTCCACCAGCTTGTCTTCTTTGACGTCTTTACAGTGCACTCGGACCAGGGACAACGCGACATCAGCGCCACAGCGAGCGGATGACTTCTTCCATTCTTGCACCCGGTCGGGGATTCGATTCAGTCGAGCCATCTGAGACTCGAGATCTTGGGATAGTTCCGCCTGAGGCTAGAGTTCAGCATCAACCCGAGTCATCGCCGCTTTCAGGCGGGCAAGATAAGTAACCGCACTGTCCATGCGAGATTCCAACCACAGGACATTCATCGCAACATCATCCTTGACTGGACAGTTTATGGGGTCAAGACCCGTCTCGACCCGCCCATTTTCCACTTTAGAGTCTTGACAAAACTCTGCAAAGTCGAGTGAATGTTGAGTCGATGATATAATTAGACTTGACAGTCGACAGAAACAAGTCAGTCAACCATCAGTACCTTCAAGGTTTAAGACCAGCTTTGCAGCAAGCTAGCCCAGATAAGACTCCAACTTGCCCTTCTTAACTTTGAGGCTCCCAAGCTCGCCAGTCAGCTTGTCCTTGTCCTTCTTCAGTCGCTCGACCTCCCGATTGGCATCAGAAACAATAGTCTTCAGTTTGGAATTCTCTTCTTCTAGCTTGTCGACCGAAGAAAGATTCTTGTTGGCAAGCGCAGTTTAATCTCGCGCTTCTTTCTGTGCAGCAGCAAGATCCAGATCCTTCTTATCCAAAGCCTGATTCATTTTCTCTAAAGAAATAACACTCTTCAGACGGGCTTGGAGTTGACAGTTTTCACTATGTACATCTGCTCGAGTGAAGTCACTCGGTTAAAAAAACGAAAAGGAAAAGTGCGAGCAACAGTAAGATAAACAGTTCATGATCGGTTACCTCCCATGGCAGCTACTTCATCGTGAGTAGTCTTGAGATTCTTTTTGGCCAATTCTAGATCAAGGTTGAGGCAGATTTGTTGTTGGTTTAGTGTAGAGAGTTGAGCACCGAGATCACAAGATTTCTGCGACCAACACATAAGACTTGCCAGTCGACTAAAATGAAAGACATCACTGCGACAGCTACTCCAAGACTACCATAAAAAAACAGGTTCAGATTGTCAAACCACAGTCGACTGCCCGCAGTCAACTATGGTATCGGGGACTACACCCAGTGGGTGCACTTAGCGTGCCCCCACTGGTTTTAATTCCACTCGGCATGGTCCGCCCAGCGCGAGTTGTAAAAAAGAAAGTTTAGATTCTCAGACCACAGTCGACTGCCCGCGGTCAACTATGGTCTCGGGGACGACACCCAGTGGGTGCACTCAGAGTGCCCCCACTAGTTCAAAGATTCAGCTCGAGTCGATCCAAAGTGACTTATACAATTTCAAAACTACCACACCCCAGTGGGTGATCAGACGAGAAATATGACCAACTAACCTGGACATTGGTTTGCAGAGCAGCTCCGACGTTGAAGGCCACCTGGCTGGCCTCATGCACCACTTTCATTTACCCCATCACAACATTTAACTGAAGAAGAGCTTCCTTGGCAGCACTCGATGGGTCGTCCGAAGTCTGATATGCAGTAAAAAGCGATGCTGGCAGAGCAGTCGAAGCACCCGCAGGATCTGAAGCGTGGAGTTGTATTGGTGCAGCAGAAGTCTGAGCAGCTGATCCTGATGGACAACCAGTCGACAGCGGGACAGTGAAGGTGACGTTGGTTCGACCCGGATCTGTCGATTACTCGACTGCCGCCTCAAGCGTCACGGTCGACTGAAGAACCTGGACCTTAGGCGCTTTCCCGCCCAGTTCCTTGTCTTTCCTCCTCCTCCCCCTCAGCGGTACTTCTTCTTCATCATCCGGGAGCACAACAACGTCCCGTGGAACTGCAATAAACAAAGAAAGTCGTACGGATAGCTGACAAACAATCCAGTCGTCTAAATAAATTCGAATCGGGCAGACTTAATGGCTTTGGAGGTAGCTGCTCGTCGGTTTCCTCGTTGACCGGATTCTTGTCAATGTCCATGTCAACCGTAGCTGAGGTCGGGCTGTAAAGGTTCATCATCCACTCGGTTAGAACAAAAAAGTCGGTCAGAACAAGAAAATACAGGAAGAATACTTACCCAGAAGCAATAGGAACGTCCATCTTGATTCTAGGCAAGGTCTTCCGAGCCTTCGAAGGATTGACCTTGGGCTGTTTGGTGACCTTCTCAGCCAATTCTGGAGTCAGAGACCGAGCGCGTTTTTGAGATGGAGCACTCGACGCCACAACTTTACTGCGCCTGCCCATGGGATCATGGTGCTGCTTGGATCGACATTCAGAATGAGGCGGTGAGTCGGCTACTTCCTCATCGCCCGACTCATCGCTCTCATCTTCATCATCGTCAACTGGTGACTCCCACTCGCCGCTCTCCTCCGCACTGTCCTCGCCCTCTTGGTCTAGCTCCAGAGCTTGTTCACCATTGGGCATTGGATACATCTCCGTGTAAATCTACAAAACAAGGAGCTGACTTCAAGTCAGTCGGATCAACAAACAATCGGAAAACACATCTAAAAGCTCAGTTGAAATGGCCAAACCATGTCTGGTTGGTTTCTGTCGCTGAAAGGGTTGACTCTCCTGGCGCCCCTGGGGTTGTCCTTGTTCCCGGTGATACCCCTCAGCCACCCGGCCAGTGTTTTGGCCTCCACCTCCTCCGGATGAACCCGAGCGGTATCACTAGCCCCGGAGTACATCCACATGGAGTGGTCACGAGCTTGGAGTGGTTGGATGCGCCGACTGAGGAACACCTCTAGTAGATCCATGCCAGTGACACCTTGGTTGATCAACTAAACCACTCTCTCGATGAGCATGCATGTCTCCGCCTTCTCCGCGGCAGTCACTTTCAACGAAGATGGAGTTTGAACACGATCAAACGAGAAAGGGGGAAGTCCAGTCGACTGGCCTGGTGTCATGATGTCCTGGCAGTAGAACTAGGTCAACTGCCAGCCCCTGACCGACTCCGGAAGGGTCATCGAGGGAAAAGAACTTATTTTCCTCTTCTGAATACCCAGACCCCCACACATCTGGATAACATGGGTTTTCTCGTCGTTCGAGTTCGCTTTCTTCACTGTTTGGGAGCGGATGGTAAAGATGTGCTTGAAAAGACCCCAGTGCGGTCGACACCCCCGGAAATTCTCGCACATAGACACGAACGCGGCAAGGTACATGATGCTGTTGGGAGTAAAGTGATGGAGTTGGGCCCCAAAGAAATTCAAGAAACCCCGAAAGAAGGGGTGTGGAGGAAGCGAGAAGCCGCGGTCGACATGGGTGGCGAGCAGAATGCACTCACCCGCTCGCGACTGCAGTTCCGTTTCCCCCTCCGGCAGCCGCGCAGACTCATGGACGATCAGCCCTAACTCGGCCATATCGTCCAAGTCCTCCTGTCGAAGTGAAGATCGGATCCAATCTCCCTGGATCCAACCCGACGGTAGCCTCGAGCGCGATTCATCTTCCTGCTTTTCGCCGCCCCCTTCGCCTTCTTCGCACGTTCCAGCGCCGCCGTTCTCTCCTTCCCCATGGAGGCGGGGCGGTGGCGTCGAGAGTGGACAAGCCGGATGGGGTGAAGGAGCAAGAGGAAGAAGAAGGAGAATGGGCACGCACAGTGTGGACGCCTCGGTCTCACCTCTTTTAATGGCCCACTTCCGAGTGGCTGACGCATGGGTCTGGGCGATCTTGTCAAATCTCTCAATCAGTCACGCACGGGATACGTGGCGAAAAAGGTGGCGCGGAAATCAAAACACCCTGTCTACCCACTCCGCTTACCACGGCACGTTCCGTCTGGTGCGCTCCTACCGAAATTTCGAATCCCGCGAAATCCGGGATCCTCGGCAACTGATTACGCCAAAGATTTCGCATCAAAGATGACACTCGACAAGCGACGTTATAAAAACCAATCGGTAATTGCTGAATCGATCAAGGCGATTGAAACGAAGCCAAAAGTTCCAAAACTGACCTCTATTCGGAGATCAATTCTTGAGAAAGGCAAGAGTCGAGGCAAGATCAACCTCAACCTTCTTTTCACTCGGACATCAATCCATTCGGGGGCTAATGATGAGGACATAGACCTGGGGTATGGTAATAGGCCTGACCTATACGTCCTACCTAAGGTCCTTGTCTTAGAAGCAAGGAAGTTCAAGAGTAAACAAGGTAGACCCAATAAAAGCATCGAGTGCAATCCACTCGACCCACCATTCACTCAGAGACTACTTCTTCTTTGAGTCACTCGACTATTCAACCACTCGACCATGTACAAGACCACTCGACGTACAAGAAGACCTGAAGTCGTTCTGCACAGCAAGGTCGGGCATTTACTTGTATATTTAATGATCATTTGTAGCACTTTATTACAGACGTTACCTGTAACGCTCTCTCTTTACGAACATTGAACCCTGTGTAACGGAGGGGAGCTGGAGTCCTGGCGCACTCTATATAAGCCACCCCCCTCCTCTAGGACAAGGGTTCGCACCCCTGTAACTCACACGCATGTAATCCAGTCGACTGCCTCCGGGCTCCGAGACGTAGGGTTGTTACTTCCTTTGAGAAGGGCCTGAACTCGTAAAACTCGTGTGTACAACTCCTCCATAGCTAGGATCTTGCCTCTACATTCCTACCCCTATTCTACTGTCAGACTTAGAACCACGACGACGTCCATTTTGCATCATGCTTTTACACCGATATTTATTGCATTATGGGTTGTTATTACACATTATGTCACAATACGTATGCCTATTCTCTCTTATTTTACAAAGTTTACATGAAGAGGGAGAATGCCGGCAGCTGGGATTCTGGGCTGGAAAAGGAGAAAATATTAGAGACCTATTCTACACAGCTCCAAAAGTCCTGAAACTTCACGGAAGTTATTTCCAGAATATATAAAAAATATTGGGCGAAAGAAGTACCTAAGGGGGCCCACACCCTGGCCACGAGGGTGGGGGCGCGCCCTACCCCCCTGGGCGTGCCCCTGCCTCATGGGCTCCCTAGTGGCCCTCTGATGCCCATCTTGTGATATATGAGGTCTTTCGTCTAAGAAAAAATAACAAGCAAGCTTTGGGGAAGAAACTCCGCCGCCACAAGGCGGAACCTTGGCAGAACTAATCTAGGTCTCCGGCAGAGCTATTTTACCGGGGAAACTTCCCTCCGTGAGGGGGAAATCATCACCATCGTCATCACTGACAATCCTCTCATCGGGAGGGGAACAATCTCCATCAACATCTTCACCAACACCATCTCATCTCAAACCCTAGTTCATCTCTTGTATCCGAACCTCAGATTGGTACCTGTGGGTTGTTAGTAGTGTTGATTACTCCTTGTAGTTAATGCTAGTTGGTTTACTTGGTGGAAGATCATATATTCAGATCCATTATGCATATTAATACCCCTCTGATTATGAACATGAATATGCTTTGTGAGTAGTTACGTTTGTTCCTGAGGACATGGGAGAAATCTTGCTATAAGTAGTAATGTGAATTTGGTATTCGTTCGATATTTTGATGAGATGTATGTTGCAATCCCTATAGTGGTGTCATGTGAACGTCGACTACATGACACTTCACCATTGTCTGGGAATCATATAAACGTGATGAAAACTATCTTGACGATAATTCCCATGTCTCCTCGGGAGCGCTTTCCTTCAGAGAAGAGTTTGTCCAGGCTTGTCCTTTGCTACAAAAAGGATTGGGCCATCTTGCTGCACCTTATTTACTTTTATTACTTCCTACTCGTTACAAATTATCTTATCACAAAACTATCTATTACCGACAATTTCAGTGCTGGCAGATAATACCTTACTAAAAACTGCTTATCATTTCCTTCTGCTCCTCGTTGGGTTCGACACTCCTACTTATCGAAAAGGCTACGATAGATCCCATACACTTGTGGGTCATCAATTATCCGGCAACCCTGGAGTGACAACAACCGGGCCCACTCCCGGTGATGACCGTAGTTTGAGGAGTTCATGTATTCACTATATGTTAATGCTTTGTTCCGGTTCTCTATTAAAAGGAGGCCTTAATATCCGTTAGTTTCCAATATGGACCCCACTTCCACGGGAGGGTAGGACAAAAGATGTCATGCAAGTTCTTTTAATAGAGCACATCTGACTATTTACGGAATACATGCCTACATTATATCGATGAACTAGAGCTAGTGTCGTATCACCCTAGGTTATAACTGTCACATGATGAATATCATCCAACAAGTCACCTATCCAATGCCTATGAATTTATCCTTATTGATCTTGCTATGTTACTATTGCTATCATCACTGTTACACTTGCTACAAACTACTGCTATCACGGTTACTGTTACCGTTGCTGCTATCACTATTATAAAAACTATCAAACTACTTTGCTACTGATCACTTTGCTGCAGATAATTAATCTCTAGGTGTGCATAAATTGACAACTCAGCTGCTAATACCTTCGAATATTCTTTGGCTCCCTTGTGTCGAATCTATAAATTTGAGTTGAATACTCTACCCTCGAAAACCGTTGTGATCCCCTATACTTGTGAGTTATCAAGACCTTTTTCTGGCGCCGTTGCCGGGGAGCATAGCTATATTTGTTGAGTCACTTGGGATTATTATCATATTATTAGTATGAAGAATCTGAAGGATACAAAGACTAAGATATTTCCCTCAAGGACGAGGGGAGGTAAGGAACTACCATCCAGTTATGCTTTAGATTCACCTTCTGTTATGAGTAAACTTGCAACACCACCACATGCTATCAATTCTGATATGTCGCAAGTTATTGATGATGCTACTTCTACTATGAATGATGCTTATGATGATGCTAGTACCTTGCATGATAATGATGATGTGCCACTTGGTGAATTTCTTGATAGACAATTTTCTAGAGTTATACAACATGATGTTGTTGAATCTGATGATGAGCTTGAAATTGAAACTCCTGAAACACCTGCTAGAACTAGCCTTCCTAGATATGAATTGCCTAAGGTACCGAAAGGTTATGTTATGAGTGAAGAAGCAACTAGAGATATTCTTTCTTGCAATGATAGAGATGATCCAGAGAAATTACTATGCAAGTATAAATAAAATCTTTGAATGCTAGAATGAATTGTGATCCTAAGTTTGCTACTTCACCTATCTGTATTGCTGATAAGGATTATGAATTCTCTGTCGACCCAGAGTTAATTACTTTGGTTGAATCTGATCCTTTCCATAGTTATGAAACTGAAACTGTTGTGGCAAATTTTACTAAGTTGAATGGCATAGCCACCCTTTTTACTCATGATGAGAGAACTCGTTATTACTTTATTCTCAAATTATTTCCTTTCTCATTAAAGGGTGATGCTAAAGCTTAGTATAACACTCTTGCTCCTGGTTGTGTGCGTAGTCCCCAGGATATGGTTTATTACTTCTCTGAAAAATATTTTCCTGCTCATAGGAAACAAGCTGCCTTACAATAAATATTTAACTTTGTGCAAACTAAAGAAGCGAGTCTCCCACAAGCTTGGGGGAGGCTTTGCAAGTTACTTAATGCTTTGCCTGATCATCCTCTTAAGAAAAATGAAATACTTGATATCTTCTATAATGGACTAATCGATGCTTCTAGGGACTTCCTAGATAGTTGTGCTGGTTGTGTTTTTAGGGAACGAACTATTGCTCAAGCTGAAGAATTATTGAATAACATATTGAAAAATTATGATGATTGGACTCTTCCTGGACCACCGCCTAAATCCACTCCGAAGAAGAGGGGTATATTATATCTCAGTCCCGAAGATACGCAAGAGGCAAAGAAATCTATGAAGGAAAAAGGTATTAAAGCTGAGGATGTTAAAAATTTACCTCCAATTGAAGAAATACATGGGCTTATGATGATTGGACTCTTCCTAGACCACCGCCTAAATTCTCTTATGAAGTTTAATGAAAATGATAATCCTCACAATATGCATCCTAGTCAATGCCTTTATGAGTTTGAAAACTATATTAGAAAACAAGACCACTTCAATGCAAATGTTATGAAACAATTGAAATATAATTCTGATATGATTGCTCGCTTGAGTCACTTGTTATTCAGAATATCAAATGATGTTAGAGGTGTTGGAAAACATGCTTATATGGTTCAAACTCAATTAGAACAAGTTAGTAAATCTCAAAGGGAATTGCTTGATGAAATGAATCATAATAGGCATGACTTTGCTGTGAGAGTTGCAACTAGAGGAGGTAAAATGACTTAGGAACCACTTATCCTGAGGGACACCCTAAAAGATTTGAACAAGATACACAAAGAAATAACACTAGTGCACCTAGTCCTGCTAGAAAGAAAAAGAAAAAGAACAATGATAGGACTTTGCACACTTCCAGTGAACCTGAAATAGAAAAACCTCCTGATAATGAATGAAACTTCTATCTCTGATGCTGAAACCCAATCTGGTAATGAACACTCACCTAGTAATAATGAAAAAGAAATGATGAGGTTCATGAAGACTCTCAACCAACAAATGATAAAGAACTAGATAATGATGTTGAGATAGAACCACGCGTTGATCTTCATAACCCACAATCTAAAAATAAAAGATATGATGAAAGAGACTTTGTGGCTAGGAAACATGGTAAAGAAAGAGAACCGTGGGTTCAAAAACCCATGCCTTTTCCACCTAAGTCAACTAAAAAGAATGATGATGAAGAATTTGAACGCTTTTCTGAAATGCTGAGGCCTGTCTTTTTGCGTACTCGCTTGACTAATATCCTGAAAATGCCTCCTTATGCAAAGTATATGAAAGACGTCATCACAAATAAGAGAAAAATTCCGGAAGCTGAAATCTCCACTATGCTTGCTAATTATACTTTTAAAGATGGAGTACCTAAAAAACTTGGAGATCCGGGAATACCAACTATACCTTGCTCTATCAAAAAGAATTATGTGAAAACTGCTCTATGTGATTTAGGAGCTGGTGTTAGTGTTATGTCTTTCTCTTTATATAAAAGACTTGACTTGAATAAACTCACACCTACTGAAATATCTTTGCAAATGCCTGAAAAATCAACTGCCATACCTATCGGTATCTGTGAGGATGTGCTCGTTGTTGTTGCTAATGTTACTAATTTGACTGACTTTCTTATACTTGAGATGACCGAGCATGACAACATGTCGATTATCCTTGGTAGACCCTTATTGAATACTGAAGGGGTTGTTATTGATTGCAATAAAAGCAAGGTCACTTTTCATATCAATGGTAATGAGCATACGGTGCACTTTCTGAAGAAACAATTCCAAGTGAATGGTATTAATGTTATTGAAAAATCTCCAATAAACACTATTGGAAGTTTTCTAATACCTCTACCTACTGTCAAAAAGAAATATGAAATGCTTATTGTTGGGGAAATGCATATCCCCATTGAGTTAACTTAGTGATTTACAAAAGTTCTTTGGTTTCATGCTAACCGAAGGTGGTTGTTAATAAGACTTGATTAACCTTACTAATGAATCATTTTTGAACGGTATGAATTTGTTGAATTTAGTAAGCACTACCTTCTTTCCTTACCTTTTATTCTCTATTGTTATTAGTTAAATAAAATAAAATGCCATGTTTTGTCTGTTTTCTGAATTTCTCGTGCAATAAAAAATGACCCAAAAATAAAAGTTCTCAGAATACCCTGAAAATTTTATATGATTTTTTTCCTGAATATTTATGAATTTTTGGCGCAAAACTAACCAGAGGGGGTGCACCAGGTGCGCACATCCCACCTGGGCTCGCCAGCACCCCCTGGCGCGCCCTGGGGGTTGTAGTCCCCACGTGGGCCCCTCACTTATCTCTTTAGCCCACATTGTCACCTACCTCCAGAAAAAAAATCACTCTCCCTCTCTCTCTCTCGTGTTCTTGCTCATTTTGATGCCAATTTCGATCTCTTTGCTCGAAGCTCCATTTCCAAAACTATTTCGGGAGATTGTTGCTTGGTATGTGACTCCACCATTTGTCCAATTAGTTTTTGTTTTAGTGGTTTATACTTTGAATAATCAGCTACTCTTGGTGCTGCTATAGATGTGCTTGCATGTTGAATTCTTAGTGTTCTAAGTTGTTTGAATGCTTGTTATGGCCTCTATGTATCCCTATGAGTAGTTGCTATTAGTTTTTTGAAGTTTTGTTGGAAAAAAATTGTGGACTAAAAACTCAGATTTTTGTTCATAGGAAAAATTGTACACGGACATGAATATCTTTAGGAAATATGGCTCAAGGAAGAACTCCAAGGGTGTTATTGAGGAGTCTTCTGACAGTGATCTCCACCCTCAGAGGTTGGCAGAGGTACGACCGTGCGAATGGCCGCACATCCCGTTCCTGCAAGAAGTTGGAATTCATGAGGAGTTCATGCAATTCATTGCCAATGCTGGTCTCACCGACTTCATCGCAGATGAGTGTGACTAGGAACAAATCCTCACAAATATGTTTGTTCAAAGCTTTACTTTCTTCCCTAGAAATAATCCTCCTGAAGTGAGCTTTGATTTATATGCTGAAAATCATCAGATACCACTTACTGAGTTTTGTGACATATGCGTGATCCCTTCTGATGGGAGCTTGGCCGAGCCTAGGCCGGCTGATTTTGAGGATTTTTGTCGCACTTTGACAGTGGGTGATGAGAGGAGAGCGTCAGTCATCACTGCCGACAGTTTACATTTTCTTGCTGTTCATTACTTTTCATATTTCATTACCAAATGCTTCCTTGCTAGGGAGAAGGTGGGTGCACTTACTTCACCAGACCTTGTTGTTTTACGTCGTGCAATTGAGGGCGACAACACGTATAGCTTGGGAGCTATCGTGGCTCATTGCCTCCATCTTAATAAATCTTAGGGGAAAATACAGGGTGGTATTTATGCTACTCGCTTGGTGGCTCACTTCGAGGTTGAGACACGCCCTCATGATTTCCCTCTTACCATAGTTTACCTAGACCGTGCAGCCATGGATCACCATCACTTTCTTGCACATGATCGTCCTGACATTGCCATTCTTTATAACTTGGTCTATAACATTGACACTCATGATGTTATCCCCTTGCCTGCGCCTGCTTAGTTTGATTCTGTTGCCAGGGGCGGATACCGGATTATGCCTGGACATCCTCACCTACTGGAACGCTCACGTTGCTGCAAAGGTTGCACAGGCACCTCCATAGTGGGATTAGTGGATGCCTGCTCCTCAGCAGTGGGATGAGTGGATGCGTGCTCCTCAGGATCCGTACAACCCTTCAGGCTACTAATTCACTACCAAGTTAGGCCAAAAGCCTAAGCTTGGGGGAGTACGTGTTCTCACCGACATTATATTCATGTTCACATATCATTTCATTTGTCGGTGTTCACACTTTTTCATTGTATCATCCATGCTTAGATTTATTTTCTTGCTTTCTTCTTGTGTGTTTGAACAACTTTAGAAAAATCAAAAAAATAGTTTTAGTAATTTACTTTCTATGCATGCTTAGTAGTAGCACTGAAAAGAAAACCCAAAAAGATTTCCTTATTCTTCTTTTGCTTGTTGGGAGCTTTCCCCTGTAAATAGTTTTTCTCATTTTTATTTTTTATTTTGCTTGCTGAAGAAAACCAAAAACTCTAAAAATATTTCAGTGTGTTTCTCTAAATTTCTTTTTTTATTTGAGTTGTACCGAGGAGAAGACCACGATGAAAATGTTGAGTGGCTCTCATACGATTAATTGTTGAACTAATTAATAAGAGTCCATTTTACCATGTCTTCTCCTGTTGAATAAAATGTTTGCAGATTCTAGCTTAGTCCATGGCACTCTTGCATTATTATTATTTTCATATCATTCGGTCGTGCAAGTGAAAGGCAATAATGAAGATATTCGATGAGCTGGCCATGGCAAGGAGAAACTGGTATGAACTCAACTTGTCTTGTCTATGTAAATATGTTTAACCTAGTGCCCATAATTCAGCCCGTTATGATTAAACATATTTGCAATGACAATTAGAGATTATAGTTTCTCATGCCATGCATAAGTAGCTAGGAGTGGATAATGATTTATCTTGGATATCAACATAGCGTTAAAATGATTGTGATGTAGTATGATGATATGGTATCCTCCTTTGAATGTTCGAGTGGATTGACTTGCTACATGTTCAGGCATGTAGTTGAATCAAAACCAACATGGCCTCTATAATGTTTATGTTCATGGTGTTCATATCCTACTCATGCTAGTGTCCAATGTTACTTATGCATAATGCCTAGTCATGATCGTTATTGCTCTATAGCTGGCCGCTTCCCAATCTTAAAATTGCTAGCCTTCGCCTGTACTAAGTGGGGATTCTGCTTGTACATCAAAAACCTTGAACCCAAAGTTATTCCAGATGAGTCCACCATACCTACCTATATATGGTATTACCCTGCCGTCCTAAGTAAATTTGCATGTGCCACCTCTAAAAACTTCTAAAAAAGTATCCGTTTTGTGTGCCTGGATCGTTCATGGAACGACAAGAGGTGGTCGATATCTTTCGTGCTAGGCATGTTATCCTCAGGTCGAGTTTTTATTCACTCGCCATCACATGAGGAAATGGGCGGTAATAGGGACGCCCAGTCCTAAACTGAAAAATACAAAAAGAGTTCATCTCTTAAATAATCAAACAAAAACTCCCAATGGAGTCAAAACCTTTACTTTCCGCTTGGGAACCGCCACTAGCGTGCTTTGCATGGAAGTGAATAAGAAGGGTGCATGTCTCAAAATTTCATTTATCTCTGTTTTAAAAATTGAGCTATACCACCTCTGCAAATCACTGCTTCCCTCTGCGAAGGGACTTTCTATTTACTTTTATGTTGTGTCACCACCTTCTAAAAACAAGCGCCAGAAACTGAGTAGAGCATAGCGGTCATGATTTATGCATTGTGTATAGCTAATGTTGGGTTCATCATGACTGGATCTTTTCTACCATGAATTACAATGTTTAGTCACTGCTTGAACTTCGGAGGTGATCTGCATTTATGTTTTGCGGTCTTAGAAAGGCCTAGCGAGATACCATTATTGTCATATTATATCATGATTATTTTGACAACGTGTTGCTGTTTGAGATATCTTATTATTGCTCGCTAGCTGATTATGTCATTGATATGAATCATTATAATCTGTAAGAGTTATTGTCAACATGGTTAGTTATAATGCTAGCTGAAAACCTGGGTGTTGTTTAAGCTTATTATGCAAACAAGAGCAAAAGAGTTCATAAAAGTTTTTATTTCTCACTTTCAGTTTATCAACTGAATTGCTTGAGGACAAGCAAAGGTTTAAGCTTGGGGGAGTTGATACGTCTCCAACGTATCTACTTTTTCTCACGATTTTACTCTTGTTTTGGACTCTAATTTGCATGATTTGAATGAAACTAACCCCGGACTGATGCTGTTTTCAGCAGAACTACCATGGTGTTGTTTTGTGCAAAAATAAAAGTTCTCGGAATGGAACGAAACTTTTTGTGGATTTTTTATATCAATAAAGAGAATTTCTAGAGCTAAGACCTTCCGGAGAGGGGCACCTGGGTGGGCACAACCCACCAGGGCGTGCCACCCTCTACTGGCGCACCTAGGTGGGTTGTACCCACCTGGTGGCCCCGCTGATGACCCCCCTAATACTATAAAATCACATATTTCCAGAAAAAAGTCAGGGAGAAAGAATTATCACGATCCACGAGATGGAGCCGCCACCAAGCCCTATTCTTCCTCGGGAGGGCAGATCTGGAGTCCTTTTGGGGCTCTTCGATCTTCGTCATCACCAACCTATGTCCACCGCCATTTCCATGATGCTCCCCACCGGGAGTGAGTAATTCCTTCGTAGGCTCGCTGGTCGGTGAGGAGTTGGATGAGATTCATCATGTAATCGAGTTAGTTTTTTAGGGCCTGATCCCTAGTATCCACTATGTTCTTAGATTGATGTTGCTATGACTTTGCCATGCTTAATGCTTGTCACTTTGGGCCCAGGTGCCATGATTTCAGATCTGAACCGTTTATGAATTCATCATTATATCCATGTTTTAGATTTAGATCCAATATTGCAAGTTATAGTCACCTACTACAGTTATGATCCGACAACCCCGGAGTGACACCAACCGGGCCCACTCCCGGTGATGACCGTAGTTGGAGGAATTAATGTATTCACTATGTGTTAATGCTTTGTTTCGGTTCTCTATTAAAAGGAGGCCTTAATATCCCTTAGTTTACAATATGGACCCCACTGCCACGGCAGGGTAGGACAAAAGATGTCATGCAGGTTCTTTTAATAAAGGACGTATGACTATTTATGGAATACATGCCTACATTATATCGATGGACTGGAACTAGTCCCGTATCGCCCTAGGTTATAACTGTCACATGATGAATATCATCCAACATGTCACCGATCCAATGCCTACAAATTTATCCTTATTGATCTTGATGTGTTACTATTTCTATCATCACTATTACACTTGCTACAAACTACTGCTATCACTGTTACTGTTACCGTTGCTGCTGTCACTATTATAAAAACTATCAAACTACTTTGCTACTGATCACTTTGCTGTAGATAATTAATCTCCAGGTGTGGCTGAATTGACAACTTGGCTGCTAATACCTTCAAATATTCTTTGGCTCCCCTTGTGTCGAATCTATAAATTTGGGTTGAATACTCTACCCTCGAAAACTATTGCGATCCCCTTTACTTGTGGGTTATCAATATGTTTCTCGTTTATGGAGGTGACAAAGAGCTCATTGTAAACAGTTACATCGATGCAAGATTTGAAACTGATCTGTATGACTCTAAGTCACAAACCGGATACATATTTTTATTGAATGGTGGAGCTGTCAGTTGGTGCAGTTCTAAGCAGAGCGGCGTGGCGGGATCTACATGTGAAGCGGAATACATAGCTGCTTCGGAAGCAGCAAATGAAGGAGTCTGGATGAAGGAGTTCATATCCGATCTAGGCGTAATACCTAGTGCATTGGGTTCAATGAAAATATTTTGTGACAATACTAGTGCAATTGCCTTGGCAAAGGAATCCAGATTTCACAAGATAACTGATACGTCTCAAACGTATCTATAATTTTTGATTGTTCCATGCTATTATATTATCTGTTTTGGATGTTAATGGGCTTTATTTCCCTAGCTTTTATGCCTAGCTAGGGGCGTTAAACGATAGCGCTTGTTGGGAGGGACCCCAATTTTATTTTTGTTTCTTGCTTTTTGATTCTGTTTAGTAATAAATAGTACATCTAGCCTCTGTTTAGATGTGGTTTTATGCTTTTAATTAGTGTTTGTGCCAAGTAGAACCTTTGGGAAGACTTGGGGAAAGTCTTTGCGATCTTGCTGTAAAAAAACAGAAACCTTAGCGCTCACGAGAATTGCTGCCATTTTTATTGGAGAATGATATTTAGTTAATTATTTTTGCAGATGATTAATAGATAAATTTCTGACGTCCATAAATTTATTTTAGAATTTTTGGTGTTCCATAAGTATTCGAAACCTATAGATTACTACAGACTGTTCTGTTTTTGACAGATTTTGTTTTTCGTATGTTGTTTGCTTATTTTGATGAATCTATGGCTAGTAATAGAGTTTATGACCAATAGAAAAGTTGGAATACAGTAGGTTTAACACCAATACAAATAAAGAATGAGTTCATTATAGTACCTTGAAGTGGTGGTTTGTTTTCTTTTACTGACGGATCTCACGAAGATTTTCTTTAAAGTTTTGTGTTGTAAAGTTTTCAAGTTTTGGGTAAAGATTTGATGGATTATGGAACAAGGAGTGGAAAGAGCCTAAGCTTGAGGATGCCCAAGGCACCCCAAGATAAAATTCAAGGACAACCAAAAGCCTAAGCTTGGGGATGCCCCGGAAGGCATCCCCTCTTTCGTCTTCATCCATCGGTAACTTTACTTGGAGCTATATTTTTATTTTCCACATGATATGTGTTTTTCTTGGAGCGTCTTGTATGATTTGAGTCTTTGCTTTTTAGTTTACCACAATCATCCTTGCTGTACACACCTTTTGGGAGAGACACACATGAATTGGAATTTATTAGAATACTCTATGTGCTTCACTTATATCTTTTGAGTTGGATAATTTTTGCTCTAGTGCTTCACTTATATCTTTTAGAGTATGGCGGTGGTTTTATTTTATAGAAATAATTGATATCTCATGCTTCACTTATATATTTTTGAGATTCCTTTAGAACAGCATGGTAATTCACTTTGGTTATAAATTCTAAATGCTAAGAGAAGTTGGATGCTTGATAGATGGTTTTGAGATATAAAGGTGGTAATATTAGAGGTGTGCTAGTTGAGTAATTGTGAAATTGATGAATACTTGTGTTGATGTTGGCAAGCCCTATAGCATGCACGTATGGTAAACGTTATGTGACAAATTTTAAGCATGAGGTGTTCTTTGATTGCTTTCCTTATGAGTAGCGGTCGGGGATGAGCGATGGTCTTTTCCTACCAATCTATCCCCCTAGGAGCATGCACGTAGTGCTTGGTTTTGATGACTTGTAGATTTTTGGCAATAAGTATGTGAGTTCTTTATGACTAATGTTGAGTCCATGGATTATACGCACTCTCACCCTTCCATCATTGCTAGCCTCTTCGGTACCATGCATTGCCCTTTCTCACCTTGAGAGTTGGTGCAAACTTCGCTGGTGCATCCAAACCCCATGATATGATACGCTCTATCACACATAAGCCTCCTTATATCTTCCTCAAAACAGCCACCATACCTACCTATTATGGCATTTCCATAGCCATTCCGAGATATATTGCCATGAAATTTTCCACCATTCCATTTATTATGACACGCATCATCATTGTGATATTGCTTTGCATGATCATGTAGTGGACATCGTATTCGTGGCAAAGCCACCATGCTTAATTTTTATACATGTCACTCTTGATTCATTGCAATCCCGATACACCGCCGGAGGCATTCACATAGAGTCATATTTTGTTCTAAGTATCTAGTTGTAATTTGAGTTGTAAGTAAATAAAAGTGTGATGATCATCATTAGAGCATTGTCCCGTGTGAGGAAAGGATGATGGAGACTATGATTCCCCCACAAGTCGGGATGAGACTCCGGACGAAAAAAAAATATGCCATATAAAAAAAGGAAAGAAGGCCCAAACAAAAAATGAGAGAAAAAGAGAGAAGGGACAATGTTACTATCCTTTTTCTACACTTGTGCTTCAAAGTAGCACCATGATCTTCATGATAGAGAGTCTCTTGTTATGCCACTTTCATATAGTAGTGGGAATTTTTCATTATAGAACTTGGCTTGTATATTCCAATGATGGGCTTCCTCAAATTCCCTAGGTCGTCATGAGCAAGCAAGTTGGATGCACACCCACTTAGTTTCTTTGATGAGCTTTCATATATTTATAGCTCTAGTGCATCTGTTGCATGGCAATCCCTACTCCTTGCATTGACATCAATCGGTGGGCATCTCCATAGCCCATTGATTAGCCACGTCAATGGGAGACTTTCTCCCTTTTTGTCTTCTCACACAACCTCAACCATCATATTCTATTCCACCCATAGTGTTATGTCCATGGCTCGCGCTCATATATTGTGTAAAAGTTGAAAGAGATTGAAAAGTCTAAGTATGAAACAATTGCTTGGCTTGTCGTCGGGGTTGTGCATGATGGGAGCATTTTGTGTGACAAAAATGAAGCATGGCCAAACTATATGACTTTGTAGGGATAAGCTTTCTTTGGCTATAGTATTTTGATAAGACATAATTGTTTGGTTAGCATACTTGAAGTATTACTATTTTTATGTCAACAATAAACTTTTATCTTGAATCTTTCGCATCTGAACATTCATGCCACAATAGAGAAAAATACATTGAAGAACATGCTAGAAAGCATTCCACATTAAAAATTCTGTTTTATCATTTACCTACTCGAGGACGAGCATGAATTAAGCTTGGGGATGCTGATACATCTCCAACATATCTATACTTTTTGATTGTTCCATGCTATTATATTATCTGTTTTGGATGTTAATGGGCTTTATTTTACACTTTTATATTATTTTTGGGACTAAGCTATTAACCCAAGGCCCAGTGCAAATTGTTGTTTTTTTGCCTATTTCAGTGTTTCGGAGAAAAGGAATATCAAAGGGAGTCCAAACGGAATGAAACCTTTGGGAGCATGATTTTTGGAACAAACATGATCTAGAGGACTTGGAGTGGACGTCAAGCAACCAACGAGGTGGCCACAAGGCAGGGGGCACACCCTCCCCCTCGTGGGCCCCTCGTGGCTCAACCGACCTACTTCTTCCAGGAGCACCACGAAACCCTATTTCCACCGCCGCAAGCTTCTGTACCCAAGAGATCCCATCTGTGGCCTTTTCCGGAGCTCCGCCGGAGGGGGCATTGATCACGGAGGGCCTCTACATCAACTCCATGGCCCCTCCAATGATGTGTGAGTAGTTTACTTCAGACCTTCGGGTCCATAGCTAGTAGCTAGATGGCTTCTTCTCTCTCTTTGGATCTCAATACAAAGTTCTCCTCGGTCTTCTTGGAGATCTATTCAATGTAACTCTTTTTGCGGTGTGTTTGTCGAGATCCGATGAAATGTGGGTTTATGATCAAGTATATCTATGAACAATATTTGATTCTTCTCTGAATCTTTTATGCATGATTCGTTATCTTTGCAAGTCTCTTCGAATTATCAGTTTGGTTTGGCCTACTAGATTGCTCTTTCTTGCAATGGGAGAAGTGCTTAGCTTTGGGTTCAATCTTGCGGTGCTCGATCCCAGTGACAGAAAGGGAAACGACACGTATTGTATTGTTTCCATAGAGGATAAAAAGATGGAGTTTATATCATATTGCTTGAGTTTATCCCTCTACATCATGTCATCTTACCTAAGGCGTTACTCTGTTCTTATGAACTTAATACTCTAGATGCATGCTGGATAGCGGTCGATGTGTGGAGTAATAGTAGTAGATGCAGGCAGGAGTCGGTCTACTTGTCATGGACCTAATGCCTATATACATGATCATGCCTAGATATTCACATAATTATTCTCTTTTCTATCAACTGATCGACAGTAATTTGTTCACCCACCGTAATACTTATGCTATCTTGAGAGAAGCCACTAGTGAAACCTATGGCCCCTGGGTCTATTCTCCATCATATAAGTTTCCAATCTATTTTATTTTGCAATCTTTACTTTCAATCTATATCATAAAAATACCAAAAATATTTATCTTATCATTATTATCTCTATCAGATCTCACTCTCGTAAGTGACCGTGAAGGGATTGACAACCTTTTATCACGTTGGTTGCGAGGTTCTTATTTGTTTGTGTAGGTACGAGGGACTTGCGTGTGGCCTCCTACTGTATTGATACCTTGGTTCTCAAAAACTGAGGGAAATACTTACGCTACTTTGCTGCATCACCCTTTCCTCTTCAAGGGAAAACCAACACAGTGCTCAAGAGGTAGCAATAACCAAGCACATCCAGAGACGCTTCAATTCCATCTGTGATCAAGTCAAGGAGGGAGACATAGATATTTGCAAGATATATACCGATCTAAATGTTGCAGACCCGTTGAAAAAGCCTCTCTTACGGGCAAAACATGATCAGCACCAAGTCTCCATGGGTGTTAGAATCATTACTATGTAATCTAGATTATTGACTCTAGTGCAAGTGGCAGACTAAAGGAAATATACCCTAGAGGCAATAATAAAGTTGCTATTTATATTTCCTTATGTCATGATAAACTTCTATTATTCATGCTAGAATTGTATTAACCAGAAACTTAGCACATGTGTGAATACATAGACAAACAGAGTGTCCCTAGTATGGCTCTACTTGAATAGCTCGTTAATCAAAGATGGTTAAGTTTCCTAGCCATAGACATGTGTTGTCATTTGATGGACAAGACCCATCTGTTAGCTTAGCATAATGATCGTTTAGTTTTTCTGCTATTGCTTTCTTCATGACTTATACATGTTCCTTAGACTATGAGATTATGCAACTCCCGAATACCAGAGGAACACCTTGTGTGCTCTCAAACATCACAACGTAACTAGGGGGTTACCGGAATGGTTTCGGATAGGTTCGGGCATTTTCCGGAGTACCGGGGGGTTACCAGAACCCCCCAGGGGATTAATGGGCCACAATGGGCCTTAGTGGAGAAGAGAGAGGGCCGGCGAGAGGTGGCGTGCGGCCCCCCTTGCCCAGTCCGAATTGCACAAGAAGAGGGGGTGGCACCCCCCTCCTTCCTTCTCTTCTCTCCTCTTTCCCTTCTTCTCCTACTTGGACTAGGAAAGGGTGGGACCGAATCCTACTTGGACTAGGAGTCTAAGTAGGACTCCCCCCATGGCGCGCCCCCTCCTAGGGCCAGCCTCCTCTCCTCCTCCTTTATATACGAGGGGAGGGGGCACCCCAAAGACAAACAAGTTGACCTTTTAGCCGTGTGCGGTGCCCCTCTCCACAGTTACACACCTCAGTCATATCGTCGTAGTGCTTAGGCGAAGCCCTGCACCGGTAACTTCATCATCACCGTCGCCACACTATCGTGCTGACAGAGCTCTCCGTCGTCCTCAACTGGATCAAGAGATCGAGGGATGTCATCAAGCTGAACGTGTGCTGAACGCGGAGGTGCCGTACGTTCAGTGCTTGGATCGATTGGATCGCGAAGAAGTTCGACTACATCAACCGCGTTACTAAACGCTTCCGCTTTCGGTCTACGAGGGTAGGTAGACACACTCTCCCCTCTTGTTGCTATGCATGTCCTAGATAGATCTTCCATGATCTTAGGTAAATTTTTTGAAATACTGTATTCCCCAGCAGACCCTTCATGGGTGGATCTCCCCGTGGACTCGCGCAACCGTTACCCTTCGTGGGTTGAAGTCTCTGACAATGTGGATGTACGGTAGCACCACCTATCGGAACCACGCCAAAAATCTCTGTGTCTCAAATTGCGTTTGCACACTCCAATCCCATCCCTCTACTTTCTTGCAAATTGCGTGCTTTGCTCTTTCTCCTGCTCATACTCTTGTCTTGCTTGCTTGAAATGTATTGTGTATGCTTAAAATTGTCCTAAAAATCCACCTCAACTTGAAGAACCTAAAAACTGTTACTTTTGCTTGTTGAGGGTCTAATCACCCCCCCCTCTAGACACATCTTATCGATCCTTTCAGAAACACGTGTCGGCTCACAGTTGGGACAGATGTCATCTACTCATTGGACCGGAGGCGCGTATGATACGTCGACACGTGGCACGGCCCAAGAGAGGCCCATTCCGGTGAAATGGCCGGCCCGTTTGACTTGGTCAAAACGTAGCGGGCCGTCCCATGAAAATCATGTTGATGGTCTGTTCGTGTATAGGCCATTTACGGCCCGCTAACTCACGACCCTTTTATGGCCTATCCAAATTAGGCCCAATAGCATCATCTGGGCTGTCCAATATGATTCTAGCCTGTTTTAACTTCCGGCCCATGTATGGCCCATGACGTCTTTTGGCCCATATGAGGCCCTTTGTAACTCTTGGCCCATTAACGGCTTGTGGTGAAACTGGCCCGTAATGAATAGTGTATTGCTTTATACCCATTAATGGCCCATTATTCCATTGGGCCATTTCCAGCCCATGTTATCTCTCGGCCTTCTCAGGGCCCATTTATTCTTGCACTCATTTCCAGCATTGGGTTACTTTCAGCCCGTTACTGGCCTTTTCTGCTTGTGGGCCAAATTCAGCCCATTGTTACAGTCGGCCTGTTTGTGGCCCATTAATCCATTGGGTCGTTTTCATAGCGTCATCAAATACGGCCGATTAACGATGGCCAGTTATGGTCGTCCCATGAACGGACGATTCCAACTCTAGCCCATTTACGCCCATAATGCGGTCCGTTATAGGCCCATGTTTGGCCAATTAATCATACGGCCCATTGATGCTACGGCCTGTAGAAGGCCCATTGTTTCTACGGTCCGTAGAAGGCCCATGGCCACTACAGTAAATATGTAGCCCATGGTTATTGTGGGGTCCTTTGCAACCGTTGTTCTGACCATATTGTTCTTCTTTGATCCCATTTCTCGGAAAAGTTGAAGTACTTGACTTCTGCAGATCATTTCACCTGTCCAACCTCGGTTCTGCTCTACCCTTGAGTATTACCCTCTGGTATCTCGAGAATAACACGAAACTACATAACTTCTTATGAGTTCTTCATCAACTATTATTTCTCGCCGATTCCAATTTTCCACAGGTTCCGAGTTGTTAGACACTCGAGAACACCGATAGCAACCTTTATTATGCAGTTTGTCGCTTTTATTCTTTGCCATCACAAGTTCGTACAACACTCAATTTTATCTTACACTAAATGATCCTACACTTTCAGAACCAATTTTTATTGCCTTTCTTGCACCGATGACAACTTACTTGAAGGATCTTACTCAATCCATAGGTAGGTATGGTGGACTCTCAAAACAAGATTCAGTTTAAGGTTTTTGGACGCACAAGTAGTATCTCTACTTAGTGCGGAATTTTTGGCTAGCAAAGATGGGGGGCAAGCACCACATGCTGAAGTATCTATGAAAATATAACTTCTATGTGAATACGACCAAGCATAAATCATTACGTTGTCTTCCTTGTCCAACGTCAACAATTTTGGCATATAATATTTTGATGGGGGCTGACAATCACAAAAGATGTCTAGGATAGTGTATTTGCATGTGAATCTTCTCTTCCCTTATTAATTCTTTCATGAATTGCATCATTGACCAATGCTATGTTTGTAAGTCTCCAATAAAAGTTTCTACTTATAATCTTCCTTTTGTGATGTCATTACTTACCATAAGATTAGCATATGATGTTTTTCATTTATTTCCCTTATTTTTATTGTACATGAAAATAAAGAAAACTAAACTTTATTACATATCTTGCACATGATTACAAGGATAGACCACTAAGCAAACACACGAAAAGAAAGGATCGAACTAAACTTTTATTCATCTATAGGAAAAGATAACTATGGATCGACCTAAGATAAGTAAAGGAAAAAGATAGTGGAGGTGATACAATACCGGGGCACCTCCCCCAAGCTTGGCACAAGCCAAGGGGAGTTCCCATACCCGATAATCAATTTTCCTTTGGTGATGAAGGAGGTGGTGGTGATGAAGTAGGGGGTTGTCCTTCTTCCTTAGCTTACGCTTGAGGATGTAATTTTCTTCCTTCAATTCACCAATCTCCTGGTCAAGCTCCAATACATTTTTGCATAAATCTTGCCTGTTTTCCTGCAAAAGATGAAAGGGGATAAACTGGATCTTAGTTTTCTTTACTTTGTTGGGGAGACTTGACTTCTTGAATTCCATGTGCATGTCCCAAGGTTGGGGCAATGGAACCTCATCCTCGTCTGAGCTCGTCTCCTCCTCCCCTTTAGGATCATAATCTTCTTCTTCCTCCGAAGTCCGGCTATAGCGCTCCACATCCCCATGAGCCTTAGGGATTGCGATATAATCAGTAACATAGCTCTCATGCTCCGAGTCTTGGGATGACATATTTTCAGATCTGTCAGAAAATAGCAAGGAAAAGAGAACATGAGATTTCTCCATGATACGGTGTTCAATAGGTTCGGGGGGTAGATAAATATTTTTTATCTTGGGAAACTAGCCAACGGAAGAAAAATGGAGTCCTGAAGGTACACGATATGGGCACATCCCACCTGGGCGTGCCTGGCTTGCCAGGCACTCCCTGGTGTCTTGTGCCCACCAAGGGTGCCTGAAGGAAATATGCCCTAGGGGCAATAATAAAGTTGTTATTTATATTTCATTATATCATGATAAATGTTTATTATTCATACTAGAATTGTATTAACCGGAAATTTAGTACATGTGTGAATACATAGACAAAACAGAGTGTCCCTAGTATGCCTCTACCTGACTAGCTCGTTAATCAAAGATGGTTATGTTTCCTAACCATAGACATGTGTCGTCATTTCATGAACGAGATCACATCATTAGAGAATGATGTGATGGACAAGACCCATCCATTAGCTTAGCATAATGATCATTAAGTTTTATTGTTATTGCTTTCTTCATGACTTATACATATTCCTCTGACTATGAGATTATGCAACTCCCGAATACCAAAGGAACACCTTGTGTGCTATTAGACGTCACAACATAACTAGGTGATTATAAAGATGATCTACAGGTGTCTCTGAAGGTGTTTGTTGGGTTGGCATAGATCAAAATTAGGATTTGTCACTCCGAGTATCGGAGAGGTATCTCTGGGCCCTCTCGGTAATGCACATCACTATAAGCCTTGCAATCAATGTGACTAATGAGTTAGTTGCAGGATGATGCATTACAGAACGAGTAAAGAGACTTGCCGGTAACGAGATTGAACTAGGTATGATGATACCGACGATCGAATCTTGGGCAAGTAACATATCGATGACAAAGGGAATAACATATGTTGTTATTGCGGTTTGACCAATAAAGATCTTTGTAGAATATGCAGTAACCAATATGAGCATCCAGGTTCCGCTATTGGTTATTGACCGAAGACGTGTCTCGGTCATGTCTACATAGTTCTCGAACCCGTAGGGTCCGCACGTTTAACGTTCGATGACGATTTGTATTTATGAGTTGTGTGTTTTGGTGACCGAAGTTTGTTCGGAGCCCCGGATGAGATCATGGACCTGACGAGGAGTCTCGAAATGGTCGAGAGGTAAAGATTCATATATTGGAAGGTAATGTACGGACACCGGAATGGTTCCGAAGAGGTTCGGGGATTTTTCGGAGTACCGGGAGGTTACCTGAACCCTCCCCCCCCCCGGGAAAGTTAATGGGCCTGATGGGCTATACTGGAGAGGAGGAGGCAAGCCACAAGAGGTGGTGCACGCCCCCCATAGCAGTCCGAATTGGACAAGGGGTGGGGGCGCGGACCCTTTTCCTTCTCCCTCTCCCCCTCATTCCCCTTTCCCTCTCTCCGTTGGAAGGAAGGGGGGAGCCGACTAGGACTAGGAGTCCTAGTGGGACTCCCCCCACTTGGCGCGCCCCTAGGGCCGGCCTCCCCTCCCCTCCATTATATATGAGGGCGGGAGGGGGGCACCCCAAAGGCACACAAATAGTTCTCCTAGCCATGTGTGGTGCCCCCTCCACAGTTTACTCCTCCGGTTATAGAGTCATAGTGCTTAGGCGATGCCCTGCGCGGATCACATCACTGCTACCTCTTGAGCACTGCGTTGGTTTTTCCCCGAAGAGGAAGGGATGATGCAGCAAAGTAGCGTAAGTATTTCCCTCGGTTTTGAGAACCAAGGTATCAATCCAGTAGGAGGCTACGCGCGAGTCCCTCGTACCAGCACAAAACAAATAAATCCTCGCAACCAACGCGATAAGGGGTTGTCAATCCCTACACGGCCACTTACGAGAGTGAGATCTGATATATATGATAAGATAATATTTTTGGTATTTTTATGATAAAGATGCAAAGTAAAATAAAAGCAAAGGAAATAACTAAGTATTGGAAGATTAATATGATGAAGATAGACCCGGGGGCCATAGGTTTCACTAGTGACTTCTCTCACGAGCATAAGTATTCTACGGTGGGTGAGATCCAAAAAGAGAGAAGAAGCCATCTAGCTAATAACTATGGACCCGTAGGTCTGAGGTGAACTACTCACACTTCATCGGAGGGGCTATGGTGATGATGTAGAAGCCCTCCGTGATCGATGCCCCCTCCGGCGGAGCTCCGGAACAGGCCCCAAGATGGGATCTCGTGGATATAGAAAGTTGCGGCGGTGGAATTAGGGTTTTGGCTCCGTATCTGATCGTTTGGGGGTACGTAGGTATATATAGGAGGAAGGAGTATGTCGGTGGAGCAACAGGGGGCCCACGAGGGTGGAGGGCGTGCCTGGGGGGGGGGGGGGTAGGCACGCCCCCTACCTCATGGTCTCCTCTTTTGTGTCATGACATAGGGTCCAAGTCTCCTGAATCTTGTTCGGTGAGAAAATCACTTTCCCAAAGGTTTCATTCCGTTTGGACTCTGGTTGATATTCCTTTTCTTCGAAACCCTAAAATAGGCAAAAACAGCAATTCTGGGCTGGGCCTCTGGTTAATAGGTTAGTCCCAAAAATAATATAAAAGTGGATAATAAAGCCCAATAATGTCCAAAACAGTAGATAATATAGCATGGAGCAATCAAAAATTATAGATACATTGGAGACGTATCAAGCATCCCCAAGTTTAATTCCTGCTCGTCCTCGAGTAGGTAAATGATAAAAACATAATTTTTTTATGTGGAGTGCTACTTGGCATAATTTTAATGTAATTCTTCTTAATTGTGGAATAAATATTCACATCCGAAAGATTCAAGATAAAAGACCATATTGACATAAAAATAATAATACTTCAAGCATACTAAGAAAGCAACTATGTCCTCTCAAAATAACATGGCCAAAGAAAGTTCATCCCTACAAAATCATATAGTTTAGTCATGCTCCATTTTCGTCACACAAGAATGCTCTCATCATGCACAACCCCGATGACAAGCCAAGCAATTGTTTCATACTTTTAGTAATCTCAAACCTATAAACTTTCACACAATACATGAGCGCGAGCCATAGATATAGCAGTATGGGTGGAATAGAATATGATGATGGGGGTTATGTGGAGAATACAAAAAAAGGAGATAGTCTCACATAAACGAGGCTAATCAACAGGCTGTGGAGATGCTCATCGATTGATGTTGATTCAAGGAGTAGGGATTGCCATGCAACGGATGCACTAGAGCTATAAATGTATGAAAGCTCAACAAAAGAAACTAAGTGGGTGTGCATCCAACTTGCTTGCTCATGTAGACCTAGGGCACTTGAGGAGGCCCATTGTTGGAATATACAAGCCAAGTTCTATAATGAAAAATTCCCACTAGTATATGAAAGTGACAAAACAAAAGACTCTCTATCATGAAGATTATGGTGCTACTTTGAAGCACAAGTGTGGAAAAAGGATAGTAGCATTGTCCCTTCTTTATATATATATATATTTATTTATTTGGCCTCTTTTTTTATTTGGCATTTCTCTTTTTTTGGGACAATGCTCTATGAATGATGATCATCACACTTCTATTTATTTACAACTCAATGATCACAACTCGATACTTAGAACAAGATATGACTCTATATGAATGCCTCCGGCAGTGTACCGGGATATGCAATGAACCAAGAGTGACATGTGTGAAAGAATTATGAATGGTGGCTTTGCCACAAATACTATGTCAACTAAATGATCATGCTAAGCAATATGACAATGATGAATGTGTCATGATGAACGGAATGGTGGAAAGTTGCATGGCAATATGTCTCGGAATGGCTATGGAAATGCCATAATAGGTAGGTATGGTGGCTGTTTTGAGGAAGATATAAGGAGGTTTATGTGTGAAAGAGTGTATCATATCACGGGGTTTGGATGCACCGGCGAAGTTTGCACCAACTCTCAATGTGAGAAAGGGCAATGCACGGTACCGAAGAGGCTAGCAATTATGGAAGGGTGAGAGTGCGTATAATCCATGGAATCAACACTAGTCATAAAGAACTCACATACTTATTGCAAAAATCTACAAGTCATCAAATAACCAAAGCACTACGCGCATGCTCCTAGGGGGATAGATTGGTAGGAAAATACCATCGCTCGTCCCCGACCGCCACTCATAAGGAAGACAATCAAATAACACCTCATGTTTCAAATTTGTTACACAACGTTTACCATACGTGCATGCTACGGGACTTGCAAACTTTAAAACAAGCATTTCTCAAATTCAAAACTACTCAACTAGCACGACTTTGATATTATTACCTCCATATCTCAAAACAATCATCAAGCATCAAACTTCTCTTAGTATTCAAAACACTCATAAGAAAATTTTTATTTATCTTGAACACCTAGCATACTAGGATTATTTAAGCAAATTACCATGCTATTTAAGACTCTCAAAATAATCTAAGTGAATCATGAGAGATCAATAGTTTCTATAAAACAAATCCACCACCGTGCTCTAAAAGATACAAGTGAAGTACTAGAGCAAAACTATATAACTCAAATGATATAAGCGGAGCACATGAGTATTAGAACAAATTCCAAATCATGTATGGCTCTCTCAAAAGGTGTGTACAGCAAGGATGATTGTGGTAAACTAAAAAGCAAAGACTCAAATCATACAAGACGCTCCAAGCAAAACACATATCTTGTGGTGAATAAAAATATAGCTCCAAGTAAAGTTACCGATAGAAGTAGACGAAAAGAGGGGATGCCTTCCGGGGCATCCCCAAGCTTTGGCTTTTAGGTGTCCTTAGATTATCTTGGGGTGCCATGGGAATCCCCAAGCTTAGTCTCTTGCCACTCCTTGTTCCATAATCCATCAAATCTTTACCCAAAACTTGAAAACTTCACAACACAAAACTCAAAGTAGAAAATCTCGTGAGCTCCGTTAGCGAAAGAAAACAAAAGACCACTTCAAGGTACTGTAATGAACACATTATTTATTTATATTGGTGTTAAACCTAATGTATTACAACTTCTCTATGGTTTATAAACTATTTTACTAGCCATAGATTCATCAAAATAAGCAAACAACACATGAAAAACAGAATCTGTCAAAAACAGAACAGTCTGTAGTAATCTGTAGCTAGCGCAAGATCTGGAACCCAAAAAATTCTAAAATAAATTTATGAACGTGAGGAATTTATCTATTAATCATATTCAAAAATAATTAACTAAATAGCACTTTCCAAATGAAAATGGCAGCAGTTCTCGTGAGCGCTAAAGTTTCTGTTTTTTACAGCAAGATATCAAGACTCTCCCCAAGTCTTCCCAACGGTTCTACTTGGCACAAACACTAATTGAACACAAAAAACACAATCTAAACAGGGGCTAGTTAAATTATTTATTACTAAACAGGAGCAAAAAGCAAGGAATAAAAATAAAATTGGGTTGCCTCCCAACAAGCGCTATCGTTTAACGCCCCTAGCTAGGCATAAAAAGCAAGGGTAGATCTAGGAATTGCCATCTTTTGTAGGCAATTCTTCAATGAGGCATCTACCATATTTAGGAATTTCTTTGTTTTTATTGATTATCAAACTTTTAGGCACAAGATCAAAAAATCATTTGTAACAAATGGTTCCTTAATGTTAGCAAAAAGATTGGGATGAATACTTATGATTTGAGATCTGTAGTTTCCTTACTAGTGGATTCACCCTTATTTTTAGGAACATACATAAGCTTGGAAATTTTAGTAGGAGGACTTGGAGTATTCTTTATGGAAGAAAAAGCGGTTCCCAAGTTGGTAATAATATCCTCAAGTTTATCAATCCTAGTGGAATCATGATTTATTTTTTCATTAACTATCGGTTCCTTCTCTTTAATATTTTTCAAGGTGACTCCTACTTTGCATCCATATTGGGAGATTCGGTTGTGGATCTTTTTATCAAAATTTTCAATTAATTCTACGGTAGCAACCTTATTTTCAATAATTTCGAGCCTTTGCGTTACATGCTCCAAACTTAATGTAGTTCCATTAACCAAAAGAGGAGGTGAGCCAAACAAAATCATAGCATTATAGGAATCAAAAGTATGGCTACCCAAGAAGTTCCCTCCGGTAATAGTATCAAGGACATATCTGTGCCAAGGAGTAGCGCCTACATAAAAATTGCGAACAAGAACGAAAGTAGATTGCTTCCTGGTAGATCTATTTTGAGCATTGCAAATTCCATACCAAGCGTCTTTTAGATTTTCTCCCTCCCTTTGCTTAAAATTTAGAAATTCATTCTCGGGAGACAACAAAGAAGATAAGGGGCTAGCCATAACGACAAGCAAACGGAAAAGAGGCGAACGGAGAAAGAGAGGGAGGATAGAGAGAGAGAGAGAGCGAATAAAACGGCAAGGGTGAAGTGGGGGAGAGGAAAACGAGAGGGAAATGGCAAATAATGTAATGCGGGAGATTGGGATTGTGATGGGTACTTGGTATATTGACTTTTGCGTAGACTCCCCGGCAACGGCGCCAGAAATCCTTCTTGCTACCTGTTGAGCACTGCGTTGGTTTTTCCCCAAAGAGGAAGGGATGATGCAGCAGAGTAGTGTAAGTATTTCCCTCAGTTTTGAGAACCAAGGTATCAATCCCGTAGGAGGCTACGCACGAGTCCCTCGTACCTGCACAAAACAAATAAATCGTCGCAACCAACGCGATAAGGGGTTGTCAATCCCTACACGGCCACTTATGAGAGTGAGAT
The DNA here is from genome assembly GCF_056163025.1 of Triticum urartu. Classification (NCBI taxonomy): domain Eukaryota; kingdom Viridiplantae; phylum Streptophyta; class Magnoliopsida; order Poales; family Poaceae; genus Triticum; species Triticum urartu. The sequence continues at coordinate 449,223,845 of NC_141876.1, forward strand.
CTGATAGCTATGATAAGATAATATTTTTGGTATTTTTATGATAAAGATGCAAAGTAAAATAAAAGCAAAGGAAATAACTAAGTATTGGAAGATTAATATGGTGAAGATAGACCTGGGGGCCATAGGTTTCACTAGTTGCTTCTCTCAAGAGCATAAGTATTCTATGGTGGGTGAACAAATTACTGTTGAGCAATTGACAGAATTGAGCATAGTTATGAGAATATCTAGGCATGATCATGTATATAGGCATCACGTCCGAGACAAGTAGACCGACTCCTGCCTGCATCTACTACTATTACTCCACTCATCAACCGCTATCGAACATGCATCTAGAGTATTAAGTTCATGAAAACAGAGTAACGCCTTAAGCAAGATGGCATGATGTAGAGGGATAAACTCATGCAAGATGATGAAAACCAGATATTGTTATCCTCGATGGCAACAATAGAATATGTGCCTTGCTGCCCCTACTGTCACTGGGAAAGGACATCGCAAGATTGAACCCAAAGCTAAGAACTTCTCCCATTGCAAGAAAGATCAATCTAGTAGGCCAAACCAAACTGATAATTCGAGGAGACTTGCAAAGATAACCAATCATACATAAAAGAATTCAGAGAAGATTCAAATATTGTTCATAGATAGACTTGATCATAAACCCACAATTCATCGGTCTCAACAAACACACCGCAAAAAGAAGATTACATCGAATAGATCTCCACAAGAGAGGGGGACAGCATTGTATTGAGATCCAAAAAGAGAGAACAAGCCATCTAGCTAATAACTATGGACCCGTAGGTCTGAGGTGAACTACTCACACTTCATCGGAGGGGCTATGGTGATGATGTAGAAGCCCTCTGTGATCGATGCCCCCTCCGGTGGAGCTCCGGAACAGGCCCCAAGATGGGATCTCGTGGATACAGAAAGTTGCGGCGGTGGAATTAGGGTTTTGGCTCCGTATCTGATCATTTGGGGGTACGTAGGTATATATAGGAGGAAGGAGTATGTCGGTGGAGCAACAGGGGGCCCACGAGGGTGGAGGGCGCGCCTGGAGGGGTAGGCACGCCCCCCTACCTCGTGGCCTCCTCTTTTGTTTCTTGACGTAGGGTCCAAGTCTCCTGAATCATGTTCGGTGAGAAAATCACGTTCCTGAAGGTTACATTCCGTTTGGACTCCGTTTGATATTCCTTTTCTTCGAAACCCTAAAATAGGCAAAAAAAGAGTAATTTTGGGTTGGGCCTTCGGTTAATAGGTTAGTACCAAAAATAATATAAAAGTGGATAATAAAGCCCATTAATGTCCAAAACAGTAGATAATATAGCATGGAGCAATCAAAAATTATAGATACATTGGAGACGTATCAATCACCATCACCGTCACCACGCCATCGTGCTGGCGGAACTCTCCCTCGACCCTCTTCTGGATCAAGAGTTCGAGGGACGTCATCAAGCTGAACGTGTGCTGAACTCGGAGGTGCCGTATGTTCGGTACTAAGATCGGCTGGGTCGTGAAGACGTTCGACTACACCAACTTCGTTAACCTAATGCTTCCGCTTTCGGTCTATGAGGGTACGTGGACACACTCTCCCCCTCTCGTTGCTATGCATCTCCTACATTGATGTGGTATTCTCACGGGGGGGGGGGGGGGTTACGAGACGACAGATGCCATAGGGTGGCTTGAGGTGAGGGCAAGACTGCCGCTGGAATATCCGGGGATGGGTATGCGAGTATCATGCGCTAGTTTACCCATGTTCGGGGCTCTTCAAAGAGATAATACCCCTACTCCTGCATGTCTGAATATATGTGGTATATCTGGTACAAAGTGCTCTAGGAGCTATATCTGAGATCAGTGCCATAGGAAGCTAGCTTTGCATATGTATGTGACATGGTGGCCGGGTGGCCGTATGAGCTAATGGCCATGTGTGGTCATGAGTGAGCATGTGTGTGCTCATGCATGGGTGTGAGTCCATCCTAGATGGATGGATGCTCATATATATAGTGTGGGCTAGCTTACTTCCTAAGCTAGGTAGTGGAATGGGAGCAAGTGGGCATGGTGGGGGTGTCATCCTTGTCCCCTGGGTCACTTCATAAATATTGCCCAGGGACAAGGGACACTATACATGACGACTTGAGGTGACGTGTGTACAGTGCTTCACTATTCGGCAATAGTGTCGGGTACTACCGTCTCATCCATGGTATGGTCGTCTTGTCGGTGTTGGGACTACGATTGACTCCAGGCAGCCGGCTGGTTGGCGCAGCCGGCAGCCAGCCGGGTGGAGCGGCTGGGTGGCGAGTCTGCAGGGGGCCATCTGGGGGGCCTAAGCAGTCGGACTAAGGGGCTTTGCTAGCCCCGATGTCTTGAAATGTTGCCTCGCTGTCTTTGGGGTACCCACGGTCAATTACCCCGACAGTAGCCTTCGAGCCTCCAGGCAACTTGGCAAAGTTGGGCGGAGGTTTTTTTAGCGGGTGTTGATGTAGAAGATGTCGATGACGGCCGGCTGTGGACCGCAGCCGGCGCGGCTTGTTTCCGGTGTAGCCTCCGAGCCTCCGGGTAACTTGGAAATGTTGGGCGGAGGCTTTTCGTGGTTGTTGGTGCAGACAATGGCGTCGAGGGGCTGGTTGTAGCCGGCGGCGGGCGTGCAATAGGAGCGGCGTGTTTCGAGTGGGGCGTGCAAGCGCACCCTCTGGGTATAGACTCCGGGCAACTTTGGAAAAGTTGGACAGAGGGTCTTTTTGTTGATGATGAAGCCGACGACGACGTCGAGGGTGCCACGCGCGGACACGGAGTCTACCGGCTGGTGGGCGCGGGGCCCTGCCGGGCGCAGACACTGAGTCTGCTGGGTGATGCTGTCGGGCGCGGACGCGGAGTCCGTCGACTGATGTTGTCGATGACAGCCGACTGTAGGCTGCAGCCGGCGCGGCTTGCTTCCAGTGGGGGCACGCCAGCGTACCCAGTGGGTGCAGCCTCCGAGCCTCCGAGCGAGGAGGGGGGTTCCCCGCGGAAATGATCATGCAAAAGACAAAGTTAGTCCGCGCAGATATATCAATGTTTGCTTTTAGCATTGCATGTTTTATGTGGAGGGTGCCGACTCGGTTTCGTCCGAGCCCCTTCAATCTTTTTCATGTTCCCTCCGCTCTTTGGCTTGTGCTCTTGCTTGCCAGATAGCTGCTCTATGGTCTGTGGCTGAGAGTGGACCGCGAAGTGGAGTGTATAGTACTCAGACACTAGGAGCAGATTCGACCGAGCAGATACTCATAAAGCAAACGGCCGGGTCGCCCAACCATTTTTCTTCCTGGACGTTTTTCGTGTGGGTGGCCTCCAGCATATGCTCTTGCTAGCCGGACAGCCACTCTGCGGTCTGTGACTAAGAGTGATCATTTGGTACCATGCACGCTACTAAGCCGTCTGCGGGAACAAACGTCTCAGGCCAATCGACCAGCCTCCGGGCCAACACTGGCTGGCACCAGGGCGAACAGTAGTGCAACTGTAATAAAATGCAGAGATAGCCTCCCGAGCATCGCTCGAGGTTATCCGTGTTTGCGCGGTGCAAAAATATGCGGGTGAGGAGCTCACATTTCTTTGACGTAGACAGAGGTTGACGAAGACAGTCGGCATGGCTTGGCGCTTGCGAAGCATGCAGGCACACCCGCTAGGTGTAGCCTTCTAGCCTCCGGGGGCTCGAGGAGGGTCCAGCCGGGTTGCATCTGGCCGTTTGAGTGGCGAAGCAGACGGACATTTTTTTCTTTTCTTCGCTTTGTCCGGCTGTGGGCAGCTGGACGCACAGCCCTTTTTCAGCCGGCGAGGCAGCCGGACTCTCTTTTTCGGCCGTCTGGAAATGAGTAGCCACCTCACACTCTATTTTTTTCATTAGCCGACACCTTTGACTTTTCTCCAGCCGGCCCCATTTCTTTTTCCAGCCGACCTCTTTCTCCACGAGGACCCGGCCACAACTCCCGAGCGGTGGAAACCGGGTAGCGGACGGAGCCGGCGGGAGTGGCGCAGCGTGGCGGGCGCGGCCGGCTCAGGTCGGGACGCAGGCCCGGGCGCGTGGTAGCCGACAGGACACGGGGGACCTGGCCTGCGCTAGGCGGCAAGATCGCGCGGAGGAGCGGGCACCCGGAGCGGCAAAACGAGGGGATGCGCGCGCGGGATGGAGGCGGCGCAGGTGCGGCACTAGCCAGGCACGAGGCGACGGCCGACTAATAGCAAGTCGGCAGACGGACCGGGATGGGGTGCGCAGGCGGAGCACTAACCGGCCACGGGCGAAGGAGGTGGAACCGGCAGGCGGAACAAAGCAGCCAGCCACGCGCGGAGCGGGCGGAGATAGCCGTCGTGAGTAGACGGAGCAGTGCGGGCGGCCGAGACAATGTGGATGCGGACGGGGGAGTGCCAGCAGACCGGGAGGCCGGCGGCTTGTGCGCTGGCAACGAGCGGACGCAGAGGTCGCCCGCGGTCAACAGGTGAAGCCAGGCGAGCTGCATAGTAGGCTTAGCGCATAACCATTGTATGGCCACTGTCCAGGGATTATACGGTGATTATCTGGCTTGGGTATGGCCATAGTCTGGGACGAGTACGAGCAGTGTATGGCTTGTTTCTGGGGAAAGGAAAATTTGTCTTGCATCTGGCCTATGCATAGGCTGTGTATGACTCGGTTTGACTTGCATCTAGCTAGCTTGCATAGATGGTATATGGAGGAGCGAACGCGCGTTTCGGCCATAGCAAGTCGCAACGTGGAGGGGAGCAGACGCGAGCGGCACGTGGATGGATGCGGCCGACCGAAGCGAGGCCCCGCGCATGGACGGCCGACCGGCATTGCAATGGTGATGACGAGGAGGCCGACAGCGAGGACGCACCGCCCCTCGCGACCACTCCGGGGGCATGTCGATGTCGGGGCCCCAAGCGCTACCAGAGAGATGATGGTGACGCCATGGTGACGACGAAGATGGTCCCGCCCGGACCACGATTCCAGCAACAGCTTGCCCTCTCGTTTCTATGCATATCCTAGATTGCGTGGTATTCTCACAGGAGGGTTGCAAGATGACAGATGCCACAGGGTGGCCTGAGGTGAGGGCAAGACTGCCGCTGGAATATCCAGTGACGGGTATGCGAGTATCACGCGCTAGTTTACCCAGGTTTGGGGCTCTCTAAAGAGATAATACCCCTACTCCTGCATGTCTGAATATATGTGGTATATCTAGTACATAGTGCTCCTTAAGCTATATCTGAGATCAGTGCCATAGGCAACTGGGTTTGCATATGTATGTGACATGGTGGCCGGGTGGCCGTATGAGCTAATGGCCATGTGTGGCCATGAGTGAGCATGTGTGTGCTCATGCGTGGGTGTGAGTCCATCCTGGATGGATGGATGCTCATATATATAGTGTGGGCTAGCTTACTTCCTAAGCTAGGTAGTGGCATGGGAGCAAGTGGGCATGGTGGGGGTGTCATCCTTGTCCTCTGGGTCACTTCATAAATAATGCCCAGGGACAAGGGACACTATACATGATGACTTGGGGTGACGCGTGTACAGTGCTTCACTATTCGCCAACAGTGTTGGGTACAGCCGTCTCATCCGCAGTATGGCCGTCTTGTCAGTGTCGGGACGGTGGTTGACTCCAGGCAGCCGGCTGGTTGGCGCAACCGGTAGCCAGCCGGGTGGAGCGACCGGGTGGCGAGTCGGAGAGGGGGGCATTTGGGGCGGCTTGAGCAGTTGGATTGAGGGTCTTTGCTAGCCCCGATGTCTTGAAATGTTGCCGCGCCATCTTCGGGGCACCCATGGGCAATTACCCCGACATAGATAGATCTTGCGTGATCGTAGGACAATTTTGAGATTGCATGCTACGTTCCACAACAGTGGCATCAGAGCCAGGTCTATGCGTTGTGGGAAATAATAGTCATACTGCTTACCACCAATGTCTTATTTTGATTTGGCGGTGTTGTTGGATGAAGCGGCCCAGACCAACATTACATGACCACGTTCATGAGACCAGTTCTACCAACATGCTTTGCACACAGGTTGTTGGCGGGTGTCTGTTTCTCCAACTTCAGTTGAATTGAATTTGACTACCGCCGGTCCTTGTTGAAGGTTAAAACAACAAACTTGACGAAGAATCGTTGTGGTTTTGATGCCTAGGTAAGAACGGTTCTTGCTAGAAGCTCGTAGCAACCACGTAAAACTTGCAACAACAAAGTAGAGGACGTCTAACTTGTTCTTATAGGGCATGTTGTGATGTGATATGGTGAAGACGTGATGAGATATAAATTGTTGTATGAGATGATCATGTTTTGTAGAAGTTATCGGCAACTGGCAGTAGCCCTATGGTTGTCGCTTTATTGTATGAAATGGAATCGCCATGTAGTTGCTTTACTTATCACTAAGCGGTAGCGATAGTCGTAGAAGCAATAGTTGGCGAGATGACAACAAAGCTACGATGGAGATAAAGGTCTCAAGCCTGTGACTATGGAGATCATGACGGTTCTTTGGAGATGGAGATCAAAGGCACAAGATGATGATGGCCATATCATGTCACATATTTTGATTGCATGTGATGTTTATCTTTTATGCATCTTATTTTGCTTAGTACGGCAGTAGCATTATAAGATGATCCCTCACTAAATTTCAATGTATAAGTGTTCTCCCTCAATATGCACCGTCGCTACAGTTCGTCGTGCCGAGACACCACGTGATGATCGGTTGTGATAAGCTCTACGTTCACATACAACATGTGCCAGCCAGTTTTGCACGTGAAGAATACTTGGGTTAAACTTGACGAGCCTAGCATATGCAGATATGGCCTCGGAACACTGAGACTAAAAGGTCGAACATGAATCATATAGTAGATATGATCAACATAGAGATGTTCACCATTGAAAACTACTCCATCTCACGTGATGATCGGACATGGTTTAGTTGATATGTATCACGTGATCATTTAGAGACTAGAGGGATGTCTATCTAAGTGTGAGTTCTTAAGTAATTCGATTAATTGAACTTTAATTTATCATGAATTTAGTCCTGATAGTGTTTGCATATCTATGTTGTTGTAGATCAATGGCCCATGCTACCGTTCCCTTGAATTTTAATGCATTCCTAGAGAAAGCTAAGTTGAAAGATGATGGTAGCAACTACACGGACTGGGTCCGTAACATGAGGATTATCCTCATTGCTGCATAGAAGAATTACGTCCTAGAAGCACCGCTAGGTGCAAGACCCGTTGTAGGAGCAACTCCGGACGTTATGAACGTCTTGCATACTAAAGCTGATGACTACTCGATAGTTCAGTGTGTCATGCTTTACGACTTAGAATCAGAACTTCATAGATGTTTTGAACGTCATGGACCATATGAGATGTTCCAAGAGTTGAAGTTAATATTTCAAGCAAATGCCTGATTTGAGAGATATGAAGACTCCAACAAGTTGTATAGCTGCAAGATGGAGGAGAAGAGTTCTGTCAGTAAATACATACTCAGAATGTCTGGGTACCATAACCACTTGACTCAGCTGGGAGTTAATCTTCCTGATGATAGTGTCATTGATAGAGTTCTTCAATCACTGCCACCAAGCTATAAAGGCTTCGTGATGAACTATAACATGCAAGGGATGGAAAAGAAAATTCCCGAGCTCTTCGCAATGCTGAAGGCTGCAGAGGTAGAAATAAAGAAAGAGAATCAAGTGTTGATGGTTAACAAGACCACTAGTTTGAAGAAAAATGGCAAAGGGAAGAAGGGAAACTTCAAGAAGAATAGCAAGCAAGTTGCTGCTCCCAGGAAGTACCCCAAGTCTGGACCTAAGCCTGAAACTGTGTGCTTCTACTGCAAAGGGACTGGTCACTGGAAGCGGAACTGCCCCAAGTATTTGGCGGATAAGAAGGATGGCAAAGTGAAAGGTATATTTGATATACATATTATTGATGTGTACCTTACTAATGCTCATGGTAGCACCTGGGTATTTGATACTGGTTCTGTTGCTCATATTTGCAACTCAAAACAGGGGCTACGGATTAAACGAAGATTGGCTAAGGATGAGGTGACGATGCGCGTCAGAAATGGTTCCAAGGTGGATGTGATCGCCGTCGGCACGCTACCTCTACATCTACCTTTGGGATTATTTTTAGACTTGAATAATTGTTATTTGGTGCCAACGTTGAGCATGAACATTATATTTTGATCTTGTTTGATGCGAGACGATTATTCATTTAAATCAGAGAACAATGGTTGTTCTATTTATATAAGTAATATCTTTTATGGTCATGCACCCTTGATGAGTGGTCTATTTTTGTTGAATCTCGATCGTAGTGATACACATATTCATAATATTGAAGCCAAAAGATGCAAAGTTAGTAATGATAGTGCAACTTATTTGTGGCACTGCCGTTTAGGTCATATTGGTGTAAAGCGCAAGAACAAACTCCATGCTGATGGGCTTTTGGAATCACTTGATTATGAATCACTTGATGCTTGCGAACCATGCCTTCTAGGCAAGATGGCTAAGACTCTTTTCTCTGGAACAATGGAGCGAGCCACTGACTTATTGGAAATAATACATACTAATGTATGCGGTCCGATGAGTGTTGAGGCTCGCGGCGGATATCATCATTTTTTGACCTTCACAGATGGTTTGAGCAGATATGGGTATACCTACTTAATGAAACATAAGTCTGAAACATTTGAAAAGTTCAAAGAATTTCAGAGTGAAGTGGAAAATCATCTTAACAAGAAAATAAAGTTTCTACGATCTGATCATGGAGGTGAATATTTGAGTTATGACTTTGGTCTTCATTTGAAACAATGTGGAATAGTTTCGCAACTCACGCCACCTGGAACACCACAGCGTAATGGTGTGTCCGAATGTCGTAACCGTACTTTATTAGAAATGGTGCGATCTACGATGTCTCTTACCAATTTACCACTATCGCTTTGGGGTTATGCTTTAGAGACAGTTGCATTCACGTTAAATAGGGCACCATCTAAATCCGTTGAGACAACACCATATGAACTGTGGTTTGGCAAGAAACCTAAGCTATCATTTCTTAAAGTTTGGGGCTGCTATGCTTATGTGAAGAAGCTTCAACCTGATAAGCTCGAACCCAAATCAGAGAAATGCGTCTTCACATAATACCCAAAGGAAACTATTGGGTACACCTTCTATCACAGATCCGAAGGCTATATATTTGTTGCTAAGAATGGATCCTTTCTAGAGAAGGAGTTTCTCTCGAAAGAAGTGAGTGGGAGGAAAGTAGAACTTGATGAGGTAATTGTACCTTCTCCCGAATTGGAAAGTAGTTCATCACAGAAATTAGTTCCAGTGATTCCTACAACAATTAGTGAGGAAGCTAATGATGATGATCATGAAACTTCGGATCAAGTTACTACCGAACCTCATAGGTCAACTAGAGTACGGTCCGCACCAGAGTAGTACAGTAATCCTATTCTAGAAGTCATGTTACTAGACCATGATGAACCTACGAACTAGGAGGAAGTGATGATGAGCCCAGATTCCGCAAAATGGCTTGAGGCCATGAAATCTGAGATGGGATCCAGGTATGAGAACAAAGTATGTACTTTGGTTGACTTGCCCGATGATCGGCAAGCCATAGAGAATAAATGGATCTTCAAGAAGAAGACTAACGCTGAAGGTAATGTTACTGTCTACAAAGCTCGACTTATTTCGAAAGGTTTTCGACAAGTTCAAGGAGTTGACTACGATGAGACCTTATCACCCGTAGCGATGCTCAAGTCTGTCCGAATCATGTTAGCAATTGCCGCATTTTATGATTATGAAATTTGGCAAATGGATGTCAAAACTACATTCCTTAATGGATTTCTTAAAGAAGAGTTGTATATGATGCAACCAGAAGGTTTTGTCGATCCTAAAGGTGCTAACAAAGTGTGCAAGCTCCAGCGATCCATTTATGGACTGGTGCAAGCCTCTTGGGGCTAGAATATACGCTTTGATAGTGTGATTAAAGCATATGGTTTTATACAGACTTTTGGAGAAGCCTGTATTTACAAGAAAGTGAGTGGGAGCTCTATAGCATTTCTAATATTATATTTGGATGACATATTGTCGATTGGAAATAATACAAAATTTCTGGATAGCATAAAAGGATACTTGAATAAGAATTTTTAAATGAAATACCTTGGTGAAGCTGCTTATGTATTGGGCATCAAGATCTATAGAGATAGATCAAGACGCTTAATTGGACTTTCACAAAGCACATACCTTGATAAAGTTTCGAAGAAGTTCAAAATGGACCAGTCAAAGAAAGGGTTCTTGCCTGTGTTATAAGGTGTGAAGTTGAGTCAGTCTCAATGCCCAAGCACTGCAGAAGATAGAGAGAAAATGAAAGTCATTCCCTATGCTTCAGCCATAGGTTCTATCATGTATGCAATGCTGTGTACCAGACTTGATGTGTGCCTTGCTATAAGTTTAGCAGGGAGGTACCAAAGTATTCCAGGAGTGGATCACTGGACAGCGGTCAAGAACATCCTAAAATACCTGAAAAGGACTAAGGTTGTGTTTCTTGTTTACGAAGGTGACAATGAGCTTGTTGTAAATGGTTACGTCAATGCAAGCTTCGACGCTGATCCGGATGACTCTAAGTCACAAACCGGATACGTATTTATATAGAATGGTGGAGCTATAAGTTGGTGCAGTTCCAAGCAGAGCATCGTGCCGAGATCTACGTGTGAAGCGGAGTACATAACTGCTTCGGAAGTAGCAAATGAAGGAGTTCATATCCGATCTAGGTCTAATACCTAGTGCATCGGGTCCAATGAAAATCTTTTGTGACAATACTGGAGCAATTGCCTTGGTGAAGGAATCCAGATTTCACAAGAGAACCAAACACATCAAAAGACACTTCAATTCCATCCGCGATCAAGTCAAGGAGGGAGACTTAGAGATTTGCAAGATACGTATGGATCTGAATGTTGCAGACCCATTGACTAAGCCTCTTCCACGAGCAAAACATGATCAGCGCAAAGACTCCATGGGTGTAAGAATCATTACTATGTAATCTATATTATTGACTCTAGTGCAAGTGGGAGACTGAAGGAAATATGCCCTAGAGGCAATAATAAAGTTGTTATTTATATTTCCTTATATAATGATAAATGTTTATTGTTCATGCTAGAATTTTATTAACCGGAAAATTAGTACATGTGTGAATACATATACAAAACAGAGTGCCCCTAGTATGCCTCTACTTGACTAGCTCATTAATCAAAGATGGTTAAGTTTCTGACCATAGACATGTGTTGTCATTTGACGAATGAGATCACATCATTAGAGAATGATGTGATGGACAAGACCCATCCGTTTTCTTAGCATAATGATCGTTAAGTTTTATTGTTATTGCTTTCTTCATGACTTATACATATTCCTCTGACTATGTGATTATGCAACTCCAGAATACTGGAAGAACACCTTGTGTGCTATCAAACGTCAAAACGTAACTGGGTGATTATAAATATTCTCTACAGGTGTCTCCAAAGGTGTTTTTTGGGTTGGCATAGATCAATATTAGGATTTGTCACTCCGAGTATCGAAGAGGTATCTTTGGGGCCTCTCGGTAATGCACATCACTATAAGCCTTGCAAGCAATGTGACTAACGAGTTAGTTGCAGGATGATGCATTACAAAACGAATAAAGGGACTTGCCAGTAACGAGATTGAACTAGGAATGATGATACCGACGATCAAATCTCGGGCAAGTAACATACCGATGACAAAGGGAATAATGTATGTTGTTATTGCGGTTTGACCGATAAAGATCTTCATAGAATATGTAGGAACCAATATGAGCATCCAGGTTCCACTATTGGTTATTGACCGGAGATGTGTCTCGGCCATGTCTACATAGTTCTCGAACCCGTAGGGTTCGCATGCTTAACGTTCGATGACGATTTGTATTTATGAGTTATGTGTTTTGGTGACCGAAGTTTGTGCGGAGTCCCCGATGAGATCACGGACATGACAAGGTGTCTCTAAATGGTCGAGAGGTAAAGATTCATATATTGTAACATTATGTACGGACACCGGAATGGTTCCGAAGAGGTTCGGGGATTTTTGGATTACCAGGAGGTTACCGGAACCCCCCGGGAAAGTTAATGGGCCTCATCGGCCATAGTGGAGAGGAGGAGGCATGCCACAAGAGGTGACGCCCCCCATAGCAGTTAGAATTGTCTAAGGGGTGGGGGGCGCCCCCTTTTCCATCTCCCTCTCCCCCTCTTTCCCCTTTCCCCCTCTCCATTGGAAGGAAGACGGAGCCGACTAGGACTAGGATTCCTAGTGGGACTGCCCCCACTTGGCGCGCCCCTAGGGCCGGCCGGTGAAAGTGCGTTATATCGACTAGAGGGGGGGTGAATAGGTGATTTTTATGGAAGTCTTCAAAACGTGGAAGTTATGAAGACAAACGATAGAAATAAACCTATTACCATGCAGCGAAAGGTAGACTACACTAGGCAAGCCATAGTCAAGTGTTCAATGAAGTGAAAGCAAAATGACTTAATAGCAGCAATGTAGTAAGGATCAGGTAGGAAGATATTATGAAGCCATACAGAGCATGCAGTCACTCAGTGAAGACAAAAGATAGTGCAAACATACAATGACTTCGCAAGGAGCAACAGTAAGTAAAGGGAAGGGAAGATGAAACCAGTGACTCGTTGAAGACAATGATTTGTTGGACCAGTTCCAGTTGCTGTGACAACTGTACGTCTGGTTGGGGTGGCTAGGTATTTAAACCTTAGGACACCCAGTCCTGGACACCCAGTCCTGAACATGCAGCTCAGGACACCCAGTCCTCACCGTATTCCCCTTGAGCTGAGGTCACACAGACCTCGCCCAATCACTCTGGTAAGTCTTCAAGGTAGACTCCCAAACCTTCACAGACTTCGTTCACCGGCAATCCACAATGTCTCTTGGATGCTTAGAACGCGACGCCTAACCGGCTGGAGGATGCACAGTCCTCAAGTGTAATAAGTCTTCAGATCACACACACAAGAAGACTTAAGTGATGCCCAATTCTCTCTAGCTCTGGGTGGTTAGGGCTTTATCCTCGCAAGGAATTCTCTCTCAAAGGCTTCGAGGTGGGTTGCTCTCAAACGACAAAAGCCGTACTTTCAATCTGAGCAGCCAACCGTTTATGGTTGTGGGGGGTGGGCTATTTATAGCCACTTGGCAACCCAACCTGATTTGTCCGAAATGACCCTGGGTCACTAAGGAACTGACACGTGTTCCAACGGTCAGATTTCAAACTCACACGGCAACTTTACTTGGGCTACAAGCAAAGCTGACTTGTCTGACTCTGGACAAGATTCGCTTTCATAGTCTTCACTCGAAGACATAGGTTTTGGTTAGGCATCACTTCAGTCAGTCTGACTGGTTCTCTTGGACCCCACTTAACAGTACGGTGGTTCCTATGACTCAACACAAAACAAAAGAACTACGAAAGATCTAAGTATATGAAGATAATGACATGCATAATGGAAAATGGACGTCTGCAGAATGATCTAAGTGCGGAATTTATCGTTGCACATGCAGAATTTATCATCGCAAAACAAAGTGGCAGATAAGTAGCAGACGACCATCGAGTTTAAGTGTTACAACTCAAAGAACCAAATGTAGCAAAACGAGACTTGTAAGCACGAAGCAAAATATGAAGCACCCGCCCTTATGGACCCGCTTGAAGACTATCAACCTCATATGCTTCTCCCCCTTTTGTCAGTAAGGACCAAAAAGGTTTGAAGACATAGAGCATCTACTCGTTCCCGTGCGGAGTAGGTGAAGTAGCAGGGTCGTTGGTGGTGTTTGGCGGTGCTGAAGAGCTTGGAGCAGAGTTGACGCGTGATGAAGGAGGTGGTGGTGAAGTAGCATCATCTTCATCCTCGATAACTCTGGCAGTCACTGTAGCAGCAGATGAAGAGAACTCGAAGTCTTCAAGGGGTGGACTTCCTAGCAGCACAGCTCTTCGAGGAGGTGTGGAGTCAAACTTGAATCGCTCAGTGAAGCCATCCTCTTGGAGATCATCTTCAGAACACATCATCGTTAGCCCTTTCCATGTACGGTGACAGGTTTCATGGGCAACGAAAGCATTCTTAGTGGCAAGATTGCGAATGCGATTAACTTCCACCAAGAGGCTTTTCATCTGACGCTTCAGCCAGTCATGATGCCTATCCTATTTTTGATGACGAGCCACAAGAAGCTCTCGGTTGTTGAGAACACGAGTGCGCTTCTTGGGTCTTGGAGCAGTTGTACTATCAGTGGCTTTAGTAGACGCATGGTGTGGTGCACGTGTAGTGCCAGCCAAAGGATACACCCAAGTGACTGCATCAACTCCTTCAATGTTCTGTGAGAAACTCTGATGCTCTACATTATGAAGACTTAGAGGTTCCTTTGCAGGCTCAGGATAGATGGCTTCAGTAGAGATATCCACATCAGGCAGAAAAATTCTATGATTGCGAGCAGATGGCTGATATGAGATATCGGAGTGAAGTTTAATTAGCAGCATTACCCATGGGGCGTAGAACTTCAAGCCAAACAGATCAGAGCCCGATGCAGCAAGTTGGCGGATGAATAAGTCCTGTGCATTGAAGCATTTTCCATGAAGAATATAGAAGACCAAAGTCTTCATTGCACCCTCAAGCTTGGCATTTGGAGAGTGCCTTTGATGGGCCAGAGAGTTCGCCTGATGATGTGATAGATGGTTCGTGGCAGATACTCAAGGTCTTCAATGAAGAACTCTGTTGGATAAGCAGCATCTTGGGGCAATGGCTTCATCATGCTGAGCATCTGACTCATATCAGGTTCCGGCCTCTTAAAGATGCTCTCAATAGCTTCACTATGCAGCTGACAGCCATGCTCGTAGAGATCGCCAGGAGTGGGCAAACCAGTGAGCTCAATGATGTCAAATGCATTGGCTTCGTGATGAACATTTCCGGTCATCCACTCCAAGACCCAAGTCTTCGGATCTCTGCTGTACCCGCGGATATGAAGTGTGGCATAAAATTGGAGCAGCAACTCTTCATTCCAATGCTCTTGGTTAGTAACGAACGGCAGCAGTCCAACTTCCTTGAAGCAATCCAAAGCTTCTTCCAGACAAGGAAGACCAGCTATGGCTTCAATGTCAAGGCGCTTGTGTGGGAAGATGCGACCTTGGTTGTAAAGAATGAATGAGTAATAGCTTCGCTGAGGATAGCTCCAGAACCGATCAGATGATATCCTTTCCCTTGAGTAGGGGTTCCTGGAGCTATTGAAGAATGTGTTGTCTGCCCTGAAGCCATTGATATTGAAGTAGCCAGGTGCTGATGGAGGACCTGGGAACCTTGGCAATCTTGGGATTGGCTTCTGTACCTGAGGCTTGTGCTCAACATGATAGTCGAACTATGGACCGGCAGCAGACTCAGGAACAGAAGTGACGGGATCAGTGGCTTCGCTGTCTTCTTTTTCCGTTGGGGAGGGCTCCGCATTAGCTTCATTGGTGGTTGTGGCAGCCGCAAGATTTTCAAGCACGTTCTCCTTGAGAACTGCTTCTTGGTGGGACAGTGGAGTGGCAACTTGTGGGACTTCATCTTCCGCGGCTGATGCAGCCGGATTGTCTTCAGCAGAGACTTGAGGCCTTGGACCTTTGCGAAGCCTGCACAACGCGGGCGACGCCTGTGGAGTTGGAGTGGGTTGGGCCTCATAGTCTTCTTCCTCTTGTGGGCGATCTGCCCATGAAACATCCTGTGCAATTGGCGTCAGTGGACGACCAATGCTGATGAGTTCGCTGTTCTGAGGAAGGACTGCACCATCTTCTACATTGTCATGTTGACCAATGTCTTCAGCAGCGATGGGATCAGCTGCTGGAAAGTCTTCAGCTTCATGAGCCTCTGTGGAAGCAGGCTCATGGATAGTCAGTTGGCGTTCATGGCGTTCAGCTTCAGGATAGACCATAGAAATGGGTTCGACTATCATGGGCTCTGTGGGAGCTGCCCGATCTTTCTTGGTCTTCCTCTTCTCCTTGGAGGGGGCAGTTGGAGAGGCTTCAGAATGTTTCCTCTTCCTGGCTTCAGCCTCAGCAGTCCTTGTCTTCTTGAGCTCTTAAGCTGTTGACCAGCTTTTTGGCTTCGAGCCAGTCATTTTAGTTGGGAAGACAATAGGTACTGCTTCCTGCCTTGGTGCGTCAGGTTCAGCCGTAGCAGGCTTCTTCTTCTTCTTTGAGGCCATACTGGGGTCGATGCCAGGATGCCCAAGGGCCTTGCGCTTCTCAGCCTCATTGTAGGCTTGCACACATCTGTCAGCCAGAGTCTTCATGCGCTCACGCGAACCCTGAGCTTCTGCACGTTTCTTTACAAAGGCTTCCTTGAGCTCGTGCATCATACTCTTGAAGTTTCACTTCCTGCACGCTGAGCTTGGCCATATGCTTCTTGAACTGAGCCTTTTCATAGTCAATCTTTTGCTTCAGTTCAACAATGCGCTGGGCAATAGCGAGTTCTGAAGCAATGGCGCCTTGGAAGGCGACATTGAGGCCAATTGGTAGCTGCAGATCTTCAAAGCTGATGTTTGGCATGTCAAACCACTCGTCAATGAAGTTGTGGATGATGGTCACATCAAAGAGAGGCAGATCATTGAAGATTTCCGCTTCTTCTTTGCTCTTGATGAGTTGCTCAAGAGCGTCATCTGCTAGATCTTCATCACTTGACAGATCAATGTTGTCATTGCGCAGAGTGGCAGCAGCAGTTAGCTCTTGTCCGGTGTGAGGCAGAGGCATCTTGACTTTCTGGGGCTTGGAGATGCGAGATAAGTCTTCGGACTGCACACTGTCTTCAGGAGGTGCAGTTGCCAGTGGCTTCGCCCTTGAGATTTTTGGTGAGGGGGCAGGCTTTGAAGCTTTAGGCTTCTTCATCTTCTTTGTCTTCGGCGCTACAGGAGCTTCTTCTGACTCAGCGTCAGCTACAGGCTCATTCACTGCAGTCCCTTGAACTAAGATGCGGGTGATGAGGCCTTCAAGGTTGTAGAAAGGACCGATGACATTGGGTTCTGCATCTTATGTGCCATCTGCCCTTGGTGCTGAGGGACCAGGGTTGAAGTCTAACCCCAAAGTCTTCTTGTTCTGCTTCGCTGAGTTCTGGGCAAACTGGAAGTTGCGCTTGAATAGATTGTCGTCACGACACCATAGTAGTGACGATGGGTGTGCATCAGCTGGCTGTGGCCCACGGACCATGCAGGGATAGAAGCCTTGAGCAATGGCTTCATCTCTGGACCTGGGTAGAAGATTCTTGTATTGGATGTCTCCCCACGGTCTCTTGATGGCATTTTTCTCAGCATATTCTTGGGTTACAAATCAGTATTTGAACCATTGTTCTGCCCAATATCTTCGAATCCATTGGATTCGGGTCTTGCGCTGATTGTAATCCTCTTCAGGATCTGTCTTGTACAATTCTGAGACTTCATCTGGCAGATCTCTGGATGTTTCTCCACGACGCTTTCTGCCACCCTTCCTTGCTGCTTTCTCTGAAGCCATAAACTTTAACTTGAAAGGCTTCAACACGTTCAAGGGCTTCAAAGGTTTTCGCTTGCTGGACCAACAGGAACTGGCTTCGGGAGAATTAATGTGATGCTGTAAGAATTCTGCAAATGAATGCAGACTATGAGAACCAAAGGATTCTCCCACGGACATGTACCTGTGACAGCATTAAGGTGCGAGGGAAGGGGAAGAGGTCATATGCATTCTCAGAAGATTTTGAAGATAAATCAGTTTAGAAGACATTGACCTCATTTTTCAAAGACATTCAGTCATAGATAAGGAGTTGGTTCCAGATTTGTATGAATCCACAGATCAGTACAAGTGAGGAATCTAACTACTTCGTGAAGCATAAGTGAATATACTAGGCTTGTTATGAGATGCAGTATGAGAGAGATCTAACTTGTGTGAATAGAAACTGTTTGTGGTAGAAAGTGACAAATCCATAGGATCAATGGTGCTGTAAAAAGGAAGTTTTATTTACCACACTAAGAACTGCTAGACGAAGTGGAAGATGAGGCCGAGCAGTTCGATCTTCCGTGACCTAACTTGGCGACGGAGGACACCTACGGCGATGGCGGAGAGGACGATGTCCGCGGTCGGCGTGACGACGGCGTCGGAGAGGTCACGATAGCGAAGCGCTTCGTCGTCGGCGTCGTCGAGGGCTAGCGGTGGCGCTAGGGTTCGTGCGAGAGTGGAAGAAGAGATAATGACCGCTATGAAGTGTGTATTTATAGGTTCATGGGCAGCACTGCTATTACACAGGTGCCCCTGGCGATTCGCATCTGAGGAACACGTGGCCATTATGCAGAATTTTGGGGTTTGTTCCACGTCCCACGCACGCCTTGATTGTCGGGTGGTCGTTCCTACTTCTCCGGGTTTCATGTGGAGGAATGAGCATTGAAAATGGACTTAATGGTTGTCTCTGTATCTGCTGCTGACAAGGACGTAGAGAAGACATTCGACAGTTTCAATAGAATGCATATGATTTGGAGAGATAGAATTTGAGATAGAAAGCATAGAGAGGTTAGGGTCCGATCACATTCACTTAGTTCAAAATATTCAACAATGAAGACATAGTTATAAGTGAATGCTGTAGAGGACAGAACACTAATATATATATATATATATATAATCAACATAGTGAAGATAATCATGAAGATATGTTGAGATCGAAGCCAAACCAAATGTGAAGACATTGCAAGGTAACGCCATGAGTGCAACACTTCAAAATAGAACATTTGGTGGTGGCGTTACCCACCGTATAGGAAGTATTAGACCCAGACACGGCGCACAATTATCGTGGCGCTCCGAAGTCAAATTCCACATTAATGTATTCACACTTAGAATGTATGTCTTCATTGATTGAAGATATACTTTACTTAGTGTGTTGCACATCTAAGTCATCAATATGCATAAGGGTTAGGATGTGTGCCTGATCACAGGACATTTGAGGATTCTAGGATATTTAGCTCACACCGTAACTTGCAAAATCTCTGCTCATCCAAGGGCTTGGTGAAGATATCTGCCAATTGCTCTTCAGTGTTGACATGTATGATATCAATATCTTCCTTCACAACATGATCTCTGAGAAAGTGATGACGAATTTCAATGTGCTTTGTCTTCGAGTGCTCAACTGGGTTGTTGGCGATCTTGATGGCGCTTTCATTGTCGCAGTAAAGTGGCACTTGCTTCAAATGAATGCCATAGTCCTTGAGTGTTTGCTTCATCCACAGAAGCTGAGCGCAGCAAGATCCAACAGCAATGTATTCAGATTTACCAGTGGAGAGAGATACACAGTTCTGCTTCTTTGGAGACCAACATACAAGTGATCGTCCCAGAAAGTGACATGTGCTGATGTAGACTTTCGATCAACTTTGTCACCAGCATAATCAGCATCCGAGAATCCAACCAGATCAAACTCTGAGCCCTTTGGATACCATAATCCTAGAGTTGGGGTGTGAGCCAAATATCGAAGAATTCGCTTCACAGCTAAGTGATCCGACTCCTTTGGTGCCGCTTGAAATCGACCACACATGCAAACACTAAGCATAATATCTGGCCTAGATGCACATAGATAAAGTAAAGAACCAATCATGGAGCGGTATACCTTTTGATCGAACTCTTTACCATTGTCGTCGGGACCCAGATGATGTTTGGCTGGCATTGGTGTTGTGAAGCCTTTGCAGTCTTGCATACCGAACTTCTTCAGGCAATCTTTGAGATACTTCTCTTGAGATATGAAGATGCCGTTGCGTTGTTGTCGTATTTGAAGACCGAGGAAGAACTTCAGCTCTCCCATCATGGACATCTGATATTGCTCTTGCATCATATATACAAAGTCTTCACTATACTTCTGATTGGTGCAGCCGAAGATAATGTCTTCCACATATATTTGGCACATAAACAGTTCACCATCATATGTCTTCGTGAAGAGAGTGGGGTCTAGGGAACCAGGTATGAAGCCTTTGCTCTTCAGGAAGTATTTGAGTGTGTCATACCAGGCCCGAGGGGCTTGTTTGAGGCCATACAGTGCCTTGTTGAGCTTGTATACCATGTCAGGATGTTTTGGATCTTCAAAGCCAGGCGGTTGTGCAACATACACTTCTTCTTCAATATTGCCATTGAGAAAAGCACTCTTCACATCCATTTGATATAGAAGTATGTTGTGATGATTTGCATAGGCCAGCAGTATGCGTATGGCTTCAAGTCTAGCCACAGGAGCAAATGTTTCACCAAAGTCAATGCCTTCCACTTGAGTATATCCTTGAGCAACGAGACGAGCTTTGTTTCTGACAACTTGACCATGGTCATCTTGCTTGTTGCGGTATATCCATTTGGTGCCTATTATATTGTGCTTCCGTGGATCAGGACGCTTAACTAGTTCCCATACATTATTCATCTCAAACTGTTGAAGCTCTTCTTGCATAGCTTGAATCCATTCAGGTTCCATGAAGGCTTCTTCAACTTTCTTGGGTTCTGTTATTGAGACGAATGCGAAGTGCCCACAGAAATTTGCTAGCTGAGTTGCCCTTGAACGAGTGAGTGGACCGGGTGCATTGATGCTATCAATTATTCTTTCAATCTGCACTTCATTGGCAACGCGAGGATGTACAGGGCGAAGACTTTGCTCTTGCTGATCATTGTCGTTGTTAGAATGAATGTCTTCAGGCTGAGCATTGTCTTCATGTTGATCAGGTGCTGAGATGATAAGTTCCTCTTCAGGATGAGCTTCAGAAGGTATAATTTCTCCAGTTCCCATTAGCTTGATTGATTCACTGGATGGAACTTCATCTAGCACATTTGGCAGTTGCTCTCTTTGTGAACCATTGGTCTCATCGAACTGCACATCCACTGTTTCAGCCACTTTGTAATGAAATAGATTGAAGACTCTGTAGGAGTGCGAATCCTTTCCATATCCAAGCATAAAACCCTCATGTGCTTTTGGTGCAAACTTTGAGGTGTGATGTGGGTCCTTGATCCAGCACCTTCCGCCAAATACTCTGAAGTAACTGACATTTGGCTTCTTGCCAGTAAGGAGCTCATAAGATCTCTTGTTCAGATGCTTGTGAAGATAAACACGATTGATTGTATGGCATGTAGTATCAATGGCTTCAGGCCAGAATTTTCTTGGGGTCTTGTATTCATCTAGCATCGTTCTGGCCATCTCAATGAGTGTTCTGTTCTTACGTTCGACGACGCCATTCTGCTGTGGCGTGTACGGGGCTGAGAATTCATGTGTGATGCCCAAGGTATAAAGATATGTATCAAGGCCAGTGTTCTTGAATTCAGTGCCATTGTCACTTATGATGTGCTTTATCTTGGCGCCATAATTGTTCATAGCTCGATTGGCGAAGCGTCTGAAGACATCCTGCACTTCAGTCTTGTAAAGGATTATGTGCACCCAAGTGTATCTAGAGTAATCATCAACAATAATGAAGCCATAGAGGCATGCAGTAGTAGTAAGAGTTGAGTAATGAGTGGGACCGAAAAGATCCATGTGAAGCAGTTCGAAGGGTCGAGTAGTGGTCATGATTGTCTTCGAAGGATGTTTGGCCCTCGTCATCTTCCCTGCTTCACAGGCACCGCATAAGTGGTATTTCTTGAACTTGACGCCCTCGATGCCTATGACATGCTTCTTCTTCGCATGGGTGTGGAGGTTCCTCATGCCAGCATGCCCAAGCCTCCGATGCCAGAGCCAGCATTCTGAAGCTTTTGCTAGAAGACATACAGCAAGCTGTGGTCCTGCTGAGAAATCTACTACGTACAGATCATCTTTTCGATACCCTTCAAACACTAGAGACTTGTCAGATTCCATTAGTACAAGGCAACGATATTTTCCAAATGTTACGATCATGTTCAAATCGCAAAGCATTGAGACAGACATTAAGTTGAAGCCAAGGGATTCAACAAACATGACTTTGTCCATGTGTTGATCCCTTGAGATTGCAACTCTACCTAGACCCAATACCTTCCTTTTACCAGTGTCAGCAAATGTGATGTGGCTCTTGTCGGATGGACGTAAGGTTGAGTCCATAAGAAGACTTCTTTTGCCAGTCATATGATTTGTACACCCACTGTCAATAATCCATTCTGAAGACGTTGGTGTTGTACCCTACAGTGCAGTCAGGGGGATAGGCTTCACCAAGAGCATTGTGAAGCAAAAACATTTGACGAACCAATGGGTTATGAAAGCTTAGATCCAGATTAGGACTAATAGGGAGAGTAGCAAGCGATTCAGGAACGAAGTACATAGTAAGACCATTCGGGCATTTGATCTTGCGGCCTACAAGATGTTTAAGGTCCCCAGCAATGGCATCAGACGATTTTGGTTTTCTGCTGGAGACCTTTCCCTGCAAAAGAGAGTTAAGCTTTCTTAGCCACCCACATCTTCAAGGGTGGCTGAGAAGCAATAAGTCTAAGTGTAGCATCTGAGAATTTTGGCTTTGGAGCCCTAGCAAACAGTCTTGCAGGCGGACAATAGTACTCATAAGAATAAGCAGAATAGTTCTTGGTCTTATGAATATGGCGGTTTGATGAACCGCTCTAATATTCATATGCCTGAGTATGGTTTCCCTGCAAAACATTTGCGTTAGTGCGACTCAGGTGAGTCCTCTGTCTGTATGAAGCCTTTGGACCATATGAAGCCTTTGGTCTGAGGTTTGTCTTCTTCACGTGAGGTGTCATGATGACATTCACAGGAAGATTCTCCAGACACCTTTTCGGAACCCAGATCTTTTTCATAGGCTGTCCATTCCTGCAGTTAGTACCAATGTACCTGGCAAACACTTCACCATTCTGATCCTTAAACAGTATGTAGTTTGCATCAAAGGATTCATCAATGATAATGGGGTTAGCACAAGTGAAGCTAGATAGATTGGATGGGTCTGCTGAAGGTTCCTTTGTAGCAACCCACATGGTTTTGGGGTACTGCTCAGGTTTCCAGTAAGAGCCATCAGCATTCATTTTCCTTACGAACCCAACACCCTCTTTCCTTGGGTTTCGGTTCAGTATCTGCTTTTTGAGGACGTCACATAGTGTCTGATGCCCTTTAAGACTTTTGTACATCCCTGTTTCAAGCAATGTCTTCAACCTAGCATTCTCATCAGCAATAGCAGTGGTATCCTCAGTAGAGGGGTTAGTTACCACATCAACAGTTGAAGATATTGCAACAGTAGTAGCAGTAGAACATTCAGCAACAGAAGTAGCATTATCACGCTCAATGCATTTAAGACATGGTGGTTCAAATCCTTCCTGAGCGGGACTGATCTGTTTGGAGTGAAGTGACTCATTTTCCTTTTGAAGATCTTCATGAACCGCTCTCAATTTCTCAAGATCTTGCTTCCTTTAAAGATAATCATAGGAAACTTTTCATGAGTTGTTGAGAGATTTTCATGAAGACTTTCAAGTTCCTGATACTTAACGTGAAGATTTTTTATGTCTTCAATTAAGGATTCAGATCGAGTCATTTCAGCACCTAACAGATCATCGCTTCTGTCTAACAGTTTTTGAATATGTTCCATAGCTTTCTGCTGTTCAGTTGCAATTTTAGCAAGTGTTTTGTAGCTGGGTTTTGAATCACAATCAGAGTCATCGTCACTAGATGTTTGATAGTGAGTAGTGCGTGTGTTTACCTTGGCACAGCGTGCCATGAAGCAGTAGGTAGAAGCGGAGTAGTCCTTGTCAATTGCATCGGTGTCGGTGACGAGGTCATTGTCTTCAGTATTGAAGATGGACTTGGCAACGTATGCTTTAGCCAGACTTGCGACGCCTGAATCGGACTCCTCCTCAGACTCCACCTCCGCCTCCTCAGAAGCGGACTCCTCCGCTGAGTCCATTTCCTTGCCAACAAACGCACGTGCCTTGCCAGATGAGTTCTTCTTGTCTGATGAAGACTTTGAGGAAGACTTGGACGAAGACTTTGAGTATTTCTTCTTCTTCTTGTCGTCAGAGTCATATTCCTTACTCTTCTTCTTCTTTTTGTTCTCATTGTCCCACTGTGGACACTCAGAGATGAAGTGGCCAGGTTTCTTGCACTTGTGACATGTTTTCTTCTTGTAGTCATGAGCAGAAGCTTCATCATTCCTTGAGCTTGATCGGGAAGACTTTCTGAAGCCTTTCTTCTTGGTGAATTTTTGGAACTTCTTCACAAGCATAGCAAGTTCTCTTCCAATGTCATCAGGATCATCAGAACTGCTGTCAGATTCTTCTTCAGATGAGGAGACACCTTTTGCCTTCAAGGCATCAGTTCGCCCATAGTTTGGACCGTAGATATCTCTTTTCTTAGAGAGCTGAAACTCATGTGTGTTGAGCCTCTCAAGTATGTCAGATGGATTAAGTGTCTTGAAATCAGGACGTTCTTGAATCATCAGGGCTAGGATGTCAAACGAACTATCAAGTGATCTCAGTAGTGTCTTGACGACTTCATGTTTGGTGATCCCAGTAGCGCCGAGGGCTTGAAGCTCATTTGTGATGTCAGTGAGTCGGTCAAAAGTGTGCTGGACATTCTCATTGTCATTTCGCTTTGAAGCGGTTGAAGAGGTTGCGAAGGACACTGATTCTCTGATCTCTCTGGGTTGAGATGCCTTCATTGACCATGGAGAGCCAGTCCCAGACCAGCTTAGATGTCTTCAAAGCACTCACATGGCCATACTGTCCTTTGGTCAGGTGACCACAGATGATATTCATGGTAGTAGAGTCCAGTTGAACAAATTTCTTGACATCAGCAGCAGTGACACCTTCTCTAGCCTTGGGAACGCCGTTTTCGACGACATAAGATAGGTCGACATCAATGGCTTCAAGGTGCATGCGCATCTTATTCTTCTAGTAGGGATATTCAGTTCCATCGAAGACGGGGCACGCAGCGGGGAGACTTTAATTATCCCTGCAGTCGACAGAGCTAAAACTCCAGGTGGTTAAACCGAATCACACAGAACAAGGGAGCACCTTGCTCTGATACCAATTGAAAGTGCGTTATATCGACTAGAGGGGGTGAATAGGCGATTTTTATGAAAGTCTTCAAAACTTGGAAGTTATGAAGACAAACGATAGAAATAAACCTATTACCATGCAGGGAAAGGTAGACTACACTAGGAAAGCCATAGTCAAGTGTTCAATGAAGTGAAAGCACAATGACTTAATAGCAGCAATGTAGTAAGGATCAGGTAGGAAGATATTATGAAGCCATACAGAGCATGCAGTCACTCAGTGAAGACAAAAGATAGTGCAAACATACAATGACTTCACAAGGAGCAACAGTAAGTAAAGGGAAGGGAAGATGAAACCAGTGACTCATTGAAGACAATGATTTGTTGGACCAGTTCTAGTTGCTGTGACAACTGTACGTCTGGTTGGGGCGGCTAGGTATTTAAACCTTAGGACACACAGTCCCGGACACCCAGTCCTGAACACGTAGCTCAGGACACCTAGTCCTCACCGTATTCCCCTTGAGCTAAGGTCACACAGACCTCGCCCAATCACTCTGGTAAGTCTTCAAGGTAGACTCCCAAACCTTCACAGACTTTGTTCACCGGCAATCCACAATGTCTCTTGGATGCTCAGAACGCGACGCCTAACCGGCTGGAGGATGCACAGTCCTCAAGTGTAATAAGTCTTCCGTTCACACAGACAAGAAGACTTAAGTTATGCCCAATTCTCTCTGGCTCTAGGTGGTTAGGGCTTTATCCTCGCAAGGAATTCTCTCTCAAAGGCTTCGAGGTGGGTTGCTCTCAAACGACAAAAGCCGTACTTTCAATCTGAGCAGCCAACCGTTTATGGTTGTGGGGGGTGGGCTATTTATAGCCACTTGGCAACCCGACCTGATTTGTCCGAAATGACCATGGGTCACTAAGGAACTGACATGTGTTCCAACGGTCAGATTTCAAACTCACACGGCAACTTTACTTGGGCTACAAGCAAAGTTGACTTGTCCGATTTTGGACAAGATTCACTCTCATAGTCTTCACTCGAAGACATAGGTTTTGGTTAGGCATCACTTCAGTCAGTCTGACTGGTTCTCTTGGACCCCACTTAACAGTATGGTGGTTCCTATGACTCAACACAAAAGATAAAGAACTACGAAGATCTAAGTCTTTGAGCTCCATAGGCTTCATGTGGTGTCTTCTCTTGTCATAGTCTTCAATGTGAATATCTTCATATACCACCTTTGACTTCAACGTCTTCATACATTTTTAGGGGTCATCTCTGGTAGGAAAACTGAATCAATGAGGGACTTCTACCTGTGGTATCCTGCAATTCTCACAAACACATTAGTCCCTCAACTAGGTTTGTCGTCAATACTCCAAAACCAACTAGGGGTGGCACTAGATGCACTTACAGCCGGCCTCCCCACCCCTCCTTTATATAAGGGGGCGGGGGGCACCCCAAAGGCACACCAATAGTTCTCCTAGCCGTGTGCGGTGCCCCCTCCACAATTTACTCCTCTGTTCATAGCGCCGTAGTGCTTAGGCGAAGCCCTGCGCGGATCACATCACCATCACCATCACCACGCTGTCGTGTTGACGGAACACTCCCTCGACCCTCTACTGGATCAAGAGTTTGAGGGACGCCATCGAGCTGAACGTGTGCTGAACTCGGAGGTGCCGTATGTTCGGTAGTAAGATCGGTTGGTTTGTGAAGACATTCGACTACATCAACCATGTTAACCTAACACTTCTGCTTTCGGTCTACGAGGGTACGTGGACACACTCTCCCCCTCTTATTGCTATGCATCTTGTAGATAGATCTTGCGTGATCGTAGGAAAATTTTGAAATTGCATGCTATGTTTCCCAACAGTGCCTTCTTGGTTGTTTCTTATTTTCCTAAATTTTAAAATATTTCAAAACTGACAAAAAATATTTTGCGGATTTTTCAGAGTCCGTTTACTTACCGTATCACGTGGCTCCTCTTTTTTCATGATTCTAGAGTGTTCCGGATGGTTTTCTTTATGTGTTCTTCGGGTGTCATAGTTTGGATAATATTGCTTTCAACATTAATGGGCTTACCTAAAATATAATGTGTTATTCTTTGCCCATTGACAACCTTCAGGTTGGTACCTTTGGCATTATTTATTTTTATTACTCCTGATCGATAAACCTCCTTGACAACATAGGGTCCTTCTCATTTGGAGAGGAGTTTTCCTGCAAAGAATCTAAAGCAAGAGTTGTACAAAAGAACATATTCTCCAACCTTGAACTCACGCTTTTGGATTCTTTTATCACGCCATCTTTTAACTTCTTCTTTAAATAACTTGGCATTTTCATAAGCTTGGCTTCTCCATTCATCTAGTGAGCTAATATCAAATAACCTCTTTTCACAGGAAAGTTTGAAATCATAGTTGAGTTCTTTAATTGCCCAATATGCTTTATGTTCTAACATAAGAGGCAAATAACAAGTTTTTCCATAAACCATTTTAAAAGGAGACATACCCATAGGATTTTTATATGCTCTTCTATAAGCCCAAAGTGCATCATCTAAATGGTTAGACCAATTCTTTCGGGACCTATTGATAATTTTTTTGTCATATTAATTTTATTTCCCTATTGCTAACTTCAAATTGACCACTAGACTAAGGATGATAAGGTGATGCCATTCTATGGTTGACATCATACTTAGCAAGCATTTTACGGAAAGCACCATGAATAAAGTGTGAACCACCATTAGTCATTAAATATCTGGGGACTCCAAACCTTGGGATAATAACTTCCTTAAGCATTTTAATAGAGGTGTTGTGATCAACACTACTAGTTGGAATAGCTTCTACCCACTTAGTAACATAATCAACAACAACCAAAATATGTGCATACCCATTAGAGGAAGGAAAAGGTCCCATGTAATCAAATCCCAAAACATCAAATGGTTCAAAAACAAGTGAATAATTCATAGGCATTTCTTAACGCTAACCAATGTATCCAATTCTCTGACATTCATCACAAGATAAAACAAACTTACGAGTATCCTTGAAGAGAGTAGGCAAATAAAACTAGATTGCAATACCTTGTGAGCAGTTCTATCTCCCGCATGATGCCCTCTGTAAGCTTCGGAGTGACACTTCTGTAAGCTTTGTTCCTATTCATGCTCAGGTAGACAACGTCTAATAATTCCATCTACTCCTTTTTTATAAAGATGTGGGTCATCCCAAAAGTAATATCTTAAATCATAGAAGAATTTTTTTCTTTTGTTGGTATGTGAAACTAGGTGGTATGTATTTTAGCAACAATCACTACAAAAAAATATACTTCCGTGATGATACGTGTTTGTCACAGTAGGTCATGTTTTCTGTCATGCACGTACATCCATGACGATTTTATGACAAAATCAAGATAGTCATACATGTGATGTCGTAAAAGTGTTCCATGACATTACCAAAATTATCATCACGGAAGTGTCCACTACCATGACGATAAATGGCGCGTCATGGAAGTGTTTTCGTCAAGGGTAACCGACACATGGCATCCACTGTAAAAGGTCGTCGTTAATCTATTGGGTCCGGTTTTGGATCCGACAACCCATTAACAGCCCGGACCAATGGGGATTTTCCATGTGTAAAATTCTCATTGGCCAGAGGAAACACGGGTTGGCTCACTGTTGGGCCAGATGTCATCCACTCATTGGACAGGAGGCGCCTATGATACGTCGACATGGGGCACCGCCCAACAAAGGCCCATTTCGGTGAAAAGGCCAGCCCGTTTGACTTGGTCAAAAGGTAACGGGCCGGCCCATGGAAAGCCTACTAACGACTTGTTCGTATATAGCCCATTTATGGCCCGCTAACTCCCGGCCCATTACGGCCTATCGGAATTAAGCCCAGTAGCTTCATCTGGGCCGTCCAATATGATTCCAGCCCATTGTAACTTTCGACCCATGTATGGCCCATGATGTCTTTCGGCCCATATGAGGCCCTTTGTAACTCTAGGCCCATTAAAGGACCGAGATGAAACTGGCTCATAATGAATAGTGTATCACTTTATACCCATTAACGACCCATTATTCCGTCGGCCGTTTCCAGCCCGTGTTAACTTTCAGCCTTCTAAGGGCCCATTTATTCTTGGGCTCATTTCTAGAATTCGGTTAGTTATGATCTGTTACTGGCCTGTTCCGTTTCAGGGCCAAATTCAGCCCATGGTTACATTCGACCTGTTTGTGGCTCGTTAACCCGTTGGGCTGTTTTCATAGTGTTATCAAATACGGCCTGTTAATGGCCTGTTATGGTCCACAAATAGTATGGCCCATGTTTGGCAAAATGATGATACGCCTCGTAGAAGGCCCATGGATCCTATGGCCCGTAGAAGACCAATGGATCCTATGGCCCGTAGAAGGCCCATGGATCATACGGCCCGTAGAAAGTCCATGGATCCTACGTCCTGTAGAAGGCCCATGGATCCTACGGCCCGTAGGAGGCCCATGGTTCAGTCCATGTGTTGCCTCGATTATTGTGGCCTAGTTACCAAAAATAGGTTATTATGGCCACTAGAAAAACGCAGAAAAAGAACTGTAGTAACTACAAGCAAACAACTAAACAATACAATAAGGAAATAAATAAGCAAGCAACTAAGGCTAGCCTATTACAGCTATTACACATATTACATCAACTAGGCATCAAAGTTCGCCACCAGTGCAAATATAGGGGACAAAGTAGCATATTACATACACGGGCCGTCAAAATTGGCCACCAGTGCAAAGAAACTATAAGTGCATCTAGTGCCCCTTAGTGATTTCGGTGTATTGAAGACTTATAGGTTAAGGGACTAATGTGTTTGTTAGTGTACACATGTCTATAAGTCTATGAGGAGTTTGATATTTGCATAGAAAGTCGACCCCTAAAAATGAATGTCTTCAACTGAAGACTTTGGATTTCTGAAGACTTTGAAAGTGAAGAAATTGGTCTGATTATGAAGACTTGATATTCGTGTGAGGAATATGAAGCGTGAAGACTTTTGTTTTCGTAGTTTCATTTTATCTTTCTTGAGTCATAGGAAACACTGTACTATTAAAGGGGGTCGAGGTAAAACTAAGGAAAAGTTTCCAGGTGATGCTCAACTCAAAATCCTACACCTACCAATACCTTCGGGTGAAGCCATTGGAAATCTCATACAATTCAGTCAATTTCTTCAGTGACACAGAAAAAGTTCTTATGGTGTCTCAGGAATTTGTTCTGACTAAGGAGTTAGGAATTCGCCAGTGTGGATTGCCTACAAGTGAGGAACATGATAGCCCTGAGGAATTTGAACCTCAAATTTCCGACCATTGCTATGTTATGCGCTAGCTGTCCCAAAATATCTTATCCACCTAACGGTCATATCATTGAAGGGCATTTATGTCTTATCATGTTGGGCTGCATCCCATCCTCTGAGGACTTTGAGCGAAAATCATCAAGTGAGGAAAAACCCAAAACCCCAAAACAAACACCTACAAACCCAAAGTGATTGAGCATCACTGAAGAGATTGTTCCTGTGTGGAACCGACGCTTGTTACCTTTAGGATTGTGCATCATCTAGGCGGTTAGGCGTCATGGTCTAGAGCATCCAAGATGAAATTGTGGATCGTCGAGTGACCAAGTTTGTGAAGGTTTGGAAGTCACCTGAAGACTTACCACGAGTGATTGGGTGAGGTCTATGTGACCTTAGTTCAAGGTGAATACGGTGATGACTGTGTGTCTGGGACTGTGTGTCCTTAGGTTTAAATGCCTAGCAGCTCCAACTAGACGTACGACTGTCACAGCAGGTGGAACTGGTCTACGAAATCATTATCTTCACCAAGCTAACTGGTTCTATTTCCTCATTACTATGTTGTGTATTTGATCGTTACTGTTTGAAGACTTTGACTGAAGACATTCTCAATTTCCTCAATTTAATTTCTTCAGTCGGTTTGTCTTCAGCCTGCTTATCATGTGTTTATGCTTTCTGTACTCTCTAGTAGTTTTTCATTTCATCATGATGACTGTGCTTATGTTATGTTCTGTCTGCATCTGAGTACTTAATTTGCTGCAAGTAGTTCTTCTCTTTGGAATTTCCTCACCTTGAAATTCCTCAGTGAATAATTCATAAAAATCGCCTATTCACCCCCCTCTAGTCGACTTAATGCACTTACAATTGGTATCAGAGCAAGGTACTCCCTTGTTCTGTGTGATTTTGGTTTAACCGCCTGGAGTTTTAGTTATGTCGACCGTAGGAATGAAGACAGTGACATGCCCCATCTTTGACGGTCATGATTATCCCAAGTGGAAGGCCATGATGAAGAAGCGCCTCATGGTGATGAACAGCAAACTCCGGACCATCACTGAGATTGGTCTTATCGATCTCTGGAAGATGGTGGAGGCTGATGATATTCTCAAGTACACTCTACTTAACCTCATGCCGAATGACATCATCTGCTCTGTCTTGTCCCAAAATCAGTTCAGGAACGTGATGCATCTCAGTAATGCGAAGATCGCCTGGGACCGACTCTTTGAGGTCTATGAAGGTCATCGAACTCATCATCATCCCTGGTTTGAGGATTTCATGGAATCACGCAAGGCGACCTTCGATCCGGAATCATCATCCTCTTCACCTATCTGAGCCCAATGATGATGAATCTGGTGATGAATTTGGACCCAGCTATACCAAACTTGCTTCCCTTGCCACTAAGCAACACAGAGCTTTGGAAAAAGTTCAAAACATGCTAGATGAGAGTGGTGATATGTTGGGTGAAGAAATTGATCGTTCTAAAGCTTTGGCCGAAAGTCTTCAGAGACTTCATACTAAGTTTGACAATCTTTAGATTCATCATAGCACTCTCTTATCTGATCATGTGATGCTTTCTTATGAATTTCTTCAAAGAAGGCAAGATCTTGAGAAGCTAAGGGTGAGCTATGAAGATATTCTGAAGGAGCGTGATTCATTACTTGCTCAACAAATCAACGCTGCTCGGGAAGAATTCATTCCTCCATATTTTAAGTGCACTGAACGTGAATCTGCTAATTCTTCACCTGAAAGTTCAAATGCTAGCTTCTATTGCTGCAAATTCTTCAACTATCTCTGCTATCACTAATTCCTCATCTGAGGATGCTGCTAGTATCACTAACCATGCAGGGTTGAAGGAATTGTATTTGAAAGGCATGTACAAAAGCCTCAAAGGGCATCAGGTACTTTGTGATGTGCTTAAAAGCAGATCCTCAACAGGAACCCTAGGAAAGAGGGTATTTCCTTTGAGAGGAAACTCAATGCTGATGGGACCTACTTGAAGCCTAAGCAGTATCCCAAAACCTCATGGGTCGATGGAAAGGGACCTTCAGTAGATCCATCTACTTTATCTGGCTTTACATGTGAATCTTCATATTCTTCTGATGATTCATTTGACTCCAACTATAAGCTGCTCGAAAATCAGAATGGTGAAGTATTTGCTAGATATGTTAGCACTAACTGTAGGAACGGTCCTCCTATGAAGAAAATCTGGGTTCCCAAAAGGTGCCTTGAAAGTCTTCAGGTGAATGTCATCATGACACCACCTATGAAGAACAGGAACCCCAGATCCAATTCTTCATATGGACAAAATTCTTCATATGGATCCAAGTCCTCTTACGGACCAAATTCCTCACATGGATCAAATTCCTCAAAAGGATCAAGGTCCTCATATGAACATCACCGGGCTAACACCTCTGTTTCACATGGAAAGATTAAGTGTTATGAATATGTGCATTATTCTTCAAATCATTATGTTCATAAGTCCTCGAAGAATCTCTCTGCTTATTCATATGCTTACCCTAACCACTGTTATGCGAAACGAAGTGGATTGGCATCTATGCCACCCTTCTCTTGTAGAGCTCGCAGAATGATGAACTCTTTGCCACCCCTTCAGATCTGGGTGGTGAAGAAAAAGAACTAATCTCTTTTGCAGGGTCAGGTCTCCAGATGACCCTAAACGTCTGAAGAATTTGCTGGAGACCTAAATATGCTTGAAAGGATGCAAGCTAATCATGAACAAATGTATTTTCATTTCTCATGTCCTCATATTGATATATCTGTTCTAATTCTTGATGAAATTGATATGATGAATTTGATGTCATGTTCTTCACTAATGAAGTATATGAGTTCGTAAGTTGCACTAATTCATCTGCAGGATGATCAACCCAAAGCCACTGAGTGGATCCTCGATAGTGGATGTACAAATCACATGACTGGTGACAAGAACTTATTGATGGACACTTCTTTATCTCCATCGCATCTGAAGCATATCACCTACGTTGACAAAGGCAAAAGCAAGGTATTGGGTCTAGGTAGGGTTGCGATCTCAAAGGATTGACACATGGACAAATTCATGCTCGTCGACTCCTTAGGATACAACCTCATGTCAGTCTCAATGCTTTGTGATCTTGATATGGTTGTTGTCTTTGGAAAGTATCATTGTGTTGTGATCATGGAAGCTGACAATTCCAAAGTCTTCGAAGGCTTTAGGACAGGAGATTTGTATACTGTTGACTTCTCTACATGACCGCAACCTGCTACATGCTTACTTGCAAAAGCTTCAGAAGGCTGGCTATGGCATCGACGACTTGGTCATGCTGGCATGAGGAACTTGCACACGCTCGTGAAGAAGACGCATGTCATTGGCATCGAGGGTGTCAAATTCCTCAAGGATCATCTGTGAGGAGCTTGTGAAGCTGGAAAGATGACCAAGGCCAAGCATCCCTCAAAGACCTTCATGACTACCACTCGTCCATTTGAATTGCTTCACATGGATCTCTTTGGCCCTACTCATTATTCCACATTTACTAATGCTGCATCTTTATATGGCTTTGTCATTGTTGATGACTATTCTCGTTATACATGGGTGCATATCATCACTTAAAAAACTGAAGTGCAGGAAGTCTTCGAACGATTTTCCTCGAGGGCTTCAACCAACTTTGGTGTGAAGATCAAGCACATCAGAAGTGACAATGGAACTGAGTTCAAGAATACTAGTCTTGATGATTATCTTGATGAACTTGGTATTACTCATGAGTTATCTGCTCCTTATACTCCTCAGCAGAATGGCATCGTGGAGCGCAAGAACAGGACTATTGTTGAGATGGCTCGCACTATGAATACAAGACGCCTCATCACTTCTGGCCTGAGGCAATTGACACTGTGTGCCACGTCATCAACAGGGTATATCTTCACAAATTCTTCAGAAAGACCTGATATGAACTCCTCACTGACAAGAAACCCAGTGTGAGTTATTCCAAGGTCTTCGGTGCTAAATGTTGGATTAGAGATCCTCATGACAATTCTAAATTTGCATCGAAAGCACATGAAGGTTTTATGGTTGGTTATGGAAAGGACTCACACACCTACGGAGTCTTCAACACCTATCACCACAAGGTTGTTGAAACTGTAGATGTGCGGTTTGATGAAACTAATGGCTCACAAATAGAGCACCTACCTCCTGTGCTAGATGAAATACCACCTGAGGAATCCATTAAGTTCAAGGCTACTTGGATGTAATTCCTACCGAAGAATCTGCTGAAGAAGTCATTCCAGAATGTGAAGAACATCATGTTGGTGCACCTGAGGAAAATGGCTCTGAAGAAAATGTTGAGCCCCCTCAATGTCGTCAACCATCTCATCGTCGCATTGCTAATGAAGTGCAGATTGAGAGAATCATCAACGACATCAAGGCACTAGGTCCTCTCACACGCTTAAGAGCTTCACATTTGTCTCACTTTTGTGGGCACTTTGCTTTCGTCTCTATCACACAGCCCACTAAGGTAGATGAAGCATTTCTGGAGCCTGAGTGGATTCAAGTGATGCAAGAGGAATTACATCAGTTTTGAGCTCAACAATGTGTGAGAACTTGTCAAGCAACTAGACCCTCGCAAGCACAATATCATCGACACAAAGTGGATCTACCACAACAAGTAAGATGAAAATGGCCTTGTGGTGAGGAATAAGGCACGACTTGTAGCTCAAGGCTACACACAGGTTGAAGGAATTGATTTCGATGAAACTTTTGCACCTGTTGCTAGACTTGAGGCTATTCGCATATTACATGCTTATGCTAACCATCATAATATCATCTTATATCAAATGGATGTGAAAAGTGCATTCCTCGATGGTAAGCTTGAGGAAGAAGTATATGTTGCTCAACCCCCAGGTTTTGAGGATCCAAAGCATCCTGACAAAGTCTTCAGACTCAACAAGGCCCTCTATGGCCTCAAGAAGGCCCCTCGGGCATGGTATGATACTTTGAAGGAATTCCTAATGAATAAAGGCTTCAAACTCGGTTCACTTGACCCAACTTTTTTCACCAAAACTTATGATGATGAACTATTCGTGTGCCAAACATACATTGATGATATCATTTTTGGCTGTACTGACCAATGTTATAGTGATGAATTTGCCTATATGATGAGTAAAGAATATCAAATGTCCATGATGGGAGAATTGAAATTATTATTAGGTCTTCAAATTCATCAACAACGAAACGACATCTTCATATCTAAGGAGAAATACCTGAAGGATGTATTGAGGAAATTCGGCATGCAAGATTACAAAGGTGTCAAAATCCCTATGCCCACAAATGGCCATATATGCACTGATGAAAATGGTATTGACTTCGATCAAAAGGTATACTGCTCCATGATTGGATCTTTATTGTATTTATGTGCATCTAGCTCAGATATTATGCTTATGTTTGCATGTGTGCCCGCTTTCAAGCTACACTGAATGAATCACACCATAAGGCTGTGAAGCATATTCTTTGATATCTAGCTCGCACTCCAACACTTGGATTATGGTATCCCAAGGGCTCGGCTTTTGATCTCATTGGATATTCAAACTCTGACTATGCTGGTGATCATGTGGACCGCAAGTCAACATCTGGCGCATGCCATTTCCTCGGACGATCCTTGGTTTGTTGGTCTTCGAAGAAATAGAACTGCGTATCACTTTCTACTGCTGAAGTTTTGTACATTGCTCCTGGTTCATGCTATGCTCAATTGCTATGGATGAAGCAAACCCTCAAGGACTACGGCATCTGAAGAACGTGCCACTCTATTGTGACAATGAGAGTGCCATCAAGATTGCTCATAACCCAACTCAGCACTCGAAGACAAAGCACATTCAGATTCGTCATCATTTTCTTCGTGATCATGTGTTGAATGGCGACATCTCCATCAAGCACGTGAAGACTGAAGAATAGCTAGCCGATATCTTCATAAAGCCCTTGGATGAGAAGAGATTTAGCAAGTTGCGGTGTGAGCTAAATATCTTAGAATCTTCGAATTTTCTTTGAAATGGACACACATCCTAACACTTATATAAAATTGTTGACTTAGATGTGCAACACATGAAGTAACATTTTTCTTCAATCAATGAAGACTAACCCTCTAAGTGTGAAGAAATTAACGATGAATTTGATTCTCAGAGCCCTACGACAATATTGCGCGGCGTCTGAAATCAGCATTCTTATACGGTGGGTTACGCCACCAACAAAAGTTGAAAATCTTCAATTTGAGTTTTTCTTCAGTTTTGAAATTCCTCAGTTGTTACGTTGCAATGTCTTCACTCTCTCCATATATATATATATATATAGTTTATGTCCACTATAGCATTCACTTATTGCTATTTCTTCAAGTTGCCTTTTTCTGCTAAGTGAATGTGATCGGACCCTTCCCCCTCTATGCTATACTCAACCTAGTCTATTCACAAATTCTTCATGTGCGTTCTATTTGAATCCCGTTCAAAATCTTCACCATGTCCTTATCAGCTGAAGAATTTGCGAACGAAACATTAAAATTTTCTTATCTAAATTTTCGGCCTTTGCCGCCTAAACCATTCCACATTCCACGACATAATTATCAATTCACCCACTATCTCACACAATTGCCACCGCTCTGTACGTGGGTAACACATGTCGCTAGGATGAGAAGAGTCAGGGGCACGTTCGTCCAATTTCTTCGGGCGAGCGGTTTTTCACCTTGGCTATATATACCCCTCACCTTCTCAGACTGCATTTACCTTGCTTGACTGCACTTCCCTTCGCTCGAGCTTCCTGACCTAGCATTGCCGCTATTTCCATCATCGCTGGTGAGGAAGAGCTTCACTGCCTCGCCCTCATCGCCGTCGTACTCACGCTGATTGCTGATTTCTTCACTCCGCCGCCACCGTAGCTGCCTTCCTCTGCCAAGTTAGGGCGTGGAAGATCTGGACTGACGAACTTCCAATCTACATTTCAAGTTCATTGTGTTCTTTGTCAAGGGTAATTAAAAGCTACTTTTACCGCCCTTGTTGATTCTGAAGATTTCCACAAAATCTTCAAAAGGTGTTTATTATTCAACTTCCACACTTTAAACACATCACACAAGCATCTGTTCTTGATCTGTTTCTCTAAGCAACATTTTTCTTCAAGATTCCTCCATTGTGTGGATTTTTAATCTATACAAGTCTGGAACCTAAGTCAAAAGGCGCTTAGTGAAATTCCTCAAGACACATCTGGTCAAATTCCTCAAACTTTTTCTTTTTGCAAAAACTTCTAAGAACGCATATGACCTCTCCTAATTCTTCGCACCTATACTCTACTCACAGGTACTCATGTCCACTGCTGAATCACTAGGTTCTCATCAACTTAACTCGTTTGCAGCGTTCCTCGAAGAAAAGTTGCATACCTTGTCAGAAAACTCATTTTTCAAAATCCTCAGCTAAAGAAAATGGCTGACGGCAAGAAACCTCACAAGGGAGGGAATAAATTGGAAGTCAACACTGCTATTGAAATCCCTAAAGATATCTATGCTGGATACTGCACACCCCCTCAAGAAACAAAGAATGAGCGCAAAGTGCGCATTCAAAAGATTGAGAGGAGATGGGCACGGGAATAGAGGGAGTATAGGTATGTCACTCCAAAGTACATGAAGGAATTCGCTCTTCACCCTCCTTGCCCAAGACCTCTATTGGCACCTGGCCATGAAGCTGATTGTGACGCCCCCGATTCAATTGTACACTAATCATGCCCAGAAATGTGTAGGATCAAGATCAAGGACTCACGGGAAGATATCACAATACAACTCTAGACACAAATTAAAATAATACAAGCTTTATATTACAAGCTAGGGGCCTCGCGAGCTCAAATACACAAGAGTCAGTGGAAGCAACAATATCTGGGTATATACATAAGTTAAACAAGTCTGCGGCCATCAACGATCGAAAAGGCAAGGCCTCCTGCCTGGGATCCTCCTAACTACTCCAGGTCGTCAGCGGCCATCACGTAGTAGTAGACACCCTCGGAGTAGTAGTAGTAGTCATCAGTGGTGTCGTCTGTCTCCTGGGATCCGTCAACTGGTCGCAACAATCAGGTATAGGGGAAAAAGAGGTAGCAAAGCAACCGTGAGTACTCATCCAAAGTACTCGCAAGACTTACATCAGATCTAAACTAAGTATGCATCTATATCAAAGGAAATGGGATGTATCTGTGGACTAAACTGCAGAATGCCAGAAGAGAAGGGGAAAGCCTAGCCTATCAAAGACTAGCATCTTCAAGCATCTTCAAGCATCTTCAAGCATCTTGCAGCATTTAGAAGAATGCAGATCAACATAATGTAAAGTAGTAGTAGTGTTATCAACCTCGACCAGAGATCCTTTCTCGACTCCCTGTGAGAAAGCAATCCCACAGCCATACTATCGAGTTATCACCTCAAGTATCCAGTTCTAGTTGTATCGATCGAGATACTACTCTAAGTGTCCGTTACCGTAGGACAGGCTATCGATAGATGTTTTTTTCCCTGCAGGGGTGCACCAACTTACCCACCATGCTCGATTAACTCTGGTCGGACACACTTTCCTGGGTCATGCCCGGCCTTGGCCAAACAATACGCTGCAACCCGACCTAGGCTTAATAGAGAGGTCAGCCCGCCGGACTAAAACTATGCCCCCAGGGGTCATGGGCCATCGCCCCGGGAACTCCTGCATGTTGCGAACGCGGCCAGTGAGCAGACCTAGCTACCTACTTAAAAAGGCAGGTGCTTACGCAGTCCAACCCGGTGCACGCCGCTCAGTCGCTAACGTCTATTAAGCTTCGGCTGATGTATACGACGCAAAACGCCCATACTATGCCCACGTGATGGTTAGTGCTATCAGGCTAGAGGCCCCTCGGATCAAATATCCAAACTGTTAGTGTGTTGGTAGTGCGGTCACGAGCAGAGACTCACGAAATATGTGACCCCGTCGCCCCTTCTTGAGTACTTGCAACAGGGGCTAAGAATACCCGGCCACGCCTCGTAAGTATCTCACGGGCACCTTCCTGGTCAACCCGACTCCACATCACTCATAATTAACCTCGCGCGGGTACCCCTCAGGGCCGACCCGTCTTTAGTAACATGGTTCAGTGTAAAGTCATAGTAACCATTAACTGTGTGTCTAACACCAAGGGAAACCCTGAGGAGCCACCGTTGGTGGATTCCACTCGATGTAATCATCAAGGTGAACATAAGAGGAACCATCCTCGAGGTTCACACTTGAGGGGTTGCACGACAGAGTTGTATCGGAAGTGGTTAAGGAGGAAATCACCCTCGATGACTATGACGGAATAGCTACACTACAGAGATCTCCTCAGGAGTGATGTATGAGGTGTCACCCTCGACACTCGATAGTAACTCTGCAGAGTCATACAACTAGGGGGTGATGTGCGGTGTCGGGGCCTGGACGTCAATCACGTTGATCGAGTCAAACATAAAGCGGGGCAACAAGGACAAGGTGGGGGTAAACTGATGGATCACTAACCAACCTATACTAAGGAGTTTAGGATAAGCAGGTAGGTAACAAATAAGCGGGTAGGTAGCAAGGAAAGAAGCAGCAGAAGTGTTGCAGCAAGCAGAGCATCATCGCGGGGAGCAGCGAGCAGCGTCGGGCGCGGTGTCGCGCGTGCGGACTGCGCAGGCTAGCGACGGCGGGGCGGTAGCGGCGTAGTGGCAGCCGCACAGAGCAACGGCAACAGGCAGAGCATGGGCCGTGGGCGTCAGCGGCAACTACAGCAGTAGCAGAGCAGGTCGCAGCGGGAGGCACCAGACGACGGAGCAGCGCGCGAGCGGCGCTAGCAGCAAAGTGATGGGGCTAAGCATGTAAGAACCCTACGAGTGCACTAAGCACGTCAACAAGCGCGGTTGAGCTCGACGGCAACCGCATCGACGGCGGCGAGCGGTGCGATGGTTCGGTAACAACGGAGAGCGAGCTACAGCCTGGGGAAGAAGCAAGGGAGAGAGGGGGTGGTGCTCACAGCGTCCTTGCAGAGGTGCTACAGTGGGCTCAGGTTAGAGCTCGCCGGAGTGAACCATCGACGATGTCCGTCGGGCCGAGGAGGACGTCGGTGGCGGGGACGGCGTCGCAGGGGCATCTGGCTCGATCTGGTAGCAGCTGACGACATGGTCGACAACGGGGAAGCAGGCAGGCAAGGTCCTAGGGTGCGGGGGTGATGAAGAGCGCTTGGGTGACGGCGACCATGGCGAGAGCAGGACGTGGCCAAAGTGGATCTAGAGCCGAAGGGCGAGGGGCGCATGAGGGAGGGAGAGGGGATTAGGGTTCGGCGATGGGAGGGGGTGCCGGGGTTTTGTTGAGGGG
Organism: Triticum urartu; assembly: GCF_056163025.1. Taxonomy (NCBI): domain Eukaryota; kingdom Viridiplantae; phylum Streptophyta; class Magnoliopsida; order Poales; family Poaceae; genus Triticum; species Triticum urartu. The sequence continues at coordinate 449,264,407 of NC_141876.1, forward strand.
GGCGGCAGGGTGGTGGCCGGCGCGTGGCCGCCGATGGGTCGAAAAGGCAAGGCCTCCTGCCTGGGAGCCTCCTAACTACTCCAGGTCGTCAGCGGCCATCACGTAGTAGTAGGCACCCTCGGGGTAGTAGTAGTCATCAGTGGTGTCGTCTGGCTCCTGGGATCCATCAACTGGTCGCAACAATCGGGTATAGGGGAAAAAGAGGTAGCAAAGCAAATGTGAGTACTCATCCAAAGTACTCGCAAGACATACATCAGATCTAAACTAAGTTTGCATCTGTATCAAAGGAAATGGGTTGTATTTGTGGACTAAATTGCAGAATGCCAGAAGAGAAGGGGAAAGCCTAGCCTATCGAAGACTAGCATCTTCAAGCATCATGCAACATTTAGAAGAGTACAGATCAACATAATATAAAGTAGTAGTAGTGTTATAAACCTCGACCAGAGATCCTTTCTCGACTCCCTACGAGAAAGCAATCCCACAGCCATACTATCCAGTTATCACCTCAAGTATCCAGTTCTAGTTGTATCAATCAGGATACAACTCCAAGTGTCCACTACCGTAGGACAGGGTATCGATATATGTTTTCTTCCCTGCATGGGTGCACCAACTTACCCACCACGCTCGATTAACTCTGGCCGGACACACTTTCCTGGGTCACGACCGGCCTCGGCCAAACAATACACCGCAACCCGACCTCGGCTTAATAGAGAGGTCAGCCCGCTGGACTAAACCTAGGCCCCTACGGGTCATGGTCCATCGCCCCAGGAACTCCTGCATGTTGCGAACGCGGCCGGTGAACAGACCTAGCTACCTCCTTAAAAAGGCAGGTGCTTACGCAGTCCAACTCGGCGCACGCCGCTTAGTTGCTGACGTCTATTAAGCTTCGGCTGATGTATACGATGCAGAACGCCCATACTATGCCCACGTGATGGTGAGTGCTATCAGTCTAGAGGCCCCTCGGATCAAATATCCAAACCGTTAGTGTGTTGGTAGTGCGGTCACGAGCAGAGACTCGTGAAAGATGTGACCCCGTCGCCTGTCTCGAGTACTTGCGGCAAGGGCTAAGAATGCCCAGCCACGCCTTGTAAGTATCTCGTGGGCACCTTCCAGGTCAACCTGACTCCACATCACTCGCAATTAAGCTCGCGCGGGTACCCCTCAGGGCCGACCCGTTTTTAGTAACATGGTTCAGTGTAAAGTCATAGTAACCATAGTAACTGTGTGTCTAACACCAAGGGAAACCCTGAGGAACCACCCTTGATGGATTCCACTCGATGTAATCATCAAGGTGAACATAAGAGGAACCACCCTCGAGGTTCACACTTGAGGGGTTGCACGACAGAGTCGTATCGGAAGTTGTTAAGGAGGAAATCACCCTTGATGACCACGGCCGAATAGCTACACTACAGAGATCTCATCAGGAGTGATGTATGAGGTGTCACCCTCGGCACTCGATAGTAACTCTGCAGAGTCGTACAACTAGGGGGGTGATGTGCGGTGTTGGGGCCAGGACATCAATCACGTTGATCGAGTCATCAAACATAAAGTGGGGCAACAAGGACAAGGCGGGAGTCACTAATGGATCACTAACCAACCTATACTAAGCAGTTTAGGATAACCAGGTAGGTAACAATAAGCAGGTACCAAAAACAAGCTATGCATCAGAGTAGGATCATATAGAGAGTAGTAGCAGTTCTAATGCAAGCATGAGAGGGAAAGAAATGGGAGATATCAGAATACTCAAGGGGGGTTTGCTTGCCTGGAAGTTCTACTGAAAATGAAGAAGTGTCATCGACGTAGTCGATCATAGGGGCATCGACATCGGTCTCGGGGTCTACCGGAGAGAAGAGGGGGAAGAAACAGTAAACACAGAGCAAACAAGTGCATAATAGGACAACAGGGAGAGCTAGACTTGTTCTAACGTGGTGCTACATGATACCGACGAAGGGGGGAAACTTCTGGGAAAGCTTTCCCGAAGTTTGGCATTTTCGGACAGATGAAATGGAGTGGGACGGTTGCACGTATGCTATGCTAGGGATGTATGGCGGAGGAGCGGACAGCGTATTCGGATTCTTCTCGTCGTTCTTAGCAACTTTCATGTATAAAACTTTTTCGTCAGAGTTATGATTATTTTTCTATGAATTATCAAAGTTTAAAAAAAAATTGAAAATCCTGCAAATTCTGCTAAGTCTGAGAATTCACCAGTTTTAAACACCTTTTAGCTGTTTTCTAAAGGCTACAACTATGGATCTATACCTCCTATGATTTTGTGCCTTATATCAATTTTGAGCATCAACAGCTCTAAAGTAGCTATGAAATTAAGGCTGTTTTCGGCTTTTCTATTAACAGAACATTGAACTTTGTGATTCTCGTAGGAATTAAACCATGCATCGAAAGGATTTGGTCCAATGGGATAAAATGGAGTTTGCCAAGTATACTTTCTACTCATATTTTTTAATGTCTATTAGTAGTTTTCTAACCATAGTTTAGGGGCAGTCGAGGGGCTTACTCTATGTAGAAATTGAAAAGCTAGCTAGCGCGGCTACAGTACTAGTAGTAGTAGTATAGGCAGAGTAGCAGTAGCAAGGAAAGAAGCAGCAGAAGTGTTGCAGCAAGCAGAGCATCAGCGCGGGGAGCAGCGAGCAGCGTCGCGCGCGGTGTCGCGCGTGGGGACGGTGTCGGCTAGCGACGGCGGGGCGGCAACGGCGTAGTGGCGGCAACACAAAGCAACGGCAACATGCAGAGCATGGGCCACGGGCATCGGCGGCAACTACAGCAGCAGCAGAGTGGGTCGCGGCGGGAGGCACCGGACGATGGGGCTAAGCGTGATGTCTACTACACAACCTTCTTCTTGTAGACATTGTTGGGCCTCCAAGTGCAAAGGTTTGTAGGACAGTACAAAATATCCCTACAGTGGATGACCTAAGGTTTATTAATCCGTGGGAGGCGCAGGATGAAGATGGTCTCTCTCAAACAACCCTGCAACCAAATAACAAAGTGTCTCTTGTGTCCCCAACACACCCAATACAATGGTAAATTGTATAGGTGCACTAGTTCGGCGAAGAGATGGTGATACAAGTGCAATATGGATAGTAGATAATGGTTTTTGTATTCTGAAAATATAAAAACAGAAAGGTAACTAATGATAAAAGTGAGCACAAACGGTATTGCAATGCTAGGAAACAAGGCCTAGGGTTCATACTTTCACTAGTGCATGTTCTCTCAACAATAATAACATAATTGGATCATATAACTATCCCTCAACATGCAACAAAGAGTCACTCCAAAGTCACTAATAGCGGAGAACAAACGAAGAGATTATTGTAGGGTACGAAACCACCTCAAAGTTATTCTTTCTGACCGATCTATTCAAGAGTTCGTACTAGAATAACACCTTAAGACACAAATCAACCAAAACCCTAATGCCACCTAGACACTCCAATGTCACCTCAAGTATCCGTGGGAATGATTATACGATATGCATCACACAATCTCATATTCATCTATTCAAACCAACACAAAGTACTTCAAAGAGTTCCCCAAAGTTTCTACCGGAGAGTCAAGACGAAAACGTGTGCCAACCCCTATGCATAAGTTCACGAGGTCACGGAACTCGCAAGTTGATCACCAAAACATACATCAAGTGGATCACATGATATCCCATTGTCACCATAGATAACCACGTGCAAGACATACATCAAGTGTTCTGAAATCCTTAAAGACTCAATCCGATAAGATAACTTCAAAGGGAAAACTCAATTCATCATAAGAGAGTAGAGGGGGAGAAACATCATAAGATCCAAATATAATAGCAAAGCTCGTGATACGTCAAGATCGTGCCGACTCAAGAACATGAGAGAGAGAGAGAGAGAGAGAGATCAAACACATAGCTACTGGTACATACCCTCAGCCCTGATGGTGAACTACTCCCTCCTCATCATGGAGAGCGCCGAGATGATGAAGATGGCCACCAGAGAGGGATTCACCCCTCCGGCAGGGTGCCATAACGGGTCTAGATTGGTTTTCGGTGGCTATGGAGGCTTCTGGCGGCGGAACTCCCGATCTATTCTAATCCTCAATGTTTTTAGGGTATATGGACATATATAGGCGAAAGAAGTCGGTCAGGGGAGCCACGAGCACTACTAGGGAAAGGGCTAGCAGCAGAGCGGGTTTTAGGTGTATCAGTAGCGTGCGGACCGGCGCTACTAATAAGGCGCTACAGCTAACACATAGCAGTAGCGTGTGCTCACCAGCGCTACTGCTACACAAGTGTAGCAGCAGCGCGCTTAGTGGAAGCTCGCTACTGCTAATAGCTATAGCGCGCTTCTTCCGTGCGCGCTACTGCTACTACCGCGCTGCTGCTAACTTTTCTCCACTCGCTACTGCTAATTTTAGTAGTTTTTTGTTTTTTTCGGCATATTTGTTTTGTATTTGAACAGGCTTTATAGAAGAATCTTTAGCACATACAAATGTCATCATGATACACATACAAATGCCTGCGAGACCAGAGATGTAATCATAGCATATACATACAAATAGTCTCATCATAATCATCATCCAACACAAAGTGGTCTCTCGTCATCATCTCGAAAATAGCGATACAAGTCTCGATTACTTGCAAATACATCGTCATCCATCTAAACAATGATATACGCGGGAAGAGCTATCACTTTGAGTACATGAGTTCGTATCCCTCTCTCGCATTAGCGTGAACCTCAACTAACTACTGCCTATCGCTCGGAAACCGGAAACCGGTACACCTGGGCCTGACACTCCGGCCACTTGTCATATATATACTCCTGGCGTAGCACTTCTTTGCCATCTATGATCTATGCACCTGCATCGTCACATGAGTCGATGATATGCAACATATATAGTTGAGCAACAGAAAGAGACAGACTTGGCAAAAATAGAAACAACATATCATAAGCATAAATAACAAAGTTCATTGTACCCCAAAATGCCCTAACTAGAGTGATTTTCGCTAGTCGAGGAGGAGGATGGTTTAATTACATCACAAATAAAGTTTCACCGTGCATAACTCAAATTTTGTCATACAGAAAGTATGGACTAAATGGACACATTGTCATATATCGACAATCACTCCAACATGTCCTTCCATCCATCCAAGTCAGGGAGATAGTCCTTGAGCTTAGTGAAAGGCTTCATGTCGAGACGCTGAGAGGCTATCCATGTTCGGACGTCTTCCTGCGACATTTATCCTTCTCCGTAGAACATCCCTGTTTTTCTGACGACCTCCTTCATGATGATTTGGGCAAGTTCGCATTGGATGTTATAGAACTCAGCTCGAAGTCGATGATCCTCGATATCTCCTATGTCCTTTGCCCATTGCAGAATATGGGCATCGCCGGATCTAGGTGACATGCGAAGGTTCTAGTGATCCCGTCTGTACTCAAGCATGTGGTGCAGGACATAGAATCCATCATTAAGAGAATCGTTCAGTTGCTGGATGCAGCAGAAGTCGGTCTTATGGCCGAAGGCGGCCCTGCTGCCCCTTGTCTTCTTGTCCCTGACCTCTCCACCCCTTGCTTGGTAGTAAAACATAGCACTATCGAGAACATCCTTGATGTGGGTGTAATCCTTTTTATGAATGTTCTTTGACGAGTCCAAGTAAAGAGTGGGAGAATCGGGGGTAGAGGATGATGAGGACGGCGCGCCCGCCGCTGCGCAAAACAAGTACACCTCAATTTAATTAGCCTCCACTGTGCAAATGAATGATTGAAATCGAAGGAAAGATAGCAGCGCGGATGACTTACACGGGATGATAAGGCACGAGAATCTCCTCCTTGTCCTTATTAGCGAGCATGAAAGTGACGATGTAATCCCTCGCGTATTCACGGTGCTTTGCGCAGACTTCCAAGAAGCCCTCGTGCATGTAGTGTGGGTCAGCGACATAGATATTAGATATCTGCTCAACCCCGATGATGAAGTTCATGTGCAAGGCATAAAGGCAGACAAACGTAAAATCCAGCTTCTTCACGTGAAACATGTCGAATATGTAATCAAATCAGAGGAAGGACTTATCCGCGGGGAAGCTGTCGACGTACGACATTTGCCGCAGAATGTTAACCACGTAGAGTGGGTATCCTGGATCTTTCAAGGCGATGAGGCCTTTCTCTACCCGCAGCACATCGTCATGAAGTCTCCTTAGATCGCCGAATCTGGCCCGTAGCGCTGTTGCGGGTAGGATTGGTTGACCGGGGATATGCCATTTATCCGCATCGGGGATATCTATACGGTCCTAAAGTCGAGGCTTCTGAGGCGGCTGGATCATAGAATTAGCTTTTTTGCCTTTCCTCGCTCTCTTCCTAGACTTCTTTACTACCAGAAGGTCGTCCATAATATGTTGAGACGGCAATTCAGGCACCGACTCATGACGCTCAAACCCTGAGGAGGCGCCAGTATAGACATACTGTTCAGCGCCATTGTCGTCCTCATCCTCATCCATGGCAACGTCATCAGCGACTAATGGAGCCTCCTCCTTACCCCGTCCGCTATCACCCAACCCGACACCCGACGCTAATTGGATAGGTGGGGTGTTGATGTTCATACCTTGCTGAGGCTGCGTGCTTGTGGGTGTGCTCCCGGCTGCCTCCAGATGAAGCAGACTCTTTGGCCACAACAGCACCCACCCATTGCAACAATCACCAAGCCGCCGCGGTGTCTCGTTGTCATCCCCCGCTAGTATTGGAGGAGGCAAATTCTCGTGGCCCGGTTTGACACTGGCCACGGAAACCTTGAAGACGTTCGGGGGGATCGGCCGGCTGTGGAACAATGGTTCCTTCGTCTTCATTATCGTCGCCTTCCCCACGTCCACCATCTGGTCGCCGATGGTGTACAATATGGTGCACGGGGTTTCGTCGGCCTGCAAAGAAAAGTCTGCGACGTGAGACATCCGAAAGGCAACGAAAACGGGAGATTATACATTTATATTGAAGGGGGCCGGTGTGACAGATACCGTGAGGGCGTCGAGCTCAGCCAAAGATGAAGCACCACCGAGCACATCTGGTGCGGGAGCAGGTGCGGGAGCCGGTGCGGGAGCAGGTGCGGGAGCAGGTGCTGGTGCAACGCTAGTGGAGCTGCTCCCCAAGAAGTCGGCAAGGGGAGAGTCCTCTGCATTTTTTTCTGGATTTTGCCTTGTCCAAGTGATAACGCCCGTCACCAAGGAAGTAGACAAATCTGCAACCACCTGTTTTGCGGCAGCTACCGCTGTTGCGACTGTTTGAGATGATTTCTTCTCAACCGCAATCTCAACCTTCTTGTCGATGTTTTCTTTAGTTAACCTCCATCTTTCCTTTCTCTCCTCCATGGTCTCACGGTATTACTTCTTCCACGTGGCGCCGTCTCCGACACCGTGCACGTGCCCATACGATGGTCGAGTATCCACCGGTTGTCGTTTCAATATGTTCAACGCCCGATTGAATGGAGTGTCCCACTTGGGCCTCGCCAATGCCTCAGACGGCGAGTCGCTTTCGGCTGCAATCCGGTGCTGCTATCTCTGCAAAAGGCACAAGGATCGTTTACAAATATGACTAACGTGTGCAGTCGAATTGATTAGAAACTAAAATTACCAGCAGTTTCATGAACTCTGTAATGACCGGTGTTGTCTCGTAAACCTTGTTCACTAGGTCCCAATGGCGCCGGGCCCTGAGGACGTCACGCTCCTGCGGGACGGTGAAATCCGCCAAGGGGTCTGCGATGCCAAGACTCGCGGCTTCCATGTCCTCCTTGGCCCATTTGGACCTCTTTCCACCGTAACCATGGCTTCCGAGGTGGTGGCTCCCAATGTTCCTCTCTTGAAGCCCCTTCATGTATTGAGACTTTTTTTTGGCAGCTTCGGCCTTGCAAGCCTCCTTGAATATTCGAAACTGCTCTTCCGTGATTGTCGGATTATCCTTTACAATCTCAGAGTAGGGTTCCTTCTTGTCGATGATCTTTGCTTTCACTCGATTTTTCCAGGCGGCCAACGCGTTGCTAAACTTGGTCACCGTGTTTGTTTATCTTCTTCATTGTCGGGTCCTCATCTGGATCTTCATAATCATTCTCATTCCGGTCCGGGAACAAGAATATCTGGTGAAACTTCTTTAGGAGGGGGCTCCTCATATTTTCTATCTTCGGTAGTTTCTCATCGTTGATGGTGGCGGTTGTCCGTACGATGCAGCCTATTCGATTGCCGTAGCATCGACGCGCTTCCTCGGGCGCCTTTGGCTCAAAATTGTCGTCATCCACCTCCATGACCACCAGTCTAGTAGTCTTGAGTTTGTTAGGAAGCCGTTACCTCTTTGCTTTCTGTTCTACACTGGCTCCGCTCCCCGAGGCAGCGCCGGTCTCAGTCTTAGAGCCGGTCTCGATGCCGGTCTGAGTCTCAGCGCAGGTCTTATTCTCAGCACCGGTCTCAGTCTCAGCGCTGGTCTCGATGCCGGTCTGAGTCTCAGCGCCGGTCTCAGTCTCAGCACCGGTCTGCGTGTCGGTCTCAGTCCCCGATGCCACCGGTTGATCGTCGGCAAGGCTAAAAAATTCGTCTGCCGCCCAGTAGACGTCATCGCAATCACCAGAACCATGTCCTTCATCGTTGCTAGCCATGTTTCCTACGATTAAATCTAGTAAATTAATTCTAGACCTAATAAAATGAATAATGACATACAAAAGGCCTATGTTTTGTAGGAATGTTGACTCCTTCCTGGTGCGGCAAATCCCGGGCACTCGATATGTCCTAGTTTGTAGCACAAGTCATGCGAAATTCACGGAAAATTTCGGCATGACCTTTGCTAAAAAGTGGACAAATCGAGAACCTAAAATTTGCCAGAACGGAAATGAATAAACATTCCGGCAAAACATATATAGGCCACTCAGCTTCATTCAATCAACGAAGCCACTTGGGCACAAACAACATGACCACTTCAATGGAAAGATATAATCAACAATAAAAGTCTAGGAAGGGATCATCTTTAAAATAAAACTTGCCTAAATAACCTAGATAGTTAACCTAGTTAAACTAGTTAACCTGACTAGTTCTCTCTCAAAGCCCTAACTAAATTTTTGCACTAACCTAGGTAATTAACCTAATTAAGCTAGTTAACCTAACTACTTCTCTGTCAAAGCCCTAACTAAATTTTTGCCCTAACCTAGATAATTAACTTAATTAAACTAGCTAACCTATGCATGAGAGAGGAGGGGTGGGGGCTTACAGAGGATGGCTCCGGTGGTGGCGAGGGAGGCCGTAGTGGCGAGGGAGGCAAGGGCGTCTCCGGTGACGGCGAGGGAGGATCCGGTGGCGTTGACGGTGGCTCCGGTGGTGTTGATGAGGCCGCGCGGCTCCGTGGCGTTGGGGGCGGCTCCAGTGGCGTCGACGGCGCACGGCTCTGGTGGCTACGGGGGCGTCGACGTCGGCAGGAGACGGCGGCGAAGTGGGGCGACGGCGAATCGGGGAGACGGCGGCGGGGTGGGTCGAGAGATTTGGGGGGCAATTGGTGGCCGGGGGGGAAACGGTTTTTTGGTTAAGTCAAAAGTAGTGGTAGCGCGTTTCGCAGAACGCGCTATAGCTAAGGTAGCTATATCGCTTTTTCCAAAACGCGCTACTGCTATACATATGTAATTTTCTCTCTTTTTTATTTCCTTTTCTGTTTCTATAGCGGGGGTCCTGGAAATGCGCTGCAGCTGCGTTAGCTACAGCGCCTCTTACTAACACACGCTACAGCTAAGCCTTTATTTTTCTGCTTTTTCATTTATTTTGCTTTACATTTTCTTTTTTTCTTTCTCCTTTTTCTGTTTCTTTAATTTTCATTTACTTTTCTATTTGTTTTTCAGTTTATTTTATTTCCATTAACAGTAGCGCTGTTACACAGAAACGCACTACTACTCATGCCCTAGCGGTAGCGCGCTTCCTACAAGGCCGCTACTGCTATGCGTAGCCCGTCGTTCCAGCAATGGGAATATTAGTAGTAGCGCTTTTACGGGCACACGCGCTACTGCTAGGATCGTATCTGCAGCGCGGTTTATTCTGAACTGCTACTGCTATCTAGCACTAGCGCCCTCTTTTAACCCGCGCTGTTGCTAAATTTCTGTGTATAAGGTTTTCCCTAGTAGTGGAGGGGCCCACGAGGGTGGGGGGCGCGCCTCCCTGCCTCATGGCTTCCTCGAAGCTTCCCTAACGTTTACTCCAAGTCTCCTGGATTGCTTCCGTTCCAAAAGTAACTCCCCCGAAGGTTTCATTCCATTTGGACTTAGTTTGATATTCCTTTTCTTCGAAACACTAAAATAGGCAAGAAAAAAGAAATTTGGGTTGGGCCTCCAGTTAATAGGTCAGTCCCAATAATAATATAAAAGTGTTTAGTAAAGCCCATAAACATCCAAAACAGATAATATAATAGCATGAATACTTCATAAACTATAGATACGTTGGAGACGTATCAGCATCCCCAAGCTTAATTCCTGCTCGTCCTCGAGTAGGTAAATGATAAAAGAAAGAATTGATGAAGTGTGAATGCTAGCAGGTGCACAAGTTTGATCAATGGTAATTTCAATCACCTTTTCTAGCATCAAGTAACAAGCTATTCACATGTTAAAGTATAGATCATAAATTTTCTTGAAAACTAACAAACCATGTTATTAGTCATCAAACAATTACAATTCATCTTATTTTCTGGAAGGGTCTATGTCAAAGCTTTGATTCAGCAAACTTCACATACTCAACTATCATTTAGTCTTTCACAATTGCTAACACTCACATGATATTTATGGTTTGAAAGTTTTAATCAGACACAGAGAAAGATAGGGTCTTATAGATTCGCCTCCCAAACTTTTACCTCAAGGGTAATGTCAACAATAATAGTTCATGATGCCTTACACCCAATTGGATATATATATATATGAGGATCTTTCCAACACAATGTGCTTGCCAATGGATAAAATATAAAAAGGAAAGGTGAAGATAACCATGACTCTTGCATAAGGTATAAGACAAGAATAAAAGATAGGCCCTTCATAGAGGGAAGCAGAGGTTGCCATGCGCTTTTATAGTTAGATGCACAAAATCTTAATGCGAAAAAACGTCACTTTATATTGCCACTTGTGATAGGGACCTTTATTATGCAGTCCATCACTTGTATTACTTCCTCATCACAAGATCGTCTAAAGCTTATTTTCTCCACACTAATAGATCATACATATTTAGAGAGCAATTTTTATTGCATGCACCGATGACAACTTACTTGAAGCATCTTACTCAATCCATAGGTAGGTATGGTGGACTCTCATGGCAATACTGGTTTAAGGGATGTTTGGAAGCACAAGTAGTATCTCTACTTGGTGCAAATAATTTGGCTAGCATGAGGGGGAAAGGCAAGCTCAGCATGTTGAATGATCCATGACAATATACTTTATTTCAGATATAAGAAAACATAACCCATTACATTGTCTTCCTTGTCCAACATCAACCTTTTACCATGTCATATTTTAATGAGTGCGCACAATTACAATAGATGTCCAAGTTACCAATACAATGTTTGCTAACCTTCAATAAATTTACCACCTCTACTTCTTATATGTGAAGTCATTACTCCCCATGGGATAAGCATATGAAACATATATAATTTCAGATTTATTATATTCAATTCATTCAACCATTTACTCATAGGATATATGTGAAGCACGTGAATGAATAACAAACTTCTCCGAAAGATATAAGCGAAGATCAATGAGTAGTTAAATATTTATTTAGCTATGTGAAGACTCTCCCATTAAATAATTTCAGATCTTGATACTTTATTCAAACATCAAGCAAAACAAAATAAAATGACATCTAAGAGTAGCAAACATCATGTGAAGAAGCAAAAACATAGGATCAACCGATACTAACCGATAGTTGTTGAAGAAGAAAGGTGGGATGCCAACCGGGGCATCCCCAAGCTTAGACACTTGAGACTTCTTGAAATATTATCTTGGGATGCCTTGGGCATCCCCAATCTTGAGCTTTTGGGTCTCCTTAATTCCTCTCATATCACAGTCTCCCTAAATCTCAAAAGCTTCATCCACACAAAACTCAACAAGGACTCATGAGATAAGTTAGTATAAACCAATGCAAAAACCTTATCATACTCTTATGTAGCAAATCACTAAAATTATTAATCAACATTGCATACTAAATGCATGCGCATATTTAATAGTACTATCCTCAAATAGAATCATTAAACAAGCAAACATATGCAAACAATGCAAACATAACAACAATCTGCATAAACAGGACAGTCTGTGAAGAATGCAGCAAGATCCATACTTTCCTAGCTCCAAAAATTATGAAAGAAAATTCCCACTGTAGTAAATTTATCAGATATTGTTATGCAAAATGTTTCAACATTTTATCACATTCTGACTTTTCTAGGGAATTTTTGCAACAGTGGTAAACTTTCTGTTTTCAAACAGCAACATGTAGACTTGTAAAATAGGCATACTAAAGGCCATCAATGCCACTTTTATTGAAATAAAAGATGCAAAACATTGTTCTAAATAACAGCAAGCAAATCCTAACAAAATAAATTGACGCTCCAACCAAAACACATATCATGTGGTGAATAAAAATATAGCTCCAAGTAAAGTTACCGATGAACGAAGACGAAAGAGGGGATGCCTTCCGGGGCATCCCCAAGCTTAGGCTCTCGGTAGTCCTTGAATATTACCTTGGGGTGCCTTGGGCATCCCCAAGCTTAGGCTCTTTGCCACTCCTTATTCCATAGTCCATCAAATCTTTACCCAAAACTTGAAAACTTCACAACACAAAACATAACAGAAAACTCGTAAGCTTCGTTAGTATAAGAAAATAAATCACCACTTCAAGGTACTGTAATGAACTCATCATTTATTTATATTGGTGTTAAACCTACTGTATTCCAACTTTTCTATGGTTCATAAAATCTATTACTAGCCATAGATTCATAAAAATAAGCAAACAACACCCGAAAAACAGAATCTGTAAAAAAAAGAACAGTATGTAGTAATCTGTAGGTTTCGAATACTTCTGGAGCCCCAAAAATTCTAAAATAAATTTCTAGACGTGAGTAATTTATCTATTAATAATCTTCAAATAGAATTAACTAAATAGCACTCTCCAGTAAAAAATGGCAGAAAATTTCGTGAGCGCTAAAGTTTCTGTTTTTTATAGCAAGATCGCAAAGACTTTCCTCAAGTCTTCCCAAAGGTTCTACTTGGCACAAACACTAATTAAAAGCATAAAACCACATCTAAACAGAGGCTAGATGACTTATTTATTACTAAACAGAATCAAAAGGCAAGGAACAAAAATAAAATTGGGTTGCCTCCCAACAAGCGCTAACGTTTAACGCCCCTAGCTAGGCATGATGATTTCAATGATGCTCGCATAAAATATGAGAATGAAACATAAAGAGAGCATCATGAAGAATATGAATAGCACATTTAAGTCTAACCCACTTCCTATGCATAGGGATTTTGTGAGCAAAAAATTTATGGGAACAATAATCAACCAGCATAGGAAGGCAAAACAAGCATAACTTTAAAACTTTAAGCACATAGAGAGGAAACTTGATATTATTGCAATTCCTAAAAGCATATGTTCCTCCCTCATAATAATTTTCAGTAGCATCATGAATGAATTCAACAATATAACTCTCACATAAATCATTCTTTTCATGATCTACAAGCATAGAAAATTTTCTACTCTCCACATAAACAAAATTCTTCTCATTCATAATAGTGGGAGCAAACTCAACAAAATAATTATTATGTGAGGCATAATCCAATTGAAAGTTAAAATCATGATGGCAAGTTTCATGGGTATCATTATTATTAATACCATACAAGTCATCACAATAATCATCGTAGATAGCAACTTTGTTCTCATAATCGGTTGGAACCTCTTCCGAAATAGTGGAATCATTACAAAATAAAGTCATGACCTCTCCAAATCCACTTTTATAATTATCACAATAAGATTCAACACCCTCCAAAATAGTGGGATCATTACTTCCTAAAGTTGACACTCTACCAAACCCACTTTCATCAACATAATCATCATAAATAGGAGGCATGCTATCATCATAACAAATTTTCTCATCAAAACATGGGAGACAAAAAATATCATGTTCATCAAACATAGATTCCCAAAGCTTGTGGCTTTGCATATCATTAGCATCATGGGTATTCAAGGAATTCATACTAACAACATTGCAATCATGCTCATCATACAATGATTTAGTGCCAAACATTTTATAGATTTCTTCTTCTAGCACTTGAGCACAATTATTGGAATCCTTATTATCACGAAAGACATTAAAAAGATGAAGCATATGAGGTACCCTCAATTCCATTTTTTGTAATTTTCTTTTATAAACTAAACTAGTGATAAAACAAGAAACTAAAAGATTCGATTGCAAGATCTAAAGATATACCTTCAAGCGCTAACCTCCCCGGCAACGGCGCCAGAAAAGAGCTTGATGTCTACTACACAACCTTCTTCTTGTAGACGTTGTTGGGCCTCCAACTGCAAAGGTTTGTAGGACAGTACCAAATTTCCCTCAAGTGGATGACCTAAGGTTTATCAATCCGTGGGAGGTGTAGGATGAAGATGGTCTCTCTCAAACAACCCTGCAACCAAATAACAAAGAGTCTCTTGTGTCCCCAACACACCCAATACAGTGGTAAATTGTATAGGTGCACTAGTTCGGCGAAGAGATGATGATACAAGTGCAATATGGATAGTAGATGATGGTTTTTGCAATATGAAAATATAAAAACAGCAATGTAACTAATGATAAACGTGAGCACAAACGGTATTGCAATGCTAGGAAACAAGGCCTAGGGTTCATACTTTCACTAGTGCAAGTTCTCTCAACAATAATAACATAATTGGATCATATAACTATCCCTCAACATGCAACAAAGAGTCACTCCAAAGTCACTAATAACGGAGAACAAACGAAGAGATTATTGTAGGGTACGAAACCACCACAAAGTTATTCTTTATGATCGATCTATTCAACAGTTCGTACTATAATAACACCTTAAGACACAAATCAACCAAAACCCTAATGTCACCAAGATACTCCAATGTCACCTCAAGTGTCCGCGGGTATGATTATACGATATGCATCACACAATCTCATATTCATCTATTCAAACCAACACAAAGTACTTCAAAGAGTGCCCCAAAGTTTCTACCGGAGAGTCAAGACGAAAACGTGTGCCAACCCCTATGCATAAGTTCACGAGGTCACGGAACTCACAAGTTGATCACCAAAACATACATCAAGTGGATCACATGATATCCCATTGTCACCATAGATAACCACGTGCAAGACATACATCAAGTGTTCTGAAATCCTTAAAGACTCAATCCGATAAGATAAATTCAAAGGGAAAAATCAATTCATCACAAGAGAGTAGAGGGGGAGAAACATCATAAGATCCAAATATAATAGCAAAGCTCGTGATACGTCAAGATCGTGCCGACTCAAGAACATGAGAGAGAGAGAGATCAAACACATAGCTACTGGTACATACCCTCAGCCCCGATGGTGAACTACTCTCTCCTCATCATGGAGAGCGCCGGGATGATGAAGATGGCCACCAGAGAGGGATTCCCCCATCCGGCAGGGTGCCAGAATGGGTCTAGATTGGTTTTCGGTGGCTACGGAGGCTTCTGGCGGTGGAACACCCGATCTATTCTGATCCCCGATGTTTTTAGGGTATATGGACATATATAGCCGAAAGAAGTCGGTCAGGGTAGCCATGAGGGGCCCACGAGGGTGGGGCGCGCCCAGGGGGTAGGGCGCGCCTCCCTGCCTCGTGGCTTCCTCGAAGCTTCCCTGATGTCTACTCCAAGTCTCCTAGATTGCTTCCATTGCAAAAATAACTCTCCTGAAGGTTTCATTCCGTTTGGACTCCGTTTGATATTCCTTTTCTTCGAAACACTGAAATAGGCAAGAAAACAACAATTTGGGCTGGGCCTCCGGTTAATAGGTTAGTCCCAAAAATAATATAAAAGTGTTTAGTAAAGCCCATAAACATCCAAAACAGATAATATAATAGCATGAATACTTCATAAATTATAGATACGTTGGAGACGTATCAAAGCGCGTAAGAACTCTACGAGTGCACTGAGCACGTCTACAAGCTCGGTTGAGCTCGACGGCAACCGCATCGACGGTGGCAAGCGGCGCGATGGTTCGGTAATGACGGAGACGACACGAAGAGCGAGGTATAGCCTGGGGAAGAAGCAAGGGAGAGAGGGGGAGGTGCTCACAGCGTCCCTGCAGAGGTGCTAGAGTGGGCTCGGGGAAGAACTCACCGGAGCGAACCGTCGACGGTGTCCGTCGGGCTGAGGAGGACGTCGGTGGCGGGGACGGTGTCCGGCTTGAGCTGGTAGCAGCTGACGACGTGGTCGATGACAGGGAAGTAGGCGGTCAAGGTCCTAGGGCGCGGGGGTGAAGAAGAGCGCATGGGTGATGGCGACCATGGCGACGGCGGGACGTGGCCGAAGTGGATCTGGAGCCGAAGGGCGAGGGGCGCGTGAGGGAGGGAGAGGGGATTAGGGTTCGGCGATGGGAAAGGGCGCCGGGGTTTTGTAAAAGGGACGGCTGGGCGATGGCCGACGCGTGGCCGCCGATGGGGCGATGGCCGCCACGATCCCCCTCGTGAACAGGGGGAGGAGGGAGGGGTATGTGTGCTGGCCGGTTTTTGCTTAATGGGCCAAAGGTCCAGTAGTTTAGGTCTTTTGTTTTTCATTTAATCACCTCTGTTTATTTTCTTTCCCCATTTTTATTTAATTTCCACAATATTCTAGTTTAGTTGAAATACAACAGTATTTTATAATTAGTATTTCTACCTATACCTCTGCTACAAAAAGTTTCGCTCACATATAAAATAGTTTAACATTTTAGAAATTAAAAAAGGCATTTATATAATTTTTTAAAAGCCACTGATATAATTATTTTTTTATCGCTTAAACCTTTTATAAAAATTCTGGTTTCCTCACCAATAACACCTATGAATTATTTGCCACAGTTTGCGCATTTTACTTTTGACATTTGAAAAACTTTTCATTTTGACTTTATCTAAAATTTGAATTCGAAGCTTTCGAATCTAAGAGAGGCTAGCAACAGTAATAGTGGTGACATGGCACCATCAACATGGTATTATTGTAGCTAAATTATCCGGGCGTTACTCTGATCCCACTAGCCTCAAGCGCGGTGAGGACTATCCTGATGAATGGGCAAAATGTCAAGCGAAGCTAGCCAAAATGGCTAAATAAGCAGTGAGGAAATTTAATGAAGACACTGCTGCTGTTGAGGCCTCTGCAAGGAAGCCAAGGAAATCGATGCAAAAGAAGCCTGCTCACAAACCATCAAGTTCCAGAGCAATGCCCTCACGGCCAAGCTCTTCAATGCCCCCACGACCAATTCCTCAAGCTGTCCCAATTCCTCAAGTCGTAAAAACCTCAGCTCCCCCGGCAAAGTCCTCAGCACTTGTGCATATCGCCTCGTGTCAAAGGACCAGAGGCATGTCAATTGCTTCAGGAGCCTCTGCAAGTTCTTCAGCTCCTGTGCAATCCTCAACTGGCCCCTCTCTGCTGAAGACAAAGGCCACTGCTGGACAAGGCATTAGACCAAGTCCTCATAAGAAGCAGGTTGCCTTTCATGTATAGTCCAGTGATGACGAAGCTGATGATGAAGAACTTGAAGAAATCATCAGATACAGACAACAAAGGGCCGCTAGATCCAAAGGCACAAACATGCCATTGATGTTGGATCCAAAGATGATCCTTGAGTATATTGATCTCTGGCACAAGGACCCCAACACACCTGTGCTTGACTTCAAGCTCACTCCTGGCCAAAGTCACATGCTGACCGCCTTCATTGGCGAAGAAAAATGGAAGTTTGAGAAGGCCATGCAACTAAAGAAAGCTCAATACAAAAAGGAGCGCTTTCTGAAGAAGAATGTTGTCAATATGAAAACTGATGAACTTGTTGCTATACAAACTGAGATCAAAGGACTCAGTGATGAATTCAACGTCTACCGCACAGATTGGCTTGGAGCCAAAGTCAGATTTGTGAAGTTGGTAGAGAAATTTACTTCACATAATGCTGCATCATCACAACACGAATCTCCTCAGGGTGAAGCATCTGTTCAGCCCACTGAAGAACATGCCAGCACCGCTAATGAAGATACGGCTGCTGGTGAAACTGCAAGTACCAGGGCTGATGAAGTTATTCCAGCCGCTAATGAAATTACCAGGGCAACCACTAGTGTTGCGCCTGAAGAACAAGCCAGGCCAGCTGAAGCATCGAACGCTAGGCCTGAAGTAACTAAACCAATCAGGGCAACTACACCGGTTGTGCCTGATGAAAATGAACCAATTTCCTCTGCTCCTCCTGCACCAATGCCAAGTCGCACTCTTCCTTCTGCATCAGAAGTGAAGAAAACCAAAGCTGCGGAGAGAGCAGTTGTGAAGAAAAGGAAAGCATCCGCCACCTCAGAGTCTTTAGCACCAAAGAAGACAAAGACTCTGACAAGTTCTTTTGAGAATCCAATTGATGCTATTCTTGTTTCGTGCATGCCATCAAAGGAGCTCATATCCTTTGGTGAAGATTATGAAATAGCAAATGAATCAGATGAAGAAGATCCTTCTCCTGCTTCGACAGAGCAGTTGGATGAAGAAATTGAAGTGGATAACATCCCTTCAACTCTACTAGTATCCTCACCCATGCCTCAGCTCACTGCTGAAGAGGCCGGCGTTGAAGAAATAAATGATAAAGCAGAAGACGTGGACATTGGGTGCTCCACTCCGGTTCTGAATGATGACTATTGGGACAGTCAGCACCCGAACTCACCATTGTTCACCCCACTACAATAGATTCCTCGGTCCCCTGTCCAGACTGAAGAAATTCAAATGGGCTCTGACGAACCTCAAGCCACACCTTCCTTTCATGAAGAAATTCCAGCCACTAGTGCTGATGCTGATGTTGCTGAAGAGATGAGGACCTAGGATGCCACTGAAGATGTTGGCAATTAAATTCCCCAGCCTGTGGTTCCTGAGATTGTGATTCCTGAAACTGTGAAGGCATCGACTGATACTGCTTAGTCCAAGCCGAAGAATCCCTTCTCCAAAAAGCAGAAATCCAAAGCAAATGACTTCTTTCACGAGCATGTGTTCTTCACTGATTACACTCCATATGAATATGCTCGTCTTCGAAGGAAGCGTTTCTAGACAGCAAGTCAGATGAATTTCTATTCCTCTCTGCTTTTTGACAAAGACATG
The DNA here is from genome assembly GCF_056163025.1 of Triticum urartu. Taxonomy (NCBI): domain Eukaryota; kingdom Viridiplantae; phylum Streptophyta; class Magnoliopsida; order Poales; family Poaceae; genus Triticum; species Triticum urartu. Next base: position 449,283,719 of record NC_141876.1, read on the forward strand.
ATCTTTGACCACGAGCATATTCCTCATATTGGCATGGAATCGCTGCCTTGCTTCACGCCAGTCCTCAGTGTTCTTCATGACATTGGGCTGCTAAACTTATGCATCGACATCGTAGACTGGAATGAAGAACTAATTCTTTAGTTCTACGCCACACTGCACATCACCGGCAATGCTGAAGAGTGAATTCATGGCTACTGGATTGGATGACAAAGAACACGCACTACAAAGCACCGGCCTCTGAATTGCTTCATGCACTGCATGTCACTACTCCCCTTGAAGGTGCACAACTCATTTACCATGAACCTGAGCTATTGGGTCACTATATGCAAGTGCTAATGAAGCCGCTGAAGCCTAGTCAAGTACCCAGAACCAAATTCCTTGTGAAGGAATTACTCTATGTGCCAAGAACCAAGACCCTGAGTCCTATCAAAGGCCACGATTCTAATGAATAAGAAGTCGTTGGCATCATGAAGAATTTTCTATTCAACATCATCCATGGCTATAACAGCTTGGATTTTTGCCCTTTTCTTTTTCCTTTCATTTTCTAGGATTTCTTGTTTTGTTTTGCTTTTCCGTGGCTATGTGGTTCTGAAACTTGGGAAGATCATGTCTTCCTAGGTTTCATAGTGGCTTTTCACCCTCTTCATCATCCCAAGATCACGTCATTTCCATCTTTGACCTAACCCAATATTCTTTTTATTGGGAGTATTCCTTTTCTGATAAAGGAATAACCCTTAAAACCATAGGTTGTGCAGCAACCTATATTTCTGTCACTCCAAAAATTCCCAAATAAATCTCATAAATTGTTTGGGTAATATATTCCTCAAATATGGAAAAATATATCATTGACCATGTTTCCCATCATGCTCAATAAATTCATTTCCTATTCTTTTCTAAATGGCACATTGTGAAGCAAGTGCTATTTATCTTTGCCCATTTAAACCCAACCTTCTTGGACATCTTTTCCTGTCCAAATAAGTGCCTCATGCCAAAATTCAACTCAATTTTCCTAGTAAATATTCCTGAGCAATTTTTCTAAGTTCCTGTATGAGGGAAGTGATTGTGAAGGATGTACAAGCTATGCATTTCCAAATGAGTTGAAATTTTGCAAGGAACTTTATATGATCAAATCATGACTCTCCACAAAATATGAGCTCATGTAACTCATCTATGTGAGCCTAGATCCAAATCTTAGTTTGTGGTCAGATTTTCAGATTGTGAAGAAACTATATTTTATATTGCTTCAATTGAGCTGAAACTTTACCAAGACATGATTCTACCTATATCAACTCCCTCCACCAAGTTTTACCTCAATTGGTAAATCCAATTTCCCTGTGTAAGTTTTCCAAGTTTTTGTCCAAAATGAAGCTTTGTGAAGCAAGTGCCACTTTGGTATTTCCAAATAGCATGAAACTTTTACAGCAGCTTCATATCATCATATAACCCCTCTATGCAAAATGTCAGATCAGAGAAATCAAGTATGTGAGTGTATCATCCAAATCCCTAATTCTGGCCAGCTTGGCACTTTCTACAGCAACCCTCATCTAAACTCCTCCTCTTGGTCTAATTTTTGGTGATCAACATCACCTTAGTATGTGATCATCACCAGACAAACTCATTACCACATTACCTAGCTGGTTTAACCACAGTAAATTACAAACACCTTCTTACTGATTTACATTGGAGCTAAGTGCAAATCTCTTCTTTGCCCCTGGACCGATTTATTTCCTCATTTTGAGTAAGGGTACGACGGTCTATCTACTAGACATGGTCGGCCACGCCAAAGAGCGCCGCTTGCGCTAGTGTGCATGGTGATCACGCTTGCGTCATGGCTGAACACGTGCTCTGGCTTGTTCCGGCCACTGTTCTCGTCTCCTCCCTCCTCGTCTCAACCTTCATTCAAGTCCTGGAGCTCGCCCGTGCTCGACTACATCGCCCTGCGTCGCTGCTTCGTCATGGTTCGCCATCAATGCGCCGCTAGAACAAGGCCCGTGCCTTGCTCAGCCCCTTACCTCTATTAGAGCACTGCTCAAGCTCGCTTGTGAGCTCCAGAGCCTTCCCCTCGGCTATATAAGCGTGCCCCAAGTCCCTCCGCACCTCAACCATCTCTCCTTGGCCTCATTTGCTCTCTGGAATCGCCCCATCTCGCCGGAGTTCGCCTCTATCCACCGTGACTGCCTCGGCCTCGGCATGATTCTAGCCAACCTGAGTCTCCTCTCGCCCCCCTCCACGTCCTCTGTCTCCCCCTCGTTCCACTCAGCCGCCCCACCCACTTGCCCCCTCGCCGGAGTGCGTGCTTCGCCGAAGAGCACCACCGCCCACCCGTCCCGATCCTCCTCTTGGCATCACCTCTCCCCTCCACCCCTCTCCTCCCCGACAGCCGTGCTCCCTCTGAACGGGACCCCCTCGCCGCCCCGGTCCCGACGGTGCCCTCGGCTCGGCCAGAGAAGGCCAGAACTGGCCAGCCCCCGCGCCGCTTCCTCCCCTGCTCCTTCTTTGTATCGCATGGGAGCACAAGAGCGGGAGGAAGGAGACGACAGAGCTTGGCCCCTCCCCCTGCGCCTGGACCCCACCTGTAAGCCTCTCGTTCCCTCATCCACGTGGATAAGTGGAGACGTCTTTTCTGGAAATACGTTCTCGTTTTGAGAAAGTGTATTTTCTATCTATTGCGGCTGAAAATATGTTTTCCTTCACAGAAAACGTAATCTGGACGAAGGCATGTTCTGTTTTTCCTCTCCAGGGACCTGTTTGTGAAGAAATATTCACATATTGGTGCCTGATCTTCAACTCCTCACAACTTTTCAACCGTAACTCCGATCGAGGTGAAACCAGCGCTCACTTCTTCATCTTGTCGATCTCTATCTTTTGGTAACATTTTCACTAGGTGGACTCATAGTGAAAATGACCATTTTGCCCTTGCCTCTAATCAGCCCCCTCTGAGAGAGAACCGTCCGACGTTTTGTTCTGCGGTTTCACCGCACTTCTTCCTGGAGTCTCCGCCATCCCAGGCAAGCCACAATACCCACTTGCATGATAGTCATGCAGTATCCATGGTTTTCAACTTGAATATTTATTAAATGTTTTCTTGTTTAAAACATGGTTATCATTGTTCGGTAATGATTCTTGGCTAGTGCTTACTTTCTTGCTATGTTGTTATGCGATTGGTTGTCATGCCCTGCTAGTTGTTAGTATTCCTTTCATATGATTATGCTTGCTAGTAGTACATGTTGATGTTGGGAATGGTCTTCGGTGCATGACTGCCGTCTGTCCCGAGTACCATTGTTATGCTTGTTCCATTGCATCCAGTTGGTTAAATGCTTGCATGATGGCATTGTTGATATGTCTTGCATGATATTTATTATTAATGCTAGTGGTCATGCTATGTTTCTAAGAAGTATGTACTTATGATGTTCATGCTAGTCAGTATGCCATGCTTAGTTGGATATGATTCATTGTTGATATGGTGGGTAGTTATGTTGTACCCTCATGACTCTGTTGATATCATGCTCATGCATTGTAATTGTATCATGTTATTTTATCATGGCTCAGCATATTTGCATTCAAGTTTAACTGGATTAAATTGAACTTGAACAACTGTTCGCTGAGTCATGGTGCCACCATAACGAACTGACCAGTGCAACCATGCTTACCTTTATGGGAAGGTCCTAACTGGGTCCATTGTCGTGCCTCTCGCCGGTGCCTCCAACTACGGAAGGTTATGGGCGTGCGGTACCCTGGCCCGGTAAGAAGACATAACCTTGTGTGCCCGTTGTTGTTATTATGGATCCAGTCCCCGTGAGGGACGTTTTGGCCACGGCGGTGGTCGTTATGTCTTTGGTAGACACGGGGCAACCCCGGACTAGCCTAGTTGGGAGTGGGTCGGAGTGGCCTGGAGAGTGTCATGGAAGTAGATCGGTTTTGTCGGAACGCCATTGGTCCACTCGAATGGGGGTACGAGGCAATGGGTTCCGTAGTGTGGTACAGTGAACTAACCTCTGCAGAGTGTACATTAAATCTATCGATAGCCGCGCCCGCGGATAAGGGCCCAGTTCGTGTCGGTCACACTATGAGTCAACAGTAATAATAATAATGTGCTAAATAGCAACCCCAGTTGGAGGATGGGATAAGTTGGTTGTGATCGCCGGAAGGATCACCATTTGAGGCCTGGTATTGGTCGTGGTTGTGATCGCCGAAAGGATCACTATTTGAGACCAAGTGTTGGTCATGGTTGTGATCGCCGGAATGATCACCGTGGTATCGAGGATACCGAGTGGTTGGATATTCGTGATGTTGTGCGAGAATCGTGGGTAAAGATCAACCTCCTTGTGGTCATTTGATGATTAGTACGGTATTGTTTATACCAAGCTTTATTTGATCCTGAGATGATCGTGTAATGTCCGAAGTTGATAAGTGATGCATGTGATGGTTACAACGTAACCCGAGCAGAATAAATGGTGCATGTACTATCATCATGTTGCATGCTAGTATCATTAGATTTATATGTTCATGCCATGATCATATTGTTCTAGCGATATTATGTTCATGTTGTTCATGCCATGTTTTTCTGATGATTTCATGATAATTCCTGCTTAATCTGTAATTGCCATGCTGTTGTTTGTCTTGAATGCTTTTGGTTATTGTGAGCTTGCAAGTACATTCAATGTACTTACCTGGCGTCTCATGCCAGTTTGCAGGTCGTGCCTGGATTGCTTGCTTGTTTGGTGTGGTTCCTGTGTACGCGAGCTAGGATAAACGTTCCAGCCAGAGTCCCTACGGATTGGAGTCCATAATCGTCGTTCGTTGTTCCGCTGCCAGTAGTTGTTCCACTGCTTCGAGTTGATATGCTTCTTGTATAGAGCAACCGTGGTTGGCGTAGTGTCGTCGTACCTATGTTATTCATTGTAATATCGGAACCCTTGTATTCATATTCGTGTTGTAATAGAGAGCTGGTTTGTTCTGTACTAAGCACTGCCGTATTCTGAAAGACTTCACCTCGATCTCCGGGCTGGAATACGGGGCGTTCCGGTTTTCTCTGAGCCGGGGTGCCACAGGCTTGGTATCAGAGCACATCTGGCTGTAGAGCGTCCTACTCCGCTGGAACGTTAGAAAACGGTAGTATAGGGTCTGGTTGTTGCCCTTGCTTCCTGCATTGGTTTGTTGCATTCACTACAAAAAAACACTTCTGTGATGATACGTGTTTGTCACAGTAGGTCGCGTTTTCTGTCTTGCATGTACATCCATGAAAAATTTATGACAAAATCAAGATAGTCATACCTGTGCTGTCATAGAAGTGTTCCATGCCATTGCCAAAATTATCATCACGGAAGTGTCCACATCCATGACGATAAATCGCGCGTCACAGAAGTGCTTTCGTCAAGGGTGACCGACATGTGGCATCCACTGTAACGGAACGCCGTTAAGCTATCGGGTCGAATTTTGGATCTGATAACCCGTTAACAGCCACGACCAATGCCGATTTTCCATGTGTAAAATTCTCATTGGCTGACGAATCCACGCGTCAGCTCCGCGTTGGCACATGTGTCACTCATCCAACGGTCGAGATGGGCCTATGATATGTTGACGCGTGGACCGGCCCAAAAGTGGCCCACAAAGATTAAATGGGCCGGCCCAACCGAAGGCCCATAAGATTTAGCAGACCATAATTGGCTGGCCCAGCTAAAGGCCCACAAAATTTAGCGGACCATAATGGGCCGGCCCAGCTAAAGGCCCACAAGATTCTGCCGACCATAATGGGCCGGCCCAGCTAAAGGCCCAACATTCTCTGTCAAATCGGCCCGTCAACGGCCTGTCCTAAACTTGTGATCAACGCGGCCCATGGTCACTTCTGGCCCGTTAACAGTCCGCTAAGTAATTGGGACGAATTACGGCCCGGTGTATTTCCGGCCTGTTAAAGGTCCGACTTCATTTGGGCCCATTTACAGGCCATCAAAACTTTCGGCCCATAAACGACCGTGAAGGATTTGGGTCATATTCATCCATGTCTGACATTCGGCCTATTAGAGGCCCACTATAGCTTTGGGCCACTTTCGGCCTGTTAACGCCTGACGTAAACCATGGGTCATCTGTGGCCCAACGTCATATCGGGCCCATTAACGGCCCATATAAAAATGATGATAATCTAGCCCGACCGAAGTTCCGGTCTGTTAAAGGCCCGTGTATTAGGTCAGCGCATTTACGGCCCGTCCGAATTTCGGCCTGTTAAAGTCCAGTGGGTTATTTGGCACAATCAGGGCCCAATCTCACTTTTGGTCTATTAAAAGCCCATATATTTTATGGGCTCGAGATATTTACACATGTAAACGGCCTATTTTTACTGAGGGCCCAAATTATGTTTAGGCCTGTTAAAGGCCCACTATGGGCACAGGCCTACCAGAAAAATATGAAAGCTTATGCTGATTTAGGCCCAGATATTTTTAGTGGGCTACATGCCAATTTCGGCCTATAATCGTTTTTAGCCCAATTGGAATGGGCCCGACGAATGTTGGCATGTTGGGCTCCTACAAAGCTTTCGGCCAAATACATTACTAAGATAAACCTACACTATACAAAAATAGCATCGTAATTATTGCAGCCTGAGGCACCATCATTAATGTTGTATCACAACAAAATAAATTCCATGTTGGGGAACGTAGCAATAATTCAAAATTTTCCTACGTGTCACCAAGATCAATCTAGGAGATGCTAGCAACGAGAGAGAGGGAGTGCATCTTCATACCCTTGAAGATCGCTAAGCGGAAGCGTTATAAGAAAGCGGTTGATGGAGTCGTACTCGCGGCGATTCAAATCGCGGAAGATCCGATCTAGCACCGAACGGACGGCGCCTCCGCGTTCAACACACGTACAGCCCGGGGACGTCTCCTCCTTCTTGATCCATCAAGGGGAGAGGAGAAGTTGAGGGAGAACTCTAGCAGCACGACGTCATGGTGGCAATGGAGCTCGTGGTTCTCCAGCAGGGCTTCGCCAAGCACTATGGAGGAGGAGGAGGTGTAGCTGCGCCAGGGAAGAGGTGTGGCTGCCCACCCACCCCTCTACTATATATAGGGGCAAGGGGAGAGGGGGAGGCGCCCTAGGGTTTCCCCTAGGGGGCGGCGGCCAAGCAGATTGGATCTCCCTAGGGAAAATCCTAGGGAGACATCCCCCCCAAGCCAAGCAGGTGGAGGCTTGCCTCCCAAGCCTGGTGGAGGCACCCCACCTCCCCAAGTAACATGGGAAAGGGTGTGGGGGCGCACCACCCCTTAGTGGGCTGGTTTGCCCCTTCCTCTTTGGCCCATGAGGACCTCCACCACTTGTCGGGGCTCCCGAAACACCTTTCGGTCATGCTGGCCATAGCCTGGTACCTCCAGAACACTTCCGGGCTCCAATACCCTTCGTCCAATATATCAATCTTCACCGCCGGACCATTCCAGAACTCCTCGTGATGTCCGGGATCTCATCCAGGACTCTGAACTACCTTCAGTAACCACATACTATTTCCCATAACAACTCTAGCGTCACCGAACCTTAAGTGTGTAGACCCTACGGGTTCGGGAACCATGCAGACATGACCGAGACACCTCTCCGGCCAATAACCAATAGCAGGATCTGGATACCCATATTGGCTCCCACATGTTCCACGATGATCTCATCAGATGAACCACGATATCGGGGATTCGATCAATCCCTATTCAATTCCCTTTGTCAATCGGTATGTTACTTGCCCGAGATTCGATCGTCGGTATCCCAATACCTTGTTGAATCTCGTTACCGGCAAGTCACTTTACTCGTTCCGTAACGCATGATCCCGTGACTAACTGCTTAGTCACATTGAGCTCATTATGATGATGCATTACCGAGTGGGCCCAGAGATACCTCTCCGTCATACGGAGTGACAAATCCCAGTCTCGATTCGTACCAACCCAACAGACACTTTCAGAGATACCTGTAGTGCACCTTTATAGCCACCCAATTACGTTGTGAAGTTTGGTACACCCAAAGCACTCCTACGGTATCCGGGAGTTGCACAATCTCATGGTTTAAGGAAATGATACTTGACATTAGAAAAGCTTTAGCATACGAACTACACGATCTTGTGCTAGGCTTAGGATTGGGTCTTGTCCATCACATCATTCTCCTAATGATGTGATCCCGTTATCAACGACATCCAATGTCCATGGTCAGGAAACCGTAACCATCTATTGATCAACGAGCTAGTGAACTAGAGGCTTACTAGGGACATGGTGTTGTCTATGTATCCACACATGTATCTGAGTTTCCTATCAATACAATTCTAGCATGGATAATAAACTATTATCATGAACAATGAAATATAATATAATAATAACCAATTTATTATTGCCTATAGGGCATATTTCCAACAGTCTCCCACTTGCACTAGAGTCAATAATCTAGTTCACAGCGCCATGTGATTAACACTCACAGGTCACATTGCCATGTGACCGACATCCAAAGAGTTTACTAGAGTCACTAATCTAGTTCACATCACTATGTGATGAACACTCAATGAGTTCTGGGTTTGATCATGTTATGCTTGTGAGAGAGGTTGTAGTCAACGGGTCTGCCATATTCAGATCCCTATGTATTTCGCAAAACTTTATGTCATATCGTAGATGCTGCTACCATGTTCCACTTGGAGCTATTCCAAATTGTTGCTCCATTACATTTATCTGGTATCTCTACTCAGAGCTATCCGGATAGGTGTTAAGCTTGCATCGACGTAACTCTTTACGTCGAACTCTTTATCACCTCCATAACCGAGAAACATTTCCTTATTCCTCTAAGGATAATTTTGACCGCTATCTGGTGATCCACTCCTAGATCACCTTTGTACCCTCTTGCCAGACATGTGGCAAGGCACACATCTGGTGCGGTACTCAACATGGCATACCGTATAGAGCCTATGACAAAAGCATAGGGGACGACCTTCATCCTTCCTCTTTCTTCTACCGTGGTCAATCTTCGAGTCTTACTCAACTTCACACCTTACAAATCAGGTAAGAACCCCTTCTTTGACTGATCTATTTTGAACTCCTTCAAAAACATGTCAAGGTGTGCGTTCTTTGAAAGTATCATTAGGCGTTTTGATCTATCTCTATAGATCTTGATGCCCAATATGTAAGCAGCTTTATCCAGGTCTTCCTTTCAAAATCACTCTTCAAACAACCGTTTATGCTTTCCAGAAATTCTACATTATTTCGAATCAACAATATGTCATCCACATATACTTATCAGAAATGTTGTAGTGCTCCCACTCACTTTCTTGTAAATACAAGTTTCTAGCAAACATTGTACAAACCTAAAAGCTTTGATCACTCCATTAAAGCATATATTCTGACTCCGAGATGCTTGCTCTAGTCCATAGAAGGATTGCTGGAGCCAGCATACCTTTTAGCATCCTTAGGATTGACAAAACCTTTTATTGTATCACATACAACTTTTTCTTACGAAAACTGGTAAGAAAACTTGTTTTGACATCCATCTGTCAGATTTCATAATCGAAAAATACAGCTAATGCTAACATGATTCCCACGGACTTAAGCATCACTACGGGTGAGAAATTTTCATCGTAGTCAACTCCTTGAACTTGTGAAAAGACTCTTTCCCACAAGTCGAGCTTCATAGACGGTAACATTACCGCCCACGTCCATCTTCTTCTTAAAGATCCATTTATCTCAATGGCTTGCCGATCATTGGGCAAGTCCACCAAAGTCCATACTTTGTTCTGATACATGGATCCTATCTCGGATTTCATGGCTTCTAACCATTTGTTGGAATACGGGCCCACCATCGCTTCTCCATAGCTCGTAGGTTCATTGTTGTCTAACAACATGATATCTAAGACATGATTACCATACCACTCAGGAGTAGTACATATCCTTGTCGACCTACGAGGTTCGATAGCAACTTGATCCGAAGCTTCATGATCACTATCATTAACTTCCTATTCAACAGACGAAGGCGCCCCAGAAAACATCTTTCTGTGTTGCATCACTCTCCGGTTGAAGTAAAGGTTCAACAACCTCATCAAGTTCTATCTTCCTCCCACTCAATTCTTTCGAGAGAAACTCCTTCTCGAGAAAGGACCCGTTCTTAGTGACAAAGAATTTGCCCTCGGATCTGAGATAGAAGGTGTAGCCAACTGTCACCTTTGGGTATCCTATGAAGATGTGTTTGTCCGCTTTGGGTTCGAGCTTCTCCGGCTGAAGCCTTAAGCATCGCAGCCCCAAACATTAAGAAACGACAACTTTGGTTTCTTGCCAAACCAATGTTCGACGTCGTCTCAACGGACTTAGATGGTGCCCTATCTAAAGTGAATGCAGCTGTCTCTAATGCATAACCTCAAAATGAAAACGGTAGATCGGCAAGAGACATCATAGATCGCACCATATCTCATAGGGTTTGATTACGATGTCCGGACACACCATTACCCTATGGTGTTCTAGGTGGCTTCAACTGTGAAACAATTCCACAATGTCTTAAGTGTTTGCCAAACTCATAACTCAGAAATTCTCATTGATCAGATCATAGGAATTTCCTACATGTCACTGTTGGGGAACGTAGCAATAATTCAAAATTTTCCTACATGTCACCAAGAACAATCTAGGAGATGCTAGCAACGAGAGAGAGGGAGTGCATATTCATACCCTTGAAGATCGCTAAGCGGAAGCGTTACAAGAACACGGTTGATGGAGTCGTACTCGCGGCGATTCAAATCGCGGAAGATCCTATCTAGCACCGAACGGACGGCGCCTCCGCGTTCAACACACGTACAGCCCGGGGACGTCTCGTCCTTCTTGATCCAGCAAGGGGAGAGGAGAAGTTGAGGGAGAACTCTAGCAGCATGACGGCATGGTGGCAATGGAGCTCGTGGTTCTCCAGCAGGGCTTCGCCAAGCACTATGGAGGAGGAGGAGGTGTAGTTGCGCCAGGGAAGAGGTGTGGCTGCCCTCCCACCCCTCCACTGTATATAGGGGCAAGGGGAGAGGGGAAGGCGCCCTAGGGTTTCCCCTAGGGGGCGGCGGCCAAGCAGATTGGATCTCCCTAGGGAAAATCCTAGGGAGACTCCCCCCCCAAAGCCAAGCAGGTGGAGGCTTGCCTCCCAAGCCTGGTGGAGGCACCCCACCTCCCCAAGTAACATGGGAAAGTGTGTGGGGGGCGCACCACCCCTTAGTGGGCTGGTTTGCCCCTTCCACTTTGGCCCATGAGGCCCTCCAACACTTGCCGGGGCTACCGAAACACCTTTCGGTCATGCTGGCCATAGCCTGGTACCTCCAGAACACTTCCGGACTCCAATACCCTTCGTCCAATATATCAATCTTCACCGCCGGACCATTCCAGAACTCCTCGTGACATCCGGGATCTCATCCAGGACTCCAAACTACCTTCGGTAACCACATACTATTTCCCATAACAACTCTAGCGTCACCGAACCTTAAGTGTGTAGACCCTACGGGTTCGGGAACCATGCAGACATGACCAAGACACCTCTCCGGCCAATAACCAATAGCGGGATCTGGATGCCCATATTGGCTCCCACATGTTCCACGATGATCTCATCGGATGAACCACGATGTCAGGGATTCGATCAATCCCGTATTCAATTCCCTTTGTCAATCGGTATGTTACTTGCCCGAGATTCGATCGTCGGTATCCCAATACCTTGTTCAATCTCGTTACCAGCAAGTCACTTTACTTGTTCCGTAACGCATGATCCCGTGACAAACTGCTTAGTCACATTGAGCTCATTATGATGATGCATTACCGAGTGGGCCTAGAGATACCTCTCTGTCATACGGAGTGACAAATCCCAGTCTCGATTCGTACCAACCCAACAGACACTTTCGGAGATACCTGTAGTGCACCTTTATAGCCACCCAGTTACGTTGTGACGTTTGGTACACCCAAAGAACTCCTACGGTATCCGGGAGTTGCACAATCTCATGGTCTAAGGAAATGATACTTGACATTAGAAAAGCTTTAGCATACGAACTACATGATCTTGTGCTAGGCTTAGGATTGGGTCTTGTCCATCACATCATTCTCCTAATGATGTGATCCCGTTATCAACGACATCCAATGTCCATGGTCAGGAAACCATAACCATCTATTGATCAACGAGCTAGTGAACTAGAGGCTTACTAGGGACATGGTGTTGTCTATGTATCCGCACATGTATCTGAGTTTCCTATCAATACAATTCTAGCATGGATAATAAACGATTATCATGAACAATGAAATATAATATAATAATAACCAATTTATTATTGCCTCTAGGGCATATTTCCAACATTCCAACCATACAACAAAAGGCCTGCTGGCGTAAAGTTTATAGTCCTTCCAAATAAAAGCACCATCAGATGTATAGAAGCACAGATCATTTGACCTGAGTGCTAATGTTTCAGGCTGTAGAATTTGATGGAGCACCATGATCTCCACCTTTTTCCCGCCATTGCTCTTGAACAACGAAGCGAATGTCTGATAGTCTGGTTTCAAAACCATTCATATCTTGACGACATTTCTCAACCACTATTCTTGTATCCGAAATAACGTCCATTAGGGATTTGACTTGTTTCTAGAGCATAGATATATCACTCTGTCTAGCAGGAAGATTTTGTTCATTAGGCGATTTGGACGAGGTTACCTTGACAACCAACCCAGGATTACGCAGGAAGGTGCTTTTTGCACTGTTAGTGGAGAGATACTGACGCACTGCAGCAAGAGGTGACATTGTGCCTGTAGTAGCCTCGTCACCTTCAGGTGGTTGTGGCTGTTCAATCATTTGTTCCATAGCTTCCCGAAAGTTTGAACTTGTAGATTAGTGTACTAGATAAGTTACTAATGAGACAAAAACAAACAAAGTAGGTTAAACGTTTATACATAACTTATTTTGGTGAACTACTGTAATACATTAGCATGTATTGTAGTGCCAACTACATAATAAAATCACTTTCAAAACATATGTCCATGTAGCATGCCTACTGTATTGTCTATTTCCTCACATTCGTTGACATCTAAGGATAAAGCGACATGGTTTAAAGTAGGATGAACATAGTATGACATCATTCATATCATGGGCAAACAGATATAAAACAAACATGCTATTTTATCATTGTGTGCGCACGTGAACATAACAACTAGATTAGAGATCACGACCAAAAGAATATCCTTCATCTCTTTTAAACCATGTAAGGTGAAATGATACGTTAAGACAACTGTGAATAAAAGTGAACAGAGTAACTGACATTGGCTGCAAACCAAGTAGTTAAATGAACACATCACAGTACCAATCAGTTTAAGGCATGAGGAGTAAGGACTTACAATAGAGGCTTGAACTGGTGTGCTCATGCCCTTCATCTTGCTGGTGTGGCAATCCTTGAAGATTTGCACTGCATTCGGTTTAGGTTCTTTTTGGTCGGCACAGGATTTCCTATGTATTTGGAACAAGTCAATATAGATACGATAATATGGCACAAAAAAGAAGGAAGTAGCAGCTATTTACAAGAGCCTCGCAGTGTGCAATATAGCTACGAGATCCTATGGTCTGTTGGAATTTCACTTTATAATGGTTGGTTTTGTTCTTCAAATAGTTAGCCTAGAAGAAGATACACTTGTAAGGCACATACATAAATAGAAGTTCAATATGTGGTCTAATCAAATACATATAGCCTACCTGATACTTTGGATCAGACCAGTGTTTAACGAGGGTTGTTCAGTCTTCACCTGTAATATATTCCACTGGAGATGTTTGGGCGATTTCATTGTTAGCCTTTCCTTCAAAGTGAGGTTTTCTAAGGTGGTACCGATACTGTCGCAGAGCGGACTGAAAAACATGAGTGCATGCTTGTCTAGTTGCATCATCTTTCGGATCCAACTTGAACCTCATCTGCTGAAAAAAGAATGTGAGTCTTATTAGGAGGAAGCTAGAAAGTATGGGACAGAGCAAGACAATATTACTGATTGCGATGAATATCATTACTTACGGATAAATGGTCAAGGAAGGTGTTAAACTGGGTATTGTCTTTCTCATTCCTGTACTGGATCCACGTTGGGAGGATACGTGCATGACACCTAACGGCAATGGCTGCCTCTGATACTAACTTGGCTAACTCTGTAGCATCACGTGGCCTTTTTAAACCTGCCTCAAAATGGATCTCCATTCTTCCTATTTTAGATTTTGTTAATCTGTCAAGCATTATCCCTGATGTCTGTTTCCGCTTGCGCCGTGGTGCTAGTTCAACAATGAATATGGAAAGTGTTAGTGTACATCAAACTGTGAGATTACATATAAAGGAGCATGCAACTGCAACTTGACTCAGTCAGGTACCATCTTGGTGTTGATGCTCATGAGGTTCATCTGATCTTGCCAAGTCCTATTGTGCCAGGAGTGCTTCAGAAGTAGTGTTAGGTGTGAAGGCAGCTTGGGAATTGGCTAGTTCCGGAGCAAACGAACGAGTAACTGGTTGAGATGCTGGTACAGTTAAAGCGGATGCTGTAGCTGGTGGACCAGGTGATACTGTGTTTGTAGATTTAGCCGGTGGACTTGGACCTTCTACTGCACTATAAGTACCAGCAGAATCTCGATGGCAGAACCTTTTCTGTTTCACCTGACGAGTAACATCACTCCCTACTATATTATTTTCCCTGCTCTTTTTTGACTTTGCCATGTCAAGCTGTACCCACAACACAAAAGAATAAAATCACTCTTCAGAACTCATTGATGCATGATACAGACAAGCAATACTTTGATTTAAGACAACCGTAGGAGGATGGAATATGTAAGAAAAACAGGACGACATGACATATTCACAGCTACGATGTGCAAACTAAGCAGAAGGATTTTCAAGAAAATAGAAGTAATGCAAGCTAGACACCATATGAAACACGCAACCAATATTACTCTGCCAAGTTAAAAGTGTCTTGTCATAAGTGGCAATTCGAAAAAATAGAAGCAGTACAACGTAGAAATCAATGCAAGATGCAACCACTATCAAACTGCCATGTTAAAAGCGTCCAATCATGAGTGACTGATGCAGGATACACAACAGTAGTACTTTGATGTAACAACATGGTATGATATATAGATGCAGTGTATTCTAGACACAGAAAGCCATGTGTCATATGCACATGTATAATGTATAAACTCGACCGGTGCAATTTAATAAAAATAGAAGAAATACCGGCTAGACAACATATGCAACATGAAACCAATTATCACACTGTCAACTTAGAGCAAGCACCTGCGATGGTGGAGTACGGGAGATGAACTCATCATGTAGACTTGGGACTTCAACTTCATTAGCAGTAGTAGTGGCAAATCTAGAGAGTCTCTGTTTGCGTCGGTGCGGAGGACCACCAATATCCCCTAACTTACTCTTTTCCTTCCTATTTTCTGATATTGCCTTATGAAGTCAAAACCACAAGAAGATGAATAAAATTAGCTCTGCATAACTGGTTGATGCATGATATAGACGAACACTACTTTGATGTAAGGCAAGCGCAGGATAGGAGGATGGAATATATACAAAAAAAGACAGTGTTTCATATTCACACGTACGATAGGAGGATGTAATATGTATGAAAAAATAGTAAGCGGAAGGCATTTCAACAAAATTAAAAGAAATGAAAGCTAGGCACCATATGAACATGCAACCAATATCACTCTATCAGGTAAAAAGTGTCTCGTCGTAAGTGTCATTTCAAGAAATTAGAAGAAGTACAAGCTAGAAGACAATGCAAGATGCAACCTACATCACAGTCCCAAGTTAAATGTGTCTTATGGGTAAGTGATCGTTGCAGGTATAAGTTGTAAGCTACGCAGATGCAATTCAACATAATCAGAAGCAATACAAACTAGACAAAATACGGAAAACGCAACCACATATAACAGTTCCAAGTAAGAGCAAGCACCTGTGATGGTCGAGTAGGGGAGATGTGCTCATCATGTACACGTATGTTCTAGAAACAGGAACACATGTCATATTCACAGGCATTATGTGTAAAGTAAGCAGATGCAATTCAAGTTAGAAGCAATACAAGCTAGACATCATAGGCAACATGCAACCACATATAATAGTGTTAAGTTAGAGCAAGCACCTATGATGGTGGAGTAGGGGAGATGTGCTCATCATCTACACAACTACGTTGACTGTCCAACCTTGTGTTGTCTTGTGAATCTTGTTGGGAGGATGGCGGAGTGGAATCTGTAGAGACCCCCTGTTTGAGTTGCTCCGAAGGACCACCATCATCCACTGCCGGACTAATTTCCTTCAGCTGTAATGATTTTGCATTGTGAAGTCAAACCGATAAGAAAAAGGAATAAAATTCGCTCTTCACAACTCATTCATGCATGATACTGACGAACACTACTCGGATGAAAGGCAAACACATGATGCAAGGATGGAATATGTATGAAAAACAGGATGGTGTGACATATTCACACCTATGATGTGGTAACTAAGCAGAAGGCATTTCAACAAATTAGAAGCACTGCAAGCTAGACACCATATGAAAGATGCAACCAATATCACTCTGCCAAGTTCAAACTGTATGGCGTTTCAACAAATTAAAAGCAATACATGCTAGAAATCATATGCAAGACACAACCAATATCACAGTGGCGACTTAAAGGTGCCTTATCATAAGATATAGTATGTAACAAAAACAGGAAAGCGTGTCATATTCACATGTATCATGTGTAAGCTAAGCAGATGCAGTTTACACTAATTAGGAGCAATACGAGCTAGACACCATATGCAACATCCAACCAGCTATCACGCTGCCAAGTTAGAGCAAGCACCTTGGATGGTGGAGTAGGGGAGCGGAGACTTGGACCTTGTAATGCACTATCAGTACAAGTAGAATCGGTACAGATGCTCCGTTTATGTTGCTACAGAGGACCACCATCATCGCCTTCCTTACTCTTTTCCTTCCTCCTTCTTGATTTTGCCTTGTCAAGTCAAACCCACAAGAAAAAGGAATAAAATTTGCTCTTCAGAACTCATTGATGCATGATACTGACGAACACTACTTTCATGTAAGACGAACACTACATATCACACTGCCAAGTAAGAGCAAGCACCTGCCATGGTGGTGTGGGGGAATTGCGGTGATCAACTAGAGAGCTACGTTGACTATCTTCATTTAGCCTTGCTGTTTCTTGAGAATCATGTGGGGAGGATGACACTGCACTCTTTAAACGAGTATGGCGTCTCACAGAAACCCACCCGGGTGACTGTCTCATCATAAGTGATTGACGAGGGATACAAAAGAGCATTAGTTTGATGTACGAACATGGTTAATAGACATATGTAGTATGTATCAAAAACAGGAAGGCATGTCATTATCAAAGGTATAATGTGTAAAGTAAGAAGATGCAATTTAACGAAATTGGAAGCAATACAAGCTAGACACCATATGCAACATGCAACCACATTTGACAGCGCGAAGTTAAAGCAAGCACCTAGGATGGTTGTGTGTGGCAATTGAGATCATCAACTGCAGAGCTACGTTTACTGTCTCCAACTGCTGACACTGCACCCGTTAGAGCGCTGGAACGCTTAGTGCTTATCTTCGAATTACACTGGAGCGACTTCTGTCTTTTCTTTTCTGCATTCATCAGCACTGCGTCAGAGTCTGAAATACCCATGCATAAAAAAACAATAGTGTGAGTATGGGTGAAGTGTGTGCACAATTAGTACAGCGTAAAGGTAGCAGATAGCAGGTCGGTGAGAAATAAATGATGGGAGACATATGATAGCTCTACAACATGCATGGCACACTAAATTACTACAGGATTCTATGAAAATAATAGTTGACTGAAAGCAAATAGGTTAGTCCATTTTTTCTGCACCGTTCGATGTACAAAGAACGGGCAGATCGCCTTCATCTACCTCCAGCGAGTCAGTGTTGACGATCTTCCTCGAAATGCCAGCGACCACCGGCCCAGTATTCCTCCCCTGCCTGCGCCCTCCCCTCGACCTCACCGGACTGCCGTGCTTGGCACGCCCCCCCCCCCGGCCATTCATTCAAGCCCTGCCGACCTCCAGATCGGGCGCAAGCAGCTCCTGCGCCCCACACCCCTATGACAGACACCGATGCGCCGCTTCCCCGGGGAACAGGCGGACTAGGTGCTCCACGCGCCTAAGCGGGTGCTGCTTCTTTTAATTGCGGTTCGACTGACCCTGAATTGAAATCCAGGCGGGCTACTGACCTGTAGCAAAGGTGAAATAGTAAAAGGGAGGAAACCTTATGCATTTAGTATCACGAAGAAGATGCAGTAAGAAGCGCTCAACTAGTTTCTTTCGTGGGATGAATACGGTGTGAGCGGAGACGTAAGATTTGCACGAATAAGGGAAGAGGAGTACCTATTTCTGCTGGCAGTGCTGTGTCCTCCTTCCGTTTTTCCGATGATCTTCTTGTTGTTCCCTAGAAACCAGAAGTTGTGGAGGACGGTGCAGCCTTGGATGAACCCATGGCCAAGTTGTTGAGTGTGGTGCGGTGGCCGTCTGCCGGCGACGGGGAAGCAGATCCGAGGCGGCGAATGACGGCGTAGCGGGAATAGCTCCGGTGCGGTGGACGGTTGCGACAGTGGAGCCGCAGCAGTGAGGCGCGGGACGGCGTGGTCAGAGTGGTTTTGGTACGGCGCACGTCGGCATCGTGGAGGCAGCTCTGCCTCGGCTTCAGCTGCTAAGTCCTTGAGGGCGTTGCGGTTGCGGTTGCATTGGACGACGACGTCGGGGTACCGGCTCCGGCGTGATGGAGGAGGGTGGCGGTGGATTGGCCGCTATGGGGTGGAGGACGGAGGAGGCTGGGGTTTCACGGCTGGTCGAGAGGGCATTTTCGCGCCCACGGAGTATGAATGGCGAAATGGAGGGAGGCGGGAAACTAAGGGGGAACAATGTTTTGATTTGAGACGCACTTGTTTGAAATTTGGGGAAAGTTACAAACTTTCCCCCCATCTAAAATTTCGGACATATTGCGGGTTGGGGGTAGGACAGTCATGTCAGGTGTCCCAAATGTGGGCGGGATAGATTTCGTCCGAGCGCATGGGTAGGTGCCCACGGTGTATGAATGCTTCTCTGGCGTCTTGGTGAAGTTAGAAACCTACCCCGGTTTAGACCTTTGGACATCGGGCCGATAGGCTACACGGGCAAGAGTCAGGACAGTAATTTCCTACCACCAAAACATTAGTCTCGCACGGTTTCGGGTGACCAGAGGCCTATTTGGCGCTTCATTCAATATTTGGGAGTAGAAGCATTAACGTTTTCGATTCTCTTGAATTGAACTTTCAGGATTTGTCAAACTTCACAAATCTTTACTCTTGAAAATCCTAAAGCTACGATTATTTTGGAATGGAGGGGGTACATTTGAATATACATTGTGCACGAATATATATTAAAAAATATGCAACTTACCTCAGTTCATGCATGGTTCCGGATATAATCTCCTTGGTTGCAAAAAAAGTTAGATATGCGTATGAAAATATATAGCATGTTCAAACTCACAACAAAGATTGATGCCCCCTTTTACATCTAGTTTACAAATGCCATTATCTCGGGTTCAAATAGATGAATGCACTTCCTATGAATTCGAATCTTCGAAACCCCCTTTATGTTGAATTCGACATGTATTCTATTTCGTAGCTAGCAATTTGGAATGTATCCATGCAAGTGACAAATGTATAAAGTGCTTCACACTAACAACATGGAGTGCATTAATTAATGTTTATATATGAATTGCAAAAGCATCCATTGCCTGTATTTCAAACCGCTCTCACTCTATGGATCGATAATATGAAATAAACACATACACATGCTAGAATTCAATTGCAGTTGAAGAAAGAGCCTACTCCTGGTACTGTATATTAGTGATAGGGGTGTGTACAAAGTACACGTGAATACCAGGCATTGTGCGTGTGTGTATACTATCAATGAACTAGCCCCCAAGCTTGTATAACATACTAAGGGCCTCGGGTTACAAATCATATATAGTCGGCTTATCACCAGTGGGGATAGAGTCCTCCGCGACTCTGGTAGCTTCGTGTTGTACGTCGAGTCCTCCACATGGGTCTTCGTATAACACGTCTCGGTCCAACCTATATGTGGCGCAGGATGGAACGGACCCATGAGTCTTCATGTTGACCCACCACAACTAGAAATGATGTGCCCACCACACCACACACGCAATCGGCCACTAAGAAAATAAGCATATACAATAGTATAACGGTATCTAGCTCACGATACGTCTCCATATTTTGTTGATGACACTGACGGACTTTGCATTTGATGCGTGCTCCGTATTTTTTTGATGACACTTATGCTCATTGTATTTGAAGAAAAAGCACGATATGGTCACTGGACTTCAGAATAAGCTCATCATGGTCACCACATACATTTTGTCGTGCTAACCAACATGTGGTTGGATGGTTAGAGGACAGTGGTTTCTCGAGCCCACCAAGGTTAAAGTCCCGGTGCTCGCATTTATCTTGTGTTAATTTCAGTATTTTCCAGCGACGTACGTTCAGTGAGAGGAGACGTTCCACTCAACTATGAGGCACCTATGGTGACTTCGTAAAATCTCAAGATCATATATGCTGGCCCACTCTCTCGAAGGCGCTCATAGGGGTAGGGTTCGCGTGTGTGCGCTTATAGCGGTGAGTGCTTGCGCGTATATATGAGGCTGTGCATCTGTACCGTGTTAAACAAATACATATCATGATTATACAGTCACTGGCTCACCCGTACAACTCCGTATTTTGTTGATGACACAATCAATTGACCAGTCAAACGTTCCACGCGGCGCAACTAGTGTTGCACCATCGGGGCGCGTAACCGTGGGACCCACCTGTCAGCCCGTATATGAAAGAAAGAAATGGTAGTGAAAGTGCGTTATATCGACTAGAGGGGGGTGAATAGGCGATTTTTATGAAAGTCTTCAAAACGTGGAAGTTATGAAGACAAACAGTAGAGATATGCCTATCACTATGCAGCGGAAGTTAGATTACACTAGGCAAGCCATGGTCAAGTATTCAATAGAGTGAAAGCACAATGACAAGTAGTTGCAGTGTAATAAGGATCAGGTAGGAAGAAGTTATGAAGCCAAAAAAATCATACAGTTATGTTGTGAAGACAAAAGATATAGCAAGCATGCAATGGCTTCACAATGAGTAACAGTAAGTAAAAGGAAGTGAAGATGAAACCAATGACTCGTTGAAGACAATGATGTGTTGGACCAGTTCCAGTTGCTGTGACAACTGTACGTGTGGTTGGAGCGGCTAGGTATTTAAACCTTAGGACACACTGTCCCGGACACCCAGTCCTGAACATGCAGCTCAGGACACCAAGTCCTCACCGTATTCTCCTTGAGCTAAGGTCACATAGTCCTCGCCCAATCACTCTGGTAAGTCTTCAAGGTAGACTCCCAAACCTTCACAGACTTTGTTCACTGGCAATCCAAAAGAATGTCTCTTGGATGCTCTGAACGCGACGCCTAACCGTCTGGGGATGCACAGTCCTCAAGTGTAATAAGTCTTCAGATCACACAGACAGGAAGACTTGAGTGATGCCCAATTCCCTCTGGCTCTGGTGGTCAGGGCTTTATCCTCGCAAGGAATTATCTCTCAAAGGCTTCGAGGTGGGTTGCTCTCAAATGACAAAAGCCGTACTCTCAAACTGAGCAGCCAACTGTTTATGGTTGTAGGGGGTGGGCTATTTATAGCCACTTGGCAACCCGACCTGATTTGTCCGAAATGACCCTGGGTCACTAAGGAACTGACACGTGTCCCAACGGTCAGTTTTCAAACTCACATGGCAACTTAACTTGGACTACAAGCAAAGCTGACTTGTCCGGCTCTGGACAAGATTCGCTCTCATTGTCTTCACTCGAAGACATAGGTTTTTGGTTTAGGCATCACTTCAGTCATTCTGTCTGGTTCTCCTGGACCCCACTTAACAGTATGGTGGTTCCTATGACTCAACACAAGATAAAAAGAACTACGACAGATCTAAGTCTTCAAGCTCCATAGGCTTCATATCGTGTCTTCTCTTGTCATAGTCTTCAATGTGAATATTTTCAAATACAACCTTTGACTTCAATGTCATCATACATTTTTAGGGGTCATCTCTGGTAGTAAAACCGAATCAATGAGGGACTTCTACCTGTGTTATCCTGCAATTCTCACAAACACATTAGTCCCTCAACTAGGTTTGTCGTCAATACTCCAAAACCAACTAGGGGTGGCACTAGATGCACTTACAATCTCCCCCTTTTTGGTGATTGAGGACAAACTAGTTGAAGTTTTCAACGGGGAATATAATCTGTGAAATTGTAAAGAATAAGGAATTGTCTTCATAAGTTGTAAGGGCTCCCCCTGAAGATGTGCATATAAGTTAGTTTGCTTTTGGAATGCAAATGCACATGGTAGGTTGTACTTGTGGAGGTCCAGTTCGACTTATGATGACAATCCACTATGCATGTGAAAGTATATGAAGATAATGACATGCATAATGGAAAA
The DNA here is from genome assembly GCF_056163025.1 of Triticum urartu. Classification (NCBI taxonomy): domain Eukaryota; kingdom Viridiplantae; phylum Streptophyta; class Magnoliopsida; order Poales; family Poaceae; genus Triticum; species Triticum urartu. The sequence goes on from NC_141876.1 coordinate 449,306,246, forward strand.
TGGACGTCTGCAGAATGAGCTAAGTGCGGAATTTATTGTCGCACATGCGGAATTTTATCTTCGCAAAACAAGGTGGCAAACAAGTAGCAGACGACCATCTGGTTTAAGTGTTACAACTCATAAGAGCCAAATGTAGCAAAGAAAAACAAGACTTGTAAGCACGAAGCAAAATATAAGGCACCCGCCCATATGAACCTGCTTGAAGACTATTAATATCTCATATGCTTCTCCCCCTTTTGTCAGTAATGACCAAAAAGGGTTGAAGACATAGAGTCTCTACTCGTTCCCATTAGGAGTAGGTGAAGTAGCAGGGTTGTTGGTGTTGGTTGGCGGTGTAGAAGAGCTTGGAGGTGCTGAAGCATATGGCGGTGAAGTAGCATCGTCTTCTTCCTCAATGATTCTGGTAGTGACTGTGGCGGCAGAGGAAGAGAACTCAGAATCTTCAAGGGATGGAGTTCCCACCAGCACAGCTCTTCGAGGAGGTGTGGAGTCAAACTTGAATCTTTCAGTGAAGCCATCCTCTTGAAGATCAGCTTCAGAAAGCATCATCGTTAGCCCTTTCCATGTGCGGCGACAGGTTTCATGGGCAACGAAAGCGTTCTAGGTGGCAAGATTTCGGATGCGATTTACATCCACCAAGAGGCTTTTCATCTGTCTCTTCAACCAGTCATGATGCCTATCCTACTTTTGATGAAGGGCCACAAGAAGCTCTCGGTCATTGAGAACACGAGTGCGCTTCTTGGGTCTTGAAGCAGTGGCACTGTCAGTGGCTTCAGTTGAAGCAGGGTGTGGTGCACGTGTAGTGCCAGCCAAAGGATACACCCTGGAGATGGCTTCAACACCTTCAACGTTTTGAGTGAAGCTCTGGTGTTCTGCATTCTGAAGACTCAGAGGTTGCTTGGCAGGTTCAGGATAGATGGCTTCAGCAGAGGTATCCACATCAGGCAAGAAGATCCGATGGTTGTGGGCTGAGGGCTGATACGAGATGGCAGAGTGAAGTTTGATCAGCCTCATTACCCAAGGAGCATAGAACTTTAAACCAAACAGATCTGAGCCAGATGCAGCTAGTTGGCGTATGAAGAAATCCTGTGCGTTGAAGCATTTGCCATGAAGGATACAGAATATCAGAGTCTTCATTGCACCCTCAATCTTGGCATTTGGAGAGTGTCCTTTAATGGGCCAGAGAGTCCGCCGGATGATGTGATAGATGGTCCTGGGCAGGTACTCAAGGTCTTCAATGAAGAATTCTGTGGGATAAGGAGCATCGTGGGGCAATGGCTTCATCATGGAGAGCATCTGACTCATATTCGGTTCAGGCCTCTGAAATATGCTCTCAATAGCTTCAGTGTGTAGCCGACAGCCTTGCTCGAAGAATTCGCCTAGAGTGGGCAGGCCAGTGAGCTCAATGATATAAAATGCATTGGCTTCGTGGTGAACGTTGCCGGTCATCCACTCCAGGACCCAAGTCTTCGGATCTCTGTTGTATCCTTTGATGTGCAGTGTGGCATAGAATTGTAGCAGGAGCTCTTCGTTCCAATGCTCTTCATCAGTGACAAACTGCAGTAGACCCACTTGTTTGAAGCAATCCAACGCTTCCTCTAGACAGGCCAGACCAGCAATAGCTTCAACATCAAGGCGCTTGTGCGGGAAAATGCGACCTTGGTTGTACAGTATGCAAGAGTAGTAGCTGCGCTGAGGGTAGCTCCAGAACCTATCTGATGAAATCCTTTCCCTTGAATACGGGTTCTTGGAGCTATTGAAGAAAGTATTATCTGCCCTGAAGCCATTGATGTTGAAGGAGCCAGGTGCTGATGCAGGACCTGGAAACCTTGGCAGTCTTGAGATTGGCTTCGCTGATAGTTGAATTGGGGACCGGCAGCAGACTCAGGAACAGAAGTGGTGGGTTCAGTGGCTTCGCTGTCTTCAGAAGCTTTTGCTGGGGAGGGCTCCACATTAGCTTCGTTGTTGGTTATGGCAGCCTCAAGATTTTTATCCTCCGCTTGACTAGCAGGAGGGTCTGTCACAAGCACGTTCTCCTGGAGAACTGCATCTTGGTGGAGCTGGTGAGTGGGATCTTGTGGTACTTCTTCTGCGGCTGATGCAGCCGGAATGTCTTCAGCAGAGACTTGAGGCCTTGGACCTTTGCGAAGCCTGTGGAACGCAGACGACGCCTGTGGGGTTGGAGTGGGCTGGGCCTCATAGTCTTCTTCCTCTTGAGGGCGATACGCCCATGAAGCATCCTGTGCAATTGGCATCAGTGGACGACCAATGCTGATGAGTTCGCTGTGTTCTAACTGAGGAAGGGCTGCATCATCTTCTACATTGTCACGATGACCAATGTCTTCAGCAGCGATGGGATCAGCTGCTGGAATATCTTCAGCTTCAGGAGCCTCTGTGGAAACAGGCTCATGAACCGTCAGTTGACGTTCTACGTCAAGGTGAACCATAGAGATGGGTTCAACTATCAAGGGCTCTGTGGGAGCAGCCCGAGCTTTCTTGATCTTTCTCTTTTTCTTGCTGGGGGCAGTAGTAGAGGCTTCAGAGCTTTTCCTCTTCCTGGCTTCAGCCTCAGCAGTTCTTGTCTTCTTGAGCTCTGAAGCTATTGACCGGCTCTTTGGCTTCGAGCCAGTCGTCACAGTTGGGAAGACAAGCGGAACTGCTTCCTGCCTTGGTGCCTCTGGTTCAGCTGGAACAGTCTTCTTCTTTTTCTTTGCGGCCATCTTGGGGTCGATGCCAGGACACCCAAGTGCCTTGCGCTTCTCAGCCTCATTGTAGGCTTGCACACATCTGTCAGCCAGAGTCTTCATCCGCTCACGTGAACCCTGAGCTTCTGCATGCTTCTTCAGAAAGTTTTCCTTTAGCTCATGCAACATGATCTTGAAGCTCTTCACTTCTTGCATGCTGAGCTTGGCCATATGCTTCTTGAACTGAGCCTTTTCATGCTCAATTTTCTGCTTCAGTTCAACTATGCGCTGGGCAATAGCAAGTTCTGAAGCAATAGCGCCTTGGAAGGCGACGCTGAGGCCAACGGGCAGCTGTAGATCTTCAAAGCTGATGTTTGGTGTGGCAAACCACTCGTCAATGAAGTTGTGGATGATGGTGACATCAAAGAGAGGCAGATTGTTGAAGATTTCTGCTTCTTCTTTGCTCTTGATGAGTTGCTCAAGAGCGTCATCTCCAAGATCTTCATCACTCGACAGATCAATGGCTTCGCTGCGCAGGATGGCAGCAGCTGTGAGCTCTTTGCCAGTGTGAGACAGAGGCATCTTGGCCTTCTGGTGCCTTGAGACGCATGATAAGTCTTCAGACTGCACACTGTCTTCAGGAGGTGCAGTCGCCAATGGCTTCGCCTTTGATATTTTTGGTGAAGGGGCCGGCTTTGAAGCTTTTGGCTTCTTCAACTGCCTTGGCTTCGGCACTGCAGGCACTGCAGGCGCTTCATCAGACTCAGTATCAGCTGCAGGCTCATTCACTGCAGTCCCTTGAACTAAGATGTAGGTGATGAGGCCTTGAAGGTTGGCATACGGACCGATGATATTGGGTTCTGCTTCTCGTGTGCATCTGCCCTTGGTGCTGAGGGACCAGGGTTGAACTCTAACCGAAATTTCCTCTTGTTCTGCTTCGCTGAGTTTTGGGCAAACTGGAAGTTGCGCTTGAACAGATTGTCGTCATGACACCAGAGTAGTGATGACGGATGTGCATCATCAGGCTGTGGCCCACGAACCATGCATGGATAGAAGCTTTAGGCAATAGCTTCATCTCTGGACCTGGGTACAAGGTTCTTGAATAAGATGTCTCCCCACGGTCTTTTGATGGCACACTTCTCAACATACTCTTGGGTTGTGAAGCGGTACTTGAACCATTGTTCTGCCCAATAGCGTCGAATCCATTGGATTCGGGTCTTTCGCTGACCATAATTCTCTTCAGGATCTGTTTTATACATTTCTGCCAGTTCATCAGGCAGATCTTTGGATGTTCCTCCACGTCGCTGTCTGCCCCCCTTCCTTGCTGCTGTTTCTGAAGCCATAAACTTTAACTTGGAAGGCTTCAAGACGTTCAAAGGCTTCAAAGGCTTTCTTTTGCTGGACCAACAGGAACTGGCTTCAGGAGAATTTATGTGATGCTGTAAGAATTCTGCAAATGAATGCAGACTATGAGAACCAAAGGATTCTCCCACGGACATGTACCTGTGACAGCATTAAGGTGCGAGGGAAGGGGAAGAGGTCATATGCATTCTCAGAAGATTTTGAAGATAAATCAGTTTAGAAGACATTGACCTCATCGTGCGAAGACATTCACTCATAAATAAGAAGTTGGTTCCAGATTTGTACGAATCCACAGATCAGTACAAGTGAGGAATCTAACTACTTTGTGAAGCACAAGTGAATATACTAGGCATGTTATGAGATGCAGTTTGAGAGAGATCTAGTTTGTGTGAACAGAAACTACTTGTGGTAGAAAGTGACAGATCAATAGGATCAACGGTGCTGTAAAAAGGGAGTTTTATTTACCACAGTGAGAACTGCTAGACGGAGTGGGAGATGAGGCCGAGCAGTATACTCGTCCGTGCCCTAACTTGCCGACGGAGGAGACCTACGGCGACGGAGGAGACCTACGGCGACGGAGGAGACCTACGGCAACGGCGGAGAGGACGATGTCCGCGGTCGGCGTGAAGACGGCGTCGGAGAGGTTGCGGCAGCGAAGCGCTTCGTCGCCGGCGTCGTCGAGAGCTAGCGGTGGCGCTAGGGTTCGTGCAAGGGTGGAAGAAGAGATAGTTACCGCTGTGAGTGTGTATTTATAGGCACAAGGGCGGCACTGTGCTATTACACAGGTGCCCCTGGTGATTCGCATCTGAGGAACGCGTGGCCAGTTTGCGAAAGTTTGGGGTTTGTTCCACGTCCCATGCATGCCTGGATTGTCGGGTGGTCTTTCCTGCTTCTCCGGATTTTATGTGGAGGAATGAGCATTGAAAACGGACTTTATGGTTGTCTCTATATCTTCTGCTGACAAGGACGCAGTGAAGACATTCGACAGTTTCAATAGAATGCATATGACTTAGAGAGATAGAGTTTGAGATAGAAAGCATAGAGAAGTTTGGGGTCCGATCACATACACTTAGTTCAAAAGATTCAACACGAAGACATAGCTATAAGTGAATGTTGTAGAGGACAGAACACTAGCATATATATATATAGTCAACATAGTGAAGATAATCATGAAAATATGTTGAGTTCGAAGCCAAACCAAATGTGAAGACATTGCAAGGTAACGCCATGAGAGAAACACTTCAAAATAGAACGTTTGGTGGTGGCGTTACCCACGTATAGGAAGTATTAGACCCAGACACGGCGTACAATTATCGTGGCGCTCCGAAGTCAAATTCCACATTAATGTATTCACACTTAGAATGTATGTCTTCACTGATTGAAGATATACTTCACTTCATGCGCAGGATGTGTGCCTGATCACAGGACATTTGAGGATTCCAAGATATTTAGCTCACACCGTAACTTGCAAAACCTCTTCTCATCTAAGGGCTTGGTGAAGATATCTGCCAATTGCTCTTCAGTGTTGACGTGTATGATATCAATGTCTTCCTTCACAACATGATCTCTGAGAAAGTGATGACGAATTTCAATGTGCTTTGTCTTCGAGTGCTGAACTGGGTTGTTGGCAATCTTGATGGCGCTTTCGTTGTCGTAGTAAAGTGGCACTTGCTTCAGATGAATGCCATAGTCCTTGAGTGTTTGCTTCATCCACAGAAGCTGAGCGCAGCAAGATCCAGCAGCAATGTATTCAGATTTAGCAGTGGAGAGGGATACACAGTTCTGCTTCTTTGAAGACCAACATACAAGTGATCGTCCCAGAAAGTGACATGTGCCTGATGTAGACTTGCGATCAACTTTGTCACCAGCATAATTAGCATCCGAGAATCCAAACAAATCAAACTCTGAGCCCTTTGGATACCATAATCCTAGAGTTGGGGTGTGAGCCAAATATCGAAGAATTCGCTTCACAGCTAAGTGATGCGACTCCTTTGGTGCCGCTTGAAATCGAGCACACATGCAAACACTAAGCATAATATCTGGCCTAGATGCACATAGATAAAGTAAAGAACCAATCATGGAGCGGTATACCTTTTGATCGAACTCTTTACCATTGTCGTCAGGACCCAGATGATGTTTGGCTGGCATTGGTGTTGTGAAGCCTTTGCAGTCTTGCATACCGAACTTCTTCAGGCAATCTTTGAGATACTTCTCTTGAGATATGAAGATGCCATTGCGTTGTTGTCATATTTGAAGACCAAGGAAGAACTTTAGCTCCCCCATCATGGACATCTGATATTGCTCTTGCATCATATATCCAAACTCTTCACTGTACTTCTGATTGGTGCAGCCGAAGATAATGTCATCCACATATATTTGGCACACAAACAGTTCACCATCATATGTCTTCGTGAAAAGAGTGGGATCTAGGGAACCAGGTATGAAGCCTTTGCTCTTCAGGAAGTATTTGAGTGTGTCATACCAGGCCCTAGGGGCTTGTTTGAGGCCATACAGTGCCTTGTTGAGCTTGTATACCATGTCAGGATGTTTTGGATTTTCAAAGCCAGGCGGTTGTGCAACATACACTTCTTCTTCAATCTTGCCATTGAGAAAAGCACTCTTCACATCCATTTGATATAGAAGTATGTTATGATGATTTGCATAGGCCAGCAGTATGCGTATGGCTTCAAGCCTAGCCACAGGAGCAAATGTTTCATCGAAGTCAATGCCTTCCACTTGAGTATATCCTTGAGCAACGAGACGAGCTTTGTTTCTGACAACTTGACCATGCTCATCTTGCTTGTTGCGATATATCCATTTGGTGCCTATTATGTTGTGCTTCCGTGGATCAGGACGCTTAACTAGTTCCCATACATTATTCAACTCAAACTGTTGAAGCTCTTCTTGCATAGCTTGAATCCATTCAGGTTCCAAGAAGGCTTCTTCAACTTTCTTGGGTTGTGATATTGAGACGAATGTGAAGTGCCCACAGAAATTTGCCAGCTAAGTTGCCCTTAAACGAGTGAGTGGACCTGGTGCATTGATGCTGTCAATTATTCTATCAATCTGCACTTCATTGGCAACACGAGGATGTATAGGGCGAAGACTTTGCTCTTGCTGATCTGTGTTGTCGTTGGGAGGAATGTCTTCAGGCTGAGCATTGTCTTCATGTGGATCAGGTGCTGAGATGATAAGTTCTTCTTCAGGATGAGCTTCAGAAGGTATAATCTCTCCAGTTCCTATAAGCTTGATTGATTCACTAGCTGGAACTTCATCTAGCACATTTGGCAGTTGCTCTCTTTGTGACCCATTGGTCTCATCGAACCGCACATCCACTGTTTCAACCACTTTGTAATGAAAGAGATTGAAGACTCTGTAGGAGTGCGAATCCTTTCCATATCCAAGCATAAAACCCTCATGTGCTTTTGGTGCAAATTTTGAGGTGTGATGTGGGTCCTTGATCCAGCACCTTGCGCCAAATACTCTGAAGTAACTGACATTTGGCTTTTTGCCAGTAAGGAGCTCATAAGATGTCTTGTTCAGAAGCTTGTGAAGATAAACACGATTGATTGTATGGCATGCAGTGTCAATGGCTTCAGTCCAGAATTTTCTTGGAGTCTTGTATTCATCTAGCATCGTTCTGGCCATCTCAATGAGTGTTCTGTTCTTGCGTTCGACGACGCCATTCTGCTGTGGCGTGTACGGAGCTGAGAATTCATGTGTGATGCCCAAGGTATCAAGATATGTATCAAGGCCAGTGTTCTTGAATTCAGTGCCATTGTCACTTCTGATGTGCTTTATCTTGGCGCCGTAATTGTTCATAGCTCGATTGGCGAAGCGTCTGAAGACATCCTGCACTTCAGTCTTGTAAAGGATTATGTGCACCCAAGTATATCTAGAGTAATCATCAACAATGACAAAGCCATAGAGGCAAGTAGTAGTAGTAAAAGTTGAGTAGTGAGTGGGACCAAAAAGATCCATGTGAAGCAGTTCGAAGGGTCGAGTAGTGGTCATGATTGTCTTCGAGGGATGTTTTGCCCTCGCCATCTTCCCTGCTTCACAGGCACCGCATAAGTGATCTTTCTTGAACTTGACGCCCTCGATGCCTATGACATGTTTCTTCTTTGCAAGGGTGTGGAGGTTCCTCATGCCAGCATGCCCAAGCCTCCGATGCCAAAGCCAGCATTCTGAAGCTTTTGCAAGAAGACATACTGCAAGTTGTGGCCCTGCTGAGAAATCTACCACATACAAATCATCTTTCCGATACCCTTCAAACACTAGAGACTTGTCAGATTCCATTAGTACAAGGAAACGATATTTTACAAATATTACGACCATGTTCAAATCGCAAAGCATTGAGACAGACATTAAGTTGAAACCAAGGGATTCAACAAGCATGACTTTATCCATGTGTTGATCCTTTGAGATTGCAACTCTACCTAGACCCAATACCTTACTTTTACCAGTGTCAGCAAATGTGATGTGACTCTTGTCGCATGGACGTAAGGTTGAGTCCACAAGAAGGCTTCTTTTGCCAGTCATGTGATTTGTACACCCACTGTCAATAATCCATTCTGAAGACTTTGAAGACGCTGGTGTCGTACCCTACAGTGTAGTTAGGGGGATAGGCTTCACGAAGAGAATTGTGAAGCAAAAACATTTGACGAACCAGTGGGTTATGAAAACTTAGATCCAGATTAGGACTAATAGGGAGAGCAGCATGCGATTCAGGAACGAAGTACATAATGATGTCATTCGGGCATTTTATCTTGCGCCCTACAAGATTTTTAAGGTCCCCAGCAATAGCGTCAGAAGATTTTGTTTTTCTGCTGGAGACCTTTCCCTGCAAAAGAGAGTTAAGCTTTCTTAACCACCCACATCTTCAAGGGTGGCTTAGAAGCAATAAGTCTAAGTGCAGCATCTGAGAATTTTGGTTTTGGAGCCCTAGCAAACAGTCTAGCAGGCGAACAATAGTACTCATAAGAATAGGCAGAATAATTTTTGGTCATATGAACATGACGGTTTGATGAACCGCTCTCATATTCATATGCCTGAGTATGGTTTCCCTGCAAAACATTTGCGTTAGTGTGACTCAGGTGAGTCCTCTGTTTGCATGAAGCCTTTGGACTGAGGTTTGTCTTCTTCATGTGAGGTGTCATGAAGACATTCACAGGAAGATTTTCCAGACACTTTTTCGGAACCCAGATCTTCTTCATAGGTGGTCCATTCCTGCAGTTAGTACCAATGTACCTGGCAAACACTACACCATTCTGATTGTTAAACAGTACATAGTTTGCATCAAAGGATTCATCAATGATAATGGGGTTAGCACAGGTGAAGCCAGATAAATTGGATGGATCTGCTAAAGGTTCCTTTTCAGCAACCCACTTGGTTTTGGGGTACTGCTCAGGTTTCCAGTAAGAGCCATCTGCATTTATTTTCCTTACGAACCCTACACCCTCTTTCCTAGGGTTTTGGTTCAGAATCTACCTTTTCAGGACATCACATAGCGTCTGATGCCCTTTAAGGCTTTTGTACATCCCTGTTTCAAGCAATGTCTTCAACCTAGCATTCTCATCAGCAATAGCAGTGGTATCCTCAGCAGAGGGGTTAGTTACCACATCAACAGTTGAAGATATTGCAACAGCAGTAGTAGTGGAACATTCAGCAACTGAAGTAGCATTATCACGCTCAATGCATTTAAGACATGGTGGTTCAAATCCTTCCTGAGCGGAACTGATCTGTTCGACACGAAGTGACTCGTTTTCCTTCTGAAGATCTTCATGAGCCGCTCTCAATTTCTCAAGTTCTTGCTTCCTTTGAAGATAATCATAGGAAAGCTTTTCATGAGTTGTTGATAGAGTATCATGACGATCTTCAAGTTCCTGATACTTAACGTGAAGATTTTTTATGTCTTCAATTAAGGATTCAGATCGAGTCATTTCAGCACTCAACAGATCATCGCTTCTGTCTAACAGTTTTTGAATATGTTCCATGGCTTTCTGTTGTTCAGTTGCAATTTTAGCGAGTGTTTTGTAACTGGGTTTTGAATCACAATTAGAGTCATCGTCACTAGATGTTTGATAGTGAGTAGTGCGTTTGTTTACCCTGGCACTGCGTGCCATGAAACAGTAGGTAGGAGTGGAGTAGTCCTTGTCATTTGCATCGGTGTTGGTGATGAGGTCATTGTCTTCAGTGTTGAAGATGGACTTGGCGACATATGCTATAGCCAGACTTGCAATGCCAGAATCAGACTCCTCCTCAGACTCCACCTCTGCCTCCTCAGAAGCGGACTCCTCCTCTGAATCCATTTCCTTGCCAACAAACACAAATGCCTTGCCAGATGAGCTCTTCTTGTGTGATGAAGACTTTGAGGAAGACTTGGAAGAAGACTTTGTGTATTTCTTCTTCTTCTTGTCGTCAGAGTCATATTCCTTGCTCTTCTTCTTCTTTCTGTTCTCATTGTCCCACTGTGGACACTCAGAGATGAAGTGTCCAGTTTTCTTGCACTTGTGGCATGTTTTCTTCTTGTAGTCATGAGCAGAAGCTTCATTATTCCTTGAGCTTGATCGTGAAGACTTTCTGAAGCCTTTCTTCTTGGTGAATTTTTGGAACTTCTTTACTAGCATTGCAAGTTCCCTTCCAATGTCTTCAGGATCATCAGAACTGCTGTCAGATTCTTCTTCAGATGAGGAAACAGCTTTTGCCTTCAAGGCACGAGTTCGCCCATAGTTTGGACCGTAGATATCTCTTTTCTCCGAAAGCTGAAACTCATGTGTATTGAGCCTCTCAAGTATGTCAGACGGATCGAGTGTCTTGAAATCAGGACGTTCTTGGATCATCAGGGCCAGGATGTCAAACGAACTATCAAGTGATCTCAGCAGCGTCTTGACAACTTCGGGTTTGGTAATCTCAGTGGCGCCGAGGGCTTGAAGCTCATTTGTGATGTCAGTGAGTCGGTCAAATGTGTGCTGGACATTCTCATTGTCATTTCGCTTGAAGCGGTTGAAGATATTGCGAAGGACACTGATTCTTTGATCTCTCTGGGTTGAGATGCCTTCATTGACCTTGGAGAGCCAGTCCCAGACCAGCTTGGATGTCTTCAAGGCACTCACACGGCCATACTGTCCTTTGGTCAGATGACCACAGATGATGTTCTTGGCAGTAGAGTCCAGTTGAACGAATTTCTTGACATCAGCAGCAGTGACACCTTCTCCAGCCTTGGGAACGCCGTTCTAGACGACATACCATAGGTCGACGTCAATGGCTTCAAGATGCATACGCATCTTATTCTTCCAGTAGGGATATTCAGTTCCATCAAAGACAGGGCACGCAGCGGAGACTTTAATTATCCCTGCAGTCGACATAGCTAAAACTCCAGGTGGTTAAACCGAATCACACAGAACAAAGGGAGCACCTTGCTCTGATACCAATTGAAAGTGCGTTATATCGACTAGAGGGGGGGTGAATAGGCGATTTTTATGAAAGTCTTCAAAACGTGGAAGTTATGAAGACAAATAGTAGAGATATGCCTATCACTATGCAGTGGAAGTTAGATTACACTAGGCAAGCCATGCTCAAGTATTCAATAGAGTGAAAGCACAATGACAAGTAGCTGGAGTGTAATACGGATCAGGTAGGATGAAGTTATGAAGCCAAACAAATCATACAGTTACGTTGTGAAGACAAAAGATATAGCAAGCATGCAATGGCTTCACAATGAGTAACAGTAAGTAAAAGGAAGTGAAGATGAAACCAGTGACTCGTTGAAGACAATGATGTGTTGGACCAGTTCCAGTTGCTATGACAACTGTACGTCTGGTTGGAGCGGCTAGGTATTTAAACCTTAGGACACACAGTCCCGGACACCCAATCCTGAACACGCAGCTCAGGACACCAAGTCCTCACCGTATTCTCCTTGAGCTAAGGTCACATAGTCCTCGCCCAATCACTCTGGTAAGTCTTCAAGGTAGACTCCCAAACCTTCACAGACTTCGTTCACTGGCAATCCACAATGTCTCTTGGATGCTCTTAACGCGACGCCTAACCGTCTGGGGATGCACAGTCCTCAAATGTAATAAGTCTTCATATCACACAGACAGGAAGACTTAAGTGATGCCCAATTCTCTCTGGCTCTGGTGGTTAGGGCTTTATCCTCGCAAGGAATTCTATCTCAAAGGCTTCGAGGTGGGTTGCTCTCAAACGACAAAATCCGTACTCTCAAACTGAGCAGCCAACCGTTTATGGTTGTAGGGGGTGGGCTATTTATAGCCACTTGGCAACCCGACCTGATTTGTCCGAAATGACCCTGGGTCACTAAGGAACTGACACGTGTCCCAACGGTCAGTTTTCAAACTCACATGGCAACTTTACTTGGGCTACAAGCAAAGCTGACTTGTCCGGCTCTGGACAAGATTCCCTCTCATTGTCTTCACTCGAAGACATAGGTTTTTGGTTTAGGCATCACTTCAGTCATTCTGTCTGGTTCTCCTGGACCCCACTTAACAGTACGGTGGTTCCTATGACTCAACACAAGATAAAAAGAACTACGACAGATCTAAGTCTTCGAGCTCCATAGGCTTCATATCGTGTCTTCTCTTGTCATAGTCTTCAATGTGAATATCTTCATATACCACCTTTGACTTCAATGTCTTCATACATTTTTAGGGGTCATCTCTGGTAGTAAAACCGAATCAATGAGGGACTTCTACCTGTGTTATCCTGCAATTCTCACAAACACATTAGTCCCTCAACTAGGTTTGTCGTCAATACTCCAAAACCAGCTACGTGTGGCACTAGATGCACTTACAGGTAGTTTGAGTCTGTACTGTGTTAATAAAATAGGAGTACATTTTAGGGTGATCATATGGTCACTGGCTCACCATACAGCTCCGTAATTTGTTGATAACACGATCAATTGACCAGTCAAACAGTCCACATTCAGCAGCGCACATTACCATAGGGCCCACCCGTCAGCGCGTATATGAAGGACAAAAATGGTAATAAATTAGTGGTCGCTGGGTATTCGAAGTCGTGAGACCTTTGGTTGGAAGTCACTGGTAGTTAAGGGGCGTTCATTGGGCGGTGGGGTGGGGATCCCCGGAGAAAAAGCTCAGCGGGGGGGGGGGGGGGGGCTAGAGGGATGGCCGGTGCGGCGGCAGACGACGATGGGGTGTGGTTTCGGGGAGGGCCGGCCGGCCGCGGGCGGCGGGGGCTGGCGGTTCGGCCGATGGTGGCTGGCGGCTCAGGGGGGTGGAGTTTGATGATAAACTGAAGGCCCTTGATTTCGTATCCAACGGCTGGAAAATCTAATGACCAGAGATGAAAAAGTCAGTCGACTGACGTGTAGCCTCACCCCGCACATACACATGCACGCACGCAAGACACGCACGCATGTAGACGTGCAACACGAACACGTACACATGCACGCATGCTGGCGTGCAACACTGACACGTACACATGCACTCACGAACACACGCATGTATGCACCCATGCATGCAACACTAAAACGTACCCTTGCACGCACGCAACACTCGGACGCCTGCATGCACACATCACACGGCGCAAGACACGTTCAACCTATACGTGCATGCACCCTTTGTTAAGGACATGGATTGTTACGAGTATTAATCAATCTTATCTATGATAAGCAGAACATTGATGTTTGTAGCGGTCTTTATGAATCACAACGTATCGAACGGGCTATCAACATAGTAGGTTTATCTACATGAAAAAGATGATGTCACACTCAATGAACAATCATCAGTTTATGAAATGCCCGCTTCTGACTGCCCTGGCCCACCAAAGGTTACTCTGCTATGCGCTGCCTGCGTTGGGTCACTGACGTGCATGCCATGCACCCAAAGAGCCCACATGTCAGTGGAAGAACGGGCTATCAATATGCATTTTTTTTACAAACTCCCACATGCATGCAAGTGATAATTAATGTCCTCCTTTGCTAGTACCACGAGGCAAACACCATTAATATTGCATCGATTAGTGTTAGTGGCCTTGTATATCTGCAAATTGTAATTTTGATAGTGGCCCCTTGTATATAAAAATGGAGGGAGAAAGATGGGAGATAAGGTGAGGAGGAGTGGGGCGTGGTGGTGACTGGTGGTCGGACTAGGCGGAGGCATGGGGATGGACGGCGCATTATGTCTAGGTTTGTATCTCTCCCACACACACCCACGTAGGTGGGGGACGTGCACGAAGAGAAGAGGTGCACGCACGGCGCACGTACTCCCGTCTCTTTCCCAACCACACCCGCGCGGGTACACGGCGGAGCTCATTTCTGTACGAAAAGGCATCCCACGTGGTAATTTGGCTCGTGCACTGGTTGTCCACTTGGTGGAGGGAGGATCGTCTACCATGGGTGAACAAAAAAATTGCGACTTGACGCGTTATGTTAAATTAAAAAAAGAGGCAAAGCATGTGGGTCCTACCTTAGAGGGAAGGCTCTATACACTGGAGTACTTTTGATGTGTCCCGTCAACTCACAGTACCAGGAGAAGCTTTCTTAGTACGCCGTCTTCCCCGCCCACGGGCACGGTGGCTCGCAGGATGAGGTGAAGCTTGCTTACTGCGCCTTACGCCCGCTCCCTCGCCCACGCGCGCGGTGGCTCGCAGCACGAGGAGAAAATTTTACTACTCCCTCCGTTTACTCCTCGTCCCTACTACGTACTTTGGTTAGTACTCCCTCCATTTACTTATACAAGGCCACTATAAAAAATACATTTTGCATCTATACAAGGCCACAAATAGTAATCGAGACAAAAGTTACTACTCCCTCCTTTCCAGTTTATGGCTCAATTTCAAAATCTCTCCAACCAAGGTAGACAGTGAGTGGTCGAATTAATTTCGTAGTTTGCACAAGTAGTTAGTACGCTCGTTTTTCTCAAGAAGTTATGTTTACCGAGCTATTAATTAGAACGAATGCGTGAATGACCACTAAATTTCCATGAACTTGTACATGCATTGGTTAGTTTCCTCTTGACACTGCTTGCGTCGGGTGATCTAACGCACCTCGAAATCCAACATGTAATGGTACTACTACTAGTATAGTAGAATTGAGACTTATCAAACGGAAAAACGAATGTTTTTTAGATGAGCCCTATAAACCCTAGTGGGTACGTACTCCATAAAAACAGATATTTCCAAAACTAAGTCGCTCCCTTACATGAATTCTGTAGTATACTCCTCCATCGACACTCCCTTTCATGAATTCTGTACTTCCTGTCGCCGACATGTGGGACATATAGCAACCGGGTCGACGTGTCAAGCACCAAATAACAGTGCAGAACAGCAGGGGGGACGCACCCCACTCGTACCTGCCCAGTAGTAGTAATGAGCAATGAGACGTCAAATCACAATGCCGCACTTTCCCAGACGGACGAAGCAACCATTATTTCACACTTCGGTTCGCCATCATCTCAAACCACGTACTAGTATTGCTTCTGCCTCAACAGGGACACACGCATCGCCTTGGTACATCAAGACACATGGGACCGCATCACAGGCCATGCTCCCCCGTCGATCGCTCGGTAAAATCACCTCATTTTTACTATACTTCCTCCGTATCGGTTTACTACATGGCATGCATGTCGTTCTAGGTTGAGAATTTAACTGGCTATATATGTGATGAACAGTACTCTAGCCTTTTAAAAAATATATACTTTTGTACAGTAGTACTATCGATGGATTGCGCCATGGAGCAAAAATTGAAATTAAAAAAAAGGTGGTACATATAGAGAGCGCTCGTCGCCAAATTATGCATATAGTACTATTAAAAAAGCTAGTGCGTGCTTAATTGGGGTGCTAAATTCTATTAAAGTAATACTAGTAGTATGTACATACTGAAGAGTTAAAGTAACAAGAAGAAACATAACATAGTTCTGCTGGGGGCTCAGCACAACACACCCCTCAAATTAAACTAAGCACACCTGAAATTAAACTATGCTACTAATCCGGTAGACACTGCATTAGAAGTTTAGAACCACCATGAGCAACGACACTGCCACCATACTCGGAGTCCTCATCCATGTCCTCGACTTCGTCCTTGTCCCTATTCCTCTTGGCCGATACTTCTTTGCTTGAACCGCACACTTGGCTGTTGCTCTTCATCCAACCCTTGTAGATATTGAAACAAAGGTAGCCATCCATTACAGTGTAGTGGATGTGGTCTATATCTAGTACATTCCACTGCCATGCATGACGATGAAACATGTATGGAGGTTTCTCTAGTTTATCGTATGAAGGATGAACCATGGCTCCTGCCAGGGTCAGCATTGAAGGCTGACGAGCGGGCACCAGCCGATTCTTCTGGAGGTCGAAGGGGTTGCCTACAATGAGGCCTATCCGACCCAGTACTTTTTCGTCGTTCTTAAAGTCTACAGTAACGAATTTCACTATTTTGTCCTTGAGGAAGTTCTTAAAATCCTGGCACTCAACGTCGGCATGGCATATGTGGTAGACCAAGCAAACGTTATGTACGCAAACCTGGATCACGACGGGCTTCTTCCTCTCTTCGTCCTTTAGATCCTTCTCTCATCCCAGGACTGTGGTGTACTCAACATCTAGCCCAGCGACCCACTCATCATCTGAGTTTTCGAACATGCGTCTGAAGCGAGAAAGGCATCCTTTCACCGTCACGAAAGAACGGGTGTAGATGATGTCGAACTCATCACTGGTGATGGTTCTAACCTTGTACTCACCGCCGATCGTGGAGATTTGGGATGCCATGGATTTGGGAGGAGGGTTAGGATTAGTGGAACTGCCGTAATGTGAATGGATGGGACGACTTGGAGTGAACCGCCATAGTATTGAAGGACGTGCGGGGATGAGTAGGAGCGAACTGCCAGCGTGCGAACGGCAGGGTAGTGGCTTTCCATTCTCCCATGATACGGGCTTCCGAGAGCCCTTGGATATGAGATCGAACGGTTGCATGGCGTTATTCTAGACCTATGGGTGAATATCCTATCCTGGAGGGTTATTCTGCAAATTTTCAGCAACTTAGCATGCGACCATTTGATCTCAGATCCAAGGGCTACCGGCAGCCCGTATCATGGTCGCGCCTACCAAGACCGTCGCGTCGCTCGCGCGGTCGCGCCCTTGGAGATTTAACACAGTGCGTTAGGCTATGTGATGTTGGCATGTCATACATAGTCATCACTTAGTCACTCATACTACAACAAGGTTGGCTATAAGTGTATTTTTTTACTCCTCTCTATCTCTTTCTTCGTACTCAAGGAAGAAACGGTGCTAAGCGCGTGTATTTATTGCATTTGCCAAGGAGTGACCTCTTCCAATGAAATGGTGTTGCTAAGTTTGCTTAATTTAGTTAGCTATAGACTCAAAATTGTCTTTTCACCTAGGTACACGCGCTTAGCACCGTTTCTTCCTTGGTTCACCAAACTAGTCTCTCTCTTCTTGATTAACTTGCTACATCAGACTTTATGCCTATGTGGCAAGCTTAAGCACCTGTAGGAGCAAGTAAAAGTAAGTACAATAGTGCACTTTACATGGCATTTTTGCATATGTGGAGGAAAGAGAGGCAAGGAAAAAGTGGAGATGTGGGCTCTCATGCAAGAGCCAGCCTCTACTACATGGTGGAGCATTGGGAGAGGCACCTGTATGGAGGTGGTCAGGAATCTGGGAGACTCACGCCGGTCGTAGCGCCGCAGTTAAAATGATAATGGCAAGTCAAATCACGGGGCCCCACCTGTCCAGCAGTAACTCGTTGTCAAATCACACGGCCCTACGTTTGCAGCAGCCTACTCCCTCGTCTTCTCGCGTCTCTGTCGAACCGACTAGGCGGAACTGCCCCGCTGCCTACCGCGCAGGAAAAGCTCCGCCCTCGACTTTTAAATACAACTACATCCACTTAAGAATCTAATGATATACTTTTTGTGACATAGTAACTCATATTTTGTTAGTCAAATGGATGACCTAGAACTGCGTGCAGGCCCTATAAACCGAGACGCCTAAAAATAAAAAAAACTGAGACGGAGAGGGTAGTTCAGCATGTATCTTTTTAGATCAATATAGTCGGGATTCACCAAGGAGCAAAACCAAGTGGTAGGCTGCTCCTATCATGTTGGCGTAGCAACTCAAGCAGGGTCAGTCCGCACACAAAATGGCGAGGACCCCTTTGGCCAACATGTGGCTCATCCACCGTCTTGTTCCACGTGCGATGCACCAAATTACAGTTCGGAGCAGCGGTTGGAATTGGAGGCACCCCAGTCGTAGCGCCGCAGTAGTAGAAAATGAGCGACGAGGGGTCAAATCACAAAGCCCCACCTTTCCCGCATTAAGCTGGACGGACGAAGCAACCATCATTTCACTCTAGGGCGCAAGAGCATAAAGAAAAGAGAAAACAATGATGCGTGCGGCAGCTACCTAGGGCACCCTAGGGTAGGGTTCTCCACTACAGATCCTTTTTTTTGAAAGCGCCTCCACTACAAATCGGCTTCTCCCTCATCCTCTTGAAGAAAACCGATGATGAATGTGGCGGTAGGGTTTGTAGGAGTACTACGGCGTGCGAGGCCACGTCGTAGTAAATGGGTTCAAGCCGATGCCTTAAATATGTGTGGGCCGCTTGGTTTTACGGGAACGAGGCATCATTTTGGGTTCGGGGAGAAGTGGAGATATAGTACGCACAAAAAATTGTGGATGTAGGTTCGACCGAAAGGCAATGATGCATGGGCCCTGCATTTTGATATACCGAGGGTCGTGTGAAATTTGCTACTCTACTCAAAACTAGTAAGGTACACATGTATTGAACGCATGAGATTTCGAAACCAAATTATGAATAAATACACACTATAGCATGTAAAGTGTTGAGTCATATATGCATGATGTAGATGTTTGTTTAGTTCTTATAGTTCATCTCATTCAAAATCAATAAGTTTTATAGAAATGTTAAGATTCATTGGGTTGTGCATTGTACTCCCTCCGTTCCGAAATAGATGACCCAACTTTGCACTAACTTTGTACAAAGTTAGTGCAAAGTTGGGTCATCTATTTTGGAACGGAGGGAGTAAATCATAAAGTAAAAAACAAATAATGGCAATTCATTTAGAAAAAATAATCAATTATGATACAAAAGATTCTATAACAAAGGAGAAGTGCTTGTGTTTTGAGGTTTGTGCATTATGCTTAAGTTCAACCATGGAGTCTTCTAAATTCTACATGTGGCAGATCTGGTGGAATGTTGATGATATCCAATGGCCAGTATTGCTCGGATTTGCCTATCTCTGCACTATTGGGTTAGCTTCATCCAGCGACCATCTTTCAAAGTTATTGGCACACTATATAGTTCTTGTGCCACAGTTGCATGTTTTGGAAAAAAGCTACTAGTGGGTTGTACTATCTATTTAGGAATAACAGATGTATACATGGAAGTTGTAGGGAAAGAGATGACATGGAGCATCTCAATTCCTATGAGTAGGGATTGGAAAACAGATGTCATTTGGTTCACATCATAGGAACTTTTCTATTGAATCTAGAGATGACATGTTTCTCAATTCCTATGAGGAGGGATTAGAAAAGAGATGTTACTTGGTTCATATCATAGGAACTTTTCTATTGAATATACGCTAATGTTTATTTTCCTTTGAAATTAAGGGAGTATAGGAATCCATTCATATGAACCAAGTGGCTCTAAAGTTATAGAAATGATATCATGTTTATTTCCTTTGAAATGTGGAGTATATGAATCTATTCCTATGAACCAATTGGCTCTTAAGGAAAAAATCCTATAAAAATCATATCATATAGAGTTCCTATGATATTCCTCGACACTAAAGGATGCTTGAAATTGCTGCGGGTGATACGATTGTCTTTGTTTGTAGACTCCTCACCCAACTTTATAGTTACCTCTTCAAGATGAATGAAATGATATATACATGGTATTCTACATGTGCAATTTGGTACACGAAAACTCTGTAAAAGTTTGCGAGGTTTGAATTTTCAATAAAGCTATATCCGATGCATTTCAGAACGGAGGGAGCATACGGCAGTTGCTAACACTCACGTGGAAGATTTGTGTGTAGGAGGAGTGGTTGTTCTGTTAAATGACATGGCAAAACTGACACTGTCGGATGCCGATCTAATGGTCCTTACGGTGTTCGTCAGGAAAAGGCTTGTGGTGAACGTTTGTCGGATAATGATTTACGGACACATGCATTGCATTGATACGTGCCTCCCTCTCTCTCACGCACACGCACCCTCACGAGTCACGACTCTCCCGGGTCCTCTCACAGACTCGCATGTCGCACCCACCGTCCATCTGTAGGTAGACGTCACGCACATATGTGCTCTTCACACCCTACCCTCAGAACTTCTAAAAAACAAAAGACGGCGCACACATTTTATTTTAGCTCACACGTCACACACTTGTACTATTACTCTTGCGGAGAACGTTCTTTGGGCATAGTATATTGTACTCTCACGAAGAGAAGTGGTGCACGCATGCACTAGTTCTCTCACACCCACTTGCGGGTACACGTAGGAGCGCATTTTTTGAAGCTGGTACAACAAAATCACTCCACTATATATAAAAGCAGGAGCCTTAGCGCTTGCTTTACTAGGGTTCCTCTCGATCACTCTCTCATGCTCTCCAAATCTAAGCAACACATAGGTGGCCACACTCTCTCTCAGCTCACGGCTGCTCACAAATCCGGCCGGACAACCTCGACTAGGGCAGATGTGTAGGTGCATCGTTCGCTGTCGTCGGCGGCGAGGGAGGAGACCAACGGCTGCCCGCGCGTCCCGATCCGCGGCCATGCCGTTCTCTCCGAGAGAGCGCCGGCTCGGGAGGGCCTCCGACCACTTCTTCCTCCCTGCGGTATTGTGGCCAAGATGCGGCCTCCCGACGCCGTCTTTGCGACATGCCGACGACCCTCAGGTATATATTCCTTCGAAACCTGCCTTGCTCTACTGCCCTAGCTCCCTTAGTGTGGATCCTTTTCTACTTCCGTCCGCTGTTCCAAAGCTACCTAGACTTCTACTAAGGCACGTGCTTTGCACGTATGTTCTGTATGATAGATACACATATACCTTCTTTTTAGAGAGAGAAATGGGTACTCGTATCTTGAGTAGATATCATAGTGTGTTTGTTTGCATGATCTAAGGACTATTCTGAAATAAGAAGCAAATCACTTGCACAAATCAAACTGAGTTCCAAGTAAGAATTTGATTACAAGATAAAAGTTGTAGTTTTATTATATGTTTTTTCCTGGGTTCCACTGATGTATAGTTCCAGAGTTGTTTGACGGTTTACATGCATGTATATGGACTATTTTGTGCAACTAAATAAGTCATTTAGGTCTGACAGACACTCATGTCCTGTATTAGCTTGAGGTATAGCTTATGTATGACTGAAATAAAATATTACACTTTTTTGTGAATAATAAAAATATTACATTTCTCGATGAAGCAGAATAAAACTTTAGCTAGCATCAGCCATGCAATGTTATGTTATGTGAACAGTGTAAACTTTGCAGTATAGCGGCATCTAAAAAATCCATTTTTATAGTAATCTAAAAAAATAAGTTAGTAGTAGAGTGTTTATTTCCCAGGTGACAATGGGGAACCAAAATGTGCTAGCTATTTGCCAACTTGTCGTACTTGCATGTGAGGAGGTGGCAGCAGTTTCTAGACATTTCTCAACTTCAGTAGGTGCAATCCAGATTCAACGGGGACTTCTTTATTTGTTTACTTGGAGAGCAGAGTCGGCCATGTGCACAAGGAGCGGGAGCGAATCCGGCAGCTCTTAGCCGTCAGATCATGTCATCCTTTGTTTGATGGATGGCAGTGATATGCATGAGAGGGGGAATGAATGGTGGATTTTGAGCCAATGCTTGGTTGGGCGGGAGAACCGAAGATGGAGTGGTAAATCCAATTTCAAAACTGCCGCATTATAGTAGTAGTAGTTTAGAAGTAAAGCTATTTCATACAGTCGACTCAAAGCGTTGGTTCAAACAGGGAAGAAAGTGGGAAAGCTGTAGCATGAATCTAGGACTTGGTTCTAAGAGGAAACGGGGGAAAGTAGTAATATCTGTCACTGTTTAAATAACCGTATTTCTTATTTGCGCAAACAGGGATGTCTGTCTCCATATCGTTTCGGGATGTCTGTCTCCGTATCGTTTCTATCTGCGCAATCAAAAGCACACACCTTAGTTTTAGTACAACTGCGCAAAATGAGATGGCTATCCCTCGCTGTCGTCCTCTAACCTCCCGTCTTCAAGGTATCCCTACATTGGTAGTAACTAAGGTAGAATGAGCAACGCAATCTAAAAGAAGCTGATTCGTACGTTTTACTTCCTAATTGCAGTGCATGGACGAGCGAAAACAACTGCATCCTAGTCCAGAATGCACTTTCTACCAGTTCATCCATGGACCAAGGACTAGCTGGCACTGCTGCACGGCGGTTTTTTGGACAGGTGCGCGGACAAGAGGCATTGTGGTCTGCTTATTTCTGCAAATAGCGGTGCTTAAATTTAGTGGAATGCACAAGAATTTCAGCTGGTCAGTACACTGCATGGTTCAGTTCAGCATTCCAGCTCAGACCACAATTATAATTGGCTATTCTGGAATGAGAGAACCTAACCCTGAATGGTGGCAACAAGAAAAAACCAGCGTGAACTCCAGGAAATTTAAGCCTGCCGGGAGGCCCTTTGCTCAGAGAGAAGCCTTGCTTGTTTTTTCCTGATTTGTAAACCTTCTCACAACTTTGTCTTTTGATGTGAACTAGTATATGTTTGTTATGTTCTATGAATAATTGAGATGTATGCTTAACTTATGCTTTTCAAGTTTGTTATGAAGACGAGTTTAATGTGAGTTTTCCACATGATGGCTGGACTAGCGTGTGAACGTTTAGAATTTATTACATTGTGGCCTCAATTAACTGCATGAACCACTATAACAAGATACATAGTTGCTTATATGTCAGACAGCAGATTGTTGATTGTTAGCTGGTCGATAGCCTATTGTTGAAGCGAGCTGAGCCAATGTGTCGTGTTTTGCACAACTGCTTACAAGTGGGGTAGCACCAACAGTGTTTAAAAGTACTTATGTATACGTCGGCGTACGGTTCTCGAACGAGTGCTCTATTTCATCAAAACACACACTGCTCGTATGATAAACCGTGACAACTTATGTCTTACCATGCCATATTCATGAAAAAACTAGTGAGGACGCATCTGTTTCGGCAACAATTACGATGGTTCTCACATGATTCACGGGCACACAAAAGTAGCAGCAGTTCCCATAGACGGATTCAAACAGAGTACTAGCCCCAGAGGGGTCGATAACAGGCAAGGTTCGGATAATTAGACACAATCCAAACTACTATTAAACACTAGCTGGGGCAACTATTTCATGCCTCGATCTAATTTGGGCTAGACACAGGACGGACCTTGCCATGAACATCATCGAGGACGTCCCGCATCAGCTCAATCTTGTGAACCTTCATGAAGACAACCTTGTGGCCTTGCCACTGATAAACTTGTTTGTGGAGGCATGCCACGTCATGTTCCTATGTAAGCTTGACAAGAACAGTATTCCTCACAAACGAAGGAGTAGCTTTAAACTTCTTGTGCTTCAGTACACCCTGGACAACACGCCTGACAACAGTGAGGCTGGAATACAACTCTTCATTGGTATAACCGCAAATGGCTTCCAGGATCCAACAACCTAAGAACTCTGTTTTCCCAGTGCGTATATTCAGGTCGTCCGCCTCATAGCGAGTGACATGTACAACCACACAATCCTTGTCTGCATCAGGGCTATAATTGAAATAGAAACAAATTCTGAATTACTTTTTAGTATAAGAGACGAAAGTTATTTAAACCACTACGTATACCATGGCATCGAGGCTAATAAAATTTCGCATTATTAATCACCACATACTTCCTTTTCTAAAAAAATCACCACATACTTAGATGAAAAACCACAATTGAGAACGGCAAAGAAGGAAATCACCTTGGGCAGCTCAGCAGGGGGGGACACATCCTCGAAGGGGCAAAACTGCTCCTGCAGTGCCACGGGGGCTGTAACCTCAAACGAGGCGTTGACCATCTCAGTATCTGGGGTCGCCTTGGTGGTTGCCTCCATCTTCTTGCAGCTCTATGTCTCGTGGGGATCAGCCTCCCGCGTTTGATCCAATATCGGTAGATCTTTGCCTGGTTCTCCCTGGTCCATCATGAAACTGACGAATACTAGGAGACCACTGAAAGCAAAACACAATCGCAATGGCAATGAAACAAAAAAGAGAGTGAGGATCGGTTACTGCTTTGCAAAAGTTCTTTTTTTCCTCTGAACGAAACTATACCAACATCACGGATCCACTTACCTTCCCTTCGTTCGGAGAGAAGAATAGTGGCAGATGCAAGTGTTGCCTTTCTTGAAGATGGTGAGGGAGAAGGGGATTCAGCAAAGAGTGAAATGATGGTTGCTTTGTCCGTCAAACATAGACTGCGGGGAGGTGGGGTTTTGTGATAAAACGTCTCATTACTGCCGCGCTACGATCGGGGTGACTCTCCACCTCCATACTGCCTTCTAATTTGGTGGATGGCATTTGGGCCCGTGAGCTGCATGGCCCGCATGTCGGTGAACAAAAGTATAACGGCATTCAGTAGAGGGAGACGTTTCAATGACCTAGGAGGAGCCAGAAGCGGTAGAGTGTCTCCACTGTACTAGTAGTAATTGTTTTTCTGGGTAGTTGTAGAGTGTCTCCACTGTACTAGTAGTAATTGTTTCTTGGGTCCCAAGACAAAACAGCCCAGCCACACTAGTAAATAGTAAAATCAATTCAGAAACCTGGGTGCTCTTCTTCCTCCTCGCTCACACCCACCTCACATCAGCTCGCTCCACTCGTACCCCGAAATTCCTCACCTCACTCCTACAGAAAACCCCAGCTCCCCTTCTTCCTCACTCCTACAAAAAACCCCCAGCTCCCGTCCTTCTTCACTCGCACCACAACTAGGCTCGTCATTCGTTACTCTGCTCAAATCCGTGAGCGCGATCTGAAGCCCTCGAGGAAAATGGAGTCGGCTGACCCCAGCGCCAAGAAGATGAGGCTCCCGCCATCGGCGCCGCCTGTTGTAGATCCCGCACCCGGCAGCACGGGGAGAAGTGGTGACCCCGCCCCCACCGGATCCCAGGAAGCCGTAGAATCTCGGGTGGACCGCATCAGCGATCTCCCGGACGCCATCCTTGGGGAGATCATCTCGCTTCTCCCCACCAAGGATTGCTGCCGCGCCCAAGTCCTCTCAATTCGGTGGCGCCCCCTATGGCGCGCCGTTCCCCTTAATCTCGACTGTCGTCAGCTATCTCTCTTCAATGATTTTGAAATCCCCAGAGCCATCATCTCCTCCCACCAGGGGCGCCGTTCAAAGCCTCTACATCCCTATGGCGCGCCGTTCAAAGCCTCTACATCCCGTCATGCAACCTAAGCAAGCATACCATGCCCTGCACGGTGGACGCCTAGCTGGAATCCCCTAAATTCATAGAACTACAGTAGCTTGAGTTCTACTATTCCCCTGGAAATCACATACCACATACCGAACGCCATGAACTTGTGCCCTCAGCACCGATGTCCATCTCGGGGTTTCCGTCCTCTCTCCACACCGCCATCTTTGCGAAGTGCTACCTACCAGACAATCTGGTACTAAACCTTTGACTCCCATTTCTCAAGAAACTTTCACTTGTGCGGGTTCATATATCGGAGGCCTCATTGCACAGCATCATACACTCCAGTTGCCCTGCGCTGGAGTGCTTGGTGCTTGTTTTCACAGTTAGAATCGGTTGTCTCCAAATAAAGTCGCCTAACCTTGTAAGAATTGGAATTTGTTTTGACGGAAGGCAGCTCATCATCCAAGATGCCCCTTCACTTCAAAGGTTGATCCTTGATTCTAGTTATTCACCGTTGCAAATAACCGTCCTCTCTGCACCTAAACTGGAGACCTTCGGTGTAATACATGATCTCTGTGCTCATTTCAATATGGTGTTTGGCTCCATAGTTCTTCAGGTACTTTATATTATCATCTACACTTGTAACCATAAGCTGCATTTTAAATTTCCGCGCATAATTTATACATCATCTTGGAGTACACATTTTGTACTAATATTAGGTTCTATGCTCAATGAAGAGTTTCTCCATGGATGGCCTATCAATGGTGCTGGATTCTGTTAAGATCTTATATATCCAAATGAATAGTTTTGATCTGAACAAGATTATTGGCTTGCTGCAATGCTTTATATGTCTAGAGAAGTTGTATATAAAGGTGATGATTTCACGCACATTGGAAGACCGCATATAGTGTACTAGAATTAACCATTCAGCTGTTGCTCTTTCGACACTCTTCTTTTAGACTTTAACTGTTTTCAATCTTCATGTCTATTTAGGCAACAGGACGGGGTAAGAAAGTTATAACCAATCGGTGGATTCGTAAGCATTAGGATTTTCTCACTTCTCATGAGATTCGATTGAAGACAATAAGGCTAGAACGATATGTAGCCAACCGTGCAAACACAAGATTTGTCACATTCTTCCCGCTGAATGCGAGGTTACTATTGTCCATCAGGCTTAAGTTTATCAGCAGCATGGTTTTGACGGATGGGTATGTCGAAGAGCAAAAAAAGGAGTTTCAGGTGGGCAAAAGAGCTTCTGAACGTCCCGGGCTTCTATTTACAACATATTGTGGTCATAATCCAGTAAATTTTACGACCCAGGATGTTCATTCTATGGACCTGACCGATCCATTTGACTGTGACTTCCGAAAATAGTGCTAGAGTTAGATGTTGTTGCCCTTTTCAATTTGGTTTTTTGTAAACCTGATGAAAATTAACCCTTGTGCTTTTGTATAGTTTGTAAGCTAGAGTTAGATGTTCCTGCCCTTTTCAACTCGGCTGTGACTGTCATATTTTCTTTGAAACAAGGCAAATGGCTTGCCATTCATTTAATTTAGAGTGAAATATTGTAACAAATCCAAACCAAGGGAAATAACATCACTCTCGCCAGCTGCTTGAGCTCACTGTGCATTACAGAAGCCTAGTGATTAGCCCCCACCAGCACCCACAAACTTATTTCGAGCTAGCACATCAAATGGGTTGTAAATTTTCATAGGAAAGGCTGCATGACTATGACAGATTTGGATTCTGACATTTGGGACCCGCGAGGAAATAGCCTATCCAAGGTGGTGTCGACTTACTAGCCAGTCAACAAACGATTATGCCTACCAGCCGTTGGATTGACATCCAACATCTGTCGTGTATCTTCTATCTCTTGTCTTCTTCCTCCAATCCCCAAACCAAACCACCCCATCGGCTCCGCCTGCTCCCGCCTCCCATGGCTGGCTGCGCCTCCGCCGCCCTACCGTATGTACCCTCCAACGTTGGCTAGTCCCTCCCTCTATTCCCCCACACGTCCTGTTATTCTCTGGCGACGGCAGCCCCAACATGCACCCGCGCCCGAACCAGTCAACCCTCGTACTCCCCTCCACCTGCGACTGGACCGGCGCATCTTCAACGGCTCCTGCTCATTTTGTCCGAGGCCTCGCCTCGTCCTCCGCCTTGCGGCCTTGGTTCGCTCGCCATGCGCGGTGCGCCGCCCTCTTGCATTGTCAATGTCGTCAACAACTGAGAGGAACAAGGAGATGACTGTACATGGAGAGGATGACAGTAGGGACCCACTAGCGTCATGGCAGTACGCAAGCAAGTGCCTCTATAGTACAAGCCCAAAAATATGGTTCCTCCTAATGGTTGGACATCTGGGTCTCACGCCATTGTCAACATAGTCAATAAATGAGAGAATTACACTACGAGCGGCTGACACCAGGGACCCAGCAAGTCGCGCAGTTTTTTTTGAGGAACAAGTAGTTGTTATTTATACTAGTTTTAGCGACGGATCAGGGTAACAACGGGGCTGTGCGAGGGCTGTGGCCCATCTAGCTAGGTTTTTTTATGTTTACCACATCATGAACCCAGTTGTGTTTTTTTCTTGCTGAAAATGGCTAGCCTAGTTCTATTTTTTTAAGAAATACCCAAAAAAGGCCTACTTGCTTTATCGGCCCTGCTGGGCTGCAAATCTTTCAAGACGAGGAGAGTTTCATTCGGTTTGCCCAGAAATGGGCTGTACATTTTTAAAACACATCAAACCAGGAATTAGTTTCAATTTTTTTTCATTACAAGATCTTAAATTCCATTGATTTTTATGCATGGACAATTATTTGGATTTTATATTTATATAAATTATTTTTCAAAATAGTTTAAATGTGAATCGATATTTCTGGATTAAAAACAGTTGACCGCACCAAAATATGCAAAATTTCGTATACTTTTTAATCGTGGCCACAATATGGGGTGTGATGCTAACAAAAAGAAGATGCGCTCCAAAAAAATTCTTAAGAATTAGCAAATGGGCTGTACATTATTAGAAATAATGGCAGATGAGATGTATGCTGTTTTACACAGATTTGAGGCTGACTTGTGCGCCTACTACAGGTTGACGCGTATGCTTTCATAAAAAAGGTTGACGCACACGCAACACCCTGTCAACTTAGTCAACACACGAGAGCAGTGACTGTTGGATGTCCATCCAACGGCTGTCGTGCTTCTTCAATCTCTGCTCTTCATGCTCAAGCCGCTCAAACAAGCGCCGGCGGGACTGTCTGCTCCCTTTTCTCGTGGTCGGCTATGCTGCCGCGCAGGCCTAGCCATCCCTCTACTCACCCACACATGCTGTTATTCTCCGGCGACGGTAGACAAACCAGTAAACCTTCGTACTCCTCCGCGTGGGAAACAACTGCCGAGTATTCCCTGGCTCCGTGTCGTTCCCTTCCTAGGCCTCGCCGTCGTCCACCGCCCTGGTGCTCTCGGCGCGGCCTGGTCAATGTGGTCAATGAACGACATCCATCGGAAGTGGACTGTACGTGGAGAGGCTGACAGCTGGGGTCCACGGCCACACGCAAGGAAATGCCTCCTTATTACGCGCAAAATAATGATTCCTAAACCTGACAGCTAGGACCCACAGGAAGGTCCTCTATATTTCGCGAAAAAACGTTTCCCCCGCTGACAGGTCGGACCCACCAGCTATATCTTCGCACGCAAGGAAGTTCCTCCTTATTACACCCAAAAAATGAATACCCCCCTGCTAGCTGGGACCCACCATATTGTTGGGCTAACTTGTGGGCCTACTAAGTTGACAGGGACGAAGAGCTTTGTCAACTTAGGCAATACTCCAGTGACCGTATGATGTCCATCCAACGGCAATAGTACTTCTTAAACCTCTGGTCTTCTTGCTCCAGCCGCCCAAAGCAGTGCCGGTCATGCCGCCTGCTCCTGCCTCCCGTGGCCGGCTGTGCTACCGCGGAGGCCTCACCGCCAAGATACTACTCCCACCACTGGCCAGGCCATCTCTCCACTCACCCACACCCCCTGTTATTCTACAGCGACGGCAGCCTCACACCGCAGCCGAACCAGTGAACGCTCGTACTCCTCTCCGCGTGGGCATCCACTGCCGCGTCTTGCACAGCTCCGCGTTGTCCCCATCCTAGGCCTCGCCGTCGTCCACCGCCGTGGTGCTCTCGGCGCGGCGTGGTCAATGTGGTCAACGACCGACTTCCATCGGAAGAGTACTGTACGTGGAGAGGCTGATAGCTGGGTCCACGGCAGCCGCAAGGAAGTGCCTCCTTATTACGCGAAAAATAATTATTCCTCCACCTGACAGCGGGGACCCACCAGACAGGCCACCAGTATTTTGCGAAAAAAATCGTTTCCCCTGACTGCTGGGACCCACCGGACCGGCCACCGTATTTCGCAAAAAAAACGTTCCCCCCGCTGTCAGCTCGGACCCACCGGAAGTGCCTCCTTATTACGCACAAAAAAATGAATACTCCCCCGGCTAGCTGGGACCCACCTTGTTGGGAGGTTGACTTGTGGGCCTACTAAGTTGACGGGGACGAAGGGCTTTGTCAACTTAGTCAATATGAACGATTCTAGCTCCAGTGACCGTACGATGTCCATCCAACGGCCGTAGTGCTTCTTCAACCTCTGGTCTTCTTGCTCCAGCTGCCCAAAGCAGCGCAGGTCATGCCGCATGCTCCTGCCTCCTGTGGTCGGCTGTGCTGCCGTAGAGGCCTCACTGCCCCCTACTATTCCCACCGCTGGCTGGGCCCTGCGGCGACGGCAGCCTCACACCGCAGCCGAACCAGTGAACCCTTGTAGTCCTCTCCGCGCGGGATTCCACTGCCGCGTCGTCCCCTTCCTAGGCCTCGCCGTCGTCCACCGCCGTGGTGCTCTCCGCGCGGCGTGGTCAACGTGGTCAAGGAACGACTTCCATTGGAAGAGTACTATACGTGGAGAGGCTCACAGCTGGGTCCACGACCACAACCCAGTTTTTTTGTGATTTGCCAAGTAAGTCGCTTTGTCAGGCCTGTTGGGTTGCAAATCTTTCAAGACGAGGAGAGCTTTCATTCGGCTGGCCGAGAAAATGGCCCATCAGTAATGAGAAATGGGTTGTACATTTTTAAAACACATCAAACCGGCAATTAGTTTGAAATATCTTTTTTTTCATTTCAAGATTTTAAATTACATTAATTTTTATGCGTGGAGAATTTGTTGGATTTTATATTGATATACATTTATTTTTAAAATCAGTTTGAATGTGAGTTAAAATTTCGGGATTAAAAACAGTTCGGACCGCACCAAAATATGTGAAATTTCGTATAATTTTTTAACCGTTGCCACAATATGGGCTGTAATGCTAACAAAAAGAATATGGGCTCCAGAAATTCTTAAGAATTAGCAAATGGGCTGTAAATTATTAGAAATAATGGAAGATGGGATGTATGCTGTTTTCCACAAATTTGAGGCTTTCCTAAAAAAAGGTTGACGCACAAGCAATGACTATTGGATGTCCATCCAAGGGTCGTCGTGCTTCTTCAATCTCTGCTCTTCCTGCTCCAGCTGCTCAAACAAGCGCCGGCGGGACTGCCTGCTCCCTCCTCCTCGGGGCCGGCTGTGCTGCCGCACAGGCCTCACCGCCCGACCGTACTCCCATCGCTGGCCTAGCCATCCCTCTACTCACCCACACCTGCTATTATTCTCCGGCGACGGCAGACGAACAAGTAAACCCTCGTACAGTTGTACTCCCCTCCGCGTGGGAAACAACTGCCGAGTCTTCCCTGCCTCCGTGTCGTCCCCTTCCTAGGCCTCGCCGTCGTCCACCGCCCTGGTGCTCTCGGCGCGGCGTGGTCAACGTGGTGAAGGAACGACTTCCATCGGACGTGGACTGTACGTGGAGAGGCTGACAGCTAGGCCCACGACCGCAGCAAGGAAGTGCCTCCTTATTATGCAGAAAATAATGATTCCTCCACCTCACAGTTGGGACCCACCGGACGGGCCACTGTATTTTGCGAAAAAACATTTCCCCCTGACTGCTGGGACCCACCAGCTACATCTTCGCATGCAAGGAAGTGCGTCCGGGCAAAAAAACGATTCGCCCCCTGACCAGCTACATCTTCGCAGGCAAGGAAGTGCCTGACAGTCAGGACCCACCTGGTTGAAGCGTACGTAGCGTTGTCATTCTGGTCGATGTAGAGACGCGCACGTGTCATAGTAGAGGCGCGCACGTGTCATACTAGAGCGGCCAGCGGCCAGGGTGCAAGAAAGAAAATACGGCCACGTATGTGTACATATGGGCGGGGTCTCGAACGCCTACTCACGCATACGTACGGCCAGGGCTCATGTACATGGCTGGGTCGGAACAGAGAAACAGCGTCGTTGTCGTGTTCATGGGGAGGCAACGGAATGCGTCATGTTCATGGGGAGGCAACGGAATGCGTCCTATTCATGGGGAGGCAACGGAATGCGTCATGCTCATCGGGAGGGCTTGACCGAACAGGCGATGGAAACGAGGCCTGGCGTACCGCAGAACGGAGGAAACGACCTTGTGTTCGACCGGCCACGTTCGAAATGGGATCCTGTTCATCGGGAGGGGTCTGGTGTACCGCAAAATGGAGGAAACAGACCTCCTACGATTGAAACGGGGGTCTTGTTCATCGGGTGGGGTGTGGCGTACCGCAAAACGGACGAAACGGACCTCCTACGGTCGAAACAGGGGTCCTGTTCATCGGGAGGGGTGTGGCATACCGCAAAACGGAGGAAACGGACTTGTGTTGGAGCGCTACGGTCGAAACGGGGGTTCTGTTCATCGGGAGGGGTGTGGCGTACCGCAAAACGGGATTCCACGGGATACTGTTCATCTCCACGGTCGACCCCCTCCAGCCTCCACGAGCTACTATTCATCCACCGTCGACCTTCTCCAGCCTCCACCTGCGACTGTTCATCCACGGGCTCCTGTTCATCCAGCCTCCACCACGCGCTACTCCACCGGCTACTGTTCAACCAGCCCTCTCCACGGGCTCCTGTTCAACCACCCCTCCACGGGCTACTGTTCATCCTTCCCTCCACCGTCTACTGTTCATCCTGCCCTCCACGGGGTGGTCCTATTCATCCAGCCCTCCACGGGGTCCTGTTCATACAGCCCCAACCGACTCGATCGATCGGGGTCCTGTTCATCCAGAGGCAATACCACGGGGTCCTGTTCATCCACCCCCACCAGGAACTGTTCATCCAACGCCCCCCCCCCCTGCAACGCTCACTGTTCATCGAGAGACAGCATCGATCGGCTTCAGTTAGCAGCAGTAGCGAAGGAATCGCTCGATCGGGTTCAGTTAATAGCCATCGATCGATCGCTCGGGTTAAGTAACGCGTAGCCTGCAGTGCAATCGCTCAGGTTCAGTTAGAGCCCAACGCCTCGCTCGGGTTCAGTTAGAGCCAACGCCTCGCACACACACGCGTACGTGTACGAGAGAAACGCGCATCGCTCGGCCCCCGACCTCCCACCGTAACCGGGAACTCCCTGAAATTTTCCTTGCCCAAACTTCTACCACAGTTTTTTCCGTCATGGACGGCCCAAAGAATGTCATGTAGCTGCGTCTCCGGCCCGCCCAGGACGAAAAGCCCATTTTCTGTCATGATTTTTTGTCATAGAAGTAGGAGCCCACCACATCTATGATGATACCGGGTTTTGTCACAACTATCGTCATAGAAGTGTCATATGTATGACAGAAAAAAATTTCGTTCGGCCCAAAATGTCACGGATGTGTCTTTTTTTGTAGTGATTTGTTTGCTGCATATAGTCTTATTTCGGTCACCATTAACTCCTGTTTCATGCATAGATGGTGGTCAACTTCCATGAGTTCAGTGTCCTTCCCTTAGCTCCCGGTGCTGTTCCTTTTGAGTTCAGTCCCACTCATGCACCTCTCAGCTTTGCCGCCTTCCTTGGCGACATGTGGCGTAGTATTTATCCCCTCGGAGATCCACCTCATTATCAAGTATTCCAGTTTTCTGCTGGAGGAAGAATTCGGGAATACGTTGCTCATGTTTATCTGTCAGACCCGATTCCTGTAGGTAAGCGCACCTACAGTTTCCATGGTGGTTACGGCGCTACTCCTAAGCATGCCGTTCAGCTTGCCGGAATGGCAGGAGTCACCGGTCTTCGTCATCAAGAGAGCATAGTGCGAGAGAACCGTGCTTATCAATATTAACCCACCATCGTCGAGAATCCTAGGAGAATCCAATTTCCCTCCGTCAACCCTCAAGATGACCCGGCTATCCTCTCCATGTCTCGTTACATGACGACCGAGTGTCTTCTTATTTCTGAGTTAGTCCGAGACGCCATTCGAGCCAGGAGATTGCTTGGTGTCGCTTTACCTCAGTCTCCGCCAGCTTCACCAACTCCTTCACCTCGTCCATCCGGAGTTTCAGAGTCAGCAGTTCCACTCGGTACTCCCTTAGCTTCCTTGTTAGTTCGCAAGCGTTGGCTCAAGCGTAGGATGTAATCCTTTGTGTAGTGTTTGTGCATCTGCTGTAGCATCATGCTTGTGTGTGCCTGTGTTGAGCAGCCTTGTAGCTTGTTTGTTGTTTGCTTTGTTGCAATAAATCGTTTTCTCGTGCTTCTTTGTTTTGAATCCTTGGTGTTACCCCCTTATGGAAATTATTCCTCGACCAACACCGGATCATAAGGAGCCGAAAGCAGTACAGATATACACCAAGGAATTCAGTTAAAAGCAATGAGATTTTCAGCTGACAGCATTGGAGACATCCGTCCGGATACAAATTGTATTCTGATCAGACCTTTCAGCAACATGTACCTGTCAGAGATACACTTTATCGCAGCAAATATTAAATCAGAAAGAGGACAAAATTGGATCAACCGTGCATTTCAAGTCAAAGGTATGGGCTGTGCACAATGATTGAATCTGCTGTAAGGCAAAAATATTGCGACACCTAGAGTCAGTCCCCATGCACAATGAATTCAGCAAGGACAGTCGGACAATCCTTGTCATATAAATAATCAGCTGCCGGACTGACAAATATATATATATATATGTCATTCCATTCAGCCAGAAAATCAGTTCTGTCCTTCTCCACAATTTATTGACGAAGTGTACAAAGATAAGGTTCCCAGTCTGCATCGGTAGGGAATGAATGGATTCCCATACAAGATATTCAGTCTTCTCGATAAAATACTACAAAAACTTCTGGCATAAGGTATCGAGTCTTCCCTAGCAAAGTTTTTAAGGGGGGGAGATTATGACGTACGATACCCCATTTTTTCCTCAAGAAGATATCCACCGAAGGCTTCGAGCATAAGCCATCCAGTCTTCCTCAACACGATATCCCGATGGTTTCCCAAACGCAAGCTGCCAAGTATATATTCTTCTGTACGTCACTAGTACAAGACATTAAATTATGAATTGTCAGCATATGGCAATGTCTTCCAAGTGATAGATCTGCAACAATTGGTCTGAAAACAAAAATCGGTTAGAGGTATGCATCGAGAATTAGATATTAGTTCATTCAGTATGCTGCCAAGTCCATGAAAGTCTCTCGCGCAAGGAAGAATTCACGGTACACATCCGACAACCTCACCGGTTATTCAAGAAACAAAAACCAGTGGGTGATGTCATAATCAACAAGTCTTGAAGGAAATAGAACATTGAGACAATAATCTTGGCAGTGATTGTCAAGATCAGTCCCGTACATCCAACAATATGCTGTTATTAACCCTGTCACTGTCCCGCATAATCAACAATAGTATTGAGATTTGTATAACCACACGTGAGCCAGATAAATATACCGAGGCTCAAAACATGCACCAGACCAAGGTATGAGTGCCAGATATTGTATGTAACAGTATTCAGGGCCGCGAAAATAATCAAGGATATATATAAGGCCCCGATCTTTTGGTTGAGGATCTAGATGAAGAAAGTAATAATGAAAGAATAAGACCAACAATACAGGTATGCCGGTTATTATGTGAAAAATGTGGATGCCCAGTCCGTCTTATTCCACGGCAAACCTAAGCAAAGATCCACCTAAGAGGTATACTCCATTGTGGTAAGGACCTCATAGTGAGGCAACCAGCTCAGTCCACAGTATGCTCAGAACTTTCCGCATTGAATACCTGAGTCTGTCTGGTCAGACTCATGGATAGCTCAATATATTGACCTCAACACCCGCGATGGAGCATCGCACAGACTGTTATTCCCAAGGAGATACTGGCAAAAATGAAGAATCAATGTGAAAACACATACTTTGAGGATTGTTATCTCTCGCATAGGGGAAGCAATTAAAAGAATAGCCTGTGTGGTTGGGATTCTTTGCCAAGATCACTGCCAGTCAAGTCTGCAAATCTTATCATCAGGAGATGGTGCATTTTTCAATCAGTCACGACAAGCGACAGTCAAACCTTTGGTACAACTTGGATACTCAAGACTGTGAAGCCAGTCAAGATAAGTCAGAAACTCATGCAAGATGTCAGCATTCGTTAGCAAAAACAGATATGATCTACATCACTGTTTTGGAACTAGAAGGCATGTCTATATTCAACGAATCCGATGTCTGGATAGAAGATATTCTTTGTTCCACGGGGAGATATGTTCCCCAACTCCGTGGAATATTCTCGGCACTCGATACTAGAATAACATTTCTATCAAGGATCAATATCAAGAAGGACAAGTATGTCTGTGCAAATAATATTTCGGATGCCGGCTCAGCCAAAGAAAATTTGAGTCAGTATAAACAGGAACATATGATGGTACGTCCTGTCAGAATGTCAGATATGGCGAAGCAAACCACCCCAGATAAGACAGTCAGTTAGATCCAATAAAGTGGAAATATTATATAAGGATGAATAAAAGAAACCTGAGTTGGAAACAGTTTCTTCAAGCCAGAAAGACTATTTAACCCTGAACAACCAAATCTCGAGGACGAGATTTCTTTACGGGGGGAAGGTTTGTAACAGCCTGGATTTTTGCCCTTTTCTTCTTCCTTTGATTTTTCTGGGATTTCTTGTTTTGTTTTGCTTTTCCGTGGCTATGTGGTTCTGAAACATGGGAAGATCATGTCTTCCTAGGTTTTATAGTGGCTTGTCACCCTCTGCATCATCACAAGATCATGTCATTTCCATCCTTGACCTAACCCAATTGTCATTTTATTGGGAGTATTCCTTTTCTGATAAAGGAATAACCCTTAAAACCCTAGGTTGTGAAGCAACCTATATTTCTGTCACTCCTAAAATTCCCAAATAAATCTCATAAATTGTTTGGGTAATATCTTCCTCAAATATGGCAAATATATCATTGGCCATGTTTCCCATCATGCTCAATAAATTCATTTCCTATTCTGTCCTAAATGGCACATTGTGGAGCAAGTGCTATTTATCTTTGCCCATTTGAACCCAAACTTCTTGGGCATCTTTTCCTGTACAAATAATTTCCTCATGGCAAAATTCAACTCAATTTTCCTAGTAAATATTCCTGAGCAATTTTTTTAAGTTCCTGTCTGAGGGAAGTGATTGTGAAGGAAGTACAATCTATGCATATCCAAATGAGTTGAAATTTTGCAAGGACCTTTATATTATCGAATATTGACTCTCCACCAAATATGAGCTCATGTAACTCATCTATGTGAGCCCAGATCCAAATCATATTTTGTGGTCAGATTTTCAAATTGTGAAGCAACTATATTTTATATTGCTTCAATTGAGCTGAAACTTAACCAGGACATGATTCTACCTATTTCAACTCCCTCCACCAAGTTTTACCTCTATTGGTTAATCCAATTGCCCTGTGTAATTTTTCCAACTTTCTACCTAGAATGAAGCTTTGTGAAGCAAGTGCCACTTTGGTATTTTCAAATGGCATGAAACTTTTACAGCAGCTTCATATCATCATATAACCCCTCTATGCCAAATTTCAGCTGACATAAATCAAGTATGTGAGTGTATCATCCAAATCCCTAATTCTGGCCAGTTTGGCACTTTCTACAGCAACCCTCATCTAAAATCCTCCTCCTGGTCTGAATTTTGGTGATCAACATAACCTTAGTATGTGATCATCACCACACAAACTATTTACCACGTTACCTAGCTGGTTTAGCCACAACAAGTTACAAACACCTTCTTACTGATTTACTTTGGAGCTAAGTGCAAATCTATTCCTTGCCCCTGGACCGATTTATTTCCTCATTTTGTCTAAGGGTGCGATGGTCTATATACTGGACATGGTAGGCCACTCCAAAGAGCGCCGCTTGCGCCAGTGCGTGTGGTGATCACGCTTGCGTCATGGCTGAACGCGTGCTCTAGCTTGTTCCGGCCACTGTTCTCGTCTCCTCCCTCCTCGTCTCGACCTTCATTCAAGTCCTGGAGCTCTCCCGTGCTCGACTGCATCACCCTGCGTCGCTGCTTCGTCATGGTTCGCCATCAATGCGCCGCTAGAACAATGCCCGTGCCATGCCCAGCCCCTGACCTCCATTAGAGCACTGCTCAAGCTCGCTTGTGAGCTCTAGAGCCTTCCCCTCGGCTATATAAGCGTGCCCCAAGTCCCTCTGCACCTCAACCATCTCTCCCTTGCCTCATTTTCTCTCTAGAATTGCCCCATCTCGATGGAGTTCGCCTCTGTCCACCATGGCCGTGTCGGCCTCGACATGATTCTGGCCAACCCGAGCCTCCTCTCGCCTACCCTCCACATCCTCTATCTCCCCCTCGTTCCACTCAGCCGCCCCACCCACTTGCCCCCTCGCAGGAGTGTGTGCTTCGCTGGAGAGCACCACCGCCCTCCCGTCCCGGTCCTCCTCTTGGCGCCACCTCTCCCCTCCACCCCTCTCCTCCCCGGCGGTCATGCTCCCTCTGAACGGGACCCCCTCGCCGCCCCGGTCCCGCCGGTGCCCTCGGCTCGGCCAGAGACGGCCGGAACTGGCCGGCCCCCTCGGCGCTTCCTCCGCTGCTCCTCCTTTGTATCGCATGGGAGCACAGGAGCAGGAGGAAGGAGACGACCGAGCCTGGCCCCTCCCTCTGTGCCTGGACCCCACCTGTAAGCCTCTCGTTCCTTGGTCCACGTGGATAAGTGGAGACATATTTTCTAGAAATACGTTTTCGTTCTGAGAAAGCGTATTGCATATCTATTGCGGCCGAAAATACGTTTTCTTTCACAGAAAATGTATTCTGGACGAAGGCGTGTTCTGTTTTTCCTCGCCAGGGACCTGTTTGTGAAGAAATATTCACAAATTGGTGCCTGATCTTCAACTCCTCACAACTTTTCAACCGTAACTCCGATCGAGGTGAAACCAGCGCTCACTTCTTTGTATCGTTGATGTCTATATTTTGGTAACATTTTCACTAGGTGGCCTCATAGTGAAAATGACTATTTTGCCCTTGACTCTAATCAGCCCCTCTGAGAGAGAACCGTCCTACGTTTTGTTCCGCGGTTTCACCGCACTTCTTCCCGGAGTCTCCGTCATCCCAAGAAAGCCACAATACCCACTTGCATGATAGTCATGCAGTAGCCATGGTTTTCAACTTGAATATTTATTAAATATTTGCTTGTTTAAAACATGGTTATCGTTGTTCGGTAATGATTCTTGGCTAGTGCTTACTTTCTTGCTGGGCCCTATCATCGTAGGGCCCAGTTCATGTCGGTCACACTATGAGTCGACAGTAATAATAATAATGTGCTAAATAGCAACCCCGGTTAGAGGATGAGATAAGTTGGTGGTGATCGCTGGAAGGATCACCGTTTGAGGCCAGGTATTGGTCGTGGTTGTGATTGCTGGAAGGATCAATGTTTAGAAGGTCACACTATGCTTCTAGGGTTTAGCCTCTACGATCTCGTGGTAGATCAACTCTTGTAATACTCATATCATCAAGATCAATCAAGCAGGAAGTAGGGTATTACCTCCATTGAGAGGGCTCGAACCTGGGTAAACATTGTGTCCCCTGCCTCCTGTTACCATTAACCTTAGACGCACAGTTCGGGACCCCCTACCCGAGATCCGCCGGTTTTGACACCGACAGTCATGTTCTGAAGAATTGAACCAAACTGTCTATTTACCCACTTATGGTTGCGATCAACCTTCTGGTGAAGACTAAGGAGAAGTTCACGATCAGTCATCACCCTTGGAGCTGTGCCTTGAGGATTTTTCTTTGAAGCATTGGCGGCACATGCATGAGTGGCAGAGTCATCATTGGTGGACTAAGATGCAGCTTTGCAGAACTGACCATCCAATGGACGAATGCCTTCATCAATAACAGTAGTTGTCTGGCCCTTCTCATTAGATGAGGAAATAGGTCGTTTGAAGACATCAATGGGCGACAATTAACTGAGATGATTTTGAAAGTCAGCCATGTAGTGGATTGAAGACCTTGATCTGAGGAATCTCATAATCCAAGGAGCGTAAGGCTTCAACTCAAAAGGTGAGAGTGCAACATTTGCCAGAGTCCTCGTCAAGAAATCATGGTAGTTGACAGGAACACCATTGTGGCACCCCGGCTCAGAGAAAACCGGAACGCCCCATATTCCAGCCAGAGATCGAGGTGAAGTCTTCTGGAATACAGCACTGCTTAGTATAGAACAAACCAGCTCTCTATTACAACACGAAGATGAATACAAGGGTTCTGATATTACAATGAATAACATCGGTACGACGACACTACGTCAACCATGGTTGCTCTATACAAGCAGCATATCAACTCGAAGCAGCGGAACAACTACTGGCAACGGACCAACGAACGGCGATGATGGACACCAATCCGCGGGGACTCTGGCTGGAAAGTTTATCCTAGCTCGCGCACACAGGAACCACACCAAACAAGCAAGCAATCCAGGCACGACCTGCAAACCGGCATGACACGCCAGGTCAGTACATTGAATGTACTTGCAAGCTCACAATAACCAGAAGCATTCAAGACAAACAATAGCATGGCAATTATAGATTAAGCAAGAATTATCATGAGATCATCAGAAAAACATGGCATGAACAACATGAACATAATATCGCTAGAACAATGTGATCATGGCATGAACATATAAATCTGATGATACTAGCATGCAACATGATGACTTATTTCCTCATCTAATGAGAAGGGCAAGAAAACTGCTGTTATTGATGAAGGCATTCATCCATTGGATGGTCAGTTCCGCAAAGCTGCATCTTAGTCCACCAATGATGACTCTGCCACTCATGCATGTGCCGCCAATGCTTCAAAGAAAAATCCTCAAGGCACAGCTCCAAGGGTGATGAATGATCGTGAACTTCTCCTCAGTCTTCACCAGAAGGTTGATCGCAACCATAAGTGGGTAAATAGACAGTTTGGTTCCATTCTTCAGAACATGACTGTCGGTGTCAAAACCGGCGGATCTCAGGTAGGGGGTCCCGAACTGTGCGTCTAAGGTTGATGGTAACAGGAGGCGGGGGACGCAATGTTTACCCAGGTTCGAGCCCTCTCGATGGAGGTAATACCCTACTTCCTGCTTGATTGATCTTGATGATATGAGTATTACAAGAGTTGATCTACCACGAGATCGTAGAGACTAAACCCTAGAAGCTAGCCTATGATTATGATTGTTGTTGTCCTACGGACTAAACCCTCCAGCTTATATAAACACCGGAGGGGGCTAGGGTTACATAGAGTCGGTTACAGAGAAGGAGATCTAGATATCCGAGTCGCCAAGCTTGCCTTCCACGCAAAGGAGAGTCCCTCCCGTACAAGGGACGAAGTCTTCAATCTTGTATCTTCATAGGCCAACAGTCCGGCCAAAGTATATAGTCCGGCTGTCCGAGGACCCCCTAATCCAGGACTCCCTCAATGACCATCACTCAGAATTCTGTGAGGAAGAACCATTACTATCCGCATGAAGTATTTGATCACACCTGGGCTGTTCTATCTCATCTCTATGGTGAAGATGACCTCAACAAGATGGCCTTCAAGGAGGACTTTGACTGGTCTCAGCCACCTTCGAAGAAATTCAAGAAGGTCAAAGTTCCTCACTTGGTGGCCTGCTCTTATTTTTCATCGCACAAGACTGATGAAAATGAAGATTTGGACGACACTGCGGCATGCCCTACTTCGACAACCGACCCGAACAACGCTGGTGCTCCTCCATCGACTTCGTGATATTCTTCAGGGGCGTTAGTCCGCACTTTTCATCCCTTTTGGTCATTCGATGACAAAGGGGGAGAAATTTGAGTTAATCTTCAAGCGGGTCACTATATTTGGGCATTTTTTTGCTAAGTTACAACTCTCGTTCTTCTAAAGACTTTGTTGGATCGAGTTGTAAACTTAAACCCGATGGTGGTTTGATACTTTTGCTATGTTCTTCTGCATGCTATTTCGTCATATGTTAATGCACGCATGTTGAATAACATCAGTCACCATTTTTCATCATGCATTTCAAATTCTTCACACCATATGTTAAATGCGCGTATGAATTACAAGATATAGGGGGAGGTCTCCATGATTCTACTCTTCAAATGTGCATTGCTTCAAAAGAAAATTCCTCGCTATACACATCCTCAGGGGGAGTTCTTCTATATCTTGCAATCAAATTCCTCAATATAAGTATTTACACTTCATATGTTTATCCCCGTTGAAAACTTAACCTATATTGTCATCAATCACTAAAAAGGGGGAGATTGTAAGTGCATCTAGTGCCCCTTAGTGATTTTGGTGTATTCAAGACTTATAGGTTAAGGGACTAATGTTTTTGTGAGTGTACTGTCACACCCTGATTTTCATGCCACAACACTTAAGCTAATAAATCATGATAAAATGTGGTTTGACAAAAACTTTTGAGTGTTTTGGACCTTGCCTTGTTCGGATTTTGTCTGCTGTTTGCAAGTGCTCTAAAAATCAAATAAATACTCCAACTCCTATACTTCATCTCCTTGCTCCAAACTCCTGAACCAATGATCATGCCATGTGTATAGAGCAATATAGCATTTTCTTACAAAAATAATTTGGCCAAAAAGTATTTTCAAAAAATTAGTTTTCCAAAAAACCCTGAATTAAGATTTGTACTGCAAGTACTTATTTCGGGGCAGTAAAAATATTTCCAAAATTATGTTTCACTCCTATTAGATATAGGATACCCAGAAACCACAAAAATATAATTTTAAAAGTTGTTTTCCTATTTGATTTAAAGGCTTCTTCTTCAGGCCGGAAATGGTCTTTAATAGGTTAAAATTATTTTAAAGCTTTAAAAAAATTTTGAGAAAAAATTAGGGAGACTCAATGGACATATATTTTCCATATATATGAGTTTCAACACATGGTCATGATCAAAATATTGGACAAAACCTCCCAAAACCATTTCTGCTCATTTCAAGGATTTGAAATATTTGTACAGGAAATATTTTCATAAAAATCCAAGAAAATTCTAACATGTCACATATGACATTTTTGATGATCTTGCCAAGTACCATGTCATGGAGAATAGTATAACCCCATGAAACCCTCTCAAAACCACTTCTGTCCTTTTTCAAGTTTGAACATTTTTGCACTGTCAAACATGTCCAAATGCTCTCAAACTTGGTGCACATGCTCAAATGGTGTAATAATGCATCTAGACCAAATGGCACAAGTTGGAGAGAATGTTATCTTGATCAAAGTACCCCAAAACCCTTTCTGTCCAGAACCAAATTTGAACAACTCTACATTGCGAAGTGTGTCCTTTTGATCTGAATTTTTGTGGACATGTTCAAATCCTCAAATGATGACACTACACCAAATGGTGCCTCAAGGAGAATAGATTTGCATGACTAAATCTTGGTAAAGCCATTTCTGCTGATTTCTAGGGTTTACAAAGGTTGCATTGGCAACTTTCTCAAAATGGACTTAAACTTGGTGGACAACCACAATTATGTGTGACACTTGATCCTGTTAATTCTCATGTCAAGTGGAGTTAATTTGCTTGCCCAAATTTGCATCAAACACCTTCTGTCACTTTTCAAAAATCACCATTTTGACCACTTACACTATTCTCCTTGAGCTCAACTTTTTACCACATCTCCTCCTAGTCTTCTCCTATCTCCAGTAACTCTTCCCTGGCCTCAGCTCAATGATTGAGGGGTGAAACACCCCCATTTACCCTTCAGGACAGCAGCATTCTTCTCCTTTCTCACCTCCCTTCTCATTCCAGTGGCCCTCCATGGCATCCAATGCTTCCTCCCCTTTCTTTACTCCCTCCTAGAGCTACCATACATTAGTGGCCGTGCCCACAAGGCATATAAAATGCCATGGCATGCCATTTGGGCGCTCTGGGTCGCGCTACAGTGCGCTCCCGCACTGTAGCCGCCCCCTGCCAAGCACCTTCGGCCACCTCGGGCCTCCCCAGCGTGCCCGGCGATGCTCCTCGGCGTCCCCCAAGAACACGCTCGCACCACAAAAACGTCCTCAAGGGGCTTTTGTGCTCGGGATCGACCGGAGCTCCGCCGCCTTGGGTCGCCATCGATCCAGAGGTACGAGCCCTCTCCGTCCCCACTCTCGCTCAATCTGGAGCCGCAGGAGCCCACTGATCATTTCCCCTCCCTCTTCCGCATCGGTTGCAGGACGAACGGAGCAGTCTGTACACCTCCCGAAGCTCCTCCGCTGTGCCTCCTCGTCGCAGGCGAACCAGGCCACCCCGGAGACCAACTCCGGCACCACCCGAATGGCGACACGACGAGGAGTCCAACGATGCCATCAGCTCACCCTGCCATGCCCGGAAACGTCGCCGGTGAGCACGCCGACCCTCTGGTCGTGAGGTCAGAGATGACAGGCAGGCCCCGCCTGTCATCCTCACCTCTCTCTCGCCCCCTCTCTCCCACTGGCAGCTGGGCCCCACCCGTCAGGTTCAACCTGGCGTGCGCGCGCGCGCTGGCTTGGCTGGGCCGCGTCGCTGGCTGGGCCGCTGCCCTGCGGCTGTTCTGGCCCAGCAGGCACAGAGCCCTTTTCCCTTTTCTTTTTTGCACAATTTGTAAAATCCTTACATAGTTCAAATTAACTCCAAATTGGATGATTCAAATTTCTAGTAGTTCCTAAAATCATGCCCTATCACATGGTGCTTTTTGCACATTTTTCTAGCACATTTCCCTTCACACATATTAAATAAATCCTATTTTCTTATTTCTGTACTGAACTTTAGAAAATCACAGAGAGCCTAAAATTGATCTAAATTCCATGATTCAAACTCCTAGATGCTTCTAAGTTCATAACTTAGTTTATGAACATTCTTATTAATACTTTCTGTACCACACAAAATAGTGAGACATTTCATCATATTTGTCAACATTGTAAATTCATAGGAAAATCATTTGAACTCCAAATCTAGTGAAACCAACTCCTAGATGCTTCTAAAATTATGTTTTTTTAAATGGGTGCCTTTGCTCATTTTTCAAAAATATG
This sequence comes from Triticum urartu, assembly GCF_056163025.1. NCBI lineage: Eukaryota > Viridiplantae > Streptophyta > Magnoliopsida > Poales > Poaceae > Triticum > Triticum urartu. Next base: position 449,351,081 of record NC_141876.1, read on the forward strand.
TTTCTCTACACTTCTTGCAAATCCATAAACCCCTTGATCCCATCATATCAAAATGTTCAGAAATATTCACTAACCCAATTCCAATGAAACCACTCTGGTTAATTTTCATATAACCAGAGATGTCCTAGAAAAGTCAAATCAATATTTTTAGAGCACTTTCATTTCTTGCCTTGTTGTGTTGCTTATTATGATTGTTTCGACGTTAGTTGACGAAGTAGACGGAGTACTTGGAGAAGGACCAGAAGATCTCAAGACTCTGATGAACCAGGCAAGCAGCCCTTTGACCATGATGAACCATTTTTTTCATCATAATCTCATTTTCGTTGTTTCATCGAGTGCATGATATATATCTTGAATGGCAACCTTGCTAGGCTTGCCTCCGTTGCATACTCCATTGATACATGCATTGTTCATGACTCTACCCTTGCTTAGAGTTGTGTTGGTGGGTTGTAGAAATATGCTATAGTAGATGGCTACGCAAAGTGGGTCACGGTTATGCATGGAAAGAAACAAGTATGGGTTGACATACTTGCAAACAGCCCAGTGGGTGCCACTAATGCCACTGGGAGATGATGATGAACTAGGTCACTACTTGGTGGAGAGGTAGTGTACCGAGGCTCGATAAAAGTTTTGTTTACAGAGATGGATTAGATTTAAGATTTGTCGACTATCCCAACTTTACATGCGCAACCACTCTACCCTTATATGGGAAAGGGCATTATTGATTACCTAGGTCGATACTGGCTTGGAGCCCGCATTACTAGTGATGGGGGAGAGTTGGTGCTCTCTCTTGGGACGGGGTCGTGCTAGGTAGGGCGGCCAAGAACATTTTTATGGGGCACCGGACACACCGTTGGTACCCTGTGCCAGTGGTATGTGATGAATATACAAGCGAGGCTCTGCAATTTTAAGTTGTGAAATGTTGGGCACGGGGGTTACTACCAATCGAGTGGACTCCATGTTAGTGTCGTCTAGGGAAAGATAGTGATCGGGTGCTTACCCCGGGTACTTGAGGTACCGCGGGTCGTGGATGACACGGAAGTTCCCCGGATCTTGTGGGTAAAGTGTGCAACCTCTGCAGAGTGTAAAACTATTCGAATAGCCGTGTCCACGGTCAAGGACAGTTGGGTGCTGCTCCTTAGACTACGTCCATATGTTTCTGACGAACAACACGGTATGGTGAATCTATTGACGTGATTCGTGAGGAAGTCACGATGAGCTTGAGTATGAGTTGTTCACAACTCTATCCCGATGTTGATGTCTGTAACCTCCTGATACTTGTTGCAGACACATTCATATCCTTGATAAATGTTGATCATACTTGCATGAGAAAAACTAGTTTTCCGCAAATGCCAAATTAGCAGTAGTGCCTTACATAATTATTCTGTTATCACCCTTGGGTTGCTTGCGAGTACATTCAAAGTACTCATTGGCTTGCCACTGGTTATTTTATTGGCCAGGCATGAGAGAACATGATATGAAGAAGAATACTTCGGTGACGAGGATGCGAGCTAGGACGCTTCCCAGTCAGAATGCCTGTAGGGTTAAGGCAGATGGCATGGGTCCAAGTTATCGACGAAGATTTCCGTTGCGATGCTATACTCAAGACATGACCATAATTGTCCTACTTGTGTAACACGGTATGTATGGATGTAAGTCTCTTGTTATTCAGCTTCTGTGTGTTCAGTGAGCATTGATCTCTGGGATCACTGTACACGTGCATTCGGTGATCACGACTTATGAGTCGGGGTCCCCACAGAGCTGGTATCAGAGCCAGGTTGACTGTAGGAAGCCTTAGTTAGCATGGTCGTTAGTTAGGGTAAAACTATTACTAGTTTTCAAAACTATCTATACTTCTCTTCCCTTCTCAGTCTTTTTTTTGGAAACTAAGGTATACTTTCCCTATCGATCTCTTCCCTTCAAAACTATTGCAAACGGTCTCTAGCACCCTCAAGCCCCTGACCACGGGATTCCTTGTAATCCTCATGGGTAGCCTAGAAGGATTACATATTGCCAAACACTCACCCACCTCTTCTGAACACAAGATTGGCAACACCACAGCAATACGATGCCAACAGAAGATATGCCTTTGAAGAATGAGAACATGAAGACCCAGAGGATGGTGACACCTTTGAATTTGCCCAGGATGGTGCAATGTTAGACTATGATGATCATGGCATAGGATATGCGAGATCATGATATACATCGCTAATAGAGTAACCCTGTCACTACCGTTGTTGTATCGGCAACCACCGGTGGATGAGAACCTCGCCATTTGGTCCGCCTCACTATAGTGAGCAGGAAAACGGTTCTCTTCATCCCCCGCTCTTGGTGTCGATGTTGTCATCAACGTTACCGACAATTTGGACCTCTACTATGCCTTGTTAATGTCATTGCATAAAGGATTACCTACCTGGTACCATCGACGCCTTAGAAGACAAAACGAGATCATCATGAATAAGAAGACAACAGAAGACCAAGTCAATGCCTGCTACGAGGAGCCACCTTCACCCCATCACTTCAACAGGCAAGAAGTTGTTCTAGAATCTTCAGGCTCAACCTACATCATTTCATCTAACAACTACAAGAGACGTAACAACACCTGAGGAAAACTCAGAAGACTGCATGAGGCTCAAGGCACGATTACTGAGTCCGAGAACCCCTAGGGTAGGATGAGTCGTGTACCCCCTATGCGCAGTCGAGTCCGTATGATGGTTCGAATAGAACCATGATTGTGTCTTGCTTGTTTTTATTTGTTTGTGTTTTGATATAGGTCGCACTTTTTCCCTAGGCAACAAGTATGCGACTATATCACCTTCCTTACCTTGTTTCTTTTTTTTGGCCCTTTTTGCCATCCGTTGTTTGCACCTGCACTATAGAACCCTCCTTTAGGCATCCCCCTTTATGCTACTTATCCCTCTCATCTCTCTCCTCAACTGAAGACCAGCAATACAAGATGCACCAAGGAGTCTACTTCGGCGACCAACTGGCACTGAAGAACTTTTCTACAGCCTCCTCGACCAAGTAAAACCCGGTAGAGTCATGTTTAACCCCCCAGACTAGAAACCCATTCTTAGACCCTTCGAGACTTCACGAGATACGCCAGCTCGAGTCCTTCACCATGTGCATAACCCATAGAATTGCAAGAGAACCAGTTAAGCCTCTGTAAACCTTGCACAACACTGGGATCGTTATGGAACTAGTGGACATAGTGAACAAGCACATTATCATCCTAATATAGCACAAGAGTTGATGCTTTCGGTGGTATAAGGTTATTTGTTTAAAGGACTAGATAGACCAACCGGCATCTCAGAAACCGTGCTTAAGGATAACATAATAAAATGTTCACTCGCACACTAGAATCCTTGAAACCCTTAAGCCCTACTAAGCCACAACATGGTCGGGTCATTACCATAGGTCTTGACTCTAAATCGAGAACACCTCGGACCATACTCAACCATTACCACCACCAATACCCCCAGCCCACTTTATGTACCCCGTGAACAAAGTTTTCATGGAGTGCTTAGACAAGATAGTTGTCATCCTTATTTTGGTAACATACTTGTCTACCCGAAGACGGAAGAAGAATCACTGAGCTGGTGAAGAAACATTTGAAGACCGCCATGCCAAGGAGGAAGAACTATACCAACCACCATCGCCAAGAAATAAACGTCCGCATTGAAGACCAGGTGTATCTGCAAGCCACTTCTCTCAATGGGACCAAGCATTTCCATGCCAAGGGAACCAACACCAAGGTTCATCAGCCCCCTCCGAGATCACCTCAATATGAAGAGTAGACGGCTACCAGCTAGATTTACCACCTGAGTTACCCATTGTGCACAACGTTTTCCACGCATCACACTCCGGAAACATTTCCAACTTCCTAACTAGCCCGGTCTCTACAAGGACATCGACCACGAGCCATCGACCTCCAGCCCAATATGACCTACGCGAGAGATCCCAATTGCAATCTGGATCAAGCAGGACGACAAACACGAAGCCATGCCATCGAGTACTTCAAGGTTCAATGGAGCACCAAACGGAAGCAGAAGCAGTATGAGGACGTGAAGACTACCCCAAATCCAAGTTTCCATATTCCTTTCCGCGCCTAGTCTGGGAATCTCGGGGATGAGATTCTTGTAAGGGGGGTAGGTCTGTCACACCCTGATTTTCATGCCACAACACTTAAGCTAATAAATCATGATAAAATGTGGTTTGACAAAAACTTTTGAGTGTTTTGGACCTTGCCTTGTTTGGATTTTGTCTGTTGTTTGCAAGTGCTCTAAAAATCAAATAAATCCTCCAACTCCTATACTTCATCTCCTTGCTCCAAACTCTTGAACCAATGATCATGCCATGTGTATAGAGCAATATAGTATTTTCTTACAAAAATAATTTGGCCAAAAAGTATTTTCAAAAAATTAGTTTTCCCAAAACCCCTGAATTAAGATTTGTACTGCAAGTACTTATTTTGGGGCAGTAAAAATCTTTCCAAAATTATGTTTCACTCCTATTAGATATAGGATACCCAGAAACCACAAAAATATAATTTTAAAAGTTATTTTCCTATTTGAATTAAAGGCTTTTTCTTAAGGCCGGAAATGGTCTTTAATAGGTTAAAATTATTTTAAAGCTTTAAAAAAAATTTGAGAAAAAATTAGGGAGACTCAATGGACATATATTTTCCATATATATGAGTTTCAACACATGGTCATGATCAAAATATTGGACAAAACCTCCCAAAACCATTTCTACTCATTTCAAGGATTTGAAATATTTGTACAGGAAATATTTTCATAAAAATCCAAGAAAATTCTAACATGTCACATATGACATTTTTGATGATCTTGCCAAGTACCATGTCATGGAGAATAGTATAACCCCATGAAAGCCTCTCAAAACCACTTCTGTCCTTTTTCAAGTTTGAACATTTTTGCACTGTCAAACATGTCCAAATGCTCTCAAACTTGGTGCACATGCTCAAATGGTGTAATAATGCATCTAGACCAAATGGCACAAGTTGGAGAGAATGTTATCTTGATCAAAGTACCCCAAAACCCTTTCTGTCCAGAACCAAATTTGAACAACTCTACATTGCGAAGTGTGTCCTTTTGATCTGAATTTTTGTGGACATGTTCAAATCCTCAAATGATGACACTACACCAAATGGTGCCTCAAGGAGAATAGATTTGTATGACTAAATCTTGGTAAAGCCATTTCTGCTGATTTCTAGGGTTTACAAAAGTTGCATCGGCAACTTTCTCAAAATGGACTCAAACTTGGTGGACAACCACAATTATGTGTTACACTTGATCCTGTTAATGCTCATGTCAAGTGGAGTTAATTTGCTTGCCCAAATTTGCATCAAACACCTTCTGTCACTTTTCAAAAATCACCATTTTGACCACTTACACTATTCTCCTTGAGCTCAACTTTTTACCACATCTCCTCCTAGTCTTCTCCTATCTCCAGTAACTCTTCCCTGGCCTCAGCTCAATGATTGAGGGGTGAAACACCCCCATTTAATCTTCAGGACAGCAACATTCTTCTCCTTTCTCACCTCCCTCCTCATTCCAGTGGCCCTCCATGGCATCCAATGCTTCCTCCCCTTTCTTTACTCCCTCCTAGAGCTACCATACATTAGTGGCCGCGCCCATAAGGCATATAAAATGCCATGGCAAGCCATTTGGGTGCTCTGGGTCGCGCTACAGTGCGCTCCCACACTGTAGCCGCCCCCTGCCAAGCACCTTCGGCCACCTCGGGCCTCCCCAGCGCGCCCGGCAATGATCCTCGGCGTCCTCAACACGACAGCTGGTCGGCCCCCTCCTCCTTCTCCCTCCTCCTGCCCCTGCTCACACGCGTGCCAGCCGCCCAAGTGCACCAGTGAGCAAGCTCACACGTGCGGTGCCCCTGGCCCTCCTCCTGCTCTCTTCCTTCACCCGCTCACTCTGGACCAACCCCACGAGCACCCCAGACACACTCAAACAGGCCCCCGTGACCCGTGGCGACGGCAACGAGCTCGCCGGCGCACAAGTCCATGGTGGACCATCGCGCGGCTACATAAGCCCGTCCCGGGCAGCTCCGGTGGCATTCGCCTCCTCCTCACACACCCAAGAACACGCTCGCACCACAAAAACGTCCTCAAGGGGCTTTTGTGCTCGGGATCGACCGGAGCTCCGCCGCCTCGGGTCGCCGTCGATCCAGAGGTACGAGCCCTCTCCGTCCCCACTCTCGCTCAATCTGGAGCCGCAGGAGCCCACTGATCATTTCCCCTCCCTCTTCCGCATCGGTTGTAGGCCGAACGGAGCAGTCTGTACACCTCCCGAAGCTCCTCCGCCGTGCCTCCTCGTCACCGGCGAACTAGGCCACCCCGGAGACCAACTCCGGCACCACCCGAACGGCGACACGACGAGGAGTCCAATGGTGCCATCAGCTCACCCTGCCGTGCCCGGAAACGTCACCGGTGAGCACGCCGACCCTCTAGTCGCGAGGTCAGAGATGACAGGCGGGCCCCGCCTGTCATCCTCACCTCTCTCTCGCCCCCTCTCTCTCCCACTGGCAGCTCGGCCCCGCCCGTCAGGTTCAAACCTGGCGCGCGCGCGCCGGCTCGGCTGGGCCGCGTCGCTGGCTGGGCCGCTGCCCTGCGGTTGTTCTGGCCCAGCAGGCACAGAGCCCTTTTCCCTTTTCTTTTTTGCACAATTTGTAAAATCCTTACATAGTTCAAATTAACTCCAAATTGGATGATTCAAATTTCTAGTAGTTCCTAAAATCATGCCCTATCGCATGGTGCTTTTTGCACATTTTTCTAGCACATTTCCCTTCACACATATTAAATAAATCCTATTTTCTTATTTCTGTACTGAACTTTAGAAAATCACAGAGAGCCTAAAATTGATCCAAATTCCATGATTCAAACTCCTAGATGCTTCTATGTTCATAACTTAGTTTGTGAACATTTTTATTAATACTTTCTGTACCACAAAAAATAGTGAGACATTTCTTCATATTTGTCAACATTGTAAATTCATAGGAAAATCATTTGAACTCCAAATCCAGTGAAACCAACTCCTAGATGCTTCTAAAATCATGTTTTGTTAAATGGGTGCCTTTGCTCATTTTTCAAAAATATGTATCTCTACACTTCTTGCAAATCCATAAACCCCTTGATCCCATCATATCAAAATGTTCAGAAATATTCACTAACCCAATTCCAATGAAACCACTCTGGTTAATTTTCATATAACCAGAGATGTCCGAGAAAAGTCAAATCAATATTTTTGGAGCACTTTCATTTCCTGCCTTGTTGTGTTGCTTATTATGATTGTTTCGACGTTAGTTGATGAAGTAGACGGAGTACTTGGAGAAGGACTAGAAGATCTCAAGACTCTGATGAACCAGGCAAGCAGCCCTTTGACCATGATGAACCATTTTTCATCATAATAGCATTTTCGTTGTTTCATCGAGTGCATGATATATATCTTGAATGGCAACCTTGCTAGGCTTGCCTCCGTTGCATACTCCATTGATACTTGCATTGTTCATGACTCTGCCCTTGCTCAGAGTTGTGTTGGTGGGTTGTAGAAATATGCTATAGTAGATGTCTACGCAAAGTGGGTCAGGGTTATGCATGGAAAGAAACAAGTATGGGTTGACATACTTGCAAACAGCCCAGTGGGTGCCACTAATGCCCCTGGGAGATGATGATGAACTAGGTCACTACTTGGTGGAGAGGTAGTGTACCGAGGCTCGATAAAAGTGTTTTTACAGAGACAGATTAGATTTAAGATTTGTCGACTGTCCCAACCTTACATGCGCAACCACTCTACCCTTATATGGGAAAGGGCATTATTGATTACCTAGGCCGATACTAGCTTGGAGCCCGCATTACTAGTGACGGGGGAGAGTTGGTGCTCTCTCTCGGGACGGGGTCATGCCAAGTAGGGCAGCCAAGAACATTTTTATGGGGCACCGGACACACCGTTGGTACCCCGTGCCAGTGGTATGTGATGAATATACGAGCGAGGCTCCGCAATTTTAAGTTGTGAAATGTTGGGCACGGGGGTTACTACCAATCGAGTGGACTCCATGTTAGTGTCGTCTAGGGAAAGATAGTGATCGGGTGCTTACCCCGGGTACTTGAGGTACCGCGGGTCGTGGATGACACGGAAGTTCCCCGGATCTTGTGGGTAAAGTGTGCAACCTCTGCAGAGTGTAAAACTATTCGAATAGCCGTGTCCATGGTCAAGGACAGTTGGGTGCTGCTCCTTAGACTACGTCCATATGTTTCTGACGAACAACACGGTATGGTGAATCTGTTGACGTGATTCGTGAGGAAGTCACGATGAGCTTGAGTATGAGTTGTTCACAACTCTATCCCGATGTTGATGTCTGTAACCTCCTGATACTTGTTGCAGACGCATTCATATCCTTGATAAATGTTGATCATACTTGCATGAGAAAAACTAGTTTTCCGCAAATGCCAAATTAGCAGTAGTGCCTTGCGTAATTATTCTGTTATCACCCTTGGGTTGCTTGCGAGTACATTCAAAGTACTCATTGGCTTGCCACTGGTTATTTTATTCGCCAGGCATGAGAGAACATGATATGAAGAAGAATACTTCGGTGACGAGGATGCGAGCTAGGACGCTTCCCAGTCAGAATGCCTATAGGGTTAAGGCAGATGGCATGGGTCCAAGTTATCGACGAAGATTTCCGTTGCGATGCTATACTCAAGACTTGACCATAATGGTCCTACTTGTGTAATACGGTATGTATGGATGTAAGTCTCTTGTTATTCAGCTTTTGTGTGTTCAGTGAGCATTGATCTCTGGGATCGCTGTACATGTGCATTCGGTGATCACGACTTATGAGTCGGGGTCCCCACATGTACAGAGGTCTATAAGTCTATGAGGAATTTGATATTTATAGAGAAAGTCGACCCCTAAAAATAAATGTCTTCAACTGAAGACTTTGGATTTCTGAAGACTTTGAAAGTTGTCAGCGTTCTGGGAATGGGGGTCCCCAGACTTGCCTGCCTGCAGCCCAAGGCGTGGCTTTGCTGGCAAGCCTGTACGGCCCATCTTCATTAACAAGGAATAAAGACCCTCGCGAGGGGCCAACCCTCGCAAGGTGGACAACACAAGAACTCCTTAGGAGCGGCCTTACTAGGCTGGGTCATGAGGGGCGGAGAGTTCAAGGCCAAGCAAACCTTGTGAGGTTCTCGTGACGTGAGCCATGAGGATCGAGACCAGGCGGGCGCCAGGAGTGCGCCAGCGCGCGCAGCGTCCTTGTTTCCTCTTTGGTGCTAAGGGGGCAAGCGCAGGCGCGGAGTACCGAGGCATCAAGCAAAGGTTTCCATATTGGTGCAATGAGACTAAGACCAGAAGGATGGCAAGACAGAGGTCACCGTGGAGCCCAAGATGGCGTCACCACCAGAGCCTTTGGCAGGCGAAGACTACTTTTGTCAGGATAGCTTGTACTAGCTGTCCCCTTTCAAATTGGCCGTTGTTGGCTCCCTTCCCGCTCAATATTTGGGGAGAGGACCAAGGCCACTATAAATAGAACTAGTCACGACCGTAGCTAGAGGGAGATCAAATATTGGAGCCACCACATCCTTGGCGGCACACCCACCAAGCACAAGGACACCTCAACCTCAGGAGCTTGTTCTTCCCCTTGTATTGTTCATCCTCAACCCAAGAGACAATCCACCACCACACTGGAGTAGGGTATTACACCACAACAGTGGCCCGAACCAGTATAATTCTTGTGTCCTTTGTGCCGCGAGTTTGTTGAGTTAGTTCGTGAGATCTTAGCTAAGTTAGGACGTGGATCGATAGGGGAGAGATCTTCGCGCGCACCCCAGTGTTCGAACCTTAAGGGTTTTGCCGGAGCCCGTGATCCAACATTTGGCATGCCAGGTAGGGGTGCGCCGGAGTCTTCCTTCCGTCGAGTCGCGCCCCACCATCTCCATGCCCGCTCCCCATGGCGGGCGCCCCTCCAGCTGGATCTACCGGTGCCCACGGAGGCGCTCGGGGACTCCGAGCCCTTGCCCCCGCCTTGCGGCAAGTGCAGTGGCCACCCAAGTTCAAGCTGGAGATGCCGCCGTGCTACGACGGTGTGGCAGACCCGTCGGTTTTCCTGCTAGCATACGAGGAGGCCATCCTGGAAGCCGGGGCGACGACAAGATCATGGCCAACTGGTTCCCAATGGCCCTTGTTGGCGCGCCGCGCGCCTAGCTCCTCCACTTGCCGGAGTCTTCTATCGCCACCTGGGAGGAGCTGCGCAACCTTTTCATCACTCGCTTCGGGGAACTGGCGGCCCCCATCATCGCAGCTCTTCTTGGCGATTCGCAAGAACCACCCTCAGATTGGCACGTCAAGCCATACATTTGCCAGATCGGAGCCGCTTCCAAGCGGCCGGGGGCTCCGCCTGGCTGGGCCGCTCCTGAGGCCAACCTCACCTTCGACTCGGAGGATCATCCCGCCTCCACCGTCGGCTCGGGTGCGCTCCCGATGCTGTACGCACCCACCATCTACCACGTATCCATCACCAAGACGCTCGTCGACGGCGGCACCTGCCTCAATGTGCTCTCCGTCGAGGCCTTCAGCCTCCTTCACGTACCGTTCGAGCGGCTCCGCCCCAGCAAGCCCTTCTCGGGAGTTGGCAGAGGCCCCGCCCGCTCCCTAGGGAAGATCCACCTCCCCGTGACCTTCGGCACACGCACAACTACCGCACCGAGCTCATCGACTTTGACATCGACCGCATTGGTCTCCCATACAACGCCATCCTCGGGTTCCCAGCTCTGGCCCAGTTCATGGTAGCAACCCATCCTGCTTACAATCTCATGAAGATGTCGGGGAGCCTGGGTGTCCTCACCATCAAGGGGGACGCCAAGGAGGCCCTGGCGGTGCTCAAGCTTGCCCTCAAGGCCGCCGCGACAGCACGACCCGCCGACGCGGATACCTCCAAGGCCAAGGGAGCCGCACCAACCAAGAAGAAGCAGTTCTTCACTCAGGACAAGGCAGAAAACAAGCAAGTGTTGGTCGAGGAGGACAGGTCCTCAGGGGCAACCTTTACCATAGGCGCCAACCTCGAGCCTGCTCAGGAGGAGGCGCTAGTGAAGTTTTTGTGTGCAAACAAGGGTGTGTTTGCCTGGGAGCCCGATCAACTCGTAGGGGTCCCAAGAAAGGTAATAGAGCACCACCTGAAGGTGTGCCCCAACGTACGACCTGTGAAGCAGAAGGCAAGGCGGCAGTCCACGAAGAAGCAAGCTTTCATCATCCTAGAAACCCGCAAGTTGGAGGCTGTGGGTGTCATTCGCGAAGGTTCGGTACCCCGAGTGGTTGGTGAACCCCGTTGTCGTCCCCAAGAAAGGCGGGAAGGAGCGGATGTTCGTCGACTTCACCAACCTCAACAAGGCCTACCCACAAGATCCACTCCCGCTTCCACGCATCGACCAGATCGTCGACTCCACTGCCGAGTGCGACTTGCTATGCTTCCTGGATGCATTTTCAGGATATCACCAGATCAAGATGGCGGTAGAAGATGTGGAGAAGACGGCTTTCCTGACCCCGTGTGGGGTGTACTGCTACATCTGCATGCCGTTCGGGCTGCGCAACACGGGCACAACCTTCCAGCGACTCATGCACATTGCCTTAGGGCGGTAGCTCAGGAGAAACCCTGAAGCCTATGTCGACGACATCGTGGTGAACTCTCGGGAGGCGGCGACCTTGATCCAAGACCTAGAGGAGACCTTTGAAAGCCTTCGCCAGGTGGACTTGTGGCTCAATCCGGAGAAATGCGTGTTTGGCATCCCTTCTGGCAAGCTGCTGGGTTTCCTGGTGTCCCACAGGGGGATCGAGGCCAACCCAGAGAAGGTCAAGGCCATTGAAGACATGAGTCCACCACAGACCCTCAAGGAAATGCAGAAGTTGACTGGTCAGGTGACTGCGTTGGGGCGCTTCATCTCCAAGCTAGGAGAGCGCACCCTACCCTTCTTCAACCTGATGAAAAAGAAGGGCCCGTTCGAGTGGACCTCGGAGGCCGACCAAGCTTTTCAAGACCTCAATAGATACCTGACCAGCCCTCCAGTGATGGTGGCGCCACGACCTCGCAAGCCCCTAGTGCTCTATCTTGCCGCCACCCCGTACTCAGCCAGCGCGGCTCTGGTGGCGGTTCGGGAAGAACACCAAGCCAAGGGCGCATCGCGCTGTGCCACGCCTCCAGCAGAGACGACGCAAGACCAGAAGGGCGCCACAAGGGCCGCAACAGTAGCAGCAGAGGATCAGGCTCGGCAGGACAACACCCCCAAGCTCGTGAAGACTTCGGCAATCGACCAAGCATCGAGGGCTCTACCTCCTCAGGAGGCACCCCGGCTTCCAGAAGATGCAAACCTCATTAGCACGCCTACCCTCATCGAGCACCCAGTATACTTCGTCAGCACGGTGTTGCGGGACGCAAGAGCGTGGTACCCCATGCCTCAGAAGCTCCTACTTGCACTCCTAGTGGCCTCGCGAAAGCTACGACACTACTTCTAGGGACACCCCATCAGGGTCGTCTCAGCTTACCCATTGGAGAGAGTGATCAGGAGCCCCAACTCTGCCAGAAGAGTCGCTGAATGGAACATGGAGTTGCAAGCATTCTAGCTAGAGTTCAGTACTACCAGGGTCATCAAGGGGGGCGCACTCGCTGATTTCATGGTAGAATAGACAGACGCCCCGGCGCTTGAAGAAGGCGAAGACCGGTCCCTCTTGCCGGGAAGCGAGGCGCCTGACGGCTGGGTCATGTATTTCGATGGTGCCTTCGTGCGCCAGTGCACGAGGGCTGGAGCAGTACTCATCTCGCCCACTCAGGACAAGCTCTACTACGCTGTGCAGCTCTGTTTCCAGCAGGGCAAGAAGGTCTCCAACAACATTGCAGAATACGAGGGCCTCATAGCCGGCCTGAAGGCTGTGGCGGCGCTGGGGGTGAAGCGTCTCACTATCAGGGGCGACTCACAGCTCCTCGTCAACTTCTCCAGCAAGGTATACGAGCCGAAGGACGAGCACATGGAAGCATACCTCTCGGAGGTGCGCAAGATGGAGAAGCAATTTATGGTCCTGGAGTTGCAGCACGTGCCCCATGGAACCAACAAGGAAGCAGACAACATCGCCAGAAGAGCATCCAAGTGACAGCCCCAGGAGCCTGGCGTCTTCGAGGAGTGGCTCTTCAAGCCATCAGCAACGCCGCCGCTTTCAAGAACAACTCAGCCCCGGGAGGAACTCCCGCAGCTGCCTGGCTCAGGAACCCCAGCCTGCGGCCCAACCTCAGGAGCACGCCTACTCCTGGCGCTCGAGCCCCAGGAGGGATGCTGGACCAAGGAATTCAAGGAATACCTGATGCAAGGGGCGTTGCCAGAGAAGGAGGAGGACGTGGAGCGCGTGGCCCGTCAGGCTACAACATATTGCATCCAGGACAGTGAGTTATACAGGAAGCGACCAAATGACGTTACACTGTGTTGTATCTCTAGGGAACAGGGGAAAGAGGTGATAGCTGACATACACGGCGGAGACTGTGGGCACCGCTCGTCGTCGCGAACTCTCGTCAGCAAGGCATTCCGAAGTGGATTCTTCTGGCCTACGGCGCTCAACGACGCGGCCGAGCTAGTGAAGTCCTGCGAGGCCTGCCAATTCCATGCCAAGCAGATCCATCAGCCATCTCAGGGCCTCCAGACCATCCCACTCTCATGGCTGTTCGTGGTCTGGGGGCTGGATATTCTGGGCCCGTTCCCTCGGGCGCCTGGGGGCTATCGATACCTCTACGTCGCCATCCACAGGTTCACTAAGTGGCCAGAGGTTGAAGCCGTCCACGCCATCCCAGCTAGCTCTGCAGTCAAGTTCATCAAGGGCCTCGTGAGCCGTTTTGGGGTCCCCAACCGCATCATCACCGATAACGGCTCACAGATCACTAGTAATCTCTTGAAGTCATATTGTGCTAACCTTGGAATGCAGATCTGCTACGCCTCAGTAGCACACCCGAGGAGCAATGGCCAGGTCGAACGCGCCAACGTGGAGGTCCTGAAGGGCCTCAACACCAGGACCTTCAACAAGAAGCTTGAAGCCTGCAGCCGGGGCTGACACGACGAGCTCCAGTCTATGTTGTGGTCGATCCGCACCACCGCCACCAAGCCAACAGGCGAAACCCCGTTCTTCCTCGTCTATGGAGCAGAAGTAGTCCTCCCTCACGAGGTCGAGCATAGCTCCACACGGGTCCTGGCATTTGATTAGACCCAACAGGATGCCATGCGGGGGATGGACCTCGTGCTGCGGGAGGAACGACACCGCGAAGCTGCACTACGGGCAGCAAGATACCAGCAGGCGCTGCGGCAATACCACTGCCGCAGCATCCGCTCTATGACTCTTGAGGTGGGTGACCTCGTCCTGAGGCGGGTGCTCTCGAGGGAGGGGCTGCATAAGCTCTCGTTGCCGGCGTTCTGGGAACGGGGGTCCCCAGACTTGCTTGCCTGCGGCCTGCAGCGTGGCTCAAGTGGGGGCCCAGCGCGGCCCATCTTCATCAGCTCAAGCTCAAGACCCTCGCGAGGGGCCAAGCCTCGCGGGGCAGATGACAGGAAGCTTCCTCAGAGGTGGCCTCACCCGGCAGGCCCGCGAGGAGGCGGAGAGATCAAGGCGGGGATACCTCGCGAGGAACCCGTGATGCAAGCCATGACGATCGAGACCAGGTGGGTGCCAGGCGGGCGCCGGCCTGCGCAGTGTCCTTGTTTCCCCTTTGGTGCAAAGGGGGCAAGCACAGGCCAAGGCATCGGGCAAAGGATTCCATTCCGGTGCAGGACGGAGGTCACCGTGGAGCCCAAGACGGCGTCGTCACCAGTGCTTTTGGCAGCCGAAGACCACCTTTGGTCAGGATAACTTGTACTATATGTTCCCCTTCAAAATGGCCAAGTGTTGGCGCCCTTCCCGCTCATTATTTGGGGAGAGGCCCAGGGCCTCTATAAATAGAGCTAGCCACCACAGAGTAGAGACATCTAGAAAATGACTAGAGATCTGGTAGAACCCTAGTAGAGAGAGAGGACTGAACTCACCCTAGCAGTTCATCGCACCAGCTCAAGAACACCTCTCGCGAGGCTGTTCTTCCCTTGTACTATTCATCATCAGCCCCTGAGGCAATCCACCACGCCACACACTAGTGTAGGGTATTACACCACAACGGTGGCCTGAACCAGTATAAACCTCGTGTCCCTTGTGTTGTTTGTTGTTTCCAGTTTAGATCACGCGAGGAAATTGGACGTAGATCGGTAGGGGAGAGATCTCCGCACGCACCCCAGTGTTCGAACCTCAAGGGTTTGCCAGAACCCGAAATCCGACATTTGGCGCCCCAGGTAGCGATGCGCCGGAATCTTTCTTCCGCTGTTCGCGTGTGATCTTCTGTCGTGTCCATGGCTGACGCTCGTCAGGCTCGCACTGAGCGTCGGGCCTCTCTCGCCACCCGCGTCGCCCAGACGGCACCCGTCGGCGGACGCCCTCGTCGTTCCCCATCGCCTGTCGCCAACACCGCCACTGGCCCGGCGGGGAACGAGCAGCAGGCCTCGTCCCAGCATCCTTTGGTACGGCGGGAAGGCCGCACCGCCACACAGTCGCTGACTCCAGCCGCTTCGTCGTCCCATGCCCGTCGCGCCCCCACTGACACGCATGCCGCGCTGCTCCTGGCAAGAGAACTCTTGCACTACCGCCCCATCGACGACCTCTACGAAGACTGGCTCGCCCGCATCACCGAGCTCGTCAGCGTCGCAGGGGGCTCCCCCTTGCCGTCCCTCTCCTGCCTCGCCCTCCATTCCGTGCAGGAGGCGAGGATCAGGAGGTGCCTCCACCACCTCCTCCCCAAGGAGGCCCCTGGCTCCAAGGCGCGCAGCCCCAGGGCGAGACCCTCCGCGTCCGGCGCCTGCGCAGCAAGAAAGGAGCTGCCAAGAGATCCCTCGTCCCCAAGAAGGTGCTCACGCGCTCCCAGCACCAGCACGCCAAGATCGAGTCCCTGCACCTCCACGCCAAGACCCCGCTCTACTCTGAGCGGCGGCGCGTGGTAATGCCCATTAGCAAGCCCAGTACCAGCAAAAGGCACCGGTGGCCACAGCAGGCTGCCGTGCCCTCACCCCCGAGCTATGCAGCGTCGCATGACCAGGAAAGTTCAAGCTTGACCTGCCCCCTCGCTACGATGGCACGGCGGACCCTATGGAGTTCCTAAAACTCTACGAGCTATGCATCGAAGCTACCAATGGAGACGAAAGGGTCATGGTGAACTGTTTTCCCATGGCGCTCAAGGACGGGGCCCGCACCTGGCTCCTGAACCTGGCTCTTGGCACAATCTCCTCCTGGGACGAGATGCGCACTCGCTTCATCGCCAACTTCTAGGGCACTCGCGACCGGCCCCCGGCCGTGAGCGATCTGCGCCGCATCAAGCGGCAGCAAGGGGAAACCCTACAGAAATACATCCAGCGCTTCAACAATGCTCGCCTCAAGATCCCCAAGGTGACTAAAGAAGCCATCATCTCGGCCTTCTCCGATGGCGTACGCGATGTCAAGATGAAGGAGGAGCTAGCAATCCATGAAGACCTATGCACATCCCTGGAGCTGTTCAACTTGGTGACCAAGTGCGCCAGGGCTGAGGAAGGGCACCTTTCACTCCTCGAACTCCCGGCTGCCGACGCAGAAGAGAAGAAGCCCAAGGCCAAGGACATGAAGCGCAAGGGGGCTGCCATTCTTGTAGCAGAGCCAGTCACCAAGCGAGGCAGGGATCAACCTGAGTCATCCAAGGGCAGCCGGTACTGCATGTACCACGACCTCCACACCCACAACACCAACGAATGTCAAGAGCTCGGGGCCGTGAGAGATGGACGTGTGGGCCGACTCCCCAAGCGCAACGACAGGGGCTATGGCCGAGGAGGAGGAAGGGGTGGCGGACGATGGGAAGACCGTGGCCCCCGCCAAGGGTGGCGTGACTGACCTCGCGAGGATCACTGGCAGGACCAGCCTCGCGAGGGAGGCTGGAGAGATCAGCCTCGTGAGGATCGCCCATGCGGAAACGCAGGCCTTCCTCCTCTGCCGCCACCGCCAAGGAGGAATGAAGACCAACATCAGGACGAGGGGGCTGGGAGCTTCCAGGAGCCGCGTGAAATCTCTTGCATCTTGGGTGGCGCGCAGGCCCCTGCCTCACAGCGTATCTTCAAGCAGTTTGCTCGCGAGGTGAATGCAGTCCTCCCCAAGCTTGAGGCCACACGCCCTCTCAGGTGGTCCGCGTGCACTATCACGTTCATCTCAGCGGATCAGCTCAAGTGCGCGGCAATGGCTGGAGTCCTCCTGATGATTTGCTCCCCAGTCATCAGCAAGGCGTAGGTCACCAGGACCCTCATTGACCGCGGAGCAGGACTCAACGTCCTGTCCATCGAGACGTTCGACAATATCCAAGTGTCGTACGATCAGCTTCAGCCAACCAAGCCCTTCTCAGGAGTCACTGATGGTTCCACTGTTCCGATAGGGCAGGTTCACCCTCCAGTCACCTTCGGGCAGCGCAACAACTACCGCACCGAGCTCATCGACTTCGACGTGGCCCAGATCCGTCTGCCATACAACTCCATCTTCGGGTACCCAGCCCTGGCCAAGTTCATGGTAGTGACTCACCATGGATACAATGTCCTCAAGATGCCAGGAAGCGGTGGAGTCATCACCGTACCCTGTGAAGAAAGGGACGTAGTGTGTTCACTTGAGCGTGCGTTCCAAGCCGCAGGAATTGAAGACCCGGACCGCAGAAATGGAAGACTTCCCAGGGTGACCCCCAAGAAGAAGTAGGTTTCGCCTGGCCCTAGCCATCAGGAGCCGGCGCGCCTTCGGTGGTGTTCGGTCAGGATCTGCGCCCAATCAGGGAGCGCCACCCTCTCTCGCATAGGAAGGCGCGCCCGGCGCCCCCCTCAGGCAGAGCTCGGGGGCTCTTTCTTGGAGAGCCACCGACTTTGCCATGGTCGCGAGGGAGGTGATCGGGCACCACTTGGAGGGGTGCTTCCAGGCACGTTTCCCTCAGGAAGGCACAAGGCAAGGATGACCAAACCCTCAGGAGTTCATCGCAAGAAACATTCAGGGGCTACAGGAGTCGAGAATCATGCGCGGCAGCCGCCGCTTGCCCGCCATGGCCCCACATCTAGGCGAGGATGGTGGGCTGCGCGTCTGCATCGACGTGCCAGGGCTCAACCAAGCCGCGTCTCAGGAGCGCCTCCAGTCTTCACCCGTGGGGCGTTGCGAGGGTCCACCTCACAGCTACGTTCGCATGCCTTTCGGCCTGCCGAATGCGGTCGCCACTCATCAGTGCTTGCTGAGGAGCATTCTGGAGGCTCAGGAGGTCAGGCATCGTGCGGTCCTTGCGGAGATGGAGATGGCCTCCATAGACCCACCTGTGCCCCCGGAGCCTCTCGAGGCTCCTGGGCCTGGGGCTCGTGAGGGTCGACGTCTTCATCGCGCATCACCCGCTTCTTCAACATCACTCCATCTTCAACGGCACCAGGTGACATCTTTCTAAGTTCCGTTTTTTGCCGGGAGCGCCCACAGGGCCGCATCATTCCCAGGCCGCACGGGTCCGTCCCTGCGGCATGTATCCGTTTTGCTTATGCTCTTTACTTACCTTGTTGGGGGCGCCCCTCGGGCTGCATCATCCCCGAGCTGCTCGGGCCTGGCCCAGCGGCGTTTTCTTTTTCCGCGTCTACTTAAAATGAATTGCCTCCTGCGTGCTTAACATACCCAACCTAATCTCCTGCTTGATTGACGCCTACCTATGGAGCCGCTTGCTCTGGCACGGCATCTGCGCACGGGTCCGTCCCTGCAACGCCGTAAAATCTGAGTGGTCGAGCTCTGGCCGCGGCAGCCCCGCAAGGCGCCACCTCACTAGGCCCTGAGTGCCCCAATCACTCCCCCGGAGTGACCAAAGGTTGGTTGGGAACCGTAACAATAGGTCTTGTTTCTCTTTATGACTGGTGTGCAGGACCTACTCCAGGAGCAACGCTAGGGACATCGCGAGCTGCCTCTCCCCCTCTCCGGCATGGACCGCTTGCACGTTAAAAGGGGGGCACCTGAGCATCGTGACTCATGGGCTCCTACTGGCTCTCCAGCACTCACCCCTGGCCTCGACCCACGGCATCGCGACCTGTCATACCAGCGGCGGCTGAGCTCGCTCGAGGGCCGGGACCTGAGGACGTAGAGCATTAAGGAAAGTGCGGGGGAGTGGGAAGAAGCTCGCGAGGACCTAACCCAGCAGCGCCTCAGCTGCCACCGCTCGGGCCAAGCGCTTCATCGAGGAACTACACCAAACTCAAGAGATAAGTCACGCCCTTACAAGAGTTGGACCAACGCAGCGCAAAACCCTCGCCCAGTGCGGCTCTGTCACGGTGATGTTACCTTCCTTTCTCGCCCAGCGAGGGCTGCTTGAGTGCTAAAGGGGACCTCCTGAGCATCGCGACTCGAGGGCTCTTACCGGACCTCGGGCCGCTCACCTCCTGGCCTTGACCACGGCATCGCAACCTGGCATACCAGCGACGGCTGAAGCCTGCCTGGGGACTGGGACCTGTCAGTGTAGAGCGTGAAGTCCTCGCGAGGATAGAAAGGGGGAGCCGAGCTGAGACAGGACAAGCACCTCGCATTGATTCATATTAAGGATATAATATTCATAAAAGACATGGCAGACGCCTTACATACCCCCACGGGGTGTTGCTTCGATTCCTCGCAGGGAACAAGAGTACTAATCCTGAGGAACGTTAATCGCCCGCACCGCCGCAAGGGACGCCATCATCAACAGTGGGCTGCCCAACATCTATGCCAACCCCATCCAGATCAGTGGCGCCGACGGCTGGACGCAGCTGCCCCGCTCCGAGCACCGCGTGAGCTCGGGGGCTCATAGCTGTCGTCGCTCGTCTTCGGAGTCGCGAGGAGCTCAGGGGAGCCACTGAATTCCCCAGCTCCTCCGGTGCTGCCTGAGGAGCTGCTGGAGGGCCGACGGGCAGGCCAGGTCCTCGCCGGTTCATCGCCCCTGCCGCTATCCCTAGGGTAGCACTCCAGCCGGCGTCCTTCAGCATCGAAGACCTTGAAGAACATCAGGGAGGCGCCGTCATATTCAAGATGAATTACGAGGGCGCCTACCGTCCGGCAGACCCGGGCGATTTCGCCCCAGCCCCGGGTCATGAAGACCTTGCCCGGAGCGACGACCGCGACCTCCGCTCCGGTCGCAAGGGTGTCGCAGTCAGCATGCTGCAGCCAGAGCTCCAGAGCCCCGCTCGGCGGCATCTCGAAGGCGAAGGAAGGAGGGAGGCGAATCCAAGAGCTTGGAGGCCTGGCGGTGTGGAGCACGAGCTCGCGAGAGGAGCGTTCGGCGTGGACTCTAGGAGGAACGACGCTCACCACCGTGACTCGCCGGCGTCGACGGCGACACCGTCGATGTTGCTCGATGCCTTCTCCCCCAGGACCCACGACGCGGGCGTACAAGGGTAGCGGATACCCAGGCGGTGGCTGCTCGTACCAGGGCCTCGGTGCCTCCTGCTGAGCACCCTCTTCTCGGCGGCAGAGGACCAGCCGCTTCTTCGGCGGAAGTGGGTCAGGACCCTCTCGGGGGGCCTTTACCTTCTCTTCTGTAGAGAACCGACGGATTGGTGCCATTGGCGTGAGGAGAAGCAAGAACAAGGAATAAGAAGGGAAGGAGCAGAAGGAAGGGATGGGCTGAAGGGGCTCGCCCAGCCCCGTACTTATAGTCGGAGGAGGCCAACCGCCGAGCACCACGATCGGAGGTAATCATGACCGTTTTCTCTGCATGTAGGGACTTGTCAAGTCATGCGGTCGCCGAGGCATCGTGGGAAGCGCAGACGCCCACGTCCAATCCATTACCACGCGGCGCCCAAGGCCACAGGCTATTGGGGCCCGCGGCGCTTCGTGCTTGCCACTTTGCTTTCCTGCTAGGCCAAGTCCGGGCGCGCCTCGGGCCCGGGGGCTACGGTCGGCATTCTGGGAATGGGGTTCCCCAGACTTGCCTGCCTGTGGCCTGCGGCGTGGCTCAAATGGGGGCCCAGCGTGGCCCATCTTCATCAGCTCAAGCTCAAGACCCTCGAGAGGGGCCAAGCCTCGCGGGGCGGACGACAAGAAGCCTCCTCAGAGGCGGCCTCTCCTGGTAGGCTCGTGCGGAGGCGGAGAGATCAAGGCGGAGATACCTCGCGAGGAAACCGTGATGCAAGCCATGACAATCGAGACCAGGTGGACGCCAAGCGGGCACCGGCCTACGTAGTGTCCTTGTTTCCCCTTGGGTGCAAAGGGGGCAAGCACATGCCAAGGCATCGGGCAAAGGTTACCATTCCGGTGCAACAAGGCCAAGACCAGCAGAGTGGCAGGACGGAGGTCACCGTGGAGCCCAAGACGGCATCATCACCAGTGCTTTTGGCAGCCGAAGACCACCTTTGGTCAGGATAACTTGTACTATACGTTCCCCTTCAAAATGGCCAAGTGTTGGCGCCCTTCCCGCTCATTATTTGGGGAGAGGCCCAAGGCCTCTATAAATAGAGCTAGCCACCCCAGAGTAGAGACATCTAGAAAACGACCAGAGATCTGGTAGAACCCTAGTAGAGAGAGAGAGAGAGGCGACTGAACTCACCCTAGCAGTTCATCGCACCAGCTCAAGAACACCTCTCGTGAGGCTGTTCTTCCCTTGTACTGTTCATCATCAGCCCGTGAGGCAATCCACCACGCCACACACTAGTGTAGGGTATTACACCACAAAGGTGGCCCGAACCAGTATAAACCTCGTGTCCCTTGTGTTGTTCGTTGTTTCCAGTTTAGATCACGCGAGGAAATTGGACGTAGATCGGTAGGGGAGAGATCTCCGCACGCACCCCAGTGTTCGAACCTCAAGGGTCTGCCAGAACCCGAAATCCGACACTCGCCCATGTGGGAGGGCTCGTTCAAGGTCGTCCACGTCTCCAGGCCTGGCGCCGCGTGCTTGAAGACACAGGACGGGGTACCCATCAAGAACGCCTGGAACATCCAACACCTCCGGAAGTTCTACCCATGAAGAAAGGCCCAGTGCCTGTGAAGAAGGCCCGGTGCCTGAGAAGAAAGGCCCAGTGCCTGTGAAGCAAGGCCCGGTGCCTGTGAGGAAAGGCCCAGTGCCTGTGAAGCAAGGCCCCGTGCCCGTGAAGAAACGCCGCCCGTGACATTCTCACGTAATAATGAGTGGGGATGTACATGCCCCGAAGCCTCAGGAGAGCCGCCGTTGGGCCTCGGGGGCTCCCTCCCACGCCGACTGGCAACACTTAGCTCCGCGCTGGTGAGAAGACGTCAAAGACTAGACAAGGTGCCAGACGCGGCTTTTCATTTGCTTTCCGAAGTTGGCTCGCCCCTCTTTTAATTGAAATTTGCATTCTGGTGTCTCTTGCTGGTCCCGTTTTATCGCTATCTGCCTCTGTTTCTGCGTTCGCCTCTTTGGTCGACTTGTACTCTCCCTCGCGTTCCTCGTGAGGGGGCTGAACAGGTACCTTCGTGAGCTTCCTCCTTCTGTATTTTCACGAGGCCCCCTCGTTCGAGCCCACAAGCTGGCGCACCTCTCCTAATCCGTGCCCCACGGGTATCGCGACGCGAAGCACTGAGTCAAGGCCAGCGGCGCCTATGACCAAGCCCCGGGTGAGCGATAAACCTCTTGACGAATTTTTTGCAGTTCCTGAGCGCATATCAAGCAAGTGCCTCGTGAGGAGGAGGCCACTCAAAACAAGTGGAGCTAAGTTATCCCTACATAAAATGATGATGTTGCGACACAGCACAGGAACGGCAAACATAACATAACGATTGAGATCATAGTTCGGTACACGCCCCTCCGGGGCCCATTCAGGTTTCTTTTTGATGCAGGAAGGAAAAGAAGAACAAAATAGAAGCGGCGCCTACAGCGGTCCACGGGCACAGGCCCCAGCGCCCTCCTGAGCTCAGCCGGACCCCTCCTCGCGTTGCACGGAGGCACGGCGACGAGACGACCCGCCACCGTCTTTGAACCGGGCAGGGCAGCGCGGCGGCTGGTCGTAGCCGCCACTACTGGAGCTGTCGCCGGGGGAAGAGCTATCATAGCCGGAAGAGACACGGTCGGCACCAAGGGCAGGTTCGCCCTCATCCTCGTCGTGGCCATCGCCAAGGCCGAGCACCTCCTCACTGTCGTTCACCTCGGGGCAGCACCCGACGCGGCGACCATCTTCCCCAAACACCCTCACATAGAGGGTCACATCGTCATCATATTGAAGTGAAGGGTGCACCGCCTGCACAGGCCGCGCGCGCGGGCGAACGTCTGCCAACCGTGGGCCAGAGCTACATTGCCCGCGGCGGAGACCTCGGCCGCAACCCAGGAAACCCTGCTGCAGCAGCTATCTTCCTATAGCCAAAGCCCGCCAGGACCTAAGGCCGGCAGCTCGTCGACAAAGAAGTCCGGGAGCTGAAACCAGTTGCCAGCCGGGTTCTCCGACCAGACGACGAACTCCGGCAGCGTCTTCGCCGAGTGGAAGCATGGCCGGGGAGGCCGCGTGACCACGACACGTCCCCTTCATTAACGGGACCGCCACAACCAGAGCGACCCCTGCCCCACGAAGCGATACCACCACGGCCGCGTGCAGCCGCAGCGTGTGCTGCGGTCTGCTTGCGGGGACGACCGCGTCCACGCTTCGGCACCACAGAGCTGGGCCCCTCGCGAGGGGTGACGGTGTCCAGGACTAGGGGGTACTCAACGTGTCATCTCCCGATCTGTTAGATTGGGCCGAGGACCCCCGTGGCCGTATACTCATGGGCCAGTTCGGATAGCTGCTGAATACAAGGAAGATTCCACGAGACTTGGTGATCAAGACAAGGACTCCTCCCCACCGGCGTATTCGGCTAGGACTCTTGTTATCCTAGGCCTCTGGTGCATTATATAAACCGAGGCCAGGCTAGTCGATAGAAGATATACAACAATCATACCATAGGCTAGCTTCTAGGATTTAGCCTCTCTGATCTCGTGGTAGATCTACTCTTGTACTACCCATATCATCAATATTAATCAAGCAGGACGTAGGGTTTTACCTCCATCAAGAGGGCCCGAACCTGGGTAAAACATCGTGTCCCCTGCCTCCTGTTACCATCCGCCTTAGATGCACAGTTCGGGACCCCCTACCCGAGATCCACCGGTTTTGACACCGACATTGGTGCTTTCATTGAGAGGTCCGTTGTGTGATCGGCAAAAGGATCGATGGCTCGTCTGCAGGTCAACTGTGATGCCGGCATCTTCGTTGCCGGCTCGACTGGTCACCTTGCCTTGACCGAGGACCGTACTCCGTCTCCGATCATCATGTTCGGACGAGGGCCTTCTTCCACATCAACTCCGATCTCTATCAAGATCATGGAGGAATCATCCAGGGAGCCCGGGGCTCAACATCAACATTGCCCTCGGGCGATCGTGCTGTTTTTCTGGATAGCGAACTCGTATCCGCCGCCACCGCCTCCTAGAGCGTTGATTTGACGATTGCTTCGGTGGAATAGTGCGGAATTACGTCTACAACAGCCATGCAAAATTTCTTGGAGTTCCGATGGAGGAATCTCCGACAATCTACGATATACCGGAGCCCTGTCAAATCTGGACGGGAATCTGGACGAGTTTAGGGCGTGGTGTCCAGCTTCTAGCTCGGACGTCCTTTGGAAGATCCAACCGTTCATCTACTGCGGAATTCCCATATCTACCACCCCTCCAAATTTCAGCTCGATCCGACGGTTCAAACTCCGGGAACCTTCCGATGAGTGGACCAATTTTCGGATCCGTTTTCTGCGCGAATACGGATACGACCCGAATTCATGTTTCTTTATGAACGTGATATTGGACAACCTTTTTAGAGGAATTCTCTTCTAGGGTATTGTGCGTTGTTTTTAAACACGTGCCTGTAAATTTTTAAGCCTCCCCTGAGGTCGTCTTCACCATTATGTTGGTGTCAAACCAGTCTGGTAATATTGCCCCACGGCTGCCGACCTGCGCTAGACACGTCGCCGCTTTATTGAGTCGAGCTCAATTCCTTCGATCATCATCTCAGCTAGCCGAACAAGAGTTCGGCATCACAAAGGATAAATCATCACCAACATTGCCGCCCCACGGATTACACGGAGCGGGAACAATGGCATCACCGCATTGTCACTTTATCAAACCGGCATTGTCCGCGTCACAAGTTACGACCTGCGTCGGCATGGCCGCACTGTTGCTTCTTTAAGCCGATGTCCATCACGCCAAACTGCTTCAACACCTCGGCTGACACGGTAGCTGCAACGTCTCCTTACCGACCTGCTCCGTCTCCTCGGCTAGACCGAGGGCTTCACCATCTCTTCATCAACTTACTTCGGAGACTTCGGCGTCACCAGCCGACCAGCTTCATCACATTAGCTGGACCACGGGCTTTTCCTCGGTGAGCCAACCTTTGCTAGCATCGCCAGGCCATCGCTTTATCACCCATCAGACAATGGGTGTGCGGATCGATTCCCGATTTTGGGAGTCGC
Source organism: Triticum urartu (assembly GCF_056163025.1). Taxonomy (NCBI): domain Eukaryota; kingdom Viridiplantae; phylum Streptophyta; class Magnoliopsida; order Poales; family Poaceae; genus Triticum; species Triticum urartu. The sequence goes on from NC_141876.1 coordinate 449,376,634, forward strand.
TTTTCTTCAGAATGCGACAACAAATAAACCAGGTGCTATTAATCCTAACAATTTTTGCTTGTTGGGTTTATTTTTTCTTAAGGAATTATTACTCTGGTTTGTTTCATCATCTGTACACAGGTCTATCAACTAGCGGCCACATTAAAAGCGGTCGCGTGGCGGTTCGGTTAGTTGCCGTACATAGTTCGGCGAACGCCACATCCGGAACTCGGACCGACCTGTGAATTCAAGCTTCGCCACGCCTTTACCGCATCACGCCGACGCCCATGCATCGACATTGACTTCGGCGCCAGGCCATATTTCTTTTATTACTCACTTAGCATAAATTATTTATTCTGCAATAATTTTTTTAATTATTATTATTACTATTATCTCCGGTTTGCACTATTTTTTGTGCACAGGAAAATGATCCGGGGACTTCGGCGTCACTCTGCCGGCCTGCATGACCGTGCTATGTCACCACTTCGGCGTGTCGAGCTCTCCGCTCCGCCACCTCGGGACCGGCTTGGGGGATGGAACCTTGTCCGGCATCAAGCTCGGACTGCGTCATCAATGCCGAACACATTAACCAGCTAAGTCGCTTTCATGCTCAAAGTTTTAATTTTTAACTTGTGTTCAGTTCGACCAAGCATTATACCTTTTTGGAAAAAAGTTGCTTGTAAAATTTTTTCCTTGTCCAAACTTTATTTGTGACACACGTATTCAAATACCCCGTTTATTTGGGGCCTTCCTTTATGAAGCTTTTCCTCTTGCATATGATTATACTTGTACGGCTTTGTTCCTTGTTCATGTATTACGCCACAATATGCACCATATTGACTTAAGTGATTTGCAAGCTGGGTTGCCTGGCTCCTGTGCATACCCCTACGTTCCCGATTGTTCGGCTAGGGAGTAAAGGGAGCACCTCTGTGATTGTCACGACCGAGTCCTCCGAGCTCTGACCTCAGACTAGGTGAAGCCGAAAGCTAGCGCTCTTATTGTTTTCAATCATGGTCGGCACACAATGGAACTCATGAGTACAAAAAATCTATTGCACGAGTCTCACAGCAATAATGAGCACCGAAGAAAGGTATCGGTGGGGGTACTATTTTCTTCGAAGATGCTTCTTACACTTCGTCTGTAATATAGCATAAGTTCCCTGAGCGCGCCTTGTCTGTTACAGCCTTATGGCCCGGTTGCCTGGTTATCGGAAACGCTATCGATATTCTCGACAGGTGGAGTACATAACACTTTTCGGTCCTTGACCAAAGAGGGAGAAGCCGACGGTCGGTTAAGACGCGTTTAAAGTTTGGTTGAACAAAGATATGATATTAGTACTTCGGTACATACAATCATTATACAGAAAATTCTTTTTACCCAAGTCACTTGGGGGCTCTTAAAATTTATATGAGCTATTTTATAGTAAATGTGTTTTCTTCCTGGTCGTTGTCAAAACACGACAGAAGCATAATCTTTTCTTTCTCTTCCAATTTTCGGATTGGCACCGAACACTTGATCTTGTTCGGGCGTCATGTTTTTACTGACGTTTTTTGGCTTTCCAAGCTTTTTGGCACTTTTAAACTATTTGTGTGCTTTCAGCACAAGTCTCGCAGTGCAACGCCGGACACCTTTAGAGATTCGGCAAAAACATTCTCGGATATTGCTATATATGCATCGGTTTCGAATTGTGTCTTCGGTCAATAGTTGGGTTGCCCGGCTCCTGCACTTGCTTCCTACGTTCCGCTTTGTTCGGCTAGGCGTGCAAAGGGAGAACCACTGCGATTGTGCTTCTAGCTCACATGGTTAAGCACCTCAGTGGAGAAAGCCGAAAACTGACTGTCACAATAAGCGTAAACTGCTCAGCGATCCGATAACTGTGTTAAATGACGGGCCATTCATAACAATGGCCAAAGTGTTCATGGCTTGACCTCGACTGTTGCCGGACACTACCGGGGGCTATTAACTGGCCTCCCAAACTAAATCCTCGATATTTTTCTCTTACATTAGAGGTGAGGTTTCATGATCATGCTTAGCATGACAACCCAAAGAAAGGAACCGATAGCGGGACTATTTTCTTTGGAAGACATTTCTTATGTTAAACAATAATATAACATATCTCTCTGCGTACCTTTGTTTATAAAACCGTATGGCCAGATTGCCTTGTTTGTCGTAAATCCTTGCCCTCATAAAGGCTTTATAAAGTAGGACAAACACTCCTCGGCTACGGGCCGAGGAGGTGGAAGCCGATGGTCGGTCAACAAAGTTTTGTATAATGCAGATCCGAGCATTAATGATGTAAAGTACTTGGATACATAGAATCATTACACATAATTTGATTTTACTATGGATATCGATCCTTAATTCGGCCACCCGTGCCTGCATTAAGGCTCGGGGGCTACTGTGCTTCGTGCTTATTATTTACAAATATTAAAGGGGCGTATCGATCCCCTGATCTGGTGTTGCCACCCGACCAGTGTCTCGGGGGCTACTGCATTGCCTGTTCAATGCGGAAAATTTTAAGTGCAATATAGTTGCCGAGGAGATTTTGATCCTCAGGTTGGTCGGCCGCACCCAACCTGAGTCTCGAGGACTGAGCACGCTGTTTTTTGTGTCCCGAAGTATTCTGCCGAGCTAGGACTTGATCCTCAGGACGATTTTGCAAATCATCCTAAGTCTCAGCGGCTACTGGGATCAGCGGTCTTACGTCATCCTTCAGGTGCATCTCAGGTTTTAGACCGATACACACCTTGAGGGCTATTGGTTATATATCTCGGCAGAGAATAAATTGCACCAATAAAAAATATTCACAATAAATCAGCCCGCGGTCGGGGTGGTGCACCACCTCGGAAGCAGTCTGACATAAAGCTCGAGCGCTAGTGGCTAGCTCCATAGAGGGCATTTCCAGCATTAAGCTCAGTTAAACTCCTTCAACTTTTTTGAACCAAGGTGATATAACACCTTGGATATAGTCCGGCGTTGGATCTCGGATACATTCCGGCGTTGGAGCTAGGAGAGCAGTCTGGCGTTGGTGCTCGGCTGCAAAAGATACCTCGAATGCTGTCCGGCGTTGGAGCTCGGACGCAAGAGGACACTGCCTCCCGGGAACAGCTTCAAACCCGAGGTGTGGCATAGAAATAACCAGGCATTGATAAGGGCCGGAAACTTAAAGGGGCTCCTCGGATACCCGACATGTAAACTCATCAAATGCATTTCGGCGATCCTCAAGATCGAAGATGAGAAGATTTGTTGAACCAGTTTTCAAGACCGACAACCGAAGATGAAGAATAGTTCGGAAGAATCGAGGAGTGTCCCTAACCTGAAGACTGGTTCAGGGGGCTACCGACGATGTCCAGGACTAGGGGGTACTCAACGCGTCATCTCCCGATCTGTTAGATTGGGCCGAGGACCCCCGTGGCCGTATACTCATGTGCCAGTTTGGACAGCTGCTGCATACAAGGAAGATTCCACAAGACTTGGCGATCAAGACAAGGACTCCTCCCCACCGGCGTATTCGGCTAGGACTCTTGTTATCCTAGGCCTTTGGTGCATTATATAAACTGAGGCTAGGCTAGTCGATAGAAGATATACAACAATCATACCATAGGTTAGCTTCTAGGGTTTAGCCTATCTGCTCTCGTGGTAGATCTACTCTTGTACTACCCATATCATCAATATTAATCAAGCAAGACGTAGGGTTTTACCTCCATCAAGAGGGCCCGAACCTGGGTAAAACATCGTGTCCCCTGCCTCCTGTTACCATCCGCCTTAGACGCACAGTTCGGGACCCCCTACCCGAGATCCGCCAGTTTTGACACCGACAAGGGGCCTTCCTCTTCTCCGCGGCAGTGAACCTCCTCGACGGCGCCATTGGTAGCGGGAGGGGAGCAAGGAAGGAGAAGAAGCAGAAGTGGCAGAGGAAGGATGGGCGACGGGGGGCTCCGCCCCCCTCCCATTTATACTAGGAGAAGGCCAATCATCACCCCCCACAATCATAGGTAATGATGGTTTTCCTTGCATGTTGCAGGGACTTGTCAAGTCGGGCAGTTGCCGAGGTAGCGTGGGGAAGCGGAGACGCCCACGTCTAATCAACCGCCACATGTCGACCAAGGCCGCAGGCCATTGGGGCCCGCGGCGCTCCGGACTTGACCTTTGGCTTCGCCTCGAAGCCAAGATCGAGCGCGCCTTGCGCCCGGGGGCTACTGTCGGCGTTCTAGGAACGAGGGTCCCCAGACTTGCCTGCCTGCGGCCCACGGCGTGGCTTTGCTGGCAGGCATGTACGGCCCATCTTCATCAACAAGGAATCAAGACCCTCGCGAGGGGCCAAACCTTGCGAGGCGGACAACACAAGACCTCCTCACGAGCGGCCTTACCAGCCTGGCTCGTGAGGGGCGGAGAGTTCAAGGCCGAGCAAACCTCGCGAGGTTCTCGTGACGTGATCCATGACGATCGAGACCAGGCGGACACCAGGCGGCCGCCAGCGCATGCAGCATCCTTGTTTCCTCTTTGGTGCTAAGGGGGCAAGCGCAGGCGCGGAGTACCGAGGCATCAAGCAAAGGTTTCCATATTGATGCAACGAGACCAAGACCAGAAGGATGGCAAGACGGAGATCACCGTGGAGCCCAAGACGGCGTCACCACATGAGCCTTTGGCAGGCGAAGACTGCTTTTGTCAGGATAGCTTGTACTAGTTGTCCCCTTTCAAATTGGTTGTTGTTGGCTCCCTTCCCGCTCAATATTTGGGGAGAGGACCAAGGCCACTATAAATAGAACTAGCCACCACCGTAGCTAGAGGGAGATCAAAGATTGGAGCCACCACATCCTTGGCGGCACACCCACCAAGCGCAAGAACACCTCAACCTCAGGAGGCTGTTCTTCTCCTTGTACTGTTCATCCTCAGCCCAAGAGGCAATCCACCACCACACTGGAGTAGGGTATTACACCACAACGGCGTCTCAGTATAAATCTTGTGTCCTTTGTGCTGCGAGTTCGTCGAGTTAGTTCGTGAGATCTTAGCTAAGTTAGGACGTGGATCGATAGGGGGGAGATCTTCGCGCGCACCCCAGTGTTTGAACCTTAAGGGTTTTGCCGGAACCCATGGTCCGACAAAAGTGAAGAAATTGGTGTGACCGTGAAGACTTGATATTCATGCGAGGAATATGAAGCATGAAGACTTTTGTTTTCGTAGTTTCATTTTCTCTTTCTTGAGTCATAGGAAACACCGTACTGTTAAAGGGGTTCAAGGTAAAACTAAGGAAAATTTTCCAGGTGATGCTCAACTCAAAATCCTACACCTACCAATCCCTTCGAGTGAAGCCATTGGAAATCTCATAAAGTTCAGTCAATTTCTTCAGTGATAGAGACGAAGTTCTTCTGGTCTCTCAGGAATTTCTTCTGACTGAGGAGTTAGGAATTCGCCAGTGCGGATTGCCTACAAGTGAGGAACATGATAGCCCTGAGGAATTTGAACCTCAAATTTCCGACCGTTGTTGTGCTATGCGCCCGCTGTCACAAAATATCGTATCCACCTAACGGTCATATCATTGAAGGGCATTTATATCTTATCATGTTGGGCTGCTCCCTAGGCTATAAATAGCCGCCCCTACAACCACTAGCTAGTTGGCAGCTCCGCGAGAAACTGACACTTGTAGTTGAGAACATCCCGTCCTCCGTGGACTTTGAGCGAAAATCGTCAAGTGAGGAAAAACCCAAAACCCCAAACCAAACACCTACAAACCCAAAGTGATTGAGCATCACTGAAGAGATTGTTCCTATGTGGAACCGACACTTGTTACCTTTGAGGACTGTGCATCCTCCAGATGGTTAGGCGTCATGGTCTAGAGCATCCAAGAGTAAATTTTGGATCGCCGGGTGACCAAGTATGTGAAGGTTTGGAAGTCACCTGAAGACTTACCACGAGTGATTGGGCGAGGTCTGTGTGACCTTAGTTCAAGGATAATACGGTGAAGATTGTGTGTCCTCATGTTTAAATACCTAGCCGCTCCAACCAGACATATGACTATCACAGCAGTTGGAACTGGTCTACCAAATCATTGTCTTCACCGAGCTAACTGGTTCTATTTCCTCAACCCTTTCATTTCCTCATTACTGTGTTATGTACTTGATCATTACTGTTTGAAGACTTTGACTGAAGACTTTCTCAATTTCCTCAGTTCAATTTCTTTAATCAGTTTGTCTTCAGCTTGCTTATCATGTGTTTACGCTTTTTGTACTTTGTACTAGTTTTTCATTTCGTCATGATGACTGTGCTTACGTTATGTTATGTCTGCATCTGAGTACTTATTATGCTGCAAGTAGTTCTTCGCTTTGGAATTTCCTCACCCTGAAATTCCTTAGTGAAGAATTCCTAAAAATCGCCTATTCACCCCCCTCTATTCAACTTAACGCACTTTCATAAATGCGGCAGCAAAACAAGTCCATAACTGAAACAACTTCAGAAGAGCTCAAGAAACGTTATCCTGGGTATCCACCATGTTGGCAATAAGCTTAGCAAGCTTATTAGTTTTGTCCTGTTTGGCGCTAAAATCCTCCAACGCCTGCTGTTGCACCAGAAAGTATGCATCTGAATGCTCCAGGGACTTCTGCGGTCCTTCCGCTTCCTGTCACAGCACAGATGATCAATGTCTTTCAGCTTTTAGTTGAGACTCAAGAAACCGAACTGATTCAGACAGTGAGTTTGAATAGCTTGTGCAAGCGGTACTGGCCAGTAACTCGAACAGTAAACCAAGACAGGACTTTGGGGTTGTCTCACTGTCTTCAAGATAGTTTTCCTTAGATGTTTTATCAGCTTTGTTGGAGACCAACAAGTATGTCTCACTATCCTGAACCCTATCTGCATTACTTCCTTTACCATTTCTTAATAAGGCACTCTTCCCCAATATCCTGTCAGCATTCTAAAAGAAGAAACAAGCAGCCACATAACATGTTTTGGATGTACTAGTATACGAAACTCATTTTGGTGAACCAGTTCATTAGTAAGGTGGACAAGATTAAACTACCAAATCTTCTATTGGCAAGTAGTACACTATAAAAGCATCAAACAAACATATATCTATGTCCTATGGTCACTGCATTGTCTTGCCAAATCAAAATAGAGACACGGTTCAAATCATATCAGTTCAAGAGAAAGCAGCACTGAAAGAATAGAAAGCATGGGAAACTACACGGCACAACAAGATTTCATATGGGTACCATGGGTCTACATGTACAACAACACTATTGGCCCTGTTGTGATGCTAGTAATGTGCATGATATGAGAAGTCAACTGTATACACAATTGGAATTGAAATCAACAGAGCTATTTATAAGAGAAAACCTGTTAAAGAAACATACATAAACATACCTATTGTGCCATTGGAGTTTCCATTGGATCATTCAATTTAAAAATAAGTTTGTATGAGTAAATGATACGTCTCCAATGTATCTATAAATTTTGATTGCTCCATGCTATATTATCTATTGTTTGGGATGTTTATGGACTTTATTATACACTTTTATATTATTTTTGGGACTAACCTATTAACCCAGAGCCCAGTGCCAGTTTCAGTTTTTTCCCTGTTTTAGAGTATCGCAGAAAAGGAAAATCAAACAGAGTCCAATTGATCTGAAACTTCACGGAACTTATTTTTGGAAGGAAAGCAACCCGGGAGACTTGGAGTCCATGTCAGGGAAGCTTCGAGGAAGCCATGAGGTAGGCAAGCACGCCCACCCCCCTGGGCGCGCCCTCCACCCTCGTGGGCCCCTCGTGGCCCCCCTGACGTACTTCTTCCGCCTATATATCTCCATATACCCTAAAACGATCAGCGAGCACAATAGATCGGGAATTCCGCCGCGAGAAGCCTCCGTAGCCACCCAAAACCAATCTAGACCCGTTTTGGCACCCTGCCGGAGGGGGCAATCCCTCTCCGGTGGCCATCTTCATCATCCCGGTGCTCTCCATGGCGAGGAGGGAGTAGTTCTCCCTCGGGGCTGAGGGTATGTACCAGTAGCTATGTGTTTGATCTCTCTCTCTCTCGTGTTCTTGAGGTGGTACGATCTTGATGTATCGCGAGCTTTGCTATTATAGTTGGATCTTATGATGTTTTCTCGCCCCTCTACTCTCTTGTAATGGATAGAGTTTCCCCTTTGAAGTTATCTTATCGGATTGAGTCTTTAAAGATTTGAGAACACTTGATGTATGTCTTGCCGTGCATATCCGTGGTGACAATGGGATATCACGTGATTCACTTGATGTATGTTTTGGTGATCAACTTGCGGGTTCCGCCCATGAACCTATGCATAGGGGTTGGCACACGTTTTCGTCGTGATTCTCCGGTAGAAACTTTGGGGCACTCTTTGAGGTTCTATGTGTTGGTTGAATAGATGAATCTGAGATTGTGTGATGCATATTGTATAATCATACCCACGGATACTTGAGGTGACATTGGAGTATCTAGGTGACATTGGGGTTTTGGTTGATTTGTGTCTTAAGGTGTTATTCTAGTACGAACTCTAGGGCTGTTTGTGACACTTATAGGAATAGCCCAACGGATTGATTGGAAAGAATAACTTTGAGGTGGTTTCGTACCCTACCATAATATCTTCATTCGTTCTCCGCCATTAGTGACTTTGGAGTGACTCTTTGTTGCATGTTGAGAGATAGTTATATGATCCAATTATGTTATTATTGTTGAGGGAACTTCCACTAGTGAAAGTATGAACCCTAGGCCTTGTTTCAACTCATTGCTATACTGCTTGTGCTCACTTTTATCATTAGTTACCTTGCTGTTTTTATATTTTCAGATTACAAATACCTTTATCTACTATCCATATTGCACTTGTATCACCATCTCTTCGCCGAACTACTGCACCTATACAATCTACCATTGTATTGGGTGTGTTGGGGACACAAGGGACTCTTTGTTATTTGGTTGCAGGGTTGCTTGAGAGAGACCATCTTCATCCTACGCCTCCAACGGATTGATAAACCTTAGGTCATCCACTTGAGGGAAATTTGCTACTGTCCTACAAACCTCTGCACTTGGAGGCCCAACAACGTCTACAAGAAGAAGGTTGTGTAGTAGACATCAAGCTCCTTTCTGGCGCCGTTGCCGAGGAGGTGAGTGCTTGAAGGTATATCTTTAGATCTTGCAATCGAGTCTTTTAGTTTCTTGTTTTATCACTAGTTTAGTTTATAAAAGAAAATTACAAAAAAAATGGAATTAACTTTGCCTCACACGCTTGATCTTTTTAAAATCTATCGTGAGTATGATGGAAAGGAAAATTGTGCCAAGGTGTTGGAAGAAGAATGCATTAGAATGTTTGGCACTGAATATTTGAATGATGAGCATGATTGCAGTGTTGTTAGTATGAATTCCTTGAATATCTATGATGCTAATGATATGCAAAGCCACAAGCTTGGGGAAGCTATGTTTGATGAAAATGATATTTTTTGTCCCCCAAGTTTTGATGAGAAAATTTATTATGATGAAAGCATGCCTCCTATCTATGATTATTGTGATGAATTGTATGCTATAAAGAATAATGATATCCATGAAACTTGTCATCATGATTTTAGTTTTCAATTGGATTATACCTCACATGATAATTATTTTGTTGAGTTTGCTCCCACTATTATTCATGAGAAGAATTTTGCTTGTGTGGAGAGTAATAAAATTTCTATGCTTGTAGATCATGAAAAGAATGCTTTAGGTGCTGGTTATATTGTTGAATTCATTCATGATGCTACTGAAAATTATTATGAGGGAGGAAAATATGCTTGTGGGAATTGCAATAATATCAAGTTTCCTCTCTATGTGCTTAAAGTTTTGAAGCTATGCTTGTTTTACCTTCCCATGCAAGTTGATTCTTGTTCCCATAAGTTGTTTTCTCACAAAATCCCTATGCATAGGAAGTGGGCCAGGCTTAAATGTGCTAGTAATATTCTTCAAGATGCTCTCTTTATGTTTCAATTCTTATCTTTTATGTGAGCATCATTGAAATCATCATGCCTAGCTAGGGGCGTTAAACGATAGCGCTTGTTGGGAGGCAACCCAATTTTATTTTTGTTCCTTGATTTTTGCTCATGTTTAGTAATAAATAATTCATCTAGCCTGTGTTTAGATGTGGTTTTATGTTTTAATTAGTGTTTGTGCCAAGTAGAACCTTTGGGAAGACTTGGGTGAAGTCTTTATGATCATGCTGTAAAAAAAAGAAACTTTAGCGCTCACGAGAATTTCTTCCATTTTTTATTGGAGAGTGCTATTTAGTTAATTATTTGTGAAGATGATTAATAGACAAATTACTCATGTCCAACAATTTATTTTAGAATTTTATGAGTTCCAGAAGTATATGTTTGATACAAATTACTACAGACTATTCTGTTTTTGACCAATTCTGTTTTCTATGTGTTGTTTGCTTATTTTGATGAATCTATGAGTAGTATCGGAGGGTATGAACCATAGAGAAGTTGGAATACAGTAGATATAACACCAATATAAATAAAGAAGGAGTTCACAACAGTACCTAAGTGGTGATTTATTTTCTTATACTAACGGAGCTTACGAGTTTTCTGTTAAGTTTTGTGTTGTGAAGTTTTCAAGTTTTGGGTAAATATTCGATGGACCATGGAATAAGGAGTGGCAAGAGCCTAAGCTTGGGGATGCCCCGGATGGCATCCCCTCTTTCGTCTTCATTCATTGGTAATTTTACTTGGATCTATATTTTTATTCGCCACATGATATGTGTTTTTCTTGGAGCGTCATTTTATTTACTTTTGTTTTGCTTGTTGTTTGAATAAAATACCAAGATCTGAAATTATTAAATGTTAGAGAGTCTTCACATAGTTGCATAATTATTCAACTACTCATTGATATTCACTTATATCTTTCAGAGTAGTTTGTCATTTGCTCTAGTGCTTCACTTATATCTTTTTAGAGCACGGTGGTGGTTTCATTTTATAGAAATAGATGAACTCTCATGCTTCACTTATATTATTTTGAGAGTCTTAAACAGCATAGTAATTTGCTTAAATAATCCTAATATTCTAGGCATCCAAGAATAATAAAAACTTTCATATAAGTGCATTAAATACTAAGAGAAGTTTGATAATTGATGATTGTTTTGAGATATGGAGGTAATAATATCAAAGTCGTGCTAGTTGAGTAGTTGTGAATTTGAGGAATACTTGTGTTGAAGTTTGCAAGTCCCGTAGCATCACGTATGGGAAACGTTTTGTAACAAATTTGAAACATGAGGTGTTATTTGATTGTCTTCCTTATGAGTGGCGGTCGGGGACGAGCGATGGTCTTTTCCTACCAATCTATCCCCCTAGGAGCATGCGTGTAATGCTTGGTTTTTGATGACTTGTAGATTTTTGCAATAAGTATGTGAGTTCTTTATGACTAATGTTGATTCCATGGATTATACACACTCTTACCCTTCCATCATTGCTAGTCTCTTCGGTACCGTGCATTACCCTTTCTCACATTGAGAGTTGGCGCAAACTTTGCCGGTGCATCCAAACCCCGTGATATGATACGCTCTTTTACACATAAACCTCCTTATATCTTCCTCAAAATAGCCACCATATACCTACCTATTATGGCATTTCCATAGCCATTCCGAGATATATTGACATGCAACTTTCCACCATTCCGTTTATTATGACACGCATCATCATTGTCATATTGCTTTGCATGATCATGTAGTTTACATCGTATTTGTGGCAAAGCCACCATTCATAATTTTCATACATGTCACTCTTGATTCATCGCAATCCCTGTACACCGCCGGAGGCATTCATATAGAGTCATATCTTGTTCTAGTATCGAGTTGTAATCTTTGAGTTGTAAATAAATATAAGTGTGATGATCATCATTAATAGAGCATTGTCCCAAAAAAAAGAAGAAAGGCCAAAAAAGCCAAATAAAAAAAGAAAGGCCAAAAAAAGAGAAAGGCCAAATAAAAAAGAGAAAATAAAAGGGGTAATGCTACTATCCTTTTTCCACACTTGTGCTTCAAAGTAGCACCATAATCCTCATGATAGAGAGTCTCTTGTTTTGTCACTTTCATATACTAGTGGGAATTCTTCATTATAGAACTTGGCTTGTATATTCCAACAATGGGCCTCCTCAAGTGCCCTAGGTCTTCGTGAGCAAGCAAGTTGGATGCACACCCACTTAGTTTCTTTTGTTGAGCTTCCATACATTTATAGCTCTAGTGCATCCGTTGCATGGCAATCCCTACTCCTTGCATTGACATCAATTGATGGGAATCTCCCTAGCCCATTGATTAGCCACGTCGATGTGAGACTTTCTCCTTTTTGTCTTCTCCACATAACCCCCATCATCATATTCTATCCCACCCATAGTGCTATATCCATGGCTCGCGCTCATGTATTGCGTGAAGGTTTATAAAGTTTGAGATTACTAAAGTATGAAACAATTGCTTGGCTAGTCATCAGGGTTGTGCATGATGAGAGCATTCTTGTGTGACGAAAATGGAGAATGACTAAACTATATGATTTTGTAGGGATGAACTTTCTTTCGCCATGTTATTTTGAGAGGACATAATTGCTTAGTTAGTATGCTTGAAGTATTGTTATTTTTATGTCAATATGAACTTTTATCTTGAATCTTCCGGATCTGAATATTCATGCCACAATTAAGAAGAATTAAATTGAAATTATGCCAAGTAGCATTCCACATCAAAAATTATGTTTTTATCATTTACCTACTCAAGGACGAGCAGGAATTAAGCTTGGGGATGCTGATACGTCTCCAACGTATCTATAATTTTTGATTGCTCCATGCTATATTATCTACTGTTTTGGATGTTTATGGGATTTATTATACATTTTATATTATTTTTGAGACTAACCTATTACCCCAGAGCCCAGTGGCAGTCTCTGTTTTTCCTCGTTTTAGAGTATCGTAGAAAAGGAAAATCAAACGGAGTCCGATTGACCTGAAACTTCATGGAACTTATTTTTGGAAGCTTTGAGGAAGCCATGAGGTTGGGGGCGCACCCACCCCCCTCGGCGCGCCCTCCACCCTCATGGGCCCCTCGTGCCCCCCCCGACGTACTTCTTCGGCCTATATATCTCCATATACCCTAAAACGATCGGGGAGCACAATAGATCGGGATTTCCGCCGCCAGAAGCCTCCGTAGCCACCTAAAACCAATCTAGACCCGTTCCGGCACCCTGCCGGAGGGGGCAATCCCTCTCCGGTGGCCATCTTCATCATCCCGGTGCTCTCCATGACGAGAAGGGAGTAGTTCTCCCTCGGGGCTGAGGGTATGTACCAGTAGCTATGTGTTTGATCTCTCTCTCTCTCATGTTCTTTAAGTGGTACGATCTTGATGTATCGCGAGCTTTGCTATTATAGTTGGATCTTATGATGTTTTCTCCCCCCTCTACTCTCTTGTAATGGATTGAGTTTCCCCTTTGAAATTATCTTATCGGATTGAGTCTTTAAAGATTTGAGAACACTTGATGTATGTTTTGCCTGCGTATCTGTGGTGATAATGGGATATCACGTGATTCACTTGATGTATGTTTTGGTGATCAACTTGCGGGTTCCGCCCATGAACCTATGCATAGGGGTTGGCACATGTTTTCGTCGTGATTCTCTGGTAGAAACTTTGGGGCACTCTTTGAGGTTCTATGTGTTGGTTGAATAGATGAATCTGAGATTGTGTGATGCATATCGTATAATCATACCCACGGATACTTGAGGTGACATTGGAGTATCTAGGTGACATTAGGGTTTTGGTTGATTTTTGTCTTAAGGTGTTATTCTAGTATGAACTCTAGGGCTGTTTGTGACACTTATAGGAATAGCCCAACGGATTGATTGGAAAGAATAACTTTCAGGTGGTTTCGTACCCTACCATAATCTCTTCGTTCGTTCTCCGCTATTAGTGACTTTGGAGTGACTCTTTGTTGCATGTTGAGGGATAGTTATATGATCCAATTATGTGATTATTGTTGAGGGAACTTGCACTAGTGAAAGTATGAACCCTAGGCCTTGTTTCAACGCATTGCAATACCGTTTGTGCTCACTTTTATCATTAGTTACCTTGCTGTTTTTATATTTTCAGATTACAAATACCTTTATCTACTATCCATATTGCACTTGTATCCCCATCTCTTCGCCGAACTAGTGCACCTATACAATCTACCATTGTATTGGGTGTGTTGTGGACACAAGAGACTCTTTGTTATTTGGTTGTAGGGTTGCTTGAGAGAGACCATCTTCATCCTACGCCTCCTACGGATTGATAAACCTTAGGTCATCCACTTGAGGGAAATTTGCTACTGTCCTACAAACCTCTGCACTTGGAGGCCCAACAACGTCTACAAGAAGAAGGTTGTGTAGTAGACATCAGTAAATACAGTGATACAAGAGCAAGGCAGTATGCACGATAGCAATGAAATCTTAAATGAGAACAGTTGTTCTTCAGGTTCAAGAACTTGTTCTACATGAACAGAGTATAGTTAGACACAAGCATATAGTACTTAAAATAAAATGAGCTCATAGACCTTACCACATTCTTGGTTCGGGACCAGTACAGAACAAGGCATTCCCAGTCATCGTCTAGTAAATGAGACTCAAGAGAACGTAAGGGAATTTGATTTCTTTGCCAGTGAAGTACGTTTTCTTGAGGTAATTCTGATACTGCCACCAAGCATTCTTGAAGATAGCAGAGGTATTAGAGCAGGTTACGTCATCCTGAGTTTCCAAATCGGTCCTTCTCTATAGAGAAAAATGGTAAAATTTGATGTATTATCACTAGTGCAGAACCGGGCAATAGCACCGGTTCGTAAGGCCCTTTAGTGCCGGTTCGGTAACCGGCACTAAAGTGTGGGCACTAAAGGCCCTCCCCCTTTAGTACCAGTTCAGCACGAACCGGTGCTAAAGGCCAACCACGTGGCATGAAGCGCGCCGTGGTCTTGGGGACCTTTAGTCCCGGTTGTTGGAATTTTTTTGATTTTTTTTTGAAATAAAGCGAAAACAGCCCGCCTACTGGGCCGACACGGCCTGCATACGACTAGAAACCCAACCTCTAGTTGGGCCAGGATGTAGGCCCGTAAGGCCCAGTAGGCCCCACACGGCAGAAGACTTGCAATAGGCCCACAAAGGCCTGCTTAGAGAGGAGCTCGACACGGTAGCCGCGGCGGGGCTTATAAACCGGTGCGAGCTCCTATCAACTAGTGAGGTGGGACTAAACATTGTGCACTACGGGTGGCAGCGCACCACCTTTAGTACCGGTTGGTGGCTCCAACCGGTACTAAAGCGGGGGTCTTTAGTACCGGTTGGAGCCACCAACCCGTACTAAAGGCCACCACCTTTAGTACCGGTTGGAGCCACCAACCCGTACTAAAGGGGTGTCTTTAGTACCGGTTGGAGCCACCAACCCGTACTAAAGGCCGCCACCTCTTTAGTACCGGTTCGTGGCACGAACCGGTACTAAAGATTCGCCATGAACCGGTACTAATGAGCGCCGCCCGCCTAGCCGTTGGAACCGGCATTATTGGTCACATTAGTGCCGGCTCAAATACAAACCGGGACTAATGAGCTGAACATTTGACCCTTTTTCTACTAGTGTATAACCATCATGGAGGTAGAATTTATGGGACAAAGCAAAGTAATTGCCATGAATAACATTACTTACAGATAACTCCAGGACAAACACCTGCAACTGGCATTTTCCTTCATCTTCAGTATAATATTTCCATGATGGGAAGATGCGCACATAGGATTTAACAACATCAAATGTGATAGATTCTAAACTATGAATGGCTGGTTGTGCTTCCTCCACGGGAATAGGTGTACTAACTGGTGGAGTTGGGGTTCACCGTGGTAGTACTAGCGCTTTGGGCACTGGAGCTGCCTTACTAACAGCTCTTGTTTGGGAGCTTTGTGGTGGAGATGGTGATGTGTCAACTGGAACTGGGTTACTATCTGCTAGGGTTGGGGTTAGATTGGGTGAAGCTAGTTCTCTGTCCATCGCAGTAGGGGTAAAATCTGCGAGAGTCTAGGTTATGTGTGATAGGGCTGGTTCTCTTGCATGTACAACAGGGGTGCTATCTCCACCAAGAGGTAGCACTGTTTTATTTGAAGACCGTGTTTTTACTCCGCTAGATACTGCCATCACCCGCTCCAATTCAAATGGCTGATAAATAGGAAACATAGTTGAATGTACGTACATTTTATGAGAGACAAATGCAATAGATAGTGTGGAAAAAGAGGGCATGAAATAGTTGACATGTATATTGTTTAACTAAAACGGATAGCATGACATAATTTCACATATATGATGTCTATCTAAACTTGAGTGCATAGCATAACATAATTCAAAGATATGATGACTAACTAAACAGGATTGCATGACATAATTCACATACATGTTATCTAAGTAATCAGGATCGCATGATTTAATTCACATATGTGATTTATATGCTAAGCAGAGGGCATTTGCATATATGATGTCTGAACTAAGAAAATGGTGTTAAATATTGTGTATATGGTGTCTAAACTATGCAATGCAAGACACCATATGCATGATATGAGCAGTATAACCATGCCAAGTTAGAGCATACACCTCGGTGGGGGAATAGGACTGGTCATCTGTCTCTGAATCCATCTCTGAGGAGCTATCAGGACCTAGCAAGAGATCCGCTTCGATAGGTAGCATTGTCTGCTCTGAAGGCCTTGTTTTCACTCTAGATTTTTCCATCACCCACCCAAATGGCTGATTCATAGGAAGCGTAGTTTAATGTACAAACATTGTCGACAAATGTAAATGTAATGAAGAAAAGGATGGGCAAGATATCATTCAAATATATGATGCCTGGTTAAATAGGATGGCATTGCACATTTCACATATATTTTGGCTGGCTAAAAGACATGAGACTGCATAATTCCCATATATGATATTGAAACTAAACAGGTGGCATTATAGAACATGTCTAAACTAAGCATATGACATATATGATGTCGAAAGTAGGCACCGCAAGGCAACATATGCATGATATGACTAACATCATCATTCTAAGTGGTCAGCTGCGTCTGAATCCGCCTCAAAGCAGATATCTTCCTATGGATTACAATATGGAGATGGGGAGGGGGGTTGCCATTGAACCCACCATGGAGCGATGTTTGTATGACATTTTATTTCTGCACAAAACTCTTCTCTTTTTCTCTACATGTTCAGCATGACTGTTTACAATATCTGACATGCATACAAAAATATAGTGAGATTATGTAAGGAGAGCATGCAGAAATCTAGAGTAATGGTAACAACGAGTGGATGGATCCAAAAATAACGATAGGAGGCTGATGATTGCTTTAATTTAATAAAAAAATAGATGATGATTGCTTTACTATTTGTTTCCCACCCAATATGAATAACATAGGCATACCCTAGGTGAAACAGATATTAGATAGAGATACTATTCATTGTTGCCTTGATATGTGCCCCACAATTAATTTAAAGCTCAAGTTTGAGCATCAATTTGGACCTGACATGGAGTCTAAGAGGTGAATAGGACAATAAAGTAGCAGGTAATATTAAGCAATGCATAACAGAAGTGATACGTCTCCAATGTATCTATAATTTTTGATTGTTCCATGCTATTATATTATCTATTTTGGATGTTTAATGGGCTTTATTATGCACTTTTATATTATTTTTGGAACTAACCTATTAACCAAAGGCCCAGTGCAAATTGCTATCTTTTTGCCTATTTTAGTGTTTTGCAGAAAAGGAATATCAAATGGAATGAAACCTTCGCGAGGATCTTTTTTGGAACAAACACAATCCAGGAGACTTGGAGTGGAGGTCAAGGAAGCAACGAGGCGGCCACGAGGTAGGGTGGCACGCCTCCACCCTCGTGGGCCCCTCGTAGCTGCACCGACCAATTTCTTTCGCCTATATATACTCTTATACCCTGAAAACATTCAGGGGAGCCACGAAACCACTTTTCCACCGCCGCAATCTTCTGTACCCGTGAGATCCCATCTGGGGACCTTTTCCGGCGATTTGCCAGAGGGGGATTCGATCACGTTGGGCTTCTACATCAACACCACAGCCTCTCCGATGATGTGTGAGTAGTTTACCATAGACCTTCGGGTCCATAGTTATTAGCTAGATGGCTTCTTCTCTCTCTTTGGATCTCAATATAAAGATTTCCTCAATGTTCTTGGAGATCTATTCAATGTAATTCTTTTTGCGATGTGTTTGCCAAGATCTAATGAATTGTGGGTTTATGATCAAGTTTAACTATGAACAATATTTCTTTATTCTCTGAATTCTTATATGCATGATTTGATATCTTTGCAAGTCTCTTCGAATTGACAGTTTGGTTTGGCCTACTAGATTGATCTTTCTTGCAATGGGATAAGTACTTAGCTTTGGGTTCAATCTTGCGGTGTCCTTTCCCAGTGACAACAGGGGCAGCAAGGCACATATTGTATTGTTGCCATCGAGGATAAAAAGATGGGGTTTATATCATATTGCTTGAGTTTATCCCTCTATATCATGTCATCTTGCCTAATGCATTACTCTATTCTTATGAACTTAGAAGGTGTTTGGTTCACGCTTTTGTAACGTGATTTGATAACGGTGGTAACGGATAGCGCTAAATCGTGTTTGTTTAGGTCGCTCCGTAATCGGATAACTCTGGTATCGGTTCCCACCCTATTCAAAGTTGATTACGTTAGGTACCGGCGTAATGGAATAACGGTACGGTCGTCTCTCTCCTCTCGCTGTTGATTTGTTCATCCTCTTCCCCAACCCGCCATGCCACGAGCTTCAATCCCGCTGCCGACAAAAGTGCCCGCCTCATACTCAACTCCATCTTCGCCCTCGTGCCCGACGAGCGCTACGGAGCGTTGCTCGCAGCCTCGCGTGCCCGACCGCCCAGGCATTCTTCCGCATCATGCTGTCTATGTCGTCAAGCTGCCCGAGAAATACTACATCCAGCGCGGCATGGAGGACCTCGTCGACGTCCGCCATGCCGTGGCCGGCGGGCCCTCGAAGGACAGCTGCCCAGACAGGGACGACCGGTTGCTGAAGCCACCAAACTCCTCGCCAGGTATGACCTATTGGACGACCCAACCGCCACTGGAACCGAGCTCCCTTTGGCGGCCACCAAAACTGGCAAGCCCCCTCAGGCAACCAGCTACAACATCGACCTAGACAAGCATTCAGTAGCATGTACACGACGAAGGCAATACGCCAATACGTATGTGCAGCTAGGCCATGACGACGTCCAAGGTGTACTGCTTCCTTGGGTTCTAGCCGGCGTCAAATCAGCGACGTGTTCCAGATGTACGCCGGCGCCCACAGCAGAAACATGCTCGGGGAGGAGGTGCTCAGGAGATTTCTTCGGCAGGTGCACGGGAAGGCAAGCGACGATCTTTGTGAACTAACATCTCCCGGTATTGATTAACGTTACAGTTGAAGTAACCAAACAAATTGCGATTTTGGTCGATAACGTTTAAAGTGACACTGCTATCTGATTGCAATTGCGTTTGCGTTTCCTTTCCTAAACCAAACACCTCCTTAATACTCTAGATGCATGCTGGATAGCGGTCGATGTGTGGAGTAATAGTAGTAGATGCAGAATCGTTTCGGTCTACTTGACACGGACGTGATGCCTATGTTTATGATCATGCCTAGATATTCTCATAACTCAGCGCTTTTCTATCAATTGCTCGGCAGTAATTTGTTCACCAACCATAATATATGCTATCTTGAGAGAAGCCACTAGTGAAACCTATGGCTCCCGGGTCTACTTTACATCATATTAGTTTCTCGTCAACTAGCCATTTCTGTCATCGTTTATTTTGCAATCTTTACTTTCCAATCTATACAAAAATACCAAAAATATTTATCTTATTATCTTTATCAGATCTCACTTTTGCAAGTGGCCATGAAGGGATTGACAACCCCTTTATCGCGTTGGTTGCAAGTTCTTATTTGTTTGTGCAGGTACTAGTCGACTTGCATGTACTCTCCTACTGGATTGATATCTTGGTTCTCAAAAACTGAGGGAAATACTTATGCTACTTTGCTGCATCACCCTTTCCTCTTCAAGGGAAATCAACGCATGCTCAAAAGGTAGCAAGAAGGATTTCTGGCGCCATTGCCGGGGAGATCTACGCTAAGCCAAGACATACCAAGTACCCATCACAAACTCTTATCCCTCGCATTAAATTATTTTCCATTGGCCTCTCATTTTCCTCTCCCCCACTTCACCCTTGCCATTTTATTCGCCTCTTTTATGTTCGCCCTTTTTCCGTTCGCCTTCTTTCGCTTGCCTCTTGTGTGACTGTTTGTTGGATTGGTTGTTTGTCACGATGGCTCAAGATAATAATAAATTATGTGACTTATCCAATACCAACAACAATGATTTTATTAGCACTCCAATTTCTCCTCTTACCGACGCTGAATCTTGTGAAATTAATACTTCTTTGCTGAATCTAGTCATGAAAGATCAATTTGCCGGCCTTCCTAGTGAAGATGCCGCTACCCATCTAAACAGCTTCGTTGACTTGTGTGACATGCAAAAGAAGCAAGATGTGGATAATGATATTGTTAAATTGAAGCTATTTCCGTTTTCGCTTAGAGATCGTGCTGAAACTTGGTACTCTTCTTTGCCTAAAAATAGTATTGATTCATGGAATAAGTGCAAAGATGCTTTTATCTCTAAGTATTTTCCTCCCGCTAAGATCATCTCTCTTAGAAACGATATTATGAATTTTAAGCAACTTGATCATGAGCATATTGCACAAGCGTGGGAGAGGATGAAATTAATGATACGCAATTTCCCTACACATGGTTTGAATTTATGGATGATTATACCGAATTTTTATGCTGGATTGAATTTTGCTTCTAGAAATCTTTTAGATTCGGCCGTGCGAGGCACTTTTATGGAAATCACTTTAGGAGAAGATACTAAACTCCTAGATAATATTATGGTTAATTACTCTCAATGGCACACCGAAAGATCTACTAGTAAAAAAGTTCATGCAATAGAAGAGATTAATGTTTTGAGTGGAAAGATGGATGAACTTATGAAATTGTTTGCTAATAAGAGTGTTTCTTCTGATCCTAATGACATGCCTTTTTCAAATTTGATTGAGAATAATAATGAATCTATGGATGTGAATTTTTTTGGTAGGAACAATTTTGGTAACAACACTTATAGAGGAAATTTTAATTCTAGGTCGTTCCCTAGTAATTCCTCTAATAATTATGGTAATTCCTACAACAACTCTTATGGAAATTTTAATAAGATGCCCTCTGACTTTGAGACCAGTGTTATAGAATTTATGAATTTGCAAAAGAATTTCAATGCTTTGATTGAAGAAAAATTGCTTAAGATTGATGAGTTGGCTAGAAACGCGGATAGAATTTCTCTTGATGTTGATTCTTTGAAACTTAGATCTATTCCACCTAAGCTTGTTATCAATGAGTCTCTCAAATCCATGATAATTTCCATTGATGAGTGCAAAGAAAGAACCGCTAGGATGCGTGCAAAAAAAGATTGCATTGTAAAAGCGTGTTCTTCTAGTTTTCATGATAATAATGATGGTCTAAAAGTGATTGTTGTATCTCCTATTAAGTCTTTGTTTGCCAATATGAATCTTTATAAAGATGGGACTGGAGATGAGTCAACTTTAGCTAGAAGGCATCCGAATGATTCAGAGTTTTTAGATCTTGATGCAAAAATTGGTAAAAGTGGGATTGAAGAGGTCAAAACTTTACATAGCAATGAACCCACTATTTTGGATTTCAAGGAATTTAATTATGATAATTGCTCTTTGATAGATCGTATTTCCTTGTTGCAATCCGTGCTAAATTCTCCTCGTGCTTTGTCTGTGGGGATGGAGCAGCCACGATAGATGAGGCGATCGTCGGAGCAGCTCCTTGGAGGTGGAGGACGAGGCGGTTGAACCGGCGAGACGATGAGATGGATGACGGATCCTCATCCAGGGAGGTGGATGAGGGACGTCGATTTGTTGCGGTGGACGACGTCATCGGGGAAGAGGCTCCAGCTGGGCAGCAGTGAGGTGGCGGATGAAAGAGGGTGGTGTTTCGCGGCTGGAGCGGATAGGTTATGGCGGCCTGGGATTTTGAATGGCAAAAAGGAGGCGATGGGAGGGGGGAGACATGACTAAGGTACGCGCTTGTCCAAAATGTAGGGTGCGTTACAAAAATACCCCCACCAATTTGAACTAGTGGCCCTTTCGGCTCAGGGTTAGAAGGGGGATTTCGCATGTCGGGATTTGGCAGCTGGAGGGAGTTTTCGCACGCATTTTAATTTCAAGATAGCAAGGCACGAGTTGTGAAGGCACCAGTTTTGGGAGAACAATATCTGAATTTTCGGGATATAACAAGGTGCGGGTTGAATTTTAGGGACAAGCCTAATGTGTAATATTGTACTTGTACGTACCAAATCAATTTGCATTTCCCTCAACAAAAAAACAAAAAAAAATAAAACTATTCACACCACACAAAGAGAGAGTCTTGTCCCATTTTACTATACAAATGCTATTCAAAACTGAGTATGAATCCATGTTATGTCCAATTAAATTTTTCGCTGGCTGTATTATGCATGTGACCTACTCATACCACCATTTTAGTGCATTCCAGATGTCTATACTACCACTGCAATTCGAACTAAATTTGAATCCGTTTCTCTATTTCAATAAGAATCTACAATCATGATTGTTGCCAACTTCAACCATCATTCGTGTATTACCTTAACAACACACCACATGATTACTATAGAGATAGATATGAACTATGTGTACTATGAACTCGAATTCAATTTTTTGAATACACTAGATGTTGATTCCAAATAATAGTACATTTGATGTACTAACTATATATTCATAATCTAAACATTGTTCCATACGTACACCGTGTTTATCACACAAAGTATAGTGCCACGCATTAGTCCAAATTATAATCAATGTTCTATATATTATATGTAGTACTAGCAAGATGCCCATGCGTTCCACTGAACATCAAGATGATCGAGGGGAGGCCTTATTTGCAAATGTGGAGAGGGGTGTGGGTATCTTTTTTCAAAATTGCCATAGTTTCCTTCCTATCTGTCAGACATAAATCGGATGGCCTATATTGCAGGATGGCAGGCACACCATCATCAACTCTCTTATTTATAAGAGTAGATATAAACTATATTATATGTAGTATAACATGTTCATAACCACACCATGTGTATCACCATTATATATATTCACGCATGCGTTGGTTTAAAACACTATTATAAATTCTTCAAATATCCGAATTTACTTTTTATAATGAATTATGATCTCTATTCGTCTTTTACACCAACACAATTCCCTTATCTTTGTAGCTAGCGCTAACTTTCTCTCGTGCAAGCACACGCCTGCATCCCTCTCACCCTCCCTCAGCATTCTCTAGCTCCATCGCACAAATTCGTCTTTTCACTTTAGGTCGTTCACCCACAATGTGTGTAGGACCCCCCTAGATCCTTCTTTACGGCACGCATCGATCGATATGCCTCTCTAGCCAGGTGTGCCTACCACAAACACAAGCTTTCCCTCTTCTCTTCTCACTATCCATGCCTCAATCCCACCCCTCTTTTCATCGATCTCATACTCACACAATCCTTTCCCCTTGATATAGTATGCCTCTCGCACCACCTCCTAGCTGCATCCCTCTCTCTCTCTATCCTTCTCCCTGAGCCTTATTTTCTTCTAACACATACATGCATGTATGCCGATCGATCTCCCTACATATACCTAGGTTGACTTTAACTATTTTCCCCCACCCACCGATCGACGTACCTCACAAGTTATGTCTTTCCTTTCTTTGACAATGGACAATTGATCTTCCTATTTAGTTACGTCAGCTTACCACGGCCATATTGTCCCACCTCATCATTCATGCATGCCTCCTGCTCCGTCTCTCACACACACGTGCATAGACAGGCAACCATCCCATCTCTTATTGATATTGCAGGCTGATGACCCACAAGTGTAGGCAATCTATCGTAGTCCTTTCGATAAGTAAGAGTGTCGAACCCAACGAGGAGCAGAAGGAAATGATAATCAGTTTTCAGTAAGTTATTCTCTGCAAGCACTGAAATTATCTGTAACAGATAGTTTTGTGATAAGGTAATTTGTAACGGGTAACGAGTAATAAAAGTAAATAAGGTGCAGCAAGATGGCCCAATCCTTTTTGTAGCAAAGTACAAGCCTGGACAAACTCTTATATGAAGGAAAACGCTCCCGAGGACACATGGGAATTATCGTCAAGCTAGTTTTCATCACGTTCATATGATTCGCGTTCGGTACTTTGATAATTTGATATGTGGCTGGACCGGTTCTTGGTTACTGCCCTTCCTTGGAAAAGCATCTCACTTATGATTAACCCCTATTGCAAGCATCCGCAACTACAAAAGAAGTATTAAGGCAAACCTAACCATAGCATGAAACATATGGATCCAAATCAGCCCCTTACAAAGCAACTCATAAACTAAGGTTTAAGCTTATGTCACTCCAGCAACCTATCATCTACTTATTACTCCCCAATGCCTTCCTCTAGGACCAAAAAATGGTGAAGTGTCATGTAGTCGACGTTCACATGACACCACTAAACGAAATACAACATACATCTCATCAAAATATCGAACGGATACCAAATTCACATGACTACTTATAGCAAGACTTCTCCCATGTCCTCAGGAACAAATGTAACTACTCACAAATCATATTCATGTTCATAATTAGAGGGGTATTAATATGCATAAATGACATGAACATATGATCTTTCACCGAATAAACCAACTAGCATCAACTACAAGGAGTAATCAACACTACTAGCAACCCACCGGTACCAATCTGAGGTTTTGAGACAAAGATTGGGTACAAGAGATGAACTAGGGCTAGAGATGAGATGGTGTTGGTGAAGATGTTGATGGATATTGACCACCTCCCGATGAGAGGATGGATGGTGCTGAGGATGGTGATGATTCCCCCCTCCCGGGGGAAAGTTTCCCCGGCAGAACAGCCCCGCCGAAGCCCTAGATTGGTTCCGCCAAGGTTCCGCCTCGTGGTGGCGGAGTTTTGTCCCGTGAGCTAGCTTATGATTTTCTTCTCTACGAAAGACCTCATATAGCATAAGATGGGCATCGGAGGGCTGCCAGGGGGCCCACGAGGCAGGGGGCGCGCCCCCACCATCGTGGATGGTGGGTGGCCCCCCCTCTGGTACTTCTTCCGCCCAATATTTTTTTTATATTCTGAAACGCGCTCCCATGAAGTTTCGGC
Source organism: Triticum urartu (assembly GCF_056163025.1). Classification (NCBI taxonomy): domain Eukaryota; kingdom Viridiplantae; phylum Streptophyta; class Magnoliopsida; order Poales; family Poaceae; genus Triticum; species Triticum urartu. The sequence continues at coordinate 449,401,943 of NC_141876.1, forward strand.
ACTTTTGGAGATGTGCAGAATAGGTCTCTAATATTTGGTCCTTTTCCAGCCCGGATTTCCAGCTGCCGGCATTCTCCCTCTTTATGTAAACCTTGTAAAATAAGAGAGAATAAGCATAAGTATTGTAACATAATGTGCAATAACAGCCCATAATGCAATAAATATCGACATAAAAGCATGATGCAAAATGGACGTATCACAGGCGTGCCCTCCGTTTGTCTAGCAAGCCTCTCCCACCATTTGTTAGAAGCAACTCCACCACCACCCCCTCCAACACTCTAGCTCTGTCTCTCTCCCAACCTTATTCCTCTCCAACACATATGCATGGATGCCGATCGATCTCCCTCAATAGATAAGGTAGGCCTCTCTCCTCCTCCACACATATACCAGCCATTGTACCTCTATAGTTAATTAGGTCTCCCCCACCACCCACCACCACACACCGATAGTGGAGCGATGTAGGTAGGTATCCATGCCACAGAGACAAACTGCACATGTCCCCTCTCACGTTCCTGTAGGCCAGCCACCCTATATCTTTGATGCAGCCACACACAAATTCGATGGCACTCTTTATCGATCGCGTGCGCACACACACACATCATCCCTCTCTTCGATTCTATGGATACCTCAAAACGATGATACCTGCACTCTCTTCTCGTGGATCACCCCCTCTCTATATATGATATATCCAGGACTCTATTTCACACACATTGCATATGTTACATTTTTTGATTGAAATATCATCCACATATATTTCTTGTCTATTTCTCAACTCGCCCCCAAAAACACTCATGAACCCACACACTATATCTCTCTCACACAACCCCACATAGGTGGTGTACGTACATGAAGAGAATAGGTGCATGTACTCATGCTTCGTGCCCAGCCCCACCCGTGTGGGTACACGGTGGAGCTCATTTCTGTATGAAATGGCAGCCCACGTGCTAATTTGAACGCGTGTAGCGGTTGTTTACCTACGGAGGTCGTGTACCACACGTGCATGAAACAAAGTTTGACTTGATGCATTGGCACGTTATTTTTAAATAAAGTTATATCACTCAATGGCACGTACACAGAATAGAAAAAAAATTATGGAGAAAAAGGTAGTCCGCTCCACTATATAAAATGGAGCCTGCCTGCCTAGGTTTGTCTCTCTTCAGAGTATCTCACACAAGGCAGCGGCGGCCTCCCTCTCTCACCCATGGTCACTGATCCGGCCGCATCCCGTCTGCCAGTGGAAAGGGAGGATGTGCATCGTTTCTCCGTTCGATGGCGCCTAGGTAGCACGTCCCGATCTGCGGTACCCACCGTTCTCTCTGACCAAGCTCCGACGTGGTAGGGCCTACACCACCTGCTCGCTGCCGCAGTATGGACAGATCCCGCCCGCCGCCGCTCTCCTAGTTACATCCCGACGACCCCCAGGTATCCCCTCCGGCCTTGCTCCACTACCCGTCTTCCCACGTCACTACATGTGGAAAATCTTACATGTGGATCTTCCATAGTTATTTTCCCAAAACGTAGCCCACCCGACATACTTTCCATATTGCAATCTCGTCCTCACACCATTTTAGACAAACACAACTGTGTTGTTATCTTCCCTTAGGACAAGGAATATGCTTCTTTTTTGTTGTCATATGTGTCATCAACTGTTATTGGCCATTAATTGTTTCCTTTCTACCTCTTTTTTTGCAAAAAGGGCTATCCATTTCACCTCGTTGCTATTGCAACCTTTTGGTGAACTGCAAAAATTACTTTTTTATTAAGAGTGTTTTGTGCAGTTGTACTGAAATCTCACACGGGCAACGTCTCTACATTTCAGTGAAACTGCACAAAGGGAGATTGGTTTTGCTCTATCCTCCTCATCCAACTCCAAGCCTAATCTTCTCCAACTATTTGCTTAATCTTCTCCAACTAGATAGTCTTAAGAGAGACTGCAAAGGTGATCGGCTTCTATTTGTGTGTTTATTGTTTCATCAATAGTCCTCTATTATTGTAATCACACTTAATATCTTTGGAATAGGGACGCTTAGCTCTATTTAAGTGGAACTGCACAAAATGATCGAAATGTTGCATGATCTAGACAGCTACTTTTTCCCAACATGCCTTGTTGATTTAGATAGAGCTGGGGGGAAGTTGCTGCCAATGAAAGCATGTATCCATTCTAATTTAACACCTTCTCACAACTTTGTCTTCAGTTGTGATGTAAATATTAGCTCTGATCTGCTAATCATTGAGATGCATTAGCAAGGAAGTTAGTTTTTTATTTTTTCCGAAAGAGCATGGATGGCAACACACATGAAACAAAAGCTGAAAGCTCAGAGCATTGTACAATTTCATGTCGCTGGAAAATTATTAGTATAGTACGTAAATTATGTAAACAAATGTTGGAAGCTTGATAGCATTGCCAGAAGCCTCTTCAGCATTCGGGTCCATGTGCCATGCACAAAATTATACGTCCTCCGTTCCTAAATATTTATCTTTTTACAAATTTCAAATGGACATATTTTAGACTGTAGATTCACTCATTTTGCTACATATGTAGTCACTCAATGAAATCTCTAGAAAGACAAATACCCCGGAGTATATGTAAGAACGAAGGGAGTAGTGCACAACCGCATGGGAGACTCAGCCCGGTCGTTGCGCCGCACTAATAGTGAGTAATGAGCAGTCAAATCATAAGCCCCACCTTTCCCATTGTAAGTTGCTCGGAATAAGCAACCATCAATACGCTCTTCTTGGAATCCGCTCATACTACTCCCTCCGTCACTTCTTATAGAGCGCGCTTAAAAAAATCTCTGGGACCAAGGCGACTAGCGATCGGCCTGAAAAATAGCATTGGTAGTTATAGCATGGTGTCTATTACTAGAGGAAATAATGCGTACACACATGCATGCAGTGCTTCCACCCCGGGTACACACATGCATGCACTTACTCCACTCCGTAGTACATCGAGAGAAAGTTGTGGACTTGATTGTGGTTACCACGCACTAATTAATTGAGCATTAAACCAAACGCGTCTAAAGTATCTCTGGTGGTGGAAATGCAAGGAGAGAAATGCATCAGAATGAAGTGCGCCCTGTAAACTGTGACGGAGGGAGGAGTAGTATGAAGGTGCAAAACCAAGTACGCGTATGGCTAGTCGATCAACACACTTCCTCTTGGCATATCACTGACATGTGTGACCGGAGTGTGAGCAAACCGATCTCAATTGACGGCAAAATGGCCAACCCGCCATTCCTTGAGAGAGAAGAGGAGCGAGAACACACAGACAGGCTCGCACGGAGGCCCAAATATATTTGATGTTTTTTAATATTACTATTGGGCTGCCGTTTTCCGCCCTTCTCACAAATATATGTGTACTTTATTAGAGATTAAAATAAAATAAGAGTACAAATGCTCCACCATGTGGTTCTAGTAGTAGTACTACTCGTACTACTAAACCTTGCGCTTGGCTCTTCGCCTCTTTGCGAAGTCGAACAATGATGGTACTCCACATGTTGGGTACTACAGTGTATGCCTCTGGCAATCTGACACCGAATGAACTGCTGCATCTCCATCGCCTGGGCGAGGGTAGGTTGCATTAGTCAAAAGGCGTAAGCAAGCTTCACCTTGTCCTACAAGCTTCTCCTTGTCTGCGAGTTGATGGGACACACCAAAAAGTAGAGCGAGTCCATACTCCCTCCTTTCTGGTTAATATGGCTTAATCTTTTTTGTGGGTAAATGATAGAGCTTTATTGATATAGAAGCATTCTTAGGACGATCAGCCAAGAGACTGGTCACTAGGAAGCGAGGTACTCCGCAAAAAAAGAAGAAGGAAGCAAGGTGTTTCATCAAGCCAGCTCTCGGCCACATTCAAAGTGCAGCAAGCACGGTTTGCACAAAGATGTGCCACAAGGTTTGCTGACATGTTTACATGCTGAATAACAAAAAAGAGAAAATATTACCAAGCGCTCCTATTTGTAACAGGATATGAGCCAAAATTAAGCGAGAATGGTGGCGAGTGTTCCATGCAATCAACTTCCATTATCACATGCGAGAACCCTCAAAGAGAACCAAATGTGTTGAAGATTGCTTTATCACATTTTAAAATAAAATAAGAGTGCAGACACTCCTCCATCCGGTTCCTAGTAGTAGTACATATCTCTATAGTAGTAGTACTAGTATTAGTAAACTTTGTGCTTGGTTGTTCGCCTCTTCGGGAAGTCGAACAATAATGGTACTAGTACAGTATATGCTTCTACCATTCTGACAGCGAATTAACTGTTGCACGTCCATCGCCTGAGCGAGGGAGAGCTTGCATTAGTCAAAAGTTTCTCCTTGTCCTGTGAGCCACCGCGCGCAAGCTTCTCCCGTCCTACAAGCTTCTCCTCGCCCGGCAAGTTGACGGGACACAACAAAGTAATGCTAGTCCATACTGCCTCCTTTCTGGTTAATATGGCTTAATTTCAAATGAGATAAATACACTGTCTATCACTGTATATTTGTAAAAATACGGCTAGTGGACTTCATAACATGCTCATTGCACTCAATATATAATTTTTTGGTGTTTATATGGTCACTAGCTCACCCTGGCTGAGTATGTGTGTGCATACACGTGTAGGTTGAGCACTTGAGCATGATCGTGTGTGTTCCGTCGTGTGCTCGGACATGCATGCATTAGGGCGTCGCACACATTTTTGCGTCCATGTGTACGTGTGACTGTTGCATGCATGCATGAGGTTGTAGTCCCTCACATTCATATGTTCATAAGTCAATGCTTTATCAAAACGTTGCATGCAAGGTTTAATCATTCATTGTTCATGCATGCATTCCCGATATTAATATGTTGGTAAAGACAATTTCTTGAGGAAAATGAGCCCATGAATTGAGTACAAAGGGGACCAATAAGCTAGGATGAAGGGAGTACCAGTAGTGAACCGGAAGGAGGGAGTAGGTACTAGTAGTACTACGTAACAACGTGCAGTAACAAAATTCCTCTATGCGCATCCTGTCTACGTGTCATGCAAGAAAATAGAGATAAGTACAAATGAGACTCAGGAATGGTCATACATGTAGGGGGAGTACGTGTAGGGGCCACTAAGGAGCAGTCAAATCGCATAGTAAGTTAGTCGGAAGAAGCAACCATCATTTCACTCTTCAATGACACGTACACAATATAAAATGGTTGATATGGAGAGAAAAAGAAAACCATTATATATACACTGGGAGGAGCCTAGGCTACAAGCCTGCTTGCTTGGGTTGCTCTCTTCACAAGCATAGAACGATGATGCCCATGCCGCTGGTCACAGATCAGGCCTGATCCCGCCGCTGGGGGAAGGGCACGATGTTCTGCATAGACGCGGTCGACATCGGTGAGGGAGAAAACCCACAGTCGGTGCATCCCAATCGGGGGTCCCCACGGTATGGGCCGATGCCGTATCCCAACCGCCCTTCTACCTACAGCCCGACGTGCTCCACTACCGCAGCTCCCCACGTAGCTCCATCTCCATGTCGATCTTTCTCTACTTCTACCGGATTCTATTTGTGATGAGTTTATGTCTCATAAACTAGTGCCAGTACTATTATTCTAATCACACTTATACAATATCTTTGCCATCAGGGATGCTCATCTCGATTTTAGTGGAACTGCAAAAAAGCATCGTATGATCCGAGGGTGCCAGCCATGTTTCCTTGGGCAGGTTCTACCTAGCCAGGGAATTAAATCATGTTTAGGGTTTAGGGTTTAAGTGGTAGTGACCCCATCAATAGATTTTCTTTTGTACACATTCTCACAACTTTTGTCTTTAGTTGTGAAGGAAATATTGGCTATCATCTGTGAATCATTGAGATGCATCAGCATACGTGTTGGTTTTCTTTGTATTTGATGGAATGTTGTAACAGGGCAACCTTGGAGTAGGAATGAAAATGGAGTGGAAAGTTTCCGTTTTTCCAGGGAAAAAATGGAAATGGAGAGAAACCAACGTTTCGTTTCGCTAGATCGCGACATCGAGCAAAACCAACGTTTAAATCACGCATGTCGCGTTTGTGTCTCACCCTCCTCCACGGCTCCACCCCACATGGTCCCTCGGCATGCCACTCACCGCAAACCGAGTATACAATAACTTTCCCGCCTGCTTGTTTATGGATCACGCCATGGAGTACTAGCACTACTGGAAGAGATTGACGAGTTGGGGGAGGACAGCTAGCTGTAGCACAGACCCCCAAGAACTTTTTTACATGCATGTTGTGGCCGGCTATAGCGACCTTTGAACGCGGAGAAGTCACGTGCACCGGGAAGCGGCGCGGGAGACGCTCTCTTAGCCGGCGCGCCGCTTCAATGTTGGTGCCAGTGAGAGGTCGCGTCCGCTCTGGCCGGGCATGAATGCGGCACTGACCATTTCGGGCGGGAAGCACGCGCGGGTGATGAAGAGGGTTCGGGTTGGTCAGGAGCGGGCGTGGCAGCGGTCCAGACGCTCGCAAACAAGAGATGTTGTACATTAATATTGCTGCGTATATAATTAACAATGTAAATAATGTGCTAGTTGGACAAATATGATTGGAGATAGAGATGGAATTTTATGTAAACACGAATATGCATGTCTATGTCTATGTGTGTGTGTGCGACGACTCTCGCGACCTGGAAGCAGGGGCATGTTTTTGATCGAGTTTTATTTCTTGGTACGTTAAAAAATTGTTCGCCAGTTTTCGTTTCTTTTTTCCGAGAACACGCGTATTCTATTAAAAACCACTCCTATAGAGAGATTTTTTTACTCCATTGTATATATAGCCTCTTGTTTGATAGGGTTTCTCACATCTTTCTCTCTCACCCTCTCCATATCAAAACAAGATGACAGTGTCCACTCTATCTCTCTCGTCATCGGTGGTCACAGATCCGGCCGAATCCCATCCACTGCGGGAGGTGAGGAGGTGCAGTGTTGACATTGTCGCCGTTGGCGATGGAGGAAGCCGATGCGCACCGTCCTCTTGGAGCCGGCGCTAGCGCGAACGAAGGTCCTCCGCGCCCTTGTTCGCTGCCGTCGTGTGGGCAGATCCCGCCTGCCTGCCTAAGTGACATCCCCCCACCTGAGGTATAACTTCTTGTATTGGTCTAGCTCCCCAGGTCTTGACATGCGGGTTTTCTTCTATGTGACTACTCCCAGGTCCCCATGTATAGTAGCTAGGGTTCATCGGCTGGTCCAACATCACCTACTATTATAGATGAAATTTCACTCGAAGAGTTGTCCTGGTTTATGCCTCGGTGGAGGTATACATGTTGTTTCGACAAAAAGTACATGGTGGTTCTGCGGTCATTGTCCAGATGCTCCTATTGCTCCTGCTAATCTAATACTATCACTGGTTAAATGAAGAAATGCTTTTTTCTCGGGTATCCTGGTTTAGTTCCCATCAAGATAATAATGATGCTTCTGTTTGTTGGTGTACTTTTCATTAATTCTTATTGACAATTGAGATGTCGCTATTAATCTTGTACGACTTCCAAAACAAAGTAACAACGCTATATCCCTTTTTTATATTTTTGCAAACAACGATGTGTATCTCCATACCCGGGCATGTCTTCCTCAATTTTAGTGGAACTGCACAAAATTGGATGGCCATTGTTGTTCTGCCTCACTATCCTCTGCCTCGTGGTTCTTCCTTCCTCGAGCTTGATTACTGAGAAGAAACAGACCACAGTGAGGATTTGTCGAACTTCATAGGTGCCTCACCCAAACTTGACACCAAATGGATGATGCATCACCATGATGACCTATCGATGCTCATGGTTACGCCTCATGGTTGCATCGGCTGGCGAAGCTGACCGATTTTCAATGAAAAACAAGTTGTCTTCCATCAGAGCTATTTGCTTGTTACCCACAAACATGATATCCTTCATCAATTCACCATGGTTGCATTGGAGACGCAGTCGTCTTTCATGTTGGTGCAATTTTATCACACAATTGGCTATGAACCAAATGTCTACTCGAAGAAGGATCGACATTGGTACTAAGAGCATAAGTTTTCTATTGATTTATAAGCCTTCTCACAACTTTGTCTTGAACTCCCCTGTAATTTTATTTGTCCAACTATTAACTTTGATTAAAAAAATGGTGTGTACTAAAAACCCGGATGGACGTAGTAGTCCTCCATTTTTGTTTACTCTGCATATTAGATTTGACTGAAGTCAAACTTTGTAAAGTTTGACCAAGTTTAGGCCGAACACAACAGACCATAATTATTGAGAGAGGGCAAACTGTACATACTCTCAAACCATTCTGATAATTGAAATTAAATTTCTTTATTTGTACACACTCTTACACGTTTCCGATAATTTGGCGCATGTGTGGTTGTTCACTTAAGGGAGGGTAGTGTACCGCACTTGAAGGAAAGGAAGTGCGACCAGGACGCGTGGATCGTTAGTTCATCGGAAGTAGTAGTTTTCTTCACTGGTACGTTGAATAAAGAGTTTCGTTTCGTACTTACACAATTAAAAATGATTGTTATGGAGAGAATAAGAAAACCACTCCACTATATATTAGTAGTATACATGAGTACTATATGGACGCAGCTTCATTGACTTAGTGCACCTGCCTTTGGGTGTATGACAGGTGGGCCCACCTATCATACAGCCAAAGGCAGGTGCAGTTAAGGCACCAGAGCTCAGTCCGTACTACAGTATATATGTAGTACTATATAAGTTGGAGCCTCAACGCTTGATCGCTAGGGTTTGCACTCTCCACACTCTCGCCGCACTGGAGGCTCAGCGTTCCTTCGCTAGGGTTTGCTATATTCACAGTCAGTCACCCTCTTCACTAGATCTAAACAAGACTGCATTGGCCTCTATCTCTCTCTCCCCCCCTAACAACTGGTGAAGGAGGCGTCCGGATCCCTTCGCACCGGGAAGGGGAGGAGGTGCAGCGTTCACTCTATCGCCTTCGGTGAAGGAGGCAATCCACTGCCGGCTGCACTGTTCTCTTTCACCCAGCGCATGTGTGGGACGGCCACCAACCCCTTCTTCCTCACTACCGTACATAGTGTGGGCACATCCGGCCTCCCGACGCACGCCTAGCCACATCCCGACGAGCCTAAGATATAAGTTTCTTTGAAACCATCATTTCTCTAGCTGCATGAAGATCTTTTTCGATTCTCTAGTCGAATCTAGGTCTTGGTTCAAAGAGGAAAGAAGGGAGTGGTGGGGTGGAGCATGAATCAAGGACGTAGTTCAATGAGGAAAGGAGGTAGGGAAAGTAGTATAGACTGGCTATCCAGGAGCTTTGATGGTCTAAAAGGAAAAAGGGGGTAACACATTACACCCATCTGTAAGGAACTGATCTCTTTGTTGAAAAACGAAAGAAACTGGGGGGTCAGGTAGTTTGTGCAGGACTAGATTTGCTGCCCTCAGATAGGAAAAAGGTTCAAAGAGAACAAATATGGGACCAACATAGATATGTTGCTTGGAAAGATACTCTGCATCACCCATCTATACGTGTGGACGCACATGGTGCTGGCATGTCCCATGTCCCATACAACTATTTTGCTGTTGTTAATCTAAGAATGCCGCTGAAAAATTGAACAGATGCCACCGTTAAAAGTAAATTACATTCTTAATGAATGTTGTTTTAAGGGAATATCTCTGTTAATATGAATCAATGCAACCATTTTAGAAATGCTACGGTCCTACTTTGTTTTCCATCAAGATAAGTTAGATACTTCTTTTCGTCGCCGTTTGTTTCATCCTCATTTATTGGACAGTAATTGTTTCCTTTTTTGCCTTTGTTAAAACAGGGATATCTATTCAACTTGTTGCTATAGCGAACTTAAATGTCACACCGGAAACTTTGCTTGATTTTAGTGCAACTGCACAAAACGAGATTGGATTTCCTATTCGTGTTGGTAGATTTGTATTTGATCTTGTTCGTCTCATGAAAGGTCAGTATAGGACTTCAACCACATGATTGTGCAGTGTGCTTTGAGATGTTGTGCTACTTGTATTGGTACTGTTTTAAATAAATGTTGAATTGAAGCTATTGTATTGATGTCTTTGCCCATTAAGTAGTGAACAAAAATGGGACCAACCCACACATGATGCTTGTTGCTTTGTTACAACAAACTCTGCATCACCCCCTTTATATGTGTTGAGATCACTTTCAGGCATTCCTCACTAGTTGTATCGGATCTTGGTCTTGAAAGGTCAGTACCGTCTTTCAGTACCGACTTTCCTCAGAATTAACTACTAAATCATAGTTCAAAACTGCAACGTTTGTTAGGGATCGACAGGAGTACCATTTCTATTAGGGATCGGTGGGAGTACACGTTTAACAAATGTATCGTTCAGATAATGTCTCTGTTATTATATATCAGTTATAGTGTTTTACAAATGGTACTATCCTGCTTTGTAGTTCTTTCTACATGCTTAACCAAGTTGTTGTTAAGACAATGTCTCTGTTAAAATGAATCAGTCTCATTGTTTTAGGAATGGTACTTTTCTACTTTTACGTTCTTTATACATGTTGAAACAAGGCATTGTTAAGATAATGTCTCAGTTAATATGAATGAACCACACTGATTGAGAATTGCTACTCTCCTACTTTGTTTCCCATTAAGATAAGGTAGATTAGTAGATGTTTTTCTTCTGGGAGTACAAGTCATCAACCGTTATTTCACATTAATTGTTTCCCTTATACCTATTGTTTCCTACAGGGATATCAAAATTGAAGCTCAGTTTTATTCCGACTTTGATTTTAGTTGCACTACACAAAAGGAGCCAATGTGTCTAAGGTAAACGACTGCATTAGTGGGTCCAGTTGGTCTTACCACTTTGCAGAAAGAAGCAGTCACTATTTGCGCTACATTACAGAAGGAATGATCGAGAAGCTTTACAGAGTATTAGTAGACGCTGGTGACATGACTAGCCTGCAGAGAGCATAGGCAACTCTACAACACGTGGAGGGCACTGGGCAAAAAGTGCCCAAACAAGTACATGAAGCCAGGACAGGACTCCAAGTCTGTCAATGTCATTCTAAGCAACAATTATGGTGCATCTGGGTATGGTAATCTGTTTACCATACTTTCAGTTTGTTAGTCCACCGGCTGGTGGGTTGACACTGGGCCAATATTCATGTGTGTGCTGATGTGTCTTTGTTTTCTCGAAGCATATAAATACGAAATCCACAGGGATGCTCAGCTTGATTTTAGTGGAACTACACAAAATGTTCAGATGGTTCATGTCCTCCATAATACTTCACCATGCACAATACGTCGAATGGTTCTCTAATAATTCGTTGTCACCTTGAGCCACCGGACTATCAGATGACAAAACAAACAGATGACAAACCCTGCCTGTTCCACAATCATAGGCATTACATATTTTGAATGAGAAAAGCTTGTCAAAGTTTAATCATTGATGTTAGCAAAGAGACATTAGTTTAATATATTGGAATTGGAAAACCTTGTCAAATTTTGCTCATTGATGTTAGCCAGAAGACATTCCTTTGATATTTTTGAGTGGGACTCCCTTTGCTATGAGCAACGTCGATCATTTTTTCCTATTCCTGTCTTCAGTTCAGAATAAAATATTTAGTCTGCTGAGATGCATAGTCACATGAATGTTTACTTATGTAAGGTATTTTAAGAGTTTTTCTGAATGTTGTCTATGTAATGCCAGGCCTTGTGAGTTTGATTGCAAAGTTGAGCTTAGAATGCTGTGGCATGCGGCATCACGAGCTGTTCACCGTGCCTCCTGAGAATAATGCTTCATATTGTTTTGCATGTTCAGCTAATGCATGTGATTTGCATGTTAAGAAGATCATCCTCTTCTATTGTTTATGTGCTTAAGAAGTTCATTGTCTTATGTTTCATTCATAGCATATATGACAACTCGGGTAGGTTAGAGGTGAAACCATATGATCTTCCGACCAACTCATCATCTTAGGCCGTGATTGGATCATCATTTTCCTACCCAAACCGCTTGTAAAACTGACGCTTGTAAATAAAAGCAGATGGTCTCGGGCAAAGCAGTTGGTTGGTCGATTTCGACTAGTAAAATATACACTGGTCTCTCAAATTACACGTGTAACACGCCGGTTTTCGTTACAGACCTCGGGCCCTTGGCTTCATTACGCCTATATTTTACGTGTTGTTTCCGATGACAAGTAAATTACACTTATATCTTAATACATGTGTGAAATAAACCTGAGCTCCCAAGCACGGCCTTACCATTTCATGCCGTCTCATTCTCTTGAAGGTGCTCATAGGTGTCCGATGATCCCGGCTTCCTGAATGAGCAGCGGGCGCTGTATCAAACCATGCGTAGGGCCTGCTAGGCCCTCTCCGGTGTCCTTCGAGTTGCTGCGCTCACCGTGGCGCCGAGCATTGTCAACATGGTCAATGAACATGAGGATTCATGAGATGACTTTATTTTGACTGGATGACAGTAGGGACCCACTGGGGCCATAGCCGTATGTACGCAAGTTCCTTCTTATTATATACAACTATATTTTTTTTGCTTCCTCTGGTTTCTCGACATCATGGTCCCACACCATCGTCAATCTATATAGTCAATAAACGAGAGAATTGCACAAGGAGCGACCGACAGTTGGGACCCAGCAGCTCAAGCAGTATTTTTTTAGGTGTAAGCGGAGTTTTTCTTGAGCGATCTTTTTGTTGTTGTTCAAAGGAGCATGGCATCAACTGGGCGGGTTGAGGCCCGTCTAGCCCAGGCTATTATTTTATGTCGACCAAATATCCAGCCCAGATATTATTTTTTCAAGTGAAAATGGCTAGCCCAGCTATACTTTTTTGGCGGAATACCCAACCCAGGTCAACTGGTTATTCTCCGCGCAGCTGGGCTGTAAATCTTTCCTGTTAGGCCTAAAAAGAAAATGAGCTTTAAGAAATAATAAATGGGATGTAATTATAAAAACTGGGTTGTAAATATACAAAAACGCACCAAGCAGGTAATTAGTTTCAAAAATATTATTGTTTGAATTTGGAAATTTTCATTTCATTACTTATTGCGTGCGCAGTATTTTTTTAGGATTTTACCTAATAAAAATTCAATTTGAAATTATATTTAATCTCACTTGAAATTTCGGGATAAATTTTTTCGGATCCCATCAAAATGTGGGTTTTTTTGTTGAATTCTGTTTTGGGAGATTGGTTTAAATTATTAATCATTGTCCTGGCTAGGAAATGGGTTATAATTTTAACAGACTGTGAATGGGTTGTAGTAAATTCAATTATAATTCAAAATTGGGTTGTACACTATTACAAATCGCAAATGGGCTATATGTTTTGTGCCACAGATGTGATGCTCACTTGTGGGCCTACAATTTTTTTGAGAATTATAGTCAGTGACGCGTACGGAAGGCTTGTGGGCCTACTAAGGCGTACGTAAGGCTTTGTAAACTTATAGTCAAGACACGATTCTAGCAACAGTGGACGTTCGATGTCCATCCAACGGCTGTAGTGCTTCTTCAATCTCGGATATTCTTGCTTCAGCTGCCCAAACCACCGCCGGCGGTACCGCCTGCTACCGCCTCCCGTGGCCGGCTGTGCTGCCACGCAGGCTTCACTGGCCCAGTCTAGTCCCAAACACCATCTAGGACATTCCTCTACTCACCAACACCTGATGTTCTTTACCGGCGACGACAGCCTCACACCGTAGCCAAACCAATGAACACTCGTACTCCCCTCCACGTGGGCATCCACTATCGTGTCTTCACCGGCTCCGGGTCGTTCCCTTCGTAATACTCGCCATCGTTCACTGCGTTGGTTCTCTCAGCACGGCGCGATCAACTTTGTCAACAAACGACTACCATCGGGGATAGAGATCCAGTGCCTTGCCCACAACAAGGCATGACCTAACTAGCGGCCAACCAGCCGTTGGATCAGGGGGGCTCAGATGAGGCATGTACGTGGATTGGCTGATAGTAGGGACGCACATGGCCCATGGACGAACGCATCAAGTGCCCCCGTATTATGCGAAAACAAATAATTTCTCCCCCTGACAGGTTTGACCCACCAGCTACATATTCGCACGCAAAGAAGTGCTTCCTTTATTACGCGGAAATAAAAAGTTTGCTCTCCATGACAGATGGGGCCCACCAGCTTTATTATGATCCTTTTCGTGAAAATATAAATTGTACCGAAGATCCTAAATTTATTTATTTTTATTCTAACTCGAAGAAGAAGAAGAAATAAAAAACCATAAAACATCTTCGCACACAAGGAAGTGCCACCTTATTACAAGAAAAAATTCATTCCCCCTGTTAGCTGGGACCCACCAGATTTGTAGGTTGACTTGTGGTCCTACTAAGTTAACGCTTACGCAAGGCTTTGTCAACTTGGTCAATAAACGATTCTAGCTGCATTGGCCGTTCGATGTTAATCCAACGGCCAAGCTGTGTCTTCAACCTCTTGTCTTGTTGCTCCAACCACTCAAACCTGCGCCCGCCGTACCGCGTGCTCCAGCCTCCCGTGGCTGGTTGTGCTACCACGCAGTCCTCGCTGCCTGACCATACTACTACTAGCTAGGCCTTCCTTCTACTCACACACACTCCCTGTTATTCTCTGGAGACGGCAGCCTCAAACCACAGCCGAAGCAGTCAACCCTTGTACTCCCCTCTGCATGGGCATCCACTATTGCGTTTTCCCCGGCTCCGGGTCGTTCCCTTCCTAGGTCGCACCGTCGTCCACCACCTTGGTGCTCTCGGGCGGTACGGTGTCGTCAAGGTGGTCAATGAACGATAGCCATCAGAAGAGGACTGTAAGTGGAGAGGCTGATAGCTGGGTCGGCCACACGCAAGGAAGTGCCTCCTTTTTATGCGCAAAATAATGATTCCTCCACCTGACACCTCAGACCTATCGGAAAGGCCTCTGTATTTCACGAAAAAATTGTTTCCCCCTAACAGCTAGGGCCCACCGGCTTTATCTTCGCATGGAAGGAACTGCCTTCTTGCCCCCTAAAAGCTGGGACCCACCAGGTTGAAGCGAAGGTAGCGTTATCTGTCCGGCCGCGTACGTGTATGTACATAGCGGTTGATCGGTGTATCTGCAGTGACGTATCGTGGCCGAGTAAGGAGAGGCATATCCTTCATCAGTTCACCTTGGTTGCGTTGGAGACGCAGTGGTGTTTCACGTTGGTGCAATTTTATCACACAATTGGCTATGAATCAAATGTTTACTCAAAGAAGGATCGACGTTGGTACTAAGAGCCCCCATGGCCGCACGCAGCAAGTGCCCCCGTATTATACGAAAACTTATAATTTCTCCCCCTGAGAGGTTTGACCCACCAGGTACATCTTCGCACGTAAGGAAGTGCTTCCTTTATTATGCGGAAATAAAAAGTTTGCTCTCCATGACAGCTGCAGCCCACCAGCTTTATTATGATCCTTTTCATGAAAATATAGATTGTACCAATGATCCTAAATTGTTTTCTTTTTATTCTAACTCGAAAAAGAAGAAATAAAAAAACCATAAAACATATTCGCACGCAAGGAAGTTCCACCTTATTACACGCAAAAAATTGATTCCCCCTGTTAGCTAGGACCCACCAGATTTGTAGGCTGACTTGTGGGACTACTAAGTTAATGCTTACACATGGCTTTGTCAACTTAGTCAATAAACGATTCTAGCTGCACTGACTGTTCGATGTTAATCCAAAGGCCAAGCTGCATCTTCAACCTCTGGTCTTGTTGCTCCAGCCACCCAAACATGCGCCCGCCGTAACGCCTGCTCCAGCCTCCCGTGGTCGGCTGTGCTACTGCGTAGGCCTCACTGCCTGACCATACCACTACTAGCTAGGCCTTCCCTCTACTCACCCACACCCCCTGTTACTCTCCGGGGACGGCAGCCTCAAACCGCAGCAGAAGCAGTCAATCCTTGTACTCCCCTCTGCGTGGGCATCCACTGTTGCGTATTCCTCGGCTCTAGGTCATTCCCTTCCTAGGTCGCGTCGTCGTCCACCACCTTGGTGCTCTCGGGCGGTACAGCGTCGTCAAGGCGGTCAAGGAACGACAACCATCAGAAGAGGGCTATAAGTGGAGAGGCTGACAGCTGGGACCATGGCCGCACGCAAGGAAGTGCCTCTTTATTACGCGCAAAATAATGATTCCTCCACCTGACACCTCCGACCTACCGGAAGGGCCTCCGTATTTCATGAAAAAACATTTCCCCCCTGACATCTAGGACCCAGCGGCTTTATCTTCGCATGGATGGAACTGCCTTCTTACCCCCTAAAAGCTGGGATCCACCAGGCTGAAGCGAAGGTAGTGTTATCTGTACGGTCGTGAACGTGTACGTACATAGCGGTTGATCGGTGTCTCTGCAGCGACATATCATGGCCGAGTAAGGACCGGCACGTGTTGAAGTAGAGGCGCCAACACAGCATGTCACGCAGTCCTGTCTATATCATGTACACGTATGTACGGTCATGCTACAACATAGTAAATACGGCTATGTACATACATACAGGCAGGGTCTCTAATGCGTACAACGACTAATCCTGTTCATCGGAAGCCAGCTGGCTGGGTCGGAACGGAGAAACTGTGTCGTCGTGTTCATCGGGAGGCAATGGAATGCGTCGTGTTCATCGGGAGGCAACGGAATACATCATGTTCACCGGGAGCCAACTGGCTTGGACGGAACAGCTGATCGAAACGAGGCATGGTGTACCGTAGAATGGAGGAAACGGCTTTGTGTTCGACCGGCCACGGTCGAAACGGGATCGTGTTCATCGGGAGGGTTCTGGCGTACCGCAAAACGGAGGAAACAGACTTCTCTTGGACCTCCTACGGTCAAAACAGGGTCCTTTTGATCGGGAGGGGTGTGGCATACCGCAAAACGGAGGAAACAGACTTGTGTTGGAGCACTACGGTCAAAACGGGGGTCCCGTTCATTGGGAGGGGTGTGGCGTACCACAAAATGGGACTCCACGGGATACTGTTCATCTCCACCGTCGACTGCCTCCACGGGCTATTGTTCATCCACCGTCGACCTCCTCCAGCCTCCACCTGTGACTGTTCATCCACGGGCTCCTGTTCATCTAGCCTCCACCGCTCCTCCACACACTACTGTTCAACCAGCCCTCTCCATTGGGTCTTGTTCAACCACCCCTCCACGGGCTACTGCTCATCCAGCCCTCCACCGGCTACTGTTCAACCAGCCCTCCATGGGGTCCTGTCCATCCAGCCCTCCGTGGGGTCCTGTTCATCCACCCCCAACCAGCTCGATCGGGGTCCTGTTCATCTAGCGGCAATGACCTCTACTACCACGGGGTCCTATTAATCCGACCCCCTCCCGGGAACTATTTTCATCCAAATCCCCCCAATAATGCTCACTATTCATACAGAGGCATTATCGATCGGCTTCAGTTAGCAGCAGTAGTGAAGGAATCATTCGATCGGGTTCAGTTAACAGCCACTGATCGATCGCTCGGGTTCAGTAACGCGTAGCCTGCAGTGCAATCGCTGAGGTTCAGTAGGCGAACGCCTCGCTCGGGTTTAGTTAGAGCCCAATGCCCCGCAACCACACACGTACGTGTACGAGAGAAACTCACATCGCTCGGTCCCCCGATGGCCCAAAGAATGTCATGCAGCTACGTATCCGGCCTGGCCAGGATGAAAAGACCACTTTCTGTCATGATTTGTTGTCATAGAAGTAGGAGCCCACCATATCTATGATGATACCTGTTTTTTTCACAATTATCGTCATAGAAGTGTCATAAGCATGACAGAAAAAATTTTGTTCGGCCCGAAATGTCTCGGATGTGTCTTTTTTCGTACTGAATGTAATTAGCATAGTCAGCATACCAAGGAGTGTTATAAGAAACATTTGTTGCACCTAATTGTTCATCAGGAAAACTATCGTTAATAGGTTGTGGGTCATAAAGAATATTTTCTAACCTAGACAAGTTATCAGCTATGGGGTTCTCATCTCCTTTTCTATCAGTGATATGTAAGTCAAATTCTTGTAGCAAAAGAACCCACCTACTGAGTCTAGGTTCAGCATGATCGGTGTGAACAATTACTTTAGAATCAACAATGTAAGATCTGAATTTATCACAAGCAAACACCACTGCTAAAAATTCTTTTTTCAGTAGTACCATAATTACATTGGGCACTGTCTAGATTGTTGCCAGCATAATGAATAACATTTAACTTCTTATCAACTCTTTGTCCGAGAACAACACCAACATCATAGTCACTAGCATCACATGTAATTTGAAAAGACAAGTTCCAATCAGGTGGTTGAACAATAAGTGCAGCAATCAAGGCTTTCTTAAGTGTTTCAAAGGCTTCTACACAATCATCATCAAAAACAAATGGAACATACTTTTGTAAAAGATTTGTAAGAGGCCTAGAAATTTTAGAGAAGTCTTCAATAAATCTCCTATAGAAACCAGCATGACCGAGGAAACTATGAATACCTTTGATATCTTTAGGACAAGGCATTTTCTCAATTGCATCAACTTTATCTTTATCCACCTCAATACCTCATTCAAAAATTGTATGTCCCAAGACAACACCTTCATTAACCATAAAGTGGCACTTCTCCCAATTCAAGACAAGATTAGTTTGCTCACACCTCTGCAAAACTCGATCAAGGCTGTTTAAGCAATCATCAAAAGAAGTTTCGTAAATGAAAAAAATGATCCATGAAAACCTCAACAAACTTTTGACAAAAATCAGAGTATATGGTAGTCATTGATGTGTACTACGCAACTTTATTTTTGTAGACACATGTCGGGCCTCCAAGAGCAGAGTTTTGTAGGACAATAGCAATTTTCCCTCAAGTGGATGACCTAAGGTTTATCAATCCGTGGGATGCGTAGGATGAAGATGGTCTCTCTCAAACAACCCTGCAACCAAATAATAAAAAGTCTCTTGTATCCCCAACACACCAAATACAATGGTAATTTGTATAGGTGCACTAGTTCGGCGAAGAGATGGTGATACAAGTGTAATATGGATAGTAGATATTGATTTTTGTAATAAGAACAATAAAAACAGCAAGGTAGCAATTGATAAAACGGAGCACAAACGATATTGCAATGCTTGAAAATGAGGCATAGCGTCCGTACTTTCACTAGTGCAATCTCTCAAGAATGCTAATATAATTGGTTCATATAACCATCCCTCAACGTGCGATGAAGAATCACTCCAAAGTTCCTATCTAGTGGGGAACATAAGAAGAAATTGTTTGTAGGGTATGAAACCACCTCAAAGCTATTATTTTCGATCAATCTATCCTAGGGTTCGTACTAAAATAACACCAAGCTATTCTTTCTGATCGATCTAACCAAGAGTTCGTACTAAAATAACACCATATGATACACATCAACCAACTCTAATGTCACCTAGATACTCCAATGTCACCGTGAGTGTCCATGAGTTGATTATACGATATGCATCAAACAATTTCAGATTCATAATACTCAATCCAACAGAAAGAACCTCAAAGAGTGCCCCAAGATTTCTATCGGAGAAACAAAGACGAGAAACGTGCATCAACCCCTATGCATAGATTACCCCAATGTCACCTCGGGAATCCACGAGTTGAGTGCCAAAACACATATCAAGTGAATCAATATAATACCCCATTGTCACCATGGGTATTCATAGCAAGACATACATCAAGTGCTCTCAAATCCATAAAAGTATTCAATACGATAAAATCAAATATCAAAGGGAAAACTCAATTCATCACAACAATATAGAGAGGGGAAAACACCATATGATCCAACTATATTAACAAAGCTCGTGATACATCAAGATCATCACATCTCAAGAACACGAGAGATAGAGAGAGATTAAACACATAGCTACTGGTACAAACCCTCAGCCCCGCGGGTGGACTACTCCCTCCTCATCATGGTGGCCGCCGGGATGATGAAGATGGCCACTCGGTAGGGTGCTGGAACGGGGTCTAGATTGGTTTTTCATGGCTACAGAGGCTTGTGGCGGCGGAACTTATGATCTAGGGTTATTTCTAATTGTTTCCCTATTTATAGGATTTTTTTGCGTCGGTTTCATTCAAAGATGGGCCTCGATGTGAGCACAACCCACCGGGACAAGACGGGCCCACCTGGCGCGGCCTGGTGTCTTGTGCCCTACTCCTTCACCTTCTGGTCCTTCCATGAAGCTTTGGGGGTCTTTTTTGTTCCAAAAAATCGTCAAAAAGTTTCATCTCATTTGTAGAACTTTCATTTCTGCACAAACAACAACACGACGGTAGTTCTGCTGAAAACAGCGTCAGTCCAGGTTAGTTCCATGCAAATCATACCAAAACCATATTAAATTATTGTAAACATGGCATGGATACTTCATGAATTATAGATACGTTGGAGACGTATCAGCATCCCCAAGCTTAATTCCTACTCGTCCTAGAGTAGGTAAATGATAAAAGAAATAATTTATGAAGTGTGAATGCTAGCGAAGTGCACAGGTTTGATCATTGATAATTTCAATCACTTTTCCTAGCATCATGAAAGAAACTCTTGCTCACAAAACTCATCATGACAAAGTAGCAACCAATTCACATGTTAAGGTTCAAACAATGAATTATCTTGAAACTCAACAACCTATATTCTTAGTCACCAAACAATTGCAATTCAACTTATTCAATGGAGTCTAAGTAAGAGCTTCACATACTCAATCATCATATAGTCTTCTATGATTGCTACTACTCAAAGCATATTCTTAGAACAAACAGCATCCATCGAACACAGAGAAAGATAAGGGCTTAATATTTTGCCTGCCAGCTCATTTATCATAGAGATAATTGTCAACAATAATAAATCATGATCAGATATATTTGACTGGTCATATGTGCCTAGATCTTTCCCC
The DNA here is from genome assembly GCF_056163025.1 of Triticum urartu. NCBI lineage: Eukaryota > Viridiplantae > Streptophyta > Magnoliopsida > Poales > Poaceae > Triticum > Triticum urartu. The sequence continues at coordinate 449,422,762 of NC_141876.1, forward strand.
ACCACATGATGCTTGCCAACTCGAGAGTAGTTGAAGTTGAAATGATAATGTGTACTATTGACTCTTTGCATAAAATTAAATACTGAAAAGTAAAAGATAGGCTCTTCGCAGAGGGAAGCAGAGGTTGTCATGCGCTTTTTATTTGGATGCACAAGCTCTTAGTGCAAAGGAACGTCACTTCATATTGCCCCTTATGATAAGAACCTTTATTATGCAGTCCATCGTTTTTATTACTTTGCCATCACAAGTTCGTACAACGCTCAATTTTACCTTACAATAAAAGATCAAACATATTTAGGAGAAATTTTTATTGCTTTATGCACCAATGACAACTTACTTGAGGGATATTATTCAATCCATAGGTAGGTATGGTGGACACTCATGGCAAGAAACTGGGTTTAAGGGGTTTTTGGATGCACAAGTAGTATCTCTACTTAGTACGAATTTTTGGTCTAGCAAAAGATCATAGGCAAACACCACATGTTGGAGGATCCATGACAATATAACTTCTATGCAAATATACACAACCATAACTCATTACGTTGTCTTACTTGTCCAACTTCAACTAATTTTCTCAAGTTTGAAAATAATTAATGGGTATTCACAATCATAGATGATGTCCAAGATAATATATTTGCATGTGAAAGTTCTCTTCCTTATAGTAATCATTCACGAATTGCTTGTATGCCCAATATTGTGATTGCCAAGCTTCAAAAGATTTCACTTTCTAAACCCAATGTGAACACTAGGCATGATATGAACATAGAAATTCAAATTCATCACCTTGAATTTATTCAACAATTTACTCATAGGATATAAGTGAAGCACGAGAGCAAATGACAAACTACTCCAAAAAGATATAAGTGAAGATCATGCGAGTAGTCAAGTAAATGGGTAGCTAATTGAGGACTCTCTCTTATTTAAAACTTTCAAATCTAAGTATTTTATTAAAATAGAAAGCAAAACAAAATAAAATGACATTCCAACAATAGCACACACCATGTGAAGAAGCAAAAACTTAGGATCAATCGATACTAACAGATAATTGTTGATGAAGAAAGGTGGGATGCCTACCGGGGCATCCCCAAGCTTTGATGCTTGAGACTTCTTGAAATATTATCTTGGGATGCCTTGGGCATCCCCAAGATTGAGCTTTTGTGTCTCCTTAATTCCTTTTATATCACGGTTTCCCTAAATCTTAAAAACTTCATCCCGACAAAACTCAACAAGAACTCGTGAGATAAGTTAGTATAAACCAATGCAAAAACCTCATCATTCTCTACTGTACCAAATCACTAAAATTATTATTCAACATTATATACTAAATGCCTCTGCATATTTAGTACTCCTATCCTCAGATAGAATCATTAAATAAGCAAACATATGCAAACAATGCAAACATAACAGCAATCTGCCAAAACAATATAGTCTGTAAAGAATGCAAGAGTATCAATACTTCTTTAACTCCAAAAATTATGAAAATTTACCTCACTGTAGAAAATTTATCAGAGCTTATTCTGCAAAAAAGTTTCACCATTTTATCACATTCTAACTTTTCTCGGGAATTTTTGCGAGAGCGATAAACTTTGTGTTTTGAAACAGCTACATATAGACTTGCAAAATGAGCATGGTAAAGGCTATACTTGACATTTTTATTGAAATAAAAGATGCAAAACATTATTCTAAATAACAGCAAGAAAATTCTAACAAAATAAAGTGATGCTCCAAGAAAAACACATATCACGTGACGAATGAAAACATAGCTCACATTCTGAATTTTCTCGGGAATTTTTGCAACAACGATAAACTTTCTGTTTTCAAACTGCCACATATAGACTTGCAAAATAAGCATGGTAAAGGCTATACTTGACATTTTTATTGAAATAAAAGATGAAAAACATTATTCTAAATAACAGCAAGCAAACTCTAACAAAATAAAATGACGCTTCAAGCAAAACACACTACTGCAGGATGATCCAAATGCGACACTACGATCAGAGACCCTTCGACGAAACTGTGTGCGATGCCATAATCACAAACGGCGGTGTAAAAAACCATCAAAAAGGGTGCAAGACGTTTGCGATGACAGATGCATCAAACATGGTTTAGATTTTAGGTGCGTGTGCGATGCAGGGCATACGGTTGAGTTCAATTAACTGTTTGCGATGAGGAGGAACAAAAGAAACAGGCAGCCAGATGAAGGTGTGTGCGATATACAGCATACGGTTCACTAGGATGAACTGTGTATGATTAGGCAACACAATGGAAACGGTTCAACTGAACAAGATGTGTGTGATACGTGGCAAACAGGTCCTTAATCAGAAATGTGTGCGAAGACCAATAATAACATAGACGATTGCTGCTAATAAGCCGTGTGATTTGCTCTGTCTACAGAAGAATAACATGTATATATATATATATAACTAAAATAAACATCTAATTACATAAGTGACTATACAGATCATTCGCACACACCTCAATAAACAATTCCATGCATTCTAAAGTAGGAGAAACAATCGTCTAGTCATCTACTTCTTGTGACGCTACCGCCACCGCTCTATGGCTCGATCCCTCATATGGGGAAGGAAGAAGACACTTCCTCATGTCAACGATCCTCCTATACATCTCGTAGCTTGTGTACGCGTCCTTGGCTGCATACTTGACATGTTGTTCATCCAGTCTCTCATGCCACACACTGTGCCAGGCCTTCTTGTCCTTCTTGCTCTCATTCTTCATCTTCATGTAGTAGGGGTCGATGATGGCCGAGGCGAGGTCAATCAGGGAGTTCAGTTTTTTTGCTGCCCCAGACCTTGTAGTGGTGCAGGATGTTGACAAGATTCGGGCATTTCAAGCCTGAAACCTTGAGCGCTTTTAGATCATTGGTGGTGTCCATCGTAGTGAAACTGTAGTCGGAGCTGTTGATAAACCTGGAGAAACGCTTGCAAGGCCTTGTGGCAAGGTAGTGGTAGAAGAGGACGTCATGTCTCACGCACAACTGGGCAACGACAACCTTATGATCCTGGCCAGCACGACCGATGGTGTACTCGAGGTCGAAGCCGACCACTTGGTACTTGTCCTCGGCAAGGAACTGCTCCATAGTTTGGATGGATCTCTCCACCGAGACTGGATCGTCCGTGTACACCACCGACAGGGCTTTACCCCTCACGTGGGTGTCTACTATGTGATGCATGGTGAACTGCCCGCCGTTGTAGTCATCGGCCGCTGGGAGCACTATTGGTGCCACGGGGATCGCCATTGGAACCGCCGGATGTTCTCTCTGTATGTGTCTGCTACCTCTTGAGCTAGCGTTGGTTTTCCCATGAAGAGGAATGGGTGATGCAGCACATTAGCGTAAGTACTTCCCTCAGTTTTTGAGAACGAAGGTATCAATCCAGTAGGAGACTGCACGCAAGTCCCTCGTACCTGTGAAAACAAATAAGAACCTCACAACCAATGCGATAAAGGGGTTGTCAATCCCTTCACGGTCACTTGCGAGAGTGAGATCTGATAAAGATAATAAGATAAATATTTTTGGTATTTTTATGATATAGATTGCAAAATAAAGATTGCAAAATAAATGGCGACAAAAATGGCTAGTTGACGGGAAACTAATATGATGTAAAGTAGACCCGGGGGGCATAGGTTTCACTAGTGGCTTCTCTCAAGATAGCAAGTATTATGGTGGGTGAACAAATTACTGCCGAGCAATTGATAGAAAAGGGCATAGTTATGATGATATCTAAGGCAATGATCATGAATATAGGCATCACGTCCGTGACAAGTAGACTGAAATGATTCTACATCTACTACTATTACTCCACACATCGACCGCTATCCAGCATGCATCTAGAGTATTAAGTTCATAAGAACAGAGTAATGCATTAGGCAAGTTGAAATGATGTAGAGGGATAAACTCAAGCAATATGATATAAACCCCATCTTTTTATCCTCGATGGCAACAATGCAATACGTGCCTTGCTGCCCCTACTACCACTGGGAAAGGACACCGCAAGATTGAACCAAAGGTAAGCACTTATCCCATTGCAAGAAAGATCAATCTAGTAGGCCAAACTGAACCGATAATTTGAAGAGACTTGCAAAGATATCAAATCATGCATATAAGAATTCAGAGAAGAATCAAATAATATTCATAGATAATCAAATCATAAACCCACAATTCATCGGATTTCGGCAAACACAGCGCCAAAAGAGTTACATCGAATAGATCTCCAAGAAGATCGACGAGAACTTTGTATTGAGATCCAAAGAGAGAGAAGAAGCCATCTAGCTAATAACTATGGACCTGAAGGTCTGTGGTAAACTACTCACACATCATCGGAGAGGGTATGGTGTTGATGTAGAAGCCCTCCATGATCGATTCCACCTCCGGCAGAGTGCCAGAAAAGGCCCCAAGATAGGATCTCACGGGTACAAAAGGTTGCAGCGGTGGAAACAGGGTTTCGTGGTGCTCCTGGATGTTTTCGGGGTATATGGGTATATATAGGAGGAAGAAGTACGTCCGTGGAGCTGCGAGGTGCCCACGAGGGGGGGGACGTGCCTCCCTGCCTCGTGGCCTCCTCGCTTCTTTCTTGATGTCAACTCCAAGTCTCTTGGATCATGTTTGCTCCAAAAATAAATCTCCCGAAGGTTTCATTCCTTTTGGATTCTGTTTGATATTCCTTTTCTGTGAAACACTGAAATAGGCAAAAAAACAGCAATTTGCACTGGGCCTTTGGTTAGTAGGTTAGTCCCAAAAATAGTATAAAAAGGTATACTAAATCCCATTAAACATCCAAAACAAATAAAATAATAGCATGGAACAATAAAAATTTATAGATACGTTGGAGACGTATCAACCATCCCCAAGCTTAATTCCTACTCGTCCTCGATTAGGTAAATGATAAAAACAGAATTTTTGATGTGGAATGCTACCAAGCGTAATGCTCAATGTAGTTTTATTTATTGTGGCATGAATGTTCAGATCTAAAAGATTCAAGACAAAAGTATAATATTGACATAAAAATAATAATACTTCAAGCATACTAGCAAAGCAATCATGTCTTCTCAAAATAACATGGCCAAAGAGAGTTATCCCTACAAAATTATATAGTCTGGCTATGCTCCATCTTCAACACACAAAATATTTAAATCATGCACAACCCCGATGACAAGCCAAGCAATTATTTCATACTTTTGATGTTCTCAAACTTTTTCAATCTTCACGCAATACATGAGCGTGAGCCATGGACATAAGACTATAGGTGGAATAGAATGGTGGTTGTGGAGAAGACAAAAAGGAGAAGATAGTCCCAGATCAACTAGGCATATCAACGGGCTATGGAGATGCCCATCAATAGATATCAATGTGAGTGAGTAGGGATTGCCATGCAACGGATGCACTAGAGCTATAAGTGTATGAAAGCTCAACACAAGAACTAAGTGGGTGCGCATCCAACTTGCTTCCTCACGAAGACCTAGGGAATTTTGAGGAAGCCCATCTGTCGGTGTCAAAACCGGCGGATCTCGGGTAGGGGGTCCTGAACTGTGCGTCTAGGCTGGATGGTAACAGGAGGCAAGGGACACGAAGTTTTACCCAGGTTCGGGCCCTCTTGATGGAGGTAAAACCCTACGTCCTGCTTGATTAATATTGATGATATGGGTAGTACAAGAGTTGATCTACCACGAGATCGGAGAGGCTAAACCCTAGAAGCTAGCCTATGGTATGATTGTTGTTGTCTATGTTGTCCTACGGACTAAAACCCTCCGGTTTATATAGACACCAGAGAGGGTTAGGGTTACACAAAGTCGGTTACAATGGTAGGAGGTCTGAATATCCGTATCGCCAAGCTTGCCTTCCACGCCAAGGAAAGTCCCTTCCGGACACGGGACGAAGTCTTCAATCTTGTATCTTCATAGTCCAGGAGTCCGGCTGAAGGTATAGTCCGGCTATCCGAACACTCCCTAATCCAGGACTCCCTCAGTAGCCCTTGAACCAGGCTTCAATGATGACAAGTCCGGCGCGCAGATTGTCTTCGGCATTGCAAGGCGGGTTCCTCCTGCAAGTATTTCATAGAAGATTTTGAACACCAAGATAGTGTCCGGCTCTGCAAAACAAGTTTCCACATATTTCCATAGAGAGAATAATATTTACACAAATCTAATCTGCTGACGTATTCCGTAGTGTGACACACCACGGCCAAGCCTTTATCCGAGTCGCTTCATTATCCCACCTTAGCGCATCATGCGAGGCGGTTTCCGTGGCACGTCTTGTCCAAGCAGAGATCGTGTCCCCTTATTCCGGGATTCTCATCAATACGGGTGTGGTTAACCCAACCGCGCCATTGATTATGGCACTTGGAGATAAGCGAGTTTTACCAGGCTAGTGGGGACACGTAGTTGCGTCCACCCATATAAGGGGATAAGGATCCACCTTTTCACCTACGCCTTCTTCCTCCTTTGCCTATCCATTCATGCGCACTCGAGCTCCAGCGCCCAAGTCCGCACTCCCACCTTAACCTTCTCCAGCCATGTCCGGAGCAGGAGGCAAGTGGATGGTCTCCTTGGTCACGGAGGGACACATCAAAAAGCTGAGGAAGGCCAGATACCTATCTAACGACATCGTGCACCGGCTTCCCGAAAAGGGGAAGCTCATCCCCACCCCTAGGCCCCATGAGAGGGTGGTGTTCCTCCCCCATTTCCTCCGCGGACTGGGCTTTCCTCTCCACCCATTTGTCCGGGGGCTCATGTTCTACTATGGCCTGGATTTCCCTGATCTGTCCCCGAACTTCATCCTCAACATCTCGGTGTTTATCGTCATGTGCGAGGCTTTCCTCTGCATCCGCCCCCATTTCGGCCGATGGCTCAAGACTTTCAACGTCAAGCCGAAGGTGGTGCGCGGCAACCAGGCGGAGTGCGGAGGTGCCATGGTGGGCAAGATGGCCAATGTCCTATGGCTCGAGGGCTCCTTTGTGGAGACCCTGAAGGGGTGGCAATCGTGGTGGTTTTATATCACCGAGCCGTGCGACCCCGCATGGGTCGCAGCCCCCGAGTTTCGATCCGGACCCCCTACGCGGCTCACCTCCTGGAAGCAGACGGGCCTGTCGTGGGGTAAAAAAGGAGGGCTGACCGGACTCCAAACATGCATCCAAACCCTGGTGGACAAGAAGCTCAACTTGTCAACTTAGTCCAGGTTATGCTCATCCGCCTGATCCTCCCGTGTCAACAACGGGTTTTCAACCTATGGGAGTTCGACCCGGCGCAGCACCGAACTCTGAGCAGGCTCTTCGACACGACGTACGAAGATGCCTGGAGGGTGCTTTTCAAGGGCGTCGAGGCCCCCGCATCCGCCACCAAGGATCGCGGATTCAGTACGCAGCATCGTGCTCATGCGGTAAGCTGTTATTTTTCCTTTTACAGGATATTAGGTTACCATAGTTTGACTCCATGCGGGATCTAAGCTTCCTTACCTTTGACAGGATTGGCAGGTGATGTCCGGACAGATCAACTGTCCGGCTCCCTTGCCCGAAGGCCCAGCAGACGCTCGCTTGGCGAAGCTGCTGGTTCCAACACCCTAGGTGGTGCTGGAGAAGAAGGCCGCGAAAAGGGCCATGGGGACTCGAAAGAGTGCCCGGCGCCAGGAGGTGTCGGATTCATCATCCGGCGGTTCCGAGGCGCATTCCTCCCATGAAGACGAGGAGGAAGAAGAAGAAACCTCTCCCCCTCCAGCGGGAGGAGAGAAGAAAAGGAAGGCCGCCCTCTCTGGGGAGGCCGGAGGGTCCAAGATGGGGAAAACCCTTCCTCCAGACTACTCCACCGACGCTGACGACGGCGGAGAGGAGTGGCAGCCCAGGGCCAAGCCCCTGGCGAAATCGTAAGTATCCGGATACCGGAGTAACTCATAGTATTCGTTTATTGCACAGCTTTCCCTTATGTCGAATATGTTTATGTAGCCCACCCAAAGGCCGGCTCGACGCGTCGTCGAGCGGCTCACTGGACTCGTCGGATGTGAACTCGCTTCCGACGGCTTCATCCCCCCACCCTACAAACGACACCGAAGTGTTGTCCCAACAGGTTCCAAGCCGGGAGGAGGTGGTCCTGGAGGCGCCGCAAGGTGACCTCTCGGACTCCAGGAGTAAAGGGGATGAAACCCCCCAGGGCTCCAAGTCCGGCTCAAGGTCGGACACCACTCCAGAACCTTCAAAGGTTCCAGAGTCTGGCGGGCGACCTCCTTCCAAGAGGAGCAAGCCCACCGTGCCGGTGACTCCCGTCCAACCGGGGGCGCCGGACAATCTGTTGGAGGTGCTCGAAGGTGCCTCCATCGACGAGGGGCACCGCACTATTATGAGTGTGGTGGTCCAGAAGGTTCAGTCCGCCAAGAGCGGACTGACTGAATCTTGTACTAGCCTTTTAACAGGCTTTGTGGTAAGTAAAGAATGTGTAAATAATATTACCGCATAGACAGTAGCCCCTGATGCTCTGTTGGGCATTCGGGAAGAAAAGCCGAATAGAGGATCAAAGAATCTGCAGGAGTCTAACAAAAGGAGTCAATATGCGTATGCAGGCTTCTCTGCTGGCATCTGCCGCACTGACTGCGAAAGTGGACACGCTGAAGCAGAGCCTCGAGAAGTCCGAGCAAGAGCTCGGACATGCCAAGAAGCAGCTCGAGGAGAAGGAAGGTAAGAAATACCTTGTTTGAATATGTATAAAAAAGGTGCAATTGCAAAAAATGACAGGATTAACATGGCTATTGTAGGGGCCATGTCTGAGGCGGCGACCCTTAAGCAAGCGCTGCTCGAGGCCGAGAAGAGTGCGGCCGCGGAGCGCACCGAGCGGGAGAAGTATGAGGCCGAGGTTGGCAAGGTGCGGCAAGAGCTCCAGGTTCCCATGAAGAAACATGAGAGTTTGGAGCTTGACTCAAATACGCGAGCGTCCGAGCTTGCGGCTGCTATTGAAAATGCCAAGTCTGCCAAGACCGAATCCCAGAAGACCCTCCAGGAGTTGGATGAGGTGAAGAAGATAGCGGCAGGTAAGGCATTCTTTATGCAAAGCAAACATATAAACGTGAGTTACTTGTTACTTACCCGAATTCGGAGCTCTCCAGGAGCGTTCACAGATCTTCCCCGGAGCGTGTCCGATGCTGCCGTTCTATCGAGCCAAGGAGGGCAGCTCGACAGAGAAGGTGTTCTGGTCTCAGTACGCTGAGGCCGGACACCCCGTGCCCCTGAGAGACCAGCTGAAGCAACTGGTCGAGCTCCACAAGGCGGCCGATCAGGCCATGAAGGGCCTCCTAGTTCGGCTGTGGCCTGGAGAGGCTCTGCCTGGGAGCTATTTCGGGCTGGTGCGGCGGCTTGTGGAGGCCTGTCCAAGGCTCGAAGTCATCAAGCGCTTCGTCTGCATTGAAGGTGCCCGTAGGGCCCTTGCCCATGCTAAGGTGCACTGGGGCAAGCTGGATGCTGAGAAGCTTGTGAAGGACGGGCCACCGCCGGGGAAAGAGCATCGCAAGCCCAAAAATTACTATAAGGATGTTCTGAAGGGTGCCTGCCTTGTGGTGGATGAATGTTCTAGGGATGTAATTTTTGAGTAAAACTCGCTCGTTTTTGTCCTGTGCGCTGAAAACTTGTTCATATGCGCTGAGCAATGCTGTTTGAATTTAAAATATTACCTTCTGTGCGGCTGTTTATCAATTCTGAGAGATGGCGAGTCGTCGGCTTCTGCCCCCGTGCCGCTAGTGCTGGGGTGTTCGGGGATAAACCTGAGCGCTCTTTTTCCCATGTTTGGGTCCTTCGAGGGAGGCGCTCAGCCCAACGAACAAGGCAATCGGACTATAACGCGTGAACACTCTCACTTAGCCATAGAATTCTATAATTTTAAATTTCGGCGAAGCCCCTAGTATTTGGAAGACCGAGTTCGGGGCGCTATCCACGCCTTGGCCGGACAGAGCCGACTCTTCGCCCTAAGCGGCATAAGTCTTTAGGGACTCGAAAAAACCTCTCGAACAGCGACCAGCTCTCGCTTCATCATGATAGTCAGTTTTAGCTTTCTCCACTTAGGTGCTCGGCCCAGCTCAACTGGGGCACAATCACAGTGGTTCTCCTAGTGCTACCTTAGCCGATACAGCGGAACGTAAGGCACCAAAACATAGGAGCCGTGCAAACCAAATTATTGACCCAAGACATGATTCGGAGCCGATGCATATAATGCTATAAGTTCGGGGTGCCGCAGTTGTGAAAGTGTTCGACTTCTCACACCGTATTGAGGGGTACTAAAGCCCCTGGCGTATTTTGGCCGTACCAAATTGTACGGGTGCAACATGTCCTTAAGGAACATATATTTATAAAAAGGTAATGCAAAAATAGAAAAAAGCTATGCATTGTTTATTAAAAATAGCTGCGATCAAAGCAGAAAGATACAAATAATGCGATAAACAAAAAGTTGGACTATTTAACATGTCTGCTCCATGGGCAAGCTGCAGAATAGTATGTGAAACAGGTATACTGCTCATGATAGAGACCACCTGTGAGTTCCGTAATGCGGCGTGGCTTATCTGCCTCCCTGGTTCTTGCATCGTTTGTGCGGTAATTGAACTGCCGAACAGGCCTTCCGAAGAATGGAGTCCTGAAAGTAAGAGAAAATAAAAAAATCGGCAGCCCCTGGTGCGGTTTAAGCCGCGTTTCGGGCGTGCCGTGATGGTGCCCCTCCCCCTGTACCCATGGTATTTTTAGAGCATAGTTATGTACGCGAAGCACTGATGTCGCCTTTTTGCGAGGGTTGGGGTTGGGGCCGCATTGCTACGCCTGCTCGGAGGGAGCGTTCGGTGTTTCCATTAACCGTAATTACTCCTCGAGGTCCTGGCATCTTGAGCTTAAGGTATGAGTAGTGCGGTACCGGATTGAACTTGGCGAATGCGGTTCGTCCGAGAAGTGCGTGGTAGCCACTTCGGAGTGGGACTATGTCGAAGATCAACTGCTCGCTTCGGAAATTATCTGGAGATCCGAAGACCACTTCAAGTGTCACTGAGCCTGTACAGTTGGCTTCTACACCTGGTATTACACCTTTAAAGGTCGTTTTGGTGGGCTTAATCCTCGAGGGATCTATGCCCATTTTCCGCACTGTATCCTGGTAAAGCAGGTTCAGGCTGCTACCGCCGTCCATAAGGACTCTAGTGAGATGAAATCCGTCAATAATTGGGTCTAGAACCAATGCGGCGAATCCGCCATGACGGATGCTAGTGGGATGGTCCCTTCGGTCAAAGGTGATCGGGCAGGAGGACCATGGGTTGAACTTTGGGTCGACTGGCTCTACCGCGTATACGTCCCTTAATGCGCGCTTCCGCTCCCTTTTGGGGACGTGGGTTGCGTATATCATGTTCATCGTCCGCACTTGTGGGGGAAAACCCTTCTGTCCACTTGTTCGGCGGCTGGGGCTCCTCGTCGTCGTTGCTATGCAGCCCCTTGTTTTCATTTTCGGCGTTTAACTTTCCTGCCTGCTTGAACACCCAACAATCCCTGTTGGTGTGATTGGCTGGCTTTTCGGGGGTGCCATATACTGGCACAAGCGGTCGAGTATTCGGTCCAAACTGGACGGGCCCCTCAGATTCCTTTTGAATGGCTTTTTCCACTGACCGGATTTAGAGCCTCTGAATCCGGCATTAACTGCCGTATCCTCAGCATTGTCGCTGTTAATGCGGTGCTTCTGCTTGTTGCGACGCGACCTGCCACTACTGTCCCTGGTATCCGAATTGCTAGGGTTCTTGGCCATATTGTTGCTACGAGCAAGCCAGCTGTCTTCTCCCGCGCAAAAGCGGGTCATGAGTGTCGTGAGTGCTGCCATAGATTTCGGCTTTTCCTGTCCTAGGTGCCGGGCAAGCCACTCGTCACGGATATTGTGCTTGAAGGCTGCTAGGGCCTCTGCGTCTGGACAGTCGACTATTTGATTTTTCTTTGTTAGGAACGGTGTCCAGAATTGCCTGGCCGATTCATCTGGCTGCTGAATTACGTGGCTTAGGTCATCGGCATATGGGGGTCGCACATAAGTGCCCTGGAAATTGTCGAGGAATGCGGCTTCTAGGTCCTCCCAACAACTGATTGATCCTGTTGGCAAGATGTTAAGCCAATGCCGAGCTGGTCCTTTATGCTTGAGTGGGAGGTATTTGATGGCGTGGAAATCGTCGCCGCAGGCCATATGGATATGAAGGAGATAATCCTCGATCCATACCGCAGGATCTGTTGTGCCATCATATGATTCGATGTTTACGGGTATGAAACCCTCGGGGATTTGATGATCCATTATTTCATCTGTGAAGCATAGTGGGTGTGCGGTGCCTCTGTACTGGGCTATATCATGACGTAGCTCCAATGAGCTTTGTCTACTATGTTCGGCCCTGCTGAATTTGTGGCCGGCGTGACGGTTACTGTCTCAAGCCGTGGGGCGCCCATGCGATCCGTAGATCGATCTTGTTTGCCTTGCCTTGTCCTCCAACATATCTCGTAAGTCCGGGGCATATTCCCGTGCCTTGGTACGGGGTGCGGCTTGAGTGGAGGGCCGAGAGGCCTCTCTGTCGTGGCCACGAGGTGGCCGGACGGCCGTATCAAGTGCTTCCTCCTCTAATCGGGGTAGCAACCTGCGCTTTGCGTAGCTCTTGGAGGGGCGTTTGAGTTTATGCTCTTCGGCCGCAAGGACTTCAGTCCATCTGTCGACTAGCAAATCTTGATCAGCTCTAAGTAGTTGCTGTTTTTTCTTGAGGCTTCTTGCCGTGGCCATAAGCCTGCGTTGAAAACGCTCTTGCTCGATGGGATCCTCTGGCACGACGAATTCGTCATTGTCGAGGCTTGCCTCGTCTTCGGAGGGAGGCATATAATTATCGTCCTCGACCTCTCTGTCAGCCGCTCTCTCATGAGGGCTGGTTTCTCCATCCTCCTGTGCTAAATCTTGTTGGAGGGGATTTTCTTCGGCACTTTCCGGGGTATTATTATCTCCCGTGCTGGAATCGCCGTGTTTGTTTTGGCGGGATTTTGAGCGGCGCCGCTGACGCCGGCGCTTAGGCTGTTTCTTGGAGGGGTCATCCTCCGCTGTTCCATCGCCATCTCCTTCTTTTGGGGTTGTCCACCATGTATATGTCATATGACGAGGTGGATTTCCAGGGCCTAGTAGGCCCTGGTTCTTCATCATCTCCTTCATCGGCGTCCATACTGTCGATGTCTTCGGAGTCGAAGTCGAGCATGTCGGCTAAATCATCGACAGTGGCTACAAAGTGGGCGGTGGGTGGGCTTTGAATTTCTTCATTGTCCGAATCCCAACCTTGCTGACCGTAGTCCGGCCAGGACTCTCCTGATAAAGAGAGAGACTTAAGTGTCTTCAGAATATCGCCGAAAGGCGAGTGCTGAAAGATGTCCGCGGCAGTAAATTCCATGATCGGCGCCCAATCGGATTCGATCGGCAAGGGCGCCGAGGGTTCGGAGTCCGGAGAGGAGTCCGGCTCATTGGAGTCACGAGTCTCGCGGAGTGCGGGGCTGGTGTTCGGCTCAATCACCGTTGGGATCGCAGCCCCCGAGGTGGCGTCCAACCGCCCATCCTCGATCGGCGCAGTTGGCTCCGAATTAGGAGCCGAAGCTGGTGCGGGTGCGGCCTCCAGGGCACTGTTCGGCAGCAGAGCTAGATCATGCTCGTCGGGACAGTGCAGCACACTCGGCAATGGCTCGAATCCATCGAAGATCAAGTCCCCGCGGATGTCGGCCGTGTAGTTTAAACTTCCAAATCTGACCTGATGGCCAGGGGCGTAGCTTTCGATCTACTCCAGACGGCCAAGTGAATTGGCCCGCAGTGCGAAGCCACCGAAGACAAAGATCTGTCAAGGGAGGAAGGTCTCACCCTAGACTGCATCGCTATTGATGACCGTAGGAGCCATCAAGCCTGACTGCGACGACACAGAGGAACTCTCAATGAAAGCACCAATGTCGGTGTTAAAACCGGCGGATCTTGGGTAGGGGGTCCCGAACTGTGTGTCTAGGCCGGATGGTAACAGGAGGCAAGGGACACTTAGCTTTACCCAGGTTCGGGCCCTCTCGATGGAGGTAAAACCCTACGTCCTGCTTTATTAATAGGAGGCAAGGGACACCTAGTTTTACCCAGGCTGGATGGTACAAGAGTTGATCTACCACGAGATCGGAGAGGCTAAACCCTAGAAGCTAGCCTATGGTATTATTGTTGTTGTCTATGTTGTCCTACAGACTAAAACCCTCCGGTTTATATAGACACCGGAGAGGGTTAGGGTTACACAAAGTCAGTTACAATGGTAGGAGATCTGAATATCCGTATCGCCAAGCTTGCCTTCCACGCCAAGGAAAGTCCCTTCCGGACACGGGACGAAGTCTTCAATCTTGTATCTTCATAGTCCAGGAGTCCGGCTGAAGGTATAGTCCGGCTATCCGAACACCCCCTAATCCAGAACTCCCTCACCATCATTCGAATATACAAGCCAAGTTCTATAATGTAAAATTCCCACTAGTATATGGAAGTGACAACATAGGAGACTCTCTATCATGAAGATCATGGTGCTACTTTGAAGCACAAGTGTGGTAAAAGGATAGTAACATTGTGCCTTCTCTCTTTTTCTCTCATTTTTTTGGGCCTTCTCTTTTTTGGGCCTTTCTCCCTTTTTCGTCCGGATTCTCATACCGACTTGTGGGGGAATCATAGTCTCCATCATGCTTTCCTCACATGGGACAATGCTCTAATAATGATGATCATCACACTTTTATTTACTTACAACTCGAAAAATTACAACTTGATGCTTAGAACAAAATATGACTCTATGTGAATACCTCCAGCGGTGTACCGGGATGTGCAATGACTCATGAGTGACATGTATGAAAGAATTATAAAGGTGGCTTTGCCACAAATACGATGTCAACTACATTATCATGCAAAGCAATATGACAATGATGAAGTGTGTCATAACAAACGGAACAGTGGTGAGTTGCATGGCAATATATCTCGGAATGGCTACAGAAATGCCATAATAGGTAGGTATGGTGGCTGTTTTGAGGAAGGTATATGGTGGGTTTATGGTACTGGCGAAAGTTGCGCGGTACTAGAGAGGGTAGCAATGGTGGAAGGGTGAGAGTGCATATAATCCATGGACTAAACATTAGTCATAAAGAACTCACATACTTATTGCAAAAAATCTATTAGTTATCGAAACAAAGTACTACGCGCATGCTCCTAGGGGGATATATTGGTAGTAAAAGACCATCTCTCGTCCCCGACCGCCACTCATAAGGAAGACAATCAATAAATAAATCATGCTCCGACTACTTCACATAACGGTTCACCATACGTGCATGCTACGGGAATCACAAACTTTAGAACAAGTATTTCTCAAATTCACAACTACTCAACTAGCATGACTCTAATATCACCATCTTCATATCTCAAAACAATCATCAAGTATCAAACTTCTCATAGTATTCAATGCACTTTTTATGATAGTTTTTATTATACCCATCTTGGGTGCCTATTATATTAGGACTAGTTTTATAGCCAAAGAAAATTACCATGATGTTCTAGAGGACTCTCAAAATGATATAAGTGAAGCATGGGAGATCAATAATTTCTATAAAATAAAACCACCACCGCGTGCTCTTAAAGATATAAGTGAAGCACTAGAGCAAAAGTATCTAGCTCAAAAGATATAAGTGAAGCACATAGAGTATTCTAATAAATTCTAATTCATGTATCTCTCTCTAAAAGGTGTGTACATCAAGGATGATTGTGTTAAACTAAAAAGCAAAGACCCAAATCATACAAGACGCTCCAAGCAAAACACATATCATGTGGAGAATAAAAATATAGCATCAAGTAAAGTTACCGATGGACGAAGCCGAAAGAGGGGATGCCTTCCGGGGCATCCCCAAGCTTAGGCTTTTGGTTGTCCTTGAATTTTACCTTGGGGTGCCTTGGGCATCCCCAAGCTTAGGCTCTTGCCAGTCCTTATTCCAAAATCCATCAAATCTTTGCCCAAAACTTGAAAACTTCACAACACAAAACTCAACATAAAATCTTATGAGCTCTGTTAGTATAAGAAAACAAACCACCACTTCAAGGTACTGTAATGAACCAATTCTTTATTTATATTGGTGTTAAACCTACTATATTCCAACTTCTCTATGGTTCATCCCCCGATACTAGCCATATATTCATCAAAATAAGCAAACAACACACGAAAAATAGAATCTGTCAAAAACAGAACAGTCTGTAGTAATCTGTAGGTTTCGAATACTTCTGTAACCGCAAAAATTCTGAAATAAACTGTTGGACGTAAGGAATTTGTATATTAATCATATGCAAAAATAATCAACCTAATCGCACTCTCCAGTAAAAAAATGGCAGCAAATCTCGTGAGCGCTAAAGTTTCTGATTTTTACAGCAAGATCACATAAACTTCCCCCAAGTCTTCCCAAAGGTTCTACTTGGCATAAACACTAATTAAAAGCATAGAACCACATCTAAACAGAAGCTAGACGAATTATTTATTACTAAACATTACCAAAAAGCAAGAAACAAAAATAAAATTGGGTTGCCTCCCAACAAGCGCTATCGTTTAACGCCCCTAGCTAGGCATAAAAACAAGAATAGATCTAGGTATTGTCATCTTTGGTAGGTATTTCTTCAATGGAACACTTATATCCCTTAGGAGTTTCCTCCTTTTTATTAATGATCAAACTCCTAGGCAAGAAATCAAGAAATTCATTTGTAGCAAAAGGTTCCTTAATGATAGCGAAAAGGTTGGGATGAACACTTATTGCTTTGAGATCCGCATTTTCCTTACTACAAGATTCACCTTTTTTATTTTTAGGGACATACATAAACTTGGAAACTCTAGTAGTATGAGGATTTGGAGTATTTTTCACGGAAGAAAAGGCAGACCCTAAGTTGGTAATATCCTCAAGTTTATCAATTCTTGTGGAATCTTGATCTATCTTTTCGTTAACTATGGGTTCTTTTTCTTTAAAAAAATTCAGAGTAGTTCCTACCTTAGATCCATATTAGGTAATCTGGTTGTGGATCTTTTTATCTAAATTCTCAATCAACCCTACAGTGGCAACTTTATCTTCAATAATTTCAAGCCTTTGCATCACTTGTTCCAAAGTTAAAATAGTCCCATTAACCAAGAGAGGTGGTGGCCCAAACAAATCTATCATAGCATTATAAGAATCAAAAGTATGGCTACCCAAGAAATTCCCTTCGGTAATGGTATCAAGAATATATCTATTCCAAGGGGTGATTCCTCCATAAAAATTGCGAAGAAGAATGGAAGTGGATTGCTTCCTAGTGGATCTATTTTGAGCATTGCAAATTCTATACCAAGCATCTTTTAAATTTTCTCCCTCCCTTTGTTTAAAATTAAGAACTTCATGATCGGGAGTACTAACAATGATAGAAGGACTAGCCATGATAGCAAAACGAACGATATAACACACATACACACAAGAAGCAAGCAAAAGGAGATGGGCGGAGAAGAGGCAGACGGAAAAGAAGGCGAATAAAACGGCAAGGGTGAAGTGGGGGAGAGGAAAACGAGAGGCAAATGGCAAATAATGTAATGTGAGGGATAGGAGTTTGTGATGGGTACTTGGTATGTCTTGACTTGTGTGTAGATCTCCCCAGCAATGGCGCCAGAAATCCTTCTTGCTACCTCTTGAGCTTGCGTTGGTTTGCCCTTAGTATTTCCCTCAGTATTTGAGAACCAAGGTATCAATCCAGTAGGAGACTACACGCAAGTCCCTCGTACCTACACAAACAAATAAGAACCTCGCAACCAACGTGATAAAGGGGTTGTCAATCCCTTCACGGTCACTTACGAGAGTGAGATCTGATAAAGATAATAAGATAAATATTTTTGGTATTATTATGATATAGATTGGAAAATAAAGATTGCAAAATAAACAGCGACAGAAATGGCTAGTTGACGGGAAACTAATTTGATGTAAAGTAGACCCAGGGGCCATAGATTTCACTAGTGGCTTCTCTCAAGATAGCAAGTATTACGGTGGGTGAACAAATTACTGCCGAGCAATTGATAGAAAAGCGCATAGTTATGATGATATCTAAGGCAATGATCATGAATATAGGCATCACGTCCGTGATAAGTAGACCGAAACGATTCTACATCTAGTACTATTACTCCACACAACGACCGCTATCCAGCATGCATCTAGAGTATTAAGTTCATAAAAACAGAGTAACGCATTAGGCAAGATGACAAGATGTAGAGGGATAAGCTCAAGCAATATGATATAGACCCCATCTTTTTATCCTCGATGGCAACAATACAATACGCGCCTTGCTGCCCCTGCTGTCACCGGGAAAGGACACCGCAAGATTGAACCCAAAGCTAAGCACTTCTCCCATTGCAAGAAAGATCAATCTAGTAGGATAAACTAAAACGATAATTTGAAGAGACTTACAAAGATATCAAATCATGCATATAAGAATTCAGAGAAGAATCAAATAATATTCATAGATAATCAAATCATAAACCCACAATTCATAGGATCTCGGCAAACACACCGCAAAAAGAGTTACATCGAATAGATCTCCAAGAAGATTGAGGAGAACTTTGTATTGAGATCCAAAGAGAGAGAAGAAGCCATCTAGCTAATAACCATGGACCCGAAGGTCTGTGGTAAACTACTCACACATCATGGGAGAGGCTATGGTATTGATGTAGAAGCCCTCCGTGATCGATTCCCCCTCCGGTAGAGCGCCGGAAAAGGCCCCAAGATGGGATCTCACGGGTACAGAAGGTTGCGGTGGTGGAAATAGGGTTTCGTGGTGCTCCTGGATGTTTTCGGGGTATATGGGTATATATAGGAGGAAGAAGTACATCGGTGGAGCTGCGGGGGGCCCACGTGGGTGGGGGCGCGCCTACCCCATGTGCGCGCCTCCCTGCCTCGTGGCCTCCTTGCTTCTTTCTTGACGTCAACTCCAAGTCTCCTGGATCATGTTTGTTCCAAAAATAACTCTCCCGAAGGTTTCATTCCGTTTGGATTCCGTTTGATATTCCTTTTCTGCGAAACACTAAAATAGGCAAAAAAACAGCAATTTGGACTGGGCCTTTGGTTAGTAGGTTAGTCCCAAAAATAATATAAAAAGGTATATTAAAGCCCATTAAACATCCAAAACAGATAATATAATAGCATGGAACAATCAAAAATTATAGATACATTGGAGACGTATCAGTGTCGTCGTGGGTGTGCTTATTGTGTCATGTGATGCGAGAGATGAAGGTAAATGGCTACAGGAATAAATGGGGGCCGGGCGGCCCTAAATGGCTGCAGGAATAAATGGCGGTCGGGCGGCCTGGATTCTCGGCGCGTCTGCATGGCAGTTTTTGCAGCGGGTAACTGCATTGTCGCGCCGCCCGGCGTAACCGCATGCACACGAACGTGTGTGATCGTGCGCCGGCCCCAAACACTGGCAGCGCATGTGGAGGGACGAGGCAGATCAGTTGAACACGCAGGAAATGGTCGCCTACAAGCCGGCCGACAGTTGCGTCGCTGCGTAGAGAGCGGTCGTGTGCTACTACCTCCATCTGGGTCTATAGTCCCCTTTATATTCTGTGCCATACTTTCCCCTCAAATTTAACCAACAAAATGTTAATGCATGTTATAAAATTGTATAATTGGAAACTATATTCAAATACGAGTCCAACTATATAATCTTTGGCGACATGCATTCGTATTTTATTAGTTAAATCATACTTATAAACCAGGACGGGGGTATAGTAGGTAAGTAAATTGCAAACATTCTTTTATTAACCGTATGTGTATGTGGACTTTCGTCCTCCTCTCGCATGTCTTGTCACCCCGCTGCCACAGACGGCTTACATCGCAGGATTGTGTAGCGCGCGGGGACGTTCTTTTTGCCAAATGGTGGCGCCAATGAATCATCGGTGAGCCCGTTCCAGCGCAACCTCGCAGGTTCGCACACAAGCTTCCCGCCCGACTAAGTGAAATCCCCCAAAATCCCAATGTTAACCGGCCTGCTATATAAACCCTCAGGACCGGCGAGTCCTGATACGTCTCCAACGTATCTATAATTTTTGATTGCTCCATGCTATATTATCTACTGTTTTAGACATTATTGGGCTTTATTTTCCACTTTTATATTATTTTTGGGACTAACCTATTAACCGGAGGCCCAGCCCAGAATTGCTGTTTTTTTGTCTATTTTAGGGTTTCGAAGAAAAGGAATATCAAACGGAGTCCAAACGGAATGAAACCTTCGGAAACGTGATTTTCTCATCAGATAAGATCCAGGAGACTTGGACCCTCTGTCAAGGAAGCCACGAGGTGGTCACGAGGGTAGGGGCGCCCCCCCTAGGGCGCGCCCCTGCCTCGTGGGCCCTCGAAGCTCCACCAACATACTTCTTCCTCCTATATATATCAACGTACCCCTAAACGATCGGGGACGGAGCCAAAAACCTAATTCCACCATCGCAACTTTCTGTATATACGAGATCCCATCTTGGGGCCTGTTCCGGAGCTCCACCGGAGGGGGCATCGATCACGAAGGGCTTCTACATCATCATCCAAGCCCCTCCGATGAAGTGTGAGTAGTTTACTTTTGACCTACAGGTCCATAGCTAGTAGCAAGATGGCTTCTTCTCTCTTTTTGGATCTCAATACAATGTTCTCCCCCTCTCTCATGGAGATCTATTTGATGTAATCTTCTTTTTGCGGTGTGTTTGTTGAGACCGATGAATTGTGGGTTTATGATCCAGTCTATCTATGAATAATATTTGAATCTTCCCTGAATTCTTTTATGTATGATTGGTTATCTTTGCAAGTCCCTTCGAATTATCAGTTTGGTTTGGCCTACTAGATCGGTTGTTCTTGCCATGGGAGAAGTGCTTAGCTTTGGGTTCAATCTTGCGGTGTCCTTTCCAAGTGACAGAAGGGGAAGCAAGGCACGTATTGTATTGTTGACATCGAGGATAACAAGATGGGGTGTTTATCATATTGCATGAAATTATCCCTCTACATAATGTCATCTTGCTTAAGGCGTTACTCTGTTTTTAACTTAATACTCTAGATGCATGCTGGATAGCGGTCGATGAGTGGAGTAATAGTAGTAGATGCAGAATCGTTTCGGTCTACTTGTCTCGGACGTGATGCCTATATACATGATCATACCTAGATATTCTCATAACTATGCTCAATTCTGTCAATTTCTCAATAGTAATTTTTTCACCCACCGTAGAATACTTATGCTCTTGAGAGAAGCCACTAGTGAAACCTATGGCCCCTGGGTCTCTTTCTCATCATATCAATCGCCATCACTTTATTATTGCTTTGCTTTTGCTTTGCTTTGACTTTACTTACTTTGCATCTCTATTCCAAAAATACCAAAAATATTATTTATGATCTCTATCAGATCTCACTTTCATAAGTGATCGTGAAGGGATTGACAACCCCTAAGCACGTTGGTTGCGTTGAGCTATTGTTTTTGAGTAGGTATGAGGGACTCGAGCGTAGCCTCCTACTGGATTGATACCTTGGTTCTCAAAAACTGAGGGAAATACTTACGCTACTTTGCTGCATCATCCCTTCTTCTTCGGGGAAATCCAACGCAGTGCTCAAGAGGTAGCAAGAAGGATTTCTGGCGCCGTTGCCGGGGAGTCTGCCCAAAAGTCAACATACCAAGTACCCATCACAATCCCTATCTCCCGCATTACATCATTTTCCATTTGCCTCTCGTTTTCCTCTCCCCCCTATTCACCCTTGCCATTTTATTCGCCCTCTCTCTCTATCCTCCCTCTCTTTATCCGTTTGCCTTTTTGCCCGTTTGCTTTTTGTTTCCTCGTGTGTTAGTTTGCTTGTTTGTCGCGATGGCTCAAGATAATACTAAATTGTGTGACTTCACCAATACCAATAATAATGATTTCCTTAGCACTCCGATTGCTCCTCTTACCGATGTTGAATCTTGTCATGAGAGATCCGTTCTTCGGCCTTCCTAGTGAAGATGCCGCTACCCATCTTAATAGCTTCGTTGATTTGTGTTACATGCAAAAGAAAAAAGATGTTGATAATGATATTGTTAAATTGAAGTTATTTCCTTTTTCTCTTAGAGATCGTGCTAAAGCTTGGTTTTTGTCTTTGCCTAAAAATAGTATTGATTCATGGAACAATTGCGAAGATGCTTTTATCTCTAAGTATTTTCCTCCCGCTAAGATCATCTCTAATAGAAACGATATTATGAATTTTAAACAACTTGATCATGAACATGTTGCACAAGCTTGGGAGAGAATCAAATTAATGATACGTAATTGCCCTACTCATGGTTTGAATTTGTGGATGATTATACAAAAAAATTATGCCAGATTGAATTTTGCTTCTAGAAATCTTTTAGATTTGGCCGTGGGAGGCACTTTTATGAAAATCACTTTAGGAGAAGCTACTAAACTCTTAGATAATATTATGGTTAATTATTCTCAATCGCATACTGAAAGATCTACTAAAAAGGTGCATGCGATAGAAGAAATTAATGTTTTGAGTGGAAAGATGGATGAACTTATGAAACTATTTGCTAATAAGAGTGTTTCTTCTGATCCTAATGATGTGCCCTTGTCTACTTTGATTGAGAATAATAATGAATCTATGGATGTGAATTTTGTTGGTAGGAACAATTTTGGTAACAACGTGTATAGAGGAAATTTCAACCCTAGGCCTTATCCTAGTGATCCCTCTAATAATTATGGTAATTCCTACAACAATTCTTACGGAAATTATAATAAGATTCCCTCTGATTTTGAATATAATATTAAAGAATTATTTCTTCTCAAAATAATTGTAATGCTATGATTGAAGAAAAATTGCTTACGATTGATGATAAGGCTAGGAACATTGATAGAGTTGCTCTTGATGTTGATTCTTTGAAACTTAGATCTATTCCACCTAAGCATGATATCAATGAGTCTCTCAAAGCCATGAGAATTTCCATTGACGAGTGCAAAGAAAGAACCGCTAGGATGCGTGCTAAGAAAGATGCCTTTATAAAAGCGTGTTCTTCTAGTTCCTATGAAAATAATGATGAAGATCTAAAAGTTACTGATGTGTCCCCTATTAAATCTTTGTTTTGCAATATTAATCTTGATAATGATGGGACTGAATATGATCCACCTTTACCTACAAGGCGTTCTAAGAATTCGGAATTTGTTGATCTGGATGCTAAATTTGATAAAAGTGGGATTGAAGAAATTAATACCCTAGATGTTGCTAAACCCACTATTATGGATTTCAAGGAATTTAACTATGAAAATTGCCCTTTGATTGATTGTACTTCCTTGTTGCAATCCATGCTAAAATCTCCTCATGCTTATAGTCAAAATAAAGCGTTTACTAAACATATCGTTGATGCCTTGATGCAATCTTATGAAGAAAAACTTGAATTGGAAGTTTCTATCCCTAGAAAACTTTATGATGAGTGGGAACCTACTATTAAAATTAAAGTTAAAAATTATTAGTTTTATGCTTTGTGTGATTTGGGTGCTAGTGTCTCTCTATTCCCAAAACTTTGTGCGATTTGCTAGATTTCCGTGATTTTGATGATTGCTCTCTATACTTGCATCTTGCGGATTCCACTATTAAGAAACCTATGGAAGAATTAATTATGTTCTTATTGTTGGAAATAGGAATTATGTGCCCGTAGATTTTATCGTTCTTGATATAGATTGCAATCCTTCTTGCCCTATTATTCTTGGTAGACCTTTCCTTAGAATGACTGGTGCAATTATTGATATGAAGGAAGGGAATATTAGATTTCAATTTCCATTAAAAAAGGGCATGGAACACTTCCCTGGAAAGAAAATAAAATTACCATATGAATCTATCATGAGAGCCACTTATGGATTTCCTACCAAAGATGGCAATTCCTAGATATATTCTTGCTTGTTATGCCTAGCTAGGGGCGTTAAACGATAGCGCTTGTTGGGAGGCAACCCAATTTTATTTTTATTCCTTGATTTTTGCTTCTGTTTAGTAATAAATAAATTATTTATCCTCTGTTTTGGTTGTGTTTTTTGTGTTTAAATTAGTGTTTGTGCCAAGTAGAACCGTTGGGAAGACATGGGGAAAGTCTTGTTGAACTTGCTGTAAAAAACAGAAACTTTAGTGCTCACGAGAACTGCTGTCATTTTTATTTCGAAATCGATATTGAGTTAATTCTTTTTGCAGATTATTCATAGATAAATTCCTCACGTCCAGAAAGTTATTTTAGAATTTTTGGGGTTCTAGATCTTGCGCTAGCTACAGATTACTACAGACTGTTCTGTTTTTGACAGATTCTGTTTTTCGTGTGTTGTTTGCTTATTTTGATGTATCTATGGCTAGTAAAATAGTTTATAATCCATAGATAAGTTGGAATACAGTAGTTATAACACCAATATAAATAAATAATGAGTTAATTACAGTACCTTGAAGTGGTCTTTTGTTTTCTTTCGCTAACGAAGCTCACGAGATTTTCTACTTTAAGTTTTGTGTTGTGAAGTTTTCAAGTTTTGGGTAAAGATTTGATGGATTATGGAACAAGAAGTGGCAAGAACCTAAGCTTGGGGATGCCCATGGAACCACCAAGATAATCTAAGGACACCTAAAAGCCAAAGCTTGGGGATGCCCCAGAAGGCATCCCCTCTTTCGTCTACTTCTATTGGTAACTTTACTTGGAGCTATATTTTTATTCACCACATGATATGTGTTTTTCTTGGAGCGTCTTTTATGATTTGAGTCTTTTCTTGTTAGTTTACCACAATCATACTTGCTGTACACACCTTTTGAGAGAGCCATACATGATTTGGAATTTGATAGAATACTCTATGTGCTTCACTTATATCTTTTGAGCTTTATAGTTTTGCTCTAGTGCTTCACTTATATCTTTTAGAGCACGATGGTGGATTTGTTTTATAGAAACTATTGTTCTCTCATGCTTCACTTAGATTATTTTTAGAGTCTTAATAGCATGGTAATTTGCTTAAAATCCTAATATGCTTGGTATGCAAGATTAATAATAAAACTTTCTTTTGAGTGTGTTGAATACTAAGAAAAGTTTGATGCTTGATGATTGTTTTGAGAAATGGAGGTAATAATATCAAAGTCATGCTAGTAGAGTAGTTGTGAAATTGAGAAATACTTGTGTTGAGGTTTTCATGTCCCGTAGCATGCAGGTATGGTAAACGTTATGCAACAAATTTGAAACATGAGGTGTTATTTGGTTGTCTTACTTATGAGTGGCGGTCGGGGACGAGCGATGGTCTTTTCCTACCAATCTATCCCCCTAGGAGCATGCGCATAGTGCCGAGGTTTTTGATGACTTGTAGATTTTTGCAATAAGTATGTGAGTTCTTTATGACTAATGTTGAGTCCATGGATTATACGCACTCTCACCCTTCCATCCTTGCTAGCCTCTTCGGTACCGTGCATTGCCCTTTCTCACATTGAGAGTTGGCGCAAACTTCGCCGGTGCATCCAAACCCCGTGATATGATACGCTCTTTCACACGTAAACCTCCGTATATCTTCCTCAAAACAGCCACCATACCTACCTATTATGGCATTTCCATAGCCATTCCGAGATATATTGCCATGCAACTTCCCATCATTCCGTTCATCATGACACATTCATCATTGTCATATTGCTTAGCATGATCATGTTGTTGACATAGTATTTGTGGCAAAGCACCGTTCATAATTCTTTCATACATGTCACTCTCGAATCATTGCATATCCTGGTACACCGCCGGAGGCATTCATATAGAGTCATCTTTGTTCTAGTATCGAGTTGTAGTCATGGAGTTGTAAATAAATAGAAGTGTGATGATCATCATTATTAGAGCATTGTCCCAAGTGAGGAATAAAAAAAGAGAAAGGCCATAAAAAAGAGAAGGCCCCAAAAAAAGAGAAAGGCCAAAAAAAGAAAAAAAGAGAAGGCCCAAAAAAATGAGACAAAAAGAGAGAAGGGACAATGTTACTGTCCTTTTACCACACTTGTGCTTCAAAGTAGCACCATGATCTTCATAGTAGAGAGTCTCTCATGTTATCACTTTCATATACTAGTGGGAATTTTTCATTATAGAACTTGCCTTGTATATTCCAACAATGGGCCTCCTCAAGTGCCCTAGGTCTTCGTGAGTAAGCAAGTTGGATGCACACCCACTTGATTCTTTTGTTGAGATTTCATACATTTATAGCTCTAGTGCATCCGTTGCATGGCAATCCTTACTACTTGCATTAACATCAATCGGTGGGCATCCCCATAGCCCATTGATTAGCCTCGTTGATGTGAGACTTTCTCCTTTTTTTTCTTCTCCACATAACCCCCCTCATTATATTCTATTCCACTCATAGTGCTATGTCCATGGCTCGCGCTCATATATTGCGTGAAAGTTTATAGGTTTGAGATTACTTAAGTATGAAACAATTGCTTGGCTTGTCATCGGGGTTGTGCATGATGATAGCATTCTTGTGTGACGAAAATGAAACATGACTAAACCATATGATTTTGTAGGGATGAACTTTCTTTGGCCATGTTATTTTGACAAGACATAATTGCTTAGTTAGTATGCTTGAAGTATTATCATTTTTATGTCAATATGAACTTTTGTCTTGAATCTTTCGGATCTGATTATTCATACCACAATTAAGAAGAATTACATTAAAATTATGCCAAGTAGCACTCCGCATCAAAAATTCTATTTTTAACATTTACCTACTCGAGGACGAGCAGGAATTAAGCTTGGGGATGCTTGATACGTCTCCAATGTATCTATAATTTTTGATTGCTCCATATTATATTATCTACTATTTTAGACATTATTGGGCTTTATTTTCCACTTTTATATTATTTTTGGGACTAACCTATTAACTGGAGGCCCAGCGCAGAATTGTTGTTTTTTGCCTGTTTTAGGGTTTCGAAGAAATAGAATATCAAACGGAGTCCAAACGGAATGAAACCTTCGGAAATGTGATTTTCTCATCAGATAAGATCCAGGAGACTTGGACCCTTCGTCAAGGAAGCCACGAGGTGGTCACGAGGGTAGGGGCGCCCCCCTAGGGCGCGCCCCCTGCCTCATGGGCCCCTCGAAGCTCCACCGACGTACTTCTTCCTCCTATATATATCCACGTACCCCCAAACGATCGGGGACGGAGCCAAAAACCTAATTCCACCGCCGCAACTTTCTGTATCCACGAGATCCCATCTTGGGGCCTGTTCTGGAGCTCCGCTGGAGGGGGCATCGATCACGGAGGGCTTCTACATCATCATCCAAGCCCCTCCGATGAAGTGTGAGTAGTTTACTTCAGACCTACGGGTCCATCGCTAGTAGCAAGATGGCTTCTTCTCTCTTTTTGGATCTCAATACAATGTTCTCCCCCTCTCTCATGGAGATCTATTTGATGTAATCTTCTTTTTGCGGTGTGTTTGTTGAGACCGATGAATTGTGGGTTTATGATCCAGTCTATCTATGAATAATATTTGAATCTTCCCTGAATTCTTTTATGTATGATTGGTTATCTTTGCAAGTCTCTTCGAATTATCAGTTTGGTTTGGCCTACTAGATTGGTTGTTCTTGCCATGGGAGAAGTGCTTAGCTTTGGGTTCAATCTTGCGGTGTCCTTTCCAAGTGACAGAAGGGGAAGCAAGGCACGTATTGTATTGTTGACATCGAGGATAACAAGATGGGGTGTTTATCATATTGCATGAAATTATCCCTCTACATAATGTCATCTTGCTTAAGGCGTTACTCTGTTTTTAACTTAATACTCTAGATGCATGCTGGATAGCGGTCGATGAGTGGAGTAATAGTAGTAGATGCAGAATCGTTTCGGTCTACTTGTCTCGGACGTGATGCCTATATACATGATCATACCTAGATATTCTCATAACTATGCTCAATTCTGTCAATTTCTCAATAGTAATTTGTTCACCCACCGTAGAATACTTATGCTCTTGAGAGAAGCCACTAGTGAAACCTATGGCCCCCGGGTCTCTTTCTCATCATATCAATCTCCATCACTTTATTATTGCTTTGCTTTTTTACTTTATTTACTTTGAATCTCTATACCAAAAATACCAAAAATATTATTTATCATCTCTATCAGGTCTCACTTTCGTAAGTGACCGTGAAGGGATTGACAACCCCTAAGAGCGTTGGTTGAGTTGAGCTATTGTTTTTGTGTAGGTATCAGGGACTCGAGCGTAGCCTCCTACTGGATTGATACCTTGGTTCTCAAAAATTGAGGGAAATACTTACGCTACTTTGCTGCATCATCCCTTCCTCTTCGGGGAAATCCAACGCAGTGCTCGAGAGGTAGCAAGTCCTTTGTCTTATTTTCCCCTCCCTCCCTGTAGCTTATCTCGTCTGCTTTTCCCACAATCTCCTATGGCACCGCTCCATCGTTGGCGCTCAGCCACTCCATCATCATCGAAGGACAGCTCCATCTGGGAGGCTACACCACGACGGCGGCTTAGTCCCCGGCGAAGTGTAGTGTGCGTGTCGTCCCTGTTTGGGTGTGCGCGAAACACCCACCACACGCTCCACCTCCGCTGCCCTTCGGCAGCTGTTGCCGGCCACCGTTGCCGCCACACCACCATTGAAAGCCAGGGCCATCGCCCGCTCCGCTGCCACGGCCCGTAGGCGGGAGGTAGCGGTCGTAGCCGCCACCACTACAAAAAAATACACTTCCGTGATGATACGTGTTTGTCACAGTAGGTCACATTTTCTGTCATGCATGTATATCCATGACGATTTTATGACAGGATCAAGATAGTCATACATGTGCTGTCGTAGAACTGTTCCATGACATTACCAAAATTATCATCACGGACGTGTCCACTTCCATGACGATAAATCGCGCGTTATAGAAGTGCTTTCATCAAGGGTGACCAACATGTGGCATCCACCGTAACGGAACGCCGTTAAGCTATTGGGTCCGGTTTTGGATCCGATAACCTGTTAACAGCCCCGACCAATGGGGATTTTCCATGTGTAAAATCATCATTGGCCGGAGGAAACACCTGTCGGCTCACCGTTGGGACGGATGTCATCCACTCATTGGACCCAAAGCGCCTATGATACGTCGACACGTGGCACGGCCCAACAGAGGCCCATTCCTGTGAAAATGTCGGCCCATTTGACTTGGTCAAAAGGTGGCGGGCCGGCCCACGGCAAGCCTGTTAACGGCATGTTCGCATATAGCCCATTTACAGCCCGCTAACCCAAGGCCCATTTAGGGCCTATCCGAATTAGGCCCAGTTGCGTCATCTGGGCCGTCCAATATAATTCCAGCCCGTTTTAACTTCTGGCCCATGTATGGCCCATGACGTCTTTTGGCCATATGAGGCCCTTATTACTTCCGGCCCATTAATGACCCATGGTAAAACTGGCCCGTAATGAACAGTGTATCACTTTATACCCATTAACAGCACGTGGTGAAACTGGCCCGTAATGAATAGTGTATCACTTTATACCCATTAACGACCCATTATTCCGTTGGGCCATTTCCAGCCCATGTTATCTTTAAGCCTTCTCACTGCCCATTTATTCTTGGGCTCATTTCCAGCATTCGTTTACTATGGCCTGTTACTGTCATTTTCTGCTTGTGGGCCAAATTCAGCCCATGGTTACAGTCGGCCCGTTTGTGGCCCGTTAATACATTGGGCCGTTTTCATAGCGTCATCAAATACGGCAGATTAATGACGGCCCGTTATGGTCAGCCCATGAACCGATGATTTCAACTCTAGCCCATTTATGGCCATAATGTGGTCTGTTATTGGCCCATGTTTGGCCAACCGATCATACGGCTCGTAGAAGGCCCATTGATGATACGGCCCGTAGAAGGCCCATTGTGTCTACGGCCCGTATAAGGCCCATTGTTTCTACGCCATGTAGAAGGCCCATTGTTTCTACAACCCTTAGAAGTCTCATTGTTTCTACGGCCCGTAGGAGGCCCATGTTAACTACAGCCGGTGGGCATCAAAGTCCACCACCAGTGCAAATATAGGGAACACCCTACACTATACAAAAATGGCTTGCTGTTTTCTTCAGCAGGTGGCTACACATTAAGAACAAATTTTGTATTGCACCAAAACAAATTACAACTATAAAACAAAAGGAAGGTTAGTGTAAAAGTTAACAGTCTAGCAGATAAATGCACCACCAGAAGTTGAGAAGCTCAGTTCATTTGACCTGACTGTTACGTTTTCATGATGTATTGTCCGATGGAGCACCATAACCTTCGCTTTCAGTTCTCCTAGGCTCCTGAACAACATAGCAAATGTCTGATAGTCTGGTTTCAAAACCATGCATATCTTGACAACATCGAACAATGTCTCTCCTCGTTTCACAAAGGGTATCTGTTAGGGAATGGACTTGTGCCTGGAGCGCAGATACAACATTGTTTTGAGCTTGCATATCTTGATCATGAGGCAATTTGGACGAGATTGCCTTAACAACCAACCCAGTATTATGCAGGAACGTGCTTTTGGCACTGTTAGTGGACAGGTACTGACCCACTGCAGCAAGAGCTGACATTGCGGTTATAGTTGCCTCGCCACCTTTAGAAGGTGGTGCTTCCACCATTTTTTCCATAGCTCGCTGAAAAGTTGAGGTTTTACATTAGTAGTACCAGAATAGAAGATATTAAGGAGGCAGCAAAACCAAACAAAATAGCTTTGGTCAATATACAGAACTTATTCTGGTGAACCCATGTAAAATATTAGTTGTATTTTATTGCAAAGTACATAATAAAACCAGGTTCCAAACATATGACCATGTACCATCGCTAATGTATTGTCTATTTCTTCACATTGTATCGAGGCCTAAGGATAAAGAGACGAAGTTTATAATACGGTAAGCATAGTATGACATCATTCATATCACAAAACAACTGAGAATAGACAAACAGGCAATTGTAACATTGTGTGGGAAAGTCCAGCACGGAACTAGAATACAGGTCAAGATCAAAGGAACATCATTCCTCTCTTTTAAACCTTGTAAGGTGCAATGATACGCTAAGACAATTGTGCATAAAATTGAAAAGAGTAATAGACATTGGCTGCAAACCATGCAGTTCAAGGCACAAGTCAGAGTAAGTAGTAGTTAAAATGCATGAGGATTAAGAACTTACAACATCGGCTTTGACTGGTGTAGTCATGCCCTTCTTCTTGCTGGTGTGACAGTCCTTGAAGATTTCCACAGCATTTGGTTTAGGTACTTTTTGGTCCTTGCGGGCTTTCCTCTGCATTTGGAACAAGTCAATATAGATCTGATAATATGGTACAGCGAAAAGAGTGAAACAACAACTAATTACAAGAGCCTCGTAGTTTGCAATATAGCTACAAGATCATGTCATCTGTTGGAATTTAACTTTCATACGGTTGGCCTTGTTCTTTGAACAGTTCACCTACAAGAAGATAGATTCACACTTCAACTGGATCTGGCAGAGTTCATGCCAACCAAAGCATAAAGTTTTCTTCTGGCAACTTCTTCATGATCGAGTCAATACCAGAAACTTACTTAGAAGGAAGAATTTTGTGTTGGAGGATTACAACTGTGCTGTTGGAGGCTGTCAGCAAGAAGAAACACTTCACCATCTCTTTTGGGGCTGTCCATTAGTTCAACAATGCTAGGACTTCATTTGTCCAACAAGAGCTCCAAACCTGTCTGTGTTAGAAGCATTCCAAGACCTCAAAGAAAAGCTAAGGTATCCATTTTACATGGAGATAATCATTCTTGGAGCATGGGCCATTTGGATCACCAGAAACAATAAGATTTCTGAAAATATTGCACCTTCATTCCAAGGGTGGAAGTTCATATTTTTGGAGGAACTGAAGCTTCTCAAATATAGAATGAGGAAGAAGCATGAGAGACAATTTTCAGTTTGGCTTGATAGCATGTTGTGATACTTTGTTCTTAGGCTAGTTGGTTGTTTAGTTTTTTCTTTTTTTTTCTTCCTTTGTTTCCTAGGTTTTAGGTTTTTTAGTCTTTTTGTTTCTTGGGCTTACCTCAAGCCTTTCAGACATCTTTGTTTCTCTATGTTATTTATTAATAAAAATTGCAGTGGGGTTTTACCCTACTGTTTATAGTCAAAAAAAACAAGAAGATAGATTTGTGTGGCACATGCGTAAATAGGACTTCAACATGTGATCTGATCACATATATATATATATAATGTACCTGATACTCTGGATCAGACTAGTGTTTAATGAGGCCCCTCCAGTCTTCATCCGATATATTTTCCACTGTAGATGTTTGGGAAAGTTCACTGTTAGCCTTGCCTTCAAAGTGAGTTTTCCTCAAGTTATACCGATACTGTCGCAGAGCAAACTTGAAAACATGGGTGCAAGCTTGTCTGGTTGCATCATCTTGGCTATCCAACTTGAACCTCATCTGTTGAAAATTATGGGATTCTCATTATCAGCAACCTAGAAAGTATGGGTCATAGCAAGACCATATTACTAGTTTCCATACATAACCATACTTATAGATAAATGGTCGAGGAAGGTGTTGAACTAGGTTTCGTCTTTGTCATTCCTATACTGAATCCATGTTGGGAGGATACGTACATGACACCTAATGGCAACCGCTGCCTCTGATACTAACTTGGCTGACTCTGTAGCATCACATGGCCTTTTTAAACCTGCCTCAAAACGGATCTCCATTCTTCCTCCTCTAGATTTAGTGAACCTATCGAGCATTATCCCTGATGTTTGTTTCCTCTTGCGCCTAGGTGCTAGTCCAACAACGAACATAGGAAGTGTTAGTGTACATCAAACTGTGGGACTACATATAAAGAAGCATGCAACTGGAACTTGACTCCAGCAACTACCTTCTTGCTGTTGAAGCTCACAAGGTTCATCTGATCTTGCCAACTCGTCTTGTGTCAAGAGTGCTTGGGAAGTAGTGTCAGGTGGAAAGGGAGCTTGGGAACGTGCTGCTAGCTCAGTTAACGCACGAGTAACTCGTGCAGCTGGTAGTACTGTGGAAGGTGTTGCAAGAACTAGGGTTGTCTCTGCTTGTTTGGTGGCAGCTATTTGTTTGTGTTTGGCTTTTTCTGCAGCTCGTGTAGTATGCGATACCCTGTTTGTAGAATTTTCCGCTGGACTCGCACCTTCTATTGCACCATCAGTACCAGCAGAATCTGCAGGATTCTTCCAGTTCCCGTTCCCTGCCATTCTGTGTTTCTTCCTCTTTCTGTGTGCCATGTTAAGTCAAGACGACAAGAAAACTGAATAACAATTTAGTTCTTTAGAACAAATTGATGCGTGATACAGACGAACTGAACTTCGATGTTAGACAACCACATGATAGGAGGATGTAATATGTACGAAAAACAGGATGGGAGAGATAACCAGAATATGATGTGTAAACTAAGCAGAAGACATTTCACTAAATTAGAAGCAATGCAATGGAAGGTAGACACCATATCAATGATGCTACAAATATCGCTCTGCCAAGTTAACAGTGTCTCATCATAAATGGTGTTTAAACAAATGTGAAGCATACAAGAAATAAATCATATGCAAGATGCAAACAACATCACACTACCAAGTTAGAGGTCTCTCATCATTAGTGCCATTGCATATTCACAGCTTATGATGTGTAAACTAAGGAGAAGGCATTTCAACAAATTAGAAGCAATGAAAGCTAGACACCATATGAAAGATGCAACGAATATCACTCTACCAAGATAAAACTGTCTCGTCATAAGTGCCATTTCAACAAATTAGTAGTAAAAGCTAGAAAAGAATGCGAGATGTAACCTATATCACACTCCAAAGTCAAATGTGTCTTATGATAAGTGATTGTTGCAGGTTACACAACATTAGTAATTTGATGTAAGAACATGGTGTGATAGACAGATATTGTATGTTCTAGAAACATGAACACGTGTCTTATTCAAGTATAATGTGTAAAGTAAATAGATGGAATTCAACAAAATTAGAAGCAATACAAGCTAGACATCACACATAACATGCAACCACATATAACAGTGCCAAGTTAGAGGGAGCACCGGTGATGGTGCACTAGGTGAGACGTTCTCATCATAAACACGGCTATGTTGAGTGTCTATGCATGTGTTGTCCTAGAAATCATCTTGGGGGGTGGAGGAGTAGACACTGTAGAGGCCCTCCTTTTGGAAGGAGCACCTTTATCCGTTGCCTTGCTAACTTCCTTCCGCTTTATTGATTTTGAATTGTCAAGTAAAACCGACAAGAAAAAGCAATAAAATTCTCTCTTCAGAACTCATTCATGCAAGATACTGACAATGACTACTTTGATGTAAGACAAACACATGATACCAGGATGGAATATGTACAAAAAACAGGACGTCATGGCATGTTCACAACTGTTTGTGTAAACTAAGCAGAAACAATTCCAACAAATAAGAAGCAATGCAAGCTAGACACCACATGAAAGATGCAACCAATATGACTCTGCCAAGTTAAAAGCGTCCCATCATAAGTGGAATTTCAACAAATTAGAAGCAGCGCATGCTATAAATCATATGAAAGATGCAACTTATATCACACTGCATATACTAAAGGTTTCTCGTCATATTGATTGATGCGGGATACAAAAAAAATAGTTTTATGTAAGGACATGCTTAATAGACAGATGTACTATGTACTAAATACAGGAAGGCATGTCACATTAATAGGTATAATGTATAAGCTAAGCAGAATAGCACATGCAGTTTAACTAGATTGGAAGAATTATAATCTAGACACCATATGCAACATGCAACCACATATCACGCTGCCAAGTTAGAGCAAGCACCTGCGATGCTAGTGTAGGGGAAATGCGGTAATCAACTACAGAGCTACGTTCATTATCTTCATCTAGCCTTGTTGTTTCTTGAGAATCATGTCGGGAGGTTGACGCTGCATTCTTTAAATGAGGAGCAGTCCACTTGCCTGACTGCCTCATCATAAGTGATTGATGAGGGACACACAAGAACACTAGTTTGATGTATGAACATGGAAAATACACAGATGTACAAGTATGTACCAAAAACATAAAGGCATGCCATATTCAAAGGTTTAATGTGTAAGCAAAGCAGATGCAATTTAACCAAATTGGAAGCAATACAAGCTAGACATCCGTCCCGAGTGGTGAGCATGATCATCTAGGACCTGAGAGCCTGGTGTCGGTGTCAAAACCGGTGGATCTCGGGTAGGGGGTCCCGAACTATGCGTCTAAGGCTGATGGTAACAGGAGGCGGGGGACACAATGTTTACCCAGGTTCGGGCCCTCTCGAAGGAGGTAATACCCTACTTCCTGCTTGATTGATCTTGATGATATGAGTATTACAAGAGTTGATCTACCACGAGATCGTAGAGGCTAAACCCTAGAAGCTAGCCTATGATTATGATTGTTGTTGTCCTACAGACTAAACCCTCCGGTTTATATAGACACCGGAGGGGCTAGGGTTACACAGAGTCGGTTACTGAGAAGGAGATCTACATATCCGAATCGCCAAGCTTGCCTTCCACGCAAAGGAGAGAACCACCCGAACACGGGACGAAGTCTTCAATCTCGTATCTTCATAGTCCAACAGTCTGGCCAAAGTATATAGTCCGCCTGTCCGAGGACCCCCTAATCCAGGACTCCCTCACCTGGTGGGAGGCAGGCTGCTTCGCCACCATCGCGGCTTTTTAGTTGGCTTCCAGGTGATGCATGTCTTTGCTGGGCTTGTCACTGGCTCAGCCAGTGCCCTGACCAGCTATTTGTCTTCTGGTGCTCACGGGATGGTGGTTTGTGTAAAAAATATCTTTCCTTATCTTAATAAAGATCGACTTCGGCCTTTTTCGAATACAAGCTAGACACCATAGGAACATGCAACCACATATGACACCCGGAAGTTAAAGCAAGCACCTGGGATGGTGGTTCATAGTGAGCGAGGTCATCAACTCCAGAGCTACGTTTACCGTCTCCATCTGCTGACACTGCACCCTTTATAGCGCTATAACATGCCATGCTTACCCACGTAGAAAGATGGAGCAATTTCTCTCTTTTCTTTTCTGCTTCTCTCGAGGCAGACTCTGAAATACCCTTGCATAAAAACACAATAGTGAGAGTATGGGTGAAGTGTGTGCAAAACTAGTGCACTGCAAAAGTTGCAGATAGTAAGTGCCTGAAAATAAATAACAGGAGACATATGACAACTCTACAACATTGCATGGCAAACAAAATTAGATTCTACTCCGTATGATTTTGTAATATATGAGCACAGGAAATGCAGGTACTCCTCCATCACACCACCACATGTGGTCATATCAACATAACAGTCAACTGAAAATAAATAGGTTAGTCCAATTTTTTAATGAACCGTCCGATATATAAGGAATGGGCAGATGGCCTTCGTCTACCTCCCACCAGTCACCGTTGACGATCTTTCTCGAACTGCCAGCGACCACCGGCCCAAACCCCTGCCTCCCCCGCCCCGCCCTCCCCTTGACCTCACACCATCGTCATGCTTGGCAACGCCCCCATGCCATCCCTTTAATCCCGGCCGACCTCCAGATCATGCGCCGGTAGCTCTAGGCCCAACACGCCCCTAAGATAAACACCGAGGCGCTGCTTCCCCGGCATAATAGGCGGACTAGCGCCTTTTACACCGGGAATGCTTCTGTTAATTGGGAATCAACTGACCAGGAATTGAAATTCAGGGGGGCGACGGACATCTAGCTAAGGTGAAATAGTACATGAGGAGAAACCTTGTGCATTGCGAGTTACTAGGAACATCTAGTATCAAGAAGAAGCGGTCAACTAGTGTCTTCTATGGGATGAATACCATGCAAGCATACACGTAAGATTTGCACGAATAAGGGAAGAGGAGTACCCTTATCGGTTGCCAGTGTGGTGTCCTCCAAATGTCGCGGCGATCTTATTTTTGCTCCCGGGGGAACCGATGTTTTGGAGAACCGTGGATCCTTGGACAAACCCATGGCCAAATTTTTGACTATGTTGACGTGGCCGTATATCGGCGGAGGGGAAGCAGATTCGTGGCGGCGAAGGACGGCGTAGCAGGAACAACTCCGGTGCGGTGGAGGGTGGCAAAGTTGGAGCAGCAGCGGTGAGGCACAGGACAGCATGGTTGAACTGGCTCGGATACGGAGGGCTCGGCCTCGACTTCAACTACTAGCCATGGAGGGCGTTGCGGTTGAGGTTGCGGTGGACGACGATGTCAGGGTATCGGCTCCGACGTGATGGAGGAGGGCAGCGGTTGATGGGTGGGTTGGGGTGGCGGACCGAGGACGCAGGGGTTTCGCGGCTGGTGGAGAGGTAGTTTTTGCGCCCACAGAGTACGAATGGGGAATCGGATGGGTGGGCAGGGGGAGGGGGAGAACCATGTTTCGGTCTGATACGCGCTTGTTTTTGGCTTTTTTGAACAGAAGATGGTCCGCGCTTGTTTGAAATTTGGGGAAAGTACAAACTTTGTCCCCCTCTTAAATTTCGGACCTACTGCGGGTCGGGGGTAGGATGGTAATCCCAGGTGTCCCAAATAGTGGGCGGGAGCGATTTCGGCCGCACGCATGTGTGCTTAGGCGGCCATTGTGTATGAATGCTTTTCAGAGGAGGTTGTGTGGTGTCTAGATGAAGCTACAAACCTACCCCGGTTTAGACCTTTGGACGTCGGACCGATAGGTTTCACGGGTCGGAGTTATTAGAAAAGTAATTTCCTTGTACTACCAAACAATGGTCTCACGCGGTTTCGGGCGAGTAGAGTCCCTTATGGTGCTTCGTTCCAAATTTTGAAACACAAGCATTCACGTTTAGAGTACTCTTGAACTTTGAGGATTGACCTAAATAGACAACGTTAAATTTGGCCTTGTATGTTTGAAAACCTCATTAAATTATCCGCTTCTTTTTGAACTTTTGACACTTGAAAATCCTATAACTACAATTATTTTGGACTGGAGGAGATAAATTTGAATCTATTTTGTACACGACTACATAAGCTATTATGTACAAAATCAGAGCGAAGATTGGTGCCCCCATAATTTAGGTATGATTTACAAATGCCATGATATCAAATTCAAATAATTGAATGGACTTCATGTTGAATTCAATTTTTTGAAACCACCTTAAGTTGAATTCAAATGTATGCTAGTTCATAGGTAGCTATTTATAATGTTCATTGTGTAACTTTTGTATGTATAATGTGCTTTACACACACAACATGAACTATACTCACGTTTATATTCGATTGCTAAAGCGATGCATTGTCTGGAGTTCAAAATACTAACTACGTGGATCAATTGTGTCGAATAATAACATAGACATGCTCAAATTCGACAGAATCTAGATGTCTGATGGATCAATGACCGTTCCTTACGCGAACTGCAAATATCATGATCCCATCCTAATATTTGGATACAATTTATATCTTTAATAAATGTGTACAGCAGTCTTTTACATGTAGTTTCACTCTCCATCGGTGGTCTCACACACATGCTCACACACTCTCTCCCGAGGTGTCTTTCTCGCACACATGCTCTCGATATAACCCTCCCTCCCTCTCGTAACCATTTACAACTATTTTCACTAACCTTTATCACAAGCACTCTTCCTCTCGCAAGCATACACACACACACAATCGCCATTGACCCTTTCTATATACATAGACCTGCCTATGTGTCTTTTGTACGCATATTATCTTTATGCCTATCTCTCACGCATTGTCTCACACCTCTCTTCCTAATCGACGAGTATGATTCTAGAAGAGCATTCTATAGGATTCCCCTTAAAGTTAGGTTGGATGAATAGTAATATCAGAGATAAAGGGGTTACCTTAGTCCGAGAACCTAGGGTTACAAATCCTAGCCGGCTTTGTCTGTGGACACAGAGTCCTTCACAATTATGCTATCTTTGTCTTGTACGACTAGTCATCCATGGGTCTCCCTAAATGCGTCACGGGCCGACCGATGTGGCGCAGGGCGGAACCGAACGAAGGGCCTCACCTCGACCCACCGGACCTCACGTGGTGACACCCCCCTGCCCCCACGTCTCGTTATCTTCTCACACCCACACATACCAACACAGACACCACACACACAAAAATATTCTCCTGGTGCCTCTATCCACTCCCCCCTTTCATATACACACTCAAGGGAATCTCTCGCCGTGATGTCATATTCGTCTCTCTCTCTAGACCACTCTCATTTCTCATGCTATCGCTCCCACGCCCCCCCCCCCGCCGGCCCCACTATCAATGCCTCTCTCGAATACGTAATACACACACATACCTCTCTAGGCCCTGCCAAATGCATCAACTACACATTCACACATGTTACATCACGTACCCCATTGATCTAAAAAGCTCTCTCTTCACGTTTATTTCGCATACAACATTACTTTTGAATAAAGTGTGGCCAAAAAATTATTTTAGAATTTCTACATATATACAACATTACAAAGTTATATGGAGGAGTATGAACGCTAATTTGCATTGCATGGTGCCCACAATGATATTTATTCTGCAATGTGAATTTGTATATTTTTATACTATATATAAAGTTAGTCATAATAAAGAGAAACGAAGAGCATCTCTCTCTCCATCGCATACCCCCCCCCCCTCTACGCCCCTTTCACGTACGCACACAAACTATCTCCAGGTCCTCTAAAAGTAAGCCCCTAGCACATTCACTCATGTTTCATCTTTCTCTCGCGATATATACAGTGACGATAATTGTATTTGAAGCGAAAGCACGATACATACATTGGACTTCAGAATCAACTCATTACGGCCACCATTTACTTTTTGTGGTTATTATACAGTCACGAGCTCACCGTACAACTCTGTATTTGCTCTAGACACGACTAGTTGACTAGTTAAATGCTCCATGTGGCACCTCTAGTGTTGCACCACATCATCTCACTACCATCGGGCCCACCTGTCAGCTTGTATCTACTCTACATCTACACTCTTATAAAATACACTCTTATAAAAACAGAGTTGGTGATGATGGTGTGCCTGCCATCCTGCAATATAGGTCGTCCGATTTATATCTGACGTTAGGAAAGAAACTATGTCAATTTTGCAAAAAGGTACCCACACACCTCTCCACATTTGCAAATAAGGCCTTCCCTCGTTCATCCTTTTCTCTCACAGGACAAACTAGTCATACAAATGCATCTTGATGTTACGTGCAACACATGGGCATCTTGCTAGTAAGAATGAAAACAAATGACAAAAAAATATTGGACGGTGGTTCGAAGTCATGACCGCGGGCACAGCGAACTAGGTGGCCTTGTATTGGTATGCTGAGCCATCTATTTTAACACACATGAGCTAGTTTGGTGATTATACACACACGCACGCATGCACACGAACTGCATGCTCGCAACACTCACATGAACACATGCACCCACGCACGCACGCAACACTCACACGTACACACGCAACCACGCACGCACGCAACACTCACACGCACACACGCACACATGCATGCACACACTAGTACACCACACGACCAACACACACTCTCACGCTCAAGTGCTCAACCTACACGTGCATGCGCACACATCAGGCCCTGACAGACACATACACAACTAGGTGATTCCCGCGCACGGGTTGGAGTCTTGTCGCGCTTCCATAAATTTGTGTTTATCTGACATTTTGACTAGTCAACATGGTCAATTTAACTAGCAACGTGGTCAATTTAACTAGTCAACATGGTTCCACGCAAACTATTTGGCCGATCAACAGAGTGCAATCCGATGCTCAACCGTGAGCAAGTGACCGTATAATAACCGCAAAACGTATATAGTGACCGTAATCAGCTTATTCTGAAGTTCGGTGAACGTATTACGCTTTTCTCTCTGTAGGCCCTCCAAAACTACATCTCTACACGTTCTCGCATGTTATATCTAACAACTATTCAATACAGCACTACTACTACAATCTAACACAATAAATCATATGTGTTTTTAGTTTTACTACATATCATATTGTTAATTAATTATTTAGTTTGCATACATTAAAATTGCCTTTGAAATATATGGCCAGTATCATATACCGCGTGGGAAAAATCCCGCCCTTTCTGTTTAATCGGGTTTGTATCGATGGACCGTGCGAAACAGCAAAACTACAGTACTATACAGTACAAGTGACAGTTCACTGGGCCGTCGTGTCGTGTACTCCTCCATCGTAAGAGTGGAGCGCTCGCTTTCATAAATCTTCTAGTCCCTTTCACATGTGGGACATCAAGATACCGGGTCCACGTGCCATACCGGAATACAGTGCAGAGCAGCCGTGGTGAATCACCCAGTCATGGCGCTGGCGTAGTAATAAGCAATGAGGCGTCAAATCACAAAGCTGCACCTTTCCCGCAATTAAGTTGGAGGGACGATGTAATAATGCTAAAAAAATAAGTTGGGGGGATGAAGCAACCATCATTTCACTCGTTGCTGAATCCGCTTCTCCCTCATCTTCTTCAAGTTAACCAGGTGTTGCTTCTGCCGTTGTTCTGCCTCATGTGGGACGTGGATCGGCTTGGTAAAGCACCGACACGTGGGACTGCATGTTAGCAAACCGCCAGGACAATGTCCTCTAAAAATAAGAAACCTCCCCCGCCATCTAAGGGCATCCACAATGTGTAGCCAAATGTGAAAATAGCTTTTGGCATCGTGGGAACCATTGTGGACGGTGTTGCCAAAGCCAAAAGGA
Organism: Triticum urartu; assembly: GCF_056163025.1. Lineage (NCBI taxonomy): Eukaryota > Viridiplantae > Streptophyta > Magnoliopsida > Poales > Poaceae > Triticum > Triticum urartu. The sequence continues at coordinate 449,464,487 of NC_141876.1, forward strand.
TGGAACCGAAGCTCCCTGATTGATTGATTGAACGAATAGAAAAATGCAACGTCTCTCCTCTTTCTCCCGTGCTTGGAGGCATGTACAGTATAGAGCACAGAGTCTACTCCCCTGCCCTTCTATTACAAATCACAAAGCAGTGAGGCATCAAATCACAAAGCACGGACGAAGCAAACATCATTTCACTCTTCGCTGACTCCGCTTCTCCATCGTCTTCTTCGAGAAACCATCTCACTATACTAAGCTGGACGGACGACGCTATTGTGTACTAGTAGTACTAGTACATTTACGCGTCCTTTGGTTCAACAGACTTCCTGGATGCAAATAAGGCGGTTGTCTCGGCTTGCAGGCGGCACTTGCGAATGACTTACCGTGGTCTCCCTCAATGGTGTTCTCCATCAAACGTACTTCGCCAAACCACAACGTTCGAGATATCGTCGACGTCACCGCAATGGAGAAGGAAGTCAAATATAATAGTTACTACCTCCATTTTTTTGTACACAAGGCCAGTATATCAAAAATACAATTTTCAAAAGGCCACTAACACTAATCGAGGCAAAATTGATGGTTTTTTTACCCTTGCTTTATAGTTGTTCATGCATCCCGGGAGTGATGACAGACCAAATGCATGCATGCAACATGCATATAAGAGGCAGGTGAAGCGCGCTTGTGGAGAATCCGAGAAGACTCAAGCAGGAATCAAGGAAAAGGAGCCAATGACTCCATGCCTATTAAGAGCCATACATTTCTCTAGGTCCTTGCATGCAGGGGTAAAAAAAGTCCAAAATAATGCACGGGGTGGTCTGCTTGGTATGCGTGCGCCGAGTTATACGCAAACTAAAAAAGAAAGGAGGGAGTATACTAGCAACCAAGGACATTAATATCCCATGCATGCATGCGGAACTGAGAAGGTTGGTTTGCATGGCGCTGCATTAATCAAGCGATGAGTAGTGAGATGGTTAGCTCTTTGCGCTTTGGAGAAAAAATACGCATTAATTGACACGTGAAACGAGGATTTGTATCGATTAAACCCCCGAAGGAAAACCCCACCTTTCTTTTTTAACACAAGTACTCCTAGTATGTACTTATCCTGTTTGGGTCTAGGCCTTGCATTGCCATACTTTGCCACACATTTTTGCCAAGCTTGCCTAAAGTTTTCGAAATGAAAAGGAGGTACACTTGTGCACGGCTGTCGCGGTCGCACTGCACCCTCAGACGGTCGCTCCTGCACGCCGCGGTCACACCGCACCCTCACACAGTCGCTCCTGCATGCCGCAAACCCAACCAAGGGAACGCACCCACACTGACACGTGCTGTTGCATGTGAACAATCGAAACTCAGCCATCCTACTGCTGACACATAACTTTCGTTCATAGAGTATGTTTATCCAACCGCATGTTGGGGAGTTTCCGTACGGCCCGTGCGGTGGTCTGTTGGGGAAGAAGAAGAGGTGAGGAAGAAGGGTTAGGAGACGTAGGATATTCATCCAACCGCCCGAAATGTTAGACTGACCCAAGTCAGGCAACTTGCATAACAATATATGTTTTTACATAGCAAAAGATCCATAAAAACAACAACTTAAAGAAAAACTATCACTGCTCATGGAACGAGACGGCCTTGTCGTCTTTGGCTGCCGACGTGAACCAGCCGTAGCTGCCGACGTGTGTCTCCACACCGTGGTTGTCCTCGGCCTCCAGCTACTCGTTCACGCGGAGCGTGCGGGCGCTCTGCACGAACGAGAGCACCGCCCGGTTCAAGTCGAGGACGTCCGGTTCCGCCTGCTCGAGGGCCTCAATGGCAGCGGCATCCGCGCGCTCCGCGTCGAGTCGAGCCTCCGCCGCCCAGAACAAGTCCAGGGCGTCCGGTTCTGCCTGCAGGAGGGCCTCGATGAGAGCTGCATCCATGCGCTCCACGTCGAGTTGAGCCTCCGCCGCACGGTTCAAGTCCAGGATGTCCGGTTCCACCTAAAGGAGGGCCTCGATGGCAGCGGCATCCGCGCGCTCCGCCTCAAGTTGAGCCTCCGCCGCCCGGTTCACATCCACGACATCCGGTTCCGCCTGCACGAGAGCCTCGACGGTAGCGGCATGCGCGCGCTCCGTGTCGAGTTGAGCCTCTACCTTCCGGTCCTCCTTTAGTATCTCTAGGTTGAACCACTGGTCCGCCTGCACCATGGGGGACTCGGACGCCGGCACAAAGTCGACGTCCATCGTCTTATACCCATCGGGGGCCTTCTGCGCCGCGATCTCCGCCAAGAACATTGGATCAGCTTCCTCCTCCTCGTAGCTCGGCTCTAGAGAACTCGGGGATTGGCACGCCACAAAACGAGCTTGGGAATGGAGGTCTGTGGCGCCGACCGTCGCCGCGATTTTTGCACGGCGCTCCGGCATCAGCATCTTGTAGTACGTGATCTTGCGGCGCACCATGGCTTTCCGGCAAACTAGGGGACGCTTGATGCGGGCTAGGGGATCGAAAGGTGGGGGAAGGGGCTGGAGATTAGGTGTGGTTTCGGGCAGTGGCTGGCGTAGCCCGAGCAGCGAAGGTTCTAGTGTGAATAGTGGTTCCGGTGACGACCGGTCAATCGGTTTTGAGTGTACATCGCTCTTGTCGCATTCGCGTTGTAGCCCGGCAAGCTGGACCCTCCACGTTGCTCACCGAACGGAACGCGCTTCGTCTTGCGTTTTTGCTCACTTGTGGGACCGCAGTTGAGAGCAAACCGATGTACCTCCCCCTCCCCCGCCCGCGTCATTTGTACTACCACTCCCTCTATTTTATGCGGAGTAAATAAAAACAGAGGGAGTATACTACGGATGAGGATACCCTGACGTGGCCGAACCCATTGAGTAACTGACATGTGGGGCCGAGCAAGCATGGGGTCCGCCAGTAAGTGACCGAAAGGGAGGGTAAGGTAGGGATACCTATGTCAGAGGATCCACTTCCACTACTACTCCCTCCTTCCATTTACTATACAGGGCCTAATGCGTTTTTCGAGGCTAACTTTGATGAAATGTTAGAGTAATAATATGTGACATGCAACTTACACAAAGCATACTCCCCTTACTTGTTCACATCTCTCTCCTCCACATAGGCCCTATATAAATGGAAGGAGGGAGTACTACTATGAGCATTGCATACTCTAGTACAGATGTTGTCAGTACTCCACAAGTACTATTGGACAGGGAGCCTAAAAAAGTTACTATTGGATTGGCTATACGTGGCAAAATCCTAGTAGGAAGAGCATGCGCGAGAACAAGCACATTCACGCGGTTGAAAACAAATTGGAAACCATCTCAAGTACAAATCTAGGAGTACTTACGAATCTAACGATATTGATTGGGCGTTGTTGAATGTTGATACTTTTTTGATCAAAGTAGAGATACTTTGACTACACATAAAACTTATATGTAAACTAGAAAGGATAGGAGGGAGTATATTGTACGTTCAAAAACAAAACGAACAATGAATACCCTTTATATATGATTTGCGTATGCTATGATCACCAGTTCAAAATTTTGAATCCGCCTTAGGTATCACACATGCCCCCACTCGTTCTCTCTTGATTTCATCTCGGGGTCCGGAGATCAATTGAAAGAGGACCAGGGTGGGTACAATACGTTTGTTTCGCTTATGAACGTACAATATACTCCCTCTGATCCCCACAGACCCCCCCCCCGCGGGTCATTTCTATCATAGAAAAAGACCAAACCTTTATCTCCTTGCACGGCACGCAATCGATCTCTGAACATCAATCGATCTCGTCAACATGTGTCGAGGCATGAACCGAATGGGATGTGAAAACTAATACGTGAAGCGACACGTAGTGGAGGCAAAGTGAAACTTTAAACGAACCGTTTGTTTGATTGCATGTCGAACAAATTAGAAAACCTTGGAAATACAAGCATGGTCTAGGCCCACATGCGAATGATACTTGGCGGAATGTTCAAATGAGGCATCCAGGAGGATTGACTCGACCAGAGGGCGACATGATCGATGGAGAAGAGGGTTGTAGAGGAATGAGAAATAAGCAAACGCCACATGATAATACTTGAACGGGTCAAATAAACAGTAAGTTATCTCGCTTGGCTTACATAGTGAAAGGCCTAATGCACAACGCGGATCACTGATGCTCGAATATGGCCGGGAAAACATGGAAACAGACATGTGGGGCACACTTGTCGGGACGACGTAGCGCAGACTAGTCCAATGGAGGAGCTGGCCCACGACCTCCTCGCCATCGTCAACCGTTCATGTGGGTCATGGGGGCCAACAACATTGCGCAGCTCCAGCACCGCCTCTGGACACAGCGACCGCGGTGAGCGACACGCTCATCATCGCTAGACACGGTCGGTTTCAGTGTGCCGAGGGTGGCGTTAGTGCGGTGGCACGACCAACAGTATGTTTGGTTTGTGCCCAAGGTTGCCCATCAAAGCATTGGGTAGCCAAAATTTTGGTTGAGGTTTTGGTTGCCCATGATTTGGCTGACATTGGCAAGAAAAATGAACTAGAGTTGGCTAGAGTTCATTGGCATGCCAAAAAAATGGCAACCATCCAAACAAAGACCAATCTTTTGGTCATGACCAAAATTTTGGTAAGGTGCAGTTTGGCCACAATCCAAACACACCCCAACACTGCATCCTCAGGACCAGAGACCATGTCGGGTCGTCTTGCTTTCTCAATGACATGCGAGGATCGCATGTGATCAAAGGGCATCTCCAACGTTGCCACGACCGTGGCTGACTATCCTGGCACACAAAAAACCCTCGTCCCTCGCGCCGTCGTGCATTGCGTTCCTAGCTGGCGCCAGCTGCCTGCATTCATGTCGTCCATCCGTATGCCGTCGTTAAGAGGCTCGGTGACCGAGGAACCAACCCCGGCGACTTAATGACACACCAGGACGCTTGGCCTCACTGGAATGTGCTACTTAAAGCGGCAACGCCCAGCTAACCTCCACACCATAGCGCATCGTCCTCCTACCTGGCACCACATCGGCCATGACCGCAAGCGCGAACGCTTTGCGGGAGAGCTTGTCTTCGGGGATGATGCTCGAGGTCGCCGCACTCGCTCAAGTCACCTCTCGCGATGCAATAGCGACATAGCCGGACACGGATGCGACCGCACAAGCGGTGGCCACGTTGGCGGCCAACGACGGGAGCACCATCAGCCACGTGTTCTACTTGCCGCCGTCCAACGTCCGGCACCGCCAAGGTCGGGGACTCCCCCGAGGATGAGTAGGGCATGGGAGGTGGCAGGGCATGCATGCTGTGCCAACTGGTCAGTCTGTATCCCGTGTTCTCATCTTCCTCGCCGAAGACCGCACCTTCACTTCACGGGTCTTGAGCCCCGCCCCCGTACATAGAGATCGCGGATGGAGGACGTAAGTCACCACCGTAGAATAGGTTAAGGGTCGGGTTTCTTTTATTTTTCTGTCCTATAAAAGTTCGAAATGTAATGAAAATATGTCATGTTTGCATTAATCTCGGCCGGTGTATATGAACTTTCACAATAATATAGTATATTGTAGGAGTACTAGCAAGATGCCCATGCGTTGCACGGAAGATCAAGATCTTGTGGGAGAAAAGGATGAACGAGGGAAGGCCTTATCTGCAAATGTGGAGAGGAGTGCGGGTAAATTGTCATAGTTTCCTTCCTATCCATTAGATATAGATCGGACGGCCTATATGCACACCATCATCACCAACTCTGCTTTTTATTGAACCGAGACAAAGCTGACATGCGAAGTAAAATAAGCACATAGGGTCTATACATACACAATTTATCTTAGGCACTCCAATAGTACGTCCACTACACATTCACGCATTTCATATCTTTCTACATCTACGGGAACCTACGAAAGGGTTAACGTAAATTGCCTCTCTCTCTCTCCTCCCCTATTTTCATGGTAGTGGGCACCTCCCTCCCCCCAATCTACAATCAACAGCTCACACGTTTCACATTATGTTAATTACATAACTGGGAGTACGTAGGTGTAGCATTACTCGTTCTAAAAAACCCAACTAAGACAACCTCCCAGCATATCGCGCGGGAAAAGACCCGGCCGCGCCGTTTTAGTCGGGATTACCGGATTACTAGTAGTAGTATTGATGGATCACGCGAAGGAACAAGTATTTTTTGAGGGGGCGAAGCACCTAGTTTAAAAAGAAAAAAGGCGGTACACTCACAGCACCCCTGTCGCGGTCACATTGCACCCCACACACGTTCGGTCCTGCACACGGCTCACGCAAATGGAACGCGCTTCGGCTTGCCTCTTCACTGACACGTGGGACTGCACTTGGAGAAACTGACCATGCGCCAAACTCCCCCCACCCACTGCGCGAAAATCCTCCCCCCACCCAAAAATTCCCCCCAAATCCTAGATTCAACCATCCTTCGGCCAACTAGCCAATAATATTCCCAAAACACCCCTCCCCCCGTCCCCCTCCACTCCATTCACTCCGCCAAAGTCGCCCTCCCCTCCGCATCGATATGTCGGTGCCATGGTTCGTCGAGGGGACGCACGGCGATCCTCTCGCTCCCACAGTACGCTCTCATAGATTGCCGTCCTCTAGCCGCGCCGCCACCGCTGGCGACGTTCTTGTGGAGGCGCACGGCGGTCAGCGCCGCCACCGTAGGCGACGTTCGTGTGGAGACGCATGGCGGTCAGCTTCTCCCACGGTATGCGCATTCTAGACTGAGGCCCCGTGCATGTCGGTGTATCACTGAATGTTAGATGATAGACGCTGTTAATCTCACTGTTTGCTGAAGTAGTTTACAATCAATATGCTTTGCTTAAGAAGCTTCCTTGCCCTGTTCTGCACTCAATCTGCTTAGCTGAGATGGCATGCCAAGGCCGATTAGTTGCTAAAATATCCTGCCAAATATTTATTGTGACGTAGATTGCCATGGTCTAGTAGCCAATCTGTTAGGTGAAATAGCTCTACACCGTTTTATACTCGATCTTTGTTGCTGCGATGGCCTTCGATAGTTCGATGGCTGTGTGCTCGTCCTCATTGACTGCTGAAACAGCCTGCCATAATTTAGCACTCAAATCTGTTTGCTAAATTAGCTTTACATATATTTCGTTACTTAGATCTGCTCATCCAAATATCTTGCCATAGCTTTAGACATCGACCTAGGTATTTTTTTCTGGACTTCATAAAAAAGCATATATGTTTTTCCTGTAATATCTAGTAGAAGAACTAATTTGTATGTCTAATAGATGGATAGGACTTGGAGAACTTCTGCTCGAAGATTCTCCGCTGCATATGCCGAGGGGGTTGAAAACTTCATGAACTTTATCAGAGCAGAGTACAGTGGTCCGAAATCATATGTGCTCTGCCCGTGTAGCAGTTGTATGAATTCAGTTACAAGACCCCAGCCAACTGTGCAAAATCATCTACACTTGTATGGGATGTCGGTCACATATACTTGGTGGGTTCATCATGGTGAAGCTGTGAACGTCAATGTTATTGACTACGTGGAAGTAGCAGATCACCATCTTGATCTGCCTGATGCTTAGGTGGAAGAGGAGGAGGAGGTGGTGGCGGAGCCAGTAAGTTTGACCAACATTGAAACAATGCTACTAAATGCTCGTGCATTCCGTGAACTTTCACCTGCAGAAGAAAAACGGTGGGCCCGCATGTTGGAACAATGCAACGTGGCTGTCACCCCAGGAAATAAGCTGTCAGTATTCTCAGCTATGGTCACATTTCTTTAGGTGAACACATCTGAGCGGATGACCAACAAATCATTCGATGTGATGTTGGCTGCTTTCCGCAAAGCTTTCCCAGATGCGTCCGAGCTGCCACACACCTACAGTAAAATGAAGAATTTCCTTCCTGCAGTTGGAATTGGATATGATATGATCCATGTTTGTAAGAATAATTGTGTTCTGTTCCGGAAGGGTTATGCCAACTTAAGTGAATGCCCGAAATGCAAATCATCAAGATGGAAAGATGGCGATGCTGTGAAGAGGATTCCTCATAATGTTCTGAGACATTTTCCAATTACACCAAGATTGCAGAGGTTCTTTCATGATGCTGAAACAAGAGAGGATGTACTGTAGCATTCTAGGAACCAGGAGTACAAAGATCAGAATGTAATGAGCCATCCATCACATGGTAGTGAGTGGGAAAGCTTCAACCATAAACACAAAAAGTTTGCTGCTGACCCGAGAAACATTAGACTTGGCTTAGCTTTAGATGGATTTAACCCATTTGGCCACCAGAGCGCCACATATAGGATGTGGCCAGTTCTTGTTATCCCCTACAACATGCCTCCAAATGTATGCACCAAAGAATCAAACTACATGATAGCCTTGCTCATCCCAGGTCCAAAAAGTCTTGGAAAGGATTTTCATTTGTTCATGGAGCCTCTTGTGGAGGAACTTCAACAGCTATGGAGGGGTGTTCTCACTCGAGACCTATATAGCAGCCCACCAACTGATTTCTTTCTGCGTGCTGTTATAATTCGGTGCATCCATGATTATCCGGCTTTGGGCACTATGTCAGGGTGAACAACACATGGTTACAATGCATGTGTTCGTCATGACAGGAATCCGCTGTCATATGCAATACTTAGCAAGATCTGTTACATTGGACACCGTCGTTTCCTTGCCAAGGACAAGCCGCATCCTAGAAAATACCGAAGACATGTGTTCAATGCAAAGCATGAAAACTGTGATGCGCCAAAGAGGCTCACCGCCTATGAGTTGCAAGTGGAGTTAGAGAAGGTGTAACACCCCAGATGTAATTTACCTAGTATGTACTCCAATTCTTGCCATTACCGGCACTAAGTTATTTTATTTTCCTCGGGTTCCGGTTTTGTCTTTGTGTGTTGTTGCCTTTGTCATGCATCTCATATCATGTCATCATGTGCATTGCATTTGCATACGTGTTCGTCTCATGCATCCGAGCATTTTCCCCGTTGTCCGTTTTGCATTCTGGCACTCCTATCTCCTCCGGTGGCCCTTTCTACCTCCTTTCGTGTGTGGGGGTTAAACATTTCCGGATTGGACCGAGACTTGTCAAGCGGCCTTGGTTTACTACCGGTAGACCGCCTGTCAAGTTTCGTACCATTTGGACTTCGTTTGATACTCCAACGGTTAACCGAGGGACCGAGAAGGCCTCGTGTGTCTTGCAGCCCAACACCCTTCCATTTTGGCCCAAAACCCACCAAATACCCTTCCATCACCTACAGCGTTCGATCACGATCGCGTGGCCGAAAACCACTCCTCATTTGGAGCTTCCTAGCTCCCTCTATGCCTATATATAGATCCCCCTCGAAATTCCCAGATCCCCTCCTACCCTAACCCTAGTCTCTCTCGTCCCCGCCGCCACCGGACAAAATCCCACCATCGGACATTGTCCAGCGCCCTCACCACCGCTACGTGGCGCCTTCCGATTCACCGAGATGCCCGTGCCCACTTCCCCGCGCCGCCGCCCGCGTCGGCCCGCCGGGGCCCAGGCGGGGCCCTCCCGGTCCGGGTCGCCACCCGCCGCCGCCTCGCGTCCCTATTCGCCCGCGCCGCCCGAGCCTCATGCCGGCGCCGCCTCTCCACCGCCGAGGCTGCCGCCAAGGCCGCCGGTCTCCTATGCCGCCTCGTCCCGCGCCGGCGAGCGTCGCGCCGCCCCGACGCCACTCCGCCGCCCGCGGACGTCGCGCTCTGGCGTCAAGTCCGGCTACCCGGCGACCCCGCGTCCCTCTCCAACGAGGACCCGGCCCATCTCCGGCGACCTCAACCCCGACCATGCTCGGCTTCCGCGCCGTGATCCAGATCTGGATCCGCCGCCGCTACAGTAAACCCTAACTAGGGTTGACTTTCCCCTCTCTCAGTTATTTTGTGCAAACTTTGACATGCCGTATCTCCGCATCCGTAGCTCCGATTTGCGCGTGTAGCATATCAAAATGTTCGTAGTAGAGAGTAAATCATTTCACCTCACTGCATCATTTTCATTTGAGCTCATCTTGATGCCAGAAATGTTGTTGGAAGAGGTAATGTGTCCATATGATAAAATTGTCAAATCTGTTTCATCAAATAGATATTTGTCATTTTTTCCATGATTAATGTGTGCATGCTATGCTCCTGAGCTCTACATAAGTTTTGTTATATGCCATGTCATCTTTACAGAGGTTCTTACCATGTATTTTTGTGATATGTGTGGTGACTAGCACAAGCTTGCCAAGTAGCGTACTCGGTAATGCTGATTTCAGGGACTTAGAATTTCACTAAGTCCTTGTCCTGATTTTGTCGGTATGCCATATGTGCATGTTGTTTCCTAGTGATCCGTGCCTCTTTTGAGGATGATCAGTAAGGATGATTTGTTAAAATTGTGGTGCTCTATCCATCCATGTATTTGTTTGCATTTATGGAGCACCCTAACTTGAGTCAATCGAGCTCTACTTTTGCTATTTCGTGAATCCTGGCAGATTGTTGACTTGTTAGCGATTTTGCCGAGGATGTTGCAATTGATCCGTGCATGCTATATTGTTGTTCTTGCCATGTCTAGCTTCTATGATATGTATTCTTGATGGGTGTATGCTTAGTTTTTCATGCCATGATCTATAGTGAGTGCATCGAGCTCGTAAACATGCCTACTCATTAACAGATTTGCATGCTCCAGTTTTTCACTAAGTCTGTAATCTGATTATGTTTTTGCCATGTTCACATGCTTGCAATTGTATTTTCTGATCCCTTTTGGCTCAAGGTCACTAAGGGACTTTTGTTAAGTGCTTTGAGTAGATTCATGTAATGCCCTTCTTTGCCATGTTAATTTCCTGTAGCATGTAGTTTTCATGCTCTAAAGTGTGCTACCTGATGTTAAATTCGAGACTTGTGTTAATTTCACTAAGTCTGAAACCTGTTATCATTTGCATTTTTGCCATGCTTGTTTGAACCTGTTAATGGATGAATTGGCCGTAGATCAGTGTTCATATGTTGTCAAGCATCATGAGTGGATCCCTTCCATGTATTTTGTTTTCATGTTTGAGTGCTGTAGCATAATTATCTCGATGCTTTTAGATGGCTACTTGCTGATTATAGCAGACTGGTGCCATATTTGTTTTGCTTGCCATTTCCAAACCGTGCATCCGATTCCGGCTATCTTTATATAGATTTCAACCGAAATAACCTCACCTTTCCAGTGGCACTCTTGTATTTCCAAGTTGAGGCCAGGTTCAATCATTCCTTGTCAAATCTTGCATATGCATCACATATCGCATCCCGCATAGCATACCATGTTTGCATCATGTTGTTCGAGCATTGCACGTGGTTGATTGTGTTCCTTTTGCTTGTTTGTCTTGTTTGGGTAGAGCCGGGAGACGAGTTCACTAATGAGGAGCCCGTTGAGTTTGCTTACGAGGATCAAGTCAACTCTGACAACTTTGCAGGCAAGATGATCATACCCTCGAAATCACTTCTATCTTCGCTTGCTAGATGCTCGCTCTTTTGCTATGCCTATGCTACGATGCCTACCACTTGCTTATCATGCCTACCAAATTTCCATGTCAAACTTCTAAACCTCCATGTCCTAGCAAACCGTTGATTGGCTATGTTACCGATTTGCTCAACCCCTCTTATAGTGTTGCTAGTTGCAGGTGAAGATTGGAGATCGTTCCTTGTTGGAACATTGTTTATTGTTGGGATATCATTATATTATCTTGTTATCTTAATGCACCTATATACTTGGTAAAGGGTGGAAGGCTCGTCCTTTTTCCTAGTGTTTTGTTCCACTCTTGCCGCCCTAGTTTCCGTCATATCGGTGTTATGTTCCCGGATTTTGCGTTCCATACACGGTTGGGTTATAATGGGAACCCCTTGACAGTTCGCCTTGAATAAAACTCCTCCAGCAATGCCCAACCATGGTTTTACCATTTTCCACCTAGCCTCTTTTTCCCTTGGGTTTCCGGAGCCCGAGGGTCATCTTATTTAAACCCCCCCCCCCCCGGGCCAGTGCTCCTCTGAGTGTTGGTCCAAACTAGAGCCCTGTGCAGCGCCCCCTCGGGGAAACTCGAGGTTTGGTTTTAGTTGTATGGAGCGCTCATCTGAGTGTGCCCTGAGAACGAGATATGTGCAGCTCCTATCAGGATTTGTCGGCACATTCGGGCGGTGTTGCTGGACTTGTTTTATCATTGTCGAGGATGTTGTAAAACCGGGATGCCGAGTCTGATCAGAATGTCTCGGAATAAGGAATATCCTTCGTTGACCGTGAGAGCTTGTGATGGGCTAAGTTGGGACTCCCCTGCAGGGATTTGAACTTTCGAAAGCCGTGCCCACGGTTATGGGCAGATGGGAATTTGTTAATGTCCGGTTGTAGATAACTTGAAACCTAACTTAATTAAAATGAATCAACCGCGTGTGTAACCGTGATGGTCTCTTCTCGGCGGAGTCCGGGAAGTGAACACGGTGTTGGAGTAATGCTTGATGTAGGTTGTTCAAGGATCACTTCTTGATCATAGTTCTTCGTTCGTTCTTTGCCTTCTCTTCTCGCTCTCTTTTGCGAATAGGTAAGCCACCATATATGCTAGTCGCTTGCTGCAGCTCCACATATTACCTTGCCTTACCTATAAGCTTAAATAGTCTTGATTGCGAGGGTGCGAGATTGCTGAGTCCCCGTGACTCACAGTTTACTTCCAAAACCAGATGCAGGGACCGATGATACCGTTCCAGATGATGCGCTTGAGCTCAAGTGGGAGTTCGACGAAGACTCTCGCTGTTACTATGTGTCTTTCCCAGATGATCAGTAGTGGTGCCCAGTTGGGGCGATCGGGGACCGTGTCGCATGTTGGGGTTGATCTTTTATTTTGGTACCGTAGTCGGACCATGAATGTATTGGATGATTGTAATGTTATTCATGTATTTGTGTGACGTGGCGAGTGTAAGCCAACTATGTATCCTTTCCCCTTTTTATATATATTTACATGGGTTGTTGTCAAGATTACCTTACTTGCGACATTGCTTTCAATGCGGTTATGCCTCTAAGTCGTGCTTCGACACGTAGGAGATATAGCCGCATCGAGGGCATGATAGAAGGTCAGGCATATTAAACCATCTTAGTATGAGTAGTGGGGAAAGGAAGCATGGCAGGGCAGAAGAGAGATTATTGTTTACCCGTAGGTCCACTTTGTGGGGCTTGGAGTATTGGAAAGATTTGGATCTGGGGAATAATCTTGATGTGATGCACATCGAGAAAAATATATGTGACAACATTATCTGCACACTTCTTAATATTGAAGGAAAGACGAAATATACCTTAAAATCTAGGATTGATTTGACACACCTAGGTATCAGACAAGATTTGCAGGTGCAAGATGAAGGTAAACCACGGGATATGGCACCAGCTGTGTATGTCTTGGACAAGGTAAAAAGAAAAGAATTCTGCGAGGTCCTGTCACGTGTGAGATTCCCACATGGATTTGCTTCCAACCCTGAAAGAAGAGTCAGTGCAGATGAAAGCAAGATACAAGGGTTGAAAACTCATGACTGCCACATCCTATTTCAAAGGGTTTTACCTGTTATCCATAGAGGGTTGGGACGCCCTGACTTATACAGAGCAATTGCAGAGTTGGGACAATTCTTCAGGGAAATCTGTAGTAGAAATAACAGGATAGATGCTTTGGATCGACTTAGAGACAAGAAACCAACTATCCTATGCGACCTAGAGAAGATATATCCTCCAGCTTTCTTTGATGTGATGGTGCATTTGGCTGTTCATCTACCTGATGAGGCACTACTTAGAGGTCCAGTACAGTATGGCTGGATGTACCCTACTGAAAGGCGGCTAGGCACTTTCAAGGGCTATGTTCGGAACAGAGCTAGACTCGTGGGTTCTATTGCAAAGGCCTACATTGCAACAGAAGCGTTGACATTCTGCTCAAAATACATTAACAGCTGGTCAGCTTAGCAAAGAGGTGGGTGAAGACAATCCCGGGCTCAATGTTTCCGATTATTCTGTTCGAGTTACAAGGAAGAGTCGACAAGAGGAGAAACCTAAAGATTCGGACAAAATGGTTTGGTATGTGTTGAGTAACTGTCCTGAGATACTACCTTATATCAAGTAAGTGCTAAGTACTGCAGCTTATACATCGTAATCTACTAAACTTGCAGCACATTCTTATATATTTAGAAGTTTGACGCGATCACTATGTTGTGCAGCATCTACAAAAAGGAGTTACTGCCGCAAAATCCAAGACATTGACAAACTGGTTATGGAAGGATTTGCGAAATGGTTCAAGAGCCATGTAAGCTTTTGAATTGCACTGTCAGTTTTTTAATATATTGAGTACATAAGATGATCATCTTGTCTATTTTCTAACCATAGGTTAAGAAGATGCGGGGTGATGGGCAGGCAGTTGATGATGCCCTTTACTCACTAGCAATTGGTCCTGATACTCATGTAAGACATTATGAACCTTGTGTTGTTGGAGATGTGCACTACAACACCCTTGCACGAGACGAAGGTAGGAAGACGCAAAACAATGCATCATCAGCACGGATACGTATGACAAAGAGACAACTGAAATCTATGCTAACATAATAGACATTGTTAAGTTGCATTATATCTCCAGTTTTGAGGATCATCGGTGTGTGGTTCTGTTGTGCTGTCGTTGGTATAACCTGTCTTCCAGGATCGCAAAACCCAGAGCTGATGGTTATGTCAAATCCATCAATGTAAATGTACATAGATATTTTTCTTGGAAGACACATTTGCACGTAGCGATGACTGGAGAGTATTGCAAAGGTTTGATCAGAGGAGTTCGTTTAATGAAGTTGCACAACAAGATGATGCTTACACTGCTCCTGATGTACAAGATAACACAGATGTTCATAATATCTTTGAGAACCATCACGTCAATGACGCTGGCGAAAAGATTGCTTATCGTGCTGTGGACATACAAGAGTTGATCAAGAAGAAGCCAACGTTCGAGGACATTGAGGACGAAGAAGAAGATGACACCATGGGGAATTACGATTCAGACTGATACACATGTCGAAGATGTTGATGCTGCTGCTGCGGATGATGATTACATTGCTTTTGTCGTATTTGCCTGTCAGAAGACGTTTTTTATCTACTATGTGAAATTGTGTTTGCTATGACAACTGAAACCTGATGAACATGTTGTTTAGTATTTTCCTGTGAGAACATCACTTGTTATGTATGCTGATTTGTGTTTGGTGATTGTATGAGGACTAAAACATGATGACATTGTTGTTTAGTTGTACTCATATTTGGCTGTGAAACTTGAATTTGATGACATAGTTTGCTGTTGTACTGCAATTTGCTCGACGTCTTCGAATGAGAATAAAGCTGACCCGACAGGGCCACTGTTAATTTATTTATTTATTACCAAAAGGGCCTCTGCTATTTATTTATTTATGAGAAAAAGGAGATACCACTGATTTCCGTTAATAGAAATCATTAGATGTTCACAACACTACGCCCAGCCTGCTACACAGGTTTCATTCATTACTAGTTTCAGCAAAGTGCTCATGTCATAGCCACTAAATACATCACGAGTGCTACATACACTGCAAATAAAGAGACAATCATCCTACAGAGCACATCGATTTTGCCCATTATCTTCACAAGA
The DNA here is from genome assembly GCF_056163025.1 of Triticum urartu. NCBI lineage: Eukaryota > Viridiplantae > Streptophyta > Magnoliopsida > Poales > Poaceae > Triticum > Triticum urartu. Next base: position 449,480,069 of record NC_141876.1, read on the forward strand.
TCTTTCATCTCCTCATTGCTGTCAAGGCCGTTCAGCAGTTGTTGCTTGGCCATGATCAGAGGAACTGCATCTTTAACCTTCTGCTCTGCATCTTCCTCTTCTGTCGTTCCTTCAGTTACTTGTCCAACACCCCAACCTGCTGGTATTGGGATTCCTCGGCTAACCAAATAATCAGTGTAGTTTCACTCCCCCACATCAGCAACTTCCCAGAAATACAAATCACACGAATCTTCCCTTTTCTGCATGAATCAAATTGGAAGATCATCAACCAAACTATTAAAAAAAATAAGCAACTAAAAGCAGCAGAAAAACACTTAAACATATTATTACCCCATGATTCGGAAATTTGTAGAAGACTCAGCCAGGGTTGTGGATTGTGGTTGAGACGCGACGGATGACTCTGCGTGATTTGCAGCAGAGCAACCGGCTGCGGTGCGCGTGCCGGTGGGGGTGTGATGAGACCCATAGGCGATGGTACGGGTGGAGACTTCGCGCATATCTGGTTGTTGCCTGCTGAAGAGCAGGTGGATGAGCAGCCAGCAGACATGGTTGCTGCGGCCAGAGCTTCTGATGCTAGGTAGAGTAAGTAGAGAAGAGGAGAAGCGAACGTTGGATATGTCAGTTTCATTACTTGCAGAGTACCATAGCACCATATATAGTCATAGTCTAGGTTTGGATTCGAACCAGCTACAGGAGCACGTCTCTCTTTTTTATAAAACTCAGCAACGTCTCTTTACTGGTACACTAGCTTATTCTGTATGCCTTCTCAATTCTTTGATTCCTCCAGCTGACATCTGGGACCCACCGGAAGGGCCTCTGTATTTTGCGAAAAAAATGTGCCCCCACTGACAGGTCGGACCCATCAGCTATCTTCGCACGCAAGGAAGTGCCTCCTTATTATGCACAAAAAAAGAATAGCCCCCCTGCCAGCTGGAACCCAGCATAGTGGGAGGCCGACCTGTGGGCCTACCAAGTTGATGGTGATGGAGGGCTTTGCCAACTTAGTCAATATGAACGACTCTAGCTCCAGTTACCATACGATGTTCATCCAATGGCCGTAGTGCTTCTTCAACCTCTGGTCTTCTTGCTCCAGCCACCCAAACCAGCACCGGTCATGCCTCGTGCTCCTGCCTCCCGTGGCCAGCTGTGATGCCGCGGAGGCCTCACCGCCCCCTACTACTCCCACTGCTGGCCAGGCCATCCCTCTACTCACCCACACCCCCTGTTATTCTGCGGCGACAACAGCCTCACACCGCAGCCGAACCAGTGAACCCTCCTACTCCTCTCCGCATGGGCATCCACTGCCACGTCTTCCCCAGCTCCGTGGCGTCCCCTTCCTAGGCCTCGCCATCATCCACCGCCTTGGTGCTCTCGGCGCGGCGTGGTAAATGTGGTCGACAACCGACTTCCATCGGAAGAGTACTATACATGGAGAGGCTGACAGGTGGGTCCATGGTCGTAGCTGGGTCCACGGCCACAGCCTAGTTTTTTTGTGATTTGCCAAGTAAGTCGCTTTTTTAGGCCTGTTGGGATGCAAATCTTTCAAGACGAGGAGAGCTTCATTTGGCTGGCCGAGCAAATAGCCTACCAATAATGAGAAATGGGTTGTACATTTTTTAAACACATCAAACCGGCAAATAGTTTCAAAATTCTTTTTTTCATTTCGAGATTTCAAATTGCATTAATTTTATGCGTTGAAAATTTGTTGGATTTTATATTGATATACATTTATTTGTAAAATCAGTTTGAATGTGACTCGAATTTCGGGATTAAAAACAGTTCGGACCGCACCGAAATATGCAAAATTTCGTATATTTTTTTAACCATGGCCACAATATGGAATGTAATGCTAACAAAAATAATATGGGCTCCAAAAAAACCATAAGGATTAGCAAATGGGTTGTAAATTATTAGAAATAATGGCAGATGGGTTGTATGTTGTTTTCCACATAGTTGAGGCTTTCCTAAAAAAAGGTTGACGCACAATCAGTGACTGTTGGATGTCCATCCAACGGCCGTTGTGCTTCTTCAATCTTTTCCCTTCCTGCTCCAGCCGCTCAAACAAGCGCCGGCGGGACTACCTGCTCCCTCCTCCCCGCGGCCGGCTGTGCTGCCGCACAGGCCTCACCACCCCATCGTACTCCCATCGCTGGCCTAGCCATCCCTCTACTCACCCACACCTAATGTTATTCTCCGGCGACGGCAGATGAACCAGTAAACCCTCGTACAGTCGTACTCCCCTCCGCGTGGGAAACAACTGCCGAGTCTTCCCTGGCTCTGTGTCATTCCCTTCCTAGGCCTCACCGTCATCCACCGCCCTGGTGCTCTCGGCGCGGCCTGGTCAATGTGGTCAACGACCGACATGCATCTGAAGTGGACTGTACGTGGAGAGGCTGACAGCTGGGTCCACGGCCGCACGCAAGGAAATGCCTCCTTATTACGCACAAAATAATGATTCCTCCACCTAACATCTGGGACCCACCGAAAGGGCCTCTGTATTTCGCAAAAAAATGTTACCGCCGCTGACAGCTCGGACCAACCAACTATATCTTTGCACGCAAGGAAGCGCCTCCTTATTACGCACAAAAAAATGAATACTCCCCCTGCTAGCTGGGACCTAGTATTGTGGGAGGCTGACTTGTGGGCCTACTAAGTTGATGGGGACGGAGGGCTTTGTCAACTTAGTCAATATGCACGATTCTAGCTCCAGCGACCGTACGATGTCCATCCAACGGCCGTAGTGCTTCTTCAACCTCTGGTCTTCTTGCTCCAGCCGCCCAAACCAGCGCCGGTCGTGCCTCGTGCTCCTGCCTCACGTGGCCGGCTGCGCTGACGTGGAGGCCTTACCGCCCCCTACTACTCCCACCGTTGGCCAGGCCATCCCTCTACTCACCCACACCCCCTGTTATTCTACGGCGACGGCAGCCTCACACCACAGCGAACCAGTGAACCCTCATACTCCTCTATGCGTGGGCAGCCACTGCCGCGTCTTCCCCGGCTCCACGTCTTTCCCTTCCTAGGCCTCGCCGTCGTCCACCGCCATGGTGATCTCAGTGCGGCGTGGTCAACGTGGTCAAGGAACAGCTTCCATCGGACGTGGACTGTATATGTGGAGAGGCTGATAGCTAGGCCACGGCCGCAGCAAGGAAGTGCCTCCTTATTACGTGGAAAATAATGAATCCTCCACCTGACAGCAGGGACCCACCGGACGGGCCACTGTATTTCGTGAAAAAAACGTTTCCCCCCTGACTACTGGGACGTAGCAGCGACATCTTCCCATGCAAGGAAGTGCATCCGGGCAAAAAAAAACGATTCGCCCCTGACTTCTGGGACCCACCAGCGACATCTTCGCACGCAAGGAAGTGCCTGACAGTCGGGACCCACCCGGTCGAAGCGTATGTAGCGTTGTCATTTTGGTCATGAACGTGTACGTACATACTGGTCCATGTAGAGGCGCGCACGTGTCGTAGTAGAGGCGCGCACGTAGCATGTACATGTACGTACAACGGTCAGTGTGCAACAAAGAAAATACGGCCACGTATGTACATACGGGCAGGGTCTCGAACGCCTCCTCGCGCATACGTACGGCCAGGGCTCGTGTACATGGCTGGGCTGAAACAGAGAAACAACATCGTCGTCGTGTTCATGGGGTGCCAACCGGCTGGGTTGGAACAGAATGCGTCGTCGTGTTCATCGGGAGGGCTTGGACAGAACAGCCGATGGAAACGAGGCCTGGCGTACCGCAGAGCAGAGGAAATGGCCTTGTGTTCAACTGGCAACGGTCGAAACGGGATCCTGTTCATCGGGACGGGTCTGGCGTACCGAAAAACAGAGGAAACCGACCTCCTACGGTCGAAACGGGGGTCCTGTTCATCGAGAGGTGTGTGGCGTACCTCAAAATGGAGGAAACGGACTTGTGTTGGAGCGCTACGGTCGGAACGGGGGTCCTGTTCATCGGGAGGGGTGTGGCGTACCGCAAAACGGGACTCCACGGGATACTATTCATCTCCACCGTCGACCCCCTCCAGCCTCCACAGGCTACTGTTCATCCACCATCGACCTCCTCCAGCCTCCACCTGCGACTTTTCATCCACAGGCTCATGTTCATCCAGCCTCCACCGCGAGCTACTCCACCGGCTACTATTCAACCAGCCCTCTCCATGGGCTCATTGAAAGTGCTAGTTATCCACTAGAGGGGGGTGAATAGGCGATTTTTATGAAAGTCTTCAAAACATGGAAGTTTCGAAGACAAACGAGAGAAACGAACCTATTAACATGCAGCGGAAGGAAGACTACACTAGGCCAGCCACAGTCAAGTATACAATGAAGTGAAAGCACGAAGACTAATAGTAGCTAGGCAGTATGGATTGGGATGGAAGATAGTATGAAGCCAATCAGAACAAACAGTCACATAGTGAAGACAAACAGATAATGCAAGCAGGCAATGACTTCACAAGGATCAACTGTAGATAAAGAGAAGGAAAGGATAGAACCAGTTGCTTGGTGAAGACAAGGGATTTGTTGGACCAGTTCCAGTTGCGGTGACAACTGTACGTCTGGTTAGGGAGGCTGAGATTTAACTCAGAAGACTGTGTCTTCACGTTATTCCCCTTGAGCTAAGGACACACAGTCCTCGCCCAATCACTCAGGTAAGTCTTCAAGGTAGACTTCCAAACCTTCATAAACTTCGTTCACCGGTGATCCAGAATGACTCTTGGATGCTCAGAACATGATGCCTAACCGGCTGGAGGATTCACAGTCCTCAAGTGTAACAAGTCTTCAGATCACACAGACAGGAAGATTTCAGTGATGCCTAACACTCTTTGGCTCTGGGTGTTTAGGGCTTTGTCCTCGCAAGGATTTCTCTCTCAAAGACTTTGAGGTGGGTTGCTCTCAAACGACAAAAGCCGTGCACTAACTCTGAGCAGCCACCAATTTGTGGTGTAGGGGGTGGGCTATTTATAGCCACTAGGCAACCTGACCTGATTTGTCCAAAATGACCCATGGTCACTAAGGAACTGACACGTGTTCCAACATTCAGATTTCAAACACATGCGGCAGCTTAACTTGGGCTACAAGTAAAGCTGACTTATCCAGCTCTGGATAAGATTTGCTCTCATTGTCTTCGCTCGAAGACTTAGGATTTGGTTGAGCATCACTTTAGTCATTCTGACTATGTTCACTTGGACCCCACTTGACAGTACGGTGGTTCCTATGACTCAACAAAAAATAAAATGAAACTACAAAACAACTATTTCTTTGCGCTCCAAAGTCTTCATGCGATGTCTTCTCATGGCATAGTCTTCAATGTGAATATCTTGACATACCACCATTATCTACAATGTCTTCACACATTTTTAGGAGTCATTTCCGGTAGATAAACCGAATCAATGAGGGACTACTACCTGTGTTATCCCGCAACTCTCACAAACACATTAGTCCCTCAACCAGGTTTGTCGTCAATACTCCAAAACCAACTAGGGGTGGCACTACATGCACTTACACTCCTGTTCAACCACCCCTCCACGGGCTACTGTTCATCCAGCCCTCCACCATCTACTGTTCATCCAGCCCTCCACAGGGTGGTCCTTGATATGTCTCCATCGTATCTACTTTTCCAAACACTTTTGCCCTTGTTTTGGACTCTAACTTGCATGATTTGAATGGAGCTAACCTGGACTGACGTTGTTTTCAGCAAAATTGCCATGGTGTTATTTATGTGCAGAAACAAAAGTTATCGGAATGACCTAAAACTCCACGGAGATTACTTTTGGAAATAATAAAAAATATTGGCAAAGAATCAAGGACAGGGGGCCCACAGCCTAGCCACGAGGGTGGGGGTGTGCCTGCCCCCTTGGGCGCACCCCCTGCATCGTGGGCCCCCTAGCTCCACCGACCTCAACTCCAACTCCATATATTCGTGTTCGAGGAGAGAAAAATAAAGAAGAAGGATTCATCGTGTTTTATGATACGGAGCCGCCACCAAGCCCTAAACTCTCTTGGGAGGGCTAATCTGGAGTCTGTTCGGGGCTCCAGAGAGGGGAATCTGTCGCCATCGTCATCATCAACCTTCCTCCATCACCAATTTCATGATGCTCACCGCCATGCGTGAGTAATTCCATCGTAGGCTTGCTGGACGGTGATGGGTTGGATGAGATTTATCATGTAATCTAGTTAGTTTTGTTAGGGTTTGATCCCTAGTATCCACTATGTTCTGAGATTGATGTTGCTATGACTTTGCTATGCTTAATGCTTGTCACTAGGGCCCGAGCGCCATGATTTCAGATCTGAACCTATTATGTTTTCATGAATATATGTGAGTTCTTGATCCTATCTTGCAAGTCTATAGTCACCTACTACGTGTTATGATCCGGCAACCCCGAAGTGACTATAATCGGGACCACTCCCGGTGATGACCGTTGTTTGAGGAGTTCATATATTCACTATCTCTTAATTCTTTGGTCCGGTACTCGATTAAAAGGAGGCCTTAATATCCCTTAGTTTCCGCTAGGACCCTGCTGCCACGGGAGGGTAGGACAAAAGATGTCTTGCAAGTTCTTTTCCATAAGAACATATGACTATATTCAGAATACATGCCTACATTACATTGATGAATTGGAGCTAGTTCTATGTCACCCTAGGTTATGACTGTTACATGATGAACCACATCCGGCATAATTCTCTATCACCGATCCATTGCTTACAAGCTTTCCATATATTGTTCTTCTCTTATTTACTTTTCCGTTGCTATTGTTATCATCACTACAAAACACCAAAAATATTACTTTTGCTATCGTTACCTTTAGCTACTGTTACCACTACTATCATATTACTTTGCTACTAAACACTTTGCTGCAGATACTAAGTTTCCAGGTGTGGTTGGATTGACAACTCAGCTGCTAATACTTGAGAATATTCTTTGGCTCCCCTTGTGTCGAATCAATAAATTTGGGTTGAATACTCTACCCTCGAAAACTGTTGCGATCCCCTATACTTGTGGGTTATCAAGACTATTTTCAGGCATCGTTGCCAGGGAGCATAGCTCTATTCTTTGAGTCACTTGGGATTTATATTTTCTTATCATTATGAAGAACATGAGAGATCCAAAAACCAAGATTTATCCCTCAACTACGAGGGGAGGTAAGGAACTGCCATCTAGCTCTGTACTTGATTCACCTTCTGTTTTGAGTAAGCTTGCGACACCTAAACCTGCTTCTGCTATTAATTCTGATATGTCGCATATTATTGATGATGCCACTTCTGCTATGCATGATACTTATGATGAAACTACTTCTATGCTTGATACTACTGTGCCACTTGGTGAATTTCTTGATGAACAACTTGCTAGGGCTAGAGAGAATGAAATTATAAAAACTGATAATATTGATGAAAGTGATGATGAAGGCTCTCCTAATAAATATGAATTGCCTATTGTGCCCGAGGGCTATGTTATGGATGAAGAAACTAAAAGATATTTTCTTGCTTGCAATGATAGAAGTGATCTTAAGAAATTATTAGCTAAGCTTAAACGAAAATTTCTGAATGCTAGAATGAAATATGATCCTGCTTATGCTACTTCACCTATATTTGTTACTGATAAGGATTATGAATTATCTATTGATCCTGATATAATTACTTTGGTTGAATTTGATCCTTTTTATGGCTATGAATCTGAAACTGTTGTGGCACATCTTACTAAATTAAATGATACAGCCACCCTGTTCACTAATGATGAGAGAACTTGCTACTTTTATATCCCTAAAATATTTATGTTCTCATTAAAGGGTGATGCTAAGATATGGTTTAATTCTCTTGATCCTGGTTGTGTGTGTAGTCCCCAGGATATGATTTATTACTTCTTTGCCAAATATTTCCCTGCTCATAAGAAACAAGCTGCCTTAAGGGATATATATATATATATAATTTTGTGCAAATTAAAGAAGAGAGTCTCCCACAAGCTTGGGGGGAGGCTTCTCCAATTACTTGATGCTTTGCCTGATCATCCTCTTAAGAAAAATGAAATACTTGATATCTTTTATAATGGAATAAACGATGCTTCCAGAGATTACCTGTATAATTGTGTTGGTTATGTTTTCAAGGAAAGAACGCAGGATGAAGCTGAAATTCTATTGAATAATATGTTGACAAATGAAAATAACTGGACACTTCCTGAGCCAGCTCCTGGGCCTATTCCTAAACCAAATCTAAAGAAAAGAGGTGTTCTATTTCTCAGTCCTGAAGATATGCAAGAGGCGAAGAAATCCATGAAAGAAAAGGGTATTAAAGTTGAAGATGTTAAGAATTTACCTCCTATTGAAGAAATACATGGTCTTAATTTACCGCCTGTTTAAGAATTATATGGTTTTAGTCCATCACCTATTGAAGAAACACATGGTCTTGATAACCCGACATAGGTAGTAAAGGTAAATTCTCTCTATAGATATGATAAAGCTGAAATCCCTCCTACTAAGTTTGCTAGCGAATGTTTGGATGAGTTTGATAACTTTATGGTTAAGCAAGAAGACTTCAATGCTTATTTTGGTAGACACTTGAAACAAAATGCTTATATGATTGAACACTTGGGTGATTATATGTCTAGAGTTAAAGGTGAACTTAAACTCATTAGTAAACATGCTTCTATGGTTACCACTCAAGTAGAACAAGTACTTAAAGCTCAGAATGATTTGCTCAATGAATTAAATAGTAAGAAAAATAATAATGCTTCTAGAGTTATGACTAGAGGTGGTAAAATGACCCAGGAACCTTTGTATCCTGAGGGCCATCCTAATACAATTGAGCAAGATTCTCAGAGAAATAATATAGATGCACCTAGTCCTTCTAAGAGGAAGAAAAAGAAAAATGATAGGACTTTGCATGCTTCTAGTGAACCTGTTATTGACACACCTGAGAATCCCAATGATACCTCTATTTCTGATGCTGAAACACAATCTGATAATGAACATGAAACTAGTGATAATGTTAATGATAATGTTCATGTTGATGCTCAACCCAGCAATGATAATGATAAAGAAGCTGAACCTGCTGTTGATCTTGATAACCCACAATCAAAGAATCAATGTTATGATAAAAGAGACTTTGTTGCTAGGGAACACGATAAGGAAAGAGAGCCTTGGGTTCAGAAACCCATGCCTTTTCCTCCTAAGCCATCCAAGAAAAAGGATGATGAGGATTTTGAGCGCTTTGCTGAAATGATTAGACCTATCTTTTTGTGCATGCGTTTGACTGATATGCTTAAAATGAATCCTTATGCTAAGTACATGAAATATATTGTTACTGATAAAAGAAAGATACCCGAAGCTGAAATTTCCACCATGCTTGCTAATTATACTTTTAAGGGTGGAATACCTAAAAAGCTAGGACATCCAGGAGTACCAACTATACCATGCTCCACTAAAAGAAACTATGTTAGAACTGCTTTTTGTGATCTTGGAGCTGGTGTTAGTGTTATGCCTCTCTCTTTATATCGTAGACTTGATTTGAATAAGTTGACACCTATCGAAATATCTTTGCAAATGGCTGATAAATCAACTGCTATACCTGTCGGTATTTGTGAGGATGTGCCTGTTGTAGTTGCAAACGTTACTATTTAAACGGACTTTGTTATTCTTGATATTCCAGAGGACGATAGTATGTCTATTATTCTTGGAAGACCCTTTTTGAATACTTCAGGGGTTGTTATTGATTGCAACAAGGGCAATGTCACTTTTCATGTTAATGGTAATGAGCATATGGTACACTTTCCGAGGAAACAACCTCAAGTCCACAGTATCAATTCTATTGGAAAAATTCCATCGATTATTTTTGGAGGTTTTGAATTTCCTCTTCCTACTGTCAAGAAGAAATATGATAGTGTTATTGTTGGGCATGTCCATATCCCCGTTGAGGTATCCTAGTGTTATTTGAAATTTCTACGGTTTCATGTTACTCGAAATGAGTTTGTTAACAAGACTTGATCAACCTTGTTAGTTGATTCCTTTTGATGAGCATGAGATGGATGAAGTTATAAAGCACAACCTTCTGTACCCTCTTTTTACTTTCTATAATTTATATTAAATAAAGCAAAAATAGTAATTTCTGTCTGTTTTCTGAATTATCCGTGCAATATAAAAATACCCCAAAAATAAAAGTTCTCCAAATGCCCTGAAATTTAAAAATGATTTTTCTGGAATATTTGAGAATATCTGGCACTGAGAACATAGCAGGGGGGGGCGAGCACATGGCCACGAGGGTCCACAACGCGCCCACCCCCACTGGGCGTGCCCCCCTGCCTCATGGGCCCACAGTGCCTCCCCTCCACTTATTCCTGCACCCACACAATTCTTCTTCCTCCCAAAAAATCACCAGCCAGCTCAAGCATGAGTTCTAGCTCATTTTGCTGCGATTTTCGATCTCTTTGCTCAAGGCACCTCTCACAAAACTGCTTTGGGGGATTGTTCCTTGGTATGTGACTCCTCCATTGGTCCAATTAGTTTTTGTTCTAGTGCTTTATTCATTGCAAATTTGTGCTGCCTAGGTGACCATGTTCTTAAGCTTGCATGTCAATTTTATATGGTTCCAAGTAGTTCTAATGCATGATATTGGCTCTAGGCACTTGTAGGAGTAGTTGCTATCAATTTTGTTGAGTTTTGTTTACTTTTATTTGAAGTTACTAAAAATTTCAGAATTTTTCAGAAAATAATGAAGAGATTTTTGAGGGGCTCATCGAGCCGAAGCTCGAAGGATAAGCAAAGTGAGGAGGATAAGAGACCAAAGTATAATCTCCCTTGCACCGCAGAGGTCCGGCCGTGTGAATGGCCTTGTGATGATTTCTTGAGAGCAGCCGGGATTTATGATGATTTCTATGAATTGGCTGAGTACAGGCCTCACCGCCTTCCTCCACGACCAACGCTAACAGTATCTCTTACTCACCAATATCTTTGTGCAAAACTTTCATTTCCATGCTAGGAGCTCACCACCTACGGTGGAGTTTTATTTATATGATGAGCATAAGGAGATGTCACTTCATGATTTTTGTCGGGTTTGATTGATCCCTTTCGAGGGCATCATAGAGGAACCACATCGTGACGATGTGGATGGGTTTATTGATACCATCACTGTAGGGGAAACGAGGAAGGTTTCCGACGCATGAACTACTAGCATACACTTTCCTGTTCTACGTTACTTTGCTATATTTGCTAGTAGATGCTTAATTGGGCGAGGAAACTGTGGAAACCTGAGTGCCCCTGATATTGTTATTTTGTGCCATGCCTTATTTCGTGATGATACATCAGCATGGGTGCTATTATTGCAAAGCGGTTAAATCTTAACCGTACTAAGGGCCCCATCTTTGGAGGCATCTTCACCTCGCGCCTAGCTGCACATCTTAACATACCTATTAGGCATTATGAGAAGGAAGAAAAATTGTTGCCTCCTGTTTATTTAGATTATAAGAGTATGGTAGCACATGATTTTATTGTTAAGAATAGGGAAAAGGCTCTTAAGTACAAATTAATATTTGGTAAAAATCATCCTGAGATTATTACCTTGCATGCTCCTTCCTTGTTTGATTTATCTGCAGGCAAGTACCTTGTTCTGTTGGAGGCCATTCAGGCCTACTGGAACCCTAGAACAGCCACGGAGCCAGAGCCAGAATCACAATTTCATCCTCCATGACAGTCTGATTATTAGTGGGACCCGGAGGTGATTGCCAACCAATGGCAATCCGAGGCTTCATCGCAGCATAACCCCAAGTATCACCTTGGATATCCGCCAGGCCAGCTGTGGCCATAGACCAACTTAGGCCAAAAGCCTAAGCTTAGGGGAGTATGTATTTCTCACCGACATTACATTCATGTTCACACACTCATTGCTAGATGTCGGTGCTCATACTTTTTCATTGTATCATCCATACTAATTTATTTCCTTTTTATTCTTTCTCCTTATGTGTTTGATAAACCTTAAGAAAAACCAAAAAAATTTAGTGGTAGCTTTTAGCTAGGTTTAATTTCTATGCATGTAGTAGTAATTGAAAAGAAAACCCAAAAAGATTTCATGTTCTTTTTCTTGTTGGGAGTTTTCCCGTGTAAATAGTTTTATTTCTTTTCTTTTCTTTGAGGGTCGATGGGAGAAGACCTTAATTAAACTATTAAAGTGGCTATTATGTGCATTATTGTTGATCTGACAAAAGAGCTGTATCAAAGGTATCCTCTAAGAAGGCAGTGCCCGCGCAAGGTGAGTCTTTGAAAATAAGGGAAAATGGGGATACTACCGATCCACCACCTTCACCAAAGAGGTATAGTTTTGAACATGCACTCGGTGGATAGACCAAATTGTGACGCTTTCTGCTGGGCCATTTTTTAGGAAGAGCATACACCAGACTATATCCGGGGACCTCGCCAGTCATGCGTCGACTATTCCGGCCCCGGACCCAGCCATAAGGACTAGGGTTGATATGGGCAAAATGCCGGATTGTGATCTCCAAGAAGATTCATATAATCTATCTGTCACCAATTCCGAAGTGGAGAGCACGATGAATCATCGGCGGCGGAAAGAGGCCATGCACGACCCAAGTTTCACTGAAGAGGCGTTCAATGCCCTCAACTCTGCGGATGCATATATCCGAGCTGCTCGGGATGGACTTGCCGTAGCGACTCACCAGCTTTCAAAGGATATGCGGGTAAGAACTTTGTGTAGATTCAATAATCATATGCCAGTAGCACCTGAGACTTGAAGCAGTTGGTCAAACTGATTTAAGGGTTGCTATATAATTAGGTACTCACGCAGAAAAATAGCATCATATCCAAGGAGCTTGAAGAATGCCGAACAAAGCTAACTGTTGTCACCGTCAAACTAGAAGATTTGAATAAATCCAAGAAGGCACCGGGTGGTAAGCACAATATTGTCTAGAAAATATGATTCTGCGCCAACAATAATTGTTAAATATGCATTGGTTTGTCTACAGCTACAGGATTGGCCCATCAATTGGAGGAGATCTTGAAAGCTGCTCAGGCGGACAAACAACACGCCGGAGGGCAAGAAGCCGCTGGTCAACATGTATTAACACGGACCATTAATGAAAGGAACAAGGTACAGGATGCCAACATCAAGCAAGCCAAAAATCTGAAGGACGTATGAGCCCAACTGTAAGAAACCTTGAAGGAGAATAGAAAGCTGAAAGGCGGCATATTTAGTATGTCCCTTAACCTAGCTTTCACATGATCCCCTGATGGAAAGTTTTACAAGATTTTGTTCCTGTAGGTTTGTTCACTGGGTGGCCCGAGGGAGAAGTGTCCGCATTTCAAGGCGACTTGCTGCAAGAACTACCCAAAGTGCACGAGCAAGCTCGGAATGCAATGAGGAACATGGCTAAGGCTTTATGGCCATCTGATTCTCCTCCAAGAATGATAGGGGGGGTCACGAATTTATTCAAGGGAGCTCGTCTTCGTTTTGAGGTATGGAAGGCATCAGCATGTCGAGAAGGTGCACGAGAAGCCCGAGCCATGGTGAAAACGCGGTATAGCGGACTTGATCCGAATTATATGGCCTGGGTCGGACCTCGGGGACTAGACGAACAAGAAGTTCCGGTTAGCTTGGTGTATGACCAAGTTAAGATGGCTGCCAAATTTTTACAGCAGGACTGTAAACTAAACAGCCTGATAGATGGCATAGATAAAGAATAGGCGTGTGATTTCATGTAACAACACACTTTATTAGTAAACTTATCTCCAGCCAAATTGTAAAAGATTGTCATGGCAGACCTTCCGCTTCAAGCTCTGAAACCCAAGGGTGGAGTGTTTCCGAATACTATACCTATGGAGAACACCCAGTATGTTCGGAAACCAGGCAATCCGGCCATAGTGCTTGAGCAGACAAACTATATTCGGGGAGTTATATTATATTACTTTTTAACATAAGAAATATCTTCCAGAGAGAATAGTTTCGTTAAGGGTTCCTCTCCCCGGGTCAGCATGCCTTATATATATACATGCCTAAGCCGTGGTGCGAAAGAATCACCGAAGCCTTTGTATTTTGATAGTTTATATTGCCATGAAGGCAGTTCATCGTTTGTCCGCTGTGACGCCCCTGATTTGAGCGTACACTAATCATACAGGCAAACGTGTACGATCAAGATCAGGGACTCACGGGAAGATATCACAACACAACTCTACAAAAAAGGTCATACAAGCACCATATTACAAGCCAGAGGCCTCGAGGGCTCGAATACAAGAGCTCGATTATAGAGTCAGCGGAAGCAACAATATCCGAGTACAGACATAAGTTAAACAAGTTTGCCTTAAGAGGGCTAGCACAGATCGAAAGAGGCGCATGCCTCCTGCCTGGGATCCTCCTAAACTACTCCTGGTCGTTGTCAGCGGCCTACACATAGTAGTAGGCACCTCCAGAGTAGTAGCAGTCATCATCGACAGTGGCGTATGGCTCCTGGACTCGAACGTCTGGTCGCAACAATCGGGTATAGAAAGAGGAAAAAGGGGGAGCAAGGTAACCATGAGTACTCATCCAAAGTACTCGCAAGCAAGGAACTACACTACATATGTATGCATTGGTATCAAATGGAAAAGAGGTAACATATGTGGACTCAACTGCAGAATGCCAGAATAAGAGGGGGATAGCTAGTCCTATCGAAGACTACACTTCTAGTAACCTCCATCTTGCAGCAGCAGAAGAGAGTAGATGGTAAGTATACCAAGTATCATCGCGTAGCATAATCCTACCCAGCGATCCTCTCCTCATCGCCCTATTAGAGAGCGATCACCGGGTTGTATCTGGCACTTCGAAGGCTGTGTTTTATTAAGTATCTAGTTCTAGTTGTCATAAGGTCAAGGTACAACTCCAAGTCGTCCTGTTACTGAAGATCACGGCTATTCGAATAGATTAACTTCCCTGCAGGGGTGCACCACATTTCCCAACACGCTCGATCCCCTTTGTCCGGACACACTTTCCTGAGTCATGCCCGGCCTCGGAATATCAACACGTCACAGCCCTACCTAGGCACAACACAGAGGTCAGAACGCCGGTCTAAATCCTATGGCGCAGGGGTCTGGGCCCATCGCCCATTGCACACCTGCAAGTTGCGAGGGCGGTCGGAGAGCAGACCTAGCAACCTCCATTACAAAGGAAGTTACGTTACAGGGTCCAACCCGGCGCGCGCCGCTCAGTCGCTGACGTCACGAAGGCTTCGGCTGATCCCATGACGTCGAGTGCCCATAATTCTTCCCGCGTAGTTGGTTAGTGCGTATAGGCCAGTAGCCAGACTCAGATGAAATACCCAGATCTCGTTAAGAGTGTTATTTTGAAATAACCGCGAACGTCGACCAGGGCCAGGCCCACCTCTCTCCTAGGTGGTCTCGGCCTGCCATGTCGCTCCGCCTCAAAGTAATAGTCGGGGGGCCGTCAGGAACCTAGGCCCACCACTACCTGGGTGGAATCACCTGCCCCTTCAGCCCCCAACATCGGAACCACTTGCGGGTACTCAACGAGCCGACCCAACTTTAGTCACAACATGTATAGTATGTATGTATAGAATAAACCCGTGATCATCACCCGACGTGATCACGGCCCAATAGTATGCATGACAAACTGACAAGAATGTAGGGCCACTGATGATAATCTACCATCCTATAAAGCATTTAGGATTGCATGTAAGGTATCAACAGTTAGAGCAACAATGACAGGCTATGCATCAGAATAGGATTAACGGAGAGCAGTAACATGCTACACTACTCTAATGCAAGCAGTATAGAGGAGAGTAGGCGATATCTGGTGATCAAGAGGGGGGGCTTGCCTGGTTGCTCTGGCAAGAGAGAGGGGTCGTCAACACCGTAGTCGTATTGGGTAGCAGCGGCGTTGGTCTCGGTGTCTAGCGAGAGAAGAGGGGGAAGAAACAATAAATAATAATAAAACAGATGCATAGTGATGCATGACATGACAAGTACCAGTGCTAGGGGTGCCCTAACGCGGTATGAGGTGGTATCGGTGAAGGGGGAAAACATCCGGGTAAATATCCCCGGTGTTTCGCGTTTTTGGACAAATGAACCGGAGGGGGAAAGTTACGTGTTCTCTATGCTAGGGATGGGTGGCGGATGAACAGGCTGCGTATTCGGATTCGTCTCGTCGTTCCGAGCAACTTTCATGTAGAAAGTTTTTCCATCCGAGCTACGGTTTATTTTATATTAATTTAAAAAGGATTTAAAACATTTTTAGAATTAACATAATTAATTAAATTAGAAAATGCAATTATGATGTCAGCATGATGTCAGGGTGATGTCAGCAGTCAAACAGTCAGTTGACTTAGTCAAACTAACATGTGGGTCCCACTGTCATTGACAGACTAACTAACTATCAGATTAACTAAATTAATTAGTTAATTAGATTAACTAACACATGTTAATTAGGTTAACAATTGTCCTGATTAATTATTTATATTATTATTATTTAAAATTCCTTTTTTACACGTGTCATTGCCCCCAGGGGGCCTATCGGGCATGGCCCGAACGGGCATGCGGGCAGCGGGCGAAGTGCATGTCGAGGCCGTCCGAGGCGACGGGAGGGCGATGGAGCAAGGCCGCGGTCGGCGGCAGCGGCAGAGCAGCGGGCTGGCGAGCGGAGCGCTGCGGCAGCGATAGCTGCGCCAGAGAGCGGTGGCGAGCCGCGCAGGGTTGTGGTCGGGCGCGAGGGGCGCGGCCATGGGCGGCGTGCGGCGGGCGTGCAGGGCGGTGATGCGCGGGCGTGTCGGGGGCGCAGCCATGGGAGGAGCGGCGTGTGCAGTCGCGGGCAGAGGCCACGGTTAGGGATGAGGGCGGAGCTCGTCACATGGGGTGGCCGGAGTGGAGCGGGCACAGCTCCGGGCGGAGGCCTCGGTAGTGAGCGAGGGAAGCGGGGGGGAGGAGGGGACGACAGTGAGCAGTGTGGAGGCTGCGGCAGGGCTGTGCGGGCAGGCGTGGCACGGCGGAGCAGGAGGGGCCGGAGCGGGGCAAGGCCAGCGCGCGGCACTAGGCTACGGCAGGACTGGACGGAGGAGAGGTCGGGCCTCACCGTGAGGCCGTAGGGTCCGGGGTAGTGGGGGTTGATGCGGAGGAAGAAGACGACCGGGCGATGGGGAGGCGAGCGACGATCCGGCGAGGTGGCTCCCGCGATGGCGTCGAGCGGCGGGGGCGGCGTCGGGTGATGCCCCGATCTAGATCGGGATCGGGGGAGGGGCGAACGTGGGTGGGGGAGTGGGAGACGGGGGTTAGGTTTTCCGGTGGTGGGGGGTTATGGAGGGGCTAGGTGGGCCGGCCTGGTTGGATGGCCAGCTGGGCTGAGGCTCAGCGCGGGGCAGGGGGTCCCTTTTGTTTCCTTTTACAGTTTTACTTTTTTTTATTTTTATTTAGTTTTAGTTTTGTCTTATTTTTCTAAAGAAAAAATAGTTTCATAAAATAAGAAACTTGCACCTAAAATTGAATTATAAATCAAGCTACTGCCACATTAAGTTTTGCATCAAATTAAAATAGTTTGTAACTTATACTGTTTTAAAAAGGCATTTTAATTATTATGATAGACATTGATTTATTACATTGGGGTAATTAAACACCTTATAAAAATGTTGGTCCACTATGAGAATTATTCAAGGATTGTTTGCAACACTTTGAACATTTTTGTTTTAATATTTGAAAACTTTTGATGTTTGCCTCTATTTTGAATTTGAATTTGAATCGGTTTCGAACTAACGCGAACTTAGCAACAGTAATCGAGGTGACATGGCATCATTAGCAGAGGTTACTATAGCTTAATTACCCGGGCGTCACATTTCTCCTTCACTACAAGAAATCTCGTCCCGAGATTCAAGAGGGGAGTAAGGGGGAAGAATATGTTACGAAATCCTAATGATTCTTCTTGATCTTTGTTGCTCTTCTCGAAGAGGTCGATCCATAACATTGATATCTTCATTCCTATGCTTCGGTCATCAACATGAAGCAGGTATCCTTCCTTTGGGAACTCCATCGTACTTACGAATAGGTAAGGGGTAGCTCAACAACGATAGAACGCTATAAGGGGTAATCGTCTGGGTTATCCCATGAATGAACAAATGAGTATCTCTCGATTCGAACATATGGAACACATCAAGAGTAAAGTAAGAAGGTACAATAAGGCGTTACAAGCAGATAGACAATTGTTCGATGTCTGAAATGGCATGTGAAAGGGGTTTAGAGTAATGGGAATAAGTATTGCATCTGATACCAAAATAGATTACTAGGAAGGTGGCCCGTGCATTACATACGAAATCAAGCACGAGGAATAACTTTGGCAACATGGGTGTAAAGGAGAGTCAGGTTTCGGTCCTGGGACCTATGGGTTATGGGCCCACCATGTGGGTTAAAAGTAGGAGCGGTGACATCTTGCACAATCATGATAGAAAGGCATGGCAGAGGGTAGCCTTTCAGTTATCTCAGCAACAATGTCGGTACCAAGGGCGAGGGACGAAGAGAACCATTTTCCTTCTCGTTGAACGAGGCGGACCAATTGGCAAAGTTCTCGTCCGTCGGTGGTTACCGGAATGTTATCAACAATATTAACAGGGTCTTACTGATAGAGTGGCACAAGGAGGTGCTTATCTAAGCAGGGAATTCTCACTGCTCGGTTAAGTCAGATTATAAGAAAGGTTAAACAAAACAATGGTAAGGAAGTACTATTATCAGATCAAAGAGAACAATGGAAAGGAAATTGTGTTTAAACACATATTTCAGGGGTATATCCTCCCCAAGGGCAAGCAGAGCATGATATCCATGATGGGATATAATGTAGAAAACCCTTTTAGGTAAGGGGAGAGGAATTTCATGACATTACCCAAACAACGATGTTAGAATAATTGATAAGAAAATTTAGCATTGTGCTTCAATTGTTCTTATTGCAAATCGGAGTACCACAGACATGCTTCGAGATAAGATTGTCATGGTTATCAAGTAAGGGTCAGAATTTGGATGCACAAAGGATCCATCAGGAACAACTTATAGAATAAGTCGTACACTTTCCTCATGGAAGAATGGTTAAAGTTGCTAAATAGGAAACTATAATAACAAGTCCTTCGGCCAGGTGTGATAGGCATGACATCACCTTACCGATATCTAAGGACCAATGTTATAACTCTTTGGAAATATGCCCCAACCATCATATCTGACCGAGATTCAGATCTGATTGGTGTCAAATTACCTCACACTCGGGATGCCTGAGAAGAAAAGGTGCAACAAAAATTGACGAGATGACATTCTAAGATTCTCAGGGAAATGAACTATGGAAGCAAGTTCTGAATCATGGGTTCATCATTTAACCAAGGAGATGATGTGGAGGTGGCCGATGAACTCAGCGACAATTCATTGAGATTTCCATAAGATGGATTCCCACCAGTATTCGAACAAGGAGATAACATTTGTCAGATCAAAAGATATAATGAGGTATGCTCGAGGAAAACATACACAGTTAATCATTGATTGAAAGGTGCACCCGAAATATGGGCTTAGGTAGCATGCTCAATGATAGAATGGTGATTCGATAACTAATGGTCTAAGAATGAAATATCGACCATTAACATCAAGGCAATAGGGTTGCTAGAAGTTTTGAAGTCGCACATCATAGTTCAATTGTCGGTTTTCCGGTTAGAAACAACACGGGGACCAAGGAATGAACGGATATGGCAAGAGGTATCACCTGTATCAAGATCTCTTAAGAGGTGGTGAAATTCTCACGACTTTCTTGACATAAAAGTTGGTAATACTTCCAAGGTAAAGAAGAACAACTGCTGGGTAGCAAGGATCTCAAGGTATAACACAAAACACACTCAAGTTTGTGTTGGAGGGAAAGCAATAAAGTGGCCGATGATAACACAAATCATCGAGGGCAAGGATGGTATTTCTCGTCATGAATTCGATTGATATCTTGGAAGAGCTCATAAGGTTGATGATGATCACGACACATTTGTCGAGAGATTTCATGAAGATGTAATCAACCAGCGATGACATCAAGTCAAAGGAATGATGAATCGAAAGGTTATTGGGACCATGGGTATGTCACAAACTCGAAATCAAGTTTTTTGTTCAAGGCGAAATGATATGATGAGGAAAATCGACGTAAGCTTAACTCATTGTCGAAAATTGTGCTCCGGGAAGAAGGACCATGTAGCACAATTAAAAGTTTGCATGATAATGATATAGCTGCTCAGGCTAGGAATGACTTGAAGGATTATTAAACTCGTAAGCAACAAAACGTAAGCTTAACTCATTCACTTATCGGTGTTCTTGAGTGACTAATAACTCTGAACCCGAGGGAAATCTGAAATCGGCGAGAGGCAATACTAGATGAAGACTCATATGAAGCAAAACAGCTCTTTGATATTCTCGAGATACCGAAGGGTAATACCCGAGAGAGATCAGAAATAGAGGTTGTGGTGATGTATAGATCTGGAAAACACAAGGGCTTTAACTTGTCTGAGAAATGAAAACAAGGGAGAATAATATGGTCAGAACCACAATTGCGAATGACCAGACCAAAGATATAAGATGAACTTATCTCAAGGGGATAATTATTTTTATGAGAAGATTTCATGAAAAGATCAGCATCATGTCCATGGGCATGAATGCAAAGCTCAAGGTCGACTCCCACTTCTCCAATGCATAATCTTTCATTCAATTCTCGCCTTCGATGGAGTTTTAGTGTTGAAATTTTATCTGGCAAAATACTAGAAGAGTATGACTTGTGAAAACTCTCGGGTTCACGCGGATTACGGAAGGCATAGGTTCAACCCCTTAGGGCATCTTAGGAACATATACCACAAACTTCGGAGTAAGTAACACAAGCTCGATAGTAGAGCATGCTTGAGAAAGCAGAGGATACAATTTACCAAAGGCATTATGTATCCAAGGAAAGGCTCACAAGCTTATTGAATATGAAGGACACTGTCGGATAATAATCCAACAAGAGGTCTGGTGGTCTACAACGGAGCTAATGTGAGTATCGGTACTCTATCAAAGGAAGAATGAATGCAAGTGCACCGGATTATAGAAACAACTGACTAACTCAAAGCTCAAATGCAAAGGAATTATGAATTCCAAGACAAGGGATCAGAAGCAATGCTCTGATTAGGGATGGATAAGTTGAATAGCCTTAGGGGTGCAATCGACAACAATTTGATTGGTCGAGATCCAGCTCATGTTTAAAATGACGTCTGAGCTAGAAGGATGAATTCTAGGATTCGACTGAGGAATGCGAGCATCCTCAACATATTGAATCAACGGACTTAAGATAATAAAGACAAGGGATGTCAATAAGATTACGAGACTTATGGGATTAACCATAATGCAAGCAAGCAAGAATTTCAAGATCAATAGGCTTCTCAGGATTTTCGTAAGATCGAATGGTATTTTCAAGACTTTTGTGAAATACATGAATCAACTGGGGATGAGCGGATACTCGGTAAGTGCGAGGAATTGTCCATAGGGGCATTCAGGCGGCAAAGAACTGCAAGGCAGTAGACACAAAGGATTCTCGGAATATCCGAAGTGTTTCAGGGTATCTTGTAATAACAAGACCAAATTGTAAACAAGTTATGGACTACAAGTGTATGTAGCTTCCCATAGGGATTTATCGGTGGTATGGAATTGCAACGGCAGAGGGCACAAGGGTCTCAAGGAAACATCGGAGAGTATCTTCAAAATTTTCAGGTGCGGCAGGGGATCATCTGGACTGAAGGGGCTCTCCGGGAGAAGTATTTTCGAGAACCTAAAGTTAGATTTTAGAAAAATCATTTAACCCAAGTAGAAGAGAGTTCAGAGTCCCAGAGTAAGGATCGAGGAGTAAAAGATCCTAATACCACCCAAATGGTGCGTGGGCCCGTAAGGCACAAAGCCATGTTAGTAAAAGTTTTTTTGTAATGTCTAGACTCAACTTCGGCCAAGGAGTGTGGAAGGGGGATTCCTACAGGCAGTCGGCTCTGATACCAACTTGTGATGCCCTCGATTTGACCGTACACTAATCATACACGCAAACGTGTATGATCAAGATCAGGGACTCACGGGAAGATATCACAACACAACTCTACAAATAAAAAAAGGTCATAAAAGAATCATATTACAAGCCAGGGGTATCGAGGGCTCGAATACAAGAGCTCGATTATAGACGAGTCAGCGGAAGCAACAATATCTGAGTACAGACATAAGTTAAACAAGTTTGCCTTAAGAAGGCTAGCACAAACTGGGATACAGATCGAAAGAGGTGCAGGCCTCCTGCTTGGGATCCTCGTAAACTACTCCTGGTCGTCGTCAGTGGCCTCCACGTAGTAGTAGGCACCTCCCGACTAGTAGCAGTCGTCATCGACAGTGGCGTCTGGCTCCTGGACTCCAACGTCTCGTCGCAACAATCGGATATAGAAAGAGGAAAAAGGGGGAGCAAGGCAACCGTGAGTACTCATCCAAAGTACTTGCAAGCAAGGAACTACACTACATATGTATGCATTGGTATCAAATGGAAAAGAGGTAACATATGTGGACTAAACTGCAGAATGCCAGAATAAGAGGGGGATAGCTAGTCCTATCAAAGACTACGCTTCTGGTAACCTCCATCTTGCAGCAGAAGAAGAGAGTAGATGGTAAGTTCACCAAGTATCATCGCGTAGCATAATCCTACCAGGCAATCCTCTCCTCGTCGCCCTGTTAGAGAGCGATCACCGGGTTGTATCTGGCACTCGGAAGGGTGTGTTTTATCAAGTATCTGGTTCTAGTTGTCATAAGTTCAAGGTACAACTCCAAGTTATCCTGTTACCGAAGATCGCGGCTATTCGAATAGATTAACTTCCCCGCAGGGGTGCACCACATTTGCCAACACGCTCGATCCCCTTAGTCCGGACACACTTTCCTGAGTCATGCCCGCCTCGGAAGATCAACACGTCGCAGCCCTACCTAGGCACAATAGAGAGGTCAGCATGCCGGTCTAAATCCTATGGCGCAGGTGTCTGGGCCCATCGCCCATTGCACACCTGCACGTTGCGAGGGCGGCCGGAGAGCAGACCTAGCAACCTCCATTAGAAAGGAAGTTACGTTATGTGGTCCAACCCAGCGCGCGCCGCTCAGTCGCTGACGTCATGAAGGCTTCGGCTGATACCACGACGTCGAGTGCCCATAATTGTTCCCGCGTAGTTGGTTAGTGCATATAGGCCAGTAGCCAGACTCAGATCAAATACCCAGATCTCGTTAAGCGTGTTATTTTGAAGTACCCGCGAACACCGACCAGGGCCATGCCCACCTCTCTCCTAGGTGGTCTCCGCCTGCCCTGTCGCTCCGCCTCAAAGTAACAGTCCGGGGCCGTCGGGAACCTAGGCCCACCACTACCTGGGTGAAACCACCTGCCCCTTCAGCCGCCAACATCGGAACCACTCGCAGGTACTCAACGAGCCGACCCGACTTTAGTCACAACATGTATAGTACGTATGTATAGAATAAACCCGTGATCATGACCCGATGTGATCACGGCCCGATAGTATAGCATGGCAGACTGACAAGAATGTAGGGCCACTGATGATAACCTATACTAAGCATTTAGGATTGCAGGTAAGGTATCAACAATTATAGCAACATTGAGAGGCTATGCATCAGAATAGGATTAACGGAAAGCAGTAACATGCTACACTACTCTAATGCAAGTAGTATAGAGGAGAGTAGGCAATATCTGGTGATCAAGGAGGAGGCTTGCCTGGTTGCTCTGGCAAGAGAGAGGGGTCGTCAACACCGTAGTCGTACTGGGTAGCAGCGGCGTCGGTCTCGGTGTCTAGCGAGAGAAGAGGGGGAATAAACAATAAATAATAAGCAAACAGATGCATAGCGATGCATGACATGACAAGTAGCGGTGCTAGGGTGCCCTAATGCGGTATGATGTGGTACCGGTGAAGGGGGGAAAACATCCGGGAAAATATCCCTGGTGTTTTGCGTTTTCGGACAAATGAACCGGAGGGGTTAAGTTGTGTGTTCACTATGCTAGGGATGCATGGCGGACGAACGGGCTGCATATCCGGATTCATCTCGTCGTTCTGAGCAACTTTCATGTAGAAAGTTTTTCCATCCGAGCTATGGTTTATTTTATATTAATTTAAAACTTTTTTAGAATTAACATAATTAATTAAATTAGAAAATGCAATTATGACATCAGCATGATGTCAGGGTGATGTCAGCAGTCAAACAGTCAGTTGACTTAGTCAAACTGACGTGTGGGTCCCACTGTCATTGACAGACTAACTAACTATGAGATTAACTAAATTAATTAGTTAATTAGATTAACTAACACAGGTTAATTAGGTTAATCAATTGTCCTAATTAATTAATTAATTAAGTTATTATTATTATGTAAAATTCTCTTTTTATATCTTCTTTTTTAAACGTTCTAGGCATGGGGCCCACGTGTCATTGCCCCCACGGGGCCTATCGGGTGTGGCCCGAACGGGCATGCGGGCAACGGGCGAAGCGCCCGTCGAGGCCGGCCCGATGCGATGGGCGGGCGATGGAGCAAGGCCGCGGTCGGCGGTAGCGGCAAAGCAGCGGGCCGGCAAGCGGAGCGCTGTGGCAGCGGTAGCGGTAGCCGCGCCAGAGACCGGCGGCGAGCCGTGCGGGGTTGTGGTCGGGCGCGAGGGGCGTGGCCGTGGGCTGCGTGCGGCAGGCGCGCAGGGCGGCGATGCGCGGGCGTGTCGGGGGCGCGGCCATGGGACGGAGCGGTGCGTGCGGTCACGGGCAGAGGCCGCGGTCGGGGAGGACGGCTATCACATCCCTAGCTTCTGGCATTGCACTAGGGTAACTTCATGTGTGCATCATGTTTAAACTTTGAAAGAAACTTGAAATGGGGATTACCTAAACCCTAGCATTAAAGGAATTCACTAGGTTCAACCAAAATATTTCCAGTAAATCCAAATGGCTTTAAAAAAATGTTCATCATTCTTGGAAAAAGCTGGAAACAGTAACCAGAGGTGATGCACATTTTTGCATGACATATTTGGGCTCTGATTAAATCATACTCTATTTGCATTTGGGCATTTAAATGCTATTAAATATTTTAAATGTTCAAATAATCATAAACTAAAATATTTACTGTAGGATATATTCCCAACAGTGATCATGAGTAGTTTCATGATT
Organism: Triticum urartu; assembly: GCF_056163025.1. Taxonomy (NCBI): domain Eukaryota; kingdom Viridiplantae; phylum Streptophyta; class Magnoliopsida; order Poales; family Poaceae; genus Triticum; species Triticum urartu. Next base: position 449,505,229 of record NC_141876.1, read on the forward strand.
TTTGGAAGTGTCTAAGTATTTTTAATAAAGCCCTAAAGACTACAAAATAATAGAAAACCAAATTAAAACAGAAAACAGAGAGGGAGATAGAACCACCTCGGCCAAGTTACCTGGCCCTCCAGCCCACCTAGTGGCCTAGCTGGCGGCCCAGCCCACCAGGGGCTCCCGTGTCTTCTCCTTCCTCTGCCAGAAGGACCGAGGCGCGTGGCCACCGCACACCGGCACGCACACGGCCACCTCCTGCCTGCTTGCTGCTGCTGGAGTCGTCCCCGAGCACCACGCACTTCCCCTCGACTGCCTGCACCTCTCCTCTCTCCCCCTCGAGCACTCTTCCCTCCTCTGCCTCTTTCCCACGCGACCATCGAGCGCTGTCGTCGCTGCCGACGAGCGCAACCGCGGCCATCGCCTCCCCCTCGCTTCTCTGTGATGTCCAGAGGCTCTGCCTCTGCGCCACAGAGCCCCAAGACGAAGCAGGCTCCCGCAGAGCGCCCTAAGCGACGCCATCATCCTCATCCTCACCGTCGGACGCCAGAGATCCGTCTCACCGCCCCGCTCGCTCCGGCGCCTCCCCGAGCTCGCTGACCTTCCCTACATGATTGCCGTGAGCTCCCGGTCCTTTCCCCCTTAACCACGTCGTCGTTTTCGTCCCGTAGACACTGCCCCGCGAGTAACCGGAGCCGCCGTCCGCCATGGACGTTGAGCCACACGCTCCCGAGCTTCGCTTGCTCACCCTAGTGGCACAGACTTGCTCCTGGTGACCCCACGACGCCGTCTATGCCTTTGGTTGAGCTCCCCGTGCTCCGCCACACTGAGCCCATGCAAACCCGTAGCTGTGCCGCCAAAGCTCGTCGCCCGTGAGATTCCGGCCACCCCGCGACCCCCTCTCTGGCCCATTGTATGCGCCGGAGCAAGGGCTTCTCCCCAATGCTTTCTGCACGACAAACCGCGGCCCCTGGCGTTTTTCCGACGCACGTCCGCTGCGGCAAATGGTCGCCGGCGGCTGAACGCCGGCGAGCCGACGTGGCAACATCGTTAACTGCTAATAACGGGGCTAACTAACCCCCTCTCTCACTGACTACTGGGCCCCATGCCCTTAACTAACACCAGTTTAATTTCTGCTTAGTTTTATTTAAACACAGTGGACCCCGCACGTCAGTTGACCCGCTGACGTCACCGTTGACTGGCCCCACCTGTCTGTGAGACAAACTGGCATCGGGTCACTGACCAGTGGGCCCCACTGGTAAGGTTTGACCTGGACCAGCCCCTGTTGACCTGCTGTCGTCGTCATGACGTGATGCTGATGCAGTAATTGATTTTCTGGATTTAAAATAAATCAGGAAATTCCAGAAAACAGTTTAAACTTCTAAAAATCATAGAAATTCAACCGTAACTTGAAATGAAATAATTTATATATGAAAAATTATCAGAAAAATTCAAGGAATCCATATGTATCATTTTCATGCATGTTTGAGCAAGTTAACCTCACTGTTTAGGATGAAACATGATTAGGGCAAATTTCATAATAGGTTTGGAGTTGGAATTTGATATAGTTTTGAATTCCACTTCAATTTAAATGACTTTCTGTTGCATTAGCCCAAATCACAACATATTGCCATGTCATGATCATGCATCATATTGTTGCATTGCATTGATTGTATTCTTCCTTGTTTGCCGGTAATTGCCCCCTCTCAGTAGACGTTGTTTCCGATGACGTGATCGATGACACCGATGAAGAGCTATTCTATCTTCAGAAGTGCCAGGCAAGCACAACCCCCTTGTTCATTCCGATACAAGCCCACTCTCTCTATCCTGCTCTCTTTTACTGCATTAGGACAACAACGATTCATCTGTTACTTGTTGCGGTAGTTGAACCCCTTATCCTCTGCATGACCTTTCATTGCCACAGTAAATAGATGAAACCCACTAGCATGAGTAGGAGTTGTTTGAGCCCTGATATGCCTACTCATTCATGCTTGTTTGTCATGCCTTCTATTGCTTAGAGTTGTGTCAGGTCTGATTCATCGGGGATGAATTGGAACAGTGATGAACATGTCCTACTGTGTGTGAGCAAAGTGTGTGAACACGATTTGGTAAAGGTAGTGGTGAGAGGCCATGTAGGAGTACATGGTGGGTTGTCTCATTGAAACCGTTCTTAGGAACTGAGTTCTGTGTTTGTGATCCATGACCAGCTACTACCACGCATTGGGCCCGAAACAAGTGCACCCTCTCGACTTATTAACTGCCCTTGTCCTCTGTCCAGGAGTTGCAACTAGTTTTTGGTGTTTGTAGGATATGTGTTGGCGGCCGTGCATAGCGCTGACCCTAGGGGTGGGCTATGATGCGGTAGATACACCGTGACACGGTGTACCGGGCGCCTGTTTGGTGTCTCGGGAAGCCTGCACACATCGTTTGGGGTTGTGAGCGAAACTCGGCCGGATCTCCTCGTGGATGGAACCCGAATAGGCGATAAACCTGGACTAGAGACTCGTGTGGTTAGTCAGGTCGTGGCCGACTCCCTCGCCAGGCTTCCGCTTGAAGGTTGCTGAGATACACGACGTGTACATGGTGGTAAGTGGCGAGAGCGTGTGTGAAGAAGTACACCCCTGCAGGGTTATAAATGATCTATTCGAATAGCCGTGTCCGCGGTAAAGGACTTCTGGGTTGCCTATAACAGTTCATAGACAAGTGGAAGTGGATACTCTAAAACTTGCAAGATAAGTGTGAGTGCTATGGATGGCCTTCTCGTAGGGAGACGGGAGTGGACCCATAGTGGTGTATTGAATGGTGAATATGTGGACTCGTGTGCGCCACCTCAAAAGAGTTGCTTGAAGTCGTAGTTCAGGTTAGCCACTGAGTCAAAGCTGGCTTGCTGCAGTCAAACTCCACCCCCCCCCCTTGTTGATACCGATGCATATGTAGCTAGTTCTGATGTAAGTCTTGCTGAGTACCTTTGTACTCACGTTTGCTTAATTTATCTTTTGTAGAGAGACTTCAGTCTCGCTAGTAGTTCCGTGTGGACTTCGATGTTTAGCTTGCTACCTCAGCTATGATCTTGTGCCCTCGGCAGGATCTGGTAGATAGTCAGGCTTCTCAGCCCTTTTCATTTGTAGATGTCTGTCCCCAGACATGTTAAGCTTCCGCATGTGCTTTGATTTGTATGCTATGATTGTTGGGTCATGAGACCCATGTTTGTAATATCTCGCTCCTCGGAGCCTAATGAATATATACTTGAGTCGTAGAGTCTTGTTGTGATGCCATGTTGTATTTACACATATCGAGCATATTGTGTGTATGATTGAAATGCTTGGTATGTGTGGGATCCGACAATCTAGTCATTTATCCTTGGTAGCCTCTCTTATGGGGAAATGTAGTATAGTGCTTCCTTGGGCCATAGTAGTCCGCTACAGCCCGGTTCACCGGAGTCCTGCTAGCCCAGCACTACTGCTCAGGACACTTGACTGGCCGGCATGTGTTTCACTTCGTTCATTTGTCTGTCCCTTCGGGGAAATGTCACGCGGTGACATTCGGAGTCCTGCCTAGCCTGCTACAGCCCGGTTTACTGGAGTCCTGTTAGCCCAGTGCTACAGCCCGGATTCACAAGCTGCTGACCGACATGCTCGAAGTTGATTCATGTATGCCTGTCTCCATGGGTTAGTGCCGCTTTGGGTTCACGACTAGCCATGTCGGCCCGGGTTCTCCATCATATGGATGCTAGCGACACTATCATATACGTGAGCCAAAAGGTGCAAACGGCCCCGGGCCATGGTAAGGCGACACCCATGGGAATACCATGCGTGAGGCCGCAAAGTGATATGAGGTGTTACCAGCTAGATCGATGTCACTTGGAATCGGGGTCCTGACAGCTTTGGTATCAGAGCCTGACTTCCTGTAGGATTGCGAAGCCAAACTGGTCGAAGTTGAGTCTAGAAATGCTTTAGCTATATAAGGGAATTGATTGGGGAAGGGAACGTAAGGCTCTTTTTACTCCTTTACCTTATGTCCTTCTGATCTAAGTCAACCTCTTCTTTTCTACGGGGTTAAGAAACTAGGCTTTCTCATCTATCTATCAGGATGATGTGTTACTAACCCGTTGACTTATAGGATTGATGGATTCATGCCGCAGTTCAGTTTCCAGTACTTCCGTGTGCTCATAATTGGTCTCGGAACCTTGATATTATGATGTTGATTGGTTATGCCACCATTTTGCAGGATGTCTCAAATCTTTTTGAGCATTTACAGCTGTTATGCTGTCCGAGTCATACCAGGTTTCTAAGTAGTATGATGCATTTGCAAACCCCTTCCTCCTGTTCCTGATGTCCAATTGGGCCAGATTAATCACACTAATCGGTGAGTTGAGGTACTCTGTTGCCTCGACATATATGTTGGAGCTATTTTTATGGCCCTAGGTGTTTTAGGGAGTCACCTAGTGATCTAGCCATGTTTTGTATCCCCAGTGTGTGATTCTGGCCACTATTCTCGAAAGCATCCCGTGATGCCATGTAGTAGCAGGTACTCTATTCATGGGTTCTTGAACCCGATATTCACCCTACTTACCTCATGTTGATAGTGTTGCTAGTTCCTTTAGGATATTAGTAACCTTGCGACAGTCCTCGAGATCCGTGGTATTTCCTTCTTCCAAATACCATGAACCATTAAGGCAGAAGTTCTTTGAACCAAAATATCACAATCAGAGTACTCTTGAGGAGTTCTCCATTCATAATTGTGATTCTGCCAGATCTACCTTTCTGCATGGGTTATATGGAAGAAACATGTTGAACTTGGTTTGACATTTTAATCTATGCATCCACAACTCCTAAAGATATATGTCCTCTTGAGTTGTCCCTCTTCATTTATATTCCGACCATCGTCTATCAATTGATAGTCAGGAGTAATTATGCATCCATGTTATCGATGTTTATTATTCTCATGGTCCGTTAAGCCATTCTATTCCGGAATGACTAGGAGAAACAAACTCCAATACCTCATCCATTACTAGGATTGGGTCAAAGTAGTTGTATTCCACAGATCAAAATGCCAATCCAGCTTTTGTTCTGTTCTACCCTGGAGTATTACCATCTTATGTCAAGAATGTCATGAGAATTGTACCACCTCCTATGAATTCTTGATTTAGTGATACTTCTTGCCATAATTGTTCATTCCTCGGTTCCGTGTTGTTGTAACCGGAATACGGACAAGTGAACCGTGATGTGTGAAATCAATACTCCTAGCAACTAGTTGCTTGGTAGTAAATGGGCAATATTCTCATTCTTAGCGTGTTGGTTATTGAATCATCATTCTAAGATAGATTGTGCTACCTAGTCCATTTTTCCTAGTGCACTCTTCGATCAATGAGTTAGGATTGTGTCAGTCCCTCACTCTCTTGATCATATCGTCTTGCTCTGAAAAGCAAGATTGTTCCCGAGCTTAGAAACATATCGGTGGTTCGTGATTTTCTGAATATTTCCTCGGAAGTATCACCAGGTTGCCCCCTGACTGTTATGTTGAGCTCGTGATCAAGTTGGTTTCTTGTAAACCACCCCTTCTCCAAGAATCTGTGTTGGATACCCTGAGCTAGTTGGTTAAGCTGAACAACAACTTGGAGAGTTGGAAAATGAAAGTTTGTCCGGCTCAGTTCATTCCAAGGGATATCCTTGTGTGTGTGTGTGTGTTGAAGAAACATGATATTTTCATTGATTGTTCCTCGGGATCGGTTGTTGAATCTATCGTCTTGTCCAAACCTTGATTTGAGTGTGGGCTATCGTCAAGTCAAATGAGAACCAACGATGTTCATAATGTTGTCTTACTCGTGGGTTTCCTCGAGCATACACCGTTATATCTTTTTGGGTCTGACCAATGCTATCACCTTGTTCACATAATTATGGAATTCCATCTTCACGGAAATCTGGATGACCTGTTGTTGAGCCCATCGACAATATTTTCATCTTATCCATGATTCATGTTGAACATTAAGCTAGTGTTGGAAACTTTGAAAGCATTTCTTCATGCTAGCTCATGAAGCATATCTTTGGTATAAGAAGTGACTTCCTCTAGATCACGTGCATTTAAAGCAAGTTGCCGCCATGAATTTGGGAAAGTTTGTTTCGCTTTCTCTGGAATCATCCCAAGTCAGTCATGCATACGTGCGAAGTATTATGTGGTCTGGAGACTTGCAACCTTCATTCTATGTGAATCCCTAGCACACCAAGCCACTTATTGATTTGTTCAAGGAGAAGAAGTTTCTTCTTAAGAGCTAGACTTACGCAAGGACTTCGATATCCTTGATGATGGTTCCCCATCTGGACTCGGTAGTGTTTTATTATAAGACTACTATGTGGTCATGCTTGTCTGGGACAGCGTGTTCACAGGTTTGTAGCAAAACCGGCTCATGTTTTGGAGCTTACTATCGTAGTTCAGTTTCTGAGAATCTCGCAACGTCATCTCGTCGGTTTGCATTGCAAACTTCCTTTTCCAGACATGTTGTCTGAAATATCCTATTACCAGCCAGATCTGAATCTCAGGCAGATATGATGGTTGGAACTTTTCCAGGATCTATGATGTAGGTCCCGACAGGGTTGATGTTCTAGCCGACACACCAAGCTAGAAGATCTGTCATTGTAGTATCTTGCCCATTTTTCCATGAGGATTTCGTGCGACTTATTATAGAAGTTGTTCCTTAGGAATCCTTGTGCTCTCAGTTTCTTTGATGATTCTATAACCATTGAAACATTGGAAACACTCTCGACTGTTGAGTTTTGCCCCAGTTACCAGAATCATTCCCAGCATTTGCATTTTGTTCCCAGCTTGCACCTCAGTAGTAGTTGTCCAGGATCATCTTCAAAAGTGGACTTACCATGGGTCCCATCCATCTCCGATGATAAGCAAATCATCCATTGTGTTGTCTCCAACAAGGTAGTCCACATCATTCATCCTAGTCCGAGTATGCCATTTCTTCGAGCTCTTTCAAACGATCAATTGAAAATTGCTTTAAGTTGGTATGAAGAGTTTCAATGATCTATGGATCAAAAGTAATTCTTTTTCCACTTAAGGGAACAATCCAACGAGTCACCTTTCCCAAGGTGTCCCATTACGAGATCATGGCAATTATTTCCTCGCCACCTTGACACCATCCACCATCTTTCTAAGCGTGGAATTGCTTCCCACAAATCAAACCTCGTCGTTTGTTCTTCCATCCCTCTCGATGTGTTCTATGTCTCAACTCAAGATGTTTCAACATCTCATTCCGCGAGTGGATCTTGTATAGCTCGATCTTTGAGAAGATCAATCTTAGTATAGTTTCTTTCTGTCGTCATCGCGTGGATGAAGATCTCAAAAGCGAGGATGTCAAGATCAACATATGCAACGAATCAACAACCTTTTGAGGTGCAACCTGGATCATGAAGATCGTGTTGGTCTTGTGCCCCCCCCCTTCCTTCTTACCTCACGTCTTGAATCTCGGGCCGAGATTCTTGTTTAGTGGGGGTGAGTTGTCACATCCCTAGCTTCTGGCATTGCACTAGGGTAACTTCATGTGTGCATCATGTTTAAACTTTGAAAGAAACTTGAAATGGGGATTGCCTAAACCCTAGCATTAAAGGAATTCACTAGGTTCAACCAAAATATTTCTAGTAAATCCAAATGGCTTTAAAAAAATGTTCATCATTCTTGGAAAAAGCTGGAAACAGTAACCAGAGGTGATGTACATTTTTGCATGACATATTTGGGCTCTGGATTAAATCATACTCTATTTGCATTTGGGCATTTAAATGCTATTAAATATTTTAAATGCTAAAATAATCATAAACTAAAATGTTTACTGTAGGATATATTCCCAACAGTGATCATGAGTAGTTTCATGGTTTATGGAAGTGTCTAAGTATTTTTAATAAAGCCCTAAAGACTACAGAATAATAGAAAATCAAATTAAAACAGAAATCAGAGAGGGAGAGAGAACTACCTAGGCCAACATACCTGGCCTTCTAGCCCACCTAGTGGCCCAGCTGGCGCCCAGCCCACCAGGGGCTCCCGTGTCTTCTCCTTCCTCTGCCAGAAGGACCGAGGCGCGTGGCCACCGCACGCCGGCACGCGCACGGCCACCTCCTGCCTGCTTGCCGCTGCTGGAGTCGTCCCCGAGCGCCACGCACTTCCCCTCGACCGCCTGCACCTCTCCTCTCTCCCCCTTGAGCACTCTTCCCTCCTCTGCCTCTTTCCCACGCGACCACCGAGCGCTGTCGTCGTCGCCCTCGAGCGCAACCGCGGCCATCGCCTCCCCCTCGCTTCTCTGTGCTGTCAGAGGCTCCGCCTCGACGCCATGGAGCCCCAAGACGAAGCACGCTCCCGCGGAGCTCCCTAAGCGACGCCATCATCCTCATCCTCGCCGTAGGACGCCGGAGATCCGTCTCGCCGCCCCGCTCGCTCCGGCACCTACCCGAGCTCGCTGACCTTCCCTACATGATCGCCGTGAGCTCCCAGTCCTTTCCCCCTTAACCACGTCGTTGTTTTCGTCCCGTAGCCACTGCCCCGCGAGTAACCGGAGCCACCGTCCGCCATGGATGTGGAGCCACGCGCTCCCGAGCTTCGCTTGCTCGCCCTAGTGGCACAGACGTGCTCCTGGTGACCCCACGACGCCGTCTATGCCTTTGGTTGAGCCCACGCCGCGCCCGTGCAAACCCGTAGCTGCGCCGCCGCCAAAGCTCGTCGCCGGGGAGATTCTGGCCGCCCCGTGACCCCCTGTCTGGCCCATTGGATGTGCCCGAGCAAGGGCTTCTCCCCGATGGTTTCTGCATGGCAAACCGCGGCCCCTGGCGTTTTTCCGACGCACGTCCGCGGCAAATGGTCGCCGGCGGCTGAACGCCGGCGAACCGACGTGGCAACATCGTTAACTGCTATTGACGGGGCTAACTAACCCCCTCTCTCACTGACTACTGGGCCCCACGCCCTTAACTAACACCAGTTTAATTTCTGCTTAGTTTTATTTAAACACAGTGGACCCCGCACGTCAGTTGACCCCCTGACGTCACCGTTGACTAGCCCCACCTGTCTGTGAGACAAACTGGCATCGGGTCACTGACCAGTGGGCCCCACTGGTAAGGTTTGACCTAGACCAGCCCCTGTTGACCTGCTGACGTCGTCATGACGTGATGCTGATGCAGTAATTGATTTTCTGGATTTAAAATAAATCAGGAAATTCCAGAAAACAGTTTAAACTTCTAAAAAACATAGAAATTCAACCGTAACTCCAAATGAAATAATTTATATATGAAAAATTACCAGAAAAATTCAAGGAATCCATCTGTACCATTTTCATGCATGTTTGAGCAAGTTAACCTCACTGTTTAGGATGAAACATGATTAGGGCAAATTTCATAATAGGTTTGGAGTTGCAATTTGATATAGTTTTGAATTCCACTTCAATTTAAATGACTTTCTGTTGCATTAGCCCAAATCACAACATATTGCCATGTCATGATCATGCATCATATTGTTGCATTGCATTGATTGTATTCTTCCTTGTTTGCCAGTAATTGCCCCCTCTCCGTAGACGTTGTTTCCGACGACGTGATCGATGACACCGATGAAGAGCTATTCTATCTTCAGAAGTGCCAGGAAAGCACAACCCCCTTGTTCATTCCGATACAAGCCCACTCTCTCGCTCCTGCTCTCTTTTACTGCATTAGGACAACAACGATTCATCTGTTACTTGTTGCGGTAATTGAACCCCTTATCCTCTGCATGACCTGTCGTTGCCATAGTAAATAGATGAAACCCACTAGCTTGAGTAGGAGTTGTTTGAGCCCTGATGTGCCTACTCATTCATGCTTGTTTGTCATGCCTGCTATTGCTCAGAGTTGTGTCAGGTCTGATTCATCGGGGATGAATTGGAACAGTGATGCACATGTCCTACTGTGTGTGAGCTAAGTGTGTGAACACGATTTGGTAAAGGTAGTGGTGAGAGGCCATGTAGGAGTACATGGTGGGTTGTCTCATTGAAACCGTTCTTAGGAACTGAGTTCTGTGTTTGTGATCCATGACCAGCTACTACCACGCATTGGGCCCGAAACCAATGGACCCTCTCGACTTATTAACTGCCCTTGTCCTCTGTCCAGGAGTTGCAACTTGTTTCTGGTGTTTGTAGGATATGTGTTGGCGGCCGTGCATAGCGCTGACCCTAGGGGTGGGCTGTGATGCGGTAGATACATCATGGAACGGTGTATCGGGCGCCCGTTTGGTTTCTCGGGAACCCTGCACACATCGTTTGGGGCTGTGAGCGAAACTCCGGCCGGATCTCCTCGCAGATGGTACCCGAATAGGCGATAAACCTAAACTAGAGACTCATGAGGTTAGTCAGGTCGTGGCCGACTCCCTCGCCAGGCTTCCGCTTGAAGGTTGCCGAGATACACGACGTGTACATGGTGATAAGTGGCAAGAGCGTGTGTGAAGAAGTACACCCCTGCAGGGTTATAAATGATTTATTCGAATAGCCGTGTCCGCGGTAAAGGACTTCTGGGTTTCCTATAACAGTTCATAGACAAGTGGAAGTGGATACTCTAAAACTCGCAAGATAAGTGTGAGTGTTATGGATGGCCTTCTCGTAGGGAGACGGGAGCTGACCCATAGTGGTGTATTGAATGGTGAATATATGGACTCGTGTGCGCCACCTCAAAAGAGTTGCTTGCAGTCGTAGTTCAGGTTAGCCACTAAGTCAAAGCTGGCTTGCTGCAGTCAAACTCCACCCCCCCCTCCTTGTTGATACCGATGCATATGTAGCTAGTTCTGATGTAAGTCTTGCTGAGTACCTTTGTACTCACGTTTGCTTAATTTATGTTTTGCAAAGAGACTTCAGTCTCGCTAGTAGTTTCGTGTGGACTTCGACGTTTAGCTTGCTACCTCAGCTACGATCTTGTGCCCTCGACAGGATCTGGTAGATAGTCAGGCTTCTCAGCCCTTTTCATTTGTAGATGTCTGTCCCCAGACATGTTAAGCTTCCGCATGTGCTTTGATTTGTATGCTATGACTGTTGGGTCATGAGACCCATGTTTGTAATATCTCGCTCCTCGGAGCCTAATGAATATATACTTGAGTCATAGAGTCTTGTTGTGATGCCATGTTGTATTTACACATATCGAGCATATTGTGTGTATGATTGAAATGCTTGGTATGTGTGGGATCCGACAATCTAGTCGTTTATCCTTGGTAGCCTCTCTTATGGGGAAATGTAGTCTAGTGCTTCCTTGAGCCATAGTAGTCCGCTACAGCCCGGTTCATCGGAGTCCTGCTAGCCCAGCACTACTGCTCAGGACACTTGACTAGCCGGCATGTGTTTCACTTTGTTCATTTGTTTGTCCCTTCGGGGAAATGTCACGCGAAGACATCCGGAGTCCTGCCTAACCTGCTACAGCCCGGTTTACTGGAGTCCTGTTAGCCCAGTGCTACAGCCCGGATTCACACGCTGCTGACCGACATGCTCGAAGTTGATTTATGTATGCCTGTCTCCATGGGTTAGTGCCGCTTTGGGTTCATGACTAGCCATGTCGGCCCGGGTTCTCCGTCATATGGATGCTAGCGAGACTATCATATACGTGAGCCAAAAGGTGCAAACGGCCCTGGGCCATGGTAAGGCGACACCCGTGGGAATATCGTGCGTGAGGACGCAAAGTGATATGAGGTGTTACCAGCTAGATTGATGTGACTTGGAATCGGGGTCCTGACAACGGCGGAGCGCGTCAAGTGGGGTGGCCGGAGCGGGGCGGGAACGGCCCCGGGCGAAGGCCTCGGCAACGAGCGAGGGACGCGGGGGGAGGGGACGGTAGTGAGCAGTGTGGAGCCTGCGGCGGGGCTATGCAGGCAGGCGTGGCGCGGCGGAGCAGGAGGGGCTAGAGCGGGGCGAGGCCAGCGTGCGGCACTAGGCGACGGCGGGACTGGACGGAGGAGAGGCCGGGCCTCACCATGAGGCTGTAGGGTCCGGGGCAGTGGGGGTTGAGGCGGAGGACGAAGACGACCGGGTGATGGGGAGGCGTGCGATGATCCGGCGAGGTGGCTCCGGCGATGGCATCAAGCGGCGGGGGCGGCACCGGGTGATGCCTCGATCCAGATCGGGATCGGGGGAGGGGGCGAACGTGGGTGGGGGAGTGGGAGAAGGGGGTTAGGTTTTCCGGCGGTGGGGGGTTATGGCGGGGTTAGGTGGGTCAGCCTGGTTGGATGGCCCGCTAGGCTGAGGCCCAGTGGGGGGTCCCTTTTTTCCTTTTACAGTTTTACTTTGTTTTCCTTTTTGTTTAGTTTCAGTTTTGTTTTATTTTTCTAAAGCAAAAAATAGTTTCATGAAATAAGAAACTTGCACCTAAAATTGAATTATAAATCAAGCTACTGCCACATTATGTTTGGCATCAAATTAAAATAGTTTGTAATTTATACAGTTCTAAAAAGGCATTTAAATTATTATGATAGACATTGATTTATTACATTGGGGCAATTAAACACCTTATAAAAATGTTGGTCCACTATGATAATTATTCAAGGATTGTTTGCAACACTTTGAACATTTTTGTTTTAATATTTGAAAACATTTGATGTTTGCCTCTATTTTGAATTTGAATTTGAATCGGTTTTGAACTAACGCGAACTTAGCAACAGTAATCGAGGTGACATGGCATCATTAGCAAAGTTTACGGTAGCTTAATTACCCGGGCGTCACATCAGCCGACCAATTATTCCCTTAAGAACGCTAGCTTTCGGCTTCACCCATCTGAGGTACATGTCCGGATGACCCGGTTGTAACAATCGCAGATGTGCTCCCTTTATGCCCTAGCCGAACAAGCGGGAATGTAGGGCATAAGCACAGGAGCCAGGCAATCCAGCTTAGCAAAAATTTAAGTCATAGAGGTGCATATAGTGGCGAAGATAGGACGTATGTGAGAAAACAATCATACATATGGTGAGCTTTATGCTTAAAATAATAAGCTTCTATTGAGAGGAGCGCCCAGTTATGCTGGGGTGTGTACATTTAAGGATGCATTCTCCTCGAGTGTGCAGCTTACCTGAACACCTGCTAGGAATCGTAAAGAAACACGAAAAAAGAAAAAAGGAGAACAAGGGGACGAACAAAGATATGTGTACAGACTCAGGCGTAGAATCTTCGGAGTCACGCGATGTTCCATGGGTTCGGCTCTATGCGATTGTCCGATGCATTGCGAAGGCGATAGGCTCCTCAAGTGAGAATTTCATCTATAATGAAGGGACCCTCCCATTTGGGCTTGAGTTTGTCCTTTTTTCTCTAGTAGGCATAGAACAAGTTCACCGACATTGTAAGTCTTTGCCCGCACTTCTTTTCTTTGGTATCTTCGAGCTTGTTGTTGGTAGAATGCGGAACAAGCCTTTGCGACATCGCGCTCCTCCTCAAGGCCATCTAGATCATCCTGCCAATCGAGCTCGGCCTCTCTCTCCTCATACATGCGCACTCGAGGTGAGTCATGAATAATATTGCAAGGCAAGAGAACCTCTGCGCCATACACCATGAAGAATGGTGTGTATCCGGTCGTTCGATTGGGCGTGGTCTGCAACCCCAAGAGTACAGAGTCAAGCTCTTCGACCCAGTGTTCGCCTGACTCCTTTAGGGATCGCACTAGTCTGGGTTTGATGCGGCTCATTATCATGCCATTAGCCGTTCAACTTGACCGTTTGTTTGCGGGTGATATACGGAGGCATAATCAAGCTTAATGCCCACATTAGTGCACCAAGTTTTCACCTCGTCGGTTGTGAAGTTAGAGCCGTTGTCAGTAATAATGTGGTGTGGGACACCATAATGGTGTACGACACTGGATAGAAAATCTATCATCGGTCCGGCTTCAGCCGTTTTAACTGGATTGGCCTCGATCCACTTAGTGAATTTATCCACCATGACCAGCAAGTATTTTTTTCTTATGGCTTCCCCCTTTATGGGTTCCTACCATGTCCAGTCCCCAGACCGCGAAAGTCCAAGTAATGGGGATTGTTCATAGGGCAGTGGACGGCATATGGCTTTGATTGGTAAAAATCTGACATCCGACACAATGTTGTACCAGGTCTGATACGTCTCCGTCATATCTACTTTTCCAAACACCTTTTCCCTTGTTTGGACTCTAACTTGTATGATTTGAATGGAACTAACCTGGACTGACGCTGTTTTCAGCAGAATTGCCATGGTGTTATTTTTGTGTGGAAATAAAAGTTCTCGGAATGACCTAAAAATCAACGGAGATTATTTTGGGAATATATAAAAAATACTGGAAGAAGAATCCATGTTAGGGGACCCACACCCTGTCCACAAGGGTGGGGGAGCGCCTACCCCCTTGGGCCCGCCCCTTGCCTCGTGGGCCCCCTGACGCTCCACCGACCTCAACTCCAACTCCATATATTCACTTTCAGGGAGAAAAAAATTAGAGAGATGGATTCATCACATTTTACGGTATGGAGCCGCCGCCAAGCCCTAAACTCTCTCGGGAGGGCTGATCTGGAGTCTGTTCGGGGCTCCAGAGAGGCGAATCCGTCGCCATCGTCATCATCAACCTTCCTCCATCACCAATTTCATGATGCTCACCACCATGCGTGAGTAATTCCATCGTAGGCTTGCTGTATGGTGATGGGTTGGATGAGATTTATCATGTAATCGAGTTAGTTTTGTTAGGATTTGATCCCTAGTATCCACTATGTTCTGATATTGATGTTGCTATGACTTTGCTATGCTTAATGCTTGTCACTAGGGCCCGAGTGACATGATTTCAGATCTGAACCTATTATGTTTTCATGAATATATGTGAGTTCTTGATCCTATCTTGCAAGTCTATAGTCACCTATTATGTTTTATGATCCGTTAACCCCGAAGTGACAATAATCGGGACCATTACCGTTGATGACCGTAGTTTGAGGATTTCATGTATTCACTATGTGTTAATGCTTTGGTCCGGTACTCTATTAAAAGGAGGCCTTAATATCCCTTAGTTTCCAATAGGACCCCGCTGCCACGGGAAGGTAGGACAAAAGATGTCATGCAAGTTCCTTTCCATAAGCACGTATGACTATATTCGGAATACATGCCTACATTACATTGATGAACTGGAGCTAGTTCTGTGTCACCCTATGTTATAAGTGTTGCATGATCGATCGCAACCGACATAATTCTCCATCACCGATCCAATGCCTACGAGCTTTTCCTGTATTGTTCTTTGCTTATTTACTTTTCCGTTGCTATTGTTACAATCACTATAAAAAGAAAAAATATTACTTTTGCTACCGTTACCATTATTATCATATTACTTTGCTACTAAACACTTTGCTGCAGATATTAAGTTTCTAGGTGTGGTTGAATTGACAACTCAGCTGCCAATACTTGAGAATATTCTTTGGCTCCATTTATGTCAAATCAATAAATTTGGGTTGAATACTCTACCCTCGAAAACTGTTGCGATCCCCTTTACTTGTGGGTTATCAAGACTATTTTCTGGCGCCATTGCTGGGGAGCATAGCTCTATTCTTTGAGTCACTTGGGATTTATATCTGCTTATCATTATGAAGAACTTGAAAGATCAAAGAACCAAGATTTTTCCCTCAACTATGAGGGGAGGTAAGGAACTGCCATCTAGCTCTGCACTTGATTCACCTTCTGTTTTGAGTAAACTTGCGACACTTACACATGCTATTAATTCTGATAGGTTGCATGTTATTCATGATGCCACTTCTCCTTTGTGTGATATTTATGATGAAACTACTTCTATTCTTGATACTACTGTGCCACTAGGTGAATTTCTTGATGAACAACTTGCTAGGGCTAGAGAAAATGAAATTATTAAAACTAGTAATATTGATGAAATTGATGATGAAGATTCTCCCCCTAGATATGAATTGCGTGTTGTTCATGAGGGTTATGTTATGGATGAAGAAACTTCTAGAGACTTCTTAGCTTGCAATGATAGATCTGATCTTAAGAAATTATTAGCTAAGCTTAAAGAAAAATCTTTGAATGCTAGAATGAAATATCACCCTGCTTTTGCTACTTCATCTATCTTTATTACTGATAAGGATTATGATTTCTCTGTCGATCCTGAGTTAATTACTTTGGTTGAACCTGATCGTTTTTCTGGCTATGAATCTGAAATTGTTGTGGCACATCTTACTAAATTAAATGATATAGCCACCCTCTTTACACATGATGAGGAAACTCGCTATTATTTTATCCTTAAGTTGTTTCCGTTCTCATTAAAGGGTGATGCTAAAATATGGTTTAATTCTCTTGATCCTGGTTGTGTGCGTAGTCCCCAGGATATGGTGTATTACTTCTCTGCTAAATATTTCCCCACTCATAAGAAACAAGCTGCTTTAAGGGAAATATATAATTTTGTGCAAATTGAAGAAGAGAGTCTCCCACAATCTTGGGGGGGCTTCTCCGATTACTTAATGCTTTGCCTGATCATCCTCTCAAGAAAAATGAAATACTTGATATCTTTTATAATGGACTAACCGATGCTTCCAGAGACCACCTGGATAGTTGTGCTGGTTGTGTTTTCAGGGAAAAAACTGTTCATCAAGCTGAATTGCTATTGAATAATATGTTGACTAATGAAAATAATTGGAGACTTACTGAACCAACTCCTAAGCCAACTCCGAAAAAAGGGGTATTCTATTTCTCAGTCCTGAAGATATGCAAAAGGCAAATAAATCTGTGAAAGAAAAGGGTATTAAAACTGAAGATGTTAGAATTTACCACCTATTGAAGAAATACATGGTCTTAATTTTCCGCCTGTTGAAGAAACACATGGCCTTGATAACCCGACACAGGTAGTAGAGGTAAATTCTCTCTATAGATTCGATAAATGTGAAATCCCATTTACTAAGTTTGCTAGCCCATGCTTGGATGAGTTTGATGACTTAATGGTTAAACAAGAAAATTTCAATGCTTATGTTGGTAGACAATTGAAACACAATGCTGATATGCTTGAACACTTGGGTGATTATATGGCTAATGTTAAAGGTGAACTTAAACTTATTAGTAACCATGCTTCTATGGTTACCACTCAAGTAGAACAAGTACTTAAAGCTTAGAATGATTTGCTCGATGAACTAAATAATAAGAAGAATGATAATGTTGTTAGAGTTATGCCTAGAGGTGGTAAAATGACTCAGGAACCTTTGTATCCTGAGGGCCATCCTAAGATAATTGAGCAAGGTTCTCAGAGAATTAATATTGATGCACCTATTCCTTCTAAAAGGAAGAAACAGAAAAATGATAGGACTTTACATGCTTCTAGTTAACCTGTTATTGACACACCTGAGAATCCCAATGATATTTCTATTTCTGATGCTGAAACACAATCTGGTAATGAACATGAACCTAGTGATAATGTTAATAATGATGTTCATGTTGATGCTCAACCTAGCAATTATAATGATGTAGAGATTGAACCTGCTGTTAATCTTGATAACCCACAATCAAAGAATCAACGTTATGATAAGAGAGACTTCGTTGCTAGGAAGCACGGTAAAGAAAGAGAACCATGGGTTCAGAAACCCATGCCTTTTCCTCCTAAACCATCCAAGAAAAAGGATGATGAGGATTTTGAGCGCTTTGCTTAAATGATTAGACCTATGTTTTTGCGTATGCATTTGACTGATATGCTTAAAACTTTACCATTCTGTTTGGGAACCGCCTATAATGTGTGTAGCATGGAAGATATCGCCATCTCTTGGTTGTTATGTTGACAATGATAATATACCACTCAAAATATTATTCACCTCTGTTTCAAAACCGAGCTCTGGCACCTCTACAAATCCCTGCTTCCCTCTGCGAAGGGCCTATCTATTTACTTTTATGCTGAGTCATCATCCTGTTATTAAAAAGCACCAGTTAGAGAGCGTCGCTGTCACTTGCAGTCATTAATGTTAGTTTACATTGTGTATGACTTAACTAGATCTCTTTTACCATGAATTACAATGTCTAGTCAGTCCTTGGTCTTTAAAGGTGCTCTGCATTTATGTTTTGCCGTCTCAGAAAGGGCTAGCGAGATACCATCTTGTTATATCATATTATGATTGTTTTGAGAAAGTGTTGTCATCCGAGATTTATTATTATGGCTCGCTAGTTGATTATGCTATTGATATGAGTAAACTTGAGACCTATGCGTTATTGCGAATGTGGTTAGTTATAATCTTTGCTGAAAACTTGAATGTTGGCTTTACATATTTACAACAACAAGAGCAAACAGAGTTTGTAAAAGGTTTTCTTTATCACTTTCAGTTTGTCAACTAAATTGCTTGAGGACAAGCAAAGGTTTAAGCTTGGGGGAGTTGATACGTCTCCAACGTATCTACTTTTCCAAACACTTTTGCCCTTGTTTTGGACTCTAACTTGCATGATTTGAATGGAACTAACCCGGACTGATGCTGTTTTCAGCAGAATTACCGTGGTGTTATTTATGTGCAGGAGCAAACGTTCTCGGAATGACCTGAAACTTCACAGAGCAACTTTTCAGAAAATATGAAAAATACCTGCAAAAGATGAAGGCCAGGGGGCCCACCACCTGTCCACGAGGGTGGGGGCGCGCCTGCCCCCCTAGGGTGCGCCCCCCTACCTCGTGCGCCCCATGTTGCCTCTCCGACTCCAACTCCAACTCCATATATAGAGTTTCAGGGAGAAAAAAAACAGAGAGAACAAATCATCGCATTTTACGATACGGAGCCGCCACCAAGCCCTAAAACCTCTCGGGAGGGTTGATTTGGAGTCCGTTCGGGGCTCCGGAGAGGGGAATCCGTCGCCATCGTCATCATCAACCATCCTCCATCACCAATTTTATGATGCTCACCGCCATTTGGTCTATACGCACTAACCATCTACGCGGGAGTAGTTATGGGTATCCCGGTGTCGTGGTATCAGCCGAAGCCTTCTTGACGTCAGCGACGGAGCGGCGCGCGCTGGATTGGACTGGAACGCCACTAGGCTAGGTCTGCTTCCGGCCGCCCACGCAACGTGCAGGTGTGCTAAGGGCGATGGGCCCAGACCCCTGGGCGCTTAGGTTTAGACCGGCGTGCTGACCTCTCTGTTGGTCTAGGTGGGGCTGCGACGTGTTGATCTTCCGAGGCCGGGCATGACCCAGGAAAGTGTGTCCGGCCAAATGGGATCGAGCGTGTTGGGGTATGTGGTGCACCCCTGCAGGGAAGTTAATCTATTCGAATAGCCGTGATCTTCGGTAACAGGACGACTTGGAGTTGTATCTTGACCTTATGACAACTAGAACCGGATACTCAATAAAACACACCCTTCCAAGTGCCAGATACAACCGGTGGTCGCTCTCTCACAGGGCGATGAGGGGAGGACCATCGGTTAGGATTATGCTATGCGATGCTACTTGGAGGACTTCAGTCTACTCCCTTCTACATGCTGCAAGACGGAGGCTGCCAGAAGCGTAGTCTTCGAAAGGATTAGCTATCCCCCTCTTATTCTGGCATTCTGCAGTTCAGTCCACCGATATGGCCCTTTACACATTTACCCATGCATATGTAGTGTAGCTTCTTGCTTGCGAGTACTTTGGATGAGTACTCACGGTTGCTTTCTCCCTCTTTTCCCCCTATCCCTTCTACCTGGTTGTCGCAACCAGATGTTGGAGCCCAGGAGCTAGACGCCACCTTCAACGACGACTCCTACTGCACCGGCGGTGCCTACTACTACGTGATGCCCGCTGACGACGACCAGGAGTAGTTAGGAGGATCCCAGGCAGGAGGCCTGCGCCTCTTTCGATCTGTATCCCAGTTTGTGCTAGCCTTCTTAAGGCAAACTTGTTTAACTTATGTCTGTACTCAGATATTGTTGCTTCCGCTGACTCGTCTATGATCGAGCACTTGTATTCGAGCCCTCGAGGCCCCTGACTTGTATTATGATGCTTGTATGACTTATTTATGTTTTAGAGTTGTGTTGTGATATCTTCCCGTGAGTCCCTGATCTTGATCGTACACGTTTGCGTGCATGATTAGTGTACGATTAAATCGGGGGCGTCACAAGTTGGTATCAGAGCCGACTGCCTGTAGGAACCCCCCTTCCACACTCCTTGGCCGAAGTCGAGTCTAGACATTGCAAAAACTTTTACTAACTTGGCTGTGTGCCTTACGGGCCCACGTCGCCATCGGGTGGTACTTGTATCTTTTACTCCTCGACCTTTACTCTGGGACTCTGAACTCTCTTCTACTCGGGTTAAACGAATTTACTAACTCTGACACTAGGATCCCGTTACGACATTCACCCCAAAGTTGGATAAGCCCTAGTTATTCTTTAGAATTGTATTTGAACATTATCCACATTGTCATTTGACTCCTGTGAAAACATCTGTGTTTTCAGATGGAACCCACGAGGCAGGTCGTGCGCCACACGACGGCCATTGGTTCCTCAGGGTCACCTGCTGTGTTGGTTGAGATGATGACCTATCTGGGTTATCGCTGGCACCCTGAGTACACCGTCTATGAGGAGTATCAGGACTTCAACCAGGAGCAGTACCGTGCCATCGTCCACCTCTACTCTCGGGAGTATGACTCCACTACCGTGCTGCACACTGCTCATGGTGTTGGAGTGACTATCGATATGGCGGTCCACGATGCTGCTTATGCTGCTCTGACACGTCTTCGTGGAGAGTATCAGGAGTTGGACACCTCCCCCTTCAGGCACATTGCTATCGCATCCGATGTTGGTGCAGAGGGTTACTACACTGCTGCCTACTCCACTATCACCCGAGAGCCCTTCTACCATCAGAACCTGGTTCTGCATGCTGATGGGCTGGATCGAGCTAACCGAGCTCTTCGCCACGAGTTGTACACCACTCATCAGCACCTCTACCGTGCTCTGACGATGTTGCACCCCTTCATCGGATCTGGGAAGCTGTCGCGTTCTGCTATCTACCCAGCCAGGACCGTGATGCCCCAGGGCGTCGGCTGGCCAGATGTGGGAGGCTACTCTCCTGCATTGGGCCCTCTCCTGCCACCTGCGCGTCGGGTTCCGCACCAGAGTATCCGCGGACCCCAGGCTACTCGCGTGGAGGTCTTCCCTTCGCGTCACTGCCAGCTGTCGGGCTACACCTACCTCCGCAGTACCGCATGGGACTGACGTAGACTTGTTTATTAGTGTTAGATGCATTCGCCGCGAGCCTGCGTGCCGCCTATGATGTCTTAGTCTATGTACTGAACACTGTGTAACGAACTCTATGCATGATCTCTTTTGTAAGATATGCCGACTACTATGTGGTATCTATCGTGCTGCTTTCGTTGTGCATGTTTCATCATGAATGATTCTTGTTTTTACAATTCCTCAATGCTGAACTACCCCTGTTAAATATTAGCAGGATGGTTAGACCAGGTGGTCGTGGTCGTGGTGGCAACGCCCCACCACCGCCTGAGTACATGGCTGGTATGATCCAACAGCTTGAGATGAATCGCCAGTTCATGGAGAATATGATGGCTCAGTTTCCTCGCCCCAATATGAACCAGCAGCCAACCCCAGTAACTCTGCAGGATTTCATGCGCCTGAACCCAACAGTGTACCGCAGCTCAACTCAGCCTCTGGATGCTGATGACTGGCTCCGTGACATCACCTATGAGATGGAGTCTGCTGATGTAGCCCCTGCCAGCTATGTCACCTTTGCTTCCTTCTTCCTGAAGGGACCCGCAGCTCAATGGTGGGACAGCCACAGGCGTACACTGCCAGCTGGAACAATCATCACCTGGCCAGACTTCCAAGCTGCCTTCCGTGCTCGCTTCATTCCTCAGGGAGTTATGGACCGGAAGAAGCGTGAGTTCCGCAACCTCACCCAAGGAAACAAGACTGTGGAAGCTTATCAGCGGGAGTTTCTGGACTTGTCCCGCTATGCTGAAGAGGACATTGCAACTGATGCACGCAGACAGGAGAAGTTCCGGGATGGCCTTCAAGCTGACATCAAACTCGCACTTCTAGTGCATGATTTTGCTGATTTCGCCACTCTGGTGAACAAAGCCATCAATGTCGAAACTGGTCTGCAGGAATACCAGAGCTCTCACAGGCGCAACCGTGACACGGGCTCATCTTCGGGCCCGTCCTCGCAGAAGCGCAAGATATGGATTCCTAATAGCTTGTACCAGCCGGATGCACCTACCCCAAGGCAGACCTATGCTGCACCTCGTCTGCCTACTCCTCCGACTAGGCGGCCAAGACTCCCAGCTCCACCACCACAAGCTCCTGTTCCCACTCCCAATAATGGATTGTGCTTCAGGTGTGGACAACCAGGGCATCGTGCTAGGGAATGCAACCAGAACCCGAATCAACTGGCCCTTCCAGCAACTGGCCGTGGAAGCAACCAGCCCCGCAGCAACAATGCCAAGTCTTATGGTCGTGTTCATGCCAACCACGTTGATCTGAGCGAAGCTCAAGACCAGCCTGCTACTGTGATGGGTACCCTCCTCGTAAATTCAGTACCAGCATCCGTTTTATTTGATACAGGTGCATCGCATTCATTCATGTCAGAAGGTTTTGCATGCTTGCACGACATTAAATGTGAGAACATGGATGCTTCACTATTAGTACACACCCCTGCGGGCCAATGTCGAACCTCCATGATTTGCAACGACGTCCCTGTAGAAATCGAAGGACTGGAATTCCTTGCCTCCCCCATCGTACTAAAGTCCTGTAGCATCGACCTCATTCTGGGAATGGATTGGTTGAAAGCGCATACTGCTTCTATAGTTTGCGCCACTAAGGTCGTCCATCTGCTACACCCTTCTGACGAAATAATAGCTTACCAAGCTCATCTAGTTCAGAACGCCGAGGCACGACTTTATGCCTTGAACGCGTTGAACGCTGCACCACTCGAGGGCATTGAAAACATTCCTGTCGTTCATGAATTCCAAGACGTCTTCCCAGAAGAACTTCCAGGGATTCCTCCTGCTAGAGCTGTCGAATTCATCATCGACTTGAAACCCGGCACTACCCCTATAGCTAAACGACCCTACAAGATGCCGCCGCATGAACTCATTGAGCTTAAGGAGGAAATCGACAAATCTCTTGTCAAAGGTTTCATTCGCCCAAGTTGCTCTCCTTGGGGAGCACCTTCTCTCTTTGTTAAGAAGAAGGACGGGACAAACCGATTGGTCCAAGACTACCGTCCTATAAACCAAGCTACCATTCAGAATAAATACCCTCTCCCTCGGATCAATGATCTTTATGATCAACTGGCTGGCTCATCAGTGTTCTCCAAACTCGACTTGAGGTTGGGTTACCACCAGATCCGTGTTCGTGAGGAGGACATCCCAAAAACCGCCTTCGTGACTCGGTATGGATCATACGAGTACACCATCATGTCATTCGGCTTAACGAATGCTCCAGCCACCTTCTCTCGTCTGATGAATTATATATTCATGGATTACCTCGACAAGTTCGTCGTGGTTTATCTGGACGATATCCTTGTATTTTCCAAGAACGAGGGAGAACATGCTCGACATCTGCGTCTTGTGCTAGAGAAGCTTCGAGAACATCAACTGTATGCTAAGTATTCCAAGTGTGAATTCTGGCTCCCCGAAGTAACCTATCTTGGGCATGTCATCTCCAAGGATGGTATTGCCGTCAACCCTGAACGAGTTCAGGCTATTCTCGATTGGACTCCTCCGAAGAACGTCAAGCAAGTCCGAAGTTTTCTCGGTCTCGCCAGCTA
Organism: Triticum urartu; assembly: GCF_056163025.1. Classification (NCBI taxonomy): domain Eukaryota; kingdom Viridiplantae; phylum Streptophyta; class Magnoliopsida; order Poales; family Poaceae; genus Triticum; species Triticum urartu. The sequence continues at coordinate 449,528,910 of NC_141876.1, forward strand.
TTGCCGTCGATTCGTCGAGAACTTCTCCAAGATTGCCAGGCCTCTGACTAATTTGTTGCATAAGGGTGTCAAGTTCGACTGGACAGACAAGTGTCAGGAAAGTTTCCAGGCGCTCAAAGACAAGTTGACTTCTGCCCCCGTACTTGCTCCACCTGATACTAAGAAGGACTTCGTCATTTACTGCGATGCTTCCCGTCAAGGATTAGGCTGTGTCCTAATGCAAGAGCGCAGAGTGATTGCTTATGCCTCTCGTCAATTGTGCCCTCACGAAGAAAACTACCCAGTTCACAACCTCGAGCTTGCTGCTGTCATTCATGCACTGAAGCAGTGGCGACATTACCTTCTCGGTAATCGTTGCGAGATCTTCACCGACCATCAAAGTCTGAAGTATCTGTTTACTCAGCCAGATTTGAACCTACGCCAGCAAAGATGGATGGAGACTGTTGCAGACTTTGACGTGGGTATATCCTATACCCCTGGCAAGGCTAATGTAATGGCTGATGCCTTGAGCCGCAAGTCTTACTGCAACCACCTCCAGGTCCACAAAGTTCAGCCCTCTCTTACCGAAGAATTTAGAAGGCTGAACCTCCATATTGTTCCCCCGGGATCACTCGCTCCCCCTTCCGAAGGTTTCCCCAAACAGAACCTCCATGTTGTTTCCAAGGGTTCTCTCAATACCCTGGTTGCGAAACCAGATCTTGTGGACACCATCAAATGGATACAGAAGTGTGACGATGAAGTCCTCAAGATTAAGCACGACCTCAAAAGGGGAAAGCCCTCATTCTTCACGATCACCGACGATGGCGCCTTGTATTTCAAAGGCCGTTTAGTGGTACCATGTTCGAAGAAAAACCTGGATAAGACTAAAAGGGTTATGCAAGAAGCCCATGATACGCCTCTGTCCATCCATCCTGGTAGTACAAAGATGTACCAGGATATTCGTCAAAGATTCTGGTGGTCTAATATGAAGCAGGACATTGCTCGTTATGTTGCTGAGTGTGACGTTTGTCGCCGAATCAAAGCAGAGCATCAAAGGCCTGCCGGAACTCTGCAACCTATCTCTATTCCTGAATGGAAATGGGACCATGTTGAAATGGACTTTGTCACTGGTTTTCCCAAATCGCAGAAAGGTAATGATGCTATTCTTGTCGTCATTGACCGGCTTTCCAAAGTTGCCCATTTTCTGGCGGTCAAAGAGACAATCACGGCTAGTCAGGTTGCTACTCTCTACATGGCCAGAATTGTTTCACTTCACGGTATCCCACTGGTTATCAGTTCAGACCGTGGCAGCTTATTCACTTCAAGGTTTTGGGCGAGTTTCCAAGAAGCTATGGGAACTCATCTGTCGTTCAGTACTGCGTTTCATCCTCAGTCGCAAGGACAGGTTGAACGTGTCAACCAAGTTCTCGAAGACATGCTTCGAGCTTGTGTAATATCATTCGGCAAGAAATGGGAGGAATCTCTTCCATATGCCGAGTTCTCTTATAATAATAGCTATCAAGCTAGTCTGAAGATGTCCCCCTTCGAAGTGCTATATGGACGAAAGTGTCGAACCCCTCTGAACTGGTCAGAAACTGGGGAGCATCCACTCTTTGGTCCGGATATTATCCAACAGGCCAAAGAACAAGTCCACATTATTCGCGAGAATCTCAAGACTGCTCAGTCACGTCAGAAAAGTCAGTATGACCGTCATCACCAAGACATGGTCTATCAACCTGGCGAAAAGGCTTATCTTCGAGTTACACCAATGAAGGGTGCACACCGCTTCGGGATCAAAGGAAAGTTAGCTCCCCACTATATTGGTCCTTTCACTATTCTCGAAAGGCGTGGAAAAGTGGCATATCAACTGGAGCTTCCGCCGAACCTTTCTCAGGTTCACGATGTGTTCCACGTGTCGCAGCTTCGACGCTGCTTCAAGGACCCAATCCGAGCAGTGGATCATGAAGTGCTTGAATTGCAACAAGACCTCTCCTATAAAGAGCATCCGGTCCGCATTCTCGACCAAGCTGAACGCCGCACCTGTCAGAAGGCGATCAAGTTCCTCAAGGTCCAGTGGTCGCATCACTCTGAAGACGAAGCCACCTGGGAACGCGAGGATCGTCTTCGCGATGAATACCCTGCACTGTTTCCTTCTACCTCCTAAATCTCGGGACGAGATTTCTTGTAGTGGAGGAGATTTGTAACGCCCGGATAATCTTGCTACAGAAATCCCACGCTAATCATGCCATGTCATCCCGATTACTGTTGCTAAACGCCCGTTAGTTCAAACCGCGTCAACTTCAAATTTAAAATTAAAATTAATGTCGGCAATAAAAGTTTTCAAAATTTGAAACAAAAATGTTCGGTGGTTGCCAAATATTACACCGGTAATTATGGTGAGGTAAACACCTTTTTATAAAATGCCTAAATACTTTTAGATGAATTAAACAGGAAAGAAATAATAAAAGAAAATACAAAAGGGGAAAACAAAAGAAAAGGAAAAGAGAGAGAAAGCCCCCCCCCTCCCTGGGCCGTGGCCCAACTGGGCCAACCCAACCGGCCCAGCCGGCCACCCCACCAGGCCGGCCCACCTCCCCTCCTACTATCCCTCCCACCGTGACCTAACCCATCCCACGATCCCCACTTCCTCTCCCCACGTCTCCCTCATCCTCCCACTCCGCCGCCACACACACGCACGCACGCACACTCGGTGGTGCGGGCACCCGAGCCGCCGCACCCCTGAGGCCGCCGCCCGCCGCCGCCGGGAACCGCCACCCACTCGTGCCCCCCCTCGCTCTTCCCCCTCCTCCCCGATCCAGATCGGATCGGGGGAACGGACCCTGCGGCGACGACTGCGCCGCCCCCACGCCGCCTGGGCCGCGCCGGCACGCTCCCCCGCCGGACTGCCTCCCGCTCCGCCGCTCGTCCCCGTCGTTCCCCCCCGAACTTCTCTGAGCCCGCTGCCAGTTTCCCGGCACCCGACGTGAGGCCCTCCCTCCTTCTCCTATGCCCCACCCCGTACTGCATCGCCGTGCACGCCGCTCGGGGCCGCGCCTCGCGCCCCGCCCGCTGCGCCGTTGCTGCCTTACCCCGCACGCGCCGTCCCGCGTGCTCCGCTGGCCTCCTTGTCGCGAGCCTCGTGCGCCTCCCCCCCTGCTTGTTGCTGCTCCGGCGCGGCTCTGCCCGCGCCACCGCGCAGCCACGGCGCTCCCCGCCTCTGCTGCTCCTTCCCCGTGCGACGCGCTATCGCCTCTCCCCCTCCTGCGCCTTGTCCGCCTTGGCCTCGCCACCACTGCCTGCAGCTACTGCTGCTCCGCTGCCGTGTGCCATCTACCGCGATGGCCCGCCGCGCTACTGGTCTCGCCGCTCGTTGCCGCCCGAACGGCCTCCGGTGGCCGCCCGCGCATCGCCGCGGCCTCGCCCCGCTGCCTCGCGAGCGGGCTCGACCCCGTACGGGTTGCGCCCGCTGCCCGCCTGCCTGTCGCCCGCTATTGGCCCCTGTGCCTATGGCGAACGGGGCCCACCCTAAGAACGAAAAAAAAGAGAGAAAAGGAATTAAAAATAAATGATAATTAAAATATTAATTAATTAATTAAGTAAATACTTAATTTAATTAATCCTGATTAATTAACCTAATGGCTAATTAACCTAATTAACTATTGTTAATTAACTAACAGAGTATGACGAACGGGACCCACCTGTTAGGTTGACCAAGTCAACCCTGTTGACTGCTGACGTCAGCATGACATCATGCTGACGTCATAAATTCATTTTTCGAATTAAATAATTAATTAATTAAATTCCAGAAATTAATAAAATCTTTAGAAAATCATATCTTTTAATCCGTAACTCGGATTAAAATATTTTCAACATGAAAGTTGCTCAGAGCGACGAGACGAATCCGGATACGCAGTCCGTTCGTCCGCCACACACCCCTAACCTATCGAACCCGCAACTTTCCCCCTCCGGCTCTTTTGCCCGAAATCATGAAACACCGGGAATACTTTCCCGGATGTTTTCCCCCTTAACCGGTACCACCTCATACCACGTTAGGGCACGCCTAGCATCGTTACTTGTCATGTCATGCTTCACTATGCATATGCTTGCATTATATTTATTGTTCTTCCCCCCTCTTCTTCCGCTAGACACCGAGACCGACGCCGCTGCTACCCAGTCCGACTACGGAGTTGACGACCCCTCTCTCTTGCTAGAGCAACCAGGCAAGCCCCCCCCCCTTGATCACCAGATATCGCCTACTCTCCTCTTTACTGCTTGCATTAGAGTAGTGTAGCATGCTACTGCTTTCCGTTATTCCTATCCTGATGCATAGCCTGTCCTTGTTACTACTGTTGTTACCATTACCTGCTATCCTACTGCTTAGTATAGAATGCTAGTGTTCCATCAGTGGCCCTACACTCTTGTCCGTCTGCCATGCTATACTACTGGGCCGTGATCACTCGGGAGGTGATCACGGGTATATTACTTACTTTCTACAGGATACATGTGGTGACTAAAGACGGGTCGGCTTGTGGAGCACCCGCGAGTGATTCACGGATTGGGGGCTGAAAGGACCTTTGTCCCAACGGCCCTCTGTGTGGATCTTTGAGGCGGAGCGACAGGGCAGGTTCCGACCACCTAGGAGAGAGGTGGGCCTGGCCCTGGTCAGCGTTCGCGGATACTTAACACGCTTAACGAGATCTGGGTATTTGATCTGAGTCTGGCCATTTGGTCTATACGCACTAACCATCTACGCGGGAGTAGTTATGGGTATCCCGGCGTCGTGGTATCAGCCGAAGCCTTCTTGACGTCAGCGACGGAGCGGCGCGCGCTGGATTGGACTGGAACGCCACTAGGCTAGGTCTGCTTCCGGCCGCCCACGCAACGTGCAGGTGTGCTAAGGGCGATGGGCCCAGACCCCTGGGCGCTTAGGTTTAGACCGGCGTGCTGACCTCTCTGTTGGTCTAGGTGGGGCTGCGACGTGTTGATCTTCCGAGGCCGGGCATGACCCAGGAAAGTGTGTCCGGCCAAATGGGATCGAGCGTGTTGGGGTATGTGGTGCACCCCTGCAGGGAAGTTAATCTATTCGAATAGCCGTGATCTTCGATAACAGGACGACTTGGAGTTGTATCTTGACCTTATGACAACTAGAACCGGATACTCAATAAAACACACCCTTCCAAGTGCCAGATACAACCGGTGGTCGCTCTCTCACAGGGCGACGAGGGGAGGACCATCGGTTAGGATTATGCTATGCGATGCTACTTGGAGGACTTCAGTCTACTCCCTTCTACATGCTGCAAGACGGAGGCTGCCAGAAGCGTAGTCTTCGAAAGGATTAGCTATCCCCCTCTTATTCTGGCATTCTGCAGTTCAGTCCACCGATATGGCCCTTTACACATTTACCCATGCATATGTAGTGTAGCTTCTTGCTTGCGAGTACTTTGGATGAGTACTCACGGTTGCTTTCTCCCACTTTTCCCCCTATCCCTTCTACCTGGTTGTCGCAACCAGATGTTGGAGCCCAGGAGCCAGACGCCACCTTCAACGACGACTCCTACTGCACCGGCGGTGCCTACTACTACGTGATGCCCGCTGACGACGACCAGGAGTAGTTAGGAGGATCCCAGGCAGGAGGCCTGCGCCTCTTTCGATCTGTATCCCAGTTTGTGCTAGCCTTCTTAAGGCAAACTTGTTTAACTTATGTTTGTACTCAGATATTGTTGCTTCCGCTGACTCGTCTATGATCGAGCACTTGTATTCGAGCCCTCGAGGCCCCTGGCTTGTATTATGATGCTTGTATGACTTATTTATGTTTTAGAGTTGTGTTGTGATATCTTCCCGTGAGTCCCTGATCTTGATCGTACATGTTTGCGTGCATGATTAGTGTCAGATTAAATCGGGGGCATCACAGTTTTTGATTAAGAAGCTTCTTTAGCCATTTTAGCTTGCAAAAATAGAAATGAACTCAAAAGGTTATTAGCTAAATGGAGTAAGCAATCTCTAAATGCTAGAATGAAACCTGACCCTACTTTTGCTACTTCACCTATCTTTGTTACTGATAAGGATTATGAATTCTCTGTTGATCCTGATATAATTACTTTGGTTGAATCTGATCCTTTTCATGGTTATGAATCTGAAACTGTTGTGGCATATCTTACTAAATTGAATGATATAGCCACCCTGTTCACTAAATATGAGATAACTCATTACTTTTACATACTTAAAATATTTCCATTCCCATTAAAGGGTGATGCTAAGGTATAGTTTAATTCTCTTGATCCTGGTTGTGTGCGTAGTCCCCAGGATATAATTTATTACTTCTCTGCTAAATATTTCCCTGCTCATAAGAAACAAGCTGCTTTAAGGGATATATATAATTTTGTGCAAATTGAAGAAGAGAGTCTCCCACAAGCTTGGGGGAGGCTTCTCCAGTTACTTAATGCTTTGCCTGATCATCCTCTTAAGAAAAATGAAATACTTGATATCTTTTATAATGGACTAACCGATGCCTCCAGAGATTACCTGGATAGTTGTGCTTGTTCTATTTTCAGGGAAAGAACACCGGATGAAACTAACATTCTATTGAATATATGTTGACAAATGAAAATAATTGGACACCTCCGGAGCTAATTCCTGAGCCTATTCCTAAACCAACTCCGAAGAAGAGGAGTATTCTATTTCTCAGTCCTGAAGATATGCAAGAGGCAAAGAAATCTATGAAAGTAAAAGGTATTAAAGCTGAAGATGTTAGAATTTACCTCCTATTGAAGAAATACATGGTCTTAATTTACCGCCTGTTGAAGAAACATATAATCTTAAACCATTACCTATTGAAGAAACTCATGGTCTTGATAACCCGACACAGGTAGTAAAGGTAAATTCTCTCTATAGATATGATAAAGCTGTAATCCCATTTACTAAATTTGCTAGCCCATGTTTAGATGAGTTTAATAAATTTATGGCTAAGCAAGAAGACTTTAATGCTTATTTTGGTAGACAATTGAAATACAACTCAAATATGCTTGAACACTTGGGTGATTATATGGCTAATGTTAAAGGTGAACTTAAACTTATTAGTAAACGTGATTCTATGGTTACCACTCAAGTAGAACAAGTACTTAAAGCTCAAAATGATTTTCTCAATGAATTGAATAGTAAGGATAATGATAATGCTGTTAGAGTTATGACTAGAGGTGGTAAGATGACTCAGGAACCTTTGTATCCTGAAGGCCACCCTAAGAGAATTGAGCAAGATTCTCAGAGAAATAATATAGATGTACCTAGTTCTTCTAAAAAGAAGAAAAAGAAAAATGATAGGACTTTGCATGCTTCTAGTGATCCTATTGTTGAAACACCTGAGAATCCAAATGATATTTCTATTTCTTATGTTGAAACACAATCTGGTAATGAACCTGAAACTAGTGATAATGTTAATGATAATGTTCATAATGATGCTCAACCTAGTAATGATAATGACATAGAAATTGAACCTGCTATTGATCTTGATAACCCACAATCAAAGAATCAATGTTATGATAAAAAAGACTTTGTTGCTAGGAAACATGGTAAAGAAAGAGAGCCTTGGGTTCAGAAACCCATGCCTTTCCCTCCCAAACCATCCAAGAAAAAGGATGATGAGGATTTTGAGCGCTTTGCTGAAATGATTAGACCTATCTTTTTGCGTATGCGATTAACTGATATACTCAAAACCAATCCTTATGATAAGTACATGAAAGATATAATTACAAATAAAATAAAGATACCAGAAGCTGAAATTTCCACCATGCTTGCTAATTATACTTTTAAGGGTGGAATACCAAAGAAACTTGGAGATCCCGGTGTACCCACTATACCATGCTCTATTAAAAGAAACTATGTTAAAACTGCATTATGTGATGTTGGAGCCGGTGTTAGTGTTATGCCTCTCTCTTTATATCATATACTTGATTTGAATAAGTTGACACCTACTGAAATATCTTTGCAAATGGCTGATAAATCAACTGCTATACCTGTCGGTATTTGTTAGGATGTGCCTGTTGTAGTTGCAAACGTTACTATTTTAACGGACTTTGTTATTCTTGATATTCCCGAGGATGATAGTATGTCTATTATTCTTGGAGGGCCCTTTTTGAATACTGCAGGGGCTGTTATTGATTGCACTAAAGGCAATGTCACTTTTCATGTTAATGGCAATGAGCATATGGTACACCTTCCGAGGAAACAACCTCAAGTTAATAGTATCAACTCTATTGGAAAAATTCCATCGATTATATTTGGAGGTTTTGAATTTCCTCTTCCTACTATCAAGAAGAAATATGATATTCTTATTATTGGGGATGTGCATATCCCCGTTGAGGTAACATAGTGTTATTCAAAATTTCTCCGGTTCCATGTTATTCGGAATGAGTTCATTAACAAGACTTGATCAACCTTGCTAGTGGATTCCTTTTGATGATCATGAGATGGATGAAACTAGAAGGCACAACCTTCTATACCCCACTTTTACTTTCTGTTATTTATATTAAATAAAATAAAAATAAAAAAAAATTCTGTCTGTTATCTGATTATCCGTGCAATATAAAAATACCTCGAAAATAAAAGTTCTCCAAATGCCCTGAAATCTAAATATGATTTTTTCTAGAATATGTGAGAATATTTGGCACTGAGAACACAACAGGGGGGCCAACCACCTGCCCACGAGGGTGGAGGGCGCGCCCTACCCCCTAGGGGCGCCCCCCTGCCTCGTGGGCCCATGGTGGCCCTCCTCCACTTATCCTTTCACCCATACACTTCTTCTTCCTCCCACAAACACGAATAACCAGCTCAAACCCGAGTCCAAGCTCGTTTTGCTGCCATTTTCGATCTCCTTGCTCAAAGCACCTCTCGCAAAACTGCTTGTGGAGATTGTTCCTTGGTATGTGACTCCTCCATTGGTCCAATTAGTTTTTGTTCTAGTGCTTTATTCATTGCAAATTTTTTCTGCTTAGGTGACCCTGTTCTTGAGCTTGCATGTCAAATTTATATGGTTCCAAGTAGTTTTGATGCGTGATTTAGGCCCTAGGCACTTGTAGGAGTAATTGCTATCAATATTATTGAGTTTGGCTTACTTTTATTTTGAAATTACTAAAATTTTCAGAATTTTTTAGAAAATGATGAGGAGACTTTTGAGGGGCTCATCGAGCCAAAGCTCGAAGGAAAAGGCACCAAAGCCTAAGTATAATCCGCCTCGCACCGCGGAGATTCGGGCGTGTGAATGGCCTTCTAATGATTTCTTGAGAGCAGCTTGGATTTATGAAGATTTTCATGAATTGGCTAAAAATGCAGGCCTCACTGCTTTCCTCCACGACCAATGCAATTAGTATCTCTTACTCACAAATACCTTTGTGCAAAACTTTCATTTCCATTCTAGGAGCTCACCACCTACGATGGAGTTTCATTTATATGATGAGCATAAGGAGATGTCACTTTATGATTTTTGTCGGGTTTGTTTAGTCCCTTTTGAGGGCAAGACAGAAGAACCACATCGCGATGATGTGGAGGGGTTTATTGACACTATCACTGTAGGGGAAACAAGGAAGGTTTCCGATGCACGAATCACTAGCATACATTTTCCTGTTTTACGTTACTTTGCATTATTTGCTAGTCGTCGTTTAATTGGTCGCGGAAACTGTGGAAACCTTAGTATCCCTGATATTATTATTTTGCTCCACGGTTTATATGGTGATAACTCTGTTAGTATGGGCGGCATTATTGCTAAATGGTTAGGTCTGAACCATACAAAGGGCCCCATCTTTGGAGGCATCTATGCTTCACGCCTAGCTGCACATTTTAACATACCTATTAGGCATTATGAGAAAGAAGAAAAAGTGCTGCCTCGTGTTTATTTAGATTATGAAAGTATGGTGGAACATGATTTTATTGTTAATAATAGGGAAGGAGAGCTTAAATATCAATTGTTCTTTAATAAACATCATCCTGGGACTATTACCCTGCCCGCTCCTTCTTTGTTTGATTTATCTGTAGGCACGTACCTTGTTCGGTTGAAGGCTATTCACGCCTACCGGAACCCTGCACCAGCCGTGGAGCCAGAGCCGGAACCACAAGTTGATCCTTCACGACAGTCTAATTACCAGTGGGATCCGGAGATCATTGTCAGCTAGTGGCAAGCGGAGTCTTCCTCTTCTTCTTCTCAATACGACCCCAACTATTATTATGGATATCCGCCAGGCCAGCCGTGGCCATAGACCAACTTAGGCCAAAAGCCTAAGCTTGGGGGAGTACGTATTTCCCACCGACATTACATTTATGTTCACACACTCATTGCTAGATGCCAGTGCTCATACTTTTTCATTGTATCATCCATGCTAGTTTAATTCCCTTTTTATGCTTTCTTCTTGTGTGTTTAATAATCTTAAGAAAAACAAAAAAAATTAGTTGTAGCTTTTAATCAGTTTAATTTCCATGCTTGTAGTAGTAATTAAAAAGAAAACCCAAAAAGATTCCATGTTCTTCTTTTTGCTTGTTGGGAGCTTTCCCGTGTAAATAGTTTTATTTCTTTTCTTTTCTTTAGGGGTTGATAGGAGAAGAGCATAATTAAATTGTTGAAGTGGCTCTTATATGCATTATTGTTTATCTAACAAAAGAGCCCATATTGCCTTGTCTTCTCCTGTTTATTGAATGCTTGCAGATTCCAGCTTTTCCAATGCACATGCACTATTATCATTATTCACATCGTTCGGTTGTGCAAGTGAAAGGCAATTATGATGATATATGATGGACTGACTGAGATGAGAAAAGCTGGTATGAACTCGACCTCTTTTGTTTTTGTAAATATGATTAGTTCATCATTCCTGATTCAGCCTATTATGAATAAACATGTTTGCAATGAAAACTAGAGATCATAGTTTCTTGTGCCATTCTTGATTAGCTATGAGTTATCATGGTTTACCTTGCGTGGCAACATGCTATTAAAATGGTTATGATGTGGTATGATAAGGTGGTATCCTCCTCTGAATGATTTAAGTGACTTGACTTGGCGCATGTTCACGCATGTAGTTGAAACAAAATCAACATATCCTTCATGATATTTATGTTCATGGTGGATTATATCCTACTCATGCTTGCATTCGGTGTTGATTAATTTTAATGCATGTTCATGAATGTTGTCGCTCTCTAGCTGGTCGCTTCCCAGTCTTTTGCTAGCCTTCACCTGTACTAAGCGGGAATACTGCTTGTGCATCCAATCCCTTAAACCCCAAAGTTATTCCACATGAGTCCACTATACCTACCTATATACGGTATCTACCTGCCATTCCAAGTAAATTTGAATGTGCCAAACTCTAAACCTTCAACTAAATATCCTGTTTTGTATGCTCGAATAGCTCATGTATCAACTAGGGATGTCCGTATCTTCCATGTTAGGCGGGTTATTCTCAAGAGGAGTGGACTCCGCTCCTCACTCACGAGATAAATGGCTGGTCACCGGGATGCCCAGTACCATGCTTTATGAAAACTAAATCAAAATAATTGCAAACAAAACTCCCCCTGGGACTCTTGTTAGTTGGAGGCACTCGTTGTTTCGAGCAAGCCATGGATTGATGCTTGTTGGTGGAAGGGGGAGTATAAACTTTACCATTCTGTTTGGGAACCGCCTATAATGTGTGTAGCATGGAAGATATCGCCATCTCTTGGTTGTTCTGTTGACAATGAAAGTATACCGCTCAAAATATTATTCACCTTTGTTTCAAAACCGAGCTCTGGCACCTCTACAAATCCCTGCTTCCCTCTGTGAAGGGCCTATCTATTTACTTTTATGCTGAGTCATCATCCTATTATTAAAAAGCACCAGTTCGAGAGCGTCGATGTCATTTGCATTCATTACTATTAGTTTACATTGTGTATGACTTGACTAGATCTCTTTTACCATGAATTACAATGTCTAGTTAGTCCTTGGTCTTTAAAGGTGCTCTGCATTTATGTTTTGCGGTCTCAGAAAGGGCTAACGAGATACCATCTTGTTATATCATATTTATGATTGTTTTGAGAAAGTGTTGTCATCCGAGATTTATTATTATGGCTCGCTAATTGATTATGCTATTGATATGAGTAAACTTGAGACCTATGCGTTATTTCGAATGTGGTTAGTTATAATCTTTGCTGAAAACTTGAATGCTGGCTTTACATATTTACAACAACAAGAGCAAATAGAGTTTGTAAAAGTTTTTCTTTATCACTTTCAGTTTGTCAACTGAATTGCTTGAGGACAAGCAAAGGTTTAAGCTTGGGGGAGTTGATACGTCTCCAACGTATCTACTTTTACAAACACTTTTGCCCTTGTTTTGGACTCTAACTTGCATGATTTGAATGGAACTAACCCGTACTGACATTGTTTCAGTAGAATTACCATGGTTTTATTTATGTGCAGGAGCAAACGTTCTCGGAATGACCTGAAACTTCACGGAGCAACATTTCAGAAAATATGAAAAATATCTGCAAAATATGAAGGCCAGGGGGCCCACCACCTGTCCACGAGGGTGGGAGGGGCACCTTCCTCCCTAGGGCGCGCCCCCTACCTCGTGGGCCCCCTGTTGCCTCTCCGACTCCAACTCCATATATTGAGTTTCAGGGAGAAAAAAATCAGAGAGAAGAAATCATCACGTTTTACGATACGGAGCCACCGCCAAGCCCTAAAACCTCTCGGGAGGGCTAATCTGGAGTCTGTTCGGGGCTCTGGAGAGGGGAATCCATCGCCATCGTCATCATCAACCATCCTCCATCACCAATTTCATGATGCTCACCGCCGTGCGTGAGTAATTCCATCGTAGGCTTGCTAGACGGTGATGGGTTGGATGGGATCTATCATGTAATCGAGTTAGTTTTGTTAGGGTTTGATCCCTAGTGTCCACTATGTTCTCAGATTGATGTTGCTGTGACTTTGCTATGCTTAATGCTTGTCACTAGGGCCCTAGTGCCATGATTTCATATCTGAACCTATTATGTTTTCATCAATATATGAGTGTTCTTGATCCTATCTTGCAAGTCTATAGTCACCTATTATGTGTTATGATCCGTTGACCCCGAAGTGACAATAATCGGGATACTTACCGGTGATGACCGTAGTTTGAGGAGTTCATGTATTCACTATGTGTTAATGCTTTGCTCTGGTTCTCTATTAAAAGGAGGCCTTAATATCCCATAGTTTCCGTGAGGACCCTGCTACCACGGGAGGGTAGGACAAAAGATGTCATGCAAGTTCTTTTCCATAAGCACGTATGACTATATTCGGAATACATGCCTACATTATATTGACGAACTGGAGCTAGTTTCGTGTCACCCTAGGTTATGACTGTTACATGATGAACCGCATCCGGCATAATCTCCATCACCGATCCATTGCCTACGAGCTTTCCACATATTGTTCTTCGCTTATTTACTTTCCCGTTGCTATTGCTACCATCACTACAAAATACCGAAAACATTACTTTTACTACTGTTACCTTTTGCTACCGTTACCACTACTATAATATTACTTTGCTACTAAATACTTTGTTGTAGATATTAAGTTTCCAGGTGTGGTTGAATTGACAACTCAGCTGCTAATACTTGAGAGTATTCTTTGGCACCCCTTGTGTCGAATCAATAAATTTGGGTTGAATACTTTACCCTCGAAAACTGTTGCGATCCCCTATACTTGCGGGTTATCACATAGCATGGGGAGCAGCCACGTGCCCACGAGGGTGGGGGAGCGCCTACTCCCTGGGCGCGCCCCCTGCCTCGTGGACCCAACATGGGTCCCCTCCACTTATTCCAGCCACCACACACTCCTTCCTCCCAAAAAAATCACTAGCTAGCTCAAACCCGAGTTCTTGCTCATCTTGCTACCATTTTCTATCTCCTTGCTCAAAGCTCCATTCACAAAACTACTTTGGGGGATTGTTCTTTGGTATGTGACTCCTCCAATGGTCCAATTAGTTTTTGTTCTATTGCTTTATTCATTGCAAATTTTTGCTGCTTAGGTGACCTTGTTCTTGATCTTGCATGTCAAATTTATATGGTCAAAAGTAGTTTTAATGCATGATATATCCTCTAGGCACTTGTAGGAGTACTTGCTATCAATTTTGTTGAGTTTGGTTCACTTCTATTTTTAAGTTACTAAAAATTTCAGAAATTTTTCACAGGAAGAAATATGTTTAGGAAAATGTACCGATGCGGTTCTTCAAGGAAGCAAGGACCCAGGGCCGCAATACTCGAGCCGGACAATGAACTACCAAGGGACGCTCAAGTGCGGCCTTGTGAATGGCCGTCAGAGGACTTCATGGTTTGAGCAGGAATCAAGGAGGAATTTGAAGCATATGTGCGTAACGCCGATCTTGAGAGCTTCGTGGCAGATAAGTGCCGTTGGTACCACTACCTCACTGATTTCTTTGTGAGAAGGTTTGAATTTACATCATCACGCAATTCTCAAACTGTTCTGTTTGATCTCTATGATAAATCTTATACAATGGACTTAGAAGATTTTAATACTGCTTGTAAACTCCTGCAGTGGGGTAATGTTAGTGAACCTCATAAATTTGAATATAAGGATTTTCTTGCTAGTATCACTATGGGGGAATCTAGGGAAATCACACAAGCTACCATAGGGAGCATTCATTTTCCTGCTATACATTATTTTGCTCTTTTTGTAGGTAGATGCATAAATGGTAAGGATGAGGCAAGTCACATGTGTGTGCCAGATCTTAGTGTTCTCAAGAGTGTTGTATTAGGAGATAGACAATATAACTTGGGGGCCATTGTTGCACGCAGGTTGCATAATAACAAAATTAATTGAGACTTCTTTGGTGGAATTTATGCAACCCTTTTAGCTGATTTTCTTGAGATACCCATACGTGGAGATGATATTGAGTTGCCTCCTACTTATTTAGATTATAATGCCATGGTTCTTCATCAGTTTGTTGAGAGGAACAATCAGTTCCTCTAGTACCGACTAATCTTTGACAGACGACGCACCTATTACGTCGCTCTCCCTGCTCCTGCCTTCTTTGACTTTCAGGCAAAGGGGAGATATGTTATAACCAGGGAGGAGGCGACCGAGTACGAGAGGAGGGCGGAGGCAGCTCGCCTCCAAGCTTCAGCTCATTAGGCAATTGCCGCTGCATCTCAGTATGGCCCCAACTACAACTTTGATCCATGGGCATAGACCACGCTTGGGGCAGTACATATTTCTCACCGACATTACATTCATGTTCACAGACTCATGCCAATTCTCGGTGCTCATACTTTTTCATTGTATCTTCCATGCTAGTTTATTTTCTTTTTAAGCCTTCCTCTTGTGTGTTTGAAAAACATTAAGAAAGACAAAAGAATTAGTTGTAGCTTTTAGTTAGTTTACTTTCCATGCCTGTAGCAGTCGTAATCAAAAAGAAAACCCAAAAATATTTCTCGTTCTTCTTTTACTTGTTGGGAGCTTTCCCGTGTAAATAGTTTTGTTTCTTTTCTTTCCTTTGGAGGTCGAGAAGAGAAGACCATGATGAAAATGTCGAGTGGCTGTCATATGCATTATTGTTGATCTAACAAAGAGCCCATATTACCTTGTCTTCTCTCTTGAATTGAATGCTTGCAGATTCCAGCCTAGTCCAATGCATGTGCACTATTATTATTATCCACACTATTCAGTCGTGCAAGTGAAAGGCAATAATGATGATTATATGATGAACTTATTGAGATGAGAAAAGCTGGTATGAACTCGACCTCTCTTGTTTTTTGTAAATATGATTAGTTCATCGTTCCTGATTCAGCCTATTATGAAAGAAATATATTTGCAATGACAATTAGAGATTGTAGTTGCTTATGCCATACTTAATTAGCTAGGGGCTTATAGTGGTTTACCTTGCGTGCCAACATGCTATTAAAATGGTTGTCGTGTGGTATGATGGGGTGGTATCCTCCTTTGAATGATTCGAGTGGCTCGACTTGGCACATGTTCACGCATGTAGTTGAAAAAAAATCAACATAGCCTCTATGATATTTATGTTCATGGTGCATTATATCCTACTCATGCTTGCATTCGGTGTTGATTAATTTTAATGCATGTTCATGACTGTTGTCGCTCTCTAGCTGGTCGCTTCCCAGTCTTTTTCTAGCCTTCACTTGTACTAAGCGGGAATACTTCTTGTGCACCCAATTCCATAAACCCCAAAGTTATTCCGTATGAGTCCACCATACGTACCTATATACGGTATCTACCTGTTGTTCCATGTAAATTTGTATGTGCCAAACTCTAAACATTCAAATAAACATTTTGTTTTGTATGCTTGAATAGCTCATGTATCAACTAGAGCTGTCTGTATCCTCCATGCTATGCGGGTTATTCTCAAGAGGAGTGGACTCCGCTTCTCATTCATGAGAAAATGGCTGGTCACCAGGATGCCCAGTCCCATGCTCAAATCAAATCAAAATAATTGCAAACAAAACTCCCTCAAGATTGTTGTTAGTTGGAGGCACCCGTTGTTTTGGGCAAGCCATGGATTGATGCTTGTTGGTGGTGGGGGAGTATAAACTTTACCATTCTGCTTGGGAACCGCCTATAATGTGTGTAGCATGGAAGATATCGAGATCTCTCGGTTTTTATGTTGACAATGAAAGTATACCGCTCAAAATATTATTCATATCTATTTCAAAACCAAGCTCTGGCACCTCTACAAATCCCTGCTTCCCTCTATGAAGGGCTTGTCTATTTACTTTTATGTTGAGTCACCATCCTCTTATTAAAAAGCACAAGTTGGAGAGCACCTCTGTCATTTGCATCCATTATTTTTAGTTTACATTGAGTATGACTGTGACTGGATATCTTTTACCATGAATTACAATGTCTAGTTAGTCCTTGATCTTTAAAGGTGCTCTGCATTTATGTTTTGCGGTCTCAGAAAGGGCTAGCGGGAGTACCATCTTATCATATCATATCATGATTTTTTTGAGAAAGTGTTGTCATCTGAGATTTGTTATTATTGCTCGCCAGCTGATTATGCCATTGATATGAGTAAAACATGAGACCTAAATGTTATTGTGAATATGGTTAGTTCATAATCTTTGCTGAACACTTGAATACTGGCTTTACATAGTTACAACAACAACAGCAAACAGAGTTTGTAAAAGTTTTTCTTTATCACTTTCAGTTTATCAACTGAATTACTTGAGGACAAGCAAAGGTTAAAGCTTGGGGGACTTGATACATCTCCATCGTATCTACTTTTCCAAAAACTTTTGCCCTTGTTTTGGACTCTAACTTGTCTGATTTGAATGGAACTAACCCGAACTGACGCTGTTTTCAGTAGAATTGCCATGGTGTTATTTTTGTGCAGAAATAGAAGTTCTCGGAATGACTTGAAAATCAACGGAGATTATTTTTGAAATATATAAAAAATACTGGAAGAAGAATACACGTTAGGGGGGCCAAACCCTGTCCATGAGGGTGGGGGCGCACCCCCTGCCTCGTGGGCCCCCTTAACGCTCCATCGACCTCAACTCCAACTCTATATATTCACTTTCGGGGAGAAAAAAATCAGAGAGAAGGATTCATTGTGTTTTACGATATGGAGCCACCGCCAAGCCCTAAACTCTCTCGGGAGGGCTGATCTGGAGTCCGTTCGGGGCTCTGGAGAGGGGAATCTGTCGCCATCGTCATCATCAACCTTCCTCCATCACCAATTTCATGATGCTAACTGCCGTGCATGAGTAATTCCATTGTAGGCTTGATGTACGGTGATGGGTTGGATGAGATTTATCATGTAATCGAGTTAGTTTTGTTAGGGTTCGATCCCTAGTATCCACTATGTTCCGAGATGGATGTTGCTATGACTTTGCTATGCTTAATGCTTGTCACTAGGGCCCAAGTGCCATGATTTCAGATCTGAACCTATTATGTTTTCATGAATATATGTGAGTTCTTGATCCTATCTTGCAATTCTATAGTCACCTATTATGTGTTATGATTCGTTAACCCCGAAGTGACAATTATCGGTACCATTACCGGTGATGACCGTAGTTCGAGGAGTTCATGTATTCACTATGTGTTAATGCTTTGGTCTGGTACTCTATCAAAAGGAGGCCTTAATATCCCTTAGTTTCCAATAGGACCCCGCTGCCACAGGAGGGTAGGACAAAAGATGTCATGCAAGTACTTTTCCATAAGCATGTATGACTATATTCGGAATACATGCCTACATTACATTGATGAACTGGAGCCAGTTCTATGTCACCCTATGTTATAACTGTTGCATGATCGATCGCATCCAACAAAATTCTCCATCACCGATCCAATGTGTATGAGCTTTTCCTATATTGTTCTTCGCTTATTTACTTTTCCGTTGCTACTGTTACAATAACTATAAAACCCAAAAATGTTACTTTTTCTACTGTTACCATTATTATCATATTACTTTGCTACTAAACACTTTGCTGCAGATATTAAGTTTCCAGGTGTGGTTGAATTGACAACTCAGCTGAATACTTGAGAATATTCTTTTGCTCCCCTTGTGTCGAATCAATAAATTTGGGTTGAATACTCTACCCTCGAAAACTATTGCGATCCCCTATACTTGTGGGTTACTATTGTGATCCCCTATACTTGTGGGTTATCAAGGTCCTGTGCATCTGCTCGGGTCGTGGGCCAAAAGAAACCTGTATGGAAGGCCTTACTTACAAGGGCGTGAGCTGCGGCGTGATGGCCGCCAAGACCAGCATGTATTTCGGCCAAGAGCTGCCATCCCTCCTCTTCGGAGATACATCTTTGAAGGACTCCGGTAGTACTTTTCTTGTAGAGTTCGCCTTCATGGACTTTGTAGGCCTTAGAGCATCGAACTATGTGACGAGCCTCGTTTTGGTCATCAGGGAGCTCCTGCCTATTGAGGTAGGCTAAGAAGGGTTTGGTTCATGGCGCGATCACCTCCATGATTATGTGGGCGGAAGGTGTTGGTTCGGTTCCCGAGCCCCTGATGATATCCATCGTGTTCGGCATCCGAGGGTGTGATCATCGCCGGACTGGAATATCCGCTCTCATCCTGCCATACCACGGATGGCTTGGAAAGCTTTTCCACGAAGGTGTTAGGCGGGATGGGGTCGCGTTTAGCACCAATTCGAGCAAGGATGTCTGCTGCTTGATTACTTTCTCGGGCCACATGATGAAACTCGAGGCCCTCAAACCAAGCTGATATTTTGAGTACAGCGTTGCAGTAGGCCGCCATCTTTGGATCTTTTGCATCGAATTCTCTGTTTATTGGGATATAGCGAGGTTCGAGTCCCTGCGCACCTCCAGGCATTGTATGCCCGTAAAAACAGCCATCCGGAGACCATGCAGTAGTGCCTCATATCCGGCTGCCTTATTGGAGTCCGTATACATGATTTGTAATACATAACGGACTGTGTCCCCTGTGGCGGATGTTAGCATGACAACAGCCCCTAGCCCGACCAACATTATAGAGCAGTCAAAGTAGATCACCCAGTTGGACTATGTGCCATATTCTTTAGGGAGTTCGGCTTCTGTCCACTCGGCAACAAAGTCAGCCAGCACCTGAGATTTAATAGCTCGGCGTGTCTTGTATGTTATTTCAAATGGTAAGAGCTCGAAAGCCCATTTGGCAATGCGGCCAGTGGCGTCTCAATTGCTTATGATGTCATTGAGTGGTACCTCGGAGGCCACCGTGATTGAGCACTCTAGAAAGTAGTGCCGCGGCTTCCGAGATGCCATGAAAACCACATATGATATCTTTTGATAGTGCGGGTATCGGGATTTTCATGGCGTGAGGACCTCCGATACATAGTATACTGTTTTTTGGAGTGGAAACTTCTGTCCCTCTTGCTCTCATTCAACGATGAGCACAACGCTCACCACCATAGGTTCGCCGACATTAGGTGCGGCGAGGATTGGGTTGTTTGCTAACAAAGTTGTTATTTCTTCTAACCGGCTATTGCCGCATCCGTCCACTCGAAGTGGTCGGTACGTCGGAGCAGGCGATATAGCGGCAGCGCCTTCTCTCCTAATCTAGAAATAAAGCGGCTCAAGACTGCCACACACCTAGCTAGTTTTTGGACCTGATTTAGGTCTGTTGGTGTTGCCAACTGTGACAGGCTTGGATTTTGGCCGGATTTGCTTCGATTCCTCTATTGGAAACAATGAATCCGGGGAGCTTTCCGGCCGGAACACTGAAAACGCATTTTTCCGGATTGAGCCATATGTCATATGTTCGGAGGTTGTCAAATCTAAGGCGTAAGTCGTCCACCAATGATTCGACATGTTTAGTTTTGTTGATTACATCATCTACACATGCCTCTACCATCTTGCCGATTTGTTTTTCTAGGCATGTTTGAATCATGCACTGGTAAGTGGCACCGACGTTTTTGAGTCCGAAAGGCATAGTGTTGAAGCAAAAAGGCCCGTATGGAGTGATAAATGCCGTTGCGGCCTGATCGGATTCCTTCATCTTAATCTGATGGTATCCAGAGTATGCGTCGAGGAAACACAGTGAATCGTGTCCTGTAGTTGCATCAATTATTTGGTCAATGCGCGGCAGTGGGAAGGGGTCCTTCAGGCAAGCCTTGTTGAGGTCTTTGAAATCGACACAAAGGCGCCATGATTTGTCCTTCTTCGGCACCATGACCAGGTTAGCTAGCCAATCTGGATGTTTGATCTCTCTAATGAACCCCTCTTCGAGTAGTTTGGCTAGCTCCTCCCCCATAGCTTGTCGCTTGGGTTCGGAAAATTGCCGCAGCGTTTGCTTAACTAGCTTAAACTCCTTTATTATGTTGAGGTTGTGTTCGGCCAGTCTACGTGGGATTCCTGGCATATCCGAGGGATGCCAGGCAAAGATGTCCCAATTCTCGTGTAGGAATGCTCTAAGAGCGGCATCGACCGTCGGATCCAGCTGTGCTCCAATGGATGATGATTTATTAGGATCCGTCGGGTGAACTTGGAATTTGACTATTTCGTCTGCTGGCTTGAAATAAGTGTACTTAGGCCTTTTATCGAGGATTACATCGTCTCTATCCACTGTGGAACGCGGAGTGGTGAGCTCCTCGGCCGCAAGGGCCTCGGATAATGCCTCGAGGGCCAGGGATGCGGTTTTGTTTTCGGCATGGAGGGCTATGTCCGGATCACTGGTGATTGTGATAACTCCATTGGGCCCGGGAATTTTGAGCTTCCTGTACCTGTAATGGGGTATGGCCTGAAAGCATGTGAATGTGTCTCGCCCCAGCAGGGCGTGATATCCACTGTTGAAAGGTGCCACGTGGAAGATTAACTCTTTGGACCTGTAGTTCTCCAGTCTGCCGAATACCACATCAAGTTTAATTTTCCTCGAGCATCGCGCTTCTCAGCTTGGGATAATGCCTCAAAAGGTTGTGCTGCTCTGCTCGATGCGACTCTTGTCTATTTGCATTTTTATCGAGTGTGTCCTTTTAGAAGAGGTTCAGTCTGCTGCCGTCGTCCATGAGTACTTTCGTGAGCTGAAAGCCATCGACGACTGGGTTTAAGACCAAAGCGACTGGTGCGCGGACTGATCGAGCCCTTGGCTCGTTGTTGGCAGTGAAATTTATCGCCGTATCATTCCAAGGGTTTATTGCGGCTACTTGGTTGACTTCGGCGAGGTCATGGAGTGCCCTTTTACACCGATTATTTGAAGATAAGGTCTCGAAAACCATAAATACGTTGAGGTTATCGTCCTCCGGAGGGTACTTCTTGGAGATCATATTGGTGAGGGTAGCTTCACCGCTCTTGGCTACTTGCCGGAGCACCCAACAAGCCTGCAGGCTATGAGTTGGTTCGGAATTCGGCATCGTGTGTATCTGACAGGGCGTGTCGAGCCATTCATCAAGGACAGTTATGTGTCCCGTTGAGGACTTAATTTTCTTGTTCGTAGAGTAATGATTAGGTGCCCCGTGAGGGTGCATCCTTTTTGCCCATCCAGTGGGGTGGCTTAAAGGCAGTTGGTTCCCACCGAGCTGTCTGGGCTTTCCAGGCACTTTCCATGGTGCAATATTTCCGTACTATGTGTGCCAAATCTGCAAAGTGCCGTATGCGGCGTCGGTTGAGGGCATTAAGGATACCCTCGTCCGTACAGTTGCGGCAAAATACTAAAACCGATCGTCGTCGCAGCAATATTTGATCTTGTTTTCAACGAGGAATCTGGCCCAAAAGTGATGGACTATTTCCTGAGGTTGCTGCCGCACATACATTAGGTTGCATGTGTCCGGAGGACCGGAATTGCTTGGGGAATATTGCCTGTGGTGGGTGGGTGGGTTTAAATCCGAACCCTAGCCCACTGTGGGATCCAGAGTTTTAAGAATTTCTGAGGTCACTAGCCCAGGATTCGGAGTGTCCTGGGGGTTTTTTAGGCTCGACGCCTGGTTCTATGTTCCGAGGACAGGGAGTCTCTTCCCGAAGATGGGTATCCGGCTCGCAGGGCTCAGAAATCCGAACATAGCTTGTTCTCACCCTAGAGGGAGAGTTGTCCTTGGCTTGCTCCTCCACAATCGCAACCAGATGGGTGATCGGCGGGGACTTGATTTCCCACTAATCGGGTTTAAGCCCGATCCGATCGTAGTCTGTCGTGACCCCTAGGACGGCGATGTGATCTAGCAGTTGATTCAAGGATGAAACATCTGTCGGATCCATCTTATTGGAGCGTTCTAGGCCAATGCGGAGATGATTTTTGGTGGTTTGGGGAACCAGCTTTGGCTTAACGGCCGAGCGGGCGCCACGGAAAAACTGCCAACCTGGAGGATCTTCCCAGGAGCTAGGGCCCTGCCAGAGGTGATTTTGTTGTTGACGACAAGGTTAGCCATCGATCCTTCTATTGACGGCAGAGAGGAACTCTCAATGAAAGCACCAATGTCGGTGTCAAAATCGGCCGATCTCGGGTAGGGGGTCCCGAACTGTGCGTCTGAGGATCGAAGGTAACGGGAGACAAGGGACACGATGTTCACCCAGGTTCGGGCCCTCTTAATGGAGGTAATACCCTACTTCCTTCTTGATTGACTTTGATGAGTATAGGGGTTACAAGAGTTGATCTACCTCGAGATCGTAATGGCTAAACCCTAGATGTCTAGCCTATATGATTATGATTACCTCTATGGACTAACCCCTCCGGTTTATATAGACACCGGAGGGGCCTAGGGTTGTACATAGTCGGTTTACAAAGAAAGGAATCTTCATATCCGAATGCCAAGCTTGCCATCCACGCAAAGCGGAGTCCCATCCGGACAAGGGAGAAAGCCTTCTATCTTGTATCTTCACGGCCCATCAATCCAGCCCATGTTACATAGCTCGGACGCCCGAGGACCCCCTAATCTAGGACTCCCTCGGTCGTCTGGAGCGGAAGCAGGTGTTTGAGGTGAGGGTCATTGAAGCTGCAGCAGCTGCAGGCACCGTATTGCAGTTGTCCAGCTCGTCGGTAAGCTCCTCCTCCTCTACGTCTTACTGAGCATGCTCGGCAGAGGAGAAGTAGCCGGAAGTAGTACAAAGCCCCTCTGTAGTAGTATTTAGGGGCTATTTTGTTCAGTTCATCTGAGTATAGATGTGGTGGAACTGTACAACGTACTTAAAATTAGCTAGTATATAAACTAGAACTAGCTTTTTCAGTACGTGGTTGGCAACAATTGGTGAAAAGTTTGGTCGGTTCAGCTGTCGAGTTGAACTGTTTGTACAAAGAACAATTGCTTAATCCATGAATGAAATATATGCTTAATTACTGAATTTAAGTTGCAAAAATTAGATACTGCTAGTGATTTTTAGCTTCATATTTTGGCAAATCATAGTGTTACAAGGTTGACAAATGGCAATGTTACTAGATCAACAAATGTCAATCTTTCCAGTTTGACAAATGGCAACATACCCAATATGACACATGCAAATCTTACCAAATTGTTTGTAAGTGGTTGCACACAGGTCATCCAAAAGAACCGTTTGTGTTGAAGAGATGCACAAATGCTGCTCCCAGTTTGCATACGAGTGTTCTATCTAAAAGGTTTGCAATCAAGAGCCGCAAAAATCCTGCTCGGCACATTTTCCCTTGGCTGCCTACGGAAGCTGTCGATTTGCATATGGCTGTTCTAAATAAAATTTTTGTGATGAGTTTTTTATATTTAAAAACCAGTGACGTTTTTTCAAAAGAAAATTGTTTGATAAGTCTGTACATTAAGAGAGAAAAACGCAAGTTCACTCAAACAATATCTTTTATTCAGTCATACTGCGAATTTATATTCATATGATCGAGATACAGTATTAAACCCAAGAAAAAACTATTTCCGGCGGCGGTAGAGGTGGCATGCCGCGCCGTCGTTGTCGTTGCCGTCCTTCGGGACGCCATTGTTGAAGTCTTCAATGCAGCATAGAATGTTCTTCACTTGTAAATCAAACATCATGTCACCCGCGAATGACGGGAGGGGCGTGGGAGGACGACAGCTGGCGGGACTGAGAGGTAGCGGTCGACGGCGGTGTCCCATGCCGCTGAGGGGGGCATGCGCATGGGCACGGGCGCGGTGGGTGCAGCCAAATGCACGGGGACTGGCGCCGCAGTGGGTGGAGGGGCGCGCACGGGCACGGCCATGGGCACTGGCGCTGGCATGTACACGAGCTCGCGTACGTTAGTGAAGACCTCGCTAACGCCCGTGACTTCCAGCTCTGCGATAGTGCTCGGCGACTAGCCCGTCAATGCTACGGGGATGGTCGCTGGCGCGGGCACGGGGATAGGAGCTGGGACGGGAGCCGGGGCAACAACCGGCGCGACCACCTCGTTCTGGGCCATGTCCATGAGGCCCCATTCCTCCTTATTTTCCATCTCCTCCTGCTCGGAGTCGACTTCAAAAAACTTGAGGACTAGTGGCAGATGATCCTTTTGTGCCATTTCGTTGGTGGAGGTCTGCGGGAGGGAGGGGAATGGGAGGCGAACAGTATGGCCACCCGTATTAAGGAGCGGCTTGGGCGCCATTAATGGAGAGGAAGGCGGGCAGCCATGGAAGTCAAAGGGCTTGCTTCCTAGTGAGCCTGCGCATGTACAACTCGCACGCTTCCCGGTGAGCCTGCGCATTGGAGGACAGCTTGCACACCTCTAGGCCAGCCTGGGCACCATACTGCGCTCGCACGCCTCCTGTTCACTCAAGCAACTGTCCGCACGACACCTCCTATAGCCATTAAAACCAAGACATGTGGCATCACCTGAATGGTTAACAAAACGCACACGGTTTGAATTATACAAATGTTTGAGATATTAAAGTGGCACCTATTTTTTCAAAATGCCTTTGTTGGCTGTTATTTGAGTGCGCCTTCTCTCAAAATGACACGAAAAATACCACAGCATGTCAGGTTCCATTCCCTGATAGCATGCCAAGTTTCATGGATTTCAGACGAGTTTTGGATTTACTAGAATTTAAAAACAAAGTATCTCAACATTTTGCCGGCAATCAACGGTGCCCTCGTGTTTGAAATCCATTCCCATTTCTTGCATGGGACCTAAGCATGCACCCGAGGACAAAGATTTGATTTTTCAACCAATTTATATGCACTGGAGCATGTGCATGTAGTTCAAATTTGAATTATCCACATAAATGTATTGAAAACTCAATTAATGCATAAAAATGTCCAAAGAACCCTGAAAAATCCCAAAAATTGACACAACACTCCAGTTGTTCTATGTTGACACGAGAAAAATTTTGAAAGCAATAAAATGGATATCGTTTCGTCCCGAAAGGTGGGACATTCCCTACCGAAACCATCATGCTTGTTGTGAGAAGCTCTAGTTTGTGAGAAGCATATATACCCAAACCTGCCCCAAATGGGACGAAAAATTTACCACGGCATGTTGATGCTGCTCCATGGTAGCATGCCAAGTTTCATGAATTTCAGACGAGTTTTGGATTTACTAGAATTTAAAAACCAGGTATCTCAATGTTTGCGGCCGAGTGACGGTGGTAGGGTGTTTGACATTCATTCCCATTTCTTGCATGGGACCTAAGCATGCAGCCAAGGACACATATTTGAATTTTTCAACCAATTTATACGCATTAGAGCATTTTCATGTAGTTCAAATTTGAATGATGCACATGAATGCATTAAAAAACTCAGTTAATGCATAAAAATGTCCAAACGAACCCCGAAAAATCTCAAAATTTGACACAACACTCCTGTTGTTCTATGTTGACACAAGAAAATTTTTGGAAGCAATAAGAGGCAATGGATATCGTTCGTCCCCAAAGGTGGGACGTTCCCTACTGAAACGATCATGCTTGTTGTGGGAACCTCTGGTTTGTGAGAAGCATATATCCAAACCTGCCCCAAATGGGATAAACATTTTACCACGACATGTTGATGCCGCTCCACGATAGCATGCCAAGTTTCATGAATTTTAGACGAGTTTTGGATTTACTAGAATTTAAAAACCAGGTATCTGAATGTTTGCGACCGAGTGACGATGGCAGGGTATTTGACATTCATTCCCATTTCTTACATGGGACCTAACACTACTGCAGGATGGTGCTAACGCGACACTATGATCAGAGACCCTTCGGTGAAACTATGTGCGATGCAATAATCGCAAACGGTGGTGTAAAAGAACCATCAAAAAAGGTGCAAAACGTTTGCCATGGCCCAGCCATCAAACACGGTTCAGATTTTAGTTGCGTGTGCGATGCAGGGCATACGGTTGATCTAGACGAACTGTTTGCGATTAGACGGAACAACAGAAACGGGCAGCCATATCAATGTGTGTGCAATATACGGCATACAGTTCGCTCTGATGATCTGTTTTCTATTAGGGAAAGCAGCAGAAATGGTTAGTCAGATCAAGGTGTGTGTGATATACGGCATACGGCTCAGTCGAATGAACTGTTTTCGATTAGGGAAGAGAATATAAACGGTTCAGCTTAACAAGATGTGTGTGATACACGGCAAAAAGGCCCGGAGGTTAATTTGACAACAAGTACACAGAGGTTAATTTGACATACATGACTTATAAATTTCACAGAAGTCATATCACTTTCTTTGGAAAACATTTAATTGCATTGAATGTATATAGTGCTCCATCCTATTAGTTGAATTAACCTCGAGGTCCATGTTTTGGAAACATGTCATAAAGTAACAGGATAGACCTTCATTCAAGCCAATCAACATGTGTTCAAAAACTAAAATTTTCGAAAAGTAACGAGATAGGCCTTCTTCAAGCCAATCAACATGTGTACAAAAAACAAAAAATGTCAAAAATTAAAAAACAAGGACCTCGAGGTTAATTCAACTAATATGATGGAGCACTATATACATTCAACTCAATTAAATGCTTACAGTGACTCATCACATCAGTTAATTTAACATCGAGGCCACTTCCCATCCGGTCACCCATCTGATGACTACTCAAGTCTCAGCATAGTTAACTTGGGAGTTCTGTTACATGAGCTATTGGTAGGGAAGCTGGTCCTTGCTGTTGTAGGATCCTTCTTTGCATCCTTTATTGGGCACCCTGATGACCAACTGTTGCCGCCCAATGGTCAATGCCACGTCCCATGCATGGCAGTTTTTGCAGCGGGTAACTGCATCATCGCGCCGCGCCCGGCGCGACCGCATGCACCTAAACGTGCGTGATCGGGCGCCGACCTCAAAAGCTGGCAGCACAACTTATAAATTGATGGATGGAGTACTAGCTAGTTATAGTGATGCATATGATTAAGCAAAGGGATCGTTGTAGCGATCCAACCTCAAACGGTTGAATCGCTGAGCATAAGTGTCATCCCTAGATCGGTAATGGTGACTATCGGTGTCTAAACCGGTGGATATCGGGTAGGGGGTCCTGAAATGTGCATCTAGGATCGATGGTAACAGGAGACGGGGGACATGATGTTTACCCAGGTTCGGGCCCTCTCTATGGAGGTAATACCCTACGTCCTGCTTGATTGATCTTGATGAATATGAGTGTTACAAGAGTTGATCTACCACGAGATTGTAATGGCTAAACCCTAGAAGCCTAGCCTGTATGACTATGGTAATGAGTATATCTCCTTTCCGGACTAACCCCTCCGGTTTATATAGACACCGAGAGGGGTATCTAGGGTTACATAGAGTTGGTTACATAAGAAGGAATCTTCATAGTCGGTTGCCAAGCTTGCCTTCCACGCCAAGGAGAGTCCAATCCGGACACAGGTATAGTCTTTGGCCTTCATGTCTTCACAGCTCATCAGTCCGGCCCATGGATAACAGGCCGGACGCCCGAGGACCCCTTAGTCCAGGACTCCCTTAGTAGCCCCTGAACCTGGCTTCAATGACGAGGAGTCCGGCGCGCAGATTGTCTTCGGCATTGCAAGGCGGGTTCCCTTCTATCCGAACTTCAAGATAGTCTTCGAATGCGATGATTGTATCCGGACCTGTCACACACACCATACATAACCGCAGGGAGAATATATTTTTACACGAGTCCAATCTGCTGACAGCTTTTTACAACATGACATCACGTCTGTCTGGTCATAATTTCAAACCGTTTTTCGTCTGCCGATCCACGTTTTTGAGACGCGGTTACCATTGGCACGTCTTGTCGAAGCAGAGATCGTGTCCCCTTATTACGAAATTCTCATCAATACGGGCGTGGGTGACCCAACCGTGCCGTTTGCACGGCCCTTGGGAATAGCAAGTTTAAGGCGAGTGGGGAGACGCTTGATATTCACGGCCTCCATAAGGGGATAAGGATTCCCTTTCTTCACCCACACCTCGGCTCCTCCTTAGTCCTTCCGTCCCTGAGCTCCAGCGCCTAAGCTTTTAGCTTTTCCCTCGTCCGAGAAAGCACTCCAAAGATGTCCGGATCTGGAGCTGGGGGTAAGTGGATGGCCTCCTCCGTCAAGAAGAGGGATATCAAGGTGCTCTGGCAGGCCGGATATCTGGCCAAGGAGATCTCACCGACTCCCGGCCAAGGGACAGATCGTCCCTACTCCAGAGCCCCACGAGAGGGTTGTGTTTCTTACACATTTCGTCCGCGGATTGGCTTTCCCTCTTCACCCCTTCATTCGTGGACTGATGTTTTACTACGGGTTAGACTTCCATGACCTAGCCCCTAACATCATCCTCAACATCACGGCATTCATTGTCGTGTGCGAGGCCTTTCTCCGCATCTCGCCTCATTTCGGCCTATGGCTGAAGACCTTTAATGTGAAGCCGAAGGTGGTGAGCGGCCAACAAGCAGAGTGCAGGGGCGCCATGGTCGGCAAGATGCCCAACGTTACCTGGCTCGAAGGCTCATTCGTGGAGACAGTGAAAGGGTGGCAATCGGGGTGGTTCTATATCACCGAGCCGCATGACGCCAACTGGGTGGCGGCCCCCGAATTCCGATCCGGAATCCCAATGCGGCTCACCTCCTGGCAAGAGAGGGGCCTAACCTAGGGTCCCTCAAACGAGCTGACTGGGCTCCAGACGTGCGTCCAGAACATGATAGATAGGAAGATCAAGCTTGTCAACGTGGTCCACATCATGCTCATTCGTTGGGTCCTTCCGTGCCAACGCCGGACTCACTATGTATGGGAGTACGATCCGGCCAAGCACCAGACGCTACTAGAGCTCTTCGGCACGATGCACGAAGAAATCTGGAATGTTCTCTTCAAGGCCGGCGAGACGCCACCGCCCACGACTGAAGATCACGGGCTTAGCTTAAAACGCCAGGCTAACCCGGTGAGTTCTTTTAATGTTTTCAAGGTGTACCCTTTACTAGCATATTTTGAGAAAAAGCCTAAGCTTTCCTACCTGTGTTTTCAGGCCTGGATCAAGATAGCTGAGGGGATTAACTATCCGGATCCGCTGCCCGAAGACCAAGAATTCCCATTACTGATGAAAATGCTTTTTCCAGCACCTTATGAGGTGCCAGAGAAGACGGCCAAGAAAGCGGCCAAAGGGGCCAAGAAGGGCCCTTGTCAAAAAGGCGCTCCGGACGTGATGTCTGAAGACGAGACACTAGTAGAAAAAGGGCCTTTAGTCCCGGTTCATAAGGGCCTTTAGTCCCGGTTCTGGAACCGGGACTAAAGGGTCAATACTAAAGCCTCCCCCTTTAGTCCTGGTTCTAACTAGAACCGGGACTAAAGGCCCTCCACGTGGCCGCTGCCTGGAGGTCCACCTTTAGTCCCGGTTGGTAACACCAACCGGTACTAAAGGAAATTTTATGATTTTTTTTTAAATTTTTTTTGATTTTTTTTGAATTTCAAATTTCTGAATTATTTTAACCTCTAATCTCTAATCACCCCTCATCACTGCTCAATTTAACCTTTAATCTCTAATCACCCCTCATCATTCCAAATCATCTAACTTCCCGAACGGTCACCCATCCTCTCACTACTCCAGCCTGAGCACGCTTAACTTCCGGGTTCTATTCTCCCTCGTTTCCAAGTCTGCACTTGTTGTTTTCCTGACAATAGTAAGATGTCAATCCTATTAATCCTCAGGAATTTAGCTTGAGCATGAAGATACACATTTCACTGTTTGAGTTTGAAACTATTGTTCTAAAAATCAATAATTATTTAGTAACACTAATATTTCTTGAATAAGTAGTTTGACCACAGTTTGACCAAAATTCAAAAAGAACTGAAATAATTATTTAGTAACACTAATATTCTTGAATAATTATTTAGTAACACTAATACTTCTTGAATAAGCAGTTTGACCAGATTTAACAAAAATTCAAAAAAAACTGAAATTTGAGCATAACTTTTTTTCTTTTAGAATTTGAGGATTCTAAAAATTTGCAAACAGGCCGTAGGCGGTCTCCAGCGGATGCGGATTTTCATTCTGAACATTTTGATATATTATACATTTTTTTTCCGACATCGTATGCAAAAGTTATAGCCGCTTTACATTTTCCCTACATTTTTTGCACAACATGTACAAATTTAAGTTTTTAAATTTTCCTAACTAGTAGATGTAGTAATATAACTACCTCTCGAAGGATTTTATTTTGAAGTTTTTATCATTTTCTTTTGATTTTTTCAAAACAAAAAAGGCGATCCACTGGGGGGTAGAGTTGGAAAATGGGACCTTTAGTCCCGGTTTGAGATACAAACCGGAACTAAAGGGCATCGCACCCTTTAGTCCCGGTTTGTGTCTCAAACCGGGACTAAAGGTCTAATCTTTAGTCCCGGTTTGAGACACAAACCGGGACTAAAGGGCATCGCACCCTTTAGTCTCGGTTCGTGTCTCAAACCGGGACTAAAGGGCTTAGGTGAACCGGGACCAAAGCCTTAGCCGCATGAACCGGGACCTATGGTCACATTAGTCCCGGTTCGTGACTGAACCAGGACTAATGTGAATATTGCCCGTGACCAAAGCCCTGTTTTCTACTAGTGAGACTTCCTCTTCGTCCGGTGACGATGATGACGAAGAGGAAGAAGAAAGCGACTCCCCACCTGAAGTGGGGAGGAAGAAGAGAGCGGCCTCCACAAATTCGGAGGCGAAAGCGCCTAAGAGGGTTAGAGGCTCCCTCGCGAATAACTCCGTGTGGGATGTTGATAGCAGTCCGGAGCGACCTCACCGGACCAAGCCTCAGGCCGCCTCGTAAGTACCAGAATCCGAAAATGTTTGTCCTTCCCGGTTTGTAATATTGATATACCTTAAACCTTGTTATTGCAGTCCAGCACGTGATGGCTCCCCGCGATCCTCGACAGAGGGGTCGCTAGACTCAAAGGAGATGGCTAGCATGTCTCCGCCACCTGCTCATTCTGTCTCTCCCAAGGGTGACAACGAGGTGGTGTCGCAAAAGACCTTCCCCGACCAGGGGGGGCTTCCGGAGATCGTCGGGGTGGTGCCCCAAGACGATTCCTCAGTCGCCGGACACATTGGGGAAAAAGCCCCTATGGGGACTGGTGACGGGGGCCGAGTTCCCTTCGGACCTGAGCTAGATACCATTCCGGAGATCTACGCGGCTCCGGAGTCCAGCGAACGGCATTCCACAAAAGGAGGGATTGTTCCTGTTCCACCAGTGACCTCTATCCAACCAGAGGTACCGGATAATCTCCTGGAGGCGCTACGAGGTGCCTCTATTGTGGATGAACACCGCGCCCTTATGGGCACGGTAATAGAGAAGGTCCAGTTCGTAAAAGGCGGACTGACCGAAGCCTGCACTAGCCTTCTATTAGGCTTTGAGGTAAGTAATGCGTTTGTAGTAAGAATATCACAGCATAGACAGTAGCCCCTGATGCTCTGTTCAGTGTTAGGAAAGAAAAAGCCGAACAGAGGATCGAGAAGAAATATCACAGGAGTCTAACATAAGTTGTCTGTATGAATAAGCAGGTATCGCTGCAGGCTGCCACTGCTCATGCTGCGGAGGTCTCCGGACTGAAGCGGAAACTAGAGCGGGCCGAGGAAGAGCTCGGCCTCGTGAAGAAGCAGCTGGAGGATAGCCAAGGTATGCAGTAACCTGTGGGTGCGTTTTAAGAAAAAATGAATAGTCTGTCCGGACTGAGGTGTCATAAACTTTATTAGGGGCCACAACCGAGGTGGCAGCCCTCAAGAAGGCATTAGCCGAGGCCGAGGACAAAGCGGCCAAGGAACGCGCCGCACGCGAGAAGCATCAGGCCCAGGTTGGCGAGGCGCAGCAATAGCTCCAGGGCGCGATCGAGAGATTTGACTCCTTGGAGTGTGATTGTAAGGCGCAAGGGTCCGAACTGGCGAAGGCCCGCCGGAGCGCACAGGATGCACGAGCCGAAGCCCAGAACGCCCTCCAGAAAATTCAGGCGGCTAAGGAGATTGCGGTGGGTAATTCTTTCACCATGCAAAGCAAGTATGTAGAAGAAATGTTCCTTGTACTTATCCGAATTTGAGTTTTCCAGGGGCGTTTATGGATCTGCCGCGCAGTATATCAGATGCTTCCAAGCATTATAGAGCCAAAGATGGGATTTCTACGGAGAAGCTATTCTGGTCCCAATATCTTGGACCCGAACATCCGTTGCCCTTCAGTGACCAGCTAAAGCAGTTGGTCGAGCTGCATAGGTCGGCAGAGCTAGCCATGAAGGACCTGATAGTCTGGCTGTGGCCTGCCGAGCCTATACCTAGCAGCTACTTCGGACTTGTTAAGCGGCTTGTAAGTGCCTGTCCGCGACTCGAAGCTGTGAAGCGGTCGGTCTGTATTGAAGGTGCGCGTATGGCCTTTGCCCGTGTCAAGACGCATTGGGCAAAGCTGGATGCCAAGAAGCTGATGACCGAGGGGCCGCCGGAGGGCAAGGAGGATCGTCGACCCGAGCTCTATTTT
This sequence comes from Triticum urartu, assembly GCF_056163025.1. NCBI lineage: Eukaryota > Viridiplantae > Streptophyta > Magnoliopsida > Poales > Poaceae > Triticum > Triticum urartu. The sequence goes on from NC_141876.1 coordinate 449,562,137, forward strand.
GAGGGCGTCCTGGAGGGGTCCCGCCTTGTGGCGGAGCAATGTTCGAAGGATGTCATATTCCCATGAGAACATTTGTATTATCATGTCCTGTAATATGTAACAATGATGTTATGTATTATAATGTTTTACATTTTACCTCCTGTGCGGCCGTTTATGAAATCTCAGGGTTGACCAATCGTCGGCTTCTGCCCCCACGTAGATAGTAGGGGGTGTTCAGGATAAATCTAAACACTCTTTACTCCATATTCTGGTCCTTAAAGGAGGTGCTTAGTGCAACGAACAAGGCAATCGGACTATGCGGCCTTTACCGCCCTCACTTAGCCATGGGAGTTTGACAATTAAGAAAGTTGGTGAAGCCCCTGGTATTCGAAAGGCCGAACTAGGGGCGTTGTACACGCCTAATCGGAGGAACCGATTCCTCGCAAGAAGCGGAAAAATCTCTAATGATTTGGAACCTCTCGAACAGCTGACCAGCTCTCGCCGCATCATGATAGTCAGTTTTCAGCTTTCTCTACTGAGGTGCTTGTCCGGAAGAACTGGGACACAATCGCAGTAGTTCTCCCTTTACTACCCTAGCCAATATAGCGGAACGTAAGGTAGTAAGCACAGGAGCCGGGCGACCCAACTATTGACCAAAGACATGATTCGGAGCCGATGCATATAATGCTATAAGTTCGGGGTGCCGAACTATACTGGAAAAGTGTTCGGACTTTTATTGCCGTAATGCGGGGTGTAATGAAGCCCGTGGCGCAGTAATACGTACCATGGTGTACATGTGCAATGAGTAATATATACAAAGGTGAGGAAACGGGGAAATTAAGTAATAAGCTGATGCCACCATTTATTCACCATTATGATGTAATTAGTACGTCGAGGCGTAGTTTGTGCAAGTAATGTAATAAGCAAGTAAGGCTATTTAACATGCCCCAACCAAGGGCGAGCTGTGTGCGGGTATGTAAAACAAGTATGACAATCGTTTAATAGAGACCACCTGGGGATTCCCTTGTATGCTAGAGCTCCTTGCCTCCTTGGTGTGTTCTGCAAATGAGTCGTCCGCATAGACCTCGAAAAGAGAAAACCCCATAATAAAAAGAAAAAATAAAGGCATGCGAATCCCGGGGTCGGTCAAGCCGCACTGTGGATCGCGAGCGAGTTATTCCTCCGTCAGTACCCATGGGGTTTTGAGTGCGTAGTTATGTACGCACGGTACGTAATCCATTTCCTCATCGGGGCTGGGACGGAGGCCGAATTTACTAATTCAGCTCTTGACAGACCGATCTGCCCTGTTGCAGTGTAGTCCGGACCTTCTTATCAATGTCCAGGGGCTCGGCGGCCGGATTATGGTGCCGCTTGAGAAGGCCGCTCTGTACTTCTGCTACTAGGGCTGCGGTATGCTCCTCTGTATGGAGGGAACGTTCCGTGTTTCCATTTACTATAATGACGCCGCGTGGACCGGGCATCTTGAGCTTGAGATAAGCGTAATGTGGCACCACATTGAATCTAGCAAACGCGGTCGTCCGAGCGCGTGGTAGACGCTGCGGACGAGGACGATATCGAAGATTAGCTCTTCGCTTCGGAAGATATCCGGGGAACCGAAGACCACCTCCAGCGTGATCGAGCCCGTACAACGGGCCTCTACGCCTGGTATAACTCCTTTAAAGGTAGTTATCATGGGCTTGATTCGTGAGGGATTAATGCCCATTTTGCGTACTGTATCCTGATAGAGCAGGTTGAGGCTGCTACGACCGTTCATTAGGACTCATGTCATGTGAAATCCATCGATGATTGGGTCGAGTACCAATGCAGCCGAACCGCCATGAAAGGTGCTAGTTGGATGATCACGATGATCAAAGGTGATCGGCAATGACGACCATGGGTTGAATTTTGGGGCGACTGGCTCTACCACATAAACGTCCCTGAGTGCACGCTTGAGCTCCCTTTTGGGGATGTGTGTAGCATATATCATGTTCTCTGTTTTGACTTGAGGCGGGAATTTCTTATGCCCCCAAGTGTTTGGCTGCCGGGGCTCCTCATCATCGTCCTCGCTCCGTGATTCCCCTCCCTTGTTTCTGCTATTCACCTTGCTGGCTTGTTTAAAGACACGGCAATCTCTGTTAGTATGGTTGGCCGGTTTGTCTGGGGTGCCATGTATCTGGCACGGACGATCGAGTATGCGGTCCAAGCTGGATGGTCCTCCGCCGTTCCTTTATAGGGCTTCTTTCGCTGGCCGGACTTGGAGCCACTGAATCGGGCGTGAACTGTGGTGTCATCGGTGTTATAGCCATTGCTTTGGCATTTGTGTCTGTTGCGCAGGAGCTTGTCGGTGCTGTTTTTGGCCTTGGAGGGGCCTGCGTCGTTGGCTGTGTTTGTACTGCGAGCCAGCCAACTATCCTCTCCCGCGCAAAAGCGGGTCATAAGTGCCGTGAGGGCTGCCATGGACCTCGGCTTTTCTTGGCCGAGGTGGTGGGCGAGCCATTCGTCACGGATGCTATGTTTAAAGGCCACTAGGGCTACGGCATCTGGCCAGTCGATGATCTAGTTCTTTTTGATTAGGAACCTAGTCGAATTTTCTGGCGGACTCTCTAGGTTGTTGAACTATGTGACTTAAGTCATCGGCGTCAGGTGGCCAGACATAAGTGCCTTAGAAGTTGTCAAGAAAAGCTTCTTCCAGATTCTCCCAACTGTCAATGGAATTTTCAGGCAGGCTGTTCAGCTAGTGTCGAGCTGGTCCTTTGAGCTTTAATGGGAGGTATTTGATAGCATGGAGGTCATCTCCTCGGGCCATGTGGATGTGGAGAATAAAAACTTCGATCCACACTGCGGGGTCAGTTGTTCCGTCGTATGATTCAATATTGATGGGCTTGAACCCCTCGAGGAATTCATGATCCAGCACCTCATCTGTGAAGCAGAGAGGGTGTGCGGCGCCTCTATAGAGGGCCGCGTCACAGCGCACCTCCGATGAAGTCCGTCTGTGGTTATCGGCCCAGGTGTAATTAAGTTTGTCACTTCCGAGTAGGTGGTTGTCATCCCGAGTGGGGAAGCGTCCTCGCGATACGTAGATTGATCTGGTGTGTCCTTCTCTACTATCCCTATTTTTGCGAGGTGGTGGGGCTGCTTGTTGTTCGGCCTGAGCTGTCGTTTTATCCTGACCACGGGGTGGTCTGTCTGCCGCACTATCCCGATCGCATGGTGGTCGTTCCGCATTACGCGAGGGAAGTATGGGATTTGGTGCCTCCTCATCGAATTGAGGTAGCAGTCTGCGCTTTGGGTAACTCTTGGCTGGGCGGTTGAGGCCGTTTTCTTCAGCTGCCAGGAAATCAGTCCATCTATCAATGAGTAGGTCTTGATCGACTTGGAGCTACTGTTGCTTTTTCTTTAGGCTTCTTGCAATAGCTATTAGCTGGTGCTTGAAGCGCTCCTGCTCTAAGGGTGCCTCAGGCACGATGAAATCCTCGCTGCCGAGGCTCTCCTCATCCTCGGAGGGTGGACGATAACTATCATCATTTGGGTCGCTTGGCATGTCCTGTTTATCAGGGTTAGCTTGCTCATTGTCTTGTTCCTCCTGTTCGGATACTGCTCCAACAAGGTCTTCGTTGTTTTTGGCGTTGTCCGGAGTGCTATTTTCTTCGGTGCCAGTGTTACCATCTTTTGAGCGGCGTGGCTTAGAGCGGCGTTTAGGGCGCCGACTCTTGGACTGTGTCTCAGAAGGTTTATTCACATCTGGGTCTTCTTTATCATCGCTGCTAGATTCTTTAGGTGTATCAACCATGTACACATCGTATGAAGAGGTGGCCATCCAATGTCCCGTGAATTGCGGGTCTTGGCCTTGCTCCTTATCAGCATCATCGTCTATACCATCGATGTCTTCGGAGTCATAATCCAGCATGTCGGTTAAGTCCTCGACGGTAGCTATGAAGTGGGTGGCGGGTGGGAAGCAAAATTCTCCATCGTTAGCCCCTAGTTCGAGCCGGACATAGTTCGGCTGCGAGTTTCCCATGAATGACAGGTTCTTTAAAGAGTTTAGCACATCACCCAAAGGTGAGTGCTGAAAAACGTCTGCGACGCTGAATTCGAAGATCGATAACCGATCTAGCTCGGTGTCCGCAAGTGTACATGGTCCAAAACTTATAGCCGGAGACGAGTTCGGAGTTCCGTTAGCGCAAATATTATAGGGTGTCGATTCTGCATGCGGCTCTAGCTCCGCGGACTCTGTGGCCTCGAATGGCACGATCTGCTCTAGTTCTAAGGCCATTGCAGCAATAGGAGCCATCTCCTGAATCTGGTCCGATGACAGATAAGTCATGTTCATCGGGGCGAGGGGGAGCGATCACTGCGGTCTCAAGTCCATTGAAGATCAAGTCTCTACAGATATCCGCAACGTAGTTCAAGCTTCCAAATCTGAACTGGTGGCCAGGGGCGTAGCTATCGATCTGCTCTAGATGGCCAAGCGAGTTGGCCCGTAGTATGAAGCCGCTAAACACGAAAATCCGCGCGAGGAGGAAGGTTTGATCTTTTGTCGATTGAAGGGCCATCGAACCTTTCTTCGACGACACAATGGAACTCCCAATGAAAGCACCAATGTCGGTGTGAAAACCGGCGGATCTCGGGTAGGGGTCCCGAACTGTGCGTCTAGGATCGATGGTAACAGGAGACGCGGGACACGATGTTTACCCAGGTTTGGGCCCTCTCTATGGAGGTAATACCCTACGTCCTGCTTGATTGATCTTGATGAATATGAGTGTTACGAGAGTTGATCTACCATGAGATCGTAATGGCTAAACCCTAGAAGCCTAGCCTGTATGACTATGGTAATGAGTATATCTCCTTCTCGGACTAACCCTCCGGTTTATATAGACACCGAGAGGGGTATCTAGGGTTACATAGAGTCGGTTACATAAGAAGGAATCTTCATAGTCGGTTGTCAGGCTTGCCTTCCACGCCAAGGAGAGTCCAATCCGGACACAGGTACAGTCTTCAGCCTTCATGTCTTCACAGCTTATCAGTCCGGCCCATGGATAACAGGCTGGACACCCGAGGACCCCTTAGTCCAGGATTCCCTCAGTGACACACTGTACTTGAAAGATTTATAGCAGAGTGCAATCACACACTATTACATCGAATATCTCAAAGAGAGTACTTATTACAATAATATGGCTGAAGGCCATCTAATGAAGATAATAGCGGAAGGCTTCGAAGGCAAAATGAGTCCATCAACTCCAACGACATAGCTGAGTGCATGACAATGACCTAGCGCGCCTTACTCTTCGTCTGAAAACTCTGCAACATAATACGTTGTAGCCCGAAACGGGTCAGCACATGGAATATGCTAGCAGAATAACACTGTAGAGCAATGAACAAGATAACAACTATAACTATATGCATATATGGCTGGTGGAGGCTCTATGGTTATTGTTTTTGCCTAAAGCCAATTTTTCCCTACTGCAAAGGAATATAATTTATTTAACTACAAGTTTGTTGAAAACAGAATGGTAACCCCATCTCAATCCCAATTAAGGTAATCATTAACCCAATAAGTTAATTAAATAAAGTGATGAGATCAACATACATATTCAAGTACCAGATACTCAAGATGTCCATAACCGAGGACACGACTAACCATGATTAGTTTGTACACTTTGCAGAGGTTTGCGCACTTTTCCCCACAAGACTCGATCTCCTCCGTTGGATTTCTCGCACTGCATAATGTTTGAGAAATGGATGACCAAGACACAATCTTTCTGAAGAGGTCCCCTTAACCGATAGATAGGCCGGTACACCTACAATCCCCTACATCTGCTAGCCCATCATGGAAAGGATTCCCACGACTTAGTCAACTATGCCAGAGCCCATAATGGCATGTGGCTGCACATGGAAGTTTCCAGCATGAATAACAATATGATCCCTTTGAGCCTGGGTGGCGAACCATAGGATGATCACACGGATTCCCTGGGATCTCCTTGGACAACACTAGATTGTCCCAGGTGCCCACAAACAATCCACCCAAATGCGTGTTAAAGTAGCCACCTTAAGTAAACCCTTAGTTCGATAATAATACCTACAACTGTCATGAATCACTCAAACCAAACCACGTCTACAAGCATAGCATAGCAAAGTATAATAAGCGTAGCGTAGTAACTCCCAAGGTTTGAATAAAAGGGCAATAGGTACTACCTCAACAACTACTTCCCGAAATCCCACTTGTTAACAGATCCTACTGATGCAATGTTTGAGGATTGGAATGCAGAAAAACTAGGTAACAATGGAAATGATCAAAGTGTTACTTGCCTTGCTGACGATCTGCAAACCCTAGTGACTCGTAGTAGCACGCTTCGCACTCCGAAAACTCTATCACAAACAAACAATAACATACATAAGCAATCAAGCAATAGAAGCAAGTGTAAAACTCAGATGAGAAATTCCAAATTGAAAGTTCAACTAAAGAGCTTCGATTTTCAAAAAGAATCAATCAAATCGGAGCTACGAAACTCAAACTACGATCAAAAGAAATTCGAACACAAATCCTCTTGAAACCAAATTTTAAATTGTTGAAATCATGTTCAAGTTGATTAACTGGAAAGAGGGGTTCGAGATGAAGATTTTGGCGTTGGTTTCACTGGATTTGGACGAACGGTCAAAAAGTTGCGAGGGTTTGAAAATCAGGGGCTAATCTGTGATAAAAATAATCGCGGATAGGTCCCTGGAAGAAAATAAAATAAAAATAAAAAGACTACGGCGCGAACATTCGCTAACCAAACTAATCCGACGAAAACTGTTCGTTATCGATCTAAACGAACGGATGTTCGTTAATTAAACAACCTGATAAAATAAACCGATCTAACCCTAAAAACCGAAAGAAAAACCAGAAATAAAACCGGGACGGGTCGACGGTTATACTGGTTAAACAGAAAAGATCGGTCGGTGGCGGCGGCGGATCCGATCGGCGGGGACCGTGGTGGGGGCAGCAGCGACGGCGGCGCGGCGAGCGGCGGCGGCGTGCAGCAGCAGCGGCAATAGGCGGCGGCGGCATCCTACGGCGGCGTCGGCGGCGCTCGGCGAATGGCGGCGGCGGCTGCGGGGCAAGGTGGGGAGAGACAGCGGGGCGGCGGCGGTATTCAAAGGCCTCGAGGGGGCCTCTTGCTTGCGCAAGGGAGCGCGGAAGTCGAGGCCAACCCGGACTACGGCAGGAGTCCGGCGCTCGCACGACTGCGGCGGCGGGAGGCGGCGGCGCGACGGCTGGGTCGGCTGGGCTTCGGCCCAGTCGGTCGGCCCGAAGAGAGTTTTTTTAAATTCCGCTGAAGAAAAAAATGCTAATAAATATAAAAAATTCTAAAATTCCAAAAACAATTTTCACCGTCTAAATAAAATATTTAGAACAAAGTGAACATTTTTCTGGCCTAATAGTGCAATTTTCAAAAATGCGTATTTTTCTAATTCAAATAAAATCTCAAATAAAAATCCAAGAAAATATTTATTTGATTTTAAAAAATTTCCTCCAATATTCCTCTCTTTTTGAAGAAGTCATATTATCTTCTCTCTTTAAATTTAAGTATTGGAAATATTCGGAGAGAAAAAATATTAAAACCAAATTGATCCTCTTTTCAAATTTTCAAAAATTCAAACATGAAAATTTATGAAATCTCCAACTCTCTCCTTGGGTCCTTGACTTGCTTAAGATTTCTAAGATCACAACCAAAATGCAAATAAAATATGATATGCATATGATGACCTATGTATAACATCCAAATTGAAAATTGGGATGTTACAAACCTACCCCCCTTAAGATGAATCTCGCCCTCGAGATTCGGGTTGGCTAGAAAATAGGTGTGGGTGGTCTTTCCGTAGGTCTTCTTCTCAACCAAGAGCACTGGGGATCCCCACGGTGATGAACTTTGTCGAATGTAACCTTCCTCCAATAACTCCTTAATCTGCTTATTAATTTCCTCCATATCATTTGCGGGCATCCGGTACGGTCTCTTCGATATTGGTCTGGTTCCTAGCAACATCTCTATCAAAAACTCTATGTCTCGATCTGGCGGCATGCCTGGTAGTTCCTTTGGGAATACATCCGGGTAATCCTTCACAACAGGCACTTCTTCCTGAACAACTCCCGAGAGAGAATTTAGTTGGGTCCTCCTTAGCACATGCCTAGACACATACTTGATCCTCTTTCCCTCCGGGGTCGTGAGTAGAATTGACTTACTAGCACAATCAATATTTCCTCCATACATGGATAGCCAATCCATGCCTACTATCAAATCCAATCATTGTGACTCCAAAATTATTAGGTCTGAGAGGAAAACATGCCTACCTATGGTTAATGGCACCTGAAAACATCCCCTGCTAGCCATATACTCCGCTCCGGGTGAGCTTACACTAGTAGAAAACAGGGCTTTGGTCCAGGCCGGGTCAGCCCATTAGTCCCGGTTCAGTCCAGAACCGGGACCAATGTGGGCATTGGTCCCGGTTCGTGAGCCCAGGGGGGCGGCCGGGCCACGTGGGCCATTGGTCCCAGTTCATATGGACCTTTTGGTCCCGGTTGGTGGGATGAACCGGGACCAATGGGCCTCGCTCCTGGTCCACCACCATTGGTCCCGTTGGTGGCTTGAACCGGGACCAAAGGCTCCCCTTTAGTCCCGGCTCATGTCACCAACCGGGACCAATGAGGTGCCTATATATACCCCTCGCTCGCGAGCAGAGCACCCCAGTGCTCTGTTTTTCTCTGGCCGAGGGGGAGAGGGCTTGGTGGTACTCTAGCTCACCTCCTATGCACACAAGGTGTTCGATGGAATGCCCGAGCCACACTACTTAAGCTTTCTCCTCTCCAAGCTCGACCTCCAAGCTCCATTTTCCATAATATTTGTCTAGGTTTAGCGGTCTGTCACGCCCCGTCCCCGTCTTCACCGCCATCGATCACCCGCGCCGAGCTCATCGCCGGCACCACCGTGGTGAGCCTCTTGTTTTATCTTCTTTTTGAAAGGAAAAATATTCTTACTTGTATGTTTACGTAGATACTTGTATTATTTTCTTACTTTTATTATTGCATCTTATATAGTGCGATGGTTTCGGTATCCGCCCCCGTCGGCCCTCGTCCTGTCTATGATTCGGATGTGGTATATATATTATCTTTATAACTATTGGTTCATTTATTGTTTATGAAAATTATGCCGACCAACGTGACATAGATTTTATTTATGTAGGATGTATGTGAATCGGAAATGCCAACCGACCCTATTGTCGAGAGGTTAAATTTAGTTGAAGAAGAAAACAATTTGTTGAAGGAAAAAATAAAAAAAATTGAGGAGGAGAAGATGATATTAGAGTTGCATGTTGCGGATGTCGTCGATGATCACAAGATCAAGATGGATGCAATGCGCTTGAAGATTAGAAAGATTAGAAAATATGCCATTCATACCGAGGCTTGGTATCATTATGCCGTTGGATCAATTGTTACCTTGGTTGCGATTATGATCGCATTTGTTTTCGCATTGAAATGTATTACATAGTTTCAATGTATGGTTTAATTAATTAGATGCTCTGGAGAGCTATATGTTGTTAGATGAGAACTATGTATGCACTTTGGTTTTAATGTGATGATGAACTTCTATTAATTTGGACACTTAATTATATATAATGCACGCAGATGAACCGGCAATGGATGTACGGTGACAGACACACCCGCGAGTACATTAAGGGCGTGCATGAGTTTCTCGATGCGGCTGAGGCAAACAAGCAGAATGGTTTTATGTGTTGTCCATGCACTGAATGTGGGAATACGAGGTCTTACTCTAACCGGAAAATCCTTCACTCCCACCTGCTTTACAAGGGTTTCATGCCACACTATAATGTTTGGATGAGGCACGGAGAAATAGGGGTTATGATGGAAGACGGCAAAGAAGAAGAGTACGATGACAACTATGTGCCCCCTGAATATGGTGATGCTGCAACGGGGGGAGCTGGTGAAGATCAAGAGGAACCAGACGATGTGCCCAATGATGCTGCAATGGGTGAAGCTGTTGAAGATCAAGAGGAACCAGACGATGTGCCCGATGATGATTGTCTCCGCCGGGTCATTGTCGATGCAAGGACGCAATGTGAAAGTCAAAAGGAGAAGCTGAAGTTTGATCGCATGTTAGAGGATCACAAAAAAGGGTTATACCCCAATTGCGAAGATGGAAACACAAAGCTCGGTACCGTACTGGAATTGCTACAGTGGAAGGCAGAGAATGCTATGGCTGACAAAGGATTTGAGAAGCTACTGAAAATATTGAAGAAGAAGCTTCCAAAGGATAACGAATTGCTGACAGTACATACGCAGCAAAGAAGGTCGTATGCCCTCTAGGATTGGAGGTGGAGAAGATACATGCTTGCCCTAATGACTGCATCCTCTACCGCGGTGCATACAAGGATCTGAACGCATGCCCGGTATGCGGTGCATTGCGGTATAAGATCAGACGAGATGACCCTGGTGATGTTGACGACGAGCCCCCCAGGAAGAGGGTTCCTGCGAAGGTGATGTGGTATGCTCCTATAATACCACGGTTGAAACGTCTGTTCAGAAACGAAGAGCATGCCAAGTTGATGCGATGGCATAGTGAGAACCGAAAGAAAGATGGGAAGTTGAGAGCACCCGCTGACGGGTCACAGTGGAGAAAAATCGAGAGAAAGTACTGGGATGAGTTTGCAAAGGACCCAAGGAATGTATGGTTTGCTTTAAGCGCGGATGGCATTAATCCTTTCGGGGAGCAGAGCAGCAATCACAGCACCTGGCCCGTGACTCTATGTATGTATAACCTTCCTCCTTGGATGTGCATGAAGCAGAAGTTCATTATGATGCCAGTTCTCATCCAAGGCCCTAAGCAACCCGGCAACGAAATTGATGTGTACCTAAGGCCATTAGTTGAAGAACTTTTACAACTGTGGAATGGAAACGGTGTACGTACGTGGGATGAGCATAGATAGGAGGAATTTAACCTTAAGGTGTTGCTGTTCATGACCATCAATGATTGGCCCGCTCTCAGTAACCTTTCAGGACAGACAAACAAAGGATACCACGCATGCACGCACTGTTTAGATGACACTGAAAGTATATACCAGGACAAATGCAGGAAGAATGTGTACCTGGGCCATCATCGATTTCTTCCGACCAACCATCAATGTCGAAAGAAAGGCAAGCATTTCAAAGGCGAGGCAGATCACCGGAAGAAGCCCGCCATGCGCACCGGTGATCACGTGCTTGCTATGGTCAATGATTTACACTACGTAATCTTTGGAAAGGGTCCCGGTGGACTAGCTGTTCCGAATGACGCTGAGGGACACGCACCCATGTGGAAGAAGAAATCTATATTTTGGGACCTACCCTACTGGAAAGACCTAGAGGTCCGCTCCTCAATTGACGTGATGCACGTGACAAAGAACCTTTGCGTGAACCTGCTAGGCTTCTTGGGCGTGTATGGGAAGACAAAAGATACACCTGAGGCGCGGGAGGACCTGCAACGTTTGCACGAAAAAGACGGCATGCCTCCGAAGTAGTATAAAGGTCCTGCCAGCTACGCTCTTACGAAAGAAGAGAAAGAAATCTTCTTTGAATGCCTGCTCAGTATGAAGGTCACAACTGGCTTCTCGTCGAATATAAAGGGGATAATAAATATGCCAGAGAAAAAGTTTCAGAACCTAAAGTCTCATGACTGCCACGTGATTATGACGCAACTGCTTCCGGTTGCATTGAGGGGGCTTCTACTGGAAAACGTCCGATTAGCCATTGTGAAGCTATGTGCATTCCTCAATGCAATCTCTCAGAAGGTGATCAATCCAGAAATCGTACCAAGGCTAAGGAGTGATGTGGCGCAATGTCTTGTCAGTTTCGAGCTGGTTTTCCCACCATCCTTCTTCAATATCATGACGCACGTCCTAGTTCATCTAGTCGACGAGATTGTCATCCTGGGGACCGTATTTCTACACAATATGTTCCCCTTTGAGAGGTTCATGGGAGTCCTAAAGAAATATGTCCGTAACCGCGCTAGGACAGAAGGAAGCATCTCCATGGGCCATCAAACAGAGGATGTTATCGGGTTTTGTGTTGACTTCATTCCTGGCCTTAAGAAGATAGGTCTCCCTAAATCGCGGTACGAGGGGAGACTGACTGGAAAAGGCACTCTTGGAAGAGACTCAATAATATGCAGGGATGGATATTCTTGGTCTCAAGCAAACTACACAGTTCTACAGAACTCTACCTTGGTGACCCCGTATGTCGATGAACACAAGAACAGTCTGCGCTCCAAACACCCGGAGCAGTGCGACGACTGGATTACATGTGAACACATCAGGACTTTCAGCAGTTGGTTGGAAACACGTCTCAGAGGTGACAACACTATTTGTGATGAGTTGTACTTGTTGTCCAGGGGACCACCTTTGACTGTATTGACTTACAAAGGATACGAGATAAATGGGAATACATTTTACACGATCGCCCAAGATCAAAAGAGCACCAACCAAAACAGCGGTGCCCGCTTTGATGCAGCAACCGAGAGCGGAAAGGACACATATTATGGTTACATAGTGGACATATGGGAACTTGACTACGGACCTGATTTTAAGGTCCCTCTGTTTAAGTGCAAATGGGTCAATCTGTTAGGCGGCGAGGTACAGGTAGACCCACAGTACGGAATGAAAATAGTGGATCTGAAAAATCTTGGGTACACTGACGAACCGTCCGTCCTAGCCAATGATGTGCACAGGTTATCTATGTGAAGGACATGTCTACCAAACCGAGAAAAAGAAAAGATAAGGAAGCGAATACATCATACGATGAGCCAAAGCGCCACATAGTTCTTTCAGGAAAAAGGGACATCCTGGGAGTGGACGGCAAGATAGACATGTCTGAAGATTATGAAAAGTTTCATGAAATTCCTCCCTTCAATGTCAAGGCTGAACCAAGCATCCTGATAAACAATGAAGATTATCCATGGTTACGGCGCAATAAGAAAATGACACAAGCGAAGAAAAAGTGAAGACTTTCTCCCGCAACTATTATGATGATATCATGCCAACTTTGTAACACACGAACATGCTACCATTGTCCGTTTTGTACGTGCACATGCTATGTGGGTGAAATTATGATACCATGCCAACTTTCAACTTTTTCAGAGTTCATTTGAAATGCTTTCATGTCTTATGGTTCAGCCCTCATAATACCATGACCATTAGTCCCTGGCCCATGCCAACTTTAAACTTTCAACTTTCTAAAACTAATGGCACTAACAGAAAGTTTATAATTTTGCTCCTCGCCCCTGGCCCATGACCATTAGTCCCGGTTTGTGCCACAAACCGGGACTAAAGGGTTGGTCCTCGTTGCGGGCAGAGTTTAGTCCCACCTCGCCAACCGAAGGGGGCTCACACCGGTTTATAAGCCCTTCCCTCTCTACCTTGTTGAGCTCCTCTCAAAGTGAAAATAGATGCCCTAATAGAGAAAAGTTTAACCTAAATTCATAGTGAATTTCTCTGAAATTCATAGAAATTTACTAGGAATTTAGGTTGAATTTTCTCTATAAGCGCATCTATTCTCATTTTTTAGTAAGTTAATCACAAACTTGTGATTCAAACAATTTTCAAAGAATTCAAATTTTAACTATTTAAATTTGAAAACTAATGGCACTAACAGAAAGTTTATAATTTTTCTAAAACTAATGGCACTAACAGAAAGTTTATAATTTTGCTAACCTAAAAGCAAATAGAATTAAAAATTAAAGCAAAAAACAAAAGAAAATAAATAATGCAAAAAACAAATCAAAAAAACAGGAAAAAACTATTTTTATAGTAAAGTTAATCACAAAATAAAATAAATAAAGCAACAAAGAAAACAAAAAAACTAAAAAAGTGTTTTCAAATTTGAAAACTAATGGCACTAACAGAAAGTTTATAATTTTTCTAAAACTAAAAGCAAAAAGAATAAAAAATAAAGCAAAAAACAAAAGAAAATAAATAATGCAGAAAACAAAACAAAAAAACTGGAAAAAAATAGCAACAATAAGTATTTTGTTGTAAGTAGAAACAAAATAAAATAAATAAAGCAACAAAGAAAACAAAAAAAGTGTTTTCAAATTTGAAAACTAATGGCATTAACAAAAAGTTTATAATTTTTCTAAAATTAAAAGCATAAAGAATTAAAAAATAAAGCAAAAAACAAAAGAAAATAAATAAAGTAACAAAAAACAAAAAAAATGCCACCTACTAAGCCCCCACGGCCTGAATGTGACTAGAAACCCATCCAAGGGCAAGGATTCAGGCCCGCGGGAGGCCCAGTAGGCCCACAGGCATAGCAGTGACAATTAGGCCCGTAAGCCTGCAATGGAGAGGAGCTCGAGAGGGGTGCGGCAGTGGGGCTTATAAACCACTGTGCACCCCTCTCAACTAGCGAGGTGGGACTAAACTTTCGATGCAGCAGCCGCACAAGGCCTTTGGTCCCGGTTGGTGGCACCAACCGGGACTAAAGGGGGGCATTGGTCATGGTTCGTGGCACAAACCGTGACCAATGCCCCCCTTTAGTCCCGGTTGGTGCCACCAACCGAGACCAAAGGCCGCTGCTTCCCGCCCTTTGGGCTGCTGAAAAGAGGCCTTTGGTCTCAGCTGGTGGCACCAACCGGGACTAAAGGGGGGCATTGGTCACGGTTTGTGCCACGAACCATGACCAATGCTCCGTCTATATAAGCCACTGAAAGCACAAGTGCTCCCTAGGTGGTTTTGATAATTGATGACAACATATCTCTTGTTGGACTAACATTTCGATCTAGCATGTTTCAGATAAGTTCAACAATGGAGTGGCATGGACTAAAGGTTGTGGGAACTCCTTCAAGATGCTAAGGACAAAGGATTGGCTAAAGCTTCAAGCTCAAGACTCCTCATTTTACATTTTAGTGATCCAAGATCACATTGAGTCTTTAGGAAAAGCCAATACTATCAAGGAGGGATGAGGTGTTGCTTAATGAGCCTCTTGCTTCATGTGCTTAGTGATATGCTCCAAAACTCTCAGCTACTTCCCACTTCCACATATGACCTAAAACCTAAGCCAAACTCGATCCTACCGATTCTTCCTATCCGGCGCCACCGAGTTTCACTTGTCATAAGCCACTGCCAAACCCTAGCATTTCGGTTCTACCGATAGGGATCTCGGTCTCACGAAGATGGGGTTGCAAACTCTCTGTTTCCCTTTCGTAACTTTTCGGTCTCACCGAAAGAGCAAATCGGTCCCACCGAGATTGCAATGTAAATTCAGTGTTTCCCCTTTGTAACTTTCGGTCTCACCGAAAGAGCAAATCGGTCCCACCGAGTTTGCCTGACCAACTCTCTGGTTAGCTAATTACCAAATTCGGTCTCACCGAGATTACGTTATGCCCAAACCCTAACCATATCGGTTCCACCGAGTTGCATGTCAGTCCCACCGAAAATCTCTAACGGTCACTAGGTTTACATTTTCAGTCCGACCGAGTTTGTTGATTCGGTCCCACCGAGATTGGAAAACTGTGTGTAACGGTTGGATTTTGTGTGGAGGCTATATATACCCCTCCACCTCCTCTTCATTAAAGAAGAGAGCCATCAGACTAAGCCTACACTTCCAGCATCCTATTTCTGAGAGAGAACTACCTACTCATGTGTTGAGGCCAAGATATTCCATTCCTACCATGTGAATCTTGATCTCTAGCTTTCCCCAAGTTGCTTTCCACTCAAATCTTCTTTCCACCAAATCCAAATCCTGTGAGAGAGAGTTGAGTGTTGGGGAGACTATCATTTGAAGCACAAGAGCAAGGAGTTCATCATCAACACACCATTTGTTACTTCTTGGAGAGTGGTGTCTCCTAGATTGGCTAGGTGTCACTTGGGAGCCTCCGACAAGATTGTGGAGTTGAACCAAGAAGTTTGTAAGGGCAAGGAGATCGCCTACTTCGTGAAGATCTACCGCTAGTGAGGCAAGTCCTTCGTGGGCGATGGCCATGGTGGGATAGACAAGGTTGCTTCTTCGTGGACCCTTTGTGGGTGGTTGCTTCTTCGTGGACCCTTCGTGGGTGGAGTCCTGTGTGGACTCGCGCAACCTTTACCCTTGGGTGGAGCCCTGTGTGGACTCTCGCAACCGTTACTCTTTGTGGGTTGAAGTCTCCATCAACGTGGATGTAGGATAGCACCACCTATCCGAACCACGGGAAAAACATCCGTGTCTCCAATTGCGTTTGATCTCTCCAAACCCTTCCCTTTACATTCTTGCAAGTTGCATGCCTTACATTCCGCTGCTCATATTCCCTTTGCATGCTTGCTTGATATGTAATGTGTGCGTTGAAATTGTCCCTAAACTTCACTTAAACCGAAAAAGTTTAGAAAACTGCAACTTTAGCATTAAGTGTCTAATCACCCCCTCTAGACACATCTACTTCTAGACCCTACAAGTGGTATCAAAGCTTTGGTCTCCATTGCCTTGGTTTAATCACCGTTGGAGGAAGATGGATGTGTCTACACTAGGGAGTCTTAGACATAGAGTGCCTATTCTTGATGGAAAGTATTTTCATGAGTGGAAAAATGAGATGCTTGTAATCTTCAATCAATATCATTTGAACAAGTATATTGCTAGCCCTTGTGCACCTCATATTGATCCTTTGCATCCTACCCTAGATGAAGATATTGACATGATTCGCAGTCTTAGAACTATTGAGCTCATCATTAGAGGATTGCCCAAAAATTTGATTGCTAGTTTGCCCACTAAAAATTGTGCCTATACTATATGGAAATTACTTGAGGAACGATTTCCCGATCATTCCTTGAAAACTTTGGATGAAATTTTCCATAAATCTATTGCCTTGAGTAAGATGAACTCTAGTGATCCTAGTTTTGGTAAATGTCTATTTGAACTTGCCAATCTTAAGCATGCTAAAGGAGATGTTGAAGTCATCAATGATATCATATTCAAAGCTATAAGAATTCATAAAAGTGACCACTTTGATGATCATTTATCTAATGAATTACCCTCTCTAGGAAATGATGAGTCACAAGATCATGATGAACATGAATATTATGATGATGATGACAGTGACTTCGATCTTGATGATGCAATGAGACATTTTGGTCTTATGGCAAATCTTCGGGGATATGAATCAGGAGGAAAGGAATGGGTTCTTGATAGTGGATGCACTGATCATATGACCGGAGATGAAGAGATGTTTCGTGAGCTTGCTGAAAATGACGGCCCTCGAAAATATGTCACCTTTGGTGATAATTCAAAGGGTAAAGTGGTTGGCCTTGGTAAGGTGGCCATCTCACATGATAGTTCCATTCAAAATGTCATGCTCGTTGAATCTCTTGGCTACAACTTACTTTCAGTATCTAGACTTGCTGATTTCGGTTTGAATGTCCTATTTACTGAGGTAGATTGCCAAGTATTTCATCGAGACAATCATAAAATGGTCTTTACGGGTATGCGTAGAGGTGATATTTACATTGTCGATTTCTCTAAAAAGGCACAACCTAAAACTTGCTTTGTTGCTAAATCCTCAAAAGGTTGGTTGTGGCATAGACGACTAGGTCACGTTGGCATGAGAAACGTTGACAAGCTTATTAAAGGAAATCATATCCTTGGAGTCAAGGATGTCATATTTGATAAGGATAGACTTTGCAGTGCTTGTCAAGCAGGTAAACAGGTTGGAGGAAGACATCCCGTAAAAAACATCATGACCACAAGGAGGTCACTCGAGCTACTTCACATGGATCTTTTTGGCCCCAACGCCTACAAGAGTCTCGGTGGAAATTCTTTTGGTTTAGTTATAGTTGATGATTTTTCAAGATTTACGTGGGTGTTCTTTCTTAATGACAAGTCGCAGGTCCAGAAGATCTTCAGAAACTTCGCTAGGAAGGCCCAAAATCAGTTTGATGTGAAGATCAAGAAGGTTCGGAGTGACAACGGAACGGAGTTCAAGAACGCAAATGTGGACACCTTTCTTGACGAAGAAGGGATTTCACACGAGTTCTCGGCTACGTACACACCTCAACAAAATGGAGTTGTTGAGAGGAAGAACCGGACGCTCATCGAAATGGCAAGAACGATGCTTGATGAATACAAGACGCCAAAGCACTTTTGGGCAGAAGCGGTTGAGACAACTTGTCACGCAACAAATCGCTTATATCTTCACAAGCTACTCGGCAAGACGGCATACGGGCTTCTCACCGGTAACAAACCCCAAGTTGGATACTTTCGAGTATTCGGCTCAAAGTGCTACATTCTTGATAAGCATCGTCGTTCAAAGTTTGCTCCTAAATCTCATGAAGGTTTTCTACTTGGTTATGGCTCAAACTCTCACACTTACCGTTTCTACAACAATTTCACCCGAAAGGTTGAAGAGACGGTAGATGTGAAGTTTGATGAATCTAATGGCTCGCAAGTAGAGCAGTTGCCAATTGATGTAGGAGACAAAGACCCTTCAGAAGCAATTCAAGACTTGTCCATTGGCAAAATTCGTCCAACGAAGGTGAAGGAGAGTACTTCATCCGTCCAAGTGGAAGCTTCTACTTCACGACAAGGTGAACCAAGAATCGACATGGAAGCATCCACAAGTGGGACACACCAAGATGAAGAAAACGAGGAAGTACGTCAAGATGAACATCAACAACCTCCTTCTCCACCACGACAAGAGAACGACGACGTCAACAATGAAGAAGGCCAAGAAGAAGAACAAGATGAAGAAGATGCTCAACGAAGACCCAAGCAAAAGCTCTCACAAGTTCGAGCAAGAATTGCCAAAGATCATCCCATCGAGCAAATCCTCAATGATATACAAACCAGGAGAATCACTCGCTCAAAAACTCGTTTAGCTAACTTTTGTGAAAACTATTCATTCATCTCTAGCATTGAACCTATGAAGGTTGAAGAAGCATTGGAAGATCCGGATTGGATAAACGCTATGCATGAAGAGCTACATAATTTTGAGAGAAACCAGGTTTGGACATTGGTCGAGAAGCCCGACAACAACCACAACATCATTGGTACCAAATGGGTGTTTCGCAACAAGCAAGATGAAGATGGACAAGTGGTTCGCAACAAGGCACGTCTCGTCGCTCAAGGGTACACACAAGTCAAAGGTATGGACTATGGTGAGACATATGCCCCCGTTGCTAGACTTGAGTCCATTCGCATCTTACTTGCCTATGCTAATCACCATAATATCACCTTGTACCAAATGGACATTAAAAGTGCTTTTCTAAATGGTGAAATAGAGGAGGAAGTTTATGTCAAACAACCTCCCGGCTTTATCAATCCTAAGAAACCAAATCATGTTTACAAACTTCACAAAGCTCTTTATGGTCTTAAACAAGCTCCTAGAGCATGGTATAAATGCTTGACCAAGTTCCTTACTACAAGTGGTTTTGAAATTGGTAAAATTGATTCTACTATTTTTACTAAAAGGGTTAATGGAGAACTATTTATATGCCAAATTTATGTTGATGATATCATATTTGGTTCAACTAACCCTCTCTTTAGTGAAAAGTTTGGAAAGCTAATGTCAGAGAAGTTTGAGATGTCTATGATGAGTGAACTCAAATTCTTTCTCGGGTTGCAAATCAAGCAAACTAAGGAAGGTACATTTGTCTCTCAAACAAAGTACACCAAGGACTTGTTCAAGAAGTTCAATATGCAAGAAGGCAAAGGTATGTCTACACCCATGCCTACTAGTGGACATAACGATTTAACCAAAGATGGTGAACCGGTTGATCAAAAGGTTTATCGTTCTATGATTGGTTCATTGTTATACCTATGTGCTTCACGTCCCGATATTATGCTAAGTGTGTGCATGTGTGCATGTTATCAAGCTGCTCCTAAAGATTGTCATCTTAAGGCTGTGAAAAGGATAGTGAGATACTTAATCCATACACCAAATTTTGGCATTTGGTATCCTAAGAGGTCTTCTTTTGATCTTGTTGGCTATTTCGACTCGGATTATGCCGGAGACAAGGTTGATAGAAAGTCCACTTCGGGTACTTGTCAATTTCTTGGTATATCTCTTGTGTCTTGGTCTTCCAAGAAACAAAACTCGGTATCCTTATCCACCGCCGAAGCGGAATACATTGCCGCTGGTTCATGTTGTGCTCAATTACTTTGGATGACCCAAACTCTTAAAGATTATGGGATTTATGTGAAACATGTTCCACTGCTTTGTGACAATGAAAGTGCTATCAAAATTGGTCATAATCCTGTACAACATTCTCGAACTA
Organism: Triticum urartu; assembly: GCF_056163025.1. NCBI lineage: Eukaryota > Viridiplantae > Streptophyta > Magnoliopsida > Poales > Poaceae > Triticum > Triticum urartu. The sequence continues at coordinate 449,582,378 of NC_141876.1, forward strand.
AGCATATTGAAGTTCGTCATCATTTCATTCGAGATCATGTTGCTAAGGGTGACATTAATCTTAAGCACGTTCGCATCGATAATCAATTAGCGGATATATTTACTAAACCTCTTGATGAGAAAGTGTTTTGCAGGTTGAGAGGAGAATTGAACATCATTGATGCTTCAAACTTGGAGTAGAAACTCCATTGGATACATGCAAGACATGAGCTTATGACTAATCCATGATATATCTCTTATGATGACTATCTTATGTCTTGGATATATTTGTACCTTGCATGTTGTCTAACCCATGTAGGTGCTTGGTTGAATCTAATTCCATGAGATTGCGACTCACTCACATCTTGAGCAATCTCTACATCACCAAGACTCTACACAATGGTGGTTGAAGACAAGGAAGCACAAAATCATTCAAACATATCCTTTGACAAATTCTATGTTAAGCTTCATGATTGTCATTTTTGGATACACAAGTGCTCTTCCTTGCAAGAACTAACCCATGAAGGTAGATGAACTCAAACTCCAAGTGGTGCTCCCAACTCTACATCAACCTTGAGCACCCACACAAGTTCAACTACATGATCAAGAACCACACCACCACCCAAGGTATGTTATTCCATCTTAGAGAAGCTTTACTCCAAGACATAAGTCAAAGAAACTTAACAAGATGAGAATACATCAAGATGCTTAAACGAGAAATGGTAACCCCATTTTGAGCTTAAACGATGAGTATGGCCTACGATCAAGTGTCTTCACTTGACTCCTAAGTCAATATACTCTAAGATAGGTGACTATGTCACCGCCTAATTCTAGATGAAGTTCTCTTGTGTTCTTTTCTGAGTTATCGCATTTGTCCCTTGCATATTTGTTTCCTTTTTAAAAAAAACAAAAAAACTTCATCTAGAAACTTTCACTCTTTTTTTTTTGATCTTTGCTCAGCATATTTCTGCATCAAATTCCTTACAAATCTTTCAGCTAATTCATTGCAAATCTTTGTGAGATCTTACTTGACTAGTGAGCTGAAGTGACAAGTGTTTCTCTCTGTGATGAACTCGGTTTCACCGATTTGTCATTTTCGGTCCAACCGAATCCCTTCGGTACTACCGAAACTTGCCACTCGGTGCCACCGATTTCGCAACAGGAAAAACAGTTTGCCACATATTCTATATTTCTTCTGATCCAGCTCCACTCAATGAATCTTGTCCTCTACAAGCATCACAGCTTTATTCACTGCTTTGTACTGAATCTCAAGGACCAAACCTATTCTACGGATTCCAGGAGAAACCTTCTTGGAAATTGATGTCAAAGGGGGAGAGAGAGATCACATCAAAGCTTATCATCGGGAAGAGAGAGATCATATCAAAAGCTTATCACCTACAAAGGAGAAAGTCCTAAGGGGGAGAGAATACTCAAGGATCCCAGATGCTTGATGTTCAAGAGGAGAGATGCCACATGTCTTTTTGGGGGAAAGACATGTTCATATGAACTCATTTGAATTAAGTTCTATTCATATCTTTCATCTCTGATTTTCTGTTTCCTATCTTCTCCCAATATCTCATGTCAGATTCAGGGGGAGCAAGACACCTAAGGGAAAGAAATCAGTCAAATTCATTGCATATCTTTATTCTTGGGGACATGTTGAATTCAATGTGGTACCTTGTACTCACTCTCTACATGTCATCCCAGTCTTGGTATTCTTGTGGTTTCTCTTGTTTGCTCGGGCCAGTGGATGCACCTATGTTATCTAACCTTGTTTGTGCAGGTTCATTCCATCCTAAGCCAACTCAAGACCACAAGGTAAGTATATGCATCAAAATCATGAGTATGAGGAGTTCTTGCTTATGTACATACTGTTTGCAAGAAGGACTCATGAGCATGAAGGTATTTTCCTTGATAATCTTTTGCTCTGATGCATATGGCCAAGATGCATGTAACACATTGCCTACTCTGTCATGATTATGCTCTCACATGCCTCTATATTTCATATTTACATGAGTGCATACATGTAGGGGGAGCCTATGCTTGTTACATGTCCTTCCAAAGCTTTACTTGCCGTTCTTTATATCTTTATCTAAAGCTTTGATGTATGTTGCCATCAATTACCAAAAAGGGGGAGATTGAAAGCACAAGTGCTCCCTAGGTGGTTTTGATAATTGATGGCAACATATCTCTTGTTGGACTAACATTTCGATCTAGCATGTTTCAGATAAGTTCAACAATGGAGTGGCATGGACTAAAGGTTGTGGGAACTCCTTCAAGATGCTAAGGACAAAGGATTGGCTAAAGCTTCAAGCTCAAGACTCCTCATTTTACATTTTAGTGATCCAAGATCACATTGAGTCTTTAGGAAAAGCCAATACTATCAAGGAGGGATGAGGTGTTGCTTAATGAGCCTCTTGCTTCATGTGCTTAGTGATATGCTCCAAAACTCTCAGCTACTTTCCCACTTCCACATATGACCTAAACCCTAAGCCAAACTCGGTCCTACCGATTCTTCCTATCCGGCGCCACCGAGTTTCACTTGTCATAAGCCACTGCCAAACCCTAGCATTTCGGTTCTACCGATAGGGATCTTGGTCTCACCAAGATGGGGTTGCAAACTCTCTGTTTCCCTTTCGTAACTTTTCGGTCTCACCGAAAGAGCGAATCGGTCCCACCGAGATTGCAATGTAAATTCAGTGTTTCCCCTTTGTAACTTTCGGTCTCACCGAAAGAGCAAATCAGTCCCACCGAGTTTGCCTGACCAACTCTCTGGTTAGCTAATTACCAAATTCGGTCTCACCGAGTTTGTGTAATCGGTCTCACCGAGATTACGTTATGCCCAAACCCTAACCATATCGGTTCCACCGAGTTGCATGTCAGTCCCACCGAAAATCTCTAACGGTCACTAGGTTTACATTTTCAGTCCGACCGAGTTTGTTGATTCGGTCCCACCAAGATTGGAAAACTGTGTGTAACGGTTGGATTTTGTGTGGAGGCTATATATACCCCTCCACCTCCTCTTCATTAAAGAAGAGAGCCATCAGACTAAGCCTACACTTCCAGCATCCTATTTCTGAGAGAGAACTACCTACTCATGTGTTGAGGCCAAGATATTCCATTCCTACCATATGAATCTTGATCTCTAGCTTTCCCCAAGTTGCTTTCCACCAAATCCAAATCCTATGAGAGAGAGTTGAGTGTTGGGGAGACTATCATTTGAAGCACAAGAGCAAGGAGTTCATCATCAACACACCATTTGTTACTTCTTGGAGAGTGGTGTCTCCTAGATTGGCTAGGTGTCACTTGGGAGCCTCCGACAAGATTGTGGAGTTGAACCAAGAAGTTTGTAAGGGCAAGGAGATCGCCTACTTCGTGAAGATCTACCGCTAGTGAGGCAAGTCCTTCGTGGGCGATGGCCATGGTGGGATAGACAAGGTTGCTTCTTCGTGGACCCTTTGTGGGTGGTTGCTTCTTCGTGGACCCTTCGTGGGTGGAGTCCTGTGTGGACTCGCGCAACCTTTACCCTTGGGTGGAGCCCTGTGTGGACTCTCGCAACCGTTACTCTTTGTGGGTTGAAGTCTCCATCAACGTGGATGTAGGATAGCACCACCTATCCGAACCACGGGAAAAACATCCGTGTCTCCAATTACGTTTGATCTCTCCAAACCCTTCCCTTTACATTCTTGCAAGTTGCATGCCTTACATTCCGCTGCTCATATTCCCTTTGCATGCTTGCTTGATATGTAATGTGTGCGTTGAAATTGTCCCTAAACTTCACTTAAACCGAAAAAGCTTAGAAAACTGCAACTTTAGCATTAAGTGTCTAATCACCCCCCTCTAGACACATCTACTTCTAGATCCTACAGCCACACTTGTGAAAATTTTGGTTCAGTTTGTTCGATCCCGCCCCGACGACGCCGCCAGGCTGCCCGTGTTCGTCGTCGCCGCCCCGAGGTCGCTGTCACCGTCACCGCCCACTCCTCGTCGTCGCCGCCGCCCGCTCCTCGAGCCCGCGCCGCCCTCGAGCCCGCGCCGCCCCGGAGCTCGCCGTCGTCCCCGAGCCCTCCTCCCCGAGCTCACGCCGCCCCTCGAGCTCGCCGTCGTCCCCAAGCCCGTGCCGCCCCCGATCTCGCCGTCCTCCCCGAGCCCTCCTCCCAGAGCCCGTGCCGCCCTCGCCGGCCTCCTCCCCGAGCCATCCGCCGCCCTCGCCGACGCCCTCGCAGCCGCCCTCGCCGACGCCCTCGCTGCCCCCGCCGTCGCCCTCGCCGGTCAACCTCGCTGCTGTGAGCCGCCGCCACCTGTTTATCATTTTTTTCATTTTTTTGTACGTATATATAATGTATATATGTATGTGGCTATATGTATGTATAGATGTTCATATATGTGTATTTTTTTTGTTCAGAGCATTTTTTGTTCATATATGTATTTTTTGTTTATGTGTATTATTTTTTTTGTTCATAGCATTTTTTGTTCATATTTTTTTCATAGCATTATTTCCATGTATATATGTATGTGGCTATGTATGTATAGATGGATAGTTTCCATGTATGCATGTCATTGTCGATATACCCCCTCCCCGTTAACTTCGAGAGGAGGGGGGTCGATATAACCCTCCCCGATAACTTTGACATGAGGGGGCATCGATATACCCCCTCCCTGATAACGTCGACATGAGGGGGGTCGAGGGTTGAGAACTAGTTTAGGGGGTCAAGGGAAGAAGGGAGAAGAAGAGGGATAAGAAGAGGAGAGGAAGAAGAGGAAGTCTTCTCCTCTATTCTTTCTTCTCTTATTTTTTCTTCTTCTTCCTATATGTATTAGTTTTTTTATTTAGGTTGTTAATTAGTAGATATTAATTTTGTTCATATATGTATGGATGCATGTGATATGTATGTATGTATGCATGTATTGGGTATGTCGTTGTCGATATACCCCCTACTCGATAACTTCGACATGAGGGGGTCGAGAGGGGGTCTAGGGTCATCGAGGGTTCGAGGGGTCCAGGGGTCCAGGGTCATCGAGGGTTCGAGGGGTCGAGGATCGCCGAGGGGTCGAAGACTCCAGGGAAGTTACCATACGAGAGGACCCCGGAGGAGAACGCCGAGATCGCACGAACCGAAGTGGATGACTGGTTTCAAGGGTTGAAAGCAAAGAGACATCCACTTCTGGAGGAGAAGGTAGATCCGGTGAAAGCGAAGCGCACTCTGGCTGCCCTGACAAAACCACCCAAGTCTCCGCCGAAAGGAAACTATGAGCGCATTATTGGAAAGGAATTTGCCGAAGCAGAGCGGACGGGAAGTACTGTCAGTGATCAAAGGCTGAAAGAACGATGAGCTGGGAAACAAATTGCCCACCTCGGCAAACAAGCGAAGCAATCGTGCCCCCCGCTCAAGGTGCCTAGCCACAACGTCGCTAATGATCCGAGGATGGTTCCCGGTTATAGCAATCTTGCAGATTACCTGCCCGACGATGTACATTATGAACCCATGGAGGTGCAGATACAAAGATACGAGTACGGGAAGCCTCTCGTCAAAGATGAAAGATCTCTATCAATGATGATGCGAAGATTGCATGATTGGTACTTGAAAATCTGCAGAGACTCTTGGGGGAGGAGTACTTTCTATGTGAAAGTTAAAAAGGAGCATGACCTCGTTGGAATTGAACTGTTGCATGTTCCATTTGAGGAGTTCTATCAGTTTTTCAATCAATTGGCCCTCGATAAAACAACGGTCACCTTACTACTTCTGTCATTAAGTCTCTCTATATAGCTCAGCTCTTTCATTGCATGTATTTATAATCATCCTCACTATATTATGCAGATTGAAGATCGCTGAATTGAAGAAAAGACAAGTCGGTGATATTGGGTTCATTAACACATATCTCATAGATGCAACTCAGGTTAAATTTCATGCTGCAGCTACCGAGGCCAACTTGCTACGATCTTTGGTAATAAATGAAAACAAAGATATAATACTCTTTCCTTACAACTTCAAGTGAGTGTTACTGTCTTGTGCGTATTCGGTTTCCCTTATATATTAGTCAAGGTTATAGTAATGTAATTGATGAGTTATGCATGCGTGTGCAGTTTCCACTATATTCTCCTAGAGATTAAGCTTGAGCAGGGACTAGTAACCGTCTTAGACTCAAGACGACAAGATCCCCGGGACTATGCAGACATGACTCAAATACTCGAGAAGTAAGTTAAATCGATCATTATCCACCTTATCAGCAACTTTGTTCATTTCCTAATATATCAAGTAATTGTTTTCTTTGTCCGGCAGGGTTTGGAGAAAATTCACCAGAAAAGCTCCGGGACTGCCGAAGGAGCTGCAATTTAGACACCCGAAACTAAGTACTATAGTAGCATGTTCCACGCATCTACTAGTCATTCAAGCGCTAGTTTCATCAATACCATTTGACATTCTTGCTTATCAGTTTGATTGACCTCTATTTCTTGTAAAGTGGTTGTGGCAGGAACAAGGGAATGATTTCTGTGGATACTACGTTTGCGAGTCCATCCGCCACACGACCTGTGAGCAGGGCTACACTGACGAACAATATGAAGTACGTAAATAACAACATTCACAATTTTATTTTATTACCATCATTTGTGTTGAGTTTCATTCATTCATATATATATGTATTGACCCCCTTTTTAAATTAGATGTTTCGGAAGCGGGATGAACTCCTAGCACCAGCTCGCATGCGAGCAATTCAAGAGGAATTGGCGGCATTCTTTCTTGACCACGTGATCCCTGAAGACGAAGAATACTATGTGGACCCTGAGTCTGTATGATTATATTTGTAAGAGATAATTATTGTATATATGTAGCCGGTAGTGTCGGATAGATATACGAGAACTTGTTGTTCGACCAATCTCTCGGAGAAGGAGAGGTGGTCGATATCACTTCTCTCTGTATGCATATATGTTCATGACGATCTTATGTTTCCTTCGTTTGCTTACTAGCTAGCTAGCGTGTCTAGTCCTCTCTATACGTATGTATAGTACGTAGCGTCGACCAAGCACGGACATAAGAGAGGACACTTCTCTCTATTAATTATAGCTAGCTAACACAATATATGAAACACCTAAATTAACCCCCCAAAACCCCCAACCCCCCCCCCTTCAAAAAAACAAAAACCCCAACCACAGAAATGCTGACGCGTGGATGCCTATTGGTCCCGGTTGGTGCCACCAACCGGGACCAAAGGGTCTCCTGCCTGGGCTCCGCGCACAGGCCACGTGGAGGCCCATCTGTCCCGATTCTGGATTGAACCGGGACTAAAGGGACAAGGCATTAGTACCGACCCTTTAGTCCCGGTTCTAGAACCGGGACAAAAGGCCCTTATGAACCGGGACAACAGGCCCTTTTTCTACCAGTGTTACTAACATAGGTGTCTTAAGAATTTTGGCGGGCAACTTAAATTTATCCACAAATCCCCTTGATATGTATGAATGCGATGCACCAGTATCAAAAAGAACTATTGCAGTAATTGACTTAATAAAAAACTTACTATAACTGCATCTGGTTGTTCTTCAACCTCCTCCACGTTAATGTGGTTCACTTGACCTCTGGTGAAGGGATTGGGCTTCTTTACTAAGCTTCCATTCCCATTGCCATTCTTTACACTACAAAAAAATACACTTCCGTGATGATACGTGTTTGTCACAGTAGGTCACGTTTTTTGTCTTGCATGTACATCCATGACGATTTTATGACAGAATCAAGATAGTCATACCTGTCTTGTCGTAGAAGTGTTCCATGACATTACCAAAATTATCATCATGAAAGTGTCCACTTCCATGAAGATAAATCGCGTGTCATAGAAGTGCTTTCGTCAAGGGTGACCGACACGTGGCATCCACCGTAACGGAATGCTGTTAAGCTATCGGGTCGGATTTTGGATCCGATAACCCATTAACAGCCCTGACCAATGGGAAATTTCCATGTGTAAAATTCTGATTGGCCGAAGGGAACACCTGTCAGCTCGTCAGTGGGCCAGATGTCACCCGTCCATTGGAGGATACATGCCTATGATATGTCGACACGTGGCTGGGCCCAACAGAGGCCCATACAGGTTAAAAAGGCCGACCCAGTCAAAGGCCCGTAGAACTTAATCAGGTACTAGTGGGCCAGCCCAATAATGGCTTGCTTAATAAAGGCCCATTTATGGCCCGAAGCCAGATCTTGCCCATTAATTGTTCGCCCAATATTTGGGCCCATTTATGGCCCGAAGCCAGATCTGGCCCGTTAATTGTTCGCCCGATATTTGGGCCCATTTGCGGCCCCAAGCCAGATCTGGCCCGTTAATTGTTCGCCGAATATTTGGGCCCAACTACAGCCCAGTGACTTTCGGCATGTTAGAGGCCAGATGTAGACATGGGCCATTTCATCTCGGTGTAACTTTCGGCCTGGGAATGGCCCGTGCTGCCCATGGGCCATATATGGTCCGACGGGACATCGGGCCCACTAACGGCCCGTGCTAAAGGTGGCAACAGTTAAGACCAACGTGACTTTGGGCCTGTTAAAGGCCTGTCGCGTAATTCAGCCAGTTGATGCCTGTGCTAAGCTTTCGGCCTCTTAAAGGCCCATGATATCAGTGGGCCAACTAAGGCCCGAGATATGTTTCAGCCTGGTAACGGCCCGTGAGCTAACTGGGCCCAAAACGGCACGGTCTACATTTCGGCCTGCTGAAGGCCCATCGACGACTAGTGAAAATTGAGGCCCAACATGCATTTTGGCCTGCTAAAGGCCCGTGGTTTCATCTTGGCCGTAACAGGCCAGTACAATATTCAGCCTGTTAATGGCCCAACGCTACCTGGGCCAAACTAAGCGTTGGGTCGACAAAAGGCCCAACTAAAATATAGGCCGGTGTAAGTTTGGGCCTGGCGCAATGTGTGAGGGCCCCAATCATTCGGGCCCAAGAAAGACGCAGGCCGACCCAATTGTGGACCACAAAAAACTGGCTCGTTAGAGTCGAATGTTTCGGTCCGGTCGACTACATCTGATTTTTTTCAAATAGCGAATGATGGCAGTAACTAGTAGGAATTAAGAACAAACCTACTCTATACAATAAAGAAATTATGGCATAGTAACTAAGAATAAACCTACACTATACAATAAAGGATTTCAGGTATATTACATCCACTGGGCATCGAAGTTCGCCACCAGTGATCATAAAGTGCAATGAAGAAGCAGATTACAAAAACTGGGCACCATTGCAGCGTAACAAAATAATATTGAACCGAGACCACTTCCAAGACAGTTCAAGAAAGGTTAGCCTTGTGGGGGAACTGCTGCGTAATCTGCTGAGCAAGGCTGTGAGACCGGCCTAGCATGTCGGTCATAGCTTCCAGGTGTAGCTGTTTAGCGATGAGGTTCTCATTGGTGTTCTCCGCAATCTTTCTTAGAGATAGGACTTCAAGTCGAAGTTGAGTTGCAGAATGCCTTTCTGCTAGAACTTGGGACTGAAGAAGTCGAACTGATTCAGACAACGAATTCTGTGAGCTTGTCTGACCATTAGTCTCAAGTAACTTGAACACTACATCAAGACAAGACTTTGGGGTTGTCTCGCTATCTTCAAGATGTTTTGCCTTCTTTGCTGCAATATATTTTGGGTTTGTCTCATAGCCTTCGGTAGACTTGTGCATGCCATCAGGCATATCACCCTGAAACAAAGCAGAGAGATCACAGGTTTTGCACGTGTATAAACAAAGATGATAACTATTATGTTAATTCTATCCAATTTCAAATTAGAAAATAAAGAGTAAGTTCAAAATATCAATAGTATAATTTGGCATTGTTCATAATGCGGGGAGCTTCACCACACTACTGGATTACCATGTCAACATAACAAGCATAGATGAAGGGCAAAGAAAATCATTGTATCTATTTTGGATAATGTGCATGGCATGTTGTTCATATCATCAGCCACATCAGTAAGATAAAACAGGAGATGACAAGGTGCAAATGTGGGCTGCTTCACCACACACTGGATTATAGATCCACAAAAACAAGCATACATATAGGGAGTATTAAGTAATGTTCATGGTATGAATAAGGAATTTGGTTTTACAAGTAAAACTTAGAACTTACGGTTCTTACGAACATGCATTTTGGTAGAAACAGCAAACTAAACAGCAGTAAACGATAGGGAGTATGAGGAAATTAAACAGCAGTTGAGGATAAAGGCTTTAGAAGGACTGACTTACATTAACAGTTAACGCCGGCTTTATAATTCCCTTCTCCATGTCAAGGGAAGGATAACTCAAGAATTTCAGCACATAATCTTCTTCATAAGCATTGCCTGTACTCTACATTTTGTAGAGAGTAATTATAGATATGATAATACTGGAAGGGATAGAGGATAATGAAGATAAGATACAGATTGATGCTACATAATCAACTACCAATCCCTGGAAGTACAAGCGTTACAGGACAAAATGAACTGACAAGAGCAATGGGCTACACTTCTGCACTGGCATTGTCTGTGTATTCTACTTGTTGGTAAGATTAAATATAGATCTGATCTTTTTTAGTAAATGGTGGGCGAGGGAGATAAGATGTAGAATGCTACAAAATGAACCAATCCCTCTTCCCATAATACAAGAGTGTTTTGAACATTGGTGTACTGTACAAAACGTTCTTATATTATGGGACGGAGGGAGTAGCTGTTAATGTAAGTACAGTGATAGACCATGTTCAGTCCTTACAAGAGGACCGCAGAGCTAAACCTCTTCAAAAGCATTGGGTTGATTCTAAATTTATGTAAGAGTCCATATGGATCTTATAATGTCCACCGAATGGACGATTACAAGGCTAACATTTGTAGTGATGCTACATAATCAAACAGCTATGAAAGTAAGTATGGTCATACAGGGCAAGAGGTACTCACAAGAGCAATGCAGTGTGCAGTATAGTTGCGAGATTCTGTGGTCCCTTGAGAACGAATGTTCTTCTGGTAACAGTTTTCGTACAAGTGAGACATTAAGGCAAATGCAGAAATGTAGTTCAAATTGTGATGTGATATCATAGACAGTACCTTACATTGTAGCCGAGACCAATGTGTAACAAGATTATTCCAGTCACCGTCGGGTAAATGTAGCACCAGAGACTTTACAGAAATTTCATTCAGAGGCTTGCCATCGAAGTGCGCTTGCCTCGCGTAGGAACGATACTTCATCAACGAGTGCTTGAAAAGCGCAACCAACCCTTGCTCGTCATCACAATCCAGTTTGCTCCTCGCCTATTTAAAAGAATGAAATCTTGTGTCTTCTGTCAGCAGAAACATATGCAGTAATGACCATGAATAACATTAGTACATTACTTACACGTAAGTTGCTGAGGAAGACTGGAAATTGTTCTGTGTCTGCGGTATAACCTTTCCATGAACGAAAGATGTGCACAAAGTTCCTAACAACAACATAAGCTTCATGTTCTAAACTGGGAAGAAATGGAACAGGGGTCCTATTTGCTGCAATTGGGGCTCTCTCTGGTTCGAAAATGGATTTGGCAACTGGATTTGGTGTACTCTTTGCTGGAATGGGGGGTTTTGCGTCGTACAGTTGGTGCTATGTCAACTGGCATAATCATACTGTTTGCTGCAGTTGAGGTCTGCTGAGTTGGGCCATCAGAAATGACCAGTGTAGTAGGGCTAGAGTCTACTAGAGTTGGGGTATTTTGTGTGCCAGGTGATATTGCAACTACACCTAATGGGCTATTAGATTTATCACGTGCCACTACCTTTTCCAAATACTTTGCTTGTGCTCCTCCATGATCAGCAATCGCCCTCTTCCTTTTGAACTTCTGATACACAAGAACAACATTTGAATGGATAAATATGGTATGATGACAGATGGAATTGTTGGAGAACGTAGTAATTTCAAAAAAAAAAAATCCTACGCACACGCAAGATCATGGTGATGCATAGCAACAAGAGGGGAGAGTGTTTTCTACGTACCCTCGTAGACCGGAAGCGGAAGCGTTAGCACAACGCGGTTGATGTAGTTGTACGTCTTCACGGCCCGACCGATCAAGCACCGAAACTACGGCACCTCCGAGTTCTAGCACACGTTCAGCTCGATGACGATCCCCGGACTCCGATCCAGCAAAGTGTCAGGGAAGAGTTCCGTCAGCACGATGGCGCGGTGACGATCTTGATGTTCTACCGTCGCAGGGCTTCGCCTAAGCACCGCTACAATATTATCGAGGATTATGGTGGAGGGGGGCACCGCACACGGCTAAGAGAACGATCATGAAGATCAACTTGTGTGTCTAGAGGTGCCCACTGCCCCTGTATATAAAGGAGCAAGGGGGAGAGGCCGGCCAGCCCTTGGGGCGCGCCAAGGAGGGGGGAGTCCTCCTCCTAGCAGGAGTAGGACTCCCCTTTCCTAGTCCAACTAGGAAGAGAGAAGGGGGAAGGAAAGAGAGGGAGAGGGAGAGGGAAAGAGGGGCCGCGGCCCCCTCCCCTAGTCCAATTCGGACTCCCCATGGGAGGGGGCGCGCCACCTCCTGGGCTACTGCCCTCTCTCTCCCCTTAGGCCCACTAAGGCCCAATACTTCGCCGGGGGGTTCCGGTAACCCTTCCGGCACTCCGGTTTTCTCCGAAATCACCCGAAACACTTTCGGTGTCCAAATATAGCCGTCCAATATATCGATCTTTATGTCTCGACCATTTCGAGACTCCTCGTCATGTCCGTGATCATATCCGAGACTCCGAACAATCTTCGGTACATCAAAATATAGAAACTCATAATGAAATTGTCATCGTAGCGTTAAGCGTGCGGACGCTACGGGTTCGAGAATAATGTAGACATGACCGAGACACGTCTCCGGTCAATAACCAATAGCGGAACCTGGATGCTCATATTGGCTCCTACATATTCTACGAAGATCTTTTATCGGTCAGACCGCATAACAACATACGTTGTTCCCGTTGTCATCGGTATGTTACTTGCCCGAGATTTGATCGTCGGTATCTCAATACCTAGTTCAATCTCGTTACCGGCAAGTCTCTTTACTTGTTCCATAATACATCATCCCGCAGCTAACTTATTAGTTGCAATGCTTGCAAGGCTTATGTGATGTGCATTACCTAGAGGGCCCAGAGATACCTCTCCGACAATCGGAGTGACAAATCCTAATCTTGAAATACGCCAATCCAACAAGTACCTTCGGAGACACTTGTAGAGCACCTTTATAATCACCCAGTTACATTGTGACGTTTGGTAGCACACAAAGTGTTCCTCCGGTAAATGGGAGTTGCATAATCTCATAGTCATAGGAACATGTATAAGTCATGAAGAAAGCAATAGCATCAAACTAAACGATCAAGTGCTAAGCTCACGAAATGGGTCAAGTCAATCACATCATTCTCCTAATGATGTGATCCCGTTAATCAAATGACAACTCATGTCTATGGCTAGGAAACTTAACCATCTTCGATCAACAAGCTAGTCAAGTAGAGGCATACTAGTGACACTATGTTTGTCTATGTATTCACACATGTATTATGTTTCCAGTTAATACAATTCTAGCATGAATAATAAACATTTATCATGACATAAGGAAATAAATAATAACTTATTATTGCCTCTAGGGCATATTTCCTTCAGGAATATGTACTGAAAATGGATAGGAAGGGCGTATTCACATACACGATGTGTAAACTAAGCTAATGGTAGTTCAACAAAGTAGAAGCAATGCAAAGCATCAGTTGCAAGATATGTGCGAGCAATGTAACCTTGGAAGGTTAGAGCAAGTACCTTGATGGGTGAATAAGATAGGGCATCTTCCTCTGACTCCTCCACTAGGGAGCTACATTGACTTAGGTCTCCCTCTAGCTCAGAATCACTGTTAGGATCATATTCTGAGCAGATCTGCAATGGTAGATGGGTGCATCGGGGGATAAGTCCCGTTGCGGTGGAAGAAAAGGTCATGTGAGCGGCCCCGGCAAAGAGGACGATGGCGGCAATGAAGCGAGAGGACGCAATGTAAGGCTATTGGTCCGTCGCCGTGGATGAGAAACGTCCATCCCTAGTAGTGGACGACGCGGTCTTGGTAGGCGCTCCAGCATGGTGGAGGACGGTGGCGATGGATGTGGTGGAGGACGGCGGTGATGGATGGGGTGGCAGACGGAGGCTGGTGTGGGGATGGGGTGTTCTAGCGCGGACGGTGTATGAATGGGAAAATGGAGGGAGAGGTACGGGGAACCATGTTTTTGGGACGGGCCTGTCTGAAATATGGGAAAGTTACGAACTTAGCCCCTGTTTAAAATTTGGACGTCTCGTCAGTTGGGGATAGGACAGTAATCTCGCATCTCGCCAATATTTCCCCAGAGCGATTTCGGGCGAGGAGAGGGTGGTTGGCGCCCATGGTGTATGAACGGGGCTGACAAGTAGGTGGTTATGTCACGTCTGAGTGAACTTACAAACCTGCCCCTATTGAAAATATTTTCCTACATCGATTTCGGCCGAGTCGAGTTTATTTTTCCGCCCACCGTGTATGAATGGGGAATGGAGGGAGAAACAGAGGTCTTTCGGATGAGATTGAATCAAATGAGTTTTGCCGCCCATGTTTGACGCCCACCATGTCGGAATGGGCTCAGAGGCAGTCGTGTCACATCTAATTGAAGTTACTAACCTACCCCTATTTAGAGTAGTGGAAATCGGGCTGATGGATTGTCCGTGTAATGGGTAGACAGTAATTTCCATCTCCCAAACACTTGGCTTCAGGCAGCCGACGTGGGAGTGGACATTTTGCTGCTTCTTTCGAATTTTGGGACAATAAGCATCCACGTTTACCCTGGCAACTAAATTCGAATCCATTTTGTATTCCTATATGAATCTTTATAAATCATTCTATGTGTTTTTATATATCTTCAAAAGGACGACAAAGATGTATTGCACTATCATATATGAATATGATTTACAAATGTCGATACTCAAATTCAGAAACTAGAATCCAGTTTAAGGTGAATTCGAATATTTGGAACACTTCATGTCCAACTCAAATGTCACACGCAGCATAATGTACTCCCATTTAGATATGTACACAAGCGATGTATCAAGATTCAAATACCGAGTCAATCAACCAAGAATGCACAGAACTAACAGACATATAAACACTTATAGAGTATATGGATCAATAATATCAACTAACATACATAAGCCAGGCCGCTGTACTTTTTTTGGCTACAACAGCATCCTTTTTTTAGCCAGCATCTTGGCCCTTTCCGATGTGTGCCACTTATGGTCCATCTATACTACTACTATTGCTGAATGCACATTCAGCCCGATTGGCATATTTGTAGGTCTGGCACAGCAATCCAAATGAAATGTCTCCGAGTCTTATCAATTAATACAGACTTGTGCTCAAATAAAAATACAAACCAAAAACAAAAAAAATATTACATGATCTCTAAAACAAATGGTTTGATTGATTACATGAACAGACAACACAAAGGTTATTCAACTATGGGAAGAACATTTCACCTATGATTTACCAAGTAGGAATTTAATTTCCTTTTTTCCTTCAGGACCTTAACAATCTGGTCAGTCTCAGCTTGCTTCATTTTGAAATCCACCAAATATTTAATGGTTGTCTTGAGTACTGCTTGTGATTGTGATATTTGCTTCCTCAACATGTCAACTTCATCTCTAAGTGCAGAAGCAGAATCTCTTTCTACCACTAGTTTAGCCTCTCGAGCATCAGCAGTTGGCAATTCATAATGCAGGATTGGGCCGGTGCCACTGCTGTGGGATGATGCAACGTCCATGGGGACCTCGCTCTTTGATCTTGGGCTAACCTGTTTTGCCATTAAAGTTCCAATTGGATTCAGAAAAGTTGAAGTTAGCAAAACATCTCAAATGGGAGTTATAACAAAAAACCAGTTAAACAAACAAGGAATTAAAGAGTTTCAATTGGATGCTGAAAAGTAGTTATTAACATCATTGTAACCCGCTGTTGCAGCAGCAAAGCAGTTAAACAAACAAGTAGATATTTAAGTTAAGGCAAACAGGTAATTCTTAACAGTAAGTATCAAACACATAGATAGGCGCAGTCTACAATATGATTAACAGGCTGTGCCATTATGTACTCAGTAGAAAACTAAATTAATCCAAGCAACGTAATTGAACAATTTTGCAATAAGTGGCTAACTAAAATTCCGAGAAGCAGGTAACTGAACTTACGCTAGTTCTTTGTACACGCACACTGCAACTTCTTTTTCGCTTACAAGGTTGTACGAAGGAGTCCATGGCATCAATTTCTTGGATACGCAGTCCCAATACTTCTTTCTTCCCACACTGCATGGGTAAGTCGAATGGTTAATCTGGTAAGATGGTGCGTCCTTGATATGTTATATGAGGACGTGTAGTCAGACTAGTTGTAGCCAAACACATCACACTGGCTTTTACTGTATATTTCATGCGATTACTTTTGGCATATCGAGATCTAAGCAATCTACAATAGGATGAAAAGACTGGCATCCTTCACATTATTGGCAAACTCAGTTCATTGAAACAAGCAATTCAACCATTATGTGGGTAAATCAAAAGCGCCACTAGAATATTTTTCACTATCCAATCATACACGCAAAAAGGGCGACGCCACCATAGGGGCTGGTATGGGCGGCCGCCTCAGGTGGCTGGAAGGTGTGCACCTAGTTTGAGTCGTCCGGGTTGGCCCATGCTAGTTTTGTTTGTCCCAACGCACGAGCAAGCAATGTAAAAAATGAAGAAAAATGTTTCAATTTGGATGGGCCAATAAGATAAGTGCAAGGCAGGCCCTATAGCAGGCTCGCGGCCCAAACGAGAGCCTCCCATATCGATCGACATCAGGAAAAATCCCAATTCATTCGCTCTAGCCTCCAGTCTAGTTCGCTCCTAACCTAGCCGCCGCTGGACAGACCGAGATAGCACTTCCTCGCCTCCTCGTTGGAGGGCGGTCTCCAGGCTTCAAGCGAATGGAAGGACAAGAAGATGAAGATCCAACCCTGGGTGTAGCCTGCGTGGGAGGCAGCGGCGGCAGCACGGGCATGGCATCAATCTTGCGCAAACGGGCAGTCGCAGCTTGCAAGAGTAGCATGCGCAACGAGCAGGTACATCACATCCCTGATTATATCTAATTCAACTCTTCAATTTCTGGCCAATAGTTATACCTGACGGTGCTGTAAAACTGCTTGTATGTAGGGAATCTATGAGGAAATGAAACCAACTTCTACTTATTTTATAACTCCCCCAATCAATACTGAACTGACTGAATCTGATGTATCTAATCAATTTTTCGGTGCAAACATACAAGCTCATGTTGTTCTTGAGCCTGAAGTGTCTAATGAACATACTGCTAATGAAGGATTTGATGCAAACATTTTACATGCTCCTGGTGATGAACATATAGTGTCTAATGAGGGATCTAATGCAAGCATTTCGCAAGCTCATTGAAGGATTTAGTGTCTAATGATGATCTACTATGTTGAGAGAGACAGAGATTTGCAGGCATTGATGACAAGCAAATTATAGTGCATTTTCATAGCTTGAGGAAACGTCGAGGCCATCTACCAGAAAGTATCCGTATCATGACAACATAGCATAAATACTTTTCTAATCTGTTGTTTGAAACTATTGGCATACTTGTGCAGGATAGATATATTGATATGCAGTTTGCGCACTGGTTATACGTGCAATTACACTTCAACATTTTCAGCCAGAGAATGAATAATTCAAGCAGGTACAGACCATGTTTGTAGTCCTTGTACACCATGTTGCATTTTGTGTTTTTTGGTGCTTGCATCATTTAGTGTTTATAATCTGATTTACTTTGGATCATTAGCTGGTTTTCAAAGTGCATGTAGCTTCACATTTCTCAAGTTATGTTGATTTCCGGAGTGCAAGTGCCTTCGTATTTTTTAAGTTAAATGTTCGCCCCTGGTAACTTGAATTCGTGGATCAGCCACTGCACACAAATCATACACGAATGCTAGTATGAATTAAATGAAATGCAGGGACTTATGCTAGCATGTTGTAGAGGCTCACTGCAGCTCTGCTTGCGCTTGGGATGTTCCATGTACAAGTCCATGTTACCACTTGCTTGGATGTGCAGGCCTTGTGCTGCTTGCATCCCCCTCTGCATTTTTGACATGGCGAATGGTTGATCAAATAAGAGGAATCGACCTTGATGTTGTACCAGAGGATAGATACTTACAAGGTTATACGGGTGTGCAGGATGTGTACCAGATCCCGTAGCGCCGTCATGCTTCGCTAAAAATGGATTTGCTTGTTTCAGATGATATCTCCAGAAGAAATAAGAGTTAAAGTCAGAGTTGCATAGGCGTGTAAGCTAAGAGAGCAGTGAAAGGATATCCAAACATCGTCGGAACAATGCACAAGGGAGTGATGTGTGGATACCTAGTTCGGGCCGGCGTTTGGGCATGCTCGCCTAGCTAGAGTGGGGGTCACTTCAGAGCCGTTGAGGGTGATGCGCTGGCTGGCCGCGCACGGATGCAGATCTTGAGTGGCAGCGGAGCGCTACGATGCGGTGGACGAGACCGTTGGTGAAGCCACGGCCTCGGGGGGCGGAGGTGCGACGATGTGCTTGGTGAAGTAGCCTCGGTGAGCTGGGAGACTGCGTCGGTGAAGCGCACCTGATGTGGTGGAACTCGGTGTCTGTGAGGCGTGTCGGTTGCGGCGGCCGACGTTCTTGGTGGACCACCCAGTGCGGTGGACGAGGGCGTAGATGAGGTAGCTCCGGTGCGGTGGTGAAGCGCGACCGTCGTCTTCATCGTCGTCGTCTGGCACAAAGGTGGGGAACGGTGGGGAAAGAGACGAGACAAGGGGCGCTTCGAGGGTTGGCGGCGAATTAGGGATTTGAGCAAAATCTGGGCACGGAAGGGGACGGTGGAGAAGAGAGATTTTGCAGGGCTGGAATTGGGGCCGCCAGATATTTCAATCCGAAACGTGGAAGCGCGAACTTATATTGTCGTCGTCCTTTTTTGGGGGGTAGGGGGGCTGGGTGGCTGGGTGCTACGCGTCCGTCCGACACATGCGACCACCCCGACAGGACTATGCTTCGGTGCCTTAAGGCACCTGCCTTTGTGTCCATGACATGTGGGCCCAATAGGTGGCTGGCCCACATGTCAGTGACCCAAAGGCAGTTGCCTTTAAGGCACCGAAGCAGCGTCCACCCCGACACGACCCTGGTCTGCCTGGTGCGCCTACATTTGAGAATGCAAATGAATCTTCTTTCATTTGCAAACGAATCTGTATGTATTACCATGCCTGTGTTTTCCTTGCAATAATTAGTCATTCGAAACGAGATACTCCATCCGTTCACTTTTGTAAGTCATTTCAGACAACTTAAAATGAACTGTTTTGCACATTGTCTGAAATGTCTTCAAGGTCTTATAAAAGTGAACAGAGGGAGTACTATAAATTAATTAATGAGTTATTTGAAAAAAAATCGAAACGGTACCCACGCTAACGTGGATTAGAGTGTGTGTCACATAATTAGTTATTTGAATTAGAGTGTGTATCACGTAGTTACTTATTTGAATTAGAGTGTGTGTCACGTAGCGATCTCCAATTCTAACGTGGATTTCACATTTCACTGTATCCATGCTACTTTTTTAATACAAATTCATATGTATATGATGAACACCATGGTAGTGAGAAAACTTTTGGATGGATTCAAACATATGACCTACAAAATAGCACAACAAACTGAGTCAATGTCAACTTTTCGAAACTTAGTATGGCACGAATTCGAAATAATTACCCATATGCCTGGTCCTCGGTTCAAATCTTACAACATACACCGAATTGAAACATCGATATTAAGTCTCGTACTATGTACATTCAAATGTTGTTTTTAGCCCCCCCCCCCCGCGCACAAACGCTACATACTTCCTGTATCGGTCAATCTTCCTCTCCTAACCACCTTAGGAAGCTATCGGTTTCCAACACACATTCATTATTTCTCTCCATGTTTCGATCTCTAAGTCTCTCAACTACACAACCCCTTTTTCCACTCTGTTACCAAATGTATTTACCTCACACACCCGCCATTGCACCCCATGCCGATCTCTCTATCTCCCCCCCTCTCCCTCTCACCCTCTCGCGCTAAATACATGCATTGCCTATCTAGCCCCCAACCTCTTGTGCGCATGCACGCACGTTGTATATCTAGGTCACTCCCTCGAGACTGGCTCACTCTTTCTTCCGCACAGCGGGCCACACTCGCTCAATCTCGCTCTCTTTATCTGAGTCTCGTTTAACCTCATTTTCTTTCACACACAAATGATATATCTTCGTGTTCGGGCCTCGATCGACACACTCTATACTCTCTCACGCAGATTGTCTATCTAGGTCAGTCCATCCAAGCCGCCGCCACTTTTCGGCCTCATGGTGGGCCACGCTCACTCAATCTCTCTCTCTATCTCTCTCTCTCTCCGTATGTCTTGATTGACCTCGCTCTTTCTCAGACAAAAACGATATATCACCATGTTTGAGCCCAATTCGACCTATTCACATTGTATACTCTCTCATGCACATCGTCTATCTAGGTCACTCTCTCCAACCTGTCTCACTCTTTCGATCACACGGCGACCCTATGTGATCGGTTGACCTTGCTTCCTCCCACGCACAAAATATATCTACACGTCTATGACTGGATCATCTCTCAAGCTCTATCTTACAACCCTCACCCTTGCCAAAAAGCTCAATCGAACAATATCTCTCCAGAGCATATATATTTGTTCAATGAATGTCGGACCACACTCACTTTGTCTCTCTATCTATATGTCTCTCGATTGACCTCGCTTTCTCACACCGTATCTTCCACGCGTTGAAGCTACTACCTCTCCATCCCTCGCAAAGCCGGAGCTATTTACATTGCGAGGGGCACTCCAACCTTGGATTAATTTGTGTAGGCATTTATTCCGGTTGGTTTAGATTATATTTTCGTAGCATTCGGCCCACAACTACTCCAAACACCGTTGCAACCCACGCAACTCCCCTAGTTGATTTCCCTCTGGCTCGGTCATCGCTCTCTCGCACGTCCTTTCTCGCCTTCAACGTCGCACCATGGTATTATTGAAAAAACTATGTTGTTCTCTTTAATTATTATAAATAAGCTACACAACTACACACCTATAGTCCACTTGGAATGGAACAAATTTCGACCCACAAATTAAAGTGCTACGAACTACACACCGAGGGGCCCACATGTCATGAAACAAATTTGGACCCATATACAAATTAAAAAATAAAGGACGAGGATCGAACATGCGACCGGGCCTTCAAGCAGCACGTCAATAGGCAACATACGTAGAATAGCAATGTTTGTTGTACCCCATTTGTTCACATAATTTTTTTATATTACCACAGCCTAATTAATGGATAACATGTAATATTATTTTTAGTACTATTCTCCTTCACTTACTGGTGGCTTCCATGTGTGCTCTCTCTCTCCTCCCCTTCTGCGTTTACACGCACGGGCAAACAGGAAGAACTCGCGGGCGATGTTTCCATTGACCATACCTGGACGCATTCACAAGTCACGGCACCAGTTTCACGTACTAGTAGCACTAGTCAGTCTGTACGTGCAATGCATGTTAATTTGGAAGTATATTAAGTGCATGCGGATATTAACTACTAGGATATTATTTGCGTGTTGTCATGTGATTAGCACTATTTTTGGCATGAAATTAACTTCACGCTTAACGTGTTGAGCGCTCGACATTGAAGCAGTCTAGCTTGTTGGATGACAAGGAATACATGTGGCTTGATGACGTTTTATATTTAATTGTATACGGCTCTAGCAGAACATTCAATCGATCAAACCATACATTTCGTTCAGTCTGACTCCGACTTCAAATTATACGACGATCGATATAAAATAAACGGAAATGACAAACGTTCAGATTTTAAGCATGGCAATCCGAACGTTTTTCATGGCAAATTTAGATTACGCGGCGGCGACGGGGCCGTCTCGCGGTAGGAAGTGGCTCCTCTGCCGTGCTCTGTGTGTCGTGGGGCCACTGACCGACTACAACGGCGGCGTCTTGCGCCATGGTTGGCGTACTCCTGGACGTTGGCCTAGCTTCAAGGAAGGCCAAAATGGTCTAGACTTCGGAGCGAGTCAACTGGCGGGAGGAGGCGACTGGCGTTGGTGCAAGGAAGCGGTCGACAGCGGCCATCCATGCCGCTGAGGGGGGCACTGGCACCCGTGCGGGGATAGGCACTGTCAACGGCGCGACGAAGACATTCGTGTGCACGGGCACCGGCACGGGCGCGCACGTCAGTGCACACGCAGGCGCATGCGCTGGCAGGTGCACGGGCACCGGCACGGGCGTGCGCGTCAGTCGTAGGCGCATGCGCTGGTTGGTGCACGGGCGCGTGAAAGTCAGCGGGGACCTCGTGGAACCCCGTGGGATCAAGCTCGACGACAATGTGCGGCTCCTAGCCCATCAATGCCACGGGGATGGGCGCTGGCGCAGTCGGGGCGACGGGAGCCGGAACGGGAGCGGGGACAGGCGCGGCATCTTCCCGCAAGGCCAGTTCAAGCTCGTCCCAAAGCACCTTATGTTCTTGAGACTCTGACTGGGTGTCTTCCTCAGGAAACTGGAACACTAAGGGCAGACCATCGTGATGCGGCATGGCGTACGTTTAGGTCAGGCTAGTTGGAGGTAGACGACAGGAGAATCGGAGAGGAAGAGAGAGGATTGTAGCGATACCGGGTAGTGCAGGGTTGATTTTAAACTACGGCACCGATGACATTAAAAGTGGGAGCAGTTGGGACGATGGTGGGCGGCGGATCCTGGTCAAAGGGCTCGCCTCCCGGTGAGCCTGCATAGCGGTCTGCTCACACGCCTCCCTGACAGCCGGCACAGCGGTCTGCTCACACGCCTCCTGTCGACTCACACGCTTGCTCGGACGGCACCTGCCGATGAGTAGCGGGGACTTGTGGCAGCACGTAAACGCCCACGGTTTTAATAGTGAAAGCGTTCGCCTTAACGTGACAGGTCTTTGTTCCAAAATACCTTGGCTCTTCATTTGTGCAACTTGTCATAAGCATCTTGTCTCAAATTGAAGAAAAAACTTACGAAGTAATATTTGTGCCATATCACGTGACCATGCTTAGTTTCAAGAATTTATGCTCACTTTTGGATTTTTTGAAATTTAAGATACAGGATTCGAAACAATATCATAACCTGCATCATGCAATAATTTTTTAAGCCATACATCTTAGATGCTATATGCCGGTACGAGTTGCTTGGAGCTTGTAGATCTGAGATATAGCAGCTCACATGATGTGTCTTAATATTTTTGCAGGAAACCTTGATGAGTTTGAGAATTGCACACAATTTGTACAAAAACTACTTAGATGCCCTTTGATCCCATATCCAACAACCTCGAAGCTCGTATCACCATAGCATCTAAGATGAAGGAGGACATCATATTCTCCTATATGTAAGAATATCATGTGCTACCACACCTTAGATGCTTTGGTGATACAAGCTCTTCGGAGGCGTTGGATTTGTGACCCGACACCTCCTCGGTGGTTCGAATGTTTTTTTGCAGAAAAGCCCCAAAAGAGTTCGGCCACTGCTTACAAGCACAAAGACTTCTCAGATGCCATTGGATCTCAGATCAAACGACCTCCAAGCTCGTATCACCGTAGCATCCAAGCTGCGATAGCACCTTATGTTTTCTCGCACGGGAGAGTATGAGGTGCTCCCGCACCGTAGATTCTATGGTGATACGAGTTCACTGAGATCTAATGGCCCACAGTAGGAGGTTTGAATGTTTTTGCAATATATGGCTGATAGAGTTTGGGAAATGCGCAGAAAGTACAAGTACTACGCATGTGCCATCTGATCACTGATCATACGACCTAGATGCTCATATCACCGTAGCGGGTAATTAAGCTACGGGGAGCACCTAATAAGAGCACCGGGGAGCCGTTGGATCGAAGATGCAGCGGCACACACGAGGCCTGAATGTTTTATTTGCAAAAAAATCTTTGGAGAGTTTGGAAATTGTGCATAATTAAAAAGACTACTCCCAAGCCATTGGATCTCACTTCCAACGGTGTAAAAACTCGTATCACCATAGTATCTAAGCTGCGGGGTGGATGTGATATTCTATGCCGCTATCATTTTTGTTCGTAAACTTGCAAAAAATGTGTAACTCGTGCCGTTACTTGTCTAACCACGCAAAGTGTTTGTTAAAAAAACCATCCTACACTGAAATATCGGAACAACACACGGGCGTCCCACTTGTCATTAATAAAATTTGGACCTAAAACTAACAAATCTGAAAGACGAGATTCGAACTGGCAACCTGGACTACACAGTGTAAGTCGATAGCCTGAAAAAATAAACGGTTGTTGGCTTTGTCCCATAACTTGATTTTATACAGTACTTGTGTTGAGTAGAGTAGAGGGAGTGCCTCGTCAACACGTGCATGACCATTGTCTCATGTACTGGTGGGTCCCAGGTCTGCGATCTCAATCTCTCTTCTCTCCATCATCTAACCTTTGCACAGGCACACACGAAGAGCGGCGCTAGCTTGCCGTGGTGTTATTACAACTAAAAAAAGCTTGGAAAATAGAAGAATCGCCTAGAACAAGAGACGTTGTGGCTGGTCGAGATGGAGCTAACCACATCTATCCTCCGTGCCATGTTTGCATGATGAAGCTGTGTGGCTAGTGGGGTGATTTCAACCGACTGGATGGGTCTCAAGGTTGAACCATAGGTACTACGTCTGATACAGTATATTTACACGCACATTTTTCCTCTGTGTCGAGATGTGGCACACCATACCGCGTGGTTTCGGGGTCCTCCCAGGTGGTGCACGCATATATTCTTCCTGACGTGGGACGCCCTACCGCGGGTTTTCTGGGTCCTCCTCGTTCGTAGCACCGAAGCAAGTAAATGAGTCATCAAATCATGAAAGACCACCTATCCCGCCAAGTACATCAGTGAAGCACGGTGGCTAGCTAGTTGGGCTAGTTCGACCGATTAGCTAGGCCGCCGCCACATTTGTTTTTTCACCCCTTTTTTATCTACTTGCCGGCAGGTAAATTTAAATATCCACCGCGGCGTTGCTCTGGTGTTTGGGTGTGGCGGGATTTTTAATTTTTTGATTGACGGGAGCAGGCACGGTAGGATTTTTAATTTTTTGATTGATGGGAGCAGGCGCGGCGGCAATTAGTCACGGTGACTCCGCCTGTAAAAACCCACCGCTCCCTGATGTGAGAAGTCGTCGACTGGTGTTTTACCGTGGTGAAAACCAAAAGATTCCCCGCTCCCTCCGCCTTCCCGTAGATTGCATTGCCTTTCAGCCGTTTCGCCCCCTTTGCTTCCTCTCCCCATTGCTTCTACCTGGTGCCATGGCGGTGCAGCAGATCACGGAGTCCGAGGTGAGGCGCGTGACACTGGCTCCCGTCGACCGGGAGCGGGCTCTGCGGGTGGTTGCACCCTGCATCACCAACGTCATGTGCCTCGAGAAGCAGAGGGACTTCGGTGATGTTTAGGCGCCCTCTGCATGGGCATGTCCATGTCTCGGCGCAACATGACCGTTGGATCAAACTCAGATGGTGCAGATCAGTTACTGTAGCACAAAGCGTGTGGGTGTGTTTGGTTGCGTTCTCATCTCAATATAGTTTTTTCCTCTTCGTGTATTTTTGTCAACCTACTAGTGTGGACTCATGCACCCTTCATGCACTCTGCCAAACACCCAAAAGTGGGTCGAGAAGGGAACTTTTGCTCAAATCCCGTGCACCCTTCATACACCCTGCCTAACACTATTCGTGCTTCATATGGTTCATGTTTTGTGGAGTACTGTAGCACCATACTCTCCGTGCATTGTGGACCTAGTTCTGTTAACATTGATCTCACCGTTCATTCTCGACCAGACAGTTGAAAAAGCGGTACTATGTTACATATAGGAGTAGTTGACATGCGCACAACATCATTTGTTATCGTCATATCTTACTACACTAGCAACAAGATTGTGTAGTATTGACGTATGAACCACTTCACATGCCTAGTAGTAGGAGCACTGTGTATGTTCAAGTGGCTGCCGTGTTTCACACTCCTCCGTCGTAAGAGTGGAAACGCTTGCTATAATCATTTTTTTCTTCAGAAAAACAGTGGACACGCTCTACCGTGCGGATCCTCCTCCAGCCATGCACTAAATTACTCACTTTCGCCAACGTGTGGGACAGCCAGCACTTGGGTCCACCAACCATGCACTAAATTACTCCGTAGTAGAGTGACGGCTGACTACCCCGATCGAACCGCCGCAGTAATGCCCAATGAGCTGTCAAATCACAAAACCCCCTCCTTTCCAGCAGTAAGTTGGATGGACGAAGCAACCATCATTTCACTCTTCTCTCTCAGCTTCCTCTCTTGAAGAAAACCCCCACTCGCTTTGCTTCTCCCTCATCTTGTTCCTCCTTTCACTCTTCTCTCGCAGCTTCCTCTCTTGGATGGACGCCGGAGCACCGGCCGACGTGATGTCTAGGGCTCTGGCCAAAACCGTCGAGGCTTATGGTACAAAGAAGCGCAAGCACCCCGCCGAGACTACCGCAGACAAGCTCAAAGCCATCGCCCTGTCCAAGCCCCCCTCTCCAGGATCCCTCATTAAGCAAGTCCAGGTAATGTCTCTTGTTGACGATCTTTTTCTCGATCTTGATCGTGTTTTTTCATCTAACACGCAGTACTAGTACTGGTAGTACAACTTTCTGGGTGATCTTGCATGTGATTTTAGTGTGCCAAATGACAGTTCTAAATTCCTCTTTTGACCAAAACATGCGAGAGGTTGACACTGATTTCTTATAGATTACTTTCAACTACTCCCTCTATCCCAAATTTCTTGTCTTAGATTTGTCTAGATACGGATGTATCTAATACTAAAATGTGACTTGATACATCCGTATCTAGACAAATCTAAGACAAGAATTTTGGGATGGAGGGAGTACTTTATGAACATCAATGCTACCTTTTAAGAGGGTATATTTGCCTCAGTAACTTGTGTTATGGATATTGCATGTAATCCCTCTGCTCTCATGCCTTTGAAGACATGTTCTAGCGTCTTTATTCACTCATTTCTGTGTGTATATGTAGTCATATATGGAGTATAATATCGAAGATCATCTTATATTTCTGAACAGAGGTAGTAATAAAATATGGTTTTTGTTTGAATTAGAACCAGGTCCGCGGTGGAGATGAAGTTCTCAAAGTCATGCCGTGTGAACTGGAAGACCTGATGATGAGTTCTACTGCTGAACTATCCAGCTTCTGTGTCCTTGTCACCACGTGTCCTGAACTAGTGTTTTCCTGTAGCATTGTTGTCAGGCGTGTTCTCAAGGTTGTACTTGACCACAAAAATTTCCTGGCCATGCCTTCGATTACGAAGGGTGTGGTTCTTGTAAAGCTTCCCAACAAATCTGATGCGGCCTGTCTTCATCATCATGTTTATGAGTGGAAAGACCACTCTGTTAGGTTCTCCAAGGTTGACAAGATGGTGATGGTGCATGTAGACATCTCACACGAAGTCCATGGCCTAGTCAGTTATGCGGGGTTCATCCCGTAGGTCGGTGGCAAGAAATAGTTTGCAGAGTTTAGTTATTGCAACTTTGCTTGTCTGTAGTAAGTACTATTGTTCAATACTTGATTTGTGTTCGTGAACCCTGTATTGTTTATTAGTACTGTCGCTTTTGGTGTGTGGTTAGTCCTAAGAACGGTCTATAATAATGTCTGTCCACTCAATTCAGTATGTATATTTTGAAGTATCCAAATCATATTTTTTGTGAGGATGGTTTATCAATTATGGTTACACTCCAATATCCGTATGCATTTGAGAGTTTATCGCACCCACCAGGATTTCCAGTCCCATGGATGTTCGGTCCATATGATTTGTCACGACCTTTGGACTGTCCTGCTTGTGGGAGTAGGTGGGGCCCCTGCATGCCATGTGTAGTTGGACGATCAATCTTCTGTTTAGTACTTCAACATAGTGATTTCCTGGTAAGGATTCACTCGTGTCACATCAAGTAAATGTTATTGATTTACTGTCTAAATCTTATTGATTTAATGTCATGTTTTCTTTCTTTTCCTGCAATTTTATGATGCAGGTTTTGCCATGTGACATTCATCACAGAATAAACCGTTTGGTTTGCTCTATGATGGCTATTTTTGCAGGTTTCACCTCTTATGTCGTGTCAGTAACGAAGGCACTGTCCATCACTTATATTACTGGAAAAAAATTGGATCAGTCTGTTGTTTGAGTACAAGCTGAATCCCTATGATGACCTGCAGTATGGTTTAACAAAAACGCCACAATTAGTCCTTCTTGCGTTTAAAAGAAATGAAGAAAAAAACTGGATCACGGTCACGGATCCTAGTCAAGTTAGAAAGCTGATCATAGCAGACCAGACACGATCATCGTTGTCTCGCACAGATCGAGCACCGGCAGTTGCTCTAGCACCAACAGCGGCAGCAGCTCAGTCTAATACAGCTGAGGATTGGGCACCGACCGCGTCAGCGGATCAGTCTGATCTACCGGAGGATCGGGCATCGACACCGGCACCTGCTCCGACACCGGCACCAGCTCTACAAGGAGCACCATCTCCGGCAGCAGCGGCGGCTTTGGCACCTGCACCAACACTTGCACTTGCATCTGCTCCGGCCCGTGCAGTTGCACCGGCAATAGACTGGGCTGCAGTTCGCATTTCATATACCAAAGTCCTTACAAAAACCGACATGTCCACCTTCTTGGTAAGCATTGGCCGCCCAAGTGCTTCGTTCTTTTTTCTTTCCATGTTGTTTCACATGATTCACTGTGTTGATCTAACTGTTTGGGTATGTCTTCTTGTTTGCAAACAAAGAATTCCTAGAGCAACGAGGGAGTCGTTCAACAATCCAGGCGACCGCGGCCAAGTTTCTCTTGCCATGTGCAGCCTTGGTGTGAATGAACCTACTCAATATACCGTAAGTACAAAGGATGGTCGCATGATGATTGATGCTAAAGGATAGTCAAGGTTCAAATCCAAATCATATCTTGTGGTAGGGGATGATGTCAAAATCGAACTTTCTCAGCAAGGAGAGTTGGTCCAAATCAACTTTGAAATTCTTCAGTAGCAGCACGCAACTGCCGAACTGATCTATCCTCCGAGAGATTTTGATGTAATAATCTGGCATGGTGAAACAAGTGTCCTGTGTGTATAAGTAGTACGATAGTATTATTTATCACATGGTATATTGTTGATAGAATTGCAACTCTGATTGCTAGTTAGGAACTATCTTTGGATTTCATTCCAACAGCTGTCGTGCTTTATTCAATTTTGTGCATTCGCCTTGCGACAGCATCTAAAACCAGCGCCGTACCGATCACTTGCGATATGAAAAGCACTGAGGTAGAACACATGGGCCCCCAAACATGCAAGGTCGGCCTACGGCCCAAAGTCCAGAACCGTGAGCCTATTTGAGTAGTATATTCTCAGCTGAACCCCCATAAAAAAAGTTGAACCCCCATAATGCCCGTGCGTTGCAGAGGGAGTATATTTCTCGGCAAGGTGAGCCTGTGATATAAAATATTTGTATATTTCTTTACAGAAGGGAGTATCTCTCTGTCAAAAAATATATTTATGTGTAACTAGTTACTCCTGTCTTTCTACTTCCTTTCGCTAATATGTGGGGCAACCGGCAACGGGGTCCACGTGCCATATGCACGAATTAGAGTGCACAACTTCACGGTAGACACACCCCGGTCGTAGCGCGCGGTAATGCCCAATGAGCCGTCAAATCACACCCCCCCCTTTCCAGCTTTAGCAGTAAGCTGGACGGATGAAGCGGCAATATTTCACTGGGCCTGAATCCCCTTCTCCCTCGTCTACTTGTTCAGAGAAAACCCCCTCTCGGTGATTGCATAGGGTTTTCTCATGGAGAACCAGGTACGAATTCTTCATCCATCCCCGATAAATCCAAGTCCCTTGGTCGCAGGTAATGCTAGGATGGCAGCCGCCGCCATTGATGCCTTTTTGTTCCTACTGAATCTAGTGTGTTTCATTTGCAGTGCCCAAAGTGCGAGTATCCTATAGGTTTCTGCGCCCTCGGCGAGACGCCAGACTTGTTCCTTCTCATCCTAACACAACATTTTGAAACGCGCACAGTATGTTCCTAGAATCCTCTTTTCTATCTGGGATGGTGGGGTTTTTTTGAACATGCTGTGTTCTCATATTATTTTTCCTACAGTGTATTATTTGCTCTGCCAGAACACATGTACTCAAGATGCTCTGCCTTGCCATAACTGAATACACTAGTTTAATGGTCACAGTGAAGACAAGCCATGGATATAAGTTCCGAGTTGGGTTCATGAACCAAGAAGATCGCTGCTTTTTTATGGCCGAACTTGGATAAACTTTCTCAAGTGTTACGGACTAAAAGTTGGCGCACGAATGTTGATGGAAATAACAGAACCTGGTCTCATCTTCACTGCGATCTTCCACCCCGACGTCATTCCAATTGTTCATCCATGTTAGTTTTGTATTTGGTTCTTGCTTGTTGCCTCGATTACTTCTTAATCCACCTATTCTGTCTAACTAATCACAATTTAACTTTAGAAGTAGCAATGAATCTCTCACGAAGATGCTACTTCTAACTAATATTTTCTTATAATTGGTGGCACGTGTAGGTTTTTTCAGAGTTAAGCAGTCTGCTCGTTTGTTACTCTGTAATAACTCGGATGTTACTAATGGCATTGAAGTTGACTGGATCGACATCCACAAGTTCCTACACTTTATTGATCGTCTTGAGGTCCTTGTGGGGCGTTTCAATGGTGGAAGGCCACGTGGGATATGTGTGCCACTGCTGCACTCGTTGAACAGGTCCAACTGTGTCGAGAAACTTATGGTACGAGCTGTTTTCTGTTATATATGTTGTTCATAAACTATTGCCTATACACAGTTTTACAGATGTGATCTTCTTGAAATAGGAACTGCCGAGTTCTATTGTTCCTATACAGATGCCTGACCATGGTCGGGTCAGACTTGCGCTTGGTCACAACATGATGTTTATGTTGACCTACTCAATTCCCCTTGAAGCTGAAAAGATACTTATTCATGGGTGGTCTCAAATAATGAAGGCCCGTCCATCTTGGAGAATAGGATAGAAGATTATGTTCATGCTTTTCCATGGCTCTAAATCGAATATCCTATTTATTGACCATGTTGCGAGATGAAGCTGCTTTCAGAAGGTTGTGGATGCGCGGGGTGGCGCCTGGGCCTTGTCCTGGGGCTTGGCGGCCTCACCCTTGGTTAACTGTAGGCAAAGTAGCACTGTTCGAGGCATGCTTTGTACGGTTGAACCTGCATAAGTACTCATACTGCTTTCAGCTTTGGTTGTTAAGTGCCCCTGCTGGTTTCAGTTAAGGTTGTTAAGTACTCCTGTTGCTTTTACAGTCTGTCGTGTTTCTTCAGTCCTGTCTTCCTCCAGCCGCCAAAACCAAACCAGCATCGGCGGGGCCGCCTGCTTCCGCCTCCCATGGCTAGCTGTGCCTCAGCGCACGCATCACCGCCCCACCGTCTCCTAAATCGTTAACGCCGACGTCCTCCGCGCGCTTTGGTGCGCTCGCCACGGCACCGCCCTCTCGCGTTGTCAACATGGTCAACAAACAACAGGAATCGGCAGAAGTACGTGGAGAGGATGACAGTAGGAGCCCACCACGTCAGCGTATGGAAAAATAAAATGCTTGCTCCTAGTGTTTTCCTGACATCTGGGACCCACGACATTGTGAGTGTATATAGTCAATAGACAAGAGAACAACACAAGATTGACTGACACCTGGGACGTAGCTACTCGAGCAGTATTTTTTTTGTTTGGTATTGTTGAGACGGAGCAGGGTTTGAACTGGGTTGTGGCCCGTCTAGCCCAGGCTTATATTTTATGTTCACCATGTGACCAACCCAACTATTTTTTCTTTGTGAAAATGAGCCCAGTTTATTTTTTTCTGAAGAATACCCAATCTAGGCCTACTTATTTTTCTACGCCCTGATGGGCTGCAACTCTTTCAAGACGCCTGCAAATCTTGAAAGTAATATGAAATGGGTTGTAAATAAAAAATAGATGACAAATTGGCAATTACTTTATAATTTCTAAAAAAATTCACATTTTTAGATTCCTATTTCACTAGGCATTAACCTAATTTAAATATATCTTCAAAGTACTTTAAATCTGGCTCGACATTTCAGTATTAAAAATAGTTTGGAACCCACAGAAATATGCGAAATTGGCCCTGGCCAACCAAAGAGCGACTGCAATAAATTGCATAAGAAGTTGCCATGAGCTATATATAAATTATTAAAAAAAAGAGGGAGTGGTCTGACTTGTGGGCCTGTTTAGTTGACGCGTATGCAAGATTTTTTTAGTAATTATATATGTCAACAAACAATTCTAGCAGACGTAACCGTTGGATGTCAATCCAACGGCCGTCGTGTTTCTTCAATCTCTGGTCTACTTGCTCCAGCCGCCAAAGCAGCACCGGAGGGACCGCCTACTCCTGCCTCCCATGGCCGGCTGTGCTGCCGCGCAGGCCTCAGCACCCCCTACTACTCCCACCGCTGGCCAGGGCATCCCTCTACTCACCCACACCCCATGTTATTCTGCGGTGATGGCAGCATCACACCGCGGCCGAACCAGCGAACCCTCGTACTCCTCTCCGCGCGGGCTTCCACTGCTGCGTCTTCCCCGGCTCCGCGTCGTCCCCTTCCTAGGCCTCACCGTCGTCCACCGCCGTGGTGCTCTCGGCGCGGCATGGTCAATGTGGTCAATGACCGACTTCCATCGGAAGAGTACTGTATGTGGAGAGGCTGACAGCTGGGTCCACGGCAGTCGCAAGGAAGTGCCTCCTTATTATGCGGAAAATAATTATTCATCCACCTGGCAGCAGGGACCCACCGGACGGGCCACCAGTATTTCGCGAAAAAAATGTTTCCCCCTGACTGCTAGGACCCATAGGACGGGCCACCATATTTCGCGAAAAAAACGTTCCCCCTGCTGTCAGCTCAGACCCACCGGAAGTGCCTCCTTATTACGCACAAAAAATGAATACCCCCTGCTAGCTGGGACCCACTTTGGTGGGAGGCTGACTTGTGGGCCTACTAAGTTGACTGGGACGGAGGCCTTTGTCAACTTTAGTCAATATATGAACGATTCTAGCTCCAGTGACCATACGATGTCCATCCAACGGCCGTAGTGCTTCCTCAACCTCTAGTCTTCTTGCTCCAGCCGCCCAAAGCAGCGGCTGTCGTGTCGCCTGCTCCTTCTGCCCGTGGCCGGCTGTGATGCCACGGAGGCCTCACCGCCCCCTACTACTCCCACCGCTAGCGAGGCCATCCCTCTACGCACCCACACCCCCTGTTATTCTGCGGCAACTGCAGCCTCACACCGCAGCCGAACGAGTGAACCCTCATACTCCTCTACGCGTGGGCATCCACTGTCGCGTCTTCCCCGGCTCCGTGTCGTCCCCTTCCTAGGCCTCGCCGTCGTCCACAGCCCTGGTGCTCTCGGTGCGGCGTGGTCAACGTGGTCAAGGAATGGCTTCCATCGGACATGGACTGTACGTGGAGAGGCTGACAGCTGGGTCCACGGCCGCAGAAAGGAAGTGCCTCCCTATTACGCGCAAAATAATTATTCCTCCACCTGACAGAGGGGACCCACCGGACGGGCCACCGTATTTCACGAAAAAAATGTTTCCCCCTGACTGCTGGGACCCACCAGCTACATCTTCGCACGCAAGGAAGTGCGTCCGAAAAAAACGATTCGCCCCTTGACTGCTGGGACCCACCAGCTACATCTTCGCACGCAAGGAAGTGCGTCCGAAAAAAAAAACGATTCGGCCCCCTGACTGCTGGGACCCATCAGCTACATCTTCGCACGCAAGGAAGTGCTTCTGGGAAAAAAACAAAACGATTCCCCCCTGACTGCTGGGACCCAGCAGCTACACCTTCGCACACAAGGAAGTGTGTCCGGGCAAAAAAAACAAAAACAAAACGATTCGCCCCCCTGACTGCTGGGACCCACCAGCTACATCTTCGCAGGCAAGGAAGTGCCTGACAGTCGGGACCCACCTGGTCGAAGCGTACGTAGCGTTGTCATTCTGGTCGTGAACGTGTACATACATATATACTGGTCGATGTAGAGGCGCGCATGTGTCATAGTAGAGGCGCGTACGTGTCGTAGTAGAGGCACGCACGTAGCATGTACACGTACGTACAGCGGCCAGGGTGCAAGAAAGAAAATACGGCCACGTACGTACATATAGGCAGGGTCTCGAACGCCTACTGGCGCATACGTACAGCCAGGGCTCGTGTACATGGCTGGGTCGGAACGGAGAAACAGCGTCGTCGTCGTGTTCATGGGGAGGCAACGGAATGCGTCGTGTTCATGGGGAGGCAACGGAATGCGTCGTGTTCATGGGGAGGCAACGGAATGCGTTACAGAAAAAAATCATGACGTTATCATCATAGAAGTGTCATATGTATTACAGAAAAAATTCGTTAGGCCCAAAATGTCATGGATGTGTCTTTTTTTGTAGTGTCAATTCTGAGCAATCATTGGCGTAATGTCCAATCTTCCCGCACTTGTAACAGTAACATGGCTCAGGTCCTTTCTTGGCGGGTGTTGTTGGGTTGGGACGGTTCTGGTTGCTGCTTGTTCCATTCCCGTTTCCATTCTTGGGCCCACTGTGGTTATGTGAGCTTCGTCCATTATGAGTATGGCCTCCATGGTTATGGGTGTAACCTCCTGAGTTACGGATAAAGCGAGGCTTCTGCTGAGCTCCAGAATTATACTTCCCCTATCCATACTTCCGTTTGCAGCTCTCTATCTGCTGCTACTTGTTCTAAATCAAAAGGGCCATGTCTACCAACTCCTGCTAATTAGTAAATGTTGCCACCATCAACTGCATACTCATCTCATCATTAACCTGTCCATGAACTTCTCCTGCTTCGCGGCATCTGTGGCCACATCATCTGGGGCATAGCGGGCTAACTTACTGAACTCATCCACGTACTGCCCCACAGTACGATTTCCTTGGCGGAAGTTGTGAAACTCACGCTTCTTCATATTCATAGCTCCAGTTGAGACATGAGCGGTGCAGAAAGCTTGCTGAAACTGATCCCAACTGACATTGGCTATAGGGAAAGTGGCGGTGTAGTTCTCCCACCATGAGGCTGCGGGTCCATCCAGTTGGTGTGCGGCAAAGCGCAACTTCTCAGCAGTTGTGCAACCTGCGGTGGTCAGCTCCCTTCCAATCCTACGGAGCCAATCATCTGCAACTATCGGCTCGGTGCTACTGGAAAACACCGTCGGATTCAACCTTCGAAAATGGGCTAAGTTGTCAACTGGAGGTGGTGGCGGCGGGTTGTTATTGTTGTTGCCTTGGTTCTGAACTAGTAGCTGCATCAAGGCGTTCTGCTGTTGGATCAACTGAGTGAGCTCCGGTGGGAAAACAAATCCGGGGTCACGTCTCGGAGGCATCTGATAGGTTTAGAGGGAAGAGATTAGAATAGAGTGAGGTCTAAGGGGAAAATCACTACCCATATGCACATGAGACAAACACAATCATATCACACCACTCAATTCAAACAAGGGCATACAATCGATCTAGCTACTGTTACAAAATACTCGGACTATTCTATATACATGGGGCAATACTACTAATAATTGGTGGTCGACTAGAAATACTCGGACTATTCTATATACATGGGGCAATACTACTAATATACATGGGTATCTCCATGATATTTTCTCCAGCTTCGTCTTCATAATCATCCTCACTACTGTTGGGGTCGGAGTCGGTGTCGTCGATGATGATGTAGTCCTCGGGATGGTCGTCATCTCCTGGCGTAGGGTCTCCCATGAATACTCCTAGCTTCTTATTTAGATCTTCACTCTTCTCTGGTAGAACTACATTTTCCTCTTCGTATCCATCGCATGTATACTTGAGTTCCTCTTCTAGCTCCATGTTCCTTGTCATCACCTTCTTCAGATCTATTATGCTGGCGCACATCTGGTTCTCCTGTTGATGAATGTGTTGGTTCAACTCTTGGGATGTAGGCTGCAATGGACTTGTCCCTTCTGGTGCTGATCTCTCCCATTGCTCATCTCGGCGCCCACATATCTGGTAGATGGTGTCCTTAAGGTCCTTGTGGTAGATTTCGCCGATGCGTCCCATGGCGATATGAGCTGCCATGCTCTTTCCTAGACTCCAGGTTGGTGCATCGAAGGAAAACTCTATGGGCTCAGTAACTGGGGTGAATGTCCTTCCTGGAACATGTACTTGAATGGTCCAACGCTCTTCTTCAGGTAGAGTGGCGGTGTAGGTCCCGGTGAAGCTTGGTATTCCGATGTTTAAATATCTGATGGCTTCCTTCAAATGTCGTCCGAAAGGGGTGTCTTCATACGGTTGGGCAAACTTGTTCCTTGGGTCCGCCATCTATAGAATGGAAAATGGCGGAGAGTCAGAAATGAGTAGAGAAGAGTGACCTATGGCTTATCTTAGTGGTCGCGTCCTACAGTCAGTGTGTGCTCTGATACCATCTTGTAGCGATCCAACCTCAAACGGTCAAATCTCTGTGCATAAGTGTCATCCCTAGATTGGTAATGCCGACACACATAGTACTTGAAGGATTTATAGCAAAGTGCAATCACACACTATTACATTGAATATCTCAAAGAGAGTACTTATTACAATAATATGGCTGAAGGCCATCTAATGAAGATAACAGTGGAAGGCTTCGAAGGCAAAATGAGTCCATCAACTCCAACGGCATAGTTGAGTACATGACAACGACCTAGCGCACCTTACTCTTCGTCTAAAAACTCTGCAACATAATACGTTGCAGCCCGAAATGGGTCAGCACATGGAATATGCTGGCAGAATAACACTGTAGAGCAATGAACAAGATAACAACTATAACTATATGCATGTATGGCTGGTGGAGGCTCTATGGTTATTGTTTTTGCGTAAAGCCAATTTTTCCCTACTGCAAAGGAATATAATTTATTTAACTACAAGTTTGTTGAAAACATTGAGAATGGTAACCCCGTCTCAATCCCAATTAAGATAATCATTAACCCAACAAGTTAATTAAATAAAGTGATGAGATCAACATACATATTCAAGTACCAGATATTCAAGATGTCCATAACCGGGGCTAACCATGATTAGTTTATACACTCTGCAGAGGTTTGCGCACTTTTCCCCACAAGACTCGATCTCCTCCGTTGGATTTCTCGCACTGCATAATGTTTGAGAAACGGATAACCGAGACACAGTCTTTCTGAAGAGGTCCCCTTAACCGATAGATAGGTCAGTACACCTACAATCCCCTACATCTGCTAGCCCATCATGGAAAGGATTCCCACGACTTACTCAACTATGCCAGAGCCCATAATGGCCTGTGGCTGCACACGAAAGTTTCCAGCATGAATAACTGTGACGCCCCGAGACCGACGCGCCAGGTGCCTTCCAGTAATTTTGTTGTCGTCGTGTGTTTCTTTTGCTTGCTCTTTTATTTTTTTGCATTGCACCATGTCATCATGCCATCATGTCATTTAATTTTTTAACTCAACTAAATAAATTGCATAGATCTTTTGATCTATTTAAATCGAGGGAATTCACATGGTGATTCCTCTTTATAACATATCCTCCTAATAATTATGGAGCTATTATAAATATTCCATTAGTTTGGAATTAACCGGAACACACTTGCAAAATAATTCCCATGCCTATTCCACTTCGAGTTTGACCTTTAAATCTTATCCACAATTCTTATCACTTTTAACGAGGTTCCTCCAAAAATCCTCATCATTTTCTGGGCACTTCAAAACCCTAGTCCCAGTACAAACCATTTGATTAAATTCAAATAAGTTTGAACTTAAACTTTGCAATCTTGGCCATTCCTATTTTCTCGGAGCAAGCACATTTTAGTGAGTCCGGGAAAATTATCCACTTGCTCAAATTCTTTACCTAACCCTCTCTTTCTTTTTCTTCTCTCTAATTGATCTTCTGTTAAAGAAAATTAGAGGGAGAGAGAAGAAAGCCAGCCCAACTGTTTCGGCCCATCTGCACCTAGCCCAGCCGCACCTAGACCGTGGCCTGACCAACTGGGCCTCCCGCACCGGCCCATAGGCCCAGCCAACCCCCACCAGCTCTAACCCTAGTGATGCCCAATCCCTCGTTCTCCTCGATCCCCATCTCCCTCCCGATAGCGCCGCCACCAACACACGCAAGAGAGCCCTTGCGCCCGATTCCCCAACGCCGCCAGCCTCCGTCAGCTCCAACCCCGCGACTCTTCTTCCCCCGCGCGCCTCTCCTTCCCTTCCTGCCTCGTCGTCGTGCGCCTCGTCTCCCCATCGGCAAGACCTTGCCGCCGCCCCTGCCGGAGTTCCTCGTCTCCACCACCTAATCTGGCCGCCCTTGCCCGTTCTCGGCCGGATCCCGCCAGCAGGCCCCCATCCCCGCCTTTGTTTCCTCCACCACCGCGCCTCGTCCTTTGCCTCCTGCATCCAACCCGTCGTTCGCCTCCTCTATCGACCGTGCCGGCCACCGGAGCCGTCGAACGCCGAAGCCCGGCCACGTCACAGCCCCTGTTGCCGGCGACCTCGCTTGGACCCGTCAAGCCCCGCCACCAGGCCCGTGCTCTTCCTCAAGCCCCGACACCCAGCGGTAACCTCCTATCCAGGCCTTCCCCGCCGCCGGCTTCTTCTCTGCTCGAGGAGCTTCGCATTTGGGACTCCTCCTCGCCTGAGCTGCTCCCCTGTATCACCACCGCCTTCTGTTGCATCCCGTGCACACCCTTTTTGCTTACAATCATGGAGGCCAAGATCACCTAGTAATTGTTGGACTCAAGGACCATCAAGACCGAGACCGCCCCGAACCATGTTGTCTCGCCGGATCGTCAAGACCATCTCGGTTTTCGCAAGTACCTCTACGCCCGAAGGCATTGGATGCACCAAGTTCCACTACCGTCGCCAAACCCGAGACGAAGTACCCCTACAGTTCGTCGAGACCGGCAAATCACAAAACCGTCCTGGATATCGTCAACTACCACGATGACCCTCGAAGAGTTCGGATTCATCAAGTTCGACTACCGTGACGTGAACCACTACTCCCACAACGACATGTGTATCACTACCGTCAACCCTCCAAGACCTCATGGACGTCAAGTTCCTCGCCATGACCCCAAACATCTACGGAAACTTATGCGACTAAGAACGTGAACGACTACCGTCGTCAAGGTCGCTAGTACCACTACCATCGTCGAGGACCGATCGTACCACTACTTCCACTACCATCGCCATGAGAAGGACTACTTTCCACAATGACCCGTGAACGACTAGTTCCACTACGACTGTCCCGAGAACGTCTACTTCCTCTACATTGCATCGAACCCAAACCATCCCGTTTACACGCTTCGAAGGTATAACTCTGAGATGACCGCCCGTGAACGAATGCATGTGTTGTATGAGATGCATGTTTGGTTATTGTATCTGCCCGTGAACGTTAGTCGTTTCCCTCGCTTGGCACCGCCGTCAGCCCATGGGAACCCTGTAACCGGGGGCACTCCACCTTTCAATGCATGACATGCTTTCGTCACTTTCTTTTGCACCGGCATCTCAATTGAGTTACCGGAACCGGAATGTTGTCGTGGCACCATTCCCGTTGTCGTTGTCATGGCACCCCCTTTCACTCTGTCATGGCGACCAAATGCTCCCTATCATAGTAAATGTCAACATTTTCATAAAAAATGCATAAAAGTTGCACATGTCATCCGCATCATGATAATAAAATTTAAAATGGTTAAATTTTTTGTTGCTTTAAATTGCTATATGCACATGAGGATTTATCGGAATTGTTGTTTGTTGTTCCGGCATCATTTAAACTTGCGTAGATAGGTAGTTTTATTATGCTTCACCTCTTGCCATGTTTAATAACATTTAATATTGTTGAGTACATAACCGAGAGAGAACTAAATAATTGATGTGGTGTTCCGTCAATATGCATCTCGTTGCATATTGAGCTCCACTTAACTTGTAGTTTTGTTTGTCTACTTTGCCATGCCATGCATATTTAAACCAGACGTGCATCATCCTTGGTTGTGCATCATGCCATGTTTAGCTTGTGTGTTTACCTTGTTGCTTGCTTCTTTCCGGTTTGCTTCTCTCGTTAGCTTCGGTTTCATTCCGGAGTTGTGAGGATCCGTTCGACTACATCCGTTTGTCTTCTTCGACTCGTTCTTCATTACGGGATCTCAAGCAAGATGACCATACCCTCAAAATCACTTCTATCTTTGCTTGCTAGTTGTTCGTTCTATCGATATGTCGTGCTACCTACCACTTGTTATATCATGTCTCCCATGTTGCCATGTCAAGCCTATAACCCACCTTCCTAGCAAACCGTTGTTTGGCTATCTTACCGCTTTTGCTCAGCCCCTCTTATAGCATTACTAGTTGTAGGTGAAGTTGAAGTTTGTTCCATGTTGGAACATGGATATGTTGGGATATCACAATATCTCTTATTTAATTAATGCATCTATATACTTGGTAAAGGGTGGAAGGCTCGGCCTTTTGCCTGGTGTTTTGTTCCACTCTTGCCACCCTAGTTTCTATCATACCGGTGTTATGTTCCTTGATTTTGTGTTCCTTACGGGGTTGGGTGTTATGGGAACCCCCTGACAGTTCACTTTGAATAAAACTCCTCTAGCAAGGCCCAACCTTGGTTTTACCATTTGCCCACCTACCACCTATGCCTTTCCCTTGGGTTCTGCAGACTCAAGGGTCATCTTTATTTTAAACCCCCCTGGGCCAGTGCTCCTCTGAGTGTTGGTCCGAACCGAGCCTCCTGCGGGGCCACCTCGGGGAAACTCGAGGGTTGGTTTTACTCGTAGCATGTCTCATCCGGTGTGCCCTGAGGACGAGATACGTGCAGCTCCTATCGGGATTTGTCGGCACAGTCGGGTGGTCTTGCTGGTCTTGTTTTACCATTGTCGAAATGTCTTGTAACCGGGATTCCGAGACTGATCGGGTATTTCTGGGAGAGGGAATATCCTTCATTGATCGTGAGAGCACGTGATGGGCTAAGTTGAGACACCCCTGCAGGGTATAAACTTTCGAGAGCCGTGCCCGCGGTTATGTGGGAGATGGGAATTTGTTAATGTCTGGTTGTAGAGAAGTTTCCACTTAACTTAATTAAAATGCATCAACCGCGTGTGTAGCCGTGATGGTCTATTTTCGGCGGAGTCCGGGAAGTGAACACGGTCTTGTGTTGTGCTTGAACGTAAGTAGTTTCAGGATCACTTCTTGATCACTTCTAGCTTCTCGACCGTTGCGTTGCTTCTCTTCTCGCTCTCATTTGCGTATGTTAGCCACCATATATGCTTAGTGCTTGTTGCAGCTCCACCTAATTACCTTCTCCTACCCATAAGCTTAATTAGTCTTGATCTCGCGGGTGTGAGATTTCTGAGTCCTCGTGACTCACAGATACTTCCAAATGTTGCAGGTGCCGATGATACCAGTGCAGGTGATGCCACCGAGCTCAAGTGGGAGCTCGATGAAGATCTTGATCATTGTTATGTGTCTTTTCCGGCTGATCAATAGTGGAGCCCAGTTGGGACGATCGGGGATCTAGAATTTGGGGTTGTCTTCCTTTATTTTGGTTCCGTAGTCGGACCTTGATTGTATTCTGGATGATGTATGTTTAACTTGTTATTTGTGTGAAGTGGCGATAGTAGGCCAACTCTTTATCCCTTTCTTATTCAGTACATGGGATTGTGCGAAGATTACCCCTCTTGCGACTAAATCACCATGCGGTTATGCCTTTAAGTCATGCCTCGACACGTGGGAGATATAGCCACATCGTGGGCGTTACAATAACAATATGATTCCTTTGAGCCTGGGTGGCGAACCATAGGATGATCACACGGATTCCCCGGGATCTCCTTGGACAACATTGGATTGCCCCAGGAGCCCACATACAATCCACCCAGATGTGGGTCAAGGTAGCCACCTTAAGTAAACCCT
This sequence comes from Triticum urartu, assembly GCF_056163025.1. Taxonomy (NCBI): domain Eukaryota; kingdom Viridiplantae; phylum Streptophyta; class Magnoliopsida; order Poales; family Poaceae; genus Triticum; species Triticum urartu. Next base: position 449,624,443 of record NC_141876.1, read on the forward strand.
TTGTTCTATAATAATACTTACAACTGTCATGAATCACTCAAACCAAACCACGTCTACAAGCATAGCATAGCAAAGTATAATAAGTGTAGCGTAGTAACTCCCAAGGTTTGAATAAAAGGGCAATAGGTACTACCTCAACAAATACTTCCTGGAATCCAACTTGTTAATAGATCCTACTCATGCAATGTTTGGGGATTGGAACTAATGTAGAAAAATTGGGTAATAAGGTACATGATCAAAGTGTTACTTACCTTGATGACGATTTGCAAACCCTAGTGACTCATAGTAGCACGCTTCGCACTCCGGAAACTCTATTGCAAACAAACAATAACATAAATAAGCAATCAAGCAATAGATGCAAGGTAAAACTCAGATGAGAAAGTCCAAATTGAAAGTTCAACTGAAGAGCTTCGATTTGCAAAAAAAAATCAATCAAATCGGAGCTACGGAACTCAAACTATGATGAAAAGAAATTTGAATACAAACCCTCTTGAAACCAAATTTTAAATGATCAAAATCATGTTCAAGTTAATTAACTAGAAAGAGGGGTTCGAGATGAGAATTTTGGCGTTGGTTTCACTGGATTTGGACGAACGGTTAAAAAGTTGCGAGGGTTTGAAAATCAGGGGCTAATCAGCGATAAAAAAATCGCGGATAGGTCCCTGGCCAGAAATAAAATAAAAAGAAAAAGACTACGGCGCGAACGTTCGCTAACCGAACTAATCCGATGAAAACTATTCATTATCGATCTAAACGAACGGACGTTCGTTAATTAAACAACCTGATAAAATAAACCGATCTAACCCTAAAAAACGAAAGAAAACCAGAAATAAAACCGTGATTGGTTGGCGGTTATACCGGTTAAATGGAAAAGACCAGTCGGCGGTGGTGGCGGATCGGATTGGCGGTGACGGCGGCGTTGGGCGGCGCGGGTCTGCGGGAGGCGGGGGCAGCGGCGCGGCGAGCGGCAGCAGGCGGTGGCGGCGTCCTACGGCGGCGGCAGCGGCGCTCGGTGAACGGCGGCGGTGGCTGCGAGGCGAGGTGGGGAGAGACGGCGGGGCGGCAGCGGTATTTAAAGGCCTCAGGGAGGGGGGCTCCTGCTTGCGCAAGGGGGCGTGGAAGTCGAGGCCGACCCAGACTCCGTCGAGAGTCTGGCGCTCGCACGGCTGCGGCGGCGAGAGGCGGTGGCGCGACGGCTGGGTCGGCTGGGCTTCGGCCCAGTCGGTCGGCCCGAAGAGATTTTTTTAAAATTCCACCAAAGAAAAAAATCCTAATAAATATAAAAAAATTCTAAAATGCCAAAAACAATTTTCGCCGTCTAAATAAAATATTTAGAACAAAGTGAACATTTTTCTGGCCTAATAGTGCAATTTTCAAAAATGCATATTTTTCTAATTCAAATAAAATCTCAAACAAAAATCCAAGAAAAATATTTTTTCGATTTTAAAAAATTTCCTCCAATATTCCACTATTTTTGAAGAAGTCATATTATCTTCTCTCTTTAAATTTAATTATTGGAAATATTCAGTGAGAAAATTATTAAAACCAAATTGATCCTCTTTTCAAATTTGAGAAAATTCAAACATGAAAATTTATGAAAATCTCCAACTCTCTCCTTGGGTCCTTGAGTTGCTTAAGATTTCTAGGATCACAACCAAAATGCAAATAAAATATGATATGCATATGATGACCTATGTATAACATCCAAATTGAAAATTGGGATGTTACAATCGCACATGTCTGTATTGACTGAAATGAGAATGCAATGGCACAATAAGAATTAAGGCCACGATGATGCGATCGCAGTGGTGGTTACAGGAGGCAAGAAGAAAGATGCATCCATCAATGTACGACCTCCTCCTCAACTTAGTGCGCCGGGCCACCGACCGACGGCTAAGGAGCGGCGACTTTTGTGGCGAGGTCAAGGTGCTTCTCAGCAAAGGCATCCAAGGCTTCCAGCCAGTTGAAGAAGGCCAACATTGCAGCGTCCTCACTGGCCTTGTAGATACCTATGTACACGATTTTCTCATACATGTGGATGTGTAGGTCGACGAATTCTTGCAGGGCGAGGCGCCTCGCGGCGAGCGCGACCTCAAGGTGGACATTCTTCATGGTGTCGACGGGCAGTCGCAGGGCCACCAGTGCTTGAAAGAGGTTCTGACCATGGTGGCTGATTAGGGTGGCAGGCAATGAGGAGCCCGGGCACGCGGGCTGGAGGAATATGGTGATGTTGTCCACGAGCTTCTTGACAACGCTGAACCTGTTGGTGGTGGCAATGATCATCTGATCCAACTGAGAGTCATAGCTGGCGTCGACGGCGGCCATCCACCAGCCGGTCGCCAACACCGTCTGGAGACAATCCTTGGTGCCATGCCGTAGGCCGGCGTCGTGGACCATCTGGCACAGCTGCTAGCCGCTCGCGCGCATCGCCGCCATGGGTCTGGAGTGAGCACTTTTGCACTTATTAGTGTAGGTGCTTAGGCAAATGCTTAGGTGCGTATGATGTGGTAGATGCATTGGAATGGAGGGGCGCCTTTACATGAGTGCAAACTGCGTTGCATTCACATCGTGTTGCCTCTTTCCCGGTCCTCCTCCCATTACTTCCCTCATGCGTTCACACGATGCTAATTGAAGGAGGATGCTGCATTGGTCGTTCAACATTTCGGGAACCGCTACCTTATCCCTCATCTGCATTTAAGCCATATCGGGAAATGCGCCGCCCGCTGTCAAATCAAATAGTATTGCGTCACCCACTGCACGTCCGGCTGAACACGCCTCCTCGCCTCCATCTATGCTTAATTACTAAATTTTAGTTGCAAAAATTAGATACTACTAGTGATTTTTAGCTTCATATTTTGACAAATCATAGTGTTACAAGGTTGAAAAATGGCAATGTTACTAGATCAACAAATGTCAATCTTTCCAGTTTAACAAATGGCAACATACCCAATATGACAGATGCAAATCATACCAAATATTTTGTAAGTTGTTGCACACGGGTCATCCAAAAGAACTGTTTGCGTTCAAGAGATGCACAAATCCTGTTCTCACTTTGCATACGGGTATTCTATCTAAAACATTTGCGATCAAGAGACATTAAAACCTATAGCCATTAAAAACCAAGACACATGGCGGTAGAATTATACAAACGTTTGAGATATTAAAGTGGCAGCTACTTTTTCAAAATGCCTTTGTTGGCTGTTATTCAAGTGTGCCTTCTCTCAAAATGGACACGAAAAATACCACAGCATGTCGGGTGCCATTCCATGATAGCATGCCAAGTTTCATGAATTTCATACGAGTTTTCCATTTACTAGAATTTAAAAACAAAGTATCTCAACATTTTGCTGGCAATCAACGGTGCCCTGGTGTTTGAAATTCATTCCCATTTCTTGCATGGGACCTAAGCATGCACCCAAGTACAAAGATTTGATTTTTCAACCAATTTATATGCACTGGAGCATGTGCATGTAGTGCAAATTTGAATTATGCACATAAATGCATTGAAAACTCAGTTAATGCATAAAAATGTCCAAATGAACCCCGAAAAATCACAAAAATTGACACAACACTCTAGTTGTTCTATGTTGACACGAGAAAAAAATTTGAAAGCAATAAGAGGCAGTGGATATCATTTCGTCCCTAAAGGTGGGACGTTCCCTACCGAAACCATCATGCTTGTTGTGAGCAGCTCTAGTTTGTGAGAAGCATATACCCGAACCTGCCCCAAATGGGACAAAAAATTTACCACGGCATGTTGATGCCGCTCAATGATAGCATGCCAAGTTTCATGAATTTCAGACGAGTTTTGGATTTACTAGAATTTAAAAACCAGGTATCTCAATGTTTGCGGCCGAGTGACGGTGGCAGGGTGTTTGACATTCATTCCCATTTCTTGCATGGGACCTAAGCATGCAACCAAGGACACGGATTCAAATTTTCAACCAATTTGTATGCGTTGGAGAATGTGCATGTAGTTCAAATTTGAATTATGCACATGAATGCATTAAAAACTCAGTTAATGCATAAAAATGTCCAAACGAACCCTGAAAAATCCCCAAAATTGACACAACACTCCTGATGTTCTATGTTGACACTAGGAAAAAATTGAAATCAAGAAGAGGCAATGGATATCATTTCGTCCCCAAAGGTAGGACGTTCCCTACTGAAACCATCAGGCTTGTTGTGAGAAGCTCTGGTTTGTGAGAAGCATATCCCCAAACCTACCCCAAATGGGGAAAAAAATTACGACGACATGTTGATGCCGCTGCATGATAGCATGCCAAGTTTCATGAATTTCTGACGAGTTTTTGATTTACTACAATGTAAAAACCAAGTATCTCAATGTTTGCGGCCGAGTGACGGGTGCAGGGTGTTTGACATTCATTCCCATTTCTTGCACGGGACCTGAGGATGCAACCAAGGACACAGATTTGAATTTTCAACCAATTTATATGCATTAGAGCATGTGCGTGTATTTCAAATTTGAATTATGCACATGAATGCAAAGAAAACTCAATTAATGTATAAAAATGCCCAAGCGAACCACGAAAAATCCCAAGAGTTGACACAACACTCCTGTTGTTCTATGTTGACACTAGGAAAAAAATATTAAAATCGAGAAGAGGCAATGGATATCGTTTCGTCCAGAAAGGTGAAACGTTCCCTACCAAAACCATCAGGCTTGTTGTGAGAAGCTCTGGTTTGTGAGAAGCATATACCCATACCTGCCCCAAATGGGACAAAAAATTTACCACGGCATGTTGATGTCGTGACAACATGCCCAGTTTCATGAATTTCAGACGAGCTTTGGATTTAGTAGAATTTAAAAACCAGGTATCTCAATGTTTGCGCCCGAGTGACGGTGGCAGGGTGTTTGACATTCATTCCCATTTCTTGCATGGGACCTAAGCACGCAACCAAGGACACAAATTTGAATTTTGAACTAATTTATATGCATTAGAGCATGTGAATGTAGTTCAAATTTGAATTATGCACATGAATGCATAGAAAACTTAGTTAATGTATAAAAATGTCCAAGCGAACCCCCAAAAATCCCAAGAATTGATAGAACACTCCTGTTGTTCTATGTTGACACTAGGAAAAAATTGAAATCGAGAAGAGGCAATGCATATCGTTTCGTCCAGAAAGGTGAAACGTTCCCTACCGAAACCATGACACTTGTTGTGAGAAGCTCTGATTTATGAGAAGCTTATACCCAAACCTGCCCCCAAATGGGCTAATTTTTTTTACCACAACATGTTGATGCCGCTCGATGATAGCACGCAAAGTTTCATGAATTTCGGACAACTTTTGGATTTACTAGAATTACAAAAGCAAGTACGTCAACGTGTGCTGGAGAGCCACGGTGTCGTGGTGTTCGAAATTCATCCCCGTTTCTTGCATGGGACATAAGCATAAACCCATGGACACATATATGATTTTACAACCCATGTTGGTGCACCGGAGCATGTGCATGTAGTTTAATTTTGAATTGTGCACCTGAAATGGCTAGAAAATCAATTGTAAGTGCATCTAGTGCCACCCCTAGTTGGTTTTGGAGTATTGACGACAAACCTAGTTGAGGGACTAATGTGTTTGTGAGAATTGCAGGATAACACAGGTAGAAGTCCCTCATTGATTCGGTTTTCCTACCAGAGATGACCCCTAAAAATGTAAGAAGACATTGAAGACAAAGGTGGTATGTGAAGACATTCACATTGAAGACTATGACAAGAGAAGACATCGCATGAAGACTATGGAGCGCGAAGACATAGTTCTTTCGTTGTTCTTTTTCTTCTTTGTTGAGTCATAGGAACCACCATACTGTTATGTGGGGTCCAAGAGAACCAGTCAGAATGACTAAAGTGATGCTTAACCAAAATCCTATGTCTTCGAGTGAAGACTATGAGAGCAAATCTTGTCCAGAGTTGGATAAGTGAGCTTTGCTTGTAGCCCAAGTAAGGTTGCCGTGTGTGTTTGAAATCTGACCGTTGGAACACGTATCAGTTCCTTAGTAACTGAGGGTCATTTCGGACAAATCAGGTCGGGTTTCCTAGTGGCTATAAATAGCCCACCCCCTACAACCATAAACGGTTGGCTGCTCAGAGTTAAAGCACAGCTTTTATCGTTTGAGAGCAACCCACCTTGAAGCCTTTGAGAGAGAATTCCTTGCGAGGATAAAGCCCTAACCACCCAGAGCCAAAGAGTGTTAGGCATCACTTAAGTCTTCCTATCTGTGTGATCTGAAGACTTATTACACTTGAGGACTGTGAATCCTCCAGCCGGTTAGGCGTCGCGTTCTGAGAATCCAAGAGTCATTGTGGATCGCCGGTGAACGAAATCTGTGAAGGTTTGGAAGTCTACCTTGAAGACTTACCAGAGTGATTGGGCAAGGACTGGGTGTCCTTAGCTCAAGGGGAATAAGGTGAAGATGAGGGTGGATCGCCGGTGAACGAAATCTGTGAAGGTTTGGAAGTCTACCTTGAAGACTTACCAGAGTGATTGGGCGAGGACTGGGTGTCCTTAGCTCAAGGGGAATAAGGTGAAGATGAGGTCTTCTGAGTTGAATCTCAGCCTCCCTAACCAGACGTACAATTGTCACAGCAACTGGAACTGGTCCAACAAATCATTGTCTTCAACGAGTCACTGGTTTCATCCTTCCCTTCCCTTTACTTACTGTTGGTCCTTGTGAAGTCATTGTACGATTGCATCACCATTTGGCTTCACTGAGTGATTACTTGTTCTGATTGGCTTCACAATATCTTCCTACCTGATCCTTACTGCCTAGCTGCTATTAGTCATTGTGCTTTCACTTCATTGAATACTTGACTATGGTTTGCCTAGTGTAGTCTACCTTCCGCTGCATGGTAATAGGTTTATTTCTATTGTTTGTCTTCGAAACTTACATGTTTTGAAGACTTTCATAAAAATCGCCTATTCACCCCCCTCTAGTCGATCATTAGCACTTTCACCAATTTAATGAAATGTCCAAACGAACCCTGAATAATTCCAATTCTTTTACAACACACATATAGTTGCATGTTCACTGCAGATAAAAGGTCTAGCAATTCAAACACCATCAGTTGTCGCTGTGACCCCATTATGTAATTTAAATCAAGACGAAAAATCAAGAAGATCCCACATAGTTTATTATAACCAACCGCGTGAGATGCAACACAAAATATCTTGGAGCACCGTCGGAGTATAGTACGCATACTGCTTACGCGAGAAGGTGATGCAGCTACAGTCCACAGCCCGCTCTGAATAAGGGACCGTGACTAATGACACTTTGCGCACCATTTTTTTCGCTGAAGCTATACCAAATTTTTGGCTTCCGTGGAAATATGTACCTCCCCGCCCCTCCCCCTTACCAACAGCCACATTTTCCCTGTTTCCGCCTTCCTTTCCAAGTTCAAACCTTCACTCCTTGCTTGCAGCGCCACCTCCTCGCCGGCAACACTCCTTCACGCTGCTCGGCCTCGTCTATCCAAGCAGGCAATCCACACCCAACCCCCATCCTGCTCCTCCTTCCACATCCCACATGCCCCGACTGTCGACGCGACACCTTCCACCCAAATCACCGACCCGTCCACCAAATAAGTTCCACCCTAAGCCACGGTGCATGCACTATATCCAGGATCTCAAGGAGCATTTGGCAGCGGAGAAGCAAATCGCAGCCGCACACACGGATGACATCGCGATGGCTGCCGTTCGTGCTGACCCCCAGATCTTGGAGGAGCACCTCGCCATCGAGGCCACCGTCGATGCCTCGCTCGTCGACGCTGCGACGTGGTTGGCTACTTTAAACGATAGTTCATGGCGTTTTCTCGAGGCCACCATCGGTGCCTTTGACAAAGACTATGAGGTGTTTTCTTAGCGTGCATGTGCTTACCTCATCTCGAGATCCAGCAGGTTGGTGCCCGGAGTGGCTCGGGCAACTCACCACTACGACGAGGGAACCCACGATGCGGAGGCCTCGCCCTCTTCCATGTCCAAGGAGCCAATCGTCATCGATATCTCCGACAATGAGGAGTAGCTTGTCTTATTAGCTCAATATAAGGACCCATGTTTAGTTTGCTAGCTACTGCCTTTCTTTCACAAATTCTAGTGAATTGCGCTATCTAGTTTTACCATGCAATCTTCTGCTCTAGAGTATATGTTCTATATGTCATGCAATGTGGTGTTCAGTTAACTGTTTGGTTCAATTCTACAAATGTGATGTTCAATTCTTCGGGGTGCAATTTTCCAAGTTGCCAAGCATGCTTGGTTTGCTTAACTGTCCGATCTTGTATTAGGATTATGTTATATTGTCCAAAGCGGTGCTCAGTTAACGTTTGGTTCATTTGTTGTGGTGTTTAGTTAACTGTTTGGTTCAATTCTGCAATGCGATGTTCAATTGTTGTGGGTGCATTCTATTATTGCATACCATGTGAGAAATAAATCGAATTTGGTTGTACTAAATACATGAGAAACAAATACAATTGCTATATTTCCAAGTTCTTAAGCATGCTTGGTTTGGTTAACTATCTGATCTTCTATTAGGAGTATGTTATATTGTGCAATGTGGTGCTCAGTTAACGTTTGGTTCATTTGTTGTGGTGTTTAGTTAACTGCTTGGTTCAATTCTGCAATGCGATGTTCAATTATTGTGGGTGCATTCTCTTATTGTATACCATGTTAGAAATAAATCGAATTTGGTTGTACTAAATACATGAGAAACAAATACAATTGCCATATTTTCCAAGTTGTTAAGCATGCTTGGTTTGGTTAACTGTCTGATCTTCTATTAGGAGAGTATGTTATATTGTGCAATGTGGTGCTCAGTTAACCTTTGGTTCATTTGTTGTGGCTTTTAGTTAACTGGTTGGTTCAATTCTGCAATGCGATGTTCAATTGTTGTGGCTGCATTCTATTATTGTTACCATGTGCGGAATAAATCAAATTTGGCTGCACTTAATACATGAGAAACATATACAAGTGCTATATTTCCTAGTTCTTAGTCATACTTGGTTTGGATAAATGGGTTTTCCATGTGGCTTCAATTAATCTGATGAATCTGCAATGTGCTTATTTATCATCAACATATTTTACTGATAGTAAGCGAACCCTTACTTAACCTAATGACTAACTACCTTATATGTGTTGCAGGGAAACAATGGGAAGGACTGAGGTTTACAAGATGGTACTAACTATTATAGCTTGCCTTTATTTATTCCTTTGCCCCATTTCCAATATAGAGAAGATATTTATGCACATCCTTGTTGTCAGGACTTTCCAAAGCAGTTCACTGATGATTACCTCTCAAACCACCTCTGCGGCCAGGAGGTGAGGAAAGTTTTCATACAACACGCATGGTTCAATACTGAAGTGTTCCGAAAGAAGACAAAGGATGGACGGTCAATCATCCACAGGCACTGGCCTAAAGTTGCAAAGACCTTTAACGTGAATGAAGGCTCAATATTCGCCTTCCGCTTCAGCAGTTTTCCAGATGAGATGCATCTGTCTATGTACCGTCTGTGATGCAAATTTCGAAAGGTTCTAGATGTTGCATGTGAAACTTGGTGCTGGTGCAGTTGTGTAATGGGGTAGCTAAGTGCTGAAGCTATATCATGTTGTACTCGGATGTATTTCAATTATGAAATCCCGCTTCCTTAATATGGAAATGAAATATATTATGTGCTTAATATGAATGTCAATTAGATTAGTAAATGGATTATTAATAATAGGGCAATTAGCCTGCTAATTGGGTTTTCTTTTTACAAATGGTTATTGAGAAAACACCATGGACGATGACCTCAGGAAACGCACACAGTTTCTAGGAATAAACCGTGTTGGATAAATGAACAATCACACATGACATTCTCTTGAAAACGGTCTGCGTTACACCACCTTGCACAAACGTTTTCCTTGGAGTGACTGTGTGGGATGTATATATGAACGGAAACGCTTAGCAGGGACTGGTTGTGTGGGATGTACTTACGACCGGAAATGATTTCGCCTGTATAATTGTATTTTTAGCACTAATGTACGTATAACTGTATTTGGTCGCCTGCCGATCGCACACGACCTCATTTTGCCGAGCGTGTGTGCCAGGAGGGCATATCCCCGACGGTTTCTGGGTCATGTGGGAAGGACCCCCCCTATCACAGTCACTCACTAGGTGACGGTTCCGAACGCCGTCGTGGAAAGGGGTTAAAAACCGTTAGTATAGCACCTTGTTGTACTAGTGTAAGCATGCAACCAAGGACATATATTTGAATTTTTAACCAATTTATATGCATTAGAGCATGTGCATGTAGTCCAAACGAACCATGAAAAATCCCAAAATTTGACACAACACTCCTGTTGTTCTATGTTGACATGAGAAATTTTTTGAAAGCAATAAGAGGCAATGTATATCGTTTCGTCCCCAAAGGTGGGACGTTCCCATACCGAAACCATCAGGTTTGTTGTGAGAAGCTCTGGTTTATGAGAAGCATATCCCCAAACCTGCCCCAAATGGGACAAAAAAATTACCGCGGCATGTTGATGCCACTCCATGACAACATGCCAAGTTTCATGGATTTCATATGAGCTTTGGATTTACTACAATTTAAAAACTAGGTATCTCAATGTTTGTGGCCGAGTGACGATGGCATGGTGTTTGACATTCATTCCCATATCTTGCATGGGACCTAAGCATGCAACCAAGGACATAGATTTGAATTTTCAACCAATTTATATGCATTAGAGCATGTGCATGTAGTTCAAATTTTGAATTATGCACATGAATGCATAGAAAACTCAATTAATGTAAAAAAATGTCCAAGAAAACCCCGAAAAATCCCAAAAATGGACACAACACTCCTGTTGTTCTATGTTGACACTAGGAAAAAATTAAATCGAGAAGAGGCAATGGATATCGTTTCGCCCATAAAGGTGAAATATTCCCTACCGAAACCATCAGGCTTGTTGTAAGAAGCTCTGGTTTATGAGAAGCATATCCCCACACCTACCCCAAATGGGACAAAGAGTTTACCAGGGCATGTTGATGCCGCTCCATGACAGCATGCCAAGTTTCATGAATTTCAGACAAGTTTTGGATTTACTAGAATTTAAAAACCAGGTATCTCAATGTTTGCAGCCGAGTGATGGTGGCAAGGTGTTTGACATTCATTCACATTTCTTGCATGGGACCTAAGCATGCAACCAAGGACACATATTTGAATTTTCAACCAATTTATATGCATTAGAGCATGTGCGTGTAGTTCAAATTTGAATTATGCACATGAATGCATAGAAAACTCAGTTAATGTATAAAAGTGTCCAAGCGAACCCTGAAAAATCCCAAAAATTGACACAACATTCATGTTGTTCTATGTTGACACTAGGAAAAAAATTGAAATCGAGAAGAGGCAACGGATATCGTTTCGTCCAGAAAGGTGAAACATTCCCTACCGAAATCACCGCACTTGTTGTGAGAAGCTCTGGTTTATGAGAAGCTTATACCCAAACCTGCCCCCAATGGGACAAAAAATTTACCACGACATGTTGATGCTACTCCATGATCATGCCAAATTTCATGAATTTTGGACGACTTTTGGATTTACTAGAATTACAAAAGCAAGTACGTCAACGATTGCTGGAGAACCACAGTGCCATGGTGTTCGAAATTGATCCCCATTTCTTCCATGGGACATAAGCATAAACCCATGGACACATATATGATTTTACAACCCATGTTGGTGCACCAGAGCGTGTGCATTAAGTTTCATTTTGAATTGTGCACCTGAAATGGCTTGAAAACCAATTTAATGTATAAAATGTCCAAACGAACCCTGAATAATTCCAATTCTTTTACGACACACATATAGTTGCATGTTCACTGCAGATAAAAGGTCTAGCAATTTAAACACTGTCCATTGCCGCCGTGACCCCGTTATGTAACTCATATCAAGATGAAAAATCAAGTAGATCCCACACAGTTTATTATCACCAACCGTGTGAGATGCAGCACAAAATATCCTGGAGCATCGTCGGTGTATAGTACGCCTATGGCTTACACGAGAAGGTGTGTCGGCTACAGTCCACATCCGGCGTGCCAAGAACACTAGCTCGCTCCCCAAATATCATTACACTATTCAATCATCGCCAGTGAAAGATGGGGACGTGGACCCGCGTCGTGAGGGCAACTTCGGCAGCCCACTCCGGCGAGAGCGCGGCCGCAGCCACCATGCGCGTGCTAACAAGGTGCATGAGCGCGGCCGCAATCTGCGACAGGGCGGCCAAGGCCACCCAAATGGCCGCTGTTGCTTCTTAGGTGGTGGCAACAACATCTGCCTCGGGGATAGCAACTGGCAAGAGCGGCATAGCAACTGTCCTTTCCGTAGCAACTTTCCTTTCCATAGCGGCGTTCGAGCAGCCGTTCGTTCCTCCGCCACATACCTTGCAACGACAGAGCCCGTCCAAGCCCAGATCGCGGCCGCCCACACCCAGCTCGTGGTGGCCTTTTCCAAAGAGATGGCGGATGCGGATGGCGAGATGCTTGCCGAGTATGATGCGATGGATGCCACAGAGCCCCTTCCCCAGGAGGCCATCGGGCGCGAACTGGACATGAAGGCGACGGCGGAGATCGACGAGCACCAGCCATAGTAGTACCCATTCTTTTGTTTAATTAAGAGCGTCGGTATTTGATTTGTTAGAGTAATTTTTAGGTCAACTAGCTCTGTTTAATTGTTGAACTTGCTTGATTAGGAAGTGGGTCTGATGTAGTCTCCTTTGTGTACCCAAATTATGCAATGACGTGGATGACCACTTTAACCAGGGAAATTCTAAAGGAAATATGCCCTAGAGGCAATAACAAAGTTGTTATTTATATTTCCTTATGTTATCATAAATGTTTATTATTCATGCTACAATTGTATTAACCGAAAACTTAGTGCATGGGTGAATACATAGACAAAAACAAAGTGTCCCTAGTATGCCTCTACTAGACTAGCTCGTTAATCAAAGATGATTAAGTTTCCTGACCATAGACATGTGTTGTAATTTGACGAATGGGATCACATCATTAGGAGAATGATGTGATGGACAAAACCCATCCATTAGCTTAGCATAATGATCGTTAAGTTTTATTGCTATTGATTTCTTCACGACTTATACATATTCCTCTGACTATGAGATTATGCAACTCCCGAATACCGGAGGAACACCTTGTATGCTATCAAATGTCACAGAATAACTGGGTGATTATAAAGATGCTCTACAGGTATCTCCGAAGGTGTTTGTTGGGTTGGCATAGATCAAGATTAGGATTTGTCACTCCGAGTACCGGAGAGGTATCTTTGGGCCCTCTCGGTAATGCACATCACTATAAGCCTTGCAAGCAATGTGACTAATGAGTTAGTTACGGGATGATGCACTATGGAATGAGTAAAAAGACTTGCCGGTAACGAGATTGAACTAGGTATTATGATACCGACGATCGAATCTCTTGCAAGTAACATACCGATGACAAAGGGAATAACGTATGTTGTTATTGCGGTTTGACCGATAAAGTTCTTTGTAGAATATGTAGGAACCAATATGAGCATCCAGGTTCAACTGTTGGTTATTGACCGGAGATGTGTCTTAGTCATGTCTACATAGTTCTCGAACCCGTAGGGTTCGCACGCTTAACGTTTGATGACAATTTGGTGATCAAAGTTTGTTCGGAGTCCCGGATGAGATCACGGACAAGACGAGGAGTCTCTAAATGGTAGAGAGGTAAAGATTCATATATTGGAAGGTAGTATTCGGGCATTGAAATGGTTTCGAGTGGTTCGGGTATTTTACCGGAGTACCGAGGGGTTACCGGAACCCCCCGGGGAAGTATTGGGCCTAGATGGGCCTTAGTGGAGAGAGAGGAGGGACGGAAGGGGTGGCCGCACGCCCCCCATGGCAGTACGAATTGGACTAGGGGAGGGGGCGGTGCCCCCCTTTCCCTCTCCTCCTCCTTCCTTTTCCCCTGCGGTGAAGAAAAGGAAAAAGGGGGGGTGTGAATCCTAGTAGGAGCGGAGTCCTAGTAGGACTCCCCCCCCATGGAGCGCCCCTCCTGGCCGGCCGCCTCCTCCTCCCCTCCTTTATTTACAGGGGCAGGGGGCACCCCATAGCACATCAATTGTTCTCTTAGCCGTGTGCGGTGCTCCCCTCCATAGTTTACTCCTCCGGTCATAGCGTCGTAGTGCTTAGGCGAAGCCCTGTGCGGACCACATCACCATCACCATCACCACGCCGTCGTGCTGACGGAACTCTCCCTCGACCCTCTACTGGATCAAGAGTTCGAGGGACATCATCAAGCTGAACGTGTGCTGAACTCGAAGGTGACGTATGTTCGGTACTAGATCGGTTGGATCGTGAAGACGTTCGACTACATCAACCGCGTTAACCTAACGCTTCCGCTTTCGGTCTAGGAGGTTACGTGGACACACTCTCCCCCTCTCGTTGCTATGCATCTCCTAGATAGATCTTGCGTGATCGTAATAAATTTTGGGAATTGTATGCTACGTTCCCCAACAGTGGCATCAGAGCCAGGTCTATGCGTAGATCATATGCACGAGTAGAACACAAAGAGTTGTGGGCGATAATAGTCATACTGCTTACCACCAACGTCTTATTTTGATTCAGCGGTATTGTTGGATGAAGCGGTCCGGACCAACATTACATGACCACGTTCATGAGACCAATTCTACCGACATGCTTTTGCACACAGGTGGCTGGCGGGTGTATGTTTCTCCACTTTAGTTGAATCGAATTAGACTATGGCCGGTCCTTGTTGAAGGTCAAAACAACACACTTGATGAAAAATCGGTGTGGTTTCGATGTGTAGGTAAGAACGGTTCTTGCTAGAAGCCCGTAGCAGCCACATAAAACTTGCAACAACGAAGTAGAGGACGTCTAACTTGTTTTTGCGGGGCATGTTGTGATGTGATACGGTCAAGACGTGATGAGATATAAATTGTTGTATGAGATGGTCATGTTTTGTAAAAGTTATCGGCAACTGGCAGGAGCCTTATGGTTGTCACTTCATTGTATGAAATGCAATCGCCATGTAATTGCTTTACTTTATCACTATGCGGTAGCGATAGTCGTAGAAGCAAAAGTTGGTGAGATGACAACGACGCTACGATGGAGATCAAGGTGTCAAGCCGGTGACGATGGAGATCATGACGGTGCTTTGGAGATGGAGATCAAAGGCACAAGATGATGATGGCCATATGATGTCACATATTTTGATTGCATGTGATGTTTATATTTTATGCATCTTATTTTTCTTAGTACGGCGGTAGCTTTATAAGAAGACCCCTCACTAAATTTGAAGGTATAAGTGTTCTCCCTGAAGGTATAAGTGTTCTCTCTAAATTTGCTACAGTTCATCGTGCCGAGACACCACGTGATGATCGGGTGTGATAATCTCTACGTTCACATACAACGGGTGCAAGCCAGTTTTGCATGTGTAGAATACTCGGGTTAAACTCGATGAGCCTAGCATATGCAGATAAGGCCTCGGAACACTGAGACCGAAAGGTCGAACATGAATCATATAGTAGATATGATCAACATAGAGATGTTCACCATTGAAAACTACTCCATCTCACGTGATGATTAGACATGGTTTAGTTGATATGGATCACGTGATCATTTAGATGTCTAGAGGGATGTCTATCTAAGTGGGAGTTCTCAAGTAATATGATTGACTGAACTTTAATTTATCATGAACTTAGTACTGATAGTTTTTTTTGCATATCTATGTTGTTGTAGATCAATGGCTCGTGCTACCATTCCCTTGAATTTTAACGCATTCCTAGAGAAAGCTAAGTTGAAAGATGATGGTAGCAACTACACGGACTGGGTCCGTAACTTGAGGATTATCCTCATTGCTGCACAGAAGAATTAGATCCTGGAAGCACCGCTAGGTGCAAGGCCCGCTGCAGGAGCAACTTCGGACGTTATGAACATCTAGCAGACTAAAGCTGATGACTACTCGATAGTTCAGTGTGCCATGCTTTATGGCTTAGAATCAGGACTTCAAAAACGTTTTGAACGTCATGGAGCATATGAGATGTTCCAGGAGTTGAAGTTAATATTTCAAGCAAATGCCCGAGTTGAGAGATATGAAGTCTCTAACAAGTTCTGTAGCTGCAAGATGGAGGAGAATAGTACTGTCAGTGAACACATACTCAGAATGTCTGGGTACCATAACCACTTGACTCGGCTGGGAGTTAATCTTCCTAATGATAGTGTCATTGACAAAGTTCTACAATCACTGCCACCAAGCTATAAAGGCTTCTTGATGAACTATAATATACAAGGGATGGAAAAGACAATTCCCGAGCTCTTCGCAATTCTAAAGGCCGTGGGGGTAGAAATCAAGAACGAGCATCAAGTGTTGATGGTTAAAAAGACCACTAGTTTCAAGAAAAAGGGCAAAGGGGAAGAAGGGGAACTTCAAGAAGAACAGCAAGCAAGTTGCTGCTCAAGGGAAAAAACCCAAGTCTAGACCTAAGCCTGACACTGAGTGCTTCTACTACAAAGGGACTGGTCACTGGAAGCGGAACTGCCCCAAGTATTTGGCGAATAAGAAGGATGGAAAAGTGAAAGGTATATTTTATATACATGTTATTGATGTGTACCTTACTAATGCTTGTAGTAGCTCCTGGGTATTTGATACTGGTTCTGTTGCTCATATTTGCAACTCGAAACAGGGGCTACGGATTAAATGAAGATTGGCTAAGGACGAGGTGACGATGCGTGTCGGAAATGGTTCCAAGGTTGATGTGATCGCCGTCGGCACGCTACTTCTACATCTACCCTCGGGATTAGCTTTAGACCTGAATAATTGTTATTTGGTGCCAGCGTTGAGCATGAACATTATATTTGGATCTTGTTTGATGCGAGACGGTTATTCATTTAAATCAGAGAATAATGGTTGTTCTATTTATATGAGTAATATCTTTTATGGTCATGCACCCTTAATGAGTGGTCCATTTTTGTTGAATCTCGATTGTAGGGATACACATATTCATAATATTGAAGCCAAAAGATGCAAAGTTAATAATGATAGTGCAACTTATTTTTGGCACTACCGTTTAGGTCATATTGGTGTAAAGCGCATGAAGAAACTCCATGTTGATGGGCTTTTGGAATCACCTGATTATGAATCACTTGATGCTTGTGAACCATGCCTCATGGGCAAGATGACTAAGACTCCATTCTCCGGAACAATGGAGCGAGCCACTGACTTATTGGAAATAATACATATTGATGTATGCGGTCCGATGAGTGTTGAGGCTCGTGGCGGGTATCATTATTTTCTGACCTTCACAGATGATTTGAGCAGATATGAGTATATCTACTTAATCAAACATAAGTCTAAAAGATTTGAAAAGTTCAAAGAATTTCAGAGTGAAGTGGAAAATCATCGTAACAAGAAAATAAAGTTTCTACGATCTGATCGTGGAGGTGAATATTTGAGTTACAAATTTGGTCTTCATTTCAAACAATGTGGAATAGTTTCGCAACTCACGCCACCTGGAACACCACATCATAATGGTGCAATCTATGATGTCTCTTACACATTTACCACTATCATTTTGGGTTTATGCTTTAGAGACGACTGCATTCATGTTAAATAGGGCACCGTCTAAATCCGTTGAGACGACACCATATGAACTGTGGTTTAGCAAGAAACCTAAGCTGTCGTTTCTTAAAGTTTGGGGTTGTGATGCTTATGTGAAAAAGCTTCAACCTGATAAGCTCGAACCCAAATTAGAGAAATGCGTCTTCATAGGATAGCCAAAGGAAACTGTTGGGTACACCTTCTATCACAGATCCGAAGGCAAGATATTCGTTGCTAAGAATGGATCCTTTCTTGAGAAGGAGTTTCTCTCAAAAGAAGTGAGTGGCAGGAATGTAGAACTTGATGAGGTAATTGCACCTTCTCCCGAATTGGAAAGTAGTTCATCAAATAAATCAGCTCTAGTGATTCCTACACCAATTAGTGAGGAAGCTAATGATGATGATCATGAAACTTCAGATCAAGTTACTACCGAACCTCGTAGGTCAACCTGAGTACAATCCGCACTAGAGTGGTACGGTAATCCTATTCTGGAGGTCATGTTACTAGAGCACGACGAACCTACGAACTATGAGGAAGCAAGGATGAGGCCAGATTCCGCAAAATGGCTTGAGGCCATGAAATCTAAGATAGGATCCATGTATGAGTACAAAGTGTGGACTTTGGTTGACTTGCCCGATGATCGGCAAGCCATAGAGAATAAATGGATGTTCAAGAAGAAGACTGACACTGACGGTAATGTTACTGTCTACAAAGCTCGAGTTGTTGCAAAAGGTTTTCGACAAGTTCAAGGAGTTGACTACAATGAGACCTTCTCACCCGTAGCGATGCTTAAGTCTGTCTGAATCATGTTAGCAATTACCACATTTTATGATTATGAAATTTGGCAAATGGATGTCAAAACTGCATTCCTTAATGGATTTCTTAAAGAAGAGTTGTATATGATGCAACCAGAAGGTTTTGTCGATCCTAAAGGTGCTAACAAAGTGTGCAAGCTCCAGCGATCCATTTATGGACTGGTGCAAGCATCTCAGAGTTGGAATATACGCTTTGATAGTGTGATCAAAGCATATGGTTTTATACAGACTTTTGGAGAAGCATGTATTTACAAGAAAGTGAGTGGGAGCTCTGTAGCATTTCTAATATTATATGTGGATGACATATTGTTGATTGGAAATAATACAGAATTTCTGGATAGCATAAAAGGATACTTGAATAAGAATTTTTAAATGAGAGACCTCGGTGAAGCTGCTTGTATATTTGGCATCAAGGTCTATAGAGATAGATCAAGACGCTTAATTGGACTTTCACAAAGCACATACCTTGATAAAGTTTTGAAGAAGTTCAAAATGGATCAGTTAAAGAAAGGGTTCTTGCTTGTGTTACAAGGTGTGAAGTTGAGTCAGACTCAATGCCCGACGACTGCAGAAGATAGAGAGAAAATGAAAGTCATTCCCTATGCCTCATCCATAGATTCTATCATGTATGCAATGCTGTGTACCAGACCTGATGTGTGCCTTGCTATAAGTTTAGAAGGGAGGTACCAAAGTAATCGAGGAGTGGATCACTGGACAGCGGTCAAGAACATCCTTAAATACCTGAAAATGGTTACGTCGATGCAAGCTTTGACACTGATCCAGATGACTCTAAGTCACAAACCGGATATGTATTTATATTGAATGGTGGAGCTGTAAGTTGGTGCAGTTCCAAGAAGACCATCGTCGCGGGATCTACGTGTGAAGCGGAGTACATAGCTGCTTCGGAAGCAGCAAGTGAAGGAGTCTGGATGAAGGAGTTCATATCCGATCTAGGTGTAATACCTAGTGCATCGGGTCCAATGAAAATCTTTTGTGACAATACTGGAGCAATTGCCTTGGCGAAGGAATCCAGATTTCACAAGAAAACCAAATACATCAAGAGACGCTTCAATTCCATCCGTGATCAAGTCAAGGAGGGAGACATAGATATTTGCAAAATACATACGGATCTGAATGTTGCAGACCCGTTGACTAAGCCTCTTCCACGAGCAAAACATGATCAGCACCAAGACTCCATGCGTGTTAGAATCATTACTATGTAATCTAGATTATTGAGTCTAGTGCAAGTGGGAGACTGAAGGAAATATGCCCTAGAGGCAATAATAAAGTTGTTATTTATATTTCCTTATGTCATGATAAATGTTTATTATTCAAGCTAGAATTGTATTAACCGGAAACTTAGTGCATGTGTGAATACATAGACAAAACCAAAGTGTCCCTAGTATGCCTCTACTAGACTAGCTCGTTAATCAAAGATGGTTAAGTTTCCTGACCATAAACATGTGTTGTCATTTGATGAACGGGATCACATCATTAGGAGAATGATGTGATGGACAAGACCCATCCGTTAGCTTAGCATAATGATCGTTAAGTTTTATTGCTATTGCTTTCTTCATGACTTTTACATATTCCTCTGACTATGAGATTATGCAACTCCTGAATACCGGAGGAACACCTTGTGTGCTATCAAACGCCACAACGTAACTGGGTGATTATAAAGATGCTCTACAGGTATCAAGATTAGGATTTGTCACTCCGAGTATCGGAGAGGTATCTCTGGGCCCTCTTGGTAATGCACATCACTATAAGCCTTACAAGCAATGTGACTAATGAGTTAGTTATGGGATGATGCACTACGAAGCGAGTAAAGAGACTTTCCGGTAATGAGATTGAACTAGGTATGATGATACCGACGATCGAATATCATGCAAGTAACATACCAATGACAAAGGGAATAACGTATGTTGTTATTGTGGTTTGACCGATAAAGATCTTTGTAGAATATGTAGGAACCAATATGAGCATCCAGGTTCTGCTATTGGTTATTGACCGGAGATGTGTCTCGGTCATGTCTACATAGTTCTCGAACCCGTAGGGTCTGCACGCTTAACGTTTGATGATGATTTGTATTATGAGTTATGCGTTTTTGATGACCGAAGTTTGTTCGGAGTTCTGTATGAGATCACAGACATGACGAGGAGTCTCGAAATGGCCGAGAGGTAAATA
This sequence comes from Triticum urartu, assembly GCF_056163025.1. Lineage (NCBI taxonomy): Eukaryota > Viridiplantae > Streptophyta > Magnoliopsida > Poales > Poaceae > Triticum > Triticum urartu. The sequence continues at coordinate 449,645,083 of NC_141876.1, forward strand.
TTCATATATTCGAAGGTAGTATTCAGACATCGAAATGGTTTCGAGTGGTTCGGGTATTTTATCGGAGTACCGAGGGGTTACCGGAACCCCCCGGGGAAGTATTGGGCCTAGATGGGCCTTAGTGGAGAGAGAGAGAAGTGATGCAAGGGGTGGCCGTTGAGGGAGTCCTGGACTAACGGGTCCTCGAGCGTCCGACCTGTTATCCATGGGCCGGACTGATGGGCTGTGAAGACATGAAGGCCAAAGACTGTATCCGTGTCCAGATTGGCCTCTCCTTGGCGTGGAAGGCAAGCTTGGCAACCGACTATGAAGATTCCTTCTTATGAAACCGACTCTATGTAAACCCTAGATCCCCTCGGTGCCTATATAAACCGGAGGGGTTAGTTCGAAAAGATATACTCATTACCATAGTCGTACAGGCTACGCTTCTAGGGTTTAGCCATTACGATCTCGTGGTAGATCAACTCTTGTAACACTCATATTCATCAAGATCAATCAAGCAGGATGTAGGATATTACCCCCATAGAGAGGGCCCGAACCTGGATAAACATCGTGTCCCCCGTCTCCTGTTACCATCGATCCTAGATGCACAGTTCGGGACCCTCTAGCCGAGATCCGCTGGTTTTGACAGCGACATTGGTGCTTTCATTGAGAGTTCCACTGTGCCATCGACTAAAGGTTCGATGGCCCCTTCAATTGTCTATAGTGACGCTGTCCAAGGAGAAACCGTCCTCCCCGGACAGATTTTCGCATTCGACGGCTTCATACTGTGGGCCAACTCCCTTGGCCATCTGGAGCAGATTGATAGCTACGCCCCTGGCTATCAGGTCAGATTTGGAAGTTTGAACTATGTCATGGATATCCGTGGAGACTTGATCTTCAATGGATTTGAGACCGCAGCGATCGCTCCCCCTCCCGCCCCGATGAACATGACTCAAATCTGTCATCAGACCAGATTCAAGAGATGGCTCCTGTTGCTGCCATGGCCTTAGAACCAGAGCATGTTGTGTCATTCGAGGCCACAGACTCCGCGGCGTTAGAGCCACACGCAGACTCGACACCCTACAATATTTGTGCCAACGGAACTCCGGACTCGTCTCCGGCTATAAGTTCCGGACCATGTATGCTTGCGGACACTGAGCTAGATCGGTTATTGATCTTCGAATTCTGCGCCGCAAACGTTTTTCAGCACTCACCTTTGGGCGATGTGCTAAACTCTTTAAAAAACCTGTCATTCACGGGAGACTCATAGCCGAACAATATCCGGCTCGAACTAGGGGCTGATGACGGAGAATTTTGCTTCCCACCCGCCACCCACTTCATAGCTACTGTCGAGGACTTAACCAACATGATGGATTATGACTCCGAAGACATTGATGGTATAGACAACGATGCTGATAAGGAGCGAGGCCAAGACCCGCAATTCACGCGACGTTGGACGGCCACCCCTTCACATGACGTGTACCTGATCGATACACTTAAAAATCCCCGCGGCAAAGACAAGGGAGACCCAGTTAAAACTCTTGAGTCACAATCTAAGTTTCGGCGCCCCAAACGCCGCCCCAAGTCACGCCGCAGCAACAATGGCACTGGAGAAAATAGTACTCCGGACGGCACCGAAAGCAATGAAGACCCTATGGGAGCAACATTCGAGCAGGAGGAACAGGAAAATGGGCAAGCTAGCCCCGACAAACAGGCCTTGCCCAGCGACGGTTCGGAGGACGACAACAACCTTCCGCTCTCTGAAGATGAGGTAAGCCTCGGCGACGAAGACTTCATCGTACCCGAAGAGCCCCTCGAACAGGAGCGCTTCAAGAGTAGGCTGATAGCTACGACAAGGAGCCTAAAAAAGAAGCAGCAGCAGCTTGAAGCTGACCAAGACCTACTCAACGACAGATGGACCAAAGTCCTGGTCGCCGAAGAATACGGCCTTAGTAGCCTAGCCAAAGGCTACCCAAAGCACAGATTGCCATACTAGTCCGATGAAGGGGCGTTGGAGCCCATACCATCGTCACACAATGCGACAGGCCGCCGACAACTCTCTCCGGATAAAGAGGCAACTCAAGCCGAACACCAGACAACCCCACCTCATCGTAAAGGCAGGAACAACGCGGGTCACTATCACCCAAATGACCTGCAGAGAGACTTGGACAATAGAGCAGGACACGCAAGACCGATCTACGGATCGCGAAAGCATGCTTCGACACGCGACGACGGCTACCTATTTGGACGTATCAAACCTCGCCACGCCCAAGCCGAAAACCGCAAAGGGACTCCTTCGGAGTTACGGCACAGTGTGGCCCAGCATAGAGGCGCCGCACACCCGCTTTGCTTCACTGATGAAGTAATGGATCATGAATTCCCCGACGGATTCAAACCCATCAATATTGAATCATACGACGGGGCAACCGATCTCGCGGTGTGGATAGAAGATTTCATCCTCCACATCCATATGGCCCGTGGGGACGACCTCCACAGCATTAAATACCTCCCACTAAAACTAAAAGGGCCAGCTCGGTACTGGTTAAACAGCCTGCCTAAAAATTCCATGGGCAGCTAGGAAGACTTGGAAGAGGCCTTCTTCGATAACTTCCGAGGAACATATGTCCGGCCACCGGATGCCGATGACCTAAGTCAAATTGTCCAACAGCCCGGAGAATCAGCCAGGGAGCTCTAGACTCGGTTCTTAGTCAAAAAGAACCAAATCATCGACTGTCCAGACGCGGAAGCCCTTGCGGCTTTCAGACACGGCGTCCGGGACGAATGGCTTGCACGCCGCCTCGCCCAAGAAGGACCTAAATCCATGACAGCCCTCACTGCTCTGATGACCCACGTTTGCACGGGAGAAGATGCCTTGCTTGCTCGTAGAAGCAATAGAGCCAACAACCAGGACACCTCCGAAATCCAAGACGGCAATGGCAAGCCACTAGGAAGCAAAAACAGTAGTCGCAATGACAATGAAAGATCAGGCGACACGGCGGTCAACGCCGGATTCAGCAACCCCAAGCCCGGTCAGCGGAAGAAGCCATTCAAGGCAAATCGAGACGAACCATCCAACCTGGACAGGATATTGGGCCGACCATGCCAGATTCATGGCCACCCCGATAAACCAGCTAATCATACCAACAGAAATTGCTGGGTCTTTAAACAGGCCGGCAAGCTCAACGCCGAACATAGGGGGAGGAGGTTGCCAAGCGACAGGGATGACAGAAAGGTTCACCAACGAAACACCGGGGGTCAGAAGAACCTCCACCCGAGGATCGTCTACTCCTGGAACGGAAATAGCAACCCGGCTTCCGCCGCCCACTCCACACACCTACAAAATTTGTACCTCGCATACATCATTACGCACTCAAGATACCATGGGCACTGGCGAAAGCACAATACGGACAAGCCTGCAAGCACTCCAGTAACTTTATTTTAATGCTTATTTTTTATTTCTTCCTTCGCTATCCTTTAAAAACAGGTGACGAACAGGATAAACATCTGAAACCGGCTCTATCGGAGTCCGGATCTGTACACTCACCCAAGGGGCTACTTCCATCAAGGATTCCCCCACCGAGGACTGGCGGCACAGACGTGCGATAGGAGGTCCAAAATAACTTTTTGTAGGCCGCACTCCCTATTTCTTGAGCCTGTACTATGCCTATTCCTTCGCCTCCAACCCCGAGCATGTCAAATAGTCGGGCGGATGGCTTATATATATAATAAGTAATCATTGGCATATCGCTCAGTTACCAGTAAACAATATCCGAACTAATCATCCGTATTGTTTTCCCGACAAATATGGATCCTATGGTTATTTCACAGAAATACCTTGACATAACCTGCCAGGGGCTTGGTGTGGGAACAAATGAGTTACCAGTAAAAGTCCGAACAACTCTATAGCATACTTCGGTGTCGCAAGTTTGGCCTTATATGCATCAGCTCCGAATCATTTTCTTGGGTCAATAGTTGGGTTGCCCGGCTCCTGTGCTTGCTACCCTACATTCCGCTCTATCGGCTAGGGTAGTAAAGGGAGAACTACTGTGATTGTGCCCTGGTCTAAACTGGACAAGCACCTTAGTAGAGAAAGCCGAAAACTGACTGTCATGATGCGGCGTGAGCTGGTCAACCACTTGACGACTTATTGGAATCTTTAGCAATTCTCCATGTCACACGAGGGATCTTTTTTAAATCAAGTATGTAAGGCACCATACGCCGCATACATACCAGGGGCTATGTCGTAGCCCCACCATAAAACTCCTATGGCTAAGTGAAAGTGTTAACGCCTTATAGTCTGATTGCCTGGTTCGCCGCATTATCACCTCCTTCATGGATCAAGATGTTGGATAAAGAGTGATTAAATGATTTTCTGAACACCCCCGTACTTCCTACGAGGGGTCTGAAGCCGACGACTGGAAAACTTTCAGATTATATCAAAACGACCGCACAGGAGGAATTCAAGCTTTAAAGCAAAACATAAATAGATTAACTATAAAATTGTCTTTCACAATTTTCATACACCTCACTTGAACATTATGTGTTTTGAGCACTGACCCTTGATAAAGCAGGCGGCCTCTAGGATGTCTTCAAAATAATGCTCCGGTTCCAGACGGTCCTTACCTTTAGGTGGACCCTTCGTCGCAACATCGATGGCCTTCATCTTCCCCCAAAACGTCTTGACTTGGGCAAAAGCCATCCGTGCACCCTCAATGCACGTTGACCGCTTCACAGCGTCGATACGCGGCACCGCGTCGACAAGCCTTTGCACCAAACCAAAATAGCTATTAGGAACATGCTCGGTTGGCCACAACCGGATTACGACGTCCTTCATGGCAGCGCCGGATATCCTATCAAGTTCGTCCCATTGGGACATCTGTTCATTGAGCAACAAAGGGCGCTTTGATGTGCCAAATTTCGACCAAAAAAATCTTCTCCGTTGCATATCCATCTCACACTTGGTAATACTACGCCGGATCGGCAGAACTCTTCGGCAAGTCCAAGAACTCATCCAGCGAACTCCATACACTACAAAAAAAGACACATCCATGACATTTTGGGCCGAACGAATTTTTTTCCTGTCATACATATGACACTTCTATGACGATAATTGTGACAAAACCCGGTATCATCATAGATTTGGTGGGCTCCTACTTCTATGAGAAAAAAATCATGATAGAAAATGGGCTTTTCGTCCTGGGCGGGCTGGAGACGCAGCTGCATGACATTCTTTGGGCCGTCCATGACGGAAAAAACCGTTGGAGAAGCGAGGGCGAGGAAAATTTCGGGGAGTTCCCGGTTATGGTGGGAGGTCGGGGGTCGAGCGATGCACGTTTCTCTCGTACACATACGCGCGCATGTGTGAGGCGTTGGATCTAACTGAACCCGAGCGGGGCGTTGGGCTCTAACTGAACCCGAGCGATTGCACTGCAGGCTATGCGTTACTGAACCTGAGCGATCGATCGATGGCTGCTAACTGAAGACGATCGATGCTGCCTCTGGGATGAACAGTGAGCGTTGCGGGGGGGGGGGGGGGTTGGATGAATAGTGAGCGGTGGCGTTGCCTCTGGATGAATAGGACCCCGTGGTGTGGTGGAGGGCTGGATGAATAGTAGATGATGGAGGGGTGCCCGTGGAGGGGTGGTTGAACAGGACCCCGTGGTGTCGAGGGGTGGATGAACAGTAGACGATGGAGGGGTGCCCGTGGAGGTGTGGTTGAACAGTACCCGGTGGAGTAGCGCGCGGTGGAGGCTGGATGAACAGGGGCCCGTGGAGGCTGGAGGAGGTCGACGGTGGAGATCAACAGTATCCCGTGGAGTCCCGTTTTGTGGTACGCCACACCCCTCCCGATGAATAGGACCCTCGTTTCGACCGTAGGAGGTCCGTTTCGTCCGTTTTGCGGTACGCCACACCCCTCCCGGTCAGCAGGACACCCGTTTCGACCGTAGGAGGTCCATTTCCTCCGTTTTGCGGTACGCCACACCCCTCCCGATCAACAGGACCCCTGTTTCGACCGTAGGAGGTCCGTTTCCTCCGTTCTGCGGTACGCTAGGCCTCGTTTCCATCGCCTGTTTCGTCCAAGCCCTCCCGATGAACACGACCACGCATTCCATTTCGACCCAGTCGGTTGGCTCCCACGCGTTCCGTTGCCTCCCGATGAACACGACGCGTTATGTTGCCTCCCCATGAACACGACGCATTCCGTTGCCTCCCCATGAACACGACGACGACGCTGTTTCTCCGTTCCGACCCAGCCATGTACACGAGCCCTGGCCGTACGTATGCGCGAGTAGGCGTTCCAGACCCTGCCCGTATGTACACATACGTGGCCGTATTTTCTTTCTTGCACCCTGGCCGCTGTACGTACGTGTACATGCTACGTGCGCGCCTCTACTACGACACGTGCGCGCCTCTACATCGACCAGTATGTACGTACACGTTCGCGACCAGAATGACAATGCTTCGTACGCTTCGACCAGGTGGGTCCCGACTGTCAGGCACTTCCTTGCCTGCGAAGATGTAGCTGGTGGGTCCCAGCAGTCAGGGGGCGAATCGTTTTTTTTTGCCCGGACACTCCTTGCGTGCGAAGGTGTAGCTGGTGGGTCCCAGCAGTCAGGGGGGCGAATCGTTTTTTTGCCCGGACGCACTTCCTTGCGTGGAAGGTGTAGCTGGTGGGTCCAGCAGTCGGGGGGGGGGGAATCGTTTTTTTGGACGCACTTCCTTGCATGCGAAGATGTAGCTGGTGGGTCCCAGCAGTCAGGGGGGCAAATCGTTTTTTTCGGACACACTTCCTTGCGTGCGAAGATGTAGCTCATGGGTCCCAACAGTCAGGGGGCGGATCATTTTTTCGCGAAATACGGTGGCCCTTCCGGTGGGTCCCCGCTGTCAGGTGGAGGAATAATTATTTTGGGCGTAATAAGGAGGCACTTCCTTCCGGTTGCCGTGGACCCAGCTGTCAGCCTCTCCACGTACAGTCCACGTCCGATGGAAGTCATTCCTTGACCATGTTGGCCATGCCGCGCTGAGAGCACCAGGGCGGTGGAAGACAGCGAGGCCTAGGAAGGGGACGACGCGGAGCCGGGGAAGACGCGGCAGTGGATGCACACGCGGAGAGGAGTACGAGGGTTCACTGGTTCGGCTGCGCTGCCCTCGCCACAGAATAACAGGGGGTGTGGGTGAGTGGAGGGATGGCCTGGCCAGCGGTGGAAGTAGTAGGAGGCAGTGAGGCCTCCGCGGCAGCATAGCCGGCCACGGGAGGCAGGAGCAGGCGGCACGACCGGCGCTGCTTTGGGCGGCTGGAGCAAGAAGACCAGAGGTTGAAGAAGCACGACGGCCATTGGATGGACATCGTACGATCACTACAGCTAGAATCGTTTATATTGACTAAGTTGACAAAGCCCTTGGTACGTCAACTTAGTAGGCCCACAGGTCAGCTTCCGAAATGGTGCGCCCCAGATGTCAGGGGGAGGAATCATTTTTTGGGTGGGTGAAGCTAGAATATCCGAGATTGAAGAAGAAGCACGGCATCCGTTGGATGGACATCCAACGGCCACTGCTGCTAGAACCGTGTGTTGACTATAAGTTGCAAAGCCTTGCATACGCGTCAACTCTGTTTTTTTAGGGGACGCGTCAACTTAGTAAGGCCAGAAGTGTGTGGCAGAGAACTTATAGCCCATTTGAGATTTGTAAGAATGTGTAGCCCATTTTTGAATTCTAATGGAATTTACTACAGCCCATTTACAGTTTGTTAAAAGTATAGCCCATTTCAACCAACCATTCAAAACAGAATTCAATAAAATTTCCCACATTTTGATGGGATCCGAAATATTTTTATCCCGAAATTTCTAGTGAGATTAAATACGATTTCAATATAAATTTATATTACGTAAAAATCCAATGAAACATTGCGCTTGCAACAATTAATGAAATTAAAATTTTCAATATCCAAAAAATAATATTTTATAAAGTAATCACGTGTTTGGTGCATTTTTTTATAGTTACTGCCCAGTTTTTATAATTACATCCCATTTATTATTTCTTAAAGCCTATTTTCTTGGTAAGCCTAATGCATCCCTCCTAGGAAAGATTTGCAGCCCAGCGGGGCGGAGAATAACAACTTGATCTTGCCTGGGTATTCCTAAAAAAGTATAGCTGGGCTAGCCATTTTCAGCTTGAAAAAAATTAATATCTGGGCTGGATATCTGGCTTGGGCTAGACGGGCCACAGCCCGCCCAGTTAATACCTGCAGCGATGTTTTCGTTGTTGTTCAGAGGAGAAAAATTAATATCTGGGCTAAACATCGAAAAACTCTACAATGCTCACACCTCAAAAACACAAATACTGCTCGAGCTGCTTGGTCCCAGTTGTCGGCCGCTTCTTGTGCAATTCTCTCGTTTATTGACTACTACATAGGTTGACAATGGTGTGGGACCGTGATGTTAGGAAACCAGGAGGAAGCAAAATAAATTATAGTTATATATATATATAAAATAAGGAGGCACTTGCGTACGTGAGGCTATGGACCTGGTGGGTCCCCATTGTCATCCTCTCCAAGTAAAGTCATCTCCTCGCCCGCGCGCGCTTTCCGCCCGAAACAGTCATTGCCGCCCGCCCCGCTTCCCGGTGCAGGCGATTACTCCGCCTTCAAACGACACAAGTGTCGTCCGTCCATCCATCTGCCGCCCACATTAATGATATGCGGTTGCCGAGGCGGCTACTCCAGCGCCACACGTCCGTCCCTCCACCCGCCCACCATTGCTATATAAACTGCTGGGGCCATAGCCGCAGTCATCCGCATCCATTCCCTTTCTCCTGTCCACACCACTACTGCCCACCATGGCTTCCTCGCGCTCCAGTGCTCTTTGGGACGGGCGGACGACGGACCACAAGGAGATGGCAGCCATTGCTGCCGACCGGCTGACCGGCAGGCAGCCGGAGGACGACGACGTCCCAATAGAGAACATGGTAGTCGATGATCCGGCGCTAACCCCCTCCTCCGCGCCATCCTCGCCGGTGCATTGCACCATGACCATCGGTGAGGCCCGTGCCCAATATATGGACAAGGTGAGGCATACATGTGAGGAGCAGTTCCGGGAGGCGCAGGCCGACGCCGCCTACAACCACCATCTCCTCCAGGAGCACCTGCAGGCGGAGGAGCAGATCACCGCGGAGCGGGCGGAGCAGGAGGCGCTGCTCGACTCGTACCGCTCCGCCCGCAAGGGCCGCCTCGAGCGCTGGCGGTACCATATGTAGGTGGCAGAGGCTGTGGCCACCAACAAAGAGGCTAGCAAAGAGGGCGATGAAGCGGGCGAGGCACTGTTTGGCGAGACCGAGGATGTGGCAGAGGACAATGCCGGCTCCAACGAGTCCCCGCTCCGCTGGCGTCGACGAGGCCCTGCTACGCCGAGGCCCCGCGGCGCCAACAATGAGGCAGAGGACACCGCCGGCTCCGCCGAGGCCCCGCCCCGCCAACAACGAGGTAGAGGACATCGCCGGCTCAGTCGAGGCCCGACCCTGCCGGCAACGAGATAGAGGACATCGCCGGCTCCGCCGAGGCCCCGCCCCGCTGCCAACGAGGCCGCGCCACACAGAAAAGGAGGAAGAGTAGAACACGGTAGGTCGCCACCGCTCGGGTCCAAGTAAGGCCACCGCTGCTACCCTCCGGTTGAAGCCAAGCTAGGCAGGTTGACCATTGACGGCTGGTTAGCTTCTTGGCGGCGACGTGGAGTCGGAGAGCTGCGCTGGAGAAGAACGCTGCTTCTACTTAACTGCTGGCCACATGTCAGTTACGCAACTGCACCTGTAGTTAAGTCACTGAAGCTTCTGTTCGGCTCAGCGGGACACAGGTGGGTAGCTTCGATTAATTAATTATACCTCTAGCGCACCCCTTTTTAGTTGAAGAATGTATGAAATGTAATGAAATCCGGCATGTTTATATGAAATCCGACCGTGTATGAATGAATTTATTTCGATTAGTTCGAATTCCTGTATCACTGGCATTGGATGAACATGCAAAACAATACGTACTAGCATTATTCCCAGGGTGATCACCTCGTTTGCAGCAGTTTCACATGTACTCCCTCCGGTCCTTTCTAGTCTGCATACAAGTTTTGTCTGCAGTCAAAGTATCTCTACTTTGACCAATCTTATAAAAAAAGTATGCACTTTCACAATGTGCGAAGTAAAAATGAACAGAAGGAGTACAAAGAGTTTGAGCAGCTTTTTAGCATTTATGTACATTGCAATCAAACACACAGGCCTGGCAATTCATAGAGAACATTCAAAACAATCGATGATTATGCATCTCAGCGACTCACATGTCAGAGGCAATATTTACTTCACAACTAAAGAATAAAGAAAAAATTGATCGACGCTGCTGACAGCAAATGGCGTCCCATTCTAAAATATCAAACACATGTCTTGCTAAAATCAATGAACAAAATTTGACAAGGTTGTCCCATTCCAAAATATCAAATGCCTACGATTGTGGAATGGGTAGGGTTTGCCATCAGTTCGGACATTGACATGGCACCTCATACTAAATAAACCAGTTGTTCTTTTTGTGCAGTTCCACCAAAATCAACCAAATTCACGCGTAGCTTGTATGATTTCGCCCTTATATGTTGCAACGCCTTGAACTTATCGGCACCTCCTTTCTTGTGGTGGAAATGAATGATTTGATGTATTCATGAACATTTTGTGCAGTTCCCATTGAAATCAAGCTGAGCACCCCTGTTTGCACAAATACAAAAAAGTGATTAGTATAAAGCTAACTGTACTATGAATTGACAATTTCAACAGGCACATACATGGTCCATGTAGAGCACACTTTTAGAAAAATGGAAATCACCAGAAAGAATCCTAGAACAACATTGTACTCACGCATCACAGCAAAAAAATGGAGATTTGTCAGTCCTTCCGAGTTGAAGTTAGTTTGGTCTTGTGGTGAGTAATGTAACCGTCCTTCAACTGCTCCTTCTGATGAGAAGATAGACAGGGCTTCTTCATCCTGGCATAATCGGAACTAGTCACTTCACGTACTCCATATTCTTCTTCAGAGGAAGATGATCCTGTTGTGCAAAGACAAGTGGACTACTAAATGCTAGCATCCCTGTTTGCTCGAAAAAAAGGAAAGGAAATATTTAAAACAACACAGATGAAGCACTTCTCAAGGACAATACCACTTTTTCATGACAGTATCTAAACAGTAGCACAACACCAATAGAGATGACAAAGCTCAATCATATGGATGAAATTAGTGGGCGAGTACCAACCTTTGTCAGGAGGCTTATTGTGTAGAGCATACAGATGAATCACTTCTCCAGAACCATCTGTTGCTATCTACGGTGGTGGCCATGCTTACTATATACTCCTTGATTAGTTTAATGTTTCCAACATCTTCTTGTGCAGTTCCACTAAAATATATGGTATCTTCAAAGAAGATCCCTGTTTGCACAAGTAGAGATAATTACATATTACATTAATAGTGGCATCAAATCAGTGGCAAAACAATTGCTCGTTCCAGCCATAGCAATAAATTAAGATGCAAAACTATATCATTACTTGTCTCATCATAGTTCCAGTGCTTTATTACAGCACCGGGAGTTGATTTTTGTTTTTCTTCCGCTTGTCCTTCCCCTTCATCACTTGGTTCAATAACAGACAAGCTTCGCCTTTAATGTAAGATTTGGCACGTCAATTAGGGAGCACAAGTATAGTACTAAACTTAATTTTCTGATGAAAGTGGAAAAATACAGGCCAGCAGTTGTGAAATATCCTTATCTTACCTCAATGGGATATTACGGTGCACATACAGATTGGAAGTCTTGTCTCCATTTGTGCAGTTCACTAAAATCAAGCAACATTATCGTACAAGCAGCACAACATATGAAAGCACACTGCAAAACCATGTGAAAGAAGGCTAGTACTGACCTCTCATGATGCAGAATTCAAACAACTCAGAAGAAGAAGATCTGAACCAAATTCGCCTTAATGGATAGGAAGTAAGATCTCCTCTTGTGCAGTTCCACTAAGATCAAGCAATCAAGCAACATTGTCGGTGTGACATTTTGGTTGAACTGCACAAAACACTCTTAAAACAAAAGTGTTTTGTGCAGTGCAACAAAAGGTCCCAATGGCAACGAGGTGAAGTGGATAACCCTGTTTACACAGAGGTGCAAGGGCAACAATTAGTGGTCAATAACAGTGGATGACATAGAAGCCAACAAAAAGAAGCATCTAGCTTATCTAAATGGGAAAGAAAGCAAGACGGTAGCATTTCTCAAACGGTGGCATTGATTAATATTAACATAGAGATTATATTAACAATAAAATTCGTTAGACATGTAATTTGCTTTTAACTGTGGCATTGCATCAATTTTCCAGCGGCATTATTATAGGGTGTTTGTTTACAGGGACATTTTGGTGTAGGGACTAAAAAAACTCCGTGTCAGTCCCATCTAAACCAAACAGGAGGGACTTTTAGGGACTAAAAGTGGGCATTTGGGACTGAAGAAAGAAGACCCCGAGGGAGTCTTTTTGGGACTTTTTCCAACAGTTGCCCCTGCCACGCATCACACCTTGTCTCTATTAGTTCATTACTAGGGGCAACATGCTCTTTTAGCATGTCATTTAATAACCTCTAGTCCATCTTTAGTCCCTATAACTAAGCAGGTAGGGACTAGGGAGTTTTTAACCAAACAGGGCCTTAGATTAACAACAACTAATGAGTTGCACGGGACAGTGGACGCACCAGCACCATGTGCATCTACCGATGTACTGTGGTCATGCATAGTCTGTTGCAACAAAGAACAAACAACCAAGGAGCATATTTGTGTTGGTCCCAGTTTTGTTATCTTTAGACACCTTTCCCTATGTGAGCGCAGCAAATCTAGTCCTGCTCAAACTCTACAGCCTTGTCCCTTCCTTTCCTTTTTGAACTAGTACTTTTGCCCCTTCCTTTCCTCTTTGAACCATGTCCTAGATTTATGCGATACAACTTTCCCCACTACTTTCCCCCGTTCCTTTCCTCTTTGAACCACGTCCTAGATTCATGCTATACAACTTGCCCCCTTCATTTCCTCTTTGAACCACGTCCTAGATTCATGCTATATACAACTTTTCCCACTACTTTCCCCCACCCTTTCCTCTTTGAACCACGTCCTAGATTCATGGTATACATGCAGCTAGAGCAATGCATGTGGAGTAAGTAAATTATACCTTAAGGTTCTTGGGGCATGGTTCGGTGGGCGACGGGACGACGGCGAAGAAGAAGGGGTCGGAGGCCCTCCCGCGCTGCTGGTAGTCCCTCGCTGACGGCGACAGCGTTAAGCCTCCTTCCCTTCCCGGCGGATGGATCCTGCCAGCTCTTTGAGCAGCAGTGAGGGGAGAGAGAGGCCAACGAAGTCTTGTTTAGATTTGGAGAGGGCGAGAGAGTGTGAAGAGAGCAACTACAAGCGCTGAGGCTCCAGCGGGAGAGGGCGAGAGAGTGTGAAGAGAGCAACTACAAGCGCTGAGGCTCCAGCGTGTATATATATACTGGAGAGAGAGCGTGAAGCGGGCAAACCCTAGAAAACATTTTGACCAGTCAAAGAATCCTCCTGGCACAAATTATGCTCAAGTGTAGTTATCAAAGCCGAGACCTCAAGTTTGATGAGCGAATAGGCTAACCAGCTACACAACCCTCCCGTTATGTTCAACGAGAGGGAAATAACCTTTTATACATTCCTGCATTCGTGTGACAAGCATGCCGTGTTTTTTTGTGTGTGGGAGTCATTGGGATTTCAATCATAATCGTGTCATGTGGCTTTGGTGGTAAGACTATACACAGTGGTGCAGAAATAATGCAGCCTTAGTCACCTTATCTCTCTCCGCATAGTACGTTGGGTCCCACCAGTCAGAGGGTGAAACAAACAAATTAATAAGAAAAATTAAAAGCGCCAGCGGTGTTTCTTACCTCACACATCTCGCTACTGCTCGGGAACACTGTCCAATTGATCCCTCTATTCGCTCACGTACTATTTTAAGTGAATCCTTATTATAACATGCACACAAATTTTGGGCACTTGTATTCGACTTAGGTCAGTGTGCACCGTATCTCGTATACTTACTACTCCCTCCGTCTAGGTGTAATAAGTCACATTAGAAGGTGCAATGGGACCAAGGTGCATGCGTGTGCGTGTGTGTATGTGTGTGTTTAACAGCATGTGTGTGTTAGAGAGAGCGATAGATCGACCTACTCCTACAGAGAGATGTTGTGTAGTGTACGATTTTAGCCGCGAGAGTCGGTGCATCCTCTCGTTTCCGTGTGTGTTGGGTAGGGACATGCGGACAGCTACCACGCCCGCTCCTGACCAGCCTGGCCCACCCAAAGCCCCTCCATTGCCCGCGCGCACTTCCCGCCCGAAACGGTCAGCGCCGCTCCAAAGAATCGGTGCCACATTCATGCCCGGGCAGAGTGGACGCGACCTCTCACTGGCGCAAGAGTGATGGTTGCTTCGTCCGTCCAACTTACTGCTGGGTCTATGTGATTTGACGGCTCATTGGTCTTTATTAGTGAGGTGGTAGGACTGCCAGATGTCCCACGCTTTCGGCGAAAGGAGGTACTACTACTAGATTACAATTTTCTCCATTCTTACAGTGGAGGCGTGCAAGAGCAGTGAAAACACGCAGGCTTAGTGATTACATGGCCCACCTCACACTATCATGGTGCGACACCTAACTCTTTACATAGTACTCCCTCCGTTCCTAAATATTACTAGATGAGTCCCCACGCATTATCGCAGAACAGCGGTATATCTCTCTGCGGAAAATTATCGATTTCATAGAACTAAAAAAACTCTATAACCACATGACAAATGTGGTAGCCAAACTAAATAAACTCCCATCATCATTTAGATCATCCCACGTAAGGAAAAAGATCAGCCAACTCCTACTGCATAATGGGATTATAATTTTCTTTTTGACATGTTAATGGGACTTAAAAGCTCACTTACATGCATGCTACCGGTGCGTGCTTGCATGCAGACATGTTGATGTGATTTAAAACCCACTCACATGCATGTGCCAGGGTATTTCTGCATGCTTGCATGTGGCTTAGTGCGAAGCCTCTCAACGTCTAGATCAGATGGCTATTATGGACTGATTTACTTCATCTAATGGCTACATCAATTTTGATGATGTGGCTCAAGGAGAGGATAGAGAATTCCTAGTAGTGGGGGCTAGCTATTACTACTAGATAAGTCTTTGTAGAGATTCCACTACATACGGAACAAAATGAATGAATCTACACTTAAAATGCATCTATATACATCCGCATGTGGTTCATGGTGAAATCTCTACAAAGACTTATATTTTGGAACGGGGGAGATGGCGTACTAAGCAAGCTTCTCCTCGTTCTGCAAGTTGACGGGACACATCAAAACTACTCCAGTGTATAGAGCCTTGCCTCTAAGGCAGGCCCCACATGGTTTGCCTCTTTTTAACATAACACGTCAAGTCGCAATTTGTTTGTTCACCCGTGGTAGACGATCCTCCCTCCACCAAGTGGACAACCAGTACACGTGCCAAATTACCACGTGGGCTGCCTTTTTCGTACAGAAATGAGCTCCACCGTGTACCCGCGTGGGTGTGGTTGGGAAAGAGATGGGAGTACGTGCGCCGTGCATGCACCTCTTCTCTTCGTGCATGTCCCCCACCTACGTGGGTGTGTATGAGAGATACAAACCGCGTTCGTGAGTGTTTTTTGTTTTGGGGTGGGGGTGGGGTGGGGGGTTGATTTCGTGAATTATTTGTGGGAATATGTGTCGATGACATCTCAAACAAAATTTTGCATACAATGTGTGTGAAATGGAGGCCTATCCATATCATACATAGAGGGTTGGGCAATCCACAAGAAGAGAGGGAGGGGTCATAGCTATCGATAGAGGTGAAGAGAGGATCAAGTGGGTGGGTGCGAGATCGATGAAGAGAGCCATCGAAATTGTGTGTGTGTGCAAGTCAAAGATATAGGGCGACTGGCCTACCGGAACATTAGAGGGCACATGTCAAGTTTGTGTGTGGCAGGGAGACATGACTAGAGTGCTCGATGTATCGGTGTGTGTGGGGAGGGGTAGGCAGAGGCCTAACTATAGAGGTAGAACGACTCGTATATGTGTTGAGAAGGAGAGACCCAGCTATGTCTTGAGGGAGATCGGTCGACATCCATACATAACTAAAGGACGGGAAATATGATGGGACAGAGAGAGAGAGAGAGGAGAGAGAGAGAGGGAGGGAGAGGGAGAGAGAGGGGTAGAGTGCTAGATGGGTGATGGAGTTGCTTCTCGAAGATGGTGGGAGAGGCCTACTAGACAAACTGAGGGTGGAACTGCAATGTTATCAATAAGAGTGGGGATGTGTTTCTGTGTGTGCCTGTGCGTGATAGATCTGTCGGGACGCATCCATGGATGATGAAGGGGAACCATGTGTTTGGTAAGCAAACCTAACTAAATCGGTAGATCAATTGTTGTTTGTCGGGGGAAGGGAGAGACACAACTAATGAGGTAGATCGATTGACATGTGGGTAAAAACGAGTTATAAGGACCTAGCTAGCTATATGTATAGCGAGAGATCGGTCGGTGTACGTCCATTTGTTAGAGGCAAATAAGGCCCATCGAGACGGATGGATAGAGACAATGGAGCTAGGAGGTGGTGCGAGAGGCCCAACTACTAGCTAGATAGGGGGAGGAGTGTGCGGTTGTGAGATCGATGAAAAGAGGGGCGAGAGTTTACACGTGTGTCTGACCATATGAGAGACACGAGGCAAGGACACATAAAGGAGGAGATTGAAGGTGTGTGTGTATGTTGTAGGTAGGCATCGCTGGAGAGGTTTATCGATCGGTGTGTGTTGGAAAGGAGTTGTGGAGACTCTGGGAGAACGACCTAAAGAAAAAAATGAATGTGCCCGGTGGATAGAATGCCGAGGGAGGGGGACACTACTAGGGAAAAGCCTAGCAGCAGCGCGGGTTTTGGGCCTCTCAGTAGCGCGGGGACTGACGCTACTAATAAGGCGCTACAGCTAACGTATAGCAGTAGCGCCTGTTGTCCCACGCTACTGCTATACATGAATAGCTGTAGCGCTCTTTAGAAAAGGGCGTTGCTAATATTGTCTGCAGCGTTGTTTACTGGGAAGCGCTACTGGTAAGGCGGCGCTACTGCTAAATTTTCCTCCCTCACTACTACTAGTTTTATTAGTTTTTTCCCTGCATATTTGTTTTGTATTTGAATAGGCTTTATACAATAATCTTTAGCATATCATACACATACAAATGTAATCATAGCATATACATACAATTAGTCTCATCAAATCATGTCATCATCATAATTATCATCCAACACAAAGTGGTCTCTCGTCATCATCTCGAAAATAGCAATACAAGTCTCGATTACTTGCAAATACATCGTCATCCATCTAAACAATGATATACGCGAGAAGACCTATCACTTTGAGTACATGAGTTCGTATCCCTCTCTCGCATTAGCGTGAACCTAAACTAACTACTGCCTGTCGCTCAGAAACCGGAAACCGGTACACCTGGGCCTGACACTATGGCCACTTGTCGTATATATACTCCTGGCGTAGCACTTCTTCGCCATCTATGATCTATGCACCTGCATCATCACATGAGTCGATGATATGCAACATATATAGTTGAGCAACAGAAAGAGACAGACTTGGCAAAAATAGAAACAACATATCATAAGTATAAATAACAAAGTTCATCGGACCCAAAATGCCCTAACTAGAGTGATTTTCGCTAGTCGAGGAGGAGGACGGTTTAATTACAACACAAATAAAGTTTCACCGTGCATAACTCAAAGTTTTGTCATACAGAAAGTTTGGACTAAACGGACACATTGTCATATATCGACAATCACTCCAACATGTCGTTCCATCCATCCAAGTTAGGGAGATAGTCCTCGAGCTTAGTGAAAGGCTTCATGTCGAGACGCTGAGAGGCTATCCATGTTCGGACGTCTTCCCGCAACATTTTTCCTTCTCCATAGAACATCCCTGTTTTTCCGACGACCTCCTTCATGATGATTTGGGCAAGTTCGCGCTGGATGTTATAGAACTCAGCTTGAAGTCGATGATTCTCGATATCTCCTATGTCCTTTGCCCATTGCAGAATATGGGCATCGCCGGATCTAGGTGACATGCGAAGGTTCTAGTGATCCCGTCTGTACTCCAGCATATGGTGTAGGACATAGAATCCATCATTAAGAGAATCGTTCGGTTGCTGGATGCAGCAGAAGTCGGTCTTATGGCCGAAGGCGACCCTGCCGCCCCTTCTCTTCTTGTCCCTGACCTCTCCACCCCTTGCTTGGTAGTAAAACATAGCACTGTAGAGAACATCCTTGATGTGGGTGTAATCCTTTTTGTGAATGTTCTTCGACGACTCCAAGTAAAGAGCGTGGGAGAATCGGGGGTAGAGGATGATGAGGACGGCGCGCCCGCCGCTACGCAAAATAAGTACACCTCAAATTAATTAGCCTCCACCGTGCAAATGAATGATTGAAATCGAAGGAAGGATAGCAGCGCGGATGACTTACACGGGATGATAAGGCACGAGAATCGCCTCCTTGTCCTTATTGGCAAGTATGAAACTGACGATGTAATCCCTCGCGTATTCACGGTGCTTTGCGTAGACTCCCAAGAAGCCCTCGTGCATGTAGTACGGGTCAGCGACACAGATATGAGATATCTGCTCAACCCTGATGATGTAGTTCATGTGCAAGGCATAAAGGCGGAGAAACGTAAAATCCAGCTTCTTCACGTGAAACATGTCGAATATGTAATCGAATCGGAGGAAGAACTTATCCGCAGGGAAGCTGTCGACGTACGACATTTGCCGCGGAACGTTAACCACGTAGAGTGGGTATCCTGTATCTTTCGAGGCAATGAGGCCTTTCTCTACCCACAGCACATCATCATGAAGTCTCCTTAGATCGCCGAATCTGACCTGTAGCGCTGTTGCAGGTAGGATTGGTTGACCGGGGATATGCCATTTATGTGCATCGGGGATATCTATACGGTCCTGAAGCCGAGGCTGCTGAGGTGGCTGGATCATAGAATCAGCTTTTTTGCCTTTCCTCGCTCTTTTCCTAGACTTCTTTACTATCGGAAGGTCGTCCATAATATGTTGAGACGACAATTCAGGCACCGACTCATGACGCTCAAACCCTGAGGAGGCGCGAGTATAGACATACTGTTCAGCGCCATCGTCATCCTCATCCTCATCCATGGCGACGTCATCAGCGACTAATGGAGCCTCCTCCTTACCCCGTCCGCTATCACCCAACCTGATACCCGACGCTAATTGGGTAGGTGGGGTGTTGATGTTCATACCTTGCAGAGGCTGCGTGCTCGTGGGTGTGCTCCCGGCCGCCTCCAGACGAAGCAGACTCTTTGGCCACAACATGACCCACCCATTGCAACAATCACCAAGCCACCGCGATGTCTCGTCGTCATCCCCCACTAGTATTGGAGGAGGCAAATTCTCATGGCCTGGTTTGACACTGGCCACGGAAACCTTGAAGACATTCGGGGGGATTGGCCGGCTGTGGAACAATGGTTCCTTCGGCTCCATTATCGTCGCCTTCCCCACGTCCACCTTCTGGTCACCGATGGTGTACAATATGGTGCACGGGGTTTCGTTGGCCTGCAAAGAAAAGTCTGCGACGTGAGACATCCGAAAGGCAACGAAAACGGGAGATTATACATTTATATTGAAGGGGGCCGGTATGACAGATACCGTGAGGGCGTCGAGCTCAGCCAAAGACGAAGCACCACCAAGCACGTCCGGTGCGGCAGCCAGTGCGGGAGCAGGTCCAGGAGCCGGTGCGGGAGCAGGTGCTGGTGCAACGCTAGTCGAGCTGCTCCCCAAGAAGTCAGCAAGGGGAAAGTCCTCTGCATTTTTTCTGGATTTTGCCTTGTCCAAGTGAAAACGCAGGTCACCAAGGAAGTAGACAAATGTGTAACCACCTGTTTTGTGGCAGCTACTGCTGTTGCAACTGTCTGAGATGATTTCTTCTCAACCGCAATCTCAACCTTCTTATCGATGTTTTCTTCAGTTAACCTCTATCTTTCCTTTCTCTCCTCCGTGGTCTCACGGTAGTTCTTCTTCCACGTGGCGCCGTCTCCGACATCATGCACGCGTCCAGTATCCACCGGTTGTCATTTCAATATGTTCAACGCCCAGTTGAATGGAGTGTCCCACTTGGGCCTCGCCAATGCCTCAGACGGCGAGTCGTTTTCGGCCGCAATCCGGTGCTGCTCTCTCTGCAAAAGGCACAAGGATCGTTTAAATCTGGTAAATTAATTCTAGACCTAATGAAATGAATAATGAATAATGACATACAAAAGGCCTATGTTTTGCAGGAACGTTAGCTCCGTCCTGGTGCGGCAAATCCCGGGCACTCGATATGTCCTAGTTTGTAGCACAAGTCATGCCGAAATTCACGGAAAATTTCGGCATGACCTTTGCTAAAAAGTGGACAAATCGAGAACCTGAAATTTTCCAGAACGGAAACGAATCAACATTCCGGCAAAACATATGCCACTCAGCTTCATTCCCTAGAAACAACAAAAGGCCACTTGGGCACAATCGAAACATGGGCAAACACAATTGAGGAATTTGCATATATCCTGACCACTTCAAATTTGCATGTCCTAGGGTTTGACACTTCAAGAAAATCTACACAAATCACATGCTCTCTCAAACTCAATTCAAAAAACAAATATAGATTATATTTATTTAACTACTGAACTAAACTTTACTCTGAACTAAACCCTACTGCCCTAATTAACATCTAGTTAAACAAACTCAATTCAAAAACTAAACCCTACTGAACTAATTAACATTTACATTATCTACTACTTAACATCGTCTATTATTACCCTAACTAAAAAACATCAACATTATCTACTACTTAACATTAACATCTATTAACTAAAAAGGATGGGTTGGGGGGCTTACAGAGAGGGGAGAGACGATGGTGGGGAGGTGCTTGGCAACAGAGGTAGGGGCAGGGTGGGCGGGCTCAGGATCGGGATGCGGCGGTCTTGGCGGGCTCGGGGGCGGTGAGGTCGAGGGCGGCGGCGGTGAGGTCGAGGGAGGCGACGGTGAGGTCGAGTGCGGCCCAAGAGGCCACGGCGGTGAGGCTAGGTGGCCTCGGGCGGCGGCCGTGAGGATGAGCACGGCGTCGACGCCGGCAGGAGATGACGACGAAGTGGGGGCGACGGCGAAATGTGGGAGACGGCGGCGAAGTAGGGCGAGGGATCGATTTGGGGGAGAAGTGGTGGCCGGGGGGAAACCGTTTTTGGTTAAGTCAAAAGTAATGGTAGCGCGTTTCAGAGAGCGCGCTACTGCTACGTCTTCATCATTTCCCCCTTTTTCATTTATTTTTCTTTACATATATATTTTTCCTTTCTCCTTTTTCTATTTCTTTCATTTTCATTTACTTCTCTATTCGTTTTTCATTTCATTTTCTTTTCGTTAGCAGTAGCGATTTACACATAAACGTGCTGCTATAAGTTTATTAGTGGTAGCGCGGTTTTTGGAAGATCGCTACTACTATGTGTAGCCCATCGGCTAAGTGATTGGAATTTTAGTAGTAGCGAGTTTTCGGTGAGACGCGCTATTGATATATGTCCACCTGCAGCGCGCTTATTTTGCACGCGCTACTGCTATCTAGCAGTAGCGTGCTCTTTTAACAAGCACTACTGCTAAAGTTCTGTGTATAACGTTTTCCCTAGTAGTGGGAGGGCGAGGAGGGCGTGTGCATGCACGAGAGAAAGTTAGTGGTAGCTACAAAGGTTAGAGGATTGTGTGGGTGTAAGAGACTAACAAAGATCATAATTTGATATGAAAGCGGATTCATATATTTGAATAGGAGATCATAGTGTTTTAAACATTGCATGCATGAATATAGCGGTGATACACATGCTATGCACATGTTATACCATAATGTGATAATGCATGGTGTTTGCAACTCACAGCTAAATGCCGAACAATCTAAACCATACTATACATCAAACAAACTCACATTTTATTTGAATTTGTGATAATGTGTGGCGTTTGCAGCTTACAACTAAATATCAAACAATCTAAACAATACTATATATCGAACATTCTCACATTTTATTTGAATTTGTGGTAATGTGTGGTGTTTGCAACTCACATCTAAATACTTGTAGGCGTAGGGGGCGAGGCACCATACATAATGTGATAAACACATTATACATATGAGACATGGTTTATATTATGAAGATCTAGCTAGAGCTAGAAATGTAATGTGATTTGAAATCAAAATAAAGTGGATTCAAAAAATCTAGTTCGAGTTCATACAGTACACATAGTTCATATGTAACTCGAGACTAATCATGTGGTGTGATGTGAAGATAATACACAAACGATGGTTTAACTTGACAATAATGATGATTGTAGATCTTATTAAAACAGAGAAACGAATTCAAATGCTTTGACTTCACAACAATCATTATTGTAGATCTTACTCAAATAGAGAAATGAATTCAAATTTAGTTCATATTGAAGCGGTAGTATATACATTTGGAATGCACTGAAACGTTCATTTGAGTAGTAGGTTGCATGCATTATACACGTAGCGAAATATTTTAATTTAACATAACATGAATTCAAAGTTTTGAATGACATTTGTAGTGCGCATTGATTTGGTCCAGTACAAGTTAGGCTTGTCCGGAAATTTCAACCCGCGCCTTGTTAGCCCGAAATATTTAAGATATATCTTTGTCTCGTTGTGCTCCGACAACTCCCTCCATCTCAACCCGCGCCTTGCTATTCCGAAATTACAACGCGCGCGAAAACTCCCACCTCCTGTGAAATCCTGACACGCGAAATGCCCATGGTACCCCTGAACCGAAAGAACTGCCTCAAATCGGTGGGGGTACTTTCGTAACTTACCCCACATTTCTTACAAGCGCGTCTCTAAGCCATGGTTCCCCACTGCCATCCCATCCACCCACCCATTCATACACCGAGGCCACGAAAACCCGCGACGAAACCCCACACCCTGCTCCGTCTGCCACCCAGCCGGAGCCTCTTCCCCGACGATGTCGTCCACAGCAACATCTCGACGTCCCTCATCCACCGTACCAGATGAGGATCTGTCGTGGATCTCATCATCCCGCCGGTTCAGCCAACCCGTCCTCCACCTCCAAGGAGCTGCCCCGACATTCCCCTCGTCTTTCACGCCACCTCCATTCCCACACCGCCGTCTTCACGTGCACCACCGGAAGAGCATCATCATCACCGTTTCCTCGGATGAAGTTGCGGCCTAATCGGCGCCACCAAAGAGGTTGTACACTAATCGCCGCATTTTCTTCTTGATTCGATCTCACGGTGCTGCCGGCGCTCGGTCCTGAGCCGACGGCGCGGCTCCATCCATGGCGGCATCGCCGGCCACTTCCTCCACGGCGTCGCTCCCTCGGCGGAGACGTCCACATCAGTAGGAGCTGCTGTTGCTTTAGCTCTCGCTCGCACTGCTGCTCTGCTCTTGCTCTCGGTCCCCCACCTGGTCTTCTCTTGCTATTGCTCTTGCTCGCGCTGCTGCTCTCGCTCTTGCTATTGCTTGCGATGCTGCTCCGATTTAGCTACACTTTAGTCTACTGAATCGACTTTTGGGTCAGTCGATTTTCAGGGGGTGGGGGGCTCGCCGGGGTGAAGGAAGAACCAGCCACAGCGGGGAGGGGGGCTCGCCAGAGAGGTACCCCACTATCTATCTTAGGGTTCAGGATGGGGGCGGTGGTCGCCGACGGTGGCGGGGCGTTGGCGGGGCGGTGGCGTGGGGATCGCCGGAGAAAAATCTCGGCACAGGGGGGGCCTAGAGGGATGGCCGGGGCGGCGGCGGACCGGCGGTGGGGAGTGTTTTCGGGGCGGGCGGGGCGGCGCACCGCCGGCCACGGGTGGCGGGTGGCTGCTGTTTGGCCGGTAGTGGCTGGCGGCTCAGGGTGGTGGTGGTTGAAGATGAACCGCAGGCCCTTGATTTCGTATCCAACGGCTGCAAAATCGACTAGCCAGAGATGAAAAAGTCAGTCGACGGACGTGTAGCCTCACCTTGCTAGTGCGTTCAGTTTTGACAGCAAAATTTAGTTTCGACAGTTAAGTTCAGTTTCGACAGTTAAGTTCAAAGATGAGTGGCTGATGTATTTTACATCTAGCACTTTGTGGTTATGTATTTTACGTCATGTATTGGAGATGCTATTAGAATTCCACTCAGGTTAACGTTGTTCATTGTCTCTCTTGTCCTGCTTCAGCCTCGGCGTCGTACAACTCACCGGAGCTGCTCCAACGATGAAACCCTCCATCACAGCGGAGTAGTACCTCGGGCTCCATCTCCAGACGCCTAAGATGATCTTCCCCTCCTCCGATAGCAAAGTCAGCCGGAGCATCCTCATCGGCTAACCCAATCATGCTGAGATAGACATGGCTTCGCCAAAGAGGTTGTACATTTGTTGCATCTCTTTTTTACTCTACATGTTATATATATATTGCCCACTGAGCACACAGATTTGTTCCTTTAGTGCCTCCTTGAAAGAAAAAACGTAGGAATTTTAATTTTCACTTGTGCTCCTTTTCAAATTCCTATTCATGAAGCACAAGACTAAGAGATAGTAGCATAATAGCATTATAACCGTACATTTTCTTGTGGTTTGACTTAATCTCACCATGCTTCTTTGCATCCTGTGATCTTCCAATTGTTGTGAATCAAACACCCAGATTGGCAGAAAATCCTGTGTTTTTAAATTCTCTATTTTGCACGTGCATTCCTATCCTATTCCTGTCTATTTCCTATCCCTGCATTGTTGGACTCCTCCAATTCAAACGAGCCCTTACAGAATTACTTCTCTTACAGATAGTTGTCAAAGAAAACCTTCCGTGGTTTGTCCCGCTCCTGCTGCGCCGTCGTCCACCCCAGCTCAGCTGCTCCAAGGACAGAAGGGTCCAGCACAATAGGGATCCAGCCTCCAAACTGTCTTTCACCGCCTCAGATCTTCTTCCCTGCCGCTGGCAGCCATGAAAACTGCATTACCATCATCAACCGAGCAGATGACCTCGAGGACTACACGGGTCCGCAAGAGAGGTCGCACTCTTTCGTGTGTGCTTACGTTATGCATCGCTTAATATTACATGCTACTTTATCGTCCTGTTCACCGATTAGACTCTGAGTCAGCTCCAAACTAATGGTCAAACTTGAGTTTTTAAATGGTTGTGGGGCACATATTGGGGCCGCTATCAATAGTATCTGTCTACTATCTGGTTAATCTCCGGTCTCTACTATGAGTTTCATGTTGGGTGGGAAACAAACAGTAACGAAGCCATTATCTATATTTTTTAACTGAAGCCATTATCTGCCTGCTATTATTAGTTTTGGGTCTATCCACAGGTTGCTACCATCACTCTGAATTTCTGCATGCACTCCTTACATAATCTCACTCTGTTTTATTCCTATGCATGACAGTTATTGTAAACAATGGAACTGAACATGTAGAGCAAAAGAGACGAGCCTTGCATGGCAATAAAATTTCATGCAGATGTCGCTCCATGGTAGGCGCAAAGGCAGCTCCCCCTCCACGCATTTCAGATTGTAATCGAGAGGAAGATATCTGTTCTGAGGGGGATTCAGAAGGAGAAGACAACTCCTATTTACCCCCCTGAGGTCTTCGCTCTAACTTCGCATGCTGATGTTGGTTATATCATGCATATGGTGTCTTGCATTGCTTACTTTATACATCAAATATGTCATCTGCTTAGTTTAGACATCCTTTGTGCGAATGCCATCTGTTTAGTTTATTCATCGTTTATGTGAATTATGCAACGCCATCTTGTTTAGCCAGGTATCATATATGTGAATTTTGCAATGCCATCCTTCTTAGCCAGTCATCTTATATGTAAATTATATCAGGCCATCCTTTTTTTCGTTACATATTACATTTGTCAACAATGTTAGTACATTCAACTGCTCTTCATGTGCATCAGCCATTTGACACGGTGATGGCAAATTCTGGAGTGAAAACAAGGTCTTCAGAGCAGACTATGCTATCTGATGAAGCGCATATCTCGCTGGTTACGGATAGCTCCTCAGAGGAGGATTCAGAGACAGATGACCAGTCCTATTCCCCCCCAGGTGTATGCTCTAACTTGGCAGGGTTATGTTGCTCATATCATGCGTATGGTGTCTCGCATTGCTATGTCATTTGATTAGTTTATACATGCTTTGTGTGAATGCCACTGGTTCAGTGTCTAATTACCATATATGTGAATTATGCATTGCCATCTTGTTGCAAGACATTATATATGTGAATTATACAATGCTATCTTGTTGCAAAGGCATTATATATGTGAATTATGCAATGCCATGCTGTTTAGCCAATCATCATGTATGTGAATTATATCATGCTATCATTTTTTTGTATTACGTGTTCCATTTGTAGGCAACGTTTGTAGATTCAACTACTCTTCCTGTGCATCAGCCATTTGAAGCGGTGATGGAAGTATCTGGAGTGAAAACAAGGTATTCAGAGCAGACAATGCTACCTGCTGAAGCAGACATCTTGCTGGTTACAGAGAGCTCCTCAGAGGAGGATTTAGAGACTGATGACCAGTCCTATTTCCCCCCTGAGGTCTATGGTCAAACTTGGCAGGGTTATATTACCCATTTCATGCATGTTGTCTTGCATTGCTTAGTTTTTACATCATATATGGATTGCCATCTGCTTACTTGCTTACTATATAAATCATATATTTGAATTATATCATGCCATCATGTTTACATAGTACATACACATCATCTATCTGAATTATGGCATGGCAACCCATTTAATAAAGACATCATATAGTTATATCAACTCATTCTGTTTAGTGTTTACAGTCATCATATTTTGAATTATGGCATTATATCCGTGAATGTATGTGAATTATGGCATGCCAACCTATTTAATAAACACATTATATAGTTATGTCATGTCATCCTGTTTACATAATCTCATATTTTGAACTATGTCTTTCCATCTTTTTTAGTTAGCCATCATATTGTGAAATTGCGTCATGCTATCCTGTTTAGTTAGCCATCATATATGTGGAATTGTGTCATGCTATCCTGTTTGGTTAGACAACATAAATATGAATTATTTCATGCCCTCTTTTATTCCCCACTATCCATTGCACCTGTCTATCATACAATGCCTATACTTTCAACTACTTTTCTAGTTTATCAGCCATTTGAATTGGAGAGCGTGATGGCAGTATCTAAGGGAGTAACAACACGGTCTTTAGAAAAGATAGTGCTACCAGTTGATGCAGATAGAACCAAGGTTGTACTTACCCAAGGACCAGATCCACCACACATAACCCAGACTCTCACAGATTGTACCCCTACCCAGTTGGAAAGAGAACCAGCTACACCCCTTCTAACCCCAACCCCGGCAGATAGTAACCCAGTTCCAGTTGACACAGCACCATCTCCACCACAGAGCACCCAAACACGAGCGATTAGTAAGGGAACTGCAGTGCCCAATGCACGAGGACCACCACTCCGAATCCCAACTCAATGCTTAAAGGAAAAGAAGATTTGTTCTCAGGTCAGGTTCTGTAGCTATGGTTCATACTCCTTTGCTATTGCATTACTATATTTACTCAAACCAACTATTTTCAAATTTGAAGGATGGAATTGAAACTCCAATGGCGCAACAGGTATGTTTTAAACCTGTTTCTTTTACTGGTTTGCTGTTGTAACCTGCTCTATGTTGATTTCAGTTTCAATTGAATAAACACTTATGTTCTCATGTCATGCACAACTAAAGTGTTGTTATTGCTCTATAGTTACCCACACTTATATTCTGTCTATTCTGCTTTGTCTCGAACAAATATCATTTGAACTGTGTCTCTATCTTGATTTGGCAACAAAAACTAGAATGATATAGACCATAAAGTGACCGTGGTACATAGATATATGTTTATTTCATGTTGTTATCCTGTGAACTTTACTACTGAACTCATTTACCAAAATGAGTTTCATATACAACATGGTAAACATGTGATGTGTCTGCTTGTTTCTCTTTTAGAATGCGGACAAAATATTGGAGAACAGTACCGTGTTATCCAATGTTAAAGGAAGTAATGCAGATAAGGTTCAAGATAGTGAGACATCCCTATTGGTCTCCAAGAAAGATGATAAAAACTATCTTGACGACAGTGAGGGAACCCAAAAGTCATGTCTTAATGTAGTGTTCGAGTTACTGGCCACTACTGCTGGCACAAGCTCTTCGAACTCCATACCTGAATCAGTTCGTCTTCTTGAGTCTCAACTTCAAGGTGAAAGACATCGATCAGATGTGTTGCGATAGGAAGTTGAAGGACTGAGGAAGTCCCTGCAGAATTCAGATGCATATTTTCTGGTGCAACAGCAAGCGCTAGAGGATTTAAGCGCCAAAACAAGAGAAAGTTAATAATCTTGCTAAGCATCTTGCCAGCATTATGGGTACCCAGGATATTGTTTCTTGAGATCTTCTGAAGTGGTTTCAGTTCTGGATTTGTTTTGCTGCGGCGTTTATTTGCGCTGGTCACCAACTTTGACAACCAGTGTATATGATATGCTGCTTTGTTCCCTATATTTGAACTGGTGGCGAACTTTGATGCCCAGTGGATGTAATATGTGTAATAGCCGTGATAGCCTAGCGTTAGTTGCTTGCTTATTTATTTCCTTGTTGTCTTGTTTATTTGTTTGCTTGTAGTCATTGCAGTTCTTTTTCCGCGGTTAGCTAGTGGCTGCAATAACCTATTTTTTAAAACTAGGCCACAATAACCATGGGCTAATATTTACTGTAGTGACACTGGGCCCCCTACTGGCCATAGAAACAGTGGGCCTTCTACGGGCCGTAGAAACAATGGGCCTTCTACGGGCCAGAGAAACAATGGGCCTTCTGCGGGCCGTATCATCAAATGGGCTTATACGGGCCGTATGATCGATTGGCCAAACATGGGCCAAACAGACCACATTATGGCCGTAAATGGGCTAGAGTTGGAATCGTCCATTCATGGGCCGACCATAACGGACCATCGTTAATAGGCCGTAATTGATGACGCTATGAAAATGGCCCAACGTATTAACGGACCACAAACGGGCCGACTGTAACCATGGGACAGTAACGAGCCATAAGTAAACGAATGCTGGAAATGAGCCCAAGAATAAATGGGCTCTGAGAAGGCCAAAAGATAACATGGGCTGGAAACGGCCCAACGGAATAATGGGTTGTTAATGGGTATAAAGTGATACACTTTTCATTATGGGCCAGTTTCACCACGGGCCGTTAATGGGTGTAAAGTGATACATTGTTCATTACGGGCCAGTTTAACCACGGGCCATTAATAGGCCAAGAGTTACATAGGGCCTCATATGGGCCGAAAGACGTCATGGGCCATACATGCGCCAGAAGTGAAAACGGGCTGGAATCATATTGGATGGCCTAGATGACGCTACTAGGCCTAATTCGGATAGGGCGTAACAGGCCTTGGGTTAGCGGGCTGTAAATGGGCTGCTCTGCATTCCGACCACGCTTCCCTCGCCTCTTGTAAGGCCTTGTCCAGATCAGCCGTTAAGGCTTTACTCTCCTTCTCCAGAAATTCGCATCGGCTGGTAGCATTCTCCAGTTCGAGCGTCGTCATGGATATCTTCTCCTCATCTTGGCGCCGTGCAGCTTGTTCGGCTTTTAATTTAGCCGATGCCTTTTCGGCAGCAGCATTGCTACGCTGGGCCTGCTCCTTGGCCCGGGCCAGCTCCGCTTGAAGAACTTCAACGGTGGCAGCACCATCTGTAGCCAAATCTCAGCATCATTCTTATACCACACAAATATATGAGGATTGTCCCGAATACATACCTTGCGACTCATCCAGACGCATATTGATTAAAGCAAGATCATCCCCTGCCACATCAAGCTTCCACTGCAAATCAGCAATTTCCATAGTCCGGGAAGCGGCCAAGGGGGAAGCAGCCTGTGTTCAAAGTTGATCAGGTTAGTCCTCAAACGATCCTTTTCGATCCTTCGTTTCGCTTCCCAGTGGAAGCCAACCCGAGTATCAGGGGCTACTACCTATACACAGGCGCATCTTTAAAAATGAACCATAGCCGAAAACATTTAACAAACCTCGAAGCCCTTTAGTAGACTCATGAAGGCTTCATTTAATCTGCTCTTCGTGGACGAAATCTTCTCAATCACTATGCCCATCAAGGTACGCTGTTCCCCGGAGACAGATGCTTTCCGCAACATGTCCCGCAATATATCCAGAGTCTTCGAGTTTCTGGAAGCTGCTCTAGGAGCACAATCATCCTTTGAAGGAATCTGTTCACCCATCTCCAGAATCACTATCGGCTGCGAACCAGTCAGTCCGGGGCCTTTGTTATCATCAGCCTCGGACTCCCGGATGGTCGAAGCTCCACCTTCGGGTACTGCCTCCTCTGTCCCCTGCGTAACTTGTTGGTCAAAAGGGACCCTCCGCGATGACACTTTAGAATCATCCGCCTTGTTGGGCGAGGAGGTTGGAGGAGGCGTCTCGCTCTCCATCATCTCGAGGAGGTTGGAGGAGGCGTCTCGCGGAGGAAGTGGGACACGAACACGACCCTCTCGCCGGATCTGGGGGTGGGAATAACCTGCCCCTCGGCAGGAAGCCGGTGACGGATTTCTGCGGTCAAGTATCTCGTCACCCGAAGCTTTGTGATATGTTCCTCAGTGACAGAAGAAGCTACCCACAGGCCTTGACGGCTGAATCCGGACATGATTGGGGCTTGTGGTGATAGAAACCCGGGTGTTGGAACTCGGGGTTGCGGGGGTTGAGGAAGAGGCAAGCGTAGAAGAAAAAGACAGGTCTGTACCTCTATATAAAGGCTGCAAATATCAAACGTCTCCTCTTGGGCCTCAAAAACGTGTTTGCTTCCAAGGAGTTGTACCCCAGCGATGGTTGGGTTACCCACATCCAGGTTGACAGGAATCCCTTAAAAAGGGGAGGCACGATCTCCGCTTGGATAAGACGCGCCAATAAAGCCACGTCTTGGGACGTGGGGCGACGGGCCGGCTAAAACGGTTCGCAAGTAGTGGCCGGGCAGGCGTGGTGTCATACTACCAAAAAATGGTCGATGAGGTGAACTCGTAAAATATCATGTCCTCTGCGGTTGTGTATACAAGTCCGGATACAATCACCACATCTGAAGATCAACTGGGAGTTCGGGAGGGGGAACCTGCCTTGCAATGCCGAAGACAATCTGCGCGCCGGACTCCTCGTCGTTGAAGCCAGGTTCAGGGGCTACTGAGGGAGTCCTGGACTAAGGGGTCCTCGGGCGTCCGGTCTGTTATCCATGGGCCGGACAGATGGGCTGTGAAGACAAGAACACCAAAGACTCTACCCGTGTCCGGATTGGCCTCTCCTTGGCATGGAAGGCAAGCTTGGCGACCGACAATGAAGATTCCTTCTTATGTAACCGACTCTAAGTAAACCCTAGATCCCCTCGGTGCCTATATAAACCGGAGGGGTTAGTCCGGAAAAGATATACTCATTACCATAGTCATACAGGCTAGGCTTCTAGGGTTTAGCCATTACGATCTCGTGGTAGATCAACTCTTGTAACACTCATATTCATCAAGATCAATCAAGCAAGACGTAGGGTATTACCTCCATGGAGAGGGCCCGAACCTGGGTAAACATCGTGTCCCCCATATCCTGTTACCATCGATCCTAGACGCACAGTTCGGGACCCCCTACCCGAGATCCGCCGGTTTTGACACTGACAGCCCCCCATGGCAGTCCGAATTGTACTAGGGGAGGGGGCAGTGCCCCCCTTTCCCTCTCCCTCTCCTCCTCCATCCTTTTCCCCTCCGGTGAAGAAAAGGAAAAAGGGGGGTGCGAATCCTACTAGGAGTGGAGTCCTAGTAGGACTCCCCCCATGGCGCGCCCCTCCTGGTCGGCCGCCTCCTCCTCCCCTCCTTTATATACAGGGGCAGGGGCCACCCCATAGCACATCAGTTGTTCTCTTAGCCGTGTGCGGTGCCCCCCTCCATAGTTTACTCCCCCGGTCATAGCATCGTATAGTGCTTAGGTGAAGCCCTGTGCGAATCACATCACCATCACTGTCACCGCGCCGTCATGCTGACAGAACTCCCCTCGACCCTCTGCTGGATCAAGAGTTCGAGGGATGTCATCGAGCTGAACGTGTGCTGAATTCGGAGGTGACGTACGTTCTGTACTAGATCAGTTGGATCATGAAGACGTTCGACTACATCAACTGTGCTAACCTAACGCTTCCGCTTTCAGTCTACGAGGGTACATGGACACACTCTCCCCTCTCGTTGCTATGCATATCCTAGATAGATCTTGCGTGATCGTAGGAATTTTTTTAAATTGTATGCTACGTTCCCCAACAATGGCATCAGAGCCAAGTCTATTCGTAGATGATATGCACGAGTGGAACACAAAGAGTTGTGGGCGATAAGAGTCATACTGCTTACCACCAACGTCTTATTTTGATTTGGTGGTATTGTTGGATGAAGCGGCCCGGACCAACATTACATGACCACGTTCATGAGACCGGTTCTACCGACATGCTTATGCACACAGGTGGCTGGCGAGTGTCTGTTTCTCCAACTTTAGTTGAATCGAATTTGACTACGGCCGGTCCTTGTTGAAGGTTAAAACAGCACACTTGACGAAAAATCATTGTGGTTTTGATGCTAAGGTAAGAACGGTTCTTGCAAGAAGCCCGTAGCAACCACGTAAAACTTGCAACAACAAAGTAGAGGACGTCTAACTTGTTTTTGCAGCGCATGTTGTGATATGGTATGGTCAAGACGTGATGTGATATAAATTGTTGTATGAGATGATCATGTTCTGTAAAATTTATCGGCAACTGGCAGGAGCCTTACGGTTGTCGCTTTATTGTATGAAATGCAATCGCCATGTAATTTCTTTACTTTATCACTATGTGGTAGCGATAGTCATAGAAGCAATAGTTGGTGAGACGACAATGACGCTACGATGGAAATCAAGGTGTCAAGCCGGTGACGATGGAGATCATGACGGTGCTATGGAGATGGACATCAAAGGCACAAGATGATGATGGCCATATCATGTCACATATTTTGATTGCATGTGATGTTTACCTTTTATGCATCTTGTTTTGCTTAGTACGGCGGTAGCATTATAAGATGATCCCTCACTAAATTTCAAGGTATAAGTGTTCTCCCTGAATATGCACCATTGCTACAGTTCATCGTGCCGAGACACCACGTGATGATCGGGTGTGATAATCTCTACGTTCACATACAACGGGTGCAAGCCAGTTTTGCATGTGCAGAATACTCAGGTTAAACTCGACGATCCTAGCATATGCGGATATGGCCTCGGAACACTGAGACCGAAAGGTCGAACTTGAATCATATAGTAGATATGATCAACATAGAGATGTTCACCATTAAAAACTACTCCATCTCACGTGATGATCGGACATGGTTTCGTTGATATGGATCATGTGATATGAATCATTTTTTATGTTCGCATACCATACACAGTTCTGAATAAGGGACCGTGTCTGATGACACTTTGCGCGCCAATTTTTTCGCAGAAGCGATTCCAAATTTTCGGCTTCCGTGGAAATATCTACCTCCCCGCCCCTCCCCTTAACAAAAGCCACATTTCCTAGGTTTCCTCCTTCCTTTCCAAGTTGAACCCTTCACTCCTTGCTTGCAGCGCCGCCTCCTCACTGGCAGCCCTCCTTCATGCTGCTCAGCCTCGTCTATCCAGGCATGTATAATCCACACCCGACCCCCATCCCCCTCCTCCTTCCACATCCCACATGCCCCGACCGCCAGCATGACACCTTCCACCCAAATCACCGACCCCTTTACCAAGTAAGCACCACCCTAAGCCATGGTGCATGCACTATAGGCAGGAGCTCAAGGAGCATTTGGCAGTAGAGAAGCAAATCACGGCCGCATGCGCAGATGAGTTCGTGATGGCTACCATTCATGTCGACCCCCAGAACTTGAAGGTTTGGTTATACATTGTGCAATGTGGTGCTCAGTTAACGTTTGGTTCATATGTGTTGTGGTGTTTAGTTAACTGTTTGGTTCAATTCTGCAATGCGATGTTCAATAGTTGTGGGTGCATTCTGTTATTGTATACCATGTGAGGAATAAATTGAATTTGGCTGTAGTAAATACATGAGAAACAGATACAATTGCTATATTTCCAAGTTGTTAAGCATGCTTGGTTTGGTTAACTGTCTGATCTTCTATTAGGAGTATGTTATATTGTGCAATGTGGTGCTCAATTAATGTTCGGTTCATTTGTTGTGGTGTTTAGTTAACTGGTTGGTTCAATTCTGCAATGCGATATCCAATTGTCATGGGTAGAATTTTGTTTTTGTTGTACATGTGAGGAATAAATCGAATTTGGCTGCACTTAATACATGAGAAACATATACAAGTTCTATATTTACTAGTTCTTAATCATGCTTGGTTTGGATAAATGGGTTTTCCATGTGGCTTGAATTAATCTGATGAATCTGCAATGTGCTTATTTTTCATCAACATATTTTACTGATAGCATGCGAACCCTTACTTAACCTGACGACTAACTACCTTATATGTGTTGCAGAGAAACAATGGGAAGCACCGAGGTTTACAATCGAGGTTAGCACATGCATGGTCCGCTGTCTAATAGCATATTATTGTGCAATTGCAGGAACTGTTCTAATATTTAGGTTTTTAACAATTTAGTCTTGCACATGTAGGTCCTGCTGTCAGAGGCTTTGACCCACTGTTCGACCCTTTTTGCATATGGGGAAATGAGTTGTCCATGAATATCAATCAAGTCAAAAAACTCAGAATGATTGTTAGGATAAAGAAATTAGCGACAAAAAACAACAAGATCTTTGTCTGCACAATGAAGAAGACATCAGTTCACTACAAGGTGGTACTAACTATTATACCTTGCCTTTTTTTATTCCTTTGCCCCATTTCCAATATAGAGAAGATATTTATGCACATCCTTGTTTTCAGGCCTTTCCAAAGCAGTTCATTGATGATTACCTCTCAAACCACCTCTATGGGTAGGAGGAAAGGAAGGTTTTCATACAACACCCACGGTTCAATATTGAAGTGTTCCTGAAGAGGACGAAGGACGGACGGTCAATCATCTACAGGCACTGGCCTAAAGTTTCAAAGACCTTCAACATGAATGAAGGCTCAATATTCGCCTTCCGCTTCAGCAGTTTTCCAGATGAGATGCATCTGTCTATATACCGTCTATGATGCTAATTTCGAAAGGTTCTACATGTTGCATGTGAAACTTGGTGCTGGTGCAGTTGTGTAATGGGGTAGATGAGTGCTGAAACTATATCATGTTGTACTCTGATGTATTTCAATTATGAAGTCTTGCTTCCTTAATATGGAAATGAAATATATTATGTGCTTAATATGAATGTCAATTAGATTAATAAATGGATTATTAATAATAGGGCAATTAGCCCGCTAATGGCGAATTAGCCTGCTAATTGGGTTCTGCTATTGCAAACGGCTATTTGGAAAATACCGTGGGTGATGACCTCAGGCAATGCACACATTTTCTAGGAATAAACCATGTTGGATCAATGAACAATCGCACACGACCTTCTCTTGAAAACTGTTTGCATTAGGCCACCTTGCACAAACATTTACCATATAAAAACTGTGTGTGATGAATAGCCTTTAACACACAGTTTTTTCTATGCACCATGTGTGATGCATTCAATAACGCAAATGATAAAATTGTTAATATCGTGTGCAATGGCAATGCTATCACAAATGATTTAACGGGGAAAATTGTGTGTGATGTACCTGTGAACGGAGACGTTTTCCTTGGAGCGACTGTGTGGGATGTACATACGAACGGAAACGTTTAGCGAGGACTGAATGTGTGGGATGTACTTGTGACCGAAAACAATTTTGCATGTATAATTGTATTTTTTAGCTCTATTGTACGTATTTCTGTATTTGAGCGCTCGCCAGTCGCACACGACCTCATTGTGCCGAGCGTGTGTGCCAGAAGGGCATATCCCCGACTGTTTCTGGGTCGTTTGGGAAGGACCCCCCTATCGCCGTCACTCACTAGGCAACAGTTTGAAATGCCATCACGGAAAGGGGTTAAAAACTGTTCGTATAGCACCTCGTTGTACCAGTGACACATATCATGTGACGAATGAAAACATAGCTCCAAGTGAGGTTACCGATAATGTTGGAGACGAAAGAGGGGATGCTTTCCGGGGCATCCCCAAGCTTAGTTGTTTGGATCTTCCTTGGGCATCCCCAAGCTTAGGGTATTGTCACTCCTTATTCTCCTCATGTCGACATCTCACCCAAAACTTGAAAACTTCAGTCACACAAAACTTAACGGAACTTCATGAGATAGGTTAGTATGATAAAGAGCAAGCAATTTCACTTTGGTACTGTCAAAGACAAGATACATAATTGTTTCCACACAATGCCTACTGTACCTTATCATTTCCACAATTTATATTGAGCAATATAAGCCATAGAAACTAGGTAACAAGCAAACTATGCATTGAAAACAGAATCTACCAAAAACAGAACAGTCTATAATGATCTGGAATACTACGATACTTCTGCTACTCCAAAAATTCTGAAAAAATAGAAAAACGTGGGAAACTTGTATATCAATCATATGTAAAAAAAATCAAGAATTTATCACGTTCCAGCAGAGCAGATCAATTCTATTTCTAGAAGCAAAAGTTTCTGTTTTCGCGCAGAATAAAGCAACTATCATCCACATTATCCCAAAGGCTTTACTTGGCACTTTATTGAAACAAAAGCTATAAAACATGATTACTATAGTAGCCTAATCATGTGAACACACAAAAACAGTAGGTAAAAGTGTTGGGTTGTCTCCCAATAAGTGCTTTTCTTTAATGTCTTTTAGCTAGGCATGATGATTTCAATGATGCTCATAAAAGATAAGAATCGAAACATAACAAGAGCATCATGAAGCATATGACTAGCACATTTAAGTCTAACCCACTTCCTATGCATATGGATTTTTTGATGAAACAATTCATGAGAGAAAGAATCAACTAGCATAGGAAGGCAACACAAACATAACTTCAAGATTTTCAACACATAGAGAGGAAACTTGATATTATTGCAATTCCTACAAGCATAAGTTACTCCCTTATAATAATTTTCAGTAGCATTGTGAAGAAATTCAACAATATAACCATCACATAAAGCATTCTTTTCATGACACAAAAGCATAGAAAACTTATTACTCTCCAGGTAAGCCAATTTCTTCTCATCAATAGTAGTGGGAGCAAACTCAACAAAATAACTATCATGAGAGTGAAAATTAAAATCATGATGACAAGTTTCATGGTTATCATTATTCTTTATAGCATACATGCATCACCATAATCATCACAGATAACAACTTTGTTATCATACTCAATTGAAGCCTCATCCAAAATGGTGGATTCTTCACTAAATAAAGTTTTGACCTCTCCAAATCCACTTTCATCATTATAATCATCATAGATAGGAGGCATGCAATCATTATAACAAATTTGCACATTAAATCTTGGGGTACTAAAAATATCATCTTCATGAAACATAGCATCCCCAAGCTTATAGCTTTGCATATCATTAGCATCATGGATATTCAAAGAATTCATACTAACAACATTGCAATCATGCTCATCATTTATACCAAAAATTCTATTGAATTCTTCTTCTATCAATTGAGCACAATTTTCCTTTCCATCATTTTCACGAAAAACATTATAAAAATGAATAATGTGACGCAACCTCAAATCCAATTTTTTGTAGTTTTATTTTTATAAACCAAACTAGTGATAAAACAAGAAACTAAAAGATTCAATTGCAAGATCTAAAGATATACCTTTAAGCACTCACATCCTCGGCAACGGCGCCAGAAAAGAGCTTGATGTCTACTACACAACTTTATTCTTGTAGACACGTGTTGGGCCTCCAAGCGCAGAGTTTTGTAGGATAATAGCAATTTTTTCTCAAGTGGATGACCTAAGGTTTATCAATATATGGGAAGCATAGGACGAATATGGTCTCTCTCAAAAAACCCTGCAACCAAATAATAGTCTCTTGTGTCCCCAACACACCAAATACGATGGTAATTTGTATAGGTGCACTAGTTCGGCAAAGAGATGGTGATACAAGTGTAATATGGATAGTAGATATTGATTTTTGTAATAAGAACAATAAAAAACAGCAAGGTAGCAATTGATAAAACGAAGCACAAACGGTATTGCAATGCTTGAAAATGAGTCCTAGGGTCCGTACTTTTGCTAGTGCAATCTCTCAACAATGCTAATATAACTAGTACAACGCCCGTGCGTTGCCACGGGCTTCTAACTATTTTTTTATTACACCTATGAATGCAATTCATGTCAAATTACATGTATAGATTTTTTTCAGTTGTGCATATAATGTATGTCATATTTCACATGTATAGAAAATATAGCCCGCAAGAATTAAAAATAATTGAAATCCACTTCACCTTCAATGCGACTCAGTGATCTATACATAGAGAAATGATCACAATAATTATATGTTACAAACTAAGATCTACTTCCTCCGTAAAAAAGTATAAGAGCATTTATGAGAAAGAGTGACGTTAGTAGAGAGAAGGGAAGGGAGAAGAATGCTCTTATATTTGTTTACATAGGGAGTACTTAGTATATCAGTCGACATTAGTATGAAGATTTATACCTCAACTCATAACTATCCTACACAATAAATATATATAATTGGTATGATTTTAATCGAGTCAACGTATACCTATAGATTTCTCGTGCACATATGCATCTACTTCTTTATCAATATATCAGTCAACACCTTCTTTCTCCAGCAACTATCTCCGCAACTCCAGTCCATGTTCACCACCTCAATTAGTTACACATCGGCTCCCAATCTCCCTTCCACCTGCATCAAACAGCAAAGCTCTCTCTATATATCCTCTCTTTCTCTCAGTGTAATATGATAGTCTCCCTCTCTCCTTACATCCTCTCTTTCACACCCTATATATTTGTAGCTCACTCCCCCTCTCTGTCTACCACCCTACATCCTTCACACACACACACACTTTTTGTCGGTGTTAACATTAAGAGGCTATGTTATATCCTAGAACCTTAAACATTAAAGGAAATCTTAACCTTCTCGCAGGCTAAAACAACTTCGAACTTAGTCCTCACTCATTTACTCCACCACTCCAAGCACACAATCTAGTGGTTAAACAATATACAACAATCAAAGATGACTTCAGATGGTAAAATTTTCATCCATAGCCAGACTTGTCGTGGGCAGCACGACACATCAGTTCTGATTATTCTTGCCTATATTATAATTTATTCAAAAAACAACAGAAATTGACACTAAGATGAATACAGAAGGATATATGACAAGAGCTATAACATAGATTGTTGTTGCAACCAAATAACAGTTAGCATTGGTTGCACTTCAACCAATTATAAATGGCAATACTCCCATTCCATTTGATCCCCCCCCCCGCCCCCACATACACACACATAATCTGCCTCCCATAACCGTTTTTTCTGAATACTCCCATTTTGGTTTTTTCCATGGTCCCACTTTTCCTTTCCTTGTACGTCATCACACCCCGCTGCCATCGGACAGCGCCCCCGTCCAGGAGTACACCCCGCTGCCACCAAACGACATCGCCATTCAGGAGTACACTGGTTGGCCCATGATAGCCGAGATTTTCCAAATCCTCGCCGTCATTGCAAAGCAACTTTGACCAGTGGCTCACTGACAATCTCCACCAAGTTCTAGAAGACGTTTGAGAGTCAAATATTATTATCCATACAAGGTCCTCAGAATTACTATGGCCACATTTCCCTCTTTGACGCTTTAGTCAGCTTTTCTGGCTGTATTGTTGAGGATGGTTGTAAGATTTTTTTGGTTGCTTTAATGTAAACTCTAGGGGAAGGGGGGCTTTTCATCTAAAAAAATAAGAAACATTGCTATATATACCACGACTATTAACAAATAATAGGTGTTTATGGAAAAAAGAGGTCAAACACGTCGGGGCCTATTTTTTTAATACTGCAAAAAACACTATTAGATATACTATGGTTTATAAAACTAAAGTATTAATTAGTGCCAAACAATTGTTATCCCATTGTCAGAAGAGTAAATAAAGTACATATTATTTTCATACCCGTATTTATGAAAAATGTTTAGTCAGCAAGCACATTTACTTGCCCACTTCATTGCAAACCAACTCATATGTGCCACTATTAATTAATGTAAAATTACTTTGCATCTTAGCAAAGTTTAGAACAGGATGGACAACTAAAAAGAGGCTCAAATATACTTGTATTTATTTTTTACTTCCCCTATGTGCTGCACGTAGAGTATGATGGTGTTAATGAAATGGACATAATTATCTTTACCTGGATATAATTTGCACCACTAAACAGATTTTATCCAATTTAAAACCGTTCTTCGTAGTATGTGCCTATCACAAATGAGTAAAATGTTAATAGAACTAAGTAGCTGTTAGATGAAATCACCAAAAAATGTGTGTTGCTAATTATGCTTATAGGTAGCTGACATACATGCTAGGAACAATTACTTATAGGTAAAGAGATACGGGGATTGTGAAGCAATACTTGGTAATACTACATGGTAAAGATATGAAGAATACAATTGTAGCAAAACACATTGTGCCCAGATCTTAAAAGGGTAAATATGCAACTTGAACTCTTCTTTGAGTCTTGCATAGCTTGAACTCTTCTTTGCTGGGTCATGAGTCAAAATTTGGAAGGATACTTTAAAATCAACGCATAAATATGATCCAGTTTGAGAACATGTGTAGCATTTAAAAACACATGTATATTAAGAATTACACACGGTGAGGGGCATGAGACGGATGTGCAACCTGCACTTGCCGGCCTCCATGCGGGGTTGGACGCTGGCCTCTACACATAATTACACTACATAATTCTTTCTTATTTTAAAAATAATAATAAAGAACCATTTGAATAACTATTCTAATATGTTTGTTTGGCATATCACGTACATGATGGAAGGAAATATTTACATTAGCAGATAAACAGTTATAAGCTTACCTGTACAAAGGTTCTTACCCATATCACAAACCAAACAAAGCACATCATCCATCCTAAAAGAAAGAACAAAGAATTTGAGCAGCAAGGGGCGCCCGAACACAGACACAGTTTGATTGCTCCATGTATGAAACGAACAGTTGGAGAGATCGATCCTGCCACCAAACAAAAATTATAGAGAAGGAAAAGGAATTACTAATCAGAGGAAAAGTTATTATATGCGCGCTTGTGTGAAGTCAATGCATCAGATTCACTACTACCAATGTAAATCATTGTGCATGTTTTGGGTATCCAAATACCCCACTAAGATGCAACCTGCATCTGAGCTTTATAAGTGTTCATGTGCAACCATGCATATACTGAAGCTTGGAGAAAGCACACATGCATAACATCAGCAGCGGCAAGTAAACACACATTGATGCAAAGCAGCGGCAGCGGCACAACGCGCACACACACACACACACTCAGTTGTGGCGGCGAGCACATCAAACACATACACACATCAAGAAGCAGTCAGGTGTACTGAAACTATGGCTTCCATACTTTAGCAGAAGCTCGGAAAATAGGGGAACATACTGAGTGGCCGGAGGATGGATGGTTCACGTGGCCTTGTGATTTTAGTCGAGGCACCACATCATGTTGAAGAAGCTGTCCTTGCTGCCGTTCACCAGCGCCACCACCTCCATCTCGAGATTCGGCCGTATAACTACTTTCCCATGGTGGCAATCTGGCAGCCACCAGCCTCAAAACAGCCGGATCCTCTATCCTCGGCCCCGAGACCTTCTCGGTTGTGGAGAAGAGGAGAGATCATCGAGTGGCTGCCTGGGATCTCAGACGCGTGCAAGGGTCGCATCGTCCCTCGCACGCCATGCCGCAACGTTCAAAGGCTGGCAGCCGTGAGGTTAAGTAATCAAACAAATTTTTCCTTAAATTCCGTTATTTGTTTCCTTAAAATTCATTATTTTATTTCCTAAAGTAAATTGCATGGATGGGAGGAATCAGTTGATTTGGATAAGTTAGGAAAGTTAGACCCGTGATCTTTTGTATCTTAGGAAAGTGTTGGTTTACAAGGAAAGAATGGAGAGGAAAATAAACCGTAGAAAAGGGGTGGGGAGGGGACGGAAAAAAACCAGACGAAAGTGGTGGGACTATTCAACCAACTCGTCCATTAGGAGTAGAGATGATTGGATCATATTACCATCCCTCAACGTGCAATGAAGAATCACTCCAAAGTTCCTATCTAGCAGAGAACATAAGAAGAAATTGTTTGTAGGGTACGAAACCACCTCAAAGCTATTCTTTCCGATCAATCTATCCTAGAGTTCGTACTACAATAACACCAAGCTATTATTTCCGATCGATCTAACCAAGAGTTCGTACTAAAATAACACCATATGATACACCTCAACCAACTCTAATGTCACCTAGATACTCCAATGCCACCGCGAATATCCATGAGTTGATTATACGATATGCATCAAACAATTTCAGATTCATAATACTCAATCCAACACAAAGAACCTCAAAGAGTCCCCCCAAGATTTCTACCGGAGAAACAAAGAAGAGAATGCACATCAACCCCTATGCATAGATTACCCCAATGTCACCTCGGGAATCCGTGAGTTGAGTGCCAAAACACATATCAAGTGAATCAATATGATACCCAATTGTCACCATGGGTTTCATAGCAAGACATACATCAAGTGCTCTCAAATCCATAAAAGTATTCAATCCGATAAAACGAAATCTCAAAGGGAAAACTCAATTCATCACAACAAGATAGAGAGGGGAAAACA
Organism: Triticum urartu; assembly: GCF_056163025.1. Classification (NCBI taxonomy): domain Eukaryota; kingdom Viridiplantae; phylum Streptophyta; class Magnoliopsida; order Poales; family Poaceae; genus Triticum; species Triticum urartu. Next base: position 449,688,090 of record NC_141876.1, read on the forward strand.
CCATATGATCCAACTATATTAACAAAGCCCGTGATACACCACGATCATGACATGTCAAGAACACGAGAGAGAGAGAGAGAGATAGAGAGAGAGATTAAACACATAGCTACTGGTACAAACCCTCAGCCCCGAGGATGGACTACTCCATCATCATCATGGTGGCCGCCGGGATGATGAAGATGGCCACCGGTGATGATTTCCCCCTCCGGTAGGGTGCCAGAATGGGGTCTAGATTGGTTTTTCGTGGCTACACAGGCTTGCGGCGGCGGAAATTCTGATCTAGGGTTATTTCTGATTGTTTATTTATAGGATTTTTTGGCATCAGTTTCATGCGAAGATGGGCCTCGAGGTGAGCACAACCCACCGGGGCAAGCCGGGCCCACCAGGCACACCCCGGTGTCTTGTGCCCAACTCCTTCACCTTCTGATCCTTCCACGAAGCTTCAGGGGTCTCTTTTGTTCCAAAAAATCGTCCAAATGTTTCAGCTCATTTGGAGAACTTTCATTTCTTCACAAAAAACAACACCACAGTAGTTCTGCTGAAAACAGCGTCAGTCCGTGTTAGTTACATGCAAATCATACCAAAACCATATAAAATTATTGTAAACATGGCATGAATACTTCATAAATTATAGACACATTGGGGACATATTAGTCATACATCTTTGAAAGGTAGCAGGTGCATTACATAAACAAAAAGGCATACGTGTATAAGCATAAGTTCCAAAAGGGCAAGTAAAGGTGGTTTTCTCTTGATCAGGTTGTGAAACAGGTATTTGAGAAAAAAACAGAATATTCATCAAGGAAACAAAAGTGTGTGTGCTTAGATAATCTGTCTAGCATTTGATCAATAAAAGGTAGAGGGTAATGATCTTTTCTAGTAGCTTTATTTATTTTCTAAAATCGATTACCATTCTATAGCCAGTGACAATTCTTTGTGGAATAAGTTCATTCTTATCATTAGGAACAACAGTAATACATCTTTCTTAGGAATACAATGAACAGGACTTACCCATCTACTATCAGCTATAGGATAAATTATACCAGCTTCCAGAAGCTTCAGTATTTCAGTTCTTACCACTTCTTTCATTTTAGGATTCAAACGTCGTTGGTGGTCAACAATGGATTTAGCATCAAGTTCCATATTAATTTTGTGCTGACAAAGAGTGGGACAAATGCCCTTTAAATCATCAAGAGTATATCCAATAGCGTCGCAGTGCTTCTTCAGAACCATCAATAATCTTTCTTCTTCATGTTCTGACTCTTTACCTTCGTTGAGTTCCCAGTCGTTAGAGTTGTGTCTAATTCTTTCTAAAAAATCCCACCTGAATCCAATAGTCTTCTTTATAACAGAACAAGTACAGGAAGTATCAAGCATGGATTGATCATCACGAGAAAGCCGAGCATAAAAATTTTGAATGATAATTTCTCTCAAGAGCTCATGCTTGGGGAATGAATATAACATTGACTTAAGCCTCCCCCAAGCTAGAGAGATACTTTCTCCTTCACGAGGCCAATTTTATATATATAATTCCAATCACGATGAACTAGATGCATAGGATAATTTGTTTGGTGAAATTCCAATTTCAATCGGTTCCAATTCCAAGATCCAATATCATCGCATAGCCCATACCATGCCAACGCTTTTCCCCTTCAAAGATAAAGGGAAAACCTCCTTCTGAGCTTCATCTCCGGGTAAACCTGCAAGCTTAAATAATCCACAAATTTCATCCACATATATCAAGTGCATATCAGGATGTTCGGTTCCATCTCCTGCATAAGGATTAGCTAGTAGTTGTTCTATCATACTCAAAGGAATTTCATTACCAATATTTTCAGTAGGTGGAGTAGGTTGAGGGGTAGCTAATTGTGATTCCAGTTGAGGTGAAGATACCCCAAACAAGCCCCTCAAAGGATTGTTTTCCATAGTAACAAGTAACAATAAATTTCAGTACACTATATAAATGTTTCCTTACCAAATTCCACTTACCAAAGGCGCTTTCACTCCCTGGCAACGACACCAGAAAATAGCCTTGATGACCCACAAGTATAGGGGATCAACTGTAGCTCTTTTTGATAAGTAAGAGTGTCGAACCCAACGAGGATCAGAAGGAAATGACAAGCGGTTTTTAGTAAGGTATTCTCTACAAGCACTGAAATTATAAGTAACGAGTAGTTTGATAGCAAGATAATTTGTAACGAGCTAGTAACGATAATGGTAAAAAAGTGCATCAACGTAGCCCAATCCTTTTGAGGAAAAGAACAGGACAAAACGGACTCTTATAATAAGCAAAGCGTTCTTGAGGGTACACGGGAACTTCATTTAGTCACTTTCATCATGTTGGTTTGATTTGTGTTCGCTACTTTGATAATTTGATATGTGGGTCAACCGGTGCTTAGGTGTTGTTCTTACTTGAACAAACCTCCTACTTATGATTAAGCCCCTCGCAAGTATCTGCAACTATGAGAAAATTATTAAGAATAAATCTAACCATAGCATGGAACTTTTGGATCGAAATCAGCCCCTTGCGGAATAGCGCATAAACTAGCGTTTAAGATTCTATCACTCTCGCAGCCCATCATCTAATAACTACTCCACAATGCATTCCCTTAGGCCTCAACATGGTGAAGTGTCATGTAGTCAATGTTCACATGACACCACTAAGGGAATCACAACATACATACCATCAAAGTATCGAACACATATCAAGTTCGCATGATTACTTGCAACAAGATTTCTCCCGTGACCTCAAGAACAAAAGTAAATACTCACAAATGATAATCATGCTCAAGATCAGAGAGGTATTAAATAGCATAATGGATCTGAACATATAATCTTCCACCAAATAAACCATATAGTAATCAACTACAAGATGTAGTCAACACTACTAGTCACCCACAAGTATCAATCTATGGTTCTGGTACAAAGATTGAACACAAGAGATGAACTCGGGTTTGAGAGGAGATGGTGCTATTGAAGATGTTGATGGAGATTGCCCTCCCCAAGATGGGAGATTTGTTGGTGATGATGATGACGATGATTTCCCCCTCCGGGAGGGAAGTTCCTCTGGCGGAATCGCTCTGCCGGAGAGCAAAAGTGCTCCTGCCTAAGTTCCGCCTCGAGACGGTGGTGCTTCGTCCCGAAAGTCCTCTCCTTATTTTTTTTCTAGGTCAAAATGACTTATATACCAGAAGAGGGGCACCGGAGGTGGGCCGAGGAGGGCACAACCACTAGGGAGCGCCTGGGCTCCTTGGCGCGCCCATGTGGGTTGTGCCCACCTGGTGGGGCCCCTATGGTACTTATTTGCTCCATTATTTCTTATATATTCCATAAAAATCTCCTTAAAGTTTCAGCTCATTTGGAGTTTTTCAGAATAGCTAGTCAGGCACAGCTTTTTCATGTCCAGATTTCCAGCTGCCGGTATTCTCCCTCTTTGTGTGAACCTTGCATATTATGAGAGAAAAGGCATTAGAATTACTCCAAAAAGCATTATTATGCATAAAAATGATATGAAGAATAGTAGGTAAACATGATGCAAAATGGACGTATCAACCAGCCACACTTCTTACAAAAATGTTTATTGCGAAAAGAAATATAAAACAAAAAGCAGAAAAGAAAATCCAGATAAAAAGAAAGAGGCCTAAACTAGTTATGTCTTAGTGGGCTCTAGTGTGCATATGGCCCAATCCACCCGGGGTCATCCCCAACCCCTGCTATAGGAAGCCAGGGAGGTTGTGGCAGGGGATCCAGGCGCCATGGCCTTGTCTTGGCCACGTGCAGGCCATCGAGCACACCCCCGCGACCTACAAGACCCCCCGTCGCTATGGACAAACTCTAGAACCTCGGTTTTCCTTCCCCTTCTCGCTTTCCTCTCCCACGAGCAAGGCCGAACCGCCGCCACCATTGTCGAGCACGCCCACGTGGTCATCGAGCGCCCTTCTCCTCGTCGGCATGTCCACGAGATTCGCCATCGTCCTCCTCATCTTCTGGTGCCACCCATTGGAGTTAGGCGCCTCTGCTTCGACCGGATTGGTATCGTCTTCAACCTCCGGTCGCCGACGATCTTCCTCAAATTGGGCATCCCCTACTGCTCCTAGTCACTCGCCGGGCCTCCATGTGCCTCCGCGGTGAGGCCCTCGTCCGATTCCCTCGACCCCCCTCTGATTCTCCCTCGGATTTAGGCCGTATCATCACTGCTAGATGCCGCGCCCACGCTCACTAGGCATTCCCGCTCACCAGGCGTCATCCGCCACCCGCGGGCCTCCTGACGCGCGCCCCGCGCCCCGGGCCGTGCCTTAGCTGCGCGCTTGCGGGCCCTGCCCGCGCTGGCCGTGACCACAACCATCTCCGCCGCTATCCCACACCCGTCGGCGCCCGCCACTATTGCTGCCTCGCTGCCACCGTCACTCAGCCATCGACGTTGTTGTCGCTTTAGCCACCTCCCCTGCCGCACCCCGCGCCTGCCAGAGCCTCAGCCAAGCCCTACACCACACCGCCCGCGTACCTCCACGCCCGTGCGTCGCCGACCGTGCTCACCCACTGCTGCGTGCGCATGCGGCCGCCGCGCCTCGCCCGTGCGCCCACTCAGCCCCCGCGTTGTACCCCGCCGCATCCCCCTGCTCACCCGCTGTCGCCCTGCCGCTCCCCGACGTGCCCACTCCTACCCCCGCTGACTCTTGGCTGAGCACCGTGGCCACCATCCTGCCTCTACGAGCATGCGAGGAAACCCCTATGTTGACCGGCTAATTTATTAGCCCAAAATTAATTAGTACTAATCCTCCTGCTAATTAAGCCTTTAATTTAGTTTGCTACATTGACATGTGGACCCACTCGTTTAAATTAGTTTAGACTAATTTTTTTTACCCCTTTGACACTTACATCTGGGTCCCTGTCTAGTTTGACTAGTCAAACTATTAACTCGGCTGGCCTAGTCTATGACATGTGGGCCCCATTAACCCTGTTGACCATTCAATGGTTGACTGGTCAACTGCTAACTAGACCCCGTGGACCCCACCTGTAAGCCTCATGCACACTCTGGCTGGGTACACTTTTGGGTACCCATAGCCATTTTGCTATTTAATTCGATTTATTAATTAAATCCAGGAATTCTAGAATATTGTTAAAACTTTGGAAATTAATATAAAGTAAATTGTAACTCAGATTAAAATATTTTGTACATGAGAGTTTCTCAGAATGACAAGACGAATCTGCATACGCAGCCTGTTCGTCTGCCACACATCCCTAGCATAGCGAACCTTCAACCGCCCCCTCCGGTTCGTCTGTCTGAAAATACCAAACTTCGGGAAAACATTCCTGGATGTTTCCACCTTCGCAGGAATCGTGTAGCACCGTGTTAGAACACCCCTAACTCTGCCTTTTAACTTGTCATGCATCTGTTGCTTGTATTTACTCTTTCTTCCCCCTCTTCTCTCTGGTAGACCCCGAGACCGCTGTTGATGCCACTGTGATCGACTACGTCGACGACGACCCTTCTTCCCTTTCAGCAGAGCTTCCAGGCAAGCCCCCCACTTGATCATTCCGTTATCACCCATTCCATTCTCTCTCATGCTTGCATTAGATTTGGCTACTGTGATTGATTGCTCCTATTCTGATGCATAGCCTGCTTTTGTAACCTGCTCATTGTACCTTACCTGCTTATCCTAAACTGCTTAGTACAAGTTGGTTAGTGATCCATCAGTGACCCCCACCTTGTCCTTGTTGCCCCTACTTCATCATCGACAACACAATCAACGTGATTGACGACCATAGCCCGACACCTCACATCACATCACGCCCCTTTTGTTGATCGATTCTGCAGAGCTACTATTGAGTGCCGAGGGTGATACCTCGTAACGCACTCCTAATGTTAACTCTATAGCACTACAGGAAACAGGTAATTTGCCGTCTGTGGATCACAGACGGCAAAGGCCTAAATCCAGACGGCAAAGAGTTTGCCATCAGGAAGCAGACAGCAAAGATAAGTCGGCAAAGAATACTTTGCCGTCAGCTTTTCATCAAACAGACGGCAAAGACTTTGCCGTCAGCCAAATCTACTTCGCCGTCATCCTTATAAATCACAGACGGCAAAGAAAAGTACTTTTGCCGTGAACCAGACTATATCTTTACTGTCAGCTATTTTTGTCTTTGCCATCAGCCTCATATACACAGACGGCAAAGAAAAGGATCAAATAAAAAACACATCAGTGTTGTTTCCAAGGGATACGGTCAACGCACGTAGTGCACTGCCCATGTTTCTTCTTCTTTTAACAGGCAAAGGCTCGGCCATTTTTATTGCTTTCATTCCATGACATTGCTGTCAGTACATAATGCAAACATGACCCAAAAAAACAAAAGCTACAGAATAATCATGGAAATTAACACAAAGGACCCTAAAAATTAAATCTAAAAATCAATCGGGTCCTTCCTCTCCCCTGCAGTGCTCTGTTCGCCCCGCCGCCCGGCCCCAATGCTCGCCGCATTGCTCTGTCGAGCTCTGCTCGCTGCGTCGTCTCCAGGACCTGCTCAGCCATATCACTCCGGCCTAGCCGCGCTCAGGAGCTGACTCGCTCCGACGCCACGACGAGGCAGCGAGGGAGGTCGGGGATGGGCGCTGCTTGACCAGCGGAGCTCGCGAGGTGGAGCGCCCGGCTGCTCTGGCGGCGGAGCTCGCGAGGCGGAGAGCACGACCAGTGGGTGAGGAGGAGCTCGGGCACACGACCGGAGGAGCTGTGGTGCGAGGCGGCGGCCGAAGGATGCTGGGCGCGGCGGCGGACGGGCGGGGGGGGGGGGGTCGGAGGGCGGCGGCCCGAGGATGCTGGGCGCGACAGTGAACGGACGGGCGGGAGGGCGCTGGCCGCAGCGTGCAGCTGCTTGGGGGCGGGCGAGCGCTGGGATCAGTGTTCGGCTGCTCGGGGCGCCTTACGGGCGGGCGGGCGTTGCCCTGCGGCCTGTGGCAGCTCGGGAGAGAAGTAGGGAGCAGGGAGAAGGGAGCAGGGAGCAGGGAGCAGGGAGCAGGAGAGATGAGGGCGCTGGCCGGCTGGGTGCTACTGCTCGATCGGGGAGGTGGAGGCTGGAGAGAAGAGGGAGCACTGGGAGGAGATGGGAGTTGTGGGTGGAGCAGGTGGGGTCGTGGCCTCGTGGGTGGGGGCGTGCGTGGGGGTGCGTGCATCGTGGGGTTGGTGGAGGCGTGCGTCGTGGGGTGGTGGGTGGAGGCGTGTGTCCAACAGTGTGGGATGTGCGTTTGAGATATTGCCAAGTCATCAATCCGCGTGATTGATCCGCGTGATGTGCTTCTTCTTTGCCGTCTGCGAAAATAAATACAGAGGGCAAAGAGATCACTTTGCCATCTACCAAAAAAACACAGACGGTAACAAATCTTTTGTCGTCTATCAAAACAAATACAGACGGCAAAGTTTCTTTGCCGTCTATGATTTTTGCTGCAGACGGCAAAGCGAGCTTTTTGCCGTCTATATTTATTTTCCCAGATGGCAAAGTTTTTTTTACTGTCAGTTTTTCTTTGCCATCTACTGATGACGGAAAACCCACTCATTGCCGTCTTCCCGACGAAAAGCTGACGGCAAAGACGCCTCCTGACGGCAAATTACCTGTTTCCCGTAGTGTAGTGTAGCTATTCGGTCGTGGTCATCGAGAGTGATTCCTCCTTCACCACTCCCGATACGACTCTGTCGTGTAACACCTCAAGTGTGAACCTCGAGGGTGATTCCTCCTAAGTTCAGATTAACAATTACATCAAGTGGAATCCCTCGAGGGTGATTCCTCAGGTTTTCCCCCATGATGTTTTGGATACACGGTTACCTGGACTTTACTTGAGACCTTTGTTAAAGTCGGGTCGACCCCGAGGGGCACCCGCGAGTTGATGTGAAAGTCGGGCAGGTCCGGAGAGCACCCATGACATAATTATGTGGCACGGCCGGGCATTCTGGGCCTTTGCCGTAAGTCCACGAGACAGGGCGATGGGTGAGGGAGTCTTGGACTAAGGGGTCCTCGGGCGTCCGGCCTGTTAGCCATGGGCTGAACTGATGGGCTATGAAGATACGAAGACCGAAGACTGTACCCGTGTCCGGATGGGACTCTCTTTGGCGTGGAAGGCAAGCTTGGCGACCGAATATGTAGATTCCTTTCTTTGTAACCGACCTTGTGTAACCCTAGATCCTCCTGGTGTCTATATAGACCGGAGGACTTAGTCCGGATAGGAGAGACTCATTATCCTAGCCATACACGCTAGACCTCTAGGGTCTAGCCACTACAATCTCGAGGTAGATCAACTCTTGTAATACCCATATTCATCAATATCAATCAAGCAGGACATAGGGTATTACCTCCATAGAGAGGGCCCGAACCTGGGTAAACATCGTGTCCCTTGTCTCCTGTTACCATCGACCTTAGACACACAGTTCGGGACCCCCTACCCAAGATCCGCCGGTTTTGACACCGACATTGGTGCTTTCGTTGAGAGTTCCACTGTGTTGTCGCCAAAAGGTTTGATGGCCCCTTCAATCGTCAATAATGACGCTATCCAAGGAGAAACTTTCCTCCCCGGACAGATCTTCGTATTCGGTGGCTTCGCATTGCGGGCCAATTCTCTTGCCATTTGGAGCAGATTGAAAGCTACGCCCCTGGCCATCAGGTCAGATTTGGGAGCTTGAACTACATTGCGGACATCCGTGGAGACTTGATCTTCGCCGGATTCGAGACCGCGATAGCCGCTCCTGTTCACCCCGATGATCATGACCTAAATCTGTCATCGGGCCCCATCCAGGAGATTGCTCCTATAACCGCTCTGGCCCTAGATCCGGAGCAAGTTGTGCCATCCAAGGATGGGAGGATCAACCCCACCACGGAGGCCACAGATTTCACGACGTTGGAGCCGCACATAGACTTAACCTCTCGTGACGTTTTTGTCAGCAGAACTCTGGACTTGTATCCGGTCGAAAGTTCCGAACCGCGTGAGCCCGCGAACGCCAAGCTTGATCGTTTGTCGATCTTCGAATTCAGCACCGCAGACGTCTTCCAGCACTCGCCTTTGGGTGATGTGCTAAACTCATTAAAAAACCTGTCCTTGGCGGAGGACTCACAGTCGAACTATATCCGGCTCGAACTAGGGGCTGATGGTGGAGAATTTTGTTTCCCACCGACGCAACAGATACAAACGTCGAAACAACAATGATAACACCGAGGACACAGCAGTCAATGCCGGATTCAGGGGCTCTAAGTCCGGTCAGCGGAAGAAGTCATTCCAAAAGAACAATTCAGGCCCATCCAGCTTGGACCGTGTACTTGATCGTCTGTGCCAAATTCATGGCACCCCAGACAAACCACCCAATCATACAAATAGAGATTGTTGGGTTTTTAAACAGGTCGACAAATTAAACACCGAGAACAAGGAAAAGGGATCGCAAAGTGAGGACGATGACGAAGAGCCCTAACAACCGAACATAGGGGAACAGAAGAAGCTTCCCCCTCAGGTCAAAACGGTGAACATGATATACGCTACCCACATCCCCAAGAGGGAGCGTAGCATGCGCTCAGGGACGTCTACGCGATAGAGCCAGTCGCCCCAAAATTTAATCCATGGTTGTCATGCCCGATCACCTTTGATCGCCGGGATCATCCGACCAGTATCTATCACGGTGGCTCAGCCGCACTTGTCGTAGACCCAATAATTGATGGGTTCCACTAGACTCGCGGCCTTATGGACGGAGGTAGCAGCCTCAATTTGCTCTATCAGGATACGGTGCGAAAAATGGGCATTAACCCATCTCAGATCAAGCCCACCAGGACTACCTTCAAAGGAGTCACACCAGGTGTAGAGGCCCACTGTATGGGCTCAATCACACTAGAGGTTGTCTTCGGATCTCCGGACAACTTCCGAAGCGAGGAGTTAATCTTTGATATCGTCCCATTCTGCAGCGGCTATCACGGACTGCTCGGACGAACTGCATTTGCTCGATTCAATGCAGTACCACACTATGCTTATCTCAAGCTCAAGATGCCTGGTACATGCGGCATCATAATAGTCAACGGAAATACGGAACGCTCCCTCCATACAGAAGAGCACACAGCTGCCTTACCAGCAGAAGTACAGAGCGGCCTTCTCAAGCAGAACCTTAATTCGGCTGCCAAGCCCACGGACACCGTTAAGAGGGTCCGAACTACTCTGCAGCAGGAGAGCTCGGCTCGTCAGGAGCTCGACTAGCAATCCGGCCTCCGTCGTAGGCCTGATCAAGTGATAGCATTCGTGTCGCGCGTACATAACTATGCACTCAAAATCCCATGGGCATCGATGGAGGCACATCTAGCTTCTGGTCCATAGTACGGCTCAACCAACGTTGGATACACATATACTTTCACTTTTACTTGTTTCCTTTGCAGGTCTCAATCCCACAGGCACCATCTGGTGGTTTGGTCATCGGTCCTCTTGAAGGATAAACACACCAAGACGACGAGAAACGCACACATATGGGGGACCTTTTAGGTGATTCCGTTAACGATAACTCTACCAGTTTTTCAGGACCCATATGCAGCTCTCCCTTGGTTTCGGCATGTCAAATAGCATGTTGTCGCACTACCTGTATCAATGCGCTTTGACATACTAATTAAATTACAATGAGAACAGTTTGCAGCTGGAGCTGTAGGACTCCAGCTTTTTACCTTCGTATCTTTTCTGTTTTCTTTCTTTCAGCTCCCCTATGGATAATCCTACCAGGTAGCACCCGTACACTTTGGTACGTTTTCATCTTCGCCAGGGGCTGCATAGCACCCCACACTATGGCAACAAAAGTCCGAACACTTTTTATAAGTATAGTTCGGCACCCCGAATTTAGCATTATATGCATTGGCTCTGAATCATGTCTTTGGTCAATAGTTGGGTTGCCCGGCTCCTGTGTTTGCTACCTTACGTTCCGCTATATCGGCTAAGGTAGTAAAGGGAGAACTACTGCGATTGTGCCTTGGTTTATCCAAAGGAGCACCTCAGCAGAGAAAGCCGAAAACTGACTGTCATGATGCGGCGAGAGCCGGTCAGCTGTTCGGAGGTTGCAAATCGTTGGAGATTTCTTCCGCATTACGCGAAGGATTGGTACTTCCCGATCAGACTCCTATAGCACTCTAGTTCTGATACTAGGGGCAGCGACCATGTTTTTATTGTCGCACTCCTATGGCTAAGTGAGGGTGTTACAGCTGCATAGTCTGGTTGCCTAGTTCGCTGTGCTAAACAACTCCTCCAAGGACCATCTAACTAGATCAAGATTGTTTAGATTCCATCCCGAACACCCCCGTACTACCTACGTGGGGGCGGAAGCCGACGACTGGTTAACCCTCAGATTTCATACAACACGGCCGCACAGTAAGTAAAACATTTAAAAACATAACAAGCATTATATTGCATAAACAACTTGTTTTATACAAGGCAGAGGGAGATCGAGTACATTCATTCAACGATAACGTCTTTCGAACAGTGATCCGCAACAATGTGGGACCCCTCTAAAACATCGCCGAAGCATCGCTCAGGTGTGCGGTGCTCCTTGCCCTCCGGCGGCCCCCCGGTCGCTAGCTTGATAAGCGTCCAGCTTCGCCCACCAGACCTTGCAATAAGAGAAGGCCAAACGCGCTCCCTTGATGCAGACGGCCCGCTTGATGACATCCAGCCGAGGACATGCATCTACCAGCTTCTTCACAAGGCTGAAGTAGCTGCTAGGAATAGCTTCGGCTGGCCACAGTCGGATTATCATATCCTTCATGGCAAGTTCGGCCATCTTGTGCAGCTTGACCAGCTATTTCAGTTGATCGCTGAAGGGTACCAGATGTTCTAGCACGCAATATTGCGTCCAGAACAGCTTCTCCGTGGAGCTCCCTTCTTCAGCTCGGAAGAACTCCACAGCGTTGGTCACACTGTGTGGTAGATCAGCAAAGGCCCCTGGAGAACTCTGAACCCGGGTTAGTAAAATATATTTCCTCTTCACACTCTTGCTTTGCATATTGAATGCCTTACCCGCCGTGATCTTCCTGGCCACCTGGATCTCATGGTGGGCACCCTGGGCTTCAATCAGGGCCGCTTCCGCACTCTTACGAGCCTTGACAAGTTCGGCCTCTTGAGTCGACGCATTGTGCTCCAAGGTCTCGCACTTCCTCACCGCGTCCTAGAGCTTCTGTTGGACTTCGTTGACTCGGGCCTTGAGCCTCTTATGAGCAGCCTGCTCCTTGACAGCCTTCCCCTCGGCCTCGACCAGGGCCGCTTTCAGGGCCTCGACCTCGGTCATTGCCTCTGTTCACATCATGGTATTTTGATCATTACATATCATTTTCCACCTTTTTTCGAATCCATAAACAGGTTATTACTTACCGTGTTTTTCCTAGAGCTGCCTCTTCACCCGACCCAGCTCCTCCTCGGCCTCCGCCAGTTTCTGCTTCAGTCCAGAGACTTTGGCAGTATGCGAGGCCACGGCCAACAGCGACGCCTGCGCATACATTTCAGACAGATTTCGTTAGTTTCCTCCAATAGGAGATTGATCCCATGTCCGGTTTTTTTCTTTTTGAACACCGGACAGTGTCTCAGGGGCTACTGTCTATATTAGGATTTTCTCCTTTTTTGCATTGCTTACCTCAAAACCTGTTAACAGGCTGCTGCAGGCTTCGGTTAGTCTGCTCTTGGCGGACTGAACCCTTTCAATTACCATGCCCATGAGGACACGGTGCTCATCCACAATGGAAGCACCTCGCAGCGCTTCCAGTAGATTATCCGGTGCCCCTGGTTGGACAGGGGTCACCGGGGGAACGGGCATCCCCCTTCTTCCGAAGGAGGTCGCGTGCCGGATTCCGGAGCAGTCTCGGTCTCCGGAATTAAGTCCGGCTGAGGATCAAACTGAGTTCTGCTCTCCCCACCAGCCTCCATGGGAATTGATTCCCCTTGGTGTACAGCGACGGGATTTTCGCCTTCTGGCGCCTCTTGGGCCTCTCCCCCGCCTGGAGCCGTCCTTCGGGATAGCACCTCCGCATCATCCTTGGCCTTGGGGGATTGAGCGATTGGCAGCGAATCACTGGCCATCGTCTTGGAATCCAGCGAGCCTCCTGAGGATGATCACGGGGAGCTGTTGTGGGCCGAACTACAATAAAACGTGACCAATCATCTCAATACAACGAAGAGGGAAGACTTGGTTCATGAGCCGATATGGGTTTGAGCACTTACGATGCGGCCCGAGGCTTAGTGCGGAGTCGCCTCTCCAGACTACTGTCGGCATCCCACGCGGTGTTATCCGCAAGGGAGCTCTTCCCTTTCTTGGATGTCTCCGCCTCCAGATTCACCGAGGCCACCCTCTTCTTCCTCCCCTCCTCTGGGGGAGGGTTGTTCTTCTCGCCCTCTTCATCATCGCCGTCTTCAGCGGCGGAGGAGCTGGTCTTATCTTCGGACGTCATGTCCGAAGCACCCCGGCGGCGGGGTCCACTCCGGACCCCCTTGGCTTTTCCTGTGGCCTTCTTTTCTAGTGCCTTATAAGGCGCCGGCTCTAGCATCTTCGCTAAACGCGGGATGATTGGTTCTTCAAGCACGGGATCCGGACACCGGATCTGCTTCACCTTTTTCAACCAGTACTGAAAAAGCAATGATAGTAAAAGCTTAGATGTCACCCTTCAAACAAGAAAGTAGGGGATGTGTTGAAAATAACATACCTCGTTGGGGAGGTGATTTTTGTCGTGGCCACGGTCCGAATATGTGGCCGGTGGTATCTCGTTGCCCTTGAAGAGCAACTTCCAGGCATCTTCATGATCTGTTTCAAAGAGCCTTTCCAAGGTGTGGTGCTTTTTCGGGTTGAAATCCCATAGAGGGCGGCTTCGGCTTTGACATGGGAGGATCCGGCGCACCAGCATCACTTGGATTATGTCGACAAGCTTGATTTCCTTATCGATCATGCTTTGAACGCGCGTTTGCAGCACAGTTAGCTCGTCTGACGAACACCAGTTCGGGCCCTTCTCGACCCAGGAGGTGAGTCACGCGGGAGCGCCGGAGTTGAATGCGGCAGCCATGGCCCAGGTGGCACCGCGGGGTTCAGTGATGTAGAACCATTGTTTCTGCCATTCATTGACAGACTCCACGAATGTTCCTTTTGGACAAGAAACATTGGTGAGCTTGCTCACCATGGCGCCCGCGCACTCTGCGGGTTGTCCATCCACCACCTTGGGCTTCACGTTAAAGGTTTTGAGCCATAGCCCAAAGTGGAGTTGGATGCGGAGGAAGGCCTCGCACACGACGATGAACGCCGAGATATTGAGGAAGGAGTTCGGGGATAGATCGTGGAAGTCTATCCCATAGTATAACATTATCCCGCGGACGAAGGGGTGGAGTGGAAACCCTAGCCCGCAGAGGAAGTGGGGGAGAAACACTACCCTCTCGTCGGGCTTCGGCGTGGGAATGATTTATCCTTGGGCTGGAAGATGGTGGGCGATTTCCTTCGCCAGGTACCTGGCCGCCCGAAGCTCGGCGATGTCCTCCTCCTTGATGGAGGAAGCCATCCACTTGCCTTGACCTCCGGATCCGAACATAGTTGAGTGCTTTCTCGAGTGGGGAATTGATGAGAACTTGGGAGCTGGAGATCAAGAGTGGAAAGGCAGGAAGAAGGCATAGGGAAGAAGGGGGAATCTTATCTCCTTATAAGGGCCATAAATATTGAACGCCACCCCATTCACCTCAAAACTTGCCTACTCCCAAGAGCTGTGTAAACGGCATGGTTGGGTTACCCACGCCCGTATTGATGAGAATCTCGTAATAAGGGGCCACGATCTCTGCTTTCACGATATGTGCCAATGGCAACCGCGTCTAGAAACGTGGAGCGGCAGGCAAAAGCGGTTCGAAATTATGACCGGATGGACGTGATGTCATGTTGTAAAAGTTGTCAGCGGATTGGACTCGTGTATTATTATATTCTCTCTATGGTTGTGTATGGTGTGTTACAGGTCCAGACATGATCAATTCGTCCGAAGACTATTTTGGAGTTCGGAAGGAGGAATCCGCCTTGCAATGCCGAAGACAGCACTATGCGCCGGATACCTTGTCATTGAATCCAGGTTCAGGGGCTACTGAGGGAGTCCTGGACTAAGGGGTCCTCGGGCGTCCGGCCTATTAGCCATGGGCTGGACTGATGGGCTATGAAGATACGAAGACCGAAGACTGTACTCATGTCTGGATGGGACTCTCCTTGGCGTGGAAGGCAAGCTTGGCAACCGAATATGTAGATTCCTTTCTTTCTAACCGACCTTGTGTAACCCTAGATCCTCCCGGTGTCTATATAAACCGGAGGACATAGTCTGGATAGGAGAGACTCATTATTATAGCCATAAACGCTAGACCTCTAGGGTCTAGCCACTACGATCTCGAGGTAGATCAACTCTTGTAATACCCATATTCATCAATATCAATCAAGTAGGACGTAGGGTATTACCTCCATAGAGAGGGCCCGAACCTAGGTAAACATCGTGTCCCGTGTCTCCTGTTACCATCAACCTTAGACGCACAGTTCGGGACCCCCTGCCCGAGATCCGCCGGTTTTGACACCGACAATGGGGTCACATCGATCATGAGTCTCTGCTCGTCTCTGCGAGCTCCTAATACACTAAGGTTTGGGTATTTGTTTTGAGTTGGCATCTGGCCTTTACGCACTAACCACCACGCGAGAATAGTTATGGGCCTCAGCGTCGTGGTATCAGCCGAAGCTTTGTCAGACGTACAGTGCAACATTGCGGCACGGTCGGATCGCGTCGACCATCCGCTGTGACACTGGTATTCACCCTTCATGCAACAACTCGGAGTGCAACGGGTGATGGGCCCAAGACCCCGGAGTGCTTAGGATGTAGACCGGCGAGGACCTCTCTACTGAGCCTAGGTAGGGCTTGAAAGTGCGTTAAGTTGACTATAGGGGGGTGAATAGGCGATTTTTATGAATTCTTCACCAAGGAATTTCAGGGTGAGGAAATTCCTAAGCGAAGAACTACTTGTAGCGGAATAAGTACTCAGATGCAAACATGACATAACATGAGCATGGACATCATGACAAAATCAAAACAAACACAGAGTACAGAAAGTGTAAGCACAGGATACAATAGGGTGAATACAAATAGACTGAAGAAATTAAACTAAGGAAATTGAGAAAGTCTTCAGTCAAAGCCTTCAAACAGATATGAACAAGCTCACAACACAGTAATGAGGAAATGAAAGGGTTGAGTAAATAGAACCAGTTAGCTCGGTGAAGACAATGATTTGGTAGACCAGTTCCAACTGTTGTGACAGTCATACGTCTGATTGGAGCGGCTAGGTATTTAAACCTGAGGACACACAGTCCTCACCGTATTCTCCTTGAACTAAGGTCACACAGACCCCATCCAATCACTCGTGGTAAGTCTTTAGGTGACTTCCAAACCTTCATAGACTCGGTCACTCGGCGATCCACAATTTCCTCTTGGATGCTCTAGACCATGACACCTAACCGTCTGGAGGATGCACAATCCTCAAAGGTAACAAGTGTCGGTTCCACACAGGAACAATCTCTTCAGTGATGCTCAATCACTTTGGGTTTGTAGGTGTTTGGGTTTGGGTTTTCCTCACTTGATGATTTTCGCTCAAAGTCCTCGGAGGATAGGATGCAATCAATGACAAGTGTTAGTTTCTCGCGGAGCAGCCAACCAGCTAGTGGTTGTAGGGGGAGGCTATTTATAGCCTAGGGAGCGACCCGACATGATAAGGCATAAATGCCCTTCAATGATATGATCGTTAGGTGGATAAGATATTTTGGGACAGTTAGCGCATAGCACAGCAACGGTCGGAAATTTGAGGTTCAAATTCCTCAGGGCTATCATGTTCCTTGCTTGTAGGCAATCCACACTGGCGAATTCCTAACTCCTCAGTCAGGACAAATTCCTCAGATATCATAAGAACTTCATCTCTATCATTGAAGAACTTGACTGAACTGTATGAGATTTCCAATGACTTCACTCGAAGGGATTGGTAGGTGTAGGATTTTGAGTTGAGCATCACTTGGAAACTTTTCCTTAGTTTTACCTTGACCCCCTTTAATAGTACGGTGTTTCCTATGACTCAAGAAAGAGAAAAAGAAACTACAAAAACAAAAGTATTCATGCTTCATATTCCTCGCATGAGTATCAAGTCTTCACGGTCACACCAATTTCTTTGGGAGATTTACATCTATGCCCCTAACTGGATCCCACTACTCAGATTTGCCCGTAATTTCAAAGGGTGCTCAAATTTGCCCCTCTGCCGTCAATTCCACTTATAGAAATGCCCCTTTGGGCCGTTTCCGTCCGGTCAAGGCTGTTTGACCGCTAACTTGCCGTCAGTTTGACATATTTGCCCCTCCGTCCAATCTTATCTGTTCGATGCATTATCTCTTTCATTCTCTCGCTCAACCCGCACGCTCTCTCTTCTCTCTTCCCCCAAATCGCAGCGTAACCCTAACCCTAGCACCTTCGATCTCTGGCCAGCACAGCTCCAAATCAATGCCGGTCACGGGGGAGATTCCATTGGTCTGACTCCTTATGCTGCTGTGCTGTGGATGGAGGGAGACGGTGCTCGCGGCGGTGGCGGCCAACAAGGGAGCACAACGCCAGCGATGGATGCAGCGCTTGGGTAAATTCTTTCTTTCAGATCTGAAGCATGTTCTTTGTTCTATTTAATTATTGGACTTGGATTTGTTGGTTGCTGCATTCGTAGTGCTCATTTGGTGCGTTTTATCCATGTTTTCCATGATTATCCGTAGGTCGGGACATATTTGTCTGGATTGTAGGATGCAAACGACACTGCTTGTTCCTGCTGGTACAAAAGCAGTGGAAACAGGGTTCTCATTTCCTTTTGTTGTGGAGAGCACAGTGAAGTTTGAACAATTTAGATCTCAGATTTTTTTCTAAATACCCCTGGGGAGTGGATGCGGTAGAATTCAGTTACTGGGACATTGATAGTGTTGTTTGGGTCCCAGTCCAATGTGATGATGAGCTAGGAAAAATGTTTACAGCACATGCTTGGGTCCCAGTCAAATTAGAGATCAATGTTATACGGAGAAAAAGAGGACAGAAACAGAGCTGTCAATCATCTACTAGTTCTAGAGGCAGGAACAGTCAATCCAGGGGGAGAAAAAGAACTGTTAACAGTTCAGAGCCTGAGTCCAGTAAGAGCAGAGTTGCAGATGCAAGAGAGAGCTCTATCCAGGATTTAAATTGTGTCCTCCAGTGCAAAATAGGCCCCTTGGCAGACCTAGGAAAACAAGGATTAGAGCAAAATCAGAGGAAAAGGGCTTGGAGGAAGAAAGAAAAAGTGTAAAAAATGTGGAAAGCTTGGGCACCGTGCCAGCCACTACAAAGAGTCCATTAACCCTGCATTTGGAGAAGAAGGACACTGGGGTGCTGATAATGCAACTGATGAACCTCTAGGTATAGATGATGTACAGGAAGCTACGATTGATGAAGCTACAGATGTTGAAACTGCAACAGATGTTGATAATGAAACAGATGTTGCATATGCAACAGAAGCTGAGCATTTAGTACAAGATGGAGATGCACCAACTCCCGTGGCAGATAATACAGCTGCTGCTACAGATGTTGCTGCAGCAGATCCAACAATTGAGCATGTGCCCTGCCAGGATGCAACAACAGTTGGTAGTGCAGTGAGGTAATTTTTTTTTGCTTCAATCATTCTTTGCTACATTTTTTGAGTGTTATATAACTGACTTTTTTCACTCATTTATAACTTTGCAGCCCAAGAAAAAACTACAAAATACCAGTTGATAGAGGACAATCACCACTAAAGAAGAAGATGAAAACTGCAGAAGAAGAGGAGACTGTAGGTTCTGTCACTGGAAGCAACAATCTGAGCAGGTCTTCTACTCTAGTTCTTCCCAAGAAAGTGAGCACCAGGAGGAGTTCTAGGCTCTCTTCAAACCCAGCTTGCAACACCAAGAACAACAAGTTGGATTTGTGAACTATTAGCTTGTCTTTTTCAATTCAAAACTGTATGGTGATGTACCAGATTTGTGGCAGTATGCTCATGGCTTTTGTGAACTCTTGGCAACTAATGTAGAACTTCTATCTCATGTGATTTCTGCTGTATCATGTGTCATGTGCTATCTGCTATATCATGTGTCATGTGCTATGTGTTATCTCATGTGGTAAATCTACTCTTTAACTGTGAAGTTTGGTCATGGGAGCACATTGGAGAAAACTGGATGAAAATAGATAGAACATTTTCCTAATGATACATGTCACAGTACATTACCAGTACAACTTTGGTCCAAACACTTGACAGCTACTTGAGATAGTTCACAACTCACCACACTGCCTTACATTACACACAATCATCCAACTAGTATGGATTCTTAAACAATGTTGCAAAAATGCTAACGTAAAGAACTATGAGAAATCCCCATGTTTGCATAAGCTCATTTCTCTTCTTCATCTTCAACTTCAGTTTCTTGTTCTTCTCTGTTAGATACATCACCCTGCACTCCAAATAATGAGCTTTTAGCCAGCTTTTCTCTAATCATGCATGAAGTTCCTCAAATGCACGAGCAACATGATCTGTCGGAGGTGGGTCAATCCAAACAACCCAGTCACATTCATCAGGGAGCTGCAAAATAATAACTTGGATAAAAAAGAATGATTTGCAACTAATCAAAGCCCAATGACAAGCAAAAGAGAAATTACGTCAAGAGGGCACCCCAGGAAGCTTCTCCACGTGCTTGCTCCTCCCCAGGCGACGCGTCGAGCAGGAATAAGCCCGTGCCCCGGGCAGCGCCTCGTCGTGTACATCTCGGGCCCATCGAATGTCAGATCTGGGATGTAGAACTCGATTCAAACTGAACAATCCCAACACCATCAACCTAAATGGAAAAATCCCCAAATTGATGAACCGTAATCCCCAAAAATACCCCAATCGAGTCAGAACAGTTACCTCGCCATGAACTGAGGAGCTCGACGAAGACATGCCCGATGTGCACATCAACAACCTAGTGTCGTCGTTCTCTAGATCCACGACCTCCAGTCGCCTCCCACCGCCGTCCAAATCGCCCCTGCCGTCATCGAGAGGTTGAAGAAACAGAATGAGAGATAGACGGCATCGAACAGGTAAGTTTGGGCCCACTTGTAAGGACGGAGGGGCAAATATGTCAAACTGACGGCAAGTTAGCGGTCAAACAGCCTTGACCGGACGGAAACGGCACAAAGGGGCATTTCTATAAGTGGAATTGACGGCAGAGGCGCAAATTTGAGCACCCTTCGAAATTAGGGGCAAATCTGAGTAGTGGGATCCAGTTAGGGGCAGAAATGTAAATGGCCCAATTTCTTTACTTTCAAAGTCTTCAGAAAGTCTTCAGAAATCCAAAGACTTCAGTTGAAGACATTCATTTTTAGGGGTCAACTTTCTCTCTAAATATCAAACTCCTCATAGACTTATGGACTTGTGTACACTCACAAACGCATTAGTCTCTTAACCTATAAGTCTTCAATACACCAAAATCACTAAGGGGCACTAGATGCACTTACAATCTTCCCCTTTTTGGTGATTGATGAAAATATAGGTTAAGTTTTCAACGGGGATAAACATATGAAGTGTAAATACTGAAATTGAGGAATTTAATTGCAAGATATAGAAGAAACTCCCCCTGAAGATGTGCATATGTGAGGAATTTGCTTTTGAGAAGCAATGCACATTGAAGAGTAGTATCATGGAGATCTCCCCCTATATTTTGTAATTCATACACGCATTTAACATATGATATGAAGAATTTGAAATGCATGATGAAATATGATGACTGATGTAATTCAGCATGCGTGCATTATCATACACGAGGAAACAACATATAGAAGAACATAACGAAAGTATCAGACCACCATCAGAGTTAAGATTACACTCGATCCAACAAAGTTTTCAGAAAAACGAGAGTTGTAACTTAGCAAAAAAACGTTGTTTGACGTACTTTTGCACATGATTTAATAAGGAAATTTATTCGTAGAAATGAATGAATTCCTTAAGTGCACAACCTCCTCTTGTGTGCTTATGTGGTATCTTATGTGCATGCCCTTAGTGCGTGTGCAAATACTAGTTACTACCGCATGGACGTGCATGGCCCATGCATTGTATGGACACGTAAGCATGTATGAAGGAGAGATTCCAATGTGCTGGTACATGAGAACTGCATGCAGCTACATAGCAGCGCGTACGTGCGTTCAACCTGGGTACGACCAACGAGCATGCTGACCCGATCGTACATAGCGAAATACATGTATTTACTCGATCGTCAGCATATGTGAACATACTAGATTACGTGTGGCCTGGCCGGCAAGTGTGCCGTGTATATGTATACCAATATGTATAGATAACCGGCCAGCCGGCGAGGCCCTGTCAGTCGGTCAGAATGTTTGTAACGACTACCGACTCCAGAAGCACAAGAGATAAATCATCGAAGGCAGATTTAAATGACTCCACAGGAAAGTAATGCGTACAGCCTAAGCTGTTGCAACCGATCGAGCCATCAGCTTGGATGAGAGGCTGAAGCTATGACGTTTTTATCTTAAACAGCGCTACACCCATATCTCGTCCAGAAATATCGGAATGGTGACGGCGGCTGGCGCAGCGTCCTACCCTTCTTCATCTCCCTATATATACCCACCACATGCACATCCATTAGGGGAGGGATTCACGCACGCAGGAGGCACGGAGCACATTCATACCTTGCGCACACATTGATCCATCCACGCACGGCCGGAGGGAGAACGAAGCTTCAGGAAAAGAGCTCGGAGATCGATCCGGCTAACTCGGCTACCTCGCGGGGCGGGCTACCGGGAGGATCCAGCAGTCAACATACGCGAGGAGCGCGTGCACTGGCGAGGAGTTCACCATCATGTCGATCATCTTCTCCCAAGGTAAGGGCCAAAACTAATCTCTCCTATCCCTTCCCTCTCTGCACATCTCCACCATGGTCATGGGAGTTGTAGCTACACGGTCAGAGACGGAGCCAGCCGCTGGCTCTATCCGCTGAAGATGACGATGTGTCGGAGCCGCCATCCGTGCATGGTCCCCGGTGCACTACACACCGGCGACGATGTGTCGGGGTTGCCGCCTACGCATGACCCCGGCGCACTCTCCACCGGTGATGACGAGCCGGGACCGCCGTGTGTGTGCGGCCTCCGGCGTGCCCGCCGCTCACGACGACGACGCGCCAGGCTGTGCGCCCTCGGCGCACTCTCCACCGACGACGACGAGCCAGGACCGCCATTTGTGCACGGCCTCCGGTGGGCCTGCCGCTCGCGATGACGGCGCCACCCAGGGGCTGCTGCCTATGCGCGTCCCCGGGCGCACTCTCCATCGACGACGATGAGCCGGGACCGCCGTGTGTGTGCGGCCTCCAGCGTGTCTGCCACTCACGACGATGACCTGCCGGGGATAAGCGCCCTCGGTGAACTCTCCACCGGCGACGACGAGCCGGACTGCCATGTGCGCGCGGCCTCCGGCGTGCCTACCGCTCGCGATAACGAAGTACCAGGGCCGTCGACCGTGCACGGTCCTTGGCGCACCCTCCTCTGTCCAGTCCGTCGGCAACACCATCATGTTGGGACTCGGTGGCGCGCATCGTTCGACTCGGTGCACTCTAGTGCACCCCCTCTTCTACCTACAACATGGGAGGCGCCTGGGCAAGGCTTCGCCAGATCACGAGGCCTCACTTGCCCCCGTCTCGCCAGTCCATGGAGGCGCCATGGCCTGGCCGGGATTTGCCGACACACATCATTCGCCTCGGCAACATCTAGTGCGTCACCCCTTCTACCTACACAACTGATGGTGCCTGGGCGAGGCTACGTCACATCGCGAGGTATCTCTTAATGTCGTCTCACCGGTCCATGGAGGCGCCATGGACTGGCCGGGACTCGGTGACACAATCCGTTCGACGCACTGGCGGTGGCGCGGCGCTCGACGAGTCACAACGACTCGTCGTAACGATGGCGGCAACACGACACTCGATGAGTTGTAACGACTCGTCGTAACTATGGCCTCGTGGGACATGTTTAGGCGTATCTCGCGGCCTCCCTCTTCTTCATCACAAACACGTGTTACACGTGCCGAGGTCCGCTCATGTCTAGCCGCACCCGGTTCAAACGCATCTGTCGTGGAGACGGCCTTAACATCACCGTCGGCACTCCGTGTCGGCGCCACACTCATCGGCGTGCGGCCCATCTACTGTCGACGGCCACGCCTGGCGGCACCAGGTGGCGACTTCCTCCGCAATTTGGCGGCGGTGTATGCGGTCATCGACGGGTGTGCGCACTCCATGTGCCACAAGTCCATCCGTCCATTTTTCTCCTTCCAATGTCTACTTCCGTGGGGCGTATCCCTTGCACTTCCGGTGAAGCTACAAAGCCATCAACAACATCCAAGCCAATCCCAATCATGCATGCTACCCAACTCCAACAACATCGACGCTGCTCTAGACCGACGAGGCAAGACGACATAGGCGGGCATGGCTGGAGCAAAGGCCACGTTTTCGACGGCGCGTGTACCACCTAGTACACGGACTCTCTGCCGCCACCACACACACACCACCACCACCATGCATGTGGAACGCAAAGAGAAGACCAAAGAGGACGACTGCATAGCTTAATCAGAGGTGTCCCGAGGTACTATCCGCGGGAGTAATTAACTGGGGGCTTTCCGAGGTCCCTGGGAACCAGGAGACCATGATCGCTTGATCCCTTGGCCGCGCCAGCAGGCCTCACTTTCTTTTTCTTCTTCTTGTATTTATGTACTTTTTACACTGGCACGCCCGCAACACTTTGTACCCCGGGTCAAGGGAGACGCTTATACGAACACTCTATCTTTTTGTACGAGCGTACTCTTTCCCTTTTTCGTGTCAAACAAACGCCCATATAAATAGACCCGCTTGAAGACTAACTCAAATTTCTCCCCCTTTATCATCGAATAACCAAAAGGGACGAAAAATGAGGACTAACACCCCTGAAGAATATCATCATGAGGTTGATGGAGGAGCGCTAGTGTTGTTGGGGTCGGTTTTTGAAGTAGGGCATGCTGCAGTGTCGTCCAAATCTTTATTTTCATCAGTCTCGCGCGATGAAGCATAAGAGCTAGCCACCAAGTGAGGAACTTTGACCTTCTTGAATTTCATCGAAGGTGGCTGAGACCAGTCAAAGTCCTGCTTGTAGCCCATCTTCTTGAGGTCATCTTCACCGTAGAGATGAGTCAGAACAGCCCAGGTGCGATCAAATACTTCATGCAGATAGTAATGGTTCTTCTTCATTGAATTCTGAGTGATGGTCATGTTCTGAAGAATTGAACCAACTGACGCTTGACCCATTTATGGTTGCGATCGACCTTCTGGTGAAGACTAAGGAGAAGCTCACGATCAGTCAACACCCTTGGAGCTGTGCCTTGAGGATTTTGCTTTGAAGTATTGGCGGCAAAGTCATGAGTGGCAGAGTCAACATTGGTGGAGTAAGATGCAGCTTTACAGAACTGACCATCCAATGAATGAATGCCTTCATCGATAATAGCAGTTGTCTTGCCCTTCTCATCAGATGAGGAAACGGGTCTTTTGAAGACTACAATGGGCAGCAAGTAACTGAGATGATTCTAAAAGTCAGCCTTGTAATTGATTGAAGACCTTGATCTGAGAAATCTCATAATCCACGGAGCATAAGTCTTCAACTCAAAAGATGACAATGCAACATTTGCTAGAGTCCTCATGAAGAAATCATGGTAGTTGATTGGACGCCATGAATGATGTTAAACAGCAAATTCTTCATGATGCCAACGACTTCTTCTTCATTCGAGTCGTGGCCTTTGATGGGAGTCAGTGTCTTGGTCAGAATGCGATAGATGGTCCGAGGCACATATAGCAATTTCTTCACGAGGAATTTGGTCCTTGGGGCTTGACCAGGCTTCAGAGGTTTCATCAAAACCTGCATGTAATGGTCAGATAGCTCAAGTTCATGATAGATACAATGTGCACCTTCAAGGGGAGGACTGACAGGTAGGGCATGAAGCAATTCAGAGGCCGGTGCTTTGAAGTGGGTGTTTTCTGTCATCCAGTCCAATGCCCAAGAATTCACATCTTTAGCATTTCCTATGATGTGCAGCGTTGCGTAGAACTGAAGAATTAGTTCTTCATTCCAGTCTATGATGTCAATGCAAAAGTTTAGCAGCCCAGCGTCATGAAGAACACTGAGGACTAGTGTGAAGCAAAGCAGTGATTCCATGTCCACATGAGGAATATGCTCATGATAAAATACTTTGTCCTTATCGAAAAGCAGTGAAGAATAGAAGTTTGCTTGGCTTGCGGTCCAGAAGCGCTTCCTTCACAGACGAGCAGAGTCATAAGGATTGTAATCTGTGAAGAATACATGCTCATGGAAGAAGTCGTCAGCCTTGAATTTTTGCTTCTTGGAGAAGGGATTCTTCGGCTTGGGCTGAGGAGTGCCAGTCAAAGTCATCATAGCCTCAGGAATCACATTCTCGGGAACCACAGGCTAAGGAATTTCAGTTCCTGCTTCAGTAGCAGCCTGGGTCTTCAATTCTTCATCAACATTAACATCAACACTAGTGGCTGGAATTTCTTCAGGAATGGGAGGAGTGGAGTGATGATCTTCAGAACTCATTTGAACTTCAGTGTGCACTGGGGACTGAGGAATTTGTTGCAGTGGTGTGAACATGGGAGAGTTGGGGTGCTGACTATCCCAATAATCATCATTCAACACTGGAGTGGAGCACCCAATGTCCACGTCTTCATCTTCTTCATTCAATTCTTCAACGCCTGCCTCTTCAGCTGTGAACTAAGGCATAGGCGATGAGATGACTAGGGTTGAAGGGATATTATCCGCTTCAATTTCTTCGTCCAACTACTTTGAAAAAGTAGCAGAAGGAACATCTTCATCAGATCCGCTAGGGATCACATAATCCTCATCAAAGGGAACAAGTTCCTTTGATGGCATGCTTGAAACTCGAATAGCATCAATTGGATTCTCAAAAGAGCTTGTCAATTTCTTCATCTTCTTCGGTGCTGAAGAATCTGTTGAAGCAGATGATTTCCTTTTCTTCACTGTTGCTCGCTCTGCAGCCTTGGTTTTCTTCGCTTCTGATACAGAAGGAAGAACTGGACTTGGTGTTGGTGTAGGAAGAGCAGAGGAAATATGTTCATTTACCTCAGGCACAACTGATGTAGTTGGCCTGGTTGGTTCAGTTTCTCCAGGATCAGTGGTTGATGTCTCAGCTGGCCTGGATTGTTCCTCGGGCGCAACGCTAGTGGTTTCCCTGGCAGTATCATCAGCAGCTGGAATAAAGTCATCAGCCCTGGTACTAGCAGTTTTATCAGCAGCCTGATTTTCATCAGCGGTGCTAGCATGACCTTCAGTTTGCTGAGCACATGCTTCAGCTTGAGGAGATTGTTGCATTGGAGCAGCAACATTTGAGGTGAATCCTTCCTTCAGTTTCGCAAACCTGACTTTGGCTCCAAGCCAATCTGCGTGGTAGACATTGAATTCATCACTGAGTCCTTTGATCTCAGTTTGGATAGCCACAAGTTCATCAGTTGTTATGTTGACAACATTTTTCTTTAGATAACGCTCCTTCTTGTACTAAGCTTTCTTTAGCTTCCTTGCCTTCTCAAATTTCCATTTTTCTTCACTGATGAAGGCAGTCAGCATGTGACTTTGTCCAAGAGTGAGCTTGAAGTCTGGCATAGGTGTGTTTGGATCCTTGTGCCATAGATCAACAAAGTCAAGGATCAGCTTGGGATCAACATCAATGGCACATTTGTGCCTTTCGCTCTAGCGGCCCTCTGCTGTCTGTCTCTGGTGATTTCAGCGAGTTCATCATCATCAGCTTCGTCATCAGTGGACGGCACATGGAAGGCGTCCTGCTTATTATGAGGACTTGGTCGAGTGACTCGTCCAGTAGTAGCCTTTGTCTTCAGCAGAGTGGGCCCAGTTGAGGATTGCGGCAATGCTGAAGAACTTGCAGAGGCTCTTGAGGCAATTGAGATGCCTTTGGTCCTTTGACATGAGGCGAGATGCGCAGGTGCTGAGGACTTTGCCGGAGGAGCTGAGGACTTTGAAACTTGAGGAACTGGGGCACTTTGAGGAATTGGCCGTGAGGGCATTGAAGAAGAGGCACTGGGCTTGTGTGGGAGCTTCTTTGGCATAGCCTTCTTGGTCTTGCTAGCAGAGACCTCAGCAGTGGCAGCAGCAGCAGCAGCAGAGTCTTCATTGAATTTCCTCACTGTTTGTTTAGCCATTTTGGCTAGCTTCGCTTGCCATCTTGCCCATTCATCAGGATAATCCTCACCGCGCTTGAGGTTGGTGGGATCAGCTTCTTGGCCAGGTGCCAGTGGAGGTCTTCGGAAAGGAGGGTGAAGAGTGAATTTCTTCATGTACTTTGGAGTAACATACCTATACTCCCTCCATTCCCGTGCCCATCTCCTCTCTATCCTTTGTATGCGCACCTTGCGCGGATTCTTGTTCTCCTTGCCATTTTTGGCCTCATCGGGAGTACAATAGTCTTAATAAATGTCCTTAGGTATCTCAAATGCTGTGTTGACTTCCAGTCTCTTGCCTCCCTTCTGAGATTTCTTCCCGTCAGCCATTTTCTTCAGCTGAGGATTTTGAACAATTGAGTATTCTGACGAGGTATGCAACTTTTCTTCGAGGAATGCTGCAAATGAGTTAAGTTGATGAGAACCTAGTGATTCAGCAGCTATCATGAGTACCTATGAACAGTGTATAGGTGCGAAGAATTTGGAGAGTTCATATGTGTTCTTAGAAGTTTTTGCAAAAAGAACAAGTTTGAGGAATTTGACCAGATGTGTCTTGAGGAATTTCACTAAGCGTTCTTTGACTTAGGTTCCAGAGTTGTATAGATTGAGAATCCACACAATTGAGGAGTCTTGAAGAAAAATGTGGCTTAGAGAAATGAATCAAGAACAGACGTTCGTGTGAGGTGTTTAGAGTGTGAAGATTGAAGAATAAACACCTTTTTGAAGATTTGTGGAAAGCATCATAATCAACAAGGGCGGTAAAAGTAACTTTTATTTACCCTTGACGAAGAACACGGCGAACTGGGAATGTAGACTGGAAGTTCGTCAGTCCAGATCTCCCACGCTGTTGGGGATATGACTATTTGTGTAAGCCATCCAGGAGAGGCCGGGTTACGCAAATAGAGGTTCATTAGAAGCCCAAGACCAAGGCATGAAGATGGTGGTTCACTAAAAGGCTTAAAGGCCCACAGGCGACTCTGGGGCCCGTAAGGATAAACCGCCATCATGGTATAACTTGTATTGTAAGGTAGAAGTAACTAGTCACCGAGCCGGACACTGTTTATGAGCCGGCCGGGACTTTGTAGGCCGCAGGGCGTCAATCCGTGTATATAAGGGGACGACCCGCCAGCAGCTTAGGGGGAGAAACAACGGATCGAGAGCCAGGCATAGCGTATCTCGCTCCCTGGTCATCGAAACATCAAGCAATTCCAACCCAACTAGACGTAGGCCTTCCTTCACCGTAAGGGGCTGAACTAGTATAAACCTCTCGTGTCCCTGTCCCGATTAACCCCTTTAAGCTTCCTAGTTGCGATGGATCCACGACTAAGTCCTTGCAAAAGGACATCTACCGTGACAATTCCACGATAGTTGGCGCCCACCGTGGGGCCAACACACGGTGGATTTGAGTTCTTGAAGGGCAGCTTCGAAGGGCTCAAGGGATACGCAGTTGGCCGGATGACCAAGAGTCGTCGCGGCAAGATCTATATCGACGACGAAGGCTGGGGCCCCGACGCCGGCTCAATTGAGTACGGGTACCGGGTCCCCTTGGCGGAATTCACGTCTTCATCGGCCGGATTGGTGAGCCGGGCCCTGAGCCGGACAGTTGCACCGACCTTGTCGAGACGGCTCAGCGTGCGAAACCTGCCCGAGCTCAACCTGTCGTGAAGCGTGCCTTTGTGGGTTGCATCCACGGAGGTGAACTTTCTAAAGGATCTGAAGGTGATGGTGAGTCAGCCGTCCTCCCTGACGGTGATTCGTCCGCCGGCTCAACAGATTCGCTATATCAAGTTCAAGATGGTGTGCTTGGGGGCTGTTCCGATGGTAGCACTATTCCGGACCCCTCAGAGTCGCCAAACTGGGCAGGAGTCTTCATGGCTGGTACTCAACCCGGCCAAAATTCTACGGCCTCAGCGGCGATAACGTCCGGGTTAGGAGCAGCCGGGGCAGGAGGCCCTGTGCGCTCACCAGCTCAGGTGCTAATGGATCTCATGGATAAACTTACGGCCTTGTTAACTGCTACAGTCGTCCCTGCGAACCAATCTAAGCATGAGGCAGAGGTGGCACAGGTTCGTGATGAGATCGCCCGGGCCAGGGAAACCTTAGCAGCTGAAGATACTAGATTAGCCACAGAGCGGGCGGCTTTGGACGTACGGGCGCAGCAACTTCAGGCAGAGGCTTTTCAGCTCACGTTGAGCTTGAACGCATCTAATGAGGTAATGAGGAGGAGACATCAGAAAACTCAGTCCCGTTTACCTCAGATTTATGATCCTCGGAATCTCTTTGCTACACCCTGGGCCGGCCCAAGTAACCCGCCAGGTGCAAATCAGTTTATGACATTCGGAGAGGGAGGCCCAGTCCAGCCTCCGGTGACGGCGCCTCTTCACGGCAATATGGCACCGCCCCATTACGTAGCAATACCACAGGGTCACTTCTCCAACCCCATGGAGAACTTAATCGCAGCATCAGCACATTTAGCGGCTCTCCCAGTAGATGGTGATGATCCGACAGCGGTGGAAACCCGGAGGATCAGGGAACTTGTCCAAGCAGCCCTGGCTCAACAAGAGACCTACTCCTACAGCCGAGATAGGATTCACTCAACTCCTCCGCCCTGGTTAGCTCCGCCTCGTCAAAACCGGAGCCCGAGTTACAGTAGACACATGGAGTCAGAGGCCTTGTCAAGTAGCGCTCAGCGCCGGAACCAACCCGGCGGGTATAACCCGGTTCAGGATCGGATACGTCAGGAGGACGAGCGGGCGGCTCAACTAGCGGCTCAGCTAGCAGCCCAACAGGACTCACCGGCTTACCCGATGACTTCCGTTGAGGCGGGTGTTGCTACTAGAACCGGAGGAGTTCCTTGTCTGGTACCGGCTCTACTAATGTACGTCTGCCCAAGGATTTCAAGGGACCTCGAAAGGTGCCCAATTATACGGCTGATTTATAGCCTGGGGCATGGATTGAAAGTTACGAGATGGCCATGGAGCTGCTGGAGGTTAGTGATGAAGCGATGGCTAAATACTTCACCATGATGTTGGACGGAATGGCCCGTTCTTGGTTAAAGGGTTTGCCACCCAATTCCATTAGTTCATGGGCGGAGCTAAAGGCCCGTTTCATCCAGAACTTTAAGGACACTTGCAAGCAGTCTATGTCGACTGTGGACCTGACAAATTGTAAGCAGGAGGAAGGTGAATCTACGACTCATTGGGTGCGTCGGGTCAAAGATATAATACATTCGTCTGACAAGATGGATGCCGGCTCAGCAGTTCTCATGCTGGAGAAGAATTGCCGCTTTGAGCCTATGAGACAGAAACTGGGGCGCCTTAAGCGTGATTGCAATGATATGGGGACGCTGATGGCGGCTTTAGTCAAGTATGCCGATTCTGATAGTACCAAGGATCCCGCGTCTGATGAGGAAAAGACAGGGAAGGGAAAGAAGAACGGTAATGGAAAGGGTCAGCAGCATAACCCAATGAGTCAAGGAGGCAATAAGCGTAAGGCGGACGGTAACCCGGAATTTGTGGCCAATGCACAGGGTAACAATCAGAAGCGCAAAGGAAAGCCACCCCCTCGGTTTGGCGGGTTAGGTCCGTCTCTTGAGCAACTACTCAATGAGCCCTGCCTGAAACACGGCACCCGAGAAGAGGACGCCCGGCTCTTGGCGGTTGAGTTCATTGTCGAAGTTTTTCACCCGGAGTGGTTGGCTAACCCGGTGCTCGTGCTCAAGAAAAACGGCACCTGGCGGATGTGTGTGGATTACACGGACTTAAATAAGGCTTGTCCGGCTAATCCTTTCGCTCTCCCCCGTATTGATCAAATCATTGATGCTACGACGGGTTGTGCGTGTTTGAGCTTTTTGGATGCTTACTCTGGTTATCATTAGATCAAGATGGCAGTTAAGGACCAGGAGAAGACGGCTTTCATCACTCCGTTTGGAGCCTTCTGCTATGTGTCTATGCCTTTTGGGCTCAAGAGTGCCCATGCGACTTATCAACGGTGTGTACAGAATTGTCTCCACAATCAGATTGGGTGCAATGTTCATGCTTATGTGGATGACATAGTGGTGAAATCCAGAGAGGCGGAAACCTTGATATCTGATCTCAGAGAAACCTTTGACAATCTTCGGGTTTACAAAATGATGCTTAACCCGGAGACGTGTGTATTTGGTGTGCCTGCAGGCAAGCTTTTGGGATTCTTGGTATCAAACAGGGGCATCGAGGCTAATCCGGAGAAGATTAAGGCAATCACTTCTTTGGCTAAACCGGCATGTATCAATGATGTTCAGTGACTGGCGGGTCGTGTTGCCGCTTTAAGCTGGTTCATAAGCCGGTTAGGTGAAAAGGCCCTACCGCTGTACCAACTGATGGCAGACACCTTTATCTGGAGTAATCCTGCTAATGCTGCTTTTGAGGATTTGAAGAGGCAGTTATCTGAGCCGCCAGTTCTTGCAACTCCCATTGCCAAAGAGCCTTTGCTGTTATATGTGGCTGCTAATTCACGAGCCGTCAGTGTGGCAATTGTGGTAGAGCGCAAGGAGGCTGGTAAGGAACATCCGGTTCAACGGCCGGTTTATTATGTCAGTGAAGTACTCATCGAGTCAAAACAAACATATCCTCATTGGCAGAAACTTTTTTACGGGGTGTTCATGGCAAGCCGGAAGCTGAAGCAATACTTCCAAGGTCACCCTATCATTGTGCTCAGTTCTGCCCCCTTGGGAGACATTATTCAGAACAGAGAGGCTACAGGACGAGTCGCCAAGTGGGCCATCGAGCTCGGGCCTCATGGTCTGAAGTACGTACCACGCACTGCCATTAAGTCTCAAGCTTTGGTGGATTTCATTAATGACTGGACAGAGCTACAGGCACCTGAGGAGAAGCCCGATAACACTTATTGGACTATTCACTTTGATGGGTCCAGACAGTTGGAAGGCTCGGGGGCTGGAGTCATGTTAACTTCCCCTCGAGGTGACAAATTTTGTTATGTGCTCCGGCTTATGTTTCCTTGCACTAACAATGCAGCTGAGTACGAGGCCCTACTCCATGGTCTCCGGATGGCCAAGGAGATGAACTTGAGCCGGGTAAGATGCTTGGGAGACTTAGACCTTGTGGCTCAATAGGTGTCAGGCAAGTGGGACTCTAAAGATCCCCTTATGGCGGCTTACCGTCGTGAAGTCGATGCTGTGGCTGGAAATTTCAAGGGTTATGTGGTGGAACACATTGATCGAAGGAAGAATGAGGCGGTTGATGCCTTAAGCCGGCTGGGGTCTCAGCGTAAGCCGGTGCCGCCTAACACCTTTCTTGATGTTTTGCATAATCCTTCTGTTAAGTTACCTACAGAGGAAGATCTGGAAGTACCAGACCCAGAGGCCCAGCTGGTGGCGGCTCTCCACGTTATCCCGGATTGGACAGTGCCTTATTTGGCTTACATGACCCGGGGAGAGTTGCCTGAAGATGATACCTTGGCAAGACAAATCGCCCGGCAGTCCAAGTCCATGACAATTGTCAATGGCGAGTTACATCACTGTAGCGTCACTGGAGCATTTCAACGTTGCGTGTCACCTACAGAGGGTCAGGAGATCCTTCGTGAGATTCATGAAGGCGATTGTGGTCATCACGCCGGCTCAAAATCTCTTGTGGCCAAAGCTTTCCGTCATGGGTTTTATTGGCTGATGGCTCATGCTGATGCAGAAGACCTGGTCAGTAAATGTGACAGATGTCAGAAATTCTCACGACGAGCCCATGTGCCGGCTCAAGAATTGAGGATGATTCCAATTACTTGGCCATTTGCAGTCTGGGGGCTTGATATGGTCGGGCCTTTCAAAAGGTCTAAGGATAAAAAGATGCACCTCTTGGTGGCGGTTGACAAGTTCACAAAGTGGGTGGAGGCGGAGCCAGTCAGTAAGTGTGATGCAGCCACGGCGGTCCAATTTATGAAAAAGGTGATTTTTCGCTTTGGTTTTCCACACAGCATTATAACTGATAATGGCACTAACCTCTCCAAAGGAGCTATGGAAGAGTTTTGTCAATGAGAGCATATCCGGCTTGATTTTTCAGTTGTGGCTCACCCTCAATCCAATGGTCAAGCAGAACGCGCTAATCAAGAAATCTTGAGGGGTATCAAGCCCCGGCTCTTGGTCCCCTTGCAGCGAACGCCGGGTTGTTTGGTGGAGGAGTTACCTTCTGTACTTTGGAGCATCAATACTACACCTAATAGATCTACGGGTTACACGCCTTTCTTTATGGTGTATGGAGCAGAGGCGGTCCTGCCAAGTGACATCCGTCATGACTCACCCCGTGTGGCGGCTTATGTTGAGGAAGACAATGAAAAAGC
Organism: Triticum urartu; assembly: GCF_056163025.1. NCBI lineage: Eukaryota > Viridiplantae > Streptophyta > Magnoliopsida > Poales > Poaceae > Triticum > Triticum urartu. The sequence goes on from NC_141876.1 coordinate 449,721,737, forward strand.
TCGGCAAGACGCACTTGACCTGTTGGATGAAGAGCGAGACTTGGCAATAGCCCGCTCGGCGATTTACCAGCAAGACCTGCGCCGCTACCACAGCCGCCGGGTTAGGTCCAGAACCTTTTAGGAAGGCGACTTAGTGCTTCGACTCATCTAGGATCAATCTGACATGCACAAGCTATCCCCTCCTTGGGAAGGACCCTTTGTGGTCAGCAAGAATCTGAACAACGGATCATACTACCTTATCGACGTTCGGGAGCACAAAGACTCACGTAAGTCGGAGGAGACCCATCGGCCGTGGAATATCGCTCATCTTCGGCCTTATTATACTTGAGCCATCGGCTCTAATGTGTATATACTTATACTATGTATATTACATAAAGCAATAAAGCAGGACCTCTGTCCTTTTTTCCACTCCCAAAAATATTTATGTGTTTTCTTTGTCAGGTGGTGGAGATAACTATGGAAAAGCAGATCATATCTGAATCCGGCTTTCCTTTGGTCCGGCTTATGATCATAATCTGAATCTAGCCGTGATCACTTGGGGGCTTCCTGTTCAAACATAGGTCGTATTCAAACCAAAGAGAACATAGCTGTCGATACCCACTTGATCGGCATACTGCCAAACCCACTTGGGGGCTTCTTGATCATATTTGAATCATAGCTTAACCCCTTTGGGTCTGACGTGGATCGTATTCGAATTAGCGTCATTAAACAACTCTTATGGTCACTTGGGGGCTTCCTGTTCAAATATAGGTCGTATTCGAACCAAAGAGAACATAGCTATCGATACCCACTTGATCGGCATCGCCACAGCCACTGGGGGCTAACAGATTGTATCCGAATCTTAGCTCAACCCCTTTGGAACGGTTCACTGATCGTATTCAAATCAGAAACCCTTGAATTTTGTTCATCATATTTTACAAGTATCAACATTGGATATCTTGTGACCCTCTTGAAAATACAATGGAATACATTGCAATCCTCTAGGATTAATACTGGTTACATCAGGTTGTTAAGTACCAGGTGAACTTTTATGTGCCAATTTTCAGGAGTTAAACTTACCCTCAGGGGTTGGCTTATATAAGCCGGAAAAGCAGCTGTAAACATGACAGGGCAATGCAAGACATTTCTGCAAAGGACATAACAGATTCATATAAACTACAAAGTGCATAGTGACGACGGCTTATGCAAGTATTAAGGGGCATAAGCGTGCGCAAAGGCATAGAAAAACTCAAAGTATTTTCTACTCTGTTACAAGACTCCCCGAGTCTGAATGATGCGGCATTGTTTTTCTACAACGACATAAGCAGGTGGCACCTGGCAATCTACTCTTGGGGTTGACTTGAAGCTTCCGGGTTATCCTTCTCCGCCTCTCCGCCGGCTGCTTTGTCCGGGAAGAATGATGAGGCCCAGTCAATGCCACTCAAGGCCTCAAACTCAGCTTCATCATCTATTAAACCGGCTGGGTCGACTTCAGGGGCAGAGGTGTGCTTACGGATTGGAGGGATCAAGCTAACATCATCATAATGCGGCGTGGGGATTCTCCGATTCTCCTTGTCATAACCCGGCTGACACTTGGTGAGGTCAGTGTCGTTTCCAATTTGAGTGGCCACAGGGCGTATATCCCTCACGCAGGTGGTGAAATCCTTTTCATCAAATGGAGTGCCATCCTCCTTTAAACTTGGATACCCAAGAGCAATGTCGGCCGGGTCTAGCTCTGGTAACCAGGCTTTGGCCCGACTCAAAGTGGCTATTGCTCCGGCTCTTGCTTGGGCCCGTCTCAACTCTTGAATCCGCTGAGGAAGTACAGCAAGCCGTTGTAACACATCTTGCAAGAGGTAGGGCACATCATTTGATAAGGCTACAACGGCCAAGGCACGTTGTGACCCGATGTACAGTTGCTCTACTAGAGTATACACCGCCTTCAATTTGATCAGCGTATTCTGCTTGAGGTTTGTGCTCCTGGGGCCTGTATTGGTAAGTATAAGGTAAACCTCAGGTAACAATTGAAGGAATATTTACAATATTTAATGCTTGCTTAAGATAACTTACCAAAGATCGCTGAGACCATCCGAGATATCTGGCGTTGTAAGCCGGTTAGTTCGGCTGTTGCATTTGCCAGCGATGCCTCTACTGTCTCAGCCTGGGTCACTAGTCCGGCCTTTTCGTCAGTCCAAATTTTCTTCTCCGACTCAAAATTTTTCTTTAGCTTCTCTTGTTCAGAGACGCTGAATTCAAATTTGGAGTTAGCCTTTTGAGTTTTAATCTCCTGGGCTACCACGCGGTTCTTCAGGTCAACAATCTCTGATTCAAATTGACTTATGATGGCCTGCATTGCACCGAATAGTAGTCAAGATTACGGTAAATAATATTAAGTCCCAAGCACTTTGCAAGCAAAGATACTTGACACTTGGGGGCTAATGTATACCGAAGCTTTCTAAATTATTAAGCCGGTCCTGGATATTAAGTCCCAAATACTTTGCAAGCAAAGATACTTGGCACTTGGGGGCTAATGTGTATCGCAAGTTAAAGGTATTGTGTTCCATCCGGTTTAAATATTTTTCTTTAAGCCGGGCAAGCAGCTCTAACAATTTTTCTAAGTCTACAGCATATTTATTCATAAGCAATAGACTTGGGGGCTGGTACAGTAAGTATGATTGAAAGTAAGGAAGCATAAGTCATACCTCAGATTTTTGCTGTATTTGCTTCACCGTGTCAATTTCCAGGTCACGGCTGCTTTGCACCTGGTTGATATAGCCCGAGGCGATCTCTCCAATACTCAAATGAGTATAGTCGGTGATATCCATCTTGGCCTTACGGTGTTCTAGCAACTCCTCTTTAGCTGAGCATTTGGCAAGGATGGTGGGCCTGGCCGGCTCAATGAATTGAGCCTTGAGAAATTCCACTTCTGGGTCAGCCGTTTTGACTGGGCTAGGTGCCTCCGGGTTAACAGAACCATCAAGAATATCTTCAGCAGGCGGGTCAGAAGTTGGTGCTGCAATGTCTTGAGTCGGCTCAGGCGGCGGTTGTTGTGTGGAAGAGTCGGGAGCAGCTATACCCTGTTCCGGTTCAGTCACCATAGGGGTTTGGGCCGGTTTATCTTTCTTGGTTTTCTTCCTGGGCTTAACCTGCACGCTGTGGGCAAAGCAGAGAAATAAGTAAAGAAACATGAAGAAAGAAAAACATAAGGTGAATAAATTGATATTACCCAGGGGCAGTCTTAAAAGCCGGCATGTTTGATTGCATGGACTCGCCGGATGAAGGAGAGGTATCTTGGTAATTGGAGTCAGAGGAATTGAGAGGTTGACGGATTAGACCCGCCAAAGGTAAAAAAGGGTATAAATTGGAGATAACCTTAGTCCAACGCTTCCGGGTTGTTTCAGGCAAGCCAGAGGATAGCTCTGCATCCTTGCTGGTCCGGGTCTGCCTCCGGTTTTCAAATTGATATTGCTTCAAAAGAAAGTCAGGATCTTGGTAAGCCAAAGGGTGTGAAAATCTTACTTTCCGGGTTACTCTTCGAATTTTCTGACGCGACCGAAGTTCGGAGTCGGAGGAGATTATAATTACCTCTTCCTCGATGGGTTGGCTATTGCCCGTGTCTTCCTGAAAGAAGGTTAATATCATTAAAGTAGTGATAAAGGAGAAAGGGAAATTAAAAAGTTACCTCTTCCTCATTATCATCAGTATCATCAAGCTGAAACAATTCAGAAGTGCTTGGCTTCCTTTTCCTTGAAGTGGTGGGCTTGGTGGTTTTCCTTTCGGCCCTCTTGGCCGCCCTGGCTGTCTTGGCCGCCTCATGATCATATTGGATTTTCCAGAAGTTATCATTTGCCTATGAAAGTTTATAAAGGGTTATGCGTAAGAATACAGTATAACATAGTAAAAAATAACCCGACGGCTGGAAACTTACTGCAGGGGCCGGGTTCTTCTGGCAAAAAGGTAGTAAGCCGAAAGCGTTACTATTCACTGTGCCCTCTTTCAACAAAGACTGAGTTGTAGCTTCCACTACATCATCTGGTAAGTCGTCGGGACTATGACGCTGAGGGTCATCTTTCTCGCCTGAATAATTACACATTAAGCCGGGGCGGCGGCTTAACGGAATTATTCTCCAAGCAACCCAGACTCGGACCAGGTCAATGCCATCTAAGCCATTCCCTAAAAGAGCTTTAATCTTCTTGATCTTGGGGGTGAGTGGCAGACGTTCAATAGCAGTCAACTTATCCGGCAGCGGGTGAGTAGGTTCAAGGCGCAATGCACGGAAGCCGGGCAGCGGGTTTTCACCAGCCGGAGAAGTATCTTGGCAGTAGAACCATGTCTGGTTCCAGTCCTTTGGATGACTCGGCAATTCAGCATAAGGGAACAGGCAGTCTCTCCGCCTTTGAATCGATATGCCACCAAGCTCCAGACTAGGCCCGTTGGCCCGCTCATTCTGCCGATTCAAATAGAACAATTCCCTGAACAAAACTAGGCTGGGTTCTTCTCCAAGGTAGACCTCACAGAAAACTTGGAAGTTGCAGATATTTGACACGGAATTGGGCCCGATGTCTTGAGGTCTTAAGTCAAAGAAGTGCAGAACATCTCTAAAGAATTTTGAACCAGGAGGAGCAAATCCCTGGCTCATGTGATCGGTAAAAATGATCACCTCCCCTTCCTTGGGTTGAGGTTTCTCTTCAGACGGTTCAGGAGCACGATAAGACATGACATCCTTCTTGGGAAGATTGCCAGACTTTACAAACTCAGACAGTTTGCTCTCTGTAACAATGGATGGGACCCAGTTGCAGGTAACCGGAGGTTTAACAGCTTTGGGTGCCATTGGGTAAATTGAAGCCTACAACAAGATAAAGGAAATTTTTCCGGTTTATTATAACCCGGAGAATAAACATTATTGGGTTATTTAAGATGGCTGCTTAAGAAGGGGCCTAATGACATACAGGTAACTATGTGATAATGTTTAACAGCTGCAAGTATTAAAGATGATTAAGGTTTTCTTAAGTCGCCAGAGGCAAGCGGTGCTGACAACCGGTATTATCTTAAACCGGCTACACGGACTACTATGGCTAAAACAGAGTCAACAGACACAGTTTTTGGCTAAGTGTGGAGCAAACAGGTTTCACAAGTTGCAATTATTATTTTGGATCAAAGGTTGCTCTGGAAAGGAAAAATTTCTAGACCTAAAACAGTACAGGGAAGTTCATATACTCAAGGAGGGCTTCCAAAACAAGGAAATGAGGTCTGTTTTCATACAGAATAAGCACACAACATCCTCCGCGGCAGTTCTATGCGGTTTTTACGATCTGAACAAGGTATTAGAGGTAAGAACTAATGGAGGTTGCGTCGGGCGGCGATGAACATCGACGAACTCAAGACAGTACTAATGCAGATCTGAGAAAGGGGGGGAAAGAGAACTCACCGATGTGGAAGAACTGCGGAGGGTTGCCGTTGTTCTCTGGTCAAAAAAACAAGGTGATGCAGCGGCCTGAGTCGGTGAAGACGAGGTTTCCGACGGTGGCGGCGGCGTAGCTTGAGCGGCAGAAGAGGGAGTGCGAGGAAGAAGACGACCGGAGGAAATGAAAAAGACCTAGGTCGCGCCTATTTATAAGGAGGACCGACTGAGACGGCGCGAGAAACGAGGAGACCAAGACATCATTATCCAGCGGCCCCGACGCCTCGATTTTCGGGAGGGTCAGTAAAGGCAAAGATCCATTGAAGATATGATGAATTAAAATATAAGTTTTATTGAAGATGACGTCACGATGATTTAACCCGAAGCTAGAGGATGACGTCACGGCGGGTTACAATTTTCACGCAAGACAGAAGACTAAAGGCCAGTTCATAAGGTTTTCAAAGATTGACATGAACCCGTTCAAATCAATCTAGGGCCTAATGTTAGGGATATGACTATTTGTGTAAGCCATCCAGGAGAGGCCGGGTTACGCAAATAGAGGTTCACCAGAAGCCCAAGACCAAGGCATGAAGATGGCGGTTCACTAAAAGGCTTAAAGGCCCACAGGCGACTCTGAGGCCCGTAAGGATAAACCGCCATCATGGTATAACTTGTATTGTAAGTTAGAAGTAACTAGTCGCCGAGCCGGACACTGTTTATGAGCCGGCCGAGACTCTGTAGGCCGCAGGGCGTCAACCCGTGTATATAAGGGGACGACCCGCCAGCGGCTTAGGGGGAGAAACAGCGGATCGAGAGCCAGGCATAGCGTATCTCGCTCCCTGGTCATCGAAATATCAAGCAAATCCAACCCAACTAGACGTAGGCCTTCCTTTACCGTAAGGGGTTGAACTAGTATAAACCTCTCATGTCCTTGTCCTGATTAACCCCTTTAAGCTTCCTAGTTGTGATGGCTCCACGACTAAGTCCTTGCAAAAGGACATCTGCCGTGACAATTCCACGACACACGCCCTAACTTGGCTGAGGAAGACAGCTACGGCAGCGGCGGAGTGAAGAAATCTGCGGCCGGTGCGAGTACGACAGTGACGATCAGTCGAGGCAGCGAAGCTGTTCCTCACCGACGATGATGGAAGTAGGAGCGGCGCTAGGTCAGGAAGCTCGAGCGAGGGGAAGTGAGGTCGAGCAAGTTAAATGCAGTCTGAGGAGGTGAGGGGTATATATAGCCGAGGTGAAAACCCGCTCACCCGAGGAAAATGGACGAACGTGCCCCCGACCCTTCTCATTCGTGCAACATGTGTCACCCACGTACAGAGTGGTGGCGATCGTGTGAGATCATGGGTGAATAGATAAGTCTTATCATGGGATGTGGAACGGTTTAGGCGGCAAAAAAACCAAAAATTTAGATAAGGAAGTTTTAATGTTTCGTTCTCAAATTCTTCAGCTGACAAGGACACGGTGAAGGTTTTGAATGGGTTTCAAAATAGAACGCACATGAAGAATTTGTGAATAGACTGGGTTGAGTATAGCATAGAGGGGGAAGGGTGAAGGAAATATGCCCTAGAGGCAATAATAAAGTTATTATTTATTTCCTTGTATCATGATTAATGTTTATTATTCATGCTAGAATTGTATTAACCGGAAACATAATACATGTGTGAATACATAAACAAACAGAGTGTCACTAGTATGCCTCTACTTGACTAGCTCGTTGATCAAAGATGGTTATGTTTCCTAACCATAGACATGAGTTGTTATTTGGTTAACGGGATCACATCATTAGGAGAATGATGTGATTGACTTGACCCATTCCATTAGCTTAGCACTTGATCGTTTAGTTTATTGCTATTGCTTTCTTCATAACTTATATATGTTCCTATGACTATGAGATTATGCAACTCCCGTTTACCGGAGGAACACTTTGTGTGCTACCAAACGTCACAACGTAACTGGGTGATTATAAAGGTGCTCTACAGGTGTCTCCGAAGGTATTTGTTGGGTTGGCGTATTTCGAGATTAGGATTTGTCACTCCGATTGTCGGAGAGGTATCTCTGGGCCCTCTCGGTAATGCACATCACTCAAGCCTTGCAAGCATTGCAACTAATAAGTTAGTTGCGGGATGATGTATTACGGAACGAGTAAAGAGACTTGCCAGTAACGAGATTGAACTAGGTATTGTGATACCGACGATCGAATCTCGGGCAAGTAACATACCGATGACAAAGGGAACAACGTATATTGTTATGCGGTCTGACCGATAAAGATCTTCGTAGAATATGTAGGACCCAATATGAGCATCCAGGTTCCGCTATTGGTTATTGATCGGAAACGTGTCTCGGTCATGTCTACATAGTTCTCGAACCCATAGGGTCCGCACGCTTAAAGTTCGATGACGATCGTAATTAGGGTTTTTGTGTTTTGATGTACCGAAGGTTATTCGGTGTCCCGGATGTGATCACGGACATGACGAGGAGTCTCGAAATGGTCGAGACATAAAGATTGATATATTGGAAGCCTATATTTGGATATCAGAAATGTTCCGGGTGAAATCAGGATTTTATCGGAGTACCGGGGGGTTACCGGAACCCCCCCGGGGGTTATTGGGCCTACATGGGCCCTAAGGGAGAAGAGGAGGGCTGGCCAGGGCTGGCCGCACGCCCCCTCCCCCCCCTAGTCCGAATAGGACAAGGAAGGGGGGTGGCGCCCCCTTTCCTCTTTCTCCCTTCCCCCTTCCTTTTCCAATAAGGCAAGAGGGGGGAGTCCTACTCCCGGTGGGAGTAGGACTCCTCCAGGCGCACCCCTTGGGCCGGCCGCACCTCCCCCTCTTCCTCCTTTATATACGGGGGCAAGGGGGCACCCCATGACACACAAGTTGATCTTCGTGGTCGTTCCTTAGCCGTGTGCGGTGCCCCCTTCCACCATATTCCACCTCGGTCATATCGTAGCGGTGCTTAGGCGAAGCCCTGCGTCGGTAGAACGTCATCATCGTCATCACGCCGTCGTGCTGTCGAAACTCTCCCTCAACACTTTGCTGGATCAGAGCTCGAGGGACGTCACCGAGTTGAACGTGTGCAGAACTCGGAGGTGTCGTACGTTCGGTACTTGGATCGGTCGGATCGAGAAGACGTACGACTACTTACTCTACATTGTGTCAACGCTTCCGTTGCCGGTCTACGAGGGTACGTAGACAACACTCTCCCCTCTTGTTGCTATGCATCACCATGATCTTGCGTGTGCGTAGGAAATTTTTGAAATTACTACGTTCCCCAACAGTGGCATCCGAGCCTAGGTTTTATCCGTTGATGTTATGCACGAGTAGAACACTAGTGAGTTGTGGGCGATATAAGTCATACTGCTTACCAGCATGTCATACTTTGGTTTGGCGGTATTGTTGGATGAAGCGGCCCGGACCGACATTACGCGTACGCTTACGCGAGACTGGTTCTACCGACGTGCTTTGCACACAGGTGGCTGGCGGGTGTTAGTTTCTCCAACTTTAGTTGAACCAAGTGTGGCTATGCCCGGTCCTTGCGAAGGTTAAAACAACACCAACTTGGCAAACTATCGTTGTGGTTTTGATGCGTAGGTAAGAACGGTTCTTGCTAAGCCCATAGTAGCCACGTAAAACTTGCAACAACAAAGTAGAGGATGTCTAACTTGTTTTGCAGGGCATGTTGTGATGTGATATGGTCAAGACATGATGCTAAATTTTATTGTATGAGATGATCATGTTTTGTAACCGAGTTATCGACAACTGGCAGGAGCCATATGGTTGTCGCTTTATTGTATGCAATACAATCGCGCTGTGATGCTTTACTTTATCACTAAGCGGTAGCGATAGTCGTGGAAGCATAAGATTGGCGAGACGACAACGATGCTACGATGGAGATCAAGGTGTCGCGCCGGTGACGATGGTGATCATGATGGTACTTCGGAGATGGAGATCACAAGTACAAGATGATGATGGCCATATCATATCACTTATATTGATTGCATGTGATGTTTATCTTTTATGCATCTTATCTTGCTTTGATTGACGGTAGCATTATAAGATGATCCCTCACTAAATTATCAAAGTATAAGTGTTCTCCCTGAGTATGCACCATTGCGAAAGTTCTTCGTGCTGAGACACCACGTGATGATCGGGTGTGATAGGCTCTACGTTCAAATACAACGGATGCAAAACAGTTGCACACGCGGAATACTCAGGTTAAACTTGACGAGCCTGGCATATAACAGATATGGCCTCGGAACACGGAGACCGAAAGGTCGAGCGTGAATCATATAGTAGATATGATCAACATATTGATGTTCACCGTTGATACTACTCCATCTCACGTGATGATTGGACATGGTTTAGTTGATTTGGATCACGTGATCACTTAGAGGATTAGAGGGATATCTTTCTAAGTGGGTGTTCTTAAGTAATATGATTAATTAAACTTAAATTTATCATGAACTTAGTACCTGATAGTATCTTGCTTGTCTATGTTTGATTGTAGATAGATGGCTCGTGCTGTTCTTCCGTTGAATTTTAATGCATTCCTTGAGAAAGCAAAGTTGAAAGATGATGGTAGCAATTACACGGACTGGGTTCGTAACTTGAGGATTATCCTCATTGCCGCACAGAAGAATTATGTCCTGGAAGCACCACTAAGTGCCAAGCCTGCTGCAGGAGCAACACCAGATGTTATGAACGTCTGGCAGAGCAAAGCTGATGACTACTCAATAGTTCAGTGTGCCATGCTTTACGGCTTAGAACCGGGTCTTCAACGACATTTTGAACGTCATGGAGCATATGAGATGTTCCAGGAGTTGAAGTTAATATTTCAAGCAAATGCCCGGATTGAGAGATATGAAGTCTCCAATAAGTTCTATAGCTGCAAGATGGAGGAGAATAGTTATGTCAGTGAAGATATACTCAAAATGTCTGGGTATCATAATCACTTGACTCAACTAGGGGTTAATCTTCCTGTTGATAGTGTCATTGACAGAGTTCTTCAATCACTGCCACCAAGCTACAAAAGCTTCATGATGAACTATAATATGCAAGGGATGAATAAGACTATTCCTGAGCTCTTCGCGATGTTAAAAGCCGCGGAGGTAGAAATCAAGAAGGAGCATCAAGTGTTGATGGTCAATAAGACCACCAGTTTCAAGAAAAAGGGCAAAGGGAAGAAGAAAGGGAACTTCAAGAAGAACAACAAGCAAGTTGCTGTCACGAGAAGAAACCCAAGTCTGGACCTAAGCCTGAGACTGAGTGCTTCTACTGCAAGCAGACTGGTCACTAGAAGCGGAACTGCCCCAAGTATTTGGCGGATAAGAAGGATGGCAAAGTGACAAAGGTATATGTGATATACATGTTATTGATGTGTACCTTACTAATGCTCGTAGTAGCACCTGGGTATTTGATACTGGTTCTGTTGCTAACATTTGCAACTCGAAACAGGGGCTACGGATTAAGCGAAGATTGGCTAAGGACAAGGTGACGATGCACGTGGGAAATGGTTCCAAAGTCGATGTGATCGCAGTTGGCACGCTACCTCTACATCTACCTTCGGGATTAGTATTAGACCTAAATAATTGTTATTTGGTGCCAGCGTTGAGCATGAACATTATATCTGGATCTTGTTTAATGCGAGACAGTTATTCATTTAAATCAGAGAATGATGGTTGTTCTATTTATATGAGTAATATCTTTTATGGTCATGCACCCTTGAAGAGTGGTCTATTTTTGATGAATCTCGATAGTAGTGATACACATATTCATAATGTTGAAATCATAAGATGCAGAGTTGATAATGATAGTGCAACTTATTTGTGGCACTGCCGTTTAGGTCATATCGGTGTAAAGTGCATGAAGAAACTCCATACTGATGGACTTTTGGAACCACTTGATTATGAATCACTTGGTACTTGCGAACCGTGCCTCATGGGTAAGATGACTAAAACGCCTGTCTCCGGTACTATGCAGAGAGCAACGGATTTGTTAAAAATCATACATACAGATGTATGTGGTCCAATGAATGTTGAGGCTCATGGCGGATATCATTATTTTCTCACCTTCACAGATGATTTAAGCAGATATGGGTATATCCACTTAATAAAACATAAGTCTGAAACATTTAAAAAGTTCAAAGAATTTCAGAGTGAAGTTGAAAATCATCGTAAGAAGAAAATAAAGTTTCTATGATCTGATCGTGGAGGAGAATATTTGAGTTACGAGTTTGGTCTACATTTGAAACAATGCGGAATAGTTTCGCAACTCACGTCACCCGGAACACCACAGCGTAATGGTGTGTCCGGACGTCGTAACCATACTTTATTAGATGTGGTGTGATCTATGATGTCTCTTACTGATTTACCGCTATCGTTTTGGGGTTATGCTTTAGAGACGGATGCATTCATGTTAAATAGGACACCATCAAAATCCGTTGAGACGACGCCTTATGAACTGTGGTTTGGCAAGAAACCAAAGTTGTCGTTTCTAAAAGTTTGGGGTTGCGATGCTTATGTGAAAAAGCTTCAACCTGATAAGCTCGAACCCAAATCGGAGAAATGTGTCTTCATAGGATACCCAAAGGAGACTGTTGGCTACACCTTCTATCACAGATCCGAAGGCAAGACTTTTGTTGCTAAATTCGGAGTTTTTCTAGAGAAGGAGTTTCTCTCGAAAGAAGTGAGTGGGAGAAAAGTAGAGCTTGATGAGGTAACTGTACCTTCTCCCTTATTGGAGAGTGGTACATCACAGAAACTGGTTTCTGTGACACCTACACCAATTAGTGAGGAAGCTAATGATAATGATCATGAAACTTCAGATCAAGTTACTATCGAACCTCGTAGATCAACTAGAGTAAGATCCGCACTAGAGTGGTACGGTAATCCTGTTCTGGAAGTCATGCTACTAGATCATGATGAACCTACGAACTATGAAGAAGCGATGGTGAGCCCAGATTCCACAAAATGGCTAGAAGCCATGAAATCTGAGATGGGATCCATGTATGAGAACAAAGTGTGGACTTTGGTTGACTTGCCCGTTGATCAGCAAGCAATTGAGAATAAATGGATCTTCAAGAAGAAGACTGACGCTGACGGTAATGTTACGTCTACAAAGCTCGACTTGTTGTGAAAGGTTTTCGACAAGTTCAAGGGATTGACTACGATGAGACCTTCTCACCCGTAGCGATGCTTAAGTCTGTCCGAATCATGTTAGCAATTGCCGCATTTTATGATTATGAAATTTGGCAAATGGATGTCAAAACTGCATTCCTGAATGGATTTCTGGAAGAAGAGTTGTATATGATGCAACCAGAAGGTTTTGTCGATCCAAAGGGAGCTAACAAAGTGTGCAAGCTCCAGCGATCCATTTATGGACTGGTGCAAGCCTCTCGGAGTTGGAATAAATGCTTTGATAGTGTGATCAAAGCATTTGGTTTCATACAGACTTTGGAGAAGCCTGTATTTACAAGAAAGTGAGTGGGAGCTCTGTAGCATTTCTGATATTATATGTGGATGACATATTATTGATTGGAAATAATATAGAATTTCTGGATAGCATAAAGGGATACTTGAATAAGAGTTTTTCAATGAAAGACCTCGGTGAAGCTGCTTACATATTGGGCATTAAGATCTATAGACATAGATCAAGACGCTTAATTGGACTTTCACAAAGCACATACCTTGACAAAGTTTTGAAGAAGTTCAAAATGGATCAAGCAAAGAAAGGGTTCTTGCCTGTGTTACAAGGTGTGAAGTTGAGTAAGACTTAATGTCCGACCAATGCAGAAGATAGAGAGAAAATGAAAGATGTTCCCTATGCTTCAGCCATAGGCTCTATCATGTATGCAATGCTACGTACCAGACCTGATGTGTGCCTTGCTATAAGTCTAGCAGGGAGGTACCAAAGTAATCCAGGAGTGGATCACTGGACAGCGGTCAAGAACATCCTGAAGTACCTGAAAAGAACTAAGGATATGTTTCTCGTATATGGAGGTGACAAAGAGCTCATCGTAAATGGTTACGTTGATGCAAGCTTTGACACTGATCTGGACAATTCTAAATCGCAAATCGGATATGTGTTTACATTAAACGGTGCAGCTGTCAGTTGGTGCAGTTCTAAACAAAGCGTCGTGGCGGGATCTACATGTGAAGCGGAGAATATAGCTGCTTCGGAAGCAGCAAATGAAGGAGTCTGGATGGAGGGGTTCATATCCGATCTAGGTGTCATACCTAGTGCATCGGGTCCAATAAAAATCTTTTGTGACAATACGGGTGAAATTACCTTGGCAAAGGAATCCAGATTTCACAAGAGAACCAAGCACATCAAGAGACGCTTCAATTCCATTCGGGATTTAGTCCAAGTGGGAGACATAGAAATTTGCAAGATACATACGGATCTGAATGTTGCAGACCCGCTAACTAAGCCTCTTCCACGAGCAAAACATGATCAGCACCAAGGCTCCATGGGTGTTAGAATCATTACTGTGTAATCTAGATTATTGACTCTAGTGCAAGTGGGAGACTAAAGGAAATATTCCCTAGAGGCAATAATAAAGTTATTATCTATTTCCTTGTATCATGATTAATGTTTATTATTCATGCTAGAATTGTATTAACCAGAAACATAATACATGTGTGAATACATAGACAAACAGAGTGTCACTAGTATGCCTCTACTTGACTAGCTCGTTGATCAAAGATGGTTATGTTTCCTAACCATAGACATGAGTTGTTATTTGGTTAATGGGATCACATCATTAGGAGAATGATGTGATTGACTTGACCCATTCCATTAGCTTAGCACTTGATCGTTTAGTTTGTTGCTATTGCTTTCTTCATAACTTATATATGTTCCTATGATTATTAGATTATGCAACTCCCGTTTACCGGAGGAACACTTTGTGTGCTACCAAACATCACAACGTAACTGGGTGATTATAAAGGTGCTCTACAGGTGTCTCCGAAGGTATTTGTTGGGTTGGCGTATTTCGAGATTAGGATTTGTCACTCCGATTGTCGGAGAGGTATCTCTGGGCCCTCTCGATAATGCACATCACTCAAGCCTTGCAAGCATTGCAACTAATAAGTTAGTTGCGGGATGATGTATTACGGAACGAGTAAAGAGACTTGCCGGTAACGAGATTGAACTAGGTATTGAGATACCGACGATCGAATCTCGGGCAAGTAACATACCGATGACAAAGGGAACAACGTATATTGTTATGCGGTCTGACCGATAAAGATCTTCGTAGAATATGTAGGACCCAATATGAGCATCCAGGTTCCGCTATTGGTCGGAGACGTGTCTCGGTCATGTCTACATAGTTCTCGAACCCGTAGGGTCCGCACGCTTAATGTTCGGTGACGATCGTAATTAGGGTTTTTGTGTTTTGATGTACCGAAGGTTGTTTGGTGTCCCGGATGTGATCACGGGCATGACGAGGAGTCTCGGAATGGTCGAGACATAAAGATTGATATATTGGAAGCCTATATTTGGATATCGGAAACATTCCAGGTGAAATCGGGATTTTTACCGGAGTACCGGGGGGTTACCGGAACCCCCCCCCCCCGGCCTACATGGGCCCTAAGGGAGAAGAGGAGGGCCGGCTAGGGCAGGCCGCGCGCCCCCTCCCCCTACTCCGAATAGGACAAGGAAGGGGGGGTGCCCCCTTTCCTCTTTGTCCCTTCCCCCTTCTTTTTCCAACAAGGCAAGAGGGGGAGTCCTACTCCTGGTGAGAGTAGGACTCCTCCAGGCGCACCCCTTGGGCCGGCCGCACCTCCCCCTCTCCCTCCTTTATATACGGGGGCAAGGGGGCACCACATGACACACAAGTTGATCTTCGTGATCGTTTCTTAGCTGTGTGCGGTGCCCCCCTTCCACCATATTCCACCTCGGTCATATCGTAGCGGTGCTTAGGCGAAGCCCTGCGTCGGTAGAACATCATCACCGTCATCACGCCGTCGTGTTGTAGAAACTCTCCCTCAACACTTTGCTGGATCGGAGCTCGAGGGACGTCACCGAGTTGAACGTGTGCAGAACTCGGAGGTGCCGTACGTTCGGTACTTGGATCGGTCGGATCGGGAAGACGTACGACTACTTCCTCTACGTTGTGTCAACGCTTCCGTTGCCGGTCTACGAGGGTACGTAGACAACACTCTCCCCTCTCATTGCTATGCATCACCATGATCTTGCGTGTGCATAGGAAATTTTTGAAATTACCACGTTCCCCAACAAAGGGTCCAATCACATTCACTTAGCATAAAAGGCAATTTGAAGAAATAGCAATAAATGAATGCTGTAGAGGATATAAACTCATATATATATATATATTCTGATCACAGGATCATAATACTTATTCTGATCATGATCAGCCCTATAAGGGCCCGCGGAGCCCCTCCCGAACCCGTGGAGAAAAAAGGAAAAGAAACCCACCCATGCCTCCTCTGCCACGATTCCTCTTGCGCCTCCCCTTCTCGTGCCCCGGGAACCAGCCGCCTCGCCGCCATCGGTCCCAAATCCGGTCGCCGCGCCGCTCCCTCCCCGGGATCCGGCAGCTGTGCCGCCACCGTCCCCGGATTCGGCCGCTGCGCCACCCCCGTCCCCAAATACAACAACTGTTCCACCTCCGCCCCGGGATCCGATCCCGTCACTGCCTGCCGCCACCATGCAACGGCCGTACCGCCGTTTCTCGGACACGGCCGCGCCGCCTGCCTGTGGTGCGTCGTCGTGCCTCCCCTGGCCTCGCCTAGCTCCTCCTCCCGGCGACGACCTCGTGCCGTGTGTGCTCCCTACTTCGCCCCGGCCACGATCGCCTCCCTGGTTTCTCTTTCCGCAGTCGTGCCACCCGCCACCACCGACGGCACGCCTGGCAGTGCACCGCCGTGGCCAACCACCAACCTCCTCTCGACCCCCAACTGCTTCACCCATTGCCATGTTGAACTTCTCGTGGAGGCCGCTTTGAACTTCTCCCTCGACTGAAGCACCATGTGAGACACTGTTGAGCTCTCTCGTTCTTCCTGCAAAACAAGGCCAGGTTCAGTTTTGGTGGCTTGACGCTGCATGCTCTCGGTACTACTTGAACTGCTTAATGCATCTATGACACCTTCTCATCCTGTAGTCCTCAATCAATGGATACAACATGGCTATAATGTTCCTGCTATTCAAATTACTCTAAATTTTTATGGTTGACACTTCAAATTTTGCACTTCCAGGTGGCATTCAAAAGATCAGCTCGGCGCCATGCAGGACGCTAAAGAGTTGTCGTGGTGACCATGCTGAAGTGAGGTCAAGGCGCTGGAGTCCGGTGGCACTACTGCTTGCTGTGTGTTCTTTCTTGTTGAGGTGGAGCAGCTGCAGTGTGATGGTGTACATGCTCATCACCCTCCTAGAGTCCGGCTATGATGTTGGCTTTCTCTTGTTGTTGTTTGTCTAACCGTGAGAGAGAGCATGTATTTTCCCTTCTTGAATACTTACTACTCTGAATAAATGGATTCCGTCAGTAGGTTGGTGTTGTACTAATAATGCAAGATAATTAACAGTCCGACGGCACTGCTGCATTTTTCTGTGCACTACAGCCAAATCCGTTCTAAAGGCCAAACTACTGATGTTTGGTTTTGATTTTATTTTACAAACTAAGTTGCTAGCAGTAGTAGATCTTGGGATTTGGGCACACAAGGAAGAAGACGAAAAGAAAAATGGTGAGTTGGAGCTTGAATGTTCGTTGCTCAGAAGGATAAGATCCATTTTGGTTTTAGCTAGAGAACTCCTAGTGGGGTAAAAAAGCAGCTTAATGGTTTGCTTTGTTTAATGGTCTGCTTCACAGACTAAATTCTTCATTGTTTCTTTTTGTATGAGCATCAGACTTGATTTAAATGTGAGGCGTTTCGCTGACAGTAATTTTGCCAGTTCAATAATATATGTACAAGTTGACCTCCTAGCGATATATATCCATAGGAATTTTGTTCTCCGTTTTGTTTATTGGTGCATGCGAGATGTTTTTCATGTTTTGAACATATTGGTTCGCGAGAAGTTCATGTACGACTACCGAAGGAGTTCAAAAATCACTCACCACGAAGAGAAGAGGTGAGCAACGCACTGGCCATTCAACTTCGCCACCTCAGGCCGTGCAACTCCGCCCATGTGAGCAAAGGGGGACTAGTCTCTTCTTAACTGTTTATTATGCACTTGTACGATGCATTTTGTCTCAGTTTTTAGGTGAATTTTTTGCTTCACTTACATTGTGTTCAACAGGGTACAAAAAGTTTGCCTACAAACTGTTCTTGTATGTCTGTAAGAGCTGTTGTTGTGCTACTACCATGAGAAAATGGAGCTTTTTTAGAGTTGTTTTTATCTAAGTACATGTGAAGACTTCATCATGTAAAAATAGAGCTTTTTTCATAGTGAAAAGTGGTATTTTTGGTGTAATTTTGTTGTTGCTCTAATCGCATGTATGCGAATTCGCAAACATGTGCATAATTGACCAGCTACTTTTTGAGATAAAACTAGTAGGTAACGAGTGGTAAAAAGAACACGTAATTTGCAAAAAATATAAACTTGGGGCTAGAGGGACACGGGTTGAAAAATTTCTCCTCGCCTCTATAGTGTCCTTCTCAAGCACTATGTGCCCAGGATGGAAATTCTCAAGCACAATGTGCCTAGGGTTGTGTCTGTGTGCTCTTGTTCTAGTGTGTGTTGTACAATGAGGAAGTTCAGCCTTATCCTCGTGAAGGTTCAGTGTGTGTGCCAGTTGTAGGAATTCACAAATTTTAAAAAAGATATACTTCGGTTGTGTGTGTTGTGTGTGTGTGGGCGGTACTAAATATGTTCTCTGTGTGAGAAGTTCATAGTTTCTATCGTTGATAGTTCAAAAACCGTTTTCAAAAAACAACACACCTTGTGGGTCCAAAAAAAGAGAGTTGAACATACGAAAACTATTAGTTGACGACTGAACCTTGCGAATCCAAGGTTGTAGAAAAATGTTCCATTCCAAAACATCATGTAACTAAAGCGAAAAGCAACAAAAATATGAGAAAAGGCAAAATATGTACACTTATTTAAAAAATAGAACTTCAAATTAAAATAGCGGAGTAGTTTGATTGTTTATTACAAAACTAGGATTTTCCCCTTTACTAGAAATAAACCAAGAAGTCCAAAATATAAAAAGCAGATCAGTTCAAAAATTATACAAAAAATGATATTTTCCCCATTTCTAGAAAAAAACTAGAGGTTCAAATTTAAATTACGGAGAAGTTCAATGTTTCTTAAAAACCTAAGAAGGTCAAATAGAAAAAAATAAAGTAGTTCCAAAGTTTGTAAAAATAGTTTGTCCCTTGTTTCTATAAAAAAAAAGTAGAAGTTCAAATTTAAATAACAGAGCGGTTCAATGTTTATTACAAAACTAAGAAGTCCAAATTACAAAAATAGAGCAGTTCAATATTTAAAACAAACTCAGGTTTTCCTTGTTAGTAAAGAAATAAAAACAAGAAGTTTAAATTAAAGTAACGGAGTAGTTCAATGTATACTAAAAACTAAAATTATTTTTGTTCGTAGAAAATAAAAGTATGAAGTTCAATTATTATTTGTAAAAATGTTTGATGCTTATTTAAAAACCATATTTTTCCCTACAGAATAAAATTAAGAAGTTCAAATTAAAATAAAAGAGAAGTTCAAAGTTTATAAAAAATTATAATAAGAGAGCATTTAATTTCTGTTGTTAAACCGAGAAGTTCTAATTATACTAACAAAGGAGTTCAATTGTAATAAAAAAATTGGATTTTTTTGTTTCTAGAATGGCAAAAAATGACGTTCGGCCTTCAATTGCGTGTAATTCAACGTATACACAAAAATGTGACGGATAATCATAGTGAAAACAATGAGAAGTTCAAGTACTGCAAGGAATGCATTTCATGTGAGTATAAAAGTATAGAAAATTAAAAAGTTAAAAGGTTTGTTGAAAGAAGTTCAAGTGCTCTGTCTAGGGAAGTTCAAAAATTCTTGCGAGAGAGGTTCACCTTATATTTCCATGTTCAAAAATACAAAAAGAATTTGTTTTTTTGTGTTTTAAAATAATTCTCTCAATCCACAAAGAAGTTCAGTTATTATTTGGGAGCAATTTGATTTCAAAAATAATAATAATAAATTCAAATATAAAAATGGAAAAAGTTCATGTAGTACATGGTGTGTGTTTAATATGAGAAAAATCAATAAAAGGCAAGATCCAAATTTTTTGTTGCTATAACTTCAAGTCCTCGGTCGGGGAAAAACTAAAAAATTATTGTGAGAGAGGTTTGTACAAAAGAAATTTCATTTGTGTAACACTGACGAATGGATGAGAAATTATAAACGAAAATATGTCACAGAAGTTCAACGTGAAAACAGCAGGAAGTTCGACTACTATAATGAATGAATTTGAGATGAAAAACTTTTAAAATTGTCGCGAGTATGAAAAAACGATTAACACGGGAAAGTTGCGTGTTTACATCAGCTTTCCACCGGTATATTATTTGCTCAATTCCGATGAGTGTTCCGGTGAGTGGATGGAGATCTACGGGCAAAAAAAGCATGTGAAAAACAGAGTGAAGTTCAAGTAGACATGCCGAGAAGTTCAGGTTCTTCACGCAGTGCATTTTCGAAGAATCTGTTTCGCTATAAAGGCAGA
This sequence comes from Triticum urartu, assembly GCF_056163025.1. Taxonomy (NCBI): domain Eukaryota; kingdom Viridiplantae; phylum Streptophyta; class Magnoliopsida; order Poales; family Poaceae; genus Triticum; species Triticum urartu. Next base: position 449,741,790 of record NC_141876.1, read on the forward strand.
ACGAATGATCTTGCCATTTTCGAAATTACTTGAAAACGGCTAGGAATCATAGAAAACCATCAACATGAAAAAGTTTCGCATTTTCCTTAATTTTTCAATGGTATATTATTTGCCCCATTCCGATAATTTTTTTACAAATTACGGCGAAAATATGTTTTTAGCCATTTTTAAAAATTGACTTAAAACAGTAAGGAATTGGGAGAAACAATATATACCAAAAAGTTTCGCATTTCCCCAAGCTTTCCAACGCCATATCTTTTGCTACATTCGGGCGTACGGTTAAAAATTAGCTTGAAAATACGAACTCGGTGCAACTTGGACCATTTTATAAATCACTTTTAAACCGTTCAAAATTAGAAAAAAAAACTTTCTACATGAAAAAGTAGCGCATTTACATAAGCTTTCCAATGCCATATCATTTGCCTCAATTGGATTAGCTGTTTAGAAATGATATCGAAAATACGAACTCGGCTGTTCGGTTTGCGAAATTTTACGATTTTCTAAATTACTCTTTAACTGTAGAGAATTAGAGAAAACTTTCAATATGTGGAAGGAGCAGTTTTGCAGCAGATTTCCAACGCCATATTATTTGCCTCATTCCGATAAACAGTTTTAAAATGCGATTAAAATACGATTCACATTTTTTGTATGAAGAAAAAATGGTTCTCAAAACTGCTATTAAACCGCTTACATGTTGCCAAAAATTTAACTTGGGTCATGATACTGGTGTCCATAGCTTTCCAATGGTATATCGCAAGCACCATTTGTGCAATTTTGGCGGAAGTTCAACCTAGCACTGGGAGATGTTCTGTAGCGACCAGACCTCAAACGGTCCAATCTCTATGCTCAGGTGTCATCCCTGGATCAGTAATGCTGACACCACACAGTACTTGAAGGATTTATAACAGAGTAGCAATCACACACCTATTACATCGAGTGTCTCAAAAGAGAACTTATTACAATAAATATGGCTTAAGGCCATCCAATAACGATAACAGCGGAAGGCTTGGAAGATAAGTGAGTCCATCAACTCCAACGGCATCACTGAGTATAGAACCATGACCTAAAAACTTCTTAATCGTCGTCTGAAAAGTCTGCTAGTCTACAACTGTAAGAGTTCGACGGATGACCGAAATTAAGTTGTGCGAACTCTTATAGTGGTAGACTAGCAGATGTAGGGGAAAGTAGGTGTAACGGTCTACCCGATCGTAAGGTGCTAGCGCTTCTGAAAGACTATGTCTCGGTCATCCGTCTTCTCAAACACCATGTAGTGCGAGAAACCAAACGGAGGAGATCGAGTCTTGTGGGGAAAAGTGCGCAAACCTCTGCAGAGTGTATAAACTAATCATGATTAGTCGTGTCCCTGGTTATGGACATCTTGAGTATCTAGTACCAAGATTATCATGTGAATCTCAACATGTTACTCTAAAATTAAAATTTTGTTGGGTTTTGTTTAATGATGATGCTTAATTAGGATTGAGAATGCTGTCAACCATTCTCAATGTTTAACAACTACCATGATAGTTAAATAAAATTTATTCCTTTGCAGTAGGGAAAAATTGGCTTTACGCAAAACTATAACCATAGAGCTTTCCACCAGCCAAATATGCATATAGAATAGCCTGTTTCATTACCTTACTCTCTATGTGTTATTTTGCCAGCATATTCCATGTGCTGACCCGTTTCGGGCTGCAACATTAATGTTGCGGACTTTTCAGACGACGATTAAGGAGTTTTTAGGTCGTGGTTCTATACTCAGTGATGTCGTTGGAGTTGATGGACTCACTTATCTTCCAAGCCTTCCGCTGTTATCGTTATTAGATGGTCTTAAGCCATATTTATTGTAATAAGTTCTCTTTTGAGACACTCGATGTAATAGGTGTGTGATTGCTACTCTGTTATAAATCCTTCAAGTACTGTGTGGTGTCAGCATTACTGATCCAGGGATGAGTCCTGAGCACAGAGATTGGACCGTTTGAGGTCTGGTCTCTACAAGTTCAAGTCGAACAACTCAGGCAGTAAAATTGCAAAAAACGTAATTTCATCATGACCCGAGAGCAAAATCCACCAAAGAGCGAGATTTCTATTTAAAACAGGCATTTAGTTGTTAAAAATGTTTCTAGATTACACTAACATCATATAGAACATGACTAACCAGAATAATTCGCGGGGAAAGCCACGGTTGCGAAGATAGCCCGAAGGTCGGGTTCGTACAGAGGGAAGTTCAGATGCGTTACTCAGGCAATTCAGGTTGTGATCAGAATATTATTCTGATCCCGTGATCAAAATAGTGGAAGACATATATATAGCCAATGAATAAAAACGACGGAAGTAGTGAAGATAATGCACAGTTGAAGAAATCGAACAACTGAGGAAATTCAAAATGAAGAAATACTCAAATTGAAGATTTTCAACTTTTGTTGGTGGCGTGACCCACCGTATAAGAATGATGATTTCAGACGCCGCATACAATTGTCATAGGGCTCTGAGAATCAAATTCTTCGCTAATTTCTTCACACTTACACTACTAGGGAAAAGGCTAGCAGCAGTGCGGGTTTTGTGCTCACTAGTAGCGCGGGTAGGCGCGCTACTAATAAGGTGCTACAGCTATTGCTTAGCAGTAACGCGTGCCCGCACGCTACTGCTAGGGCAAATAGCTGCAGCGTTTGTTCACTCCCGCGCTACTGCTAATGTAACTACTGGCAGCGTGTTTTCTCGCCATCGCTACTAGTATTCTTTTTTATTTTTTTATTTTTAGTGTATTTATGCGCCATAGGACAAATATTGGTACAATACCAGTTATGAGGTTTACATCATTATGTCCATAACAGTGTCAAATGAAGGTGGATTAGGTTCAAGTGGAGGCAATATGTGGTGCATGTCAAAAGTATACTACTAATCCAAATTTGATCTAGTTTGGACTAGTAGTACTTTCGATGTGCACCACATGTTGCCTCCACTTGAATCTAATCTGCCAGCACAAGCTATTTAATCATCATCATAGTCATTACCACCAACAGTATTTATTTAATCACCACTAACACTAGCTAATAATAATCATCATAGTCATTACCACCAACACTAGCTATTTTATCATCATAGTAATAGTGTAGCACATCATCATCCTCAAACTCATTTCTAGCTAGCTAATCACTCCTACTGCTCTCTCTTAGGTAAAATAACATAAAACATGTGTAGCTCTCCTCCTTGATCAAGTTGGAGCATACAGATGAACCTGTCTCCTAATCGTGGGTAGCGCATCTGTTTGCTGCCCCCTAGTACTTCTCTGCACTTCTCCATCACACATTTGGTCCAGTCGTGCACTATTAAGCATCCGTCGCTAATCTTGAATGCACTAAAGTAATCTGTAGGATATCTTGGCCGTAAGCTAATAATACTCATGGTACCTTTACTCTCGATCCCATAAGGCACAACATTCATCGGGAGTCCCTGTTGAAGAACATCTTATGGTAACATACTTAGCAATGAAGTTTAGCTTCAAAAATAATGTATGGAAAAGATGCAGTGAGGACAAATAGTAAAAATCTTACCATCCTTCCTAAATAGATGTGACCGTAGTTCATTACGAACACTATTGGTCGCACGTTTTCAGTACTAACATTTCTAAATGCAGGAAGAAAATTTGTCTTGACAGTATCAAGATCCTCAAGCCATGAAACATAATGAGTTAGCTCCTCGCAGTTGAATTCAGCCTCGGGACAGTAGTAGGTCTTGTCTACCAAGCCCTGGACATGTTTGCTTGCACCGAAATAAGCTGACAATACAAATTAGTTGTCAACTATTTTTGAATAAACAATATCAAAGACATAAATATGGTTCAGAAACTTACATAATGGTATAACTAGAGGCGTCTGCACATCGACCCAGATGTCGGTATTACCTTCAATATCATCTTCCGGACGAATATCAAAGGTGATAACCATATCAGGCTCAAATGCATAAGTCTTGCATAGTGCTCGCCATGTTTTGCATCCAAAATAGGTGTAGTTGTCTGAATTGTATAATTTTGCGTGGAAAATATAACCATGCTCGGTCTTCAAGTAAACTTTCTTTACCTCCATAGTATGACTGAAACCTATCTTATCCAATACAAAAACTCTTGCATGGCAGGGGATACGCTAGTACAATAGTAAAAAAATATAAGTTGAAGCAAATGAAGCAGATGCCATGCTTAATTACGAAAAAAGACTTGTCATTGTGACTTACTGTATCCACTTTGAAGTTCTCATCCAGCTTGATGCTGAAGCGCCTATCATCATCTAGGAAGATTCCGTCGCACAGGCCGCGCTCGTCTTCGCAGTATTTGCAAATACCGAAATCCTTTTCATCATCAGACATTTCCTATGTTCATAGTTAAAACATTAATTGAAAATCGATCAAGACAACTACCAGGATACTCAACACACTAATCCGGGGCACTCGATATTTCCTACATATTTTGGCACAAGTCATGCCAAAATTCACGGAAAAATCTGGCATGACCTTTGCTAAAATAGGACATATCGAGCGCCTGAAATTTGCCGGAACGGAAATGAATCAACACTCCGGCAAAACATAGGCCACTCGGAGGTGTAACCTACAAACATGACCTGCCACTTGGATATTGAGCAACACAAGATATACATTTCAAAATATCTTATAGGAGTCAAATTAGCAAGCATTCAATAAGCAAAAGTAAAATCATCTCATGCGTCCATACATCGTCGAATATTATCACTAATACATCCCGAATAGTGTCATACATATAACATCACTAATACAACTAAAACCCTAGCACACGACGGGTATCGGCGCGGGCGGTGGACACCCACAGAGAAGGAACCATCACGGGATCATAGCTCCAGTGAGATCCCTGGAGAACCTGCCAGGTATTGGAGAACCTGTGCTCCAACGCAAACAAGTAGCGACGGGCGTGCGCGTCCTCCTCACTGACACGGTGACGCACCACCTCCGCGGAGTCCTCGAGCCTCTGGACCGTCACTGGCCCACGCGACTGCCACCAAAGAAGGTTCGGGTCAACGGCATGCTGGCTCCTCACCAACCTGCGCCCCCCGGTAGGTAGCGCCTCCCAGTACCACCCCGGCGGAGCCCAGTCCCGGACATGGCCCATCTGGTCAAGCAGGTGTCGTCCTCCACCGACTCGACGACGAGGATGCGGGATAGGCATCGTCCACGTCGATGCGAGAAAAATTGCTTTAACTAAAAAAATAGCAACAAGTTATTACTAATGAGTTCTATTAATTCAATTAGTTCTTACTAAAAATAAACTTACTATAAATAAAAATAAACTAATACCTAATTAGTACCTAGTTCTTACTAACTAATTAGTACCTAGGAACTACTGCCCTAATTACCATATAAGTAATTAACTAACTAGCACTAAAAATAGCCTAGGGTTCATACTAACTAGCACTAAATAGCTAGGGTTCATACTAAGCAGAGAAGAGGGATTGGAAGGGGAGAGTGCTTACAGAGGGCGGGGAGAGAGATGGGGTCGGGGGAGACGGCGGCACCGAGGCACGGCGAGGCGGGGTCGGGGAGACGGTGGCGAGGCGGGGTCGGGGTAGACGACGGCGAGGCGGGGTCGGGGGAGACGGCGGCGAGGTGGAGGCGAGGCGAGGTCGGGGGAGACGGCGGCGAGGTGGGGTCGGGGGAGACGGCGGTGAGGCGGAGGCGATGAGAAATAGTAGAGGAGAATTGGGGGAGGAAGCAGAGGAGAGGGAATCAGGCCGTGCGGGGGGTTAGGTGAAAATAGCTTTAACAGTAGCATGGGGAGGCAAAACGCGCTGCTACTAAAATCCGTAGTAGTAGCGCTGTTCGTAGAAGGGCGCTACTACTATACCTAGCACGTCGGGAACGGTGTGGCAATTATAGTAGTAGCGCGTTCTGTTCCTGCCGCGCTACTGCTAAGCGGGTAACAGTAGCGCCGTTCTAGCAGATGCGCTACTGCTAAGTAGCAGTAGCGCCTCATTTTAACAAGCGCTACTGGTAACATTCTGTGTATAAGGTTTTCCCTAGTAGTGTTAGAGGGTTAGTCTTCATTGATTGAAGAAAAACATTACTTCTTGTGTTGCACATCTAAGTCATCAATTTTGCGTAAGTGTTAGGATGTGTGTCCTCTTCAAAGGATATTCGAAGATTCTAAGATATTTAGCTCACACTGCAACTTGCGAAATCTCTTCTCATCCAAGGGCTTTGTGAAGATATCGGCTAGCTGTTCTTCAGTCTTCACATGATCGATGGAGATGTCACCCTTCAACACATGATCACGGAGAAAATGATGACGAATCTGAATGTGCTTTGTCTTCGAGTGCTGAACTGGGTTATGAGAAATCTTGATGGCACTCTCATTTGTCACAATAGAGTCACACATTATTCACATTGATTCCGTAGTCCTTGAGAATTTGCTTCATCCATAGCAATTGAGCACAGCACGAACAAGCAGCAATGTACTCAGCTTCAGCAATAGAAAGTGATACGCAATTCTGTTTCTTCGAAGACCAACAGACTAAGGATCGTCCGAGGAAATGGCATGTTCCTGGTACCTCTTGAGAATGCGTTGATTTTCCCTTGAAGAGGAAAGGGTGATGCAACAAAGTAGTGTAAGTATTTCCCTCAGTTTTTGAGAACCAAGGTATCAATCCAGTAGGAGACTACACGCAAGTCACCTAGTACCTGCACAAACAAACAAGAACCTCGCAACTAATGTGATAAAGGGGTTGTCAATCCCTTCACGGTTACTTACGAAAGTGAGATCTGATAGAGATAATAAGATAAATATTTTTTGCTATTTTTGTTGTATAGATTGAAAAGTAAAGATTGCAAAATAAACAGTGATAGAAATAGCTAGTTGAAGGGAAAATAATACGATGTAAAGTAGACCCGGGAGCCATAGGTTTCACTAGTGGCTTCTCTGAAGATTGCATAAATTACGGTGGGTGAACAAATTACTGCCGAGCAATTGATAGAAACGTGCATAGTTATGATGATATCTAGGCATGATCATGAACATAGGCATCACGTCCGTGTCAAGTAGACCGAAACGATTCTACGTCTACTACTATTACTCCACACATCGACTGATATCCAGCATGCATCTAGAGTATTAAGTTCAAAACAACAGAGTAACGCATTAGGCAAGATGACATGATGTAGAGGGATAAACTCAAGCAATATGATATAAAGCCCATCTTTTTATCCTCGATGGAAACAATACAATACGTGCCTTGCTGCCCCTGCTGTCACTGGGAAAGGACACCACAAGATTGAACCCAAAGCTAAGCACTTCTCCCATTGCAAGAAAGATCAATCTAGTAGGCCAAACCAATTTGATAATACGAAGAGACTTGCAAAGATATCAAATCATGCATATGAGAATTCAGAGAAGAATCAAATATTGTTCATAGATAATCTTAATCATAAACCCACAATTCATCAGATCTCGGCAAACACACCGCAAAAAGAATTACATCAAATAGATCTCCAAGAACATCGAGGAGAACTTTGTATTGAGATCCAAAGAGAGAGAAGAAGCCATCTAGATAATAACTATGGACCCGAAGGTCTATGGTAAACTAAGCTGACTCGGGGACGCTTTTCGAAGGTTGAGGTAAATGATTTCCGAAGGTTTCTTGGTTATGTGTTGAAGGATGGATACAGCTGGATGTAGGATTTTCTAGTTTTGGGTGAGATTTTATGCTTCCCCTGTATCCCCAACACCTGATTGCATAACCGGAAAATTTCAGGAGTTTATAAGTGGGAATTCAAGTAGCTCTTAGGATATCTTTCCGACAGATGTATGATATAAAATTGGAGTTCGACGTCTAGTGGTCCGCCTATCCACGGTTGGTTTTACAGTAGTCTCATTGTGTCTTAAAGATTCCTTAGCTATGCTAACTCGGGGACGCTTCGTATGTCATGTGCACTACCTTGCACATGATGCTGCTGTACGATCGAGCCCGTGTAGTCCCCACCACGAAAACTTCGGACGAAATCTCTACCATATGTTTGTTCCGTCTTATTCCGCAAGCCAATCCTTTGTTTTGTTTTGAGTTGTGGTATTCGAGTTGCTTCGAAGTCAAATGTTGATTCCATACCTTTTCCTAAACGGTGTTCTCAAGTTCCTATGTGAATACTAATCCTTCTCGATCATCAAGTTTGTCATGTCAATCCTTGTCAGCCGGTGTGATTCTCTTCAAGATGATCCTATCATTTGTCTCATACGTAAGGTCATCTCCAAGTCTTCTCAACGTTGTTTGTTTCATTCGTCCCAAGCTGCCTTTGTTTTTCCCGCCCACCCACCCCTTTTTCTTCAAGGACTCGGAATTCTTAATCAAGTATCCTTTTATTCATATGAAGTCTCTCCATTCTTTTCCGTCAATGTTCATATCCGGTGATTCTCATGAAGATTGTAACGAAGCTTCAAGTTCATCATTCTTCTTTCTTTTTTCTTCTCCGGTGGTTTCAATTCAAGCTTTGTTGATCACATCCTTTTCCTTGTTTCAAATGCTTTCTCATGCCGGTGTACCTCTTAATCTTTCACTTCTCGATATGCTTTTGTTTTGGAGGGCTGAAGATATCTCGAAGATTCGTGTTTCCACTTTGCATCTGTTCAAGCTATTTCGAGGTCTTATCTTATTCAAGCCATTTAATTCAACCGGTGCTATCTCCTTTTCAAGTAATCATTTCAACGGTGTTTCTTTCGAGTGGGCCCTAACCCACAGGTCCTTTTCCAGGATCTTACCTGACTCTTCTAATTTTTTTCCGGAGATATTATCAAATTCTTTTCCAAGTTTGACGTAAGAATGAATTGTCATCAGTCATATGTCTTTCACCAAGATCTTTCAAATTCTTTCATCGTTGGTTCAACCTTTCTAATTTTCATTCCAGAGTACCTCAACAATCATGGTGGTGTTTCTCATCGTCATTCTCTGCATTTGAAGACCGAAGAAGTGTTTCTCTGCAATCATATCCATTCTTTCAAAGATTAGTGATTCTAGCTTGACGCCATCTTCTCATAATTGTTTTCGATTGTGAGAATTCTTTTCACCCATCCAGAGCAATTCAGGAGTCTTTTCAGTTTGAGTACCGGAGCCCATCATCTCAGATTTATTCATCCCAGCCTCCAGCTCTCGTTCTCCAAATCTTACCGGTGCGTCATTCAAATATTCTCTAATCAGCTCGTGTTCTGTTCGTTCTCTGGTATCTAAATTCTGTTAAGTATCTACTTTCATTCTCCAATTCTTGTTTCATCAAGTAAATTCAATTTCTGATTTTCGGAGTGGTTCATCATATCACATTCTTGGTTCAAGATGCTTTATCTTTCTTTTCCAGAGTTCCAAGTTTCCATTTTATCTCGTCGCAAAGTTTCATCCATTCATTGCAAGGATTCACCTTGTGTTTTGAACTTCTCTTTCCTTTCGTTTGATCATTCTTTTGTTTACCGGAGTTCTTCATGGATGTTCTACATGATGGTTCATCAAGTATTTAATTCCTTCTCAAAGTGTTCATCAACATTCTTTTCTGAGGAGTTCAAGCATTCTTCATCTTGCAATCCGGAGTGCAATTCTTTTTACCGTATCATTTGAGGTGGTGCTATGTCATTCTTCATAACTTGAGTTCATGTTTCATGATTCACATGTTGTTAAGAATGAGGTATCTTAAATCCATCAATCTCTCCATTAGAGTTATCTTCAATAGATTTCACCTAAAGCCTTTCATTGGGAATGTTGCCATTACGGTGCTTATCTATGATCCAATTTACGCTTCTCATCTCGATGAAGGAGTTTTCATCTCCGTGTTCTTCACAATCCAACTGATTGATTTCGTTAGTGGCTGGTCTTCACCTCATAATTTGGGGACGTTTTCCTTAAGACCATTGGAAATCATATCTTTTGTTGTGGGTAATCCAACAACTCCGTTCTAGCCTTTGTTGTAAGTGTGCTCTGCCAAGATCTTGTTTTTCCACTTCGTCCATTCCATTCCATTCTCTCTTTTCTTTCGGAGGCATTATGATGTTGCTCTCTTCTACCCTTCTTCTTGTTCTTGTCAGGACCTTGTTCTTTTCATGCTTATCCATTTAACTAGAGTGTTGTGCCCTCTGCTCAAGTTATTTTCATCTTATCAAGTTTCATATCACTTTTCAACCGGAGTGCTTCCTGAGATCTTTCTTACCCTTGTCCCATTATTTTAATAGTTTCGGAGGCAGTGTGTTGTGATTTCATCAAGTATCTTCTCATCTTATCAAGTTCTTTTTCAATCCGTCTTCTTTTCAGTCGGAGTGCTGCCCTAATTATATCATTCTTATTCCTTCTCTATCTTGTTTTAACCGGAGTGTTGTGTTTATCATTCCCCTTCTAACCGGAGTCTCATCCAAGTGCTTTCTTTTCCCAAGTTCATATTCTTTACCTTCAATTTCCAACCGGAGTGTTGCTGTAGTTGTTCTTTATCATTCCTTGTACATCTCGTGTCAACCAAGGTGCTTGCATCTACTTCTTGTCCATTCCACCCCTTTTCTTATGTCTTTCAACCTACAAGGTTCTAGTAATGTTCCTTGTTCCTCTTTTCTAAAGGAGTGTTTGCAACTTTGCTCTTCTTCGTTGCATTCTTTCTTTAAATTTGTCCAAACTCTCAAGGTTCGTGGTTTCACTCATTTTTCAAAGAAGCAACTTAGTTTTACCTATTCTCTTTCTCTTTCCTTTTCCTCTCCGGTGCCATTCTAGATCTCGGGACGAGATCCTCTCGTAGTGGTGGAGTGTTGTGACGCCCCGAGACTGATGCGCCAGGTGTCCTCCGGTTATTCGCTGTTGTTGCCTTGTCATTTTCTTGCGTGTCATGCATTGCATATCATGTCATCATGTGCTTTTCATTTGCATACATGTTCGTCTCATGCATCCGAGCATTTTTCCCGTTGTCCGTTTTGCATTCCAGCGCTCCTATCTCCTCCGGTGGTCCTTTATACCTTCCTTTCGTGTGTGGAGGTTAAACATTTCCAGATTGGACCGAGACTTGCCAAGTGGCCTTGGTTTACTACCGGTAGACCGCCTGTCAAGTTTCGTACCATTTGGACTTCGTTTGATGCTCCAACGGTTAACCGAGGGACCAAAAAGGCCTCGTGTGTGTTGCAGCCCAACACCTTTCCAAAGTGGCCCAAAACCCACCTAAATCTCCTCCATCATCTCGGTCGTTCGATCACGATCGCATGGCCGAAAACCGCACCTCATTTGGAGCTTCCTAGCCCCCTCTACCTCTATAAATAGACCCCTTCATTTTCGTTTTCGGATCTTTTCCCCGAAACCCTAGCCATCTCCCTCCTCGCGCCGCCGGACACGTCCATCCCGCACCGGACATGTCCGCCGGACGGGTCAGTCCGGCGAATCGGGAGCCGCCACATCGCCTCCGCCGCCTCCCTCCTCCAATGGGGCGCCGCCACCTCAGCCGCGCCTCTCTCTCCTCTCTGCCACGGCCCGCGTAGCCCACCGCGGGCCCGCCCGGCCCTAACCCCGTCGCCCCGCGCCTGTAGCTCGCCGCCGCCTAGCGCCGCCCGTCCGCGCCCGCCGCCGCCATCTCCGCCTCTGCGCCACCATGTGCGCCGCCGCTCCTGCCCGGACGCCGGCGCGCGTCTCGGCAGCCGCGCCGCCCGGATCCCCCGCAGCTCACCGCGAGGAGCTCCGCCGCCGCCTCGCCAAGTCACCGGCGCCGCCCTCCGGCATCGCCTAGCTCGCCGCCGGCCGGATCCGACCAGATCCGGGCCGGGACGGCCTCCCCGCGCCTCACTATGCCGCTCCTGCCTCAACTCCGACGAAGGCCCGGCCCTGCCTCGATCTGCGTGCACCCGGGTCAAAACCCTAGATCTGGAGGTGGTATTTTTCATCTAAGTCCCCAATTCCCAGATCCAAATGCCCATATTCATCATGCTATAACTCATCCTCCGTAGCTACGATTTGAGCATGTAGCATATCAAAATGTTCGTCCCAGAGAGTACATCATTTCATATCATTGCATCATTTTCATTTGAGCTCATCTTGATGCCCGAAATGCTGTTGGGAGAATGCTATTTGAGTTAATTGTCAGATCTGTTGCACCAAATAGCTATTTGTCATTTTTGCCATGATTAATGTGTGCATGATATGCCCCTGAGCTCTACATGAGTTTTGTTATATGCTTTGACATCTTTCCAGAGGTGCTATCCATGTATTTTTGTGATGTGTGTGGTGACTAGCACAAGCTTGCAAAGTAGTGCATTCGTTAATGCTGATTTCAGGGACTTAGGATTTCTCTAAGTCCTTGATCTGTTTTTATCAATATGCCATATGTTCATGTTGTTTCCTAGTGATCTGTGCCTCTTTTGAGGATGATAAGTAAGGATGTGTTGTTAATCTTGTGGTGCTCTATCCATCCATGTCTTTGTTTGCAATTATGGAGCACCCTAGCTTGAGTCAATCGAGCTCTACTTTTGCTATTTCGTGAATCTGGGCAGATTGTCTACTTGTTAGCGATTTTGCCGAGGATGTTGTAGTTGATCCGTGCATGCCATATTATTGTTCTTGCCATGTCTAGCTTGTATAATGTGTATTCTTGATGGGTTTATTCTTAGATTGTCATGCCTTGCTTTGTAGTGAGTGCATCGAGCTCGTAAACATGCCTACTTGATATCTGATTTGCATGCTCCAGTTTTTCTCTAAGTCTGAAATCTGTTTATGTTTTTGCCATGTTCACATACTTGCAATTGTATTTTCTGATCCCTTTTGGCTCAAGGTCACTAAGGGATTTTTGTTAAGCTCTTTGAGTAGCTCCATGCCATGCTTTGCTTTGCCATGTTCAGTTCCTGTAGCATATAGTTTTCATGCTCCAAAGTGTTGGAAATATGCCCTAGAGGCAATAATAAATTAGTTATTATTATATTTCCTTGTTCATGATAATCGTTTATTATCCATGCTAGAATTGTATTGATAGGAAACTCAAATACATGTGTGGATACATAGACAACACCATGTCCCTAGTAAGCCTCTAGTTGACTAGCTCGTTGATCAATAGATGGTTACGGTTTCCTAACCATGGACATTGGATGTCATTGATAACGTGATCACATCATTAGGAGAATGATGTGATGGACAAAGACCCAATCCTAAGCCTAGCACAAGATCATGTAGTTCGTATGCTAAAGCTTTTCTAATGTCAAGTATCATTTCCTTAGACCATGAGATTGTGCAACTCCCGGATATCGTAGGAGTGCTTTGGGTGTGCCAAACAACACAATGTAACTGGGTGGCTATAAAGGCACACTATAGGTATCTCCGAAAGTGTCTGTTGGGTTGGCACGAATCGAGACTGGGATTTGTCACTCCGTGTAAACGGAGAGGTATCTCTGGGTCCACTCGGTAGGACATCATCATAATGTGCACAATGTGATCAAGGAGTTGATCACGGGATGATGGGTTATGAAACGAGTAAAGAGACTTGCCGGTAACGAGATTGAACGAGGTATCGGGATACCGACGATCGAATCTCGGGCAAGTATCGTACCGCTAGACAAAGGGAATTGTATACGGGATTGATTAAGTCCTTGACATCGTGGTTCATACAATGAGATCATCGTGGAACATGTGGGAGCCAACATGGTTATCTAGATCCCGCTGATGTTTATTGACCGGAGAGTCATCTCGGTCATGTCAGCATGTCTCCCGAACCCGTAGGGTCTACACACTTAAGGTTCGGTGACGCTAGGGTTATAGAGATATTAGTATGCTGTAACCTGAAAGTTTTTCGGAGTCCCGGATGAGATCCCGGACGTCACGAGGAGTTCCAGAATGGTCCGAAGGTAAAGATTTATATATGGGAAGTCTTGTTTTGGTCGCCGAAAAAGTTTCGCGCATTATCGGTATTGTACCGGTAGTGCCGAAAGGGGTCCGGGGGTCCACCAAGGGGGTCCACCTGCCCCGGGGCCACATGGGCTGTAGGGGTGTGCGCCTTGGCCTATATGGGCCAAGGGCACCAGCCCCAAGAGGCCCATGCGCCAAGAGATTAGGGAAAGGAAGAGTCCTAAAAGGGGAAGGCACCTCCTAGGTGCCTTGGGGAGGATGGACTCCTCCCTGGCCGCACCCTTCCTTGGAGGAAGGGCCAAGGCTGCGCCCCCCCTCTCCCTTGGCCCTATATATAGTGGGGGGAAGGGAGGGCAGCCACACCTAAGCCCTGGCGCCTCCCTCTCCCTCCCATGACACATCTCCCTCCTCCCGCAGCGCTTGGCGAAGCCCTGTTGGAATCCCGCTACTTCTACCACCACGCCGTCGTGCTGCTGGATCTCCATCAACCTCTCCTCCCCCTTGCTGGATCAAGAAGGAGGAGACGTCACTTCTCCGTACGTGTGTTGAACGCGGAGGTGCCGTCCGTTCGGCGCTAGGATCATCGGTGATTTGGATCACGACGAGTACGACTCCATCAACCCCGTTCTCTTGAACGCTTCCGCGCGCGATCTACAAGGGTATGTAGATCCACTCCTCCCTCGTTGCTAGATGAATCCATAGATTGATCTTGGTGATACGTAGAAAAATTTGAATTATTGCTACGTTCCCCAACAGTGGTATCAGAGCTAGGTCTATGCGTAGTTTCTATGCACGAGTAGAACACAAAGTAGTTGTGGGCGTTGATTTTGTTCAATATGCTTACCGTTACTAGTCCAATCTTGATTCGGCGGCATTGTGGAATGAAGCGGCCCGGACCGACCTTACATGTACTCTTACGTGAGACTGGTTCCACCGACTGACATGCACTAGTTGCATAAGGTGGCTAGCGGGTGTCTGTCTCTCCCACTTTAGTCGGATCAGATTTGATGAAAAGGGTCCTTATGAAGGGTAAATAGCAATTGGCATATCACGTTGTGGTTTTTGCGTAGGTAAGAAACGTTCTTGCTAGAAACCCATAGCAGCCACGTAAAACATGCAAACAACAATTAGAGGACGTCTAACTTGTTTTTGCAAGGTATGCTATGTGATGTGATATGGCCAAGAAGAATGTGATGAATGATATGTGATGTATGAGATTGATCATGTTCTTGTAATAGGAATCACGACTTGCATGTCGATGAGTATGACAACCGGCAGGAGCCATAGGAGTTGTCTTTATTTATTTATGACCTGCGTGTCAACATAAACGTCATGTAATTACTTTACTTTATTGCTAACCGTTAGCTGTAGTAGTAGAAGTAATAGTTGGCGAGACAACTTCATGAAGACACGATGATGGAGATCATGGTGTCATGCCGGTGACGATAATGATCATGGAGCCCCGAAGATGGAGATCAAAAGGAGCAATATGATATTGGCCATATCATGTCACTATTTGATTGCATGTGATGTTTATCATGTTTTTGCATCTTGTTTACTTAGAACGACGGTAGTAAATAAGATGATCCCTCATAATAATTTCAAGAAAGTGTTCCCCCTAACTGTGCACCGTTGCGACAGTTTGTTGTTTCGAAGCACCACGTGATGATCGGGTGTTAGATTCTAACGTTCACATACAACGGGTGTAAGATAGATTTACACACGCGAAACACTTAGGTTGACTTGACGAGCCTAGCATGTACAGACATGGCCTCGGAACACAAGAGACCGAAAGGTCGAACATGAGTCGTATAGAAGATACGATCAACATGAAGATGTTCACCGATGTTGACTAGTCCGTCTCACGTGATGATCGGACACGGCCTAGTTGACTCGGATCATGTAATCACTTAGATGACTAGAGGGATGTCTATCTGAGTGGGAGTTCATAAGATGAACTTAATTATCCTAAACATAGTCAAAAGGTATTCGCAAATTATGTCGTAGCTCGCGCTTCAGTTCTACTGTTTAGATATGTTCCTAGAGAAAATTTAGTTGAAAGTTGATAGTAGCAATTATGCGGACTAGGTCCATAGACTGAGGATTGTCCTCATTGCTTCATAGAAGGCTTATGTCCTTAATGCACCGCTCAGTGTGCTGAACCTCGAACGTCGTCTGTGGATGTTGCGAACATCTGACATACACATTTTGATAACTACGTGATAGTTCTGTTAAACGGTTTAGAGCTGAGGCACCAAAGACGTTTTAAAACGTCGCAAAACATATGAGATGTTTCGAGGGCTGAAATTGGGATTTCAGGCTTGTGCCCACGTCAAGAGGTATAAGACCTTCGACGATTTTTCTTAGCCTGCAAACTAAGGGAAAAAGGCTCAATTGTTGAGCTTGTGCTCAGATTGTCTGAGTACAACAATCATTTGAATCAAGTGGGAGTTGATCTTCCAAATGAGATAGTGATGTTTCTCCGAAGTCATTACCACCAAGCTGCTAGAGCTTCGTGATGAACTATAATGTATCGGGGACATATATGATGATCCTTGAGATATTCACGATGTTTGACACCACAAAAGTAGAAATCAAGAAGGAGCATCAATTGTTGATGGTTTGTGAAACCACTAGTTTCAAGGAGGGCAAGGGCAAAAAGGGATGCTTCATGAAACAGCAAATCAGCTGCTGCTCTAGTGAGGAAACCCAAGGTTGAACCAAACCCGAGACTAAGTGCTTCTGTAATAAGGGGAACAGCCACTGGAGCAGTATTACCCTAGATACTTGGTAGATGAGAAGGCTGTCGATAGAAGTATATTGGATATACATTATGTTAATGTGTACTTTACTAGTACTCCTAGTAGCACCAGGGTATTAGATACCGGTTCGGTTGCTAAGTGTTAGTAACTCGAAATAAAAGCTACGGAATAAACGGAGACTAGCCAAAAGGTGAGATGACGATATGTGTTGGAAGTATTTCCATGGTTGATCAAATATCGTACGCTCCCTCTACCATCAAGATTGGTGTTTGCGTTGAGCATAGACATGATTGGATTATGTCTATCGCAATACGATTATTCATTTAAGGAGAGAGTAATGGTTACTCTGTTTATTTGAATAATACCTTCAATGGTCTTACACCTAAAATGAATGGTTTATTGAATCTCGATCGTAGTGATACACATGTTCATGCCAAAAGATAGTAATGATAGTACCACCTACTTGTGGCATTGCCATGTAAGTCATATCGGTATAAAACGCATGAAGAAGCTCCATGTTGATGGATCTTTGGGCTCATTCGTTTTTGAAAAGTTTGAGGCATGCAAACAATGTCTATTGGTGTATATGCATGAAGAAACTCCATGCAAATGGACCGTTTGGACTCACTTGATTTTGAATCACTTGAGACATGCAAATCATACCACATGGGCAAGATGACTGAAAGCCTCGTTTTCAGTAAAATGGAACTAGAAAGCAACTTGTTGGAAGTAATACATTTTGATGTGTGCAGTCCAATGAGTGCTGAGGCATGTAGTGGATATCGTTATGTTCTTACTTCACAGATGATTTGAGTAGATGTTGAGTATATTTACTTGATGAATCACGAGTCTGAATTATTGAAAGGTTCAAGTAATTTCAGGGTGAAGTTGAAAGATCGTCGTGACAAGAGGATAAAATATCTATGATATGATCATAGAGATGAATATCTGAATTACGAGTTTGGCATAGAATTAAGGCATTGTGGAAATTGTTTCACAACTAATATAGCTTGGAACACCATAGTGTGATGGTGTGTCCGAACATCATAACTGCACCCTATCGGATATGATGCATACCATGATGTCTCTTATCAAATTACCATGATAGTTTATGGGTTAGGCATTAGAGACAACCACATTCACTTTAAATAGGGCACCACGTAATTCCGATGAGATGACACCGTATGAACTATGGTTTAGAGAAACCTAAGCTATCATTTCTTAAAAGTTTGGGGCTGCGACGCTTATGCGAAAAAGTTTCAGGCTGATAAGCTCGAACCCAAAGCAGATAAATGCATCTTCATAGGACACCCAAAACAGTTGGGTATACATCCTGTCTCAGAACCGAAAGCAATAAGGGATTGTTTCTAGAATCGGGTCCTTTCTCGAGGAAAAGTTTCTCTCGAAAGAATTGAGTGGGAGGATGGTGGAGACTTGATGAGGTTATTGAACCGTCTCTTCAACTAGTGTGTGGAAGGGCACAGGAAGTTGTTCCTGTGGCACCTACAACAATTGAAGTGGAAGCTTATGATAGTGATCATGAAACTTCAGATCAAGTCACTACCAAACCTCGTGGGATGACAAGGATGCGTACTACTTCAGAGTGGTACGTGATCCTGTCTTGGAAGTCATGTTGCTAGACAACAATGAACCTACGAGCCATGGAGAAGCGATGGTGGGCCCGGATTCCGATAAATGGCTCGAGGCCATAAAATCCGAGATAGGATCCATGTATGAAAACAAAGTGTAGACTTTGGAAGAACTACTTGATGGTCGTAAGGCTGTTAGGTACATATGGATTTTAAAAGGAATACGGACAATGATGGTAAGTATCACCATTAAGAAAGCTCGACTTGTCGTTAAGATGTTTTCTGACAAGTTCAAGGAGTTGACTACGATGAGACTTTCTCACTCGTAGCGATGCTAAGAGTCTGTTGGAATTATATTAGCGATTACTGCATTATTTATGAAATCTTGCAGATAGGATGTCAAAACATTGTTTCCTCGACGATTTTCTTGAGGAAAGGTTGTATGTGATACAACCGGAAGGTTTTGTCAATCCTGAAAGATGCTAATAAGTATGCAAAGCTCCAGCAATCCTTCTAAGGACTGGAGTAAGCATCTCGGAGTTGGAATGTACGCTTTGATGAGATGATCAAAGATTTTGGGTTTATACAAAGTTTATGAGAAACTTGTATTTCCAAAGAAGTGAGTGGGAGCACTATAGAATTTCTGATGAGTATATGTTGTTGACATATTATGGATCAGAAATGATGTAGAATTTCTGGAAAGCATATAGGGTTATTTGGAAAGTATTTTTCAATGGAAAGCCTGGATTAAGCTACTTGAACATTGAGCATCAAGATCTATAAGGATAGATCAAAATTCTTAATGGTACTTTCAAATGAGCACATACCTTGACATGATCTTGAAGGGGTTCAAGATGGATCAGTCAAAGAAGGAGTACTTGCCTGAGTTGTAAGGTATGAAGTTAAGACTTAAAGCTCGACCACGGCAGAAGAAAGAGAAAGGACGAATGTCGTCCCCTATGCTTTTGTCATAGGCTCTATACGGTATGCCATGCTGAGTACCGCACCTGATGTGTGCCTTGCCACATATCTGGCAAGAGGGTACAAAGGTAATCTAGGAGTAGATCACCAGATAGCGGTCTAAATTATCCTTAGAGGAATAAGGATATGTTTCTCG
Source organism: Triticum urartu (assembly GCF_056163025.1). Taxonomy (NCBI): domain Eukaryota; kingdom Viridiplantae; phylum Streptophyta; class Magnoliopsida; order Poales; family Poaceae; genus Triticum; species Triticum urartu. Next base: position 449,761,099 of record NC_141876.1, read on the forward strand.
GTTATGGAGGTGATAAAGAGTTCAACGTAAAGAGTTACGTCGATGCAAGCTTAACACCTATCCAGATAGCTCTGAGTAGAGATACCGGATACGTATAATGGAGCAACAATTTAGAATAGCTCCAAGTAGAACAGTTATTTGAAATGGCTCCAAATATAGCGTAGTAGCTGCATCTACAAGATGACATAGAGATTTGCGAAGTACATACGGATCTGAAAGATTCAGACCTGTTGACTATAACATCTCTCACAAGCATAACATGATCAAACCCAGAACTCATCGAGTGTTAATCACATGGTAATGTGAACTAGATTATTGACTCTAGTAAACTCTTTGGGTGTTAGTCACATGGGCATGTGACCTTGAGTGTTAATCACATATCGATGTGAACTGGATTATTGACTCTAGTGCAAGTGGGAGACTGTTGGAAATATGCCCTAGAGGCAATAATAAATTAGTTATTATTATATTTCCTTGTTCATGATAATCGTTTATTATCCATGCTAGAATTGTATTGATAGGAAACTCAGATACATGTGTGGATACATAGACAACACCATGTCCCTAGTAAGCCTCTAGTTGACTAGCTCGTTGATCAATAGATGGTTACGGTTTCCTGACCATGGACATTGGATGTCATTGATAATGTGATCACATCATTAGGAGAATGATGTGATGGACAAAGACCCAATCCTAAGCCTAGCACAAGATCATGTAGTTCGTATGCTAAAGCTTTTCTAATGTCAAGTATCATTTCCTTAGACCATGAGATTGTGCAACTCCCGGATATCGTAGGAGTGCTTTGGGTGTGCCAAACGACACAACGTAACTGGGTGGCTATAAAGGCACACTACAGGTATCTCCGAAAGTGTCTGTTGGGTTGGCACGAATCGAGACTGGGATTTGTCACTCCGTGTAAACGGAGAGGTATCTCTGGGCCCACTCGGTAGGACATCATCATAATGTGCACAATGTGATCAAGGAGTTGATCACGGGATGATGGGTTATGAAACGAGTAAAGAGACTTGCCGGTAACGAGATTGAACGAGGTGTCGGGATACCGACGATCGAATCTCGGGCAAGTATCGTACCGCTAGACAAAGGGAATTGTATACGGGATTGATTAAGTCCTTGACATCGTGGTTCATACGATGAGATCATCGTGGAACATGTGGGAGCCAACATGGGTATCTAGATCCCGCTGATGGTTATTGACCGGAGAGTCATCTCGGTCATGTCTGCATGTCTCCCGAACCCGTAGGGTCTACACACTTAAGGTTCGGTGACGCTAGGGTTATAGAGATATTAGTATGCTGTAACCCGAAAGTTGTTCGGAGTCCCGGATGAGATCCCGGACGCCACAAGGAGTTCCGGAATGGTCCGGAGGTAAAGATTTATATATGGGAAGTCTTGTTTTGGTCGCCGAAAAAGTTTCGCGCATTATCGGTATTGTATCGGGAGTGCCGAAAGGGGTCCGGGGGTCCACCAAGGGGGTCCACCTGCCCCGGGGCCACATGGGCTGTAGGGGTGTGCGCCTTGGCCTATATGGGCCAAGGGCACCAGCCCCAAGAGGCCCATGCGCCAAGAGATTAGGGAAAGGAAGAGTCCTAAAAGGGGAAGGCACCTCCTAGGTGCCTTGGGGAGGATGGACTCGTCCCTGGCCGCACCCTTCCTTGGAGGAAGGGCCAAGGCTGCGCCCCCCCTCTCCCTTGGCCCTATATATAGTGGGGGGAAGGGAGAGCAGCCACACCTAAGCCCTGGCGCCTCCCTCTCCCTCCCATGACACATCTCCCTCCTCCCGCAGCGCTTGGCGAAGCCCTGTTGGAATCCCGCTACTTCTACCACCACGCCGTCGTGCTGCTGGATCTCCATCAACCTCTCCTCCCCCTTGCTGGATCAAGAAGGAGGAGACGTCGCTGCTCCGTACGTGTGTTGAACGCGGAGGTGCCGTCCGTTCGGCGCTAGGATCATCGGTGATTTGGATCACGACGAGTACGACTCCATCAACCCCGTTCTCTTGAACGCTTCCGCGCGCGATCTACAAGGGTATGTAGACCCACTCCTCCCTCGTTGCTAGATGACTCCATAGATTGATCTTGGTGATACGTAGAAAATTTTGAATCATTGCTACGTTCCCCAACAGCCAGCGCCTCGCCTCTTCGAACCAGGGACGAACGCAATGCCCGCATTGACTCTCGCTAACCCACTACGTCGACCTGCCTCCTTCCACCGTCCCAGCTCCCCCAGGCCCGCTCCTGCGTCCAGCGCCCGAGGCCCAGCCACTGTTTTGGCCTGGCCAAATAAGGCCCAATGTGAGCAGCCCAGTCCCAACAGATCTGGCCCATGTCATGTTTTTTCGGTTCCACGAATTTGTCCGTTTATCCAGCGAATTACTGTTTTACAGAAAGCCCCCTAAACTTCATGCATTTAATAACTTCACAACCGTGCATCGGATCTAAATAAATTATATATGAAAGTTGCTTAGAATTTTTTCTAGTTTAATAATATTCAACTTTCATGCATGTTTGAGATGTTTAAAATGTTGTTTGTGTAATTTTTGTCCATATACCATGCTAAAATGCTTTAATTCATAACTAATTAACCGTAACTCGGAATTTGCTAAACTTTATATGTAAATGAGGTAGAATTTTGCCTAGTTTAACATGGTGGCATCACTTTGCATGTTTAACAACTATAAAATTTGGTTTAGGGCAGAACAGTACCAAACCTAATATATGCATATGAGGGCTTTTCCGGACTTGTTGTTTGATGTTTCCGGCCTCATTTAAACTTGCCTAAATGTTTAGTTTGCTTATGCCCCACCTCTTACCTTGCTAACAACATTTAATATTGTTGGGTACATAAACAAGATCGAACTAAATAAGTCACGTGGTGTTTCGCCGGAGTTGCATATTGAGCTCCACTTAATTTGTAGGGTTGCTTGTGCACTTTGCCATGCCATGCTTCATTAAACCGGACATGCATCATACTTGATTGTGCTTCATGCCATGTTTATGTGATGGTTGTTTACCATGATTGTTTGCTTCTTTCCGGTGTTGCTACTTCGGGAAGGTTCCGATAACGTCGTGTTGTGAGGATTCGTTCGACTACGTCCTTTATCTTCTTCATGGGCTCGTTCTTCTTCCTTACGGGATTTCAGGCAAGATGACCATACCCTCGAAATCACTTCTATCTTTGCTTGCTAGTTGCTCGCTCTTTTGCTATGTCTATGCCACGATACCTACCACTTGCTTATCATGCCTCCCATATTGCCACGTCAAACCTCTAACCCACCTTGCCCTAGCAAACCGTTGTTTGGCTATGTTACTGCTTTGCTCAGCCCCTCTTATAGCGTTGTTAGTTGCAGGTGAAGATTGGAGCTTGTTCCATGTTGGAACATGGATATTTGTTGGGATATCACAATATCTCTTATTTAATTAATACATCTATATACTTGGTAAAGGGTGGAAGGCTCGGCCTTATGACTGGTGTTTTGTTCCAGTCTTGCCGCCCTAGTTTCCGTCATATCGGTGTTTTGTTCCCGGATTTTGCGTTCCTTACACGGTTGGGTTATAATGGGAGCCCCTTGACAGTTCGCCTTGAATAAAACTCCTCCAGTAAGGCCCAACATTGGTTTTACCATTTGCCACCTAGCCTTTTTTCCCTTGGGTTAGGCCAGCCCAAGGGTCATCTTTATTTTAACCCCCCCCCCCCCCGGGGGGGGGGGGTCAGTGCTTCTCTAAGTGTTGGTCCAACTGCGTGATGTCCGGAGCTACCAGGGGCAACTCTGGGCTGGCCCACCCGACGTCTTGCTCATCCGGTGTGCCCTGAGAACGAGATATGTGCAGATCCTATCGGGATTTGTCAGCACATCTGGGTGGCTTTGCTGGACTTGTTTTACCATTGTCGAGGATGTCTTGTAACCGGGATGCCGAGTCTGATCGGATTGTCTTGGGAGAAGGAATATCCTTCGTTGACCGTGAGAGCTTGTGATGGGCGAAGTTGGGACACCCCTACAGGGTTTTGAACTTTTGAAAGCCATGCCCGCGGTTATGGGCAGATGGAAATTTGTTAATGTTCGGTTGTAGAAAACCTGAAGTCGATCTTAATTAAAATACATCAACCGCGTGTGTAGCCGTGATGGTATCTTCTCGGCGGGATCCGGGAAGTGAACACGGTGTTGGAGTTATGCTTGACGTAGGTTGTTATGGGATCACTTCTTGATCATAGTTTTTCGACCGTGCCTTTGCCTTCCCTTCTCGCTCTCTTTTGCGTATATGTTAGCCACCATATATGTTAGTCGCTTGCTGCAGCTCCACCTCATACCTTTTACCCTACCTATAAGCTTAAATAGTCTTGATCGTGAGGGTGTGAGATTGCTGAGTCCCCGTGACTCACAGATACTTCCAAAACCAGTTTGCAGGTGCCGATGTTATCGAGCAGGTGACGCAACCAAGCTCAAGGAGGTGCTCGACGAAGATCTCGTTCTTTATGTTGTTTCGTTTTCCAGTTGATCAGTAGTGGAGCCCAGTTGGGTCGATCGGGGATCTGTGTAGCATTTGGGGTAGTCTTCTTTTATTTTGGTTCCATAGTCGGACGTTGATTGTATCTGGATGATGTAATGCTTTATCCATGTAATTGTGTGAAGTGGCGATTGTAAGCCAACTATGTAACTTTTTCCCTTATGTATTACATGGGTTGTTGTGAAGATTACCTCACTTGCGACATTGCTTTCAATGCGGTTATGCCTCTAAGTCATGCTTCGACACGTGGGAGATATAGTCTCATCGAGGGCGTTACAGACATCATGATGAAATGAAAACAAGCACAGAGTACAGAAAGTGTAAGCACATGATACAACAGGGGGAAGACAAACAGACTGAAGAAATTGAACTGAGGAAATTGAGAAAGTCTTCAGTCAAAGCCTTCAAATAGATATGAACAAGCTCAGAACAAAGTAATGAGGAAATGAAAGGGTTGAGGAAATAGAACCACTTAGCTCGGTGAAGACAATGATTTGGTAGACCAGTTCCAACTGCTGTGACAGTCGTACGTCTGGTTGGAGCGGCTAGGTATTTAAACCTGAGGACACACAGTCTCGGGCACACAGTCCTCACTGTATTCTCCTTGAACTAAGGTCACACAGACCCCATCCAATCACTAATGGTAAGTCTTCAGGTGACTTCCAAACCTTCATAGACTCGGTCACTCGGCGATCCACAATTTCCTCTTGGATGCTCTAGACCATGACGCCTAACCGTTTGGAGGATGCACAGTCCTCGAAGGTAACAAGCATCGGTTCCACATAGGAACAATCTCTTCAGTGATTCTCAATCACTTTGGGTTTATAGGTGTTTGTGTTTGGGTTTTCCTCACTTGATGATTTTCGCTCAAAGTCCACGGAGGATGGGATGCTCTCAATGACAAGTGTCAGTTTCTCACGGAGCAGCCAACCAGCTAGTGGTTGTAGGGGGTGGCTATTTATAGCCTAGGGAGCATCCCGACATGATAAGACATAAATGCCCTTCAATGATATGACCGTTAGGTGGATAAGATATTTTGGGACAGCTGGCGCATAGCACAGCAACGGTCAGAAATTTGAGGTTCAAATTCCTCAGGGCTATCATGTTCCTTTCTTGTAGGCAATCCGCACTGGCGAATTCCTAAGTCCTCAGTCAGGACAAATTCCTCAGAGACCAGAAGAACTTCGTCTCTGTCACTGAAGAACTTGACTGAACTGTATGAGATTTCCAACGGCTTCACTCGAAGGGATTGGTAGGAGTAGGATTTTGAGTTGACCATCACTTGGAAACTTTTCCTTAGTTTTATCTCGACCCCCTTTAACAGTATGGTGTTTCCTATGACTCAAGAAAGAGAAAAAGAAACTACGAAAACAAAAGTCTTCACGCTTCATATTCCTCGCGTGAGTATCAAGTCTTCATGGTCACACCAATTTCTTTACTTTCAAAGTCTTCAGAAATCCAAAGTCTTCAGTTGAAGACATTCATTTTTAGGGGTCGACTTTCTCTATAAATATCAAACTCCTCATAGACTTATGGACATGTGTACACTCACAAACTCATTAGTCCCTTAACCTATAAGTCTTCAATACACCAAAATCACTAAGGAGCACTAGACGCACTTATAGGGTTGCGACGTGTTGATCTTCCGAGGCCGGGCATTGACTTAGAAAAGTGTGTCCGACCAAAGTAATCAAGTGTGTTGGGTAACGTGGTGCACCCCTGCAGGGAAGTTATCTATTCGAATATCGTGTCCACAGTAATGGACGTTCAGACTTGTATCCCGATCTATTACAACTAGAACTGGTTACTTGAGACATGAGATGGATATGTTGGCTCCGGGATTGCTTTCCCGCAGGGAGTCGAGGAAGGATCTCTGGGCATTAATGTTACAACATGTTTGTTATTTATAAACTGCTATTCTATACTCTTCTGAATGCTGCAAGATGCTTGGGGCTCCTTGAAGATGCTAGTCTTTGATAGGCTAGGCCTTCCCCTCTATTCTAGCATTCTGCAGCCCAGTCCACAGAGACATACCTTCCTTTGATACCAATGCATACTTAGTATAGATCTGATGCTTGCGAGTACTTTGGATGAGTACTCAGGGTTGCTTTGCTACCCCTTTTCCCCCTTCTTTCTTCTTTCTGGTTGTTGCAACCAGGTGGTGGATCCTAGGAGCCAGATGCCACCGCCGACATCTACTACTACCCGATGGTGCTTGCTGTTACGTGGAGACCGCCAACGATCAGGAGTAGTTAGGAGGTCCCAGGCAGGAGGCCTTGCCTCTTCGATTGTTGCTACTTTTGTGCTAGCCTTCTTAAGGCATCCTTGTTTAACTTATGTCTGTATTCAGATATTGTTTCTTCCGCTGACTCTTGTGTATCGAGCTTTTGTATTCGATCCCCCGAGGCCCTTGGCTTGTAATATAAAGCTTGTATTATTTTAATTTGTGTCTAGAGTTGTGTTGTGATATCTTCCCGTGAGTCCCTGATCTTGATTGTACACATTTGCGTGTATGATTAGTGTACGGTCGAATCGGGGGCGTCACATGAGCAGTGCATAGTTGAGCAGCACTGGAGCTAAATGTCAAAGTGTGAACTTAGCAATGGTTATTTCACATGATGTGGATGCTCTAAGAGGCAAAATGTTCAGAATGTTCATTCATGTTATTTATAGTGGGAATACCTATTTTTTGTTGAACGCTAAACTAAACATCTGAATATCTATTATTTAAAATTTGTATTATTATCTTTAGATATCATTTTTGCGGTGCACTATAATAGTTGTAAAGTGAAAATGTTACATCATCTATAGAGCTAAGATACATGTTAACAGAAAAGGCAACCCCGATTAATGTAACGCCATTGATGCGGCTATATCTCCCACGTGTCGAAGCACGACTTAGAGGCATAACCGCATTGAAAGCAATGTCGCAAGTGAGGTAATCTTCACAAACCCATGTAATACATAAGGAAACAGGATAATAGTTGGCTTACAATCGCCACTTCACACAATACATGAATAAAGCATTACATCAACCAGATACAATCATGGTCCGACTACGGAACCAAAATAAAAGAAGACTACCCCAAAGCTACACAGATCCCCGATCGTCCCGACTGGGCTCCACTACTGATCAACTAGAACGAAACAACACAAAGGACAAGATCTTCATCGAGCTCCTCTAGGAGCTTGGTTGCATCATCTGCACGGTATCATCGGCAACTGCAAACTGGTTTTGGAAGTATCTGTGAGTCACGGGGACTCAGCAATCTCACACCCTCGCGATCAAGACTATTTAAGCTTATAGGTAGGGTAAAAGGTATGAGGTGGAGCTGCAGCAGCGACTAGCATATTTGGTGGCTAACATATACGCAAAAGAGAGCGAGAAGATAAGGCAAAGCACAATCGGGAAAACTATGATCAAGAAGTGATCCTAGAACAACCTACGTCAAACATAACTCCAACACCGTGTTCACTTCCCGGACCCCGCCGAGAAGAGACCATCACGGTAACACATGTGGTTGATGTATTTTCATTAAGGTCAACTTCAGGTTTTCTACAACCGGACATTAACAAATTCCCATCTGCCCATAACCGCGGGCACGGCTTTCGAAAGTTCATAACCCTGCAGGGGTGTCCCAACTTAGCCCATCACAAGCTCTCACGGTCAACGAAGGATATTCCTTCTAGCGGGAAGACCCGATCAGACTCGGAATCCCGGTTACATGACATTTCGACAATGGTAAAACAAGTCCAGCAACACCGCCCGAATGTGCTGACAAATCCCGATAGGAGCTGCACATATCTCGTTCTCAGGGCACACTCAGATGAGCGCTCCATACAACTAAAACCAAACCTCGAGTTTCCCCGAGGGGGCCGAATGTGCTGACAAATCCCGATAGGAGCTGCACATATCTCGTTCTCAGGGCACGCTCAGATGAGCGCTCCATACAACTAAAACCAAACCTCGAGTTTCCCCGAGGGGGCGCTGCACAGGGCTCTAGTTTGGACCAACACTCAGAGGAGCACTAGCCCGGGGGGTAAAATAATGATGACCCTCAGGAGCGCGACTCCCAAGGAAAAATAAAAGGCTAGGTGGCGAATGGTAAAACCAATGTTGGGCATTGCTGGAGGAGTTTTATTCAAGGCGAACTGTCAAGGGGTTCCCATTATAACCCAACCGCGTAAGGAAAAAATCCGGGAACATAACACGGATATGATGGAAACTAGGGCGGCAAGAGTGGAACAAAATACCAGGCATAAGGCCGAGCCTTCCACCCTTTACCAAGTATATAGATGCATTAATTAAATAAGAGATATTGTGATATCCCAACCAAATATCCATGTTCCAACAAGGAACATACTCCAATCTTCACCTGCAACTAAAAACGCTATAAGAGGGGCTGAGCAAAGCGATAACATAGCCAAACAATGGTTTTCTAGGACAAGGTGGGTTAGAGGCTTGGCTTAACAATATGGGAGGCATGACAAGCAAGTGGTAGGTATCGCAGCATAGGCATAGCAAAAGAGCGAGCAACTAGCAAGCAAAGATAGAAGTGATTTCGAGGGTATGGTCATCTTTCCTGAAATCCCGCAAGGAAGAAGAACGAGTCCATGAAGAAGACAAACGGACGTAGTCGAACGAATCCTCACAAACGTGGCGTTATCAGAACTAACCCGAAGAAGCAACACCAGAAAGAAGCAAACAACATAGTAAACAACCATCACATAAACATGGCATGATGCACAATCAAGTATGATGCATGTCCGGTTTAATGAAGCATGGCATGGCAAAGTGCACAAACAAAACTACAAGTTAAATGGAGCCGAATATGCAACGAGTTGCATATTGACGGAACACCACATCAATTATTTAGTTCACTCCCGGTTAGGTACTCAACAATATTAAATGTTGTTAAGCATGTCAAGAGGTGAAGCATAATAAAACTATATCATCTAAACAATTTAAATGGGGCCGGATATAACAAATAACGAATCCGGTAAATCCCCATATGCCTTAGTAATTTATTGCAACAACAATTTAAACATTTTAATTGTTGTTATCATGATGCAGATGACATGAACAAGTTTATGCAATTTTTATTAAAAGTTGGCAAGAGCATTATGAAGCATTTGTCACCATGGCGGAACGAAAGGGGTGCCACAGCAACGACAACTTGAGTGAGATACCAATGCAAACGAGAAGTGTGCGGATGTGTGGAACACGCAAGAGATGGGGAGTGATCCCGGATACCGGGTGTCCCACATGACAGTGGCATGGCAAAAGAGGGGCATCGCAAGCGACAACTCGATCACGGTGCAAAACACGAGCATCTCATACATCACATATGCATTAGTTCACGGGCGGTCGTCTCGGCGGTTATACCTTTCGGAGCGTGCATAGGGGACGGTTCTCATTCGTAGAGGGAAGTAGGCGTTCTCGCAACGACGGTAGTGGAAGTAGTCGATCTCGCATGCTCTAGGGTCGACGATAGAGGTCCTCGCAATCTCGACGACGGTAGTGGTACATGTTTATCGGTACTCGAACATGACGATCCGGAGAGGGTACTTGGCAACATGCGCGTCGTCGGTAGTTGTACACAAACGTTGTCGGACTTGACGGGTTCGCGGTCTCCGATCCCCAAAGCTACACAGATCCCCGATCGTCCCGACTGGGCTCCACTACTGATCAACTAGAACGAAACAACACAAAGGACAAGATCTTCATCGAGCTCCTCCTTGAGCTTGGTTGCGTCATCGGCACAGTATCATCGGCACCTGCAAACTGGTTTTGGAAGTATCTGTGAGTCACGGGGACTCAGCAATCTCACACCCTCGCGATCAAGACTATTTAAGCTTATATGTAGGGTAAAAGGTATGAGGTGGAGCTGCAGTAGCGACTAGCATATTTGGTGGCTAACATATACGCAAAAGAGAGCGAGAAGAGAAGGAAAAGCATGATCGGGAAAACTATGATCAAGAAGTGATCCTAGAACAACCTACGTCAAACATAACTCCAACACCGTGTTCACTTCCCGGACCCCGCCGAGAAGAGACCATCACGGTAACGCACGCAGTTGATGTATTTTAATTAAGGTCAACTTCAGGTTTTCTACAACCGGACATTAACAAATTCCCATCTGCCCATAACCGCGGGCACGGCTTCCGAAAGTTCATAACCCTGCAGGGGTGTCCCAACTTAGCCCATCACAAGCTCTCACGGTCAACGAAGGATATTCCTTCTAGCGGGAAGACCCGATCAGACTCGGAATCCCGGTTACAAGACATTTCGACAATGGTAAAACAAGTCCAGCAACACCGCCCGAATGTGCCGACAAATCCCGATATGAGCTGCACATATCTCGTTCTCAGGGCACACTCAGATGAGCGCTCCATACAACTAAAACCAAACCTCGAGTTTCCCCGAGGGGGCGCTACGCAGGGCTCTAGTTTGGACCAACACTCAGAGGAGCACTAGCCCGGGGGGTAAAATAATGATGACCCTCAGGAGCGCGACTCCCAAGGAAAAAGAAAAGGCTAGGTGGCGAATGGTAAAACCAATGTTGGGCATTGCTGGAGGAGTTTTATTCAAGGCGAATTATCAAGGGGTTCCCATTATAACCCAACCGTGTAAGGAATGCCAAATCCGGGAACATAACACCGATATGACGGAAACTAGGGCGGAAGAGTGGAACAAAACACCAGGCATAAGGCCGAGCCTTCCACCCTTTACCAAGTATATACATGCATTAATTAAATAAGAGATATTGTGATATCCCAACCAAATATCCATGTTCCAACAAGGAACATACTCCAATCTTCACCTGCAACTAACAACGCTATAAGAGGGGTTGAGCAAAGCGGTAACATAGCCAAACAACGGTTTGCTAGGACAAGGTGGGTTAGAGGCTTGGCTTAACAATATGGGAGGCATGACAAGCAAGTGGTAGGTATCGCAGCATAGGCATAGAAAAAGAGCGAGCAACTAGCAAGCAAATATAGAAGTGATTTCGAGGGTATGGTCATCTTGCCTGAAATCCCGCAAGGAAGAAGAACGAGTCCATGAAGAAGATAAACGGACGTAGTCGAACGAATCCTCACAAACGTGGCGTTATCGGAACTAACCCAAAGAAGCAACACCGGAAAGATGCAAACAATATAGTAAACAACCATCACATAAACATGGCATGATGCACAATCAAGTATGATGCATGTCCGGTTTAATGAAGCATGGCATGGCAAAGTGCACAAACAAAACTACAAGTTAAATGGAGCCGAATATGCAACGAGTTGCATATTGACGGAACACCACATCAATTATTTAGTTCACTCCCGGTTAGGTACTCAACAATATTAAATGTTGTTAAGCGTGTCAAGAGGTGAAGCATAACAAAACTATATCATCTAAACAATTTAAATGGGGCCGGATATAACAAATAACGAATCCGGTAAATCCCCATATGCCTTAGTAATTTATTGCAACAACAATTTAAACATTTTAATTGTTGTTATCATGGTGCAGATGACATGAACAAGTTTATGCAATTTTTATTAAAAGTTGGCAAGAGCATTATGAAGCATTTGTCACCATGGCGGAACGAAATGGGTGTCATAGCAACGACAACTTGAGTGAGATACCAATGCAAATGAGAAGTGTGCGGATGTGTGGAGCACGCAAGAGATGGGGAATGATCCCGGATACCGGGTGCCCCACATGATGGTGGCATGGCAAAAGAGGGGCATCGCAAGCGACAACTCGATCACGGTGCAAAACACGAGAATCTCATACATCACACATGCATTAGTTCACGGGCGGTCGTCTCGGCGGTTATACCTTTCGGAGCGTGCATAGGGGACGGTTCTCGTTCGTAGAGGGAAGTAGGCGTTCTCACAACGATGGTAGTGGAAGTAGTCGATCTCGCATGCTCTAGGGTCGACGGTAGAGGTCCTCGCGATCTCGACGACGGTAGTGGTACATGTTTATCGGTACTCGAACATGACGATCCGGAGAGGGTACTTGGCAACATGCGCGTCGTCGGTAGTTGTACACAAACGTTGTCGGACTTACGGGTTCGCGGTCTCCGAATGTAGTGGTACACGTTCACGGAGTAGGTCGTACACGTCGTCGGTAGATGTTCACTTGACGGCCTTCAACGGCGGTAGTTGTTCTCGTTTTGTCGTGGAAGTAGTTGCACATCTCATAGCGGTACTTGACGATTTCGGAGACGGTGGAAGACGAACTTGGCGGTCCTCGTCGTCCTGGTACTTGGTGTTATTTTCGGTTCGGTGATCGTTTTAGGCGTCGGGCATCGTGGAGGAACTTGACGTTCTTAGCGATTCTGAAGACGGCGGTAGTGGAAGTAGTGGTTCCCGTTCCATAGTCGAACTTGTCGAATCCAAACTCTTCGAGGGTCGTCGTGATACTTGGCGCTTGCGGTCTTGATAGCTCGAAAGGGTGCTTGGCGTTCTCGGCCTTGCAGGTCATGGTACTTGGCGTGGAGGTAAACCTCAGGCGCCATACATTGAAAACGAGCTGCACCAGGGAAGTTCAAGGCAGTGGTGGTAGCAACCGGGTTGACCGAAGGGGACGGCTCAGACAAGAGCTTCTCTGCCCAGGGAGGAGGCACAAGTGATGCAGAGCTGCAGGAGGAGCTTCGCCATGAGCAGAGGCGGACGGTCTTCGCGTGGAGATGGAGCCGGGGTAGGGGTCTGACAAGGTAGGTGTGCGGAGGTGGGCGCACAAGTGTTGCCGCACAAGGGCAACAGCGATCTTGCCGGCGTCAGGGACGAGGGCGGCTCCTCGGGGCTTCCTGTTACAGAGACGAGAGAGGGAGGGATTTGAGTCGGGAGAGAGGGTCAAAGAGAAAGGGAATCAGGGGAAGAAAAGAGAGGTGCAGCAGGGGCGTCCTGGTCCGCTGGGCTACTCCGACGAGGTGGAACTCCGGTGTGGCACCTGGAGGCGATGGTAGTGAAAGAAACAGAGGCGGGGACGGGGCCCTGCTGGCGAGACGGGCAAAGGCAGCAGAGGCCGGCCGGATCGGGTAGTGGATGCGAGGGACTCTGGCAGGGGCTGCGTTGGGGAATCAGGCAGGAGGAGCGGCTGCCCTACTCCTCTGGCGGCGCTACGGGAGGAAGAAGGAGACGAGCGAGGAAGAGATGGGATCGGGGAGGGAGATGGATCGGGGCTACGTTCGTGCGTGGGTGGCGGCGATAATGGGAGCACGAGAGGGAGCGTGGGAGATGGGCTAGGGTTAGGATGGGGGGATGCCGGCTGGGCCTTGGCCCAAAGGCTGCGGGGGTTAGAATGGGCCGTCCGCTGGACCTGAGCTGGGCTTCTCTCTTTCTCTCTCTTCTTCTTTTAAGAGAAAAGAAATAGAGAAAAAAAGGAGGGTTAAGGAAAGGATTTGTGCAAGGGGGCTATTTTCCCGGCCTCATAAAAATGAGTTTTATCCAAGAAAAATAGGAATGGACGGGTTTGCAAGAATTTAATTCAGATGGTTTGAACAAGGACTAGTAATTAGAAGGTCCAAAAAATGTTGAGAATTTAGGTGGATCTCCGGAAAATGATGAAAGAATAAATGGCAAGGTTCGAGGTCAAGCAGCGAGATAACAAAGGCATGGGGAAATTTGCAAGTGTGTTTTTAGGTGATTCCATAAGAATGGATTATTTTATAATAGCTCCACTAATATCGGGAGGATATATTATAAAGAGAAGTCACCCTTCCCTCGATTTAAATGGATCGAAGATCCATACGATTTATTTAGTTGAGATGCAAATGATTTATGAGATGATGGCATGATGACATGATGCAATGCAAAAATAAAAGGGCAAGCACAAATGAAACACACGGCGAAACCCAAAATATAAGGAAGTCTTCTCGAGCATCGGTCTCGGGGCGTCACAACACTCCACCACTACGAGAGGATCTCGTCTCGAGATCTAGAATGGCACCGGAGGGAAAACGGAAGAGAAAGAGAAGAGGTAAGACTAAGTTGCTTCTTTGACAAACGAGTGAAACCAAGAAACCTTGAAAAGTTGAACAAATTGAAAGAAAGAATACAACGGAGATGAACGAAGTTGAAAACACCCCGTTAGAAAAGAGGAACAAGGAAGAAAAATTTCTTATAGCACTCCGGTTGAAAAGAGATACAAGACTTGATAGGATGAAAAGGATTTGAGCAAAGGGGCACAACACTCCGGTTAAACAAGATAGAGAAGGAAAAAGACTGATATAATTTGGACAGCACTTTGACTGTAAATGGAAGAAATTGAACATGATCTTGACAAACCGAGATGAGGAGTGAAAAGAGCAACATCACTAGACCTCCGGGAGAAAGAATAGAAGTTGGATCTTGAAAAGGAAAGAATTGAGAGGAAAAAGACATCTTCTACCACAATAGAATTTGAAAAGCATCCTTAAAAGAAGGATTGAATGGAATGTTGGAAAACCAACAAAGAAAAGGATAAGCTTGATATGGTCTTATGGAATACACCTCAAATTATGAGGTGAAAACCTGCCACTCACGGGAAAAAGAATTGGATTGGTATGAACAAGGAGACGAGAAAGCTTATTTCACCGGAAGGATGAAAGAAGAACTTGGGTCCTATATGAGCACCATAAATAGCAACAATCCTTAGGGACGGTTTTAGGTGAAATATAGCCCAAGATAATTTCAACGAAGGGATTGATGGATTTAAAATACCTAATTCTTAACAACATGTGGAACATGAAACATGAACTCAAATTATCAAGAATGACATAATACCACCTCCAATGATACAGAAGAAAGAATTGCACTCCGGACTGCACGAAGAAGAAAAACTTGAGCTCCTTAGAAAAGAATGTTGATGAACACTTCGAGAAGGAAAATTAAATCCTTCATGAACCATCATGTAGAACCTTCATGAAGAACTCCAGTAACAAAAGGATAACGAAAAAGAAAGGGAAGTTGAAAACACAAGGTGAAACCTTGTAATGATTTAGATGAATCTCCGTGGTGATATAATTGAGAGAGCTTGGAACTACGGGAAAAAATGAAACAATTGAAAAGCGAGAGCTTGATGAGCCTCCGGAATAAGGAGTTACTCACTTCGATGAAACAAGAATAAGAATTACATTCTGCTTATCCTTCATCAATTAAATTGATGACAACCAAAGGATTTGGCATACTACTTATTCTCGTAGGAAGGATTAAGAGAGATATAGCGCCAACTTGAGAAAGGTCTTCAACGAACCGTCGGTAGGATTGGAACAACGAATGAATTGATATGATAACGAAGGAAGGGAAATCTTGAACGACCCACCGTAAGAATTGAAAAAGAACGAATAAAACATGAAGAAACACCGCGAAGGATTAGCAAATAAACAAAGATACTTGAGATAATTTAGATCCATGAGAACGAAGAGATCACGAGCTGATTAGAGGATATTTGAACGAAGCACCGGTAATATTTGGAGAATGATAGCTGAAATGTGAGAATGAATAATCCGAAATGATGGCCTTCAGAGAATCAAGCTGAAAAGACTCCTGAATTGCTCCGGATAGGTGGAAAGAATTATCACAATCGAAAACAATTATGAGAGGATGGCAACAAGCTAGAATCATGAATCTTGAAGAGAATGGAGCAAGATTTAAGGGAAACTCTTCTTCGGTCTTCAAAATTCAAGAATGATGACGAGAAACACCACCATGAATTGTTTAGACACTCCAATATGAAGAATAGAAAAGGATGAGCCAACTATGAAAAGAATTTGAAAAATCTTGGAGAAAGACATTTGACTGATGATAAATCATTCTTACGTCAAACTTCGAAAAGAAAATTTGGGGATAGCTCCGGGAAAATAAGAAGAGTCGGGTAAGATCCTGTAAAAAGACCTGTGGGTTAGGGCCCACTCAAAAGAAAACACCGTTAGATGATTACTTGAAAAGGGAGATGCACCGGTTGAATTAAATGGCTTGAATGAGATAACAATCTTGAAAGAGCTTGAACGAAAGCAGAGTGGAAACACGAATCTTCTGAGATATCTTTAGCACTCCGGAACAATTGAATAGCGAGAAGTGGATGATTAAGAGGTGCACCGGCATGAGAAAGCATTTGAAATAAGGAAAAGAATATGATCAAACACTGAAAGCTTGAATTGAATCCACCAGAGAAGAAAAAGAATGAATAATGATGAACTTGAGGTTCCGTTAGGATCTTCATGAGAATCACCGGATAAGGACATTGACGGAAAAGAATGGAGAGACTTCACATCAGTAAGATGGATACTCGATAAAGAAATCCGAGTCCTTGAAGAACCAAGGGTGGGAGGGTGGGAAAACAAAGGCACCTTGGGAAGGATGAAACAAACACCGTTGAGAGAGCTTGAGTTGATCTTGCGGATGTTGAAATGATCGGATCCACTTGAAGAGAAGCACACCGGTTGACAAGAAATTGAAATGACAAACTCGATGATCAAGAAGGATTAGCATCCACAAAGAAGTATGAGAACACCGCTTAGGGAAGGTTTGGAATCAACACTTGACTTCGAAGCAACTCGAATACCACAACTCAAAACAAAACAAGGATTGGCTTGCAGAATAAGCCAGAACAAACATATGATAGAGATTTCGTCCGAAGTTCTCGTGGTGGGGCCTACACGGGCTCGATCGTACAGCACCATCATGTACAAGGCAGTGCACATGACATAAGAAGCGTCCCCGAGTCGGCATAGCCAAGGACTCTTTAAGACACAACGAGATCACTGTAAAACCGACCGTGAATAGGCGGACCACTAGACGTCGAACCCCAATTTCATATCATACATCTGTCGGAAAGATATCCTAAGAGCTACTTGAATTCCCACTTATAAACTCCCGAAATTTTCCGGTTATGCAATCAGGTGTTGGGGATACAGGGGAAGCATAATATCTCACCCAAAACTAGCAAATCCTACATCCAGCTGTATCCATCCTTCAACACATAACCAAGAAACCTTCGGAAATCGTCTACCTCAACCTTCGAAAAGCATCCGTTATACGAGTTATGGCAATACTCCCGAACTACCACCCCAGTACTGGGTGGCGTAGAGGTTATCTCACCAACAACTGCATAAAAGAGATTTCCAATGTCGGCGAAACTAAACTCAGGTATTCCAGAACTGCAATGATAAAATTGTGATGACAACACCTCGGAGCTCAACTCCCCGGGATACTGCCACAACCCCTAAATGACAGGAGGCACCAAGAACAATGTTCTCATCACAAATCGATCAGAACAATTCCAAGATACCCGCGTGATCCTAAAAAAAATTAGTGAAATTTGAGAAGAGAAGAGTCAAAACTCTACGTCAGGATGCCTCACCAGAGCGATGAAGGGACTGGGGAGTAAAAAGAAGTCCTAAATCTCTGATATATATAATTCCTAAATGACTCAAAACATTTTAGACTCAATAACGCCAGCGATTCGATCAAACAGGGGGCTCCTGAGGTCGGGGAAGGCTCTGATTACCAACTTGTAACACCCTCGATGCGGCTATATCTCCCACATGTCGAAGCACGACTTAGAGGCATAACCACATTGGAAGCAATGTCGCAAGTGAGGTAATCTTCACACAACCCATGTAATACATAAGGAAACATGATACATAGTTGGCTTACAATCGCCACTTCACACAATACATGAATAAAGCATTACATAAACCAGATACAATCAAGGTCCGACTACGGAACCAAAATAAAAGAAGACTACCCCAAAGCTACACAGATCCCCGATCGTCCCGACTGGGCTCCACTACTGATCAACTAGAACGAAACAACACAAAGGACAAGATCTTCATCGAGCTCCTCTAGGAGCTTGGTTGCATCATCTGCACGGTATCATCGGCAACTGCAAACTGGTTTTGGAAGTATCTGTGAGTCACGGGGACTCAACAATCTCACACCCTCGCGATCAAGACTATTTAAGCTTATAGGTAGGGTAAAAGGTATGAGGTGGAGCTGCAGCAGCGACTAGCATATTTGGTGGCTAACATATACGCAAAAGAGAGCGAGAAGATAAGGCAAAGCACAATCGGGAAAACTATGATCAAGAAGTGATCCTAGAACAACCTACGTCAAACATAACTCCAACACCGTGTTCACTTCCCGGACCCCGCCGAGAAGAGACCATCACGGTAACACATGTGGTTGATGTATTTTCATTAAGGTCAACTTCAGGTTTTCTACAACCGGACATTAACAAATTCCCATCTGCCCATAACCGCAGGCACGGCTTTCGAAAGTTCATAACCCTGCAGGGGTGTCCCAACTTAGCCCATCACAAGCTCTCACGGTCAACGAAGGATATTCCTTCTAGCGGGAAGACCCGATCAGACTCGGAATCCCGGTTACATGACATTTCGACAATGGTAAAACAAGTCCAGCAACACCGCCCGAATGTGCTGACAAATCCCGATAGGAGCTGCACATATCTCGTTCTCAGGGCACACTCAGATGAGCGCTCCATACAACTAAAACCAAACCTCGAGTTTCCCCGAGGGGGCCGAATGTGCTGACAAATCCCGATAGGAGCTGCACATATCTCGTTCTCAGGGCACACTCAGATGAGCGCTCCATACAACTAAAACCAAACCTCGAGTTTCCCCGAGGGGGCGCTGCACAGGGCTCTAGTTTGGACCAACACTCAGAGGAGCACTAGCCCGGGGGGTAAAATAATGATGACCCTCAGGAGCGCGACTCCCAAGGAAAAATAAAAGGCTAGGTGGCGAATGGTAAAACCAATGTTGGGCATTGCTGGAGGAGTTTTATTCAAGGCGAACTGTCAAGGGGTTCCCATTATAACCCAACCGCGTAAGGAAAAAATCCGGGAACATAACACGGATATGATGGAAACTAGGGCGGCAAGAGTGGAACAAAATACCAGGCATAAGGCCGAGCCTTCCACCCTTTACCAAGTATATAGATGCATTAATTAAATAAGAGATATTGTGATATCCCAACCAAATATCCATGTTCCAACAAGGAACATACTCCAATCTTCACCTGCAACTAAAAACGCTATAAGAGGGGCTGAGCAAAGCGATAACATAGCCAAACAATGGTTTTCTAGGACAAGGTGGGTTAGAGGCTTGGCTTAACAATATGGGAGGCATGACAAGCAAGTGGTAGGTATCGCAGCATAGGCATAGCAAAAGAGCGAGCAACTAGCAAACAAAGATAGAAGTGATTTCGAGGGTATGGTCATCTTTCCTGAAATCCCGCAAGGAAGAAGAACGAGTCCATGAAGAAGACAAACGGACGTAGTCGAACGAATCCTCACAAACGTGGCGTTATCAGAACTAACCCGAAGAAGCAACACCAGAAAGAAGCAAACAACATAGTAAACAACCATCACATAAACATGGCATGATGCACAATCAAGTATGATGCATGTCCGGTTTAATGAAGCATGGCATGGCAAAGTGCACAAACAAAACTACAAGTTAAATGGAGCCGAATATGCAACGAGTTGCATATTGACGGAACACCACATCAATTATTTAGTTCACTCCCGGTTAGGTACTCAACAATATTAAATGTTGTTAAGCATGTCAAGAGGTGAAGCATAATAAAACTATATCATCTAAACAATTTAAATGGGGCCGGATATAACAAATAACGAATCCGGTAAATCCCCATATGCCTTAGTAATTTATTGCAACAACAATTTAAACATTTTAATTGTTGTTATCATGATGTAGATGACATGAACAAGTTTATGCAATTTTTATTAAAAGTTGGCAAGAGCATTATGAAGCATTTGTCACCATGGCGGAACGAAAGGGGTGCCACAGCAACGACAACTTGAGTGAGATACCAATGCAAACGAGAAGTGTGCGGATGTGTGGAACACGCAAGAGATGGGGAGTGATCCCGGATACCGGGTGTCCCACATGACAGTGGCATGGCAAAAGAGGGGCATCGCAAGCGACAACTCGATCACGGTGCAAAACACGAGCATCTCATACATCACATATGCATTAGTTCACGGGCGGTCGTCTCGGCGGTTATACCTTTCGGAGCGTGCATAGGGGAAGGTTCTCGTTCGTAGAGGGAAGTAGGCGTTCTCGCAACGACGGTAGTGGAAGTAGTCGATCTCGCATGCTCTAGGGTCGACGATAGAGGTCCTCGCAATCTCGACGACGGTAGTGGTACATGTTTATCGGTACTCGAACACGACGATCCGGAGAGGGTACTTGGCAACATGCGCGTCGTCGGTAGTTGTACACAAACGTTGTCGGACTTGACGGGTTCGCGGTCTCCAGACGTAGTGGTACACGTTCACGGAGTAGGTCGTACACGTCGTGTGTAGATGTTCACTTGACGGCCTTCAATGGCGGTAGTTGTTCTCGTTTCGTCGTGGAAGTAGTTGCACATCTCATAGCGGTACTTGACGATTTCGGAGACGGCGGAAGACGAACTTGGCGGTCCTCGTCGTCCTGGTACTTGGTGTTATTTTTGGTTCGGTGATCGTTTTAGGCGTCGGGCATCGTGGAGGAACTTGACGTTCTTAGCGATTCCGAAGACGGCGGTAGTGGAAGTAGTGGTTCCCGTTCCATAGTCGAACTTGTCGAATCCGAACTCTTCGAGGGTCGTCGTGGTACTTGGCGCTTGCGGTCTTGATAGCTCGAAAGGGTGCTTGGCGTTCTCGGCCTTGCAGGTCATGGTACTTGGCGTGGAGGTAAACCTCAGGCGCCATTCATTGAAAACGAGCTACACGAGGGAAGTTCAAGGCAGTGGTGGTAGCAACCAGGTTGACCGAAGGGGACGGCTCAGACAAGAGCTTCTCTGCCCAGGGAGGAGGCACAAGTGATGCAGAGCTGCAGGAGGAGCTTCACCGTGAGCAGAGGCGGACGGTCTTCGCGTGGAGATGGAGCCGGGGTAGGGGTCTGACAAGGTAGGTGTGCGGAGGTGGGCGCACAAGTGTTGCCGCACAAGGGCAGCAGCGATCTTGCCGGCGTCAGGGACGAGGGCGGCTCCTCGGGGCTTCCTGTTACAGAGACGAGAGAGGGAGGGATTTGAGTCGGGAGAGAGGGTCAAAGAGAAAGGGAATCAGGGGAAGAAAAGAGAGGTGCAGCAGGGGCGTCCTGGTCCGCTGGGCTACTCCGACGAGGTGGAACTCCGGTGCGGCACCTGGAGGCGATGGTAGTGAAAGAAACAGAGGCGGGGACGGGGCCCTGCTGGCGAGATCCGGCCGGGAACGGGCAAAGGCGGCGGAGGCCGGCCGGATCGGGTGGTGGATGCAAGGGACTCTGGCAGGGGCTGCGTTGGGGAATCAGGCAGGAGGAGCTGCTGCCCTACTCCTCTGGCGGCACTACAGGAGGAAGAGGGAGACGAGTGAGGAAGAGATGGGATCGGGGAGGGAGATGGATTGGGGCTACGTGCGTGCGTGGGTGGCGGCGATAACGGGAGGACGAGAGGGAGCGTGGGAGATGGGCTAGGGTTAGGATGGGGGTATGCCGGCTGGGCCTTGGCCCAAAGGCTGCGGGGTTAGAATGGGTCGTCCGCTGGACCTGAGCTGGGCTTCTCTCTTTCTCTCTCTTCTTCTTTTAAGAGAAAAGAAATAGAGAGAGAAAAAAAGGAGGGTTAAGGAAAGGATTTGTGCAAGGGGGCTATTTTCCCGGCCTCATAAAAATGAGTTTTATCCAAGAAAAATAGGAATGGACGCGTTTGCAAGAATTTAATTCAGATGGTTTGAACAAGGACTAGTAATTAGGTCCAAAAAAAATGTTGAGAATTTAGGTGGAGCTCCGGAAAATGATGAAAGAATAAATGGCAAGGTTCGAGGTCAAGCAGCGAGATAACAAAGGCATGGGGAAATTTGCAAGTGTGTTTTAGGTGATTTCATAAGAATGGATTATTTTATAATAGCTCCACTAATATCGGGAGGATATATTATAAAGAGAAGTCACCCTTCCCTCGATTTAAATGGATCGAAGATCCATACGATTTATTTAGTTGAGATGCAAAAGATTTATAAGATGATGGCATGATGACATGATGCAATGCAAAAATAAAAGGGCAAGCACAAATGAAACACACGGCGAAACCCGGAATATAAGGAAGTCTTCTCGAGCATCGGTCTCGGGGCGTCACAATTAATAAAAGCAGTAAATGTGAAAGCATGACCACTTTGTAGGGTTTTGAGCCCTCGACATGTTGAACATGTGAGATATACTTTCCCAAATGAGATTTTTTTTTGCTTAATCCATTAAACAAGGACACACATTATTCTATGGATAACGCACATGCTCGTTACTATAGTTAGTAAAAGTAGAGAAGTAAGCCAATTTTCCAAATTGGATTCTGAAATCAGAGGCAACTTTTGGTACTAGTATTATTTCAAACAATCTAGGAACTTCCATAACATTGGTGTGATTCAGTTTGAGCGACATTTCTTATGCGGAAGCAAAACCTGTATTTCTACACAAGTTTCCTTCAGTTGCTTAGGGTGAGCAAGCCCATAATATTCCATTTATATTATGTCTCCCTTTTCTGTTGGAGTTACATAGGAGTGGCTAATTTTTGAATTAAATAAAAAGCCCTTTTAACTTAGTGGTAGAGTAATGCCATGGTAAGGCATAAGTCATCGGTTCAAATCCGATAAAAGGCTTTTTAAATTAGTGGTAGAGTAATCTCGTGCTAAGACGTAAGTCGTTGGTTCGAATCTGATAGAGTACTTTTCTACTAAATTGATTCACTTTTTTTTCTTTGTTTCAAGAGGTTTATTCTAAGAGGAAATTGCATCCTGTAACCACATCATTTATCCCTTTTTTCTACCCAAGGCTTTGCAACATTTCAAAATCAGGAAATTGCCAGGAAGGGCATAGCAAGCGACGAAGTGCTTCGGGGAGTTGAAAATAAGCATAGATCCGGAGATTTCCAAATAGGTCAACCTTTTAAACTGCCTGCTGAATCCATGAGCAGGCAAGAGACAACCTGGCGAACTAAAACATCTTAGTAGCTAGAGGAAAAGAAAGCAAAAGCGATTCCCGTAGTAGCGACAAGCGAAATGGGAGACCCGGACGCTTTTGGGATGCTTCTAATAACCAAGGAATGGCAAGTGCTCTTCCTTGTTTAGATCCTATTTCAATCGGAACTTTCCACGTCGATCCTTTTTTATTACGTCTTGTTTTTACTCCTATATTGATAGTTAATCTACGCACATTACTTAGCACAACTAGGAAAATAAGATAAGATAAGATAAAGATAAGCAAGACTAAAAAAATATTCGTCGGAATAGCGAAATACAAAATTAAAAAATGCAAAAAAAATAAAGGGGAATCTCACCCCCTTCTTTATCATAAAGAAAAAAATATATTTTAAAAATTGTTTAAAAAGAAAAAGAAGTGCCTCTATATTTATATTATAGATTTATCTAAGTGGCCAAATAAGGTTTAGCTGCTCTTATAACAAAGGAATTCATATTTACAATGAAAATTTGACTGGATCTTTTTTATGTGCGATTTAAGTAGACATACATTTTCACAAATAAATTGTCCAACCTCATGGCTGTCTTTGCACCCCCGCCTCCTTTATCACTGAGCGGTCATTCAGGGGCCTTAGCTGGTGATCCGGGTTGTTTCCCTCTCGACGATGAAGCTTATCCCCCATCGTCTCACTGGCCGACCTTGACCCCTGTTATTTTTGGATCGATTTCGAAAAAGAACTGCTAATCCTTAACTTTTCGAGGAATCCTTCATCAGTGGTTGTGAATGACTGACTTTTTCAATCCTTTCGACCTTGGTTCTGTAGGAGCAAGTCAGAAAGATTGAGAAATAGAACCATCTGATTTGATTTGTTCCCAGTAGCTTAGAGGTCAATTCTATTTATTTGACCTCCCACCGTTCACGACATCCCTTGCTCCTCGCAAGAACGGCTCCTCGGTGGAGGAGTACAAGCGCTAGTCCCCTCGATCAAGTGCTTGTGCGTGCTCTTACCTACCGTAGGACCTCCGTCCCCGAAGAGAATAAGGAGGAGCAGGAACAACAGGTTGTCCTCTCTTGGCCCAGTAGTTCCGCAACTACTACCATGGTTGTTGCCAACAGAGATCCCCCATTCCGAAAGGTAACGGGACCAGCCATTAGGTCCAAATTTGTATGCCACTGTTGTGGTGCCGATAATGAGGATAAGGGTCTCCAAAAAACTTATTTTCGTTCTATGAACT
Source organism: Triticum urartu (assembly GCF_056163025.1). Lineage (NCBI taxonomy): Eukaryota > Viridiplantae > Streptophyta > Magnoliopsida > Poales > Poaceae > Triticum > Triticum urartu. The sequence continues at coordinate 449,785,810 of NC_141876.1, forward strand.
TTAAGGTGTATGAAGTCTCATAGTTAACTCTTCCAGTGGAATGGTAGAGACTCCATTTCACTTAGGTTGATTTAATTTAGACCGGAGGCAGACCTAAGTCAAGGTAATCCTTGGTAGGCATGAAATCACTGACAAAGAGTTGCCTAGATCCGATGAGCTTGCAAGCATAATTTGAAATTTCATAGAAGCGGGCATAGCTAGGGGTGAACCACGAGAAGTTAGAGTAATTAATGGGTAGGTATCATAAACATCCTGCCCTTCCAGTCTTTTTTGCCTAAGAAGGTTTTGGAGGATGAACCTATGGGAACGGCAGTCCTGCATCGAGATTATTAGTTGTTTACCGCTGCACTATTTTCTTACTTGACTATCCCGCCTGACTTGGCCAATAAAAGATACCTAGCATGACACATCAGCTATGCCATCTGAGCCTGTCCACTTGCTAGTCAGGAAAAATAACCGCTCCATTCCATAGGCTTCTTTCACAGCTCTCTTCACGCTCGCTTTACGAGTGCAACCAAGTTCAATAAAAATGTTCATGCTAATTCATAGTTACTGCATTAATGGGCGAACAACCCAACCCTTGGAACCACCTACAGCTCCAGGTGGCGAAGAGCCGACATCGAGGTCCCAAACCTTCTGGTCGATGTGGACTCTTGGGGAAGATCAGCATGTTATCCCCTGGGGAGAAAGATGCGCAACTCAAAACGGAAGCAGGAAGCGTGTTGTCAAAAATGTCGGAGGTTACCAGATCTCTGAGACTACCATTGATCCGACAGAGCAGAACGACCAGAAAAAGAAGTGGAGTTAGAAAGCTGTATGATAGGTGGTAACCATCTTGTACGGTTCGGGGGTCATTATCAAGCCTCGTGACTCCGGCTGTGTTGATATCTTCGTATTACTTGTTATCATTCTATCTATCTGGTTATTGCTTTATGTGTTGGTTGGTATTTCACTCAAAAAGTTTAAGTAGAAGTGATTTCTTCCTCATTAGCACCATTTTGATTATCATTTGTATCTTGTGATGAATGAAGTGAACTTGAGCTCTCTAGTGCTTCTATTTTCTCTTCGAAAGCATTTACTAGTATTCGATGAGACTCTGAAAGACCAGAAAGACAAGTGGAGAATTTCTCTTTGTTCAGTAATAACTTAATCTTGCAATAAAACACTCTTGCTTGGAAGGTATGGTAAAGGTAAATTGTTTCTATTTTTTGTCAGGCCTAGATTTTCAGAATACTTCTATGGGAAATGCTCATTGAATGAGCATTCTCCATATTATGCCTTGAAGAGGACTCGAACCTCCATGCTCTTCAGCACGAGATTTTGAGTCTCGCATGTCTGAAAAACTCACTTTGTGATCAGACTAATCAAGGTTGTAGTCATTCAATTTTACTACTTCGTTAAATGATGGCCGTTTAAAGGTGTCATGAGATAAATATTGGCTTGTAATTGTGAAGCCCCAATTCTTGACTGAAAGGGACACCAAAGGCCTCTTCCCTTCTCTCTACCTATCCAAGAGATGGAAGGGCAGAGTTTTTTTTTGTTTTTTCATCTTTTCATCAAAGCGCCTGAACCAAATGTATTTATTTTGATTAGGATCCTATTCTACAGTTACGATTACAATAATAATTATTTACTTTGCAAGGATGTAAGTGTCAGACTGCTAAATTGTAGAAGAGGAAATAACATAGTATTTTCCGTTTCATGCGGATAGGCAAAAGTGTTTTTAGCCCCAAAACACGTAGTAAAGGATCCTATCCTATTTCTTGTATTACCTTGAATTTTTGGTATATTTTGTGGAAAAAAAAGAAACTCGGATCTAGTGTGGATTTTAATCAATATAAAACTTGGCTTTTATATTTCTTTACCTAATATTAAAGGACGGATGCTTTCATAGTTCTCCATACGTCATCTATTTATATCCATTGATTTTGTGTTAACCATAAAGATGGACGCTTGAGATTTAAAAGTAGATCTACGTAACGTTATGTATAAAAATATAAAGCATGTCCACAACCCATCATTGTCGTCTATGGAGAGTCCCTTATATATTTTTAGAATATGGAGAATTCGACCTGCATACAAACACATTAGTTTTGTTTTAATTTTATAAATAACATTATACACATTACTGTAGTTGGAAAGCAAATAACACAACGTCAATCTTCTCTCTCCTTCCTATCTTCTATCTCCCTGTGTGTCCGTTTCGCCGCGTCGTTTTTGTATATATAACACAAAAATTGATGAGCCCAACCAGCCAGACCGCATGGTCAGATTGCCCCAGGAGGCCCCGACTTTTTTTTTCAATCAGTATCCACCCTCGCCTCCTCAAGCCGCCTCCGACCCGTACGCTGCGGCCCTGCGCCACTGCTGGCAGATGGAGGGTGCGGTCGACCATGGATGGCCAGCGACAGTGCATGCCAATTGCTCGATGAAAAGCTTTTGCGTGCGGAGATGCGGATGAGCTGGCGAGGTTACTAGGGGAGGATGTGCAGCGCGATCATGCAAGGTCGTGCACGGGAGGCAGGATTGGCAGGGGACGCAGGTCCACACAGAGATGTGAGGTCGCCAGGGGGAGGGCTCAAGGAGGGAGGAGCTCGCTGGCAGACGGGAGGGGTGTCCACTGCCGACCATGATGTAGGAGGGTGCAGGCGATGCAGATGAGTGGGCATCATGCAAGGCGTGGTAGGTTGCTGGTGCTCTGGGTTGGAGAAGAGAGACAGAGAGGAGCAAACTGTCATGTTACGGATTGCTTTGCTATCGCATCAACTATTGATGCAGTGTAGGCCATGGCTTAAGAGACCAAGTAACATAGATTCATTCAGAGAGAAATACTGCTTCTTTGCATGATGCTGCTGCGTGTTGAGTACAGCTATATGTTACTGATGTCTGCTAGATGTTGAGAGGAGAGCCTGTGAGACTGGCTGGTTTATGTTGTAATTAACTAAATTTGTTTCACTGAGTTTTCTCATTTTTGTTCTCACTTCAGTTTACACTTTCGATTTGTTCCTTCTATTTGTATCTGTTTTAAAAGAACTTCATACAGAGTTGTTGCTAAGGAAAATAAGATAAGTAGGGATGAACTTCATCTATATGAAGCAGATTTGGTGAATTTATTTGTTCAGTTTGTCTAATTCACATCTAGATGTTTTCTAAGGATGTCACATTTAATCTTCCACGAGTAACGTAGCAATAAGGAACAAAAAAAGCTGGGACAAAAAAAACAGACCACAAACATAGTGGACATCAGGTTAGATGTGACATAACTATGTTACATCTAGATGTGTCCTAGATAGACTCTTATTTATTTGTTCTCAACTGTGGCTGGGTCGGTACGCATGGGATGATTCGCTTAATTTTCTTTTGGTTCTGCAATCCAGTATGATGATCTCAACTGCAGTTGTGCTTGTCGAATTTATTTCATGCAAGTATAATTGTATAAATACCTACGGTACATTGCAGTACCATAGAATTTCTTGAGGAAAATGTTTAAAATCTATCAGAAGATAACAGCGAAAGATAAACCACACTCACTGATCGACACGTGCCCTGCAGGCCCATCCACCGCTTCCCCGTTATTCCCCATCTCTGTTTTTTTAGTAGTTTGGATTGCTTCATAGAGACTCTTTCATGGCGACGCAAAACGCAGCCAACCCATGGAAGCAAACCAGGAGGAGCGACGGCTCCAACCACCCTGCCACATCCCGCGGCATAATGAAGGACGGTGGAGCACCGCACGGCACCGCCACGGGTGCTGCAACTCCATGGAGGCGACACACACGCAGGGGGGAGGCGGTCACTCGTCGGCACTGCCGGCGATGTGATGCGGCGCTCGACGACGACCGTCGGTGCGGCGATGCAGCAACTCATCGATGGCACAACTCTGCGGTGCAACCTCGAGGCAACACTGTTGGCGCTCCAAGTCACCGGTGGCGTAGCTGCAATGGAGCACTCGTCACCGGCAACGCTGCATCGCAGCATCCGCCATGGCCGCCGGCGTCGATCCCAGCTTCCGTCGTCATCACCACGCGCTGCGTCGCAGCATCCGCGATGGCCGTCAGCGCTGCATCTCAACTTCCGTCGTCGTCACCACGCGCTGCCTCGGAGCTTCCATCGAAGCATCGTCGGCGCTGCGATGGTGACCACGACGAACGGCCGACATGGGCACTGCAACTCCGGCGATGGTTGCCTTGAAGCTGCAATGGAGCAAAGCTGGCCCTGCAATGTAGCCTCGCCGGAGTTGCATTGGAGCCTCGCCGGATGCACCCGTGCTGCATTGGAGCCTCGCCGGATGCACCCGTGCTGCATTGGAGCCTCGCCGGAGTTGCAATGGAGCTTCGCTGGAGTTGCAATGGAGCTTCGCTGGACCCATCGGTGCTGCGTTGGAGCTCCATTGGACGGCCGTCGGTGCACCATGAGAGCTCCAGTGGAGCTTTGCCGGGACAACATCGCTGCGTATGAAGCTGTTGCGCGCTTGCTGCTACCATAGTGTTGCCCGCGATCTAAAAATCACCCCCGCACTGATCCAACGGCTAGCTAAGAAATCATCCGGCTGATTCGTAGCAGCCGCCATTTCTTAAACGTTTATTGACGCCATGTTTCCTGTGTTTCTAAAGGGAGCACTAGCACAGGGAGAAGGTTGAAATGCTAGAAGAAATCATGCTAGGTGACGCAACCACCGGAGCAGAAAAAATGCAATAGCTCCCACACACACAAAAAAAGCAATACCAAAAAGAAAAAAAAAGTAGAGAAGAAGCATCATTGTAGTTAGAGGAAAAGATAGAGAGAGTGTGGCAGAGAAAAGACTGCCGCATCCCCATGGCGCACCAGCCAATTTTTTTCTTGTGCAAAAAATAAAAATGCCACTCATACTGCTGTGGATTAAGAAAAAACTGGGAGGTACTATGCAAGGCATCATAATAAATAGTGAGATAATATTGTTGTATTGAAATTCTTGAAAAATCCAAGTGTTTCAAAATTACAATCCTTGGGTAGGAAGAGCTCAAATGACATATACTTGCAAACATCGGTAATTTTTTCCAGCCCAACTTTACAAAATCACCAACTGTACATACACAAAAGCGACAACCAATGGTAAGCAAAGACATTATGCTACCTTCTGCCAAATCATCGGAACTTTGTGTAGGACGACCAACGCAAATCTGAATGCTTCTATCCTTGTGCCTCTAGGAGGATCTCAACCTGGTCCGCCGGTGGTGAGTATCACTCGGTCCAGACGTTTCTGTCACACATTTCATTTTCAACATCAAATATGATCTTTCCCATTTCAGACTCAAAACATTGTTTTTGCGAAAACAGACTCAAAAAACAGCATGCCCATGTATCTGGTGGAGCCGGCAGGACAATGAATAACATACTGGTAAACAGAGAGGCGGTGAATAAAATGAAGAGATGTGAAAGGGAGAGGAATTTTAATGCTTGCCACGAAATATTTAGAGACATCCATCACCTTTGCCCCGTGGCAACGCACGGACATATTTGCTACTCCCTCCGTCTCAAAATATAAAAACGTTTTTAATACTAGCATAATGTCAAAAACATTCTTATATTTTGGAGAGAGGGAGTAGTATTTAGCTAAAAAACCCAATACATAGGATCGAAGCTTATGTAGAAGAAAAAATAGTGGGACGAAACCGCCAGCGTCGCCGGGACGCAGCTCCTCTGACGTACGGCGCACTCGCTGACGTGTGGACCCGGACCCACGCGTCAGTGGCCCAACGTCAGGTGGCCGTACGTCAGGGGATCCGGCTCCGCGTCGCCGGCCACCACAGATGACCGCCACTATGAGCCGCCGCCACACCAAGATCGAGCAGCCCTCCGCCGATTCGCCTGACAAGACCTCGTCAGCCGGCCCATCTGGTAATGTACCAGAGGCCGCGCCGCCTCTTCCTCTTCTCCCAGGCGCCACGAGGAGGAGGAGGTGATCCCCGCCCCGCCGCGGAAGCGCTGGGAAGATCCGCGCTCTCTGAGGCTCAGGCTGCTGAACCTCATCCGTACCTTCTACCTGGAGGCGCTCTCCCGCCTGCCCGCCGCCCGACTCTGGAGCACGCACGCCCGCGGCGTCCTCGTCGCCGGCCACTGCTACGGGCCCGTCTCCCCTGTCGACAATATCCTCGTCAACGCCATCTGGTATGACACCGCCTTTCCCCGCCGCCCCACCGTCGACTTTCACTTCGGCGATGTGCTCGAGATCAGCCCCGAATGCATCGCCCGCATCGCTCACCGCTCCCTGGAGGGTCTCATCGCCTGCCTCCTTCACCTCTGCCCCTCCCTCTCCCGCGACGACGCGCTCTGGCACCTCCACCTCTCCAAGGCCGACCTCTCCCGAGCCATCGCCTCTGCCTCCGATTCCGTCTCGGCGCCCACCCAAGCCGCCTTTCTCAAGGCCGCCGAGGCGGCGCACCACCCCATGCCACACGCTTTGGCGCTCTTCGTCTCCTCGGTATTTCCCAAGGTTGAGCGTGATGCGAGAATGCTTCTCTGCGTCAACCGGGCGCTCACCGCCCCTGAGCTCGACCGCCTCTCTGACATGCTGGTGCCCTCCCCGCTTCCGGAGGACCTCTATCCTCCTCCCCCACTGGTGACGTCCTGGGTGGCCGCCGTAATCAAGTCGCGCATCGAAGGCTGCAAATATTCCCAGGAAGCCTCACGCCAGCTGGTTGAGACTGCATTATCCAAATATGCTCAGCAAACAGGCCAACATTACGAGCTCCATTTAGTCCGTGGCATAAATTTGTTCATCCAATCCGAAGCCTTTTGGCACATCAACTTCTTGGCACGGGCAAAGGACGCTGCTGGTGAACTGCCCATTTACTTCTTCGCCGAAGCAACGGTTGCCATGGGCGAGGACGACGAATTCCTGGAGGAGGATATCGTCTTGTGCTGCCCAATCAAACCGGCTGGAATTGGTATACATGCTCTCTCCCACCACCATTGTCCTATGACATTTCTATTTCATATTCCGTTAGAAAGAAAGTGTCAAGAAGACAAAAACATAACACCTAGACCTAGCAACAAAGCAAAAATCAACCAATAACAAAAGCCTAAGAGCCTAAATTACCAAGCTCTAAGTGTTTCTTAGTGGCATGAACAGCTAATATCAGTTCCCTAAATAATATATGTATCAATATATATGTATATGGTTGTATGTTGTTGGTTTTGAAAATATTCTTAATTATGGTCTCATTTACAGTTTAAATAAACTATGTGTGTACTTTAAAAAAAAATTACCCCCTCCTTTTCAGTTTATAAGTCTCATGTTTGTCATAAGTCAAACCAACTTAAGTTACTACCTCTATCATGATTTATACCTATATCATGGTTTATAAGTCTCGCAGACATACCATTGAAAACTTCTTTTGAAGGTGAATCTAACAATATTTTTTTGTGACATATAACTAATATTTTGTTGATCAAACTAATGTCAATCTTTTCATTGAAATGTGTGAGAGACTTTTAACCAGGATCGAGGGAGTAAGCAAGTTTGTTATAAAAAAATTGGCATCTACAATATGAAATCAGTATCAGTAGATCCGTCATGAAATTTGTTTTCATTTATTTTGTATTGTAGATATTGACATTTTTTTTCTGTAAACCTGGTCAAACATAAATGGGTTTGACTTAAGATAAACTTGGTGATTCTTATAAACTGAAAGGAGGTAGTACTTAGATATTCCGTGCTGCAGTTTTAGATAGCATAGTTTACATTACAGAAATATTGCTGATCCTTCTTGCCCTACATACTATGCAATCTGCTATAAGTGCTTAGCTCCATAAGAATCAAATATGGGGATTAATTGCTCATTGCAGCAATGATTTAATCCTATCATAACTTGCACGTGCTGGATTTTAGTAATGTATACTGCCAGTTCACAGATAGAAATAGGAATTTAAATATTATGCAAGTTTTGGCTATTGCATGGGGAAACAAAATCATGGTATCCTCTTGTTCTTATTTACTGAAACAGGTGGATGCTTCATGTTTCTGTTTTATTGAAACCTATAAAGTCCATTTAGATGTATCGAGAACAAGTCATACTACTTGAGACCTTTGACAGGTCACGAGTGATACAAGTATTAAAAAGTTATTATGCCCAGAGCACGGCCCAGGTCACTGCAATTTCTGGGGACCTACACAAAAAAGCGGTGTCAGTTCCCTTGCTTTGCAATGTTGGCTCATAATATATACAATCCTGATATACAATTAAAAGGAAACCTTCAGATTAAGGTGCTCCGCTGCTCCAAATACCACATTTTGAACAGAATACACATTGTTTTGCCAGCTTTCATTCTTTGCTCTGCAGTTCAGCCATTTCCGCATCTAAATAGATTCGGCTGAGTCATCCTCAGTATTTATAAGCTAATTTTTGCTGAAAATTCATTTGTCCAATGGTGTCCTGAACTAAATTCCTCTTTCACCGGTCTTCAGTATGCATCGGAGGTTCAGACTTCTATTTGTGTTGTAACTCCCTATGCAGCCGTTTTTGGCAAATAAAATAAAATTGTGTCGTCTAGTTTATTCTGCCATGCTCCTATATTGGCTAGGTGAACTTTAATGAACCAGTTACATAGTCTTATAATTTTATTTTCTAAGTGAAACAATCGATAATTTGTTTCTTTTCTGTTGTGAAAAGCTCTTATGCTAATTCTTCTTTCTGGCACATGCAGGTGGGTGTGGAGCTTGTACTGCCCAATATAAAAAGCTCAACCACCCTATTGACAAAGAACACCATGGTGGATTGGATGACTATGACGAAGAGATTATAAATTTCCTCAGCTGCATGGTGTTCTTTGTTGATAGGATGGTTGATCTTTCATGTATTGGGCGGTACAAGCTCTACATCCACCTACGTGGTCCAAAAAGAAGGATTAGCAGAGGAGCTTTTGAAAACAGAAGAGAACCAAAAACATGGAACGTTTCACATGGTCCAAAAAGAAGAATTAGCAGAGGAGCTTTTGAAAACAGAAGAGAAACAAAAACATGGAACGTTTCACATAGCAAATACTCCCTCTGTTAAGAAATACAGTGATCATCGCTCCCTTTCTGAAGGCGTTGCTGTTGAAGAACCTCGTCATTCATGTGGTGTCATGAGATGGTTGGTGCGGATATGATTATTAATGTAGTTTGCTGATTGGATCTGATTGCTTTGTATTTTTCTCCTCGCTTACGCATAGCTTTGGTCTTGTATGACTTTGCTATTTGCTGGCGGGTTTTTGTGTACGTGCGTTGGTGTTGGCTGTGTGCATCCTAGTTATGCAGATACCAGGTGTGCTCATTGTATTTGTATCCTCTTGATGCTCCGTTTTGAGCCAATAAAGTTCACCCTTTGTCGAAAAAAAAGAAATACAATGATCTAAACGCTCTTAATATTTCTTTACAGAGGGAGTATAAGAGTGTAGATCACTACTTATTTTTGAAAGACCCGGTTTTGGCTGGCTTCATTGATTTAGGAGAAAGCATACGAGAAACAAGTGGGGATCACGTGATCATGGTCAACAGGAAAAACGCTCAAGAGCAAAAAGAGAGAAACGAAAATAAGGAGATGGTGGCGTCCAAAACGCCCACATAGATCAATCTATCTCGCAGATGCGTCCCCGAATGGGGGCTCTAAGCAGGCGGCTCCAGCAGACCTCCAATTCACAAGATCGAGCTTTATAGCCTGTAGCACATCATCAGTCTGTGGCATTTTCCCACTGAAAACATATGCATTCCGCTCTTTCCAGGTGTGCTAAGCGACCAACAACGCCATTGTTTTGAGCCCTCGCCTCTGGTCGGCTGGTGTGCGCCTGATCATCACCAAGCAGTGCTGCAGAGAGCTATGGGAAGGCCGCCTGCTAGAGTCCAGTGCCTTGCAGCCATTCCATGTGGCAACGGGCCTCCAAATCGTCCTGGAGAAGGGGCAGTCCCAGATCAGATGCAGAGCAGACTCCAGGTTCCTCATACATAAACCGCAGAAGTATCCATTCGGCCATCCCCTCCTCTGCAGCATGTCGTTGGACCAGATTCTGTTATTATGCAGCAGCCAGGCAAACATCTTGACAGTCCCAGGCGCCCATCCTTTCCAGATCACGGTGTCATGGCTCATGCTCGGCGTGTACTTGAAGAACATCTTGTACGCAGCCCGGGCCGAGTACATGGCCCCTCCTCCTGCAGTCCAAACGACCCGGTCAGCAACTTGGCTGTCGAGGGTGATCTGAGCTTGCTGGAGCCGTCGCCAAAGACAAAGGATATCGACGACAATGGAAGCCGTGTGGCCGTGGCTGAGATCTCTGATCCACTGGTCGTTGTCGAGCGCAGCGGCCACCGATCGGTTTTTGCGCCAAGAGTGTTTGAACAGGCTCGAGAAGGCAACACTTAGCGGTGTACCATCGAGCCAGGGGCACGTCCAGAACCCCGCCCTTTGGCCGTCGCCGATCATGATCTTCGTGGCTCCAACGAACATCTCCCTGTCTGTGTTGTCGCATGGCAAGGGGAAAGCCGTCCAGGGCCTCACCGGTTGCTACCAGGACGCCCATAGCCAGCGCAGCCGGAGGGCCGAGCCGAACGGAAGCAGGTCAAGGATCCCCAGCCCGCCCTTCTCCGATGGAGAGCACACATGTTTCCATGCCACTTTGCACTTCCCGCCGGTTAGTGCCTCGTCTTTGGCCCATAGGAAGCAACGCCGTGCCTTGTCAATCTCCTTTAGGATCTTCTTCGGCACCTTGAGCACTATCATAGCGAAAGTTGGCAGCACAGAAAGCATCGCCCACACCAGAACTCATCGACCTGCCAGCGACATCAGCATGCCCTTCCAGCCCGCGAGACGTGACTTCACACGGTCAATGAGGAATTGGAAATGCACTAAACACAGCCTCTTGGGGGAAAGTGGCAGACCCAGGTAGGTTGTGGGGAAGCTTGTTGGGGAACGTAGTAATTTTAAAAAAATTCCTATGCACACGCAAGATCATGTTTATGCATAGCAATGAGAGGGGAAGAGTGTTGTCCACATACCCTCGTAGACCGTAAGCGGAAGCGTTATGACAACGCGGTTGATGTAGCCATACGTCTTCACGATCGACTGATCCTAGTACCGGAAGTACGGCACCTCCACGATCTGCACACGTTCGGCTCGGTGACGTCCCATGAACTCTCGATCCAGCAGAGTGTCGAGGGAGAGCTTCGTCAGCACGACGGCGTGATGACGGTGATGATGATGCTACCGTCACAGGGCTTCGCCCAAGCACCGTGATGATATGAGCGAGGTGGATTATGGTGGAGGGGGGCACCACACACGGCTAAGGGATCAATGATCAACTTGTGTGTCTATGGGGTGCCCCCTCCCCCGTATATAAAGGAGTGGAGGAGGGGGCGGCCCTCTACTATGGTGCGCCCTAGGGAGTCCTACTCCCACTAGGAGTAGGATTCCCCCCTTTCCAAGTAGGAGTAGGAGAGAAGGAAGGGAAAGAGAGAAGAGAAGGAAGGAGGGGGCGCCGCCCCTCCCCCCTAGTCCAATTCGGACTAGGCCTTGGGGGAAGGGGCGCGGCCTACCCTAGGCAGCCCCTCTCTCTTTCCCCTAAAGCCCAATAAGGCCCATATACTCTCCGGGGGGTTCCGGTAACCTCCCGGTACTCCGGAAAATGTCCGAACTCATCCTGAACCATTCCGATGTCCAAATACAGGCTTGCAATATATCGATCTTTACGTCTCGACCATTTCGAGACTCCTCGTCATGTCCGTGATCAAATTTGGGACTCCGAACTACCATTGGTACATCAAAACATATAAACTCATAATACGGATCGTCACCGAACGTTAAGCGTGCGGACCCTACGGGTTCGAGAACTATGTAGACATGAACGAGACATGTCTCCGGTCAATAACCAATAGCGGAACCTGGATGTTCATATTGGCTCCCACATATTCTACGAAGATCTTTATCGGTCAAACCGCATAACGATATACATTGTTCCCTTTGTCATCGGTATGTTACTTGCCCGAGATTCGATCGTCAGTATCTCAATAGCTAGTTCAATCTCGTTACCGGCAAGTCTCTTTACTCGTTTCATAATGCATCATCCCGCAACTAACTCATTAGTCACATTGCTTGCAATGCTTATATTGATGTGCATTACCGAGAGGGCCCAGAGATACCTCTCCGACAATCGGAGTGACAAATCCTAATCTCGATCTATGCCAACTCAAAAAACACCATCGGAGACACCTGTAGAGCACCTTTATAATCACTCAGTTACGTTGTGATGTTTGGTAGCCCACAAAGTGTTCCTCCGGTATTCGGGAGTTGCATGATCTCATAGTCATAGGAATATGTATAAGTTATGGAGAAAGCAATAGCAACAAACTAAACGATCATTGTGCTAAGCTAACGGATGGGTCAAGTCAATCACATCATTCTCTAATGATGTGATCCCGTTAATCAAATGACAACTCATGTATATGGTTAGGAAACATAACCATCATTGATTCAACGAGCTAGTCAAGTAGAGGCAAACTAGTGACACTCTGTTTGTCTATGTATTCACACATGTACTAAGTTTCCGGTTAATACAATTCTAGCATGAATAATAAACATTTATCATGATATAAGGAAATATAAATAACAACTTTATTATTGCCTCTAGGGCATATTTCCTTCAGTCTCCCACTTGCACTAGAGTCAATAATCTAGATTACATTGTAATGATTCTAACACCCATGGAGTCTTGGTGCTGATCATGTTTTGCTCGTGAGAGAGGCTTAGTCAACGGGTCTGCAACATTCAGATCCATATGTATCTTGCAGATCTCCATGTCTCCAACTTGACTTGATCGCGGATGGAATTGAAGCGTCTCTTGATGTGCTTGGTTCTCTTGTGAAATCTGGATTCCTTTGAAAAGGCAATTGCACTAGTATTGTCACAAAAGATTTTCATTGGACCCGATGCACTAGGTATGACACCTAGATCGGATATGAACTCCTTCATCCAGACTCCTTCATTTGCTGCTTCCGAAGCAGCTATGTATTCCGCTTCACACGTAGATGCCGCCATGACGCTCTGCTTGGAACTGCACCAACTGACAGCTCCACCATTTAATAAAAACACGTATCCGGTTTGTGACTTAGATTCATCCGGATCAGTGTCAAAGCTTGCATCGACGTAACCGTTTACGACAAGCTCTTTGTCACCTCCATATACGAGAAACATATCCTTAGTCCTTTTTAGGTATTTCAGGATGTTCTTGACCGTTGTCCAATGATCCACTCCTGGATTACTTTGGTACCTCCCTGCTAAACTGATAGCAAGGCATACATCAGGTCTGGTACACAACATTGCATACATGATAGAGCCTATGGCGGAAGCATAGGGAACACCTTTCATTTTATCTCTATCTTCTGCAGTGGTCGGGCATTGAGTCTGACTCAACTTCACACCTTGTAATACAGGAAAGAACCCTTTCTTTGCTTGATCCATTTTGAACTTCTTCAAAACTTTATCAAGGTATGTGCTTTGTGAAAGCCCATTTAAGCGTCTTGATCTATCTCTATAGATCTTGATGCCCAATATATAAGCAGCTTCACCGATGTCTTTCATTGAAATTTTTTATTCAAGTATCCTTTATGCTATTCAGAAATTCAGTATCATTTCCGATCTACAATATGTCATCTACATATAATATCAGAAATGCTACAGAGCTCCCACTCACTTTCTTGTAAATACAGGCTTCTCCAAAAGTCTGTATAAAACCATATGCTTTGATCACACTATCAAAGCGTATATTCCAACTCCGAGAGGATTGCACCAGTCCATAAATGGATCGCTAGAGCTTGCACACTTTGTTAGCACCTTTTGGATCGACAAAACCTTCTGGTTGCATCATATACAACTCTTCTTTAAGATATCCACTAAGAAATGCAGTTTTGACATCCATTTGCCAAATTTCATAATCATAAAATGCGGCAATAGCTAACATGATTCGAACGGACTTAAGCATCGCTACGGGTGAGAAGGTCTCATCGTAGTCAACTCCTTGAACTTGTCGAAAACCTTTTGCAACAAGTCGAGCTTTGTAGACAGCAATATTACCGTCAGCGTCAGTCTTCTTCTTGAAGATCCATTTATTCTCTATGGCATGCCGATCATCGGGCAAGTCAGCCGAAGTCCACACTTTGTTCTCATACATGGATCCCATCTCAGATTTCATGGCCTCAAGCCATTTTGCGGAATCTGGGCTCATCGTCGCTTCCTCATAGTTCGTAGGTTTGTCATGGTCAATTAACATGACTTCCATAACAGGATTACCGTACCACTCTAGTGCGGATCTTATTCTGGTTGACCTACGAGGTTCAGTAGTAACTTGATCAGAAGTTTCATGATCATCATCATTAGCTTCCTCACTTACTAGTGTAGGAATCACTGGAACTCATTTCAGTGATGAACTACTTTCCAATAAGGGAGAAGGTACAATTACCTCGTCAAGTTCTACTTTCCTCCCACTCACTTCTTTCGAGAGAAACTCCTTCTCTAGAAAGGATCCATTCTTAGCAACGCATATCTTGCCTTTGGATCTGTGATAGAAGGTGTACCCAACAGTCTCCTTTGGGTATCCTATGAAGACACATTTCTCCGATTTGGGTTCGAGCTTATCAGGTTGAAGATTTTTCACATAAGCATCACAACCCCAAACTTTAAGAAACAACAACTTGGGTTTTTTGCCAAACCATAGTTCATAAGGTGTCGTCTCAGCAGATTTAGATGGTGCCCTATCTAACGTGAATGCAACCGTCTCTAAAGCATAACCCCAAAACGATAGCAGTAAATCAGTGAGAGATATCATAGATCGCACCATATCTAATAAAGTGCGGTTATGACGTTCGGACACACCATTGCGTTGTGGTGTTCCAGGTGGCGTGAGTTGCGAAACTATTCCGCATTGTTTCAAATGAAGTCCAAACTCATAACTCAAATATTCACCTCCACGATCAGATCGTAGAAACTTGATTTTCTTGTTATGATGATTTTCCACTTCACTATGAAATTCTTTGAACTTTTCAAATGTTTCAAACTTATGTTTCATTAAGTAGATATACACATATCTGCTTAAATCATCTGTGAAGGTGAGAAAATAACGATATCCGCCACGAGCTTCAATGTTCATTGGACCACATACATCAGTATGTATGATTTCCAATAACTCTGTTGCTCGTTCCATTGTTCCGGAGAACGGAGTTTTAGTCATCTTGCCCATGAGACATGGTTCACAAGTACCAAGTGATTCATAATCAAGTGATTCCAGAAGTCCATCAGAATGGAGTTTCTTCATGCGCTTTACACCAATATGACCTAAACGGTAGAGCCACAAATAAGTTGCACTATCATTATCAACTCTGCATCTTTTGGCTTCAATACTATGAACACTACTATCAAGATTTAGTAAAAATGGACCACTCATCAAGGGTGCATGACCATAAAAGATATTACTCATATAAATAGAACAACCATTATTCTCTGATTTAAATGAATAACCGTATCACATCAAACAAGATCCAGATATAATGTTCATGCTCAACGCTGGCACCAAATAACAATTATTTAGGTTTAAAACTAATCCTGAAGGTAGATGTAGAGGTAGCGTGCCGACGACGATCACATTGACTTTGGAATCATTTCCCATGTGCATCGTCACCTCGTCCTTAGCCAATCTTCGCTTAATCCGTAGCCCCAGTTTCGATTTGCAAATGTTAGCAACTGAACCAGTATCAAATACCCAGGCACTACTGTGAGCATTAGTAAGGTACACATCAATAACATGTATATCAAATATATCTTTCACTTTGCCATCCTTCTTCTCCGCCAAATACTTGGGGCAGTTCCGCTTCCAGTGACCAGTTCCTTTGCAGTAGAAGCACTCAGTCTCAGGCTTAGGTCCAGACTTGGGTTTCTTCACTTGAGCAGCAACTAGCTTGCTGTTCTTCTTGAAGTACCCCTTCTTCCCTTTACCCTTTTTCTTGAAACTGGTGGTATTCTTGACCATCAACACTTCATGCTCTTTCTTGATTTCTACCTCCGCATATTTTAGAATTACGAAGAGCTCAGGAATCGTCTTATCCATCCCTTGCATATTATAGTTCATCACGAACCTCTTGTAGCTTGGTGGCAGTGATTGAAGAACTCTGTCAATGACACTATCATCAGGAAGATTAACTCCCAGTTGAGTCAAGTGGTTGTGGTACCCAGACATTATGAGTATATGTTCACTGATAGAACTATTCTCCTCCATCTTGCAGCTAGAGGGCTTATTGGAGACTTCATATCTCCCAATCCAGGCATTTGCTTGAAATATTAAATTCAACTCCTGGAACATCTCATATGCTCCATGACGTTCAAAACGTTGTTGAAGTCCCGGTTCTAAGCCGTACAACATGGCACACTGAACTATCGAGTAGTCATCAGCTTTGCTCTGCCAGGTGTTCACAATATCTGGCGTTGCTCCTGCAGCGGGTTTTTCACCTAGCGGTGCTTCCAGGACGTAATTCTTCTGTGCAACAATGAGGATAATCCTCAAGTTACAGACCCAGTCCGTGTAGTTGCTACCATCATCTTTCAACTTAGCTTTATCTAGGAACGCATTAAAATTCAACGGAACAACAAGACGGGCCATCTATCTACAACAACATAGACATGCAAAATACTATCAGGTACAAAGTTCATGATAAATTAAAGTTCAATTAATCAAATTACTTAAGAAGTCCCACTTAGATACACATCTCTCTAATCATCTAAGTGATCACGTGATCCATATCAACTAAACCATGTCCGATCATCACATGAGATGGAGTAGTTTTCTATGGTGAACATCACTATGTTGATCATATCTACTATATGATTCACGCTCGATTTTTTCGGTCTCAGTGTTCCGAGGCCATATCTACATATGCTAGGCTCGTCAAGTTTAACCCGAGTATTCTGCATGTGCAAAACTGGCTTGCACCCGTTGTATGTGAACGTAGAGCTTATCACACCCGATCATCATGTGGTGTCTCGGCACGATGAATTGTAGCAACGGTGCATACTCAGGGAGAACACTTATACCTTGAAATTTAGTGAGAGATCATTGTCGGTGTCAAAACTGGCGGATCTCGGGTAGGGGGTCCCGAACTATGCGTCTAAGGTTGGTGGTAACAAGAGACAGGGGACACGATGTTTACCCAGGTTCGGGCCCTCTCTATGGAGGTAATACCCTACGTCTTGCTTGATTGATCTTGATGAATATGAGTATTACAGGAGTTGATCTACCACGAGATCGTAATGGCTAAACCCTAGAAGTCTAGCCTGTATGACTATGATTGTGAATATCCTCCCTCCGGACTAAGTCCATCGGTTTATATAGACACCGGGAGGATCTAGGGTTACACAAGGTCGGTTACAAAGAAAGGAATCTACATATTCGGTCGCCAAACTTGCCTTCCACGCCAAGGAGAGTCCCATCCGGACACGGGTGCAATCTTCGGTCTTCGTGTTCTTCACAGCCCATTAGTCCAGCCC
Source organism: Triticum urartu (assembly GCF_056163025.1). NCBI lineage: Eukaryota > Viridiplantae > Streptophyta > Magnoliopsida > Poales > Poaceae > Triticum > Triticum urartu. Next base: position 449,803,347 of record NC_141876.1, read on the forward strand.
ATGGCTAACAGGCTGGACGCCCGAGGACCCCTTAGTCCAGGACTCCCTCGGTAGCCCCTGAACCTGGCTTCAATGACAAGGTATCCGTCGCGTAGATCTGTCTTCGGCATTGCAAGGCGGGTTCCTCCTTCTGAACACCAACATAGTCTTCGGACGTATTGATCGTGTCCAGACCTGTAGCACACACACACCACACACAACCGCAGAGAGAATATAATAATCCACGAGTCCGATCTTCTGACAAATTTTTACAGCATGAGAATATAATAACCCGGTCGCAATTTCGAACCGTTCTTCGTCTGCCGCTCCATGTTTCGAGACGCGGTTGTTGGAAATATTCCCTAGAGGCAATAATAAAATGGTTATTATTATATTTCCTTGTTCATGATAATTGTCTATTGTTCATGCTATAATTGTGTTATCCGGAAATCGTAATACATGTGTGAATACATAGACCACAACACGTCCCTAGTGAGCCTCTAGTTGACTAGCTCGTTGATCAAAAGATAGTCATGGTTTCCTAACTATGGACATTAGATGTCATTGATAACGGGATCACATCATTAGGAGAATGATGTGATGGACAAGACCCAATCGTAAGCATAGCACAAGATCGTGTAGTTCATTTGCTAGAGCTTTTCCGAATGTCAAGTATCATTTCCTTAGACCATGAGATTGTGCAACTCCCGGATACCGTAGGAGTGCTTTGGGTGTGCCAAACGTCACAACGTAACTGCGTGACTATAAAGGTGCACTACGGGTATCTCCGAAAGTGTCTGTTGGGTTGGCACGAATCGACACTGGGATTTGTCACTCCGTATGACGGAGAGGTATCTCTGGGCCCACTCGGTAATGCATCATCATAATGAGCTCAATGTGACCAAGTGGTTGATCACGGGATCATGCATTACAGTATGAGTAAAGTGACTTGCCGGTAACGAGATTGAACGAGGTATTGGGATACCGACGATCGAGTCTCGGGCGAGTAACGTACCGATTGACAAAGGGAATTGTATACGGGATTGATTGAATCCTCGACATCGTGGTTCATCCGATGAGATCATCGAGGAGCATGTGGGAGCCAACATGGGTATCCAGATCCCGCTGTTGGTTATTGACAGGAGAGTCGTCTCGGTCATGTCTGCGTGTCTCCCGAACCCGTAGGGTCTACACACTTAAGGTTCGGTGACGCTAGGGTTGTTGAGATATTGGTATGCGGTAACCCGAAAGTTGTTCGGAGTCCCGGATGAGATCTCGGACGTCACGAGGAGTTCCGGAATGGTCCGGAGGTGAAGAATTGTATATAGGAAGTCCAGTTTCGGCCACTGGGAAAGTTTCGGGGGTCACCGGTATTGTACCGGGACCACCGGAAGGGTCCCGGTGGTCCACCGGGTGGGGCCACCTATCCCGGAGGGCCCCATGGGCTGAAGTGGGAGGGGAAACAGCCCCTGGTGGGCTGGTGCACCCCCCTTGGGCCTTCCCCTGTGCCTAGGGTTGGAAACCCTAGGGGTGGGGGCGCCCCACTTGGCTTGGGGGGCAAGCCACCCCCCTTGGCCGCCGCCCCCCCATCTAGATGGGATCTAGAGGGGCCGGCGCCCCTGGACCCCTATATAAAGAGGGGGGGAGGGAGGGCTGCACACCCAAGCCCCTGGCGCCTCCCTCTTCCCCCCGTAACACCTCTCCCTCTCGTTAGAGCTTGGCGAAGCCCTGCCGAGATCCCGCTGCTTCCACCAGCATGCCGTCGTGCTGCTAGATCTCCATTAACCTCTCCTTCCCCCTTGCTGGATCAAGAAGGAGGAGACGTCTTCCCCAACCATACGTGTGTTGAACGCGGAGGTGCCGTCCGTTCGTCGCTCGATCATCGGTGATTTGGATCATGACGAGTACGACTCCATCAACCCCGTTCTCTTGAACGCTTCCGCTCGCGATCTACAAGGGTATGTAGATGCACTCCTTTCCTCTCGTTGCTAGAAGACTCCATAGATTGATCTTGGTGATGCGTAGAAAATTTTTAAATTTCTGCTACGTTCCCCAACAGTGGTATCAGAGCTAGGTCTATGCGTAGTTTCTATGCACGAGTAGAACACAAGTTGTTGTGGGCGTTGATTTTGTCAATTTACTTACCGTTCCTAGTCTTATCTTGATTCGGCGGCATCGTGGGATGAAGCGGCCCGGACCGACCTTACACGTACGCTTACGTGAGACTAGTTCCACCAACTGACATGCACTAGTTGCATAAGGTGGCTAGCGGGTGTCTGTCTCTCCCACTTTAGTCGGATCGGATTCGATGAAAAGGGTCCTTATGAAGGGTAAATAGAAATTGGCATATCACGATGTGGTTTTGGCGTAGGTAAGAAACGTTCTTGCTAAGAAACCTATAGCAGCCACGTAAAAATTTGCAACAACAATTAGAGGACGTCTAACTTGTTTTTGCAGCATGTGCCGTGTGATGTGATATGGCCAAAAGGATGTGATGAATGATATATGTGATGTATGAGATTGATCATGTTCTTGTAATAGGAATCACGACTTGCATGTCGATGAGTATGACAACCGGCAGGAGCCATAGGAGTTGTCTTAATTTATTTATGACCTGCGTGTCAATATATAACGTCATGTAATTACTTTACTTTAATGCTAAACCGTTAGCCATAGTAGTAGAAGTAATAGATGATGAGACAACTTCATGAAGACACGATGATGGAGATCATGGTGTCATGCCGGTGACAACGATGATCATGGCGCCCCAAAGATGGAGATCATAAGGAGCAAAGTGATATTGGCCATATCATGTCACTATTTAATTGCATGTGATGTTTATCATGTTTTACATCTTATTTGATTAGAACGACGGTAGCTTAAATAAGATGATCCCTCGTAATAATTTCAAGAAAGTGTTCCCCCTAGCTGTGCACCGTTGCGAAGGTTCGTTGTTTCGAAGCACCACGTGATGATTGGGTGTGATAGATTCTAACGTTCGAATACAACGGGTGTAAGCCAGATTTACACACGCAATACACTTAGGTTGACCTGACGAGCCTAGCATGTACAGACATGGCCTCGGAACATGGAAGACCGAAAGGTCGAGCATGAGTCGTATAGAAGAAACGATCAACATGAAGATGTTCACCGATGTTGACTAGTCCGTCTCACATGATGATCGGACACGGCCTAGTTGACTCGGATCATGTCCCACTTAGATGAATAGAGGGATGTCTATCTGAGTGGGAGTTCATTGAATAATTTGATTAGATGAACTTAATTATCATGAACTTAGTCTAAAATATTTACAATATGTCTTGTAGATCAAATGGCCCACGCTAATGTTTCCCTCAACTTCAACGCGTTCCTAGAGAAAACCAAGCTGAAAGATGATGGCAGCAACTATACGGACTGGGTCCGGAACCTGAGGATCATCCTCATAGCTGCCAAGAAAGATTATGTCCTAGAAGCACCGCTAGGTGACGCACCCATCCCAGAGAACCAAGACGTTATGAACGCTTGGCAGCAGCGTGCTGATGATTACTCCCTCGTTCAGTGCGCCATGCTTTACAGCTTAGAACCGAGGCTCCAAAAGCGTTTTGAGCAACACGGAGCATATGAGATGTTCGAAGAGCTGAAAATGGTTTTCCAAGCTCATGCCCGGGTCGAGAGATATGAAGTCTCCGACAAGTTCTTCAGTTGTAAGATGGAGGAAAATAGTTCTGTCAGTGAGCACATACTCAAAATGTCTGGGTTGCACAACTACTTGACTCAGCTGGGACTTAATCTCCCAGATGACGCGGTCATTGACAGAATCCTTCAGTCGCTTCCACCAAGCTACAAGAGCTTTGTGATGAACTTCAATATGCAGGGGATGGAAAAGACCATTCCTGAGGTATATTCAATGCTGAAATCAGCAGAGGTGGAGATCAAAAAGGAACATCAAGTGTTGATGGTGAATAAAACCACTAAGTTTAAGAAAGGCAAGGGTAAGAAGAACTTCAAGAAGGACGACAAGGGGGTTGCCGCGCCCGGTAAGCAAGCTTCCAGGAAGAAGCCAAAGAATGGACCCAAGCCCGGGACTGAGTGTTTTTATTGCAAGGGAAGTGGTCACTGGAAGCGGAACTGCCCCAAATACTTAGCGGACAAGAAGGCCGGCAACACTGAAGGTATATGTGATATAATTGTAATTGATGTGTACCTTACCAGTACTCGTAGTAGCTCCTGGGTATTTGATACCGGTGCGGTTGCTCACATTTGTAACTCAAAGCAGGAGCTGCGAAATAAGCGGAGACTGGCGAAGGACGAGGTGACGATGCGCGTCGGGAATGGTTCCAAGGTCGATATGATCGCCGTTGGCATGCTACCTCTACATTTACCTATGGGATTCATTTTAAACCTCAATAATTGTTATTTAGTGCCAGCTTTGAGCATGAACATTGTATCAGGATCTCGTTTAATTCGAGATGGCTACTCATTTAAATCCGAGAATAATGGTTGTTCTATTTATATGAGAGATATGTTTTATGGTCATGCCCCGCTGGTGAATGGTTTATTATTAATGAATCTCGAGCGTAATGTTACACATATTCATAGTGTGAATACCAAAAGATGTAAGGTTGATAATGATAGTCCCACATACTTGTGGCAGTGCCGCCTTGGTCACATAGGTGTCAAATGCATGAAGAAGCTCCATGCAGATGGACTTTTGGAGTCTCTTGATTACGAATCATTTGACACGTGCGAACCATGCCTCATGGGTAAAATGACCAAGACTCCGTTCTCAGGAACAATGGAGCGAGCAACCAACTTATTGGAAATCATACATACTGATGTGTGCAGTCCAATGAGTGTTGAGGCTTGCGGTGGCTATCGTTATGTTCTCACCCTCACTGATGACTTGAGTAGATATGGGTATGTCTACTTAATGAAACACAAGTCTGAGACCTTTGAAAAGTTCAAGGAATTTCAGAGTGAGGTTGAGAATCAACATGACAGGAAAATCAAGTTCTTGCAATCAGATCGTGGGGGAGAATACTTGAGTCACGAATTTGGCACGCACTTAAGGAAATGTGGAATAGTTTCACAACTCACGCCACCTGGAACACCTCAGCGTAATGGTGTGTCCGAATGTCGTAATCGCACTCTATTGGATATGGTGCGATCTATGATGTCTCTTACCGATCTACCGCTGTCATTTTGGGGCTATGCTTTAGAGACTGCCGCATTCACTTTAAATAGGGCTCCGTCGAAATCCGTTGAGACGACACCGTATGAATTATGGTTTGGGAAGAAACCTAAGCTGTCGTTTCTAAAAGTTTGGGGATGTGATGCTTATGTGAAGAAACTTCAACCTGAAAAGCTTGAACCCAAATCGAAAAAATGCGTCTTCATAGGATACCCTAAAGAAACTATTGGGTATACCTTCTACCTCAGATCTGAAGGCAAGATCTTTGTTGCCAAGAATGGATCCTTTCTAGAGAAAGAGTTTCTCTCGAAAGAAGTAAGTGGGAGGAAAGTAGAACTTGATGAAGTATTGCCTCTTGAACCGGGGAGTGGCGCAACTCAAGAAAATGTTCCTGAGGTGCTTGCACCGACTAGAGAGGAAGTTAATGATGATGATCATGAAACTTCAGATCAAGTTTCTACTGAACTTCGTAGGTCCATAAGGACACGTTCCGCACCAGAGTGGTACGACAACCCTGTCTTGGAAATCATGTTGTTAGACAACGGTGAACCTTCGAACTATGAGGAACCGATGGCAGACCCAGATTCCGACAAATGGCTAGAAGCCATGAAATCCAAGATAGGATCCATGTATGAAAACGAAGTATGGACTTTGACTGACTTGCCCGATGATCGGCGAGCCATAGAAAATAAAAGGATCTTTAAAAAGAAGACAGACGCAGATGGTAATGTGACCATCTACAAGGCTCGACCCATCGCTAAGGGTTATCGACAAGTTCAGGGGGTTGACTACGATGATACTTTCTCACCCGTAGCGAAGCCGAAGTCCGTCCGAATCATGTTAGCAATTGCCGCATTCTATGATTATGAGATATGGCAAATGGACGTCAAAACAGCATTCCTTAATGACTTTCTTAAGAAAGAATTGTATATGATGCAGCCGGAAGGTTTTGTCGATCCTAAGAATGCTAACAAGGTGTGCAAGCTCCAACGCTCAATCTATGGGCTGGTGCAAGCATCTCGAAGTTGGAACATTCGATTTGATGAGATGATCAAAGCGTTTGGGTTTACACAGACTTATGGAGAAGCCTGTGTTTACAAGAAAGTGAGTGGGAGCTCCGTAGCATTTCTCATATTATATGTGGATGACATACTGTTGATGGGAAATGATATAGAATTCTTGGAAAGCATAAAGGCCTACTTGAACAAGTGTTTTTCAATGAAGGACCTTGGATAAGCTGCTTATATATTAGGCATCAAAATCTATAGAGATAGATCGAGACGCCTTATTGGTCTTTCACAAAGTACGTACCTTGATAAGATATTGAAGAAGTTCAATATGGATCAGTCCAAGAAGGGGTTCTTGCCTGCATTGCAAGGTGTGCAATTGAGCACGGCTCAATGCCCGACCACGACAGAAGATAGAGAAAAGATGAGTGTCGTCCCCTATGCCTCGGCCATAGGGTCTATTATGTATGCCATGCTATGTACCAGACCTGATGTAAACCTTGCCGTAAGTTTGGTAGGAAGGTACCAAAGTAATCCTGGCATGGAACACTGAACAGCGGTCAAGAATATCCTGAAGTACCTGAAGAGGACTAAGGATATGTTTCTCGTTTATGGAGGTGATGAAGAGCTCGTCGTAAAGGGTTACGTCGATGCTAGCTTCGACACAGATCTGGATGACTCTAAGTCACAAATCGGATACGTGTATGTTTTGAATGGTGGGGCAGTAAGCTGGTGCAGTTGCAAGCAAAGCGTTGTGGCGGGATCTACATGTGAAGCGGAGTACATGTCAGCCTCAAAGGCAGCACAAGAAGCAATCTGGGTGAAGGAGTTCATTACCGACCTAGGAGTCATTCCCAATGCGTCGGGCCCGATGACTCTCTTCTGTGACAACACTGGAGCTATTGCCCTTGCCAAGAAGCCCAGGTTTCACAGGAAGACTAGGCATATCAAGCGTCGCTTCAACTCCATTCGTGAAAGTGTTCAAAATGGAGACATAGATATTTGTAAAGTACATACGGACCTGAATGTAGCAGATCCGTTGACTAAACCTCTCCCTAGAGCAAAACATGATCAACACCAGAACTCTATGGGTGTTCGATTCATCACAATGTAACTAGATTATTGACTCTTGTGCAAGTGGGAGACTGTTGGAAATATGCCCTAGAGGCAATAATAAAATGGTTATTATTATATTTCCTTGTTCATGATAATTGTTTATTGTTCGTGCTATAATTGTGTTATCCGGAAATCGTAATACATGTGTGAATACATAGACCACAACACGTCCCTAGTGAGCCTCTAGTTGACTAGCTCGTTGATCAAAAGATAGTCACGGTTTCCTGACTATGGACATTAGATGTCATTGATAACGGGATCACATCATTAGGAGAATGATGTGATGGACAAGACCCAATCGTAAGCATAGCACAAGATCATGTAGTTCGTTTGCTAGAGCTTTTCTGAATGGCAAGTATCATTTCCTTAGACCATGAGATTGTGCAACTCACGGATATCGTAGGAGTGCTTTGGGTGTGCCAAACATCACAACATAACTGGGTGACTATAAAGGTGCACTACAGGTATCTCCGAAAGTGTCTATTGGGTTGGCATGAATCGAGACTGGGATTTGTCACTCCGTATGACGGAGAGGTATCTCTGGGCCCACTCGGTAATGCATCATCATAATGAGCTCAATGTGACCAAGTGGTTGATCACGGGATCATGCATTACGGTACGAGTAAAGTGACTTGCCGGTAACGAGATTGAACGAGGTATTGGGATACCGACGATCGAGTCTCGGGCGAGTAACGTACCGATTGACAAAGGGAATTGTATATGGGATTGATTGAATCCTCGACATCATGGTTCATCTGATGAGATCATCGAGGAGCATGTGGGAGCCAACATGGGTATCCAGATCCCGCTGTTGGTTATTGACCGGAGAGTCGTCTCGGTCATGTCTGCGTGTCTCCCGAACTCGTAGGGTCTACACACTTAAGGTTCAGTGATGCTAGGGTTGTTGAGATATTGGTATGCGGTAACCCAAAAGTTGTTCGGAGTCCCGGATGAGATCCCGGACGTCAGGAGGAGTTCCGGAATGGTCCGGAGGTGAAGAATTGTATATAGGAAGTCCAGTTTCGGCCACCGGGAAAGTTTCGGGGGTCACAGGTATTGTACCGGGACCACCGGAAGGGTCCCGGGGGTCCACCGGGTGGGGCCACCTATCCCGGAGGGCCCCATGGGCTGAAGTGGGAGGGGAACCAGCCCCTGGTGGGCTGGTGCGCCCCCCTTGGGCCTTCCCCTGCGCCTAGGGTTGGAAACCCTTGGGGTGGGGGCGCCCCACTTGGCTTGGGGGGCAAGCCACCCCCCTTGGCCGCCGCCCCCATCTAGATGGGATCTAGAGGGGTCGGCTCCCCCCTGGACCCCTATATAAAGAGGGGGGAGGGAGGGCTGCGCACCCAAGCCCCTGGCGCCTCCCTCTTCCCCCCGTAACACCTCTCCCTCTCGTTAGAGCTTGGCGAAGCCCTGCCGAGATCCCGCTGCTTCCACCACCACGCCGTCGTGCTGCTGGATCTCCATCAACCTCTCCTTCCCCCTTGCTGGATCAAGAAGGAGGAGACGTCTTCCCCAACCGTACGTGTGTTGAACGCGGAGGTGCCATCCGTTCGGCGCTCGGTCATCGGTGATTTGGATCACGACGAGTACGACTCCATCAACCCCGTTCTCTTGAACGCTTCTGCTCGCGATCTAAAAGGGAAGGTAGATGCACTCCTTTCCTCTCATTGCTAGAAGACTCCGTAGATTGATCTTGGTGATGCGTAGAAAATTTTTAAATTTCTGCTACATTCCCCAACAGCGGTTACCATTGGAACGTCTTGTCGAGGCAGAGATCGTGTCCCCTTATTGCGGGATTTTCATCAATGCGTGCGTGGGTAACCGAACCGTGCGGTTTACACAGCCCTTGGGAATAGGCGAGTTTTAGGGCGAGTGGGGAGGCGTTCGATATTCACTGCCTTTATAAGGGGATAAGGACTCCCCCTTCTTCTCCCACGCCTTGTCTCTTCCTATGCCCTTCCACTCTTGAGCTCCAGCGCCCAAGCTCTCATCTTCTTCCCACTCAAGCTAGCACTCAACCTTGTCCAGATCCAGAGGTCAAGGCAAGTGGATGGTCTCCTCCGTCAAGGAGGAGGACATTACTGAGCTTCGGGCGGCCGGGTACCTGGCGAAGGAAATCTCCCACCGTCTTCCAGCCCAGGGGCAAGTCGTCCCCACACCAAAGCTCAATGAGAGGGTGGTATTCATCCCTCATTTCCTCCGTGGGCTAGAGTTTCCACTCCACCCTTTCGTCCGCGGGCTGATGTACCATTACGGGATAGACTTCCATGATCTATCCCCGAACTCCTTCCTCAACATCTCGGCGTTCATCATTGTGTGTGAGGCCTTCCTCCGCATCCAACCCCACTTCGGGCTGTGGCTCAAGGTCTTCAATGTGAAGCCAAAGGTGGTGGATGGCCAGCACGCTGAGTGCGAAGGTGCCATGGTGAGCAAGCTGACTAATGTCTCCTGGCGGAAAGGCACTTTCATGGAGACTATCAAGGAATGGCAGAAACAATGGTTCTACATCACAGAACCCCGCGGCGCTAACTGGGCCGCCGCTGCCGAATTCAGCTCCGGCGCTCCAATGCGGCTCACCTCCTGGGTTGAAAAGATCCCGAATTGGTCATCGTCAGATGAGCTGATAGCATTGCAGACGCCCGTTCAAAGTATGGTGGACAAGGATATCAAGCTTTTCGATATAATCCAGGTGATGCTAGTTCGCCGGATTCTCCCGTGCCAAAGCCGAAGCCGCCCTCTATGGGAGTTTAATCCGAAGAAGCACCATACCCTGAAGAGGCTCTTCAAGACTTCTCACGAAGACGCCTGGAAGTTGCTCTTCAAGGGCAACGAGACACCGCCGGCCACGGATTCAGACCGCGGGCACGACATCAATCACCTCGCCAACGAGGTATGTTATTTTTAACGCATCCCCTACTTGCTTGTTTCAAGGATGATATCTAAGCTATTATTATCATTGCTTCTTCAGGACTGGATGGAGAGGGTGAAGCAGATCCAGTGTCCGGCTCCGCTGCCTGAAGAACCAGTCATTCCGCGTTTAGCGAAGATGCTGGTGCCGGCGCCCTATACGGCACCGGCGAAGAAGGCCACGAGGAAGGCCAAGTGGGTCTGGAGTGGCCCCCGCCGCAAGGCAGCTTCGGACGCGATGTCTGAAGATAAGACCCGTTCCTCCGTCGCCGAAGACGACGACGATGAGGAGGAGAAGAGCGACTCTCCCTCTGATGGAGGGAGGAAGAAGAGGGTGGCCTCCACAATTCTGGAGGCGGAGGTGCCCAAGAAGGGGAAAGGCCCGCTCGCGGGCAGCTCTGCATGGGACGTCGACAGCAGTCCGGAGCGATGCCCCCGCACTAAGCCTCGGGCCGCATCGTAAGTGCTAAGTCTCATCCATGCCCGTAAATCTAACCTCTCCTCTTTGTCATATTGACATGATTAATTATGCTATTGCAGTCCGGCCCATGACAGCTGTTGGGGAACGTAGTAATTTAAAAAAAATCCTACGCACACTCAGGATCATGGTCATGCATAGCAACGAGAGGGGAGAGTGTGTCTACGTACCCTCGTAGACCGAAAGCGGAAGCGTTAGCACAATGCGGTTGATGTAGTCGTACATCTTCACGATCCGACCGATCCAAGTACCGAACGTACGACACCTCCAAGTTCAGCACACGTTCAGCTCGATGACGTCCCGCGATCTCCGATCCAGCAGAGCTTCACGAGAGAGTTCCGTCAGCACGACGGTGTGGTGACGGTGATCATGTTGCTACCGACGCATGGCTTTGCCTAAGCACCGCTACGATATAACTGAGGTGGAATATGGTGTAGGGGGCACCGCACATGGCTAGAATAGATCAACATATCAACTTCTGTCTTCTAGGGTGCCCCATGCCCCCGTATATAAAGGAGCAAGGGGGGAGGCGGCCGGCCAGGAGGAGGGCACGCCAGGGGGGAGTCCTACTCCCACCGGGAGTACGACTCCTCCTTTTCCTTGTTGGAGTAGGAGAGGGAAGGAAGGGAGAGAGGAGGAGAAGGAAAAAGGGGGGCGCCGCCCCCCTCCTTGTCCAATTCGAACTAGAGGGGGAGGGGGCACGCGGCTGCCCTGGCCACCCCTCCTCTTCTCCCACTAAGGCCCATGGGGCCCAATTAACTCCTCGGGGGGTTCCGGTAACCCACTCGGAACACTTCTGGTGTCCGAATATAGTCGTCCAATATATCGATCTTTACGTCTCAACCATTTCAAGACTCCTCGTCATGTCCGTGTTCATATCCGGGACTCTGAACTACCTTCGGTACAACAAAACACAAAAACTCATAATACCGATGGTCACCAAACTTTAAGCGTGCGGACCCTACGGGTTCGAGAACTATGTAGACATGACCAAGACACGTCTTTGGTCAATAACCAATAGCGGAACCTGGATGCTCATATTGGCTCCTACATATTCTACGAAGATTTTTATCAGTCAAACCGCATAACAACATACATTGTTCCCTTTGTCATCGGTATGTTACTTGCCCGAGATTCGATCGTCGGTATCTCAATACCTAGTTCAATGTCGTTACCGGCAAGTGTCTTTACTTGTTCCGTAATGCATCATCCCGCAACTAACTCATTAGTCACATTGCTTGCAAGGCTTATAGTGATGTGCATTATCGAGAGCGCCTAGAGATACCTCTCCGACAATCGGAGTGACAAATCCTAATCTCGAAATACGCCAACTCAACAAGTACCTTCGGAGACACCTGTAGAGCACCTTTATAATCACCCAGTTACATTGTGACGTTTGGTAGCACACAAAGTGTTCCTCCGGTAAACGGGAGTTGCGTAATCTCATAGTCATAGGAACATGTATAAGTCATGAAGAAAGCAATAGCAACATACTAAATGATCAAGTGCTAAGCTAACAGAATGTGTCAAGTCAATTACATCATTCTCCTAATGATGTGATCCCGTTAATAAAATGACAACTCATGTCTATGGCTAGGAAATATAACCATCTTTGATCAACGAGGTAGTCAAGTAGAGGCATACTAGTGACACTCTGTTTGTCTATGTATTCACACATGTATTATGTTTCCAGTTAATACAATTCTAGCATGAATAATAAACATTTATCATGATATAAGGAAATAAATAATAACTTTATTATTGCCTCTAGGGCATATTTCCTCTAGGGCATATTCTCGATGGCTTGCCGATCATCGGGCAAGTCAACCAAAGTCCACACTTTGTTCTAATACATGGATCCCATCTCAGATTGCGTGGCCTCAAGCCATTTTGCGGAATCTGGGCTCATCATCACTTCCTCATAGTTCGTAGGTTCGTCATGGTCTAGCAACATGACCTCCAGAACAGGATTACCGTACCACTCTGGTGCGGATCTTACTCTGGTTGACCTACGAGGTTCGGTAGTAACCTGATCTGAAGTTTCATGATCATCATCATTAGCTTCCTTACTAATTGGTGTAGGTGTCACAAGAACCAGTTTCTGTGACGAACTAATTTCCAATAAGGGAGCAGGTACATTTACCTCATCAAGTTCTACTTTCCTCCCACAGACTTCTTTCGAGAGAAACTCCTTCTCTAGAAAGGATCCATTCTTAGCAACGAATGTCTTGCCTTTGGATCTGTGATAGAAGGTGTACCCAACAGTTTCCTTCGGGTATCGTATGAAGACACATTTCTCTGATTTGGGTTCGAGCTTATCAGGTTGAAGATTTTTCACATAAGCATGGCAGCCCCAAACTTTAAGAAACGACAAATTTGGTTTCTTGCCAAACCATAGTTCATAAGGCGTCGTCTCAACGGATTTTGATGGTACCCTATTTAACGTGAATGCGACTGTCTCTAAAGCATAACCCCAAAGCGATAGCGGTAAATCAGTAAGAGACATCATAGATCGCACCATATCTAGTAAAGTACGATTACGATGTTCGGACACACCATTACGCTATGGTGTTCCAGGTGGCGTGAGTTGCGAAACTATTTCGCATTGTTTCAAATGTAGACCAAACTCGTAACCCAAATATTCTCCTCCATGATCAGATCGTAGAAACTTTATTTTCTTGTTACGATGATTTTCCACTTCACTCTGAAATTCTTTGAATGTTTCAAATGTTTCAGACTTATGTTTCATTAAGTAGATATACCCATATCTACACAAATCATCTGTGGAGGTGAGAAAATAGCGATACCCGCCGCGAGCCTCAACATTCATCGGACCACATACATCAGTATGTATGATCTCCAACAAATCTGTTGCTCGCTCCATTGTTCCGGAGAACGGCGTCTTAGTCATCTTGCCCATAAGGCATGGTTCGCAAGTACCAAGTGATTCAAAATCAAGTGATTCCAAAAGTCCATCGGCATGGAGTTTCTTCATGCGCTTTACACCAATATGACCCAAACGGCAGTGCCACAAATAAGTTGCACTATCATTATCAACTCTGCATCTTTTGGCTTCAACATTATGAATGTGTGTATCACTAATATCGAGATTCAACAAAAATAGACCACTCTTCAAGGGTGCATGACCATAAAAGATATTACTCATATAAATAGAACAACCATTATTCTCAGATTTAAATGAATAACCGTCTCGCATCAAACAAGATCCAGATATAATGTTCATGCTTAATGCTGGCACCAAATAACAATTATTTAGGTCTAAAACTAATCCAGAAGGTAGATGTAGAGGTAGCGTGCCGCCGGCGATCACATCGACTTTGGAACCATTTCCCACGCGCATCGTCACCTCGTCCTTAGCCAGTCTTCGCTTAATCCGTAGTCCCTGTTTCGAGTTGCAAATATTAGCAACAGAACCAGTATCAAATACCTAGGTGCTACTGCGAGATCTGGTAAGGAACACATCAATAACATGTATATCACATATACCTTTGTTCACCTTGCCATCCTTTTTATCCGCCAAATACTTGGGGTAGTTCCACTTCCAGTGACCAGTCTGTTTGCAGTAGAAGCACTCAGTCTCAGGCTTAGGTCCAGACTTGGGTTTCTTCTCCTGAGCAGCAACTTGTTTGTTGTTCTTCTTGAAGTTCCCCTTCTTCTTCCCTTTACCCTTTTTCTTGAAACTAGTGGTCTTGTTGACCATCAACACTTGATGCTCCTTCTTGATTTCTACCTCCGCTACCTTTAGCATTACGAAGAGCTTGGGAATTGTCTTATTCATCCCTTGCATATTATAGTTCATCACGAAGCTCTTGTAGCTTGGTGGCAGTGATTGAAGAACTCTGTCAATGACACTATCAACAGGAAGATTAACTCCCAGTTGAGTCAAGTGATTATGATACCCAGACATTTCGAGTATATGTTCACTGACAGAACTATTGTTCTCCATCTTGCAGCTATAGAACTTATTAGAGACTTCATTTCTCTCAATCTGGGCATTTGCTTGAAATATTAACTTCAACTCCTAGAACATCTCATATGCTCCATGACGTTCAAAAGTTTGTTGAAGTCCCGGTTCTAAGCCGTAAAGCATGGCACACTGAACTATCGACTAGTCATCAACTTTACTCTGCCAGACGTTCTTAACATAATTAGCAGCATCTGCAGCAGGCCTGGCACCCAGTGGTGCTTCCAGGATGTAATTCTTCTGTGCAACAATGAGGATAATCCTCAAGTTACGGACCCAGTCCGTGTAATTGCTACCATCATATTTCAACTTTGCACTCGGAATGCATTTAAATTCAACGGAACAACAGCACGGGCCATCTATCTACAATCAACATAGACAAGAAAAATACTATCAGGTACTAAGATCATGATAAATTTAAGTTCAATTATTCATATTACTTAAGAACTACCACTTAGATAGACATCCGTCTAATCATCTAAGTGATCACATGATCCAAATCAACTAAACCATGTCCGATCATCACGTGAGATGGAGTAGTTTTCAATGGTGAACATCACTATGTTGATCATATCTACTATATGATTCACGCTCGACCTTTCGGTCTCAGTGTTTCGAGGCCATATCTGCATATGCTAGGCTCGTCAAGTTTAACCTGAGTATTCTGTATGTGCAAAATTGGTTTGCACCCATTGTAGATGAATGTAGAGCTTATCACACCCGATCATCACGTGGTGTCTTGGCACGACGAACTTTGGCAATGGTGCATACTCAGGGAGAACACTTTTACCTTGAAATTTAGTGAGAGATCATCTTATAATGCTACCGTCAATCGAAGCAAAATAAGATGCATAAAAGATAAGC
This sequence comes from Triticum urartu, assembly GCF_056163025.1. Lineage (NCBI taxonomy): Eukaryota > Viridiplantae > Streptophyta > Magnoliopsida > Poales > Poaceae > Triticum > Triticum urartu. Next base: position 449,818,874 of record NC_141876.1, read on the forward strand.
ATCACATGCAATCAATATAAGTGATATGATATGGCCATAATCATCTTGTGCTTGTGATCTCCATCTCTGAAGCACCGTCATGATCACCATTGTCACCGGCGCGACACCTTGATCTCCATCGTAGCATCGTTGTCGTCTCGCCAACTATTGCTTCTACGACTATCGCTACCGCTTAGTGATAAAGTAAAGCAATTACAGGGCGATTGCATTGCATACAATAAAGCGACAACCATATGGCTCCTGCTAGTTGCCGATAACTCGGTTACAAAACATGATCATCTCATACAATATAGAATCATGCCTTGACCATATCACATCACAACATGCCCTACAAAAACAAGTTAGACGTCGTCTACTTTGTTGTTGCAAGTTTTACGTGCCTGCTACGGGCTTAGCAAGAACCGTTCTTACCTACGCATCAATACCACAACGATAGTTCGTCAAGTTAGTGTTGTTTTAACCTTCTCAAGGACCGGCCGTAGCCACACTCGGTTCAACTAAAGTTGGAGAAACTAACACCCGCCAGCCACCTATGTGCAAAGCACGTCGGTAGAACCAGTCTCGCGTAAGCGTAATGTCGGTCCGGGCCGCTTCATCCAACAATACCACCGAACCAAAGCGTGACATGCTGGTAAGCAGTATGAGTTGTATCGCCCACAACTCACTTGTGTTCTACTCGTGCATATAACATCTACGCATAAAACTTGGCTCTGATACCACTGTTGGGGAACGTAGTAATTTCAAAAAAAATCCTACGCACACTCAGGATCATGGTGATGCATAGCAACGAGAGGGGAGAGTGTGTCTATGTATCCTCGTAGACCGAAAACGGAAGTGTTAGCACAACGCGGTTGATTTAGTCGTACGTCTTGACGATTCGACCGATCCAAGTACCGAACGTACGACACCTCCGAGTTCGGCACACGTTCACCTCGATGACGTCCCGCGATCTCCGATCTAGCAGAGCTTCACGGGAGAGTTCCGTCAGCATGCTGGCGTGATGATGATGATGATGTTGCTACCGACGCAGGGTTTCTCCCTAGCACCGCTACGATATAACTGAGGTGGAATATGGTGGAGGGGGGCACCGCCCACGGCTGGAATAGATCAATAGATCAACTTCTGTCTTCTAGGGTGCCCCTGCCCCCGTATATAAAGGAGCAAGGGGGGAGGCGGCCGGCCAGGAGGAGGGCGCGCCAGGGGGGAGTCCTACTCCCACCGGGAGTAGGGTGGGAGTAGGACTCCTCCTTTTCCTTGTTGGAGTAGGAGAGGGAAGGAAGGGAGAGAGGAGGAGAAGGAAAAGGGGGGCGCCGCCCCCCTTGTCCAATTAGGACTAGAGGGGGAGGGGGTGTGCGGCTGCCCTGGCCACCCTCCTCTTCTCCCACTAAGGCCAATGAGGCCCAATTAACCCCCTAGGGGGTTCCGGTAACCCCCCGGTACTCTGGTTTTTATCCGAAACCACTCGGAACACTTCCGATGTCCGAATATAGTCATCCAATATATCGATCTTTACGTATCGACCATTTCGAGACTCCTCGTCATGTCCGTGATCATATCCGGGACTCCGAACTACCTTCAGTACATCAAAACACAAAAACTCATAATATCGATCGTCACCAAACTTTAAGCGTGCGGACCCTACGGGTTCGAGAACTATGTAGACATGACCGAGACACGTCTCTGGTCAATAACCAATAGCGGAACCTGGATGCTCATATTGGCTCCTACATATTCTACGAAGATCTTTATCGGTCAAACCGCATAACCACATACTTGTTCCCTTTGTCATCGGTATGTTACTTGCCCGAGATTCGATCGTCGATGTCTCAATACCTATTTCAATCATGTTACCGTCAAGTCTCTTTACTCGTTCTGTAATGCATCATCCCGCAACTAACTCATTAGTCACATTGCTTGCAAGGCTTTTAGTGATGTGCATTACCGAGAGGGCCCAGAGATACCGCTCAGACAATTGGAGTGACAAATCCTAATCTCGAAATATGCCAACTCAACTAGTACCTTTGGGGACACCTGTAGAGCAGCTTCATAATCACCCAGTTACGTTGTGATGTTTGGTAGCACACAAAGTGTTCCTCCGGTAAACGGGAGTTGCATAATCTCATAGTCATAGGAACATGTATAAGTCATGAAGAAAGCAATAGCAACATACTAAGCGATCAAGTGCTAAGCTAACGGAATGGGTCAAGTCAATCACATCATTCTCCTAATTATGTGATCCCATTAATCAAATGAAAACTCATGTCTATGGCTAGGAAACATAACCATCTTTGATCAACGAGCTAGTCAAGTAGAGGCATACTAGTGACACTCTATTTGTCTATGTATTCACACATGTATTATGTTTCCGGTTAATACAATTCTAGCATGAATAATGAACATTTATCATGATAAAAGGAAATAAATAATAACTTTATTATTGCCTCTAGGGCATATTTCCTTCAACAGCTCCCAACGATCCTCATCAAGAGGCTCGTTGGACTCAAAGGAGATGGCCAGCGAGACACCGCCGGCCGCTTACTCTCCTGAGGCCTAGGGAGACGTCGAGGTGCTGTCCTGAAGGACCTTCCCAGGCCAGGGAGAGATTCGAGAGGCCGTCAAGGCGGTGCCGGAGGGCGATACCTCGGCCGCCGGACACATGGGGGAACAAGCCCCCATGGAGACTAATGATGGGGGCCGTACTCGATTCGGCCCCCCTCTAGGAATGGATCCGGAGACCCATATGGCCCCGGAGTACGACAGGCAGCCTCCATCAAGAGAAGGAGGCGCGCCCGTCCCACCGGCAACCTCTGTCTAACCAGAGGCACCAGATAATCTGTTGGAAGTGCTACGAGGTGCTTCCATTGTGGAAGAACACCGTATCCTTATGGGTACGGTGATTGAGAAGGTTCAGTCCGTCAAGAGCGGACTGACCAAAGCCTGCAACGGCTTGCTGACAGGTTTTGAGGTAAGCGGCGTTTAACCAAGAAAATCTCCACATAGACAGTAGCCCCTGAGACACTGTCCGGAGTTCGGAAAGACAAGCCGGATAGAGGATCAATTAAATTTCGCAGGAAACTAACCAAGTGTGTCTGATGTTAATAAGCAGGCGTCGCTGCTGGCCGCGACTTCTTATACTGCCGAAGTCTCCGGACTAAAGCAGAAACTGGAGCGGGCCGAAGAAGAGCTTGGCCATGCGAGGAAGCAGCTGGAAGACCAGCAAGGTATGCAATGGCTCGCTATATATTCGGAAAGAGTAAATGATGTATACTGACCATAGTGTCATTATATGTGTAGGGGCGACGATCGAGGTCGAGGCCCTAAAAACGGCCCTGGCTGAAGCCGAGGAGAGAGCCGTCAAGGAGCAGGCCGCTCGCAAGAAGCTGAAGGCCCGGCTGAACAAGGTCCAGCAAGAGCTCCAGGACACAGTGAAGAAGTACGAGACCCTGGAGGGCGATGTTTCGGCTTGAGAGACCTAACTCTCCAAGGCTCGTAAAAGCGCGGAAGCGGCCCGGATTGAAGCCCAGGGTGCCCTCCAGGAAATCCAAGAGGCCAGGAAGATCGCGACGGGTAAGGCGTTTAGCATGCAAAGCAAATATATAAAGAAGAAGTATTTCTTACTAACCCGGATTTGGAGTTCTCCAGGGGCCTTCGCAGATCTGCCGCGCAGTGTGTCCGACACCGCGGAGTTCTTCCGAGCCGAAGAAGGGAGCTCCACGGAGAAATTGTTCTGGTCGTAGTATCTTGCGCCAGAGCATCCCGTGCCCTTCACCGATCAGCTGAAACAGCTGGTGGAGCTGCATAAGGTGGCCGAGCTAGCCGTGAAGGATTTCATAATCTGGCTATGGCCAGCCGAAGCTATGACCAACAGCTACTTCGGGCTCGTGAAGCGGGTGGTGAACGCATGTCCTCAGCTGGATTTCGTCAAGCGATCGGCCTGCATTGAAGGTGCACGCATGGCCTTCGCCCACTACAACATGTGGTGAGCGAAGATGGACGTCGTCGAGCTGACCAAGGGGACGTCGGAGGGCAAGGAGCACCGCACACCCGAGCGCTATTTTGCAGATGTCCTAGAGGGGTCTCACATTGTAGCAACGCAGTGTGCGCAGGACACTATCTTTGAATGAATTTATTCACGTTCCTTCTACCTTGTATGATAGAACAAAGTTGGTTTGCAATATAATGCTTGTTATGTTTTTAAATTTTTCCTCCTGTGCGGCCGTGTTGTGTGAAATCTGAGGGTTTTCCAGTCGTCAGCTTCTGCCCCCACGTAGGTAGTACGGAGGTGTTCGGGATGGAATCTAAACAATCTTGATCCAATTATATGGTCCTTGAAGGAGTTGTTTAGTGCAACGAAACAGGCAATCAGACTATGCGGCGTTAACGCCCTCACCTAGCCATAGGAGTTTGACAATAAAAACATGGGCGCAGCCCCTAGTATCCGAGCTAGAGTGCTGCAAGCGTCTCATCGGGAAGTACTGATCCTTCGTGTGATGCGGAAGAAATCTTCAACGATTTGCAACCTCCGAACAGCTGACTGGCTCTCGCCGCATCATGACAGTTAGTTTTCGGCTTTCTCTACTGAGGTGCTCCTTTGGATAAACCAAGGCACAATCGCAGTAGTTCTCTCTTTACTACCTTAGCCGATATAGCTGAACGTAAGGTAGCAAGCACAGGACCCGGGCAACCCAACTATTGACCAAAGACATGATTCGGAGCCAATGCATATAATGCTAAATTCGGGGTGCCGAACTATACTTATAAAAAGTGTTTGGACTTTTGTTGCCGTAGTGTGGGGTGCTATGAAGCCCCTAGCAAATTGAAGCACACCTGAGTGTACAGGTGTTACCTGATAGAATTACCATAAAAGAAAAGACAAAAATAAAGAAAAAGAAGAACCAGTGGTAAGCTAGAGCCGTGAAAATTTGGGCCGCAAAATGTTTCTATTATAATTTCATTGGTGCGTAAAAGCGCATTTATGCAGGTAGTGCAATAAGCAGAAAGGCTATTTACTATGCCTTCACCAAGAGAGAGCTGCGTATGGGTCCTGAAGATAGGCAAAGAGATCGTTAAAGAGACCATCTAAGAGTTTTCCAGTACGTCCATGCTTCTTGTTGTCTTGGTGTTTTTATCCTTCAAAAAGAGTCGATGGTCAAGCCGCCAGAAAAGGCCTGTAAAAAAGGAAAAATAAAAGAAAAAGGGGGAATAGTGAAAGTATGAGTGTCCGGGGCGGTCTAGCCGAATTGCGGATCATAAACTAGCTATGCCTCCGTCGATGCCCATGGAATTTTGAGTGCGTAGTTATGTACGCGTGGTGCAAATGCCACTACTTAACCAGGATTGAGACAGAGGCCGAATTGCTAGTCTAGCTCCTGATGAGCCGAGCCGTCCTGTTGCAGGGTAGTTCGGACCCTCTTGACGGTGTCTGAGGGCTCGGTAGCCGAATTAAGGTTTTGCTTGAGAAGGCCGCTCTATACTTCTGCTGCTAAGGCAGCTGTGTGCTCTTCGGTACGGAGGGAGCGTTCCATATTTCCATTGACTGTTATGACGCCACGTGGACCGGGCATCTTGAGCTTGAGATAAGCATAGTGCGGCACTGCGTTGAATCGGCCAAATGCGGTCTGTCCGAGCAGTGCGTGATAGCCGTTGCAAAAGGGGACTATGTCGAAGATTAATTCCTCGCTTCGGAAATTGTCCGGGGATCCGAAGACAACCTTGAGCGTGATTGAGCCCGTACAGCGGTCCTCTACACCTGGTATGACTCCTTTAAAGGTAGTCTTTGTGGGTTTGATCCGTGATGGATGAATGCCCGTTTTGCACATTGTATCCTCATAGAGCAAGTTAAGGCTGCTGCCACCATCCATCAGGACTCGCATCAGGTGGAACCCATCAACTATTGGGTCCAGGACCAGTGCGGCTGAACCGCCGTGACGGATACTAGTCGGATGATCCCAGCGATCAAAAGTGATCGGGCATGAAGACCATGGATTAAATTTTGGGGCGACTCGCTCTATCACGTAGACGTCCCTGAGTGCGCTCTTGCGCTCCCTCTTGGGGATGTGTGTAGCATATATCATGTTCACCATTTTGACCTGAGGGGGAAACTTCTTCTGTCCCCTTGTGTTTGGCTGCAGGGGCTCCTCATCATCGTCCTTGCTCTACGATCCCTTTTCCTTGTTCTCGGCATTTAACTTGTCGGCTTTCTTAAAAACCCAGCAATCTCTATTGGTATGGTTGGCTGGTTTGTCTGGGGTGCCATGGATTTCGCACGGACGGTCGAGTATGCGGTCCAGGATGGATGGTCCCTGATTGTTTCTCCTGTGCGGTTTCTTCTGCCGGCTGGACTTGGAGCCGCTGAATCCGGCGTTGACTGTAGTGTCGCCGGTATTATTACTATTGCTTCGGTGTTTGTGTCTGTTACGTCGGAGCTTGCCGTTGCTGTTTTTGGCCTCGGAGGGGCCTGCGTCACTGGCCGTATTTTTACTACGAGCCAGCCAGCTATCCTCACCCGCACAAAAGCGGGTCATAAGTGCCGTGAGGGCTGCCATGGATTTCGGCTTTTCTTGGCCGAGGTGGCGGGCGAGCCATTCGTCACGGATGCTATGTTTAAAGGCCGCTAGAGCTTCGGCATCCGGACAGTCGACGATCTAGTTCTTTTTGGTTCAGAACCTAGTCCAAAATTTCCTGGCTGACTCTCCAGGTTGTTGTACTATGTGGCTTAAGTCATCAGCGTTTGGTGGACGGACATATGTACCTTGGAAGTTGTCAAGGAAGGCTTCTTCCAAGTCCTCCCAGCTGCCGATAGAGTTTTCAGGCAGGCTGTTTAACCAGTGCCGAGCTGGCCCTTTGAGCTTTTAGTGGGAGGTATTTGATAGCGTGGAGGTCATCTCCGCAGGCCATGTGGATATGGAGAATAAAATCCTCGATCCATACTGCGGGGTCGGTTGTTCCGTCATATGATTCAATGTTAATGGGGTTGAACCCTTTGGGGAATTCGTGATCCATTACTTCATCGGTGAAGCAAAGACGGTGTGCGACTGAAGGAAATATGCCCTAGAGGCAATAATAAAGTTATTATTTATTTCCTTATATAATTATAAATGTTTATTATTCATGCTAGAATTGTATTAACTGGAAACATAATACAGGTGTGAATACATAGACAAACAGAGTGTCACTAGTATGCCTCTACTTGACTAGCTCGTTGATCAAAGATGGTTAAGTTTCCTAACCATAGACATGAGTTGTCATTTGATTAATGGGATCACATCATTAGGAGAATGATGTGATTGACTTGACCCATTTCGTTATCTTAGCACTTGATCGTCTAGTTTGTTGCTATTGCTTTCTTCTTGACTTATACATGTTCCTATGACTATGAGATTATGCAACTCCCGTTTACCGGAGGAACACTTTGTGTGCCACCAAACGTCACAACATAACTGGGTGATTATAAAGGTGCTCTATAGGTGTCTCCAAAGGTACTTGTTGGGTTGGCGTATTTCGAGATTAGGATTTGTCACTCCGATTGTCGGAGAGGTATCTCTGGGCCCACTCGGTAATGCACATCACTATAAGCCTTGCAAGCATTGCAACTAATGAGTTAGTTGCGGGATGATGTATTACAGAACGAGTAAAGAGACTTTCTGGTAACGAGATTGAACTAGGTATTGAGATACCGACGATTGAATCTCAGGCAAGTAACATACCGATGACAAAGGGAACAACGTATGTTGTTATGCGGTCTGACCGATAAAGATCTTCATAGAATATGTAGGAGCCTATATGGGCATCCAGGTCCCGCTATTGGTTATTGACCAGAGAGGTGTCTCAGTCATGTCTACATAGTTCTCGAACCCATAGGGTCCGCACGCTTAACGTTCATTGACGATATAGTACTATGAGTTATGTATGTTGGTGACTGAATGTTGTTCGGAGTTTCGGATGAGATCACGGATATGACGAGGAACTCCGGAATGGTCCGGAAGTAAAGATTGATATGTGGATAGTAGTGTTTGATCTCCGGAAGGGTTCCGGAATTCACCGGAAGGGGTTCCGGATGTTTCCCGAAATGTTTGGGCACGAGAACACTTTATCTGGGCCAAAGGGGAAAGCCCACGAGGGTTTTGGAAAGTCCAAAAGGGAGGGAGTTTTGCGGAGTCCAGGGGCCAGACGCCAGGGACCCTGGCGTCTGGGTCTAGACACCGGGAACCCTGGCGTCTGGCCCTGGAGTCCGAGAAGGACTCTTGCCTTTCGGGTGAAACCGACTTTGTGGAGGCTTTTACTCCAAGTTTTGACCCCAAGGCTGAGCATATAAATAGAGGGGTAGGGCTAGCACCCAAGATACATCAAGAAACACCAAGCCGTGTGCCGGCAACCCCGTCCCCTCTAGTTTATCCTCCGTCATAGTTTTTGTAGTGCTTAGGCGAAGCCCTGCGGAGCTTGTTCTTCACCAACACCGTCACCACGCCGTCGTGCTGATGGAACTCATCTACTACTTCGCCCCTCTTGCTGGATCGAGAAAGCGAGGACGTCACCGAGCCGAACGTGTGCGGAACTTGCAGGTGCCGTGCTTTCGGTACTTGGATCGGTCGGATCGTGAAGACGTACGACTACATCAATCGTGTTGATATAACGCTTGCGCGAATGGTCTACGAGGGTACGTAGACAACACTCTCCCCTCTCATTGCTATGCATCACCATGATCCTACGTGTGCGTAAGCATTTTTTTTGAAATTACTACGTTCCCCAACAGTGGCATCCGAGCCAGGTTTTATGCGTAGATGTCATATGCACGAGTAGAACACAAGTGAGTTGTGGGCGATATAAGTCATACTGCTTACTAGCATGTCATACTTTGGTTCGGCGGTATTGTTGGATGAAGCGGCCCGGACCGACATTACGCGTATGCTTACGCGAGCCTTGTTCTACCGACGTGCTTTGCACACAGGTGGCTGGCGGGTGTCAGTTTCTCCAACTTTATTTGAACCGAGTGTGGCTACACCCGGTCCTTGCGAAGGTTAGAACAGCACCAACTTGACGAACTATCGTTGTGGTTTTGATGCGTAGGTAAGAACAGTTCTTGCTAAGCCCAGTAGCAGCCACATAAAAGTTGCAACAACAAAGTAGAGGACGTCTAACTTGTTTTTGCAGGGCACGTTGTGATGTGATATGGTCAAGACATGATGCTAAATTTTATTGTATGAGATGATCATGTTTTGTAACCGAGTTATCGGCAACTGGCAGGAGCCATATGGTTGTCGCTTTATTGTATGCAATGCAAACGCCCTGTAATGCTTTACTTTATCACTAAGCGGTAGCGATAGTCGTAGAAGCATAAGATTGGCAAGACGACAACGATACTACGATGGATATCAAGGTGTCGCGCCGGTGATGATGGTGATCATGACGGTGCTTTGGAGATGGAGATCGCAAGCACAAGATGATGATGGCCATATCATATCACTTATATTGATCGCATGTGATGTTTATCTTTTATGCATCTTATCTTGCTTTGATTGACGGTAGCATTATAAGATGATCTCTCACTAAATTTCAAGATAAAAGTGTTCTCCCTGAGTATGCACCATTGCCAAAGTTCGCCGTGCCTAGACACCACGTGATGATCGGGTGTGATAAGCTCTACGTCCATCTACAACGGGTGCAAGCCAGTTTTGCACACACAGAATACTCAGGTTAAACTTGACGAGCCTAGCATATGCAGATATGGCCTCGGAACACTGAGACCTAAAGGTCGAGCGTGAATCATATAGTAGATATGATCAACATAGTGATGTTCACCATTGAAAGCTACTCCATTTCACATGTTGATCGGTTATGGTTTAGTTGATATGGATCATGTGATCACTTAGATGATTAGAGGGATGTCTATCCAAGTTGGAGTTCTTAAGTAATATGATTAATTGAACTTTAATTTATCATGAACTTAGTCCCATAGTATTAGCATATCTATGTTGTAGATCAATAGCTCGCGTTTAGCTCCTCTGTTTTATTTTTGATATGTTCCTAGAGAAAACTAAGTTGAAAGATGTTAGTAGCAATGATGCGGATTGGATCCGTGATCTGAGGTTTATCCTCATTGCTGCACAGAAGAATTATGTCCTTGATGCACCGCTAGGTAACAAACCTATTGCAGGAGCAGATGCAGATGTTATGAACGTTTGGCTAGCTCAATATGATGACTACTTGATAGTTTAGTGCACCATGCTTAAACGGCTTAGAATCGGGACTTCAAAGACATTTTGAACGTCATGGACCATATGAGATGTTCCAGGAGTTGAAGTTAATATTTCAAGCAAATACCCGAGTTGAGAGATATGAAGTCTCCAACAAGTTCTATAGCTAAAAGATGGAGGAGAATAGCTCAAGCAGTGAGCATGTGCTCAGATTGTCTGGGTACTATAATCGCTTGAATCAAGTGGGAGTTAATCTTCCAGATAAAATAATGATTGACAGAATTCTCTAGTCACCATCACCAAGTTAGTAGAACTTCGTGATGAACTATAATATGCAAGGCATAACAGAAACGATTCCCAAGCTCTTCGTGATACTGAAATCGACAAAGGTAGAAATCAAGGAAAACATCAAGTGTTGATGGTAAACAAAATGACTAGTTTCAAGTAAAGGGACAAAGGGAAGAAAGGGGAACTTCAAGAAGAACGGCAAGCAAGTTGTTGCTCAAGTGAAAAAAAACCAAGTCTGGACCTAAGCCTGAAACTGAGTGCTTCTACTGCAAAGGAACTGGTCACTGGAAGTGGAACTACCCAAGTAATTGGCGAATAAGAAGGATGGCAAAGTGAAAATAGGTATATTTGATATACATGTTATTGATGTGTACTAGTGTTTATAGCAACCCCTCAGTATTTGATACTAGTTCAGTTGCTAAGAGTAGTAACTCGAAACGGGAGTTGCATAATGAACATAGACTAGTTAAAGGGTGAAGTGACGATGTGTGTTGGAAGTGGTTCCAAGAATGATATGATCATCATCGCACACTCCCTATACTTTCGGGATTAGTGTTGAACCTAAATAAATGTTATTTGGTGTTTGCGTTCAGCATGAATACGATTGGATCATGTTTATTGCAATACTATTATTCATTTAAGTTAGAGAATAATTGTTGTTCTGTTTACATGAATAAAACCTTCTATGGTTATACACCCAATGAAATTGATTTGTTGGATCTCGATCATAGTGATACACATATTCATAATGTTGAAGCCAAAAGATGCAAAGTTAATAATGATAGTGCAACTTATTTGTGGCACTACCGTTTAGGTCATATTGGTGTAAAGCGCATGAAGAAAATCCATGCTGATGGGCTTTTGGAATCACTTGATTATGAATCAGTTGATTCTTGCGAACCATGCCTCATGGGCAAACATGACTAAGACTCCGTTCTCCAGAACAATGGAGCGAGCAACTAACTTATTGGGTATAATACATACTGATGTATGAGGTCCGATGAGTGTTGAGGCTCGCGGCGGGTATCGTTATTTTCTGACCTTCACAGATGATTTGAGCAGATATGGGTATATCTACTTGAAGAAACATAGGTCTGAAACATTTGAAAAGTTCAAAGAATTTCAGAGTGAAGTGGAAAATCATTGTAACTAGAAAATAAAGTTTCTACGATCTGATCGCAGAAGCGAATGTTTGAGTTACGAGTTTGGCCTTCAATTAAAACAATGTGGAATAGTTTCACAAACTCATGCCACCTAGAACACCACAGCGTAATGGTGTGTCCGAACGTCATAACCGTACTTTATTTGATATAGTGCAATCTATGATGTCTCTTACCGATTTACCACTATCATTTTGGGGTTATGCATTAGAGACATCTGCATTCACATTAAATAGGGCGCCATCTAAATCCGTTGAGACGACACCTTATGAACTGTGGTTTGGCAAGAAACCCAAGTTGTCGTTTCTTAAAGTTTGGGGCTGCGATGCTTATGAGAAAAAGTTTCATCCTGATAAGTTAAAACCCAAATCGGAGAAATGTGTCTTCATATGATACCCAAAAGTAACCCGTTTTGTCCTGATAAGTTTAATCCTAATGAACCCGTTTTGTCTTCTAAGGCGTCCATGGTACCAGGTAGGTAATCCTTTATGCAATGACATTATCAAGGCATAGTAGAGGTCCAACATGTCGGTTACGTTGATGACAATATCGACACCAAGAGCGGGGGATGAAGAGAACCGTTTTCCTGCTCACTATAGTGAGGCGGACCAAATGGCGAGGTTCTCATCCACCGGTGGTTGCCGATACAACAACGGTAAGGACATGGTTTCTCTATTAGCGATGTATATCATGATCTTGCATTTCCTATGCCCTGATCATCATAGGCTAAGGTCGCATCATCTTGGAGCATTGTCAAGGGTGTCACCATCTTCTGGGTCTTCATGTCCTCATTCTTCAAAGGCGTATCTTTTGTTGGCATCGTCTTGTTGTGGTGTCGCCAATATTGGGTTTAGAAGAGGTGGGTGAGTGTTTGGCAAGGTATACTCCTTCTAGGCTATCCACGAGGATTACAAGGATTCACGTGGTTAGGGGCTTGAGGGTGCTAGCGACCATTTGCAATAGTTTTGAAGGGAAGAGATCGATGGGGAAAGTATACCGTAGTTTTTGAAAAACTGAGAAGGGAAGAGAAGTATAGATAGTTTTGAAAACTTGTAATAGTTTTGGAAATAGTTTTACCCTAACTAACGACCATGCTAACTAAGGCTTCCTACAGTCAGGATGGCTCTGATACCAGCTCTGTGGGGACCCCGACTCATAAGTCGTGATCACCGAATGCACGTGTACAGTGATCCCAGAGATCAATGCTCACCGGACACACAGAAGCTGAATAACAAGAGTCTTACATCCATACATACCGTATTACACAAGTAGGACCATTATGGTCAAGTCTTGATTATAACATTGCAGCGGAAATCTCCGTCGATAACTTGGACCCATGCCATCTGCCTTAACCCTACAGGCATTCTGACTGGGAAGCGTCCTAGCTCGCATGTTCGCCACCGAGGTACTCTTCTTCATATTATGTTCTTTCATGCCTGGCCAATAAAATAACCAGTGGCAAGACAATGAGTACTTAGAATGTACTCGCAAGCAACCCAAGCATGATAACAGAATAATTATGCAAGGCACTACTGCTAATTTGGCATTTGCGGAAAACTAGTTTTTCTCATGCAAGTATGATCAACATTTATCAAAGATATGAATGCGTCTGCAACAAGTATCAGGAGGTTACAGACATCAACATCGGGATAGAGTTGTGAACAACTCATACTCAAGCTCATCGTGACTTCCTCACGAATCACGTCAACAGATTCACCATACCGTGTTGTTCGTCAGAAACATATGGACGTAGTCTAAGAAGCACCACCCAACTGTCCTTGACCATGGACACGGCTATTCGAATAGTTTTACACTCTCCAGAGGTTGCACACTTTACCCACAAGATCCGGGGAACTTCCGTGTCATCCACGACCCGCGGTACCTCAAGTACCTGGGGTAAGCACCCGATCACTATCTTTCCCTAGACGACAGTAACAAGGATTCCACTCGTTGTTCCATATCCTCCTGATGTACATCATACGAGACTCACTCGAGATCATAACATCCGAGAGGGGACACAACGGTGTATCCGGTGCCCTGTGAAAACAGTCATGGCCGCCCTACCTGGCACGACCCCGTCCCGAGAGAGCGCACCAACAACTCTCCGTCACTAGTAATGCAGGATCCAAGCTAGTATCGGCCTAGGTAATCAATAATGCCCTTTCCCATACAAGGGTAGAGTGGCTGCGCATGTAAGGTTGGGACAGTCGACAAATCTTAAATCTAATCCATCTCTGTAAACAACAATTTTATCAAGCCTCGGTACACTACCTCTCCACCAAGTAGTGACCTAGTTCATCATCATCTCCCAGGGGCATTAGTGGCACCCACTGGGCTGTTTGCAAGTATGTCAACCCACACTTGTTTCTTTCCATGCATAACCCTGACCCACTTTGCGTAGCCATCTACTATAGCATATTTCTACAACCCACCAACACAACTCTAAGCAAGGGTAGAGTCATGAACAATGCAAGTATCAATGGAGTATGCAACGGAGGCAAGCCTAGCAAGGTTGCCATTCAAGATATATATCATGCACTCGATGAAACAACGAAAATGCTACTATGATGAAAAAATGGTTCATCATGGTCAAAGGGCTGCTTGCCTGGTTCATCAGAGTCTTGAGATCTTCTGGTCCTTCTCCAAGTACTCCGTCTACTTCGGCAACTAACATCGGAAACAATCACAATAAGCAACACAACAAGGCAAGAATAAATGTGCTCTAAAAATATGAAGTTGACTTTTATTGGATACCTCTGGTCATATGAGGAATGACCAAAGTGATTTCATTGGAAGTGGATCAATGGATATTTCTAAACATTTCGATATGATGGAATCAAGGGGTTTATGGAATTGCAAGAAGTGTACAGCAACATATTTTTGAAAAATGAGCAAAGGCACCCATTCAACAAAGGATGATTCTAGAAGCATCTAGGAATTGGTTTCACTGGATTTGGAGTTGAAATGATTTTCCTATGAATTTGCAAAGTTGACAAATATGAAGAAATAGACCATTATTTGAGGTGATATAGAAAGTATTACTAAAAATGTTCAAAAACTAAGTTTTGAACTTATAGACACCTAGGATTTTGAATCATGGAATTTGGATCAATTTTGAGCCTTCTGTGATTTTCTAAAGTTTATGACAGAAATGGAAATATGGGATTTGATAAATGTTTGTGAAGAAAATCTTTATGGAAAAATGTGCAAATTGCACCATGTGATAGATCAGGAATTTATGAACTTATAGAAATTAGAATCATCAAATTTGGAGTCTATTTGAATTTTTGGGAGGTTTTACAAGTTATCTGGGAAAAGAAAAATAAGAAAAAGGCTATACCCTTATTCCCCGCACTGGGCGAGAGATAGGCATTGGGCCGGCCCAGCGGCTCAGCTGTGCGGGTGGCAGGGCGACGTCGAAGGCGCACTGCGGGAAGGCGCCACCCAGCGGGGCAAGCGGATCGGCCCGAAGCCGTTTCCACTTAACCTGACTGGTGGGCCGGCTCGGTCGCCTCTGCCGCTGACGGGCGGGCCCCCTGCCAGCTGGCGGGGTGGTCGTCCTCTTCCTCGCGCCTGAGGCAGAGGAGCGTCAGGGGAGGCGAGGCCGAGCACACGCCGGCGTTGACCCCCGACGACTCCGGCCGTCCCCGGTGGCGTCCGGTGCACCGACGGACTCGGTATGCCGAGCCGCTTCCATCCAGGGGCTTCACGCGGGCTGGGAGGATCTGGGGCGACGGCGACCCTGGCGATGGCGGGCGGCGTCTGGAGTGGATGGGCGCGACGCCGTGAGCACAAGGGCAGGGGGAGAAGGAGCGGGAAGGATCCCATGGCCTGCTGCGCTTCCCCTGGTGGTCAAAGGGGAGGAGGGGAGGCCCTGGTTCACCGGAGCCGGGTGGAGGTCGACGGCGACCATGGCAGCCATGGAGGGGACAGGAGGGCGCGAGGGGTAGAGGTCTCTTGTCTGGGAGATTGCTGGGGAAGAGGGAGAGCGGGAAGAAGCCGTAGGAGAGCTCGGGAGGGCCTCTAAATAGAGGGGCCGTGGTGCACCATGGACGCGGCCTATGGCGCACTCGGGCGAGCTCCATGGAGGAGAGAGGGGAGAGGTTTAGGAGGGGGCCGGCAGCTTGCCGTGTCCCAGACGCCGAGGCGGCCTCGTGAGACACGCTGGGGAGGCCCGAGGTGGCCGGAGGCGGTTGGCAGGGGGCGGCTACAGTGCGGGAGCGCACTGTAGCACGCTCCAGAGCGTGCAAATGGCCGGCATGCCATTTTTTTGCAAAGTGGGCACGGCAAAGCATGTCTGGTAGCTCTAGGGAGGAGTAAAGAATGTGGGGAAAGCCTTGGATGCCTTGGGTGGCCACTGGAGTGAGGAGGGAGGTGAGGAAGAGGGGTGCAAGGGCTGTTCAGAGAGGTAAAAGAGGTGGTTTCACCCCTCAATTATTGATCTGAGATGCATCCATTGCTACTGGAGGTAGAAGAGGTTTAGGAGGGGCTATGGTAAAAAGTGGAGGCCATGGAGAAGAGTGGAAGAGGTCAAAACAGGGGTTTTAGTAAAATGGCAGAAGGTGTTTGATGCTTGTTTGGTTAAGCAAATGAACTCCATTTGGCAGGAGACTCCACAGGGTGAAATTGCACATATAATTAGGGCCTTACATCCATTTTGAGCTTATTTGGGCAAAGTTCACAATGTAACTTTTGTAAACCCTAGAAATTAGCAGAAATGGACTTGTGTAGATCTAGTTGAGAAAGTCATTTCTCCTTGATGCACCACTTGGTGTAGTGGCCTCATTTGGTCATGTGAACATGCTCACAAAAGTTGGGGTCAAGGAGAAAAAGTTGGCAGTACAAACTTGTTCAAATTTGATTCTGGTCAGAGAGGGTTTTGGGGTACTTTGATCAAGATAAAATTCTCTCCAACTTGTGCCATTTGGTCTAGATTCATTATTACACCATTTGAGAATGTGCACCAAGTTTGAGAGCATTTGGACATGTTTGACAGTGCAAAGCTGTTCAAACTTGAAAAAGGACAGAAGTGGTTTTGAGAGGGTTTCATGGGGTTATACTGCTCTCCATGACATGGTACTTGGCAAGATCATCAAACATGTCATATGTGACATGATAGAATTTTCTTGTAATTTTTGGGGAATATTTCCTTTGTAAATATTTCAAAAGCTTGAAATATCCAGAAAGGGTTTTTGAGGGATTTGACCAATATTTTGAACATGACCATGTGTTGAAACTCTTATATATGGGAAATATGCAAGCTCCATCGATCCATCTATGGACTAGTGCAAGCATCTCAGAGTTGGAATATACACTTTGATAAGTTGATCAAAGCATATAGTTTTATACAGACTTGCGGTGAAGCCTGTATTTACAAGAAAGTGAGTGGGAGCACTATAGCATTTCTGATAAGTATATGTGAATGACATATTGTTGATCAGAGATAATGTAGAATTATTCTGCAAAGCATAAAGGAGTGTTTGAAAGGAGTTTTTCAAAGAAAGACCCTGGTGAAGCTGCTTACATATTGAGCATCAAGATCTATAGAGATAGATCAAGACGCTTGATAAGTTTTTTCAATGAGTACATACCATGACAAGATTTTGAAGTAGTTCAAAATGGAACAGTCAAAGAAAGAGTTCTTGCCTATGTTACAAGGTAGGAAATTGAGTAAGACTCAAAGCCCGACCACGGCAGAAGATAGAAAGAGAATGAAAGTCATTTCCTATGCCTCAGCCATAGGTTCTATAAAGTATGACATGATGTGTACCAGATCTATTGTATACCCTACACTGTTTTTTGGCAAGGGAGTACAATAGTGATCTAGGAGTAGATCACTGGACAGCTGTCAAAATTATCCATAGTGGAATAAGGATATGTTTCTCGATTATGGAGGTGACAAAAGGTTCGTCGTAAAGGGTTATGTCGATGCAAATTTTGACACTGATCCAGATGACCCTAAGTCTCAATCTAGATACATTTTGAAAGTGGGAGCAATTAGCTAGAGTAGCTCCGCGCAGAGCATTGTTGAAATAGAAATTTGCAAAATACATACGGATCTGAATGTGGCAGACCCGTAGACTAAACTTCTCTCACAAGCAAAACATGATCACACCTTAGTACTCTTTGGGTGTTAATCACATAGAGATGTGAACTAGATTGTTGACTCTAGTAAACCCTTTGGGTTTTGGTCACATGTCGATGTGAACTATGGGTGTTAACCACATAAAGATGTGAATTATTGATGTTAAATCACATGGAGGTGTGATCTAGATTATTGACTCTAGTGCAAGTGGGAGACTGAAGGAAATATGCCCTAGTGGCAATAATAAAGTTATTATTTATTTCCTTATATCATGATAAATGTTTATTATTCATGCTAGAATTGTATTAACCGGAAACATAATACATGTGTGAATACATAGACAAACAGAGTGTCACTAGTATGCCTCTACTTGACTAGCTCGTTGATCAAAGATGGTTAAGTTTCCTAACCATAGACATGAGTTGTCAATTGATTAATGGGATCACATCATTAGGAGAATGATGTGATTGACTTGACCCATTTCGTTAGCTTAGCACTTGATTGTTTATTTTGTTGCTATTGCTTTCTTCATGACTTATACATGTTCCTATGACTATGAGATTATGCAACTCCCGTTTACCGGAGGAACACTTTGTGTGCCACCAAATGTCACAACATAACTGGGTGATTATAAAGGTGCTCTACAGGTGTCTCCGAAGGTACTTGTTGGGTTGGCATATTTCGAGATTAGGATTTGTCACTCCGATTGTCGGAGAGGTATCTCTGGGCCCACTCGGTAATGCACATCACTATAAGCCTTGCAAGCATTGCAACTAATGAGTTAGTTGCGGGATGATGTATTACGGAACGAGTAAAGAGACTTGCCGGTAACGAGATTGAACTAGGTATTGAGATACCGATGATCGAATCTCGGGCAAGTAACATACCGATGACAAAGGGAACAACGTATGTTGTTATGCGGTCTGACCAATAAAGATCTCCGTAGAATATGTAGGAGCCAATATGGGCATCCAGGTCCCGCTATTCGTTATTGACCAAAGAGGTGTCTCTGTCATGTCTACATAGTTCTCGAACCCGTAGGGTCCGCACGCTTAACGTTCGTTGACGATATAGTACTATGAGTTATGTATGTTGGTGACCGAATGTTGTTCGGAGTTTTGGATGAGATCACGCATATGACGAGGAACTCCGGAATGGTCCGGAAGTAAAGATTGATATGTGAATAGTAGTGTTTGATCTCCGGAAGGGTTCCGGAATTCACCGGAAGGGGTTCCGGATGTTTCCCGAAATGTTTGGGCACGAGAACACTTTATCTGGGCCAAAGGGGAAAGCCCACGAGGTTTTTGGAAAGTGCAAAAGGAAGTTTTGCGGAGTCCAGGGGCCAGACGCCAGGGTCCCTGGCGTCTGGGTCTAGACACCGGGAACCCTGGCGTCTGGCCCTGGAGTCCGAGAAGGACTCTTGCCTTTCGGGTGAAACCGACTTTGTGGAGGCTTTTACTCCAAGTTTCGACCCCAAGGCTCAGCATATAAATAGAGGGGTAGGGCTAGCACCCAAGATACATCAAGAAACACCAAGCCGTATGCCGGCAACCCCGTCCCCTCTAGTTTATCCTCCGTCATAGTTTTCGTAGTGCTTAGGCGAAGCCCTGCGGAGCTTGTTCTTCACCAACACCGTCACCACGCCGTCGTGCTAACGGAACTCATCTACTACTTCGCCCCTCTTGCTGGATCGAGAAAGCGAGGACGTCACCGAGCCGAACATGTGCGGAACTCGCAGGTGCCGTGCTTTCGGTACTTGGATCGGTCGGATCGTGAAGACGTACGACTACATCAACCGCATTGATATAATGCTTCCGTGAACGGTCTACGAGGGTACATAGACAACACTCTCCCCTCTCGTTGCTATGCATCACCATGATCCTACGTGTGCGTAGGAATTTTTTTGAAATTACTACGTTCCCCAACAACGGCGCCTCTATATCGGGCCGCGTCACGACGTAGCTCCGATGGAGTCCGTCTGCGGTTGTCGGCTCGGGTGTGACTAGGTTTGTCACATCCGAATAGGTAGCCATCATCACGTGTCGAGGAACATCCTCGCGATCCGTAAATTGATCGGGTATATCCTGCTCTACTATCCAGGGTCTGCGGGAGGTCATGTGTATGACCCCGAACTGTTTTGTCTTTGTTTTTTCGTGGTGGCGGGGCGGGCTGCTGTTCGGCTTGAGTTGCCGCTCTATCCCGACCACAAGGTGGTCGGTCCGCCGCACTGTCCCGACCGCGTAGTGTTTGGTCGGCCGCATTACGCGAGGGAAGTATGGGCTCCGGTGCCTCTTCGTCGAACTGAGGTAGCAATCTTCGTTTTGGGTAACTCTTGGCTGGGTGTCTGAGGCCGTATTCTTCAGCTACTAGAATGTTAGTCCACCTGTCGACGAGCAGATCTTGGTCAGCTTGAAGCTGCTACTGCTTCTTTTTCAGGCTCCTTGTGGTGGCTATTAGCTGGCGCTTAAAGCGCTCCTGCTCGAGAGGTTCCTCAGGCACGATGAAATCTTCATTGCTGAGGCTTTCCTCATCCTCAGAGAGCAGATGATAACTACCATCCTCCGAGTCGTTGGGCCTGGCCTGTTCGTCGGGGCTGGCTTGCCTGTTTTCTTTCTCCTCCTGTTCGGATGTTGCCTCAGCAGGGTCTTCATTGTTTTCGGCACCTTCCGGAGTGTTATCTTCTCCGGTGCCGGTGTCACTATCTTTACTGCGGCGTGACTTAGAGCGGCGCCGCTGATGCCGGTGTTTCAATTGTATCTCGGGAGGTTTATCCTCAACTGGATCTTATTTGTCATCGCCGCTATTCTCCTTTGGTGCATCCACCATGTACACACCGTATGAGGAAGTGGTCATCCAACGTCCGGTGAACGGCAGGTCCTGGGCCTCTTCTTCTCCAGCATCGTCGTCCATACCGTCAATGTCATCGGAGCCGTAATTGAGCATGTCAGTTAAGTCTTCAACAGTGGCTATAAAGTGGGTGACGGGTGGGGAGCGAAACTCCCTTTCATCAGCTTCTAGTTCAAACCGGATATAGTTCGGTTGTGAGTCCCCCGCCAAGGATAGGTTCTTTAATGAGTTTAGCACATCGCCCAAAGGCGAGTGCTGGAGGATGACTGTGGCGCTGAATTCGAAGATCGATAAACGATCAAGTTCGACGTCCACGAACTCACACGGTTCGGAACTTACTGCCGGAAACGAGTCCGGAGTTCCGGAGACACAGATATCGTGTGAGGTTAAGTCCATGTGTGGCTCCAACACCAGGGAATATGTGGCCTCCGTGGTGGGGTTGAGCCTCCAGTCCTTGGATGGCGCTGTATGCTCCGGATCTAAAGCCAGAGCGGTTACAGGAGCTATCTCATGGATGCGGTCCGATGACATATTTAGGTCATGTACATCGGGGTGACCAGGAGCGGTTGCCACGGTCTCCAATCCAGCGAAGATCAAGTCTCCACGGATGTCCGCAGCGTAGTTCAAACTTCCGAATCTGACCTGGTGGCCAGGGCGTAGCTATCGATCTTCTCCAGATGGCCAAGCGAGTTGGCACGCAGTGTGAAGCCGCCGAACACGAAGTTCTGTCCAGGGAGGAAGGTCTCACCTTGGACGGCATCGTTGTTGATGATTGAAGGGGCCATCAAACCTTTTGGGGATGGCACAGTGGAACTCTCAATGAAAGCACCAATGTCGGTGTCAAAACCGGCAAATCTCGGGTAGGGGGTCACAAACTATGCGTCTAAGGTTGATGGTAACAGGAGACAGGGGCACGATGTTTACCCAGGTTCGGGACCTCTCTATTGAGGTAATACGCTACGTCCTGCTTGATTGATCTTGATGAATATGAGTATTATAAGAGTTGATCTACCACGAGATCATAATGGCTAAACCCTAGAACTCTAGCATGTATGACTATGATTATGAATATCCTCCCTCCGGACTAAGTCCTCCGGTTTATATAGACACGGGAGGATCTAGGGTTACACAAGGTCGGTTACAAAGAAAGGAATCTACATATTCGGTCGCCAAGCTTTCCTTCCACGCCACGGAGAGTTCCATCCAGACACAGGTGCAATCTTCGGTCTTCGTGTTCTTCACAGCCCATCAGTTCGGCCCATGGCTAACAGGCCAGACGCTCGAGGACCCCTTAGTCTAGGACTCCCTCAATCATCTTATAATGCTACCATCGAACTAAACAAAATAAGATGCATAAAGGATAAACATCACATGCAATCAATATAAGTGATATGATATGGCCATCATCATTTTGTGCCTTTGATGTAACACCCACGATGCAGCTATATCTCCCATGTGTCGGAGCACGACTTAGAGGCATAACCGCATTGTAGGCATGTCACAAGAGGGGTAATCTTTACACATCCCATGTATTGAATAAGAAAGAGGTACAGAGTTGGCTTACAATCGCCACTTCACACAATACATAAGTATAGCATTACATCATCCAGAATACAATCAAGGTCCGACTACGGAACCAAAATAAAGACAACCCCAAATGCATAAGATTCCCGATCGCCCCAACTGGGCTCCACTACTGATCGTCTGGAAAGGAAACGTAGTAACATCCTGAATCCTCGTAGAAATCCCACTTGAGTTCGGTCGCATCCCCTGGAATGACATCATCGGCACCTGCATCTGGTTTTGGAAGTAATCTGTGAGTCATGGGGACTCGGCAATCTCACACCCTCGCAATCAAGACTATTTAAGCTCATGGGTAGGAAAAGGCAGTGAGGTGGAGCTGCAGCAAGCACTAGCATATATGGTGGCTAACATATGCAAATGAGAGCGAGAAGAGAAGGCAAAGCACGGTCAAGAAGCTACAAAGATCAAGAAGTGATCCTAAAACTACTTACGTTCAAGCATAACACGAGACCGTGTTCTCTTCCCGGACTCCGCCGAAAAGAGACCATCACGGCTACACGGCTTTCGAAATTTCAAATCCCTGCAGGGGTGTCCCAACTTAGCCCAGCACAAGCTCTCACGGTTAACGAAGGATATTCCTTCTCCCAAAACGACCCGATCAGATTCGGAATCCCGGTTACAAGACATTTCGACAATGGTAAAACAAGACCAGCAAAGCCGCCCGATGTGCCGACAAATCCCGATAGGAGTCACACGTATCTCATTCTCAGGGCACACCGGATGAACACTACGTACAACTAAAACCAACCATCAAGTTTCCCCGAGGTGGCGCTGCAAGTGGCTCTTTTTTGGACCAACACTCAGAGGAGCACTGGCCCGGGGGTTTAAAATAAAGATGACCCTTGAGTCTGCGGAACCCAAGGGAAAAGGCTTAGGTGCCAAATGGTAAAACCAAGGTTGGGCCTTGCTGGAGGATTTTTATTCAAGGCGAACTGTCAAGGGGTTCCCATTATAACCCAACCGCGTAAGGAACGCAAAATCAAGGAACATAACACCGGTATGACGGAAACTAGGGCGGCAAGAGTGGAACAAAACACCAGGCATAAGGCCGAGCCTTCCACCCTTTACCAAGTATATAGGTGCATTAAAGTAAACAAGATATAATAATGATATCCCAACAATAATCATGTTCCAACAAGGAACAAACTCCAATCTTCACCTGCAACTAGCAACGCTATAAGAGGGGCTGAGCAAAGCGGTAACATAGCCAAACAACGGTTTGCTAGGAGAAGGTGGGTTAGAGGTTTGACATGGAAATATGGGAGGCATGATAAAGCATGTGGTTGGTATCGCGACATAGGCATAGCAATAGAGCGAGCAACTAGCAAGCAAAGATAGAAGTGATTTCGAGGGTATGGTCATCTTGCCTACAAAGTTCTCCGAGTTGACGTAAGCTTGATCCTCGTAAGCGTACTCAACGGGTTCCTCGATCACGAACTCGTCTCCCGGCTCTACCCAAAGCAAGAACACAAGCAAAGGGAACCACAATCAACCACGGTGCAATGCGCAAGCAACATGATGCAAAACATGGCATGATATGCGGGATGTAAAATGCAATGCATATGCGTGCTCCGGAAGGAAAAGATTGAACCAGGCCTCAACTTGGCAAACCAAGTGCGCCGCTGGAAAGATGAGTTGATTTCGGACGAAATCGATATAAAGATCACCGGAATCGAATGCACGGTTTGCAAATGGCAAGCAAAACAATAATGGCCCAAATCTGCGATTAACAACACGATGCCATCTAGAATGCAACAAGAAACTAAACTACTGCACTTCAACATAGCAACAAAGCATATGGCAGTGATCTACTCAAGATGCTTGACAAAAGATGAACACTTAGCTACGGCTAAATCACACAAGAGTAGGTGCAAACAAGCATGGCAAAAGTGCAAAAGATATCAGGTTCACAGACTTAGTGAAAATAACAACATGCCAGGAATTTACATCAGGAAGCAATGTTTGGAGCAAGATATCAACATGCTACAGGATCAGGACATAGCAAAGCAAGGCATGGCATGAATCTACTCAAAGCTTATAACAAAAGTCCCTTACTGACCATAACCCAAAAAGGATCAGAAAATATGATGGCACCCATGTAAACATAGCAAGTTTCATTAACAGATTCAGACTTAGCAGAAAACTGGACATGGCAAAAACAGAGTTACGTAGGCATGTTTGCGAGCTCGATGCACTCAACACAAGGCATTGCATGACAAACTAAGCATACACCCAGCAAGAATACATGATCAAGAAGTTAAAAATGGCAAGAACCATCTCATAGCATGCATGGATCAACTACAACAACCTTGGCAAAATTGATTAACACGTAAACAATCTGCCAGGAACATTTTACAGTGAAAGTAGAGCAAGATTGAGTCATGCTAGGGTACTCCATAATTGCAAACAAAGACAAGGATGGATAGAGCATAACCATATGCTCAAATCATCCTTACTGAACATACTCAAAAGAAGCATGGATCACTCTGTAGCAACATGAATACATGGCATAAACATAACATCAGGGAAATGACTTAGAAGAATTCCAAGTCCCTGGAATCAGCCACATCACAAGAGCTACTTTGCATGCTTGTGCTAGTCACCACATTAATCACAAAAATACATGGCATACACACCTGTAAAGATGGCATGGCATAGCCCAAAACACATGTAGGGCTCAAGTTCATAGGAGGCACACAATAATCATGGCAAAAATGACAAAAGCTCAAGATCTGCTAAGTAACAGGAACTAACATTATATAGCACTCTTGCAACAGCATTTTAGGCGTCAAGATGGACTCAAACAAGCATGGTGCAATGGAACAAAGTGAGGAGGGCATCCTAACGAACAATTCAGTATATGGCACGCTCAAAACGGAGCTACGGATGTGGAGATATGGCATGATGAAGAATGCTTAAAAAATGAATAGGGACGAAGACTTAGTGAAAATAGACCTCTCCGGACAGATCTAGGGTTCGATGGGTCCATGAACCGAGGCGGGCGCGAGCTCGCCGGAGAGGAGGTGGAACTCGCCGGAGAGGAGGGGGTCGCCAGAGATGGCGGGGTTCGGGCCGGATCTGGCTTGGGACGCCGCTGGGCGCGGCGGAGGGCGGTGCCGGGCGGCGAGGCGAAGCCGGCGACATATGGCGGGCGAGGAGGTGGTGGCCGGCGAGGTGGAGGCGGAGAGCGGCAAGCGCGGACGCGGAGACGGGCGACGCGAGGCAGCGGGGAGGAGCACGGGCGGCGGTTCGGGCCCCGCGGGCCTGCTGCGGGCTGCGGCAGGCCGGCGGTGCGGGGGCAGCGGCGGTGACACATGGTGGCGCGGGGTTGGATGGGTGGCGGTGGCGGATGCGTCTGGCTCCGCCCAGACGTGTTCGGCGGCGTGAGGGGAGCGGGGCTAGGGTTTGGACCAGGGATTTTCGGAGGGGCATATATTTATAGATTCTGGGAGCTAGGAGAGTCCAAATGGAGTGCGGTTTTTGGCCACGCGATCGTGATCGAACGACCGAGAGGATGGAGAGGGTTTGGATGGGTTTTGGTCCACTTTGGAGGGATGTTGGGCTGCAACACACACGAGGCCCTTACGGTTCCCCGGTTAACCATTGGAGTATCAAATGAACTCCAAATGGTACGAAACTTGACAGGCGGTCTACCGGTGGTGTACCAAGGCCGCTTGGCAATTCTCGGTCCAATCCGAGAACGTTTAACACTCGCACACGAAAAGAGGCAAAAGGGGACACCGGAGGACATAGGAGTGCCGGATCGCAAAATGGACAACGGGGAAAATGCTCGGATGCATGAGACGAACACGTATGCAAATGCGATGCACATGATGACATGATATGAGATGCATGACATGGAAAAAATGCAAAACGAAGACAAAACCCAACCATGAGGGAATATCATAACTTAGAGCCAAAAATGGCAAGGGTTAGAATACAAATATGGCGAGTTACATACGGGGCGTTACAACACTCCACCACTATGAAAGGATCTCGTCCCGAGATCTAGGAATGGAAAAACTCCAGATATTCGGAACGGAGGTGGTCCTCGCATTCCCAGGTGGCTTCACGGTCGGAATGGTGTGACCACTTCACTTTCAGGAATTTGATAGACTTGTTGCGAGTCTTGCGCTCAGTTTCTTCAAGAATAGCAACGAGATGCTCATGATAAGACATGTCTTCTTGGAGATCAATCTCTTCGAAGTTGATGGTGCGGTCAGGAGTCTTGAAACACTTGCGAAGCTGAGACATGTGAAACACGTCGTGCACATTTGCAAAGTTGGATGGAAGTTGAAGTTGATAGGCGAGGTCGCCTCTTTTGCCAATGATCTTGAAAGGACCCACGTATCTAGGGGAAAGCTTCCCTTTGATACCGAAGTGACGAGTAACTTTCATTGGAGAGACGCGGAGATAGACATGGTCTCCGATCTCGAAAGCCAAGTCACGATGCTTGCTATCATAGTAACTCTTCTGGCGCGATTGCGCGGCTTTGAGATTTTCACGAATGACTTTGCACATTTCTTCAGCCTCTGTGATAAAGTCATTGCCAAGAAGTTGGGGTTCACTAGTCTCTGACCAATTAAGAGGAGTACGACACTTTCTGCCATAGAGAATCTCGAATGGGGCCTTGCCCGAACTCGCTTGGAAGCTGTTGTTGTAGGAGAACTCGGCATATGGAAGACAATCTTCCCACTTCATATCGAAGGAAATGACACAAGCCCTGAGCATATCTTCAAGAATTTGATTTACTCGCTCGACTTGTCCGCTAGTTTGAGGATGAAAGGCTGTGCTGAAGCGAATGTTGGTGCCCATAGCCTTCTGGAAGGAATCCCGGAACTTAGAAGTAAAGATGCTTCCACGATCTGAAGATATCAACTGCAGAATGCCGTGCAGGGAGACAATCCTGGAGGTATATAGCTCTGCCAACTGAGCTGTTGTGATAGACTCTTTGATAGGAAGAAAATGAGCCACTTTAGTGAGCTTGTCGATGACAACAAAGATAGCATCATTGCCACGCTTGGACTTGGGAAATCCAGTCACGAAGTCCATCTCAATATGGTCAAACTTCCATTCTGGAATGGCAAGAGGTTGGAGGAGACTAGCTAGTCGTTGGTGTTCTGCTTTCACTCTTCTGCAGACATCACATTCATTCACGAAATGAGCAATCTCGCGCTTCATTCGAGTCCACCAATACGACTGCTTGAGGTCATGGTACATCTCCGTACTTCCAGGATGAATAGAAAGGAGTGAATTGTGAGCCTCGTTCATAATGAATTTACGAAGGTCACCCTTAGGAACAACAATGTGATCCTCGAAGAATAGAGTATCTTTGTCATCAAGGCGATAGCACTTGTACTTGGGTTGGCTCTTGGCAATCCCAATCTTCACCTTTTTCACCATTGTGTCAAGAAGTTGAGCCTCATGAATCTGATCTTACAAAGTAGGAGAGACTTGGAGGTTGGCAAGGAATCCTTGAGGAACAACTTGGAGGTTTAGTTGGCGGAAAGCTTCACAAACATCCGATTGGAAGGGCTTGAGAATCAAACTGTTGCAGTAAGCCTTCCTGCTCAAAGCGTCAGCAATGACATTGGCCTTGCCTGGAGTATATTCAATACTCGGATTATACTCTTGAATCATTTCAACCCAACGAGTCTGCCTGAGGTTGAGGTTGGGCTGAGTGAAGATGTACTTGAGACTCTTATGATCAGTGAAGATGTCCACTTTCCTTCCCAACAAGAGATGTCTCCATGTTAAAAGAGCATGGACAACTGCCGCCAACTCGAGGTCATGAGTGGGGTAGTTCTTTTCGTTGGGCTTCAACTGGCGAGAGGTATAGGCCACAACTTTCTTCTCTTGCATTAACACAGCACCGAGACCTTGCAGGGAAGCATCACAGAAGACCTCGGATGGTTTGGATTCATCAGGACGAGTCAGAACTAGAGCGGTGACTAACTTCTCTCTAAGGGTGTTGAAAGCCACGTCACATTCAGGCGTCCAAACATACTTCACATGCTTCTGGAGGAGGTTGGAAAGAGGCTTCGCGATCTTAGAGAAATTCTCAATGAATCTTCTACAATAGCTTGCGAGCCCAAGGAAGCTGCGGAGTTGCTTCACATTCTGAGGCGGTTCCCAATTCACAATTGCAGACACCTTCTCAGGATTAACAGCTATGCCCTTGGTTGAGATGATATGCCCAAGGTAGAGAACCTCATCGAGCCAAAACTCTCACTTTGGAAACTTCGCATAGAACTGATGTTCTCTGAGTTTGTCCAGCACCAATCTCAAGTGCTTGGCATGATCCTCCTTGTTCTTGGAAAAGACCAAAATGTCATCGAGATAGACCAAGACGAAGTCATTTGTGTATGGGTTGAAGATGAAGTTCATCATGCGAGAGAACGTTGGAGGAGCATTGACAAGACCGAAAGACATGACAGTGTATTCATAGGAACCATAGCTTGTTCTGAATGCTGTCTTGGGGATATCTTGTTCACGAATGTGAATCTGATGATATCCCATACGGAGGTCAAGCTTGGAGAATACTTGAGCACCTTTGAGTTGTTCAAAAAGCTCATTGATGTTGGGAAGTGGGTACTTGTTCTTTATGGTCTTCTTGTTCAATGGACGGTAGTCGACACAAAGTCGGTCCGTGCCATCCTTCTTCTTGACAAAAAGAACACCACAACCCCAAGGAGAAGAACTTGGTTGGATCAGACCCATACGCTCTTGTTCATCGAGTTTTTTCTTCGGCTCCTTCAACTCTTTCGGTCCAAGCTTGTAACGACGTTTACAAACAGGTTCCGTAACAGGCTCAAGATCGATGACGAATTCAACTGGCCAGTGAGGAGGCATTCCTGGAAGCTCTTCCGGAAAGATGTCTTGATATTCACAAACAACTGGAATTTGAGAGATGGCATCCAACTCGCCCTTCTCGTTGAGAGAAAATAGTCGAATGGTATCATCACGAGCGGCAAAGACGATCACATCCTCAGACGAGTGTGTCAATTGAATCTGCCTGGCAGCACAGTCAAGCTGAGCCTTGTGCTTAGAAAGCCAGTCCATCCCGAGAATTAGATCAATATCCGAGTCACCAAGAACAATTGGAGAGGACAAAAACTTATAGTCGCCCATCTTGATAGAAACATCCGGGACACAATTGTTAGATGTCATTTGCTTGCCCAGGGACACAATCTTCAACGGGAAAGGAATCTTTTTGGTGACAAACTCATGCTTGGCAACAAAAGGTCTTGAAATGAAAGGAAGCGATGCACCAGTATCAAAAAGAACTTTTGCAGGAATATCATTAACAGGAAGGTTACCCATGATCACTTCTGAAGAGTCCTCTGCCTGAGCTGCGTTCATCATGTTGACCTTTGCAAACTTGGGATTATGCTTGACCACTGCATTGCTAGCAGATCTCACAGCAGGAGGAGGCGGAAGACGCCTCTGGTTGAAGCATTTGTTTGCATAGTGACCCTTCTGCTGACACTTGTTGCACGTAACCTCTGAAAGTGGCCGGTGATACGGAGCACTTGACCTTGGAGCATGAGATGAAGCTTTGTTCTGAAAGCCTGGGTTGGGTGGGTGGGAAGATCCATTGCCACCTTTACTCTTCTACTGATAAGGCTGACGGAACGGAGCAGGAGGAGGCAACCAGTACTTTTGCTGCTTAGCTTCCACTTGAGTTGAAGAAGAAGGAGTTGCATCCCTGACTCTCTTCTTGGAAGCATCGCACTTGAGCTGAGCAGCCTCTTGCTTTAGTGCCATGTTGTAGAACTCATCATACTTTTTCGGCTCAAAAAGCACGAGGGCTAGTTGCAAATCTTCTCTGAGGCCACCTCTGAATTGATAAATCATGCTCTTCTCGTCAGGGATGTCTTGCTTGGCAAAGCGAGCGAGCCTCTGGAACAGGATGTTGTATTGGTAAACAGACAAGCTGCCTTGCTTCAGATTGCGGAACTCCTCACGCTTACTCTCAACAACACTTTGAGGAATGTGGTGAGCTTTAAAGTCTTGGCGGAAATCATCCCAGGTAATCACACGACCTCCTCTGGAATCTTTGTATTGTTGATACCACTCAGCAGCTTGGTCTTTGAGTCGGAACGAAGCAAACTTGACAAAGTCCTCGGGCCTGACATTGCTACACTCAAAATGTTTGCAGATATCCACGAGCCAATCGTCAGCGTCTGTGGCCTCGACACAGTTACTGAAAGACTTCGGCTGGTTTGCGAGGAACTGGTTGAGGGTAGCAAACTGAGTTTGATTGATGCCATGGCCTTGATTTCCTTGGTTGCGCTCTTGCAAGAGTTGCATAATCATCTGCGTGTTGGCGTTGGTAGCGGCCATCATAGCTTGCCATGCCTCCGGAGGTGGAGGTGGTGGCGGAGGTTCCGGATTCTGACGCGTTGGAGGAGCCATCCTGAAGGGGGTGACATCTCTTAGCATCTTAAAAGGCATATATTCAAGCTGAATCAATGGATCGAAATTGCAACATATAGCCTTAACATTCAAACAAAAATGAACGAATGAATTCCAAATTAAATGATCACACTTCCATAAATTGAGAAGCCACTTAGATAGAGGTAGATGAATAAAACAACAAGGTACGGACAAGAACAAATAATTGGTATGGATTACCCAATCACAAACCAAATATCTGCGGGAAGAAATACTAGAGCTACAAGAATTCCCACCTATGAAGCTCCTGAAACATTCCGGTTATGCAATCGGGTGTTGGGATATAGGGGAAGCATAATATCTCACCCAAAACTAGCAAATCCTACATCCAGCTGTATCCATCCTTCAACACATAACCAAGAAACCTTCGGAAATCATTTACCTCAACCTTCGAAATGCATCCGTTATACGAGTTATGGCAATACTCCCGAACTCCCGCCCCAGTACTGGGTGGCGTTGAGGTTATCTCACCAAAAACTACATAAAAGATATTTTTGATGTCGGCGAAACTCAGGTATTCCAGAACTGCAACGATAAAATTGTGACGACAACACCTCGAAGATCAACTCCCCGGAACACTGCCACAACCCCTAAATGTCAGGAGGCACCAAGAACAATGTTCTCGTCACAAAACCATCAAAATGATTCCAAGATACCCCGCGTGATCCTAAATTTTTTTTAGTGAAATTTGAGAAGAGAAGAGTCAAAACTCTATGTCAGGATGCCTCACCAGAGCGACGAAGGGACTGAGGACTAAAATGAATCCTACTCTCCGATATATATAATCCTATAAGACTCAAAACATTTTTCTAGACTCAACAAAGCCAGCGATTCGATCAAGTAGGGGGCTCCTAAGTCGGGGAAGGCTCTGATTACCAACTTGTAACACCCATGATGCGGCTATATCTCCCACGTGTCGGAGCACGACTTAGAGGCATAACCGCATTGTAGGCATGTCGCAAGAGGGGTAATCTTTACACATCCCATGTATTGAATAAGAAAGAGGTACAGAGTTGGCTTACAATCGCCACTTCACACAATACATAAGTATAGCATTACATCATCCAGAATACAATCAAGGCCCGACTACAGAACCAAAATAAAGACAACCCCAAATGCATAAGATTCCCGATCGCCCCAACTGGGCTCCACTACTGATCGTCTGGAAAGGAAACGTAGTAACGTCCTGAATCCTCGTCGAACTCCCACTTGAGTTTGGTCGCATCCCCTGGAATGACATCATCGGCACCTGCATCTGGTTTTGGAAGTAATATGTGAGTCACAGGGACTCAGCAATCTCACACCCTCGCGATCAAGACTATTTAAGCTCATGGGTAGGAAAAGGCAGTGAGGTGGAGCTGCAGCAAGCACTAGCATATATGGTGGCTAACATACGCAAATGAGAGCGAGAAGAGAAGGCAAAGCACGGTCGAGAAGCTACAAAGATCAAGCAGTGATCCTAAAACTACTTACGTTCAAGTATAACACGAGACCGTGTTCTCTTCCCGGACTCCGCCGAAAAGAGACCATCACGGCTACACACTCTGTTGATTCATTTTAATTAAGTTTAGTGTCAAGTTTTCTCCAACCGAATATTAACAAATTCCCATCTGCCCATAACCACGGGCACGACTTTCGAAATTTCAAATCCCTGTAGGGGTGTCCCAACGTAGCCCAGCACAAGCTCTCACGGTCAACGAAGGATATTCCTTCTCCCAGGACGACCCGATCAGACTCAGAATCCCCGTTACAAGACATTTCTACAATGGTAAAACAAGACCAGCAAAGCCGCCCGATGTGCCGACAAATCCCGATAGGAGTCGCACGTATCTCGTTCTCAGGGCACACCGGATTAACACTACGTACAACTAAAACCAACCCTCAAGTTTCCCCAAGGTGGCGCTGCAAGTGGCTCTGTTTTGGACCAACACTTAGAGGAGCACTGGCCCGGGGGTTTAAAATAAAGATGACCCTTGAGTCTGCGGAACCCAAGGGAAAAAGGCTTAGGTGGCAAATGGTAAAACCAAGGTTGGGCCTTGCTGGAGGAGTTTTATTCAAGGCGAACTGTCAAGGGGTTCCCATTATAATCCAACCGCGTAAGGAACGAAAAATCAAGGAACATAACACCGGTATGACGGAAACTAGGGCGGCAAGAGTGGAACAAAACACCAGGCATAAGGCGGCAGATACAACATTGCTTTGAGCTTGCATATCTTGATCATGAGGCGGTTTGGAAGATATTGCCTTAACAACCAACCCAGTATTACGCAGGAACGTGCTTTTGGCACTGTTAGTGGACAGGTACTGACCCACTGCAGCAAGAGCTGACATTGCGGTTATAGTTGCCTCGCCACCTTCAGAAGGTGGCGGTTCCACCATTTTTTCCATAGCTCGCTGAAAAGTTGAGGTTTTACATTAGTAGTACCAGAACAGAAGATATTAAGGAGGCAGCAAAACCAAACAAAATAGCTTTGGTCTATATACAGAACTTATTCTGGTGAACCCATGTAAAATATTAGTTGTATTTTACTGCAAAGTACATAATAAAACCAGGTTCCAAACATATGACCATGTACCATCGCTAATGTATTGTCTATTTCTTCACATTGTATTGAGGGCTAAGGATAAAGAGACGAAGTTTATAATACGGTAAGCATAGTATGAAATCATTCATATCACAAAACAACTGAGAACAGACAAACAGGCAATTGTAACATTGTGTGGGCAAGTCCAGCACGGAACTAGATTATGGGTCAAGATCAAAGGAACATCACCCCTCTCTTTTAAACCTTGTAAGGTGCAATGATACGCTAAGATAATTGTGTATAAAATTGAAAAGAGTAATAGACATTGGCTGCTAACCATGCAGTTCAAGGCACAAGTCAAAGTAAGTAGTAGCTAAAAGGCATGAGGATTAAGGACTTACAACAACGGCTTTGACTGGTGTAGTCATGCCCTTCTTCTTGCTGGTGTGACAGTCCTTGAAGATTTCCACAGCATTTGGTTCAGGTACTTTTTGGTCTTTGCGGGCTTTCCTCTACATTTCGAACAAGTCAATATATATCTGATAATATGGTACAGCGAAAAGAGTGAAATAGCAGCTAATTACAAGAGCCTCGCAGTGTGCAATATAGCTACGAGATCCTGTCGTCTGTTGGAATTTCACTTTCGTACGGTTGGCCTTGTTCTTTGAACAGTTAACCTACAAGAAGATAGATTTGTGTGGCACATGCGTAAATAGGACTTCAACATGTGATCTGATCACATATATATAATGTACCTGATACTTCGGATCAGACAAGTGTTTAACAAGGCCCCTCCAGTCTTCATCCGATATATTTTCCACTGGAGATGTTTGGGAAAGTTCACTGTTAGCCTTTCCTTCAAAGTGAGTTTTCCTCAAGTTATACCGATATTGCTGCAGAGCAGACTTGAAAACATGGGTGCAAGCTTGTCTGGTTGCATCATCTTGGCTATCCAACTTGAACCTCACCTGTTGAAAATTATGGGAGTCTCATTATCAGCAACCTAGAAAGTTATCTATTGCAACAACTAGGGTTGTCTCTGCTTGCTTGGTGGCAGCTATTTGTTTCTGTTTGGCTTTTTTTGCAACTCGTGTAGCATGGGATGCCGTGTTTGTAGAATTTTCCGGTGGACTTTGACCTTCTATTGCACCATCAGTACCAGCAGAATATGCAGGATTCATCCGCTTCTCATTCCCTGCCATTCTGTGTTTCTTCCTCTTTCTCAGTGCCATGTTAAGTCAAGCCGACAAGAAAAATGAATAACAATTTAGTTCTTCAGAACAAATTGATGTGTGATGCAGACGAACTGAACTTTGATGTTAGACAACCACATGATAGGAGGATGTAATATGTATGAAAAACAGGACGGAAGAGATAACCAGAACTATGATGTGTAAACTAAGAACAAGACATTTCACCAAATTAGAAGCAATGAAAGATGCTACAAATATCGCTCTGCCAAGTTAACAGTGTCTCATCATAAATGGCGTTTAAACAAATGTGAAGCAGTACAAGAAATAAATCATATGCAAGATGCAAACAACATCACACTACCATGTTAGAGGTCTCTCGTCATTAGTGCCATTGCATATTCACAGCTTATAATGTGTAAACTAAGGAGAAGGCATTTCAACAAATTAGAAGCAATGAAAGCTAGACACCATATGAAAGATGCAACGAATATCACTCTACCAAGTTAAAATTGTCTCGTCATAAGTGCCATTTCAACAAATTAGTAGTACAAGCTAGAAAAGAATGTGAGATGTAACCTATATCACACTCCGAAGTCAAATGTGTCTTATGATAAGTGATTGTTGCAGGTTACACAACAGTAGTAATTTGATGTAAGAACATGGTGTGATAGACAGATATTGTATGTTCTAGAAACAGGAACACGTGTCTTATTCAAGTATAATGTGTAAAGTAAGCAGATGGAATTCAACAAAATTAGAAGCAATACAAGCTAGACATCACACATAACATGCAACCACATATAACAGTGCCAACTTAGAGGGAGCACCGGTGATGCTGCACTAGGGGAGACGTGCTCATCATAAACATAGCTTTGTTGAGTGTCTATGCATGTGTTGTCTTGGAAATCATCTTGGGGGTGTGGAGGAGTAGAAACTATAGAGGCCCTCCGTTCGGAAGGAGCACCTTTATCCGCTGCCTTGCTAACTTCCTTCCGCTTTATTGATTTTGAATTGTCAAGTAAAACCGACAAGAAAAAGCAATAAAATTCTCTCTTCAGAACTCATTCATGCATGATACTGACAATCACTACTTTGATGTAAGGCAAACACATGATACCAGGATGGAATATGTACGAAAAACAGGATGGCATGGCATGTTCACAATTGTTTGTGTAAACTAAGCAGAAACCATTCCAGCAAATAAGAAGCAATGCAAGCTAGACACCACATGAAAGATGCAACCAATATGACTCTGCCAAGTTAAAAGCGTCCCATCATAAATGGAATTTCAACAAATTAGAAGCAGCGCATGCTATAAATCATATGAAAGATGCAACTAATATCACACTTCATATACTAAAGGTGTCTCGTCATGTTGATTGATGCGGGATACAAAAAAACAATAGTTTTATGTAAGGACATGCTTAATAGACAGATGTACTATGTACTAAATACAGGAAGGCATGTCACATTAACAGGTATAATGTATAAGCTAAGCATACTAGCACATGCAGTTTAACCAGATTGGAAGAATTACAATCTAGACACCATATGCAACATGCAACCACATATCACGCTGCCAAGTTAGAGCAAGCACCTGCGATGCTAGTGTAGGGGAAATGTTGTAATCAACTACAGAGCTACATTCACTATCTTCATCTAGCATTTCTGTTTCTTGAGAATCATGTCGGGAGGCTGACGCTACATTCTTTAAATGAGGAGTAGTCCCCTTGCCTGCCTGCCTCATCATAAGTGATTGATGAGGGATACACAAGAACATTAGTTTGATGTAAGAACATGGTTAATACACAGATGTACTAGTATGTACCAAAAACAGAAAGGCATGTCATATTTAAAGGTATAATGTGTAAGCTAAGTAGATGCAATTTAACCAAATTGGAAGCAATACAAGCTAGACATCCGGCTGGAGTGGTAAGCATGATCATCTAGGACCTAAGAGCCTGGTGGGAGGCGGGCTGCTTCGCCACCATCACAGCTTTTTAGTTGGCTTCCAGGTGATGCCTATCTTTGTTGGGCTTGTCACTGGCTCGGCCAGTGCCCTGACTAGCTATTTTTCTTCTGGTGCTCACGGGATGGTGGTTCATGTAAAAAAATATCTTCCCTTATCTTACCGACTTCGGCCTTTCGAATACAAGCTAGACACCATATGGAACATGCAACCACATATGACACCGGGAAGTAAAAGCAAGCACCTGGGATGGTGGTTCATTGCGAGTGAGGTCATCAACTCCATAGCTACGTTTACCGTCTCCATCTGCTGACACTGCACCCTTTATAGCACTGTAACGTGTCTTGCCTACCCGCATACGAAGCTGGAGCGACTTCTCTCTTTTCTTTTTGGCTTCTCTCATGGCAGTAGAGTCTAAAATACCCTTGCATAAAAACACAATAGTGAGAGTAAGGGTGAAGTGTGTGCAGAACTAGTGCACTTTAAAGTAGCAGATAGCGGGTGGCTAAAAAATAAATGACAGGAGACATATGATAGCTCTACAACATTGCATGGCAAACAAAATTAGATTCTACTCCGTATGATTTTGTAATATATTAGCACAGGAAATGCAGGTACTCCTCCAGCACACCACCACATGTGGTCATATCTAAGATAACAGTCGACTGAAAATAAATAGGTCAGTCGATTTTTTTTAATGAACCGTCCAATCTATAAGGAACGGGCAGATGGCCTTCGTCTACCTCCCACCAGTCACTGTTGACGATCTTTCTCGGACCGCCAGCGACCACAGGCCCAGACCCATGCCTCCGCCGCCCCGCCCTCCCATCGACCTCACACCACCGTCGTGCTTGGCAGCGCCCCCAGGCCATCCCTTTAATCCCGTCTGACCTCCAGATCGGGCGCCAGTAGCTCTAGGACGCACACGCCCCTAAGATAAACACCAAGGTGCTACTTCCCCGGCGTAATAGGCGTACTAGCGCATGTTACTCCGGGGAATGCTTCCGTTAATTGGGAATCAACTGGCCAGAAATTGAAATTCAGGGGGGCGACGGACCTCTAGCTAAGGTGAAATAGTATATGAGGAGAAACCTTGTGCATCGCGAGTTACTAGGAACATCTAATATCAAGAAGAAGCGGTCAACTAGTGTCTTCTGTGGGATGAATACCGTGCAAGCAGATACATAAGATTTGCACGAATAAGGGAAGAGGAGTACCTTTTTTGGTTGCCAGTGTGTTCACCTCCACATGTCGCGCCGATCTTCTTTTTTTACCGGGGAAACTGATGTTCTGGAGGGTGCAGGCTTGGACGAACCCATGGCCAAATTGTTGACTGTGTTGCCATGGCCGTATGTCGGCGGAGGGGAAGCAGATCCTAGGCGGCGAAGGACGGCGTAGCAGGAACAGCTCTGGTGCAGTGGAGGGTGGCAAAGTTGGAGCGGCAGCGGTGAGGCACATGACGGCGTGGTTGAACTGGCTCGGGTACGGACGGCTCGGCCTCGGCCTCGGCTTCAACTACTAGCCGTGAAGGGCGTTGCGGTTGAGGTTGCGGTGGACGACGACGTCGGGGTATCGGCTCCGGCGTGATGGAGGAGGGCGGCGGTTGATGGGTGGGATGGGGTGGCGGACGGAGGACGTCGGGGTTTCGCGGCTGGTGGAGAGGTAGTTTTGGCGCCCACGGAGTACGAATGGGGAGTCGGACGGGTGGGGGGAACCATGTTTCGGTCTGGGACGCGCTTGTTTTGGGCTTTTTTGAACAGAAGATGGGACGCGCTTGTTTGAAATTTGGGGAAAGTACAAACTTTGCCCCCCTCTTAAATTTCGGACCTACTGCGGGTCGGGGGTAGGATGGTAATCCCAGGTGTCCCAAATAGTGGGCGGGAGTGATTTTGGCCGCGCGCATGTGTGCTTAGGCGGCCACTGTGTATGAATTTTTTCGGATGCGGTTGTGTGGCGTCTAGATGAAGCTACAAACCTACCCCGGTTTAGATCTTTGGACGTCGGGCCGGTAGGTTTCACGGGTCGGAGTTATTAGAAAAGTAATTTCCTTGTACTACCAAACATTGGTCTCACGCGGTTTCGGGCGAGTAGAGGCTCTTTTGGCGCTTCGTTCGAAATTTTGAAACACAAGCATTCACGTTTAGAGTACTCTTGAACTATGAGGATTGACCTAAATAGACAACGTTATATTTGACCTTTGTATGTTTGAAAACCTCATTAAATTATCCACTTCTTTTGAAATTTTGACACTTGAAAATCCTATAACTACGATTATTTTGGAATGGAGGAGCTAAATTTGAATCTATTTTGTACACGACTACATATGCTATTATGTACAAAATCAGAGCAAAGATTGGTCCCCCATAATTTAGGTATGGTTTACAAATGCCATGATATCAAATTCAAATAATTGAATGGACTTCATGTTGAATTCGATTTTTTTAAACCACCTTAAGTTGAATTCAAATGTATGCTAGTTCATAGGTAGCTATTTATAATGTCCATTGTGTAACTTTCATATGTATAATGTGCTTTACACACACAACATGAACTATACTCACATTTATATTCGATTGCTAAAGCGATGCATTGTCTGGAGTTCAAAATACTAACTATGTGGATCAATTGTGTCGAATAATAACATAGACATGCTCAAATTCAATAGAATCTAGATGTCTGATGGATCAATGACCGCTCCTTACGCGAATTGCAAATATCATGATCCCATCCTAATATTTGGATACAATTTATATCTTTAATCAATGTGTAGAGCAGTCTTTTACATGTAGTTTCACTCTCCATCGGTGGTCTCTCACACATGCTCACACACTCTCTCCCGAGGTGTCTTTCTCGCACACATGCTCTAGATATAACCCTCCCTCCCTCTTGTAACCATTTACAACTGTTTTCACTAACCTTTATCACAAGCACTCTTCCTCTCGCAAACATACGCATGCACAATCCTCATCGACCCTTTCTATATACATGGACCTGCCTACGTGTCTCATGTACGCACGTTATCTTTATGCCTGTCTCACACGCATTGTCTCACACCTCTCTTCCTAATCGACGAGTATGATTCTGGCAGAACATTCTGTAGGATGCCCCTTAAAGTTAGGTTGGATGAATAGTAATATCAGAGATAAAGGGGTTACCTTAGTCCGAGAACCTAGGATTACAAATCCTAGCCGGCTTTGTCAGTGGACACAGAGTCCTTCACAATTCTGCTATCTTTTTCTTGTATGACTACTCATCCATGGGTCTTCCTAAATGCGTCACGGGCCGACCAATGTGGCGCAGGACGGAACCGAACGAAGGGCCTCACGTCGACCCACCGGACCTCACGTGGTGAAACACCCTCTGCCCCCACGTCTCATTATCTTCTCACACCCACACATACCAACACAAACACCACACACACAGAAAATTTCTCCTGGTGCCTCTATTCCCTCCCCCCTTGCATATACACACTCAAGGGAATGGAATCTCTTGTCGTGACGTCATATTCGTCTCTCTCTCTCCAGATCACTCTCATTTCTCGTGATATCTCTCCCACGCCCCCCCCCTCCGGTCGTCCCCTCTATCCATGCCTCTCTCGAATACGTAATACACACACATACCTCTCTAGGCCCTGCCAAATGCATCAACTACACGTTCACACATGTTACATCACGTACCCCATTGATCTAAAAAGCCCTCTCTTCATGTTTATTTCGCATACAACATTCCTTCTGAATAAAATGTGGCCAAAAAATTATTTTAGAGTTTCTACATATATACAACATTACAAAGTTATATGGAGGAGTACGAACGCTAATTTGCATTGCATGGTGCCCACAGTGATATTTATTCCGCACTATGAATTTGTATATTTTTATAATATATACAAAGTTAGTCATAATAACGATAAACGAAGAGCATTTCTCTCTCCATCGTATACCCCCCCCTATACGCCCCTTTCACGTATGCACACAAAACGATCTCCAGGTCCTCTAAAAGTAAGCCCCCAGAAAATTCACGCATGTTTCATCTTTCTCTCGCGATATATGCAATGATGATCATTGTATTTGAAGCGAAAGCACAATACGTACATTGGACTTCAGAATCCACTCATTACGGACACCATTTACGTTTAGTGGTTATTATACAGTCATGGGCTCACCGTACAACTCTGTATTTGCTCATGACAAGACTAGTTGACCAGTTAAACGCTCCACGTGGCACCTCTAGTGTTGCATCACATTATCTCACTACCATCGTGCCCACCTGTCGACTTGTATCTACTCTACATCTACACTCTTATAAAATACATAAAATACACTCTTATAAAAACAGAGTTGGTGATGATGGTGTGCCTGCCATCTTGCAATATAGGCCGTTCGATTTATATCTAACGGATAGGAAAGAAACTATGGCAATTTTGCAAAAAGGTACCCACACACCTCTCCACATTTGCAAATAAGGCCTTCCCTCGTTCATCCTTTTCTATCACAAGATAAACAAGTCATACAAATGCATCTTGATGTTACGTGCAACGCACGGGCATCTTGCTAGTAAGAATGAAAACAAATGACAAAAAAATATTTGGACGGTGGTTCGAAGTCATGACCGCAGGCACAGCGGACAAGGTGGCCTTGTATTGGTATGCTGAGCCATATGTTTTAACACACAGGAGCTGGTGTGGTGATTATACACACACGCACGCATGCACACGAACTGCATCCATGCAACACTCACACAAACACATGCACCCACGCACGCACGCAACACTCACACGTACACACGCAGCCACGCACGCACGCAACACTCACACGCACACACGCACGCATGCATGCACACACCAGTACACCACACGACCAACACACACTCTCACGCTCAAGTGCTCAACCTACACGTGCATGCACACACATCAGGCCCTGACAGACACATACACAACCAGGTGATTCCCGTGCACGGGTTGGAGCCTTGTCGCGCATGCGTAAATTTGTGTTTATCTAACCTTTTGCCTATGCGAACTGACAGGTGGGACCCACAAGGAATGTGGTCAATTTAACTAGTCAACATGGCACCACGTAGACTATTTGGCCAGTCAACAGAGTGCAATCCGATGTTGAACTGTGAGCAAGTGACCGTATAATCACCGCAAAACGTATATAGTGACCGTAATCAGGTTATTCTGAAGTTCGGTGACTGTATTACACTTTTCTATCTGTAGGCCCTCCAAAACTACATCTCTACACGTTCTCGCATGTTACATCTAACAACTATGCAATACAGCACTACTACTACACTCTAACACAATAAATCATATGTGTTTTTAGTTTTACTAGATATCATATTGTTACTTATAATTATTCAATTTGCATACATTAAAATTGCCTTTGAAATGTATGGCCAGTATCATCTACCGTGCTGGAAAAATCTCGCCCTTTCCTGTTTAATCGGGTTTTGTATCGATGGATCGTGCGAAACAGCAAAACTATAGTACTATACAGTACAAGTGACAGTTCACTGGGCCGTCGTGTCGTCTACTCCTCTGTCATAAGAGTGGAGCGCTTGCTTTCATAAATCTTCTAGTCCCTTTCGCCGACATGTGGGACATTAAGCTACCGGGTCCACGTGCCATACCGGAATACAGTGCAGAGCAGACGGGGTGAAGCACCCCAGTCATGGCGCTGGCGTAGTAATGAGCAATGAGGCGTCAAATCACAAAGATGCACCTTTCCCACAGTTAAGTTGGAGGGACGAAGCAACCATCATTTCACTCGTTTTTGAATCCGCTTCTCCCTCATCTTCTTCAACTTAACCACGTGTTGCTTCTGCCGTTGTTCTTCCTCATGTGGGACGCGGATCGGCTTGGTAAAGCACTGACACGTGGGACCGCATGTTAGCAAACCGCCAGGACAACGTCCTCCGAAAATAAGAAGCCTAATCCTAGACTTACAAAGGGCTACGTAGCTGCTACGTATACTTTCCATCTAATCTATATGTGCCCCCCTAATTTTCAGGTGGGGTGGGCCTAATCCTCTCCTTTAATCCAATCAAATAGTCCCACATCACATCAGTTCATAACTTTACATAAACCATTATGTGGATGTAGCGTTGCTCAAAAGAAACCTCCCCCGCCATCCACACGGGAAAATCACCTCCCTTTTACTAATCTTGATTCTATAATTTTTTAGATCAATATAATTGAGATTTGTATAGATAGCACACAGGAGCAAAACCAAGTGGTACGGTTAAGGGCATCCACAATGTGTAGCCAAATGTGAAAATAGCTTTTGGCATTGTGGGAACCATTGTGGACGGTGTTGCCAAAGCCAAAAAGATGGAACCGAAGCTCCCTGATTGATTGATTGAAGGAATAGAAAAATGCAACATCTCTCCTCTATCTCCCATGCTTGGACGCATGTAGTACAGTATAGAGCACAGAGTCTACTCCCCTGTCCCTTCTATCACAAATCACAAAGCAGTGAGGCGTCAAATCACAAAAGCACGGACGAAGCAACCATCATTTCACTCTTCGTTGACTCCGATTCTCCATCGTCTTCTTCGAGAAACCATCTCACCGCACTAGTACTCCTAGTAGTACTAGTAAAGGACTTCCTGGATGCAAATAAGGCGGTTGTCTCAGCTTGCAGGCGGCACTTGTGAATGACTTACCGTGGTCTCCCTCAATGGTGTTCTCCGTCGAACCCACTTTGCCAAACCACCAAAAAAAGATATCGTTGATGTCACCGCAATGGGGAAGGAAGTCAAATATAGTTACTACCTCCATTTTTTTACACAAGGCCAGTATATCAAAATTACAATTTGCAAAGGGCCACTAACTCTAATCAAGGCAAAATTGATGGGGTTAGCAACCAAGGACATTAATATCCCCTGCATGCATGCGGAAGTGAGAAGGTTGGTTTGCATGGCGTTGCATTAATCAAGCGATGAGGAGTGAGATGGTTAGCTCTTTGGTCTTTGGAGAAAAAAATACACATTAATTGACACGTGAAACGAGGATTTGTATCGATTAAATCCCGCGAAGGAAAACCCCGCCTTTCTTTTTTAACACTAGTACTCCAAGTACGTACGTACTTATCCTGTTTGGGTCTAGGCCTTGCATTGCCAAACTTCGCCACACATTTTTGCCAAGATTTCCTAAAGTTTTCAAAATGAGAAGGAGGTACACTTGCGCACGGCTATCGCGGTCGCACCGCACCCTCACACGCTCGCTCCTGCACGCCGCGGTCGCACCGCACTCTCACACAGTCGCTCCTGCATGCCGCAAACCCAACCAAGGGAACGCACCCTCACTGACATGTGTTGTCGCATCTGAACAAACCAAATTCAGCCATCCTATCGCTGACACATAATTTTCGTTCATAGAGTATGTTTATCCAACCGCATGTTGGGGAGTATCCGTACGGCCCATGCGGTGGTCTGTTGGGGAAGAAGAAGAGGTGAGGAAGAAGGAAAGAAGGGTTAGGAGACGTAGGATATTCATCCAACCGCCTAAAATGGTAGACTGACCCAAGTCAGGAGACTTGCATAACAAATATATGTTTTTACACAGCAAAAGATCCATAAAAACAACAACATAAAGAAAAACTATCACAGCTCGCGAAAAGAGACGGCCTCGTCGTCTTTGGCTGCCGGCGCGAACCAGCCGTCGCTGCCGACGTGTGTCTCCACACCGTGGTTGTCCTCGGCCTCCAGCTACTTGTTCAAGTGGAGCGTGCGGGCGCTCTGCACAGACGAGAGCACAGCCCGGTTCAAGTCGAGGACGTCCAGTTCCGCCTGCAGGAGGGCCTCGATGGCAGCGGCATCCGCGCGCTTTGCGTCGAGTCGAGCCTCCGCCGCCTGGTTCAAGTCCAGGACGTCCGGTTCCGCCTGCGGGAGGGCGTCGATGAGAGCGGCACCCGCGCGCCCTGCGTCAAGTCGAGCCTTTGCTGCCCGGTTCGAGTCCAGGACGTCTGGTTCCGC
Organism: Triticum urartu; assembly: GCF_056163025.1. Lineage (NCBI taxonomy): Eukaryota > Viridiplantae > Streptophyta > Magnoliopsida > Poales > Poaceae > Triticum > Triticum urartu. Next base: position 449,863,149 of record NC_141876.1, read on the forward strand.
CTGCAGGAGGGCCTTGATGGCAGCGGCATCTGCGCGCTTCGCCTCAAGTTGAGCCTCCGCCGCCCGGTTCACATCCACGACATCCGGTTCCGCCTGCAGGAGAGCCTCGATGGCAGCGGCATGCGCACGCTCCGCGTTGAGTTGAGCCTCTACCTCCCGATCCTCCTTTAGTATCGCCATGTTGAACCGCTGGTCCGCCTGCACCATGGGGGACTCGGACGCCGGCACGAAGTCGACGTCCATCGTCTCATACTCATCGGGGGCCTTCTGTGACGCAACCTCCGCCATGAACATTGGATAGGCTTCCTCCTCCTTGTAGCTTGGCTCCAGCGAACTCAGGGATTGGCCCGCCACAAAGCGAGCTTGCGAACGGAGGTCTGTGGCGCCGACAGCCGCCGCGATTTCTGCGCGGCGCTCCGACGTCAGCATCTTGTAGTAAGTGATCTTGCGGCGCACCATGGCTTTCCGGCGAACTAGGGGACGCTTGATGCGGGCTAGGGGATCGAAAGGTGGGGGAATGGGCTGGAGATTCGGTGTGGTTTTAGGGCAGTGGCTGGCGTAGGCCGAGCGGCGAAGGTTCTGGTGTGAATAGTGGTTCCGGTGACGACCTTTCAATCGGTTTTAACTGTACATCGCTCTTGTCGCGTTCGCGTTGCAGCCCGGCACGCTGGACCCTCCATGTCGCTCGTCGAATGGAACGCGCTTCGTCTTGCGTTTTCGCTCGCTTGTGGGACCGCGGTTGAGAGCAAACCGACGTCCCTCCCCCTCCCCCGTCCGCGTCATTTATTATACCACCACTCCCTCCATTTTATGCTAAGTAAATAAAAACAGAGGGAGTATACTACGGATGAGGATCCCCTGACGTGGTCGAACTCATTGAGTAACTGACATGCGGGGCCTAGCAAGCATGGGGTCCGCCAGTAAGTGATCGAAAGGGAGGGTAAGGCAGGGATACCTACGTCAGAGGATCCACTTCCACTATACTACTTTGACCAAATGTTAGAGTAATAATATATGACATGCAACTTACACAAATGTTAGAGTAATAATATATGACAGGCAACTTACACAAAGCATACAGGGTCTAATGCATTTTTCGAGGCTAACTTTGACCAAATGTTAGAGTAATAATATATGACATGCAACTTACACAAAGCATACGGTCAAATTTGTATGTGAAAGGAGTTTCCAATGATATAATTTTCACATTATACATCTCATGTACTATTAATCTTGTAAATAGTCAAATTGGAAACCATCTCGAGTACAAATCTAGGAGTACGTACGAATCTAACAATATTGATTGGGCGTTGTTGAATGTTGATACCTTTTTTATCAAAGTAGAGATACTTTGACTGCACATAAAACTTATATGTAAACTAGAAAGGATAGGAGGGAGTATATTGTACGTTCAAAAACGAAACGGACATTGAATACCCTTTATATATGATTTGCGGATGCTATGATCACCGGTTCAAAATTTTGAATCCGCCTTAGGTATCACGTGCCCCCACTCATTCCCTCTTGATTTCATCTCAGGGTCCGGAGATCTATTGAAAGAGGACTAGGGTGGGTACATGTGAATGATACTCAGCGAAATGTTCAAATGAGGCATGTGGGAGGATGGACTCGACTGGAGGGCGACATGATCGATGGAGAAGAGGGTTGGAGAGGAATGAGAAATAAGCAAACGCCACATGATTATACTTGAACGGCTCAAATAAACAATAAGTTGTCTCGCTTGGCCTACATAGTGAAAGGCCTAATGTGCAACGTGGAGCACTGACGCTCGAATATGGCTGGGAAAACAGGGAACCCGACATGTGGGGCACACCTGTCGGGACGACGTAGCACAGACTAGTCCAATGGAGGAGCTAGCCCACGACCTCCTCGCCACCGACAACCATTCATGTGGGTCGTTGGGGCCAACAACGGGGCGCAGCTCCTGCACCGCCTCTGGACACGACGACCGCGGTGAGCGGCACGCTCATATCATCGCTAGACACGGTCGGTTTTAGTGTGCTGAGGGTGGCGTTAGTGTTGTGGCACGACCAACGGTTTGTTTGGTTTGTGCCGAAGGTTGCCCCATCAAAGCATTGGGTAGCCAAAATTTTGGTTGAGGTATTGGTTGCCCATGATTTGGCCGACATTGGCAAGAAAAATGAACTAGAGTTGGCTAGAGTTCATTGGCATGCCAAAGAAATGGCAACCATCCAAACAAAGACCAATCTTTGGGTCATGACCAAAATTTTGGTTGAGGTATTGGTTGCCCATGATTTGGCCGACATTGGCAAGAAAAATGAACTAGAGTTGGCTAGAGTTCAATGGCATGCCAAAAAATGGCAACCATCCAAACAAAGACCAATGTTTGGGTCATGACCAAAATTTTGGTAAGGTGCACTTTGGCCACAATCCAAACACACCCCGACACCTGCCTCATCGAGGATGCATGGGGCGCCAAGACGCGTCCGCGGAGTGGTGTAGCGCGGCCAACTGCATCCTCTGGACCTGAGACCATGCCGGGTCGTCTTGGTTTTTCAATGACATGCGGGAATCGCATGTGAGCAAAGGGCATCTCCAACGTTGCCACGACCGCAGCTGACTACCCTGGCACACCAAAACCCTCGTCCCTCGCGCCGTCGCGCAGTGCGTTCCCAGCCGGCGCCAGCTGCCCGCATTCATGACGTCCATTCGTATGTCGTCGTTAAGAGGCTCGGTGCCCGAGGAACCAACTCTGGCGACTTAATGATGCACCCGGACGCTTGGCCTCACCGGAATGCGCTACTTGAAGCGGCAACGCCCAGCTAACCTCCACACCATAGCGCATCATCCTCCTACCTGGCACCACATCCGCCATGACCGCAAGTGTGAACGCTCTACGGGAGAGCTTGTCTTCGGGGATGAAGCTCGAGGTCGCCGCCCTCGCTCAAGTCGCCTCTCGCAACGCAATAGCGGCGTAGCCGGACGCGGACGCGACCGCACAAGCGCTGGCCACGATGGCGGCCAACGACGGGAGCACCGTCAGCCACGCATCCTACTTCTCGCCGTCCAACGTCCGGCACCGCCGAGGTCGGGGACTCCTCCGAGGATGAGTAGGGCATGGGAGGCGGCAGGGCATGGTGTGCCAACTGGCCGGTCCGTATCCTGTGTTCTACTCTTCCTCGCCGGAGACCGCACCTTCACTTCACGGGTCTTGAACCCCACCCCCGTACATAGAGATCACAGATGGAGGACGTCGGTCGCCGCCGTAGAATAGGTTTAGGGTCGGGTTTCTTTTATTTTTCTGTCCTGTAAAAGTTCGAAATGTAATGAAAATCTGCCGTGTTTGCATTAATCTCAGCCAGTGTATATGAACTTTCACAATAATATACATATTGTAGGAGTACTAGCAAGATGCCCGTGCGTTGCACGGAAGATCAAGATCTTGTGGGAGAAAAGGATGAACGAGGGAAAGCCTTATCTGCAAATGTGGAGAGGAGTGCTGGTAAATTGTCATAGTTTCCTTCCTCTCCGTTAGATATAGATCGGACGGCCTATATTGCAGGATGACAGGCACACCATCATCACCAACTCTTCTTTTTATTGAACCGAGACAAATCTAACATGCGAAGTAAAATAAAAACATAGGGTCTATACATACACAAATTATATTAGGCACTCCAATAGTACGTCCACTACACATTCACGCATTTCACATCTTTCTACATCTACGGGAACCTACGAAAGGGTTAACGTAAATTGCCTCTCTCTCTCCTCCCCTAATTTTCATGGTGGTGGGCCCCTCCCTCCCCCCAATCTACAATCAACAGCTCACACGTTTCACATTACGTTAATTACGTAACTGGGATTACGTAGGTGTAGCATTACTCGTCCTAAAAAACCCAACTAAGCCAACCTCCCGGCATATCGCGCGGGAAAAGACCCGGCCGCGCCGTTTTAGTCGGGATTACCGGATTACTAATAGTAGTATCGATGGATCGCGTGAAGCAACAAAATTTTTTTGAGGGGGCGAAGCACCTAGTTTAAAAGGAAAAAAGACGGTACACTCACAGCACTCCTGTCGTGGTCGCATTGCACCCCACACACGTTCGGTCCTGCACACGGCTCACGCAAACGGAACGTGCTTCGGCTTGCCTCTTCACTGACATGTGGGACTGCACTTGGAGAAACCGACCATGCGCCAAACTCCCCCGGCGCACCGCACGAAAATCCCCCCCCCCCACACCCAAAAATTCCCCCCAAATCCGATTCAACCGCCATTCGGCCCACTAGCCAATAATATTCCCCAAACCCCCCTCCCCCCTGTCCCCCTCCACTCCACTCGCTCTGCCAAAGCCGCCCTCCCCGCCGCGCCAATACGTCAGCGCCGCGGTTCGGCGATCCTCTCGCTCCCATAGTACGCTCTCGTAGACTACCGTCCTCTAGCCGCGCCGCCACCTCTAGCTACGTTCTTGTGGAGGCGCACGGCGGTCAGTGCCGCCACCGCTGGCGACGTTCGTGTGGAGACGCACGGCGGTCAGTTTCTCCCACGGTACACGCATTCTAGACTGAGGCCCCGTTCATGTCGGTAGGGATGAAAATGGAGCGGAAACTTTCCGTTTTTCCGGAGGAAAAATGGAAACGGAGAGGAAATATGAAAACAGAAACGGAAATTTGCAGAACGGAAGCGGAAATGGAATTTTTTATGCGGAAACGGAAACAAAAACGGAACGGTGTTTTCCGGTGGAACATGCATGGAAATGGAACTTTCCGTTTCCGTGAATATGGAATTTCTGTTTTTACTATAGACCTATAGCTGCTTTGTAGCCCAACCACCAAAGAGAACACAATGGCACAATTAGTAGAATGGATCTAAGGCCCAACTTCTACTACCACACATGTACTCAGCTTGACCCTATACGCAATTGTCCGGTACTACTACAATACTACACTAAGTTGCTAACATAATGATACTATTTTGTAGCCATGTTAGCAACTCATTAAATTTGTTTATTTTTGTGTGTATTTCTCTATGATTCAAGGGGTTTTTAAGTTCCAATCAATGTCTATTTCTGTTTCCGTATCCGCTTTGTATTCGCTCCGTGTCTGTTTCCGGTAGTATCTGTTTCCGTATTCATTTCCGGGGTTTCTGTATTCATTTCCGCTTCTGCAAAAAAAATATGAAAAAAAATATGATAGCACTCAGTTCCGTCCGTTTCCACTCCGTTTTCATCCCTACATGTCGGTGTAGAACTGAATGTTAGTTGATAGACGCTGTTAATCTCACTGTTTGCCGAAGTAGTTTACTGTCAATATGCTCTGCTTAAGAAGCTTCCTTGCCCTATTTTGCACTCAATCTGCTTAGCTGAGATGGCATGCCAAGGCCGATTATTTGCTAAAATATCCTACCATATATTTATTGTGACGTAGATTGCCATGGTCTAGTAGCCAATCTGTTAGGTGAAATAGCTCTACACCGTTTTATACTCGATCTTTGTTGCTACGATGGCCTTCGATAGTTCGATGGCTGTGTGCTCGGCCTCATTGACTGCTGAAACAGCCTGCCATAATTTGGCACTCAAATCTGTTTGCTGAATTAGCTTTACATATATTTCGTTACTTAGATCTGCTCGTCCAAATATCTTGCCATAGCTTTAGACATCGACCTAGGTATTTATTTTTCTGGACTTCATAAAAAAGCATATATATTTTTCCTGTAATATCTAGTAGAAGAACTAATTTGTATGTCTAACAGATGGACGGGACTTGGATAACTTCTGCTCGAAGATTCTCCGCTGCATATGTCGAGGGGGTTTAAAACTTTATGAACTTTATCAGAGCTGAGTACAGTGGTCCAAAATCAGATGTGCTCTGCCCGTGTAGCAGTTGTATGAATTCAGTTACAAGACCCCAGACAACTGTGCAAAATCATCTACACTTGTATGGGATGTCGGTCACATATAATAGGTGGGTTCATCATGGTGAAGCTGTGAACATCAATGTTATTGACTACTTGGAAGCAGCAGATCACCATCTTGATCTGCCTGATGCTCAGGTGGAAGAGGAGGAGGAGGTGGTGGTGGCGGAGCCAGTGAGTTTGACCAAGATTGAAACAATGCTACGAAATGCTCGTGCTACGAAATGCTCGTGCATTCCATAAACTTTCACCTGCAGAAGAAAAATGGTGGACCCGCATGTTGGAACAATGCAACGTTGCTGTCACCCCAGGAAATAAGCTGTCAGTATTCTTAGCTATGGTCACCTTTCTTCAGGTGAAGACATCTGAGCGGATGACCAAAAAATCATTTGATGCGATGTTGGCTGCTTTCCGCAAATATTTCCCAGATGCGTCTGAGCTGCCACACACCTACAGTAAAATGAAGAATTTCCTTCGTGCAGTTGGAATTGGATATGATATGATCCATGTTTGTAAGAATAATTGTGTTCTGTTCTGGAAGGATTATGCCAACTTAAGTGAATGCCCGGAATGCAAATCATCAAGATGGAAAGATGGTGATGCTATGAAGAGGATTCTTCATAATGTTCTGAGACATTTTCCAATTACACCAAGATTGCAGAGGTTGTTTCATGATGCTGAAACAAGAGAGGATGTACTGTGGCATTCTAGGAACCAGGAGTATAGAGATCAGAATGTAATGAGCCATCCATCTCATGGTAGTGAGTGGAAAAGCTTTAATGATCAACACAAAGAGTTTGCTGCTGACCCGAGAAACATTAGACTTGGCTTAGATTCAGATGGATTTAACCCATTTGGCCACCAGAGCGCCACATATAGCATGTGTCCAGTGCTTGGTATCCCTTACAACATGCCTCCAAATGTCTGCACCAAAGAATCAAACTACATGATGGCCTTGCTCATCCCAGGTCCAAAAAGTCATGGAAAGGATTTTGATTTGTTCATGGAGCCTCTTGTGGAGGAACTTCAACAGCTATGGAAGGGTGTTCTCACTCAAGACCTATATAGCAGCCCACCAGCTGATTTCTTTCTGCATGCTGTTATAATTTGGTGCATCCATGATTATCCGGCTTTGGGCACTATATCAGGGCGAACGACACATGGTTACAATAATGTGTTCGCTGTGACAGGAATCCACTGTCATACGCAATACTTAGCAAGATCTGTTACATTGGACACCGTCGTTTCCTTGCCAAGGACAAGTCGCATCCTAGAAAATACCGAAGACATGTGTTCAATGCAAAGCATGAAAACCGTGATGCGCCAAAGAGGCTCACCGCCGATGAGTTGCAAGTGGAATTAGAGAAGGTCAGGCATATTACACCAGGAAACCATCCTGGTAATGGTAGCGGGAAAAGGAAGTGTGGCAGGGTAGAAGAGAGATTATTGTTTACCCGCAGGTCCACTTTGTGGGACTTGGAGTATTGGAAAGATTTGGATCTGCGGCATAATATTGATGTGATGCACATCGAGAAAAATATATGTGACAGCATTATCGGCACACTTCTTAATATTGAAGGCAAGACGAAAGATACCTTAAAATCTAGGATTGATTTGACACACCTGGGTATCAGAAAGGATTTGCAGGTGCAAGATGAAGGTAAACTATGGGATATGGCACCAGCTGTGTACGTCTTGGACAAGGTAAAAAGAAAAGAATTCTGCGAGGTCCTGTCATGTGTGAGATTCCCACATGGATTCGCTTCCAACCCTGAAAGGAGAGTCAGTGTAGATGGAAACAAGGTACAAGGGTTGAAAACTCATGACTGCCACGTCCTACTTCAAAGGGTTTTACCTATTATCCTTAGAGGATTGGGCTGCCCTAACTTATACAGAGCAGTTGCAGAGTTGGGACAATTCTTCGGGGAACTCTGCAGTAGGAATATCAGGATAGATGCTTTGGAGCGTCTTAGAGACAAGATACCAACTATCCTATGCGACCTTGAGAAGATATATCCTCCAGCCTTCTTTGATGTGATGGTGCATTTGGATGTTCATCTACCTGATGAGGCACTACTTAGAGTGTTGGAAATATGCCCTAGAGGCAATAATAAAAGCATTATTATTATATTTCCTTATTCATGATAATTGTCTTTATTCATGCTATAATTGTGTTATCCGGAAATCGTAATACATGTGTGAATAACAGACACCAACATGTCCCTAGTAAGCCTCTAGTTGACTAGCTCGTTGATCAACAGATGGTCATGGTTTCCTGACTATGGACATTGGATGTCATTGATAATGAGATCACATCATTAGGAGAATGATGTGATGGACAAGACCCAATCCTAAACATAGCACAAGATCGTATAGTTCGTTTGCTAGAGTTTTTCCAATGTCAAGTATCTTTTCCTTTGACCATGAGATCGTGTAACTCCCGGATACCGTAGGAATGCTTTGGGTATACCAAATGTCACAACGTAACTAGGTGACTGTAAAGGTATACTACGGGTATCTCCGAAAGTGTCTGTTGGGTTGACATGGATCAAGACTGGGATTTGTCACTCCGTATGACGGAGAGGTATCACCGGGCCCACTCGGTAATGCATCATCATAATGAGCTCAAAGTGACCAAGTGTCTGGTCACGGGATCATGCATTACAGTACGAGTAAAGTGACTTGCCGGTAACGAGATTGAACGAGGTATTGGGATACCGACGATCGAATCTCGGGCAAGTAACATATCGATTGACAAAGGGAATTGCATACGGGGTTGATTGAATCCTCGACATCGTGGTTCATCCGATGAGATCATCGTGGAGCATGTGGGAGCCAACATGGGTATCCAGATCCCGCTGTTGGTTATTGACCGGAGAGTCGTCTCGGTCATGTCTGCTTGTCTCCCGAACCCGTAGGGTCTACACACTTAAGGTTCGGTGACGCTAGGGTTGTGAAGATATGTATATGCAGTAACCCGAATGTTGTTCGGAGTCCCGGATGAGATCCCGGACGTCACGAGGAGTTCCGGAATGGTCCGGAGGTAAAGAATTATATATAGGAAGTGCTGTTTCGGCCATCGGGACAAGTTTCGGGGTCACCGGTATTGTACCGGGACCACCGGAAGGATCCCGGGGGTCCACCGGGTGGGGCCACCTATCCCGGGGGGCCCCGTGGGCTGAAGTGGGAAGGGACCCAGCCCAAAGTGGGCTGGGGCGCCACCCCCCAAGGGCCCATGCGCCTAGGGTTGGGGGGAAACCCTAAGGGGGCGCCCCCTTGCTTGGGGGGCAAGCCCCCCACCCTTGGCCACCGCCCCCCCTAGTAGATTCCATCTACTAGGGCCGACGCCCCCCCCCCCTTGCACCCCTATATATAGTTGAGGAGAGGGAGGACTTCATACCCCAGCCCCTGGCGCCTCCCTCTCTCCCCGTTACGTCTCTCTCTCGTAGTATAGGCGAAGCCCTGCTACTATGACGCCCTGCATCCACCACCACGCCGTCGTGCTGCTGGATCTTCATCAACCTCTCCTCCCCCCTTGCTGGATCAAGAAGGAGGAGACGTCTCCCGTCTCGTACGTGTGTTGAATGCCGAGGTGCCGTCCGTTCGGCGCTTGGTCATCGGTGATTTGAATCACGTCGTGTTCGACTACATCATCACCGTTCATTGAACGCTTCCGCACACGATCTACAAAGGTATGTAGATGCATCCGATGTCTCGTTGCTAGATGAACTCGATCTACTAAACTTGCAGCACATTCTTATATATTTAGATGTTTGACGCGATCACTATGTTGTGCAGCATCTACAAAGAGTTACTGCCACAAAATCCAAGAAACATTGACAAACTGGTTATGGCAGGATTTGCAAAATGGTTCAAGAACCATGTAAGCTAAGTGCATTGTCAGTTTTTTTAATATATTGAGTACATAAGATGATCAGCTTGTCTATTTTCTAACCATAGGTTAAGAAGATGCGGGAGGATGGGCAGGCAGTTGATGATGCCCTTTACTCACTAGCAATGGGTCCTGATACTCGGGTAAGACATTATGAATCTTGCGTTGTTGGAGATGTGCGCTACAACACCCTTGCATGAGATGAAGGCAGGAAGACACAAAACAGTGCCATCATGAGCACGGATACGTATGACAAAGAGACAACTGAAATGTATGCTAACATAACAGACATTGTTCAGTTGCAGTATATCTCCAGTTTCGAGGATCATCGGTGTGTAGTTTTGTTGTGCTGTCGTTGGTACAACCTGTTTTCTAGGATCGCAAAACCCAGAGCTGATGATTATTTCAAATCCATCAATGTCAAGGCAGCGTACCAGACCAACGAGCCTTTTATTTTGGCAAATCAAGCAACATAGATATTTTTCTTGGAAGACACATTTGCATGTAGCTATGACTAGAGAGTATTGCAAAGGTTTGAGTAGAGGAATTCGTTTAATGAAGTTGCACAACAAGATGATGCTTACACTGCTCCTGATGTACAAGATAACACAAATGTCCCTAATATCTTTGAGAAGCATCACGTAAGCCAACGTTCCTAATACAAATGTTCCTAATAGCGATGACTGGAGAGTATTGCCTGTCGTGCTGTGGACATACAAGAGTTGATCAAGAATAAGCCACCGTTCAAGGACATTGAGGACGAAGAAGAAGATGACACCGTGGGGCATTACGATTCAGACTGATACACATGGCCAAGATGTTGACGCTGCTGCTGCGGATGATGATTACATTGCTTTTGTTGTATTTGCCTGTTAGAAGATGTTTTTATCTACTATGTGAAATTGTGTTTGCTATGACAACTGAAACCTGATGAACATGTTGTTTAGTATTTTGCTGTGAGAACATCACTTGTTATGTATGCTGATTTGTGTTTGGTGATTGTATGACAACTAAAACATGATGACATTGTTGTTTAGTTGTACTCATATTTGGCTGTGAAACTTGAATTTGATGACATAGTTTGCTGTTGGACTGCAATTTGCTCGACGTCTTCGCATGAGAACAAAGCTGACCCGACAGGGCCTCTGCTATTTATTTATTTATATGAGCAAAAGGGGATACCCCCTGATTTCTGTTAATAGAAATCATTAGATGTTCACAACACTACGCCCAGCCTGCTACACAGGTTTCATTCATTACTAGTTTCAACAAAGTGCTCATGTCGTAGCCACTGAATACATCATGAGTGCTACATACACTGCAAATAAAGAGACAATCATCCTACAGAGCACATCGATTTTGCCCATTATATTCACAAGCTCTTTCATCTCCTCATTGCTGTCAAGGCCGTTCAGCAGCTGTTGCTTGGCCATGATCAGAGGAACTGCATCTTTAACCTTCTGCTATGCATCTTCCTCTTCTATCGTTCCTTCAGTTACTTGTCCAACACCCCAACCTGCTGTATTGGGATTCCTCGACTAACCAAATAATCAGTGTAGTTGCATTCCCCTACATCGGCAACTTCCCAGAAATACAAATCACACGAATCTTCCCTTTTCTGCACGAATCAAATTGGAAGATCATCAACCAAACTATTAAAAAATTAGCAACTGAAAGCAGCAGAACAACACTTAAACATATTATTACCCCATGATTTGGGCATTTGTAGAAGACTCGGCCAGGGTTGCGGATTGTGGTTGAGACGCGACGGATGACTCTGCGTGATTTGCAGCAGTGGCACCACACCAATGGCAGCGGGTTGCGATGAGCAATCGGCTGCGGTGCGCGTGCCGGCGGGGGTGTGATGAGACCCACAGGCGATGGTACGGGTGGCGACTTGGCGCATATCTGGTTGTTGCCTGCTAAAGAGCAGGTGGACGAGCAGCCAGCGGACATGGTTGCTGCGGCCAGAGCTTCTGATGCTAGGCAGAGTAAGTAGAGAAGAGGAGAACCGAACGTTGGATTTGTCAGTTTCATTACTTGCAGAGTAGCATAGCACCATATATAGTCATAGTCTAGGTTTGGATTCGAACCAGCTACAGGAGCACGTCTTTCTTTTTTCTAAAACTCGGCAATGTCTCTTTACTGGTACACTAGCTTGTTCTGTACGCCTTCCCAAGTCTTTGATTTTCTTTCCCTTTTTTGCGAGGAAGGAAGGAGGACAAAATTGAGAGTTCCTGGGACTCGAACCCAAGACCTCTCGGTTGAAAACCAAGGGTGCTAGTCACTTATGTGGCGAACGTTCCCTGTGAGGAGGACAGCAGACGAACGCATTTTCCTCGCAGTTTTCTTCCTATATATAAAAAAGTATGCTACTTGGTGTCCGCTTAGTCAACAAACGATTGTGCCAACCTTGACCGTTGGATTGACATTCAACGTCTGTCGCGTTTCTTCAATCTCTTCTTCCTCGAGCCGCCGAAGCCAAACCAGCGCCGGCGGGACCGCCTGCTCCCGCCTCCCATGGCTGGCTGTGATCTTCCCCGGCTCCTGTTCGTTCCCGTCCGAGGCCTCATCATCGTCCTCCGCCTTGGTTCGCTTGCCGCGGTGCCGCCCTCCGGTGTTGTCAACATGGTCAACAACCAAGAGGAATAAGGAGATGACTGTACATGGTGAGGATGACAGTAGGGACCCAGCAGCGCGCGCAGTAATTTTTTTTTTGGGATGGAGAAGGGTATCAACTGGGTTGTGCGGGACCCGTGGCCCGTCTAGCCTAGGCTTTTATTTCATATGTTTAGCACATGACCAGCCCAATTTGTTTTTTTCCTTTCTGAAAATGGCTAGCCAGCTATTTTGTTTTTTGCAGAATAACCAATGTAGGCCTACTTGCTTTTCTACGCCCTGTTGGGCCGGAAATCTTTCAAGACGAGGAGGGGTGCATTTTGCCCAGAAAATGGGCTATAAGTAATAAGAAATGGGCTATAAGTAATAATAAATGGGCTGTAAAAACAAAAAATACAGCAAACATGCAATTAGTTCCAAAATATTGTTTTCTTTCGGATTTTGATATTTTAAATTTCATTGTTTTTGTGCGGGTAAAATTTCATTGAATTTAAATTAAGGTATATTTAGATTTAAAATTAATTTGAATCTGGCTAGAAATTTCGGGTTGTATGCTGTTTGGGATAGATTTGGAGGCTTTGTGGGTCTACTAGGTTGACATGTACTTTGGCTTTGTCAACTTAGTCCACAAACGATTCTAGCAGCAGTGATCGTTGGATGTTAATCCAACGACCGTGCTGCTTCTTCAATATCTGATCTTCTTCCTCCAGCCGCCCAAACCAGCTCCGGTGGGACTGCCTGCTCCCACCTCCCGTGGCTGGCTGTGCTGCCGCACAGGCCGCACCGCCCCACCCTACTTCATTGCTGGCCAGGCCATTCCTCTACTCACCCACACCTCCTGTTAGTTTCCGGCGACGGCAGCCGGACCAGTAAACCCTCGTACTCCCCACCGTGTGGGCAACATTTGCCGAGTCTTCCCCGGCTCCATGTCGTTCCCTTCCTAGGCCTCGCCATCGTCCACCGCCATGGTGCTCTCGGCGCAGCCTGGTCAACGTGGTCAACGAACAACATCCATCGGCTGTGGACTGTACGCGCAAAATAATGATTCCTCTACCTGACAGCTGGGACCCACCGGAAGGGCCTCTGTATTTCACGAAAAAACGTTCCCCCCACTGACATGTCGGACCCACCAGCTATATCTTCGCATGCAAGGAAGTGCCTCCTTATTACGCACAAAAAAAGAATACCCCCCTGCTAGCCGGGACCCACCATAGTGGGAGGATGACTTGTGGGCCAACTAAGTTGACGGAGACGGAGGGCTTTGTCAACTTAGTCAATATGAACGATTCTAGCTCCAGTGACCGTAGGATGTCCATCCAATGGCCGTAGTGCTTCTTAAACCTCTGGTCTTCTTGCTCTAGCCGCCCAAAGCAGCGCTGATCGTGCCGCATGCTCCTGCCTCCCGTGATCGGCTGTGCTGCCATGGAGGCCTCACCGCCCCCTACTATTCCCACCGCTTGCCAGGCCTTGCGGCGACGGTAGCCTCACACCGCAGCCGAACTAGTGAACCCTCGTACTCCTCTCCGCGCGGGCTTCCACTGCCGCGTCTTCCCCGGCTCCGCGTCGTCCCCTTCCTAGGCCTCACCGTCATCCACTGCCGTTGTGCTATCGGCGCGGCCTGGTCAACATGGTCAAGGAACGACTTCCATCGGACATGGATTGTACGTGGAGGGGCTGACAGCTGGGTCCACGGCCGCAGCAAGGAAGTGCCTCCTTATTACGCGGAAAATAATGATTCCTCCACCTGACTGCTAGGACCCACCAGACGGGCCACTGTATTTCATGGAAAAAACATTTCCCCCTGACTGCTGGGATCCACCAGCTTCATCTTCGCACGCAAGGAAGTGCGTCCGGGCAAAAAAAAAGATTCGCCCCCCTGACTGCTAGGACCCACCAGCTACACCTTCGCACGCAAGGAAGTGCGTCCGGGCAAAAAAACGATTCACCCCCCTGACTGCTGGGACCCACTGGCTACATCTTCGCATGCAAGGAAGTGCGTACGGGAAAAAAACGATTCACCCCCCTGACTGCTGGGACCCACTAGCTACATCTTCGCAGGCAAGGAAGTGCTTGACAGTCGGGACCCACCTGGTAGAAGCGTACGTAGCGTTGTTATTCTGGTCGCGAACGTGTATGTACATACTGGTCGATGTAGAGGCGCGCACGTGTCGTAGTAGAGGCGCGCATGTGTCGTAGTAAAGGCGCGCACGTAGCATGTAGACGTATGTACAGCGGCCAGGGTGCAAGAAATAAAATACGGCCACGTATGTGTACATACGGGCGGGGTCTCGAACGCCTACTCGCGCATACGTACGGCCATGACTCGTGTACATGGCTGGGTCGGAATGGAGAAACAGCGTCGTCATCGTGTTCATGGGGAGGCAACGGAATGCGTCGTGTTCATGGGGAGGCAACGGAATGTGTTGTGTTCATCGGGAGGCAACGGAACGCGTGGGAGCCAACCGGCTGGGTCGGAACGGAATGTGTGGTCGTGTTCATCGGGAGGGCTTGGAAGGAACAGGCGATGGAAACGAGGCCTGGCGTACCGCAAAACAGAGGAAACGGCCTTGTGTTCGACCGGCCACGTTCGAAACGGGATCCTGTTCATCGGGAGGGGTCTGGCGTACCGAAAACGGGAGGAAACAGACCTCCTACGATCGAAACGGGGGTCCTGTTGATCGGGAGGAGTGTGGCGTACCGCAGAACGGAGGAAACGGACTTGTGTTGGAGCGCTACGGTCGGAACGGGGGTCCTGTTCATCGGCAGGGGTGTGGCGTACCGCAAAACGGGACTCCACGGGATACTGTTCATCTCCACCGTCGACCTCCTCCAGCCTACACGGGCTCCTGTTCATCCAGCCTCCACCGCGTGCTACTCCACCGGCTACTGTTCAACCACCCCTCCACGGGCACCCCTCCATCGTCTACTGTTCATCCAGCCCTCCACACCATGGGGTCCTGTTCAACCACCCCTACACCATCTACTATTCATCCAGCCCTCCACCACACCACGGGGTCCTGTTCATCCAGAGGCAACGCCACCGCTCACTGTTCATCCAACCCCCCCCCCCCCCCGCAACGCTCACTGTTCATCCAATCGATCGGCTTCAATTAGCAGCAGTAGCGAAGGAATTGCTCGATCGGGTTCAGTTAACAGCCATCGATCGATCGCTCGGGTTCAGTAACGTGTAGCCTGCAGTGCAATCGCTCGGGTTCAGTTAAAGCCCAACGCCTCACTCGGGTTCAGTTAGAGCGAATGCCTCACACACACGCACGTACGTGTACGAGAGAAACGCGCATTGCTCGGCCCCCGACCTCCCACCATAACCGGGAACTCCCCGAAATTTTCCTCCCCCTCACTTCTACCATGGTTTTTTCCGTCATGGATGGCCCAAAGAATGTCATGCAGCTGCGTCTCCGGCCTGCCCAGGACGAAAAGCCCACTTTCTGCCATGATTTTTTGTCATGGAAGTAGGAGCCCACCACATCTATGATGATACCAGGTTTTGTCACAATTATCGTCATAGAAGTGTCATATGTATGACAGAAACAAATTTCGTTCGGCCCAAAATGTCACAGATGTGTCTTTTTTTTGTAGTGTATAAAGGAGTGGAGGAGGGGGGCGGCCCTCTACTATGGCGCGCCCTAGGGAGTCCTACTCCCACACGGAGTAGGATTCCCCCTTTCCAAGTAGGAGTAGGAGAGAAGGAAGGGAAAGAGAGAAGAGAAGGAAGGAGGGGGCGCCGCCCCTCCCCCCTAGTCCAATTCGGACTAGGCCTTGGGGGGCGCGCGGCCTTCCCTAGGCTGCCCCTCTCTCTTTCCCCTAAAGCCCAATAAGGCCCATATACTCTCCGGGGTCCGGTAACCTCCCGGTACTCCGGAAAATGCCCGAACTCATCCGGAACCATTCCGATGTCCAAATATAGGCTTGCAATATATCGATCTTTACGTCTCGACCATTTCGAGACTCCTCGTCATGTCCGTGATTAAATCTGGGACTCCGAACTACCTTTGGTACATCAAAACACATAAACTCATAATACCGATCGTCACCGAACGTTAAGCGTGCGGACCCTGCAGGTTCGAGAACTATGTAGACATGACCGAGACATGTCTCCGGCCAATAACCAATAGAGGAACCTGGATGTTCATATTGGCTCCCACATATTCTACGAAGATCTTTATCGGTCAAATCGCATGACGATATACGTTGTTCCCTTTGTCATCGGTATGTTACTTGCCCGAGATTCGATCGTCGCTATCTCAATACCTAGTTCAATCTCGTTACTGGCAAGTATCTTTACTCGTTTCATAATGCATCATCCCGCAACTAACTCATTAGTCACATTGCTTGCAAGGCTTATATTGATGTGCATTACCGAGAGGTCCTAGAGATACCTCTCCGACAATCAGAGTGACAAATCCTAATCTCGATCTATGCCAACTCAACAAACACCATCGGAGACACCTGTAGAGCACCTTTATAATCACCCAGTTACGTTGTGACGTTTGGTAGCACATAAAGTGTTCCTCAGGTAGTCGGGAGTTGCATGATCTCATAGCCATAGGAATATCTATAAGTTATGGAGAAAGAAATAGCAACAAACTAAACGATCATTGTGCTAAGCTAACGGATGGGTCAAGTCAATCACATCATTCTCTAATGATGTGATCCCATTAATCAAATGACAACTCATGTCTATGGTTAGGAAACATAACCATCATTGATTCAACGAGCTAGTCAAGTAGAGGGAAACTAGTGACACTCTGTTTGTCTATGTATTCACACATGTACTAAGTTTCCGGTTAATACAATTCTAGCATGAATAATAAACATTCATCATGATATAAGGAAATATAAATAACAACTTTATTGCATCTTGGGCATATTTCCTTCAAAGCTAGCAATCGATCCCCCAAACCCTTGCTAAACCTGTGTCAGCAGCTGGCCATCACAGTTCATCGGGATCACTGAAGATTTAGCTTGATTCAGTTTCAACCACGTGGCCTCTCCAAAGGAATGTAGCAGCCCCAACAAGGTGGTGATCTCTTCTTTGATTGGATTGGTGAAGATTATCGTGTCGTCCGCGTAAAGACTCACATGCATGCTTGCCCCGCGCCCCGGCAGTTGCGCAATCAACTCTCTTGTCGTAGTCGCGTCCAGTAGACGGTATAGAGGATCAATAGCTAGGATGAATAGCAGCGGCGACAGCGGATTCTCCTGCCTAAGCCCGCAGGCGTGAAAAAAGCTTGGCCCCTGCACCCGTTCAGCAGACAGGAAGAAGTTGCAGTGGATAGTAACAAGGCCACCCAGTTTCTCCAGCGTTACGAAAAACACATGCGCTACAGCAGCTCGATCTGGTATGTCCAGGATACAGAATCAAACGTGCGAGCGAAATGAATCTTGAAGAGCAAGGCCTGCTTTTTTCTCTATGGAGCATTCTGACACAACCTTGCACATACTGAAAACTATTGTGGATGCATTTTACTTTCTGAAACACCGTTTGCGTCGGCGATATAACTCCATTCAGAGCAGAGGATAACCGGAGGGCGAGCACTTTGGAGATTAACTTTGCCATGGAATGTATCAAACTGATGGGCCTATAATGGCTGATCTCGGACGCGCCAGTTTTCTTCAGCAGCAGGGCAATGAGCGTTGAATTCAGCTCGGCGAAATTACTCCCGGCTATCTGATGGAACTTGTTGAAAACAGCCATTACCTCCTCCTTGATGATCGGCCAACATGAGCGATAGAATTGCCCAGTGAAGCCGTCTGGGCCCGGGGCCTTTTCTGTGGGGGGCGCAAGGATCGCTGCTAAGACCTCGGCCATGGTGAACGGGCCGTCCAGCTCTGGTGAGGCAACAACCGGGATGTTCAGACTGTCCCAATTCAGGGTGCAGCTTCGCTGCTTGCTACGCCCCATAGCTTCAGAGAAATAATCGAAGATGATCTTTTCTTTCTCGTCGTGATCCACCACAACTATGTCATTGCTACGGATTGCATGAATGAAGTTCTTTCTGCGGCGAGACTGCATTTTAGCATGAAAAAAGCGCGTGTTGGCATCTCCTACACGTAGCCAGTTCACTCTGGATGCCCGTCTCTTCTTCGCACGCTCAATAGCAGCCAAACCTAGCACATTTTGCTCCAGAGTTTTTCTCAGGTATCTCTCTGCAGCCGTGAGGGCTCGGTGCTCTTGCACCAGATCGAACTGTAGGATCACCTCATTTGCGATGTGCAGTTGCAGCCTCACCTTACCAAATATTGCTTTGCTCCAGATTTTTAGGTCAGAGGCTACTCTTGCCAGCCTTCTCTTCATCCTCGCAAAAGGGCAGTCGTGTGGGACAGGCCGCTGCCAGGCACGCAAAACTGTTTCATTGAAATGAGGGAATTTTGGCCAGAAATTCTCGAACCTGAATCTAGCTTTTCTGACGGGCATGGAAGCCTTGGCAAGAATTAGCGGGCAATGATCCGAGAATGATGTTGATGCTGCCATAAGCATGTAATCCTAGTACAATAGATCCCACGAGTCATTGCAGAAGTATTTATCAATACTGCAGAGGGTGGGGTTTTCACGTTCATTGCTTCAGGTGAATTTCCTGTTTCTGCACTTTATCTCTTTTAGTCCAGCCCAGTCCAACGCTCTTCTGAACTTGCCCATCATCCTCCTGTTAATGTTGTTGTTATTCCTGTCACTCGCTTGATAGATCATGTTGAAATCTCCATTGATCATCCAGGGCTCAACCACCGGTGGTGCAGCAGCGGCGAGCTCAGCCAGGAAGCCGCCTTTCTACGCGTCGTCTATTGGCCCGTAGACCGTGGTAATCCAAAAAGGATCGCCTACAAGCTTGGGCACTACTCTAGCCATAATGGAGAAGCTACCTAAATGGTGTGATACTACATCAACTACTTACTTGTCCCAGAAGATCGCCGCACCACCTCTCGTCCCGTGCGCCGGCAGCACCACACACCCTTGTAGATTGACGCCACCGACCTCCGTAGCTATGCCAGATGACCATACATCAACCTTGGTCTCCTGCAATGCTAGAACTGCAATGTGGTTAGCCTGAACTACTTCTCTAATGGATGTGTGTTTCGCCGGGCAGTTCAAGCCGCGGACGTTCCAAGACATGAGGATTAGGTCATTGTCACTCATCGATCACATTTACTAATCAAGACAATGCAGAACACCTTACAACATGTCGGGGGGCGACGACGGCCACCAATAGGCCCAAAACCCCGTCGTCATCGATCACACCACTTACCAGGGTTGCTACACATGGAAACTAGCCCTAACTCAAGCTGGTTTAAGACCAGCTGCCGACGGAGAATAAACAAAGACATAGCTACCATGATCAAATGTGGAGCGACTCTTCAGCACCGGCGACTCCGGCCATGCCCGCTGCGATCTTGAGAGCAGCCTGATCCAGCCCGGTGAGCTTGGTGATGGCAGCAATGTCACCATCGGACAGCGGCTCCTGGAAGCGATTTATGAGCAGGGCTGCCGCCTTCGGGGTTATTCTGTCCTCTGGCCCGAGCGCGCCCAGCTCCAGCACCAGGCGCGGCACCACCCGCTGAGCCACCGGCGTCGGGTTTGCCGCAGCGGCCTGGCGGGCACTGCGGTGAGAGGGAGCAGATATTGCTCTGGACTTTGGTGGAGCAGAGTGACGAGGCCAAGCCAACGGGGCGCTGATGATGGGCGGGGGGACAGGAACGAATAGCTCAGAGTGCTCGTCGACGCCCACCTCGCCAATCTGGATTGTGCCCACCCGCTCTGTGATCGCTGACAGCTGGAAGCTGGCGGTGGCAACAGCTTGGGAGGTGACGCAGGGCAGCGGGCAGGGGATCATCTCGGGGCTGTCCAGCTCTTGCGAGGCGGGGAGCGGGAGGGGCGGG
Organism: Triticum urartu; assembly: GCF_056163025.1. Taxonomy (NCBI): domain Eukaryota; kingdom Viridiplantae; phylum Streptophyta; class Magnoliopsida; order Poales; family Poaceae; genus Triticum; species Triticum urartu. Next base: position 449,883,449 of record NC_141876.1, read on the forward strand.
GAGCGACCGCCGTCTTCGAACACCAGCGGGGTCTGCAGGGCCTCGTTCATGGCATTTTCTATCTCCAGTTGCATGCAGTCTGTACGTGAGGGTGGGGAGAGCGCACGGCCAGAGTCGGAGAAGCTGAAGAGGCGCGCAATAGGGTCTTCTAAAGCTGGAGCAGGAGGTGGTGGAGCCTGACGGAGGGGGGGCAGAGGAGTGGCCCGGAGCGTAGCCGGAGCAGCCGCGCCGGTGGCTCCCTCGGCGGTCACGCTCCCATGGCGCCGTCCGACCGGGGTGCGGCTGCGACGGCGGTGCGCCCCAGCAACAACATCCGCGCTGCTGTCCTTGGCATGGCATCCGTGGCCGAGCAGGCGATCCCTCCAGGACCGGCCCGAGCTGCCACTGTTGTCACCGTCGTCTTGGTCATGCCTCTGTTGCCCGAGGATGGGGCCGCTGCGGCCGAGCCGCGTGGGGCAGAGCGGTGTCCCGGGCCTTGACCATCTTCAACATGCGCCACCCACGTGCCCGACTCGATGCGCGGCAACGGGCGGTCGTCATCGTCAAAGGAGGAGGGGAGCCCGCTCTGCCCCGAGTGCGACAAGCACGACGAGAGCGGTGTCCAGTCCTCCACCAGGTAGACATGCATAAGAAGGTCGTAGCGGTGCGCGCTAGGGGGTGGGGGACGCGGCGGTCGAGCGGCGCGAAGCCGAGCACCTCGTCGGCGCGGCCAGCGCCACGCTTGAGCATCCAGAGTTCCCACTTTGTCGGGATGTGGGCCACATCCCGCACCTAGAGCCAGCAGGCAAAGGTCTTGGTATGCCCCCTCTCGAGCGTGCGCGAGTCGAGGCGATCAATGCGCCCGAAGTCGCCCAGAGCCTCCTCCGCCCCGGCGAGCGACCAGAACTGCATGGGCAGGTCCTCAATGACGACGCGCATGTGGAGGTTGTACTTGAGGATCGCTGTGTGGTCGTCTCCCTGCCAGGCCTTGATGAAGTACTTGCCGCTGTCGACCTTGAGCACGCCGCGCCACACCGCGTTGTCGCGGTGCGCCGGGAGGTTGAAGTGGACGAGGAAGGCCTCCAGGTGGTGCACCGTGACGTGAATCTGGTGCAGCAGGGTGCAGAGCTGCTCGTGGATGGCTTTCCCCACCGACATCGGGTTGGTGGAGTGCGGCGCTCGGCAGCGGTGAGGGTGACGGCGTGCTGCCGCGGGATGAACTCGGCGTGCTCGAGGTCGAGGGACGCCACGACGACTTTGTTGCTGGAGCGCGGGCGCCGCGCGGGGTCGCAGTGCAGGGGACGGTCCATCAGCGCCGGCTCTGGCGTCGGTGGGAAGCACAGGCGGTCGCACACCGGGGCTCTGGACGGCAGTGGCCCTAACCTATCGCGGGCAGTCCCTCTTGGACCCCGTTCCTAGGATTTTGGAGGCACTCCTTGACAAAATGCCCCGCTCGCTTACAGATGATGCAGCGAAGTGGGTCTCTGCAATCAACACGGGGTGGAGTTCACTCAGGCAGCGGAAGCATTTGCCTCGAAACTGGCTTAAGAAAGCCGCGCGGCTGGCAGCCGCATTGAAGCCACGACTCCGGTCCGAACGCGGTCTCTGGCAGTGCCTCGCTGCACCCACCGTGGAAGAGCCAGCTTTCCTGTTCTTCCGCGAGGTGACCACCGTACACACCCCGCCATCCCCGCGGCCTGGCCCGAAGAGGAAGGGTCTGCCGAAGGAGAAGGAAAAGCCACGACGGATTTGAGACGGCCGTCCTGCAACAGGGGGAAACGCCCAGATCCGGCGGTCCGGAGCCAGTCCCCACCCACAGCGGCCCGTCCCGCCGCAGGATTCTCGGCCCGACTTTAGTCATGTAGCTGGTTCATTAAGGTTCGGCTGGCCAATATAGCTTTCCTGGACCAGCATGGCTGAATAACCTAAACATGCAATAACTATATGAAGTTTATCTTATTTACCAAAACGATTGCACATGGACTTACAAAACAAAATGGAGTCTGGATCGCCAAGGCAAACCGAAGGCATAGTGAAAGGGGAATTAAATTTAGGCATGGCTGCTATTTGCTTCGGTAGCTACTAGGCGTAGGTGTTTTGTTAGTACTATTTTCGTCTTTTCAGTTCAGTTCAGCTGCCATGCTGTACCTTTGTCTTCTTGATGCCTTCTTCCTGATGGAAAACGAAATATAGATGGCATGGGACAATGGTTTGAGAAGAGAGAACACATACCAATTCCAGCCGGTTTGATTGGGCAGCACAAGGCGATATCCTCCTCGAGGAATTCGTCGTCCTCGCCCATTGGTTGAGTTGCTTCGGCGAAGAAGAAAATGGGCAGCTCACCAGCAGCGTCCTTTGGCCGTGCCAAGAAGTTGATGTGCCAAAAGGGTTCCGCACGACGGATGAACGTATTCAAGCCACAGATGAAATGGAGGTCGTGATGTTGACCTGTTTGCTGAGCATATTTGCTTAGTGCAGTCTCAACTAGCTGGCGTGAGGTTTTCTGGGAATCTTTGCAGACTTCGATGCGAGACTTAATTATGGCGGCCACCGCCTAGCCGGCATACTTAGACTACCTACAGTAGAAGTAACATAGATAATAACATCACACTTATTTAAGTAAAATAAATGATGTGACATGTAATTAATGAAGAAAGATAGGCATGTGGTAATATAGCTAGTTACTGTAACATTACATATATTAAAAAAAGATGAGTCTACAACCTAATAAATGAAGTGATGCATGACACAACACATATGTTACTACCCACTGTGAAGGTAGTAACATAGACTAGTAACATGTGCATGTTACTACTCTAAGTTACTCCCCATTGTGACTAGTCTTAGGCCTCTTCCAATGTAAAGGTGCTAAGTGCATTCAATAGCTTAGCAACTCAACTTCCCAATGCATAGGTGCTTAACTTGTTGTGGCTAAGCTCATTTTATTAAATGGTTTAGCACCTAAACTCTTGCATGCATTGGTTAATTTCTTTCATTTAAGTGGTTTACCTAGGTTCACGTGCTTGGCATTGGTTCTTTCTGGGGTCACCAAAGTGCTCTCTCTCTCTCTTCCTTAATTATTCTGCCATGTCATTGTTTCACTTATGTGGCATGCTTAGCACCTGTCCACCATGTAGCACTGAGAAGGGTCTTAAGATCTATCGGATTTAGCTCCGAGAGTGGTGGACTATGCTAGTCCTGCTTGGTGAACTCACGGGCTCGATGGGAGTTCAGATCGGTTCTGGAGCGATCTACATGCTAGGTCGGATGTTCGTCTTCGGCGTCTCCACCTCCTTACCAACTCGACTGGCCACCTCGACCACGTCGAGAATTACGCTCTAGGCTGAATTGTTAGATTCAACAACCTGGATGGACGAGGGACTCCGCCAATAACATCAGTAGATAACTTTTCTCACGAAATGTTATTAACATTGCATATCGAGCATTTAATAGTTATTCTCTCCTCCCAAAAGATACCTCAGGTCGCTTCTACCATTTTGATGAGTAAGGGAGGGTATTTTCAACAACATAACTATGAACAACCATCTTCCAATTTCTAATCTATATTTCCATTGGGTAAGTATGGAGAATAAGCAATCACAAGTTATAGAATCAATAATCATATTCAATCCTTGGTTACTCAAGTTAGATAAAATAGTAATAGTTTGGCTCACATTGGTAATACTATAAAATCCAATCTGATTCAAATATGGTCCTCTACAATTTGTGCTTTATTGGTTTGGACAGTACAAAACAACCACAAGCACCTTGTTTACGAGTTGTCCTGAGGTAGATTTCATAAGTCGTTTCAGAGAGCACTTTTGACCCATTCATGAAGATTATTGTATCATCCGTAAATAATATATGAGATACCGTTGTCGAGCCGCCGCAAATAAAGCTAGTTGTTGACTTGTTGTAAAATATGGGTGTATGGGGCTTAGACTCCGATTTACTAATTATGAAAAAGAGGACTCTTTTCTTTCTCCTCATTAAGGGAAAACTATCTTAAGATCTAGTGATTTCTATATTTGCAAAAAGAACCTTCTATTTTGTTAAAATCAACATGTACTCCAGAATTTTATTTAATTTTTTTTGCAAGGAGAACTGCGGGATTAAATTGCAAAGAACCAGTGATACAACACACTCCAAAAAGAAAGAAAATTACAAACTGATCCTTGGGGAGCCGATTCACCACATTCACCAACGCTAGATGCCAGCGCGCCGCCGCCGCCGCTCCCTCCCTAGAGCCGGCGAAATAATTGGATACACACTGTAATTATTCAAATCTAAGTGTCAGGAAGTCGCCACAGTATGTTTTCTACTCCCTCCGTTTCGAATTACTTGTCTTGAATTTTTCTAGATACGGATGTATCTACTCATTTTAGTGCTAGATACCTCCGTATCTAGACAAATCTAAGACAAATAATTCGGAACGGAGGGAGTATATATGAAGCTTTTGCATGATTGATTATGACAAACTACAAGTTTCATGTCTAACCTTAATATTACTTTTCTAAGGTCGTGTATCATATCTTAGAGATGTCAAATAGGATAATTGATGAAGTAGAAGGGAGATAACCAGAAAAAAAAAGACCCTTGCCTTCTCTTAACTGAGAAGATCTCTTCATTGTCAAAAAATAAACTAAACAGAGATGGTCTTTTAGGAAGAAAGATAGCATCTCCCTCCATTGTACTAGATGTTCTCTACACGTTCTTTTATTTTATAAATCATCCTATAATTTTAGGATATCATAATATTAAATGCTAAAGATTATAGTACGAGATAGTTGTTAAGATAATAACCCTTGCGGTTATTAGGGGAATTCCTGCTCCCGTGCAGTTCCACAATACTAGCAACCGGCATGTCGGTTGCAGCCTGAAAGGATACCTGTGAACCATCGCGTCCCTATGAGGCGATGGTTCCCATTGTATAAATAGCATGTCAACCATCAATAAAGGACGATGGTTCCCATTGTATAAATAGCATGTCAACCATCAATAAAGGACACCGATTCAATCATTTGTTCGGTTCTCTTGTTCCTTTACAGTCGATTTTTCACACGTTATCAGCACGCTCGAACCAGCGAGTTCAGATCTCGGACGAGATCGAATGACAGGAGAATGAGAAGAAAGGTAAGGAAATCATGCTGATTCTCAGCGGTGCCTTCCTCTCCAGAACGTCGGCCATCTCCGCGTGCACGGCGCCTTGATGCGGTGCCCCTCGGCCCGTCGATCCCCCCAGCGAGCCCCTTCGCACGCGCGGCGCTCGCGCCCGGGCCCGCTGGCTGACGGCGGCCAACAACCATGGCCGCCCACGGCATGGCGCGTCGCCCGACCCGCGGCGACTCTCGTGCGTGGCGCAGCTCCCCTTGCTCGCCCTTGCCATGGCCTCCCTATGGAGCGCGCGATGTGGCTCTAGCCTTGGCGCAGCCCTCATCGGCCTCCCACGACGGCGCACGACAGCAGCGGCGCCCCCCCCCCCCCCCCCCCCCCCCCCCCCCCGGCGCGGAGGCGGTGCCCAGCGACGCGGTAGCGAGGCCGGCTACCTGACATGGCTCCCCACGAAGGGATGGCGGTGCACATGGTCATCACGACCAGCGGCGCGTGATGCGAGTCGATGACTCCGCATCTCCCGGCCCTGATGCACCAGCCCGGAGCGAGGCGCCTCCAAGCATCCTTTGAGGCAAGAAAATACGTCGTTGACGTCGTTGCCTCTGTGTGATGCCGACAACCCCGAGCGGCGGTTGGCTCCGCCATCCTCGCCATAGCGGCCTCCGGGCGCGGGTCGTCTCTCGGCAACGACCACTGGCTGGCTCCTAGCATGGAGGCGTTCTCCGGCGCTCCGTGACGGCGCTAACCCTCCTCCTGCGGTGACTCCACCCGGCGCTGGAGGCCACTGCCCTCGCTCGGCATGGAGGCGCCCAAGGCCACCCATGCTGCTTGGGTCCTACGGTGGCTTCTCTGATGCTCAGGAGTCAGGAACGGAGGAACCGCTCGTGAGAAGAAGATAGGAAATCTTATCTCTTCGAGAATCTTCCGATATAGCCCTTGTTTGTTTACCTATTTGCAAAATAGGTCAGCACATATACGTCAGTTTGGGGCTCATGCCTAGACGTTTCGGGGTACTAGTGTTGTTCATTAGCACTTGTCATGTTTAGGCCAGATCTGCATTTAAATCATTTTCTGTTGAATTTTAAATTCCAGAAATACATGGTTGTTGTTGTTTTTTTGCGGGGGAGAAATACATGGTTGTTAATGCCTGACATGTTCTTTACCAATACAACGACATTGTTTTATGATTGAGATTAAGTTTTCTCGCACAACGGTGTTGATTTGCGATTGAGAAATATCTTTTCTTCTCTCGCAAAACAATCTCATAGCGAGTGGGATTAATTTTCTCTCACAAAATACTAATTCACCCTGCTGAATTATCTTGCGACTTGATACAAGATCACTTCATTTAATTTAAGGTCTATACAATTCAAGTTTTTCACTTGAACATCAAGTTTGCAACATCATTACTATTCATTATAATAGTGGTGTATTTCTGTTGAGTACGATATTTTCCGGAATGTATGTATCTCCATATTCGCTACATGTCGAGATTAATACGTCTATTCGCAATTGAGATTTTCAATTTCTTGCAAATATATATGCAAAATTCAAGGTGTCATCCTTAGCAATTTGAGATTCACACTAATGATTTTAAGCCGCCTTCTTGAGATCTATTAATTTTGCAACATTAAGATGTATTTATATTACGGAATCTGTAATATAAATAAATTACTGGTTTTTCACCGAGGATGACATGTTTTATGTGTTTACCACATTGCCATTCTTCATGAACATGTCATAGCGGTCGAGATTGATTTCTCCCGCACAACAAACTTGTAATTTTTTGACAATCATCTCCCTCATTATATTAGGAAAACACAAGGTAATGAGTTGGATCTACTGCCCAAGTGCAGACTATCTCTATTACTATGAGATTTGTATGATCTTCAATGTGTTATGTTCCCACAATTGAGGTTGAGCATTTTCAAGTTATACACTTGAGTCAAATTTTTGCATTCTTATTACAAAACCATGACGGTTTTTAATTTACTTCTTGCAAATTAATTATCTCTGGCTTGCCCCTATAAGTAATCGATGGCTAACAATTTGAGGCACTTGCCCTCAATGATAATAACTTACTTAAGCGGGTCATGGACATCAAGATCAGTCTTGCATCTCATGGGATAGCGCATGCAATCCAAGCCATGCCACTGGGACGCAAAGGACCTCAAGGGTAATGGTTTGAAACTCACTTCAAACCCTCAACCTGACACCATCAAGCTGTCACGAGACCTTATGAGCATGCAGAGCATGATGGTTGAATATGCATCAACTGACATGTTTGGAGACTATACATTTAGTCCCTTAGTCTCCTTAGTGATCTATTTATTTATGTCCATTTATGATGTTCTAATAAGAACATGATTATTGTTGTCATCATATATTGTATATCACAATATATTGTGTCAGCACTTTGATACAAATACATTTATATGTATTCTATATCTGACAGTGATTTTTATATTGAGAATCTTCATGTCTGTATATAGATTTCTATGGGAGTCAATCCAATAAAAAATGATATGTGCCTTATGGACATATGCACCACAAACTCTATACTCAGGGAAGTCCAATGTTTCCATTCTCATTAAGAGAAATGAGATATTTTAAAATCGCTAGACGCGATGAGGTATTTGTTGGCTCAACACGAGTCATATTTACTATCCCTATGGGTACTCGAGTAACGTTGGGATGCTTCATTGCTTCCCAAGTTTAACTCGTGCCCTACTAAGCTATAGAGATATTCGTCAAAATGGTTTCCATAGCGAAACTTATGCTGACAAGAAAGAGAAATACATTCTCTTTACCATATGCAACGGATATGGCAAGCACATTCTCTATGTATCATCTGGATTGTACTACACATACTACAAAACCCGTAGCACATGTTGCTATTGGAAATATGCCCTAGAGGCAATAATAAATTAGTTATTATTATATTTCCTTGTTCATGATAATCGTTTATTATCCATGCTAGAATTGTATTGATAGGAAACTCAGATACATGTGTGGATACATAGACAACACCATGTCCCTAGTAAGCCTCTAGTTGACTAGCTCGTTGATCAATAGATGGTTACGGTTTCCTGACCATGGACATTGGATGTCATTGATAACGGGATCACATCATTAGGAGAATGATGTGATGGACAAAGACCCAATCCTAAGCCTAGCACAAGATCATGTAGTTCATATGCTAAAGCTTTTCTAATGTCAAGTATCATTTCCTTAGACCATGAGATTGTGCAACTCCCGGATACCGTAGGAGTGCTTTGGGTGTGCCAAACGTCACAACGTAACTGGGTGGCTATAAAGGTACACTACAGGTATCTCCGAAAGTGTCTGTTGGGTTGGCACGAATCGAGACTGGGATTTGTCACTCCGTGTAAACGGAGAGGTATCTCTAGGCCCACTCGGTAGGACATCATCATAATGTGCACAATGTGATCAAGGAGTTGATCACGGGATGATGTGTTACGAAACGATTAAAGAGACTTGCCGGTAACGAGATTGAACAAGGTATCGGGATACCGACGATCGAATCTCGGGCAAGTATCATACCGCTAGACAAAGGGAATTGTATACGGGATTGATGAAGTCCTTGACATCATGGTTCATCCGATGAGATAATCGTGGAACATGTGGGAACCAACATGGGTATCTAGATCCCGCTGTTGGTTATTGACCGGAGAGTCATCTCGGTCATGTCTGCATGTCTCCCGAACCCGTAGGGTCTACACACTTAAGGTTCGGTGACACTAGGGTTATAGAGATATTAGTATGCGGTAACCCGAAAGTTGTTCGGAGTCCCGGATGAGATCCCGAACGTCACGAGGAGTTCCGGAATGGTCCGGAGGTAAAGAATTATATATAGGAAGTGCTATTCGGGCCATCGGGACAAGTTTCGGGGTCACCGGTATTGTACCGGGACCACCGGAAGGGTCCCGGGGGTCCACCGGGTGGGGCCACCTACCCCGGGGGCCACATGGGCTGTAGGGGTGTGCGCCTTGGCCCATACGGGCCAAGGGCACCAGCCCCAAGAGGCCCATGCGCCAAGAGATAAGGAAAGGAAGAGTCCTAAAGGGGGAAGGCACCTCCGAGGTGCCTTGGGGAGGATGGACTCCTCCCTGGCCGCACCCTTCCTTGGAGGAAGGGCCAAGGCTGCGCCCCCCCCTCTCCCTTGGCCCTATATATAGTGGGGGGAAGGGAGGGCAACCATACCTAAGCCCTGGCGCCTCCCTCTCCCTCCCATGACACATCTCCCTCCTCCCGCAGCGCTTAGCGAAGCCCTGTTGGAATCCCGCTACTTCCACCACCACGCCGTCGTGCTGCTGGATCTCCATCAACCTCTCCTCCCCCTTGCTGGATCAAGAAGGAGGAGACGTCGCTGCTCCGTACGTGTGTTGAACGTGGAGGTGTCTTCCGTTCGGCGCTAGGATCATCGGTGATTTGGATCACGACGAGTACGACTCCATCAACCTCGTTCTCTTGAACGCTTCCGCGCGCGATCTACAAGGGTATGTAGATCCACTCCTCCCTCGTTGCTAGATGACTCCATAGATAGATCTTGGTGACACGTAGGAAAATTTTGAATTTATGCTACGTTCCCCAACAGTGGCATCATGAGCTAGGTCTATGCGTAGTTTCTATGCACGAGTAGAACACAAAGTAGTTGTGGGCGTTGATTTTGTTCAATATGCTTACCGTTACTAGTCCAATCTTGATTCGGTGGCATTATGGGATGAAGCGGCCCGGGCCGACCTTACACGTACTCTTACGTGAGACTGGTTCCACCGACTGACATGCACTAGTTGCATAAGGTGGCTAGCGGGTGTCTGTCTCTCCCACTTTAGTCGGATCGGATTCGATGAAAAGCGTCCTTATGAAGGGTAAATAGCAATTGGCATATCACGTTGTGGTTTTTGCGTAGGTAAGAAACGTTCTTGCTAGAAACCCATAGCAGCCACGTAAAACATGCAAACAACAATTAGAGGACGTCTAACTTGTTTTTGCAGGGTATGCTATGTGATGTGATATGGCCAAAAGGATGTGATGAATGATATATGTGATGTATGAGATTGATCATGTTCTTGTAATAGGAATCACGACTTGCATGTCGATGAGTATGACAACCGGCAGGAGCCATAGGAGTTGTCTTAATTTATTTATGACCTGCGTGTCAACATAAACGTCATGTAATTACTTTACTTTATTGCTAACCGTTAGCTGTAGTAGTAGAAGTAATAGTTGGCGAGGCAACTTCATGGAGACACGATGATGGAGATCATGATGATGTAGATCATGGTGTCATGCCGGTGACGATGATGATCATGGAGCCCCGAAGATGAAGATCAAAAGGAGCAATATGATATTGGCCATATCATGTCACTATTTGATTGCATGTGATGTTTATCATGTTTATACATCTTATTTGCTTAGAACGATGGTAGTAAATAAGATGATCCCTCATTAAAATTTCAAGAAAGTATTCCCCCTAACTGTGCACCGTTGCGAAAGTTCGTCGTTTCGAAGCACCATGTGATGATCGGGTGTCATAGATTCTTACGTTCACATACAACGGGTGTAAGCCAGATTTACACACGCGAAACACTTAAGTTGACTTGACGAGCCTAGCATGTACAGACATGGCCTCGGAACACAAGAGACCGAAAGGTCGAGCATGAGTCGTATGGTAGATACGATCAACATGAAGATGTTCACCGATGATGACTAGTCCGTCTCACGTGATGATCGGACACGGCCTAGTTGACTCGGATCATGTAATCACTTAGATGACTAGAGGGATGTCTATCTGAGTGGGAGTTCATAAGATGAACTTAATTATCCTGAACATAGTCAAAAGGTCTTCGCAAATTATGTCGTAGCTCGCGCTTCAGTTCTACTGTTTAGATATGTTCCTAGAGAAAATTTAGTTGAAAGTTGATAGTAGCAATTATGCGGACTAGGTCCGTAAACTGAGGATTGTCCTCATTGCTTCATAGAAGGCTTATGTCCTTAATGCACCGCTCAGTGTGCTGAACCTCGAACGTCGTCTGTGGATGTTGCGAACATCTGACATACACATTTCGATAACTACGTGATAGTTCAGTTAAACGGCTTAGAGTTGAGGCACCGAAGACGTTTTGAAACGTCGCGAAACATATGAGATGTTTCGAGGGCTGAAATTGGGATTTCAGGCTCGTGCCCACGTCAGGAGGTATAAGACCTCCGACGATTTTCTTAGCCTGCAAACTAAGGGAGAAAAGCTCAATTATTGAACTTGTGCTCAGATTGTCTGAGTACAACAATCGCTTGAATCGAGTGGGAGTTGATCTTCCAGATGAAATAGTGATGGTTCTCCGAAGTCATTACCACCAAGCTGCTAGAGCTTCGTGATGAACTATAATATATCAGGGACATGTATGATGATCCTTGAGATATTCACGATGTTTGACACCACAAAAGTAGAAATCAAGAAGGAGCATCAATTGTTGATGGTTAGTGAAACCACTAGTTTCAAGAAGGGCAAGGGCAAAAAGGGATGCTTCATGAAACGGCAAATCAGCTGCTGCTCTAGTGAAGAAACCCAAGGTTGAACCCAAACCCGAGACTAAGTGCTTCTGTAATAAAGGGAACAGCCACTGGAGCAGAATTACCCTACATACTTGGTAGATAAGAAGGCTGGCAAGGTCGATAGAAGTATATTGGATGTATTATGTTAATGTGTACTTTACTAGTACTCCTAGTAGCACCAGGGTATTGGATACCGATTCGGTTTCTAAGTGTTAGTAACTCGAAATAAAAGCTACGGAATAAACGGAGACTAGCTAAAGGTGAGCTGACGATATGTGTTGGAAGTGTTTCCAATGTTGATATGATCAAGCATCGCACGCTCCCTCTACCATCGAGATTGGTGTTTGCGTTGAGCATAGACATGATTGGATTATGTCTATCGCAATACGGTTATTCATTTAAAGAGAATAATGGTTACTCTGTTTATTTGAATAATACCTTCAATAGTCTTACACCTAAAATGAATGGTTTATTGAATCTCGATCGTAGTGATACACATGTTCATGCCAAAAGATAGTAATGATAGTACCACACAAATGTGGCACTGCAATTTGAGTCATATTGGTATAAAACGCATGAAGAAGCTCCATGTTGATGGATCTTTGGACTCACTCATTTTTGAAAGGATTGAGACATGCGAACCATGTTTGTTGGTAGATATGCATGAAGAAACTCTATACAGATGGATCGTTTGGACTCACTTGATTTTGAATCACTTGAGACATGCAAATCATACCACATGGGCAAGATGACTGAAAGCCTCGTTTTCAGTAAAATGGAACAAGAAAGCAACTTGTTGGAAGTAATACATCTTGATGTGCACAGTCCAATGAGTGCTAAGGCATGTAGTGGAAATCGTTATGTTCTTACTTCACAGATGATTTGAGTAGATGTTGAGTATATTTACTTGATGAATCACGAGTCTGAATTATTGAAAGGTTCAAGTAATTTCAGGGTGAAGTTGAAAGATCGTCGTGACAAGAGGATAAAATATCTATGATATGATCATAGAGATGAATATCTGAATTACGAGTTTGGCACAGAATTAAGACATTGTGGAAATTGTTTCACAACTAATACAGCCTGGAACACCATAGTGTGATGGTGTGTCCGAACATCATAACTGCACCCTATTGGATATGATGCATACCATGATGTCTCTTATCGAATTACCACGATAGTTTATGGGTTAGGCATTAAAGACAACCACATTCACTTTAAATAGGGCACCACGTAATTCCGATGAGATGACACCATATGAACTATGGTTTAGAGAAACCTAAGCTGTCATTTCTTAGAAGTTTGGGGCTGCGACGCTTATGTGGAAAAGTTTCAGGCTGATAACCTCGAACCCAAAGCGGATAAATGCATCTTCATAGGACACCCAAAACAGTTGGGTATACCTCCTGTCTCAGATCCGAAAGCAATAAGGGATTGTTTCTAGAATCGGGTCCTTTCTCGAGGAAAAGTTTCTCTCGAAAGAATTGAGTGGGAGGATGGTGGAGACTTGATGAGATTATTGAACCGTCTCTTCAACTAGTGTGTGACAGGGCACAGGGAGTTGTTCCTGTGGCACCTACACCAATTGAAGTGGAAGCTTATGATAGTGATCATGAAACTTCAGATCAAGTCACTACCAAACCTCGTGGGATGACAAGGATGCGTACTACTTCAGAGTGGTACGTAATCCTGTCTTGGAAGTCATGTTGCTAGACAACAATGAACCTACGAGCTATGGAGAAGCGATGGTGGGCCCGAATTCCGATAAATGGCTCGAGGCCGTAAAATCCAAGAGAGGATCCATGTATGAAAACAAAGTGTAGACTTTGGCAGAACAGCTCGATGGTCGTAAGGCTGTTGAGTACATATGGATTTTAAAAGCAAGACGGACAATGATGGTAAATGTCACCATTAAGAAAGCTCGACTTGTCGTTAAGATGTTTTCCGACAAGTTCAAGGAGTTGACTACGAAGAGACTTTCTCACTCGTAGCGATGCTAAGAGTCTGTTGGAATTATATTAGCGATTACTGCATTATTTATGAAATCTTGCAGATAGGATGTCAAAACATTGTTTCCTCGACGATTTTCTTGAGGAAAGGTTGTATGTGATACAACCAGAAGGTTTTGTCAATCCTGAAAGATGCTAATAAGTATGCAAAGCTCCAGCAATCCTTCTAGGGACTGGAGTAAGCATCTCGGAGTTGGAATGTATGCTTTGATGATGATCAAAGATTTTGGGTTTATACAAAGTTTATGAGAAACTTGTATTTCCAAAGAAGTGAGTGGGAGCACTATAGAATTTCTGATGAGTATATGTTGTTGACATATTATGGATTAGAAATGATGTAGAATTTCTGGAAAGCATATAGGGTTATTTGGAAAGTGTTTTTCAATGAAAGCCTGGATTAAGCTACTTGAACATTGAGCATCAAGATCTATAAGGATAGATCAAAATTCTTAATGGTACTTGCAAATGAGCACATACCTTGACATGATATTGAAGGTGTTCAAGATGGACCAGTCAAAGAAGGAGTTCTTGCCTGAGTTGTAAGGTATGAAGTTAAGACTTAAAGCTCGACCACGGCAGAATAAAGAGGAAGGATGAAGGTCGTCCCCTATGCTTTTGTCATAGGCTCTATACGGTATGTCATGCTGAGTACCGCACCTGATGTGTGCCTTGCCACATATCTGGCAAGAGGGTACAAAGGTAATCTAAGAGTAGATCACCAGATAGCGGTCTAAATTATCCTTAGAGGAATAAGGATATGTTTCTCGGTTATGGAGGTGATAAAGAGTTCGATGTAAAGAGTTACGTCGATGCAAGCTTAACACCTATCCGGATAGCTCTGAGTAGAGATACCGGATACGTATAATGGAGCAACAATTTAGAATAGCTCCAAGTAGAACAGTTATTTGAAATGGCTCCAAATATAGCGTAGTAGCTGCATCTACAAGATGACATAGAGATTTGCGAAGTACATACGGATCTGAAAGATTCAGACCCGTTGACTATAACATCTCTCACAAGCATAACATGATCAAACCCAGAACTCATCGAGTGTTAATCACATGGTAATGTGAACTAGATTATTGACTCTAGTAAACTCTTTGGGTGTTAGTCACATGGGGATGTGACCTTGAGTGTTAATCACATATCGATGTAAACTGGATTATTGACTCTGGTGCAAGTGGGAGACTGTTGGAAATATGCCCTAGAGGCAATAATAAATTATTTATTATTATATTTCCTTGTTCATGATAATCGTTTATTATCCATGCTAGAATTGTATTGATAGGAAACTCAGATACATGTGTGGATACATAGACAACACCATGTCCCTAGTAAGCCTCTAGTTGACTAGCTCGTTGATCAATAGATGGTTACGGTTTCCTGACCATGGACATTGGATGTCATTGATAACGGGATCACATCATTAGGAGAATGATGTGATGGACAAAGACCCAATCCTAAGCCTAGCACAAGATCATGTAGTTCGTATGCTAAAGCTTTTCTAATGTCAAGTATCATTTCCTTAGACCATGAGATTGTGCAACTCCCGGATATCGTAGGAGTGCTTTGGGTGTGCCAAACGTCACAACGTAACTGGGTGGCTATAAAGGTACACTACAGGTATCTCCGAAAGTGTCTGTTGGGTTGGCACGAATCGAGACTAGGATTTGTCACTCCGTGTAAACGGAGAGGTATCTCTAGGATCACTTGGTAGGACATCATCATAATGTGCACAATGTGATCAAGGAGTTGATCACGGGATGATGTGTTACGAAACGAGTAAAGAGACTTGCCGGTAACGAGATTGAACAAGGTATCGGGATACCGACGATCGAATCTCGGGCAAGTATCATACCGCTAGACAAAGGGAATTATACGAGATTGATTAAGTCCTTGACATCGTGGTTCATCCGATGAGATCATCGTGGAACATGTGGGAACCAACATGGGTATCCAGATCCCGCTGTTGGTTATTGACCGGAGAGTCATCTCGGTCATGTCTGCATGTCTCCCAAACCCGTAGGGTCTACACACTTAAGGTTCGGTGACGCTAGGGTTATAGAGATATTAGTATGCGGTAACCCGAAAGTTGTTCGGAGTCCCGGATGAGATCCCGGACGTCACGAGGAGTTCCGGAATGGTCCGGAGGTAAAGAATTATATATAGGAAGTGCTATTTCGGCCATCGGGACAAGTTTCGGGGTCACCGGTATTGTACCGGGACCACCGGAAGGGTCCCGGGGGTCCACCAGGTGGGGCTACCTACCCCGGGGGGCACATGGGCTGTAGGGGTGTGCGCCTTGGCCTGTATGGGCCAAGGGCACCAGCCCCAAGAGGCCCATGCGCCAAGAGATAAGGAAAGGAAGAGTCCTAAAGGGGGAAGGCACCTCCGAGGTGCCCTTGGGAGGATGGGCTCCTCCCTGGCCGCACCCTTCCTTGGAGGAAGGGCCAAGGCTGCGCCCCCCGCCCTCTCCCTTGGCCCTATATATAGTGTGGGGAAGGGAGGGCAACCATACCTAAGCCCTGGCGCCTCCCTCTCCCTCCCATGACACATCTCCCTCCTCCCGCAGCGCTTAGCGAAGCCCTGTTGGAATCCCGCTACTTCCACCACCACGCCGTCGTGCTTCTAGATCTCCATCAACCTCTCCTCCCCCTTGCTGGATCAAGAAGGAGGAGACGTCGCTGCTCCGTACGTGTGTTGAATGCGGAGGTGCCGTCCGTTCGGCGCTAGGATCATCGGTGATTTGGATCACAACGAGTACGACTCCATCAACCCCGTTCTCTTGAACGCTTCCGCGCGCGATCTACAAGGGTATGTAGATCCACTCCTCCCTCGTTGCTAGATGACTCCATAGATAGATCTTGGTGACACGTAGGAAAATTTTGAATTTATGCTACGTTCCCCAACAGTTGCGCCCAAGATAGTTTTCCAAAATGTCTTGTACATGAAAAACTTGGCATACTCACCTTGGTCATCGAGACATTGGGTTGAAACCGAAACTATCAGCAATTCCAATAGTTTATGATTATTATGATGCTAAATTCTAACACCATTTGTATTTTATGTGCACTACAAGTGACACAGGGAAGCTAATTTTAAGGCTCGCACACCTTAAAGTCTACGCTGAACCACTCAGACTCCTTGAATGCATCAAGTTGAGGTAAGTGGCTCTTCCCATCCATTGACTAGACTATTCGGGCATTCCATGGTTCTAAAATACATATCTATATGATGGTCTTAAGTGTGTGCTTTATTCACAAGAAACCATTGGCTCATTATCCTGACATCGATTTCAAGCAAATAGAATGGATAATATTGCAAAATTCTACTTGAGTGCCTTCTCTATGGTCCTTGGATTGAAGTTTAGCAATTTGTCCTAATGTCTAGACCCAAAATGGTTTGGTAGAATCATATCCAAAGAGTTAAGCTCATTGCATTATCTTTACTTTGGAATTGCAACTTGCCAACTTTACGTTGGAGTCATGCAGTTTTACACGCTCATGAAAGAACTGCATAATATTATTCCCCTCTATCTTTGATATGTGGATATCTTCCAAGTATTTCCTATCTGCGGTAATTCGGTTGCATACCGATATCACCACCCAGCATACATCATTGGCCCCTCAACATATAGTTGGGATCTATGTGAGGAATAACTGTATTTCCGTCAATACCTCAAGCCCCTCGCATGGGAAGTTATTCAAGGCCAGTATGCTGATTCAATGAGGAACATTTCCAGGCATTAGGAGGAGATTTCAAGTACCATAAATAATGCCAGGAAATTAGTGGAATGTTCAACACATTTCTGCCTCAAATCCACGTACTCAAAGATCTGAACTATGCGTTCAGAAGATTTGCAACACATTGCAAATAACCTGCCAGATTTATTTTGCTGACTATAAAGGTGTCACACAATCCTGCAATCCTGCAAAAGTACGCCTGAAAGAGTGGAGGTACCAACAAAATCCACTCCACTCCCCATTCAAAGCAACAGGGGGAGATGTATGGCAGAAGTACATCAGGATTCAGCTTATCGCAAGCAAGGATATCAATGCATGTGAATCAGTAAATGCAAGTCAACTTCACGTTGGCAGACACCTAATGGGTAGTATACACCCAATGGACGGGAAACCTCCACCAACCCAGGTCATAGTGCACACGATGACCGGGACATCGGAATACCCGACTCAATCGCATTGGGAAATCGCGAGCAGTCACCATGGGTAATGATATTTCCATCAACTATATATTAATATATAGATTCTGGAGAATCATATAACCGGAAGTCTACAATTGTCGACATACATTTCTCAACTAGATTGCAAAAACCTTTCAAATGATTCAGATCCAAAGACCATGGCCATGGCAAAGTGTGAACAACACTCGGACTGGACTCAAGCAAAGGGTATAATCTAGGTAAAAATGATCTTGCTCAATAATGGGAAGGTATTCATAAGCAATACCTACACCAGTTTTCTTCTGGAAACAGAATTGAGAACAATGAGGTGGTGAAACAAACAGCAAGTATTGTAGCACAAGGTTTCATGCAGATACCCAACTATTCACCAGAGGTGGAATCTCTTTCCAATAACTTATATCATTGGCAGTACAAAATCATCTATCTCTGCAGTTGATAGATGTAGTGATTACATATCTATGTGGATCACTAGATTCACTAGATTCAGACATATATGATTGATTCCCGATGGAATCTCAATTCTGAATTGCAATACAAAATACAACATACATTGTGTAAAAATCAGTAAGTCACCATACGACTTACTGTTGTCAGTACATATGGTACAACTAACGTAGTGAGATCCTTATACACAAGGATTACTCCTACAATGATGATTATCCAAGTTTGTGTGTCTGCAATGACGACACATGTAATCATCTTGTAATATCCCAAATTTTCAATTTGGAATGTTATACATTAGATCATCATTGCATATCATATTTTATTGCATTTTGGTTGATCCTAGAAATTCTACGCAACTCAATGACCCACAGAGAGAGTTGGGGATTTTGTTATTTTCATATTTGAGTTTTCTCAAATTTTGAAGAGAGGATCATTTGATTTTAACTATTTTTCTCTTGAATATTTATTTTATAAAAATAAAAATAGAGAGGATAAAATGACTTCCTCAAAATAAAGAAATATTGGAGATTTAAAATTAAAATCAAATAAGATTTCTATTCGGAGTTTTATCGCTATTTTATTTGAATTAGGAAAAATATGCGTTTTTCAAAATTGCATTTTAGGCCCAAATAAATGTTCACCTTGTCTGGCCTATTTTTAGAGGACGAATTTATTTCAGGATTCCGTTTAGTATTTCTTTTTTTGTTTTTCTACGCGGAATATTTTAAAAAACACCAACCGATTTAATGGGTCGTGTCCGACCCGGACACTGCGCCCGGCCGGCCTTTAAGAGCCAGGAGGCCCGAGCCGCGGCCCAGACCCCCCCCCCCCGAAACCCTAGCGCCGCCACCCGCCGCCGCTGCAAGCCGCCGCAGGTCGCCGCCGCCGCCGAGTCCCGACGCTGCCGCCCGTGACGCCACCGCCCTCGGTGCCCCGCCGCCCGCCGTCCCGCCGACCATCGCTGGAGTCACCGCCGCCCCGCCACCCGGCGACCCCTTCCCGAGGTAGCCGCCCGATCCGCCGCCGGTTTCGTCGGAAGAAAAACCGTTCGGTTTTTTTGAAAACCTAGATCCCTTTTTTTAGATCCGGTTCGGTTTTTTTTTCTGTTTTGTTATTTAGCGAACGCCCGTTCGTTAGTTCGTTTTAACGAACGGTTTTCACCGCTTAGCAGCAGACAGCAAATGTTCGTTCGTTAGCCTGTTCGTCAGTTTTTCTTTTTCTTGGATTTTCCGCGATTATTTTCGATCATGATTTCTGATCCGATTTTCGTTCTAGTATAACTTTTCGCTCGTTTATCGGAATCAGGCGATTCAAGCGCCTAGAGTTTCGTCTCGAATCCCTCTTTCTGTTTAACCAACCCAAACAAGTTTTTTGCATCTGTAAAATTTGACTTTATTCCAGATTAGTAAACGAAGCGTGTTTCTTTCGCCGTTCGAGTTTTGTTGCTTCGTTTGATTTGATTCTTTTTGCAAACCGGAGTTCTTAAGTTGAACTTTCTAGTTAGATTTCTTATTTGAGTTTTACCCGTGACCTTGCTTGATTTCTTATTGTATGCTTTTTTGTTGCGATAGAGTACCCGGAGTGTGAAGCGTGCTACTATGAGTCTCTAGGTTTTGCGGATCATCAGCAAGGCAAGTAACACTTTGATCATACCTCTTTACTACCTAGTTTTATTGCACTAGATCAATCCTCAAACAATTGCATGGTTAGGATCTGAATTACATTGCGGGTTGGGAAGTAGTTGAGGTAGTACCTATTCACCTGTTTACTATCAAACCTTGGGAGTTACTTCTACGTTGCTTATACTGCTATGCTATGCTCGTAGACGTGGATTGGGTTTGAGTGTATTCATGACAGATGTGAGTATTCTTAATTAATGGTTATCTTAAGGTGGCAACTTAAATACACATCTGGGTGGATTGAGGCACCTGGGGAATTCCAGTGATTGTCTGTATTTTTGGAAATCCCGGGGTACCGTGTGATTCTCCTATGGACTGCCACCCAGGATCAAAGGGATCATGAGATTATTCATGCTAGAAACTTCCGTGTGCAGCCACAAGCCATTATGGGCTCTGGCATAGTTGATTAAGTCGTGTGAACTCTTACAGTGGTAGACTAGCAGGTGTAGGGGATGTAGATGGTACTGTCTACCCATCGTAAGGTGCTAACACTTCTGAAAGACTGTGTCTCAGTCATCCGTTTCTCAAACACCATGTAGTGCGAGAAATCCAACGGAGGAGATCGAGTCTTGTGGGGAAAAGTGCGCAAACCTCTGCAGAGTGTACAAACTAATCATGGTTAGCCGTGTCCCCGGTTAAGGACATATTGAGTATCTGGTTCTTGGATTATCATGTTGATCTCATCACTCTAAATAAATTTTGTTGGGGTATTAATTACTTTTAATAGGGATTGAGGGGGGGTTTACCTTCTCAATGTTTTTCAACCAACTTGGTAGTTAAATAAAATATATTCCTTTGCAGTAGGGAAAAATTGGCTTTTCGCAAAACATATCAACCATACAGCCTCCACCAGCCATAAATGCATGTGGCGATAGCATTATTACTCTTTTGTGTTACATTGCTAGCATATTCCATGTGCTGACCCGTTTTTGGGCTGCAACGTATCATGTTGCAGACTTTTCAAACGACGAGTAAGGAGCCCTAGGTCATGGTCTTTCACTCAGTGATGTCGTTGGAGTTGATGGACTCACTTTATCTTCCAAGCCTTCCGCTGTTATCGTATTAGATGGCCTTAATCCATATTTATTGTAATAAGTTCTCTTTTGAGACATTCGATGTAATAAGTGTGTGATTGCTACTCTGTTATAAATCCTTCAAGTACTGTGTGTGTCAGCATTACCGATCCAGGGATGACACTTATGCACAGAGATCCGACCGTTTGAGGTCTGGTCGCTACAAGATGGTATCAGAGTACACGCTGACTGTAGGACACGACTACTAAGCCAAAACCCTAGGTCACTACTCTCTTCTCATTTCTGACTCCTCTCTATTTTCTCCTCTTTAGGATGGCGGACGCAAGGAACAAGTTTGCACAACCAGATGAAGACACACCTTTTGGACGCCACTTGAAGGAAGTCACTAGGTACCTGAACATCAGAATACCAAGCTTCACCGGGACTTACAATGCCACTTTACGAGAGGAGGAGCGCTGGATGATTCAAGTTCAAGTTCCAGGAAGGAAATTCACGCCAGTCACTGAGCCCATAGAGTTTTCCTTTGATGCACCAACCTGGAGTCTAGGCAAGTGATGGGTTTCGTAGTAATTTCAAAAATTTCCTACGCTCATGCAAGATCGTGGTGATGCATAGCAACGAGAGGGGAGAGTATGATCTACGTGTTGGAAATATGCCCTAGAGGAAATAATAAATTGGTTATTATTATATTTCCTTGTTCATGATAATCGTTTATTATCCATGCTATAATTGTATTGATAGGAAACTCAGATACATGTGTGGATACATAGACAACACCATGTCCCTAGTAAGCCTCTAGTTAACTAGCTCGTTGATCAATAGATGGTTACGGTTTCCTGACCATGGACATTGGATGTCGTTGATAACGGGATCACATCATTAGGAGAATGATGTGATGGACAAGACCCAATCCTAAGCATAGCACTAGATCGTGTAGTTCATATGCTATAGCTTTTCTAATGTCAAGTATCATTTCCTTAGACCATGAGATTGTGCAACTCCCGGATACCGTAGGAGTGCTTTGGGTGTATCAAACGTCACAACGTAACTGGGTGACTATAAAGGTGCATTACAGGTATCTCCGAAAGTGTCTGTTGGGTTGGCACGAATCGAGACTGGGATTTGTCACTCCGTGTAAGCGGAGAGGTATCTCTGGGCCCACTCGGTAGGACATCATCATATGCGCAATGTGACCAAGGAGTTGATCACGGGATGATGTGTTACGGAACGAGTAAAGAGACTTGCTGGTAACGAGATTGAACTAGGTAGTGGATACCGACGATCGAATCTCGGGCAAGTAACATACCGATAGACAAAGGGAATTATATACGGGATTGATTAAGTCCTTGACATCGTGGTTCATCCGATGAGATCATCGTGGAACATGTGGGAGCCATCATGGGTACCAGATCCTGCTATTGGTTATTGACCGGAGAACATTTCGTTCATGTCTGCATGTCTCCCGAACCCGTAGGGTCTACACACTTAAGGTTCGGTGACGCTAGGGTTATAGAGATATTAGTATGCGGTAACCCGAAAGTTTTTCGGAGTCCCGGATGAGATCCCGGACGTCACGAGGAGTTCCGAAATGGTCCGAAGGTAAAGAATTATATATAGGAAGTCCTGTTTCGGCCATCGGGACAAGTTTCGGGGTCATCGGTATTGTACCGGGACCACCGGAAGGGTCCCGGGGGTCCACCGGGTGGGGCCACCTGCCCCGGGGGGCCACATGGGCTGTAGGGGGTGTGCCTTGGCCTATATGGGCCAAGGGCACCAGCCCCAAGAGGCCCATGCGCCAAGAGAGAGGAAAAAGGGGAGAGTCCTAAAGGGAGAAGGCACCTCCGAGGTGCCTTGGGGAGGATGGACTCCTCCCCACCCTTGGCCGCACCCTTCCTTGGAGGAAGGGGCAAGGGCTGCGCCTCCCCCTCTCCCTTGGCCCTATATATAGTGGGGAAAAAGGAGGAGCAAACCAATCCAAGGCCTGGCGCCTCCCTCTCCCTCCCGTGACACATCTCCCTCCTCCCGCAGCGCTTAGCGAAGCCCTGTTGGAATCCCGCTACTTCCACCACGCCGTCGTGCTGCTGGATCTCCATCAACCTCTCCCTCCTCCTTGCTGGATCAAGGCGTGGGAGACGTCTCCGTTCCGTACGTGTGTTGAACGCGGAGGTGCCGTCCGTTCGGCGCTAGGATCATCGGTGATTTGAATCACGACGAGTACGACTCCATCAACCCCGTTCTCTTGAACACTTCCGCGCGCGATCTACAAGGGTATGTAGATCCACTCCTCCCTCATTTCTAGATGACTCCATAGATAGATCTTGGTGACACGTAGGAAAATTTTGAATTTATGCTACGTTCCCCAACAGTGGCATCATGAGCTAGGTCTATTGCGTAGATTCTATGCACGAGTAGAACACAAAGTAGTTGTGGGCGTTGATTTTGTTCAATATGCTTGCCGTTACTAGTCTTATCTTGATTCGGCGGCATCGTGGGATGAAGCGGCCCGGACCAACCTTACACGTACTCTTATGTGAGACCGGTTCCACCGACAAACATGCACTAGTTGCATAAGGTGGCTAGCGGGTGTCTGTCTCTCCTACTTTAGTCGGATCGGATTCGATGAAAAGGGTCCTTATGAAGGGTAAATAGCAATTGGCATATCACGTTGTGGTTTTGCGTAGGTAAGAAACGTTCTTGCTAGAAACCCATAGCAGCCACGTAAAACATGCAAACAACAATTAGAGGACGTCTAACTTGTTTTTGCAGGGTATGCTATGTGATGTGATATGGGCAAAAGGATGTGATGAATGATATATGTAATGTATGAGATTGATCATGTTCTTGTAATAGATGATCATGGAGCCCCAAGATGGAGATCAAAGGAGCTACATGATATTGGCCATATCATGTCACTATTTGATTGCATGTGATGTTTATCATGTTTATACATCTTATTTGCTTAGAACGACGGTAGTAAATAAGATGATCCCTCATAATAATTTCAAGAAAGTGTTCCCCCTAACTGTGCACCGTTGCTACAGTTCGTCGTTTCGAAGCACCACGTGATGATTGGGTGTGATAGATCCTTACGTTCACATACAACGGGTGTAAGACAGATTTACACACGCAATACACTTAGGTTGACTTGACGAGCCTAGCATGTGCATAGACATGGCCTCGGAACACAGAAGACCAAAAGGTCGAGCATGAGTCGTATAGAAGATACGATCAACATGAAGATGTTCACCGACGTTGACTAGTCCGTGTCACGTGATGATCGGACACGGCCTAGTTGACTCGGATCATGTAATCGCTTAGATGACTAGAGGGATGTCTATCTGAGTGGGAGTTCATACAATGAACTTAATTATCCTGAACATAGTCAAAAAGGATTTTGCAAATTATGTCGTATCTCACGCTTTAGTTCTACTGTTTAGTTATGTTCCTAGAGAAAAATTAGTTGAAAGTTGATAGTAGCAATTATGCGGACTAGGTCCGTAAACTGAGGATTGTCCTCATTGCTTCATAGAAGGCTTATGTCCTTAATGCACCGCTCAGTGTGCTGAACCTCGAACGTGGTCTGTGGATGTTGCGAACATCTGACATACACATTTTGATAACTACGTGATAGTTCAGTTAAACGGTTTAGAATTGAGGCACCGAAGACGTTTTTGAAACGTCGCAAAACATATGAGATGTTTTGAGGGCTGAAATTGGGATTTCAAGCTCGTGCCCACGTCAAGAGGTATAAGACCTCCGACGATTTTCTTAGCCTGCAAACTAAGGAGAAAAGCTCAATTGTTGTGCTTGTGCTCAGATTGTCTGAGTACAACAATCGCTTGAATCAAGTGGGAGTTGATCTTCCAGATAAGATAGTGATGTTTCTCCGAAGTCATTACCACCAAGCTGCTAGAGCTTCGTGATGAACTATAATGTATCGGGGATATGTATGATGATCCTTGAGATGCTCGTGATGTTTGACACCACAAAAGTAGAAATCAAGAAGGAGCATCAATTGTTGATGGTTGGTGAAACCACTAGTTTCAAGAAGGGCAAGGGCACGAAGGGATACTTCATAAAACGGCAATTCAGCTGCTACTCTAGTGAAGAAACCCAAGGTTGAACCCAAACCCGAGACTAAGTGCTTCTGTAATAAAGGGAACAGCCACTGGAGCAGAATTACCCTAGATACTTGGTAGATTAGAAGGCTGGCAAGGTCGATAGAAGTATATTGGATATACATTATGTTAATGTGTACTTTACTAGTACTCCTAGTAGCACCAGGGTATTAGATACCGGTTCGGTTGCTAAGTGTTAGTAACTCAAAATAAAAGCTACGGAATAAACGGAGACTAGCTAAAGGTGAGCTGACGATATGTGTTGGAAGTGTTTCCAATGTTGATATGATCAAGCATCGCACGCTCCCTCTACCATCGAGATTGGTGTTTGCGTTGAGCATAGACATGATTGGATTATGTCTATCGCAATACGGTTATTCATTTAAGGAGAATAACGGTTACTCTATTTATTTGAATAATACCTTCAATGGTCTTACACCTAAAATGAATGGTTTATTGAATCTCGATCGTAGTGATACACATGTTCATGCCAAAAGATGGGAATGATAGTACCACCTACTTGTGCACTGCCACGTAAGTCATATCGGTATAAAACGCATGAAGAAGCTCCATGTTGATGGATCTTTGGGCTCACTCGTTTTTGAAAGGTTTGAGACATGCGAACCATGTCTATTGGTGTATATGCATGAAGAAACTCCATGCAAATGGACCATTTGGACTCACTTGATTTTGAATCACTTGAGACATGCAAATCATACCACATGGGCAAGATGACTGAAAGCCTCGTTTTTCAGTAAAATGGAACTAGAAAGCAACTTGTTGGAAGTAATACATTTTGATGTGTGCAATCCAATGAGTGCTGAGGCATGTAGTGGATATCATTATGTTCTTACTTCACAGATGATTTGAGTAGATGTTGAGTATATTTACTTGATGAATCACGAGTCTGAATTATTGAAAGGTTCAAGTAAGTTCAGGGTGAAGTTGAAATATCGTCGTGACAAGAGGATAAAATATCTATGATATGATCATAGAGATGAATATCTGAATTACGAGTTTGGCACAGAATTAAGACATTGTGGAAATCGTTTCACAGCTAATACAGCCTGGAACACCATAGTGTGATGGTGTGTCCGAACATCATAACTGCACCCTATGGGATATGATGCATACCATGATGTCTCTGATCGAATTACCACGATAGTTTATGGGTTAGGCATTAGAGACAACCACATTCACTTTAAAAAGGGGCACCACGTAATTCCGATGAGGTGACACCGTATGAAGTATGGTTTAGAGAAACCTAAGCTGTCATTTCTTAAAAGTTTGGGGCTGCGACGCTTATGTGGAAAAGTTTCAGGCCGATAAGCTCGAACCCAAAACGGATAAATGCATCTTCATAGGACACCCAAAACAGTTGGGTATACCTCCTGTCTCAGATCCGAAAGCAATTGTTTCTGGAATCGGGTCCTTTCTCGAGGAAAAGTTTTCTCTCGAAAGAATTGAGTGGGAGGATGGTGGAGACTTGATGAGGTTATTGAACCGTCACTTCAACTAGTGTATAGCAGGGCACAAAGAGTCGTTCCTGTGGCACCTACACCAATTGAAGTGGAAGCTTGTGATATTGATCATGAGACTTCGGATCAAGTCACTCCCAAACCTCGTGGGATGACAAGGATACGTACTACTTCAGAGTGGTACGTAATCCTGTCTTGGAAGTCATGTTGCTAGACAACAATGAACCTACGAGCTATGGAGAAGCGATGGTGGGCTTGGATTCCGATAAATGGCTCGAGGCCATATAATCCGAGAGAGGATCCATATATGAAAACAAAGTGTAGACTTTGGAAGAACTACTTGATGGTCATAAGGCTGTTGAGTACAGATGGATTTTAAAAGGAAGACGGACAATGATGGTAAATGTCACCATTAAGAAAGCTCAACTTGTCGTTAAGATGTTTTCCGACAAGTTCAAAGAGTTGACTACGATGAGACTTTCTCACTCGTAGCGATGCTAAGAGTCTGTTGGAATTATATTAGCGATTACTGCATTATTTATGAAATCTTGCGGATAGGATGTCAAAACATTGTTTCCTCGACGATTTTCTTGAGGAAAGGTTGTATGTGATACAACCGGAAGGTTTTGTCAATCCTGAAAAGATGCTAATAAGGATGCAAAGCTCCAGCAATCCTTCTGAGGACTGGAGTGAGCATCTCAGAGTTGGAATGTACACTTTGATGAGATGATCAAAGATTTTGGGTTTATACAAAGTTTATGAGAAACTTGTATTTCCAAAGAAGTGAGTGGGAGCACTATAGAATTTCTGATGAGTATATGTTATGGATCAGAAATGATGTAGAATTTCTGGAAAGCATATAGGGTTATTTGGAAAGTGTTTTTCAATGGAAAGCCTGGATTAAGCTACTTGAGCATTGAGCATCAAGATCTATAAGGATAGATCAAAACGCTTAATGGTACTTTCAAATGAGCACATGCCTTGACGTGATCTTGAAGGTGTTCAAGATGGATCAGTCAAAGAAGGAGTTCTTGCCTGAGTTGTAAGGTATGAAGTTAAGACTTAAAGCTCGACCGCGGCAGAATAGAGAGAAAGGACGAAGGTCGTGCCCTATGCTGAAGACATAGGCTCTACAGTATGCTATGCTGTGTACCGCACCTGAAGTGTGCCTTGCCATGAGTCAGTCAAGGGGTACCAGAGTGATCCAAGAATGGATCACAGGACAGCGGTCAAACTTATCCTTAGTAACTAGTGGACTAAGGAATTTTCTCAATTATGGAGGTGGTAAAAGAGTTCATCGTAAAGGGTTACGTCGATGCAAGCTTAACACCTATCCGGATAGCTCTGAGTAGAGATACCGGATGCATATAATGGAGCAACAATTTATAATAGCTCCAAGTAGAACAGTTATTTGGAATAGCTCCAAATAGAGCGTGGTAGCTACATCTAGGAGATGACATAGAGATTTGTAAAGCACACACGGATCTGAAAGGTTCGGACCCGTTGACTAAAACCTCTCTCACAAGAAACATGATCAAACCTAAAACTCATTGAGTGTTAATCACATAGTGATGTGAACTAGACTACTGACTCTGGTAAACTCTTGGGTGTTAGTCACATGGCGATGTGACCTGTGAGTGTTAATCACATGGCGATGTGAACTAGATTATTGACTCTAGTGCAAGTGGGAGACTGTTGGAAATATGCCCTAGAGGCAATAATAAATTGGTTATTATTATATTTCCTTGTTCATGATAATCGTTTATTATCCATGCTATAATTGTATTGATAGGAAACTCAGATACATGTGTGGATACATAGACAACACCATGTCCCTAGTAAGCCTCTAGTTAACTAGCTCATTGATCAATAGATGGTTATGGTTTCCTGACCATGGACATTGGATGTCGTTGATAACGGGATCACATCATTAGGAGAATGATGTGATGGACAAGACCCAATCCTAAGCATAGCACTAGATCGTGTAGTTCATATGCTATAGCTTTTCTAATGTCAAGTATCATTTCCTTAGACCATGAGATTGTGCAACTCCCGGATACCGTAGGAGTGCTTTGGGTGTATCAAACGTCACAACGTAACTGGGTGACTATAAAGGTGCATTACAGGTATCTCCGAAAGTGTCTGTTGGGTTGGCACGAATCGAGACTGGGATTTGTCACTCCGTGTAAGCGGAGAGGTATCTCTGGGCCCACTCGGTAGGACATCATCATATGCGCAATGTGACCAAGGAGTTGATCACGGGATGATGTGTTACGGAATGAGTAAAGAGACTTGCCGGTAACGAGATTGAACTAGGTATTGGATACCGACGATCGAATCTCGGGCAAGTAACATACCGATAGACAAAGGGAATTATATACGGGATTGATTAAGTCCTTGACATCGTGGTTCATCCGATGAGATCATCGTGGAACATGTGGGAGCCATCATGGGTATCCAGATCCCGCTGTTGGTTATTGACCGGAGAACGTTTCGGTCATGTCTGCATGTCTCCCGAACCCGTAGGGTCTACACACTTAAAGTTCGGTGACGCTAGGGTTATAGAGATATTAGTATGCGGTAACCCGAAAGTTGTTCGGAGTCCCGGATGAGATCCCGGACGTCACGAGGAGTTCCGGAATGGTCCGGAGGTAAAGAATTATATATAGGAAGTCCTGTTTCGGCCATCGGGACAAGTTTCGGGGTCATCGGTATTGTACCGGGACCACCGGAAGGGTCCCGGGGGTCCACCGGGTGGGGCCACCTGCCCCGGGGGGCCACATGGGCTGTAGGGGGTGTGCCTTGGCCTATATGGGCCAAGGGCACCAGCCCCAAGAGGCCCATGCGCCAAGAGAGAGGAAAAAGGGGAGAGTCCTAAAGGGAGAAGGCACCTCCGAGGTGCCTTGGGGAGGATGGACTCCTCCCCACCCTTGGCCGCACCCTTCCTTGGAGGAAGGGGAAAGGGCTGCGCCTCCCCCTCTCCCTTGGCCCTATATATAGTGGGGAAAAAGGAGGAGCAAACCAATCCAAGGCCTGGCGCCTCCCTCTCCCTCCCGTGACACATCTCCCTCCTCCCGCAGCGCTTAGCGAAGCCCTGTTGGAATCCCGCTACTTCCACCACGCCGTCGTGCTGCTGGATCTCCATCAACCTCTCCCTCCTCCTTGCTGGATCAAGGCGTGGGAGACGTCTCCGTTCCGTACGTGTGTTGAACGCGGAGGTGCCGTCCGTTCGGCGCTAGGATCATCGGTGATTTGAATCACGACGAGTACGACTCCATCAACCCCGTTCTCTTGAACGCTTCCGCGCGCGATCTACAAGGGTATGTAGATCCACTCCTCCCTCGTTGCTAGATGACTCCATAGATAGATCTTGGTGACACGTAGGAAAATTTTGAATTTATGCTACGTTCCCCAACACTACGTACCTTGTAGATCGACAACGGAAGCATTTGGTTGATGTAGTCGTACGTCTCCACGGCCCGACCGATCAAGCACCGAAACTACGGCACCTCCGAGTTCTAGCACACGTTCAGCTCGATGACGATCCCCGGACTCCGATCCAGCAAAGTGTCGGGGAAGAGTTCCGTAGAGCCTATCACACCCGATCATCACGTGGTGTCTCAGCACGAAGAACTTTCGCAATGATGCATACTCAGGGAGAACACTTCTTGATAATTTAGTGAGAGATCATCTTATAATGCTACCGTCAATCAAAGCAAGATAAGATGCATAAAAGATAAACATCACATGCAATCACATCACAACATGCCCTTGCAAAAACAAGTTAGACGTCCTCTACTTTGTTGTTGCATGTTTTACGTGGCTGCTACGGGCTTAAGCAAGAACCAATCTTACCTACGCATCAAAACCACAACGATAGTTTGTCAAGTTGGTGCTGTTTTAACCTTCGCAAGGACCGGGCGTAGCCACACTCAGTTCAACTAAAGTTGGAGAAACTGTCACCCGCAAGCCACCTATGTGCAAAGCACGTCGGGAGAACCGGTCTCGCGTAAGCGTACGCGTAATGTCGGTCCGGGCCGCTTCATCCAATAATACCGCCGAACCAAAGTATGACATGCTGGTAAGCAGTATGACTTATATCGCCCACAACTCACTTGTGTTCTACTCGTGCATATAACATCAACATATAAAACCTAGGCTCGGATGCCACTGATAGGTTTCGTAGTAATTTCAAAAATTTCCTACGCTCATGCAAGATCATGGTGATGCATAGCAACGAGAGGGGAGAGTATGATCTATGTACCTTGTAGATCGACAACGGAAGCGTTTGGTTGATGTAGTCGTACGTCTCCACGGCCCGACCGATCAAGCACCGAAACTACGGCACCTCCGAGTTCTAGCACACGTT
This sequence comes from Triticum urartu, assembly GCF_056163025.1. Taxonomy (NCBI): domain Eukaryota; kingdom Viridiplantae; phylum Streptophyta; class Magnoliopsida; order Poales; family Poaceae; genus Triticum; species Triticum urartu. The sequence continues at coordinate 449,914,448 of NC_141876.1, forward strand.
CAGCTCGATGACGATCCCCAGACTCCGATCCAGCAAAGTGTCGGGGAAGAGTTCCGTCGGCACGACGGCATGGTGACGATCTTGATGTACTACTGCAGCAGGGCTTCGCCTAAACTTCGCTACAATATTATCGAGGACTATGGTGGAAGGGGGCACCGCACACGGCTAAGAATATGATCACGTGGATCAACTTGTGTTTTTCTGGGGTGCCCCTGCCTCCGTATATAAAGGCTCAAGAGGGGGAGGCCGGCCGGCCATCATAGGGCACGCCAGGAGGAGTCCTACTCCCTCCGGGAGTAGGACTTCTCCCCCAATCCTAGTTGGAATAGGATTCGCGAGGTGGGAAAAGAGAGAGAGAGAAGGAGGGGGGCGCCGGCCCCCTCTCTCCTTGTCCTATTCGGACTAGGGGGGAGGGGCGCGCGGCCCAGCCCTGGCTGCCTCTCCTCTTCTTCCACTAAGGCCCATTAAGGCCCATATAGCTCCCGGGGGGGTTCCGGTAACCTCCCGGTACTCCAGTAAAATCCCGATTTCACCCGGAACACTTCCGATATCCAAACATAGGCTTCCAATATATCAATCTTTATGTCTCGACCATTTCGAGACTCCTCGTCATGTCCGTGATCACATCCAGGACTCCGAACAACCTTCGGTACATCAAAATGCATAAACTCATAATATAACTGTCATCGTAACCTTAAGCGTGCGGACCCTACGGGTTCGAAAACAATGTAGACATGACCGAGACACGTCTCCAGTCAATAACCAATAGCGGGACCTGGATGCCCATATTGGCTCCTACATAGTCTATGAAGATCTTTATCGGTCAGACCGCATAACAACATACATTGTTCCCTTTGTCATCGGTATGTTACTTGCCCGAGATTCGATCGTCGGTATCCTATACCTAGTTCAATCTCGTTACCGGCAAGTCTCTTTACTCGTTCTGTAATACATCATCCCGCAACTAACTCATTAGTTGCAATGCTTGCAAGGCTTAAGTGATGTGCATTACCGAGAGGGCCCAGAGATACCTCTCCGACAATCGGAGTGACAAATCCTAATCTCGAAATACGCCAACCCAACATGTACCTTTGGAGACACCTGTAGAGCTCCTTTATAATCACCCAGTTACGTTGTGACGTTTGGTAGCACACAAAGTGTTCCTCTGGCAAACGGGAGTTGCATAATCTCATAGTCATAGGAACATGTATAAGTCATGAAGAAAGCAATAGCAACATACTAAACGATCGGGTGCTAAGCTAATGGAATGGGTCATGTCAATCAGATCATTCAACTAATGATGTGATCCTGTTAATCAAATGACAACTCTTTGTCCATGGTTAGGAAATATAACCATCTTTGATTAACAAGCTAGTCTAGTAGAGGCATACTAGTGACACTCTGTTTGTCTATGTATTCACACATGTATCATGTTTCCGGTTTAATACAATTCTAGCATGAATAATAGACTTTTATCATGATATATAAGGAAATAAATAATAACTTTATTATTGCCTCTAGGGCATATTTCCTTCAGCAAGAGTATGGCAACCCACATCACCATGGGACGCATTGGAGAAGTTTACCACAAGGATCTCAAGGATACTATCTAACCAGATTTGTGGGCGCCGAGATGAGAAATGGGAGATGATCATCACCGGGAAGGATAGATCGATTGTCGCTTTCATCCAGGAGTTAAACCAGCATATTCGCTGCCAGGAGAACCAGATGTGCGCAGGCATGATAGATCTGAAGAAGGCAATGACAAGGATCACGGAGTTGGAGGAAGAACTCAAGTCTACATGCGATGGATACGAGGAGGAAATGACGATACTAGTGGAGATGAATGACGACCTGACAAGGAAGCTAGGAGTATTCATGGGAGACCCCACGCTAGGAGGAGAAGATGACGGTTCCACTTGCCCGGAGAACTACATCATCATCGACGACACTGACTCGGACCCCGACGATAGTGATGATGACTATGTTGATGAAGCTGGAGCGGATATCATGGAGTCTTCGACCGAACAATATTTCTAGTGGACCACCATATCAGTAGTAGTATTCCACCATGTAAATAGTATAGTCCAAGCACTTTGTAACGATAGTTCTAGACCGATTGTATGCCCTTGCTTGATTGATTGAGTGATATGATTGTGTTTGTCTCATGTGCATATGGGTAGTGTTTTCTCACTAGACCTCATTCTATTCTATTCTCTTCCCTCTAAACCCTCAGATGCCTCCGAGACATGACCCCGGATTTACCTTTCCACCGGAGCTCACTCAGTTGATCCAGCAGCAGAATACCCTGATGCGGTTGTTAGTTCAGAACCAAGGCAACAACAACCCACCACCACCACCCCCAGTTGACAATTTAGCCCGTTTTCTGAGGTTGCAGCCGCTGGTGTTTTCCAGTAGCACTGAGCCGATAGTTGCAGATGATTGGCTTCGCAAGATTGAAAGGGAGTTGACTACTGCAGGATGCACCGATGCAGAGAGAGTGCGTTTTGCCGCGCACCAATTGGATGGACCAGCAGCCTCATGGTGGGAGAATTAGACTGTCACATATCATATAGCCACTGTTACATGGGACCAGTTCCAACAAGCTTTTCGCACTGCCCATGTATCAGCAGGAGCTATGGCCATGAAGAAGCGTGAGTTTCGCAACTTACGCCAAGGAGGGCGCACTATAGGCCAGTATGTGGATGACTTTAGTAAGTTAGCACGTTATGCCCCAGATGACGTCGCTACAGATGCAGCTAAGAAGAAGTTCCTGGAAGGACTGAATGATGAGCTGAGCATGCAGTTGATGGTGGCAAATTTCAATAACTACCAGGAGTTGGTGGATAGAGCTCTTATGCTAGAAGGGAAGCAGCAGCAGATTGACAGCCGCAAGAGGAAGTATGGACAAGGGAAGTATAATTCTGGAGCTCAGCAGAGACCCCGTTTCACCCTGAACTCGGGAGGACTTGTGCATAACCATGGAGGCCACACTCATAATGGAGGAAGTTCGCACAACCATAGTGGCCCCAAGAATGGGAATGGAAATGGAGGAAGTAGCGGACAGAACCGTTCCAACCCGGCAACACCCGCCAAGAAAGATCTAAGCCATGTTACTTGCTACAAGTGCCAGAAGACCGGACATTACGCCAATGAATGTCCTGAAGCAAAGAATGGAAATGGCAATGGAAGCTCTGGGAAGAAGCCCAACCCTTTCACCAGGGGACAAGTGAACCACGTCAACGTGGAGGAGGTTGAAGCCCAGCCAGATGCAGTAATAGGTAAGATTTTGGTTAAGTCATTTACTGCAGTCGTTCTTTTTGATACTGGTGCATCGCATTCATACATATCAAGGGGATTCGTGGATAAGTTTAAACTGCCAACCCAAGCCCTTGGGTCACCCATGTTAGTAACCTCGCAAGGAGCAGAGTATATGGCTAGCCTATGGTGTGATCTGTTACCATTAAGGATTGGCAACTACTTGTTCCCCTCAGACCTAATAGTATTGGAGTCACAAGGATTGGATGTTATATTAGGCATGGATTGGTTATCGAAGTATGGAGGGGACATTGACTGTGCCAATAAGTCGATTTTGCTCACCACCCCAGAAGGAAGAAGGATCAAGTATGTATCCCGGCATGTGCCGAATAGGACTCAAGTAAATTCCTTAACAGGAGTTGTACAGGAGGAAGTACCAGTGGTGAAGGATTTCCCGGATGTATTTCCAGAAGAGTTTCCAGGCATGCCACCGGATAGAGACATTGAGTTTTTGATTGAGCTTTTGCCAGGCACATGGCCAATATCTAAGAGACCGTACAGGATGCCTGCACAGGATTTAGAGGAAATTAAGAAGCAAATTAAGGAGTTATTGGATAAAGGATATATTCGCCCAAGTTCGTCACCTTGGGGATCACCAGTACCTCTAGTGGAGAAGAAGGATGGATCGTTAAGGATGGTTGTTGATTATCGTGGATTAAATGAAGTAACGATCAAGAACAAGTACCCACTGCCGATGATCAATGATTTGTTTGATCAGCTGCAAGGAGCTAAGGTGTTTTCCAAGATCGATCTGTGATCAGGGTACCACCAACTGAAGATTCGAGAGTAAGATATACCTAAGACAGCTTTTACCACGAGCTACGGGCTATATGAGTATACCGTTATGTCATTTGGCCTGACTAATGCACCTGCCTATTTTATGAACATGATGAACAAGGTGTTTATGGAGTTTTTGGATAAGTTCGTTGTGGTGTTCATTGATGATATTTTGGTCTACTCGAAGAATGAAGAAGAGCATAAAGAGCATTTGCGTTTAGTACTTGGGAAGCTCAGAGAACATCAGCTATACGCCAAGTTCAGCAAGTGTGAGTTTTGGTTGAAGGAAGTTGGATTTCTTGGACATGTTATATCCGGAGAAGGAATAACAGTAGACCCCACCAAGGTTTTCATTGTGATAGATTGGGAGTCACCCACGACAGTTGGAGAGATCCGGAGTTTCCTTGGACTCGCAGGATACTACCGGAGGTTCATTGAGAATTTCTCGAAGATTGCAAAGCCTGTGACGGAGTTGTTGAAGAAGGACACCAAGTTCAAATGGACTGAGGAATGTGAGGCTATTTTGCAGGAAGGAAGAGTTATTTCATATGCCTCACGACAGCTTAAACCCCATGAGTTAAATTATGCTACGCATGATTTAGAGTTAGCAGCCGTAGTGCATACGTTGAAAACATGGGGACATTTTCTCATTGGAAACCATTGTGAGGTATACACGGATCACAAGAGTTTGAAGTATATCTTCACGCAAAAAGAGTTAAATCTCAGGCAGAGGAGATGGTTGGAGCTCATTAAGGATTATGATATGAGATTACATTATCATCCCGGAAAGGTTAACGTAGTAGCCGATGCGTTGAGCCGCAAGTCATGTCAATACACTCATGACCGAAGAGTTACCCAAGGAGTTAGCAGAAGACCTTCGTGAGCTATGTTTGGAGATAATTCCGAGAGGTTATATAGCAGCTTTGGAGATTCAATCTACTTTGATGGATAAGATCAAAGAAGCACAGAAGACGGACAAGGAGATTGCCGAGATAAAGGAAAGGATGAGCACGATACCCTATGGTTTGAGGACCGCGTATATGTACCAAATGATCAGGAGATCAGGAAGCTGATTTTGCAGGAGGCCCATGACTCACCATATTCGATTCACCCAGGAAATACCAAGATGTACCTGGATCTGAAGGATAGATTCTGGTGGACTGGAATGAAGAAGGATATTGCAGAGTATGTAGCAGTTTGTGATGTATGTCAGAGAGTGAAGGCAGAGCATCAGAAGCCAGCAGGATTGCTGCAACCATTGCCGATACCCGAATGGAAGTGGGATAAGCTAGTCCTAGATTTTATCACGGGATTACCCAGGACTCATTCAGGCTATGACTCGATATGGGTTGTAGTCGATCGTTTGACGAAAGTAGCTCATTTCATCCCAGTGAAGACCACTTACACCAGTGCTAAGTTGGCAAAGATATACATGACCAGGATCATATGTTTGCATGGAGTTCCGAGGACAATTGTATCAGATAGAGGAACCCAGTTTACTTCAAAGTTTTGGAATCAGTTGCATGAAACTTTGGGAACCAGGCTAGAGTTCAGTATAATTTTTCACCCGCAGACAGATGGACAGACTGAGAGAGTCAATCAGATTCTGGAGGACATGTTGAGAGCTTGTGCACTAGACTATGGATCTAGTTGGGACGAAAATTTGCCTTATGCAGAGTTCTCATACAACAACAGCTACCAAGACAGTTTGAAGATGGCCCCTTTTGAAGCACTGTACGGAAGAAGGTGCAGAACACCGTTGTTGTGGGACGAGGTTGGAGACCGACAGTTGTTTGGACCAGATTTGATTAAAGAGTCTGAGGAGAAGGTTAAGCTGATTCGCGATAGACTCAAGGTAGCCCGGTCCATGATTGCAGATCTGCTCAAATAGAAACATGGGTACAAGGACAAGATCAAGAAGTTGAAGGACATATGTGATGATTTTTAAGTATGTATTGTGGTGTGGTTTAGGGTAGCACTGTAGTTGATATGAATGTGCTCTTATGCACTTCCAAAGCTGTGATGCTTTATGTATCTTTATGTCCAAGACTTGTGTTGTGTACTCCGAAGACTTGTGTTGTGTACTCCCAAGAACTAATTAATGTTCTACTTATTATCAATGTATCCTTGGATCAATGGCCTACTTATTAATGTATTTTGTTTGTATCAAATGAAATGTTTGTAGTTGTCCATACTATTTGCACAGAACATATATTGCACAGATCTTTTTTGCTCAAAATTTATTTTGCACACAACATATATTTGCACAGAACATCTATTTGCACAGAATTTTAACAGCAGGAGATAAACATAGATAACTTCAAAGTGCCATACATAGGTTCACAACTCCATACATAGATTTTAACAAACATAGGTTCTGAGTGCCATACATAGGTTCATAATATCATAAATAAAGTGATGTAATGCCTGATTTAGCACACACAGACTTCAAATTTGAGCATTTAGTAGTTCCCACTGGCATAGAAGTACCCCTCCATCCTCTTGCTCATGTACTTTGTCCTCTTTGGCCTACTGCCTGCATGCTGGCTAGTAGAAGCTTCTGCAGAACTTCTTGGAGGCTTGAACCTTTTTGCACCCCTTCCAACAGCAGTGGAAGATCTTGCACCTCTACCAGCAGCAGTAGGAGAAGAACTAGCACCCCTTCCAGCAGCAGGAGTAGTAGCAGACCTTGCTCCCCTTCCACCAGCAGCAGGAGTAGTAGCATACCTTGCTCCCCTTCCAGTAGCAGCAGGAGAGGAGTTTGTAGTAGATGATGATGGTGCACCCCTAGCACTTCCAGTAGCTGATGAAGCTGCACCATGGTGCCATTCTGGTACAGTCCTGTTTGCCTGTAATCAAAAAATTAAACAACTTTATAATGATCAGTCAATAGAAATGAACATTCAAGTGATTTCAAAATGAAAATACCATGTGCTTGTTCTTCCTGATTTGCAGATCAGGCCTCAATGGCTTTGGACAACTTGTGTACTTGTGTCCTTGCAGCTTGCAGTTCCCACATGTTATAGTAGCCATCCTAGTTGTCTGCTTTGCTTGAGGTGGCTCAAACTTTCCTTTTTTCCTTTTCTCTTCTGCTGGCCTCTTCTTGTCATCTTTGAACTGTGGTGGTTCAATGTCAGGTGTTGGAGTTTTCACCCAGCTATCTGGACCAGGAACAGGGTAAATCACTGGCTTATATGCCTCCAAGTACATAGATTTCTTGAAAAACACATTGATATGATCCTCTGGCAGCTGTTTAGACCTATAGATGGCAGAACAAGCATGTTTGCAAGGAACTCCAGTGATGTCCCATTTCTTGCACCCACATGTCTGTATGTTTGTGTCAACACCATAGGTCTTGTCTCCACTAGTGACTTGGAAAAGTCCTTGGCCAGCTATGAGTGCTTTGCAATCCCTTGCATACTTCTTGTTCATCTCCAACTTCTCTGCATAGGTTGGTGCAATCTCCCATCTAGCACATTTTCCACCCTCTCTCTTTTGGTGGAACCTCACTAGCAACTTGTCCTTGATCCCATTGATCATTGTGACAATTGGCTTGTTCCTTACATCTAGAATGTACTTATTAAAAACTTCACTTAAGTTATTCACCACTAAATTAGTTTTGCAATTAGTGTACATTGCATGCCTAGACCAAGCTTTAGCAGGAATTCTTGACATCCACTCCCAAGCAGCAGTGCACTCAGCCTTCATGCTTTCCATGGCCAAATTGAAGTCATGTTCAGTGTAAGCATAGGCAGCTGCATCCATGCATCTCTTCAAATCCTCTCCTCCAAATCCTGCTCTCTGGAAGTTTGCATAGATGTGCCTCAAACAGTACCTATGATGGCAGTTTAGGAATACTGCTGTCACTGCATTGAGTAGACCCTGCATGAAAGTGAATTGAAATGATTTTAAATGATTTTATATGATTTTATATGAGTTAATATGATTTTATATGATTTTATATGAGTTAATATGATTTTATATGATTTAAAATGATTTTATATGAGTTAATATGGGTTAATATGATTTTATATGAGTTAATATGATTTTAAATGATTTAATATGATTTTATATGGGTTAATATGATTTTAAATGATTTTATATGATTTTATATGAGTTAATATGATTTTAAATGATTTTATATGAGTTAATTAGATTTTAAATGATTTTATATGGGTCACCCTAGTCACCCTAGGCTATCTATGACTAAGTGTCGACAAGAAGGGTTACGACTCGACACCTACCAACTAGTCATGATGGCATCACTTTGATGATGGATATGTTCTATGATACCACATGGGTCACCCTAGGCTATCTATGCCTAAGTGTCGACAAGAAGGGTTACGACTCGACACCTACCAACTAGTCATGATGGCATCACTTTGATGATGGATATGTTCTTTGATACCACATGGGTCACCCTAGGCTATCTATGCCTAAGTGTCGACAAGAAGGGTTACGACTCGACACCTACCAACTAGTCATGAACAAGTAAATGAACTAAATGAACATGTAAATGAACAAGTAAATGAACTAAATGAACAACTAAATGAACAAGCAAATGAACTAACCTTCTGTCTATCAGACATGAATGTGTACTTTCCAAACTTGCCCTCTTCACTTCCCCCTAGAGCATACTTTAGCTGTGTCAAGAACCAGGACCAGTTAACTGTATCTTCAACTCCAACCACTCCAAAGGCAATGGGGTACATATTGTTGTTTGCATCCCTTCCAGTAGCTGCTAGTATCTGTGCACCACTAGTCAATTTGATGAAGCAGCCATCTAGACCTATGAATGGCCTACATCCATTCAAGAAGCCCTCACAACATGCATTCAAACTGAAAAATAGACCATGGAACCTTGGTCCAGCAGTAGGATTTTCTCTGGTTCCACTAACAGTAGTGACAATGCACCTAGATCCAGGATTTGTAAGCTTCACAGTCTCCAAATAGTCTCTCAGCCTCTTATATTGCTTCTTGTGATCACCAAGCACAATCTCTTTTGCTTTCTTCTTAGCCCTCCATGCCATCATCCTAGGAATCTCAAGCCCAAATTGCCTCTTTGTCTTGTCAACAATAGCAGGTACAGTAGTGTTGGGATCTGATCTGATGGTCTCAAGCATTTTGTTGCCAAGCCACCTTGAACTAATCCTAGTTTTCTCAGACTGGGTGGGACATGTGTGCTCCAACCTCATCTTCTTAATGCAGAAAGTGGGCTCATTTGTTATCTGTGCTGCTACCATGTAGAACTGACAACCATCTCCCTCACAGCAAACAATTACCCTATCACTGCAGTTTCTGTGGTATTTATATCTTCTAAGTTGTTTCACATGCAAATTGACTAGGGCCTCTCTGAATTGGTAAACACCTTTGAAACAGAGCTTTAGCTGGAATTGTTGTTCTGGATGCATCCTGTCCTCATCATACCAGACCCTAGGTGGTCTTTTCTTAGCCCTACTCCTTCTGCCAGAGCTGATAACAAAGGACATTGGTTCATTTCCATCATCATCTGCTTCAAAGTCTGTATCTTCCTCTTCTGAAGATGGAAACCAATCAGGATTAATGCTTGGACCAGCACTAGAGTGGGACCTACTAGTAGGACCTGGCCTCTTTGCCTTCTTCTTAACAGGCTCAGGAACTGGAATCTCTTGGGCCTCCTCATCATCTTCTTCCTGCTCCATGTCATATATATCTTCAGGATCTGTGTCCCCCTCACAGTGTGTACTTGACATATATTCAGCTCTCTTCCTCTTTATTTCAGAAAGAGTTTCATCTAGCTCAGGTTCCTCTATCCTCCTATTTGCAATTTGTTCTTCTACATAATGCACTGAATCTGAGTCATCTTCTTCTTCTCCTGCATCTAAGTGGTCAACATCAACTACAAAATCTTCATCACTGCTTGAACCTTCCTCACTAATTGCATTGTCCTCCTCATCAGTGTCCATGCCTACAGGAATTACTTCCTCACTAACTGCATTGTCCTCCTCATCTGAATCAAACTGAAAATCAGCATAATTGACACTTACTTCAGTGTTAAGCTGTGTCCCAAAATGGAACTAATAGTTAGGAGGAACTGATGTGAGTGGCAAAAAATTTACACTTTCCTGTGTCCCAAGATGTAACTGACAGTTAGGAGGAACTGTTTTGTGCACAACACCTGATTCAGCAACAGCAAAAACAACAGGTGCCTCTTCTTCTATTTGCTGTGCATGTTGATCTTCTCCAACTGCTGGTTCAATAACTACCTTTCCCTTTCTAACTGTCAGTGACAATGTCTGGGTGCTCTCAAATTGTCTCAGCATGTGAATTACTTCAATGTTGCCTTTAATCACACAAACACCTTGCAGCCCTATATTTTCATCTTTCAAGTAGCAAAGACTGTCATCCTTACAGTATCCATTGCTGACCATTACATTGACCAAACTACCATAAGTGATTTCTCTTTCAGACATCTTAACAAGAGCATACTTCTCTCCAGGAAACTGGAAATAGATTGACCATAAATCTTCAGGCCTAAAATAGACATACAAATGAATATTAACAAGTCAATTGTATTAACATAACTGACCATTATATCTGACAATTATAATGAACTATTTTAAATTATAGTAACTGGCAAATCAGTACTAACATTACTATCAGTGTAAGCAAAATTTTAAATTACAGTAACATGACAATGCAGTGTAAGCAATTCAGGCCTAAAATAGACATATATTAACAAGACAATATCTACAAGCCTAATATAGCTCAGACTGGTTACAATGCAGTGTAAAGCATTACAATGCAGTGTAGTGTAGCAATACCATAAATGAAAACTACAGTGTGATTTTCTCCAAAAATTCAGAACCATACAGTACTACTAAGATAACTGAACCCTAACTAAAGATGTGATAGTCGACAAAAATTCAGGACTACAATCACTTCTAAATGACTAACAAATCAATGTTTAAAACAGATCCTGCAGTAAGGAGGAAAGATTGAAGCCCGGTGACGATGGGATGATCCTGTAGTCGATAAACATGGCCAAATGATCCTACAGTAAGAATAGATTTTGAAAGATTCAGATTACCTAGCTGAAGATGGGACGAACGGGAGCACATCCGCGAGACCAATATGCGAAGCTGCTTCCTCGATACCATGCTCCGGCGACAGGCCCGCCGCCGCGGCAGACTCTGGATCTAGGTCGCAGCCGCCATCGGTGTGGGGGCCGATGACCCCGCATTGCGAGCGCAACAGCTTCTGCCCTGAAGTAGTACCAAGGCCCTCGCCGCTGAGTGCGGCGTCACCGCTTCCGTCGACTCCGTGTGCGCCGTCGCCGCCGGAGCTGGTCGCCATCGGAGCGGAGCGGGGAAGGACTGAATCGACTGGATTGAATCAAGCGGGGGAAAGGAACGGCTTGACCTCGTAGACGGGCGCGCCGAAACGGCCGTCTCTCACCGTCTAACGACGTCCGTCAACACGCGCCACGTCAGCCCGACATGCGGGACCAACCTGTCGGATTCGCTGTTTTCAGGGCTAAAATGCAGCGTCAGTGCTCCGCGTTACAAATTAGACCCATTGTTGGTGGTTTTGTGTGACCTGCCTGAAATGTGGTACCGATCTGTTACCCTAGCTCATAATGTGGTGGTTTTGGGTAAATAACTCGGCCACCGGACACGGCACAAACCACCGCACCATGCCAGCAAGGCAAAGAGGAGCACTGCCCGAGACCAAGAACCGCCATGGTTTCGAGTCGCAGCCATGCACCAAATGCATAGACGCGTTCCCGGCCTCTTGCGCCATATCAGGGCACCACGCTAACCACCGAAGCAAAGCACACAGGCCTCCACCACAACACCACCTCCCGCCTCCATGCACTCTACCGCTCGGAGCTAGCACCGCCGGCAGATACACCACCCGAAAAAAGCGGATCGAAACTAGGCAGCACCCCCTCCCAGTAGCGACATGAGCAGATCCCACCGCCGGCGGCAACCAGCAGGAACCCTGCATCTGTTCAACTAAGCTCAAGTACGGTTGATTTCAGGATGCAGTGAAGCAATTGCGCCCACTCTTGTTCCGAATGCAAACCCACAGCTATTTTTTAAGATTCTATTGCAAGCACATGGGCCCCTCCTCAATCACTTTGAGGTGACAACAAAGATCTAGGCTATTTGAGCGTGGAGAGAACAGGTTTAATGTGCTTACAGGCATATCCTTAACCTGCACACTCATGCCAACGGCAGAGTTAAGCAGCTCCACAAAAGAAACTGACGGATCAACTAGTTTTAGCAAGCCAGAAAGAACTACTAAAAACCACATCCAATTTATGAATCAGTAGTTGCCAGCGTCTCCAACGATAGGACAATTCTATTATCAAACTGAAATGCAGAAAAAAAAAGTAACACAGAAAGGAAATTAGGCACCACGGGCGTGGTAAGCAAGCACGATGAACAAGTTCAAACGGACCACAAGTGTACTCTTTAGAAAATTGCTAGCTAATTCCATCAAACTTCGGCAAAAGCTAATTAGTTATAATATTTTCACTGTCCTGATCTTGCCTTACGTTTCTTTACCAAGATCTATACCAGCCCCCTACCATGCCACAGAAACTAAAGGATGAAAAGCAGTAGATTGTTACAGAATATTTTCCAAACTGACTAGATCATCAATAGTTCTGTAGCATCAATAAACCACTCCAGTCGCTGATCAAAAGCGGTTCTACGCTCCATAGGGCAAAAGAATACTGTGTGATCTGCATACATTTAGAGGGAACAAATTCAATAATAGATAAACAACAGAAAGGGGAACCTAGTAAATGCAATGTTACAACCATGTAGAAATTGCAAATGCAGCACTGGGAAGAACAGAGAAAATGTAGAACAAGATCCCCTTATGTAAATAATCATCCGAAGATTCCCTTAAGAAGATACTCTCTCTGTAAAGAAATATAAGATCGTTAAGATCACTACTTTAGCGATCTAAACGATCATATTTCTTTACAGAGGAAGTACTAAATGAGCTTATCTCGTAGTATTTACTTGAGCTAGGAACCAACACTAGACAAAACAAGAATAGCAACTTTTAGCAAAATTCTTAACTGAGAAATGTTCAATGAGAGCCATTTCAGTATCAGAAGTAGAAGTTTGACCCTAATGCGATAATAAAAAACTGAATAACAGAATGTTGTTTGATGAGAGCCATTTCAGTATCAGAAGTAGAAGTTTGACCCTAATGCGATAATAAAAAACTGAATAACATAATGTTGTTTGATGAGAGCCATTTCAGTACCAGAACTACTACTCCGTAAACAAATATAAGAGTGAAACACTTATATTTCTTTACAGAGGGAGGACTAATTTGATGCCTACTAAAAGAATGAAAATCCCACATCACAGCATAGGCTGAATGAAAAAAAATGCAGGCTCTTTCATGCAAACTGTTACATGGGCAAGGTGAAGTTGCATAGAAGTTCTCATTAAATTTCCAACCGAGATTAAGAGACTAATCAAAAAAGAAAAACAGAAGGTCAGGAGAAGTGTTGTAAGCACTCATCAGAGCTGAAGGAGTAGGCATTATTAGTACGCAAAACATCTTCATTCTATCATTCACAATTTAACATCACTATACATCTGTCAACATTTTACAGCTCTAGATGATACTCGCAGATAGTGTAGACCAATGCGAGCAGAAGTATCTTTTATATCATCTGAACATGAATATAAAAATTACGTATTAACTACTGTACTGATTATGTGTGGGAAAATTGGACATCACCAGTAACACAATATTTTCTGATTTAGATTTCACATGTTTAAAACATGTACAACAAGGACAGGTTTTATTGTCATCACAAGGGCTCAGTAAATTGTTTGAGGTTTCACTTCTCTTTTTTAACCTTACTAGTTACAGTTTTTGCCCACTAACCAGCCAAACTCAGTCTCTTCTTTCTTATTTGTCCCCAGATATTTCAGTTCTTTTTGATGTTTGGAATCTAACTGATGGTTTGGACATATACAGCACAGCAGACGGTTAAGGCGTGCTGATAATGTCAAGAAAGGTCGAGGTAGATCAAACTTGACATGGTTGGAGTCCGTTAAGAAAGATCTGAAGGACTGGAATATCACCAAAGAACTAGCCATTGACAGGGGCAAGTGCAAGTTAGCTATGCACATGCGAGAACCAGGAGTTGGTTTCGAGATCTTATGGGCTTCAAGCCTTCAACTCTAGCCTACCCAACTCCTTTGGGACTAGAAAGGCTTTGTTGTTGTGGTGGTGGTTGGAATCTAACTCCATAGGTCTCTTAGGGCACACAGAGCATGCCAAATTCACCATGTACTCTCAACGGACGCTGATGCCAAATTTGTTAAGTTTGCCCCAAATCCCTGTCAAATGGTCCCAACGCTAACGCAGACTAACAGATAAAAGAATATTTTATTTCCCAATCAACAACCACAATATCTCTCTCTCACGCATCTTCTCTTTCTTTCAGAGTCAAACCCTGACTTCACACACCACCAAGCCCACTGCCCCCGCCGGAGGCATCCCGGCCAGCTCCAAACCCACCTGTTCCTCTCCCTCCTCACTGTTGTGCCCAACTGGGCCACCACCGTGTCAGAGCGGATCCACAAGCCGCTCTCTTTCTTTCAGAGTCAGACCCTGACTACACACACCACCAAGCCCACTGCCCATTCCGGAGGCATTCCGGCCAGCTCCAAACCCACCCGCTCCTCTCCCTCCTCACTGTGGCCACCACCATGTCGGAGCGGATCCACAAGCCGCTCCCCCATGGTTCTGGATCAGGGATTTGAGGCGTCGGTCGGCACCACATGCTGCTCCTGCAGGCCACAGAGATCCGTGCAACAATGTGACGATGGAGGAGGACATATGCACGGAGGGGGGGGGGGGGGGGGATGCTAGCTCTAGCCACCGACCGGTGCATCTCCAAGCTACATCTCCGGACATGTCCCTGCTGAAGCGCCAGGAGGAAGAGAGACGTTGGGGATAGGAGTGAAACCATATTTTATTCCGTCAATCAATTTGGCATCAGAGCAACCCAGTTTTTAGGATTTGGCACCACTCTCGAAATGCCGCAGCACCGGTGCCACAACCATATTCTGCATTTGGCACCAGTATTTGGCCTACGGTGTGGCTGACTTTAGCATCCATCCTCACAACCAACAAGTTGTACACTAAAGTATATCCACAAACAAGTAGTCATTTACGGGAACTAAGGCAGCAAAGAATAATTTCCAAATAAATTGCGAACTTGAAAAGCATGAGTGAAAATGAGCATTTCAGCATTCTCTCAATAATATCATCCAATCGGTTGTTCTTTGCATCTTATAAGAAAAACAAAATAAAAATGGCTCTACAAAAATCAATTAGGATCATCCACTATAAAATGTAAAATTAAGGATCAATTTATGAACTCCATTTATCATAGTTGTGTTGGCAAAAGGTTTATTATTCGATCTAGTGTATTCTAGTTCACTATCAAATTTATATTTGTGAAGTAGCATAGCATGATCTGGTGAATTTATGAAAGCATACCTTCCATCTCAAGAACAGCATCAAAAGATCACGAGCAGAGAGAAGAGCATGTAGACGAGCCAACACGCGTAGGCAATGAGTCCCCTATGCTCATCGCCGCTGGAAGCCAGCTCTGCTAGTAACCTGGTGCAGACCCTGGTAGACCACAGCACGAATCCCATGCCCATCCCGAAGATGAGTCCACCGCCCCGTGGTAGGAAGAGGGAGACGGCGGAGAAGATGACCATGGGGAGCATGCAGTATCCGACCAGGCTGACGCACCTGTAGAGGTCAAGGTCGCCACGGCGTCCGCCCGAGAGCATGGAAAAGACGAAGTAGAGGAAGAGGGAGGCGACGGTGACCCACCCGAGGACGATCCCGAAGTGGAACTTCCCAGCCAGGAGCTGGAAGAGGCCGAAGGATAGGAGGAACAGGAAGGGGCCGGAGAGATCGGCGTCGGCGTGGAGGGACGGGTCGGCGGAGCGGAGCGGGTGGAGGATGGAGAGCGTCTTCCGCCAGATCTGACGCGTGTTGATGCCGAGCTCCTCGAGCAGCGGCGGCTCGTCTTCGAAGGAGGCGCTGGAGCCGCCGATGGGCCCGGTGAAGATGGGCGGCGTGGAGTTGGACTGAGCGGGTATGTCGAAGGACATGAAGGGCAGGGGGTTGGCGGCGGAGGAGGTGGAGGGGCGGGGAGGCGCGAAGGCGGGCGGCGGGGAGGCGCCGGGCCCGGGGATAGGGTGGCGGCGGTGGGCCGGTGTGGAGGGGTTGAAGACCACCGGGGGCAGGGAGAAGGGGGGCTCCTTCGCCATGGCCGCGGTGACGGCGAGGGTTCCGAGATCTGGGTAGTTGGCTAGATCGGGGAGTTGGGTTTTGGCCTCGGCGAGGAAGAGGAGAGGAATCGGGGGGATGCGGTACGGGGTGTCCAACTGCGAGACGGTGGGGATTCGCGGTGACCAACGCTGTGCTTTCCTTCAGTTTTCCAGTTGCGCGTTTCGTGCTAAGTAAAGGGAGCAAAATACGTTACCAGGTTGCTTAGGTGACAAGGATCTGAAACTTCTCCAGTTTTCTGCCAGCAAAAAACTTGAGATAGTACAGTCTTTACTGGCTACATGACTCGTGACTCTTACAATATTTTCTGTAGAACTCCAAATAGCTGCCGAACGTTCGCCAAATGGATGGCATTTGCGAACAAATTTGCTGTCAGTTTTAGTCGAAAGAGGGATGGCAACTTTAATGGTAGGGTAGGCTGTTTTCAGTCTTTCAAGGTATTTTTCATCAAATTGTCATTATTCGATCACGATCGAATGGCTGTGCGGGTGTTCGCTGGCACCTCTCTCCTAGTGAATGTTCGCCGGTTATCATTACCATTTTTCTAAGAAACACGGTAGAAGTAACTCGCACACATGCACATCCCTATAAATGCATGCACGCACATTCTATTTTTATGAGCGCCTTCGAAAGACTGAGTTGGCAAATCATAAAATTGACGAAAGTCGCGCAAACACCTCGTTATCGACGGGAACGTCATCTCCTGCCGAACGAACTTCATCAGAAGGATTGAAATAACTTCAGGAAATATGCGAGCACAACGCCAAGTCTAGGGCTTGAACCTGGTCGGGCTAGTTTCATCACAAGAAATCTAACAATCTAAGCTATGCATGACCAGGCGTGTTTTTTTCTATCGAGAGGAGTCTTGTGAAAATGCTTGGCACCAATCTATTTCTCTGTGTGAACATTGTTTGTCTGAAAAAATTAAAACGGGTTTAAACTCATCTCATCTTCGATTTTTTATGTATAACTCCTCATTTTTAACAAGGGAAGGGGACTGAAGGTCCCAAAAGCTGACATTTATATCAGACCATCCAAAAGGGTCCTGAAAGAAGTGAAAATTACAACCATATCCTTCCTTTTGCAAACATAATCCAAAAGGTAAAATCAAAATTGCAATGTAGTCATCAGCTCCTCGTGTAGCCAGCGACCTCACTGGAGTTATAGCCGCTGTCTCCCGCATAAACAATGTAATCCTTCGTGGAAGGGATGAAAGGGCCTCTACATCAAGATCGAAGGAGGCATGTCAAAATTCTCTTACTAATTTGATATGCAGTTCCGGCGGCCGAAGTCGAGGTAGTGGATAAAGAACGAACGAAGAACAACCAAGCCACTTCCTATTCCAATGAACGCCAGATTTGAGTTGGCAATGCATAAATCCACTCTCCTCCCTCCTTTTCACAACTATGACGATGAAGAGTGAGGCGAGGGGATGCCGACCTCGTTCAATCCGCCACTCAATCGAGCTTATTGATGGAAAGATAGTTGAATCCACTTCCCGCTTCTTCTAAACTTAAACCTAATACCTACACCGACGACCCGATCGCCGCTCTCAAGCGGTGCCGCCGAAGGGAGAGTGGAGAGGGGCCAGTGAGCTCCATGCGACTCTCAAAGGGCGGGGGGACTGGAACCTGCTAGCGGTTGGTTATGATGTCTTCTTGGTATGTGGTTATAACTTGCCCGTCGTCATTGTCAAAATGAACTACTATGCTAAAATCCATTTTTGTATTTTGTTTTGAAAAGGAGGTTAACCCTCAACATTTTGTATTCAAATTAAGCCTAGAAAAGGAATGATTGTATAGCAATCTGCTAGTCCTGCACGAGTCGTGGGGTTTCCCTAAAGAGGAAGGGTGATGTAGATAGCATCAAAGATTTCCCTCAATCAACAACCAAGGTCTATCGAACTAGTAGGAGCTCCTAGGCTACAAAGATAAGCAGCACTTGCACACAAACAAAACAAAATTCTTGTACCCAACGCGGCAAGAGGGTTGTCAGGCCCCATGTCTTGCTAGTTACGAGATTAAAAGCAAACAAATAGATAGGTAGTTGTATAGTAAAACTGAAGGAAATATGCCCTAGGGGCAATAATAAAGTTGTTATTTATATTTCATTATATCATGATAAATGTTTATTATTCATGCTAGAATTGTATTAACCGGAAACTTAGTACATGTCTGAATACATAGACAAACAGTGTGTCACTAGTATGCCTCTACACTGACTAGCTCGTTAATCAAAGATGGTTAAGTTTACTAACCATAGACATGAGTTGTCATTTGATGAACGGGATCACATCATTAGAGAATGATGTGATTGACTTGACCCATCCGTTAGCTTAGCACTATGATCGTTTAGTTTATTACTATTGCTTTCTCTATAACTATGAGATTATGCAACTCCCGAATACCAAAGGAACACTTAGTGTGCTATCAAACGTCACAACGTAACTGGGTGATTATAAAGATGATCTACAGGTGTCTCCGATGGTGTATGTTGAGTTGGCATAGGTCGAGATTAGGATTTGTCACTCCGATTGTCGGAGAGGTATCTCTAGGCCCTCTCGGTAATGCACATCACTATAAGCCTTGCAAGCAATGTGACTAATGAGTTAGTTACGGGATGTTGCATTACGGAACGAGTAAAGAGACTTGCCGGTAATGAGATTGAACTATGTATGATGATACCGACGATCGAATCTCGGGCAAGTAACATACCGTTGACAAAGGGAACGACGTATGTTGTTATGCAGTTTGACCGATAAAGATCTTCGTAGAATATGTAGGAGCCAATATGAGCATCCAGGTTCCACTATTGGTTATTGACCGGAGATGTGTCCCGGTCATGTCTACATAGTTCTCGAACACATAGGGTCCGCACGCTTAACGTTGGATGACGATTTGTATTATGAGTTATGTGATTTCCCGGATGAGATCACGGACATGACGAGGAGTCTCGAAATGGTTGAGATGTAAAGATCGATATATTAGAAGGTTATATTCGGACATCGGAAAGGTTCCGAGCGATTCGGGTATTTTCCGGAGTACCGGAGAGTTACGGGAATTCGCCGGGGGAAGTAGTGGACCTTAATGGGCCATACGGGAAAGGAGAGATGGGCCTCAAGGGGGGCCGCGCGCCCCCCATGGGCTGGTCCAAATTGGACTAGGAGGGGGCGGCGCCCCCTCCTTCCTTCTCCCCTCTTTCCCCTTCCTTTCCCCTCCTAGTTGGACCAGGAAAGGGGGGAAACCTACTCCTAGTAGGAGTAGGAATCCCCCCTTGGGACGCGCCATAGGAGGCCGGCCCTCCCCCTCCTCCACTCCTTTATATACGGGGGAGGGGGGCACCTCATAGACACACAAGTTGATTCTTAGCCGTGTGCGGTGCCCCCCTCCACATATTTCCACCTCGGTCATATCGTCGTAGTGCTTACGCGAAGCCCTGTGCCGGTAACTTCATCATCACCATCAACACGCTGTCATGCTAATGACACTCTCCTTCGGCCTCAACTGGATCAAGAGTATGAGGGACGTCACCGAGCTGAACGTGTGTAGATCGCGGAGTTGCCGTGCGTTCGGTACTTGATCCGTTCTTGCTACCTCTTGAGCATGCGTTAGTTTTCCCTTGAAGAGGAAAGGGTGATGCAGCAAAGTAACGTAAGTATTTCCCTCGGTTTTTTAGAACCAAGGTATCAATCCAGTAGGAGACTACACGCAAATCGCCTAGTACCTGCTGATACGTCCATTTTGCATCATGCTTTTATATCGATATTTATTGCATTATGGGCTGTTATTACACGTTATGTCACAATACTTATGCCTATTCTCTCTTATTTTACAAGGTTTACATAAAGAGGGAGAATGCCGGCAGCTGGGATTCTGGGCTGGAAAAGGAGCAAATATTAGAGACCTATTCTCCACAGCTCCAAAAGTCCTAAAACTTCACGGAAGTTATTTTCAGAATATATAAAAAATACTGAGCACAAGAAGTACCAGAGGGGGCCACTCACCAGCCACGAGGGTGGGGGCGCGCCCTACCCCCTGGGCGCGCCCCCTGCCTCGTGGGTCCCCTGGTGGCCCTCCGATGCCCATCTTCTGCTATATGGAGTCTTTTGTCGAGGAAAAAATCATAAGCAAGCTTTCGGGACGAGACTCCGCCGCCACGAGGCGGAACCTTGGCGGAACCAATCTAGGGCTCTGGCGGAGCTGTTCTGCCGGGGAAACTTTCCTCCGGGAGGGGGAAATCATCGCCATCGTCATCACCAACGCTCCTCTCATCGGGAGGGGGCTAATCTCCATCAACATCTTCACCAGCACCATCTCCTCTCAAACCCTAGTTCATCTCTTGTATCCAATTTTTGTCTCTAAGTCTGGGATTGGTACCTGTAGGTTGCTAGTAGTGTTGATTACTCCTTGTAGTTGATGCTAGTTGGTTTATTTGGTGGAAGATCATATGTTCAGATCCTATATGCATATTAATACCCCTCTGATTATGAACATGAATATGCTTTGTGAGTAGTTACGTTTGTTCCTGAGGACATGGGAGAAGTCTTGCTATTAGTAGTCATGTGAATTTGGTATTCGTTTGATATTTTGATGAGATGTATGTTGTCTCTCCTCTAGTGGTGTTATGTGAACATCGACTACATGACACTTCACCATTATTTGGGCCTAGAGGAAGGCATTGGGAAGTAATAAGTAGATGATGGGTTGCTAGAGTGACAGAAGCTTAAACCCTAGTTTATGCGTTGCTTCGTAAGGGGCTGATTTGGATCCATATGTTTCATGCTATGGTTAGGTTTACCTTAATACTTCTGTTGTAGTTGCGGATGCTTGCAATAGAGGTTAATCATAAGTGGGATGTGTAAGTGCATCTAGTGCCACCCCTAGTTGGTTTTGGAGTATTGACGACAAACCTGGTTGAGGGACTAATGTGTTTGTGAGAATTGTAGGATAACACAGGTAGAAGTCCCTCATTGATTCGGTTTTCCTACCAGAGATGACCCCTAAAAATGTATGAAGACATTGAAGTCAAAGGTGGTATGTGAAGACATTCACATTGAAGACTATGACAAGAGAAGACATCGCGTGAAGACTATGGAGCGCGAAGACTTAGTTGTTTCGTCGTTCTTTTTCTTCTCTGTTGAGTCATAGGAACCACCGTACTGTTAAGTGGGGTCCAAGAGAACTAGTCAGATTGACTGAAGTGATGCTTAACCAAAATCCTATGTCTTCGAGCAAAGACTATGAGAGCAAATCTTATTCAGAGTTGGATAAGTCAGCTTTGCTTGTAGCCCAAGTAAAGTTGCCGTGTGTATTTGAAACCTGACCGTTGGAACACGTGTCAGTTCCTTAGTGACCCAGGGTCATTTCGGACAAATCAGGTCGAGTTGCCTAGTGGCCATAAATAGCCCACCCCCTACAACCATAAACGGTTGGCTGCTAAGAGTTAGTGTACGGCTTTTGTCGTTTGAGAGCAACCCACCTCGAAGCCTTTGAGAGAGAATTCCTTGCGAGGATAAAGCCCTAAACACCCAGAGCCAAAGAGTGTTAGGCATCACTTAAGTCTTCCTGTTTGTGTGATCTGAAGACTTATTACACTTGAGGACTGTGAATCCTCCAGCCGGTTAGGCGTCGCGTTCTGAGCATCCAAGAGTCATTGTGGATCACCGGTGAACGAAGTCTGTGAAGGTTTGGAAGTCTGCCTTAAAGACTTACCAGAGTGATTGAGCGAGGACTGGGTGTCCTTAGCTCAAGAGGAATAAGGTGAAGACACGGTCTTCTGAGTTGAATCTCAGCCTCCCTAACCAGATGTACAGTTGTGACAGCAACTGGAACTGGTCCAACAAATCATTGTCTTCAACGAGTCACTGGTTTTATCCTTCCCATCCCTTTATTTACTGTTGGCCTGGTGAAGTCATTGTATGATTGCATTATCTTTTGTCTTCACTGAGTGACTGCTTGTTCTGATTGGCTTCATACCATCTTCCATCCTGATCTATACTGCCTAGCTGCTATTAGTCTTTGTGCTATCATTTCATTGAATACTTGACTATGGCTTGCTTAGTGTAGTCTACCTTCCGCTGCATGGTAATAGGTTTATTTCTATCGTTTATCTTCGAAAATTCCATGTTTTGAAGACTTTCATAAAAATCGCCTATTCACCCCCCTCTAGTCGATCACTAGCACTTTTAATTGGTATTAGAGCAAGGTACTCCCTTGTTCTGTGTGATTCGATTTAACCACCTGGAGTTTTAGCTATGTCGACTGCAGGGATAATCAAAGTCTCTACTGCGTGCCCAGTCTTCGATGGAACTGAATATCCCTACTGGAGGAATAAGATGCGCATGCATCTTGAAGCCATTGATGTCGACCTATGGTATGTCGTCAAGAATGGCGTTCCCAAGGCGAGTGAAGGTGTCACCGCTGCTGATGTCAAGAAGTTCGTTCAACTGGACTCCACTGCCAAGAACATTATCGGTGTCAAAACCGGCGGATCTCGGGTAGGGGGTCCCAAACTATGCGTCTAAGGCAGATGGTAACAGGAGGCAGGGGACACAATGTTTTACCCAGGTTCGGGCCCTCTTGATGGAGGTAAAACCCTATGTCCTGCTTGATTTATTCTTGATGATATGAGTATTACAAGAGTTGATCTACCACGAGATCAGAGAGGCTAAACCCTAGAAGCTAGCCTATGGTATGATTGTATGTTGTCCTACGGACTAAAACCCTCCGGTTTATATAGACACCGGAAAGGGCTAGGGTTACACAAGGTCGGTTACAAAGGAGGAGATATACATATCCGTATTGCCTAGCTTGCCTTCCATGCCAAGTAGAGTCCCATCCGGACACGAGACGAAGTCCTCAATCTTGTATCTTCATAGTCTAACAGTCCGGCCAAAGGATATAGTCCGGCTGTCCGGAGACCCCCTAATCCAGGACTCCCTCAGTAGCCCCTGAACCAGGCTTCAATGACGATGAGTCCGGTGCGCAGTATTGTCTCCGGCATTGAAAGGCGGGTTCCTCCTCCGAATACACCACGGAAGAATTTGAATACAAGGATAGTGTCCGACCCTGCTAAATAAGTTCCACATACCACCGTAGAGAGAATAATATTTCCACAAATCTAATATGTTGCCTTGTTTTGGCAACATGACATTAAGCCATGGCCCGGTGATTATTCGAACCGTTTCCTTTAACTAGCCCCGCACGTAACACGAGGCAGTTTTTTGACACGTCTTGTCAAAGCAGAGATCGTGTCCCCCTTATTACGGGATTCTCATCAATACGGGAGTGGGTAACCCAACCGCGCCATCGATTACGGCGCTTGGGGGATAAGCGAGTTTTACCAGGCTAGTGGGGGCACATAGTTTCGGCCACCCTTATAAAGGGACAAGGTTTAACCTTTTTCTACCCACGCCTTCTTCCTCCTTGCTCATCCATTCTTGCGCACTCGAGCTCCAACGCCCAAGTCCACATCCTTCCCCTCAACCTTCTCCAATCATGTCCGGAGCGGGAGGCAAATGGATGGCTTCCTCCGTTACGGAGGGACACATCAAGAAGCTGCGTGGAGCCGGATACTTACCCGCGAATATCGCGCTACTGCCCGCTGCGGGGCAGACCGTCCCTACCCGGAACCTCATGAGAGGGTAGTTTTCCTCCACCACTTCCTCCGCGGACTGGGGTTTCCCCTTCATCCATTCGTCCGTGGTCTCATGTTCTACTACGGGCTGGACTTCCATGATCTGGCCCCGAACTTCATCCTCAACATTTCGGCGTTCATCATCGTCTATGAGGCTTTCCTCCGCATCCGCCCCCACTTCGGCCTATGGCTAAAGACCTTCAATATCAAGCCGAAGGTGGTGGGCGGCCAACAAGCAGAATGCGGCGGAGCCATGGTGGGCAAGATGCCCAACGTTATATGGCTTGAAGGCTCCTTCGTGGAGACCATAAAGGGGTGGCAATCGATGTGGTTCTACATCATCGAGCCGCGCGACACCAAATGGGTGGCTGCCCCCGAGTTTCGATCCGGATTCCCTACACGGCTCACTTCCTGGAAAGAGAAGGGCTTGTCGTGGGGTTCATCGGTGGAGCTGGACGGACTCCAGAAATGTATCCTGAACATGACAAGCAAGAAGCTCAAGCTTGTCAACATAGTCCAGGTCATGCTCATCCGCCGGATCCTCCCGTGCCAACAACGGGACTTCAACTTGTGGGAGTTTGACCCGGCCCAGCACCAGACTCTAAGCGAGCTCTTCGACACGACGCACAAGGACGTCTGGAAGGTGCTGTTCAAGGGCACCGAGGTCCCTCCCTCTCTCATCGAGAACCGCGGGCTAAGCGCGAAGCGCCGAGTGCATTCGGTGAGTTCTATACATCTGGTAGGATATTTATTTCCCCTATCTTAACCATGTGCGGGGTCTGATCTCCATGCCTTTGACAGGACTGGGTGGAGACGTCGGGGCAGAGTCCGGCCCCTCTGCCTGAAGACACCGCGGACGCTCTCCTGACGGAGATGCTGACTCCGGCTCCTTACCAGGTGCCGGAGAAGACCAAGAAGGCCAAGGGAACCCGAAAGAGCTCCCAGCGCCAGGTGTTATCGGACTCATCGTCCGATAACTCGGCGACGCACTCCTCCCCCGAAGACGAGGAGGAAGATGAAGATGTTCCCCCTCCAGTTGGGGGAGACAAGAAAAGGAAGGCCGCCCCTACTGGGGGGCCGAAGGGTCCAAGAAGGGAAGGACTCTCCTTCCGGACTACTCCACCACCACCGCTGAAGGCAAAGACGAGTGGCTGCTCAGGGCCAAGCCCCTGGCGAAGTCGTAAGTATTCGGATACCAGAGTAACTCATAGCATTCCTTTTGTCGCACTGCTTCTCCTAACGCCGAATTATGATTGTGCAGACCGCCCCGAACCCGTATCGACGTATCCTCGTCGGACGGCTCCCTGGGCTCGTCGGATATGGATAGCGATCCACTTCCGACCGCCACCTCCCCTTGCCCTACGGACAACGCTGAGGTGTTGTCTCAAGAGGCACTGGGTCGAGGGGAGACAGTCCCGGAGGCGCCTCAAAGCGACCTTCCGGACTCCGAGAGCAGGGGGAGCAAAGCCCCTGAGGGCTCCGAGTTCGGCCCTCAGCCGAACACCGTGCTGGTACTTCCAGTGGTTCCGGACTTGGGCAGGCGGCCTCCTTCCAAGAGGGGCAAGACGCCTGTGTCGGTGACCTCTGCCCATCCAGAGGCACCGGACAATCTGCTGGGAGCGCTTCGCATCGCTTCCATTGACGAAGAGCACTGCACCATTATGAGTGCGGTGATCAAGAAGGTTCAGTCTGCCAAGAGCGGACTGACTGAAGCCTGTGCCAGCCTTCTAACAGGCTTTGAGGTAAGTATTTAAAATATAGGAAAAATATTACCACATAGACAGTAGCCCCTGATGCTCTGTTCGGTGTTCACAAAGAAAAGCCGAATAGAGGATCAAACAATATCGCAGGAGTCTAACATAAGTATGTCTATATGCGTATGCAGGCTTCACTGCTGGCCTTTGCCGCACAGACTGCGGAGGTTGCCGCATTGAAGCAGGACCTCGAGGGGTCCAAGCAAGAGCTCGGCCTTGCCAAGAGGCAGCTCGAGGAGAACAAGGGTAAGTAATACCATGTCTATAGATATGTATATATAAAAGAAGACGCGATTGCAAAATGACAGGATCATCGTCAATTTGCCAAGGGCCACGACCGAGGTGGCGACCCTGAAGCAAGCGCTATCCGATGCCAAAGACAAAGTGGCCAAGGAGCGCACCGAGCGGGAAAGCAGGAGGCACGGGTGGGCGAGGTGCAGCAAGAGCTCCAAGCTCTCGTGTCGAAGCATGAGGGGTTGGAGCGTGACTCGAAGATGCGAGAGTCCGAGCTTGCCGCGGCCCTCGAAAGCGCAAAAAATGCCAAGGCTGAAGCCTAAAAAGCCCTCCAGGAGATTGAGGCGATGAAGTAAATAGCGGCGGGTAAGGCATTCTTTATGCAGAGCAAGCATGTGAAAGTAAATTACTTGTTACTTACCCGAATCCGGAGCTCTCCAGGAGCGTTCGCAGATTTGCCCCGCAACGTGTCAGATGCCGCGCAGTTTTACCAGACCGAGGAGGGAAGCTCAACAGGGAAGTTGTTCTGGTCTCAGTATACAGGGGCCGAACACCCGGTGCCCATGGGCGACCAACTAAAGCAGCTGGTCGAGTTACACAAGGCGGCCGAACAGGCCATGAAGGGCTTTATAGTCCGGATGTGGCCTGGCGACGCCCTTCCCAACAGCTACTTCGTCCTGGTGAGGTGGCTCATGGATGCCTGCCCACGGCTGGAAGTCATCAAGCGGTCCTTCTGCATCGAAGGTGCACGCCGGGCTTTCGCCCGTGTGAAGGTGCAATGGGCCAAGCTGGATGTCGTGAAGCTGATTAGGGAAGGGCCGCCGGCGGGCAAAGAGCATCGCCACCCCGAGATGTACTATGAGGGTGTCCTGAAGGGTGCCCGTCTTGTAGCGTACGAGTGTATGAAAGATGTAATATTTTAGTAGACTCGCTTGTATAATCCTGTATCTATGAAAACTTGTTCATATGCGCTATGCAATGCTTGTTTGAATTTAAAATATTACCTTCTGTTTGGCTGTTTATCAAATCTGAGAGATGGCTAGTCGTCGGCTTCTTCCCCCATGCCACGAGTGCTGGGGTGTTCGGGATAAACCTGAACACTCTTGTTCCCATTTTTGGGTCCTTCAAGGGAGGTGCTCAACACAACGAACAAGGCAATCGGACTATAATGCGTTATCACTCTCACTTAGCCATAGAATTCTATAATTTTAAATTTCTGCGAAGCCCCTAGTATTCGGAAGGCCGAATCTGGGGCGCGATACACGCCTTAAGCCGGATAGGGCCGACTCCTCGCTCTAAGCGGCATAAGTCTTTAAGGACTCGAAAACCTCTCAAACAGCGACCAGTCTCTCGCCTTATCATGACAGTCAGTTTTAGCTTTCTCTACTGAGGTGCTTAGCCCAGCTGAACCGGGGCACAATCGCAGTAGGTCTCCCAGTGCTACCTTAGCCGATATAGCGGAATGTAAGGTACCAAAACATGGGAGCCGGGCAAACCCAACTATTGACCAAAGACATGATTCGGAGCTGATGCATATAATGCTATAAGTTCGGGGTGCCGCACTTGTGAAAGTGTTCAGACTTCTCACACCATATTGTGGGGTACTTGAGCCCCTGGTGTATTGGCCGTACCAAAGTGTACGGTTGCAAGGTGTCATTAATGAACACATATATATAAAAAACGAAGAATGCAATAATAGTCTTAATGCTATGCATTGTTTATTAAAAAACGTGCGTTAGAGCAGAATGATACAGGTAGTGCGATAAGCAAAAAGTAGGACTATGTCCCCTCCAAGGGCAAGCTGAGGAATAATATTAAAGAAAGTATTTCACTCGTTATCGTAATCCACCTGGGAGTTCCGTGGTGTGATGTAGCTTTCTGCCTCCTTGGTTGCTGCATCATGTGTTCGGCAATCATGTTGCCGGACAGGGTTTCCAGAGATTAATGTCCTGAAAGAGAGAAAAATAACAAAGCGGGAAGCCCCTAGTGCAGTTTAAGCCGCGTCTTGGGGCGTGCCGTAGTCGTGCCCCCTCCCTACCTGTGCCCATGGTATTTTTAATGCGTAATTATGTACGCGTGACACGAGTTTCGCCGTTTGGCTTGGGCCGGGGTGGGGGCCGCATTGCTATGCGAGCTCAGAACGTGCCAGGAGGTCCTGTTGCCTATTACTCTGGGCGCGCTTGAAGGTGCTCGGGTCCTTAAATGCCGAACTAGTGGATTGCCTTAAGAGGCTGCTTTGCGCTTCCGCTGCGAGGGTCGCAGTGTGCTCCTCCGTTCGGAGAGAGCGCTCTGTGTTTCCATTAACTGTAATGACCCCCTGAGGTCCTAGCATCTTGAGCTTGAGGTATGCATAATGCGGTACCGCATTGAATCTCGCAAATGCGGTTCGCCCGAGCAGTGCATGTTGTGCTTGAAAGCTGCTAGAGCCTCTACATCCGGACAGCCGATGATTTGATTTTTCTTTGTTAGGAACCGTGTCTAGAATTGCCTGGCCGATTCCTCTGGCTACTGAATTATGTGGCTCAAGTCATCGGCATCTGGTGGTCGCACATAAGTGCCCTGAAAGTTGTCGAGGAATGTGGCTTCCAGATCCTCCCAACAGCCAATGGACTCTGCTGGCAAGCTATTGAGCCAATGCGAGCTGGTCCTTTGAGTTTGAGTGGGAGGTACTTAATGGCGTGTAGATCATCACCGCGTGCCATGTGGATATGCAGGAGGAAATCCTCGATCCATACCATAGGATCTGTTGTGCCGTCGTATGATTCTATATTTACGGGTTTGAAACCCTCTGGGATTTGATGATCCATTACTTCGTCTGTGAAGCATAAGGGGTGTGCGGCGCCTCTGTATTAGGCTATATCGCGACGCAGCTCCAATGAGTCTTGCCCGCTGTGTTCGGCCCGACCAGATTTACTTTTACTGTATCCAGCGTTACATTTATCATCTTGCATAGTGGCGCGCCCTCGTGATCCGTAGATCGATCTTGCATGTTTTGCTTTGTCCTCCAATACGTCTCGCAGGTCTGGTGTGTTTCCCCATGCCTTTTTATTTGAATGGTGTCGGGGTGCAGGCTGAGCTTTTGGCTGGAATGCCTCTCTATCGCGGCCACGAGGTGGCCGATCAGCCGCGTCATACGCTTCTTCCTCCAGTCGGGGTAGCAACCTGCATTTTGGGTAACTCTTGGAGGGGCGTTCGAGTTTATATTCCTCGGCCGTGAGGACTTCAGTCCATCTCTCAGCTAGCAGATCTTGATCAGCTTGAAGCTGTTGCTGCTTTTTCTTAAGGCTATTTGCCGTGGCTATAAGCCGACGCTTGAAGCGCTCTTGTTTGACGGGATCCTCTGGCACGACGAATTCGTCATCGTCGAGGCTTGCCTCATTTTCGGAGGGGGGCATGTAATTATCATCCTCCGCCTCTCCATCTGCCGCTCTCTCTGGAGGGTTGGCCTCTCCATCCTCCTGTCCTAGATCGTGTTGGAGGGGATTGTTGCCATCTTCGGCACTATCCGGAGTGTTATTATCTCATGTGCCAGTATCACCACTTTTGCTTTGGCGGGACTTAGAGTGGCACCGCTGACGTTGGCGCTTGGGTTGCTTCTTGGAGGGGTCATCCTCCGCTGTCTCGTCGCCATTGCCTTCTTTGGGTGTGTCCACCATGTATATATCGTATGATAAGGTGGCTGTCCAGTGCCCTGTGGGCAGTGGTTCCTCTTCGTCTCCCGCATCATCATCCATACCGTCGATGTCTTCGGAGTCGAAGTCGAGCATGTCGGTTAAGTCGTCGACAGTGGCTACTAAGTGGGTGGTGGGTGGGCAGCGAATTTCTTCGTCATCCTCATCCCAATCCTACCGAACATAGTTCGGCCAGGATCCTCCTGACAAGGAGAGAGACCTTAATGAGTTCAGTATGTCGCCAAAGGGCGAGTGCTGAAAAATATCCGCGGAGGTAAACTCCATGATCGGCGCCCAATCGGATTCGCTAGGAACGGGCGCAGGCGGTTCGGAGTCCGTGACCGGAGAAGGATCCGGTAGTCTGACAACACGGCTCTCGTGGAGGGTAAGGTCGATGTTCGGCTCGATCGCCGCTGAGGGTAAGGCCTCCGTGGCGGGGTCCATCCACCCATCCATGGACGGCGCAATTGGCTCCGAATTGAGGGTCGGAGCGGCTGTCGGTGCGATCTCCTGAACACCGTCTGATGGTAGAGCTAAATCGTACTCATCGTGACCGCGTGACGCACAAGGCAGAGGCTCGAATCCATCGAAGATCAAGTCTCCGCGGATATCGGCCATGTAGTTTAAGCTTCCAAACCTGACCTGGTGGCCATGGGCGTAACTTTCGATCTGCTCCAGATGGCCAAGCGAGTTGGCCGGCAGTGCGAAGCCGCCGAACACAAAGATTTGTCCGGGGAGAAAAGTCTCACCCTGGACTGCATCGCTATCGATGTTCGTAGGAGCCATCAAGCCTAACGGCGACGACACAGAGGAACTCTCAATGAAAGCACCAATGTCGGTGTCAAAACCGGCGGATCTCGGGTAGGGGGTCCCGAACTGTGCGTCTAAGGCAGATGGTAACAGGAGGCAGGGGACACGATGTTTTACCCAAGTTTGGGCCCTCTTGATGGAGGTAAAACCCTACGTCCTGCTTGATTTATTCTTGATGATATGAGTATTACAAGAGTTGATCTACCACGAGATCAGAGAGGCTAAACCCTAGAAGCTAGCCTATGGTATGATTGTATGTTGTCCTACGGACTAAAACCCTCCGGTTTATATAGACACCGGAAAGGGCTAGGGTTACACAAGGTCGGTTACAAAGGAGGAGATATACATATCCGTATTGCCTAGCTTGCCTTCCACGCCAAGTAGAGTCCCATCCAGACACGAGACGAAGTCCTCAATCTTGTATCTTCATAGTCTAACAGTCCGGCCAAAGGATATAGTCCGGCTGTCCGGAGACCCCCTAATCCAGGACTCCCTCAAACATCATCTGTGGTCATCTAACCAAAGGACAGTATGGCTGTGTGAGTTCTCTGGAAACATCTAAGCTAGTCTGGGACTGGCTCTCCAAGGTCAACGAAGGCGTCTCAACCCATAGAGATCAAAGAATCAGTGTCCTTCTGTAACGCCCCAAGACCGGAGCTTCAGATGCCTTCCAGGGTTTCCGGGTTTCGTCGTGTGATTTGTTTGGTCCGTTGCATTTCATCTTTGCATCATGTGCATTGCATCATGTCATCATGCCATCATGTCATTTTTTTCTTAACTCAACTAAATAAATTGCATGGATCTTCGATCCATTTAAATCGAGGGAATTCACATGGTGATTCTCTTTAAAACATATCCTCCCAATAGTAGGGAGCTATTATAAATATTTCCTTTAATGTGGAATTACCGTGACACACTTGCAATGTAACTCTCAAGTCTTTTCTGCTTCGAGTTGCTCCTCAAACCTTTCCATATATTTTTCTTTCATCGCTTTCCCGTTCTCCACAAAATTCCGAACATTTTTGGACTCTCCAAAAATGTTTTCCTAATTCAAACTTATTTGATTCACATTCAGATGTGTTCGAATGCAATCCTTCCAAACGGTGCCAAATGTATTTTTCTTGGATCAAGCTCCTTTTTATGAGTCTAAGAAAATTGGCGCCCTGCTCCAATTCTTCTCCTATCTCTCTCTACATTTCTTATTTCTCGGTTTATTTGTTAAATCAGGAAATAAAGAAGTAAATAAGAGGGAGAGAGAGAGAGCCCAGACTTGCCACATGGGCCTCCTTCGGCCCATTTGGCCAAGGCCTCCCACGCCAGCCCACCTCCAGCTAACCCTAGGCGCCCGAGACCCCTCTCCCGATCCCCTCTCCCTCCGCCGCCAGAGAGCATCGGCTCGTCCCCGTTTTTCCTCTCGATCCCGCTCGTCCCCATCTCCCTCTCGTTCCCTTGCTGCTCTGCTTGACGCCCACAAACTGCCTGCCCTTCTCCCCTCGCGCTGCCACAGGAGAGCTTCACTCTCTCCCGATCCCCTCCTTCTCGTTCCCTTCCGCCGCCAGCCTCGCACACACCTGCAACCACTCCCTCTCAATCCCCATGGCCTCTCCCTTTTTCCCTCGCTCCCGCAGCTCCGCGCGCCTCCAGCGCCCGACCCAGCGCCGTTGGAGAAGCCATCCTCGTCCGTCGCCCTGACTCCAAGCCCCGCCGCGGCGCCCTGCGTCGCCGGAGCCCCGCGCCAAGACCTCCCATGCCTCGTCTTGTCCAGGGCGAGGAGGACGACCCGCATCACCTCCTCCCGTGCTCGATGCCGCAGGCGCACCAAGGGTGCCTCCCATGATCCGCCTGCGCCCTCTGCTGCATGCATCCCCATGGCGCTCCGCCGCCCTTTGTCTCGCCTGCAGCCGTCTCCCGCAACAGAGGCCGCCGTACTGCCATCTTGCACCGCCCGTCGCCATCAACCTCTCCACCTGCATCCTACAAGCCCTCGCCGCTACCCCGAGTGCCCCTGTCCTTGAGCACATGCTGGCTTCGGATCCGGTCAAGCGCACTGACCCGCCGCTGCCATGGCCTTGCGTCCATCTGGCTCTGTTGTTTTCACAGAGTCATTGTACCATGGCCACAAAGGAGACCCATCGGACATCACCAAGACTCGCTGCGTTGACTATATCGGTGCCGCTCCAGGCCATCGCTTTGTACTAGCACTACGTTGAGAAAACCCAGATACGCCAAGACTCGGGCCGACAAGTACCACGACGTCCGTCGATCGCCAAGTACCCCTTCGTTTCGTCAAGACCGGCAAGTCCGAAGACCCCAAGTACCACGACAACCCCGAAGGGATTCAAATCCATCAAGTTCCTCTACCGATGACTCAAACGGCTACGACCGAGTACCAATACCGTCGACCCTCGAAAAAACCCGTGGACGTCAAGTTCCGTGTCGTTGACCCCGAACCTCTACGAAAACGTGTACGACTACTACCGTGGCCGAAGATTCGTGTACAACTACCATCACCGAAGGCCGTCGAGTGAACGTCTACCCACATCGTGTATTTGACCAAGTTCGATGACGACCTCCGAAGAACTCGGATTCGCCAAGTTCTACTACCGTCACACTCGGGAACCTTGGATTCGTCAAGTACCTCTCCAAAAATGAACGTGATCCACTACTTCCCTCGAAGACCCATGAACGACTACTTCCACTACGAACTCGTTCCGCCCAAAATGCATGCTTCGAAGGTATAACCCCGAGACAACCGCCCGTGGACCGAATGCTTGTGATGTATGAGTTGAACCGTGTGTTGCTCCGTGTCCGAGTTATTCTTTGCGAGTTCCTCGTTGCCATGTCGTCCACCCGTGGGAACCCGGCAACCGGGATCACCCCATCGTCTTGCATGACACACTCACTCCCACTTCCTTTTGCACCGGTATCCCTGTGAGCTACCGGAACTGATATGTTATCATGGCATCATTTTCGGATTCATCACCGTGGCACCCTTTATTTCCACCACGGTAACAAAATGCCCCATATATTATAACATGCCAACATTTTCATAAATTCTGCATAAAACTTGCTCTTGTCATTCGCATCATGATAATAACATCAAAAATGTTTAAATTGTTGTTGCACCAAATTGCTAATGCATATGGGGATTCACCGGGTTTGTTGTTTGTTATATCCGGCCCCATTTAAATTGTTTAGATGGTATAGTTTTGTTATGCCTCACCTCTTTCCATGTTTAACAACATTTAATATTGTTGGGTACATAACCGAGAGAGAACTAAATAAGTCATGTGGTGTTTCGTCAATATGCAAGTCGTTGCATATTGATCTCCACTTAATTTGTAGTTTTGTTTGTGCACTTTGCCATGCCATGCATATTTAAATCGGACATGCACCATACTTGGTTGTGCATCGTGCCATGTTTATGTGAGGGTTGTT
The DNA here is from genome assembly GCF_056163025.1 of Triticum urartu. NCBI lineage: Eukaryota > Viridiplantae > Streptophyta > Magnoliopsida > Poales > Poaceae > Triticum > Triticum urartu. The sequence continues at coordinate 449,948,421 of NC_141876.1, forward strand.
TACTATGTTGTTTGCTTCTTTCCGGTGTTGCTTCTTCGGGTTGGTTCCGATAACGTTGCATTGTGAGGATCCGTTCGACTGCGTTCGTTTGTCTTCTTCCTGGACTCGTTCTTCCTCCTTGCGGGATTTTAGGCAAGATGACCATACCCTCGAAATCACTTCTATCTTTGCTTGCTTAGTTGCTCGCTCTTTTGCTATGCCTATGCTGCGATACCTACCACTTGCTTATCATGCCTCCCATATTGTTGAACCAAGCCTCTAGCCCACCTTGTCCTAGCAAACCATTGTCTGGCTATGTTACCGCTTTGCTCAGCCCCTCTTATAGCGTTTCTAGTTGCAGGTGAAGATTGGAGTTTGTTCCATGTTGGAACATGGATATTTTGTTGGGATATCACAATATCTCTTATCTAATTAATGCATCTATATACTTGGTAAAGGGTGGAAGGCTCGGCCTTATGCCTAGTGTTTTGTTCCACTCTTGCCGCCCTAGTTTCCGTCATATCGGTGTTATGTTCCCGGATTTTGCGTTCCTTACGCGGTTGGATTATAATGGGAACCCCTTGACAGTTCGCCTTGAATAAAACTCCTCCAGCAAGGCCCAACCTTGGTTTTACCATTTGCACTAACAACCTATAACCTTCCCTTGGGTTTTCGCGAGCCCGAGGGTCATCTTTATTTTAAACCCCCCCGGGCCAGTGCTCCTCTGAGTGTTGGTCCGAAACGGGCAGCCTGCGGGGCCACCTCGGGGCAACTCGAGGGTTGGTTTTACTCGTAGCTTGACCTATCCGGTGTGCCCTGAGAACGAGATATGTGCAGCTCCTATCGGGATTTGTTGGCGCATCGGGCGGCTTTGCTGGTCTTGTTTTACCATTGTCGAAATGTCTTGTAACCGGGATTCCGAGTCTGATCGGGTCTTCCTGCTAGAAGGAATATCCTTCGTTGACCGTGAGAGCTTGTGATGGGCTAAGTTGGGACTCCCCTGCAGGGATTTGAACTTTCGAAAGCCGTGCCCGCGGTTATGGGCAGATGGGAATTTGTTAATGTCTGGTTGTATAAAACCTGAAGTTGACCTTAATTAAAAATACATCAACCGCGTGTGTTACCGTGATGGTCTCTTCTCGGCGGGGTCCGGGAAGTGAACACAGTGTTGGAGTTATGCTTGACGTAGGTTGTTTTAGGATCACTTCTTGATCATACTTTCTCGAACGTGCTTTGCCTTCTCTTCTCGCTCTCATTGCGTATGTTAGCCACCATATATGCTAGTCGCTTGCTGCAGCTCCACCTCATACCTTTTACCTTACCCATAAGCTTAAATAGACTTGATCGCGAGGGTGTGAGATTGCTGAGTCCCCGTGACTCACAGATACTTCCAAAACCAGCTTGGAGGTGCCGTTGAACCGAGCAGGTGACGCAACCAAGCTCAAGGAGGAGCTCGATGAAGATCTTGTCCTTTGTGTTGTTTCGTTCTAGTTGATCAGTAGTGGAGCCCAGTCGGGACGATCGGGGATCTGTGTAGCATTTGGGATATTCTTCTTTTATTTTGGGTTCCGTAGTCGGACCTTGATTGTATCTGTTTGATGTAATGCTTTATTCATGTAATTGTGTGAAGTGGCGATTGTAAGCCAACTATGTATCTCTTTCCCTTATGTATTACATGGGTTGTGTGAAGATTACCTCACTTGCGACATTGCTTTCAATGCGGTTATGCCTCTAAGTCGTGCTTCGACACGTGGGAGATATAGCCGCATCGAGGGCGTTACAAGTTGGTAATCAGAGCCTTCCCCGACCTTAGGAGCCCCCTGCTTGATCGAATCGCTAGCGTTATTGAGTCTAGAAATGTTTTGAGTCATTTAGGAATTATATATATCGGAGAGTTAGGACTTCTTTTTACTCCTCAGTCCCTTCGTCGCTCTGGTGAGGCATCCTGACGTAGAGTTTTGACTCTTCTCTTCTCAAATTTTCACAAAAAAAATTTAGGATCACGCGGGTATCTTGGAATCGTCCCGATGGTTTTGTGACGAGAACATTGTTCTTGGTGCCTCTTGACATTTAGGGGTTGTGGCAGTGTCCCGGGGAGTTGAGCTCCGAGGTGTTGTCGTCACAATTTTATCGTTGCAATTCTGGAATACCTGAGTTTAGTTTCGCCGACATCGAAAATCTTTTTTATGCAGTTGTTGGTGAGATAACCTCGACGCCACCCAGTACTGGGGTGGGAGTTTGGGAGTATTGCCATAACTCGTATAACGGATGCTTTTCGAAGGTTGAGGTAAACGATTTCTGAAGGTTTCTTGGTTATGTGTTGAAGGATGGATACATCTGGATGTAGGATTTGCTAGCTTTGGGTGAGATATTATGCTTCCCCTGTATCCCCAACACTTGATTGCATAACCGGAAAATTTCGGGAGTTTATAAGTGGGAATTCAAGTAGCTCTTAGGATATCTTTCCGACAGATGTATGATATGAAATTGGGGTTCGACGTCTAGTGGTCCGCCTATCCACGGTCGGTTTTACAGTGGTCTCGTTGTGTCTTAAAGAGTCCTTGGCTATGCCAACTCGGGGACTCTTTGTATGTCATGTGCACTGCCTTGTACATGATGGTGCTGTATGATCGAGCCCATGTAGGCCCCACCACGAAAACTTCAGATGAAATCTCTATCATATGTTTGTTCCGGCTTATTCTGCAAGCCAATCCTCTGTTTTTGTTTTGAGTTGTGGTATTCGAGTTGCTTCGAAGTCAAATGTTGATTCCATACCTGTTCCTAAGCGGTGTTCTCATACTCCGATGGAATACTAATCCTTCTCGATCATCGAGTCTGTCATGTCAATCCTTTTCAACCGGCGTGTCTCTCTTCAAGTGGATCCGATCACTTCAACATTCGTAAGATCAATTATCAGTTCTTCTCAACGGTGTTTGTTTCATCCGTCTCCAAGTTGCCTTTGTTTTTCCCGCCCACCCACCTTTTTCTTCAAGGACTCAGATTTCTTAATCTAGTATCATCTTATTGATGAGAAGCCTCTCCATTCTTTTTCCGTCAATGTTCTTATCCGACTATTCTCATGAAGATTCTAATGGAGCTTCTAGTTCATCATTCTTCGTTTCTTTATCTTCTCCGGTGGTTTCAAGTCAAGCTTTGTTGATCTTAACCCTTTCCCCATTTCAATACTTTCTCTTGCCGGTGCACCTCATAATAATTCACCTTTTGTTATTCATTTGTTCCGGAGTGCTGAAGATACCTCGAAGATTCGTGTATCCACTCTTCTTTCATTCAAGCTATTTCGAGGATGTTATATCATTCAAGCCTTTTATTCAACCGGTGCATTCTCCTTTTCAAGTAATCTTTTCAATGGTGTTTCTTTTGAGTGGGCCCTAACCCACATGTCTTTTCCCAGGATCTTACCTGACTCTTCTTATTTTCCCGGAGCTATCCTCAAATTTCTTTTCAAAGTTTGACATAAGAATGAGTTATCATCAGTCAAATGCCTTTCTCCAAGATCTTTCAAATTCTTTTCATCGTTGGCTCAACCTTTCCAATTTTCTTTCCGGAGTGCCTCAAAAATTCTCAGTGGTGGTTCTCGTCATCGTTCTCAACAGTTGAAGACCGAGGAAGAGTTTCTCTTCAATCATATCCGTTCTCGTGAAGATTCCCAGTTCTAGCTTGATGCCATCCTCTCATAATTGTTTGTGAGTATTCTTTTCACCCATCCGGAGCAATTCAGGAGTCTTTTCAGTTTGTTTCTCCGGAGCCCATCATCTTAGATTTATTCATTCCAGCTTTCAGCTCTCGCTCTCCAAATCTTACCGGTGCATCATTCAAGTTTTCTTTAATCAATTCGGGATCTCTTCGTTATCTTGCTTCTTGATTCACCCATTTACTTAGTTCGTTATCAATTCTTATGGTGGTCCAATCAAGAATTCTATTTCATTTTTTTCTATCAATTTATTCGTTGTTTCCAAATCCTACCGGTGGATCGTCGAAGACCTTCTCAAGTGTGCGCTATATTTATCTTAATCCTTTCTATGAGAATAAGTAGTATGTCAAATCCATTGCTTGTCATCAATTTAATTGGTGTAGGATAGGCATAATGTAATTCTTATTCTTGTTTCATCGAGTGAACTCAATTCCCTATTCCGGAGGCTCAAAAAATTCTCGGTTTCAATTGTTTCATCTTCTCTTTTTCCCAGAGTTCCAACCTTTTTCAATTATTTCACCATGGAGATTCATTTAAACCGGTACAAGGATTCACCTTGTGTTTTCAAGTACCCCTTCTTTCCGTTTGATCATTCTTTTCTTACCGGAGTTCTTCAAGGAGGCTTTACATGATGGTTGATCAAGGATTTAATTCTTTCTCGAAGTGCTCATCAACATCCTTTTCTAAGGAGCTCAAGTATTCTTCTTCGTGCAATCTAGAGTGCAATTCTTTCTTCTGTATCATTGGAGGTGGTATTATGTCATTCTTGATAATTTCAGTTCATGTTTTCATGATTCACAAGTTATCAAGTATGAGATATTTTAAATCCATCAACCTCTTCGTTGGAATTATCTTGGGTTATATTTCACCAAAAGCCTTCCCTGAGGATTGTTGCTATCCGTGGTGCTTATAAAGGACCCAAGTTCTTCTTTATCCTCCCGGTGAAATACTTTCTCGTCTCCTTGTTCATTCCAATCCAATTCTTTTTCCGTGAGTGGCAGGCTGTCACCTCATAATTTGAGATGTATTCCATAAGACCATATCAAGCGTATTCTTTTCGTTGTTGGTTTCCCAACAACTCCGTTCGACCCTTCTCCTAAAGATGCCTCTTCAAGCTCTTTTGTGGTAGAAGTTGCCTTTTTCTTCTCCATTCTCCTATCTCAATTATCTATATTCTATTCTTTTGTTCCGGAGGCATTGTGATGTTGCTCTCTTCTACCCATCTTCTTGTTTTGTCATGATAGTGTTCTTTTCTTTACTTATCCATTCAACCGGAGTGTCGTGTTTTCTTTTGAGCTCTCTCATCTTATCAAATTTTGCATCCCTTCTCAACCGGAGTGCTGTCCAAATTTTATCATTCTTAATCCTTTTCTATCTTGTTTTAACCGGAGTGGTTTCAATATTTATCTTGCCCTTCAACCTCAAGGTTTTTCGCAATGTTCTTTGTTCCTCTTTTCTAAAGGAGTGTTTTCGACCTTGTTCACCTTCGTTGTATTCTGTCTCGAATTTGTTCAACCTCGCAAGGTTCTTTGGTTTCACTCATTCGTCAAAGAAGCAACTTAGTTTTACCTCTTCTCTTTCTTTTCCGTTGTCCCTCCGGTGCCATTCTGGATCTCGGGTCGAGATCCTCTCATAGTGGTGGAGTGTTGTAACGCCCCAAGACCGGAGCTTCAGATGCCTTCCAGGGTTTCCGGGTTTCGTCGTGTGATTTGTTTGGTCCGTTGCATTTCATCTTTGCATCATGTGCATTGCATCATGTCATCATGCCATCATGTCATTTTTTTCTTAACTCAACTAAATAAATTGCATGGATCTTCGATCCATTTAAATCGAGGGAATTCACATGGTGATTCTCTTTAAAACATATCCTCCCAATAGTAGGGAGCTATTATAAATATTTCCTTTAATGTGGAATTACCGTGACACACTTGCAATGTAACTCTCAAGTCTTTTCTGCTTCGAGTTGCTCCTCAAACCTTTCCATATATTTTTCTTTCATCGCTTTCCCGTTCTCCACAAAATTCCGAACATTTTCGGACTCTCCAAAAATGTTTTCCTAATTCAAACTTATTTGATTCACATTCAAATGTGTTCGAATGCAATCCTTCCAAATGGTGCCAAATGTATTTTTCTTGGATCAAGCTCCTTTTTATGAGTCTAAGAAAATTGGCGCCCTGCTCCAATTCTTCTCCTATCTCTCTCTACATTTCTTATTTCTCGGTTTATTTGTTAAATCAGGAAATAAAGAAGTAAATAAGAGGGAGAGAGAGAGAGCCCAGACTTGCCACATGGGCCTCCTGCGGCCCATTTGGCCAAGGCCTCCCGTGCCAGCCCACCTCCAGCTAACCCTAGGCGCCCGAGACCCCTCTCCCTCCGCCGCCAGAGAGCATCGGCTCGTCCCCGTTTTTCCTCTCGACCCCGCTCGTCCCCATCTCCCTCTCGTTCCCTTGCTGCTCTGCTTGACGCCCACAGACCGCCTGCCCTTCTCCCCTCGCGCTGCCACAGGAGAGCTTCACTCTCTCCCGATCCCCTCCTTCTCGTTCCCTTCCGCCGCCAGCCTCGCACACACCTGCAACCACTCCCTCTCAATCCCCATGGCCTCTCCCTTTTTCCCTCGCTCCCGCAGCTCCGCGCGCCTCCAGCGCCCGACCCAGCGCCGTTGGAGAAGCCATCCTCGTCCGTCGCCCCGACTCCAAGCCCCGCCGCGGCGCCCTACGTCGCCGGAGCCCCGCGCCAAGACCTCCCCTGCCTCGTCTTGTCCAGGGCGAGGAGGACGACCCGCATCACCTCCTCCCGTGCTCGATGCCGCAGGCGCACCAAGGGTGCCTCCCATGATCCGCCTGCGCCCTCTGCTGCATGCATCCCCATGGCGCTCCGCCGCCCTTTGTCTCGCCTGCAGCCGTCTCCCGCAACAGAGGCCGCCGTACTGCCATCTTGCACCGCCCGTCGCCATCAACCTCTCCACCTGCATCCTACAAGCCCTCGCCGCTACCCTGAGTGCCCCTGTCCTTGAGCACATGCTGGCTTCGGATCCGGTCAAGCGCACTGACCCACCGCTGCCATGGCCTTGCGTCCATCTGGCTCTGTTGTTTTCACGGAGTCATTGTACCATGGCCACAAAGGAGACCCATCGGACATCACCAAGACTCGCTGCGTTGACTATATCGGTGCCGCTCCAGGCCATCGCTTTGTACTAGCACTACGTTGAGAAAACCCAGATACGCCAAGACTCGGGCCGACAAGTACCACGACGTCCGTCGATCGCCAAGTACCCCTTCGTTTCGTCAAGACCGGCAAGTCCGAAGACCCCAAGTACCACGACAACCCCGAAGGGATTCAAATCCATCAAGTTCCTCTACCGATGACTCAAACGGCTACGACCGAGTACCAATACCGTCGACCCTCGAAAAAACCCGTGGACGTCAAGTTCCGTGTCGTTGACCCCGAACCTCTACGAAAACGTGTACGACTACTTCCGTGGCCGAAGATTCGTGTACAACTACCATCGCCGAAGGCCGTCGAGTGAACGTCTACCCACATCGTGTATTTGACCAAGTTCGATGACGACCTCCGAAGAACTCGGATTCGCCAAGTTCTACTACCGTCACACTCGGGAACCTTGGATTCGTCAAGTACCTCTCCGAAAATGAACGTGATCCACTACTTCCCTCGAAGACCCATGAACGACTACTTCCACTACGAACTCGTTCCGCCCGAAACGCATGCTTCGAAGGTATAACCCTGAGACAACCGCCCGTGGACCGAATGCTTGCGATGTATGAGTTGAACCATGTGTTGCTCCGTGTCCGAGTTGTTCTTTGCGAGTTCCTCGTTGCCATGTTGTCCACCCGTGGGAACCCGGCAACCGGGATCACCCCATCATCTTGCATGACACACTCACTCCCACTTCCTTTTGCACCGGTATCCCTGTGAGCTACCGGAACTGATATGTTGTCATGGCATCATTTTCGGATTCATCACCGTGGCACCCTTTCTTTCCACCACGGTGACAAAATGCCCCATATATTATAACATGCCAACATTTTCATAAATTCTGCATAAAACTTGCTCTTGTCATTCGCATCATGATAATAACATCAAAAATGTTTAAATTGTTGTTGCACCAAATTGCTAATGCATATGGGGATTCACCGGGTTTGTTGTTTGTTATATCCGGCCCCATTTAAATTGTTTAGATGGTATAGTTTTGTTATGCCTCACCTCTTGCCATGTTTAACAACATTTAATATTGTTGGGTACATAACCGAGAGAGAACTAAATAAGTCATGTGGTGTTTCGTCAATATGCAACTCGTTGCATATTGATCTCCACTTAATTTGTAGTTTTGTTTGTGCACTTTGCCATGCCATGCATATTTAAACCGGACATGCACCATACTTGGTTGTGCATCGTGCCATGTTTATGTGAGGGTTGTTTACTATGTTGTTTGCTTCTTTCCGGTGTTGCTTCTTCGGGTTGGTTCCGATAACGTTGCATTGTGAGGATCCGTTCGACTGCGTTCGTTTGTCTTCTTCCTGGACTCGTTCTTCCTCCTTGCGGGATTTCAGGCAAGATGACCATACCCTCGAAATCACTTCTATCTTTGCTCGCTCTTTTGCTATGCCTATGCTGCGATACCTACCACTTGCTTATCATGCCTCCCATATTGTTGAACCAAGCCTCTAACCCACCTTGTCCTAGCAAACCGTTGCCTGGCTATGTTACCGCTTTGCTCAGCCCCTCTTATAGCGTTTCTAGTTGCAGGTGAAGATTGGAGTTTGTTCCATGTTGGAACATGGATATTTTGTTGGGATATCACAATATCTCTTATCTAATTAATGCATCTATATACTTGGTAAAGGGTGGAAGGCTCGGCCTTATGCCTAGTGTTTTGTTCCACTCTTGCCGCCCTAGTTTCCGTCATATCGGTGTTATGTTCCCGGATTTTGCGTTCCTTACGCGGTTGGGTTATAATGGGAACCCCTTGACTGTTCGCCTTGAATAAAACTCCTCCAGCAAGGCCCAACCTTGGTTTTACCATTTGCACTAACAACCTATAACCTTCCCTTGGGTTTTCGCGAGCCCGAGGGTCATCTTTATTTTAAACCCCCCCGGGCCAGTGCTCCTCTGAGTGTTGGTCCAAAACGGGCAGCCTGCGGGGCCACCTCGGGGCAACTCGAGGGTTGGTTTTACTCGTAGCTTGACCTATCCGGTGTGCCCTGAGAACGAGATATGTGCAGCTCCTATCGGGATTTGTCGGCGCATCGGGCGGCTTTGCTGGTCTTGTTTTACCATTGTCGAAATGTCTTGTAACCGGGATTCCGAGTCTGATCGGGTCTTCCTGCTAGAAGGAATATCCTTCGTTGACCGTGAGAGCTTGTGATGGGCTAAGTTGGGACTCCCCTGCAGGGATTTGAACTTTCGAAAGCCGTGCCCGCGGTTATGGGCAGATGGGAATTTGTTAATGTCCGATTGTAGAAAACCTGAAGTTGACCTTAATTAAAAATACATCAACCGTGTGTGTTACCGTGATGGTCTCTTCTCGGCGGGGTCCGAGAAGTGAACACGGTGTTGGAGTTATGCTTGACATAGGTTGTTTTAGGATCACTTCTTGATCATACTTTCTCGAACGTGCGTTGCCTTCTCTTCTCGCTCTCATTTGCGTATGTTAGCCACCATATATGCTAGTCGCTTGCTGCAGCTCCACCTCATACCTTTTACCTTACCCATAAGTTTAAATAGTCTTGATCACGAGGGTGTGAGATTGCTGAGTCCCCGTGACTCACAGATACTTCCAAAACCTGCTTGCAGGTGCCGTTGAACCGAGCAGGTGACGCAACCAAGCTCAAGGAGGAGCTCGATGAAGATCTTGTCCTTTGTGTTGTTTCGTTCTAGTTGACCAGTAGTGGAGCCCAGTCGGGACGATCGGGGATCTGTGTAGCATTTGGGGTATTCTTCTTTTATTTTGGGTTCCGTAGTCGGACCTTGATTGTATCTGTTTGATGTAATGCTTTATTCATGTAATTGTGTGAAGTGGCGATTGTAAGACAACTATGTATCTCTTTCCCTTATGTACTAGGTGGGTTGTGTGAAGATTACCTCACTTGCGACATTGCTTTCAATGCGGTTATGCCTCTAAGTCGTGCTTCGACACGTGGGAGATATAGCCGCATCGAGGGCGTTACACCTTCGCAACCTCTTCAACCGCTTCAAGAGAAACGACAATGAGAATGTTTAGCTCATGTTTGATCGACTCACTGACATCACAAATGAGCTTCAAGCCCTTGGCGCTACTGAGATCACCAAGCATGAAGTCGTCAAGACACTCCTGAGATCACTTGATAGCTCATTTGACACCCTAGCCCTGATGATTCAAAAACGTCCTGACTTCAAGACAGTCGATCCGTCTGACATACTTGAAAGGCTCAACACACATGAGTTTCAGCTCTCTGAGAAAAGAGATATCTACGGTCCCAACTATGGGCGAACTCGTGCCTTGAAGGCAAAAGCTGTCTCCTCATCTGAAGAAGAACCTGACAGCAGCTCTGATGATCCTAAAGACATTGGAAAGGAGCTTGCTATGCTTGTGAAGAAGTTCCAAAAATTCACCAAGAAGAAAGGCTTCAGAAAGTCTTCACGATCAAGCTCAAGGAATGATGAAGCTTCTGCTCATGACTACAAGAAGAGAACATGCCACAAGTATAAGAAACCTGGCCACTACATCTCTGAGTGTCCGCAGTGGGACAATGAGAACAACAAGAAGAAGAAGAGCAAGGAATATGATTCTGACGACAAGAAGAAGAAGAAGAAATACTCAAAGTCTTCTTCCAAGTGTTCCTCAAAGTCTTCATCACACAAGAAGAGCTCATCTGGCAAGGCTCGTGCGTTTGTTGGCAAGGAAATGGATTCAGAGGAGGAGTCCGCTTCTGAGGAGGCGGAGGTGGAGTCTGAGGAGGAGTCCGATTCTGGCGTTGCAAGTCTGGCTACAACATATGTTGCCAAGTCCATCTTCAACACTGAAGACAATGACTTCATCACCGACGCAGATGCAAATGACAAGGACTACTCCGCTCCCACCTACTGCTTCATGGCACGCAGTGCCAAGGGTATGATACCAGCTGCTTCAGAATGGATTATTGATAGTGGGTGTACTAATCACATGACTGGGAAGTGAAGTCTTCTCATGGACTCAACTTTATGTCCATCTGACAAGAGTCACATCACATTTGCTGATACTGGTAAAAGCAAGGTATTGGGTCTAGGTAGAGTTGCAATCTCGAGGGATCAACACATGGATAAAGTAATGCTTGTTGAATCCCTTGGTTTCAACTTAATGTCTGTCTCAATGCTTTGCGATTTAAACATGATTGTGATATTTGGAAAATATCGTTGCCTTGTTCTAATGGAATCTGACAAGTCTCTAGTCTTTGAAGGGTATCGGAAAGATGATTTGTAGGTGGTAGATTTCTCAGCAGGACCACAGCTTGCCGTATGTCTTGTAGCAAAAGCTTCAGAATGATGGCTTTGGCATCGGAGGCTAGGGCATGCTGGCATGAGGAACCTGCACACTCTTGCAAAGAAGAAGCATGTCATAGGCATCGAGGGCGTCAAGTTCAAGAAGGATCACTTATGCGGTGCCTGTGAAGCAGGAAAGATGACGAGGGCCAAGCATCCCTCGAAGAAAATCATGACAACGACTCAACCCTTCGAACTGCTCCACATGGACCTGTTCGGTCCCACTCACTACTCAACTCTTACTACTACTGCTTGTCTCTATGGCTTTGTCATTGTTGATGATTATTCAAGATATACTTGGGTGCATATAATCCTCTACAAGACTGAAGTGCAGGATGTCTTCAGACGCTTCGCCAATCGAGCCATGAACAACTATGGCGTCAAGATCAAGCACATCAGAAGTGACAATGGCACTGAATTCAAGAACACTGGCCTAGACACTTATCTTGATACCTTGGGCATCACTCATGAATTCTCAGCTCCGTACATGCCGCAGTAGAATGGCATCGTGGAACGCAAGAACAGAACACTTATTGAGATGGCCCGGACGATGCTCGATGAATACAAGACTCCAAGAAAGTTTTGGCCTGAAGCCATTGATATTGCATGCCATATCATCAACCGTGTTTATCTTCACAAGCTTCTGAACAAGACATCCTATGAGCTCCTTACTGGCAAGAAGCCAAATGTCAGTTACTTCAGAGTATTTGGTGCCAGGTGCTGGATCAAGGATCCACATCACACTTCAAAATTTGCACCGAAAGCACATGAAGGTTTTATGCTTGGATATGGAAAGGATTCACACTCCTACAGAGTCTTCAACCTCTTTCACTGTAAAGTGGTTGAAACTGTGGATGTGCGGTTCGATGAGACTAACGGCTCACAAAGAGAGCACCTGCCAAATGTGCTAGATGAAGCTCCATGCAGTGAAACCATCAAACTCATGGGAACTGGAGAAATCATACCGTCTGAAGCTCAGCCTGAAGAGGAACTCATCATCTCTACACCAGATCAACCTGAAGACAATGCTCAGCCTGACGACAATCCTTCTAACAATGACAATGATCAGCAAGAGCAAAATCTTCGTCCTGTTCATCCTCGTGTTGCAAATGAAGTACAGATTGAGAGAATAATTGATAGCATCAATGCACCAGGTCCACTCACTCGTTCAAGGGCAACACAGCTAGCAAATTTCTGCGGGCACTTCGCATTCGTCTCAATATCTGAACCCAAGAAAGTTGATGAAGCCTTCATGGAACCTGAATGGATTCAAGCTATGCAAGAAGAGCTTCAACAGTTTGAGTTGAATAATGTATGTGAACTAGTTAAGCGTCCTGATCCTCGTAAGCACAATATAATAGGCACTAAATGGATATATCGCAACAAGCAAGATGAGCATGGTCAAGTTGTCAGAAACAAAGCTCGTCTCGTTGCTCAAGGATACACTCAAGTTGAAGGAATTGACTTCGATGAAACATTTGCTCCTGTGGCTAGGCTTGAAGCTATACGCATACTGCTGGCCTATGCAAATCATCATTGCATTCTTCTGTATCAAATGGATGTGAAGAGTGCTTTTCTCAATGGCAAGATTGAAGAAGAAGTGTATGTTGCACAACCGCCTGGCTTTGAAGATCCAAAACATCCTGACATGGTCTACAAACTCAACAAGGCACTGTATGGCCTTAAACAAGCCCCTCGATCTTGGTATGACACACTCAAAGACTTCCTGAAGAGCAAAGGCTTCAAACCTGGTTCCCTGGATCCCACTCTCTTCACGAAGACATATGATGGTGAACTGTTTGTGTGCCAAATATATGTGGATGACATTATCTTCGGCTGCACTAACCAGAAATACAGTGAAGAGTTTGGATATATGATGCAAGAGCAATATCAGATGTCCATGATGGGTGAGCTGAAGTTCTTCCTTGGTCTTCAAATACATTAGCAACGCAATGGCATCTTCATATCTCAAGAGAAATACCTCAAATATTGCCTGAAGAAATTTGGAATGCAAGACTGCAAAGGCTACACGACGCAAATGCCAGCCAAACACCATCTGGGTCCCGACGACAATGGTAAAGAGTTCGATCAAAAGGTATACCGCTCCATGATTGGTTCTTTGCTTTATTTATGTGCATCTAGGCCAGATATCATTCTTAGTGTTTGCCTGTGTGCCCAGTTCCAAGCGGCACCAAAGGAATCACATCACTTAGCTGTGAAGCGAATTCTTAGATATTTGGCTCACACCCCAACACTAGGATTATGGTATCCAAAGGGCTCAGAGTTTGATCTAGTTGGATTCTCGGATGCTGATTATGCTGGTGACAAGGTGGATCGCAAGTCTACATCAGGCACATGTCATTTTCTGGGACGATCACTTGTATGTTGGTCTTCAAAGAAGCAGAACTGTGTATCTCTCTCCACTGCTGAATCTGAATACATTGCTGCTAGATCTTGCTGTGCTCAGCTTCTATGGATGAAGTAAACACTCAAGGACTATGGCATTCATCTGAAGCAAGTGCCACTCTACTGCGACAATGAAAGCACCATCAAGATTGCTAACAACCCAGTTCAGCACTCGAAGACAAAGCACATTGAAATTCGTCATCACTTTCTCAGAGATCATGTCATGAAGGAAGATACTGATATCATACACGTCAACACTGAAGAGCAACTGGCAGATATCTTCACAAAGCCATCGGATGAGAAGAGGTTTTGCAAGTTACGGTGTGAGCTAAATATCTTGGAATCCTCAAATGTCCTGTGATCAGGCACACATCCTAACACTTATGCATGTTGATGACTTAGATGTGCAACACACGAAGTAACGTATGTCTTCAATCAATGAAGACTTACATTCTAAGTGTGAATACATTAACGTGGAATTTTACTTCGGAGTGCCACAATAATTGTGTGCCGTGTCTGGGTCTAATATTTCCTATACGATGGGTAACGCCACCACCAAACTCCTATTTGGAATACTTTCTATTGGCGTTACATTTGCATAGTCTTCGCTTTCTGTTTGTCTTCAATGTTAACATGGCTTCATATTTATCTTCAATGTACTGATTTGGTTTCTGTCCTCTACAACATTCACTTATAGCTATGGCTTCTTGCTGAATCTTTTGAACTAAGTGAATGTGATCGGACCCTAACCCCTCTATGCTTCTTTTCTAAGTCTATCTATCCAAATCATATGCATTCTATTGACACTGTCAAAATGTCTTCTCTACATCCTTGTCAGCAGAAGACACAGAGACAAACATTAATCCGTTTTCAATGCTAAATCATTTCACCTGAAACCCGGAGAAGTGGGAACGACCACCCGACAATCAGGCGTGAGTGGGAACGTGGAACAACCTCCCATGTGTTGCATGATAGCCACGTGTCCTTCAGATGTGAACCGCCAGGGGCATCTGTGTAATAACACTGTGTCGTCCCTGTCCCTATAAATACATGCCTCACCATAGTCATTATCCTTTCTCCCACTCTCGCACAAACCCTAGCGCCACCGCTAGCCCTCGACGACGCCGGTGACGAAGCGCTTAGCTGCCGCAACCTCACCGACACCGTCTTCACGCCGGCCGCGGACATCGTCTTCTCCGCCGTCGCCGTAGGTGTCCTCCGTCGCCAAGTTAGGGCATGGAAGATCGAACTGCTCGGTCTCCTGTCCCGCTCCGTATAGCAGTTCCTCGAGTGGTAAATAAAACCTCCTTTTTACAGTCTCTTTCATCCGATAGATTCATCCTTTTCTACCACAAGCAGTTTCTATTCACACAAGTTGGATCTATTTCATACTGCATCTCATAATATGCCTAGTATGTTCACTTATGCTTCACAAAGTAGTTACATTCCTCACTTGTACTTATTCGTGGATTCATACAAATCTGGAACCAACTCTCTATCTATGAGTGAATGTCTTCGCACTATGAGGTTAATGTCTTCTAAACTGATTTGTCTTCAAAATCTTCTGATAATGCATATGACCTCTTCCCCTTTCCTCGCACCTTAATGCTGTCACAGGTACATGTCCGTGGGAGAATCCCTTGGTTCTCATAGTCTGCATTCATTTTCAGAATTCTTACAGCATCATATAAATTCTCCTGAAGCCAGTTCTTGTCTGACCAGCAGACGGAAGACTTTGACAGTTTTGAAGCCTTTCAGTTTAAACTTCATGGCACCAGAAAAATCTGCAAGGAAGGGTGGCAGACAGCGTCGTGGCAACACCTCAAGAGATTTGCCTCCTAACCTCTATGAGCCATACAAGACAGATCCAGAGGAGGACTACAATCAGCGAAAAATTCGAATCCAATGGATTCGAAGATATTGGGCAGAACAGTGGTTCAAGTACAGCTTCATGACCCAGGAGTATGCAGAGAAGAATGCCATCAAGCGACCGTGGGGAGAGATCCTATACAAAAATATTCAACCCAGGTCCAGAGCTTAAGCCATTGAACAAGGCTTCTATCCCTGCATGGTCTGTGGACCTCAGCCTGCAGATGCAGACCCATCGTCATTGCTATGGTGTCGTGACGACAATCTGTTCAAGCGCAACCTTCAGTTTGCCAGGAACTCTGCCAAAGAAAACAAGAAGTCGCGGGGATTAGACTTCAACCCAGGTCCCTCTGCTCCTTGTGCTGATGGCTCACGCGACGCTGAACCCAATCTTGTTGGGCCCTTCTACAACCTGGAAGGTCTCATCACTCATATTATGGTTCAAGGGGCAGTCGTGGATCAACCTGCAGACGATGCTGAATCTGACGAAGCACCTGCACCACCGAAGCCAAAGAAGCTAAAGAAGCCTAAAGCTTCAAAGCATGTCCCTGCACCAAAGGTCTTACAGGCGAAGTCTCTGGCCACTGCACCTCCTGAACACAGTGTGCAGTCTGAAGATCTGTCACGCATCTCCTAGCCCTCCAAAGTGAAGATGCCCATGCAACCCACCAGCCAAGCACTGACCCCTGCTGCTGTTCTGCAAAATGAGAATGACGCCATTGATCTGTCTAGCAACGACGATCTTGGCGATGACGCTCTTGAGCAGTTGATCAAGAGCAAGCAAGAGGCAGAAATCTTCAATGACCTTCCTCTCTTTGATGTTGAGATCATCAACACATTCATTGATGAGTGGTTTGACAGCCCAAATGTTAGCTTTGATGATCTTCAGCTTCGCATTAGCCTCAGCGTCGCCTTCCACAGAGCCATTGCTGCTGAGCTGGCTCTAGCTCAGAAGATTGTTGAGCTAAAGCATAAGATAGATTATGAAAAGACTCAGTTCAAGAAGCATATGGCCAAGCTCAATGTTGAAGACATTCAGAACTTCCAGACCATGATGCATGAGCTCAAGGAAGCATTTCGAACCAAACGCGAAGAAGCCAAAGGTTCTCGTGAGCGCATGAAGGATCTTGGTGCTAAATGTGTTCAAGGATACAATGAAGCTGAAAAGCGCAAGGCCTTGGGGCGACTAGGCATCGACCCCAGAATGGCGGCCAAGAAGAAGAAGAAGCCAGCTGTGGCAGAACCCGAAGCACCAAGGTAGGAAGTACATCCAATTGTCTTCCCAGCCAGTATGTCAGGCTCGAAGCCTAAGGTACCCACAGTGGCTTCAGAACTAAAGAAAACAAGGGCAGCTGAAGCTGAAGCCAGAAAGCGCAAAACCAAGGGCACCACTGATGATGCTCCTCCAACTAAGAAACGCAAAACCAAGAAGAGAGATCGGGCTGCTCCCACAGAGCCCCTTGAGGTCGAGCCAATCTCAGTGGCTCGTCCTGCGTCTGAAAATCAAGAACGCCAAGTGATAGTTCATGAGTCTGCTTCTCTCCAGAGGCTCCTGAAGCTGAAGACAATCCAGCTATTGACCCCACCGCAGCTGAAGACATTGGTCCTCACGACAATGTTGAAGATGATGAAGTCCTTCCTCAGATCGAGCACCAATTGGTATCATCGCCTGTGCTCACGCACAGCGAACTCATCAGCATTGGTCGTCCTCTGACGCTAACTGCTCAGGATGCATCATGGGCTGATCACCCACAACGACAAGACACCCCAAGTTCTCCCCAACCGCAAGCTACCTCACCAGTGCAAGATGACGATGACTTTGAGGCCCAGCACACTCCATCTCCGCAAGCGTCGCCAGCATTATGCAGGCTTCGCAAAGGACCAAGGCCCCAAGTCACTCCCACTATGCACGTATCTGAGTCTGAAGCCAAAATGGCTGAAGATATTCCGACTGCATCAGCCGATGAAGAAGAAGAACCAAGAGTTGCTACACCCCTGTCCCACCAAGATGTTGTTCTCGAGGAGAACGTGTCCGACCCTCTAGCTCCTGAAGTGGAGGTTAACAATCCTGAGGCGGCCACCAACATCACCGCTGAAGCCAATGACGTTGTCATGGCTGAAGCTAATGCGGCGCCTGAAGCTACTGCGGTGCCAGAAGTACAAGCGCCTGAAGCCACTGCAGCGCCTGAAGCCACTGCTGAAGCACCTGAGGTGCAAGCCCCTAAAGCCAATGTGGCCCCTGAAGCCCATGACAAATACAATGCCAATGCTCCTGTTCCCCCTCCAAGACCTCACACCATTGAGCTGGCATTTGATCGTGGTCAGCCTGTTATGGTTCGATGGCCCATTCTGGTTCCTCCACCTGCTGCGGGTCCCTAATTTGACAGCGTAGCTACTATTCCTGCGTCTTATACAATCAAGGGCGCATATTTCCACATATGCGCCTCAACACTGAAGCTATAGCTGGCCTGCCCTGCCTTGAAGAAGTGTTGGATTGCTTCAGAGATGCTGGACTGCTGCAGTTTGTCACAGATAAGGAACACTGGAATGAAGAGCTTCTGCTACAGTTCTATGCAACTCTTCACATCCGAGGCTACAACAGGGATCCAAAGACTTGGGTCCTTGAGTGGATGACAGGCAATGTCCATCATGAAGCCAAAGCTCTTGATATCATTGAGCTCACAGGCCCGCCCACTCCTGGTGAATACTATGAACCAGGTTGTCAACAACACCAGAATGCCTTGGAAAGCATTTTTCAGAAGCCAGAACCCAACATGAGTCAAATGCTAAGCATGATGAAGCCTCTGCCTCACGATGCTGAATACCCGTATGAATTCTTTGTTGAAGACCTAGAGTACCTGCCTCGCACCATTTACCATATCATCAGGAAGACTCTATGGCTGTTAAAGGACATTCATCTGCAGCGAAGCTTGAAGGAGTAATGAAGACTTTGGTTTTCTATATCTTCAATGGCATCAGCTTCAATGCTCAAGACTTCTTCATCAGGCAGTTGGCTGCATCAGGCTCCAACATTTTTGGGTTGAAATTCTATGCTCCATGGGTCATGCGTCTTATCAAGCTTCACTCTGCAATCAACTATCAGCCGTCTGCGCGCAATCATCTTATATTCTTGCTAGAGGTTGATCTGTCAGTTGAAGCTATTTACCCAGAGCCTACTAAGGATCCCATTTATCTTCACAATGTTGATCACCAAAGCTTCACCCAGCCTATTGAAGGAGTTCAAGCAGTCTCGCGCGTTTATCCCCTTGCTGGCAACACTCGTGCCCCTCGCGCTCAAACTGACGCCACTGGTAGCACCATTGCGCAAAGGCCTCGAAGGCGTTCTCGTGTTCTCAATGACCGAGAGCTTCTCGTCGCGCTACACCAGAAACATGACAAAGATCATGACTGGCTTAAGTGTCAGATGCAAAGCCTCTTGGTGGATGTCAACCGCATTCGCAATCTTGCCACCAAGAATGCCTTTGTCACTCATGAAACCTGTCGGAGGTCATGGAAGAGTTTGACATTACTTAATGCTGAAGCTGATCTGCAAGACGATGGCTTCACCGAACGGTTCAAGTTTGACTCAACTCCTCCCAGGAATGCTCACTTGCGTCGGACTCCCTCACTTGAAGACTCTGACTATTCGTCCTCAGCTGCGACAGTGAATGCCAGAGTCATTGATGACCAAGATGATGCAACTTCACCTCCTCCAACTTCAGCGCGTGTCGACACGGCACCAAGTTCTTCTGCACCACCGGACCTCAACGACGACCCTGCTGCCTCGCCTGCACCTCATGGGAACGAGTAGGTGCTCTATGTCTTCAAACCTTTTTGGTCCTTACTGACAAAAGGGGGAGAAGCATATGAGTTGATAGTCTTCAAGCGGGTCCATATGGGTGGTTGCTTTACCTTTTGCTACTTTTGCCAAGTGCTT
This sequence comes from Triticum urartu, assembly GCF_056163025.1. Lineage (NCBI taxonomy): Eukaryota > Viridiplantae > Streptophyta > Magnoliopsida > Poales > Poaceae > Triticum > Triticum urartu. Next base: position 449,967,839 of record NC_141876.1, read on the forward strand.
ACAACTCTTGCTTTTCGATACATTTGGTTCTTTGAGTTGTAACACTTAAACTCGATGGTCGTCTGCTACTTATTTGCTATTCTGTGATGCGATGATAAATTCCGCATGTGCGATGATAAATTCCGCACTTAGGTCATTTTGCAGACGTCCATTTTTCATTATGCATGTCATTATCTTCGTTACATCATATCATGCATGATGAATTATCATCATAGGTTGAAGAGGATCTCCACAAGTACAACCTGCCATGTGCATTTGCATTCCAAGAGCAAAGTACTTATATGCACATCTTCAGGGGGAGCCTTTGCAACTTATGAAGACAATACCCTATCCTTTACAATTTCACATATTTTATTCCCCGTTGAAAACTTCAACCGGTTTGTCATCGATCACCAAAAAGGGGGAGATTGTAAGTGCATCTAGTGCCACCCCTAGTTGGTTTTGGAGTATTGACGACAAACCTGGTTGAGGGACTAATGTGTTTGTGAGAATTGCAGGATAACACAGGTAGAGGTCCCTCATTGATTCGGTTTTCCTACCAGAGATGACCCCTAAAAATGTATGAAGACATTGAAGTCAAAGGTGGTATGTGAAGACATTCACATTAAAGACTATGACAAGAGAAGACATCGCGTGAAGACTATGGAGCGTGAAGACTCAGTTGTTTCATCGTTCTTTTTCTTCTCTGTTGAGTCATAGGAACCACCGTACTGTTAAGTGGGGTCCAAGAGAACCAGTCAGATTGACTGAAGTGATGCTTAACCAAAATCCTATGTCTTCGAGCGAAGACTATGAGAGCAAATCTTATTCAGAGTTGGATAAGTCAACTTTGCTTGTAGCCCAAGTAAAGTTGCCGTGTGTGTTTGAAATCTGACCATTGGAACACGTGTCAGTTCCTTAGTGACCCAGGGTCATTTTGGACAAATCAGGTCGGGTTGCCTAGTGGCTATAAATAGCCCACCCCCTACAACCATAAACGGTTGGCTGCTCAGAGTTAGTGTACGACTTTTGTCGTTTGAGAGCAACCCACCTCGAAGCCTTTGAGAGAGAATTCCTTGCGAGGATAAAGCCCTAAACACCCGGAGCCAAAGAGTGTTAGGCATCACTTAAGTCTTCTTGTCTGTGTGATCTGAAGACTTATTACACTTGAGGACTGTGAATCCTCCAGCGGGTTAGGCGTCGCGTTCTGAGCATCCAAGAGTCATTGTGGATCGCCGGTGAACGAAGTCTGTGAAGGTTCGAAAGTCTGCCTTGAAGACTTACCAGAGTGATTAAGCGAGGACTGGGTGTCCTTAGCTCAAGGGGAATAAGGTGAAGACACGGTCTTCTGAGTTGCATCTCAGCCTCCCTAACCAGACATACAGTTGCCACGGCAACTGGAACTGGTCCAACAAATCATTGTCTTCAATGAGTCACTGGTTTTATCCTTCCCATCCCTTTATTTACTGTTGGCCCTGGTGAAGTCATTGTATGATTGCATTATCTTTTGTCTTCACTGAGTGACTGCTTGTTATGATTGGCTTCATACTATCTTCCATCCTGATCTATACTGCCTAGCTGCTATTAGTCTTTGTGCTATCATTTCATTGAATACTTGACTATGGCTTGCTTACTGTAGTCTACCTTCCGCTGCATGGTAATAGGTTTATTTCTATCACTTGTCTTCGAAAATTCCATATTTTGAAGACTTCCATAAAAATCGCCTATTCACCCCACACTAGTCGATCACTAGCACTTTCAGGATGCTTGTTCAAGTAAGGACAGCACCCAAGCACCGGTCCACCCACATATCAGATTATCAAAGTACCGAATGTGAATCATATGAACATGATGAAAACTAGCTTGACGATAATTCCCATGTGTCCTCAGGAGCGCTTTTCTCTATATAAGAGTTTGTCCAGGCTTGTCCTTTGCTACAAAAAGGATTGGGCCACCTTGCTGCACTTTATTTACTTTTATTACTTGTTGCTCGTTACAAATTATCTTATCACAAAACTATCTATTACCTATAATTTCAGTGCTTGCAGAGAATACCTTGCTGAAAACCGCTTATCATTTCCTTCTGCTCCTCGTTGGGTTCGACACTCTTACTTATCGAAAGGACTACGATAGATCCCCTATACTTGTGGGTCTTCAAGACTCTTTTCTGGCGCCGTTGCCGGGGAGTGAAGCGCCTTTGGTAGGTGGAATTTGGTAAGGAAAAATTTATATAGTGTGCTGAAATTTACTGTCACTTGTTACTAATCCTTTGAGGGGCTTGTTCGGGGTATCTTCACCTCGATCAGTAGAGCAAAGAGTTGCTCCTCAACCTACTGAACCTACTGAAAATGAAAATGTCTACTTTGAAATTCCTTCGGGTATGATAGAAAAACTGCTAGCTAATCCTTTTGCAGGAGATGGAACATTACATCCTGATGAGCACCTAATATATGTGGATGAAGTTTGTGGATTATTTAAGCTTGCAGGTATGCCCGATGATGTTATCAAGAAGAATGTCTTCCGTTTATCTTTGCAGGGAGATGCATTGACATGGTATAGGCTATGTGATGATATGGGATCATGGAACTACAAATATTTGAAATTGGAATTTCATCAGAAGTTTTATCCTATGCATCTTGTTCATCGTGATCATAATTATATATATAATTTTTGGCCTCGCGAAGGAAAAAGCATCGCTCAAGCTTGGGGGAGGCTTAAATCAATGTTATATTCATGCCCCAATCATGAGCTCTCAAGAGAAATGATTATCCAAAAAAATTATGCTCGACTTTCTAATAACAATCGCACCATGCTCGACACTTCTTGTGATGGCTCTTTTATGATGAAGACTATTGAATTCAAATGGAATTTATTGGAAAGAATTAAACGCAACTCCGAAGATTGGGATCTCGACGAAGGTAAGGAGCCAGGTATGACACCTAAGTTTGATTGTGTTAAATCTTTTATGGATACCGATGTTTTCCGTAAATTTAGCACTAAATATGGACTTGACTCTGAGATAGTAGCTTCTTTCTGTGAATCTTTTGCTACTCATGTTGATCTACCTAAGGAGAAGTGGTTTAAATATAATCCTCCCATTGAAGTAAAAGTAGTTGCACCTATTAAAGTTGAAGAAAAGACTATCACTTATAATGATCCTATTGTTCCTACTGCTTATGTTGAGAAACCACCTTTTCCTGTTAGGATAAAAGATCATGCTAAAGCTTCAACTGTGGTTCATAAAAGCAATATTAGAACCTATACACCTCCTGAGAAAGTTAAAGTTGAACCTAATATTGCTATTGTTAAGGATCTCTTGGCTGATAATATTGATGGGCATGTTATTTATTTCTATGATGAAACTGCTAGAATTGCTAAACCTTGTGCTAAAGATAAACATAGACCTGTGGTAGGCATGCCTATTATTTCTGTTAAAATAGGAGATCATTATTATCATGGCTTGTGTGATATGGGTGCTAGTGCTAGTGCAATACCTATTGACTTATACAGAGAAATTATGCATGATATTGCACCTGCCGAGTTAGAAGATATTGATGTCACAATTAAACTTGCCAATAGAGATACTATTTCACCAATGGGGATTGTTAGAGATGTTGAAGTCTTGTGTGGGAAAACTAAATATCCTGCTGATTTTCTTGTTCTTGGTTCCCCACAAGATAGCTTTTGTCCCATTATATTTGGTAGACCCTTCTTAAACACTGTTAATGCTAGGATAGACTGCAAAAAGGATGTTGTTACTATTGGTTTAGGTGATATGTCTCATGAGTTCAACTTTTCTAAATTTCGTAGACAACACCGTGAAGAGAAATTGCCTAGTAAAGATGAAATTATTGGTCTTGCTTCTATTGCTGTACCGCCTAGTGATCCTTTAGAACAATATTTGCTAGACCATGAAAATGATATGTTTATGAATGAAAGAAGGGAAATAGATGAGGTGTTCTTTAAATAGGGACCTATTCTGAAACACAACTTGCCTATTGAAATCTTAGGGGATCCTCCTCCACCCAAGGGTGATCTCATGTTTGATCTTAAACCATTGCCTGATACTCTTAAATATGCTTATCTTGATGAAAAGAAGATATATCCCGTTATTATTAGTGCTAACCTTTTAGAGAAGGAGGAAGAAAAATTATTGAAAACTCTGAAGAAGCACCGTGCTGCTATTGGATATACTCTTGATGATCTTAAGGGCATTAGTCCCACTCTATGTCAACACAAAATAAATTTGGAAAAATATGCCAAACCAGTTATTGATCACCAACGACGACTGAATCCTAAGATGAAAGAAGTGGTAAGAAAAGAAATACTAAAGCTCCTTGAGGCAGATATAATTTATCCCGTTGCTGATAGTCAGTGGGTAAGTCCTGTCCATTGTGTTCCTAAGAAGGGAGGTATTACTGTTGTTCCTAATGATAAAGATGAATTGATTCCGCAAAGAATTATTACAGGTTATAGGATGGTAATTGATTTCCGCAAATTAAATAAGGCTACTAAAAAGATCATTACCCCTTACCTTTTATTGATCAAATGCTAGAAAGATTATCCAAACATACACATTTTTGCTTTCTAGATGGTTATTCTGGTTTCTCTCAAATACCTGTATCAGCTGATGATCAATCTAAGACCACTTTTACTTGCCCTTTCGGTACTTTTGCTTATAGACGTATGCCTTTTGGCTTATGTAATACACCTGCTACCTTTCAAAGATGCATGATGGCTATGTTTTCTGATTTTTGTGAAAAGATATGTGAGGTATTCATGGATGATTTCTCCGTTTATGGATCCTCTTTTGATGATTGCTTGCGCAACCTTGATCGAGTTTTGCAGATATGTGAAGAAACTAACCTTGTCTTGAATTGGGAGAAGTGCCACTTCATGGTTAATGAAGGTATTGTCTCGGTGCATAAAATTTCTGAAAGAGGCATTGAAGTTGATAAAGCTAAAGTTGATGCTATTGAAAACATGCCGTGTCCCAAGGACATCAAAGGTATAAGAAGTTTCCTTGGTCATGCCGGCTTTTATAGGAGGTTCATTAAGGACTTCTCAAAAATTTCTCGGCCTCTGACTAATTTATTACAAAAAGATATATATATATATATACCATTCGTCTTTGATGATGATTGTGTAGAGGCATTTGAAATATTTAAGAAAGCATTGATCTTTACACCTATTGTTCAGTCACCTGATTGGAATTTACCTTTTGAAATTATGTGTGATGCTAGTGATTATGATGTAGGTGCTGTTCTAGGGCAAAGAGTTGATAAGAAACTAAATGTTATTCAATATGCTAGTAAAACTCTAGGCAATGCCCAGAGAAACTATGCTACTACTGAAATGGAATTCCTAGCTGTTGTATTTGCTTGTGATAAGTTCAGACCTTATATTGTTGATTCTAAAGTAACTATTCACACTGATCATGCTGCTATTAAATATCTTATGGAAAAGAAAGATGCTAAACCTAGACTTATTAGATGGGTTCTCTTGCTACAAGAATTTGATTTGCATATTATTGATAGAAAGGGAGCTGAGAACCCCGTTGCAGACAACTTGTCTAGGTTAGAAAATGTTCTTGATGACCCACTACCTATTGGTGATAGCTTTCCTGATGAACAATTAAATGTCATAAATGCTTCTCATACTGCTCCATGGTATGCTAATTATGCTAATTACATTGTTGCTAAATTTATACCACCTAGTTTCACATACCAGCAAAAGAAAAGGTTTTTCTATGATTAAAGAGATTACTTTTGGGATGAACCACATCTTTATAAAGAAGGAGTAGATGGTGTTATTAGACGTTGTGTACCTGAGCATGAACAGGAACAGATCCTACGCAAGTGTCACTCCGAAGCTTATGGAGGACACCACGCTGGAGATAGAACTGCACATAAGGTATTGCAATCTGGTTTTTGTTGGCCTACTCTCTTCAGGGATGCCCGTAAGCTTGTCTTATCTTGTGATGAATGTCAAAGAATTGGTAATATTAGTAGACGTCAAGAAATGCATATGAATTATTCACTTGTTATTGAACCATTTGATGTTTGGGGCTTTGATTATATGGGACCTTTTCCTGCCTCTAATGGATATACACATATTTTAGTTGTTGTTGATTACGTTGCTAAGTGGGTAGAAGCTATTCCAACTAGTAGTGCTGATCATAACACCTCAATTAAGATGCTTAAAGAAGTTATTTTTCCAAGGTTTGGAGTCCCTAGATATTTAATGACTGATGGTGGTTCACATTTTATTCATGGTGCTTTCTGTAAATGCTTGCTAAGTATGATATTAATCATATAATTGCATCTCCTTATCACCCACAGTCTAGTGGTCAAGTAGAATTGAGTAATAGAGAACTTAAATTAATTCTGCAAAAGACTATTAATAGATCTAGAAAGAATTGGTCCAAGAAACTTGGTGATGCATTATGGGTATATAGAACTGCATATAAAAATCCTATGGGCATGTCTCCTTATAAAATGGTTTATGGAAAAGAATGTCACTTACCTCTCGAACTAGAACATAAGGCTTATTGGGCTATTAAAGAGCTCAACTATGATTTCAAACTTGCCAGTGAGAAGAGGTCCTTTGACATTAGCTCACTTGATGAATGGAGAACCCAAGCCTATGACAATGCCAAATTGTTTAAAGAAAAAGTTAAAAGATGGTATGACAAAAGAATACAAAAGCGTGAGTTTAATATAGGTGATTATGTATTGCTATACAACTCTCGTTTAAGATTTTTTGCAGGAAAACTTCTCTCTAAATGGGAAGGTCCTTACGTTATCGAGGAGGTCTATCGTTCCGGTGCCATAAAAATCAACAACTTCAAAGGCACAAATCCGAAGGTGGTGAACAGTCAAAGAATCAAACATTATATCTCAGGTAATCCTATAAATGTTGAAACCAATGTTATCGAAACCGTAACCCTGGAGGAATACATAAGGGACACTTTCCAGAATGTTTCAAACTCCGAAAAGGAATAGGTATGTGGTATGGTAAGTAAACCGGCTCCAAAATAGTTCTAATGGCAATTTTCTCCGTTTTGGAATATTTAGAAAAATTGAAAAATGAGAAGCAGTCCGGGAAGGACACGAGGGCTCCACGAGGGTGGAGGGCGCGCCCTACCCCCGGGGCACGCCCCCTACCTCGTGGGCACCTCGTGCGCTCTCCAGACTCCATTTTCTTGCACGACACGTATTTTGGTTGGTAAAAATTCATTATATAATCTCCCGGAGGTTTTGACTCCTGTATCACGCAAATATCTCTCGTCTTTGTTTCGAGATGTTTTTCTGATAGATCTAGGTCGTCATGTCGTCTTCAAGTGCCCCCAAGGACAAGTTCTTTGAGAAGGTCATCAACCCCTACCTCGCGGAGGTGCTGCAAGACCCTCAAACCGTTGAGATGCGTGAGGGGTTGTTGCACATCCGCGATGTTAAGGGACCAACGAAGGCCGAAAGCACGAAGGCGAGGCTCGAGGCATTGGAGCAACAAGTTTTCAAGTGTCAGGAGATGGGGGAGCGTGGACTCGACTCCAATCACATTATGATCACGGAGTTCACCAACAACCACAAGCTAGACGTCAAGGACATTGGGGAGGGCATCTTCAAGCTTCATGAGAAAATCGAGCACCTCCAAGCCCAAATCTACGACCTGCAAAATCAAAACTGTGAGTATGAATATAGATTCAAAAGGATGAGTTTGGCTGCAGATTTGAGGATTCAGGAGACTCGATCATCCTTCTATGATGGTGAGCCTATGCCTTGGAAGAGGGACGACAAGCCTACGTCATCGACAACTCCAACTCCTTCACCGGCAAAAGAGATATAATCACATGGGTATGGGCACTCCCCTTGGCAACTGCCAAGCTTGGGGGAGTGCCCCGGTATCGTATCACCATCACTTTTAACTTTACCGTTTTTCTTAGTTTGATCTTTTTGATAATATTTTGATCTAGTAGAATAAAGTGTCAGTATGATCTAGTTGTGAGTTTTGCCTTATGATCCTTCTATGCAATCAAGTCCGTGAGCTATATAATAAAGATTAGTGATGAGTCAAGGGCTTGATTATTTTGCCATGATCTTGAGTGAATAAAAGAAAAGAGAAAAGAATAAAAAGAATAAAATAGATCATATGGATCTTATGGAGAGTAATGAGCTCACATATAAAGAGTATGATGATTAAAAGTTGTTGAGAGTTGACAAACATAGTTTTTGTCATCTTTGCAATTAATAAGAAGTAATAAATAAAGAGAGGTCTTCACATATAAATACACTATCTTGGACATCTTTTATGATTGTGAGCACTCATTAAAATATGACATGCTAAAGAGTTGAAGTTGGACAAGGAAGACAACGTAATGGGTTATGTTTTCTTACATCTGAGATAAATTATATTGTCATGGATCATCCAACATGATTGAGCTTGCCTTTCCCTCTCATGCCGACTAATTCTTTGCACCAAGTAGAGATACTACTTGTGCTTCCAAATATCCCTAAACCCAGTTTTGCCATGAGAGTCCACCATATCTACCTATGGATTGAGTAAGATCCTTCAAGTAAGTTGTCATCCGTGCAAGCAATAAAAATTGCTCTCTAAATATGTATGACTTATTAGTGTGGGAGAAAATAAGCTTTATACGATCTTGTGATATGGAAGAAATAAAAGCGACGGACTGCATAATAAAGGTCCATATCACAAGTGGCAATATAAAGACGTTCTTTCACATTAAGATTTTGTGCATCCAACCATAAAAGCGCATGACAACCTCTGCTTCCCTCTGCGAAGGGCCTATGTTTTACTTTTATCTCCTTCCTTACATAAGAGTCATGGTGATCCTCACCTTTCCTTTTTACATTTTATCTTTTGGCAAGCACAATATGTTGGAAAGATCCTGGTATATATGGCTAATTGGATGTGAGTTTTCATGAACTATTATTGTTGACATTACCCTTGAGGTAAAATGTTGGGAGGCAAATTTAAGCCCCTATCTTTCTCTGTGTCCAATTAAAACTCCATACCCATAAGTACTGCGTGAGTGTTAGCAATTGCGAAAGACTATATGATGGTTGAGTATGTGGACTTGCTGAAAAGCTCTTATATTGACTCTTTCCTATGTTATGATAAATTGCAATTGCTTCAATGACTGAGATTATAGTTTGTTAGTTTTCAATGAAGTTTATGATTCATACTTGAAATTGTGATTGAATTGTTACTCTAGCATAAGAGATCATATGACAATAATTATATGTAGCGACCCGACCTCAAACGGTCAAGTCTCTGTGCTTCAGTGCCATCCCTGGATCGGTAATGCTGACACACACAGTACTCGAGGATTTATAACAGAGTAGCAATCACACACTTATTACATCGAATGTCTCCAAAGAGAACTTATTGCAATAAATATGGCTTAAGGCCATCTAATACGATAACAGCGGAAGGATTGGAAGATAAAGTGAGTCCATCAACTCCAACGTCATAGCTGAGCTGCACGGCAACGACCTAACGAACCTTACTCCTCGTCTGAAAAGTCTGCAACATAATACATTGCAGCCCAAAAAAATGGGTCAGCACATGGAATATGCTGGCAAAGTAACACAGTAGAGCAAGAACAGAATAATGCTATCACTACATGCATATTTGGCTGGTGGAAAGCTCTATGGTTATAGTTTTTGCGAAAAGCCAATTTTTCCCTACAAGAAAGGAATAGATTTTATTTAACTATCATGGTAGTTGAAACATCATTGAGAAGGTTCCTCCAACTCAATCCCAATTAAAAATAATTATCAACCCAACAATATTAATTTAAGAGTGATGAGACACTTAAGATACTCCAAGTACTAGATACTCAAGATCGTCCATAACTGGGGACACGGCTAACCATGATTAGTTTGTACACTCTGCAGAGGTTTGTGCACTTTTCACCACAAGACTCGATCGCCTCCGTTGAATTTCTCGCACTACATGGTGTTTGAGAAACGGATGACTGAGACACAGTCTTTCAGGAACATTAACTCCCTACTCCGGGCAGACCATACCAAACCTACAACCCACTACCTGCTGATCCACCTCCTCAAGAGCTTCACGTAACTTACTCAACTATGCTAGAGCCCATAATAGCTTGTGGCTGCACACGGAAGTTTCTAGCATGAATCATCTCAGTTCCCTTTGAGCCTGGGTGGCGGTCCATAGGAAAATCACACGGGTACTCCGGGATTTCCAAAAATACAGGCAACACTGGGTACTCCAGGTGCCTCAATCCACCCAGATGTGTATTTAAGTTGCCACCTTAAGTTGAACCATTAATTAGCAATCTCACATCTGTCATAGATTTCACTCACCAAAACCACGTCTACGAGCATAGCATAGCAATATAAGCAACGCATATAAGTAACACCCAAGGGTTTGAATGTAACAGGGCAATAGGTTCTACCTCATCAACTACTTCCCAACCCACATGTTAATGACATCCTAACCATGCAATGTTTGAGGATTGGAACTAATGCATAAAAACTGGGTGATAAAGGGGTATGATCAAAGTGTTACTTGCCTTGCCGATGATCCGTGAAACCTAGGGACTCCAAATAACACACTTCGCACTCCGGGAATTCTATCGCAAACAAACAATAGCATACATAAGCAATCAAGCAAAGAAGCACGGGTAAAACTCAAATAAAAAGAACTAACCAGAAAGTTCAACTTAAGAACTCCGGTTTGCAAAAAGAATCAAATTGAACGGAGCAACGAAACTCAAACGACAAAGAAAACAAGATCCGTTTACTAATCTGGACCTAGGTCAAATTTTACAGTTGCAAAAGCTTGTTTAAGTTGGTTAAACGGAAAGAGGGTCTCGAGATGAAGATCTAGGCGCTTGAATCGCCTGATTCCGATAACAAGCGAAAAGATAAACTAGAACGAAAATCGGATCAGAAATCATGATCAGAAATAACCGCGGAAAAATCCGATTAAAGAAAATAGACAAATAGGCTAACGAACGAGTGTTCGTTATCTGTAACTAACGGGCGAAAACTGTTCGTTAAAACGAACATACGGACGAACGTCCGCTAAAAAGAAAGCCGGGAAAAACTGACGAACCGAAAAAAACGAACTAGGGTTTTCTTTAAAAAAATCGGATCAGTTTTCTTTAAAAAAACCGGCGGCTACCTTGTCGCTCCGGCGAGATGCGGTGGCGCGGCAAGGCGGCGGCGGCTGCTGCGGGCGGGGTGAGGCGGCGGTGGCGGGTGGTGGCGATGGGGGGGCTGGTATTTAAGGGGAGGGGGTGCCTTGGGGAGGGAGCAAAGGGGCGGTGGGGAGGAGTCCTAGCCGGACTCCGGTCCGGGTCGGGGCGGCACGACGTGACCGGTCTCGTGGAAGGAGACGGCGCGTGGGAGGGGACAGGTCGACGGCTGGGCTTCGATCTAGTTAGCCTCTCGCACTTCTTTTTAAAATAAATTCCACCGAAACTAAAAAAATCCTAGAAAATAAAATAAAATTCTAAAAATGCCAAAGCAAATTTTCATCATCTAAATAAAATATTTAGAATGAGATGAACATTTTTCTCGGCCCTAAAATGCAATTTTGAAAACGTGCATTTTTTCTAATGCAAACATAATTGCAATAAAATCCAAATAAAAACAAATATTTGATTTTAATATTTTTCCTCCAATATTTCAATTATTTTGGAGAAGTCATATTATCCCCTCTCATATATTTTAATATGAAATATTTTCGGAGAGAAAAATAATTAAAACCAAAAATCCTCGTTTGAAAATTTGATAATATCAAATTTGAAAACCGGGGAAATCCCCAACTCTCTCCGAGGGTCCTTGAGTTGCTTAGGATTTCAAGGATCGCAAGACGAAATAAAATAAAATATGATATGCAAGAATGATCTATGTATAACATTCCAAATTGAAAATTTGGGATGTTACAAACCTACCCCCCTTAAGATGAATCTCGCCCTCGAGATTTGGGTTGGGTAGAAAATAGGTGTGGGTGGTCTTTGCGAAGATCATCCTCTCGTTCCCATGTGGCTTCATCCTCGGTATGGTGGCTCCACTGAACTTTGCAAAACTTGATAACCTTGCTGCGGGTGACTCGACTGGCAAACTCCAAAATCTTGACAGGCTTTTCCTCATAAGTCAAATCATTGTCCAACTGAATCGCCTCCAAGGGTACGGTATCTCTTAGCGGTATGTCAGCCATCTCAGCATGGCACTTCTTCAACTGGGAAACATGAAACACGTCGTGAACTCCTGACAGTCCGTCAGGTAACTCCAACTTGTAGGAAACTTCTCCCATCCGTTCCAAAACACGATACGGTCCTACAAATCTCGGGGCTAACTTTCCCTTAACTCTAAAACGTTTCACTCCTCGCAAAGGTGATACTCGCAGATATGCTCTATCTCCAATTTCATAGGTTACCTCCTTGCGTTTCGAATCTGCATAACTCTTCTGTCTAGACTGAGCTATCTTCAGTCTATCTCGAATCAGTTTAACCTTCTCCCCAGACTCTTTGATCAAGTTTGGTCCAAACAACTGTCGGTCTCCAACTTCATCCCACATCAACGGTGTTCTGCACCTTCGTCCATACAGGGCTTCGAACGGTGCCATCTTCAGACTAGCCTGGTAACTATTGTTGTATGAGAACTCTGCGTAAGGCAAATTGTCATCCCAACTAGATCCATAATCTAGCGCACAGGCTCTCAACATGTCCTCCAGAATCTGGTTGACTCTCTCGGTCTGTCCATCTGTCTGCGGGTGAAATGTTGTACTGAAATCCAATCTCGTTCCCAAAGTCTGGTGCAGCTGATGCCAAAACTTTGAGGTAAACTGTGTCCCTCTATCTGATACGATGGTCCTCGGAACTCCATGCAGACATACGATCCTGGTCATATATATATCTTGGCCAACTTTGCACTGGTATAAGTTGTTTTCACTGGGATAAAGTGTGCCACTTTGGTCAAGCGGTCAACTACTACCCATATAGAATCGTAACCTGATTTGGTCCTGGGCAATCCGGTGATAAAATCCATGCCAAGTTTATCCCACTTCCATTCGGGTATCGGCCTAGGCTGTAGCAATCCTGCTGGCTTTTGATGCTCTGCCTTAACTCTCTGACATACGTCACATACGGCTACATACTCGGCGATATCCTTCTTCATCCCTGTCCACCAGAAACGTTCCTTCAAATCCAAATACATCTTGGTGTTTCCGGGGTGTATCGAGTATGGTGAGTCATGAGCCTCCTGTAGTATTAATTTCCTGATCTATGTGTTATTGGGCACATAAACACGGTCCTCAAACCATAAGGTGTCGTGCTCATCCTCACGAAAACCTTTGGCCTTTCCTTCGCTCATTTTCTCTTTTATCTCCGCAATCTCTTTGTCATCCTTCTGGGCTTCTCGAATCTTTCCCAACAATTTAGACTGAACCTCCATTGTTGCAACAAAACCTCTAGGAACAATCTCCAATCAAAGTCCCCGGAGATCCTCTGCTAACTCCTTCGGCAATCCCGTGCTTTCTAGGGTATTAGCATAACTCTTCCGGCTCAAAGTGTCTGCTACGACATTGGCCTTTCCTGGATGATAGTGGAGCTTCATCTCATAATCCTTTATAAGCTCCAACCATCTCCTCTGCCTAAGGTTCAGTTCCTTCTGTGTGAAGATGTACTTCAAACTCTTATGATCCATGTACACATCACAATGGTTTCCAATAAGGTAATGCCTCCAAGTCTTCAACGCATCCACTACGGCTGCTAGCTCCAAATCATGTGTGGCATAATTTAACTCGTGTGGTTTTAGTTGTCGTGAGGCATACGAAACAACTCTTCCATCCTGCATAAGCACACTTCCAAGTCCTAATCGAGAGGCGTCGCAATACACTTGAAAATCCTTACGTATATCTGGTAGTGTCAGCACTGGGGCTGTAGTCAAACGTTTCTTCAACTCCTGGAAACTTGCCTCGCAATCTTCCGTCCATTTAAACTTGGTATCCTTCTTCAATAACTCCATCATTGGCTTCACAATCTTGGAAAAATTCTCAATGAATCTCCGATGGTATCCTGCGAATCCAAGAAAACTGCGGATCTCGCTAACTGAAGTGGGTGCGAACCATTGAGTGACTGACTGAACCTTGGTGGGGTCTACTGCTATACCTTCTCCTAATATAACATGTCCAAGGAATCTGACTTCCTTAAACCAAACTCGCATTTGCTGAACTTGGCATACAACTGATGTTCCCCGAGTTTCTTGAGAACTAAACGCAAATGCTCCTTGTGTTCCTCTTCATTCTTCGAATATACCATTATATCATCAATGAACACCACAACAAACTTATCCAAATATTCCATGAACACCTTGTTCATCATGCTCATGAAATAGGCAGGGGCGTTAGTCAGTCCAAATGACATGACCGTATATTCGTATAGCCCGTACCGTGTGGTGAATGTTGTCTTTGGTATATCCTTCTCCCGTATCTTCAGCTGGTGATATCCTGATCGTAGATCGATCTTCGAAAACACCTTAGCTCCTTGCAGCTGGTCAAATAGATCATTGATCATCGTCAATGGGTACTTGTTCTTGATCATCACTTCAATCAAGGCTCGATAATCAACAACCATTCTTAGGGACTTATCCTTCTTCTCGACCAAAAGCACTGGGGCTCCCCACGGTGATGAACTCCGTTGAATGTAACCTTTCTCCAATAACTCCTTGATCTATTTCTTAATCTCCTCCAGATCATTCGCAGGCATCCGATAGGGTCTCTTGGATATTGGCCCTGTGCCTGGCAATAGCTCTATCAAAAAATCGATATCTCGATCCGGTGGCTTGCCTGGTAACTCCTCTGGAAAAACATTCGGGTAATCCTTTACTACAGGCACTTCCTCCTGAACAACTCCCGTGAGGGTATTTACTTGGCTACTTCTGGGTGCATGCCTAGATATATACTTGATCCTTTTTCCCTCCGGGGTGGTGAGACAAATTGACTTACTAACACAGTCAATGCTTCCTCCATACTTTGACATCCCGTCCATTCCTAATATCACATCCAATCCTTGTGACTCCAAGATAATTAGGTTGGACGGAAAAACATGGTTGCCAATGGTTAAGGGTATTTGGTCGCACCATCGACTAGCCATATACTCTGCTCCAGGTGAACTTACTAACAGAGGGGTCCTAAGGGTTTGGGTCGGTAGTTTAAACTTATCCACGAATTCCCTTGATATGTATGAATGCGATGTACCAGTATAAAAAAGAACAAGAGTGGTAAATGGCTTAACCAAAAACTTACCTATAACCGCGTCTGACTGCTCTTCAACCTCCGCCACGTTAACGTGGTTTACTTGTCCTTTGTTGAATGGATTGGGCTTCTTCCCAGCGCTCCCATTTCTGTTTCCATTCTTCCCTTCAGGGCACTCCGTGGCATAGTGTCCAGTCTCCCTGCACTTGAAACAAGTAACGTGGCTTAGGTCTCTCTTGGTGGGTGAGACTGGATTGGGGCGGTTCTGATTGTTGTTTGCTCCATTCCCATTCCCATTCCTTGAGCCAGTATGACTATGGTTACTTCCTCCATTATGGGTATGGCCTCCATGGTTATGAACAAGTCCTCCCGAGTTCGGGGTTAGGCGAGGCTTCTGCTGAGCTCCTGAGTTATACCTCCTGTCGGTGTCAAAACCGACGGATCTTGGGTAGGGGGTCCCGAACTGTGCGTCTAGGCCGGATGGTAACATGAGGCAGGGGACACGAAGTTTTACCCAGGTTCGGGCCCTCTCGATGGAGGTAAAACCCTACGTCCTGCTTGATTAATATTGATGATATGGGTAGTACAAGAGTAGATCAACCACGAGATCGGAGAGGCTAAACCCTAGAAGCTAGCCTATGGTATGATTGTTGTTGTGTATGTTGTCCTACAGACTAAAACCCTCCGGTTTATATAGACACCGGAGAGGGTTAGGGTTACACAAAGTCGGTTACAATGGTAGGAGATCTACATATCCGTATCGCCAAGCTTGCCTTCCACGCCAAGGAAAGTCCCTTCCGGACACAGGACGAAATCTGCAATCTTGTATCTTCATAGTCCAGGAGTCCGGCTGAAGGTATAGTCCGGCCATCCGAACACCCCCTAATCCAGGACTCCCTCAGTAGCCCCTGAACCAGGCTTCAATGACGACGAGTCCGACGCGCAGATTGTCTTCGGCATTGCAAGGCGGGTTCCTCCTCCAAGTACTTCATAGAAGATTTTGAACACAAAGATAGTGTCCGGCTCTGCAAAATAAGTTTCCACATATTGCCATAGAGAGAATAATATTTACACAAATCTAATCTGCTGACGTATTCCGTAGTGTGACATCGCACCACGGCCAAGCCTTTATCCGAATCGTTTTATTGTCCCACCTCAGCGTGTTATGCGAGGCGGTTTCCTTGGCACGTCTTGTTAAAGCAGAGATCGTGTCCCCTTATTCCAGGATTCTCATCAATACGGGCGTGGGTAACCCAACCGCGCCATTGATTACGGCGCTTGGAGATAAGAGAGTTTTACCAGGCTGGTGGGGACACGTAGTTGCGTCCACCCATATAAGGGGATAAGGATCCACCTTTTCACCTACGCCTTCTTCCTCCTTTGCCTATCCATTCACGCGCACTCGAGCTCCAGCGCCCAAGTCCGCACTCCCCACCTCAACCTTCTCCAGCCATGTCCGGAGCGGGAGGCAAGTGGATGGTCTCCTCCGTCACGAAGGGACACATCAAAAGACTAAGGAAGGCCGGATACCTGTCTAACGACATTGCGTACCGGCTTCCCGAAAAGGGGCAGCTCCTCCCCACCCCAGGGCCCCATGAGAGGGTAGTGTTCCTTCCCCACTTCCTCCGAGGACTGGGCTTTCCTATCCACCCATTCGTCTGGGGACTCATGTTCTACTACGGCCTGGATTTCCATGATCTGGCCCCGAACTTCATCCTCAACATCTCGGCGTTTATCATCGTGTGCGAGGCTTTCCTCTGCATCCGCCCCCATTTCGGCCTATGGCTCAAGACTTTCAATGTCAAGCTAAAGGTGGTGCGCGGCAACCAGGCGGAGTGCGGAGGTACCATGGTGGGCAAGATGCCCAACGTCTTATGGCTCGAGGGCTCCTTTGTGGAGACCCTGAAGGGGTGGCAATTGGGGTGGTTTTACATCACCGAGCCGCGCGACCCTGAGTGGGTCGCAGCCCCCGAGTTCCGATTCAGACCCCCAACGTGGCTCACGTCCTGGAAGGAGACGGGCCTGTCGTGGGGCAACAAAGGAGAGGTGACTGGACTGCAAACATGCATCCAAACCCTGGTGGACAAGCAGCTCAGGCTTGTCAACGTAGTCCAAGTTATCCTCATCCGCCGGATCCTCCCGTGTCAACAACGGGCCTTCAATCTGTGGGAGTTCAACCCGGCGCAGCACCGAACTCTGAGCAGGCTCTTTGACACGACATACGAAGATGTTTGGAAGGTGCTTTTCAAGGGCGCCGAGGCTCCCGCATCCGCTACCGAGGATCGCGGATTCAGCGCGCAGCGTCACGCTAGCGCGGTAAGTTGTTTGTACCTTTTACAGGGTATTAGTTTTCCATAGTTTAACTCTATGTGGGATCTAAGCTCCCTTACCTTTGACAGAGTTGGAAGGCGAAGTCCAGATAAATCGACTGTCCGGCTCCTTTGCCCGAAGAGCCAGCCGATGCCCGCTTGGCGAAGCTGCTGGTTCCGGCACCCTATGTGGTGCCGGAGAAGAAGGCCACGGGGACTCGAAAAAGTGCCCGACGCTAGGAGGTGTCGGGTTCATCATCCGACGGCTCCGAGGCACATTCCTCCCGTAAAGACGAGGAGGAAGAAGAAGAGACCTCTCCCCCTCCAGCGGGAGGAGAGAAGAAAAGGAAGGCCGCCCTCTCTGGGGAGGCCGGAGGGTCCAAGAAGGGGAAAACCCTTCCTCCGGACTACTCCACCGACGCCGGCGACGGCGGAGAGGAGTGGCCGCCCAGGGCCAAGCCCCTGGCGAAATCGTAAGTATCCGGATACCAGAGTAATTCATAGTATTCCTTCATTGCACAGCTTTCCCTTATGTCGAATATGATTATGCAGCCCAACCAAAGACCGGCTCGACGCGTCGTCGAGCGGTTCACTGGACTCGTCGGATGTGAATTCGCTTCCAGCGGTTACCTCCCCCCGCCCTATGGACGGCGTCGAAGTGTTGTCCCAACAGGTTCCAAGCCAGGAGGAGGTGGTCCTAGAGGCGCCACAAGGCAACCTCCAGGATTCCAGGAGTGACGGGGATAAAACCCCTCAGAGCTCCAAGTCCGGCTCAAGGCCGGACACCGCTCCGGAACCTTCAAAGGTTCCAGAGTCCGGCGGGCGACCTCCTTCCAAGAGGAGCAAGCCCACCGTGCCGGTGATCCCCGTCCAACCGGGGGCGCCGGACAATCTGTTGGAGGTGCTCGAAGGCGCCTCCATCAACGAGGAGCACCACACTATTATGAGTGCGGTGGTCCAGAAGGTTCAGTCTGCCAAGAGCGGACTGACTGAAGCTTGTACTAGCCTTTTAACAAGCTTTGAGGTAAATAAAGAATGTGTAAATAATATTACCGCATAGACAGTAGCCCCTGATGCTCTGTTTGGCGTTCGGGAAGAAAAGCCGAATAGAGGATCAAATAAAATTCGCAGAGTCTAACAAAAAGGAGTCAATATGCGTATGCAGGCTTCTCTGATGGCGTCCGCTGCACTGACTGCGGAAGTGGACACGCTAAAGCAAAAACTCGAGCAGTCCGAGCAAGAGCTCGGGCATGCCAAGAAGCAGCTCGAGGACAATGAAGGTAAGAAATACCTTGTTTAAATACATATAAAAAAGGTGCAATTGCAAAAAATGACAGGATTATCGTGGCTATTGTAGGGGCCACGTCTGAGGTGGCGACCCTTAAGCAAGCGCTGCTCGAGGCCGAGAAGAGGGCGGCCTTGGAGCGCACCGAGCGGGAGAAGTATGAGGCCTAGGTTGGCAAGGTGCAGCAAGAGCTCCAGGTTCTCATGAAAAAACATGAGAGTTTGGAGCTTGACTCAAAGACGCGAGCGTCCGACCTCGCGGCGGCTATTGAAAATGCCAAGTCTGCCAAGGCCGAATCCCAGAAGACCCTCCAGGAGTTGGATGAGGTGAAGAAGATAGCGGCGGGTAAAGCATTCTTTATGCAAAGCAGACACATAAACGTGAGTTACTTGTTACTTACCCGAATCCGGAGCTCTCTAGGAGCGTTCACAGATCTTCCCCGGAGCGTGTCCGATGCCGCCGCATTCTATCGAGCCGAGG
The DNA here is from genome assembly GCF_056163025.1 of Triticum urartu. Taxonomy (NCBI): domain Eukaryota; kingdom Viridiplantae; phylum Streptophyta; class Magnoliopsida; order Poales; family Poaceae; genus Triticum; species Triticum urartu. The sequence goes on from NC_141876.1 coordinate 449,987,150, forward strand.
AGGGCAGCTCGACAGAGAAGGTGTTCTGGTCTCAGTATGCTGAGGCCGGACACCTCGTGCCCCTGAGCGACCGGCTGAAGCAACTGGTCGAGCTCCATAAGGCGACCGAACAGGCCATGAAGGGCCTCATAGTTCGGCTGTGGCCTAGAGAGGCTCTGCCTGGGAGCTATTTCGGGCTGGTACGGCGGCTGGTGGAGGCCTGTCCAAGGCTCGAAGTCATCAAGCGCTTCGTCTGCGTTGAAGGTGCCCGTAGGGCCCTTGCCCATGCTAAGGTGCACTGGGGCAAGCTGGATGCTGAGAAGCTTGTGAAGGACGGGCCACCGCCGGGGAAAGAGCATCGCAAGCCCGAGAATTATTATAAGGATGTTCTGAAGGGTGCCTGCCTTATGGCGGATGAATGTTCCAGGGATGCAATTTTTGAGTGAAACTTGCTCGTTTTGTCCTGTGCGCTGAAAACTTGTTCATATGCGCTAAGCAATGCTGTTGGAATTTAAAATATTGCCTTCTGTGCGGCTGTTTATCAATTCTGAGAGATGGCGAGTCGTCGGCTTCTGCCCCCATGCCGCTAGTGTTTGGGTGTTCGGGGATAAACCTGAGCGCTCTTTTTCCCATGTTTGGGTCCTTCGAGGGAGGCGCTCAGCCCAACGAACAAGGCAATCGGACTATAATGCATGAACACTCTCACTTAGCCATAGAATTCTATAATTTTAAACTTCGGCGAAGCCCCTGGTATTCGGAAGACCGAGTTTGGGGCGCTATCCACGCCTTGGCCGGACAGAGCCGACTCCTCGCTCTAAGCGGCATACGTCTTTAGGGACTCGAAAAAACCTCTCGAACAGCGACCAGCTCTAGCTTCATCATGACAGTCAGTTTTAGCTTTCTCCACTGAGGTGCTCGACCCAGCTCAACTGGGGCACAATCGCAGTGGTTCTCCTAGTGCTACCTTAGCCGATATAGCGGAACGTAAGGCACCAAAACATAGGAGCCGGGCAAACCCAACTATTGACCCAAGACATGATTCGGAGCCGATGCATATAATGCTATAAGTTCGGGGTGCCGCACTTGTTAAAGTGTTCGGACTTCTCACACCATATTGAGGGGTGCTAAAGCCCCTGGCGTATTTTGGCCGTACCAAAGTGTACGGGTGCAACATGTCGTTAAGGAACATATATTTGTAAAAAAAAGGTAATGCAAAAATAGACAAAGGCTATGCATTGTTTATTAAAGAGGGCTGCGATCAAAGCAGAACGATACAAATAACGCGATAAGCAAAAGGTTGGACTATTTAACATGTCCGTTCCAGGGGCAGGCTGCGAAATGGTATGCGAAACAGGTATACTGCTCGTGATAGAGACCACCTGGGAGTTCCGTAATGCGGCATGGCTTGTCTGCTTCCCTACTTCTTGCATCGTTTGTGTGGCAATTGAACTGCCGAACAAGCCTTCCGAAGAATGGAGTCCTAAACGTAAGAGAAAATTAAAAAATCGGCAGCCCCTGGTGCTGTTTAAGCTGTGTTTCGGGTGTGCCGTCATGGTGCCCCTTCCCCTGTACCCATGGTATTTCTAGAGCGTAGTTATGTACGCGAAGCACTGGTGTCGCATTTTTGCGAGGGCTGGGGTTGGGGCCGCATTGCTACGCCTGCTCGGAACATGCCAGGCGGTCTTGTTGTAGGTTACTCCGGGCGCGCTTGATGGTGTCCGGACGTTTAATGGCCGGACTGGAGAACTGCCTGGAGAGGCTGCTTTGTACTTCCGCTGCAAGGGCCGCCGTGTGCTCCTCCATTCGGAGGGAGCGTTCGGTGTTTCCATTGACCGTAATTACTCCTCGAGGGCCTAGCATCTTGAGCTTAAGATATACATAGTGCGGTACCGCATTGAACTTGGCGAATGTGGTTCGCCCGAGCAGTGCGTGATAGCCACTGCGGAATGGGACTATGTCGAAGATTAACTCCTCGCTTCGGAAATTATCCGGAGATCCAAAGACCACTTCAAGTGTGACTGAGCCTGTACAGTTGGCCTCTACACCTGATGTTATGCCTTTAAAGGTCGTTTTGGTGGGCTTAATCCTCATGGGATCTATGCCCATTTTCCGCACTGTATCCTGGTAAAGCAGGTTCAGGCTGCTGCCACTGTCCATAAGGACTCTAGTGAGATGAAACCCGTCAATAATTGGGTCTAGAACCAATGCGGCGAATCCGCCATGACGGATGCTAGTGGGATGGTCGCTTTGATCAAAGGTGATCGTGCAGGAGGACCATGGGTTGAACTTTGGGGAGACTGGCTCTACCGCGTATACGTCCCTTAACGCGCGCTTCCGCTCCCTCTTGGGGACGTGGGTTGCGTATATCATGTTCACCGTCCACACTTGTGGGGGAAACCTTCTGTCCACTGTTGTTCGGCGGCCGGGGCTCTTCGTCGTCATCGCTATGCAGCCCCTTGTCTTAATTTTCGGCATTTAACTTGCCTGCCTGCTTGAACACCCAACAATCCCTGTTGGTGTGATTGGCCGGCTTTTCGGGGGTGCCATGTATCTAGCACAAGCGGTCGAGTATTCGGTCCAAACTGGACGGGCCCCTAGGATTCCTTTTGAATGGCTTTTTCCGCTGACCGGATTTGGAGCCTCTGAATCCGGCATTAACTGCCGTATCCTCAGCATTGTCGCCGTTAATGCGGCGCTTCTGCTTGTTAAGACGCGACCTACCACTACTGTCCCTGGTATCCGAATTACCAGGGTTCTTGGTCATATTGTTGCTACGAGCAAGCCAGCTGTCTTCTCCCGCGCAAAAGCGGGTCATAAGTGTCGTGAGGGCTGCCATAGATTTCGGATTTTCCTGTCCGAGGTGCCGGGCGAGCCACTCGTCACGGATGTTGTGCTTGAAGGCTGCTATGGCCTCTGCGTCAGGACAGTCGACTATTTGATTTTTCTTTGTTAGGAACCGTGTCCAGAATTGCCTGGCCAATTCCTCTGGCTGCTGAATTACGTGGCTTAGGTCATCGGCGTCTGGTGGTCGCACATAAGTGCCCTGGAAATTGTCGAGGAATGCGGCTTCCAGGTCCTCCCAACAACTGATTGATCCTACCGGCAAGCTGTTAAGCCAATGCCGAGCTGGTCCTTTAAGCTTGAGTGGGAGGTATTTGATGGCGTGGAGATCATCGCCGTGGGCCATGTGGATATGAAGGAGATAATCCTCGATCCATACCGCAGGATCTGTTGTGCCATCATATGATTCGATGTTTACGGGTTTGAAACCCTCGGGGATTTGATGATCCATTACCTCGTCTGTGAAGCATAGTGGGTGTGCGGCGCCTCTGTACTGGGCTATATCACGACGTAGCTCCAATGAGCTTTCTCTACTGTGTTCGGTCCTACGGGATTTATGTCCGGCGTGACGGTTATCGTCTCGAGTCATGGGGCGCCCACGCGATCCGTAGATCGATCTTGTTTGCCTTGCCTTGTCCTCCAACATATCTCGCAGGTCTGGCGCATTTTCCCGTGCCTTGGTACGGGGTGTGGCTTGAGTGGAGGGCCGATAGGCCTCTCTATCGCGGCCACGAGGTGGCCGGTCTGCTGTATCAAGTGCTTCCTCCTCTAATCGGGGTAGCAACCTGCGCTTTGGGTAGCTCTTGGAGGGGCGTTCGAGTTTATGCTCTTCGGCCGCAAGGACTTCAGTCCATCTGTCGAGTAACAAATCTTGATCAGCTTTAAGCTGTTGATGTTTTTTCTTGAGGCTTCTCGCCGTGGCCATAAGCCTGCGTTGAAAACGCTCTTGTTCGACGGGATCCTCTGGCACGACGAATTCATCGTCGTCGAGGCTTGCCTCGTCTTCGGAGGGAGGCATATAATTATCGTCCTCGACCTCTTTGTCTGCCGTTCTCTCATGAGGGCTGGCTTCTCCATCCTCCTGCGCTGAATCTTGCTGGAGGGGATTTTCTTCGGCACTCTCCGGAGTATTATTATCTCCCGTGCTGGAATCGCCGTATTTGCTTTGGCGGGATTTTGAGCGGCGCCGCTGATGCCGGCGCTTAGGCTGTTTCTTGGAGGGGTCATCCTCCGTTGTTCCATCGCCATCTCCTTATTTTAGGGTGTCCACCATGTATATGTCATATGACGAGGTGGCTTTCCAGGGCCCGATAGGCGCTGGTTCTTCATCGTCTCCTGCATCGGCGTCCATACCGTCGATGTCTTCGGAGTCGAAATCGAGCATGTCGGTTAAATCGTCGACAGTGGCTACCAAGTGGGTGGTGGGTGGGCTTTGAATTTCTTCATCGTCCGCATCCCAACCTTGCTGACCGTAGTCCGACCAGGGTTCTCCTGACAAAGAGAGAGACTTTAGTGTCTTCAGGATATCGCCGAAAGGCGAGTGCTGAAAGATGTCCGCGGCAGTAAACTCCATGATCGGCGCCCAATCGGATTCGATCGGCAGGGGCGCGAAGGGTTCGGAGTCCGGAGAGGAGTCTGGCTCCTTGGAGTCACGAGTCTCGCGGAGTGCGGGGCTGGTGTTCGGCTCAATTGCCGCTGGGATCACAGCCCCCGAGGCGACGTCCAACCACCCATCCTCGATCGGCGCAGTTGGCTCCGAATTAAGGGTCGAAGCCGATGCGGGTGCGGCCTCCAGGGCACTGTTCTGCGGCAGAGCTAGATCATGCTCGTCGTCACAGTGCGGCGCGCTCGGTAGTGGCTCGAATCCATCGAAGATCAAGTCCCCGCGGATGTCAGCCGTGTAGTTTAAACTTCCAAATCTGACCTGACGGCCAGGGGCATAGCTTTCGATCTGCTCCAGATGGCCAAGTGAATTGGCCCGTAGTGCGAAGCCGCCGAAGACGAAGATCTGTCCGGGGAGGAAGGTCTCACCCTGGACTGCATCGCTATCGATGATAGTAGGAGCCATCAAGCCTGACGGCGACGACACAGAGGAACTCTCAATGAAAGCACAAATGTCGGTGTCAAAACCGGCGGATCTCGGGTAGGGGGTCCCGAACTGTGCGTCTAGGCCGGATGGTAACAGGAGGCAGGGGACATGAAGTTTTACCCAGGTTCGGGCCCTCTCGATGGAGGTAAAACCCTATGTCCCACTTGATTAATATTGATGATATGGGTAGTACAAGAGTAGATCTACCACGAGATCGGAGAGGCTAAACCCTAGAAGCTAGCCTATGGTATGATTGTTGTTGTGTATGTTGTCCTATAGACTAAAACCCTCCAGTTTATATAGACACCGGAGAGGGTTAGGGTTACACAAAGTCGGTTACAATCGTAGGAGATCTACATATCCGTATCGCCAAGCTTGCCTTCCACGCCAAGGAAAGTCCCTTTCGGACACGGGACGGAGTCTTCAATCTTGTATCTTCATAGTCTAGGAGTCCGGCTGAAGGTATAGTCCGGCCATCCGAACACCCCCTAATCCAGGACTCCCTCACCTCCCTTGTCCATACTTCCTCTTACGGCTCTCAATCTGCTGCTGCTTCCCATCAATCATAAGAGCCTTATCTACCAACTCCTGGTAGTTGTTGAATGTTGCCACCATCAACTGCACACTCATCTCATTAGTCAGCCCTTCCATAAACTTCTCCTGCTTTGCGGCATCTGTGGCCACATCATCAGAGGCATAGCGAGATAACTTGCTAAACTCATCCGCGTACTGAGCCACAGTACGGTCCCCCTGGCGTGAGTTGCGAAACTCACACTTCTTCATACTCATTGCTCCAGTTGAGACATGAGCTGTACGGAAGGCTTGCTGAAACTGGTCCCATGTCACCGTGGCTATAGGGTAGGTGACAGTGTAATTCTCCCACCATGAGGCTGCTGGTCCATCCAACTGATGTGCGGCAAAACGCACCTTCTCAGCATCAGTACATCCTGCAGTGTTTAACTCCCTTCCAATCCTGCGGAGCCAATCATCTGCTACTATAGGCTCGGTGCTACTAGAAAACACCGGCGGCTGCAACCTCAGAAAACAGGCTAAGTTGTCAACTGGTGGTGGTGGTGGCGGTGGATTGTTGCTGTTGTTGCCTTGGTTCTGAACTAACAACTGCATCAGGGTATTCTGTTGCTGGATCAACTGAGTGAGCTCCGGTGGGAAAGCAAATCCGGGTTCACGTCTCGGAGGCATCTGATGGGTTTAGAGGGGAGAGATTAGAATAGAATGAGGTCTAATGAGAAAGCACTACCCATATGCACATGAGACAAACACAATCATTTCACTCAATCAATCAAGCAAGGCATACAATCGGTCTAGAACTATCGCAATAGTTCTCGGACTACTCTATTTACATGGTGGAATACTACTACTTATGTGGTGGTCTATTGAAAATATTCCTCGGTTGAAGACTCCATGATATCCGCTCCAGCTTCGTCTTCAAAGTCATCATCACTAAGGTTGGAGTCGGTGTCGTCGATGATGATGTAGTCCTCCAGACGAATCTCCTTGGGTTCTTCATCTTCTTCTACTGGTGTGGGGTCTCCCATGAATATTCCGATCTTCTTAATCAGGTCGTCATTCTTCTCCACTAGTACGACGATTTCCTCCTCATAATCTTCATGTGTAGCCTTGAGTTCTTCCTCCAGTTCCGTGATCCTAGTCATTGCCTTCTTCAGATCTATCATGCCTGCGCACATCTGATTCTCCTGGCGTCGAATGTGCTGGTTTAGTTCCTGGATGAAAACTGCAATTGATCTATCCTTACTGGTGCTGATCATCTCCCATTGCTCGTCTCGGTGCCCACAAATCTGATAGATAGTATCCTTAAGTTCCTTTTGGTAAACTTCTCCAATGCGTCCCATGGTGATGTGAGCTGCCATACTCTTGCCTAGACTCCAGGTTGGTGCATCGAAGGAAAACTCTATGGGTTTAGTTTTTTTTGACCGGGAAACAGTAGGAAAGGCTCCTACTGTGTAAATGTATTAAGGATCAAATAACACTGTACAGGGGTGATAATTACATGGGGGGGAGACAATGCAGGAGGGCTTAGTGTAGAGAGTTTACAAAGTTCAGTACAAGAGGCCTACGGTCCTCTTTGACCCAATATTGAAGGAGTTCAAACTCCTTTTTGAATCTATCAAGCCAGGACCGAAAAGAAGGATTTATTGCTCTGAAGTGCTTGTTGTTCCTCTCCTTCCATATGCTCCACGCCGCCACAATAAATTTTTCAAACAGCATAGGCGTGGGGTGGTTGGTTTTTTGGTCCTCGATAGCTTGTAATCGGCCAGGGAAGGGCTCCCAATTAATATGCAAAGCATGCCAGCACTGCCTACTGAATGGGCATGTGAAGATCATGTGCTCAACTGTTTCTTCAATGCTTAGTCCACAAAGGAGGCAGTTGTGATCGTCACCAATGTTGTAGTGTCGTCGTTTGAGCATGTTCCTCTATGGGTTTAGTGACTGGCATGAAGGTTCTTCCTGGAACTTGAACTTGAATCATCCATCGCTCCTCTTCTGGTAAAGTGGCGTTGTAAGTCCCGGTGAAGCTTGGTATTTCTATGTTCAGGTACCTAGTGACTTCCTTCAAGTGTCGTCCAAAAGGTGCTTCTTCATCCGGTTGTGCAAACTTGTTCCTTGCATCCGCCATCCTAAATAGTGGAAAATGGAGAGGAGTCATAAATGAGAAGAGAATTGTGATCTATGGCTTTAGCTTAGTGGTCGTGTTCTACACTCAGCATGTGCTCTGATACCATCTTGTAGCGACCCGACCTCAAACGGTCAAGTCTCTGTGCTTCAGTGTCATCCCTGGATTGGTAACATGTTTCATTGCTAGTTTGAAACGGTTCAAAGTGTTACATCCTAACTTCATTGAAAACTTCATCAAGTACTTCCCAACCCACATGTTAATGACATCCTAACCATGCAATGTTTGAGGATTGGAACTAATGCATAAAAACTGGGTGATAAAGGGGTATGATCAAAGTGTTACTTGCCTTGCTGACGATCCGCGAAACCTAGGGACTCCAAATAACACGCTTCGCACTCCGGGAATTCTATCACAAACAAACAATAGCATACATAAGTAATCAAGCAAAGAAGCACGGGTAAAACTCAAATAAAAAGATCTAACCAGAAAGTTCAACTTAAGAACTCCGGTTTGCAAAAAGAATCAAATCGAACGGAGCAACAAAACTCAAACGGCAAAGAAAGCAAGACCCGTTTACTAATCTGGACCTAGGTCAAATTTTACAGTTGCAAAAGCTTGTTTAAGTTGGTTAAACGGAAAGAGGGTCTCGAGACAAAGATCTAGGTGCTTGAATCGCCTGATTCCGATAAACAAGCGAAAAGATAAACTAGAATGAAAATCGGATCAGAAATCACGATCAGAAATAACCGCGGAAAAATCCGATTAAAGAAAACTGACAAACAGGCTAACGAACGAGCATTCGTTATCTGTAACTAACGGGCGAAAACCGTTCATTAAAACGAACATATGGACGAACGTCCGCTAAAAAGAAAACCGGGAAAAACCGACGAACCAAAAAAAATGAACTAGGGTTTTCTTAAAAAAACCTGATCGGTTTTCTTTAAAAAAAACCGGCGGCTACCTCGTCGGTTCGGCGAGACGTGGCAGCGACGGCGCGGCAGTGGGCGGCGGGCGCGGCAGCGGGCGGCGGCGGCTGCTGCGGGCGGGGCGAGGCGGCGGTGGCGGGTGGTGGCGATGGGGGGAGGGCTAGTATTTAAGGGGAGGGGGGGTGCCTTGGGGAGGGGGCAAAGGGCTGGCGGGGAGGAGTCCTAGCCGAACTCCGGTCCGGGTCGGGGCGGCGCGGCCAGTCTCCTCGAAGGAGACGGCGCGCGGGAGGGGACGGGCCGGCGGCTGGGACTTGCAATTTTTTCTAAAATGCAATTCTGAAAACGTGCAATTTTTCTAATGCAAACAAAATTGCAATAAAATCCAAATAAAAACAAATATTTGATTTTAATATTTTTCCTCCAATATTTCAATTATTTTGGAGAAGTCATATTACCCCCTCTCATATATTTTAATTTGAAATATTTTAGGAGAGAAAAATAATTAAAACCAAAAATCCTCATTTCAAAATTTGATAAAATCAAATTTGAAAACTGGGGAAATCCCCAACTCTCTCCGAGGGTCCTTGAGTTGCTTAGGATTTCGAGGATCGCGAGACGAAATGAAATAAAATATGATATGCAAGAATGATCTATGTATAACATTCCAAATTGAAAATTTGGGATGTTACATCATATAAGCTGTTGTTCTAAGAATGATCATGATGCCCTCATGTCCGTATTTTATTTTTATCGACACCTCTATCTCTAAACATGTGGACGTATTTTTGATTTCGGCTTTCGCTTGAGGACAAGCGAGGTCTAAGCTTGGGGGAGTTGATACGTCCATTTTGCATCATGCTTTTATATCGATATTTATTGCATTATGGGCTATTATTACACATTATGTCACAATACTTATGCCTATTCTCTCTTATTTTACAAGGTTTACATAAAGAGGGAGAATGCCGGCAGCTGGGATTCTGGGCTGGAAAAGGAGCAAATATTAGAGACCTATTTTGCACAGCTCCAAAAGTCCTCAAACTTCACGGAAGTTATTTTCAGAATATATAAAAAATACTGAGCGCAAGAAGTACCAGAGGGGGCCACCCACCAGCCACGAGGGTGGGGGTGCGCCCTACCCCCTGGGCGCGCCCCTGCCTCATGGGCCCCCTGGTGGCCCTCCGATGCCCATCTTCTGCTATATGGAGTCTTTCGTTGAGGAAAAAAAATCATAAGCAAACTTTCGGGACGAGACTCCGCCGCCATGAGGCGGAACTTTGGCGGAACCAATCTAGGGCTCTGGTGGAGCTGTTCTGCTGGGGAAACTTCCCTCCGGGAGGGGGAAATCATCGCCATCGTCATCACCAACGCTCCTCTCATCGGGAGGGGGCAATCTCCATCAACATCTTCACCAACACCATCTCCTCTCAAACCCTAGTTCATCTCTTGTATCCAATTCTTATCTCTAAGTCTGGGATTGGTACCTGTAGGTTGCTAGTAGTGTTGATTACTCCTTGTAGTTGATGCTAGTTGGTTTATTTGGTGGAAAATCATATGTTCAGATCCAATATGCATATTAATACCCCTTTGATTATGAACATGAATATGCTTTGTGAGTAGTTACGTTTGTTCCTGAGGACATGGGAGAAGTCTTGCTATTAGTAGTCATGTGGATTTGGTATTCGTTTGATATTTTGATGAGATGTATGTTGTCTCTCCTCTAGTTGTGTTATGTGAACGTCGACTACATGACACTTCACCATTATTTGAGCCTAGAGGAAGGCATTGGGAAGTAATAAGTAGATGATGGGTTGCTAGAGTGACAGAAGCTTAAACCCTAGTTTATGCGTTTCTTCGTAAGGGGCTGATTTGGATCCATATGTTTCATGCTATGGTTAGGTTTACCTTAATACTTCTGTTGTAGTTGCGGATGCTTGCAATAGAGGTTAATCATAAGTGGGATGCTTGTCCAAGTAAGGACAGCACCCAAGCACCGGTCCACCCACATATCAGATTATCAAAGTACCGAACGCGAATCATATGAACGTGATGAAAACTAGCTTGACGATAATTCCCATGTGTCCTCGGGAGCGCTTTTCTCTATATAAGAGTTTGTCCAGGCTTGTCCCTTGCTACAAAAAGGATTGGGCCACCTTGCTGCACTTTATTTACTTTTATTACTTTTTGCTCGTTACAAATTATCTTATCACAAAACTATCTATTACCTATAATTTCAGTGCTTGCAGAGAATACCTTGCTAAAAACTGCTTATCATTTCCTTCTGCTCCTCGTTGGGTTCGACACTCTTACTTATCGAAAGGACTATGATAGATCCCCTATACTTGTGGGTCATCACCTGCACAAACAATCAAGAACCTTGCAACCACCGCGATAAAGGGGTTGTCAATCCCTTGACGGCCACTTGCAAAAGTGAGATCTGATAAAGATAATAAGATAAATATTTTTGGTATTTTTGTGGTATAGATTGGAAAATAAAGATTACAAAATAAATAGTAAACTAGAATTGTAGATTGGAAACTTATATGATGTAAAGTAGACCCGGGGGCCATAGGTTTCATTAGTGGCTTGTCTCAAGATAGCATGTATTACGGTGGGTGAAGAAATTACTGTCGAGCAACTGATAGAAAAGTGCATAGTTATGATGATATCTAAGGCAATGATCATGAATATAGGCATCACGTCCGTGACAAGTAGACCGAAACGATTCTGCATCTACTACTATTACTCCACACATCGACCGCTATCCAGCATGCATCTAGAGTATTAAGTTCATAAGAACAGAGTAACACATTAGGCAAGATGACATGATGTAGAGGGATAAACTCAAGCAATATGATATAAACCCCATCTTTTTATCCTCGATGGCAACAATACAATACGTGTCGTTTCCCTTTCTGTCACTGGGATCGAGCACCGCAAGATTGAACCCAAAGCTAAGCACTTCTCCATTGCAAGAAAGATCAATCTAGTAGGACAAACTAAACCGATAATTCGAAGAGACTTGCAAAGATATCAAATCATGCATATAAGAATTCAGAGAAGAATCAAATAATATTCATGATAATCAAGTTCATAAACCCACAATTCATCGGATCTCGGCAAACACACCGCAAAAGAGTTACATCGAATAGATCTCTAAGAAGATCAAGGAGAACTTTGTATTGAGATCCAAAGAGAGAGAAGAAGCCATCTAGCTAATAACTATGGACCCGAAGGTCTGTGGTAAACTACTCACACATCATCGGAGAGGCTATGGTGTTGATGTAGAAGCCCTCCATGATCGAATTCCCCTCCGGCGAAGCATTGGAAAAGGCCCCAAGATGGGATCTCACGGGTACAGAAGGTTGCGGTGGTGGAAAAGGTGTTTCGTGGCTCTCCCCAATGGTTTCAGGGTATAAGAGTATATATAGGCGAAAGAAGTAGGTCGGTGGAGCTGCTAGGGGCCCACGAGGGTGGGGGGCGCACCCTCCTGCCTCATGGCTTCCTTGCTGCTTCCTTGATGTCCACTCCAAGTCTCCTGGATTGCATTTGTTCCAAAAAATATCCTCGCGAAGGTTTCGTTCCGTTTGGATTCCGTTTGATATTCCTTTTCTGCGGAACACTAAAATAGGCAAAAAAACAACAATTTGCACTGGGCCTTCGGTTAATAGATTAGTCCCAAAAATAATATAAAAGTGCATAGTAAAGCCCATTAAACATCCAAAACAGATAATATAATAGCATGGAACAATCAAAAAAATTATTGATACGTTGGAGACGTATCAAGCATCCCCAAGCTTAATTCCTGCTCGTCCTCGAGTAGGTAAATGATAAAAACAGAATTTTTGATGTGGAATGCTACCTAACATAATTTTCAATGTAATTTTCTTTATTGTGGCATGAATGTTCAGATCCGAAAGTTTCAAGACAAAAGTTTCATATTGACATAAAAATAATAATACTTCAAGCATACTAACTAAGCAATTATGTCTTCTCAAAATAACATGGCCAAAGAAAGCTGATCCCTACAAAATCATATAGTTTGGCTATGCTTCATTTTTGTCACATAAAAATGCTCTCATCATGCACAACCCCGATGACAAGCCAAGCAATTGTTTCATACTTTAGTAATCTCAAACTTTTTTCAACTTTCACGCAATACATGAGCGTGAGCCATGGACATAGCACTATGGGTGGAATGGAATATAATGATGGGGGTTGTGTGGAGAAGATAAAAAAAGGGAAAGTCTCACATTGATGCAGCTAATCAATGGGCTATGGAGATGCCCATCAATTGATGTCAATGCGAGGAGTAGGGATTGCCATGCAACGAATGCACTAGAGCTATAAATGTATGAAAGCTCAACAAAAGAAACTAAGTGGGTGTGCATCCAACTTGCTTGCTCACGAAGACCTAGGGCATTTGAGGAAGCCCATTGTTGGAATATACAAGCCAAGTTCTATAATGAAAAATTCCCACTAGTATATGAAAGTCACAATATAATAGACTCTCTATCATGAAGGTCATGATGCTACTTTGAAGCACAAGTGTGGAAAAGGATAGTAGCATTGTCCCTTTTATTTTCTTCTTCTTTTTGGCCTTTTTTTCATTTGGTCTTCCCCCTTTTTTATTTTTTGGGACAATGCTCTATTAATGATGATCATCACACTTCTATTTATTTACAACTCGATACTAGAACAAAGTATGACTCTATATGAATGCCTTCGGTGGTGTAACGGGATGGGCAATGAATCAAGAGTAACATGTATGAAATTATGCATGGTGGCTTTGCCATAAATACGATGTCAACTACATGGTCATGCAAGGCAATATGACAATGATGAAGCGTGTCATAACAAACGTAACGGTGGAAAGTTGCATGGAAATATATCTCGGAATGGCTATGGAAATGCCATAATAGGTAGGTATGGTGGCTGTTTTGAGGAAGATATAAGGAGGTTTATGTGTGATAGAGCGTATCATATCACGGGGGTTGGATGCACCGACAAAGTTTGCACCAACTCTCAAGGTGAGAAAGGGCAATGCACGGTACCGAAGGGGCTAGCAATGATGGGAAGGTGAGAGTGCGTATAATCCATGGACTCAACATTAGTCATAAAGAACTCACATAATTATTGCAAAAATCTACAAGTCATCAAAAACCAAGCATTACGCGCATGCTCCTAGGGGGATATATTGGTAGGAAAAGACCATCGCTCGTCCCCGACCGCCACTCATAAGGAGGACAATCAAAGAAACACCTCATGCTTCAAATTTGTCACAAAACGTTTACCATACGTGCATGCTATGGGACTTGCAAACTCCAACACAAGTATTTATCAAATTCACAACTACTCAACTAGCATGACTCTAATATTACCATCTTCATATCTCAAAACAATCATCAAGTATCAAACTTCTCATAGTATTCAATGCACTCTATATGAAAGTTTTTATTATACCCATCTTGGATGCCTATCATATTAAGACTAATTTTATAGCCAAAGAAAATTACCATGCTGTTCTATAGGACTCTCAAAATAATATAAGTTAAGCATGAGAGATCAATAATTTCTATAAAATAAAACCACCACCGTGCTCTAAAAGATATAAGTGAAGCACTAGAGCAAAATTATCTAGCTCAAAAGATATAAGTGAAGTGCAAAGAGTATTCTAATAAATTCCGATTCATGTGTGTCTCTCCAAAAGGTGTGTACAGCAAGTATGATTGTGGAAAACTAAAAGGCAAAGACTCAAATCATACAAGACCTTCAAGCAAAACACATATCATGTGGTGAATAAAAATATAGCCTCAAGTAAAGTTACCGATGGACGAAGACGAAAGAGGGGATGCCTTCCGGGGCATCCCCAAGCTTAGGATTTTGGTTGTCCTTGAATTTACCTTGGGGTGCCTTGGGCATACCCAAGCTTAGGCTCTTGCCACTCCTTGTTCCATAATCCATCAAATCTTTACCCAAAAACTTGAAAACTTCACAACACAAAACTCAACAGAAAATCTCATGAGCTCCGTTAGTATAAGAAAACAAACCACCACCTTAAGGTACTGTAATGAACTCATTATTTATTTATATTTGTGTTAAAACTACTGTATTCCAACTTATCTATGGTTCATACCCCCCGATACTAGCCATAGATTTATCAAAATAAGCAAACAACACACGAAAAACAGAATCTGTCAAAAACAGAACAGTCTATAGCAATCTGTAGGTTTCGAACACTTTTGTAACTCCAAAAATCCTGAGAAATTAGGAAGTCCTAAGTAATTTGTATATTGATCTACTGTAGTTGGAATTGGTATTTTATCACTCTCTGGTAAAAAGTGAAATTATCCTCGTAAGCGCATACTTTCTGTTTTTTCAGCAAGATCAAACAACAATCATTCAAGAAGATCGTAAAGGCTTTACTTGGGACAAACACTAATTAAAACACAAAAAACACAATCATAACAGTATCATGATGAATTATTTATTGCTAAACAGGAACAAAAAACAACAAACAAAAATAAAATTGGGTTGCCTCCCAACAAGCGCTATCGTTTAACGCCCGTAGCTAGGCATGAAAACAAGAATAGATCTAGGTATCATCATCTTTGGTATGCAATCCATAAGTGGCTCTCATAATAGATTCATAAGGTAATTTAATTTTCTTCCTAGGAAAGTGTTCCATGCCTTTCCTTAACGTAAATTGGAATCTAATATTTCCCTCTTTCATATCAATAATTGCACCAATCGTTCTAAGGAAAGGTCTACCAAGAATAATAGGACAAGTAGGATTGCAATCTATATCAAGAAAAATTAAATCTACGGGCACATAATTCCTATTTTCAACAATAAGAACATCATTAATCCTTCCCATAGGTTTCTTAATGGTGGAATCCGCAAGATGAAAATTTAAAGAACAATCATCAAATTCACGGAAACCTAGCACATCACACAAAGTTTTGGGAATCGTGGAAACACTAGCACCCAAATCACATAAAGCATAGCATTCATGATTTTTTATATTAATTTTAATAGTAGGTTCCCACTCATCATAAAGTTTTCTAGGGATAGAAACTTCCAATTCAAGCTTTTCTTCATAGGATTGCATTAAAGCATCAACGATATGTTTGGTAAAAGCTTTATTTTGAATATAAGCATGAGGAGAATTTAACACGGATTGCAACAAGGAAATACAATCTATCAAAGAACAATTATCATAATTAAATTCCTTGAAATACAAAATAGTGGGTTCATTGCTATGTAAAGTTTTGACCTCTTCAATCCCACTTTTACCAATTTTTTGCATCAAGATATAAAAACTCCGAATCATTGGGACGCCTTTTAACTAAAGTTGACTCATATATAGTCCCATCTTTATCAAGATTCATATTGGAAAACAAAGTTTTAATAGGGGACACATCAATCACTTTTAGATCTTCATCATTATTATCATGAAAACTAGAAGAACGAGCTTTCACAAAGCAATCTTTTTTAACACGCATCCTAGCGGTTCTTTCTTTGCACTCATCAATGGAAATTCTCATAGCTTTGAGAGACTCATTGATATCATGCTTAGGTGGAATAGATCTAAGTTTCAAAGAATCAACATCAAGATAAATTCTATCCACGTTCCTAGCCAACTCATCAATCTTAGGCAATTTTTCTTCAAGCAAATTATTGAAATTCTTTTGAGAAATCATAAATTCTTTAACACTAGTCTCAAAATCAGAGGGCATGTTATTAAAATTTCCATAAGAGTTTTTGTAGGAATTACCATAATTATTAGAGGAATTACTAGGGAACGACCTAGACTTAAAATTTCCTCTATACGCGTTATTACCAAAATTGCTCCTACCAACAAAATTCACATCCATAGATTCATTATTATTTTCAATAAAAGTAGAAAAAGGCATATCATTAGGATCAGAAGAAACACTCTTATTATTAAACAATTTCATAAGTTCATCCATCTTTCCACTCAAAACATTAATCTCTTCTATCGCATGAACCTTTTTACTAGTAGATCTTTCGGTGTGCCATTGAGAATAATTAACCATAATATTATCTAGGAGTTTAGTAGCTTCTCCTAAAGTGATTTCCATAAAAGTGCCTCCCGCGGCCGAATCTGAAAGATTTCTAGAAGCAAAATTCAATCCAGCATAAACAATTTGTATAATCATCCATAAATTCAAACCATGTGTAGGGCAATTATGTATCATTAATGTCATCCTCTCCCAAGCTTGTGCAACATGCTCATGCTCAAGTTGCTTAAAATTCATAATATCGTTTCTAAGAGAGATGATCTTAGCGGGAGGAAAATACTTAGAGATAAAAGCATATTTGCACTTATTCCATGAATCAATAATATTTTTATGCAAAGAAGAGAACCAAGTTTTAGCATGATCTCTAAGAGAAAACGAAAATAGCTTCAATTTAACAATATCATTATCCACATCTTTCTTCTTTTTCATATCACACAAATCATCGACGTTGTTCAGATGGGTAGCGACATCTTCACTGGGAAGGCCAGAAAACTGATCTTTCATAACAAGATTCAACAAAGCGGTATTGATTTCACAAGATTCAGCATCGGTAGTAGGAGCAATCGGAGTGCTAATAAAATCATTATTGTTGGTATTGGAAAAGTCACACAATTTAGTATTATCTTGAGCCATCGTGACAAACAATCAATCCAACACACAAGCAAACAAGAAGCAAGCGAAAAGAGGCGAACGGAAAAAGGGCGAATAAAACGACAAAGGTGAAGTGGGGGAGAGGAAAACGAGAGGCAAATGGCAAATAATGTAATGTGGATAAGAGTTTGTGATGGGTACTTCGTGTGTCTTGACTTGGTGTAGATCTCCCCAGCAACGGCGCCAGAAATCCTTCTTGCTACCTCTTGAGCATGCGTTGGTTTTCCCTTGAAGAGGAAAGGGTGATGTAGCAAAGTAGCATAAGTATTTCCTTAGTTTTTGAGAACCAAGGTATCAATCCAGTAGGAGACTACACGTAAATCGCCTAGTACCTGGACAAACAATCAAGAACCTTGCAACCAACACGATAAAGGGGTTGTCAATCCCTTCACGACCACTTGCAAAAGTAAGATATGATAAAGATAATAAGATAAATATTTTTGGTATTTTTGTGGTATAGATTGGAAAATAAAGATTGCAAAATAAATAGTAAACTAGAATTGTAGATTGGAAACTTATATGATGTAAAGTAGACCCGGGGGCCATAGGTTTCACTAGTGGCTTCTCTCAAGATAGCATGTATTACGGTGGGTGAACAAATTACTGCTGAGCAATTGATAGAAAGGCGCATAGTTATGATGATATCTAAGGCAATGATCATGAATATAGGCATCATGTCCGTGACAAGTAGACCAAAACGATTCTACATCTACTACTATTACTCCACACATCGACCGCTATCCAGCATGCACCTAGAGTATTAAGTTCATAAGAACAGAGTAATGCATTAGGCAAGATGACATGATGTAGAGGGATAAACTCAAGCAATATGATATAAACCCCATCTTTTTATCGTTGATGGCAACAATACAATACGTGTCGTTTCCCTTTCTATCACTGGGATCGAGCACCGCAAGATTGAACCCAAAGCTAAGCACTTCTCCCATTGCAAGAAAGATCAATCTAGTAGGCCAAACTAAACCGATAATTCGAAGAGACTTGCAAAGATATCAAATCATGCATATAAGAATTCAGAGAAGAATCCAATAATATTCATAGATAATCAAGTTCATAAACCCACAATTCGTTGGATCTCGGCAAACACATCGCAAAAGAGTTACATCGAATAGATCTCCAAGAAGATCAAGGAGAACTTTGTATTGAGATCCAAAGAGAGAGAAGAAGCCATCTAGCTAATAACTATGGAGCCGAAGGTCTTGGTAAACTACTCACACATCATCGGAGAGGCCATGGTGTTGATGTAGAAGCCCTCCATGATCGAATCCCCCTCTGGTGGAGTGCCGGAAAAGGCCCCAAGATGGGATCTCACGGGTACAGAAGGTTGCGGTGGTGGAAAAGGTCTTTTGTGGCTCTCCCCGATGGATTTAGGGTATAAGAGTATATATAGGCGAAAGAAGTAGGTCGGTGGAGCTGCGAGGGGCCCACGAGGGTGGGGGCGCGCCTGGCGCCCCTCGGCACGCCCTCCTGCCTCGTGGCTTCCTTGCTGCTTCCTTAATGTCCATTCCAAGTCTCCTGGATTGCATTTGTTCCAAAAAAAGATCCTCGGGAAGGTTTCGTTCCATTTGGATTACTTTTGATATTCCTTTTCTACGAAACACTGAAATAGGCAAAAAAACAACAATTTGCACTGGGCCTTGGGTTAATATGTTAGTCCCAAAAATAATATAAAATTGCATAGTAAATCCCATTAAACATCCAAAACAGATAATATAATAGCATGGAACAATCAAAAATTATAGATACGTTA
Organism: Triticum urartu; assembly: GCF_056163025.1. Lineage (NCBI taxonomy): Eukaryota > Viridiplantae > Streptophyta > Magnoliopsida > Poales > Poaceae > Triticum > Triticum urartu. The sequence continues at coordinate 450,006,105 of NC_141876.1, forward strand.
GAGACGTATCAGTTCTCCGGAACAATGGAGCGAGCAACAGACTTGTTGGAAATAATACATACTAATGTATGCGGTCCGATGAGTGTTGAGGCTCGCGGCGGGTATCGTTATTTTCTAACCTTCATAGATGATTTGAGCAGATATGGGTATATCTACTTGATAAAACATAAGTCTGAAACATTTGAAAAGTTCAAAGAATTTCAGAGTGAAGTGGAAAATCATCGTAATAAGAAAATAAAGTTTGTACGATCTAATCATAGAGGCGAATATTTGAGTTACGAGTTTGGTCTTCATTTGAAACAATGTGAAATAGTTTTGCAACTCACGCCACCTGGAACACCACAGCGTAATGGTGTGTCCGAACGTTGTAACCGTACTTTATTGGATATGGTGCGATCTATGATGTCTCTTACCGATTTACCACTATTTTTTGGGGGTTATGCATTAGAGACAGCTGCATTCACATTAAATAGGGCACCATCTAAATCCGTTGAGACAACACCGAATGAACTGTGGTTTGGCATGAAACCTAAGTTGTCGTTTCTTAAAGTTTGGGGTTGCGATGCTTATATGAAAAAAGTTTCAACCTGATAAGCTCAAACCCAAATCGGAGAAGTGCGTCTTCATAGGATACCCAAAAGAAACAGTTGGGTACACTTTCTATCACAGATCCGAAGGCAAGATCTTTGTTGCTAAGACTGGATCCTTTCTAGAGAAGGAGTTTCTCTCGAAAGAAATGAGTGGGAGGAAAGTAGAACTTGACGAGGTAATTGCACCTTCTATCGAATTGGAAAGTAGCGCATCAATGAAATCAGTTCCAGTGATGCCTACACCAATTAGTGAGGAAGCTAATGATGATGATCATGAAACTTCAGAACAAGTTACTACCTAACCTCGTAGGTCAACCAGAGTAAGATCCGCACCAGAGTGGTACGGTAATCCTGTTCTGGAGGTCATGTTACTTGACCATGACGAACCTACAAACTATGAGGAAGCGATGATGAGCCCAGATTCCGTGAAATGGCTTGAGGCCATGAAATCTGAGATAGAATCCATGTATGAGAGCAAAGTGTGGACTTTGGTGGACTTGCCCGATGATCGGCAAACCATTAAGAATAAATGGATCTTCAAGAGGAATACGGACGCTGATAGTAGCGTTACTATTTACAAAGCTCGAATTGTCGCAAAAAGGTTTTCGACAAGTTCAAGGTTTTGACTACGATGAGATTTTCTCACTCGTAGCGATGCTTAAGTCTGTCCGAATCATGCTAGCAATTGCTACATTTTATGAAATCTGGCAAATGGATGTCAAAACTGCATTCCTTAATAGATTTCTTAAAGAAGAGTTGTATATGATACAACAAGAAGGTTTTGTCAATCCTAAAGGTGCTAACAAAGTGTGCAAGCTCCAGCGATCCATCTATGGATTGGTGCAAGCATCTCGGAGTTGGAATATACGCTTTGATGAGTTGATCAAAGCATATAGTTTTATACAGACTTGCGGTGAAGCCTGTATTTACAAGAAAGTGAGTGGGAGCACTACAACCTTTCTGATAAGTATATGTGAATGACATATTGTTGATCGAAAATAATGTAGAATTTTCTGGAAAGCACAAAGGAGTGTTTGAAAAGATTTTTTCAAAGAAAGACCTCGGTGAAGCTGCTTACATATTGAGCATCAAGATCTATAGATCAAGACGCTTGATAAGATTTTTTCAATGAGTATATACCTTGACAAGATTTTGAAGTATTTAAAATGGAACAGTCAAAGAAGGAGTTCTTGCCTGTGTTGCAAGGTGTGAAGTTGAGTAAAGACTCAAAACCCAACCATGACAGAAAATAGAAAGAGAATGAAAATTCATTCCCTATGCCTCAGTCATAGGTTCTATAAAAGTATGCTATGTTGTGTACCAGACCTATTGTGTACCTCACCATGAGTTTGGCAAGAGGGTACAATAGTGATCCAGGAGTGGATGACTGAATAGCGGTCAAAATTATCCTTAGTGAAATAAGGAAATGTTTCTTGGTTATGGAGGTGACAAAGAGTTCGTCGTAAAGAGTTACGTTGATGCAAGCTTTTTACACCAATCTAGATGATTCTAAGTCTCGATCTAGATGCATATTGAAAGTGGGAGCAATTAGCTAGAGTATATCCATGCAGAGTATTGTAGATATAGAAATTTGCAAAATACATACATATCTGAATGTTGCAGACCCGTAGACTAAACTTCTCTCACAAGCAAAATACGATCACTCTTTGGGTGTTAATCACATAGCGATGTGAACTAGATTATTGACTCTAGTAAACCCTTTGGGTATTAGTCACATGACGATGTGAACTAATCACATGGTGATGTGAATTATTGGTGTTAAATCACATGGTGATGTGAACTAGATTATTGACTCTAGTGCAAGTGGGAGACTGAAGGAAATATGCCCTAGAGGCAATAATAAAGTTATTATTTATTTTTCCTTATATCATGATATATTTATTATTCATGCTAGAGTTGTATTAACCGGAAACGTAGTACATGTGTGAATACATAGACAAACAGAGTGTAACTAGTATGCCTCTACATTGACTAGCTCGTTAATCAAAGATGGTTAAGTTTCCTAACCATAGACATGCCTTATCATTTGATGAACGGGGTCACATCATTAGAAAATGATGTGATTGACTTGACCCATCCGTTAGCTTAGCACTATGATCGTTTAGTTTATTGCTATTGTTTTCTCCATAATTTATACATGTTCCTATGACTATGAGATTATGCAACTCCCGAATACCGGAGGAACACTTAGTGTGCTATCAAACGTCACAACGTAACGGGGTGAATATAAAGATGCTCTACAGGTGTCTCCGATGGTGTATGTTGAGTTGGCATAGATCGAGATTAGGATTTGTCACTCCGATTGTCGGAGAGGTATCTCTGGGCCCTCTCGGTAATGCACATCACTATAAGCCTTGCAAGCAATGTGACTAATGAGTTAGTTACGAGATGTTGCATTACAGAACGAGTAAAGAGACTTGCCGGTGACGAGATTGAACTAGGTATGATGATACCGACGATCGAACCTCGGGTAAGTAACATACCGATGACAAAGGGAACGACGTATGTTGTTATGCGGTTTGACCGATAAAGATCTTTGTAGAATATGTAGGAGCCAATATGAGCATCCAGGTTCCGCTATTGGTTATTGATCGGAGATGTGTCTCGGTCATGTCTACTGATGACCCACAAGTATAGGGGATCTATCGTAGTCCTTTTGATAAGTAAGAGTGTCGAACCCAACGAGGAGCAGAAGGAAATGATAAGCAGTTTTCAGTAAGGTATTCTCTGCAAGCACTAAAATTATCGGTAACAGGTAGTTTTGTGATAAGGTAATTTGTAACGGGTAACAACTAATAGAAGTAAATAAGGTGCAGCAAGATGGCCCAATCCTTTTTGTAGCAAAGGACATGCCTGGACAAACTCTTATATAAAGGAAAGCGCTCCCGAGGACACATGGGAATTATCGTCAAGCTAGTTTTCATCACATTCATATGATTCGCGTTCGGTACTTTGATAATTTGATATGTGGGTGGACCGGTGCTTGGGTACTGCCCTTCCTTGGACAAGCATCCCACTTATGATTAACCCCACTTGCAAGCATCCGCAACTACAAAAGAAGTATTAAGGTAAACCTAACCATAGCATGAAACATATGGATCCAAATCAGCCCCTTAAGAAGCAACTCATAAACTAGGGTTTAAGTTTCTATCACTCTAGCAACCCATCATCTACTTATTACTTCCCAATGCCTTCCCCTAGGCCCAAACAATGGTGAAGTGTCATGTAGTCGACGTTCACATAACACCACTAGAGGAGAGACAACATACATCTCATCAAAATATTGAACGAATACCAAATTCACATGACTACTTATAGCAAGACTTCTCCCATGTCCTCAGGAACAAACGTAACTACTCACAAATCATATTCATGTTCATAATGAGAGGGGTATTAATATGCATAAAGAATCTGAACATATGATCTTCCACCGAATAAACCAACTAGCATCAACTACAAGGAGTAATCAACACTACTAGTAACCCACAGGTACCAATCTAAGGTTTTGAGACAAAGATTGGATAGTAGAGATGAACTAGGGTTTGAGATGAGATGGTGCTGGTGAACATGTTGATGGAGATTGACCCCCTCCCGATGAGAGGATCGATGGTGATGACGACGGTGGTGACTTCCCCCTCCCGGAGGGATGTTTCCCCGGCAGAACAGCTTCGCCGGAGCCCTAGATTGGTTCCGCCAAGGTTCCACCTCGTGGCGGCGGAGTTTCGTCCCGTGATCTTGCTTATGATTTTTTCTCGGATGAAAGACTTCATATAGCAGAAGATGGGCACCAGAGGCCTGCCACGGGGCCCACGAGATAGGTGGGCGCGCCCCCTCTGGTTAATTCTTTTGCCAGTATTTTTATATATTCCAAAACATGCTCCCGTGAAGTTTCAGGACTTTTGGAGTTGTGCAGAATAGGTCTCTAATATTTGCTCCTTTTCCAGCCCAGGATTCCAGCTGCCGGCATTCTCCCCCTTATGTAAACCTTGTAAAATAAGAGAGAATAGGCATAAGTATTGTGACATTATGTGTAATAACAGCCCATAATGCAATAAATATTGATATAAAAGCATGATGCAAAATGGGCGTATCAACTCCCCAAGCTTAGACCTCACTTGTCCTCAAGCGGAAGCCGATATCGAAAAATATGTCCACATGTCTAGAGATAGAGGTGTCGATAAAATAGAATACAAACATGAGGGCATCATGATCATTCTTATAACAGAAACACACATATATATATATATATATTGTCATATGATTTTTTATGCTAAAGTAACAATTCATTCACAATTTCAAGTATGAATCAAAAACTTCATTGAAAACTAACAAACTATAATCTCAGTCATTGAAGCAATTGCAATTTATCATAACATCGGAAAGAGTTAATATAAGAGCTTTTCAACAAGTCCACATACTCAACTATCATTTAGTCTTTCACAATTGCTAACACTCACGCAATATTTATGGGTATGAAGTTTTAATCGGACACAGAGAAAGATAGGGGCTTATAGTTTTGCCTCCCAACCTTTTACCTCAAGGTTAATGTCAACAATAATAGTTCATGAAAACTCGCATCCAATTAGCTATATATATCAAGATCTTTCCAACATACAGTGCTTGCCAAAGGATAAAATGTAAAAAGGAAAGGTGAAAATCACCATGACTCTTGTATAAAGTATAAGACAAGGATAAAAGATAGGCCCTTCGCAGAGGAAAGCAGAGGTTGTCATGTGCTTTTATGGTTGGATGCATGAAATCTTAATGCAAAAGAACATCACTTTATATTGCCATTTGTGATATGGACCTTTATTATGCAGTTCGTTGCTTTTATTTCTTCCATATCACAAGATCGTATAAAGCTTATTTTCTCTATACTAATAAATCAAACATATCTAGAGGGCAATTTTTATTGCTTGCATTAATGACAACTTACTTGAAGGATCTTACTCAATCCATAGGTAGATATGGTGGACTCTCACGGCAAAACTGGGTTTAAGGATATTTGGAAGCACAAGTAGTATCTCTACTTGGTGCAAAGAATGTGGCTAGCATGAGAGGGAAAGGCAAGCTCAATATGTTGGATGATCCATGACAATATAATTTATTTCATATGTAAGAAAACATAACCCATTACGTTGTCTTCCTTGTCCAACATCAACTTTTTAGCATGTCATATTTTAATGAGTGCTCACAATCATAAAAGATGTCCAAGATAGTATATTTATATGTGAAAACCTCTCTGTCTTTATTACTTCCTATTAATTGCAACGATGACCAATACTATGCTTGTCAACTCTCAACAACTTTTATTCATCATACTCTTTATATGTGAAGTCATTACTCTCCATAAGATCCATATGATCTCTTTATTTATTTTTATTCTTTCTCTTCTCTTTAATTTTTATTCCCTCCAGATCATGGCAAGATAATCAGGCCCTTGACTCATAACTAATCTTTATTATATATAGCTCACGGACTCGATTACATAGAAGGATCATAAGGCAAAACTCAAAATTAGATCATACTAATACTTTATTCTACTAGATCAAGATATAACCAAAAGGATCGAACTAAGAAAATCGGTAAAGATAGGAGTGTGATGGTGATACGATACCGGGGCACTCCCCCAAGCTTGGCAGTTGCCAAGGGGAGTGCCCATACCCATGTGTTTATGTCTCTTTCTTCGGGGGTGGTGATGTGATATTCTTGGCAATGATGCCCCTCAGGATACGATTCTCTTCCTCGAGCTTATTGACTTGCTGCTTGAGGTCCATTATTTCCTCACGGAGCTTGCCCATGACGGCTAAAGCTCATTTCACCCAAGGATGTTGCATAGCTGCAGGAGAACAAGTAACACTCTTTTTCATATTTTCATAAGAAAGAAATCTAATGTTGGAAGGGATGACCGAGTTTGGAATAGCTGAGCTCTGTAGTTCCCCCATCGTGAATCCGGCTCGGAAACAAGAAGTAACTTCTTGATACTACTCCATGGCATCTATCATTTCAAGTCAGCCTCCATCTCTTCCTCAGTTGATGGCCCAAAGTGGTTAGCATCGCTGTTTGCTCTTGGCCCCGGTATCGGATGAGACACCCGACTCTCCCCGGCTGACTCTTGAGAAGACATCTTGCTCTAGATCTGCTGCAAAAATAGCTCGAAACAAAAACAGAGGATATTTGCGTGGTACGGTGGTCCAAACCTTCGGGAGATTATATAATAAATTTTACTGACCAAAAGAAGTATCGCACAAGAAAACGAAGTCCGGAGAGCACACGATGTGCCCACGAGGCAGGGGGCGCGCCCAGGGGGGTAGGGCGCGCCCTCTGACACATCTCCATCGTATCTACTTTTACAAACACTTTTGCCCTTGTTTTGGACTCTAACTTGCATGATTTGAATGGAACTAACCCGGACTAACGCTGTTTTGAGCAGAATTGCCATGGTGTAATTTTTGTGCAGAAATAAAAGTTCTCGGAATGACCTGAAAATCAACGGAGAATTATTTTGGAATATATAAAAAATACTGGAAGAAGAATCCATGTCAAGGGGGCCTCCACGTGTCCACGAGGGTGGGGGGCGCGCCCTACCCCCCTGGGCGCGCCCCCCTGCCTCGTGGGCCCCCTAACGCTCCACCAGCCTCAGCCTTGACTCCATATATTCACTTTCGGGGAGAAAAAATAGGGAGAAGGATTCATTGCGTTTTATGATACGGAGCCGCCGCCAAGCCCTAAACTCTCCCGGGAGGGCTGATCTGGAGTCCGTTCGGGGCTCCGGAGAGGGGAATCCGTCGCCATCGTCATCATCAACCTTCATCCATCACCAATTTCATGATGCTCACCACCGTGCGTGAGTAATTCCATCATGGGCTTGCTGGACGGTGATGGATTGGATGAGATTTATCATGTAATTGAGTTAGTTTTGTTAGGGTTTGATCCCTAGTATCCACTATGTTCTGAGATTGATGTTGCTATGACTTTGCTATGCTTAATGCTTGTCACTAGGGCCTGAGTGCCATGATTTCAGATCTGAACCTATTATGTTTTCATCAATATATGAGAGTTCTTGATCCTATCTTGCAAGTCTATAGTGACCTAGTATGTGTTATGATCCGGCAACCCCGAAGTGACAATAATCGGGACCACTCCCGGTGATGATCGTAGTTTGAGGAGTTCATGTATTCACTATGTATTAATGCTTTGGTCCGGTACTCTATTAAAAGGAGGCCTTAATATCCCTTAGTTTCCAATAGGACCCCGCTGCCATGGGAGGGTAGGACAAAAGATGTCATGCAAGTTCTTTTCCATAAGCACGTATGACTATATTCGGAATACATGCCTACATTACATTGATGAACTGGAGCTAGTTCTGTGTCACCCTAGGTTATGACTGTTACATGATCGATCGCATCCGGCATAATTCTCCATCACCGATCCATTGCCTACGAGCTTTCCATATATTGTTCTTTGCTTATTTACTTTTCCGTTGTTACTGTTACAATCACTACAAAACCCAAAAATATTACTTTTGCTACCGTTACCACTACTATCATATTACTTTGCTACCAAATACTTTGCTGCAGATATTAAGTTTCCAGGTGTGGTTGAATTGACAACTCAGCTGCTAATACTTGAGAATATTCTTTGGCTCCCCTTGTGTCGAATCAATAAATTTGGGTTGAATACTCTACCCTCGAAAACTGTTGCGATCCCCTATTCTTGTGGGTTATCAAGACTATTTTCTGGCGCCGTTGCCGGGCAACATAACTGTAACATCCCAAAATTCTAAATTTTGGAATGTTATATTAAATAAATAGATTTGATTGATTGTTTGATTTCTTGAGTGAAAATTGAGTGAAATTCGAAACTTTTTGGAAGTTAAATGAGAGGGAATAAAAGGACTTTCCCAAAATTTCATTTTTGCTTTTATGATCTCCTTGAATTCAAATTCTTTTCATCACAAAACCCTGGAGAGAAGATAACATGACTTCTTCCATTTTAAATAAATGAAAAGGGTTTTGAAAAGATTTGAATTTAATTTGGAAAATATTTCCAATTCAGAAACTTTAAGCAACTCAATGATTTTCATGAGAGAAGATAAAATGACTTCTTCAAAACATATGAAATATGAGTTGGAAGTTTGAATGAACCAAATTTAAAGTTCCTTTGAAATTATTATTTTTCAATTTGGAGTTATTTGGGTTTTATTCAAATTATTTTTCTCGAAAAATATATATACAGAAATTATGGTAAAATGATTCCCTGCAACAGAAAATTGGAGAGAAAGGAATTTGAAATCACTTTGGTATTTTTAAAATGATTTTATTGGATTTTTATTAGATTAGTAGCACTGTTTGCTTTATTTGAATTTTTGTGGATTTTATTTGGAGCTAGAATAATGTTCAAGTCGTAGAAAATCTTTTTCTGAAAATTTTGATATATTATATGCCTATATAATATTTTTATTTATTTTGTTTTATTATTTGTTTTCTCCAGAAAAAAATCTTTATTAAAAAAAAACCTCTCTGCCGACCGCGCCAGGCCAGGCCACCCGGCCCAGCCCAGGAGCGGCCTCCCTGCGCAGCGCCCGCGAACCGCCTCCCCGCTCGCTCGCCCGCTCGCAGCCCCGATCGGCCACCGCCTCCCTCTGCCACCGACAGGTGGGTCCCACCTGTCGGGTCTGTCCCCGACCTCGCGCCGGTGTCCTCCGCTCGCACGACGCCGTCGCCGCCGTGCCCGACCCGGACGCCTCCGCATCGCCTTGCCCCCTCACCCACACATCGCCCTCGCCCCTCCTATAAAACCTGAGGCCCCGGGCCCCGTCTCTCCTCCTCCTCGCGTCTCGCCGCACTCGCGGGAAGTCGCCGTTCCGACGAGATCCACCACCGTCGCCTTCAACCGCTGTCGTCACCACCATCGTCACCGCTGCATCACGCCGCGCCTCCCCGTGCCTCCGCCCGATGCCGCTGACCATCGGGCCAGTCGCCCCGCTCGCACCCGTCCCGCCCACCGCCGTCTTCTCCGACGCCGACGACCACGCCACCGCGGTAAGCCCCGGGCTCCCCTCGTCCGTTAGATCGAAGACCAATGGCTTAGATTAGATCTAGTTTTTTTTCTTTTCAAACGTTTTCTTCTAATGTGTGAACGTTCGCTCGATAAGCTCTGTAATGAACAGTTTCAGCCAGTAAAAGTTTGACACGTGTCCAGGGACCTAATTGTAGCTGTTTTTATTTACAGTTTAGCCCCTAATTTTCAAACGGCTGCAACTTTTTACTCGTTTGTCCAAATTCAACGAAACCAACACCCACTTCTTCGTTATGACCCCCTCTAACCAGATAAACAACTTAAACCTATTTTTGAAATTTTAAAATTTGAATTCAAACAGATTTGAATTTGAATCTTCTTCAGTTCATAACATGAGTTTCGTAGCTCCGTTTGAGTTGATTCTTTTTGCAAATCGAAGTGCTTGACCTAAAATTTCTGATAATGCCAAAGTCACTTAATTTTGGTACTGTTAGAAATTGTTTTCTGATGCAAGAGTTATTTTCTTGGTTTTGAAGCTTTCCGAAATGTTTTCTTCATTCTTTCCGATCTTTTGAGTGATTGCTTATGTGTGGTTACTATTGCTTGCTTATGATAGATTGACCGGAGTCTGACGAGTAGAACTATCAGGAGTTATGAGTGCAAATCATCTTCATCAACAGTACAAGGCAAGTTCACACTTTGATCATATCCCTTTCATACCCAGTTTTATGCATTAGTTTCACCCTTAAACATTGCATGAGTAGGATTGATAACATGTGGGTATTGGGAAGTAGTTGATGAGGTAGGAACCTATTGTCCTGAAATCAAACCTTGGGAGTTACTTTTACGTTATGCTCATACTGCTATGCTACGCTAGTAGACATGGATTGGTTGAGTGATTCTTGACAGATGTGAGAGTTATTATTTAATGGTTAACTTAAGGTGGATACTTTAATATACATCTGGGTGGAATGGTAGGGGCACCCTGGAGCACCCAGTGGTTTGCCCGGGCACCTGGAGAACCCAGTGTTTGCCCAAGGGGATCCCGGAGGACCCATGTGATCACCCTATGGAATGCCACCCAGGCTCAAAGGGATCATAAGATTATTCATGCTAGAAACTTCCGTGTGCAGCCACAAGCCATTATGGGCTCTGGCATAGTTGAGTAGGTTGTGTGACCTCTTTCAGTGGTGGGCTAGCAGATGTAGGGGAAAGTAGGTGTAACGGTCCACCCAGAGAAAAGAGTTAATGCTTCTGAAAGACTGTGTCTCGGACATCCATTTCTCAAACACCCTGTAGTACAAGAAATTCAACGGAGGAGATCGAGTATTGTGGGGAAAAGTGCGCAAACCTTTGCAGAGTGTACAAACTAATCATGATTAGGTGTGTCCCCGGTTATGGACATCTTGAGTATCTAGTTCTTGGATTATTATATTGATCTCATCACTTTACTTAATTAATTTTTTGGGTTGATGATTTTTAATTTGGGATTGAGTTGGAGGAACCTTCTCAATGATTTGTTTTAACCAACTTTGTAGTTAAATAAAATATATTCCTTTGCAGTAGGGAAAAACTGGCTTTTTGCAAAAAAAACATTATAACCATAGAGCTTTTCCACCAGCCAAAAGTGCATGTAGTGATAGCTATTATTTATCTTTATCCTATGGTGTGAATTGGCCAGTACATTCAATGTACTGACCCGTTGTGGCTGTAACGTCTCATGTTGCAGGATTATCTTACGACGAGTAAGTGATACGTTAGGGTTACGATTTCTACACTCAACTTTGCCGTTGGTGTTGATGGGAATCCACAACCTTGTTGTTACTTCCGCTATTTGGATTGAGGTAATAGTATTTACGTTACTTTATACATGTGATTTACCTCTGTTATAAATCCTCGAGTATTGTGTGTGTCAGCATACCGATCCAGGGATGACACTTAAGCATAGAGACTTGACCATGTGAGGTCGGGTCGCTACAATAGCTCTATTCTTTGAGTCACTTGGGATTTATATCTGCTTATCATTATGAAGAACTTGAAAGATCCAAGAACCAAGATTTATCCCTCAACTACGAGGGGAGGTAAGGAACTGCCATCTAGCTCTGCACTTGATTCACCTTCTGTTATGAGTAAACTTGCGACACCTACACCTGCTATTCATTCTGATATGTCGCATGTTATTGATGATGCCACTTCTGCTATGCATGATACTTATGATGAAACTACTTCTATGCTTGATACTACTGTGCCACTTGGTGAATTTCTTGATGAACAACTTGATAGGGCTAGAGAGAATGAAATTATTGAAACTGATAATATTGATGAAAGTGATGATGAAGATTCTCCCCCTAGATATGAATTACCTGTTGTTCCTGAAGGTTATGTTATGGATGAAGAAACTGCTAGAGACTTTCTTGCCTGCAATGATAAAAGTGATCTTAAGAAACTATTAGGTAAGCTTAAACAAAAAAACTTTGAATGCCAGAATGAAATATGATCCTGCTTATGCTACTTCACCTATCTTTATTAATGATAAGGATTATGATTTCTTTGTCGATCCTGATTTAATTACTTTGGTTGAATCTGATCCTTTCTATGGCTATGAATCTGAAACTGTTGTGGCACATCTTACTAAATTAAATGATATAGCTACCCTGTTCACTAATGATGAGAAAACTCGCTACTATTATATCCTTAAATCATTTCTGTTCTATTAAAGGGTGATGCTAAGATATGGTTTAATTCTCTTGATCTTGGTTGTGTGCGTAGTCCCCAGGATATGATTTACTACTTCTCTGCTAAATATTTCCCCACTCATAAGAAACAAGCTGCTTTAAGGGAGATATATAATTTTGTGCAAATTGAAGAAGAGAGTCTCCCACAAGCTTGGGGGAGGCTTCTCCGATTACCTAATGCTTTGCCTGATCATCCTTTCAAGAAAAATGAAATATTTGATATCTTTTAGAATGGACTAACCGATGGTTCCAGAGATTACCTGGATAGTTGTGCTGGTTGTGTTTTTAGGGAAAGAACTGTTGATCAAGCTGAAATTCTATTGAATAATATGTTGACCAATGAAAATAATTGGACACTTCCTGTCGTGGAATTGTCACGGCAGATGTCCTTAGTGTTAGGACTTAGTCGTGAGGCCAACGCATCTATGTGGTAGCTTGAGAGGGGTTGAGCGGGACGAGTGACACGATGTTTTACCTAGGTTCGGCCCCTCACGGTGGAGGTAAAAGCCTACATCCTGCTTCATTGATATTGATGATGATGATCACGGTTACAAGAGTGCTCTATCTCGAGAGCTATTGTCTAAACCTAACTTGTCCAACTTGTGGAACTTGTGAATCTTGTCCCCTTTTGAGGAGCCCTGCCCCTACTTATATATGTTGGAGGGGCGGGTTACATGTAGAGTCCTATTAGGATTAGGACTAGTCTATCTCTAATACAAACCGGATAAAAGTCCAGGTCTTAGCTCCTTGTAAGATAATGTTCCTCATGCCTTTCCTCTTAAACCGGCCCACCATTAACATAAATCGGCATGCTGGGCCTTGGGCCTTGTCATCCGTCCGGAACACGCGCCGGGTCACCAATGAGTCTTCAGGATCGCGAATCGTCATACCAGTGAACCGCTAGACATGTAAACCGCCAGACATGTAAACCGCCAATCACGTAAACCGCAAGTCCTCTAGCGGTTTACCAATGAAACGCCTAGTCCGGCCGGGTTATACTTCCGCCCGGTTTACGCCGCAGGGTATATCCCTGACATTAGCCCCCAAGTTTAGCTTGGATTTATTCATGGTAAACTTATGCTGCAAAATAAACACAAGAACAAATTTGACAGGTTATGCTCTGGGTTAAGAATTTTTGTAAACCGGTACCTGATCATCCTTAAGTCCTTGTTATTTCCTCCTTCTGGGAAATCCGGGTCAATAGACCAGCTTCATAATCAATTTGCCGACATTGGTTTGTCACCGAGAAATATTGTGAAGAATAACTCCTTTGACTCAGCTCCCAAAGCGCCGGTTTAAGAAATATGGGTCTGAAAATACTTATCTGATATTCAGCCGGTTTGAAGATGTAAAACTTGCCGGTTTAATATTACCAAAATGACCGGTTTATGAATATTGATGGCGCCGGGTCATAATTGTTGTCGACACCGGGTCATGTAATTGATCTTCCTGATTTGCTCAAAACTGATAAAATGAAGATGTTCCTCCTTTATATGCATAATACCTGTAGCCCCCAAGTCTTAAGAGGAGAATAATGATAACTTAAGACTTGCTCCAATAAGTGTTTCAACCTTGAAGAAAATCTAGTTTGTTCATCTCAATCATAGTCAGAATTGAGTATTCTACATATGTAGCCCCCAAGTGCCGGGTTGTCATGCTTGCAGCAACCTGGGACTTGTAATTTCCTGATGCTCATAAAAAACTTCAACCAGTGTAGCCCCCAAGGGCCGGGTCATTATGTAAATAATGAGCAGGGACTTTGAAAATATGATCATGTAGACTTTAACAGCAACGTGTAGCCCCCAAGGGCCGGCTCAGTAAGATAATATTGAGCTGGGACTTTATATATACTTCATTGAGAATAACGTTATATTATGTAACTCCCATCATGGGGCTTGAACCCATATCCACAAGGTTGAGAGCTTTGTGCTTTACCAACTGAGCAGTGGATCCTTCAATAATAGATGAAAACGTGTGTACCTTGAATTGTTGACAGGAGCAATTGGTAGCCCCCAAGGGCCGGCTCATTATAATATGATGAGTCGGGTCTTCAATAAGACTAGTAAAAATGACTTTGCATTAGCCCCCAAGTGTCATGATGCATGCTTGCAGTGACATGAGACTTGCATGTAATCTCGATTTGAATAATGTAGCCCCCAAGTGCCGGGTTGTAAGCCTGCAGCGACTCGGGACTATTCCTTCAATTGTAGAATAAATCATATCTATTGATAATATGATAGCCATTCCGCTAAAGCAACTTTGAAAACCTCAATAATACCGGTTATTAATAACCATAAAAATCCAGCCATGTTGGCTATTCAAGATAACATAATCCGGTGAAAACCTTATTCATTCAATATCATAATGAAAATTCATCCAAACTTGGCTATTTGAATAATATAACCCAATGATTTATAAGCGGATGATTCCAATGGCGCAATCCAACAATATATATATACTGGCGACTTATAGTCCAAATCCATGCCGGTTTGACAAACCTGTTTTTGCATACAACAAGTTTAAAGTGTCCTGGCGGTTTACCGCCGGACGGGTCATAATGCCCAACATATAACCCGGGTTTATAACCAAGGCTGCACTTAAGAATAATCAAATATGAAATATATCATACCTGTGACATTGAATCACATTGTTGGTTTTATCAACTTTTTGTAGTAAGGGTGATAACCCAAATCTTGAGTACTGATAACTCCTTCTATATTGTGCCGGTTTATGATAAAACCGTGCCGGGTTGTGATAAACGCCGGTTTAACCACATATAATACTGGCGACTCATAGTCAAACCAGACCGGGCTGATAGTCTCCGGATTATAACTTGATCATGTACTGACAACTTGTAGTTGAAAGCCGAGCCGGGTTGATAAACACCGGTTTACTCCATAATAGGATGGTAACAGAAAATCAAACCGGGCAGATAGCCTCCGGATTAAGATTTGACCGTGTTCAGTCAATTTGTAATTTGATAGTCGAACAGGTTTAAGAATTGTCAATTTAAAAACACAACAAAAATAAAAGAAACGGTTATCAAGGAAAATATTGAAGCAAAGGCAATGATAAAACCATTTGCAAAAAGAGGCTTATTGAGCCGATCAGATGGTGTTACCATGGTCGGACACGACCAAGCTCCCCAGTGGTGTAGCTATGGTTCAAGTCAGCCAGGTCCCCAAATGAAACCGTGGCATTATGCCGATCAAGAGGCGTGGCAATGGTTCGGGCTCGACCAAGCCCCCAAGTGATTCTATGGCCTTAGGCCGATCAAGAGGCGTGACTGGTTCAGACTTAACCATGTCCCCAAGTGATCCGGTGGCTTTCGCCTATCAAAAGGTGTTGCATTGGTTCGGACACGACCAAGCCCCCAAGTGATGTTTATAAAATTTTCAAGGGGTAAACCGGAGGCCGCTTTAAGATAGAACAACTCCGTGTAACCACGCATGATGTAAAAGAACAGAGACCCCACTTTATGAAGCAGACGCCCCCATGTGATCAATAATATGTCAGGCTAGTAAGGCGGGATACCCATGTTTGAACCGTGCATCGTGGCAGCAGGTCCTCTTCGGCAATTTTTAACTTTTTGCAAGAGATAAATTCTTCTTGAACCGGTATCTTGAACCGGATATTGAGAGCTTCAAAGCTTTGTGGGAGACATCTTTCCCTTGAACCGGATTTTAACCGGAATCTTCATTTTCAGCCGGAAATTTTCTGACGGCCTTTAAACTCGAACTTGCGAGAAGTTAATTCCCTTTTGAACCGGACATTGTTAAACCGGATTTGAGCGCTTCAGAGCTTTGTGGGAGAACAGATTTCCCTTGAACCGGACTGTAAACCGGATATTTGAGAGCTTCAGTCAGACTGACTTCCCTTGAACCGGATTTTAAACTGGAATCCTTTCTGATGACCCGGATCTTCTTCATTGAGCCGGGATTTTGTAACTGTCATATACTTTCTAAACTGGAAATTTTCCGACGGCCCTTAAATTTTCATCAATATAACAATAGCCTCCAGGACTGGGTTATCTTTCCCTCCATCGTCCTGGGGTTCTTAAACCGGCTGAAACTGGCAAGATTTGCTGAGTCATGTCATCGTAGCCCCCGAGTCTCAAAGGTGACTCGAGGAGTTGGCTTGACACTCTCCATATTTGACCGTGATATAAACCGGCATAACTTGTATATCATTGGCGCTGATAGCACGATGTGAATCCACAGAAGGTTGAGGTGACTGTGGTGGGTTATAAATGATCACGTATGAGCCGTGTCAGCAACTCGGCCAATGGTTCCTTCCAACTGGCGATTTGAAATTAACCAAACTGTAGTGGCGGTGACTTGTGCGCCTACCCATTGAACCATCCAGTGCATACGGCGGCTGATAATATATGATAATTTACCTCCAATTTGTTGGAAGAAAACCGGGCTTCCCAAGTAGTGACTTGCTCATAGTCAATAAACAGTTCATCCAGACAAGTGCGGCCCGGTAAGTTGATGTAGACCAGGCCGCGAGAGACGGACGACAAAGACAACCGCAGCATCAGAGGCGACTCAGACAGATAAGTCGGCCGCGGCATTGTACGCCGGTGCGGACGGGAGAATCGGCCGCAACGTTGTAAACCGGCGCGCACGCGTGAACCGGCCGCGAGAGCGGACGGGTTAGTCGTTCATGGAGTTGTAAGCTGGTGCAGACGCGTGAGTCAATCACAGGCGCAGTCCTGGCTAATTGATGTAGACCGGGCCGTACGGGCGGCAGCTTGTACGCGTCCATTGACCGTGTAATGTGGCACGGACGACCACCGGGCAGGACGTTGCCAGCGCGTACTCCGCAACCATGGTATAAACCATGTTTTATAATGAATAATTGTCCTGCATATCATAATATCCGGTCCAAAGTAATTGTTCCCTTGATAAAAACAATATATACCAAGAAACTAGATTTAGAAGGATATCACCTGATGTTTTTTGTTCGGACAACGGATGATCTGTTCATCGCGACAGAGGCGGTTTAGGCTGGTCGGCGACTCAATATGGTCCCAGCGGTTCACATAGACCGGCGACTCCCAGCGGATCAATATGCGGCATTTAAACAATGTATTTCCTGGCCAGTGTATCAGACTGGTCATCGCATGCCCGGGCACACCAATTAAAACAGATCCATTATTCAGACGCCTTGACGATTCGAACTTTCACTTGCAACCTCAGGACCTGATCTCTGGCGACTTTGCATTGAACAGAAACAGGCTGAGGTAGAGGTGACACGGCAATAGCGACGACAGTCTCAGCAGCGGAGCCAACAAGCCATCAAGGTAGGCCGCGATGAAAGCGGCGGTTTGCGAGCAATGATGGCGGTTTTGTAGTAGAATGAATGAACCGGCGAGGCGACTCTAGACAGGCCATGGCGGTGAGTGGTTGAACCTGTTGTTGAGCAGAAGGTCGGGTCGGGCAGCTCAGAGGCGGGGCCGCACACCACTGCGGCAGAGTCCAGCATAAACAGAGTCAGCTTGGAGGCAACCTCCATGAAAACTGGCGTGCAACATCTCAAACGATCAGGCGACCTCGGCCCCCTCATCTCCGGCGTCGGCAGGAGGAGCGCTCTGGCAGGCGGCCCTCGCGCCCCCCTATCCAGGACCTCCGGCGGCCCAGGACCACGATTTGCGAGACGTGTCTGAGGGGACCGGGAGTCCACTGCCGACTACTCCGGTAACTCTGCCTGACCCTTTGTGGGATGCGGCGACATGTTTTACTCGAGAGGACGTGATTGCTTTTGGTGGGATCCCAGACCCGGTCTTTGAGGGACGATGGATGAGCAGTCGTCTCCAGGAGAACCCAGACGTTGATGATATGCAGCAGAGGTGCGCTATGCGGGCGGTCAAGCTTCGTGACATTGAAGTCACAACTGGTATGTCTGTCAACGTTTCTAATTCAATTTTACATTATTCACCAGCGGAGATTATTCATAATGCAAACCAACTAGGAGTTTCACTTGGAAATAATGATAGTGAAATTCCCAATTCGGTTAATGATCTCCTAGATTTGGAGGCGGAGCGTGCCTTAGAGACAATTTGTAACCTAGCTGCGGTAAAACCCATGAATGATGCTGAGTTTGATGCGTTAGGGGTTAGAGTGCTCGATAATCTTTGTGCGGATCTTGCACCATCCAATCCGGTGGAGGAAGAGGATGCAACTCTAGAGGAGGACATAGCTAGACCCACTGTGCCCGGTTATGAGGACCGGACGGAGGATCAAAGTAGGCCCAAACGCAAGTGGAGGCGGAAGATTTATCCCACTTCTGCGGTTCGTCGGAGTGCTAGGATTCGGACTACAAAAAAATTTCATGATGAAATATGAAAGGAATCTTTTGGAATAGCAGAGGTCTGAAAGACTTGGCTAAAAGAAGGTTTCTTGCTGAGGCATCTTTAGAGCATCGATTAGATTTTGTTGCTCTCTTGGAAACTGGTCGTGAGAACTTTGCACCCCAGTTTCTTACCTCTCTTGTGGGCGGTGTTGACTTCGATTGGCATTGCCTTCCTCCACGAGGAAGATCAGGTGGGATCTTGCTTGGGGTGAGATGCGACTCGCTAGAAGTCCGCAACATAGTGATGGGTGACTTTGCAGTCAAGTTTCGAGTCAGGTCTAAAGCTGATGGTTTTAACTGGGCTTTGGTGGCGGTATATGGTGCCGCACAGCCAGAGCTTAAACCGGAGTTTTTGGCGGACCTTGTTCGAATCTGCGGGTCTGAGCAGCTTCCAATTTTGGTTGGGGGTGACTTCAATATCATTAGGAGGAGAGAGGAGAAGAACAACAATAATTTTGACGGCAGGTGGTCGTTTATGTTCAACACTATTATTGAAAGCTTGGATCTGAGAGAGATAGAGCTTTCAGGTAGAAAGTTTACCTGGGCTAATGCTATGCCAAACCCGACGTATGAAAAGCTTGATCGAGTTCTCGCGAGCGTTGAGTGGGAACAGAAGTACCCTCTTGTAACGGTACAAGCCCTCTCGCGTGGAATATCAGATCACACTCCTCTATTCCTGGACTCGGGGGAGCCGAACCACATGGGAAATAAAAATACCTTTTCTTTCGAGATGGCCTGGTTTGAACGCGAAGGTTTCTTGGACCTGATTGCCAGGGAATGGGCTAAGGGGGCAGGAGGTAGGACTTCGATCGAACGTTGGCAGAATAAGATTAGGCATTTGAGAAGTTTCTTAAGAGGATGGGCTAAACACCTTAGTGGGGAGTATAAGATTGAAAAGGATAGGCTCCTTTCCCTTATTCAGACCCTTGACATACAGGCTGAATCCACGATCTTGCAGCCAGCAGAGCTTCAGGTTAAAATTGAGGCGGAGAAGAGGTTGAAAGAACTTCTTCGCGAAGAAGAATTAAAGTGGGCATTAAGGGCTAATGTCCGCAAAGTTGTCCCGGGGGACGCGAATACCCAATTCTTCCACTTAATTGCTAACGGCAAACATAGAAAAAAGAGAATCTTTCAGCTTGAGCAAGATGAAGGTACTATTCTAGGACATGACAACCTAAAAACTTAAATAACCGAATATTACAAGCAGTTATTTGGACCTCCCGAGGATAGCTATGTGTCCCTCGATGAGTCCAGGATTGAGGATGTGCCTCAACTATCGGCAGCCGACAATGATATTTTGGTTGCTCCGTTCTCAGAGAAAGAGGTGTTTGATGCTATTGCACAGGTGAAAAACAATAAGGCTCCTGGACCTGATGGTTTCCCAGCTGAGTTTTACAAGAAGTGCTGGCACATTATTAAGGGGGATTTGTTACCTATGTTCCATGATCTGTTCTCTGGACAGCTTCATTTATTTCACTTGAATTTTGGAACTATCACATTACTTCCTAAGAAAACGGAGGCTGTGAGAATAGAGCAGTTCAGGCCGATCTGCCTTCTTAATGTTAGTTTCAAAATCTTCACCAAGGTCAGGACTAATAGGCTTACACAGATTGCGCATTCTGTGGTACAGCAGTCCCAAACTGCTTTCATGTCGGATAGAAACATCCTCGAAGGGGTGGTTGTCCTTCATGAAACGCTCCATGAAATCCATTCTAAAAAACTAGATGGAGTAGTTTTTAAGGTGGATTTCGAGAAAGCGTACGATAAAGTCAAATGGACATTCCTCCAACAGGCATTGCGTATGAAAGGTTTCGATGAAGTCTGGCGTCACCAGCTTACATCGTTTACGCAAAAAGGAAGTGTTGGAATTAAGGTGAATGACGATATTGGTCATTACTTCCAGACACATAAAGGCCTAAGACAAGGAGATCCGATGTCCCCTATCCTGTTTAACATTGTGGTTGATATGTTAGCACTTATGATAGGAAGGGCTAAGGAGAATGGTCAAGTTGGTGGCTTGGTACCTCATCTTGTTGATGGAGGGGTATCCATTCTTCAGTACGCTGATGATACAATCATCTTTATGGAGCATGACTTGGCCAAGGCGAGAAATATGAAGTTGCTGTTATGCCTTTTCAAACAATTGACCGGGCTTAAGATTAAGTTTCACAAGAGTGAATTGTTCTGCTTTGGTAATGCCAAGGAAGAACAAGAGGCTTATAGGCAATTGTTTGGGTGTGATTTGGGGGAGTTACCTTTTTCTTACCTAGGAATACCAATCCACCACCGTAAGCTGACAAACAGAGAATGGAAGTGCATCGAAGACCGATTTGAAAAGAAACTGAGTTGCTGGAAGGGCAAGCTCATGTCATACGGAGGCCGACTCATTTTGATTAATTCGGTGCTCACGAGTATGCCTATGTTTCTCTTATCGTTCTTTCAAGTCCCAGTTGGAGTCAGGAAAAGACTGGACTTTTATCGATCATGTTTCTTCTGGCAGGGTGATGAACTAAAAAGAAAGTACCGGCTAGCTAAATGGGATATCATCTGTAGACCGAAAGACCAAGGGGGGCTTGGTATTGAGAATCTCGAAGTTAAGAACAGATGCCTTCTTAGTAAGTGGCTGTGGAAGCTATCCCATGAGACTGGTGCCACATGGGCACAAATACTTCATAGCAAATACCTTCAGACCAAAACCTTGTCACAAGTGACAGTTAGGCCGACCGACTCGCCTTTCTGGAAAGGACTGATGAAAGTCAAACAATCCTTGTTTAATAGGGCAAAGTTTATTATTGGCAATGGCGCTAGTACACGGTTCTGGGAGGATACTTGGCTCGGAGAGACACCCTTGGCCATTCAATACCCATCTTTATATCGTATTGTTCAACGTCGCGAGGTGTTCGTTGCAACGATATTTCAATCTATCCCCCTTAATATCAGTTTAGATGGTCGCTAGCGGGCAATCGTTGGGAAGAATGGCTCCATCTAGTTAGGAGGCTGATGGAGGTTCAGCTGTCCCAACAACCAGATGAATTACGCTGGAAGTTAACTAGGTCTGGAGTATTCACAGTTAAATCAATGTATATTGATGTAATCAATTCGAGCTTCATCCCTACCTCCAAGCATGTTTGGGTTGTCAAAGTTCCTTTGAAAATAAAAGTGTTTATGTGGTTTGTCCATAAACAAGTCATTTTAACCAAGGACAATCTAACAAAGCGTAATTGGACAGGATCTACTAGGTGTAGTTTCTGTGATCGGGATGAGACAATTAAGCACCTGTTTCTTGATTGCCCGTTGGCTAGAGTTCTTTGGCGCACCGTCCACATTGCTTTCAATATTACTCCACCGAATTCTGTTAACACGTTATTTGGGATATGGCTTAATGGGATTGAGCCTGACTTAGCGAGACATATTCGTGTGGGAGTATGCGCTTTATTATGGACTATCTGGAATTGCATAAATGATTTGGTTTTTAACAGAACATCACGATTTCATTTTATGCAGGTTATCTTCAGAGCCACGACATTGATCCGTTCGTGGTCGCTACTCACTCCGATGGAGGCCAGGGAGCATTTGGTTACTGGATCTATCCGCTGGGAGATGGTAGCTTGGGATATCTTCAACCGGTTTGGATGGCGGTCATGTAATAGGATAGGCAATTAGTTTACCTATCTTGCTTTAGCCAGCCGGTTGTGGCGCCCCTATTTTGGCTAGTTTGTGTTTCTAGCCTATTTGGCTCTGAGTGAGCTTTTGTTTCAGTTCGAGACTTTGAGACCTTGTTACAACCTTATTTATTTGTTTTAATAAGATGGCCGTATGCATCGTTCTGATGCAGAGGCCGGGGTAACCCCCTTTTCGAAAAAAATGATCACCAAGCCAGAACTAGTTTTATTCCAAAGCTAGCTAGCAGTGCATCGGTCAACTTAATTTGACCGATTCCAGCTAGCCACACCATTCCTATTTATATAGACAACACCATAGCTCGACTTTTGTAGACCAGAGTATCAGTAGCAACAGCAGCTTGGAAAAACAACAACGCTCAAAGGGCAGCGGCAGCCGGTTTCAAGGACAGCGGCAGCAACTCGCAGAGGGTGCGAGGCCGGGGCAAATCGGCGCACCAGCGAGGCCGGCAAGGCAGCAGCCCTAATGCTGCAGCTGGACCGGCGACTTGGCGGGGGCGGCTCAGGGAGAGCGGAGGCGCGAGGTCGACGAGGTGGACGAGGCAGGGCTTGCCACTGTGTCGATGGAAGCGGCCGGTGACTTTACGCAAAGTCGGTGCGAGGGCGGCGCGGACCGAGATCATAACAGCAGCATCCGAGTCCAACTCCCGTCCCCCGTCCTCGTTCTGGTCTCTGTTGTTGACTTAACTGTTCACGTCTGTGTCTTCGTGGCCGGTTTCGAGGCTGAGCCCGATTCCCCCTTTTTTGACATATGGAACAATCGTAGCTTTTCCTTACGTGCACCCATCGTTGTATGCACGAATCAGTGGGGCTTAGTGGATTGGCACTGTTATTTTCGATTTGACCACAAGCCGTCGGTATGGATCGGATCTGCAGCGGAAAAAAATCCATAGCCTCAAGAACACGCTCCAAAAATTAACCTCACGTCGGATCACCGGATCATAAGTACGTGCCATGGCATGCAACACCACCCGAGCTTCTGATATAGATCTTTTCAACCGGCTCTTCTTTACCGGCAAAAAATTGCAAACTCCTCGATCCCTGAGTGAGGTCCCTCCAAGAACTCAACACCACCGTGCGCAGGCCCCACGGTGGGCGCCAACTATCGTGGAATTGTCACGGCAGATGTCCTTAGTGTCAGGACTTAGTCGTGAGGCCAACGCATCTATGTGGTAGCTTGAGAGGGGTTGAGCGGGACGAGTGACGTGATGTTTTACCCAGGTTCGGCCCCTCACGGTGGAGGTAAAAGCCTACATCCTACTTCATTGATATTGATGATGATGATCACGGTTACAAGAGTGCTCTATCTCGAGAGCTATTGTCTAAACCTAACTTGTCCAACTTGTGGAACTTGTGAATCTTGTCCCCTTTTGAGGAGCCCTGCCCCTACTTATATATGTTGGAGGGGAGGGTTACATGTAGAGTCCTATTAGGATTAGGACTAGTCTATCTCTAATACAAACCGGATACAAGTCCAGGTCTTAGCTCCTTGTAAGATAATGTTCCTCATGCTTTCCTCTTAAACCGGCCCACCATTAACATAAACCGGCATGCTGGGCCTTGGGCCTTGTCATCCGTCCGGAACACGCGCCGGGTCACCAATGAGTCTTCAGGCTCGTGAATCGTCATACCAGTGAACCGCCAGACATGTAAACCGCCAATCACGTAAACCGCCAATCCTCTGGCGGTTTACCAATGAAACGCCTAGTCCGGCCGGGTTATACTTCCGGCCGGTTTACGCCGCGGGGTATATCCCCGACACTTCCTGAACCAACTCCTAAGCCAACTCCGAAGAAAAGGGGTATTCTATTTCTCAGTACTGAAGATATGCAAGAGGCAAAGAAATCTATGAAAGAAAAAGGTACAAAAGGTGAAGATGTTAAGAATTTACCTCCTATTGAAGAAATACATGGTCTTAATTTGCCGCCTGTTGAAGAAACACATGGTCTCAATAACCCGACAGAGGTAGTGAAGGTAAATTCTCTCTATAGATATGATAAAGCTGAAATCCCTCATGCTAAGTTTGCTAGCCAATGTTTGGATGAATTTGATAACTTCATGGTTAAGCAAGAAGATTTTAATGCTTATGTTTGTAGACAATTGAAACATAATGCTTATATGATTGAACACTTGAGTGATTATATGGCCAATGTTAAAGGTGAACTTAAACTTATTAGTAAACATGCTTCTATGGTTACCACTCAAGTAGGACAAGTACTTAAAGCTCAGAATGATTTGCTCAATGAATTAAACAATAAGAATGATAATGTTGTTAGAGTTATGACTAGAGGTGGTAAAATGACTCAGGAACCTTTGTATCCTGAGGGCCACCCTAAGAGAATTGATCAAGATTCTCAGAGAATTAATATTGATGCACCTAGTCCTTCTAAAAGGAAGAAAAAGAAAAATGATAGAACCTTGCATGCTTCTAGTGAACCTATTATTGACACACCTGAGAATCCCAATGATATTTCCATATCTGATGCTGAAACACAATCTGGTAATGAACATGAACCTAGGGATAATGTTAATGATGATGTTCATGTCGATGCTCAACCTAGCAATGATAATGATATAGAGATTGAACCTATTGTTGATCTTGATAACCCACAATCAAAGAATCAACGTTATGATAAGAGAGACTTTGTTGCTAGGAAGCACGATAAAGAAAGAGAACCATGGGTTCAGAAACCCATGCCTTTTCCTCCTAAACCATCCAAGAAAAAAGATGATGAGGATTTTGAGCGCTTTGCTGAAATGATTAAACCTATCTTTTTGCGTATGCGTTTGACTGATATGCTTAAAATGAATCCTTATGCTAAGTATATGAAGGACATTGTTACTAATAAAAGAAAGATACCGGAAGCTGAAATTTCCACCATGCTTGCTAATTATACTTTTAAGGGTGGAATACCACAGAAACTTGGAGATCCAAGAGTACCCACTATACCATGCTCCATTAAAAGAAACTATGTTAAAACTGCTTTATGTGATCTTGGAGCCGGTGTTAGTGTTATGCCTCTCTCTTTATACCGTAGACTTAATTTGAATAAGATGACACCTACTGAAATATCTTTGTAAATGGCTGATAAATCAACTACTATACCTGTCGGTATTTGTGAGGATGTGCCTGTTGTGGTTGCAAACATTACTATTTTAACGGACTTTGTTATTCTTGATATTCCCGAGGACGATAGTATGTCTATTATTCTTGGAAGACCCTTTTTAAATACTGCAGGGGCTGTTATTGATTGCACCAAAGGCAATGTCACTTTTCATGTTAATGGAAATGAGCATACAGTACACTTTCCGAGGAAACAACCTCAAGTCCACAGTATCAATTCTATTCGAAAATTTTCAACAATTACTATTGGAGGTTTTGAATTTCCTCTTCCTACTGTCAAGAAGAAATATGATATTCTTATTATTGGGGATGTGCATATCCCCGTTGAAGTAACCTAGTGTTATTCAAAAATTCTCCGGTTCCATGTTATTCGAAATGAGTTTGTTAACAAGACTTGATCAATCTTGTTAGTGGATTCCTTTTGATGAGCATGAGATGGATGAATTTAGAAAACACAACTCTTTGTACCCACTTTTTACTTTCTGTTATTTATATTAAATAAAGCAAAAATAGTATTTTTCTGTCTGTTTCCTGAGTTATCCATGCAATAAAAAATACCCCAAAAATAAAAGTTCTCCAAATGCCCTGAAATTTAAATATGATTTTTTCTGGAATATTTGAGAATATCTGGCACATAGAACACAACAGGGGGAGCAAGAACCTGGCCACGAGGGTCCAGGGCGCGCCCACCCCCTGGGCGCGCCCCCTGCCTCGTGGGCCCATGGTGGCTCCCCTCCACTTATTCTAGCCACCACACACTCCTTCTTCCTCCCACAAACATCACTAACTAGCTCAAACCCGAGTCCAAGCACATCTTGCTGCCATTTTCGATCTCCTTGCTCAAAGCTCCATTCACAAAACTGCTTTGGGGGATTGTTCCTTGGTATGTGACTCCTCCAATGTTGCAATTAGTTTTTGTTCTAGTGCTTTATTCATTTCAAATTTTTGCTGCTTAGGTGACCCTGTTCTTAAGCTTGCATGTCAAATTTATGTGGTCAAAAGTAGTTTCGATGCATGATATTGCCTCTAGGCACTTGTAGGAGTAGTTGCTATCAATATTGTTGAGTTTGGTTCACTTTTGTTTTGATTTATTAAAAATTCCAGAAATTTTTCAGAGGAAGAAATATGTTTAGGAAAATGTACCAAAGTGGATCTTCAAGGAAGCAAGGACCCAGACCCACAATACGCGATGCGGACGAGGAACCACCAAGAGACGCTCAAGTGCGGCCTTGTGAATGGCCGTCAGAGGACTTCATGATCCAAGCAGTAATTAAAGAGTAATTTGATGCATATGTGTGTAATGTTGATCTGGAGAGCTTCGAGGCAGATAAGTGCCGTCAATACCTCTATTTAGCTAATTCATCTGTGAGAAGGTTTAAATTCTCATCATCACGCAATTATCAAATTGTCCTGTTTGACCTTTATGATAAATCTTATACCATGGACTTAGAAGATTTTAACACTGGTTGTAAACTCCCTCAGCGGGGTGATGTTAGTGAACCTCGCAAATATGAATTTAGAGATTTTCTAGCTAGTATAACTGTGGGGGAATCTAGAGATGTAACACAAGCTACCATAGGGAGCATTCATTTTCCTACTATACATTATTTTGCTCTCTTCATAGGAAGGTGCATAAATGGTAAAGATGAAGCATGTCACATGTGTGTACCTGATCTTAGCGTTCTCAGGAGCGCTGTTTTAGGAGATAAACAATACAACTTGGGGGCTATAGTTGCACGTAAGTTGCATAATAATCGTGTTCATGGAGATTTCTTTGGTGGAATTTATGCAACTCGTATAGCTAACTTTCTTGAGATACCCATACGTGGAGATGATATTGAGTTGCCCCCTTCTTATCTAGATTATGATGCTATGGTTCGTCATCAGTTTGTTGAGAGGAACAATTAGTTCCTCCAGTACCGACTAATCTTTGACAGACGACGCACCTATCACGTCGCTCTCCCTACTCCTACTTTCTTTGACTTCCAGGCAAAGGGGAGATATGTTATAACCAGGGAGGAGGCGACCGAGTACGAGAGGAGGGCGGAGACAACTCGCCTCCAAGCTGCAGCTCATCAGGCAATTGCCCCTGCATCTCAGTACGACCCCAGCTACAACTTTGGATATCCGCCAGGCCAGCCGTGGCCATAGACCAACTTAGGCCAAAAGCCTAAGCTTGGGGGAGTACGTATCTCTCACCGACATTACATTCCTATTCACACCAATGCACGTGCACTATTATTATTATCCACACTATTCAGTCGTGCAGGTGAAAGGCAATAATGATTATTATATGATGAACTTATTGAGATGAGAAAAGCTGGCATGAACTCGACCTCTCTTGTTTTTCTAAATATGATTAGTTCATCGTTCCTGATTCAGCCTATTATGAATAAACATGTTTGCAATGACAATTAGAGATTATAGTTGCTTATGCCATGCTTAATTAGCTAGGAGCTTATAATGGTTTACCTTGCGTGCCAACATGCTATTAAAATGGTTGTGATGTGGTATGATAGGGTGGTATCCTCCTTTGAACGATTCGAGTGGCTTGACTTGGCACATGTTCACGCATGTAGTTGAAACAAAATCAACATAGCCTCTACAATATTTATGTTCATGTTGCATTATATCTTACTCATGCTTGCATTCGGTGTTGATTAATTTTAATGCATGTTCATGACTGTTGTCGCTCTCTAGCTGGTCGCTTCCTAGTCTTTTTCTAGCCTTCACTTGTACTAAGCGGGAATACTGCTTGTGCATCCAATTCCATAAACCCCAAAGTTGTTCCATATGAGTCCACCATACCTACCTATATATGGTATCTACCTGCCGTTCCAAGTAAATTTGTATGTGCCAAACTCTAAACCTTCAAATAAACATTCTGTTTTGTATGCTCGAATAGCTCATGTATCAACTAGGGCTGTCTGTATCTTCCATGCTAGGCGGGTTATTCTCAAGAGGAGTGGACACCGCTCCTCACTCACGAGAACATGGCTGGTTATCGGGATGCCCAGTCCCATGCTTTATGCAAATCAAATCAAAATAACTGCAAACAAAACTCCCCCGGGACTCTTGTTAGTTGGAGGCACTCGTTGTTTCGAGTAAGCCATGGATTGATGCTTGTTGGTGGCGGGGGAGTATAAACTTTACCATTCTGTTTGGGAACCGCCTATGATGTGTGTAGCATGGAAGATATCGAGATCTCTCGGTTGTTATGTTGACAATGAAAGTATACCGCTCAAAATATTATTCATATCTATTTCAAAACCGAGCTCTGGCACCTCTACAAATCCCTGCTCCCCTCTGCGTAGGTCCTATCCATTTACTTTTATGTTGAGTCATCGTCCTCTTATTAAAAGCACCAGTTGGAGAGCACCTCTGTCATTTGCATCCATTACTGTTAGTTTACATTGAGTATGACTTGACTGGATCTCTTTTACCATGAATTACAATGTCTAGTCAGTCCTTGATCTTTAAAGGTGCTCTGCATTTATGTTTTGCGGTCTCAGAAAGGGCTAGTGAGATACCATCTTGTTATATCATATCATGATTGTTTTGAGAAAGTGTTGTCATCTGAGATTTATGATTATTGCTTGCTAGTCGATTATGCCATTGATATGAGTAAACATGAGACCTAAGTGTTATTGTGAATATGGTTAGTTCATAATCTTTGCTAAAAACTTGAATGCTGGCTTTACATTTACAACAACAAGAGCAAACAGAGTTTGTAAAAGTTTTTCTTTATCACTTTCAGTTTATCAACTGAACTGCTTGAGGACAAGCAAAGGTTTAAACTTGGGGGAGTTGATACGTCTCCATCGTATCTACTTTTCCAAACACTTTTCCCCTTGTTTTGGACTCTAACTTGCATGATTTGAATGGAACTAACCCGGACTGACGCTGTTTTCAGCAGAATTGCCATGGTGTTATTTTTGTGCATAAATAAAAGTTCTCGAATTGACCTGAAAATCAACGGAGAATTATTTTCGAATATATAAAAAATACTGGAAGAAGAATCCACGTCATGGGGGCCTCCACCTGTCCACGAGGGTGGGGGGCGTGCCCCCTGCCTCGTGGGCCCCCGAACGCTCCACCGACCTCAGCCTTGACTCCATATATTCACTTTCGGGGAGAAAAAATCAGGGAGAAGGATTCATCGCGTTTTATGATACAAAACCGCCGCCAAGCCCTAAACACTCTCAGGAGGGCTGATCTGGAGTTCGTTCGGGGCTCCGGAGAGGGGAATCCGTCGCCATCGTCATCATCAACCTTCCTCCATCACCAATTTCATGATGCTCACCACCGTGCGTGAGTAATTCCATCGTAGGCTTGCTAGACGGTGATGGGTTGGATGAGATTTATCATGTAGCCGAGTTAGTTTTGTTAGGGTTTGATCCCTAGTATCCACTATGTTCTGAGATTGATGTTGCTATGACTTTGCTATGCTTAATGCTTGCCACTAGGGCCCGAGTGCCATGATTTCAGATCTGAACCTATTATGTTCATCAATATATGAGAGTCTTGATCCTATCTTGCAAGTCTATAGTGACCTACTATGTGTTATGATCTGACAACCACAAAGAGACAATAATCGGGACCACTCCCGATGATGACCGTAGTTTGAGGAGTTCATGTATTCGCTATGTGTTAATGCTTTGGTCCGGTACTCTATTAAAAGGAGGCCTGAATATCCCTTAGTTTCCAATAGGACCCCGCTGCCACGGGAGGGTAGGACAAACGATGTCATGCAAGTTCTTTTCCATAAGCACGTATGAATATATTCGGAATACATGCCTACATTACATTGATGAACTGGAGCTAGTTCTGTGTCACCCTAGGTTATGACTGTTACATGATCGATCACACCGGCATAATTCTCCATCACCGATCCATTGCCTACGAGCTTTCCATATATTGTTCTTCGCTTATTTACTTTTCCATTGCTATTGTTACAATCACTACAAAACCCAAAAATATTACTTTTGCTACAGTTACCTTTTGCCACCGTTACCACTACTATCATATTACTTTGCTACCAAATACTTTGCTGCCTATATTAAGTTTCCAGGTGTGGTTGAATTGACAACTCAGCTGCTAATACTTGAGAATATTCTTTGGCTCCCCTTGTGTCGAATCAATAAATTTGGGTTGAATACTCTACCCTTGAAAACTGTTGCGATCCCCTATATTTGTGGGTTATCACCCCCCACCCTCGTGGAAGCCTCGTGTCCTTCCCGGAATGCTTCTTATTTTCCTATTTTCTTAAATATTCCAAAATGGAGAAAAATTGCTATTAGAACTGTTTTGGAGTCGGTTTACTTATCGTACCACATACCTTTTCCTTTTTGGAGTCTGAAACGTTCTGGAAAGTGTGCCTTATGTATTCCTATGGGGTTACGGTTTCAATAACATTAGTTTCAACATTTATGGGATTACCTGAGATATAATGTTTGATTCTTTGACCATTCACCACCCTTGGATTTGTGCCTTCGAAGTTGTTGATTTTATGGCACCGGAACGATAGACCTCCTCGATGACGTAAGGACCTTCCCATTTAGAGAGGAGTTTTCCTGCAAAAAATCTTAAATGAGAGTTGTATCACAATACATAATCACCTACATTGAACTCATGTTTTTGTATCCTTTTGTCATGCCATCTTTTAACTTTTTCTTTAAATAGTTTGGCATTCTCATAGGCCTGGGTTCTCCATTCATCAAGTGAGCTAATGTCAAATAGTCTCTTCTCACCGGCAAGTTAGAAGTCGTAATTGAGCTCTTTAATGGCCCAATATGCCTTATGGTCTAGTTCAAGAGGTAAGTGACATGCTTTTCCATAGACCATTTTATATGGAGACATACCCATAGGATTTTTGTATGCAGTTCTATATGCCCATAATGCATCATCAAGTTTCTTGGACCAATTATTTCTAGATCTATTAACAGTCTTTTGCAAAATTAATTTAAGCTCTCTATTACTCAGTTCTACTTGACCACTAGACTACGGATGATACGGAGATGCAATTATATGATTAACATCATACTTAGCAAGCATCTGGCAAAAAGCACCATGAATAAAATGTGAACCACCATCAGTCATTAAGTATCTAGGGACTCCAAACCTCGGAAAAATAACTTCTTTAATCATCTTAATAGAGGTGTTATGATCAACACTACTAGTTGGAATAGCTTCTACCCACTTAGTAACGTAATCAACAGCAACTAAAATATGTGTATACCCATTAGAGGAAGGAAACGGTCCCATATAATCAAAGCCCCAAACATCAAATGGTTCAATAACAAGTGAATAATTCATAGGCATTTCTTGACGTCTGCTAAGATTTCCAATTCTTTGGCATTCATCACAAGATAAGACAAACTTATGGGCATCTTTGAAGAGAGTAGGCCAATAAAAACTGGATTGCAATACCTTATGTACAGTTCTATCTCCAGCATGGTGTCCTCCATAAGCCTCGGAATGACACTTGCGTAGGATCTGTTCCTGTTCATGCTCAGGTACACAACGTCTAATGACACCATCTACTCCTTTATAAATGTGTGGGTCATCCCAAAAGTAATGTATTAAATCATAAAAAAAACTTTTCCTTTTGCTAGTATGTGAAACTAGGTGGTATGAATTTAGCAACAATGTTATTAGCATAATCAGCATACCATGGAGCAGATGACATCTAGTTGTTCATGAGCAAAGCTATCATCACTAGGTAGTGGGTCATCAAGAACATTCTCTAACCTAGACAAGTTGTCTGCAACGGGGTTCTCAGCTCCCTTTCTATCAATAATATGCAAATCAAATTCTTGTAGCAAGAGAACCCATCTAATAAGTCTAGGTTTAGCATCTTTCTTTTCCATAAGATATTTAATAGCAGCATGATCAGTGTGAATAGTTATTTTAGAATCAACAATATAAGGTCTGAACTTATCACAAGAAAATACAACTGCTAAAAATTCTTTTTTGGCAGTAGCATAATTTCTTTGGGAACTGTCTAGAGTTTTACTAGCATATTGGATAACATTTAATTTCTTATCAACTCTTTGTCCTAGAACAACACCTACAACATAATCACTAGCATCACACATAATTTCAAATGGTAAATTCCAATCAGGAGGCTGAACAATGGGTATAGAAATCAAGGCTTTATTAAGTATTTCAAATGCTTCTACACAATCATCATCAAAGACAAAAGGAAAATCTTTTTGTAAGAGATTAGTCAGAGGCCTAGAAATTTTAGAGAAGTCTTTAATGAACCTCCTATAAAAACCAGCATGACCAAGGAAACTTCTTATACCTTTGATGTCCTTAGGACACGATATCTTTTCAATAGTATCAACCTTAGCTTTATCAACTTCAATACCTCTTTTAGAAATTTTATGCCCTAAGACAATACCTTCATTAACCATAAAGTGGCACTTCTCCCAATTCAAGACAAGATTAGTTTCTTCACATCTCTGCAAAACTCGCTCAAGGTTGCTTAAGCAATCATCAAAAGTAGATCTATACACGGAGAAATCATCCATGAAAACCTCAACAATCTTTTCATAGAAGTCGGATAATATAGGCATCATACATCTCTGAAAGGTAGCAGGTGCATTACATAAACCAAAAGGCATACATCTATAAGCAAAGGTACCGAAAGGGCAAGTAAAAGTGGATGTTTCTTGATCCTCTCTTGACACATGTATTTGAGAAAAACCAGAATAACCATCTAGAAAGCAAAAATGTGTATGTTTGGATAATCTTTCTAGCATTTGATCAATAAAAGGTAAAGGGTAATGATCATTTTTAGTAGCTTTATTTAATTTGTGGAAATCAATTACCATTCTATAACCTGTAACAATTCTTTGTGAGATCAATTCATCTTTAGCATTAGGAACAACAGTAAAACCTCCCTTCTTAGGGACACAATGGACATGACTTACACACTGACTATCAGCAACGGGATAAATTATACCTGCCTCCAGAAGCTTTAGTATTTCTTTTCTTACCACTTATTTCATCTTAGGATTTAACCGTCGTTGGTGATCAACAACCGGTTTTGCGTCTTTCTCCAATTTTATTTTGTGCTGGCATAGAGTGGGACTAATGCCCTTAAGATCATCAAGAGTATATCCAATAGCAGCACAGTGCTTCTTCAGAGTTTTCAATAATTTCTCTTCTTCCTGCTCTGAAAGGTTAGCACTAATAATAACAGGATATATCTTCTTCTCATCAAGATAAGTATATTTAAGAGTATCAGGTAATGGTTTAAGCTCAAACACGGGATCACCCTTGGGTGGAGGAGGATCCCCTAGGATTTGAACAGGCAAGTTGTGTTTCAAAATAGGTCCCTGTTTAAAGAATACTTCATCTATTTCCCTTCTTTCATTCATAAACATATCATTTTCATGGCCGAGTAAATATTGTTCTAAAGGATCATTAGAAGGCACGACAATAGAAGCAAGACCAATAATTCCATGTTTACTAGGGAATTCTTTATCATGGGGTTGTCTACGAAATTTAGCAAAATTAAACTCATGAGACATATCCCCCAAACCAATAGTAACAAAATCCTTTTTGCAATCTATCCTAGCATTAACAGTATTCAAGCAGGGTCTACCAAATATAATGGGACAAAAGTTATCTTGTGGGGAACCAAGAACAAGAAAATCAGCAGGATATTTAACTTTCCCACACAAGACTTCAACATCTCTAACAATCCCAACTGGTGAAATAATGTCTCTATTGGCAAGCTTAGTTGTAACATCAATTTCCTCTATCTCAGCAGGTGCAATATCATGTATAATTTCTTTGTATAAGGAATGAGGTATTGCACTTGCACTAGCACCCATATAACATAAGCCATGATTGCAATGATCTCCTATTTTAACATAAATAACAGGCATGCCTACAACAGGTCTATGTTTATTTTTAGTGTCAGGTCTAGCAATTCTAGCAGTTTCATCATAGAAGTACATAACATGCCCATCGATAATATCAGCCAAGAGATTTTTAACCATAGCTATACTAGGTTCAACTTTAATTTGCTCAGGGGGTGTAGGTGTTCTAGTATTACTCTTACGAACCACAGTTGAAGCTTTAGCATGATCCTTTATTCTAACAGGGAAAGGTGGTTTCTCAATATAAGTAGTAGGAACAATAGGATCAACATTATAAGTGATAGTATTTTCTTAAACTTTAATAGGTGCAACTACTTTTACTTCAATGAGAGGATTATATTTAAACCACTTCTCCTTAGGGAGATCAACATGAGTAGCAAAGGATTCACAGAAAGAAGCTAGTATCTCAGAGTCAAGTCCATATTTAGTGCTAAATTCATGGAAAACATCGGTGTCCATAAAATATTTAACAAAATCAAACTTAGGTCTTATACCTGACTCCTTACCTTCATCGAGATCCCAATCTTCAGAGTTGCGTTTAATTCTTTCCAATAAATCCCATTTGAATTCAATAGTCTTCATCATAAAAGAGCCAGTACAAGAAGTATCGAATATGGAGCGATTATTGAGAGAAAGTCGAGCATACAATTTTTGAATAATAATTTCTCTTGAGAGCTCATGATTGGGGCATGAATATAACATTGACTTAAGCCCCCCAAGCTTCAGCGATACTTTCTCCTTTGCGAGGCCAAGAATTATATATATAATTACGGTTACGATGAACCAGATGCATAGGATAAAACTTCTGATGAAATTCCAATTTCAATCGGTTGTAGTTCCAAGATCCCATATCATCACATAGCCTAAACCATGTCAATGCCTTTCCCTTCAAACATAAAGGGAAGACCTTCTTCTTGATAACATCATCAGGCAAGTTTAAATAATCCACAAACTTCATCCACATAGATTAAGTGCAAATCGGGATATAATGTTCCATCACCAGTGAAAGGATTAGCTAGCAGTTTCTCTATCATACCCGAAGGAATTTCAAAGTAAAAAATTCAGTAGGTTCAGTAGGTTGAGGAGCAACTCTTTCCTCTACTTGTTGGGGTGAAGATACCCTGAACAAGCACCTCAAAGGATTACTTTCCACAGTAACAAGTGACAGTAAATTTCAGCACAATATATAAATTTTTTCTTACCAAATTCCACCTACCAAAGGCGCTTCACTCCCCGGTAACGGTGCCAGAAAAGAGTCTTGATGACCCACAAGTATAGGGGATCTATCATAGTCCTTTCCATAAGTAAGAGTGTCGAACCCAACGAGGAGCAGAAGGAAATGATAAGCAATTTTCAGTAAGGTATTCTCTGCAAGCACTGAAATTATCGGTAACAGGTAGTTTTGTGATAAGGTAATTTGTAACGGGTAACAACTAATAGAAGTAAATAAGGTGCAGCAAGATGGCCCAATACTTTTTGTAGCAAAGGACAAGCCTGGACAAACTCTTATATAAAGGAAAGTGCTCCCGAGGACACATGGAAATTATCGTCAAGCTAGTTTTCATCATGTTCATATGATTCGCGTTCGGTACTTTGATAATTTGATATGTGGGTGGACCGATGCTTGGGTAATGCCCTTCCTTGGACAAGCACCCCACTTATGATTAAACCCTCTTGTAAGCATCCGCAACTACAAAATAAGTATTAAGGTAAAGCTAACCGTAGCATGAAACATATGGATCCAAATCAACCCCTTACGAAGCAACTCATAAACTAGGGTTTAAGCTTCTGTCACCTAGCAACCCATAGTTTACTTATAACTTCCCAATGCCTTCCCCTAGGCCCAAACAATGGTGAAGTGTCATGTAGTCGACATTCACATAACACCACTAGAGGAGAGACAACATACATCTCCAAAATATCGAACGAATACCAAATTCACATGACTACTTATAGCAAGACTTCTCCCATGTCCTCAGGAACAAACGTAACTACTCACAAATCATATTCATGTTCATGATCAGAGGGGTATTAATATGCATAAAGAATCTGAACATATGGTCTTCCACCGAATAAACCAACTAGCATCAACTACAAGGAGTAATCAACACTACTAGTAACCCACAGGTACCAATCTAAGGTTTTGAGACAAAGATTGGATAGTAGAGATGAACTAGGGTTTGAGATGAGATGGTGCTGGTGAAGATGTTGATGGATATTGACCCCGTCCCGATGAGAGGATCGATGGTGATGACGATGGTGATGACTTCCCCTTCCCGGAGGGATGTTTCCCCGGCAGAATAGCTCCGCCGGAGCCCTAGATTGGTTCCGCCAAGGTTCCACCTCGTGGCGGTGGATTTTCATCCCGTGAGCTTGCTTATGATTTTTTCTTGGACGAAAGACTTCATATAGCAGAAGATGGGCACCGGAGGCCTGCCAGGGGCCCACGAGATAGGGGGCACGCCCAGGGGGGTAGGGCGCACCCCCACCCTCGTGGCCAGGGTGTGGGCCCCCTCTGGTTAATTCTTTCGCCAGTAGTTTTTACATATTCCAAAACATGCTCCCGTGAAGTTTCAGGACTTTTGGAGTTGGGCAGAATAGGTCTTTAATATTTGCTCCTTTTCCAGCCCAGAATCCAGCTGCCGGCATTCTCCATATTCATGTAAACCTTGTAAAATAAGAGAGAATAGGCATAAGTATTGTGACATTATGTGTAATAACAGCCCATAATGCAATAAATATTGGCATAAAAACATGATGCAAAATGGGCGTATCATCTACATAGTTCTCGAACCCATAGGGTCCGCACGCTTAACGTTGGATGACGATTTGTATTATGAGTTATGTGATTTGATGTACCAAAGGTTGTTCGGAGTCCCGGATGAGATCACGGACATGACGAGGAGTCTCGAAATGGTCGAGACGTAAAGATCGATATATTGGAAGGCTATATTCGGACATCGGAAAGGTTCCGAGTGATTCAGGTATTTTCCGGAGTACCAAATAGTTACGGGAATTCGCCGGGGGAAGTAGTGGGCCTTAATGGGCCATACGGGAAAGGAGGGAAGGGCCTCAAGGGGTGGCCGCCCCCCCCATGGGCTGGTCCAAATTGGACTAGGAGGGGGCGGCGCCCCCTCCTTCCTTCTCCCCTCTTTCCCCTTCCTTTCCCCTCCTAGTTGGACTAGGAAAGGGGGGAAACCTACTCCTAGTAGGAATAGGAATCCCCGCTTGGGGCACGCCATAGGAGGCCGCCCCCCCTCCTCCACTCTTTATATGGGAGAGGGGGGCACCCCAAGTTGATTCTTAGCCGTGTGCGGTGCCCCCTTCACATATTTCCACCTCGGTCATATCGTCGTAGTGCTTAGGCGAAGCCCTGCGCTAGTAACTTCATCATCATCGTCAACATGCCGTCGTGCTGACGAAACTCTCACTCAGCCTCAACTGGATCAAGAGTACGAGGGACATCACCGAGCTGAACGTGTGAAGATCGCGGAGGTGCCGTGCGTTCGGTACTCGATCGGTTGGATCGCGAAGACGTTCGACTACATCAACCACGTTACATAACGCTTCCGCTTTCGGTCTACGAGGGTACGTAGACATACTCTCTCCCTCTTGTTGCTATGCATCTCCTACATAGATCTTGCATGATCGTAGGATTTTTTTTGAAATACCGACGACGACCAGGAGTAGTTTAGGAGGATCCCAAGCAGGAGGCCTGCGGCTCTTTCGATCTGTATCCCAGTTTGTGCTAGCCTTCTTAAGGCAATCTTGTTTAACTTATGTTTGTACTCAGATATTATTGCTTCTGCTGACTCATCTATGATCGAGCTCTTGTATTCGAGCCCTCGAGGCCCCTGGCTTGTAATATGATGCATGTATGACTTATTTTATTTATAGAGTTGTGTTGTGATATCTTCCCATAAGTCGCTGATCTTAATCATACATGTTTGCGTGTATGATTAGTGTACGGTCGAATTGGGGGCGTCACAAGTTGGTATCAGAGCCGACTGCCTGTAGGAATCCCCCTTCCACACTCCTTGGCCGAAGTTGAGTCTAGTCATTACAAAACCTTTACTAACATGGCTGTGTGGCCTATGGGCCCACGTCGCCATTGGGTGGTATTAGTATCTTTACTCCTCGTCTATACTCTGGGACTCTAATCTCTCTCCTATTTGGGTTAAGTGATTTTGCTAAAAAGACTAACTTTAGGTTCTCGAAAATACTTTTTCCCGGAGAGCCCCTCACTCCAGATGATCGCTTGCTGCACCAGCAGATTCGGAAGATACTCTTCGAGGTTTTCCCGAGACCCTTGTGCCCACCGACTTTACAATCCCCTACCATCGATATACCCTTATGGATAACTACCTACAATTGTCGTTCATACCTTCATCCTCAGTTGCTCTTGTTATTACAAGATGCCCTAAATTACTCTCCGTTGTTCCGAAAATCCTTTACGCTTACTGCCTTGCAGTTCTTTACCACATGAATACCCCTATTGAAAATTCCTCACACTTATTGAGTATCTGTTCATCCCCAGTTGTTTGTATGCTTCATAAGATACTCTAAAATACTATCCGACCTTCTGAGCCTCCTCTTCAAACTATTGCTCTGCAAATACTTGTATGCTTACATTATGGATGCTCCCATATCACTAGCAATATTCACTAGTATCTTTTGACACTGTCATTTTGATCCTATTGATTCGACATGTGTGCGAATGCACACAATCATCAATCAACCCTTCTAAATTATCTTTCCGGCTCTGACGTCATTTTGAACATGAGCTGGTTCTCGACCAAACTATTTGTCATCAATTGTGCCTCTGGTCTATCCAACTTATCCGTCCTTGATCAGAGCGTCTGCTTCTGATCCTTCATTTTGGAAACCGTAATTTCTTTCTATTTAAGCATCAGACTAATCAGGTGATTCTTGAACCTGATGCCTCTGCATTCTTTCTACCTCTAAGGGAGTACCGATACTCACCTTGGCTCCGTTGTGGATCGCCCGATCCATTGTTGGATTGTTATCTGACAGTGTCCTTCATATTCAGTCACCTT
This sequence comes from Triticum urartu, assembly GCF_056163025.1. Lineage (NCBI taxonomy): Eukaryota > Viridiplantae > Streptophyta > Magnoliopsida > Poales > Poaceae > Triticum > Triticum urartu. Next base: position 450,045,584 of record NC_141876.1, read on the forward strand.
GTGAGTTCTTCCCCTGATACATAATGCCTTTGGTAAATTGTATCCTCTGCTTGGCCAACCATGCTCTGCTTTCGAGCTTGTGTATTTACTTTTGAAACTTGTGGTATATGTTACTAAGATGCCCGATGGGTTGAACCTATGCCTTCCCCTAATCCGTGAGAACCCAGAAGTTTTCACAAGTCATACTTTTCCGGTGTTCTACCAAATAAAATTCCAACACTACAGTTTTATCAAGACAAGAAGTGAATGAAAGGTTATGCATTGAATAAGTGGGAGTCGACCTTGAACTTTGTGTTCATGCCCATGGACCCGATGTGGAACTTATCATGGAAGCTTCTTGTAGTAATAACTATTTCCTTGATATAATATTCTTTGGTATCGGTGAATTGATTCTTTTATAATCGTGGTTTCGACCATATGTTCTTCTTAGATCCTATTTCTCGGGCAAGTTTAAGTACTTGTCTTCTGTGGATCAATACACCAGTCCAAACTTTACTTTGATATTTCGTCGTATTACCCCCCTGGCATCTCGAGATTATCTTGTAACTGCATAACTTCTTATGAGTTCTTCATCAAGTACTACATTCTCACTAATTCCAATTTTTCATGAGCTCTGAGTTATTAAACACTCAAAGACATCGATAACTGAATCGAGTCCACACCACGCAACTCTTGGTGACCTTCATTACTTACGACTGTGAACTCAATCACGTCATTCCTAGCCTGCTCGGCTATATCATTATTGTGCTAAAATTTTAACTGTGCTACCTGGTCCTTCTTCCCAGAACACAATCTTTTATGCTGAGCTAAGCTTGCATTGATTTCCTTGTCTTATCATTCCCCCTCGAACAACAAGCTTGATTTTGAGTTTGTGTCATACCCATGGTTCCAATAACTTTTGCTTCATCATTCCGTTGACTTGATATTGTCGCCGATCAGTTACATCTTCTCGAAACCTCTCGACAAATGTGTCGTGATCATCATCAATATTCTGAGGTCTTCCAAGATATCTATCGAATTCTTGATGAGAAATGCCATCCTTTGCCCTCGATGAATTGGGTTATCATCGACAACATTATTGCATTCCCTCCAGCACAAAACTTGTTCTTGTTTTGTGCTGTACATTGAGTTCCTTGCTATCCAACTTATGTTATGTTCTACCGCGGAGTATTACCCTCTTTGATGTCTAGAATGTTGTGAGGACTGCTCCACCTCTTAGAAATTCTTGATATAGTAACACCTCTCGCCTTCTCTGTTCTTTTCTTTGTCCCCGTGTTGTTTCTAATCAGAATACCGGCAGTTGCACTTTGAGGTGTGAATTCGAAACTTCTAGCAATGTTATTGCTTTGAAGTGAATGATCGATAGTTTCATTCTAATTCTTTGGTTCATTAAGTCACCATTCTAACATTGTTCATGCGACCCAGCCCATATTTGGGTGCACCTTTCAATCAATGATTAACTGTGTATGTTTTCCTCGAGCGTACCTCATTATATCATTTGATTTGACAAATTTTATCTCTTGTTCGAATACTGGTGGGAATCCATCTTTTGGAAATCTTGATTCGTTGTCGCTGATTTCATCAGCCACCTCCTCGTCCTCTCCTTGGTTTAATGATGAACCCATGGTTCAGAACAAGCTTCCATAGTTCATTACCCAAGAATCTTACAATGTCATCTCGTCAATTTGTGTTGCACCTTTTCTTCTCAGACATCCTGAGTCCGAGGTATCCCGACAGCAATCAGATCTGAATCTCGGTCAAATATGATTGTTGGGACATATTTCCAAGAGTTATAACATTGGTCTTTATATGATCCGATAAGGTGATGTCATGCCTAGCACAACTAGCCGGAGGACCTATTGTTATAGTTTCCATTTTAGCAAGGTTAACCATTCTTCCATGAGGAAATTGCAAGACTTATTCTACAAGTTATTTCTGATGGATCCTTTGTGTTTCCAAAGTTTGATCTTCACCTGTTGACCTTGTCAATGCTAGCTCGAAGCATGTCTATGGCACTCCAATTTTCAACAAGAACATTTGAAGCCCAATGTTAAATGTTTCCTGCTCAATTATCCAAACACCGCTGTATGGTAATGTCATGAAATTTGTCTCCCCTTACCTAAAGAGTTTTCTACATTATATCCTGTCATGGATACCATGCTCTGCTTGTCCTTCCGAAGGATATACCCTTGAAATATGTGTTTAAACACATTTTCCTTTCCATTGTTCTGTTTAATCTGATAATCAAATTTTCCTTTCCATTGTTTTGTTTAACCTTTCTTGTGGTCTATATGATCTAAGCAGTAATATTCTCCTGCTTATGTAAACACATTGATGTACAACCTAGTCAGTAAGGCCATGTTACTATTGTTGATGACATTCCGATAACCACCGATGAACGAGAACTTTGCCTATTGGTCCATTTTTTTAACGAGCATGAAAATGGTTCTCTTCGTCCCTCGCCCTTGGTACCGACGTTGTTGCCGACATAACTGACAGGCTATTCTGTGACATGCCTTGCTATCATGATCGTGAAAGATGACATAGCCCTTCCTACTTTTTAACCTACATGATGGGCCCATAACCCACAGTTCTGCAGGATCGAAACCTAACTCTCTTATACACCCCTGTTTCCAAAGTTATTCCAGGCGCTTGCTTTCATGTGTAATTCATGAGCCACCTCCTTAGAGCTGATCTAGTCTGGTATCAGATGCAACATTTTATTCTTGTTGCTCTGGACCCCTATCACACTTTGTTTAAGGCATCGAACGACTGGCTACCCGCTTGAAACTTGTCATGGTACCTTCTTACTTTGCTATCGATATTCTCTTAAGTTTCAGTCCGAGAGTTACTTCCCGCCACCTCCCCCGATGTTAGCTACCAGATACTTAACCTTGCAGAGGTCAACTCTTCCGAAGATACCCCTTATCCTTTTTCGTAAGTACGATGGAACCCACGAAGAAAGGATGACGACTTCATCATGATGCCCTGAAACTGAGAAATGAAGACATCAACATAATGGATGGACCTCTTCGAGAAGAGCAACCAAGGCCGAGAAGATCTGTTAGAATTTCGTAACCAACTCTTTTCCCTTACCACACCTCTTAAATCTCGGGACGAGATTTCTTGTAGTGGAGGAGATTTGTAACACCCCGAGAATCATGCTACAGTAAGCTCATGCCTAATGTTGCCATGTCATCACAATTAAGAGTCTAATCCTCACTTTGTTTCAATCCAAACTCAGATTCAAGTTAAATTTGAAGTCAAAGTTTACATATTCAAAAATGCAAACAAAATAGTTCATAATTTTTCAAATAATTCCTAATTACTTATGTTGGGGAAAATAACATCACCTATATTCTCAAAATGCCCTTAGGATTTAAAATAGTGCCCAAAACAACCCCTTTAATCTATTTTCATTTATATAAAATTTAAATGAAATTATATTGCCGCAAAACCTTTTTATGGCAGTGCCAAATATTGCAAAGTATTTATGTGGTACAATTTCATATTTTACAAAAGTCTTTCGGTGGCCTAACATTTTTGCAAATCCAAAAGATTAAAGAAATCAGAAAAGGAGAAAGAGAAAAGGCCAAAACCTCACTGCTCACTCTAGCCCAATGGCTACAGTAGCATGGCCCAGCCCACTTAGCACTCTTCTTCTTTCTTCTGTTCATACAAACGCCGTGGACAGAGCGCGTGCGTCGATGCCGCCGATGTCCACATGTCGGCCATCCAACCCTCCTCGACGCCTACAAGACGCCCCCGTTCCCCACTGCCAACCCTAGCTTCCCTTTCCCTCGTTTGCCTCCCCCCCTCAGATTCGCTTGTGCCCGAGTGCTAACGTCGTCGTTGCCGTGTCGATCTCGTCTCTACTAGCCTCCCAACGTTGAGAGGCGATGTCCAGAAGCTCCGTCGGGCATCTCTTCATCGACTACACTCGTCAATCGAAGCCGGGAGGCCACCGCGATGACGCCCACATCGCTTCCTCCTCCACGACCACCGCGACACCATCGCCGGTTTTCTACTGCCCCGGTCCACCCAGCGCTTCCCCGAGCCCGCCACCGAGCTTTGTGGTGAGCCCCACGTCCATTCCCCCTCTGCCCCTCCACAAATTCCCGCCGTAGCCGCCGCCCCGAGCTCGCGCCGAGCTCCGTGCGCCCACGCCCCCTGGCCGCGTCTGCTCACGCCCATGGTCGTGCGCGCCCTTGATGCTTGCCTGCGAGCCCCTGTGGCCGTCTCCTACTCGTCTAGCCCCCCCTCGCTCCCGCGCCTGCTGCTGCCTTGCGCCGCAGCCGCGTCCACCGCTGCCGCACCGCCTGGTGCCTCCCGCTTGCGCTTGTGCCCGCACGGCTCCTCCCTCGTCGCTACTAGCCACGTACGCCAGCGGTCACCGTTCCCCGCGCCCGCCTTCGGCTGCAGCTCCCCCTACTGTTGTTCGCCGCCGCCACCACCTACTTCTCGCAGCTTCGCCATGGCTGGACCTTCGCGTCCGCCGCTACCTGTCGTGCTCACCCCGTTCTCTGTCCGCACCGCGAGCCGTCGGCTGCTCTCACTCGCGCGTGACGTCTCGCCCCCTGCTTGCCCGGGCCTGCCCTTGCCCCGAAACGCCCGCGTAGGCCACAGCTGCTCCTCGACGGCCCTGACGCCATCCCTGCGAGCCGCTGGCGCCTGCGGCGGCGGGGGCCCCGACTGCACCGACCGCACTCCGCTCCGGCCGCGCACAGCATGCGCGTGCCGTGCTACGCCCGCCCGCCGCGGCCCCTGCCGGCTGGCCGCGTCGCACCCGACCCTGGCCATGCCCGCGGGCACGCGTGCCGGCCGTGGCCTCTGCCGGTTTTGCCTGCTAATGAGGCCAACCCCCTTGTTTAGTTAGGGTACTAATCACCCCCTAACAGCCACCCCTAACACCCCCTGACAAGTGGACCCCCCACACACTAATTTAGATTAGTTCAAAATAACTCTAAAGTTAAATGTCTCGCTGACAGATAGGTCCCACCAACAATTAAGCTAAATAGTCAAAATCAATTGAATTACTGCCTGTGACACCTGGGTACCACTGGACCTTTGACCAGCCAAAGTTGACCAGTCAACTGCTGATTAGGCGGTTGATTGGACCCCCACTGTCAGCCTCACATGCATTCTGCTGGGTACATTTCTGGGTACCCGTAGCATTTTATTCTTTTAATTCTGAATCAATAATAATTTCAGAAAATGAATAAAACTTTAAAAATTAATAGAAAATAAACTGTATCTTGGATCAAAATACTTTATACATGAAAGTTGATCAGAACGACGAGACAAATCCGGATACGCAGCCCGTTCGTCCGCCACGCATCCCTAGCATAGCGAACACGCAACTTTCCCCCTCCGGTTCGTCTGCCTGAAAATGCGAAACACCGGGGATATTTTCCCAGATGTTTCCCCCCTTCACCGGTACCACCTCATACCACATTAGGGCACATGTAGCATCACACTTTGTCATGTCATGCATCGTCATGCATCTGTTTGCTTAATATTTATTGTTTCTTCCCCCTCTTCTCTCGCTAGACACCGAGACCGACGCCGCTACTACCCAGTACGACTACGGTGTTGACGACCCCTCTCTCTTGCCAGAGCAACCAGGTAAGCCCCCCCTTGATCACCAGATATCACCTACTCTCCTCTATACTGCTTGCATTAGAGTAGTGTAGCATGTTACTGCTTTCCGTTAATCCTATCCTGATGCATAGCCTGTCCTTGCTACTACTATTGTTACCTTTACATGCAATCCTAATGCTTAGTATAGGATGCTAGTTTATCATCAGTGGCCATACATTCTTGTCCATCTGCCATGCTATACTATCGGGTCGTGATCACTCGGGAGGTGATCACGGGTATATACTATATACTTTATACATGATACATGTGATGACTAAAGTCGAGTTGGCTCGAGGAGTACCCGCGGTTGATTCACGAATTGGGGGCTGGAAGGACATACTTTCCCGACAGCCCTCTGTGTGGATCTTTGTGGCGAAGCGACAGGGCAGGTTGAGACCACCTAGGAGAGAGGTGGGCCTGGCCCTGGTCGGCATTCGCGGTTATTTCAAGATAACACGTTTAACGAGATCTTGGTATTTGATCTAAGTCTGGCCACTGGCCTATACGCACTAACCTTCTACGTGGGGACATTTATGGGCACTCGACGTCGTGGTATCAGCCGAAGCCTTCATGATGTCAGCGACTGAGCGGCGCGCACCGGATTGGACTGGAACGCCTGCTAGGCTAGGTCTGCTTCCGGCCGCCCTCGCAACGTGCAGGTGTGCAACGGGCGATGGGCCCAGACCCCTGCGCCATAGGATTTAGACCAGCGTGCTGACCTCTTTGTTGTGCCTAGGTAGGGCTGCGGCGTGTTGATCTTCTGAGGCCGGGCATGACCCAGAAAAGTGTGTCCGGCCAAATGGGATCGAGCGTGTTGGGAAATGTGGTGCACCCTGCAGGGAAGTTAATCTATTCGAATAGCCATGATCTTCGGTAACAGGACGACTTGGAGTTGTACCTTGACCTTATGACAACTAGAACCGGATACTTAATAAAACGCACCCTTCCAAGTGCCAGATACAACTGGTGGTCGCTCTCTCACAGGGCGACGAGGGGAGGATCATCGGTTAGGATTATGCTATGCGATGTTACTTGGTGAAGTTACCTTCCGCTCTCTTCTACATGCTGCAAGATGGAGGCGGGCAGAAGCGTAGTCTTCGATAGGACTAGCTACCCCCTCTTATTCCGGCTTTCTGCAGTTCAGTCCACATATGATACCCTTATTCCATTTGATACCAATGCATACATATGTAGTGTAGCTCCTTGCTTGCGAGTACTTTGGATGAGTACTCACAGTTGCTTTGCTCCCTCTTTTCCCCCTTTCTACACTCGATTGCTACGACCAGACGTTGGAGCCCAGGAGCGAGACGCCACTGTCGATGACGACTACTACTACTCGGGAGGTGCCTACTACTACGTGCAGCCCGCTGACGACGACCAGGAGTAGTTTAGGAGGATCCCAGGCAGGAGCCCTGCGCCTCTTTCGATCTGTATCCCAGTTTGTGCTAGCCTTCTTAAGGAAATCTTGTTTAACTTATGTCTGTACTCAGATATTATTGCTTCCGCTGACTCGTCTATGATCGAGCTCTTGTATTCGAGCCCTCGAGGCCCCTGGCTTGTAATATGATGTTTGTATGACTTATTTTATTTGTAGAGTTGTGTTGTGATATCTTCCCGTAAGTCCTTGATCTTAATTGTACATGTTTGCATGTATGATTAGTGTACGGTCGAATTGGGGTGTCACAAAAGAACACCCCATGCTTCAAATTTCTCACACAACGCTTACCATACGTGCATGCTACGGGACTTGCAAACCTCAACACAAGTATTTCTCAATTTCACAATTACTCAACTAGCACGACTCTAATATCACCACCTTTATATTGCAAAACTATTGCAATGAATCAAACATATCATATTCAGTGATCTACAAGTTTTATGTAGGATTTTATGACTAACCATGTGAATGACCAATTCCTGTCATCTCTCTAAATAGATATAAGTGAAGCAAGAGAGTTTAATTCTTTCTACAAAAGACATGCCCACGCTCTAACAAATATAAGTGAAGCAAAAGAGCATTCTACAAATGGCAGTTTTCTATGTGAAGAGAAACAGGCAATCCGAACTTCAAATGATATAAGTGAAGCACATGAAGCATTCTATAAAGCCATACTCAAAAGATATAAGTGAAGTGCAAAGAGAATTCTATAAATCAACCATGTACTATCTCATACCAGCATGGTGCATAAAAGAAAAGTGAAAACTAAATGCAAAAGACGCTCCAAGATTTACGCATATCATGTGACGAATAAAAATATAGCTCCAAGTAAAATTACCGATGATCGTTAGAAGAAAGAGGGGATGCCTTCCAGGGCATACCCAAGCTTGGTTGCTTGGAAGTCCTTGAATATTTCCTTGGGGTGCTTTGGGCATCCCCAAGCTTAGGCTCTTGCCACTCCTTATTCCTTCATCCATCGTGATCTCTCCCAAAACTTGAAAACTTCAATCACACAAAACATAACAGAAAACTCGATAAGATCCGTTAGTATAATAAACCAAATCACTACTCTAATACTGTTGCAAACCAATTCATATTTTGTTTTTGCATTGTAGATATTGTAATATAACTTTTCCATGGCTTAATCCACTGATAGAAATCGATAGTTTCATCAAAACAAGCAAACAATGCATCAAAAATAGAATCTTTCTTAAACAGGACAGTCTGTAGTAATCTGAACATTCACCATACCTATGGTACTCAAAATATTCTTCCAAAATTAGCAAAAATAAACAATTTGTATGGAAAGACAGTGCAAAAAGTTTCAGAACCGTTTGACATTCCAGTTAAAAATGTAAAATCGTGCACTACAGCCAAAGTTTCTGTTCTGCACCGCACAAACCAACAAGCAATGTAAACATCCTAAAGGCAAATTGACGGTGTCCTGGACTAGGGGGTACTGACCACGTCGTCTCCCGATCTATTAGATTGGGCCGAGGCCCCCCATGGCCGTATACTCATGGGCCAGTTCAGACAGCTGCCGCACACAAGGAAGATTCCACAAAGACTTGGCGATCAAGACAAGGACATCTCCCCACCGGCGTATTCGGTTAGGACTCTTGTTAACCTAGTCCTCTGGTGCATTATATAAACCAGGGCCAGGCTAGTCGATAGAACATACAGAACAAAAATCATACCATAGGCTAGCTTCTAGGGTTTAGCCTCTCCGATCTCGTGGTAGATCTACTCTTGTACTACCCATATCATCAATATTAATCAAGCAGGACGTAGGGTTTTACCTCCATCGAGAGGGCCCGAACCTGGGTAAAACTTCGTGTCCCTTGCCTCCTGTTACCATCCGGCCTAGACGCACAGTTCAGGACCCCCTACCCGAGATCCACCAGTTTTGACACCGACATTGGTGCTTTCATTGAGAGTTCCGCTGTGTGATCGACAAAAGGATCGATGACTCACCTGCAGATCAACTGCGACTTCGGCATCTTCGTCATCAGTTCGACTGGTCACCTTGGTTCGACCAAGAATTGCGCCCCGTGTTCGGATCACCATGTTCGGACGAGGGCCTTCATCAAACATCAACTCCGATCTCTATCAAGATCACAGAGGAATCATCTATGGAGCTCGGGGCTCAACGTCAACATTGCCCTCAAGCGACCGTGCTGTTTTTTTGGATAGCGAACTCGTATCTGTCGCCACCACCTCCTCGAGTATCGCTTTGACGATCGCTTTGGTGGAATTGTGCGGAATTGAGTCTATAACAATCTTGAAAAATTTCATCGAGTTCTGATGGAGGAATTTCTGGCAATTCACGATATACCGGAGCCTTGTCAAATCTGGATGGGAATTTGGATGAGTTTAGGGCGTGGTATCCAGCTTCTAGCTCGGATGTCCTTTGGAAGATCCAACCATTGATCGGCTGCGGAATTCCTATATCTACCTCCTCTCAAAATTTCAGCTCGATCCGACCGTCCAAACTCCGGGAACCTTCCGATTAGTGCATCACTTTTCGGATCTGTTTTCTGCGCGAAAACGAATCCGACCCGAGTTCATCTTTTTTATGAATGGGATTTCGGACATCCCTTTTGAAGGAAGTTTTGTATGGGGTATCATGTTTTGTTCCTGAACACATCCCACTAACTTTAAGATCTTTTGAACATGATCTTCAACATCATGCTGGTGTCAAACTAGTTCGACAATATTACTCCACGGCTGCCGACCTGCGCTAGACACGTCGTCACTTTAGCCGAGCTCAACTTCTTCGGATCATCATCTCGGCAAGCCGAACAAGATTCTGGCATCGCGAAGGATAAATCATCATCAACATCGCCGCCCCACGGATTACACGGAGCGGGCATACCGGCATTGCCGCACGGTCGCTTCATCAAGCCGGCATCGACCACGTCACGACCTGCATCGACAGGGCCGCACTATTGCTTCTTCAAGCTGGTGTCCATCACGCCGACCTACTTCAACTCATCGGCTGACATCGAGGCTTCGACATCTCGGCTGGACCGGGGGCTTCACCATCTCTTCATCAACCTACTTCGGACACTTCGGCGTCACTAGCCGACCAGCTCCGTCACGTTAGCTGGGCCAAGGGCTTTGCCTCGGCGAGTCAACCTTTACCAGCATTGCCATGCCATCGTTTTATCGCCCATCAGGCAATGGGTGTGCGGAGCGAGTCCCAATTTTGGGAATCACCTTCCTTCGGATTGCTACAACAAATAAACCAGGTGCTATTAATCCCAGTATTTTTTGCTTGTTTGAGTTCATTTTCCCAAGGAATTATTACTCTGGTTTGTCCATGATATGTACACAGGTCTATCAAATGGTGACCGCATTAACGACGGTCGCGTGGTGGTTCAATCAGTTTCCGTACATAGTCCGGCGAACACCGCATCCGGAGCTAGGACTGACCTGTGAATTCAGGCTTTGCCACGCCTTTACTAAATCACGCCGACGCCCTGCATCGACATTGACTTCGGCGCCAGGCCATATTTCTTCTATTCCTCACTTTGCATAAATTATTTACTATGCAACATTTTTTTTAATTATCATTATTACTATTATCTCTGGTTTGCAATATTTTTTGTGCACAGGAAAATGATCCGGGGACTTCGGCGTCACTTTGCCGGTCTGCGTTGACCGTGTTATGTCACCACTTCGGCGTGTCGAGCTCTCCGCTCCGCCACCTCGGGACCAGCTTGGGGGATGGAACCTTGCCCCGCATCAAGCTCGGACCGCGTCATCAATACCGAACACATTAACCAGCTAAGTCGCTTTCATGCTCAAAGCTTTAATTTCTAACTTGTGTTCGGTTCGACCAAGCATTATACTTTTTTGGAAAAAATTTGCTTGTAAAAAACTTCCTTGTCCAAACTTTGTTTGTGACACATAAATTCAAATACCCAATTCATTTGGGGGCTTCCTTCATGAAGCTTTTCCACTTGCATATGATTATACTTGTACGGCTTCATTCCTTGTTCGTGTATTACGCCACAATATGCACCATATTGACTTAAGCGATTTGCAAGCTGGGTTGCCTCGCTCCTGTGTTTACCCCTACGTTCCCCGATTGTTCGGCTAGGGAGTAAAGGGAGCACCTCTGCGATTGTCACGATCGGGTCGCCCGAGCCGGACCTCAGACTGGGTGAAGCCGAAAGCTAGCGCTCTTATAGTTTTCAATGATGGTCGGCACACAATGGAACTTATGAGTACAAAAAATCTATTGCACAAGTCTCATAATAACAATGAGCACCGAAGAAAGGTATCGGTGGGGGTACTATTTTCTTCGAAGATGCTTCTTACACTTCACGGTAATATAGCATAAGTTCCCTGAGCGTGCTTTGTTTGTTACAGCCTTATGGCCTGATTGCCTGGTTATTGGAAACACCGTCGATATTCTCGACCGATGGAGTACATAACACTTTTCGGTCCTTGACCGAAGAGGGAGAAGCTGACGGTCGGTTAAGACGCGTTTAAAGTTTGATTGAACATAGATATGATATAAGTACTTCGGTACATGCAGTCATTCTTCTACCCAAGTCACTTGGGGGCTCTTAAGTTTATTTGAGCCGTTTTATAATAAGTGTTCTTATTCTTAGTCGTAGCAAAGTTTTATTATTATTATTTATCACTCCTTTTTTCGACACGAGTGTGCGGTCACTAGCCGGGGAGCCTAATTTCTCTCTCAAAGCCGCTAGAAGCCGTAGGCTGACCCACTCGAAGTCTTGAGATAGGATGTATCATGTTAAACCATGACAGAAGCACTTCTTTTTTCTAAGACCAACTTTTGGATTGGCACCGAACACTTGATATTGTTCGAACGTCATGTTTTTACTGACGTTTCTTGGTTTTCCAAGCTTTTTGGCACTTTTAAACTATTTGTGATGTTCCAGCATTAGTCTCGCAGTGCAACGCCGGACACCTTTAGGGATTCGGCAAAAACATTCTCAGATATTGCTATATATACATCGGTTTCGAATTGTGTCTTCAGTCAATAGTTGGGTTGCCCGGCTCCTGCACTTGCTTCCTACGTTCAGTTTTGTTCGGCTAGGCGTGCAAAGGGAGAACCACTGCGATTGTGCTTCCAGCTCACATGGTTAAGCACCTCAGTGGAGAAAGCCAAAAACTGAATTTCACAATAAGCGTAAACTGGTCAGCGATCCGATGACTATGTTAAATGATGGGCCGTTCATAACATTGGCCGAAGTGTTTACGGCTTGACCCCGACTATCGCCGAACACTACCGGGGGCTATTAACTGTCCTCCCAAACTAAATCCTCAATATTTTGCTCTTACATTAGAGCTGAGGTTTAATGATCATGCTTAGCATGACAACCCAAAGAAAGGAACCGATAGCGGGACTATTTTCTTTGGAAGACATTTCTTCTGTTAAACAGTAATATAACTCTCTGCGTACCTTTATTTATAAAACCGTATGGCCAGATTGCCTTGTTTGTTGTAAATCTTTGCCCTCATAAAGGCTTTATAAAGTAGGACAAACACTCCTCGGCTACTGGCCGAGGAGGTGGAAGCCGATGGTCGGTCAACAAAGTTTTGTACAATGTGGATCCGAGCATTAATGACGTAAAGTACTTGGATACATAGAGTCATTACACATAATTTGCGATTTTACTATGGATATTGATCCTTAATTCGGCCACCTGTGCCCGCATTAAGGCACGGGGGCTACTGGGCTTCGGGCTTATTATTTACAAATATTAAAGGGGCACATTGATCCCCTGATCTGGTGTTACCACCCGACCAGTGTCTCGGGGGCTACTGCATTGCTTGTCCAATGCAGAAAATTTTATGTGCAATATAGTTTCCGAGGAGATTTTGATCCTCAGGTTGGTCGGCCGCACCCAACCTGAGTCTCGAGGACCGAGCACACCGCTTTTAGTGTCTCGAAGTATTCTGCCGAGCTTGGACTTGATCCTTAGGCCGATTTTGCAAATCAACCTGAGTCTCAGCGGCTACTAGGATCAGCGGTCTTACGTCATCCTTCAGGTGCATCTCGGGTTTTAGACCGATACACACCTTGAGGGCTACTGGCTATATATCTCGGCAGAGAATAAATTGCACCAATAAAAAATATTCACAAAAATCGGCCCACATTCGGGGTGGTGCACCACCTTAGAAGCAGCCCGGCATAAAGCTCGGGCCCTAGTGGCTGGCTCCATAGAGGGCATTTCCAGCATTAAGCTCGGCTAAACTCCTTCAACCTTCTTTGAACCAAGGTGATTTACGACACCTCGGATGTAGTCCGGCGTTGGAGCTCGGATACAGTCCGGCATTGGAGCTCGGATATACAGTCCGGCGTTGGAGCTCGGATACATAGTCCAGCGTTGGAGCTCGGATACATTCCGGCGTTAGAGCTGGGAAGCGGTCCGGCGTTGGTGCTCGGTTGCAAAAGATACCTCGAATACAGTCCGACGTTGGAGCTCGGACGCAAGAGGATGCTGCCGCCCGGGAACAACTTCAAACCCGAGGTGTGGCATAAAAATAACAAGGCATTGGTAAAGGCCGGAAACTTAAAGGGGCTCCTCGGATACCCGACGTGTAAACTCGTCGAATGCATTTCAGCGATCCTCAAGATCAAAGATAAAGAAGATTTGTTGAACCAGTTTTCAAGACCGACGACCGAAGATGAAGAACAGTTCGGAAGAATCAAGGAGCGTCCCTAACTTGAAGACCGGTTCAGGGGGCTACTGACGGTGTCCTGGACTAGGGGGTACTCACCACGTCGTCTCCCGATCTATTAGATTGGGCCGAGGCCCCCCATGGCCGTATACTCATGGGCCAGTTCGGACAGTTGCCGCATACAAGGAAGATTCCACAAAGACTTGGCGATCAAGACAAGGACTTCCCCCCACCGGCGTATTCGGCTAGGACTCTTGTTAACCTAGGCCTCTGGTGCATTATATAAACCAGGGCCAGGCTAGTCGATAGAACATACAGAACAACAATCATACCGTAGGCTAGCTTCTAGGGGTTAGCCTCTCCGATCTCGTGGTAGACCTACTCTTGTACTACCCATATCACCAATATTAATCAAGCAGGACGTAGGGTTTTACCTCCATCGAGAGGGCCCGAACCTGGGTAAAACTTCGTGTCCCTTGCCTCCTGTTACCATCCAACCTAGACGCACAGTTCAGGACCCCCTACCCGAGATCCGTCGGTTTTGACACCGACACAAATCTTGGCACATTTTTTTATAATACAAAGGAATTGTGCAAGGGGATAATTATTTTTGTTAAAAATTTTCTGTAATCAAGGGTCACAAAGTTTCCATGGGCATGAACAAAGTTCAAGGCTAGCTCCCATTTTAACAATTCTCGTCTTTCTCACTTTCGCTTTTCTTTTTGAAAAAGTTTTAGGTTCCCCTCTTTATTTTTTTGTTTTTAAACTTTATAAAAGCACTCAAAAGAAATAAATGACTCTCTAAAACTTCTGGGTTGTCTCCCTGGCAGCGTTGTCTTTAAAACCATTAAGCTAGGAATATAGTGCTCAAGTAAAGGATCCACCAGGATCCCAAGGTATATCAAAACCAATTTGAATTAGCAACAATTTGGCATTTAGTAGTGAGCACAAAGCAACATATATCAAGCAATGACTCTCTTCCTATGCATCGGCATGTCATAAAAGAACAATTCATTCACACATAGTAAAGGCCAATGCATTGTATAAACAGTTTCTTGCAATTTTATAGTGTTGGAAACATAGAGAGGTGGAGATGTAGTTCCTCTCTCATAATAATTGCAAGTAGGAGCAGAAAGCACATGCATATTACATTCATCAAAATCATCATGTGCAACGGTAAAATGCAACCCGTCAACATAATCCTTAATAAGAGCAAACTCCTCCGATATAGTGTAGTTTGGAGAATTCAAAAGGATAATAGGACTATTATGTGTGGGTGCAATAGAAACAATTTCATGTTTAACATAAGGAACTATAGCAAGTTCATCACCATAAGCATCATTCATATTTGCATCATGGCCACAAGCATAGCAAGCATCAAGTTTCATCAAAAAGGGGTATTTCAAAAGAATCAACG
The DNA here is from genome assembly GCF_056163025.1 of Triticum urartu. Classification (NCBI taxonomy): domain Eukaryota; kingdom Viridiplantae; phylum Streptophyta; class Magnoliopsida; order Poales; family Poaceae; genus Triticum; species Triticum urartu. The sequence goes on from NC_141876.1 coordinate 450,060,742, forward strand.
GGATCATAACAATCATCCTTCGGTAAGAACGAAGGGACATTAAATAATGTATGAGTTGGAGAGTTACTCTCATTAGAAGGTGGGCACGGGTAGCTAATCCGATCTTCCTCCTTTTGTTCTTCGCTCTCCTCATCATCTTTTTCATCCAATGAGCTCACAGTTTCATCAATTTCTTCTTCCATAGACTCCTGCAAAATATTAGTCTCTTCTTGGACAACAGAGGAGTCCTCAATATATGGTTTAACATAGGCATTAGAAGCATAATTATCATAACAATATTAAGTATGGCAAAATTTTCAGATTTGTAAAGAGTATCATCATACTTTTCAATCAAAGAAGCAATTTCATAAGCACCCTTAAAAGCAACAAATTCTTCAATTTGTTGAAGATCATAGTAATTATAAACACCCTTAGCATACGAAGATACGATTCCATTATCACTAAACTCACATTGGTAGGGAAGGTGTTTCTTAGTGTTTTGAGAACAACAAGTAACATCATATATTTCACATAAATTCCAAGCATAGAATTGCAAACGATGAATTTGATCTAGTAAAAGTTTCCCTTTTTGAGATAAGAGGTGTCGCACATAACAAGCATGTTCATCTAAAGATTTTCCCTCAACTAAGCTAGTTGGGGTTTCAGCACGAGCACAGAGGGATCGAAGATGATCCAAGTAAAAAGCTTCAGTAGTGTGATAGATTTTGAGTGGTTCTTCAACCATTGGTTCAGTAGGTACAACTAATTTTTTTGGTATTTTGCGTTTTCTACCCATAACTAAAGATAGAAAAAAACTAAGAACAACAAATAAAAATTACTTAGTGATAAAACAAACAAGCACACACGAGAATATTAACCCCACGCTATAACTACCCGACAACGGCGCCAGAAAAAGGTCTTGATAACCCACAAGTATAGGGGATCAATTGTATCCTCTTTTGATAAGTAAGAGTGTCGAACACAACGAGGAGCTAAAGGTAGACCAAATATTCCCTCAAGTTCTATCGACCACCGATACAACTCTACGCACGCTTTACCTAGAACAAGTATGAAACTAGAAGTACTTTGTAGGTGTTGTTGGATAGGTTTGCAAGATAATAAAGAGCACGTAAATAAAAACTAGGGGCTGTTTAGATGAAGACACAACTAAGTTAGTTTTAGTAGAGAGCTTTTTGTCACAAGAAAGTTATTTGTCCCTAAGCAATCGATAACTAGACCGGTATTCATTATTGCAATGTTATTTGAGGGAGAGGCATAAGCTAACATACTTTATTTTCTTGGATCATATGCACTTATTATTGGAACTCTAGCAAGCATCCGCCACTATTAAAGATCATTAAGGTAAAACCCAACCATAGCATTAAAGTATCAAGTCCTCTTTATTCCCATACACAAACAACCTACTTACTCAGGTCCGTGCTTCTGTCATTCACGCCACCCGCCATAAGCAAATCATGAACATATTGCAAACCCTACAGCGGGGACCCCTCATGCTTGCGCAACACGAAGAGCACCATAGGACAACACCAATAATAAAACATGCAACTCAAACCAATCACGGTCATCAATTAACCCATAGGACAAAACAGATCTACTCAAACATCATAGGATAGCCATACATCATTGGGAAATAATATATAGCGCGGAGCACCATGTTTAAGTAGAGATTACAACAGGTAAAAGAGGGGTTACACCAATGCATAGAGGGGGGAAGAGTTGGTGATGACGACGGTGAAGTTGTTTGTGTAGATTGCAGTGACGATGATGGCCCCGGCGGCATTCCGGCGCCACCGGGAGAGAGGGGGAGAGGGCCCCCCTTCTTCTTCTTCTTCTTTCTTGACCTTCTCCCTAGATGGGAGAAGGGTTTACCCTCTGGTACATGGCCTCCATGGTGACGGAGGGGCGAGAGCCCCTCCGAGATTGGATCTGTCTCTCTTTCTCTCTCTATTTCTGCCTTCCCTGATTCTGCCCTTTCACCCTTTCTTAAATTCCCGGAGATCCGTAACTCCGATTGGGCTGAATGTTGGACACAATCTCTATCTGGATATTAGCTTTCTTGCCACGAAAGAAGGGCACCAACCGCCTTACGGAGTGGCCACGAGGGCCCAGGGCGTGCCTGACCCCCTGGGGCGCACCCCCTGCCTCGTGGCCCCCTCGGGCATCATCTCACGTTGATTCTTCTTCCCAAAAATCACATATATTCCAAAAAAAATCTCCATTAGTTTTATTCCGTTTGGACTCCGTTTGATATGGATTTTCTGCGAAACAAAAAACATGCAACAAACAGGAACTGGCACTAGGCACTGGATCAATATGTTAGTCCCAAAAATAGTATAAAAAGTTGCCAAAAGTATATGAAAGTTGTATAATATTGGCATGGAACAATAAAAAATTATAGATACGACGAAGATGTATCACCCCTCCCCTGTATATAAAGGAGTGGAGGAGGGGAGGGCCGACCCTCTCTATGGCGCGCCCCAAGGGGGATTCCTACTCCTAGTTGGAGTAGGTTCCCCCTTTCCCTAGTTGGATTAGGAGAAGAAGGAAGAGGGATAAGGAGAGAAGGAAAGGGGGCCCGCCCCCTCCCAATTTGGATTGGGCTTGGGGGGGGCGCCCCCACCTGGAGCCTCCTCCTCTCTCCCACTAAGGCTCAATAAGGCCCATTGACTCCCCGGGGGGTTCCCGTAACCTCCCGGTACTCCGGAAAATGCCCGAATTCATCCGCGACCATTCCGGTAACCTTCCAATATATCGATATTTATATCTCGACCATTTAGAGACTCCTCATCATGTCTGTGATCACATCCAGGACTCCGAACTACCTTCGGTACATCAAAACACATAAACTCATAATATCGATCGTCATCGAACGTTAAGCGTGCGGACCCTACGGGTTTGAGAACTATGTAGACATGACCGAGACTCACTTCCAGTAAATAACCAATAGCGGAACCTGGATGTTCATATTGGTTCCTACATATTCTACAAAGATCTTTATCGGTCAAACCGCATAACAACATACGTTGTTCCCTTTGTCATCGGTATGTTACTTGCCCGAGATTCAATCGTCGGTATCATCATACCTAGTTCAATCTCGTTACCGTCAAGTCTCTTTACTCGTTGCATAATGCATCATCCCTCAACTAACTCATTATTCACATTGCTTGCAAGGCTTATTGTGATGTGCATTACCGAGAGGGCCCAGAGATACCTCTCCGATACACGGAGTAACAAATCCTAATCTTGATCTATGCCAACTCAACAAACACCATCGGAGACACCTGTAGAGCATCTTTATAGTCACCCAGTTACGTTGTGACGTTTGATAGCACACTAAGTGTTCCTCCGGTATTAGGGAGTTGCATAATCTCATAGTCATAGGAACATGTATAAGTTATGGAGAAAGCAATAGCAATAAACTAAACGATCATAGTGATGAGCTAACGGATGGGTCAAGTAAATCACATCATTCTCTAATGATGTGATCTCGTTCATCAAATGACAACTCTTGTCCATGGCTAGGAAACTTAACCATCTTTGATTAACGAGCTAGTCAAGTAGAGGCATACTAGTGACACTCATTTTGTCTATGTATTCACACATGTACCAAGTTTCCAGTTAATACAATTCAAGCATGAATAATAAACATTTACCATGATATAAGGAAATATATAAATAACAACTTTATTATTGCCTCTAGGGCATATTTCCTCCAGTCTCCCACTTGCACTAGAGTCAATAATCTAGATTACACAGTAATGATTCTAACACCCATGGAGTCTTGGTGTTGATCACGTTTTGCTCGTGAGAGAGGCTTAGTCAACGGGTCTGCAACATCCAGATCCGTATGTATCTTGCAAATCCCTATGTCTCCCTTCTTGACTTGATCGCGGATGGAATTGAAGCGTCTCTTGATGTGCTTGGTTCTTTTGTGAAATATGGATTCCTTTGCCAAGGTAATTGCACCAGTATTGTCACAAAATGTTTTCATTGGACCCGATGCTCTAGGTATGACACCTAGATCGGATATGAACTCCTTCATCCAGACTCCTTCATTTGCTGCTTCCGAAGCAGCTATATACTCCGCTTCGTACGTAGATCCCGCCACGACGCTCTGCTGGGAACAACACCAACTGACAGCTCCACCATTCAATAAAAATACGTATCCGGTTTGTGAGATAGAGTCATCCGGATCAGTGTCAAAGCTTGCATCGACGTAACCGCTTACGACTATCTCTTTGTCACCTCCATAAATGAGAAACATATCCTTAGTCCTTTTCAGGTATTTCAGGATGTTCTTGACCGCTGTCTAGTGATCCACTCCTGGATTACTTTGGTACTGATACGTCCATTTTGCATCATGCATTTATATCGATATTTATTGCATTATGGGCTGTTATTACACATAATGTCACAATACTTATGCCTATTCTCTCTCATTTTACAAGGTTTACATGAAGAGGGAGAATGCCGGCAGCTGGAATTCTGGGCTAGAAAAGGAGCAAATATTAGAGACCTATTCTGCACAGCTCCAAAAGTCCTGAAACTCCACGGGAGTCATTTTCAGAATATATAAAAAATATTGGGCGAAGAAAGCACCGGAGGGGGGCCACCCACTGTCCACGAGGGTGGGGGGCGCGCCCTACTCCCCTGGGCGCGCCCCCTGCCTCGTGGGCCCCCTGGCAGGCCTCCGGTGCCCATCGTCTGCTATATGAAGTCTTTCGTCTGAGAAAAAAAATCATAAGCAAGCTCACGGGATAAAACTCTACCGCCACGAGGCGGAACCTTGGCAGAACCAATCTAGGGCTCCGGTGGAGCTGTTCTGCCGGGGAAACATCCCTTCGGAAGGGGGAAATCATCACCATCGATCCTCTCATCTGGAGGGGGTCAATCTCCATCAACATCTTCACCAACACCATCTCATCTCAAACCCTAGTTCATCTCTTGTATCCAATCTTTGTCTCAAAATCTCAGATTAGTACCCATGGGTTGCTAGCAGTGTTGATTACTCCTTGTAGTTGATGCTAGTTGGTTTACTTGGTGGAAGATCATATGTTCAGATCCTTTATGCATATTAATACCCCTATCATTATGAACATGAATATGATTTGTGAGTAGTTACATTTGTTCCTGAGGACATGGGAGAAGTCTTTCTATAAGTACTCACGTGAATTTGGTATTCGTTCGATATTTTTGATGAGATGAATGTTGTCTTTCCTCTAGTGGTGTCATGTGAACATCGACTACATGACACTTCACCATTGTTTGGGCCTAGGGGAAGGCATTGGGAAGTAATAAGTAGATGATGGGTTGCTAGAGTGACAGAAGCTTAAACCCTAGTTTATGAGTTGCTTCGTAAGGGGCTGATTTGGATCCATATGTTTCATGCTATGGTTAGGTTTACCTTAATACTTCTTTGTAGTTGAGGATGCTTGCAAGAGGGGTTAATCATAAGTGGGATGCTTTTCCAAGGAAGGGCAGTACCCAAGCACCGGTCCACCCACATATCAAATTATCAAAGTACCGAACGCGAATCATATGAGCGTGATGAAAACTAGCTTGACGATAATTCCCATGTGTCCTCGGGAGCGTTTTCCTTTATATAAGAGTTTTTCCAGCCTTGTCCTTTGCTACAAAAAGGATTGAGCCATCTTGGTGCACCTTATTTACTTTTATTACTAGTTACCCATTACAAATTACCTTATCACAAAACTATCTGTTACCGATAATTTCAGTGCTTGCAGAGAATACCTTACTGAAAACTGCTTATGATTTCCTTCTGCTCCTCGTTGGGTTCGACACTCTTACTTACCGAAAGGACTATGATAGATCCCCTATACTTTTGGGTCATCAAGACTCTTTTCTGGCGCCGTTGCCGGGGAGTGAAGCGCCTTTGGTAGGCGGAATTTGGTAAGGAAAAATTTATATAGTGTGCTGAAATTTACTGTCACTTGTTACTATGGAACATAATCCTTTGAGGGGCTTGTTCGGGGTATCTTCACCCAGACCAGTAGAGCAAAGAGTTTCTCCTCAACCCACTGACCCTACTGAAAATGTTTACTTTGAAATTCCTTCGGGTATGATAGAGAAACTGCTAGCTAATCCTTTCACGGGTGATGGAGCACTACATCCTGATTTGCACCTAATCTATGTGGATGAAGTTTGTGGATTATTTAAGCTTGCAGGTATGCCCGAGGATGTTATCAAGAAGAAGGTCTTCCCTTTATCTTTGAAGGGAAAGGCATTGACATGGTTTAGGCCTATGTGATGATATGGGATCATGGAACTACAACCGATTGAAATTGGAATTTCATCAGAAGTTTTACCCTATGCATCTTGTTCATCGTGATCGTAATTATATATATAATTTTTGGCCTCGTGAAGGAGGAAGCATCAGTCAAGATTGGGGGAGGCTTAAGTCAATGTTATATTCATGCCCCAATCATGAGCTCTCAAGAGAAATTATCATTCAAAATTTTTATGCTCGACTTTCTCTCAATAATCGCTCCATGCTCGATACTTCTTGTACTGGTTATTTTATGATGAAGACTATTGAATTCAAATGGGATTTATTGGAGAGAATTAAATGCAACTCTGAAGATTGGGATCATGACAAAGGTAAGGAGTCAGGTATAACCCCAAAGTTTGATTGTGTTAAATCTTTTATGGATACTGATGCCTTTTGTGAATTTAGCACTAAATATGGACTTCACTCTAAGATAGTAGCTTCTTTCTGTGAATCCTTTGCTACTCATGTTGATCTCCCTAAGGAGAAGTGGTTTGAATATAATCCTCCCGTTGAAGTAAAAGTAGTTGCACCTATTAAAGTTGAAGAAAAGGATCATGCTAAAGCTTCAAATGTGGTTCGTAAAAGTAATACTAGAACACCTACACCCTCTGAGCAAATTAAAGTTGAACCTAGTATTGCTATGGTTAAAGATCTCTTGGCCGATAATATTGATGGGCATGTTATTTACTTCTGTGATGAAGCTACTAGAATTGCTAGACCCGATACTAAAAATAAACATATACCTGTTGTAGGCATGCCTGTTATTTCTGTTAAAATAAGAGATCATTTCTATCATGGCTTATGTGATATGGGTGATAGTGCAAGTGCAATACCTCATTCGTTATACAAAGAAATTATGCATGATATTGCACCTACCAAGATAGAGGAAAATGATGTTACAATTAAGCTTGCCAATAGAGACACTATTTCACCAATTAGGATTGTTAGAGATGTTGAAGTCTTGTGTGGGAAAGTTAAATATCCTGCTGATTTTCTTGTTCTTGGTTCCCCACAAGATAACTTTTGTCCCATTATATTTGGTAGACCCTTCTTGAATACTGTTAATGCTAAGATAGACTGCAAAAAGGATGTTGTTACTATTGGTTTGGGGGATATGTCTCATGAGTTTAATTTTGCTAAATTTCATAGACAACCCCATGGTAAAGAATTTCCTGGTAAAGATGAAATTATTGGTCTAGCTTCTAGTGCAGTGCCTCCTAATGATCCATTAGAACAATATTTGCTCGACCATGAAAATGATATGTTTATGAATGAAAGAAGGGAAATAGATGAAGTATTCTTTAAACAGGGACCTATTTCGAAACACAACTTGCCTGTTGAAATTCTAGGGGATCCTCCTCCACCCAAGGGTGATCCCGTGTTTGAGCTTAAACCATTACCTGATACTCTTAAATATGCTTATCTTGATGAGAAAAAGATATATCATGTTATTGTTAGTGCTAACCTTTCAGAGCATGAAGAAAAGAAATTATTGAAAACTCTGAAGAAGCACCGTGCTGCTATTGGATATACTCTTGATGATCTTAAGGGCATTAGTCCCACTCTATGCCAGCACAAAATAAAATTGGAGAAAGACGCAAAACCGGTTGTTGATCACCAACGGCGGTTAAATCCTAAGATGAAAGAACTGGTAAGAAAAGAAATACTAAAGCTTCTGGAGGCAGGTATAATTTATCCCGTTGCAGATAGTCAGTGGGTAAGTCATGTCCATTGTGTCCCTAGGAAGGGAGGTATTACTGTTATTCCTAATGATAAAGATGAATTGATCCCACAAAGAATTTTTACAGGTTATAGAATGGTAACTGATTTCCACAAATTAAATAAAGCTACTAAAAAGAATCATTACCCTTTACCTTTTATTGATCAAATGCTAGGAAGATTATCCAAACAAACACATGTTTGCTTTCTAGATGGTTATTCTGTTTTTTCTCAAATACCTGTGTCAAAAGAGGATCAAGAAAATACAACTTTCACTTGCCCTTTCGGTACCTTTGCTTATAGGCATATGCCTTTTGGTTTATGCAATGCACCTACTACCTTTCAAAGACGTATGACTGCTATATTCTCTTATTTTTGTGAAAAGATTGTTGAGGTATTCATGGATGATTTTTCTATATATGGAACTTCTTTTGATGATTGGTTAAGCAACCTTGATCGAGTTTTGCAGAGATGTGAAGAAACTAATCTCGTGTTAAATTGGGAGAAGTGCCACTTTATGGTTAATGAAGGTATTGTCTTGGGGCATAAAATTTCTAAAAGAGGTATTGAAGTTGATAAAGCTAAAGTTGATGTTATTGAAAATATGTCGTGTCCTAAGGACATTAAAGGTATAAGAAGTTTTTTGGTCATGCTGGTTTTTATAAGAGGTTCATTAAAGACTTCTCAAAAATTTCTAGGCCTCTGACTAATCTCTTACAAAAAGATGTTCCTTTTGTCTTTGATGATGACTCTGTAGAAGCATTTGAAATACTTAAGAAAGCATTTATTTCTGCACCTATTGTTCAGCCACCTGATTGGAATTTACCCTTCGAAATTATGTGTGATGCTAGTGATTATGCTGTAAGGGCTGTTCTAGGACAAAGAGTTGATAAGAAATTAAATGTTATCTAATATGCTAGTAAAACTCTAGAAAGTGCCCAAAGAAATTATGCTACTACTGAAAAATAATTTTTAGCAGTTGTATTTGCTTGTGATAAGTTCAGACTTTATATTGTTGATTCTAAAGTAACTGTTCACACTAATCATGCTGCTATTAAATATCTTATGGAAAATAAAGATGCTAAACCTAGACTTATTAGATGGGTTCTCTTGCTACAAGAATTTGATTTGCATATTATTGATAGAAAGGGAGCTGAGAAGCCCGTTGCAGACAATTTTTCTAGGTTAGAGAATGTTCTTGATGACCCACTACCTATTGATGATAGCTTTCCTGATGAACAATTAAATGTCATAAATGTTTCTCGTACTGCTCCATGGTATGCCGATTATGCTAATTATATTGTTTATAAATTTATACCACCTAGTTTCACATACCAGCAAAAGAAAAAGTTTTTCTGTGATTTAAGACATTATTTCTGGGATGACCCACACCTTTATAAAGAAGGAGTAGATGGTGTCACTAGACGTTGTGTACCCGAGCATGAACAAGAACAGATCCTACGCAAGTGTCACTCTGAAGCTTATGGAGGACACCATGCTGGAGATAGAACTGTACATAAGGTATTGCAATCCGGTTTTTATTGGCCTACTCTCTTCAACAATGCCCATAAGTTTGTCTTGTCTTGTGATGAATGTCAAAGAATTGGTAATATTAGCAGACGTCAAGAAATGCCTATGAATTATTCACTTGTTATTGAACCATTTGATGTTTTGGGCTTTGATTATATGGGACCATTTCCTTCCTCTAATGGCTATACACATATTTTAGTTGCTGTTGATTACGTTACTAAGTGGGTAGAAGCTATTCCAACTAGTAGTGCTGATCATAACACCTCTATTAAGATGCTTAAATAAGTTATTTTTCCGAGGTTTGGAGTCCCTAGATTTTTAGTGACTGATGGTGGTTCACATTTTGTTCATGGTGCTTTTCATAAGATGCTTGCTAAGTATGATGTTAATCATAGAATTGCATCTCCGTATCATCCATAGTCTAGTGGTCAAGTAGAACTTAGTAATAGAGAGCTTAAGTTAATTTTGCAAAAGACTGTTAATAGATCTAGAAAGAATTGGTCCAAGATGCATTATGGGCCTATAGAACCGCATACAAAAATCCTATGGGTATGTCTCCGTATAAAATGGTTTATGTTAAAGTTTGTCACTTACCTCTCGAACTAGAACATAAGGCATATTGGGCCATTAAAGAGCTCAATTATGAATTCAAACTTGCCGGTGAGAAGAGGCTTTTTGACATTAGCTCACTTGATGAATGGAGAACCTAGGCCTATGAGAATGCCAAACTGTTTAAAGAAAAAGTTAAAGGATGGCATGACAAAAGGATACAAAAGCGTGAGTTTAATGTAGGTGATTATGTGTTGCTATACAACTCTCGTTTAAGATTTTTTGCGGGAAAACTCCTCTCTAAATGGGAAGGTCCTTACGTCATTGAGGAGGTCTATTGTTCCGGTGCCATAAAAATCAACAACTTCGAAGGCACAAATCCGAGGGTGGTGAACGGTCAAAGAATCAAACATTATATCTCAGGTAATCCGATAAATGTTGAAACTAATGTTATTGAAACCGGAACCCCAGAGGAATCCATAAGGGACACTTTCCAGAACGTTTCAGACTCCGAAAAATAAGAGGTGTGTGGTACGGTAAGTAAACCAACTCCAAAACAGTTCTAATAGCAATTTTTCTCCACTTTGGAATATTTAAGAAAATATGAAAATAAGAAGCAGTCCGGGAAGGACACGAGGCTTCCACGAGGGTGGAGGGCGCACCCTACCCCCTGGGCGCGCCCCCTGCCTCGTGGGCACCTCGTGTGCTCTCTGGACTCCGTTTTCTTACATGATACTTCTTTTGGTCGGTAAAAATTCATTATATAATCTCCCGAAGGTTTTGACAGCCGTACCAGGCAAATATCCTCTGTTTTTGTTTCGAGGTGTTTTTCTAACAGATCTAGATCACCATGACTTCTCCAAGCACCCCAAGGACAAGTTCTTTGAGAAGGTCATCAACCCCTACCTCGCGGAAGTGCTGCAACATCCTCAAACCATTGAGATGCGTGAGGGGTTGCTGCACATCCGTGATGTTGAGGGGCCAAGGAGGACCGGAAGCATGGAAATAAGACTCGAAGCAGTGAAGCAACAAGTTTTCAAGTGCCAGGAGACGGTGGAACTGATGGGGAACGTAGTAATTTAAATTTTTTCCTACGCACACGCAAGATCACAGTGATGCATAGCAATGAGAGGGGAGAGTATGTCTACGTACCCTCGTAGACCAAAAGCGGAAGCGTTTATCAACGCGGTTGATGTAGTTGTACACCTTCATGATCCGTCCCAATCAAGTACCGAACGTACGGCACCTCCGCGTTCAGCACACGTTCAGCTCGATGACATCCTCGCCTTCTTGATCCAGCAAGAGGGGCGAGGTAGTAGATGAGTTCCGGCAGCACGATGGCATGGTGACGGTGTTGGTGAAGAACAATCTCCACAGGGCTTCGCCTAAGCACTACGAAAACTATTACGGAGGATAAACTAGAGGGGACGGGGTTGCCGCACATGGCTTGGTGTTTCTTGATGTGTCTTGGGTGCTAGCCCTACCCCTCTATTTATATGTTGAGCCTTGGGGTCGAAACTTGGAGCAAAAGCCCCCACAAAGTCGGTTTCAGCCGAAAGGCAAGAGTCCTTCTCGGACTCCAGGGCCAGACGCTAGGGTTCCCGGTGTCTGGCCCCTGGACTCCGCAAAACTTCCTTTTGCGCTTTCCAAAAACCTTGTGGGATTTCCCCTTTGGCCCAAATAAAGTGTTCTCGTACCCCAAACATTTCGGGAAACATCCTCAACCCCTTCCGGTGAATTCCGGAACCCTTCCAAAGACCAAACACTATTATCCCATGTATTAAGTTTCCGGTTAATACAATTCTAGCATGAATAATAAACATTTAACATGATATAAGGAAATAAATAATAACTTTATTATTGCCTCTAGGGCATATTTCCTTCAGTCTCCCACTTGCACTAGAGTCAATAATCTAGTTCACATCTTTATGTGATTAGTTCACATCTCCATGTGACTAATATCCAAAGGGTTTACTAGAGTCAATTATCTAGTTCACATCGCTATGTGATTAACACCCAAAGAGTGATCATGTTTTGCTTATGAGAGAAGTTTAGCCTACGGGTCTGCAACATTCAGATCTGTATGTATTTCGCAAATTTCTATGTCTACAATGCTCTACACGGAGCTACTCTAGCTAATTGCTCCCACTTTCAATATGTATCCAGATCGAGACTTAGAGTCATCTAGATCAATGTAAAAATCTTGCATCGACGTAACTCTTTATGATGAACTCTTTTATCACCTCCATAACCGAGAAATATTTCCTTAGTCCTCTAAGGATAATTTTGACCGCTGTCCAGTGATCTACTCCTAGATCACTATTGTACTCCCTTGCCAGAATCATGCTAAGGTATACAATAGGACCGGTAAACAACATAGCATACTTTATAGAACCTATGACTGAGGCATAGGGAATGACTTTTCATTCTCTTTCTATTTTCTGCTATAGTCGGGTTTTGAGTCTTTACTCAACTTCACACCTTGCAACACAGGAAAGAACTCTTTCTTTGACTGTTCCATTTTGAACTACTTCAAAATCTTGTCAAGGTATGTATTCATTCAAAAAACTTATCAAGCGTCTTGATCTATCTCTATAGATCTTGATGCTCAATGGGTAAGCAGCTTCATTGAGGTCTTTCTTTGAAAAACTCATTTCAAACACTCCTTTATACTTTCCAGAAAATTCTACATTATTTCTGATCAACAATATGTCATTCACATATACTTATCAGAAATGCTGTAGTGCTCCCACTCACTTTCTTGTAAATACAGGCTTCACCGCAAGTCTGTATAAAACCATATGCTTTGATCAACTCATCAAAGCGTATATTCCAACTCCGAGATGCTTGCACCAGTCCATAGATGGATCACTGGAGTTTGCACATTTTTGTTAGCACCTTTAGGATCGACAAAACCTTCTGGTTGCATCATATACAACTCTTCTTTAAGAAATCCATTAAGGAATGTAGTTTTGACATCCATTTGCCAGATTTCATAAAATGTGGCAATTTGCTAACATGATTTGGATAGACTTAAGCATCGCTACAAGTGAGAAAATCTCATCGTAGTCAACACCTTGAACTTTGTCAAAAACCTTTTTCGACAAATCTAGCTTTGTAGATAGTAACATTACTATCAGCGTCCGTCTTCCTCTTGAAGATCCATTTATTCTTAATGACTCACCGATCATCGCGCAAGTCAATAAAAGTCCATACTTTTTCTCATACATGGATCCCATCTCAGATTTCATGGCCTCAAGCCATTTCGCAGAATCTGGGCTCATCATCGCTTCCTCATAGTTCGTAGGTTCGTCATGGTCAAGTAACATGACTTCCAGAAAGGATTACCGTACCACTCTGGTGCGGACCATACTCTAGTTGTCCTACGAGGTTCGGTAGTAACTTGATCTGAAGTTTCATGATCATCATCATTAGCTTCCTCACTAATTGGTGTAGAGATCACTAGAACTGATTTCTGTGATGAACTACTTTCCAATTTGGGAGAAGGTACAATTAACTCATCAAGTTCTACATTCCTCCCATTCACTTCTTTTGAGAGAAACTCCTTCTCTAGAAAGGATCCATTCTTAGCAACGAATGTCTTGCCTTAGGATCTGTGATAGAAGGTGTACCCAACTGTCTCCTTTGGGTATCCTATGAAGACACATTTCTCCGATTTGGGTTTGAGCTTATCAGGATGAAACTTTTTCACATAAGCATCGCAAATCCAAACTTCAAGAAAATACAGCTTAGGTTTCTTGCCAAACCATAGTTCATACATTGTCATCTCAATGGATTTAGATGGTGCCCTATTTAACGTGAATGCAACTGTCTCTAATGCATAACCCCAAAACGATAGTGGTAAATCGGTAAGAGACTTCATAGATCGCACCATATCCAATAAAGTACAATTACAATGTTCGGACACACCATTATGCTGTGGTGTTCTAGGTGGCATGAGTTGCAAAACTATTCCACATTGTTTCAAATGAAGACCAAACTCGTAACTCAAATATTCGCCTCCGCGATCAGATCGTAGAAACTTTATTTTCTTGTTACGATGATTTTCCACTTCACTCTGAAATTCTTTGAACTTTTCAAATGTTTCAGACTTATGTTTCATTAAGTAGATATACCCATATCTGCTCAAATGATCTGTGAAGATCAGAAAATAACGATACCCGCCGCGAGCCTCAACACTCATCAGACCGCATACATCAGTATGTATTTTTTCCAATAAGTCAGTTGCTCGCTCCATTGTTCCGGAGAACGGAGTCTTAGTCATATTGTCCATGAGGCATGCATCGCATGCATCAAGTGATTCATAATCAAGTGATTCCAAAAACCCATCAGCATGGAGTTTCTTCATGCGCTTTACACCAATATGACCCAAACGGCAGTGCCACAAATAAGTTGCACTATAATTATTAACATTGCATCTTTTGGCTTCAATATTATGAATATGTGTCGGATTTCGGGTTTCGGCAGACCCTTGAGGTTCGAACACTGGGGTAGGCGCGGAGATCTCTCCCTTACCGATCTACGTCCGATCCTCTCGTGCGAACTAAGATGAAAATGATGAACAACACGGGAGACATGAGGTTTATACTGGTTCGGGCCACCGTTGTGGTGTAATACCCTACTCCAGTGTGTGGTGTGGTGGATTGCCTCTAGGGCTGATGATGGGCAGTACAAGGGAAGAACAGCCTTGCGAGGGGTGTTCTTGAGCTGGTGCAGTGTGTTCTAGTTAGTCTCTACTGGGTTTTCTCCTCTCGTCTCTTTCCTTTGTGGAGGCTAGCTCTATTTATAGAGGCCCTGGGCCTCTCCCCGAATAATTGAGCAGGAAGGGCGCCAACAATTGGCCATTTTGAAGGGGAACATCTAGTACAAGTTATCCTGACCAAAGGTGGTCTTTGGCTGCCAAAAGCACTAGTGGTGACACCGTCTTGGGCTCCACGGTGACCTCCGTCCGGCCGTCCGGCTGGTCTTGGTCTTGTTGCACCGAAATGGTAACCTTTGCCTGATACCTTGGCCTGTGCTTGCCCCCTTTGCACCAAAGGGGAAACAAGGACCCTACGCAGGCCTGCGCCCGCCTGGCCTTGATCATCATGGCTTGCGTCATGGGATCCTCACGAGGTACCCTTGCATTGATCTCTCCGCCTCCTTGCGAGCCTGCCTGATGAGGCCGCTCTTGAGGAAGCTTCCTATCGTCCGCCCCGCGGGGCTTGGCCCCTCGCGAGGGTCTTGAGCTTGGGCTGATGAAGATGGGCCGCGCTGGGCCCCCACCTGAGCCATGCCGCAGGCAGGCAAGTCTGGGGACACCCATTCCTAGAACACCGATAGTAGCCCCCGTGCCCAAGGCGCGCGCGGGCTTGGCTTAGCAGAGAAGCGAAGGGGCAAGCACGAAGCGCCGCGGGCCCTAACAGCCTGCGACCTTGGGCGCCGCGTGGCGGTTGATTGGACCTGGGCGTCTGCACTTCCCACGACGCCTCGGCAACCACACGACTTGACAAGTTCCTGCATACAGAGATATGGGTCATGATTACCAGAGGTCATGGTGCTCGGCGGTTGGCCATCCCCGGCTATAAGTACAGGGCCGTGTGAGCTTCCTCAGTTCACCCCTTTCTGCTACTCCATTCTTCTTCTTGGCCACTCGCCGTTCTCATGGCTCCGAAGAGATTCTCGGCCGCAGAGAAGGGAAAGGCCCGCCAGGCAGGGCCCGACCCCCCCCCCCGGCCAGGCACGGCCGGGGTCGTCCTCGCAAGCATCCCGCGGTCCCCGCAGCGGCTTCCTGCGGCCACGGAGGCGGTTCCCTGTGCGGTGGTGAGCGCTCGGCTGCCGAGGGGAGGCATGTCGTGACCGCGCGGCTCCCCAGGCCGCGCTTTCGCTCGGTGGAGGTGCTGCCGGAGTTCGTCGTGTGGTCGGCGGACCCGACCAGCACCTGGCTCCAGCTCCCCCGCTTCTTCGTAGGTGAGCTGCAGGCCAGCGCCCGGTGTGGCTTCTGGCTCCAGGCGGATGGTTGCTGCAGTAGGGCCTTTTGGGCTTCGCTGGAGGTCTCCCCTTCCGGAAATGGGCCCTGACTCGCGGCTGGCAAATGTTTGCCCGCGCGTGCGGCCTGGGTCAGCGGTGCACCCTGCACTTCAAGTTCGATGGCGACGCCACCCTCCACGTGAGGGTGTTTGGGGAAGATGGTCGCCGCGCTGGGTGCTGCCTCGAAGATGGTGACCGCGGCCGCCTGCCCAGCCCCGGCACCGACCAGGATGAAGACAGCGCCAGGCGTGCCGGCGGCGGTGCTCGGGGCTCGCCAAGTTTCGGGGACTCTCCCTCAGGCAGCAGCTCCTCCAGCGGTGGCCGCGACCAGCCCCCGCGCCGTCGCGCCCGCCTGGGTGAAGGCAGCGGGTCCACCCGCCGCCGCGCCCTGGTGAAGCGAGAGGAGGCGTCCGCCTGAACCCCAGGAGCAGCTCGAGCTTTTCCTGTAGGTTGGTGTTGGACAGGTCGTGTCCATTTTGTTTCCTTCCTTTCCTGCGTAAGAAGAAGGTAGTACAGGGCCCCGTGGGGGCGTGTTAGAACTATTGCTGTCAAGTGTTGCATTGCTTTTGCCATTTCTGCACTATGTTTCCGTGCTGCGTGTCCATGTGCGGGAGTCATTTGAGCTTGGTGGAGCTTGACGCGGCCCTCGCCTCCGGAGGCTGAGGCCTCACCGTGCGCTTCATGCCCTACAAGGATTAGTTAGAGGGGTAACCTTTGGTCCCGGCAGCGTGGGCGATCAGCCTAGGTCCTGCGTTTGTGTCGCGATGCCCGTGAGGCATGGACTGGGAGGGGTGCTCCCGCAAAGGACTCAGACAGGAAAGCTCCAGACGATCGGGGTAGAAGACGCTCGCGAGGGCGCCCGCGAACATCCCTCGCGAGACTTGTGCGAGAAAATACGAGGCAAGTGGATGAAAAAGACAGAATCACAAGCCAGGAACGCCAACAACTCCAATAAGACTTCAAAGGGGAATAAACACGCCAACTGCAGAAAGCAAATGAAAAAGCCGCGTCCGGCACCTATTCTAGTCTTCGACTTCTTCTCACCAGCGCGGAGCTAAGTGCTGCCACTGGGCGTGGGCGGGAGCCCGCGAGGCCCAAGGGCGGCACTCCGGAGACTCCGGGGCGGGTACAGCCCCACTCATTATTACGTGAGAGTGTCACGGGCGGTGAGCTTCACAGGTGTTTGCCTTCTTCACAGGCACCGGGCCTTTCCCAAAATGCGATAGCTTCACAGGTATTGGCCTTCTTCACAGGCACCGGGCCTTTCCCAAAACGCGATAGCTTCACAGGCATTGGCCTTCTTCACAGGCACCGGGCCTTCCCCAAAACGTGATAGCTTCACAGGCATTGGCCTTCTTCACCAGCACCGGGCCTTTCCCAAAACACGGTAGCTTCACAGGCATTGGCCTTCTTCACAGGCACCGGGCCTTTCCCAAAACGCAATAGTTTCACAGGCATTGGCCTTCTTCACAGGCACCGGGCCTTTCCCAAAACGCGATTGCTTCACAGGCATTGGCCTTCTTCACAGGCACCGGGCCTTTCCTAGGCGCTAGGCCTCGCTCAGGGGTAGAACCTCCGGAGATGTTGAATGTTCCATGCGTTCTGGATGGGTACTCCCTCTGGAGTCTCCAAGCGCGCGGAGCCAGGCCTGGAAACATGAACAACCTTGAACGGGCCCTCCCACATGGAAGAGAGCTTGTGCAGCCCCTCCCTGGAGAGAACCCGTCTAAGCACGAGATCCCCTACCTCAAGGGTCCTGGGGCGGATGTTGCGGCAGTGGTATCGTCGTAGCGCCTATTGATACCTTGCCGCTCGCAGTGCGGCTTCCCGACGGTGTTCCTCCCCCAGCATGAGATCCGTCCCCTGCATGGCGTCCTGCTGAGCCTCGTCGAATGCCAGGACCCGTGCGGAGCGACACCTGACCTCGTGAGGGAGAACAGCCTCTGCTCCGTAGACGAGGAAGAACGGGGTCTCGCCAATTGGCTTGGTCGCTGTCGTGCGGATTAACCACAGCACGGACTGGAGCTCGTTGTACTAGCCCCTGCCACAGGCCTCCAGCTTCTTCTTGAAGGTCCTGGCCTTGAGGCCCCTCAGGACCTCGGCGTTGGCTCGTTCATCCTGGCCATTGCTCCGGGGGTGTGCTACTGAAGCATAGCATATCTGCGTTCCAAGGTTAGCACAGTACGTTTTGAAGAGATTACTGGTGAATTGTGAACCATTGTCAGTGATGATGTGGTTAGGCACCCCAAACCGGCTCACGGGGCCCTGGATGAACTTGACTGCCGAGCCTGCCGGGATTGTGCGGACAGCTTCCACCTCGGCCCACTTGGTGAACTTGTCCACAGCGATGTAGAGGTAGAGATAGCCCCCTGGCGCCCGAGGGAACGGGCCCAGAATGTCCAACCCCCACACTGCGAACGGCCATGAGAGTGGTATGGTCTGCAGACCCCCCGTAGGCTGATGGATCTGTTTAGCGTGAAACTAGCAGGCCTCGCAAGCCTTCACCAGCTCAACGGCGTCGTTGAGTGCTGTGGGCCAGTAGAACCCGCTGCGGAACGCCTTGCCGACGAGGGTTCACGACGACGAGTGGTGCCCGCAGTCTCCGCTGTGTATGTCTGCCAGCAGTTCCTTTCCTTGCTCCCTGGAAATGCAATGTAGGGACATGTCATTTGGCCGCTTCCTGTAGAGCTCGCCATCCTGGATGCAATAAGCCGTGGCCCATCGTGCCACACGCTCCGCCTCCTCCTCGTTCTCCGGCAGAATCCCTTGCATCAGGTAGTCCTTGAGCTCTGGGATCCAACATCCCTCCTGAAGCTCCAATGCCAGGAGCAGGCGTGCCCCTGAGGCCGGGCCGCAGACCAGAGCTCCCGAGGCAGGCGGCTGAGGAGGCTCCTCCCTTGGTTGCGCCGTGCCTGATAGCGACGGCACCGCCGAGGGCTTGAAGAGCCGCTCCTCGAAGACGCCAGGTTCCTGCGGCAGCCGCCTAGATGCCCTCTTGGCAATGTCGTCGGCCTCCTGATTGGTGCCGTGAGGCACATGCTGCAGCTCCAGCCCCCAGAACTGTTTCTCCATCCTGCGGACTTCAACGAGGTAAGCTTCCATGTGCTCGTCCTTTGGCTTCTATATCTTGTTGGAGAAGTTGACGAGGAGGTGTGAATCGCCCTTGATGGTGAGGCGGTTTACCCCTAAGGCGATCGCGGCTTTCAAGCCTGCTATCAGGCCTTCGTACTCTGCTATATTGTTGGAGACCTTCTCTCCGTGCTGGAAGCAGAGTTGCATGGCGTAATAGAGTTTGTCCTGAGTGGGGGATACGAGCACCGCGCCAGCTCCCGCGCCATGTCGGGAGAACGCCCCATCGAAGTACATGACCCAGCTGTCCGGCGCTTCGCTTCCTGGGGAAAGTGGCCGGTCTTCGCCTGCCTCGAGACCCGGTGCTTCTGCCCATTCTGCCACGAAATCCGCAAGTGCGGCTCCCTTGATGACCCTGGTTGTACTGAATTCCAGCTGAAATGCTTGTAGTTCGATGTTCCCTTTAGCGACCCTTCCAGCTGAGTTGGGGCTCCTGAGTACCCCCTCCAAGGGGTATGCCGAGACGACCTTGATGGGGTGGCCTTGGAAGTAGTGCCGCAGCTTGCGTGAGGCCACCAATAGCGCGAGGAGGAGCTTTTAAGGCATGGGGTACCGCGCCCTCGCGTCCCGTAGCACTGTGCTGACGAAATACACGGGGTGCTCGACGAGGTTAAGGGTGTTGACGCAGCTTGCGTCCTCCAGGGGTCGAGGCGTCTCCTGAGGCAATGGAGCCCCCAGCTCTTGATCGTTTAAAGGGGCCTCCCCTGCCCCGGGTGCACCCTCCTGCTGCGGTTGCCCCTCTCTGGCTATGGTCGTGGTCCTCGCGAGGCCCTCCTGGCCTCGCTCTGCTTCAGCCTGGTCAGTCGATGCGGCCTTGGCCCGGCGCTCCTCCCTGACTGCCACCAGAGCTGCGCTAGCGGAGTAGGGCGTGGCCGCAAGGTAGAGCACCAGGGGCTCCTGAGGGCGAGGGGCTACCATCACCGGTGGGCTGGTAAGGTACCTCTTGAGTTCTTGGAACGCCTTGTCGGCCTCTTCAGTCCATTCGAAGGGGCCTTTCTTCTCCATAAGCTTGAAGAAGGGCAATGCTCGCTCCCCTAGCTTGGATATAAAGCGCCCTAGCGCGGTTACACGCCCGGTGAGCTTCTGCATCTCCCTGAGGGTCTTCGGCGGGCTCATGTCCTCGGCCGCCTTGACCTTCTCCGGGTTGGCCTCTATGCCTATGCGGGATACTAGGAAGCCCAGGAGCTTGCCCGAGGGGACTCCAAACACGCATTTCTCCGGGTTGAGCCATAGACCCACTTCGTTGAGGCTCGCGAAGGTTTCCTCCACGTCCTGTATCAGGGTTTTTGCCTCCCGAGACTTCACCACGATGTCGTCAACGTAAGCCTCAGCGTTCCTCCCGAGCTGCCGGCCTAAAGCGATGTGCATCAGCCGTTGAAAGGTTGCGCCTGCGTTGCGCAACCCAAATGGCATGCACGTATAGCAGTACACCCCACACGGGGTTAGGAAAGCAGTCTTCTCCACGTCTTCCACTGCCATCTTGATCTAGTGATAGCCCGAGAAGGCATCCAGGAAGCACAATAGGTCACACTCTGCGGTGGAGTCGACTATCTGGTCAATGCGGGGGAGAGGAAATGGGTCCTGCGGGCAGGCTTTGTTGAGGTTGGTGAAGTCGACACACATGCACTCCTTCCCCCCTTCTTTGGCACGACAATAGGATTAGCCAGCCAATCGGGGTAGCGGACCTCGCGGATAACCCCTGCCGCTTCCAGTTTCCGGGTCTGTTGAACGATGAAGGCTTGTTTCTCAGTAGACTGCCTCCTTGCCTTCTGCTTCACGGGGCGTACGTTGGGGCACACGTTGAGGTGATGCTCGATCACACCTCTCAGGACTCCTGCTAACTGACCAGGTTCCCACGCGAACACCTTCTTGTTCGTGCACAGGAATCCGATCAGGGCCTTCTCCTGTTTGGGCTCGAGGTTGGCCCCTATGGTGAAGGTGGCGCCGGTGGACCCATCCTCGTCGACCGGTACTTGCTTGGTTTCCGCCTTGTCCTGGGTGAACAACTGCTTCTTTTTAGCCGGCGCAGCCCCCTTGGGCTCAAGGGCGTCGGTGCTGGTGGGCTGTGCCACCGGTGCCGCCTTGAAGGCGAGTTGGAGCACCTGCAGCGCATCCCTCGCGTCTCTTGGCACGGTGAGGACGCCACTGCTCCCGGGCATCTTCATGAGGTTGTACGCCGGGTGAGTTGCCTCCATGAACCGGGCCAAGGCCGGGTAGCCGAGGGTGGCGTTGTAGGGGAGGCCTATGGGGGTGATGTCGAAGCCGATCAGCTCTGTGCGGAAGTTGTCGTAGGTGCCAAAGGTCACTGGGAGGCGGATCTGCCCCAAGGAGGCGGTGGAACCGGCTCCGACGCCTGAGAAGGGCCTGCTGGGCTGGAGCCGCTCCGGTGGCACGTGAAGGAGGCTGAAGGCCTCCACCGAGAGCACGTTGAGGCCGGCACCACCGTCGATGAGGGTCCTAGTGACAGCCACTTGGCAGATGGTGGGGTGCACAGCATCGGGAGTGCGCCCGAACCGGAGTGGTTGAAGGAGTGATCATCCGCGCCAAAAGTCAGATTGGCCTCGGGCGCCGCCCAGCCCCGGGGGGGCCTCTTGGCGCTTGGATGCAGCGCTGATCTGACGAGTGAATGGCTTGACGTGGTGGCTCGAGGGTGGTGCTTGGGAACCACCCAGGAGAGCCGCGACGACGGGCGGCGCTGGTGCGGTGAAACGGGCGAGGAAGAGGTCGCGTAGCTCCTCCCAAGAGGTCACAGAAGCTATCGGTAGGTGGAGGAGCCACATGCGCGGGACACCGGTGAGGGCCATGGGAAACCAGTTGGCCATCACCCGATCGTCGCCCCCGGCCTTGAGGACGGCGTCCTCGTACGCCAGCAGGAAAACCAGCGGGTCCGTCGCGCCGCCGTAGCGCGGCGGCATCTCGGGCTTGAACTTGCGCGGCCACTGCACCCGTCGCAAGGCGAGGGCCAAGGCCCGGAGCCCCCTGGCCCCAGCGTTGGCATCTGCTATCGGAGCGGGCGGCGCATTGTTCGCCATGGGGACGGAACGCGGTGTTGGTGGAGAGCGGGCCGTCGGGAGGGAACTCCGGTGCACCCCTACCTGGCGCGCCAAATGTCGGATTTCGGGTTCCGACAGACCCTTGAGGTTCGAACACTGGGGTGCGCGCAGAGATCTCTCCCCTACCGATCTACGTCCGATCCTCTCGTGCGAACTAAGATGAAAATGATGAACAACATAGGAAACACGAGGTTTATACTGGTTCGGGCCACCATTGTGGTGTAATACCCTACTCCAGTGTGTGGTGTGGTGGATTGCCTCTGGGGCTGATGATGGGCAGTACAAGGGAAGAACAGCCTCGCGAGGGGTGTTCTTGAGCTGGTGCGGTGTGTTCTACTTAGTCTCTACTAGGTTTTCTCCTCTCGTATATTTCCTTTGTGGAGGCTACCTCTATTTATAGTGGCCCTGGGCCTCTCCCCGAATAATTGAGCAGGAAGGGCGCCAACAATTGGCCATTTTGAAGGGGAACATCTAGTACAAGTTATCCTGACCAAAGGTGGTCTTCGGCTACCAAAAGCACTGGTGGTGACGCCGTCTTGGGCTCCACGGTGACCTCCGTCCGGCCGTCCGGCTGGTCTTGGTCTCGTTGCACCGGAATGGT
Source organism: Triticum urartu (assembly GCF_056163025.1). NCBI lineage: Eukaryota > Viridiplantae > Streptophyta > Magnoliopsida > Poales > Poaceae > Triticum > Triticum urartu. The sequence goes on from NC_141876.1 coordinate 450,083,642, forward strand.
AACCTTTGCCTGATACCTTGGCCTGTGCTTGCCCCCTTTGCACCAAAGGGGAAACAAGGACCCTGCGCAGGCCGGCGCCCGCCTGGCGCCCGCCTGGCCTTGATCGTCATGGCTTGCGTCATGGGATCCTCACGAGGTACCCTTGCATTGATCTCTCCGCCTCCTCGCGAGCCTGCCTGATGAGGCCGCTCCTGAGGAAGCTCCCCGTCGTCCGCCCCGCGAGGCTTGGCCCCTCGCGAGGGTCTTGAGCTTGGGCTGATGAAGATGGGCCGCGCTGGGCCCCCACCTGAGCCACGCCGCAGGCCGCAGGCAGGCAAGTCTGGGGACCCCCGTTCCCAGAACGCCGACAATATGTGTATCACTATGATCGAGATTCAATAAACCATTTATATTGAGTGTATGACCATAGAAGGTTTTATTCATGTAAATAGAACAACAATTATTCTTTGACTTAAATGAATAACTCTATTGCAATAAACATGATCCAAACATATTCATGCTTAACGCAAACACCAAATAACATTTATTTTAGGTTCAACACTAATCCTGAAAGTATAGGGAGGGTGTGATGATGATCATATCAATTTTGGAACCACTTCCAACACACATCGTCACTTCACTCTTAACTAGTCTCTGTTCATTCTGCAACTCCCGTTTCGAGTTACTAATCTTAGGAACTGAACTAGTATCAAATACCGAGGGGTTGCTATAAACGCTAGTAAAGTACACATCAATAACATGTATATCAAATATACCTTTGTTCACTTTGCCATCCTTCTTATCCACCAAATATTTGGGGCAGTTCTGCTTCCAGTGACCATTCCCTTTGCAGTAGAAGCACTTAGTCTCAGGCTTAGGTCTAGACTTGAGCTTTTTCACTTGAGTATCAACTTGCTTGTCGTTCTTCTTGAAGTTCCCCTTCTTCCCTTTGCCCTTTTCTTGAAACTAGTGGTCTTGTCAAGCATCAACACTTGATGCTTTTCTTGATTTCTACCTTCGTCAATTTCCGTATCACGAAGAGCTTGGGAATCGTTTCCGTTATCCCTTGCATATTATAGTTCATAACGAAGTTCTAGTAACTTGGTGATAGTGACTAGAGAATTCTGTCAATCACTATCTTATCTAGAAGATTAACTCCCACTTGATTCAAGTGATTGTAGTACTCATACATTCTGAGCACATGCTCACTAGCTGAGCTATTCTCCTCCATTTTTTAGGAAAAGTACTTGTCAAAGGTCTCATACCTTTCGACATGGGCATGAGTCTGAAATACTAATTTCAACTTTTGGAACATATCATATGCTCCGTGGCATTTCAAAACATTTTTGAAGTCCCGGTTCTAAGCCGTAAAGCATGGTGCACTAAACTATCAAGTAGTCATCATATCGAGCTTTGCCAAACGTTCATAACGTCTGCATATGCTCCTGCAATAGGTTCGTCACCTAGCGGTGCATCAAGGACATAATTCTTCTATGCAGCAATGAGGATAATCCTTAGATCACAGATCCAATCCGCATCATTGCTACTAACATCTTTCAACTTAGTTTTTATCTAGGAACATATCAAAATAAATGGGGAGCTACATCGCGAGCTATTGATCTACAACATAGTTATGCAATATCAGGACTAAGTTCATGATAAATTAAAGTTCAATTAATCATATTTAAGAACTCCCACTTAGATAGACATCCCTCTAATCATCTAAGCGATCACGTGATCCAAATCAACTAAACCATAACCGATCATCATGTGAAATGGAGTAGTTTTCAATGGTGAACATCACTATGTTGATCATATCTACTATATGATTCACGCTCGACCTTTCGGTCTCAGTGTTCCGAGGCCATATCTGCATATGCTAGGCTTGTCAAGTTTAACCCGGGTATTCTGCGTGTGCAAAAACTGGCTTGCACCCGTTGTATAAGAACGTTGAGCTTATCACACCCGATCATCACGTGGTGTCTTGGCACGACGATCTTTTGCAACAGTGCATACTCAGGGACAACACTTGTACCTTGAATTTTTTTAGTGAGAGATCATCTTATAATGCTACCGTAAATCAAAGCAAAATAAGATGCATAAAGGATAAACATGACATGCAATCACTATAAGTGATATGATATGGCCATCATCATCTTGTTCCTTTGATCTCCATCTCCAAAGCACCGTCATAATCACCATCGTCATCGACGCAACACCTTGATCTCCATCGCAGCATCGTTGTCGTCTCGCCAACTATTGCTTCAACAACTATCACTACCGCTTTGTGATAAAGTAAAGCAATTACATGGCGATTGTATTTCATACAATAAAGCGACAACCATATGGCTCCTGCCAGTTGCCGATAGCTCCGTTACAAAACATGATCATCTCATACAATAAAATATAGCATCATGCCTTGACCATATGACATCACAACATGCCCTGCAAAAACAAGTTAGACGTCCTCTACTTTGTTGTTGAAAGTTTTACGTGGCTGCTACGGGCTGAGCAAGAACCATTCTTACATACGCATCAAAACCACAACGATACTTCTTCAAGTTAGTGTTGTTTTAACCTTCAACAAGGACCGGGCGTAGTCACACTCGGTTCAACTAAAGTTGGAGAAACTGACACCAGCCAGCCACCTGTGTGCAAAGCACGTCGGTAGAACCAGTCTCGTGTAAGCATACGCGTAATGTCGGTCCCGGACGCTTCATCCAACAATACCGCCGAATCAAAGTATGACATGCTGGTAAGCAGTATGACTTGTATCGCCCACAACTCACTTGTGTTCTACTCGTGCATATAACATCTACACATAAACCTGGCTCGAATGCCACTGATGGGGAACATAGTAATTTAAAAAAATTCCAAAGCACACGTAAGATAAAGGTGATGCATAGCAACGAGATGGGAGAGTATGTCTACGTACCCTCGTAGACCAAAAGCGGAAGCGTTTATCAACACGGTTGATGTAGTCGTACACCTTCATGATCCATCCCGATCAAGTACTGAACGTACGGCACCTCCACGTTCAGCACACGTTCAGCTCGATGATGTCCTCGCCTTCTTGATACAGCAAGAGGGGCGAAGTAGTAGATGAGTTCTGGCAGCACGACGGCGTGGTGACGGTGTTGGTGAAGAACAATCTCCGCAGGGCTTCGCCTAAGCACTACAAAAACTATTACAAAGGATAAACCAGAGGGGACGGTGTTGCCGGCACACGGCTTGGTGTTTCTTGATGTGTCTTGGGTGCTAGCCCTACCCCTCTATTTATATGTTGAGCCTTGGGGTTGAAACTTGGAGTAAAAGCCTCCACAAAGTCGGTTTCACCCGAAAGGCAAGAGTCCTTCTCAAACTCCAGGGCCAGACGCCAGGGTTCCCAGCGTCTGGACCCAGACGCCGGGGACCCTGGCGTCTGGCCCCTGGACTCCGCAAAACTTCCTTTTTCGCTTTCCAAAAACCTTGTGGGCTTTCCCCTTTGGCCCAAATAAAGTGTTCTCGTACCCAAACATTTCGGGAAACATCCGGAACCCCTTCCGGTGAATTCCTAAACCTTTCCGGAGACTAAACACTATTATCCCATATATCAAACTTTATCTCCGGACCATTCTGGAGTTCCTCGTCATGTCCGTGATCTTATCCGGAACTCCGAAGAACATTCGGTTACCAACATACATAACTCATAAATACTATATCGTCAACGAACGTTAAGCGTGCGGACCTACGGGTTCAAGAACTATGTAGACATGACTGAGACACTTCTCTGGTCAATAACCAATAGCGGAACCTGGATGCCCATATTGGCTCCTACATATTCTATGAAGATCTTTATCGGTCAAATCGCATAACAATATACGTTGTTCCCTTTGTCGTCGATATGTTACTTACCCGAGATTCGATCGTCGGTATCTCAATACCTAGTTCAATCTCGTTACTGGCAAGTATCTTTACTCGTTCCGTAATGCGTCATCCCGTAACTAACTCATTAGTCACATTGGTTGCAAGGCTTGTAGCGATGTGCATTACCGAGAGGGCCCAGAGATACCTCTCCGACAATCGGAGTGACAAATTCTATTCTCGATCTATGCGAACTCAACGAACACCATCGGAGACACATGTAGCACACAAAGTGTTCTTTCGGTAATCGGGAGTTGCATAATCTCATAGTCATAGGAACATGTATAAGTCATGAAGAAAGTAATAGCAGTAAACTAAACGATCAAGTGTTAAGCTAACGGAATGGGTCATGTCAATCACGTCATTCTCTAATGATGTGATCCCGTTAATCAAATTACAACTCATGTCTATGGTTAGGAAACATAGCCATCATTGATTCGATGAGCTAGAAGAGGCATACTAGTGACACTCTGTTTGTCTATGTATTCGCACATGTATTAAGTTTTCAGTTAATACAATTCTAGCATGAATAATAAACATTTATCATGATATAAGGAAATAAATGATAACTTTATTATTTCCTCTAGGGCATATTTCCTTCAGGAACGTGGAATCGACGCCAACCACATAATGATCACGGAGTTCACCAACAACACCAAGCTAGATGCCAGGAACATCGGGGAGACCATCTTCAAGCTTCACGAGAAATTCGAGCATCTCCAAGCCTAGATCTATGACATGCAAAACCAAAACTATGAGTATGAATATAGATTCAAGAGGATGAGTTTGGCTACAGATTCGAGGATCCCAGAGACTCAATCATCCTTCTATCATGGTGAGCCTATGCCTTGGAAGATGGACAACAAGCCTACATCATCAACAACTCCATCATCACCACCTTCGAGGAAGGGGACATAAACACACGGGTATGGGCACTCCCCTTGGCAACTGCCAAGCTTGGGGGACATAAACACACGGGTATGGGCACTCCTTTTATCTTTACCGTTTTTCTTAGTTCGTTCCTTTTGGTAATATCTTGATCTAGTAGAATGAAGTTTTAGTATGATTTAGTTTTGAGTTTTGCTTTATGATCCTTCTATGTAATCGATTCCGTGAGATATATATAATAAAGATTAGTTATGAGTCAAGGGCCTAATTATTTTGCCATGATCTGGAGGGAATAAAAATAAAAGAGAAGAGAAAGAATAAAAAGAAATAAAGAGATCATATGGATCTTATGGAGAGTAATGACTTCACATATAAAGAGTATGATGAATAAAAGTTGTTGAGAGTTGACAAGCATAGTCTTGGTCATCATTGCAATTAATAGGAAGTAATAAAGAAAGAGAGGTTTTCACATATAAATATACTATCTTGGACATCTTTTATGATTGTGAGCACTCATTAAAATATGACATGCTAAAAAGTTGATGTTGGTCAAGGAAGACAACGTAATGGGTTATGTTTTCTTACATCTGAAATAAATTATATTGTCATGGATCATCCAACATGTTGAGCTTGCCTTTCCCTCTCATGCTAGCCAAATTATTTGCACCAAGTAGAGATACTACTTGTGCTTCCAAATATCCTTAAACCCAGTTTTGCCATGAGAGTCCACCATATCTACCTATGGATTGAGTAAGATCCTTCAAGTAAGTTATCATTGTTGCAAGCAATAAAAATTGCTCTCTAAATATGTATGATTTATTAGTGTGGAGAAAACAAGCTTTATACGATCTTGTGATGTGGAAGAAATAAAAGCAACAGACTGCATAATAAAGGTCTATATCACATGTGGCAATATAAAGTGATGTTCTTTTGCATTAAGATTTCAAGCATCCTACCATAAAAGCACATGAAAACCTCTGCTTCGCTCTGCGAAGGGCCTATCTTTTATTCTTGTCTTATACTTCATACAAGAGTCATGGTGATCTTCACCTTTCCTTTTTACATTTTATCCTTTGGCAAGCACAGTGTGCTGGAAAGATCCTGATATATATAGTTAATTGGATGTGAGTTTGCATGAACTATTATTGTTGACATTATCCTTCAGGTAAAAGGTTTTGAGGCAAAACCCTAAGCCCCTATCTTTCTCTGTGTCCGACTGAAACTTCATACCTATAAATATTGCGTGAGTGTTAGCAATTGTGAGAGACTAAGTGATAGTTGAGTATATGGACTTGTTGAAAAGCTCTTATATTGACTCTTTCTGATGTTATGATAAATTGCTATTGCTTCAATGACTGAGATTATAGTTTGTTAGTTTTCAATGAAGTTTCTGATTCATAGTTGAAATTGTGAATGAATTGTTACTTTCGCATAAGAAATCATATGACAATATATATATATATATGTTGCTGTTCTAAGAATGATCATGATGCCCTCATGTACGTATTTTATTTTATCGACATCTCTATCTCTAAACATGTGGACATATTTTTCGATATTGGCTTCCACTTGAGGACAAGCGAGGTCTGAGCTTGGGGGGAGTTGATACGTCCATTTTGCATCATGCTTTTATATCGATATTTATTGCATTATGGGCTGTTATTACACATTATGTCACAATACTTATGCCTATTCTCTCTCATTTTACAAGGTTTACATGAAGAGGGAGAATGCCGGCAGATGGAATTCTGGGTTGGAAAAGGAGCAAATATTAGAGACCTATTCTGCACAGCTCCAAAAGTCCTGAAACTCTATGGGAGTCATTTTCAAAAAATATAAAAAATATTGGGCCAAGAAAGCACCGGAGGGGGGCCACCCACCGTCCACGAGGGTAGGGGGCGCGCCCTACCCCCTGGGCGCGCCCCCTGCCTGATGGCCCCCTGGCAAGCCTCCGATGCCAATCTTCTGCTATATGAAGTCTTTCGTCTGAGAAAAAATCATAAGCAAGCTCATGGGATGAAACTACGCCGCTATGAGGCGGAACCAATCTAGGGTTCCGGCGGAGCTGTTTTGCCGGGGAAAGATCCCTCCGGGAGGGGGAAATCATCACCATCGTCATCACCAACGACCGTCTCATCGGGATGGGGTCAATCTCCATCAACATATTCACCAACACCATCTCATCTCAAACCCTAGTTCATCTCTTGTATCCAATCTTTGTCTCAAAACCTCAGATTGGTACCTGTGGGTTGCTAGTAGTGTTGATTACTCCATGTAGTTGATGCTAGTTGGTTTACTTGGTGGAAGATCATATGTTCAGATCCTTTATGTATATTAATACCCCTCTGATTATGAACATGAATATGATTTGTGAGTAGTTATGTTTGTTCTCGAGGACATGGGAGAAGTCTTGCTATAAGTAGTCATGTGAATTTGGTATTCGTTCGATATTTTGATGAGATGTATGTTGTCTTTCCTCTAGTGGTGTCATGTGAACATCGACTACATGACACTTCACCATTGTTTGGGCCTAGGGGATGGCATTGGGAAGTAATAAGTAGATGATGGGTTGCTAGAGTGACAAAAGCTTAAACCCTAGTTTATGAGTTGCTTCGTAAGGGGCTAATTTGGATCCATATGTTTCATGCTATGGTTAGGTTTACCTTAATACTTCTTTTGTAATTGCGGATGCTTGCAAGAGGGGTTAATCATAAGTGGGATGCTTGTCCAAGGAAGGTCAGTACCCAAGCATCGGTCCACCCACATATCAAATTATCAAAGTACCGAACGCGAATCATATGAGCATGATGAAAACTAGCTTGATGATAATTCCCATGTGTCCTCGGGAGCGTTTTCCTTTATATAAGAGTTTGTCCAGGCTTGTCCTTTGCTACAAAAAGGATTGGGCCATCTTCTTGCACCTTATTTACTTTTATTACTTGTTACCCATTACAAATCACCTTATCACAAAACTATCCTTCTGCTCCTCGTTGGGTTCGACACTCTTACTTATCGAAAGGACTACGATAGATCCCCTATACTTGTGGGTCATCAGGTACCTCCCTGCTAAACTAATAGCAAGGCACACATCAGGTCTGGTACACAACATTGCATACATGATAGAACCTATGGATGAAGCATAGGGAATGACTTTCATTTTCTCTCTATCTTCTGAAGTGGTCGGGCATTGAGTCTGGCTCAACTTCACAACTTGTAATACAGGAAAGAACCCTTTCTTTGCTTGATCCATTTTGAACTTCTTCAAAACTTTATCAAGGTATGTGCTTTGTGAAAGTACAATTAAGCGTCTTGATCCATCTCTATAGATTTTGATGCCTAATATATAAGAAGCTTCAACCGAGGTCTTTCATTGAAAAATTCTTATTCAAGTGTCCTTTTATGCTATTCAGAAATTCAGTATCATTTCCGATCAACAATACGTCATCCACATATAATATCAGAAATGCTATAGAGCTCCCACTCACTTTCTTGTAAATACAAGCTTCTCCAAAAGTCTGTATAAAACCATATGCTTTGATCACACTATCAAAGTGTATATTCCAACTCCGAGATGCTTGCACCAGTCCATAAATGGATCGCTAGAGCTTACACACTTTGTTAGCACCTTTTGGATCGACAAAACCTTCCGGTTGCTTCATATACAACTCTTATTTAAGATATCCATTAAGGAATGCAGTTTTGACGTCCATTTGCCAAATTTGATAATCATAAAATACGTAAATTGCTAGCATGATTTGGACGGACTTAAGCATCGCTACGGGTCAGAAGGTCTCATCGTAGTCAACTCCTTGAACTTGTCGAAAACCTTTCGCAACAAGTTGAGCTTTGTAGACAGTAATATTACCGGCAGCGTCAGTCTTCTTCTTGAAGATCCATTTATTCTCTATGGCTTGCCGATCAATGGGCAAGTCAACCAAAGTCCACACTTAGTTCTCATACATGGATCCCATCTCAGATTTCATGGCCTCAAGCCATTTCACAGAATCTGGGCTCATCATCGCTTCCTCATAGTTCCTAGGTTCATCATGGTCAAGTAACATGACCTCCAGAACCGAACTACCGCACCACTCGGGTGCGGATCTTACTCTGGTTGACCTACGAGGTTTGGTAGTAACTTGATCAGAAGTTTCATGATCATCATCATTAGCTTCCTCACTTACTGGTGTAGGAATCACTGAAACTGATTTCTGTGATGAACTACTTTCCAGTAAGGGAGCAAGTACAGTTACCTCATCAAGTTATACTTTCCTCCCACTCACTTCTTTCGAGATAAACTCCTTCTCTTGAAAGGATGCGTTCATAGCAACGAATATCTTGCCTTCGGATCTGTGATAGAAGGTGTACCCAACAGTCTCCTTTGGGTATCCTATGAAGACACATTTCTTCGATTTGGGTTCGAGCTTATCAGGTTGAAGTTTTTTCACATAAGCATCACAGCCCCAAACTTTAAGAAACGACAACTTGGGTTTCTTGCCAAACCATAGTTCATATGGTGTCATCTCAACGGATTTCGATGGTTCCCTATTTAATGTGAATGCAGCCGTCTCTAAAGCATAACCCCAAAACGATAGCGGTAAATCAGTAAGAGACATCATAGATCGCACCATATCAAATAAAGTGCGGTTACGACGTTCGGACACACCATTACGCTGTGGTGTTCCAGGTGGCGTGAGTTGCGAAACTATTCTGCATTGTTTCAAATGAAGAACAAACTTGTAACTCAAATATTCTCCTCCACGATCAGATCGTAGAAACTTTATTTTGTTGTTATGATGATTTTCCACTTCACTCTGAAATTCTTTGAACTTTTCAAATGTTTCAGACTTATGTTTCATCAAGTAGATATACCCATATCTGCTCAAATCATCTGTGAAGGTAAGAAAATAATGATACCCGCCACGAGCATCAACACTCATCGGACCACATACATCAGTATGTATTATTTCCAATAAGTCTGTTGCTCGTTCCATTGTTCCAGAGAATGGAGTCTTAGTCATCTTGCCCATGAGGCATGGTTGCAAGCATCAAGTGATTCATAATCAAGTGATTCCAAAAGTCCATCAGCATGGAGTTTCTTCATGCGCTTTACACCAATATGACCTAAATTGCAGTGCCACAAATAAGTTGCACTATCATTATTAAACTTATATCTTTTGGATCCAATACTATGAATATGTGTATCACTACTATCAAGATTTAGTAAAAATAGACCACTCATCAAGGGTGCATGACCATAAAAGATATTACTCATATAAATAGAACAACCATTATTCTCTGATTTAAATGAATAACCGTCTCGCATCAAACAAGATCCAAATATAATGCTCATGCTTAATGCTGGCACCAAATAACAATTATTTAGGTCTAAAACTAATCCTGAAGGTAGATGTAGAGGTAGCGTGCCGACGGCGATCAGATCAACTTTGGAGACATTTTCCACGTGCATCCTCACCTCGTCCTTAGCCAATCTTCGCTTAATCCGTAGCCCCTGTTTCGAGTTGCAAATGTTAGCAACAGAACCAGTATCAAATACCCAGGAGCTACTGTGAGCATTAGTAAGGTACACATCAATAACATGTATATCAAATATACCTTTCACTTTGCCATCCTTCTTATCCGCCAAATACTTGGGGTAGTTCCGCTTCCAGTGACCAGTCCCTTTGTAGTAGAAGCACTCAGTCTCAGGCTTAGGTCCAGACTTGGGCTTCTTCACTTGAGCAGCAACTTGCTTGCTGTTCTTCTTGAAGTTCCCCTTCTTCCCTTTGCCCTTCACTACAACACGACCTGACCTCTAGCAACGCTCTTTTCCGTATCTAAAAGTCCATATATGCGTTGCTAGCGTCTTTACCAACGGTTTGGGATGCGTTGCCTTATCCAGTGTTGCTAGCGCATAATGCAACGCTTATATTGTCGTTGGTAAAAGGAATTGTTGCAAGAATACAACACATAAAACCAACTTTCACAACGGTTTTATACATTGGTGCTTAATGTACAAGAATCCAAATTTCACTAGCTGGCTTCAGGTGTTGGTACACATATAATGTGAATACTATTATTGCATAATATATATTAATGCTCCATATAATGGTGATAATTATGTATATCAAGTGAGGAAAAAGAGGAGAATATACTCACAAGAGGAAGAAAACATATATTGGATAAAACTGTTGGATTACAATAGTGGATATTTCAGGAGGAACATCATCCAAATGTGATGCATAATCTAAAAAAAAATCTTGAAAGCGAAACTTAAACTGAAAACATCCATCAACATCCCTATAGCATAACTAATACTTAACCGAGTAACATCATCCAACATGAACAATATCCCTACAACTTAAATAAAGCCGAGAGCCTCATCATCATCATGAACAGGAACACCATCATCATCAATTGCAGTATACTTGCCACCAAACCCATATATTCATCCATATATCTTTTGAATCTACAAAGAGAATAACAAAATGAATTATTAAAACACAATGGATTGACATGATGCAAGTAGTGATAGAGGCAGAATATTAGACACGTACAAAAGGTTGAAGGGCATGCAATCTTCGTTTTTCCTGCATTACCGGGAGTAGTGCAGTTTTTTCGACTCCGTACCAAATCTTCAGTTTCCACAAGTCCCTTATCGACATGCACTGTCTAGAATTCATTTTTAATTTCAGCACCATCAAGTTCAAATTTAGGATGACTAGTCAGTCAGCAAACTGAACTACAACGGTTTTTGTCATCTGAAACTGAACCAGAACATTTAGCTCTAGTTGGTTTTAGTCATCCAACAGGAAACAGATAAACCTACAGTGTTCACCATGCTTAGCAACAAACTTACAGCCCCAAATCCACTGAAACTAATTTACATGGTCATCACCAGCCTAGAGATCCACTGCTAATTCTGTACAGGTACAGTCAAAAAAATTTATGTGAACCAATAGATTTATTTATTGCTAAATAAATCCACACAACCTACAACCCCAAATCTTATATTTTTGCATGGACAGCAGCATAGAACCTAGCATGGCTCAATGGCCATGGACAGAACAAGTAGTAGCATGGTACGGAGAGGGGGGAGATTATACCATCCATGGCATCGTCCATGACTTGTTCCACGAACTTGACTTGCTCCAGGGCGTCCCCGTGCATCGAGTTGGTGCGTGCAGCTGCAAAACCAAGGGAGAAAGGTTACAGACTTACAGGTGTAGCGACCTGACCCGAATGGATCAAGTCTCTGTGCTTAAGTGTCATCCCTGGATCAGTATGCTGACACACACAGTACTCGAGGATTTATAGCAGAGGTAAATCACATGTAAAAGTAACGTAAATACTATTACCTCAAATCCAAAATAGCGGAAGTAACAAGGTTGTGGATTCCCATCAACACCAACGGCAAAGTTGAGTGTAGAATCATAACCCTAACGTATCACTTACTCGTCGTAAGAAACCTGCAACATGAGACGTTGCAGCCCGAAACGGGTCAGTACATTGAATGTACTGGCAAATTCACACCATAGAGAAAATGATGAATAATGGCTATCACTATATGCATATATGGCTGGTGGAAAAGCTCTATGGTTATAATGTTTTTGCGAAAAGCCAATTTTTCCCTACTGCAAAGGAATAAATTTTTATTTAACTATCATGGTGGTTGTTGAACATTGAGAATGGTTGACAGCATTCTCAATCCCAATTAAGTAATATCATTAAAACCCAACAAAGTTAATTTAAAGTAACGTGATGAGATCAACAGGATAATCCAAGAACTAGATACTCAAGATGTCCATAACCGGGGACACGGCTAATCATGATTAGTTTATACACTCTGCAGAGGTTTGCGCACTTTTCCCCACAAGACTCGATCGCCTCCGTTGGATTTCTCGCACTACATGGTGTTTGAGAAACGGATGACCGAGACACAGTCTTTCAGAAGCGCTAGCACCTTACGATGGATAGACCGGTACACCTACTTTCCCCTACATCTGCTAGTCTACCCTGTAAGAGTTCGCACGACTTAGTCAACTATGCCAGAGCCCATAATGGCTTGTGGCTGCACACGGAAGTTTCTAGTTTGAAAAATCTCATGATCCCTTTGAGCCTGGGTGGCGGTCCAAAAGAAAACAGGCAAGTCCTGGATTACCCAGGTGCCTACACAGGTAATCCTAGAATAACCAGGTGCCTCAATCCACCCAGATGTGTGTTTAAGTTGCCACCTTAAGTAAACCATTAATTAACAATCTCACATCTGTCATGGATACTCTCAAAACCCAATCCACGTCTACGAGCATAGCATGGCACTATAAGCATAACATAATAGTAACTCCCAAGGTTTGATAATAAACAGGTAATAGGTACTACCTCAACTACTTCCCATCCCACAATTTAATTAGATCCTAATCATGCAATGTTTGATGATTGATCTAATGCAATAAAAACTGGGTAGTAGAAAGGTATGATCAAAATGTGAACTTGCCTGCAATGTTGATGCAGATGATTCGCACTCAAAATTCTTGATAGATCTACTCGTCTCACTCCGGTCAATCTATCGTAAGCAAGCAATAGTAACCACACATAAGCAATCACTCAAAGATTGGAGGGAACAAAGAAAACAATTCGGAAAACGTCAAAACCAAGCAAATAACTCTTGCAACATAAAACAATTTCTAACAGTACCAAAATTAAGTGAATTTGGCCTTATCAGAAAGTTTAGGTCAAGAGCTTCGATTTGCAAAAAGAATCAACTCAAACAGAGCTACGAAACTCAAGTTATGATCAAACGAAGTTTGAATTCAAATCTGATCTAATTCAAATTTTAAACTTTTCAAAAACATATTTGGGTTGGATTAATGGATAGAGGATATCGTAACGAAGAAGTGGGCGTTGGTTTCGTTGGATTTGGACTAACGAGTAAAAAGTTATAGTCATTTGAAAATCAGGGACTAATCTGTAAATAAAATCTTCACGGATGGGTCCCTGGCCGAAAATTAAAATAAAAAGAAAAAGAGAAACGCTACCGAACGAACGTTCGCTGCCGAACGCCAACTAATGAATCTGTTCACTAGAACTACCTAAACAGAAAGCGTTCGTTAAATAAACTAACAAAATAATAAACCGCTCTAACCTAAAAACCAAAAAAAACCATAGAAAACCGAGGGGTTTTGTACCGGTTCTCGCGGAGTCAACCGTGGCAAGAAAACCAACGGCGGTGGCGTTCTCCGGCGAGACCGGACAGCGGCGGCAGCTCGGGTCCGGACGGGGCGGCGGCTCCGGTCGTCCAGGAGGGCGGCGAAGGGGTTGGGGAAGGGCGGCGCGGCGAGGCGAGGCGGATGGTGGCGTCGACGGTGGTCCGCGGAGCAGGACGGAGCGGGGCGGCGACGGTGGATCTCGCCGGCGGCGAGATGCGGCGCAAGGGCGGCGGTGCGGGGGAAAAGAGGGAGGGACGGGCGGCGGGCGCGGCTTTAAAGGAGGGGGGGCTGCGCGAGGCTTGGAGAAGGGGCAGAGGAGGAGGCCGGACAGCGCACAGCGGCCATGGCGGTGCGGCGGCGTGCCCGAGCGGGACTCCCGCTCGGGAAGGAGAGGAGCGGCACGCTGGGCTGGGCTTGGCCTGTTGGGCCGGCCCAGTTCGGCGGAGGGGAGCTCTTTTTTATTTATTTTTTCAATAAACCTTTTTTCAGAGAACTTAAAATAATAAAAACAAAATAACTAAAAATATTATATAGGCATATAATATATCAAAATTTTCAGAAAAAGTTTTTCTACACGGTGAACATTTTCCTAGCATTAAATAAAATACACACAAATTCTAATAATTCAAAGAGTGCTACTGGTCTATTAAATTCCAACAAAAATCATTTTTAAAATACCAAAATGATTTCAAATTAATTTTTCTCCAATTTTCTAATGTAGGGAATCATGTTACCCTAATTTCCATATAGTTTATTTTTGGAGAAAAATAATTTGAGTAAAACTCAAATAACTCCAAATTGAAAATAAATTCAAAAGAACTTTGCATTTAATTCTTTGAAACTCCCAACTCATATTTCATATAATTTGAAGAAGTCATTTTCTCTTCTCTCATGAAAATCATTGAGTTGCATAAAGTTTCAGAATTGGAAATATTTTCCAATTGAAATTCAAATATTTTCAACACCCCTTGTCATTTAAATAAATGGAAGAAGTCATGTCATCTTCTCTCCAGGGTTTTGTGGTGAAAAGAATTTGAATTCATGGAGATCATAAAATGCAAAAATGAAAGTTTGGGAAAGTCCTTTTATTCCCTCTCATTTAACTTTCAAAAGTTTCAAATTCACTCACTTTCAGTCAATCAATCAAACAATCCATCCAATCTATCTATTTATTATAACATTCCAAAATTTAGAATTTTGGGATGTTACAAACCTACCACCCTTAAAATGAATCTTGTCCTCGAGATTCGGAGAGGCTAGAAAGAAATAGGTTAGGTTCGGGGTCTCTTCAAAATTTCATCAATCTTCTCCGGGGTCTGGGGTGCTACCACCCTTAGAAGCATGGTTACGGTTCCATCAAACTCATATACTCCATCCTTATTCTTGACAGTGTTGGTCTTCTCAGATCATAAGGATAATTCCCTCTCTGGCTCTTCCGGTAGTGGCATAACCTTTTCCTCAATTCTTCTGTCCTTTCCTCTTGGTAAGGTTATTCCGAGATTGGGTCTTCTTAGCTGACAGGTCGGGCGCCAAAACTAAACAACTATCGATATCTCATGGTGGTCAACAATTTATGGTTTCTCCTGCAGGAAATGGGTCTGGGTTGATCCTCACCGTATAACCTACGGTTGGCAAAAGCTGCCTTGTACAAGGGAAAAAATTGCTATACCATTCTAAGGCTTAAACAAGGTTTTGATCGTCGTCTCTCCAGTATAGGTAAGTCACTCAGATTTATCATCCCATATAGCAAGGCGAATAATAAGAGTAAGTCGGTATGGTGATCAATCCATCCCGCACCCAAATCATTACCTTGTATATGGTTTAGCGAATCTCGCATTCTAACACTTGGTCATCCTCACAAGCATTGCAGAATTTCTCTTATCAACGAACTAAGTTCGGATAAATCCATTGATTCTGCAAGCCAGACAAACATCTATCGTTCCTTCACAACTCTCAGGTTTTGCGTAAACTCCTATAAAATCGTCTGTCAACAAAGGTATATCCACTTCCAGGGTTTTTCCTTCAGCAAGAATGTGCTTGGTTCTTGGCAGGTCCTGGGGCCTGTGGGTTATGGCACACCTCATCACTTGTAGTCCTTGGATTTATCATTGGGCAACTGATCATTATTCCAACTTCCATCTTCCTAGTATTCTTAAATCCATCCAATTGTACTGTCTTCCTTCCGCCTATTGGCACCAAACTAGGACATGATTACTCAGACTCATCATGGAATTTCCATTGATCCATATTTCCAACATCATACCTCCTTTATATCCAATGGTAACTCATCTCTTCATCCGCGTGGGGTATCCCTCATACCGAGATAAAAACTTATACTTGTGGAGTCCTTATTCCACTTCGTGGAACATCATTATCCTTTCCAGGGTCAAGCGTCCTTACAGGGGAATATTGGCCATCTCTGCATGGCACTTCTTCAACTGGGAAACGTGAAACACATCATGAACTCCTGACAGTCCTTCGGGTGACCCCAACTTGTTGGCCACTTCTCCCATACGCTCCAAAACTCGGTATGGTCCTACAAATCTCGGGGTTAACTGTCCCTTAACTCCAAATCATTTAACTCCTCGCAGAGGGGACGAAGACATGTTCTGTCTCCAATCTCATAGACTACCTCCTTGAGTTTTTGAGTCTGCATAACTCTCCTGCTTGGACTGAGCTACCTTCAGTCTATCTCGAATCAACTTGACCTTCTGTTATGCCTCCTTGATCACATTTGGTCCAAACAACTGGAGGTCTCCACTTCATCCCACATACTCTTGGGGCATCACACATATCGAGACAAAACTCGTATTCATTTTGTCCAAAATCCACTTAGTGGAGTATCCTTATCTTTTCCAGGGGTCAAGGGTTCTTACAGGGTACTAACACCCTTAAAATGCACAAATCTTCCATAGAACATATTTCTCATATCCTCAAAAAAATGGTGAAAATCCTTCTTCATAGAGTAACAACTCATAAAATCCATATAAGTACCAACGATGCTAACTTTATTCATTCTCAAGTGATTACCATCTCTCGCTTTTCCATTACATGTCTCAACCCAACACCTCAATATAAAAGAAAAATGTTCTCACTTCTACTACTCCATTTCTTTTGTTGCAAACTCAACTATCTAGCACAAGTTTCCTTCTCCTTGGGGCATTCTCTGGCAAAGTGCCCTGCTCCATTACAACTAAAACATTTACTTCTGACAAGTATCGAGGTTTCCTTTTTTGGGCAACTGTTGAGGCAGTGCCCTGACTCCTTGCACCTATAACAGGTAATATGACTCAGGTCCCTCCTGGAATCCAATCTGCTTCTCTTCCTGGACCTTTCCATTCCAATTAGGGCTTCTATTTCCTGTGGGTCATACTCTACTTCCTCTGTCGGGAATTCTACTAGATCCCCATTCAAACAATTTTGGGAGATGTGTCCTTCTTCTCCACATGAATAGCAAGACTTAGTGTAGGGTTTACTCGGGTCCTCTTTAGGTGTGTCCTCCACATCTTCCTTCATCACAGCTTCTTCTAAAATTTCCATGAGGGCTCCTTTCATTACTTCTTTCTTCTGCTGGATGGTTCGTTCTACCATGGGGTAAATATGACACTGAGCAGGGTAGTGGGTAGTCCCTTCACACAAGAAACAAGTAATCTGCGTAGTTGGGCATTCTTCAACTGGGTGACTTCCTTCACAATTAGGGCATTCATCCTTGTGTTCTTTATGGGTGTGTCCTATTTCTCCACAAGTCTTGCAGGCGCAAGGTTTCTTCATATCCTTTCCATAAGGCTTCAAATTCTGGGACACAAGCCGAGACTTTGGCAGATTCAACTTAAATTCTTTCCAAGTGGTTACTCCTTGCCATCCATTGATGGTTTGGTACATCCTCCACCAAGTAGCAGCACCTCTTTCAAAGCACTGAAGAGCATGCTGGGTCATATCCTTTCCGACTATAGGGTTATTCTTCATGTGATCCTCCATGTTCTGAATCCATCAGTCCGTCTCCAATTGACTCATCGGTCCAGAAGATATAAGCTCATCTTCATTCATCCTCTATTGGGTCCAAGGGTTTTGGGGTGATATAAGAGGGATAGAGAGGGATACACACAATACAAACAATGGTTTTGAAAAGACAGATTTTATCTGTGGCTGTCGGAAAAAAACATCAAACAAATGACAGCTCACAAACATCGCATCTAACGTAGGTATATAACAGGGGTTTGGTCTTCTAAAGGTCAATAAATCTTCAACGTCGCCAAACTCTTCCAGTTTTGTTCATATTTCCGATGGGCTTCTTCCGATCATGCTTTTCCTTCTCAAGTTTCTTTTGCCAGATCATCTCTATTGACGTGAAGTCTCTCACGATGTCCTTCAATATTTCTGGAGTTGCATTCCAAACTTCTGGGTTTCATTATCCTTGGCATGAACCATGGTCCTACTATCCTTCAGTTCCTGACGAATCTCCTGTATCTCAAGGTTTTACTTCTCTAGCTTGGCTGCTTTCAACTTCTGGTCTTAAGTTCTTCACGAAATGCTTCCTTATCAATTAATGCTTCTTTTAGGTCCATCTTAACTTCTTGATGTAACACTCCAGATCCTGGTGATACGCTGGCTAAGGTTAAAACTTCATCTTGCTGATAGGTTCTCCATCAGCATTCTACCATTTAATCCTTCCATGCATATGCATGCTTAACTCAGCACGATGACAATAACATAAGCGGGCGATAACCTCATGGATAGCCGTGGTTGTTCTCTTGTCATTTCCATGAGCTATCTCTCCATAGTTGATATCTCCTGCCTTAGGGTTTTCCTTGACAAATCCTTGAGTTCTTAACTCTACATGCTCCGGTCTTTCTCCAACACACCTTGATCTCGGGCATTGACAACTTCCATAGTCTGCCAAGTTCCATAAGGGTAGCATTCCTAGGTCATACAAATCTGGGGATTCTTCAGAGCTTCCAATTCTCCTAGTCTTCAGAGTCTTCAACAGCTGTAGTTTCCATTATCATAATGTATGGTAAAATCCTCTTCATTCCGAATGGTCTTACTTGTCTGATATCCTGTACTTCTTGGAGTGGTCTCATCAGTCGAATCTTCGAGTGGTCAAAAGGGAAAGGGGTATGGTTTCACTAAAGGGAAATTTGAATAAACTCAGAAGAGAAGAGAGGTAAAAGATCTTTTTGAAATGGAAAGTTGTAGAGAAAAGTCTTTGCTATGGGCTTGCCAGTTTCTAGGGTCACGTCCTACAGTCAACATGTGCTCTGATACCATCTTGTAGCGACCTGACCCGAATGGATCAAGTCTCTGTGCTTAAGTGTCATCCCTGGATCGATATGCTGACACACACAGTACTCGAGGATTTATAGCAGAGGTAAATCACATGTAAAAGTAACGTAAATACTATTACCTCAAATCCAAAATAGCGGAAGTAACAAGGTTGTGGATTCCCATCAACACCAACGGCAAAGTTGAGTGTAGAATCGTAACCCTAACGTATCACTTACTCGTCGTAAGAAACCTGCAACATGAGACGTTGCAGCCCGAAACGGGTCAGTACATTAAATGTACTGGCAAATTCACACCATAGAGAAAATGATGAACAATGGCTATCACTATATGCATATATGGCTGGTGGAAAAGCTCTATGGTTATAATGTTTTTGCGAAAAGCCAATTTTTCCCTACTGCAAAGGAATAAATTTTTATTTAACTATCATGGTGGTTGTTGAACATTGAGAATGGTTGACAGCATTCTCAATCCCAATTAAGTAACATCATTAAAACCCAACAAAGTTAATTTAAAGTAACGTGATGAGATCAACAGGATAATCCAAGAACTAGATACTCAAGATGTCCATAACCGGGGACACGGCTAATCATGATTAGTTTATACACTCTGCAGAGGTTTGCGCACTTTTCCCCACAAGACTCGATCGCCTCCGTTGGATTTCTCGCACTACATGGTGTTTGAGAAACGGATGACCGAGACACAGTCTTTCAGAAGCGCTAGCACCTTACGATGGATAGACCGGTACACCTACTTTCCCCTACATCTGCTAGTCTACCCTGTAAGAGTTCGCACGACTTAGTCAACTATGCCAGAGCCCATAATGGCTTGTGGCTGCACACGGAAGTTTCTAGTTTGAAAAATCTCATGATCCCTTTGAGCCTGGGTGGCGGTCCAAAAGAAAACAGGCAAGTCCTGGATTACCCAGGTGCCTACACAGGTAATCCTGGAATAACCAGGTGCCTCAATCCACCCAGATGTGTGTTTAAGTTGCCACCTTAAGTAAACCATTAATTAACAATCTCACATCTGTCATGGATACTCTCAAAACCCAATCCACGTCTACGAGCATAGCATGGCACTATAAGCATAACGTAATAGTAACTCCCAAGGTTTGATAATAAACAGGTAATAGGTACTACCTCAACTACTTCCCATCCCACAATTTAATTAGATCCTAATCATGCAATGTTTGATGATTGATCTAATGCAATAAAAACTGGGTAGTAGAAAGGTATGATCAAAGTGTGAACTTGCCTGCAATGTTGATGAAGACGATTCGCACTCAAAATTCTTGATAGATCTACTCGTCTCACTCCGGTCAATCTATCGTAAGCAAGCAATAGTAACCACACATAAGCAATCACTCAAAGATTGGAGAGAACAAAGAAAACAATTCGAAAACGTCAAAACCAAGAAAAAACTCTTGCAACATAAAACAATTTCTAACAGTACCAAAATTAAGTGAATTTGGCCTTATCAGAAAGTTTAGGTCAAGAGCTTCGATTTGCAAAAAGAATCAACTCAAACGGAGCTACGAAACTCAAGTTATGATCAAACGAAGTTTGAATTCAAATCTGATCTAATTCAAATTTTAAACTTTTCAAAAACATATTTGGGTTGGATTACTGGATAGAGGATATCGTAACGAAGAAGTGGGCGTTGGTTTCGTTGGATTTAGACTAACGAGTAAAAAGTTATAGTCATTTGAAAATCAGGGACTAATCTGTAAATAAAATCTTCATGGATGGGTCCCTGGCCGAAAATTAAAATAAAAAGAAAAAGAGAAACGCTACCGAATGAACGTTCGCTGCCGAACGCCAACTAATGAAACTGTTCACTAGAACTACCTAAACAAAAAGCGTTCGTTAAATAAACTAACAAAATAATAAACCGCTCTAACCTAAAAACCAAAAAAAACCATAGAAAACCGAGGGGTTTTGTACCGGTTCTCGCGGAGTCAACCGTGGCAAGAAAACCAATGGCGGTGGCGTTCTCCGGCGTGACCGGACGGCGGCGGAGGCTCGGGTCCGGACGGGGCGGCGGCTCCGGTCGTCCAGGAGGGCGGCGAAGGGGTTGGGGAAGGGCGGCGCGGCGAGGCGAGGCGGATGGCGGCGTCGGCGGTGGTCCGCGGGGCAGGACAGAGCGGGGCGGCGGCGGTGGATCTCGCCGGCGGCGGCGGGATGCGGCGCAAGGGCGGCGGTGCGAGGGAAAAGAGGGAGAGACGGGCGGCGGGCGCGGCTTTAAAGGAGGGGGGCTGCGCGAGGCTTGGAGAAGGGGCAGAGGAGGAGGCCGGACAGCGCACGGCGGCCATGGCGGTGCGGCGGCGTGCCCGAGCAGGACTCCCGCTCGGGAAGGAGAGGAGCGGCGCGCTGGGCTGGGCTTGGCCTGTTGGGCCGGCCCAGTTCGGCGGAGGGGAGCTCTTTTTTTATTTATTTTTTCAATAAACCTTTTTTTCAGAGAACTTAAAATAATAAAAAAAATAACAAAAATATTATATAGGCATATAATATATCAAAATTTTCAGAAAAAGTTTTTCTACACGGTGAACATTTTCCTAGCATTAAATAAAATACACACAAATTCTAATAATTCAAAGAGTGCTACTGGTCTATTAAATTCCAACAAAAATCATTTTTAAAATACCAAAATGATTTCAAATTAATTTTTCTCCAATTTTCTAATGTAGGGAATCATGTTACCCAAATTTCCATATAGTTTATTTTTGTTGAAAAATAATTTGAGTAAAACTCAAATAACTCCAAATTGAAAATAAATTCAAAAGAACTTTGAATTTAATTCTTTGAAACTCCCAACTCATATTTCATATAATTTGAAGAAGACATTTTATCTTCTCTCGTGGAAATCATTGAGTTGCATAAAGTTTCAGAATTGGAAATATTTTCCAAATGAAATTCAAATATTTTCAACACCCCTTGTCATTTAAATAAATGGAAGAAGTTATGTCATCTTCTCTCCAGGGTTTTGTGGTGAAAAGAATTTGAATTCATGGAGATCATAAAATGCAAAAATGAAAGTTTGGGAAAGTCCTTTTATTCCCTCTCATTTAACTTTTAGAAGTTTCAAATTCACTCAGTTTCAGTCAATCAATCAAACAATCCATCCAATCTATCTATTTATTATAACATTCCAAAATTTAGAATTTTGGGATGTTACAACAGGTGTCTCATGCATCTCTAGAACAACGCAACACAAGTAAAGCTCAATCAAGTTCCATTCCTACTTAATAAAAGAAGAGACAGCTATATTCCTCCCGTTCAATGTGTCCTAGTTACTACCTTGGCAACTTTACATCTGGCTCAATGAATTTATCCCTTGAGTTAGTTAGATAGTTATACACATGCATCAGGATGAATGAACCGGAGAGTATATATACTAGAACATAAAGGCTCGCTTTTCCATACCCACCCATATTTACAACAAATAACAAAACTTTTTTACAAGAGGAAACTGAATGGTACAATCATCCAAGAAAATTTGTGCAGTTTGGATGAGTTCAAATATGGGCGATACACATTTTTGAGGTAGCAGTCCAAAGCTTTAAACCATAGATTAAAAAGCAGTGTTGCACTTTTGCTAAACCATCTTAACCAAATTATTCTAAATCTCGAGAAAAGGAAAACAAGACTGATAAGAACATGGGCACTCCCCATGCGCTCCCGTACCACCAAATACTTTCAGAAACTATTGAAAATAAAAGATGCAGCATGAATAATGGGATTTGCTGCATTTAGACTGTCCTAATTTTTACCAAACCGCAGTCGATCTGTCGCATTCTTGTAGTATTGTGAGTATACGATACATAGAACATCACACGTGCACTGCGAAATGCAGCAAGTCACTGGCATCTTGTATCCAGGTCATCAGATGCAGATATCAAAATGTACATAACTCGATCTCAGTCATACAAATTCTTTTGCTGCCAATGGACTGAAACCTGAAATGACACAATTGAAGTCAAGTGCTCAGTTAATTGCAAGAAACACTGCGTGAGTGCCAACTTCAGATGCTCCATCTAAGACCATTACAACCCAGTGCAAATGTATATTTATTTGTCCGCACAGGCTCTGAAGTTTAAAACTGTGGGGGGAGAATGAATCAAGTTTAGCTAGATTAAATACAAGATTTATTGGAGCTTAACAGAGGAACATCTACTTTCAGGAATTAGTTGTGCATATAGACATTTAACAAAGGGACAAAATATTCCAAGAGTAAATTGTTAGAAATACTTTCAGGAGTAATAGACGAAAACTGGAATAAAATTAGCTTAGCGAACAAGCCTTGGTTTAGTCGAAAGTGTAAACAGGAGCACTTACGTGCACTTCACATCTATCAGAGTACAATCAAGGATAAGACAACAAGTTATTGACAGGATCAACACATCATCAGCATGGCCATGAAAAAGCTAAATCTCAACTCGACGGATCAACACATCATCAGCACTTGATCAATCTAAAATACATGTGAAGATGGTTCAAGTAAGGCATAAATCTCGCACAAACGGAATCAAATCTCATACTCACTTGGAGCAGGGTACATCAGAATAATAAACAAAAATCATACACTATTTCTTTGAATCCAACATGAATTCAACCACACAGATTCTTGGTCTTACTCGGATATTCGCACAGGGTAAAAACGAAATCACTGTTCCATCAATGAAAACATAATTGGAACTATATGCAAGAATAGTCAGAACAAGAAAGAACAGTCAAAAGCAGGGGACGGTAGAACTTTATCCCAATCTTTACCAGTGTCCGCTTCAGTGGGAAGAGGGAAAGCGACAAAGAGCAGACATCGCCGCCGTCGCTGCCCCGAAGACGTGCACGCAGGTTTGCCTGCAGCAATTTCCAAACAATCTCTATAACAATAACATAACTACAATTACAATCAGGAATAAGCTACTATGCATCCAAATCATAGAAAGAAAATCATGATATCTTCGAAGAGCCAACCTAGGAAACAAGAGATGACTGCAGGGGAAAGCAAGTGGAAAACAGAATGCCATGGCCACCAGCGCCCGAGCGGATGCCCGGCGCCCGAAACCCTAGCCATAGGGGGAGGCTCGTTGGTGGTCTTTGGTGGCTGAGAGCGCTGGACATAGCCGGGTTGTGTGTGTGGGAGGGGGGTCCATGGTGCGAGGGGGCCTCAAACTGTGCTTCGCGGTGTCTGGATTCGCCGGACGCCGCTTGAATCAGCCGCCGCAGGTGGCGCATCGAGAAGCCGCGTGAGGAGAGAGGGATGGGACACGAGAGGATGGATGGGCGGTGGATGCACCGGATCCGGTAGCCTCCGGAGCTGCGAGGTGGGAGGGGGGAGCGGGAGGGCCGACGGCGAGGTGGGTCGGAGGAGGCAGACGAGGCGGTTGGTGGCGGCGATTTGGGAGAGATAAGGGGAATTAGGTGCTCTATTTCTCGCGCGTATTTTTCTCTCCTTGGTTTATTTTTTTCATATATATGTACGACGATAGGGTTATGACATGCAAATCTACAATGCCTACGTTGCGCCGCTTATATGCGTATCTATCGTGAATTTTGCAACGTATAGTAAAAATGTTGTAGAATTTGTGTTGCTTTATAGGGGATATCCTTGTAGTGCTTCTTCTTGAAACTGGTGGTCTTTTTCACCATCAACACTTGATGTTCTTTCTTGATTTCTACCTCCGCGGCGTTTAGCATTGCGAAGAGCTTGAGAATTGTCTTATCCATCCCTTGCATATTATAGTTCATCACGAAGCTCTTGTAGATTGGTGGCAGTGATTGAAGAACTCTGTCAATGACACTATCATCAGGAAGATTAACTCCCAGCTGAGTCAAGTGGTTGTGGTACCCAGACATTCTGAGTATATGTTCACTGACAGAACTATTCTTCTCCATTTTGCAGCTGTAGAACTTATTGGAGACTTCATTTTCTTTAAATATTAACTTCAACTCCTGAAACATCTCATATGCTCCATGACGTTCAAAACGTCGTTGAAGTCCCGGTTCTAAGCCGTAAAGCATGGCACACTGAACTATCGAGTAGTCATTAGCTTTGCTCTGCCAGACGTTCTTAACGTTGTCAGCAACATCTGCAGCAGGCTTGTCACCCAGCGGTGCTTCCAGGACGTAATTCTTCTGTGCAGCAATGAGGATAATCCTCAAGTTACGGACCCAGTCCGTGTAATTGCTACCATCATCTTTCAACTTAGCTTTCTCTAGGAACGCATTAAAATTCAACGGAACAACAACACGGGCCATTTATCCACAACAACATAGACATGCAAAATACTATTAGGTACTAAGTTCATGATAAATTAAAGTTCAATTTAATCATATTACTTAAGAACTCCCACTTAGATAGACATCCCTCTAATCATCTAAGTGATCACGTGATCCATATCAACTAAACCATGTCCGGTCATCACGTGAGATGGAGTAGTTTTCAATGGTGAACATCACTATGTTGATCATATCTACGATATGATTCAGGCTCGAACTTTCGGTCCCAGTGTTCCGAGGGCATATCTGCATATGCTAGGCTCGTCAAGTTAATCCCAAGTATTCTGCTTGTGCAAAACTAGCTTGCACCCGTTGTATGTGAACGTAGAGCTTATCACACCCGATCATCACATGGTGTCTCGGCACGACAAACTGTAGCAACGGTGCATAGTCAGGGAAAAAACTTGTACCTTGAAATTTAGTGAGAGATCATCTTATAATGCTACCGCCGTACTAAGAAAAATAAGATGCATAAAGGATAAACATCACATGCAATCAAATAAGTGATATGATATGGCCATCATCATCTTGTGCCTTTTGATCTCCATCTCCAAAGCACTGTCATGATCACCATCGTCACCGGCTTGACACCTTGATCTCCATCGAAGCATCGTTGTCGTCTCGCCAACTATTGCTTCTACGACTATGGCTACCGCCTTGAGATAAAGTAAAGCAATTACATGACGATTGCATTTCATACAATAAAGCGACAACCATATGGCTCCTGCCAGTTGCCGATAACTGTGTTACAAAACATGATCATCTCATACAACAATTTATATAATCACGTCTTGACCATACACTACAAAAAAATACACTTCCGTGATGATACATGTTTGTCACAGTAGGTCGCATTTTCTGTCATGCATGTACATCCATGACGATTTTATGACAGAATCAAGATAGTCATACCTGTGCTATCGTAGAAGTGTTCCATGACATTACCAAAACTATCATCACGGAAGTGTCCACTTCCATGATGATAAATCCCGCGTCACAGAAGTTCTTTCGTCAAGGGTGACCGACACATGGCATCCACCGTAACGGAACGCCGTTAAGCTATCGGATCGGGTTTTGGATCCGATAACCCGTTAACAGCCCCGACCAATGGGGATTTTCCACGTGTAAAATCATCATTGGCTGGAGGAAACACGTGTCGGCTCATCGTTGGGACAGATGTCATCCACTCATAGGACAGAAGGCGCCTATGATACGTCGACACGTGGCACGACCCAACAGAGGCCCATTCCTGTGAAAAGGCCGGCCCGTTTGACTTGGTCAAAAGGTGGCGGGCTGGCCCATGTAAAGCCTGTTAATGGCCTATTCGCATATAGCCCATTTACAGCCTGCTAACCCAAGGCCCGTTACGCCCTATCCAAATTAGGCCCAGTAGCATCATCTGGGCCACCCAATATGATTCCAGCCCGTTTTCACTTCTGGCCCATGTATGGCCCATGACGTCTTTCAGCCCATATGAGGCCCTATGTATCTCTTGGCCTATTAAAGGCACGTGGTGAAACTGACCCGTAATGAACAGTGTATCACTTTACACCCATTAACGGCCCGTGGTGAAACTGGCCCGTAATGAACAGTGTATCACTTTATACCCATTAACGGCCCGTTATTCCGTTGGGCCGTTTCCAGCCCATGTTATCTTTCGGCCTTCTCAGAGCCCATTTATTCTTGGGCTCATTTCCAGCATTCGTTTACTTACGGCCCGTTACTGTCATTTTCTGCTTGTGGGCCAAATTCAGCCCATGGTTACAGTCGGCCCGTCTGTGGTCCGTTAATACGTTGGGTCATTTTCATAGCATCATCAAATACGGCCTATTAACGATGGCCCGTTATGGTTGGCCCATGAACGGACGATTCCAACTCTATCCCGTTTACGGCCAATGCAGCCTATTATTGGCCCATGTTTGGCCAATCGATCATACTGCCCGTATAAGGCCCATTGATGATACGACCCGTAGAAGGCCCATTGTTTCTACGGCCCGTAGAAGGCCCACTGTTTCTACGGACCGTAGAAGGCCCACTGTTTCTACGGCCCGTAGGAGGCCCAGTGTCACTATAGTAAATATTAGTCCATGGTTATTGTGGCCTAGTTTTAAAAAATAGGTTATTGCAGCCACTAGCAAACCGTGGAAAAAGAACTGCAATGACTACAAGCAGGCAAATAAACAAAACAATAAGGAAATAAATAAGAAAGCAACTTACGCTAGGCTATCACGGCTATCACACATATTACATCCACTGGGCATCAAAGTTCGCCACCAGTACAAATAAACACGCTGACAAATGAATATACAAAACTAAGAGCACTTCAAAAGGCACTAGGCCTGGCCAGGTCGCCCCCCCCAAATAGCTGAAGAAGCTGAGTAGACCTCAGTTGTGTCAACGATAGATGCATCAACACTAGATTTAAGGAATGATGGTGCGCACGGCAGTCCTCTGACATCTTCATTGCATCTTTGACTTCAAGTCAGAGCTGAGATGAAGCAAGCCTTTCCTCTTTAAGTTGAGACTGAAGAAGTTGAACTAATTGAGGCAGCGACTGCATAGAGGTTGTCTCACACCTGCTGGTGAGTAGCTTCAACTCACTGTCTTCATCAAGACAGGACCTCGGGGTCATCTCGCTGTCCTCAAGATGGTTTGGCTCACTATCTTCCCTGAAGTTCTGCCTGGCGTAAGAGATACGAGTCTGAAAGAGAAACAAGGAGACACGTAACAGGTTTCACAACTATATAAGCAAATAAATGGATCTGTTCTGCATAAGGAACATGTTTTTACAACTACAATTTGAAATTGGTAGTTGTTGCAAACTTCCAATCAGATGTAAACAACAAAGCAAACAGCAGTGGAGGAAATGATGCCTATCCAAATCTATACTAGAACAAAGTTTGAAGGCTTGAGAAGGATGAACTTACATTACATCTTAACACGGGCTGGACAAAGCCCTTCTCCATGTTGATGGAAGGATAATTCAATAAATTCCCCAAAGAAAATTCTTTATAAGCGTTGCCATTATTCTACATTTTGCAAAGAGTAAATATAGATCAAATAATATTGGAAGAAACAGAGGATAATGAAGCTCAGGTGTAGACTGATGATACATAATAAAATAGCAATTAATTAAGTACAGCGTTACAAGGCAAAAGGGAGAGAGGTGCTGACAAGAGCAATGCAGAGCCCATTATTGTTTTGAGATCGTATGATCCTTTGAGCAAGGAGATTCATCTGAAATTAGTTTTCATACAAGAGAGAAGGTAAGGCACAAGCAGAAATTTAGGAGTTCAAATTTTGAATTGATATCATAGACAGTACCTGACGCTGGGCTCCCAGTAGTTCTAATAGGGGTTTGGCCACTGGGGTAGGGGTAAAGTGTGGTACAGTTGGGCATGTGTTTTCTGTGGCTGCTGATCTATCGGATGTAATAGGTATCACTACCTTTTCCAAATACCTAGTTTGTACTCCTTGAGGATCTGCACTCACCCTCTTCGTTTTGGACATCTATTACGAAAGAACAATATTTGACTGGAAAAACATAGTGTGTCGACACATGGAATATGTACAGAAAATGGATAGGTATGGCATATACTCATATATGATGCTTAAACTAAGCAGATGGTGTAACAAAGTAGAAGTAATGCAAGAGGTTAGATGCAAAATATGTGCGACCAATACAACTTTGCAAAGTTAGAGCAAGCACCTTGATGGGTGAATAAGATAGGCCATGCTCCACCATGCCAAGTTTGTTAGCCAGTGGATCGTTCGGAAATATTCCTCTCATGCACCCATTCTCATATTCATTTTGATAATGTTCAATATCTAACATGCATGAAAACATAAAAACAAGTGAGATTTTCTTTGTAATGCAGAAGTGATTCTAATCCAATACTGCCTCCCTGTAAACCCCTTTGTGCTATCTCTGCAATTCTTTTAAAAGATGCCATGCATGTTGTAATTTGTTGTGTGCATTAATATAATGTGGCCTACTACTCAAAATATGAGAGCTCCAGAAGTGATGACACTTCGCAGATGATAGATTCAACATATAGTAAAGAAGAACAAGTCGACCTGACCTAAGAGATTCAAAATATACTAAGGGAGAACAACTCGACCTGACCAGTCGACCGCAAGAGAAGAGTATCATCTTAAAGAAGAGCAGAAGAGCAAGCAGATTGAATATATTACAAGTCTTCCAATACAATGTCGGTTGACCACCCATGATGAACCAGAGCGCATAGAGAAATACTATTCTTTCTGGTCTCTCCATATGTGGCTCACATGCATTTCGAAACTAAAGTAGGAACATTTAGCTAACCAATTAAACATCTCTCAGTTTGGCCACTTGACGGAACGGAGGAGGAGGAAGCCAAAACTTCTGATGCTTGGCCACTTGAGTAGAGGAAGAAGGAGTAACATCTCTGGCTCGCTTCTTGGAAGCATCACACCTCAACTGAGCAGCCTCTTGCTTCAGTGCCATGTTGTAGAACTCATCATATCTCAAGGGCTCGAAGAGAACAAGAGCGAGCTGAATTTCTTCTCTCAGACCACCCCTGAACTGATATATCATGCTCTTCTCATCAGGGACGTCCTTCTTGGCAAAGCGGGCGAGCTTCTGGAACAACTTGTTGTAGTCTTAGACAGACAAAGAGCCTTGCTTCAGGTTGCGGAATTCCTCATGCTTGCTTTCAACCACGCTCTACAGAATATGATGAGCCCTGAAATCTCGACGGAATTCATCCCAAGTGATAACACGTCCACCTCTGGAATCCTTGTACTGCTGGAACCATTCTGCAGCTTGATCTTTGAGTTGGAAGGAAGCGAACTTAACAAAGTCCTCAGGCCTGACGTTACTGCACTCGAAATGCTTGCACAGATCCACAAGCCAATCGTCAGCATCGGTTGCCTCAACACAATTGCTGAAATTCTTTGGCCCGTTAGCAAGGAACTGGTTGAGTGTAGCAAAGTGACTCTGATTGCTGCCTTGATTCCCTTGGTTGCCTTGATTGCGCTCTTGGAGAATTTGCATGATCAACTGTGTGTTTGCATTGGTTGCGGCCATCACAGCTTGCCATGCCTCCGGAGGAGGTGGAGGTGGTGGCGGATCAGGATTCGGAGTCGTGCGCGTTGGAGGAGCCATCCTGAAGAGGTTGACCACCATTAGCACATTGACAGAGAAATATTGAAGCTGAATCCAATGGAATGAAAGTTGCAACATATAGTCTTCACTTCCGAACAAAATGAACGAATGCATTCCAATGTAGCTAACCAATTAAACTAAGATTGTTTAGCTCGATGGGTGGAGCAGTGCTATTACGACTCGAACCACGTAGGATGATTGTGGTCATCATAAAATGGGGAAAACATAAGCATGATGAGTACAGTGTTGACCGTGGCAGTGGGATGGCAGATCTGAAGCTGCAAACCGCGCAAAGGGTAGTTAGCAACCGATGTTTGCTTTGAAATAACAACTAAGATTTGGTATGGACAAGAAAGTATGGTCAACAAGTGACAAAGAAATGCAATTATGCTGTCTCTCTATATGTCGCGACATGCATTTGGAAACCCAAGACGTTCCAATCAGACTCGGTATCTCGGTAATTCAAGACACTTCGACAGGTTAAAACAAGACCAGCAACACCACCCGAATGTGCTGACAAACCCGATAGGAGCTGCACATATCTCTTTCTCAGGGCACACTCAGATTGTCCTAGGTACGGGTAGGCCAGCCCAGAGTTGCCCCTGGTGGCCACCGGTAGCTGACAGGTGGACCAACACTCAGAGGAGCACTGGCCCGGTGGGGGGGGGGTTAAAATAAGATGACCCTTGAGTCTGGAGAACCCAAGGGAAAGAAAAGACTAGGTGGAAAATGGTAAAACCAATGTTGGGCATTGCTGGAAAATCTTTAATCAAGGCGAACTATCAAGGGGTTCCCATTATAACCCAACCGCGTAAGGAACGCAAAATCCGGGAACATAACACCGATATGACGGAAACTAGGGCGGCAAGAGTGGAACAAAACACTAGGCAAGAAGCCGAGCCTTCCACCCTTTACCAAGTATATAGATGCATTAAGATAACATAGCAATATAATGATATCCCAACAAGTAAATAAATGTTCCAACAAGGAACGGCCTCCAATCTTCACCTGCAACTAGCAACGCTATAAGAGGGGCTGAGCAAAGCGGTAACATAGCCAATCAACGGTTTGCTAGGACAATGGTGGGTTAGAGGTTTGACATGGCAATTTGGGAGGCTTACAAGCAAGTGGTAGGCATCGTAGCAATGGCATAGCAAAAGAGTGAGCAGACTAGCATAGCAAAGATAGTAGTGATTTCGAGGGTATGATCATCTTGCCTGCATAGTTGTCAGAGTTGACTGGATCCTCAAAAGCAAACTCAACGGGCTCCTCGTTAGCGAACTCGTCTCCCGGCTCTACCCAAATAAGACAAACAAGCAACAAGGATACAATCAACCTTGTGCAAACTCAAACAATACGATGCAAAGATGATATGCTATGCGGGATGCGATGCGGGATGCAAAATGCAAGATATGACAGGAAACGCATGAACCTGGCCTCAATATGGAAAACCAAGTGTGCCACTGGAAAGATGAGATGAAATCTCTTGAAAACGATATAAAGAACGCCGGAACCGGAGTTACGGTTTGGAAATGGCAAGCGATTCAAATATGACACCGGTCTGCGATTTACAGCAAGTAGGCATCTAAATGCAATGGGATGAACATGCTGCAGCACCCAAACATGACAAAAAATACATGGGAGGGATGCACACAAGATGCTTAACAAAAGTCTAGCACTGAGCTATGGCCCATTCATCCATTAACAGGTTCAAACAAGCATGGCAAAAATGCAAATGACAAACAGATTTCAGACTTGGTGAAATTAACACATGTCTGGAATTCCAGATCAGGTAGCCCTCTTTGGAGCAACAAATCTACATGCTACAGGACCTGAACATGGCAAAGTAAAACCTGGCATGGAGCTATTCAAGGAGCTTAACAAAAGTCCCTTAGTGACCTTGAGCCAAAAGAGATCAGAAAATACAATTGCAAGCATGTGAACATAGCAAAAACATAATCAGTTTTCAGACTCAGTGAAAACTGACACATGCTGAAATATAACTCAAGTAGGCATGTTTATGAGCTTGATGCACTCACTACGGTGCAAGTCATGGCAAGACAAGCATACACCCATCAAGAAGGCACAAAATGAAATCTAGAAATGGCAAGAACAATAGCATAGCGTGCACGGATCAACTACAACATCATCGGCAAAATTGCAAACAAGTTGACAATCTGCCCAGATTCACAAAGTAACAAAAGTAGAGCTCGATTGACTCAAGCTAGGGTGCTCCAGAATTTCAAACAAAGACATGGATGGATAGAGAACTACAATATTAACAGAACTCCCTTACTGATCATCCTCAAAAGAGGCACGGATCACTAGGAAACAACAAGAACATATGGCATCATGAGATAAACAGCTCCAGGACTTAGTGAAATTACTAAGTCCCTGAAAACAGACTTAGCAAGTGCACCACTTTGCAAGCTTGCACAAGTCACCACACACATCCTAAAAATACATGGGTTGCACCTCTGGAAATATGACAAAACCCTTAACAAAACACATGTAGAACTCATGGGCATATCATGCACACATTAATCATGGCAAAAATGACAAAAGTGCTAAACGGAGTAACATATCTGACAATTAACTCAAGTAGCCCTCTTCTAACAGCATTTCGGGCATTAATATGAACTCAAATGAAAATGATGCAATGGAATGAAATGATGTACTCTCTGAGATGAACATTTTGATATGCTATATGCATGAATCGGAGCTACAGATGCAAAGTTACGGAGCTACGAACATGAGCACTTGGATCGGAATTTCTGGGACTTAGACGAAATTTTACCCCTAGGGTTTACTGTTCATCCCGAACTAGATCTGGGCACAGAAATCAAGGAACGTCGGAGCTGCACTGTAGACGGCCGGAGTCGAGGTCGGCGGGGACGAGGACGGCGGCCGACGGGGGCGACGTCGCCGGTGGCCGGGGGCAGCGGCGCAGGGCCCGCGGTGGCCGGATAGGGGTGACGCCGGTGAGCTCCTGCGGCGGCTCGAGGCGGCGACGGCAGCTGCGGCGGCCCGGGTGACGAGGTGGCGATGGCGGCGGCGGGGGGGGGGGGCGGACCGCGGCGGCGCGGCGCCGGAGTGGAGGGCGACGGCGGCGGGCGAAGGGCGCGGGCGGCGGCGGCCTCGGGCTGGCGGGGGCCGGTTGCGGGCCGGACGGGCCGCGGGCGGAGACGACGGCGGCTTGCCACGTGGCGAGCGCGGGGTGGCTGGCGGCAGCGGAGCCGACGCGTCCGGCCGGGGCGGACGTGTCCGGCCGGCGCGGATCTGGGATTTAGGGTTTCGGGGAGAGGGGGATCCGGAATTTTCGAGGAGGACCTATTTATAGGCATAGAGGGAGCTAGGAGAGTCCAAATGAGGTGCGGTTTTCGGCCACGCTATCGTGATCGAACGCTCTAGATGATGGAGCAGAGTTAGGTGGGTTTTGGGCCAAATTGGAGGGGTGTTGGGCTGCAACACACAGGAGGCCTTTTCGGTTCCTCGGCTAACCGTTGGAGTATCAAACGAAGTCCAAATGATACAAAACTTGACAGGCGGTCTACCGGTAGTAAAGCAAGGCCGCTTGGCAAGTCTCGGTCCAATCCGGAAATGTTTAATCCCCACACACGAAAGAAAGCTAGAAATGACCATCGGAGGAGAACGAAGCGCCGGAATGCAAAACGGACAACGGGGAAAATGCTCGAATGCATGAGACGAACACGTATGCAAATGCAATGCACATGATGACATGATATGAGATGCATGACAACGACAACAACACACGGAGACAAAACCCAAACCCGAGAAAATAAATATAACTTAACGCCGGAAACGGCAAGAGTTGGAGTACAAATTGGGAAAGTTACATCCGGGGTGTTACAACACTCCACCACTACGAAAGGATCTCGTCCCGAGATCTAGGACTGAAAGAACGCCGGGTACTCAGAACGGAGGTGATCCTCGCGTTCCCAGGTAGCTTCACGGTCGGAATGGTGTGACCACTTGACTTTGAGAAATTTGATCGACTTGTTGCGAGTCTTGCGTTCAGTCTCTTCAAGAATAGCCACTGGGTGCTCATGATAAGAGAGATCTTCTTGGAGCTCAATGTCCTCGAAGTTGATGGTGCGGTTAGGAGTCTTGAAGCACTTTCGAAGCTGAGAGACATGGAACACGTCATGAACATTTGCAAAGTTTGAAGGAAGCTCGAGTTGATAGGCGAGGTCGCCTCTCTTGCTGACAATCTTGAAAGGTCCCACGTATCTCGGGGCAAGCTTCCCTTTGATACTGAAGCGACGAGTACCTTTCATAGGAGAGACGTGGAGGTAAACATGATCTCCGATCTCGAAAGCCAAATCACGGTGCTTACTATCATAGTAGCTCTTCTGACGGGATTGGGCTGCTTTGAGGTTATCATGAATGACTTTGCACATTTCTTCTGCCTCTGTGATTAAGTCATTACCCAAAAGCTGACGTTCACCGGTTTCAGACCAGTTGAGAGGGGTACAACACTTCCTGCCATACAGAATTTCAAAAGGGGCCTTGCCCGAACTTGCTTGAAAACTGTTGTTGTAGGAGAATTCAGCATAAGGAAGACAATCCTCCCACTTCATGCCGAAGGAGATCACACAAGCCCTGACCATATCTTCAAGAATCTGGTTGACACGCTTGACTTGACCGCTAGTTTGAGGATGGAAAGCTGTGCTGAAGCGGATGTTGGTGCCCATGGCCTTCTGAAAAGAATCCCAAAACTTCGAGGTAAAGATGCTGCCACGGTCTGAAGAGATCACTTGAGGAATACCGTGCAGAGATACAATACGAGAGGTATAGAGTTCCGCCAATTGAGCTGCAGTGATTGACTCTTTGATAGGCAGAAAATGAGCCACTTTGGTGAGTTTGTCGATGACCATGAATATAGCATCATTGCCACGCTTGGACTTTGGAAACCCAGTCACGAAGTCCATTTCAATGTGGTCAAACTTCCATTCTGGAATGGCAAGAGGTTGGAGGAGACCTGCTGGCCTTTGGTGTTCTGCCTTCACTCTTCTGCAGACATCACATTCATTCACGAATTGAGCGATCTCGCGCTTCATTCGAGTCCACCAATAAGCTTGCTTAAGGTCCTGATACGTCTTCGTGCTCCCAGGGTGGATGGAGAGGAGAGAATTGTGAGCCTCATTCATGATCACTTTACGGAGGTCACCTTTGGGTACAACAATACGATCCTCGAAGAAGAGAGTGTCCTTGTCATCAAGGCGTTAGCACTTGTACTTGGACTGACTCTTGGTAATCCCAATCTTCACCTTTTTCACCATAGCATCAAGAAGCTGGGCTTGGAGAATCTGGTCTTCTAAGGTAGGAGAGACTTGAAGGTTGGCAAGGAAACCTTGAGGAACAACTTGCAGATTAAGTTTGCGGAAAGCTTCAAAAAGCTCGGGTTGATAAGGCTTGAGAATCAGACTGTTGCAGTAAGCTTTCCTGCTCAATGCGTCAGCAATCAGATTGGCCTTGCCTAGAGTATACTCAATACTCGGATTATACTCTTGAATCATTTCGACCCATCGAGTTTGCCTGAGGTTGAGATTAGGCTGAGTGAAGATGTACTTGAGACTCTTGTGATCAGTGAAAATGTCCACTTTTCTTCCCAATAGAAGATGTCTCCAAGTCAAAAGAGCATGCACAACTGCCGCCAAATCGAGATCATGAGTGGGGTAGTTCTTCTCATTAGGCTTCAACTGGCGAGATGTATAAACCACAACTTTCTTCTCTTGCATCAATACTGCGCCAAGACCTTGGAGAGAGGCATCACAAAAGACCTCGTACGGTTTGGATTCATCAGGCGGAGTCAGAACTGGAGCAGTGATCAATTTCTCTTTCAAAGTGTTGAAAGCAATATCACACTCCGGAGACCAAACGTACTTGACGTGCTTCTGAAGAAGATTTGAGAGAGGCTTCGCAATCTTAGAAAAGTTTTCAACGAATCTTCGGCAATAGCTTGCGAGACCGAGGAAGCTACGGAGTTGCTTCACGTTCTGAGGAGGTTCCCAATTCACAATTGCAGACACCTTCTCAGGATTCACGGCAATGCCCTTGGCAGAGATGATATGAGCAAGATAAAGAACCTCATCGAGCCAAAATTCACACTTGGAGAACTTGGCGTAGAACTGATGTTCTCTGAGCTTATCAAGGACCAAACGCAAGTGCTCGGCATGATCTTCCTTGTTCTTGGAGAAAACCAGAATGTCATCGAGATAGACCAAAACGAAGTCATTGGTGTAGGCATTGAAGATGAAGTTCATCATGCGAGAGAATGTCGGAGGAGCATTGGCGAGGCCAAAAGACATGACAGTGTATTCATATGAACCAAAGCTTGTCCTGAAAGCCGTCTTGGGAATATATTGCTCACGAATGCGAATCTGGTGATAACCCATGAGGAGATCAAGCTTGGAGAATACTTGGGCACCTTTGAGTTGTTAGAACAGCTCATTGATGTTGGGAAGTGGGGATTTGTTCTTGATGGTCTTCTTGTTCACTGGACGGTAACCAACACAAAGTCGGTCCGTTCCATCCTTCACAAAAAGAACACCACAACCCCACGGAGAAGAACTAGGCCGGATGAGACCCATTTTCTCTTGAATATCGAGTTGCTTCTTCAGCTCCTTCAACTCTTCAGGTCCGAGCTTGTAAGGACGCTTGCACACAGGTTCCGTGCCAGGCTCAAGATCAATAACGAATTCAACTGGCCGGTGCGGAGGCATTCCTGGAAGCTCTTCTGGAAAGACGTCTTGATATTCGCAAACGAATGGAATTTGAGAGATGGCATCCAATTCACCCTTCTCATTGAGAGAAAACAGACGGATAGTATCATCATGAGCGGCAAAGACAATTACATCCTCACACGAATGAGTCAATTGAATCTGCCTTGCTGCACAATCAAGCTGAGCCTTGTGCTTAGAAAGCCAATCCATTCCGAGAATAAGATCAATATCCGAGTCACCGAGAACCGTTGGGGAAGCTAGAAACTTGTAGTCACCCAAAGTGATAGAAACATCCGGAACGATGGAGTTAGCCTGCATGCGCTTACCGGGAGAGACAACTGCTAAAG
Organism: Triticum urartu; assembly: GCF_056163025.1. Classification (NCBI taxonomy): domain Eukaryota; kingdom Viridiplantae; phylum Streptophyta; class Magnoliopsida; order Poales; family Poaceae; genus Triticum; species Triticum urartu. The sequence continues at coordinate 450,121,418 of NC_141876.1, forward strand.
GACTAGGCAAAACTTGCGAAACCAATTCATGCCTATTTGTAAACGGTCTCGAGATGAAGCAATGCGATGCACCAGTGTCAAAAAGAACTTTAGCTGGAATATCATTAACAGGAAGGTTACCCATGATCACATCTCACGAGTCCTCTACCTGAGCTGCATTCATCAAATTGACCTTGGCGTGCTTGGCGTTATGCTTGACCACAACTGTACTTGCCGATCTAACAGGAAGAGGAGGAGGAAGACACCTCTGGTTGAAACACTTGTTGGCATAGTGACCCTTCTGTTGGCACTTGTTGCACGTGACCTCTGAAAGCGGACGGTGATACGGAGCACTCGATCTTGGAGCTTGAGACGAAGTCTTGTTCTGAAAGCCAGGGTTGGGTGGGTGGGAAGAACCACTGCCACCTTTGCTCTTCTTCTGATACGGCTGACGGAACGGAGGAGGAGGAAGCCAAAACTTCTGATGCTTGGCCACTTGAGTAGAGGAAGAAGGAGTAACATCTCTGGCTCGCTTCTTGGAAGCATCACACCTCAACTGAGCAGCCTCTTGCTTCAGTGCCATTTTGTAGAACTCATTGTATCTCAAGGGCTCGAAGAGAACAAGAGCGAGCTGAATTTCTTCTCTGAGACCACCCCTGAACTGATATATCATGCTCTTCTCATCAGGGACGTCCTGCTTGGCAAAGCGGGCGAGCTTCTGGAACAACTTGTTGTAGTCATAAACAGACAAAGAGCCTTGCTTCAGGTTGCGGAATTCCTCACGCTTGCTTTCAACCACGCTCTGCGGAATATGATGAGCCCTGAAATCTCGACGGAATTCATCCCAAGTGATAACACGTCCACCTCTGGAATCCTTGTACTGCTGGAACCATTCTGCAGCTTGATCTTTGAGTTGGAAGGAAGCGAACTTAACAAAGTCCTCAGGCCTGACGTTACTGCACTCGAAATGCTTGCACAGATCCACAAGCCAATCGTCAGCATCGGTTGCCTCAACACAATTGCTGAAAGTCTTTGGACCGTTAGCAAGGAACTGGTTGAGTGTAGCAAAGTGACTCTGATTGCTGCCTTGATTCCCTTGGTTGCCTTGATTGCGCTCTTGGAGAATTTGCATGATCAACTGTGTGTTTGCATTGGTTGCGGCCATCACAGCTTGCCATGCCTCCGGAGGAGGTGGAGGTGGTGGCGGATCAGGATTCGGAGTCGTGCGCGTTGGAGGAGCCATCCTGAAGAGGTTGACCACCATTAGCACATTGACAGAGAAATATTGAAGCTGAATCCAATGGAATGAAAGTTGCAACATATAGTCTTCACATCCGAACAAAATGAACGAATGCATTCCAATGTAGCTAACCAATTAAACTAAGATTGTTTAGCTCGATGGGTGGAGCAGTGCTATTACGACTCGAACCACGTAGGATGATTGTGGTCATCATAAAATGGGGAAAACATAAGCATGATGAGTACAGTGTTGACCGTGGCAGTGGGATGGCAGATCTGAAGCTGCAAACCGCGCAAAGGGTAGTTAGCAACCGATGTTTGCTTTGAAATAACAACTAAGATTTGGTATGGACAAGAAAGTATGGTCAACAAGTGACAAAGAAATGCAATTATGCTGTCTCTCTATATGTCGCGACATGCATTTGGAAACTCAAGTGGGACCTTTAGCTAACCAAATAAATGTGTCGGTTAACTAATATCAGTATCATATCACAATCATATTTGAACAACTAAGCTTTCGAATTCTGAGTGTTGTGTTGTTTAGCTTGAAGGGTGGAGTAATGCTAGTACGACAGAAAGCACCTACGCAGATCATAGTAGAGTAGATAAAAGGGGAAAACCCTTAGCACCAAGAGAAAAATCAGGAAGGTGGAACTAGCTGGACCAGTGGGTGGCGCACATGCTTTTCAAAACGAATATAGGAACATTAGGTGACCAATTAAACGTTCTCTGTTTTAGTGATATGAGCATCATATCAGATTCGTATTTCAACACGTAAGCTTTGGGTTGAGGTCTTGAGGAGCATTGCTAGCACGACACGAATCACCTACGATGATGGTAGTGAATTGTAACACCCTCGATGCGACTATAGCTGCCACATGTCGAGGCACGACTTAGAGACATAATCGCATTGAAGGCATATGTCGCAAGTTAGGCAATCTTCACAAACATCCCATGTAATATAATAATAAAAGGGGAGATAATATAGTTGGCTTACACTCGCCACGTCAATCAAGTACATAAATAACATTACATCATCCAAACACTCATGGCCCGACTACGGCCCCAAAATAAAAGATAACCCAACATGCGACAACGGTCCCGTTCACCCCCAACTGGGAACCACTACTGATCATCGGGAAAGGAAACATAGTAACGTTGAGAGTCTTTGTCGAACTCCCACTTGAGCTCATACGCGTCTCCTGGAGCGGAATCATCAGGCCCTGCATCTGGTGTAATAGTAATCTGTGAGCCACAGGGACTCAGCAATCTCGCACCCTCGCGATCAAGGCTATTTAAGCTTATAGGTAAGGCAAGGTAAAATATGAGTGGAGCTGCAGCAAGCGACTAGCAAGTATGGTGGCTAACTTATTCGCAAAAGAGAGCGAGAAGAGGACGCAAAGAGCGAGCGAGAAACTAGAGAGCAACCTGCGCAAACATTACTCCAACACCGTGTTCACTTCCCAGACTCCGCTGGAAGGAGACCATCACGGTAACACACTCAGTTGATTCATTTTAATTAATTAAGGTTCAAGTTATCTACAACCGGACATTAACAAATTCCCATCTGCCCATAACCGCGGGCACGGCTTTCGAAAGTTCAAATCCCTGCAGGGGAGTCCCAACTTAGCCCATGACAAGCTCTCACGGTTAACGAAGGAACAGACCTCCTCCCAAGACATTCCAATCAGACTCGGTATCTCGGTAATTCAAGACACTTCGACAGGTTAAAACAAGACCAGCAACACCACCCGAATGTGCTGACAAATCCCGATAGGAGCTGCACATATCTCTTTCTCAGGGCACACTCAGATTGTCCTAGGTACGGGTAGGCCAGCCCAGAGTTGCCCCTGGTGGCCACCGGTAACTGACAGGTGGACCAACACTCAGAGGAGCACTGGCCCGGGGGGGAGGGTTAAAATAAGATGACCCTTGAGTCTGGAGAACCCAAGGGAAAGAAAAGACTAGGTGGAAAATAGTAAAACCAATGTTGGGCATTGCTGGAAAATCTTTAATCAAGGCGAACTATCAAGGGGTTCCCATTATAACCCAACCGCGTAAGGAACGCAAAATCTGGGAACATAACACTGATATGACGGAAACTAGGGCGGCAAGAGTGGAACAAAACACTAGGCGAGAAGCCGAGCCTTCCACCCTTTACCAAGTATATAGATGCATTAAGATAACATAGCAATATAATGATATCCCAACAAGTAAATAAATGTTCCAACAAGGAACGGCCTCCAATCTTCACCTGCAACTAGCAACGCTATAAGAGGGGCTGAGCAAAGTGGTAACATAGCCAATCAACGGTTTGCTAGGACAATGGTGGGTTAGAGGTTTGACATGGCAATTTGGGAGGCTTACAAGCAAGTGGTAGGCATCGTAGCAATGGCATAGCAAAAGAGTGAGCAGACTAGCATAGCAAAGATAGTAGTGATTTCGAGGGTATGATCATCTTGCCTGCATAGTTGTCAGAGTTGACTGGATCCTCAAAAGCAAACTCAACGGGCTCCTCGTTAGCGAACTCGTCTCCCGGCTCTACCCAAATAAGACAAACAAGCAACAAGGATACAATCAACCATGTGCAAACTCAAACAATACGATGCAAAGATGATATGCTATGCGGGATGCGATGCGGGATGCAAAATGCAAGATATGACAGGAAATGCACGAACCTGGCCTCAATATGGAAAACCAAGTGTGCCACTGGAAAGATGAGATGAAATCGCTTGAAAACGATATAAAGAACGCCAGAACCGGAGTTACGGTTTGGAAATGGCAAGCGATTCAAATACGACACCGGTCTGCGATTTACAGCAAGTAGGCATCTAAATGCAATGATATGAACATGCTGCAGCACCCAAACATGACAAAAAAAATACATGGGAGGGATGCACACAAGATGCTTAACAAAAGTCTAGCACTGAGCTATGGCCAATTCATCCATTAACAGGTTCAAACAAGCATGGCAAAAATGCAAATGACAAACAGATTTCAGACTTAGTGAAATTAACACTTGTCTGGAATTCCAGATCAGGTAGCCTTCTTCGGAGCAACAAATCTACATGCTACAGGACCTGAACATGGCAAAGTAAAACCTGGCATGGAGCTATTCAAGGAGCTTAACAAAAGTCCCTTAGTGACCTTGAGCCAAAAGAGATCAGAAAATACAATTGCAAGCATGTGAACATAGCAAAAACATAATCAGTTTTCAGACTCAGTGAAAACTGACACATGCTGAAATATAACTCAAGTAGGCATGTTTATGAGCTTGATGCACTCACTACGGTGCAAGTCATGGCAAGACAAGCATACACCCATCAAGAAGGCACAAAATGAAATCTAGACATGGCAAGAACAATAGCATAGCATGCACGGATCAACTACAACATCATCGGCAAAATTGCAAACAACTTGACAATCTGCCCAGATTCACAAAGTAACAAAAGTAGAGCTCGATTGACTCAAGCTAGGGTGCTCCATAATTGCAAACAAAGACATGGATGGATAGAGAACTACAATATTAACAAAACTCCCTTACTGATCATCCTCAAAAGAGGCACGGATCACTAGGAAACAACAAGAACATATGGCATCATGAGATAAACAGCTCCAGGACTTAGTGAAATTACTAAGTCCCTGAAAACAGACTTAGCAAGTGCACCACTTTGCAAGCTTGCACAAGTCACCACACACATCCTAAAAATACATGGGTTGCACCTCTGGAAATATGACAAAACCCTTAACAAAACACATGTAGAACTCATGGGCATATCATGCACACATTAATCATGGCAAAAATGACAAAAGTGCTAAACGGAGTAACATATCTGACAATTAACTCAAGTAGCCCTCTTCTAACAGCATTTCGGGCATTAATATGAACTCAAATGAAAATGATGCAATGGAATGAAATGATGTACTCTCTGAGATGAACATTTTGATATGCTATATGCATGAATCGGAGCTACAGATGCAAAGTTACGGAGCTACGAACATGAGCACTTGGATCGGAATTTCTGGGACTTAGACGAAATTTTACCCCTAGGGTTTACTGTTCATCCCGAACTAGATCTGGGCACAGAAATCGAGGAACGTCGGAGCTGCACTGTAGACGGCCGGAGTCAAGGTCGGCGGGGACGAGGACGGCGGCCGGCGGGGGCGACGTCGCCGGTGGCCGGGGGTGGCGGCGCAGGGCCCGCGATGGCCGGATAGGGGCGACGCCGGCGAGCTCCTGCGGCGGCTCGGGGCGGCGACGGCAGCTGCGGCGGCCCGGGTGACGAGGTGGCGACGGCGGCGGGGGGGGGGGGCGGACCGCGGTGGCGCGGCGCCGGAGTGGGGGGCGACGGCGGCGGGCGAAGGGCGGCGGCGGCCTCGGGCTGGCGGGGGCCGGTTAGGGGCCGGACGGGCCGCGGGCGGAGACGACGGCGGCTTGCCACATGGCGAGCGCGGGGTGGCTGGCGGCGGCGGAGCCGACGCGTCCGGCCGGGGCGGACGTGTCCGGCCGGCGCGGATCTGGGATTTAGGGTTTCGGGGAGATGGGGATCCGGAATTTTCGAGGAGGACCTATTTATAGGCATAGAGGGAGCTAGGAGAGTCCAAATGAGGTGCGGTTTTCGGCCACGCGATCGTGATCGAACGCTCTAGATGATGGAGCAGAGTTAGGTGGGTTTTGGGCCAAATTGGAGGGGTGTTGGGCTGCAACACACAGGAGGCCTTTTCGGTTCCTCGGCTAACCGTTGGAGTATCAAACGAAGTCCAAATGATACGAAACTTGACAGGCGGTCTACCGGTAGTAAAGCAAGGCCGCTTGGCAAGTCTCGGTCCAATCCGGAAATGTTTAATCCCCACACACGAAAGAAAGCTAGAAATGACCACCGGAGGAGAACGAAGCGCCGGAATGCAAAACGGACAACGGGGAAAATGCTCGAATGCATGAGACGAACACGTATGCAAATGCAATGCACATGATGACATGATATGAGACGCATGACAACGACAACAACACACGGAGACAAAACCCAAACCCGAGAAAATAAATATAACTTAACGCCGGAAACGGCAAGAGTTGGAGTACAAATTGGGAAAGTTACATCCGGGGTGTTACAACACTCCACCACTACGAAAGGATCTCGTCCCGAGATCTAGGACTGAAAGAACGCCGGGTACTCAGAATGGAGGTGATCCTCGCGTTCCCAGGTAGCTTCACGGTCGGAATGGTGTGACCACTTGACTTTGAGAAATTTGATCGACTTGTTGCGAGTCTTGCGTTCAGTCTCTTCAAGAATAGCCACTGGGTGCTCATGATAAGAGAGATCTTCTTGGATCTCAATGTCCTCGAAGTTGACGGTGCGGTCAGGAGTCTTGAAGCACTTTCGAAGCTGAGAGACATGGAACACTTCATGAACATTTGCAAAGTTTGAAGGAAGCTCGAGTTGATAGGCGAGGTCACCTCTCTTGCTGACAATCTTGAAAGGTCCCACGTATCTCGGGGCAAGCTTCCCTTTGATACTGAAGCGACGAGTACCTTTCATAGGAGAGACGTGGAGGTAAACATGATCTCCGATCTCGAAAGCCAAATCACGGTGCTTACTATCATAGTAGCTCTTCTGACGGGATTGGGCTGCTTTGAGGTTATCATGAATGACTTTGCACATTTCTTCTGCCTCTGTGATTAAGTCATTACCCAAAAGCTGACGTTCACCGGTTTCAGACCAGTTGAGAGGGGTACGGCACTTCCTGCCATACAGAATTTCAAAAGGGGCCTTGCCCGAACTTGCTTGAAAACTGTTGTTGTAGGAGAATTCAGCATAAGGAAGACAATCCTCCCACTTCATGCCGAAGGAGATCACACAAGCCCTGACCATATCTTCAAGAATCTGGTTGACACGCTTGACTTGACCGCTAGTTTGAGGATGGAAAGTTGTGCTGAAGCGGATGTTGGTGCCCATGGCCTTCTGAAAAGAATCCCAAAACTTCGAGGTAAAGATGCTGCCACGGTCTGAAGAGATCACTTGAGGAATACCGTGCAGAGAGACAATACGAGAGGTATAGAGTTCCGCCAATTAAGCTGCAGTGATCGACTCTTTGATAGGCAGAAAATGAGCCACTTTGGTGAGTTTGTCGATGACCATGAATATAGCATCATTGCCACGCTTGGACTTTGGAAACCCAGTCACGAAGTCCATTTCAATGTGGTCAAACTTCCATTCTGGAATGGCAAGAGGTTGGAGGAGACCTGCTGGCCTTTGGTGTTCTGCCTTCACTCTTTTGCAGACATCACATTCATTCATGAATTGAGCGATCTCGCGCTTCATTCGAGTCCACCAATAAGCTTGCTTAAGGTCCTGATACATCTTCGTGCTCCCAGGGTGGATGGAGAGGAAAGAATCGTGAGCCTCATTCATGATCACTTTACGGAGGTCACCTTTGGGTACAACAATACGATCCTCGAAGAAGAGAGTGTCCTTGTCATCAAGGCGTTAGCACTTGTACTTGGACTGACTCTTGGTAATCCCAATCTTCACCTTTTTCACCATAGCATCAAGAAGCTGGGCTTGGAGAATCTGGTCTTCTAAGGTAGGAGAGACTTGAAGGTTGGCAAGGAAACCTTGAGGAACAACTTGCAGATTAAGTTTGCGGAAAGCTTCAAAAAGCTCGGGTTGATAAGGCTTGAGAATCAGACTGTTGCAGTAAGCTTTCCTGCTCAATGCGTCAGCAATCAGATTGGCCTTGCCTAGAGTATACTCAATACTCGGATTATACTCTTGAATCATTTCGACCCATCGAGCTTGCCTGAGGTTGAGATTAGGCTGAGTGAAGATGTACTTGAGACTCTTGTGATCAGTGAAAATGTCCACTTTTCTTCCCAATAGAAGATGTCTCCAAGTCAAAAGAGCATGCACAACTGCCGCCAACTCGAGATCATGAGTGGGGTAGTTCTTCTCATTAGGCTTCAACTGGCGAGATTTATAAGCCACAACTTTCTTCTCTTGCATCAATACTGCGCCAAGACCTTGGAGAGAGGCATCACAAAAGACCTCGTACGGTTTGGATTCATCAGGCGGAGTCAGAACTGGAGCAGTGATCAATTTCTCTTTCAAAGTGTTGAAAGCAATATCACACTCCGGAGACCAAACGTACTTGACGTGCTTCTGAAGAATATTTGAGAGAGGCTTCGCAATCTTAGAAAAGTTTTCAACGAATCTTCGGCAATAGCTTGCGAGACCGAGGAAGCTACGGAGTTGCTTCACGTTCTGAGGAGGTTCCCAATTCACAATTGCAGACACCTTCTCAGGATTCACGGCAATGCCCTTGGCAGAGATGATATGACCAAGATAAAGAACCTCATCGAGCCAAAATTCACACTTGGAGAACTTGGCGTAGAACTGACGTTCTCTGAGCTTATCAAGGACCAAACGCAAGTGCTTGGCATGATCTTCCTTGTTCTTGGAGAAAACCAGAATGTCATCGAGATAGACCAAAACGAAGTCATTGGTGTAGGCATTGAAGATGAAGTTCATCATGCGAGAGAACGTCGGAGGAGCGTTGGCGAGGCCAAAAGACATGAAAGTGTATTCATATGAACCAAAGCTTGTCCTGAAAGCCGTCTTGGGAATATCTTGCTCACGAATGCGAATCTGGTGATAACCCATGCGGAGATCAAGCTTGAAGAATACTTGGGCACCTTTGAGTTGTTCAAATAGCTCATTGATGTTGGGAAGTGGGTATTTGTTCTTGATGGTCTTCTTGTTCACTGGACGGTAATCAACACAAAGTCGGTCCGTTCCATCCTTCTTCTTCACAAAAAGAACACCACAACCCCACGGAGAAGAACTAGGCCGGATGAGACCCATTTTCTCTTGAATATCGAGTTGCTTCTTCAGCTCCTTCAACTCTTCAGGTCCGAGCTTGTAAAGACGCTTGCACACAGGTTCCGTGCCAGGCTCAAGATCAATAACGAATTCAACTGGCCGGTGCGGAGGCATTCCTGGAAGCTCTTCTGGAAAGACGTCTCGATATTCGCAAACGAATGGAATTTGAGAGATGGCATCCAATTCACCCTTCTCATTGAGAGAAAACAGATGGATAGTATCATCATGAGCGGCAAAGACAATTACATCCTCACACGAATGAGTCAATTGAATCTGCCTTGTTGCACAATCAAGCTGAGCCTTGTGCTTAGAAAGCCAATCCATTCCGAGAATAAGATCAATATCCGAGTCACCGAGAACCGTTGGGGAAGCTAGAAACTTGTAGTCACCGAAAGTGATAGAAACATCCGGAACGATGGAGTTAGCCTGCATGTGCTTACCGGGAGAGACAACTGCTAAAGGACTAGGCAAAACTTGCAAAACCAATTCATGCCTATTTGTAAACGGTCTCGAGATGAAGCAATGCGATGCGCCAGTGTCAAAAAGAACTTTAGCTGGGATATCATTAACAGGAAGGTTACCCATGATCACATCTGACGAGTCCTCTACCTGAGCTGCATTCATCAAATTGACCTTGGCGTGCTTGGGGTTATGCTTGACCACAACTGTACTTGCCGATCTGACAGGAGGAGGAGGAGGAAGACACCTCTGGTTGAAACACTTGTTGGCATAGTGACCCTTCTATTGGCACGTGTTGCACGTGACCTCTGAAAGCGGACGGTGATACGGAGCACTCGATCTTGGAGCTTGAGACAAAGTCTTGTTCTGAAAGCCAGGGTTGGGTGGGTGGGAAGAACCACGACCACCTTTGCTCTTCTGCTGATACGGCTGACGGAACGGAGGAGGAGGAAGCCAAAACTTCTGATGCTTGGCCGCTTGAGTAGAGGAAGAAGGAGTAACATCTCTGGCTTGCTTCTTGGAAGCATCACACCTCAACTGAGCAGCCTCTTGCTTCAGTGCCATGTTGTAGAACTCATCGTATCTCAAGGGCTCGAAGAGAACAAGAGCGAGCTGAATTTCTTCTCTGAGACCACCCCTGAACTGATATATCATGCTCTTCTCATCAGGGACGTCCTGCTTGGAAAAGCGGGCGAGCTTCTGGAACAACTTGTTGTAGTCATAAACAGACAAAGAGCCTTGCTTCAGGTTGCGGAATTCCTCACGCTTTCTTTCAACCAAGCTCTACAGAATATGATGAGCCCTGAAATCTCGACGGAATTCATCCCAAGTGATAACACGTCCACCTCTGGAATCCTTGTACTGCTGGAACCATTCTGTAGCTTGATCTTTGAGTTGGAAGGAAGCGAACTTAACAAAGTCCTCAGGCCTGACATTACTGCACTCGAAATGCTTGCACAGATCCACAAGCCAATTGTCAGCATCGGTTGCCTCAACACAATTGCTGAAAGTCTTTGGCCCGTTAGCAAGGAACTGGTTGAGTGTAGCAAAGTGACTCTGATTGCTGCCTTGATTCCCTTGGTTGCCTTGATTGCGCTCTTGGAGAATTTGCATGATCAACTGTGTGTTTGCATTGGTTGTGTTCATCATAGCTTGCCATGCCTCCGGAGGAGGTGGAGGTGGTGGCGGATCAGGATTCGGAGTCGTGCGCGTTGGAGGAGCCATCCTGAAGAGGTTGACCACCATTAGCACATTGACAGAGAAATATTGAAGCTGAATCCAACGGAATGAAAATTGCAACATATAGTATTCACATCCGAACAAAATGAACGAATGCATTCCTCTTGAAATGGTCACATATCCATAAATTGAGAAGCCACGTCGAATTAAGGTAGAGAAATAAATCAACAAGGTACGGATCAAGAACGAATAATCGGAAAGAAATCCCAATCTCAAACCAATATCCATGGAAGAAGAACTAGAGCTACAAGAATTCCCACCTATGAAACTCCCGAACCTTTCCGGTGATGCAATCAGGTGTTGGGGATACAGGGGAAGCATAATATCTCACCCAAACTAACAAATCCTACATCCAGCTGTATCCATCCTTCAACACATAATCAAGAAACCTTCGGAAACCATCTACCTCAACCTTCGAAAAGCATCCGTTATACAAGTTATGGCGATACTCCCGAACTCCCGCCCCAGTACTGGGTGGCGTCGAGGTTATCTCACCAACGAACTGCATAAAAGAGATTTTCGATGTCGGCGTACTAAACTCAGGTATTCCAGAACTGCAACGATAAAATTATGATGACAACACCTCAGAGCTCAAATCCCTGGGACACTTCCACTAAACCCCTGACAGGAGGCACCAAGACAATGTTCTCATCATAAAACCATCGGAACGATTCCAAGATACCCGCGTGATCCTAAAAAAAATTTAGTGAAATTTGAGAAGAGAATAGTCAAAACTATACGTCAGGATGCCTTACCAGAGCGATGAGGAGACTGGGAAGTAAAAAAGAATTCCTAAACTCTCCGATATATAATTCCTAAATGACTCAAAACATTTTTCTAGACACCACTCAGCCGCTAAAAACGATCAAGCAATGGGGCTCCTAAGGTCGGGGAAGGCTCTGATTACCAACTTGTAACACCCTCGATGTGACTATAGCTCCCACGTGTCAAGGCACGAATTAGAGACATAATCGCATTGAAGGCATATGTCACAAGTTAGGCAATCTTCACAAACATCCCATGTAATATAATAATAAAAGGGGAGATAACATAGTTGGCTTACACTCGCCACGTCAATCAAGTACATAAATAACATTACATCATCCAAACACTCATGGCCCCACTACGGCGCCAAAATAAAAGAGAACCCAACATGCGACAACGGTCCCGTTCACCCCCAACTGGGCACCACTACTGATCATCGGGAAAGGAAACATAGTTACGTTGAGAGTCTTCGTCGAACTCACACTTGAGCTCATACGCGTCTCCTGGAGCGGAATCATCAGACCCTGCATCTGGTGTAATAGTAATCTGTGAGCCACAGGGACTCAGCAATCTCGCACCCTCGCGATCAAGGCTATTTAAGCTTGTAGGTAAGGCAAGGTAAAATATGAGTGGAGCTGCAGCAAGCGACTAGCAAGTATGGTGGCTAACTTATTCGCAAAAGAGAGCGAGAAGAGGAGGCAAAGCGCGAGCGAGAAACTAGAGAGCAACCTGCACAAACATTACTCCAACACCGTGTTCACTTCCTGGACTCCGCCGGAAAGAGACCATCACGGTAACACACTCAGTTGATTCATTTTAATTAATTAAGGTTCAAGTTATCTACAACCGGACATTAACAAATTCCCATCTGCCCATAACCACGGGCACGGCTTTCGAAAGTTCAAATCCCTGCAGGGGAGTCCCAACTTAGCCCATGACAAGCTCTCACGGTCAATGAAGGAATAGACCTCCTCCCAAGACGTTCCGATCAGACTCGGTATCTCGGTAATTCAAGACACTTCGACAGGTTAAAACAAGACCAGCAACACCACCCGAATGTGCCAACAAATCCCGATAGGAGCTGCACATATCTCTTTCTCAGGGCACACTCAGATTGTCCTAGGTACGGGTAGGCCAGCCCAGAGTTGCCCCTGGTGGCCACCGGTAGCTGACAGGTGGACCAACACTCAGAGGAGCACTGGCCCGGGGGGGTTAAAATAAGATGACCCTTGAGTCTGCAGAACCCAAGGGAAAGAAAAGGCTAGGTGGCAATGGTAAAATCAATATTTGGCATTGCTGGAAAAGCTTTAATCAAGGCGAACTATCAAGGGGTTCCCATTATAACCCAACCACGTAAGGAACGCAAAATCCGGGAACATAACACCGATATGACGGAAACTAGGGCGGCAAGAGTGGAACAAAACACTAGGCGAGAGGCCGAGCCTTCCACCCTTTACCAAGTATATAGATGCATTAAGATAACATAGCAATATAATGATATCCCAACAAGTAAATAAATGTTCCAACAAGGAACAGCCTCCAATCTTCACCTGCAACTAGCAATGCTATAAGAGGGGCTGAGCAAAGCGGTAACATAGCCAATCAATGGTTTGCTAGGACAATGGTGGGTTAGAGGTTTGACATGGCAATTTGGGAGGCTTGCAAGCAAGTGGTAGGCATCGTAGCAATGGCATAGCAAAAGAGCGAGAAGACTAGCATAACAAAGATAGTAGTGATTTCGAGGGTATGATCATCTTGCCTGCACAGTTGTCAGAGTTGACTGGATCCTCAAAAGCAAACTCAATGGGCTCCTCATTAGCGAACTCGTCTCCCGGCTCTACCCAAACAAGACAAATAAGCAACAAGGATACAATCAACCACGTGCAAACTCAAACAACACGATGCAAAGATGATATGCTATGCGGGATGCGATGCGGGATGCAAAATGCAAGATATGACAGGAAATGCATGAACCTGGCCTCAACTTGGAAAACCAAGTGTGCCACTGGAAATATGAGATGAAATCGCTTGAAAACAATATAAAGAACGCCGGAATCGGAGTTACGGTTTGGAAATGGCAAGCGATTCAAATATGACACCGGTCTGCGATTTACAGCAAGTAGGCATCTAAATGCAATGAGATGAACATGCTACAGCACCCAAACATGACAACAAAATACATGGTAGGGATGCACACAAGATTCTTAACAAAAGTCTAGCACTGAGCTACGGCCAATTCATCCATTAACAGGTTCAAACAAGTATGGCAAAAATGCAAATGACAAACAGATTTCAGACTTAGTGAAATTAACACTTGTCTGGAATTCCAGATCAGGTAGCCCTCTTCGGAGCAACAAAACTACATGCTAAATGACCTGAACATGGAAAAGTAAAACATGGCATGGAGCTACTCAAGGAGCTTAACAAAAGTCCCTTAGTGACCTTGAGCCAAAAGAGATCATAAAATACAATTGCAAGCATGTGAACATAGCAAAAACATAATCAGTTTTCAGACTTAGTGAAAACTGACAAATGCTGAAATATAACTCAAGTAGGCATGTTTATGAGCTCGATGCACTCACTAAGTTGCAATTCATGGCAATACAAGCATACACCCATCAAGAAGGCACAAAATGCAATCTATACATGGCAAGAACAATAGCATAGCATGCACGGATCAACTACAACATCATCGGCAAAATTGCAAACAAGTTGACAATCTGCCCAGATTCACAAAGTAACAAAAGTAGAGCTCGATTGACTCAAGCTAGGGTGCTCCATAATTGCAAACAAAGACATGGATGGATAGAGCACTACAATATTAACAAAACTCCCTTACTGATCATCCTCAAGAGAGGCACGGATCACTAGGAAACAACAAGAACATATGGCATCATGAGATAAACAGCTCCAGGACTTAGTGAAATTACTAAGTCCCTGAAAACAGACTTAGCAAGTGCACCACTTTGCAAGCTTGCACAAGTCACCACACACATCCTAAAAATACATGGTTTTCACCTCTGGAAAGATGACAAAACCCTTAACAAAACACATGTAGAACTCATGGGCATATCATGCACACATTAATCATGGCAAAATTGACAAAAGTGCTAAACGGAGTAACAGATCTGACAATTAACTCAAGTAGCCCTCTTCTAACAGCATTTCGGGCACCAAGATGAACTCAAATGAAAATGATGCAATGGAATGAAATGATTTACTCTCTGAGATGAACATTTTGATATGCTATATGGATGAATCGGAGCTACAGATGCAAAGTTATGGTGCTACGAACATGAGCACTTGGATCGGAATTTCTGGGACTTAGACGAAATTTTACACCTAGGGTTTACTATTCATCCCGAACTAGATCTGGGCACGGAAATCGAGGAACGTCGGAGCTGCACTGTAGACGGCCGGAGTCGAGGTCGGCGGGGACGAGGACGGCGGCCGGCGGGGGCGACATCGCCGGTGGCCGGGGGCGGCGGCGCAGGGCCCGCGGTGGCCGGAGCTAGGGGCGACGCCGGCACTAGGGGCGACGCCGGCGAGCTCCTGCGGCGGCTCGGGGCGGCGACGCCGGCTGCGGCGGCCCGGGCGACGAGGTGGCGACGGCGGCGGCGGGGCGGCCGCGACGGCGCAACGCCGGAGTGGAGGGCGACGGCGGCGGGCGAAGGGCGCGGGCGGCGGCGGCCTCAGGCTGGCGGGGGCCGGTTGCGGGCCGGCCGGGCCGCGGGCGGAGACGACGGCGGCTTGCCACGTGGCGAGCGCGGGGTGGCTGGCGGTGGCGGAGCGGACGCGTCCGGCCGGGGCGGACGTGTCCGGTCGGCGTGGATCTGGGATTTAGGGTTTCGGGGAGAGGGGGATCCGGAATTTTTGAGGAGGACCTATTTATAGGCATACAGGGAGGTAGGAGAGTCCAAATGAGGTGCGGTTTTCGGCCACGCGATCGTGATCGAACGCTCTAGATGATGGAGCAGAGTTAGTTGGGTTTTGGGCCAAATTGGAGGGGTGTTGGGCTGCAACACACAGGAGGCCTTTTCGGTTCCTTGGCTAACCGTTGGAGTATCAAACGAAGTCCAAATGATACGAAACTTGACAGGCGGTCTACCGGTAGTAAACCAAGGCCGCTTGGCAAGTCTCGGTCCAATCCGGAAATGTTTAATCCCCACACACGAAAGAAAGCTAGAAATGACCACCGGAGGAGAACGAAGCGCCGGAATGCAAAACGGACAACGGGGAAAATGCTCGAATGCATGAGACGAACACGTATGCAAATGCAATGCACATGATGACATGATATGAGATGCATGACAACGACAACAACACACGGAGACAAAACCCGAACCCGAGAAAATAAATATAACTTAACGCCGGAAACGGCAAGAGTTGGAGTACAAATTGGGAAAGTTACATCCGGGGTGTTACAACACTCCACCACTACGAAAGGATCTCGTCCCGAGATCTAGGACTAAAAGAACGCCGGGTACTCAGAATGGAGGTGATCCTCGCGTTCCTAGGTAGCTTCACGGTCGGAATGGTGTGACCACTTGACTTTGAGAAATTTGATCGACTTATTGCGAGTCTTGCATTCAGTCTCTTCAAGAATAGCCACTGGGTGCTCATGATAAGAGAGATCTTCTTGGAGCTCAATGTCCTCGAAGTTGACGGTGCAGTCAGGAGTCTTGAAGCACTTTCGAAGCTGAGAGACATGGAACACGTCATGAACATTTGCAAAGTTTGAAGGACATGCACTGTCTAGAATTCATTTTTAATTTCAGCACCATCAAGTTCAAATTTAGGATGACTAGTCAGTCAGCAAACTGAACTACAACGGTTTTTGTCATCTGAAACTGAACCAGAACATTTAGCTCTAGTTGGTTTTAGTCATCCAACAGGAAACAGATAAACCTACAGTGTTCACCATGCTTTGCAACAAACTTACAGCCCCAAATCCACTGAAACTAATTTACATGGTCATCACCAGCCTAGAGATCCACTGCTAATTCTGTACAGGTACAGTCAAAAAAAATTATGTGAACCAATAGATTTATTTATTGCATGGACAGCAGCATAGAACCTAGCATGGCTCAATGGCCATGGACAGAACAAGTAGTAGCATGGTACGGAGAGGGGGGAGATTATACCATCCATGGCATCGTCCATGACTTGTTCCACGAACTTGACTTGCTCCAGGGCATCCCCGTGCATCGAGTTGGTGCGTGCAGCTGCAAAACCAAGGGAGAAAGGTTACAGACTTACAGGTGTAGTGACCTGACCCGAATGGATCAAGTCTCTGTGCTTAAGTGTCATCCCTGGATCAGTATGCTGACACACACAGTACTCGAGGATTTATAGCAGAGGTAAATCACATGTAAAAGTAACGTAAATACTATTACCTCAAATCCAAAATAGCGGAAGTAACAAGGTTGTGGATTCCCATCAACACCAACGGCAAAGTTGAGTGTAGAATCATAACCCTAACGTATCACTTACTCGTCGTAAGAAACCTGCAACATGAGACGTTGCAGCCCGAAACGGGTCAGTACATTGAATGTACTGGCAAATTCACACCATAGAGAAAATGATGAACAATGGCTATCACTATATGCATATATGGCTGGTGGAAAAGCTCTATGGTTATAATGTTTTTGCGAAAAGCCAATTTTTCCCTACTGCAAAGGAATAAATTTTTATTTAACTATCATGGTGGTTGTTGAACATTGAGAATGGTTGACAGCATTCTCAATCCCAATTAAGTAATATCATTAAAACCCAACAAAGTTAATTTAAAGTAACGTGATGAGATCAACAGGATAATCCAAGAACTAGATACTCAAGATGTCCATAACCGGGGACACGGCTAATCATGATTAGTTTATACACTCTGCAGAGGTTTGCGCACTTTTCCCCACAAGACTCGATCGCCTCTGTTGGATTTCTCGCACTACATGGTGTTTGAGAAACGGATGACCGAGACACAGTCTTTCAGAAGCGCTAGCACCTTACGATGGATAGACCGGTACACCTACTTTCCCCTACATCTGCTAGTCTACCCTGTAAGAGTTTGCACGACTTAGTCAACTATGCCAGAGCCCATAATGGCTTGTGGCTGCACACGGAAGTTTCTAGTTTGAAAAATCTCATGATCCCTTTGAGCCTGGGTGGCGGTCCAAAAGAAAACAGGCAAGTCCTGGATTACCCAGGTGCCTAGACAGGTAATCCTAGAATAACCAGGTGCCTCAATCCACCCAGATGTGTGTTTAAGTTGCCACCTTAAGTAAACCATTAATTAACAATCTCACATCTGTCATGGATACTCTCAAAAACCAATCCACGTCTACGAGCATAGCATGGCACTATAAGCATAACGTAATAGTAACTCCCAAGGTTTGATAATAAACAGGTAATAGGTACTACCTCAACTACTTCCCATCCCACAATTTAATTAGATCCTAATCATGCAATGTTTGATGATTGATCTAATGCAATAAAAACTGGGTAGTACAAAGGTATGATCAAAATGTGAACTTGCCTGCAATGTTGATGAAGATGATTCGCACTCAAAATTCTTGATAGATCTACTCGTCTCACTCCGGTCAATCTATCGTAAGCAAGCAATAGTAACCACACATAAGCAATCACTCAAAGATTGGAGGGAACAAAGAAAACAATTCGAAAAAGGTCAAAACCAAGCAAATAACTCTTGCAACATAAAACAATTTCTAACAGTACCAAAATTAAGTGAATTTGGCCTTATCAGAAAGTTTAGGTCAAGAGCTTCGATTTGCAAAAAGAATCAACTCAAACGGAGCTACGAAAATCAAGTTATGATCAAACGAAGTTTGAATTCAAATTTGATCTAATTCAAATTTTAAACTTTTCAAAAACATATTTGGGTTGGATTACTGGATAGAGGATATCGTAACGAAGAAGTGGGCGTTGGTTTCGTTGGAGTTGGACTAACGAGTAAAAAGTTATAGTCATTTGAAAATCAGGGACTAATTTGTAAATAAAATCTTCACGGATGGGTCCCTGGCCGAAAATTAAAATAAAAAGAAAAAGAGAAACGCTACCGAATGAACGTTCGCTGCCGAACGCCAACTAATGAATCTGTTCACTAGAACTACCTAAACAGAAAGCGTTTGTTAAATAAACTAACAAAATAATAAACCGCTCTAACCTAAAAACCAAAAAAAACCATAGAAAACCGAGGGGTTTTGTACCGGTTCTCACGGAGTCAACCGTGGCAAGAAAACCAACGGCGGTGGCGTTCTCCGGTGAGACCGGACGGCGGCGGCAGCTCGGGTCCGGACGGGGCGGCGGCTCCGGTCGTCCAGGAGGGCGGCGAAGGGGTTGGGGAAGGGCGGCGCGGCGAGGCGAGGCGGATGGCGGCGTCGGCGGTGGTCCGCGGGGCAGGACAGAACGGGGCGGCGGCGGTGGATCTCGCCGGCGGCGGGATGCGGCGCAAGGGCGGCGGTGCGGGGGAAAAGAGGGGGGGACGGGTGGCGGGCGCGGCTTTAAAGGAGGGGGGCTGCGCGAGGCTTGGAGAAGGGGCAGATGAGGAGGCCGGACAGCGCACGGCGGCCATGGCGGTGCGGCGGCGTGCCCGAGCGGGACTCCCGCTCGGGAAGGAGAGGAGCGGCACGCTGGGCTGGGCTTGGCGTGTTGGGCCGGCCCAGTTCGGCGAAGGGGAGCTCTTTTTTTATTTATTTTTTCAATAAACCTTTTTTCAGAGAACTTAAAATAAAAATAAAAAATAACAAAAATATTATATAGGCATATAATATATCAAAATTTTTAGAAAAAGTTTTTCTACACGGTGAACATTTTCCTAGCATTAAATAAAATACACACAAATTCTAATAATTCAAAGAGTGCTACTGGTCTATTAAATTCCAACAAAAATTATTTTTAAAATACCAAAATGATTTCAAATTAATTTTTCTCCAATTTTCTAATGTAGGGAATCATGTTACCCTAATTTCCATATAGTTTATTTTTGGAGAAAAATAATTTGAGTAAAACTCAAATAACTCCAAATTGAAAATAAATTCAAAAGAACTTTGCATTTAATTCTTTGAAACTCCCAACTCATATTTCATATAATTTGAAGAAGTCATTTTCTCTTCTCTCATGAAAATCATTGAGTTGCATAAAGTTTCAGAATTGGAAATATTTTCCAATTGAAATTCAAATATTTTCAACACCCCTTGTCATTTAAATAAATGGAAGAAGTCATGTCATCTTCTCTCCAGGGTTTTGTGGTGAAAAGAATTTGAATTCATGGAGATCATAAAATGCAAAAATGAAAGTTTGGGAAAGTCCTTTTATTCCCTCTCATTTAACTTTCAAAAGTTTCAAATTCACTCACTTTCAGTCAATCAATCAAACAATCCATCCGATCTATCTATTTATTATAACATTCCAAAATTTAGAATTTTGGGATGTTACAAACCTACCACCCTTAAAATGAATCTCGTCCTCGAGATTCGGAGAGGCTAGAAAGAAATAGGTTAGGTTCGGGGTCTCTTCAAAATTTCATCAATCTTCTCCGGGGTCTGGGGTGGTACCACCCTTAGAAGCATGGTTACGGTTCCATCAAACTCATATACTCCATCCTTATTCTTGACAGTGTTGGTCTTCTCAGATCATAAGGATAATTCCCTCTCTGGCTCTTCCGGTAGTGGCATAACCTTTTCCTCAATTCTTCTGTCCTTTCCTCTTGGTAAGGTTATTCCGAGATTGGGTCTTCTTAGCTGACAGGTCGGGCGCCAAAACTAAACAACTATCGATATCTCATGGTGGTCAACAATTTATGGTTTCTCCTGCAGGAAATGGGTCTGGGTTGATCCTCACCGTATAACCTACGGTTGGCAAAAGCTGCCTTGTACAAGGGAAAAAATTGCTATACCATTCTAAGGCTTAAACAAGGTTTTGATCGTCGTCTCTCCAGTATAGGTAAGTCACTCAGATTTATCATCCCATATAGCAAGGCGAATAATAAGAGTAAGTCGGTATGGTGATCAATCCATCCCGCACCCAAATCATTACCTTGTATATGGTTTAGCGAATCTCGCATTCTAACACTTGGTCATCCTCACAAGCATTGCAGAATTTCTCTTATCAACGAACTAAGTTCGGATAAATCCATTGATTCTGCAAGCCAGACAAACATCTATCGTTCCTTCACAACTCTCAGGTTTTGCGTAAACTCCTATAAAATCGTCTGTCAACAAAGGTATATCCACTTCCAGGGTTTTTCCTTCAGCAAGAATGTGCTTGGTTCTTGGCAGGTCCTGGGGCCTGTGGGTTATGGCACACCTCATCACTTGTAGTCCTTGGATTTATCATTGGGCAACTGATCATTATTCCAACTTCCATCTTCCTAGTATTCTTAAATCCATCCAATTGTACTGTCTTCCTTCCGCCTATTGGCACCAAACTAGGACATGATTACTCAGACTCATCATGGAATTTCCATTGATCCATATTTCCAACATCATACCTCCTTTATATCCAATGGTAACTCATCTCTTCATCCGCGTGGGGTATCCCTCATACCGAGATAAAAACTTATACTTGTGGAGTCCTTATTCCACTTCGTGGAACATCATTATCCTTTCCAGGGTCAAGCGTCCTTACAGGGGAATATTGGCCATCTCTGCATGGCACTTCTTCAACTGGGAAACGTGAAACACATCATGAACTCCTGACAGTCCTTCGGGTGACCCCAACTTGTTGGCCACTTCTCCCATACGCTCCAAAACTCGGTATGGTCCTACAAATCTCGGGGCTAACTGTCCCTTAACTCCAAATCATTTAACTCCTCGCAGAGGGGACGAAGACATGTTCTGTCTCCAATCTCATAGACTACCTCCTTGAGTTTTTGAGTCTACATAACTCTCCTGCTTGGACTGAGCTACCTTCAGTCTATCTCGAATCAACTTGACCTTCTCTTATGCCTCCTTGATCACATTTGGTCCAAACAACTGGAGGTCTCCACTTCATCCCACATACTCTTGGGGCATCACACATATCGAGACAAAACTCGTATTCATTTTGTCCAAAATCCACTTAGTGGAGTATCCTTATCTTTTCCAGGGGTCAAGGGTTCTTACAGGGTACTAACACCCTTAAAATGCACACATTTTCCATAGAACATATTTCTCATATCCTCAAAAAATGGTCAAAATCCTTCTTCATAGAGTAACAACTCATAAAATCCATATCAGTACCAACGATGCTAACTTTATTCATTCTCAAGTGATTACCATCTCTCGCTTTTCCATTACATGTCTCAACCCAACACCTCAATATAAAATAAAAATGTTCTCACTTCTACTACTCCATTTCTTTTGTTGCAAACTCAACTATCTAGCACAAGTTTCCTTCTCCTTGGGGCATTCTCTGGCAAAGTGCCCTGCTCCATTACAACTAAAACATATTACTTCTGACAAGTATCGAGGTTTCCTTTTTTGGGCAACTGTTGAGGTAGTGCCTTCACTCCTTGCACCTATAACAGGTAATATGACTCAGGTCCCTCCTGGAATCCAATCTTCTTCTCTTCCTGGACCTTTCCATTCCAATTAGGGCTTCTATTTCCTGTGGGTCATACTCTACTTCCTCTATCGGGAATTCTACTAGATCCCCATTCAAACAATTTTGGGAGATGGGTCCTTCTTCTCCACATGAATAGCAAGACTTAGTGTAGGGTTTACTCGGGTCCTCTTTAGGTGTGTCCTCCACATCTTCCTTCATCACAGCTTCTTCTAAAATTTCCATGAGGGCTCCTTTCATTACTTCTTTCTTCTGCTGGATGGTTCGTTCTACCATGGGGTAAATATGACACTGAGCAGGGTAGTGGGTAGTCCCTTCACACAAGAAACAAGTAATCTGCGTAGTTGGGCATTCTTCAACTGGGTGACTTCCTTCACAATTAGGGCATTCATCCTTGTGTTCTTTATGGGTGTGTCCTATTTCTCCACAAGTCTTGCAGGCGCAAGGTTTCTTCATATCCTTTCCATAAGGCTTCAAATTCTGGGACACAAGCCGAGACTTTGGCAGATTCAACTTAAATTCTTTCCAAGTGGTTACTCCTTGCCATCCATTGATGGTTTGGTACATCCTCCACCAAGTAGCAGCACCTCTTTCAAAGCACTGAAGAGCATGCTGGGTCATATCCTTTCCGACTATAGGGTTATTCTTCATGTGATCCTCCATGTTCTGAATCCATCAGTCCGTCTCCAATTGACTCATCGGTCCAGAAGATATAAGCTCATCTTCATTCATCCTCTATTGGGTCCAAGGGTTTTGGGGTGATATAAGAGGGATAGAGAGGGATACACACAATACAAACAATGGTTTTGAAAAGACAGATTTTATCTGTGGCTGTCGGAAAAAAACATCAAACAAATGACAGCTCACAAACATCGCATCTAACGTAGGTATATAACAGGGGTTTGGTCTTCTAAAGGTCAATAAATCTTCAACATCGCCAAACTCTTCCAGTTTTGTTCATATCTCCGATGGGCTTCTTCCGATCATGCTTGTCCTTCTCAAGTTTCTTTTGCCAGATCATCTCTATTGACGTGAAGTCTCTCACGATGTCCTTCAATATTTCTGGAGTTGCATTCCAAACTTCTGGGTTTCATTATCCTTGGCATGAACCATGGTCCTACTATCCTTCAGTTCCTGACGAATCTCCTGTATCTCAAGGTTTTACTTCTCTAGCTTGGCTGCTTTCAACTTCTGGTCTTAAGTTCTTCACGAAATGCTTCCTTATCAATTAATGCTTCTTTTAGGTCCATCTTAACTTCTTGATGTAACACTCCAGATCTTGGTGATACGCCGGCTAAGGTTAAAACTTCATCTTGCTGATAGGTGCTCCATCAGCATTCTACCATTTAATCCTTCCATGCATATGCATGCTTAACTCAGCACGATGACAATAGCATAAGCGGGCGATAACCTCATGGATAGTCGTGGTTGTTCTCTTGTCATTTCCATGAGCTATCTCTCCATAGTTGATATCTCCTGCCTTAGGGTTTTCCTTGACAAATCCTTGAGTTCTTAACTCTACACTCCGGTCTTTCTCCAACACACCTTGATCTCGGGCATTGACAACTTCCATAGTCTGCCAAGTTCCATAAGGGTAGCATTCCTAGGTCATACAAATCTGGGGATTCTTCAGAGATTCCAATTCTCCTAGTCTTCAGAGTCTTCAACAGCTGTAGTTTCCATTATCATAATATATGGTAAAATCCTCTTCATTCCGAATGGTCTTACTTGTTTGATATCCTGTACTTCTTGGAGTGGTCTCATCAGTCGAATCTTCGAGTGGTCAAAAGGGAAAGGGGTATGGTTTCACTAAAGGGAAATTTGAATAAACTCAGAAGAGAAGAGAGGTAAAAGATCTTTTTGAAATGGAAAGTTGTAGAGAAAAGTCTTTGCTATGGGCTTGCCAGTTTCTAGGGTCACGTCCTACAGTCAACATGTGCTCTGATACCATCTTGTAGCGACCTGACCCGAATGGATCAAGTCTCTGTGCTTAAGTGTCATCCCTGGATCGGTATGCTGACACACACAGTACTCGAGG
The DNA here is from genome assembly GCF_056163025.1 of Triticum urartu. Taxonomy (NCBI): domain Eukaryota; kingdom Viridiplantae; phylum Streptophyta; class Magnoliopsida; order Poales; family Poaceae; genus Triticum; species Triticum urartu. The sequence goes on from NC_141876.1 coordinate 450,145,571, forward strand.
ATTTATAGCAGAGGTAAATCACATGTAAAAGTAAAGTAAATACTATTACCTCAAATCCAAAATAGCGGAAGTAACAAGGTTGTGGATTCCCATCAACACCAACGGCAAAGTTGAGTGTAGAATCGTAACCCTAACGTATCACTTACTCGTCGTAAGAAACCTGCAACATGAGACGTTGCAGCCCGAAACGGGTCAGTACATTAAATGTACTGGCAAATTCACACCATAGAGAAAATGATGAACAATGGCTATCACTATATGCATATATGGCTGGTGGAAAAGCTCTATGGTTATAATGTTTTTGCGAAAAGCCAATTTTTCCCTACTGCAAAGGAATAAATTTTTATTTAACTATCATGGTGGTTGTTGAACATTGAGAATGGTTGACAGCATTCTCAATCCCAATTAAGTAATATCATTAAAACCCAACAAAGTTAATTTAAAGTAACGTGATGAGATCAACAGGATAATCCAAGAACTAGATACTCAAGATGTCCATAACCGGGGACACGGCTAATCATGATTAGTTTATACACTCTGTAGAGGTTTGCGCACTTTTCCCCACAAGACTCGATCGCCTCCGTTGGATTTCTCGCACTACATGGTGTTTGAGAAACGGATGACCGAGACACAGTCTTTCAGAAGCGCTAGCACCTTACGATGGATAGACCGGTACACCTACTTTCCCCTACATCTGCTAGTCTACCCTGTAAGAGTTCGCACGACTTAGTCAACTATGCCAGAGCCCATAATGGCTTGTGGCTGCACACGGAAGTTTCTAGTTTGAAAAATGTCATGATCCCTTTGAGCCTGGGTGGCGGTCCAAAAGAAAACTGGCAAGTCCTGGATTACCCAGGTGCCTACACAGGTAATCCTAGAATAACTAGGTGCCTCAATCCACCTAGATGTGTGTTTAAGTTGCCACCTTAAGTAAACCATTAATTAACAATCTCACATCTGTCATGCATACTCTCAAAACCCAATCCACGTCTACGAGCATAGCATGGCACTATAAGCATAACGTAATAGTAACTCCCAAGGTTTGATAATAAACAGGTAATAGGTACTACCTCAACTACTTCCCATCCCACAATTTAATTAGATCCTAATCATGCAATTATTGATGATTGATCTAATGCAATAAAAACTGGGTAGTAGAAAGGTATGATCAAAGTGTGAACTTGCCTGCAATGTTGATGAAGACGATTCGCACTCAAATTCTTGATAGATCTACTCGTCTCACTCCGGTCAATCTATCGTAAGCAAGCAATAGTAACCACACATAAGAAATCACTCAAAGATTGGAGAGAACAAAGAAAACAATTCGGAAAACGTCAAAACCAAGAAAAAACTCTTGCAACATAAAACAATTTCTAACAGTACCAAAATTAAGTGAATTTGGCCTTATCAGAAATTTTAGGTCAAGAGCTTCGATTTGCAAAAAGAATCAACTCAAACGGAGCTACGAAACTCAAGTTATGATCAAACGAAGTTTGAATTCAAATCTGATCTAACTCAAATTTTAAACTTTTCAAAAACATATTTGGGTTGGATTACTGGATATAGGAGATCGTAACGAAGAAGTGGGTGTTGGTTTCGTTGGATTTGGACTAACGAGTAAAAAGTTATAGTCATTTGAAAATCAGGGACTAATCTGTAAATAAAATCTTCACGGATGGGTCCCTGGCCGAAAATTAAAATAAAAAGAAAAAGAGAAACGCTACCGAATGAACGTTCGCTGCCGAACGCCAACTAATGAATCTGTTCACTAGAACTACCTAAACAAAAAGCGTTCGTTAAATAAACTAACAAAATAATAAACCGCTCTAACCTAAAAACCAAAAAAAAACCATAGAAAACCGAGGGGTTTTGTACCGGTTCTCGCGGAGTCAACCGTGGCAAGAAAACCAACGGCGGTGGCGTTCTCCGGCGTGACCGGACGGCGGCGGAGGCTCGGGTCCGGACGGGGCGGCGGCTCCGGTCGTCCAGGAGGGCGGCGAAGGGGTTGGGGAAGGGTGGCGCGGCGAGGCGAGGCGGATGGCGGCGTCGGCGGTGGTCCGCGGGGCAGGACGGAGCGGGGCGGCGGCGGTGGATCTCGCCGGCGGCGGCGGGATGCGGCGCAAGGGCGGCGGTGCGGGGGAAAAGAGGGAGAGACGGGCGGCGGGCGCGGCTTTAAAGGAGGGGGGCTGCGCGAGGCTTGGAGAAGGGGCAGAGGAGGAGGCCGGACAGCGCACGGCGGCCATGGCGGTGCGGCGGCGTGCCCGAGCAGGACTCCCGGTCGGGAAGGAGAGGAGCGGCGCGCTGGGCTGGGCTTGGCCTGTTGGGCCGGCCCAGTTCGGCGGAGGGGAGCTCTTTTTTTATTTATTTTTTCAATAAACCTTTTTTTTTCAGAGAACTTAAAATAATAATAAAAAAATAACAAAAATATTATATAGGCATATAATATATCAAAATTTTCAGAAAAAGTTTTTCTACACGGTGAACATTTTCCTAGCATTAAATAAAATACACACAAATTCTAATAATTCAAAGAGTGCTACTGGTCTATTAAATTCCAACAAAAATCATTTTTAAAATACCAAAATGATTTCAAATTAATTTTTCTCCAATTTTCTAATGTAGGGAATCATGTTACCCTAATTTCCATATAGTTTATTTTTGGAGAAAAATAATTTGAGTAAAACTCAAATAACTCCAAATTGAAAATAAATTCAAAAGAACTTTGAATTTAATTCTTTGAAACTCCCAACTCATATTTCATATAATTTGAAGAAGTCATTTTATCTTCTCTCATGAAAATCATTGAGTTGCATAAAGTTTCAGAATTGGAAATATTTTCCAAATGAAATTCAAATATTTTCAACACCCCTTGTCATTTAAATAAATGGAAGAAGTTATGTCATCTTCTCTCCAGGGTTTTGTGGTGAAAAGAATTTGAATTCATGGAGATCATAAAATGCAAAAATGAAAGTTTGGGAAAGTCCTTTTATTCCCTCTCATTTAACTTTCAGAAGTTTCAAATTCACTCAGTTTCAGTCAATCAATCAAACAATCCATCCAATCTATCTATTTATTATAACATTCCAAAATTTAGAATTTTGGGATGTTACAACAGGTGTCTCATGCATCTCTAGAACAACGCAACACAAGTAAAGCTCAATCAAGTTCCATTCCTACTTAATAAAAGAAGAGACATCTATATTCCTCCCGTTCAATGTGTCCTAGTTACTACCTTGGCAACTTTACATCTGGCTCAATGAATTTATCCCTTGAGTTAGTTAGATAGTTATACACATGCATCAGGATGAATGAACCGGAGAGTATATATACTAGAACATAAAGGCTCGCTTTTCCATACCCACCCATATTTACAACAAATAACAAAACTTTTTTACAAGAGGAAACTGAATGGTACAATCATCCAAGAAAATTTGTGCAGTTTGGATGAGTTCAAATATGGGCGATACACATTTTTGAGGTAGCAGTCCAAAGCTTTAAACCATAGATTAAAAAGCAGTGTTGCACTTTTGCTAAACCACCTTAACCAAATTATTCTAAATCTCGAGAAAAGGAAAACAAGACTGATAAGAACATGGGCACTCCCCATGCGCTCCCGTACCACCAAATACTTTCAGAAACTATTGAAAATAAAAGATGCAGCATGAATAATGGGATTTGCTGCATTTAGACTGTCCTAATTTTTACCAAACCGCAGTCGATCTGTCGCATTCTTGTAGTGTTGTGAGTATACGATACATAGAACATCACACGTGCACTGCGAAATGCAGCAAGTCACTGGCATCTTGTATCCAGGTCATCAGATGCAGATATCAAAATGTACATAACTCGATCTCAGTCATACAAATTCTTTTGCTGCCAATGGACTGAAACCTGAAATGACACAATTGAAGTCGAGTGCTCAGTTAATTGCAAGAAACACTGCGTGAGTGCCGACTTCAGATGCTCCATCTAAGACCATTACAACCCAGTGCAAATGTATATTTATTTGTCCGCACAGGCTCTGAAGTTTAAAACTGTGGGGGGAGAATGAATCAAGTTTAGCTAGATTAAATACAAGATTTACTGGAGCTTAACAGAGGAACATCTACTTTCAGGAATTAGTTGTGCATATAGACATTTAACAAAGGGACAAAATATTCCAAGAGTAAATTGTTAGAAATACTTTCAGGAGTAATAGACGAAAACTGGAATAAAATTAGCTTAGCGAACAAGCCTTGGTTTAGTCAAAAGTGTAAACAGGAGCACTTACGTGCACTTCACATCTATCAGAGTACAATCAAGGATAAGACAACAAGTTATTGACAGGATCAACACATCATCAACATGGCCATGAAAAAGCTAAATCTCAACTCGACGGATCAACACATCATCAGCACTTGATCAATCTAAAATACATGTGAAGATGGTTCAAGTAAGGCATAAATCTCGCACAAACGGAATCAAATCTCATACTCACTTGGAGCAGGGTACATCAGAATAATAAACAAAAATCATACACTATTTCTTTGAATCCAACATGAATTCAACCACACAGATTCTTGGTCTTACTCGGATATTCGCACAGGGTAAAAACGAAATCACTGTTCCATCAATGAAAACATAATTGGAACTATATGCAAGAATAGTCAGAACAAGAAAGAACAGTCAAAAGCAGGGGACGGTAGAACTTTATCCCAATCTTTACCAGTGTCCGCTTCAGTGGGAAGAGGGAAAGCGACAAAGAGCAGACATCGCCGCCGTCGCTGCCCCGAAGACGTGCACGCAGGTTTGCCTGCAGCAATTTCCAAACAATCTCTATAACAATAACATAACTACAATTACAATCGGGAATAAGCTACTATGCATCCAAATCAAAGAAAGAAAATCATGATATCTTCGAAGAGCCAACCTAGGTAACAAGAGATGACTGCAGGGGAAAGCAAGTGGAAAAGAGAACGCCATGGCCACCAGCGCCCGAGCGGATGCCCGGCGCCCGAAACCCTAGCCATAGGGGGAGGCTCGTCGGTGGTCTTTGGTGGCTGAGAGCGCTGGACATAGCCGGGTTGTGTGTGTGGGAGGGGGGGTCCATGGTGCGAGGGGGCCTCAAACTGTGCTTCGCGGTGTCTGGATTCGCCGGACGCCGCGTGAATCAGCCGCCGCAGGTGGCGCATTGAGAAGCCGCATGAGGAGAGAGGGATGGGACACGAGAGGATGGATGGGCGGTGGATGCGCCGGATCCGGTAGCCTCCGGAGCTGCGAGGTGGGAGGGGGGAGCGGGAGGGCCGACGGCGAGGTGGGTCGGAGGAGGCAGACGAGGCGGTTGGTGGCGGCGATTTGGGAGAGATAAGGGGAATTAGGTGCTCTATTTCTCGCGCGTATTTTTCTCTCCTCGGTTTATTTTGTTCATATATATGTACGACGATAGGGTTATGACATGCAAATCTACAACGCCTACGTTGCGCCGCTTATATGCGTATCTATCGTGAATTTTGCAACGTATAGTAAAAATGTTGTAGAATTTGTGTTGCTTTATAGGGGATATCCTTGTAGTGCTTCTTCTTGAAACTGGTGGTCTTTTTCACCATCAACACTTGATGTTCTTTCTTGATATCTACCTCCGCGGCGTTTAGCATTGCGAAGAGCTTGAGAATTGTCTTATCCATCCCTTGCATATTATAGTTCATCACGAAGCTCTTGTAGATTGGTGGCAGTGATTGAAGAACTCTGTCAATGACACTATCATCAGGAAGATTAACTCCCAGCTGAGTCAAGTGGTTGTGGTACCCAGACATTCTGAGTATATGTTCACTGACAGAACTATTCTTCTCCATTTTGCAGCTGTAGAACTTATTGGAGACTTCATTTGCTTTAAATATTAACTTCAACTCCTGAAACATCTCATATGCTCCATGACGTTCAAAACGTCGTTGAAGTCCCAGTTCTAAGCCGTAAAGCATGGCACACTGAACTATCGAGTAGTCATTAGCTTTGCTCTGCCAGACATTCTTAATGTTGTCAGCAACATCTGCAGCAGGCTTGTCACCCAGCGGTGCTTCCAGGACGTAATTCTTCTGTGCAGCAATGAGGATAATCCTCAAGTTACGGACCCAGTCCGTGTAATTGCTACCATCATCTTTCAACTTAGCTTTCTCTAGGAACGCATTAAAATTCAACGGAACAACAACACGGGCCATTTATCCACAACAACATAGACATGCAAAATACTATTAGGTACTAAGTTCATGATAAATTAAAGTTCAATTTAATCATATTACTTAAGAACTCCCACTTAGATAGACATCCCTCTAATCATCTAAGTGATCACGTGATCCATATCAACCAAACCATGTCCGGTCATCACGTGAGATGGAGTAGTTTTCAATGGTGAACATCACTATGTTGATCATATCTACGATATGATTCAGGCTCGAACTTTCGGTCCCAGTGTTCCGAGGGCATATCTGCATATGCTAGGCTCGTCAAGTTTAACCCGAGTATTCTGCTTGTGCAAAACTAGCTTGCACCCGTTGTATGTGAACGTAGAGCTTATCACACCCGATCATCACATGGTGTCTCGGCACGACAAACTGTAGCAACGGTGCATAGTCAGGGAAAACACTTGTACCTTGAAATTTAGTGAGAGATCATCTTATAATGCTACCGCCGTACTAAGAAAAATAAGATGCATAAAGGATAAACATCACATGCAATCAAATAAGTGATATGATATGGCCATCATCATCTTGTGCCTTTTGATCTCCATCTCCAAAGCACTGTCATGATCACCATCATCACCGGCTTGACACCTTGATCTCCATCGAAGCATCGTTGTCGTCTCGCCAACTATTGCTTCTACGACTATGGCTACCGCCTTGAGATAAAGTAAAGCAATTACATGACGATTGCATTTCATACAATAAAGCGACAACCATATGGCTCCTGCCAGTTGCCGATAACTGTGTTACAAAACATGATCATCTCATACAACAATTTATATAATCACGTCTTGACCATACACTACAAAAAAATACACTTCCGTGATGATACATGTTTGTCACAGTAGGTCGCATTTTCTGTCATGCATGTACATCCATGACGATTTTATGACAGAATCAAGATAGTTATACCTGTGCTATCGTAGAAGTGTTCCATGACATTACCAAAATTATCATCACGGAAGTGTCCACTTCCATGATGATAAATCCCGCGTCACAGAAGTTCTTTCGTCAAGGGTGACCGACACATGGCATCCACCGTAACGGAACGCCGTTAAGCTATCGGATCGGGTTTTGGATCCGATAACCCGTTAACAGCCCTGACCAATGGGGATTTTCCACGTGTAAAATCATCATTGGCTGGAGGAAACACGTGTCGGCTCATCGTTGGGACAGATGTCATCCACTCATAGGACAGAAGGCGCCTATGATACGTCGACACGTGGCACGGCCCAACAGAGGCCCATTCCTGTGAAAAGGCCAGCCCGTTTGACTTGGTCAAAAGGTGGCGGGCTGGCCCATGTAAAGCCTATTAACGGCCTATTCGCATATAGCCCATTTACAGCCTGCTAACCCAAGGCCCGTTACGCCCTATCCAAATTAGGCCCAGTAGCATCATCTGGGCCACCCAATATGATTCCAGCCCGTTTTCACTTCTGGCCCATGTATGGCCCATGACGTCTTTCAGCCCATATGAGGCCCTATGTATCTCTTGGCCTATTAAAGGCACATGGTGAAACTGACCCGTAATGAACAGTGTATCACTTTACACCCATTAACGGCCCGTGGTGAAACTGGCCCGTAATGAACAGTGTATCACTTTATACCCATTAACAGCCCGTTATTCCGTTGGGCCGTTTCCAGCCCATGTTATCTTTCGGCCTTCTCAGAGCCCATTTATTCTTGGGCTCATTTCCAGCATTCGTTTACTTACGGCCCGTTACTGTCATTTTCTGCTTGTGGGCCAAATTCAGCCCATGGTTACAGTCGGCCCGTCTGTGGTCCGTTAATACGTTGGGTCATTTTCATAACATCATCAAATACGGCCTATTAACGATGGCCCATTATGGTTGGCCCATGAACGGACGATTCCAACTCTATCCCGTTTACGGCCAATGCAGCCTATTATTGGCCCATGTTTGGCCAATCGATCATACTGCCCGTATAAGGCCCATTGATGATACGACCCGTAGAAGGCCCATTGTTTCTACGGCCCGTAGAAGGCCCACTGTTTCTACGGACCGTAGAAGGCCCACTGTTTCTGCGGCCCGTAGGAGGCCCAGTGTCACTATAGTAAATATTAGTCCATGGTTATTGTGGCCTAGTTTTAAAAAATAGGTTATTGCAGCCACTAGCAAACCGCGGAAAAAGAACTGCAATGACTACAAGCAGACAAATAAAAAAAACAATAAGGAAATAAATAAGAAAGCAACTTACGCTAGGCTATCACGGCTATCACACATATTACATCCACTGGGCATCAAAGTTCGCCACCAGTACAAATAAACACGCTGACAAATGAATATACAAAACTAAGAGCACTTCAAAAGGCACTAGGCCTGGCCAGGTCGCCCCCCCCCCCAAATAGCTGAAGAAGCTGAGTAGACCTCAGTTGTGTCAACGATAGATGCATCAACACTAGATTTAAGGCATGATGGTGCGCACGGCAGTCCTCTGACATCTTCATTGCATCTTTGACTTCAAGTCAGAGCTGAGCTGAAGCAAGCCTTTCCTCTTTAAGTTGAGACTGAAGAAGTTGAACTGATTGAGGCAGCGACTGCATAGAGGTTGTCTCACACCTGCTGGTGAGTAGCTTCAACTCACTGTCTTCATCAAGACAGGACCTCGGGGTCATCTCGCTGTCCTCAAGATGGTTTGGCTCACTATCTTCCCTGAAGTTCTGCCTGGCGTAAGAGATACGAGTCTGAAAGATAAACAAGGAGACACGTAACAGGTTTCACAACTATATAAGCAAATAAATGGATCTGTTCTGCATAAGGAACATGTTTTTACAACTACAATTTGAAATTGGTAGTTGTTGCAAACATCCAATCAGATGTAAACAACAAAGCAAACAGCAGTGGAGGAAATGATGCCTATCCAAATCTATACTAGAACAAAGTTTGAAGGCTTGAGAAGGATGAACTTACATTACATGTTAACACGGGCTGGACAAAGCCCTTCTCCATGTTGATGGAAGGATAATTCAATAAATTCCCCAAAGAAAATTCTTTATAAGCGTTGCCATTATTCTACATTTTGCAAAGAGTAAATATAGATCAAATAATATTGGAAGAAACAGAGGATAATGAAGCTCAGGTGTAGACTGATGATACATAATAAAATAGCAATTAATTAAGTACAGCGTTACAAGGCAAAAGGGAGAGAGGTGCTGACAAGAGCAATGCAGAGCCCATTATTGTTTTGAGATCGTATGATCCTTTGAGCAAGGAGATTCATCTGAAATTAGTTTTCATACAAGAGAGAAGGTAAGGCACAAGCAGAAATTTAGGAGTTCAAATTTTGAATTGATATCATAGACAGTACCTGACGCTGGGCTCCCAGTAGTTCTAATAGGGGTTTGGCCACTGGGGTAGGGGTAAAGTGTGGTACAGTTGGGCATGTGTTTTCTGTGGCTGCTGATCTATCAGATGTAACAGGTATCACTACCTTTTCCAAATACCTAGTTTGTACTCCTTGAGGATCTGCACTCACCCTCTTCGTTTTGGACATCTATTACGAAAGAACAATATTTGACTGGAAAAACATAGTGTGTCGACACATGGAATATGTACAGAAAATGGATAGGTATGGCATATACTCATATATGATGCTTAAACTAAGCAGATGGTGTAACAAAGTAGAAGTAATGCAAGAGGTAAGATGCAAAATATGTGCGACCAATACAACTTTGCAAAGTTAGAGCAAGCACCTTGATGGGTGAATAAGATAGGCCATGCTCCACCATGCCAAGTTTGTTAGCCAGTGGATCGTTCGGAAATATTCCTCTCATGCACCCATTCTCATATTCATTTTGATAATGTTCAATATCTAACATGCATGAAAACATAAAAACAAGTGAGATTTTCTTTGTAATGCAGAAGTGATTCTAATCCAATACTGCCTCCCTGTAAACCCCTTTGTGCTATCTCTGCAATTCTTTTAAAAGATGCCATGCATGTTGTAATTTGTTGTGTGCATTAATATAATGTGGCCTACTACTCAAAATATGAGAGCTCCAGAAGTGATGACACTTCGCAGATGATAGATTCAACATATAGTAAAGAAGAACAAGTCGACCTGACCTAAGAGATTCAAAATATACTAAGGGAGAACAACTCGACCTGACCAGTCGACCGCAAGAGAAGAGTATCATCTTAAAGAAGAGCAGAAGAGCAAGAAGATTGAATATATTACAAGTCTTCCAATACAATGTCGGTTGACCACCCATGATGAACCAGAGCGCACAGAGAAATACTATTCTTTCTGGTCTCTCCATATGTGGCTCACATGCATTTCGAAACTAAAGTAGGAACATTTAGCTAACCAATTAAACATCTCTCAGTTTGGCCACTTGACGGAACGGAGGAGGAGGAAGCCAAAACTTCTGATGCTTGGCCACTTGAGTAGAGGTAGAAGGAGTAACATCTCTGACTCGCTTCTTGGAAGCATCACACCTCAACTGAGCAGCCTCTTGCTTCAGTGCCATGTTGTAGAACTCATCATATCTCAAGGGCTCGAAGAGAACAAGAGCGAGCTGAATTTGTTCTCTCAGACCACCCCTGAACTGATATATCATGCTCTTCTCATCAGGGACGTCCTTCTTGGCAAAGCGGGCGAGCTTCTGGAACAACTTGTTGTAGTCATAGACAGACAAAGAGCCTTGCTTCAGGTTGCGGAATTCCTCACGCTTGCTTTCAACCACGCTCTACAGAATATGATGAGCCCTGAAATCTCGACGGAATTCATCCCAAGTGATAACACGTCCACCTCTGGAATCCTTGTACTGCTGGAACCATTCTGCAGCTTGATCTTTGAGTTGGAAGGAAGCGAACTTAACAAAGTCCTCAGGCCTGACGTTACTGCACTCGAAATGCTTGCACAGATCCACAAGCCAATCGTCAGCATCGGTTGCCTCAACACAATTGCTGAAAGTCTTTGGCCCGTTAGCAAGGAACTGGTTGAGTGTAGCAAAGTGACTCTGATTGCTGCCTTGATTCCCTTGGTTGCCTTGATTGCGCTCTTGGAGAATTTGCATGATCAACTGTGTGTTTGCATTGGTTGTGGCCATCATAGCTTGCCATGCCTCCGGAGGAGGTGGAGGTGGTGGCGGATCAGGATTCAGAGTCGTGCGCGTTGGAGGAGCCATCCTGAAGAGGTTGACCACCATTAGCACATTGACAGAGAAATATTGAAGCTGAATCCAACGGAATGAAAATTGCAACATATAGTCTTCACATCCGAACAAAATGAACGAATGCATTCCTCTTGAAATGGTCACATATCCATAAATTGAGAAGACACGTCGAATTAAGGTAGAGAAATAAATCAACAAGGTACGGATCAAGAACGAATAATCGGAAAGAAATCCCAATCTCAAACCAATATCCATGGAAGAAGAACTAGAGCTACAAGAATTCCCACCTATGAAACTCCCGAACCTTTCCGGTGATGCAATCAGGTGTTGGGGATACAGGGGAAGCATAATATCTCACCCAAACTAACAAATCCTACATCCAGCTGTATCCATCCTTCAACACATAATCAAGAAACCTTCGGAAACCATCTACCTCAACCTTCGAAAAGCATCCGTTATACAAGTTATGGCGATACTCCCGAACTCCCGCCCCAGTACTGGGTGGCGTCGAGGTTATCTCACCAACGAACTGCATAAAAGAGATTTTCGATGTCGGCGTACTAAACTCAGGTATTCCAGAACTGCAACGATAAAATTATGATGACAACACCTCAGAGCTCAAATCCCTGGGACACTTCCACTAAACCCCTGACAGGAGGCACCAAGACAATGTTCTCATCATAAAACCATCGGAACGATTCCAAGATACCCGCGTGATCCTAAAAAAAATTTAGTGAAATTTGAGAAGAGAATAGTCAAAACTATACGTCAGGATGCCTTACCAGAGCGATGAGGAGACTGGGAAGTAAAAAAGAATTCCTAAACTCTCCGATATATAATTCCTAAATGACTCAAAACATTTTTCTAGACACCACTCAGCCGCTAAAAACGATCAAGCAATGGGGCTCCTAAGGTCGGGGAAGGCTCTGATTACCAACTTGTAACACCCTCGATGTGACTATAGCTCCCACGTGTCAAGGCACGAATTAGAGACATAATCGCATTGAAGGCATATGTCACAAGTTAGGCAATCTTCACAAACATCCCATGTAATATAATAATAAAAGGGGAGATAACATAGTTGGCTTACACTCGCCACGTCAATCAAGTACATAAATAACATTACATCATCCAAACACTCATGGCCCCACTACGGCGCCAAAATAAAAGAGAACCCAACATGCGACAACGGTCCCGTTCACCCCCAACTGGGCACCACTACTGATCATCGGGAAAGGAAACATAGTTACGTTGAGAGTCTTCGTCGAACTCACACTTGAGCTCATACGCGTCTCCTGGAGCGGAATCATCAGACCCTGCATCTGGTGTAATAGTAATCTGTGAGCCACAGGGACTCAGCAATCTCGCACCCTCGCGATCAAGGCTATTTAAGCTTGTAGGTAAGGCAAGGTAAAATATGAGTGGAGCTGCAGCAAGCGACTAGCAAGTATGGTGGCTAACTTATTCGCAAAAGAGAGCGAGAAGAGGAGGCAAAGCGCGAGCGAGAAACTAGAGAGCAACCTGCACAAACATTACTCCAACACCGTGTTCACTTCCTGGACTCCGCCGGAAAGAGACCATCACGGTAACACACTCAGTTGATTCATTTTAATTAATTAAGGTTCAAGTTATCTACAACCGGACATTAACAAATTCCCATCTGCCCATAACCACGGGCACGGCTTTCGAAAGTTCAAATCCCTGCAGGGGAGTCCCAACTTAGCCCATGACAAGCTCTCACGGTCAATGAAGGAATAGACCTCCTCCCAAGACGTTCCGATCAGACTCGGTATCTCGGTAATTCAAGACACTTCGACAGGTTAAAACAAGACCAGCAACACCACCCGAATGTGCCAACAAATCCCGATAGGAGCTGCACATATCTCTTTCTCAGGGCACACTCAGATTGTCCTAGGTACGGGTAGGCCAGCCCAGAGTTGCCCCTGGTGGCCACCGGTAGCTGACAGGTGGACCAACACTCAGAGGAGCACTGGCCCGGGGGGGTTAAAATAAGATGACCCTTGAGTCTGCAGAACCCAAGGGAAAGAAAAGGCTAGGTGGCAATGGTAAAATCAATATTTGGCATTGCTGGAAAAGCTTTAATCAAGGCGAACTATCAAGGGGTTCCCATTATAACCCAACCACGTAAGGAACGCAAAATCCGGGAACATAACACCGATATGACGGAAACTAGGGCGGCAAGAGTGGAACAAAACACTAGGCGAGAGGCCGAGCCTTCCACCCTTTACCAAGTATATAGATGCATTAAGATAACATAGCAATATAATGATATCCCAACAAGTAAATAAATGTTCCAACAAGGAACAGCCTCCAATCTTCACCTGCAACTAGCAATGCTATAAGAGGGGCTGAGCAAAGCGGTAACATAGCCAATCAATGGTTTGCTAGGACAATGGTGGGTTAGAGGTTTGACATGGCAATTTGGGAGGCTTGCAAGCAAGTGGTAGGCATCGTAGCAATGGCATAGCAAAAGAGCGAGAAGACTAGCATAACAAAGATAGTAGTGATTTCGAGGGTATGATCATCTTGCCTGCACAGTTGTCAGAGTTGACTGGATCCTCAAAAGCAAACTCAATGGGCTCCTCATTAGCGAACTCGTCTCCCGGCTCTACCCAAACAAGACAAATAAGCAACAAGGATACAATCAACCACGTGCAAACTCAAACAACACGATGCAAAGATGATATGCTATGCGGGATGCGATGCGGGATGCAAAATGCAAGATATGACAGGAAATGCATGAACCTGGCCTCAACTTGGAAAACCAAGTGTGCCACTGGAAATATGAGATGAAATCGCTTGAAAACAATATAAAGAACGCCGGAATCGGAGTTACGGTTTGGAAATGGCAAGCGATTCAAATATGACACCGGTCTGCGATTTACAGCAAGTAGGCATCTAAATGCAATGAGATGAACATGCTACAGCACCCAAACATGACAACAAAATACATGGTAGGGATGCACACAAGATTCTTAACAAAAGTCTAGCACTGAGCTACGGCCAATTCATCCATTAACAGGTTCAAACAAGTATGGCAAAAATGCAAATGACAAACAGATTTCAGACTTAGTGAAATTAACACTTGTCTGGAATTCCAGATCAGGTAGCCCTCTTCGGAGCAACAAAACTACATGCTAAATGACCTGAACATGGCAAAGTAAAACATGGCATGGAGCTACTCAAGGAGCTTAACAAAAGTCCCTTAGTGACCTTGAGCCAAAAGAGATCATAAAATACAATTGCAAGCATGTGAACATAGCAAAAACATAATCAGTTTTCAGACTTAGTGAAAACTGACAAATGCTGAAATATAACTCAAGTAGGCATGTTTATGAGCTCGATGCACTCACTAAGTTGCAATTCATGGCAATACAAGCATACACCCATCAAGAAGGCACAAAATGCAATCTATACATGGCAAGAACAATAGCATAGCATGCACGGATCAACTACAACATCATCGGCAAAATTGCAAACAAGTTGACAATCTGCCCAGATTCACAAAGTAACAAAAGTAGAGCTCGATTGACTCAAGCTAGGGTGCTCCATAATTGCAAACAAAGACATGGATGGATAGAGCACTACAATATTAACAAAACTCCCTTACTGATCATCCTCAAGAGAGGCACGGATCACTAGGAAACAACAAGAACATATGGCATCATGAGATAAACAGCTCCAGGACTTAGTGAAATTACTAAGTCCCTGAAAACAGACTTAGCAAGTGCACCACTTTGCAAGCTTGCACAAGTCACCACACACATCCTAAAAATACATGGTTTTCACCTCTGGAAAGATGACAAAACCCTTAACAAAACACATGTAGAACTCATGGGCATATCATGCACACATTAATCATGGCAAAATTGACAAAAGTGCTAAACGGAGTAACAGATCTGACAATTAACTCAAGTAGCCCTCTTCTAACAGCATTTCGGGCACCAAGATGAACTCAAATGAAAATGATGCAATGGAATGAAATGATTTACTCTCTGAGATGAACATTTTGATATGCTATATGGATGAATCGGAGCTACAGATGCAAAGTTACGGTGCTACGAACATGAGCACTTGGATCGGAATTTCTGGGACTTAGACGAAATTTTACACCTAGGGTTTACTATTCATCCCGAACTAGATCTGGGCACGGAAATCGAGGAACGTCGGAGCTGCACTGTAGACGGCCGGAGTCGAGGTCGGCGGGGACGAGGACGGCGGCCGGCGGGGGCGACATCGCCGGTGGCCGGGGGCGGCGGCGCAGGGCCCGCGGTGGCCGGAGCTAGGGGCGACGCCGGCACTAGGGGCGACGCCGGCGAGCTCCTGCGGCGGCTCGGGGCGGCGACGCCGGCTGCGGCGGCCCGGGCGACGAGGTGGCGACGGCGGCGGCGGGGCGGCCGCGACGGCGCAACGCCGGAGTGGAGGGCGACGGCGGCGGGCGAAGGGCGCGGGCGGCGGCGGCCTCAGGCTGGCGGGGGCCGGTTGCGGGCCGGCCGGGCCGCGGGCGGAGACGACGGCGGCTTGCCACGTGGCGAGCACGGGGTGGCTGGCGGTGGCGGAGCGGACGCGTCCGGCCGGGGCGGACGTGTCCGGTCGGCGTGGATCTGGGATTTAGGGTTTCGGGGAGAGGGGGATCCGGAATTTTTGAGGAGGACCTATTTATAGGCATACAGGGAGGTAGGAGAGTCCAAATGAGGTGCGGTTTTCGGCCACGCGATCGTGATCGAACGCTCTAGATGATGGAGCAGAGTTAGGTGGGTTTTGGGCCAAATTGGAGGGGTGTTGGGCTGCAACACACAGGAGGCCTTTTCGGTTCCTTGGCTAACCGTTGGAGTATCAAACGAAGTCCAAATGATACGAAACTTGACAGGCGGTCTACCGGTAGTAAACCAAGGCCGCTTGGCAAGTCTCGGTCCAATCCGGAAATGTTTAATCCCCACACACGAAAGAAAGCTAGAAATGACCACCGGAGGAGAACGAAGCGCCGGAATGCAAAACGGACAACGGGGAAAATGCTCGAATGCATGAGACGAACACGTATGCAAATGCAATGCACATGATGACATGATATGAGATGCATGACAACGACAACAACACACGGAGACAAAACCCGAACCCGAGAAAATAAATATAACTTAACGCCGGAAACGGCAAGAGTTGGAGTACAAATTGGGAAAGTTACATCCGGGGTGTTACAACACTCCACCACTACGAAAGGATCTCGTCCCGAGATCTAGGACTAAAAGAACGCCGGGTACTCAGAATGGAGGTGATCCTCGCGTTCCTAGGTAGCTTCACGGTCGGAATGGTGTGACCACTTGACTTTGAGAAATTTGATCGACTTATTGCGAGTCTTGCATTCAGTCTCTTCAAGAATAGCCACTGGGTGCTCATGATAAGAGAGATCTTCTTGGAGCTCAATGTCCTCGAAGTTGACGGTGCAGTCAGGAGTCTTGAAGCACTTTCGAAGCTGAGAGACATGGAACACGTCATGAACATTTGCAAAGTTTGAAGGACATGCACTGTCTAGAATTCATTTTTAATTTCAGCACCATCAAGTTCAAATTTAGGATGACTAGTCAGTCAGCAAACTGAACTACAACGGTTTTTGTCATCTGAAACTGAACCAGAACATTTAGCTCTAGTTGGTTTTAGTCATCCAACAGGAAACAGATAAACCTACAGTGTTCACCATGCTTTGCAACAAACTTACAGCCCCAAATCCACTGAAACTAATTTACATGGTCATCACCAGCCTAGAGATCCACTGCTAATTCTGTACAGGTACAGTCAAAAAAAATTATGTGAACCAATAGATTTATTTATTGCTAAATAAATCCACAGAACCTACAACCCCAAATCTTATATTTTTGCATGGACAGCAGCATAGAACCTAGCATGGCTCAATGGCCATGGACAGAACAAGTAGTAGCATGGTACGGAGAGGGGGGAGATTATACCATCCATGGCATCGTCCATGACTTGTTCCACGAACTTGACTTGCTCCAGGGCATCCCCGTGCATCGAGTTGGTGCGTGCAGCTGCAAAACCAAGGGAGAAAGGTTACAGACTTACAGGTGTAGCGACCTGACCCGAATGGATCAAGTCTCTGTGCTTAAGTGTCATCCCTGGATCAGTATGCTGACACACACAGTACTCGAGGATTTATAGCAGAGGTAAATCACATGTAAAAGTAACGTAAATACTATTACCTCAAATCCAAAATAGCGGAAGTAACAAGGTTGTGGATTCCCATCAACACCAACGGCAAAGTTGAGTGTAGAATCATAACCCTAACGTATCACTTACTCGTCGTAAGAAACCTGCAACATGAGACGTTGCAGCCCGAAACGGGTCAGTACATTGAATGTACTGGCAAATTCACACCATAGAGAAAATGATGAACAATGGCTATCACTATATGCATATATGGCTGGTGGAAAAGCTCTATGGTTATAATGTTTTTGCGAAAAGCCAATTTTTCCCTACTGCAAAGGAATAAATTTTTATTTAACTATCATGGTGGTTGTTGAACATTGAGAATGGTTGACAGCATTCTCAATCCCAATTAAGTAATATCATTAAAACCCAACAAAGTTAATTTAAAGTAACGTGATGAGATCAACAGGATAATCCAAGAACTAGATACTCAAGATGTCCATAACCGGGGACACGGCTAATCATGATTAGTTTATACACTCTGCAGAGGTTTGCGCACTTTTCCCCACAAGACTCGATCGCCTCTGTTGGATTTCTCGCACTACATGGTGTTTGAGAAACGGATGACCGAGACACAGTCTTTCAGAAGCGCTAGCACCTTACGATGGATAGACCGGTACACCTACTTTCCCCTACATCTGCTAGTCTACCCTGTAAGAGTTTGCACGACTTAGTCAACTATGCCAGAGCCCATAATGGCTTGTGGCTGCACACGGAAGTTTCTAGTTTGAAAAATCTCATGATCCCTTTGAGCCTGGGTGGCGGTCCAAAAGAAAACAGGCAAGTCCTGGATTACCCAGGTGCCTAGACAGGTAATCCTAGAATAACCAGGTGCCTCAATCCACCCAGATGTGTGTTTAAGTTGCCACCTTAAGTAAACCATTAATTAACAATCTCACATCTGTCATGGATACTCTCAAAAACCAATCCACGTCTACGAGCATAGCATGGCACTATAAGCATAACGTAATAGTAACTCCCAAGGTTTGATAATAAACAGGTAATAGGTACTACCTCAACTACTTCCCATCCCACAATTTAATTAGATCCTAATCATGCAATGTTTGATGATTGATCTAATGCAATAAAAACTGGGTAGTACAAAGGTATGATCAAAATGTGAACTTGCCTGCAATGTTGATGAAGATGATTCGCACTCAAAATTCTTGATAGATCTACTCGTCTCACTCCGGTCAATCTATCGTAAGCAAGCAATAGTAACCACACATAAGCAATCACTCAAAGATTGGAGGGAACAAAGAAAACAATTCGGAAAAGGTCAAAACCAAGCAAATAACTCTTGCAACATAAAACAATTTCTAACAGTACCAAAATTAAGTGAATTTGGCCTTATCAGAAAGTTTAGGTCAAGAGCTTCGATTTGCAAAAAGAATCAACTCAAACGGAGCTACGAAAATCAAGTTATGATCAAACGAAGTTTGAATTCAAATTTGATCTAATTCAAATTTTAAACTTTTCAAAAACATATTTGGGTTGGATTACTGGATAGAGGATATCGTAACGAAGAAGTGGGCGTTGGTTTCGTTGGATTTGGACTAACGAGTAAAAAGTTATAGTCATTTGAAAATCAGGGACTAATTTGTAAATAAAATCTTCACGGATGGGTCCCTGGCCGAAAATTAAAATAAAAAGAAAAAGAGAAACGCTACCGAATGAACGTTCGCTGCCGAACGCCAACTAATGAATCTGTTCACTAGAACTACCTAAACAGAAAGCGTTTGTTAAATAAACTAACAAAATAATAAACCGCTCTAACCTAAAAACCAAAAAAAACCATAGAAAACCGAGGGGTTTTGTACCGGTTCTCACGGAGTCAACCGTGGCAAGAAAACCAACGGCGGTGGCGTTCTCCGGTGAGACCGGACGGCGGCGGCAGCTCGGGTCCGGACGGGGCGGCGGCTCCGGTCGTCCAGGAGGGCGGCGAAGGGGTTGGGGAAGGGCGGCGCGGCGAGGCGAGGCGGATGGCGGCGTCGGCGGTGGTCCGCGGGGCAGGACAGAACGGGGCGGCGGCGGTGGATCTCGCCGGCGGCGGGATGCGGCGCAAGGGCGGCGGTGCGGGGGAAAAGAGGGGGGGACGGGTGGCGGGCGCGGCTTTAAAGGAGGGGGGCTGCGCGAGGCTTGGAGAAGGGGCAGATGAGGAGGCCGGACAGCGCACGGCGGCCATGGCGGTGCGGCGGCGTGCCCGAGCGGGACTCCCGCTCGGGAAGGAGAGGAGCGGCACGCTGGGCTGGGCTTGGCGTGTTGGGCCGGCCCAGTTCGGCGAAGGGGAGCTCTTTTTTTATTTATTTTTTCAATAAACCTTTTTTCAGAGAACTTAAAATAAAAATAAAAAATAACAAAAATATTATATAGGCATATAATATATCAAAATTTTTAGAAAAAGTTTTTCTACACGGTGAACATTTTCCTAGCATTAAATAAAATACACACAAATTCTAATAATTCAAAGAGTGCTACTGGTCTATTAAATTCCAACAAAAATTATTTTTAAAATACCAAAATGATTTCAAATTAATTTTTCTCCAATTTTCTAATGTAGGGAATCATGTTACCCTAATTTCCATATAGTTTATTTTTGGAGAAAAATAATTTGAGTAAAACTCAAATAACTCCAAATTGAAAATAAATTCAAAAGAACTTTGCATTTAATTCTTTGAAACTCCCAACTCATATTTCATATAATTTGAAGAAGTCATTTTCTCTTCTCTCATGAAAATCATTGAGTTGCATAAAGTTTCAGAATTGGAAATATTTTCCAATTGAAATTCAAATATTTTCAACACCCCTTGTCATTTAAATAAATGGAAGAAGTCATGTCATCTTCTCTCCAGGGTTTTGTGGTGAAAAGAATTTGAATTCATGGAGATCATAAAATGCAAAAATGAAAGTTTGGGAAAGTCCTTTTATTCCCTCTCATTTAACTTTCAAAAGTTTCAAATTCACTCACTTTCAGTCAATCAATCAAACAATCCATCCGATCTATCTATTTATTATAACATTCCAAAATTTAGAATTTTGGGATGTTACAAACCTACCACCCTTAAAATGAATCTCGTCCTCGAGATTCGGAGAGGCTAGAAAGAAATAGGTTAGGTTCGGGGTCTCTTCAAAATTTCATCAATCTTCTCCGGGGTCTGGGGTGCTACCACCCTTAGAAGCATGGTTACGGTTCCATCAAACTCATATACTCCATCCTTATTCTTGACAGTGTTGGTCTTCTCAGATCATAAGGATAATTCCCTCTCTGGCTCTTCCGGTAGTGGCATAACCTTTTCCTCAATTCTTCTGTCCTTTCCTCTTGGTAAGGTTATTCCGAGATTGGGTCTTCTTAGCTGACAGGTCGGGCGCCAAAACTAAACAACTATCGATATCTCATGGTGGTCAACAATTTATGGTTTCTCCTGCAGGAAATGGGTCTGGGTTGATCCTCACCGTATAACCTACGGTTGGCAAAAGCTGCCTTGTACAAGGGAAAAAATTGCTATACCATTCTAAGGCTTAAACAAGGTTTTGATCGTCGTCTCTCCAGTATAGGTAAGTCACTCAGATTTATCATCCCATATAGCAAGGCGAATAATAAGAGTAAGTCGGTATGGTGATCAATCCATCCCGCACCCAAATCATTACCTTGTATATGGTTTAGCGAATCTCGCATTCTAACACTTGGTCATCCTCACAAGCATTGCAGAATTTCTCTTATCAACGAACTAAGTTCGGATAAATCCATTGATTCTGCAAGCCAGACAAACATCTATCGTTCCTTCACAACTCTCAGGTTTTGCGTAAACTCCTATAAAATCGTCTGTCAACAAAGGTATATCCACTTCCAGGGTTTTTCCTTCAGCAAGAATGTGCTTGGTTCTTGGCAGGTCCTGGGGCCTGTGGGTTATGGCACACCTCATCACTTGTAGTCCTTGGATTTATCATTGGGCAACTGATCATTATTCCAACTTCCATCTTCCTAGTATTCTTAAATCCATCCAATTGTACTGTCTTCCTTCCGCCTATTGGCACCAAACTAGGACATGATTACTCAGACTCATCATGGAATTTCCATTGATCCATATTTCCAACATCATACCTCCTTTATATCCAATGGTAACTCATCTCTTCATCCGCGTGGGGTATCCCTCATACCGAGATAAAAACTTATACTTGTGGAGTCCTTATTCCACTTCGTGGAACATCATTATCCTTTCCAGGGTCAAGCGTCCTTACAGGGGAATATTGGCCATCTCTGCATGGCACTTCTTCAACTGGGAAACGTGAAACACATCATGAACTCCTGACAGTCCTTCGGGTGACCCCAACTTGTTGGCCACTTCTCCCATACGCTCCAAAACTCGGTATGGTCCTACAAATCTCGGGGCTAACTGTCCCTTAACTCCAAATCATTTAACTCCTCGCAGAGGGGACGAAGACATGTTCTGTCTCCAATCTCATAGACTACCTCCTTGAGTTTTTGAGTCTACATAACTCTCCTGCTTGGACTGAGCTACCTTCAGTCTATCTCGAATCAACTTGACCTTCTCTTATGCCTCCTTGATCACATTTGGTCCAAACAACTGGAGGTCTCCACTTCATCCCACATACTCTTGGGGCATCACACATATCGAGACAAAACTCGTATTCATTTTGTCCAAAATCCACTTAGTGGAGTATCCTTATCTTTTCCAGGGGTCAAGGGTTCTTACAGGGTACTAACACCCTTAAAATGCACAAATTTTCCATAGAACATATTTCTCATATCCTCAAAAAAATGGTCAAAATCCTTCTTCATAGAGTAACAACTCATAAAATCCATATCAGTACCAACGATGCTAACTTTATTCATTCTCAAGTGATTACCATCTCTCGCTTTTCCATTACATGTCTCAACCCAACACCTCAATATAAAATAAAAATGTTCTCACTTCTACTACTCCATTTCTTTTGTTGCAAACTCAACTATCTAGCACAAGTTTCCTTCTCCTTGGGGCATTCTCTGGCAAAGTGCCCTGCTCCATTACAACTAAAACATATTACTTCTGACAAGTATCGAGGTTTCCTTTTTTGGGCAACTGTTGAGGTAGTGCCTTCACTCCTTGCACCTATAACAGGTAATATGACTCAGGTCCCTCCTGGAATCCAATCTTCTTCTCTTCCTGGACCTTTCCATTCCAATTAGGGCTTCTATTTCCTGTGGGTCATACTCTACTTCCTCTATCGGGAATTCTACTAGATCCCCATTCAAACAATTTTGGGAGATGGGTCCTTCTTCTCCACATGAATAGCAAGACTTAGTGTAGGGTTTACTCGGGTCCTCTTTAGGTGTGTCCTCCACATCTTCCTTCATCACAGCTTCTTCTAAAATTTCCATGAGGGCTCCTTTCATTACTTCTTTCTTCTGCTGGATGGTTCGTTCTACCATGGGGTAAATATGACACTGAGCAGGGTAGTGGGTAGTCCCTTCACACAAGAAACAAGTAATCTGCGTAGTTGGGCATTCTTCAACTGGGTGACTTCCTTCACAATTAGGGCATTCATCCTTGTGTTCTTTATGGGTGTGTCCTATTTCTCCACAAGTCTTGCAGGCGCAAGGTTTCTTCATATCCTTTCCATAAGGCTTCAAATTCTGGGACACAAGCCGAGACTTTGGCAGATTCAACTTAAATTCTTTCCAAGTGGTTACTCCTTGCCATCCATTGATGGTTTGGTACATCCTCCACCAAGTAGCAGCACCTCTTTCAAAGCACTGAAGAGCATGCTGGGTCATATCCTTTCCGACTATAGGGTTATTCTTCATGTGATCCTCCATGTTCTGAATCCATCAGTCCGTCTCCAATTGACTCATCGGTCCAGAAGATATAAGCTCATCTTCATTCATCCTCTATTGGGTCCAAGGGTTTTGGGGTGATATAAGAGGGATAGAGAGGGATACACACAATACAAACAATGGTTTTGAAAAGACAGATTTTATCTGTGGCTGTCGGAAAAAAACATCAAACAAATGACAGCTCACAAACATCGCATCTAACGTAGGTATATAACAGGGGTTTGGTCTTCTAAAGGTCAATAAATCTTCAACATCGCCAAACTCTTCCAGTTTTGTTCATATCTCCGATGGGCTTCTTCCGATCATGCTTGTCCTTCTCAAGTTTCTTTTGCCAGATCATCTCTATTGACGTGAAGTCTCTCACGATGTCCTTCAATATTTCTGGAGTTGCATTCCAAACTTCTGGGTTTCATTATCCTTGGCATGAACCATGGTCCTACTATCCTTCAGTTCCTGACGAATCTCCTGTATCTCAAGGTTTTACTTCTCTAGCTTGGCTGCTTTCAACTTCTGGTCTTAAGTTCTTCACGAAATGCTTCCTTATCAATTAATGCTTCTTTTAGGTCCATCTTAACTTCTTGATGTAACACTCCAGATCTTGGTGATACGCCGGCTAAGGTTAAAACTTCATCTTGCTGATAGGTGCTCCATCAGCATTCTACCATTTAATCCTTCCATGCATATGCATGCTTAACTCGGCACGATGACAATAGCATAAGCGGGCGATAACCTCATGGATAGTCGTGGTTGTTCTCTTGTCATTTCCATGAGCTATCTCTCCATAGTTGATATCTCCTGCCTTAGGGTTTTCCTTGACAAATCCTTGAGTTCTTAACTCTACACTCCGGTCTTTCTCCAACACACCTTGATCTCGGGCATTGACAACTTCCATAGTCTGCCAAGTTCCATAAGGGTAGCATTCCTAGGTCATACAAATCTGGGGATTCTTCAGAGCTTCCAATTCTCCTAGTCTTCAGAGTCTTCAACAGCTGTAGTTTCCATTATCATAATGTATGGTAAAATCCTCTTCATTCCGAATGGTCTTACTTGTCTGATATCCTGTACTTCTTGGAGTGGTCTCATCAGTCGAATCTTCGAGTGGTCAAAAGGGAAAGGGGTATGGTTTCACTAAAGGGAAATTTGAATAAACTCAGAAGAGAAGAGAGGTAAAAGATCTTTTTGAAATGGAAAGTTGTAGAGAAAAGTCTTTGCTATGGGCTTGCCAGTTTCTAGGGTCACGTCCTACAGTCAACATGTGCTCTGATACCATCTTGTAGCGACCTGACCCGAATGGATCAAGTCTCTGTGCTTAAGTGTCATCCCTGGATCGGTATGCTGACACACACAGTACTCGAGGATTTATAGCAGAGGTAAATCACATGTAAAAGTAAAGTAAATACTATTACCTCAAATCCAAAATAGCGGAAGTAACAAGGTTGTGGATTCCCATCAACACCAACGGCAAAGTTGAGTGTAGAATCGTAACCCTAACGTATCACTTACTCGTCGTAAGAAACCTGCAACATGAGACGTTGCAGCCCGAAACGGGTCAGTACATTAAATGTACTGGCAAATTCACACCATAGAGAAAATGATGAACAATGGCTATCACTATATGCATATATGGCTGGTGGAAAAGCTCTATGGTTATAATGTTTTTGCGAAAAGCCAATTTTTCCCTACTGCAAAGGAATAAATTTTTATTTAACTATCATGGTGGTTGTTGAACATTGAGAATGGTTGACAGCATTCTCAATCCCAATTAAGTAATATCATTAAAACCCAACAAAGTTAATTTAAAGTAACGTGATGAGATCAACAGGATAATCCAAGAACTAGATACTCAAGATGTCCATAACCGGGGACACGGCTAATCATGATTAGTTTATACACTCTGCAGAGGTTTGCGCACTTTTCCCCACAAGACTCGATCGCCTCCGTTGGATTTCTCGCACTACATGGTGTTTGAGAAACGGATGACCGAGACACAGTCTTTCAGAAGCGCTAGCACCTTACGATGGATAGACCGGTACACCTACTTTCCCCTACATCTGCTAGTCTACCCTGTAAGAGTTCGCACGACTTAGTCAACTATGCCAGAGCCCATAATGGCTTGTGGCTGCACACGGAAGTTTCTAGTTTGAAAAATGTCATGATCCCTTTGAGCCTGGGTGGCGGTCCAAAAGAAAACAGGCAAGTCCTGGATTACCCAGGTGCCTACACAGGTAATCCTAGAATAACTAGGTGCCTCAATCCACCTAGATGTGTGTTTAAGTTGCCACCTTAAGTAAACCATTAATTAACAATCTCACATCTGTCATGCATACTCTCAAAACCCAATCCACGTCTACGAGCATAGCATGGCACTATAAGCATAACGTAATAGTAACTCCCAAGGTTTGATAATAAACAGGTAATAGGTACTACCTCAACTACTTCCCATCCCACAATTTAATTAGATCCTAATCATGCAATTATTGATGATTGATCTAATGCAATAAAAACTGGGTAGTAGAAAGGTATGATCAAAGTGTGAACTTGCCTGCAATGTTGATGAAGACGATTCGCACTCAAATTCTTGATAGATCTACTCGTCTCACTCCGGTCAATCTATCGTAAGCAAGCAATAGTAACCACACATAAGCAATCACTCAAAGATTGGAGAGAACAAAGAAAACAATTCGGAAAACGTCAAAACCAAGAAAAAACTCTTGCAACATAAAACAATTTCTAACAGTACCAAAATTAAGTGAATTTGGCCTTATCAGAAATTTTAGGTCAAGAGCTTCGATTTGCAAAAAGAATCAACTCAAACGGAGCTACGAAACTCAAGTTATGATCAAACGAAGTTTGAATTCAAATCTGATCTAACTCAAATTTTAAACTTTTCAAAAACATATTTGGGTTGGATTACTGGATATAGGAGATCGTAACGAAGAAGTGGGTGTTGGTTTCGTTGGATTTGGACTAACGAGTAAAAAGTTATAGTCATTTGAAAATTAGGGACTAATCTGTAAATAAAATCTTCACGGATGGGTCCCTGGCCGAAAATTAAAATAAAAAGAAAAAGAGAAACGCTACCGAATGAACGTTCGCTGCCGAACGCCAACTAATGAATCTGTTCACTAGAACTACCTAAACAAAAAGCGTTCGTTAAATAAACTAACAAAATAATAAACCGCTCTAACCTAAAAACCAAAAAAAACCATAGAAAACCGAGGGGTTTTGTACCGGTTCTCGCGGAGTCAACCGTGGAAAGAAAACCAACGGCGGTGGCGTTCTCCGGCGTGACCGGACGGCGGCGGAGGCTCGGGTCCGGACGGGGCGGCGGCTCCGGTCGTCCAGGAGGGCGGCGAAGGGGTTGGGGAAGGGTGGCGCGGCGAGGCGAGGCGGATGGCGGCGTCGGCGGTGGTCCGCGGGGCAGGACGGAGCGGGGCGGCGGCGGTGGATCTCGCCGGCGGCGGCGGGATGCGGCGCAAGGGCGGCGGTGCGGGGGAAAAGAGGGAGAGACGGGCGGCGGGCGCGGCTTTAAAGGAGGGGGGCTGCGCGAGGCTTGGAGAAGGGGCAGAGGAGGAGGCCGGACAGCGCACGGCGGCCATGGCGGTGCGGCGGCGTGCCCGAGCAGGACTCCCGGTCGGGAAGGAGAGGAGCGGCGCGCTGGGCTGGGCTTGGCCTGTTGGGCCGGCCCAGTTCGGCGGAGGGGAGCTCTTTTTTTATTTATTTTTTCAATAAACCTTTTTTTTTCAGAGAACTTAAAATAATAATAAAAAAATAACAAAAATATTATATAGGCATATAATATATCAGAATTTTCAGAAAAAGTTTTTCTACACGGTGAACATTTTCCTAGCATTAAATAAAATACACACAAATTCTAATAATTCAAAGAGTGCTACTTGTCTATTAAATTCCAACAAAAATCATTTTTAAAATACCAAAATGATTTCAAATTAATTTTTCTCCAATTTTCTAATGTAGGGAATCATGTTACCCTAATTTCCATATAGTTTATTTTTGGAGAAAAATAATTTGAGTAAAACTCAAATAACTCCAAATTGAAAATAAATTCAAAAGAACTTTGAATTTAATTCTTTGAAACTCCCAACTCATATTTCATATAATTTGAAGAAGTCATTTTATCTTCTCTCATGAAAATCATTGAGTTGCATAAAGTTTCAGAATTGGAAATATTTTCCAAATGAAATTCAAATATTTTCAACACCCCTTGTCATTTAAATAAATGGAAGAAGTTATGTCATCTTCTCTCCAGGGTTTTGTGGTGAAAAGAATTTGAATTGATGGAGATCATAAAATGCAAAAATGAAAGTTTGGGAAAGTCCTTTTATTCCCTCTCATTTAACTTTCAGAAGTTTCAAATTCACTCAGTTTCAGTCAATCAATCAAACAATCCATCCAATCTATCTATTTATTATAACATTCCAAAATTTAGAATTTTGGGATGTTACAACAGGTGTCTCATGCATCTCTAGAACAACGCAACACAAGTAAAGCTCAATCAAGTTCCATTCCTACTTAATAAAAGAAGAGACAGCTTTATTCCTCCCGTTCAATGTGTCCTAGTTACTACCTTGGCAACTTTACATCTGGCTCAATGAATTTATCCCTTGAGTTAGTTAGATAGTTATACACATGCATCAGGATGAATGAACCGGAGAGTATATATACTAGAACATAAAGGCTCGCTTTTCCATACCCACCCATATTTACAACAAATAACAAAACTTTTTTACAAGAGGAAACTGAATGGTACAATCATCCAAGAAAATTTGTGCAGTTTGGATGAGTTCAAATATGGGCGATACACATTTTTGAGGTAGCAGTCCAAAGCTTTAAACCATAGATTAAAAAGCAGTGTTGCACTTTTGCTAAACCACCTTAACCAAATTATTCTAAATCTCGAGAAAAGGAAAACAAGACTGATAAGAACATGGGCACTCCCCATGCGCTCCCGTACCACCAAATACTTTCAGAAACTATTGAAAATAAAAGATGCAGCATGAATAATGGGATTTGCTGCATTTAGACTGTCCTAATTTTTACCAAACCGCAGTCGATCTGTCGCATTCTTGTAGTGTTGTGAGTATACGATACATAGAACATCACACGTGCACACGATACATAGAACATCACACGTGCACTGCGAAATGCAGCAAGTCACTGGCATCTTGTATCCAGGTCATCAGATGCAGATATCAAAATGTACATAACTCGATCTCAGTCATACAAATTCTTTTGCTGCCAATGGACTGAAACCTGAAATGACACAATTGAAGTCGAGTGCTCAGTTAATTGCAAGAAACACTGCGTGAGTGCCGACTTCAGATGCTCCATCTAAGACCATTACAACCCAGTGCAAATGTATATTTATTTGTCCGCACAGGCTCTGAAGTTTAAAACTGTGGGGGGAGAATGAATCAAGTTTAGCTAGATTAAATACAAGATTTACTGGAGCTTAACAGAGGAACATCTACTTTCAGGAATTAGTTGTGCATATAGACATTTAACAAAGGGACAAAATATTCCAAGAGTAAATTGTTAGAAATACTTTCAGGAGTAATAGACGAAAACTGGAATAAAATTAGCTTAGCGAACAAGCCTTGGTTTAGTCAAAAGTGTAAACAGGAGCACTTACGTGCACTTCACATCTATCAGAGTACAATCAAGGATAAGACAACAAGTTATTGACAGGATCAACACATCATCAACATGGCCATGAAAAAGCTAAATCTCAACTCGACGGATCAACACATCATCAGCACTTGATCAATCTAAAATACATGTGAAGATGGTTCAAGTAAGGCATAAATCTCGCACAAACGGAATCAAATCTCATACTCACTTGGAGCAGGGTACATCAGAATAATAAACAAAAATCATACACTATTTCTTTGAATCCAACATGAATTCAACCACACAGATTCTTGGTCTTACTCGGATATTCGCACAGGGTAAAAACGAAATAACTGTTCCATCAATGAAAACATAATTGGAACTATATGCAAGAATAGTCAGAACAAGAAAGAACAGTCAAAAGCAGGGGACGGTAGAACTTTATCCCAATCTTTACCAGTGTCCGCTTCAGTGGGAAGAGGGAAAGCGACAAAGAGCAGACATCGCCGCCGTCGCTGCCCCGAAGACGTGCACGCAGGTTTGCCTGCAGCAATTTCCAAACAATCTCTATAACAATAACATAACTACAATTACAATCGGGAATAAGCTACTATGCATCCAAATCAAAGAAAGAAAATCATGATATCTTCGAAGAGCCAACCTAGGTAACAAGAGATGACTGCAGGGGAAAGCAAGTGGAAAAGAGAACGCCATGGCCACCAGCGCCCGAGCGGATGCCCGGCGCCCGAAACCCTAGCCATAGGGGGAGGCTCGTCGGTGGTCTTTGGTGGCTGAGAGCGCTGGACATAGCCGGGTTGTGTGTGTGGGAGGGGGGGTCCATGGTGCGAGGGGGCCTCAAACTGTGCTTCGCGGTGTCTGGATTCGCCGGACGCCGCGTGAATCAGCCGCCGCAGGTGGCGCATTGAGAAGCCGCGTGAGGAGAGAGGGATGGGACACGGGAGGATGGATGGGCGGTGGATGCGCCGGATCCGGTAGCCTCCGGAGCTGCGAGGTGGGAGGGGGGAGCGGGAGGGCCGACGGCGAGGTGGGTCGGAGGAGGCAGACGAGGCGGTTGGTGGCGGCGATTTGGGAGAGATAAGGGGAATTAGGTGCTCTATTTCTCGCGCGTATTTTTCTCTCCTCGGTTTATTTTGTTCATATATATGTACGACGATAGGGTTATGACATGCAAATCTACAACGCCTACGTTGCGCCGCTTATATGCGTATCTATCGTGAATTTTGCAACGTATAGTAAAAATGTTGTAGAATTTGTGTTGCTTTATAGGGGATATCCTTGTAGTGCTTCTTCTTGAAACTGGTGGTCTTTTTCACCATCAACACTTGATGTTCTTTCTTGATATCTACCTCCGCGGCGTTTAGCATTGCGAAGAGCTTGAGAATTGTCTTATCCATCCCTTGCATATTATAGTTCATCACGAAGCTCTTGTAGATTGGTGGCAGTGATTGAAGAACTCTGTCAATGACACTATCATCAGGAAGATTAACTCCCAGCTGAGTCAAGTGGTTGTGGTACCCAGACATTCTGAGTATATGTTCACTGACAGAACTATTCTTATCCATTTTGCAGCTGTAGAACTTATTGGAGACTTCATTTGCTTTAAATATTAACTTCAACTCCTGAAACATCTCATATGCTCCATGACGTTCAAAACGTCGTTGAAGTCCCAGTTCTAAGCCGTAAAGCATGGCACACTGAACTATCGAGTAGTCATTAGCTTTGCTCTGCCAGACATTCTTAATGTTGTCAGCAACATCTGCAGCAGGCTTGTCACCCAGCGGTGCTTCCAGGACGTAATTCTTCTGTGCAGCAATGAGGATAATCCTCAAGTTACGGACCTAGTCCGTGTAATTGCTACCATCATCTTTCAACTTAGCTTTCTCTAGGAACGCATTAAAATTCAACGGAACAACAACACGGGCCATTTATCCACAACAACATAGACATGCAAAATACTATTAGGTACTAAGTTCATGATAAATTAAAGTTCAATTTAATCATATTACTTAAGAACTCCCACTTAGATAGACATCCCTCTAATCATCTAAGTGATCACGTGATCCATATCA
Organism: Triticum urartu; assembly: GCF_056163025.1. Classification (NCBI taxonomy): domain Eukaryota; kingdom Viridiplantae; phylum Streptophyta; class Magnoliopsida; order Poales; family Poaceae; genus Triticum; species Triticum urartu. The sequence continues at coordinate 450,176,720 of NC_141876.1, forward strand.
ACCAAACCATGTCCGGTCATCACGTGAGATGGAGTAGTTTTCAATGGTGAACATCACTATGTTGATCATATCTACGATATGATTCAGGCTCGAACTTTCGGTCCCAGTGTTCCGAGGGCATATCTGCATATGCTAGGCTCGTCAAGTTTAACCCGAGTATTCTGCTTGTGCAAAACTAGCTTGCACCCGTTGTATGTGAACGTAGAGCTTATCACACCCGATCATCACATGGTGTCTCGGCACGACAAACTGTAGCAACGGTGCATAGTCAGGGAAAACACTTGTACCTTGAAATTTAGTGAGAGATCATCTTATAATGCTACCGCCGTACTAAGAAAAATAAGATGCATAAAGGATAAACATCACATGCAATCAAATAAGTGATATGATATGGCCATCATCATCTTGTGCCTTTTGATCTCCATCTCCAAAGCACTGTCATGATCACCATCATCACCGGCTTGACACCTTGATCTCCATCGAAGCATCGTTGTCGTCTCGCCAACTATTGCTTCTACGACTATGGCTACCGCCTTGAGATAAAGTAAAGCAATTACATGACGATTGCATTTCATACAATAAAGCGACAACCATATGGCTCCTGCCAGTTGCCGATAACTGTGTTACAAAACATGATCATCTCATACAACAATTTATATAATCACGTCTTGACCATACACTACAAAAAAATACACTTCCGTGATGATACATGTTTGTCACAGTAGGTCGCATTTTCTGTCATGCATGTACATCCATGACGATTTTATGACAGAATCAAGATAGTCATACCTGTGCTATCGTAGAAGTGTTCCATGACATTACCAAAATTATCATCACGGAAGTGTCCACTTCCATGATGATAAATCCCGCGTCACAGAAGTTCTTTCGTCAAGGGTGACCGACACATGGCATCCACCGTAACGGAACGCCGTTAAGCTATCGGATCGGGTTTTGGATCCGATAACCCGTTAACAGCCCTGACCAATGGGGATTTTCCACGTGTAAAATCATCATTGGCTGGAGGAAACACGTGTCGGCTCATCGTTGGGACAGATGTCATCCACTCATAGGACAGAAGGCGCCTATGATACGTCGACACGTGGCACGGCCCAACAGAGGCCCATTCCTGTGAAAAGGCCAGCCCGTTTGACTTGGTCAAAAGGTGGCGGGCTGGCCCATGTAAAGCCTATTAATGGCCTATTCGCATATAGCCCATTTACAGCCTGCTAACCCAAGGCCCGTTACGCCCTATCCAAATTAGGCCCAGTAGCATCATCTGGGCCACCCAATATGATTCCAGCCCGTTTTCACTTCTGGCCCATGTATGGCCCATGACGTCTTTCAGCCCATATGAGGCCCTATGTATCTCTTGGCCTATTAAAGGCACATGGTGAAACTGACCCGTAATGAACAGTGTATCACTTTACACCCATTAACGGCCCGTGGTGAAACTGGCCCGTAATGAACAGTGTATCACTTTATACCCATTAACAGCCCGTTATTCCGTTGGGCCGTTTCCAGCCCATGTTATCTTTCGGCCTTCTCAGAGCCCATTTATTCTTGGGCTCATTTCCAGCATTCGTTTACTTACGGCCCGTTACTGTCATTTTCTGCTTGTGGGCCAAATTCAGCCCATGGTTACAGTCGGCCCGTCTGTGGTCCGTTAATACGTTGGGTCATTTTCATAACATCATCAAATACGGCCTATTAACGATGGCCCATTATGGTTGGCCCATGAACGGACGATTCCAACTCTATCCCGTTTACGGCCAATGCAGCCTATTATTGGCCCATGTTTGGCCAATCGATCATACTGCCCGTATAAGGCCCATTGATGATACGACCCGTAGAAGGCCCATTGTTTCTACGGCCCGTAGAAGGCCCACTGTTTCTACGGACCGTAGAAGGCCCACTGTTTCTGCGGCCCGTAGGAGGCCCAGTGTCACTATAGTAAATATTAGTCCATGGTTATTGTGGCCTAGTTTTAAAAAATAGGTTATTGCAGCCACTAGCAAACCGCGGAAAAAGAACTGCAATGACTACAAGCAGACAAATAAACAAAACAATAAGGAAATAAATAAGAAAGCAACTTACGCTAGGCTATCACGGCTATCACACATATTACATCCACTGGGCATCAAAGTTCGCCACCAGTACAAATAAACACGCTGACAAATGAATATACAAAACTAAGAGCACTTCAAAAGGCACTAGGCCTGGCCAGGTCGCCCCCCCCCCCCAAATAGCTGAAGAAGCTGAGTAGACCTCAGTTGTGTCAACGATAGATGCATCAACACTAGATTTAAGGCATGATGGTGCGCACGGCAGTCCTCTGACATCTTCATTGCATCTTTGACTTCAAGTCAGAGCTGAGCTGAAGCAAGCCTTTCCTCTTTAAGTTGAGACTGAAGAAGTTGAACTGATTGAGGCAGCGACTGCATAGAGGTTGTCTCACACCTGCTGGTGAGTAGCTTCAACTCACTGTCTTCATCAAGACAGGACCTCGGGGTCATCTCGCTGTCCTCAAGATGGTTTGGCTCACTATCTTCCCTGAAGTTCTGCCTGGCGTAAGAGATACGAGTCTGAAAGATAAACAAGGAGACACGTAACAGGTTTCACAACTATATAAGCAAATAAATGGATCTGTTCTGCATAAGGAACATGTTTTTACAACTACAATTTGAAATTGGTAGTTGTTGCAAACATCCAATCAGATGTAAACAACAAAGCAAACAGCAGTGGAGGAAATGATGCCTATCCAAATCTATACTAGAACAAAGTTTGAAGGCTTGAGAAGGATGAACTTACATTACATGTTAACACGGGCTGGACAAAGCCCTTCTCCATGTTGATGGAAGGATAATTCAATAAATTCCCCAAAGAAAATTCTTTATAAGCGTTGCCATTATTCTACATTTTGCAAAGAGTAAATATAGATCAAATAATATTGGAAGAAACAGAGGATAATGAAGCTCAGGTGTAGACTGATGATACATAATAAAATAGCAATTAATTAAGTACAGCGTTACAAGGCAAAAGGGAGAGAGGTGCTGACAAGAGCAATGCAGAGCCCATTATTGTTTTGAGATCGTATGATCCTTTGAGCAAGGAGATTCATCTGAAATTAGTTTTCATACAAGAGAGAAGGTAAGGCACAAGCAGAAATTTAGGAGTTCAAATTTTGAATTGATATCATAGACAGTACCTGACGCTGGGCTCCCAGTAGTTCTAATAGGGGTTTGGCCACTGGGGTAGGGGTAAAGTGTGGTACAGTTGGGCATGTGTTTTCTGTGGCTGCTGATCTATCAGATGTAACAGGTATCACTACCTTTTCCAAATACCTAGTTTGTACTCCTTGAGGATCTGCACTCACCCTCTTCGTTTTGGACATCTATTACGAAAGAACAATATTTGACTGGAAAAACATAGTGTGTCGACACATGGAATATGTACAGAAAATGGATAGGTATGGCATATACTCATATATGATGCTTAAACTAAGCAGATGGTGTAACAAAGTAGAAGTAATGCAAGAGGTCAGATGCAAAATATGTGCGACCAATAACGGCGTTCCCAAGAACGGCGTTCCCAAGGCTGGAGAAGGTGTCACTGCTGCTGATGTCAAGAAGTTTGTTCAACTGGACTCTACTGCCAAGAATATCATCTGTGGTCATCTGACCAAAGGACAGTATGGCCGTGTCAGTGCTTTGGAAACATCTAAGCTAGTCTGGGACTGGCTCTCCAAGGTCAACGAAGGCATCTCAACCCAGAGAGATCAGAGAACCAGTGTTCTCCGCAACCTATTCAACCGCTTCAAGCGAAATGACAATGAGAATGTCCAGCTCACGTTTGATCGACTCACTGACATCACAAATGAGCTTCAAGCCCTCGGCTCTACTGAGATTACCAAGCATGAAGTCGTCAAGACACTACTGAGATCACTTGACAGTTCGTTTGACACCCTAGCCCTAATGATTCAAGAATGTCCTGATTTCAAGAGACTCGATCCGTCTGACATACTTGAGAGGCTCAACACACATGAGTTTCAGCTTTCTGAGAAAAGAGATATCTACGGTCCAAACTATGGGCGAACTCGTGCCTTGAAGGCAAAAGCTGTCTCCTCATCTGAAGAAGAATCTGACAGCAGTTCTGATGATCCTGAAGACATTGGAAGGGAACTTGCTATGCTTGTGAAGAAGTTCCAAAAATTCACCAAGAAGAAAGGTTTCAGAAAGTCTTCACGATCAAGCTCAAGGAATGATGAAGCTTCTGCTCATGACTACAAGAAGAAAACATGTCACAAGTGCAAGAAACCTGGCCACTTCATCTCTGAGTGTCCGCAGTGGGACAATGAGAACAAAAAGAAGAAGAAGAAGAGCAAGGAATATGACTCTGACGACAAGAAGAAGAACAAATACTCAAAGTCTTCTTCCAAGTCTTCCTCAAAGTCTTCATCACACAAGAAGAGCTCATCTGGCAAGGCACGTGCGTTTGTTGGCAAGGAAATGGATTCAGAAGAGCAGTCCGCTTCTGAGGAGGCGGAGGTGGAGTCTAAGGAGGAGTCCAATTCTGGCGTTGCAAGTCTGGCTACAGCATATGTTGCCAAGTCCATCTTCAACACTGAAGACAATGACTTCATCACCGACACCGATGCAAATGACAAGGACTACTCCGCTCCTACCTATTGCTTCATGGCACGCGGTGCCAAGGTAAACACACGCACTACTCACTATCAAACATCTAGTGACGATGACTCTGATTGTGGTTCAAAACCCAGCTACAAAACACTGGCTAAAATTGCAACTGAACAACAGAAAGCCATGGAACATATTCAAAAACTGTTAGACAAAAGCGATGATCTGTTAGGCGCTGAAATGACTCGATCTGAGTCCTTAATTGAAGACATAAAAAATCTTCATGTTAAGTATGAGGAACTTGAAAGTCGTCATGAAACGCTCTCAACAACTCATGAAAAGCTTTCCTATGATTATCTTCAAAGGAAGCAAGATCTTGAGAAATTGAGAGCGGCTCATGAAGATCTTCAAAAGGAAAATGAGTCACTTCGCGCCAAACAGATCAGTTCCGCTCAGGAAGGATTTGAACCACCATGTCTTAAATGCATCGAGCGTGACAACGCTACTTCTGTTGCTGAGTGTTCTACTGCTACTACTGTTGCAATATCTTCAACTGTTGATGTGGTAACTAACCCCTCTGCTGAGGATACCACTACTATTGCTGATGAGAATGCTAGGTTGAAGACATTGCTTGAAACAGGGATGTACAAAAGTCTCAAAGGGCATCAGACACTATGTGATGTCCTCAAAAGGCAGATCCTGAACCGAAACCCTAGGAAAGAGGGTGTTGGGTTCGTAAGGAAAATGAATGCTGATGGCTCTTACTGGAAACCTGAGCAGTACCCCAAAACCACATGGGTTGCTGCAAAGGGACCTTCAGCAGATCCATCCAATCTATCTGGCTTCACTTGTGCTAACCCCATTGTCATTGATGAATCCTTTGATGCAAACTATAAACTGCATAAGAATCAGAATGGTGAAGTGTTTGCCAGGTATATTGGTACTAACTGTAGGAATGGGCCGCCTATGAAGAAGATCTGGGTATCGAAAAAGTGTCTGGAGAATCTTCCTGTGAATGTCATCATGACACCTCAGGTGAAGAAGACAAACCCCAGACCACAGGCTTCATACGGTCCAAAGGCTTCATACAGACAGAGGCCTCACCTGAGTCGCACTAACGCAAATGTTTTGCAGGGAAACCATACTCAGGCCTATGAATATGAGCGCGGTTCATCAAACCGCCATGTTCATAAGACCAAGAACTATTCTGCTTATTCTTATGAATACTGTTGTCCACCTGCAAGACTGTTTGCTAGGGCTCCAAAGCCAAAGTTCTCAGATGCTGCACTTAGACTTATTGCTTCTAAGCCACCCTTGAAGATGTGGGTGGCTAAGAAAGCTTAACTCTCTTTTGCAGGGAAAGGTCTCCAGCAGAAAACCAAAATCGTCTGACGCTATTGCTGGGGACCTTAAACATCTTGTAGGGCGCAAGATCAAATGCCCGAATGGTCTTACTATGTACTTCGTTCCTGAATCGCTTGCTACTCTCCCTATTAGTCCTAATCTGGATCTAAGCTTTCATAACCCACTGGTTCGTCAAATGTTTTTGCTTCAAAATTCTCTTCGTGAAGCCTATCCCCCTAACTGCACTGTAGAGTACGACACCAGCGTCTTCAGAATGGATTATTGATAGTGGGTGTACCAATCACATGACTGGCAAAAGAAGCCTTCTTATGGACTCAACCTTACGTCCATCCGACAAGAGTCACATCACATTTGCTGACACTGGTAAAAGTAAGGTATTGGGTCTAGGTAGAGTTGCAATCTCAAAGGATCAACACATGGATAAAGTCATGCTTGTTGAATACCTTGGCTTCAACTTAATGTCTGTCTCAATGCTTTGCGATTTGAACATGATCGTAATGTTTGGAAAATATCGCTGCCTTGTTCTAATGGAATCTGACAAGTCTCTAGTGTTTGAAGGGTATCAGAAAGATGATTTGTACGTGGTAGATTTCTCAGCAGGACCACAGCTTGACGTATGTCTTCTAGCAAAAGCTTCAGAATGCTGGCTCTGGCATCGGAGGCTAGGGCATGCTGGCATGAGGAACCTCCACACCCTTGCAAAGAAGAAGCATTTCATAGGCATCGAGGGCGTCAAGTTCAAGAAAGATCACTTATGCGGTGCCTGTCAAGCAGGAAAGATGACGAGGGCCAAACATCCCTCGAAGACAATCATGACAACTACTCGACCCTTCGAACTGCTCCACATGGATCTTTTTGGTCCCACTCATTACTCAACTCTTACTACTACTTCTTGTCTCCATGGCTTTGTCATTGTTGATGATTATTCTAGATATACTTGGGTGCACATAATCCTCTACAAGACTGAAGTGCAGGATGTCTTCAGACGCTTCGCCAATCGAGCAATGAACAACTATGGCGCCAAGATAAAGCACATCAGAAGTGACAATGGCACTGAATTCAAGAACACCGGCCTTGATACATATCTTGATACTTTGGGCATCACACATGAATTCTCAGCTCCGTACACGCCACAGCAGAATGGCGTCGTCGAACGCAAGAACAGAACACTCATTGAGATGGCCCGAACGATGCTAGATGAATACAAGACTCCAAGAAAATTCTGGCCTGAAGCCATTGATACTGCATGACATACAATCAATCGTGTTTATCTTCACAAGCTTCTAAACAAGACATCTTATGAGCTCCTTACTGGCAAGAAGCCAAATGTCAGTTACTTCAGAGTATTTGGCGCCAGGTGCTGGATCAAGGATCCACATCACACTTCAAAATTTGCACCAAAAGCACATGAGGGTTTTATGCTTGGATATGGAAAGGATTCGCACTCCTATAGAGTCTTCAATCTCTTTCATTATAAAGTGGTTGAAACAGTGGATGTGCGGTTTGATGAGACTAACGGTTCACAAAGAGAGCACCTGCCAAATGTGCTAGATGAAGTTCCATCCAGCGAATCAATCAAGCTAATGGGAACTGGAGAAATCATACCCTCTGAAGCTCAACCTGAAGAGGAACTTATCATCTCCGCACCTGATCAACCTGAAGACAATGCTCAGCCTGAAGACAATCCCACTAACAATGACAATGATCAGCAAGAGCAAAATCTTCGCCCTGTACATCCTCGTGTTGCCAATGAAGTGCAGATTGAGAGAATAATTGATAGCATCAATGCACCTGGTCCGCACACTCGTTCAAGGGCAACTCAGCTAGCAAATTTCTGTGGGCACTTCGCATTCGTCTCAATAACAGAACCCAAGAAAGTTGAAGAAGCCTTCATGGAACTTGAATGGATTCAAGCTATGCAAGAAGAGCTTCAACAGTTTGAGCTGAATAATGTATGGGAACTGGTTAAGCGTCCTGATCCTCGGAAGCACAATATAATAGGCACCAAATGGATATACCGCAACAAGCAAGACGAGCATGGTCAAGTTGTCAGAAACAAAGCTCATCTCGTTGCTCAAGGATATACTCAAGTGGAAGGCATTGACTTCGATGAAACATTTTCTCCTGTGGCTCGACTTGAAGCCATACGCATACTGCTGGCCTATGCAAATCATCATAACATACTTCTATATCAAATGGATGTGAAGAGCGCCTTTCTCAATGGCAAGATTGAAGAAGAAGTGTATGTTGCACAACCGCCTGGCTTTGAAGATCCGAAACATCCTGACATGGTATACAAGCTTAACAAGGCACTGTATGGCCTCAAACAAGCCCCTCGGGCTTGGTATGACACACTCAAATACTTCCTGAAGAGCAAAGGCTTCATACCTGGTTCCCTCGACCCCACTCTCTTCACGAAGACATATGATGGTGAACTGTTTGTGTGCCAAATATATGTGGATGACATCATCTTCGGCTGCACCAATCAGAAGTACAGTGAAGAGTTTGGATATATGATGCAAGAGCAATATCAGATGTCCATGATGGGAGAGCTGAAGTTCTTCCTCGGTCTTCAAATACGACAACAACACAATGGCATCTTCATATCTCAAGAGAAGTATCTCAAAGATTGCCTGAAGAAGTTCGGTATGCAAGACTGCAAAGGCTTCACGACGCCAATGCCAGCCAAACATCATCTGGGTCCCGGCGACAATGGTAAAGAGTTCGATCAAAAGGTATACCGCTCCATGATTGGTTCTTTACTTTATCTATGTGCATCTAGGCCAGATATTATGCTTAGTGTTTGCATGTGTGCTCGATTCCAAGCGGCACCAAAGGAGTCGCATCACTTAGCTGTGAAGCGAATTCTTCGATATTTGGCTCACACCCCAACTCTAGGATTATGGTATCCAAAGGGCTCAGAGTTTGATCTGGTTGGATTCTTGGATGCTGATTATGCTGGTGACAAGGTGGATCGTAAGTCTACATCAGGCACATGTCATTTTCTGGGACGATCACTTGTATGTTGGTCTTCAAAGAAGCAGAACTGTGTATCTCTCTCCACTGCTGAATCTGAATACATTGCTGCTGGATCTTGCTGCGCTCGGCTTCTGTGGATGAAGCAAACACTCAAGGACTATGGCATTCATCTGAAGCAAGTGCCACTCTACTGCGACAATGAAAGCGCCATCAAGATTGCCAACAACCCAGTTCAGCACTCGAAGACAAAGCACATTGAAATTCGTCATCACTTTCTCAGAGATCATGTTGTGAAGGAAGATATCGATATCATACACATCAACACTGAAGAGCAATTGGCAGATATCTTCACCAAGCCCTTGGATGAGAAGAGGTTTTGCAAGTTGCGGTGTGAGCTAAATATCCTGGAATCCTCAAATGTCCTGTGATCAGGCACACATCCTAACACTTATGCATATTGATGACTTAGATGTGCAACACACGAAGTAAAGTATATCTTCAATCAATGAAGATATACATTCTAAGTGTGAATACATTAATGTGGACTTTGACTTCGGAACGCCACGATAATTGTGCGCCGTGTCTGGGTCTAATACTTCCTATACGGTGGGTAACGCCACCACCAAAGGTTCTGTTCGAAGTGTTTCACTCATGGCGTTACATTTGCTATGTCTTCACATTTGGTTTGGCTTCAATTTCAACATGTCTTCATGATTATCTTCACTATGTTGAATATATATATATACTAATGTTCTGTCCTCTACAGCATTCACTTATAGCTATGTCTTCATGTTGAGTCTTTTGAACTAAGTGAATGTGATCGGACCCTAACCTCTCTATGCTTTCTATCTCAAACTCTATCTCTCCAAGTCATATGCATTCTATTGAAACTGTCAAATGTCTTCTCTGCGTCCTTGTCAGCAGAAGATACAGAGACAAACATTAAGTCCGTTTTCAATGCTTATTCCTTCACCTGAAACCCGGAGAAGTGGGAACGACCACCCGACAATCTAGGCGTGCGTGGGTCGTGGAACAACCTCCGACATGCTACATGATGGCCACGTGTTCCTCAGATGTGAATCACCAGGGGCACCTGTGTAATAACACTGAGCCGCCCCTGTCCCTATAAATACACGCCTCACCGCAGTCATTATCTCTTCTTCCACTCTCGCACGAACCCTAGCACCACCGCTAGCCCTCGACGACGCCGGCGACGAAGCGCTTCGCTGCCGCAACCTCTCTGACGCCGTCTTCATGCCGACCGCGGACATTATCTTCTCCGCCATCGCCATAGGTGTCCTCCGTCACCAAGTTAGGGCACGGAAGATCAAACTGCTCGGCCTCCTCTTCCACTCCGTCTAGCAGTTCTTCGTGTGGTAAATAAAACTTCCTTTTTACGGCCCCCTTGATCCTATAGCTTTGTCACTCTCTACCACAAGCAGTTTCTATTCACACAAGTTGGATCTCTTTCATACTGCATCTCATAACATGCCTAGTATATTCACTTATGCTTCACAAAGTAGTTAGATTCCTCACTTGTACTGATCTCTGGATTCGTACAAATCTGGAACCAACTCCTTATCTATGAGTGAATGTCTTCGCACGATGAGGTCAATGTCTTCTAAACTGATTTATCTTCAAAATCTTCTGAGAATGCATATGACCTCTTCCCCTTCCCTCGCACCTTAATGCTGTCATAGGTACATGTCCGTGGGAGAATCCCTTGGTTCTCATAGTCTGCATTCATTTGCAAAATACTTACATCATCATATAAATTCTCCCAAAGCCAGTTCCTGTTTGTCCAGCAAGCGAAAACCTTTGAAGCCTTTGAACGTATTGAAGCCTTTCAGTTTAAAATTCATGGCTTCAGAGAAATCTGCAAGGAAGGGAGGCAGACAGCGTCGTGGCGGAACATCAAGAGATCTGCCTGATGACCTCTCAGAACTTTACAAGACAGATCCTGAAGAGGATTATAATCAGCGCAAGACCCGTATCCAGTGGATTCGAAGATATTGGGCAGAACAATGGTTCAAATACCGGTTTGTGACCCAAGAATATGCTGAGAAAAACGCCATCAAGCGACCGTGGGGAGACATCCTATACAAGAATCTTCAACCCAGGTCCAGAGAAGAAGCCATTGAACAAGGCTTCTATCCCTGCATGGTCCGTGGGCCACAGCCTGCAGATGCACACCCATCGTCACTACTATGGTGCCGTGACGACAATCTGTTCAAGCGCAACTTCCAGTTTGCCAATAACTCAGCGAAGCAGAACACAAAGTCTTTGGGTTTAGACTTCAACCCTGGTCCCTCTGCTCCCCGTGCCGATGGAACTCGTGAAGCTGAACCAAATCTTCTTGGACCCTTCTACAACCTTGAAGGTCTCATCACCCATATCGTGGTTCAAGAGACTGCCGTGAATGAGCCTACAGATGACGCTGAATCAGATGAAGCGCCTGCAGCGCCGAAGCCAAAGAAGCTGAAGCATCCAAAAGCTTCAAAGCCTGCCTCTGCACCCAAAATCTCACAGGCGAAGCCACTGGCCATTGCACCTCCTGAAGACAGTGTGCAGTCTGAAGATTTGTCTCGCATCTCCAAGCCCCAGAAGGTCAAGATGCCTCTGCCGCACACCGGCCAAGAACTGACAGCTGCTGCCATTCTGCGAAACGATGCCATTGATCTGTCCAGTGATGAAGATCTTGCAGATGATGCTCTTGAGCAACTCATCAAGAGCAAAGAAGAAGCAGAAATCTTCAATGATCTGCCTCTCTTTGACGTGACAATCATCCACAACTTCATTGATGAGTGGTTTGACACGCCCAACATCAGCTTCGAAGATCTGCAACTACCCATTGGCCTCAGTGTCGCCTTCCATGGCGCCATTGCTTCAGAGCTAGCTCTCGCTCAGCGCATCGTCGAACTGAAGCAAAAGATTGACTATGAAAAGGCTCAGTTCAAGAAGCATATGACCAAGCTCAGTGTACAAGAGGTGAAAAACTTCAAGATTATGCTGCACGAGCTCAAAGAAGCCTTTCTCAAGAAACGCGCAGAAGCTCAGGGTTCTCGGGAGCGCATGAAGAGCATGGCTGACAAGTGTGTGCAAGGCTACAATGAGGCTGAGAAGCGCAAGGCCCTTGGGCGTCCGGGCATTGATCCCAGGATGGCTGCTAAGCAGAAGAAGAAGCCCACTGTGGCCGAACCCAACGCACCAAGGCGGGAAGCAGATCCCATTGTCTTCCCAACTAGCATGACTGTCTCGAAGCCAAAGGCCCGGTCAACCGCTTCAGAGCTGAAGAAGACGAGGACTGCTGAGGCTGAAGCAAGGAAGAGGAAACATCCTGAAGCCTCTACCACTGCTCCCTCCAAGAAGAAGCGGAAGACCAAGAAAGAACGGGTTGCTCCCACAGAGCCCTTGATTGTTGAACCCATCTCCATGGTTCGCCCTGACGCTGAACCTCAAGAACGTCAACTGACTGTCCATGAGCCTGCTTTCACAGAGGCTCATGAAGCTGAAGACTTTCCAGCAGCTGATCCCATCGCTGCTGAAGACATTGGTCACCATGACCATGTTGAAGATGATGCAGTTCTTCATCAGCTCGAGCACCAACAGGTATCATCGCCTGTGCTAACACACAGCGAACTCATCAGCATTGGTCGTCCTCTGACGCCAATTGCTCAGGATGCATCATGGGCTGATCGCCCACAAGCACAAGAGGAAGAAGACTTTGAGGCCCAGCCAACTCCAACTCCACAGGCGTCGCCAGCGTTATGCAGGCTTCGCAAAGGACCAAGTCCTCTAGTCTCTGAGTCTGAAGCTACAGCTGCTGAAGACATTCCGGCTGCATCAGCCGATGAAGAAGAAACCCCAAAAGCTACCACTTCCCCGTCCCACCAAGAAGCTGTTCTCGAGGAGAACGTGACTATGACCGACCCTGCAGCTCTTCAAGTGGAGGTCGAGAATCTTGAGGCTGCCACCACCAACACCAATGAAGCCACTGACGCTGTCATGGCTGAAGCTAATGTGGAGCCTTCACCAACCCAAGCACCAAAAGTCAGCGAAGCCACTGATCCCACTGCTTCTGTTCCTGTGCCTACTACTAGTCCTCAGTTCGACTATCATGTTGAGCACAGGCCTCAGGTACAGAAGCCAATCCCAAGATTGCCCAGGTTTCCAGGTCCTACATCAGCACCTGGATCCTTCAATGTCAATGGCTTCAGAGCAGACAACACTTTCTTCAATAGCTCCAGGAACCCCTACTCAAGGGAAAGAATATCATCTGATCGGTTCTGGAGCTATCCGCAGCGAAGCTATTACTGCTGCATTCTATACAATCAAGGTCGCATCTTCCCACATAAGTGTCTTGACATTGAAGCAATAGCTGGTATGCCCTGTCTGGAAGAAGCTCTGGATTGCTTCAAGGAGGTTGGATTGCTGCCGTTCGTCACCGACCACGAGCATTGGAATGAAGAGTTGCTGCTCCAATTCTATGCCACACTTCACATCCGCGGGTACAACAGAGATCCGAAGACTTGGGTCCTGGAGTGGATGACAGGAAACGTTCATCACGAAGCCAAAGCCTTTGACATCATTGAGCTCACTGGTCTACCCACTCCTGGCGATCTCTACGAATCTGGCTGTCAACTTCACAGTGAAGCTGTGGAAAGCATCTTTTAGAAGCCTGAACCCAACATGAGTCAGATGCTCAGTATGATGAAGCCATTGCCCCAAGATGCTGCATATCCCAAAGAGTTCTTTGTTGAGGACCTTGAGTATCTGCCAAGGACCATTTATCACATCATAAGGCGAACTCTCTGGCCCATCAAAGGACACTCTCCACATGCCAAGCTGGAAGGTGCAATGAAGACTTTGGTCTTCTATATTCTTCATGGCAAACGCTTCAATGCACATGACTTCTTCATCCGCCAACTTGCTGCATCAGGCTCTGATCTTTTTGGCTTGAAGTTCTACGCCCCATGGATAATGCGGCTGATCAAACTTCACTCCGCTATCTCATATCAGCCATCTGCTCGCAATCATCGGATCTTTCTGCCTGATGTGGATATGTCTATTGAAGCCATTTATCCTGAGCCTGCCAAGGAACCTCTAAGTCTTCAGAATGCGGAGCATCAAAGTTTTTCTGAGAACATTGAAGGAGTTGAAGCAGTCACTCGTGTGTATCCTTTGGCTGGAACTACACGTGCACCACATCCTGCCCTCACTGAAGCCACCGACAGCACAACTGCCCAACGACCCAAGAAGCGCACTCGTGTTCTTAATGACCGAGAGCTTCTAGTGGCTCTTCATCAGAAACAGGATAGGCATCATGACTGGCTGAAGCGCCAAATGCAAAGCCTCTTGGTGGATGTCAACCGCATTCGCAATCTTGCCACCAAGAATGCTTTTGTTGCCCATGAAACCTCTCGACGCACATGGAAAGGGTTGACGCTGATGTGCTCTGCAGATGATCTTCAAGAGGATGGCTTCTCTGAACGCTTCAAGTTTGACTCCACACCTCCTCGAAGGGCAGTGCTGCGACGCACTCCATCTCTTGAAGACTCTGAGTTCTCTTCCTCTGCTGCAACTGTGAATGCCAGAGTGATTGAGGATGAAGACGATGCCACTTCACCGCCACCTCCTTCAGCACGCTTCGACACTGCTCCAAGCTCTTCTGCACCGTCAAACACCACCGACGACCCTGCTGCTTCACCTACTCTTCATGGGAACGAGTAGATGCTCTATGTCTTCAAACCTTTTTGGTCCTTACTGACAAAAGGGGGAGAAGCATATGAGTTTGATAGTCTTCAAGCAGGTCCATATGGGCGGGTGCTTTATATTTTGCTTCGTGTATACAACTCTCGTTTTGATACATTTGGTTCTTTGAGTTGTAACACTTAAACTCGATGGTCGTCTGCTACTTATTTGCCACTTTGTGATGCGACGATAAATTCCACACTTAGATCATTTTGCAGACGTCCATTTTCCATTATGCATGTCATTATCTTCACATACCTTCACATGCATAGTGGATTGTCATCATAAGTTGAAAAGGATCTCCACAAGCACAACCTGCCATGTGCATTTGCATTCCAAAAGCAAATTACTTATATGCACATCTTCAGGGGGAGCCCATGCAACTTATGAAGACAATTCCGTATCCTTTACAATTTCACATATTATATTCCCCGTTGAAAACTTCAACTAGTTTGTCATCAATCACCAAAAAGGGGGAGATTGTAAGTGCATCTAGTGCCACCCCTAGTTGCTTTTGGAGTATTGATGACAAACCTAGTTGAGGGACTGATGTGTTTGTGAGAATTGCAGGATAACACAGGTAGAAGTCCCTCATTGATTCGGTTTTCCTACCAGAGATGACCTCTAAAAATGTATGAAGACATTGATGTCAAAGGTGGTATATGAAGATATTCACATTGAAGACTATGACAAGAGAAGACATCGCATGAAGCCTATGGAGCTCGAAGACTTAGATCTTTCGTAGTTCTTTTTCTTCTTTGTTGAGTCATAGGAACCACCGTACTGTTAAGTGGGGTCCAAGAGAACCAGTCAGAATGACTGAAGTGATGCTTAACCAAAACCTATGTCTTTGAGTGAAGACTATGAGAGCAAATCTTGTCCAGAGTCGGACAAGTCAGCTTTGCTTGTAGCCCAAGTAAAGCTGGCACGTGAGTTTGAAATCTGACCGTTGGAACACGTGTCAGTTCCTTAGTGACCCAGGGTCATTTCGGACAAATCAGGTCGGGTTGCCTAGTGGCTATAAATAGCCCACCCCCTACAACCATAAACGGTTGGCTGCTCAGAGTTAGAGTACGGCTTTTGTCGTTTGAGAGCAACCCACCTCGAAGCCTTTGAGAGAGAATTCCTTGTGAGGATAAAGCCCTAACCACCCAGAGCCAAAGAGTGTTAGGCATCACTTAAGTCTTCTTGTCTGTGTGATCTGAAGACTTATTACACTTGAGGACTGTGAATCCTCCAGCCGGTTAGGCGTCACGTTCTGAGCATCCAAGAGACATTGTGGATCGCCGGTGAACGAAGTCTATGAAGGTTTGGGAGTCTACCTTGAAGACTTACTAGAGTGATTGGGCGAGGTCTGTGTGACCTTAGCTCAAGGGGAATACGGTGAGGACTGGGTGTCCTGAGCTGCGTGTTCAGGACTGGGTGTCCGGGACTGTGTGTCCTCAGGTTTAAATACCTAGCCGCCCTAACCAGACGTACAGTTGTCACAGCAACTGGAACTGGTCCAACAGATCATTGTCTTCAACGAGTCACTGGTTTCATCCTTCCCTTCCCTTTACTTACTGTTGGTCCTTGTGAAGTCATTGTATGATTGAACTATCTTCTGTCTTCACTGAGTGACTGCGTGTTCTATTTGGCTTCATAATATCTTCCTAACTGATCCTTACTACCTAGCTGCTATTAGTCACTGTGCTTTCACTTTATTGAATACTTGACTATGGTTTGCCTAGTGTAGTCTACCTTCCGCTACATGGTAATAGGTTTATTTCTATCATTTGTCTTCGAAACTTCCACGTTTTGAAGACTTTCATAAAAATCTCCTATTCACCCCCCCTCTAGTCGATATAACGCACTTTCAAGGGGCCTTCTCAAGCAGGAGCAAGCTTGTGTGGTTTCTGCTGATCCACTCGAAGAACCAAGTCTCCCTCTTGAAAGGCTCGACCTTTCACATTTCTGGCGTGGAATCGACGCAAGTCTTGCTGATAAATGGTCGACCGGATCAAGGCCATCTCTCTTTCCTCCTCTAGGAGGTCGACTGCGTCCTACCGAGCTTGCTCTGCTTCGTCTTCAGAGAAGAGCTCGACTCGTGGTGCATTATGAAGCAAGTCACTCGGTAGAACAGCTTCAGCTCCATAGACCAAGAAGAATGGAGTTCGACCAGTCGACCGATTGGGAGTTGTCCTCAATCCCCAAAGAACTGATGGAAGTTCAACAACCCAGACGCCTGCTGCATGCTTGAGGTCTCGTATCAGTCGGGGTTTCAATCCTTTGAGAATCAGGCCATTTGCTCTCTCTGCTTGTCCATTCGACTAGGATGGGTGACTGAAGCATAGTCGACTCACGTGCCTTGGGAGGCGCAGAAGGCTCTGAACTCATCTGAATCTAAGTTCGATCCATTATCAGTGATGATGCTGTGTGGAACTCCGTATCTGAACGTCAATTCTCTGATGAAGCTGACGGCAGTACTAGCTTCTAGATTCTTGATAGGCTTGGCTTCAATCCACTTGGTAAACTTGTCGATTGCTACAAGCACGTGAGTGAAGCCGCTCCTACCAGTCCTCAGCGGTCCAACCATATCTAATCCCCAAACAGCAAAGGGCCAGACGAGTGGAATGGTCTTTAGGGCTGATGCAGGTTTGTGGGACATATTGGAGTAAAACTGGCAGCCTTCACATATGTCGACTATATCTTCCGCCATTTCATTTGCTCGTGGCCAATAAAATCCAGCTTGGTATGCTTTAGCCACGATGGTCCTAGAGGACGCATGGTGGCCACAGGTCCCCGAGTGGATGTCGTTGAGGATCGCTAGACCTTCTTCCGGGGTTGCATTTCTGGCTGACTCCGGTTATACTTTCCCTGAACAGCTGTCCTCTTATCATAGTAAAGGCTTTGGATCGACGGACGATCTGTCGAGCCTCTTCTTCATCCTCTGGGAGTTCCTTCCTAAGGATATACGCAATGTACGACACTGTCCAGTCGGGAGTAATAACCAAAATATAAATGATTAGGTCGACCACGACTGGAATCTCGACTTCAGTCGGATCGGTGGCACTCTTTGGCTGTGTGGGCTCTTCAGTGAAGGGATCTTCTTGAACTGAAGGTGCATGAATATGCTCCAGGAACACATTACTGGGAATGGCTTCTCTCTTGGAGCCTATCTTTGCTAAATCATCGGCTGCTTGATTTTTCAGTCGGGGTATATGATGGAGCTCTAACCCCTCAAACTTCTTTTCCAACTTCCTCACCGCGTTACAGTAGCCAGTCATGGCTGGGCTTCTAACGTCCCACTCCTTCATCACTTGATTGACTACCAAATCTGAGTCACCATAGACCATGAGGCGACGGATGCCGAGTGAGATGGCCATACGTAACCCATACAAGAGTGCTTCATATTCTGCTTCTTTATTGGAGGAATCAAAGTGAACTGGAGGACATATCTGAGCTTGTCTCCTCGAGGGGATACCAGTACCACCCCAGCACCGGAACCATTCAGCATCTTGGAACCATCAAAGAACATGGTCCAGTGCTCCGAGTGAACTTGAGTCGGCAGTTGCTGTTTGATCCACTCGGCAAGGAAATCCGTTATTGCTTGGGACTTGATAGCTTTCTTTTCCTCGAACTTGATATCTAAGGGAAGGAGTTCAATCGCCCACTTTGCCACTCGACCAGTTGCATCTCTGTTGTTCAAAATCTCTGATAATGGAGCATCGCCGATGACTGTAATGGAGTGGTCAGAGAAGTCATGTGCAACCTTCTTCGTGGTCATATAAATCCCATAAACAAGCTTCTGATAATGTGGATATCTTTGCTTTGACGGAGTCAAAACTTCAGAAACATAGTATACTGGGCGCTGAACTTTGAAAGCTTTTCCTTATTCTTCCCGCTCGACCGTAAGTACTGTACTGACGACTTGTCCAGTGGCTACAATGTAAAGCAGTAAAGGCTCTTTGCTGATTGGAGCAGCAAGCACCGGCTGGATGGAAAGCAGGGCTTTAAGCTCTGCAAATGCTGCATCAGCTTCAGGAGTCCACTCGAACTTATCAGACTTCTTCATCAGTCGGTAAAGAGGCAGTGCCTTTTCACCGAGGCAAGAAATGAATCGACTTAGGGCGGCCAAACAACCAGTAAGCTTCTGGACATCATGCACACGCACAGGGCGTTTCATCTGGAGAATGGTACCCACTTTCTCTGGGTTAGCGTCGATCCCTCGTTCGGAAACGAGAAAACCGAGTAATTTTCCGCCTGGAACTCCAAACGTGCACTTTGATGGATTAAGCTTGATACCATACCTTCTGAGGTTAGCAAAGGTTTCAGCAAGGTCAGCCAGTAGGTCAGAACCTTTACGTGACTTGACCACAATGTCATCCATGTATGCTTCTACATTTCGACTGATTTGAGTGAGTAAACACTTCTGAATCATCCGCATGAATGTGGCACTAGTGTTCTTCAAGCCGAATGGCATAGTGACATAACAGAAGCACGCAAATGGGGTGATGAAAGCTGTTTTTATCTCATCGGGTCCATACAGACGGATCTGATGATACCCGGAATAAGCATCCAAAAAGGACAAACGCTCACACCCCGCAGTCGAGTCGACTATTTGGTCGATGCGAGGGAGAGGAAAGTGATCTTTCGGGCAGGCCCGATTGATATGTTTATAGTCAATGCACATGCGAAGTGAGTCATCCTTCTTTGGGACCATGACAACATTAGCTAACAACTCGGAGTGATAAATCTCTCGGATAAACTCAGATGCTAGAAGCCGAGCCACTTCTTCACCGATTGCCTTTCTCTTCTGTACGGTGGACCGTCGAAGATGTTCTTTTACTGGTTTCACTTTTGGGTCGACTCGCAAACGATGCTCAGCCAGTCCCCTGGGAACACCTGACATGTTAGAGGGTTTCCATGCAAAGATGTCCCAGTTCTCACGGAGGAACTGGATGAGCGCTTCTTCCTATTTGGAGTCGAGTGTTGCTGAAATGTGAGTCGGAGCAGCATTGGGATCCGTGGGGTGAATATGAATCGGCTTCGTTTCACCAGAAGACTGGAATGCTGAATCTTTGGCAGGCTTCTTAGCTCGCAACAAATCACTCAGATCTGCATTTTTTTGATACTCCTGCAATTCCACTACTGCCATCTATGCATCGGCGATCTTTGAGCCCTTCTGGAAGCACTCTTCTGCCTTCTTTCGATTGCCAGTGATAGTGATCACCCCTTTAGGACCAGGCATCTTCAATTTGAGGTACACGTAACATGGTCGAGCCATAAAACGTGCATAAGCTGGCCTGCCCAGAATAGCATGATAAGCACTCTGGAAATCCACGACTTCAAATGTCAACTTTTCTTTGCGATAATTCTTGGAATCACCGAAAACTACATCAAGGGCGATCTGGCCAAGTGATGCAGCCTTCTTGCCAGGAATAACTCCATGGAAACTCATATTGCTTTCACTGAGTCTGGACATCGGAATGCCCATTCCTTTCAACGTCTCTGCATACAGTATATTCAGACCACTGCCACCGTCCATCATAACCTTAGTCAATCGAGTGCCTTCGACTACTGGGTCAACCACCAGCGCTTGCCTCCCAGGGGTGGCTGTGCGCTGGGTGATCGGACTGGTCGAATGTAATGGCAGTCTGAGACCATTTCAAATAACTGGGTGTCACCGGAGCGACCATATTCACCTCTCTGTTGATGACTTTCAGTCGACTCTTACTCTCAACATCAGCGAAAATCATCAGAGTGGAATTGACGTGGGGGTAACCATCATCATCATCTTCCTCATCCTCAACTTTGTCCGTTTCCTTCTCCTTTTCCTTGGGTTGTTTCTCTCGGAATTGCTGGATTAGGAGTCGACATTGTCGAGTGGTATGCTTCGGGTAAATGAAATTACCCTCTTCATCTTTCTTAGTGTGAATGTGGCATGGTAAGTCTAGCACATCATTTCCATCTTGATCTTTTACTTTCTTGGGGTTCCACGGTCCTTTGGGTTTCCCTTTGAACTTTCCTTGAGTCACGGCTAAGGCTTCTCCAGGAGCAGCTGGCTCGGCTTTGCGCTTCTGCTTCCGACTGGAGTTCCCTCCTCTGGTTTCGTGGGCGACTATTTTGTGCTTGCCACTCCAGAGTCGGTCTTCCTCTTCACCGTTGGCGTATTTGGTGGCAATCTCCATCATCCGAGTCAGAGTCATATCTCCTGTCCAACCAAATTTCAGATTCAATTCCCGATACTTAACGCCTTCTTCAAAGGCACAAATTGCTTGGTGGTCTGACACATTCTCCACCGCATGGTGTAATGTGATCCACCTCTGGATATAATCTCTCAGAGTCTCATTCGGTTTCTGAACGCAACACTGTAATTACGTTAGCCCTGCTGGCCGTTTGCAAGTACCTTCAAATGTTCTCACAAATACCCGGGCAAGATCTTCCCAAGTATAAATACTACCAGGCGCTAACTGATTTAACCACGCTCTAGCCGAGCCCTCTAACATCAAAGGGAGATGCTTCATGGCAACTTCATCGTTGCCACCACCAATCTGTACAGCCACTTGGTAATCCTCAAGCCAAGTGTCAGGCTTGGACTCACCAGTGAACTTACTGACTCCAATCGCCAACCTGAAGTTGGGAGGAATCACCGCAGCCCTGATGGCTCTGCTAAAGCAATCTGGACCTGAGACATGCACTCTGCTGTTGGTTGGAAAATCTCTGTCGTGGCCTTCTCTGTGAGCTCTGTTTCTGTCGACCAGGCCCTGAACGAGAATATATCTCGCATCAAATCCCGGTTCTCTAGGGTCGACTGGAATCCTTCGCCCACCACTGTGAGGACATCTGTCATCATGCTGCCGAGGTATGTATGACCCACTCCTTGGGGGAGGCGTGGGCACTCGACGAAGATCATCGTGATCGAGTCGGTGATCATACTGCTCACAGTTTCTGTACTGATCTCGCCGGTCCCCACGTCCCTCACGCCTCGGGGGCGATCTCGGGCTATGAGCCAACTGGACTGTGTCTGCAACCATGGATCTGCTATGGATCCTATTCCGCGACTGAGATACTGCTGTATTCTGCTCCCCCGCCGCTCGGAGCAAAGCCCGGATCTGCACCAAACCTTAACCAGATTCTGACTGGGAAGGTCGAATTGACTCCGCTATTCGGGCCACAGCTGGGAGATTCTAGATCGGAGTTCGATATACCTGAGTCGGAGGCTGAAAACGTTGACTGGACTCAGGGATACGCTGCCGAGCACGCTCGTCGAGTGCTCTCTGGAGGTTCTCCAGTCGAGTGCGCTCAGCCAAGTTGGCTAGGGGCGCCTCCTCCAAGGCCTGGGCCTCAGGGGTTTCTCCAACGATTGGAGTGTGAAGCACATCCATGTTTCGGCGGCAAAGTTCTTCCCTCCGCTGCGAAGAGAGGGGTTCGGGGCGGTACTCTTCGTGAACACGCGACGTATCGCCGCCCTCATCGCCTCCGTCTTCACGGGTGAAGCCAGGAGGACTGCGTGGTCCATTGACCATCAAAACTTCCGCCGCGGGGTCGCTGCTGTCACACTCGGATGCAGTCTCTACGGAGCCAGTCAAACAGGCCGTAGAGAGTTTCGTCGGGCTCGATCGCCGTGACTTGGGGGGTTGCGACTGGCGAGCCACCGCATGCCTCACCCACCGCTGAAGCCTCGATCGACTGGAACATTTGCTCCGACGGGCTGCAGGGAGGGTGGTCAGCACAGGAGCCGACCGATACTGAGTCGACGGCTGTCGTAGGAGGACGCCATGGACGCACGCGCGAAAGTGCGTTGCCCCGCGGACGGGGAGCGCCTCGACGTCGAGTGGCACTTCTTGGAGCCAAGCGGAGTCGTCGACGACAAATACGAGTGCGCCGAGATGGATCTCACGGCCCTCGGCCAAACCTCCGCCTGAAACCATGTTGATGGGGATTGGAAAAATCGCAACTTCTCCAACAAGTCGCTAAGACACCTGCCCCACGATGGGCGCCAACTGTCGTGGTTCTAAGTCTAATAGTAGAATGGGGGTAGGAATGTAGAGGCAAGATCCTAGCTATGGAGGAGTTGTACACGCGAGTTTTACGAGTTCAGGCCCTTCTCGGAGGAAGTAACAGCCCTACGTCTCAGAGCCCGGAGGCGGTCGACTAGATTATATGCGTGTGAGTTACAGGGGTGTGAACCCTTGTGCCTGTGGAGGGGGGTGTCTTATATAGAGTGCGCCAGGACCCCAGCCAGCCCACGTCACAAGGTTGAAGGTACATTGAAGAGAGAACATTACTGGTAATGCCCGCACTAAAGTGTTGTAAATGACAATTAAGCCTATAAGTAAATGCCCGACCGTTGTTCATGCAGAGTGGCTTTAGCTCTTCTGTCCGTCGAGTGACTTCTGCGACGGTCGAGTGACATTGATTCTTTCGAGTGGAACGTCTCTGGTCGAGTGGATGATGGTACCCTTTGAATGATCCTGGCTTTAGGGTGATGTCCTAGGAGAGGATGTCTAAGTCAGGTCTATGATCCTACCCTAGGTACATAGCTTCATCAGTGGGTGTCGAGGAACACTCTTGGAGAGTACTCGCTTTTCATCGGGGACAGCTACCCCATTGTGAAGCGGATGCCACCTTCCGTGCACGACATGGAAGGCCTGCCGTTCATGAAGCATGGTTGTGTCTTTAGTGCGCACCGCCGGATGAACGACATGCTGGGACACGCTATCCCTGATTTATGCCGCTTCAGCTTGGATGAGTCTCTATCGTGTGGAACCGGACTAGAAAGCTACGACAATGATTCTCGTTGCCCACCGCTATGGATCGTGCCATCCATGAAGAACACCTAGGACTGGAACCTGGAGGAGGACATGTAGCCCATCTATAACGTGTAAGTGGAGTACGGTAATTGTGAACGGTAGCGCTGTGAATATATGTAGACTAGTCGTGCACAAATTTATCACATGAATTGGAGATGAATTTGTGTGGCATACTGGCATTTGTCCTTTATAATTTATTACTAGTAAATGTGTTATGTGTACGTGCAACTTGTGTAGTTGTTGCACGGGCTCCAACACGCTCTTTGAGAAAAAAAGGTGGCACAGCTTTGGATATACATGACTTGGCGGCATCATACAGTAGCATCGTTCGCTATAGTTGTAGTACACTCCTACTAGGATGACAACTCCTATAAAACCTTGCGCTTGGCTCTTTGCCTCTTCGGGAGGTTCAACAGTTCGTACTCGTGTGAACCTTGCACTTGGCTTTTCGCCTCTTCAGAAGGTCCAACAATGATGATACTACAGTACAATATGCTTCTGGCAATCTGACACCGATTGAACTGATGCACGTCCACCGCGAGGGCGAGGGAGAGCGCGAGGGAGAGGGGGAGAGAGAGGGAATTGTAGTCAAAACCCTCTCCTCGTCCTACGAACCACCGCACGCGTGGGCGAGGGAGAGGCGTAGTAAGCAAGCTTCTCCTCGTTTGGCGAGTTGATGGGACACATCAAAGCAGTACTAGTACTAGTAGTAGTCCATACTGCGTCCTTTCCGATTAATATGGCTTAATTTGAAACGAGAAAATAACACTAGCGGTCAACATATGTAAGAATACGCTCTTTACGGTCACTATATATAGTTTTGCGGCGATTATACGATCACTAGCTCATCGTAGAGCACCGTATTGCACTCTAGTGACCGGCCACATAGTCGATGTGGCACTTTGTTAACTGGTTAAATTGTCACCTAGTTTCTGGGTCCCACCTGTCAGTTGGCAGAGCAAAGAAATCAGTTAAACAAAACTTTACGCAGGCGCGACATGAGTCCAACCAATGCGCGCGAACCGCCCTGGCTGTGTATGTCAGTGCATGCACGTCTCCTCCCTCGGTCTTCCAACAAAGAGTGTACATCAGCTATAAAACAAAGAGTGTAGTACATGATGTACATCTACACTTCCAATGCATTTAGCCTTTAATCTAAATCGATATTGGTTGACTAATTCACCAACTTGTGCTGTAGGTATAGGCTACATGTCTATCCTTAATTACAGCATGCAACGGCCTTCATTTAATCTTCTTATCTCAATGGTCGCATGCACACATAAGTCGGCTACTTTTGGGCGTTAATTATGCCCTGGTGAATGTGTAAATCTCTAAATGTACAGTCTTTCACGGACGTAGGGAGTAGGTTGAGAACTTGAGCGTGAGCGTGTGTGTTGCGTCGTGTGCTGTGTGCCGCATGGGTGCGTGAGTGTTGCGTGCGTCCATGTGTATGTGTGAGTGTTGCATGTTGCATGCATGCATGGGGCTTACTCCCTCCCATTGACATGTTCATATTTCAAGCTTCCTCTGTTCCCTCCATATGGTGATACTCCCTCTATTCCCAAATACGTAGTACGGAGTAAAAGCCTCCCTCTGTTCCCAAATACGGAGTATTTGTCTTTCTACAGATTTCAACAAGTGACTAGGTACGAAGCAAAATGGGTGAAGTGAGCGTAGAGGCATAGGGATACTGTAGAAAGGAAGTCCTCGCGATCCATTATTCTCGGCCAGAGAGAACTATTCAACTAGTCTTCGCAGTGAAGTGACAATACACGCTGCAGCAGATGGGACACGTAATTAATAAGCTGAACCAGCGTGTTGGTGTTACTAAATCAGCCTTACCTGGTACTGCCATATCTTCTTCTTCCTCCTCTCTTCTTCTTCCTCCTCTCTTCCCCATCGTCGGCCGCACACCATTTACCCCCTCTCACTGCTCGCCCGCCCACGCCATCTTCCTTGGTAGCTCGCGCGTACCATATCCCCCCGCTCACTGCTCGGCCACACGAGGAGAAGCTTCTTCGCTCGCCCACCCGAATCCACTTCCCCGCTGGCTCGCAAGCACCGAAAACCCCAATGGCAGAACCGACTGACACGCAGAGCCGCGATTGGAATTCCCTCCCCGATGTTCTCTTGGAGCAGATATGTAGTCATATGGACCTACTCAGCACCGTCCGTCTGGCCACACGCTCGGTGTCTTTGTACTGTCTACTCGTCTGCAACCGGTCGGCTATTTTCAAGACACCCTGCTTGCTGATGCCCGATCCTCGCAAGTGGCCCAGACACTGACTTGACGATCCTACTGAGGTTTTCGTGGTGCCCCTTGACATGCTACCACTACCCGTCCACCTGTCCTTCATGCGCGGCCACTACTGGGCGGGCATGAAGGCTAACTGGATCGTCCTCATCCACCACACCGGTAGTCCATGGCATCTCGTGGATATCTACACCCAGCAAGAGATCACCCTTCCATCGTTGGATACCGCCGCCATCGAGCCTCGCGGCCTGCTGGACACTCCTGCCTACTACGCACGACACGCGTCAAGCTTTTGGCTCGACCTCTGTTTGCAGAAAGTTGTAATCTGCGAAGTGCCCACACCATCAGAAGACTACATGGATTACAAGCTCATTGCCTTGTTCAACATGGGATTAGTCTATCTGGAATCCGGTCGCCATACATGGTTATGGCTCATCATCAATCCTATTGAGGCAACATTTCTGTCTGATGCTATAGTGCATGATGGCATCGTTTACGCGGTCGACGCACAGATTGGCTGCCTATACTGGTGGAATCTATCGTCGTGTAATTTTTATATCTCATCTCATCTTTACCTTATGAATACGACTGCCTGTTCATTTGTTACAAATTTAGAATGCATAGCATGTCTATAACCACATCATTGCTATATGTTCCTCTCATTTCCTAGATTTTTATGACCACACATGTTATTGTTAGAGTTGATATGAGAACAATTGGCATCTAATGATTGTTAGAATACATATTATGAGCATAACATCATGATTGCTATATGTTACTCTCGTTTACAAGATTTTTATAACAACGCATGTTATTGCTTAGATTTGATATGAGAACAATAGTAGTAAGTGCTATGGTAGAATATGAGTAGGCGCTGTCATAGCTGTTTTCCTCTCATTGTTACATGATGTTTGAACCATGACATATTTCTAGAATATGAAAGCCATTGGCTTATTTTTTTAACTTGGGGTATGATTATGACCACGGCATTGCAATTCTCTGTCTATGATATGTGTCACTATTATAATAATCTTAATTCCACACATACTCTGAACATGATTGTTTATTTTTGTCCTTTTGGTCTCCAATTTGAATTGTTGCAGCAGACGCAAATGCACTGGCCTTCATGATTCCAGGACCTGGAATCATACCAGCCGATGGGTGGTGGTTTATCGCTCATTCAGCTAACGGCGGTCATTTGATGCTCATTCGCACGTACCAAATTGACCAAACCATTACATCAAACCACATGCAGTACAATGCGCGGGGCGTTCGTGACATTGATGGCTATGGCTGCTTCGTCTTCGAGAAAGATCCTAGCTCCATTGGGCCAGGTGTATTCAACTAGAGGCGGGTTTACAGCCTCGGCAACCACTCCTTGTTCCTCGGGCTCAATTATCCGATCATCCAACCAATCATCGATCATATCACCAGCGATGATTATTGTGCTATGCAACTTCCATTCGCGAGGGGGGCTATGTTTACACATCATACCATGGGTTTCATGAATCACCATATCCAGAGAGTCGTCGACACAGCTTGTTGCCAGATAATATTCAGTGTGTGAAAGGCATCAAGCTTCCATGCGATGGATGGCTTTTGCAAACCCGACATGCGGCGATGTGGTTCATGCCAACAGCAAATATGCACAACTTGATTCATGTTGATATCTAGACTGAGCCATGTATTCTACTGCTGTAGCACGACCCTCTTTTGTTGGATATTATGTAATGTTGTTAGTTTGAAGCACTCCTCTGGTTTGAAGGATAGATACCTTCCTGAGATCAAGTGCATCCTAACTCACCTGCGTAGGATGTACTGATAATGATGATGGAGATGTTGTGCAGAAGCCATATATATATATATATATATATATATATTAGTTAGGCTTCAAGTGCGTACTTGTTAGTTAAACCTATGTATAAATTGTGACACTAAATACGACTAGTAAGCACTCCAGTACAGTAGCAGTACTAGTATACGTCGGTCAAATTATTCATCATGTCCACACATTGAATTGACGTGACAACATGCTGCGCGTGAGGTGACACAAGAATCCCGGCGGCGTGTTCGGGTATTCTGGACTTCAGATTTGGAGTACCACTTACCTGTCGAAATCTTTCATCATTCACTTAAAATAGTCGATTGATCATACATTGAGTACCATATAACTGGAATTACCGATGCAAGTCGAAGAAGGATTGGCCGGTGCTGCCGGCTGGCGTCAAGTTTGATCCCACGGATCAGGAGCTGATCGAGAACCTTGAGGACAAAGTGAGTGCTGACAGCGCGAGATTTCAGTCTCTCATCGATTTGTTCATACCAACCATCGACAGCGAGCACGGCATATGCTACACCCAACCTGAGAAACTTCTAGGTAAGACACCGATCGGCCATCTACTTGCACAAACATATTCCTTTGTTTATAGCTCTATTTTTCTTTTTAGACGCAGACCTGGTGAAGCAATTACAATTTGACAGTTAATAAAAAATTAAACAAGTGACAGCAACATGCCAAAGATGTTATGAAAATGCCAACTAGGTACACTAAAACTTGTATTCCACAATACTGCAGGTACCACACTGAGTGGCCTAAGGAAGCATTTCTTCCAGCACAATTTCAGGGCATTCAAAAGGGGCACGTGGACGCGTCACAAGATACAGTCGGAGTGCGGCATGCACGCGATGTGGCACAAGACCGGCAATACCTTGCCGGTGATTGTCAACGGCCGGCAGACGGGCAGCAAAAAAGGTTCTGGTGCTGCACACCAACAAGAACTTCGACCAGCAGAGGACCAACTGGGTGATGCACCAGTACCACCTCGGGGACCTGGAGCAAGAGAAGGAGTGGGAGCTGGTCCTCTGCAAGATTTTCTACCAGACGAATACTAGGGCCAGGAGTAAAAAGATTGTAAGTTAGTTTGGTATTGGTAGTTGTACTACCTTGTCGTCCGCAGCATTGTTGTTAACGATCTTTTGGTATGAACTTGCCTTTGCTTCCAACCATCATGCCGAGGGTCGACGTGGATATAAAGCTGAATCATTTGTTTCGAAACGAATTTTCAGGCACCTGATTTTTATTTGATGGGTAGCATAAGCACCCGCCGTTCGAATTCCCAGTTCTCCATTTTTTTCGAAACAAGTGCATGCACTTATTATCATGATAAAAAAACAATATTCGTGCTGCATCCCAGTTATCAGTCTGTACTTGCAGAATTCTCTCATTTATTGAGCACGTATATTGTTTTTTAGGGTCGAGCAAGTTTCAACTGGGCTGTAGACTGCCCAGGGTTGGTTTTGTTTTTAACAGGCCCAGCCCATGACGACAATGGGGCACAAAGATCCAGCAGGTATCTACTGGCCTCTGGCCCGCCAGCGTTAGTTATATTTTGTCTTACAACATCCGCAGGCAGTTTTTTTTACTGAATCAAACACACAGCCCAATTCTATTATCCTCTTGAAACGCATGTCCTACATCCGTTTTCTAATCTCTACCTATAGTTTTACTAGTTCATATACACGTATCATTATATTGAAAACACATAAAATTCCCTTTTCATATTTACATCCTTATTTTTGTTGTTTTTTCCCACCCAGTGCTGATTTTTTTACCACTGTTTTCCCTAAAACCAACTCAATTGTCCCACGTCTTATTTGCTTACAAAAACAAAACGATTTTTTTGGCAAATTAATAAGTTCTTAAAAATGTTTATCATTTCGGGATTACAACAGTTCGGACTCCACCGAAATATGCAAAATAAGGTTGAACTTTTTGACCGTGGTCCTGGGCAGAAAATGGGCTGTAATAAATTACTTAAGAATTAGCAAATGGGCTGCAAATTATAAAAAATAGCAAATGGGCTTTATGTTGTCTGCCACAGATTTGGAGGCTGACTTGTGGGCCTACTAAGTTCATGCGTACACAAGGTTTCTCAAAAAAGAAATTTAGTCAACAATCGACTCTACCAGCGTCAGACCGTTAGATGTCAATCTAACGGCAATCGTGCTTCTTCAGTCTCTGATCTTCCTGCCCCAGCCGCCCAAACCAGCACCGTCGGAACCGCCTGCTCCTGCCTCCTGTAGCCGGCAGTGCTGCCGGGCAGGCCTCACGGCCCCATCACACTCGCATCCCTGGCCTGTCTATCCCTCTACTCACCCACACCTCCTGTTATTTTCCGGCGACGACAGCCGAACCAGTCAACCCTCGTACTCTCCACCGCATGGGCAGCCACTGTCGTGTCTTCCCCGGCTCCATGTCGTTCCCTTCGTAGGCCTCGCCATCGTCCACTGCCCTGGTGCTCTCGGTGCGGCGTGGTCAACGATGTCCATCCAACGGCCGTAGTGCTTCTTCAACCTCTGGTCTTCTTGCCCCAGCCGCCCAAAGCAGCGCCGGTCGTGCCGCATGCTCCTACCTCCCGTGGCCGGCTGTGCTGCCGCGGAGGCCTCACCGTCCCCATAATACTCCAACCGCTGGCCAGGCCATCCCTCCACTCACCCACTCCCCCTGTTATTCTGCGGCAACGGCAGCCTCACACCGCAGCTAAACCAGTGAACCCTCGTACTCCTCTCCGCGTGGGCATCCACTACCGCGTCTTCCCCGGCTCCGCGTCGTCCTCTTCCTAGGCCTCGCCGTCGTCCACCGCCGTGGTGCTCTCGGCGCGGCGTGGTCAATGTGGTCAACGACCGACTTCCATCGGAAGAGTACTGTACATGGAGAGGCTGACAGCTGGGTCCACGGCAGCCGCAAGGAAGTGCCTCCTTATTACACGCAAAATAATTATTCCTCCACCTGATAGCAGGGACCCACCGGACGGGCCACCAGTATTTCACGAAAAAAACGTTTCCCCCTGACTGCTGGGACCCACCGGACGGGCCACCGTATTTCGTGAAAAAAAAACGTTTGCCCCTGACTGCTGGGACCCACCGGATGGACCATCGTATTTCGTGAAAAAAACGTTCCCCCCGCTGTCAGCTCGGACCCACCGGAAGTGCCTCCTTATTATGCATAGAAAAATGAATACTCCCCCAGCTAGCTGGGACCCACCATGGTGGGAGGCTGACTTGTGGGCCTACTAAGTTGACGGGGACGGAGGGCTTTGTCAACTTAGTCAATATGAACGATTCTAGCTCCAGCGACCGTACGATGTCCATCGAACGGCCGTTGTGCTTCTTCAAACAAGCGCCGGCGGGACTGCCTGCTCCCTCCTCCCCGCGGCCAGCTGTGCTGCCACGCAGGCCTCATCGCCCCACCGTACTCCCATCGCTGGCCTAGCCATCCCTCTACTCACCCACACCTGCTGTTATTCTCCGGCGACGGCAGACGAACCAGTAAACCCTCGTACAGTCGTACTCCCCTCTGCGTGGGAAACAAGTGCCGAGTCTTCCCTGCCTCCGTGTCGTTCCCTTCCTAGGCCTCGCCGTCGTCCACCGCCCTGGTGCTCTCGGTGCGGCTTGGTCAACGTGGTCAACGACCGACATGCATCTGAGGTGGACTGTACGTGGAGAGGCCAACAGCTGGGTCCACGGCCGCACGCAAGGAAATGCCTCCTTATTACGCACAAAATAATGATTCCTCCACCTGACATCAGGGACCCACCGAAAGGGCCTCTGTATTTCGCAAAAAAAAACGTTACCACCGCTGACAACTCGGACCCACTAGCTATATCTTCGCACGCAAGGAAGTGCCTCCTTATTACGCACAAAAAAATGAATACTCCCCCTGTTAGCTGGGACCCAGTATAGTTGCAGGCTGACTTGTGGGCCTACTAAGTTGACGGGGACGGAGGGCTTTGTCAACTTAGTCAATATGCACGATTATAGCTCCAGTGACCGTACGATGTCCATCCAACGGCCGTAGTGCTTCTTCAACCTCTGGTCTTCTTGCTCCAGCCGCCCAAACCAGCGCCGGTCGTGCCTCGTGCTCCTGCCTCCCGTGGCCGGCTGCGATGCGGCAGAGGCCTCACCGCCCCCTACTACTCCCACCGCTGGCCAGGCCATCCCTCTACTCACCCACACCACCTGTTATTCTGCGGCGACGGCAGCCTCACACAGCAGCGAACCAGTGAACCTCGTACTCCTCTACGCGTGGGCATCCACTGCCGCGTCTTCCCTGGCTCCGCGTCGTCCCCTTCCTAGGCCTCGCCGTCGTCCACTGCCCTAGTGCTCTCGGCGCGGCGTGGTCATCGTGTTCAAGGAACGACTTCCATCGGACGTGGACTGTACGTGGAGATGCTGACTGCTGGGTCCACGGCCGCAGCAAGGAAGTGCCTCCTTATTACATGCAAAATAATTATTCCTCCACCTGACAGCGGGGACCACCGGACGGGCCACCGTATTTCGCGAAAAAACGTTTCCCCCCTGACTGTTGGGACCCAGCAGCTACACCTTCGCACGCAAGGAAGTGCGTCCGGGCAAAAAAACAAAACGATTCACCCCCCCTGACTACTGGGACCCACCAGCTACATCTTCGCATGCAAGGAAGTGCCTGACAGTCGGGACCCACCTGGTCAAAGCGTACGTAGCGTTGTCATTCTGGTCGCGAACATGTACGTACATACTGCTCGATGTAGAGGCGCGCATGTGTCGTAGTAGAGGCGCGCACGTGTCGTAGTAGAGGCGCGCACGTAGCATGTATACGTACGTACAGCGGCCAGGGCGCAAGAAAGAAAATACAGCCACGTATGTGTACATACGGGCGGGGTCTCGAACGCCTACTCGCGCATACGTACGGCCAGGCCTCGTGTACATGGCTGGGTCAGAACAGAGAAACATCGTCGTCGTCGTGTTCATGGGGAGGCAATGGAATGCGTCGTGTTCATGGGGAGGCAACGGAATGCGTCGTGTTCATGGGGAGGCAACGGAATGCGTCATGTTCATCGGGAGGCAACGGAATGCGTCGTGTTCATCGGGAGGCAATGGAACGCGTGGGAGCCAACCGGCTGGGTCGGAACGGAATGCGTGGTCGTGTTCATCGGGAGGGCTTGGACGGAACAGGCGATGGAAATGAGGCCTGGCGTACCGCAGAACGGAGGAAACGGACCTCCTATGGTCGAAACGGGGGTCCTATTGATCAGGCGGGGTGTGGCGTACCGCAAAACGGAGGAAACGAACCTCCTACGGTCGAAACGGGGGTCCTGTTCATCGGGAGGGGTGTGGCGTACCGCAAAACGGGACTTCACGGGATAATGTTCATCTCCATCGTTGACCTCCTCCAGCCTCCACGGGCTCCTGTTCATCCAGCCTCCACCGCACGCTACTCCACCGGCTACTGTTCAACCACCCCTCCACCGTCTACTGTTCATCCAGCCCTCCACACCACGGGGTCCTGTTCAACCACCCCTCCACGGGCACCCCTCCACCATCTACTATTCATCCAGCCTTCCACCACACCACGGGGTCCTGTTCATCCAGAGGCAACGCCACCGCTCACTGTTCATCCAACCCCCCCTCCCCCCCCCCCACAACGCTCACTGTTCATCCAATCGATCGGCTTCAGTTAGCAACAGTAGCGAAGGAATCGCTCGATCGGGTTTAGTTAACAGCCATCGATCGATCGCTCGGGTTCAGTAACGCGTAGCCTGCAGTGCAATCGCTCGGGTTCAGTTAGAGCCCAACGCCTCGCTCAGGTTCAGTTAGATCCAACGCCTCGCACACATGCGCGTATGTGTACGAGAGAAACGCGCATCGCTCGGCCCCCGACCTCCCACCATAACCGGGAACTCCCCGAAATCCCCCCCCCCCCTCGCTTCTACCACGGTTTTTTCCGTCATGGACGGCCCAAAGAATGTCATGCAGCTGCGTCTCCGGCCCGCCCAGGACGAAAAGCCCATTTTTTGTCATGATTTTTTGTCATAGAAGTAGGAGCCCACCACATCTATGATGATACCGGGTTTTGTCACAATTATCGTCATAGAAGTGTCATATGTATGACAGAAAAAATTTCGTTCGGCCCAAAATGTCACGGATGTGTCTTTTTTTTGTAGTGACATCACATCACAACATGCCCTGCAAAAAAAAGGTTAGACGTCCTCTACTTTGTTGTTGCAAGTTTTACGTGGCTGCTACGGGCTTCTAGCAAGAACTGTTCTTACCTACGCATCAAAACCACAATGTAGTATAGTGATTGCTTTTTGATCTTCAGAAAGAACCCTGTTCATTGAAACCGATTCAACTAAAGTTGGAGAAACAGACACCCATTTAGCCAAATGTGTGCGAAGCACGTCGGTAGAACCAGTCTTGCGTAAGCGTACACGTAATGTCGGTCTGAGCCGCTTCATCCAACAATACCGTTGAATCAAGAATCAACTAGTGACGGCAAGCAATATGTATATACCCATTCCCACAACTCCTTTGTGTTCTACTCGTGCATATAACATCTACGCATAGACCTGGCTCGGATGCCACTGTTGGGGAACGCAATAATTTCAAAAAAATTCCTACGCACACGCAAGATCTATCTAGGTGATGCATAGCAAGGAGAGGGGGAGAGTATGTCTACGTACCCTTGTAGACCGAAAGCGGAAGCGTTATGAAACGCGATTGATGTAGTCGAACGTCTTCGCGATCCAACTGATCAAGTACCGAGCGCACGGCACCTCCGCGATTTGCACACGTTCAGCTCGGTGACGTCCCTCGTACTCTTGATCCAGTTGAGGCCAAGGGAGAGTTTTGTCAGCACGACGGCGTGATGACGGTGATGATGAAGTTCGCGACGTAGGCCTTAGCCTAAGCACTACAACGATATGACCGAGGTGGAATTCTATGGAGGGGGGCACCGCGCACGGCTAAACAATCAACTTGTGTGTCTATGGGGTGCCCCCCTCCCTCATATATAAAAGGAGTGGAGGAGGGGAGGACCGGCCCTCTCTATGGTGTGCCCCAAGGGGGATTCCTACTCCTAGTTGGAGTAGGTTTCCCCCCTTTCCCTAGTTGGAGTAGGAGAAGAAGGAAGAGGAAGAAGGAGAAAAAGAAAGGGGGGGCGGCCCCACCTCCCAATTCGGATTGGGCTTGGGGGGCCACCTTGGCCGCCTCCTCCTCTCTCCCACTAAGGCCCAATAAGGCCCATTGACTCCCCGGGGGGTGATACGTCCATTTTGCATCATGCTTTCATATCGATATTTATTGCATTATGGGTTGTTATTACACATTATGTCACAATACTTATGCCTATTCTCTCTTATTTTATAAGGTTTACATGAAGAGGGAGAATGCCGGCAGCTGGGATTCTGGGTTCGAAAAGGAGCAAATATTAGAGACCTATTCTACATAGCTCCAAAAGTCCTGAAACTTCACGGAAATTATTTCCAGAATATATAAAAAATATTGGGCGAAAGAAGTTCCAGAGGGGGCCCACACCCTGGCCACGAGGGTGGGGGCGCGCCCTACCCCCCTGGGCGCGCTCCCTGCCTCGTGGGCTCCCTGGTGGCCCTCCGATGCCCATCTTTTGCTATATGAGGTCTTTCGTCCGAGAAAAAATCATAAGCAAGCTCACGGGACGAAACTCCGCCGCCACGAGGCGGAACCTTGGCGGAACCAATCTAGGGCTCCGGCACAGCTGTTCTGTCGGAGAAACTTCCCCCCGGGAGGGGGAAATCATCGCCATCGTCATCACCAACGATCCTCTCATCGGGAGGGGGTCAATATCCATCAACATCTTCACCAGCACCATCTCATCTCAAACCCTAGTTCATCTCTTGTATACAATCTTTGTATCCAAACCTCAAATTGGTATGTGTGGGTTGCTAGTAGTGTTGATTACTCCTTGTAGTTGATGCTCGTTGGTTTACTTGGTGGAAGATCATATGTTCAGATCCATTATGCATATTAATACCCCTCTGATTATGAACATGAATATGCTTTGTGAGTATTTACGTTTGTTCCTGAGGACATGGGAGAAGTCTTGCTATTAGTAGTCATGTGAATTTGGTATTCGTTCGATATTTTGATGAGATGTATGTTGTCATCCCTCTAGTGGTGTCATGTGAACGTCGACTACATGACACTTCACCATTGTTTGGGCCTAGAGGGAGGCATTGGGAAGTAATAAGTAGATGATGGGTTGCTAGAGTGACAGAAGCTTAAACCCTAGTTTATGCGTTGCTTCGTAATGGGCTGATTTGGATCCATATGTTTCATGCTATGGTTAGGTTTGCCTTAATATTTCTATTGTAGTTGCAGATGCTTGCAATAGGGGTTAATCATAAGTGGGATGCTTGTTCAAGTAAGTACAACACCCAAGCACCGGTCCACCCACAAATCAGATTATCAAAGTACCGAACGCGAATCATATGAACGTGATGAAAACTAGATTGACGATAATTCCATGTGTCCTCGGGAGCGCTTTCCTTCATATAAGAGTTTGTCCAAGCTTGTCCTTTGCTACAAAAAGGATTGGGCCATCTTGCTGCACCTTATTTACTTTTATTACTTGCTACTCGTTACAAATTACCTTATCACAAAACTATCTGTTACCGATAATTTCAGTGCTTGCAGAGAATACCTTACTGAAAACTGCTTATCATTTCCTTTTGCTCCTCGTTGGGTTCGACACTCTTACTTATCGAAAAGGCTACGATAGATCTCCTACACTTGTGGGTCATCAGGGGGTTTCGGTAACCTCCCGGTACTCTGAAAAGTGCCCGAACTCATCCGGAACCATTCCGGTGTCCAAACATAGCCTTCCAATATATCGATCTTTATGTATCGATCATTTCGAGACTCCTCGTCATGTCCATGATCACATCTGGGACTCCGAACTACCTTCGGTACATCAAAACACATAAACTCATAATACCGATCGTCATTAAACGTTAAGCGTGTGGACCCTACGGGTTCGAGAACTATGTAGAAATGACCGAGACTCACTTCCGGTCAATAACCAATAGCGGAACCTGGATGCTCATATTGGTTCCTACATATTCTACGAAGATCTTTATCGGCCAAACCGCATAACAACATACCGCAACTAACTCATTAGTCACATTGCTTGCAAGGCTTATTGTGATGTGCATTACCGGGAGGGCCCAGAGAAACCTCTCCGATACACGGAGTGACAAATCCTAATCTTGATCTATGCCAACTCAACAAACACCACCGGAGACACCTGTAGAACATCTTTATAGTCACCTAGTTACGTTGTGACGTTTGATAGCACACTAAGTGTTCCTCCGGTAATCGGGGGTTGCATAATCTCATAGTCATAGGAACATGTATAAGTTATGAAGAAAGCAATAGCAATAAACTAAACGATCATAGTGCTAAGCTAACAGATGGGTCAAGTCAATCACATCATTTCTAATGATGTGATCCCGTTCATCAAATGACAACTCTTGTCCATGGCTAGGAAACTTAACCATCTTTGATTAACGAGCTAGTCAAGTAGAGGCATACTAGTGACACTCATTTTGTCTATGTATTCACACATGTACTAAGTTTTTGGTTAATACAATTCTAGCATGAATAATAAACATTTATCATGATATAAGGAAATATATAAATAACAACTTTATTATTGCCTTTAGGGCATATTTCCTTCACAAATTACAGTAGGCAACTGACAAGAAGAGCTATCTTTATGACTATGATCATTCATGGCATAATCTCATATATGCATTATGTCTGTGATAAGTAGACCGCTAATCCAACAGCATCTACTACTAATACTCCACCCTGAAATCGCTATCTAGCATACTCCACCCTAAGGTATTAAGTTTACAAGAAACAGAGCATTACAATAAGCAAGATGACATAATGTAGACAAAAAGAAATCTAGCAATAAAATTAAACCCCGTCATTTTATCCTTAGTCGCAACAGTACAATATGTGTCTTCATCCTTATTGTCCCTGATTAGAGCACCACAAGACTAAACCCACTACCATGCACCACTCCCTATGAAGAACTACCGATCAATCTTTGCTAAATAAGACAAATAGTTCAGAAAGCATACATAACTATTTAATTATACAACAAATAAACTTCAAAAGATTCAATAATATTCAATGAACAATTTGATCATAAACTCACAATTCATCATGTCCTAATAAACACACGAAAGAATTACATTGGATTGATCTCAATCACACAAGGAAGAAGGGGAACAAGGTACTGAAGATCCAAAGAGAGAGAGAGAGAGGGAGATAGAGAACCATCTAGCTACTACTATGGACCTGTAGGTCTTAAGGGAACTACTCACACATGGTCATGGAGGCAGCAAGGGCGACGGAGAGGCTCCTGACACTGGCTCTCCCCTCTGGAAGAACTCCAAAACATGGCTCCAGATGGGATCTCATCAGAACAGAGGCTTCCAACGGCGAAAAAATTCTTCTGGAGGAACAACGTATGATTTCAGTATTTATAAAAATTTATGGCGATGGAATCAGATCAAGGCGGTGCTCGGGAGCTCCACATGGACAGGTGGCGCGGCCACCCCCGTGGTCCCGCCATGTGTCCACATGGCTGTCTTGTGGGTCTCCTCGATGTCTCCTGAAGCTTCCAGTGTTTCTTGTTGCCCAAAAAATCATGTTAAATCGACAACGTATTTTGACCTATTTAAAAATTGATTTCCCATGAAACAAAAAACAAGCAGAAAATAGGAACTGTCACTTGACACTAAATTAATAGGTTAGTCCAGTAAAAATAATATAAAAGGTAATAAAAGTGTATATATATATATATATATATATATGATAATATAGCAACATGAAATAATCAAAGATTGTAGATATGTTTGAGACGTATCACAGTCTTGATCCTGAAGGACGTGAAAGGAAAAAAAAATAACCACATAAGAAGAGAGACAAAGACTAGCGGTAGCATGGCAGAGGTTCTTTGGCTGCTAGGATTGTTGGCGAAATACACTACTGCAGGAAGGTCCTAAGACAACACATGTATCAGAAACCATTTGATCAAATTATGTGCGTTGCACAAATTCCAAACAGTAACAAATAATACTCGTGTGCCAGAAAATGAAATGTGTGTATTGGCCCATTCATTGGGCATGATGATGGTATGCAGATCGTGTGTGATAGAGGGCACACAACTAAATACAATGTTGTGTGTGTGAACGTGTTCATAACGCATGCATTTCTGTGAGCGTTACCCGTGTGCGTTTTTGGCAAACGATTTACAAACACAAAATGTTTGCGACGGCTTGAAGCATGGCACACGATGGGTGAGATGAATACTCGTGTGTGGTGATTTGAAAGATACGCACATTATTCACAGAGTCAATCTGTGTGTGAGAACTCGTGACAGCACATACGATTCTTTGGTGTGAATTGTGTGCTCTATAAGGCACACGAGTATATTGATCACACCCGTGGGTAAACACTGTGTGCGCACGTGTCGTGCTAGCTCGTACTTACTTCTTTCCTAAGTTTTTCACTTCTCTCCTAAGTTTTCCATTGATGGCGTTTTCCGAACACGCCATCCTTTCCCACCACTTTCAAATCGGTTTCCCGCCACCAGTGATTGGGTATAAGCCTAGGCGGCGCGCGACACGCAGTGACACGTCTAGTGCAACCTATAGCCCCTCTATCATTTCCAAGCATGCAAACCCGCTGAAGCGCCGCCTCCGCCATCAACTTCTTCGAAGAGGGGAACGACCCGGTGCAGGCGCGACGGCCCGTTGAGGCCCAGGGAGTCCCCGACAACGCGTCGGACAACGTTGTGTTGTGCGTCATCGCCAGGGTTGAGCAGACCCTTGGCGCAGGACGCAGCAACACCGGGGAGCAAGGTAGGCTGCGTGTGTCGCACAACAAGATTGTTGGAGCGCTTCAG
The DNA here is from genome assembly GCF_056163025.1 of Triticum urartu. Taxonomy (NCBI): domain Eukaryota; kingdom Viridiplantae; phylum Streptophyta; class Magnoliopsida; order Poales; family Poaceae; genus Triticum; species Triticum urartu. Next base: position 450,216,275 of record NC_141876.1, read on the forward strand.
AACAACAAAAAGAAAGCACATCTGCGCCGAGAGGCTATGACATGCCGCACAACAAGACCGATGGAGTGCCGCAGAGCGAAAGGCGCGACACCTGGCAGAGCAAGAGCAGATCCATCGCCGCTTGCCTGCTGTCCCACTCGACGGGACGTTGTAGTTGGGTCCACGACCCATCAGTACCCCGATTCCTCGCCGGGAATGGGCAGCGGCTGTCTGTGCCGTAATTGCACTAGAGGCCGTCCGCGTCGTACTTGCACTAGACACCGGCTATGCCGTTTACGGGTCACGCCATTTGCCTTGTTCATGCCCCCCTCGATGCCAACGCGCTAGTCGCTAGGCTCACACCCACCTGCAGGCAGCTGACTCAGCATGTTCCCGGCCTTTCCAGGGCCATGTTTGAATCCCCTGTTTGCATACGCAGTAAACAGCCATTATGACCGGGATTATAAACTATATGACACGGACTTCATGGATTTGGACATCAGGGTTCGTTTGTATGGCTGCCTACTCTCAGGGTTCAAAATAGACTTCCCTCTACAGTTTATAGGACCGAGAAGTAAGGGCGAGGGAAGGCATGACGCATCTACGTTGTCCATATCCGTCCACGTAATGAAAATTGTCCTAATTCTTTTTTTTTAGGGAAGCAGAGCAACATGCGGGTGGACAATCGCGCACCGTCCGCTTGCATCCTACTCCCTCCGTTCCAAATTACTTGTCACGGGTATAGATGTATCTAGATATATTTTAGTTCTAGATACATCTATTTCTGCGACGAGTAATTTGAAACGGAGGGAGTAGCCCCTAGGTCGCGGGCACAAGATGGGCAGGGAAGAGAGCAACATGCGGATGCAGTCATATCTGCGCGTAAAATTTTGGGCCGAACCAGTAAGAATTTCTTCCCAGAGATTTTTCAGTCTTATGAAAATACTATCAAAGAGAATTAAGCCTACGCATTTGGCTTGCATAAAATTGCTCTGCGCATTTGGCTTGCTTGATTCGCTTTCTTCAAAAAGCAAGCGATCCTCCAGAAATGGGCTGCTACAGTGTGGTATTCTTGCTAGTCTTTTTAGCGGTTTGCGGAAAATTCAGGTACAGGTTCAACAGCAAGGCAAATAGTATCCAGATCTTGTAATAAAATATCACAAAAGCGTGTGCTGCAGCATCACAACCAGCGGTGGCGCAGCCTGCAGAATCAGAAAACGGTTCACAAAAATTCCAAAAAGAAAAAGAAAATTGTTCACCACGCCTATTTACCATATAAGTCTTATTTATAACAACCACTTAACCTTTTGGTGCTTCACACAGGACTAGTCACCCAAACAACACTTTTGGTGCTTCACACAGGACTAGTCACCCAAACAACACGGTTCGCTGTCAGGGACTGGGTAAAACGAAGATGAAACACACCACCTATTTACACACCATCACTTATTCATCTCTGACAGTCACATGTCTCACTATTCATCACTCAACCAGAACAGGCACCAACTTATTCATCGCTGACGGTCATATGTCTCACTATTCATCACTCAACCAGAACAGGCACCATACTATAGAACCCTAAGGTTGGTAAGGAAGGCCGCGCAAAAATCCAGGAAGAGGAGCTGAGGTCCAGTAACTCTCTGCATATCTAGCAGGTACTTGTCATCCTTGGTCTTGTAAAGCTGAAGAAAAAACAAATACATAAATTCAGAGGCAAATAGAGAGCATATACAACACCATGCCGGCAAACTGTTAACATCTGAAGTATACAGGCATTAACAAATAATATCACACTAGGTTAACGATAGGTGTATGACCAACCAATACTGTGCAGCACTAAAACTTGGGAAGTTCGTTTTATCAATATGGCAACAGCAGACAGAACTTGTTGGCAACAGCAGACACATGCAGATGCAGGATATACTGGTTACAAAGCAGACACATGCAGACAATACTTTGTAACAATTATGAAGCGAATATATTGGCCAGCCTTTGCTTATCTAGTGAGATTGAGTAGAAAATCCATATTTCTGTTATTGCAAAAAGAATACAGTAGTATTAGAAGGTGAGATTGCACACCTGGATTTCAAACTTGATCACGGCAGGTAGCCTCCCATTAGCATCGCCGTTATCCATGATGGTAGAGTCATCAACAAAGCTGTGGTTGGCATCTAACATATCACTGACTTGAGGAAACCCAGGGCACCACCTGCATTTCATGTTGTAGTGTCCATTCTTCTTCCAGCAGACATTTAATTCTTGAAGTGCCTTTAGAACCTCGATCATTATCTCACGAGGTTGAGCTCGAGACTGGTGGATAAGTGATGCATTAGCTCAACAGCTCAATGTGCAAAACAAAGCAAAGTAAAGTGGATAATGTGCAAGACCTGGAGCCCAAGAGCCCATTTTCTTTCAACGGGGTAATATGGCCGCAAGCCACTGCCTTGAGGATCATTGCTTGCTGGAAGATACTGCCTGGTACTTGGGCTTGCTGATTCCGATGAAGTAAACTGATTAAAACTCCTACCCTGGAGAACCATCCATTCAGAAAGTTAATAGTGCTTAAACCTTATGAATTAAACAAGTCACAGATGATGCAAATGTGAACTAACCATTGATTGTAGATAGTCAGCCCCCAAATAGCCACTAGTGGCCCGGAACCGATTGTCCAAGAGTAAGTAATATGCAACAGTTGCCTGGAAAATTGTCTAAAGTCAATTATGAAATAACTGAATGGAATGAAGCACTGACTTTTGTTTGCATATACCTCATTTTGCAGCCTATTGCACAATGATTCACACACATGGTCTTTATCATATCCCAGGTTGACAATCTCTTTAAGTGTATCTTCATCAATCTTCAGAAATGAACATAGAGCAAATCAGCATACATTGACGTAGAAATAGCATTTTAAAGCTTGCTAGTAAAAGAAATTTTTGATAAATAGAAGCGGCATTGCAAGGAGACTTAACGTGCTAGGTGCTACCTTTTCATCTCGTTGGGATAGATTACTAGTAGTAAGGAATTACTCCCTTCACTTCATATTATTACATGATGTTTAACTTTCATAATCTTTCCTCTTCTCATAAATCTTTGAGCCACAGCTGCTGGATAGTTTTGTTGTTTGGCTAGTTTTTTCCCGAGTAACCAGCAGGAGCGGTGCCTTTCACTTAAGCAGTATAGTTTTTTTTTACAATTATGTACATGGCCAAGAGGACGGCATGTGGACTACTCGCAAATAAAAGGTTAGAAGAGCTATGAATGTGGGTATCTGAGAACGGAGCATCGCCCTGTTGGCAAGGCATGCAGTATGCAGCCAGCCCGCCCGCATCCGAATCTCGACTCAACAGGGTGTCAAGGTTGTTTCTTCTATTAAAAATACCACCAAGGGCTAGTCCTAACTGATCTTGTTTTAGAGGAACCGAGCAGTGCTCGGTTGGCTAGAGCACAGGCCCGTGAGCTCGTCCACTCGAGTTCAAGGGGCAGCCTCCGCATGATGCCTCATTTCTACCTAACAAAGTACCGTCAAGGGAGGAAAACTTCCCCCTTTAACCACGTTTATGAAGGTGGATATCCACTAGGGCCCCCTCTGTGACCTCGTGAAAAGTTGCCTACTCAGACTCTCGGTGTTCTCTTCTTAATACGAAATGACCATGCAATTTGGTGCATGTTTGAGAAAAAAGAATCTTTGAGCCACAACTTGACCATATATTTCTATAATATTGTGTTTGCAAATATTATATGAAGATTATGCCCATAAAAGATAACATTTCATGACAAAAGTATCGATGTTACTTTTCCTATGATCCATCCAAGATCCTGTATATATTAGTCGATAAAGGTTGAGAAGTTTTACTGTGCACATAAGATAGTCACTTGAAATGTGAAATAGATGGGTACCATTTTGGCTTGCTGCGCCGTGTCTGGTGGAGGCACTGCCAGGTAGCGAGGAAGGCGATTCTGAAACCATGGGTGTTCTCGAATTTCATGAATTGTGATTCTCTTCATAGGATCAACAACAAGCATTCTTGGGATCAAATCCCTTGCAAGAGCAGATAAATGACTTGGAAGGATATAGATGCCTCCCTGGAACACCAAACAAGGGGGCGTCAAATCTCCAGATAAAAAATGAATGCTAAAGTCCAACTAATCTTTTTTTTGAACATAAAGTCCAACTAATCTACATGAACGTTTTTTGATTTTCAGAACAAAAGGTATACACTTGTCAGGTCCAACTTAATCTACATGTGTTCTGTCTCACCTTTATCTTCTTGAACAGTTTGGGAATATTGTCATCATCAAATGGAAGAGTGCCACAAAGAAGAGCATAAAGTATCACCCCGCAGCTCCAAACATCAACCTCAGGTCCAGCGTATAATTTACCTGAGATAACCTGCACAGAAACACTCGCTAAGCTATTAACGCAAACAATGCGTTTCAGGAAGCACAAGGATAAAGACTCAAGTAAGACAAATTAGTGAATACCTCTGGTGCAGCATAGTTTGGACTCCCGCAGCTAGTCTTCAGAAAATGGCCATCATGCATGACATTACTTAACCCAAAGTCGGCAAGTTTCACATTGTATTTGGAATCAAGTAACAGGTTCTCTGGCTTTAGATCACGATGAGCAACCATGTTTCTGTGGCAGTATTCAACACCAGATATAATCTGTGCAAGAAAATTTAAATAAAAAAAGTATTGAGACAAAAACTGAATATGCATCCAGTGAATCTGAAAGAACCCTTCAAATTACATATTCGCCTCCAGAAGGATATACCATCTCTTTATGTTTTAAAGCACAATTTGATTTAAGTACAGAGACTAAGACAATCAAGGCATAGAGAAGAAGATGCCATTTAAACAAAAAATGATTTAACTAGTGATACTAAGATAACCAAGGCATCAAAAGAACAAGACACCGGAGTGATACTAAAACAATAGACGCATCAAGAAGACGTTAACTTTTTGATCAGTTAAACCCAAACGACAAAGCAATCACCTTGGAAAGCTTGCAACTCAATGTAGTACAGGTCATGAGCTAAAAATTAGATGAATGCAAACTGAGCAAATTGATCAGGATTTGCAGAGTCAGCACGCGAGGAATGTGGACACTGGACAATTGGCCAGCATATCCAGACATTTCACAATCAAAATAAGAAGCTCAGCAAAGTTCCTATTTTTATGCCCAAAAAATGTGTTCCTGCATGCCAAGAGCAGAAAAAGGCACCTGCTGGAAGATTCGACGAGCCTCATCTTCCTGTAACCGCCCTTTCTCAACAATGCAGTCGAATAGCTCACCATACTTGCAATATTCCATCACAACAAATATATCTGTAGGTGTGTAAATGACCTCATAAAGCCGGATGATATGAGGGTGGATGAACAACCTCAATATCTTGATCTCTCTCTTTGCTGGAAACAAGATATGAGAAAACAATAGAAGTGTTAAGACATTCAGCCTATGAAGAAATTCAAGCTGAATGTACTTTGTCTCGACTAATTAATTAACTGGGAATCAGGAACACACTCACAAGTCTGACCAGCACTGAAAGCAGATAACTGGAAATCTTGAGCAAGCAAAGCCGAATGTAGCCTAGACTAATGAACAAGGAGGCATACCTTTCTCTTCCATTTCCATAGTTCTCATTTGACGACGGTTCAGAATCTTTATAGCAACTTTGTGCCCTGTATGCTTATGCTCTGCAATCCTCACTTTTCCAAATGTGCCTATACCTAATGTTCTGCCCACATTGTAGTTCTTTAATGCGTCAGAATGCCCACCTCCTCTAGTGTTCCCTTCCATTTTCACTATGTCAAAAAACAAGAGAAACGATATATGTGATTCAGCAAACAGTTTTATAGTTCAAACATATATGCACATCAGGCTAAAACTGAAACATTTCTAATCGGATTCCCTCTTCTTAGAGACCTTGAGCGTGACATGAGTAGGCTGGCCAAAACTATCACTATGGACATGAGTGGCGAGGGAAAGTGCGGTTCAAAGGTCAACGAAATGGGTGAAGTTCCCATGTCATATAGGGACAGACACATATTCAGTCGCTGAAGTGTGGTTCAGTGAGATGATCAGCAACCAACAATGTCTAGTAGCGAGTAGGATCATAGTTTTTTCCTCAAATACGCACAAACAAGCCGTTACATTTTGGATTACAATGCTTTGCACCCCACCTCCACCACCACCCTCATCTATAAAGTGGACTACTCACTCTGGACCCACCTTGTCAACGCCCCAAAGAAGGTGTCCAAATCTCCTATTAATAGGCCCGCCTGCCTCCATACTTGAGCCTCGGTGATCATCCTACTTATCACATGACGTACCGACGGTGAGGATCATAATATATTACCATAAAAATGCCTGCATCTGCATGCGCAGCACGAACTGACTAGGGGCTTGTTTGGATTACCGTTTTCCTTTTAAATACACTTGCAAAGAATACACGTCTCGGCCCACCGTTTCGCTTCCGTCCGGAAATGGCTCAGCGGCCGGTACGATACACGTGTAAGTTAAACACCTCCGTATTGAATTACACCGATTCCAAGCACGGCCTAGAGGCCTTTCCTGATATGCATCAGGTCTGGCAAGGATGGTTTTGGGATAGCAAAACAATCATCATGTTGGTACTTTGGATGCCCCTGGTGCGAAGAGAGAGACCACACATTTTTTTCTTTCGAAAAGAGGGGACATCCCTCGGAGAGAGACCACACATGGAATCCTAGTGGGTTAACATGCAAAGTTTTCTTAAAAAGGTTCACAAATAGAAATAGCATCACTAGGCATGTGCGGTGAACATGCAACTGCAAGAGACATACTACAAGGAATGCAGTCATCCAGCAACTGAGCTGAAAAAACGGCAGAGATCAATAAATGGGAGGTTCTAGTGGGTATAGTACAACATAAATCTGTAGCGGTGCACATTAATACTCCAATAAAATTAGGCCGGCCATGAATCTACTAGTACTACAGTACTGCGCACACAGTAATTACACGGAATCGTGTCGGTATCAGGATCAGGATCAGAATCAGAATCAGAATCCGTGACTCTGCAGTAGTATCTTTTTGCCCAGGCAGTAAATTTGGGGAAAGTGAGATCGGCCGACCGATGAACCAATAAACCAACCAACCGATCGGTCAATGATCATGGGTTTACCTCCCAGCAGGACGTGAATGTTGGTCCGGGCGGATCTGCGGTAAAGATCTCCGTTGGAGGGGAGAAACGAACAGGAAGACGACTACTGCTGATTATGAGCCGCGCCCACCCGAAATCGCCACAAGCAGCACGGAAACTAAATTCCCCACTTCAACGGCGCAGCCAAAAGCCCAAAACTGTTGATTCACCTCGCTCTCCTCGCCAAACGGGCAAGCAGCACTCCCCCGGAATCGGAATTGGGAGCACGCGCGAACCACCCTAGCTCCCCACCAGGCCGCCCGGCCGGCGAGCTACTACTACTACCCAACCAAGCAAGCAACGACGGCGCAGAAACAGCAGACCCCGGCGAGAATTGCAACCGACAGAGCGTAAATCTACGAGATCAGCTGGGCGATTCCCTCACCTGGCCGAATCCCGCGGTCAACCGCTGGAATGGGTGGGGAGGCGACGAGAGCGCCCAGTGGAGGAGGCCTCGAGGGAGAGCAGGAGAGGTTTTGGGGTCGGTTGGTCCTTTTCTTCTCCGGGGGTGAGAGGGAGGGAGGGAGGCTTTAGGCGAGAGCCGCTAGCTTGAGCTTAGTTTAAGGCGAGCCGAGCCAGCGGGGGCGGCGTAACCGTGGAAAGATGAGCATCAGCATCAGCATCGCGCTTGCGTGTCGGCTCCCTCCCGCGCCCGCCGCTTGCTTCTCCTCCCCTGTCGTTTCCAGTTTTTCCTCTGCTCCGCTCCCGTGCTTCGTCGTCGCCTCGCGGAAAGGAAATTGGTTCGTCACCACCTCACCTCAACGTCCTCCGTCGCATGTAGTAGGATGGATTGATCGGTGACGAGGCGCTGATGCGGTGCGGCGTTGGAGCCGTGCAACGTTGTGGCGTGGTGCGCGACGAGGACGTTAGATCGGGTGCGCACGCTAGGCTCTTCTCCCTCGCCCGACTTTGTTTGCTTCGATGATTGTATATTAACCTGTCGCCATCCTGGTAGCACGTGCTTCCTGCTTACTTTCGGGTGCCACCGGCGGGCTATCGGTCTCTCTATCCTATGCTTGGCAACGGCGACACGGCGTGGCCCTCGCCGGCTAGAGCACGCGCGTTTTCTTATTGCCGAATAGGAGCCGGTCGACCGGCCCAATTTTCCATCGGCCGCCGCGCCAGCATTGGATCCAGACGCCGTTGACCGTCAAATTTAGAATGAAAGAAAAGAAAAATCTTCTTTCCCTACCTCGATCGTCGCGCATGACCCCCACGACCTCCCACCGCCTACGCTTACAGCACTGTGCGTGCTCGCCGGCGCTGTTGATGTCGTCGCTCGTCAAATGCAACATATGTACTTGCTGGTCCGCCATAGGCAGCAAATTGCGGTGTCGATCCCAGCAAATCGAGCCGCCGGTGCAGCTTTCGCCGTGAGCTGTTGATGCGGCCGGTCACCGTGGTAGCACCAGTGGCAACCGCTCCACCATGTGATGCCATGGACGTGTCATCCGAGAGACACCATGGTAGCATTCAGTGACCACGGTTCCAGCATTTGATGGCCGCAGATGTAGCACCTGGAACTCGCCGTGGTAACATCTGATGATCACGGTTCCAGCAATCCAGCAAAAAAACTCACAACTTCCCGAATTTTCTACTGACGTCGTCCACCGCGCGGATCACAACATCGCCATGCTTATTGTAGCACTTGTTGTCACCAGTCGCGATCATCCACATCCATGGTTGTAGCAATCGCCGGTAGTGGGTGTCATTGTCGTGCACTGAACGTAGCACGACCGCATGCTGGTTGTAGCGTCTCCGCGCGTCAGTCCCAACTCCGCACATATGCGGTTGCAGCACCGCTGTTCCCCAGCTTCGACAGAGCCAATTCCAGCACCTGTGCCTGATGGTTCCAGCACGGCCGGTCGTCGGTAGTAGAACCGCGACACCGGTCGCAGCACGCAGCATACACCGTCGCGCGACGAGGCCGTGGTTGCAGCCACAAACGAGCGGCTAGCACCGGCTCGCCGGCCTCGACGAGGAGGAGATTGGGGTGAGCACCCATGAAATTTCGCGAGGGGTGGCCCAAGGAGGTGTCGTAACACAAGGAGAAAAGGGGTCGCAACTCGTCGGCGTGAGAACGATGAGGGGGGATGAGATCCATCGGAGTTCTTCTGTGTAGAAAAGAGAGAGGGAGAGAGGCGTGAGGGAGATGAGCAGCGAGAGAGACGAGCAAAGGAGATAAGGTTAACAAGCGGTACGTGGGGCCACCAAGTAGTGGGCGTTGCGTGACACGACCAGCCCAACATTGGGCCAGCCGGCGGGAGGGAAATGTTCCCCTTTCTTATCTACTGTTGAACCAGCTGATAGGTATTTTTTGACGATGCCGACAAAGATGAGGTTCGGAAGAGTTGTCAAACAAGATGTAGCCGTTGTTTGTAGTACACAGGGTGTTATTGAAGGAAATTTGCCCTAGAGGCAATAATAAAGTTATTATTTATTTCCTTATTTCATAATAAATGTTTATTATTTATGCTAGAATTGTATTAACCGGAAACATGATACATGTGTGAATACATAGACAAACATAGTGTCACTAGTATGCCTCTACTTGACTAGCTCGTTGATCAGAGATGGTTATGTTTCTTAACCATAGACATGAGTTGTCATTTGATTAATGGGATCACATCATTAGGAGAATGATGTGATTGACTTGACCCATTCCGTTAGCTTAGCACTTGATCGTTTAGTTTGTTGCTATTGCTTTCTTCATGACTTATACATATTCCTATGACTATGAGATTATGCAACTCCCGTTTACCGGAGGAACGCTTTATGTGCTACCAAACGTCATAGCGTAATTGGGTAATTATAAAGGTGCTCTACAGGTGTCTCCGAAGGTACTTCTTGAGTTGGCGTATTTCGATATTAGGATTTGTCACTCCGATTGTCGGAGAGGTATCTCTGGGCCCACTCGGTTATGCACATCACTATAAGCCTTGCAAGCATTGTAACTAATGAGTTAGTTGCGGGATTTACGGAACGAGTAAAGAGACTTGCCGGTAACGAGATTGAACTAGGTACTGAGATACCGACGATCGAATCTCGGGCAACATACCGATGACAAAGGGAACAACGTATATTGTTGTCGGGGGTTGGGTGCGACATATGCCAAAGGGTGACTTATCATGGTGGGGGCGAGTAGAATGTCGCCGGTGCCTGGAAACGGGATAAGGCGAAGGCATGCACGCCGGCGAATCTTACCCAGCTTCGGGGCTCTCCGGGGAGATAATACCCCTACTGCTGCTCTGCGGGGTCTCCGCATGATCACTATGGCAAAGTGTTTACACGGTTGCTCCTCGAGCTGTTTCCTGGAGGTAGGAGAAGGCAAGGCTAGCTCTCTCCTTCCTATATGATCTGGTCTAGTGCTAATGGATTCCAACCCTTTGCATGGATGCCCTGGGGGGTTTATATAGGCCTACCCCCTAGGGGTACAATGGTAATCCGGCTGGGCGCGGGCCCAGCCGTCAGTCTCTCTGGCCACCGTCTTATCCGCCGACTCCTGGGGCCCGCCGACTGGTGGGCCCCGCCGACTGACTCGGTACGGAGCCGACAGGCCGCGTCCGCCGCGGGCGGGTCTTGCCGTCTGTAGATTACTGTAGCCGTGCCTCTAATGACGCAGGCTCGGTCATGAGGTCGTGGCGACAGCTCCGCCGTCTGGCGGGCGATCACTGTGGCCACTACCTGTCGCGTCTGATTAATGGCGCGTGGGGCCCGTGGGAGGGGCCGGCCGACTTTTGGTGGCCGACTCCCATCCGGGCCGACTGGTGGCGCTCTCGCGGTCTTTCGTACGCCTGCCGACTGGTGGGACCCATCATCCCTGGTTCGTACCGGCAGGCCGTCATGGGCACAGGACTCCGCCCTCTGGGGCTGACGTTAGGGCCGGCATGGCAATAGTGTCGCGCCGCGCGGAGATCTCTGCGGGTACGGCGTACTGTAGCCACACCTGCCCTTGGAAAAGGGGTGGGAATGGACCTTACTATGGCCACTCCCCATCCCGTCCCTCTTTATGAGGGCATGGGGGTTGTTGGTGTCGCGGGCCGACTCCCCAAGGCCGGCTTCTCTGGAAGTCGCCAGTCAGGAGTCGGCTTATCCTGAAGTCGTCCCTGCCACTCGGCCACGAGTGGGCAGTCGGCCACCTCGTCGCCGACTCTCAGAAGGCGGCTCTTCGTCCTGGGGTCTCGAGGGGTGCAGTCTGCCTCAATGTCTTGAAAGGTTCTAGGCCTGGGTTAGCCTACCCGTGGTCCATTACTTCGACAGTAGTCCCCGAAGCTGGTGAGGCTCCGAGGGCGACAGGTCGAGGAGTCTCAATAGTTTCTTCTCTCCGGTGGTTGGATCTGGGCCTCGCTAGCCATCTTCTGTCAAGTCGACTATTTAGAGTCGGACTTGCTCAAGGACGACTTGCCCCTAAAAAAGTTTGAACGTCGCGGCGGAGTTCAGGCGGCGTGCCTGATAAGCTTCCGGGTTGCCGCCCGTGGTGGACCCGTCGCAAGGCGCCACTTGGCTGAGCTAGTCTGCTCACCCACGCGCGCGACGGGACAGGCCTACAGGCGGGGCCCGCCACTACTGCGCCTCGGCATGCGAACGGATCCGTTGTGGCCGCGCGGATGGTTGGGGTTCTCGCGTGGTTATTGCACGCGGTAACTTCGTGTGATAAATCGTGGGGGTTGTGGGGTCCCGGGCGCAGTTAATCCCATGACCGCCCCCTCGGCTTCTCAGCGCACGAGCCTACAAGTAGGCGGGGGGAGGGGGGCGGCGAAGCACGCGCGCCCATTCTCCCCACTCCCTTTCGCTCCTTCTTGCTTCTTCTTCCTCTCGTCGCTGCTGCTCCGAACCACGCCGCGCCCACAGCGATGAGCTCTTCCTCCGCCGCCGCGCCTCCTGTTGTACGCTCCGGAGTGTGGGATGGCTCCGAGGTTGATGACGACGACATCGAGATCCTCCGCCAGACACGACGGCTGCCCGGCAGGGACTTAGTGCGGGTCTGCCTCACGTCGGAGGGGGAAATATCGCCGGCGCCAGAGGAGGGCGAGCGAGTCATATTCCGCTGGAACCTTATGCGCGGCCGGGGCTGCCGGCGAGCGGCTTCTTCCACTCCTTCTTGGAGTTCCACGGGCTCCAGCCGCACCACCTTACTCCGAACACGGTGGTGCTGCTGGCTGCCTTCGCCACCCTGTGCGAAGGCTTCCTCGGCGTTCTCCCCACCATCAAGCTCTTGGGTGAGTTCTTCCAGTCCAAACTCGGCACACACGTCGCCGGCGTGCCGGCCCAGTGCGGTGCATTTATCGCGATGCGGAGATCAGTGGCCGACAATCCGTTTCCCACGATCGCACTGATTAAGTCGGTGAAGATGTGGCAGCGGTCCTATTTTTATGTGAAGAATGTCGCCCCAGAAAGCGACTGGGTTAACCTGCCGGCTTACGAAGCCAGCGCGCCGGCTGGAAGGCTCCCCAGCTGGTCACACCGAGCTAAGACGCTGTCTCCCGCTGGTGCCGCCGCCGTCGCGCGACTTCGAGTGCTTGACCGGGGCCGACTTGCTGGCCGCCTTCGTGGCGCGCCGAGTCCTCCCACTCCAAGGCCGACCTCACATGATCTGCCAGATGAGCAGTCATCGGGACCCGAGTTGGATGTGCTCCAAGGACATGCCTCATGCGGAGGTGGCGAACACGGTAAACTACATCGCGAACTGTGGTCTCTCGGTGGACTGGCGGTTCGGCAAGGAGCCGAATTCGCGCGCTAACCCCCCGCCTATTGTAAGTCGTCTTCCTTCTTCTTCTGTTTCTTTTGTTGCCGAGTCTGACTTGTCAAGTCTGACCATTTTTTTTGTTTTGAATCAGAACCCTCTCGTCCCTCCTTCGGCCGGCACCGCGGGGCCGGCTCGTCAGTTTGTCCCCGATCGGGCGGAGAGCGACGTCGACGATCCTGACTTAGGGGCGGCGGCCATGGAGGCCAACTCCGAGGGAGGAGGAGGAGAAGCAGGCGGATCCAAACCTTCGGCCACTTTCGCCGACTGGCCTGACGACGAGGCCGAGGGAGAAGTCGCCCCGCGTCGCCAGCCAAAGGTCGGCTAGCCAAGCGCGAGTTCCTCCGCCGGCTTGGACGCTCAAGGCGGTGCGAAGAAGCGCCGGGCCGGGCCGAGTACGCTTGGTGGCCGGTCGAAGAAGTTCAAGGGAGCGGCCGCCGCGACCAAGCGGGAAGAGGCGGTCGCGAAAGCCAACCGCTTCCGTAAAGAAGTGAAGAAGCCACCGCTGGTATCTGCGTAAGTGCCTCCGTCCCTTATCTTTATTTTCTCTTTGTTGATCTTGTCTGAGTTTTTCATATGCTTTTCTCGCCTCAGGGCTCCCCTCACTCTTGAGAGGGTTGCCGCCGCCTCCGTTATGGGGTTGGTGGAGACGTCTGCCACCACTCGGCGGATTGACCCCGCTGTCGACCTTCGGGAGGTGACGGAGCGGAACGCGTAGGAGAAGCGCGAGGAGGACGAGGCCGCCCGCTGGGAGAAAGCGGAGGCCGAGAAGGCGGAGGCCTCCGCCTTGAAGAAGCTGGAGGCGGCCGAGGCCGCCGCTGCGGCAAAGCGGCCGGCTAAGGAAGTCGCGCCCCGGCGGTCGGCGGTGTTCGTCACCCCTCTGAACTCTGCGCCGCCGCCCCCGGAGTTCACAGGGCAGTCAGGGGAAGCCGGCGGCGAGTTCTCGATCGTGGAGAGAGGCGGCGGCGACGCCCCCATGCCGAATGCGGTCGCGCCGCCACACCGCCCCCGCCGCCGTCTAGGAGCACGCAAGGCAAACAGCCAGCGGATCCGCCCTTGCCGCCGACTGAAGACGAGGCCGTGGCAAGGCTACTCCTTCAAGTCGGCTCGCCAACGCGCCACCGTCTTGAGAAGGCGACTTCGGCGCCACGCCCCTTGGAGACCGGCACCGCCAGCTCGACGATTCCAGACGAAGAAGCGACGAGTGCCGCGCCCATTGGGTGGGTGCGAGGAGGCGGCATGGGCCCGTTGAACCAGGCGCTTCTGGATGTCCAGACGAAGCTGCGAGCTGAGAGCGACGCCATCCAAAACTGCACCAAGGCGCACCTGGCATCGCGGGCAGCCATCCGGGTATGCTTTCTCCTTTGTCCCTGTTTTCTTGTTCCTCTCTGTGGGGGCGCGCCAGCGCACCCACTGGGTGTAGTCCCCGAGTTTTGGGCCGGCTGATGAGCAGGTGGCCCGGAACTCCAATTGGTGAGTTCGGGGTACTAACCTTTGTTCTGAAATACTTGTTGCAGGACTATCACAACCTCCGTGTCACCGCCTTCAACCGCAACGTTGAAGAGCTGGGCAAGCGGACCACTGACTTATCAGAGAGCCAGAGTGAGTCCTTTTTCTTCTTTGCGGGGGCGCGCTGGCGCACCCGCGGGCTGTAGTCCTCGAGATTCGGGCCGACTGCTGAGCAGTCGGGCCGGATCTCCCCGGTGACCTTCTTCGTTGATGACTTAACGCCTTCTTTCTTCTTTCTCTTCAGAGGCCAACGCCACTCTTCAACAGCAGCTGAGCGAAGCCAACTCCGCGTTGCGCGCCAAGGGGGAGGAGTGCAGCAAGCTCGCTGCAGAGCGCGATCTACTGGCCGCACAATTGGCAGAGCAGAATGAGTTGCTTACGAAGATGCAGAAGGAGGCGGAGGCCGCCCTCCTGGCCGAGTTCGCGAGCGAGCGCTCCTCCTGGACCGACAAGGAGGCAATGCTGGCCTCCGGCTTCCACGAGATCGAGGACCTCGTCGACGGTGAGCTTCTTTGCTTTCCTTCTTCAGCCGCCGACTATAGGTCGAGCCGACTCCTGGTTTTTTGACTTGTTCTTCATTCTTTCTGTCTTGGCAGACTTCTTCCCTGGCCACTTGCAGGCCGCCATTCAAGCTATCGAGGCCGACCGCGAGGAGCGGAGGGCGGATGGCGCCGAGATCGCCGCTGATGCCCCTCGGACCCTTGACGAGCATATTCTGAGCATTGGGGCTCGCCTGCGGCCGGCCCACCAGATGCTGCGCCGGCTTCAACGTGTCGGCGCCCAAGCGATCGCCGCCCTGTGGCCAGACGTGCAGGCTCCGCGCACCCCCAGTCGGACTGCCGACTGGCTAGAGGTCGCGGCTAGCCGTCTTGAGGCCTGGAAGGGTTCCTCGGCCCGGGCCGGAGCGTGCCGAGCCTTGGAATTCGTCAAGGCGTGGTATCCGGGGCTGGACCTAGACCGGCTGGCCACACTCCGGTCAGAGGCCCAGCCGGAGCTGGCAGCCGCGGAAGACGCCCTTGTCAAGCGTGCGGCGACGATCGTCGAGCACACCGACACCAGCATCTTTGTCCCCGAGCGGGCTGAAGACGGCGGGGAGGTACCACCGGAGTGGTTTGGGCTGAACCCCGACTACAGCGAGGATTCGGCAGAGGTGATCAGCTCCAGCGTCGAGGAGGAAGACGAGGCGGAGGACGGAAGCGAGACGGAGGCACCGGAAGACGGAGCGGACGGCCAGCCTCAGCTCGACCGCGCCTCCATCAACGAGCCGTGCCCGCCCGAGCCGACTGCCGCTGGAGGTGATCAAGCCGATACCGCCCAGCCCGCCGCCCCAACATCCAACACCGCCGTCTCCTCCGATCCTCCAAACCCGTTTGCTGCCCCCTAGGCTGCCACCTTGTCTTTGTTTTATCTGTTCTAATAGTTTTTTGAAGAACTTGTTAATTCGCACAATTCCACCCGCGGGGTGTATTTTGAAATTCTGCTCGAAGATTCAGCCAAGGGCCTTTGTTATGTAAATACTCATCCGACTTCTATCTTTTCTTGCTCATTGCTCTTTTGGTTTTTTCCTTTGCCGTCTTCCCTCAGTTGCCGTCTTTGTCAGTCGGACAGCCGCTCTGCGGACTGCTGCTGGATCAAATTCTTGGTCACTTTGGGAAGGCAAGTACTTAGCCGTTTTTAGAGTTGTTTAACAAGTCGGATAGAAGGCGGCAAGCCGACTATTCAAGAGTCGGTTTGCGAAAAAAGGCTAGAAGCCGGCCTTAAGCTATGTTTATGCTTTGAGTTCTTAGCCATTTTTCATGTGGACGCCCATTCTTCCTTACTCCTGCCCACCAGACAGTCGCTCTGTGAGCTGCGGCTTCTGGCAGGAGACGGCTTAGACGCCACACACTACTTGTCCGGCTGCAGGAAGCATTTCATAGCGCAGGACGACAAGTCCCTGGGCCGACTAGTCGAACCCGATGCCAAGTGGCATAACAAAGAGTAATATACTCGAAGGCATATTTCTTATCATATAGATAAAAGAGGGCAGTCCCCGAGCTCTTCTCGGGGGGCCCGAAGTCTTGGTAAAAAGGTAGCGTGATACATACTGCGTTTAACTATAAAATTTTCGGAGGAGATTTGCATTCCATGGCCGCTTTGTCTCTTTGCTGGAGTCGTCCCTCTTGCGTGCTCGGGGCTTTTGAGCGTCGATCAGGTAGTAGGAGTCGTTGCCCAGCACTTTGCTGATGATGAAGGGGCCTTCCCAAGGCACCGATAGCTTGTGCTGGCCGGCTGTTCGCTGGATTAGTCGGAGCACGAGGTCGCCCTCCTGGAAAGATCTCGGCCTGACCTTCCTGTTGTAGTATCTGCGCAAGCTCTGCTGGTAGATGCTGGACCGGCTGAGTGCCAACAGCCGGCCCTCTTCCAGCAAGTCGACGCTGTCTTGTCGTGCTTCTTCTGCTTCTTCCTCGGTGTACATGGTGACTCGCGGGGAATCGAACTCTATGTCCGTTGGGATGACGGCTTCAGCACCGTAGACGAGGAAGAAAGGCGTGAAGCCGGTTGACTTGTTTAGAGTCGTGCGCAGACTCCAGAGGACGGCTGGCAACTCGTCGAGCCAGCAGCCAGCCGAGCGCTCCAGAGGCTCGACCAGTCGGGGCTTGATGCCGGACAGGATGAGGCCGTTTGCTCGCTCCACCTGGCCGTTTGACTGTGGATGGGCGACGGACGCTAGGTCCAGTCGGATGCCCTGTGTCACATAGAAACGGGCCAAGGCGCATTTGGCAAAATTCGTGCCGTTATCGGTGATGATGCTGTGTGGTATGCCGTACCGAATTGTAATGTGAGAGATGAAAGTCACGATAGTCGGACCATTCAGTTTCTTGATTGCCTTTGCTTCTATCCACTTGGTGAACTTGTCCACCGCGACAAGTAAGTGAGTTAAGCCACCTCGTGCCGTCTTGAATGGTCCCACCATGTCTAGGCCCCAAACTGCGAAAGGCCAGGCAATGGGGATGGTCTTGAGTGCAGAAGCCGGCTGATGCGGCTTGGAGCGGAACTTCTGGCACCCTTTGCATTTTTGGACCAATTCCTTGGCCTCTTCTAAGGTCGTTGGCCAAAAGAAACCGTGTCGGAAAGCTTTGGCGACGAGTGCTCTTGAAGCCGCATGGTGGCCGCACTCGGCTTGATGGATGTCTTTAAGAATTGCTTGGCCTTGCTCTAGCTCTACGCAGCGCTGATAGACACTAGTGACGCTGCGCCTGACCAGCTCTCTGTTGACTATGGTGTAGGCTGCCGCTCAGCGTTGTACTTGCCGAGATAAGGTCTCATCAGTCGGCAGCTCTTTGCTCACCAGGAATTTGAGGATGGGCTGGGCCCATGAGGGTGCTGCTATTTCTTCGACTGCCAGAACTGTGACTTGGACGAGGGCGGCTGGGCTGGGAGGCGGCGGGCTGGAGTCAGCAACCGCTTGCTGGATTAATGAAGTCCCCGGGCCGACTGGCGCAGCCCTTGGGCCGAGTTCTGGAGTCTTCGGGCCGGCCGCTGCAGTCCCTGGGCCGGGTTCTGCAGTCCCTGGGCCGGCCTCGACTGTGGCGGCTTTGGAGCCATCTGTCAAAATCCCCGTACCATCTGCCGGGGCTCTGGAGTCGGACCCGACTTCTTCGGGGGGAGCCGGCACAAAGATGGAGTCTGATTCTGGTGAAGGCTTAACAGATGGCTTGAGGAGGCGTTGAAGGGCGACGCCAGATGGTATTGCTTGGCAGGTAGAACCGATTCATGCCAAGGCGTCTGCTTGGTCGTTGTCATTTCTTGGCACATGGAGGAACTCTCACCCCTCGAAATATCCACTGAGTTGCTGCACGAGGAAATGGTAACTCGCCATGTTTGCATCTTTGGCGTACCAGTCGCCAGACGACTGCTGGACCACTAAGTCCGAGTCGCCATAACACAGGATCCAGCGAATGCCAAGTTCTTTGGCAAGCCGGAGCCCGTGAATGAGCGCCTCGTACTCGGCGACGTTGTTGGAGGCGGCAAAGTGGATTTGCAGTGCGTATTTGAGCTTGTCGCCTTTAGGAGAAGTGAGGACAACGCCGGCTCCCAAGCCAGTGCGCATCTTGGAGCCGTCGAAATGCATCCGCCAATGGGTGGAGTCGGGCGCTAGAGGTAGGTACTGGGTCTCGGCCCAGTCGACGAGGAAGTCGGCCAGTGCTTGTGACTTGATGGCGGTGCGGGGCTGGTAGTGGATGGTGTAGGGAGCCAGCTCTATGGCCCATTTGGCCACTCGGCCAGAAGCATCTCGGCTTCCGATGATCTCGGCAAGTGGGGCCGTGCAGACCATAGTGATTGGATGCTCTCGAAAGTAAGGCTTCAATTTCTTGGCGTCAAAGTGCACGCCATAGCACATCTTCTGGTAGTGGGGGTAGTTCTGCTTAGAGGTCGATAGCACTTCGCTCAGGTAATATACCGGTCTCTGGACAGGTAGTGCCTTGCCTTCCTCCTTGCGTTCCACTACAATGACTGTGCTGACTACCCGGCTGGTGGCGGCGATGTATAGGAGCAGAGGCTCCTTCGGAGTCAGAGCCGCCAGAACGGGTGGAGTAGTCAGCATCTTCTTCAACTGGAGAAAAGCTTCATCCACCTTGTGGTTCCACTCGAAAAAAGTGGTCTTCTTCATGAGCTGGTATAAGGGGAGAGCTTTCTCGCCCAGCCGACTGATGAATCGGCTGATGGACGCCAAGAAGCCGGTGAACTTTTGCACGTCCAGCAGTCGGTTGGGTACCTCCATCCTCTTAATGGCCTTGATCTTTACAGGGTTGCACTCTATGCCGCGTTCAGAGACCAGGAAGCCAAGGAGTTGGCCGGCTGGTACTCCGAAGACGCACTTCTCAGGGTTGAGCTTGATCTGGAATCGGCGTAGGTTCTCAAAGGTCTCCTTGAGGTCTTCCAGCAGTGTTCCACGCTTATCCGTCTTCACCACCACATCGTCCACGTAGACGTGGGCGTTTCTGCCGAGTTGCTTGAGGAGGCACTTCTGCATGCAACGCTGAAAGGTGGCGCCGGCATTCCTCAAGCCGAACGTCATGGTGAGGTAGCAGAAGGCTCCAAATGGCGTGATGAAGGCAGTCTTCAGTCTTTCAGCCCGGTTCAGCTTGATCTGGTGATATCCTGAATATGCATCCAAAAAGCTCAACAGCTCGCATCCGGCTGTGGAGTCTATCACCTGATCAATTCTTGGTAAAGCAAACGGGTCCTTGGGGCAAGCCTTGTTGAGGCTTGTGTAGTCAATACACATTCACCACTACTTGTTATTCTTCAGTACCAGGACCGGGTTGGCTAGCCACTCTGGAAAGAATACTTCCATAATGAAGCCGGCTGCTAGGAGCCGGGCTATCTCTTCTCCGACAACTCTTCTCTTTTCTTCTGATAGGCGGTGCAAGGGCTGCCTGACCGGCTTTGCATCAGATCGGACATGTAACTTGTGCTTGGCGAATTCTGTCGGTACACCTGGCATGTCTTTGGGGGACCATGCGAAGATGTCCCAATTCTCACAGAGGAAATCGATGAGCTCGCCTTCCTATCTGCTGTCGAGGTTTGCGCCTACGACAGCGTACCTCTTTGGGTGCTCCGGATCCAAAGGTATCTTCTTTGTCTCTTTGGCCGGCCTGAACGAACCCTCAGCCTCCGACTCCTTGGGGTTAGGCGACACCTCTAGCTGCTTGCCAGCCATCACCACAACCCAGTCAAGGAGCCGCTTCTCAGCCGCGATCACCAGGGACTCGGCCAGCCGGCTACTCTCAGCCGCATAGGCAGACGACTTTCGGTAGTCGCCGGCTATGGTCAGAATCCCCTTGGAACTGGGCATCTTCATTTTGAGGTAGGCGTAGTGGGGGACCGCCATGAACTTGGCCAGGGCGGGTCGGCCAAGTAATGCATGGTATGGGCTCTCGAGATCCACCACCGCAAACCAAACTGACTCTCGGCGGAAGTGATCTTTGTCTCCAAAGAGGACGTCCATCAGGATCTTGCCGATTGGTGAGCAGGAAAGACCAGGAACAATGCCGTGGAACATAGTCCGGCTGTTCTGAAGCTGTCTTTGCTTGATTCCTAACTTCTCCATGGTGTCCTTGTACAGGATGTTGATGCTGCTGCCTCCGTCTACCAGAACTCGCGAGAAACGAACAGCTCGTCTATTTGTGGAAAAGGTGGCATCCAAGACCAAGGCATAAGATCCCGGACTCGGCATCACCTCTGGGTGATCAGCCCTGCTCCAGCTGATAGGCTTCTCGGACCAGTGCATGAACTCTAGTGTCTCTGATGCTACTGCATTCACATCTTGTTTGCTGCAGCCGCCTGCTGCGTCGATCATCAGCCACGCTGGTAAATATTAGGTAGGCTCCGTGCTCTTCGGGGTACTCGTCTTGTACTGCGCTGACTGGCCTGACAGCCGGCTGTTGGGGCAGAGGCGGAGGCTGCTGCCCAGCAGGCGGGGAAGGTAGGAGGCCGTCTCCTTTGGCGATCCTGGTGAGCCAGTGGCACTTCCGGGTGGTGTGATTCGACGGCTTCGCGCCGCTATGGAACTTTCAAGGTCCATCCAGAGTCTTCTCGTACGAGAAAGCCGGCAACCAGTTGGGCTTGCCACCTTTCTGTCGCTTGGGTGGAGGCGGCCCATCCGGCTGCTGGTCTTCAACTGTCGCCACCTGCCGGCTGCTGGAAGCCGGCTACGGGGCCTTGCGCTTGTGGTCGTTCTGCTGTTGCCGCTGACTGGCGTCTCCGACCGGAGTTCTAGGAGCCTGAGGGGCCACTTCGCCAGTCGCGCTAACTTGAATCTCCGCCTTCATGGAGGAGTCGGCCGTGGCATACTTGTCTGCTATGATCAGCAGTTTGTCGAGGGTTTCTGGCTCGTCGCAGAGGAGCTTGTGCTTGAGGAGGGTGCCTTCTCTACACCCGGCGGTGAAGTACTCGATAGCCTGCACCTCGTGCACGCCCTCGCAGGAGTTCTGAAGCTCGGCCCAACGCGTGAGGTAGTCGCGGGTCGACTCGTTGGGGCCTTGCATGCACAAGGAAAGCTGACGAGGCTTGGGAGGACGCTTGTACGTGCTTGTGAAGTTGCGGACGAATGCATCGGTGAAATCGACCCAGCTGTTGATGCTGCGGGGCTTCAGGCTGTTCAGCCATGTCCGGGCCGTGCCCTAGAGCATGAGCGGAACGTATTTTACGGCAAAACGCTTGTTGCCGTTCGCTATGTTGACGGCCGTGGAGTGATCAACCAGCCAGTCCTCCGGCTTCACGGAGCCGGTGTACTTGGGCGTGTCTCTTGGGAGCATGAACCCTTTGGGAAAGGGCTCGTCTCGAATGCGGGGCCCGAAACAAGGCGGACCCAACTTGTCTTCTTCTTCCAGCGCCAGGGATCGGTGAAGTCGGTCGATCCGGTGACGGGCGTCGTTTTCTCCGACTCCCTCTCGGCGGCCAAGGCGGTCGCCGAGAGTCGGATGGTCAACAGGCAGCGGGGAGACTCGCCTTTCCTTGTGAGGAGGAGGAGGCGGACAGTCGTCCCGTCGTTCCACTGCTCTCGGGCGGCTGTGTTGGTCACGCTCTATGGTAATGTGAGTCCGACTGTGGCTGACAGCCGGATCCTTGTCTTTCCTTCCTCGGGCGCCACCAGTCGGTGTCCGAGACATTGCGCCTTGATCTCGGCGTGGAGGCGGGTCATCGTTTTGTCGCTGCAGCGCCTCCGTGCGGCAGCCGCGTCGAGGAGCCGCTGGACTCGCTCCGTCATCAGGCGGCGCTCTTCGCCCTCGAAGTTGTCCAGCTCGTCCGCCGCCGCCTGGGCGGCTCGAATGTTCTCCGCAGGCGTGGCGTACATAGGGCGATTTGCCCCGAACAGGTTAGCGATGGCCATGCCGCGCTGCCGGACCACGCCAAGGCGGCTGGGCCCGGCTGGGGCTGGCGAGCCACACACAGCGCGATCCATCTCACGCTGGTAGGCTTCTGACAAGTGTCTCATGCTAGCCAGCTTCTTCGCGCCTTCGACGAGCTGAAGGCGGCGCGCCTCCAACGTCTCCGCGTCAGCGTCTTCCGGAATGGGCGCAGTCAGGTCTTGCAGTGTCGCGCCAAGTGGGTCATGCGCTCCTCCGCCGGGAGGCTCGTCATGACCGATGACGAGCACCTCGGTGACGGTGCTTCCGTCGCTCTCCGCGCGAGGGAGCGGCTCGTCGTAGACCACCACATTGGTGGGGAACGCGTCGAGCGACGCGGTGTCGGAGTCGACCAGCATCGGGTCGGTGGAGCCTACAGACTCCAAGTCCACGGCAGGCTCGCCGGTGACGTGGAGTTGGTCGAGGAGGCCCGCGAGGAGGCTCTCAGGGCCGCCCGTGCCTACGTTGGATGTAGGTTCGTCGGAGAGGCTAACCTCGCCGACAAGATCGGCGAGGCAGCTGGCTGCGCAGGCGATCTCAGCGCCGTGCAGCGCGTTGGCGCAAACTCCGTCTGGCGTGCCGGGCTGGCTGCGCTCGCCCGGGAGGAAAAGGGTTCCCGTCCAGAGCAGGTCTCCGGACGACGGTGCACCATGCCCCACGGTGGGCGCCAAATGTCGGGGGTTGGGTGCGACATATGCCAAAGGATGGCTTATCATGGTGGGGGCGAGTAGAACGTCGCCGGTGCCTGGAAACGGGATAAGGCGAAGGCATGCACGCCGGCGAATCTTACCCAGCTTCGGGGCTCTCCGGGAAGATAATACCCCTACTGCTGCTCTGCGGGGTCTCCGCATGATCACTATGGCAAAGTGTTTACACGGTTGCTCCTCGAGCTGTTTCCTGGAGGTAGGAGAAGGCAAGGCTAGCTCTCTCCTTCCTATATGATCTGGTCTAGTGCTAATGGATTCCAACCCTTTGCATGGATGCCCTGGGAGGGGTTTATATAGGCCTACCCCCTAGGGGTACAATGGTAATCCGGCTGGGCGCGGGCCCAGCGGTCAGTCTCTCTGGCCGCCGTCTTATCTGCCGACTCCTGGGGCCCGCCGACTGGCTCGGTATGGAGCCGACAGGCCTAGTCCGCCGCGGGCAGGTCTTGCCGTCTGTAGATTAATGTAGCCGTGCCTCTAATGACGCAGGCTCGGTCATGAGGTCGTGGCGACAGCTCCGCCGTCAGGCGGGCGATCACTGTGGCCACTACCTGTTGCGTCTGATTAATGGCGCGCGGGGACCGTGGGAGGGGCCGTCCGACTTCTGGTGGCCGACTCCCATCCGGGCCGACTGGTGGCGCTCTCGCGGTCTTTCGTACGCCTGCCGACTGGTGGGACCCATCATCCCTGGGTCGTACCGGCAGGCCGTCGTGGGCACAGGACTCCGCCCTCTGGGGCTGACGTCAGGGCCGACATGGCAATAGTGTCGCGCCGCGCGGAGATCTCTGCGGGTACGGCGTACTGTAGCCACACTTGCCCTTGGAAAAAGGGTGGGAGTGGACCTTACTATGGCCACTCCCCGTCCCGTCCCTCTTTATGAGGGCATGGGGGTTGTTGGCGTCACGGGCCGACTCCCCAAGGCCGGCTTCTCTGGAAGTCGCCAGTCAGGAGTCGGCTTATCCCAAAGTCGTCCCTGCCACTCGGCCGCGAGTGGGCAGTCGGCCGCCTCACCGCCGACTCTCAGAAGGCGGCTCTTCGTCCTGGGGTCTCGAGGGGCGCAGTCTGCCTCAATGTCTTGAAAGGTTCTGGGCCTGGGTTAGCCTACCCGTGGCCCATTACTCCGACAATTGTTATGCGGTTCGACCGATAAAGATCTTCGTAGAATATGTAGGAGCCGATATGGGCATCCAGGTTCCGCTATTGGTTATTGACCGGAGAAGTGTCTCGGTCATGTCTACATAGTTCTTGAACCCGTAGGGTCCGCACGCTTAAAGTTCGTTGACGATATAGTATTTATAAGTTATGTATGTTGGTAAATGAATGTTGTTCGGAGTTCCAGATAAGATCACAGACATGACGAGGAACTCCGGAATGGTCCGGAGATAAAGTTTAATATATGGGATAATAGTGTTTGGTCTCTGGAAGGGTTCCGGAATTCACCAGAAGGGGTTCTGGATGTTTCCCGAAATGTTTGGGTACGAGAACACTTTATTTGGGCCAAAGGGGAAAGCCCACAAGGTTTTTGGAAAGTGCAAAAGGGAGTTTTGCGGAGTCCAGGGGCCAGACGCCAGGGTCCCTGGCGTCTGGGTCCAGATGCCGGGAACCTTGGCGTTTGGCCCTGGAGTCCGAGAAGGACTCTTGCCTTTCGGGTGAAACCGACTTTGTGGAGGCTTTTACTCCAAGTTTCGACCCCAAGGCTCAACATATAAATAGAGGGGTAGGGCTAGCACCCAAGACACATCAAGAAACACTAATCCGTGTGCCGGCAACCCCGTCCCCTCTAGTTTATCCTCCGTCATAGTTTTCGCAGTGCTTAGGCGAAGCCCAGCGGAGATTGTTCTTCACCAACACCATCACCACGCCGTCGTGCTGCCAGAACTCATCTACTACTTTGCCCCTCTTGCTGGATCGAGAAGGCGAGGACATCATCGAGCTAAACGTGTGCTGAACGGGGAGGTGCCGTACGTTTGGTACTTGATCGGGACAGATCGTGAAGGTGTACGACTACATCAACCGCGTTGATAAACGCTTCCGCTTACGGTCTACGAGGGTACGTAGAGAACACTCTCCCCTCTTGTTGCTATGCATCACCATGATCCTTGCTTGTGCGTAGGTAAATTTTGAAATTACTACGTTACCCAACAGTGGCATCCGAGCCTGGTTTTATGCGTAGATGTTATACGCACGAGTAGAACACAAGTGAGTTGTGGGCGATACAAGTCATACTGCTTACCAGCATGTCATACTTTGGTTCGGCGGTATTGTTGGATGAAGAGGCCCGGACCGGCATTACGTGTACGCTTACGCGAGACTGGTTCTACCGACATGCTTTGGACATAGGTGGCTGGCGGGTGTCAGTTTCTCCAACTTTAGTTGAACCGAGTGTGGCTACGCCCGGTCCTTGAGAAGGTTAAAACAACACTAACTTGACGAACTATCATTGTGGTTTTGATGCGTAGGTAAGAACGGGTTTTGCTTAGCCCGTAGCAGCCACGTAAAACTTGCAACAACAAAGTAGAGGACGTCTAACTTGTTTTTGCAGGGCATGTTGTGATGTGATATGGTAAAGACATGATGCTATATTTTATTGTATGAGATGATCATGTTTTGTAACCGAGTTATCGACAACTGGCAGGAGCCATATGGTTGTCGCTTTATTGTATGCAATGCAATCGCCCTGTAATGCTTTACTTTATCACTAAGCGGTAGCGATAGTCGTAGAAGCATAAGTTGGCGAGACGACAACGATGCTACGATGGAGATCAAGGTGTCATGCCGGTGACGATGGTGATCATGACGGTGCTTCGGAGATGGAGATCACAAGCACAAGATGATGATGGCCATATCATATCACTTATATTGATTGCATCTGATGTTTATCTTTTATGCATCTTATCTTGCTTTGTTTGACGGTAGCATTATAAGATGATCTCTCACTAAATTTCAAGATAAAAGTGTTCTCCCTGAGTATGCACCGTTGCGAAAGTTCTTCGTGCTGAGACATCATGTGATGATCGGGTGTGATAGGCTCTATGTTCAAATACAACGGGTGAAAAACAGTTGCACACGCAGAATACTCCGGTTAAACTTGACGATCCTAGCATATGCAGATATGGCCTCGGAACACTGAGACCGAAAGGTCGAGCATGAATCATATAGTAGATATGATCAACATAGTGATGTTCACCATTGAAAACTACTCCATCTCAAGTAATGATCGGACATGGTTTAGTTGATTTGGATCACGTGATCACTTAGATGATTAGAGGGATGTCTATCTAAGTGGGAGTTCTTAAGTAATATGATTAATTGAACTTAAATTTATCATGAACTTAGTACCTGATAGTATTTTGCTTGTCTATGTTGATTGTAGATAGATGGCTTGTGTTGTTGTTCTGTTGAATTTTAATGCGTTCCTTGAGAAAGCAAAGTTGAAAGATGATGGTAGCAATTACACGGACTGGGTCCATAACTTGAGGATTATCCTCATTGCTGCACAAAAGAATTACGTCCTGGAAGCACTGCTGGGTGCCAGGCCTACTGCAGATGTTGTTGATGACGTTAAGAACGTCTGGCAGAGTAAAGCTAATAACTACTCGATAGTTTAGTGTGCCATGCTTTACGACTTAGAACCGGGACTTCAATGACGTTTTGAACGTCATGGAGCATATGAGATGTTCCAGGAGTTGAAGTTAATATTTCAAGCAAATGCCCGGATTGAGAGATATGAAGTATCCAATAAGTTCTATAGCTGCAAGATGGAGGAGAATAGTTCTGTCAGTGAACATATACTCAAAATGTCTGGGTATCATAATCACTTGACTCAACTAGGAGTTAATCTTCCTGTTGATAGTGTCATTGACAGAGTTCTTCAATCACTGCCACCAAGCTACAAGAGTTTCATGATGAACTACAATATGCAAGGGATGAATAAGACAATTCCCGAGCTCTTCGCGATGCTAAAGGCTGCAGAGGTAGAAATCAAAAAGGAGCATCAATTGTTGATGGTCAACAAGACCACCAGTTTCAAGAAAAAGGGTAAAGGGAAGAAGAAGGGGAACTTCAAGAAGAACAGCAAACAAGTTGCTGCTCAGGAGAAGAAACCCAAGTCTGGACCTAGGCCTGAGACTGAGTGCTTTTGCTGCAAATAGACTGGTCACTGGAAGCGAAACTGCCCCAAGTATTTGGCGGATAAGAAGGATGGCCAAGTGAACAAAGGTATATGTGATATACATGTTATTGATGTGTACCTTACTAATACTCGCGGTAGCACCTAGGTATTTGATACTGGTTCTATTGCTAATATTTGCAACTCGAAACAGGGGCTATGGATTAAGCGAAGATTGGCTAAGGACGAGGTGATGATGCGCGTAGGAAATGGTTCCAAAGTCGATGTGATCGCGGTCGGCATGCTACCTCTACATCTACCTTCGGGATTAGTTTTAGACCTAAATAATTGTTATTTGGTGCCAGCATTGAGCATGAACATTATATTTGGATCTTGTTTGATGCGAGACGGTTATTCATTTAAATCAGAGAATAATGGTTGTTCTATTTATATGAGTAATATCTTTTATGGTCATGCACCCTTGAAGAGTGGTCTATTTTTGTTGAATCTCGGTAGTAGTGATACACATATTCATAATGTTGAAGCCAAAAGATGCATAGTTGATAATGATAGTGCAACTTATTTGTGGCACTGCCGTTTGGGTCATATTGGTGTAAAGCACATGAAGAAACTCCATACTGATGGACTTCTGGAATCACTTGATTATGAATCACTTGGTACTTGCGAACCATGCCTCATGGGCAAGATGACTAAAACGCCGTTCTCCGGAACTATGGAGCGAGCAACTGATTTGTTAAAGATCATACATACTGATGTATGTGGTCCAATGAATGTTGAGGCTCGCGATGGGTATCGTTATTTTATCACCTTCACAGATGATTTAAGCAGATATGGGTATATATATTTAATGAAACATAAGTTTGAAACATTTGAAAAGTTCAAAGAATTTCATAGTGAAGTGAAAAATCATCGTAACAAGAAAATAAAGTTTCTACAATCTGATCGTGGGGGAGAATATTTGAGTTACGAGTTTGGCCTACATTTGAAACAATGCGGAATAGTTTCGCAACTCACGCCACCCGGAACACCACAGCGTAATGGTGTGCCCGAACGTCGTAATCGTACTTTACTAGATATGGTGCGATCTATGATGTCTCTTACTGATTTACCGCTATCGTTTTGGGGTTATGCTTTAGAGACGGCTGCATTCACGTTAAATAGGGCACCATCGAAATCCGTTGAGACGACGCCTTATGAACTGTGGTTTGGCAAGAAACCAAAGTTGTCGTTTCTTAAAGTTTGGGACTACGATGCTTATGTGAAAAAGCTTCAACCTGATAAGCTTGAACCCAAATCGGAGAAATGTGTCTTCATAGGATACCCAAAGGAAACTGTTGGGTACACCTTCTATCAAAGATCTGAAGGCGAGACTTTTGTTGCTTAATTTGGATCCTTTCTAGAGAAGGAGTTTCTCTCGAAAGAAGTGAGTGGGAGGAAAGTAGAACTTGATGAGGTAACCGTACTTGCTCCCTTGTTGGAAAGTAGTTCATCACAGAAACCGGTTATTGTGACACCTACACCAATTAGTGAGGAAGTTAATGATATTGATCATGAAACTTCAGATCAAGTTACTACTGAACCTCTTAGGTCAACTAGAGTAGGATCCGCACCAGAGTGGTACGGTAATCCTGTTCTGGAGGTTATGTTACTAGACCATGACGAACCTACGAACTATGAAGAAGCGATGGTGAGCCCAAATTCTGCGAAATGGCTTGAGGCCATGAAATCTAAGATAGGATCCATGTATGAGAACAAAGTGTGGACTTTGGTTGAGTTGCCCGATGATTGGCATGGCATAGAAAATAAATGGATCTTCAAGAAGAAGACATACACTGATGGTAATGTTACTGTCTACAAAGCTCAACTTGTTGCAAAAGGTTTTCGACAAGTTCAAGGAGTTGACTACGATGAGACCTTCTCACCCGTAGCGATGCTTAAGTCCGTCCGAATCATGTTAGCTATTGCCGCATTTTTTGATTATGAAATTTGGCAAATGGATGTAAAGACTGCATTCCTGAATAGATTTCTGGAAGAAGAATTGTATATGATGCAACCTGAAGGTTTTATCAATCCAAAGGGTACTAACAAAGTGTGCAAGCTCCAGCGATCCATTTATGGACTGGTGCAAGCCTCTCGGAGTTGGAATAAATGTTTTGATAGTGTGATCAAAGCATATGGTTTTATACAGACTTTTGGAGAAGCCTGTATTTACAAGAAAGTGAGTGGAAGCTCTGTAGCATTTATAATATTATATGTGGATGACATATTGTTGATTGGAAATGATACAAAATTTCTGGATAGCATAAAAGGATACTTGAATAAGAGTTTTTCAATGAAAGACCTCAGTGAAGCTGCTTACATATTAGACATCAAGATCTATAGAGATAGATCAAGACGCTTAATTGGACTTTCACAAAGCACATACCTTGACAAAGTTTTGAAGAAGTTCAAAATGGATCAGGCAAAGAAAGGGTTCTTGCCTGTATTACAAGGTGTGAAGTTGAGTAAGACTCAATGCCTGACCACTGCAGAATATAGAGAGAAAATGAAAGATGTTCCCTATGCTTCGGCCATAGGCTCTATCATGTATGCAATGTTGTGTACCAAACCTGATGTGTGCCTTGCTATTAGTTTAGCAGGGAGGTACCAAAGTAGTCCAGGAGTGGATCACTAGACAGCGGTCAAGAACATCCTGAAATACCTGAAAAGGACTAAGGATATGTTTCTCGTTTATGGAGGTGACAAAGAGCTCATCGTAAACGGTTACGTTGATGCAAGCTTTGACACTGATCCAGATGATTCTAAATCGCAAACCGGATACATGTTTATATTGAACGGTGGAGCTGTCAGTTGGAGTAGTTCTAAACAGAGCGTCATGGCGGGATCTACATGTGAAGCGGAGTACATTGCTGCTTCAGAAGCAGCGAATGAAGGAGTCTGGATGAAGGAGTTCATATCCGATCTAGGTGTCATACCTAGTGCATCGGGTCGAATGAAAATCTTTTGTGACAATACTGCTGCAATTGCCTTGGCAAAGGAATCCAACTTTCACAAGAGAACCAAGCACATCAAGAGACGCTTCAACTCCATCCGGGATCAAGTCCAGGTGGGAGACATAGAAATTTGCAAGATACATATAGATCTGAATGTTGCAGACCCATTGACTAAGCCTCTTCCACGAGCAAAACATGATCAGCACCAAAGCTCCATGGGTGTTAGAATCATTACTGTGTAATCTAGATTATTGACTCTAGTGCAAGTGGGAGCCTGAAGGAAATATGCCCTAGAGGCAATAATAAAGTTGTTATTTATTTCCTTATTTCATGATAAATGTTTATTATTCATGCTAGAATTGTATTGACCAGAAACATGATACATGTGTGAATACATAGACAAACATAGTGTCACTAGTATGCCTCTACTTGGCTAGCTCGTTGATCAAAGATGGCTATGTTTCCTAACCATAGACATGAGTTGTCATTTGATTAACGGGATCACATCATTAGGAGAATGATGTGATTGACTTGACCCATTCCGTTAGCTTATCACTTGATTGGTTAGTTTGTTGCTATTGCTTTCTTCATGACTTATACATGTTCCTATGACTATGAGATTATGCAACTCCCGTTTACCAGAGGAACGTTTTGTGTGCTACCAAACGTCACAACGTAACTGAGTGATTATAAAGGTGCTCCACAGGTGTCTCCGAAGGTACTTGTCGAGTTGGCGTATTTCGAGATTAGGATTTGTCACTCCGATTGTCGGAGAGGTATCTCTGGGCAAACTCGGTAATGCACATCACTATAAGCCTTGCAAGCATTGTAACTAATGAGTTAGTTGCGGGATTTACGGAACGAGTAAAGAGACTTGCCGGTAACGAGATTGAACTAGGTATTGAGATACCGACGATCAAATCTCGGGCAAGTAACATACCGATGACAAAGGGAACAATGCATATTGTTATGCGGTTCGACCGATAAAGATCTTCGTAGAATATGTAGGAGCCAATACGGGCATCCAGGTTCCGCTATTGGTTATTGACTAGAGAAGTGTCTCAGTCATGTCTACATAGTTCTCGAACCCGTAGGGTCCGCACACTTAACGTTCGTTGACGATATAGTATTTATGAGTTATGTATGTTGGTAACCGAATGTTGTTCGGAGTTCCGGATAAGATCACGGACATGATGAGGAACTCCGGAATGGTCCGGAGATAAAGTTTGATATATGGGATAATACTGTTTAGTCTCCGGAAGGGGTACTGGATGTTTCCCGAAATGTTTGGGTATGAGAACACTTTATTTGGGCCAAAGGGGAAAGCCCACAAGGTTTTTGGAAAGCGCAAAAGGAAGTTTTGCGGAGTCCAGGGGCCAGACGCCAGGGTCCCTGGCGTCTGGGTCGAGACGCAGGGAACCGTAGCGTCTGGCCTTGGAGTCCGAGAAGGACTCTTGCCTTTCGGGTGAAACCGACTTTGTGGAGGCTTTTACTCCAAGTTTCATCCCCAAGGCTCTACATATAAATAGAGGGGTAGGGCTAGCACCCAAGACACATCAAGAAACACCAAGCCGTGTGCCGGCAACCTCGTCCCCTCTAGTTTATCCTCCTTCATAGTTTTCGTAGTGCTTAGGCGAAGCCCTGCGGAGATTGTTCTTCACCAACATCGTCACCACGCCGTCATGCTGCCGGAACTCATCTACTACTTCGCCCCTCTTGCTGGATCGAGAAGGCGAGGACGTCATCGAGCTGAACGTGTGCTGAACACGGAGGTGCCGTACGTTCGGTACTTGATCGGGACGGATCGTGAAGGTGTACAACTACATCAACCACGTTGATAAACACTTCCGCTTATGGTCTACGAGGGTACGTAGACAACACTCTCCCCTCTCGTTGCTATGCATCACCATGATCCTTGTGTGTGCGTAGGTAAATTTTGAAATTACTACGTTACCCAACAGTTATGACTTGGAATAAGAAGATGACCATCCTGATGGTAATTGTACTGTTTCTATTTTGATACTTTAGGAGTAAAAGTGTAGGTGGGTGCGGGTCTTTCGCTAGCCCACAAAACTTGCTCCCTAAACTATATAGTTGCCATTGGAATTACCTAAAATTAAAGAAACATTAAGTGTTATGGTTGAGAAGATGAGAAATTTCATCTCGGTAACAATAGTGTTTTTATTTACATACTTTATGAGTAAAAGTGTGAATGGGACTTCTGCTAATCCGCAAAGCCTGCTCCCCACAATGGAGACATCATTTGTGTTGCATTAAAGAAGTAACACGTTTTAGACGATGAGACATCTTCATGGTAACTGAAATGTTTCTATTTTTGTACTCCCTCCATTTCTAAATATAGGTTGTATAGTTTTTGGCACGGAAATTAAAGAACACATGTGGAGAGAAAATTTCACAAGTTTTGAGCATGATTACACATGACTAATTGACATGAGAAAATAGAGGAGCTTGCGAATGCCTGATATAAGGAAATGTAACCAAATCTATAAAAAATCCAAACGAGTGGCGCAACGCAATACACCTTATATTTTGGATTTTTTCCTCACAAATCTATACACCTTATATCAAGGAACGGAGGGAGTACTTTAGAAGTTAGAGCGTAAGTGAGTGTGAGTCTTCCACTAGTTCACAAACTAGATATTTCATGATTGAAAAAAGAAGAGACTTGTCTTCATAGTAAATGCAATTTTCTATTTGTGTACATTAGGAGTCATAGTGTAAGTGTGCTTTCCGTGGGTCTTGCGCTAGTTAGCAAAATCTGCTCCTTTTTAATGTAGTTACCGTGCATATTGCACTAAAGAAATATATGTTTTGGGGTGGAGAGGAAGAAGAGACTTGTCTTCACAGTAAATGTGTTGTTTCCATTTTATTACTTTAGGGGTGAGAGTGTAAGTGCGTGCGGAGATTTCCCTAGTTCGGAGAACCTGCTCATTGGAATGTAGTTACTGTCTGTACTGCACTACAGAAGTATATGTTTCAGGGTTGAGAGAAAGAAGAGACTTATCTTCACCGTAAATGTGATGTTTCCATTTTTGTACTTTAGAAGTCAAAAGGTAACTAGGTGCGGGTCTTTCGTTAGTTCGCAGAGCCCACCCTCATAATGTAGTTGTTGTTTGTATTGCACTACAGAAGTACATGTTTCATGATTGATAAGAAGTGACTTGTCATCACGGTAAATGTAGTGTTTCTATAGCCCTAATAAGACATCATGAGAAAAATAACACTTTGATGGTCGATGGACTATTAGGTTCAATGATATATATTGAGAACCTTGATTTGATAGAGACAGCTCTTTATGTCGATAGTTCAAGTGGACTAATAATTTAGAAACTCCAACTTACGATAAATTGGATCATGTTTTGGTGAGTGTTGAATGGGAGCAGAAATGTCCTTTGGTGATGGTGTGTGCACTTTAGAGTAGTATTTCTAATCATAGACCACTCCTTCGAGACTCCACTAAGCTTGCTCATCTAGAGAACAAGGTCACCTTTTCTTTTGAAATGTCTTGGTTCGAAAGGGAAGGTTTTCTCCATATGGTGACTCAAGAGTGGTTTAATGAAAATCGAGGAGACACTGGAACTGAGAAGTCACAATTCAAAAACATCATCTTAGAAAATTACTTAGGGTTTGGGCTAAGAATTTGAGTTGTGTGTATAAGAAAGACAAAGACTAACTACTTGCCATAGTTAACATGTTAGATATTAAAGCGGAATATGGTCTGCTTACTGCCGCGGATTAGGCTACTAAGCGTGAGGTGGATGAATTCTTGGCTAAACTAATGTGTGAGGAACAAATAAAATGGGCTCAACGTGCTAAAGTGAAATATGTAATGGAGGGGATGATATCAAAAAGTTTTTCCATTTGATTGCATATGAAAACCATTGAAACAGGTAATCTTCACAAGGACACAAAAAACATACATTGCAGATTATTTGCAAAAGGCATTAATTATTATATGTGTCCGTTTTGGTAAGGATTTACAAAAACATACATTTCCATCTATAATTGTTTTAGTTGTTATTGTTGGCAAGCGTTATGTGTAGGGCCCACCCGGAATCCTCACAAGCACCACAAAAACTAATACTAACCTTGCCACTTGCACCGAAAGACCAGAGGGAGACCATGGTGGATTCAACTTGCTCTCCTTGCCAAATAGGCAAGTAACACTCCCCAGAATCAGGAACCACCCAAGCTCCCTACCAAGCCGCTCGCCCGGCGAGCTACTACTACCCAAGTAAGGAAGCAAGCAACAATGATGCATAAACATGAGACACCAATGAGAATTGGAACAAATAGAAAGCGTAAATCGACAAGATCAACATGGAGATTCAATTACCTGGCCAAATCCTGCATTCAACCACACGGATGTGGTGTGGAGATGACAGAGAACCTAGTGGAGGAGCCCTCGAGGGAGGGAGTAGTTTGGGGATCACTTGGTCCTTCTCCAGGAGTGGGAGGGAGGGATGGTTTAGGCAAGAGCTGCTTACTTTAAGGCGACCGACTGGGGGTGGCATAACTCACGAAAGATGAGCATCAGCATCGTGCTTGTGCGCCGGCTCCCACCCACTCCGCTTGCTAGCTTTCTGCTCTCCTCGCGCATCCCATTCGGCTCCTTCTGGCTTTTTTCCTCTTTTTATTTCTCGTCCTCCGTCGACCCCCCTTCTCGATCAGTTTTGCTATCCTTTTGTTTCCGCTCTAGTGCTTCGTCATCGCTTTGCAAAAGGAGATTGGTTCGCCACCATCTTCTATTGCATGTATTGATTTGTTGGTGACGTGGCACTCATGCGGTGCAGCGTTGGACCCGTGGAACGTTGTTACCTGCGCGAAGAGGACGTTACATTTGCTTTGCACCTTAGGCTATTTTCCCTCCCTCTGAATTTGTTTGTTCTAATTGTGACCTATCACGATCAAGTAGCACACTTTTTTTTGCTTTACCTTTTGCGTGGCGTCGATGCTATCTGTTCCTATTCCATGCTTGGTGGCGTTGACACGACGTAGGCCACGCCGACTTAAACATGTTCATTTTATCATTTGTTATTGAACGAACCAATACTACTTGATGTGGTGCTTTTCTCGATGATGGGTGATGTCTACTACGCAACCTTGTTCTTGTAGACTCGTGTTGGGCCTCCAAGCGCGGAGTTTTGTAGGACAGTAGCAAATTTCCCTCAAGTGGATGACCTAAGATTTATCAATTCAAGGGAGGCATAGGATGAAGATGGTTTCTCTCAAACAACCCTGCAACCAAATAACAAAGAGTCTCTTGTGTCCCCAACACACCCAATACAATGGTAAATTGTATAGGTGCACTAGTTCGGCGTAGAGATGGTGATACAAGTGTAATATGGATGATAGATATAGGTTTTTGTAATCTGAAAATATAAAAACAGCAAGGTAGCAAGTGGTAAAAGTGAGCGAAAACGGTATTGCAATGCTTGGAAACAAGGCCTAGGGTTCATATTTTCACTATTGCAAGTTCTCTCGACAATGATAACATAATTAGATCATATGGAAATCCCTCAAAGTGCGACAAAAGTCACTCCAAAGTTCCTATCGCGGAGAACATAAGATGAAATTGCTTGTAGGGTACGAAACCACCTCAAAGTTATTCTTTCCGATCAATCCATTGGGCTATTCCTATAAGTGTCACAAACAGCCCTAGAGTTCGTAGTAAAATAACACCATATGACACACATCAATCAACCCTAATATCATCTATATACTCCAATGTCACCACAAGTATCCGTGGGTCAATTATACAATATGCATCAAACAACTTCAGATTCATAATATCCAATCCAACAAAAAGAACCTCAAAGTGTGCCCCAAGATTTCTACCGGAGAAACAAGGACGAAAACGTGCATCAACCCCTATGCATATATTACCCCAATGTCACCTCAGGAATCCGCAAGTTGAGTGCCAAAACGTACATCAAGTGAGTCAATAGAACACCCCATTGTCATCACGGGTATCCCACACAAGACATACATCAAATGTTCTCAAATCCATAAAAGTATTTAGTCCAATAATAGTGAAACCTCAAAGGTAAAACTCAATTCATCACAAGAAGGTAGAGGGGGGAAAACACCATATGATTCAACTATAGTAACAAATATCGCGGTACATCAAGGTCGTGCCAAATCAAGAACACGAGAGAGAGAGAGAGAGATCAAACACAAAGCTACTGGTACATATCCTCAGCCCCGAGGGTGAACTACTCCCTCCTCATCATGGAGAGCGTCGGGATGATGAAGATGGCCACCAGTGATGGTTTCCCCCTCCAGTAGGGTGTTGGAACGGGCTCCCGATTGGTTTTTCATGGCTACAGAGGCTTGCGGCGGCGGAACTCCCGATCTAGGTTTCTTTCGGGGGTTTCTGTATTTATACGAAATTTTTGTGTCAGTTTCATGTCAGGGGATCCACGAGTCAACGACAAGGGTGGAGCACCCTCCCGGGGGTAGGGCGCACCCTCCACCCTTGTGGTTGTCTCGGGACTCTTTTGGCCCAACTCTTTTGCTTCGGGGGCTTCTTCTAGTCCATAAAACATCATCGTAAATTTTTAGGTCAATTGGACTCCGTTTGATATTCCTTTTTTGCGAAACTCAAAAACAAGGGGAAAACAGAAACTGGCACTGGGCTCTAGGTTATTAGGTTAGTCCCAAAAATCATATAAAATAGCATATAAACGCATATAAAACATCTACGATGGATAATATAATATCATGGAATAATGAAAAATTATAGATACGTTGGAGACGTATCAAGCATCCCCAAGCTTAATTCCTGTTCGTCCTTGAGTAGGTAAATGATAAAAGCAGAAATTTTGATGTGGAATGCTACCTAACATATTTATCCATGTAATTTTATTCATTGTGGCAAGAATATTTAGATTCGTAAGATTCAAAACAAAATTTTAATGTTGACATAAAAAACAATAATACTTCAAGCATACTAGTAAAGCAATCATGTCTTCTCAAAATAACATGGCCAAAGAAAGCTATCCCTACAAAATCATATAGTCCGGCTATGCTCCATCTTCATCACACAAAATACTTAGATCGTCCACAACCCCGATGACAAGCCAAACAATTATTTCATACTTTTGATGTTCTCAAACCTTTTCTACTTTCATGCAATACATGAGTGTGAGCCATGGACATAGCACTATAGGTGGAATAGAATATGGTGGTTGTGGAGAAGACAAAAATAAGGAGAGTCTCACATCAACTAGGTGTATCAACGGGCTATGGAGATGCCCATCAATAGATATCAATGTTAGTGAGTAGGGATTGCCATGCAACAGATGCACTAGAGCTATAAGTGTATGAAAGCTCAAAAAGAAACTAAGTGGGTGTGCATCCAACTCGCTTGCTCACGAAGACCTAAGGCAATTTGAGGAAGCCTATCATTGGAATATACAAGCAAAGTTCTATAATGAAAAATTCCCACTAGTATATGAAAGTGACAACATAGGAGATTGTCTATCATGAAGATCATGATGCTACTTTGAGGCGTGTGGTAAAAGGATAGTAACATTGCCCCTTCTCTCTTTTCTCTCATTTTTTTTGTTTTTTGGCCTTTCCTCTTTTTTCTCTTTTTTTTATTTCCTCACATGGGACAATTCTCTAATAATGAAGATCATCACACTTTTATTTACTTACAACTCAATAATTACAAATCGATACTTAGAACAAGATATGACTATATGAATGCCTCCGGGGGTGTACCAGGATGTGCAATGAATCAAGAGTGACATGTATGAAAGAATTATGAACGGTGGCATTGCCACAAATATGATGTCAACTACATGATCATGCAAAGTGATATGATAATGATGAGGCGTGTCATAATAAATAGAACAGTGGAAAGTTGCATGGCAATATATCTCGGAATGGCAATGGAAATGCCATAATAGGTAGGTATGGTGGCTGTTTTGAGGAAGGTATATGGTGGGTGTGATACCGGCGAAAGGTGCGCGGTATTAGAGAGGCTAGCAATGGTGGAAGGGTGAAAGTGTGTATAATCCCTGGACTCAACATTAGTCATAAAGAACTCAAATACTTATTGCAAAAACCTATTAGTTATCAAAACAAAGTACTACACGCATGCTCCTAGGGGGATAGATTGGTAGGAAAAGACCATCGCTCGTCCCTGACCGCCACTCATAAGTAAGACAATCAATAAATAAATCATGCTCCGACTTCATCACATAATGGTTCACCATATGTGCATGCTACGGGAATCACAAACTTTAACACAAGTATTTCTACAATCCACAATTACTCACTAGAATGACTCTAATATCACCATCCTCACATCTCAAAACAATCATAAGGAATCAAGCTTCTCCTAGTATTCAATGCACTTTATATGAAAGTTTTTATTATATCCCTCTTGGATGCCCATCATATCCGGACTAAATTCATAACCTAAGAAAATTACCATGTTGTTTAAGACTCTCAAAATAATATAAGTGAAGCATTAGAGTTCATCAATTTCTCCAAGATAAAACCACATCGTGCTCTAAAAAGATATAAGTGAAGCACTAGAGCAAATGACAAACTACTCCAAAAGATATAAGTGAAGATCAATAAGTACTCGAATAATTATGTGACTATGTGAAGACTCTCTGACATTTAATTATTTCAGATTTTGAGATATTATTCAAACATCAAGAAAAACAAAATAAAATAACACTGCAAGGATAGCACATATCATGTGAAGAAGCAAAAACTTAGGCTTAACCGATACTAACCGATAATTGTTGAAGAAGAAAGGTGGGATGCCAACCGGGGCATCCCCAAGCTTAGATGCTTGAGACTTCTTTAAATATCAAATTGGGATGCCTTGGGAATCCCCAAGCTTGAGCTTTTGTGTCTCCTTAATTCCTCTCATATCATGGTTTCCCTGATTCTTAAAAACTTCATCCACACAAAACTCAACAAGAACTCGTGAGATAATTTAGTATAAATCCATGCAAAACCTTATCATTCTCTACTATAGAAAATCACTAAAATTATAATTTGATATTTCCTACTAAATTCCTCTACATATTTAACACTCCTGTCCTCAAATAGAATCATTAAACAAGCAAACATATGCAAACAATACAATCATAACAGCAATCTATCTAAACAGGATAGTCTATAAAGAATGCAAGAGGAATCATACTTCTTTAACTCCAAAAATTCTGAAAAATTACCACACTATAGATAACTTGTTGTTACTAATTCTGTAAAAAATTCAAGATTTTATCATGTTCTGACTATCACCAATATTCAAAACATAACAACGAACTTCCTGTTTTTAAAACAGCAACATATAGACTTGCAAAATAAGCATGGTAAAGGCTATACTTGACATTGTTATTGAAATAAAAGATGCAAAACATTACTATAAATACCAGCAAGAAAATCCTAATAAAGGAAAATGACGCTCCAAGCAAAACTCATATCATGTGGTGAATAAAAATATAGCCTCAAGTAAAGTTACCGATGAACGAAGACGAAAGAGGGGATGCCATCCAAGGCATCCCCAAGCTTAGGCTCTTGGTTGTCCTTGAATATTACCTTATGGTGCCTTGGGCATCCCCAAGCTTAGTATCTTGCCACTCCTTATTCCGTAGTCCATCAAAACTTCACCCAAAACTTGAAAACTTCACAACACAAAACTCAACAAAAAATCTCATAAGCTCCGTTAGTATAAGAAAATAAATCACCACTTTTGATACTGTTGTGAACTCATTACAATTTTATATTTGTGTTATATATACTGCATTCCAACTTCTCCATGGTTCATACCCTCCGATACTACTCATAGATTCATCAAAATAAGCAAACAACACATAGAAAATAGAATCTGTCAAAAACAGAGCAGTATGTAGTAATCTGTAGCTCTGGAATACTTCTGTAACTCCAAAAATTCTGAAAAATTAGGAAATATGAGAAATTTGTTTATTAATCTTCTACAAAATATATAGTATTTTATCACGCTTCTGTTAAAAATGAGAATGTTTTTCCTGAGTGCAAAAGTTTCTGTTTTTCAGCGAGATCAAATCAACTATCACCATAGATCATCCCAAAGGTCTTACTATAAAACATGATTACTAAAGTAGCATAATCATGTGAACACACAAAAACAATAGGTACTGGTGTTGGGTTGTCTCCCAAGAAGTGCTTTTCTTTAATGCCTTTCTAGCTAGGCATGATGATTTCAATGATGCTCACATAAAAGATAAGAATTGAAACATAAAG
This sequence comes from Triticum urartu, assembly GCF_056163025.1. Classification (NCBI taxonomy): domain Eukaryota; kingdom Viridiplantae; phylum Streptophyta; class Magnoliopsida; order Poales; family Poaceae; genus Triticum; species Triticum urartu. Next base: position 450,256,686 of record NC_141876.1, read on the forward strand.
AGAGCATCATGAAGCATATGAATAGCACATTTAAGTGTAAACCACTTCCTATGCATAGTGACTTTGTGAGCAAATAGTTCATGGGAATAAGAATCAACTAGCATAGGAAGGTAAAACAAGCAAAACCTCAAGATTTTCAACACATAGAGAGGAAACTTGATATTATTGCAATATGTAAGAGTGCATGTTCCTATCTCATAATAATTTTCAGTGGCATCATGAATGAATTCAACAATATAACTATCACATAAAGCACTATTTTCATGATCCAAAAGCATAGAAATTTTACTACTCTCCACATAAGCAAAATTCTTCTCATTCGGAATAGTGGGAGCAAACTCAACAAAATAACTATCATGTGAGGCATAATCCAATTGAAAATTAAAATCATGATGACAAGTTTCATGGTTATTATTATTCTTTATAGCATACATGTCATCACAATAATCATCATAGATAGCAACTTTGTTCTCATAATCAATTGGAACCTCTTCCAAAATAGTGGATTCATCACTAAATAAAGTCATGACCTCTCCAAATCCACTTTCATAAATATAATCATCATAAATAGGAGACATGCTATCATCATAATAAATTTGCTCATCAAAACTTGGGGGACAAAAATATCATCTTCATCAAACATACCATCCCCAAGCTTGTGGCTTTACATATCATTAGCATCATGGATATTCAAAGAATTCATACCAACAACATTGCAATCATGCTCATCATTCAAATATTTAGTGCCAAACATTTTATTGCATTCTTCTTCTAACACTTTGGCACAATTATCGGAATCCTTATTTTCACGAAAGACATTAAAAAGATGAAGCATATGAGGCAACCTCAATTCCATTTTTTGTAGTTTTCTTTTATAGACTAAACTAGTGATAAAACAAGAAACTAAAAGATTCAATTGCAAGATCTAAAGATATACCTCCAAGAACTCACCTCCCCAGCAACGGCGCCAGAAAAGAGCTTCGTTGACGGGATGTGAGTGCCTCTTACCTAGCCTCCCCGACAATGGCGCCAGAAAAGAGCTTGACGTCTACAACGCAACCTTCTTCTTGTAGACTCGTGTTGGGCCTCCAAGAGCAGAGTTTTGTAGGACAGTAACAAATTTCCCTCAAGTGGATGACCTAAGGTTTGTCAATTCGAGGGAGGCATAGGATGAAGATGGTCTCTCTCAAACAACCCTGCAACCAAATAACAAGGAGTCTCTTGTGTCCCCAACACACCCAATACAATGGTAAATTGTATAGGTGAACTAGTTCGGCGAAGAGATGGTGATACAAGTGTAATATGGATGGTAGATATAGGTTTTTGTAATCTGAAAATATAAAAACAGCAAGGTAGCAAGTGGTAAAAGTGAGCGAAAACGATATTGCAATGCTTGGAAACAAGGCCTAGGGTTCATACTTTCACTAGTGCAAGTTCTCTCAACAATGATAACATAATTATATCATATGGAAATCCCTCAACGTGAGACAAAAGTCACTCCAAAGTTCCTATCGCGGAGAACATAAGATGAAATTGCTTGTAGGGTACGAAACCACCTCAAAGTTATTCTTTCCGATCAATCCATTGGGCTATTCCTATAAGTGTCACAAACAGCCCTAGAGTTTGTAGTAAAATAACACCATATGACACATCAAGCAACCCTAATGTCACATAGATACTCCAATGTCACCACAAGTATCCGTGGGTCAATTATACGATATGCATCAAACAACATCAGATTCATAATATTTAATCCAACACAAAGAACCTCAAAGAGTGCCCTAAGATTTCTACCAGAGAAACAAGGACGAAAATGTGCATCAACCCCTATGCATATATTACCCCAATGTCACCTCGGGAATCCGCAAGTTGAGTGCCAAAACATACATCAAGTGAATCAATAGAACACCCCATTGTCACCTCGGGTATCCCACACAAGACATACATCAAGTGTTCTCAAATCCATAAAATTATCCAATCCGATAATAGTGAAACCTCAAAGGTAAAATTCAATTCATCACAAGAAGGTAGAGGGGGGGACACCATATGATTCAACTATAGTAACAAAGCTCGCGGTACATCAAGATCGTTCCAAATCAAGAACACGAGATAGATAGATAGAGATCAAACACATAGCTACTGGTACATACCCTCAGCCCCGAGGGTGAACTACTTCCTCCTCATCATGGAGAGCGTCGGGATGATGAAGATGGCCACCGGTGATGGTCTCCTCTGGCAGGGTGCCTGAACAGGCTCCCGATTGGTTTTTCGTGGCTACAGAGGCTTGAGGCGGCGGAACTCCCAATCTAGGTTTCTTTTCGGGGGTTTCTGTATTTATAGGATTTTTTGCGTCGGTTTCACATCAGGGGGGTCCACGAGTCAATAACAAGGGTGGAGCACCCTCCCGGGGTTAGTCCCAAATATCATATAAAATAGCATATAAATGCATATAAAACATCTAAGGTGGATAATATAATAGCATGGAACAATGAAAAATTATAGATACATTGGAGACGTATCAACGGGGCCGACAAAGGTGAGGTTCGGAGGCACTATTAAAGAAGTTCACAATTTTCCCTGAGAAAAATGCTTACTAATGGTTGGGAAGAAGAGACCTATAAGTGGGTTGTACTCCTAAATTTTAAGTGGGCTTGGGTCTTGCGCTTGCCCGCAAAGCCCGCTCCTCAAAATATAATTGTTGTACTTAAGACTTTAAACAAATGCCACGTCTTAGAAGAAGAGACATACCTTCACAGTAACTGCAGTGTGTCCTTTTTGTACTTTAGAAGTTAAAGTGTAAATGGACGCTGGTCTTTGATACGGTTCCAACATATCTATAATTTATGAAATATTCAGGAAATATTTACATCAACTATATATGGTTTTGTGCACTTATATATTATTTTTGTGGACTAATATATTTATCTAGTGCCTAGTGCATGTTCCCGTTTCTTACATATTTTTTGTTCCGTGGAAATATCATAACAAACAAAGTCCAAATGCGATAAAAGTTTATGGTGATTTTTTTGGGACATTAGAGACCCCCGAAACGTCGGGGGAAGCTAGACCAGAAGACCCACGAGGTGGCCACAAGGTCACATGGATTGCCCTCCCCTTAGGGCATGTGGGTTGAGCTTGAGGGCCCTTCGTAACTCCTTTTGGCCTGATTCCAATGCTGAATATTATAATAAATTGAGAAACACCCGAAAAGTAACCTAGAACTTTTACTCCTCCGCCGCAAGCCTATATTCTAAAGCGATCCCATTTGGAGGCCTTTTCCGGTTCCTTGCTGGAGGGGGAATCCATCATGGAGGCCATCTTCATCATCCTTGCTACCTACATGGTGATGCGTGAGTAGTTCATCCTCGGGGTTGTGAGTTTGTACTAGTAGCTATGTGTTTGATCTCTCTCTCTCTCTCTCTCTGTCTCTCTCTCTCCTTCTTGATTTGGCATGATCTTGAAGTTCCATGAGCTTTTTAAATATAGTTGGATCGTATAATGTTCTTCCCCTCAATCCTATTTGTTGTGAATTGAGTCTTGCTCTTTGAGGTTTCTTTGTTATCAGACCAAACACTTTGGATTTGAGATCACTTGATGCATGTCTCACTCGCAGATTCCCGTGGTGACATTGGGGCAATCTAGGTGACATAAGAGTTGATTGATGCGTATCATATGGTGTTGTCGTAGTACGATATCTAGGGCTAATCGTGGCACTTTGGGGTGGTTCAATAGATTGATTGGAAACACAACATTGGGGTGGTCTACTAACTACACGATTTCATATTACTTTCTCATATAGGAATAGAAACTTTGGAGCGATTCTTCGCAGCACTTGAGGGATTATCATATGATTCAGTTATGTTAGTAACGTTGAGAGATTGCACTATTTAAAGTATGAACCCCAGGCCTTGTTTCTAACCATTGAGGCATTGTTTTGCTCGTTGGAAATATTGTTTGTATTGCATTAAAGAACTAACATGTTTTACATGATGAGACATATCCTCATGGTAACTGAAATGTTTCTATTTTTTGTACTTTGGATGTCAGAGTGTAAGTGAGTGCGGGTATTCCACTAGTTCACAAAGTAGTTATTCCATGATTGAAAAAAGAAGAGACTTATCTTCAAAGTAAATGCAGTTTGCTCTTTGTGTATGCTACCTCTTGAGCACTGCATTGGTTTTCTCTTGAAGAGGAAAGGGTGATGCAGTAAAGCAGCGTAAGTATTTCCCTCAGTTTTTGAGAACCAAGGTATCAATCCAGTAGGAGACCACGCGCGAGTCACCTCGTACCTACACAAACAAATAAGAATCTCGCAACCAACGCGATAAAGGGGTTGTCAATCCCTTCACAACCACTTAAACGAGTGAGATCTGATAGAGATGATAATAATAAAATAAATATTTTTGGTATTTTTTGAAGGAAATATGCCCTAGAGGCAATAATAAAGTTATTATTTATTTCCTTATATATCATGATAAAAGTCTATTATTCATGCTAGAATTGTATTAAACCGGAAACATGATACATGTGTGAATACATAGATAAACAGAGTGTCACTAGTATGCCTCTACTAGACTAGCTTGTTAATCAAAGATGGTTATGTTTCCTAACCATGGACAAAGAGTTGTCATTTGATTAACAGGATCACATCATTAGTTGAATGATCTGATTGACATGACCCATTCCATTAGCTTAGCACCCGATCGTTTAGTATGTTGCTATTGCTTTCTTCATGACTTATACATGTTCCTATGACTATGAGATTATGCAACTCCCGTTTGCCAGAGGAACACTTTGTGTGCTACCAAACGTCACAACGTAACTGGGTGATTATAAAGGAGCTCTACAGGTGTCTCCAAAGGTACATGTTGGGTTGGCGTATTTAGAGATTAGGATTTGTCACTCTGATTGTCGGAGAGGTATCTCTGGGCCCTCTCGGTAATGCACATCACTTAAGCCTTGCAAGCATTGCAACTAATGAGTTAGTTGCGGGATGATGTATTATAGAACGAGTAAAGAGACTTGCCGGTAACGAGATTGAACTAGGTATAGGATACCGACGATCGAATCTCGGGCAAGTAACATACCGATGACAAAGGGAACAACGTATGTTGTTATGCGGTCTGACCGATAAAGATCTTCGTAGAATATGTAGGAGCCAATATGGGCATCCAGGTCCCGCTATTGGTTATTGACCGGAGACGTGTCTCGGTCATGTCTACATTGTTTTCGAACCCGTAGGGTCCGCACGCTTAAGGTTACGATGATAGTTATATTATGAGTTTATGCATTTTGATGTACCGAAGGTTGTTCGGAGTCCCGGATGTGATCACGGACATGACGAGGAGTCTCGAAATGGTCGAGACATAAATATTGATATATTGGAAGCCTATGTTTGGATATCGGAAGTGTTCCGGGTGAAATCGGGATTTTACCAGAGTACCGGGAGGTTACCGGAACCCACCCGGGAGCTATATGGGCCTTAATGGGCCTTAGTGGAAGAAGAGGAGAGGCAGCCAGGGCTGGGCCGCGCGCCCCTCCCCCCTAGTCCGAATAGGACAAGGAGAGAGGGGGCCGGCGCCCCCCTCCTTCTCTCTCTCTTTTCCCACCTCGCAAATCCTATTCCAACTAGGATTGGGGGAGAAGTCCTACTCCCGGAGGGAGTAGGACTCCTCCTGGCGCGCCCTATGATGGCCGGCCAGCCTCTCCCCTCTTGAGCCTTTATATACGGAGGCAGGGGCACCCCAGAGAAACACAAGTTGATCCACGTGATCATATTCTTAGCCGTGTGCGATGCCCCCTTCCACCATAGTCCTCGATAATATTGTAGCGGAGTTTAGGCGAAGCCCTGCTGCAGTACTACATCAAGATCGTCACCACGCCGTCGTGCTGACGGAACTCTTCCCCGACACTTTGCTGGATCGGAGTCCGGGGATCGTCATCGAGCTGAACGTGTGCTAGAACTCGGAGGTGCCGTAGTTTCGGTGCTTGATCGGTCGGGCCGTGGAGACGTACGACTACATCAACCAAACGCTTCCGTTGTCGATCTACAAGGTATGTAGATCATACTCTCCTCTCTCGTTGCTATGCATCACCATGATCTTGCATGAGCGTAGGAAATTTTTGAAATTACTACGAAACCCATCAGTGGCATCAGAGCCTAGGTTTTATATGTTGATGTTATATGCACGAGTAGAACACAAGTGAGTTGTGGGCGATATAAGTCATACTGCTTACCTGCATGTCATACTTTGGTTCGGCGGTATTGTTGGATGAAGCGGCCCGGACCGACATTACGCGTACGCTTACGCGAGACCGGTTCTCCCGACGTGCTTTGCACATAGGTGGCTTGCGGGTGACAGTTTCTCCAACTTTAGTTGAACTGAGTGTGGCTACGCCCGGTCCTTGCGAAGGTTAAAACAGCACCAACTTGACAAACTATCGTTGTGGTTTTGATGCGTAGGTAAGATTGGTTCTTGCTTAAGCCCGTAGTAGCCACGTAAAACATGCAACAACAAAGTAGAGGACGTCTAACTTGTTTTTGCAAGGGCATGTTGTGATGTGATTGCATGTGATGTTTATCTTTTATGCATCTTATCTTGCTTTGATTGACGGTAGCATTATAAGATGATCTCTCACTAAATTATCAAGAAGTGTTCTCCCTGAGTATGCATCGTTGCGAAAGTTCTTCGTGCTGAGACACCACGTGATGATCGGGTGTGATAGGCTCTACGTTCAAATACAACGAGTGCAAAACAGTTGCACACGCAGAATACTCAGGTTATACTTGACGAGCCAAGCATATACAGATATGGCCTCGGAACACGGAGACCGAAAGGTCGAGCGTGAATCATATAGTAGATATGATCAACATAAGTGATGTTCACCAATGAAACTACTCCATCTCACGTGATGATCGGACATGGTTTAGTTGATTTGGATCACGTAATCACTTAGAGGATTAGAGGGATATCTATCTAAGTGGGAGTTCTTTAAGTAATATGATTAATTGAACCTAAATTTATCATGAACTTAGTACCTGATAGTATCTTGCTTGTTTATGTATGATTGTAGATAAATGGCCCGTGCTGTTGTTCCGTTGAATTTTAGTGCGTTCCTTGAGAAAGCAAAGTTGAAAGATGATGGTAGCAATTACACGGACTGGGTCCGTAACTTGAGGATTATCCTCATTGCTGCACAGAAGAATTACGTCCTGGAAGCACCACTGGGTGCCAGGCCTGCTGCTGGAGCAACACCAGATGTTGTGAACGTCTGGCAGAGCAAAGCTGATGACTACTCGATAGTTCAGTGTGCCATGCTTTACGGCTTAGAACCGGGACTTCAACGACGCTTTGAACGTCATGGAGCATATGAGATGTTCCAGGAGTTGAAGTTAATATTTCAAGCAAATGCCCGGATTGAGAGATATGAAGTCTCCAATAAGTTCTATAGCTGCAAGATGGAGGAGAACAGTTCTGTTAGTGAGCATATACTCAAAATGTCTGGGTATAATAATCACTTGATTCAAATGGGAGTTAATCTTCCAGATGATTGCGTCATTGACAGAATTCTCCAATCACTGCCACCAAGCTACAAGAGCTTCATGATGAACTATAATATGCAAGGGATGAATAAGACTATTCCCGAGCTCTTCGCAATGCTGAAAGCTGCGGAGGTAGAAATCAAAAAGGAGCATCAAGTGTTGATGGTCAACAAGACCACTAGTTTCAAGAAAAAGGGCAAAGGGAAGGGGAACTTCAAGAAGAACAGCAAGCAAGTTGCTGCTCAAGAGAAGAAACCCAAGTCTGGACCTAAGCCTGAAACTGAGTGCTTCTACTGCAAGCAGACTGGTCACTGGAAGCGGAACTGCCCCAAGTATTTGGCAGATAAGAAGGATGGCAAGGTGAACAAAGGTATATGTGATATACATGTTATTGATGTGTACCTTACTAATACTCGCAGTAGTACCTGGGTATTTGATACTGGTTCTGTTGCTAATATTTGCAACTCGAAACAGGGACTACGGATTAAGAGAAGATTGGCTAAGGACGAGGTGACGATGTGCGCGGGAAACGGTTCCAAAGTCGATGTGATCGCAGTCGGCACGCTACCTCTACATCTACCTTCGGGATTAATATTAGACCTAAATAATTGTTATTTGGTGCCAGCGTTAAGCATGAACATTATATCTGGATCTTGTTTGATGCGAGACGGTTATTCATTTAAATCAGAGAATAATGGTTGTTCTATTTATATGAGTAATATCTTTTATGGTCATGCGCCCTTGAAGAGTGGTCTATTCTTATTAAATCTCGATAGTAGTAACACACATATTCATAATGTTGAAACCAAAAGATGCAGAGTTGATAATGATAGTGCAACTTATTTGTGGCACTGCCGTTTAGTTCATATCGGTGTAAAGCGCATGAAGAAACTCCATACTGATGGACTTTTGGAACCACTTGATTATGAATCACTTGGTACTTGCGAACCGTGCCTCATGGGCAAGATGACTAAAACACCGTTCTCCGGTACTATGGAGAGAGCAACGGATTTGTTGGAAATCATACATACAGATGTATGTGGTCCGATGAATATTGAGGCTCGTGGCGGATATCGTTATTTTCTCACCTTCACAGATGACTTAAGCAGATATGGGTATATCTACTTAATGAAACATAAGTATGAGACATTTGAAAAGTTCAAAGAATTTCAGAGTGAAGTTGAAAATCATCGTAACAAGAAAATAAAGTTTCTACGATCTGATCGTGGAGGAGAATATTTGAGTTACGAGTTTGGTGTACATTTGAAACAATGCGGAATAGTTTCGCAACTCACGCCACCCGGAACACCACAGCGTAATGGTGTGTCCGAACGTCGTAATCGTACTTTACTAGATATGGTGCGATCTATGATGTCTCTTACTGATTTACCGCCATCGTTTTGGGGTTATGCTTTGGAGATGGCCGCATTCACGTTAAATAGGGCACCATCAAAATCCATTGAGACGACGCCTTATGAACTATGGTTTGGCAAGAAACCAAAGTTGTCGTTTCTGAAAGTTTGGGGCTGCGATGCTTATGTGAAAAAGCTTCAACCTGATAAGCTCGAACCCAAATCGGAGAAATGTGTCTTCATAGGATATCCAAAGGAGACTATTGGATACACCTTCTATCACAGATCCGAAGGCAAGACTTTTGTTGCTAAGTTTGGAAACTTTCTAGAGAAGGAGTTTCTCTCGAAAGAAGTGAGTGGGAGGAAAGTAGAACTTGACGAGGTAACTGTACCTGCTCCCTTATTGGAAAGTAGTGCATCACAGAAAACTGTTTCTGTGACACCTACACCAATTAGTGAGGAAGCTAATGATAATGATCATGAAACTTCAGAACAAGATACTACTGAACCTCGTAGATCAACTAGAGTAAGATCCGCACCAGAGTGGTACGGTAATCCTATTCTGGAAGTCATGCTACTAGATCATGATGAACCTACGAACTATGAAGAAGCGATGGTGAGCCCAGATTCCGCAAAATGGCTTGAAGCCATGAAATCTGAGATGGGATCCATGTATGAGAACAAAGTATGGACTTTGGTTGACTTGCCCAATGATCGGCAAGCAATTGAGAATAAATGGATCTTCAAGAAGAAGACTGATGCCGACGGTAATATTACTGTCTACAAAGCTCGACTTGTTGCAAAAGGGTTTCGACAAGTTCAAGGGATTGACTACGATGAAACCTTCTCACTCATAGCGATGCTTAAGTCTGTCCGAATCATGTTAGCAATTGCCGCGTTTTATGATTATGAAATTTGGCAGATGGATGTCAAAACTGCATTCCTGAATGGATTTCTGGAAGAAGAGTTGTATATGATGCAACCAAAAGGTTTTGTCGATCCAAAGGGAGCTAACAAAGTGTCCAAGCTCCAGCGATCCATTTATGGACTGGTGCAAGCCTCTCAGAGTTGGAATAAATGCTTTGATAGTGTGATCAAAGCATTTGGTTTTATACAGACTTTTGGAGAAGCCTGTATTTACAAGAAAGTGAGTGGGAGCTCTATAGCATTTCTGATATTATATGTGGATGACATATTACTGATCGGAAATGATATAGAATTTCTGGATAGCATAAAGGGATACTTGAATAAAAGTTTTTCAATGAAAGACCTCGGTGAAGCTGCTTACATATTAGGCATAAAGATCTATAGAGATAGATCAAGACGCTTAATTGGACTTTCACAAAGCACATACCTTGACAAGATTTTGAAAAAGTTCAAAATGGATCAAGCAAAGAAAGGGTTCTTGCCTATGTTACAAGGTGTGAAGTTGAGTAAGACTCAATGCCCGACCACTGCAGAAGATAGAGAGAAGATGAAAGATGTTCCCTATGCTTCAGCCATAGGCTCTATCATGTATGCAATGCTGTGTACCAGACCTGATGTGTGCCTTGCTATAAGTCTAGCAGGGAGGTACCAAAGTAATCCAGGAGTGGATCACTGGACAGCGGTCAAGAACATCCTGAAGTACCTGAAAAGGACTAAGGATATGTTTCTCATATATGGAAGTGACAAAGAGCTCATCGTAAACGGTTACGTTGATGCAAGCTTTGACACTAATCCGGACGATTCTAAATCGCAAACCGGATACGTGTTTACATTAAACGGTGGAGCTGTCAGTTGGTGCAGTTCTAAACAAAGCGTCGTGGCGGGATCTACGTGTGAAGCGGAATACATAGCTGCTTCGGAAGCAGCAAATGAAGGAGTCTGGATGAAGGAGTTCATATCCGATCTAGCTGTTGTACCTAGTGCATCGGGTCAAATGAAAATCTTTTGTGACAATACTGGTGCAATTGCCTTGGCAAAGGAATCCAGATTTCACAAGAGAACCAAGCACATCAAGAGATGCTTCAATTCCATCCGGGATCTTGTCCAGGTGGGAGACATAGAGATTTGCAAGATACATACGGATCTGAATGTTGCAGACCCGTTGACTACGCCTCTTCCACGAGCAAAACATGATCAGCACCAAGGCTCCATGGGTGTTAGAATCATTACTGTGTAATCTAGATTATTGACTCTAGTGCAAGTGGGAGACTGAAGGAAATATGCCCTAGAGGCAATAATAAATTTATTATTTATTTCCTTATATATCATGATAAAAGTCTATTATTCATGCTAGAATTGTATTAAACCGGAAACATGATACATGTGTGAATACATAGACAAACAGAGTGTCACTAGTATGCCTCTACTAGACTAGCTTATTAATCAAAGATGGTTATGTTTCCTAACCATGGACAAAGAGTTGTCATTTGAATAACAGGATCACATCATTAGTTGAATGATCTGATTGACATGACCCATTCCATTAGCTTAGCACCCGATCGTTTAGTATGTTGCTATTGCTTTCTTCATGACTTATACATGTTCCTATGACTATGAGATTATGCAACTCCCGTTTGCCAGAGGAACACTTTGTGTGCTACCAAACGTCACAACGTAACTGGGTGATTATAAAGGAGCTCTACAGGTGTCTCCAAAGGTACATGTTGGGTTGGCGTATTTCATGATTAGGATTTGTCACTCCGATTGTCGGAGATGTATCTCTGGGCCCTCTCGGTAATGCACATCACTTAAGCCTTGCAAGCATTGCAACTAATGAGTTAGTTGCGGGATGATGTATTACAGAACGAGTAAAGAGACTTGCCGGTAACGAGATTGAACTAGGTATAGGATACCGACGATCGAATCTCGGGCAAGTAACATACCGATGACAAAGGGAACAACGTATGTTGTTATGCGGTCTGACTGATAAAGATCTTCGTAGAATATGTAGGAGCCAATATGGGCATCCAGGTCCCGCTATTGGTTATTGACCGGAGACGTGTCTCGGTCATGTCTACATTGTTCTCGAACCCGTAGGGTCCGCACGCTTAAGGTTACGATGATAGTTATATTATGAGTTTATGCATTTTGATGTACCGAAGGTTGTTCGGAGTCCCGGATGTGATCACGGACATGACGAGGAGTCTCGAAATGGTCAAGACATAAAGATTGATATATTGGAAGCCTATGTTTGGATATCGGAAGTGTTCCGGGTGAAATCGGGATTTTACCGGAGTACCGGGAGGTTACCGGAACCCTCCCGGGAGCTATATGGGCCTTAATGGGCCTTAGTGGAAGAAGAGGAGAGGCAGCCAGGGCTAGGCCGCGCGCCCCTCCCCCCTAGTCTGAATAGGACAAGGAGAGAGGTGGCCGGCGCCCCCCTCCTTCTCTCTCTCTCTTTTCCCACCTCGCGAATCCTATTCCAACTAGGATTGTGGGAGAAGTCCTACTCCCGGAGGGAGTAGGACTCCTCCTGGCGCGCCCTATGATGGCCGGCCAGCCTCCCCCCTCTTGAGCCTTTATATACGGAGGCAGGGGCACCCCAGAGAAACACAAGTTGATCCACGTGATCATATTCTTAGCCGTGTGCGGTGCCCCCTTCCACCATAGTCCTCGATAATATTGTAGCGGAGTTTAGGCGAAGCCCTGCTGCAGTAGTACATCAAGATCGTCACCACGCCGTCGTGCTGATGGAACTCTTCCCCGACACTTTGCTGGATCGGAGTCCGGGGATCGTCATCGAGCTGAACGTGTGCTAGTACTCGGAGGTGCCGTAGTTTCGGTGCTTGATCGGTCGGGCCGTGGAGACGTACGACTACATCAACCAAACGCTTCCGTTGTCGATCTACAAGGTACGTAGATCATACTCTCCCCTCTTGTTGCTATGCATCACCATGATCTTGCATGAGCGTAGGAAATTTTTGAAATTACTACGAAACCCATCATTTTTATGATATAGATTGAAAGTAAAGATTGCAAAATAAAATAGATTGGAAATTTGTATGATGGAAAATAGACCCGGGGGCCGTAGGTTTCACTAGTGGCTTCTCTCAAGATAGCGTAAGTATTACGGTGGGTGAACAAATTACTGTCGAGCAATTGATAGAAAAGGGAATAATTATGAGAATATCTAGGCATGATCATGTATATAGGCATCATGTCCATGACTAGTAGACCGACTCCTGCCTGCATCTACTACTATTACTCCACACATCGACCGCTATCCAGCATGTATCTAGAGTATTAAGTTCATAAGAACAGAGTAACGCCTTAAGCAAGATGAGATGATATAGAGGGATAAACTCATGCAATATGATGTAAACCCCATCTGTTTATCCTCGATGGCAACAATACAACACGTGTCGTTTCCCTTTCTGTCACTGGGATCGAGCACCACAAGATTGAACCCAAAGCTAAGCACTTCTCCCATTGCAATAAAGATCAATCTAGTAGGCCAAACCAAACTGATAATTCAGAGAGACTTGCAAAGATAAACCAATCATACATAAAAGAATTCAGAAAATATTCAAATATTGTTCATAGATAGACTTGATCATAAACCCACAATTCATCGGATCTCGACAAACAGACCGCAAAAGAAGGTTACATCGAATAGATCTCCAAAAGAATCAAGGAGAACTTTGTATTGAGATCCAAAGAGAGAGAAGAAGCCATCTAGCTACTAGCTATGGACCCGAAGGTCTGAGGTAAACTACTCACACATCATCGGAGGGGCCATGGAGTTGATGTAGAGGCCCTCCGTGATCAATGCCCCCTCCGACGGAGCTCTCGAAAAGGCCCCAAGATGGGATCTCTTGGGTACAGAAGGTTGCGGCAGTGGAAATAGGGTTTCGTGGTGCTCCTGGATGTTTACGGGGTATGTGAACATATATAGGAGGAAGAAGTAGGTCGGTTGAGCCATGAGGGGGGAGGGCGCGCCCAGGGGGGTAGGCGAGCCCCCCTGCCTCATGGCTGCCTCGTTCGTTTCTTAACGTCCACTCCAAGTCCTCTGGATCACGTTTGTTCCAAAAATCACGTTCCCGAAGGTTTCATTCCGTTTGGACTCCATTTGATATTCCTTTTCTACGAAACACTGAAATAGGCAAAAAAACAGCAATTTGGGCTGGGCCTCCGGTTAATAGGTAGTCCCAAAAATAATATAAAAGTGTAAAATAAAGCCCATTAACATCCAAAAACATATAATATAATAGCATGGAACAATAAAAAATTATAGATACGTTGGAGACGTATCAGTGTACTCTAGGAGTCATAGTGTAAGTGAGCGCGGGTCTTGCGCTACTTTGCAAAATCTGCTACTTGTAATGTAGTTACCATGTGTATTGCACTAAAGAATTATATGTTTGGGGCTGGAGAGGAAGAATAGACATATCTTCACACTAAATCTGTTGTTTCCATTTTATTACTTTAGGAGTGGGAGTGTATGTGCGTGTGGGGTTTTCGCTAGTTCACAAAACTTGGTCCTTGGAATGTTGTTACTGTCTATATTGCACTAAAGAAGTATATGTTTCTGGGTTGGGAGGAAGATGAGACTTATCTTCATAGTAAATGTGATGTTTACATTTTCGTAATTTAGAAGTTAAAGGGTAACTCGGTGCGGGTCTTCCGCTAGTTCGCAAAACTCACACCACAGAATGTAGTAGTTTTTTGTATTGCACTAAAGAAGTATGTGTTTCATGATTGAGAAGAAGAGACTTATCATCACGGTAAATGTAGTGTTTCTATAGCCCTAATAAGATAATATGAGAAAAATAACAATTACTTTGATGGTCGACGAACTGTTAGGTTCAATGATATATATTGAGAACCTTGATTTGAAAGAGAAAGCTCTTCACGTCGACAGTTCAAGTGGGCTAATAATTTAGAAACTCCAACTTATGATTGTATCGTATTTTGGTGAGTGTTGAATGGGAGCAGAAATGTCCTTTGGTGAGGGTGCATGCACTTTAGAGTAGTATTTCTAATCATACACCAGTCCTTCGAGACTCCACTAAGGTTGCTCATCTAGAGAACTGGGTAACCTTTTCTTTTGAAATGTCTTGGTTCAAAAGGGAAGGTTTTCTCGATATGGTGTCTCAAGTGTGGTTTAAAGAAACTCGAGGAGATACTGGAGCTGAGAAGTCACAATTCAAAACATCATCTTAGAAAATTAATTAGGGCCTAGGCTAAGAATATTAGTTGTGTGTATAAGAAAGACAAAGATGAACTACTTGCGATAGTTAAAATGTTAGATATTAAAAGCAAAATATGGTCCACTTACTGCAGTAGATTAGGCTACTAAGCGTTAGGTGGATGAGGTCTTGGCTAAACTAATGTGTGAGGAACAAATAAAATGGCCTCAACGTGCTAAAGTGAAGTGTTTACTAGAGGGGATGATATCAAAAGGTTTTTCCATTTGATTGCATATGAAAAGCATTAAAACAGATAATCTTTAACTTAAGCAAGATGAGGTGTCTATTTTTGGTAAGGATTTACAGAAAACATACATTACAAATTATTAAGTGTCCTTTTGTCCCATCTATAACGGTTGTAGTTGCTATTGTTGGTAAGAATTATGTGTAGCGCACACCCAAAATCCTCACAAGCAACATAGAAACTAATACTAACTTCCCCACTTGAGCCTAAAGCCCGAAGGGAAACCGTGGTGGATTCAACTCGCTCTCCTCGCCAAATAGGCAAGTAACACTCCCCCGAATTAGGAACCACCCCAGCTTGCTACCAAGCCGCTCACCCAGCGAGCTACTACTACCCAAGCAAGGAAGCAAGCAACAAGGATGTAGAAACATGAGACACGAGCAATAAATGTAACAAATAGAAAGCGTAAATCGACAAGATCAACATGGCGATTACCTTACCTAGCCAATCCCCGCATTCAACCACATGGATGGGGTGTGGAAACAACAAGAGTACCCAATGGAGGAGCCCTCGAGGGAGAGAGTAGTTTGTGGGTCGTTTGGTCCTTCTCCGGGAGTGGGAGGGAAGGATGGTTTAGGCAAGAGCTGCTTACTTTAAGGCAAGAAAGTGGGTGGCGGCGTAACTAAAGATGAGCATCATCATTGTGCTTGCATACTGCTACCTCTTGAGCACTGTGTTGGTTTTTCCTTGAAGAGGAAAGGGTGATCCAGCAAAGTAGCATAAGTATTTCTCTCAGTTTTTGAGAACCAAGGTATCAATCCAGTAGGAGACTACATGCAAGTCCCTCGTACCTACACAAACAAATAAGAACCTCACAACCAACGCGATAAAGGGGTTGTCAATCCCTTCATGGCCACTTACGAGAGTGAGATCTGATAGAGATAATAAGATAAATATTTTTGGTATTTTATGATATAGATTGAAAGTAAATATTGCAAAATAAATTGGGAACTTATATGATAAAAGATAGACCCGGGGGCCATAGGTTTCACTAGTGGCTTCTCTCAAGATAACATAAGTATTACGGTGGGTGAACAAATTACTGTCGAGCAATTGATAGAAAAGTGCATAATTATGAGAAATATCTAGGCATGATCATGTATATAGGTATCATGTCCATGACAAGTAGACCGAAACGATTCTGCATCTACTGCTATTACTCCACACATCGATCGCTATCCAGCATGCATCTAGACTATTAAGTTCATAAGAACAGAGTAATGCATTAGGCAAGATGACATGATGTAGAGGGATAAACTCAAGCAATATGATATAAACCCCATCTTTTTATCCTCGATGGCAACAATACAATACGTGCCTTGCTGCCCCTGCTGTCACTGGGAAAGGACACCACAAGATTGAACCCAAAGCTAAGCACTTCTCCCATTGCAAGAAAGATCAATCTAGTAGGCCAAACCAAACTGATAATTCGAAGAGACTTGCAAAGATAACCAATCATAAATAAAAGATTCCAGAGAAGAATCAAATATTGTTCATAGATAAACTTGATCATAAACCCACAATTCATTGAATCTCGACAAACACACCGCAAAAAGAGTTACATCAAATAGATCTCCAAGAAGATCTAGGAGAACATTGTATTAAGATCCAAAGAGACAGAAGAAGCCATCTAGCTAATAACTATGGACCCGAAGGTCTGTGGTAAACTACTCACACATCATCGGAGAGGCTATGGTGTTGATGTAGAAGCCCTCCGTGTTCAATCCGCCCTCCAGCGGAGCTCCGGGAAAGGCCCCAAGATGGGATCTCTTGGGTATAGAAGGTTGCGGTGGTGGAAATAGGGTTTCGTGGTGCTCCTGGTTGTTTTCGGGGTATATGGATATATATAGGAGGAAGAAGTAGGTCGGTAGAGCCGCAAGGGGCCCACGAGGGTGGGGGCGCGCCCAGGGGGCAGGCACGCCTCCATGCCTCGTGGCCGCCTCGCTTCTTTCTTGACGTCTACTCCAACACTACAAAAAAATACACTTCTGGGATGATACGTGTTTGTCACAGTAGGTCGCATTTTCTGTCGTGCATGTACATCCATGACGATTTTATGACAGAATCAAGATAGTCATACCTGTGCTGTCATAGAAGTGTTCCATGACATTACCAAAATTATCATGACAGAAGTGTCCACTTCCATGACGATAAATCCCGCGTCACAGAAGTGCTTTCGTCAAGGGTGACCGACACGTGGCATCCACCGTAATGGAACACCGTTAAGCTATCAGGTCGGGTTTTGGATCCGATAACCCGTTAATAGCCCTTACCAATGGGGATTTTCCACGTGTAAAATCATCATTGGCTGGAGGAAACACGTGTCGGCTCATCGTTGGGACAGATGTCATCCACTCATTGGACAAAAGGCGCCTATGATACGTCGACACATGGCACGGCCCAACAGAGGCCCATTCCTGTGAAAAGGCCGACCCGTTTGACTTGGTCAAAAGGTGGCAGGCCGGCCCATGTAAAGCCTGTTAACGGCCTATTCGCATATAGCCCATTTACAGCCCGCTAACCCAAGGCCTGTTACGCCCTATCCGAATTAGGCCCAGTAGCGTCATCTGGGTCACCCAATATGATTCCAGCCCGTTTTCACTTCTGGCCCATGTATGGCCCATGATGTCTTTCGGCCCATATGAGGCCCTATGTAACTCTTGGCCTACTAACGGCCAGTGGTGAAACTGGCCCGTAATGAACAGTGTATCACTTTACACCCATTAACGGCCCGTGGTGAAACTGGCCCGTAATGAATGATACGTCTCCATCGTATCTATAATTTTTGACTGTTCCATGACAATATTCTACAACTTTCATATACTTTTGGCAACTTTTTATACTATTTTTGGGACTAACATATTGATCCAGTGCCCAGTGCCAGTTCCTGTTTGCATGTTTTTTGTTTCGCAGAATATCCATATCAAACGGAGTCCAAACGGGATAAAAACTGACGGAGATTTTTTTGGAATATATATGATTTTTGGGAAGAAAAATCCACGCGAGACGGTGCCCGAGGTGGCCACGAGGCAGGGGCCGCGCCTGCCCCCTGGGCGTGCCCCTGACCCTCGTGGGACACCCGTAAGGTTGGTTGATGCCCTTCTTTCGCCGCAAGAAAGCTAATTTCCGGATAGAGATCGTGTCAAAATTTCAGCCCAATCGGAGTTACGGATCTCCGGGAATATAAGAAACGGTGAAAGGGAAGAATCTGGGAACGCAGAAACAGAGAGAGACAGAGAGACAGATCCAATCTCGGAGGGGCTCTCGCCCCTCCCATGTATGGAGGCGAAGGACCAGAGGGGAAACCCTTCTCCCATCTAGGGAGGAGGTCAAGGAAGAAGAAGATGAAGGGGCCCTGTCGGGGATATACCCCGCAGTGTAAACTGGCCGGAAGTTAACCCGGCCGGACTTGGCGGTTTATCTGAAGACCCCGCTGACACTTGGTGAGTTACTGGCGACCCGCCCTGACCTAGAGGTTTACAAGCAACCCACCTAGTCATTATGACTCACTGGTGATCCGGCGTGCGGGACAGACGGATGACAAGGCCCAAGACCCAGAAGGCCGGTTCACATTTAATGGTGGGCCGGTTTAAGAGGAAAGGCATGAGGAATATTTACCTTACAAGGAGTTAAGACCAGGACTTGTATCCGGTTTGTATTAGAGATAGACTAGTCCTAATCCTAATAGGACTCCACATGTAACCCGCCCCTTCAACTTATATAAGGAGGGGCAGGGCTCCCCAAGGAGGGACAAGCTACAAGCAAGAGAAACAATCTTAGGGCTAGACACAAAGAGGAGAGCCGGTTTACGGCGACTCCCTCGTGGTGATAATGAGACCTAGCCTCAAACAGCATGTAGGGTTGTTACCGGATGATGTTTCCCGGGGCCCGAAGCTGTCTAAATCACTGTTTTGTGTTGCGTCTCTCGATTCCGCTCAACCCCTCTCAAGCTACCACATAGATGCGTTGCCCTCACGACTAAGTCCTCACCTTAGGACATCTGCCGTGACAATTCCACGACAGTTGGCGCCCACCGTGGGGCCTGCGCACGGTGGTGTTGAGTTCTTGAAGGGATCTGTCCCAAGGTTTCGAGAAGCTCGCAAATTTCCAGATGAAGAAGAAAGAGTTTGGAAGGATCTACATCGTCTCCATGGCAATCAGCCAGAACGACATATACGAGAGTTAAGGTTCAAGAAAAAATTGACTCTACGATTTGTCCATCACTGTCACCAGGCGATCTGCTGAGATAAAACGGCAAACAGGAGTTTAATCTTTGCGTCACTGTGCAATCGGCTGGACGCGATCAGCTTTTCCTCGGCGGCTGTTATGCACGGCATCTTGAAATCCGTCAAGCCGTCAAATCACCAAGTTGCTGAGACCATCAACTTACGTTCAAATCTGATTGGGCATACTACTCGGATGGTCTACTCGTAGCTGCTGTTGTTATTTCCTTCAATGTACAAGGATCCGAAGCCAGATCGATATTGGATGCACTACCTGAAAGAGGACGAGACCTATAGGAATTCTGCAACGAGCCCACGATCCGGAAGTGGAGACAACGTCGACCCGGTCCCGTCGCGCTACTCTCCTTCGCCGATGTTGCTTCTGGGCCGCCGTCGTCGAGCCCCCGCCTGCGAGTCGCCACCTCGGGCCGGCCCTGTCGCCTCCGAGCTGCACGCCCGAACCGGGCGGCCGGCTCCGGTGCACCCCGCCGCTTTACTGCCTCTATTCAACTCTGCTCTTGCAGCATCCTGGTCACTGCACCCTGACGGTCGCTTCAACCGCTGCAAGTCGCCACTAGCCGGAGCTGCTGCTGTTCGCCTCTGTAGATTCACTAGTGAATCGCCAGTACGAGGATTCTATCATGCGAGATGCAAGTACCAGTACGAGGAGCCAAAGTGAAAGAAGATCACGACTCGGTTTGATCAACTGGCCATGACTCGGAAACGGGTATGGCCGTGGTTCAGTTTCGAGCCACCACCCGCCGGTTTCGCTTTAGCCAGAGCTTCAAGTCGCGGCGAGTCCGAGTTGTTTCCACAAGGGTTCTCAAGTCACCCATCCGAGCTGAACCGCCCCGGGCCAAGTCACGGGACTCCGTCGCCTCGAGCCGCTGCCACTGCCGTGTCCTTACTCGTTGACCGTGCCTTGAGCCACCAGACGCCTTCACTGCTGTGGCCCTTACCTCCAGCCGACGCACGCTGCCCGCGGCCGGCTTACAAATCGCCGCGGCCGGTTTACGAATCGCCCCCGTCGGGTCACCTCCATCGCCGTTATGACTCACTGCATCGCCAGCCTGCGATGCTGAACCGCCGCGACTCGCCTTTAAAAAGCCCGACCTCCATCGACCACCTCTGCTTGGATCGCCATGCGCCGAGTTGCCGCCACCATGATTGTAACCTACTGTGGTGAGCCGCTGCCTCTGAACTTGAGTCGCCGTCACCCACGCCAGGCCAACCTCAACTAGCGACTCACCGCCACAGCCCCAAGTCGCCTCGCCTCCGTTGCTCCATTGCGGTCCCGTTTTTAGCCGCTGCTGCGCTGAGCCAAGTCGCCACTGTCGCTGTGCCTTGAGCCGGCAGGAAAAGATGCCCCCATTACTTTGAAGTTGCCGGTGCGTCCCCACCTTGGCCTCGTTCTGAACCAGCACAATGCTGGGGTATCTTCTGCCTACGCCGACCGCTACTGCTGTTGTCTTGAAATACCACACATCAACCCGCCGTTGCGGCGTGAGCCACCTCCGCCATGACCTGTATCGCCGGGGATGGAGAAGTTTCGTGGGCCGTCGCCTCCGCCTCTGTTGCAGATACCCGAGCCACCCAATTAAATCGCGGAACGCCTTCGCCGGGTCCACCGTCGCCGGGTCATCCCGTTTCCATTGCTGGTCTACGACAAGCCGGCCACGAGCCGCCTGCAGCGTGCTTGGCCTCGCATCACTTTGAGCTGCTCCCGCATGCACTTCGCTTGACAAGTGGCTCCATCTCCTTGCGCAAAGACGCCGCTGAGGGTGCAGGCCCTGGTTTCTGCTCCGATATGCTCCCCTGTTGGCTGAAGGAAAAGACAGGGGGTACTGGCTGAAGAAAAGAGAAAAGCAAAGGGGACGTGTTACTGTCATTACCGTGGCATCACTGTGAGCCGGCCACTACTACTATTCCGTGTGAGATAAGGCTACATGTCCACGTGCATCCAACAAAAAAAATCAGGTGCTATTTTTTCAATGTTTTTCATCACATATATTAATTTATTCGAAAAACAATTACTTTGTCCTGCAATATTTTGATGCAGGATAATTATTCCTGATAAAGATATTGTTATACTGCGGATATGGAGCGTGCGCCGGCATAATTTTGCACTGGCATTCATCCATGCCATGCTACTGGACGGATATGGGAGCAAGTCGCCGCCCCTGCTTCATCAACACAGAGGACTGACTCGTCGTCCGCCCCCGCGGCCGATTCTCCCGCCCGCGCCGACTTACTACGCCGCGGCCGACTCATCTGTCTGTGCCATCTCTGAAGCTGCGGTCGTCTTTGTTTTCCGTCTCTCGCGGCCTGGTTTACATCGACACACTGGGCCACACCTGTCTGCATGAGCTATTTATTGAGTATGAACAAGTCACAGCTTGGGTAGCCTGGTTTTTCTTTCAACAAAGTGGAGGCAAATTATCATATACCATCAACCGCCATCTGCACTGGATGGATCAATGGGCAGGCACGCAAGTCGCCGCCACTACAGTTTGGTTAATTTCAAATAGCCAGTTGGAAGGAACCATTGGCCGAGTTGTTGACACGGCTTATACAGATCATTTATAACCTGCCGCAGTCACCTCAACCTTCTATGGATTCACATCGTGCTATCAACATCAATGATATACAAGTTAGGCCGGTTTATATCATGGTCAAATATGGAGAGTCTCAAGCCAACTCCTCGAGTCACCTTTGAGACTCAGGGGCTACGATGACATGACTCAGCAAATCTTGCCAGTTTCATCCGGTTTAAGAAACCCAGTACGATGGAGGAAAAGATAACCCGGTCCCGGAGGCTACTGTTATATTGATGAAAATTTAAAGGCCATCAGAAAATTTCCGGCTTAGAAAGTATATGACAGTTACAAAATCCCGGCTCAATGAAGAAGATCCGGGTCATCAGAAAGGATTCCGGTTTAAAATCCGGCTCAAGGGAAGTCAGTCTCACTGAAGCTCTCAAATATCTGGTTTACAATCCGGTTCAAGAGAAATTTATTCTCCCACAAAGCTCTAAAGCTCTTAGATCCGGTTTAACAATGTCCAGTTCAAAAAAGGAATTAACTTCTCGCAAGTTCGAGTTTAAAGGCCGTCAGAAAATTTCTGACTGAAAATGAAGATTCCGGTTTAAAATCTGGTTCAAGGGAAAGATGTATCCCATGAAGCTTTGAAGCTCTCAATATCTGGTTTAACATCCGGTTCAAGAAGGATTTATCTCTTGCAAAAAGTTAAAGGGTGCCAAAGAGGACCTGCTGCCATGATGCGCCGTTTAAACATAGGTATCATGCCTTATTGGCTTATCATATTATTGATCACTTGGGGGCTTGGTCGTATCCAAACCATAGCTACACCTCTTGATCGGCTCAATGCCACAACATCACTTGGGGGCTTGGTCGTATCCGAACCAATGCAACACCTTTTGATAGGCGAAAGCCACAAGATCACTTGGGGACTTGGTCACGTCTGAACCAGTCACGCCTCTTGATTGGCCTAAGGCCACAGAATCACTTGGGAGCTTTGGTCGAACCCGAACCATCGTCACCCCTCTTGATCGGCATAATGCCAATGCATCATGTGGGGACCTGGCTGACTTGAACCATAGCTATGCCTACTGGGGGCTTGGTCGTGTCCGACGATGGTAATGCCACTTGATCGGCTTAAACCGCCTCTTTTTTGCAAATGGTTTTATCATTGCCTTTGCTTGAAATTTTGTTTTGATAAATATTTCTTTTGTTGCGTTTTTAAACTGACAATTCTTAAACCGGTTCGACTGTCAAATTACAAATTGACGGAACACGGTCAAATCTTAATCCGGAGGCTATCTGCCCGGTTTGATTTTCTGTTACCATCCTATTATGGAGTAAACCGGTGTTTATCAACCCGGCTCGGCTTTCAACTACAAATTGTCAGTACACGATCAAGTTATAATCTGGAGACTATCAGCCCGGTCTGATTTGACTACGAGTCGCCAGTATTATATGTGGTTAAACCGGTGTTTATTACAACCTGGTACGGTTTTATCATAAACCGACACAATATGGAAGGAGTTCTTAGTACTCAAAATCTGGGTATTACAAAAAGTTGGTAAACCAACGATGTGATTCAATGTCACAGGTATGATATATTTCATATTTGATTATTTTTAAGTGCAGCCGTAGTTATAAACCTGGGTTATATGTTGGGTATTATGACCCGTCCGACGGTAAACCGCCCGGATAATTTAAACTTGTTGTATGCAGAAACAGGTTGAATAAAGCATGATTATAAATCACCGACGTTTACTAACCCGACCTGGCTTTCAAGTATAAGTCGCCACTATGATGATAAATTATCCGGTGTTTATTAAACCGGCCTGGCTTTAAGATGATAAGTCGCTAGTATATGATGAGAAATTATCCGGTGTTTATTAAACCGGCCTGGCTTCGGACTATAAGTCGCCAGTATATATTTGGATTGCGCCATTGGAATCATGCGCTTATAAATGATTGGGTTATATTATTCAAATAGCCAAACTTGGCTGAATTTTCATTATGATATTGGATGAATAAGATTATCATGCCGGATTATATTATCTTGAATAGCCAACATGGCTGGATTTTTATTATGGTTATTAATATTATGATTGAGGTTTTCAAAGTCGCTTTAGCACAATGGATATTATTTTGTCGATGAATATGATTTATTTTACAATGGAAGGAATAGTCCCAAGTCGCTGCAGGCTTACGACCCGGCACTTGGGGGCTACACTATTCAAGTTGAGATTATATCAAATATGCAAGTCTCATGTCGCTGCAAGCATGCACCATGACACTTGGGGGCTAATGCAAAGTCATTTTTATTGGCCTTATTGAAGACCCGACTCATCATATCATAATGAGCCGGCCCTTGGGGGCTACCAATTGCTCCTGTCAACAATTCAAGTTTTATGGGCATCAGTCAATTACAAGTCCCAGGTTGCTGCAAGCATGACAACCCGGCACTTGGGGGCTACATAATATGGAGTATTCAGTTTTTACTAGTGACTGGGTTGAACAACATGGATTTCTTTGAAAGTGGCAGTATTTATATTGAAGCAAGTCTTAAGCCATCACTTTGTTCTGCTCAATACTTGGGGGCTACAAGTAATATATTATTATCAGAGAAATATTTTCAAAATCTCTGTTTTGAGCAAACCAGATTGACCCGGCATCACCAATTATTATGACCCTGTGTTTGCAACCCGGCATCATCAATAATCATAAACCGGTGTTGGCAACAATCAGGAACCGGAGTTAGCAACAATCATGACCCGGAATTATCAGTCATATAACCTGGCAATTTTTGGCAATGATAAACTGGCAAGTTCGGCATCTTTAAACTAGTTGAATATCAGATGAGTATTTCAAGACCCATATTTCTTAATCCGGCGCTTTGGAAGCCGACTCAAGTGGATTATTCTTCATAATATTTCTCTGTGAGAAACCAATGTCAGCAAATTGAGTATGAAGCTGGCTTATTGACCTGGATTTTCTAGAAGAAGGAAATGGCAAGGAATTAAGGATGATCAGATGCCGGTTTACAAGAATTCTTAACCCGGAGCATAATCTATCAAATTTGTTCTTGTATTTGTTTTACAGGATCAGTTTAACATGGATAAATCCAAATTAAACTGGGGGCTAATGTCGGGGATATACCCCGTGGTGTAAACCGGCCGGAAGTTAACCCGGCCGGACTTGGCGGTTTATCTGAAGACCCCACTGACACTTGGCGAGTTACTGGCGACCCGCCCTGACCTGGCGGTTTACAAGCAACCCACCTGGTCATTATGACTCACTAGTGATCCGGCGTGCGGGACAGATGGATGACAACGCCCAAGACCCAGAAGGCCGGTTCACGTTTAATGGTGGGCCGGTTTAAGAGGAAAGGCATGAGGAATATTTACCTTACAAGGAGTTAAGATCAAGACTTGTATCCGCTTTGTATTAGAGATAGACTAGTCCTAATCCTAATAGGACTCCACATGTAACCCGCCCCTTCAACTTATATAAGGAGGGGCAGGGCTCCCCAAGGAGGGACAAGCTACAAGCAAGAGAAACAATCTTAGGGCTAGACACAAAGAGGAGAGCTGTTTTACGGCAACTCCCTCGTGATGATAATGAGACCTAGCCTCAAACAGCATGTAGGGTTGTTACCGGATGATGTTTCCCGGGGCCCGAAGCTGTCTAAATCCCTGTCTTGTGTTGCGTCTCTCGATTCCGCTCAACCCCTCTCAAGCTACCACATAGATGCGTTGCCCTCACGACTAAGTCCTCACCTTAGGACATCTGCCGTGACAATTCCACGACAGGCCCCCCTCTCCCCTTCTCTTCCGGTGGCGCCGGAACGCTGCCGTGGCCATCATCATCATCACCGCGATCTACACCAACACCTCCGCCATCTTCACCGACATCTCCATCACCTTCCCCCTCTATCTACAACGGTCCACTCTCCCACAAGCTGCTGTACCCTCTACTTGAACATGGTGCTTTATGCTTCATATTATTATCCAATGATGTTGCCGGTGTCAAAACCAGCGGATCTCGTGTAGGGGGTCCCGAACTATGCGTCTAGGCGGATGGTAATAGGAGGCAGGGGGCACAATGTTTACCCAGGTTCGGGCCCTCTTGATGTAGGTAATACCCTACGTCCTGCTTGATTGTTCTTGATAATATGAGTAGTACAAGAGTTGATCTACCATGAGATCGAAGAGGCTAAACCCTAGAAGCTAGCCTATGGTAAGATTGTTGTTGTTCGCCCTACGGACTAAACCCTCCGGTTTATATAGACACCAGAGGGGGCTAGGGTTACACAGAGTCGGTTACAAGGAAGGAGATCTACATATCCGTATTGCCAAGCTTGCCTTCCACGCCAAGGAGAGTCCCATCCAGACACGGGACAAGTCTTCAATCTTGTATCTTCATAGTCCAACAGTCCGGCCAAAGGATATAATTCGGCTGTCCGGATACCCCCTAATCCAGGACTCCCTTAGTAGCCCCTGAACCAAGCTTCAATGACGATGAGTCCGGTGCACAGATTGTCTTCGGCATTGCAAGGCGGGTTCCTCCTCTGAATACTTCATAGAAGATTTTGAACACGAGGATCGTGTCCGGCTCTGCAAAACAAGTTCCATATACCACCGTAGAGAGAATAATATTTCCATAAATCTAATCTACTGACGTACCCCATAGTGTGACATCACACCACAGCCAGGTCTTTATTCGAATCATTTTTCATAACCAATCTCAGCATGTTTCGCGAGGCGGTTTCCTTGGCACGTCTTGTCGAAGCAGAGATCGTGTCCCCTTTATTACGGGATTCTCATCAATACGGATGTGGGTAACCCAACCGTGCCTATTGGTAGGACTCCTAGATCTTAGGCAAGTCCCAAACGGCCACGAGGAGGACACTTGATATTCACCCTCTTTATAAAGGGGACAAGGCCTTTTCCTCTTGATCTTAATCGAATCCGCCTCCCGCCTCGAGTTCCAACACCCAAAGCTCAGGTTTAGGCACTTCGGACCTTCAACTATGTCCGGATCCCACCTTCAAGGTCGGTGGATGCCCTCCTCCATCACGGAGGAGGACATCAAGAAGTTGAGAGAGGCGAGATATCTGACCGCCGAAATTTCAGATTGGCTGCCTACCCGAGGGCAAGTCGTCCCTACTCCCGAACCCAACAAGAGCGTCGTGTTCATCTCCCACTTCCTCCGAGGACTAGGCCTTGCTCTGGATCGCTTTGTTAGGGGTCTTATGTTCTATTACGGGCTAGATTTTCACGATCTGGCCCCGGATTCCCTTCTTCACATCTCGACATTTATTGTCGTATGTGAGGCCTTCCTCCGTGTTGTTGGGGAACGTTGCAGAAAACAAAATTTTCCTACTCGTTTCACCAAGATCATCTAGGAGTTCATCTAGCAACGAGTCATCTAATGCATCTACATACCTTTGTAGATTGCGCACGGAAGCGTTCAAAAGAACGGTGATGATGTAGTCGTACTCGACGTGATCCAAATCACCGATGACCAGCGCCGAACGGACGGCACCTCCGCGTTCAACACACGTACGGGACGGGAGACGTCTCCTTCTTCTTGATCCAGCAAGGGGGGGAGGAGAGGTTGATGAAGATCCAGCAGCACGACGGCGTGGTGGTGGATGCAGGGCGTCACAGAAGCAGGGCTTCGCCAAGACTACGAGGGAGAGACGTAACGGGGAGAGAGGGAGGCGCCAGGGGCTGGTGTATGAAATCCCTCCTCTCCCCCACTATATATAGGAGGGCCAAGGGGGGGTGGTGCGAAGCCTAGGAGATCTGATCTCCTAGGTGCGGCGGCCAGGGGAGGGTTTCCCTCCCCCCCAGGCACCTCGGGGTGCCTTCCACCACTTGGACTCCTCCTTGGTGGAAACCCTAGGCGCATGGGCCTAGTAGGGCTGGTGCCCTTGGCCCATGTAGGCCAAGGCGCACCCCCTACAGCCCATGTGCCTCCCGGGACAGGTGGCCCTACCCGATGGGCCCCGGGACCCCTCCGGTGGTCCCGGTACAATACCGATAACCCCGAAACTTGTCCCGATGCCCGAAACAGCACTTCCTATATATAATTCTTTACCTCCGGACCATTCCGGAACTCCTCGTGACGTCCGGGATCTCATCCGGGACTCCGAACAACATTCGGGTTACTGCATATACTTATCTTCACAACCCTAGCATCACCGAACCTTAAGTGTGTAGACCCTACGGGTTCAGGAGACAAGCAGACATGACCGAGACGACTCTCCGGCCAATAACCAACAGCGGGATCTGGATACCCATGTTGGCTCCCACATGCTCCATGATGATCTCATCGGATGAACCACGATGTCGAGGATTCAATCAACCCCGTATGCAATTCCCTTTGTCAATCGATGTGTTACTTGCCCGAGATTCGATCGTCGGTATCCCAATACCTCGTTCGATCTCGTTACTGGCAAGTCACTTTACTCGTACCGTAATGCATGATCCCGTGACCAAACACTTGGTCACTTTGAGCTCATTATGATGATGCATTACCGAGTGGGCCCGGTGATACCTCTCCGTCATACGGAGTGACAAATCCCAGTCTTGATCCGTGTCAACCCAACAGATACTTTCGGAGATACCCGTAGTATACCTTTATAGTCACCCAGTAACGTTGTGACGTTTGGTATACCCAAAGCACTCCTACGGTACCCGGGAGTTACACGATCTCATGGTCTAAGGAAAAGATACTTTGACATTGGAAAACTCTAGCAAACGAACTATACGATCTTGTGCTATGTTTAGGATTGGGTCTTGTCCATCACATCATTCTCCTAATGATGTGATCTCGTTATCAATGACATCCAATGTCCATAGTCAGGAAACCATGACTATCTATTGATCAACGAGCTAGTTAACTAGAGGCTTACTAGGGACATGTTGGTGTCTGTTATTCACACATGTATTACGATTTCTGGATAACACAATTATAGCATGAATAAAGACAATTATCATGAACAAGGAAATATAATAATAATGCTTTTATTATTGCCTCTAGGGCATATTTCCAACAGTCTCCCACTTGCACTAGAGTCAATAATCTAGTTACATTGTGATGAATCGAACACCCATGGAACACCCATGGTTTAGTCAACGGATCTGCTACATTCAGGTCCGTATGTACTTTACAAATCTCTATGTCTCCATTTTGAACATTTTCACGAATGGAGTTGAAGCGAAGCTTGATGTGCCTTGTCTTCTTGTGAAACCTGGGCTCCTTGGCAAGTGCAATGGCTCCAGTGTTGTCACAGAAGAGCTTGATCGGCCCCGACGCATTGGGTATGACTCCTAGGTCGGTGATGAACTCCTTCACCCATATTGCTTCATGTGCTGCCTCCGAGGCTGCCATGTACTCCGCTTCACATGTAGATCCCGCCACGACGCTTTGCTTGCAACTGCACCAGCTTACTGCCCCACCATTCAAAATATACACGTATCCGGTTTGTGACTTAGAGTCATCCAGAACTGTGTCGAAGCTAGCGTCGACGTAACCCTTTACGACGAGCTCTTCGTCACCTCCATAAACGAGAAACATTTCCTTAGTACTTTTCAGGTACTTCAGGATATTCTTGACCGCTGTCCAGTGTTCCTTGCCGGGATTACTTTGGTACCTTCCTACCAAACTTACGGCAAGGTTTACATCAGGTCTGGTACACAGCATGGCATACATAATAGAACCTATGGCTGAGGCATAGGGGATGACACTCATCTCTTCTATTTCTTCTGCCGTGGTCGGACATTGAGCTGAGCTCAATTTCATACCTTGTAACACAGGCAAGAACCCCTTCTTAGATTGATCCATATTGAACTTCTTCAATATCTTATCAAGGTATGTGCTTTGTGAAAGACCTATGAGGCGTCTTGATCTATCTCTATAGATTTTGATGCCTAATATATAAGCAGCTTCTCCAAGGTCCTTCATTGAAAAACTCTTATTCAAGTAGGCCTTGATGCTGTCCAAGAGTTCTATATCATTTCCCATCAACAATATGTCATCTACATATAATATGAGAAATGCTACAGAGCTCCCACTCACTTTCTTGTAAACGCAGGCTTCTCCATAAGTCTGCGTAAACCCAAACGCTTTGATCATCTCATCAAAGCGAATGTTCCAACTCCGAGATGCTTGCACCAGCCCATAAATCGAGCGTTGGAGCTTGCACACCTTGTCAGCATTCTTAGGATCGACAAAACCTTCCGGCTGCATCATATACAATTCTTCCTTAAGGAAACCATTAAGGAATGCCATTTTGACGTCCATTTGCCATATCTCATAATCGTAGAATGCGGCAATTGCTAACATGATTCGGACGGACTTTAGCTTCGCTACCGGTGAGAAAGTCTCATCATAGTCAACCCCTTGAACTTGTCGATAACCCTTAGCAACAAGTCGAGCTTTATAGATGGTCACATTACCATCCGCGTCTGTCTTCTTATTAAAGATCCATTTATTTTCTATGGCTCGCCGTTCAACGGGCAAGTCAGTCAAACTCCATACTTCATTTTCATACATGGATCCTATCTCGGATTTCATGGCTTCTAGCCATTTGTCGGAATCCGGGCCCGCCATTGCTTCTTCATAGTTCGAAGGTTCACCGTTGTCTAACAACATGATTTCCAAGACAGGGTTGCCATACCACTCTGGTGCGGAACGTGTCCTTGTGGACCTTCGAATTTCAGTAGGAGCTTGATCAGAAGTATCTTGATCATTATCATTAACTTCCTCTCTAGTCGGTGCAGGCACCTCAGGAACATTTTCTTGAGTTGCGCCATTTACCGGTTCAAGAGGTAATACTTCATCAAGCTCTACTTTCCTCCCACTTACTTCTTTCGAGAGAAACTCTTTCTCTAGAAAGGACCCATTCTTGGCAACAAAGATCTTGCCTTCGGATCTGAGGTAGAAGGTATACCCAATAGTTTCTTTTGGGTATCCTATGAAGACGCATTTTTCTGACTTGGGTTCGAGCTTCTCAGGTTGAAGTTTCTTGACATAAGCATCGCATCCCCAAACTTTTAGAAACGACAGCTTAGGTTTCTTCCCAAACCATAATTCATACGGTGTCGTCTCAACGGATTTCGACGGAGCCCTATTTAAAGTGAATGCGGCAGTCTCTAAAGCATAGCCCCAAAAAGATAGCGGTAAATCGGTAAGAGACATCATAGATCGCACCATATCTAATAGAGTGCGATTACGACGTTCGGACACACCGTTACGCTGAGGTGTTCCAGGCGGCGTGAGTTGCGAAACTATTCCACATTTTCTTAAGTGTGTGCCAAACTCGTGACTCAAGTATTCTCCTCCACGATCTGATCGTAGAAACTTGATTTTCCTGTCACGTTGATTTTCAACCTCACTCTGAAATTCCTTGAAGTTTTCAAAGGTTTCAGACTTGTGTTTCATTAAGTAGATATACCCATACCTACTTAAATCATCAGTGAGGTTGAGAACATAACGATAGCCACCGCGAGCCTCAACACTCATTGGACCGCACACATCAGTATGTATGATTTTCAATAAGTCGGTTGCTCGCTCCATTGTTCCTGAGAACGGAGTCTTGGTCACTTTACCCATAAGGCATGGTTCGCACGTGTCAAATGATTCATAATCAAGAGACTCTAAAAGTCCATCAGCATGGAGCTTCTTCATGCGTTTGACACCTATGTGACCAAGGCGGCAGTGCCACAAGTATGTGGGACTTTCATTATCAACCTTACTTCTTTTGGTACTCACATTATGAACATGTGTAGCATCACGTTCGAGATTCATAAAGAATAAACCATTCACCATAGGAGCATGACCATAAAACATATCTCTCATAAAAATGGAACAACCATTATTCTCAGATTTAAAAGAGTAGCCATCTCGAATTAAACAAGATCCCGATACAATGTTCATGCTCAAAGCTGGCACTAAATAACAATTATTAAGGTTTAAAACTAATCCCGAAGGTAGATGCAGAGGCAGCGTGCCGACGGCGATCACATTGACCTTGGAACCATTCCCGACGCGCATCGTCACCTCGTCCTTTGCCAGTTCCCGCTTATTCCGTAGCCCCTGCTTTGAGTTACAAATGTGAGCAACTGCACTGGTATCAAATACCCAGGAGCTACTACGGGCACTAGTAAGGTACACATCAATTACATGTATATCACATATACCTTTTGTTTTGCCGGCCTTCTTATCCGCTAAGTACTTAGGGCAGTTCCATTTCGAGTGATCGCTTCCCTTGCAATAAAAGCACTCAGTCTCGGGCTTGGGTCCATTCTTTGGCTTCTTCGCGGCAGCTTGCTTGCCGGGCGCGGCAACCTCCTTGCCATCCTTCTTGAAGTTCTTTTTACCCTTGCCTTTCTTAAACTTAGTGGTTTTATTGACCATCAACACTTGATGTTCCTTCTTAACTTCTACCTCCGCTGATTTCAGCATTGAGAACAACTCAGGAATGGTCTTTTGCATCCCCTGCATGTTGAAGTTCATCACGAAGCTCTTGTAGCTTGGTAGAAGCGACTGGAGGATTCTGTCAATGACCGCATCATCCGGGAGATTAACTCCCAGCTGAGACAAGCGGTTATGCAACCCAGACATAGTGAGTATGTGCTCACTGACAGAACTATTTGCCTCCATCTTACAGCTGAAGAACTTATCGGAGACTTCATATCTCTCGATCCGGGCATGAGCTTGAAAAACCATTTTCAGCTCTTCGAACATCTCGTATGCTCCATGTCTCTCAAAACGTTTTTGGAGCCCCGGCTCTAAGCTGTAAAGCATGCCGCACTGAATGAGGTAGTAGTCATCAACACGTGTCTGCCAAGCGTTCATAACGTCTTGGTTCTGTGGTACGGGAGGATCACCTAGCGGTGCTTGTAGGACATAATCTTTCTTGGCAGCTATGAGGATGATCCTCAGGTTCCGGACCCAGTCCGTATAGTTGCTGCCATCGTCTTTCAGCTTGGTTTTCTCTAGGAACGCGTTGAAGTTGAGGACTACGTTGGCCATTTGATCTACAAGACATATTGCAAAGATTTTAGACTAAGTTCATGATAATTAAGTTCATCTAATCAAATTATTAATGAACTCCCACTTAGATTAGACATCCCTTTAGTCATCTAAGTATTACATGATCCGAGCTAACTAGACCGTGTCCGATCATCACGTGAGACGGACTAGTCAACGTCGGTGAACATCTTCATGTTGATCGTATCTTCTATACGACTCATGCTCGACCTTTCGGTCTTCTGTGTTCCGAGGCCATGTCTATACATGCTAGGCTCGTCAAGTCAACCTAAGTGTTTGCATGTGTAAATCTGTCTTACACCCGTTGTATGTGAACGTCTGAATAAAACACCCGATCATCACGTGGTGTTTTGAAACAGCGAACTGTCGCAACGGTGCACAGTTAGGGGGAACACTTCTTGAAATTAGTATGAGGGATCATCTTATTTACTACTGTCGTTCTAAGTAAATAAGATGCAAAACATGATAAACATCACATGCAATCAAATAATGAACGTGACATGATATGGCCAATATCACATAGCTCCTTTGATCTCCATCTGGGGCTCCATGATCATCTTGTCACCGGCTTGACACCATGATCTCCATCATCATGATCTCCATCATCGTGTCTCCATGAAGTTGCTCGCCAACTATTACTTCTACTACTATGGCTAACGCGTTTAGCAATAAAGTAAAGTAATTTACATGGCGATTCTCGATGACACGCAGGTCATATAAAAGAATAAAGACAACTCCTATGGCTCCTGCCGGTTGTCATACTCATCGACATGCAAGTCGTGATTCCTATTACAATAGCATGAACATCTCATACATCACATATAGATCATTCATCATTCATCACAACTTTGGCCATATCATATCACAACCCACTTGCTGCAAAAACAAGTTAGACGTCCTCTAATTGTTGTTGCAAGTTTTACGTGGCTGAATTAGGGTTCTAGCAAGAACGTCGTCTTACCTACGTTAAAGCCACAACGTGATTTGTCAACTTCTATTTACCCTTCATAAGGACCCTGTTCATCGAATCCGCTCCAACTAAAGTGGGAGAGACAGACACCCGCCAGCCACCTTTATGCAACTAGTGCATGTTGGTCGGTGGAACCGGTCTCACGTAAGCGTACGTGTAAGGTTGGTCCGGGCCGCTTCATCCCACAATACCGCTGAAGCAAGAAAAGACTAGTAACGGCAAGAAAGTTGACAAATCTACGCCCACAACTCATTGTGTTCTACTCGCGCAAGAAGAACTACGCATAGACCTAGCTCATGATGCCACTGATGGGGAACGTTGCAGAAAACAAAATTTTCCTACTCGTTTCACCAAGATCATCTAGGATTTCATCTAGCAACGAGTCATCTAATGCATCTACATACCTTTGTAGATTGCACACGGAAGCGTTCAAAAGAACGGTGATGATGTAGTCGTACTCGACGTGATCCAAATCACCGATGACCAGCGCCGAACGGACGGCACCTCCACGTTCAAAACACGTACGGGACGGGAGACGTCTCCTCCTTCTTGATCCAGCAAGGGGGGGAGGAGAGGTTGATGAAGATCCAGCAGCACGACGGCGTGGTGGTGGATGCAGGGCGTCACAGAAGCAGGGCTTCGCCAAGACTACGAGGGAGAGACGTAACGGGGAGAGAGGGAGGCGCCAGGGGCTGGTGTATGAAATCCCTCCTCTCCCCCACTATATATAGGAGGGCCAAGGGGGGGTGGTGCGCAGCCTAGGATATCTGATCTCCTAGGTGCGGCGGCCAGGGGAGGGTTTCCCTCCCCCCCAAGGCACCTCGGGGTGCCTTCCACCACTTGGACTCCTCCTTGGTGGAAACCCTAGGTACATGGGCCTAGTAGGGCTGGTGCCCTTGGCCCATGTAGGCCAAGGCGCACCCCCTACAGCCCATGTGGCCCCCCGGGACAGGTGGCCCTACCCGGTGGGCCCCCGGGACCCCTCCGGTGGTCCCGGTACAATACCGATAACCCCGAAACTTGTCCCGATGCCCGAAACAGCACTTCCTATATATAATTCTTTACCTCCGGACCATTCCGGAACTCCTCGTGACGTCCGGGATCTCATCCGGGACTCCGAACAACATTCGGGTTACTGCATATACTTATCTTCACAACCCTAGCGTCACCGAACCTTAAGTGTGTAGACCCTACGGGTTCGGGAGACAAGCAGACATGACCGAGACGACTCTCCGGCCAATAACCAACAGCGGGATCTGGATACCCATATTGGCTCCCACATGCTCCACGATGATCTCATCGGATGAACCACGATGTCGAGGATTCAATCAACCCCGTATGCAATTCCCTTTGTCAATCGATATGTTACTTGCCCGAGATTCGATCGTCGGTATCCCAATACCTCGTTCAATCTCGTTACCGGCAAGTCACTTTACTCGTACCGTAATGCATGATCCCGTGACCAGACACTTGGTCACTTTGAGCTCATTATGATGATGCATTACCGAGTGGGCCCGGTGATACCTCTCCGTCATACGGAGTGACAAATCCCAGTCTTGATCCGTGTCAACCCAACAGATACTTTCGGAGATACCCGTAGTATACCTTTATAGTCACCCAGTAACGTTGTGACGTTTGGTATACCCAAAGCACTCCTACGGTACCCGGGAGTTACACGATCTCATGGTCTAAGGAAAAGATACTTTGACATTGGAAAACTCTAGCAAACGAACTATACGATCTTGTGCTATGTTTAGGATTGGGTCTTGTCCATCACATCATTCTCCTAATGATGTGATCTCCTTATCAATGACATCCAATGTCCATAGTCAGGAAACCATGACTATCTGTTGATCAACGAGCTAGTTAACTAGAGGCTTACTAGGGACATGTTGGTGTCTGTTATTCACACATGTATTACGATTTCCGGATAACACAATTATAGCATGAATAAAGACAATTATCATGAACAAGGAAATATAATAATAATGCTTTTATTATTGCCTCTAGGGCATATTTCCAACACGTGTTACCCCTCACTTCGGCCTGTGGCTCAAGACCTTCGATGTGAAGCCAAAGATGATCGAGGGGCAGCACGCAGCGTGCGGAGGCGCTTCAATAAGAAAAATTGCTGACGCTCCATGGCCTGAGGGTTACTTCCCAGAGGTGTCCGGATTGTGGCAGCAGGAGTGGTTCTACATCACAGCTCCCTGAAGTGCCAAGTGGGTAGCTGCCCCCACCTTTTGCTCAGGCCCCCCACCACAACTGATGTCATGGATCAGCAGGGGGCTGAGCTGGGGTCCAGCCAAGGACGTGCCAATACTGCAAAGCTGTATCCCAGATCTCTTTGAGAGAGATGTTAGTCTGGTTATGGTAGTGCAAGTCATGCTAGTTCGTCTAGTCCAGCCTTGCAAACGCCGGCCCCTTCGCATGTGGGAATTCAACCCGAAGGACCGCGAGCTATTCAACATTTCCTCGGCATGACGCACGAAGAGATGTACAAATTGTTCTTCGGACCACAAATAATGTGTCCGGACATCACTGAGGATGCAGGTCTGAGCTGCAATCGCCCGGATACCCAAGTAAGTAGCCCCACATCCGAACACACTGTCCGTTTATTTATCACAACATTGCCCTAAAAAAGCCGCTCTTTGACCCAGGACTGGATAGCGAAGGCAAAGTTGATCAGGTGTTCGGCCCCCCTCCCTGAGACCTCACCAAATCCCATGCCAACCAGGATGCTGGAGATCGCGCCTTATCAAGCGCCCTCAGGAGAAGATAAAGGGGGGAACAAGGAGGCTAGCGCCTCCGCAAAGGAGGTTAGCCGGGGGGGAGGAACTGAAACTTCCTCTCCCCAGGGACGGAAGAGAACCGCCTCTAAGGACCTGGAGACAACGGTCTCCAAACGGGGGAAGAAATCTCCGCCGGAGGGTCCTGCCCTGGGGGATACCCTGGCTGCACTATGCCCTCAAGGGGATCAGCCCTCCACCGAGCTGTAAGTGAAAGGGTAAATGAAAATATCTCGCTTTACCTCTGAGGAAAATAACCGAGGCATTTATCTTGCAGTTCAGATCTTAGCCCTTCTCAGCAGAGCTCGTCTTCAGGGGATCTTCTTCCAGAGATGATGGAGAGCGAAACGCCTCCCCCTGCCACACTGCCTCATGAGGCGGGCAACCCCGAGGTGTCGTCGCGGAGGGTTTCTCCTGATCCGACAAGGCCAGAAGGTAATCCTATGGCCACCCGAAGTCCTCACTATCCGGCTCTCGAAGATAGGAATCAAAAGAGTCCAGTATCGTCTGGTGTGCGGTCGGACATACTGAGGGATCTGCTGGAGAAAGCGGCTATCTCAGAAGAGCAACGCACGTTGATGGGTACGGTGATTGAAAGGATTTCGTCCGCTGAAAGCGGGTTGCATGAAGCCTTTATGAGTCTACTGACAGGTTTTGAGGTACACGAAATGATGTACTTTGTTGACAATACCGCACATTTTTAGATGTGCCCTGTGTAGATAGTAGCCCCTGAGACTCTGGTTGTCGTCGAAAACGGTGGCAAACAGAGGATCATAGTCCCAGGTTATAACCAGACCGCCTTTATGTGCAGGTGGTTGAAGCTCCGGTGGCTAGCCGGACTGATGGGTTTGCCGAACTAAAGCGACAACTGGATGCGGCAGATGCCGACATCGTGCTTGTTAACAAGCGGCTTGACGAGGCACAGGGTAGGTGATGTTTCTGGTGAATGTCACATAGTAAGAGCAGCATGATGCGAGTATCTTTAATATGTTGTGACTGCAGATGGAGCTGCCACCATGGAGACCCTTCGGGCAGAGCTTGCCCGAGCCCAGGAGCAAGCAAGGAGTAGTAATGCAGCCGCTTTAAAGGCAGCCAAAGAGTTAAGCGTCGAACAGGCCGCACATTGCGAGAGCAAAGAAAGGATTGCCAAGATGGCCGTGGAGTTAAAAGATGCTGCTGACCGTTACCGGCTTCTTGAAGAAGAAAACCGGGTGAAGGCGACAGACCTGGAGAAGGCCCGGGTGGCTACCAAGGAAGCCCGCTCCAAAATTAGAGCGACGAAGGAGGAGCTTAACCAAGCTGCAGATATCGTTTCTGGGAAGCCCTTCTTGTTGCGGACTAAGTTCGGGGATCCGAAATATGCTCCTCTGGACCGGCTATGGAGTTCTGCGGACGAGTACATGGATTTGGCTGCAAGTGTTGTTGATGCGGCCGAGTACTTCAAGGATCAGAAATGTCCTGAAGTGGAGAAGCTGTTCTGGTCACAGTTTCACCCTCCAGTCCATCTGCTGTTGCTGAATGAGCGATTGACCGGTTGGGCCGAGCTCCATAGATTATCTGGACTTGCCATGAGGTCCGTTGTGGATCATCTGTGGCCAGGAGGGCCAAGGCCGAATAGCTACTTTAGCTTAGTGCAACAATTCCTTGGTGCTGTGCCACGCATCGATGTTGTAAAGAGGTCGGTGTGCATAGAAGGCTCGCGGATGGCCCTTGCCCGTGTCAAAACATACTGGGCGGAGATGGATGCCACCACGAGTGGCTGCTGAGCACTACTTTGAAGAAGTTCTTGAAGGTGTTCGTTTGATAGAGGCTCAATGCTCGAAGAATATTATGTTTAAGTGACATGTATTCCCATTGTAAAAACAATGTTTCATTGAGTTTATCAAGGCTGTATTTATACTTTTGCCCGGAAGTACTATGATGCCTCCTGTGCGGCCGTTTATGTATATATGTATATAACCTGAAAGATGGCAGTCGTCGGCTTCAGCCCCCACGCATATAATGCGGGGGTGTTCGCAGAAGACGCATGTTCACACTTGATCCAATGTCTTAGTCCGTTAAGGAGGTGATAGCGCAATGAACTAGGCAATCGGACTATAATGCTTTAACACTTTCACTTAGCTAGAGTTCGACAGTGGGGCTACTATATAGCCCCTGGTGGCTCCACGCTCATCCGAATTCGGGGCGCGTACATGCCTGGCTGGGAAATGGCCCTTCGTTAAGGCGGAGGAATCCCAAAGATTCCGCTAGGTCATTGAGTGGTTGACCAGTCTCACGCTATATCATGACAGTCAGTTTTCGGCTTTCTCTACCGAGGTGCTCGTCCGGATGAACCAGGGCACAATCACAGTAGTTCTCCTGGTGCCGCCTTAGCTGATAGAGCGGAACGTTCGGCAGCAAAACACAGGAGCCGGACAAACCCAACATTTTACCAAAGACATGATTCGGAGCTGATGCATATAAGGCCAAACTCGCAACACCGAACACTCCCTAAGGTATTCGGTCTTTATGATGTAAACCGGGCTAAACGGTGCCCTTTGTAATAAGCCCCTGGTGTCCAGGTACGTGCAATATTCTGACGTGGCCACATGCCAATACGTCAGCATCCTTCTCAATTGTACTGAGAATCTGGGGGATGTGTATCAACAAGAGACAGTAAAAAAGGTTTACGCAGGGTCTTAATCTAAAAAGAATCCTTGGAACGGGTCCCTGCTGCACGTCTGCGCCTGTGTCTCCGTTGTGCCATATGCTGGACGGGTGTAGCACGATGGTCATCTGTAAAAGAGAGGAACTTAGTTGAAAAGTTGTCATGCAAAAAGGTAGGTTATACTAAATAAACCATGTACAGTTCAAGATAAGTAAGGTTGAGCCTAATTGTCACTTGTTTACATGCGTTGAGCCCCTTGTATTGTTATAGGGGTATAGCCATCAAACCTGTATCAATTATATATAGCCGCACCGGACTCGTCTAACCGTGTCCATGGTCTTAACAACCTGTCAGATGCTCTAGTTGGTGAGGCCGTCTAGTGTGCGGCTGACAAGGCAGCCACACGGTCTTCCGCACGCAAGGAGCACCCAATATTTCCATTTACTGTAATGATGCCACGTGGGTCGGGCATCTTAAGCATGAGAGAAGCGTAATGCGGTATTGCGTTAAAGCGAGCGAAAGCTTCGCGTCCGAGTAGTGCTTGATAGCCACTTTGGAACGGAGCGATGTGGAAGGTTAACTTTTCACTGCGGAAGTTATCGGGAAAGCCGAATATAACCTCTAGTAGCAGGGAGCCCGTGCAATGCGCTTCTGGGCCTGGCGTTACTCCTTTAAAGGCAGTATTGCTATGGCTGATTTTTGTTGGGTCTATCCCCATTTTGCGGACTGTGTCCTGATATATCAGGTTTAAACTACTGCCGCCGTCCATCAGGACTCGTGTGAAGTGGTATCCGTCAATTATCGGGTCTAACACCAAGGCAGCCCATCCTGCATGCCGGATACTTGCCGAGTAATCCCGATGGTCGAAGGTGATCGGTTGGGACGACCTGTGGCAGAACTCCGCGGTGATAGGCCCTGGGGCATGTGTCTCTAGGAGTGCCGCTTTGTTCCTCCCCTTTGTCACGTGTAACACGTTTACTGTTTTGACTTCTGGTGGGAATTTCATCTATTCCCCGGTGCTTTGCTTGCGAGGCTCGTCCTCGTCTTCGCTTGGTGTATCCTGCCCCTTGTGTTCGACGTTGAGCTTGCCAGACTGCTTGAAGACCCAACATTCTCTATGGGTATGATTTGCAGGTTTATCGGGGGTGTTGTGGATCTAACATATTTTGTCTAGAATCTTGTTTAGGCTGGACAGTTCATCTCTGTTGCCTTTGGAGGGCAACTTTTGCTGACCTGGCCGAGAGCTTATGAATCCGGCGTTTACCACCCTGCTCTTCGGGCTGTCTTCTTTATTCCAGCACTTGTTTTTGCTGCGTCGTGGCTTCCCGTTTCTGTCCTTGACTTTGGGTGTACTTGGGTCGCTGGTGC
The DNA here is from genome assembly GCF_056163025.1 of Triticum urartu. Lineage (NCBI taxonomy): Eukaryota > Viridiplantae > Streptophyta > Magnoliopsida > Poales > Poaceae > Triticum > Triticum urartu. The sequence continues at coordinate 450,297,593 of NC_141876.1, forward strand.
TACATCGGGCTAACCAGCTGTCCTCGCCCGCGCAAAAGCGGGTCATGAGGCTTGTTAATGCTGCCTTTGTTCTCGGCTTTTCTTGGCCGATGTTTCTGGCAAGCCATTCGTCCCGAACGCTGTGCTTGAAAGCTGCTAAGGCTTCGGCGTCCGGACAGTCGACTATTTGGTTCTTTTTAGTGAGAAACCTGTTCCAAAGCTTTCGGGATGACTCTCCGGGCTGTTGAGTTATATGACTTAAATCGTCTGCATCCAGTGGTCGGACATAGGTCCCTTGAAAATTTGCCTGAAAAGCGTCCTCGAGCTCTTCCCAGCTTCCAATGGAGTTTTCGGGGAGGCTTTTAAGCCAGTGCCGAGCTGGCCCTTTGAGCTTGAGGGGTAAGTACCTGATGGCATGGAGATCGTCTCCTCGAGCCATGTGGATATGGAGGATGTAGTCCTCAATCCAGACCCCAGGGTCTGTCGTTTCGTCGTACGCCTCTATGTTTACGGGTTTGAATCCCTCTGGAAATTCATGGTCCAGCACCTCATCGGTGAAACATAGGGGGTGCGCGGCACCCCTGTATTTGGGTGTACCATGGTGTTCGGATTTTTGTTGTGTTGCATTGCGTGCTGGAGCGCGCTTGCTTGGCCCGTAGATGGATCTGGTTGCGCCGTCCTTTTGATGCGAGCCCTCACGTCGATCGCGTACTGGCTTGTGTGCAGCGTCGTTTGCCGCTCTATGTTGGCCACGAGGTCGTCTATCTGACCGGATGGCTGTTTTGTTTTTGCATTGCGGGGGATCTAAGGCCTCCTCATCAAATTCAGGTAGCATCTTTCGCTTCGGGTAGCTCTTTGTGTGGCGACTACCGCCGTATTTTGCTGTAGTGTTGAGTACTTCACTCCATCTGATTCCGAGTGTGTCTTGTGCAGCCCTGAGCCTTTGCTTCTGCTTTTTCAGACTCCTCGCAGTGGCAACAAGCCTTTGATGGGTATTCTGTTGCTCTGGGTGCCCATCCGGTGTGATGTCATCCGGACTGTTATCTTCGGCGTTGTCGGGTTGTTCAGTTTGATTCTCCGTGTTGCCATGGTCGGATGGTGGTTCAGTGCCGTGTTTGTCGTCCGCTGGCTCACCCTGCTCTATCGCTGGGTCTATGTGATCGTTGTTTCTGCCGAGGCGGGATTTGGAGCGGTGCCTATGCTGCCGCTTTGACTGCTTCTCAGGGGAACGATCCTCCGCTGCATCCTTCCGTTCCTCGTCGTCGTTTTCTTTGGGTGTGTCCACCATGTATACATCATATGATGAAGTGGGTGTCCAGTGCCCTGTGGGCAGTGGCTCCTGTTCGGCTCCTGCATCGTCGTCCATACCGTCGATGTCTTTGTAGTCAAAGTCGAGCATGTCGGTCAAATCATCGACAGTGGCTACTAAGTGGGTGGTGGGTGGGCGGTGAATTTCTTCATCATCCGCATCCCAATCCTGCCGGACATAGTTCGGCTAGGACTCTCCTAACAAGGAGAGAGACTTTAATGAATTCAGTATGTCGCTGAAGGGCGAGTGCTGAAAGATATCCGTGGAGGTGAACTCCATGATTGGCGCCTAGTCGGATTCGATAGGCACGGGCGCAGGCAGTTCGGAGTCTGTGGCCCGGGAAGGATCCGGCAGTTCGGCGACACGACTCTCGTTAGGGGTGAAGTTAGTATTTGGCTCTATTGCTGCTGAGAGTGCAGCCTCCATGGCGGGGTCTATCCACCCGTCCTGGGATGGCGCAACTGGCTCCGAATTGAGGGTCGGAGCGGCAGCCGGTGTGATCTCCCGAACACTGTCCGATGGTAGAGCTAAATCATGCTCATCGTGACCGTGCGACACACTTGGCAAGGGCTCGACTCCGTTGAAGATCAAGTCTCCGTGGATGTCGGCCGTGTGGTTTATGCTTCCAAACCTGACCTGGTGGCCAGGGGCGTAGCTCTCGATCTGCTCCAGATGGCCAAGCGAGTCGGCCCGTAGTGCGGAGTTGCCGAATACAAAGATCTGTCTGGGGAGAAAAGTCTCACCCTGGACTGCATCGCTATTGATGATTGAAGGAGCCATCCAGCCTTATGGTGACGACACAGAGGAACTCTCAATGAAAGCACCAATGTCAGTGTCAAAACCGGTGGATCTCGGGTAGGGGGTCCTGAACTGTGCGTCTAGGCGGATGGTAGCAGGAGGCAGGGGACACGATGTTTACCCAGGTTCGGGCCCTCTTGATGGAGGTAATACCCTACGTCCTGCTTGATTGTTCTTGATAATATGAGTAGTACAAGAGTTGATCTACCACGAGATCGAAGAGGCTAAACCCTAGAAGCTAGCCTATGGTATGATTGTTGTTGTTCGCCCTTCGGACTAAACCCTCCAGTTTATATAGACACCGGAGGGGGCTAGGGTTGCACATAGTCGGTTACAAGGAAGGAGATCTACATATTTGTATTTCCAAGCTTGTCTTCCACGCCAAGGAGAGTCCCATCCAGACACGGGACGAAGTCTTCAATCTTGTATCTTCATAGTCCAACAGTCCGGCCAAAGGATATAATCCGGCTGTCCGGATACCCCCTAATCCAGGACTCCCTCAGATGTGTTGCCATCCTATGATGTCTGAGTAGAATTTCGTTGTCCTATCGGTGGTTGATGAATTGCTATGATTGATTTAATTTGCTTGTGGTTATGTTGCTGTCCTTTGGTGTCCATCATATGATTGCGCGCGTGGATCACACCATAGGGTTAGTTGTATCTTGATAGGACTATGTATTGGAGGGCAAGAGTGACAGAAGCTTCAACCTAGCATAGAAATTGATGCATACGGGATTGAAGGGGGACCAATATATCTTAATGCTATGGTTGGGTTTTACCTTAATGAACATTAGTAGTTGCGGATGCTTGCTAATAGTTCCAATCATAAGTGCATAGAATTCTAAGTCAGGGATGACATGCTAGCAGTGGCCTCTCCCACATAATACTTGCTATCGGTCTAGTAAAGTAGTCAATTGCTTAGCGGCAATTTCACAACTCCTACCACCACTTTTCCACACTCTCTATATTTACTTTATTGTTTCTTTATCTAAACAGCCCCTACTTTTTATTTACGTACTCTTTATTATCTTGCAAACCTATCCAACAACACCTACAAAGTACTTCTAGTTTCATACTTGTTCTAGGTAAAGCGAACGTCAAGCGTGCGTAGAGTTGTATCGGTGGTCGATAGAACTTGAGGGAATATCTGTTCTACCTTTAGCTCCTCGTTGGGTTCGACACTCTTACTTATCGAAAACTGTTGCGATCCCCTATACTTGTGGGTTATCAAGACCTTTTTCTGGCACCCTTGCCGGGGAGCAATAGCGTGGGGTGAATATTCTCGTGTGTGCTTGTTTGCTTTATCACTAAGTAATTTTTATTTGCTGTTCTTAGTTGTTCTCTATCTTTAGTTATGGATATGGAACACGAAATACCAAAAAAATAGGTGTACTTTCTACTCATGGAGATGGGGAACCTCCTAAAACCCTCGATGCTGGTTATGTGAAAAATATTATGTACTACATTAATAATCCTGAGAAAACCCCATTCAATTATGTAATGGGAGTAACGTTGGATCAACGTGAATACTTTAGGGATTACCGCTTGACACAAAAAGGGAAACTATTATGGGATGAAATTCATATATTGAATTGGTATGCTAGGCAACTATGCTTGAGATATGATTATACTTGTTGCTCTAAGGTGAAGGCTCCACACCTTCCCTTTTCATGTGAATTTAATGATAATAAAACCTTAGCTTCTTATGCTAATGGTATATATGATTACTATGATGTGGAACAAATAGAAGAATTTGTTGCTTTTATGGGTGCTTATGAAATTGAATCTATGTTTAAAGAGTTTGAAGATTTTGATGATTCGGTTTATGGACCTGAAAATTTAGCTATCCTTAAATATTGCTATGAGAATTATGAATACAATTCCGATATTAATGCGCTTATTAAGAAAGTCTCCGCTGTCCAAGAAGAGACTAATATTTTGCAGGAGTCTATGGAAGAAGAAATTGATGAAACTGTGAGCTCATTGGATGAAAAAGATGAGGAGGAGAGTGAAGAACAAAAGGAGGAAGAGCGGATTGATCACCCGTGCCCACCTTCTAATGAGAGTAACTCTTCAACTCAAACATTGTTTAATTCCCCTTCATGCTTACCGAAGGATGAATATTATGATAATTGCTATGATCCCATCGATTCTTTTGAAAGATCCCTTTTTGATGATGCTTGCTATGCTTGTGGCCAAGATGCCAGTATGAATTATGCTTATGGAGATGAACTTGCTATAGTTCCTTATGTTAAACATGAAATTGTTGCTATTGCACCCATGCATGATAGTCCTATTATCTATTTGAATTCTCCTGACTACACTATATCGGAGAAGTTTGCACTTATTAAGGATTATATTGATGGGTTGCCTTTTACCATTGCACGTGATGATTTTGATGAATATAATATGCATGTGCTTGCTGCTCCTACTTGCAATTATTATGAGAGAGGAACTATATCTCCACCTCTCTATGTTTCCCACATGATAAAATTGCAAGAAACTGTTTATACTATGCATTGGCCTTTACTATGTGTGCATGAATTGTTCTTTTATGACATGCCGATGCATAGGAAGAGAGTTAGACTTCGTTGTTACATGATATATGTTACTTTGTGCTCACTACTAAATTACAACTCATTGTTAATTAAAATTGGCTTTGATATACCTTGGGATCCGGGTGGATTCACTACTTGAGCACTATATGCCTAGCTTAATGGCTTTAAAGAAAGTGCTGCCAGGGAGACAACCCAGAAGTTTTAGAGAGTCATTTATTTCTGTTGAGTGCTTTCATATAGTTTAAAAACAACAAAAATAAAGAGGAGAACCCAAAACTTTTTCAAAAAGGAAAGTGAAAGTGAGAGAGACAAGCATTGTTGAAGTGGGAGCTAGCCTTGGACTTTGTTCATGCTCACGGGAACTTTGTGAATCTTGATTACAGAAACTTTTCAATAAAAATAATTATCCCCTGTTACAATTCCATTGTATTATAAAAATAATGTGCCAAGGTTTGCCTTTAGGATGTTTACATTTGCTTGATGGTTTGTACGGTGCAGGACAGAAACTTTGGCTGTAGTGCGCGATTTTAAATTTTTTGCTGGAAAGTCAAATGGTTCTGATTCTTTTTGCACTGTCTTCCTATACAAATTGTTTATTTTTCCTAATTTTGGTAGAATTTTTCAAGTATCATAAGTATGGTGAATGTTCCGATTATTACAGACTGTTCTGTTTTAGACAGATTCTGTTTTTGATGCATAGTTTGCTTGTTTTGATTAAACTATCAATTTATATCAGTGGATTAAGCCATGGAAAAGTTATATTAAAGTAGACACAATGCAAAAACAAAATATGAATTGGTTTGCAACAGTACTTATAGTAGTGATTTGCTTTATTATACTAACGGATCTTACCGAGTTTTTTGTTGAAGTTTTGTGTGGATGAAGTGTTCGATGATCGAGAAGGTCTCGATGTGAGAAGAAGGAAGAGAGGCAAGAGCTCAAGCTTGGGGATGCCCGAGGCACCCCAAGTAAATATTCAAGGAGACTCAAGCGTCTAAGCTTGGGGATGCGCCGGAAGGCATCCCCTCTTTCTTCAACAAGTATCGGTATGTTTTCGGATTCGTTTCGTTCATGCGATATGTGCAATCTTGCAGCATCTTTTGCATTTAGTTGTCATTTTTCTTTTATGCACCATGCTGGTATGAGATAGTCCTTGGTTGATTTATAGAATGCTCTTTGCACTTCACTTATATCTTTTGAGTATGGCTTTATAGAATGCTTCATGTGCTTCACATATATCATTTGAAGTTTGGATTGCCTGTTTCTCTTTACATAGACAACCACCATTTGTAGAACGCTCTTTTGGTTCACTTATATTTGTTAGAGCGTGGGCATATCTTTTGTAGAAAGAATTAGACTCTCTTGCTTCACTTATATCTATTTAGAGAGATGACAGGAATTGGTCATTCACATGGTTAGTCATAAATCCTACATAAAACTTGTAGATCACTGAATATGATATGCTTGATTCCTTGCAATAGTTTTGCGATATAAATATGGTGATATTGGAGTCATGCTAGTGGGTAGTTGTGGATTAGTAGAAATACTTGTGTTGAGGTTTGTGATTCCCGTAGCATGCACGTATGGTGAACCGTTATGTGATGAAGTCGGAGCATGATTTATTCATTGATTGTCTTCCTCATGAGTGGCGGTCGGGGACCAGCAATGGTCTTTTCCTACCAATCTATCCCCCTAGGATCATGTGCATATTACTTTGTTTCGATGACTAATAGATTTTTGCAATAAGTATGTGAGTTCTTTATGACTAATGTTGAGTCCATGGATTATATACACTCTCACCCTTCCACCAGTGCTAGCCTCTCTAATACCGCGCAACTTTCGCCAGTACCATAAACCCACCATATACCTTCCTCAAAACAGCCACCATACCTACCTATCATGGCATTTCCATAGCCATTCCGAGATATATTGCCATGCAACTTCCATCATCATCATATACATGACTTGAGCATTCATTGTCATATTGCTTTGCATGATCATAAGATAGCTAGCATGATGTTTTCATGGCTTGTCCGTTTTTTGATGTCATTGCTACGCTAGATCATTGCACATCCCGGTACACCGCCGGAGGCATCCATATAGAGTCATACTTTGTTCTAGACATTGAGTTGTAATATTGAGTTGTAAGTAAATAAAAGTGTGATGATCATCATTATTAGAGCATTGCCCCAGTGAGGAAAGGATGATGGAGACTATGATTCCCCCATTCGGGATGAGACTCCGGACTTTACAAAAAAATAAAAGAGGCCAAAGAAGCCCAAATAAAAAAAAGAGGCCAAAGAAGCCCACCAAAAAACAAAAAAAGAGAGAAAAAGAGAGAAGGGGCAATGTTACTATCCTTTTACCACACTTGTGCTTCAAAGTAGCACCATGTTCTTCATATAGAGAGTCTCTTGAGTTATCACTTTCATATACTAGTGGGAATTTTCATTATAGAACTTGGCTTGTATATTCCAATGATGGGCTTCCTCAAATGCCCTAGGTCTTCATGAGCAAGCAGGTTGGATGCACACCCACTTAGTTTCAGTTTGAGCTTTCATATACTTATAGCTCTAGTGCATCCGTTGCATGGCAATCCCTACTCACTCACATTGATATCTATTGATGGGCATCTCCATAGCCCTTTGATACGCCTAGTTGATGTGAGACTATCTTCTCCTTTTTGTCTTCTCCACAACCACCATTCTATTCCACCTATAGTGCTATGTCCATGGCTCACGCTCATGTATTGCGTGAAAGTTGAAAAGGTTTGAGAACGTTAAAAGTATGAAACAATTGCTTGGCTTGTCATCGAGGTTGTGCATGATGTGAGTATTTTGTGCGGTGAAGATGGAGCATAGCTAGACTATATGATTTTGTAGGGATAACTTTCTTTGGCCTTGTTATTTTGAAAAGACATGATTGCTTTATTAGTAGGCTTGAAGTATTATTGTTTTTATGTCAAATGATAGACTATTGCTTTGAATCACTCGTGTCTTAATATTCATGCCATGATTAGATATGTGATCAAGATTATGCTAGGTAGCATTCCACATCAAAAATTATCTTTTTTATCATTTACCTACTCGAGGACGAGCAGGAATTAAGCTTGGGGATGCTGATACGTCTCCGTCGTATCTATAATTTTTGATTGTTCCATGCCAATATTCTACAACTTTTTCATATATTTTTGGCAACTTTTTATACTATTTTTGGGACTAACATATTGATCCAGTGCCCAATGACAGTTCCTGTTTGTTGCATGTTTTTTGTTTCACAGAATATTCATATCAAACGGAGTCCAAACGAGATAAAAACTGAAGGAGATTTTTTTTGGAATATATATGATTTTTGGGAAGAAAAATCCACGCGAGACGGTGCCTGAGGTGGCCACGAGGCAGGGGGGTGCGCCTGCCCCCTGGGCGCTCCCCTGACCTTCGTGGGCCACCCGTAAGGCGGTTGATGCCCTTCTCTCGCCGCAAGAAAGCTAATTTCCGGATAGAGATCGTGTCAAAATTTCAGCCCAATCGGAGTTACGCATCTCCGGGAATATAAGAAACGGTGAAAGGGAAGAATCTGGGAACGCAGAAACAGAGACAGACAGAGAGACAGATCCAATCTCGGAGGGGCTCTCGCCCCTCCCATGCCATGGAGGCCAAGGACCAGAGGGGAAACCCTTCTCCCATCTAGGGAGGAGGTCAAGGAAGAAGAAGACGAAGGGGCCGCCTCTCCCCTTCTCTTCCGGTGGCGCCGGAACGCTGCCGTGGCCATCATCATCATCATCACTGCGATCTACACCAACACCTCCGCCATCTTCACCAACATCTCCATCACCTTCCCCCCTCTATCTACAGTGGTCCACTCTCCCGCAACCCGCTATACCCTCTACTTGAACATGGTGCTTTATGCTTCATATTATTATCCAATGATGTGTTGCCATCCTATGATGTCTGAGTAGATTTTCGTTGTCCTATCAGTGGTTGATGAATTGCTATGATTGATTTAATTTTCTCATGGTTATGTTGTTGTCCTTTGATGCCCATCATATGAGTGCGCGCATGGATCCCACCATAGGGTTAGTTGTATCTTGATAGGACTATGTATTGGAGGGCAAGAGTGACAGAAGCTTCAACCTAGCATAGAAATTGATGCATACGGGATTGAAGGGGGACCAATATACCTTAATGCTATGGTTGGGTTTTACCTTAATGAACATTAGTAGTTGTGGATGCTTGCTAATAGTTCCAATCATAAGTGCATAGAATTCTAAGTCAGGGATGACATGCTAGCAGTGGCCTCTCCCACATAATACTTGCTATCGGTCTAGTAAAGTAGCCAATTGCTTAGGGGCAATTTCACAACTCCTACCACCACTTCTCCACACTCGCTATATTTACTTTATCGTTTCTTTATCTAAACAGCCCCTACTTTTTATTTACGTACTCTTTATTATCTTGCGAACCTATCCAACAACATCTACAAAGTACTTCTAGTTTCATACTTGTTCTAGGTAAAGCGAACGTCAAGCGTGCGTAGAGTTGTATCGGTGGTCGATAGAACTTGAGGGAATATTTGTTCTACCTTTAGTTCCTCGTTGGGTTCGACACTCTTACTTATCGAAAACTGTTGTGATCCCCTATACTTGTGGGTTATCAATGAACAGTGTATCACTTTATACCCATTAATGGCCCGTTATTCCGTTGGGCCGTTTCCAGCCCATGTTATCTTTCAGCCTTCTCAGAGCCCATTTATTCTTGGGCTCATTTCCAGCATTCGTTTAGTTATGGCCCGTTACTGTCATTTTCTGCTTGTGGGCCAAATTCAGCCCGTGGTTATAGTCGGCCCATTTGTGGTCCGTTAATACGTTGGGCCGTTTTCATAGCGTCATCAAATACGTCCTATTAACGATGGCCCATTATGGTCGGCCCATGAATGGACGACTCCAACTCTAGCCCGTTTACGGCCATAATGCGGCCTGTTATTGGCCCATGTTTGGCCAATCGATCATACTGCCCGTATAAGGCCCATTGATGATACGGCCCGTAGAAGGCCCATTGTTTCTACGGCCCGTAGAAGGCCTATTGTTTCTACGGCCCGTAGAAGGCCCACTGTTTCTACGGCCCGTAGAAGGCCCACTGTTTCTAAGGCCCGTAGGAGGCCCAGTGTCACTACAGTAAATATTAGCCCATGGTTATTGTGGCCTACTTTTAAAAATAGGTTATTGCAGCCACTAGCAAACCACAGAAAAATAACTGCAATGACTACAAGCAAACAAATAAACAAGACAACAAGGAAATAAATAAGAAAGCAACTTACGCTAGGCTATCACGGCTATCACACATATTACATCCACTGGGCATCAAAGTTCGCCACCAGTGCAAATAAACGCGCGGACAAAAGAATATACAAAACTGAGAGCACTTCAGAAGGCACTAGGCCTGGCCAGGTCGGGCCCCCCAAACAGCTGAAGAAGCTGAGTAGTCCTTAGTTGTGTCAACGATAGATGCAGCAACACTAGTTTTAAGGCATGATGGTGCACAGGCAGTCCTCTGACATCTTCATTGCATCTTTGACTTCAAGTTGGAGCTGAGCTGAAGCAAGCCTTTTTGCTTTAAGTTGAGACTGAAGAAGTCGAACTGATTGAGGCAGCGACTGCATAGAGGTTGTCTCACACCTGCTGGTGAGTAGCTTCAACTCACTGTCTTCATCAAGACAGGACCTTGGGGTCATCTCGCTATCCTCAAGATGGTTTGGCTCACTATCTTCCCTAAAGTTCTGCCTGGCGTAAGAGATACGAGTCTGAAAGAGAAACAAGGAGACACGTAATAGGTTTCACAATTATATAAGCAAATAAATGGATCTGTTCTTCATAAGGAACATGTTTTTACAACTACAATTTGAAACTGATAGTTGTTGCAAACATCCAATCAGATGTAAACAGCAAAGCAAACAGTAGTGGAGGAAATGATGCCTATCCAAATCTATACTAGAACAAAGTTTGAAGGCTTGAGAAGGATGAACTTACATTACATGTTAACACGGTCTGGACAAAGCCCTTCTCCATGTTGATGGAAGGATAATTCAATAAATTCCCCAAAGAAAATTCTTTATAAGCGTTGCCATTATTCTACATTTTGCAAAGAGTAAATATAGATCAAATAATATTGGAAGAAACAAAGGATAATGAAGCTCAGGTGCAGACTGATGATACATAATCAAATAGCAATTAATTAAGTACGGCGTTACAAGGAAAAAGGGAGAGAGGTACTGACAAGAGCAATGCAGAGCCCATTATTGTTTTGAGATCGTATGATCCTTTGAGCAAGGAGATTCATCTGAAATTAGTTTTCATACAAGAGAGAAGGTAAGGCACAAGCAGAAATTTAGGAGTTCAAATTTTGAATTGATATCATAGACAGTACCTAATGCTGGGCTCCCAACAGTTCTAATAGGGGTTTGGCCATTGGAGTAGGGGTAAAGTGTGGTACAGTTGGGCCTGTGTTTTCTGTGGCTGTTGATCTATCGGATTTAACAGGTATCACTAACATTTCCAAATACCTAGTTTGTACTCCTTGAGGATCTGCACTCACCCTCTTCGTTTTGGACATCTATTACGAAAGAACAACATTTGACTGGAAAAACATAGTGTGACGACACATGGAATAGGTACAGAAAATGGATAGGTATGGCATATACTCATATATGATGCTTAAACTAAGCAGATGGTGTAACAAAGTATAAGTAATGCAAGAGGTCAGATGCAAAATATGTGCGACCAATACAACTTTGCAAAGTTAGAGCAAGCACCTTGATGTGTGAATAAGATAGGCCATCCTCCACCATGCCAAGTTTGTTAGCCAGTGGATCATTCCACAATATTCCTCTCGTGCGCCCATTCTCATATTCATTTTGATAATGTTCAATATCTGACATGCATGAAAACATAAAAACAAGTGAGATTTTCTTTGTAATGCAGAAGTGATTCTAATCCAATACTGCCTCCCTGTAAACCCCTTTGTGCTATCTCTACAATTCTTTTAAAAGATGCCATGCATGTTGTAATTTGTTGTGTGCATTAATATAATGTGGCCTACTACTCAAAATATGCGAGCTCCAGAAGTGATGACACTTCGCAGATGATAGCTTCAACATATAGTAAAGAAGAAGAAGTCGACCTGACCTGACATATTCAAAATATACTAAGGGAGAACAACTCGACCTGACCAGTCGACTGCAAGAGAAGAGTATCATCTTAAAGAAGAGCAGAAGAGCAAGCAGATTGAAGATATTACAAGTCTTTCAATACAATGTCGGTTGGCCACCCATGATGAACCAGAGCGCACAGAGAAATACTATTCTTTCCAATCTCTCCATATGTGGCTCACATGCATTTCGAAACTAAAGTAGGAACATTTAGCTAACCAATTAAACATCTCTCAGTTTTACTAATATCAACAATAATATCAGATATGAAGTTGTACAACTAAGCTTGTTTAGCTCAATGGGTGGAGCAGTGCTATTATGACATGAACCACGTAGGCTGATTGTGGTCACCATAAAATGGGGAAAACATAAGCATGATGAGTATAGTGTTGACCGTGGCAGTGGGATGGCAGATCTGAAGCTGCAAACCGCGCAAAGGGTAGTTAGCAACTGATGTTTGCTTTGAAATAACAACTAAGATTTGGTATGGACAAGAAAGTATGGTCAACAAGTGACAAAGAAATGCAATTATGTCTCTCTATATGTCACGACATGCATTTGGAAACTCAAGTGGGACCTTTAGCTAACCAATTAAATGTGTCGGTTAACTAATATCAGTATCATATCACAATCATATTTGAACAACTAAGCTTTCAAATTCTGAGTGTTGTGTTGTTTAGCTTTAAGGGTGGAGTAATGCTAGTACGACAGAAAGCACCTACGCAGATCATAGTAGAGTACTCCCTCTGTTCGGAATTACTTGTCGTAGAAATGGATGTATCTAGACGTATTTTAGTTCTAGATACATCCATTTCCGAGACAAGTAATTCCGAATGGAGGGAGTAGATAAAAGGGGAAAACCCTTAGCATCAAGAGAAAAATCAGGAAAGTGGAACACCAGTGGGTGGCGCACATGCTCTTCGAAACGAATATAGGAACATTAGGTGACCTATTAAACGTTCTCTATTTTAGTGATATGAGCATCATATCAGATTCGTATTTCAACACGTAAGCTTTGGGTTGAGGTAGGAGTAGTGCTAGCACGATAGGAAGCACCTACGATGATGTATAGTGCCCGTGCCATGGCGGATCTGAAGGTGCAAACCGGACAAAGCTACTTCGCAACCAATGTTTGCTTTCAGCTAGCCACTACGATTTGGTACGGACAAGAAAAGTACAGTAAACAAATTACGATCTATTTTCCGGGTGAGATCAATAACTTAAGCACATATGGAAGAGTACCACCTCTCTTGCGACGCCGTGTAGGCCTATGCTGATACGTTGAGGGTGCTGCGGGTGCGATGGCTGTCAGCGGCAGGGAAGAATACTTTAGACGGCAGACGGCCGGGTCGGGGGATATATCCTATTGCCGTGGACGAGGCGGTCGTAGGAGCGGCAACGACAAGGTGGACGACGACGCCGATGAAGCAAGAGGAGGCGATGAAAGGATCCTGGTCCAGCACCGTGGATGAGAGACGTCCATCTCTTGCAGTGGACGACGGGGTAGGGGTAGCGGCTCCGGCAAGGTGGAGGATGGGGTAGCGGACGGAGGAGGCTGGCCACAGTGTGGAGGTTGTCGTGCCACCGACGGTGTTTGAATGGGGAAATGGAGGGGAGGGGGATCTCAAACTTTGGGACGTGCTTCTCTGAAATGGGGGAAAGTTACGAACTTATCCCCCGTTTTAAATTTCAAACATTGCGTCGGTTGGGGATAGGACGGTAATCTCGCATCTCCCAAATATTTGCCGGTAACTATTTCGGGCGAGGAGAGGGTGTTTTGCCGCCCACGGTTGGCGCCCACGGTGTATGAACGGGGCTGACATGTAGGGCGGTTGTGTCACGTCTGATGGAAGTTACACATCTGCCCCTATTTAAAATATTAGCCTACATCGATTTCGGACGAGGAGAGTTTGTTTTGCCGCCCACCGTGTATGAATGGGTAAATGGAGGAAGAGACACATGTCTTTCGGACGAGCTTGAATCAAATGTGTTTTGCCGCCCACGATTGGCGCCCACCGTGTCTGAATGGGCTCAGAGGCCGCCGTGTCACGTCCGATTGAAGTTACTAGTCTACCCCTATCGACAGCAGTGTAAATCCGGTCGATAAGGATGTCAAGTGCCAGGGGTAGACAGTAATTTCCATCTCGCAAACACTTGCTTCGAGCAGCCCACAAATTATAGTGGGTGTTTAGCCGCTTCGTTCAAAACTTGGGAGAATTAGCATTCAAGTTTGCCCTGGGCCCTCGCAAACTAAATTCAAATCCAATTTGTATTCGATTACGAATATCCATAGATAATTATACGTTTTGTTATTTATTTCTTCAAAACCACAACAAAGATTTATTCCACCTTTATATATGATTATGATTTAGAAATGCCGTGATCTTGGAATTCAGTAGGTTGGATACACTCTGAGTCAAACAGTTATTTCATCCAATACAATATGCTCACATGAAAAACAGTTCACCTTATGTCAATCATACAAGTATTGAGGATTACCTCGCCTAAAAAATTCGGATCATTACAACACATGGAAAACATAGGGGTCTTGCAACATAATCCATTCAGAGACATGACACAACATGCAAGTACAATAAACTAATGACAATTTCAACTGGTATCTAAAGAAGAACCGGGATTACCTTGGGCTTTAGATAGCAGGAACAGCAGGACCTCCTCCGTCTTCAAATGCAACATTCTTACTTCCTCCAATTCTTGGGTTGCTTGCATAATGCGTGCCACTAATTCCGTAATTTCCAGCCTCAAGATAAAGATTACCTCATTCATGGCAGCCACACCATCTCTTCCTGCCTCTAGTAGAGCCTCAAGCACTATAATATCTGTGCTCAGACTGCTCTCCGGCGGTGTTGCCTCTGAACTGCTGCCATCTGGTAACATGGATGGCACACTGCTTCCACAAATAGATTCTGGGGTTGTACATTGTGTCCTAGTGTGAACGGCATCCTGAAAGGTTTCCGCTGGACATCAGTAAGAGATAGTTATCGTATGATCCAGGCAGTAAGCTTACATGGTAAACGACGGACGAATTATTGCCGAGCATGGGAAACTATATTTAAATGGTTTGAAGCAGCATTAGCTGAAAAGAAATTAAAATGGTAAGATGAAACTAGGGATGTAAGTGGCAAATAAACGACATCCGCCAGTCCCATCTAGTTAGTTTTTGCTACCTCCCTAGTTCATTTTCCTCAAAAAACAAAAACTCTTTTGAACTATCATACCACTAGTGGACTTTAATCAGGATTAAACGGGACCCAGTTGACATCCCTAGTTGAAAGGGAGTGTACAACCGCTATATTTAAGTTGCCAAGGCATCTAACCAGTTGAAATAATCTGAGAAAGCACTTAACAGTGTGGCCTCATATAAACTACAAAGACAGTCTTGTGATGAAGTTGAGAGGAAAAGTTAAGGACTCAAATGAAATAGGCATGCATTTATTTACGATAGTACAACAGGCACTGCTGACATATTGGCCAACTCAGGTATAGCGTAACAACAAATAAGCATTCGAATCAAGCAATACAGCAAAGCAGACAACTGAACTATTTGCAATTCGGTAGGATTACACGTTGAGGGCACAAGCCAAGAAAGCAGCCCACTCGCATTACATTTCACATGTACTAAAACACACTGGCTTACCATATGTTGCTGTGAAGCCTAGCTGCTATTGCAATGTTCTTTGAAGATATCGTCAGCATCCCATGGTTGCAAATCTAGTTATTGTAGTTTATTCTGCACCATCTATTTAGCTAAAATTAATTTTAATTGCATGCACTGGTCCAAATTGATCATCAATGGTTCATCTAAACTAATGAAAGAAGGGTGTGTGCATACACGACAATATATCTGATTCCCTCTATTTTTATGCTTGTTCGAAGTGCCAGCCCCAAAAGAACAAATATTTTGCTTGATGGGGTTGGCAGCTCCATAATTAATAGAAGCATCAAATTAGTCATGCAACTTGGGAAGATCAAGAACACACAAACAAGTAATGAACAGAGGCTCGGAGTAGTGATGTACTAGCTAGCATCAGAAAATGTACGGTAAACAAACAAAAAGCAGCGGAACCACATGCTAGTTTGCTGATGTATAATTAAGCATAGAGAACATTAAGCAGTCTGATGGAACCAACAGGTGGCATCAGAACAAAACTAAAGCATATTAACTATATGTGCACTGGTATGTAATTTAGCACATGTAACATGTTCATTGCCAGAAGTATGGCCCTACAGGTGCAAGCAGAATAACGCGTCTCATGTAAAACTGAATGATGCCCTAAAGAAATTCAAAGGTGCGGTGCTTATGCTAGGAAACTGAACGTAGGCGCCGGCCGTTGGATAATAGTACCTGATTCTCGGCGGCGTATGGGTATCGTTGTCATACTTGATAGCTAAGGATCGTCTATGGTGCTCGTGTTGCGGTTGAGTTTGGGCCGGCTGACGCCGTCGCTGAAGCAGCTCCGGTGCTACGGTTGCGGCGCCTGTCGACATACAAGAAAGCTCATCTGTGGTAAGTGAACAGTTGCACGATAAAGAGAAAAACCGAAGGAGTACAAATCGAAATAACCTGATGAGGCTGCGGCGTCGGTAAAGCAGGGCCGGTGGAGTTGAATATGGCATCCGTGGAGCGGGTCCGGTGCAGTGGACCATGATGGCGGGCGCGTTGTACAGTGCTTTCAGTGAGGCAGATCTGTTGCGGCGGACGAGGGCTTGTATGAAGGGCCAGCGAAGGGGCGGACGAGGGAGTCAGTGAAGGGCCTACGCTGTGGTGGACGAGGGCGCCGGTTAAGCAGATCCGGTGCAGTGGACCATGATGGTGGTCAAGGAGATCTGGAGCGATGGACAAGCCAGTCGCTGAAGCGGCTCCGGTGAAGTGGTGAGTTGGCAGTTGGGGGTTCCAAGGTGCGGAAGGTAGATCCGGTGGGGTGTGAGGTCCACCACTGTGGCGGAGGACTAGATTTGGCGGCTTGCCGTGGTTGGGGGGGGTCGGGGAGGGGAAGGGAGGGGCTCTGGGGAAGAATGTTGGGGGCAAAGAGGGGAAAACAATGGAGTTACCAAAGCAGCCCTTTTCCATTCATGTGGCAGGGTAAAACAGGAATATCGCACGGCTAAACTTTCGGGCGCGTGATATTTCGATGTGAGCGGGAAGTTTGAAAGCTTTTGGTGCCTAAAATTATAAGTATTCTGCTCTCGTACGACCGACTATGATATCTTGGCCGAAAATTTGTTTGTTTTGCACGCAAAAAAATGTGCAAGTTTTGAAAATCAATGTCTCCAACTCGAAACTTAGATTGTCCATTCAATTCAAATATGGATCATTGAGCTACTACAAGCAAATACCATCATACGGTCCAATTCAAATGAAATTCCAAATGTGTTTATCCTAAATATGATGACAAAAGCAGAAATGTGTATGTGTATGAATAAAGTGGATGATTATAAAGTTTGAACATGCCTGTATGTGTATATCTCTAGGTTTGATATATGAATTTGAAATCACGAAATCCCGGCTTAAAAAATGTACCTCCATTTAAATGAATTACAAAAGCTAATGATGGAGTCGAATTGCAAAATTCCAATCTTAGGTTTGTAATTCTGGTACATCAAGGTATATCACGCATGTTCAAAAGTATCGTTATCTCATAGTACAAACTGTGAAACAAATTGATCAACCATGAGTGCACTATATCTCAATTACGCTAAAGTCCCTCAAATATAGACACCTCACTCTTTATCTTAAGTCAACCCCCCCCCCCACCACCACCACACACACACACATAGAGAAGTCGTTCTCTCCCCCAAACACCAACACACGAGCACATTAACACCCCTCTCTCTTGTAAAGTCCGGACCCCAACATAGGTCTCTATCACTTTGTCTCTCGGGCATGCACACATCTCTTCCCTCACTCTCTAGGTCTCCCGCTATCTCTCTTACCCAAGCACACACACTATGTAGAGTGTATATTTCCCATACACACAAAATGTCGCCCCCAAACATCTATCTCCCTAGTTATGTGGTTCTCGCGCACTCACCTTACACACCACCCCCACTGCAAACAAGCACACTTTGTCTCCTTGTGCACCACTCTCCTCTTTCTATCTCTCCCACATGCGGACCCGCCCCAGCTCCTTCCCTGTATACATATATGTCGTGACTCTTTGCATAGCTCCCTAATGTATAATCGTTCTCGATTTCGCACATTGTTCTCTACACCATCTATTCTAGATCTCTCACGAAGTCCCTATCACACACACGATGACTCGCTTCCCTTGCGTCCCCGTTCATAGGACAATTTCGGACAACATCAACATTGTCTCCCTATCTACACGCCATTTATGGACACAAACGACCCCTCTCGCCCCGCTCTTCCTCTCTCTCTCCTTCTCCATCGCTAGCTCTCTCTTTCTCTCTCTCACACACCCCTCTCCCACACACACACTCGATGTCTCTTCCAAATAGTCTGCTCCCCCCGCCCGCACCCGTGCTATCTCGCTACTACACATGTCACACCATTCCCCCTTCCCTTATACTAGGTTTACATCAGCAGTGGTCTCTCTACTCCACATACACTCTCTCCCTCTCACACACAAACGCGTGCACAAACACACACAGACACGCACAAACACCCATTTATTTGGATCCTCATCTCTCCTCATGGCCGCATGTGTATCTCACACACTCACTCTCTAATTATGTATATGTGTCTCCATGTTACACAACACAAAGCCCCATGTACATGTCTCTCTCTATCCTCCACACACATAGACACAAAGGATCTGTTATCATTGCCTCAGTCTCTAACATATCACACACGCACATTGTCTCTCTCTCTCTCTCTCTCTCTCTCTCTCTCTCTCGCAAACACGCTCAACAAGGGTTTCCCCGTGAATAACTTACCGTCTATTCATCAACAGTCATGGCAGTACTGTTAACACGAGACGTGAAAAAGAATAAATCTACACGTGCTTAGTCCACCTAGTATGACTACTAGGACTAGAGCAAGCCAAAAAGTGCGCCGCCGTCACCCCCTCCTTGTCGGCGACGGGAAAATCTTTGTTTTACACAATCGAGCAGTCATTGTGCTAAGGCGCCACATGCCAAGGCGTTGAATAGAATGTAGATGCTAGTTTACGGAAGAAAGTATCGATAATACGTTTGTATCTCCATACTTATATTTCTTCTCTTATAAAAAACCGAGTTGGTAATGATGGTACGTGTGCCATCTTGCAATATAGACCGTCCGATCTATATCTGACGGATGGAAATTAAACTAAAAGATACCCGCACCCCTCTCCACATTTGCAGACAAGGCCTTCTCTCGTTCATCCTTATCTCCAACAGACCTCATTGTTGAGCAATTAAGAAAGGAAGCCTCTGGAACAAACTGGCCTGGTGGCCGCTGCCGGTGTCGTCAATCCCCATGCCTCCGCTCAGTCCGACCACCAACCACCACCACACCCCACTCCTCTTCACCTTATCTCATATTTCTCGAGATATCATTAGTTTTTACACATGGGATTACTCCCGCAAGGGTCAATCACAACAAGTGTTTTATAAAAAATGCATCTTGATGTTCCGTGCATCTTGCTAGTACTCTGTAACACCCTCGATGCGACTATAGCTCCCACGTGTCGAGGCACGACTTAGATACATAATCGCATTGAAGGAATATGTCGCAAGTTAGGCAATCTTCACAACATCCCTTGTAATATGATAATAAAAGGGGAGATAACATAGTTGGCTTACACTCGCCACGTCAATCAAGTACATAAATAACATTACATCATCCAAAACACTCATGGCCCGACTACGGCGCCAAAATAAAGAGAACCCAACATGCGACAACGGTCCCAATCACCCCCAACTGGGCACCACTACTGATCATCGGGAAAGGAAACATAGTATCGTTGAGACTCTTCGTCGAACTCCCACTTGAGCTCATACGCGTCTCCTGGAGCGGAATCATCAGGCCCTGCATCTGGTGATATAGTAATCTGTGAGCCAAAGGGACTCAGCAATCTCGCACCCTTGCGATCAAAACTATTTGAGCTTATAGGTATGGCAAGGTAAAATATGAGTGGAGCTGCAGCAAGCGACTAGCAAATATGGTGGCTAACTTATTCGCAAAAGAGAGCGAGAAGAGGAGGCAAAGCACGAGCGAGAAGCTAGAGAACAACCTACGCAAACATTACTCCAACACCGTGTCCACTTCCCGGACTCCGGCGAGAAGAGGCCATCACGGTAACACACTCAGTTGATTCATTTTAATTGAATTAAGGTTCAAGTTATCTACAGCCGGACATTACCAAATTCCCATCTGCCCATAACCGCGGGCACGGCTTTCGAAAGTTCAATCCCTGCAGGGGAGTCCCAACTTAGCCCATGACAAGCTCTCACGGTCAACGAAGGAATAGACCTCCTCCCAAGATGTTCCGATCAGACTCGGTTTCTCGGTAATTCAAGACACTTCGACAGGTTAAAACAAGACCAGCAACACCGCCCGAATGTGCCGACAAATCCCGATAGGAGCTGCACATATCTCGTTCTCAGGGCACACTCAGATAGGTCAAGCTACGAGTAAAACCAACCCTCAAGTTTCCCCGAGGTGGCCCCGCAGGCTGCCCGGTTCGGACCAACACTCAGAGGGAGCACTGGCCCAAGGGAGGGTTAAAATAAGATGACCCTTGGGCTCCGGTAACCCAAGGGAAAAAGAGGCTAGGTGGCGAATGGTAAAACCAAGGTTGGGCATTGCTGGAAAAGCTTTAATCAAGGCGAACTATCAAGGGGTTCCCATTATAACCCAACCGCGTTAGGAACGCAAAATCCGGGAACATAACACCGATATGACGGAAACTAGGGCGGCAAGAGTGGAACAAAACACTAGGCGAGAGGCCGAGCCTTCCACCCTTAACCAAGTATATAGATGCATTAAGATAACATGGCAATATAATGATATCCCAACAAGTAAATAAAATATGTTCCAACAAGGAACGGCCTCCAATCTTCACCTGCAACTAGCAACGCTATAAGAGGGGCCGAGCAAAGCGGTAACATAGCCAATCAACGGTTTGCTAGGACAAAGGTGGGTTAGAGGTTTGACATGGCAATTTGGGAGGCTTGCAAGCAAGTGGTAGGCATCGTAGCAATGGCATAGCAAAAGAGCGAGCAAACTAGCATAGCAAAGATAGTAGTGATTTCGAGGGTATGATCATCTTGCCTGCACAGTTGTCAGAGTTGACTGGATCCTCAAGAGCAAACTCAACGGGCTCCTCGTTAGCGAAATCGTCTCCCGGCTCTACCCAAACAAGAAAAACAAGCAACAAGGATACAATCAACCACGTGCAAGACCAAGCAATATGATGAAATGATGATATGCTATGCGGGATGCGATGCGGGTTGCAAAATGCAAGATATGACAGAAAATGCATGAAGATGACCTCAACTTGGAATTCCATGTGTGCCACTGGTAATATGAGATGAAATCGCTTGAAAACGATATAAAGAACGCCGGAATCGGAGTTACGGTTTGGAAATGGCAAGCGATTCAAAAATGACACCGGTCTGCGATTTACAGCAAGTAGGCATCTAAATGCAATGAAATGAACATGCTACAGCACCCAAACATGACAACAAAATAAATGGCAGGGATGCACACAAGATGCTTAACAAAAGTGTAGCACTGAGCTACGTCCAAATCATCCATTAACAGGTTCAAACAAGCATGGCAAAAACGCAAATGGTAAAACAGATCTCAGACTTAGTGAAATTAACACTTGTCTGGAATTTCAGATCATATAGCCCTCTTCGGAGCAACAAAACAACATGCTATAGGACCTGAACATGACAAAGAAAGACATGGCATGGAGCTACTCAACAAGCTTAACAAAAGTCCCTAAGTGACCTGGGGCCAAAAGGGATCACAAAATATACTAACAAGCACACGAACATAGCTAAAACACAATCAGTTTTCAGACTTAGTGAAAACTGAGACATGCTGAAATATAACTCACGAAGGCATGTAAACGAGCTCGATGCACTCACTACGGTGCAAGTCATGGCAAGGCAAGCATACATACATTAAGAAGGCACACAATGCTAGCTAGACATGGCAAGAACAAAGGCATAGCATGCACGGATCCACTACAATAGCATCGGCAAAATCGCAAACAAGTTGACGATCTGCCCAGATTCACCATGAAGCAAAAGTAGAGCTCGATTGACTCAAGCTAGGGTGCTCCATAATTGCAAAAAAAGGCATGGATGGATAGAGCATAACAATATTAACAAAACTCCTTTACTGATCATCCTCAAAAGAGGCACGGATCACTAGGAAATAGCATGAACATATGGCATCATGAACTAAATAATCCAAGACTTAGTGAAAACTACTAAGTCCCAGAAAACAGATTTACTGGGTGCCTCACTTTGCAAGCTTGCACAAGTCACCACACACATCCTAAAACTGCATGGGTTGCACCTCTAGAAAGATAACAAGATGCTTAACAAAACATATGAAGGACTCACAGGCATATCATGCACAAAATAATCATGGCAAAAATGACAAAAGTCTAAGATGAACTAGCAGATCTGACAATTAACTCACGAAGCCTCCTTCTAACAGCATTTCAGGCGTCAGGATGAAATCAAATGAAAATGATGCAATGGAATGAAATGATGTGCTCGTCGAGACGAACATTTTGATATACTATATGTCCAAAATGGAGCTACGGATGCGAAGATATAGCTGGTCAAATTTAGCACAAAAATTAGGGTTCGGAGGAGAAAGTCAACCGAGGGGATTTTAGATCCAGATCTGGCACGGAAAACGAGGATTGCCGGGGTTGACTCCTGTTCGCCGGGAAGACGACGGGGATCGCCGGAGAGGGCCGGATCCGAGGCCGGTGAGACGGGGGGGCGGCGCCGGGGCGCGGTCGCCGGCGCCGGGCGGTGGCGGCGCTCCTTGCCGGCGAGGTAGCGGAGCTTGGCGTCGGGCGGCGGCGGCGTCCGGCGACCGGAGATGGGAGAGACGGCGGGGCTCGGCCGCGGTGGCTCCCAAGCGGCGGGGCGAGCCGAACAGGCCTCGTGGGCCCCGGCCGGGCCGAGCGGGCCGGCGGGACAGAGGCGGCGAAGTGGGGCGCCCACGGGACAGGTGGCGGCGCGCTGTTGGTCCGGGCGGAGCGGCGGACGTGTCCGGCGCATCCGGATGTGTCCGGCGCGCGAGATCTGTTTTGTTTTTTTAGGGTTAGAGGAGGGGATCCGCGAATTTTTGGAGGGGGGTGTATTTATAGGCATAGAGGGAGCTAGGAGAGTCCAAATGAGGTGCGGTTTTCGGCCACGCGATCATGATCGAACGCTCTAGGACATGGAGCAGAGTTTGGTGGGTTTTGGGCCAAATTGGAGGGGTGTTGGGCTGCAACACACACGAGGCCTTTTCGGTCCCTCGGTTAACCGTTGGAGTACCAAACGAAGTCCAAATGGTATGAAACTTGACAGGCGGTCTACCGGTAGTATACCAAGGCCGCTTGGCAAGTCTCGGTCCAATCCGGAAATGTTTTATCCCCACACACGAAAGAAAGCTAGACATGACCACCGGAGGAAAACGAAGCGCCGGAATGCAAAACGGACAACGGGGAAAATGCTCGAATGCATGAGACGAACGCGTATGCAAATGCAATGCACATGATGACATGATATGAGTTGCATGACAAAGACAACAACACACGGAGACAAAACTCGAACCCGAGGAAATAAATATAACTTAACGCCGGAAACGGCAAGAGTTGGAGTACAAATTGGGAAAGTTACATCCGGGGTGTTACATACTCCTACACAAGACAAAGTTGGTGATGCTGGTGTGTCTGCCATCCGTTGTTTTTGACCATTAGATCTACATCTAACGATTGTGAGGTAAGTTGTTGCCTTTTCTCACCAACATCCCACTTGTCTACCAATTTGCAGAAAAACCCATAATTAGTATCTTAAAACCAACCACATCCCTCCCTGACCTCACCAAAACAGCCCAAGGAATATATTCTAATTGAAACATAATATATCTCTAGTGACATATGTATATCAAAATTAGAGTGCTTTGTACCAAGTTTGTGAATAAGTATTATTCTAATTATGATTCGTTGCAACGGACATGAACATTGCTAGTATTTCCAACCATGCATTTTTTTCCTAGTATTCCATAGTTTTGAGTTTTCCATCAAGATATTAGTCACTCATGGTTGATATTTACTTTCAATCATGTACACATATGCACTATGTAACTAGCCTTGCTTATTGGCTTCCAAAGCTTAACTTTCACTCCTACTTACAATATGTAGAGTATTTAACAAAAAACTACCACTTTCAACCATCCCTAGGAAGAATCTGTTGTACAAAAAATAGCACAAACATACCCAAAATTTCTTAATCCATGCCAAAAACTACCTAGTACTCCTACCGATTAGGTTCGTTTAAACCCATTTATGACAGGGTTGGCCCACACGTCCGTGCTGACGAGGTAGCTTAAACCAACACATTTTGTTTGACCGTTGACACGAGGGACCCACATCTGACCTTCTATCCTGTTATTCCCCCTCAAATCATTATTTTTCCTGAACATTACTTCAAACAGTACTGATGCGTCTTTGTCGGTGGCGCCGATGATGAGCGAGTTGGCCGCCGCTCCGCCAGACAGGCCGGACGCCGCGCTGGCCTCCGCACGGGTTGGCAGGCTGGCCCGAGCGTGACTCACGAGCGAGAAAGCCGCCGCGCTGGCCTTCGCTTGAGCCAGATGGCTGGCCTTAGCGCGGCGCGCGCGAGCAAGTCGCCGCGCTGCCGTGCCAATCTAGCTAGCAAACCTTGCAGACAAGCAGGTGGACGGAGCTATCTTGGCTAGCTAGCGGCCGCGAGCGTCGGACGGAGCTGGCATCCGGGCTGCCGCAACATGGGCTCCGCACCGCCAGTGGTTTTGACCTCGCCTTCTGCCGGCGACGGTAGCTGCGTCCCATGGCCGAGGATGACTAGGTGGACGGGCCGGAGGTAGGAGGTCACTCGAGGATTTTTGTTGGTAAGAGCATGTACAATGGTTGATAAGGTAGTCTTATCTTAAGTCTGCCACGTATGCAAGTTGAGGGAGTCCTGGATTAGGGGGTATCCGGACAGCCGGATTATATCCTTTAGCCGGACTGTTGGACTATGAAGATACAAGATTGAAGACTTCATCCCGTGTCTGGATGGGACTCTCCTTGGCGTGGAAGGCAAGCTTGGCAATACGGATGTGTAGATCTCCTTCCTTGTAACCGACTCTGTGTAACTCTAGCCCCCTCCGGTGTCTATATAAACCGGAGGGTTTAGTCCATAGGACCAACGACAACAATCATACCATAGGCTAGCTTCTAGGGTTTAGCCTCTTCGATCTTGTGGTAGATCAACTCTTGCACTACTCATATTATCAAGAACAATCAAGCAGGACGTAGGGTATTACCTCCATCAAGAGGGCCCGAACCTGGGTAAACATCGTGTCACCCACCTCCTGTTACCATCCGCCTAGACGCAAAGGTCGGGACCCCCTACCTAAGATCCGCCGGTTTTGACACCGACATTGGTGCTTTCACTGAGAGTTCCTCTGTGTCGTCATTGTTAGGCTGGATGGCCCCTTCAATCATCGATAGCGATGCAGTCTGGGGTGAGACTTTTCTCCTCGGACATATCTTTGTATACGGCGGCTCCGCACTACGGGCCAACTCGCTTGTCCATCTGGAGTAGATCGAGAGTTACGCCCCTGGCCACCAGGTCAGGTTTGGAAGCTTAAACTACACGACCGACATCCGCGGAGACTTGATCTTTGACGGATTCGAGCCCCTGCCAAGTGCGCTGCACGGTCACGATGAGCATGATTTAGCTCTACCATCGGACAGTGTTCAGGAGACAACACCGACAACCACTCCGACCCTCAATTCGGAGCCAATTGCGCCATCCATGGACGGGTGGATAGACCCCGCCTCGGAGGCCGCATTCTTAGCGGAAATCGAGCCGAGTATCGACGTTACCCTTCACGAGAGCCGTGACGCCAAACTACCGGATTCTTCCCCGGCCACGGACTCCGAACTGCCTGCGCCCGTGCCTATCGAATCCGACTGGTCGCCGATCATGGAGTTCACCCCGGCAGATATCTTTCAGCACTCTCCCTTCGGCGACATACTGAACTCATTAAGGTCTCTCTCCTTGTCAGGAGAGTCCTGGCCGAACTATGTCCGGCAGGATTAGGATGCGGAAGACGAAGAAATTCGCCGCCCACCCACCACCCACTTAGTAGCCAATGTCGACAATTTGACCGACATGCTCGACTTTGACTCTGAAGACATCGACGGTATGGACGATGATGCAGGAGACGAACAAGAACCACTGCTCACAGGGCACTGGACAGCCACCTCATCATATGATATATATATGGTGGACACACCCAAAGAAGGCAATGGCGACGGGACAGCGGAGGATGACCCCTCCAAGAAGCAACCCAAGCACCGACGTCAGCGGCGCCGCTCTAAGTCTCGCCAAGGCAAAAGCGGTGATACCGGCATAGGAGATAATAGCACTCCGGACAGTGCCGAAGATGCCGACAATCCCCTCCAGCAAGATTTAGAGCAGGAGGATGGAGAAGCCAGCCCTCGCGAGAGAGCGGCAGATGGAGAGGCGGAGGATGATAATCACATGCCTCCTTCCGAAGACGAGGCAAGCCTCGATGATGACGAATTTGTCGTGCCTGAGGATCCCATCAAGCAAGAGCGCTTCAAGCGCCGGCTTATAGCCACGGCAAATAGCCTTAAGAAAAAGCAACAGCAGCTTCGAGCTGATCAAGATTTGCTAGCTGATAGATGGACTGAAGTCCTTGCGGTCGAGGAATATGAACTCGAACGCCCCTCCAAGAGTTACCCCAAGCGCAGGTTGCTACCCCGACTGGAGGAGGAAGCATTAAAACCTACATCTCCAGCATATGACGCGGCTGATCGGCCACCTCGTGGCTGCGATAGAGAGGCATTTCAGCCAAAAGCTCAGCCCACACCCCGACGCCACTCAAATAAAAATGTCAAGGCACGGGGAAACACGCTAGACCTGCGAGACGTATTGGAGGACAAGGCAAAACACGCAAGATCGATCTACGGATCACGAGGGCGTGCCACTATGCGAGACGATAACCGTCACACCGGATATAGTAAAAGTAAATCCGGCCGGGCCGAACACAACGGACAAGACCCATTTGAGCTGCGTCGCGATATAGCCCAGTACAGAGGCGCTGCACACCCCTATTCTTCACAGACGAAGTAATGGATCACCAAATCCCAGACGGTTTCAAACCCGTAAATATCGAATCATACGACGGTACAACAGATCCTGCGGTATGGATCGAGGACTTCCTCCTGCACATCCACATGGCCCGCGGTGACGATCTACACGCCATCAAATACCTCCCACTCAAACTCAAAGGATCAGCTCGGCATTGGCTCAACAGCCTGCCAGCAGAATCCATTGGCTGTTGGGAAGATTTGGAAGCCACATTCCTTGACAACTTCCAGGGCACTTATGTGCGACCACCAGATGCCGATGACTTGAGCCACATAATTCAGTAGCTAGTGAAATCGGCCAGGCAATTCTGTACACGGTTCCTGACAAAGAAAAATCAAATCGTCGACTGTCCGGATGCAGAGGCCCTACCAGCTTTTAAGCACAACATCCGCGACGAGTGGCTCGCCCGGCACCTTGGCCAAGAAAAGCCGAAATCTATGGCAGCCCTCACGACACCCATGACCCGCTTTTGCGCGGGAGAGGACAGCTGGCTGGCTCGAAGCAATAACATATCAAAGAACCATGGTACTTCGGATACCAAGGATAGCAATGGCAGGTCGCGTCGCAACAAACACAAGCGCCACATCAACAGCGACAATACCGAGGATACGGCAGTCAATGCCGGATTCAGAGGCTCTAAACCCGGTTAGCGGAAAAAGCCATTCAAAAGAAGCACTCCGGGCCCATCATGTTTGGACTGTATACTCGATCGCTCATGTCAAATACACAGCACCCCCGACAAGCCAGCCAACCACACCAACAGGGAATGTTGGGTGTTCAAGAAGGCCGGCAAGTTAAATGCCGAAAACAAAGATAAGGGGTTACATAGCGATGACGAGGAGGAGCCCCGGCCACCGAACACCGGAGGACAGAAGAGGTTCCTCCCACAAGTGCAGACGGTGAACATGATATACGCAACCCACATCCCCAATAGGGAGCGGAAGCGTGCGCTAAGGGACATATATGCATTGGAGCCAGTCGCCCCAAAGTTCAACCCATGGTCCTCGTGTCCGACCACCTTCAATCGTAGGGACCACCCCACTAGTATCCGTCATGGCGGATTCGCCGCACTGGTCCTAGACCCAATCATCGACGGATTTCACCTCACTCGAGTCCTTACGGACGGCGGCAGCAGCCTGAACCTGCTTTATCAGGACACAATGCGCAAAATGGGTATAGACCCCTCAAGGATCAAACCCACAAAATCGACCTTCAAAGGTGTCATACCAGGTGTAGAGGCCCGTTGCACAGGCTCAGTCACACTGGAAGTGGTCTTCGGATCCCCGGATAACTTCGGAAGCGAGGAGTTAATCTTCGATTTAGTCCCGTTCTGCAGTGGCTATCATGCACTGCTCGGGCGAACCACATTTGCGAGATTCAATGCGGTACCGCATTATGCATACCTCAAGCTCAAGATGCCAGGACCTCGGGGAGTCATCACAGTCAATGGAAACACAGAGCTCTCTCTTCGCATGGAGGAGCACACTGCGGCCCTCGCAGCAGAAGCACAAAGCAGCCTCTTCAGGCAATCCACCAGTTCGGTGATTAAACACCCGGACACCGTCAAGCGCGCCCGGAGTAATCTGCAAGAAGACCGCCTGGCACGTTCCAAGCTCGCATAGCAATGTGGCCCCCACCCCAGTCCGAGCCAAACGGCGAAATCCATGCCACGCATACATAATTACGCATTGAAAATACCATGGGCATAGGTGGGGGGGCACGACTACGGCACGCCCCAAAATGCAGCTCAACCGCACTAGGGGCTTCCCGCTTTGTCATTTTTTCTCTCTTTCAGGACTTTACTCTCTGGAAACCCCGTCTGGCAGTACGATTGCCGGACACACGATACAAAAACCAAGGAGGCAGAAAGCTACATCGCACTATGGAACTCCCAGGTGGTCTCTGATAATACCTGCTTTAAATACTATTCCTCAGCTTGTCCTTGGAGGGGACATGTCAAATAGTCGTAATTTTTGCTTATCGCACTACTTGTATCATTCTACTTCGACACACCTTTTTGAATAAACAATGCATAGCACTAGACTATTACCACATTCTCTATTCTTATATATATATATATATATGTTCATTCATGACATTCAACACCCGTACACTCTGGTACGACCAATACGCTAGGGGCTTAAGCGTACCCCATAATATGGCGTGAGAAGTCCGAACACTTTCGATAGTGCGGCACCCCGAACTTATAGCATTATATGCATCAGCTCTGAATCATGTCTTGGGTCAATAGTTGGGTTTGCACGGCTCCCATGTTTTGGTACCTTACGTTCCGCTATATCGTCTAAGGTAGCACTGGGAGAACTACTGCGATTGTGCCCCGGTTCATCTGGGCAAGAACCTCAGTAGAGAAAGCTAAAACTGACTGTCATGATAAGGCGAGAGCTGGTCGCTGTTCGAGAGGTCTCGAGTCCCTAAAGACTTATGCCGCTTAGGGCGAGGAGTCGGCTTTGTCCGGCTTAGGTGTGTATAGCACCCCGAATTCGGCCTTCCGAATACTAGGGGCTTCGCCAAAATATAAACCGGAGGGTTTAGTCCGTAGGACCAACAACAACAATCATACCATAGGCTAGCTTCTAGGGTTTAGCCTCTTCGATCTCGTGGCCCCTGGCACATCCATGATGATCTATCATTTTAGAACCACATCTTTATATATATATATTCTGATAACACTTCCGCACTGCACGCTTAACACAAGTGCACGTCATTGTTTGAACCAAGTGTGCTGCAGTACTGAGGCGAGTGAACTTCCCGTTGCAAAAAATTGCACGCAGTGTTTTTTCTGGTACAATTTTCGCTCTAGTTTTTTAACCGTTTGTCGGAACAAGGCGTGTAATATATCATTGAAAAGCTATGGATTAGGCGCAACTTCGCCATGTTGAACACTTTTAGAGATTCCTCACGGTTTAAGAGCAGTTTTGAAAATGGTGCGGCGGATGACGAGTGGCAACGAGCGTTTTTTTACATATTTTTGTAAACCGTTCGTCGGAATGAAGCAAATGATACACCGTTGGATAGATATCGTCGAGACGCATCTTTTTCATATCCATTTCTTTCTCTAATTCGTTACGGTTTAAAAGCAGTTTCAAATTTACTAAATCGTGGAATTCTGTTTTTCAATTTTTTTCAAATTTTCGGTACTGTTTTCGCTCTAGTTTTTTAACCGTTTGTCGAAACGAGGCGTGTAATATGTCGTTGGAAAGCTATGGACGAGGCGCAACTTTCATATGTTGAAATGTTTTTGAGATTCCTTACGGTTTTAAATTAATTTTGAAAATCATGCGGAGGACGACCAGTGGTAGCGGCCGTTTTTTTTTGAAATTTTTACAAATCGGTCGTCGGAATTATTCAAATGATATGATGTTGGAAAGATATCGACGAGACACAACTTTTTCATGTAGAACACTCACTCTAATTCCTTACGGTTTAAGATCAGTTTTAAATTTACCGAAATGCGGACACTGTTTTTCGCGACCCCCAAATCGACGTGGGTACTTCATCCGACTGAAAACCGCACTGCATCGGATGAAAAGGCGCACTGCATCAGACGGGTAAGAGAACTGCATGGTTTTGTTTTATTCAAACACAATTTTTTCAAGGACGAGAAAGTAGAGTGCACTTCACATCGGGTATAAATGAACCACAACACTATCAAGAAGTGAACCGCATTACTTTTCTTCGCTTCCATAACAATTTTTTTGCACTTACGGGATGAACAATATCATATGGCCAACCGCTCTGCTTCAGAATGAAAACCGCACTACATCGAACGGGCAAGCGAGCTGCATAATTTCTTTTGTCGGACGTAATTTTTCCATGACGAGGAAGTGGACGACGCTTCACGTCGAGGCGTAAGTGAACCGCAACACTACCGAAAGTGAACCTCGACACTATGAAAAGTAAATCGCGTGAGTTTTTATTGCTTTTTCATACTTATTATTTTTCATGTGCATAGACTAGGCAAGTGGACCGCATGGGCTGACCGACTGAACTACATCTAATAAGAAGTGAGCTTCTTTTTGAGATGTTTTTCGTTTCTGTTTACCGTCTGAGCCACATATAGGTTTTATAGTGAACTGCGTGAGAGATCAAAGTGAGCTTCAAAATATACATAGCCATTTATTATTTTCACACAGCCACACTCACACATCCACACACACATTAGTCAACCGCAATAGGTTTTATTTTTTCAAAGTGTGCACTGCTATTGCACGCCGTTTGAACCTCTCTTTTTTCATATCCCTTTGAAAAATACCAAAAGGAAAAGTGGACCATTAAACACGATGAGATCAATTGCATTTTTGTTTTTTCTTCATTGTTTTTGGTTGTTGTCCTTTTACTATGTACGACTAGAAAAACTTCAAACAACCAGAACCTGAAAGGTACTTCTAATGAACTGCATCTATCTTTTTTAAAAGATAAAACAAACAACTTTTTTGTGCATATGGTGCCTAAGAGGGAGGCGCGACGAACTGCATGACGACAGCCATCGAACATGCCTTGCTGCTGAACTGCACAGCTAAGTCAGGAGGATCCCAAGTTGCTCGCCTGCTACACAATACGAAGTATATCACACGACAACAACAAAATTAGACAAAAATAAGAAGGAAAAAATTATGAATCTCACATGGTGTCTAGCTGCACGCACAACCCATCCAGCGCCCTGGTCATCAGACGCGGCGCACTTCTCGAGGGATCCAAACGCAGTGCACGCCGAGCTCAAAAGAACCGCATGCCCCACCATTCGAGCGCGTGGCGCACTGCTCGTGGAAGAACCACATGCCCCGCCGAATGAACTGCACGCCTGAGGGAGCTATCGGCGTAGGAGGTGGTGTGGTGGGCCGACGAGGCATGGCAGATGCGCCTCTATGGTCGTGGAGGAGACCAGATCGGGATAGGTGAGGCCAAATCGAGCTGCATGCCGCAACCCCTCGCACTGCATGGTACACTCGCCTGCACTGCATGCCGTGCTCCTCACACGTCGACAGAGCATCACCAGAGAGGCCAGGGTGCTGAGGGAGAGGCGCTCCCTGGGATCATAGGTGAGGTGGAGGTCGCTGCGCGATTCGAGGAGCGAGGATGAGGGCAGCCAAGAAGGGGGACGACCGGACCCCATGGCCAACGCGCTCGAGGAAGAAACCGCCGGCAAAGATGTGGCCATGACCGCATCATTGGGCACGATGTAGGAAGCCTGGGCGATGCGGTGCGGCACTGGGCAGCGTGCTGCTCGCTTCTACCGCCGCCTGCACTCCTTCCTCTCCGAGGCGGTCTCCCGTTCTTGGGAAGTAGATGGAGGAGGGGAGAAGGTGGAGCCAGATCTGGCTGTCGAGATCCAAAGGTCTCTGGCGGCGGCGCTTGCTAGGACGGCGGCGGGCGGAGGTGGTGCACACTGGGTCGGCGCTGGTAGGTGGCGATGCTGGTCTGGGAGATGGACGAAGAAGCTCGGTTGGATGCGGCGGCGGTGGGGTGATGTGCACGGGAGGAAGGTGGAGGGGGTCGAGGGCCAGTTGGAAGGGAGAGGTAGCAGCCATGGGGTGGGAGGTGGTCGGGGGTGGGGGCGCCGGTGCGGAGTGGGAGGTGGCCGGGGGTGGTTGCGCCGCCGCGGGGTGGGAGGTGGTTGGGGGTGGGGGCGCCGGTGCGGAGTGGGAGGTGGACGGGGGTGGGAGGTGGTTGGGAGTGGGGGCATGGTCGCGGAGTGAGTGGTGGTCGCCGGTTTTGGTGTTATCAGAATAAGCGGCTTTTGTTATTAGAATAAGAGTCTTAAGGGTGTTATCATAATAGACCCACCCTATATATATAGACAAGGTATTACTTACCTTTGTTCTCCTCGAGCTGCCTCTTGGCAAGGCCGAGTTCTTTCTCGGACCGCTCGAGGTTCTTCTTCAGTGCGGTGACCTCCACAGTTAGTGCAACCGAGGTCAGCAGCGAAGCCTGCATACGCATATAGACATACTTGTATTAAACTCCTACAGATATTATTTGATCCTCTATTTGGCTTTTCTTTGTGAACACCAAACAGAGCATCAGGGGCTACTGTCTATGCGGTAATATTTTCCTATATTTTAAATACTTACCTCAAAGCCTGTTAGAAGGCTGGCACAGGCTTCAGTCAGTTCACTCTTGGTGGACTGAACCTTCTTGGTCACCGCACTCATAAGAGTGCGGTGCTCTTTATCGATGGAAGCGCTGCGAAGCGCTCCCAGCAGGTTGTCCAGTGCCTCTGGATAGACAGAGGTCACCAGAACGGGCGGCTTGCCCCTCTTGGTAGGGGGCCTCCTACCGGAGTCTAGAACCACTGGAGGTTCCGGCGCGGTGTTCGGCTGAGGGCCGAACTTGGAGCCCTTGAGTCTGGAAGGTCGCCTTGAGGCGCCTCCAAGACTACCTCCCCTCGGTTCAGTGCCCCTTGAGACAATACCTCGACATTATCCGTAGGGCGAGGAGAGGAGGTGGTTGGAAGTGACTCGCTATTCATATCCGACGAGTCCAAGGAACCGTCCGACGAGGATACGTTGATGTGGGCTCGGGGCGGACTGCATGATCATATTCGACGTTAGGAGAAGCAGTGCAATAAAAGTATTCTATGAGTTACTCTGGTATCCAAATACTTACGACTTCACCAGGGGCTTGGCCTTGAGTAACCACTCGTCTTCGCTGTCGGCGGCGGTGGTGGAACAGTCCGGAAGGAGAGTCCTTCCCTTCTTGGACCCTCCGGCCTCCCCGGTTGGGGCGGCCTTCCTTTTCCTATCTCCCCCGGCTGGAGGGGGAGAACTGTCATCTTCCTCCTCCTTGTTTTCACGGGAGGAGTGCGTCTCGGAGTTATCGGACGATGAGTCCGATACCACCTCGCGCTGGGAACTCTTTCGGGTTCCCGTGGCCTTCTTCTTGACCTTCTTCTCCAGCACCTCATAAGGAGCCGGAGTCCGCATTTCCGTCAGGAGAGCGTCTGCAGGGTCTTCGGGCAGAGGGGCTGGACAGTCAATCTGCTCCGATGTCTCCACCCAGTCCTGTCAAAGGCATGGGAGCTCTGACCCCGCACAGGGTTAAACTATGGAAAATAAATACCCTACGAGGTGTACAGAACTTACCGGGTTCGCAGGGCGCGTCACGCTTAGCCTGCGGTCCTCGGTAAGGGGAGGGGGGACCTTGGCGCCCTTGAACAACACCTTCCAGACATCCTTATGCGTCGTGTCGAAGAGCTCGCATAGAGTATGGTGCTGGGCCGAGTCGAACTCCCATAAGTTGAAAGCCCGTCGTTGACACGGGAGGATCTGGCGGAAGAGCATGACCTAGACTATGTTGACAAGCTTGAGTTTCTTGCCTATCATGTTCCGGACACACTTCTGGAGTCCGTCCAGCTGCACTGATGAGCCCCAGGATAGGCCCTTCTCCTTCCAGGAAGTGAGCCGCGTGGGGATTCCGGATCGAAACTTGGGGGGCCGCCACCCAGTTGGTGTCGCGCGGCTCGGTCATGTAGAACCACCCCAATTGCCACCCCTTTATGGTCTCCACGTAGGAGCCCTCGAGCCATGTAACATTGGGCATTTTGCCCACCATGGCTCCACCGCATTCCGCTTGTTGGCCGCCTACTACCTTCGGTTTGACATTGAAGGTCTTCAGCCACAGGCCGAAGTGGGGCCGGACGCGGAGGAAAGCCTCGCACACGACGATGAACGCCGAGATGTTGAGGATGAAATTCGGAGCTAGATCATGGAAGTCCAGCCCACAATAGAACATAAGGCCGCGGACGAATGGATGGAGGGGAAACCCCAGTCCGCGGACGAAGTGGGTGAGGAAAACCACCCTTTCATAAGGTTCTGGGGTAGGGACGATCTGCCCCGCGGCTAGCAGCCGGTGCGCAATATCCGCGGCTAAGTATCCAGCCCTGCACAACTTTTTGATGTCTCCCTCCATAACGGAGGAGACCATCCACTTGCCTCCCGCTCCGGACATGTTTGGAGAGGGTTGAGGAGAAGGATGTGGACTTGGGCGATGGAGCTTGAGTGCGCGAGAATGGATGAGCAAGGAGGAAGAAGGCGTGGGTAGAAAAAGGTGAACCCTTATCCCTTTATAAGGGCGGACGAAACTATGCGCCCCCACCAGCCTGGTAAAACTCACTTATCCCCCAAGCACCGTAATTGATGGCGCGGTTGGGTTACCCACGTCCGTATTGATGGGAATCCCGTAATAAGGGGACACGATCTCTGCTTCGACAAGACATGCCAAGGAAACCGCCTCGCGAAACACGTTGAGGTTGGTTGTGAAAAACGATTCGAATGGTGACCTGGCTGTGGTGTGATGTCACACTATGAAATGCGTCGGCAAATTAGATTTGTGAAAATATTATTCTCTTTATGGTTGTATGTGGAACTTGTTTTGCAGAGCGGACACGATCGTCGTGTTCAAAATCTTCTATGAAGTATTCGGAGGAGGAACCCGCCTTGCAATGCCGAAGACAATCTGTGCACCAGACTCATCGTCATTGAAGCCTAGTTCAGGGGCTACTGAGGGAGTCCTGGATTAGGGGGTATCCGGATAGCCAGATTATATCCTTTGGCCGGACTGTTGGACTATGAAGGTACAAGATTGAAGACTTCGTCCCGTGTCCGAATGGGACTCTCCTTGGCGTGGAAGGCAAGCTTGGCAATACAGATATGTAGATCTCCTTCCTTGTAACCGACTCTGTGTAACCCTAGCCCCCTCCGGTGTCTATATAAACCGGAGGGTTTAGTCCGTAGGACCAACAACAACAATCATACCATAGGCTAGCTTCTAGGGTTTAGCCTCTTCGATCTCGTGGTAGATCAACTCTTGTACTACTCATATTATCAAGAACAATCAAGCAGGACGTAGGGTATTACCTCCATCAAGAGGGCCCGAACCTGGGTAAACATCGTGTCACCCGCCTCCTGTTACCATCCACCTAGACGCACAGTTCGGGACCCCCTACCCGAGATCCGCCGGTTTTGACACCGACACAAGTGGTAGTAGTTTCTTGGCATTTTAGTGGTTTCTTGCATTATTAGAGCAAGTACAATAGAGCTGAGTCAGCGGGCTATAAGAAATAAACTAGTATATTTCTTCTTAGTTGGAGGAAAGAGAAGAGGAGAGAGAAGGTAAGCGGGCTCTTCGTGAAGAGCCAGCTCTAGCACGTGCTCCTAGGCACTTTGTGAGAATGAGAAGTGGGCCACATAATAAAAAAAGTAGTACATTCTTTTGATCTATTATTGTACTTGTTGGCTATAAGATGAGCTGTAGATGACATGGCACTGGCTTATAGCCAGCAGCAGATGATAGGGGTTTCTTGTAAGGAACAATTTACGTACTACTAGCGACAAAAGGCGATTCTAGGTTGCGTCGTACTCCAATGAGTACTACTAGTGGTCGCGGGAGTGTATACCTCGTTTTGTGGGTTCGATCCCGGCCGAACGCACGGCGGCCTTTTTTCAAAAAAGTACTACTACACTTTGCTGCGAGCCAATATTTTACACGGGTAGCTTGAGTTTTGAAGTCAAACGGACATGCGGCCCCACAATCTGGGTGCACTGGACAGCCTAGCCACGTGAACAGGTTTTCCTTCCCAGCATCCTGTGGCTCGCATGCTCGCCCTAGCGGCACCTCGCTTGCAGCTTCCTCGTCAGCTAGTAGCATATTTAAACTAGCGCCTCCCAATTAAGCCCGAGGAGCCAGAAAAGCCTGGCGGGGCATTGGGAACTGTGCAATATGGCTCTGTACGTAAAGTGCTCTACTCCCTCCGTCTAGGTGTGTAAGTCACCTTATGAAAACCAAATAATCCCAAAAAACTTAGTCACCGTACATTAACTCCCTTCTCGTTTTTTGTTTTGTGGCATATCAACCAATAAGATATGTGGGTTGTGCATGCTTTCAATGACTTGAGACTACCAAACATAACATGCAGTGGTTAGTTCATTGCATGCAATGCTATTAATTAGCAAAAATACATTAAGTTTTCTCGTTTTCCTCTCCGCCTTGGTCGCGATGCACAACGTAAGATAACTTACACACCTAGACAGAGGAAGTACTACTACTTTGTAGCTTGTGGCGTTGAATGCATGGACTTCACTCCATTATCGGCTCTACTATAAAAGAAATTCCTCTTGACGTGTTTTTTTGAAATGGAGGCAAAAGCTTTGCTTCATCTCATTCATAAAGAAGGAACTACTAAAAAAGTTCGACGAGATCCATTACACCTCCACAAATGGAAGCGAAAAGCCTAGTCTCGCTGTATCAAATAACTCAAATGTTCTGCCCCCGCAGTAACCGTCGCTGATAAACAGGCTGCTAGTGTGTGCGTGAGAGGAGCGGCTGAGTAGGCCAGCTACGTGAGAGGAGCGGCTGAATAGAGCACCGAGAGTACCCACTAGGCCACTACGCAGGTGTACTTCCCCTGCATTGATAGTACAGCGATGGTTCTAGAGAACAGTAGTACCCTCCACTTCCAACTGTAGCTCCTTGGCCCTGAGATTCAAGAGTTCAAAACTGGTGCACTATACTAGACTAGACTAGAAGTATAGTACATCGCACTACTAGTTGAGAAAAGTAACACTAGTACTGCTACAGTACGAGTACGTACTCCTCCGTCACATAATGTAAGACGTTTTTTGACACTAGTTGGCGTGTACAAAAAATGGCAAAAACATACCCAAAATTTCTTAATCCACGCCAAAAACTACTACCTGGTGCCAAAAATTTCTTACTAGTGCTATTATTTATAGTATAATGCAATCCCATAACGTTCCATAATCCCTTTCTTTCAATAAAATATCTTCTGGAGAGAAGATTGCTATCTCCACGTGAGCTTCTCATAGGCCAGTGCCACCGCATGCAGTCATGTGAGAGAGAGGGAGACATCCATGCAGCATGCAGAGAGAGGAGAACGCGGGTGGACAGCCAATGGGCTGCATGTGGCATTTATAGCTGCTAGCTCCTCCCATCCATGCGCCAGGGGTATTTCCGTCCAGAAAGCATGCAGCGAGCCCCTGCCTTGGTATCCGGGTCTGCTCTTATGCGCAGAGTAAAAAGAATCAGAGGGAGTACTAGTAGTAAATAATAGCCTCACCCCTTCGCTGAGGAACGATCTATAGTTGGAAGGGACGAGGCCCTGCGGTTACTACGCTCTTATCTCCTCCTCGCCAATTCCCCTCCCCCCGAAGAGAAGGCAGTTCATCGCTGCTCCGATGGATTCGCCAGGCGGTTCTCCTCCTCGTCGGGGCTTGGAGACCTTGGACGATGATCCTGTGGGAGAAATCGCACGCCGCTCCGACGTCCTCACCGCCGCAAGACTCGGTGCTTCCCGCACCAACTTTTTCAAGACGCTGCTTAAACAGGTCATGCTTGTTGGTCTTCCATGCGTCCTCGAGGAGAAGGTTATTCTATGGGACAATCCTTCGAACAGTCCATCGCTCCCTGGCCATGGTTGCACGTTGACTCCGCTAGAGTTGCCGAAGTTGAGAGGTAGTCAGATTTTGTCCGATGAGCAGGTCAGTAATGGAGTTTGATCATGTAGTACTTAGTTATTCCATTTCCATCCCGTAATTTCTCCGCTGCCCACCGTCTTATATATAGGTCTCGGTTGGTGCCAACGAAGATTGGCTTGCATACATCTGGCCGGATACCACCATCATTTTGCACAACATCCACAGCAGTGCGGCCGTTCCGGTAGACCCCTTCTCCACCATTGGGATCGGCCTTCCGGACTGGCTGGGCTTGAATACATATGATGATGCCTACATGAGATTGAAGAAGATAGCAATTGTGGACCCGCTGACAAAGCGACGCGGCTACGACGATTACTATCTCATCGCGGTGTTCGACATAAGGATTGCCATCAATGCAAGAGGCAGTAACGGCAGAGGCTGGCGCATGTTGGCGGCGGCAGATTTGTACCCCTACACGTTCGAAGACGTCGTGCGCCATCTAGGCCGCATCTTCGCGGTGACAAGCCAAGGGACTTGTTTCATCTGGTTGCCATCCTACGGTACGGGAGATTACAAACGGAATGCACAAACCATCATTTGCATCCCTAACGGTACTCCATTATTTTGCAGGGACCACTCATCCCCCGATCAAAATAAGATCGCCGATCCTGGATGTGCATTTGCATCCACGATTCGGTCTAACCTGGAACCTTGTAGCTAACTTTGGCATATTGGGATCAACTATCTTAGCAGTCGTTACCCATGGTACCACTGATGTGCAACATGGTCACACAATCTACCATGATCGGACCGTCACCATCTACCTAGGTATTCCATTTTTAACCCTCTCGCCTTCTCTTTCATTGTTGTACTAGTAGTATACTTTGTAGTACTAGTAGGAGTACTTTTTACCTTGGAGGACGCATATAGCTAGCTAGGCCCTTGAAGACTTGAACCCACTAGTTGCCACCATTTTTGTTTTTCCATGTCTTAGTATCTCATCCATGTAGCCAAGAGTGGCTATATATAATAAGCCGGTTATTTTACTTCCTCTATACCGGAGTAGTACTATTTGCTGCACAGTATTACTGACCACCATATTTGAGCACAACATTATTATGCATGGACCTTGACTATGTATGTCACCATGTATCCAGATCTGGGATGCCGCGTGTACCAGATGAACGGCGTTGAGTTCGACCCCCGTGACGCTACGTGGGTGCCGAGGAACACTCTTGGAGAGTACTCGCTTTTCATCAGGGACAGCTGCCCCATTGTGAAGCGGATGCCACCTTCCATGCACGACACGAAAGGCCTGCCGTTCATGAAGCATGGTTGGGTCTTCAGTGCGCACCGCCGGATGAACAACATGCTAGGACACGCTATCCCTGATTTATGCCGCTTCAACTTGGATGAGTCTCCATCGTGTGGAACCGGACTAGAAAGCTGCGACAATGATTCCCATTGCCCACCGCTATGGATCGTGCCATCCATGAAGAACACCTGGGACTGGAACCTGGAGGAGGACATGTAGCCCATCTATAACGTGTAAGTGGAGTACGGTAATTGTGAACGGTAGCGCCGTGAATATATGTAGACTAGTCGTGCACAAATTTATCACATGAATTGGAGATGAACTTGTGTGGCATACTGGCATTTGTCCTTTAGAATTTATTACTAGTAAATGTGTTATGTGTACGTGCAACTTGTGTAGTCGTTGCACGGACTCCAACATGCTCTTTGAGAAAAAAAGGTGGCACAACTTTGGATATATGTGACGTGGCGACATCATACAGTAGCATCGTTCGCTATAGTTGTAGTACACTCCTACTAGGACGACAACTCCTATAAAACCTTGTGCTTGGCTCTTTGCCTCTTCGGGAGGTTCAACAGTTCATACTTGTGTGAACCTTGCACTTGGCTCTTCGCCTCTTCAAAAGGTCCAACAATGATGATACTACAGTACAATATGCTTCTGGCAATCTGACACCGATTGAACTGTTGCACGTCCACCGCGAGGGTGAGGGCGAGGGCGAGGGCGTGGGAGAGGGAGAGGGAGAGGGTGCTGTAGTCAGAACCCTCTCCCCGTCCTGCGAACCACCGCGCGCGTGGGCAAGGGAGAGGCGTAGTAAGCAAGCTTCTCCTCGTTGACGGGACACATCAAAGCAGTACTAGTAGTAGTAGTAGTAGTCCATACTGCATCCTTTCCGATTAATATGGCTTACTTTGAAATGAGAAAAATACACTGGCGGTCAACGTATGTAACAATACGCTCTTTACGGTCACTATATATAGTTTTGTGGCGATTATACGATCACTAGCTAGCTCATCGTAGAGCACCGTATTGCACCCTACTGACCGGCCACATAGTCGACGTGGCACTTTGTTGACTGGTTAAATTGTCACCTGGTTTCTAGGTCCCACCTATCAGTTGGCAGAGCAAAGAAATTAGTTAAACAAAACTTTACGCAGGCGCGACACGAGTCCAACCCTTGCGCGCGAACCGCCCTGGCTGTGTATGTGAGTGCATGCACGTGTCCTCCCTCGGTCTTCCAACAAAGAGTGTACATCAGCTATAAAACAAAGAGTGTAGTACATGATGTACATCTACACTTCCAATGCATTTAGCCTTTAATCTAAATCGATATTGATTGACTAATGCACCAACTTGTGCTGTAGGTATATCCTACATGTCTATCCTTAATTACAGCATGCAACGGCCTTCATTTAATCTTCTTATCTCAATGGTTACATGCACACATAAGTCTGCTACTTTTGGGCGTTAATTATGCCCTGGTCAATGTGTAAATCTCTAAATGTACAGTCTTTCACGGACGTAGGGAGTAGGTTGAGCACTTGAGCGTGAGCGTGTGTGTTGCGTTGTGTGCTGTGTGCCGCATGGGTGCGTGAGTGTTGCGTGCGTACATGTGTACGTGTGAGTGTTGCATGTTGCATGCATGGGGCTTACTCCCTCCCATTGACATGTTCATATTTCAAGCTTCCTCTGTTCCCTCCATATGGTGATACTCCCTCTGTTCCCAAATAGTACGGAGTAAAAGCCTCCCTCTGTTCCCGAATAGGAAGTATTTGTCTTTCTACATATTTCAACAAGTGACTAGGTATGGAGCAAAATGAGTGAAGTGGGCGTAGAGGCATAGGGATACTGTAGAAAGGAAGTCCTCGCGAACCATTATTACCCATCTTGGTCAGAGAGAACTATTCAACTAGTCTTCGCAGTGAAGTGACAATACACGCTGCAGCAGATGGGACACGTAATTAATAAGCTGAACCAGCATGTTGGTGTTACTAAATCAGCCTTACCCAGTACTGCCATCTTTTCTTCTTCCTCCTCTCTTCCCCATTGTCGAGCGCACACCATTTACCCCCGCTCACTGCCCGCCCGACCGTGCCATCTTCCTTGGTAGCTCACGCGTACCATAT
The DNA here is from genome assembly GCF_056163025.1 of Triticum urartu. Lineage (NCBI taxonomy): Eukaryota > Viridiplantae > Streptophyta > Magnoliopsida > Poales > Poaceae > Triticum > Triticum urartu. The sequence continues at coordinate 450,339,688 of NC_141876.1, forward strand.
CCCCATGCTCACTGCTCGGCCACACGAGGAGAAGCTTCTTCGCTCGCCCGCTCAAATCCACTTCCCCGCTGGCTCGCAGGCACTGAAAACCCCAATGGCAGAACCGATTGACACGCAGAGCCACGATTGGAATTCCCTCTCCGAAGTTCTCTTGGAGCAGATCTGTAGTCGTATGGACCTACTCAGCACCGTCCGTCTGGCCGCATGCTCGGTGTCTTTGTACCATCTACTCGTTTGCAACCGGCCGGCTCTTTTCAAGACACCCTGCTTGCTGATGCCCGATCCTCGCAGGTGGCCCAGACACCGACTTGATGATCCTACGGAGGTTGTCGTGGTGCCCCTCGACATACTACCACTACCCGTCCACCTGTCCTTCATGTGCGGCTACTACTTGGCGGGCATGAAGGCCAACTGGATCGTCCTCATCCACCACACCGGTAGTCCGTGGCGTCTCGTGGATATCTACACCCAGCGAGAGATCACCCTTCCATTGTTGGATACCGCCGCCATCGAGCCTCGCGGCCCACCGGACACTCCTGCCTACCATGCACGAGACGCGTCAAGCTTTTGGCTCGACCTCTGTTTGTAGAAAGTTGTAATCTGTGAAGTGCCCACACCATCAGAAGACTAAATGGATTGCAAGCTCATTTCCTTGTTCAACATGGGATTAGTCTATCTGGAATCCGGTCGCCATACATGGTTATGGCTCATCATCAATCTATAGAGGCAACATTTCTATCTGATGCTATAGTGCACGATGGCATTGTTTACACAGTCGACTCACAGATTGGCTGCCTATACTGGTGGAATCTATCGTCATGTAATTGTTCTATCTCATCTCATCTTTACCTTATGAATACGACTGCTTGTTCATTTGTTACAAATTTAGAATGCATAGCATGTCTATAACCACATCATTGCTAAATGTTCCTCTCATTTCCTAGATTTTTATGACCATACATGTTATTGTTAGAGTTGATATGAGAACAATTGGCATCTAATGATTGTTAGAATACATATTATGAGCATAACATCATGATTGCTATATGTTACTCTCGTTTACAAGATTTTTATAGCAACGCATGTTATTGCTTAGAGTTGATATGAGAATAGTAGTAGTAAGTGCTATGGTAGAATATGAGTAGGCGCTGTCATAGCTGTTTTCCTCTCATTGTTACATGATGTTTGAACCATGACATATTGCTAGAATATGAAAGACATTGGCTTATTTTTTAACTTGGGGTATGATTATGACCACGACATTGCAATTCTCTGTCTATGATATGTGTCACTGTTATAATAATCTTAATTCCACACATACTCTGAACATGATTGTTTATTTTTGTCCTTTGGTCTCCAGTTTGAATTGTTGCAGCAGACGCAAATGCGCTGGCCTTCATGATTCCAGGACCTGGAATCATACCAGCCGATGGCTGGTGGTTTATCGCTCGTTCAGCTGACGGCGGTCATTTGATGCTCATTCGCACGTACCAAATTGACCAAACCATTACATTAAACCACATGCAGTACAATGCGTGGGGCGTTCGTGACATTGATGGCTATGGCTGCTTCGTGTTCGAGAAAGATCCCTGCTCCGTTGGGCCAGGCGTATTCAACTGGAGGCGGGTTTACAGCCTTGGCTACTACTCCTTGTTCCTTGGGCTCAATTATCCGATCATCCAACCAATCATCGATCATATCACCGGCGATGATTACTGTGCTATGCAACTTCCATTCACGAGGGGGGGCTGTGTTTACACATCATACCATGGGTTTCACGAATCACCATATCCAGAGATTCGTCGACACAGCTTGTTTCCAGATAATCTTCAGTGTGTGAAAGGCATCAAGCTTCCATGCGATGGATGGCTTTTGCAAACCCGACATGCGGCGATGTGGTTCATGCCAACAACAAATATGCACAACTTCATTCGTGCTGATATCTAGACTGAGCCATGTATTCTGCTGCTGTAGCATGACCCTCTTTTGTTGGATATTATGTACTGTTGTTAGTTTGAAGCACTCCTCTGGTTTGAAGGATAGATACCTTCCTGGGATCAAGTGCATCCTAACTCACCTGTGTAGGATGTACTTATAATGATGATGGAGATGTTGTGCAGAAGCCATATATATATATATCAGTTAGGCTTCAAGTGCGTACTTGTTAGTTAAACCTATGTGTAAATTGTGACACTAAATATGACTAGTAAGTACTCCAGTACAGTAGCAGTACTAGTATACGTCGGTCAAATTATTCATCATGTCCACACATTGAATTGACGTGACAACACGCTGCGCGTGAGGTGACACAAGAATCCCGGCGACGTGTTTGGATATTCTGGAAATCAGATTTGGAGTACCAATTATCTGTCGAAATCTTTCATCATTCACTTAAAACAGTCGATTGATCATACATTGAGTACCATATAACTAGAATTACCGATGCAAGTCGAAGAGGGATTGGCCGGTGCTGCCAGCTGGCGTCAAGTTTGATCCCATGGATTAGGAGCTGATCGAGCACCTTGAGGCCAAAGTGAGTGCCGACAGCGTGAGATTTTAGTCTCTCATTGATTTGTTCATACCAACCATCGATAGCGAGCACGGCATATGCTACACCCAACCTGAGAAACTTCCAGGTAAGACACCGATCAGCCGTCTACTTGCACAAACATATTCCTTTGTTTATAGCTCTATTTTTCTTTTTAGACGTAGACCTGGTGAAGCAATTACAATTTGACAGCTAATAAAAAGTGAAACAAGTGACTGCAACATGCCAAAGATGTTATGAAAATGCCAACTAGGCACACTAAAACCTGTATTCCACAATACTGCAGGTATCACACTGAGTGGCCTAAGGAAGCATTTCTTCCAGCGCAATTCCAGGGCGTTTAAAAGGGGCACGTGGATGCGTCGCAAGATACAGTCGGAGTGCGGCATGCACGCGATGTGGCACAAGACTGGCAATACCTTGCCGGTGATGGTCAACGGCCGGCAGGCGGGCAGCAAAAAAGGTTCTGGTGCTGCACACCAACAAGAACTTCGACCAGCAGAGGACCAACTGGGTGATGCACCAGTACCACCTCGGGGACCTGGAGCAAGAGAAGGAGCGGGAACTGGTCCTCTGCAAGATTTTCTACCAGACGAACACTAGGGCCAGGAGTAAAAAGATTATAAGTTAGTTTGGTATTGGTAGTTGTACTACCTTGTCATCTGCAAGTTGGTATTGTTGTTAACGATCTTTTGGTATGAACTTGCATTTGCTTCCAACCATCATGCCGAGGGTCGATGTGGATATAAAGCTAAATCATTTGTTTTGAAATGAATTTCCAGGCACCTGATTTTTATTTGATGGGTAGCATAAGCACCCGCCGTTCGAATTCCCAGTTCTCCAATTTTTTCAAAACAAGTGCATGCACTTATTATCACGATAAAAAACAATATCCGTGCTGCATCCCAGTTATCAGTCTATACTTGCAGAATTCTCTCGTTTATTGAGCACGTATATTGTTTTTTCAGGTCGAGCAAGTTTCAACTAGGCTGTAGACTGCCCAGGGTTGGTTTTGTTTTTAACAGGCCCAGCCCATGACGACAACGGGGCACAAAGATCCATCAGGTATCTACTGGCCTCTGGCCCGCCAGCGTTAGTTATATTTTGTCTTACAACATCCGCAGGCAGTTTTTTTTACTGAATCAAACACACAACCCAGTTCTATTATCCTCTTGAAACGCATGTCCTACATCGGTTTTCTAATCTCTACCTATAGTTTTACTAGTTCATATACACGTATCATTATATTGAAAACACATAAAATTCCCTTTTCATATTTACATCCTTATTTTTGTTGTTTTTTCCCACCCAGCGCTAATTTTTTACCACTGGTTTTCCCTTAAACCCACTCAATTGTCCCACGTCTTATTTGCTTACAAAAACAAAATGATTTTTTTGGCAAATCAATAAGTTCTTAAAAATGTTTATCATTTCGGGATTACAAAAATTCGGACTCCACCGTAATATGCAAAATAAGGTTGAACTTTTTGACCGTGGTCCTGGGCAGAAAATGGGTTGTAATAAATTACTTAAGAATTAGCAAATGGGCTGCAAATTATAAAAAATAGCAAATGGGCTTTATGTTGTCTGCCATAGATTTGGAGGCTGACTTGTGGGCTTACTAAGTTCATGAGTACACAAGGTTTCTCAAAAAAGAAACTTAGTCAACAATCGACTCTACCAGCGTCAGACCGTTAGATGTCAATCTAACGACAATCGTGCTTCTTCAGTCTCTGATCTTCCTGCCCCAGCCGCCCAAACGAGCGCCGTCGGAACCGCCTGCTCTCGCCTCCCGTGGCCGACAGTGCTGCCAGGCACGCCTCACGGCCCCATCATACTCGCATCCCTAGCCTGTCTATCTCTCTACTCACCAACACCTCCAGTTATTTTCCAGCGATGGCAGCCCAACCAGTCAACCCTCGTACTCTCCACCGTGTGGGCAGCCACTGCCGTGTCTTCCCCGGCTCCGTGTCGTTCCCTTCGTAGGCCTCGCCATCGTCCACCGCCCTGGTGCTCTCGGCGCGGCGTGGTCAACGATGTCCATCCAACGGCCGTAGTGCTTCTTCAACCTCTGGTCTTCTTGCCCCAGCCACCCAAAGCAGCGCCAGTCGTGCCACATGCTCGTGCCTCCAGTGGCCGACTGTGCTGCCGCAGAGGCCTCACCGTCCCCATACTACTCCCAACACTAGCCAGGCCATCCCTCCACTCACCAACTCCCCCTGTTATTCTGCGGCGATGGCAGCCTCACACCGCAGCCGAACTAGTGAACCCTCGTACTCCTCTCCGCATGGGCATCCACTGCCGCGTCTTCCCCGGCTCCACGTCGTCCCTTTCCTAGGCCTCGCCGTCGTCCACCGCCTGGTGCTCTCGGTGCGGCATGGTCAATGTGGTCAACGACCGACTTCCATCGGAAGAGTACTGTACGTGGAGAGGCTGACAGCTGGGTCCATGGCAGCCGCAAGGATGTGCCTCCTTATTACGCGCAAAATAATTATTCCTCCACCTGACAGTAGGGACCCACCGGACGGGCCACACGTATTTCGTGGAAAAAACGTTTCCCCCCTGACTGCTGGGACCCACCGGACGAGCCACCATATTTCACAAAAAAAACGTTTGCCCCTGAATGCTGGGACCCACCGGACGGACCACCGTATTTCGCAAAAAAAACGTCCCCCCCGCTGTCATCTCGGACCCACCGAAAGTGCCTCCTTATTATGCATAGAAATATGAATATTCCCCCTGCTAGTTGGGACCCATCATGGTGGGAGGCTGACTTGTGGGCCTACTAAGTTGACGGGGATAGAGGGATTTGTTAACTTAGTCAATATGAACGATTCTAGCTCCAGTGACCGTACGATGTCCATCGAACGGCCGTCGTGCTTCTTCAATCTCTGCTCTTCCTGCTCCAGCCGCTCAAACAAGCGCCGGCGGGAGGACTGCCTGCTCCCTCCTCCCCGCGGTCGTCTGTGCTGCCGCACAGGCCTCACCGCCCCACCATACTCCCATCGCTGACCTAGCCATCCCTCTACTCACCCACACCTGCTGTTATTCTCCGGTGATGGCAGACGAACCGGTAAACCCTCGTACAGTCGTACTCCCCTCCGCATGGGAAACAACTGCCGAGTCTTCCCTGCCTCCGTGTCGTTCCCTTCCTAGGCCTCGCTGTCGTCCACCGCCTTGGTGCTCTCGGCGCGGCCTGGTCAACGTGGTCAACGACCGACATGCATCTGAAGTGGACTGTACATGGAGAGGCCGACAGCTGGTTCCACGGCCGCACGCAAGGAAAATCCTCCTTATTACGCGCAAAATAATGATTCCTCCACCAGACATCAGGGACCCACCGAAAGGGCCTCTGTATTTCGCGAAAAAAACGTTACCGCCGCTGATAGCTCGGACCCACCAGCTATATCTTCGCACGCAAGGAAGCGCCTCCTTATTACGCACAAAAAATGAATACTCCCCCTGTTAGTTGGGACCCTGTATAGTGGCAGGCTGACTTGTGGGCCTACTAAGTTGACAGGGATGGAGGGCTTTGTCAACTTAGTCAATATGCATGATTCTAGCTCCAGTGATCATACGATGTCCATCCAACTGCCGTAGTGCTTCTTTAACCTCTGGTCTTCTTGCTCCAGCTGCCCAAACCAGCGCCGGTCGTGCCTCGTGCTCCTGCATCCCGTGGCTGGCTGCGATGCGGCAGAGGCCTCACCGCCCCCTACTACTCCTACCGTTGGCCAGGCCATCCCTCTACTCACCCACACCCACTGTTATTCTGCGGCGACGGCAGCCTCACACCGCAGCGAACCAGTGAACCCTCGTACTCCTCTATGCGTGGGCATCCACTGCCACGTCTTCTCCGGCTCCGCGGCGTCCCCTTCCTATGCCTCGCCGTTGTCCACCGCCCTGGTGCTCTCGGCGTGGCATGGTCAACGTGGTCAAGGAACGGCTTCCATCGGGCGTGGATTGTACGTGGAGAGGCTGAGAGCTAGGTCCACGGCCGCAGCAAGGAAGTGCCTCCTTATTACATGCAAAATAATTATTCCTCCACCTGACAGCGGGGACCCACCGGACGGGCCACCGTATTTCGTGAAAAAAACGTTTCCCCCCTGACTGCTGGGACCCACCAGCTACACCTTCACACGCAAGGAAGTGCGTCCGGGCAAAAACGAAAAACAAAACGATTCGCCCCCCTGACTGCTAGGACCCACCAGCTACATCTTCGCACGCAAGGAAGTGCCTGATAGTCGGGACCCACCTGGCCGAAGGGTACGTAGCATTGTCATTCTGGTCACGAACGTGTACATACATATTGGTCGATGTAGAGGAGCACACGTGTTGTAGTAGAGGCGCGCACGTGTCGTAGTAGAGGCGCGCATGTAGCATGTACACGTACGTATAGCGGCCAGGGTGCAAGAAAGAAAATACGGCCACGTATGTGTACATACGGGCGGGGTCTCGAACGCCTACTCGCGCATACGTACGGCCAGGGCTCGTGTACATGGCTGGGTCGGAACGGAGAAACCACGTCGTCGTCGTGTTCATGGGGAGGCAACAGAATGCGTCGTGTTCATGGGGAGGCAACGGAATGCATCGTGTTCATGGGAAGGCAACGGAATGCGTCGTGTTCATCGGGAAGCAACGGAACGCGTGGGAGCCAACCGGCTGGGTCGGAACGGAATGCGTGGTCATGGTCATCGGGAGGGCTTGAACGGAATAGGCGATGGAAAGGAGGCCTGAACGGGGTCCTATTGATCGGGAGGGGTCTGGCTACCGCAAAACGGAGGAAACGGACCTCCTACGGTCAAAACGGAGGTCCTGTTGATCGGGAGGGGTGTGGCGTACCGCAAAACGAATGAAACGGACCTCCTACGGTCAAAACGGGGGTCCTGTTGATTGGGAGGGGTGTGTCGTACCGCAAGACGGACGAAACGGACCTCCTACGGTCGAAACGGGGGTCCTGTTCATAGGGAGGGGTGTGGCGTACTGCAAAACGGGACTCCACGGGATACTGTTCATCTCCACCGTCGACCTCCTCCAGCCTCCACAGGCTACCGTCGACCTCCTCCAGCCTCCACAGGCTCTTGTTCATCCAGCCTCCACGGGCTACCGTCGACCTCCTCCAGCCTCCACGGGCTCCTGTTCATCCAGCCTCCACCGCGCGCTACTCCACCGGCTACTGTTCAACCACCCCTGCACCATCTACTGTTCATCCAGCCCTCCACACCACGGGGTCCTGTTCAACCAGCCCTCCACGGGCACCCCTCCACCGTCTACTGTTCATCCAGCCCTCCACCACACCACGGGGTCCTGTTCATCCAGAGGAAACGCCACCGCTCACTGTTCATCCAAACCCCCCACAACGCTCACTGTTCATCCCAAAGGCAGCATTGATCGGCTTCAGTTAGTAGCAGTAGCGAAGGAATCGCTCGATCGGGTTCAGTTAACAGTCATCGATCGATCGCTCGGGTTCAGTAACTCGTAGCCTGCAGTGCAATCGCTCGGGTTCAGCTAGAGCCCAACGCCTCGCTCGGGTTCAGTTAGAGCCAACGCCTCGCACACACGCGCGTACGTGTACAAGAGAAACACGCATCGCTCGGCCCCCGACCTCCCACCGTAACCGGGAACTCCCCGAAATTTTCCTCCCCCTCGCTTCTACCATGGTTTTTTCCGTCATGGACGGCCCAAAGAATGTCATGCAACTGCATCTCCGGCCCGCCCAGGACGAAAAACCCATTTTCTGTCATGATTTTTTGTCATAGAAGTAGGAGCCAACCACATCTATGATGATACCGGGTTTTGTCACAATTATCGTCATAGAAGTGTCATATGTATGACATAATTTTTTTTCGTTCGGCCCAAAATGTCACGCATGTGTCTTTTTTTTGTAGTGCAAGTCCCCTAGATCATGTTTGTTCCAAAAATAACTCTCCCGAAGGTTTCATTCTGTTTGGATTCTGTTTGATATTCCTTTTCTGCGAAACACTGAAAAAGGCAAAAAAACAATTTGCACTGGGCCTTGGGTTAGTAGGTTAGTCCCAAAAATCTTTATCTTTATCTTTACCTAATAATAAAGGATGGAGACTTTTATAGTTCTCCATACGCCACCTATTTATATCCGTTAATTTTGTGTTAACTATAAAATTGACAGCTGAGATTTAAAGTAAGACCTACGAAAATTTTGGTCTAGGCTTATACGTCATCCGTTGCCCGACTGGATTTGTTTCTGTTCACGTATACATCGCTGCCACCTCCTATTACTACCTCATCGATTGGAAAAAAAATTAGATACGCAATCCAATAGAGTCCACGTCCTTTTCTTTTTGAGGAAAAAGAGAGTCCAGGTCCTCATGCCATGGGATCAGTTTGCTATGCATCGAGGTCAAACCTATACTTTCCATGCGTGCTTGATTTTTCTGTACGCGCAGGCAGGCACACGTGTTCAGATTGGTTTCCTTTTCCGTGATTGATTTAGATCTCCAAAATCCTCGTTCCTTCCCTACCTTATTCTCGCTTGGGCACCGGCGATCTTCCAGATTCGGCGAGATGGGCAAGCGGAAGATGACGGAAAGTACTATCGTGTCGATCTGGAGATCCTGCGGTGGCGGAAGCCATGGACATGATGCTCCCGGTAAGCATTGAAGCGCCCAATGTTGTTCATCCAGATGCGGCAGCGACAGTAGCAACGCGCTACTCAACACCATCCTCCAGCTCTCGAGCCACACTGCCCCATGCTCGGCCCCTTTCAGAACAGAAGTTACTGCATGTTCGGCCGTGCCCCATGATTCCAGTGGCCAAAGGAATAAGATTACACAACTTACATATGATCGGAGACGAGGTAAGAATATAACCTCTATAGTGAAGTTGATATAAGTGTTGTGTCTACCCTTAAAGTAAAATTATGAAACAAACCTATACGTGGAAGAGCAAGACGTATACATATATATTGCATCATACCTATAGATGGTGGCATGTCCAGAGAAGCTAACAACTACGCCTGTGTGCACTTTCTGAATGAGTTAATTGCGATGGATTTATTCCTAGGATGTGTAGGGAGCTTCAGCCTACTACCTAGCTCATTACCTCCTACTCCTACACCCGTAGTTACAAATAATCATGCACAATGATATATGTGGTCTGATCAACACCATGCATCATAAATAAATAGCCAATATCCCGAAGGTTTCTTCTCAAGTATCATGGTAACTATGCATTAAATACATGCGCGCTCAATCTGCTATCTTTTAGTTTCACTTTATTTGCATATGAAGTTCAAACATTGACTTTTCAATGTATGGAATAACACAAGAATACACTTTGATGCAGAGAGATGTGAACTGGCCTCTAGGATGGCCTGTTGGAGGATACCCTGCCCTGGGTATTGCATCAAGAAGCTCTATTTGCCTCATGACAACAAATCTTAGGCCGACTGAAATATATTCCATAAACACTATTTAGTGGTAAGACATATTGATTGCAACTGGTAGCTATGGACGGTTGATCAAAACTCCAGAAAAGGATTGGGAAGTTTCCTTTGATAATATTTTATATTATTTGCATTACTAGGTGATGGTACTGTTAACATATGTTCCCTTAGCTCCTTTGTGTTCTTTTGTGTGCATCTCTTTGGTTTCATAATGTTTAATTTTTCGCCAGCTGATATAGTCATTGTGATTTTCTTGATATGGTGCTTCACATGAATAATTCTTGATATTTTCATGAATACTGAATTTAATGTAACAAATTGACAACCTACTTAGTTTAGCTTTCATCTACCTTTGGGTTATCATGAAACAAAATATTACATTCATAATTTTATATATGTATTGTTCTGACCTACACCAATTGGAATATGCAATTGCAGGAGCTGGCTATTATTTCACATGAGGCTTCAAGTTTGCCGGAGGTACACGAACGTGTATTGTTTCTTGGTTCTAAATATATTCAGGTACCATATATGGCTATACCATACTATTATTATTTATTACCTGTTCTTTCTAATTATTATTTGTTTTATATAAAAGACTCCTCCTGTATGTAGGTTAATCTGATGTCTGCATGCACATTGCACAAATTTTTTTCCCCTTTATCCAAATAATATAATGCACAGATTCAAAAGAATTTCATGTTGATTGTCAACTAGAGATGGGGTTAGTCAAGGAGAAGTGATGCGCATTGTAATAGAAAGGGGGGAGAAAAAGGAATACGTGATGATATAACTGATGCACACATACTTCGAACTGTATATGTGGGTGGAATAGGTGGAGAAAGAAAGGTGATTTACATCCCTAAAAAAGTGATTTATAATGGTAAAAGAAGTCAGACAATGTTGCTTGATGTGCATGCGGATCTTAATTAAAAGTAGTATGCATGTAATCAGTTTTGAATCACTATAGAATACATATGCGCCCGTCGCAACGCACGGGCAATTTCAGAAAAAGAACTTACTATATATTATTTCCTCTCTTATCAAGTGTAAAATTAACAAACCTATAGTGACAAAAAACTTAACACCAAGGTGCTTTGCAATCTGTACAGCGAATGTACTGATTCCACTTGATCCACCATGCATCTGCATACATTGAAGATACCCAATCATCAGGAATAAATACAGCCACATTTCACCTCATTTTGCATATGAGTAACTATGGTAACGTAGTTCGCACTCCATTTTAGTAAGCATAATTTCCTTCTCTATTTCTTAGTTAGTCGAGGCATGTTTTTGTAGCAAAAGATATCCGGCATTCCAACTCAGGTGCTCAGTGTAAGAGATTTACAGCGAGGCCCAGTCCAAGGAAGAAGCAAGTGCAGTGAATTGCTAGCCATTTGCAATCATCACATGGAGAAAAAATTAGCAAAGAGAGATTTTTCTTACAAGGAAGGATTCACCGGGGGAGTGGTGACAGGCATGAATGAAGGAAATATGCCCTAGAGGCAATAATAAATTTATTATTTATTTCCTTATATCATGATAAATGTTTATTATTCATGCTAGAATTGTATTAACTGGAAACTTAGTACATGTGTGAATACATAGACAAACAAATTGTCACTAGTATGCCTCTACTTGACTAGCTCATTGAATCAAAGATGGTTAAGTTTCCTAGCCATAGACATGAGTTGTCATTTGATTAATGGGATAACATCATTAGAGAATGATGTGATTGACTTGACCCATTCCGTTAGCTTAGCACGATGATCGTTTAGTTTGTTACTACTGCTTTCTTCATGACTTATACATGTTCCTCTGACTTGAGATTATGCAACTCCCAAATACCGGAGGAACACTTTGTGTGCTATCAAACGTCACAACGTAACTGGGTGATTATAAAGGTGCTCTACAGGTGTCTCCGATGGTACTTGTTGTGTTGGCATAGATCGACATTAGGATTTGTCACTCTGATTGTCGGAGAGGTATCTCTGGGCCCTTTCGGTAATGCACATCACTATAAGCCTTGCAAGCAATGTGACTAATGAGTTAGTTGTGGGATGATGCATTACAAAACGAGTAAAGAGACTTGCCGGTAACTAGATTGAACTAGGTATTGAGATACCGACGATCGAATCTCAGGCAAGTAACATACCGATGACAAAGAGAACAACGTATGTTGTTATGCGGTTTGACCGATAAAGATCTTCATAGAATATGTAGAAACCAATATGAGAATCCAGGTTCCGCTATTGGTTATTGACCGGAGATGAGTGTCGGTCATGTCTACATAGTTCTCGAACCCGTAGGGTCCGCACGCTTAACGTTCGGTGACGATCGATATTATGAGTTTATGTGTTTTGATGTACCGAAGATTGTTAGGAGTCCCAGATGAGATTAGGGACATGACGAGGAGTCTCAAAATGTTCAAGACGTAAAGATCGATATATTGGAAGGCTATATTCGGACATCGGAAAGGTTCTGAGTGGTTCGGGTATTTATCGGAGTATCGGAGAGTTACGGGAATTCGCCAGGGAGTATATGGGCCTTATTGGGACTTAATGGAATAGAGGAGAGGGAAGGGAAAAGAGGGAGGCGCGCCCCCAAGCCCGATCCAAATTGGGAAGGGGGCCGGCCCCCCTTTGCTTCCTCCCTCTCTCCTCCTTCCTTCCTCTCCTACTCCTACTTGGAAAGAGGGAATCGTACTCCCGGAGGGAGTAGGACTCCCCTAGGGCACGCCATAGAGAGGGCCGGTCCTCCCCCTCCCCCACTCCTTTTACGGGGGAGGGGGCACCCCATAGACACACAAGTTGATCATTGCTCTTTTAGCCGTGTGCAGTGCCCCCCTCCACCATAATCCACCTCGGTCATATCGTAGCAGCGCTTAAACGAAGCCCTGCATCGGTAGCTTCATCAACACTATCATCATGCCGTCATGATGATGGAACTCTCCCTCGAAGCTCTACTGGATCGTGAGTTCGTGGGACGTCACCGAGCTGAACGTGTGCAGCTCACGAAGGTGCCGTACGTTCGGTACTTGGGTTGGTCGATCGTGAAGGCGTACGACTACATCAGCCGCGTTGTCATAACGCTTCCACTTACAGTCTACGAGGGTACGTGTACGACACTCTCACCTCTCGTTGCTATGCATCACCATGATCTTGCGTGTGCGTAGGAATTTTTTTGAAATTACTGCGTTCCCCAACAGTGGCATCCGAGCCAGGTTTATGCGTAGATGTTATATGCACAAGTAGAACACAAAGGAGTTGTGGGCGTGGGTATATATATACATATTGCTTGCCTTCACTAGTTGTTTCTTGATTCGGTGGTATTGTTGGATGAAGCGGCTCAGACCGACATTATGTGTACGCTTACGCGAGACTGGTTCTACCGACGTGCTTCGCACACAGGTGGCTGGTGGGTGTTAGTTTCTCCAACTTTAGTTGAATCGGATTCAATGAACAGGGTTCTTTCTGAAGATCAAAAACCAATCACTATACCGCATTGTGGTTTTTTATGCGTAGGTAAGATTGGTTCTTGCTCAGCCCGTAGCAGCCACGTAAAACATGCAACAACAAAGTAGAGGATGTCTAACTTGTTTTTGCAGGGCATGTTGTGATGTGATATGGTCAAGACATGATGTTAAATTTTATTGTATGAGATGATCATGTTTTGTAACAGAGTTATTGGCAACTTGCAGAAGCCTTATGGTTGTCTCTTTATTGCATAAGATGCAAGCACCATACAATTGCTTTACTTTATCGCTATGTGATAGCAATAGTTGCAAAAGCAATAGTTGGCGAGACAACCATGAGACGACATGTTGATAGAGATCAAGATTATGGAGATCATGGTGTCATGCCGGTGACGATGGAGATCATGACGGTACTTTGGAGATGGAGATAAAAGGCACAAGATGATGATGGCCATATCATGTCACACATTTTGATTACATGTGATGTTTATCTTTTATGCTTCTTATTTTGATTAGTACAGCGGTAGCATTATAAGATGATCTCTCTGTAACGCCCTCGATGCGGCTATATCTCCCACGTGCCGAAGCACGACTTAGAGGCATAACCGCATTGAAAGCAATGTCGCAAGTGAGGTAATCTTCACACAACCCATGTAATACATAAGGGAAAAGGATACATGGTTGGCTTACAATCGCCACTTCACACAATTACATGAATAAAGCATTACATCAACCCGATACAGTCAAGGCCCGACTACGGAGCCAAAATAAAAGAAGACTACCCCAAAATCTACACAGATCCCCGATCGACCCCAACTGGGCTCCACTACTGATCAACTAGAACGAAACAACACAAGGACAAGATCTTCATCGAGCTCCTCCTTGAGCTTGGTTGTGTCGCCTGCTCGGGAACATCGGCACCTGCAAACTGGTTTTGGAAGTATCTGTGAGTCACGGGGACTCAGCAATCTCACACCCTCGCGATCAAGACTATTTAAGCATATGGGTAAGGTAAAGGTATGAGGTGGAGTTGCAGCAAGCGACTAGCATATATGGTGGCTAACATACGCAAATGAGAGCAAGAAGAGAAAGCAAAAGCACGGTCGAACAACTATGATCAAGAAGTGATCCTAGAACAACCTACGTAAGGCATAACTCCAACACCGTGTTCACTTCCCGGACTCCGCCGGAAAGAGACCATCACGGTTACACACGCGGTTGATGTATTTTAATTAAGGTCAACTTCAGGTTTTCTACAACCGGACATTAACAAATTCCCATCTGCTCATAACCGCGGGCACGGCTTTCGAAAGTTCAAATCCCTGCAGGGGTGTCCCAACTTAGCCCATGACAAGCTCTCACGGTCAACGAAGGATATTCCTTCTAGCGGGAAGACCCGATCAGACTCGGAATCCCGGTTACAAGACATTTCGACAAGATAAAACTAAACCAGCAACACCGCCCGAATGTGCCGACAAATCCCGATAGGAGCTGCACATATCTCTTTCTCAGGGCACACTCAGATTGTCCAAGGTATGGGTAGGCTAGCCCAGAGTTGCCCCTGATGGCCACCAACACTCAGAGGAGCACTGGCCCGGGGGGTTAAAATAATGATGACCCTTGGGCGCGCGACCCCCAAGGGAAAAGAAAAGGCTAGGTGGCGAATGGTAAAACCAATGTTGGGCATTGCTGGAAGAGTTTTATTCAAGGCGAACTGTCAAGGGGTTCCCATTATTACCCAACAGCGTAAGGAACGCAAAATCCGGGAACATAACACCGATATGACGGAAAACTAGGGCGGCAAGAGTGGAACAAAACACCAGGCATAAGGCCGAGCCTTCCACCCTTTACCAAGTATATAGATGCATTAATTAAATAAGAGATGTTCTGATATCCCAACAAGTAAACATGTTCCAACAAGGAACAACATCTCCATGTTCCAACAAGGAACAAACTTCAATCTTCACCTTCAACTAACAACGCTATAAGAGGGGCTGAGCAAAGCGGTAACATAGCCAAACAACGGTTTGCTAGGACAAGGTGGGTTAGAGGCTTGGCTTAACAATATGGGAGGCATGATAAGCAAGTGGTAGGTATCGCAGCATAGGCATAGCAAAAGAGCGAGCAACTAGCAAGCAAAGATAGAAGTGATTTCGAGGGTATGGTCATCTTGCCTGAAATCCCGCAAGGAAGAAGAACGAGTCTATGAAGAAGACAAACGGACGTAGACGAACGAATACTCACAACACGACGGTACCGGAACCAATCCAAAGAAGCAAACACCGGAAAGAAGCACACAACATAGTAAAGAAACCACACATGAACATGGTATGATATGCGGGATGCGGTATGCGACGCATATGCATGATTTGACAAGGGATGAATGAACCTTGCCTCAACTTGGAAATCCAAGTGTGCGACTGGAAAGGTGAGGTGATTTCGGTTGAAATTGATATAAAGAACACCGGAATCGGATGCACGGTTTGGAAATGCCAAGCAATTCAAATATGGCACCGGTCTGCGATAAACAACAAGTAGCCATCTAAATGCAACAAGATAATTATTCTACAGCACCCAAACATGGCAACAAAAGACATGGCAGGTATCCACTCATAATGCTTGACAAAATATGAACACTGAGCTACGGCCAATTCATCCACTAACAGGTTCAAACAAGCATGGCAAAAGCGCAAACGATAACAGGTTTCAGACTTTGTGAAATTAACACTAGCCTGGAATTTTAGATCAGGTAGCACACTTTGGAGCATGAAAACTAGATGCTACAGGAACTTAACATGGCAAAGTAAAGCATGGCATTGAGTTACTCAAAGAGCTTAATAAAAGTCCCTTAGTGACCTTGAGCCAAAAGGGATCAGAAAATACAATTGCAAGCATGTGAACATGGCAAAAAATATAATCAGATTACAGACTTAGTGAAAAACTGGAGCATGCAAATCAGATATCACGTAGGCATGTTTACGAGCTCGGTGCACTCACTACAGAGCATGAAATGACAATCTAAGCATACACCCATCAAGAATACACATTATACAAGCTAGACATGGCAAGAACAACAACATAGCATGCACGGATCAACTACAACATCCTCGGCCAAATCGCTAACAAGTAGACAATCTGCCCAGATTCACGAAATAGCAAAAGTAGAGCTCAATTGACTCAAGCTAGAGTGCTCCATAATTGCAAAAAAAGACATGGATGGATAGAGCACTACAAGATTAACAAATCACCCTTACTGATCATCCTGAAAAGAGGCACGGATCACTAGGAAACAACATGAACATATGGCATAATGATCAAAACAGTCCAAGGACTTAGTGGAATTGCTAAGTTCCTGAAATCAGCATTAACGAATGCACCACTTTGCAAGCTTGTGCTAGTCACCACACACATCACCAAAATACATGGATATCACCTCTGGAAAGATCGCAAAGCATATAACAAAACACATGTAGAGCTTAGGAGCATATCATGCACACATTAAACATGACAAAAATGACAAATAGCTATTTGGAGCAGCAGATCTAACAATTAAATCAAATAGCACTCTTCCAACAGCATTTCGGGCATCAAGATGAACTCAAATGAAAATAATGCAATGAGATGAAATGTTGTACTCTCTGAGGCGAACATTTTGATATGCTACACGCCCAAAACGGAGCTACGGACGCAAAGTTACGACATGATGAACATGGGCACATGAAACTGTAAATCTCGGGGACTTGGTAGAAATTATACCTCCGGAAAAGTCAATGGGCGGATGAGGTGGTGCGGGACGGAGGGATCCGGATCTGGACGGGGCCGTTTGGTTCATCTCCCGGTGGATCTCATCCATCGGGGCAGATCTGGCTGAGACGGGGTCCGGCGAGGCAACTCCGGCGAGAGGCGGCTCGCCGGCGTGACGAGGCAGGGCGCCGGACGGCGGACAATGGCGGTGGTGGGAGGCGCGGCGCGCCGGCAAGCGAGCAGCGGAGGAGCGGGGCGGCGCGGCATCTCGCGGGCGGGGCGGAGCAAAACACGGCGGCAGATACGGCGGCGCCGGCCGGCGAGCAAGGCGGCGGAGCAAGTCACCGGCGGGAGGCGGCGCAGCGAGAAGCTCGGGAAGAGCCAGGCGGTGGGGCGCGCGGGATCTGGCGGCGGCGGAGATGGGGCCCGATCCGGGCCGCGCGGGCCGGCGGCGGGACTGAGGAGAGAGAGGGCGGCGGAGGTGAGGTGTCGCACTGTGATTCGCCGGGGAGGGTGGCGCTGACATGTCCGACGGTGGAGGAGTTTTGTCCAGGCGCGAGGAGGAAGATGGCTAGGGTTTCATCCGCGAAAATTTCGGAGGGGAACACATATATATAGGTAGAGGGAGCTAGGAGAGTCCAAATGAGGTGCGGTTTTCGGCCACGCGATCGTTATCGAATGCTCTAGATGATGGAGAGGGTTTAGGTAGGTTTTGAGCCACTTTGGAAGGGTGTTGGGCTGCAACACATACGAGGCCTTTTCGGTCCCTCGGTTAACCGTTGGGTATCAAACGAAGTTCAAATGGTATGAAACTTGACAGGCGGTCTACCGGTAGTAAACCAAGGCCGCATGACAAGTCTCGGTCCAATCCGGAAATGATTAATCCCCACACAAGAAAGAAAGGTAGAAAGGACCACCGGAGGAGATAGGAGCGCCGGAATGCAAAACGGACAACGGGAAAAATCTTCGGATGCATGAGACGAACACGTATGCAAATGAAATGCACATGATGACATGATATGCAATGCATGACATGCAAGCAATGACAAGGCAACAACAACAAATAACTGGACGACACCTGGCACATCGGTCTCGGGGCGTTACAACACTCCACCACTACGAGAGGATCTCGTCCCGAGATCTAGAATGGCACCGGAGGGAAAACGGAAGAGAAGAGAAGAGGTAAAACTAAGTTGCTTCTTTGACCAATGAGTGAAACCAAAGAACCTTGAAAAGGTTAAGCCATTTCGAGAAAAGAATACAACGGAGATGAACTAAGTTGAAAACACTCCGTTAGGAAAGAGGAACAAGGAAGAACAACTTCGGGCAGTGCTCCGATTGAAAAGAAAAAGGAGTTGAATAAGAACTTGATAAGATGAGAAGATATTTGAATGAAAACACGACACTCCTATTGGAAAAGGAAGGAATTGAACATGATCTTGACAACCCGGGAGGAGTGAAAAGAGCAACCTCACTAGACCTCCGGGAGAAAGAATAGAAGTTGGGTCATCGAAACAAAAGAACGGAGAAGAAAACAACATCTTCTACCTTAAATGAGTTTGCAAAAGCATCTTTTGGAGAAGGTTCGAATGGAGTTGTTGGAAACCAACAACGAAAAGAATAAGCTTGATATGGTCTTATGGAATAGATCTCAAATTATGAGGTGACAACCTGCCACTCACGGGAAGAAGAATTGGATTGGTATGAACAAGGAGACGAGAAGCTTATTTCACCGGGAGGGTAGATGAAGAACTTGGATCATATATGAGCACCATAAGTAGCAACAATCCTTAGGGAAGGCTTTAGGTGAAATATAACCCAAGATAACTCCGATGACAAGATTGATGTATTTATAATATCTCATTCTTGACAACATGTGAATCATGAAAACATGAACTCAAATTATCAAGAATGACATAATTCCACCTCCAATGATACGAAAGAAAGAATTGCACTCCGGATAGCAAGATGAAGAATGCTTGAGCTCCTTAGAAAAGAATCTCGATGAACACTTCGAGAAGGAATATAAATCCTTGATGAACCATCATGTAGAACCTTCATGAAGAACTCCGGTTACAAGAGAATGATCAAACGAAAGGAAGGAGAAGTTGAAAACACAAGGTGAAGCCTCATAATGATTCAAATGGATCTCGCGATGAAATAATTGAGAGAACTTGGAACTCCGGGAAAAGAAAGATGAACAAATGGAAACAAGAATTTGATGAGCCTCCAAAAAAGGGAATTTAGATCACTCGATGAAACAAGAATAAGAATTACATTATGCTTATCCTTCACCAATTAAATTGATGACAAACAATGGATTTGGCACACTACTTATTCTCGTAGAAAGGATTAAGAGAGATATAGCGCAAACTTGAGAAGGTATTGAACGAACCACCGGAAGGGTTGAAACAACAAATAAATTGATATGGTGACCAAGGAAGAGAACTCTTGAACGGACCACCGTAAGAATTGAAAATGATCGATGTAGGGGTGAATCACCGGTAAGAATAGCAAATGAACGAAGGTGCTTGAGACAACTAGATACATGAGAACGAAGGTATCACGAACTGATTAGAGATCACTTGAACGATGCACCAGTAAGATTAGAGAATGATAACTGACAGCTGAGGATAAATAAACCTGAATTGATGGACTCCGGATAACAAACCGAGAAGACTCTTGAATTGCTCCGGATAGGTGAAAAGAATTCTCATGATAAAAACAATTACGATAGGATGGCAACAAGCTAGAATCACGAATCTTGAAGAGAATGGAGCAAGATTAAAGAGAAACTCTTCTTCGGTCTTCAAAATCCGAGAATGACGACGAGAAACACCACCATGAATAGTTGAGATACTCCAGAAGAATCAAAAGTGAAGAGGTTGAGCCAACAATGAAAAGAATTCGACAGATCTTGGAGAAGACATTTGACTGATGATAACTCATTCTTACGTCAAACTTTGAAAAGAATTTGAGAAGCTCCGGGAAAATTAGAAGAGTCAGGTAAGATCCTGGGAAAAGACCTTTGGGTTAGGGCCCACTTAAAACAAACACCGTTGAACAATAACTTGAAAAGGAGATAGCACCGGTTGAACTAAATGGCTTGAATAAGATAAGACCTCAAAATAGGTTGAACTGATCTTGAATGAAAAGGCGAGCCTTCTGAGATAACTTGAGCACTCCGGGACAATAGAATAACGAGAGGTGAACGATTATGAGGAGCACCGGCATGGAAATACATTTGAAACAAGGAAAGGATATGGTCAACGCCAAAAGCTTGAATTGAATCCACCGGAGAAGAAAGAAAACCGAGAATGATGAGCTTGAAGCTCCATTAGAATCTTCATGAGAATCACCGGATAGAACTTTAACGGAAAAGGGATGGAGAGACTTCACAAGAATAAAAGGATACTTGATTAAGACATCTGAGTCCTTGAGGAAAAAAGGGTGGGTGGGCGAGAAAACAAAGGCAACTTGGAGACGGATGAAACAAACACCATTGTGAAGAACTGATAATTGATCTTGTGAATGTTGACAAGATTGGATCCATTTGAAGAGAAGCACACCGGTTGAAAAGGATTGGCAAGACAATCTCGATGATCACGAAGGATTAGTATTCACATCGGAATATGAGAACACCACTTAGACAAGGGATGGAATCAACATTTCTCTCTGAAGCAACTCGAATACCACAACTCAAAACAAAAACAAAGGATTGGCTTGCAGAATAAGCCGGAACAAACATATGATAGAGATTTCATCCGAAGTTTTCGTGGTGGGGCCTACACGGGCTCGATCGTACAACACCATCATGTACAAGGCAGTGCACATGACATACGAAGCATCCCCGAGTCGTCATAGCCAAGGACTCTTTAAGACACAACGAGACCACTGTAAAACCGACCGTGAATAGGCGGACCACTAGACGTCGAACCCCAATTTCATATCATACATTTGTCGGAAAGATATCCTAAGAGCTACTTGAAATCCCACTTATAAACTCCCGAAATTTTCCGGTTATGCAATCAGGTGCTGGGGATACAGCGGAAGCATAATATCTCACCCAAAACTAGCAAATCCTACATCCAGCTGTATCCATCCTTCAACACATAACCAAGAAACCTTCGGAAATCATCTACCTCAACCTTCGAAAAGCATCCGTTATACAAGTTATGGCAATACTCCCGAACTCCCGCCCCAATACTGGGTGGCGTCGAGGTTATCTCACCAACAACTGCATAAAAGAGATTTTCGATGTCGATGAAACTAAACTCAGGTATTCCAGAACTGCAACGATAAAATTGTGACGACAACACCTCGGAGCTCAACTCCCCGGGACACTGCCACAACCCCTAAATGACAGGAGGCACCAAGAACAATGTTCTTGTCACAAAACCATCGGAACGATTCCAAGATACCCGCGTGATCCTAAATTTTTTTTGTGAAATTTGAGAAGAGAAGAGTCAAAACTCTACGTCAGGATGCCTCACCAAAGCGACAAAGGGACTGGGGAGTAAAAAGAATTCCTAAACTCTCCGATATATAATTCCTAAATGACTCCAAACATTTTTTCTAGACTCAACAATGGCTGCTAAAAACGATCAAGCAGTGGGGGCTCCTAAGGTCGGGGAAGGCTCTGATACCAACTTGTAATGCCCTCGATGCGGCTGTATCTCCCACGTGTCGAAGCACGACTTAGAGGCATAACCGCATTGAAAGCAATGTCGCAAGTGAGGTAATCTTCACACAACCCATGTAGTACATAAGGGAAAAGGATACATGGTTGGCTTACAATCGCCACTTCACACAATTACATGAATAAAGCATTACATCAACCCGATACAGTCAAGGCCCGACTACGGAGCCAAAATAAAAGAAGACTACCCCAAAATCTACACAGATCCCCGATCGACCCCAACTGGACTCCACTACTGATCAACTAGAACGAAACAACACAAGGACAAGATCTTCATCGAGCTCCTCCTTGAGCTTGGTTGCGTCACTTGCTCGGGAACATCGGCACCTGCAAACTAGTTTTGGAAGTATCTGTGAGTCACGGGGACTCAGCAATCTCACACCCACGCGATCAAGACTATTTAAGCTTATGGGTAAGGTAAAGGTATGAGGTGGAGCTGCAGCAAGCGACTAGCATATATGGTGGCTAACATATGCAACTGAGAGCGAGAAGAGAAAGAAAAAGCACGGTCGAACAACTATGATCAAGAAGTGATCCTAGAACAACCTACGTCAAGCATAACTCCAACACCGTGTTCACTTTCTGGACTCCGCCGGAAAGAGACCATCACGGTTACAAACACAGTTGATGTATCTTAATTAAGGTCAACTTCAGGTTTTCTACAACCGGACATTAACAAATTCCCATCTGCTCATAACCGCGGGCACGGCTTTCAAAAGTTCAAATCCCTGCAGGGGTGTCCCAACTTAACCCATGACAAGCTCTCACGGCCAACGAAGGATATTCCTTCTAGCGGGAAGACCCGATCAGACTCGGAATCCCGGTTACAAGACATTTCGACAAGGTAAAACTAAACCAGCAACACCGCCCGAATGTGCCGATAAATCCCGATAGGAGCTGCACATATCTCTTTCTCAGGGCACACTCAGATTGTCCAAGGTACGGGTAGGCCAGCCCAGAGTTGCCCCTGGTGGCCACCGGCAACTGACAGGTTGGACCAACACTCAGAGGAGCACTGGCCCGGGGGGTTAAAATAATGATGACCCTTGGGCGCGCGACCCCCAAGGGAAAAGAAAAGGCTAGGTGGCGAATGGTAAAACCAATGTTGGGCATTGCTGGAAGAGTTTTATTCAAGGCGAACTGTCAAGGGGTTCCCATTATTACCCAACCGCGTAAGGAACGCAAAATCCGGGAACATAATACCGATATGACGGAAAACTAGGCGGCAAGAGTGGAACAAAACACCAGGCATAAGGCCGAGCGTTCCACCCTTTACCAAGTATATAGATGCATTAATTACATAAGAGATATTGTGATATCCCAAAAAGTAAACATGTTCCAACAAGGAACAACATCTCCATGTTCCAACAAGGAACAAACTTCAATCTTCACCTGCAACTAACAACACTATAAGAGGGGCTGAGCAAAGCGGTAACATAGCCAAACAATGGTTTGCTAGGATAAGGTGGGTTAGAGGCTTGGCTTAACAATATGGGAGGCATGATAAGAAAGTGGTAGGTATCACAGCATAGCCATAGCAAAATAGCGAGCAACTAGCAAGCAAAGATAGAAGTGATTTCGAGGGTATGGTCATCTTGCCTGAAATCCCGCAAGGAAGAAGAACGACTCCATGAAGAAGACAAACGGACATAGACGAACGAATCCTCATAGCACGATGGTACCGGAACCAACCCGAAGAAGCAAACACTGGAAAGAAGCACACAACATAGTAAACAAACCACACATGAACATGGTATGATATGCGGGATGCGGTATGCGATGCATATGCATGATTTGACAAGGGATGAATGAACCTGGCCTCAACATGGAAATCCAAGTGTGCCACTGGAAAGGTGAGGTGATTTCGGTTGAAATCGATATAAAGAATGCCGGAATCGGATGCACGGTTTGGAAATGGCAAGCAATTCAAATATGGCACCGGTCTGCGATAAACAGCAAGTAGCCATCTAAATGCAACAAGATAATTATGCTACAGCACCCAAACATGGCAACAAAAGACATGGCAGGGATCCACTCATAATTCTTGACAAAAGATGAACACTGAGCTACGGCCAATTCATCCATTAATAGGTTCAAACAAGCATGGCAAAAGCGCAAACGATAACAGGTTTCAGACTTTGTGAAATTAACACTAGCCTGGAATTTCAGATCAGGTAGCACACTTTGGAGCATGAAAACTAGATGATACAGGAACTTAACATGGCAAAGTAAAGCATGGAATTGAGTTACTCAAAGAGCTTAACAAAAGTCCCTTAGTGACCTTGAGCCAAAAGGGATCAGAAAATACAATTGCAAGCATGTGAACATGGCAAAAACATAATCAGATTATAGACTTAGTGAAAAACTGGAGCATGCAAATCAGATATCACGTAGGCATGTTTACGAGCTCGATGCACTCACTACAGAGCATGACATGACAATCTAAGCATACACCCATCAATAATACACATTATACAAGCTAGACATGGCAAGAACAACAACATAGGATGCACGGATCAACTACAACATCCTTGGCAAAATCGCTAACAAGTAGACAAGCTGCCCAGATTCACGAAATAGCAAAAGTAGAGCTCGATTGACTCAAGCTAGAGTGCTCCATAATTGCAAACAAAGACATGGATGGATAGAGCACTACAAGATTAACAAATCACCCTTACTGATCATCCTCAAACGAGGCACAGATCACTAGGAAACAACATGAACATATGGCATAATGATCAAAACAGTCCAAGGACTTGGTGGAATTGCTAAGTTCCTGAAATCAGCATTAACGAATGCACCACTTTGCAAGCTTGTGCTAGTCACCACACACATCACCAAAATACATGGATATCACCTCTGGAAAGATCGCAAAGCATATAACAAAACACATGTAGAGCTTAGGAGCATATCATGCACACATTAAACATGGCAAAAATGACAAATAGCTATTTGGAGCAGCAGATCTGACAATTAACTCAAATAGCACTCTTCCAACAGCATTTCGGGCATCAAGATGAACTCAGTGAAAATGATGCAATGAGATGAAATGATGTACTCTCTGAGGCGAACATTTTGATATGCTACACACGCAGAACGGAGCTACGGACGAAAAGTTACGACACGATGAACATGGGCACATGAAACTGGAAATCTCGGGGACTTGGTAGAAATTATACCTCTGGAAAAGTCAACGGGCGGGCGAGGTGGTGCGGGACGGAGGGATCAGGATCTGGACGGGGTCGTTTGGTTCATCTCCCGGTGGATCTCATCCACCGGGGCAGATCTGGCCGGGATGGGGTCCGGCGAGGCAACTCCGGCGAGAGGCGGCTCGCCGGCGTGACGAGGCAGGGCGCCGGACGGCGGACAGTGGCGGTGGTTCGAGGCGCGGCGCGCCGGCAAGCGAGCAGCGGAGGAGCGGGGAGGCGCGGCATCTCGCGGGCGGGGCGGAGCAAAACGCGGCGGCAGAGACGGCGGCGCTGGCTGGCGAGCGAGGCGGTGGAGCAAGTCGCCGGCGGGAGGCGGCGCAGCGAGGCGCTCGGGAAGAGCCAGGCGGCGGGGCGCGCGGGATCTGGCGGCGGCGGAGATGGGCCCCGCGAGCCCGACCGGGCCGCGCGGGCCGGCGACGGGGCTGAGGAGAGAGAGGGCGGCGGAGGTGAGGTGTCGCGCTATGATTCGCCGGGGAGGGCAGCGCGGACATGTCCGGTGGTGGAGGAGTTTTGTCCGGGCGCGAGGAGGAAGATGGCTAGGGTTTCATCCGCGAAAATTTCGGAGGGGAACACATATATATAGGTAGAGGGAGCTAGGAGAGTCCAAATGAGGAGCGGTTTTCGGCCACGCGATCGTGATCGAACGCTCTAGATGATGGAGAGGGTTTAGGTGGGTTTTGGGCCACTTTGGAAGGGTGTTGGGCTGCAACACACACGAGGCCTTTTCGGTCCCTCGGTTAACCATTGGGGTATCAAACGAAGTCCAAATGGTACGAAACTTGACAGGCGGTCTACCGGTAGTAAACCAAGGCCGCATGACAAGTCTCGATCCAATCCGGGAATGATTAACCCCCACACAAGAAAGAAAGGTAGAAAGGACCACCGGAGGAGATAGGAGCGCCGGAATGCAAAACGGACAACGGGAAAAATGTTCGGATGCATGAGACGAACACGTATGCAAATGAAATGCACATGATGACATGATATGCAATGCATGACACGCAAGCAATGACAAGGCAACAACAACGAATAACTGGACGACACCTGGCACATCGGTCTCGGGGCGTTACACTCTCACTAAATTTCAAGGTATAAGTGTTCTCCCTAAGTATGCACCGTTGCGGCAGTTCGTCGTGCTGAGACACCACGTGATGATCGGGTGTGATAAGCTCTGCATTCACATACAATGGGTGCAAGCCAGTTTTGCACACGCATAATACTTGGGTTAAACTTGACGAGCCTAGCATATGCAGATATGGCCTTAGAACACTGGAGACCGAAATGTCGAACATGAATCATATAGTAGATATGATCAACATAGCGATGTTCACCATTGAAAACTACTCCATCTCACGTGATGATCGGACATGGTTTAGTTGATTTGGATCACGTGATCATTTATATGACTAGAGGGATGTCTATCTAAGTGGGAGTTCTTAAGTAATATGATTAATTGAACTTTAATTTATCATGAACTTAGTCCTGATAGTGTTTGCGTATCTATGTTGTAGATCAATTGCTCACGTATAGCTTCCCCGTTTATTTTTTGATATGTTCCTAGATAAATACTATGTTGAAAGATGATAGTAGCAATGATACGGACTAGGTCCGTGATCTAAGGTTTATCCCCATTGTTGCACCGAAAATTATGTCTTAATGCACCGCTAGGTAACAGAACTATTGCAGGAGCAGATGCAGACGTTATGAACGTTTTTGACAAGCTCGGTATGATGACTACTTGATAGTTTAGTGCACCATTGTCGGCATTCTGGGAACGGGGGTCCCCAGACTTGCCTGCCTGCGGCCTGCGGCGTGGCTCAAAGGGGGGCCCAGCACGGCCCATCTTCATCAACACAGACCCCAAGACCCTCGCGAGGGGCCAAGCCTCGCGGGGCGGATGACACGGAGCTTCCTCAGGCACGGCCTCATCAGGCTGGCTCGCGAGTAGGCGGAGAGATCAAGGCGGGGTACCTCACGAGGTGCCCGTGACGCAAGCCATGATGACCAAAGGCGCCAGGCGGGCGCCAGCCCGCGCAGTGTCCTCCTTTCCTCTTTGGTGCAAAGGGAGCAAGCGCAGCCGCAGAGTACCGAGGCATCAGGCAAAGGTTGCCATTTCGGTGCAACAAGACCAAGACCAGGAGGACTACAAGATGGAGGTCATTGTGGAGCCCAAGACGGTGTCACCACCAGAGCTTTGTGCAGGCGAAGACTACTTTTGTCAGGATAGCTAGTACTAGCTGTCCCCCTTCAAATTAGCCCGCCATTGTTGGCTCCCTTCCCGCTCGATATTTGGGAAGAGGACCAGGGCCTCTATAAATAGGACTAGCCACCATAGTAGGAAGGAGGATCAAGATCCGAGAGAGGGAGAAGGGTGACTGAACTCCCCCTAGCAGTTCATCCCCCCCAGCCAAGAATAGACCCTCGCGAGGCTATTCTTCCTTGTATTGTTCATCATCATCACCCCAAGAGGCAATCCACCACACCACACACTGGAGTAGGGTATTACACCACAATGGTGGCCCGAACCATTATAAACCCTGTGTCTCTTGTGTCGTTCTTCCCATAGCTTAGATCTTAGCGAGGCGGAGGGGAGCAGGTAGGTAGGAGGCGAAATCTCCACGCGCACCCAGTGTTCGAACCTCAAGGGTCTGCCGGAACCCGAAATCGGACATTTGGCGCGCCAGGTAGGGGTGCGCCGGAATCCACCTTCTACCGCTTCGCGCTCCGTCGCGTCGTCATCGCCATGTCCGTCGACCAGGCGGGCAACCCGGATCCATGGGTGGCGTGGCCCGCCCGCGCAGAGCCGCTCGCCTCGGGCGACCCCATGCCCCAGGCAGCACGCGGTCCGCAGGGCGCTGCGGGCCGCGGGCGACGCGGACAGGCTTCGACAGCTCTCACACCGCGGCAGGCGCGGTCGGCAGCAAGGGCCTCCAATCACGCCGCGACCACGACACCATACACCCGCCGGGAGCAGGCGAACTCAAGAGCCGCGCTCACGGTGGCCCGAGAGCTGCTGTAGTGCAGGCTGCTGGAGGGCGGCCGCGACGTGCTGGTGGAGCGGGTGGCAGAGCTCCTGGGCTTTGCCGCCTCGGGGGCTCACCCCTTCTGCACCCAGCTCCCATCTCAAGCCCAGGGCGGCCCGCGCGGGGGCTCCGCGCGCGCCCGCGGGCTCCAAATCTACTCCAACGCCAGCGACGCTGTCAGTACCGGACCGGCGGCGGCACTGCCCCCGCTCCCGGTCCGCGAAGAAGGAGGGCGCGACGCGACCCACGGCCCCAGTGGACAGCCGCGCTACCACCCCACGGTGGGCGCGTCAAGCAGAGCTGCGTGGCTCGCGGAGCACCACGGCACAGCCTTCAGGATGACGGCACCAGAAGAATACGTGCCCCTCATGATGGACTAAGGACACCCTCACGAGGGCGAACAAGGCTCGCCCCTCAGCCCAAGCTGGGGGGACGAGGCGCTAGAAGCTGAGCCCTTCCAGGAGTCCCGGGACAGTCCCACTGGGCACGCTGGAGGCAACGATTATCGGGTACCGCTAATTCTTCAGGAGCAGGCATACGCTAACCATGGATCGCAGGAGGTGCAGGTCGCCACAACGAGCAGTTGCCCCGCTCCCACAGTCTCCTACCCCTCGGGAGGAGGGCGCAGGGGGCTGCAGGAGAGGGGCCGAGATCCGACATCACCACCGCGGCATTCGGAGCAAGGTGTTCTCAGGAGGTAGGCCCTCCGCTGGGGAGGTGCCTCAGGGCCTGCCCCTGGCGAAGGACCCGTGGTCATCGGGGGAACCGCTGGCGACCGCTCTACCCCATCGACGATGTCCTGGTTTCCGGTCGTTGTTGATGGCACTAGAGTGTGGCGCAAGGCGGGGCCCTCGTCTGGCCATATGAAGCAAGGCCGGTACCTATGAAGAAGGCCCAGTGCCTATGAAGCTCGCCGCCCCGTGACACTCTCACGTAATAATGAGTGGGGCTGTACACGCCCCGGAGTCTCAGGGGTGCCGGCCTCAGGCCCTGGGGCTCCCTCCCACGCCCAGTGGCAGCACTTAGCTCCGCGCTGGTGAGAAGACGTCCAAGACTAGATTAGGTGCCGGACGCGGCCTTTTGTCTGCTTTCATTGCTTTTCCCTTTGGTTGTCGCTTTCCCCCGCTGGATTCAAGTTGGATTCGAATTTAGATTTGCGTGTGTTCGGGGAAGGGGTGCTTAGTCTCGTTCGAGCAATTTCTCGCGTTTTAGTTACCACTTCACCTCAGCTGCCTCCCCTCGTGAGCCCCTCGCGAGCCGGGTCAGGCCTAGCTTGCGTGCAGCCCAGACTGTCGCCGCCGCGTCCTCTCAGGAGGGTGTTTTACTGCAGATCCTACGGATTCAATCAGGGAACACTCAAGACATCGCAGCCTCCCACGGGCTACCTCAGGGCCAGCACGGGACAAAGGTAAACTAGCCGACCAGCGCGTCGCTTAAGCCAACCACTTGGCGCGGGCGCATGGGCAATGTAGCGTCTACTAATACGATGAACACAAGTTTTACATAAGGGGCTCCCCCTCCAAAATGCTCTCACCGCCATCAGGCCAAAACCTGAGTTCTATTCATGCAGGGTAAGGAAGTAAGAACGATGCACAATCAGTCGGATAAATCCCCCAATGCGTCCTCTGGAGCACCACCCGAGCCGTTGCTGGCGTCGCTGAACTCGCCATCGCTGTCCCCGTCGCCGCCAGCGGCGTCCGGGCCGTTCACCACACCGCCCTCGTCGGCAGCCATGATCACGCCGTCGTTGTCTGAAGCGAAGGCCCTGATAAGAGCATCCACATTGTCTTCCACCCAGTGCGCCAGATCGTCTCGGATGGCCTGGGGGACTGGGGCGATGGCGGCGTCGAAATCAAAGTGGGGATCCATGTTCCGGAGATGGCTGAAGACGCGAGAAAAGGCGCGCCCGAGCAGGGCGCGGCTCATCTCCTCCACCAACCTGTCAGCCCTGACCGACCGCGCCTCCAGCTGCGTCACCACGTCAGTGAAGAACTGAAGATTGCCAGCGTAGTTGACTGCGTGCGGCTCGCCAACAACCGCCTCGCAGATGTTTCCCAAGGCTGCGTTGGCTCTCTCCCGGAGCGTGGTGAGCATGGGGCCGTGCTCATGCTCCAGGATCCGCCGGTGACGTATCTCGTCCGCATTCTGGCGTGTAACGACCTCAGCCTCCTCCACCCGCTGGCGGAGAAGGAGCACCTTGGCCTGGGAGGTGGTTAACTCACCTTGCGCCACCTCAAGGGCGGCCCGTAAAGCATCGGCCCGCCGCGTCGCCTCCTCCAGCTTGGCCCTCAAGGCAGCAGTCCTGCCTTCAGCCTCGGCCTGGATCAACCCCAGCTTCTCTTCGAACTCGTGCTCGAGGTTCAAATGCGCCATCGCCACCCGGTGTCCGACCTCCTCCAGGACATGGGCTTCCTGTGCAGCGACCATCATCCTCCGCCTGCATCACCAAGCGCTCCCTCGTCTCCAGACGCTCGTACTCGCGGGAACGTTCGGCGGCTTCCAGCGTCAGCGCCTCCTCACGCTTCTGGAACTCAGCTGAGTCGCCAGAGGCAACCTTCATCGACGCGAGGGCTGCCTCGCACAGCTCCACCTGCTCCTCCAGTGAGTGGCACCAGGCCAGGAGCTCCCGAGCCCGCTCCTTCGCCGCCGTTCGCCGCCGGTCAGCTTCCCGGGCCTCCTCGGCGGCCCAAGATCGGGCCTCCCAAGAGGCCACCAGCGACGCCTTGGCCTCTACGTCGTCAAGATCGCGCTGACGGCGTGCAAGGGCGATGGCACCCTCCAGCTCGCGCCTCTCTGCAGCCAGGCGCAGGCCCTTGGCCTCAAGGCGCGCGTCTTCATCAGCAAGCTCCTCACCAAGCAGGCTTACCGCGTCAGCCGCCCTTCGAAGGTATCCTTGGCGGAGAGCGCGATGCTCCCGAGCGCGCTCGAGCACGTCTTCCACACCATCGTCTGCCCCAAGCAAGCGTCGGGGGCCACGAATCAGCACTCCCCCTCCGGGCAGGGGGGCTGGGGGCTGGCACCCTCGCGACGGTCGGGCACGCCATGCCAGAAGCCCGGCCTGGAGCCAGCCCGTCCCCAGGTGAAGAGCGCAGGGAGCGCCTCAGCCAATCGCAGTCCACAATCAGGCGAGAAGCCCACAGCAGGCTGGCTATGCCACGAGAAGGCCTGCGAAGGAGGATCGCGAGGTGCGCAGGGCCACGATGCGCCTCGGGACGGTTCGCCTCTCCGATCGCCCTCACCACAAGGGCTCTGCTGCTAGGAGCGCTTGAGGACGGTGGAGGGGGCGAAGCCAAGGGGGACGGCATCTCAGCCGTCTCCGCGAGCTCGGCTGGAAGGGGCCTGCGAAGCAAGGGTCAGTAAAAGCAACAGAAGGATCGGGAGCTGGGAAAGGAGAAGGCTTACTCATCAGTGGCGAAGTACTTCCTACGCTTCAGCAGGCGACAAGGGTAATCGTCGCCCAGGGCCTCCCTTCTCTTCCGGAGGGCCTCAAAGTCCACGCGGAAGCGGCCCAAGAGTTGGGCACAGGGATCAACCTGCGACGAAGACGGAGCGTGAAGGCGATCTGCGTCAGAGGCGCCCGCCTGATGCGCACTGCCAATCGCCTCGCCAAGAGAAGCAGCTGGAGCCTCAGGGGCCTCATTCACAGACGCTGAGGGCAGCTGCTTGCCACCCTCGGCCTCAGCGGCACGGGCCCCAGGAGCCGCTCCCTCATGAGCATCGCCCTGCGCTGTCACCCCACCGGGAGCCCCCTCGGCCTCTGGCGCCTCATGCCTCCCTGCTCCGCCGCTTGAGGAAGAGTCGCCGTGGCCGACTGGAAGGGCAGTCACCATCACTGGGTTCTCGCGAGGTCCCTGGAGGCCGGCAGGGCACGACCCCCACTCATCAAAGATAGGCATCTGCTTCACAAAATCGCCCCTGCTCTGGCAGAGGTACAGCAAGGCCCCTCCCTGCTGGATGCTGCCAGGGTTGGGGTCCCCAGTCAGGGTCAAGAGCGCTGTCCTCAGCACTTCAGGCGTCAGGTCCTCTTCCTGGAGCCTCATACGATCATCGCGCCCGCTAAAGGCCCACATCCGGCGGGAGTGGCGTTGGAGAGGAGCAACGCGGCGTAGCAGGAACTCCTTCACCACCTTGGGCGCTGTCACGCCAAGCGACCTCAGGAACGCGAAGCGGTGCCAGACGAAGACAAGCCGGGGGCTCTCAAGCGTCTCTTGGCCCCAGCCCGAATTGGGGACAGCAGGCGAAGTTGGCTCCGATAGCAGGGGGCTGGGCACCCCTGCATCCACATACAGCCACCGCTCGCGGAACCCAGCCGCGGGCAGAGGGAGCTTGAAGTCAATCCCAGAGGCCGCTGTCTCAGATGCGGCAACGAAGCTCACGCACGCCCAGCATTGGGTAGGGTCGACAAGGCGCAGCGAGAAGAAGTGGCGCAGCATGGCAACCGAAGGAAGGATGCCCATCATAGCCTCGCAAACAAAGGCGAAGACCGAAAGGAGGGTGATGGATTCAGGACCCAGATGCATCATGTGGATCTGATAGTGGGAAAGCACGGCATTGAAGGAATTAGAAAAGGGAGGAACCAGACCCGCCCACAGGGCGTCGGCGAAATACGGGACCTCGGTGACTATCCTGTCGATGGAGAAGTGGGACGCGGGCCAGGCCGTCGTCCTCCCGCATTCGTTGAAGATAGTGGCCAGAGCCGAGCTGACCTTGCCCAAGCCCTCGGCGGGGGCCGCCAACGGCGGCGGGCAAGGCGGAGGCACGGGTTACTTCCCCCTTCCCTTCTTCGTCGGAGCCATGGCGATGGGAAGAAGGGGGGAAAGTTCGAGATTGGGTTGAAAACAGAAGCTGGAGTTCGAGCGGAGGAAGGACAGAGGGCGCTCGAGCGACAGAAAGGGGAGCGGCTGTGTACAACTACGAGTCCGCCTAGCATGGCGCAAAATAAGGGGGGCGTGGGGGAACAGTGCCGCCCACGTCCAATCAACCGCCACGCGGCGCCCAAGGCCGCAGGCTGTTAGGGCCCGCGGCGCTTCGCCCTTGCCCTTCTGCCTCCCTGCACGGCCAAGTCCGGGTGCGCCTTGGGCCCGGTGGCTACTGTCAGCATTCTGGGAATGGGGGTCCCCAGACTTGCCTGCCTGCGGTCTGCGGCGTGGCTCAAAGGGGGGCCCAGCACGGCCCATCTTCATCAACACAGACCCAAGACCCTCGCGAGGGGCCAAGCCTCGCGGGGCGGACAACACGAAGCTTCCTTAGGCACGGCCTCATCAAGCTGGCTCGCGAGGAGGCGGAGAGATCAAGGCGGGGTACCTCACGAGGTGCCCGTGACGCAAGCCATGACGACCAAAGGCACCAGGCGGGCGCCAGCCCGCGCAGTGTCCTCCTTTCCTCTTTGGTGCAAAGGGAGCAAGCGCAGCCATGGAGTATCGAGGCATCAGGCAAAGGTTGCCATTTCGGTGCAACAAGACCATGACCAGGAGGACTGCAAGACGGAGGTTATTGTGGAGCCCAAGACGGCGTCACCACTAGAGCTTTGTGCAGGCGAAGACTACTTTTGTCAGGATAGCTAGTACTAGCTGTCCCCCTTCAAATTAGCCCGCCATTGTTGGCTCCCTTCCCGCTCGATATTTGGGAAGAGGACCAGGGCCTCTATAAATAGGACTAGCCACCATAGTAGGAAGGAGGATCGAGATCCGAGAGAGGGAGAAGGGTGATTGAACTCCCCCTAGCAGTTCGTCCCCCCTAGCCAAGAACAGACCCTCGCGAGGTTGTTCTTCCTTGTATTGTTCATCATCATCAGCCCAAGAGGCAATCCACCACACCACACACTGGAGTAGGGTATTACACCACAATGGTGGCCTGAACCAGTATAAACCATGTGTCTCTTGTGTCGTTCTTCCCATAGCTTAGATCTTAGCGAGGCGGAGGGGAGCAGGTAGGTAGGAGGCGAAATCTCCGCGCGCACCCCAGTGTTCGAACCTCAAGGGTCTGCCGAAACCCGAAATCTGACAACCATGCTTTACGGCTTAGAACCGGGACTTCAAAAATGTTTTGAACGCCACGGAACATATAAGATGTTCTAAGAGTCGAAATTGGTATTTCATAATCATGCCCGTGTCAAGAGGTATGAGACCTCTGACAGTACTTTGTCTACAAGATGGAGGAGAATAGCTCAACGAGTGAGCATGTGCTCAGAATGTCTGAGTACTACAATCACTTGAATCAAGTGGGAGTTAATCTTCCTAATAAGATAGTGATTGACAGAGTTCTCTAGTCACTATCACCAAGTTACTAGAACTTCGTGATGAACTATAATATGAAAGGGATAACAGAAACAATTCCCAAAGCTCTTCGCGATGCTGAAATCGGCGAAGGTAGAAATCAAGAAAAAGCATCAAGTGTTGATGGTTGACAAGACCACTAGTTTCAAGTAAAGGGGCAAGGGAAATAAAGGGAACTTTAAGAAGAATGGCAAGCAAGTTTCCACTCCCATGAAGAAGCCCAAAGCTAGACCCAAGCCTGAAACTGACTGCTTCTACTGCAAAGGTAATGGTCAATGGAAGTGGAACTACCCTAGATACTTGGCAGATAAGAACGATGGCAAAGTGAACAAAGGTATATTTGATATACATGTAACTGATGTGTACTTTACTAGTTTATAGCAAACCCCTCAGTATTTGATACTAGTTCAGTTGCTAAGATTAGTAACTCGAAATGGGAGTTGCAAAATAAACAGAGACTAGTTAAGGGCGAGGTGATGATGTGAGTTGGAAGTGATTCCAAGGTTGACAAGATCACCATCGCACGCTCCCTTTACCTTCGGGATTAGTGTTAAACCTAAAATAAATGTTATTTGGTGTTTGCGTTGAGCATAATATGATTGGATCATGATTATTGCAATACGGTTATTCATTTAAGTCAAAGAATAATTGTTATTCTGTTTACATGAATAAAACTTTCTGAGGTGATACACCCAAGGTGAATGGTTTGTTAAATCTCGATCGTAGTGATACACATATTCATAATATTGGTGCCAAAAGATACAAAGTTGATAATGATAGTGCAACATATTTGTGGCACTACCGTTTAGGTCATATTGGTGGAAAGCGCATGAAGAAAATCCATGCTAATGGGATTTTGGAATCACTTGGTGCTTGCGAACCATGCCTCATGGGCAAGATGGCTAAGACTTCGTTCTCGGGAATAATGGAGCAAGCAACTGATTTATTGGAAATAATACATACTGATGTATGCGATCCGATGAGTGTTGAGGCTCGCGGCGAGTATATTATTTTCTTACCTTCACAGATGATTTGAGCATATATGAGTATATCTACTTGATGAAACATAAGTCTGAAACATTTGAAAAGTTCAAAGAATTTCAAAGTGAAGTGGAAAATCATCGTAACAAGAAAATAAAGTTTCTACAATCTGATCACGGAGACGAATATTTGAGTTACGAGTTTGGTCTTCATTTGAAACAATGTGGAATAGTTTCAGAACTCATGCCACCTGGAACACCACAGTGTAATGGTGTGTCCGAACATCGTAATCATACTTTATTAGATATGGTGCGATCTATGATGTGTCTTACCAATTTATCACTATCGTTTTGAGGTTATGCATTAGAGACAATTACATTCACATTAAATAGGGCACCGTCTAATCCGTTGAGACGACACCGTATGAACTATGGTTTGGCAAGAAACCTAAGCTGTCGTTTCTTAAAGTTTGGGGTTGTGATGCTTATGTGAAAAAGTTTCAGCCTGATAAGCACAAACCTAAATCGGAAAAGTGCATCTTCATAGGATACCCAAAAGAAACTGTTGGGTACACCTTCCATCACAGATCCGAAAGGAAATATCTTTGTTGCTATGAGTGGATCCTTCCTAGAGAAGAAGTTTCTCTCGAAAGAAGTGAGTGGGAGGAATGTACAACTTGATGAGGTAATTGTACCTTCTCCCGAATTGGAAAGTAGTTCATCACAAAAATCAGTTCTAGTGATCTCTACACCAACCAGTGAGGAAGCTAATGATGATGATCATGAAACTTCAGATCAAGTTACTACCGAACCTCGTAGGACAACCAGAGTATGGTCCGCACCAGAGTGGTACGGTAATCCTTTCTGGAAGTCATGTTACTAGACCATGACGAACCTACGAACTATGAGGAAGCGATGATGAGCCCAGATTCCGCAAAATGGCTTGAGGCCATGAAATCTGAGATGGGATCCATGTATGAGAACAAAGTATGGACTTTGATTGACTTGCCCGATGATCGGTGAGTCATTAAGAATAAATGGATCTTCAAGAGGAAGAGGGATGCTGATAGTAGTGTTACTATCTACAAAGCTTGAATTGTCGCAAAATGTTGTCGACAAGTTCAAGGTGTTGACTACAATGAGATTTTCTCACTCGTATCGATGCTTAAAAGTCTGTCCGAATCATGTTAGCAGTTGCCGTATTTTATTAAATCTAGCAAATGGATGTCAAAAACTACATTCCTTAATGGTTCTTAAAGAAGAGTTGTATATGATGCAACCACAAGGTTTTGTTGATCCTAAAGGTGCTAACAAAGTAAGCAAGCTCCAGCGATCCATCTATGGACTGGTGCAAGCATCTCGGAGTTGGAATATATGCTTTGATAAAGTGATCAAAGCATATGGTTTTATACAGACTTGCGGTGAAGCCTGTATTTACAAGAAAGTGAGTGGGAGCACTACAACATTTCTGATAAGTATATGTGAATGACATATTGTTGATCGAAAATAATGTAGAATTTTCTGGAAAGCATAAAGGAGTGTTTGAAAAGAGTTTTCAAAGAAAGACCTTGATGAAGCTGCTTACACATTGAGCATCAAGATCTATAGAGATAGATCAAGACACTTGATAAGTTTTTTCAATGAATACATACCTTGACAAGATTTTGAAATAGTTCAAAATGGAAAAGTCAAAGAAGGAGTTCTTTCCTGTGTTGCAAGGTGTGAAGTTGAGTAAAGACTCAAAACCCGACCACAACAGAAAATAGAAAGAGAATGAAAAGTCATTCCCTATGCCTCAGTCATAGGTTCTATAAAGTATGTTGTTTGCCAGTCCTATTGTATACCTTAGCATGATTCTGGCAAGGGAGTACAATAGTGATCTAGGAGTAGATCACTGGACAACGGTCAAAACTATCCTTAGATGACTAAGGAAATATTTCTCGGTTATGGAGGTGATAAAAGAGTTCGTCATAAAGAGTTATATCGATGCAAGATTTTTACATCGATCTAGATGACTCTAAGTCTCGATCTGGATACATATTGAAAGTGGGAGCAATTAGCTACAGTAGCTCCGTGCAGAGCATTGTAGACATAGAAATTTGTGAAATACATACGGATGTTGCAGACCCGTATACTAAACTTCTCTCACAAGCAAAACATGATCACTCTTTGGGTGTTAATCACATAGCGATGTGAACTAGATTATTGACTCTAGTAAACCCTTTGGGTATTAGTCACATGGAGATGTGAACTAATCACATAAAGATGTAAACTAGATTATTGACTCTAGTGCAAGTGGGAGACTGAAGGAAATATGCCTCGAGGCAATTATAAAGTTATTATTTATTTCCTTATATCATGATAAATGTTTATTATTCATGCTAGAATTGTATTAACCGGAAACTTAGTACATGTGTGAATACATAGACAAATAAAGTGTCACTAGTATGCCTCTACTTGACTAGCTCATTGAATAAAAGATGGTTAAGTTTCCTAGCCATAGACATCAATTGTCATTTGATTAATGGGATCACATCACTAGAGAATGATGTTATTGACTTGACCCATTCCGTTAGCTTAGCACGATGATCGTTTAGTTTGTTGCTACTGCTTTCTTCATGACTTATACATGTTCCTCTGACTATGAGATTATGCAACTCCCGAATACCAGAGGAACACTTTGTGTGCTACCAAACGTCACAACGTAACTGGGTGATTATAAAGGTGCTATACAGGTGTCTCCAATGGTACTTGTGGAGTTGGCATAGATCGAGATTAGGATTTGTCACTTTGATTATCAAAGAGGTATCTTTGGGCCCTCTCGGTAATGCACATCACTATAAGCCTTGCAAGCAATGTGACTAATGAGTTAGTTGTGGGATGATGCATTATGGAATAAGTAAAGAGACTAGCCGGTAACGAGATAGAACTAGGTATTGAGATACCGACGATCGAATCTCGGGCAAGTAACATACCGATGACAAAGGGAACAATGTATGTTGTTATGCGGTTTGACCGATAAAGATCTTTGTAGAATATGTAGGAACCAATATGAGAAGCCAGGTTCCGCTATTGGTTATTGACCGGAGATGACTCTCGGTCATGTCTACATAGTTCTCGAACCCGTAGGGTCCGCACGCTTAACGTTCGGTGACGATCGGTATTATGAGTTTATGTGTTTTGATGTATCGAAGGTTGTTCGGAGTCCCGGATGAGATCAGGGACATGACGAGGAGTCTTTAAATGTTCGAGACGTAAAGATCGATATATTGGAAGGCTATATTCGGACATCAGTAAGGCTCTGAGTGGTTCGGGTATTTATCGGGGTACCGGAGAGTTACGGTAATTCGCCAGGGAGTATATGGGCCTTATTGGGCCTTAGTGGAATAGAGGAGAGGGAAGGGAAAAGAGGGAGATGCACCCCCCCCCAAGCCCAATCCGAATTGGGAAGGGGGCCGGCCCCCCTTTCCTTCCTCCCTCTCACCTCCTTCCTTCCTCTCCTACTCCTACTTGGAAGGGGGGGATCCTACTCCCGGAGGGAGTAGGACTCCCCTAGGGCGCGCCATAGAGAGGGCCAGCCCTCCCCCTCCTCCACTCCTTTATATACGGGGGAGGGGGCACCCAATAGATACACAAGTTGATCATTGATCTTTTAGCCATGTGCGGTGCCCCCCTCCACCATAATCCACCTCGGTCATATCGTAGCAGTGCTTAGGCAAAGCCCTGCGTCGGTAGCTTCATCAACACCGTCATCACGCCGTCGTGCTGACGGAACTCTCCCTCGAAGATCTACTAGATCGTGAGTTCGTGGGACGTCACCGAGCTGAATGTGTGCATATCGCGGAGATGTCGTACGTTCAGTACTAGGATCGGTCGATCGTGAAGACATACGACTTCATCAACCGCGTTGTAATAACGCTTCTGCTTACGGTCTACGAGGGTACGTGGACGACACTCTCCCCTTTCGTTGCTATGCATCACCATGATCTTGCGTGTGCGTAGGAATTTTTTTGAAATTACTGCGTTCCCCAACAATGAAGACGGTGGACCAGACGGTGCAAGCCACCTCAGGCAAGCTGGCGGCGTCAGTCAGTGACACCCCCTCCATCACCGGGAGCACCTGCCCCGCCGAAACCACCACCTTCACCGCATACCCGCCGCCGGTAAGCGGCGCGCACACCTGCAATGCAAGAGCATATGCAAAAAAGTGAGGTCCAGAGCAGCAGTGGCCATCACCAAATTCACCATGGGGGCACGCTGGGCGCCTGGTACTGACGGCCCAGTGCGGGGAGTCGTTGGCCCTGAGCGTGACATTGGTGTCAGAGCACTCGAGCTCCGGGTAGGGCGAGGCACCGGCCGGCGACGGGTACCGGCCCCGCCGCTGGACCGTGTCGTCGTGATTGACGCCGGTGGCGGCCACCCCGACAAGCACCTCACCCTCCCCCGCCGCCGGGAGGTCCTCGACCTCGCGCACCTGCAGCGCCTTCGGCCCGCCGGGACTTGGCCGCCAACACCATCATCGTCGCATTCGTCCGCCTGCGCTCACCTCACTTGCTTCCTGCTTCGGTCTCTCGGTAGCTCCGTGTGCACAGGCCACTGCTCTATGGCTCTGCTCTCGGCTCTACTCGTGTTTTTTTCTTTTTGAGCGGGCTCTACTCGGATGTAGGGCCGGGTTTCTCCAACTAGATCCGTCCCAAGAAAGTTCGATGGCAAAATGTGGTTACAGCAAAACGTGCATTTGTGGAGACGTGGTTAGACACCTGCCATTCAACCGTACTTCCTCCATTCTCAAATAAGTGCACGTATCTATACGTAAAAATATATTATTGTAATAATAATCACAATATAATAATACTACTAATAATAATATATAAGATATCATCTATCTCTATCTAATAATAAAGCACACATCGCTTTTGGTCGTCCGTCGCGCCTTTTAGCAAAGAAATAGAGAAGAAAAGAAGAGAGGAGAAGAAAAGAAGAGAGGAGAGAGAGAAGAGAGGGAGAGAGAGAAGAGAAGAGAGAGAGAGAGAAGAGAGAGATGAGCAGCCAGTAGTGGGGGGAGGGGTCCCGGCGGCGCATGTCTTGGCAGTGGTCGAGCTGGGAGAGGGGGATCCGGTGGCGCGCGGGGGAGCGTGGGTGTCCCGGCGGTGGTGGAGCTTTTGGGGAGCGAGGGATCCGGCGGGCGCAGGAGGCAGCGGCGGCGCATCCATCGCATGGGAGGTCGTGTGGTATCAGGGTGGGGAATGGATAAGTGACTTAGCAATGGGGTGGGTACTCGCGGAACAAAAACTGACGAAGCAAAACATCGGAGAGAACGTGTGTAATCAGCCGACAACCCAACTTGTTAGCTAGCTAGGGGCCACCTTGAATGGTACTCCCTCCGTCCAAAAATAATTGTTTTAACTTTGTATTAGAGTTAATATAAAGTTGTACTAAGATTAAGACATTTATTTTGGGAAGAAGGGAGTAATTGTTTTCCTTTTCCATAACTAATAAATGGTGCAGGTTGGATCTTCACAGACAGGGAAAAAATCTCCATCTCACTTAGTTGATCTTCACGGACTGGTAAAAACCTCCAACCTATGCACACTTGCTGGATTGGTGCTGAAAATTTTTAAGTTCGAATTTGACTTTATTTGGGTCCCTCACAAATTCATACTGATTGGCTACTGGGACACTAAAACTAAAAAAGAAACAAACATCATGATTAGACAATGCACCACTATTCCATGTGTTTAAAAAATGTTGATCTCCAAAACATGTTTCAATTATAATAAAAATATTAAAAATTTCAAAATTCTTTAATTATTTTAAAATGAAGAAATATTTGTGTTTTTCGAGAACTAAAAAATAAAACGAGTACTAGACTACTCCATAAACCACTACTCTTCTATTAGATGAAAGATGTTAAGGTGGCTTCTTTACATCCACGGTCATATTCTGAAAAGCGATAACATTGTAAACTTAATATCGATGTTTATCAGAATTGGATATAAGAAATGACGCGTACTATCACACGGAGCAGGTTTTATGATATTTTTAGCCCGTTGCAACGCATGAGCATTTGTACTAGTAATATAAAAGTGTATAATAAAGCTCATTAAACATCCTAAATAGATAATATAATAGCATGAAACAATAAAAAATTATAGATACGTTGGAGACGTATCAAGCATCCCCAAGCTTAATTCCTGCTCATTCTCGAGTACGTAAATGACAAAAACAGAATTTTTGACGTGGAATACTACTTAGCATAATTCTCAATGTAATTTTCTTTGTTGTGGCATGAATATTCAGATCCGAGAGATTCAAGACAAAAGTTTAATATTGACATACAAATAATAATACTTGAAGCATACTAACTAAGCAATCATGTATTCTCAAAATAACATGGCAAAAGAAAGTTTATCCCTACAAAATCATTCACGGTTTGGCGAGGACGGCGAGGTGAATCCACGGTTTTGGGCTTTTGGCTACACCGTTGAAGTGGGGGATTTAGTTTCTGTGCTACTTGTGGCGATTTCGGGTGGGCGCGGCTCATAGTCAGCAGTAGTCTTCTTTCTGTTTATTTCTCCCCTCCAACGGAGATCTTTACCGCAGATCTGCCCGGACCAACATTCACGTCCTGCTGGGAGGTAAACCTTGATTATTGACCGATCGGTTGGTTGGTTTGTTAGTTCATCGGTCGACCAATCTCACTTTCCCCAAATTTACTGCCTGGGCAAAAAGATACTACTGCAGAGTCACGGATTCTGGTTCTGATTCTGATCCTGATCCTGATACCGACACGATTCCGTGTAATTACTGTGTGCGCAGTACTGTGGTACTAGTAGATTCATGGCTGCCCTAATTTTATTGGAGTATTAATGTGCACCACTACAGATTTATGTTGTACTATACCCACTAGAACCTCCCATTTATTGATCTCTGCCGTTTTTTTAGCTCAGTTGCTGGATAACTGCATTCCTTGTAGTATATGTCTCTCGCAGTTACATGTTCACCGCACATGCCTAGTGATGCTATTCGTGGTCCTTTTTATGAAAACTTTGCATGTTAACCCACTAGGATTCCATGTGTGGTCTCTCTCCAAGGGATGTCTCCTATTTTCGAAAAGAAAAAAAATGTGTGGTCTCTCTCTTCGCACCAGGGGCATCCAAAGTACCAACATGATGATTGTTTTGCTATCCCAAAACCATCCTTGCCAAACCTCATGCATATCAGGAAAGGCCTCTAGGCCGTGCTTGGAATCGGTGTAATTCAATACGGAGGTGTTTAACTTAGACGTGTATCGTACCGGCCGCTGAGCCATTTTCGGATGGAAGCGAAACGGCGGGCTGAGACGTGTATTCTTTGCAAGTGTATTTAAAAGCAAAACGGTAATCCAAACAAGCCCCTAGTCAGTTCGTGCTGCGCATGCAGATGCAGGCATTTTTATGGTAATATATTATGATCCCCACCATCGGTACGTCATGTGATAAATAGGATGATCACCGAGGCTC
This sequence comes from Triticum urartu, assembly GCF_056163025.1. Taxonomy (NCBI): domain Eukaryota; kingdom Viridiplantae; phylum Streptophyta; class Magnoliopsida; order Poales; family Poaceae; genus Triticum; species Triticum urartu. The sequence continues at coordinate 450,382,566 of NC_141876.1, forward strand.
AAGTATGGAGGCAGGCGGGCCTATTAATAGGAGATTTGGACCCCTTCTTTGGGGCATTGACAAGGTGGGTCGAGAGTGAGTAGTCCACTTTATAGGTGAGTGTGGTGGTGGAGGTGGGGTGCAAAGCATTGTAATCCAAAATGTAACGGCATGTTTGTGCGTATTCGAGAAAAAAATTATAATCCTACTCGCTACTAGACATTGTTGGTTGCTGATCATCTCACTGAACCACACTTCAGTGTAACACCCACGATGCGGCTATATCTCCCACGTGTCGAAGCATGACTTAGAGGCAGAACCGCATTGTAAGCAATGTCGCAAGTGAGGTAATCTTCACAACAACCCATGTAATGAATAAAGGAAAAGAGATACATAGTTGGCTTACACTCGCCACGTCACACAATAGCATAAAAATCATTACAATCATCCAGATACAATCAAGGTCCGATTACGGAACCAGAATAAAGAACAACCCCAAATGCGACAAAGTCCCCGATCGCCCCAACTGGGCACCACTAGTGATCGTCTGGAAAGGAAACATAGTATCGTCCTGAGTCCTCATCGAACTCCCACTTGAGCTCAGTAGAATCACCTGGAGCGGTATCATCGGTCCCTGCATCTGGTTTTGGAGTAATCTGTGAGTCACGGGGACTCAGCAATCTCACACCCTCATGATCAAGACTATTTAAGCTTATAGGAAGGGTAAAAGGTATGATGTGGAGCTGCAGCAAGCGACTAGCATATATGGTGGCTAACATATGCAAAAGAGAGCGAGAAGAGAAGGCAAAGGCACGGTCGAAGAACTATGATCAAGAAGTGATCCTAGAACAACCTACGTTCAAGCATAACACGAGACCGTGTTCTCTTCCCGAACTCCACCGAAAAGAGACCATCACGGCCACACACTCAGTTGACTCATTTTAATTAAGTTAAGGTTCAGGTTTTCTACAACCGGACATTAACAAATTCCCATCTGCGCATAACCGCGGGCACGGCTTTTGAAATTTCAAATCCCTGCAGGGGTGTCCCAACTTAGCCCATCACAAGCTCTCACGATCAATGAAGGATATTCCTTCTCCCAAGACAATCCGATTAGATTCGGAATCCCGGTTACAAGACATCTCGACAATGGTAAAACCAAACCAGCAAAGCCACCCGAATGTGCCGACAAATCCCGATAGGAGCTGCACATATCTCGTTCTCGGGGCACATCGGATGAGCCAGACGTCAGGTAGGCCAGCCCTGAGTTGCCCCTGGTAGCCCCGAACATCGCTCAGGTTGGACCAACACTTAGAGAAGCACTGGCCCAGGGGGCTTAAAATAAAGATGACCCTTGAGTCCGCGTAACCCAAGGGAAAAAGGCTAGGTGGTGAATGGTAAAACCAAGGTTGGGCCTTGCTGGAGGAGTTTTATTCAACGCGAACTGTCAAGGGGTTCCATTATAACCCAACCGTGTAAGGAACGCAAAATCAAGGAACATAACACCGGTATGACGGAAACTAGGGCGGCAAGAGTGGAACAAAACACCAGGCATAAGGCCGAGCCTTCCACCCTTTACCAAGTGAATAGATGCATTAAAGTAGACAAGATATAATAATGATATCCCAACAATAACATGTTCCAACAAGGAACAAACTCCAATCTTCACCTGCAACTAGCAACGCTATAAGAGGGGTTGAGCAAAGCGGTAACATAGCCAAACAACGGTTTGCTAGGACAAGGTGGGTTATAGGTTTTACATGGCAATATGGGAGGCATGATAAGCAAGAGGTAGGTATCGTAGCATAGGCATAGCAAAAGAGCGAGCATCTAGCAAGCAAAGATAGAAGTGATTTTGAGGGTATGGTCATCTTGCCTAGAAAGTTCTCCGAGTTGACGTTCGCTTGATCCTCGTAAACGTACTCAACGGGCTCCTTGATCACGTACTCGTCTCCCGGCTCTACCCAAAGCAATAACACAAGCAAAGGGAGACACAATCAACCACGTGCAATGCACAAACAACATGATGCAAAACATGACATGATATGCGGGATGTGATATGAGATGCATATGTATGTTTCGGAAAGGAATGATTGAACCTAGACTCAACTTGGAAAACCAAGAGTGCCACTAGAAATATGAGTTGATTTTGTTCGAAATTGATATAAAGATCACCGGAATCGGATGCACGGTTTGGAAATGGCAAGCAAAACAAATATGGCACAAAGCTGCGATTAACAGCACGAGGCCATCTAAATGCATCAAGAACAACATGCTACAGCACTCTAACATAGCAACAAAATACATGGAAGGGATCCACTCAAGATGCTTGAGAAAAGATGAACACTGAGCTATGGCTAATTCACTCAATAGCAGGTTCAAACAAGCATGGCAAAAGTGCAAAAGATATCAGGTTACAGACTTAGTGAAAATAACACCAAGTCAGGAATTTAACATCAGGAAGCAATGTTTAGAGCAAGATAACAACATGCTACAAGAACATATCATGGCAAAGTAAGGCATGGCATGAATCTACTCAAAGCATACAACAAAAGTCCCTTAGTGACCATAAGCCAAAAGGGATCAGAAAATACAATGGCAACCATGTGAACATAGCAATTATCGTTAACAGATTCAGACTTAGTAGAAAACTGGAACATGGCAAAACAGATATCAAGTAGGCATGTTTACGAGCTCGATGCACTCACCACCAAGCATGGCATGATAAACTCAGCATACACCCAGCAAGTAGACATAGCATAGAAGCTAAACATGGCAAGAACAACAACAACAAAGCATGTATGGATCAACTACAACAAGCTCGGCAAAAATGCTTAACATGTAAACATTCTGCCAGGAACATTTTATAGCAAAAGTAGAGCTCGATTGACTCAAGCTAGGGTGCTCCATAACTGCAAACAAAGACATGGATGGATAGAGCACAATCATATCTACAAAACATCCTTACCGATCATGCTCAAAAGAGGCACGGATCACTCGGTAGCAACATGAATACATGGCATAAAAATATTGACACGACAAAGACTTCGAATATTTCAAAGTCCCTGAAATCAGCAACATTACAAGGACTACTTTGCATGCTTGTGCTAGTTACCACAGAGATCACAAAAATACATGGCATACACCCCTGTAAAGATGGCATGGCATACTTCAAAACACATGTATGGCTCAAATTCATAGGAGGCACACGTTAATCATAGCAAAAATGACAAATGTCCAATTACTAATATGAATCTGGAACTAACAGAAACTAGCACTCTTCCAACAACATTTAGGGCATCAAGATGAGCTCAAATGAACATGATGCAATGAGATGAAATGAAGTACTCGTCGAGACGAACATTTCGATATGCTACGCACCCGAAATGGAGCCACGGATGATGAGTTATGACATGATGAAAATATGCAAAAATATCTGGAGGAGAGGGAAAAAAGTCAACCGCTAGGGTTTTTTAGATCCAGATCCGGATCGGGCCGGGCACTGTAGCGGTGCGGACTTCGAGGCGCTTGCCGTGTTCACTTTTCACCAGAGTTACCGATGGAGCTTGCCGGAGTTGCGGGGACGCGGTGGCCGGCCGGAGGAGGTGCGGGGCGGCGCCGGTGAGGTCGTAGGCAGCCGGAGGAGGTCGGAGGCGGGGCAGCTCGCGTCGGTGCGGCGAGGAGCGGATGGCGGCGGTGGTCGGCGCGGTGGCGGCGGGGTTCTTCGCCGGCGTGGGAGGAGATGGGAGGCGCGCGGGCGGAGGAGAGGCGATGGGCTTCGGGGCCCGGTCGGGCTGCGGGAGGGCCGACCACAGGCGGCGGGAGGGCCAACCACGGGCTGCGGCGGGCCGCGGCGGTGGGAGGCCAGCTGGGACACTTGGCGTGCTGCGGTTGGCAGAGACGGCAGCGGCGGACGCGTCCGGTCCGCTCCGGACGTGTCCGGCGCGGCGGAGGAGCGGGGAGCTAGGGTTTGGGGGGAAAAGATCCGGAATTTCGGGGGAGAGGCTATATTTATAGGTAGGAGGAGCTAGGAGGCTTCAAATTGAGCACGGTTTGCGGCCACGCGATCGTGATCGAACGACCTAGATGATGGAAGGGGTTTAGGTGGGTTTTGGGCCACTTTGGAGGGGTGTTGGGCTGCAACACACAAGGAGCCTTTTCGGTCCCTCGGTTAACCGTTGGAGTATCAAACGAAGTCCAAATGGCTCGAAACTTGACAGGTGGTCTACCAGTAGTAAACCAAGGCCGCATGGCAAGTCTAGGTCCAATCCGAGAACGTTTAATACCCGCACACGAAAAGAGGTAGAAAGGGACACCGGAGGACATAGGAGCGCCGGAATACAAAACAGACAACGGGGAAAAAGCTCGGGTGCATGAGACGAACACGTATGCAAATGCAATGCACATGATGACATGATATGAGATGCATGACAAAGACAAAAGCAGAAGAAGACAAAAACCTGACAACGAGGAAATATCATAACTTAGTGCCGGAAACGGCAAGAGTTGGAATACAAATATGGCACGTTACATACGGGGTGTTACAACACTCCACCACTACGAAAGGATCTCGTCCTGAGATCTAGGACTGGAAAAACTCCGGGTACTCAGAACGGAGGTGATCCTCGCGTTCCCAGGTGGCTTCACGGTCGGAATGATGTGACCACTTGACTTTCAGGAATTTGATAGACTTGTTGCGAGTCTTGCGCTCAGTTTCTTCAAGAATAGCAACTGGGTGCTCATGATAAGACAGGTCTTCTTGGAGATCAATCTCTTCGAAGTCGACGGTGCGGTCAGGAGTCTTGAAACACTTGCGAAGCTGAGACACGTGAAACATGTCGTGCACGTTTGCAAAGTTGGAGGGAAGCTCAAGTTGATAGGCGAGATCGCCTGTTTTGCCAATGATCTTGACAGGACCCACGTATCTAGGGGCAAGCTTCCCTTTGATACCGAAGCGATGAGTACCTTTCATAGGAGAGACACGGAGGTAGACATGGTCTCCGATCTCGAAAGCCAAGTCACGATGCTTGCTATCATAGTAACTCTTCTGGCGCGATTGCGCGGCTTTGAGATTTTCACGAATGACTTTGCACATTTCTTCTGCCTCTGTGATCAAGTCATTTCCAAGATGTTGACGTTCACCAGTCTCTAACCAGTTAAGAGGAGTACGACACTTTCTGACATAGAGAATCTTGAATGGGGCCTTGCGCGAACTCGCTTGGAAGCTGTTGTTGTAGGAGAACTCGGCATATGGAAGACAATCTTCCCACTTCATACTGAAGGAGATGATGCAAGCCCTGAGCATATCTTAAAGAATTTGATTTACTCGCTCGACTTGGCCACTGGTTTGAGGATGAAAAGCTGTGCTGAAGCGAATGTTGGTGCCCATGGCCTTCTGAAAAGAATCCCAGAACTTAGATGTGAAGATGCTGCCACGGTCTGAAGATATCAACTGCGGAATGCCGTGCAGAGAGACAATCCTGGAGGTATATAGCTCTTCCAACTAAGCTGCTATGATAGACTCTTTGATAGGAAGAAAATGAGCCACTTTAGTGAGTTTGTCGATGACAACAAAGATAGCATCATTGCCATGCTTGGACTTTGGAAATCCAGTCACGAAGTCCATCTCAATATGGTCAAACTTCCATTCTGGAATGGCAAGAGGTTGGAGGAGACCAGCTGGTCGTTGGTGTTCTGCTTTCACTCTTCTGCAGACATCACATTCATTCACAAACTAAGCAATCTCGCGCTTCATTCGAGTCCACCAATATGACTACTTGAGGTCCTGGTACATCTTTGTACTTCCAGGATGAATAGAGAGGAGTGAATTATGAGCCTCGTTCATAATGACTTTACGAAGGTCACCTTTAGGCACAACAATGTGATCCTCGAAGAATAGAGTGTCCTTATCATCAAGACAATAGAACTTGTACTTGTGTTGACTCTTGGCAATCCCAATCTTCACCTTCTTCACCATAGCATCAAGAAGTTGAGCCTCGCGAATCCGATCTTCCAGAGTAGGAGATACTTGGAGGTTGGCAAGGAATCCTTGAGGAACAACTTGGAGATTGAGTTTGCGGAAAGCTTCACAAAGCTCGGGTTGGTAAGGCTTGACAATCAGACTGTTGCAGTAAGCCTTCCTGCTCAATGCGTCAGCAATTACATTGGCCTTGCCTGGAGTATATTCAATACTCGGAAGGGAAGCATCATAAAAAACAGAGTCTATGATAATTGGGTCCCAACAAGTCTGCCTGAGGTTGAGGTTTGGTTGAGTGAAGTTGTACTTGAGACTCTTATGATCAGTGAAGATGTCCACTTTTCTTCCCAATAAGAGATGTCTCCATGTTAAAAGAGCATGGACAACTGTCGCCAACTCGAGGTCATGAGTGGGGTAGTTCTTTTCGTTGGGCTTCAACTGGCGAGAGGTATAGGCCACAACTTTCTTCTCTTGCATCAACACTGCACCAAGACCTTGAAGGGAAGCATCATAAAAAACCTCGAACGGTTTGGATTCATTAGGAGGAGTCAGAACTGGAGCAGTGACTAACTTCTCTTTCAGGGTGTTGAAAGTGATGTCACATTCAGGTGACCAGACATACTTCACATGCTTCTGGAGAAGGTTGGAAAGAGGCTTCGCGATCTCAGAGAAGTTCTCAACGAACCTTCGACAATAGCTTGCGAGCCCAAGGAAGCTGCGGAGTTGCTTCACGTTCTGAGGCAGTTCCCAATTCACAATTGCAGACACCTTCTCAGGATTAACAGCTATGCCCTTGGCGGAGATGATATGCCCAAGGTAGAGAACCTCGTCGAGCCAAAACTCGCACTTTGAAAACTTCGCATAGAACTGATGTTCTTTGAGTTTATACAGCACCAATCTCAAGTGCTTGGCATGATCCTCCTTGTTCTTGGAAAAGACCAAAATTTCATCGAGGTAGACCAAGACGAAGTCATTTGTGTAGGCGTTGAAGATGAAATTCATCATGCGAGAGAATGTTGGAGGTGCATTGACAAGGCCGAAAGACATGACAGTGTATTCATATGAACCATAGCTTGTTCTGAATGCTGTCTTGGGGATATCTTCTTCACGAATGTGAATCTGATGATAGCCCATGCGGAGGTCAAGCTTGGAGAATACTTGAGCACCTTTGAGTTGTTCAAACAGCTCGTTGATGTTGGGAAGTGGGTACTTGTTCTTTATGGTCTTCTTGTTCAATGGACGGTAGTCGACACAAAGTCGGTCTGTTCCATCCTTCTTCTTGACGAAAAGAACACCACAACCCCATGGAGAAGAACTTGGTTGGATGAGACCCATACGCTCTTGAATATCGAGTTGTTTCTTCAGCTCCTTCAACTCTTCAGGGCCAAGCTTGTAAGGACGTTTGCAAACAGCTTCTGTGCCAGGCTCAAGATCGATGACGAATTCAACTGGCCGGTGCGGAGGCATTCCTGGAAGCTCTTCTAGAAAGACGTCTTGATATTCACAAATGACTAGAATCTGAGAAATGGCATCCAGCTCGCCCTTCTCGTTGAGAGAAAGCAGTCGAATGGTATCATCACAAGCGGCAAAGACGATTACATCCTCAGACGAATGTGTCAATTGAATCTGCCTGGCAGCACAATCAAGCCGAGCCTTGTGCTTAGAAAGCCAATCCATTCTGAGAATACGATCAATATCCGAGTTACCAAGAACCACTGGAGAGGATAGAAACTTATAGTCGCCCAACGTGATAGTAACATCCGGGGTCATAGAGGTTGCATTCATGAATTTACCCGGATAAACAACTGATAACTGTCTAGGCAAAACTTGGAAAGGCAACTCATGCTTAAATGCAAATGGTCTCGAGATGAAACAATGCGATGCACCAGTGTCAAAAAGAACTTTAGCAGGAATATCGTTAACAGGAAGGTTACCCATTATCACATCTGACGAGTCCTCTGCCTGAGCTGTGTTTATCAAGTTAACCTTTGCAGACTTGGGGTTATGCTTGACCATTGCGGTGCTAGCAGATCTCACAGGAGGAGGAGGAGGAAGACGCCTCTGATTGAAGCATTTGTTGGCATAGTGACCCTTCTGCTGACACTTGTTGCACATGACCTCCGAGAGTGGACGGTGATACAGAGCACTTGATCTTGGAGCATGAGACGAAGTCTTGTTCTGAAAGCCTGGGTTGGGTGGGTGGGAAGATCCATTGCCACCTTTGCTCTTCTGCTGATAAGGTGACGGAACGGAGAAGGAGAAGGCAACCAATACTTTTGCTGCTTAGTTGCCACTTGAGTTGAGGAAGAGGAATTGCATCCCTGACTCGTTTCTTGGAAGCATCGCACTTGAGCTGAGCAGTCTCTTGTTTCAGTGCCATATTGTAAAACTCATTGTACTTCTGCAGTTCAAAGAGCACAAGAGCTAGTTGGAGATCTTCTCTGAGGCCACCTCTGAACTGATAAATCATGCTCTTCTCGTCAGGGACGTCTTGCTTAGCGAAGCGAGCAAGCTTCTGGAACATGATGTTATACTTGTAAACAGACAAGCTGCCTTGCTTCAGGTTGCGGAATTCCTCATGCTTGCTCTCAACAACACTCTGAGGAATGCGGTGAGCTTTGAAGTCTTGACGGAATTCATCCCAGGTACTCACACGACCTCCTCTGGAATCTTTGTTTTGCTGATACCATTCTGCAGCTTGGTCTTTGAGTTGGAACGAAGCAAACTTGACAAAGTCCTCAGGCCTGACGTTGCCGCACTCGAAATGCTTGCAGATATCCACAAGCCAATCATCAACGTCTGTTTCCTTGACACAGTTACTGAAAGTCTTTGGCTGGTTTGCGAGGAACTCGTTGAGTGTAGCAAACTGATTCTGATTGTTGCCATGGCCTTGGTTGCGCTCTTGCAAAATTTGCATGATCAGCTGCGTGTTGGCATTGGTAGCGGCCATCACAGCTTGCCATGCCTCCGGAGGTGGAGGTGGTGGTGGCGGTTCAGGATTCTGACGTGTTGGAGGAGCCATCCTGAAGAGGGTGACATCCGTTAGCATCTTGACAGACATATATTCAAGCTGAATCAAATGGATTGAAATTGCAACATATAGTATTAACATCCGCACAAAATGAATGAATGCATTCCAATTGAAATGGTCACACTTCCATAAATTGAGAAGACACTTAGATAGAGGTAGAGGAATAAAACAACAAGGTACGGACAAGAACAAATACTTGGTGAGGATTACCCAATCACAAACCAAATATCCGCGGAGGAAATACTAGAGCTACATGAATTCCCACCTATGAAACTCCCAAAACTTTCCGGTTATGCAATCATGTGTTGGGGATACAGGGGAAGCATAATATCTCACCCAAAGAAAGCAAATCCTACATCCAGCTGTATCCATCCTTCAACACATAACCAAGAAACCTTCGGAAATCATTTACCTCAACCTTCGAAAAGCATCCGTTATACGAGTTATGGCGATACTCCCGAACTCCTGCCCCAGTACTGGGTGGCGTCGAGGTTATCTCACCAACAACTGCATAAAAGAGATTTTCGATGTCGGCGAAACTTAGGTATTCCAGAATTGCAACGATAAAATTGTGACGACAACACCTCGGAGCTCAACTCCTCGGGACACTGCCACAACCCCTAAATGTCAGGAGGCACCAAGAACAATGTTCTCATCACAAAACCATCGGAATGATTCCAAGATACCCACGTGATCCTAAATTTTTTTTAGTGAAATTTGAGAAGAGAAGAGTCAAAACTCTACGTCAGGATGCCTCACCAGAGCGACTAAGGGACTGAGGAGTAAAAAGAATCCTACTCTCTGATATATATAATCCTAAATGACTCAAAACATTTTTCTAGACTCAACAACGCCAACGATTCGATCAAGCAGGGGGCTCCTAAGGCCGGGGAAGGCTCTGATTACCAACTTGTAATGCCCACGATGCGGCTATATCTCCCACGTGTCGAAGCACGACTTAGAGGCATAACCGCATTGTAAGCAATGTCGCAAGTGAGGTAATCTTCACAACAACCCATGTGATGAATAAGGGAAAAGAAATACATAGTTGGCTTACACTCGCCACGTCAGACAATAGCATAAATATCATTACAATCATCCAGATACAATCAAGGTCCGACTACGGAATGAAAATAAAGAACAACCCCAAATGCGACAAAGTCCCTGATCGCCCCAACTAGGCACCACTACTGATCGTCTGGAAAGGAAACGTAGTATCGTCCTGAGTCCTCATCGAACTCCCACTTGAGCTCAGTCGAATCCCCTGGAGCGGTATCATCGGTCCCTGCATCTGGTTTTGGAGTAATTTGTGAGTCACGGGGACTCAGCAATCTCACACCCTCGCGATCAAGACTATTTAAGCTTATAGGAAGGGTAAAAGGTATGATGTGGAGCTGCAGCAAGCGACTAGCATATATGGTGGCTAACATACGCAAAAGAGAGCGAGAAGAGAAGGCAAAGGCACCGTCGAAGAACTATGATCAAGAAGTGATCCTAGAACAACCTACGTTCAAGCATAACACGAGACCGTGTTCTCTTCCCGGACTCCGCCGAAAAAAGACCATCACGGCCACACACTCAGTTGACTCATTTTAATTAAGTTAAGGTTCAGGTTTTCTACAACCGGACATTAACAAATTCCCATCTTCCCATAACCACGGGCACGGCTTTTGAAAGTTCAAATCCCTGCAGGGGTGTCCTAACTTAGCCCATCACAAGCTCTCACGATCAACGAAGGATATTCCTTCTCCCAAGACAATCCGATCAGACTCGGAATCCCGGTTATAAGACATCTCGACAATGGTAAAACTAAACCAGCAAAGCCACCCGAATGTGCCGACAAATCCCGATAGGAGCTGCACATATCTCGTTCTCAGGGCACATCGGATGAGCCAGACGTCGCGTAGGCCAGTCCAGAGTTGCCCCTGGTAGCCTGTGACGCCCGGATAATTAATCTATAGTTATCTCATGCTAATGATGCCATGTCATCATGATTACTATGCTAACTGCCGCTTGTTTCAAATCAACTCCAAAAATCCAATATAAATTGCAAGTGAGAAAACATTTCCTCAAACTGACAAATAAAAATGTTGAATGGGTTGAAAATATTCACTAAATAATTAACATATAGGAAACAACATTAAATGGATTTTTAAATTTCCCCTAGGAGTTTTTAGCGGATCAGCGGGATTAAATAAACACATTTTAATTCAAATATAAATTTGAATAGTCCCAAATGGCCTCAAACCTTTTTGTAAATCCCTGTAAGATAGCCTAGTATTTATGTGCTAAGTCACACAATTAACAAAAATCATCTGACAACATAAAGTAAATGCAAAACATTGGAGAAATTACAAAACAGTTAAAAAAAGAAAGATGCCTAACTACTACCGTGGAGTGGGTTCTTTTTGCACAGTGCACTTGGCCCATCGTGAATATTAACCAATCCAGCCCATCTCTCCCTCCTCTTCAACCTTACCTACAGAGACTAGTGTTCCTCAAAAAAAAAACCTACAGAGACTAGTGTGTGTCGTTCATCCGCGGCCGACGTCGCTCGATTGCCACCACGCATGCCACAGAGCCTCCCCATCCCTATAAGCACACCCCCTGGGAACCCTAGATCGAGCTCGCCCGATTCCCTCTTTTTCCCCATCGCGCCCCCCTCCTCATCTGCTCGAAATCGAGCGCAACAGCTCGCACGGTGATTGCACCGTCGTCGTCGTTGCCGTAGCCACCGGCCACCGTTCGCCGTCCGCTGATGCCCAGAAGAAGCGCGTCATCATCCTCTTCTTCCACGCCGAGCGCCACCAGCTAGGACGCCCTCGTGCCGTCGCTTCCGTCGATCCCCTCCGCGGGCAACCGTCGTTGTCCGTCGTCGACGCGCTCGACCATGCCTCCCCCTCCGGTCGACGGAGAACGCCGCCACCACGCCGTCGTCACCAGGGGCGAATCTGCTGTACAGGCTTTAACAGGCTTGAGCCTGCCCTCCAACTGGATCAATTAGGCCTTTACTGCTCATGGTACAGGGCTTAACCCAGTAAATCGACTGCATTTTGGCCCATCTCAGTGCCTCTCGCTTGTTTGAGCCTGCCCTACAATTAAGTTCTAGATTCGCTGCTGGTCGTCACCAAGCCTCCCCCGAGCCCGCGAACGCACATCTGCAGGGCCCGGTGAGCTCCTCGTCGTCTCTCTCTTTTTCCCCGTCGAATCTGTCTCTTTAGGCCGTCTTAGCCGCCGCGTTGGAACCCTCTGTGAGCTCGTGCTCACCCCGCCCGCGCTTGACTTCTCCCGACCGCACCTCATCGCTACTTGCCACGACATATGCCTGCAGGACGCGTCCATGGCCGCGCCTGCGCCGCACACTAGCCGCTCCCGTCCAATCACGGCCCCGCGGGTCGCGCCCTCAACCTAAGGTGCGTGTACGTCCGCCTGCTGCTGCTGCTTTGCCGATGCGGCTTCGCTCGCTGCACTGCTGCTTGGCACGCGTGGTCATGCGCCCTGCTCCGTCTAGCTACCGTAACTGCACTGTTGCTTGTGTTGCTCGCTGCTCTGCTGCTACTCTCTGCTGCCGCCGCTGCTTACTGTTGGTGCTGCTGCTAGTTGCCGCCGGCGCCGCTGCTCCTGCTAGTGCCTGCTAACTCTGCTCCGCTGCTGGTGCTCCTACTGCCTGCTACCGCGGACTGCTACTGCTACTAGCCATGGCCATGCCATGGCCATCAGTGTGTGGTGTCTGTGTGTTACGTGTGTGGCCGGCTGGGCCATTGTCCAGTGCGGCCGGCCCCTTGTTAAATTAGGATTAGATTAGTTTGTGTTAAATTAGTGCTAATTTACTTTAATAGCAAATGACATGTGGACCACCTATGTTGGTTATCTCTAATTAATTGACTTAATAAAAACAGAGTCTATGATAATTGGGTCCCAACTGGCAATGTTCATCAGTTGACGAGTCAAGTATTGACTGGGTCAACTCAGAACCGGACCCCACCTGTAAGCATCTGGTTCTAGCTGTCCCTGAGCACAAAAGGGTAATTTTGCATTTTATTCTCGAAATTAATAAAAAAAGAAAATGTTAAAACTTTAGAAAATTAATATAAAATAAACCTTAGCTTGGATGGAAAAACTTTGTACATGAAAGTTGCTCAGAACGACGAGACAAATTTGGTTAAGCAGCCCGTTCGTCCGCCACGCATCCCTAGCATAGCGAACACGCAACTTTCCCCCTCCAATTCATCTGTCCGAAAACGCGAAACCTCGGGGATATTTTCCCGGATGTTTCCCCCCTTTGCCGGTACCACCTCATACCGCGTTACGGCACCCCTAGCACCGCGTATTGTCATGTTATGCCTTGTGATGCTTTGGTTGCACTGTTATTTATTGTGTTCCCCTCCGTTACTTCTTTCTGGTCGACCCCTAGACCGCTGTCGGTACCCCTGTTGTCGACTACGGTGTTGACGACCCTTCTTGCTAGAGCAACCAGCCAAGCCCCCCCTGATCACCAGATATCGCCTACTCTTCCCTCTACTGCTTGCATTAGAGTAGTGTAGCATGTTACTGCTTTCCGTTAATCCTATTCTGATGCATAGCCTGTCATTGTTGCTACAACTGTTGATACCTTACCTGCAATCCTAAATGCTTAGTATAGAATGCTAGATTATCATCAGTGGCCCTATATTCTTGTCAGTCTGCCATGCTATACTATCGGGTCGTGATCACGTCGGGTGTTGATCACGGATATATACTATATATACATGCTATACAGGTGGTGACTAAAGTCGGGTCGGCTCGTTGAGTACCCGCAAGTGATTCTGATGTGGGGCTGAAGGGGCAGGTGGTTCCACCCAGGTAGTGGTGGACCTAGGTTCCCGACGGCCCCCGACTGTTACTTTGAGGCGGAGCGACAGGGCAGGTTGAGACCACCTAGGAGAGAGGTGGGCCTGGCCCTGGTCGGCGTTCACGGTTACTTCAAAATAACACGCTTAACGAGATCTGGGTATTTGATCTGAGTCTGGCTACTGGCCTATACGCACTAACCAACTACGCGGGAACAGTTATGGGCACTCGATGTCGTGGTATCAGCCGAAGCCTTCGTGACGTCAGCGACTGAGCGGCGCGCGCCAGGTTGGACCGTGTAACGCAATTTCCTTTGTAATGGAGGTTGCTAGGTCTGCTCACCGGCCGCGTACGCAACGTCCAGGTGTGCAATGGGCGATGGGCCCAGACCCCTGCGCGCATAGGATTTAGACCGGCGTGCTGACCTCTTTGTTGTGCCTAGGTAGGGCTGCGACGTGTTGATTTTTCGAGGCCGGGTATGACCTAGACAAGTGTGTCCGGACAAAGAGGATCGAGCGTGTTGGGAAATATGGTGCACCCCTGTAGGGAAGTTAATCTATTCGAATAGCCGTGATCTTTGGTAACAGGACGACTTGGAGTTGTACCTTGACCTTATGACAACTAGAACTGGTTACTTAATAAAACACACCCTTCCAAGTGCCAGATACAACCCGGTGATCGCTCTCTAACAGGGCGACGAGGAGAGGATCGCCGGGTAGGATTATGCTATGCGATGCTACTTGGTGAACTTACCATCTACTCTCTTCTACATGCTGCAAGATGGAGGTGGCCAGAAGCGTAGTCTTTGATAAGGACTAGCTATCCCCCTCTTATTCTGGCATTCTGCAGTTCAGTCCACATATGATACCCTCATTCCATTTGATACCAATGCATACATATGTAGTGTAGCTCCTTGCTTGCGAGTACTTTGGATGAGTACTCACGGTTGCTTTGCTCCCTCTTTTCCCCCTTTCTATACACGATTCCTGCGACCAGACGATGGAGCTCAGGAGCCAGACGCCACCGTCGACGAAGACTACTACTGCTCGGGAGGTGCCTACTACTACGTGCAGGCCGCTGACGACGACCAGGAGTAGTTTAGGAGGATCCCAGGTAGGAGGCTTGCGCCTCTTTTGATTTGTACCCCAGTTTGTGCTAGCCTTCTTAAGGCAAACTTGTTTAACTTATGTCTGTACTCAGATATTGATGCTTCTGCTGACTCGTCTATGATCGAGCTCTTGTATTCGAGCCCTCGAGGCCCCTGGCTTGTAATATGATGCTTGTATGACTTATTTTATTTGTAGAGTTGTGTTGTGGTATCTTCTCGTGAGTCTCTGATCTTGATCGTACACGTTTGCGCGTATGATTAGTGTACGATCAAATAGGGGACGTCACAAGTTGGTATCAGAGCCGACTGCCTGTAGGAATCCCCCTTCCACACTCCTTGGCCGAAGTCGAGTCTATACATTGCAAAACTTTTTACTAACATGGATGTGTGTCTTACGGGCCCACGTCCCCATTTGGGTGGTATTAGGATCTTTTATTCCTCGTTTATACTCTGGGACCCTCATCTCTCTTCTATTCGGGTTAAATGAATTTTACTAAATCTAACATTAGGATCTCATGATCACTTTCCCCCGGAGAGCCCCTTCATTCCAGATGATCGACTTGTTCACTAGAAGGTTCCGAAGATACTCCCCAATGTTCTCCCAAAACTTTGTGCTCATTGCTTTCGCATTTTCCTACCACCGATATATCCTTATGGATAACGTCATACTCTTGTCGTTCATACAATCATTCTCCATTGATCTTGTTATCACATGATACCCCAAAATTCTCTCTATTGTTCCGAGAATACCCTGTGCCTACTGCCTTGCAGTTCATTGCTACATGAATACCCCTACGGATATTCCTTGTACTTTCCGAGTATCCGTTCATCCCCAGTTGTTTATGTGTTTCACAAAATTCTTCGAAATGCTATTCGATCTTCTGAAATCCTCGGTATCCTATTGCTCCTCATCTTCCTTACCTGCTTAAAATATGGTTAATTCCATATGAGTAGCGATATTTTAGCATCCTTTGACATCGTCATAATGAGCATTTGATTCGATATGTTTGCGAATGCCCGCAATCATCGTTGATCCTTATAAATTACCTTTGCGGCTGAGTTGCCATTCTTTTAACTGGAATTGGTCCTCGACCAATCAAATTACCTTCAATTGTACCCTTAGGTCTATTGAATTTATCCATCCTTGATCAGAGTGTTTGCTTCTGATCCCTTGATTTGGAAATGATAATTCCTTTGCATTTGAGCTTTGAGTTAGTCAATTGTTTCTATACTCCAATGCCTTTGCATTGTTTCTTCTTCTGATTGTGTGCCGATGCTCACATCAGCTCCATTGTGGACCGCCATACCCATTATCGGGTTATTATCCAAAAAAGTCCCTCACAACCAAAATTCTTGTGAGTTCTTTACATGATACATAATGCCTTTGGTAAATTGTATCCTCTACTTTTGTCAACCATGCTCTACTTGTGCTTTCACAAATACAATGTGAAACTTGCCGACTTTGGGTTAAGTAATGTCATGCATGATGGCCATTTTCTGAAGACTGGCTGCGGGAGTCCAAACTATGCTACACCAGAGGTATTCACTAATTTTGTCTTACTTGAGTGTTTATCCTTGTGCTTCCTGAAACGCATTGTTTGCGCTAATAGCTTAGTGAGTGTTTCTGTGCAGGTTATCTCACGTAAATTATATGCTGGACCTGAGGTTGATGTTTGGAGCTGCGGGGTGATACTTTATGCTCTTCTTTGTGGCACTCTTCCATTTAATGATGACAATATTCCCAAACTGTTCAAAAAGATAAAGGTGAGACAGAACACATGTAGATTAAGTTGGACCTGACAAGCGTATACCTTTTGTTCTGAAAATCAAAAAACGTTCATGTAGATTAGTTGGACTTTATGTTCAAAAAAAAGATTAGTTGGACTTTAGCATTCATTTTTTATCTGGAGATTTGACGCCCCCTTGTTTGGTGTTCCAGGGAGGCATCTATACCCTTCCAAGTCATGTATCTGCTCTTGCAAGGGATTTGATCCCAAGAATGCTTGTTGTTGATCCTATGAAGAGAATCACAATTCATGAAATTCGAGAACACCCATGGTTTCAGAATCGCCTTCCTCGCTACCTGGCAGTGCCTCCACCAGACACGACGCAGCAAGCCAAAATGGTACCCATCTATTTCACATTTCAAGTGACTATCTTATGTGCACAGTAAAACTTCTCAACCTTTATCGACTAATATATACAGGATCTTGGATGGATCATAGGAAAAGTAACATTGATACTTTTGTCATGAAATGTTATCTTTTATAGGCATAATCTTCATATAATATTTGCAAACACAATATTATAGAAATATATGGTCAAGTTGTGGCTCAAAGATTCTTTTTTCCTCAAACATGCACCAAATTGCATGGTCATTTCGTATTAAGAAGAGAACACCGAGAGTCTGAGTAGGCAACTTTTCACGAGGTCATAGAGGGGGCCCTAGTGGATATCCACCTTCATAAACGTGGTTAAAGGGGGAAGTTTTCCTCCCTTGACGGTACTTTGTTAGGTAGAAATGAGGCATCATGCGGAGGCTGCCCCTCGAACTCGAGTGGACGAGGTCACGGGCCTGTGCTCTAGCCAACCGAGCACTGCTCGGTTCCTCTAAAACAAGATCAGTTAGGACTAGCCCTTGGTGGTATTTTTAATAGAAGAAACAACCTTGACACCCTGTTGAGTCGAGATTCGGATGCGGGCGGGCTGGCTGCATACTGCATGCCTTGCCAACAGAGCAATGCTCCGTTCTCAGATATCCACCTTCATAGCTCTTCTAACCTTTTATTTGCGAGTAGTCCACATGCCGTCCTCTTGGCCATGTACATAATTGTAAAAAAAATTATACTGCTCAAGTGAAAGGCACTGCTCCTGCTGGTTACTCGGGAAAAAACTAGCCAAACAACAAAACTATCCAGCAGCTGTGGCTCAAAGATTTATGAGAAGAGAAAAGATTATGAAAGTTAAACATCATGTAATAATATGAAGTGAAGGGAGTAATTCCTTACTACTAGTAATCTATCCCAACGAGATGAAAAGGTAGCACCTAGCACGTTAAGTCTCCTTGCAATGCCGCTTTTATTTATCAAAAATTTCTTTTACTAGCAAGCTTTAAAATGCTATTTCTACGTCAATGTATGCTGATTTGCTCTATGTTCATTTCTGAAGATTGATGAAGATACACTTAAAGAGATTGTCAACCTGGGGTATGATAAAGACCATGTGTGTGAATCATTGTGCAATATGCTGCAAAATGAGGTATATGCAAACAAAAGTCAGTTCTTCATTCCATTCAGTTATTTCATAATTGACTTTAGACGATTTTTCCAGGCAACTGTTGCATATTACTTACTCTTGGACAATCGGTTCCATGCCACTAGTGTAGGGTATCAGATGTCTCTCTCAATATCTATTGGATACAAGCTTTGATTACAAGCAACACCAATGGAGATACAAGGTTTGGGGATCAGGAAGAACAGAAGGAGGAGGACAAGAGGTAGGGGAAGAGAGTCGTTGTGCCAAAGCCGTGATCCACTGGATGCCCTGGACGTCGCCTCTCCTAGGCTCTTATCGCCTTGGTCATTCCAGAATGGGCCAAGCCCGTTTAGCTGGCCCAAGGGGCCAGCCCAAGCATGTGATGGTAGGAGGGCTCCTAACATCTGCGGCTTGACCCCAAGCCGACACCACCGAGAGCCGCCATGATCCCATTGCATGCGGCGTTCCTTGACTAGATTGAAGTCTTGATGGTAGTCGAAGTCGGGGTTGGCTTGAACGACAAGGTTGGAGTAGCCGTGGCCGATGGTGACTCCATCCCAAGAGGTGCCGCAGAAGTGGTCGTTGCCAACATAGTCTTGATCGAAGTTGAGATAGTACTTGTGGTGGATGGAGCCTTGCACGATGACGACAACGACATTGGTGATGAAAACCCTCCCTCCTTGAAAAGTGCCTCGATCGGAAGCTGAAGTCCCATAGCCTTCCTGGATGACTGTGAAGCATCCTAGACCATGAGGTGTGCCCCACACACAGACTTGTCCACTCCTCATGGACTTGCATGACTGGCAATATAATGGCAGCAAGAACCCCTGTATTGCTATGAGCTTGTCAAGTCTGCATTCAAGCTCCAATGTTCCAGGCAAGAAATGGATGGTCATCCCCTGATTTAGTTCGCCGCTGGCCATTGGCTTCTCCATTCCCAACTGGATGCATATAGGAGTCGCATATGCAAGCCAGACTGCAAACAAATAATGCACTAGGGAAGTCAATGCACATGTACTGCATATGTAGCTTGCAAGGCCTCCGGGATCCCACAATTGCTCAAGGTGGTCGCCACTAGCTGGCGTATCTGGAGTCCAGCAAAACATTTGTTTATGCCCAAAGGAGAATGATACACTACCAAATAGACTGGAATCTGAATAATGAATCTCTGTTGCAAATTGTACAGCCTGAATCGCAAATAGTTTGAGAGTGTCGAAATACCAGCCATGATTAACCTCACATAATATTGGTTCAGAAAGGGGTTGAGGCAACATAAAAATATGTTGTGAATTTTTGTCCCGCGATTGATGCTTGTCCCACTGCCATTGCATCGTGATACCAGCTGGAGCAAAAGACAATAATGGCCAAAATTGCACGAACTGAATATAGACACTACTTGGAAGTGTTGTACTTAGAGCACCCAATCGCTGCTTGCTGTGAAGGAGCTTGTCATGACCATTGAAACCTGAATCATTTTTGCCCTGTTTCAAAAACCACGAGCATGAGAGATGCACTGGAAGTATCCTTATGCAATTCCCAAGGAGATTGGAGCACCGTTCCCATGCATTGTTAGTGTGAAAGTTGATTGAAGCACAACCACTCCTTTAAATTCTTCTTGACTCAAAAACATCCAGTGCACTGACATATGCATAATATGAATAATTCCCTGCAATTTATCAGAAATAGGACTACAACCCAGAAATTTTGTTCGATCCAGATAAAACTGAAAAACTTCACTTTGCTGCGGTACGTAGCATGGACCAAACTGCAAGTCCTTGTAGTCAAACTGCATCTGTTTAGTATTGAGTGTTGCCTGGTCCAGTGGACGCTCGAAACAGAGAAACAACTCCCAGATCTGAATAGTACTACCCTCAAACATGTAAACAACAGCAGCCAAAACTTCGTGCGGTTTCAAATATGCTTGAGCAGAGCCTCCTTCAAGGTAATATGTTGGCTGGACACATGGAATGCCTTCATTCGTGTAATTTGGTAGCTTCAGGCGAACAATTTTGTGACTGAACTTGAACACCGATGGTGCCTTTTGAGCACATAATTTATAAGAGGACTGCATAAAGCAGACTTCATGTAATAGTTGCTTAGCGAAACATGAATCATCAGTGTTCTGTTGCAAAGACGACAAGCAGAAAATATGAACACGGGGTATCCTTATGCAGTGTCGAGGGAGGTTGCACTTAAGATCACCAGCATGGCATAATTCCACTTGAAAGGTACTACCTAATTCGTCCACAATCTGTAGTGCCTTTGTATGCACTCTACAGATTTGTAATCCATTAGCAAAATCATAGATGATATCCCAATGGGCAAAATATTCAGCTACTGCCATCAGTTGCACTATAGAGCATTTATAGGACTGCCGACCCTAACAACCTATGTTGCTGAAATCCAAATAAATCCAACGACCAGCGTGTGGTGCAGTATCAATGAGCCTACGGTTTGTTCCAAGGAATCTCAAGCTTAACCATGCATCAACACTTATGCTTGCAGACATATCCGCATTGAGAAATGCCAATTCATTCAATGCTTTAGTATTAGATGGTGCCTGATCCGGTGGACTCCTAGACTGCAACTGTGCATTTGACAAACAACTGATGTACTCTTCCATGGCAATCACCTCACAACAAGAAACTTGATGGAAAACCACATCTCTGAATAACCTCAAAACGAGTTTAGAACTGAACCATAAAACTTCATGTGATTGACAACATATACCTGAACAGGGCTCCTCCTGATAACTTGCATCTGAATGAAACTTGAAAGACGGCCACGGGCTAGGCCTCACAGGTGTCCACTGTGTCTGGTCCTCACTCGCACAAGTGACGGTCATGGTTGCTTCCTGATTCCGTGTTGTATCGATGGTAGGCACGAGGTTTTGCTCTTGTCCACAAGATGAACAGGCTTCACCCATGCGCCATCCTGGATTAGACTGCCTGTCGAACACATGGTGAGCACCGGCAAAGCAGGGTCGCTGGAGAAGATGAGGGCGACGTCGAGGTCTGCCTTGCTCATCACTTGGGGGGAGGTGTCGACAAAGAGGGCATCGAGCTCCTGCACGCCGGCCTTGGGGTCGACGTCGGTGGTGGTCTTCACATGAGAAACGACATCGACACTAGAGGCCATTGCCTGCTCCGGGGCGAGCTGCTCGACTGCTTAGTGGATGGGGACGACTGTGGGCTCGAGGTCGACAGCGGTGGCGGGATCATGGACCTCGTCAACGTTGTTGATGGTGTCGACCTGGGTCGAGCACTCCGTCGAACAGGTGATAGGCAACATCGTGATGCAGACCGGGGTTGCATCATGGGCGACCTTGGGAATCTCCAGGGCCTTGGTGGTGGAGCAGGAGACGTCGGGGACGAGCATGGACGAGGTGTGCGTCGTGGTTGACGCTGCCGGATCGACAAGCGAGGTAACCACATGAGGGTCACCAGCGCTTGCAACACCCAATAGTGCGCTCATCTCCTCTGCCTTAGCACATAATCTCTTGTGATACCACAACAACTGCTCGTTGGCAGACATGGCATCCCACTCCGGAGGTAGGTCGGCAGGCATGTCGTCATCGCCGGTGAAACTGATGAATCGGTGTGGAAGAAAAAATGGGGAAAATTGGATGGTGAAAGGGTGGTGGCCTGGCTCTGAATACCAGATGTAGGGTACCAGATGTCTCTCTCAATATATATTGGATACAATCTTTGATTACAAGCAACACCAATGGACATACAAGGTTTGGGGATCAGGAAGAACAGAAGGAGGAGGACGAGAGGTAGGGGAAGAGAGCCGCTGTGCCAAAGCCGTGATCCACTGGATGCCCTGGACGTCGCCTCTCCCAGGCTCTTATCGCCTTGGTCGTTCCAGAATGGGCCAGGCCCGTTTAGCTGGCCCAAGGGGCCAGCCCAAGCATGTGATGGTAGGAGGGCTCCTAACAACTAGTGGCTATTTGGGGGCTGACTATCTACAATCAATGGTTAGTTCACATTTGCATCATCTATGACTTGTTTAATTCATAAGGTTTAAGCACCATTAACTTTATGAATGGATGGCTCTCCATGGTAGGAGTTTTAATCAGTTTACTTCATCGGAATCAGCAAGCCCAAGTACCAGGCAGTATCTTCCAGCAAGCAATGATTCTCAAGGTAGTGGCTTGCGGCCATATTACCCCGTTGAAACAAAATGGGCTCTTGGGCTCCAGGTCTTGCACATTATCCACTTTACTTTGCTTTGTTTTGCACATTCGGCTGTTGAGCTAATGCATCACTTATCCACCAGTCTCGAGCTCAACCTCGTGAGATAATGATCGAGGTTCTAAAGGCACTTCAAGAATTAAATGTCTGCTGGAAGAAGAATGGACACTACAACATGAAATGCAGGTGGTGCCCTGTGTTTCCTCAGGTCAGTGATATGTTAGATGCCAGCCATAGCTTTGTTGATGACTCTACCATCATGGATAACGCCGATGCTAAGGGAGGCTACCTGCCGTGATCAAGTTTGAAATCCAGGTGTGCAATCTCACCTTCTAATACTACTGTATTCTTTTTGCAATAACAGAAATATGGATTTTCTACTCAATGTCACCTTCGCAGTCGGATCACTAGATAAAATAACGTTTTTTCTGAAGCAAAGGCTGGCCAATATATTTGTTTCGTAATTGTTACAAAGTATTGTCTGCATGTGTCTGCTTTGTAACCGGTATATCCTGCATCTGCATGTGTCTGTTGTTGCCAACAAGTATTGTCTGCTGTTGCCATATTGATAAAATGAACTTCCCGAGTTTTAGCTGCACAGTATTGGTTGGTCATACACCTATCGTCAACCTAGTGTGATATTATTCGTTAATGCATGTATACTTTAGGTGTTAACAGTTTGTTGGCATGGTGTTGTATATGCTCTCTATTTACCTCTGAATTTATGTATTTGTTTTTTCTTCAGCTTTACAAGACCAAGGATGACAAGTACCTGCTAGATATGCAGAGAGTTACTAGACCTCAGCTCCTCTTCCTAGATTTTTGCGCGGCCTTCCTTACCAACCTTAGGGTTCTATAGTATGGTGCCTGCTCTGGTTGAGTGATGAATAGTGAGACATATGACTGTCAGCGATGAATAAGTTGGTGCCTGTTCTGGTTGAGTGATGAATAGCGAGACATATGACTGTCAGCGATGAATAAGTGATGGTGTGTAAATAGGTGGTGGTGTGTTTCATCTTCGTTTTACCCAGTCCCTGACAGCGAACCGTGTTGTTTGTGTGACTAGTCCAGTGTGAAGCACCAAAAGGTTAAGTGGTTATTATAAATAAGACTTATATGGTAAATAGGCCTGGTGAACCATTTTCTCTTTTTTTATTTTTTGTGAACCGTTTTCTGATTCTGCAGGCTGCGCCACCACTGGTTGTGATGCTGCAGCACAAGCTTTTGTGATACTTCCTCCGTCCTAAAATAAGTGTCTTAACTTTGCACCAACTTTAGTACAAAGTTGTACTAAAGTTGAGACACTATTTTGGGACAGAGAGAGTATTTTTATTACAAGATCTAGCTACTTTGCCTTGCTGTTGAACATGTACCCGAATTTTCTGCAAACCGCTAAAAAGACTAGCAAGAATAACACACTGCAGCAGCCCATTTCTGGAGAATCGTTTGCTTTTTGAAGAAAGCGAATCAAGCAAGCTAAATGCGCTGAGCAATTTTATGCAACTTTGATAGTATTTTCATAAGACTAAAAAAGTCTGTGGGAAGAAATTCCTACTGGTTCGGCTCAAAATTTTATGCGCAGATAGGGCTGCACCCGTATGTTGCTCTTCCCTGCCCATCTTGTGCCCGCGACCTAGGGGATAGGAATGCAAGCGGACGGCGCGTGACTGTCCACAAACAGGAATAAACTAACATAACTATATTTAGAGTCATAAGGATTAGTACAATTTTCACTACGTGGACGGATATGGACAATCGTAGATGCGTCATACACTAGTAGAAAAATGGGCTTTCGTTCGGGCCTCGTGAGCCCATAGTCCCGGTTCTTCCATGAACCGGGGCCAATGGATGCATTCGTCCCGGTTTGTGAGCCCAGGGGGGCGGCCGGGGCCTTGTGGGCATTGGTACCGGTTAGTATGGACCCATTTGTCCCGGTTCTAGGCACGAACCGGGACCAATGGGCCTCGCTCCTGGCCCACAAACATTGGTCTCGGTTCTTGGCTCGAACCGGGACAGAAGGCTGGGCTTTAGTCCCGGTTCCAGCTTCGAACCGAGACAAATGAGTTGCCTATATATACCCCGTCGCCGCAGCAGAGCACTCCACAGTGCTCTGTTTTTTCTGGCCGGCGAGGAGAGGGCATTTGGGTGCTCTAGCTCACCTCCTATGCACACGAGGTGTTCGATGAAATGCCCAAGCCACGCTAGTTAAGCTTTCTCCTCTCGAAGCTCGACCTCCAAACTCCATTTTCCCTGAGATTTGTCTAGGTTTAGCGGTCCGTCACGTCCCGTCCCCGTCTCACCGCCATCAATCGCCCGCGCCGATCTCGTCGCTTGCACCACCGTGGTGAGCCTCTTATCTTCTTCTGAAAGAAAAAAAATTCTTACTTTAGATAGATACTTGTCTAATTTTCTTATTTTCATTATTGCTTGTTATTATATAGTGCGATGGTTTTGGCATCCGCCCCCGTTGGCCCTTGTCCTGGCTATGATTCGGATGTGGTATATATATTATCTTTTAAAACTATTTGGTTCATTTATTGTTTATGACAATTATGCCCATCAAGTTGACATAGATTTTATTTATGTAGGAGGTAGTTGAACCAGAAATTCCAACCGATCCTATTGTCGAGAGGTTAAATTTAGTTGAAGAAGAAAACAATTACTTGAAGGGAAAAATAAAAAAAAATTGAGGAGGAGAAGATGATATTAGAGTTGCATGTTGCGGATGTCGTCGATGATCACAGGATCAAGATGGATGCAATGCGGTTGAAGATTAGAAAGATTAGAAAATATATCGTTCATACCGAGGCTTGGTATCATTATGCCATTGGGTCAATTTTTACCTTGGTTGTGATTATGATCGCATTTGTTGTTGCATTGAAAGGTTTTACATAGTTTCAATGTATGGTTTAACTAGATGCTCTGGAGAGCTATATGTTGTTCAATGAGAACTATGTATGTACTTTGTTTTTAATGTGATGATGAACTTCTATTAATTTGGTCACTTATCTATTCATGAGAGCTATATGTACTAAATTGATGATGTGGCTTTGAATGGTGCATTTTATACACGAAGTGCATCCAGTTTTGCCGTAAGCCTCTCTACTTTCTTGCACATGCTATATGAGTGAAATGATGATACCATGCCAACTTTCAACCTTTTCAGAGTTCATTTGTAGTGTTTTTCAATTTCAGGGTCTTATAGCTCAAAATAATCAGTAAATGCATGAAAAATAACAAATAAAGTCAGAAAGGGTTGAAAATTGATGATGTGGCTTTGAATGGTGCATTTTGAACACAGAAAAAGTATGGAGTTCAAATAATTTTAAAGAATGAAATCCCTTTGTAACAGATGAGTTTCCGTATGAAATCGTGATACTTCGAAAGAGATTGTCCGTTTTATACATGAAGTGCATCCAGTTTTTGCCGTAAGCCTCTCTACTTTCTTGCACATACTATGTGGGTGAAATGATGATACCATGTCAACTTTCAACCTTTTCAGAGTTCATTTGTAGTGCTTTTCAATTTCAGGGTCTTATAGCTCAAAATAATCAGTAAATGCATAATATATACGAATTTCAGGGTCTTTCAGAAAAAGAATTATTATAAAATAAAATAAATAAATAATTTGAAACAAAATAATATAAAATTTAATAAAATATATAAGTAGAAACAGAATAAAATAAAATTTTATAACATAAATAAAAATTTTGAAACTAAAATTATCAAAGTATTTTCTGTTCAGAACATTATAAGCAACCTCTAAAATTTATGAAACTAAAATTATATAAAATTGATGCAACTAAAATTATCAAAGTATTTTCTATTCAAAATCATTAAAAGCAAAAAGAATTTTCATAAAGAACTTTTTTGTTAGAAACTTTAATAGCAAAAAGAATTATCATAAAATAAAATAAATAAGTAATTAGAAACAAAATAAAATAAAATAAATAAGTATTTTATTGTAAGTAGAAACAAAACAAAAAAATAAAGCAAAAAATAAAACAAAAAATGGGGGGAAAATGCCACCTACTAGGCCACCATGGCCTGAATACGACTAGAAACCCATCCATGGGCCAGGATTCAGGCCCGCAGAAGCCCCAGTAGGCCCATCAGGCATAGCAGTTACAATTAGGCCCGTAAGCCTGCAATGGAGAGGAGCTCGAGAGGGTTGCGGCAGTGGGGCTTATAAACCACTGTGCGCCCCTCTCAACTAGCGAGGTGGGACTAAACTCCCACCACCACCCTGCTGTGCAAGGCCTTTGGTCCCGGTTGGTGGCACCAACCAGGACTAAACAGGTGCATTGATACCGGTTCGTGGCACCAGCCGGAACCAATGCTCCCCTTTAGTCCCGCTTGGTGTGCCACCAACCGGGACCAATGGCCGCCGCTTCCCTCCCTTTGGGCTGCTGAAAAGAGGCCTTTGGTCCCAGTTGGTGGCATCAACCGGGACTAAAGGGGGGCATTGGTCCTGGTTTGTGCCACGAACTGGGACCAATGCTCTTGGTATATAAGCAGCACTTGTCAAATTTTTCACTCAGTTCTTCGATCTGCCTCTATGCCGCCGAACGCCTCGACACCGACGAACACCTCGACGCCGCCAAGCTGTCGGACCTCGATGCCGACGCTGTCGCCGCGCCCTGCCTGCCCCGACGCCGCCGCGCCCCTGCCCTGCCCCGACGCCGACGTCGTGCGCCCCTGCCCTGCCCCGGCGCCGACGCTGTGCGCCCCTTCCTCGCCCCGACGCCGTCGCGCCCCTACCCTGCCCCGACGACGCCGCCGTGCGCCCCTGCCTCGACCTTGATGCCAACGCCACCGCGCCCCTGCCCTGCACCGACGCTGCGCCACGCCCTTGCCCTACCCCGACGCTGCGCCATGCCCCTGCCCTACCGTCAACGCCGCCGCACCACTGCCCGCCGGACAGGCCGGTACTCCCTCCTCCCTCCCACCCTCTCCTCTGTCCTTCCTTCATGTATGTGATGATGGTGAAGTTGGTTCAGTGCATAGTTTCAGAGAATTGCATGTTTTCAGCCATGTCCACAAGGTGTTTGATGAAATGCTAGGGATAGCTAGGGAACTTTCTTTTATGTGAAACTTGGCAGGATGATGTCTCCTTGGATGTTAGTGAAGATGGTCAAGTTGGTTTGATAAAAGGAAAAACTTGTTAGTGCAAGTTTTAATAAAATTTAGTGCTGGACAGAAACTACATGAATTTTTTTGGTGGACTTGCTAGATGAAATTGGGGCTGCCCTTCTGGACTCAAGGGTTTAGTAGGAAGGACTACAAGATGTAAAAAAATCAGAATTTTTTTAGCAAGGAAAAATAGGGTTGTAGTTCAATGCCATGATTGGACCAAACTTGAAAAATGGAAGTTGTGGTAAAAATTTTCAAATGACCAAAGTGGGTTTTTGAATAAAAATGATCTATAGGCATCAGAGGACTTCTCAAAAATTTTGTGGCATTTGAAAGTAATTATTTGAAATAGTTCTAGTGCAAAAAGGTCATTCTAGAGTTTGAAAATACTAATAAAAGAATTTTTTGAGGACAAATCATTAAAAAATAATTACTACTGATGTTTTTGTTCATAGCATTTTTTTGTCCATGTATGTATGTATGTATGAATGGATGGATATGGATGTATATACAAAATATTCATATATGATGTTTTTTTGTTCATAGCAATTTTTTTCCATGTATGTATAATTTACGTATGTATGTTCATATATGAAAAGGTTACATTTAAGAAAAAAAATAAGAAAATTATTTTTTTTTTCTTCTTCTTCTCTTCTATCCCGATAACTTCAACACGAGGGGGGGGTCGATATACCCCCTCCCCGATAACATTATTTTCCCATGTATGTACGTCGTCGTTGTCGATATAACCCCCTCCCGGATAACTTCGACATGAGGGGCGGTCGATATATATACCCCCTCTAGACCGTGATAACTTATACCATGGGAGCACCCACCGGCCCTCTCGCTCGACCCAAACCCTAGAAAGAAATGATGTCAGTCTCCTACCCCCTCCCGCCGCGCCCCTACCCGATCGACAAACTCTCTTGAGGCCACCCAAATTTACCAAGTTAAAAGAGCGTTGTCGTCGAGGCCACCCCAAACCCTTGAAGCGTTGTTGAGGCCACCCCAAACCCTTGATGCATTGCCGAGGCCACCCCAAACCCTAGAGAAGCATCGAGGCCAGGCTACTAATATGATTCCTTATTGTGCTTAGCTAGCTAGTTCTATGTTTGCCACTAATATATCCATCTGTCATGTTTGAATAATAATTGACATGTTGTAAATATTTGCAGAAACTATGGATCCGCACCCCCGAGACGAAGCAACAGAAGCGGTGCTGGGGGAGATAATCACACACGAAAGTGATGCCGTCTTGTCGTTTCTCAACGACACATGCACCGATGGTCTGGAAAGACAGGATGAAGAAGCAGGCTACGACGATGATCAAAAAATGGAGGAAGGACACCGTGATGACGGCTCCGGTGACCGAATGGAGGGGAAGGACACCGTGATGACGGCTCCGATGACCAAATGGAAGGGGAAGGACACCGTGATGATGGCTCAGGTGACCGAACGGAGTCCAGCCAGGTATATATATAAATTAATTAAGCATGTGCTGACTATAGCTAATTGATGCATTAATTGTTTTTGGTATGTACACATATTAACTTTCTTCTTTTTCTTCTTTTCTAGCCCTCCGGATCGAGCAACACTTCAGTAACGAGACGAGGCCCGAAGAGAAAGTTGTGCGCAGATGAAAGGTACACGATCATCGGAATTGATCGCGCTGGCCAACCGATTGAACCCCTCCGGACCAAGCAAAAATTTAATGCTCAGTGCGGGGTTCTAGTTAGGGACATGATCTTGATCAACATCGAGTAATGGTTGAAGCCTAAGGACAAAGACTCTCAGGTGTCTTATGTCAGCAATAGGCAGAAAGCTGATCTTTGGACCGCGCTGCAGGAAAATTTCACCTTCCCGCTAGAGGAGGATCCGGAGAATCCAGTTAAAAAGCCAATGATCAAGGCTTATGCTCTTAAGAAGATGGCTGAGCTATTCAGGAGGTGGAAGAATGAGCTTAAATCATCGTTTGCCGACCAAGACAAGACTCCAGAATTCATCGGCCGATTTGAGAAGATCAAAGATCAGTGGCTCACATTTGTCACTAAAAAGAAATCTGAGAGAGCAGCGAAGATGTTAGCGACAAATAAAAAAATGCTGCAAAGAAGAAGCATCACCATCGCACGGGGTCAGGTGGCTAACTGAAAGCCCGGTCATTGTGGGACAAGGCTGAGAATGACCTCATTGAAAAAGGGATCGAACCAGAGACGCGAGGCTCGCCAAACCGTTGCAGGACTTGGTTCTTTGGGGTTGGGGGAAAATTGGACCCTGTAATAGGGAAGTGCGTTTGGACCAACGAGCAGCTGTACACACCCATCGAGAAGCTTCAGGAGTATATCGAAAAGGTGCAGCAAGGGACGTTCGTTCCGAACGGAGAGAACGACGAGCTCACAGAGGCCCTTCGGAATCCTGAGCACCCCGGACGGACACGAGGCACGCCAGGCTCCCTTTCGTGGAAGGCTGGATTTCTCAATGCAGGCAGTTACAAACGCCGAGAGAGGAAGAAGAAAAAGGAGTTGACCCAACTACAGGCGCTGCACGCAAGGGTACAAGCGCTAGAGGAACGAGACGAGGCCCCCAGCACGTGACCTGCCGAAGCTGCTACACCCGAAGCTACCCCGCCATCTCAACGGAGAAGCAGCGTGGCTTCCACGGTGTAACACCCCGGATATGATTTACCTAATATGTAATCCAACTCTTGCCGTTTCCGGCGCTAAGTTATTTTATTTTCTCGGGTTCGGGTTTTGTCTCCGTGTGTTGTTATCGTTGTCATGCATCTCATATCATGTCATCATGTACATTGCATTTGCATACGTGTTCGTCTCATGCATTCGAGCATTTTCCCCGTTGTCCGTTTTGCATTCCGGCGCTCCATTCTCCTCCGGTGGTCATTTCTACCTTTATTTCACGTGTGAGGGTTAAACATTTCCGGATTGGACCGAGACTTGCCAAGCGGCCTTGGTTTACTACCGGGAGACCGCCTGTCAAGTTCCGTACCATTTGGACTTCGTTTGATGCTCCAACGGTTAACCGAGGGACCGAGAAGGCCTCATGTATGTTGCAGCCAAACACCCCTCAAAAGTGGCCCAAAACCCACCAAAACCCTCTCCATCATCTAGAGCATTCGATCACAATCGCGTGGCCGAAAACCGCACCTCATTTGGACTCTCTTAGCTCCCTCTACCTCTATATATAGACCCCTCCTCAAAAATTCCGGATCCCCTCCTTCCAAACCCTAAAAAATCTCATCGCGCCGCCGCCGGACACGTCCGGCCCGGGCAGACGAAATCGTGCCGCCGCCCCGCACCAGTGGCGTAGCGCCACGTGGCGCCTCACCGCCCACGCGCCGCCGGCCCGCTTGGCCCATCGCCGGCCCCCGAGGCCCGCGCGCCCACCGCCGCCACCTACCTTGCCGAGCCTCCTCGCGCCGCCGCACTTCCCCTCGCCGGCCGCCGCACTTCCTCGTCGCCGGCGACCGTTGCTGCAGCTCCGGCCGCCGCCCCCGCTGCGCAAGCGCCGCCCGAGGCCGCCGCGACTCCTCCCCGGCGACCTCTCCTCCGTCCGGCCACCTCCACCGCCGTCATCTTTGTCGTCTCCGGCCGACCATCTTCAAAAATCGCGCCTTGCTATAGTAACTCCGGCGAGGTCACGATCTGGATCTGAGATCCGAAATCTCGGGGTTGACTTTTTCGTCCCTAACCCTAATTATTTTGCTATTTTCGTCGTGCCGTAACTCCGCATCCGTAGCTCCGTTTTGGGCATATAGCATATCAAAATGTTCATCTCAGAGAGTACATCATTTCATCTCATTGCATCATTTTCATTTGAGTTCAGTTTGATGCCCGAAATGCTGTTGGAAGAGTGCTATTTGGGATAATTGTCAGATCGGCTGCTCCAATTAGATATTTATCATTTTTGCCATGATTATTGTGTGCATGATATGCCCCTGAGCTCTACATGTGTTTTGTTATATGTTTTGCCATCTTTCCAGAGGTGCAACCCATATATTTTTTGTGATGAGTGTGGTGACTAGCACAAGCTTGCAAAGTGGTGCATTCGTTAATGCTGATTTCAGGGACTTAGCAATTCCACGAAGTCCTTGATCTGTTTATCTCAATATGCCATATGTTCATGTTGTTTCCTAGTGATCCGTGCCTCTTTTGAGGATGATCAGTAAGGATGTTTTGTTAATATTGTAGTGCTCTATCCATCCATGTCTTTGTTTGCAAATATGGAGCACCCTAGCTTGAGTCAATCGAGCTCTACTTTTGCTATTTCGTGAATCTGGGCAGATTGTCTACTTGTTAGCGATTTTGCCGAGGATGTTGTAGTTGATCCGTGCATGCTATGTTATTGTTCTTGCCATGTCTAGCTTGTATAATGTGCATTCTTGATGGGTGTATGATTAGATTGTCATGACTTGCTCTGTAGTGAGTGCATCGAGCTCGTAAACATGCCTACTTGATATCTGATTTTGCATGCTCTAGTTTTCACCAAGTCTGAGAACTGATTATGTTTTTGCCATGTTCACATGCTTGCAAATGTATTTTCTGATCTCTTTTGGCTCAAGGTCACTAAGGGACTTTTGTTAAGCTCTTTGAGTAGCTCCATGCCATGCCTTACTTTGCCATGTTCAGACCCTGTAGCATATAGTTTTCATGCTCCAAAGTGTGCTACCTGATCTGAAATTCCAGACAAGTGTTAATTTCACCAAGTCTGAAATCTGTTTACCAAATGCATTTTTTCCATGCTTGTTTGAACCTATTAATGGATGAATTGGCCGTAGCTCAGTGTTCATATTTTGTTAAGCATCATGAATGGATCCCTGCCATGTGTTTTTTTGCCATGTTTGGGTGCTGTAGCATGTTTAACTTGTTGCATTTAGATGGCTACTTGCTGTATATCACAGACCGGTGCCACATTTGAATTGCTTGCCATTTCCAAACCGTGACTCCGATTCCGGCGATCTTTATATAGTTTTCAAGCGAAATCATCTCACCTTTCCAGTGGAACACTTGGATTTCCAAGTTGAGGCCAGGTTCATTCATTCCTTGTCAAATCTTGCATATGCATCGCATATCGCATCCCGCATAGCATACCATGTTTGCATCATGTTGTTTGAGCTTTGCACATGGTTGATTGTGCTCCGTTTGCTTGTTTGTCTTGTTTGGGTAGAGCCGAGAGACGAGTTCGCTAACGAGGAGCCCGTTAAGTTTGCTTTCGAGGATCCAGTCAACTCTGACAACTTTGCAGGCAAGATGATCATACCCTCGAAATCACTTCTATCTTTGCTTTTGCTAAATGCTCGCTCTTTTGCTATGCCTATGCTACGATGCCTACCACTTGCTTATCATGCCTCCCAAATTGCCATGTCAAACCTCTAACCCACCATGTCCTAGCAAACCGTTGATTGGCTATGTTACCGCTTTGCTCAGCCCCTCTTATAGCGTTGCTAGTTGCAGGTGAAGATTGGAGACCGTTCCTTGTTGGAACATTATTTACTTGTTGGGATATAATTATATTATCTTGTTATCTTAATGCATCTATATACTTGGTAAAGGGTGGAAGGCTCGGCCTCTCGCCTAGTGTTTTGTTCCACTCTTGCCGCCCTAGTTTCCGTCATATCGGTATTATGTTCCCGGATTTTGCGTTCCTTACGCGGTTGGGTTATAATGGGAACCCCTTGATAGTTCGCCTTGAATAAAGCTTTTCCAGCAATGCCCAACCTTGGTTTTACCATTTGCCACCTAGCCTCTTTTTCCCTTGGGTTTCCGGAGCCCGAGGGTCATCTTATTTAAACCCCCCGGGCCAGTGCTCCTCTGAGTGTTGGTCCAACCTAGAGCCCCTTGCAGCGCCACCTCAGGGAAACTCGAGGGCTGGTTTTAGTTGTACGGATTGCTTATCCGATTGTGCCCTGAGAACGAGATATGTGCAGCTCCTATCGGGATTTGTCGGCACATTCGGGCGGTGTTGCTGGATTTGTTTTAACTTGTCGAAGTGTCTTGTAGAACCGGGATGCCGAGTCTGATCGGAATGTCTCGGCAGAAGGTCTATTCCTTCGTTGACCGTGAGAGCTTGTCATGGGCTAAGTTGGGACTCCCCTGCAGGGATTTGAACTTTCAAAAGCCGTGCCTGCGGTTATGGGCAGATGGGAATTTGTTAATGTCCGGTTGTAGATAACTTGAACCTTAACTTAATTAAAATGAATCAACTGTGTGAGTTACCGTGATGGTCTCTTCTCGGTGGAGTCCGGGAAGTGAACACGGTGTTGGAGTAATGCTTGCCGCAGGTTGTTCTCTAGTTATTTGTTCGCGCTTTGCCTTCTCTTCTCGCTCTCTTTTGCGAACAGGTTAGCCACCATATATGCTAGTCGCTTGCTGCAGCTCCACATATTTACCTTGCCTTACCTATAAGCTTAAATATTCTTGATCGCGAGGGTGCGAGATTGCTGAGTCCCTGTGGCTCACAGATTACTTCCAAACCAGATGCAGGCCTGATGACTCCGTTCCAGATGACGCGCTTGAGCTCAAGTGGGAGTTCGACGAGGACTCACGCCATTACTATGTGTCTTTCCCTGATGATCAGTAGTGGTGCCCAGTTGGGGCGATCGGGACCGTGTCGCATGTTGGGTTGATCTTTTATTTTGGCGCCGTAGTCGGGCCATGAGTGATTGGATGATGTAATGCTATTTATGTACTTTGATTGACGTGGCGAGTGTAAGCCAACTATGTTCCTTCCCCTTTTATTATTTATATTACATGGGATGTTGTGATGTTTGCCTAACTTGCGACATTGCTTTCAATGCGGTTATGCCTCTAAGCCGTGCTTCGACACGTAGGAGATATAGCCGCATCGAGGGCGTTACAAGTTGGTAATCAGAGCCTTCCCCGACCTTAGGATCCCCCACTGCTTGATCATTTTTAGCAGCCGTTGTCGAGTCTAGAAAAATATTTTGAGTCATTTAGGAATTATATATCGGAGAGTTTAGGAATTCTTTTTACTTCCCAGTCCCTTCATCGCTCTGGTAAGGCATCCTGACGTAGAGTTTTGACTCTTCTCTTCTCAAATTTCACTAAATTTTTTTAGGATCGCGCGGGTATCTTGGAATCGTTCCGATGGTTTTGTGACGAGAACATTGTTCTTGGTGCCTCCCGTCTTTAGGGGTTGTGGCAGTGTGCCGTGGAGTTGAGCTCCGAGGTGTTGTCGTCACAATTTTATCGTTGCAGTTCTGGAATACCTGAGTTTAGTACGCCGACATCGAAAATCTCTTTTATGCAGTTCGTTGGTGAGATAACCTCGACGCCACCCAGTACTGGGGCGGGAGTTCGGGAGTATTGCCATAACTTGTATAACGGATGCTTTTCGAAGGTTGAGGTAGATGGTTTCCGAAGTTTTTCTCGGTTATGTGTTGAAGGATGGATACAGCTGGATGTAGGATTTGCTAGATTTGGGTGAGATATTATGCTTCCCCTATATCCCCAACACCTGATTGCATAACTGGAAAGGTTCGGGAGTTTCATAGGTGAGAATTCTTGTAGCTCTAGTTCTTCTTCCACGTTTATTTGGTTTGAGATTGGGATTTCTTACCGAGTATTCGTTCTTGATCCATACCTTGTTGTTTTATTCCTCTACCTAAATTCTAAGTGGCTTCTCAATTTATGGATATGTGACCATTTCAATTGGAATGCATTCGTTCTTATGTTCGGATGTGAAGACTATATGTTGCAATTTTCATTCCGTTGGATTCAGCTCCAATATTTGTCTATCAATGTGCTAATGGATGTCAACCTCTTCAGGATGGCTCCTCCAACACGCACAACTCCGAATCCTGATCTGCCACCACCTCCACCTCCTCCGGAGGCATGGCAAGCTGTGATGGCCACAACCAATGCAAACACGCAGTTGATCATGCAAATTCTTCAAGAGCGTAACCAAGCAAACCAAGGCAACCAAGGCAACAATCAGAATCACTTTGCTACACTCAACCAGTTCCTTGCTAACGGGCCAAAGACTTTCAGCAATTGTGTTGAGGCAACTGACGCTGACGATTGGCTCATGGACTTGTGCAAGCATTTCGAGTGCAGTAACATCAGGCCTGAGGACTTTGTTAAGTTCGCTTCCTTCCAACTCAAAGACCAAGCTGCAGAGTGGTTCCAGCAGTACAAAGATTCCAGAGGAGGCCGTGTGATTACCTGGGATGAATTCCGTCAAGATTTCAAAGCTCATCATATTCCCCAGAGCGTGGTTGAAATCAAGCATGAGGAATTCCGCAACCTGAAGCAAGGCTCTTTGTCTATCTATGACTACAACAAGTTGTTTCAGAAGCTCACCCGCTTTGCTAAGCAGGATGTCCCTGATGAGAAGAGCATGATATACCAGTTCAGGGGTGGTCTCAGAGAAGAAATCCAGCTAGCTCTTGTTCTCTTTGAGCCCTTGAGGTACGATGAGTTCTACAACATGGCATTGAAGCAAGAGGCTGCCCAACTGAAGTGTGATGCTTCCAAGAAGCGAGTCAGAGATGCTACTCCTTCTTCCTCTACTCAAGTGGCCAAGCAGCAGAAGTATTGGCTTCCTCCTCCTCCGTTCCGTCAGCCGTATCAGCAGAAGAGCAAAGGTGGCAGTGGATCTTCCCACCCACCCAACCCTGGCTTTCAGAACAAGACTTCGTCTCAAGCTCCAAGATCGAGTGCTCCGTATCACCGTCCGCTTTTAGAAGTCACGTGCAACAAGTGCCAACAGAAGGGTCACTATGCCAACAAATGCTTCAATCAGAGGCGCCTCCCTCCTCCTCCTGTGAGATCGGCAAGTACAGCTATGGTCAAGCATAACCCCAAGTACGCCAAGGTTAACATGGTGAATGCAGCTCAGGCAGAGGACTCATCAGATGTCATCATGGGTAACCTTCCTGTTAACAATATTCCTGCAAGAGTTCTTTTTGACACTGGTGCATCACATTGTTTCATCTCGAGACCTTTTGCATCTAAGCATGATTTTGTTACTCAAGTGTTGTCGAAACCGTTGGCTATTGTCTCTCCGGCCTGTCAAATGACATCTCGA
This sequence comes from Triticum urartu, assembly GCF_056163025.1. Taxonomy (NCBI): domain Eukaryota; kingdom Viridiplantae; phylum Streptophyta; class Magnoliopsida; order Poales; family Poaceae; genus Triticum; species Triticum urartu. The sequence goes on from NC_141876.1 coordinate 450,419,135, forward strand.
GTATGCGTTCCGGATGTTACTATCACTTTGGGTGACTATAAGTTCTTGTCCTCTCCAAATGTCCTTGGTGACTCGGATATTGATCTTATTCTCGGAATGGATTGGCTTTCCAAGCACAAGGCTCAGCTTGATTGTGCAGCCAGGCAGATTCAATTGACTCATTCTTCTGAGGATCTAATTGTCTTTGCTGCTCGTGATGATACCATCCGTCTGTTTTCTCTCAATGAGAAGGGTGAACTGGATGCTATCTCGCAAATTCCAGTCGTTTGCGAATATCAAGACGTCTTTCCAGAAGAGCTTCCAGGAATGCCTCCGCACGGGCCAGTTGAATTCGTCATCGATCTTGAGCCTGGCACGGAACCAGTGTGCAAGCGTCCTTACAAACTCAGACCTGAAGAGTTGAAGGAGCTGTAGAAGCAACTCGATATTCAAGAGCGAATGGGTCTCATCCGACCTAGTTCTTCTCCGTGGGGTTGTGGTATTCTTTTGGCGAAGAAGAAGGATGGAACGGACTGACTTTGTGTTGACTACCGTCCATTGAACAAGAAGACTATCAAGAACAAATACCCACTTCCCAACATCAACGAGCTGTTCGAACAACTCAAAGGTGCCTAAGTATTCTCCAAGCTTGATCTCTGCATGGGTTATCATCAGATTCGAATCCGTGAGCAAGATATTCCCAAGACGGCTTTCAGGACAAGCTATGGTTCATATGAATACACTGTCATGTCTTTTGGCCTCGTCAACGCTCCTCCAACTTTCTCTCGCATGATGAACTTCATCTTCAATGCCTACACCAATGACTTTGTTTTGGTATATCTCGATGACATTCTGGTCTTTTCGAAGAACAAGGAAGATCATGCCAAGCACTTGCGTTTGGTACTCGATAAGCTCAGGGAACACCAGTTCTACGCCAAGTTCTCCAAGTGTGAATTTTGGCTCGATGAGGTTCTTTATCTTGGTCATATCATCTCTGCCAAGGGCATTGCGGTGAATCCTGAGAAGGTGTCTGCAATTGTGAATTGGGAACCACCTCAGAACGTGAAGCAACTCCGTAGCTTCCTCGGTCTCGCAAGCTACTGTCGAAGATTCGTTGAAAACTTTTCTAAGATCGCGAAGCCTCTCTCAAATCTTCTCCAGAAGCACGTCAAGTACGTTTGGTCTCCGGAATGTCACATCGCTTTCAACACTTTGAAAGAGAAATTGGTCACTGCTCCAGTTCTGACTCCTCCTGATGAATCCAAACCGTACGAGATCTTTTGCGATGCCTCTCTCCAAGGTCTCGGTGCAGTGTTGACGCAAGAGAAGAAAGTTGTGGCTTATACCTCTCGCCAGTTGAAGCCCAACGAGAAGAACTACCCCACTCATGACCTCTTGTTGGCGGTAGTTGTGCATGCTCTTTTGACTTGGAGACATCTCTTATTGGGAAGAAAAGTGGACATTTTCACTGACCACAAGAGTCTCAAGTACATCTTCACTCAGCCTAATCTCAACCTCAGGCAGACTCGATGGGTCGAAATGATTCAAGAGTATAATCCGAGTATCGAGTATACTCCAGGCAAGGCCAATGTGATTGCTGACGCATTGAGCAGGAAGGCTTATTGCAACAGTCTGATTCTCAAGCCTTATCAACCCGAGCTTTGTGAAGCTTTCCGCAAACTTAATCTGCAAGTTGTTCCTCAAGGTTTCCTCGCCAACCTTCAAGTATCTCCTACCTTGGAAGACCAGATTCGCCAAGCTCAACTTCTTGATGCTATGGTGAAAAAGGTGAAGATTGGGATTGCCAAGAGTCAACCCAAGTACAAGTGCTACCGCCTTGATGACAAGGATACTGTCTTCTTCGAGGATCGTATTGTTGTGCCCAAAGGTGACCTTCGTAAAGTGATAATGAACGAGGCTCACAATTCTCTCCTCTCCATCCACCCTAGGAGCACGAAGATGTATCAGGACCTCAAACATGCTTATTGGTGGACTCGAATGAAGCGCGAGATTGCTCAATTCATGAATGAATGTGATGTCTGCAGAAGAGTGAAGGAAGAACACCAAAGGCCAGCTGGTCTCCTCCAACCTCTTGCCATTCCAGAATGGAAGTTTGACCACATTGAGATGGACTTCGTGATTGGGTTTCCAAAGTCCAAGCGTGGCAATGATGCTATATTCCTTGTCATCGACAAACTCACTAAAGTGGCTCACTTTTTGCCTATCAAAGAGTCTATCACTGCAGCTCAATTGGCGGAGCTCTATACCTCTCGAATTGTCTCTCTGCACGGTATTCCACAAGTGATCTCTTCAGACCGTGGCAACATCTTTACCTCCAAGTTTTGGGATTCTTTTCAGAAGGCCATGGGCACCAACATCCGCTTCAGCACAGCTTTCCATCCTCAAACTAGCAGGCAAGTCGAGTGTGTCAACCAGATTCTTGAAGATATGCTCAGGGCTTGTGTGATCTCCTTCGGCATGAAGTGGGAGGATTGTCTTCCATATGCTGAATTCTCCTACAACAACAGTTTTCAAGCAAGTTCAGGCAAGGCCCCATTCGAAATTCTGTATGGCAGGAAGTACCGTACCCCTCTCAACTGGTCTGAAACTGGTGAACGTCAACTTCTGGGAAATGACTTAATCACAGAGGCAGAGGAAATGTGTAAAGTCATTCGAGATAACCTCAAAGCAGCCCAATCCCGCCAGAAGAGCTACTATGATAGTAAGCACAGTGATTTGGCTTTCGAGATCGGAGATCATGTTTACCTCCGCGTCTCTCCAATGAAAGGTACTCGTCGCTTCGGTATCAAAGGGAAGCTTGCCCCTAGATACGTGGGACCTTTCAAGATCGTCAGCAAGAGAGGCGATCTCGCCTATCAACTCGAGCTTCCTTCAAACTTTGCAAATGTGCATGACGTGTTCCATGTCTCTCAGCTCCGCAAGTGCTTCAAGACTCCTGACCGCACCGTCAACTTCGAATACATTGAGCTCCAAGAAGATCTCTCTTATCGTGAGCACCCCGTTGCTATTCTTGAAGAGACTGAACGCAAGACTCGCAATAAGTCAATCAAATTCCTCAAAGTCAAGTGGTCACACCATTCCGACCGTGAAGCCACCTGGGAACGCGAGGATCACCTCCATTCTGAGTACCCGGCGTTCTTTTAGTCCTAGATCTCAGGACGAGATCCTTTCGTAGTGGTGGAGTGTTGTAACACCCCGGATATGATTTACCTAATATGTAATCCAACTCTTGCCGTTTCCGGCGCTAAGTTATTTTATTTTCTCAGGTTCGGGTTTTTGTCTCCGTGTGTTGTTATCGTTGTCATGCATCTCATATCATGTCATCATGTACATTGCATTTGCATACGTGTTCGTCTCATGCATTCGAGCATTTTCCCCGTTGTCCGTTTTGCATTCCGGCGCTCCGTTCTCCTCCGTTGGTCATTTCTACCTTTCTTTCGCATGTGAGGGTTAAACATTTCCGGATTGGACCGAGACTTGCCAAGCGGCCTTGGTTTACTACCGGGAGACCGCCTGTCAAGTTTCGTACCATTTGGACTTCGTTTGATGCTCCAACGGTTAACCGAGGGACCGAGAAGGCCTTGTGTGTGTTGCAGCCCAACACCCCTCCAAAGTGGCCCAAAACCCACCAAAACCCTCTCCATCATCTAGAGCGTTCGATCACGATCGCGTGGCCGAAAACCGCACCTCATTTGGACTCTCCTAGCTCCCTCTACCTCTATATATAGACCCCTCCTCAAAAATTCCGGATCCCCTCCTTCCAAACCCTAAAAAATCTCATCGCGCCGCCGCCGGACACGTCCGCCCCGGGCAGATGAAATGGCGCCGCCACCCCGCACCAGTGGCGTAGCGCCACATGGCGCCTCACCGCCCCCGCGCCGCCGGCCCGCTTGGCCCATCGCCGGCCCCCGAGGCCCGCGCGCCCACCGCCGCCACCTACCTCGCCGCGCCTCCTCGCGCCGCCGCACTTCCCCTCGCCCGCCGCCGCACTTCCTCGTCGCCGGCGACCGCTGCTGCAGCTCCGTCCGCCGCCCCCGCCGCGCAAGCACCGCCCGAGGCCGCCGCCCTCCGCCGCGACTCCTCCCCGGCGACCTCTCCTCCGTCAGGCCACCTCCACCGCCGTCATCTTCGTCGTATCCGGCCGGCCATCTTCAAAAATCGCGCCTTGCTACAGTAACTCCGGCGAGGTCCCGATCTCGATCTGAGATCCGAAATCTCGAGATTGACTTTTTCGTCCCTAACCCTAATTATTTTGCTATGTTCGCCGTGCCATAACTCCTCATCCGTAGCTCCGTTTTGGGCATATAGCATATCGAAATGTTCATCTCAGAGAGTACATCATTTCATCTCATTGCATCATTTTCATTTGAGTTCAATTTGATGCCCGAAATGCTGTTGGAAGAGTGCTATTTGGGATAATTGTCAGATCGGCTCCTCCAATTAGATATTTGTCATTTTTGCCATGATTATTGTATGCATGATATGCCCCTGAGCTCTACATGTGTTTTGTTATATATTTTGCCATGTTTCCAAAGGTGCAACCCATGTATTTTTTGTGATGAGTGTGGTGACTAGCACAAGCTTGCAAAGTGGTGCATTCGTTAATGCTGATTTCAGGGACTTAGCAATTCCACTAAGTCCTTGATTTGTTTATCTCAATATGCCATATGTTCATGTTGTTTCCTAGTGATCCGTGCCTCTTTTGAGGATGATCAGTAAGGATGTTTTGTTAATATTGTAGTGCTCTATCCATCCATGTCTTTGTTTGCAAATATGGAACAACCTAGATTGAGTCAATCGAGCTCTACTTTTGCTATTTCGTGAATCTGGGCAGATTGTCTACTTGTTAGCGATTTTGCCGAGGATGTTGTAGTTGATCCGTGCATGCTATGTTATTGTTCTTGCCATGTCTAGCTTGTATAATGTGCATTCTTGATGGGTGTATGATTAGATTGTCATGACTTGCTCTGTAGTGAGTGCATCGAGCTCGTAAACATGCCTACTTGATATCTGATTTTGCATGCTCCAGTTTCACCAAGTCTGAGAACTGATTATGTTTTTGCCATGTTCACATGCTTGCAAATGTATTTTCTGATCTCTTTTGGCTCAAGGTCACTAAGGGACTTTTGTTAAGCTCTTTGAGTAGCTCCATGCCATGCCTTACTTTGCCGTGTTCAGGCCCTGTAGCATATAGTTTTCATGCTCCAAAGTGTGCTACCTGATCAGAAATTCCAGACAAGTGTTAATTTCACCAAGTCTGAAATCTGTTTACCAAATGCATTTTTGCCATGCTTGTTTGAACCTGTTAATGGATGAATTGGCCGTAGCTCAGTGTGCATCTTTTGTTAAGCATCATGAATGGATCCCTGCCATGTGTTTTGTTGCCATGTTTGGGTGTTGTAGCATGTTTAACTTGTTGCATTTAGATGGCTACTTGCTGTATATCGCAGACCGATGCCACATTTGAATTGCTTGCCATTTCCAAACCGTGACTCCGATTCCGACGATCTTTATATCGTTTTCAAGCGAAATCATCTCACCTTTCCAGTGGCACACTTGGATTTCAAAGTTGAGGCCAGGTTCATTCATTCCTTGTCAAATCTTGCATATGCATCGCATATCGCATCCCGCATAGCATACCATGTTTGCATCATGTTGTTTGAGCTTTGCACGTGGTTGATTGTGCTCCATTTGCTTGTTTGTCTTGTTTGGGTAGAGCCGGGAGACGAGTTCGCTAACGAGAAGCCCGTTGAGTTTGCTTTCGAGGATCCAGTCAACTCTGACAACTTTGCAGGCAAGATGACCATACCCTCGAAATCACTTCTATCTTTGCTTTTGCTAGATGCTCGCTCTTTTGCTATGCCTATGCTACGATGCCTACCACTTGCTTATCATGCCTCCCAAATTGCCATGTCAAACCTCTAACCCACCATGTCCTAGCAAACCATTGATTGGCTATGTTACCACTTTGCTCAGCCCCTCTTATAGCGTTGCTAGTTGCAGGTGAAGATTGGAGACCGTTACTTGTTGGAACATTATTTACTTGTTGGGATATCATTATATTATCTTGTTATCTTAATGCATCCATATACTTGGTAAAGGGTGGAAGGCTCGGCCTCTCACCTAGTGTTTTGTTCCACTCTTGCTGCCCTAGTTTCCGTCATATCGGTATTATGTTCCCGGATTTTGCGTTCCTTACACGGTTGGGTTATAATGGGAACCCCGTGATAGTTCGCCTTGAATAAAGCTTTTCCAGCAATGCCCAACCTTGGTTTTACCATTTGCCACTTAGCCTCTTTTTCCCTTGGGTTTCCGGAGCCCGAGGGTCATCTTATTTAAACCCCCCCGGGCCAGTGCTCCTCTGAGTGTTGGTCCAACCTAGAGCCCCTTGCAGCACCACCTCGGGGAAACTCGAGGGCTGGTTTTAGTTGTACGGATTGCTTATCCGATTGTGCCCTGAGAACGAGATATGTGCAGCTCCTATCGGGATTTGTCGGCACATTCGGGCGGTGTTGCTGGATTTGTTTCAACTTGTCAAAGTGTCTTGTAGAACCGGGATGCCGAGTCTGATCGGAATGTCTCGGGAGAAGATCTATTCCTTCGTTGACCATGAGAGCTTGTCATGGGCTAAGTTGGGACTCCCCTGCAGGGATTTGAACTTTTGAAAGCCGTGCCTGCGGTTATGGGCAGATGGGAATTTGTTAATGTCCGGTTGTAGATAACTTGAACCTTAACTTAATTAAAATGAATCAACTGTGTGAGTTACCATGATGGTCTCTTCTTGGCGGAGTTCGGGAAGTGAACACGGTGTTGGAGTAATGCTTGTCGCAGGTTGTTCTCTAGTTATTCGTTCGCGCTTTGCCTTCTCTTCTCGCTCTCTTTTGCGAACAGGTTAGCCACCATATATGCTAGTCGCTTGCTGCAGCTCCACATATTTACCTTGCCTTACCTATAAGCTTAAATAGTCTTGATCGCGAAGGTGCGAGATTGCTGAGTCCCTGTGGCTCACAGATTACTTCCAAACCAGATGCAGGGCCAAGATGACTCTGTTCCAGATGACGCGCTTGAGCTCAAGTGGGAGTTCGACGAGGACTCATGCCGTTACTATGTGTCTTTCCCTGATGATCAGTAGTGGTGCCCAGTTGGGGCGATCGGGACCGTGTCGCATGTTGGGTTGATCTTTTATTTTGGCGCCGTAGTCGGGCCATGAGTGATTGGATGATGTAATGCTATTTATGTATTTTGATTGACGTGGCGAGTGTAAGCCAACTATGTTCCTTCCCCTTTTATTATTTATATTACATGGGATGTTGTGATGATTGCCTAACTTGCGATATTGCTTTCAATGCGGTTATGCCTCTAAGTCGTGCTTCGACACGTAGGAGATATAGCCGCATTGAGGGCGTTACACACGGAGCTGCTTCAGGAGCCTGTCTTCACGGCTCCTGCTAGCTACCCCATGGATGCTATCACGGAGTCTCAGAATTGCCACTTTATGACGCAGTGGATGGAATTGAAAGTCAAGGCGGGTGTTGGCTCTGTTGCACCTCCTGAACCTGGCGCAGGTTTTCACTACCGGCCGATTCCAGAAGGATATGCTAGGGTGATGGTAGATGAAATCACCAAAGGATTTGAGGACCTCTAGCTTGACCACCCTACGGGTGACGGGGAGACTCGGCTGGGTTCTTGTCTGAAGGCTCCATGCCTATGGCGGAAGGAGCTCATCAACCTTCCGAACTGGACACCTCCTCCTCCTCCGGCGAGTCAGGGCACTCCGCCTCCTCCACCACCTCCTCCTCCAGCGAGTGATCAGGGAACTCAGCCTCCTTCTCCGGCGCGTGGCGTCACTCCGCCTCCTTCTCCGCCTACGCCGACGCGCCCGAGCAGCCACCAACCTCCTCCTTCTCCGGCGCGTGGCGGCACTCCGCCTCCTTCTCCGCCTGCGTCGGCGCGCCCGAGCAGCCACCAGCCTCCTCCTTCTCCGCCTCGCCAGCAAGGGCGGAAGAGACCCTCCGCCGCCCCGGCTGCTCCGGCGCATCGTAGTCCTTCTTCTCCGCCTCGTAAGCAAGCACGAAAGAAGACAGCCACCGCTCCGTTTGCTCCGGCGTCTAGCAGTACAGCCAAAGCCGGGAGGCAATACAGATTCGGTCCACCTCTCAAGCCTCTAGAGAAGTTACCATACGAGAGGACCGTGGAAGAAAATGCGAAGATCGTGGAAAAAGAAGTGAAGGACTTCTTTGAAGAGGTGAAAGCACAGAGACATCCACCTCCGGAGGAGAAGGTAGACCGGGTGAAAGCAAAGCGCACTATCGATGCCCTGAGGAAACCACCAAAGTCTCCGCTGAAAAACAACTATGAGCGCATTACTGCAAAGGTATATATCGAAGCAGAGTGATCGGGAAATACTATCAGTGATCGAAGGTTAGCAAAACAACGAGTTGGGAAAACAATTGCCCATCTCGGTGAACAAGCGGACTAATCGTGCCCCCCGCTCAAGGTGTCTAGCGATATCGTCGCTAATGATCCGGGGATGGTGCCCGGTTATAGAAATCTTGAAGATTACCTGCCCGACGATGTACATTATGATTTCTTGGAGGTGGAAGAACACCAATACCATTACGGGAAGCCTCTTGTCAAAGATGAAAAATCTCTAACAACGATGATGCGAAGACTGCATGATTGGTACATGAAAACCTGTAGAGAGTCTGGGGGGACGAATACTTTGTATCTGAGAGTTAAAGAGGAGCACGACCTCGTTGGAATTGATTTGTTGACTATTCCATTTGAGGAGTTCTTCTAGTGGTTCAATCAAAAGGCCCTCGATAAATTAACGGTCACTTGCTACTGTCTGTAAGTAATACTTCTGTCATTAAGTCTCTATATATAGCTCAGCTCTTTCATTGCATGTATATATGATTATCCTCACTATATTATGCAGATTGCAGATCATCGAGTGTAGAAAAGCAGAAATGTATGTGATACGTCTCTGTCGTATCTACTTTTCCAAACACTTTTGCCCTTGTTTTGGACTCTAATTTGTATGATTTGAATGGAACTAACCCGGACTAACGCTATTTTCAGCAGAATTACCATGGTGTTGTTTTATGTGCAGAAAACAAATATTCTCGGAATGACCTGAAACTCCACGGGAGGTCTTAGAAAAAATAATAAAAAATCCTCACCAAATATGAAGACCAAGGGGCCCACACCCTTTCCACGAGGGTGGGGGCGCCCCCTACCTCGTGGGCCCCCTAGAGACCCTCCGACGCCAACTCCAACTCTATATATTTGCTTTCGGAGAGAAAAATCAAAGAGAAGAAATCATCGCATTTTACGATACGGAGCCGCCGCCAAGCCCTAAAACCTCTCGGGAGGGCTGATCTGGAGTCCGTTCGGGGCTCCGGAGAGGGGGATTCGTCGCCGTCGTCATCATCAACCATCCTCCATCACCAATTTCATGATTCTCACCGTTGTGCGTGAGTAATTCCATCATAGGCTTGCTAGACGGTGATGGGTTGGATGAGATTTATCATGTAATCGAGTTAGTTTTGTTAGGGTTTGATCCCTAGTATCCATTATGTTCTAAGATTGATGTTGCTATGACTTTGCTATGCTTAATGCTTGTCACTAGGGCCCGAGTGCCATGATTTCAGATCTGAACCTATTATGTTTTCATGAATATATGTGAGTTCTAGATCCTATATTGCAAGTCTATAGTCACCTACTATGTGTTATGATCCGGCAACCCCGAAGTGATAATAATCGGGACCACTCCCGGTGATGACCATAGTTTGAGGAGTTCATGTATTCACTATGTGCTAATGCTTTGTTCCGGTTCTCTATTAAAACGAGGCCTTAATATCCCTAAGTTTCCAATAGGACCCCTCTGCCACGGGAGGGTAGGACAAAAGATGTCATGCAAGTTCTTTTCCATAAGCATGTATGACTATATACGGAATACATGCCTACATTACATTGACGAATTGGAGCTAGTTCTGTGTCACCCTATGTTATGACTGTTACATGATGAACCGCATCTGGCATAATTATCCATCGCAGATCCGCTGCCTACGAGTTTTCCATATACTGGTTCTCGCTTCTTTACTTTCCCGCTGCTACTGTTACAATCACTACAAAATACCAAAAATATTACTTTTACTGTCTTTACTTTTGTTACCGTTACCACCACTATCATATTACTTTGCTACTAAACACTTTGCTGCAGATACTAAGTTTTCAGGTGTGGTTGAATTGACAACTCAGCTGCTAATACTTGAGAATATTCTTTGGCTCCCCTTGTGTCGAATCAATAAATTTCAGTTGAATACTCTACCCTCGAAAGCTGTTGCGATCCCCTATACTTGTGGGTTATCAAGACCTTTTTCTGGTGCCGTTGCCGGGGGGCATAGCTCTATTCTTTGAGTCACTTGGGATTTATATCTGCTGGACACTATGAAGAACTTGAGAGATCCAAAAACCAAGATCTATCCCTCAACTACGAGGGGAGGTAAGGAACTGCCATCTAGCTCTGCACTTGATTCACCTTCTGTTATGAGTAAGTGAGCAACACCTACACCTGCTTCTGCTATTCCATCTAATATGTCGCATGTTATTAATGATGCCACTTCTGCTATGCATGATACTTATGATGAAATTGCTTCTATGTCTGATACTACTGTGCCCCTTGGTGAATTTCTTGATGAACAAATTGCTAGGGCTAGAGAAAAAGAAATTGTTGAATCTGAATACGATGATGATAGTGATGATGAAAACATGCCTATTATTCATAAAGGTTATCTTTTTGATAGATAATCTTCTCCTGCTATTTTCGCTTGCAAAGATAGATATGATCTTAAGAGGTTATTAATTAAATGGAACAAAGAATCACTTAGAGATAGAATGAGACCCGACCCTGCTTTTGCTACTTCACTTATATGTGTTGCTGATAAAGATTATGAATTCTCTGTTGATCCTGATATAATTACTTTGGTTGAATCTGATCCGTTTTATGGCTATGAATCTGAAACTGTTGTGGCACATCTTACTAAGTTAAATGATATAGCTGCCCTGTTCACTTATAATGATAGATCACGTTACCTTTATTTACTCAAAATATTTCCGTTCTCATTAAAGGGTGATGCTAAGATATGGTTTAATTCTCTTGATCCTGGTTGTGTGCGAATACTTCTCTGCTAAATATTCCCTGCTCATAAGAAACAAGTTGCTTTAAGGGAAATATACAACTTTGTGCAAATTAAATAAGAGAGTCTCCCACAAGCTTGGGGGAGGCTTCTCAAGCTACTTAATGTTTTGCCTGATCATCCTCTTAAGAAACCTTAAATACTTGATATCTTTTATAATGGACTAACCGATGCTTCCAGAGATTACCTGGATAGTTGTGCTGGTTCTCTTTTCAGGGAAAGAACACCGGATGAAGCTGAAATTCTATCGAATAATATGTTGACAAATGAAAATAATTGGGCACCTCCTGAGCCAGGTCCTGCTCCAATTACTGAACCTATTCCTAAACCAACTCCGAAGAAGAGAGGTGTTCTATTCCTCAGTCCCGAAGATATGCAAGAGGTAAAGAAATCTATGAAAGAAAAAGGTATTAACGCTGAAGACATTAAGAATTTACCTCCTATTAAAGAAATACATGGTCTTAATTCACCACCTGTTGAAGAAACATATGATCTCAATTATTTATTTACTGAAGAACCTCCTGATCTCGATATCCCGACACAGGTAGTAAAGGTAAATTCTCTCTATAGATATGATAAAGCTGAAGTTCCTCCTACTAAAATTGCTAGTCAGCGCTTGGATGAGTTTGATAACTTTATGTTTAAACAAGACGACTTCAATGCTTATTTTGGTAGACAATTAAAAGAAAATGCTTATATGATTAGACGCTTGGGTGATTATATGGCTGATATTAAGGGTGAACTTAAACTTATTAGCAAACATGCTTCTATGGTTACCACTCAAGTAGAACAAGTACTTAAGGCTCAAAAAGAAGTGCTTGATGAAATGAATAGTAAGAAAAATGATTATGATATTAGAGTGGCTACTAGAACTGGTAGAATGACTCAGGAACCTTTGTATCCTGAAGGCCACCCTAAGAGAATTGTAACACCCCGGATGTAACTTTCCCTATTTGTACTCCAACTCTTGCCGTTTCCGGCGTTAAGTCATATTTATTTCTCGGGTTCGGGTCTTTGTCTCTGTGTGTTGTTTTCGTTTTCATGCATCTCATATCATGTCATCATGTGCATTACATTTGCATACGTGTTCATCTCATGCATTCGAGCATTTTCCCCGTTGTCCATTTTGCATTCAGTGCTTCGTTCTCCTCCGGTGGTCATTTCTAGCTTTCTTTCGTGTGTGGGGATTAAACATTTCCGGATTGGACCGAGACTTTTCATGCGGCCTTGGTTTACTACCGGTAGACCGACTGTCAAGTTTCGTACCATTTGGACTTCGTTTGATACTCCAACGGTTAACCGAGGGACCGAAAAGGCCTCGTGTGTGTTGCAGCCCAACACCCCTCAAATTTGGCCCAAAACCCACCAAACTCTGCTCCATGTCCTAGAGCGTTCGATCACGATCGCGTGGCCGAAAACCGCACCTCATTTGGACTCTCCTAGCTCTACTTATGCCTATATATACCCCCTCCATTTTCGGATCTCGTCTTCCCCCTCGAAACCCTAGTTCTAAAAAAAATAAGATCCACCGCCGACGGACACGTCCGCCCCGACGCCGGACGCGTCCGCCGCCGCGCCCAGCCAACCGCAACGCGACACGTGGCCGCGCCCGCCGCCGCCGCCAGCCGGCCCGGGAGGCCCGCGTACGGCCCCCGCGAGCCCGCGCCCCCGCGCCTCCTTCTCCTCACGAGCGCCGCTGCCTTCCCAACCTCCGGTGACCGGCGCCACCACGGACCGCCATCGCAGCCACCTCGCCTCGCCGGCCGCCGCGCCGCAGCGCCGGCGCACCGCCCGGCCACCGCCGCCCGACGCGCCTTCCTCCGCCTCGCCGCCTCCCACCATCGCCGGCGCCTACTCCGACGCGCCACCGGATCCGGCCGGCCTCGCCCCGGTCATCTCCTTCCTCTCCGGCAAGGATTCCGGCGAGCTTCAAGTCTGATTCCGGCGACCTCGGTTCCCGTGCGTGAACAGTGCCAGATCTAGATCCAAAACTTAAGGGCTGACTTTTTCCCTCTCCTCCCAGTATTTTTATGCCTACTTTGACCTGCCGTAACTTTGCATCTGTAGCTCCGCTTTGGGCATATAGTATATCAAAATGTTCGCCTCGCTGAGTACATCATTTCATTCCATTGCATCATTTTCATTTGAGTTCATCTTCATTCCCAAAATGATGTTAGAATGAGGCTTCGTGAGTTAATTGTCAGATCTGCTAGTTCATCTTAGACTTTTGTCATTTTTGCCATGATTATTGTGTCCATGCTATGCCTGTGAGTCCTTCATATGTTTTGTTAAGGATTTTGTCTTCTTTCCAAAGGTGCAACCCATGAATTTTTAGGATGTGTGTGGTGACTTGTGCAAGCTCGAAAAGAGAGGCACCCGGGAAATCTATTTTCAGAGACTTAGTTGTTTTCACTAAGTCTGGGATATTTTAGTTCATGATGCCATATGTTCAGCTTGTTTCCTAGTGATCCGTGCCTCTTTTGAGGATGATCAGTAAAGGAGTTTTGTTAATCATGTTATGCTCTATCCATCCATGTCTTTGTTTGAAATTATGGAGTACCATAGCTTGAGTCAATCGAGCTCTACTTTTGCTTCATGGTGAATCCGGGCAGATCGTCAACTCGTTTGCGATTTTGCCGGCGTTGTTGTAGTTGATCCGTGCATGCTATGCCATTGTTCTTGCCATTTATAGCTTGTATTTTGTGCCTTCTTAATGGATGTATGCTTGCCTTGCTGTGACTTGCACCATGGTGAGTGCACCAAGCTCGTTTACATGCCTTCGTGAGTTATATTTCAGCATGTCTCAGTTTTCACTAAGTCTGAAAACTGATTGTGTTTTATGCTATGTTCGTGTGCCCGTTAATATATTTTGTGAACCCTTTTGGCCCCAGGTCACTTTGGGTCTTTTGTTAATCTTGTTGAGTATCTCCATTCCATGTTCTTACTTGTCATGTTCAGGTCATTTATCATGTTGTTTTGCTGCTCCGAAGAGGGCTTCGTGATCTGAAATTCCAGACAAGTGTTAATTTCACTAAGTCTGGAATCTGTTTTGCATTTGCGTTTTTGCCATGCTTGTTTGAACCTCATAATGGATGAATTGGCCGTGGCTCAGTGCTAGTCTTTTGTTAAGCATCTTGTGTGAAACCCTGTCATGTATTTTGTTGTCTTGTTTGGTGGCTGTAGCATGTTCATCTCATTGCATTTAGATGCCTACTTGCTGTAAATCGCAGACCGGTGTCATATCTTAAAACGCTTGCCATTTCCAAACCGTAACTCCGATTCCAATGATCTTTATATCGTTTTCAAGCGATTTCATCCCCTCTATCCAGTGGCACCCTTGGAATTCCAAGTTGAGGCCAGGTTCATGCATTTCCTGTCATATCTTGCATTTTGCATCCCGCATCGCATTCCATATAGCATATCATCATTTCATCATATTGCTTGGTCTTGCACGTGGTTGATTGTATCCTTGTTGCTTGTTTGTCTTGTTGGGTAGAGCCGGGAGACGAGTTCGCTACCGAGGATCCCGTTGAGTTTGCTTGTGAGGATCCAGTCAACTCTGACAACTGTGCAGGCAAGATGATCATACCCTCGAAATCACTACTATCTTTGCTATGCTAGTTTGCTCGCTCTTGCTATGCCAATGCTACGATGCCTACCTTTTGCTTGTCAGCCTCCTAATTGCCATGTCAACCTCTAACCCACCTTGTCCTAGCAAACCGTTGATTGGCTATGTTACCGCTTTGCTCAGCCCCTCTTATAGCGTTGCTAGTTGCAGGTGAAGTTTGGAGGCCGTTCCTTGTTGGAACATCTTTTATTTACTTGTTGGGATATCATTATATTGCTATGTTATCTTAATGCATCTATATACTTGGTAAAGGGTGGAAGCCTCGGCCTCTCGCCTAGTGTTTTGTTCCACTCTTGCCGCCCTAGTTTCCGTCATATCGGTGTTATGTTCCCGGATTTTGCGTTCCTTACGCGGTTGGGTTATAATGGGAACCCCTTGATAGTTCGCCTTGATTAAAGCTTTTCCAGCAATGCCCAACATTGGTCTTACCATTTGCCACCTAGCCTTTTATTTCCCTTGGGTTCTGCAGACTCAAGGGTCATCTTATTTTAACCCCCCCCCCCCGGGCCAGTGCTCCTCTGAGTGTTGGTCCAAGCTAGAGTCCTGTGCAGCGCCCCCTCGGGGAAACTCGAGGTTTGGTTTTAGTTGTATGGAGCGCTCATCTGAGTGTGCCCTGAGAAAGAGATATGTGCAGCTCCTATCGGGATTTGTCGGCACATTCAGGCGGTGTTGCTGGTCTTGTTTTAACCTGTCGAATTGTCTTGTTGTACCGGGTTGCCGAGTCTGATCGGTGTGTCTAGGGTGGAGCTCTATTCCTTCGTTGACCGTGAGAGCTTGTCATGGGCTAAGTTGGGACTCCCCTGCAGGGATTGAACTTTCGAAAGCCGTGCCCGCGGTTATGGGCAGATGGGAATTTGTTAATGCCGGTTGTAGATAACTTGAACCTTAATTAATTAAAATGAATCAACTGAGTGTGTTACCGTGATGGCCTCTTCTCGGCGGAGTCCGGGAAGTGGACACGGTGTTGGAGTAATGCTTGCGTAGGTTGTTCCTCTAGATTATCGCTCGTGCCTTGCCTCCTCTTCTCGCTCTCTTTTGCGGATAAGTTAGCCACCATACATGCTAGTCGTTGGCTGCAGCTCCACATATATTTGCCTTATCCATTCCTATAAGCTTAAATAGTCTTGATCGCGAGGGTGCGAGATTGCTGAGTCCCCGTGGCTAACAGATACTATAATTCCAGATGCAGGTCCAGGTGATTCCGCTCCAGGTGACGAGTACGAGCTCAAGTGGGAGTTCGATGAGGACTCTCAGCGTTATTATGTTTCCTTTCCCGATGATCAGTAGTGGTGCCTAGTTGGGGTTTGATTCAGGGCCTTGTCGCATGTTGGGTTTTCTTCTATTTTGGCGCCGTAGTCGGGCCATGAGTGTTTGTATGATGGATGTTATTTATGTACTCTGATGTGACGTGGCGAGTGTAAGCCAACTATGTTATCTCCCCCTTTTATTACATATTACATGGGATGTTGTAATGATTGCCTGACTTGCGACATTGCTTTCAATGCGGTTATGTCTCTAAGTCGTGCCTCGACACGTGGGAGCTATAGCCGCATCGAGGGCGTTACAAGTTGGTAATCAGAGCCTTCCCCGACCTTAGGAGCCCCATTGCTTGATCGTTTTTAGCAGCCGAGTTGTGTCTAGAAAAAAATGTTTTGAGTCATTTAGGAATTATATATCAGAGAGCTTAGGAATTCTTTTTACTTCCCAGTCTCCTCATCGCTCTGGTAAGGCATCCTGACGTAGAGTTTTGACTCTTCTCTTCTCAAATTTCACTAAAAAAAATTTTAGGATCACGCGAGTATCTTGGATTTGTTCCGATGGCTTATGATGAGAATATTGTCTTGGTGCCTCCTGTCAGGGGTTTATTGGAAGTGTCCCGGGGAGTTGAGCTCTGAGGTGTTGTCATCATAATTTTATCGTTGCAATTCTGGCATACTTGAGATATGTTCGCCGACATCGAAAATCTCTTTTATGCAGTTCGTTGGTGAGATAACCTCGACGCCACCCAGTACTGGGGCGGGAGTTCGGGAGTATCGCCATAACTTGTATAACGGATGCTTTTCGAAGGTTGAGGTAGATGGTTTCCGAAGTTTTCTTGGTTATGTGTTGAAGGATGGATACAGCTGGATGTAGGATTTGCTAGTTTGGGTGAGATATTATGCTTCCCCTGTATCCCCAACACCTGATTGCATAACCGGAAAAGTTCGGGAGTTTCATAGGTGGGAATTCTAGTAGCTCTAGTTCTTCTTCCACGGATATTGGTTTGAGATTGGGATTTCTTACCGATTATTCATTCTTGATCCGTACCTTGTTGATTTATTTTTCTACCTTAATACTACATGGCTTCTCAATTTATGGATATGTCACCATTTGAAGAGAATGCATTCGTTCATTTTGTTCGGATGTGAAGACTATATGTTGCAATTTTTCATTCCGTTGGATTCAGCTTCAATATTTATCTATCATGTGCTAATGGTGGTCAACCTCTTCAGGATGGCTCCCGCTAAGAGCACCAGTCAGAACCAGAATCAAGATCCGCCACCACCTCCACCTCCTCCAGAGGCATGGCAAGCTGTGATGGCCGCAACCAATGCAAACACTCAGCTGATCATGCAAATTCTCCAAGAGTGCTATCAAGGCAGTCAAGGGAATCAAGGCAGCAATCAGAGTCACTTTGCTACACTCAACCAGTTCCTTGCTAACGGGCCAAAGACTTTCAGCAATTGTGTTGAGGCAACCGATGCTGACGATTGGCTTGTGGATCTGTGTAAGCATTTCAAGTGCAGTAACGTCAGGCCTGAGGACTTTGTCAAGTTCGCTTCCTTCCAACTCAAAGATCAAGCTGCAGAATGGTTCCAGCAGTACAAGGATTCCAGAGGTGGACGTGTTATCACTTGGGATGATTTCCGTCGAGATTTCCGAGCTCATCACATTCCGCAGAGCGTGGTTGAAAGCAAGCGTGAGGAATTCCGCAATCTGAAGCAATGCTCTTTGTCTGTCTATGACTACAACAAATTGTTCCAGAAGCTTGCCCGCTTTGCCAAGCAGGACGTGCCTGATGAGAAGAGCATGATATATCAGTTCAGGGGTGGTCTCAGAGAAGATATTCAGCTCGCTCTTGTTCTCTTCGAGCCCTTGAGATACGATGAGTTCTACAACATGGCACTGAAGCAAGAGGCTGCTCAGTTGAGGTGTGATGCTTCCAGGAAGCGAGTCAGAGATGTTACTCCTTCTTCCTCTACTCAAGTGGCCAAGCAGCAGAAGTTTTGGCTTCCTCCTCCTCCGTTCTGTCAGCCGTATCAGCAGAAGAGCAAAGGTGGCAGTGGTTCTTCCCACCCACCCAACCCAGGCTTTCATAACAAGACTTCGTCTCAAGCTCCAAGATCGAGTGCTCCGTATCACCGTCCGCTTTCAGAGGTCACGTGCAACAAGTGCCAACAGAAGGGTCACTATGCCAACAAGTGTTTCAACCAGAGGCGTCTTCCTCCTCCTCCTCCTGTCAAATCGGCAAGTACAGCTGTGGTCAAGCATAACCCCAAGTTCGCCAAGGTCAATATGGTGAATGCAGCTCAGGCAGAGGACTCGTCAGATGTGATCATGGGTAACCTTCCTGTTAATGATATTCCTGCAAAAGTTCTTTTTGACACGGGTGCATCGCATTGCTTCATTTCCAAACCTTTTGCATCAAAGTATGAGTGTGATTATCAGTATCTGCAAAGTTCCTTGCAAATTGTGTCACCAGGCAAGCAGATGACAGCTAACACCTGCATCCCTGAGATTACTATCACATTGGGTGACTACAAGTTCCTTTCTTCCCCAATTGTTCTCGGTAACTCGGATATTGATCTTATTCTCGGGATGGATTGGCTTTCTAAGCACAAGGCTCAGCTTGATTGTGCTGCCAGGCAGATTCAATTGACTCATTCGTCTGAGGATGTAATTGTCTTTGCCGCTCGGGATAATACTATCCGTCTGTTTTCTCTAAATGAGAAGGGTGAATTGGATGCCATCTCTCAAATTCCTGTCGTTTGCGAATATCAAGACGTCTTTCCAGAAGAGCTCCCAGGAATGCCTCCACACCGGCCAGTGGAAGTCGTTATTGAACTTGAGCCTGGCACGGAACCTGTGTGCAAACGTCCTTACAAGCTCGGACCTGAAGAGTTGAAGGAGCTGAAGAAGCAACTCGATGAGCAAGAAAGAATGGGTCTCATCCGGCCTAGTACTTCTCCGTGGGGTTGTGGTGTTCTTTTTGTGAAGAAGAAGGATGGAACGGACAGACTTTGTGTTGATTACCGTCTAGTGAACAAGAACACCATCAAGAACAAATACCCACTTCCCAACATTAATGAGCTGTTCGAACAACTCAAAGGTGCCCAAGTATTCTCCAAGCTTGATCTCCGTATGGGTTATCACCAAATTCGCATTCGTGAAGAAGATATTCCCAAGACAACATTCAGAACAAGCTTTGGTTCATATGAATACACTGTCATGTCTTTTAGCCTCGCCAACGCTCCTCCGGCGTTCTCTCGCATGATGAACTTCATCTTCAACGCCTACACCAATGACTTCGTTTTGGTCTATCTCGATGACATTCTGGTTTTCTCCAAGAACAAGGAAGATCATGCCAAACACTTGCGTTTGGTTCTCGATAAGCTCAGGGAACATCAGTTCTACGCCAAGTTCTCCAAGTGTGAATTTTGGCTTGATGAGGTTCTTTATCTTGGTCATATCATCTCTGCCAAGGGCATTTCCGTGAATCCCGAGAAGGTATCCGCAATTGTGAATTGGGAACCTCCTCAGAATGTGAAGCAACTCCGCAGTTTTCTCGGTCTCGCAAGCTATTGCCGAAGATTCGTTGAAAACTTTTCCAAGATCGCGAAGCCTCTCTCTAATCTTCTTCAGAAGCATGTCAAGTACGTTTGGTCTCCGGAGTGTGATATTGCTTTCAACACTTTGAAAGAGAAGTTGATCACTGCTCCAGTTTTGACTCCGCGTGATGAATCCAAGCCGTACGGGGTCTTTTGTGATGCCTCTCTCCAAGGTCTTGGCGCAGTATTGATGCAAGAGAAGAAAGTTGTTGCTTATACATCTCGCCAGTTGAAGTCTAATGAGAAGAACTACCCCACTCATGATCTCGAGTTGGCGGCAGTTGTGCATGCTCTTTTGACTTGGAGACATCTTCTATTGGGAAGAAAAGTGGACATTTTCACTGATCACAAGAGCCTCAAGTACATCTTCACTCAGCCTAATCTCAACCTAAGACAAACTTGATGGGTCGAAATGATTCAAGAGTATAATCCGAGTATCGAGTATACTCCAGGCAAGGCTAATGTGATTGCTGACGCTTTGAGCAGAAAGGCCTACTGCAACAGTCTGATTCTCAAGCCTTATCAACCCGAGCTTTGTGAGGCTTTCCGCAAGCTTAATCTGCAAGTTATTCCTCAAGGTTTCCTCGCCAACCTCAAGTCTCTCCTACCTTAGAAAACCAGATTCGCCAAGCCCAGCTTATTGATGCTATGGTGAAAAAGGTGAAGATTGGGATTGCCAAGAGTCAATCCAAGTACAAGTGCTACAGCCTTGATGACAAGGACACTCTTTTCTTCGAGGATCGTATTGTTGTGCCCAAAGGTGAACTTCGTAAAGTGATCATGAACGAGGCTCACAATTCTCTCCTCTCCATCCACCCTGGGAGCATGAAGATGTATCAGGACCTCAAGCAAGCTTATTGGTGGACTCGAATGAAGCGCGAGATCGCTCAATTCGTGAATGAATGTGATGTCCGCAGAAGAGTGAAGGCAGAACACCAAAGGCCAGCTGGTCTCCTCCAACCTCTTGCCATTCCAGAATGGAAGTTTGACCACATTGAAATGGACTTCGTGACTGGGTTTCCAAAGTCCAAGCGTGGCAATGATGCTATATTTGTTGTCATCGACAAGCTCACCAAAGTGGCTCACTTTCTGCCTATCAAAGAGTCGATCACTGCAGCTCAATTGGCGGAACTCTATACCTCTCGCATTGTCTCTCTGCACAGTATTCCTCAAGTGATCTCTTCAGACCGTGGCAGCATCTTTACCTCGAAGTTTTGGGATTCTTTTCAGAAGGCCATGGGCACTAACATCCGCTTCAGCACAGCTTTCGATCCTCAAACAAGCGGTCAAGTCGAGCGTGTCAACCAGACTCTTGAAGATATGCTCAGGGCTTGTGTGATCTCCTTCGGCATGAAGTGGGAGGATTGTCTTCCTTATGCTGAATTCTCCTATAACAACAGTTTTCAAGCAAGTTCGGGCAAGGCCCCTTTTGAAATTCTGTATGGCAGGAAGTGCCGTACCCCTCTCAACTGGTCTGAAACCGGTGAACGTCAGCTGCTGGGTAATGACTTAATCACAGAAGCAGAAGAAATGTGCAAAGTCATTCATGATAACCTCAAAGCAGCCCAATCCCGCCAGAAGAGCTACTATGATAGTAAGCACCGTGATTTGGCTTTCGAGATCGGAGATCATGTTTACCTCCGCGTCTCTCCCATGAAAGGTACTCGTCGCTTCGGTATCAAAGGGAAGCTTGCCCCTAGATACGTGGGACCTTTCAAGATTGTCAGCAAGAGAGGCGACCTCGCCTATCAACTCGAGCTTCCTTCAAACTTTGCAAATGTTCATGATGTGTTCCACGTCTCTCAGCTTCGAAAGTGCTTCAAAACTCCTGACCGCACCGTCAACTTCGAGGACATTGAGCTCCAAAAAGATCTCTCCTATCGTGAGCACACAGTTGCTATTCTTGAAGAGACTGAACGCAAGACTCGCAACAAGTCAATCAAATTTCTCAAAGTCAAGTGGTCACACCATTCCGACCGTGAAGCTACCTGGGAACGCGAGGATCACCTCCGTTCTGAGTACCCGGAGTTCTTTCAGTCCTAGATCTCGGGACGAGATCTTTTCGTAGTGGTGGAGTGTTGTAACACTCCGGATGTAACTTTCCCTATTTGTACTCCAACTCTTGCCGTTTCCGGCGTTAAGTCATATTTATTTCTCGGGTTCGGGTCTTTGTCTCCGTGTGTTGTTTTCGTTTTCATGCATCTCATATCATGTCATCATGTGCATTACATTTGCATACGTGTTCATCTCATGCATTCGAGCATTTTCCCCGTTGTCCGTTTTGCATTCGGTGCTTCGTTCTCCTCCGGTGGTCATTTCTAGCTTTCTTTCGTGTGTGGGGATTAAACATTTCCGGATTGGACCGAGACTTGTCATGCGGCCTTGGTTTACTACCGGTAGACCGACTGTCAAGTTTCGTACCATTTGGACTTCGTTTGATACTCCAACGGTTAACCGAGGGACCGAAAAGGCCTCGTGTGTGTTGCAGCCCAACACCCCTAAAATTTGGCCCAAAACCCACCAAACTCTGCTCCATGTCCTAGAGCGTTCGATCACGATCGCGTGGCCGAAAACCGCATCTCATTTGGACTCTCCTAGCTCTACTTATGCCTATATATACCCCCTCCATTTTTGGATCTCGTCTTCCCCCTCGAAACCCTAGTTCTAAAAAAAATCAGATCCACCACCGACGGACACGTCCGCCCCGACGCCGGACGCGTCCGCCGCCGCGCCCAGCCAACCGCGACGCGACACGTGGCCGCGGCTGCCGCCGCCGCCAGCCGGCCCGGGAGGCCCACGTACGGCCCCCGCGAGCCCGCGCCCCCGCGCCTCCTTCTCCTCACGAGCGCCGCTGCCTTCCCAACCTCCGGTGACCGGCGCCACCGCGGACCGCCATCGCCGCCACCTCGCCTCGCCGGCCGCCGCACCGCAGCGCCGGCGCACCGCCCGGCCACCGCCGCCCGACGCGCCTTCCTCCGCCTCGCCGCCTCCCACCATCGCCGGCGCCTACTCCGGCGCGCCACCGGATCCGGCCGGCCTCGCCCCGGTCATCTCCTTCCTCTCCGGCAAGGATTCCGGCGAGCTTCAAGTCTAATTCCGGCGACCTCGGTTCCCGTGCGTGAACAGTGCCAGATCTAGATCCAAAACTTAAGGGCTGACTTTTTCCCTCTCCTCCCAGTATTTTTATGCCTACTTTGACCTGCCGTAACTTTGCATCTGTAGCTCCGATTTGGGCATATAGTATATCAAAATGTTCGTCTCGCTGAGTACATCATTTCATTCCATTGCATCATTTTCATTTGAGTTCATCTTGATTCCCAAAATGCTGTTAGAATGAGGCTTCGTGAGTTAATTGTTAGATCTGCTAGTTCATCTTAGACTTTTGTCATTTTTGCCATGATTATTATGTGCATGCTATGCCTGTGAGTCCTTCATATGTTTTGTTAAGGATTTTGTCTTCTTTCCAAAGGTGCAACCCATGAATTTTTAGTATGTGTGTGGTGACTTGTGCAAGCTCGCAAAGAGAGGCACCCGGGAAATCTATTTTCAGAGACTTAGTTGTTTTCACTAAGTCTGGATATTTTAGTTCATGATGCCATATGTTCAGCTTGTTTCCTAGTGATCCGTGCCTCTTTTGAGGATGATAAGTAAAGGAGTTTTGTTAATAATGTTATGCTCTATCCATCCATGTCTTTGTTTGAAATTATGGAGTACCATAGCTTGAGTCAATCGAGCTCTACTTTTGCTTCATGGTGAATCTGGGCAGAACGTCAACTCGTTTGCGATTTTGCCGGCGTTGTTGTAGTTGATCCGTGCATGCTATGCCATTGTTCTTGTCATTTATAGCTTGTATTTTGTGCCTTCTTAATGGATGTATGCTTGCCTTGCTGTGACTTGCACCATGGTGAGTGCACCGAGCTCGTTTACATGCCTTCGTGAGTTATATTTCAGCATGTCTCAGTTTTCACTAAGTCTGAAAACTGATTGTGTTTTATGCTATGTTCGTGTGCCCGTTAATATATTTTGTGAACCCTTTTGGCCCCAGGTCACTTTGGGTCTTTTGTTAAGCTTGTTGAGTAGCTCCATGCCATGGTCTTACTTGTCATGTTCAGGTCATTTATCATGTTGTTTTGCTGCTCCGAAGAGGGCTTCGTGATCTGAAATTCCAGACAAGTGTTAATTTCACTAAGTCTGGAATATGTTTTGCATTTGCGTTTTTGCCATGCTTGTTTGAACCTTATAATGGATGAATTGGCCGTGGCTCAGTGCTAGTCTTTTGTTAAGGATCTTGTGTGCATCTCTGCCATGTATTTTGTTGTCTTGTTTGGTGGCTGTAGCATGTTCATCTCATTGCATTTAGATGCCTACTTGCTGTAAATCGCAGACCGGTGTCATATCTTAAAACGCTTGCCATTTCCAAACCGTAACTCCGATTCCAATGATCTTTATATCGTTTTCAAGCGATTTCATCCCCTCTATCCAGTGGCACCCTTGGAATTCCAAGTTGAGGCCAGGTTCATGCATTTCCTGTCATATCTTGCATTTTGCATCCCGCATCGCATTCCATATAGCATATCATCATTTCATCATATTGCTTGGTCTTGCACGTGGTTGATTGTATCCTTGTTGCTTGTTTGTCTTGTTGGGTAGAGCCGGGAGACGAGTTCGCTACCAAGGAGCCCGTTGAGTTTGCTTGTGAGGATCCAGTCAACTCTGACAACTGTGCAGGCAAGATGATCATACCCCCGAAATCACTACTATCTTTGCTATGCTAGTTTGCTCGCTCTTGCTATGCCAATGCTACGATGCCTACCTTTTGCTTGTCAGCCTCCTAATTGCCATGTCAACCTCTAACCCACCTTGTCCTAGCAAACCGTTGATTGGCTATGTTACCGCTTTGCTCAGCCCCTCTTATAGCGTTGCTAGTTGCAGGTGAAGTTTGGAGGCCGTTCCTTGTTGGAACATCTTTTATTTACTTGTTGGGATATCATTATATTGCTATGTTATCTTAATGCATCTATATACTTGGTAAAGGGTGGAAGCCTCGGCCTCTCGCCTAGTGTTTTGTTCCACTCTTGCCGCCCTAGTTTCCGTCATATCGGTGTTATGTTCCCGGATTTTGCGTTCCTTACGCGGTTGGGTTATAATGGGAACCCCTTGATAGTTCGCCTTGATTAAAGCTTTTCCAGCAATGCCCAACATTGGTCTTACCATTTTCCACCTAGCCTTTTCTTTCCCTTGGGTTCTGCAGACTCAAGGGTCATCTTATTTTAACCCCCCCCCCCCCCCGGGGCCAGTGCTCCTCTGAGTGTTGGTCCAAGCTAGAGTCATGTGCAGCGCCCCCTCGGGGAAACTCGAGGTTTGGTTTTAGTTGTATGGAGCGCTCATCTGAGTGTGCCCTGAGAAAGAGATATGTGCAGCTCCTATCGGGATTTTTCGGCACATTCGGGCGGTGTTGCTGGTCTTGTTTTAACCTGTCGAATTGTCTTGTTGTACCGGGTTGCCGAGTCTGATCGGTGTGTCTCGGGTGGAGGTCTATTCCTTCGTTGACCGTGAGAGCTTGTCATGGGCTAAGTTGGGACTCCCCTGCATGGATTGAACTTTCGAAAGCCGTGCCCACGGTTATGGGCAGATGGGAATTTGTTAATGTCCGGTTGTAGATAACTTGAACCTTAATTAATTAAAATGAATCAACTGAGTGTGTTACCGTGATGGCCTCTTCTCGGCGGAGTCCGGGCAGTGGACACGGTGTTGGAGTAATGCTTGCGCAGGTTGTTCCTCTAGATTATCGCTCGTGCCTTGCCTCCTCTTCTCGCTCTCTTTTGCGGATAAGTTAGCCACCATGCATGCTAGTCGCTGGCTGCAGCTCCACATATATTTGCCTTATCCATTCCTATAAGCTTAAATAGTCTTGATCGCGAGGGTGCGAGATTGCTGAGTCCCCGTGGCTCACAGATACTATAATTCCAGATGCAGGTCCAGGTGATTCCACTCCAGGTGACGAGTACGAGCTCAAGTGGGAGTTCGACGAGGACTCTCAGCATTATTATGTTTCCTTTCCCGATGATCAGTAGTGGTGCCTAGTTGGGGTTTGATTCAGGGCCTTGTCGCATGTTGGGTTTTCTTCTATTTTGGCGCCATAGTCGGGCCATGAGTGTTTGTATGATGGATGTTATTTATGTACTCTGATGTGACGTGGCGAGTGTAAGCCAACTATGTTATCTCCCCCTTTTATTACATATTACATGGGATGTTGTAATGATTGCCTGACTTGCGACATTGCTTTCAATGCGGTTATGTCTCTAAGTCGTGCCTCGACACGTGGGAGCTATAGCCGCATCGAGGGCGTTACAAGAATCGAGCAAGATTCTCAAAGAAATAATATTGATGTTCCTAGTTCTTCTAAAAAGAAGAAGAAGAAAAATGATAGAACTGTGCAAACTTCTAGTGAACCTATTGCTGAACCACCTGATGATCCAAATGATATATCTATGTCTGATGCTGAAACACAATCTGGTAGTGAACATGAACCTAGTAAAAATATTAATGATGATGTTCATGATGATGCTCAACCTAGTAATGACAATGATGTAGAAATTGAACCTGCTGTTGATCTTGATAACCCACAATCAAAGAATTAACGTTGTGATAAAAGAGACTTTGTTGCTAGGAAACATGGTAAAGAAAGGGAACCTTGGGTTCAGAAACCCATGCCTTTTCCTCCTAAACCATCCAAGAAAAAGGATGATGAGGATTTTGAGCACTTTGCTGAAATGATTAGGCCTATCTTTCTGCATATGCGATTAACTGATGTGCTCAAAACAAATCCTTATGCTAAATATATGAAGGATATCATTACTAATAAAAGAAAGATACCGGAAGCTGAAATTTCCACCATGCTTGCTAATTACACTTTTAAGGGTGGAATACCAAAGAAACTTGGAGATCCCGGAGTACCTACTATACCTTGCTCCATTAAAAGAAATTATATTAAAACTACTTTATGTGATCTTGGAGCCGGTGTTAGTGTTATGCCTCTCTCTTTATATCGTAGACTTGACTTGAATAAGTTGACACCTACCGAAATATCTTTGCAAATGGCTGATAAATCAACTGCTATACCTGTCGGTATTTGTGAGGATGTGCCTGTTGTAGTTGCAAACGTTACTATTTTAACGAACTTTGTTATTCTTGATATTCCCGAGGATGATAGTATGTCTATTATTCTTGGAAGACCTTTTCTTAATATTGCAGGGGCTGTTATTGATTGCAACAAAGGCAATGTCACTTTTCATGTTAATGGTAATGAGCATATGGTACACTTTCCAAGGAAACAACCTCAAGTTCATAGTATCAACTCCGTTGGAAAAATTCCATCGATTATAATTGGAGGTTTTGAATTTCCTCTTCCTACTGTCAAGAAGAAATATGATATACTTATTATAGGGGATGTGCATATCCCCGTTAGGTAACTTAGTGTTATTCGAAATTTCTCCGGTTTCATGATTACCGGAATGAGTTTGTTAACAAGACTTGATCAACCTTGTTAGTGGATTCTTTTTGATGAGAATGATATGGATGAAACTAGAAGCACAAACTTCTGTACCCTCTTTATATTTTCTGTTATTTATATTAAATAAAGTAAAAATAGTATTTTTTTCTGTCTGTTATCTGATTATCTGTGCAATGTAAAAATTACCCAAAAATAAAAGTCCTCAGAACGACATGCCAATTTAATATGATTTTTTGGGAATATTTGAGGATTTGCTGTGCAAAAATCACCGCGGGAGGAGCTGCCACCTGGCCATGAGGGTGGTGGGCGTGCCCCCCCCTATAGGGCGTGCCTCCCTGCCTCGTGGGCCCATGGTGGCCCTCCTCCACTTATCCCAGCACCCATCTTCTTCCTCTGTCTCACACAAACCTGAAAAACCAACTCAAGCACAAGTTCCAGCCACTTTTGCTGTGATATTCGATCTCCTTGCTCAAAGCACCTCTCGCAAAACTGCTTGGGGAGATTGTTCCTTGGTATGTGACTCCTCCATTGGTCCAATTAGTTTTTGTTCTAGTGCTTTATTCATTGCAAATTTAAGCTACATAGGTGACCATGTTCTTGAGCTTGTATGTCAAATTTATATGGTTCCAAGTAGTTCTAATGCTTGATATAGGCTCTAGGCACTTGTAGGAGTATTTACTATCAGTTTTATTGAGTTTGGTTACTTTTATTTTGAAGTTACTAAAAATTTCAGAATTTTTCAGAGATAAACAATATGTTTAGGAAGATGTTTCAAGGTGATTCCTCTAGGAAGCAAGGACCCAGGATTGCTATGCGCGATGCTGACGAGGATCCACCAAGAGACGCTCCAGTACGGCCTTGCGAATGGCCGTTGGAAAATTTTATGGACCGTGCGGGAATTAAAGAAGAATTAAAAACATATTTGCGCAATGCCAGTCTTGAGGATTTTGAGGCTAACAGATGCCCCCAGTATCATGATCTCACAAGTTCATTTGTGAGGAGGTTTGAGTATTCATCTTCGCGAAATTCTCCTTCAGTCATGTTTGATCTTTATGACAAATCTTATACCATGGACTTAGAGGATTTCACTTCTACTTGTAAACTTCCATCATGGGGTAGTGTTAGGGATCCCCCTAAATCTGAATTTAGAAACTTTCTTGCTAGTATAACCGTGGGAGAATCTAGAGATATAACGCAGGCTACCATAGGGAGCATTCACTTTCCTGCTATACATTATTTTGCTCTTTTCATCGGCAGATGCATAAATGCTAAGGATGAAGCATGTCACATGTGTGTCCCTGATCTTAGCATTCTTAGGAGTGATGTGTTAGGAGACCAATCTTATCATATGGGAGCCATTGTAGCTCGTAGGTTGCATCATAATAGACATAATGGAGATTTCTTTGGTGGAATTTTTGCAACCCGCTTAGCTTATTTTCTTGAAATAGACATTCGTGAGGGTGATACGGAGCTGCCCCCTGCATATTTAGATTATGACTCTATGGCCTCGCACCAGTTTGTCGAGAGGTCTGAATCACCTCTCTTATACCGCTTAATTTTTTATAAACAACGTGTTTTCCATATTACTCTCCCTACTCCTGCCTTCTTTGATTCACAGGCAAAAGGAAGATATGTTATTACCAGAGAGGAGGCAGAAGAGTACGAGAGGAGAGCAGAGGCAGCTCGACTCCACGCTGCAGCTCAGCAGGCGATAACCGCTGCACATCAGTATGATCCCAACTATCCTTCCTCATCACAGTATGACCCCAACAACTATTATTATGGATATCCGCCAGGCCAGCCGTGGCCATAGACCAACTTAGGCCAAAAGCCTAAGCTTGGGGGAGTACGTATTTCTCACCGACATTACATTCATGTTCACACACAATCATTGCTAGATGTCGGTGCTCATACTTTTTCATTGTAATATCCATGCTAGTTTATTTTCCTTTTCCTGCTTTCTTCTTGTGTGATTGTTAAACCTTAAGGAAAACCAAAAAAATTAGTAGTAGTTTATTTTTCTGCTATAGTAGTAATAATCAAAAAGAAAACCCAAAAATATTTCCCGTTCTTCTTTTGCTTGTTGGGAGCTTTCCCGTGTAAATAGTTTTACTTCTTTTCTTTTCTTTGGGTCAGTAGGAGAAGACCATAATTAAACTGTTGAAGTGGCTCTTATATGCATTATTGTTGAATTAACCCAAGAGCCCATATTACCTTGTCTTCTCCTGTTTATTGAATGCTCGCAGATTCCAGCTTAGTCCAATGCACGTGCACTCTTATTATTATTCACACCGTTCGGTCGTGCAAGTGAAATGCAATTATGATGATATATGATGAACTAACTGAGAGGAGAAAAGCTGGTATGAACTCGACCTCTTTTGTTTTTGTAAATATGATGAGTCCCGCGTTCTTGATTCGGCTTATTATGAATAAACATGTTTACAATGACAATTAGAGATCAGAGTTGCTTGTGTCATGCTTGATTAGCTATGAGTTATAATGATTTACCTTGTGTGCCAACATGCTATTAAGATGGTTATGATGTGGTATGATGGGGTGGTATCCTCCTTTGAATGATTTAAGTGACTTGACTTGGCACATGTTCATGCATGTAGTTGAAACAAATCAACATAGCCTTCACGATATTTATGTTCATGGTGGATTATATCCTACTCATGCTTGCATCCAATGTTTATTAATTTTAATGCATGTACATGGATGTTGTTGCTCTCTAGTTGGTCGCTTCCCAGTCTTTTGCTAGCCTTCACCTGTACTAAGCGGGAATACTGCTTGTGCATCCAATCCCTTAAACCCCAAAGTTATTCCAGATGAGTCCACCATACCTTCCTATATGCGGTATCTACCTGCCATTCCAAGTAAATTTGTATGTGGCAAACTCTAAACCTTCAAATAAACATTCTGTTTTGTATGCTCGAATAGCTCATGTATCAACAAAGGCTGTCCTTATCTTCCGTGTTAGGCGGGTTATTCTCAAGAGGAGTGGACTCCGCTCCTCACTCACGAGAAAATGGCTGGTCACCGGGATGCCCAGTCCCATGCTTTATGCAAACTAAATCAAAATTAATTGCAAACAAAACTCCCCCTGGGACCTGATGTATGTTGGAGGCACTCGTTGTTTCGAGCAAGCCATGGATTGATGCTTGTTGATGGAGGGGGAGTATAAACTTTACCATTCTGTTTGGGAACCGCCTATAATGTGTTTAGCATGGAAGATATCGCCATCTCTTAGTTGTTACGTTGACAATGAAAGTATACCGCTCAAAATACAATTTATCTCTATTTTAAAACCGAGCTCTGGCACCTCCACAAATCCCTGCTTTCCTCTGCGAAGGGCCTATCCATTTACTTTTATGTTGAGTCATCACCCTCTTATTAAAAAGCACTAGCTGGAGAGCACAACCGTCATTTGCATTCATCACTATTAATTTATGTTGGGTGTGACTATGATTGGATCTCTTTTACCATGAATTACAATGTCTAATCAGTCCTTGATCTTTAAAGGTGCTCTGCATTTATGTTGTGCGGTCTCAAAAAGGGCTAGCGAGATACCATCTTGTTATATCATATTATGATTGTTTTGAGAAAGTTTAGTCATCCGAGATATATTATTATGACTTGCTAGTTGATTATGCTATTGATACGAGTAATTATGAGACCTGAGAGTTATTGCAAATGTGGTTAGTTATGATTTATGCTGAAAACTTGAATGCTGGCTTGAAATAGTTACAACAACAAGAGCAAACAGAGTTTGTAAAGTTTTCTTTCTTTCTTTCAGTTCGTCAACTGACTTGCTTGAGGACAAGCAAGAGTTTAAGCTTGGGGGAGTTGATACGTCTCCATCGTATCTACTTTTCCAAAAACTTTTACCCTTTTTTTGGACTCTAATTTGTATGATTTGAATGGAACTAACCCGGACTGACTCTGTTTTCAGCAGAATTACCATGGTGTTGTTTTATGTGCAGAAAACAAATATTCTCGGAATGACATCAAACTCCACGGGATCTTAGAAAAAATAATAAAAAATCCTCGCCAAATATGAATACCAGGGGACCCACACCCTTTCCATGAGGGTGGGGGGCGCCCCCCCTAGGGCGCGCCCCCTACCTCGTGGGCCCCCTGGAGACCCTCCGGCGCCAACTCCAACTCTATATATTTGCTTTCGGAGAGAAAAAATCAGAGAGAAGAAATCATCGCGTTTTACGATACGGAGCCGTCACCAAGCCCTAAAACCTCTCGGGAGGGCTGATCTGGAGTCTGTTCGGGGCTCCGGAGAGGGGGATTCGTCGTCGTCGTCATCATCAACCATCCTCCATCACCAATTTCATGATGCTCACCGCCGTGCGTGAGTAATTCCATCGTAGGCTTGCTGGACGGTGATGGGTTGGATGAGATTTATCATGTAATCGAGTTAGTTTTGTTAGGGTTTGATCCCTAGTATCCATTATGTTCTGAGATTGATGTTGCTGTGACTTTGCTATGCTTAATGCTTGTCACTAGGGCCCGAGTGCCATGATTTCAGATCTAAATCTATTATGTTTTCATGAATATATGTGAGTTCTAGATCCTATATTGCAAGTCTATAGTCACCTACTATGTGTTATGATCCGGCAACCCCGAAGTGACAACAATCGGGACCACTCCCGGTGATGACCATAGTTTGAGGAGTTCATGTATTCACTATGTGCTAATGCTTTGTTCTGGTTCTCTATTAAAAGGAGGCCTTAATATCCCTAAGTTTCCAATAGGACCCCTCTGCCACGGGAGGGTAGGACAAAAGATGTCATGCAAGTTCTTTTCCATAAGCACGTATGACTATATACGGAATACATGCCTACATTACATTGACGAATTGGAGCTAGTTCTGTGTCACCCTATGTTATGACTGTTACATGATGAACCGCATCTGGCATAATTATCCATCGCAGATCCGGTGCCTACGAGTTTTCCATATACTGGTTCTCGCTTCTTTACTTTCCCGCTGCTACTGTTACAATCACTACAAAATACCAAAAATATTACTTTTACTATCTTTACTTTTGTTACCGTTACCACCACTATCATATTACTTTGCTACTAAACACTTTGCTGCAGATACTAAGTTTCCAGGTGTGGTTGAATTGACAACTCAGCTGCTAATACTTGAGAATATTCTTTGGATCCCTTTGTGTCGAATCAATAAATTTGGGTTGAATACTCTACCCTCGAAAGCTGTTGCGATCCCCTATACTTGTGGGTTGTTAGTATGATATTGGGTTCATTAACACAAATCTCATAGATCAATTTGAGGTTGAAAAGAACGCCGATGATGCTGAGGCCAACTTGCTCAAATCGTTGATAATAAATCAAAACAAAGATAAAATACTCTTTCCTTACAACTTCGAGTGAGTGGTACTGTCTTGTGCATATTCGGTTTCCCTTATTACTCGAGCGAGGTTCTAGTAATGTAATTGATGAGTTATGCATGCGTGCGCAGCTTCCACTATATTCTCCTGGAGATTAAGCTTGAGCAGGGACTAGTAACCGTCTTAGACTCGAGACGAAAAGATCCCGAGACCTATGCAGACATGACTAAAATTCTCAATGAGTAAGTTCAATCGATCATTATCGCACCATATCGGCAACTTTTTGTTCATTTCCTGATATCTCAAGTAATAATTATTTTCTTTGTCTTGCAGGGTTTGGAAGAGGTTCATCGAAGAAGTTCTGGGACTACCGAAGGAGCTGCGATATACATACCCGAAAGTAAGTACTACTAGCTAGCTAGTTCCGCGCATCTCTCATTGATTCTAGGTACTTTCATCAATGCCATTTATAATGCTTCATTATCAGTTTGATTGACCTCTATTTCTCGTAAAGTGCTTGTGGCAGGAACAAGGGAATGATTACTGTGGATACTACGTGTGCGAGTTCATCTACAACGCGACTTGCAAAGATAAGAGAGGCTACTCTAAAAGACAATTTAATGTGCGTAAGCAATAATATTCACAATTTCATTTTATTACACCATCATTTTTGTAGAGTTTCATTCATATATATGTATTAACCCCCTTCTTCAAATTAGACGTGGGAGATGCGGAATGAACTCCTACCAGAAGAGATCGCATGAAAGTAATTCAAGAGGAATTAGTGGGATTCTTTCTTAACCATGTCATCAATAAAGCCGGAGAATACCATGTGGAACTTGATTTCTGATGCTAGGGGATTATAAAAGATCTTACATATTGTATATGTATATAGCCAGTAGCGTCGGATAGATAATACGAAAACTTGTTGTTCGACCAATCTCTCGGAGAAGGAGAGGTCGATCACTTCTCTCGGTATGCATGACAAACTTCTGTACTTAATGGTTTCCTTCATTTTCTTACTAGCTAGCATGTCGAGGGCCTCTCTATACGTATAGTACGTAGCGTCGACCAAGCACGGAGATAAGAGAGGACACTTCTCTCTATTAATTAATTAGCTACCTAACACAATATATGAAACACCTTAATTAACCATACAAAACCCCCAAATCCACCCCCCTTTCAGAAAAAACAAAAACCCTACCCCTGAACAGCTGACGCGTGGATGCCTATTGGTCCCGGCTAGTGCCACCAACCGGGAATAAAGGCCCTCCTTCCTGGGCTCGCCACAACGGCCACGTGGAGGCCCATCTGTCCCGTTTCGTATAAGAACCGGGACTAAAGGCCAAGGGCATTAGTAATGACCCTTTAGTCCCGGTTCCCCAACTGGGACAGATGGGCCTTATGAACCGGGACAAATGGCCCTTTTTCTACTAGTGATACCTTCCCTCGCCCTTGCTTCTCGGTCCTATAAACTGTAGAGGGAAGTCTATCTTGAACCCCGAGAGGGTAGGCAGCGACACAAACAAATCCCGATGTCCAAATTCATGAAGTATGTGTCATATAGTTTATAATGCCGGTCGTAATGGCCGTTTACTGCGTACCCAAACAGGGGGATTCAAACATGGCTCGGGAAAGGCCGGGAACATGCTGAGTCAGCTGCCTTCAGGTGGGTCAAGGAGGTGCTCGAGCCTAGCGACTAGCGTGTTGGCATCGAGGGGGGCATGGACAAGGCAAATGGCGTGACCCATGCAAACGGCGTAGCCGGTGTCTAGTGTAAGTACGACGCGGATGACCTCTCGTGCAATTACGGAATAGACGGCCGCTGCCCATTCCCGGTGAGGAATTGGGGTATTGATGGGCCGTGGACCTAACTACAACATCCCGTCGAGTGGGACAGCAGGCAAGCGGCGATGGATCCAGGGGCGGAGCCAGAATTTTTTGCCATTGGGTTCACTCATTAACTCATTATAAAGATTTGGTATGCTATAATTAAGTGTAAAGTCTAATTTTACACAAGTTTAAGCAAGAGTATAGCACTAAAAATAACATACATAAAGCTAAAGAGTGCAAGACATACCTGTTGGATGAAATTATAAATTGAGTTCCTTGCATATTATAAAAAGAGTAATACCAAAAATAGTTTGTAGTTCCAGTTGTAGCTTCTCATCTTCCTAAAAACATTAAAAGATGATAAGTTAGTTTGAGAAGTTTAAAAACAAGTATCATCAAGCGAAAGAAGTTGTAAAGTCACTCAAATTTTAGTGTCCGCTTTTGATTTTCATCTACTTAAAAGGATTAAACACCAGATCATTACTAGTGGCAGAAAACATATCTTTCTCTGCATAGCAAATTAAACAATTACTGATGAGCCAATCATCGATTTTATTGTGCAATTTTTTCTTCACAACATTTGTAGCTGGAAAGCATCCATCCACAAATGTTGTGACAACAATATTAGTACTAGCTTTAGAAGTTGCTAGCCCAGAGAAAAAGTAATATCTTATTTGTCCGCATCATTAGTTTGGACTAAATCTTTCCCTAATAATAATAATACATATATATATATAGCAAAACATGCCCGTGCATTGCAATGGGAAAAAATTTAGACATCTACTTCGTAATCATTTCTGATGACCCCCACATGTATATGCTCTCTATTTCTACATGACGTCCCATCCAAGTAGTCATTTATCCTTTCTCACGCTCTTGTCCGTGTCCACATGATCATAAAAACGTCTGAATGTGGCCAATCCCTATGCAATGAGCTCGTTACTGCACCACTCATCAATCATTGAATCGCGCCAGCACAAGATAATGCTTAGTCTAATATCATCGAGCTAGAAAGTGAGGGCTGCCCTCTATGAGACCCCCCCCCCCCCCCCCGGTTGGTCCGTATACAATCCCCCTACCCCTTCTCGCTTTGAACTTGCAATGTTGTGGACTTGTTTCATGAAGAAAGGTCATGTCCCGCACTTGTCCTGCCTAAATAAGGTCTAAAGTGTGCTGGTATATAACACAATTATTTGTACTGTACACACATGTGTAGTTACTGGCTAAGTAAATTTAATGGAGTAAATAAACAGCTAGTCACCTTCGATGGAAACTGAATTTTGAATGACCACATGGTACATAGGCCCTCAGAAAATTCTTTCTAATTTACATTATTACCAGCAAAAATTTAAAAGTTGCATGGATGGAGACACCGAGAAGATAAAAATTAAGCAGAACGACCAGTTGTCCAGCTCCTTCAATCAGCTCTATACCAACTTGTGACGCCCCCGATTCAATCGTACACTAATCATACACGCAAACATGTACGATCAAGATCAAGGACTCACGGGAAGATATCACAACACAACTCTACAAATAAAATAAGTCATACAAGCATCATATTACAAGCCATGGGCCTCGAGGGATCGAATACAAGAGCTTGATCATAGACGAGTCAGCGGAAGCAACAATATATGAGTACAGACTTAAGTTAAACAAGTTTGCCTTAAGAAGGCTAGCACAAACTGAGATACATATCGAAAGAAGCGCAGGCCTCCTGCCTGGGTTCCTCCTAAACTACTCCTGGTCGTCGTCAGTGGGCTGCACGTAGTAGTAGGCACCTCCCGAGTAGTAGTAGTCGTCATCGACAGTGGCGTCTGGTTCCTGGGCTCCATCGTCTGGTCGCAACAATCGGGTATAGAAAGGGGGAAAAGAGGGAGCAAAGCAACCGTGAGTACTCATCCAAAGTACTCACAAGCAAGGAGCTACACTACATATGTATGCATTGGTATCAAGTGGAATGAGGGTATCATATGTGGACTGAACTGCAGAATGCCGGAATAAGAGGGGGATAGCTAGTCCTTATCGAAGACTACGCTTCTGGCCACCTCCACCTTGCAGCATGTAGAAGAGAGTAGATGGTAAGTTCACCAAGTAGCATCGTGTAGCTAATCCTAACCGATGATCCTCCCCTCGTCGCCCTGTGAGAGAGCGATCACTGGTTGTATCTGGCACTTGGAAGGATGTATTTTATTAAGTATCTGGTTCTAGTTGTCATAAGGTCAAGGTACAACTCCAAGTCGTCCTGTTATCGAAGATCACGGCTATTCGAATAGATTAACTTTCCTGCAGGGGTGCACCACATTTCCCAACACGCTCGATCCCCTTTGTCCGGACACACTTTTCTGGGTCATGCCCGGCCTCGGAAGATCAACACGTCGCAGCCCTACCTAGGCACAACAGAGAGGTCAGCACGCCGGTCTAAATCCTATGTGCGCAGGGGTCTGGGCCCATCGCCCATTGGACACCTGCACATTGCGAACGCGGCCGGTGAGCAGACCTAGAAACCTCCATTACAAAGGAAGTTGCGTTACGCGGTTCAACCCGGCGCGCGCAGCTCAGTCGCTGACGTCACGAAGGCTTCGGCTGATACCACGATGTCAAGTGCCCATAACTGTTCCCACGTAGTTGGTTAGTGCGTATGGGCCAGTAGCCAGACTCAGATCAAATACCAAGATCTCGTTAAGCGTGTTATCTTGGAGTCAACACGAACGCCGACCAGGGCCAGGTCCACCTCTCTCCTAGGTGGTCTCAACCTACCCTGTCGCTCTGCCTCAAAGTAACAGTCGGGGGCCGTCGGGAACTCAAGCCCACCACTACCTGGATGGAGCCACCTGCCCCTTCAGCCCCCACATCAGAATCACTTGCGGGTACTCAACGAGCCGAGCCGACTTTAGTCACAACATGTAAAGTATGAAGTATAGTATATACCCATGATCAACACCCGAGTGATCACGACCCGATAGTATAGCATGGCAAACGGACAAGAATATAGGGCCACTGATGATAAACTAGCATCCTATACTAAGCATTAGGATTGCAGGTAAAGGTAACAACAGTAGTAGCAAGGACAGGCTATGCATCAGGATAGGGTTAACGGAAAGCAGTAACATGCTACACTACTCTAATGCAAGAAGTAGAGAGAAGAGTAGGTGATATCTGGTGATCAAAGGGGGGCTTGCCTGGTTGCTCTGGCAAGAGAGAGGGGTCGTCAACACCGTAGACGAACTGGGGGTCGCCGGCAGTCTCGGGCTCTACCGGAAATAAGTAACGGAGGCGGAACACAATAAATAACAAAGCAACACAAAGCATAACATAGCAATGTGCGGTGCTAGGGGTGACCTAACGCAGTATGAGGTGATACCGGTGAAGGGGGGGAACATCCGGGAAAATATCCCCGGTGTTTCACGTTTTCGGATAGAGGAACCGGAGGGGGAAAGTGTAACGCCCTCGATGCGGCTATATCTCCCACGTGTCGAGGCACGACTTAGAGGCATAACCGCATTGAAAGCAATGTCGCAAGTCAGGCAATCATTACAACAACCCATGTAATACATAATAAAAGGGGGGAGATAACATAGTTGGCTTACACTCGCCACGTCACATCAGAGTACATAAAAAGCATCCATCAAACAAACACTCATGGCCCGTCTACGGCGCCGAAATAGAAAAGAACCCACCATGCGACAAGGCCCTGAATCAAACCCCAACTAGGCACCACTACTGATCATCGGGAAAGGAAACATAATAACGCTGAGAGTCCTCGTCGAACTCCCACTTGAGCTCGTACTCGTCACCTGGAGCGACATCACCTGGACCTGCATCTGGAGTTATAGTATCTGTGAGCCACAGGGACTCAGCAATCTCACACCCACGCGATCAAGACTATTTAAGCTTATAGGAAGGATAAGGCAAGTATATGTGGAGCTGCAGCAAGCGACTAGCATATGTGGTGGCTAACTTATCCGCAAAAGAGAGCGAGAAGAGGAGGCAAGGCGCGAGCGAGAAACTAGAGGAACAACCTGCGCAAGCATAACTCCAACTCCGTGTCCACTTCCCGGACTCTGCCGAGAAGAGGCCATCACGGCAACACACGCGATTGATTCATTTTAATTAATTAAGGTTTAAGTTATCTACAACCGGACATTAACAAATTCCCATCTGCCCATAACCGCGGGCACGGCTTTCGAAAGTTCAATCCCTGCAGGGGAGTCCCAACTTAGCCCATGACAAGCTCTCACGGTCAACGAAGGATTAGACCTCCACCCGAGACACACCGATCAGACTCGGTAACCCGGTACAACAAGACAATTCGACAGGTTAAAACAAGACCAGCAACACCGCCCGAATGTGCCGACAAATCCCGATAGGAGCTGCACATATCTCTTTCTCAGGGCACACTCAGATGAGACTAGCTACAAGTAAAACCAACCCTCAAGTTTCCCCGAGGTGGCCCCGTAGGCAGCTCAGTTCGGACCAACACTTAGAGGGAGCACTGGCCCGTGGGGGGCTAAAATACGATGACCCTTGAGTCTGCAGAACCCAAGGGAAAGAAAAGGCTAGGTGGCAAATGGTAAAACCAATGTTGGGCATTGCTGGAAAAGCTTTAATCAAGGTGAAATATCAAGGGGTTCCCATTATAACCCAACCGCGTAAGGAACGCAAAATCCGGGAACATAACACCGATATGACGGAAACTAGGGTGGCAAGAGTGGAACAAAACACTAGGCGAGAGGCCGAGCCTTCCACCCTTTACCAAGTATATAGATGCATTAAGATAACATAGCAATATAATGATATCCCAACAAGTAAATAAATGTTCCAACGAGGAACGGCCTCCAATCTTCACCTGCAACTATCAACGCTATAAGAGGGGCTGAGCAAAGCGGTAACATAGCCAAACAATGGTTTGCTAGGACAAGGTGGGTTAGAGGTTCAACATGGCAATTGGGAGGCTGACAAGCAAAAGGTAGGCATCGTAGCATTGGCATAGCAAGAGCGAGCAAACTAGCATAGCAAAGATAGTAGTGATTTCGAGGGTATGATCATCTTGCCTGCACAGTTGTCAGAGTTGACTGGATCCTCACAAGCAAACTCAATGGGCTCCTCGGTAGCGAACTCGTCTCCCGGCTCTACCCAACAAGACAAACAAGCAACAAGGATACAATCAACCACGTGCAAGACCAAGCAATATGATGAAATGATGATATGCTATGCGGGATGCAAAATGCAAGATATGACAGGAAATGCATGAACCTGGCCTCAACTTGGAATTCCAAGGGTGACACTGGATAGAGGGGATGAAATCGCTTGAAAACGATATAAAGATCATTGGAATCGGAGTTACGGTTTGGAAATGGCAAGCGTTTTAAGATATGACGCCGGTCTGCGATTTACAGCAAGTAGGCATCTAAATGCAACGAAATGAACATGCTACAGCCAGCAAACATGAAAACAAAATACATGGCAGTGATGTAAACAAGATGGTTAACAAAACACTAGCACTGAGCCATAGGCAAATTCATCCATTAAGAGGTTCAAACAAGCATGGCAAAAACGCAAATGCAAAACAGATTCCAGACTTAGTGAAATTAACACTAGCCTGAAATTTCAGATCACGAAGCCCTCTTCGGAGCAGCAAAACAACATGATAGATGACCTGAACATGACAAGTAAGAACATGGCATGGAGCTACTCAATAAGCTTAACAAAACACCCAAAGTGACCTGGGGCCAAAAGGGTTCCCAAAATACTCTACCGAGCTCACGAACATAGCTCGATCACAATCAGTTTTCAGACTTAGTGAAAACTGAGACATGCAGAAATTTAACTCACGAAGGCATGTAAACGAGCTCGATGCACTCACCACGGTGCAAGTCATGGCAAGGAAAGCATACAGCCATTAATAAGGCACAAAATACAAGCTAGACATGGCAAGAACAAAGGCATAGCATGCATGGGACACTAACAGTAGCATCGGCAAAATCGCAAACAAGTTGACGATCTGCCCAGATTAACAACGATGCAAAAGTTGAGCTCGATTGAGTCAACCTAGAGCACTCCATATATGCAAACAAAGACATGGATGGATAGAGCATAACATAAATATCAAAACTCTCTTACTGATCATACTCAAAAGAGGCACGGATCACTAGGAAACAAGCTGGACATATAGCATCATGAACTAAAATATCCCAGACAGTGAAAATCACTAAGTCCCTGAAATCAGCAATCTCAGGTACCTCTCTTCGCAAGCTTGCACAAGGCAACACACACATCCTAAAAATGCATGGGTGGCACCTCTGGAAAGAAGACAAAATTCTTAACAATTCATCCCAAAGGGGCACAGGCATATAATGCACGAATTAAACATGGCAAAAATGACAAAAGTTCAAGATGAACTAACGGATCTGCAATTTAACTCACGAAGCCTCCTTCTAACAGTATTTTGGGCAACAAGATGACCTCAAATGCAAATTATGCAATGGAATGAAATGATGTACATGTCGAGCCGAAGATTTTGATATATCATACGCCCAAAACGGAGCTACGGTTGCAAAGTTACGGGACCACGAACAGAGCAACTTGGATCAAAATTTTCAGGACTTAGAAAAAAAATCGGGGGTTAGGATTTACTGTTCACGCGACCGGATCCAGATCGGGATCGCGGCGCGGAAGCCGAGGCGGCGCCGGCTGCGGAGCTCGAGCTCGCCGGAGCTGCGGGGTGCGCTGGCGGTGGAGGAGGTCGCCGGGGGGCGGCGCCGGCGAGGAGGCAGCGGAGGGGCGCGGCGAGGAGGCGCGGTGCGGCGGCAGGGTCGGCCGGCGGTGGCTCGCGCGCCGGCGAGGTGCGGCGGCCGGAGAGGCGGCCCGCGGCGGCGCCGGTCGCCGGGGCCGAAGGCGACGGCGGCGAGAGGAGGCGGGCGGCGGGGCGAGCCGGCTGGGCCTCGGGGGCCAGCCTCGGGCCTCCCGGGCCTGGCGCCGACGATGTGGGCGCGACGGGGCGGGGCCACGTGGCGGAGGTTGGCGGCGGCGGACGCTGTCCGGTGCGGGCCGGACACGTCCGTCGGCGTGGGGAGATCTATTTTTTTTTAGACTAGGGTTTGGACGGGGAAGAAGATCCGAATGGAGGAGGTATAAATAGGCATAAGTAGAGTTAGGAGAGTCCAAATGAGGTGCGGTTTTCGGCCACGCGATCGTGATCGAACGCTCTAGGACATGGAGCAGAGTTTGGTGGGTTTTGGGCCAAATTGAAGGGGTGTTGGGCTGCAACACACACGAGGCCTTTTCGGTCCTCGGTTAACCGTTGGAGTATCAAACGAAGTCCAAATGATACGAAACTTGACAGGCGGTCTACCGGTAGTAAACCAAGGCCGCATGGCAAGTCTCGGTCCAATCCGGAAATTTTTAATCCCCACACACGAAAGAACGCTAGAAAAGGCCACCGGAGGAGAACGAAGCGCCGGAATGCAAAACGGACAACGGGGAAAATGCTCGAATGCATGAGATGAACATGTATGCAAATGCAATGCACGAGATGACATGATAAGAGATGCACGAAAAATAAAAACAACACGCGGAGACAAAGACCCGAACCCGAGAAATAAATATAACTTAGCGCCGGAGACGGCAAGAGTTGGATACAAATATGGAAAGTATATCTGGGGCGTTAGTGGGAGAAACCACTGCTACCTTTGCTCTTCTGCTGATACGGCTGACGG
The DNA here is from genome assembly GCF_056163025.1 of Triticum urartu. Lineage (NCBI taxonomy): Eukaryota > Viridiplantae > Streptophyta > Magnoliopsida > Poales > Poaceae > Triticum > Triticum urartu. Next base: position 450,461,259 of record NC_141876.1, read on the forward strand.
AACAGAGGAGGAGGAAGCCAATACTTCTGCTGCTTGGCCACTTGAGTAGAGGAAGAAGGAGTAACATCTCTGACGCGCTTCCTGGAAGCATCACACCTCAACTGAGCAGCCTCTTGCTTCAGTGCCATGTTGTAGAACTCATCGTATCTCAAGGGCTCAAAGAGAACAAGAGCGAGCTGAATATCTTCTCTAAGACCACCCCTGAACTGATATATCATGCTCTTCTCATCAGGCACGTCCTGCTTGGCAAAGCGGGCAAGCTTCTGGAACAATTTGTTGTATTCATAGACAGACAAAGAACCTTGCTTCAGATTGCGGAATTCCTCACGCTTGCTTTCAACCACGCTCTGCGGAATGTGATGAGCGCGGAAATCTTGACGGAAATCATCCCAAGTGATCAAACGTCCACCTCTGGAATCCTTGTACTGCTGGAACCACTCTGCGGCCTGATCTTTGAGCTGGAAAGAAGCGAACTTGACGAAATCTTCAGGCCTGACGTTGCTGCATTCAAAATGCTTACACAGATCCACAAGCCAATCGTCAGCATCGGTTGCCTCAACACAATTGCTGAAAGTCTTTGGCCCATTAGCAAGGAACTGGTTGAGTGTAGCAAAGTGACTCTGATTGCTGCCTTAATTCCCTTGACTGCCTTGTTTGCGCTCTTGGATAATTTGCATGATCAGCTGAGTGTTTGCATTGGTTGCGGCCATCACAGCTTGCCATGCCTCTGGAGGAGGTGGAGGCGGTGGCGGATCTTGATTCTGGTTCTAACTAGTGCTCTTAGCGGGAGCCATCCTGAAGAGGTTGACCACCGTTAGCACAAGACAGATAAATATTGAAGCTGAATCCAACGGAATGAAAATTGCAACATATAGTCTTCACATCCGAACAAAATGAACGAATGCATTCCTCTTCAAATGGTCACATATCCATAAATTGAGAAGCCACGTAGAATCAGGTAGAAGGGGTACAACAACGAGGGATGGAATCAACATATGACGTCGAAGCAAAACGAATGCCACAACTCGAAATAAAACCAAGGGTTGGCTTGCAGAATAAGCCGGAACAAATACATGATAGAAATTTCGTCCGAAGTTTTCGTGGTGGGACCTACACGGGCTCGATCGTACAGCACCATCATGTACAAGGCAGTGCACATGACATACGAAGCGTCCCCAAGTCAGCATAGCCAAGGACTCTTTAAGACACAACGAGACCACTGTAAAATCGACCGTGAATAGGCGAACCACTAGACGTCGAACCCCAATTTCATATCATACATCTGTCGGAAAGATATCCTAAGGCTACTTGAATTCCCACCTATGAAATTCCCGAAATTTTCCCGGTTATGCAATCAGGTGTTGGGGATACAGGGGAGCATAATATCTCACTCAAGCTAGCAAATCCTACATCCAGCTGTATCCATCCTTCAACACATAACCAAGAAACCTTCGGAAACCCATCTATCTCAACCTTCGAAAAGCATCCATTATACAAGTTATGGCGATACTCCCGAACTCCCGCCCCAGTACTGGGTGGCGTCGAGGTTATCTCACCAACGAACTGCATAAAGGAGATTTTTGATGTCGCGCACATATCTCAAGTACTCCAGAATTGCAATGATAAAATTGTGACGACAACACCTCGGAGCTCAACTTCCCGGGACACTGCCACAACCCCTAAAGACAGGAGGCACCAAGAACAATGTTCTCGTCACAAAACCATCGGAACAAAACCAAGATACTCGTGTGATCCTAAAAAAATTTGTTGTGAAATTTGAGAAGAGAAGAGTCAAAACTCTACGTCAGGATGTCTTACCAGAGCGATGAGGAGGCTGGGAAGTAAAAAGAATTCCTAAGCTCTCCGATATATAATTCCTAAGGACTCAAAACATTTTTCTAGACACAACTCGGCTGCTAAAAACGATCAAGCAATGGGGGCTCCTAAGGTCGGGGAAGGCTCTGATTACCAACTTGTAACGCCCTCGATGCGGCTATATCTCCCACGTGTCGAGGCACGACTTAGAGGCATAACCGCATTGAAAGCAATGTCGCAAGTCAGGCAATCATTACAACAACCCATGTAATACATAATAAAAGGGGGGAGATAACATAGTTGGCTTACACTCGCCACGTCACATCAGAGTACATAAAAAGCATCCATCAAACAAACACTCATGGCCCGTCTACGGCGCCGAAATAGAAAAGAACCCAACATGCGACAAGGCCCTGAATCAAACCCCAACTAGGCACCACTACTGATCATCGGGAAAGGAAACATAATAACGCTGAGTCCTCGTCGAACTCCCACTTGAGCTCGTACTCGTCACCTGGAGCGACATCACCTGGACCTGCATCTGGAATTATAGTATCTGTGAGCCACAGGGACTCAGCAATCTCACACCCACGCGATCAAGACTATTTAAGCTTATAGGAAGGATAAGGCAAGTATATGTGGAGCTGCAGCAAGCGACTAGCATATGTGGTGGCTAACTTATCCGCAAAAGAGAGCGAGAAGAGGAGGCAAGGCGCGAGCGAGAAACTAGAGGAACAACCTGCGCAAGCATAACTCCAACTCCGTGTCCACTTCCCGGACTCTGCCGAGAAGAGGCCATCACGGCAACACACGCGATTGATTCATTTTAATTAATTAAGGTTTAAGTTATCTACAACCGGACATTAACAAATTCCCATCTGCCCATAACCGCGGGCACGGCTTTCGAAAGTTCAATCCCTGCAGGGGAGTCCCAACTTAGCCCATGATAAGCTCTCACGGTCAACGAAGGATTAGACCTCCACCCGAGACACACCGATCAGACTCGGTAACCCGGTACAACAAGACAATTCGACAGGTTAAAACAAGACCAGCAACACCGCCCGAATGTGCCGACAAATCCCGATAGGAGCTGCACATATCTCTTTCTCAGGGCACACTCAGATGAGACTAGCTACGAGTAAAACCAACCCTCAAGTTTCCCCGAGGTGGCCCCATAGGCAGCTCAGTTCGGACCAACACTTAGAGGGAGCACTGGCCCGTGGGGGGCTAAAATACGATGACCCTTGAGTCTGCAGAACCCAAGGGAAAGAAAAGGCTAGGTGGCAAATGGTAAAACCAATGTTGGGCATTGCTGGAAAAGCTTTAATCAAGGTGAAATATCAAGGGGTTCCCATTATAACCCAACCGCGTAAGGAACGCAAAATCCGGGAACATAACACCGATATGACGGAAACTAGGGCGGCAAGAGTGGAACAAAACACTAGGCGAGAGGCCGAGCCTTCCACCCTTTACCAAGTATATAGATGCATTAAGATAACATAGCAATATAATGATATCCCAACAAGTAAATAAATGTTCCAACGAGGAACGGCCTCCAATCTTCACCTGCAACTATCAACGCTATAAGAGGGGCTGAGCAAAGCGGTAACATAGCCAAACAACGGTTTGCTAGGACAAGGTGGGTTAGAGGTTCAACATGGCAATTGGGAGGCTGACAAGCAAAAGGTAGGCATCGTAGCATTGGCATAGCAAGAGCGAGCAAACTAGCATAGCAAAGATAGTAGTGATTTCGAGGGTATGATCATCTTGCCTGCACAGTTGTCAGAGTTGACTGGATCCTCACAAGCAAACTCAATGGGCTCCTCGGTAGCGAACTCGTCTCCCGGCTCTACCCAACAAGACAAACAAGCAACAAGGATACAATCAACCACGTGCAAGACCAAGCAATATGATGAAATGATGATATGCTATGCGGGATGCAAAATGCAAGATATGACAGGAAATGCATGAACCTGGCCTCAACTTGGAATTCCAAGGGTGCCACTGGATAGAGGGGATGAAATCGCTTGAAAACGATATAAAGATCATTGGAATCGGAGTTACGGTTTGGAAATGGCAAGCGTTTTAAGATATGACGCCGGTCTGCGATTTACAACAAGTAGGCATCTAAATGCAACGAAATGAACATGCTACAGCCAGCAAACATGAAAACAAAATACATGGCAGTGATGTAAACAAGATGTTTAACAAAACACTAGCACTGAGCCATAGGCAAATTCATCCATTAAGAGGTTCAAACAAGCATGGCAAAAACGCAAATGCAAAACAGATTCCAGACTTAGTGAAATTAACACTAGCCTGAAATTTCAGATCACGAAGCCCTCTTCGGAGCAGCAAAACAACATGATAGATGACCTGAACATGACAAGTAAGAACATGGCATGGAGATAATCTACAAGCTTAACAAAACACCCAAAGTGACCTGGGGCCAAAAGGGTTCACAAAATACTCTACCGAGCTCACGAACATAGCTCGATCACAATCAGTTTTCAGACTTAGTGAAAACTGAGACATGCAGAAATTTAACTCACGAAGGCATGTAAACGAGCTCGATGCACTCACCACGGTGCAAGTCATGGCAAGTAAAGCATACAGCCATTAATAAGGCACAAAATACAAGCTAGACATGGCAAGAACAAAGGCATAGCATGCATGGGACACTAACGGTAGCATCGGCAAAATCGCAAACAAGTTGACGATCTGCCCAGATTAACAACGATGCAAAAGTTGAGATCGATTGAGTCAACCTAGAGCACTCCATATATGCAAACAAAGACATGGATGGATAGAGCATAACATAAATATCAAAACTCTCTTACTGATCATCCTCAAAAGAGGCACGGATCACTAGGAAACAAGCTGGACATATAGCATCATGAACTAAAATATCCCAGACTTGGTGAAAATCACTAAGTCCCTGAAATCAGCAATCTCAGGTACCTCTCTTCGCAAGCTTGCACAAGGCAACACACACATCCTAAAAATGCATGGGTGGCACCTCTGGAAAGAAGACAAAATGCTTAACAATTCATCCCAAAGGGGCACAGGCATATCATGCATGAATAAACATGGCAAAAATGACAAAAGTGCAAGATGAACTAACGGATCTGCAATTTAACTCACGAAGCCTCCTTCTAACAGTATTTTGGGCAACAAGATGACCACAAATGCAAATGATGCAATGGAATGAAATGATGTACATGTCGAGGCGAAGATTTTGATATATCATACTCCCAAAACGGAGCTACGGTTGCAAAGTTACGGGACCTCGAACAGAGCAACTTGGATCAAAATTTTCAGGACTTCGAAAAAAAATCGGGGGTTAGGGTTTACTGTTCACGCGACCGGATCCAGATCGGGATCGCGGCGCGGAAGCCGAGGCGGCGCCGGCGGCGGAGCTCGAGCTCGCCGGAGCTACGGGGTGCGCCGGGGGGCGGCGCCGGCGAGGAGGTAGCGGAGGGGCGCGGCGAGGAGGCGCAGTGCGGCGGCGGGGTCGGCCGGCGGTGGCTCGCGCGCCGGCGAGGTGCGGCGGCCGGAGAGGCGGCCCGCGGCGGCGCCGGTCGCCGGGGCCGAAGGCGACGGCGGCGAGAGGAGGCGGGCGGCGGGGCGAGCCGGCTGGGCCTCGGGGGCCAGCCTCGGGCCTCCCGGGCCTGGCGCCGACGATGTGGGCGCGACGGGGCGGGGCCACGTGGCGGAGGCGGGCGGCGGCGGACGCTGTCCGGTGCGGGCCGGACACGTCCGTCGGCGCGGGGAGATCTGTTTTTTTTAGACTAGGGTTTGGACGGGGAAGAAGATCCGAATGGAGGGGATATAAATAGGCATAAGTAGAGCTAGGAGAGTCCAAATGAGGTGCGGTTTTCGGCCACGCGGTCGTGATCGAACGCTCTAGGACATGGAGCAGAGTTTGGTGGGTTTTGGGCCAAATTGAAGGGGTGTTGGGCTGCAACACGCACGAGGCCTTTTCGGTCCCTCGGTTAACCGTTGGAGTATCAAACGAAGTCCAAATGATACGAAACTTGACAGGCGGTCTACCGGTAGTAAACCAAGGCCGCATGGCAAGTCTCGGTCCAATCCGGAAATTTTTAATCCCCACACACGAAAGAACGCTAGAAAAGGCCACCGGAGGAGAACGAAGCGCCGGAATGCAAAACGGACAACGGGGGAAATGCTCGAATGCATGAGATGAACATGTATGCAAATGCAATGCACGAGATGACATGATAAGAGATGCACGAAAAATAAAAACAACACGCGGAGACAAAGACCCGAACCCGAGAAATAAATATAACTTAGCGCCGGAGACGGCAAGAGTTGGATACAAATATGGAAAGTATATCTGGGGCGTTACAGAAAGTTACGTGTTTGCTATGCTAGGGATGTGTGGCGGACGAACAAGCTACGTATTCGAATTTGTCTCGTCGTTCTGAGCAACTTTCATGTACAAAGTATTTTCATCCGAGTTACGAATTATTTATTATGATTTTTCCAAGTTTTAGTAATATTATGGAATCATTATTAATTCGAAATTAAATAGCTAAATGCTAGGTGCATCCAGCTCTGCGTACACATAAGTGTACCAGAGGCTGACAGGTGGGCCAGGGGGTCCAAGTTAACCAGTCAACGTTTGACTGGTCAATAGGGGGTGGGCCCCCCTGTCATTGATTATTTTACTAACCTAACAGATTAAATAGACTAATTAGGTTATTAGATTAACTAACACAGGTTAATTAAGTTAATTAACTCTTTAATTAATTAATTAATTAATGAATTTTCTATTATATGTTTTGTTAACGTTCTCAGGGGACGGCCCCACGTGTCATAGGCCCAGGGGGCCGATGCGGGTTAGCGGGTGTCGGGTGCGGGCAAAGGGGTGCCCGCATGGCCGAGGCGACCAGGGAAGGGGGCGGCCGCGATGGCTGCCGAAGCAGGGCGGCGCGACGAGGCCAGGTGGGACGACGAGCGTGGACGGCTGCGACTGGGCTTGACGGGCGCGTGCGGCCGAGGCGTGGTGGCTGCAGCAGCAGGCTGCACCAGCAGCGGCGGGGGCAGGCAGAGCGAGCGCACGCGCGGGCGGCCGTGCAATTGCACGAGCAGGCGCGTGAAGGCGAAGCGGGGCACGATCTGGGGCACGCGGGCGGTTGCTGGACGCGGCGGCGGCGCAGCCACAACGCGAGGCACGGGCGCGGTGAGCGCGAGGAGCGCGGACAGCAGCAGGGAAAGGAGCGACGGGGGGGCGCTCACATGCGTTGACAAGAGAGGGGGCTGCGTGGCTTGTTGGAGCCGGCGAGGGAGAGGCAGGGAGGCATCGACGAGGCCGGGTGACGACGTGGCGGTGCCAGAGACGGCGGGTGGCGACGCAGGTACTCCCTGGCTCCGATCCAGCGGTGTGGGAGTCTAAGGCGAGGCGAGCAGAGGTCTGGGGCACGTCGGCGATGAGGCGGTAGTCCGGCGAGGGGCGGCGGTGGTGGGGCGCCTGGTTCGATGAACGGCGACGGCGTGAGGTTGGGGCCCGAGTTCCCCGATCCAGATCGGGGGGAAGGGGCGAGAGGGAGGAGAGAGTGGGTGGGGTGTCGGTTAGGGTTTCACCAACAGGGGGGTTATGGGGAGTGGGGTGGGCCGGCGACGGTGGGCCGACGGGCTGGGCTGGTTGGGCTGGCCGGCTGGGCCGTTTGGCCCAGTTGGCCAGGGGGTCTTCTTTTTTTGTTTTATTTTACTTTTCTGTTCTTTTTGTTTATCTATTTTTTACTGTTTTACTTTATTTCCATAATTTTAGTAAAATATACACTTAGCATCTAATTTAGGATCTCAATTTAGCCCATGGTCACAAAAGGTCTAATCCTCAAATAAATTATTTTGACATTTTATTAATTACAAAAGATATTTAATAAGTTATTTTTGTTGTTGTTTTACTCATCTTAAAGTATTTAAACATTTTATAAAGGTGTGGTTTTTCCATCATAATTACCTATGCAATATTTGGTTCACTCCGAACATTTTAGTTTTGATGTTTGAAATTTTTTGTTGTTTGTCATATTTTGAATTTGAATTTTGAATCCGTTTTAAACTAACGTGACGTGGCATCATTAGCAGGGAATTATTATAGCTTAATTACCCAGGCGTCACACCCTCCTTTATCATTTATTATTGACACCGTCCTTCCCTCTATTGCATGTCCTTCCCTCTATTGCATGTGAATATCTATGCAGCCCACAATCCATTCTTAAATCCATCATTCCTTTCCTTTATAATACGCCACAAATCCGTCCTCAATTCATTCCTTTGATACTTATTGACACTGTCCTTTCCTCTATTGCATGTGAATATCGGACGAGACTTGCCTGCTCCCTTCTCGTGTGCCCATCCGTGCTCCCGCATACGTGGCTTGATCTGATTGGAACAAAATAAGGCCCGGCCCCACCCCCTTAAAATCAGGGGGGGAGATGATTAGATTAAAAAGAAAAAAAGGAGAAAGACAACCGTTGGATTAGGTGGGAGCACGGATGGGAGCATGGGAAGGGAGCAGGCAAGCCGGATCCGTGAATATCCATGCAGCCCACCTACAATACTGAAATCCATCATTCCTTTCCTTTAATACGCCACAAATCCGCCCTCAATTCATTCCTTTGATACACACGTGTTCTTGCAGCATGCACTTCTATTCTTTCTTCTTGTCCGCTTTGTCACGATCCTTTTTTAGGCGACTTGCTGATAATACACGAGATTCTCTCGTATATAAATTTGTACGAATCCATTTAAACAAACGGTGTGGGAGTATTTTACATAAATTAGCTTTGCTCGGTTGGTTGATGTGTCGATCCACGGGACAGGAGGTCGGGAGTTCGATTCACATCATCGGCTATTTTTTCTCACGCGCGGCCCAGAAAAGGCCCAGCGGGCAGCCCGATACAGGTAGATTTTTTTTTATCTGGCACATGTGGATCAAAGGTGAGCTGACGTATGAATATTTTTTTGAATCTGATTGATGGTTGGGCTGACGGACGAAAACGGACCAAAGTTTGGGGGTAAGAAGCAATCACCCTTTTATTAAAAGCGTATTGTGATGGTGACAAAATCGTAATATAAACGAGGTGGTACTAATTTAGGGTCCGCACGTCACAATACGCTTCTTCCCGTGAATTTATGCTTTCAGTGTTTTTACTTATATTATTTTCTACATCCGATGTGGTACTATTCATGTGTCATAATACACCTCCCGATATGCTATCTGTCATAGTTCCACCTAGATTTGTTTCTCCCCGTCCCTCGAGATCGATCCGGTCTCTCCCCGTCCCTGGAAATTGAGTCCCTCATGAGTTGGTCTCTCACTACCTTTGCTAGCCTCTTCCTTAAATAGGCGAGACAAGAGACGGGGCCGCCGGATTACCGCTCATCCTGATCTTACTCCACCGACCACTGCCTCAACTTTAATCCTGTGAGTGGCCTCTAATATCTTCCCTTTGCTTTGTCAATGCAAACCGCAACAGAGAGCCGGCGGCTGCCGACCCAATGGCTAATCAGCTCAGATTTTGATTTGATTGGAATATGCCATGAACGAGCTTGCCTATGACGACGCCGGGCGGCGGCAGGCCAACAGCAACATGCGAGTCTCTGATTCGGTCAAAACAGGTCAAAGCACTGGATGATGTCAGGCAAGAACTAAAAGTATAGCGCTGCATGCTTTGCCTCTCCTTGCCTAATGAGGTATGTTTAGCTCTTGAATCAATGCCTTTCTGACTATACAGTGATCAAGCTTTCAAGCAATCCTTCAATTCATGCCTTTGTTTTTCCGGACCCTATTATATGGGGCGTGCTACGCGTCCGCCGAAAGATCGGCCGGGTCGCGAGACGTTAAATCTAACGCCATCGAGCGGCTGACTAACACCCTTCACCATTGCAACAAAGCTAATGTTGCGGAAACTTTTGCAATATAAATCGTGTTGTAGAAATCTTTGCAATAGAGGTTATTTTTCAAAAAAATCACAAGAAAGATGATATTGCAAAAAAAATTATGATTTTTTTCACAACAGAGATCATGTTGTAGAATTATTTTGCAATAAAATTTATGTTGCAGGAACTATTGCTGGTGGCACAGGCGGTTGAGCTCGAGGAGGCGGCAGCCATGGACACCGGTGCTACTCCATGACGGCGGCAACATGGCGGGCGATGAGGGACACGGCTCGCGCGGCGTCTTTTCTCACGGGGACGGCCAGTGCAGTCCGATGGTTTCGAGCTACCGCGCAGCCGGCACACCAACACCTGGGTTGCTGGCTTCCAGCATAGCGCTTGCTGCAACAGCTAGCGGCGGAGCTAATGAGGTACTTGTGATTTTTTCAGGGAAGAAGATGACTACTCAGAGGTGGAGAAATGTGTAGATGCCATTTTCTATGGATAAGGATGGGCAAGATAGTGATGAGTAGACCCCATACATGACACGCGTCGAGCATTGGAACTGGCGCATGCCCGTGACAAATCGATCGAGTGAATAGAATCGTTTCCCTTATTATATACTCCCTCTGTAAAGAAATATAAGAGCGTTTAGATCATTACTTTAGTGATCTAAATGCTCTTATATTTCTTTACGGGGGGAATACATTTCAGTACACTATTTTTTATTAAATGGTTCGTCAGTAAGGTTTGATGTGACTTTGTGGTGTCCATCCAGTATAAAATTGGTGTGTTCAGGTTAATTTTACTATATGGTTTTGTAAATTTTATATCTCAGATATGCTTTAAAGTTTTAAATTGTCAGCATGTAGCAATACTCTTCCCTGGCTGCAATACTATAATTCTTTTGTTTTCACAAAATTATTGTTCATTTTATATTTGACATCAAATTACTGTTCAGTTGCTTTCAGGGAAGTAGGGTCATCTATTCCATCTAGCAGGTAAGTTTTTAAGCAATGACAATGACGTCAAAATTTGGCTCCATGGCCCATGTGTAAGCAAGGGCGGTGATGCCTTTTACTACACAAGGGGTTCAGTGGAGGTATGTCTATTTTTGTTTAGAAAAAACTATGAAGAAATATCACTCCATTAGTTTGATATATCAACAGTTTTAGTTCACTTTGACCTCTCGAATACAGATTCTTGAAGTTTGTCTTGTGAAGTTGTGATTGACCGGAACCTGGGAAAGCTAAGGATTTTTTTAGTGGTAGTGAACATATTTTTATGTCTATTGGCAATGACAAACATGATGAACATCTTTCCGAGGTACCAAATATGACGAACATTGTTCTAAAGTATGGTTTTGATTAATTAATTATTCTTTGGGCATTCTTCTTTCTCTCTTTAGCAGAAGTGGCTTATGTACATCTATTTTTTGGAAGGTGCTTCCGACAAAAGGAAGTTGGCGGTGAAAAGACAAGAGCAACATCTTGGAGAGGAAGCTTCGACGTGGAGGGAAGGGACACGTTGTGAGGAAGCATGGTTTGGTGAGGCCGACCTCTCCCCTCTCCAACACTAGCAGCATCGTTGCCCTTGCGCTCCCCCTATGCCACCACACCCACTCTTGCTGTGCACAACATCACAGGTATACAAATGTCGCCGCGACCATCCTCTTGACAACTCCTTCACGGGATAATTTTTTCCCATTGCAACGCACGGGCACATGTGCTATGTTTATTAAAAATAAATATAAAAATGATGCACAATGGCACATAAAGCAGGTTATGCCCATTTTTCCGCCCGATGCAATGCACGGTTCTTGCAATGGGAGAAGTGCTTAGCTTTGGGTTCAATCTTGCGGTGTCCTTTCCCAGTGACAGCAGGGGCAGCAAGGCACGTATTGTATTGTTGCCATCGAGGATAAAAAGATGGGGTTTATATCATATTGCTTGAGTTTATCCCTCTACATCATGTCATCTTGCCTAATGCGTTACTCTGTTCTTATGAACTTAATACTCTAGATGCATGCTGGATAGCGGTCGATGTGTGGAGTAATAGTAGTAGATGCAGAATCGTTTTGGTCTACTTGTCACGGACGTGATGCCTATATACATGATCATGCCTAGATATTCTCATAATTATGCACTTTTCTATCAATTGCTCGACAGTAATTTGTTTACCCACTGTAATACTTATGCTATCTTGAGAGAAGCCACTAGTGAAACCTATGGCCCCCGGGTCTATCTTCCATCATATAAGTTTCCAATCTATTTTACTTTGCAATCTTTACTTTCAATCTATATCATAAAAAATACCAAAAATATTTATCTTATTATCTCTATCAGATCTCACTCTCGTAAGTGACCGTGAAAGGATTGACAACCCCTTTATCGCGTTGGTTGCGAGGTTCTTATTTGTTTGTGTAGGTGCGAGGTGACTTGCGTGTAGTCTCCTACTGGATTGATACCTTGGTTATCAAAAACTGAGGGAAATACTTACGGTACTTTGCTGCATCACCCTTTCCTCTTCAAGGGAAAACCAATGCAGTGCTCAAGAGGTAGCAGTAACCGGGATGCCCAGTCCCTTGCTTAAATTAAAATAATTGCAAACAAAACTCCCCCAGGATTGTTGTTAGTTGGAGACACCCGTTGTTTCGGACAAGCCATGGATTGATATTTGTTGGTGGTGGGGGAGTATAAACTTTACCATTCTGTTTGGGAACCGCCTATAATGTGTGTAGCATGGTAGAAATCGAGATCTCTCGGTTGTTATGTTGACAATGAAAGTATACCACTCAAAATATTATTTATCTTTATTTCAAAAGTTGAGCTCTGGCACCTCTACAAATCTCTGCTTCCCTCTACGCAGGGCCTATCTATTTACTTTTATGTTGAATCATCATCCTCTTATTAAAAAAGCACTAGTTGGAGAGCACTGCTATCATTTGCATGCATTACTATTAGTTTACATTGAGTATGACTGTGACTGGATCTCTTTTACCATGAATTACAATGTTTAGTCAGCCCTTGAACCTCAGAGGTGCTCTGCATTTATGTTTTGCGGTCTCGGAAAGGGCTAGTGAGATACCATCTTGTTATATCATATTACAATTGTTTTGAGAAAGTGTTGTCATCCGAGATTTACTATTATTGCTCGCTAGTTGATTATGCCATTGATATGAGTAAACATGAGACCTAAATTTTATTGTGAATATGGTTAGTTCATAATCTTTGCTAAAAACTTGAATGATGGCTTTACATATTTACAACAACAAGATCAAACAGAGTTTGTAAAAATTTTTCTTTATCACTTTCAGTTTGTCAACTGAATTGCTTGAGGACAAGCAAATGTTTAAGCTTGGGGGAGTTGATACGTCTCCATCGTATCTAATTTTCCAAACACTTTTGACCTTGTTTTGGACTCTAACTTGCATGATTTGAATGGAACTAACCCGAACTGACGTTGTTTTCAGCAGGATTGCCATGGTGTTATTTTTGTGTAGAAATAAAAGTTCTCGGAATGACCTGAAACTTCACGGAGAATATTTTTTGAATTTATAAAAAATATTGGCGAAAGAATCAACACCAGGGGGCCCACACCCTGTCAACAAGGGTGGGGGCGGGCCCACCACCTTGGGGCGCGCCCCCTGTCTCGTGGGCCCCCTGAGGCTCCACTGACCTCAACTCCAACTCTATATATTCACGTTCCGGGAGAAAAAATAAGAGAGAAGGATTCATCGCACTTTACGATACGGAGCCGCCGCCAAGCCCTAATCTCTCTCGGGAGGGCTGATCTGGAGTCCGTTCGGGGCTCCAGAGAGGGGAATCCATCGCCATCATCATCATCAACCTTCCTCCATCACCAATTTCATGATGCTCACCACCGTGCGTGAGTAATTCCATCGTAGGCTTCCTGGACGGTGATGGGTTAGATGAGATTTATCATGTAATCGAGTTAGTTTTGTTAGGGTTTGATCCCTAGTATCCATTATGTTCTAAGATTGATGTTGTTATGACTTTGCCATGCTTAATTCTTGTCACTGGGGCCCGAGTGCCATGATTTAGATCTGAACCTATTATGTTTTCATGAATATATGTGAGTTCTTGATCCTATCTTGCAAGTCAATAGTCACCTACTATGTGTTATGATCCGGTAACCCCGAAGTGATAATAATCGGGACCACTCCCGGTGATGACCGTAGTTTGAGGAGTTCATGTATTCACTAAGTGTTAATGCTTTGGTTCGGTACTCTATTAAAAGGAGGCCTTAATATCCCATAGTTTCCAATAGGACCCCGCTGCCACGGAAGGGTAGGACAAAAGATGTCATGCAAGTTCTTTTCCATAAGCACGTATGACTATATTCGGAATACATGCCTACATTACATTGATGAACTGGAGCTAGTTCTATGTCACCCTATGTGATAATTGTTACATGAGGAATCGCATCCGACATAATTATCCATCACTGATCCATTGCCTACGAGCTTTTCACATATTGATCTTTGCTTAGTTACTTTTCCGTTGCCACTGTTACAATCACTGCAAAACCAATACTGTTACTTTTGCCACCATTACCGTTACTTCCATATTACTTTGCTACTAAATACTTTGCTGCAGATATTAAGTCTTTCAGGTGCGGTTGAATTGACAACTCAACTGTTAATACTTGAGAATATTCTTTGGCTCCCCATGTATGGAATCAATAAATTTGGGTTGAATACTCTACCCTCGAAAACTTTTGCGATCCCGTATACTTGTGGGTTATCAGTGCACTGAACTATCAAGTAGTCATCATACCGAGCTTGTCAAACGTTCATAATGTCTGCATCTGCTCCTGCAATAGGTCTGTCACCTAGCGGTGCATCAAGGACATAATTCTTCTATGCAGCAACGAGGATAATCCTCATATCACGGACCCAGTCCGCATCATTGCTACTATCATCTTTCAACTTATTCTTCTCTAGGAACATATCAAAAAATAAACGGGGAGCTATAACATGAGATATTGATCTACAATATAATTTGCAAATATTATCAGGACTAAGTTCATGATAAATTAAAGTTCAATTAATCATATTACTTAAGAACTCCCACTTAGATAGACATCCCTCTAGTCATCTAAATGATCACGTGATCCATATCAACTAAACCATGTTCAATCATCACGTGAGATGGAGTAGTTTTCAATGGTGAACATCACTATGTTTATCATATCTACTATATGATTCACATTCAACCTTTCAGTCTTAGTGTTCCGAGGCCATATCTGCATATGCTAGGCTCGTCAAGTTTAACCCGAGTATTCCGTGTGTGCAAACTGGCTTGCACCCATTGTATGTGAACGTAGAGCTTATCACACCCGATCATCACTTGGAGTCTCGGCACAATGAACTGTCGCAACGGTGCATACTCAGGGAGAACACTTATACCTTGAAATTTAGTGAGGGATCATCTTATAATGCTACCGCCGTACTAAGAAAAATAAGATGCATAAAAGATAAACATCACATGCAATCAAAATATGTGACATGATATGGTCATCATCATCTTGTGCCTTTGATCTCCATCTCGAAAGTACCGTCATGATCTCCATCGTCACCGGCATGACACCATGATCTCCATCATCTTGATCTCTATCAACGTGTCGTCACATGGTCGTCTCGCCAACTATTGCTTTTGCAACTATTGCTATCGCATAGCGATAAAGTAAAGCAATTATATAGCGCTTGCATCTTATGCAATAAAGAGACAACCATAAGGCTCCTGCCAGTTGCCGATAACTTTAACAAAACATGATCATCTCATACAACAAATTATATCACATCATGTCTTGATCATATCACATCACAACATGCCCTGCAAAAACAAGTTATACGTCCTCTACTTTGTTGTTGCAAGTTTTATGTGGCTGCTACGGGCTTCTAGTAAGAACTGTTCTTACCTACGCATCAAAACCACAACGATTTTTCGTCAAGTGTGATGTTTTAACCTTCAACAAGGACTGGGCGTAGTCAAACTCGATTCAACTAAAGTTGGAGAAACAGACACCCGCTAGCCACCTGTGTACAAAGCACGTCGGTAGAACCAGTCTCATGAACATGGTCATGTAATGTCGGTCTGGGGTGCTTCATCCAACAATACCGCCGAATCAAAATAAGACGTTGCTGGTAAGTAGTATGGCTATTATCTCCCACAAATTTTGTGTTCTAATCGTGCATATAACATCTACGCATAGACCTGGCTCTGATACCATTGTTGGGGAACGCAGTATTTTAAAAATTTTACCTACGATAACGCAAGATCTATCTAGGAGATGCATAGCAACGAGCGGGGAGAGTGCTTCCATGTACCCTCGTAGACCGAAAGCGGAAGCGTTTAGTAACGCAGTTGATTTAGTCGAACGTCTTCGTGATCCAATCGATCTAAGCATCGAACGTACGACACCTCCGCGTTCAGCTCACGTTCAGCTCAATGACGTCCCTTAATTTCTTGATCCAGTTGAGGACGAGGGAGAGTTCCGTCAGCACGACGGTGTGGCGACGGTGATGATGAAGTTACCGGCACAGGAAGCACTACGACAATATGACCGTGGTGTGTAACTGTGGAGGGGGCACCGCACATGGCTAAGAGAAGACTTGGTGTGTCTTTGGGGTGCCCCCTCCCACATATATAAAGGGAGGGAGGAGAGGAGACCGACCCTAGAGGGGCCGCGCCAAGGGGGGGTCCTACTTGGACTCCCGATCCAAGTAGGATTCGCCCCCCCTTCCTTTCTGAAGGAGGAAGGGGAAAGTGAAGGAGGAGAAGAAGGAAAGGGGGGCCGCCCCCCAACCCTAGTCCAATTCGGTTTGAGATTGGGGGGGCGCGCCTCCACTTGGCCGCCGCCTCCTCTCTTCCACTAGGGCCCATGAAGTCCCATTAACCTCCCGGGGGGTTTCGGTAACCCCCTGGTACTCTGGAAAATGTCCGAACCTTTCCGAAACCATTCCGGTGTCCAAACATAACCTTCCAATATATCAATCTTTATGTCTCGGCCATTTCAAGACTCCTCGTCATGTTCGTGATCTCATCCAGGACTCCGAACAAACTTCGGTTCATCAAATCACATAACTCTTAATACAAATCGTCATCAGACGTTAAGCGTGCGGACCCTACGGGTTCGAGAACTACGTAGACATGACCAAGACACATCTCCGGTCAATAACCAATAGCGGAACCAGGATGCTCATATTGGCTCCTACATATTCTACGAAGATCTTTATCGGTCAAACCGCATAACAACATATGTTGTTCCCTTTGCCATCAGTATGTTACTTGCCCGAGATTCAATCATCGGTATCCACATACCTAGTTAAATCTCGTTACCGGCAAGTCTCTTTACTCATTCCGTAATGCATCATCCCGTAACTAACTCATTAGTCACATTGCTTGCAAGGCTTATAGTGATGTGCATTACCGAGAGGGCCCAGAGATACCTCTCCAGTACAGGGAGTGACAAATCCTAATCTCGATCTATGCCAACTCAACAAACACCATCGGAGACACCTGTAGAGCATCTTTATAACCACCCAGTTATGTTGTGATGTTTGATAGCACACAAGGTATTCCTCCAGTATTCGGGAGTTGCATAATCTCATAGTCAAAGGAATATGTATAAGTCATGAAGAAAGCAATAGTGCAGGCCCTTGCCTCTCCGCGGCGGGCGACAGCGTGGTGCCGCTGGTGGCCCCGCCGTCCCCCATCAAGCCGTAGCCGGAGCGGGAGCCGTCCCCCATTGAGCGCTACTCCTGGACGGGAGTAGTGCGTGAGTGGGTATGCGCGCCGCCGGTCTGGATGGGAGCGATGCCGGCGCAGGAGTGATACGTCTCCAACATATCTATAATTTTTGATTGCTCCATGCTATATTATCTAATGTTTTGGACTATATTGGGCTTTATTTTCCATTTTTATATTATTTTTGGGACTAACCTATTAACCGGAGGCCCAGCCCAGAATTGCTGTTTTTTGCCTATTTCAGTGTTTCAGATAAACGGAATATCAAACGGAGTCCAAACGGAATAAAATCTTAAGGAACGTGATTTTCTCACCGAACGTGATCCAGGAGACTAGGACCCTGCTCCAAGGAACAAAAGAGGCAGTCACAAGGGTGGGGGTGCCCCCTAGGGCGCGCCCCCTGCCTCATGGGCCCCTCATTGCTCCTCCAGCGTACTTCTTCCTCCTATATATACACACGTACCCCCAAACGATCAGAACAGGAGCCAAAAACCTAATTCCACCGTCGCAACTTTTTGTATCCACGAGATCCCATCTTGGGGCCTGTTCCGGAGCTCCGCCGGAAGAGGGCCGTCATCACAGAGGGCTTCTACATCATCCTAGCCCCTCCGATGAAGTGTGAGTAGTTTACGTCAGACCTTCGGGTCCATAGTTAGTAGCTAGATGGCTTCTTCTCTCTCTTTGAATCTCAATACAAATTTCTCCCCCTCTCTTGTGGAGATCTATTCGATGCAATCTTCTTTTTGCGGTGTGTTTGTTGAGACCAATGAATTGTGGGTTTATGATCAAGTCTATCTATGAATAATATTTAAATCTTCTCTGAATTCTTTTATGTATGATTGGTTATCTTTGCAAGTCTCTTCGAATTATCCATTTGGTTTGGCCAACTAGATTGGTAGTTCTTGTCATGGGAGAAGTGCTTAGCTTTGGGTTCGATCTTGCGGTGTCCTTACCCAGTGACAGAAGGGGCAGCAAGGCACGTATTGTATCGTTGCCATCGAGGATAACAAGATGGGGTTTATTTCATATTGCATGAATTTATCTCTCTACATCATGTCATCTTGCTTAAGGCGTTACTTTATTTTTAACTTAATACTCTAGATGCATGCTGGATAGCGGTCGATGAGTGGAGTAATAGTAGTAGATGCACAATCGTTTCGATCTACTTGTCACGGACGTGATGCCTATATATATGATCATGCCTAGATATTCTCATAACTATGCTCAATTCTGTCAATTGCTCAACAGTAATTTGTTCACCCATCATAGAATACTTATGCTCTTGAGAGAAGCCACTAGTGAAACCTATGGCCCCCGGGTCTATTCTCATCATATCAATCTCCATCACTTTAATCTTTCTTTGCTTTTTTACTTTGCTTTTACTTTTTACTTTGCATCTTTATACCAAAAATACCAGAAATATTATATCTATCAGATCTCACTCTCGTAAGTGACCGTGACGGGATTGACAACCCCTAATCGCGTTGGTTGCGAGTAGCTATCGCTTTGTGCAGGTACGAGGGACTTGAGCGTGGGCTCCTACTGGATTGATACATTGGTTCTCAAAAACTGAGGGAAATACTTACGCTACTCTGCTGCATCATCCCTTCCTCTTCGGGGAAAACCAACGCAAGCTCAAGACGTAGCAAGGAGCAGGCATACCTCGAGCACTGGCGCAATATCAGGGTGGCCGAGGAGCGCCGCGACGGCAAGTACCTCGAGATGCTCGAGCGCGACCTCGAGGAGGAGGAGCGCGATGCTGAGGAGGAGGCGCGCCAGGCCGTGGCTGCATAGGTGGCCGCACACCCCCCGCGCCAGCACTGCCTGTGTCGGCACTTCCCGACATGACGGCGCTCTGGAATACGGCGTTCGCCTAGGCCGGGCCGGCGCCGATGCTCATCGACCTCACGGACCCCAAGGACGACAACGACGCCTAGGGCAGCGCGCCACCTCGTAATTTAGGCTATTTTTTTAATGCAAATGTGGACACATGGACTCTCGCCGGCCTTCGTGCCGGCTTTAATGTTTAATAAATGTTGTTTCTCTTTTTTAATATGCATGCGTCCATTTTTTGCACCGTCAAAATGAATTCAGGCCAGCGTTGGGCGCACGCGCCGACCCAAATGCGGAAGCGGACATCCGTGTCCGTCTGGCCGACCCAAACGGACAAAAAGCGGACGAAATCACCGTCCGTTTGGGTCGGCCCATTGGAGTTGCTTCCGGTTAATACAATTCTAGCATGAATAATAAACATTTATCATGATATAAGGAAATATAAATAAAAACTTTATTACTTCCTTTAGGGCATATTTCCTTCACATACACACTTCAAGGACACCAGAGCAGAGCAATAGCCGGCGCCGCAGTCGATGTCGGGGTTCTGGCAGGCGCATGAGGAATAGGGTACAACTTTTCCCTCCTCAAGCAGCACCAGCTGCCAAAAGCCAAATCTAAGGCGAGCTCGCGAGCGAGTAGGCTGAGACGGCAAAGGGCGCGGAGAACCCCAACTTTATCGCCGAGCAATGGGTGTTGTACCAGGCTGCACACACTCGCACTGCCTGCAACATGGTCACGACGCTATCAGACGCGGAGGCGGCGCTGGCGGTCGCGGACGAGGATGCTGGCAACTGCACATCCTTCGTGCCGCCAATGACGCTTCGAGGGCGTTGATTCCACAACGAGGCCGGTCTGTCCACGTTCATCATCAACCTCACGTGCACCGGTGACGGGCAGGCTACAAACTCCAACAAGGAGGAGTGGGGCGTGGGAGGTGGCAAGGCCTCGAGTCCCGTGAGCCGATCCATGTCCCATGTCCTACTCTTACTTGCTAGCGACCGCACCTTCACTCCGCATGGCTCAGCTGGCCGCCAGACAGTCCGGACACGACCGCTCGACATGGGCACGGACGAGAAGAATAAGGACTCAGAGGGTGTGCGCCGCTTTAGATTTAGACTAGGTTTAAGTCCAATAGCTTTTATTTAACGAAATATGTCAAAAATGTAAAGATTTTTTGTATGATTAACATTAAAATCGTCCGATTTGCAGGCATTTAGTTCGGTTTGTTTAAATACAGTTTGAAATGCACACATGCCTGATTGGATAGCCGACTCCCATATAAATTTTGGTGTCCAAGGACGAGTACCATGTCCGTTTTATGGATCAGCATTTGAGACGCTCTAATATAGTAAGTATAAGTATGCCAATGTATAGCGTACTAAAATACATTTCTAAGAGCAACTCCAAAGGGCCGACCCATTTCGTCCACCTGCGTTCATTTGGGTCGGCGCAGACAAAAGTGGCGGCCCAACGCGCCGACCCAAACCCAAATCACGTCTGCGTCGTGTGCGCCGACGCATTTGCGGTCAAAATTTGCGCCCCAAATGCGTCGGCGCGGACGCCGAACGGACGCTTCGCGCGCCTTCACGCTGTCCGCCGCGTCCCCACATGGCAGCCGTCCAACTACCCGCTGCCCACGCGATCAGCTTAATTTATGACGACGGCCCCACGCGTCAGCGACGGCGCTCGTCCTTTTTTAAGCCGACCGTGCGGCGGGGCCATCCTCATCCAAACTCGCCGTCCACATCTGGCATCCTTTGCTCCATCGTCGCCGGCAGACCCTAGCCACCACAACCACAGCGAGATGGGCCTCTTCTCCGGCGCCAGCGGCAGCAAGGCCAATGGCAAGTCCCCCGCCACCCCTTTCCTCCCGCCTCCGCCGGCGCCGGCGCCTTGTCGGCAGAGGCAGCGCGTGAACGTGCCAGTGCACCAGGCGGAGTCGCACTGGCAGCACCGCCAGCCTCTGCCGTTTCCCGACGTGACGCTGCCGCACGATTGGCATCTGGATCTAGATAGGATCCCAGTGCCGCCGGCGCCACGGTCGGCTCATGCTCACGCGGAGGAGGTGCGGCGCCGGCGGGCACTACCGACGCCAGAGCAGCGCCGCGACCCCGCCTACGCAACCGACTCACCCAACTGGGCGAGGTGGTTCGCCTTCAAGCACGAGGAGGCGAGGCGACGGGGCGTGCGCGAGGTCGACCGGAGGTCACCGCCACCGGCGCTCGTCATCCGCGAGCAGGACCAGGCGGCGGAGGACGCCTACCAGCCGGCCCTTGTGGCCGTCTGCCGGGAGAGCGAGGAGGACGAGCGGCGCAGGGCGAAGGCAGAAGAGGAGGCTCGGTACGAGGCGGCAATGGCACAGGCCCTTGCCCTCTCCGCGGCGGGTGACAGAGTGGTGCCGCCGGTGGCCCCACCGTCCCCCATCAAGCCGGAGCCGGAGTGGGAGCCATCCCCCATTGAGCGCTACTCCTGGACGGGATTAGTGCGCGAGTGGGTACACACGCCGCCGGTCTGGATGGGAGCGATGCTGGCGCAGGAGCAGGCGTACCTCGAGCACTGGCGCAAGATCAGGGTGGCCGAGGAGCGCCGCGACGGCGAATACCTCGAGATGCTCGAGCGCGACCTCGAGGAGGAGCAACACGAGGCCGAGGAGGAGGCACGCCAGGCCGCGGCTACATAGGCGGCCGCACACCCCCCCCCCCCCCCCCCGCGCCGGCACTGCCTGCGCCAGCACTGCCCGACATGACGGCGCTCTGGAACACGGCGTTCGCCTGGGCCGGGCCGGCGCCGACGCTCATCGACCTCACGGACCCCGAGGACGACGACGATGATGCCTAGGGCAGCATGCCGCCTCGTAGTTTAGGCTGTTTTTATTTTTTTAAATGCAAATGTGGACGCGTGGACTCTCGTCGGTCTTCGTGGCCAGCTTTAATGTTTAATTAATGTTGTTTCTCTTTTTTAATATGCATGCGATCATTTTTTTTTGCGCCGTCAAAATGGGTTCGGGCCAGCGTTGGGCGCACGCACCGACCCAAATGCGGAAGCGGACATCCGTGTCCGTCTGGCCGACCCAAACGGACAACATGCGGACAAAATCGCCGTCCGTTTGGGTCGACCCGTTGGAGTTGCTTCCGGTTAATACAATTCTAGCATGAATAATAAACATTTATCATGATATAAGGAAATATAAATGACAACTTTATTTTGGGGCATATTTCCTTCACATACACACTTCAAGGACACCAGAGCAGAGCGATAGCCAGCGCCGCAGTCGATGTTGGGGTTTTGGCAGGCGCATGAGGAATAGGGTACAACTTTTCCCTCCTCAAGCAGCACCAGCTGCCAAAAGGCCAAATCTAAGGCGAGCTCACGAGCGAGTAGGCTGAGACGGCAAAGGGCGCGGAGAACCCCAACTTTATCGCCGAGCAATGGGTGTTGTACGAGGCCACACACACTCGCACTGCCTGCAACATGGTCACGACGCTGCCAGACGCGGAGGCGGCGCAAGCGGTCGCGGACGAGGATGCTGGCAACTGCACATCCCTCGCTCCGCCAATGACGCTTCGAGGGCGTTGATTCCACAACAAGGCCGGTCTGTCCACGTTCATCATCGACCTCACGTGCACCGGTGATGGGTAGGCTACAAACTCCAACAAGAAGGAGTGGGGCGTGGGAGGCGGCAAGGCCTTGAGTCGCGTGAGCCGATCCATGTCCCATGTCCTACTCTTACTTGCTAGCGACCGCACCTTCACTCCGCATGGCTCAGCTGGCCGCCAGACACGATCGCTCGACATGGGCACGGACGAGAACAATAAAGACTCAGAGGGCGTGCGTCGCTTTAGATTTAGACTAGGTTGAAGTCCAGTAGCTTTTATTTAACGAAATATGTCAAAAATGTAAAGATTTTTGTACGATTAACATTAAAATCATCTGATTTGCAGGCATTTAGTCTGATTCATTTAGATGCGGTTTGAAATGCATACATGCCTGGTTGGATAGCCGACTCCCATATAAATATTGATATCCAAGGACGAATACCATGTCCGTTTTATGGATCAGCATTTGAGACGCTCTAATATGGTAAGTATAAGTATGCCAATGTATAGCGTACTAAAATACATTTCTAAGACACGGCACGGACTCCTAAAAAAACACGACACGGCGTGGTCGTTACTGCAGAAATCCCGTGTCCACCCTAGAAAAAGGAAATTCCCCTGTCCGCCCCCAAATCCCAACGGGAAGAACCACCGCCGCCCTCGGCTGCCCATCCGATCCGGATCCGGCCTGAACCTACGCCCTCCACGCTCCACTTTCCTTCTTTACTTCCGCCACCGTGCCACGCCTGCTCGCCGAAGCCGTGTCCGGCACCGCCTCTGCCCCGGCTGGCGCCACCGCCTCTGCCCCGGCTATAAAGCCGCGCCCTTTGTCCGACCCGCTCCTCCTCCTCTCTTCGCCCGGTTCGCGCCTCTCGCCTCCTCGTCACACTCTGGCCGGTCCGCTACTCCTCCCCTCTCTTTGCCAGGGTCGCGCCTTCGCCTCCTCGCCGCGCTCTGACCGGTCTGCGCGACCGCGCCTCCTCCACTCTTCGTCCGGGCCGAGCCTTTGTCCTCCTCGTCGTGCTCTGGCAGGTCCACCGCTCCTCCACTCTTCGTCCGCGTCGTGCCATTCTCCTCCTCGCCACGCTCTACCCGGTTTGCTCCTCCTCCTCCTCTCTTCATCCGGGTTTGCCGTGCCTCTGTCCTCCTCGAGTCGCATTTCATCTTGCTCGTCCTCGCTCGGTTGATTCGTCCGTTTAGAACCGCGTCTGGGTTTGGTTTTGCTCATCCTCGCCGTCGCCGGTTTAGATAGAGAGTCCCGCCTGGTTTGATTTTGCTCGTTCTCGCCGCCGTTCGTCCGTTTAGAGTCACGTCCGATTTGGTTCTGCTCGTGCTCGATTTGTCGGTTTAGAATCGCTTCCGAGTTGATTTTGCTCGTCCCCGCCGTTCATCAGTTCAGAGTCGCGTCTGATTTTATTCTGCTCGTCCTCGCCGTCGTCCGTTTTTGCTCGTCCCCACCGTCACCCCGATGCGCTCGCGTGTTCTTGGTCCGTCTCGTCGAGGGTCTACGTCTGGTTTGCGATTGAGAAATTTCTGCGTGCGCTTGCGTTTCGTGTTCGGTGTCAGCGCGAGTGTTACAGGAACGGTCGGGTCTTGGTTTTGAAATTGGGTTACGGCCGGAAATGGGGAGACAGAGAGGTTTGTCGTGCTAGTTGGTTCCTAGGCACCGTCACCTCGTCGGTTGTTTTCAAATCTCAACGACTAGCTTGTACGTGTTCGTCCATTAGAGACATTCCCTTTGATACTCTGGTTCCTTTGTCGATTCTGATTGTACTAGCTTGGTTCGTCCACCGTTGTGCTAGCTTGTTTCACTTTCTGCAGGCGTGTGTGCTCTCATCCCAGACGCAGGGGTGATTCTTTACGGTTGTTCTGATGGGTGTTATTGCTTCTGCTCTTTTCAATTGGTTATTACTTCCTATCATGCTTTGCTTGTGTTCCCATACATGGTGATGTGTGTTCAGGGGTGCAAATCATGTAGGCCGTGGGTGCCATTTCTTGCAGGCAGGCAGAGCAGAGTGCCTGACTAATTGAACACCTGCTACTGCTACTGTTGGACAAGGTTTCCTCCTGTTGCTATTTCCATTTTCATACGAGTACTAGATGAGGTGCTGCTAGTTAGTCCCCACTACACTTCATTCTAGATTGCATAGCATAACTCCGGAATTATTTCATTGACTTCTGGGCATATAATTCAGTTGTGAGCGGAATTTATTTATTTGTGAAAGCACGTTCATCACATGTTTTTTTATCAATGCTGTTCACTTTTGCCGCACCCCTTTTGTTTGTCCTGTTAAATTTTATGGCATCAACTTGGAGCAAACTTTGTACCCACTGGTTAAAATATCGAGAATGCTAACTTCTGTATTTGTCGCTATGTATGCCATGCACTTGGGAAGCCTGGGCGTGATTAGGATTTGGATTGCATATAGATTTTATGCTATGTTTGTTTATACCTAGTTGTGACCTAATATAGTGTAAATCTGCTAATTTTTTAATTTAATCTATGTTCAATGCAAGTAGGTTTTGTTCGTAAGTGGTATTTATTTTTTGTGTGTATGAACATTGATGCTGTCAATTTTTCTTATCATAATCATTTACCATGGTGTTCGACAATACATGTCTACTGTTCTTTATTCCCTTTTGTGGTTCGATGATTCAATTTTGCATGACATATGATCACTTATGTGTTAGTATATACTAGCTATGGTGTGTTTTATTCAAATTATTAACCACATCTTTTACAGATTTGCCTTGAGTTTATATGACAGTCTGTTTCTTTGTGTGTTTCTTGTGTGCAAGCGCTCCATTGTGTTTGTCTGACTATGTGTGTGATGTGCCCCTATCTATGTATGTTTCTTTGTCCGTTTCATGTGTGCAAGGCGCTCCATTCTCTGTGTGTGACTGTGTGTTTGACTGCTTAGATGGGTGATTCTGATTGTGTTTATATGGTCTGTCCAATTGGTTTCTTCTTCATGCTTTGCTTGTGTTCCAATGATGTCTCCTCATATATGGGGATGTGTTCGGGGATGCAAACCATGTAGGACGTTTCGAGCAAGCAGGGATCGAGAGACGTGCACTAGTCAGGCTTCTCTCCTGCTGATAGATGATGATAGGCTGAGCAGAAATGTTTGACTCTTGTAATACTCATTTGCTTGGCTTCCACTCCTTTGTGTGGCCGATTTGGCATCCAATGCATTCCATGCCTATCTTATTTATCTCACTCACTCATCATAGCACCATTTTTCCTTTTTGTTCCTTATTTTTTGTATCATAATAATCATGTTTACCGTGGTGTTTGACAATACATTTTTTTTGTGATATCTGTGTTTCATTATGTCTTATGTGGATATCATATTCTTCTTTTGTATTACTGATGTCCAGTCACTGGAATAAGCTTTTCTAAGTATTTCAGGTAGGACATAGACATGTCACATTTGCTCTTCCTTGTATTGCTAAGGACACTGATGGGTTGGGTTTGCTTACAGCGAGGTATATTTATGTTTTTTACATTTTGTGATGCTGATGTCCATAGTCCCAAAACATTTATTTAGTCATGTTTTCCTTGTTCACTTCACAAGATTATGTATTCATGCTGATATTATGGTACTCTTTCCAGGACTAATAATTCTACAAAGAACCATTGGAATATGTTTTTTATATTTTACGATGTTGATGTCTGTAGTCTCAAAACGCTTATTTAGCCATGTTTTCCTTGTTCACTTCACAAGTATTCATGTTGATAGTATGTCTTTCCAGGACAGATAATTCTATTGGAATATTTATTTGAGAAAGAAGTTAGATGTCTATGGCACCAGCAATATTTTGGCAATTCCAAGACTAATTGGTCATGATGACTTCAAGCATAAATAGAAGACAACTAATTCTGAGGGCCATCTTGATCTGAACAACTCATTATTCTAATTTTAGCTCACCTCTACAGTCATACAAACTGGCATGCCAAGGGCTGCTAAGGGTTCCTTTCGCTTTCTGTTTTACCAACCAAGGTAACTAAATTTGATCTTCAGCTTGCAAATTCATAACGTTATGGGAGGGAAAGGTTTCATGTACATGAGCTCTGATTATCTACATATATACTTGAATTTCTTTGGATTTGTCGGACTACTACTATTCTACATGATGTTCTCCATGATTCATTTGATTTGTTGATTTTATTATTTTCCTAGTGGGCTCTTTAGGTTCATCTTGTGACACAAAATACAATATTGGTACGTGCAGACTCTGAAATTTGGTGATAAAGAAAAGGTACCTCCTAATTTGCTATGTCTCTCTTACACTCGTCTTTGTTTATATAACAGTAGTGACCTCCTGGCTTGTAGTTGGGTAATGCAGAGAGAGATTTGGAATTGAAGCTATATAAACTAAAATAATGCAGAGTTGAAGGTTTTGAACGGGAAGCTTGAACAAACAGTTTACTTTTTCTCATGTCTTCGATTAGTTTCATCCTATCTTTGTCTGTTTCTTGTGTGCAAGCACTCCATTGTGTCTGACTGTGTGTGTGTGACCATGACTCTGTGTGTGTGACTGACTGTATGTGTATGTGTTTCTTTGTCTGTTTCTTGTGTGCAAGCGCTCCATTGTGTCTCTGTGTGTGTCTGTGTGTTGACTGTGACTGTGTCATTTTATGACTGACTGTGTGTGTGTGTGTTTGTGTGTTGACTGTGACTGTGTGTCATTTTATGACTGACTGTGTGTGTGTGTGTGTTTGTGTGTTGACTGTGACTGTGGCTGTGATTGTGTCATTATGCAAGCGCTCCATAATTACCTATTGGCACCTCATAATGCATGGATATTTCTGTATAATAAGATCATGGGCATGTCATTTTTTGACCTACATACCTTGCAGTTGGTAGTACCATTGCCCTTTGGACATTCTTCAATGCATTGCTCTATATTTTCCTGCATCAAGTATGATGATTGTGCTTAGAATGTGTAGAATCCAGGGGTGGATGGAGGTTTTCATGATGGCTAATTTGTTTTGTTATATGGTTGTTCTGATGGTGTGCTTCTGGTGTTTGAACTGAAGCCATAGATTTCCTATAAACTTGGTCTGTGTTTGTATGGTAATCCCTCTCGAATTTAACCCCTTCCAGTTTTGTAACAATATTTATCTCACGATTGTGTTGGGGAACGTAGCAGAATTTTAAAATTTTCTACGCATCACCAAGATCAGTCTATGGAGTCATCTAGCAACGAGGGAGAGAGGAGTGCATCTACATACCCTTGTAGATCGCGCGCGGAAGCGTTAAAGAGAACGGGGTTGATGGGGTCGTACTCGACGTGATCCGAATCACCGATGACCTAGTGCCGAACGGACGGCACCTCCGCGTTCTACACACGTACGGTTGGGAAGACGTCTCCTCCAACTTGATCCAACAAGGGGGAAGGAGAGGTTGATGAAGATCCAGCAGCACGACGGCGTGGTGATGGATGCAGCAGGATCCCGGCAGGGCTTCGCCAAGCGCAAGCGGGGAGGAGAGGTGTTGTGGAGGGAGAGGGAGGCGCCAAGAGCAAGGGTGCGGCTGCCCTCCCTCCCCCCTCTTTATATAGGGGCCTTGGGGGCGCCGGCCCTAGGAGATCTAATCTCCAAGGGGGCGGCGGCCAAGGGGTGGCTTCCCCCCAAGCCAAGTGGGGGGCGCCCCCACCACTAGGGTTTCCCAACCCTAGGCGCAGGGGGGCCCAAGGGGGGGCACCAGCCCACTAGGGGCTGGTTCCCCTCCCAATTCAGCCCATGGGGCCCTCCGGGATAGGTGGCCCCACCCGGTGGACCCCCGGGACCCTTCCGGTGGTCCCCGTACAATACCGGCGACCCCCGAAACCTTCCCGATGGCCGAAACTGGACTTCCTATATATAAATCTTTACCTCCGGACCATTCCGGACTCCTCGTGACGTCCGGGATCTCATCCGGGACTCCGAACAACTTTCGGGTTACTGCATATTAATATCTCTACAACCCTAGCGTCACCGAACCTTAAGTGTGTAGACCCTACGGGTTCGGGAGACATGCAGACATGACCGAGACACCTCTCCGGTCAATAACCAACAGCGGGATCTGGATACCCATGTTGGCTCCCACACGCTCCATGATGATCTCATCGGATGAACCACGATGTCGAGGATTCAATCAATCCGTATACAATTCCCTTTTTCAATCGGTACGTTACTTGCCTGAGACTCGATCGTCGGTATCCCAATACCTCGTTCAATCTCGTTACCGGCAAGTCACTTTACTCATACCGTAATGCATGATCCCGTGATCAACCACTTGGTCACATTGAGCTCATTATGATGATGCATTACCGAGTGGGCCCAGAGATACCTCTCCGTCATACGGAGTGACAAATCCCAGTGTCGATTCATGCCAACCCAACAGACACTTTCGGAGATACATGTAGTGTACCTTTATAGTCACCCAGTTACGTTGTGACGTTTGGCACACCCAAAGCACTCCTACGGTATCCGGGAGTTGCACAATCTCATGGTCTAAGGAAATGATACTTGACATTCGGAAAAGCTACAACAAACGAACTACACGATCTTTGAGCTATGCTTATGATTGGGTCTTGTCCATCACATCATTCTCCTAATGATGTGATCCCGTTATCAATGACATCCAATGTCCATAGTCAGGAAACCATGACTATCTTTTGATCAACGAGCTAGTCAACTAGAGGCTCACTAGGGACGTGTTGTGGTCTATGTATTCACACATGTATTACGATTTCCGGATAACACAATTGTAGCATGAACAATAGAAAATTATCATGAACAAAGAAATATAATAATAACCATTTTATTATTGCCTCTAGGGCATATTTCCAACAGTCTCCACTTGCACTAGAGTCAATAGTCTAGTTACATTGTGATGAATCGAACACCCATGCAGTTCTGGTGTTGATCATGTTTTGCTCTAGGGAGAGGTTTAGTCAACGGATCTGCCACATTCAGGTCCGTATGTACTTTACACATCTCTATGTCTCCATTTTGAACACTTTCACGAATGGAGTTGAAGCGACGCTTGATATGCCTGGTCTTCCTGTGAAACCTGGGCTCCTTGGCAAGGGCAATAGCTCCAGTGTTGTCACAGAAGAGAGTCATCGGGCCTGACGCATTGGGTATGACTCCTAGGTCGGTAATGAACTCCTTCACCCAGACTGCTTCTTGTGCTGCCTCCGAGGCTGCCATATACTCCGCTTCACATGTAGATCCCACCATAACGCTTTGCTTGCAACTGCACCAGCTTACTGCCCCACCATTCAAAATATACACGTATCCGGTTTGTGACTTAGAGTCATCCAGATCTGTGTCGAAGCTAGCATCGACGTAACCCTTTACGACGAGCTCTTCGTCACCTCCATAAACGAGAAACATATCCTTAGTCCTTTTCAGGTACTTCAGGATATTCTTGACCGCTGTCCAGTGTTCCATGCCGGGATTACTTTGGTACCTTCCTACCAAACTTACGGCAAGGTTTACATCAGGTCTGGTACACAGCATAGCATACATGATAGACCCTATGGCCGAGCCATAGGGGACGACACTCATCTTTTCTCTATCTTCTGCCGTGGTCGGGCATTGAGCCGTGCTCAACCTCGTACCTTGCAATACAGGCAAGAACCCCTTCTTTGACTGATCCATTTTGAACTTCTTCAATATCTTGTCAAGGTACGTACTCTGTGAAAGACCAATGAGGCGTCTCGATCTATCTCTATAGAATCTTGATGCCTAATATATAAGCAGCTTCTCCAAGGTCCTTCATTGAAAAACACTTGTTCAAGTAGGCCTTTATGCTTTCCAAGAATTCTATATCATTTCCCATCAACAGTATGTCATCCACATACAATATGAGAAATGCTACAGAGCTCCCACTCACTTTCTTGTAAATGCAGGCTTCTCCATAAGTCTGCGTAAACCCAAACGCTTTGATCATCTCATCAAAACGAATGTTCCAACTCCGAGATGCTTGCACCAGTCCATAAATCGAGCGTTGGAGCTTGCACACCTTGTCAGCATTCTTAGGATCGACAAAACCTTCCGGCTGCATCATATACAATTCTTCCTTAAGGAAACCATTAAGGAATGCCGTTTTGACGTCCATTTGCCATATCTCATAATCATAGAATGTGGCAATTGCTAACATGATTCGGACGGACTTCAGCTTCGCTACGGGTGAGAAAGTCTCATCGTAGTCAACCCCTTGAACTTGTCAATAACCCTTAGCGACAAGCCGAGCTTTATAGATGGTTACGTTACCATCCGCGTCTGTCTTCTTCTTAAAAATCCATTTATTTTCTATGGCTCGTCGATCAACGGGCAAGTCAGTCAAAGTCCATACTTCGTTTTCATACATGGATCCTATCTCGGATTTCATGGCTTCCAACCATTTATCGGAATCTGGGCCCGCCATCGCTTCTTCATAGTTCGAAGGTTCACCATTGTCTAACAACATGATTTCCAAGACAGGGTTGCCATACCACTCTGGTGCGGAACGTGTCCTTGTGGACCTACGAAGTACAGTAGCAACTTGATCTGAAGCTTCATGATCATCATCATTAACTTCTTCTCTAGTCGGTGCAGGCACCTCAGGAATACTTTCTTGAGCTGCGTTACTTACCGGTTCAAGAGGTAATACTTCATCAAGTTCTACTTTCCTCCCACTTATTTCTTTCGAGAGAAACTCTTTCTCTAGAAAGGACCCATTCTTGGCAACAAAGATCTTGCCTTCGGATCTAAGGTAGAAGGTATACCCAATAGTTTCTTTAGGGTATCCTATGAAGACGCATTTTTCCGATTTGGGTTCGAGCTTTTCAGGTTGAAGTTTCTTGACATAAGCATCGCATCCCCAAACTTTTAGAAACGACAGCTTAGGTTTCATCCCAAACCATAATTCATATGGTGTTGTCTCAACGGATTTCGACGGAGCCCTATTTAAAGTGATGCGGCAGTCTCTAAAGCATAGCCCCAAAATGATAGCGGTAGATCGGTAAGAGACATCATAGATCGCACCATATCCAATAGGGTGCGATTACGATGTTCGGACACACCATTACGCTGAGGTGTTCCAGGCGGCGTGAGTTGTGAAACTATTCCACATTTTCTTAAGTGTGTGCCAAATTCGTGACTCAAGTATTCTCCCCCACGATCTGATCGCAAGAACTTGATTTTTCTGTCACGTTGATTCTCAACCTCACTCTGAAATTCCTTGAACTTTTCAAAGGTCTCAGACTTGTGTTTCATTAAGTAGACATACCCATATCTACTCAAGTCATCAGTGAGGGTGAGAACATAATGATAGCCACCGCGAGCCTCAACACTCATTGGACCGCATACATCAGTATGTATGATTTCCAATAAGTTGGTTTCTCACTCCATTGTTCCTGAGAACGGAGTCTTGGTCATTTTACCCATGAGGCATGGTTCGCACATGTCAAATGATTCGTAATCAAGAGACTCCAAAAGTCCATCTGCATGGAGCTTCTTCATGCGTTTGACACCTATGTGACCAAGGCGGCAGTGTCACAAGTATGTAGGACTATCATTATCAACCTTACATCTTTTGGTATTCACACTATGAATATGTGTAACATTACGCTCGAGATTCATTAAGAATAAACCATTCACCATCGGAGCATGACCATAAAACATATCTCTCATATAAATAGAACAACCATTATTCTCGGATTTAAATGAGTAGCCATCTCGAATTAAACGAGATCCTGATACAATGTTCATGCTCAAAGCTGGCACTAAATAACAATTATTGAGGTTTAAAACTAATCCCGTAGGTAAATGTAGAGGCAGCGTGCCGACGGCGATCACATCGACCTTGGAACCATTCCCGACGCGCATCATCACCTCGTCCTTCGCCAGTCTCCGCTTATTCCGCAGCTCCTGCTTTGAGTTACAAATGTGAGCAACCGCACCGGTATCAAATACCCAGGAGCTACTACGAGTACTGGTAAGGTACACATCAATTACATGTATATCACATATACCTTTAGTGTTGCCGGCCTTCTTGTCCGCTAAGTATTTGGGGCAGTTCCGCTTCTAGTGACCACTTCCCTTGCAATAAAAACACTCAGTCTCGGGCTTGGGTCCATTCTTTGGCTTCTTCCCGGCAGCTTGCTTACCGGGCGCGGCAACTCCCTTGCCGTCCTTCTTGAAGTTCTTCTTACCCTTGCCTTTCTTGAACTTAGTGGTTTTATTCACCATCAACACTTGATGTTCCTTTTTGATTTCCACCTCTGCTGATTTTAGCATTGAATATACCTCAGGAATGGTCTTTTCCATCCCCTGCATATTGAAGTTCATCACAAAGCTCTTGTAGCTCGATGGAAGCGACTGAAGGATTCTGTCAATGATCGCGTCATCCGGGAGATTAACTCCCAGCTGAGTCAAGCGGTTATGCAACCCAGACATTTTGAGTATGTGCTCACTGACAGAACTATTTTCCTCCATCTTACAGCTGAAGAACTTGTCGGAGACTTCATATCTCTCGACCCGGGCATGAGCTTGG
Organism: Triticum urartu; assembly: GCF_056163025.1. NCBI lineage: Eukaryota > Viridiplantae > Streptophyta > Magnoliopsida > Poales > Poaceae > Triticum > Triticum urartu. The sequence continues at coordinate 450,494,718 of NC_141876.1, forward strand.
AAAACCATTTTCAGCTCTTCGAACATCTCATATGCTCCGTGTCTCTCAAAACGCTTTTGGAGCCCCGGTTCTAAGCTGTAAAGCATGCCACACTGAACGAGGGAGTAATCATCAGCACGTGAGTGCCAAGCATTCATAATGTCTTGGTTCTCTGGGATGGGTGCGTCACCTAGCGGTGCTTCTAGGACATAATCTTTCTTGGCAGCTATGAGGATGATCCTCAGGTTCCGGACCCAGTCCGTATAGTTGCTGCCATCATCTTTTAGCTTGGTTTTCTCTAGGAACGCGTTGAAGTTGAGGACAACGTGGGCCATTTGATCTACAAGACATATTGTAAAGATTTTAGACTAAGTTCATGATAATTAAGTTCATCTAATCAAATTACTCAATGAACTCCCACTCAGATAGACATCCCTCCAGTCATCTAAGTGAAACATGATCCGAGTTAACTAGGCCGTGTCCGATCATCACGTGAGACGGACTAGCCAACATCATTGAACATCTTCATGTTGATCGTATCTTCTATACGACTCATGCTCGACCTTTCGGTCTTCCGTGTTCCGAGGCCATGTCTGTACATGCTAGGCTCGTCAAGTCAACCTAAGTGTATTGCGTGTGTAAATCTGGCTTACACCCGTTGTATTCGAACGTTAGAATCTATCACAACCGATCATCACGTGGTGCTTCGAAACAACGAACCTTCGCAACGGTGCACAGTTACGGGGAACACTTTCTTGAAATTATTACGAGGGATCATCTTATTTAAGCTACCGTCGTTCTAAGCAAATAAGATGTAAAACATGATAAACATCACATGCAATCAAATAGTGACATGATATGGCCAATATCATTTGCTCCTTTTGATCTCCATCTTCGGGGCTCCATGATCATCATGATCTCCATCATCGTGTCCTCTTGAAGGTGTATCATCATCTATTACTTCTACTGCTATGGCTAATGCTTTAGCAATGAAGTAAAGTAATTACATGACGTTTATGTTGACACGCAGGTCATAAATAAATAAAGACAACTCCTATGGCTCCTGCCGGTTGTCATACTCATCGACATGCAAGTCGTGATTCCTATTACAAGAACATGATCATCTCATACATCACATATATCATTCATCACATCCTTTGGCCATATCACATCACTAAACACTTGCTGCAAAAACAAGTTAGACGTCCTCTAATTGTTGTTGCAAGTTTTTACGTGGCTGTTATAGGTTTCTAGCAAGAACGTTTCTTACCTACGCCAAAACCACAACGTGATATGCCAATTTAAATTTACCCTTCATAAGGACCCTTTTCATCGAATCCGATCCGACTAAAGTGGGAGAGACAAGACACCCGCCAGCCACCTTATGCAACTAGTGCATGTCAATCGGTGGAACCAGTCTCACGTAAGTGTATGTGTAAGGTCGGTCCGGGCCGCTTCATCCCACGATGTCGCCGAATCAAGATAAGACTAGTAACGGCAAGCAAATTGACAGTATCCACGCCCACAACTGCTTTGTGTTCTACTCGTGCATAGAAACTACGCATAGACCTAGCTCATGATGCCACTATTGGGGAACGTAGCAGAATTTTAAAATTTTCTACGCATCACCAAGATCAATCTATGGAGTCATCTAGCAACGAGGGAGAGAGGAGTGCATCTACATACCCTTGTAGATCGCGCGCGGAAGCGTTCAAGAGAACGGGGTTGATGGAGTCGTACTCGACGTGATCCAAATCACCGATGACCTAGTGCCGAACGGACGACACCTCCGCGTTCAACACACGTACGGTTGGGAATACGTCTCCTCCAACTTGATCCAGCAAGGGGGAAGGAGACGTTGATGAAGATCCAGCAGCACGACGGCGTGGCGATGGATGCAGCAGGATCCCGGCAGGGCTTCGCCAAGCGCAAGCGGGGAGGAGAGGTGTTGCGGAGGGAGAGGGAGGCGCCAAGAGCAAGGGTGTGGCTGCCCTCCCTCCCCCCTCTTTATATAGGGGCCTTGGGGGGGCGCCGGCCCTAGGAGATCTAATCTCCAAGGGGGCGGCGGCCAAGGGGTGGCTTCCCCCCCCCCCAAGCCAAGTGGGGGGCGCCCCCACCCCTAGGGTTTCCCAACCCTAGGCACAGGGCGGCCCAAGGGGGGGCGCACCAGCCCACTAGGGGCTGGTTCCCCTCCCAATTCAGCCCATGGGGCCCTCCGGGATAGGTGGCCCCACCCGGTGGTCCCGGTACAATACCGGCGACCCCCGAAACCTTCCCGATGGCCGAAACTGGACTACCTATATATAAATCTTTACCTCCGGACCATTTCGGAACTCCTCGTGACGTCCGGGATCTCATCCGGGACTCCGAACAACTTTCAGGTTACTGCATATTAATATCTCTACAACCCTAGCGTCACCGAACCTTAAGTGTGTAGACCCTACGGGTTCGGGAGACATGCAGACATGACCGAGACGCCTCTCCAGTCAATAACCAACAGCGGGATCTGGATGCCCATGTTGGCTCCTACACGCTCCACGATGATCTCATCGGATGAACCACGATGTCGAGGATTCAATCAATCCGTATACAATTCCCTTTGTCAATCGGTACGTTACTTGCCCGAGATTCGATCGTCGGTATCCCAATACCTCGTTCAATCTCGTTACCGGCAAGTCATTTTACTCGTACCGTAATGCATGATCCCGTGATCAACCACTTGGTCACATTGAGCTCATTATGATGATGCATTACCGAGTGGGCCCAGAGATACCTCTCCGTCATACGGAGTGACAAATCCCAGTCTCGATTCGTGCCAACCCAACAGACACTTTTGGAGATACATGTAGTGTACCTTTATAGTCACCCAGTTACGTTGTGACGTTTGGCACACCCAAAGCACCCTACGGTATCCGGGAGTTGCACAATCTCATGGTCTAAGGAAATGATACTTGACATTCGGAAAAGCTACAGCAAATGAACTACACGATCTTTGAGCTATGCTTATGATTGGGTCTTGTCCATCACATCATTCTCCTAATGATGTGATCCCGTTATCAATGACATTCAATGTCCATAGTCAGGAAACCATGACTATCTTTTGATCAACGAGCTAGTCAACTAGAGGCTCACTAGGGACGTGTTGTGGTCTATGTATTCACATATGTATTATGATTCCCGGATAACACAATTATAGCATGAACAATAGACAATTATCATGAACAAAGAAATATAATAATAACCATTTTATTATTGCCTCTAGGGCATATTTCCAACAGACTGGTAATACATTATGAATGCATTTTAGCTAGTTATATAGTAACGTCATACTTCTTTAGACGTTGTTCTGTATATGCAAGTGTGGTGAGCTCACATATTGTGTTAGTATCTACCTTCGCAGCTGAATTATTTCTGGATAGGACAGAGGTGTAGTGTTTACATCCATGGCAGAAGGTTATTTAACAGTGTATGGCAATCCCTCTCGAATTTAACTCCTTCCAATTTTGTACACAATATTTATCTCACGCTGGTAATACCTTATGAACATTTTAGCTAGTTATATATTAACGACATACTTCTTTGGACGTTGTTCTGTATATGCAAGTGTGGTGAGATCACATATTGTGTCAGTATCTACCTTCGCAGCTGAATTATTTCCGGGTAGGACAGAGATGCAGTGTTTACATCCATGGCAGAAGGTTCTTTAACAGTGCATCAAAGGTCCTTGGACTCAAGAGGTTTTTAATTGCACTCTGACTTTTCTCAAGAAAAAAAGCTTTTGCACATTTTATAGTTATATTGATGATATTTTTCTACAGGAAGATGACAAAATTATTGACCTTGCAAACAACTATCGACCACCAGAATGATCTCATTGCAAGGTAGGCAAGCAATGTCGGGAGTGGTATTCTTTTGATTGTTTTATTTTTATATGGTTTGCTGAAATGCATTTTGTCCCTTTGTTGATGCATTGTAGGTTAGCTACCAGAACTTCTTGCTGCTGATCCTGGGATGTTTCCGAACATGCTCCCAAACATGTTCAATTTATCCGCCCTAGGACAGGTGACTAGTGTGCTCCTTTTATGATTCAGTGTAGCTAGTAGTCAAATCGTGTATAGTCCATTCTGTCATCACAAAGCAACCAGATTTGCAGTTTATTTGGTGATGGCAGCATGAACCCACCTGATCTATCACACTTCTTTATTATTCAATTTTTTTGTTATTACTTCCTAATTCTTTCTTCTCTTTGCATCGATCCACTTGCTATGCAGCCACTGCCATGACACAGCAGGTATGCTTGATCTTTTTCTTTGTGCTTGAGATTTTTCTTGTTCTGTAATGCATATGTCCGACCACTCTTTTCTTAGGCTACTCGGCATGCTCGGCGTGTTTACCTCGGTGGAGTTCCTCCAATCGCTAATGAACAGGTAATTGCCTTGAGTAACTTGTTATTTCTTGGAGTCTCTTTCTCTATTCACAGTCCATGCTAACTATTTTGTTCTTCTTTCTGCAGACGGTTGCTCTATTCTTCAATCAAGTTATGGCCGCTATTGGGGGAGACACATTTGATCCAGGTGATGCAGTTCTTAATATGAAGCTGATTTTTGAATTCATACAAAACATCTTAGGTGGCATAATCATCTAACTCTATGTGTGTGACTGACTGACTGACTGTATGTGTCTGTGGCTGTGTATGTTTTGTGTGTGTGACTGACTGTGTGTGTTCTATGTCTTGTGTGTGTGACTGACTGTTGCTGTGTCTTGTGTGTGTGTGTGTGACTGACTGACTGTGTGTGTGACTGTGACTGTGTGTGTTGGCTGACTCTGTGTGTGACTGTCACTCTATGTGTTGGCTGACTCTGTGTGTGACTGTGACTCTGTGTTGGCTGACTCTTTGTGTGACTGTGACTGTGTGTGTGAATATTGCATTTGCTTGATGGTGTGTCTTGTATGCTTTGCGTGTCTTGTATGCTTTGCTGAATGATTGGTGTTTGTATTGTTGTGGTGTAACACTGCCTTTGCCGGTCCCAAGCCCGGATGTGAAAATGTGGAGGGAGCTGCAATTACCTTCTTTGTATTGTTTACATTACACGCAGTTTACATTACCTTCTTTGTGGTTACATAATGTGATAGCATGTGATTCAAGCTTTGAAATGCATGCTTCCTTGCTATGAAACATCTAGGCATGCCAGGAACTTCCTGATACCTTTCTCAAGCTGTATGAGATTAGTGTTTACTTACGATAATACCAAAGGGAAGCGAATGTTCGATTGTTCTGGGTGGTGTATGGCTTCCATAGAAAATAAAATGCAGTCTGCCCTTGTTCATTTTGCTTAGGGACACCGACAGTCGTGCTTTGCGCACTAGATGTTGCTGCGGTGCTATCTATTCGGATTTGTCTCGCCTCCTAAATTAATCTTACTGGTTTTAAATCTTGCCAGTGTGGATGTATATTGTCAAAGTAAAAATCTCTCAGGTTGTTTGTCCCAAGTAACTGGGCGCTCCTAGCTAGGCAAAACACGCTCAACTTGCGTCAGTTGTATACTGATGTTGCGTGAACGCGCTCTGCGCCCTCGAAGGCATCCATGTGAGGCGTAGAAATTGTTCGCGCTAACTGTTGGTGGAGCAAATGTTCCCTATATCCCCCCTTCCTCGCTCCACTAGCCACTCCCCCGCCTTTTCCTACCCTGTCTCGCGCTCCGCTCTGCATGTGATTCAGTATGGTTTCTGTGTCTTCGTTGGTGATTCAAGGGTCTTCGACCGCTGGGAGTCTAAGTTCTTCATCGACTCTAGCATTGGGCTAAGGCGTACACTGCTCCGCCACCCCCTCTCTTCTTTTTTCTATAGGGTACATTCCGCCGTGGGGTTCGATGAATGTTGAGCGGTTGACATGGCGGCGACAAACAATTTTTTATTTGCTCGATGGTTGCGGTTTGTGGCATGTTAGGGGGATTACAGCCGGAGGTTTGTCTGACACGACGTCGCAATTGCAGTTATCGCGGTGGTCATTTGCGGTGTCAGCAAGGGGTTCCCAAGATGTTGGAGTTGGGAGGGTCATAGTCTGGGTGGGATTAAGTGCGGCGAGCGTCGTGGCCAAAGCCGCGATAGGGTGTGGCGAGCATAGTGGCCACGACCGCAATAGGGCCATGGGCATGGCGCGTTCAATTTTTGCGATTTTGTTGGGGTTGTGAAGAGTTCGGTTTTTGCGATTTTCTTTCTTAATTATTTCTTTTTTTCCCAGGCCGCAGCCCAACCACTTTTTGTTTCTATTTTTTCCTGCTTCCCTTCCATCCTCATGGGCTTGCGGCCCAACCACCCAGGCGAGCAAGTGCTTGTTTTCCTTCTCTTCCTACGCTCAAGCCTTCCTTCGGTCTCGCCTGAAGCGTCTATAGTTTAGTTTAGGGCCGGCCCATTCACGCTAAAATAAATACACCAGAGAAAAAAGGTCACGCAGAATCAATCCCACGACGTCCTGGTTGTAGCGTTGCACTGCTAGCCACTTGTCCACTGTCGGGTTCGTGTTTAATTAGAAGATCACGACATTGTTAAAGAAAAAGCGTTGGGTTTTCACTGGTTTTTTGGGTTTTTTTTCTTTTTTTCACCATTTTTTTCTCTATTTTACTGGGTTTTCTATTTTCTTTGTTCCTTTTTTGGTTTTTCACTAGCTTCTTTCTCTTCTTCATTTTCTCCACTTTGTTTCTTTTTCACATTTGTCATTGGTTTTCTTTTGTTTTCTCTTGGGTTCTTAATTTTTTTTCTATACACATTTTTTGGTATATATCTAATACATTTTATAATATACAAGTTTAATATTTTTCAAGTATAAGATTAAGATTATTGATTAACATTTACTGAATACATGGTCAACATTTTTTCAATATACTGTTAACTTTTTCTCAATACCCGATTAATATTTTTTACTAGAGGGTCAACATTTTTTATGTACACATTTTACATTTTTTAAATCCTTGATTATAATTTTGAAATATAAGTGACTTGTTTTCAATAAACTTTTAATATTTTTTCAAATGCTTGATTAATATATTTTTAAATATGTGGTCAAAAAATTTCTGTACACATTTAACATTTTTCAAATACAAATGCTTGAATTAACATTTTTTAAATACATGGTCAATATTTTTTAATACATGATCAACATTTTTCTATACACATTTAACAATTTCTAAATGCTTGGTTAACTTTTTTAAAATACTTGTTTTAAAAAAATCAAATGCTTGGATTAACATTTTTTAAATACATGATCAACTTTTTCCACACATGTTTTTTTTTGTATACAGTTTTAGTATACATGAGAAACATTTTCTCTATGTACATTTAACATTTTTCAAATACTTGCTTAGCATTTTTTTTAATTCTTATGTAAAATATTTCGTAATATATTTATTTAGAATACTTGTAAGTATAAATGAATTTAAAAAATAAAAAACATGAAAATGGAAAACATGAAAAAAGAAACAAAAGAAGCAGTGGCCTGGGCCGGCCCATACGCTCGTGTGACTTCAACGAGTCGGAAGGTTGCCTCGCTGTAAGTGAGGTATAGCCGCACCCCCGATGCAGCCATGGAGGATCTGGTACTCGACGCGCACGCTCGCCACCATGGTCGGCCGACGGGAGGAAGCCGCCTTCCCCTCCCCCGAAGACTGACCCTATCTAGGGAAGCATCCTGTCTGAGTTAGGTGACCTTCGCTGGCTGCTACAGACGGACAGGACCAGGGGAAAAGTGCACACAGGGTTGCGCATGCTGGTACTCGTGCGCCGCCACCTGCTGCTGTCCCCGGCTCCTTGTCACCCCTGGTGTGGCCGCTCGCCACCCCTGCCATGCGAATATGAGGCTTTGCAGGGAGCCGCCGCGCTCTGCTTGCCGCGAGCCGCCTGAGGCCGCGTGCTAGTGGCCGCACCAATGGGGAGCCGTCACGTGCTGCTGGACACGAGTGGCCTGAGGCCCCGCTGCTCGCCGTGCCGTGGGGAGCCACCGGCCGCGCACCCCTAGTCAATGTCCTAGAGCTCAGCCTCCTCAGGTCACCGGTAGGGGATAGAGGGGAGTGGGCAGCGATTCTAGGGAGAGGTTGGCAGTCGGTTGCGGGAGAGAGGTCGAGCGGGATCGGTCTAGGGACCCGATTGCTTTTTTCTTTTCTTTACAAGGATGCGATCACTTTTTTAGAAAATTACAGGACCTGATTGCTCTTTTTTTAAAATTACAAGGACTCGATTGCTTTTTATAAATATTTGGGCCCCACTTGTCATAAGCTATGAACCTAGATCAAGCCGTCTAGTAACGACTAACTCCGGCCAAGACCCGTTAACGACCTCGCCTGACAACGGCTGTCCTTAGCTTGTGCGCACTCAGCCAGCCTTCGACAATAAGCTATCGCCTCACCTACGCGTGGCGCAGCCCATTTGCGCTCATAGAACCCTTGCGCCACGCAGCCGGTGGGCAGACGCACCAGACAATATGGACAAGACGCAAGGGGTGAATTACTCACCCATGCCGCCGCATCGTGCACACCTATGCTGAGACATGTCATGCCTCGCGCAGGTGTCACCATGGTCGGTGTTGACAAGACTAAGGTTCGTTCCCGGAAGATAGAAGACGATAACACATCACTATGCATTTAATACACTCACCTACCTGGTCAGGCTTAGACCATTTTCTTTGCATCGAATCCATTGTGATACCCAGGAGGGTCGAGCTACAAAAGAGGAGAGGGAGCAGGAGAAAGAGCAGATCCAGTAGAAAGATTAGACACTGAGTATCATCAGAAGTGATACGCAATGCTTCCTGTTCCTGAAAAGGACTTGTAACTCTTAATCCACCCATTTATAAACACACAAAAAGCAGGAGTAGTGCGGCCTGAGCCCAGGTAAATCATCGTGTCCATTTCGTACATTACAACAGTGTAGGCCCACACCTTCGTGCCCCATCTATGAACCATCGAGAGGACGTCACCAGTCCAAGGTGTCACGAGCGTGTTCTACACACGCTCGCCGACATTATAAAAAACCTCATTAAATTATGCGCTTCTTTTAAAATTTTACCTCTCTTGAAGATCCTATAACTACGGTTATTCTGAAATGAAGGAGGTAAATTTGAATCTATTTTGTACACGAGTATATATTATTATGTCGAAAAGCAAAGCAAAGATCAGCTAAAAAAAAAGCAAAGCAAAGATTGACGCCCCCTTTAGGTATGATTTTTACAAATGTCATGATCTTGAATTCAAATAATTGAATGCACTTCCTGTTGATTTCGAATATTTAAAAGCACTTTAAGTTGAATTCAAATGTATGCTAGTTCCTAGCTAATTATTTAGAAGAGTAGTGCTATACAGACGATAGAAACGGACGACTCACAGACGATGATTAAAATCAGGCCGCACATGCGTATCATTGAAACAGCACTGGCCGCCGGATTTAAATGTCATGCATACGTCGGGCATAAGTATCATTCATGGAGCAGTTCCATATTTAGAATGTTTGATATGTATTTTTTGTATGTATAACTAGCAAACATGGCTATATATATATATATATATATATGTATATATATATATATATATAGCAAAACATGCCCGTGCGTTGCAACGGAAAAAAAATTAGACATCTACTCCGTAATCATTTCTGATGACCCCCACATGTATATGCTCTCTATTTCTACATGACGTCCCATCCAAGTTGTCATTTATCCTTTCTCACACTTTCGTCCGTGTCCACATGATCATAAAAACGTCCGAATGTGGTCAATCCCTATGCAATGAGCTCGGTACTGCACCACTCATCAATCATTGAATCGCGCCAGCACAAGATAATGCTTAGTCTAATATCATCGAGCTGGAAGTGAGGGCTGCCCTCTATGAGACCCCCCCCCCCCCCCCCCCCCCCCGCTTGGGTATACAGTCCCCCTACCCCTTCTCGCTTTGAACTTGCAATGTTGTGGACTTGTTTCATGAAGAAAGGTCATGTCCCGCACTTGTCCTGCCTAAATAAGGTCTAAAGTGTGCTGGTATATAACACAATTATTTGTACTGTACACACATGTGTAGTTACTGGCTAAGTAAATTTAATGGAGTAAATAAACAGCTAGTCACCTTTGATGGAAACTGAATTTTGAATGACCACATGGTACATAGGCCCTCGGATAATTCTTTCTAATTTACATGATTACCAGCAAAAATTTAAAAGTTGTATGGATGGAGACACCGAGAAGATAAAAATTAAGCAGAACGACCAGTTGTCCAGCTCCTTCAATCAGCTCTGTCCCCCTCCTTTATCAAATATTGGATCTTTTATTATTGACACCGTCTTTCCCTCTATTGCATGTGAATATCCATGCAGCCCACAATCCATTCTGAAATCCATCATTCCTTTCCTTTATAATACGCCACAAATCCGCCCTCAATTCATTCCTTTGATACTTATTGACACCGTCCTTTCCTCTATTGCATGTGAATATCCATGCAGCCCACCCACAATCCTGAAATCCATCATTCCATTCCTTTAATATGCCACAAATCTGCCCTCAATTCATTCCTTTGATACACACGTGTTCTTGCAGCATGCACTTCCATTCTTTCTTCTTGTCCGCTTTGTCATGATCCTTTTTTAGGCGACTTGCTGATAATACACGAGATTCACTCGTATATAAATTTGTACGAATCCATTTAAACAATCGATGTGGGAGTGTTTTACGTAAATTAGCTTTGCTCGGTTGGTTGATGCGTCGATCCACGGGACAGGAGGTCGGGAGTTCGATTCACATCATCAGCTATTTTTCTCACGCGCGGCCCAGAAAAGGCCCAGCGGGCAGCCCGATACAGGTAGATTTTTTTTCATCTGGCACATGTGGATCAGAGGTGAGCTGACGTATGAATATTTTTTTTGAATCTGATTGATGGTTGGGCTGACGGACGAAAACGGACCAAAGTTTGGGGGTAAGAAGCAATCACCCTTTTATTAAAAGCGTATTATGATATGAGAAGAAAGCGTATTGTGACGATAAACCCGATAAAGTCAATCCGTGTTTTACAATTTGTATATATATGTATATACTAGCAAAAGAGCCCGTGCGTTGCAACGGTACAAAATAAATGAATATATAGCTTATTGTAAGGTGAAGTAGCGAATCAAGTGATCATGTTTATGCAAATCAGATTTGGAGGAGAAGTGCTGCTATGACCTAGGTCTTTGAAGGGAGATTAATAATTAATAGGATGATTTTCGATGTGAAAATGTATGTTTTTTCAAGAATGGCCATCCATAATTTTTTTTCATCAGCTATTTTTCTCACGCGCGGCCCAGAAAAGGCCCAGCGGGCAGCCCGATACAGGTAGATTTTTTTTCATCTGGCACATGTGGATCAAAGGTGAGCTGACGTATGAATATTTTTTTTGAATCTGATTGATGGTTGGGCTGACGGACGAAAACGGACCAAAGTTTGGGGGTAAGAAGCAATCACCCTTTTATTAAAAGCGTATTATGATATGAGAAGAAAGCGTATTGTGACGATAAACCCGATAAAGTCAATCCGTGTTTTACAATTTGTATATATATGTATATACTAGCAAAAGAGCCCGTGCGTTGCAACGGTACAAAATAAATGAATATATAGCTTATTGTAAGGTGAAGTAGCGAATCAAGTGATCATGTTTATGCAAATCAGATTTGGAGGAGAAGTGCTGCTATGACCTAGGTCTTTGAAGGGAGATTAATAATTAATAGGATGATTTTCGATGTGAAAATGTATGTTTTTTCAAGAATGGCCATCCATAATTTTGAGTACTTCTACTATTCTTTTGATACTTTTACAGTTGTTTCAGTGGTAAATTATTTTTTCAGATTTGTAAGCAATCCATGATTTGAAAACATGATCAGTATTAACTGGATTAATGATGGAACTGCGTATGGTTATTATGATACATTAATCCCCAAATACAAATACAATGACATAATAAATGATCTCAAATAATCATACATACATACATGAATTAATTAATGATGAATTTGCAAAGATAGTGGTAAAATAACACATAACATGCTGATGCAGCAATTAGCATGGTATATGCACCAAATATTTATGAAGGTCTCAACACAACAAGAAAATAACTCACTGCTATTGTCAGCATGTTTTTTGGTCGAGCGAATTTTCACCATGATGACTAAAGCTAGCAGTGCCTAGCCATAGCAGCTGAGCAGTCATTGGTAGCAGTACTTTTCGTGACAGATTGTCAGAGCAAACATCCAAGTTCAGGAGGACGGTGGCACAACCTGACTATGTGACAAACTAACGATGGATCAAACAAACATGCATGTGAGGTCTGTACCAACAATCATAGGGATGGATGGGGAAAAAAGAGGAGACGATAGCCTGTCGAGTAAGATGCACATCGGTGAAAATAATCAAGGACGAAGCTAGCGGCACCAGGATCTGGATCAACCTAGACATTGCTTGGGGTGAGAAACTTTATGTATGTGTCCTCAGTGCAAAAAGGTGGCGATTCTAGGTTATAGACAGACAGTGAAGTCATGCCTGTATACACAGCCAGTTTTTTTAGGGATATCACAACCACGTATATGTTGAGACTTGGCAACTTGAACGTCTCAAAACGAAGCTGGAACAGATAACGATTTGCACCAAATATCATCCTATATAGCGCCCACACGAGAGCCCTTGTCAAGTCGTCGCCCGGCCGGCGCAGTACTCCTCTGTCGGGCGCGCGAGGCAGGTCGAAACATCGTCGACATCGGCCAACAGATGGGCTCGATTAGCAAAGCCGCCGCCCAACGCCGACCAGATCGGCGGCGCCATGATCCCGCGCAAGTCATCAGGTTAGCTTAATCAGCAAGCACACCAGCTTCTGGGTAGGTGCAAATTCTGCACGTATATTAACTGGTGTGGCTGGATGTAAATGGTCGAGGTGGAACTATTTCATCATGGTTAGAACTCTCCTTCAAGAGACTAACAATGGTTAGCTCAATTGGTCTCGGTCTTACAGGCTTAGTGGGAGGGCGTGAGTTTGATCCCCATGTATTGCACAATTTTTTTTGGTCTTTGCGCGGGTCTGTCTCGAACGACGGAAAAACAGTTCTTTTTTTCTTACGCTTTAGTACCACCTTGTGTATATGTTTTAAATTCAAACTAAAAGCATAAATTCATAAGAAAAAAGCGTATTGTGACGGTGAATCCACGGAGTCAATCCGTGCTTTATTATTAAGGATAGACTAGGACATATGCCCATGCGTTGCAACGGGAAACAAAATTGACGTGCATTTGCAAGCACAACACCCCATACTTCGCTACGTAGAAAACCATTATTTGAAGGCAATTTACGTCATACAATTTCTTATGATGCACCTATGCTACTCTTCCACGGCAATACACTCTTACTTTAACATAAACATTCATAAAACCATTTATGTGGTAAAGCAAGAAAAAAAACTCTTGGTGTACTACATATATTTTTGAAAGTGCGTAGCAAAATTTCAAGAATAGCATGCCCAATGGAAGCACATCTTTCAACGAGCCACGTGACTAAAATCTCATTCCTGTAGGTAGCTATTTGGCATACTTTTGATATGGTTAGATGTCTAGTGGTGTAGGATTCTGCTTCTCCTGATGCACTGATGCCTCTTTGCTGAGTAGTCTAATGGATGGTGTTGATGTATCTCATACTCCATTTTTGTACTGAAAATGGTGGCCGGGTGATCCCTATTATCGAGAAAACATGACTTGCATCTAACTGAAGTTAATAAACACAACTTGAATTTCAAACCACAAAGTTACAGTCACAATTTGATAAAGAGTCACATAAGTTTCCTTTCATGCCAAATAAAAGGGGAATATCTTCTTTTCGCCGTATGGTTGAATAGAATCAAGATTTATAATTTATGATGAAAAGCCCAATGTAGCAATTTGAGAATTCTTAGGCACGCAAATTTGACCATGTAAAAGGCAGAAAAGAGAAACTACCTGGACAGATTAGCGAGCAAAGGCACAGATTAGCATATTTCTTAGATGTCATTCAGTCTTAATCATGAAAATGATCTTTGCTGCAAAAAACCCTCCTCAGTGGAACATGACTCATTTGGCAGCAGGTATTATTTCATATTTTGCCATCTTATTCATTCAGGCATTCATCTAGTTATCCTCGTTTTCTATATTTACATGATTACCCGCACCTGCAACACCATTTCATTTGTGAGTGAATACCGACAAAGCAAACAGAAGTGTCAACATTGTACAACTTTAAAGCAATTTTTGACATTCGCCTAGATAGGCAATGTAAGAGGCAGTATGGCGAACAATCATGAGCAGTTTCATTGCAGTACTAATGAAATCACCTAATCGTATACCAAATAATGGAACAATTACCTCACTAACAAAACTGCATGTTTTGCTTCAGATCTGCAGCCATATTTCCTACAATAGTTCACTTTACAAATTAGTAATATGACATATGCTAATTTATTCTCCAGAAAAAGGTAAAGAATACAATGATTAATGTTTCTAGAAATAAATATAAAGATACTATTCCAATCCAGATTTTACAAACAATGTCACATAAATATGGTCCACACAACTAAAGATGACATAAGAGAGCAGACAAATATATATGTTTACAATGCGCCATACGACACAACAACTCAGGAATTGCGAGTCCATAAGTTTCTGACATGTTTTCGATGTTGATAAAATACAAGGTTTATGAAGATGACCAACTCAAATGACTCCTGCAGCTTTGCTAGTTTTAACATTTGAAGGAAATATGTTCTGCACTGCTGGTACATTCTTCTGTAATCTGAAATCAATTATCAAAAACATCTTTACAGAAAGAAAATTTGCATAATTTTGCCAAACAGATTGCCTGCAGTATCATCTCTTCCCTTCATCTTCCATCTTTTAATCTCCTCTTCAGTAGTTGTTACGTCCATCATCAGACTACATGTAAATACCTATATTATTATTATTTACTCTCAAAAATAGAATCCAATTGTAAAATTTTAATCCACCCTACTATTGTAGTGTTAATTCTTTACTTTAACCAATCATGTGGTAATGCATGGTTTTAATGTTTAGGAGTGACCAAGTTTTCACACTTGGCTCATCCATAACATCTACTAATCATGTATATTTGTAAAAGATAACCTCACATTTCATCCCAAGAATATTTATAAACTAAAACAAATAGTAAAATGAAGCAATTACCTTACAATGGAGTTAAGCAACGTGCACCAACTTCTCTTCTCAAGCTAGCTCTAGTCATGCTAAAAAAAGGATATAAATAAGACATACCTAATCCCTGCAAAAAAAGAGACATACCTAATGAATTAATATCATGTGTTGCTACTGTCGCTTCGGTCTTCTTGCAACTCGGTTATACGATGTGGCGCGTCACTTATCAGCCTTCTGCATGTATTTGCGTAAATCTTCAGGTGTGGTAGCGCGGCGCCTATGCAACATATACGACCACGGGTGAATGTTTGCGGCTCCCCTGTGCCGCCTCGAATATGTCCATCTCATCTATGAAGAGAATCAGCTTTTCAGCCATAGACGATGTGGTTGATCTCGCCATCCAAGGTCTTGAGGATGGCCGACCTGGAGGCGAAGGGCTTCAGCTCTTGCTAGTACAAACTACTCCCTTCGTCCTATAATATAAGAGCATTTTTTTACATTAGTATAGTGCCAAAAACATTTTTATATTATGGACGGAGGGAGTAACAACAATGACGTCTTTAGTGGATGGCAATTGATGATCACCCTATTGCCATGACCTCTCCTCCTCATAGCTCTAAAGAATCAGTCGACCTGCTTCCAGTACATGTGCGCCCAGCAGGTGGAGAACGATTTTCTTTGAGCGCACCACCAATACCTCCTACACCAGCTCAAGTAGCTTCCCTTCTCATCCGGTTCCTCTGCATGTGCGCCCAGCTCAAGCAGCACGTGCACGCCCGTCATGCAGCCGTACCCGGCAACGATGTGCAACAACATTGGCTCTTCCCTAGCGAGCTGTGTAGTCTACATCTGTCCGTCTCAGCGAGCGCACACAGGCTTCCCTTCCCGTTGGGTTCCTCGGAATCAGAGCACATTCTGGGATCGAGACAGGGTGGGTCGAGGAATCCTGGGGAGAGGCTCACGGCGCAGGATCATGAGCCCCGGCACCAAGTACCGGTGGGCTGAGTTTGATTCGTCCCCGGCGACAGCAGAGAGCGGTTTGGACGGTTATGCGGGCGACGGCGTGGACGGCTATGGGGGCGGCGGCGGCGGGGACGGTGGTGGTGGCGGAGGCAAAGGGCAGCGACGAAGGCATAGTGCGGTGGCACGAACGACGGTGGTAGCGGAGGCAAAGGTCGGCGGCGTGGACAACGGTAGGGGCGGAGGCAAAGTGCGGTGGCACGAACGACGATGGTGGCAGAGGCAAAGTGCGGCGGGGGACTAGCGGTGGTGGCGGAGGCAAAGGGCGGCGGCACGGACCGGCAGTGGGGGCGGACGCAAAGGGCGGCGACGCGGGCGGCAGTGCGGGCGAAGGCAAAGGGCTGCGCGCGCATTCGTCTTGGGGCCGGTGATTGCGGGTTGGGGATGATGCGTGTTTTTTGGCGATTACAAGATGAATCGTTTTTCAGACTTATTAAGGATGGCAACGGTGGGTTTTCACATGAATAGTACCACCTCAGATGTAGAAAATAATTTAGGTGAAAAAAATTGAAAGCGTAAATTCACGGGAAGAAGCATATTGTGACGGTGAACCCACGGAGTCAATCCGTGCTTTATTATTAGGGATATATATATATACATACATACACAAACACTATTCTAATCACGGGATCAGAATAATATTCTGATCACAACATGAACTTCCCGAGTAACGCGCCTGATCTTCCCCGAGTACTAGGTTGAACTTCAGCTAAAAGGTGTCCAAATAGGGATTGCGATATACCGTTGGATAGCTATGGACAGTATCATGACCCAAGTTAAATTTTTGGCAAAATGTAAGCGGTTTAAGAGCAGTTTTGAAAACCGTTTTTTCTTCATACAAAAAACGTGAATCGTATTTTCGATCGCATTTTAAACCGTTTATCGGAATGAGGTAAATAATATGGTGTTGGAAAGCTGCTGCAAAACCGCTCCTTCCACATGTTGAAAGTTTTTCTCTAATTCCCTACGGTTAAAGAGTAATTCGGAAAATCGTAAAATTTCGTAAACCGAACACCCGAGTTCGTATTTTTGACGCCATTTCTAAACGACTAATCCCATTGAGGCAAATAATATGGCGTTGGAAAGCTTATAAAAATGCGCTACTTTTTTATGTTAAAAGTTTTTTCTAATTTTGAATGGTTTAAAAGTAATTTAGAAAATGGTACAAGTTCCACCGAGTTCGTATTTTTGAGCTAATTTTTTAACCGTACGTCCAAATGTAGCAAATGATATGGCGTTGGAAAGCTTGAAAAAATTCAAAACTTTTTTGTATATATTGTTTCTCCTAATTCACTACGGTTTTATGTCAGTTTTGAAAATGGTTAAAAACGTATTTTTACCGTAATTTCTACAAACTTTATCGGAATGGGGCAAATAATATACCGCTGAAAAGCTACGGAAAATGCGAAACTTTTTCATGTTGATGGTTTTCTCTGGTTCCTAGCCGTTTTCAAGTAATTTCGAAAACGGCGGGATCATGCGTTTTGCCTTTATCGCGAAACAGATTCTTCGAAAATGCACCGCGTGAAGAATCTGGACTTCTCGGCGCGTGTACCTGAACTTCACTCTGTTTTTCACGTGATTTTTTTGCTCGTAGGTCTCCATCCACTGCTCGTAACTCTCCATCCATGTACCGGAATTGAGCAGGTGATATATGGATGGAAAGCTGCTGTAAGCACGCAAGTTTCTCATGTTGATCATCTTTTCATACTCGCGACGATTTTAAATGTTTTTAATTTAAAATTCATTCAGCGTAGTAGTTGAACTTCCAGCTGTTTTCACGTTGAACTTCTGTGACGTATTTTCGTTTGTAATTTTCTCATCCATTCGTTAGTGTTACACAAATAATATTCCTTTTGTACAACATCTCTCATAATAATTTTTTTTAACTTTCTTCGATCGAGGACTTGAACTTATAACAACAAAAAAATTAGTATTTGCTTTTTTATTCTTTTTAATACCAAATGCACATTATGTTGTACATGGACTTCTCGCAGTTATCAATCCGAACTTCTCTCGGTTACGTGAAAATATTTTGTTTTTTATGAATATTAATCTGAATTTCCTAAAAAAATTATGAATTTTTGCGCTTTATTTTTCAAAGTTGAACTTCTTGTTATTTTATTTTTTAACTTCTTGTTTTCATTGTTTAATAACGAGGAAAATCTGAGTTTTCTATAATCCTCGAACTTCTCCATCTTTTTAATATGGACTTCCTGGTTTTATTTTCTTAATCTTTTTTATGAAATTTTGAAGCGCTGTATTATTAAAAGTTGAACTTGTTATTTAATTTTTGAACTTCTTGTTTTCACTGTTCAGATAAAGAGCATATTTGTGTCTCTTTTTTGTTTTCTAATTTTTTGAACTTCCAAAGTACATTTTTTTGGGTGAGACATGTTTTCTTCTTGGTATATAAACAATGAATTATTTTGCTATTTTAATTTGAACTTCTTCGTTTTCTTCATATAGTAACGGGAAAAATATCTGAGTTTCTTTTGTATAAGTTGAACAGTCCGAACTTCTCATTCTCTTGTTTTTGAACTTCATTTCTTTAAAAACAGGGACTATATGCGAACAAAATGCTCTTTATCCAGGAACAACAGGGTACTTCGCATAGGAATAAAAATATATTCACACTGGGGACATAATGTTCTTAGTCCGGGAATAAAAAATTACTTCACATACAAACACAAGTATATTCACCCAAGGAACAAATGGCGTTACACTTTCTGCTTTCCTAAAAAAATTTGAACTCCTCGGATGTCCGCCTTCGGACTATCGCACACGATAAAGTGGAACTTCTCGACCATATTGTTTTTGTCTACTCTATAATGCTTCCGAATGTTTTTGTAGTTAACTGCAGCCATGCTATGACCTCTGCCTACAACATCTATGTTAGACTAACACCGTTGAATTGGAATATAGACTGAAATTGGTTCCAACGTAGGTAATCCTATCTAGTATTTCTCAGCTTTGCACACATTGTACTGATGTACA
This sequence comes from Triticum urartu, assembly GCF_056163025.1. Lineage (NCBI taxonomy): Eukaryota > Viridiplantae > Streptophyta > Magnoliopsida > Poales > Poaceae > Triticum > Triticum urartu. The sequence goes on from NC_141876.1 coordinate 450,513,901, forward strand.
TGGAGCACTCAACAGGGCTGGTTTTTTCAGTGATTTTTTTTACAGAAATACATGTAGTTTCTCTGTCTTAGCAGGAGCACATTTTTGTCTCAAAAAAAGTAGGAGTACATATGAGTGCAGAATTGGAATGTATACACATGTGTATGCATCTCCTCACATCACGACTTACCCACGCCTATGGCATTATCTCTGCCATAATTTTCTTTTCTAATCCCTCACACAATTCCTGTCTTCATCTGAACACACAAGCACCAGCTCCACTGAAATCAAATGGGCATCTAAGAGCGCCATTCCGACTCCTAAGAGAGCCTAATTTTGTGCCATCGCCCATTTTAAACCAGATTGCACATCCGTCCAGGAAACATCTCCGTGCCTCCTATAAACAGAGGCATTGAAACATTTTGTAGATAAACATGGAAGAAAACCCCTTTTCCCATTTTCTGAAGGACCTGTGAAACTGAAACCAACGGAAAACATCAGTTTTTTGCACCTGCACATATAGCTGAACTTCATACATCAAAATTACTTAGAAACAATATAGAACTGGACAGGGGGAGGAATCAACGCTTGATCTACATACAGTATAACAGCAGCGGAACAAGATGGTCACTACAGGCGTTGCGTTTGAGGAATGAAAAGTTTAGAGCACAGCATGGAGGCATATCCTCGAGCACCTTGTGTTCACTATAGGCGTTTGCCTGTTCATGGATCTTGAGCTAGCCAACAACTTGAACTTCAGATATCATCCAAACACCACTTTTGGAATTTTCACAAAGTAAACCTTTGTTAGTTCACCCAGAGATTACAGCAAACACAGAACATGTGCTGCGAAAATCCTCTTTCAGATTTTCAATTCTCACCATGCATTTCTAGCCACCGGCAGCTGTGTTGTCGCTGCCATTATTACTTGACCTGCCATGACAATTTTACTCGACCTGCCATTGATGCTCTACAACCACGCGGATGGTGAACAACAGTAGCATCAGCGACAGTAGGACTCGCTGGTCGACAAGCTCACCGGAGTTGTGCTTGGCTGATGGAAGAGGGAAGAAGAGGATGGAGGCTGTCGACGACGCGCCGTGCTCGAGGGTGAAGGAGCTCGCCGGAGCAGCACTGCTCCCACACGTGAGCATCCGGTGGGTTGCGACTGTTGGAGGCTGCTGGAGACGACCGTGCTCGAAGAAGGAGTTGCTGGAGCAGCACCACCTCCCCACATGGATGCTCGACCTGCCATTGATGCTCTACAACCACGCGGATGGTGAACAACAGTAGCATCAGCGACAGTAGGACTCGCTGGTCGACAAGCTCACCGGAGTTGTGCTTGGCTGATGGAAGAGGGAAGAAGAGGATGGAGGCTGTCGACGACGCGCCGTGCTCGAGGGTGAAGGAGCTCGCCGGAGCAGCACTGCTCCCACACGTGAGCATCCGGTGGGTTGCGACTGTTGGAGGCTGCTGGAGACGACCGTGCTCGAAGAAGGAGTTGCTGGAGCAGCACCACCTCCCCACATGAGCTAGTGGTGGACTGCAGCGGTAGCTAGTGGCGGACTTACAACGGGAACCTTGAGAACATAAAATTGCAAGAAGAAAAAAGATCATTTTTTCCTTTTTGCACAAACAACTGTATGAAGAATCATCACATTTAAACAAAGGTCATTTGACCACAAGAATCACAATAATTAGGTGCTGTTGCAACTATTGCTACACGAACACTCGGAGGGAAGCTGAGAGAGAGAGAGAGAGTAGCACATGTATAGAGAGCAGCAGCCTGTAGTTAGAGAAAGAAGCCACAATAATAGAAAGAGAGCAGCAACAGCGCCGCACCATTAGCATTTACTAAGAGAACAACATCACACAGAAGCACTAGTTGAGAGAAGGAACGCTCCACAACATCCACATTCAAGAAGCAACAACAACAACATGGTAGGCATCGGAAGTGGGTCATTCACCAGCCAGATGACGGGCAGGTCGCATAGAGCAAAAGTAGCAGCAACCGCAACATCTTCAATTCATTTCAAGAAAAAAGAAACCATCACGGAAGCAACAGGGATTTGAACCACTGTGATTTCTCTATAACAAAACTAATGCATCAACTACCTTCTCCTACAACTAACATCCACATCACTGAATATAGGATGCAAACAAGGAATCGAAACTAAAAAAAGATGCGAACTGAAGTTGTTAGACAAGACGAACTTCAGTGGCAGTGGGTCTTGGGGATGTAGCAACGCTCGCGAAGAGACGAGGGGTTGCAATGGTGCAGGGACTACCGCTTGGGGCAGCGCCACTCCGGCGAGTTGGTGTGCCACGGGTCGCTGGGTCCAATGGTGTGGCGCGGAGGCGGTGGTTGGGGCGGGGACGGTGATGGCGCTGTGGGTGGGTGGCCAGGTCGGGGAGGGTGGCTGGAGCGGGGCGGCGGCCAGTGCAGGAGCTGCGTAGGCGGCGGCGCGTGGGGATCCGAAGCCTCGCCGAGCGCTGGGATCCCAGGAATGGCGGAGCGCGGGGATTCCAGGTCCGGCGGCGGCACGTGGGGGTTCCGGGCTCGGCAGCGACGCGTGGGAATAGCAGACTCGTCAGCGGCGTGCGGGGATCTCGGCTTGATGGCGGCGGCGTGCGGGATCCCGGCCCGATGGCAGCGGCGCGTGGAAACCGTGGTGGTCGAGGATCCGTAGGTTGAGGACGCACGGGTGGGATTTTCCTTTTTTTCCTTTGTTCGGTTCGCATGGGTTTCTTAGATCCAAGAACTCCGTCGGCACCTATATAATGGCAACGATGGCAACGTGATCAGAATAGTTATTCTAATACTATGATCATAATAGTGTTGTCCTATATATATATATATATATATATATATATATATATATATATATATATATATATATATAGCAAAAGAGCCCGTGCGTTGCAACAGGAGAGAAAACATAACACACGCTCTTAACTTAACAACCATCACTCAAGACCACAATAGGTCCATCTCCTTTATTTTTGCGAGGCATCATATTTGTGTTGCCTTTATCCTCCTTCTCACCCTCGTCGGTGATGGCCTCGGTGTTCACACAAAACAACAAAAAACGTGTGTTGAATATGGTTGATCCTAAGGCATCTCTCTCCCTCCCTCTCTCTCTCCCTCGCTCGCTTTATCTCACTCTCGCCATGAGAAATCTGTTGTTTCCCCTGCGACATTTTTCAAAGGTATGCATGTGTAGTTATCGATGTTTTCTTTTCCGTATATGGTCATAGTGGGTGTTTATTTGCAATCCGGATCGCCGCCGGTATGAAAAAAAGAATCTTGCACTATAAATTATAAGTTTACTTCCATAATAATATTTTTAAAATATTTAACAGGTAAAGTTAACATCATATTTAGATTCCACACATTTTTTTTAATAAAATTTCATATATAATATGTTAAAATCAAAGTTATGGTTTAAAAGATACAGATAATTTAGAAAATCATTTGGTTTGACTCAAATATATCCCAAAAGAATATTTAAAAATACTTAACAGGTAAAAATAATCTCATATTCATATTCTACATATTTTTCTAATCAGATTTCATATATAACATGTTCAAATCGGAGTAACGGTTTAAAAGATATGGATGATTTAAAAAAGCATTTGTTTGATTTAAATATGATCCATGGATGAATTACCTAAAACATCAGGGGGGTTTTCGAAAAATGTAAAATAACGGTTCGGGTGTGACTTAAATCCAGACGATGGCTTGATTTCAGGAAACGACAAGGACTTTTGTGTAAAACACAAAAATAACGATTCCTTTTAACTTAAAAAAGACTACGGGTTGAATTCTCTGAAATGGAAGGACTTTTCTGAAAAATGCCATAACGGACGAAAGAAACCCAACGTGTTTTGATTTTTGGTTAAAAACGAATTTCGGCTAAATTTTGACCATTTTCGCCTGGGATGGAAAGTACCGAAATGTTTCAAATTTCAGCCACATCGCTTCGCGAGTCTGCCTTCCCCACAACTTATAGTTTATGGACCTGTAATGCTCCTAGTATTAACTGATATTTCAAACGGACAAGCAAAATCATAAATCTAAGCTCTTAAAGAAATAACTCATTAATTAATATACAAATACAGCATAAAAATGTCAAATATTTTAGCCGCATTTCTATTTTCTTTCCCGCCAAAGCAATGTCCGTATAAATATTCAAACGACAATCAAACTTTCTTCTTATTTAAGTAGCCTTACACAATCCTTCACGTTTGTATAAATATTCAAACGACAATCAAACTTCCTTCTTATTTAAGTAGCCTTACACAATCCTTCCTTTTTAAGGATCCGAACCGTTTGAATCTGTCCTTATTTCTTGATCACACAATCCTCCTTCCTTTTAACTATTATTATTTCGGCCATTTTGGTCTGGGGCGAAAAGTACCTTTTGGCCGAAAAATATATAAATTTGTCAAATTTCGGCCACACCGCTTCGTGAGTCTCCGTTCCCCACAACTTATAATTCATGGACCTGTAATGCTTTTAGTATTAATTGGTATTTCAAACGGACAAGCGCAATCATAAATCTAAGCTCTGAAAGAAATAACTCATTAATTAATATACAAATACAACATAAAATTTCAAATATTTTAGCCGCATTTCTGTTTTCTTTCCCTCCAAAGCAAGGTTGATATAAAATATTCAAACGACAATCAAACTTCCTTTTTATTTAAGGATCCAATCCGTTTCAATCCTTCATTATTCCTTGATCACATAATCCTCCTTCCTTTTAATTGTTAGGATCCCATCCATTTAAATATTCTGCTGAGCCCACCACAATCCTTCCTTTTAATTATTAGCCTCAACATTTTCTGAAAAATGCCATAACGGACGAAAGAAACCCAACGTGTTTTGATTTTTGGTTAAAAACGAATTTCGGCTAAATTTTGACCATTTTCGCCTGGGATGGAAAGTACCGAAATGTTTCAAATTTCAGCCACATCGCTTCGCGAGTCTGCCTTCCCCACAACTTATAGTTTATGGACCTGTAATGCTCCTAGTATTAACTGATATTTCAAACGGACAAGCAAAATCATAAATCTAAGCTCTTAAAGAAATAACTCATTAATTAATATACAAATACAGCATAAAAATGTCAAATATTTTAGCCGCATTTCTATTTTCTTTCCCGCCAAAGCAATGTCCGTATAAATATTCAAACGACAATCAAACTTTCTTCTTATTTAAGTAGCCTTACACAATCCTTCACGTTTGTATAAATATTCAAACGACAATCAAACTTCCTTCTTATTTAAGTAGCCTTACACAATCCTTCCTTTTTAAGGATCCGAACCGTTTGAATCTGTCCTTATTTCTTGATCACACAATCCTCCTCCCTTTTAACTATTATTATTTCGGCCATTTTGGTCTGGGGCAAAAAGTACCTTTTGGCCGAAAAATATATAAATTTGTCAAATTTCGGCCACACCGCTTCGTGAGTCTCCGTTCCCCACAACTTATAATTCATGGACCTGTAATGCTTTTAGTATTAATTGGTATTTCAAACGGACAAGCGCAATCATAAATCTAAGCTCTGAAAGAAATAACTCATTAATTAATATACAAATACAACATAAAATTTCAAATATTTTAGCCGCATTTCTGTTTTCTTTCCCTCCAAAGCAAGGTTGATATAAAATATTCAAACGACAATCAAACTTCCTTTTTATTTAAGGATCCAATCCGTTTCAATCCTTCATTATTCCTTGATCACATAATCCTCCTTCCTTTTAATTGTTAGGATCCCATCCATTTAAATATTCTGCCGAGCCCACCACAATCCTTCCTTTTAATTATTAGCCTCAACATAATCCTTCCTTACCTTATGATCCCATCCATTTAAATATTCCACTGAGCCCACACAATCCTTCCTTTTTTAATTAGCCACGTCTATTTAGACACAATCCTTTCTTCTTTAATTATCCCCCTTAATTAGCTCTCCTTTTTTCACGTCTATTTATTCATTACTTCAGCGCCTGGTATATTAACCGGTCTGAGCATGTTTAAAATCGCGGGGTGGGACTATTCACCATGTAACATGTTTATCTCAGTTGGTTGTCGTGGCTGAAAGAATTAGAGGAGATCCAAGTTCGATTCTCCATTGTAATTGATTTTCATTTTCATTTTTTGCGTCCAGTTAGATTGGCTGGTGTCCCTGCCGGTTTGGCCCGTTGCCAGATTTTATGGGCTAAAGCCCAGACGGCGACGGGTGAGTTTCGAGCTGAGCCGAGAGAAAAACTTTATTAGTACCACCTCACCAGCGAACGAAACGGTTTTAGTACCACCTCGCATATATGTTTTAAATTCAAACTGAAAGCGTAAAATCACGGGAAGAAGCGTATTGTGACGGTGAACCCACGGAGTCAATCCGTGCTTTATTATTATTATTATTATTATTATTATTATTATTATTAGCACAAATGCCCATGCGTTGCAACGGGAGAAAATACCAGTTCCTATGAACCATAGTTGGTCTTGGTCGGATCGCGGAACTATGTCAATGGACATCGGTCGCTGATGACAAAATAAAAGATGGATTATTTGACGATCATGACGTGGAGCTTAGGACATGGTTACGATATGGAGTTAATTGATCTAATTGATAATATTTTTTCATGGAAACTTTCGAGCCCATGTGTTGCAACGGTAGAGAAAAATTGGCCCGTAATAAGATTTAGTGAGAACTATTTATCAGAATACATCCACAATTTATGTGAAATTTAGTCTTTATCAAAATATGTAGAAACATGAATGAAATGTTTTCAGCAGTCATCTTGTTATTTGATTTTGAGCATTGAACTGGATTTTTATATTGAGTAAAAACAGATCAAAAAAGTACATATCTATGAGAACTTTAAATATACGATGAATCTTGAAATTCAAAATCACATATTTGTAGTTCAAACCTAAATTTTAACCTAATTGGAGTTTATGTTTTTAGGAATAAAAATCTGAACTAAATACTAATGAAATTATTTTAATTGGACTTTGAGTAATTTTTTGATTCCACAAAAAAGAATATTTTAAATCCTTATTAACCCTCAAAATATTCTAATATTTTTTTGTGAGGATTCAGATACAAATTTGAAACAAACAAAACAGGAAAAGATAAAGCCAAAAGTTAAAACAACAGCATTCAAGTTCTTCGTCTAACAGACGTTCGGGTCGCCGTGGCCTCGCGGACGGCAGTTTAAATACATGGGCATGCCCTCAATCTTGTCCATGTTTAATTTTGACATTAATCCCTCGTCTCTCTTCAATGAGGTGGACAGTAGCCTAAGCCGATTCACCCAAATATCCATCCAGCAGCCGGCTCCTGAGTACATGAAGTTTCACATACATATATAAACTGGTGCAATCGAACGTAAAAAAGAGCGAGGTGGGACTATTTAAGAAAACTAATCCTTTTTCAGACAAGAAGCATAGCATAGCTCCTGTGGTCGCTGACATGGAGTTCCGGTGGAAGCTCACGAGTTCGACTCCATTTGCAGCTAATGTTTTTGCCTCCTCGAGCCTGCTAAGTTGGGCCATAGGACAGGCTGCGAACGATGGATGGGCTAAAGCCCGTGAAGCCACGCGCCAGCCACAAGATCGGTACGGACAAAAGAGTTCGGAGTAAATACGAAACGTTTTTTCCTTGTTCACAAAACGTTTTTGTTTGCCAAATTAGTACCACCTCATTTATATTACGATTTTGTTTATATAAATTGTAAAAGCGTATTATAACATGAGAAGAAAGCGCATTGTGACGGTGAACCCATGGAGTCAATCTGTGCTTTATTATTAGGGAGAGATTATATTATTATCATTATTATTATTATATTATTATTATTATTATTATTAGGGAAAGATATGGGAAAAATCGTAATATAAACAAGATGGTACTAATAGCATGTTCGTCCGTCCGTCCAACCTGGTTCGTATATCGCATATATCAACCCAATCCGTTCAAAAAAAACCTGATCTATCTCGACCAACATACGACTATCGCTCAATCCCGCTCGATCCGTTTCCGACCAGCATACGGCCTCGGCGGGCTCCTCTCCGTGGTCGTGCAGGAGGCGCTGATCACCGTCAAGTGCGTGCACCCGGTGCGCGTCCGTGCAGTCAAGTCCGGCCGCTACAACACCAGCATCGACGCATACGGGCGCTCCGCCTCGGTGGATGTGGCGAGCTCTACGCGGACGAGGAAAGGCGCTTCCTGCTCCTGGTGGACGTGCCGAGGGCCGGCAACGCGGACGACGTGACGCAACTCGTGAAGGTGACCTGCACCTATCGTGACACGGCGACCGGACGGTGCCGGACGTGGCCGACGAGGACGTGGCAGTGCACAGGCCGGTGGAGCTAGCCAAGGACCAGCAACCATCCATGGATGTGGCGCGTGAGACATTCCGCGTGGAGGCGACGGAGGACATCGTGGTGGCGCGTGCGGCCGCAGAGCATGGCGAGTACGCGGAGGCCGCGAGGATACTGGAGCGCAGACGGGAGGCGCTGGTGCCGGCGCTGGCCGACGACACAAGGTGCAGGGCGCTGGTGGAGGAGCTACGGGAGCTGAGCACCCACGTGGTGAGCCGGCGGGAGTACGAGAAGTCGGGGCACGCGTGCATCCTGACCGGCTACAGCTCCCATGCACAGCAGCGCGCCGCGTCGGCCTTCATGGCCGATGCCGAGGGGTACGGTTGTCCCCAGCCAGCCGGGGCAGCTCCTACCGCGACGCTGTCGATTCTTGGTTTTGGAGCGGCTGGGGCGTACGCGACACCGGCGATGCAAATGATGGTTGCTGAAAACACGCGAGTTCATATTGTTAGCCAACATCAACCCTAGATCAAAACCATTGGTGGATTTCTCCGTGCTATGCTATTTTTTCCTGCTCGTACAATTTATAGGTCAGGTGTGGTGAGGTGAAAATCTCCGCCCTGTTGGGATCCTGCCCGGATGTGATAATGGTGGGCGAGGTGTTTCAGGCCCTTCGAACCGCGGTGTCGGCATCCATGTGATCCCTGCCTTTGCCGGCGATCTCTATCCCCCGTACAGTACCCTGATCTTTTGTTTGGGTGGTTTATGGCTGAAACGAGTGTGAATGTGATGAGTCTGCATCTTGGTCATGGTTTTTTTTTCCGGTCATGGTTGTTTGAGTAAATTACTGGCTTACTGGCATCCTTTATGATCATTAGCATGTACCAGCGGAGTTTAATTCCATGCTTAACTTGCAGATGCATATAATAAGTTACAAAATAATTTTGTACTTATAAATTGCACAATGATGTCATAATTGTAGTTTCAGATGGTGGATTTAAGATAACTGACATAAGGACACAATAAGCCTCAAGGTCAACTCATATGCTAACAGGTGCTACATCTCAAAGATTTACTATGCCGTGTACTCATAATAAGTGTCGAAGAAGTGTATCATGTCTGAGCATAAATCATCGATAAGAATCTTCCATTATTTTCCTTAATGATATGATCATAGATGGCACAACTTACACTTTGGGAATAGTTGAGAAGTAGTTGTCCCAAGATATAGACCTTTTCAGCATACTTTTACCATTCATTTAGATGTCAATATTTTTTAATACAAATAAGCATAGAGTACAAGAATATATTTTCATACAAATTTATTAACATATATCTGTCGCGATCATGGTGGGAAGAAATATAGGCGGCCACACAGATGGGGGTTAAAATATAGGACATTGACCTGTGTATGGGTGGGGAGGGGCGGGGGAGGTGGTCTCAGCAATGCTTATTGAGGCTAGATTGTGTGTTAACTTTTTATCCCGTTGCAACACACGGGCATTTTTACTAGTAATAATAAAGCACGGGTTGAGTCTGTCGGGTTCACCGTCACGGTGTTTTTCTAAAAAGGTCCTTATACTCTATGGTAATTGAACCCACGGTCCTTGTGATAAGTCAATCCGAAACGTTACGTGCTAGAGAAAAGGAAAGAAAAATTACCCACGCACCCGCATGAGTCTGCAGTTGCCTCCCAATCCAATCTCCACCTCCTACCATGCCCCGCCTCGCCTCACCACACGCCGCTGGCCGCCGCCACGCCCCGCCACCACCTACCCTGTCGGCGTGCCTAACCCTATCCCAAGTGCCCCCACACCCGCGACCTTCCACGGCCGGCGACACTCGATGTCGCGGCCGTTGACGGCTCCCTGGCCCCTGCTACCATGGTGCCGCCGGGACTCCTCGCCGCTGCTTCGACCTCGACAATGGTTTTCCCAACTCCGCTGGCTTGGCCACCAGCCACTTCTTCCCGGTGTAACATCCCAAATTTTCAATTTGGAATGTTATACATAGATCATTCATGCATATCATATTTTATTGCATATTCCTTTGGCTAGCTCCTAGAAATTCTACGCAACTCAAGGACCCACGGAGAGAGTTAGGAATTTCGTTATTTTCATATTTGAGTTTTCTCAAATTTTGAAAAAAGGAGGATCATTTGATTTTAATTATTTTATCTTCAAATATTTCTTTTATAAAATTAAAAGAAAGAGGATAAAATGACTTCCTCAAAGTAAAGAAATATTGGAGATTTAATATTAAAATCGAATAAGATTTTTATTCGGAGTTTTATTGCTATTTTATTTGAATTAGGAAAAAAAATGCGTTTTTCAAAATTGCATTTTAGGCCCAAATAAATGTTCACCTTGTCCGGCCTATTTTTAGAAGACGGAGAAAATTTATTTCATGATTTTTGGAGTCCGTTTAGTATTTCTTTTCTTTCTTTTTCTGCACGTTAGAATTATTTAAAAAACAATCGACCTACGGGCCGTACCCGGCCCGGACTCCTCCCAGCCCCTCCTTATAAGCCGCGCCGCCGAGCCCACCGCAGCCCAACCAGCCCCGCCGCCGCCCAAACCCTAACCCTAGCGCCGCCGCCGCCTAGAGCCGCCGCCGCCGCCGTGCCGCACCGCCCGCTGCCGCCGCCCGTCGCCGCCGCCCGCTGCCGCTGCCGCCTGTCGCCATCGACAACCGCCGATGGAGCCGCCGCACCGCCGCCCGCCGGAGTTCGAGGTAGCCGTCGGTTTTTTTAAAGCCGATCGGTTTTATTTCGTAAACCCTAGTTTCGTTTTTTTATTATTAATAGATCGGTTCGCCGGTTTTCTCGGTTTAGTTATTTAGCGGGCGTTCGTCCGTATGTTCATTTTAACGAACGGTTTTTCGTCCGTTAGTCGCAGACAACGAACGTTCGTTCGTTTGCCTGTTCGTCAGTTTTTCTTTTTCTCGGATTTTTCGCGATTATTTTCGATCGCGATTTCTGATTCAATTTTCGTTTTAGTTTATCTTTTTCGCTCGTTTATCGGAATCAGGCGATTCAAGCGCCTAGATCTTCAACTCGAAGCCCTCTTTCCGTTTAACCAACTTGAACAAGATTTTGGCATTGTAAAATTTGATTTTAGTATAGATTAGTAATTAGATCTTGTTTCTTTCGCAGTTTGAGTTTCGTTGCTCCGTTTGATTTGATTTTTTTTGCAAACCGGAGTTCTTAAGTTGAACTTTCTGGTTAGATCTTCTTATTCGTGTTTTACCCGTGCTTCTTTGCTTGATTGCTTATATATACTATTGCTTGTTTGTGATAGAACAACCGGAGTGCGAAGCATGCTACTACGAGTCTCTAGGTTTTGCGGATCATCGGCAAGGCAAGCAACACTTTGATCATACCCCTTTATCACCCAGTTTTTATGCATTAGTTCCTATCCTCAAACATTGCATGAGTTGGTTGTGACATAACATGTGGGTTTGGGAAGTAGTTGATGAGGTAGAACCTATTGCCCTGTTATTATCAAACCCTTGGGAGTTACTTCTACGTATTGCTTATATTGCTATGCTATGCTCGTAGACGTGGTTTGGGTGAGTGAATCCATGACAAACGTGAGATTGTTAATTAACGTTCAACTTAAGGTGGTAACTTTAATACACATCTGGGTGGATTGCTTGTCGGGCACCTGAAGAATCCAGTGTTGTCCTAGGATATCCCGGAGGACCCGTGTGATAATCCTAAGGTCCGCCACCCAGGCTCAAAGGGAACTGAGATATTTCATGCTAGAAACTTCCGTGTGCAGCCACAAGCTATTATGGGCTCTAGCATAGTTGAGTAAGTTGCATGACCTCTTCCAGTGGTAGGCTAGCAGATGTAGGGGATGTAGGTTGGTACTGTCTACCCGGGGTTAGAGTTAATGCTTCTGAAAGACTGTGTCTCGGTCATCCGTTTCTCAAACACCATGTAGTGCGAGAAATCCAACGGAGGAGATCGAGTCTTGTGGGAAAAATTGCGCAAACCTCTGTAGAGTGTACAATCTAATCATGATTAGCCGTGTCCCCGGTTATGGACATCTTAAGTATCTAGTACTTCGATTATCATATGTATCTCATCACTCTAATTTAATATTGTTGGGTTGATAATTACTTTTAATTGGGATTGAGTTGGAGGAACCTTCTCAATGATGTTTCAACTACCATGATAGTTAAATAAAATCTATTCCTTTGTTGTAGGGGAAAATGGCTTTTCGCAAAACTATAACCATAGAGCCTTTCCACCAGCCAAATATGCATGCAGTGATAGCATTATTCAGTTCTTGCTCTACTGTGTTATATTGCCAACATATTTCATGTGCTGGCCCGTTTTCGGGCTGCAACGTATTATGTTACAGACTTTTCAGACGAGGAGTAAGGTTTGTTAGGTCGGTGCCGTGCAGCTCAGCTATGCCGTTGGAGTTGATGGCTCACTTTATCTTCCAAGCCTTCTGCTGTTATCGTATTAGATGGTCTTAAGCCATATTTATTGTAATAAGTTCTCTTTTGAGACATTCGATGTAATAAGTGTGTAATTGCTACCCTGTTATAAATCCTTCGAGTACTGTGTGTGTCAGCATTACCGATCCAGGGATGACACTAAAACACAGAGACTTGACCGTTTGAGGTCGGGTCGCTACACCCGGTGCCCTCTGCCCGCCGTCCGACCCATCCGCCTGGCTCTCACGGCGAACATCGCCGCCACCCTGCTGTGACACGAGGTGATATTCTTCTTAGTGACGGCTTGATTCTTCCTAGATAAGTTCTTCTTTCTACTGTACCTCTTCATGGAAAAATCTGATTGCCTAAGAATTCCCCAATTTGCCAGAGTTTTTTGGTGGAAGATTGGAGTGAGCTTTTCATCGGAATTATACTTTGATTCTATCCAATCTTACCGTGATAGTAAATATTCCCCTTTGGTTCATATGAAAGGAAACTTGTAGCTCTTTATTAGGTCGTCACTTTAACTGTATGCAAGTGTGTTCAGTTCAGCTAGACGTAACTCACTGACATATGAGATTCCACTGGGCCTGATAACAATTTAAAAATGTAGTATTAGACCAAGAGTTTTTGTGTATTACAGAACATGTCCTATAAATATGTCAGTTACAAATAGAAGTGGTATTAATGAGGAAACACAACACACATGTAGTAGATGAATTGTATGAAGTAAATCGCCCTGGAATGATGGTTGCTGAATGCTACAATTGTGCTTGATATTTGATAGTCATCTACATGGACGACCTTCAAGCACCAATAACTTAATCCTTTGAGGTTTTGTACTTCTTTCTTCAGTACAGACGTAATATTGTTTGGTGCCTCCCATATTTGGATGTGAAAAAAAAGAAGATTTATATTTTAAGAAATAATAGATTATCAACAAGAAAATTTGGTCCCAACCGGACTACTACTTGTAAATGTTTTGTCTTTCATCCAAGGGGATATCATACTTCTCCTAATCACGATTGTCGTGTAACTCAAAAATGGTAGGATGGTAAGTACTACATCCTTTTTTGGTATGGCAAAAAAATACATCTTACCCATTTGATGATTTGCATCTGCAGCTGAACAATAATGGAAGAAAAAGGAGTACAAGCTTTACATAATGTACCTACAGCAACAATGGTTGCCCCACCAAACATCACTAGAGGATTGAGAAGGAAAACGTTGATTTCTACAATCAGGTTCTATTGGCCGTTGAAGCATTAGCATGATGAAGATTCTGGAACAGTGCAAGACATGCCCAAGCCCAAGGTCTTCCCTTAGCCGGTGAAGCACCTGAGCCGATGTCGAGCAATACCCCCTGAATACTCTTTCATTGTATTCTTTCCAGGCATGCAACCATATCAGCTGCACCAGGGAGCTCCATGCACGGCGGTACTACTTCCGAAGGTGTAGTACATGAAATTGTATGTAAATCTCCTTGAAATGATTGTTGCTTAATACTACGTTATGCTTGATAGTCATCTACCTGGACGACTTCAAGCGCCAATAGGTAGATTTTGTACTTCTTTTTTCAGTACAGAGATAATACTGTTTCTTGCTTCCTAATGTTTGGACGAGAAAACAAAGACGCTTTACATTATAAGAAATAATAGATTATTAATAAGAAAATAAGGTCGCCAGACTCCTACTTCTATAGGTTTTGTCTTCAACGTATGGGGATATCATACTTTATCTGATCACAGTTGCCGTGTAACCTTATGATGGTTAGTTACTAAATCCTTTTTTTGCGGACATAAGACTTATATTACTCAATCAATAAGTTCTTACAATCATCAATCACCAGATCACGGACCGCAGCTGGCCCAGATCCTAACCACGTAACAGTTCTACCTTCTAATCTCGCAAAACCCGCTAGACCATCGCTAGCTTTATTTAGGCTACGAAAAACATGTGAGATAGTACTCATCCTCAAACTTCTGAGGTACTTAATTTCCTTTATGAGTGAGGAGTAGACAGAATGATCAACTTCAGGGTCTTGAATCATAGACACCGCCATGCTTGAATCCATTTCAATTTCAATAGGGGAGTCGCTTCTTTGGAGGGCGAGGGATAAACCCTCCATACAAGCACACAGCTCTGCCTCAAGCGCGTCTCGACAGATGTAAAGGTGTCTGCAAGCAGAAAAATAACCTCCCCATGCTCATTACACAGAATCATGCCCGCTCCTGCATCACCATCTTGGCCCCATGACCCATCTGAATTCAGCTTGACCCAGCCCGGCTTCGGCTGCACCTAGGGTAGTTGTGGTGGTATTTTTGCAACATGTGAGTCCGGGGCCTTGTATGTTATGGACACCTTCCCCTTGGCCTGGTCCATTGATGAGTTCAGTTTAATACCCATTAACGAATCCATATAGCTCCGGAGGAATCTAACAGAAGCATCAACAGGCGGAGCCGGCTTGTTATGTGTAACTTCGTTCCGAATGAACCAACACCTCCAGAAGACCTTCAGAACCATGAAACGAGAAATATAATCCAGCTGTGCAATGGCAAATAACCACTCCTTCCCCGATTTCACAAAAAGTCTTGAGCTGGTAAACTCCATACCTTGGACATAGCAGTGTACAACTGACGAGCAAGCGGGCAGTTTAGCATCGGATGAAAGTTGTCCTCCGGTTCTAGAGCACACACAGGGCAAAGACTTGAGACCTCCAAACCAATTTTATGTTTGTTCTTCCAGGTTGGAAGAGAATCTATAGCTAGCCGCCAGGAAAAATTCCTTACAGTGGGCGGCACCCCACAGGACCAAATGTCCTTCCAGCAACTCCTGCTTCCCAAGGGATTGGAACTGGATGCGACCGCACTACCTCGATGTGCTTCCTCAAAAGCCAGAAAGTAAGCTGTTTTAACAGAGAAAACTCCCAATCTTCCTGGCCCCCATGCTAAGATATCTTCATCCAATCTCGGTGATGGCTTTATTTTTAGAATTTCCATTACGTCAGCCCGCACAAAGTATCTAGACAGGAGATCATACTTCCAAGCCCCACTTTCATTCAACAATTCAGAAACAAAACGGATTCTGCACGTTCCTTGCCGCGAGATGGGCTTATAAGAGTATGGCCGAGGGATCCAGCTATCCGTCCATACCCTGATACTACGGCCATTACCAACACGCCACAGTAAACCTTTTTTTAGTAAGTCCAGGCCATGACTGATGGCCTGCCAAGAGGAAGATACATTTCCCGAAAAAACAGTGTCCTCTAACTTGCCGTTGGGGTAGTACCTTGACTTTAAAACTCTAGCACACAAGCTATCCGGATTCGCAATAAGTCTCCAAGCCTGTCGAGCCAACAAAGCCTGGTTGATTAAAAAATACATCTTACCTATTTGATGATTTGCAAGATCGGCTGAACAATTATTTCCACCGAACACATGTCTTTGCTTGGCTTAGTATACAAGACAAAAAAATGTAAATTCTAACATACATTTTATTATTGAGACAATTGCATTTTTACCCCTAGTTGGTTCCTACCCACGGGTTTTGCCCTTACTTTTCGAGCTTGCTCAGTTTTGCCCTTACTTTTTCCGTCGAGGTACCTCGAATGCCCTTTGACCATTTGACCAAAACTTTGAAAATTCATAACTAATTCATATTAACTCAGAAAAATGCAAATAAAATATCAAAATGTTTAGATAAACATTACCTTTATGTGCATATCATTTGCATTCAGGACAAAAGCGCCCTTTAAACAACCTGAGGTAATTAATGTTATTAACATTATTAAAAATAAAAAGGTATAAACAATATTTTTTTCATGAATAAAAATTACATGCATATGTAGGTGATGTTTTCTGAACATCCAGATATCTTATTTGCTTTTTTCTGAGTTCGTATCATCTTGTTATGAATGTTCTAACGACTTTGACAATTATTTGGAAACTTCATAACAAATTGATATGAACTCAGAAAAATGGAAATACGATATCAGGATGTTCATGTAACATCACCTACATTTGCTTGTAATTTTTATTCATGAAAAAAATATTGTTTATACCTTTTTATTTTTAATAATGTTAATAACATTAATTACCTCAGGTAGTTTAAAGGGTGTTTTTGTCCTGAATGCAAATGATATGCACATAAAGGTAATGTTTATCTGAACATTTTGATATCTTATTTGCATTTTTCTGAGTTCATATGAATTAGTTATGAATTTTCAAAGTTTTGGTCAAATGGTCAAAGAGCAGTCGAGGGACCTCGACGGAAAAAGTAAGGGCAAAACTGAACAAGCTCGAAAAGTAAGGGCAAAGCCCGTGGGTAGGAACCAACTAGGGGCAAAAATGCAATTGTCCCTTTATTATTGCTTTGTTTCTGGTGTTTGTTAGCTATAGAGCATGCATCTTTACTATAATAATGGGCACTCCTCACATATTATTTTTTCCTTTTTAGTTTGTAACTTTTTTTCAAGAATGATTCTCAGAATCAGCTTACACTGTCTGAAATGTTGTTTTGTTTATGTCACATAAGGGCATCTCCAACACGGACTCTCAAACCGCCCGTATATGTCGAAGTTGAAATATTAGGTGGGCTGTGTACATACACATCTCTCTGCCCATGTAGGCAATATACTTCGGTAATGACTCACTACAGGAATCGGTGTCGTGGATGTGACCGCGCTGCTATTCGCAGCTGTATCCGCGGTCATGGTCGCTGCCTCGAGCCAGCGCATGGCTGCGGCAATGGAACCATGGCTCGGCACCTGGGCTAGCATGCGGCTCGTCCTGCTTCACGTCCAGTGTAGTCTTTGGTGACACACACGACGTGAATCGACGCCGTGGTAACTGGAAATCCAGCAGGCCATTGTCTTTGCAGTGTTAAATTATTTTCCTTATTGGTTAGAATTATTCAAATACAATCAATGATGTTGCAAGATCTGAAAATATAGTAGTGTTGACAATGCCAATGGCATCCCTTTGCATAGTTCTCAT
The DNA here is from genome assembly GCF_056163025.1 of Triticum urartu. Lineage (NCBI taxonomy): Eukaryota > Viridiplantae > Streptophyta > Magnoliopsida > Poales > Poaceae > Triticum > Triticum urartu. Next base: position 450,531,658 of record NC_141876.1, read on the forward strand.
GTCAAAGTTTCCAGCGATGAGAATGGGCTACCCAACATCGCTCGGCTGCTGAAATTGACCAAACTTGGTGTAGTTATTCATGGTAGAAATTCCAAATTAAATGATCTATTCGCTAGATTGAGAAACTGCATACATACCTTTGTCAATGCGCAGTCGAACAACCGTCAGGTGGTGATGAGAGGACTACTAAAAGCTGGGGAAGCACACTGAAGTTTGTTATCAACGGTTTCTTCAGAAGCTAAACATCAGTGGCATCACAAGTGGGCTTCCTTAGTTAATCCAAAAGATCCATCAAGTAGCAAAGATAAAAACAATGAACATGACATATTTGAAAGCAGCCCGAGCTTCCTCTACTACTTTGGTTTAGGTGCTATTTATCTTGCTCCGTGCTGACATATTTTCTTCTTCCGTAGATCCAAAGCATCCAGGATGTGATCAATCATATACTGGAGTATGGCATTTATATGCGGTTCCAGTCCTTTCACAATGCAAGTGAACTGGAGAATTCTATCAAAGACAATTGTCCGTTCAAGATTGACATTGTCCTTTCTTCAGTGTACATGCATGATATTACATGATTATAACATGTAAGTTTTTAAAATTCATTTAGTTTTCTATATTATGCTCTATGTGCTATATTACCTCTGTACCAAAATATAAGATGTTTGGTAGGCCTTTTAGCCTGAAAAGCGACTCCTATGCCCACTGTGGCAACAATGTGTTTGCACCAGTGAAGAGAGAACTTTTTTTTACATTGTAAGAAACATTTCTTCCCATCATTTAAGTGTGTGCCATGTTATCTTTGTTCATGTTGCTGATTGTACATATTCAGCATTATCAGGATATATCTGATTATGATGATGTTCGGTACTGCTCCTTTGGAGCCGACACCTCTTTTGGACTGCTGGATGTTTATAACCAATGAGACTACCTTTTTGGTTGTTGGTTGGAGCTATCATTATGACTGAAATTTTCTTAACACTCAAGTAAATTTATATCGTCATCAAAAACCAATGACAGGTCAACACTTATCAGCACTTTGCAATTTGTATTACAGTATGCCTAAGCCAATTGTCAGACAATGTTGTTTTAGTTAGGAAATGGAAAACGTGGTCACGATTTATGTAGATGGGACAGTCCTTTGAAACTGCACTCTTCGAACTTGAGTGGACAATCTAACTTTATGTTTCCATATAGAAAATTGACTATGTATGTTCCATGAATTGACTGATTATTTTGGCCCGGTCAGATTAAACAAGGTCTTGATTTGAAGGTACAGTTAAGCCAGCCAGTGCTTGTTTGCTTGTTCTACTACAAACTACGCTATTTGGACAGAGACATGTGGTCTTCCTCATTCCTCAAGACAATTTCCTTTCCTACCAAGATTTTTTGTTATAGGTTGTGGAAAAATGGATGTATAGCACTCTTTCTACAAGTCGTCATGAGCTGGGACATAGTTCCTTAACCAGGCCAATCCTGGTTTATTGCAACATATGTTTCCTCGAGAGAGGTCTAAACAATGCAATCTCTTAGGCTGCGGAAATATGAGTCATGAGTTGGGACATAGTTCCTTGACCTGGCCAATCCTGATTCTAAACAATGCATTCTCTTAGGCTATGAACATTTGACCCGGATGAAGGTAGACGGACGATGATGTCCCTTATTTCTTAGCAATTAGGGAAGTGTCATTTCCTTCTCCCATTGCAACGCACGAGCATATGTCCTATTAGAATATAATGATGGGGGTTATGTGGAGAAGACAAAAAGGAGAAAGTCTCACATTGACGCGGCTAATCAATGGGCTAGGGAGATGCCCATCAAATGATGTCAATGCAAGGAGTAGGGATTGCCATGCAACGGATGCACTAGAGCTATAAATGTATGAAAGCTCAACAAAATAAACTAAGTGGGTGTGCATCCAACTTGCTTGCTCACGAAGACCTAGGGCATTTGAGGAAGCCCATTGTTGGAATATACAAGCCAAGTTCGATAATGAAAAATTCCCACTAGTATATGAAAGTGACAAAACAAGAGACTCTCTATCATAAAGATCATGGTGCTACTTTGAAGCACAAGTGTGGAAAAAGAGGATAGTAGCATTGTCCCTTTTTTAACCTTTTTGGGCCTTTTTTATTTGGCCTTTTTTTAATTTGGGACAATGCTCTATTAATGATGATATCACACTTCTATTTATTTACAATTCAATGATTACATCTCGATACTAGAACAAAATATGACTCTATATGAATGCCTCCGGCGGTGTACCAGGAAGGGCAATGAATCAAGAGTGACATGTATGATAAATTATGCATGGTGGCTTTGCCACAAATACGATGTCAACTACATGATCATGCAAAGCAATATGACAATGATGAAGCGTGTCATGAATGAAACGGTGGAAAGTTGCATGGCAATATATCTCGGAATGGCTATGGAAATGCCATAATAGGTAGGTATGGTGGCTGTTTTGAGGAAGATATAAGGAGGTTTATGTGTGATAGAGCGTATCATATCACGGGGTTTGGATGCACCGGCGAAATTTGCACCAACTTTCAAGGTGAGAAAGGGCAATGCATAGTACCTAAGAGGCTAGCAATGATGGAAAGGTGAGAGTGTGTATAATCCATGGACTCAACATTAGTCATAAAGAACTCACATACTTATTGCAAAAATATACAAGTCATCAAAAACCAAGCATTACGCGCATGCTCCTAGGGGTATAGATTGGTAGGAAAATACCATCGCTCGTCCTCGACCGCCACTCATAAGGAAGACAATCAAAGAACACCTCATGTTTCAAATTTGTTACACAACGGTTACCATATGTGCATGCTATGGGACTTGAAATATTCAACACAAGTATTTATTAGATTCAAAACTACTCAACTAGCACAACTTTAATATCACCATCCTCATATCTCAAAACAATTATCCAGTATCCAACTTCTCATAGTATTCAATGCACTTTTTATGATAGTTTTTATTATACCAATCTTGGATGCCTATCATATTAGGACTAATTTTATAACCAAAGCAAATTACCATGCTGTTCTAAAGGACTCTCAAAATAATATAAGTGAAGCATGAGAGATCAATAATTTCTATAAAATAAAACCACCACCGTGCTCTAAAAGATATAAGTGAAGCACTAGAGCAAAATTATCTAGCTCAAAAGATATAAGTGAAGCACATAGAGTATTCTAATAAATACCAATTCATGTGTGTCTCTCCCAAAAGGTGTGTATAGCAATGATGATTGTGGTAAAATAAAAAGCAAAGACTCAAATCATACAAGACACTCCAAGCAAAACAAATATGTGGTGAGTAAAAATATAGCCTCAAGTAAAGTTACCGATGGAAGAAGACGAAAGAGGGGATGCCTTCCGGGGCATCCCCAAGCTTAGGCTTTTGGTTGTCCTTGAATTTTACCTTGGGTTGCCTTGAGCATCCCCAAGCTTAGGCTCTTGCCAATTCTTATTCCATAATTCATCAAATCTTTACCCAAAACTTGAAAACTTCACAACACAAAACTCAACAGAAAATCTCATGAGCTCCGTTAGTATAAGAAAACAAACCACCACTTAAGGTACTGTAATGAACTCATTCTTTATTTATATTGGTGTTAAACCTACTGTATTCCAACTTCTCTATGGTTCATACTCTCCGATACTAGCCATAGATTCATCAAAATATGCAAACAACACAAGAGAAACAGAATCTGTCAAAAACAGAACAGTATGTAGTAATATGTAGGTTTCGAATACTTCTGTAACCACAAAAATTCTGAAATAAATTTTTGGACGTGAGGAATTTGTCTATTAATCATCTTCAAAAAGAATCAACCTAATCGCACTCTCCAGTAAAAAATCGCAGCAAATCTTGTGAGCGCTAAAGTTTCTGTTTTTTACAGCAAGATCGCTAAAACTTCCCCCAAGTCTTCCCAAAGGTTCTACTTGGCACAAACACTAATTAAAAGCATAAAACCACATCTAAACAGAGTCTATATGAATTAGTTATTACTAAACAGAACCAAAAAGCAACAAACAAAAATAAAATTGGGTTGCCTCCCAACAAGCGCTATCATTTAACGCCCCTAGCTAGGCATAAAAGCAAGAATAGATGTAGGTATTATCATCTTTGGTATGCAATCCATAAGTGGATATCATAATATATTCATAAGGTAATTTAATTTTCTTTCTAGGAAGGTGTTCCATGCCTTTACTTAATGGAAATTGGAATCTAATATTCCCTTCTTTGATATCAATAATTGCACCAATCGTTTTAAGGAAAGGTCTATCAAGAATAATGGGACATGTAGGATTGCAGTCAATATCAAGAACAATGAAATCTATGGGCACATAATTCCTATTTGCAACAATAAGAACATCATTAATCCTTCCCATAGGTTTTTTAATAGTGGAATCCGCGAGGTGCAAATTTAGAGAACAATCGTCAAATTCACGGAAACCTAACACATCACACAAAGTTTTTTGAATCGTGGAAATGCTAGCTGTGACGCCCGGATAATTAAGGTATAGTAAACCTCTGCTAATGATGCCACGCCATCGCGGTTACTGTTGTTAATCTCACGTTAGTTCAAACCGATTCAAATTCAAATTCAAAATCAGGCAAATAGTAAAAGTTTTCAAATATTAAAACTAAAATGTTCGGTGTGTGCCAAATAAATCCTGTAATAATGGTGGAGAAACCAACATTTTAAAAGCATCTGAATGCACTAAAATAAATAAAACAACAACTGAAACAATAACTTAAATGCTTTTTTATTTAATAAAGAATACAAGGTACTTTGGTTTTGTCCCAAACTTTTTATGAGAATAGTTGATTTTACAAATCTAATTTAGGAGTGGGGTTCACTTTTTGTAAAACTATAAACTACTAAATAAGTAAGTGAAAACAGAGACAAAAAAAAGGGAAAATAAAACAAAAATAAATGAAAGAAGAAAATACCCCCCTCTCTCCCATGGGCCAAGTGGCCCAGTTGGCCACAGTCGCCAGGCCGACCCAGGCCACCCCCCTGCCTATACCCCCGCACCACGGTAACCCTAGCCCACTACCCCACCACTCGCCCCCCACCCCCACGATCCCCTCTCCCCCGATCCAGATCTGGATCGGGCCACGACCGCGTCCCCGACGCCAACGGTGCCCCGACCGTCACGCCCGTCGCCATCCCTTCGCGCCTCCATCCTCCTCCGCGATGCCACCTCGCCGGCGCCGCACCTCCTGGCCTCCTTCCTCTCCTTCATGCACCGCGTCGTCTTCCCCAAGCTTCGCACGCGCCCCATCCATGGCCGCCCCGACCCCGTCACCGGAGGCCACCTCGCTGGTCCGCCAGCGCCATCGTCTTCCCCTGCGCCGGTCGTCCCCGTCCTCCTCCCCAAAGGCCCCATCGAGCCTCGCCGCCCCCTTCTCACCACGAACGTGAGCACCGCCCATCTTCCCCCATTCCTCCCTCTGCTCGTCGCTACATCGCCCGGGCACGGCCACGCACGGCCGTGCACCCTCATGCACGGGCCCCGCCCCGGTCCTCCCCTGCCGCACCCCGACCTTGCATGCTGCGTCCGTCCGCCCGCTGCCTCCCACAGTGCTCGCTGCTACTGCCGCCCGAGCTACGCGCCGACCGTCGCCAGCCTTGCCGCAGCACGCGCCCGCCTGCCCCCTACCTTGTTCTGCTCACTCCATGGCCGCCCCGTGCGCGTTCCCAACCGCACGCCCACGCGTCTGCCAGGCCCCGGCCAAGTCCTACACCACGCCCGCGCGCGGACGGCCGTGCTTGCCTGACGCCGCTGCCAGCGCGTGCGACCGTCGCGCCCGCCTTCAGCCGGCGTTCCACGCACTCCCCCTGCTCCGCTGCGAACCTGTTGTTGACGCCGAAGGCCGCCGCTGCTCACCTCACCGTGGCCCCCGGCCCCCCTGCAACGGTCCCCTGCCGGGTCCGCCCGCACTGGCGTGCGCCCGAACGAACGGGTGCTGGGCACTCGATGCGCCCATTCGCCCAGTGCCCGCTAGGCTCCCCCAGAGCCTATGACATATGGGCCCCACGCCAAAAAAAGAGAAGATAAAAAAAAATATAAAAAAGAATTAATTAATAATTTAATTAATTGTAGTTAATAAACCTAATCATTTTAGTTAGACTAACTAAACCTGATTAGGTAGTCTTAGACAATGACAACCGGGACCCACGTGTCAGTTTGACCAAGTCAACTGACTATTGACTGCTGACATCCCCCTGATGTCATGCTGATGTCATAATGGCATTTCCTAGTTAAATTATTTCTGTTAATTCTAAAAATGAATTAAAACTTTGAAAATTAATATAAAATAATCCTTAACTCGGATGAATATACTTTGTACATGAAAGTTGCTCAGAACGACGAGGCGAATTCGGATACGCAGCCCGTTCGTCCGCCACGCATCCCTAGCATAGCGAACATGCAACTTTTTCCCTCTGATTCATCTGTCCGAAAACGCGAAACACCGGGGATATTTTCCCGGATGTTTCCCCCCTTCACCGGTATCACCTCATACCGCGTTAGAACATGTCTAGCTCTGCCTATTGTCCTGTTATGCACTTGCTTGCTATGTATTTACTGTTTCTCCCCCCTCTTCTCTTCGGTAGACCCCGTGATGATGCTGATGTCCCTGTGGTCGACTACATCACCGACGACCCCTCCTTCTTGTCTGAGCAACCAGGCAAGCCCCCCCCTTGATCACCAGATATCGCCTACTCTCCTCTATACTGCTTGCATTAGAGTAGTGTAGCATGTTACTGCTTTCCGTTAATCCTATTCTGATGCATAGCCTGTCATTGTTGCTACAGTTGTTACCCTTACCTGCTATCCTACTGCTTAGTATAGGATCCTAGTGTTCCATCAGTGGCCCTACACTCTTGTCCGTCTGCCATGCTATACTACTGGGCCGTGATCACTTCGGGAGGTGATCACGGGCATACTATACACTTATACTATTACATTACTTGTGATGCTGTTCGGAGATGGGGGCTGAAGGGGCAGGTGGCTCCATCCCGGTAGAGGTGGGCCTGGGTTCCCGACGGCCCCCGACTGTTACTTTGAGGCGGAGCGACAGGGCAGGTTGAGACCACCTAGGAGAGAGGTGGGCCTGGCCCTGGTCGGCGTTCGCAGATACTTAACACGTTTAACGAGATCTTGGTATTTGATCTGAGTCTGGCTACTGGCCTATACGCACTAACCATCTACGCGGGGACAGTTATGGGCACTCGACGTCGTGGTATCAGCCGAAGCCTTCGTGACGTTAGCGACTGAGCGGCGCGCGCCGGATTGGACCGTAAGCCTGCTCTTGTATTAAGGGGGCTAGTTCTGCTTCCGGCCGCGTACGCAACGTGCAGGTGTGCAAAGGGCGATGGGCCCAGACCCCTGCGCCATAGGATTTAGACCGGCGTGCTGACCTCTCTGTTGTGCCTAGGTAGGGCTGCGACGTGTTGATCTTATGAGGCCGGGCATGACCCAGGAAAGTGTGTCCGGCCAAATGGGATCGAGCGTGTTGGGTTATGTGGTGCACCCCTGCAGGGAAGTTAATCTATTCGAATAGCCGTGATCTTCGGTAACAGGACGACTTGGAGTTGTACCTTGACCTTATGACAACTAGAACCAGATACTTAACAAAACACACCCTTCCAAGTGGCAGATACAACCGGTGATCGCTCTCTCACAGGGCGACGAGGGGAGGATCATCGGTTAGGGTTATGCTATGCGATGCTACTTGGAGGACTTCCGTCTACTCTCTTCTACATGCTGCAAGATGGAGGTTACCAGAAGCGTAGTCTTCGAAAGGACTAGCTATCCCCCTCTTATTCCAGCTTTCTGCAGTTCAGTCCACATATAATAGCCTTATTCCAGTTGATACCAATGCATACATATGTAGTGTAGCTCCTTGCTTGCGAGTACTTTGGATGAGTACTCACGGTTGCTTCTCCTTCTTTTCCCTCTATCCCTTCTACCTGGTTGTCGCAACCAGATGTTGGAGCCCAGGATCCAGACGCCACCGTCGACGACGACTCCTACTACACCGGAGGTGCCTACTACTACGTGCTGCTCGCTGACGGCGACCAGGAGTAGTTTAGGAGGATCCCAGGCAGGAGGCCTGCGCCTCTTTCGATCTGTATCCCAGTTTGTGCTAGCCATCTTATGGCAACGTGTTTAACTTATGTCTGTACTCAGATATTGTTGCTTCCGCTGACTCGTCTATGATCGAGCTCTTGTATTCGAGCTCTCGAGGCCCCTGGCTTCTAATATGATGCTTGTATGACTTATTTTATTTGTAGAGTTGTGTTGTGATATCTTCCCGTGAGTCCTTGATCTTGATCGTACACGTTTGCGTGTATGATTAGTGTACGATTAAATCGGGGGCGTCACAAGTTGGTATCAGAGCCGACTGCCTGTAGGAATCCCCCTTTCCAACTCCTTGGCCGAAGTTGAGTCTAGGCATTGCAAAACTTTTACTAACTTGGCTGTGTGTCTTACGGGCACACGTCGCCATCAGGTGGTAGTAGGATCTTTTACTCCTTGACCTATACTCTGGGGCTCTGACATCTCTTCTATTCGGGTTAAATGATTTTGCTAAAATCCAACTCTAGGTTCTCGTTACCACTTCCTGCCAGAGAGCCCTTTAATACGGATGATCGACTGCTTCAACGAAAGATTCTGACAATACTCTCGGATGTTCCCTCGATACTTTGTGCCATCCCTCTTGCAATTCCCCTTCCACCGTAAACCCTTAAGGATAACTACTTACAGTTGTTATTCTTACATTCATCCCCAGATGGTCTTGTTATTACAAGATACCCCGAAACACTCGTCGTTGTTTGGATAATCCTTTGAGCTCACTGCCTTGCAGTTCTTGACACATGAATATCCCTACGGATAATTTCTCACACTTACCGAGTATCCACTCATCCCCAGTTGATTCATGTATGTCATCAATCTTCGAAATACCATTCGATCTTCCAAAAATCCTCAGGAGCCTATTGCTCTTGAAATTCTTGCTTGCTTACATTTTGGTTAATCCCATAAGTCTAGTAATCTTATTGGCAACCTTTGCCACTACCCTTTTGAGTCCATTGATTCAATAAGATGCGAATGCTCGCATTCCTCAGTCGAATCCTTGAATTCATCCTTCTGACTCAGTGTCAATTTGTACATGAGCTGGATCTCGACCAATCAAATTGCCATCGATTGTACCCCTAAGCCTACTCAACTTATCCATCCTTGATCAGAGCGTTGCTTCTGATCCCCTGATTTGGAAATCATAATTCTTTTGCATGTGAACTTTGAATTAGTCATTTGTTTCTATAATCAGATCTACTTGCATTCTTCTTCCTCTGGTTGAGTACCGATGCTCACATCATATCCCTTGTGGACCATCGGTTCCTTTGTTGGATTTTATCCGACAGTGTGCTTCATATTGAATAACCTTGTGAGCCTTTCCATGGGTATATAATGCCTTTGGTAAATTGTATCATCTGCTTTTGAACAATGCTCTACTTTCGAGCTTGTGTTAATTACTTCTAAAAAATTGTGGTATATGTTCCTAAGATACCTTGATGGGTTGGACATATGCTTTTTTTTTCTAATCTGTGTGAACCCGGAAACTACTACGGGTCATACTCTACTGGTGTTATGTCAGATAAAATTTCAACACCACAACTTCGTTGAAGGCGAGAAGTGAATGAAAGGTTATGCATTAAAGAAGTGGGAGTTGACCTTGAACTTTGTGTTCATGCCCATGGACACGATGTAGATCCTATCATAGAAGCTTCTTGTAATAATAACTATTCCTTGATAACTATCATCTAGTATCTGTGAATTGGTCTTTTGCGAACAAGGTTCCGACCATATTTTCTTCTTGATCCCATTTCTCGGACAAGTTTAAGCACTTGTCTTTTGTAAGTCAATACACCAGTCCAACCTCTACCTTGATCTACATTCGAGTATTACCCTCTGGTATCTCGAGTATATCTAAGAACTGTGTTGCATCTTATGAGTCTCCATCAGCTATTATTTCCCACCGATTCCAATTTTTCATGGGTTCTGCGTTGTTAATCGCTCAAGAACACCGGTAAGTGAACCGATTCCGCACTCTGGTTCGATAACTCTAAGTAATCTTCGTTGCTTATGAGTTTAATAATCCTTCAAGTCATTCCCAGCCTGATCGGCTATATCATTATCGTGCTAAATTTTAACTGTGCTACCTGCTCCTTAATCTCGGAGCACAACTTTCGATGATGAGCTAAGCTTACGTCGATCTTCCTCGTCATATCAGTTCACCTTGAACAACAAGCTTGATTTCAAGTTTGTGTCCTACCCATGGTTCCAATAACCTTCCACTTCATCATTCGTTTGATTTGACATCGTCGCTGATTGATTACATCTTGAAATCTCTCGACAAATGTGTCGTGAACAACATCAACCTTATGAATTCTTCCAAGATACCTATCGAATTCTTGATGAGAAATAGCATCCTTTGCCCTCGATGAATTGGGTTATCATCGACAACAATATTGCATTCCCTCCGACACAAAACTTGTTCCTGTTTTGTGTTGTACCTTGAGTTCCTTGCTATCCAACTTATGTTATGTTCTACCGCGGAGTATTACCATCTTTGATGTCAAGAATGTTGTGAGGATTGCTCCACCTATTAAGAATTCTTGCTATAATGATACTTCTCACCATCACCATTCTTTCTTGGTCCTCGTGTCGATCCCAACTTGGGTACCCACAAGTGAACGGTGTTGTTTGGATTCTGCACTTCTAGCAACCCAATTGCTTTGGAGTTAATGATCGATAATTCGTTCTTAGCCTATCGGTTGCTGAACCACCATTCTAACGTTGATCATGCTACTATAAGCCCATATTTCGGGTGCACTTTTCAACCAATTTTTAATTGTGTATGTTTTTCTCGAGCTTACATCATTATATCATTTGATCCGACAAATGTTATCTCCTTGTTCACATAACTGTGGAAATCCACATTTTTGGATACCTCGTTGAATTATCACTGAGTCCATCAGCCACCCCCTCATCCTCTCCTTGGCTTAATGATGAATCCCTTCGTGTATCCAGAGTCTGATCTTTGCTTGAAGACCATGCCAATGCTATCTCTAAGCATGTCTGTGGTACTCCAATTTTCAACAAAAACATTTGAAGCCCAATGCTAAATGTTTTCTTGCTCAATTATCCAAACACCGCTGTATGGGTAATGTCATGCAATTTCTCTCCCCTGCCTAAAGAATTTTCTACATTATATCCTTTCATTGATATCATGCTCTGATTGTTCTTGGGAAGGATATACCCCTGAAATATGTGTTTAAACACATTTTCTTTCCATTGTTCTGATTAAATCTGATGGACACTTTTCCCTTTCCATTGGTTTGCTTAACCCTTCTTGTGATCTATATTATATAAGCAGTAGTAATCTTCTGCTTATGTAGCACACCTTGGTGTACAACCGTGTCAGTAAGACCCTGTTTCTACTGTGGATGACATTCTGGTAGCCACCGATGGACGGGAACCTTGCCTATTGGTCCGCCTCGTTCAACGAGCAGGAAAATGGTTCTCTTCGTTCCTCGCCCTTGGTATCGACGTTGTTGCCGACTTAATCGACAGGCTACCCCCTGACATGCCTTGCTTGCATGATCACGCAAGACGTCTCCGCCCTTCCTACTTTTAACCACATGGTGGGCCCATAACCCACAGTTCCATAGGATCGAAACGTTACTCTCCTGTACACCCTGTTGTCAAACTTATTCCCCACGCTTGACTTCGTATGTAATTCACGGGCCACCTGCCTAGTGATCTATTCTGGTATCAGGTGCAATACTTATTCCCATTGCTCTGAACCCCTTCACATTTCGTATCAGGCAACAAATGATTGCCTATCCACTTGAAACTTCTTATTGCACCTTCGTACCTTGCTCTCGATATTTTCTTCAGTTTCAATTCGAGAGTTACTTTCTACCACCTTCCCCGATGTTATCGACCAGGTAGTCAACCTTGTAGAGGTCCGCTCTCTCGGAATAACCACCCATTATTCTTTCGTAAGAACGATGGAGATCCCGAACAACAGGACGACTTCACTATGATGACCTGAAGCAGAGAAATGAAGATGTCAATGTAGTGGATCTACCTCTTCGAGAAGAGCAACCAAGACCGAGAACACTTGCTAGAATTTCGTAACCAGAACCTTCCCCCTTACCCCTCTCTTAAATCTCGGGACGAGATTTCTTGTAGTAGAGGAGAATTGTGACGCCCGGATAATTAAGCTACAGTAAACCTCTGCTAATGATGCCATGCCATCGCGGTTACTGTTGTTAATCTCACGTTAGTTCAAACCGATTCAAATTCAAATTCAAAATCAGGCAAATAGTAAAAGTTTTCAAATATTAAAACTAAAATGTTCGGTGTGTGCCAAATAAATCCTGTAATAATGGTGGAGAAACCAACATTTTAAAAGCATCTGAATGCACTAAAATAAATAAAACAACAACTGAAACAATAACTTAAATGCTTTTTTATTTAATAAAGAATACAAGGTACTTTGGTTTTGTCCCAAACTTTTTATGAGGATAGTTGATTTTACAAATCTAATTTAGGAGTGGGGTTCACTTTTTGTAAAACTATAAACTATTAAATAAGTAAGAGAAAACAGAGACAAAAAAAGGGAAAATAAAACAAAAATAAATGAAAGAAGAAAATACCCCCCTCTCTCCCATGGGCCAAGTGGCCCAGTTGGCCACAGTTGCCAGGCCGACCCAGGCCACCCCCTGCCTATACCCCCGCACCACGGTAACCCTAGCCCACTACCCCACCACTCGCCCCCCACCCCCACGATCCCCTCTCCCCCGATCCAGATCTGGATCGGGCCACGACCGCGTCCCCGACGCCAACGGTGCCCCGACCGTCACGCCCGTCGCCGTCCCTTCGCGCTTCCATCCTCCTCCGCGATGCCACCTCGCCGGCGCCGCACCTCCCGGCCTCCTTCCTCTCCTTCGTGCACCGCGTCGTCTTCCCCGAGCTTCGCGCGCGCCCCATCCATGGCCGCCCCGATCCCGTCGCCGGAGGCCACCTCGCTGGTCCGCCAGCGCCATCGTCTTCCCCTGCGCCGGTCGTCCCCGTCCTCCTCCCCAAAGGCCCCATCGAGCCTCGCCGCCCCCTTCTCACCACGAACGTGAGCACCGCCCATCTTCCCCCATTCCTCCCTCTGCTCGTCGCTACATCGCCCGGGCACGGCCACGCACGGCCGTGCACCCTCATGCACGGGCCCCGCCCCGGTCCTCCCCTGCCGCACCCCGACCTTGCATGCTGCGTCCGTCCGCCCGCTGCCTCCCACAGTGCTCGCTGCTACTGCCGCCCGAGCTATGCGCCGACCGTCGCCAGCCTTGCCGCAGCACGCGCCCGCCTGCCCCCTACCTTGTTCTGCTCACTCCATGGCCGCCCCGTGCGCGTTCCCAACCGCACGCCCACGCGTCTGCCAGGCCCCGGCCAAGTCCTACACCACGCCCGCGCGCGGACGGCCGTGCTCGCCCGACGCCGCCGCCAGTGCGTGCGACCGTCGCACCCGCCTTCAGCCGGCGTTCCACGCACTCCCCCTGCTCCGCTGCGAACCTGCTGTTGACGCCGAAGGCCGCCGCTGCTCACCTCGCCGTGGCCACCGGCCCCTTCTACAACGGCCCCCTGCCGGGTCCGCCCGCACTGGCGTGCGCCCGAACGAACGGGTGCTGGGCACCCGATGCGCCCATTCGCCCAGTGCCCGCTAGGCTCCCGTAGAGCCTATGACATATGGGCCCCACGCCAAAAAAGAGAAGATAAAAAAATATATAAAAAAGAATTAATTAATAATTTAATTAATTAATTTAATTAGTTAACCTAATTAATTGTAGTTAACAAACCTAATCATTTTAGTTAGACTAACTAATCCTGATTAGGTAGTCTTAGACAATGACAACCGGGACCCACGTGTCAGTTTGACCAAGTCAACTGACTGTTGACTGCTGACATCCCCCTGATGTCATGCTGATGTCATAATGGCATTTCCTAGTTAAATTATTTCTGTTAATTCTAAAAATGAATTAAAACTTTGAAAATTAATATAAAATAATCCTTAACTCGGATGAAAATACTTTGTACATGAAAGTTGCTCAAAACGACGAGACGAATTCGGATACGCAGCCCGTTCGTCCGCCACGCATCCCTAGCATAGCGAACACGCAACTTTTTCCCTCTGATTCATCTGTCCGAAAACGCGAAACACCGGGGACATTTTCCCGGATGTTTCCCCCCTTCACCGGTATCACCTCATACCGCGTTAGAACATGTCTAGCTCTGCCTATTGTCCTGTTATGCACTTGCTTGCTATGTATTTACTGTTTCTCCCCCCTCTTCTCTTCGGTAGACCCCGTGATGATGCTGATGTCCCTGTGGTCGATTACGTCACCGACGACCCCTCCTTCTTGTCTGAGCAACCAGGCAAGCCCCCCCCTTGATCACCAGATATCGCCTACTCTCCTCTATACTGCTTGCATTAGAGTAGTGTAGCATGTTACTGCTTTCCGTTAATCCTATTCTGATGCATAGCCTGTCATTGTTGCTACAGTTGTTACCCTTACCTGCTATCCTACTGCTTAGTATAGGATCCTAGTGTTCCATCAGTGGCCCTACACTCTTGTCCGTCTGCCATGCTATACTACTGGGCCGTGATCACTTCGGGAGGTGATCACGGGCATACTATACACTTATACTATTACATTACTTGTGATGCTGTTCGGAGATGGGGGCTGAAGGGGCAGGTGGCTCCATCCCGGTAGAGGTGAGCCTGGGTTCCCGACGGCCCCCGACTGTTACTTTGAGGCGGAGCGACAGGGCAGGTTGAGACCACCTAGGAGAGAGGTGGGCCTGGCCCTGGTCGGCGTTCGCAGATACTTAACACGTTTAACGAGATCTTGGTATTTGATCTGAGTCTGGCTACTGGCCTATACGCACTAACCATCTACGCGGGGACAGTTATGGGCACTCGACGTCGTGGTATCAGCCGAAGCCTTCGTGACGTTAGCGACTGAGCGGCGCGCGCCGGATTGGACCGTAAGCCTGCTCTTGTATTAAGGGGGCTAGTTCTGCTTCCGGCCGCGTACGCAACGTGCAGGTGTGCAAAGGGCGATGGGCCCAGACCCCTGCGCCATAGGATTTAGACCGGCGTGCTGACCTCTCTGTTGTGCCTAGGTAGGGCTGCGACGTGTTGATCTTATGAGGCCGGGCATGACCCAGGAAAGTGTGTCCGGCCAAATGGGATCGAGCGTGTTGGGTTATGTGGTGCACCCCTGCAGGGAAGTTAATCTATTCGAATAGCCGTGATCTTCGGTAACAGGACGACTTGGAGTTGTACCTTGACCTTATGACAACTAGAACCAGATACTTAACAAAACACACCCTTCCAAGTGGCAGATACAACCGGTGATCGCTCTCTCACAGGGCGACGAGGGGAGGATCATCGGTTAGGGTTATGCTATGCGATGCTACTTGGAGGACTTCCGTCTACTCTCTTCTACATGCTGCAAGATGGAGGTTACCAGAAGCGTAGTCTTCGAAAGGACTAGCTATCCCCCTCTTATTCCGGCTTTCTGCAGTTCAGTCCACATATAATAGCCTTATTCCAGTTGATACCAATGCATACATATGTAGTGTAGCTCCTTGCTTGCGAGTACTTTGGATGAGTACTCACGGTTGCTTCTCCTTCTTTTCCCTCTATCCCTTCTACCTGGTTGTCGCAACCAGATGTTGGAGCCCAGGATCCAGACGCCACCGTCGACGACGACTCCTACTACACCGGAGGTGCCTACTACTACGTGCTGCTCGCTGACGGCGACCAGGAGTAGTTTAGGAGGATCCCAGGCAGGAGGCCTGCGCCTCTTTCGATCTGTATCCCAGTTTGTGCTAGCCATCTTATGGCAACGTGTTTAACTTATGTCTGTACTCAGATATTGTTGCTTCCGCTGACTCGTCTATGATCGAGCTCTTGTATTCGAGCTCTCGAGGCCCCTGGCTTGTAATACGATGCTTGTATGACTTATTTTATTTGTAGAGTTGTGTTGTGATATCTTCCCGTGAGTCCCTGATCTTGATCGTACACGTTTGCGTGTATGATTAGTGTACGATTAAATCGGGGGCGTCACACTAGCACCCAAATCACATAAAGCATAGCATTCATGATCTTTAATTTTAATTTTAATAGTAGGTTCCCACTCATCATGAAGTTTTCTAGGTATAGAGACTTCTAATTCAAGCTTTTCTTCATAAGATTGCATTAAAGCATCAACGATATGTTTGGTAAAAGCTTTATTTTGACTATAAGCATGCGGAGAATTTAGCACGGATTGCAACAAGGAAATACAATCTATCAAAGAGCAATTATCATAATTAAATTCCTTGAAATCCAAAATAGTGGGCTCATTACTATGTAAAGTTTTGACCTCTCGAATCCCACTTTTACCAATTTTTGCATCAAGATCTAAGAACTCTGAATCATTGGGACACCTTTTAACTAAAGTTGACTCATCTCCAGTCCCATCATTATCAAGATTCATATTACAAAACAAAGATTTAATGGGAGACACATCAATCACTTTTAACACTTCATCCTTATTATCATCAAAACTAGAAGAACACGCTTTTATAAAGCAATCTTTTTTAGCACACATCCTAGCGGTTCTTTCTTTGCACCCATCAATGGAAATTCTCATGGCTTTGAGAGACTCATTGATATCATGCTTAGGTGGAATATATCTAAGTTTCAAAGAATCAACATCAAGAGAAATTCTATCCACGTTCCTAGCCAACTCATCAATCCTAGACATTTTTTCTTCAAGCAAAGCATTGAGACTCGTTTGCGAACTAATAAATTCTTTAATACTAGATTCAAAATTAGAGGGCATCTTATTATTATTCCCATAAGAATTGTTGTAGGTATTACCATAATTATTAGAGGAATTACTAGGATACGGCCTAGGATTAAAGTTTCCTCTATACGCGTTGTCACCAAAATTGTTCCTACCAACAAAATTCACATCCATAGATTCATTATTGTTCTCAATCAAGGTAGACAAAGGCATATCATTAGGATCAGAAGAAACACTCTTATTAGCAAACAATTTCATAAGTTCATCCATCTTTCCACAAAACATTAATTTCTTCTATAGCATGAACCTTTTTACTAGTAGATCTTTCGATGTGCCATTGAGAATAATTAACCATAATATTATCTAGGAGTTTGGTAGCTTCTCCTAAAGTGATTTCCATAAAAGTGCCTCCCGCGGCCAAATCTAAAAGATTTCTAGAAGCAAAATTCAATCCAGCATAAAAAATTTGTATGATCATCCATAAATTCAAACCATGTGTAGGGCAATTACATATCATTAATTTCATCCTCTCCCATGCTTGTGCAAAATGCTCATGATCAAGTAGCTTAAAATTCATAATACCATTTCTAAGAGAGATGATCTTAACGGGAGGAAAATACTTAGAGATAAAAGCATATTTGCACTTGTTCCAAGAATCAATACTATTTTTAGGCAAAGACGAAAACCAAGTTTTAGCACGATCTCTAAGCGAAAACAAAAATAGCTTAAATTTAACAATATCATTATCCACATCTTTCTTATTTTGCAAATCACACAAATCAACAAAGCTGTTTAGATGGGTAGCGACATCTTCACTAGGAAGACCAGAGAATGGATCTTTCATGACAAGATTCGGCAAAGCAGTATTAATCTCACAAGATTCAACATCGGTAAGAGGAGAAACCGGAGTGCTAATGAAATCATTATTGTTGGTATTGGGAAAATCACACAATTTAGCATTATCTTGAGCCATCGTGACAAACAATCCAACACATAAGCACACGAGAAGCGAACGAAAACGAGGCGGACGGAAAAGGGGCGAGCGGAAAAAGAGGGCGAATAAAACGGCAAGGGTGAAGTGGGGGAGAGGAAAACGAGAGGCAAATGGCAAATAATGTAATGCGAGGGATAAGAGTTTGTGATGAGTACTTGGTATGTCTTGACTTGTGCGTAGATCTCCCCGGCAATGACGCCAAAAATCATTCTTGCTACCTCTTGAGCACTGCGTTCGTTTTCCCTTGAAGAGGAAAGGGTGATGCGGCAAAGTAGCGTAAGTATTTCCCTCAGTTTTTGAGAACCAAGGTATCAATCTAGTAGGAGACTACACGCAAGTCCCTCGTACCTACACAAACAAATAAGAACCTCGCAACCAATGCGATAAAGGGGTTGTCAATCCCTTCACGGTCACTTACGAGAGTGAGATCTGATAGAGATAATAAGATAAATATTTTTGGTATTTTTATGATATAGATTGAAAGTAAAGATTGCAAAATAAATTGGAAACTTATATGATAAAAGATAGACCCAGGGACCATAGGTTTCACTAGTGGCTTCTCTCAAGATAGCATAAGTATTACGGTGGGTGAACAAATTACTATCGAGCAATTGATAGAAAAGTGCATAATTATGAGAATCTCTAGGCATGATCATGTATATAGGCATCACATCCGTGACAAGGAGACCAAAACGATTCTGCATCTACTACTATTACTCCACACATCGACCGCTATCCAACATGCATCTAGAGTATTAAGTCCGTAAGAACAGAGTAACACATTAGACAAGATGACATGATGTAGAGGGATAAACTCAAGCAATATGATATAAACCCCATCTTTTTATCCTCGATGGCAACAATACAATACGTGCCTTGCTGCCCGTGCTATCACTGGGAAAGGACACCGCAAGATTGAACCCAAAGCTAAGCACTTCTCCCATTGCAAGAAAGATCAATCTAGTAGGCCAAACCAAACTGATAATTCGAAGAGACTTGCAAAGATAACCAATCATACATAAAAGATTTAAGAGAAGAATCAAATATTGTTCATAGATAAACTTGATCATAAACCCACAATTCATCGGATCTCAACAAACACACCAAAAAAAGAGTTACATCAAATAGATCTCCAAGAAGATCGAGGAGAACATTGTATTGAGATCCAAAGAGAGAGAAGAAGCCACCTAGCTAATAACTATGGACCCGAAGGTCTGTGGTAAACTACTCACACATCAACGGAGAGGCTATGATGTTGATGTAGAAGCCCTCCGTGATCGATTCCCCCTCCAGCGAAGCTCCGGAAAAGGCCCCAAGATGGGATCTCTTGGGTACAGAAGGTTGTGGCGGTGGAGATAGGGTTTCGTGGTGCTCCTGGTTGTTTTCGGGGTATATGGATATATATAGGAGGACGAAGTAGGTCGGTGGAGCTGCGAGGGGCCCACGAGGGTGGGGGGTGCGCCCAGGGGGGCAGGCACGCCTCCCTGCCTCGTGGCCGCCTCGCTTCTTTCTTGACATCTACTCCAAGTCCCGAGGATCACATTTGTTCCAAAAATAACTCTCCGGAAGGTTTCATTTCGTTTGGATTCCGTTTGATATTCCTTTTCCGCGAAACACTGAAATAGGCAAAAAACAACAATTTGCACTGGGCCTTGGGTTAGTAGGTTAGTCCCAAAAATAATATAAAAGTGTATAATAAAGCCCATTAAACATCCAAAACAGATAATATAATAGCATGGAACAATAAAAAATTATAGATACGTTGGAGACGTATCACATACCGGCTCCCTCCCACGCAGCTTGCTTCGCTTGTTAACATTCCCCTTGCCTCACGCATCCCGTCCAGCTCCTTCTGCTTTTCCCCTCTTTTTATTTCTCCTCTTTCGTCGGTGCCCGGTTAGTTTTGTTATCCTTTCGTTTTTCCTCTAGTATTTCGTCATCGCTTGGCAAAAGGAAATTGGTTCATCATCGTGTTCTGTTACATGTATTGATTTATTGGTGATGTGGCGCTCATGCGGTGCAGCCCAACGGATTTATGGGCCGACTATAACCACGGGTTGGATTTTAGCCCATAGGGTGAATAGGCTAGTAACGGACCATAAGTAATCAAAGGTAGGAAATGAGCCCAAGAACAAATGGGCCTTAGAAGGCCGGAATATAACATGGGCTAGAAACTGCCCAATGGAATAAAGCGATACACTGTTCATTATGGGCCAATTTCACCATGGGCCGTTAATGGGCCCAAAGTTACAAAGGGCCTTGATGGCTCATGTCTGCGTCAGTATTTCCCCGAAGAGGAAGGGATGATGTAGCATAGCTACGGTAGGTATTTCCCTCAGTTATGAATCCAAGGTTATCGAACCAGCAGGAGAACCAACCAACACTATGTAAATGGTACCTACACACAAAGAACAAATACTTGCAACCCTATGCGTAAGAGGGGTTGTCAATCCCTCTCGGGTAAAAGATTAGTAGATGAAAATAAAATAACGGCAAATAAAATCCAGCGAGATATTTTGGGTTTTTAATAATATAGATCTGAAAATAAAAGATGCAAATAAAGGAAAAGGCAAACAACAATATAGATATGAAAATATATGATGAGAAAATAGACCCAGGGGGCATAGATTTCACTAGTGGCTTGTCTCGAGAAAATAGCATACGGTGGGTAAACAAATTAATGTTATGCAATCGATAGAACCTCAAATAATTATGACGACATCCAGGAATGATCATTATATAGGCATCACATCCAAGATTAGTAGACCGACTCCTGCCTGCATCTACTACTATTACTCCACACATCGACCGCTATCCAGCATGCATCTAGTGTATTAAGTTCATGGATAAATGGAGTAATGCAATAAGAATGATGACATGATGTAGACAAGATCTATTCATGTAGGAATAGACCCCATCTTGTTATCCTTAATAGCAACGATCAATACATGTCTTGCTGCCCCTTCTGTCACTGGGAAAGAACACCGCACGATCGAACCCATCACAAAGCACCTCTTCCCATGGCAAGAAAAATCAATCTAGTCGGCCTAACTAAACCAAATATCCAAAGAAGAAATACGAGGCTATAAGTAATCATGCATATAAGAGATCAAAACTCAAATAACTTTCATGGATAAAATAGATATGAT
Source organism: Triticum urartu (assembly GCF_056163025.1). Classification (NCBI taxonomy): domain Eukaryota; kingdom Viridiplantae; phylum Streptophyta; class Magnoliopsida; order Poales; family Poaceae; genus Triticum; species Triticum urartu. The sequence goes on from NC_141876.1 coordinate 450,552,743, forward strand.
CATAAACTCAAAGTTCATCAGATCCCAACAAACACACCACAAAAGAGTTACATCAAATAGATCTCCAAGAGGCCATTGTATTGAGAATCATAAAGAGAGAAGAAGCCATCTAGCTACTGCCTACAGACCCGTAGGTCTACAATGAACTACTCACGCATCATCAGAGAGGCACCAATGAGGATGATGAACCCCTCCTTGATGGTGTCTAGATTGGATCTCGTGGTTCCAGAACTTGTGGCGGCTAGAATTGTGTTTCGTCGACTCCCCTAGGGTTTCTTGATTTTTTGGGAATTTATAGAGCAAAAAGGCGGTGCGGGAGGCCACCGAGGTGGGCACAACCCACCAGGGCACGCCTGGGCCCTCAGGCTCACCCAGGTAGGTTGTGCCCCCCTCGGGGCACCCCTCTCGTACTTTTGGCCCATCTTGTGTCTTTTGGTCCAGAAAAAATCTCCAAAAAGTTTCACTGCGTTTGGACACCGTTTGGTATTGATTTTCTGTGAAGTAGAAAACAAGCAAAAAACAACAACTGACACTGGGTAATATGTCAATAGGTTAGTCCCAAAAAATGATACAAGGTTGCCATAAACTGATTGTAAAACATCCAAGAATGATAATATAACTGTTGGGAAACGTTGCATGGAAAACAAAAAAAAGTTATATGCACACGCAAGATCTATCCATGGAGATGCATAACAAATAGGGGGAGAGTGTGTCTACGTACCCTCGTAGACCGTAAGCGGAAGCGTTTGTTAACGCGGTTGATGTAGTCGAACTTCTTCGCGATCCAACCGATCGAGTACCGAACGTACGACACCTCTGCGTTCAGCACACGTTCAGCTCGGTGACGTCCTCGCCTTCTTGATCCAGCAAGACGGCGTGGATGAGTTACGGCATCACGACGGCGTGGTGACGGTGATTGTGAAGCTATCTCTCCAGGGCTTCGCCTAAGCACTACGAAAATATGACCGAGGGACGAAACTGTGAAAGGGGGCGCCGCACACGGCTAAGCAATTGTCGTGGTTATGTGTGGCGCCCCCTCCCACATATATATAGGTGGGGAGAGGGAGGAGAAGCCAAGGAGGCACCCCAAGTAGGCCGAATCCTACTTGGGGTCCTTCCCTAGTGGCGCCCCCTTACCATATTTGCCGGAAGGGGGAGGCCGACCCCCTTTCCTTCTCTCCCCAAGGGTTGTGGCCTAGGAGGGGCACGCTAGCCCCTTGTGGGCTGGTGTGCCCCCCTTTGGCCCATATGGCCCATTAACCTCCCGGGGATGTCTGGAACCCCTTCCAGTGACCCGATTTCTACCCGGTACATCCTGAAACTCTTCCGGTGTCCAAATATCATCATGCTATATATTAATATTTACCTCCGTACCATTCCGTAGCTCTTCTTCATGTTTGTGATCACATCTGGGACTCCGAACAACATTCAGTCACCAAATCATATAACTCATATAACACTATATCGTCGACGAATGTTAAGCATGCGGAACCTACGGGTTCGAGAACTATGTAGACATGACCGAGACACCTCTCCGGTCAATAACCAATAGCGGAACATGGATGCCCATATTGGCTCCTACATATTCTACAAAGATCTTTATCGGTCGAACTTTATGACAACATACATAATTCCCTTTGTCCATCGGTATGTTACTTGCCCAAGATTTGATCATCGATATCTTCATACCTAGTTCAGTCTCATTACTGGCAAGTCTCTTTACTCGTTCCGTAATACATCATCTTGCAACTAACTCCTTAGTCACTTTGCTTTCAAGGCTTCTTATGATGTGTATTGCCAAGAGGGCCCAGAGATACCTCTCCGATACTCGGAGTGACAAATCCTAATCTCGATCTATGCCAACTCAACAAACACCTTCGGAGATACCTGTAGAGCATATTTATGATCACCCAGATACGTTGTGACATTTGATATCACACAAGGTATTTCTCGGTATCCGAGAGTTGCATAATCTCATAGTCGAAGCAATGTGTATTTGACATTAACAAAGCAATGGAAATACACGGAATGATCAATATGTTAAGCTAACAGATGGGTCTTGTCCATCACATCATTCTCCTAATGATGTGATCCCATTATCAAATGACAACACATGTCTATGGTTAGGAAACCTTAACCATATTTGATCAACGAGCTAGCCTAGTAGAGGCATACTAGGGACACGGTATTTGTTTATGTATTCACACATGTATTTAAGTTTTCGACCAATACAATTCTAGCATGAATAATAAACCTTTATCATGAATAAGGAAATATAAAATAACAACTTTATTATGGCATCTAGTGCATATTTACTTCATTCTCCCACTGCACTAGAGTCAATAATCTAGATTACATTGTAATGAATCTAACACCCATGGAGTCTTGGTGCTGATCATGTTTTGCTCGCGGAAGAGGCTTAGTCAACGGGTCTGCTACATTAAGATCTGTATGTATTTTGCAAACTTCTATGTCTCGATCCTTGACCTTTTCATGAATGGAGTTGAAGCATGTCTTGATGTGTATGGTTCTCTTGTGAAACCTAGATTCCTTCGGTAAGGCAATTTCTCTAGCTAGCATCGACGTAACCCTTTATGATGAGCCCTTCGTCATCTCCATAAACGAGAAACATATCCTTGGTCCTTTTCAGGTAGTTCAGTATGTTCTTGACGGTTGTGCAGTGATCCACTCCTGGATTACATTGGTACTCCCTCCCAAACTTATGGCAAGGCACACATCAGGTCTGGTACACAACATAGCATACATGATAGAACTTACGGCTGAGGCATAGGGAATGACTTTCATTTTTCTCTCTATCTTCTGTAGTGGTCGGACTTTGAGTCTGACTCAATTTCACACCTCGAATCACACACAAGAATGCTTTCTTTGACTGATTCAGTTTGAACTTCTTCAAAACTTTGTCAAGGTATGTGCTTTGTGAAAGTCCTATTAAGCGTCTCGGTCTATCCCTATAGATCTTTATGCCCAATATATAAGCAGCTTCACCGAGGTCTTTCATTGAAAAATTCTTATTCAAGTATCCTTTTATGCTATCCAGAAATTGTATATCATTTCCAATCAACAATATGTCATCCACATAGAATATCAGAAATGCTACAAAGCTCCCACGCACTTTCTTGTAAATACAGGCTTCACCATAAGTCTGTATAAAACCATATGGTTTGATCACTGACATGTCTCCAACGTATCTATAATTTTTGATTGTTCCATGCTATTATATTATTTGTTTTGGATGTTTTATATGCATTAATATGCTATTTTATATTATTTTTGGGACTAACCTATTGACCTAGAGCTCAGTGCCAGTTTCTGTTTTTTCCTTGTTTTTGAGTTTCATAGAAAAGGAATACCAAACGGAGTCCAAACGGAATAAAACCTTCGTGATGATTTTTCTTAGACCAGAAGACACCCAGGATACTTGGAGATGAAGTCGGAAGAGCCACGAGGCAGTCACAAGGGTGGAGGGCATGCCCAGGGGGTAGGGCGCGCCCCCCTGCCTTGTGCCCCCCGGTGACTCCCCTGACCTAGTTCCTTCGCCTATATATTCACATATATTCCCAAACCACCAGAAGTATCCACAAAAACACTTTTCCACCGCCGAAACCTTCTGTACCCGTGAGATCCCATCTAGGGGCCTTTTCCGGCACCCTGCCGGAGGGGGATTCGATCACAGAGGGCTTCTACATCAACTCTATTGTCCTTCCGATGAAGCGTGAGTAGTTTACCTCAGACCTACGGGTCCATAGCTAGTAGCTAGATGGCTTCTTCTCTCTCTTTGATTCTCAGTACCATGTTTTCCTCGATGTTCTTGGAGATCTATCCGATGTAATATTTTTTCTGGTGTGTTTGTCGAGATACGATGAATTGTGGATTTATGATCAGCTTATGTATGAATATTATTTGAATCTTCTCTGAATTCTTTTATGCATGATTTGATATCTTTATAATTCTATTTGAACTATTGGTTTGGTTTGGCCAACTAGATTGGTTTTGCTTGCAGTGGGAGAGGTGCTTAGCTTTGGGTTCAATCTTGCGGTGTGCTTTCCCAGTGATAGTACGGGCAACAAGGCACGTATTATATTGTTGCCATCGAGGATAAAAAGATGGGGTTTTCATCATATTTCTTGAATTAATTCCTCTACATCATGTCATCTTACTTAATGCGTTACTCTGTTCTTCATGAACTTAATAATCTAGATGCAGGTAGGAGTCGGTCGATGTGTGGAGTAATAGTAGTAGATGCAGAATCGATTCAGTCTACTTGACACGGACGTGATGCCTATAATTCATAATCATTGCCTTAGATACCGTCATAGCTTTGCGCTTTTCTATCAATTGCTCAACAGTAATTTGTTCACCCACCATATTATTTGCTATCTTGAGAGAAGCCCCTAGTGAAACCTATGGCCCCCGAGTCTATTTTCCATCATATAAGTTTCCGATCTACAATATTAGTTTCCGATTTACTATTTACTATTTTTGCAATCTTTTACTTTCTGATCTATAAACCAAAAACCCAAAAATATTTACTTTATCGTTTGTTTATTTTCATCTACCTCTATTAGATCTCACTTTTGCAAGTAACCGTGAAGGGATTGACAACCCCTTTATCACGTTGGGTGCAAGTTGTTTGATTGTTTGTGCAGGTATTGGTGATTTGTGCGTTGTCTCCTACTGGATTGATACCTTGGTTCTCTAACTGAGGGAAATACTTATCTCTACTTCAAGTTCAAGAAGTAGCAGGGATAAGTTGCATCACCCTTTCCTCTTCAAGGGAAAAACCAACGCAAGCTCAAGAAGTAGCAGGGAGAATTTCTGGCGCTGTTATTGGGGAGATCTACGCCAAGTCAAGACATACCAAGTACCCATCATAAACTCTCATCTCTTGCATTACATTATTCGCCATTCGCCTCTTGTTTTCCTCTCCCCACTTGTAAATTTTTTTTTGAAAAGATTTGCATTTTCTTCGCCCCTCTTCCATTAGTCTTCTTCATTTGCTAGATTTGTTTGTTGCCATCATGTCTGAATTTGGGGAGGTTGTCGCTGAAAAAGATAGTAGTAACGATAGGGGAACTTTGATGCTTTTGCTAATACTAATCCTCATGAAGAATCTACTATTTTGCACACTAAAAAACTTCGCACAGGTAGCGGCAATATTATTGGAGAAGGGGTTATTCTAGATTTATTTACTTGTGCTGGAGCGCTACCCACGTAGGTGGATCTATTGTCCATAAGACTAGTGGTCTTGTGGATGCTATATCTTTGCTCATTGTTGAACTTGAAAGACAATTTGTTCATATGCTGAGCATTCTTCTGTTAAGCTCGCCTCTACTATATTCCTAGCCCATGAGTTTAGATTTATTATGAAAGAATCTAATGAAATTTTCACGTATTATAAAGTAGATGGTGGTCATCCTCCAATAGAGGGAATTCTCTTTAACCAAGAGGGCATAATACGTTTACGATCTCTAGATCATGTTGCTTACAATGACAATTTAAGAGAGAGGGTCCCTACCGATGTTTTAGTTGATAAGATTTCTGAACCTAATGATAGTTTTGCTATACAAAATAACGGGTTTGGTTTCTCTCTTGGACACAAGCTCATGACTTTTTGCCAAAAGAACGCTTACAATGATGAGTTTGTCATACAATATGAAGGGCCAAAGGAGGAACCAATTCCTCCCGAGCTTGATCTTGGGGATCCATATCCCATCAAATTTAGCCCTTTTAATTAATTTTTCTCACCACAAAGAAAACTTCCCGTTGAACGAAGGGAGTATGAGATGCGCCATCGATATTTGCCTTATCATTACTATGATTATACCTAGATCTATTCATGTTTTTACGCCTAGCTAAGGGCGTTAAACAATAGCGCTTGTTGGGAGGCAACCCAATTTTATTTTGTTCTTTGCTTTTTGTTCATGTTTTTCAATAAATAATTCATATAGCCTCTGGTTAGATGGGGTTTTATGTTTTAATTAGTGTTTGTGCCAAGTAAGACCTTTGGGATGGCTTACAGTGATAGTTGATTTGATCTTGCTGCAAAACAGAAACTTTTGTGCCTAGGAAAATAATTTTCGTTTTGAACAGAAGTGCGATAAAATACTGATTCTTTTTGCAGAAGATTAATAAACAAATTTATTAGGGTTTCCTAATTTTTCCTTCTTTTGAAGTTACATAAGTATTCAAGAGTTAGATATTACTACAGACTGTTCTATTTTTGATAGATTCTGTTTTCTATGTGTTGTTTGCTTATTTTGATGAATCTATGGGTAGTATCAGGGGGTATGAACCATGAAAAAGTTGGAATACATCAGATATTACACCAATATAAATAAAGAATGAGGACAGTACCAAAGTGGTGGTTTATTTTCTTATACTAACGGAGCTTATCAGATTTTCTGTTTAGTTTTTTGTTGTGATGTTTTCAAATATTGGGTAGGGATTTGATGGACTATGGAATAAAGAGTGGCAAGAGCCTAAGCTTGGGGATGCCCAAAGCACCCCAAGTTAATATTCAAGGACAACCAAGAGCATAAGCTTGGGGATGCCCCGGAAGGCATCCCTCTTTCGTCTTCGTCTATCGGTAACTTTACTTGAGGCTATATGTTTATTCACCACATGATATGTGTTTTTCTTGGAGCGTCTTGTATGATTTGAGTCTTTGCTTTTTAGTTTGACACAATCATCCTTGTTGTACACACCTTTTGAGAGGGACACACATGAATCATGAATTATTAGAATAATCTATGTGCTTCACTTATATCTTTTGAGCTAGGCAATTTTGCTCTAGTGCTTCACTTATATCTTTTTAGAGCACGTCAATGGCTTTATTTTATAGAAATTATTCAACTCTCATGGTTCACTTATATTATTTTGAGAGTCTCTAAACAACATGGTAATTTGCTTTGGTTATAAATTTAGTCCTAATATGATAGACATCCAAGAGGGGTATAATAAAAACATTCATATAAAGTGCATTGAATACTATGAGAAGTTTGATTCTTTATGATTGTTTTGAGATATAAAGATGGTGATATTAGAGTCATGATAGTAAGTAATTGTGGATTGTATAAATACTTTTGTTATAGTTTGTGATTCCCGTAGCATGCACGTATGGTGAACCGTTATGTGATGAAGTGAGAGGATGATTTATTTATTGATTGTCTTCCTTATGAGTGGCGGTCGGGGACGAGCGATGGTCTTTTCCTACCAATCTACGCCCCTAGGAGCATGCGCATAGTACTTCTCATTTCGATAACTAATAGATTTTTGCAATAAGTATGTGAGTTATTTAATACTAATGTTGAGTCCATGGATTATACGCACTCTCACCCTTCCACCATTGCTAGCCTCTCTACTGCGGCGCAATTTTCACCGGTACCATACACCCACCATATACCTTCCTCGAAACAGCTACCATACCTACCTATTATGACATTTCCATAGCCATTCCGAGATATATTGATATGCAACTTTCCACCGTTCCGTTTATTATGACACGTTCCATCATTGTCATATTGCTTTGCATGATCATGTAGTTGACATCGTATTTGTGGCAAAGCCACCATTCATAATTTTTTCATACATGTCAATGTTGATTCATTGCACATCCCGGTACACCACCAGGGGCATTCATATAGAGTCATATTTTTTTTCTAAGTATCGAGTTGTAATTCTTGAGTTGTAAGTAAATAAAAGTGTGATGATCTTCATTATTAGAGCATGTCCCATGTGAGGAAAGGGTGACGGAGACTATGATTCCCCAACAAGTCGGGATGAGACCCCGGACGAAAAAAAGAAGCCAAAAAATGAGAGAAGGCCCAATAAAAAATGAGAGAAAAGAGAGAAGGGGCAATGTTACTATCCTTTTACCACACTTGTGCTTCAAAGTAGCACCATGATCTTCATGATAGAGAGTCTCCTATGTTGTCACTTTCATATACTAGTGGAAAATTTTCATTATAGAACTTGGCTTGTATTTCCAATGACGGGCTTCCTCAAATTTCCCTAGGTCTTCATGAGCAAGCGAGTTGGATGGACACCCACTTAGTTTCTTTTTGAGCTTTCATAAACTTATAGCTCTATTGCATCCGTTGCATGGCAATCCCTACTCACTCACATTGATATCTGTTGATGGGCATCTACATAGCCCGTTGATATGCCTAGTTGATGTGTGACTATCTCCTCTTTTTGTTTTCTCCACAACCACCATATTCTTTTCCACCTATAGTGCTATTTCCATGGCTCATGCTCATGTATTGCGTGAAAGTTGAAAAAAAATTCAGAACATCAAAAGTATGAAACAATTGCTTGGCTTGTCATCGGGGTTGTGCATGATTTAAATATTTTGTGTGATGACGATGGAGCATAACCAGACTATATGATTTTGTAGCGATAAGCTTTCTTTGGCCATGTTATTTTGAGAAGACATAATTGCCTTGTTAGTATGCTTGAAGTATTATTATTTTGTGTCAATATTAAATTTCTGTTTTGAATCTTATGGATTTGAACATTCATGCCACAATAAAGAAAAATTACATGGATAAATATGTTAGGTAGCATTCCACATCAAAATTCTGTTTTTATCATTTACCTATTCAAGGACGAGCATGAATTAAGCTTGGGGATGCTTGATACGTCTCCAACGTATCTATAATTTTTGATTGTTCCATGCTATTATATTATTTGTTTTGGATATTTTATATGCATTAATATGCTATTTTATATTATTTTTGGGACTAACCTATTAACCTAGAGCCTAGTGCCAGTTTCTGTTTTTTTCCTTGTTTTTGAGTTTCGTAGAAAAGGAATACCAAACGGAATAAAACCTTCACGGTAATTTTTCTTGGAACAGAAGACACCCAGGAGACTTGGAGATGAAGTCGGAAGAGCCTCGTGGCAGCCACAAGGATGGAGGGCGCACCCCCTGTCTTGTGGGCCCCTCATGACTCCCCTGACCTAGTTCCTTCGCCAATATATTCACATATATTCCCAAACCACCAGAAGTATCCACGAAAACACTTTTCCACCGCCGAAACCTTCTGTACCCGTGAGATCCCATCTAGGGGCCTTTTCTGGCACCCTGCCGGAGGGGGATTCGATCACAGAGGGTTTCTACATCAACTCTATTGTCCTTTTGATGAAGCGTGAGTAGTTTACCTCAGACCTACGGGTCCATAGCTAGTAGCTAGATGGCTTCTTCTCTCTCTTTGATTTTCAATACCATGTTATCCTCGATGTTCTTGGAGATATATCCGATGTAATATTCTTGTGTGGTGTGTTTGTCGAGATCCGATGAATTGTGGATTTATGATCAGCTTATGTATGAATATTATTTGAATCTTCTCTGAATTCTTTAATGCATGATTTGATATCTTTGTAATTCTCTTCAAACTATCGGTCTGGTTTGGCCAACTAGATTGGTTTTTCTTGCAATGGGAGAAGTTCTTAGCTTTGTGTTCAATCTTGTGGTGTCCTTTGCCAGTGACAATAGGGGCAGCATGGCACGTATAGTATTGTTGCCATCGAGGATAAAAATATGGGGTTTTCATCATATTGCTTAAGTTAATTCCCTTACATCATGTCATCTTACTTACTGCGTTACTCTGTTCTTCATGAACTTAATACTCTAGATGCAGGCAGGAGTCGGTCGATGTGTGGAGTAATAGTAGTAGATGCAGAATCGTTTCGGTCTACTTGACACAGACGTGGTGCCTATATTTCATAATCATTGCCTTAGATATCGTCATAACTTTGCGCTTTTCTATCAATTGCTCGACAGTAATTTGTTCACCCACCGTATTATTTACTATCTTGAGAGAAGCCTCTAGTGAAACCTATGCCCCCCGGGTCTATTTTCCATCATATAAGTTTCTGATTTACTATTTTTGCAATCTTTTACTTTCCAATCTATAAACTAAAAACCCAAAAATATTTACTTTATCATTTGTTTATTTTCATCTCCTCTATGAGATCTCACTTTGGCAAGTAACCGTGAAGGGATTGACAACCCCTTTGCCGTGTTGGGTGCAAGTTGTTTGATTGTTTATGCAGGTATTCATGATTTGTGTGTTATCTAATACTGGATTGATACCTTGGTTCTGTAACTGAGGGAAATACTTATCTCTACTTTGCTGCATCACCCTTTCCTCTTCAAGGGAAAAACCAACAGAAGCTCAATAAGTAGCAATCACCTCATCAAAGCGTATATTCCAACTCCGAGATGCTTGCAACAGTCCATAGATGGATTGTTGGAGCTTGCACACTTTGTTAGCACCTTTAGGATTGACAAAACCTTCTGATTGCATCATATACAACTCTTTTTTAATAAATCCATTAAGGGATGCAATTTTGACGCCCATTTGCCAGATTTCATAATCATAAAATGCGGCAGTTGCTAACATGATTCAGACAGACTTAAGCATCGTTATGGGTGAGAAAGTATCATCGTAGTCAACTCCTTGAACTTGTCGAAAACCTTTTGCGACAAGTCGAGCTTTATAGATAGTAACGTTACCATCAGTGTCAGTCTTCTTCTTGAAGATACATTTATTTCCTATGGCTTGCCGGTCATCAGGGAATTCCACCAAAGTCCATACATTGTTCTCATACATGGATCCTATCTCAGATTTCATGGCCTCAAGCCATTTATCGGAATCTGGGCTCATCATAGCTTCTTCATAGTTCGTAGGTTTGCCATGGTCTAATAACATAACTTCCGGGTGCGGATCGTGCTCTGGTTGACCTACGAGGTTCAGTAGTAACTTGATCTGAAGTTTCATGATCATTATCATTTGCTTCCTCTCTATAGTTGGTGTAGGCATCACGGGAACGGTTTTCTATGATGTGCTACTTTTAATTTCCAGAGAAGGTACAATTACCTCATCAAGTTCTACTTTCCTCCCACTCACTTCTTTTGAGAGAAACTCCTTCTCTAGAAAGGATACATTCTTAGGAACAAAGATCTTGCCTTCGGATCTGTGGTAGAAGGTGTACCCAATAGTTTCTTTAGGGTACCCTATGAAGACGCACTTCTCTGATTTGGGTTTGAGCTTATCAGGCTGAAGCCTTTTGACATAAGTGTCGCAACCCCAAACTTTAAGAAACAACAGCTTAGGTTTCTTGCCAAACCATAGTTCATACGGTGTCATCTCAACAGATTTAGATGGTGCCCTATTTAACGTGAATGCGGCTATCTCTAATGCATAACCCCAAAATGATAGTGGTAAATCGGTAAGAGACATCATAGATCACACCATATCTAAAAAAGTAGAGTTACGACATTCAGACACTTACCTGTGGTGTTCCAGGTGGCGTGAGTTGTGAAACAATTCCACATTGTTTTAAATGAAGGCCATCATATCGTGGAAACTTTATTTTCTTGTTATTGTTTTAAATTCTTTGAACTTTTCAAATGTTTCGAACTTGTGTTTCATCAAGTAGATATACCCATACCTACCCAAATCATCTGTGAAGGTCAGAAAATAACGATACCCGCCACGTGCTTCAACACTCATCGGACCGCATACATCGTAGGTATTATTTCCAATAAGTCATTAGCTCACTCCATTGTTCCCGAGAACGGAGTTTTAGTCATCTTGCCCATGAGGCATGGTTCGTAAGTATCAAATGATTCATAATCAAGTGATTTTCCAAAAGTCCATCTCTATGGAATTTCTTCATGCGCTTTACACCAATATGACCTAAACGGCAGTGCCACAAGTATGTTGCACTATCATTATCAACTTTGCATCTTTTGGCATCAATATTATGAATATGTGTATCACTATGATCGAGATTCAATAAGAATAGACCATTCATCAAGGAGATAATTCCTTATTTGGCCCTTTCTTAAAATTTGCTTCCCTTTTTGGCCCCTTAAATTATTTTCTTCCCTTTTTGACACTTAAACTTCATTTTGTGCCCTATGTGACCATTTCATCCATTTTTCCATCCAATGGTGTTAACTGACACATGTAATGACAATTTTGCCCTTGATGGTAGTATGTCACAAGAAAAGAGAAGAGAAGGGGCATGAAAAGACAGAAAAGAAGGGGAGGAGGGAGGGAACTGTGTTGGGAGTTTTTATTATTTTTTTAGGGAAAAATCTATGTTGGGAACACAACATAACCTCTTGTACGTGTGTGTAAAGGTTTCTTGCTCTTCCATGTATCTGTGTGGCCGAGGATCCCCGTGCCTGACAAGCGGCCAGCCGTTTCCTCCTCTCGTGCATGGGTGCGCCGAGGCCGCTGCCACCTCACATGCACGGTGGCTTCGAGGCTGTCGGCCGTGTTTGTATATGGTATTACAATTGTAGCTCGTATCCTCCAGAAACAATACATACGTGCAAGCTAGCACATGCAAGCCCCTTCATTGATTTTCAAGTAGCAGCAGTGTACATGCAAGCTATCAGGCTGGCAGCTTAATTGATTCTGAACATAGCGATTTCTCTTGTTGGAACAAACACGAAACAAATACATGGATTGCAACAGGCTATCTAGTGCAACTCGCCGGCCTGCCAGTACATACATGCATGGGGCACGACTATAGTGGATGTACTGCTAGCTGTACTGTAGATCCATTAAGCTGCCTACTTGGCTACTCTGTTGAGGCTAGCTTGCAGGTACGTGTTCAGCTCCAACACATCGAGGTGATAAGATGCATGTGTGCATGTAAATAATTTGGTCAGATACAACACTAGGAGTAAAACAGTCTTTTCGGGTTAAACTTAACACCGTTACAGGTCAAAACTAACGGAAGTGTCACATAGGGAGCAAAATGAAGTTTGAGTGTCAAAAAAGGAAAAATACAAAAATTTGGGCCAAAAAGGGAGGCAAATTTTAAGAAAGGGCCAAATAAGGAATTCTCTCTTCATCAAGGGTGCATGAGCATAAAAGATATTACTCATATAAATAGAACAACTATTATTCTCCAATTTAAATGAATAACCGTCTTGCAATAAACAAGATCCAGATATAATGTTCATGCTCAACGCAGGCACCAAATAACAATTATTGAGGTCTAAAACTAATCCTGAAGGTAGGTGTAGAGGTAGCGTGCCGACGGCAATCACATCGACCTTGGAACCATTCCCGACGCGCATCATCACCTCGTCCTTAGCCAATCTTCATTTATTCTATAGCTCCTATTTCGAGTTACAAATATGAGCAACTGAACTAGTATCAAATACCCAGGCGCTACTACGAGCATTAGTAAGGTACACATCAATAACATGTATATCAAATACATCTTTGTTCACTTTTCCATCCTTCTTATCCGCCAAGTATTTGGGGTAGTTCCGCTTCCAGTGACCATTCTCTTTGCTGTAGAAGCCATCAGTTTAGGCTTGCACTACTAGGGAACTTCTTATAGGTAGTACATTAGTAGTAGCGCTAGTTATGGGGCCAGCACTACTGCCACTTAGTAGTAGCACTGGTTGACAGAAAGCGCTACAGGTACCGAAGTAGCAGTAGCACTGGCTGCCAGCCCAGCACTACTGCTAAGTGGTCCCATGGCCACCGGCAGGGGCTACACGTAGTAGTAGCGGTCGGCTGGAACCAGCGCTACTACTAGGGACTTAGCAGTAGCGGGGAGCTGGCAGCCAACACTACTGTTATTGATACCTTACCCTTCCCCCGCGTTGGCCCGAACACTCCCTTTGTTGGGGAACGTAGCATGCAATTTCAAAAAATTTCCTACGATCACGCAAGATCTATCTAGGATATGCATAGAAACGAGAGGAGGAGAGTGTGTCCACATACCCTCGTAGACCGAAAGCGGAAGCGTTAGGTTAATGCGGTTGATGTAGTTGAACGTCTTCACGATCCAACCAATCCATGTACCGAACATACGGCACCTCCGTGTTTAGCACACGTTCAGCTCGATGACATCACTCGAACTCTTGATCCACTAGAGGGTCGAGGGAGAGTTCCGTCAGCACGATGGCATGGTGACAGTGATGGTGATGTGATCCGCGCAGGGCTTCGCCTAAGCACTACGACGCTATGACCGGAGGAGTAAACTGTGGAGGGGGGCACCACACATGGCTAAGAGAACAACTGTGTGCTTTGGGGTGCCCCCCGCCCCCCATATATAAAGAAGGGGAGGAGGAGGTGGCCGGCCCAAGGGGTGGCACGCCATGGGGAAAGAGGGGAGAGGGAGAAGGAAAGGGGGGCTACGCTGCTACCTCTTGAGCACTGCGTTGGATTTCTCCGAAGAGGAAGGGATGATGTAGCAAAGTAGCGTAAGTATTTCCCTCAGTTTTTGAGAACCAAGGTATCAATCCAGTAGGAGGCTACGCTCGAGTCCCTCGTACCTACACAAAAACAATAGCTCAACACAACCAACATGCTTAGGGGTTGTCAATCCCTTCACGGTCACTTACGAAAGTGAGATCTGATAGAGATGATAAATAATATTTTTTGGTATTTTTGGTATAGATATGCAAAGTAAATAAAGTAAAAGCAAAGCAATAGTAAAGTGATGGAGATTGATATGACGAGGAAGAGACCCGGGGGCCATAGGTTTCACTAGTGGCTTCTCTCAAGAGCATAAGTATTCTACGGTGGGTGAACAAATTACTGTTGAGCAATTGACATAATTGAGCATAGTTATGAGAATATCTAGGTATGATCATGTATATAGGCATCACGTCCGAGACAAGTAGACCAAAACGATTCTGCATCTACTACTATTACTCCACTCATCGACCGCTATCTAGCATGCATCTAGAGTATTAAGTTAAAAATAGAGTAATGCCTTAAGCAAGATGACATGATGTAGAGGGATAGTTTCATGCAATATGATAAAAACCCCATCTTGTTATCCTCAATGACAACAATACAATACGTGCCTTTCTGCCCCTTCTGTCACTGGGAAAGGACACCGCAAGATTGAACCCAAAGCTAAGCACTTCTCCCATGGCAAGAACAACCAATCTAGTAGGCCAAACCAGACTGATAATTCGAAGAGACTTGCAAAGATAACCAATCATACATAAAAGAATCTAGAGAAGATTCAAATATTATTCATAGATAGACTTGATCATAAACCCACAATTCATGGGTCTCAACTAACACATCGCAAAAAGAAGATTACATCAAATAGATCTCCACGAGAGAGGGGGAGAACATTGTATTGAGATCCAAAAAGAGAGAAGAAGCCATCTAGCTACTAGCTATGGACCTGTAGGTCTGAAGTAAACTACTCACACTTCATCAGAGGGGCTTGGATGATGATGTAGAAGCCCTCCGTGATCGATGCCTCCTCCGGCGGAGCTCCGGAACAGGCCCCAAGATGGGATCTCATGGATATAGAAAGTTGCGGCGGTGGAATTAGGTTTTTGGCTCCGTCCCCGATCGTTTGGGGGTACGTGGATATATATAGGAGGAAGAAGTACGTCGATGGAGCTTCGAGGGGCCCACGAGGCAGGGGGGCGCGCCCTAGGGGGGGCCCCTACCCTCGTGAGCACCTCGTGGCTTTCTTGACGGAGGGTCCAAGTCTCCTGGATCTTATCTGATGAGAAAGTCACGTTTCCGAAGGTTTCATTCCGTTGGGACTCCGTTTGATATTCCTTTTCTTCAAAACCCTAAAACAGGCAAAAAAACAGCAATTCTACGCTGGGCCTCCGGTTAATAGGTTAGTCCCAAAAATAATATAAAAGTGGAAAATAAAGCCCAATAATGTCTAAAACAGTAGATAATATAGCATGGAGCAATCAAAAATTATAGATACGTTGGAGACGTATCATACGCCCCCACCCCTTGTCCAATTCTGATTGGGGAGGGGGGAGGCACGCGCCTCCTCTTGTGGCCTTCATCCCTCTCTCCAATATGGCCCATGAGGCCCATTAACTTTCCCGGGGGGTTCCGTAACCTCGCGGTACTCCGAAAATTCCCCGAACTTCTTCGGATCCATTCCAGTGTCCGTATATAACCTTCCACTCTATGAATCTTTACCTCTCAACCATTTCGAGACTCCTCGTCATGTCCGTGATCTCATTTGGGACTCAGAACAAACTTCGGTCACCAAAACACATAACTCATAATACAAATTGTCATCGAACGTTAAGCATGCGGACCCTACGGGTTCGAGAATTATGTAGACATGACTGTGACATATCTTCGGTCAATAAACAATAGCGGAACCTGGATTCTCATATTGGTTCCTGAAAGCACAAGTGCTCCCTAGGTGGTTTTGGTAATTTATGTCAACATATCTCTTGTTGGACTAACACTTTTACCTAGTATGTTTCAGATAAGTTTAACAATGAAGTGGCATGGACTAGAGGATGTGGAACCCCTTCAAAATGCTAAGGACAAAGGATTGGCTCAAGCTCCAAGCTCAAGACTCTACATTTTCTATTTTAGTGATCCAAGATCACATTGAGTCTATAGGAAAAGCCAATACTATTAAGAAGGGATGAGGTGTTGCTTAATGGCTTGCTTGCTCAAAGTGCTTAGTGATATGCTCCAAAGCCCTCAACCACTTTCTCACTTCCAAATATGTCCCACACCAAATATCCAACTCGGCCCCACCGATTCTTTCTATCCGGAGCCACCGAGTTCAGTTGACATAGCCATTGCCAGAAACCCTAATCAGTTCGGTCTCACCGATGGGATCTCGGTTTCACCGAGATGGGCTTGCAAACTCTCACTTACCTATTGCAATATTTTCGGTCCCACCGAGATATGCAATCGGCCCCACCGAGTTTGCTTGGCCAACTCTCTGTTTCACTTATTACCCAAATCGGTCCCACCGAGTTTGAGAAA
Source organism: Triticum urartu (assembly GCF_056163025.1). Taxonomy (NCBI): domain Eukaryota; kingdom Viridiplantae; phylum Streptophyta; class Magnoliopsida; order Poales; family Poaceae; genus Triticum; species Triticum urartu. The sequence goes on from NC_141876.1 coordinate 450,569,536, forward strand.
TCGGTCAAACCGAGTGTTGGATTTACCCTAACCCTAGCACATCGGTCCCACCGAGTTGATCCAGTCAGTCCCACCGAAAACCCTAACGGTCATTAGATTTGCTGAATTGGTCCGAGCGAGTTTATCCATTCGGTCCCACCGAGATTGGCAAGTTGTGTAACGGTTAGATTTTGTGTGGAGGCTATATATACCCCTCCACCACCTCTTCATTCATAGAGAGAGCCATCAGAACAAACCTACACTTCCTTATATAATGATAAATGTTATTTATATTTCCTTATATAATGATAAATGTTTATTATTCATGCTATGACTGTATTAACCGGAAACTTAGTACATGTGTGAATACATAGACAAGCAGAGTATCCCTAGTATGCCTCTACTTGACTAGCTCGTTAATCAAAGATGGTTAAGTTTCCTAGCCATGGACATGTGTTGTCATTTGAGAATGATGTGATGGACAAGAGCCATCCATTAGCTTAGCATAACGATCGTTCAGTTTTATTACTACTGCTTTCTTCATGACTTATACATGTTCCTCTGACTATGAGATTATGCAACTCCCGAATACCGGAGGAACACCTTGTGTTCTATCAAACGTCACAACGTAACCGGGTGATTATAAATATGCTCTACAGGTGTCTCCAATGGTGTTTGTTGAGTTGGCATAGATCGAGATTAGGATTTGTCACTCCGATTGTCAGAGAGGTATCTCTGGACCCTCTCGGTAATGCGCATCACTATAAGCCTTGCAAGCAATGTGAATAATGAGTTAGTTGCGGGATGATGCATTACGAAATGAGTAAAGAGACTTGCCGGTAACGAGATTGAACTAGGTATTGAGATACCGACTATCGAATCTCGGGCAAGTAACATACTGATGACAAAGGGAACAACATATGTTGTTATGCGGTTTGACTGATAAAGATCATCGTAGAATATGTAGGAACCAATATGAGCATCCAGGTTCTGCTATTGGTTATTGACCGGAGACATGTCTCGGTCATGTCTACATAGTTCTCGAACCCGTAGGGTCCGCACACTTAACGTTCGGTGACGATCGGTATTATGAGTTTATGTGTTTTGATGTACCGAAGATAGTTCGGAGTCCCGGATGTGATCACGGACATCACGAGGAGTCTCGAAATGGTTGAGACATAAATATTGATATATTGGACGACTATATTCGGACACCGGATGAGTTCCGGGGGTCACCGGATATTTATCGGAGTGCCGGGGGGTTATTGAAACCCCCGAGGGAACTAATGGGCCAACACGGGCCTTGTGGGAGAGAGAGGAGAGGGCCTAGGGCTGGCCGCCCCCCTTGGGAGTTTGAATTGGACACGGAGGGGGGGGGGTGCCCCCTCTTTCCTCCCTCTGTCCCTCTCCTTCCTTTCCCCTTCCCCCTTCCTAGTTGGACTAGGAAAAGGGGAGTCCTACTCCTACTAGGAGGAGGAATCCCCCTCTCCTTGGTGCGCCCCTAGGTTGGCCGGCCTCCCCCTTGCTCCTTTATATATGGGGGCAGGGGGCACCCTAGAACACACAAGTTGATTGTTTCCAGACATGTGCGGTGGCCCCCTCCACCATAATCCACCTCGGTCATATCGTAACGGTGCTTAGGTGAAGCCCTGTTCCTGTAGCATCATCATCACCGTCATCACGCCGTCATGCTGACGAAGCTCTCCCTCGACACTCTACTGGATCATGAGTTTGTGGGACGTCACCAAGCCGAATGTGTGCAGATCACAGATGTAGGATCAAAAGTATGTCTAGAGGGGGGTGATTAGACTACTTGACCAAATAAAAATCTAGCCTTTTCCCAATTTTAATTCTTGGCAGATTTTAGCAACTTAGCACAAGTCAAGCAAACAAACTACACATGCAATTCTAAGAGTATAGCAGCAGAATGTAAAACAATTGCATATGAAGGTAAAGGGAGGAGTTTGGAGGGAGGAAACGCAATGTAGACACAGAGATTTTTGGCGTGGTTCCGATAGGTGGTGCTATCGTACATCCACGTTGATGGAGACTTCAACCCACAAAGGGTAACGGTTGCGCGAGTCCATGGAGGGCTCCACCCACGAAGGGTCCACGAAGAAGCAGCCTTGTCTATCCCACCATGGCCATCGCCCACGAAGGACTTGCCTCACTAGGGTAGATCTTCATGAAGTAGGCGATCTCCTTGCCCGTACAAACTCCTTGGTTCAACTCCACAATCTTGACGGAGGCTCCCAAGGGACACCTAACCAATCTAGGAGACACCACTCTCCAAGAGGTAACAAATGGTGTGTTGATGATGAATTCCTTGCTCTTGTGCTTCAAATGATAGTCTCCCCAACACTCAACTCTCCCTCATAGGATAGAATTTGGTGAGAAGATGATTTGAGTGGAAAGCAACTTGGGGAAGGCTAGAGATCAAGATTTATGTGATTGGAATGAAGTATCTTGACCTCAACACAAGTGTAGGTGGTTCTCTCTTAGAAAATGTATGTTGGAAGTGTAGGCATGTTCTAATGGCTCTCTCTACAAATGAACAGTGGGTGGAGGGGTATATATAGCCTCCACACAAAATCTAACCGTTACACACAAATCACCAAACTCGGTGGGAACGAATCATACAAATCAGTCAGACCGATGTAGTTCATAATGTGACCGTTAGGGTTTTCGGTGGGACCGACATGTCAACTCGGTGGGACCGATATCATTAGGGTTAGGGCATAACGTAATCTCGGTGAGACCAATTACACAAACTCGGTGAGACCGATTTTGGTAATAGACTAACCAGAGAGTTGGTCAGGCAATCTCGATGGGACCGATTCGCTCTCTCGATAGGACCGAAACGTTATGAAAGGGAAACAAAGAGTTTGCATTGCAATCTCGGTGGGACCGATCGCTCATCTCGGTTGGACCAAAACGTTACGAAGGGAAACAAAGAGATTACAATCCCATCTCGGTGAGACCGAGATCCCTATCGGTGGGACCGAAAAGACTAGGGTTTGTGGCAGTGGCTATGTCAAGTGAACTCGGTGGCGCCGGATTGATCAAATCAGTGGGGCCGAGTTTGACTTTTGGTTTGGGATATATTTGGATATGAGAAAGTGGTTGAGGGTTGTGGATCATATCACTAAGCACTTTGAGCAAGAACCTCATTAAGCAACACCTCACCCCCTCTTAATAGTATTGGCTTTTCCTATGGACTCAATGTGATCTTGGATCACTAAAAATGAAATGTAGAGTCTTGTGCTTTAAGCTTGAGCCAATCCTTTTGTCCTTAGCATTTTGAGGGGTCCAATTTCTAATCCATGCCATGCCAATCATTGAGCTTTTCCTGAAATATTTATCTTCAAGTAGCATTAGCTCAATGAGCTATATGTTGTTAGGAATTACCAAAACCACCCAGGGATAGCTGCTCTTTCAATCTCCCCCTTTTTGGTAATTGATGACAACATATAGATCAAAGCTTTGAAAAATGATTATAAGATTGAAAAACATCGTCGCTTTGAGAAGTATATGATAAGCAAGAGGTCCCCCTAAATTTGTGCATTATTTAAAATTTGCTTTTGAATGCAAATGCATAATCGATTAGGATCATGGGTTACTCTTCCATGTCACATACATCTTGGTGGAGCGCTCAAAATGATAGAAATTAAAATCATGCACTCATCACTAAGCAAGTGAATGATCATATATGGAATATAAAGGATAGCATCATTCAACCAAACATTAAGGTAGCATATGATCAACCACATGATCATATGAGTATCTCACAAGGACATAAAGTATCTCACACAAGCACACAATAAAGTAGTTCAACCAAAAAAGAAAGAGAGAGAAAAGGCAAGACACTCTCTCTCAAAGCCTATGATCTATACATATTTCTCCCCCTTTGGAAACACGTTACCAAAAAGTTTGAAAATGCATAGTGCTATACGTCTCTTAGGCTTGGTCTTCGGGAGGTGGTGTAGATAGAAATCCAAGGACGAAGGTTTCCGACGATGTAGTTGGAACTGATGGAGTGGGTGCTGGAGGTGGCACTAGAGCTGTAGCTGCTAGTGCTGACACTGAAGCTCTAGCATATGAGACCGGCACTGCAGAAGACCTTGGACCTTGTGGCACATGCTTAAAAGCATCAGTGGTTGCTTTTCCTCTCCTCTGCTTCCTCCTGAAGCTGCTCAACTGCAGTCTGAATCTCAGTCACCTTCAGATCAAGATCATAGAATTTTGTTTCCACAATCCTCTCCAGGCTCTCCTGATTCTGAGTCAGGGTGGACAAGCCCTTCTCAATCCTCAGTGTATCCTAAATCAGATAGCCTAACTGATCTTGCTTGCTCTTCAGGAACACTCGAGACGCCTCTTCAACATTTGGCATGGGCAACTTTCTCATCCTTTTCCTTGGCTCTCTTCTCCTGGACTTGAGCTGATGGTGGTTCTTCCTCATTCATCACAACAGTGTTGTCTTCAAACTCATGATATAGAGGTAGATGCTCCTTGTCTAGCAAGTAAGTCCCTGTGCCCATCTTAGAGTTGATGAGCTCCTGAACATGTGGAGCATACCCACAACTCCTCTTTTGATCAATAGCGGTCCTTTTGATTGTTTCTACAATCAAGCTCATAACTTTGAATTTCTGGGGAACATAAATTTTTTGCAGGATGTTGATGGAGTGTCCTCTGATCATCTTGTGATCTCCTGACTTGGGTAGCAATGTGTGTCTTAAGATCCAGTTAATGGTAGGTAGACCAGACAACAAGAAATGCACATATCCAAGCTTGTGAGTTTCCAAAGCCTTATCAGGGATCTCTTTGTACATGTTTGCCATTGAGTTGTGGTCTTTCTTTTTCTTGGCATACACATCCAAGTCATCTTCATGTTCCTCTGAGGCATTGATTAGCTTGGCCCATTTATCAACTGTGGACTGGTACCTAGTACCCTCAGATATCCAAACTATCCTTCCATCTGGATAGAAGTGGGCAGTGGAGTAAAACTGCAGGATCAACTCATCATTCCACTTGGTGAGCTTTTGTCCAACGAATTCATCAACTCCACATGCCTTAAAGCTGTCATACACTCCAGGGAAGTGATCTTCATTTTCTGGATGAATTCCCAGTCCACTCATCATTCCCACACACTATGGGCTTCTTGTCAAGCAGAATGGTCTCATAGAAATCTTGTTGTTCCTTTGTATGGAACCTGTAGTCAATTGCAGTCCTCCTCCTAATAGCATAGGGATCAGACTGTCTCCATAACCTCAATCCCGCATCTTTCCTGATGTGCATGTCCTTAGCGACTGGATGAGCATCATTGTGGTCCGGAATTTTGGGCTTCAACTTCCTCAAAACATGAGAGTCATCTTCTTCTTCTTCAGCTTCAGGCACTGGGGCCTTGTTCTTCTCCTCAGCAGGTATACTCCTGGTATTCCTCTTGGTGTTTGGGGGTTTTTGAGCAGCAGCCTTGGTGTCATTGTCAAAACCGGTGGATATCGGGTAGGGGGTCCCGAACTGTGCGTCTAGGATCGATGGTAACAGGAGATAGGGGACACAATGTTTACCCAGGTTCGGGCCCTCTCTATGGAGGTAAAACCCTACGTCCTGCTTGATTGATATTGATGAATATGAGTGTTACAAGAGTGGATCTACCACGAGATCGTAATGGCTAAACCCTAGAAGTCTAGCCTATGTGGGTATGGTAATGAGTATATATATAGTGTCCTTTCCGGACTATCCCCATCGGTTTATATAGACACCGAGGGGATATAAGGTTTACATGGAGTCGGTTACGTAAGAAGGAATCTTCTGTTGCCAAGCTTGCCTTCCACGCCAAGTAGAGTCCATTCCGGACACCGTGCAGTCTTCGGCCTTCATGTCTTCACAGCCCATCAGTTCGGCCCATAGATAACAGGTCGAACGCCCGAGGACCCCTTAGTCCAGGACTCCCTCAGTAGCCCCTGAACCTGGCTTCAATGACGAGGAGTCCGGCATGCAGATTGTCTTCGGAATTGCAAGGCGGGTTCCCCTTTCTCCAAACTCCAAGATAGTCTTTGGATGCAATGATGGTATCCGGACCTGTCACACACACAACCGCAGAGAGAATATAGTATTTGCACGAATCTAATCTGCTGACAGCTTTTTCCCAACATGACATCGTGTCTGTCCGGTTATAATTTCGAACCGTTTTTCTTCAGCCAATCCATGCTACGAGGCGTGGTCGCTACTGGCACGTCTTGTCAAAACAGAGATCATGCCCCCTTATTGCGGGATTCTCATCAATGCGGGCATGGGTAACTCAACCGTGCCGTTTATAGAGCCCCAGGGAACAGGCGAGTCCTAAGGCGAGTGATGAGGCATTTTAATATTTGCTGCCTTTATTAGGGGATAAGGATTCACCCCTCCTCTCCTCACGCTCTCTCTCTCCGTGTCCGCCTTTCTGATCTCAAGCTCCAGCACCTAAGTTCTTATCTCCTTCCCACTCCAGCAACCATGTCTGGATCCGGTGGTCAGGGCAAGTGGATGGTCTCCTCCGTCAAGGAGGAGGACATTACTAAGCTCCGGGCGGACGGATATTGATACGTCTCCAATGTATCTATAATTTTTGATTGCTCCATGCTATATTATCTACTGTTTCAGACATTATTGGGCTTTATTATCCAGTTTTATATTATTTTTGGGACTAACCTATTAACCGGAGGCCCATCCCAGAATTGCTGTTTTTTTGCCTGTTTTAGGGTTTCGATGAAAAGGAATATCAAACGGAGTCCAAACGGAATGAAACCTTCGGGAACATGATTTTCTCAATGAACAAGACCCAAGAGACTTGGACCCTACGTCAAGACACAAAAGAGGAGGCCACGAGGTAGGGGCGCGCGCCTACCCCCCCCCCCCCCAGGCGCTCCCTCCACCCTCGTGGGCCCCCTATTGCTCCACCGACGTACTCCTTCCTCCTATATATACCTACGTACCCCCAAACGATCAGATATGGAGCCAAAACCCTAATTCCACCGCCGTAACTTTCTGTATCCATGAGATCCCATCTTGGGGCCTATTCCGGAGCTTTGCCGGAGGGGGCATCGATCACGGAGGGCTTCTACATCAACACCATGGCCCCTCCGATGAAGTGTGGGTAGTTCACCTCAGACCTACGGGTCCATAGTTAGTAGCTAGATGGCTTCTTCTCTCTTTTTGGATCTTAATACAATGTTCTCCCCCTCTCTTGTGGAGAACTATTTGATGTAATCTTCTTTTTACGATGTGTTTGTTGAGACCAATGAATTGTGGGTTTATGATCAAGTCTATCTATGAACAATATTTGAATCTTCTTTGAATTCTTTTATGTATGATTGGTTATCTTTGCAAGTCTCTTCAAATTATCAGTTTGTTTGGCCTACTAGATTGATCTTTCTTGCAATGGGAGAAGTGCTTAGCTTTGGGTTCAATCTTGCGGTGTCCTTTCCCAGTGACAGTAGGGGCAGCAAGGCACATATTGTATTGTTGCCATCGAGGATAACAAGATGGGGTTTTCATCATATTGCATGAGTTTATCCCTCTACATCATGTCATCTTGCTTAAGGCATTACTCTATTTTCATTAACTTAATACTCTAGATGCATGCTGGATAGCGGTCGATGAGTGGAGTAATAGTAGTAGATGCAGGCAGGAGTCGGTCTACTTGTCTCGGACGTGATGCCTATATACATGATCATACCTAGATATTCTCATAACTATGCTCAATTCTGTCAATTGCTCAACAGTAATTTGTTCACACACCGTAGAATACTTATGCTCTCGAGAGAAGCCACTAGTGAAACCTATGGCCCCCGGGTCTATCTTCATCATATTAATCTCCCAATACTTAGTTATTTCCTTTGCTTTGACTTTGCTTTTATTTTACTTTGCATATTTATCACAAAAATACCAAAAATATTATCTTATCATATCTATTAGATCTCACTCTCGTAAGTGGCCGTGTAGGGATTGACAACCCCTTATCGCGTTGGTTGCGAGGATTTATTTGTTTTGTGCAGGTATGAGGGACTGGCGCGTAGCCTCCTACTGGATTGATACCTTGGTTCTCAAAAACTGAGGGAAATACTTATGCTACTTTGCTGCATCATCCCTTCCTCTTTGGGAAAACCAACGCAGTGCTCAAGAGGTAGCAAGAAGGATTTCTGGTGCCGTTGCAGGGGAGGTCTACGCAAAAGTCAATATACCAAGTACCCATCACATACCCTTATCTCCCACATTACATTATTTTCCATTTGCCTCTCGTTTTCCACTCCCCCACTTCACCCTTGCCGTTTTATTCGCCCTCTCTTTCTCTATTTGCCTGCTTGCTTTTTGTTTGCTTGTGTGTTAGTTTGCTTGCTTGTCACGATGGCTCAAGATAACACTAAATTGTGTGACTTCACCAATACCAACAATAATGATTTTATTAGCACTCCGATTGCTCCTCTTACAGATGCTGAATCTTGTGAAATTAATACTGCTTTGCTGAATCTTGTCATGAAAGTTCCGTTTTCCGGCCTTCCTAGTAAAGATGCCGCTACCCATCTAAATAGCTTTGTTGATTTGTGTGATATGCAAAAGAAGAAAGATGTGGATAATGATATTTTTAAATTGAAGCTATTCCCTTTTTCACTTAGAGATCGTGCTAAAGCTTGGTTTTCGTCTTTGCCTAAAAATAATATTGATTCATGGAACAAGTGCAAAGATGCTTTTATCTCTAAGTATTTTCCTCCCGCTAAGATCATCTCTCTTAGAAACGATATTATGAATTTTAAGCAACTTGATCATGAACATTTTGCACAAGCTTGGGAGAGAATGAAACTAATGATACGTAATTGCCCTACTCATGGTTTAAATTTGTGGATGATTATACAAAAAATTTATGTCGGATTGAATTTTGCTTCTAGAAATCTTTTAGATTCGGCTGCGGGAGGCACTTTTATGGAAATCACTTTAGGAGAAGCTACTAAACTCCTAGATAATATTATGGTTAATTATTCTCAATGGCATACTGAAAGATCTACTAATAAAAAGGTGCATGTGATAGAAGAAATTAATCTTTTGAGTGGAAAGATGAATTTTGTTGGTAGGAACAATTTTGGTAACGACTCGTATAGAGGAAATTTTAATCCTAGGCCTTATCCTAGTAATCCCTCTAATAATTATGGTAATTCCTACAACAATTATTATGGAAATTATAATAAGATGCCCTCTGATTTTGAATCTAATATTAAAGAATTTATTACTTCGCAAAAGAATTTCAATGCTTTGATTGAAGAAAAATTACTTAAGATTGATGAGTTGGCTAGGAACGTTGATAGAATTTCTCTTGATGTTGATTCTTTGAAACTTAGATCTATTCCACCTAAGCATGATATCAATGAGTCTCTCAAAGCCATGAGAATTTCCATTGATGAGTGCAAAGAAAGAACCGCTAGGATGCGTGCTAACAAAGATGCCTTTATAAGAGTGTGTTCTTCTAGTTCCTATGGAAATAAAGATGAAGATCTAAAAGTTATTGATGTGTCCCCTATTAAATCTTTGTTTTGCAATATTAATCTTGATAATGATGGGACTGAATATGATCCACCTTTACCTAGAAGGCCTTCCAAGAATTCGGAAATTTTTGATCTTGATGCTAAAATTGATAAAGGTGGGATTGAAGAAATTAAAACCCTAGATGTTGCTAAACCCACTATTATGGATTTCAAGGAATTTAACTATGAAAATTGCTCTTTGATTGATTGTATTTCCTTGTTACAATCCGTGCTAAATTCTCCTCACGCTTATAGTCAAAATAAAGCGTTTACTAAACATATCATTGATGCCTTGATGCAATCTTATGAGGAAAAACTTGAATTGGAAGTTTCTATCCCTAGAAAACTCTATGATGAGTGGGAACCAACTATTAAAATAAAATTAAAGATCATGAATGCTATGCTTTATGTGATTTGGGTGCTAGTGTTTCCACGATTCCAAAGACTTTGTGTGATTTGTTAGGTTTCCGTGATTTTGATGATTGCTCTCTAAACTTGCACCTTGCGGATTCCACTATTAAGAAACCTATGAGAAGAATTAATGATGTTCTTATTGTTGCAAATAGGAATTATGTGCCCATAGATTTTATTGTTCTTGACATACATTGCAACCCTTCATGTCCTATTATTCTTGGTAGACCTTTCCTTAGAACGATTGGTGCAATTATTGATATGAAGGAAGGAAATATTAGATTCCAATTTCCCTTAAGGAAAGGCATGGAACACTTTCCTAGAAATAAAATTAAATTACCTTATGAATATATTATGAGAGCCACTTATGGATTGCCTACCAAAGATGGCAATACCTAGATCTATCCTTGCTTGTTATGCCTAGCTAGGGGCGTTAAACGATAGCGCTTGTTGGGAGGCAACCCAATTTTATTTTTATTCCTTGCTTTTTGATCCTGTTTAGTAATAAATAAATTATCTAGCCTCTGTTTTGGTTGTGTTTTTTGTGTTTAATTAGTGTTTGTGCCAAGTAGAACCGTTGGGAAGACTTGGGGAAAGTCTTGTTACACTTGCTGTAAAAAACAGAAACTTTAGCACTCATGAGAACTGCTGCCATTTTTATTTGGAAAGTTATATTTAGTTAATTATTTTTGAATATGATTAATATGTAAATTCCTCACGTCCAGAAATTTATTTTAGAATTTTCTAGGTTCCAGATCTTGCGCTAGCTACAGATTACTACAGACTGTTCTGTTTTTGACAGATTCTGTTTTTCGTGTGTTGTTTGCTTATTTTGATGAATCTATGGCTAGTAAAATAGTTTATAAACCATAGAGAAGTTGGAATACAGTAGTTTTAAAACCAATATAAATAAATAATGATTTCATTACAGTACCTTTAAGTGGTATTTTGTTTTCTTTCGCTAACAGAGCTCACGAGATTTTCTACTATGAGTTTTGTGTTGTGAAGTTTTCAAGTTTTGGGTAAAGATTTGATGGATTATGGAACAAGGAGTGTCAAGAGCCTAAGCTTGGGGATTCCCATGGCACCCTCAATATAATCTAAGGACACCTAAAAGCCAAAGCTTGGGGATTCCCCTGAAGGCATCCCCTCTTTCGTCTACTTCTATCGGTAACTTTACTTGGAGCTATATTTTTATTCGCCACAAGATATGTGTTTTGCTTGGAGCGTCTTGTATGATTTGAGTCTTTACTTTTTAGTTTACCACAATCATCCTTGCTGTACACACCTTTTGAGAGAGCCATACATGATTTGGAATTTGCTAGAATACTCTATGTGCTTCGCTTATATCTTTTGAGTTATATAGTTTTGCTCTAGTACTTCACTTATATCTTTTAGAGCACGGTTGTGGATTTGTTTTACAGAAACTATTGATCTCTCATGCTTCACTTATATTATTTTGAGTCTTAAATAGCATGGTAATTTTCTTAAAATCCTAATATGCTAGGTATTCAAGATTAGTAAAATTTTCTTATGAGTGTTTTGAATACTAAGAGAAGTTTGATGCTTGATGATTGTTTTGAGATATGGAGGTAATAATATCAAAGTCGTGCTAGTTGAGTAGTTGTGAAATTGAGAAATGCTTGTGTTGAAGTTTGCAAGTCCCATAGCATGCATGTATGGTAAACTTTATGTAACAAATTTGAAACATGAGGTGTTATTTGATTGTCCTCCTTATGAGTGGCGGTCGGGGACAAGCGATGGTCTTTTCCTACCAATCTATCCCCCTAGGAGCATGCATGTAGTGCCGAGGTTTTTGATGACTTGTAGATTTTTGCAATAAGTATGTGAGTTCTTTATGACTAATGTTGAATCCATGGATTATACGCACTCTCACCCTTCCATCCTTGCTAGCCTCTTCGGTACCGTGCATTGCCCTTTCTCACATTGAGAGTTGGCGCAAACTTCGCCGGTGCATCCAAACCCCGTGATATGATACACTCTTTCACACATAAACCTCCTTATATCTTCCTCAAAACAGCCACCATACCTACCTATTATGGCATTTCCATAGCCATTCCGAGATATATTTCCATGCAACTTTCCACCATTCCGTTTATCATGACACATTCATTATTGTCATATTTCTTAGCATGATCATGTAGTTGACATAGTATTTGTGGCAAAGCCACCGTTCATAATTCTTTCATACATGTCACTCTTGGTCCATTGCATATCCCGGTACACCACCGGAGGCATTCATATAGAGTCATCTTTTGTTCTAGTATCAAGTTGTAATCATTGAGTTGTAAATAAATAGAAGTGTGATGATCATCATTTTCTAGAGCAATGTCCCAAGTGAGGAAATATTAAAAAAAAGAAAGAGAAATGCCATAAAAAAGAGAAGGCCCAAAAAATGAGAGAAAAAGAGAGAAGGGACAATGTTACTATCCTTTGCCACACTTGTGCTTCAAAGTAGCACCATAATCTTCATGATAGAGAGTCTCTTGTTTTGTCACTTTCATATACTAGTGGGAATTTTCATTATAGAACTTGGCTTGTATATTCCAACAATGGGCCTCCTCAAGTGCCCTAGCTCTTCGTGAGCAAGCAAGTTGGATGCACACCCACTTAGTTTCTTTTGTTGAGCTTTCATACATTTATAGCTCTAGTGCATCCGTTGCATGGCAATCCCTACTCCTTGCATTAACATCAATCGGTGGGCATCTCCATAGCCCATTTATTAGCCTCGTTTATGTGAGACTTTCTCCTTTTTGTCTTCTCCACATAACCCCCCTCATTATATTCTATTCCACCCATAGTGCTATGTCCATGGCTCGCGCTCATATATTGCGTGAAAGTTTATAGGTTTGAGATTACTAAAGTATGAAACAATTGCTTGGCTTGTCATCGGGGTTGTGCATGATGAGAGCATTCTTGTGTGACAAAAATGGAGCATGACTAAACTATATGATTTTGTAGGGATGAACTTTCTTTGGCCATGTTATTTTGAGAAGACATAATTGCTTAGTTAGTATGCTTGAAGTATTATTATTTTTATGTCAATATGAACTTTTGTCTTGAATCTTTCGGATCTGAATATTCATACCACAATTAAGAAGAATTACATTAAAAATTATGCCAAGTAGCACTCCGCATCAAAAATTCTGTTTTTATCATTTACATACTCGAGGACGAGCATGAATTAAGCTTGGGGATGCTTGATATGTCTCCAAAGTATCTATAATTTTTGATTGCTCCATGCTATATTATCTACTGTTTTGGACATTATTGAGCTTTATTATCCACTTTTATATTATTTTTGGGACTAACCTATTAACCGGAGGCCCAGCCCAGAATTTCTGATTTTTGCCTGTTTTAGGGTTTCGAAGAAAAGGAATATCAAACGGAGTCCAAACAGAATGAAACCTTCGGGAACGTGATTTTCTTAACGAACGAGACCCAGGAGACTTGGACCCTACGTCAAGACACAAAATAGGAGGCCACGAGGTAGGGGGCGCGCCTACCCCCCCAGGCGCACCCTCCACCATCGTGGGCCCCCTGTTGCTCCACCGACGTACTCCTTCCTCCTATATATACCTACGTACCCCCAAACTATCAAATACGGAGCCAAAACCCTAATTCCACCGCCGTAATTTCTATATCCACGAGATCCCATCTTGGGGCCTGTTCCGGAGCTCCGCCAGAGGGGGCATCGATCATGGAGGGCTTCTACATCAACACCATAGCTCCTCCGATGAAGTGTGAGTAGTTCACCTCAGACCTACGGGTCCATAGTTAGTAGCTAGATGGCTTCTTCTCTCTTTTTGGATCTCAATACAATGTTCTCGCCCTCTCTTGTGGAGAACTATTCGATGTAATCTTCTTTTTGCGGTGTGTTTGTTGAGACCCCTGAATTGTGGGTTTATGATCAAGTCTATCTATGAACAATATTTGAATCTTCTCTGAATTCTTTTATGTATGATTGGTTATCTTTGCAAGTCTCTTCGAATTATCAGTTTGGTTTGGCCTACTAGATTGATCTTTCTTGCAAGGGGAGAAGTTCTTAGCTTTGGGTTCAATCTTGAGGTGTCCTTTCCCAGTGACAGTAGGGGCAGCAAGGCACGTATTGTATTGTTGCCATCGAGGATAACAAGATGGGGTTTTCATCATATTGCATGAGTTTATCCATCTACATCATGTCATCTTGCTTAAGGCGTTACTCTGTTTTCATTAACTTAATACTCTAGATGCATGCTAGATAGCGGTCGATGAGTGGAGTAATAGTAGTAGATGCAGGCAGGAGTCGGTCTACTTGTCTCGGACGTGATGCCTATATACATGATCATACCTAGATATTCTCATAACTATGCTCAATTCTGTCAATTGCTCAACAGTAATTTGGTCACCCACCGTAGAATACTTATGCTCTCGAGAGAAGCCACCAGTGAAACCTATGGCCCCCGGGTCTATCTTCATCATATTAATCTCCCAATACTTAGTTATTTCCTTTGCTTTTACTTTGCTTTTATTTTACTTTGCATCTTTATCACGAAAATACGAAAAATATTATCTTATCATATCTATTAGATCTCACTCTCGTAAGTGGCCGTGTAGGGATTGACAACCCCTTATTGCGTTGGTTGCAAGGATTTATTTGTTTTGTGCAGGTACGAGGGACTGACGCGTAGCCTCCTACTGGATTGATACCTTGGTTCTCAAAAACTGAGGGAAATACTAACGCTACTTTGCTGCATCATCCCTTCCTCTTCGGGGAAAACCAATGTAGTGCTCAAGAGGTAGCAGATATTTGGTGAAGGAGATTACCCACCATCTGCCAGCCGAGGGACAAGTTGTCCCCACGCCGGAGCCCATAGACAGGGTGGTATTCATCCCCCATTTCTTCCACGGGCTAGGGTTTCCACTCCACCCTTTCGTCCGCGGGCTGATGTATTACTACGGGATAGATTTCCATGATCTGTCCCCGAATTCCTTCCTCAACATCTCGGCGTTCATCGTCGTGTGCGAGGCCTTCCTCCGCATCCAACCCCACTTCGGGCTGTGGCTCAAAGTTTTCAACGTGAAGCCGAAGGTGGTGGAGGGACAGCACGCGGAGTGTGGAGGGGCCATGGTGAGCAAGCTATCCAACGTCTCATGGCCCAAAGGCACCTTTATCAAGACAGTAAAGGAATGGCAGAAGCAGTGGTTCCATATTACAGAACCTCACGGCACCGCCTGGGCCGCAGCTGCTGAATTCTGCTCCAGCGCTCCCATGCGACTCACCTCCTGGGTCGAGAAGAGTCCGGACTGGTGTGCACCTGACGAGCTGATAGCGCTGCAGACGCACGTTCAAAGCATGGTGACCAAGGACATTAAGCTCGTTGACATTATCCAGGTGATGCTAATCCGCCGGATTCTTCCGTGCCAGCGCCGCAGTCGCCCTTTATGGGAATTCAATCCGAAGAAGCACCAGACCCTAAAAAGGCTCTTCGATACTTCTCACGAAGAGGCCTGGAAGTTGCTCTTTAAGGGCAACAAGAAGCCACCAGCCACAGACTCGGACCGCGGTCACAATTGTAACCGCCCCGCCAACGAGGTATGTTAGTTTTGATGTACTCCCAACTTAAATGTTTCGAGGATGATGTCTGAGATTTTAGTATTGCTCCCTTAGGACTGGGCGGAGAGGGCGAAGCGGATCCAGTGTCCGGCTCCGTTGCCCGAAGAACCAGTCATCCCGCGCCTGGCGAAGATGCTGGTACCGGCGCCATATACGGCGCCGGAGAAGAAGGCCAAGAAGAAGGCCAAGGGGGCCAAGAGTGGCCCCCGTCCCAAGGGCACTTCGGACGTGATGTCCGTAGACAATGAGGCCCATTCCTCTGTCCCTGAGGACAACGACGAGGAAGAGGAGGAGGAGGGAAACAAACCTCCTCCCGAGGAGAAGAAGAAGAAGAGGGTGGCCTCAGCACATCCAGAGGTAAAAGCACCCAAAAAGGGGAAGGGTGCTCCAGCGGTCAACACCGCGTGGGACACTGACAGTAGTCCCGAACGTCACCCCCATACTAGGCCCCAGGCCGCATCGTAAGTGACATGGCTTATTCATGCACATACCAACCCTTTCTTTTTAGTATTCTAATACGGTTAATCCACATTACTGCAGTCCGGCCCGTGACCTTATCCAGCGATCCTCATATGGAGGTTCGTTGGCTCCGTCGGAGATGGCGAGCATGTCGCCACCGCTTGCTTACTCCCCCGGGGCCAGGGAAGACACCGAAGTGTTATCCTGGAGGACCGCGCCGAGGGGAGGAGCCCAGGATGTTGTCCGGGAGGTGCCTCAAGGCGGGACCTCCACTGCCGGACACACAGGGGAGTCTATCCCCATGGAGACTGGCGGAGAGGGCCGTATCCAGTTCGGCCCTTAGCCAAATACGATTCCGGAGACCAATATAGCTCTAGAATCGGGCGAGCAGCCCCCTTTGAAGGAGGGGGGTGCGTCGCCTCCACCGGTGGATCCTGTCCATCCAGGAGCGCCAGATGACCTGATGGGGGCGCTACGAAGCGCCTCCGTCATCGACGAGCACCGTATCCTTATGGGTGTTGTGATTGAGAAGGTTCAGACCGCCAAAAGCGGACCGAATGAAGCCTGCAGCAACTTGTTAACAGGTTTCAAGGTAAGAAAGAGAAAAACCCCGTGTAGTCTGTAGCCCCTGAGACGCTGTCCGGTGTTCAGCGAGGAGGACCGGGCAGGGGAGGCTGACTGAATATGTATTGATAAGCAGGCGTCCCTGTTGGCCACAACCTCGCATGCTGCCAAGGTCTCCGAGCTGGAGCGGAGGCTAGAGCGGACCGAGAACGAGCTCGGTGAGGTTAAGGTTTGGCTCCAGGAGAAGCAAGGTGAGGAACGACTTGCTATATGTTCGGGAAGGGATAAATGTTGTATATTGACAACGGTATTGTGATATGTGCAGAAGCCACGACCGAAGTCGAGGCCCTGAGGAAGGCCTTGGGCAAGGCCGAGGAGCAGGCTGTCCAGCAACAAGCTGCCCGTAAGAAGCTAAATGCCCAGGTAAAAGAAGTCCACCAGGAGCTCCAAGATGCGGTGAAAAAATGCGAGGCCTTGGAGCATGATGCGTCGGTACGAGGGACCGAACTCACCAAGGCTCGTCAGAGCACAGAGACCGCCCAGAATGAGGCCCACGCCTCCCTCCAGGAGATCCAGGAGGCCAAGAAGATCACAGGCAGCGGGTAAGGCATTTAAGATGCAAATCAAGTATGCGGAGAAGCAGTACCTTTTACTAACTGGGTTCGGAGTTCCCCGGGGGCTTTTGCGGATTTTCCATGCAGTGTATCGGACTCCGTGGAGTTCTATCGAGCCGAAGGAGGGGGTTCTTCGGAGAAGCTCTTCTGGTCACAGTATGCGGCACCAGAGCATCCCGTGTCCTTCACCGATCAGCTGAAACAGCTGGTGGAGCTGCATAGGGTGGCTGAACTAGCCATTAAGGATGTGATAATCCGGCTGTGGCCAGCCGAAGCTATGCCTGTATGGCCTTTGTTCGCTGCAAGATGTGGTGGGCGAAGATGAACGTTGTTGAAGTCACCAGTGGGCCGCCGGAGGGCAAGGAGCACCACACACCCAAGCGATATTTTGAGGATGTTGTAGAAGGGTCTCGACTTGTAGCGGCACAATGTTCGCAGGACATTGTATTTGAATAAATGTATTCATGTTGCCTTTGTCTTGTATTACGGGAACAAAGCTAGTTTTTGTAAAGTAATTTTATTATGCTTTGAATTGTTTCCTCCCGTGCGGCCGTGTTGTGTGTGATCTGAGGGTTGGCCAGTCGTCGGCTTCTGCCCTCACATAGATAGTATGGAGGTGTTCGGGATGGAATCTAAACAATCTTGATCCAATTACATGGTCCTTGAAGGAGTTGTTTAGCTCAACAAACAAGGCAATCTGACTTTATGGCTTTAACGCCCTCACTTAGCCATAGGAGTTTTATAATAAAGCATGGGCGCAGCCCCTGGTTTAATCCAGGGTACTGTCAGCATATGATTGGGATGTTTCGATCTCTCGCGTAACGCGGAAAAAATCTCCAATGATTTGTAACCCTTGAGTAGCTGACCGGCTCTCGCCACATCATGACAGTCAGTTTTCGGCTTTCTCTACTAAGGTGCTCGTCTGGTCGAAGCTAGGGCACAATCGCAGTAGTTCTCCCTTTACTACCCTAGACGATGGAGCAGAACATAGGGTAGCAAGCACAGGAGCCGGGCAACCCAACTATTGACCAAAGACATGATTCGGAGCCAATGCATATAACGCTAAATTCAGGGTGCCGAACATATATAAAAAGTGTTCCGGCTGTGCTACCATATTGTGGGGCGATAGGTCGCCCCTGGCTGTCGGTGGGAACGACACCTATGGGATCACGAGAATCCCTACTGTGGTTAGCGGGGCGCGGGGTCGTGAGAAGAGCGGATCTAACAGATAGCACACGGTTCGTTTATCCAGGTTCGGGCCGCAAGGATGCGTAAAAACCTACTCCTGCTTTGGTGGATTGTATATCTATGTTCTTGAGCTAGCAATGGGGCGTGAGGAGCTCCAAAAAGCCGAATCCCCCTCCTGGTCGCCTCGGGCCTCCTTTTATAGAAAAAGGGGTGGCCACAGTGGCACACAAGAGGTGGAAAGGGTACAGTGATGCGAGGTTATCCCTCGCATTACATGACAAGGCGCATTTAATGCGTCTTGCTTAGGTGTCCTTGCTTCATCGGGGACGGGGGAGAGATCTGTCTCATCCGTCGCCGCTCCTTCTTGTGTCGACATGCGCCCTGGTCAACGATGCCTGAGATGCCACGTAGGTAGGCAGGCAGCTGAGGTGGTGCAGTGGTGGGTCTTCACGAAGATCTGCATGCCGCCACGCAGGTGCCTGCCCAGCTAGTTGGGTCGGCAGCTACATGCATGCAGTGGTGGAGGTTTAGTCGGCGTGGGCCTGATGATGGCCCTGCGGGTGTCCACGGTAAGGGCCTTGCCGGGGCCCCGGCAAGGTCTTGCCGAGGCGCTTGCTGTCATCCCCGGCAAGGCGCTTGCCGGGGGCCTTGTGGTCTTCCTCAGCTGGGATCCTACCGAGGGTTGTCGTCTCCTTAGTGTGTATCTGATCTTGAATGTCTTCACAAAGATTTGCATGCCGTCACGGGGATGTCTCCCGAATCCTTGCCCTTTGGGGGCAGTGGACTCAAGGGTGATTTGCTCCGTAGGCGCGGGACGAGTCATCGCGGCAAGGGTCTTGCCGGGGCTGCTAGAACTGTCCCCCGGCAAGGATCTTGTCGGGGGAGTCCGCTTCGTCCCCTTTGCTCTTTGTGGTATTGGCCTTGGCGTCGTTCTAGTTCTCTTGAGCTTCGGTCTTACCCTGGCTCACCTCCCTTGCCTTGCTTGGTGTGGTGGTGCCCATGGCTCAGACTTCCAGTGCACAGTTATAGGGGTACAAAAAGTGTACCCCTCTTTTTGTACACTGACAGGAGCCCCCGGGCCTGGGCCACACATAAGCGCAACGCGTTGTTGGGCTAGGCTCAAAAACGGTGCGCGGGCAGGCGGGGCGGTTTTTACCGCTGTATGATTCTTCGCGCGCTGCGCTTCCCACGACTCCCACGCGTGGCGCGGCGTGGGGAGGTGCGTGTGACGTGGGCAGCATGTGTGGGGTTGGTTCCCGCAGGCATGCGTCACATCGTAGTAAAGGAGCGGTTCACGCCTTCCCCATAAACGGAGGGAGGCGTGGAGGCGCGGCCCATTTACTGAATGGGGCTGAGGCGCGGTCTTCAAGGCATCCACTCCCCACGATCACGGGGTGGGGAGTGGTCGTCTCACCCGTCCCCTCGGTTCTGCACGTCTGCCACGTGTCTCCCATGCGCCTGGGGTGGCAAATGGTGGAGGCGGGAAACCGGGCCGTCGCTGGTTGGGGCGGCGGGTCGGTCCTGGCTGCCTGCGCCTTCCGTATCTTGATTGGCCGAGCGGGGCAGCCGAGCCCCAACCCCGATCCTTTATAAAGAGCGGGAGGGGGGATGGCGTCCCGCATTCTTTCATCTTTTTCTTCCTTCAGCTTCTGCTCCTCCCTTCCATCCGTCATGGAGAGAGGGAATCCTGGTCCTTCAACAGTGGCGGCGAGGGTCGCCGCTCGACAACGTGCCCCTCCTTCTCCTGCGCCTGTGGTGGCAGAGCCAGCCGCGAGGGGAAGGGGGAGGGGGCGAGGCCGTGGGCGAGGCCGGGGCGCTCGGGGAAGAGGAGGACGGGGCGGCGCGCTGGCCTCGCCTCCGCCAGCAGCTCCTCCTCCAATGGAGGGCCATGTTGGGGATGACCCTTGTGAGTTCTTTGTCAGGCTGCGCCGGCCGCCGCGCCGTCGCCTTCGTCTCCCGACTCCATTTGCGCGGGAGATGGAGTTGGATCCGCCGGAATTGTTGCGGCTGCACATGAGGGGCTGCGGGATCAGTGGCACGCGGGTCCGCGTCGACTTCCCCGCCCCTCACGTGATGTATCTTTGTCGGGGATGGAAGATGTTTGCTCATATCCACCGCTTGACGGAGGGTCTCACTCTCCATTTTAAGCTGATGGAGGGTGGCCTTCTCTCTGTCAAGGTCTTCGGGTGCTTTGGGACCCGTGCAAGGTGCTGCGTGGAGAGCTCTTCTGATAGTGAAGACTCCTCCTCGGGCGGGAGTGACGAGGAGGACAGCGGCAGCAACGACGAGGGTAGTAGGCGGCAGGATGACGGGTCCGATTAGGCGTCGGGTGCCGCTCCGTGCGGCACCGGCGATCCCATCATCCGCGTCGCCGGCTCCCTGAACTTCTTGGGGTCGTCTCCTTGGGCGGCTGGCGTTGGGAGGCTGCGAAAGAGGAAGAGGGCGGGCGGCAAGGCCGTCAAGCCGGAGTACGCGGGCACCGACGCCTTCGACGCGTGCTGATGTCCTGCCGCCTCATCTTCGAGCTCTGCTTCTGGCGCCGCCATCACCATCCAGCCTTTGGACGGCCACCAAGATGTTCTCTTGGTGTCTTCTACCACCCGTAGATCGCCTAGGCGCTCCTTTTGTCCCTTTCGCCTCCTTGACCTGCCTCCTGAGGAGAGGGACAAGAAAGGGATTATGAGCACCTTATCTCTTTTTAGTTTGTAAGCCTTCGGGCCTTTGTTGAATTTAAAACTTGTAATCCCATCATTCATGTTTTTCATTCCCTATGGACTGTACCCGAGTGGAATGTTTTTAATGAAAAAGGGATGCTTGCCGGGTCATTTGTTTGCGGGTGGAACCCACGACAGGGAGTAAATCCTTGATATCTTCAAGATAAACATTTCCTTGCCCGGCAACAGGCCTTGCCATCTCCCCACTTGCTCGACCTTCCTCACGCCTTTGGCGGAGGCAGGGATGAGGCGGGTTGAGGCTCCTTGTTTCATCCTTTCGCTGCCGCGACTACGACCAAACTTGGCCCTAGGAACGAGCCCTAGGGCCTAGAGTTGTGGCAGCACGGTAGCTTAGGGGAAAACGGGGTTTCACATACCTCAGTCCATAATGGAATGCATGATAAGGGATGAAGAACTTATCTGAAGCTGCAGTCCCCGGCAACCCTGGTTCGCCGTGGGTGAATCTTTGCTCTTGCAGCCCCCGGCAATACTGGCTTGCCGGGGGCTAGATGCTGGTCTGTTCCTCTTTTTTTTCCTCCCCAAGTGGTTCGGCACGGATATCCGCGTGTCCTGTGAACCAAAGAAGACAAAAGAAAGACAAAGAGACACACACTCGACCTCTAAGCTAGGGGTTAGTCGCCGCTAAGCACTATCAACCCTAACCAAGGACGAGACTCAACCTAGCATGCATGCTATAACTTAGGGTGCCAGCGCTTCATTTACTTATGCTCAGGGTCTGCGCCTGGCTTTGTACAAAGGGTTACATGCATCATTGGCAATGCTCGTACAAAAGGTGGCTTGCCGGGGGGCCCTGCAAGCCGCGCCTTACGGGTAAAACTTGCGAAGATGCTCAATGTTCCAGGAGTTACTCACTGGAACGGCATCTTCGGTCTCCAGGTGGACTGCGCCGGGCCTGGTGACTCGTATTACCCGATAAGGGCCTTCCCACTTCGGCATCAACTTGTTGGAATTCTTGGCCGATTGAACGCGCCGAAGAACAAGGTCGCCTTCCTCAAAGCTTCGGGCATGAACCTTGCGGCTATGGTAGCGGCGGAAGGCTTGCTGGTAGCATGCTGCTCTCATAGCCGCCCGAAGACGATCTTCCTCAAGGAGCGTTGCGTCATCTTGGCGCAGTTGCTCTTGCTCAAGCTCATCATAAGCGAGTACTCGAGGTGACCCGTATATGAGTTCAGTGGGGATAACTGCTTCTGCCTCGTATACCAGGGCAAAGGGTGTCTGGCTGGTGGCTCGATTTGGTGTCGTTCTGATTGACCAAAGAACCGCCGGCAATTCATCAATCCAGCGCCTTCCACTCTTGTGCAGCCTGTCAAAGGTCTTTGTCCTTAAGCCTCGCAATACTTCAGCGTTTGCCCTCTCAGCTTGACCATTGCTTCGTGGGTGAGCAACGGAAGCGAAACAGACTTTGCTGCCGAGGTCTTGGGTATATTGCATGAAGGTGCGGCTTGTGAACTATGTACCGTTGTCGGTGATGACCTTGTTGGGTACACCAAAATGGCATACTAGTCCCTTGAAGAATTTGACGGCTGACTGAGCTGTGACCTTCCTCACTGCTTCCACCTCTGGCCACTTTGTGAACTTGTCGATTGCGACGTACAAGTACTCAAAGCCCCCGACAGCGTGGGGGAAAGGGCCTAGTATGTCGAGCCCCCAGACCGAGAAGGGCCAGGAGAGAGGAATGGTTTGAAGGGCTTGAGCTGGCTGATGAAGCTTCTTTGAGTGGAACTGACACGCTTCACACCTGGTGACTAGTGTCGTCGCATCCTGGAGGGCGGTGGGCTAGAAGAAGCCTTGCCGAAACGCTTTGCCGGCAAGGGCCCTTGACCCGATGTGGGATCCACATATGCCTCCATGTATCTCCGCCAACAGCCCTAGTCCTTCCTCTCGAGGGATACACTTCAATTTCACGCCGTTCGGCCTCTTTCTATACAGGACGTCATCGACGAACTGGTACATAGTAGAGCGACGGGCTCCTTTTTCCGCTTCTTCCTGCTCCTCAGGAAGTTCCCCTGTTTGGAGGAATCAGACGGTATGCTGTGCCCATGCTGGAGCCTGGGGCTCGACGACAAGGACTAAAGGCGTTTCCTCCGCTATAGGAGCGGCTGTCTCGACGACATGAGCTTGATGCTCCGCCAGAGCTAGCCGTCCCGTGGCGGGCTCAGTATCTCCGGTAACATCCTTGCCGGCGGCTCCGGGGAGCTCGGCGGGAAAGTACTTGCCGGGCCCTGATTTCCTCCTCTTGTTTTGCTCTGTTGATGGATCAATGGATGGCTGAGTTAGCTGAAGCACAAAGGTACCTGGTTCCACAGGTAGCTTGAGGGCAGCGTGTTTTGACAGGTAATCAGCGATATCATTCTCCGCTCGGGGAACGTATTCTGCCTGTATACCGTCAAAATGCTCTTCCAGCTTTCTCACTTCATCGATGTAGGCCTTCATCAACGGGCTCTGGTAATCCTTGTTGACTTGCTTGACGACAAGTTGCGAGTCACCTCTGATGACAAGTTTCTTGATTCCGAGATCCGCCGTGATCCTAAGACCGGCAAGCAGCCCTTCGTACTCAGCCGTATTGTTTGTCGACACCTCCCTGGGGAAGTGCATCTGGATCACGTACTTGAGGTGCTCTCCGGTGGGCGCGAGAAGCAGTACGCCAGCTCCGGTGCCCTGTAAGGAGAAAGCTCCATCAAAGTACATGATCCAGTCGCAACTTGCCTCCTTGCCGGGGAGAGCAGTCTCTTGGGTTTCTTTGTCAGGCATCGCGGTCCATTCTACAACGAACTCCGCCAGGACTCGGCTTTGAATCGTCGAGGTACTCTCAAACTTGAGGCCAAAGCTGGACAGTTCCAGTGCCCACTCTACGATCCTTCCCCTTGCGTCTAGATTGTGCAATATCCGTTGCAGAGGGAGGCGAGTGACGACAGTGATTTCGTGCGCCTGGAAGTAGTGACGCAGCTTCTTCGAGGCCATAAGAAGGCCAAAGAGTAGTTTCTGCACACCGGAGTACCTTGATCTAGCCCCCTGCAGAAGGGAGCTAACAAAGTAGACGGGGTGCTGCATCATCTTCTTCCTTGGCGGCACTCCAACCGGCTGCGTCGTCTCGACATCGGTGGCATCGGGCTCCGTCGCTGCTATTACCTCATCATCAATTTCTCTCTGCGCCACTAGTGCGGCGCTGACCACCTGGTTCGTTGCCGCCAGGTACAGCATCAACGGCTCCTGTGGCCTAGGTGCAACTAGTATTGGCGCGGAGGAGAGGTACCTCTTCAAATCTTACAATGCTGCTTCGGCTTCTGGTGTCCACTCCATCGGGCCCGCCTTTTTCAAAATCTTGAAAAAGGGAAGGGCGCGCTCGGCGGACTTGGAAATGAACCTGCTCATGGCGGCAACGCAACCAGCAAGCCGACGCACATCCTTGACTCGCTTGGGCGCTTCAATCCGCTCTATAGCTTTGATCTTGTCCGGATTGGCCTCTATCCCACGCTGTGACACAAAGAACCCGAGAAGCTTGCCAGACGGGACGCCGAAGACGCACTTCTCAGGGTTCAGCTTGAGATTGATCTTGCATAGGTTTGCAAATGTTTCTTGTAAGTATGATACGAGGGTTGCCCTGTTCTTGGTTTTGACCACTATATCATCCATATAAGCTTCCATATTTCTATGGAGCTGGGGTTCAAAACCACAACGTTGAACCAGCACTCTTCAACCTGAAAGGCATTCATATAAAGCAATACGTACCACATGGGGTGATGAATGCTGTTTTCTCTTCATCTTCCCTTGTCATGAAGATCTGGTGGTAGCCGGAGTAGGCATCGAGGAATGACAACAGATCACACCCAGCTGTGGAGTCAACAATCTGGTCGATGCGCGGCAACGGGAAGGGGTCTTTGGGACAAGCCTTATTAATATCTGTGTAATCAATACACAACCTCCACTTCCCATTTGCCTTGCGCACTACCACCGGATTGGCCAACCACGTTGGATGGAGCACTCCTCTTATCAAACCCGCTGCTTCTAGTTTCCGGATCTCCTATGTGATGAACTCTTGTCGTTCCAAAGCTTGCTTTCTGACCTTCTGCTTGACGGGCCACGCATGAGGACAGACAACAAGGTGGTGCTCAATCACCTTCCTGGGAACACTGGGGATGTCGGATGCTTGCCATGAAAATACATCAACATTCGCACGCAGGAAGGTGACGAGCGCGTCTTCCTATTTGTCGTCAGGGGTGGAGCTTATGGTAAAAGCTCCTCCCGTGCCGTCCTCCTTGACAGAAACCTTCTTGGTTCCCGGCAGTGTGGCCCTAGACTTCTTGTTTCTGTCGGCGGAGCTCTGTGGCACATCCTCGACGGGAGCACTACACTCCGAAGAGGTGCGCTTGCTGGAGTGGGTGCCTGAGGTCTCACCGGTCTTCTTCTTTTGCCTTCCCAGGGCTCCAGCGGCAGGAGCAAGTGCCTTAGCAGTGGCGGCTGCTGCAACTGCTTGTTGGTAGAGTTGGTCAGCGCAAATTAGCGCATCCTTCTTGTCTAATGGGACGGTGATGATCGTCATAGGCCTCGACATCTTCAGGGTGTTGTAGGTGTAATGTGACGCCACCATGTACTTGGCCAGCGCTGGGCGGCCAAGGATCCCGTTCTAAGGCAAGGGGAGCTTGGCAACGTCGAACATAATCCTTTCTGTCCTATAGTTCAGATCACTCCCAAAAGTCATGGGCAACGTGACCTTTCCCTTAGGTTGACTTCTTCCCGGGTTGACCCCCTGAAACGTGCCCATCTCTTCGAGGTCTTCATCAGGAATCTGCAATTTCTCGATCACGGCAGGCGATATTAAGTTCAGACCGGCCCCGCCATCGACTAGCATCTTTGTCACCTTGAGGTTGCGTATTGTTGGTGAAACCAACAATGGCAAGCACCCGACTACAGTAGTGCGATCAGGGTGATCCTCAGTGTCAAAAATGATAGGTGTGCTGGACCACTTCAGCGGCCTTTGGGCATCAAACGACGGTTCCGCCGCTGTAATCTCACGCGCCCGCCGTTTAAGCTGGCGGTGAGAGGTATGCAGCGAGGCGCCGCCATCGACGCACATGGCCTCTGTAGCTTTCTGAAATCCTTGGTCAGCAGACTCATCGTCCTCTTTGTGATCATCGTCTTCTGGCTTTTTGTCACGGCCCCGGGCGGGCCTCTCCCGCTGTTTATCTTTGCCGCGATGGCCCGCCTGGCCATCACGCTTCTTGCCGGACCCCTCAGCACTGTCCTGGCCTTTCTCCTTGTCCCGCCTCTCATATTCAGCCCTCTGCTTCTCAGCAAGGAGCTCAACCTGTCGGCAGTTCTGGAGATCATGGCCTTTGGTGCGATGGATCTTGCAGTATTGCTTGTCGGAGTTTCCTGGCTTCTCGACAGCCGCCAAGGCTCGGCAGGCGACACATCCGGCAATTTCCTTGCCGGGGTCATCTGCCCTGGTTTTCTTGGCGGATCCGGAGCCGCCAGATCCCTCGACGGCAAGCACATCTTTACCTTTGCGCTTCCTGTTGCGGTGCCGGCCTTTCTTCGCCAGGGCGGCAGTATCCTCATCTGAGGAGTCGGTTTCCACGCCGGCATCTTCGCCGGGGTACTTCCTTCCGACTTCATCTCGGGCACATTTGTCAGCAAGAACATAGAGTTCTGCCACATCTTTCACCTTGTTCATTGCCAGTTCTTCGCGCATCTTGCGGTTACGCACGTTCTGATGGAACGCGCTGATGATGGCGGCATGGTGAACATCAAGGATATTGTACTGTACCCGGCTGAACCTTTTGTATATACTTGCGCAGACTCTCGCCTCCCTTCTGGGGAATGACATGCAGGTCGCTTGCTTGGCCATGGGCTTGGTGACCCCCAGTAAAGGCGCCCACAAACTCATGGCACAAATCCGACCAGGAGGAAATAGAGTCTACCGGCAAGTGCATCAACCACGACATAACGTTGGGTTTAAGAGCCAATGGAAAGTAATTCGCAAGCACCTTATCGTCGCGGGCTCCGGCGGCTTGCATCGCGATGGTGTAGATGCTGAGGAACTCAGATGGGTGAGTCTTGCCGCCGTACTTTTCGCCAACGTTAGGTTTGAAGGTGCAATGAGTGGGCCACTGGAACTGCCGCAGCTCACGGGTAAAAGCCGGACAGCCTACCTCGTAAGGTAGGCCTCAGGGCTCTCCGGGGCCGGGTGGTTCACAGCAGGCCCTGCTCGCCTGTCTGACTGGTGGCATGCTCCGCGCCGGCGCTCGATAGTGGTTCGAGCGTCTTCATGGGCTCGTTCCCGAAGAACTTGGCGCTGGTCACAGTGGGTCCGCGGGTCAGACGATGCTATGGAGATGGCGTCGCCCGTGACGTCGCGACGAGCCAGCGTCCGCGGTATCAGATGGGGAAGAGGTGAATGCACCGTGCTTCCGGCGCCGCCGGCTTTTCCTCCACTGGTCCGCTGGACTCCATCGGAGCATCGACCCGGGGGCCCCACCGGACTTGGTTCATCTTTGTTGGCCACCAAGACAAGGCTTTGGATAGTGGCTCTCCATTCGTCGAGTTTCCCCGTAGTGGGAGGAAAGTCGAGGAGCAACTGCACGCGCGCCAGGGCCTCTGCTGGCGCCGATGGCAGCGAAACCTGCACGGATCACGACGCGCTTCGACTTCTGACCATGTCAGAAGGAGCTCTATCACGACCCGCGGTCGCATGCCGTTTTCACCAATGCCTCAGCGAGTGGGCAGGTCTTCTACGCCCCGGGAGTGGCACTCGGGGATCTTCCCGCGGTGACGCCCGAGATCTTCGGCGTGATTACGCCGTTCGTTGCACGCTGCCTGGGAGGAGCGCGCTGTTGACGCCGGCGTGGGAGTCTTGGAGGCCCTCGCGTCGCCTTCGGGCGGGGCGGCGATGACCTTGGAAGGCCCCGCTCCACCCGCGAAGGACTTGGCTCCGCCTTTGGATCTGGCGACGTGTGGCCCGTTACCAGGTGCACAAACATCGCCGCCTCCCAAACTCCGGCTGCTGGGATGGTGTTGGTGTTCGCGAGTAGCGCCCCGGGTCCTCTCTGCGACCGGTCCGCTGCTCGCTCGGGTCGGGACGGGCTGTCCGGCTTCTGATTGGCCAACCGCCACCGTCGTCTTCTTCTTGGGCGCCATGAAGATGAAGAAGCGCCGAACTAACTGCTAAAGCTGATTCTCACAACTGCGCCCCCTACCTGGCGCGCCAAAGATGTCGGTGGGAACGACACCTATGGGATCACGAGAATCCCTACTGTGGTTAGCGGGGCGCGGGGTCGTGAGAAGAGCGGATCTAACAGATAGCACACGGTTCGTTTATCCAGGTTCGGGCCGCAAAGATGCGTAAAACCCTACTCCTGCTTTGGTGGATTGTATATCTGTGTTCTTGAGCTAGCTATGGGGCGTGAGGAGCTCCAAAAAGCCGAATCCCCCTCCTGGTCGCCTCGGGCCTCCTTTTATAGAAAAAGGGGTGGCCACAGTGGCACATAGGAGGTGGAAAGGGTACAGTGATGTGAGGTTATCCCTCGCATTACATGACAAGGCGCATTTAATGCGCCTTACTTAGGTGTCCTTGCTTCATCGGGGACGGGGGAGAGATCTGTCTCGTCCGTCGCCGCTCCTTCTTGTGTCGACACACGCCCTGGCCAGCGATGCCTGAGATGCCATGTAGGTAGGCAGGCAGCTGAGGTGGCGCAGTGGTGGGTCTTCACAAAGATCTGCATGCCGCCACGCAAGTTCCTGCCCAGCTAGTTGGGTCGGCAGCTGCATGCATGCGGCGGTGGAGGTTTAGTCGGCGTGGGCCTGATGGTGGCCCTGCGGGTGTCTTCCGTAAGGGCCTTGCCGGGGCCCCAGCAAGGGTCTTGCCGAGGCGCCTGCAGTCATCCCCGGCAAGGCGCTTGCCGGGGGCCTTGTGGTCTTCCTCAGCTGGGATCCCGCCAAGGGTTGTCGTCTCCTTAGTGTGTATCTCATCTTGAATGTCTTCACAAATATCTGCATGCCATCACGGGGATGTCTCCCGAATCCTTGCCCTTTGGGGGCAGTGGACTCAAGGGTGATTTTCTCCATAGGCGCGGGATGAGTCGCCGCGACAAGGGTCTTGTCGGGGCTGCTAGAACTGTCCCCCGGCAAGGATCTTGTCGGGGGAGTCCGCTTCGTCCCCTTTGCTCTTCGTGGTCTTGGCCTTGGCGTCGTTCTAGTTCTCTTGAGCTTCAGTCTTACCCTGGCTCACCTCCCTTGCCTTGCTTGGTGTGGTGGTGCCCGTGGCTCAGATTGCCCGTGCACAGTTATAGGGGTACAAAAAGTGTACCCCTCTTTTTGTACACCGACACTGGCGAATATTAAATGTAAAAGAGTGTCGATGCAGCAAATAAGCAGATCGAAAAAACAAAGTAAGAAGCGAAAACCACAGGAACTGGGCCACAAACCATTTTATTATAACTGGATGGATACGTCAAGGCGTATCTTGTACAGATGGTGTGAGAAGTATCCGTCCATTTAACATGTCAGCATCAATAGGGCGCAGCGTGCGGGTCCTGAGAAGTAAGTATGAATACCGTCAAGAAGAACGTATAAAGGTTACCCTACACACATGTGTTGCTTGCCTCCGTTGTATTTCAGTCCTTCTAAAGGACTTGACATCAGACCCACGGAAAAGGGTGCCTAAAACAAGAAAAAGAAGTAAATGTATGCGTGTCCGGGATCGGTCTGGCCGGATTGCAGACCCCAGGTTATCTCGTGCCTCCGTCGATGTCCACGGAATTTTGAGTGTGTAATTGTGTACGCGTGGTACGAATGCCACTACCTTATTGGGGCTGGGACGGAGGCCGAATTGCTAGTCGAGCTCTTGACGAGCCACACTGTCCTGCTGCAATGTAGTCCGGGCCTGCTTGATGGTGTCGAGGGGCTCGACAACTGGGTTATAATGCTGCTTGAGAAGGCCTCTCTGTGCTTCAGCTGCTAGGGCGGCGGTCTGCTCCTCTGTTCGGAGGGAGCATTCCATATTGCCATTGACTGTTATGACGCCATGTGGACCGGGCATCTTGAGCTTGAGGTAAGCATAGTGTGGCACTGCGTTAAATCTAGCAAACGCGGTTCGTCCGAGCAGTGCGTGGTAGCCGCTGCGGAAGGGGACGATATCGAAGATTAACTCTTCGCTTCGGAAGTTGTCCGGAGAACCGAATACCACCTCCAGCGTGATTGAGCCTGTACAACGGGCCTCTACACCTGGTATGACTCCTTTAAAGGTAGTCTTTGTTGGTTTGATTCGCGAGGGATTAATGCCCATCTTCCATACTGTATCCTGATAAAGCAGGTTGAGGCTGCTTCCGCCATCCATCAGGACCCGTGTTAGGTGGAATCCGTCAATGATTGGGTCCAGGACTAGTGCGGCCGAACCGCCGTGGTGGATACTAGTCAGATTATCTCGTCGATCGATGGTGATCAGAAATGATGACCACTGATTGAACTTTGGGGCGACTGGCTCTACCGCATAGACATCCCCGAGTGCTCGTTTGCGCTCCTTTCTGGGGATGTGCGTGGCGTATATCATGTTCACCGTTTTGACTTGGGGGGGGGGGATTTCTGCTGTCCCCCGGTGTTCGGTTGCCGGGGCTCTTCATCCTCGTCCTCACTTTGTGACCCCTTTTCTTTGTTTTTGGCATTTAACTTGCCAGCCTGCTTGAAGACCCAACAATCCCTATTGGTATGATTGGCTTGTTTATCCGGGGTCCCGTGAATTTGGCACGGGCGGTCGAGTATGCGGTCCAGGCTGGAAGGTCCTTCACAATTTCTTTTGTAGGGATTCTTCCATTGGCTGGACTTGGAGCCATTGAATCCGGCGTTGACTGTGGTGTCTTCGTTGTTGTCTCCAATGCTTCTGCGTTTGTGTCTATTGCGCCGGAGCTTGCCGGTGCTGTTGTTTGCCTCTGTAGGGCCTGCCTCGCTGGCTGTGTTTTTGCTATGAGCTAGCCAGCTATCCTCGCATGCGCAAAAGCGGGTCATGAGTGTCGTAAGGGCTGCCATTGACTTTGGCTTTTCTTGTCCGAGATGGTGTGCTTGCCATTCGTCCCGGATGCTGTGTTTGAAGGCTGCTAGGGCCTCGGTGTCCAGATAGTCGACGATCTGGTTCTTTTTGGTTAGGAACCTAGTCCAAGATTTTCTGGCCGATTCTCCTGGTTGTTGGACTATGTGGCTTAGGTCATCGGCATCTGGTGGGCGGACATAAGTTTCTTGGAAGTTGTCGGGGAAAGCCTCTTCCAAGTTCTCCCAGCTGCCGATTGAGTTCTTAGGCAGGCTATTTAACCAGTGCCTAGCTGGCCCTTTGAGTTTTAATGGGAGGTATTTGATGGCGTGGAGGTCGTCTCCTCGGGCCATGTGGATGTGGAGGATGAAGTCCTCGATCCATACTGCATGATCGGTTGTGCCATCGTATGATTCGATATTGACGGGCTTGAACCCCTCGGGGAATTCATGATCCAGTACTTCATCTATGAAGCAGAGCGGGTGTGCGGCGCCTCTATATCGGGCCGCATCGTGGCGGAGCTCTGAAGGAGTCCGTCTGCGGCATTCGAATCGAGCGTGGTTAGGTTTGTCACGTCTGAATACGTAGCCGTCGTCGCGCCTAGAGGCACGTCCTCGTGATCCGTAGATCGATCTTGTGTGTCCTGCTCTACTATCCAGTGTCTGTCGGAGGTCGTACGTATGGCCCCGGACTCTTCCGTCCCTATTTTGATGGGGTGGTGGGGCGATCTGCTGTTTGGCCTGAGTTGCCGCTTTATCTTGACCGCGGGTTGGCCGTTCTGCTGCCCTTTCCCAACCGCGTGGTGGTCGATCCGCATTGCGCGAGGGAGATATATGCTCCGGCGCCTTCTCACCGAATTGAGGTAGCAGTCTGCGTTTTGGGTAGCTCTTGGCTGGGCGATTGAGGCCGTATTCGTCAGCTGTCAGGACGTCAGTCCATCTGTCGACGAGCAGGTCTTGTTCAGCTTGAAGCTGAGGTTGTTTATTTTCCAGGCTCCTTGCAATGGCTATGAGCTGAAGCTTAAAGCGCTCCTGCTCGAGAGGATCCTCAGGCACGATGAAGTCTTCGTTGCCAAGGCTTGTCTTCTCCTCGGAGGGTGGATGGTAACTGTCATCCTCCGAGTCATCGTCTATGGCCTGTTCGTCAGTGTTGTCTTGCCTGCTGTCGTGTTCCTGTTCGGATGTAGCCCCGGCGGGGTCTTTACTGTTTTCGGTGTCGCCTGGAGTACTATTTTCTCCGGTGCCAGTGTTGCCGTCCTTTGAGCGGCGTTTGGGCTGCCGGCGCTTGGACTATGTCTCGGAGGTTTTGTTCGCATCCGGCTGTTCTTTGTTGTCGCCAGATCCTTTAGGTGTATCAACCATGTACACGTCGTACGAAGAGGTAGCTGTCCAACGTCCAGTGACTGGCGGGTCTTGGCCTTGCTCCTTGTCGGCATCGTCGTCCATGTCGTCGATGTCTTCGGAGCCATAGTCAAGCACGTTGGTTAAGTCGTCGACCGTGGCTATGAAGTGGGTGGCGGGTGGGAAGAAAAATTCCTCATCATCCGTCTCTAGCTCGAACTGGACATAGTTCGGCTGGGAGTGATGACCCACAAGTATAGGGGATCTATTATAGTCCTTTCGATAAGTAAGAATGTCGAACCCAATGAGGAGCAGAAGGAAATGATAAGCGGTTTCCAACAAGGTATTCTCTGCAAGTACTGAAATAAGTGGTAACAGATAGTTTTGTGATAGGATAATTTGTAATGAGCAACAAGTAACAAAAGTAAATAAAGTGCAGCAAGGTGGCCCAATCCTTTTTGTAGCAAAGGACAAGCTTGGACAAACTTTTATATAGAGAAAAGCGCTCCCGAGGACACATGGGAATATCATCAAGCTAGTTTTCATCATGTTCATATGATTCGCGTTCGGTACTTTGATAATTTGGTATGTGGGTGGACCGGTGCTTGGGTACTGTCCTTACTTGGATAAGAATCCCACTTATGATTAACCTCTATTGCAAGCATCCGCAACTTCAACAAAAGTATTAAGGTAAACCTAACCATAGCATGAAACATATGGATCCAAATCAGCCCCTTACAAAGCAACGCATAAACTAGGGTTTAAGCTTCTGTCACTCTAGCAACCCATCATCTACATATTACTTCCCAATGCCTTCCTCTAGGCCCAAATAATGGTGAAGTGTTATGTAGTCAACGTTCACATAACACCACTAGAAGAGAGACAACATACATCTCATCAAAATATCGAACGAATACCAAATTCACATGACTACTAATAGCAAGACTTCTCCCATGTCCTCAGCAACAAACATAAGTACTCACAAAGCATAATCATGTTCATAATTAGAGGGGTATTAATATGCATATAGGATCTGAACATACGATCTTCCACCAAATAAACCAACTAGCATCAACTACAAGGATTAATTAACACTACTAGCAACCTACTAGTACCAATCCCGGACTTGGAGACAAGAATTGGATACAAGAGATGAACTAGGGTTTTGAGAGGAGATGGTGCTGGTGAAGATGTTGATGGAGATTGCCCTCTCCCGATGAGAGGAGCGTTGGTGATGATGATGGCGATGATTTCCCCCTCCTGGAGGGAAGTTTCCCCGACAGAACAGCTCTGCCAGAGCCCTAGATTGGATCCGCCAAGGTTCCGCCTCGTGGCGGCGGAGTTTCATCGGAGGAGATGGCTTATGATTTTTTTCTCATCGAAAGACTCCATATAGCAGAAGATGGCCATCGAAGGGCCACCAGGGGGGCCACGAGGTAGGGGCGTGCGCCCTGGGGGTAGGGCGCGCCCCCACCCTCGTGGGCAAGGTGTGGCCCCCCTGGTGAACTTCTTTCGCTCAGTATTTTTTATATATTCTGAAAATGTCTTCTATGAAATTTCAGGACTTTTGGAGCTGTGCAGAATAGGTCTCTAATATTTGCTCCTTTTCTAGCCCAGAATCCCAGCTGCCGGCATTCTCCCTCTTTATGTAAACCTTGTAAAATAAGAGAGAATAGGCGTAAGTATTGTGACATAATGTGTAATAACATCCCATAATGCAATAAATATCGATATAAAAGCATGATGCAAAATGGACGTATCAACTCCCCCAAGCTTAGACCTCGCTTGTCCTCAAGTGAAAGCCGAAATCGAAAAATATGTGCACATGTTTGGAGATAGAGGTGTCGATAAAAGTAAGATACGGACATGAGGGCATCATGATCATTCTTAGAACAACAACTTACATAATTCTTGTCATATGATTTCTTATGCTAGAGTAATTATTCAATCACAATTTCAAGTATGAATCATAAACTTCATTGAAAACTAACAAACTATAATCTCAGTCATTGGAGCAAAGGCAATTTATCATAACATAGGAAAGAGTCAATATATAAGAGCTTTTCAGCAAGTCCACATACTCAACTATCATATAGTATTTCACAATTGCTGACACTCACGCAATACTTATGGGTATGGAGTTTTAATCGGACACGAAGAAAGATAGGGGCTTATGGTTTTGCCTCCCAACGTTTTACCTCAAGGGTAATGTCAACAATAATAGTTCATGAAAACTCACATCCAATTAGCAATATATACCAGGATCTTTCCAACATACTGTGCTTGCCAAAGGATAAAATGTAAAAAGGAAGGGTGAATATCACCATGACTCTTATGCAAGGTAGGAGATAAAAGTAAAAGATAGGCCCTTCGCAGAGGGAAGAAGAGGTTGTCATGCGCTTTTATAGTTGGACACACAAAATGTTAATGCGAAAGAACATCACTTTATATTGCCACTTGTGATATGGACCTTTATTATGCAGTCCGTCGCTTTTATTTCTTCCATATCACACGATCGTATAAAGCTTATTTTCTCCCACACTAATAAGTCATACATATTTAGAGAGCAATTATTATTGCTTGCACCGATTACAACTTACTTGGAGGATCTTACTCAATCCATAGGTAGGTATGGTGGACTCTCATGGCAAAACTAGTTTAAGGGTATTTGGAAGCACAAGTAGTATCTCTACTTGGTGCGATGAATTTGGCTAGCATGAGGGCAAAGGCAAGCTCAACCATGTTGGATGATCCATGACAATATAATTTATCTCAGATGTAAGAAAACATAACAACCCATTATGTTGTCTTCCTTGTCCAACATCAACTCTTTAGCATGTCATATTTTAATGAGTGCTCACAATCATAAAAGATGTCCAAGGTAGTATATTTATACGTGAAGACCTCTCTTTCTTTATTACTTGCTATTAATTGCAACAATGACCAAAACTATGTTTGTCAACTCTCAACAACTTTTATTCATCATACTTTTTCTATGTGAGCTCATTACTCTCCATTAGATCCATATGATCTCTTTGTTTCCTTTTTATTTATTTCTCTTTTCTTTTATTCACTTAGGATCATGGAAAAATAATCAAGCCCTTGACTCAACACTAATCTTTATTATATATAGCTCACGGACTCGATTACATACACTACAAAAAAAAGACACATCCGTGACATTTTGGGCCGAACGAAATTTTTTTCTGTCATACATTTGACACTTCTATGACGATAATTGTGACAAAACCCGGTATCATCATAGATGTGGTGGGCTCCTACCTCTATGACAAAAAATCATGATAGAAAATGGGCTTTTTGTCCTGGGCGGGCCGGAGACGTATCTGCATGACATTCTTTCGGACGTCCATGACGGAAAAAACCGTGGTAGAAGTGAGGGGGAGGAAAATTTCGGGGAGTTCCTGGTTACGGTGGGAGGTCGGGGCCGAGCGATGCGCGTTTCTCTCGTACACGTACGCACGTGTGTGCGAGGCATTGGCTCTAACTGAACCCAAGCGAGGCGTTGGGCTCTAACTGAACCCGAGCGATTGCACTGCAGGCTACGTGTTACTGAACCCGAGCGATCGATCGATGGCTGTTAACTGAACCCGATCGAGCGATTCCTTCGCTACTGCTGCTAACTGAAGCCGACCGATGGGATGAACAGTGAGCGTTGTGGGGGGGGGGGGGGTTGGATGAACAGTGAGCGGTGGCATTGCCTCTGGATGAACAGGACCCCGTGGTGTGGTGGAGGGCGGGATGAACAGTAGACGATGGAGGGGTGCCCGTGGAGGGGTGGATGAACAGGACCCCGTGGTGTGGAGGGCTGGATGAACAGTAGACGGTGGAGGGGTGGTTGAACAGTAGCCGGTGGAGTAGCGCGCGGTGGAGGCTGGATGAACAGGAGCCTGTGGAGGCTGGATGAACAGGAGCCCGTGGAGGCTGGAGGAGGACGACGGTGGAGATGAACAGTATCCCGTGGAGTCCCGTTTTGTGGTACGCCACACCCCTCCCGATGAACAGGACCCCCGTTTCGATCGTAGCGCTCCACACAAGTCCGTTTCCTCTGTTTTGCGGTACGCCACACCCCTCCCGATCAACAGGACCCCCGTTTCGACTGTAGGTGGTCCGTTTCCTCCGTTTTGCGGTACGCCACATCCCTCCCGATCAACAGGACCCCCGTTTCGACCGTAGGAGGTCCGTTTCCTCCGTTTTGCGGTACGCCACACCCCTCCCGATGAACAGGATCCCGTTTCGAACGTGGCCGGTCGAACACAAGGCCGTTTCCTCCGTTCTGCGGTACGCCAGGCCTCGTTTCCATCGCCTGTTCCGTCCAAGCCCTCCCGATGAACACGACACATTCCGTTGCCTCCCCATGAACACGACGCATTCCGTTGCCTCCCCATGAACACGACGCATTCCATTGCCTCCCCATGAACACAACGACGATGCTGTTTCTCCATTCTGACACAGCCATGTACACGAGCCCTGGCCGTACGTATGCGCGAGTAGGCGTTCGAGACCCCACCTGTATGTACACATACGTGGCCGTATTTTCTTTCTTGCACCCTGGCCGCTGTACGTACGTGTACATGCTACGTGCGCGCCTCTACTACGACACGTGCGCGCCTCTACTATGATACATGCGCGCCTCTACATCGACCAGTATGTACGTACACGTTCGCGACCAGAATGACAACGCTATGTATGTTTCGAGAGGTGGGTCCCGACTGTCAGGCACTTCCTTGCCTGCGAAGATGTAGCTAGTGGGTCCCAGAAGTCAGGGGGCGAATCATTTTGTGTTTTTTTGCCCAGACGCACTTCCTTGCGTGCGAAGGTGTAGTTGGTGGGTCCCAGCAGTCGGGGGCCTGGTGGGTCCCAGCAGTCAGGGGGGCAAATCGTTTTTTTTCGGATGCACTTCCTTGCGTGCGAAGATGTAGCTCGTGGGTCCCAGCAGTTAGGGGGCGAATCATTTTCTTCGCGAAATACGATGGCCCGTCCGGTGGGTCCCTGCTGTCAGGTGGAGGAATAATTATTTTGCGTGTAATAAGGAGGCACTTCCTTGCGGCTATCGTGGACCCAGCTGTCAGCCTCTCCACGTACAGTACTCTTCCGATGGAAGTCGGTCGTTGACCACATTGACCACGCCGCGCCGAGAGCACCAGGGCGGTGGTCTGAACAACGGCGAGGCCTAGGAAGGGGACGACGCGGAGCCGGGGAAGACGCAGCAGTGGAAGCCCGCGCGGAGAGGAGTACGAGGGTTCACTGGTTCGGCTGCGGTGTGAGGCTGCCGTCGCCGCAGAATAACAGGGGGTGTGGGTGAGTAGAGGCATGGCCTGGCTAGCGGTGGGAGTAGCACGGGGCGGTGAGGCCTCCGCGGCATCACAGCCGGCCACGGGAGGCAGGAGCACGCGACACGACCGGCGCTGCTTTGGGCGGCTGGAGCAAGAAGACCAGAGGTTGAAGAAGCACTACGGCCGTTGGATGGACATCGTACGATCACTGCAGCTAGAATCGTTTATATTGACTAAGTTGACAAAGCCCTTGGTACGCGTCAACTTAGTAGGCCCACAGCTCGGATTTGGCAGAGAACATATAGCCCATTTGCCATTTGTAAGAATGTACAGCCATTTTTTAATTCTAATGGAATTTACTACAACCCATTTACAGTTTGTTAAAAGTACAACCCAACTTCTAGCTAGGACAATGATTAATAATTTCAAACAACCGCTCAAAACAGAATTCAAAAAAAAATTCCCATATTTTGATGGGATCCGAAATATTTTTATCTGAAATTTCTAGTCAGGTTAAATATAATTTCAAAATAAAGTTGTATTACGTTAAAATGCCACGAAATATTGCGCGCGCAACAAGTATTGAAATTAAAATTTTCAAATTCCAAAAATAATATATTTTTCAAACTAATTACGTGTTTGGTGCATAGTAACTGTCCAGTTATTATAATTACATCCCATTTATTATTTCTTAAAGTCCATTTTCTTGTTAAGCCTAATGCATACCTCCTAGGAAAGTTTGCAGCCCAGCGGGGCAGAGAATAACAAGTTGACCCGGATATTGTGTACAACTGTCGGCCCAGTTGCATTGCTGATGTTGGAAAAAAGCTATTTTTTATACACACATTTAAAAAAAATTGTATAGATAAGTAACATTTTTATACACACATTTAACAATTTTTAAATACATGATTAACACTTTTTAAAACATATTTTTTAGTCAACAGTGGGCCCACAGCGAGCGGAGTAGGTCACAATACACATATTTTTTAAATACATGATTAACACTTTTGCAAAAACAATTAGCCCACAGCGAGCCAATTAGCTCCAGTCAGCCCACAGTGGGCCGACAGGGGCCAGTCGGCTAGCTGTAGGCCGACTGGAATCCAATCGGCCTGCTGTGGGCCGACTAGGCCCAGTCGGCCTACAGTGGGCGGACGGTGTATTATTTTTGAAAAAAATTTGCCCAGCGTAATATTTATGAAAATTAATAAAAAAAATAGCGAAAAAAGGCCTTTGTAGTACAGTATAACCTAACATGGTTACTTAGCCCACATTCAGCAACGCCGGAAAGGCCCAATCAAGGCTTCTGTACAACTTTTTGAAGTCACTGAGCTCAATTAATAACTTAAGAAAAAAGTTAGATTATAGTGGAACCTAATTAAAAGCTGTCACAAGCAAATAAATAATACAACGGGTCCCACTTGTGTGTGCGCGCGCGCACGTGTGTGTGTGAGAGAGAGAGAGATCAATCGGTCGATGCTCGTAAATACATCTTTCAGCCATATGCATTGCTGATGCTCAGTAAAAACTTATATAGTTGACACAATCATATAGAACATCATAGCACACTGAATTTGCATACAAAAATTTCACGCAGGCGGCACAATCAGGATGGAAGCAGTGGATCGCTACGGGAAGGGCTATGTTGAAACCAACGAAGTCGTACATAACGGTTCATCATCTTTATCAATGACGGGGAAATATCTTGAATGTTGTGTAAAGAAAACAGACAGACAACACAATAAGTTCTCCTAGCACATTAAGTTGACGTACAGCCCTTTCTAAAAAAAGTTCAGGTACAAAATTAGAACAGGTCACAATCAAATGTACTGGCATATCAGTGCTTCACACCGATAGCTCGGATTTAACTAGTATCTGACAAGATTCAGTTGTTACCTCAAATTAGAGCACATCCAGGCAGCCAGCCTGCCTCTTCTCCCAAAGAAGCAGTGGCCTCCGCCGCGCGATGGAGTAGGCCCTGTGCCATCCATCATTCCGAGCAACACGGGGAAAGTCTGACGTTGACTCCTGTAATGGACGTCGTCAATGGACCCTGGCACCAGCGGCGGCGGCAGGACTTCGATTGATGGATTGACCACTTCTTCGACATGCACGAACACTCGATACAGGTACATCCCTAACGTGGTCCGCGACGGCCTTGGTGGCGATGAATAGTACAACCCCGGTTCCTGCACGGGTATCTCAACACCAATCACCTTCGGTATGGTGGACGACTTCTTCATCCATTCCATAACCGTCAGAGCCCAGCTGTCTGGAGGAACAAACATACTTACGAGCTCACCTCCAAGGTCGTTGATAAGCTTGTTCATGGACTCGCTGTTCCAAGCACGTCGAGGCATGCCGTGGAAGGTAAGCTTTGTTAAAAACTCAAGCTCAGAGGGCACCGAGCCCCATCCTGGGTGCCACCGATCAAAGCTCACCAGCGCGCCATCGTAGAACAAATGCCGGGAAGAACACGACTGCAGTCGAAAGTTGTCCAGAACCTGATGAAGAAATTAGCCAGTGGTGGACAGACTTCGATGAGCAAGTCACTTATTTGGATGCCATGCGCAATGCCAAGAGCTTTGACAAGGTCATCCGGCGAGACGGGAGGCCAGTCGCCGTTGATGGTTACCATCAGCACTTTGCCGGCAAACTGGTCGTCAAGCGCCGCCATGCCACTGTTGAGCGACAGCACGCAGCGACCTAAGGCAGGACGACCTCAGGATCTCCGGCTCGGAGATCCGCGTTGACCGGCGACATGATAGTGCGCTTGAGTACAGGGAGTAGAGGAGGGGGATTTGGGGGAACTGGAGTAGGAATCGAGATTCTAGAGGTGGGGAGGGGCGGGAGACTGCAGATGAAAAGGTAGCATGAATTTCGAGCACGCGCCAATATGCTCTAGGCGCACAAGCGCACGAAAACACCGGTGGCGCCCACATGTCGGCCTAAGAGTCCTTATTCATTCTTTTTTGGAGAGCCCAGCCTTTTTTTTTCAGGATCTTTTGAGAGCCCGGCCTGAGAGTCATAATTGACCTGTTTGGCATTGCGTTACTACTCGGCCCATATTCAACGACACCTCACTGGCCCAAACAAGTGTACATCATCGAAAAGACACTGAGCTCAAATTATATAACTTGAAAAAAGGAGAT
This sequence comes from Triticum urartu, assembly GCF_056163025.1. Classification (NCBI taxonomy): domain Eukaryota; kingdom Viridiplantae; phylum Streptophyta; class Magnoliopsida; order Poales; family Poaceae; genus Triticum; species Triticum urartu. The sequence goes on from NC_141876.1 coordinate 450,610,464, forward strand.
ATACTCTGAACACTGGAGAATGGTGATGCCCTCATTTAGCCCACCAGTAGTTCGAGACAATAAACAGTTCGAAACAACGATATATACAACATTCAAACACTGACTAGTGACTACTACTGACATAAATAGCAAGACATGACAGTTCATAAGAAGTCTTGCTACACCACCAAAACGCACCCATCTGCAGCGCTCAGACTCTCGTTACCAGACGAGAATGACATTCTAAATAGAAGCAACTATTACATAGTAAGAGTGACATAAACGAGGATGACCAAATGACAAGGAATATGCATAACAAAAGAAAGAACTACCCATCCAGAACCAACAGCAAAGACAACAAAGTCATTCGAAGAGATGATCCAACACCATCATAATTTGCAGCCCCGCTTCAGCGACCAGTGATCCGGAGACACCAGTACTCCACCCTTTCGATGCAATAGCCCAATTACCTATCAACCTGAAGGCTCGAACCACATCACTGCCTGTCGTAATTGAGACATCCAAGGATCAAAGTTAATCCGGATGCCTTTGTCATTCTCACCTTCTTTTGGCTGCAGGCTGTATCGTTGACAATCAGGGGAGTTTGCTCCCGAACTCCTAGGGCTCGCCGTGTAGACACAGTTTTCCATAGCAAACAGAGCCTCTCTGCCATCAAGGTCCTTGCCAACTGTGATCTCCTGGTTAATCGGATAATTGAGTCCGAGAAACAGAGAGTGTGAACCAAGGCTGTTTACCCACCTCCAACTAAAAAATCCTAAAGGCCCCAACAAGCTGGTATCCTGCTCATAGACGTAACAGCCACTGTTCGGATACTCACGTATTACACGGTGCTTGTATACAGCGGGGTTTTTGCAATATAACTTTTCCAGCTCATGTGTCCGAATGATCATCAGTCTTTTGCCGTCGTCTGATCGAGCGAGGAACCAGTTGTGCTTCCCTGTTTTTGGCAAAGGTGGTGTGATTACAAAGGGCAGTAACTGTAGGGACACTGCATCATATCAAAAAGGACAGGCATTGTTAATGTAAGATCAGCATTGTTCAGAGTATGAGTAGGATAATGCAAGAAACAACATTGATATGTCCCTGTTGGAACTGGGAGGAAAAAACAGGGAAATGTATACTGGGTTCGAAAATATAGAAGTGCCATGCATGGTTATACTCATGTTATCTCGCAATCGATTCTTCACAGGAAACTACCATGTCATGCCTGTTATGTAATCATGTTCTGTCCTCACAAACAAATTCTTCAAGGTAACTAATAGACCATGCATTGTTATATACTCGTGTTCTGTGGGCAAAAATTTTGTGAGGATATTATTCTAGCCATTGATTGCTGAAGGGCGAATATAGGTATGTACACATGGTAAGCATTGCAGGATTCCACTACTTCCAAATATAGAGTTCTCCATATGCACATTTACTTCCCTAATGTATGTTTGGATGAAACCAACAGTGTGGTGCATGTTTCTACATCATGAAAATGAGGAAACTAACATGGCCATTGATACACACTCATATTTAGTAGTAGTATATAGATTACTGTAAAATAAGGATAATATCCATATATTCCTAACCGTTTGATTATTCAGGGTACAAATTGGCTGTAATGACATGGTCACAATCGCATGAATTAACTCATTCCAAATATAGCTGATTTACGGCATCTCTAATACATTGCCATAGTTCTACTCAAATTCTGCTCAAACAGAGATATGCCAATCATCACAAAAAGTTCAAATAGTGTCATGGCGTCATCATTAACATGAGAGGAAACAACTTACACGCGCCGTCCCAGCAATACGTGGTGCCATCTGCTTTGTCGATCACGTAGATGATGCCATTGTGTTCAATAGCATCACAAAAGTGTGTATCAGCTTTGACGATGATCCACTGCGAGCCGAGTTGTCTCCAGCTAAACAAGGCACCGACGTAAAGATAGGCGAGTCCGCGGTTGAACAAGGCAATTAGCTTGAAGTCTGTGTAATTCGCATGTCGTGTGGGCACTTGGCAGATTACAATCTTCTGCAAAACAAGGTCCGTCCAACTGACGTAGTAATCTAGATGACTTGGACCGTGATGGTAATACTCTATATAATCCAACGGAGGAAGGATAATCTCATGGGAGGTCTGGAAGTTCACGAGCACCAACTTTTTACCGTCTTCCTAAAGGCAGCCATCCAGTGGGAGTTCATGCCGTCCTAGTACATACCTGCCAAGAAGTTTCGGGCGATGGTGATCGGATCGATGTCGAGGGAAATGATGTACGGCGACCCACTACAAACCTGCAAAGAAGTTTTGGCTAATGGAGATTGGATTGAAGTCGAGGGGAATCATGCACGCCTCCGTATCATGGTGAGCCAATCTCGCAAGAACAGATAGCAGCAAGCAGGGTGTCTTGAAAAGCTTAGGCCTCGCTTCGAGGATGGCCGTGTGCATGTCCCTCAAGCATGCAGCCAGCCGCAGGGCGCTCAACATATCCATACACGAACAACAGAGGTCGAGGATGTCACTGGGGAGATTGCTCCAATCGCAGCTCATATGGATGCTGCGCGGTTCGCGTTCGGCCATGGTGGAGTTTGGAAGGGGGCTTGATTTACGGGGGAGAAGGATGTCGGTGCTGGAGCGGCTAGCGAGGGAATAGTGGTATTGGGGGAGGCGAGTGAGGCGATGGTACACGGGGGCACAATGAGATGGAGACGGAGAAGGAGATGGAGATGGAGTGGTGCTATGGGAGCGGAGAGGGAGGCGAGGCGAGGCGCCAATGTGCTGTACAGTGGCAGTGACAGACTGCACTGTGCACAGGGTGAGGCTGACTTTGGTAACCCGAACACACCACCTGGACTAGTGTCAGGCGCTGGGTGTTGTCACTTCACTATGAGGACCGGATGAATAGTATTTTGACCATCAAGTGTACCACAATTGTACTACTACTACTACTACTACTACTACTACTACTACTACTACTAGTAGTAGTAGTAGGTACATGAGTACTCCAGTATTGTATAGCGTAAATAGGTCTCCCGTGCTAGCATGCCTGTTCACTTCATCGTTCAGGTATCATCCATATTGCGAGCAGAACCAAATTCTCGTGCATGCCCAATCAACGCTCTGCCGCGATGCATGCAGTGGTCGTTCTGGTGCATCAAGGACGACATGCAGATCGTTCCACACTTGAGAAGAGGAAAAATGGAAAGGTAGAACGCGGCAGCAGAGGAAGAGAACGCTGGCTAACGAGGCTAGGAGGGGATCGAGCAGGAAGTTAATGCTCCACGCCTGAAGGTTTTGGGAAAACCTGATTTTCATAAGGTGACTTATACTCACCTAAATGGAGGGAGTATTCCTTAACCAAAGAATGTTGTGTCTCCCACTCACGCGCTCAAAAAAAACTACGACACATTTTTTTATCTGTTTGCATAGGTCCCACCTATTAGGAAGGATGGGCACGTACACGAACAGGTACGACTCATCAGTCTACCCGCATAGCCTTTTCGTTTAGTCTATCTAGCCATCTAATCAATTGTCTGCACGCCACTTCTCCCATTTACTTCTCCATCGGGAACCGATTCTCCTCGGCTTCTTCACCTCCCCTTCGTCTTCATTTGCATCCAAACCCCACTGCAATCACATTGTTTTAACCTCTTTAAATAATCATCTACTACTTCGGTTAGACTAGCCATCTAATCCTAATTCTCCAAACCATAGCCCTCCATTCCAGTGGTTCCAAATGGCGATAGAGATTGAGATGCAGGTTTTCAGCGTCCAACATGTCCTCGTCGAAGGCTCGATGCGCATAGTTGCCACCGTCACCATCCACCAAAGGGTTGTTCGGCAGTGGATCAACAATGTATCCAACTCCCTCGAAAAGGTAGAGACTGTCGGCATTCTGGGAACGGGGGTCCCCAGACTTGCCTGCCTGCGGCCTACGGCATGGCTCAAAGGGGGGCCCAGCACGGCCCATCTTCATCAACACAGACCCAAGACCCTCGCGAGGGGCCAAGCCTCACGGGGCGGATGATACGGAGCTTCCTCAGGCACGGCCTCATCAGGCTGGCTCGCGAGGAGGCGGAGAGATCAAGGCAGGGTACCTCACGAGGTGCCCATGACGCAAGCCATGACGACCAAGGGTGCCAGGCGGGCGCCAGCCCGCGCAGTGTCCCCCTTTCCTCTTTGGTGCAAAGGGAGCAAGTGCAGGCAAGAGCATCAAGCAAAGGCACCCATTTCGGTGCAACAAGACCAAGACCAGTCCAACGGCAGGGAGGAAGTCATTGTGGAGCCCAAGCCAGCGTCACCACCAGAGCCTTTGGCAGGTGAGGACCAACTTTAGTCAGGATAAGTGTACCAGATGTTCCCCTTCAAAATAGCCAATTGTTGGCGCCCTTCCTGCTCAATATTTGGGAAGAGGCCCAGGGCCTTTGCCTATAAATAGGACTAGCCACCCCCAGGGTAGGGGAGATCTAGAATCGGCCAACCCAGAAACAAGCTGGGATCGGATCGAGTAGCATCACAGAGAGAGAGAGAGAGAAGGATGATTCAACTCCTCCCAGCAGTTCATCGCCCCAGCCAAGAACAGACCCTCGTGAGGCTGTTCTTCCTTGTATTGCTCATCATCATCAGCCCAAGAGGCAATCCACCACACCACACACTGGAGTAGGGTATTACACCACAACGGTGGCCCGAACCAGTATAAACCCTGTGTCTCTTGTGCTGTTCTTTCCATAGCTTAGATCTTAGCGAGGCGGAGGGGTGCAGGTAGGTAGAAGGCGAAATCTCCGCGCGCACCCCAGTGTTCGAACCTCAAGGGTCTGCCGGAACCCGGAATCCGACATTTGGCGTGCCAGGTAGGGGTGCGCCGGAATTCGTCTTCCACCACCCCGTTCTCCTCCAACCATCGCGTCCATGTGTGACGCTCGTCGGGCCCGCACCAAGCGCCGGGCCGCTCTCGCTTCCCGCGTCGGCCAGACGGCTCCTGTCGGCGGGCGTCCTCGCCGTTCCCCGTCACCTGCCGTCAACGCCGCCACCGGCCTGGCGGGGGACGAGCGGCAAGCGTCGTCTCAGCATCCGTCCGTGCAGCAAGACGGCCGCACCGCTACTCCCTCGCTCACCCCAGCTGGTTCTTTGTCCCGCGCGCCCCGCGCACCCTTGGAGGCTCGAGCTGCGCTCATCGCGGCAAACGAGCTCCTGCGCTACCATCCCGTCGATGACGTCTACGAAGAATGGCTCGACCGCATCGCCGAGCTCGTCCGCGCAGCAGGGGGCTCTCCTGCGCCGTCCATTCCGCTGCACCGCACCCCACCCCGTGCGGGCGACGAAGCTCCGGCGGCGCCCCGGCCGCCTCCTCCTCAAGAAGGCGCCATGGCTCCAAGGCGCGTGGCCCCTGGGCGGAACCCGCTCCGTCAGGTGCCAGCATGGCAAGAGCAGAGCTGCCAAGAAGTCCCTCGCCCGCAAGAAGCTGCCCGGGCGCTCCCTGCTCCAGCACGTCGCGACCATGCTCCTACTCCCACACGTCAAGACCCCGCGCTGCTCCCAGCTGCAGCGCGTGGGGACATGCAAGACCAAGCTCTCCGTCACCCAAGGCCTCGCGTGGCCATAGCTGGCTGCCGTGCCTTCACCACCGAGCTACGCAGCGTCGCGTGGCCCGGCAAGTTCAAGCCAGACCTGCCTCCTCGTTACGACGGCACGGCCGACCCTACGGAGTTCCTCCAGCTCTATGAGCTGGGCATCGAAGCTGCCAACGGAGACGAGAAGGTCATGGCGAACTGGTTTCCCATGGCGCTCAAGGACGGGGCCCGCACCTGGCTCCTGAACCTGGCTCCAGGCATGATCTCCTCCTGTGACGAGATGCGCACCTGCTTCATCGCCAACTTCCAAGGTACTCGCAACCGGCCACCCGCCGTGAGCGACATGCGCCGCATCAAGCAACAACCCGGAGAGACCCTGCAGAAGTACATCCAGCGCTTCAACAACGCACGCCTCAAGATTCCCAAGGTGACCGAGGAGGCCATCATCTCAGCCTTCTCCGACGGCGTGCGCGATGTCAAGATGAAGGAGGAGCTGGCGATGCATGAAGACCTGTGCACTTCCTTGGAGTTGTTCAACTTGGCAACCAAGTGCGCCAGGGCTGAGGAAGGGCGTCTCTCCCTACCCGAGCTGCCTGCCACAGACCCAGAAGAGAAGAAGCCCAAGGCCAAGGATGTGAAGCACAAGGGGGCTGCCGTGCTCGCGGCAGAACCAGACACCAAACGGGGCAGAGATCGGCCCGAATCTTTCAAGGGCAGTCGGTACTGTGTGTACCACGACCTCCACACCCACAACACCAATGAATGTCAAGAGCTCCGAGCCGTGCGAGAAGGAAGGATCGGCCGTCGCCTCAACCGCGGTGACCGGGGCTACGGTCGAGGAGGAGGAAGGAACGCAGGACGCTGGGAAGACCGCTGCCCGCGCCAAGGGTGGCGCGATCGAACTCACGAGGATCGCTGGCAAGACCCGCCTCGCGAGGGAGACAGGAGGGATCAGCCTCGCGAGGATAGCCCGCCAGGCAACGCAGGCCTCCCTCCGCTGCCGTCGCAACCAAGGAGAAACAAGGACCGCCATCAGGACGAGGGGGCTGGGGGCTTCCAGGAGCCGCGCGCGGTCGCCTGCATCCTGGGCAGGGCTCAAGCCCCAGCCTCTCAACGCATCTTCAAGTCGCCCGCGAAGTGAATGCAGTCCTCCCCAAGCTGGAAGCCACGCGCCCTCTCAGGTGGTCGGCGTGCGCCATCACGTTCAGCTCAGCAAATCAGCTCAAGCGTGCGGCTACAGCCGGAGTCCTGCCGATGCTTTGTTCCCCAATCATCAGCAACGTGGTGGTCACCAGGACCCTCATCGATGGCGGGGCAGGGCTCAACGTCCTGTCCGTGGAAACATTCAACAATCTCCAAGTGCCCTACAACCAGCTTCAGCCAACCAAGCCTTTCTCCGAAGTCACCGACGGCTCCACGGTCCCGATTGGGCAGGTCCGCCTCCCTGTCACCTTCGGGGCACGCGACAACTACCGCACCGAGCTCATCGAGTTCGACGTCGCTCACATTCGCCTGCCGTACAACACCATCCTTGGGTACCCAGCGCTGGCCAAGTTCATGGCCGTAACTCACCACGGCTACAACGTCCTCAAGATGCCAGGAAGTGGCGGAGTCATCACGGTGCCCTGTGAAGAGAAGGACGTGGTGTGTTCCCTGGAACGAGCCTTTCAGGCCGCATCACTGGAAGACCCGGGTCGCGGAAGCAGGAGGCTTCCCGAGACCACCCCCAAGAAGAAGACATTGTCCGGCCCGGCCCCTCAGGAGGCAGGCCCCTCAGGGACCCGCGCCTGCCTAGGGGGAACCTCCTTCCATCGCATAGGAAAGCACGCCCGGCGCCCTCCTCAGGCAGGGCTCAGGGGCTCTCCCCTGGAGGGCCACCGACCTGGCTAAGGTCACGAGGGAGGCGCTTGGGCACCACATGGAGGCATGTTTCGAAGCACGTTTCCCTCAAGAAGGAGTAAGGCAACGAGAGCCAGACCCTCAGGAGTTCGTCAGCAAGGCCATTCAGGAGCTACAGGAGTCAAGAGTCATGAAAGGCGGCCGCCGCCTACCAGTTGTGGCTCCCCATCCAGGCGAGGATGGTGGGCTGCGTGTCTACATCGACATACCAGGCCTCAATCGAGTCGCCTCTCTGGAGCGCCTCTGGCCCTCGCGAGCGGGGCACTGCGAAGGTCCACCCCACAGCTACGTTCGCATGCCTTACGGCTTGCCGAACGCGGCTGCCACGTACCAGCGCCTCATGAGGGGCATCATGGAGGCTCAAGAGGCTAGGCGTTCCGCAGCCCTGGCGGAGATGGAGATGGTCCGCGAGGAGCCACCAGCGCCTCCGGAGCCTCCCGAGGCCCCTAGGCCTGGGGGGCTCATGAGGATCGGCTTCCGAAGCCCACCGGGTCTGCTACACCAACACTCGTTCGTCCTCAACATCATCAGGTGACATCTTTCAAGTTTCATTTCCATCTGGGAGCGCCCTCCAGGGCTGCATTATTCCCAGGCCGCGTGAGTCCGTCCCTGCGGCATGTATCCCTTTTATTTCATGTTGTTAGCTTACTTTGTTGGGGGCGCCCCACGGGCTGCATCATCCCCAAGTCGCTCGGGCCTGACCCAGTGATGTCCGCCTTCCCAACTTCTATTTGAATGAATCCACTCCTTCACGGCTAATGTGTTTGACCTAGTTGCCCGCTCAACTGACGCCAACTGATGGAGCTGCTCCCAAACGGCACGACGCTTGCGCATGGGTCTGTCCCTGCAATGCCGACAAACCTGAATGGCTGAGCTCTGGCCGCGGCAGCCCCGCATGGCGCCACCTCGTCAAGCCTTCAGTGCCTCATCGCCCCTCGGAAGCAACCAACGGCTGACTGTCAATTGTCATGGCAACCCCTCGTTCTTTCTATGATGGGTCTACAGGATCTCCTAAAGGAGCTGCGTCAGGCAAGGCCCTTGCGGTGTCTCCTTCACTCTCATCCGCGCGAACCGCTTGCACGTTAAAGGGGGGGTGCCTGAGCATCGCGACTTAGGGCTCCTACTGGCTCTCCAGCCCTCACCCTCTGGCCTTGTCCACGGCATCGCGACCTGGCATACCAGCGACGGCTGAGACTCGCTCGAGGGCTGGGACCCGAGGACGTAGAGCAGAAAGGGGAGCAAAGGCGAGAGGGGAGGGACATGCGAGGACCTCGCCGAGCAACCTCACGCCTGCCGATGCACGGACCCGGCGACACACGAGAGAGCGGCCCCTGATTCTCGAGATAAGTCACCACCCGGAAGCACCAGCTACCGTGGCACCATCCCCGCACCTAATGCAATCCCGTGTTTGCGATGCCACTCTCCTTTCTCACCGAACGACGGCTGCTTGAGCGCCAAAGGGGACCTCCTGAGCATCGCGACTCAGGGGCTCTTACCGGACCCCGGGTCGCTCACCTCCTGGCCTTGACCACGGCATCGCGACCTGGCATACCAGTGACGGCTGAAGCCGCCTTTGGACTGGGACCTGTCGGCGCAGAGCACCAAGCCCTCGTGAGGTTTGAAAGGGAGAACTGAGCTAAGATGGAATGAGCAACTCGCACAGTTCTACGACAAGGGTTATATTAACAAAACAGGATCACCGACACCTTACAAGCCCCCACGGGACGCGTCTTTGATTCCTCGCAGGGAACAGATCCTAAAAGGACGATAACTACACGCGCCCCTGCAAAAGATGCCATCATCAACAGTGGGCCGTCAAGCACCAGCGCCAACCCCATCCAGATCAGAGTCAGCGATGGCCTGACGAGCCCGCCCTGCTCCAGGAGCAGCGCCGGCTCGAGGGCTCGTAGCCGTCGTCGCTCGTCTCCGGAGTCGCGAAGAGCTCGCCGGAGTCGCTGGAACCTCCGACGCCTCCGCCGCTTGAGCAGCCGCCAAGGGAGCGATCGGCGGGCCCAGTCCTCGTCGTAGCAGGGTCCCGACCACCTTTCCCGAGGCAGCACTCCAGCCGGCGCCCGTTCGCATCGAAGACCTTGAAGAACATCACCGAAGCACCGTCGTACTCCAAGTGGATCGCGAAGGCGCCTCTTGTCCCGCAAACCCGGGCGATTTTGCTCCAGCCTCGAGTCATGAAGACCTCGCCCGGGGCAACGACCGCGACCTCTGCCTCGGTCGCGAGGGCGCTGCAGCCGGTGTGCTGCAGCCAAAGCTCCAGGAGCTCTCCATGCGGAATGATGGAGGCGAAGAAGGGAGGAAGGCGAATCCAGGACTGAGGAGGCATGGCGGTGTGGAGCACGAACTCTCGGGAGGAGCCCTCGGTGTGGACCCCAGGGGGGACGACCCACACCTTCGTCACCCGTCGGCACCGACGGCGGCGCCGCCCGTGGCGATCGGCATCGACTCCTTCAGAGCCCTCGATGTGGGCGTACAAGGGAAGCAGGAACCCCGGCGGTGGCCGCTCGCACCAGGGCCTCGACACCACCTGATGGGCCCCCTTGTCCCGGCCGCGGAGGGCGAGCCGTTTCTTCGGCGGGGGCGGGTCTGGTTCCTCTCGGGGAGCCTTTCCCTTCTTTGCCGTCGAGAACCGGCGGATCGGAGCCATTGCAGCAAGACGGAGCAAGGACCGGGAAGAAGGAGAAGCAAGAAGGGATGGACTGGAAGGGCGCGTGCCGTTCCGTACTTATGGCCGGCGAAGGCCAACCGCCGACCTCCACGATCACAGGTAATCATGACCCGCTTTGCATGCAGGGACTTGTCCAATCCATGCAATTGCTGAGGCGCCATGGGGAAGTGGAGACGCCCACGTCCAATCAACCGCCACGCGGCGCCCAAGGCCGCAGGCTGTTAGGGCCCGCCGCGCTTCGCTCTTGCCCTTTCGCCTCCCTGCACGGCCAAGTCCGGGCGCGCCTTGGGCCCGGGGGCTACTGTCGGTGTTCTAGGAACGGGGGTCCCCAGACTTGCCTGCCTGCGGCCTACGGCGTGGCTCAAAGGGGGGCCCAGCACGGCCCATCTTCATCAACACAGACCCAAGACCCTCATGAGGGGCCAAGCCTCGCGGGGCAGATGACACGGAGCTTCCTTAGGCACGGCCTCATTAGGCTGGCTTGCGAGGAGGCGGAGAGATCAAGGCGGGGTACCTCACGAGGTACCCGTGACGCAAGCCATGACGACCAAGGGTGCCAGGCGGGCACCAGCCCGCGCAGTGTCCCCCTTTACTCTTTGGTGCAAAGGGAGCAAGCGCAGGCGAGAGCATCAAGCAAAGGCACCCGTTTCAGTGCAACGAGACCAAGACCAGTCCAACGGCAGGGAGGAAGTCATTGTGGAGCCCAAGCCAGCGTCACCACTAGAGCCTTTGGCAGGCGAGGACCAACTTTAGTCAGGATAAGTGTACCAGATGTTCCCCTTCAAAATGGCCAATTGTTGGCGCCCTTCCCGCTCAATATTTGGGAAGAGGCCCAGGGCCTTTGCCTATAAATAGGACTAGCCACCCCCAGGGTAGGGGAGATCTAGAATCGGCCAACCCAGAAACAAGCTGGGATCGGATCGAGTAGCATCACACACACAGAGAGAGAAGGGTGATTGAACTCCTCCCAGCAGTTCATCGCCCCAGCCAAGAACAGACCCTCGTGAGGCTGTTCTTCCTTGTATTGCTCATCATTATCAGCCCAAGAGGCAATCCACCACACCACACACTGGAGTAGGGTATTACACCACAACGGTGGCCCGAACCAGTATAAACCCCGTGTCTCTTGTGCTGTTCTTTCCATAGCTTAGATCTTAACGAGGCAGAGGGGTGCAGGTAGGTAGAAGGCGAAATCTCCGCGCGCACCCTAGTGTTCGAACCTCAAGGGTCCGCCGGAACCCGAAATCCGACAGAGACAAGGTTCATCGGTCTCGACGCAGAGTACACGGAGCGTGCCCCTGGGAAGATCCATCGCGCCGCCGTCCTTCAGCTGTGCCTCGAAGATGAAGTTTTGGTGTACCACATCATAAACTCGCTCTCCATACCAGGTGAGCTTCATGATTTCTTGTCTCGGGAGGACGTATACTTCTGTGGGGCAGCCATCGAAGGGGACAAACTGAAGCTGGAGCCGTACAACCTTAATTTGAATAGCATCGCTGACCTACAAACCAAAATCAAAATTCCTGTAGAAGTTTGTGATAAACAGACACCATCCCTATTCGACGTAGCAAATTTTGTGCTTGGTACAAATCTTCAGAAGGGTGACGAGACGGTGGCATTAAGGTCGTCGGGATGGGAGAATTATCCCTTGACGTACGAGCGGATAAAATATGCTGCCCTCGATGCCCATGTGAGTTTCGAGATAGCTGCAAGGTCCAAAGAGCTTGTTGCGAAGCCGTCTCCCATAGAGAATGAGAAGAAGAAGAAGAAGAAGAAGAAGAAGAAGAAAAGGCTACACCAGCAGGAGGGCATTATGGATGGATGAACTATTTCCTCTCTTGTAAAAAAAATTATTCCCTCTCGGTGTATATTGATATAGATGGACTATTTCGATGGTGTGCATGTCTTTGGAACAGAGTAGTAGCGTGGGTCTGCTTGACTATAAGGAACTATTTATCCGCATATATAGCTTTCTCTACTACTCCTTCCAGTGATTAGTATGCAGTGCATGTGTCCGTAGACATGACAGCTTGTCCATGGAAGTTGAACTACGGCGACCATCACGTTTCATCTCGCGATTCCCATGACGCCTCTCCAACCCACGGCACCACGCCCCCCGACGTGCGCCTCACCCCTCTCGGCCGCACCGCCCCTCTGCCTTTGTGTGCATGACATGTGGGCCACCTAAAATGTGGCGAGCATCAAGTTTCTACCATAGCCACCCGCGATTCCCACGACGCCGCTCGAACCCATGAAACCACATGTCCACCGACCTGCGGCTCACCCCTCTTGGCCCCACTGCCCCTCAGTCCTGACGGCCCTGAGAGGGAAATGTAACTCCTGCGCCAGGGCTTGTGGTGCTCCCGCAGCACGAACTCATGCCAAACTCAAGATTTGTTTCTTTACTATACATGCACGCAACGATTTAATGGACATTGTAATCTCAACGTGTGATGGGGAGCTCTAAATTTGAATTTGAAAATTATAAAACGAAAAGATTCAAAACAAATAAACTGGAAGAGAGGGAGTATATCGTAGGATGTGTCCCATACAAAATAAGTACCCTGGTTTGTCACCGCGAAGATGCGGTTAGAAAGGAGCACATCGTCTTCCTACTCGTACGGAAACAAATCGGCCGCAGACAGCATGGTCCGCCTTTGACCGCCATGTGCAAGGTTCGTGCTATCTTATTCAATCTCACAGTGGTTCCATCGTACCAATTCATGCAGTGCCCCGTTGCATGGCTGATCCCAATGTTGGACAAAGGTTCTACGGGAATGGTTTCACCGTTGTAAATGTTGTGCAAATTGATGTTGGTACCCTCCCGTACATATGCAAGCCAATCTCCACTCGCACCGAGCCTAACCTATGAAGCAGTGGGCTGGGGGAGAATTAGGAAATGGACATGAAAGTAGTCTTTAGAATGCATTTACTACGTGATCAAACTCATCTTACTTGCTCATCGGAGGAAATCCAAGTGCCCCTCAACGTTGGCATCTCAAGGGGCGTCAACTTGCAACTACGGCCACGGCGCGCTGGAGAGACCCCCAAGGAAACATCCTCGTGCGTTCCATGGAACATCAAGATGCATTTGTATGAGTAGTTTATCTTGTGAGAGAAAAGGATGAACGAGGGAAGGCCTCTAGAGATAGAGATGGACACTACTACTACCAATGTGCTGGCCCGTGTGTTGCAATGGATCCAAAGTAGTAGAATAATACTTGTTCACGTGCTTGAAATATAAACACTCTAGTTTTGATATACATGTGTCAGCAGACATGACAGCTTGTCCATGGAAGTTGAACCACGGCGACCATCACGTTTCTTGTTTCTACCACTAAGCCACTGAAGTTCGGTCCCGTGGGCCCCGAGAGGGAAATGTAACTCCTGCGGCAGGCCTTGTGGTGCTCCCGCAGTACGAGCTCGTGCCAAAACTGGAATTTGTTTCTTACTACTACCAACTAGTACTAGTAAGGTACACGTGCATTGCACGCATGAGATTTTGGTGGTTTGTGCATTATGCTTCTACATGTGGAGCTTTCTGTATTCTAACATGTGGCAAAATCTGGTGGAATGTAAGGTTAGGCAAGTTTGATTGACTTAGGTGAGTGTTTGATTCAAGCCACACCTTAGGCAAGCCACACTAAGGCCCCACATGACATACACACAAAAAATGTGGCAAGATTCCCTTAGGCTTGCCAACTTGTTTCTCTCGTTTTGAAGAACTAATAACTTTGCCTAAGCTTAGTTGTGGCAAAGTTAGGGTCTGTTTGATTCAATGGATTTTCATAGGATCTTTGAAGGATTAGAATCCTTAGGAATTTTTCCTACATTGGTCGTTTGATTCGTAGGATTGAATCATGTAGAATATTTTCCTAAGGATTCATTTGTACTATGTTTCACAGGAATTCTAACATGCACTCCAACCTCTTGAAAGAAATCCTTTGTTTTTCATGTGACACAATCAAACAAACTCAAATCCTATAGGGATCCAATGAACATGCCATTCCAATCCTAATTTTTTCCTATTCCTCTGTTTCTGCAATCCTATGAATCAAAGAGGCCCTTAGTCATGAATTAAGTTCAACCATGGAGTCTTGTAGATTATACATGTGGCAGAATCTGGTGGATGATATCCAACGGCCAGTAGTGCTCGGATTTTCCATCTTTGTACCGTCGGATTGGCTTCATCCAACGACCAACTTTCAATGTTTTTCACACACTATATAGGGGGTATAGATATAGATGTGCCGGTCCATTGCAATGGATCCAAAGTATATATATCTATTTAGTGGAGTGCACTCTAGACACATTATCTATTTATTTTTCTCTAACCTTCCGTAGCCATGCAACCAAGCCACATAAGCTTCATGGGTGCACCCCACATCATATTATTCATACTACGTTGATTGAAAAAAAAGATAAATCACCCAAAACAAGATCTTCCCGTTTTTTGTTCCTAAGATGTTGTTCCGTGCATGTACCTACTAGTTGTATAGTGGTAGTACTAGTAATATAGTATTAGGAGTACAAACTTGGTACTAGTAGGAGTAGTACTAGTACGCAATGCTCCTACTCTATCAACAAGCCCCGTCTGACCCCAAATCTCTTGGCTTCCGTGCTACAGCTAGATCTTCCCCTCGTTTCTGTTTTCCAACCCGGCGGCGGGCGGGGTGTCGGTTTGCTCAACGGCGGTCCCACATGAAAGTGAAAATGCTAGGCAACATGCCTTCCCTAAGCTATGTGTCGTGCCGGACGGGCCGTGTTGTACTCCCGATTCCCGGGCGTGTGGGGGTGCGACGCGAACGCGGTAGGCCTTTTCCTTTTACCAGCAATGTGCCCGTGCATTGCGATGGATCCAAAGTAGTAGAATAGTAGTATTTGTTCACAAACTTGAAAGAAATCACTATTGTTTTGATATACTCCTAATATATTACTCCCGCCGTACCTAAATATTTGTCTTTTTTGAGATTTTAAATGGACTATCACATACGGATTATATAGACATATTCTAGTGTTTCTAGCAAGATGCCCGCGCGTTGCACGAAGTTGATGGAAAGGGTAAGCACAATTATAAACTGACGAATGGAGTACTAGTTACAGTGATGCATATAATTAAGCAAAGGGATTGCGCATGTCGGTATTGACTGCAACGATAATGCAATAGCACAATAAGAATTAAGGCCACGATGATGCGATCGCAGTGGTGGTTACAGAAGGCAAGAATAAAGATGGATCCACGAACGTACGACCTCCTCCTCCTCAACTTAGTGTGTCGGGCCACTGACCGGCGGCTAAGGAGCGGCGGCTTTTGTGGCGAGGTCGAGGTGCTTCTCAGCAAAGGGATCCAAGGCTTCCAGCCGGTTGAGGAAGGCCAATGTCGTAGCGTCCTCACTGGCCTTGTAGATACCTATGTACATGATTTCCTCGTACATGTGGATGTGTAGGTCGACGAATTCTTGCAGGGCGAGGCGCCTCGCGGCGAGCGTGACCTCCAGGTGGACATTCTTCGTGGCGTCGACGGGCAGTCGCAGGGCCACCAGTGCTTGAAAGAGGTTCCGGCCATGGAGGCCGATTAGGGTGGCAGGCAATGAGGAGCCCGGGCGCGCGGGCTGGAGGAGTATGGCGATGTCGTTCGCGAGCTTCTTGAGGACGGTGAACTTGTTGCTGGTGGCAACGATCATCTGGTCCATCTGAGAGTCGTAGTTGGCTTCGAAGGCGGCCATCCACCAGCCGGTCTCCAACACCGTCTGGAGACGATCCTCGGCGCCATGCCGCAGGCCGGCGTCATGGACCATCTGGCGCAGCCATTGGGCGCTCAGGAGCATCGCCGCCATGGGTCTGCAATGAGCTCTTTTGCACTTAGTGTAGGTGCTTAGGCAAATGCTTAGGTGCGTACGATGTGGTAGATGCATTGGAATGGAGGGGCGCCTTTATATGAGGGCAATGAGGGCAAACTGCGTTGCATTCACATCATGGAGCCTCTTTTCCCGGACCTCCTCCCATTACTTCCGTCATGCATTAATTGAAGGAGGATGCATTGGTCATTCAACATATTGGGAACCGCTACTCCGTCCCTCGTCTGCATTAAAGCCATATCGGGAACTGCGCCGCCCGCTGTCAAATCGAATACTCCCTCCGTCTAGGTGAGTATTAAGACATCTTACAAAAACCAAATAGTAAACACATAGGCATGGTGCATTAACTCTCATGTTGTTTCTTATTTTTTGACATAAATAGAGGAATCAACCAAGAAGAGATGTAGGGCTTGTATGCTTTTAACGACTTGAGACTATCAAACATGATATGCAGTGGTCAGTTCGTTGCACAAGAACAAATACAACCCACGTCAGCACACACGCATCTTATATAGCATCACATCCAATGGCTATAAAAGATGAATGCGACCAAATTATATCTCATCTAGATGAGTTCTAGCAAAACTGTATTAATAATACTTAGTACTCCTGCGCCATGTATCGTATATTAGTATCATGTAGTACTTTATTTATTTATGAGGTATCCAGATGGCACTGCACCGCCAAGAAAAGAGGGTAACATCAAAATTATGGACTACTTTTTTGAGTATGTTGGTAAGGTCCGGTCATAGTCACTTGTTGAAATCTCTAAAAAGACAAATACTCCCTCCGTCCGGAAATACTTGTCATCAAAATGGATAAAAGGAAATGTATCTAGACGTATTTTAGTTTTAGATACATCTCTTTTTATCCATTTTGATGACAAGTATTTTCGGACGGAGGGAGTAGAAAACAAAGTTGGTGATGATGGTGTGCGTGCCATCCTGCAATATAGGCCGTCGGATTTATATCTAACGGATAGGAAAGAAACTATGGCAATTTTGCAAAAATATACCCAGACATCTCTCCATGTTCGCAAATAAGGCATTCCCTCGTTCAACCTTTTCTCTCACAAGATAAACTACTCATACAAATGCATCTTGATGTTCCGTGCAACGCACGGGCAGCTAGCTTATTTCTTTTAAAATAGCTGCTGCGATAATTGGGTTGAAGTGATATATTTTATGTCTGGCCCGAATGATTTCAGATTCACTAGTAGTAACAAAGAAAAGGATGCCTTGTTAATTAATAGAAAATAGGGTGAAAACTATCACATGAGGTCGGTAAAAACAAGGCACACTGGGTTCAGCGTCATCGTCACTATAGTTGTGCGCGCGCGAGAAGTCTACATATCGAGGGGGCTACCGAGCGAGGCACCGAGACACAATGTTTGAGAGAGAAACCAATTGACAGATTATGATCAGATCGAGTTGTCACCCTTCTGCTGTCATTGTTGGGGGGGAGGGAGAGAAAGACGTATCGAGAGTGTGCGCGGTAGGCATAGAGGCACAACTAGCGAGTGTGTGTGTGTGTTTGAAAGAGGAGTAGATAGATTATTATCAAGATCGATGTGCCACCCTACTCCTTCGGTGTCGGGTAGTGTGTGTGTATGTTTGAGAGAGAAGCCAGTCGATAGATTAGTATCAAGATCGAGGTGTCACCCTACTCCTTCGGTGTTGGGAAGTGTGAGTGTGTGTGTGGGGGGGAGGGGCAGTGACACTCACATATCTCTACTCTTATAAAAACAGAGTTGGTGATGATGGTGTTCCTGCCATCCTGCAATATAGGCCATCCAATTTATATCCGACGGACATGAAGGAAACTATGGCAATTTTGCAAAAAGATACCCACACCCCTCTCTGCATTTGCAAATAAGGCATTCCCTCGTTCATCCTTTTCTCCCACAAGATAAACTTCTCATACAAATGCATCTTGATGTTACGTGCAACGCATGGGCATCTTGCTAGTAGGGAGAAGGAGTTTGTGTGACACATATCTAGCTATATTAAAGGATATGTAGATAGCATATGTGTGAGAGACATTAGTGGCTGTGGGTGGGCGGAATTAAAGGGGTGGGCGTGTTAGACATAGAGAGCGTGTGTGTTTCTGTGTGAGAGACTTGTAGGACGGGGTAGAAAGACGAATTTAACCCTGACGGAGGGAGAGAAATACACGAAGTGCGCGTGTGTGATTCCGATGCCCCTAGGTAAATGAGATATGTATGCGTATGAGAGAGATTACACCAGTTATTAACTACTGACGCGTGCCCCGTGTACACAGTCTAGCATGACCTTCCCGCTAGCACGGTCCAAAATTAGTTGAAACTAGATACGAACGATCCCGCGGGCAGCAAAATCTCCCACCTCCTTCTAAAATTTCCGCCACCTTAGTCTTTAGCATGCGAAATCCCCCTTTTGTCCTTGGTGCACAGAGACCAACAGTTACAATACCGCCCTCATCTACATGATAGGTCGGGGCTGCTTTGGTAACTTCCGGTTCCCCCACTACACGGCACCCCCATTTCCTCTCCCCCTCCCGCAAAAATGACTAACTCCACAGCACCAGAGCATCTTACATCACGTCGTCTGTACTTCATCGCCCTTTCTCCCCTCCCCTCTCGAAACCCTAGACTGCTCATCCACCGGCGTACCATAGCCCATTCACTGCCAGCGGCGTCCACCTCGCCGGATCTGCTTCTGCGGCCGCATCTGCCCCTCCCACCTCCCCTAGAAACAAGTAGACTGCTCATCCACCACTATACCACAGCCCATTTAGTGTCGGCCTTGTCCACGGCGCCGGATCTGCTTCGCCGGTACTCTCATCAACCGCCGCGCATCTGCAGCGGCTCATTCGTACTCCCCACCGGAGATGCTTCGTCCACACCCCCCGGAGCCGCCCCACCGATGCCCCCGTCGACGTCCTCTGATCCTCTTCGCCGACACCTTCCTCAACCCTACCGGAGCCGCTTCGCCGACACCTTCCTCAACCCTACCAGAGTAGCTTCGCCTATACCATTCTCAACCCTACCGGGGCCGCTTTGCCAGCTCACAAGTCCACGGCCTCAGATCCGCTTCCTCGCACCCTCATCCAACCTACTGGAGCAGCTTTTGACGCCCATCCACGGCCGCAGATCCGCATCGTCGACACCACCCTTAACCCAACCACCGGAGCAGCTTCTGACGCCCCGTCCACGGCCGTAGATCCGCACATCGACACCATCCTTAACCCAACCACCGGAGCAGCTTCACCTATGCCCTCATCCACGGCCATAGATCCGCTTCGCCCACACCGTAGTCCACCCTACCGGAGCAGCTTCACCTATTCCCTCATCCACGGCCATAGATCCGCTTCGCCCACACCGTAGTCCACCCTACCGGAGCCACTCCACAAACACCCTACTCGACGGTTCTAGATCTCCTTACCGGACCCCGACAGCCAGCGCAGTGTCATCACCCTCGACGTTTCTAACCTGATTCCCACAGTCTGGAGAGATGCCAAGCTCCCGCCACGGCCTAGGTACTTGTCACCTTTAAACCCGTCCAGCATCAGCTGCCGGATGTACTTCAAATATACTAACCGGTCGCTATTACCTGTTATGTAGCTGGCAAAAACTACAAGGACGATGTTTCTTCTGGATCTAACAGCTTTGCCAACCAAGATCCTGGACTGAGGCATTGCTATGATCTTGTAAATGCGTCTCTCTCTCTTGTATTGTTCTGTGCCTGCAGGCGTGCCTTGCTAGGATTTTCGACCAGTAATCCCTTTATGCAGACAATGATTTCTACTACCGGCTGCTAAATTAGATATGTAGATGTCATACATGATACTACCTCGTACCTCCGTTCCTAAATATAAGTCTTTCTAGAGATTCCACTATAGGGTACATACGGAGCAAAATAAGTGAATCTACACTCGAAAATCCATCTATATACATCTGTATGTGGTCCATACTGGAATCTCTACAAAGACATATATTTAGGAACAGGGGCAGTACATTACACAAAATTGTAGGTGGCATGTAGGAATTCCAGTGCACTACATTAGGCTCCCTTAGAGTGCCTGCTAGTCCAGCATACAGAGTCATGGCTAGTTTATGGTACGCACACAATCGTTAATTGGTGGTTTAAATATGCGCATGGGATATGCAATGTAGTATCATGTAGAGATGTCTCAAATTAGCCGTGTCAACTTGCAGATAGGGTTACACAATGAAAAATTACAAGATGTAGTGCACCAATGACGACGGCTCGCTGGAGGAACCCTAGTGCTGCAGGCAGGGGATCGAGGTAGAGGGAAAGGGGAGAGGAGATGCAAGCGGCACTACTAGGAAAAGGCATGCTAGTGGCGCACCGAATTTGCCTTCTAATGGCGCACTACCGGTGCGCCACTGGCATCACGCCATTAGAATTAAATTCTAATGGCGCACCACTGGTGCGCCATTAGTATCTGGTGTTCTAATGGCGCACCACGTAGTGCGCCATTAGTATAGCCTGCAGTGCGCCATTAGAATGCCTCCCAGGGGGCCATATGTACCCATGTGCTTTGGCATTCTAATGGCGCACCAGCAGTTAATGCGCCATTAGTGTGATGATCACAGTGTGCCATTAGTGTCTTGTGTGGTGCGCCATTAGTATGAATATTAGGTTTTATTTTTTTTGCTTTTCTAATTTTTGCACAGGTTACAAAATATATTATTGGACAGAATATAGACAGCAGCACACAGCAACATCAGATTCATCGAATACAATAGAAGATTAGTCTCCGAATACAATTCATCATATTAGTCTCTGAATTCAAAAGACCGAACAAAGATAAAACATTACAAGTCTCAAGACCGCGAGTATCGAGTTTGCCTTCACATTACAAGTCGATATCGATCATCTAAACTACCATCACATAGAAGAGAGCTGTGGTCATCACGATGAGCATCATCGTGATCAAACTGGTCTTCATCCGGTTCCTCCAACGCTCCCTCCTCTCTCCCGCTAGATAGCGGGCGTATCTACATTCGGCCTCCGCCCTAGTGGTGTACCCTTTGTAACTGTTACCGCTGAAACGGTGAACCTGTCTCCGACACTCCTCCCAGTCGTTGTAGACTCCGGGAACCTTACCCTTGTACACGACATACGACGACATCTCTATGCACAAGCCAAACAACAGACAATACATAAGCAATATGTAAGTATGCAACAAAAGGATCGGAAGAGAAAAGCAAGACATTAATAGCACGATTCATGGTCCTACTAATAAATAGCATCGATTACATCTAAGTTGAACGACTGTCCAAACCAAAGAGACATACGAATTCATTAAAGTATAATTACAACATGATCCAATCAATGTTTCAGAACTACACATCACTACTTTCGACTCGACTCATCGGACAGGAACGTGGATGAAGCCGCCGTCTGTCGTGATGGTCATGAAATCGCGATCGTTGTCACCCTACATTTGTAGCGTTTCAACTATCTCACTATTGGACGGTTGATATCTGAGGAAGAACTGCCCCGAGGTATGAAGGACATCTTGATGGATGATGTCCGCAAACTCCGACTGGATGCGAAAGAATTCTTGTCTAAGGTCCACGTCCTGGACTGCCGACAAGCTCGCATCCCAATCTTTGAGATTATATGGTAGCAGAAGTTGATGATGGTCCCTTACGATCGCCCGCATGTGATGGAGGGCGTAGTAGGCATCCTTCTAACCACCAGGAGGCTGCTTGACGTAGCAGAACTTCGTATTGTGTGAGAACATGTGCTTGCCGTACTTACGAACTGCCCTGGTGAAGGTGCCTCCAGATTTGGTGTAGCCGGGGAGAACATCATCAAGAACTTTCTTGACATTTGTGTAGTCTATGTTGGAGTTACGGTTCGGGTCGAAATATGTGGCCATGGAATATTTCGGGCTTAAGAGGATGAGTGTGCAATGTGTCTCACTGCACAGAACACGGAATGTTAGAAAAAAAAGAACGATCGAAATCTAAGAAATCATATGTTACGGGGCGGTTAAGGGATGCTTACTCGGGAAAGTAAGCCACAAGGAAGTTATCCTTATCTGGGTTTGCCAGAATGACGCCTTCGAGGTGTGAAATCGCAACTTGGCGGTCCCCAGCGCTGCTGAAGTGCTTGGCACGCATGTAGAAGGGGTCGACTATCACGATGTCCGGGGTCTTGTCTCTAATGATCCGCATCTCCATACTCAGCAAAAACAGCCGAACGAAGGTGTAGTGCAGCAGATGAAGGTTAAACATAGCAAAGATGTCATCAAACTGCAGGACGATCGTACCCCCGATGTCGCCATCCACAAAGCCCTTGCCCTCTGGCACCTTGGCCACGAAAACTGGGTATGCCACATCCTTCTCTCTGAGACGCCGCTTGTCCAAAGAAAGAACACTGTCGTGCAGACTCCGCATAGCACCGGTTACAGCATTCAGCATATTTGGC
This sequence comes from Triticum urartu, assembly GCF_056163025.1. Taxonomy (NCBI): domain Eukaryota; kingdom Viridiplantae; phylum Streptophyta; class Magnoliopsida; order Poales; family Poaceae; genus Triticum; species Triticum urartu. The sequence goes on from NC_141876.1 coordinate 450,632,902, forward strand.
GGTAGCATCGCCCTACCCGCCACATGCACCCTCCTCGAGATGTCCTTAGGTGAAGGTGGCCTGTCGTGAGCACGGATCAAACTCGGTGCCGGCTAGCTCGCACCGGCGCCCTTGTTAGTCTTTCGTTTCCATCCCTTCTTCTTGATCTCCTGTAATGGGACCGAGTTCTGCGCACAGACCGCCTTCTTGAGCGTGTTGGGGCTGATAATATTTCGCACCTCAGCTATTTGAGGCTCGGTGAAGGCGGGAGCTGGAGGCGTGTCCTGAGAACTGAACGCCAGACGACGCCTGTTGCAATTGGAATTCTCCGCCGTACCAGCTAGATCGCGGTGGTCTTGGTTGGGTTCTTGAGAAAGAGGCCCGCAGAACTCATCAGCATACCCATGTTCGGCAAAGTACTTATCAACCTTGGTAAATGTACCGTCATCATTGTCGTTGCCGTCCGAATCCTGTGCCATAGGGCTGTCCGGATCCTGTGCCATAGGGATGTCCGGCAGGTCCGGTAGCGTTGCGGCGTTCTTGCCATGGCTTGGCGCTGGCACGACTGGCGGTCTTGTCTGTGGGGTGGTGTCCCCCGCCCCCAAATGAATCTGGCTCTTCGGCCAAAGCAGGGGCCAGTTTACGCAGGCGCTGAGGGTCATCTCATCTTCTTCGTCGGCCCCAGCGGGTTGAATCGGAGGTAACAACTTGTCGCAGCCTGGCAGCACCCGAACCACTTCAACCCTATACATTGTGGGTGGCATCAGATTACCGTGGAACATGGGGTTGCCCGGTTGAACGATTCTGCCCTTGGCGACATCGACCAACTCGGCGCCCACGAAGTGCAGAAGAGTGCAAGGAACATCGGCGGTGCCCTGCGAAAACATGTACAGGGCGTCAGGGATGCCCAGTCAAAGACAAGGAGATGAAGTCATCGGCCGAGAGGCTTAGTTACCGTGATGCCGTCGAGCTCGGCTAATGTTGAGGCACCGCCAATAGCGGGCGTGCAACTGACGGAGGGGGCGCTTGTTGGCGAGGTGCCGGGCGGCGTACACCCGGGTGCATTAAGCTCCAATGCCCGTGCCGGCGCCGGAGACACGAATACCGCCTCCGCCGGAGACACCAATGGCGGCGCCGCCGGAGACACCAATGGCGCCGCCTGCGCGCTGTGCGAGTTGCTGGTCGTGAAGCTGGGAACCGGGGGAGGCCCCTATTGGCCGCCCGCAATCCACGTCGTCAGCCCATGAATCAACGTAGGCACCATGGCGTTGAGCGTCGTTCCAAGTTGTTGTTGCACTTGCTCTTGGACAAGCTCTGGAATCCGCGCCACTTGTGCCTTGAGTTCTTCAACCTCGCGCGTCTGGCTTTCCGAGCTGGTCTTTTTCTCCTTCCGCACACCAGCGGTATAGTATGACCCCCATTTTGTGGACAAGCCTTTGCCGGCCACACGACCAGCTGACGTCGGCTTAGTGAGCTTATCCTTGTTTTTCATTACGGTCAACGCCCTATTTAAAGGGGTGTCAAAAGGGGAGCTCTTAGACGACCCCGCGCTACTGCTTTCAGTGTCCTGTGGAAGGAATGTGAACCATTTAGAAATATTGGGGATTAATTAGAGTGCAACCATATGGAGCTAATTACGCGGGGGTGTATTCCTTACCAGAAGAAGCTCAAGCGCCCTGGTCTTCGGATCCGTGGTAAGCTCCTTTGTTATCGGGTCCTCCTTGTACCGGGCCCTGACATAGTTCCTGGTCTGCTTGTCACCGCTGTATTTCTCGAAGTGGGGCGGTAGGCCATGCTCGGCACGCTCCGCGTCCTCCTTGTCCCATATAGGCTCCGCCACTCTGTAACCGCCGGGACCGAGTTTGTGTTCCCCTAAGTTCAACTCCCGCATTTCTTTCCCCCACTGACTTGATTCGGAGGTTGCACTGCTCTCGCACTTGATCTTGAACTCCTTGTACTCATCTTCGCTCATCAAAGGATATTTCGCCTTGATCTTCTCACAACTATCACCTTTATCAATCATTCTCTTCACCGCGCTTTTCCAAGTAGACAGGGCCGTGCTCATCTTCATGAGGGTGGCACTGTTCACTTTATTCCCTGAGAGGCGTGTGTTTTCAAATCCGGCGGGGAACTTGTATCGTTCGTGCAGCTTCATGAAGAGGAGGTTGCGCAAATTCCCTCGGTCCTTATGCCTAAGGTTCTCGGTGTTGATCGAGACGGTGCTCCGGAGAATGCGCCCAAGCTGAACCGAGTACCCCTTGACTATATGTTTGGGCTCCGTTGGATTCCCGTCGGAGTCCACTTGAGTGAATTCCTCCTTGAGGGTGCAGAGCGCATTCGGGCGCCGGTCCTTCCTTTGCTTCTTCGGTTGGCTGCCATCTGTGTGTGCACCGCCATCATCTGTGGTGGCATCCTCAGCGGCACCATCAGTGGTGTCATCCCCGATGCCACTAGGGGTTGTGTAGTCAGGATCGGTGTCTTCCGCGGCGTCCTCATAGCGGTGAGGTTCTTCCTCCATCTCCTGGGACAGCTCCTAGAATTGCTTGCCGCCTGAACCGCCGGCCTCATCGTTGTGGGCCATGTTTCGCTCTAAATAGGAAAAAAGTTTGGTCAAAAAGTTGGTTATTGTCAAGGAACAAGATCATGGTCTCATCATTTAGGGTTTGTCGACACCGAGGCAGTCTAGGAAAAAATAAATCCGCAAGTCAATATATCAGGACCCATCACATCTTCATAGACTCGATGGGGCCTCAAATGCCCTTCCTCATCTACAACTAGTTGTCCGCCTCAATCGATGGGTTTTCTCACATTTTTCTGATTCAAACTAGATTTCGATGGCTGTTAGGTTATTCGGAAGCAGTAGCAACTTGTAGAGGGTGCAAACTAGCCAGCATTGGGAAGTTCCAGTCTACTAGTAGGGGGAAAAACATGAGGAGCAGCTTGTAGGTTTGCTTGCTCCGGTGGGACTGGATGGAGGATATAGCTGTAGCACCCCTATATCGTACATAGATTTATTTTTTGCCCTGTTGCTCTTACTAGTTTCAGCTTATCAAAGTGGATGTATGTATCACATGTTTCTGAAACTAGATTTGTATTGCTGGTAGGTTATTTTGTGTATGTGATCTAAAATAAATACAAAAATTATTTTTTGCCCTGCTTCTCTTACTATTTTTAGCTTATCAAAGTGGATGTATGTATCATATTCTTCTGGTGCATGAGAGAGTGAGGGGTAAACCACAAGCTAGACAAGTGAAGGTGGTGGAGTGGTGCTGCATCCCCATCCATCCATCTATCCATCCATCTGCATCATCTCTTTTGACTTGACCACATTGGCTCATAGCTAATCTAGCCAAGCTACCTAGATCCACCTGCTTGCTTGTTGCACATTGTGTGGAGGGAGCAGATCTCGCCACTGCTTAAGTGTAAAGCTAGATAGTGTGTGTGTGTGTGTGAGAGAGTCCACTTAGCTGAAAATGTTGATTAATTTTTGTTTCGGTTGAGAATCGGGCACCTTCTAGGTCAAGAAAATTGGGCATGACCTTTGCTAATTTTCTTGACCTAGGAGTGCCCCATTCTCAACCGAAACGGAAATTAATCAACATTTCAGGAGAAAGGGGTCATTTCAGAAGATCACAAGTAGCAGCAGCATCACAAGTTGACAAAATCACAAGTAGCAGTAGCATCACAAGTAGTGCAGCAGCAGCAGCATCACAAGTAGTACATCAGCAGCAGTGAATAAAATTTTTATATGAAGTTTCTGAAATTTGTGGAAGTTTCTAGTACACTAAAGGAGAGAAAGGAGAGGAAGTACCCTAGCAATCTATGAAAGTGTCCAGTACACTAAACTCCAACTCCGGTACCAGAGGAAATGGGCAGTAGATGCGCAGCACTAGACCACCTACAACAGATGCAACAAATTACTCCAGTTAAGTTAAATTACTCCAACTCCTATTTGCAAGATCACAAGTACAACAAGCAGTACTCTACTTCTATTTGCAATATCACCAACTGCTCTGGGTACAAGAACAAGTAGTACTAACCAGCCACTCCTTGGAGTGCAGATGCAGCTCCAGCTCCTTGACGTGCAGATGAGCAAATAGTGAGCAAGGACCGAAAGTCAAACACGTACAAAGATAACTAGTACATGGACTAGTAAACAAGGTGAACACACAATTATACTAGCAGATTACTCAATCACAAAGCAAGATTTCGATGACAGTTATTTCTCATAGCATAAAGATGGAGTAGAAGCAGTAGAGAGCGGCAGCAAGAAGGATTTAGAGAAGTGGAGTAGCAGCACTAGGGGCGAGGGGAGAGGAGCAGCAAGGACGAGGAAAGGAGGCGGCGATAGCAGCATGTAGAGCAGCAGAGTAGCGTGGCGGCGCAGGCGTGCAACCACGACAGAGTAGCGACAGCAGGGTCGCGTGGGCGGGGTCGGGGCTCAGCCGGCGGTAGGCTGAGCGCGATGCGCGGGGCGAGAGCAGAGACGGGGGCGGTGCAGGCGGGGCGAGGGCGGGCAGCAGCAGGGTAGGTGCTCATCCAGTGCAGAAATCAGGGGGGATTTTGAGCGGGCATAGGATGCAATAGGGAAGGAGGAAGGGGGAGGGAGGAGGAAGGAGGGGTGGTGGCTACCTGCCTATGGACCGGTCGCCGACATAGCTTCGGCGGCGGCGTTCCTGAGCGGGGGCGGCTGCTCCGGGGATAGGGAGGGAGGCACTGCGGTGCCGGAGTCGGGGCCGCGGAGGCTGGGCGTGTGTGGCTGCCCGGCTCGAGGATGCAGGGCGACGGCGGTGGAGCCCGAGGAGGCAGGGCGGCGATGGTGGAGCGGGCGGTGGAAGGAGGGGGTGCGCGTGAGGGTGTGGCGAGGGGGGAAGTGGATCTGGCGAGGGAGGGACGAAGGGATCGGGCAAATTAGCTAGGGGGACATTACTAATGGCGCACCCCCTGGCGGTGCGCCATTAGAATGTTTTTTTGATAGCAATGGCGCACCCCCGAGCGGTGCGCCATAAGTAATCTTTTTTTGCAAAGCAATGGCGCACCAGCCAGCGGTGCGCCATAAGTAATTTTTTTATTATTTTTTGTTGCATCTAATAATTTTTTTAGAAAATGCATATGAATATGAAACAGTAATACATTTTTATAAAAACAGTAATAATTTTTTTAAAAATATCATCAAATTTGTTATTTGAAAATATCATCAAATTTGTTATTTGAAAATATAATCAAATTTGTTTTTTTGGATTTTTAGTTGCATTCATTTGTGACGGTGGAGCGGGGGAGGGTCCAGGTGGGATCGAGATGGAGGGGTATCGAGATCGAGATGGAGGGGGAATCGAGATCGAGATGGAGGGGGATCGAGATCAAGTGTCCTCATGAATTCAAAAAGTGCCCATGAAATTTAAAAATATTCATGATATCAAAAAGTGCCCATGAAATACAATCGAGAAATGAAGACTACGATTTAAATACAATCCATCTTAGCTAGCTATCTGTTCACAATCTTCTTGCCCTTCTTTTTCACAAATGGAGTTCTTCTGTGGAACAGACGTCCTTTAGGTAGGGTGGTCCTGCTTCTTCTTGTGGTGTGTGCTGCTACTTCATCGTTGTCGTCATGTTCGATCTTCGGGTCGTCGTACTTGTCGAAGTCTTGCTCATTGGCTACTCCATCCATTCCGATGATCTTCCTTTTGCCTCTCCTCACGACAACACGACTGGGCTTTGACGGGTCGGTAATGAAGAAGCATTGGTCCACTTGGGAAGCTAGTACCCATGGCTCAATTTTCGCGGTGACGTTTGCGCCCGCGGTCTTGGTTTTGGCTTCAGGTATAACCATGGTGGTGAAATACCGGTCTTCTTTTAGGACGCTCTTGGCCCATCTGACACGGAACATCGGGACCTTCTCTCCAGCGTAGCTCAGCTCCCAGATCTCCTTGATCCTTCCGTAGTATCTTTCCTTGTCATTATCAGTGTAGGATTCCATCGTTACCCCGGAGTTCTGATAACCATCGCTCTTCATGTCCTTGTCCTCGGTGTAGAATGTGTAGCCGTTGATATCGTACGCCTCATAGGTCATCAGGTTGTTCTCGGCGCCCTGTGAGAAGGCGAATATGAGTTGTTCTTCCGCGGAAGAATCCTCATGTAAAGGGTACGACAGAAGCTTCTGCTTGAACCAACGCGTGAAACATGAGTTGTGCTCTTTGAGTATATCTCCGTCCGTCCTCTGTTGGCCTCGGTCATTGTATGTCTTCTCAATAAAGGTTTTGTGCTCTACCACCCAAGGATCGACCACGTCTATGTGTTGTAGCGCGACTAGGTTTGCTCTTTCAAAGTCGACGAGTCGACCCTCGAAGTCAACATGCATTTCGCGGCGACCCTCACGGTGACCCCATCTAGCGAGCCTGCCGAGGTGCCTGTTGACGGGCAGACCAACGGGGTTCTCGATGCCTAGATAATTCGTGCAGTAGGAGATGCACTCTTCGGTCAGAAATCCCCTGGCTATACTTCCCTCTGGACGTGACATGTTGCGAATGTATCCTTTGATGACACCATTCATCCTTTCAAACGGCATCATGCTGTGCAGGAATGTCGGCCCGAGTTGGATGATATCCTCCACGATATGGACCAGCAGATGCACCATAACGTCGAAGAATGCGGGCGAGAAGTACATCTCAAGCTCGCATAGTATCACCATGATCTCTTCCTGTAGCATTCTAAGTTTCCTCACGCCAATTGACTTCCGAGAGATGACGTCGAAAAAGTTGCATAGGCCAAATAGCGTTTCACGGACGTGCGCGTCCATGATCCCACGGATTGCAACTGGAAGTATCTGCATCATCAGCACGTGACAGTCATGAGACTTCATCCCGCTGAACTTCTACTTCGCTGGGTCTAGGTATCTTCTTATCTTCCCCGCGTAACCGTAAGGAAGTTTTACTCCTAGGAGGCAGGTGAAAAACTGCTCGATCTCCTCCTGACTTAGAGTGAAGCACGCGGGAGGGTAGTCATTTCTGGTCTTCTTGGCCTTTTTGCCTTTGCGATGACTTTCTGTGTCCTGCTTCGCCTCATCATCATCATCATCATTAGCGTGAAGCTCCTGCCTGATGCCCATTGATTTCAAGTCTGCCCTTGCTTTCGGCCCATCTTTGGTCCTCTCTGGCATGTTGAGCAGGGTACCAAGCAGACTCTCGCACACGTTCTTCGTGATATGCATGACATCAAGGCTGTGAGGCACACGGTGGATCTTCCAGTACGGCAAGTCCCAGAAAACAGACCTCGTTTTCCATACCTTCAGCAGCGGCTCTGGCGCCTTTCGCTTCTTTCCCGGCTCTGGTGCCTTTTGCTTCTTTCCCGGCAGTGGGCAGTCTTACCAATTTTTCAATAGCTCGTCTATTTCCTCGCCGCTCCTCGTACACGGGCGTTTTCGGGGTTCGGTTTCACCATCGAACAGATCCTTGCGTTTCCTCCACGGGTCATCGTCGCGAAGCCACCTTCGATGTCCCATGAACACGGTTTTCGAAGACCCGGGATCTCTATCTAGCTGGCGATACGTTGTGTCATCCATGCACCTTACGCATCCAGAAAATCCGTGGACTACCTGCCCCGTGAGATATCCGTAACCGAGATAGTCGTGCACCGTCGTGAGCAGTGCGGTTCTCATAGGGAAATATTCTTTCTCTGCGGCGTCCCACGTATTGGCTGGCGTTTTCCACAGCGTGTCTAGCTCCTCCTTCAGCAGCCCCAGATACAGATTGATGTCGTTCCCTGGTTGTTTCGGCCCTTCAATTTTGTGAATGTACTTCCTCTTCATGCACAACCAGGGGGGAAGGTTGTACATCCACACAAACACAGGTCAGGTGCTATGTGTGCTTCTCTAGCTGCCAAACGGATTGACTCCATCGGTGCTTGCGCCCAGCACGATGTTCCTTGGATCCTTCCCAAATTCTGGGTATTCGAAGTTCAACGCTTGCCACTGGCTCGCATCCTTAGGGTGACTCAGCATCTTGTCTTTTTTATTTATCTCCGGATCATTTCCGTCATCTTCCCGCTTCTTCTCCTCCCTATCCGCGTGCCAACGCAGGAGCTTTGCTACCTTAGGGTCCGCGAAATACTGCTGCAGACGAGGAGTGATTGGAAAGTACCACACTAATTTTCGAGGAGCTTTCTTCCTCTTCTTGTATCGAGTGACGCCGCACACCGGACATATGGTAGACTCCGCGTGCTTGTCCCGATAAATGATACAATTGTTCATGCACACATGGTATTTCACGTGCGGTAAATCCAGAGGACACATGATTTTCTTCGCCTCCTCGAAACTGGTCGGGCACTTGTTCCCCTTGGGAAGACGTTCGTGCCAGAATGACATGTTCTCGTCGAAGCATGCGTCGGTCATTTTGTGTTTTACCTTCATCTCCAGAGCCATGAGCGTTACTTTCAGGCGGGTATCCTCGGGCCTGCATCCTTCATACAATGGAGTAACCGCGTCTATCTCCACTTGATCCAGCTTGGCTTTCTCTCGGGCGGCAGCTCTTGCGTTATCCGTCTGCTTGAGAAGCAGCTCTTGAATATGAGGGTCCTGCACCCAGCCTCCATCGTCGTCTGCTCCGGCATCTTCATCTTCATGATCGCGCCCTTCGTCTTGATCTTCCTCATCATCATGTACGACATCTTCTACATGATGACTGTGTACAGCATCACCGTCGTGATCATGTCCTGGAGATTCTTCGTCTTCTTGCCCGCCCTCGCCGCGGTGGTACTTGTCTTGTTGCCCTTCCTCATTTCTTGCCCGGCCCCCATGGACGACTTCATAGTCATCTTCATCACCTTGCCACCGATAGCCATCCATGAAACCACGCAAGAGCAGGTGGTCCCGCACCTGCCCGGAATCCGGGTCCGCAATAAGGCTCTTCAGCTTGCATCTTCGACACGGACATCTTATCTCCGTCTCGTTCTTTTGAAGCATCTCGGCCTTCGCGGAGCTCAAAAACCTATTCATGATGCCTTCAGTCATCGTGCGGACCATGGTCGCCTGCGGGGTAGAGCAAAACAATATTTTAGAACCAAGAAAATTTTTGGCATGACCTTCCCTAAAAATAGGACCAAAAAGAATGCATAGTGCCAAAATTCTCGCCGAAACGGAAATGAATCAAAACATTCCGGCAAAAAATTGGCAACTATCGCATTTCAAATACCGGTACCTTCAAACACAAACATATATGCAACACCACAAACACATGCAACACCACAAACATACATAGATCTAGCTAGGCCACAAAAAGTGCATGTGCACGTTGTTGGAGCGAGCTAGGGAGAAAAAAAGTAGATCTACATCATGAAGATAGCTTTCCCCTTACTTACCTATCAAAAAAAGGTAATTTCACCACTTAATTTTGATGAATCTATGGTGGAAATGAGGTGAGGAGGAGTAGGCAGCCGAAAGCTTGGAGAAGGAGGTGGAGGGAATGAAGTGGGGAAAGTGAGTGGGTAGGTGTGGGGCTGTCCAAAATATCTTGTTGGGGTCCCAGGTTACTAATGGCGCACCACCAGCAAATGTGCCATTAGTAACCCTGGTTACTAATGGCGCACCTGCAGGTGGTGCGCCATTAGTAGTTTTACAAAAAAGTAAAAAAAATAAAATATATATACTAATGGCGCACCGGGTAATAGTGCGCCATTACTAGTTTAAACTAGTAATGGCGCACTGTGAAACGGTGCGCCATTAGTAGTTTTGCAAAAAAAAAGAATAAAAAAAATTACAGTAATGGTGCACTGTTTGCCTGGTGCGCCATTACTAGTTAGAACTAGTAATGGCGCACTTCGACCTGATGCGCCATTAGTTTGTATGGAAAATGGAAAAAAAATTAATACTAGTGGCGCACCCTGTTTCTGGTGCGCCATTAGTGTCTTCCACACTAATGGCGCATCACCAACCGGTGCGCCATTAGTATATAGTAGTGGCGCACTGCTTCCATGGTGCGCCATTAGTATCAATCCTATCTATAGCCCTTTTCCTAGTAGTGCGGGTAGGGCAATGAATGCTTGTGTGTTTGTTTTTACTTGAGGGTCAGGTGTGACACGGGCGTCAGCAGTTGCATTTTGAGTGTAATATAGGCAGACAACAGAGTCATTTCACTATTCCCCTTCCCTTCAATTTTTAGTGAGGTTCTACCCGAAACAGAACCCTCCAAAGCGAAATTAGTTAAGCCCAAGCCCATAACTCAAAAATGACTTCTTTACATCTTTTATGGCTTGTTTTGACAATATGCGCTGAAAAGGCGGAATCGAACTGGCCCTTAACCTGCAATTCAATTGTGCGTGCAATGATGAATCACTCCTGCTTGCTATCTGTACATTTAGGCATCATCATACATGGCATAACCTAATACATGTGCGTTCCATTGTAGAATCTGGAATATGCAATGTTTATGTTAGTTCATACGTTGCACATGATGTTCAAATGCCCCTTAAATCTGGTCAGTCAAGTGATGGTCATTAAGCCTCCTTCTTTGCTTCTTTTCTTGATATGTAATATTTGCTCACACATCTGTTCAATTGCTTGTTTGCATCAGCCAGCCATACTACGACTGTTTGCTTTGATTACTTGCTGTTCTTGACCTAACACCCTAACAAAGCTAGTCAACGATTTAAACACTAAGAGCTGCTGTAGTGGGGCCTTGTCTGACTCATAGGTGATATAAAGGTTTGGCTTTACACTACAGTAAGCAAGTATGTTAGGAAAGTATGCATATTTATCTTCCAAGGAGAGGAATAACTAGTTGACATAGTTATGTGGTGTTGTTTTGTTATAATCTCATCCTTTTGTGTTCACAGACTGGAAAGTATGCATATTTATCTTCCAAGGAGACGAGTAACTAGTTTGTGTCACCTTGCAGAGGGGGTGCAATGAAGATAAGATTGAGGATTTCCAAGTACAAGATGTTAGGAAGGAGCCTTGCAAGAGAACTAGGAGCTGCGCTGAGCCTCTTCAACCTGCTAAGGTAAGTCACTGTATGCAACTCAACAGTTCAATTCCTTGTTTGTTTCAGGCATAGTTAATTTTCTCTTTTCAATTGCTTTATTTGTCCTTAGTTAATGAGATGCCCAAATAATCATGCCTGATGTTCGGTACTTGTATCACTATTAGTTGACATAATTAAAGGCCTTACCATTTAATTACTCTACCGAAGTGTGCCTGAAGCTTTGAAGTCTATTAACAAACTATTATTGCATGAGGCTCACAATCTAGTTTATACTACGCTAATGATTGCATAGTTTTGCCTACTGTAGTATCTTTGTATGAAACCCTCTGCTATTCATTATGCTCCCTAAGACTTTAATTGAGGCACAGAATGGCCAACTGCTTGCTTACTTATACGCAATGTGCTGTCTAAATTTGTAACTTGTTTGTGTTTTCGATTGGGCCCCAACATCATTCTCCTCTGGTGAGCTAAGAGGGATTTCTGTATGCAGGCTGCACAGACTATCTTTTTTATAATTTTTAAAATATCACCTGCTTATGCTTCATGATGTGTAACATTTTTTTTGAAAGTGACGTGTAACATTATTGTTAGTCCTGTTTTCCCATGTAGTACAAAATAGTGTCTTGTTCGCTTCACTGTTGTAACTATATTTTTTCCCTAGTCATGTGTACTTACAGAAACATTTCAGGATGAAGTGACATCAACACAAAGATCTGCGAGCAGTGCGGCATGGCCGTTACCAAATGATTATGGATTGTAATTGGAATGTGCTGATGTTCTCGAGCATCAACTAGAGGTGGCAAGACAACGTGTACATGATTGTCAACGTATAATCAACAAGTTGAGACTAGACATGCAGGTATTAGATGCAGGAGTCAAAAAATGAAACAAGACACTGAGGTAACCATGAAGGAATTGGAGATTTTGCAGACTGAAATTTGTGCTATCTGAATCCGGCCAATCCTATTTTCTGAAGAGATTATAGTTTAAATGGAGTTAAGTTGATGCGCGTCCATGATGTATGAGCTGTATTTGCCCAGTGTATGTAATTTGATGTTTGTGTATGCTTTATTATCACCTGTGCCGAACCATAATGCCCAGTGGGTATAATCGGATGTAATTGATTTATTGTATAGGGTAGGATTATTCTACCTTTCTATGCCTTGATCTTTTTGTTGTAATAGTGTAGGCTTTTTAGAGGTGATAGTATTGAGTAGGATAATTCTTTGAATATGCTATATCGTTCAAACGGGGGCCAATTCGCCCGACCATGGCCCTTCACGGGCCGTCGGATCCATGGGCCTTCTACATCTCGTAGGATCCATGGGCCTTCTACGTCTCATAGGATCCATGGGCCTTCTATGTCTCATAGGATCCATGGGCCTTGTACGTCTCATAGGATCCATGGGCCGCCGGCTCATTTATGGGTCTTGTACAGGCCTTTAATGGGCCGTAGACGGGCCTTTAATGGAAATCGTACGTTTTATGGGCTGACCATAATGGTCCGTTAATAGGCCGTATTTGGTGATGCTATGAAAATGGCCCAACAGACTAATGGTCCACAAACGGGCCGACTGTAACGACGGGCTGAATTTGGCCCATAAACAGAAATTGACAGTAACGGGTCGTAAGTAACCGAATGCTGCAAATGAGCCCAAGAATAAATGGGCCCTCAGAAGGCCGAAAGTTAACTTGGGATGGAAACGGCCCAACGGAATAACGAGCCGTTAATGGGTATAAAGTGATACACTATTCATTATGGGCCAGTTTCACCACGGGCCGTTAATGGGTGTAAACTAATACAATGTTCATTACGGGCTAGTTTCAGCATGGGCCGCTAATGGGCCAAGAGTTACAAAGGGCATCATATGGGCCGAAAGACGTCATAGGCTATACATGGGCTAGAAGTGAAAACGGGCTGGAATCATATTGGACGGCCCATATGATGCTACTGGGCCTAATTCGGATAGGGCTTAACGGGCCTTGGGTTAGCGGGTTGTAAATGGGCTATATGCGAACAGGGCGTTAACAGGCTTTCCATGGGCCGGCCTGCCAGCTTTTCACCAAGTCAAATGGGCCGGCCTTTTCACAGGAATGGGCCACTGTTGGGCCGTGCCATGTGTCGATGTATCATAGGCGCCTTCTGTCTAGTGAGTGGATGACATCTGTCCCAACGATGAGCCGACATGTGTTTCCTCTAGCCAATGATGATTTTACACGTGGAAAATCCCCATTAGTCGGGGCTGTTAACGGGTTATCGGATCCAAAACCCGACCCAATAGCTTAACGGCGTTCCGTTACGGTGGATGCCACGTGTCGGTCACCCTTGACGAAAGCACTTCTGTGACTCGCGATTTATTGTCATGGAAGTGGACACTTATGTGATGATAATTTTGGTAATGTCATGGAACACTTATACGACAGCACAGGTATGACTATCTTGATTATGTCATAAATTTTTCATGGATGTACATGCATGACAAAAAAGCGACCTACTGTGACAAACACGTATCATCACGGAAGTGTATTTTTTTGTAGTGATAGAGGGATCATAAAGCAAAACTCAAAACTAGATCAGGCCATAAACTTTATTCTACTAGATCAAGATATTACCAAAAGGATCGAACTAAGAAAAATGGTAAAGATAAAAGTGATGGTGATACGATACCGGGTCACTCCCCCAAGCTTGGCAGTTGCCAAAGGGAGTGCCCATACCAGATACTCAATTCTTCTTTCTTGGTGGAGAAGGTGATGGTTTTGTTGATGGCGTAGGCTTGTCGTCCTTCTTCCAAGGCATAGTCTCACCATCATAGAAGGATGATCGAGTCTCCTCAAACCTCAAATCTGCAGCCAAACTCATCCTCTTGAATCTATATTCATACTCATAATTTTGATTTTGCAGGTCATAGATCTGGGCTTGGAGGTGCTCGATTTTCTCATGAAGCTTGAAGATGGCCTCCCCAATGTACTTGACGTCCAGCTTGTGGTTGTTGGTGAACTCCGTGATCATAATGTGATTGGAATCGAGTCCACGCTCCACCATCTCCTAACACTTGAAAACTTCTTGCTCCAATGCCTCGAGCCTTGCCTCCGTACTTCCGGTCTTCCTTGGTCCCTCAACATCGTGGATGTGCAACAACCCCTCACGCATCTCAATGGTTTGACGGTGTGGCAGCACCTCCGCGAGGTAGGGGTTGATGACCTTCTCAAAGAACTGGTCCTTGGGGGCACTTGAAGACGACATGATGTCCTGGATCTGTCAGAAAAACAGCTCGAAACAAAGACGAGATATTTTTACATGATACGGGAGTCAAAACCTCCAGGAGATTATATAATGAATTTTTACCGACCAAATTACGTAACATGTAAGAAAACGGAGTCCGGAGAGCGCACGAGGTGCCCACGAGGTAGGGGGCGCCCAGTAGGGTAGGGTGCACCCTCCACCCTCGTGGAGGCCTCGTGTCCTTCCCGGACTGCTTCTTATTTTTCTAAATATTCCAAAACGAAGAAATATTGCCTTAAAAAATGTTTTGGAGTCGGTTTACTTACCGTACCACATACCTATTCCTTTTAGGAGTCTGAAACGTTTCAGAAAGTGTCCCTTATGTATTCCTCCGGGGTTACGGTTTCAATAACATTGGTTTCAACATTTATGGGATTACCTGAGATATAATGTTTGATTCTTTGACCGTTCACCACCTTCGGATTTGTACCTTCGAAGTTGTTGATTTTTATGGCACCGGAATGATAGACCTCCTCGATAACGTAAGGACCTTCCCATTTACAGAGAAGTTTTCCTGCAAAAAATCTTAAACGAGAGTTGTATAGCAATACATAATCACCTACATTAAACTCATGCTTTTGTATCCTTTTGTCATGCCATCTTTTAACTTTTTCTTTAAACAACTTGGCATTTTTGTAGGCTTGGGTTCTCCATTCATCGAGTGAGATAATGTCAAATTACCTCTTCTCACCGGCAAGTTTAAAATCATAATTGAGCTCTTTAATAGCCCAATATGCCTTGTGTTCTAGTTCGAGAGGTAAGTGACATGCTTTTCCATAAACCATTTTATACGGAGACATACCCATAGGATTTTTATATGCAGTTCTATAGGACCATAATGCATCATCAAGTTTCTTGGACCAATTCTTTCTAGACCTATTGTCAGTCTTTTGCAAAATTAATTTGAGCTCTCTATTACTCAATTCTACTTGACCACTAGACTGAGGGTGATAAGGGGATGCAATTCTATGATTAACATCATAATTAGCAAGCATTTTACGGAAAGCACCATGAATGAAATGTGAACCACCATCAGTCATTAAATATCTAGGGACTCCAAATCTTGGAAAAATAACTTCTTTAAGCATTTTAATAGAAGTGTTATGATCAGCACTACTAGTTGGAATAGATTCTACCCACTTAGTAACGTAATCAACAGCAACTAAAATATGTGTATATCCATTAGAGGTAGGAAAAGGTCCCATATAGTCAAAGCCCCAAACATCAAATGGTTCAATAACGAGTGAATAGTTCATAGGCATTTCTTGACGTCTACTAATATTACCAATTCTTTGACATTCATCACAAGATAAGACAAACTTACGTGCATCCTTGAAAAGAGTAGGCCAATAAAAACCAGATTGCAATACCTTATGTGCAGTTCTATCTCCAGCATGGTGTCCTCCATAAGCTTCGGAGTGACACTTGCGTAGGATCTGTTCCTGTTCATGCTCAGGTACACAACGTCTAATAACACCATCTACTCCTTCTTTATAAAGATGTGCACTACTAGGGAAAACCTTATACACAGAATTTTAGCAGCAGCGCGACACAAAAAGAAGCGCTACTGCTAATTAGCAGTAGCGTGGGTTTTTACCCCTCGCTACTACTAAGTTGATAGTAGTAGCGCGGGTTTTTAACCCTCGCTACTACTAACCGGTCTCTATCGTGCTCCCCGACACATGCCATAGTAGTAGCGAGGGGTATAAACCCGCGCTACTACTAAGTTGATAGTAGTAGCACGGTTTTATACCCCTCGCTACTCCTAAGTACGAGGTAGGTGAAGTCGCCATATCCTCGGCCGAATCCCCATCTCCTCTCCCAAATCCCTCCTCTCTTCCACCATTCTCTCCTCTCACTTTCCATACGCTCTCACATGGACCTCTTTCCCATGCGCCCATCCATCTCCGTGGCGCCAAAAGAGGCCACCGCCTCGCGCCACCGGCGTCTAGGAGCTCGCCGATCTTCCACCGACGTCTAGGAGGCCGCCGCCCCACGCCACCACACCGGAGCACCTCACCACCGGCGACTAGCTCTGCTGCTCCCTACATCACCTTCCTCTCTCCCTTGGTTTTCCTTTCCTCTCTCTCCCTCTGGTTTGACTCACCCTCCCATGTCCATGCCCGTGCAGGTCGTCGCCATGGACGACCCGGAGCTATCTGGCATGGTCAGGAAGAGGAGCCCCATGCCGCGGCCTGGCGCTGCCATAGAAACGGGCCCTCTCCAACAGCCACTGCTGGATCTGGTCTTCCGCTGTCCGTTCATGCCTCTTGCGACGCCAATCATCGCTAGATCGAACCACTGCTACCATTGACAACACGCACGGGATCGAGATTTTGTTTTATTTTTTAAAGTAATAGCAGTAGCGCGAGATATAAGACCCGCTATAGCTAATTAGAAGTAGCGTTGTTCGCAACGCACGCTACAGCTAACCATGTATAGCAGTAGCATGTGTCAACACGCGCTACTGCTACAAGTTAGCTGTGACGCCGTATCAGTAGCGCGGGCACCCGCGCTACTAATACACCCAAAACCCGCGCTGCCGCTAGGCTTTTCCCTAGTAGTGGTGGGTCATCCCAAAAGTAATGTCTCAAATCATAGAAGAACTTTTTCTTTTGCTGGTATGTGAAACTAGGTGGTATGAATTTGGCAACAATGTAATTAGCATAATCAGCATACCATGGAGCAGTATGAGAAGCATTTATGACATTTAATTGCTCATCAGGAAAGCTATTATCAATAGGTAGTGGGTCATCAAACACATTTTCTAACCTAGACAAGTTGTCTGCAACGGGGTTCTCAGCTCCCTTTCTATCAACAATATGTAAGTCAAATTCTTGTAGCAAGAGAACCCATCTAATAAGTCTAGGTTTAGCATCTTTATTTTCCATAAGATATTTAATAGCAGCATGATCAGTGTGAATAGTTACTTTAGAATCAACAATATAAGGTCTGAACTTATCACAAGCAAATACAACTGCTAAGAATTCTTTTTCAGTAGTAGCATAATTTCTTTGAGCATTGTCTAGGGTTTTACTAGCATATTGAGTAACATTTAATTTCTTATCAACTCTTTGCCCTAGAACAGCACCTATAGCATAATCACTAGCATCACACATAATTTCAAAGGGTAAATTCCAATCAGGTGGCTGAACAATAGGTGCAGAGATTAATGCTTTCTTAAGTATTTCAAATGCTTCTACGCAATCCTCATCGGAGGCAAATGGTATATCTTTTTGTAATAAATTAGTCAGAGGCCGAGAAATTTTTGAGAAGTCCTTAATGAACCTCCTATATAATCCGGCATGCCCAAGGAAACTTCTTATACCTTTGATGTCCTTGGGGCATGGCATCTTTTCAATAGCATCAACCTTGGCTTTATCAACTTCAATACCTCTTTCAGAAACTTTATGCCCCAAGACAATACCTTCATTAACCATAAAGTGGCACTTTTCCCAATTCAAGACAAGATTAGTTTCTTCACATCTCTGCAAAACTCGATCAAGGTTTCTCAAGAAATCATCAAAAGAAGATCCATAGACGGAGAAATCGTCCATGAAAACCTCACAAATCTTTTCACAAAAGTCAGATAATATAGCCATCATGCATCTTTGAAAGGTTGCAGGTGCATTACATAAACCAAAAGGCATATGTCTATAAGCAAAAGTACCAAAAGGGCAAGTAAAAGTAGTCTTTGATTGATCCATGGCTGACACAGGTATTTGAGAGAAACCAGAATAACCATCTAGAAAGCAAAAATGTGTATGTTTGGATAATCTTTCTAGCATTTGATCGATAAAAGGTAAGGGATAATGATCCTTTTTAGTGGCCTTATTTAATTTGCGGAAATCAATTACCATCCTATAACCTGTAATAATTCTTCGAGGAATCAATTCATCTTTATCATTAGGAACGACAGTAATACCTCCCTTCTTAGGGACACAATGGACAAGACTTACCCACTGACTATCAACAACGGGATAGATTATACCTGCCTCAAGGAGCTTTAGTATTTCCTTTCTTACCACTTCTTTCATTTTAGGATTCAGCCGTCGTTGATGATCACGAACTGGTTTATCATCTTCTTCTAAATTTATTTTATGTTGACATAGAGTGGGACTAATGCCCTTAAGATCATCAAGAGTATACCCAATAGCAGCACGGTGCTTCTTCAAAGTTTTCAATAATCTCTCTTCCTCATGCTCTTAGAGGTTAGCACTAATAATAACAGGATATATCCTTTTCTCATCAAGATAAGCATATTTAAGAGTATCAGACAACAGTTTAAGCTCAAACACGGGATCACCCTTGGGTGGAGGAGGATCCCCTAGGATTTCAACAGGCAAATTGTGTTTCAGAATAGGTTCCTGTTTAAAGAATACTTCATCTATTTCCCTTCTTTCATTCATAAACATATCATTTTCATGGTCTAGCAAATATTGTTCTAAAGGATCACTAGGAGGTACGGCAATAGAAGCAAGACCAATAATTTCATCCTTACTAGGTAATTGTTCTTCATGGTGTTGTCTACTAAATTTAGAGAAATTAAATTCATGAGACATATCATCTAAACCGATAGTAACGACATCCTTTTTGCAATATATCTTAGCAATAACAGTGTTCAAGAAGGGTCCACCAAATATAATGGAACAAAAGCTATCTTGTGGGGAACCAAGAACAAGAAAATCAGCAGGATATTTAGTTTTCCCACACAAGACTTCAACATCTCTAACAATTCCCATTGGTGAAATAGTATCTCTATTGGCAAGTTTAATTGTGACATCAATATCTTCTATCTCAGCAGGTGCAATATCATGCATAATTTCTTTGTATAAGTCGTAAGGTATTGCACTAGCACTAGCACCCATATCACATAAGCCATGATAACAATGATCTCTTATTTTAACAGAAATAACAGGCATGCCTACCACAGGTCTGTTTTTATCTTTTGCACAAGGTTTAGCAATTCTAGCAGTCTCATCAAGGAAATGAATAACATGCCCATCAATATTATCAAACAAGAGATCTTTAACAATAGCAATATCAGGTTCAACTTTAATTTTCTCAGGAGGTGTATAAGTTTTAATATTGCTTTTACGAACCACAGTTGAAGCTTTAGCATGATCCTTTATCCTAACAGGAAAAGGTGGTTTCTCAACATAAGCGGTAGGAACAATAGGATCATTATAAGTGACAGTCTTTTCTTCAACTTTAATTGGTGCAGCTACTTTTACTTCTATGGGAGGATGATATTTAAACCACTTCTCCTTGGGGAGATCAACATAAGTAGCAACAGATTCACAGAAAGAAGCTACTATCTTAGAGTCAAGTCCATATTTGGTGCTAAATTTACGAAAACCATCGGTATCCATAAAAGATTTAACACAATCAAAATTAGGTGTCATACCTGACTCCTTACCTTCGTCGAGGTCCCAATCTTCAGAGTTGCGTTTAATTCTTTCCAATAAATCCCATTTGGATTCAATAGTCTTCATCATAAAAGAGCCAGCACAAGAAGTATCGAGCATGGTGCGATTGTTATCAGAAAGCCGGTCATATAAATGAATAATCATCTCTCTTGATAGCTCATGATTGGGGCATGAATATAACATTGATTTAAGCCTCCCCCAAGCTTGAGCGATGCTTTCTCCTTCGCGAGGACAAAAATTATATATATAATTGCGATCACGATGAACAAGATGCATAGGATAAAACTTCTGATGAAATTCCAATTTCAATTGTTTGTAGTTCCATGACCCCGTGTCATCACATAGCCTATACCATGTCCATGAATCTCCCTTCAAAGATAAAGGGAAGACCTTATTCTTAATAACATCTCCGGGTACACCTGCAAGCTTAAATAATCCACAAACTTCATCCACATATATTAGGTGCTCATCGGGATGCTTTGTTCCATCTCCTGCAAAAGGATTAGCTAGAAGTTTTTCTATCATACCCAAAGGAATTTCAAAGCAGACATTTTCATTTTTAGTAGGTTCAGTAGGTTGAGGAGCAACTCTTTGCTCTACTGGTCGGGGTGAAGATACCCCGAACAAGCCCCTCAGAGGATTACTTTCCATAGTAACAAGTGAGAGTAAATTTCAGCACACTATATAAATTTTCCTTAACAAATTCCACTTACCAAAGGCGCTTCACTCCCTGGCAATGGCGCCACAAGTATAGGGGATCTATCGTAGTCCTTTCGATAAGTAAGAGTGTCGAACCCAACGAGAAGCAGAAGGAAATGATAAGCGGTTTCCAGCAAGGTATTCTCTGCAAGTACTGACATAAGTGGTAATAGATAGTTTTGTGATAGGATAATTTGTAATGAGCAACAAGTAACAAAAGTAAATAAAGTGCAGCAAGGTGGCCCAATCCTTTTTGTAGCAAAGGACAAGCCTAGACAAACTCTTATATAGAGAAAAGCGCTCCCGAGGACACATGGGAATATCATCAAGCTAGTTTTCATCACGTTCATATGATTTGCGTTTGGTACTTTGATAATTTGGTATGTGGGTGGACCGGTGCTTGTGTACTATCCTTACTTGGACAAGCATCCCACTTATGATTAACCTCTATTGCAAGCATCCGCAACTACAACAAAAGTATTATGGTAAACCTAACCATAGCATGAAACATATGGATCCAAATCAGCCCCTTACGAAGCAACACATAAACTAGGGTTTAAGCTTCTGTTACTCTAGCAACCCATCATCTACTTATTACTTCCCAATGCCTTCCTCTAGGCCCAAATAATGGTGAAGTGTTATGTAGTCGACGTTCACATAACACCACTAGAAGAGAGACAACATACATCTCATCAAAATATCGAACGAATACCAAATTCACATGACTACTAATAGCAAGACTTCTCCCATGTCCTCAGGAACAAACGTAACTACTCACAAAGCATAATCATGTTCATAATCAAAGGGGTATTAATATGCATATAGGATCTGAACATATGATCTTCCACCAAATAAACCAACTAGCATCAATTACAAGGAGTAATTAACTCTACTAGCAACCTACTAGTACCAATCCCGGAGTTAGAGACAAGAATTGGATACAAGAGATGAACTAGGGTTTTGAGAGGAGATGGTGCTAGTGAAGATGTTGATGGACATTGCCCTCTCCCGATGAGAAGAGCGTTGGTGATGACGATGGCGATGATTTTCCTCTCCCGAAGGGAAGTTTCCCCGGCAGAACAGCTCTGCCAGAGCCCTAGATTGGATCCGCCAAGGTTCCGCCTCATGGCGGTGGAGTTCCATCCGAGGAGATGGTTTATGATTTTTTCTCATCGAAAGACTCCATATAGCAGAAGATGGCCATCGGAGGGCCACCAGGGGGCCCACGAGGTAGGGGGCGCGCCCAGGGGGTAGGGCGCGCCCCCACCCTCGTGGGCAGGGTGTGACCCCCCTGGTGAACTTCTTGCGCTCAGTATTTTTTATATATTCTGAAAACGTCTTCCGTGAAATTTCAGGACTTTTGGAGCTGTGCAGAATAGGTCTCTAATATTTGCTCCTTTTCCAGCCCAGAATCCCAGCTGCCGGCATTCTCCCTCTTTATGTAAAACCTTCTAAAATAAGAGAGAATAGGCGTAAGTATTGTGACATAATGTGTAATAACAACCCATAATGCAATAAATATTGATATAAAAGCATGATGCAAAATGGACGTATTAGGGAGTCCTTCTCCTAGGATAGATTCTTTAAAGATATTAGCACATCACCCAAAGGCGAGTGCTGGAAAACGTCAGCGGTGCTGAACTCGAAGATCGTTAATCGATCTAGCTCGGTGTCCGCGGGCGTACACAGTCCGGAATTTATAGCCGGAAACGAGTCCGAAGTTCCGTTAAAGCGAATATTGCAGGGCGTCGAGTCCAGGTGCGGCTCCAACGCCGCGGACTCTGAGGCCTCGGATGGCTCGATCTGCTTCGGCTCTAAGGTCGTTGCAGCCACGGGAACCATCTCCTGGGTGTGATCCGATGACAGATTTAAGTCACGTTCATCGGGATGAGGGGGAGCGATCACCGCGGGCTCTGATCCCTCGAAGATCGGGTCTCCACGGATGTCCGTGGCGTAGTTCAAGCTTCTGAATCCGACCTGATGGTCAGGCGTGTAGCTGTCAATATGCTCCAGATGGCCAAGTGAGTTGGCCTGTAGTACGAAGCCACCGAATACGAAGATCTGTCCGGGGAGGAAGATTCCTCCTTGGACATCGTCATTATTGACGATTGAGGGGGCCATCGAGCCTTTTGTCGACGGCACAGTGGAACTCTTAATGAAAGCACCAATGTCGGTGTCAAAACCGGCGGATCTTAGGTAGGTGGTCCCGAACTGTGCGTCTAGGATCGATGGTAACAGGAGACAGGGGACACAATGTTTACCCAGGTTCGGGCCCTCTATACGAAGGTAAAACCCTACCTCCTGCTTGTTTGATATTGATGAATATGAGTGTTACAAGAGTGGATATACCACGAGATCGTAATGGCTAAACCCTAGAAGTCTATCCTATGTGGGTATGGTAATGAGTGTATATATATAGTGTCCTTTCCGGACTATCTCTTTCAGTTTATATAGACATCGAGGGGATCTAGGGTTTACATGGAGTCAGTTACATAAGAAGGAATCTTCGGTCGCCAAGCTTGCCTTCCACGCCAAGTAGAGTCCATTCTGGACACGGTGCAGTCTTCGGCCTTCATGTCTTCACAACCCATCAGTCCGGCCCATAGATAACAAGCCGAACGCCCAAGGACCCCTTAGTCCAGGACTCCCTCACTTGGGAGCAGATTTGGGCTTAGATGGAGCAGCCCCTGACTTTATTGCATCTCCCATAAGCTTCTGAGCCTTAGGATCCGGTGCAACATCCTCTTCCTCCTCCTCTTCTTCTGAACCTCTCATAATGGAGCATCTACCAAGTACTCTGGTAGTGGTCTTCTTGACCCTTTCTTTTCTCTTCTTTCCTTCTCCAGCAGCCTCTCCAGTTGGCTTGGAGGTTTCAGCAGCTGTGGCTCTAACTTTTAAGGTTGGAATCCTCTTGGCAGGGGCCTTTTTGTGCAATCCAGGCTTAGTTGATGCAACAGTGCCATACTCTTTCTTCAGAACCTTTTTCTTGGAGCTGACTTCTTCCTCAACAGCCACATAATCCTCATCCTCAGAATCTAAGGTTTTCTTCTTCCTTGTTCTGGTGGCTACCTTGGGCAAGTTGCTTGGTGTGCTCCTGCTGCCCTCATCAGAAGTGCTAGACGGACTAGTGCCCTCACTCATATGAACCTGCTCCTCAGACTCGTTCTAGCTGTCACTTTGATCAGACATCTTGCAGGCAAACTGTCAGCAAACCCTGTGAATAGGTTGTAGATGAGGTGGAGTAGATGAGCATCACAAAGTGCAGAATTTTTGCAAAACAGATGACTTAAAAACTTAGTTTTAGTTCTTCACAGAAAGCATTTCGGATCTACCGATTTGTAAACTTGGTGACACCGAAGCAGCTTTTGGAACCTAAACTAGTGAACTCGGTCAGACCGAGTCATAGTTCGGTGGAACCGAGACTGCTAGGGTTCCACAGAGAATTGAACTTGGTCACACTGATTTGCAATTTTCGGTCAAACCGAAAACGCATGTGCAATGGCCTAAGCCAAATCGGTGAGACCAATTTCTACAACTCGGTCGGTCCGAGATGAGTTCGGAAGAGACCTAACCCTAAATTTTCAAATCAAATCTACTCTACGGGATGCTTTCGCTGGACAGGATAATTTCATACGTGGCAAGAAACATGGCAAAGCAATGTGCTACGAATCGGAGTTAAGGAATACCACAAAGATCAAGTTCATACCCTACTTCAGCGGTGAACTTGCTATGGCGACAATGGCGGGGCAGATTGCCGTTGACGGCGGCGGAGACGAGCGGCGGGAGGTCACTGGCGGCGAGAGGACGATCCGGAGACCCGAGGAGGCAGAGCAGGTCACGCGCGGGTGAAAGGTTTTGGAAAAAAATTCAAAATTTGACCCGTAAGTATATATAACCCGACCCTGTCGATGTGACCGAACAACTCGGTGGCACCGAGATGCAGAATTGCAAGCGGTTACTACAACTCGGTGTGACCGAAAAGTTCTAATCGGTTGCAACGAGATTGAAAACCTAGATCAACTTAGTGATCTCGGTGTGACCGAAATGGATGACCCAGTCATACCAAAATGCACAAAGAGGTTTTGGAAGTTTAAGTCTATGACGAATCGGGGACTCCGAGTGCTCCTCACACAGAGTGGTTCGAATCAGACTTGATCAAACTTTGTGATGTAGCATGAATAGAGTTCGAGACAAGAAAAGCATAGATAGCTAGAAGGAGTTCTTAGGCATTCTTGTCCATCCATTTGGCAAAAGAGAAAAATCCAAACAATTAAAGCAACAAATGGATGTCCTCGAATGAGTAAAATATGCAACCAACATGCTTACACAATAAGATGGCAAATGAAATATGTGACAAAGCATGCACGCACACTCTAGCATCTATCAAGAAATTTGGCAATGACTAGGTCATCTATATATGAGTATATTGACTTAGGAGTCAAATGAGAACATTTGATCGTAGGTCATACTCATCGTTTAAGCACAAGTGGGGTTGCCACTTTTACATAAAGCATTGTTGTGTTCACACCATTAGAGTTGCTTTAGCTCAATTGATTAGAGTGAAGCTCCCCCTAGATGTGATATCACCCCTAAGAGGGATGAACTAACCTTGGGTTTTTTCGATGATCACTTCATGTAGGTGTTGAAGATGTGGACGCTCAATGTTGACGTAGATCATTCGGAGCAATCCATTGGAGTGAGTTGCACTTTCAATACCTACACGGATTAGTCCCACAAGGAACAAACAAGGATATCCATAGACATAGAGTGATATTCACATGAGATGATGTCCATGAATGCATTAGGTTACCTTGTCCCTTGTCTTACCAACAAGAGGGTTTGTGACTCCTTGAACTAGTGCAAGATATGGAAGTTGTTTGCACTTGTCCTCGCCAATATGATATGAGTGAAGTGTGTTGGCAGAGTCACCCTCAAGAACTCTCTAGTTCTTCTTCGGGATCCACACCATCTTGATGGGAATCCTTGGAGTTGTAGTCGTACTTGATGATGTAGAACTTGATGTAGTCTTGGGAACCCACTTGACCAAGGCTTTGGGAGCTTCTTCAAATGCATCAATCTCCTCTTGAAGCTTGTCCTTGCTTTTTTGCTTGTGGTCTTGTGGTGGAAGATTATCTTGAGCTTGTGTTCCTTAGAAAGAAGTAGGATCATACTTCTCTTGTTGGGGAACAAATTTCGTCTTGGGGTATTGATCTTCTTCCCACTCAACTCCATTGGCATTGAACTTTCGTTCAAAACCAACACCTTGATTCTTCCGGTGTCTTCCATGCTCGCGTACAATTTCCTCAAATTGCTTAATTCTGGCAAGGCTCTTGTAAGCACCTTTCTCTATAATTCCCTTCAATAAGCTATTTTCTCGCTCAAGTGTAACTTGGCTAAGAGAATCATTAGTGGAATCAAGAGAACTACTAGAAGCAACATCGTTGAGTTTAGCATGATTATTGTTACTACTAGGAGAAGAATCTTTCTTACTCTTGTTGCTAGATTTAACTTGTGCCATGCAAGTAGACAAAAGTAAACGCTTGGCAATGTAAGAGGAACTTTTCTTGCGAAGATCATCATTGATCGCTTTTAAGAACACATGCTCTTGCTCAAGGTTGAGCTTTTTGAAGCGTAACTTCTCATGAATCTTTAAAATCTCTCTATGATTTTCCAAGGTAGTTTCATGAGCTAACTTAAGAGTGTTTAGCTCTTTAGTTAGATTCTCAATCTCCTTCTTATCATCATTATTCGTTTTGTCTTGATTAGCATGATTAATAGCAAGTTCATCATAGTTTTCATCACTAGAATTGTCAACAAGTAAATCATCATCACCTAGCAAGTCATCTTCATCACTATTGAAATCAACATACTCGGGGTGTGATACCTTTGGGCCTTTAGCCATGAAGCATCTTCCAATTCCTTCATTTGGTGACTCAAATATGTCGTAGGAGTTGGTTTACATAAGTGCTAGACCGCCAACACCTTCATCTTGAGTATATTCAGAGTCGGAGTGATAACTTCTCTCGGAGTGATCGTCAGAGTCAGAGCCGGATACCCATTCACCAATGTGAGCTTGATGTCTTCGTTTTGTGTAGCCCCTTGATGATTTGTCCTTCCTTTCCGAATCCTTGCTCCTCCGTGATGTTCTTCGTTCATAACGGTCGTCTCTACTCCTTCTCTCTCTTGGTGGTGATTCTTCTCTCCTACTCCTTTTGGGAGAACCTCCTCTTCTTTTGTAGGGAGCCATACACTCATTGGAGTAGTGTCCGGGTCTTCCACAATTGTAGCAATTACGTTCACGACTTGAAGATCTTTCGTCATTGTAGGACCTTGACTTGGAACTTCTTTCCTTGCTTCTACTCTTGTAGAACTTGTTGAAGTTCTTCACCATTAGGCTCAATTCTTAATTGAAGTTTTGTTTCTCACTTGATGATGTGGGAGCATCACATGAGGCTTTGTATGCACCACTTGACTTGTTGTGAAGCTCTTCCTTATCCTTGAGTGACATCTCATGAGCAACAATCCTTCCAATGACTTTCGTTGGCTTGAGATCTTTATAATTGGGCATCATTTGGATCAATGTGCGCACGGTATCATATTTTCCATCCAAGGCTCTTAGGATCTTCTTGATGATGAATCTATCGGTCATCTCTTCACTTCCTAAGCCGGCAATCTCATTTGTGATGAGAGCAAGCCTAGAGTACATTTTAGCGACACCTTCACCATCCTTCATTTTGAACTTGTCAATCCAATTTGGATTCCTTGACGGAGTCGGTACCTTCGTGCATATCAATCAAAGTATCCCAAATTTCCTTTGCATTCTCAAGACGGCTGATTTTGTTGAATTCTTCGGGGCACAATCCATTGAATAGAATATCACAAGCTTGAGCATTGTATTGCAGCATCTTCAACTCTTCTGCGCTAGCCTCACGGTTCAGTTCCCTCCCATCAAAGAATTCACCTTGCAAGCCAATACACACAATATCCCAAACGACGGGGTTATGTCCAAGAATATGCATTTGCATCTTATGCTTCCAGCTAGCAAAATTAGTACCATCAAAATAAGGACCTCTACGGCGGTAATTTCCCTCACTAGACGCCATACTCTCCCAGGTTGTGAAACCAAGGTTATGATCACCAACGCTATGGAAATCAAGGCAAATGGAGACCAAAGCTCTGATACCACTTGTAGGATCGAAAGTATGTCTAGAGGGGGTGATTAGACTACTTGACCAAATAAAAATCTAGCCTTTTCCCAATTTTAATTCTTGGCAGATTTTAGCAACTTAGCACAGTCAAGCAAACAACCTACACATGCAATTCTAAGAGTATAGCAGCTAAATGTAAAACAATTGCATATGAAGGTAAAGGGAGGAGTTTGGAGGGAGCAAATGCAATGTAGACACGGAGATTTGTGGCGTGGTTTCGATAGGTGGTGCTATCGTACATCCACGTTGATGGAGACTTCAACCCACGAAGGGTAACGGTTGCGCGAGTCCACGGAGGGCTCCACCCACGAAGGGTCCACGAAGAAGCAACCTTGTCTATCCCACCGTGGCCATCACCCACGAAGGACTTGCCTCACTAGGGTAGATCTTCACGAAGTAGGCGATCTCCTTGCCCGTACAAACTCCTTGGTTCAACTCCACAATCTTGACGGAGGCTCCCAAGTGACACCTAACCAATCTAGGAGACACCACTCTCCAAGAGGTAACAAATGGTGTGTTGAAGATGAACTCCTTGCTCTTGTGATTCAAATGATAGTCTCCCCAACACTCAACTCTCTCTCATAGGATAGGCTTTGGTGGAAAGATGATTTGAGTGGAAAGCAACTTGGGGAAGGCTAGAGATCAAGATTTATGTGGTTGGAATGAAGTATCTTAACCTCAACACAAGTGTAGGTGGTTCTCTCTCAGAAAATGTATGTTGGAAGTGTAGGCATGTTCTGATGGCTCTCTCTACGAATGAAGAGTGGGTGGAGGGGTATATATAGCCTCCACACAAAATCTAACTGTTACACACAAATCACCAAACTTGGTGGGACCGAATCATACAACTCGGTCAGACCGATTTAGTTCATAATGTGACCGTTAGGGTTTTCGGTGGGACCGACATGTCAACTCAGTGGGACCGATATCATTAGGGTTAGGGCATAACATAATCTCGGTGAGACCGATTTTGGTAATAGACTAACCAGAGAGTTGGTCAGGCAATCTCGGTTGGACCGATTCGCTCTCTCGATAGGACCGAAACGTTACAAAAGGGAAACAGAGAGTTTGCATTGCAATCTTGGTGGGACCGATCGCTCATCTCGGTTGGACCGAAACGTTACGAAGTGAAACAGAAAGATTACAATCCCATCTCAGTGAGACCGAGATCCCTATCAGTGGGACCGAAAAGACTAGGGTTTGTGGCAGTGGCTATGTCAAGTAAACTCGGTGGCGCCGAATAGATCAAATCGGTGGGGCCGAGTTTGACTTTTGGTTTGGGATATATTTGGATATGAGAAAATGCTTGAGGGTTGTGGAGCATATCACTAAGCACTTTGAGCAAGAACCTCATTAAGCAACACCTCACCCCCACTCAATAGTATTGGCTTTTCCTATGGACTCAATGTGATCTTGGATCACTAAAAATGAAATGTAGAGTCTTCTGCTTTGAGCTTGAGCCAATCCTTTTGTCCTTAGCATTTTTATGGGTCCACTTTCTAATCCATGCCATGCCAATCATTGAGCTTTTCCTGAAATATTTATCTTCAAGTAGCATTAGCTCAATGAGCTATATGTTGTTAGGAATTACCAAATCCACCCAGGGATAGTTGCACTCTCAGCGGAGGTGCCGTACCTTCGGTGCTAGGATCGGTCGATCGTGAAGACGTATGACTACATCAACCGCGTTGTCATAATGCTTCCGCTTATGGTGTACAAGGGTACGTAGACAACACTCTTCCCTCTCATTGCTATGCATCACCATGATCTTGCGTGTGTGTAGGAACTTTTTTGAAATTACTGCGTTCCCCAACAGTGGTATCTGAGCCAGGTTTATGCGTAGATGTTATGTGCACGAGTAGAACACAAAGGAGTTGTGGCCGTGGGTATATACATATTGCTTGCCGTCACTAGTTGATTCTTGATTCGGTGGTATTGTTGGATGAAGCGGCCCAGACCGACATTATGCGTACGCCTAAGCAAGACTGGTTCTACCGACGTGCTTCGCACACAGGTGGCTGATGAGTGTCAGTTTCTCCAACTTTAGTTGAATCGGATTCAATGAACAAGGTTTTTGATGCGTGAACGGTTCTTGCTCAGCCCGTAGCAGCCACGTAAAACTTGCAACAACAAAGTAGAGTACGTCTAACTTGTTTTTGCAGGGCATGTTGTGATGTGATATGGTCCAGGCATGATGCTAAATTTTATTGTATGAGATGATCATGTTTTGTAACACAGTTATCAGCAACTGGCAGGAGCCATATGGTTGTCGCTTTATTGTATGAAATACAATCGCCATGTAATTGCTTTACTTTATCACTAAGCGGTAGCAATAGTTGGCGAGACGACAATGATGCTTCGATGGAGATCAAGGTGTCAAGCCGGTAACGATGGTGATCATGACGGTGCTTTGGAGATGGAGATCAAAGGCACAAGATGATGATGACCATATCATATCGCTTATATTGATTGCATGTGATGTTTATCCTTCATGCATCTTATTTTGCTTAGTTCGGCGGTAGCATTATAAGATGATCTCACACTAAATTTCAAGGTATAAGTGTTCTCCCTGAGTATGCACCGTTGTTACAGTTCGTCGTGCCGAGACACCACATGATGATCGGGTGTCATAAGCTCTACGTTCACATACAACGGGTGCAAGCCAGTTTTGCACACGCAGAATACTCGGGTTAAACTTGACGAGCCTAGCATATCCAGATATGGCCTCGGAACACAGAGACCGAAAGGTCGAGCGTGAATCATATAGTAGATATGATCAACATAGTGATGTGGACCATTGGAAACTACTCCATCTCATGTGATGATCGGACATGGTTTAGTTGATATGGATCACGTGATCACTTAGATGATTAGAGAGATGTCTATCTAAGTGGGAGTTCTTAAGTAATTTGATTAATTGAACTTTAATTTATCATGAACTTAGTCCTAATAGTAATTGCATATCTATGTTGTAGATCAATAGCTTGCGATGTAGCTTCCCGTTTAATTTTGATATGTTCCTAGAGAAAAAGAAGTTGAAAGATGATAGTAGCAATGACACAGACTGGGTCCATAACTTGAGGATTATCCTCATTGCTGAACAGAAGAATTACGTCCTAGAAGCACCGCTAGGTGACAAACCCGCTGTAGGAGCAACGCCAGATGTTGTGAACACCTGGCAGAGCAAAGCTGATGACTACTCGATAGTTCAGTGTGCCATGCTTTATGGTTTAGAACTGGGACTTCAATGATGTTTTGAACGTCATGGAGCATATGAGATGTTCCAGGAGTTGAAGTTAATATTTCAAGCAAATGCCTGGATTGAGAGATATGAAGTCTCCAATAAGTTCTATAGTTGCAAGATGGAGGAGAATAGTTCTGTCAGTGAACATATACTCAGAATGTCTGGGTACCACAACCACTTGACTCAACTAGGAGTTAATCTTCCTAATGATAGTGTCATAGACAGAGTTCTTCAATCACTGCCGCCAAGCTACAAGAGCTTCGTGACGAACTATAATATGCAAGGGATGGATAAGACGATTCCTGAGCTCTTCGCAATGCTAAAGGCTATGTCGGTGTTTTGGGAACGGGGGTCCCCAGACTTGCCTGCCTGTGGCCCGCGGCGTGGCTCCACTGGCGGCCCTGTGCGGCCCATCTTCACCAGCAATCATTCAAGACCCTCGCGAGGGGCCAAGCATCGCGAGGCGGACGACGCAAGACCTCCTCAGGGGCGGCCTCACCAAGCTGGCTCGCGAGGGGCGGAGAGATCAAGGCGAGGGGCACCTCACGAGGTTCCCGTGATGCAAGCCATGACGACTGCAACCAGGCGGGCGCCAGGCGGGCGCCATCGTGTAGTGTCCTCGTTTCCTCTTTGGTGCTAAAGGGGCAAACGCAGACGAGTAGTCCCGAGGCATCAGCCAAAGGTTTCCATATCGGTGCAACAAGACCAAGACCAGTAGGACGGCAGGACGGAGGTCATCATGGAGCCCAAGACAGCGTCACCACTACAGCCTTTAGCAAGCGAAGACCACTTTTGTCAGGATAGCTTGTACTAGTTGTCTCCCTTCAAATTTGGCCGTTGTGGGATCCCTTCCCGCTCAATATTTGGGAAGAGGAGCAGGGCCTCTATAAATAGGACTAGCCACCACCGTAGGGAGGCATCCGGAACAGAGGCCAACTAGAGAGAGAGCGAGAGAGAGGACCAGAGAACCGGGGAGAGATCTGATTCCAAACCTCAACCACACAAGCACACCAAGCACAAGAACACCTCACCTCGCGAGGCTGTTCTTCCCTTGTAACTATTCATCCTCAGCCCAAGAGGCAATCCACCACACCACACTGGAGTAGGGTATTACACCACAACGGTGGCCCGAACCAGTATAAATCTTGTGTCTCATGTTCTTTGGGTTTGTCGAGCTAGGCCATGAGATCGTAGAGTGTGCGAGCTAGAGAGGGGGAGAGATCTTTGTGTGCACCCCAGTGTTCGAACCTCAAGGGTTTTGCCGAAACCTAAAATCCAACATTTGGCGTGCTAGGTAGGGGTGCGCTGAGGCTTTCATCTTCGTTGATCCGCGTCTCACCACTCCGCCAAGCTCATGGCCGACGCTCACCGGGCCCATGCTGAGCGTCGGGCTACTCTCGCCACCCATGTCGCTCAGACATCCCCTATCAGTGGACCTCCTCGTCGTTCTCCGTCACCCGCCGCCAACATCGCCATCGGCCTGGCGGCAAACGAGCAGCAAGCCTCTTCACTGCACCCCTTTGTGTGGCGAGACGGTCGCACCGCCACCCCGTCGCTGACTCCAGCCGTCTCATCGTCTCACGCTCGCCGCGCCCCCATGGACGCATAGGCCGCGCTGCTCATGGCACGCGAGCTCCTGCGCTACCGCCTGGTTGACGACCTCTATGAGGACTGGTTGGACCGCATCGTTGAGCTCGTCAGCGCCGCGGGGGCTCTCCTTCACCATCCCTCTCGCTGCCTCACCCACCCCCGGCTAGGCGATGTGGCTCACGAAGCGCCTCCGCCCCCTCAGCACCAAGATGGCGCCCTTGCACCGAGGCGCGCGGCTCATGGAGCACCTCAGCCTCCCCTACGTCAAGACGGCATCCTCGCTCCAAGATGTGCGGCCCAACGTCGTGATCCACCACGCTGCGTGCCCGTGCATGAATTAAGAAGTTGCCAGGAGGTTCCCCGTTCGCAAGAAGATGCTCCACCGCTTCTAGCACCACCACGCCAGGATCGCTTGCTGCGGCAGGGCCACGTGCCACTCGTTGTGGCGGCACAGGGACACCAAGGTCAAACTCCACCTTCACGACGAGCCCTGGTGGCCACGGCGGGCTGCCGTGCCTTCACTCCTGAGCTGCATAGCATCGTCTGGCCGGGCAAGTTCAAGCCGGATCTGCCTCCTCGCTACGACGGCACCCCCGACCCTACAGAGTTCTTGCAGCTCTACGAGTTGAGCATCGAGGCAGCCAACGACGACGAAAAGGTCATGGCGAACTGGTTTCCCATGGCAGTCAAGGATGGCGCCCGCTCGTGGCTCCTGAACCTACCCCCAGGCTCGATTTCCTCCTGGGATGAGATGCGTAGCTACTTCATCGCCAACTTCTAGGGCACTTGCGACCGCCCCCAGTCGCGGGTGACCTAGGCCACATCAAGCAACAACCAGGAAAAACCTTGCAGAAGTACATCC
Source organism: Triticum urartu (assembly GCF_056163025.1). Taxonomy (NCBI): domain Eukaryota; kingdom Viridiplantae; phylum Streptophyta; class Magnoliopsida; order Poales; family Poaceae; genus Triticum; species Triticum urartu. The sequence continues at coordinate 450,666,172 of NC_141876.1, forward strand.
AGTGCTTCAACAGCGCGCGTATCAAGATCCCCAAGGTGACGGACGAGGCCATCATATCAGCATTTTCCGACGGTGTCTGCGACGTCAAGATGAAGGAGGATCTCGCCATTCATGAGGAGCTGCGCACGACCTTGGAGCTGTTCAACATAGCAACCAAGTGTGCAAGGGCTGAGGAGGGGCGTCTCTCCCTCCTCGAGCTCCCTGCTGCGGATCCAGAGGAGAAGAAGGCCCAGGTCAAGGACGTGAAGCGCAAAGGGGTGGCCGTGCTCACAGCAGAACCGGACACCAAGCGTGGCCGAGATCTTCCCGAGTCGTCCAAGGGCAGCCGTACGTTCTGCGCCTTCCACAACGTGCGCACACACAACACCAACGATTGTCAAGAGCTCAGGGCCATTCGAGACGGACGCTTCGGTTGACGCCCCAAGCGCAACGACTGGGGCTACAGCCGATGAGGTGGACGAGGTGGAGGGCGTTGGGACGACCGTGGGCCCTGCCAAGAGTGGCGTGACCAGCCTCGCGAGGATCGTTGGCAGGAGTAGCCTTGCGAGGGCGCCTGGAGGGACCAGCCTCGAGAGGATCGTCCTCAGGGCAACCCTGGTCTCCCTCCGCTGCCGCCACCAAGAAGGAACGATGACCATCAACAGGACGAAGGGGCTGGGGGCTTCCAGGAACCGCGCGCCATTGCCTGCATCTTGGGTGGCGCTCAGGCCCCAGCCTCCCAGCGCATCTTCAAGCAGTTCTCCCGCGAAGTGAATGCATCCCTCCCCAAGCTCGAGGCTAGGCGCCCGCTCAGGTGGTCCAAGTACGCCATCACCCTTAGCTCGGCGGACCAGCTCAAATGCGCGGCAACCGCTAGCGTCCTCAGCAATGTCCAAGTCACCAAGACCCTCATCGACGGCGGCGCAGGACTCAGTGTACTGTCCGTCAAGACGTTCGACAACCTTCAAGTGCCATACGATCAGCTCCAGCCCACCAAGCCTTTCTCAGGAGTGACAGACAGCTCCACCACCCCGATAGGGCAAGTTCGCCTCCCTGTCACCTTCGGTCACCACGACAACTACCACACCGAGCTCACCGACTTTGATGTCGCCCACATCCGCCTGCCGTACAATGCCATCCTCGGGTACCCAACACTGGACAAATTCATGGCAGTCACCCACCATGGCTACAACGTCCTCAAGATGCCGGGAAGCGGCAGAATCATCACAGTCCCTTGCGAAGAAAGAGATGCGGTGCGCCTTCCAAGCTGCATCAATCGAAGACCCTGACAGCGCGGGTGCGCAGTACCCTCCTGAGGCCAACCCCAAGAAGAAGAAGCAGCTACTCCGCACTGGGCCTCAAGGGAGCGGCACCTCCAGCGGCACCACTTCAGGACCCGCGCCAGCGCCTGGGGCGCCTCCCTCCCTCGCGTAGGGAGGCGCGCCTGGCGCCCTCCTCGGGCAGGGCTCGGGGGCTCTCTTCTAGAGGGCCTCAGACCTGGCCAACATCACGAGGAGCTCGGGCACCACGTGGAGGCGTGCTTCGCGGCACATTTCCCTCAGGAGGACACCGGGCGAGGAGCGCCCGGCGCTCAGGAGTTCATCACCAAGGCATCTCAGGAGCTTCAGGAAGCAAGAGCAATGCATGGCGACCGCCGCCCACCTGGCGTTGCTACCCACCCAGGCGAGGGTGGTGAGCTGTGCGTCTGCATCGACATCCCATGGCTCAATAGGGCCGCATCTCAGGAGCGCTTCTGGCCTTCGCGTGCTGGCCGGTGCGAGGGCCCGCCTCACAGCTATGTTCGCATGCCGTTTGGCCTGCCGAGCGTGGCTGCCGCCTTCCAGCGCAACCTGCGATCACCCTGGCGGGTCTAGAGGCCATGCACCACGTGGTCCTGGCGGAGATGGAAATGGTCCTCAGGAGGCCACCCGAGGCTCAGGGCCTCGGCGGCTCATGAGAAGCGGCTTCTTCGCTACGTGTCTTTAGCTACCCCAACACTCCTTCAGCAACCAAACCAGGTGACATTTTTCCAAGTTCATTCAGCTGGGAGTGCCCCCTGGGCTGCATCATCCCCAGGCCGCGTGGGTTTGTCCCTGCGGCACGTATCCGCTTGCATCTTCAGTTCACTCTGCTGGGAGCGCCCCTTGGGCTGCATTAACCCCAGGCTGCTCAGGTCCAACCCAGTGGCATGTATCATTCTCGCACTTACCTAAGCTGGTTGCTTTTCATGCGTAATCTACCTATGGATATCACCTGCTCGATTGTCACCCACCATGCATGGGAGCCGCGCGCCGATTGTCTTTCTTCAGGATCCTTCGCATAAGAAGGCTAGGCACGACGTCTATGCTCGGGCCCATCCCTGCAGCGTCGATAAATCCAACGGCTGAGCTCTGTCTGGCGGGCCGGCCCCATTCACGTCACCTCCTGGGGTCGTTGGTGCTTGGCCTTTTCGTATGATAGCCTTTGGTAATCCATTCGGCACAGGTTGTCTAACCATCTCGAGGAATGCCACAGCCATGAAGAACCAAGACCAGGCGCAACCCGCCATGAGGTGGGGCCTCGTGAGCCCCGCGCTGGCTCACGAGTGCCCAGATGCACCTCGTCTAGCCCTACCGTGCAAGCCACGTGTCAGGGCGGGGCTGTACACGCCCCGGGGGCTCACCGCAGTCGGGAGTCAATGAAGCCTCCACGAGGCATGGGGCGCGCCCAGGGGGGTAGGCGCGCCCCATCCTCATGGGCCCCATGAAGCTCCACCGACGTACTTCTTTCGCCTATATATACCCATGTATCCTAAAAACATCCAGGGGAGCCACGAAACCACTTTTCCACTGCCGCAACCTTCTGTACCTGTGAGATCCCATCTGGGGCCTTTTCCGGCGATCTGCTGGAGGGGGATTCGATCACGGAGGGCTTCTACATCAACACCATAGCCTCTCCGATGTTGTGTGAGTAGTTTACCACAGACCTTCGGGTCCATAGTTATTAGCTAGATGGCTTCTTCTCTCTCTTTGGTTCTCAATACAAAGTTCTCCTTGATGTTCTTGGAGATCTATTCAATGTAATACTCTTTTGCGGTGTGTTTGCCGAGATCTGATGAATTGTGGGTTTATGAATTTGATTATCTATGAATATTATTTGGTTCTTCTCTGAATTCTTATATGCATGATTTGATATCTTTGCAAGTCTCTTTGAATTATCGGTTTAGTTTAGCCTACTAGATTGATTTTCTTGCAATGGGAGAAGTGCTTAGCTTTGGGTTCAATCTTGTGGTGTCCTTTCCCAGTGACAGCAGGGGCAGCAAGGCACGTATTGTATTGTTGCCATTGAGGATAAAAAGATGAGGTTTATATCATATTTCTTGAGTTTATCCCTCTACATCATGTCATCTTCCTTAATGCGTTCCTCTGTTCTTATGAACTTAATACTCTAGATGCATGCTGGATAGTGGTCGATGTGTGGAGTAATAGTAGTAGATGCAGAATCGTTTCGATCTACTTGACACGGACGTGATGCCTATATTCATGAACTTTGCCTTAGATATCATCATAACTATGCGCTTTTCTATCAATTGCTCGGTAGTAATTTGTTCACCCAACGTAATATATGCTATCATGAGAGAAGCCACTAGTGAAACCTATGGCCCCCGGGTCTACTTTACATCATATAAGTTTCCGATCTATAATTCTAGTCTACTATTTATTTTGCAATCTTTATTTTCCAACCTATACAACAAAAATACCAAAACTATTTATCTTATTATCTTGATCAGATCTCACTTTTGCAAGTGGCCGTGAAGGGATTGACAACCCCTTTGTCGCATTGGTTGCAAGGTTCTTGATTGTTTGTGCAGGTACTAGGCGACTTGTGTGTAGTCTCCTACTGGATTGATACCTTGGTTCTCAAAAACTGAGGGAAATACTTACGCTACTTGGTGCATCGCCCTTTCCTCTTCAAGGGAAAACCAACGCATGCTCAAGAGGTAGCAAGAAGGATTTCTAGAACCGTTGTCGGGGAGATCTACGCTCAAGTCAAGACATACCAAGTACCCATCACAAACTCTTATCCCTCGCATTACATTATTTTCCATTTTCCTCTCGTTTTCCTCTCCCCACTTCACCTTTGCCATTTTATTCGCCCTTTTTCGTTCGCCTCTTTTCGCTTGCTTCTTGTTTGCTTGTGTGCTGGATTGATCGTTTGTCACGATGGCTCATGATAATACTAAATTATGTGACTTTTCCAATACCAACAACAATGATTTGATTAGCACTCTAGTTGCTCCTATTACCGATGCTGAATCTTGTGAAGTTAATGCTGCTTTGTTGAATCTTGTCATGAAAGATCAATTTTCGGGCCTTCCAAGTGAAGATGTCGCGACCCATCTAAACAACTTTATTGACATGTGCGATATGCAAAAGAATAAAGATGTGGATAATGATATTTTTAAGTTGAAGCTATTTACGTTTTCACTTAGAGATCGTGCTAAACCTTGGTTTTCTTCTTTGCCTAGAAATAGTATTGATTCATGGAACAAGTGCAAAGATGCTTTTATCTCTAAGTTTTTTCCTCCCGCTAAGATCATCTCTCTTAGAAATGATATTATGAATTTTAAGCAACTTGATCATGAGCATGTTGCACAAGCTTGCGAGAGGATGAAATTAATGATACGTAATTGCCCTACACATGGTTCGAATTTATGGATGATTATACATAATTCTTATGCTGGAATAAATTTTGCTTCTAGAAATCTTTTAGATTCGGCCGTGGGAGGCACTTTTATTCAAATCACTTTAGGAGAAGCTACTAAACTCCTAGACAATATTATGTTTAATTATTCTCAATGGCACACCGAAAGATCCACTAGTAAAAAGGTTGACGCTATTGAAGAGATTAATGTTTTGAGTGGAAAGATGGATGAACTTATGAAATTGTTTGCTAATAAGAGTGTTTCTTCTGATGCTAATGATATGCCTTTGTCCACTTTGATTGAGAATAATAATGAATCCATGGATGTGAATTTTGTTGGTAGGAACAATTTTGGTAACAACGCGTATAGAGGAAACTTTAATTCTAGGACGTTCCCTAGTAATTCCTCTAATAATTATGGTAATTCCTACAACAACTCTTATGGAAATTTAAACAAGATGCCCTCTGATTTTGAGACTAGTGTTAAAGAATTTATGAATTCGCAAAATAATTTAAATGCTTTGCTTGAAGAAAACTTGCCTAAGATTGATGAGTTGGCTAGGAACGTGGATAGAATTTCTCTTAATGTTGATTCTTTGAAACTTAGATCTATTCCACCTAAGCATGACATAAATGAGTCTCTCAAAGCCATGAGAATTTCCATTGATGGTGCAAAGAAAGAACCGCTAGGATGCGTGCTAAAAAAGATTGCTTTGTGAAAGTGTGTTCTTCTAGTTTTCATGATAATAATGATGAAGATCTAAAAGTGATTGATGTGTCTCCTATTAAATCTTTTTTTCCAATATGAATCTTCATAAAGATGGGACTGGAGATGAGTCACCTTTAGTTAAAAGGCGTCCCAATGATTCGGAGTTTTTAGATCTTGATGCTAGAATTAATAAAATTGGGATTGAAGAGGTCAAAACTTTACATAGCAATGAACCCACTATTTTGGATTTCAAGGAATTTAATTATGATAATTGCTCTTTGATAGATTGTATTTCCTTGTTGCAATCCGTGTTTAATTCTCCTCATGCTTATGATCAAAATAAGGCCTTTACTAAACACATCGTTGATGCTTCAATGCAATCCCATAAAGAAAAGATTGAATTAGAAGTTTCTATTCCTAGAAAACTTTATGATGAGTGGGAACCTACTATTAAAATTAAGATTAAAGATTATGAATGCTATGCTTTATGTGATTTGGGCGCTAGTGTTTCCATGATTCCAAAAAGTTTGTGTGATGTGCTAGGTTTCCGTGAATTTGATGATTGTTCTTTAAATTTGCATCTTGTGGATTCCACCATTAAGAAACCTAAGGGAAGGATTGATAACCCACAAGTATAGGGGATCGCAACAGTTTTCGAGGGTAAAGTATTCAACCCAAATTTATTGATTCGACACAAGGGGAGCCAAAGAATATTCTCAAGTATTAGCTACTGAGTTGTCAATTCAACCACACCTGGAAACTTAGTATCTGCAGCAAAGTATTTAGTAGCAAAGTAATATGATAGTAGTGGTAATGGTAGCAAAAGGTAACAGTAGTAAAAGTAATGTTTTTGGTATTTTGTAGTGATGATAGCAATAGCAACGGGAAAGTAAATAAGCGAAGAACAATATACGGAAATCTCGTAGGCAATGGATCGGTGATGGAGAATTATGCCGGATGCAGTTCATCATGTAACAGTCATAACCTAGGATGACACAGAACTAGCTCCAGTTCATCAATGTAATGTAGGCATGTATTCCGAATATAGTCATACGTGCTTATGGAAAAGAACTTGCATGACATCTTTTGTCCTACCCTCCCGTGGCAGCGGGTTCCTTATGGAAACTAAGGGATATTAAGGCCTCCTTTTAATAGAGTACCAGAACAAAGCATTAACACATAGTGAATACATGAACTCCTCAAACTACGGTCATCACCGGTAAGTATCCCGATTATTGTCACTTCGGGGTTAACGGATCACAACACATAATAGGTGACCATAGACTTGCAAGATAGGATCAAGAACTCTCATATATTGATGAAAACATAATAGGTTCAGATCTGAAATCATGGCACTCAGGCCCTAGTGACAAGCATTAAGCATAGCAAAGTCATAGCAACATCAATCTCAGAACATAGTGGATACTAGGGATCAAACCCTAACAAAACTAACTCGATTACATGATAAATCTCATCCAACCCATCACCGTCCAGCAAGCTACGATGGAATTACTCACGCACGGTGGTGAGCATCATGAAATTGGTGATGGAGGATGGTTGATGATGAAGATGGCGACGGATTCCCCTCTCTGGAGCCCCGAACGGACTCCAGATCAGCCCTCCCGAGAGGTTTTAGGGCTTGGCGACGGCTCCGTATCATAAAACGCGATGAATTCTTCTCCCTGATTTTTTTCTCCCCAAAACACAATATATAGAGTTGGAGTTGGAGTCGGAGGAGCTCCAGGGGCCCACGAGGTAAGGGGCGCGCCCTAGGGGGGCAGGCGCGCCCCCACCCTCGTGGATAGGTGGTGGGCCCCCTGGCCTTCATCTTTTGCAGGCATTTTTTATATTTTCCAAAAAGTTGCTCCATGAAGTTTCAGGTCATTCAAAGAACGTTTGTTTCTGCACATAAATAACACCATGGTAATTCTGTTGAAAACAGCGTCAGTCCGGGTTAGTTCCATTCAAATCATGCAAGTTAGAGTCCAAAACAAGGGCAAACGTGTTTGGAAAAGTAGATACGGCGGAGACGTATCAACTCCCCCAAGCTTAAACCTTTGCTTGTCCTCAAGCAATTCAGTTGACAAACTGAAAGTGATAAAGAAAAACTTTTACAAACTCTGTTTGCTCTTGTCGTTGTAAATATGTAAAGCCGGCATTCAAGTTTTCAGCAAAGATTATAACTAACCATATTCGCAATAATGCTTAGGTCTCTAGTTTACTCATATCAATAGCATAATCAACTAGCGAGCAATAATAATAAATCTCGGATGACAACACTTTCTCAAAACAATCATAATATGATATAACAAGATGGTATCTCGCTAACCCTTTCTGAGACCGCAAAACATAAATGCAGAGCACCTTTAAAGACCAAGGACTGACTAGACATTGTAATTCATGGTAAAAAGATCCAGTCAAGTCATACTCAATGTAAACTAACAATAATGAATGCGAATGAAAGCAGTGCTCTCCAACTGGTGCTTTTTAATAAGAGGATGATGACTCGGCATATAAGTAAATAGGTAGGACCTTCGCAGAGGGAAGCAGGGATTTGTAGAGGTGCCAGAGCTCGGTTTTGAAATAGAGATGAATACTATTTTGAACGGTATACTTTCATTGTCAACATAACAACCAAGAGATGCAATATCTTCCATGCTACACACATTATAGGCGGTACCAAAATAGAATGGTAAATTTTATACTCCCCCTTCCACCAACAAGCATCAATCCATGGCTTGCTCGAAAACAACGAGTGCCTCCAACTAACAAGAGTCCCAGGGGGAGTTTTGTTTGCAATTATTTTGATTTAGTTTGCATAAAGCATGGGACTGGGCATCTCGGTGACCAGCCACTTTCTCGTGAGTGAGGAGCGGAGTCCACTCCTCTTGAGAATAACCCGCCTAACATGGAAGATACTGACAGCCCTAGTTGATACATGAGCTATTCGAGCATACAAAACAGGATATTTATTTGAAGGTTTAGAGTTTGGCACATACAAATTTACTTGGAACGGCAGGTATATACCGTATATAGGTAGGTACGATGGACTCATGTGGAATAACTTTGGGGTTTATGGAGTTTGGATGCACAAGCAGTATTCCCGCTTAGTACTAGTGAAGGCTAGCAAAAGACTGGGAAGCGACCAGCTAGAGAGCGACAACAGTCATGAACATGCATTAAAATTAATCAACACCGAATGCAAGCATGGGAAGGATATAAACCACCATGAACATAAATATCGTGAAGGCTATGTTGATTTTGTTTCAACTACATGCGTGAACATGCGCCAAGTCAAGTCACTTAAATCATTCAGAGGAGGATGCCACCCTATCATACCACATCACAACCATTTTAATAGCATGTTGGCATGCAAGGTAAACCATTATAACTCATAGCTAATCAAGCATGGCACAAGAAACTATGATCTCTAGTTGTCATTGCAAACATGTTTATTCATAATAGGCTGAATCAGGAACGATGAACTAATCATATTTACAAAAACAAAAGAGGTCGAGTTCATACCAGCTTTTCTCATCTCATTCAGTCCATCATATATCATCATAATTGCCTTTCACTTGCACGACCGAACGATGTGAATAATAATAATAGTGCACGTGCATTGGACTAAGCTGGAATCTGCAAGCATTCAATAAACAGGAGAAGACAAGGCAATATGGGCTCTTTTGTCAGATCAACAATTATGCATACAAGATCCACTTCAACAATTTAATTAAGGTCTTCTCCTATCGACCCCCAAAGAAAAGAAAAGAAATAAAGCTATTTACACGGGAGAGCTCCCAACAAGTAAAAGAAGAACATGAAATATTTTTGGGTTTTCTTTTTAATTACTACTATAAGCATTGGAAGTAAACTAATTAGAAGCTACAACTAATTTTTTTGGTTTTTTCTTAAGGTTTATTAAACACACAAAAAGAAAGCATAAAAAGAAAATAAACTAGCGTGGATGTACAATGAAAAAGTATGAGCACCGACATCTAGCAATGAGTGTGTGAACATAAATGTAATGTCGGTGAGAAATACGTACTCCCCCAAGCTTAGGCTTTTGGCCTAAGTTGGTCTATGGCCACGGCAGGCCTGGCGGATATCCATAATAATAGTTGGGGTCGTACTGCGAAGAAGAAGACTCCGATTGCCACTGGTTGGCAATCATCTCCGGATCCCACTGGTAATTAGACTGTCGTGAAGGATCAACTCTAGTGGTTCCGGCTCTGGCTCCATAGCTGGTGCATGGTTCCGGTAGGCGTGAATAGCCTTTAACGGAACAAGGTACTGGCCTGCAGATAAATCAAACAAAGAAGGAGCAAGCAGGGTAATAATCTTAGGATGATGTTTATCAAAGAACAATTTGTATTTAAGCTCTCCTTCCCTTAACAATAAAATCATGTGCCACCATACTTTTATAATCTAAATAAACAGAAGGCAACACTTTTTCTTCCTTCTCATAATGCCTAATAGGTATGTTAAAATGTGCAGCTAGGCGTGATGCATAGATGCCTCCAAAGATGGGGCCCTTGGTACGGTTCAGACTTAACCGTTTAGCAATAATGCCGCCCATACTAACAGAGTTATCACCGTATAAACCATGGAGCAAAATAATAATATCAGGGACACTAAGGTTTCCACAGTTTCCGCGACCAATTAAACAACGACTAGCAAATAATGCAAAATAGCGTAAAACAGGAAAATGTATGCTAGTGATTCGTGCATCGGAAATCTTCCTTGTTTCCCCTACAGTGATTGTATCAATAAACCCATCCACATCCTTGCGATGTGGTTCCTCTGTCTTGCCCTCAAAAGGGACTAAAAAACCTGACAAAAATCATAAAGTGATATCTCCTTATGCTCATCATATAAATGAAACTCCACCGTAGGTGGTGAGCTCCTAGAATGGAAATGAAAGTTTTGCACAAAGATATTTGTGAGTAAGAGATACTGATCGCGTTGGTCGTGGAGGAAAGCGGTGAGGCCTGCATTCTTAGCCAATTCATGAAAATCTTCATAAATCCCGACTTCTCTCAAGAAATCATCGGAAGGCCATTCACATGACCTAACCTCCGCAGTGCGAGGCAGATTATACTTAGGCTTCGGTGCCTTTTCCTTCGAGCTTCGGATCGATGAGCCCCTCAAAGTTTCTTCATCATTTTCTGAAAAATTCCGAAATTTTTAGTAACTTCAAAATAAAAGTAAACCAAACTCAATAATATTGATAGCAACTACTCCTACAAGTGCCTAGGGCCTATATCATGCATCAAAACTACTTTTGACCATATAAATTTGGCATGCAAGCTCAAGAACAGGGTCACCTAAGCAGCAAAAATTTGCAATGAATAAATCACTAGAACGAAAACTAATTGGACCAATGGAGGAGTCACATACCAAGGAACCATCCCCCCAAGCAGTTTTGTGAGAGGTGCTTTGAGCAAGGAGAACGAAAATGGCAGCAAAATGAGCTTGGACTCGGGTTTGAGCTGGATATTCGTGTTTGTGGGAGGAAGAAGGAGTGTGTGGGTGAAAGGATAAGTGGAGGAGGGCCACCATGGGCCCACGAGGCAGGGGGGTGCGCCCAGGGGGTAGGGCGCGCCCTCCACCCTCGTGGGCAGGTGGGTGCCCCCCGTGCTATGTTCTCAATGCCAGATATTCTCAAATATTCCAAAAAAATCATATTTAAATTTCAGGGCATTTGGAGAACTTTTATTTTCGGGGTATTTTTATATTGCACGGATAATCATATAACAGACAGAAAAATACTATTTTTATTTTATTTAATATAAATAATAGAAAGTAAAAGGAGGGTACAGTTGGCTGTGCCTTCTAGTTTCATCCATCTCATGCTCATCAAAAGGAATCCACTAACAAGGTTGATCAAGTCTTGTTAACGAACTCATTCCGAATAACATGGAATCGGAGAAATTTCGAATAACACTATGTTACCTCAACGGGGATATGCACATCCCCAATAATAAGAATATCATATTTCTTCTTGACAGTAGGAAGAGGAAATTCAAAACCTCCAAATATAATCGATGGGATTTTTCCAATAGAGTTGATATTATGAACTTGAGGTTGTTTCCTCGGAAACTGTATCGTATGCTCATTACCATTAACATGAAAAGTGATATTGCCTTTAGTGCAATCAATAACAGCCCTTGGAGTATTCAAAAAGGGTCTTCCAAGAATAATAGACATACTATCGTCCTCGGGAATATCAAGAATAACAAAGTCCGTTAAAATAGTAACGGTTGCAACTACAACAGGCACATCCTCACAAATATCGACAGGTATAGCAGTTGATTTATCAACCATTTGCAAAGATATTTCAGTAGGTGTCAACTTATTCAAATCAAGTCTACGATATAAAGAGAGAGGCATAACACTAACACCGGCTCCAAGATCACATAAAGCAGTTTTAACATAGTTTCTTTTAATGGAGCATGGTATAGTGGGTACTCCTGGATCTCCTAGTTTCTTAGGTATTCCACCCTTAAAAGTATAATTAGCAAGCATGGTGGAAATTTCAGCTTCTGGTATCTTTCTTTTATTTGTAACAATATCTTTCATATACTTAGCATAAGGATTCATTTTGAGCATATCAGTTAATCGCATACGCAAAAAGATAGGTCTAATCATTTCAGCAAAGCGCTCAAAATACTCATCATCCTTTTTCTTGGATGGTTTGGGAGGAAAAGGCATAGGTTTCTGAACCCAAGGCTCTCTTTCTTTACCGTGTTTCCTAGCAACAAAGTCTTTCTTATCATAACATTGATTCTTTGATTGTGGGTTATCAAGATCAACAGCAGGTTCAATTTCTATATCATTATCATTACTAGGTTGAGCATCATCATGAACATTATCATTAACATTATTACTAGTTTCAGGTTCATTACCAGATTGAGTTTCAGCATCAGAAATAGAAATATCATTTGGATTCTCAGGTGTTTCAATAACAGGTTCACTAGAAGCATGCAAAGTCCTATCATTTTTCTTTTTCTTCCTTTTAGAAGGACTAGGTGCATCTATATTATTTCTCTGAGAATCTTTCTCAATTCTCTTAGGGTGGCCTTCAGGATACAAAGGTTCCTGAGTCATTCTACCACCTCTAGTCATAACTCTAACAACATTATCATTATCCTCACTATTCAATTCATTGAGCAAATCATTTTGAGCTTTAAGTACTTGTTGTACTTGAGTGGTAACCATAGAAGCATGTTTACTAATAAGTTTAAGTTCACCTTTGACATTAGCCATATAATCACCCAAGTGTTCAAGCATATTTGAATTGTATTTTAATTGTCTACCAAAATAAGCATTAAAATCTTCTTGCTTAACCATAAATTTATCAAACTCATCTAAGCAGGGGCTAGCAAACTTAGTAAATGGTATTTCAGCTTTATCATATCTATAGAGAGAATTTACCTTTACTACCTATGTCGGGTTATCAAGAACATGAGTTTCTTCAATAGGTAAAGGATTAATATCATATGTTTCTTCAATAGGCGGTAAATTAAGACCGTGTATTTCTTCAATAGGAGGTAAATTCTTAACATCTTCAGCTTTAATACCTTTTTCTTTCATAGATTTCTTTGCCTCTTGCATATCTTCAGGACTGAGAAATAGAATACCCCTCTTCTTCGGAGTTGGTTTAGGAATAGGCTCAGGAATTGGCTCCGGAGGTGTCCAATTATTTTCATTTGTCAACATATTATTCAATAGAATTTCAGCTTCATCCGGTGTACTTTCCCTGAAAATAGAACCATCACAACTATCCAGGTAATCTCTGGAGGCATCGGTTAGTCCATTATAAAAGATATCAAGTATTTCATTTTTCTTAAGAGGATGATCAGGCAAAGCATTAAGTAATTGGAGAAGCCTCCCCCAAACATGTGGGAGACTCTCTACTTCAATTTGCACAAAATTATATATATCCCTTAAAGCAGCTTGTTTCTTATGAGCAGGGAAATATTTAGCAGAGAAGTAATAAATCATATCCTGGGGACTACGCACACAACCAGAATCAAGAGAATTAAACCATATCTTAGCATCCCCCTTTAATGAGAACGGAAATATTTTAAGTATATAAAAGTAACGAGTTCTCTCATCAGTTGTGAACAAGGTGGCTATATCATTTAATTTAGTAAGATGTGCCACAACAGTTTCAGATTCATAGCCATGAAAAGGATCAGATTCAACCAAAGTAATTATATCAGGATCAACAGAGAATTCATAATCCTTATCGGTAACACAGATAGGTGAAGTAGCAAAAGCAAGGTCAGTTTTCATCCTAGCATTTAGAGATTGCTTATTCCATTAAGCTAATAACCTCTTGAGTTTGTATCTATCTTTGCAAGCTAAAATAGCTAAAGAAGCTTCTTTATCAGAAACATAACCCTTAGGAATAACAGGCAAGTCTTCATCATCACTTTCATCAGTATTATCAGATTCAATATTTTCAATCTCTCTAGCCCTAGCAAGTTGTTCATCAAGAAATTCACTAAATGCCACAGTAGTATCAAGCATAGAAGTAGTTTCATCATAAGTATCATGTATAGCAGAAGTGGCATCATCAATAACATGCGACATATCAGAACGAATAGGAGAAGCAGGTTTAGGTGTCGCAAGCTTACCTAAAACAGAAGGTGAATCAAGTGCAGAGCTAGATGGCAGTTCCTTACCTCCCCTCGTAGTTGAGGGATAAATCTTGGTTTTTGGATCTCTCAAGTTCTTCATAATTATAAGAAGATATAAATCCCAAGTGACTCAAAGAATAGAGCTATGCTCCCCGGCAACGGCGCCAAAAAATAGTCTTGATAACCCACAAGTATAGGGGATCGCAACAGTTTTCGAGGGTAAAGTATTCAACCCAAATTTATTGATTCGACACAAGGGGAGGCAAAGAATATTCTCAAGTATTAGCAGCTGAGTTGTCAATTCAACCACACCTGGAAACTTAGTATCTACAGCAAAGTATTTTGTAGCAAAGTAATATGATAGTAGTGGTAACGGTAGCAAAAGGTAACAGTAGTAAAAGTAATGTTTTTGGTATTTTGTAGTGATGATAGCAATAGCAACGGGAAAGTAAATAAGCGAAGAACAATATATGGAAAGCTTGTAGGCAATGGATCGGTGATGGAGAATTATGCCGGATGCAGTTCATCATGTAACAGTCATAACCTAGGGTGACACAGAACTAGCTCCAGTTCATCAATGTAATGTAGGCATGTATTCCGAATATAGTCATACGTGCTTATGGAAAAGAACTTGCATGACATCTTTTGTCCTACCCTCCCGTGGCAGCGGGGTCCTTATGGAAACTAAGATATATTAAGGCCTCCTTTTAATAGAATACCGGAACAAAGCATTAACACATAGTGAATACATGAACTCCTCAAACTACGGTCTTCACCAGTAAGTATCCCGATTATTGTCACTTCGGGGTTAACGGATCACAACACATAATAGGTGACCATAGACTTGCAAGATAGGATCAAGAACTCTCATATATTGATGAAAACATAATAGGTTCAGATCTGAAATCATGGCACTCGGGCCCTAGTGACAAGCATTAAGCATAGCAAAGTCATAGCAACATCAATCTCAGAACATAGTGGATACTAGGGATCAAACCCTAACAAAACTAACTCGATTACATGATAAATCTCATCCAACCCATCACTGTCCAGCAAGCCTATGATGGAATTACTCACGCACGGCGGTGAGCATCATGAAATTGGTGATGGAGGATGGTTAATGATGAAGATGGCGACGAATTCCCCTCTCCGGAGCCCCGAACGGTCTCCAGATCAGCCCTCCCGAGAGGTTTTAGGGCTTGGCGGCGGCTCCGTATCATAAAACGCGATGAATTCTTCTCCCTGATTTTTTTCTCCCCGAAACACAATATATAGAGTTGGAGTTGGAGTCGGAGGAGCTCCAGGGGGCCCACGAGGTAGGGGGCACGCCCTAGGGGGGCAGGCGCGCTCCCACCCTCGTGGACAGGTGGTGGGCCCCATGGCCTTCATCTTTTGCAGGCATTTTTTATATTTTCCAAAAAGTTTCTCCGTGAAGTTTCAGGTCATTCTGAGAACGTTTGTTTCTGCACATAAATAACACCATGGTAATTCTGCTGAAAACAGCGTCAGTCCGGGTTAGTTCCATTCAAATCATGCAAGTTAGAGTCCAAAATAAGGGCAAAAGTGTTTGGAAAAATAGATACGACGGAGACGTATCAAGGATTAATAATGTTCTTATTGTTGCAAATAGGAATTATGTGCCCGTAGATTTCATTGTTGTTGATGTAGATTGCAATCCTACATGTCCCATTATTCTTGATAGACCTTTCCTTAGAACGATTGGTGCAATTATTGATATGAAAGAAGAAAATATTAGGTTCCAATTTCCATTAAGGAAAGGCATGGAACACTTTCCTAGAAATAAAATTAAATTACCTTATGAATTTATTATGAGAGCCACATATGGATTGCATACCAAAGATGATAATACCTAGATCTATTCTTGTTTTTATGCCTAGCTAGGGGCCTAAACGATAGCGCTTGTTGGGAGGCAACCCAATTTTATTTTTTTCCTTGCTTTTTTTCCTGTTTAGTGATAAATAAATCATCTATCCTCTATTATGATTCTTTTTTTATGCTGTAATTAGTGTTTGTGCCAAGTAAAGCCTTTAGGATCTTCTTGGGTGATTGTTATTTGATCTTGCTGAAAAAACAGAAAGTATGCGCTCACGAGAATAATTTTCATTTTTTACCAGGGAGTGATAAAATACCAATTCCAACTAAGGTAGATCAATATACAAATTATTTATGACGTCCTAATGTTTCCGAATTTTTGGAGTTACAGAAGTATTCGAAACCTCCAGATTGCTATAGACTATTCTGTTTTTGACAGATTCTATTTTTCGTGTGTTGTTTGCTTATTTTGATGAATCTATGGCTAGTATCGGAGGGTATGAACCATAGAGAAGTTGGAATACAGTAGGTTTAACACCAATATAAATAAATAATGAGTTCATTATAGTACCTTAAAGTGGTGGTTTGTTTTCTTATACTAACGGAGCTCATGAGATTTTCTGTTGAGTTTTGTGTTGTGAAGTTTTCAAGTTTTTGGGTAAAGATTTGATGGATTTTGGAACAAGGAGTGGCAAGAGCCTAAGATTGGGGATTCTCAAGCCACCCCAAGGTAAAATTCAAGGACAACCGAAATCCTAAGCTTGGGGATGCCCCGGAAGGCATCCCCTCTTTCGTCTTCTTCTATCGGCAACTTTACTTGAGGCTATATTTTTATTCACCACATGATATTTGTTTTGCTTGGAGCGTCTTGTATGATTTGAGTCTTTTTTTTAGTTTAACACAATAATCCTTGTTGTACACACCTTTTGGGAGAGACACACATGAATCGGAATTTATTAGAATACTCTATGTGCTTCACTTATATCTTTTGAGCTAGATAATTTTGCTCTAGTGCTTCACTTATATCTTTTTAGAGCACGGTGGTGGTTTTATTTTATAGAAATTATTGATCTCTCATGCTTCACTTATATTATTTTGAGAGTCTTTTAGAACAGCATGGTAATTTACTTTGGCTATAAAATTAGTCCTAATATGATAGGCATCCAAGATGGGTATAATAAAAACTTCCATATAGAGTTCATTGAATACTATGAGAAGTTTGATACTTGATGATTGTTTTGAGATATGAAGATAGTGATATTAGAGTCTTGCTAGTTAAGTAATTGTGAAATTGAGAAATACTTGTGCTGAGGTTT
Organism: Triticum urartu; assembly: GCF_056163025.1. NCBI lineage: Eukaryota > Viridiplantae > Streptophyta > Magnoliopsida > Poales > Poaceae > Triticum > Triticum urartu. The sequence goes on from NC_141876.1 coordinate 450,683,340, forward strand.
GCAAGTCCCGTAGCATGCACGTATGGTAACCGTTGTGTGACAAATTTGAAGCATGAGGTGTTCTTTGATTGCCTTCCTTATGAGTGGCGGTCGGGGATGAGCAATGGTCTTTTCCTACCAATCTATCCCCCTAGGAGCATGCGTGTATTGCTTGGTTTTGATGACTTGTAGATTTTTGCAATAAGTATGTGATTTCTTTATGACTAATGTTGAGTCCATGGATTATACGCACTCTCACCCTTCCATCATTGCTAGCCTTTTCGGTACCGTGCATTGCCCTTTCTCACCTCGAGAGTTGGTGCAAACTTCGCCGGTGCATCCAAACCCCGTGATATGATACCCTCTTTCACACATAAACCTCCCTATATCTTCCTCAAAACAGCCACCATACCTACCTATTATGGCATTTCCATAGCCATTCCGAGATATATTGCCATGCAACTTTCCACCGTTCCATTTTTTTATGACACGCTCCATCATTGTCATATTGACTTGCATGATCATGTAGTTGAAATTGTATTTGTGGCAAAGCCACCGCTCATAATTTTTTATACATGTCATTCTTGAATCATTGCACATCCCATTACACCGCCGGAGGCATTCATATAGATTGATATTTTGTTTTAGTATCGAGTTGTAATTTTTGAGTTGTAAATAAATAGAAGTGTGATGATCATAATTATTAGAGCATTGTCCCGTGTGAGGAAAAAAGAGAGAAGGCAAAATAAAAAAGAGAAGGCCCAAAAAAATGAGAGAAAAAGAGAGAAGGGGCATTGTTATTATCCTTTTTCGACACTTGTGCTTCAAAGTAGCACCATGATCTTCATGATAGAGAGTCTCTTATTTTGTTACTTTCATATACTAGTGGGAATTTTTCATTATAGAACTTGGCTTGTATATTCCAACAATCGGCTTCCTCAAAATGCCCTAGGTCTTCGTGAGCAAGAAAGTTGGATGCACACCCACTTAGTTTCTTTTGTTGAGCTTTCATACATTTATAGCTCTAGTGCATCTGTTGCATGGCAATCCCTACTCCTCGCATTGACATCAATTGATGGGCATCTCCATAGCCTGTTGATTAGCCACGTCAATGTGAGATTTTCTCCTTTTTGTCTTCTCCACACAGCCTCCATCATCATATTCTATTCCACCCATAGTGCTATGTCCATGGCTCGCGCTCATGTATTGCATGAAAGTTGAAAAAGTTTGAGAATACTAAAGTATGAAACAATTGCTTGGCTTGTCATCGGGGTTGTGCATGATGAGAGCATTTTGTGTGACGAAAATGAAGCATGGCCAAACTATATGATTTTGTAGGGATGAGCTTTCTTTGGCTATGTTATTTTGAGAAGACATAATTGCTTGGTTAGTATGCTTGAAGTACTATTGTTTTTATTTCAATATTAAACGTTTGTCTTGAATCTTTCGGATCTGAATATTCATGCCACAATAAAGAAAATTACCTTGAAAATTATGTTAGGTAGCATTCCACATCAAAAATTCTGTTTTTATCATTTACCTACTCGAGGACAAGCAGGAATTAAGCTTGGCGATGCTTGATACGTCTCCAACATATCTATAATTTTTGATTGTTCTATCCTATTATATTATCTATTTTGGATGTTTAATGGGATTTAATATGCACTTTTATAATAGTTTTGGGACTAACCTATTAACCGAAGGCCCAGTGCAAATCGTTGTTTTTTGCCTATTACAAGTCTGGAAGTCCGCGAAGCTTCCACGAGGCAGGGGGCGTGCCCAGGGGGGTAGGCGCGCCCCACACCCTCGTGGGCCCCACGGAGCTCCACCGACGTACTTCTTTCGCCTATATATACCCATGTACCCTAAAAACATCCAGGGGAGCCACGAAACCACTTTTCCACTGACACAACCTTCTGTACCCGTCAGATCCCATCTGGGGCCTTTTCCAACGATCTGCCGGAGGGGGATTCGATCACGAAGGGCTTCTACATCAACACCAGAGCCTCTCCGATGATGTGTGAGTAGTTTACCACAGACCTTCGGGTCCATAGTTATTAGCTAGATGGCTTCTTCTCTCTCTTTGGTTCTCAATACAAATTAAAGTTCTCCTTGATGTTCTTGGAGAGCTATTCGATGTGATACTCTTTTACGGTGTGTTTGTCGAGATCCGATGAATTGTGGGTTTATGAATTTGATTATCTATGAATATTATTTGGTTCTTCTCTGAATTATTATATGCATGATTTGATATCTTTGCAAGTCTCTTTTTGTGCAGTTACACCAAAATCAACCAACTTCATGTGTAGCTTGTAGGATTTCATGTTTATATGTTGCATTGCCTTGAACATATCAGCGGCTCCTTTCTTGTAGCTAGTTTGGCGGCTCGAGGTGGCAATGAATGATTTGAGAACCATTCGATGTACTGTGCATGATGAAGTATTGTGGAGGGCAAGAACCATCCCAACATTTTGTGCAGTTCCACTGAAATCTAGTTGAGCATCCCTGTTTGCATAAATACAGAAAAGGTGATTAGTATGAAGCTAGCTATATTTAAATTCAGAGATGAGTGGTTATGAGTTCACATTATTGGATAGTCTTTTCATTAATGTTCCATAACTATCACTTCACACTTCATAGTTTAAACACGCGCCTACATGATCCATGCAGAACACACATTTACAAAATGGAACTCACCAGAAAGAATTCTACAACAACGTTGTGCTTGCCCATCACAACAACAAAGATCGGGATCCCTGAGTGTATAGATTGGACCTTTTGCTGCACGATTTCCTTCTGAGCTGATGTTAATTTTGTCTTGTGGGCAGTAATGTAGCCATCCTTCAAATGCTCCTTCTGATATGAAGATAGACTGACCTTCTTATTCCTAACATAATCGGAACTAGGCACTTCACGTAGTCCATATTCTTCTTCAGAGGAGGATGATCCGCTATGCAAAGACAAGAGAACAAATAAATGCTAGCTATAAAAATATGAGAATGATCTGCAAGGGAAGGTATATCTATAACCGTAAATTGATACATGATGACTCGTAGGAGGTGATACGTCTCCAACGTATCTATAATTTTTTATTGTTCCATGCTATTATACTATCAATCTTGGATGTTTTATAATTATTGTATAGTCATTTTATATCATTTTTTGGTACTAACCTATTGAAAAAGTGCCAAGTGCCAGTTCCTGTTTTTTCCGTGTTTTTTACGTCGCAGAAAATCAATATCAGACGGTGTCCAAATGCCACGAAACTTTACGGAGATTTTTTATGGACCAGAAGGAACATGTTGGGCCCCAGTTGCACCTGGGGTGAGTCCTGAGGAGGGGACAACCCACTAGGGCGCGCCAGGAGGCCCAGGCGCGCCCTGGTGGGTTGTGCCCACCTCGGGTGCCCCTCGAACCGCCTCTTTGATCTATAAATACCCAAATATTCCCAAAACCCTAGGGGAGTCGACGAAATATTCATCCAGCCGCCGTAGAGTCCAGAACCACCAGATCCAATCTAGACACCATCTCGGATGGGCTTCACCATCTCCATTGGTGCCTCTCCGATGATGCGGGAGTAGTTCTTTGTAGACCTTTGGGTCCATAGTTAGTAGCTAGATGGCTTGATCTCTCTCTTGATTCTCAATACGATGGTATCTTGGAGATCCATATGATGTAACTCTTTTGCGGTGTGTTTGCCGGGATCTGATGAACTTTGAGTTTATGATCAGTCATATCTTTTGATATCCATGAAAGTTATTTGAGTTTCTTTGATCTCTTATATGCATGATCTCTTATAGCCTCGTATTTCTTCTCCGATATTTGGGTTTTGTTTGGCTAACTTGATCTATTTACCTTGCAATGGGAAGAGGTACCTAGTAGTGGGTTCGATCTTACGGTGCTTGATCCCAGTGACAGAAAAGGGAACCGACACGTATGTATCGTTGCTACTAAGGATAAAAAGATGGGATCTATATCTACGCAGTAGATAAATGGATCTTGTCTACATCATGTCATCGTTCTTATTGCGTTACTCCTTTTTTCCATGAACTTAATACACTAGATGCATGCTGGATAGCGCTTGATGTGTGGAGTAATAGTATTAGATGCAGGCCGGAGTCGGTCTACTAATCTTGGACGTGATGCCTATGTAATGATCATTGCCTGGATATCATCATAATTATTTGAGGTTCTATAAATTGCCCAACAGTAATTTGTTTACCCACTGTTTGCTATCTTTTCTCGAGAGAAGCCACTAGTGAAACCTACGGCCCCCGGGTCTTCTTCCTCATATATTTGCTTGCGATCTACTTTTCCTTTGCATTCTTATTCAGATCTATTAAACCAAAAATACAAAAATACTTTGCTGCACTTTATTTTATTTGCAATCTATTATTTCAATCTACTACAATTTTCTGGCATCGTTACCCAAAAGGGATTGACAACCCCTTTAACACGTCGGGTTGCGAGGTGTTGTTATTTGTGTGCAGGTGATGTTTACGTTGTGTTGCTTGGTTCTCCTACTGGTTCGATAACCTTGGTTTCTTCACTAAGGGAAATACCTACCGTAGTTGTACTGCACCATACCTTCCTCTTTGGGGAAATACCGACGAAGTCCTAGAAGACAGGAGCTTTTCTGGCGCTATAGTCAGAGAGCGATCAAAAGGAATGTCTTGCGCCGTTGCCGAGGAAGATCTTCTTTATAACCAGGTTCCTAATAAAAAATCTCATCTCCTCGCAATTTACATTATTTTCCATTTTCCTCTCGTTTTCCTCTCCTCCACTTCACAAATTTGTCGTTTTATTCGCCTCTCTTTTTCCGTTCACTGTTTTCTTGTCGGATCTGTTTTTGAGTGCAATCTTGTTGTGTGCTCATCATGACTCAAGAGAACACCAAGTTATGTGATTTATGAAATACCAACAACAATGATTTTATTGGCACTCCGCTTGCTCCTCCCGTCGCTAGTGCGGAGACTTGTGATATTAATACTGCTTTGCTGAATCTTGTTATGAAAGACCAATTTTCGGTACTCCCAATGAGGATGTCGCGTCCCATCTTAATACCTTCATGGAATTATGCGATATGCAAAAGAAAAAATATGTGGACAATGATGTGGTCAAGATTAAATTATTTCCGTTTTCTTTGCGTGGTTCTGCAAAAATTTGGTTCTCTTCTTTGCCTCGCAATAGTATCGATTCTTGGAATAAGTGCAAAGATGCTTTTATCACTAAGTATTTTCGTCCCACAAAAATTGTTTCCCTTAGAACCCAGATCATGAATTTCAAGGAACTTGAACATGAGCATGTTGCACAATCTTGGGCAAGGATGAAAATGATGCTAAGGAATTGCCCAACTCATGGGTTAAATCTTTGGATGGCCATACAAAAGTTTTATGCGGGAATGAATTTCGTTTCTCATAATCTTTTAGATTCGGCTGCGGGTGGTACTTTTATGGAAATTACTTTGCGTGAAGCTACCAAATTGCTTGACAATATCATGGCAAATTATTCGCAATGGCATACGAAAAGGGCTCCTACTAGTAAAAAAGTTAATTCGGTTGAAGAAATTTCTTCTTTGAGTGAAAAAGTTGATGCTCCTGTGAAATTGGTTGCTAGTAGAAGTGCTCCTATTGATCTTAATGATATGCCTTTGTCTGCTTTGATTGAGCAAAATAGTGATGCCATTGATGTGAATTTCATTTCTAGAGATAATTTCAACAATAATGCATATAAAGGTAATTTTAATCCTAGGCCTTTTCCTAGTAATTCCTCTAATAATTATGGTAATTCCTATGGTAATCAATTTTATAAGAATAATAGGAACACCTCTGATATTGAGAATAATATTAAAGAATTTATCAACACGCAAAAAGTTTTCAACACTTCCATAGAAGAAAAGTTGAATAAGATTGATGATTTGTCTAGAAGTGTTGATAGAATTGTTCATGATATGGAAAATCTCAAGATGAAATTTTTTGTGCCTAAAGTAGATGAATCAATCAAAGCTCTTTATGTTTCTATGGATGAAAGTAAGAAAAGAACCGCTATGCTTAGAGCTAAAAGAGAATTTTTAGAAAAGGTGTTTTCTAGTGATTTCTTTCACAAAAGTGACGATGATCTTAAAATGATTGGTGTTTCTTATATTGATTCCTTGTTTAGTAAAGTTAATATTGATGAAAAAGGGACTGGAGAAGAGTCAACTTTAGGTAGAAGGCGTCCCAATATTTCAGAGGGTGAAAATCTTGTTGAAAGTTGGTTTGAAGAGGTCAAAACTTTAACTAGTGATGTGCCCACTCTTTTGGATTACAAAGACTTTAATTATGATAATTGCTCTTTGATTGATTGTATTTCTTTGTTGCAATCCATGATAAATTCACCCCATGCTTATGAACAAAATAAAGTTTTTACTAAACATAATGTTGATGCTATGATGAAATCTCTTGAAGAAAAAATGGAATTAGAAGCTTCAATTCCTAGAAAATTGCATGACGAATGGGAACCTACTATCAAAGTCAAGATTAAAAATTATGAGTGTTTTGCTTTGTCTGACTTGGGTGCTAGTGTTTCTAAAATTCAGAAATCTTTATGTGATGTGCTTGGTCCTATCGATCTTGAATCATGCTCTTTAAATTTGCACTTGGTGGATTCTACTATTAAAAAGCCTATGGGAAGAATTAATGATGCTCTTATTCTTGCAAATAGGAATTATGTGCCCATATATTTTATTGTTCTTGATATTGATTTTAATCCGTCTTGTCCAATCTATTAAATAGGAATTATCAAGTTTCCTCGGATATCAGCGGCATAATCCAGATTTCCAAAACTAATCTGGCGACCTGGGGCGTAACTGTCGATCTCCTCTAGATGGCCAAGTGAGTTGGACCGCAGCGCGAAGCCGCCGACCACAAAGATCTGGCCAGGGAGAAAGACCTCCCTCGGGGCAGCATTATTGTAGATGACTAATGGAGCCATCGAACCTTCTGGAGACGACACAGTGGAACTCTCAATGAAAGCACCAATGTCGGTGTCAAAACCGGCAGATCTCGGGTAGGGGGTCCCGAACTGTGCGTCTAAGGATTGATGGTAACAGGAGACAAGGGACACAATGTTTTACCCAGGTTCGGGCCCTCTTGATGGAGGTAATACCCTACATCCTGCTTGATTGACTTTGATGAGTATAGGGGTTACAAGAGTTGATCTACCACGAGATCGTAATGGCTAAGCCCTAATTGTCTAGCCATATGATTATGATTGCCTCTACGGACTAAACCCTCCGGTTTATATAGACACCGGAGGGGGATAGGGTTGTACAGAGTCGGTTTACAGAGAAAGGAATATTCACATCCGCATGCTAATCTTGCCTTCCACGCCGAGGAGAGTCCCATCCGGACACGGGAGGAAGTATTTTGTCTTGTATCTCCATGGTCCATTAGTCTGGCCCATGTCACATAGCCCGGACGCCCGAGGACCCCTTAATCCAGGACTCCCTCAGTACCCCCTGAACCAGGCTTCAATGACGATGTGTCCGGTGCGCAGATTGTCTTCGGCATTGCAAGGCGAGTTCCTACTCCGAATACTTCAAAGTAGTCCTCGAACATAGAAAACGTGTCCAGCTCTGCAAGACAGGCACCACACATAGCCGCGAAGAGTATAATATTTCACAAGTCCCATCTACTGACAACTTTTTGTAGCGAGATGTTACGTCCGTGCCCGGTTATTATTTCAAACCGTTTTTTAGCTTCCCGCTCCATATTTTGAGGTGCAGTTTTCATTGGCACGTCTTATCGAAGCAGAGATCATGTCCCCTTATCGCCAGATTCTCATCAATACGAGCGTGGGTAATCCAACCGCGCCGTCCACATGGCCCTTGGGGAATAGGCGAGTTTTAAGGCGAGTGGGGAGGCGCTTGATATTCGCTGCCTTTATAAGAGGATAAAGAGCCATTCTTTCTTCCACGCCTTCTTCCTCTCTGCCCATCCGTTCTCGAACTCCAGCGCCCAAGCTTCCATCCTTTCTGCGTCCAAAAAGCACTCCGACCATGTTCGGATCTGGAACGCAGGGCAAGTGGATGTCCTCCTCCGTCACGGAGGGGAAGATCACGGAGCTCCGGGAAGCGGGGTACTTGGCCCATGGAATCGCCCACCGGCTTTCGGCCAAGGGGCAGATCGTCCCCACCCTGGAACCCAATGAGAGGGTGGTATTCATCCCCCACTTCATCTGCGGGTTAGGATTTCCCCTCCACCCCTTCGTTCGTGGACTCATGTTCTACTACGGGCTAGATTTCCACGATCTAGCTCCGATTTCTTTCCTCAACATCTCGGCATTCATTGTCGAGTGCGAGGCCTTCCTCGGCATCCCACCCCACTTCGGATAATGGCTGAATATCTTCAATGTGAAGCCGAAAGTGGTGGATGGTCAACATGCGGAGTGTGGAGGTGCCATGGTGAGCAAACTATCCATTGTCACATGTCCCACTAGCACCTTTGTGGAAACCATCAAGGCGTGGCAGAAGCAGTGGTTCAATGTCAATTAGCCCCGCGACACCACCTGGGCCGCGGCTCCCGAGTTCAAGTCCGGGCCCCCAATGCGGCTTACCTCCTGGCTAAAAAAGGGCATGGACTGGTCGTCATTAGACGAGATGTCAACGCTGCAGGCACGCGTCAAGAGCATGGTGGACAAGAACATCAAGCTCATCAATGTGATCTGGGTGATGCTTTTTCGCCGGATCCTTCCCTGCCAAAGCCGGACTTGCCATCTGTGGGAGTTCGATCCGGTCAAGCACCAGACCTTGCGACAGTTCTTCGGCTCCACACACAAAGATATCTGGAAGGTGCTTTTCAAGGCCAATCAGACATGGCCACAGACGTCCGAGGACCGCGGATACGACATGACCCATCTAGCCAGTCCGGTAAGTTCTTCATACTTCAAGGTGTATCTCTTCCCATGCATTCAAGGAAGATGTCTAAGTTTCTCCAATTGTCCTTTTAGAGCTGGATAAAGAAGGCGGAGCGGATCCAGTGTCCGACTCCGTTGCCCAAAAAGCCAACTATCCCGCTCCTGACCAAGATGCTGGTTTCGGCACCCTACCAGGCGCCGGAGAAGAAGGCCAAGAAAAAGGACCAGGAGACAAGAAGCGGCCTCTGCCATAGAGGCACTTCGGATGCAACATCCAAAGATGCCGAAACCCACTCCTCCCCCACCAAGAATGACGAGGAGGAGGAAAGCAATTCTCCCCCCGAGGGGGGAAGGAAGAAAAGGGCGGCCTCCACAGATCTGGAGGTAGAGGCGGAGGCGTCCAAGAAAGAGAGAGTCTCCCTTGCGGATGATTCCGAATCGGACACCGATAGCAGCCCTGAGTGGCGTCCCAGGAAGAAGCCCCTGGCCGGATTGTAAGTACTCAAAGGCACTTAAACACATATATCCAGCTCCTTTACTTCATGGTTTTAATATGTTGAATCATGTGCTGCAGTCCGGATCTCGTCCACCTCCAGCGATCCTCATCTTCGGGGAATTCGCTGGATCCGAAGGTGATGGACAGCGGGTCGCTTCTGCCAGCCTCCTCCCCTTATACTACGGGTGATGCTGAAGTGTTGTTCCGAAGGGCCCTCCCAGACCAGGGAGAGGTACAGGAGGCCACCGAGGGGGCACCAGAGGGTGATACCTCGGCTGCCGGACACATGGGGGAGCAGATCCCCCTGGAGACTGGCGATGGGGGCCATATCCAATTCGGCCCCCAGCCGAATACTATTCCGGAGGCCCTATTCCGTCGGTGACCTCTGTCCATCTGGAGGAACGGGATACTCTACTGGAAGCGCTCCAAGGTGCTTCCATTGTAAAAGAACATTGTATCCTTATGGGGACCGTGGTTGACAGGGTTCAGTCCGCTAAGAGTAGACTGACCGAAGCCTGCGCCAGCCTTCTAACATGCTTTGAGGTACGTGACACAATTATGCAAAAAGAATGCCATGGTACAGAGAGTAGCCGCTGGGACTCTATCGGGTGTTCAAAAAGAAAGGCCGGACAGAGGGTCTAATAATTTCCACAAGAGACTAATCATATATGTCTATGTGAATAAGCAGGCGTCGATGCTGGCTGCGACCTCCCATTATGCCGAAGTATCCAAATTGAAGGAGAGGCTGGAGCAAGCTGATGAAGAGCTCGACCGTGTCAAAAAACAGCTTGAGGACAAATAAGGTACGTAATGGCCTATTCAGATCTTAAAATGAAAAGAACTATTTGTGTTGATCACGTTAATATGATGCTTCATAGGAGCTGAAACCGAGGTGCAATCCCTCCAGAAAGCTCTGAACGAGTCCCAGAAGAAAGCAGAGAAGGAACAAGCCGCCCGCAAGAAACACGAGTCAAGGGTCGGGGAGGTTCAGCAGGAGCTCGAGGACGCCGTAAAGAAATGTGAGTCCTTGGAGCGCAAGATTGCAGACCAAGAGTCCGAACTTGCTAAGGCCCACCAAAGTGCACAAGAGGTCCAGGTAGGAGCCCAGGGCGCCCTCCGAGAAGTCTAGGAGGCCAAGCAAATTGCGGCGGGTAAGACCTTTATTATGCAGAGCAAATTTCTGAAGAAAAGGTACCTCTTACTGACCCGGATTTGGAGTTCTCCAAGAGCGTTTGGGGATCTACCTCACAGTGTGGCTGATGCTACGGAGTTCTTTCGAGCCAAAGAGGGGAGCTCATCGGAGAAGCTATTCTGGTCGCAATACCTTGTGCCAGAGCATCCGGTGGCCCTCAGTGATTAGCTGAAACAGTTGTCCGAACTGCATAGGGTGGCCTGACTGCCATGAAGGATTTAATATTCCGTCTATGGCCTGCCGAAGCCGTGCCCAGCAGCCACTTCAGGCCCATGAAGCGGCTGGTCGAAGCCTGCCCTTGGCTTGATCCCATAAAGCGATCAGCCTGCATCGAAGATGCGTGGATGGCCTTCACACATGTCAAGGTACAGTGGGCGAAGATGAACGCCGTCAAGCTTGCGACCGAGGGGCCGCCTGAGGGCAAAGAACACTGCATGCCCGAGCGCTATTTTGATGACGTCCTGGAAGTATCCCGCATTGTAGCGGGCCAGTGTGCGAAGGACATTATCTTTGAATGAATGTATTTGTGTTTATCCAATCCTGTATTATGGAACAAAGCCTATATGTAATATATTGCTTATTGTTTTTCAAAAATATTTCCTTCTGTGCAGCCGTTCATTTAAATCTAAGAGTTGGCCAGTCGTCGGCTTCAACCCCCACATAGATAGTACGGGGGTGTTCGGATTGGAACCTAAACACACTTGACTCAAGAGTTTGGTCCTTGAAGGAGGTGTTTAGTGCATCGAACCAGGCAATCAGACTATGTGGCTTTATCACCCTCACTTAGCCATATGAGTTTGACAAATAGGAGTATAGGTGCAGCCCCTAGTTTGTTTATCCGAACCAGGGGCTGTAAACACCTGATCGGGTGGAAGCAGATCCGTCGCGTAATGCGGAAAAAATCGCAAGAGATTTTAGCCACCGAATAGCTGACCAGCTCTCGCCGTATCATGACAGTCAGTTTTCGGCTTTCTCTACTGAGGTGTTTATCCAGATGAACCAGGAACACAATCATAGTAGTTTTCCCTTTACTACCTTAGACGATAAAACGGAATGTAAGGTAGCAAGCACAGGAGCCGGGCAACCCAACTATTGACCAAAGACATGATTCGGAGCCGATGCATATAATGCAATATTCGGGGCGCCGAATTGTACTGTAAAAAGTGTTCGGACTTGTTGCCAAAATATGGAGCGCAAAGGAGCCCCTGGTGGGTTAAGTCATACCAAAGTGTACGGCTGCAATTAAAAAAATTAAATATAATGAAGGAGTAAGCCAATGCCACTTATGTTGGGCCACAAACTGTTTCCATTATAATTTGATTGATACGTCAAAGCGTATTTGTACAAATAATGCAATAAGCAACTTGGCTATTTAAAATGCCGAGAACAACAGGGGCTGCGTGCGGGTCCTTCAAACAGGAAAAGTGATCGTCAAAAAGATCATCTAGATGTTTCTGCCACACGTCTATACTGCTTGCCTCCTTGGTATGTTTATCCTTCGAAAGGATCGATGATGAGGCCGTCGTGAGGGACCTGTGGAAAAGAAACCTGCAAAAAGGACAAAAAGAAAAAGGGAAAGTATGAGTGCCCGGATATGGTCGAGTCGTATTGCGGACCATGATCGAGTTATGCCTTCGTCTTTGCCCATGGTATTTTTAGTGCGTAGTTATGTATGCCCGGTACATATGCCGCAGTTCGGTCGAGACTAAGACGGGGGCCGAATTGCTACTCTGACTCCTGACGAGCCAGACTGTCATGCTACAGAGTAATCTGGACTCATTTAATAGTGTCTGGGGGCTTGGCTGTCGAATTGATGTTCTGCTTGATAAGGCCGCCCTGTACTTCCGCTGCCAGGGCCGCGGTGTGCTCCTCGGTACGGAGGGAGCGTTCCATGTTTCCGTTGACTGTTATGACACCGCATGTCCCGGGCATCTTAAGTTTGAGATAGGCATAGTGTGGCACCACATTGAAGCTTGCAAATGCGCTTTGTCCGAGCAGTGCGTGATAGCCACTGCGGAAGGGGATGATGTTGAAGATCAAGTCTTCGCTTCGGAAGTTGTCTGGTGATCCGAAGACGACTTCCAATGTGATTGAGCCCGTGCAGCGGGCCTCTACACCTAGTATTACTCCTTTAAAGGTAGTTTTGGTGGGCTTGATCCTGGACGGATCAATGCCCATCTTGCGGACTGTGTCCTGACAGAGCAGGTTAAGCCTGCTGCCACCACCATGAGGATGCGCGTGAGGTGGAATCCATAAATGATTGGGTCAAGGACCAGTGCGGCTGAGCCGCCGCGACGAATACTGGCTGGATGGTCCCTGCGATCGAAAGTGATAGGGCAAGATGACCATGGATTGAATTTTGGGGCGACTGGCTCTATCGCATAGACGTCCGTGAGTGCGCGTTTGCACTCCCTCTTGGGGATATGAGTAACGTATATCATGTTCACCATTTTGACTTGGGGGGGGGATTTCTTCTGTCCCACTATGTTTGGTGGACGGGGCTCCTCGTCATCGTCCTCACTTGGCGACCCCTTCTCTTTGTCCTCGGTATGTAACTTACCGGCCTGCTTAAAGACCCAACAGCTTCTGTTGGTATGATTGGCAGGTTTATCGGGGGTGCCGTGGATCTGACATGGTCGATCGAGGATTCAGTCCAAGCTGGATGAGCCCGAATTATTTCTTTTAAATGGCTTCTTACACTGACCGGGCTTGGAGCCGCTGAATCCGGCGTTAACCGGCGTGTCATTGGTATTATCACCATTGTTCCGATACTTGTGCCTGTTGTGCCGGGGCTTGCCATTGCTATTTCTGGCCAGAAGTGCTAGGTTCGCTTGCATTATTGCTGCTATGGGCTAGCCAACTATCTTCGCCCACGCAGAAGCGGGTCATAAGTGCCGTGATTGCTGCCATGGACTTCGGTTTTTCTTGGCCAAGGTGCCGGGTGAGCCATTTGCCGTGAATGCTATTCTTAAAGGGCACTGGGGCTTCGGCATCTGGACAGTCGATGATCTGGTTCTTTTTAATTAGGAACCTAGTCCAGAATTTCCTGGCCGACTCTCCGGGTTGTTGAACTATGTGACTTAAGTCATCGGCGTCCAGAGATCGGACGTATGTACCCTGTAAGTTGTCGCGGAAGGCGGCATCCAGGTCCTCCCAGCTGACAATAGAGTTTTCTGGTAGGCTGTTTAACCAGTGTCGAGCTGGTCCCTTTAGTTCTAGCAGGAGGTATTTGATGGCATGAAGATCATCACCGCGGGCCATATGAATATGGAGGAGAAAGTCCTCTATCCATACTGTGGGATCCATTGTTCCATCATATGATTCGATATTCATGGGTTTAAATCCTTCTGCGAATTCATGTTCCATTACTTGGTCAGTGAAGTAGAGGGGGTGTGCGGCGCCTCTATAGCGGGCCACGTCGTGATGTAGCTCGGATGGAGTCCGTCTACGGTTTTCAGCCCGGGAGTGGTTATGGATGTCGTGCCCATCTAGATAGCCGTCCTTGCGCGTCGGAGCACGCCCCCACGATCTGTAGATCGATCTGGTCTGGCCCGCTTTGTTTTCCAAATCCTGTCGCAAGTCGTAAGTATATTTCCGAGCAATTGTGTCTCTACCTTTACGGCGAGGTAGTACGGGCCGGTATTCGGCTTGAGCTGTCGCTTTGTCACAGCCACGTGGTGGTCGGTCGCTCGCATTACGCGCCGATGGTACGGGCACTACTGCCACGTCGTCGAATTGAGGAGAAGCCTGCGCTTCAGGTAACTCTTGGTTGGCCCCTCGAGGCCGTATGTAACGCCCAAAGACCGGAGTTTCAGACACCTTCCATGTTTTCTGGGTTTCATCCTGTGAGTTGTTGGTTTGTTGCATTCATCATTGCATCATTTGCATTGCATCATGTCATCTTGCCATCATGTCATTTAATTTTTGTAAAACTCAACCAAATAAATTGCATAGATCTTTTGATCTATTTAAACCGAGGGAATTCACATGGTGATTCTCTTTACAACATATCCTCCCAATATTATGGAGCTATATTAAATATTTCTTTAATTTGGAATTCACCATAACACATTTGCAAATTATCTCAATGCCTTTGTTGTCTTAATTCTTGGTCTCCAACCTTGCCATATATTCTTTCATTATATTCCGGAGCTCCACCAAAAATCCGAACATTTTTGGACCTTCCCAACCCCACTTCCTATTCAAATCATTTGAATTTAAATCAAATGAGTTTGAATTTAAATCTTTCTATCATGGCCTTTTCTATTTTCTCGGAACGAGCACATTTTTTATGAGTCAGGGAAAATTACCCGCTTGCGCAAATTCTTGTCCTATCTCTTCTTTCTTCTCCTTTTTTCTTCTTTGTTTTTTTCTCTTTCTTTTCTTTTGTTCTTAGAAGTAGAAGAGAGAGGGAGAGAGAAGCCCAGCCCAGGCCGGCCTCACTAGGCCCATCCTTCCCCCGCAGGCCCACCTAACCTAAACCTAACCCTCTCCCCGACCGAAACCTCCCTCTCCCTTGATCCCTTCCCTCGTCTCCCTCCTCACGCCGCCAGGAGAACCCACGCCCGAACCCCATCTCCATCGATCCCATCTCTCCCTCTGTCCGCCACCTCCCTCTGCTGCCCTCGCACGCGAGCCCCTTAGCCTCCTTCTCACGCGCCCCTGCTGGCTCCTCCCCTCGCGTCCCCGAGCTCGCAGACTCCACGCGCCCCTGCGGGCAAGTTCACCGAAGAGCCACCAGGCCGCTGCTCCCCTGCCTCGTCATCGGCGCCTCGTCCCCGAGCTCCGAGTTTGCTGTCGCCTTGCTCCTCCCTCGCTGTCCTCTCGCCGTTGAGCAGCACCAGCAGGTCGTCCTCGCCGCCTCCGCGATCAAGAGGTGCTCGTTCGCCTCTGCTCCGCACCGCACGACCCTTTGCGTCTGTGGCTTAGCCTCCTTTGCTCATCATCTGTCCGCCAGCGACCACCAGGAGCACTGCTGTCTCCACCTTGGTGCTCACCGTCAGCATCCTCCTCGGGCAGAGAAGCTCCTGTCTGAGCCGTCCCCTTCGGTCAACTCGGTTGCTACCGCCGCTGCCTTAATCTTCCCTGGTGCAGCTCGTTTCCAATGAATGGCAGCCTGAGGGTTACCTCCGTGCCAAGTACCACGACCCGCAAGACCGAGAATGCCAAGCACCCCTTCGAGCTATCAAGACCGCAAGCGCCAAGTAACACGACGACCCTTGAATACTTTGGATTCAACAAGTCCGATGACGCTTGTGTACAACTACGTTGTCGAGACCTACGCGCGAAGACACCTAAGACCGTTTCGGGATTCATCAAGTACCGCTACCAACGACTCAAACACCTATGAAAACGTGTTCCACTACCGTCGCCGAGATTGCGAGAACCTCTACCGACTACCTCGGAGCGTGAACGACGACCTCAGAGCGCGAACCACGACCATCGTCAAAGACCCGTACCTCTACTGCTTCTTGAACATGAACGACTACCTCCACAACGAACGTGGCGAGAATGTCTACTTCTGCTATGAACTTGATCCGTTTCAAAAAGTCATGCCTCAAAGGTATAACCCCGAGACGACCCCCGTGGACGAATGCTTGCGATGTATGAGATGCATGTTTAGATGTTGTATTCGCCCGTGAACGTTAGTTGCTCCTCCTCGTTGCCATGTCGTCCACCCGTGGGAACCTAGTAACCGGGATCACCCCACCATCTTTTGCACGCTCCTGCCACACTTTGCACCGGTATCTCCATGAGCTACCCGTACCGATATGTTGCCATGGCATCATTTTCGGATTCGTTGCCGTGGCACCCCTTTCGTTTTCGCCACGATGACAAATGTTTCATATCATGCTCTTATCAACATTTTCATAATTTATTGCATAAAACTTGCACGTGTCATCCGCATCATGATAACAACATTTATAAGGGTTAAAATTGTTGTTTGCATTAAAATTGCTAAATGCATATGAGGTTTTTCCGGACTTGTTGTTTGTTGTTTCTGGCCTCATTTAAAACTTGCCTAAATAGTTACTTTAATTATGCTTCTTCTCTTGCCATGTTTAACAACATTTAATATTGTTGGGTACATAAACGAGGGTGAACTAAATAATGAATGTGGTGTTTTGTCAATATGCAACTCGTTGCATATTGAGCTCCACTTAACTTGTAGTTTTGTTTGTGGACCTTGCCATGCCATGCATATTTAAAACGGACATGCATCATACTTTGTTGTGCATCATGCCATGCTTATGCTTGTGTGTTTACCTTGTTGCTTGCTTCTTTCCGGTTTGCTTCTCTCGTTAGCTTCGGTTTCATTCTGGAGTTGTGAGGTTTCGTTTGACTAAGTCCGCTTGTCTTATTCATGGACTCGTTCTTCTTCCTTGCGGGATCTCAGGCAAGATGACCATACCCTTCAAATCACTTCTATCTTTGCTTGCTAGTTGTTCGTTCTATCGCTATGGCACGCTACCTACCACTTGTTATATCATGCATCCCATATTGCCATGTCAAGCCTCTAACCCACCGTCCTAGCAAACCGTTGTTTGGCTAAGTTACCACTTTGGCTCAGCCCTCTTATAGCATTTCTCGTTGCAGGTGAAGTTGAAGATTGTTCCATGTTGGGACATGGATATGTTGGGATATCACAATATACCTTATTTAATTAATGCATCTATGTACTTGGTAAAGGGTGGAAGTCTCGGCCTTATGCCTGGTGTTTTGTTCCACTCTTGCCGCCCTAGTTTTCGTCATGCCGGTGTTATGTTCCTTGATTTTGAGTTCCTTACGTGGTTGGGTGTTATGGGAACCCCTTGACAGTTCGCTTTGAATAAAACTCCTCCAGCAAGGCCCAACCTTGGTTTTACATTTGCCTAACAACCTAAGCCTTTTTCCCTTGGGTTTTCGGAGCCCGAGGGTCATCTTTATTTTAACCCCCCCGGGCCAATGCTCGTCTGAGTATTGGTCCAAAACAGAGCCACTTGTAGCGCCACCTCGGGGAAACTTGAGGTTTGGTTTTAGTTGTGCCTGTACGTAGCGTTCATCCGGTGTGCCCTGAGAACGAGATATTTGCAGCTCCTATCAGGATTTGTCGGCACATTCGGGCGGCTTTGCTGGTCTTGTTTTACCATTGTTGACATGTCTTGTAACCGGGATTCCAAGACTGATCGGATCTTCCCACGAGAAGGAATATCCTTCGTTGACCATGAGAGCTTGTGATAGGCTAAGTTGGGACACCCCTGCAGGGTATAAAATTTCGAGAGTCGTGCCCGCGGTTATGTGGCAGATGGGAATTTGTTAATGTCCGGTTGTAGAGAACTTGACACTTAACTTAATTAAAATGCATCAACCGCGTGTGTAGCCGTGATGGTCTCTTCTCGGCGGAGTCCGGGAAGTGAACACGGTCTTGTGTTATGCTTGAACGTAAGTAGTTTCAGGATCACTTCTTGATCACTTCTAGCTTCTTGACCGTTGTGTTGCTTCTCTTCTCGCTCTTATTTGCGTATGTTAGCCACCATATATGCTTAGTGCTTGTTGCAGCTCCACCTCATTACCGTATCCTACCCATAAGCTTAAATAGTCTTGATCTCGCGGGTGTGAGATTGCTGAGTCCTTGTGGCTCACAGTTACTTCCAAACAGTTGCAGGTGCCGATGTTACCAGTGCAGGTGACGCAACCGAGCTCAAGTGGGAGCTCGATGAAGATCTTGATCGTTGTTATGCGTCTTTTCCGGTTGATCAGTAGTGGTGCCCAGTTGGGATGATCGGGGATCTAGCATTTGGGGTTGTCTTCTTTTATTTTGGTTCCATAGTCGGACCTTGATTGTATTCTGGATGATGTATGTTTAACTTGTTATTTGTGTGAAGTGGCGATTGTAAGCCAACTCTTTATCCCATTCTTATTCAGTACATGGGATTGTGTGAAGATTACCCCACTTGCAACTAAACCACCATGCGGTTATGCCTCTAAGTCGTGCCTCTACACGTGGGAGATATAGCCGCATTGTGGGTGTTACAAGTTGGTAATCAGAGCCATCCCCGACTTAGGAGCCCCCTTCTTGATCGAATCACTGACATTGAGTCTAGAACAAATGTTTTGAGTCTTAGGATTATATATATCGGAGAGTAGGATTCTTTTTACTCCCCGATCCCTTCGTCGCTCTGGTGAGGACTCCTGACGTAGAAGTTTGACTCTCCTCTCCTCAAGTTTCACGAAAAAAATTAGGATCACGCGTGTATCTTGGAATCGTTCTGATAGTCTTGTGACGAGAACATTGTTCTTGGTGCCTCCTGACATTTACGGGTTGTCGCAATGTCCCGGGGAGTTGAGCTCCGAGGTGTTGTCGTCACGATTTTATCGTTGCAGATCTGGAATACCTGAGTTCGCCGACATCGAAAATCTCTTTTATGCAGTTGTTGGTGAGATAACCTCGATGCCACCCAGTATTGGGAGGGAGTTCGGGAGTATTGCCATAACTCGTATAATGGATGCTTTTCGAAGGTTGAGGTACATGATTTCCGAAGGTTTCTTGGTTATGTGTTGAAGGATGGATACAGCTGGATGTAGGGAATGTTAGTTTGGGTGAGATATTATGCTTCCCCTGTATCCCCAACACGTGATTGCATAACCAGAAAGTTCCAGGAGTTTATAAGTGGGAATTCAAGTATCACGTAGGATATCTTTTCAACATACACATGATACGATATGGGATCTATCATATGTTTGTTTCCGGCTTATTCTGCAAGCCAAATCCTTTGTTTTGTTTTGAGTTGTGGTATTTGAGTTGTTTCAATGTCAAGTGTTGATTCCATACATTTCCTAAGCGGTGTTCTCATACTTCTATGTGAACACTAATCCTTCATGATAATCGAGATTGTCATGTCAATCCTTTTCAACCGGCGTGTTTTCTCTTCAAGTGGATCCGATCATTTCAACATCCGCAAGATCACCCATCAGTTTTCCCAACGGTGTTCATTTCACCCATCCCAAGTTACCTTTGTTTTTCCCGCCCTCCCACCCTTTTTCTTCAAGGACTCAGATTTCTTAATCAAGTATCAATTTCATTCATGTGAAGACTCTTCATTCTTTTCCTTCAATGTTCTTACCTGGTGATTCTCAGGAAGATACTAACGAAGTTTCAAGTTCATCATTCTTCATTCTTTTTCTTCTCCGGTGGATTCAATTCAAGCTCTGTTGATCATATCCTTTCCTCAGTTCAAATGCTTTCTCATGTCGGTGCACCTCTTAATCATTCACTTCTTGCTATTCATTTGTTTTGGAGTGCTGAAGATATCTCAGAAGGCTCGTCTTTTCATTCAAGATCCATTCAACCTATTTCGAGGTTGTTATCTCATTCAAGCCATTTAATTCAACCGGCGCAATCTTCCTTTTAAATTGTTCAATGGTGTTTCTCTTTAGTGGGCCCTAACCCACAGGTCTTTTCCCAGGATCTTACCTGGATCTTCTAATTTTTCCGGAGTTATGTTTAAATTCATTTCAAAGTTGATGTAAGAATGAATTATCATCAGTCATATGTTTTTCTCCAATATTGCTTTCAAATTCTTTTCATCGTTGCTTCAATCTTTGTAATTTTCATCCCAGAGTATCTCAACAATTCATGGTGGTGTTTCTTATCGTCATTCTCAACATTGGAAGACCGAAGAAGAATTGTTTTCTTAAATCTTGGTCTATTCTCATGAAGATGCGTTGTTCAAGCTTGGTGCCATCCTCTCATAATTGTTTGCGATTGTGAGAATTCTTTTCACCCATCCGGAGCAATTCAGAAGTCTTTTCAGTTTGATTCTCCGGATCCATCATCCCAGAATTATTCATTCTCATCTTTCAGATCTCATTCTCCAAATCTTACTGGAGCATCGTTCAACTATTCTCTAATCAACTTGTGATCTCTTCGTTCTCTTGTATCAAATTCCCTCAAGTATCTTCATTCGTTCTCTAATTCTTCCCGGTGTTTCTTTATCTTTTCTTCGTTAATTTTCAATCCTTATGATGGTTTGGTCAAGACTCCTCTTCCTATGTTCAAATGTTATTATATTCATTGCTTCCAAATCCTACCGGTGGTTCGTTGAAGACCTTCCTCGAGTTTACGTTGTATCTCTCTTAATCATTTCGACGAGAATAAGTAGTATGCCAAATCTGTTGCTTGTCATCAATTTAAATTGGTGAAGGATGCGCATAAAGTATTTCTTATTATTGTTTCATCCAAGTGATCTAATTTCTTCTTCCGGAGTTGTTCGTCATTTCACATTCTCGGTTCGAGATGCTTCATCTTTTCTTTCCAGAGTTCCAAGTTTTCCGCTTTATGTCGTCGCAAAGCTCCATCCAATCTTTGCAAGGCTTCAATCTTATTCTTTTCATCCTTCACTTCTTTTTTATCATCCTTTTATTACCGGAGTTCTCACAAAGGCTCAACATGGGGGTTCATCAAGGATTCTTCTCATTCTTCAATTGTTCTTCAAGATTTCTCTCGAAGTTATGATCCGCCAAGCTATACTCAAAATTAAACTGGGTGCTCAATACATGTTTTGTTCTGAGGAGTTCAAGCATTCTTCATCTTGCATTCAGAAGTGCAATTCTTTCTATCTTATCTTTTGAGGTGGCGTTATCTGATTTTGACAGTTTCCTTCATGTTTCATGATTGACAAGTTGTCAGGAATGAGATATTTAAACCCATCATTTTCTTCCTCAGAGATATCTTGGAATAGATTTCACCTAAAGCCTTCCATTGGGAATGTTTCTCCTTGTGGTGATTATCTATGATCCAAGGTTTATCCTTATCACCTCGGTGGAAGAAGCTTTCTATCTTTCTAGCTCGCAATCAAATCTTGTTTCCATTAGTGGCAGAATTTCACCTCAAATTTCGAGATGTTTTCCATAAGCCCACAACAAGCTTACTCTTTTCGTTGTTGGTTTTCCGACAACTCCGTTCGACCCTTTCTCCTAAAGATGCTTTTTCAAGCTCATTTGAGGTAGAAGATGTTGTTTTCTCCTCCATTCTTTTGATTCCATTCCTACATTTGTTCCGGAGGCATTGTGATATTGCCCTCTTCGACCAATCATTTTGTCTTCTCAAGATCACGTTCTTTTCCTTGCTTATCCTTTTAACCGGAGTATCGTGCCCTCTTTTCAAGTTCTTCCCATTCCGTCATATTTTGCCTCCCTTCTCAACCGGAGTGCTGTCTGAAATCTTTCGTACCCCTTGTGCCATTCTTTCAATAGTTCCGGAGGCAGTGTGTTGTTGATTTCGTCAAGTATCCTCTCATCTTGTCAAATCCATGTTCAATTCCTTCCATTTACAGTCGGAGTGCTGCCCAAATTATATAAATCGTATTCCTCCTGTATATTGTTTTAACCAGAGTGGTTTCCATATCTATCTGTCACTCAACTTCTTGGTTCTCGTCGTGTCCCTTGTTTATCTTTTCTAACGAAGTGTTTTCAACCTCGTTCATCTTTGTTGTATTCTTTTCTCGAAATTTTTTAACCTCTCAAGGTTCATTGGTTTCACTCGTTTGTCAAAGAAGAAACTTTGTTTTACCTCTTCCTCTTCCGTTTTCTCTCCGGTGCCATCCTTGATCTCGGGACGAGATCCTCTTGTTGTGGTGGAGTGTTATAACGCCCCAAGATTGGAGTTTCAGACGCCTTCCATGTTTTCCGAGTTTCGCCGTGTGAGTTGTTGGTTTTTTGCATTCATCATTGCATCATTTGCATGTCATCATGTCATCTTGACATCATGTCATTTAATTTTTGTAAAACTCAACTAAATAAATTGCATAGATCTTTTGATCTATTTAAACTGAGGGAATTCACATGGTGATTCTCACTACAAAAAAAAGACACATCCGTGACATTTTGGGCCGAACAAAATTTTTTCTGTCATACATATGACACTTCTATGACGATAATTGTGACAAAACCCGGTATCATTATAGATGTGGTGGGCTCCTACTTCTATGATAAAAAATCATGACAGAAAATGGGCTTTTCGTCTTGGGCGGGCCGGAGATGCAGCTGCATGACATTCTTTGGGCCGTCCATGACAGAAAAAACCGTGGTAGAAGCGACGGGGAGGAAAATTTCGGGGAGTTCCCGGTTATGGTGGGAGGTCGGGGGCCGAGCGATGCGCGTTTCTCTCGTACACGTACGCGCGTGTGTGCGAGGCGTTGGCTCTAACTGAACCCGAGCGAGGCGTTGGGCTCTAACTGAACCCGAGCGATTGCACTGCAGGCTACGCGTTAATGAACCCGAGCGATCGATCGATGGTTGTTAACTGAACCCGATCGAGCGATTCCTTCACTACTGCTGCTAACTGAAGCCGATCGATGCTGCCTCTGGATGAACAGTGAGCGTTGCGGGGGGGGGGGGGGGGTGGATGAACAGTTCCCGGTGGGGGTGGACGAACAGGACCCCGTGGTGTTGCCTCTGGATGAACAGGACTCCGATTGATCGAGCCGGTTGGGGCTGGATGAACAGGACCCCATGGAGGGATAGATGAATAGGACCACCCCGTGGAGGGCAGGATGAACAGTAGACGGTGGAGGGCAGGATGAACAGTAGCCCGTGGAGGGGTGGTTGAACAGGACCCCATGGAGAGGGCTGGTTGAACAGTAGTCGGTGGAGTAGCACGCGGTGGAGCCTGGATGAACAGGAGCCCGTGGATGAACAGTCGCAGGTGGAGGCTGGAGGAGGTCGACGGTGGATGAACAGTAGCTCGTGGAGGCCGGAGGGGGTCGACGTTGGAGATGAACAGTATCCCGTAGAGTCCCGTTTTGCGGTACGCCACACCCCTCCCAATGGACAGGACCCCCGTTTCGACCGTAGCACTCCAACACAAGTCTGTTTCGTCCGTTTTGTGGTACGCCACACCCCTCCCGATCAACATGACCCCTGTTTTGACCGTAGGAGGTCCGTTTCCTCCGTTTTGCGGTACGCCAGACCCCTCCCGATGAACAAGATCCCATTTCGAACATGGCCGGTCGAACACAAGGCCATTTCCTCCGTTTTGCGGTACGCCAAGCCTCGTTTCCATCGCCTGTTCCGTCCAAGCCTTCCCGATGAACACGACCACGCATTCCGTTCCGACCCAGCCGGTTGGCTCCCACGCGTTTCGTTGCCTCTCGACGAACACAACGCATTCCGTTGCCTCCCCATGAACATGATGCATTCCGTTGCCTCCCCATGAACACGACGCATTCCGTTGCCTCCCCATGAACATGATGACGACGATGTTTCTCCATTCCGACCCAGCCATGTTAACGAGCCCTCGCCGTACGTATGCACGAGTAGGCGTTCGAGACCTCGCCCATATGTACACATACGTGGCCGTATTTTCTTTCTTGCACCCTGGCCGCCTCTACTACGACACGTGCGCGCCTCAACATCCACCAGTATATATGTACGTACACATTCGCGACCAGAATGACAACGCTACGTACGTTTCGACCAGGTGGGTCCCGACTGTCAGGCACTTCCTTGCGTGCGAAGATGTAGCTGGTGGGTCCCAGTAGTCAGGGGGGCGAAATACGGTGGCCCGTCCGGTGGGTCCCCGCTGTCAGGTGGAGGAATAATTGTTTTGCACGTAATAAGGAGGCACTTCCTTGCTGCAGCCGTGGACCCAGCTGTCAGCCTCTCCATGTACAATCCACGTCCGATGGAAGCCGTTCCTTGACCACGTTGACCACGCCGTGCCGAGAGCACCGGGGCGGTGGACGACGACGAGGCCTAGGAAGGGGACGACGTGGAGCCGGGGAAGACGCGGCAGTGGGTGCCCACGCGTAGAGGAGTACGAGGGTTCACTAGTTCGCTGCGGTGTGAGGCTGCCGTCGCCGCAGAATAAAAGGGAGTGTGTGTCACAGCCCTAGAGTTGATTGCAATTAGTTTCATAAGCATTCATGTCATCATGTTTAAATTTTTATAAAGCTGAAATGGGGATCGATCAAACCCTAGCACTAGAAAGAATTCAAATAGGTTTAAATAAAATCTTTTTCAAAGAACCCGAAATGTCATTGAAAATGTTCATGATTTATGATAAAGGTGAAAACCTCTGTCAAAAATGATGAGCATATTTCTTGGACATTTATGGATTTTTTGGTTAAATCATATTGTATTTGAATTGGAGCATTTAATGCCTATAAATATTTTAAATGCTTCAATACTTCTGAAAACAATTGGGGGCTTTTGGAAATAATTCAAATAGTGCCCACAATTTTTGTCAGGATTTTACAAAATGAGTTAGTATTTTTTACTAATTCAAAACAGATCAAAATAAATAGAAAAACAGAACAATTAATAAGAGAGAGAGAGAGAGAGGACTCACCTGGGCTTCTCACCTGCAGCAGAGCCGGCCCAGCTCCTGATCCGGCCCAGCCCACCAGGGGCTCCCCGGTCTTCTTCCTCCTTTGACAGAAGGACAGAGGCGCGTGGCCACCGCGCGCCGGCGCACGCCCGACCACCTCCTGCTTCCATCGCGACGCCTCGGCCCTTCTAGCATCGCCACACGACCCTCCTCGGTCCCCTATCACTTTCCCCTCTCTCCCTGGAGCTCCTCCCCTCCTCTATCTCTCGGCCCCAAGCAAGACCGAGAACCGCCGTTGCCGCCGTCCACCGCTCGCATAGCCACCGGCCTCCCCTACGCCCCTAGACGTGCCCCTGAGATCCGCGACGACGTCCTCGTTCTCTCCACCGAGTCACGCAACGCCAGGTGCCCTGGAATGCCGCCACCACTGTCGTCTTCAACTCCGGCCTCCGAGATCGCCGGCAATGCCCCGACGTCGTCCGACCTCCCCCGAGCCCACTGAGACGCGTTCTGCAACCACAGTGAGCTCATGGACCGATTCCCCCTCCTCTCTTGCTCACGTTTTTGCTCTAGCTCCGTTCCCCACCTCTGCCGAAGCTCGCCGCCGCCACGGCCGACAAGCTTCATGCTCCTGAGCTCGTTCGCTCGCCCGAGCATCACCAACGTGCTCGCCGCGCTCCTGTGAACCTGCAACACCCATGGGTTCGCCCTGTTGTGCACCGTAGCGCCGTTTCCGCCAACGTCCGAGGTCCGACAGCCGCTGAGCTCAACGCCGGCGAGGATTACGGCCACCCCAGCTCGCCCAGTTTGCACCGTTGGATGCGCGGGATCGCCAGCAGCTCGTAGATGCTCTCCGTTGTCAATTTGGGCGCCAGAGGAGCGAACCCGAGCCCATCCGCCGCACCTGTCATCGCCGGCGTCGAGCCGCCGGCGCGTTAGCCCGAGTTGACTAGGGGTTTGACCTCCCCTGGCTCAATGACAGGTGGGGCCGCCCCGCTAACTAATGTAGAATAGGCTTAACTAAACCTAGTTTAGCTACTAACACACGGGACCCACTAGTCAGCCTCTGACCCTGTCCTATTACACTGATGTGCGGGTCCCACTTGTCATGTTTGACCTAGACCACCTCTGTTGACTTGCTGATGTCACACCGACGTCATGCTTACGCAGTAATTATTTTCTGGAATTAAAATAAATCAGAAATGATTTATAAATTTCAGAAAATACCCAAAACTTCTAAAAATCATAGAAATTCAACCGTAACTCCAAATGAAATAATTTATATATGAAAAATTATCAGAAAAATTCAAGGAATCCATCTGTACCATTTTCATGCATGTTTGAGCAAGTTAACCTCACTGTTTAGTCCAAAACATGATAACGCACTATTTGAATTCATAGTTTGAATTTGAATTTGAACCTTGAGTTCAAATCAATCCAAAACCTTTCTGTTACTAGTTGCATTAGCTCAAATCACAACATATTGTCATGCCATGATCATGCATCATATTGTGCATTGCATTGATTGTGCTCTTCCTTGTTTGCCGGTAATTGTCCCCTCTCGGTAGACGCTGCTCCGACGCTATGATCGTTGACACTGATGAAGACTCAATGTTATCTTCAAAAGTGCCAGGCAAGCAAAACCCCCTTGTTCATTCCGATACAATCCCACTCTCTCGCTCCTGTTCTCTTTTACTGCATTAGGACAACACCGATTCAACTGTTACATGCTGCGGTAGTTGAACCTTTCCTCTGCATGACCTGTCATTGCCACAGTAAATAGATGAAACCCACTAGCATGAGTAGGAGTTGTTTGAGCCTTGTTGTGCCTACTCATTCATGCTTGTTTGTCATGCCTGCTACTGCTTAGAGTTGAGTCAGGTCTGATTCATCGGGAATGAATTGGAATGTGGTGAACATGTCCTACTATTGAGAGCTAAGTGTGTGAACATGATTTGGTAAAGGTAGCGGTGAGAGGCCATGTAGGAGTACATGGTGGGTTGTCTCATTGAAACCGTCCTCAGGAACTGAGTTCTGTGTTTGTGATCCATGAACAGTTACTTCCACACATTGGGCTCCGGGCGCTCCAAGCTCTCTCGACTTATTAATCAACTTGATCTCTGTCCAGGAGTTGCAACTAGTTTCTGGTGTTTGTAGGTAGTGTTAGTAGTCTACCAAGTGGCACCCGGTACAGGTGGGCTTGGGACAGACTAGGCATAGTGGCCCGGTGTACCAAGTGGCAACCGGATGGTGGGCTTGGGAACCCTGTACACATCGTTTGGGGCCGTGAGCGACACCCCGGCCGGATCTCCTTGCGGATGGAACCCGAATAGGCGATAAACCTGGACTAGAGACTTGTGTGGTTAGTCAGGTCGTGGCCGACTCCCTCACCAGGCTTCCGCTTGAAGGTTGCCGAGATACACGACGTGTACATGGTGGTAAGTGGCGAGAGTGTGTGTGTGAAGAATTACACCCCTGCAGGGTTATCATTATCTATTCGAATAGCCGGATTCCTCGGATATGGAAACTTGGACCCCTTGCATAGTTCATAGACAAGTGAAAGTGGATACTCTAAAACTCGCAAGATAAGTGTGAGTGCTATGGATGGCGTTCTCGCAGGGAGGCGGGAGCGGATCCATAGTGGTGTATTGGTATGGTGAATTTGTGGACTCGTGTGCGCCACCTCAAAAGAGTTACTTGCAGTCGTAGTTCAAGTTAGCCACTGAGTCAAAGCTGGCTTGCTACAGTCAAACTCCACCGCCCCTTTGTTGATACTGATGCATATGTAGCTAGTTCTGATGTAAGTCTTGCTAGGTACATTTGTACTCACGTTTGCCTATTTTATGTTTTGCAGAGAGACGTCAGTCTCGCTAGTAGTTCCGTGTGGACTTCGACGTTTAGCTTGATACCTCAGCTATGATCTTGTGCCCTCGACATGATCTGGTAGATAGTCAGGCTTCTCAGCCTTTTTCAGTTGTAGATGTCTGTACTCAGACATGTTAAGCTTCCGTATGTGTTTTGACTTGTATGCTCTGATTGTTGGGTCGTGAGACCCATGTTTGTAATATCTCGCTCCTCGGAGCCTAAGGAATAAATACTTGAGTTGTAGAGTTATGTTGTGATGCCATGTTGTATTTACACATATCAAGCATATTGTGTGTATGATTGAAATGCTTTGTATGTGTGGGATCCGACAATCTAGTTGTTTATTCTTGGCAGCCTCTCTTATGGGGAAATGTAGTCTAGTGCTTCCATGAGCCATAGTAGTCCGCTACAGCCCGGTTCACCGGAGTCCTGCTAGCCCAGCACTACTGCTCCGGAACACTTGACTGGCCGGCATATGATTCACTTCATTCCTGTGTCTGTCCCTTCGGGGAAATGTCATGCGGTGACATCCGGAGTCCTGCCTAGCCTACTACAGCCCGGGTTCCCGGAGTCCTGTTAGCCCAGTGCTACAGCCCGGATTTGCACGCTGCTGACCGACATGCTCGATGTTGATTCATGTATGCCTGTCCCCGTATGTTAGTGCCACCTTGGGTTCACGACTAGTCATGTCGGCCCGGGTTCTCTGTCATATGGATGCTAGCGACACTATCATATACGTGAGCCAAAAGGCGCAAACGGTCCCGGGCCATGGTAAGGCGACACCCGTGGGAATACCGTGCGTGAGGACGCAAAGTGATATGAGGTGTCACAGGCTAGATCGGTGTGACTTAGAATCGGGGTCCTGACAGCGTTGGTGAGTAGAGGGATGGCCTGGCCAGCGGTGGGAGTAGTAGGGGGCAGTGAGGCCTCCGCCGCATCGCAGCCGGCCACGGGAGGCAGGAGCACGAGGCACGACCGGCGCTGGTTTGGGCGGCTGAAGCAAGAAGACCAGAGGTTGAAGAAGCACTACGGCCGTTGGATGGACATTGTCCGGTCACTGGAGCTTGAATCGTGCATATTGACTAAGTTGACAAAGCCCTCCGTCCCCGTCAACTTAGTAGGCCCACAAGTCAGCCTGCCACTATACTGGGTCCCAGCTGACAGGGGGAGTATTCATTTTTTGTGCGCAATAAGGAGGCACTTCCTTGCGTGCGAAGATATAGCTGGTGGGTCCGAGCTGTTGGTGGCGGTAACGTTTTTTTCGCGAAATACAAAGGCCCTTTAGGTGGGTCCCTGATGTCAGGTGGAGGAATCATTATTTTGTGCGTAGTAAGGAGGCATTTCCTTACGTGCGGCCGTGGACCCAACTGTCGGCCTCTCCACGTACAGTCCACTTCAGATGCATGTAGGTCGTTGACCACATTGACCAGGCCGCGCCGAGAGCACCAGGGCGGTGGACGACGGCCACACCTAGGAAGGGAACGGCATGAAGGCAGGGAAGACTCGGCAGTTGTTTCCCACGCGGAGGGGAGTACGACTGTACGAGGGTTTACTGGCTCATCTGCCGTCGCCGGAGAATAACAACATGTGTGGGTGAGTAGAGGGATGGCTAGGCCAGCGATGGGAGTACGGTGGGGCAGTGAGGCCTGCGCGGCAGCACAGCTGGCTGCGGGGAGGAGGGAGCAGGCAGTCCCGCCGGCGCTTGTTTGAGCGGCTGGAGCAGGAAGAGCAGCGATTGAAGAAGCACGACGGCCGTTGGATGGACATCCAACAGTCACTCCTTGTGCGTCAACCTTTTTTTAGGAAAGCCTCAAATCTGTGGAAAACAGCATACAACCCATCTGCCATTATTTCTAATAATTTTCAGCCCATTTGCTAATTCTTAAGGTTTTTTTGGAGCCCATGTTCTTTTTGTTAGCATTACAGCCCAAATTGTGGCCACGGTTAAAAAATTATACGAAATTTTGCATATTTCGGTGCGGTCCGAACTGTCTTTAATCCCGAAATTTCGACTCACATTCAAACTAATTTTAAAAATAAATGTATATCAATATAAAATCCAACAAATTCTCCACGCATAAAAATTAATGTAATTTAAAATCTTGAAATGAAAAAAAAATATTTGAAACTAATTTCCGGTTTGATGTGTTTTAAAAATGTACATCCCATTTCTCATTACTGATGGGCCATTTTCTCGGCCAGCCGAATGAAAGCTCTCCTCGTCTTGAAAGATTTGCAGCCCAACAGGCCTGACAAAGCGACTTACTTGGCAAATCCCAAAAAAACTGGGTTGTGGCCGTGGACCCAGCTGTCAGCCTCTCCACGTACAGTACTCTTCCGATGGAAGTCGCTCCTTGACCATGTTGACCACGACGCGCGGAGAGCACCATGGCGGTGGACGACGGCGAGGCCTAGGAAGGGGATGACGTGGAGCCGGGGAAGACGCAGTAGTGGAAGCCCACACAGAGAGGAGTACGAGGGTTCACTGGTTCGGCTGCAGTGTGAGGCTGCCGTCGCCATAGGGCCTGGCCAGCGGTGGGAATAGTAGGGGGTGGTGAGGCCTGCCCGGTAGCACAGCCAGCCACGGGAGGCAGGAGCATGCGACACGTCCGGCGCTGCTTTGGGCGGCTGGAGCAAGAAGACCAGAGGTCGAAGAAGCACTACGGCCGTTGGATGGACATCGTACGGTCACTAGAGCTAGAATCGTTCATATTGACTAAGTTGACAAAGCCCTCCGTCCCCGTCAACTTTGTTGGCCCACAAGTCATCCTCCCACTATGGTGGGTCCCAGCTAGCAGGGGGGTATTCATTTTTTTGTGCATAATAAGGAGGCACTTCCTTGCGTGCAAAGATATAGCTAGTGGGTCCGACATGTCAGCGGGGGGAACATTTTTTTCGCGAAATACAGAGGCCCTTCCGGTGGGTCACAGCTGTCAGGTGGAGGAATCATTATTTTGCGTGTACAGTCCATGGCCGATGGATGTCGTTGGTTGACCAGGCCGCGCCGAGAGAACCATGGCGGTGGACGACGGCGAGGCCTAGGAAGGGAACGACATGGAGCCGGGGAAGACTCGGCAATGGTTGCCCATGCGGTGGGGAGTACGAGGGTTTACTGGTCCGGCTGCCGTCGCCGGAAAATAATAGGAGGTGTGGGTGAGTAGAGGAATGGCCTGGCCAGAAATGAAGTAGGGTGGGGCGGTGCGGCCTGTGCGGCAGCACAGCCGGCCACGGGAGGCGGGAGCAGGCAGTCCCACCGGAGCTG
Source organism: Triticum urartu (assembly GCF_056163025.1). Classification (NCBI taxonomy): domain Eukaryota; kingdom Viridiplantae; phylum Streptophyta; class Magnoliopsida; order Poales; family Poaceae; genus Triticum; species Triticum urartu. The sequence continues at coordinate 450,714,337 of NC_141876.1, forward strand.
GTTTGGGCGGCTGGAGCAAGAAGATTAGATATTGAAGAAGCAACATGGCCGTTGGATTAACATCCAACGGTCACTGCTGCTAGAATCGTTTGTGGACTAAGTTGAAAAAACCAAAGTACACGTCAACCTAGTAGACCCACAAGTCAGCCTCCAAATCTGTCCCAAACAGCATACAGCCCGAAATTTCTAGCCAGATTCAAATTAATTTTAAATCTAAATATACCTTCATTTAAATTCAATGAAGTTTTACCCGCACAAATACAATGAAATTTAAAATATCAAAATCAGAAAGAAAACAATAGTTTGGAACTAATTGTTTGTTTGGTGTATTTTTTTCATTTTACAGCCCATTTATTACTACTTATAGCCCATTTCTTATTACTTATAGCCCATTTTCTAGGCAAAATGCATCCCTCCTCGTCTTGAAATTTTTCCGGCCCACCAGGGCGTAGAAAAGCCTGTACGGCTACGTTGGTTATTCTATAAAAAACAAAATAGCTGGCTAGCAATTTTCAGAAAGGAAAAAACAAACTGGGCTGGTCATGTGCTAAACATATGAAATAAAAGCCTGGGCTAAACGGGCCACGGGTCCCGCACAACCCAGTTGATACCCTTCTCCGTCCCGAAAAAACAAAATTACTGCACGCGCTGCTGGGTCCCTACTGTCATCCTCACCATGTACAATCATCTCCTTATATATTCCTCTCGGTTGTTGACCATGTTGACAACACCGGAGGGCAGTGCCGCGGCGAGCGAACCAAGGCGGAGGACGATGGTGAGGCCTAGGTCGGGAACGAACAGGAGCCGGGGCAGATCACAGCCAACCATGGGAGGCGGGAGCAGGCAGTCCCGCTGGTGCTGGTTTGGCTTTGGCGGCTCGAGGAAGAAGAGACTAAAGAAACGCGACAGACGTTGAATGTCAATCCAACGGTCAAGGTTGGCACAATCGTTTGTTGACTAAGCGGACACCAAGTAGCATACTTTTTTTATATAGGAAGAAAACTGCGAGGAAAATGCGTTCGTCTGCCGTCCTCCTCACATGGAACGTTCGCCACATAAGTGACTAGCACCCTTGGTTTTCAACCGAGAGGTCTTGGGTTCGAGTCCCAGGAACTCTCAGTTTTGTCCTCCTTCCTTCCTCACAAAAAAGGGAAAGAAAATCAAAGACTTGGGAAGGCGTACAGAATAAGCTAGTGTACCAGTAATGAGACGTTGCCGAGTTATAGAAAAAAGAAAGACGTGCTCTTGTAGCTGGTTCAAATCCAAACCTAGACTATGAATATATATATGGTGCTATGCTACTCTGCAAGTAATGAAACTAACATATCCAACGTTCGCTTCTCCTCTTCTCTACTTACTTTGCCTAGCATCAGAAGCTCTGGCCGCAGCAACCATGTCCACTAGCTGCTCGTCCACCTACTCTTCAGCAGGCAACAACCAGATATGCGCCAAGTCGCAACCCGTACCATCGCCTGTGGGTCTAATCACACCCTCGCCGACACGCGCACCGCACCCGATTGCTCATCAGAACCCGCTGCCATTGGTGTAGTGCCACTGCTGCAAATCACGCAGAGTCATCCGTCGCGTCTCAACCACAATCTGCAACCCTGGCTGAGTCTTCTACAAATGCCCGAATCATGGGGTAATAATATGTTTAAGTGTTGTTCTGCTGCTTTTAGTTGCTGATTTTTTTAATAGTTTGGTTGATGACCTACCAATTTGATTCATGCAGAAAAGGGAAGATTCGTCTGATTTGTATTTTTGGGAAGTTGCTGATGTGGGGGAATGCAACTATGCTGATTATTTGGTTAGTCGAGGAATCCCAATACTAGCAGGTTGGGGTGTTGGACAAGTAACTGAAGGAACGACAGAAGAGGAAGATGCAGAGTAGAAGGTTAAAGATGCAGTTCCTCTGATCATGGCCAAGCAACAGCTGCTGAACGGCCTTCACAGCAATGAGGAGATGAAAGAGCTTGTGAAGATAATGGGCAAAATCGATGTGCTCTGTAGGATGATTGTCTCTTTATTTGCAGTGTATGTAGCACTCATGATGTATTCAGTGGCTACGACATGAGAACTTTGCTGAAACTACTAATGAATGAAACATGTGTAGTAGGCTGGGCGTAGTGTTGTGAACATCTAATGATTTCTATTAACGGAAATCAGGGGGTATCCCCTTTTGCTCATATAAATAAATAAATAGCAGAGGCCCTATCGGGTCAGCTTTGTTCTCATTCGAAGACGCCGAGCAAATTGCAGTCCAACAACAAACTATGTCATCAAATTCAAGTTTCACAGCCAAATATGAGTACAACTAAACAACAATGTCATCATATTTTAGTTGTCATACAATCACCAAACACAAATCAGCATACATAACAAGTGATGTTCTCACAGCAAAATACTAAACAACATGTTCATCAGGTTTCAGTTGTCATAGCAAACACAATTTCACATAGTGGATAAAAAAACGTCTTCTGACAGACAAATACGACAAAAGCAATGTAATCATCATCCGTAGCAGTAGCATCAACATCTTCACCATGTGTATCAGTCTGAATCGTAATTCCCCACGGTGTCATCTTCTTCTTCGTCCTCAACGTCCTCGAACATTGGCTTCTTCTTGATCAACTCTTGTATGTCCACAGCACGACAGGCAATCTTTTGGCCGGCGTCATTGACGTGATGGTTCTCAAAGATATTAGGAACATCTGTGTTATCTTATACATCAGGAGCAGTGTAAGCATCATCTTGTTGTGCAACTTCATTAAACGAATTCCTCTGCTCAAACCTTTGCAATACTCTCCAGTCATCGCTACGTGCAAATGTGTCTTCCAAGAAGAATATCTGTATTGCTTGATTTGCCAAAATAAAAGGCTCATTGGTCTAGTACGATGCCTTGACATTGATGGATTTGAAATAATCATCGGCTCTGGGTTTTGCGATTTTGGAAAACAGGTTATACCAATGATAGCACAACAGAACCACACACCGATAATCCTCGAAACTGGAGATATACTGCAACTGAATAATGTCTGTTATGTTAGCATACATTTCAGTTGTCTCTTTGTCATACGTATCCATGCTCATGATGGCACTGTTTTGTGTCTTCCTACCTTCGTCTCATGCAAGGGTGTTGTAGCGCACATCTCCAACAACGCAAGATTCATAATGTCTTACCCGAGTATCAAGACCCATTGCTAGTGAGTAAAGGGCATCATCAAATGCCTGCCCATCCTCCCGCATCTTCTTAACCTATGGTTAGAAAATAGACAAGCTGATCATCTTATGTACTCAATATATTAAAAGAACTGACAGTGCACTTCAAAAGCTTACACGGTTCTTGAACCATTTCGTAAATCCTGCCATAACTAGTTTGTCAATGTTTCTTGGATTTTGCGGCAGTAACTCCTCTTTGTAGATGCTGCACAACATAGTGATCGCGTCAAACATCTAAATATATAAGAATGTGCTGCAAGTTTAGTAGATTACGATGTATAAGCTACAATACTGCACTTACTTGATATAAGGTAGTATCTCAGGACAGTTATTCAACACATACCAAACCATTTTGTCCAAATATTTAGGTTTGTCCTCTTGTCGACTCTTCCCTGTAACTCGAACAGAATAATCGAAAACATTGAGCCCGGGATTGTCTTCACCCACCTCTTTGCTAAGCTGATCAGCTGTTTCAATGTATTTTGAGCAGAATGTCAATGCTTTTGTAGCAATGTAGGCCTCTGCAATGGAACCCTCGGGTCTAGCTCTGTTCCTAACATAGCCCTTGAAAGTGCCTAGCCGCCTTTCAATAGGGTACATCCATCCATACTGTACTGGACCTCTAAGTAGTGCCTCATCAGGTAGATGAACAACCAAATGCACCATCACATCAAAGAAGACTGGAGGATATATCTTCTCAAGGTCGCATAGGATAGTTGGTATCTTGTCTCTAAGACGCTCCAAAGCATCTATCGTGATATTCCTATTGCAGAGTTCCCTGAAGAGGTGTCCCAACTCTGCAACTGCTCTGTATAAGTCAGGGCGGCCCAATCCTCTAAGGATAATAGGTAAAACCCTTTGAAGTAGGACGTGGCAGTCATGAGTTTTCAACCCTTGTACCTTATTTCCATCTGCAATGACTCTCTTGTTGGGGAACGTAGTAATTTCAAAAAATTTCCTACGCACACGCAAGATCATGGTGATGCATAGCAACGAGGGGAGAGTATGATCTACGTACCCTTGTAGATCGCAACGGAAGCGTTGACACAACGTAGAGGAAGTAGTCGTACGTCTTCTTCCCGATCCGACCGATCCAAGCACCGTTACTCCGGCACCTCCGAGTTCTTAGCACACGTTCAGCTCGATGACGATCCTTGGGCTCCGATCCAGCAAAGCGTCGAGGAAGAGTTCCGTCAGCACGACGGCGTGGTGACGATCTTGATGTACTACCGACGCAGGGCTTCGCCTAAGCACTGTAACGGTATGATCGAGGTGGAATTTGGTGGCAGGGGGCACCGCACACGGCTAAGGAACGATCTCAAGGATCAACTTGTGTCTTGGGGTGTCCCCTGCCCCCGTATATAAAGGATGAAGGGGGGAGGCTGGCCGGCCAAGGAGGGAGGCGCAGGAGGAGTCCTACTCCTACCGGGAGTAGGACTCCCCCCCTCAATCCTATTCCTAATAGGATTCCTTAAAGGGGAGAGGGAGAGAGAGGTGGCCGGCCCCTCTCCTAGTCCTAATAGGACTAGGGAGAGGGGGGAGGCGCAGCCCTATGTGGGCTGCCTTCTCACCTTTCCACTAAGGCCCATGTTAGCCCATTTGGCTCCCGGGGGGTTCCGGTAACCCTCCCGGTAATCCGGTAAAATCCCGATTTCACCCGGAACACTTCCGATGTCCAAACATAGGCTTCCAATATATCAATCTTTACGTCTCGACCATTTCGAGACTCCTCGTCATGTCCGTGATCACATCCGGGACTCCGAACAACCTTCGGTACATCAAAATGCATAAACTCATAACAACTGTCATCGTAACGTTAAGCGTGCGGACCCTACGGTTCGAGAACAATGTAGACATGACCGAGACACATCTCCGGTCAATAACCAATAGCGGGACCTGGATGCCCATATTGGCTCCCACATATTCTACGAAGATCTTTATCGGTCAGACCGCATAACAACATACGTTGTTCCCTTTGTCATCGGTATGTTACTTGCCCGAGATTCGATCGTCGGTATCCAATACCTAGTTCAATCTCGTTACCAGCAAGTCTCTTTACTCCTTCCGTAATACATCATCCTGCAACTAACTCATTAGTTGCAATGCTTGCAAGGCTTTAAGTGATGTGCATTACCGAGAGGGCCCAGAGATACCTCTCCGACAATCGGGGTGACAAATCCTAATCTCGAAATACGCCAACCCAACATGTACCTTTGGAGACACCTGTAGTGCTCCTTTATAATCACCCAGTTATGTTGTGATGTTTGGTAGCACCCAAAGTGTTCCTCCGGCAAACGGGAGTTGCATAATCTCATAGTCATAGGAACATGTATAAGTCATGAAGAAAGCAATAGCAACATACTAAACGATCGGGTGCTAAGCTAATGGAATGGGTCATGTCAATCAGATCATTCAACTAATGATGTGACCTCGTTAATCAAATAACAACTCTTTGTCTATGGTTAGGAAACATAACCATCTTTGATTAACGAGCTAGTCAAGTAGAGGCATACTAGTGACACTCTGTTTGTCTATGTATTCACACATGTATTATGTTTCCGGTTAATACAATTCTAGCATGAATAATAAACATTTATCATGAAATAAGGAAATAAATAATAACTTTATTATTGCCTCTAGGGCATATTTCCTTCAGTCTCCCACTTGCACTAGAGTCAATAATCTAGTTCACATCGCCATGTGATTTAACAGCAATAGTTCACATCACCATGTGATTAACACCCATAGTTCACATCGACATGTGATCAACACCCAAAGGGTTTACTAGAGTCAGTAATCTAGTTCACATCGCTATGTGATTAACACCCAAAGAGTACTAAGGTGTGATCATGTTTTTGCTTGTGAGATAATTTTAGTCAACGGGTCTGTCATATTCAGATCCGTAAGTATTTTGCGAATTTCTATGTCAACAATGCTCTGCACGGAGCTACTCTAGCTAATTGCTCCCACTTTCAATATGTATCCAGATTGAGACTTAGAATCATCTGGATCAGTGTCAAAAACTTGCATCAATGTAACCCTTTACGATGAACCTTTTTGTCACGTCCATAATCGAGAAACATATCCTTATTTCACTAAGGATAATTCTGACCGCTGTCCAGTGATCTACTCCTAGATCACTATTGTACTCCCTTGTCAAATCAGTGCAGGGTATACAATAGATCTGGTACACAGCATGACATACTTTATAGAACCTATAGCCAAGGCATAGGGAATGACTTTCATTCTTTTCTATCTTCTGCCGTGGTCGGGCTTTGAGTCTTACTCAACTTTACACCTTGTAACACAGGCAAGAAACTTTTTCTTTGACTGTTCCATTTTGAACTACTTTAAAATCTTGTCAAGGTATGTACTCATTGAAAAACTTATCAAGCGTCTTGATCTATCTCTATAGATCTTGAAGCTCAATATGTAAGCAGCTTTACCGAAGTCTTTCTTTGAAAAACTCCTTTCAAACACCCCTTTATGCTTTACAGAATAATTCTACATTATTTCCGATCAACAATATGTCATTCACATATACTTATCAGAAATGTTGTAGTGCTCCCACTCACTTTCTTGTAAATACAGGCTTCATCGCAAGTTTGTATAAAACTATATGCTTTGATCATACTATCAAAGCGTTTATTCCAACTCCGAGAGGCTTGCACCATTCCATAAATGGATCGCTGGAGCTTGCACACTTTGTTAGCTCCCTTTGGATCGACAAAACCTTCTGGTTGCATCATATACAACTCTTCTTCCAGAAATCCATTCAGGAACGCAGTTTTGTTTATCCATTTGCCAGATTTCATAAAATGCGGCAATTTGCTAACATAATTCGGACAGACTTAAGCATAGATACGAGAGAGAAACTCTCATCGTAGTCAACACCTTGAACTTGTTGAAAAACCTTTTTGCGACAATTCTAGCTTTGTAGATAGTGACACTACTATCAACGTCCGTCTTCCCCTTGAAGATCCATTTAATCTCAATGGCTCGCCGATCATTGGGCAAGTCAATCAAAGTCCATACTTTGTTCTCATACATGGGTCTAATCTCAGATTTCATGGCCTCAAGCCATTTTGCGGAATCTGGGCTCATCATCGCTTCCTCATAGTTCGCAAGTTCGTCATGGTCAAGTAACATGACTTCCAGAACAGGATTACCGTACCACTCTGGTGCGGATTTCACTCTGGTTTACCTACGAGATTCAGTAGTAACTTGATCTGTAGTTACATGATCATCATCATTAGCTTCCTCACTAATTGGTGTAGTAGTCACAAGAACAGATTTCTGTGATGAACTACTTTCCAATAAGGGAGAAGGTACAATTACCTTATCAAGTTTTCTACTTTCCTCCCACTCACTTCTTTCGAGAGAAACTCCTTCTCCAGAAAGTTTCCGAATTTAGCAACAAAAGTCTTGCCTTCGGTCTTGTGATAGAAGGTGTATCCAATAGTTTCCTTTGGATATCCTATGAAGACACATTTCTCCGATTTGGGTTTGAGCTTATCAGGTTGAAACTTTTTCACATAAGCATTGCAACCTCAAACTTTAAGAAACAACAGCTTAGGTTTCTTGCCAAACCATAGTTCATACGGTGTCGTCTCAACGGATTTAGATGGTGCCCTATTTAACGTGAATGCAGCTGTCTCTAATGCATAACCCAAAAACGATAGTGGTAGATCGGTAAGAGACATCATAGATCGCACCATATCTAATAAAGTACAGTTATGACGTTCGGACACACCATTACATTGTGGTGTTCCAGATGGCGTGAGTAGTGAAACTATTTCACATTGTTTTTAACTGAAAGCCAAACTCGTAACTCAAATACTCTTCTCTATGATCAGATCCTAGAAACTTTATTTTCTTGTTACGATGATTTTTCACTTCACTCTGAAATTCTTTGAACTTTTCAAAATGTTTCAGACTTATGTTTCATCAAGTAGATATACTCATATCTGCTCAAATCATCTGTGAAGATTAGAAAATAATGATACCTGTCGCGAGCCTCAATATTCATCGGACCACATACATCAGTATGTATGATTTCCAACAAATCTGTTGCTCGCTCCATTGTTTCGAAGAACGGAGTCTTAGTCATCTTGCCCATGAGGCATGGTTCGCAAGCATCAACTGATTCATAATCAAGTGATTCCAAAAGCCCATCAGCATGGAGTTTCTTCATTCGCTTTACACCAATATGACCTAAACGGCAGTGCCACAAATAAGTTGCACTATCATTATTAACTTTGCATCTTTTGGTTTCAATATTATGATTATGTGTATCACTACGATCGAGATCCAACGAACTATTTTCATTGGGTGTGTAACCATATAAGGTTTTATTCATGTAAACAGAACAACAATTTATTCTCTTACTTAAATGAATAACCGTATTACAATAAACATGATCAAATCAGATTCATGCTGAACGCAAACACCAAATAACACTTATTTAGGTTCAACACTAATCCCGAAATTATAGGGAGTGTGCGATGATGATCATATCAATCTTGGAACCACTTCCAACACACATCGTCACTTCACCCTTAACTAGTTTCTGTTTATTCTGCAACTCCCGTTTCGAGTTACTAATCTTAGCAACTGAACTAGTATCAAATACTGAGGGGTTGCTATAAACACTAGTAAAGTACACATCAATAACATGTATATCAAATATACTTATGTTCACTTTGCTATCCTTCTTATCCGCCAATCACTTGGGGTAGTTCCGCTTCCAGTGACCAGTCCCTTTGCAGTAGAAGCACTTAGTCTCAGGCTTAGGACCAGACTTGGGATTCTTCACTTGAGCAGCAACTTGCTTGCTGTTCTTCTTGAAGTTCCCCTTCTTCCCTCTGCCCTTTTCTTGAAACTAGTGGTCTTGTCAACCATCAACACTTGATGTTTTTCTTGATTTCTACCTTCGTTGATTTCAGCATCACGAAGAGCTTGGGAGTCGTTTCTGTTATCCCTTGCATATTATAGTTCATCACGAAGTTCTACTAACTTGGTGATGGTGACTAGAGAATTCTGTCAATCACTATCTTATCTGGAAGATTAACTCCCACTTGATTCAAGCGATTGTAGTATCCAGACAATCTGAGCACATGCTCACTAGTTGAGCGATTCTCCTCCATCTTTTAGCTATAGAACTTGTTGGAGACTTCGCATCATATCAACTCGGGTATTTTCTTGAAATATTAACTTCAACTCCTGGAACATCTCATATGGTCCATGACGTTCGAAACGTCTTTGAAGTCCCGATTCTAAGCCATTAAGCATGGTGCACTAAACTATCAAGTAGTCATCATATTGAGCTAGCCAAACGTTCATAACGTCTGCATCTGCTCTTGCAATAGGTCTGTCACCTAGCGGTGCATCAAGGACATAATTTTTCTTTGCAACAATGAGGATAAACCTCAGATCACGGATCCAATCCGTATCATTGCTACTAACATCTTTCAACACAATTTTCTCTAGGAACATATCAAAATAAACATATGAAAGCAACAACGCGAGCTATTGATCTACAACATAATTTGCAAAATACTACCAGGACTAAGTTCATGATAAATTTAAGTTCAATTAATCATATTACTTAAGAACTCCCACTTAGATAGATATCCCTCTAATCCTCTAAGTGATCACGTGATCCAAATCAACTAAACCATAACCGATCATCACGTGAGATGGAGTAGTTTTCAATGGTGAACATCGTTATGTTGATCATATCTACTATATGATTCACGCTCGAACTTTCGGTCTCCGTGTTCCGAGGCCATATCTGTATATGCTTGGCTCGTGAAGTATAACCTGAGTATTCCGCGTGTGCAACTGTTTTGCACCCGTTGTATTTGAACGTAGAACCTATCACACCCGATCATCACGTGGTGTCTCAGCACGAAGAACTTTCGCAACGGTGCATACTCAGGGAGAACACTTCTTGATAATTTAGTGAGAGATCATCTTATAATGCTACCGTCAATCAAAGCAAGATAAGATGCATAAAAGATAAACATCACATGTAATCAATATATGTGACATGATATGGCCATCATCATCTTGCTTCTTTGATCTCCATCTCCAAAGTACTGTCATGATCTATATCGTCACCGGCATGACACCATGATCTCCATCATCTTGATCTATATCAATGTGTTATCGCATGGTCGTCTCGCCAACAATTGCTCTTGCAACTATTGCTATCGCATAGCGATAAAGTAAAGCAATTATTGGACGCTTGCATCTTATGCAATAGAGAGACAACCATAAGGATTTTGCCAGTTGCTGATAACTTCAACAAAACATGATCATCTCATACAACATCTTATATCTCATCACGTCTTGACCATATCACATCACAACATGCCCTGCAAAAACAAGTTAGATGTCCTCTACTTTGTTGTTGCAAGTTTTACGTGGCTGCTACGGGATTAAGCAAGAACCAATCTTACCTACGCATCAAAACCACAATGATAGTTTGTCAAATAGACTCCGTTTTAACCTTCGCAAGGACCGGGCGTAGCCATACTTGGTTCAACTAAAGTTGGAGAGACAGTCGCCCGCAAGCCATCTATGTGCAAAGCACGTCGAGGGAACCGGTCTCGCGTAAGCGTACGCGTAATGTCGGTCCGGGCCGCTTCATCCAACAATACCGCCGAACCAAAGTATGACATGCTGGTAGGCAGTATGACTTATATCGCCCACAACTCACTTGTGTTCTACTCGTGCATATAACATCAAACCATAAAACCTAGGCTCGGATGCCACTGTTGGGGAACGTAGTAATTTCAAAAAATTTCCTACGCACATGCAAGATCATGGTGATGCATAGAAACGAGGGGAGAGTATGATCTACGTACCCTTGTAGATCGCAACGGAAGCGTTGACACAACGTAGAGGAAGTAGTCGTACGTCTTCTTCCCGATCCGACCGATCCAAGCACCGTTACTCCGGCACCTCCGAGTTCTTAGCACACGTTCAGCTCGATGACGATCCTTGGGCTCCGATCCAGCAAAGCGTCGAGGAAGAGTTCCGTTAGCACGACGGCGTGGTGACGATCTTGATGTACTACCGACGCAGGGCTTCGCCTAAGCACTGTAACGGTATGATCAAGGTGGAATTTGGTGGCAGGGGGCACCGCACACGGCTAAGGAACGATCTCAAGGATCAACTTGTGTCTTGGGGTGTCCCCTGCCCCCGTATATAAAGGATGAAGGGGGGAGGCTGGCCGGCCAAGGAGGGAGGCGCAGGAGGAGTCCTACTCCTACCGGGAGTAGGACTCCCCCCCTCAATCCTATTCCTAATAGGATTCCTTAAAGGGGAGAGGGAGAGAGAGGTGGCCGGCCCCTCTCCTAGTCCTAATAGGACTAGGGAGAGGGGGGAGGCGCAGCCCTATGTGGGCTGCCTTCTCACCTTTCCACTAAGGCCCATGTTAGCCCATTTGGCTCCCGGGGGGTTCCGGTAACCCTCCCGGTAATCCGGTAAAATCCCGATTTCACCCGGAACACTTCCGATGTCCAAACATAGGCTTCCAATATATCAATCTTTACGTCTCGACCATTTCGAGACTCCTCGTCATGTCCGTGATCACATCCGGGACTCCGAACAACCTTCGGTACATCAAAATGCATAAACTCATAACAGCTGTCATCGTAACGTTAAGCGTGCGGACCCTACGGTTCGAGAACAATGTAGACATGACCGAGACACATCTCCGGTCAATAACCAATAGCGGGACCTGGATGCCCATATTGGCTCCCACATATTCTACGAAGATCTTTATCGGTCAGACCGCATAACAACATACGTTGTTCCCTTTGTCATCGGTATGTTACTTGCCCGAGATTCGATCGTCGGTATCCAATACCTAGTTCAATCTCGTTACCAGCAAGTCTCTTTACTCCTTCCGTAATACATCATCCTGCAACTAACTCATTAGTTGCAATGCTTGCAAGGCTTTAAGTGATGTGCATTACCGAGAGGGCCCAGAGATACCTCTCCGACAATCGGAGTGACAAATCCTAATCTCGAAATACGCCAACCCAACATGTACCTTTGGAGACACCTGTAGTGCTCCTTTATAATCACCCAGTTATGTTGTGATGTTTGGTAGCACCCAAAGTGTTCCTCCGGCAAACGGGAGTTGCATAATCTCATAGTCATAGGAACATGTATAAGTCATGAAGAAAGCAATAGCAACATACTAAACGATCGGGTGCTAAGCTAATGGAATGGGTCATGTCAATCAGATCATTCAACTAATGATGTGACCTCGTTAATCAAATAACAACTCTTTGTTTATGGTTAGGAAACATAACCATCTTTGATTAATGCGCTAGTCAAGTAGAGGCATAATAGTGACACTCTGTTTGTCTATGTATTCACACATGTATTATGTTTCCGGTTAATACAATTCTAGCATGAATAATAAACATTTATCATGAAATAAGGAAATAAATAATAACTTTATTATTGCCTCTAGGGCATATTTCCTTCATCTCCTTTCAGGGTTAGAAGCAAATCCATGTGGGAATCTCACACGTGATAGGACCTCGCAGAATTATTTTCTTTTTACCTTGTCCAAGACGTACACAGCTGGTGCCATATCTCGTGGTTTACCTTCATCTTGCACCTGCAAATCCTTTCTGATACCCAGGTGTGTCAAATCAATCCTAGATTTTAAGGTATCTTTCATCTTGCCTTCAATATTAAGAAGTGTGCCGATAATGTTGTCACATATATTTTTCTTGATGTGCATCACATCAAGATTATGCCACAGATCCAAATCTTTCCAATACTCCAAGTCCCACAAAGTGGACCTGCGGGTAAAGAATAATCTCTCTTCTACCCTGCCACACTTCCTTTTCCCGCTACCATTACTAGGATGGTTTCCTGGTGTAATATGCCTGACCATCGATACTACTACTAGTAATCCGGTAATCCCGACTAAAACGGCGCGGCCGAGTCTTTTCCCGCGTGATATGCTGGGAGGTTGGCTTAGTTGGGTTTTTTAGGACGAGTAAAGCTACACCTACGTAATCCCAGTTACGTAATTAACGTAATGTGAAATGTGTGAGCTGTTGATTGTAGATTGGGGGGAGGGAGGGGCCCACCACCATGAAAATCAGGGGAGGAGAGAGAGAGGCAATTTACGTTAACCCTTTCGTAGGTTCCCGTAGATGTAGAAAGATGTGTCCGATCCTGCAATATAGGCCGTCCGATCTATATCTAACGGATAGGAAGGAAACTATGACAATTTACCCGCACTCCTCTCCACATTTGCAGATAAGGCTTTCCCTCGTTCATCCTTTTCTCTCACAAGATCTTGATCTTCCATGCAACACACGGGCATCTTACTAGTACTCCTACAATATGTATATTATTGTGAAAGTTCATATACATCGGCCGAGATTAATGCAAACACGGCAGATTTTCATTACATTTCGAACTTTTATAGGACAAAAAAATAAAAGAAACCTGACCCTAAACCTATTCTACGGTGGCGACCGACGTCCTCCATCTGTGATCTCCATGTACGGGGGCGGGGTTCAAGACCCGTGAAGTGAAGGTGCGGTCTCCGGCGAGGAAAAGTAGAACACGGGAGACGGACCGGCCAGTTGGCACACCATGCCCTACCGCCTCCTATGCCCTACTCATCCTCGGAGGAGTCCCCGACCTCGGCGGTGTCGGACATTGGACGGCGGCAAGTAGGACGCGTGGCTGACGATGCTCCCGTCGTCGGCCGCCAGCGTGGCCACCGCTTGTGCGGCGACTTGAGCGAGGGCGGCGACCTCGAGCTCCATCCCCGAAGACAAGCTCTCCTGCAGAGCGTTCGCGCTTGCGGTCATGGTGGATGTGGTTCCAGGTAGGAGGATGATTGGCTATAGTGTGGAGGTTAGCTGGGTGTTGCCGCTTTAAGTAGCGCATTTCGGTGAGGCCAAGCATCCGGGTGCGTCATTAAGTCATCGGAGTTGGTTCCGCGGGCACCGAGCCTCTTAATGACGACATACGAACGGACAACATGAATGCGGGCAGCTGGCGCCGGCTATGAACGCACCGCGCGACGGCGCGAGGGACGAGGGTTTTGGTGTGCCAGGGTAGTCAGCGGCGGTCGTCGCAACGTTGGAGATGCCCTTTGCTCACATGCGATCCCCGCATGTCATTGAAAAAGCAAAACGACCCGGCATGGTCTCAGGTCCAGAGGATGCAGTTGGCCGCGCTACACCACTCGGCAGACACGTCGCAACGCCCCGTGCATCCTCGACGAGCCGGGTGTTGGGGTGTGTTTGGATTGTGGCCGAAGTGCACCTTGCCAAAATTTTGGTCATGACCAAAAGATTGGTCTTTGTTTGGATGGTTGCCATTTTTTTGGCATGCCAATGAACTCTAGCCAACTCTAGTTCATTTTTCTTACCAATGTCGGCCAAATCATGGGCAACCAATACCTCAACCAAAATTTTGGTCATGACCCAAAGATTGGTCTTTGTTTGGATGGTTGCCATTTCTTTGGCATGCCAATGAACTCTAGCCAACTCAAGTTCATTTTTCTTGCCAATGTCGGCCAAATCATGGGCAACCAATACCTCAACCAAAATTTTGGCTACCCAATGCTTTGAAGGGGAAACCTTGGGCACAAACCAAACATACCGTTGGTCGTGCCACATCACTAACGCCACCCTCGGCAAACTGAAACCGACCGTGTCTAGCGACGATATGAGCGTGTCGCTCACCGCGGTCGCCGTGTCCAGAGGCGGTGCTGGAGCTGCGCCTCGTTGTTGGCCCCAACGACCCACATGAACGGTTGTCGATGGCGAGGAGGTCGTGGGCCAGCTCCTCCATTGGACTAGTCTGTGCTACGTCGTCCCGACGGGTGTGCCCCACATGTCTGTTTCCCTGTTTTCCCGGCCATATTTGAGTGTCAGTGCTCCGCGTTGCGCATTAGGCCTTTCACTATGTAGGCCAAGCGAGACAACTTATTGTTTATTTGAGCCGTTCAAGTATAATCATGTGGCGTTTGCTTATTTCTCATTCCTCTCCAACCCTCTTCTCCATCGATCATGTCGCCCTCCAGTCGAGTCCATCCTCCCGCATGCCTCATTTGAACATTCCGCCGAGTATCATTCGCATGTACCCACCCTAGTCCTATTTCAATAGATCTCTGGACCCCAAGATGAAATCGAGAGGGCACGAGTGGGGGCACGTGATACCTAAGGCGGATTCAAAATTTTGAACCGGTGATCATAGCATCCGCAAATCATATATAAAGGGTATTCAATGTTTGTTTCATTTTTGAACGTACAATATACTCCCTCCTATCCTTTCTAGTTTACATATAAGTTTTATGTGTAGTCAAAGTATATCTACTTTGATCAAAAAGGTATCAACATTCAACAACGCCCAATCAATATTGTTAGATTCGTACGTACTCCTAGGTTTGTACTCGAGATGGTTTCCAATTTGACTATTGACAAGATTAATAGTACATGAGATGTATAATGTGAAAATTATATCATTGGAAACTCCTTTCACATATGAATTTGACTGTATGCTTTGTGTAAGTTGCGTGTCATATATTATTACTCTAACATTTGGTCAAAGTTAGCCTCGAAAAACGAATTAGACCCTGTATGCTTTGTGTAATTTGCATGTCATATATTATTACTCTAACATTTGTGTAAGTTGCATGTCATATATTATTACTCTAACATTTGGTCAAAGTAGTATAGTGGAAGTGGATCCTCTGACGTAGGTATCCCTGCCTTACCCTCCCTTTCGGTCACTTACTGGCGGACCCCATTCTTGCTAGGCCCCGCATGTCAGTTACTCAATGGGTTCGGCCACGTCAGGGGATCCTCATCCGTAGTATACTCCCTCTGTTTTTATTTACTCCGCATTAAATGGAGGGAGTGGTGGTATAATAAATGACGCGGGTGGGGGAGGGGAGGGACGTCGGTTTGCTCTCAACTGCGGTCCCACAAGCGAGCGAAAACGCAAGACGAAGCGCGTTCCATTCGGTGAGCGACGTGGAGGGTCCAGCGTGCCGGGCTGCAACGCGAACACGACAAGAGCGATGTACAGTCAAAACCGATTGATCGGTCGTCACCGGAACCACTATTCACACCAGAACCTTCGCTGCTCGGCCTACGCCAGCCACTGCCCTAAAACCACACCAAATCTCCAGCCCATTCCCCCACCTTTCGATCCCCTAGCCCGCCTCAAGCGTCCCCAAGTTCGCCGGAAAACCATGGTGCACCGCAAGATCACTTACTACAAGATGCTAACGCCAGAGCGCCGCGAGAAGTCGCAGCGGCGGTCGGCGCCACAGACCTCCGTTCCCAAGCTCGCTTTGCAGCGGGCCAATCCCCGAGTTCTCTAGAGCCAATCCATGAGGAGGAGGAAGCCGATCCAATGTTCATGGCGTAGGTCGCGGCGCAGAAGGCCCCCGATGGGTATGAGACGATGGACGTCGACTTCGTGCCAGCGTCCGAGTCCCCCATGGTGCAGGCGGACCAACGGTTCAACATGGTGATACTAAAGGTGGACCGAGAGGCAAAGGCTCAACTCGACGTGGAGCGCACGCATGCCGCTGCCATCGAGGCTCTCCTGCAGGCGGAACCGGATGTCGTGGATGTGAACCGGGTGGCGGAGGCTCAACTTGAGGCGGAACACGTGGATGCCGCTGCCATCGAGGCCCTCCTGCAGGTGGAACCGGACGTCCTGGACTTGAACCGGGCAGCAGAGGCTCGACTCGACGCAGAGTGCGCAGATGCCGCTCTCATCGACGCCCTCCTGCAGGCGGAACCGGACATCCTGGACTTGAACCAGGCGGCGGAGGCTCGACTCGACGCGGAGCGCGCGGATGCCGCTGCCATCGACGCCCTCCTGCAGGCGGAACCGGACGTCCTCGACTTGAACCGGGCTGTGCTCTCGTCCGTGCAGAGCCCCCGCACGCTCCACTTGAACGAGTAGCTGGAGGCCGAGGACAACCACGGTGCGGAGACACACGTCGGCAGCGACGGCAGGTTCGCGCCGGCAGTCAAAGACGACGAGGTCGTCTCTTTCCGTGAGCAGTGATAGTTTTTCTTTATGTTGTTGTTTTTATGGATCTTTTGCTGTGTAAAAACATATATTTGTTATGCAAGTCGCCTGACATGGGTCAGTCTACCATTTCAGGCAGTTGGATGAATATCCTACGTCTCCTAACCCTTCTTTCCTTCTTCCTCACCTCTTCTTCTTCCCCAACAGACCACCGCACAGGCCGTACGGATACTCCCCAACATGCGGTTGGATAAACATACTATAAAACGAAAATTATGTGTCAGCGATAGGATGGCTGAGTTTTGTGTGTTCACATGCGACAACACGTGTCAGTGAGGGTGTGTTCCCTTGGTTGGGTTTGCGGCGTGGAGGAGCGACTCTGTGAGGGTGCGGTGCGACCGCGGCGTGCAGGAGCGACCATGTGAGGGTGCGGGGCGACCGCGATAGCCGTGCGCAAGTGGACGTCCTTCTCTTTTTGAAAACTTTAGGCAAGCTTGGCAAAAATGTGTGGCGAAGTTTGGCAATGCAAGGCCTAGACCCAAACAGGATAAGTACGTACGTACTAGGAGTACTAGTGTTAAAAAAGAAAGGCTAGGTTTTCCTTGGCGGGATTTAATCGATACAAATCCTCGTTTCACGTGTCAATTAATGCAAATTTTTTTCTCCAAAGACCAAAGAGCTAACCATCTCACTCCTCATCGCTTGATTAATGCAGTGCCATGCAAACCAACCTTCTCACTTCCGCATGCATGCAGGGCATATTAATGTCCTTGGTTGCTAACCCCTTCAATTTTGCCTCGATTAGTGTTAGTGGCCCTTTGCAAATTGTAATTTTGATATATTGGCCTTGTGTACAAAAATGGACGTAGTAACTATATTTGACTTCCTTCCCCATTGCGGTGACGTCGACGATTTTTTTTTTATTTTTTTGGTGGTTTGGCGAAGTGCGTTCGACGGAGAACACCATTGAGGGAGACCACGGTAAGTCGTTCGCAAGTGCCGCCTGCAAGCCGAGACAACCGCCTTATTTGTATCCAGGAAGTCCTTTACTAGTACTACTAGGAGTAACTAATGCGGTGAGATGGCTTCTCGAAAAAGACGATGGAGAAGCGGAGTCACCGAAGAGTGAAATGATGGTTTTTCGTCCGTGCTTTTGTGATTTGACACCTCACTGCTTTGTGAGTTGTGATAGAAGGGACAGGGGAGTAGACTCTGTGCCCTATACTGTACTACATGCGTCCAAGCATGGGAGAAAGAGGAGAGACGTTGCATTTTTCTATTCCTTCAATCAATCAATCAGGGAGCTTCGGTTCCATCTTTTTGGCTTTGGCAACACCGTCCACAATGGTTCCCACGATGCCAAAAGCTATTTTCACATTTGGTTACACATTGTGGATGCCCTTAACCGTACCACTTGGTTTTGCTCCTGTGTGCTATCTATACAAATCTCAATTATATTGATCTAAAAAATTATAGAATCGAGATTAGTAAAAAAGGAGGTGATTTTGCCGCGCGGATGGCGGGGGAGGTTTCTTATTTGAGCAATGCTACATCCACGTAATGGTTTACGTAAAGTTACAAACTGATGTGATGTGGGACTATTTGATTGGATTAAAGGAGAGGATTAGGCCCACCCCACCTGAAAATCAGGGGGGCATATATAGATTAGATGGAAAGTATAAATAGCAGCTACGTAGCCCTTTGTAAGTCTAGGATTAGGCTTCTTATTTTCGGAGGACGTTGTCCTGGCGGTTTGCTAACATGCGGTCCCATGTGTCAGTGCTTTACCAAGTTGATCCGCGTCCCACATGAGGAAGAACAACGGCAGAAGCAACACGTGGTTAAGTTGAAGAAGATGAGGGAGAAGCGGATTCAGCAACGAGTGAAATGATGGTTGCTTCGTCCCTCCAACTTAACTGCGGGAAAGGTGCAGCTTTGTGATTTGACACCTCATTGCTCATTACTACGCCGGCGCCATGACTGGGGTGCTTCACCCGGGCTGCTCTGCACTGTATTCCGGTATGGCACGTGGACCCGGTAGCTTGGTGTCCCACATGTCGGCGAAAGGGACTAGAAGATTTATGAAAGCGAGCGCTCCACTCTTATGACGGAGGAGTAGATGACACGATGGCCCAGTGAATTGTCACTTGTACTGTATAGTACTATAGTTTTGTTGTTTCGCACGATCCATCGATACAAACCCGATTAAACAGGAAAGGGCGGGATTTTTCCCGCGTAGTAGATGATACTGGCCATACATTTCAAAGGCAATTTTAATGTATGCAAACTGAATAATTATAAGTAACAATATGATATCTAGTAAAACTAAAAACACATATGATTTATTGTGTTAGAGTGTAGTAGTAGTGCTGTATTGCATAGTTGTTAGATGTAACATGCGAGAACGTGTAGAGATGTAGTTTTGGAGGGCCTACAGAGAGAAAAGCGTAATACGGTCACCGAACTTCAGCATAAGCTGATTACGGTCACTATATACGTTTTGCGGTGATTATACGGTCACTTGCTCACAGCTCAGCATCGGATTGCACTCTGTTGACTGGCCAAATAGTCTATGTGGCGCCATGTTGACTAGTTAAATTGACCACGTTTGTTGTGGGTCCCACCTGTCAGTTCACATAGGCAAAAGGTCAGATAAACACAAATTTACACAGGTGCGACAAGGCTCCAACCCGTGCGCGGGAATCACCTGGTTGTGTATGTGTCTGTCAGGGCCTGATGTGTGCGCATGCACGTGTAGGTTGAGCACTTGAGCGTGAGAGTGTGTGTTGGTCGTGTGGTGTTCTGGTGTGTGCATGCATGCGTGCGTGTGTGCGTGTGAGTGTTGGGTGCGTGCGTGTGAGTGTTGTGTGCGTGCGTGGCTATGTGTGTACGTGTGAGTGTTGCGTGCGTGCGTGCGTGGGTGCATGTGTTTGTGTGAGTGTTGCGTGGATGCAGTTCGTGTGCATGCGTGCGTGTGTGTATAATCACCACACCAGCTCCTGTGTATTAAAACAGACGGCTCAACATACCAATACAAGGCCACCTTGTCCGCTGTGCCCGCGGTCATGACTTCGAACCACCGTCCAAATATATTTTTTGTCATTTGTTTTCATTCTTACTGGCAAGATGCCCGTGCGTTGCATGTAACATCAAGATGCATTTGTATGACTTGTTTATCTTGTGAGAGAAAAGGATGAACGAGGGAAGGCCTTATTTGCAAATGTGGAGAGGTGTGTGGGTACCTTTTTGCAAAATTGCCATAGTTTCTTTCCTATCCGTCAGATATAAATCGGACGGCCTATATTGCAGGATGGCAGTCACACCATCATCACCAACTCTGTTTTTTATAAGAGTGTATTTTATGTATTTTATAAGAGTGTAGATGTAGAGTAGATACAAGTCCACAGGTGGGCATGATGGTAATGAGATAATGTGATGCAACACTAGAGGTGCCACGTGGAGCGTTTAACTGGTCAACTAGTCATGTCATGAGCAAATACAGAGTTGTACAGTGAGCCCGTGACTGCATAATAACCACTAAACGTAAATGGTGACCGTAATGAGTGGATTCGGAAGTCCAATGTACGTATCGTGCTTTCGCTTCAAATACAATGATCGTCATTGCATATATCGCGAGAGAAAGATGAAATATGCGTGAATTTTCTGGGGGCTTACTTTTAGAGGACCTGGAGATAGTTTTGTGTGCATACGTGAAAGGGGCGTATAGAGGGGTATGCGATGGAGAGAGAGATGCTCTTCGTTTCTCTTTATTATGATTAACTTTGTATATAGTATAAAAATATACAAATTCACAGTGCGGAATAAATATCATTGTGGGCACCATGCAATGCAAATTAGCGTTCGTACTCCTCCATGTAACTTTGTAATGTTGTATATATGTAGAAACTCTAAAATAATTTTTTGGCCACACTTTATTCAAAAAGGAATGTTGTATGCGAAATAAACGTGAAGAGAGGGCTTTTTAGATCAATGGGGTACGTGATGTAACATGTGTGAATGTGTAGTTGATGCATTTGGCGGGGCCTAGAGAGGTTTGTGTGTGTATTATGTATTCGAGAGAGGCATGGATAGAGGGGCCGACGGGGGGGCGTGGGAGAGATAGCACGAGAAATGAGAGTGGTCTAGAGAGAGAGACGAATATGACGTCACGACAAGAGATTCCATTCCCTTGAGTGTGTATATGCAAGGGGGGAGGGAATATAAGCACCAGGAGAAATTTTCTCTATGTGTGGTGTTTGTGTTGGTATGTGTGGGTGTGAGAAGATAATGAGACGTGGGGGCAGAGGATGTGTCACCGCATGAGGTCCAGTGGGTCGAGGTGAGGCCCTTCGTTCTCTTCTGTCCTGCGCCACATGGGTCGGCCCGTGACGCATTTAGGAAGACCCATGGATGACTAGTCGTACAAGAAAAAGATAGCAGAATTGTGAAGGACTCTGTGTCCACTGACAAAGCCGGCTAGGATTTGTAACCCTAGGTTCTCGGACTAAGGTAACCCCTTTATCTCTGATATTACTATTCATCCAACCTAACTTTAAGGGGCATCCTATAGAATGCTCTGCTAGAATCATACTCGTCGATTAGGAAGAGAGGTGTGAGACAATGCGTGAGAGACATGCGTAAAGATAATGTGCGTACATGAGACACGTAGGCAGGTCCACGTATATAGAAAGGGTCGATGAGGATTGTGTGTGTGTATGTTTGCGAGAGGAAGAGTGCTTGTGATAAAGGTTAGTGAAAACAGTTGTAAATGGTTATGAGAGGGAGGGAGGGTTATATCTAGAGCATGTGTGCGAGAAAGACACCTCGGGAGAGAGTGTGTGAGCATGTGTGAGAGACCACCGATGGAGAGTGAAACTACACGTAAAAGACTGCTCTACACATTGATTAAAGATATAAATTGTATCCAAATATAGGATGGGATCATGATATTTGCAATTCGCGTAAGGAGCGGTCATTGATCCATCAGACATCTAGATTCTATCAAATTTGAGCATGTCTATGTTATTATTCGACACAATTGATCCACATAGTTAGTATTTTGAAATCCAGACAATGCATCGCTTTAGCAATTGAATATAAACGTGAGTATAGTTCATGTTGTGTGTGTAAAGCACATTATACATACGAAAGTTACATAATGGACATTATAAATAGCTACTACCTATGAACTAGCATACATTTGAATTCAACTTAAGGTGGTTTAAAAAAATCGAATTCAACATGAAGTCCATTCAATTATTTGAATTTGATATCATGGCATTTGTAAACCATACCTAAATTATGGGGGCACCAATCTTTGCTCTGATTTTGTACATAATAGCATATGTGGTTGTGTACAAAATAGATTCAAATTTACCTCCTCCATTCCAAAATAATCGTAGTTATAGGATTTTCAAGTGTCAAAATTTCAAAAAGAAGCGGATAATTTAATGAGGTTTTCAAACATACAAGGTCAAATATAATGTTGTATATTTAGGTCAATCCTCATAGTTCAAGAGTACTCTAAACATGAATGCTTGTGTTTCAAAATTTCGAACGAAGCGCCGAAAGAGCCTCTACTCGCCCGAAACCGCGTGAGACCAATGTTTGGTAGTACAAGGAAATTACTTTTCTAATAACTCTAACCCGTGAAACCTACCGGCCCGATGTCCAAAGTTCTAAACCGGGGTAGGATTGTAGCTTCATCTAGACGCCACGGAACCGCATCTGAAAAAAATTCATACACAATGCCGCCTAAGCACACATGCGCGCGGCCGAAATCGCTCCCGCCCACTATTTGGGACACCTGGGATTACCATCCTACCCCCGACCCGCAGTAGGTCTGAAATTTAAGAGGGGGGGCAAAGTTTGTACTTTCCCCAAATTTCAAACAAGCGCGTCCCATCTTCTGTTCAAAAAAGCCAAAAACAAGCGCGTCCCAGACTGAAACATGGTTCCCCCCACCCGTCCGATTCCCCATTCGTACTCCGTGGGCGCCAAAACTACCTCTCCACCAGCCGTGAAACCCCGGCGTCCTCCATCCGCCACCCCATCCCACCCATCAACCGCCGCCCTCCTCCATCACGCCGGAGCCGATACCCCGACGTCATCATCCATCACAACCTCAACCGCAACGCTCTCCACGGCTAGTAGTTGAAGCCGAGGCCGAGCCGTCTGTACCCGAGCCAGTTCAACCACGTCGTCCTGCGCCTCACCGCTGCCGCTCCAACTTCGCCACCCTCCACCGCACCGGAGCTATTCCTGCTACACCGTCCTTCGCCGCCTCGGATCTGCTTCCCCTCCGCCGACATACGGCCACAGCAACACAGTCAACAATTTGGCCATGGGTTCGTCCAAGCCTGCACCCTCCAGAACATCGGTTTCCCCGGTAAAAAGAAGAAAATCGGCGCGACTTGTGGAGGTGACCACACCGGAAACCGAAAAAGGTACTCCTCTTCCCTTATTCGTGCAAATCTTACGTCTCTGCTTGCACGGTATTCATCCCACAGAAGACACTAGTTGACCGCTTCTTCTTGATACTAGATGTTCCTAGTAACTAACGATGCACAAGGTTTCTCCTCATATACTATTTCACCTTAGCTAGAGGTCCGTCGCCCCCCCTGAATTTCAATTTCTGGCCACTTGATTCCCAATTAACGGAAGCATTCCCCGGTGTAACAGGCGCTAGTACGCCTATTACACCGGGGAAGCAACGCCTTGGTGTTTATCTTAGGGGCGTGTGCGGCCTATAGCTACTGGCACCCGATCTGGAGGTCGGCCGGGATTAAAGTTATGGCCTGGGGGCACTGCCAAGCACGGCAGTGGTGTCAGGTCGATGGGAGGGCGGGGCGGCGGAGGCAGGGGTCTGGGCCGGTGGTCGCTGGCAGTTCGAGAAAGATCATCAACAGTGACTGGCGGGAGGTAGACAAAGGCCATCTGCCCGTTCCTTATAGATCAGACGGTTCATTAAAAAAATCGACTGACCTATTTATTTTCAGTCGACTGTTATCTTAGATATGACCAATTGTAGTGGTGTGCTGGAGGAGTACCTGCATTTCCTGTGCTCATATATTACAAAATCATACAGAGTAGAATCTAATTTTGTTTGCCATGCAATGTTGTAGAGCTATCATATGTCTCCTGTCATTTATTTTTCAGCCACCTGCTATCTGCTACTTTTACAGTGCACTAGTTCTGCACACACTTCACCCTTACTCTCAATGTTGTGTTTTTATGCAAGGGTATTTCATACTCTGCTGCCATGAGAGAAGCCAAAAAAAGAGAAGTCGCTCTAGTTTGGTGTGCGGCTAGGCAAGACACATTTCAACGCTTTAAAGGGTGTAGTGTCAGCAGATGTAGACGGGGAACGTAGCTCTGGAGTTGATGACCTTGCTCGCAATGAACCACCATCCCAGGTGCTTGCTTTAACTTCGCGGTGTCATATGTGGTTGCATGTTCCGTATGGTGTCTAGCTTGTATTCGAAAGGCCGAAGTCGGTAAGATAAGGAAAGATATTTTTTTTACATGAACCACCATCCCGTGAGCACCAGAAGACAAATAGCTAGTCAAGGCACTGGCCGAGCCAGTGACAAGCCCAGCAAAGATAGGCATCACCTGGAAGCCAATTAAAAAGCTGCGATGGTGGCGAAGCAGCCCGCCTCCCACCAGGCTCTCAGGTCCTAGATGATCATGCTCACCACTCCAGCCGGATGTCTAGCTTGTATTGCTTCCAATTTGGTTAAATTGCATCTTCTTAGCTTACACATTATACCTTTGAATATGACACGCCTTTCTGTTTTTGGTATATACTAGTACATCTGTGTATTAACCATGTTCTTACATCAAACTAATGTTCTTGTGTATCCCTCATCAATCATTTATGACGAGGCAGGCAGGCAAGGGGACTACTCCTCATTTAAAGAATGCAGCGTCAGCCTCCCGACATGATTCTCAAGAAACAAAAATGCTAGATGAAGATAGTGAACGTAGCTCTGTAGTTGATTACATCATTTCCCCTACACTAGCATCGCATGTGCTTGCTCTAACTTGGCAGCGTGATATGTGGTTGCATGTTGCATATGGTGTCTAGATTGTAATTCTTCCAATCTGGTTAAACTGCATGTGCTAGTCTGCTTAGCTTATACATTATACCTGTTAATGTGACATGCCTTCCTGTATTTAGTACATAGTACATCTGCCTATTAAGCATGTCCTTACATAAAACTATTGTTTTTTTGTATCCCACATCAATCAACATGATGAGACACTTTAGTATATGCAGTGCGATATTAGTTGCATCTTCCATATGATTTATAGCATGCGCTGCTTCTAATTTGTTGGGACGCTTTTAACTTGGCAGAGTCATATTGGTTGCATCTTTCATGTGGTGTCTAGCTTGCATTGCTTCTTATTTGCCGGAATGGTTTCTGCTTAGTTTACACAAACAGTTGTGAACATGCCATATCATCCTGTTTTTCGTACATATTCCATCCTGGTATCATGTGCTTGCCTTACATCAAAGTAGTGATTGTCAGTATCATGCATGAATGAGTTCTGAAGAGAGAATTTTATTGCTTTTTCTTGTCGGTTTTACTTGACAATTCAAAATCAATAAAGCGGAAGGAAGTTAGCAAGGCAGCGGATAAAGGTGCTCCTTCTGAACGGAGGGCCTCTACAGTTTCTACTCCTCCACACCCCAAGATGATTTCCAAGACAACACATGCATAGACACTCAACAAAGCTGTGTTTATGATGAGCACGTCTCCCCTAGTGCAGCATCACCGGTGCTCCCTCTAACTTGGCACTGTTATATGTGGTTGCATGTTATGTGTGATGTCTAGCTTGTATTGCTTCTAATTTTGTTGAATTCCATCTGCTTACTTTACACATTATACTTGAATAAGACACGTGTTCCTGTTTCTAGAACATACAATATCTGTCTATCACACCATGTTCTTACATCAAATTACTACTGTTGTGTAACCTGCAAGAATCACTTATCATAAGACACGTTTGACTTTGGAGTGTGATATAGGTTACATCTCACATTCTTTTCTAGCTTGTATTACTAATTTGTTGAAATGGCACTTATGACGAGATAGTTTTAACTTGGTAGAGTGATATTCATTGCATCTTTCATATGGTGTCTAGCTTTCACTGCTTCTAATTTGTTGAAATGCCTTCTCCTTAGTTTACACATCATAAGCTGTGAATATGCAATGGCACTAATGACGAGAGACCTCTAACATGGTAGTGTGATGTTGTTTGCATCTTGCATATGATTTATTTCTTGTACTGCTTCACATTTGTTTAAATGCCATTTATGATGAGACACTGTTAACTTGGCAGAGCAATATTTGTAACATCTTTCATATGGTGTCTACCTTCCATTGCATTGCTTCTAATTTGGTGAAATGTCTTCTTAGTTTACACATCATAGTTCTGGTTATCTCTTCCGTCCTGTTTTTCATACATATTACATCCTCCTATCATGTGGTTGTTTAACATCAAAGTTTAGTTCGTCCGCATCATGCATCAATTTGTTCTGAAGAACTAAATTGTTATTCGTTTTTCTTGTCGGCTTGACTTAACATGGCACAGAGAAAGAGGAAGAAACACAGAATGGCAGGGAATGAGAAGTGGATGAATCATGCAGATTCTGCTGGTACTGATGGTGCAATAGAAGGTCAAAGTCCAGCAGAAAATTCTACAAACACGGCATCCCATGCTACACGAGTTGCAAAAAAGACAAACAGAAACAAATAGCTGCCACCAAACAAGCAGAGACAGCCCTAGTTCTTGCAACACCTACCACTGTACTACCAGCTGCATGACGTACTCGTGCGTCAACTGAGCTAGCAGCACGTTCCCAAGCTCCCTTGCCACCTGACACTACTTCCCAAGCACTCTTGACACAAGACGAGTTGGCAATATCAGATGAACCTTGTGAGCTTCAACAGCAAGAAGGTAGTTGCTGGAGTCAAGTTACAGTTGCATGCTTCTTTATATGTAGTCTCATAGTTTGATGTACACTAACACTTCCTATGTTTGTTGTTGGACTAGCACCTAGGCGCAAGAGGAAACAAACATCAGGGATAATGCTCGATAGATTAACTAAATCTAGAGGAGGAAGAATGGAGATCCGTTTTGAGGCAGGTTTAAAAAGGCCACGTGATGCTACAGAGTCAGCCAAGTTAGTATCAGAGGCAGCGGTTGCTGTTAGGTGCCATGTACATATCCTCCCAACATGGATTCAGTACAGGAATGACAAAGACGAAACCCAGTTCAACATCTTCCTCGACCATTTTTCTGTAAGTATGGTTATGTATGGAAACTAGTAATATCGTCTTGCTATGTCCAATACTTTCTAGGTTGCTGATAATGAGACTCCCATAATTTCCAACAGATGAGGTTCAAGTTGGATAGCCAAGATGATGCAAGCAGACAAGCTTGCACCCATGTTTTCAAGTCTGCTCTGCGACAGTATCGGTATAACTTGAGGAAAACTCACTTTGAAGGCAAGGCTAACAGTGAACTTGCCCAAACATCTCAAGTGGAAAATATATCTGATGAAGACTGGAGAGGCCTCGTTAAACACTGGTCTGATCTGAAGTATCAGGTACATTATATATATGTCATCAGATCACATGTTGAAGTCCTATTTACGCATGTGCCACACAAATCTATCTTCTTGTAGGTGAACTGTTCAAAGAACAAGGCCAACCGTACGAAAGTGAAATTCCAATAGACGACAGGATCTCGTAGCTATATTGCACACTGCGAGGCTCTTGTAATTAGCTGCTGTTTCACTCTTTTCGATGTACCATATTATCAGATCTATATTGACTTGTTCCAAATGCAGAGGAAAGCCCGCAAGGACCAAATAGTACCTGAACCAAATGCTGTGGAAATCTTCAAGGACTGTCACACCAGCAAGAAGGGCATGACTACACCAGTCAAAGCCGCTGTTGTAAGTCCTTAATCCTCATGCCTTTTAACTACTACTTACTCTGACTTGTGCCTTGAACTGCATGGTTTGCAGCCAATGTCTATTACTCTTTTCAATTTTATACACAATTGTCTTAGCGTATCATTGCACCTTACAAGGTTTAAAAGAGAGGAGTGATGTTCCTTTGATCTTGACCCGTAATCTAGTTCTGTGCTGGACTTGCCCACACAATGTTACAATTGCCTGTTTGTCTGTTCTCAGTTGTTTTGTGATATGAATGACGTCATACTATGCTTACCGTATTATAAGCTTCGTCTCTTTATCCTTAGCCCTCAATACAATGTGAAGAAATAGACACTACATTAGCGATGGTACATGGTCATATGTTTGGAACCTGGTTTTATTATGTACTTTGCAATAAATACAACTTATATTTTACATGGGTTCACCAGAATAAGTTCTGTATATAGACCAAAGCTATTTTGTTTGGTTTTGCTGCCTCCTTAATATCTTCTGTTCTGGTACTATTAATGTAAAACCTCAACTTTTCAGCGAGCTATGGAAAAAATGGTGGAACCGCCATCTTCTGAAGGTGGCGAGGCAACTATAACCGCAATGTCAGCTCTTGCTGTAGTGGGTCAGTACCTGTCCACTAACAGTGCCAAAAGAACGTTCCTGCGTAATACTGGGTTGGTTGTTAAGGCAATATCGTCCAAACTGCCTCATGATCAAGATATGCAAGCTCAAAGCCATGTTGTATCTGCGCTCCAGACACAAGTCCATTCCCTACCAGAGACCCTTTGTGAAACAAGGAGAAACATTGCTCAATGTCGTCAAGATATGCATGGTTTTGAAACCAGACTATCAGACATTTGCTATGTTGTTCAGGAGCCTAGGGGAAATGAAGGCGAGGGTTATGGTGCTCCATCGGACAATACAGCATGAAAACGTAACAGTCAGGAAAATGAACTGAACTTCTGGTGGTGCATTTATCTCCTACACTGTTAAGCTTTATGCCAACCTTCCTTTTGTTATATAGTTGTAATTTGTTTTGGTGTAATACAAAATTTATTCTTAACGTGCAGCCACCGCCTGAAGAAAATAGCAAGCCATTTTTGTATAGTGTAGGGTGTTCCCTATATATTTGCACTGGTGGCGATCTTTGATGCCGAGTGGATGTAATCTGTGCAATCGCCTTAATAGCCTACCGTTAGTTTCGGCCTTATTTATTTCCTAGTCTTGTTTTTCCCTGGTTTGCTTGTGGTCGCAACTACCATGGGCCATATACGGGCCGTAGGATCCATGGGTCTCCTACGGGCCGTCGATAAATGGGCTTGTAATCGGTGGGCCTCGGGCCGCTGGATACATGGGTCTACATGGGCCATAATCGAGCGTAATTGGTATCGGCCCAGCATGGTAACAGGCCGTTAACAGGCCATAGGACAGCAAAGGCTTAATTCTGTCACAGGCATAACTGGTCGTTAATGGGCTAGAATATAGGACGGGCCAGAAACAGCGCAACGGGTTAACATGCTACAAACGGGCCGACTCTTGCCATGGGCCGAATTTGGCCCATTAGGGTAACAGGAAAGTAACGGGCCGACTCTTGCCATGGGCCGAATTTGTCCCATTAGGGGAACAGGCCAGTAACGGGCCGGGAGTAATCGAGAGCCGAAAAGGAGCCCAAGAATGTATGGGCCGTCAATAGGCCGAAAGCTAACACGGGCTGGAAACGGCCCATGTAAATCACGTGCCGTTAACGGGTATAAAGAAAATTACTGTTCATTATGGGCTAGAGTCACCGTGGGCCTGTAATGGGCTGAAAGATACGAAGGCCTCATATGGGCCGAAAGACGTCGTGGGCCATACATGGGCCGAAAGTGAAATGGGCTGGTATTATATTTGACGGCCCACATGACGTTGTTGGGCCGATTTCCTTTAGGTCCTAATGGGCCATGAGTTAACAAGCCGTAAAATGGGCTATTTGCGAAGAGACCGTTAACAGGCTTTTCATGGGCCAGCCCGTTAACTTTTGACCAAGTCAAACGGGCCGGCTTTGTAAGCTAAATGGGCCACTGTTGGGCCGTGCCACGTGTCGACATAACATAGGTGCCTATCTGACCCACTGACGAGCTGACACGTGTTTCCTCTAGCCAATGATGATTTTACACATGGAAAATCCCCATTGGTCAGGGCTGTTAACGGGTTATCGGATCCAAAACCCGACCCGATAGCTTAACGGTGTTCCGTTACGGTGGATGCCGTGTGTCGGTCACCCTTGACGAAAGAACTTCTGTGACGCGCGATTTATCGTCATGGAAGTGGACACTTCCGTGATGATAATTTTGGTAATGTCATGGAACACTTCTACGACAGCACAGGTATGACTATCTTGATTCTGTCATAAATTTGCCATGGATGTACATGCATGACAAAAAAGCGACCTACTGTGACAAACACGTATCATCATGGAAGTGTATTTTTTTGTAGTGTCTCTTTACAACATATCCTCCCAATATTAGGGAGCTATATTAAATATTCCTTTAATTTGGAATTCACCGTAACACATTTGCTCCCAATGCCTTTGTTGTCTTAATTCTTGGTCTCCAACCTTGTCATATATTCTTTCATTATATTCCGGAGCTCCACCAAAAATCCAAACATTTTTGGACCTTCCCAACCCCCACTTCCTATTCAAATCATTTAAATTTAAATCAAATGGGTTTGAATTTAAATCTTTCTATCATGGCCTTTTCTATTTTCTCGAAACAAGCACATTTTTTATGAGTCCGGGAAAATTACCCGCTTGCGCAAATTCTTGTCCTATCCCTTCTTTCTTCTCCTTTTTTCTTCTCTGTTTTTTTCTCTTTCTTTTCTTCTGTTCTTAGAAGTAGAAGAGAGAGGGAGAGATAAGCCCAGCCCAGGCCGGCCTCACTACGTCCATCCTTCCCCCACAGGCCCACATAACCTAAACCTAACCCTCTCGCCCGACCGAAACCTCTCTCTCCCTCGATCCCTTCTGTCACAGCCCTAGAATTGTTTGCAATAGTTGCATAAGAGAGGATCCATGCATCTTGTCTAATTTCTAAAAGTTGAATTGAGGTTTGTTGAAACCCTCAGAAATCAGTTCAAAACTAACCAACTTTAAAAATCTTCTCAAATGAGTCCAACAAAATGTTCTTGTTATTCCATAGAATTATTGGCAAGAGCTAAAATTCAAACCAATATTTTTATGAGCTCAGAAACATTTATTTTGGCCATTTGAATTAATCCAATAGTTATTTGCTTTGTATTTATGTTTAATATATATTAAATATAACTTCAATAATTCTAGAAGTTTGTGAGTGGCTTTATATATATTTTAGCAAGACATATAATAACCTACAGAATTTATGAAAATGATTTAGTGGATAAAACTAAATCAAAATAGAGAGGAAATAAAATAGAAAACAGTAATTAAAATCGAAAACAGAGAAGGAGGGAGTACCTGGGCCTTACTTGGCAGAAGAGGCCCAGCCCACCAGGGGCTGAGTGGTCTTCTTCCTCCTGCCAGGAGGACAGGCAGGTGCGTGGCGAGCGCGCCGACGACGCCTTGCCACCTCCTGCTTCACCCGCACGACCCCGACCCTCCAGACGTGCCACGGAGACGCCCAATGCTCCCTCTCGCTTCCCCTCCTCTCCCTGGACCTCACTCCCCTCTTTGCTCTCTCTCTCTCTTTCTCGCGACCGAGCGGAGCTCGTCGCCGCCCACATGCACCACCGCGGCCACCGAGCTCCCCACGCCCATCCGGATATGCCACGAGCTCCACCTCGACCCCCGCATCCTCTGCACCACGCCATGAGCCGCCAGGAGCTCTGTGACGATGTCCCCAACCCCTTCTTCCTCCTCGGGTCGCCGGAGATCCCCTTCGCCGCCCGCTTGCTCCGACGCTTCCCCGAGCCATCCGACACCGCCAAACGACGCGCTGTGAGCCCCGCCGCCTTTCCCCCTGTTCTCCCTCGCTCGTTCGTCCCCTAGCCGTACTTGCCACCACACCCGTGAGCTTCCCGCCTCCATCCATGTCGCCGCCGAGCCTAGAGCTCGATTCATCTGAAGCTGAGCATGTCTGCGTGCTCAGCAGCCCCCCAGGAAGCGAACGCCACCACCCAAGCCTCCTGCCATGCACCCTAGCCTCGTCCCGCTCGAGCCCGTGGCTCCGGCCGCCACCAAGCTCCACACCAACGACGTTACCAGCCACCACGCGACCAATGGCCTACGCGGTTGGATGCGGCGCACCTTCAGCTACATGTAGATGCAAACTACGCGCAAAACCGAGCCCCGTAGCAGTTTTCCGGCGAACTTCCGTCGCCGATCTAGTCGTCGCCGGCCTAAGTCCGACGAAGATGACGTGGCGACGTTATTAGCGGCTAATCCCCCAATTAGCAGCCTAGCAGACACTGACAGCGGGCCCCACCACAAGGTCAAACCCCAGTCAGCGCTGGATTTGACCATGGGTTAGTCCCTGTGTCAATGACACGCGGGTCCAACCAGTCAGGTTTGACCCTGGTCAATTCGGCTGACCTGCTGACGCAGTAGTGACACAATCCTGATGTCATTAATGATTTTCTGGATTTAAATAATCCAGAAAATTCCAAAAAAATAGCAAAACTTCTAAAAATCATAAAAATTCAACCGTAACTCCAAATAAGATAAATTATATATGAAAAATTATCAAAAAAATTCAAGGAATCCATATGTACCATTTTCATGCATGTTTGAACAATGTTTGTCCTATGTTTTGGGCAAAACAAATAAAGGGCATTTAGATAATCATATATGGAGTTGGAATTTGAATCTTGTATTCAAACCAACTTCATTTAAATCATAACTAGATGCATTAGATCAAATCACAGTATATTGCCATGTCATGATCATGCATCATATTGTCGCATATGCATTGATTGTGTTCTTCTCTATTGCCGGTGGTTCTCCCCTCTCGATAGACGTTGTACCGACGCTGTGATCATTGACACTGCTGAAGTCCCAATGATACCTTCAGAAGTGCTAGGCAAGCAAAACCCCCTTGTTCATTCCGATACAATCCCACTCTCTCGCTCCTGCTCTCTTTTACTGCATTAGGACAACAACGATTCAACTGTTACATGCTGCGGTAGTTGAACCCTTTTCCTCTACATGACCTGTCATCGCCACAGTAAATAGATGAAACCCACTAGCATGAGTAGGAGTTGTTTGAGCCCTGATGTGCCTACTCATTCATGTTTGTTTGTCATGCCTGCTACTGCTTAGAGTTGAGTCAGGTCTGATTCATCGGGGATGAATCGGAGGTGTGTAGACATGTCCTACTGTTGAGAGCTAAGTGTGTGAACACGTTTTGGTAAAGGTAGCGGTGAGAGGCCATATAGGAGTACATGGTGGGTTATCTCATTGAAGCCGTCCTCAGGAAGTGAGTTCTGTGTTTGTGATGCATGAAACAATTACTACCACGCATTGGGCCCGAAACCAATGGACCCTCTCGGCTTCTTGATCACCCTTGTCCTCTGTCCAGGAGTTGCAACTAGTTTCTGGTGTTTATATGATATGTGTTGGCGGCCGTGCATAGCGCTGACCCTAGGGTGGGCTATGATGCGGTAGATACACCGTGGCATGGTGTATCGGGCGCCCGTTTGGTGTCTCGGGAACCCTGTTCACATCGTTCAGGGCCGTCTGTGGAACCCTCGGC
The DNA here is from genome assembly GCF_056163025.1 of Triticum urartu. Taxonomy (NCBI): domain Eukaryota; kingdom Viridiplantae; phylum Streptophyta; class Magnoliopsida; order Poales; family Poaceae; genus Triticum; species Triticum urartu. Next base: position 450,748,273 of record NC_141876.1, read on the forward strand.
CGGACTCCCTGCGGATGGAACCTGGATAGGCGATAAACGTGGACTAGAGACTTGAGTGTTTAGGTAGGCCGTGGCCGACACCCTCGTTGGGCTTCCGCTTGAAGGTTTCCGAGTACATGTCGTGTAAACGGTGGTAAGTGGTGAGAGCGTGTGTGAAGAAGTACACCCCTGCAGGGTTAACATCATATATTCGAATAGCCGTGTCCGCGGTAATGGACTTCTGGGTTGCCTATAATAGTTCATAGACAAGTGAAAGTGGATACTCTAGAACTCGCAAGATAAGTGTGAGTGCTATGGATGGCTTTCTCGTAGGGAGACGGAAGCGGATCCATAGTGGTGTATTGAATGGTGAATATGTGGACTCGTGTGCGCCACCTCAAAAGAGTTGCTTGTAGTCGTAGTTCAGGTTAGCCACTGAGTCAAAGCTGGCTTGCTGCAGTTAAACTCCACCACCCCCTTTATTGATACCGATGCATATGTAGATAGTTCTGATGTAAGTCTTGCTGGGTACATTTGTACTCACGTTTGCTTAATTTATGTTTTGCAGAGAGACTTCAGTCTCGCTAGTAGTTCCACGTGGACTCCGACTTTAGCTTGATACCTCAGATATGATCTTGTGCCCTCGGCAGGATCTGGTAGATAGTCAGGCTTCTTAGCCTTTTTCATTTGTAGATGTCTGTACTCAGACATGTTAAGCTTCCGCATGTGCTTTGATTTGTATGCTATGATTGTTGGATCATGGGACCCATGTTTGTAATATCTCGCTCCTCGGAGCCTAATGAATAAATACTTGAGTCGTAGAGTCATGTTGTGATGCCATGTTGTATTTGCACATATCGAGCATATTGTGTGTATGATTGAAATGCTTGGTATGTGTGGGATCTGACAATCTAGTTGTTTATCCTTGGCAGCCTCTCTTATGGGGAAATGTAGTCTAGTGCTTCCATGAGCCATAGTAGTCCGCTACAGCCCGGTTCACCGGAGTCCTGTTAGCCCAGCACTACTGCTCAGGACACTTGACTGGCCGGCATGTGTTTCACTTCATTCCTATGTCTGTCCCTTCGGGGAAATGTCACGCGGTGACATCCGGAGTCCTGCCTAGCCTTCTACAACCCTGGTTCACCGGAGTCCTGTCAACCCAGTGCTACAGCCTGGATTCACTCGCTGATGACCGACATGCTCGATGTGAATCATGTATGCATGTCCCCATAGGTTAGTGACACTTTGGGTTCACGACTAGCCATGTCAGCCTGGGTTCTCTGTCATATGGATGCTAGCGACACTATCATATACGTGAGCCAAAAGGCGCAAACGGTCCCGGGCTAGGTAAGGTGGCACCCGTGGGATTACCATGCGTGAGGCCGCAGAGTGATATGAAGTGTTACATGCTAGATCGGTGTGACTTAGGATCGGGGTCCTGACAGCTTTGGTATCAGAGCCTGACTGCCTGTAGGATTACCAAGCCAAACTAGTCGAAGTTGTGTCTAGAAATGCTTAAGTTATGTAGGGGAATTGATTGTGGAAGGGAACGTAAGGCTCTTTTTTACTCCTTTACCCTATGCCTTCTGATCTGAGTCAACCTCTTCCTTTCTACGGGGATTAAGAACTAGGCTTCTCACCTTTCTATCAGGATCACGTGTTACTAATCTGTAGACTTGTAGGATTAATGGATTCAAGTCTCATTTCAGTTTCTATTACTTCTGTATGTTCTTAGTTGGCCTCAGAACCTTGATATTGTGTTGTTAAGTGACTATGCAAATCCTTGTGAATGTCTCAAATCTTTTTCTGAGCATTTACAGCCGTTATGCTGTCCGAGTCATCCCAGGTTTCTAAGTAGTCTGATGCATTTGCAAACCCCTTCCTCATGTTCCTGATGTCCATTTGGGCCAGATTAATCACACTAATCGGTGAGTTGAGGTACTCTGTTGCCTCGACATATATGTTGGAGCTATTATTATGACCCTAGGTGTTTTAGGGAGTCATCTAGTAATCTAGCCATGTTTTGTGTTCTGGTGTGATGATTCTGGCCACCATTCTCGAAAGCATCCCGTGATGCCATTTAGTAGTAGGTATTCTAATTCTGGGTTCTTGAACCCAAGGTTCACCCTACTTACCTCATGTTGATAGTGTTGCTAGTTCCTTTAGGATATTAGTAACCTTTGCGACAGTCCTCGAGGTCCGTGGTATTTCTTTCTTCCAAATACCATGAACCATTAAGGCAGAAGTTCTTTGAACCAAAATATCACAATCAGAGTACTCGTGAGGAGTTCTCCATTCATAATTGTGATTCTGCCAGTTCTACCTTCCTGCATGGGTTATCTGGAAGAAACCTGTTGAAATTGGTTCGACATATTAATCTATGCATCCACAACTCAGAAAGATTACGTCTCTTGAGTTGTCCCTCTTCATTTGTATTCTGACCATCGTCTATCAATTGATAGTCAGGAGTAATTGTGCATCTGTGTCTATCAATGCTTATTATTCTTGTGGTCCGTCAATCCATTGTATTCCAGAATGACTAGGAGAAACAAGCTCCAGTACCTCATCCATTTCTAAGATTGGGTCCAAGCAGTTGTATTCCGCAGATCAAATGCAATCAAGCTTTTGATTCTGTTCTACCCTGAAGTATTACCCACTTTATGTCAAGAATATCGTGAGAATTGCACCATCTCTTATGAATTCTTGATGCAGTGATACCTCTTGCCATCATTTTTCATTCCTCGGTCCCGTGTTGTCGCAGCCGGAATGCCGGCAAGTGAACTATGATGTGTGAAATAAATACTCCTAGCAACTCCGCTGCTTGGTAGTTAATGGACATTAATATCATTCTTAGTGTGCTGATTATTGAATCATCACCCTAAGGTTGATCGTGCTACCTAGTCCTTATTTCTGGTGCACTCTTCGATCAATGAGTTAGGATTATTCAACCCCTTTCTTATTTGATCATATCATCTTGCCTCGAAAGCAAGATTGCTCTCGAGCATAGTAACATATCGGTGGTTCGTGATGTTCCGAATATCTTCTCGGAAGTATTACCAGGTTGACACCTGACCGCTATGTTGAGTTTGTGATCAAGTTGGTTTCTAATAAACCACCCCTTCTCCAAGAATATGTGTTGGGTACCCCTGAGCTAGTTGGTTAAGCTAAACAACAACTTGGAGAGTTGGAAGATACAAGGCTTTGCCGAATTTGGTTCTTTCTGAAGGGATATCTTTGTGTTTGTGTGTGTTGAAGAAAGATGATATCTTCACCAATTGGTCCTCGTGATCAGTTGTTGGATCTATTATCTTGTCAAAACTTTGACTTGAGTATGGGCTATCGTCAAGTCAAATCAGAACCAACGATGTTCGTAATGTTTTCTTACTCGTGGTTGATCCCTCGAGAATACACCATTACATCTTTTGTTCTGACCAATGCTATCACCGTGTTCACATGATGGTGGAAGTCTAGTGATGTGGAAATTCTGACGAGTTGTTGTTGAGCCCATCAACAGCATTTTGTCTCCCCCATGATTCATGTTGAACATCAACCTAGTGTTGAAAACTTGTAAGTAATGCCTTCGTGTCCCGTTCATGAAGCATATGTTGGTCTAAGAAGTGACTTCCTCTAATTCATGTGTGTTGATGAAAGTTGTCACCGTGAGTTCGAGAAAGCTTGTTTCTGTTCCTCTGGAATCATCCCAAGTCAACCATGCATGTGCGAAGTATTCTATGGTCTGATAGACTGATCATCTTCATTCCATACGTATCCCTAGCACACTAAGCCACTGATTGACTTGTTCAGGGAGAAGAAGTTCTCCATAAGAGCTAATCATATGACTTATGCAAGGACTTCGATATCCTTGGTGATGGTTCCCAACCAGGATTCGGTAGTGTTTCATTGTAAGACCACCATGTGGTCATGCTTGTCTAGGACAACGTGTTCACATGTGTTTAGCAGAACCAGCTCATGTTTTGGAGCTTACTACCATAGTCCATTTCCTGAGAATCTCACAATGTCATCTCGTCGATTTTTGTTACAAACTTTCATTTCTTTCTAGACCCGATGAGTCTGTAATATCCTGACACCAACCAGATCTGAATCTTAGGCAGATGTGATGGTTGGGACGTTTTCCCAAGAGCTATAATATTGGTCTCTCTGTAACCCAGTAAAGTGGATGTCGTGGCCAACAAACCCAGCCGAAAGACCTATTATTGTAATATATTGATTGAGTAAGTTGGCCACCTCCCCATAAGGATTACGTAGGATTTACTCCAGCAGTTATTCCTTATGGATTCCTGAGCTCCCGGAGTCTGACCTGCTACTTGATGTTCTAGATACCAAACCATTTCAATGAATGGGTTAGGCTAGCACATCAAGGAGAACATTAGAAGCGGAGCGCTAAATTTCTCTCGGTCGATCATCCAGATTTTGATCCCTTGGCCTCGCTAAGGTGAAATTTGAGAAAGTGTTATCTTTCTTTGCATCTGCATCTTCCACCATTATTCATCATGGTAGCATGTTGTGTTGCCAGGACCCTTGACACGGATATTGGTAAAACCTTGATGAATACGGAAATGCTCAAGTTCTTGAGAGCACGCGTAAGCACTAGGATTTATCGTCGGCATTAACTGGGATCCGTTCTCAGTTTCTTCGATTATGCCATAACCTTTCAAACAGTGGAATCTCTCTCTACTGTTGGGTTTCTCCCCAGTTACTAGAATCATTCCCAGCATTTGCATTTTGTTCCCAGCTTGCACCGCCATTGTGTCATCCTACTACGGACTACCCTTCTCAGTAATTACTGATCAGGATCATCTTCAAAGTGGTCCTACCACGGGTTCCATCCATTTCCGATGATAAGCAAATCATCCATCGTGTTTTCTTCAACAAGGTAGTCCACATCATCCATCCTAGTCCAAGTATGCCATTTCTTCGAGCTATTTCAAACGATCAATTGTAAATTGCATTAAGCTGGTATGAAGAGTTTCAATGATTTATGGATCAAAAGTAATTCTTTTTGCCACTTAAGGGAACAGTTCAACGAGTCACCTTCTCCGAGGTGCCCTGTTATGGGTTCATGACAATTATCTCCTCGCAACTTTGAAACCTTGCACCACCTTACTCAAGCGTCGAATTGCTACGTACAAACTTATATCCTCGTCGTCTGATTTCCATCACCCTGATGTGAAATTTGTGTCTCAATTGGAGAGATGTTCCTATGTCTCACTCCATGAGTTGATCCAGAGTTGTTCGATCTTCGAGAAGATCGAGACTTCTAGAGTTTTCCCTTCCCTCTCATTGTCATGTTGGTTGGAGTTCTCAGAGCAAGACATCGAGACAAAGATGGTGATCGAATCAACGTTCTTATGAAGTGCAACTTGGATCGTGAAGATTGGGTTAAGTTTGCGTCCCCCTTCATCTTACCCTACGCTTGAATCTCGGGACGCGATTCTTGTTTAGTGGGGGTTGAGTTGTCACAGCCCTAGAATTGTTTGCAATAGTTGCATAAGAGAGCATCCATGCATCATGTCTAATTTCTGAAAGTTGAATTGAGGTTTGTTGAAACCCTCAGAAATCAGTTCAAAAATAACCAACTTTAAAAATCTTCTCAAATGAGTCCAATAAAATGTTCTTGTTATTCCATAGAATTATTGGCAAGAGCTAAAATTCAAACCAATATTTTTATGAGCTGAGAAACATTTATTTTGGCCATTTGAATTAATCCAATAGTTATTTGCTTTGGATTTATATTCAATATATATTAAATATAACTTCAATAATTCTGGAAGTTTGTGAGTGGCTTTATATATATTTTAGCAAGCCATATAATAACCTACAGAATTTATGAAAATGATTTAGTGGATAAAACTAAATCAAAACAGAGAGGAAATAAAATAGAACATAGTAATTAAAATAGAAAACAGAGAAGGAGGGAGTACCTGGGCCTTACCTGGCAGAAGAGGCCCAGCCCACCAGGGGCTGAGTGGTCTTCTTCCTCCTGCCAGGAGGACAGGCAGGTGCGTGGCGAGCGCGCCGACGACGCCTTGCCACCTCCTGCTTCAGCCGCACGACCCCGGCCCTCCAGACGTGCCACGGAGACGCCCAATGCTCCCTCTCGCTTCCCCTCCTCTCCCTGGACCTCACTCCCCTCTTTGCTCTCTCTCTCTCTTTCTCGCGACCGAGCGGAGCTCGTCGCCGCCGACATGCACCACCGCGGCCACCGACCTCCCCACGCTCATCCGGATATGCCACGAGCTCCACCTCGACCCCCACATCCTCTGCACCATGCCATGAGCCGCCAGGAGCTCCATGACGACGTCCCCGACCCCTTATTCCTCCTGGGCTCGCCGGAGATCCCCTTCGCTGCCCGCTTGCTTAGACGCTTCCCCAAGCCATCCGACACCGCCAAACGACGCGCTGTGAGCCCCGCCGCCTTTCCCCGCTGTTCTCCCTTGCTCGTTCGTCCCCTAGCCGTACTTTCCACTGCACCCGTGAGCTTCCCGCCGCCATCCATGTCGCCGCCGAGCCTAGAGCTTGATTCACCCGAAGCCGAGCACGTCTGCGTGCTCAGCAGCCCCCCAGGAAGCGAACGCCACCACCCAAGCCTCCCGCCATGCACCCTAGCCTCGTCCCGCTCGAGCCCGTGGCTCTGGCCGCCGCCAAGCTCCCCGCCGACGGCATTACCAGCCACCCCGCGACCAACGGCCTACGCGGTTGGATGCGGCGCACCTTCAGCTACCCGTAGATGCAAACTACGCGCAAAACCGAGCCCCGTAGCAGTTTTCCGGCGAACTTCCGCCGCTGATCTGGTCGTCGCCGGCCTAAGTCCGACGAAGATGATGTGGCGACGTTATTAGTGGCTAATCCCCCAATTAGCAGCCTAGCAGACACTGACAGCGGGCCCCACCACAGGGTCAAACCCCAGTCAGCGCTGGATTTGACCGTGGGTTAGTCCCTGTGTCAATGACACGCGGGTCCCACCAGTCAGGTTTGACCCTGGTCAATTCGGTTAACCTGCTGACGCAGTAGTGACACAATCCTGATGTCATTAATGATTTTCTGGATTTAAATAATCCAGAAAATTCCAGAAAATTAGCAAAACTTCTAAAAATCATAAAAATTCAACCGTAACTCCAAATAAGATAAATTATATATGAAAAATTATCAGAAAAATTCAAGGAATCCATCTGTACCATTTTCATGCATGTTTGAACAATGTTTGTCCTCTGTTTTCGAAAAACAAATAAAGGGCATTTAAATAATCATATATGGAGTTGGAATTTGAATCTTGTATTCAAACCAACTTCATTTAAATCATAACTAGATGCATTAGCTCAAATCACAGCATATTGCCATGTCATGATCATGCATCATATTGTCGCATATGCATTCATTGTGTTCTTCTCTATTGCCAGTGGTTGTCCCCTCTCGATAGATGTTGTACCGACGCTGTGATCGTTGGCACTGCTGAAGTCCCAATGATACCTTCAGAAGTGCTAGGCAAGCAAAACCCCCTTGTTCATTCCGATACAATCCCACTCTCTCGCTCCTGCTCTCTTTTACTGCATTAGGACAACAACAATTCAACTGTTACATGCTGCGGTAGTTGAACCCTTTTCCTCTACATGACCTGTCATCGCCACAGTAAATAGATGAAACCCACTAGCATGAGTAGGAGTTGTTTGAGCCCTGATGTGCCTACTCATTCATGATTGTTTGTCATGCCTGCTACTGCTTAGAGTTGAGTCAGGTCTGATTCATCGGGGATGAATCGGAGGTGTGTAAACATGTCCTACTGTTGAGAGCTAAGTGTTTGAACACGTTTTGGTAAAGGTAGCGGTGAGAGGCCATGTAGGAGTACATGGTGGGTTATCTCATTGAAGCCGTCCTCAGGAACTGAGTTCTGTGTTTGTGATGCATGAAACAATTACTACCACGCATTGGGCCCGAAACCAATGGACCCTCTCGGCTTCTTGATCACCCTTGTCCTCTGTCCAGGAGTTGCAACTAGTTTCTGGTGTTTATAGGATATGTGTTGGCGGCCGTGCGTAGCGCTGACCCTAGGGGTGGGCTATGATGCGGTAGATACACTGTGGCACGATGTACCGGGCGCCCGTTTGGTGTCTCGGGAACCCTGTTCACATCGTTCGGGGCCGTATGTGGAAACCTCGGCCGGACTCCCTGCGGATGGAACCTGGATAGGCGATAAACCTGGACTAGACACTTGAGTGTTTAGGTAGGCCGTGGCCGACACCCTCATTGGGCTTCCGCTTGAAGGTTGCCGAGTACATGTCGTGTAAACGGTGGTAAGTGGTGAGAGAGTGTGTGAAGAAGTACACCCCTGTAGGGTTAACATCATCTATTCGAATAGCCGTGTCCGCCATAATGGACTTCTGGGTTGCCTATAACAGTTCATAGACAAGTGAAAGTGGATACTCTAAAACTCGCAAGATATGTGTGAGTGCTATGGATGGCCTTCTCATAGGGAGACGGAAGCGGATCCATAGTGGTGGATCGAATGGTGAATATGTGGACTCGTGTGCGCCACCTCAAAAGTGTTGCTTGCAGTCGTAGTCCAGGTTAGCCACTGAGTCAAAGCTGGCTTGCTGCAATTAAACTCCACCACCCCCTTTATTGATACCGATGCATATGTAGATAGTTCTGATGTAAGTCTTGCTGGGTACATTTGTACTCACGTTTTCTTAATTTATGTTTTGCAGAGAGACTTCAGTCTCGCTAGTAGTTCCATGTGGACTCCGACGTTTAGCTTGATACCTCAGCTACGATCTTGTGCCCTCGGCAGGATCTGGTAGATAGTCAGGCTTCTTAGCCTTTTTCATTTGTAGATGTCTGTACTCAGACATGTTAAGCTTCCGCATGTGCTTTGATTTGTATGCTATGATTGTTGGGTCATGAGACCCATGTTTGTAATATCTCGCTCCTCGGAGCCTAATGAATAAATACTTGAGTCGTAGAGTCATGTTGTGATGCCATGTTGTATTTGCACATATCGAGCATATTGTGTGTATGATTGAAATGCTTGGTATGTGTGGGATCCGACAATCTAGTTGTTTATCCTTCGCAGCCTCTCTTATGGGGAAATGTAGTCTAGTGCTTCCATGAGCCATAGTAGTCTGCTACAGCCCGGTTCACCGGAGTCCTGTTAGCCCAGCACTACTGCTTAGGACACTTGACTAGCCGGCATGTGTTTCACTTCATTCCTATGTCTGTCCCTTCGGGGAAATGTCACGCGGTGACATCCGGAGTCCTGCCTAGCTTGCTACAGCCCGGGTTCCCCGGAGTCCTTTCAGCCCAGTGCTACAGCCTGGATTCACTCGTTGATGACCGACATGCTCGATGTGATTCATGTATGCCTGTCCCCATAGGTTAGTGCCGCTTTGGGTTCACGACTAGCCATGTCGGCCCGGGTTCTCTGTCATATGGATGCTAGCGACACTATCATATACGTGAGCCAAAAGGCGCAAATGGTCCCGGGCCAGGTAAGGTGGAACCCGTGGGATTACCGTGCATGAGGCCGCAAAGTGATATGAAGTGTTACATGCTAGATCGATGTGACTTAGGATCGGGGTCCTGACACCTTCCCTCGTCTCCCTCCTCACGCCGCCAGGAGAACCCACGCCCGAACCCCATCTCCATCGATCCCATCTCTCCCTCTATCGGCCACCTCCCTCTGCCGCCCTCGCACGCGAGCTCGTACGGCTATGGCACCAACTTGCTCCGCTCCAGCAAGCTGTGAAGCACCGCCCCTTGGCCTTCTTCTCACGCAGCCCTGCTGGCTCCTCCCCTCGCGTCCCCGAGCTCGCAGACTCTGCGCGCCCCTATGGGCAAGTTCACCGGAGAGCCACCAGGCCGCTGCTCCCCTGCCTCATCCTCGGCGCCTCATCCCCGAGCTCAGAGTTTGCCACCGCCTTGCTCCTCCCTCGCCGTCCTCTCGCCGGTGAGCAGCACGAGCAGGTCGTCCTCGCCGCCTCCTCGAACAGGAGGTGCTCGTCCGCCTCTGCTCCGCACCGCACGGCCCTCTGCGTCCATGGCTTCGCCTCCTATGCTCGTCGTCTGTCCGCCAGCGACCACCAGGAGCACTGCTGCCTCCACCTTGGTGCTCACCGTCAGCCTCCTCCCCGGGCAGAGAAGCTCCTGTCTGAGCCGTCCCCTTCGGTCAACTCGGTTGCTACCGCCGCTGCCTTAATCTTCCCTGGTGCAGCTCGTTTCCAATGAATGGCAGCCTGAGGGTTACCTCCATGCCAAGTACCATGATCCGCAAGACTGAGAACGCCAAGCACCCCTTCGAGCTATCAAGACCGCAAGCGCCAAGTAACACGATGACCCTTAAATACTTCGGATTCGACAAGTCCAATGACGCTCTTGTACAACTACGTTGCCAAGACCGGGACCGGTAAGACCGAAGACATGGAAACGCCAAGTACCCCTACGCGTGAAGACGCCTAAGACCGTTTCAGGATTCATCAAGTACCGCTACCGATGACTCGAACACCTACAAAAACGTGTTCCGCTACCGTCGCCGAGATTGCGAGAACCTCTCCCGATGACCTCGGAGCGTGAACGATGACCATTGTAGAAGACTCGTACCTCTACTGCTTCCCGAACATGAACGACTACCTCCACTACGAACATGGCGAGAACGTCTACTTCCGCTATGAAGTTGATCCGTTCTAAAAAGCCACGCCTCGAAGGTATAACCCCGAGATGACCCCCGTGGACGACTGCTTGCGATGTATGAGATGCATGTTTAGATGTTGTATTCGCCCGTGAATGTTAGTTGTTCCTCCTCGTTGCCATGCCGTCCACCCGTGGGAACCCGGTAACCGGGATCACCCCACCATCTTTTGCAAGATCCCGCCACACTTCCTTTGCACCGGTATCTCCATGAGCTACCGGAACCGATATGTTGCCATGGCATCATTTTCGGATTCGTTGTCGTGGCACCCCTTTCGTTTCCGCCATGATGACAAATGCTTCATATCATGCTCTTATCAACATTTTCATAATTTATTGCATAAAACTTGCACATGTCATCCGCATCATGATAACAACATTTATAATGGTTAAAATTATTGTTTTCATTAAAATTGCTAAATGCATATGAGGTTTTTCCGGACTTGTTGTTTGTTGTTTCCGGCCTCATTTAAAACTTGCCTAAATAGTTAGTTTAACTATGCTTCTTCTCTTGACATGTTTAACAACATTTAATATTGTTGGGTACATAAACGAGAGTGAACTAAATAATGAATGTGGTGTTTCGTCAATATGCAACTCGTTGCATATTGAGCTCCACTTAACTTGTAGTTTTGTTTGTGCACCTTGCCATGCCATGCATATTTAAACCGGACATGCATCATACTTGGTTGTGCATCATGCCATGCTTATGCTTGTGTGTTTACCTTGTTGCTAGCTTCTTTTCGGTATGCTTCTCTCGTTAGCTTCCGTTTCGTTCCGGATTTGTGAGGTTTCGTTCGACTACGTCCGCTTGTCTTCTTCATGGACTCGTTCTTCTTCCTTGCGGAATCTTAGGCAAGATGACCATACCCTCAAAATCACTTCTATCTTTGCTTGCTAGTTGTTCGTTCTATCGCTATGTCGCGCTACCTACCACTTATTATATCATGCCTCCCATATTGCCATGTCAAGCCTCTAACCCACCATCCTAGCAAACCGTAGTTTGGCTAAGTTACCGCTTTTGCTCAGCCATCTTATAGCGTTGCTAGTTGCAGGTGAAGTTGAAGATTGTTCCTTGTTGGGACATGGATATGTTGGGATATCACAATATACTGTATTTAATTAATGCATCTATATACTTGGTAAAGGATGGAAGGCTCGGCCTTATGCCTGGTGTTTTGTTCCACTCTTGCCGCCCTAGTTTCCGTCATACCGGTGTTATGTTCCTTGATTTTGCGTTCTTACGCAGTTGGGTGTTATGGGAACCCCTTGATAGTTTGCTTTGAATAAACCTCCTCCAGCAAGGCCCAACCTTGGTTTTAAATTTTCCTAACAACCTAAGCCTTTTTCCCTTTGGTTTGCGGAGCCCGAGGGTCATCTTTATTTTAACCCCCCCGGGCCAGTGCTCCTCTGAGTGTTGGTCCAAAATAGAGCCACTTGCAGTGCCACCTCGGGGAAACTTGATGTTTGGTTTTAGTTGTACGTAGTGTTCATCCGATGTGCCCTGAGAATGAGATATGTGCAGCTCCTATCAGGATTTGTCGGCACATTCGGGCGGCTTTGCTGGTCTTGTTTTACCATTGTCGAAATGTCTTGTAACCGGGATTCTGAGGCTGATCGGGTCTTCCCGGGAGAAGGAATATCCTTCGTCGACCATGAGAGCTTGTGACGGGCTAAGTTGGGACACCCCTGCAGGGTATAAACTTTCGAGATCCGTGCCCGTGGTTATGTGGCAGATGGGAATTTGTTAATGTCCGGTTGTAGAGAACTTGACACTTAACTTAGTTAAAATGCATCAACCGCGTGTGTAGCCATGATGGTCTCTTCTCGGCGGAGTCCGGGAAGTGAACACGGTCTTGTGTTATGCTTGAACGTAAGTAGTTTCAGGATCACTTCTTGATCACTTCTAGCTTCTCGACCATTGCATTGCTTCTCTTCTCGCTCTTATTTGCGTATGTTAGACACCATATATGCTTAGTGCTCGCTGCAGCTCCACATTACCATATCCTACCCATAAGCTTAAATAGTCTTGATCTCACGGGTGTGAGATTGCTGAGTCCCCGTGGCTCACAGTTACTTCCAAACAGTTGGAGGTGCCGATGATACTAGTGTAGGTGACGCAACCGAGCTCAAGTGGGAGCTCGATGAAGATCTTGATCGTTGATATGCGTCTTTTCCGGTTGATCAGTAGTGGTGCCCAGTTGGGACGATCGGGGATCTAGCATTTGGGGTTGTCTTCTTTTATTTTGGTTTCGTAGTCGGACCTTGATTGTATTCTGGATGATGTATGTTTAACTTGTTATTTGTGTGAAGTGGCGATTGTAAGCCAACTCTTTATCCCATTCTTATTCAGTACATGGGATTGTGTGAAGATTACCCCACTTGCGACTAAACCACCATGCGGTTATGCCTCTAAGTCGTGCCTCGACACGTGGGAGACATAGCCACATTGTGGATGTTACATCGTATTCCTCGGCTGCCAGGACGTTAGTCCACCTGTCGTTGAGCAGATCTTGGTCAGCTTGGAGCTGTTGTTGCTTCTTTTTTAGGGTCCTTATAGTGGCTATTAGCCGGCGCCTAAAGCGTTCCTACTGAAGGGGTTCCTCAGGTACGATAAAGTCCTCGTCGTCGAGGATCGCCTCCTCCTCGGAGAGTGGAAGGTAATTACTATCCTCCGAGTCTTCATTTATAGCCTGTCATCGGGGCTAATTTGCCCATCTTCCCGATCCTCCTGTTCGAAGGCTGGCTCGACGGGGTCTTCTTGCTCTTCGGCGTCGTCTGGAGTATTGATGTCTCCGGTGCCGGTATTGCTGGCTTTTCCATGGTGTGACTTAGAGCGGCGCCGCTGGCGTCAGTGCTTTGGTTGTATCTCAGGAGGTGTATCCTAAACTGGATTTTTCTTGTTATCGACGTTACCCTCTTTGGGTGTATCCACCATGTACATGTCATATAAAGAGGTGGCCGTCCAGCGTCCGGTGAACGGCGGGTTTTGGGCCTGCTCTTCTCCGACATCGTCGTCCATACCGTCGATGTCTTTGGAGCCGTAATCGAGCATGTCGGTTAAGTCCTCGATAGTGGCTATGAAGTGGGTGGTGGGTGGGACGTAAAATTCCCTGCTCTCAGCCCCTAGTCCGGGAGGGGCGTAGTTCGGACGTTGCCCCTCTGTAATGATGAGGGATCGCATTAAGTCCAGAGCCTCGCTTAAAGGCGTGGTTCGGCCAGCGAGAAGGGAGTTCGCGGAGTACGGCGAGGAGGAAACTCCTTGGCCGAGCTCACACGGTGACGACTTCGAGGGTTCGGGGTCAGTGTTTGGAGAAGAGTTCGGCTTCATGATGATTGCCGATGACACTGCTTCATCCAGCTCTTCCGTAGTTGGCTTAATAGCTGCAGAGAGTCAGGCGGGCTCGGGAATCCCGTCTTCGGACCTGGAGATGCGCTCCGGATTTAAGGCCGGAGCAGAGCCTGGGGTCACGAACCCTTGGAAGATCAAGTCTCCTCGGATATCATCGACATAATCCAGATTTCCAAAACTAATCTGGTGACCTGGGGCGTAGTTGTCGATCTGCTCTAGATGGCCAAGCGAGTTGGCCTGTAGTGCGAAGCCGCCGAACACAAAGATCTGGCCGGGGAGAAAGACCTCCCTCAGGGCAGCATTATTGTAGATGACTAATGGAGCCATCGAACCTTCTGGCGACGACACAACGGAACTCTCAATGATAGCACCAATGTTGGTGTCAAAACCGGCTGATCTCGGGTAGGGGGTCCTGAACTGTTCGTCTAAGGATTGATGCTAACAGGAGACAAGGGACACGATGTTTTACCCAGGTCCGGGCCCTCTTGATGGAGGTAATACCCTATGTCCTGCTTGATTAACTTTGATGAGTATAGGGGTTACAAGAGTTGATATACCATGAGATCGTAATGGCTAAACCCTAATTGTCTAGCCTACATAATTATGATTGCCTCTACGGACTAAACCCTCCGGTTTATATAGACACCGGAGGGGGCTAGGGTTGTACAGAGTCGGTTTACAGAGAAAGGAATATTCACATCCGCATGCTAAGCTTGCCTTCCACGCCAAGGAGAGTCCCATCTGTACACGGGAGGAAGTCTTTTGTCTTGTATCTCCATGGTCCATTAGTCCGGCCCACGTCACATAGCCCGGACGCCCGAGGACCCCTTAATCCAGGACTCCCTCAGGGATGCCCTATCATCCCAAGCTATTACCCAAGAATGAGCAACCAACTAAGCTTGGGGATGCCCCCGAGTGGCATCCCTGCTTTCTTCCAAAAACTATTGGTATTTTACTCGAGACTATATTTTTATTCGTCACATGATATGTGTTTTGCTTGGAGCGTCTTGTATGATATGAGTTTTTGCTTGTTTTATTTTGTGTTTTAAGTTATCAATCCTTGCTGGACACACCTATTTGAGAGAGCCAAAATTATGTCATGACTTGTTAGAATTGCTCTCTATGCTTCACTTAAATCTTTTATGAGCTAGGACTTGCTCTAGTGCTTCACTTATATCTTTTTGAGCACAGTGTGCTCAATATTTTTGAAGAAATGCTCTCTTGCTTCACCTAGATTTATTTGAGAGTTAGTAAATTTTGAAGAAATTCTCTCTTGCTTCACTTAGATTATTTTGAGAGAAAGAAATATTATGCTCATGATCTTCACTTATATTTGTTTGGGCTTATGAAAAGCAACATATGAAAATTAGTGCCAAAGTGATAGATATCCAAGAAGGATAAAGATAGGAAAATGTCATGAAGATCATTGGACAAAATAAACTTGATTCTTAGTAATAGTTTTGAGATATGATGATGTGCTATGTGAGTTACGTTGATGAGTAATTGTGCTTTAGTAAGAATATTGGTGTTAAGGTTTGTGATTCCCGGAGCATGCACGTATAGTCTCTCATTATGGTGTGATGTTGGAGCATGATTTATTTTTGATTGTCTTCCTTATGAGTGGCGGTCAGGGATGAACGATGGTCTTTTCCTACCAATCTATCCCCCTAGGGGCATGCGTAGTAGTACTTTGCTTCAACTTTTACAATAAGTATATGAGTTCTTTATGACTAATGTGATTCCATGGATTATACGCACTCTTACCTTTTCGCAATTTGCTAGCCTCTACGGTACCATGCATTGCCCTTTCTCACATTGAGACGTGGTGCAAACTTCGCAGGTGCATCCAAACCCCGTGATATGATACGCTCTATCACACATAAGCCTCATTATATCTTCCTCAAAACAGCCACCATACCTACCTATTATGGCTTTTCCATGGCCATTTCGAGAAATATTGCTATGCAACTTCCACCGCTTTCATTTGATGACTTGAGCATTCATTGTCATATTGCTTTGCATGATCATATATCTGACATAGTGTTTGTGGCTCAACCACATTCATCATTTTTCATACATGTTACGCTAGATCATTGCACATCCTGGTACATGCCAGAGGCATTTATATAGAGTCATATTTTGTCATAGGTATCGAATTGTAATTTTTATTTCATTTGAGTTATAAGTAAATAGAAGTGTGATGATCATCATTAAACATTTTTAGAACAGTGCCCCTGTGACGAAAGGATGATGGAGACTATGATCCCCCCCACAAGTTGGGATGAGACTCCGGACAATGGGAGAAAGAAAAAAAAGAAAAAAAGGAAAGAAAAAGGAAAGAAAGAAAATGAAAAAAAGAAAAAAGAAAAAAATAAACAAAGAGAGAAGGGGCATTGCTAGTATCCTTTACCACACTTGTGCTTCAAAGTAGCACCATGTTTTTCATATGGAGAGTCTCCTATGTTGTCACTTTCATATACTAGTGGGGATTTTTCATCATAGGATTAGATGCACACCCACTTAGTTTTCATATTGAGCTTTCATACACTTATAGCTCTTAGTGCATTCGTTGCATGGCAATCCCTACTCCTCATGTTGATCGATTGATGGGCATCTCCATATCCCATTGGCTAGACGCATCGATGTGAGACTTTCTTACTTTTTTGTCTTCTCTATATTTACCCCTATCATCATACTCTATTCCACCCATAGTGCTATATCCATGGCTTGCGCTCATGTATTGCGTAAGAGTTGAAAAAGCTAAAGCGCGTAAAAAAGTACGAACCAATTGCTCGGCTTGTCATCGGGGTTGTGCATGATAAATACTTTGTGTTAAGAAGACAGAGCATGACAAGACTATATGATTTTGTAGAGATAACTTATTTTAGCATTGATATTTTGAAAGACATGGTTGCTTGTTGATATGCTTGAGTGAAAGTGCTAGTTATCGACTAGAGGGGGGTGAATAGGCGATTTTTATGAAAGTCTTCAAACATGGGAGTTTTGAAGACAAACGATAGAAACGAACCTATAAACATGCAGCAGAAGGTAGACTACACTAGGCAAGCCATAGTCAAGTATTCAATGAAGTGAAAGCATGAAGACTAATAGCAGCTAGGAAGTGCGGATCAGGATGGAAGATAGTATGAAGCCAATCAGAACAAACAGTCACACAGTGAAGACAAATAGATAATGCAAACAGGCAATGACTTCACAAGGACCAACTATAAATAAAGAGATAGGAAGGATAGAACCAGTTGCTTGTTGAAGACAATGATTTGTTGGACCAGTTCCAGTTGCTGTGACAACTGTACGTCTGGTTAGGGAGGCTGAGATTTAACTCAGAAGATCGTGTCTTCACCTTATTCCCCTTGAGCTAAGGACACCCAGTCCTCGCCCAATCACTCAGGTAAGTCTTCAAGGTAGACTTCGAAACCTTCACAGACTTCATTCACCGGCGATCCACAATGACTCTTGGATGCTCAGAACGCGACGCCTAACCGGCTAGAGGATTCACAATCCTCAAGTGTAACAAGTCTTCAGATCACACAGACGGGAAGACTTCGGTGATGCCTAACACTCTTTGGCTCTGGGTGTTTAGGGCTTTGTCCTCGCAAGGATTTCTCTCTCAAAGGCTTCGGAGGTGGGTTGCTCTCAAACGACAAAAGTCGTGCACTAACTCTGAGCAGCCCCCAATTTATGGTGTAGGGGGTGGGCTATTTATAGCCACTAGGAAACCCGACCTGATTTGTCCGAAATGACCTTGGGTCACTAAGGAACTGACACGTGTTCCAATGGTCAGATTTCAAACACACACGGCAACTCTACTTGGGCTACAAGTAAAGCTGACTTATCCAGCTCTGGATAAGTTTTGCTCTCATTATCTTCACTCGAAGACATAGGATTTTGGTTAAGCATCACTTCAGTCACTCTGACTTTGTTCACTGGGACCCCACTAAACAGTACGGTGGTTCCTATGACTCAACAAAGAAGAAAAGGAAACAACGAAACAACTAAGTCTTCGCGCTCCATAGTCTTCACGCGATGTCTTATCTTGTCATAGTCTTCAATGTGAATATCTTCACATACCACCTTTGTCTTCAATGTCTTCATACATTTTTAGGGGTCATCTCCGGTAGGTAAACCGAATCAATGAGGGACTACTACCTGTGTTATCCTGCAATTCTCACAAACACATTAGTCCCTCACCCAGGTTTGTCGTCAATACTCCAAAACCAACTAGAGGTGGCACTAGATGCACTTACAATCTCCCCCTTTTTGGTGATTGATGACAAACTGGTTGAAATTTTCAACAGGGATAAAAGTATGTGAAATTGTAAAGGATTTAGGTATTGTCTTCGTAAGTAGCAGAAAGGCTCCCCCTGAAGATGTGCATATAAGTATTTTGCTTTTGAATGCAAATGCACATGGCAGGTTGTGCTTGCAGAGCTCCTCTTCTACTTATGAAGACAATTCATCATGCATGAAAGGATATAACGAAGATAATGACATGCATAATGAAAAATGGACGTCTGCAAAATGACTTCGTGCGGAATTTATCGTCGCACATGCGGAATTTATCATCGCATCACATAGTTGACGAAAAGGTAGCAGACGACCATCAAGTTTAAGTGTTACAACTCAAAAGAACCAAATGTATCAAAAGCGAGAGTTGTAAGCACTTGTCAAATGTAGCAAAAAGTATAGCAACCACCCATATGGACCCGCTTGAAGACTATCAACTCATATGCTTCTCCCCCTTTTGTCAGTAATGACCAAAAAGGTTTGAAGACATAGAGCTTCTACTCATTCCCATGAGGAGTAGGCGAAGCAGCAGGGTCATCGTTGAGGTTCGGTGGTGCAGAAGAACTTGGTGCAGTGTCGACACGCGCTGAAGTTGGAGGTGGTAAAGTAGCGTCTGATACGTCTCCAACATATCTATAATTTTTGATTGCTCCATGCTATATTATCTACTGTTTTGGACATTATTGGGCTTTATTATACACTTTTATATTATTTTTGGGACTAACCTACTAACTGGAGGCCCAGCCCAGAATTGTTGTTTTTTTGCCTATTTTAGGGTTTTGAAGAAAAGGAATATCAAATGGAGTCCAAACGGAATGAAACTTTCGGGAACGTGATTTTTGGAACGAACAAGACCCAGGAGACTTGGACCCTACGTCAAGCAACCAACAGGGAGGCCACGAGGTAGGGGGCACTCCTACCCCCCCCCCCCCCAGGCGCGCCCTCCACCCTCGTGGGCCCCTGTTGCTCCACCGACGTACTTCTTCCTCCTATATATACCTATGTACCCCCAAACGATCAGATACGGAGCCAAAACCCTAATTCCACCGCCATAACCTTCTGTATCCACGAGATCCCATCTTGGGGCCTGTTCCGGAGCTTCGCCGGAGGGGGCATCGATCATGGAGGGCTTCTACATCAACACCATAGCCTCTCCGATGAAGTGTGAGCAGTTTACCTCAGACCTACGAGTCCATAGTTATTAGTTAGATGGCTTCTTCTCTCTTTTTGGATCTCAATACAAAGTTCTCCCCATCTCTTGTGGAGATCTATTCGATGTAATCTTCTTTTGCGGTGTGTTTATTGAGACCGATGAGTTGTGGGTTTATGATCAAGTTTATCTATGAACAATATTTGAATCTTCTCTGAATTCTTTTATGTATGATTGGTTATCTTTGCAAGTCTCTTCGAATTATCAGTTTGGTTTGGCCTACTAGATTGATCTTTCTTGCAATGGGAGAAGTGCTTAACTTTGGATTCAATCTTGCGGTGTCCTTTCCCAGTGACAGTAGGGGCAGCAAGGCACATATTGTATTGTTGCCATCAAGGATAACAAGATGGGTTTTTTTATTATATTGCATGAATTTATCCCTCTACATCATGTCATCTTGCTTAAGGCGTTACTTTGTTGTTATGAACTTAATACTCTACATGCATGCTGGATAGCGGCCGATGTGTTTAGTAATAGTAGTAGATGCAGGCAGGAGTCGGTCTACTTGTCTTGGACGTGATGCCTATATACATGATCATACCTAGATATTCTCATAACTATGCTCAATTCTGTCAATTTCTCAACAGTAATTTGTTTACCCACCGTGAATACTTATGCTCTTGAGAGAAGCCACTAGTGAAACCTATGGCCCCCGGGTCTATCTTCATCATATTAATCTTCCAATACTTAGTTATTTTCATTGCTTTTATTTTACTTTGCATCTTTATCATAAAAATACCACAAATATTATCTTATCATATCTATCAGATCTCACTCTCGTAAGTGACCGTGTAGGGATTGACAACCCCTTATCGCGTTGGTTGCGAGGATTTATTTGTTTTGTGTAGGTGCGAGGGACTCGCGCGTAGCCTCCTACTGGATTGATACCTTGGTTCTCAAAAACTGAGGGAAATACTTACGCTACTTTGTTGCACCACCCTTTCCTCTTCAAGGGAAAACCAGCGCAAGTGCTCAAGAGGTAGCAAGAAGGATTTCTAGCGCCACTGCCGGGGGGTTCACGCAAGTCAAGATTTGACTCCCGACAACGAGCCATTTCTGGCGCCGTTGCCGAGGAGGTCTATGCAAAAGTCAACATACCAAGTACCCGTCACAAACCCTTATCTCCCGCATTACATTATTTGCCATTTGCCTCTCGTTTTCCTCTCCCTCACTTCACCCTTGCCGTTTTATTCGCCCTCTCTCTCTATCCTCCATCTCTTTCTATTTGCCTCTTTTGCCCGTTCCTCGTTTGCTTGTCATTATGGCGAGTCCTCTATCTTCTCCGTTGTCTCCCGAGAATGAAGTTCTAAATTTTAAACAAAGGGAGGGAGAAAATCTAAAATACGCTTGGTATAGAATTTGCAATGCTCAAAATAGATCTACCAGGAAGCAATCTACTTCCGTTCTTCTTCGCAATTTTTGTGTAGGCACTACTCCTTGGCACAGATATATCCTTGATACCATTACCGGAGGGAACTTCTTGGGTAGCCATACTTTTGATTCTTATAATGCTATGATAGATTTGTTTGGCTCACCACCTCTTTTGGTTAATGGAACTATGTTAACTTTGGAGCATGTAATGCAAAAACTTGAAATTATTGAAAATGAAGTTGCTACCATTGAGTTAATTGAAAATTTCGATAAAAAGATCCACAACCAAATTACCCAATATGGATCTAAAGTAGGAGTAACTTTGAAAAATATTAAAGAACCTATAGTTAATGAAAGGATAAATCACGATTCCACTAGAATCGATACACTTGAGGGTGTCATTACCAACTTGGTAACCGCTTTTTCTTCCATAAAGAATAATCCAAGTCCTCCAACTAAAATTTCGAAGCTTATGTATGTTCATAAAAATAAAGGTGAATCCTCTAGCAAAGAAACTGCGGATCTCAAATCTATAAGTGTTCACCCTAATCTTTTTGCTATCATTAAGGAACCATTTGCTGCCAATGATTTTTTAGATCTTGTGCCTAAAAGTTTGATAATAAATAAAAGTAAAGAAATTCCTAAGGACGGTAGATGCCTCATTGAAGAATTACCTACCAAAGATGGCAATACCTAGATCTATCCTTGCTTTTTATGCCTAGCTAGGGGCGTTAAACGATAGCGCTTGTTGGGAGGCAACCCAATTTTATTTTTATTCCTTGCTTTTTCACCTGTTTAGTAAATAATTTATCTAGCCTCTTTTTTGGTTGTGTTTTTTGTGTTTAATTAGTGTTTGTGCCAAGTAGAACCGTTGGGAAGACTTGGGAAAAGTCTTGTTAATCTTGCTGTAAAAAACAGAAACTTTAGCGCTCACGAGAACTGCTGCCATTTTTATTTGGAAAGTGATATTTAGTTAATTATTTTTTCAGATGATTAATAGATAAATTCCTCACGTCCATCAACTTATTTTATAATTTTTGGGGTTACAGATCTTGCGCTAGCTACAGATTACTACAGACTGTTCTGTTTTTGACAGATTCTGTTTTTCAAGTGTTGTTTTCTTATTTTGATGAATCTATGGCTAGTAAAATAGTTTATAAACCATAGAGAAGTTGGAATACATTAGGTTTAACACTGATATAATTAAATAATGAGTTCATTACAGTACCTTGAAGTGGTCTTTTGTTTTCCTTCGCTAACGGAGCTCATGAGATTTTCTACTTTAAGTTTTGTGTTGTGAAGTTTTCAAGTTTTGGGTAAAGATTTGATGGATTATGGAACAAGGAGTGGCAAGAGCCTAAGCTTGGGGATGACCATGGCACCCCCAAGATAATCTAAGGACACCTAAAAGCCAAAGCTTGGGGATTCCCCGGAAGGCATCCCCTCTTCCGTCTACTTCTATCGGTAACTTGGAGCTATATTTTTATTCACCACATGATATGTGTTTTGCTTGGAGTGTCTTGTATAATTTGAGTCTTTATTTTTTATTTTACTACAATCATCCTTGATGTACACACCTTTTGAGAGAGACACACTTGATTCGGAAATTATTAGAATACTCTATGTGCTTCACTTATATCTTTTGAGTATAGTTTTGCTCTAGTGCTTCACTTATATCTTTTAGAGCACGGTGGTGGATTTGTTTTATAGAAACTATTGATCTCTCATGCTTCACTTAGATTATTTTTAGAGTCTTAAATAGCATGGTAATTTTCTTAAATAATCCTAATATGCTAGGTATACAAGATTAATAAGAAAATTCTCTTATGAGTGTGTTGAATACTATGAGAAGTTTGATACTTGATAATTGTTTTGAGATATGGAGATGGTGATATTAGAGTCATGCTAGTTGAGTAGTTGTGAATTTGAGAAATACTTGTGTTAAAGTTTGTGATTCTCGTAGCATGCACGTATGGTGACCTGTTATGTGATGAAGTCGGAGCATGATTTATTTATTGATTGTCTTCCTTATGAGTGGCGGTCGGGGACGAGCGATGGTCTTTTCCTACCAATCTATCCCCCTAGGAGCATGCGCCTAATACTTTGCTTTCATAACTTGTAGATTTTTGCAATAAGTATATGAGTTCTTTATGACTAATGTTGAGTCCATGGATCATACGCACTCTCACCCTTCCAACATTGCTAGCCTCTCTAATACCGCACACCTTTCGCCGGTATCATACACCCACCATATACCTTCCTCAAAACAACCACCTATCATGGCATTTCCATATCCATTCCGAGATATATTGCCATGCAACTTTCCACCGTTCCTTTTACTATGACACGCTCCATCATTGTCATATTGCTTTGCATGATCATGTAGTTGACATTGTATTTGTGGCAAAGCCATCGTTCATAATTCTTTCATACATGTCACTCTTGATTCATTGCATATCCCGGTACACCGTGGGAGGCATTCACATAGAGTCATATCTTGTTCTAAGTGTCGAGTTGTAATTCTTGAGTTGTAAGTAAATAAAAGTGTGATGATCATCATTATTAGAGCATTGTCCCAAGTGAGGAAAGGATGATGGAGACTATGATTCCCCCACAAGTCGGGATGAGACTCCGGACGAAAAATAAAAAAATAAATAAAAAAAGAGGCCATAAAAGAAGAGAAAAGGCCCAAATAAAAAATGAG
The DNA here is from genome assembly GCF_056163025.1 of Triticum urartu. NCBI lineage: Eukaryota > Viridiplantae > Streptophyta > Magnoliopsida > Poales > Poaceae > Triticum > Triticum urartu. Next base: position 450,771,892 of record NC_141876.1, read on the forward strand.
AGAAAAAGAGAGAAGGGACAATGCTACTATCCTTTTACCACACTTGTGCTTCAAAGTAGCACCATGATCTTCATAATAGAGAGTCTCCTATGTTATCACCTTCATATACTAGTGGGAAATTTTCATTATAGAACTTGGCTTGTATATTCCAATGATGGGCTTCCTCAAAATGCCCTAGGTCTTTGTGAGCAAGCAAGTTGGATGCACACCCACTTAGTTTCTTTTTGAGCTTTCATATACTTATAGCTCTAGTGCATCAGTTGCATGGCAATCCCTACTCACTCACATTGACATCTATTGATGGGCATCTCCATAGCCCGTTGATACGCCTAGTCGATGTGAGACTATCTTCTCCTTTTTGTCTCCTCCACAACCACCATTCTATTCCACCTAAAGTGTTATGTCCATGGCTCACGCTCATGTATTGCGTGAAGATTGAAAAAGTTTTGAGAATGTCAAAAGTATGAAACAATTGCTTGGCTTGTCATCGGGGTTGTGCATGATTTAAATACTTTGTGTGGTGAAGATAGAGAATAGCCAAACTATATGATTTTGTAGGGATAACTTTCTTTGGCCATGTTATTTTGAAGAGACATAATTGCTTAGTTAGTATGCTTGAAGTATTATTATTTCTATGTCAATATTGAACTTTTGTCTTGAATCTTTCGGATCTGAATATTCATACCACGATTAAGAAGAATTACATTGAAAATATGCCAAGTAGCATTCCACATCAAAAATTCTATTTTTATCATTTACCTACTCGAGGACGAGCAGGAATTAAGCTTGGGGATGCTTGATACGTCTCCAACTTATCTATAATTTTTGATTGCTCCATGCTATATTATCTACCGTTTTGGACATTATTGGGCTTTATTATACACTTCTATATTATTTTTGGGACTAACCTACTAACTGGAGGCCCAGCCCAGAATTGTTGTTTTTTGCCTATTTTAGGGTTTCGAAGAAAAGGAATATCAAACGGAGTCCAAACGGAATGAAACCTTCGGGGACATGATTTTTGGAACGAACAAGACCCAGGAGACTTGGACCCTACGTCAAGCAACCAACAGGGAGGCCAAGAGGTAGGGGGCACGCCTACCCCCCTAGGCGCGCCCTCCACCCTCGTGGGCTCCCTGTTGCTCCACCCACGTACTTCTTCCTCCTATATATACCTACATACCCCCAAACGATCAGATACGGAGCCAAAACCCTAATTCCACCGCCGTAACCTTCTGTATCCACGAGATCCCATCTTGGGGCCTGTTCCGGAGCTCCGCCGGAGGGGGCATCGATCGCGGAGGGCTTCTACATCAACACCATAGCCTCTCCAATGAAGTGTGAGTAGTTTACCTCAACCTACGGGTCCATAGTTATTAGCTAGATGGCTTCTTCTCTCTTTTTGGATCTCAATACAAAGTTGTCCCCCTCTCTTGTGGAGATCTATTCGATGTAATCTTCTTTTGCGGTGTGTTTGTTGAGACCGATGAATTGTGGGTTTATGATCAAGTTTATCTATGAACAATATTTGAATCTTCTCTGAATTCTTTTATGTATGATTGGTTATCTTTGCAAGTCTCTTTGAATTATTAGTTTGGTTTGGCCTACTAGATTGATCTTTCTTGCAATGGGAGAAGTGCTTAACTTTGGATTCAATCTTGCGGAATCCTTTCCCAGTGATAGTAGGGGCAGCAAGGCACGTATTGTATTGTTTCCATCAAGGATAACAAGATGGTTTTTTATTATATTGCATGAATTTATCCCTCTACATCATGTCATCTTGCTTAAGGCGTTACTCTGTTGTTATGAACTTAATACTCTAGATGCATCCTGGATAGCGGTCGATGTGTGGAGTAATAGTAGTAGATGCAGGCAGGGGTCGGTCTACTTGTCTTGGACGTGATGCCTATATACATGATCATACCTAGATATTCTCATAACTATGCTCAATTCTGTCAATTTCTCAACAGTAATTTGTTTACCCACCGTGAATACTTATGCTCTTGAGAGAAGCCACTAGTGAAACCTATGGCCCCCGGGTCTATCTTTATCATAAAAATACCACAAATATTATCTTATCATATCTATCAGATCTCACTCTCGTAAGTGACTGTGTAGGGATTGACAACCCCTTATCGCGTTGGTTGCGAGGATTTATTTGTTTTGTGTAGGTGCGAGGGACTCGCGCGTAGCCTCCTACTGGGTTGATACCTTGGTTCTCAAAAACTGAAGGAAATACTTATGCTACATTGCTGCACCACCCTTTCCTCTTCAAAGGAAAACCAACGCAAGTGCTCAAGAGGTAGCAGCGTCATCTTGATCATCTATGACTCTGGCATTCACCGTTGCAGCTAAGGAGGAATAGTTAGAGTCTTCGAGTGATGGAGTCTGACGCAAGTGAGCATTCCTTGGAGGAGTTGAGTCAAACTTGCATCTCTCTATGAAGCCATCGTCTTGAAGATCAGCTTCAGCACTGAGCAATGTCAAGCTCTTCCATGACCTCCGACAGGTTTCATGTGTAACAAAGACATTCTTGGTGGCAAGATTGTGAATGTGATTGACGTCCACCAAGAGGCTTTGCATCTGACGCTTAAGCCAGTCATGATGCTTGTCCTGTTTCTGATGTAGAGCGACGAGAAGCTCTCGGTCATTGAGAACACGAGATTGCTTCCGAGGCCTTTGGGCAATGGTGCTTTCAGTGGCTTCAGTTTGGGTGTGAGGGGCACGTGTGTTGCCAGCCAAGGGATAAACACGAGAAACGGCCTGAACTCCTTCAATGGGCTGGGTGAAGCTTTGACGATCGACATTGTGACGATAAATTGGCTCCTTTGCATGCTCTGGGTAAATGGCTTCAACAGACATATCAACCTCTGGCAAGAATATAAGATTATTGCGCGCAGACGGCTGATAGTTGATAGCAGAGTGAAGCTTGATGAGGCACATGACCCATGGAGCATAGAACTTCAGACCAAAGATGTCGGAGCCAGATGCAGCCAATTGCCTGATGAAAAAGTCTTGAGCATTGAAGCTGATGCCATTTAAGATATAGAAAACCAAAGTCTTCATTGCTCCTTCAAGCTTCGCTGCAGAGGAATGCCCTTTGACATGCCACACAGTTCGCCTGATGATGTGATAAATGGTGCGGGGCAGATACTCTAGGTCTTCAACAAAGAATTCCGTTGGGTATTCAGCGTCGCGTGGCAGAGGCTTCATCATGCTCAGCATTTGGCTCATGTTAGGCTCTGGCTTCTGGAAGATGCTCTCCAAAGCATTCTGGTGTTGCTGACAACCTGGTTCATAATGTTCGTCAGGAGTGGGCAGGGCAGTAAGCTCAATGATGTCTTGGGCTTTAGCTTCATGGTGTACATCGCTTGTCATCCACTCAAGGATCCATGTCTTCGGATCCCTGTTGTAGCCACGAATGTGGTGGGTAGCATAGAATTGAAGCAGAAGCTCTTCATTCCAATGTTCTTTTGCAGTCACAAATGGGAGAAGACCAGCATCCTTGAAGCAGTCAAGGGCTTCTTCTAGGCAAGGCAGGCTAGCCATGGCTTCGCTGTCTAGACGCATATGAGGGAAAATGCGCCCCTGATTGTATAAGATGTAGGAATAGTAACTGCGCTGATGATAACTCCAGAATCGATCTGATGAAATTCTTGGCCTTGTGTATGGGTTCTTGGCACTATCAAAAATTGTGTTGTGTTCCTTGAAGCCATTCACATTAAACGATCCTGGTGAAGTTGCAGTACCTGGAAACCTTGGCACTCTTGGCTTTGGCTTCTGGACCTGAGACCTGTGCTCCACATGATAGTCAAATTGCAAACTGACAGTAGGCGGAGGAACCAAAATGGGCCAGCGGACGGTGGTAAGTTTCCCTTGATAGAATGCTTGCTCAATGGTGTGTGGCCTGGGAGGTGGTACAGGAGCAGAGGCATTGTCTTCGAGCTGCGGATTTGCTTCGAGTGTAGCATTGGCTTCAGGTGCATTCACTTCTGGCACCATATTAGCTTCAGGCGCCACATTAGCTTCGGCCATGACAACGTCATTGGCTTCAGTGTTGGTGTTAGTGGCCGCCTCAGAGTTTTCAACCTCCACTCGAGTAGCTGGAGGGTCAGACACATTCTCCTCGAGAACAACTTCAGGGTTGGACGGGGGTGTAGCAACACATTCTTCATCTCTTGGTTCTTCTTGTTCATCGGCTGATGCAGCCGGAATATCTTCAGCCGCTTTGGCTTCAGACTCAAGGATGTTCGCAGTAGGAGAGGCTTCAGGAAAGACTTGGCGCGAAACGGATTGGCGCTCTTCTCCTTCTGGAACACTTGACAAAGTGACCTATGGCCTTGGTCCTTTGCGAAGCCTGCGGAGTGCTGGAAATGCTTGTCAAGATGGAGTTGGTTGGGCCACAGAGTCATTGTGTTCAAGCACTGGAGTGGTGACTTGAGGTGGGGGAGTACTTGGTGATTCTTCTTGACGCGGGGAGTCTTGTGGGTGATCAGCCCATGAGTCATCCTGGGCAATTGGCGTCAATGGACGACCAATGCTGATGAGTTCGCTGTTCGTGAGAACAGGCAATGATACCACATTTGTGTTCGATCTGAGGAAGGACTTCATCATCTTCAACATTGTCTTGATGACCAAGGTCTTCAGCTACGGTGGGGTCAACAGCTGGAATGTCTTTCAGCTTCAGGAGCCTCTGTGGAAGCAGGCTTATGAACTATCAACTGGCGCTCCCTATGTTCAGACGCAGGACGAGCCACTGAGATCGGCTCGACAACAAGGGGCTCTGTGGGAGCAGCCTGATCTTTCTTCTTTGTCTTCCTCTTTTTCGTCGGTGGAGCTTCGTTAGTGGTGTGCTTGGTCTTGCGCTTGCCAGCTTCGGCTTCAGCTGCCCTTGTCTTCTTGAGTTCCGAAGCCACTTTGGGTACCTTAGGCTTCGAGCCTGTCATACTGACAGGGAAGACAATGTGAGGTTCTTCTTGCCTTGATGCTTCAGGTTGGGCCACAACAGGCCTCTTCTTCTTCTTGGCAGCCATTCTGGGGTCGATGCTAGGTCGCCCCAGAGCCTTGCGCTTTTCAGCCTCATTGTAGCCTTGAACACATTTGGCAGCCAGGTGTTTCATGCGCTCTCGAGAACCTTTAGCTTCTTCACATTTCTTGTGGAACGCCGCCTTGAGCTCATGCAGCATGACGTTGAAGTTTTGGACGTCTTCCACGTTGAGCTTGGCCATGTGCTTCTTGAACTGAGCCTTTTCATAGTCAATCTTGTGCTTCAGCTCAACAATTCTCTGTGCAAGAGCCAGCTGAGGAGCAATGGCTCCATGGAAGGAGACGCTGAGGCCAATTTGGAGTTGAAGATCATCAAAGCTGAGGTCTGGGCTGTCGAACCACTCATCAATGAACTTGTATAGGATCTCCACATCAAAGAGGGGAAGATCATTGAAGATTTCCGCCTCTTGCTTGCTCTTTATAAGCAGCTCAAGAGCATCATCGCCAAGATCGTCGTCGCTAGACAGATCAATGGCTTCGTTCTCATTCCTCAGAACGGCAACAGGGGTCAATGCTTGACTAGTTGGTTGCATGGGCTTCTTCATCTTGTCAGACTTGGAGATGCGAGAGAGATCTTCAGACTGCACACTGGCTTCAGGAGGTGCAGTGGCCAGAGGCTTCGCCCATGAAACTTTTGGTGCAGAGGAGGGCTTTGATGCCTTTGGTTTCTTTTGCTTCACAGGCTTCGGTGGTGCAGGCGCTTCATCAGAATCAGCGTCATCTGCAGAGTGATCCACGACTGCCCCTTGAACCTGAATGTGAGTGATGAGACCTTCAAGGTTGTAGAAGGGCCCAACAATATTGGGTTCAGCATCGCGTGTGCCGTCGGCATGAGGAGCAGAGGGACCGGGGTTGAAGTCTAACCCAAGCGACTTCTTGTTCTCTTTGGCAGAAGTTTTGGCAAACTGGAAGTTGCGCTTAAAGAGATTGTCTTCACGACACCATAACAGAGAGGATGGGTCAGCATTAGCAGGCTGAGGTCCATGGATCATGCAAGGGTAGAAGCCTTGAGCAATAGCTTCGGAGTTTGACTTGGGCTGAAGACCTTTGTATATAATATCTCCCCAGGGGCCCTTGATGGCATTCTTTTCAGCATATTCGTCAGTGACAAATCTGTACTTGAACCATTCCTCTGCCCAATGTCTTCGAATCCTTTGGATTCGGTTCTTGCGTTCTCCATAGGTCTCCTCTAGATCTGACTTGTATAGCTCATAGAGATCTGGTGGCAGGTCCTTAGTAGTGTTTTCGCGGCGCTGTCTGCCGCCCTTCCTGACCGATTTTTCTATCGCCATGAAGTTCAGACTGAATGGCTTCAGAACTTGCAAAGGCTTCCTTCTGCTAGTCAGACAGGAATTAGCTTCGGGAGAATTGATGTGATGCTGTAAGAACTCTCCAAATGAATGCACACTATGAGAACCAAGGGATTCTCCCACGGACATGTACCTGTGACAGCATTAGAGATGCGAGGGAAGGGGAAGAGGTCATATGCATTCTCAGAAGATTTTGAAGATAAATTAGTTTAGAAGACATTGACCTCATAGTGCAAAGACATTCACTCATATGTTGAGAGTTGGTTTCAGATTTGTACGAATCCAAGAATAAGTACAAGTGAGGAATCTAACTACTTTGTGAAGCATAAGTGAATATACTAAGCAAGTTATGAGATGAAGAACAGGATAGATCCAACTTTGTAGGGACAGAAACCACTTGTGGTTGAAAAGGATGAATCTATCGGATCAAAAGGATTGTAAAAAGAGGTTTTATTTACCACACTAAGAACTGCTAGACAGAGTCGAAGATGAGGCCAAGCAGTTCAATCTTTCGTGCCCTAACTTGGCGATGGAGGACACCTACGGCGATGGTGGAGAGGACGATGTCCGCGGCCGGCGTGAGGACGGCGTCGGTGTGGTCGCGGAAGCTAAGCGCTTCGTCGCCGGCGTCGTCAAGAGCTAGCGGTGCCGCTAGGGTTTGTGCGAGAAGGAGAAGTGGAAGAAGAGATAATGACTGGGGTGTGGCGTGTATTTATAGGGACAAGGACGGTGCAGCGTTATTACGTAGGTGCCCCTGGATGTTCACATCTGAAGGACACGTGGCGAACATGCAACACATTGGAGGTTGTTCCATGTTCCCACGCACGCTTGGATTGTCGGGTGGTTGTTCCCGCTTCTCTGGGTTTCAGGCAAAAAGGATTGAGCATTTAAAACAGATTTAATGTTTGTCTCTGTATCTTCTGCTGACAAGGACGCAGAGAAGACATTCGACAGTTTCAATAGAATGCATATGATTTGGATAGATAGATTTGAGACGAGAGCATAGAAAGGTTAGGGTCCGATTACATTCACTTAGTTCAAAAGATTCAAACGAGAAGACATAGCTAAAAGTGAATGTTGTAGAGGACAGAACGCTAATATATGAATATATCCGAATAAGACCAAATCAATATAATGAAGATAAACATTATGTCATGTTGAAATTTAAGACAAACCAAATGTGAAGACATAGAAAATGTAACGCCAACAGAAAACACTCCAAACAAAAGTTCGATGGTGGCGTTACCCACCGTATAGGAAGTATTAGACCCAAGCACGGCGCACAATTATCGTGGCGCTCCGAAGTCAAATTCCACGTTAATGTATTCACACTCAGAGTGTAAGTCCTCATTAATTGAAGATATACGTTACTTCGTGTGTTGCACATCTAAGTCATCAACATGCATAAGTGTTAGAATGTGTGCCTGATCACAGGACATTTGAGGATTCCAAGATATTTAGCTCACACCGCAACTTGCAAAACCTTTTCTCATCCAAGGGATTTGTGAAGATATCTATTAGTTGCTCTTCAGTGTTGACGTGAATGATATCAATATCTTCCTTTATGACATGATCTCTGAGAAAGTGATGATGGATCTGAATGTGCTTTGTCTTCGAGTGCTGAACTGGGTTGTTGGCAATCTTGATGGCGCTTTCATTGTCGCAGTAGAGTGGCACTTGCTTCAGATGAATGCCATAGTCTTTGAGTCTTTGCTTCATCCATAGAAGTTGAGCGCAGCAAGATCCAGTAGCAATGTATTCAGATTCAGCAGTGGAGAGAGATACCCATTTCTGCTTCTTTCAAGACCAACACACAAGTGATCGTCCTAGAAAGTGACATGTGCCTGATGTAGACTTGCGATCCACCTCGTCACCAGCATAATCAGCATCCAAGAATCCAACTAGATCAAACTCTGAGCCCTTTGGATACCATAATCCTAGTGTTGGGGTGTGAGCCAAATATCGAAGAATTCACTTCACAGCTAAGTGATGCGATTTCTTTGGTGCCACTTGGAATCGGACACACATGCAAACACTAAGCATGATATCTGGCCTAGATGCACATAAATAAAGCAAAGAACCAATCATGGAGCGGTATACCTTTTGATCAAACTCTTTACCATCGGCGTCAGGACCCAGATGACTCTTGGTTGGCATTGGCGTCGTGTAACCGTTGCAGTCTTGCATTCCAAACTTCTTCGGGCAACCTTTGAGGTATTTCTCTTGAGATATGAAGATGCCATTGTGTTGCTGCCGTATTTGAAGACCAAGGAAGAACTTCAGCTCACCCATCATGGACATCTGATATTGCTCTTGCATCATGTGTCCGAACTCATCACTGTATTTTTTATTAGTGCAGCCAAAGATAATGTCATCCACATATATTTGGCACACAAATAGTTCACCATCATATGTCTTCGTGAAGAGTGTGGGATCCAGGGAACCAGGTTTGAAGCCTTTGCTCTTCAGGAAGTCTTTGAGTGTGTCATACCAAGCACGAGGGGCTTGTTTGAGGCCATACAATGCCTTATTGAGTTTGTATACCATATCAGGGTGTTTTGGATCTTCAAAACCAGGCGGTTGTGCAACATACACTTCTTCTTCAATCTTGCCATTGAGAAAGGCACTCTTCACATCCATTTGATACAGAAGGATGTTATGATGATTTGCATAGGCTAGCAGTATGCAAATAGCTTCAAGCCTAGCCACATGAGCAAATGTTTCATCGAAGTCAATTCCTTCAACTTGAGTGTATCCTTGAGAAACGAGACGAGCCTTGTTTCTAACAACTTGACCATGCTCATATTGCTTGTTGCGATATATCCATTTAGTGCCTATGATATTGTGTTTATGAGGATCAAGACGCTTGACCAGTTCCCATACATTATTCAGCTCGAACTATTGAAGCTCTTCTTGCATAGCTTGAATCCATTCAGGTTCCATGAAGGCTTCATCAACTTTCTTGGGTTCAGATATTGAGACGAATGCAAAGTGCCCACAGAAATTTGCTAGCTGTGTTGCCCTTGAACGAGTGAGTCGACCAGGTGCATTGATGCTATCAATTATCTTCTCAATCTGTACTTCATTTGCAACATGAGGATGAACTGGATGAAGATTTTGCTCTTGCTGATCATTGTCATCATTTGAAGGATTGTCTTCAGGCTGAGCATTGTCTTCAGGTTGATTAGGTGTGGAAATGATAAGTTCCTCTTCAGGCTATACTTCAGACGGTATGATTTCTCTAGTTCCCATAAGCTTGATGGATTCACTGGGTGGAATTTCATCTAGCACATTTGGCAGGTGCTCTCTTTGCGAGCCGTTAGTCTCATCGAACCGCACATCCACAGTTTCAACCACTTTATAGTGAAAGAGGTTGAAGACTCTGTAGGAGTGTGAATCCTTTCCGTAACCAAGCATAAAACCTTCATGTGCTTTTGGTGCAAATTTTGAAGTGTGATGTGGATCCTTGATCCAGCACCTAGCACCAAATACTCTGAAGTATCTGACATTTGGCTTCTTACCAGTGAGGAGTTCATAGGATGTTTTCTTCAGAAGCTTGTGAAGATAAACACGGTTGATGACATGGCATGCAGTATCAATAGCTTTAGGCCAGAACTTTCTTGGTGTCTTGTATTCATCGAGCATCGTCCGAGCCATCTCAATGAGTGTTCTGTTCTTGCATTCCACGATGCCATTCTGCTGCGGCGTGTACGGAGCTGAGAACTCATGAGTGATGCCCAATGTATCAAGATAAGTGTCGAGGCCGGTGTTCTTGAATTCAGTGCCACTGTCACTTCTGATGTGCTTGATCTTGACGCCATAGTTGTTCATGGCTCGATTGGCGAAGCGTCTGAAGACATCCTGCACTTCAGTCTTGTAGAGGATTATGTGTACCCATGTATATCTTGAATAATCATCAACAATGACGAAGCCATAGAGACAAGCAGTAGTGGTAAGAGTAGAGTAGTGAGTAGGGCCGAAGAGGTCCTTGTGTAGCAATTCAAAGGGTTGAGTTGTTGTCATGATTGTCTTCGAGGGATGCTTGGCCCTCGTCATCTTTCCAGCTTCGCAGGCACCACATAAGTGATCCTTCTTGAACTTGACGCCCTCGATGCCTATGACGTGCTTCTTCTTTGCGAGAGTATGCAAGTTCCTCATGCCAGCATGCCCTAGCCTCCGATGCCAGAGCTAGCACTCTAAAGCTTTTGCAAGAAGACATACGGCAAGCTGTGGTCCTACTGAAAAATCTACCACGTACAAATCATCTTTTGATACCCTTCAAAGACTAGAGACTTGTCAGATTCCATTAGAACAAGGCAACGATATTTTCCAAATATCACAACCATGTTCAAATCGCAAAGCATTGAGACAGACATTAAGTTGAAGCCAAGGGATTCAACAAGCATCACTTTATCCATGTGTTGATCCTTTGAGATTGCAACTCTACCTAGACCCAATACCTTGCTTTTACCAGTGTCAGCAAATGTGATGTGACTCTTCTCAGATGGACGTAAGGTTGAGTCCATGAGAAGACTTTGATCACCGGTCATATGATTAGTGCATCCACTATCGATAATCCATTCTGAAGCAGCTGGTGTCATACCCTACAGAACAGTTAGGGTGATAGGCTTCACGAAGAGTATTGTGAAGCATAAGCATTTGACGAGCAAGTGAATTATGAAAGCTCAGACCCAGGTTAGAACTGATAGGATGCATGTTAAGCGACTTACAAATGAAATACATAGTAAGATCATTTAGGCATTTTATCTTGTGCCCCACAAGATCCTTTGGGTCCCCAGCAATAGCTTTAGATGCCTTTGATTTTCGGCTAGAGACCATTCCCTGCAAGAGAGAGTTAGGTTTTCTTAGCCACCCACATCTTCAGGGGTGGCTTCGAAGCAATGAGTCTAAGTGCAGCATCTGAGAACTTTGGCTTTGAAGCCCTAGCAAATAGTCTTGCAGGTGGTGAATAATACTCATAAGAATAAGCAGAGTAGTTATGGGTCTTATGAACATGGCGGTTTGATGAAACACGCTCATATTCATAGGCCTGAGTATGGTTTCCCTGCAAAACATTTGTGTTAGTGCGACTCAGGTGAGTCCTCTGTCTGTATGAAGCCTTTGGACCATATGAAGCATGTGGTCTGGGGTTTGTCTTCTTCCCTTGTGGTGTCATGACGACATTCACAAGAAGATTCTCCAGACACCTTTTTGGCACCCAGACTTTCTTCATAGGTGGCCCATTCCTGCAGTTAGTACCAATATACCCGGCAAACACTTCACCATTCTGATTCCTAAACAGATTATAGTTTGCATCAAAGGATTCATCAACGATAATAGGGTTAGCACAAGTGAAGCCAGATAGGGTGGATGGATCCACTGAAGGTTCCTTTGCAGCAACCCATGTGGTTTTGGGGTACTGCTCAGGCTTCCAGTAAGAGCCACCGGCATTCATTTTCCTTTCAAACCCAATACCATCTTTCCTAGGGTTTCAGTTCAGAATCTGCCTTTTGAGGACATCACATAGTGTCTGATGCCCTTTGAGACTTTTGTACATCCCTGTTTCAAGCAATGTCTTCAACCTAGCATTTTCATCAGCAATAGCAATGGCATCATCAGCAGACGGGTTAGTTTCCACATCAAAAGTTGAAGATATTGCAACAGTAGCAGTAGTGGAACATTCAGCAACAGAAGTAGCGTTATCACGCTCAATGCATTTTAGACATGGTGGTTCAAATCCTTCCTGAGCGGGACTGATCTGTTGAGCGTGAAGTGACTCATTTTCATTTTGAAGATCTTCATGAATTGCTGTCAATTTCTCAAGTTCTTGCTTCCTTTGAAGATAATCATAGGAAAGCTTTTCATGAGTTGTTGAGAGCGTTTCATGACGACTTTCAAGTTCCTCATACTTACCATGAAGATTTTTTATGTCTTCAATTAAGGACTGAGATCGAGTCATTTCTGCTTCCAACAGGTCATCGCTTTTGTCTAACAGTTTTTGAATATGTTCCATAGCTTTCTGTTGTTCAGTTGCAATTTTAGCAAGTGTTTTGTAGCTGGGTTTGGAATCACAATCAGAGTCATCTTCACTGGATGTTTTATAGTGAGCATTGCGTGAGTTTACCGTGGCACCACGTGCCATGAAGCAATAGGTGGGAGCGGAGTCGTCCTTGTCATCAGCCTGGGTGATGGAACCATTGTCTTCAGTGTTGAAGTGGACTTGGCAACATAGGCTGTAGCCAGACTTGCGACGCCAGAGTCGGACTCCTCCTCAGACTCCACCTCCGCCTCCTCAGAAGCAGACTCCTCTCTAAATCCATTTCCTTGTCAACAAATGCACGAGCCTTGCCAGATGAGCTCTCCTTGTGTGATGAAGACTTTGAGGAAGACTTCGAAGAAGACTTTGAGTATTTCTTCTTATTCTTCTTCTTGTCATCAGAATCATATTCCTTGCTCTTCTTCTTCTTGTTTTTCTCATTGTCCCACTGCAGACACTCAGAGATGTAGTGACCAGGTTTCTTACACTTGTGGCATGTTCTCTTCTTGTAGTCATGAGTGGAAGCTTCATCATTCCTTGAGCTGGATCGTGAATACTTTATGAAGCCTTTCTTGTTGGTGAATTTCTGGAACTTCTTCACAAGAATAGCAAGCTCCTTTCCAATGTCTTCAGGATCATCAAAACTGCAGTTAGATTCTTCTTCAGATGAGGAAACAGCTTTTGCCTTCAAGGCGCGAGTTCGGCCATAGTTGGGACCATAGATATCTCTTTTCTCAGAAAGCTGAAACTCATGTGTGTTGAGCCTTTCAAGTATGTCAAACAGATCAAGTGTCTTGAAGTTAGGGCGTTCTTGAATCATCGGGGCTAGGGTGTCAAACGAGCTTTCAAGTGATCTCAGGAGCGTCTTGATGATTTCATGCTTGGTGATCTCAGTAGCGCCGAGAGCTTGTAGCTCATTTGTGATGTCAGTGAGGCGATCAAACGTGAGCTGAACATTCTCATTGTCGTTTCTCTTGAAGCGGTTGAAGAGGTTGCGAAGGACACTGATCCTTTGATCTCTCTGGGTTGAGACGCCTTCATTGACCTTGGAGAGCCAGTCCCAGACTAGCTTCGATGTTTCCGTAGCACTCACACGGCCATATTGTCCTTTGGTCAGATGACCACCGATGATGTTCTTGGCAGTAGAATCTAGTTGAATGAACTTCTTGACATCAGCAGGGGTTACACCTTCACCAGTCTTGGGAACGCCATTCCTGACGACATACCAGAGGTCGACATCAATGGCTTCAAGATGCATGCGCATCTTATTCTTCCAGTAGGTATATTCAGTTCCATCGAAGACGGGGCACGCAGCGGAGACTTCGATTATCCCTGCAGTCGACATAGCTAAAACTCCAGGTGGTTAAACCAAATCACACAGAACAAGGGAATACCTTGCTCTGATACCAATTGAAAGTGCTAGTTATCGACTAGAGGGGGGTGAATAGGCAATTTTTATGAAAGTCTTCAAAACATGGGAGTTTCGAAGACAAACGATAGAAATGAACCTATAAACATGCAGCGAAAGGTAGACTACACTAGGCAAGCCATAGTCAAGTATTCAATGAAGTGAAAGCACGAAGACTAATAGCAGCTAGGAAGTACAGATCAGGATGGAAGATAGTATGAAGCCAATCAAGACAAACAGTCACATAGTGAAGACAAATAGATAATGCAAACAGGCAATGACTTCACAAGGACCAACTATAAATAAAGAGATGGGAAGGATAGAACCAGTTGCTTGTTGAAGACAATGATTTGTTGGACCAGTTCTAGTTGCTGTGACAATTGTACGTCTGGTTAGGGAGGCTGAGATTTAACTCAGAAGGCCGTGTCTTCACCTTATTCCCCTTGAGCTAAGGACACCCAGTCCTCGCCCAATCACTCAGGTAAGTCTTCAAGGTAGACTTCCAAACCTTCACATACTTCGTTCACCGGCGATCCACAATGACTCTTGGATGCTCAGAACGCGACGCCTAACCGGCTGGAGGATTCACAGTCCTCAAGTGTAACAAGTCTTCAGATCACACAGACAGGAAGACTTCAGTGATGCCTAACACTCTTTGGCTCTGGGTGTTTAGGGCTTTGTCCTCGCAAGGATTTCTCTCTCAAAGGCTTCGGAGGTGGGTTGCTCTCAAACGACAAAAGTCATGCACTAACTCTGAGCAGCCCCCAATTTATGGTGTAGGGGGTGGGCTATTTATAGCCACTAGGCAACCCAACCTGATTTGTATGAAATGACCCTGGGTCACTAAGGAACTGACACGTGTTCCAATGGTCAGATTTCAAACACACGCGGCAACTCTACTTGGGCTACAAGTAAAGCTGACTTATCCAGCTCTAGATAAGTTTTGCTCTCATTGTCTTTGCTCGAAGACATAGGATTTTGGTTAAGCATCACTTCAGTCACTCTGACTTTTTCACTGGGACCCCACTTAACAGTACGGTGGTTCCTATGACTCAACAAAGAAGAAAAGGAAACAACAAAACAACTAAGTCTTCGCGCTCCATAGTCTTCACGCGATGTCTTCTCTTGTCATAGTCTTCAATGTGAATATCTTCACATACCACCTTTGTCTTCAATGTCTTCATACATTTTTAGGGGTCATCTCCGGTAGGTAAACCGAATCAATGAGGGACTACTACCTGTGTTATCTTGCAATTCTCACAAACACTTTAGTCCCTCAACCAGGTTTGTCGTCAATACTCCAAAACCAACTAGGGGTGGCACTAGATGCACTTACATTGAGTATCTAGATTATTATGTCAAAATTAGACTATCGCTTTGAATCACATAAAAAGTCCAATTGTCCATGCTACAAAGAAAAGAATGTGATATGACATGTTAAGCAGCACTCCACATCAAAAATTCTGTTTTTATCACTAACCTACTCAAGGATGAGTTGGAGTTAAGCTTCGGATGCTGATACGTCTCCAACGTATCTATAATTTTTGATTGTTTCATGTTGTTATATTATCAATCTTGGATGTTTTATAATCATTTTGTAGTCGTTTTATATCATTTTTTGGTACTAACCTATTGACATAGTGCCAAGTGCCACTTCCTGTTTTTCCGTGTTTTTTACATCGCAGAAAATCAATAACATATGGAGTCCAAATGCCACGAAACTTTACAGAGATTTTTTATGGACCAAAAGGAACATGTTGGGCCCTGGTTGCACCTGGGGGGAGTCCCGAGGAGGGGACAACCCACCAGGGCACGCCGGGAGGCCCAGGCGCGCCCTGGTGGGTTGTGCCCACCTCGGGTGCCCCTGAACCGCCTCTTTGCTCTATAAATACCCAAATATTCCCAAAATGTCATGTTGTGAGGTGTTATTATTTGTGTGCAGGTGTTGTTTATGTTGTGTTTCTTAGTTGGTTTCCACACTGAGGGAAATACCTACCATCGCTGTGCTGCATCATCCCTTGCTCTTTGGGGAAATACGAACGTAGTCCTAGCAGACAGGAGCTTTTCTGGCGCTATAGTCAGAGAGCGATCAGGAGGAAATATTTATCATAGTGTTGTTGTCTTGACATGACTTGTCCATTTCCAGTTGGAGGCCTGGTGAATCTGTTGGCATCCCTTTCACTGTGCTAAATGGTGCGTTTGTATGGCATCCCTTTTCCTTGCTTGTGACTCTGGCAGTACCATTCGTATGGGCTGAGGATGAAAATTAGAACTTTTCATAGTATTAGTAGCACTTATGCACCTTTTTGCACATGAGGCGGAAAAGGATCCACAAGAACTAATGATGCCTTCTCATAGCCCAGTTCATCAAAGATTATGACATCAAACTGAGAGTTCCCATTGTATCTAAATACGATGGCGTCACCCATCTCTAGACCAAATGTATCAACGAATTTCCACCATCCCACTGTAAGGACAAGCTTTTCATTGTTCTTGCCAACTCCAATTTCATAACTATAATGATTTTGTGTTTCAAGTATGATGTCTCTTGGGAATTCGCCCTTGAAACACTAAGCAAATCATTCAGGGATGATCTGGAGAGGAACAATGAATATTTTTGTTTGAAAAATGGACCGTAAACAGGATAAAAAAAAGATACTCTATAATCAAAGAAAATTTGTCCATTCAATATATCTGACTATATATCATACCAAGTGAAATAGAGAAGACTACTATCATAGGAACAATGTGAATGCCAAAAGCATAGTACTAGTTGATGAAAGATATACTCACAAAGAGAAGCATATCTTCATTGTCTTAACGGGAAAAGATGAAATACAATAGCTTCAATTGAACATTTACTCAAAATAGTACCATAATATAAGTAGCACAGCATGAAAAAGCATGATCATGTGGATGAAGGCTGGTACAGACCTCTGTCGGGAAGATTATCTGAGACCAAGTTCATTTTCAGGTCCTGGTATCTTGCCATGAGGGGAATTTGTTCAAACTTTTTCAAGTCCTTGAGAGAGGCAGCAGAGAAACTAACCTAGTCATTCCAATATTTTCTTGTGCAGCTCAACTAAAATTAAGCATCCCTATTTGCTCGCAAAACATAAAAAGAAATACTTAAAACATGCCATTACATTAACAATGGGACTAACTGATGAAATGTATACTCACAAAGAGATGCATTTTCATTATCCTCATGGGAAATGATATGATAACAAAGACAATAGCTCTATGTGAACTGTATTGTTACTTCATTTTATCAGTCGCTCTCACGGTGGCAAAATAGTGCCTCAATTTATTAGCAGCCTTAGATTAACATGCAAAACAATAGCACTTTGTGATGACAGTAGCTACACAGTAGCACAATACCAATAGAGATGAAAAATCTCAGTCATATGGATGAAGGCCGTGGGCCGGTACCGACCTTCTTAGGAGGTTTATTGCTGACTTGCCCCATATAGATGAAGCACTTGATTGGAAGCCATTCGTTAGTATCTTGTGCAGTTTCGCTAAAAGTTATGTTATCTGCAAGCATGATCCCTGTTTGTAGAAGTAGAAATGAGGTGAAATCATAGAAAGACAACTGCATATTATATTAAGAGTGGCATCAAATCACAGTGCCAAAACACTAGCAAAACATTGGCTCATTCCATGAGTGGCAATAAATTAAAATGCAAAAGAATATTATTACTTGTGTGATCATAGTTCTAGTGTTCATTACAACGCCAAGATTTGATTCCTATTCTTCTTCCGCTTGTTCTTCCACTTCATCACTTGGTTCATTGATAGACAAGTTTAGCCTTCAATGTAAGATTTGGCATGTCAATTAGGGAGAACAAGTATTTCAATAAACAAATAGCATTAATTTTTTATGACACTAGCAAACTAGAGGCAAACAATAGTAAAATATCATTATCTTACCTCAATGGGATATTATGGTGCACATATGGATAGGAAGTTTGATCTCCTTTTGTGTAGTTCCACAAAATCAAGGTCAAAATATAAACTAGTAGAAGTTTTGATATTCCTGTTTGCACAAAGAAGTATAAAGGAAACAATTACTGACCAATGACGGTTGATAACTTGTATGCCCACAAAAAAACATCAACCTTAACTTAATGGGGAAAAAGCAGGACATTAGCAATTATCAAACAGTGTCATTGATTCATATTAACAATGACATTATCTTAACAATACATTGGTTAAACATGTACACCCACCAATCCACAATAAGTGTTGTTGTTTTGAACTAAGGTTCAATAATTACTTTTAAGACTGGCATTGCTTAATTTTACTAGTGGCATTAGATTAACAAAAAGCTTAAACAATTGCATGGGAGAGTGGGCGCAGCAGCACCATGTGCTTCCATCGACGTATAAACGGGTGATGCAGAGTTTGTTGCAACAAAGAAACAAGCCACATATCTGAGTTGGTCTCATTTTGTTCGCTTAATGGGAAAAGATAACAATACAATAGCTTCAATTAAACATTTAATCAAAACAGTACCACAATATAAGTAGCACATCATGTCAAATCACACTGCACACTCATGTGGATGAAGGCTGGTACTGACCTCTCATGAGGAACATTTAAAACAACTCATAAGCAAGATCTCAGAGAAATTTTCCAACAGGGATAGGAAGTCTGATCTTGTTTTGTGCAATTCCACTAAAATCAAGCAATCAAGCAACAATGCCGGTGTGACATTTTAGTTGAACTACACAAAACACTCTTAAAACAAAAGTGTTATGTGCAGTGCACCAAAAGGTCACAATAGCAACGAGGAAATAGATATCCATGTTTGAACAGAGGTAAAAAGGAAACAATTACTGGCCAATAATAGAGGATGACACATACAGCCACCAAAAGAAGCATCTAAGTATGTCTCGTTGCTCCTCCAATCATCATTTTAATAAATAAAGAAGTGCGGGCCATGCCAGCTCGGCCCAGGTGGGCGAGGACAAAACTCACGGCTCGGTCCAGTCAAGTGACGAACGAGACCTGCTCGATGTAGGATGAAACGCTTCTCCCGTACGATGTGATCGAAGGACGGATAAAAAATTGTTCAAACATATGAAATTACGGTGGTAAGAAACAATTCTCCTTTTAATAGTAGGTGTATATATATATCACAATTGCAACTTGCATGAGACCAAACACATGTTTTTTTTCATGGCCTGTTGATACCTACTTCCCTACATTCTCTCGGCCCCATGGTTTATATCATAGCATGCATCTCATCAACATTCCTTGGAACTGTTAAAAGATATACATGAACATTATAGAGCTAATTGAAACATGAAGGTGCTAAAAGAGGTCAAAATTTATTAGTTTATAAATATGTAAACTGACAATACACAGCTTGTAATGGAGAAACCTTATCAAAACTTCCAAAAAGCATTCATCATTTCAAATATTGTGCGCGGGTGCAAAAGAAAAAGAAAAAAAAGCAATCAACATAAGGAAGGAGTGTGATGTCTTAGTCAAATGCATCAGGTTCTATGGGCAAGAAATATTGCATGAGTAGAAGATAAGGGAATGAAAGATCTTTCCGTTTCCAGACTAAGATGGCTCTAATTTGGGAGAAGTACACACGGGGTAAGGCGAAGGGGAGCAACGACCATTTCGGTCAGTTAGGTGGCAGCCGATGTGCACATGGGAGAGGGAGTAGGGAAGGGAGCATAGCGTACCGACGACCTTCGCCGCATAGGCTGGTGATTGCTTGTATCTGCGTTGGTAATTACCCGAAGAGGAGAGGATGATGCAGGACAACAACGGTAAGTATTTCCCTCAGTTATGTAAACAGCACCTGCACACAAACCAAAAAAACTTGCAGCCCAACATGTAAGAGGGGTTGTCAATCCCTCCTCAGTATTGAGATAGATTAAATTGTATGAGATTGGATAAATAGATCTAGCAAAACCACAAAATAAAATATATAATGAAAAATTACAGCAATATATTTTGGGTTTTTTGGAATAATAGATCTAAAAAATATGATAGGAAATAGACCTAAGGACCGTAGATTTCACTAGAGGCTTCTCTCAAGAAAATAGCATACGGTGGGTAAACAAATCACTATTGGGAAATTGATAGAAAAGCTAATAATGATGACGATATCCAAGGCAATGATCATGTATATAGGCATCATGTCCAAGATTAGTAGACTGACTCCTGCCTGCATCTACTACTATTACTCCACACATTGAAACGTCCATTTTTTGCATCATGTTTTCCTACTGTTATTTGTAATATTTTTATGCATAACCATGCTTTACGGAGTAATTCTAAAGTCTTCTCTCTCATAATATGCAAGGTTTACACAAAGAGGGAGAATGCCGGCAACTGGAATTCTGGACCTCAAAAAGCTATGTCAGAGTTACCTATTCTACACATCGCCTAAAGGAAATATGCCCTAGAGGCAATAATAAAATTATTATTTATTTCCTCATATCATGGCAAATGTTTATTATTCATGCTAGAATTTTATTAACCGGAAACTTAGTACATGTGTGAATACATAGACAAACAGAGTGTCCCTAGTATGCCTCTACTTGACTAGCTCGTTAATCAAAGATGGTTAAGTTTCCTAGCCATGGACATGTGTTGTCATTTGATGAACGGGATCACATCATTAGAGAATGATGTGATGGACTAGACCCATCCATTAGCTTGGCACTATGATTGTTTAGTTTATTACTATTGCTTTCTCCATAACTTATACATGTTCCTATGACTATGAGATTATGCAACTCCCGAATACCGGAGGAACACTTAGTGTGCTATCAAATGTCACAACATAACTGGGTGATTATAAAGATGCTTGAGAGGTGTCTCTGATGGTGTTTGTTGAGTTGGCATAGATCGAGGTTAGGATTTGTCACTCCGATTATCGGAGAGGTATCTCTGGGCCCTCTCGGCAATGCACATCACTATAAGCCTTGCAAGCAATGTGACTAATGAGTTAGTTGCAGGATGATGCATTACGGAATGAGTAAAGAGACTTGCCAGTAATGAGACTGAACTAGGTATAAGCATACCGACGATCGAATCTTGGGCATGTAACATATCGATGACAAAGGGAACAATGTATGTTGTTATGCAGTTTGACCGATAAAGATCTTCATAGAATATGTAGGAGCCAATATGAGCATCGAGGTTCCGCTATTGGTTATTGACCGGAGATGTGTCTCGTTCATGTCTACATAGTTCTCGAACCTGTAGGGTCCGCACGCTTAACGTTCGATGACGATTTGTATTATGAGTTATGTGATTTGATGTATCGAACGTTGTTCAGAGTCCCAGATGAGATCACGGACATGACGAGGAGTCTCGAAATGGTCGAAATGTAAAGATCGATATATTGGAAGGCTATATTCGGACATCGGAAAGGTTCTGAGTGATTCAGGTATTTTTCGGAGTACCAAAGAGATACGGGAATTCGCCGAAGGAAGTAGAGGTCCTTAATGGGCCATACGGGAAAGAAGAGTAGGGCCTCAAGGGGTGGCCGCCCTTCCCCCTGAAGGAAATATTCCCTAGAGGCAATAATAAAGTTGTTATTTAAATTTTCTTATATCATGATAAATGTTTATTATTCATGCTAGAATTGTATTAACCGGAAACTTAGTACATGTGTGAATACATAGACAAACAGAGTGTCCCTAGTATGCCTCTACTTGACTAGCTCATTAATCAAAGATGGTTAAGTTTCCTAGCCATGGACACGTGTTGTCATTTGATGAACGGGATCACATCATTAGAGAATGATGTGATGGACAAGAACCATCCGTTAGCTTAGCATAATGATCGTTCAGTTTTATTGCTACTGCTTTCTTCATGACTTATACATGTTCCTCTGACTATGAGATTATGCAACTCCCGAATACCGGAGGAACACCTTGTGTTCTATCAAACGTCACAACATAACTGGGTGATTATAAATATGCTCTACAGGTGTCTCCGATGGTGTTTGTGGAGTTGGCATAGATCGAGATTAGGATTTGTCACTCCATCTATCGGAGAGGTATCTCTGGGCCCTCTCGGTAATGCACATCACTATAAAGCCTTGCAAGCAATGTGACTAATGAGTGAGTTGAGGGATGATGCATTACGGAACGAGTAAAGAGACTTTTCGGTAACGAGATTGAACTTGGTATTGAGATACCGACGATCGAATCTCGGGCAAGTAACATACTGATGACAAAGGGAACAACGTATGTTGTTATGCGATTTGACCGATAAAGATCTTCGTAGAATATGTAGGAGCCAATATGGGCATCCAGGTTCTGCTATAGGTTATTGACCAGAGAGGTGTCTCGGTCATGTCTACATAGTTCTCGAACCCGTAGGGTCCGCATGCTTAATGTTCATTGATGATATAGTACTATATGAGTTATGTATATTGGTGACTGAATGTTGTTCGGAGTCCTGGATAAGATCACGGACATGTCGAGGAACTCCAGAATGGTCCGGAGATAAAGATTGATATATGGGATAATAGTGTTTGGTCTCCAGAAGGGTTCCAGAATTCACCGGAAGGGGTTCTGGATGTTTCTTGAGGGTACGAGAACACTTTATTTGGGCCAAAGGGGAAAGCCCTCAAGGTTTTTGGAAAGAGAAAAAGGAAGTTCTGAGGAGTCCAGGGGCCAGATGCCAGGGTCCCTAGCATCTGGGTCCAGACGCTGGGATCCCTAGCGTCTGGTCCTGGAGTCCGAGAAGGACTCTTGCATTTCGGGTGAAACCAACTTTGTGTAGGCTTTTACTCCAAGTTTCGACCCCAAGGCTCAACATATAAATAGAGGGGTAGGGCTAGCACCCAAGACACATCAAGGAACACCAAGCCATGTGCCGGCAACCCCGCCCCCTCTAGTTTATCCTCCGTCATAGTTTTCGTAGTGCTTAGGCGAAGCCGTACGAAGATTTTTCTTCACAAACACCGTCACCACGCCGTCGTGCTGCTGGAACTCATCTACTACTTCGCCCGTCTTGCTGGATCAAGAAGGCGAGGACGCCATCGAGCTGAATGTGTGCTGAACGCGGAGGTGCCATACGTTCGGTACTTGATCGGGACGGATCGTGAAGGTGTAGGACTACATCAACCGCGTTGATAAACGCTTCCGCTTTCGGTCTACGAGGGTATGTAGACACACTCTCCCCTCTCGTTGCTATGCATCGCCATGATAGATCTTACGTGTGCGTAGGAAATTTTTTGAAATATCGCATTCCCCAACAGTGGCATCAGAGCCAGGTCTATGCGTAGATGTTATATGCACGAGTAGAACACAAAAGAGTTGTGGGCGTGGGTATATACATATTGCTTGCCGTCACTAGTTGATTCTTGATTCAGCGGTATTGTTGGATGAAGCGGCTCAGACCGACATTACACGTACGCTTACGCGAGACTGGTTTTACCGACGTGCTTCGCACACAGGTGGCTGGTGGGTGTCAGTTTCTCCAACTTTAGTTGAATCGGATTCAATGAACAGGGTTCTTTCTGAAGATCAAAAAGCAATCACTATACCGCGTTGTGGTTTTTGATGCGTAGGTAAGAACGGTTCTTGCTCAGCCGTAGCAGCCACGTAAAACTTGCAACAACAAAGTAGAGGACGTCTAACTTGTTTTTGTAGGGCATGTTGTGATGTGATATGGTCAAGACATGATTCTAAATTTTATTGTATGAGATGATCATGTTTTGTAGCAGAGTTATCGGCAACTGGCAGGAGCCATATGGTTGTCGCTTTATTGTATGAAATGCAATCACCATGTAATTGCTTTACTTTATCACTAAGCGGTAGCGATAGTCGTAGAAGTAATAATTGGTGAGATGACAATGATGCTTCGATGGAGATCAAAGTGTCAAGCTGGTGATGATGGTGATCATGACGGTGCTTTGGAGATGGAGATCAAAGGCACAAGATGATGATGGCCATATCATATCACTTATATTAATTGCATGTGATGTTTATCCTTTATGCATCTTATTTTGCTTAGTACGGTGGTAGCATTATAAGATGATCTCTCACTAAATTTCAAGGTATAAGTGTTCTCCCTGAGTATGCACCGTTGTGACAGTTCGTCGTGCCGAGACAGCACATGATGATCGGGTGTGATAAGTGTCGGTGTCAAAACCGGCGGATCTCGGGTAGGGGGTCCCGAACTGTGCGTCTAAGGCGGATGGTAACAGGAGGCAAGGGACACAATGTTTTACCCAGGTTCGGGCCCTCTTGATGGAGGTAAAACCCTACGTCCTGCTTGATTAATATTGATCATATGGGTAGTACAAGAGTAGATCTACCACGAGATCGGAGGGGCTAAACCCTAGAATCTAGCCTATGGTATGATGGTATGTTGTAGTTGCTGTGTCCTACGGACTAAAACCCTCCGGTTTATATAGACACCGGAGAGGGTTAGGGTTACACAAGGTCGGTTACAAAGGAGGAGATATACATATCCGTATTGCCTAGATTGCCTTCCACGCCAAGTAGAGTCCCATCCGGACACGAGACGAAGTCTTCAATCCTATATCTTCATAGTCTAACAGTCCGGCCAAAGGATATAATCCGGCTGTCCGGAGACCCCCTAATCCAGGACTCCCTCAGTAGCCCCTGAACCAGGCTTCAATGACAATGAGTCCGACGCGCAGTATTGTCTTTGGCATTGCAAGGCGGGTTCCTCCTCCGAATATACCACGAAAGAATTTGAATACAAGGATAGTGTCTGACCCTGCAAAAATAAGTTCCACATACCATCGTAGAGATAATAATATTTCCACAAATCTAATCTGCTGACACGTTTCGGCAACACGACATTATGCCACGGCCCGGTAATTATTCGAACCGTTTTTCTTCAACCAGCCTCACACATGACGCGAGGCGGTTTCTTGACACGTCTTGTCAAAGCAGAGATCGTGCTCCCCTAATTACGGGATTCTCATCAATACGGTCGTGGGTAACCCAACCGTATCTTGGACTCCTAGATTATAGGCAAGTCCCAAACGGCTACGGAGATGATGCTTGATATTCACCCTCTTTATAAAGGGACAAGGCTTTTACTTTTTTCCCTCCCGTGGTCAATCGAATCCTTCCCCCACCTCGAGTTCTAACACCCAAAGCCCAGGTCAGGTGTTCCGGATCTTCAATCATGTCCAGATCTAGCCTTCAAGGCCGGTGGATGCCCTCCTCCGTTATGGAAGCAGACATCAAGAAGTTGAGGGAGGCCAGATACCTGACCGTCGAGGTTTCGCATCGGCTGCCTGCTCGAGGGCAGGTCGTCCCTACTCCTGAACCCTACGAAGACATCGTGTTCATCTTCCACTTCCTCCGAGGTCTAGGCCTCACTCTAGATCCCTTCGTTAGGGGGCTGATGTTTTATTACGGGCTAGATTTCCACGATCTGGCCCCAGACTCCTTTCTCCACATCTCATCATTTATTGTTGTATGTGAGGCCTTCCTCCGCATTACCCCTCACTTCGGCCTATGGCTCAAGACCTTCGACTTGAAGCCGAAGATGGTCGAGGGGCAGCATGTAGCATGCGGAGCCGCATTAATAAGCAGGATTGCCGGAGCTCCATGGCCAAAGGGTTCTATTCCAGAGGTGTCCGGATTATGGCAACGTGAGTGGTTTTACATCACAGCTCCCAGAAGTGCCAAGTGGGTGGCTGCCCCTGCTTTCCGCACCAGCCCTCCACCACAACTGATGTCATGGATTAGCAGAGGGCTGAGCTAGGGTCCCGCCAAGGACGTGCCTGTACTGCAAAGCCGCATTCAAAATCTCTTCGAAGGAGATTTCAGTTTGATTATGGTAATGCAAGTCATGCTGGTTCGACGAAGCCAGCCATGCAAACGCCGGCCCCTCCGCATGTGGGAGTTCAACCCAGAAGGACCGCGTACTATTCAGAATTTCCTCGGCCTGACGCACGAGGAGATGTACAAATCATTCTTCGGACCCCAAATAGAGTGTCCGGATACTACCGAGGACGTGGGCCTAAGCAGCAACCATACCGCTGACCAAGTAAGTAATCCTTTAGCCGAACACACTGTCTTTTATTTACCACAACGTCATTCTAAGAAGTTGCTCTTTGACCAGGACTGGCTAACTAAGGCGAAGATGATTCGGTGTTCGGCCCCCCTTCCTGAGGGTTTGGAGAATCTGGTACTGGAAAAGATGCTCGAGCTAGCACCCTGTCCGGAGCCCTCAAACGAAGATAAAGGGGGGGGATAATGAGGTCGAAAGAGGGCCCCCATCGCTACCAATTCCAACCGAGGGAATGAGCACCTCCGTGAAGGAGGATAACTGAGGAGAAGAATCCGACCTTCTCTCGCTTCGGGGAACGAAGAGGACTACCTCTGAAGATCCGGAAACCGAGGCTTCCAAACGGGAGAAGAAGTCTCCACTAGAGGGTCCTGCATTGGAAGGTGCTTTTGCCGCACAAAGTCCGCGCGAGGATCAGCCCTCCAACAAGCTGTAAGTAATCAGAAAGTACTTTAATAGTGGAGATATACTACCTTACCTCTGAGGAAAATAACCGAAGCGTTTATCTTGCAGTTCGGATCTTAGCCCTTCTCAGCAGAGCTCGTCTTCAGGGGATCTTCTTCCGGAGATGATGGAGAGCGAAATGCCTCCCCCGCTCAAGAAGCGGGCGACCTTGAAGTGTCATCGCGGTGGGCCTCTCCGGATCCGGTGAGGCTAGAAGATAATCCTATAGTTACCCGAAGTCCTCAGCGTCCGACTCTTGAAGAGAGCAAATAAAAGAGTCTTTCATTGTCTGGTATGCAGTCAGACATACTGAGGGAGCTGTTGGAGCGAGCAGCCATCTCAGAGGAACACCATACATTGATGGGTACGGTGATGGAAAGGATTTCATCCGCCAAAAGCGGGTTGCATGATGCCTTTGTGAGTCTACTGACGGGCTTTGAGGTATGTAAAATGATGTACATTTGTGATGGTACCGACATTTTTAGGTGTGCCCTGTGTAGATAGTAGCCCCTGAGACTCTGGTTGTCACCCAGGACGGCGGCAAACAGAGGATCGTAGTCCCAGGCAATAACCATACCGCTTTAATGTGCAGGTAGTGGGAGCTCCGGTGGCTAGCCGAACTCATGAGTTTGCCGAACTAAAGCGGCAACTAGATGCGGCAGACACCGACATCGATCTTGTTAACAAGCGGCTTGACAAGTCACAGGGTAAGTAATGTTTTTCTGGTGAATCTCACATAATAAGAGTAGCATGATGCCAGTATCTTTAATATGTTGTGACTGCAGACGGAGCTGCCACCATGGAGACCCTTCAGGCGGAACTTGCCCGAGCCAAGGAACAAGCAATAGTTAGTAATGCGGCTGCTTTGAAGGCAGCCGAAGAGTTAAGAGCCGAGAAGGCCGTGCATTGCGAAAGCAAAGAGAAGATGGCCAAGATGGCCGTAGAATTAAAAGACACTGCCAACCATTGCCAGTTCCTTGAAAAAGATAATCGATTGAAGGCAGCGGGCCTTGAAGAGGCCACGATGGTGACCAAAGACACTCGCTCTACTATGAGGGCGAAGAAGGAGGAGCTGCGCGAAGCCGGGGATATTGCGGCTGGGAAGCCCTTCATGCTACGGAGAAAGTTCGGAGATCCATGGTATGCCCCTCTGGATCGGCTGTGGAGTTCGGCAGACGCATATATGGACTTGGCGGCGAGCGCTGCCGATGCGGCCAAATACTTCCAAGGTCAAACAGATCGTGAAGTGGACAAGCTGTTCTGGTTGCAATTCAACGTTCTAGACTGTCCGCTTCCATTGACTGATCAGCTAGCCGAATGGGCCGAACTAAATAGGTTGTCCGGACTCGCCATGAGGTCTGTCGTGGATCAGCTGTGGCCGGAAAAGCCGAAGCCGAACAGCTATTTCAGCTTAGTGCAGCAGTTCCTTGGTGCGGTGTCGCGCATCAATGCGATGAAGAGGTCGGTGTGCCTAGAAGGCTCGTGGATGGCCCTTGTCCGTGTTAAAGCATACTGGGCGGAGATGGATGCTACCACTGTTGCAATGCAGGGTTCGGCCATAGGCCGAGTGGCTGCCGAGCACTATTTCGAAGAGGTTCTCGAGGGTTCTCGTTTGATAGAGGCCCAGTGCTCGAAGAATATTATGTTTGAGTGACATGTATTCCCATTGTAAACACAATGTTTTTATGAAATTTATTAAGGCTGTGTTTATACTTTTGCCTGAAAGTAATATGATGCCTCATGTGCGGCCGTTTATGTATACATGTGTATAACCTCAAAGATTGTAGTCGTCGGCTTTAGCCCCCACACATATAATGCGGAGGTGTTCGCAGAAGACGCGTGTTCACACTTAACCCAACTTCTTGGTCCTATTAAGGAGGTGATAGCGCAGCAAACAAGGCAACCGGACTATAATGCTTTAACACTTTCACTTAGCCATAGGAGTTTGACGGTGGGCCTACTATATAGCCCATGTTGGCTCCGCATTCTCCCGAATTCAGGGTGCGTACATGCCTGGCCAGGAAACGGCCCTTCGTTAAGGCGGAGGAATTCTAACATTCTGATAGGTCATCGAGTGGCTGACCAGTCTCACACTATATCATGACAGTAGGTTTTTGGCTTTCTCTACTGAGGTGCTCGTCCGGATGACCCAGGGCACAATCGCAGTAGTTCTCCTAGTGCTACCTTAGCCGATAGAGCGGAACGTAAGGTACCAAAACATAGGAGCCGAGCAAACCCAAAATTTGACCAAAGACATGATTCGGAGATGATGCATATAAGGCCAAACTCGCGACGCCAAACACTCCCTAAGGTATTTGGTCTTTATGGTATAAACCGGGCCTAAATAGTGCCCTTTGTAAGAAGCCCCTGGTGTCCAGGTACGTGCATTATTCTAACGTGGCCACATGCCAAGACGCCAGCATCCTTCTCAATTGTACTGAGAATCCGAGGGATGTGTATCAACAAGAGACAGTAAAAAAGGTTGACGCAGGGTCTTAATCTAAAAAGAATCCTTGGGACGGGTCCCTGCTGCATGTATGCGCATGTGTCTCTGTTGTGCCGTATCCTGGACGGGTGTAGCACGATGGTCATCTGTAAAAGAGAGAAACTTAGGTGAAAAGTTGTCGTGCAAAAAGGTAGGTTTGAAGAAACCATGTATAATTCAAGATGAGTAAAAATTGCCACTTGTCTGCGCGCGTTGAGCCCCTTGTATTTGTAATAGGGGTGTGGCTTATCAAACCTGTGTGAGTTACATATAGTTGCACGGACTCGTCTAACCGTGTCCGTGGTCTTGATGACCTATCAAATGCTTTAGCTGGTGAGGCCCTTTTTAGTGTGCGGCTGCCAAGGCCGTCGCACTCTTTTCAGCGCGCAGGGATCGCTTAATATTTCCATTCACTGTAATGATGCCACGTGGACCGGGCATCTTAAGCGTGAGGGAAGCGTAATGCGGTATTGCATTGAAGCAAGAAAAAGCTTCGCGTCCAAGTAGTGCTTGATAGCCACTTTGGAATGGAGCAATGTGGAAGGTTAAATTTTCGCTACGGAAGTTATCGGGGAAGCCGAATATAACTTCTAGTAGCAGGAAGCCTATGCAATGAGCCCTGGGCCGGGCATTACTCCTTTAACGGTAGTATTGCTGAGGCAAATTTTCGTTGGGTCTATCCCCATTTTGCGGATTGTGTCCTGATATATCAGGTTTAGACTGCTGCCACCGTCCATCAGGACTCATGTGAAGTGGTATCCACCAATTATTGGGTCTAATACCAAGGCAGCCCATCCTGCACGCCGGATACTTGCTGAGTAATCCCGATGGTCAAAAGTGATCGGTTGAAACGACCAGTGGTAGGACTCCGCGGTGATAAGCCCTTGGGCATATTTATCTGGGAGTGCCGCTTTGTTTCTCCCCTTTATCACGTGTAACACGTTTACTGTTTTGACTTCTAGTGGAAATTTCTTTTGTTCGCCAGTGTCTTGCTTGAGAGGCTCATCCTCGTCTTCGCTTGGTGTATCCTCCCCCTTGTGTACGGCGTTGAGCTTGTCGGACTGCTTGAAGACCCAACATTCTCTGTGGGTATGATTAGCAGGTTTACTGGGGTGCTATGGATCTGACATACTTGGTCCAGAATTTTGTTTAGGCTGGACAGTTCGTCTGTGGCGCCTTTAGAGGGCGGCTTTTGCTGACTTGGCCGAGAGCTTTTGAATCCGGCATTTACTGTCGTGCTCTTCGTGCTGTATTCTTTATTCCAGCGTTTGTTATTGTTGTTGCGCCGTGAGTTCCCATTTCCATCTCTAACTTCGGATGTACTGGGGTCGCTGGTGCTGCATCTAGCTAGCCAGCTATCCTCACCCGCGCAAAAGCAGGTCATGAGGCTTGTTAATGCTGCCATTGTTCTCGGCTTTTCTTGGCCGAGGTGTCTGGCAAGCCATTCGTCACGGACGCTGTGCTTAAAAGCCGCCAAAGCTTCAGCGTCCAGACAGTCGACTATTAGGTTCTTTTTAGTAAGAAACTTGTTCCAAAGCTTTCGGGCTGACTCTCCGGGCTATTGAGTTATATGACTCAAATCGTAAATGTCCGGAGGTCGGACATAAGTCCCTTGAAAATTTGCCCGAAAATTGTCTTCGAGCTCTTCCTAGCTTCCAATGGAGCTTTCGGGGAGGCTTTTAAGCCAGTGCTGAGCTGGCCCTTTGAGTTTGAGGGGTAAATACTTAATGGCGTGGAGATCATCTCCTCGAGCCATATGGATATGGAGGATATAGTCCTCAATCCAGATCCCAGGGTATGTTGTTCCGTTGTATGCCTCTATGTTTACGGGTTTGAATCCCTCTGGAAATTCATGGTCCAGTACCTCGTCGGTGAAACATAGGGGGTGTGCGGCACCCCTGTATCTGGGTGTACCGTAGTGTTCGGATGTTTGTTGTGTTGCATCGTATGCTGGAGCGCACCTGCGTGGTCCATAGATGGATCTGGTTGCGCCGTCCTTTTGATGCGAGCCCTCGCGTGGATCGCGTATTGGCTTATGTGCGGCATTGCTTGCTGCTCTATGTTGGTCGTGAGGTCGTCTATCCAGCCAGGTGGCCGTTTTAAATTTTGGTTGCGGGGGATCTAAGGCCTCCTCATCGAATTCAGGTAGCAACTTCCGCTTCGGGTAGCTCTTGGTGGGGCGATTACCGCCATACTTCGCTGCTGTGTTGAGTACTTTGCTCCATCTGATTTGGAGTGTGTCTTGCGCAGCCTTGAGCCTTTGCTTCTGCTTTTTTAGACTCCTCGCGGTGGAAACAAGCCTTTGATGGGCATTCTGTTGCTCCGGGTGTCTGTCTGGTGTTATGTCATCCGGACAATTATCTTTGATGGAATCGGGTTGTTCGGTTTGATTATCCATGTTGCCGTGGTCCGGCAATGGTTCACCCTGCTCTAACGCTGGGTCTGTATAATCATTGTTTCTACCGAGGCAGGATTTGGGGCGGCGCTTACGCCGCCGCTTTGACTGCTTCTCGAGGGGACAACCCTTCGTTGCGTCCTTTCGTTCCTCGTCGTCGTTTTCTTTTGGTGTGTTCACCATGTATACATCATGTGGTGAAGTGGGCATCCAGTGCCCTGTGGGCAGTGGTTCCTCTTCATTTTCCGCATCGTCGTCCATACCGTCGATGTCTTCGGAGTCAAAGTCGAGCATGTCGGTTAAGTCATCGATAGTGGCTACTAAGTGGGTGGTGGGTGGGCCGCGAATTTCTTTGTCGTCAGCATCCCAGTCCTGTCGGACATAGTCGGCCAGGATCCTCCTGACAAGGAGAGAGACCTTAATGAGTTCAGTATGTCGCCAAAGGGCGAGTGCTGAAAAATATCCGCGGAGGTAAACTCCATGATCGGCACCCAATCGGATTCGATAGGAATGGGCGCAGGCGGCTTGGAGTCCGTGGCCAGAGAAGGATCCGGCAGTTTAACAACACGGCTCTCGTGCAAGGTAAGGTCGATGATCGGCTCGATCGCCGCTAAGGGTAAGGCTTCCGTGGCGGGGTCCATCCACCCGTCCGAGGAAGGCGCAACTGGCTCCGATTTGAGGGTCGAAGCAGCTGCCGGTGCGATCTTAACACTGTCCGATGGTAGAGCTAAATCGTACTCATCGTGACCGTGTGATGCGCAAGGCAGAGGCTTGAATCCGTCGAAGATCATGTCTCCGCGGATATCAGCCGTGTAGTTTAAGCTTCCAAAGCTGACCCGGTGGCCAGGGGCGTAACTTTCAATCTGCTCCAGATGGCCAAGCGAATTGGCCCACAGTGCAAAGCTGCCGAACACGAAGATCTGTCCAGGGAGAAAAGTCTCACCCTGGACTGCATCGCTATCGATGATAGTAGGAGCCATCAAGCCTAACGGCGACGACACAGAGGAACTCTCAATGAAAGCACCAATGTCGGTGTCAAAACCGGCAGATCTCGGGTAGGGGGTCCCGAGCTGTGCGTCTAAGGTGGATGGTAACAGGAGGCAAGGGACACAATGTTTTACCCAGGTTCAGGCCCTCTTGATGGAGGTAAAACCCTACGTCCTACTTGATTAATATTGATGATATGGGTAGTACAAGAGTAGATCTACCACGAGATCGGAGAGGCTAAACCCTAGAAGCTAGCCTATGGTATGATTGTATGTTGTAGTTGTTGTGTCCTACGGACTAAAACCCTCCGGTTTATATAGACACCGGAGAGGGTTAGGGTTACACAAGGTCGGTTACAAAGGAGGAGATATCCATATCCGTATTTCCTAGCTTGCCTTCCACGCCAAGTAGAGTCCCATCCGAACACGAGACAGAGTCTTCAATCCTGTATCTTCATAGTCTAACAGTCCGGCCAAAGGATATAATCTGGCTGTCCGGAGACCCCCTAATCCAGGACTCCCTCAATAAGCTCTACGTTCACATACAACGGGTGCAAGCTAGTTTTGCACACGCGGAATACTCGGTTAAACTTGACGAGCCTAGCATGTGTGGATATGGCCTCGAAACACTGAGACCGAAAGGTCGAGCGTGAATCATATAGTTGATATGATCAACATAGTGATGTTCACCATTGAAAGCTACTCCATCTCACGTGATGATCGGACATGGTTTAGTTGATATGGATCATGTGATCAGTTAGATCATTAGAGAGATGTCTATCTAAGTGGGAGTTCTTAAGTAATATGATTAATTGAACTTAAATTTATCATGAACTTAGTCCTGATAGTATTTGCATATCTATGTTGTAGATCAATTGCTCGCGTATAGCTTCCCCGTTTTATTTATGATATGTTCCTAGAGAAAACTATGTTGAAAGATGTTAGTAGCAATGATGCGGACTAGCTCCGTGATCCGAGGATTATCCTCATTACTGCACAGAAGTATTACATCCTTGATGCACCACTAGGTGACAGACCTATTGCAGGAGCAGATGCGGAAGTTATGAACGTTTGGCAAAGCTCGGTATGATGACTGCTTGATAGTTTAGTGCACCATGCTTTACGGCTTAGAACCGGGACTTCAAAAACGTTTTGAACGCCACTGAACATATAAGATGTTCTAAGAGTTGAAATTGGTATTTCATACTCATGCCCGTGTCGAGAGGTAGGAGACCTCTGACAGTACTTTGCCTACAAGATGGAGGAGAATAGCTCAACCAGTAAGCATGTGCTCAGATTGTCTGGGGACTACAATTGCTTGAATCAAGTGGGAGTTAATCTTCCAGATAAGATAGTAATTGACAAAGTTCTCTATTCACTATCACCAAAGTTATTAGAACTTAGTGATGAACTATAATATGCAAGGGATGACGAAAGTAAGTCCCAAGCTCTTCGCGATGCTGAAATCGGTGAAGGTAGAAATCAAGAAATAGCATCAAGTGTTGATGGTTAACAAAAGCACTAGTTTCAAGAAAAGGGCAAAGAGAAAGAAAAACTTCAAAGAACAATAGCAAGCAAGTTGCTGCTCCCATGAAGAAGCCCAAAGCTAGACCCAAGCCTGAACTGAGTGCTTCTACTACAAAGGAAATGGTCACTGGAATTGGAACTGCCCTAGATACTTGGCGGATAAGAAGGATGGCAAAGTGAACAAAAGTATATTTGATATACATGTTATTGATGTGTACTTTACCAGTGTTTATAGCAACCCCTCAGTATTTGATACTGGTACAGTTGCTAAGAGTAGTAAATCGAAATGGGAGTTGCAAAATAAACAAAGACTAGTTAAGGGTGAGGTGATGATGTGAGTTGGAAGTGATTCCAAGGTTGATAAGATCAGATCACCATCGCACACTCCCTTTACCTTCGGGATTAGTGTTGAACCTAAAATAAATGTTATTTGGTGCTTGTGTTGAGCATAATATGATTGGATCATGTTTATTGCAATACGGTTATTCATTTAAGTAAAAGAATAATTGTTATTCTGTTTACATGAATAAAACCTTCTGAGGTCATACACCCAAGGTGAATGGTTTATTGAATCTTGACACAGTGATACACATATTCATAATATTGAAGCCAAAAGATGCAAAGTTAATAATGATAGTGCAACTTATATGTGGTACTACCGTTTAGGTCATATTGGTGTAAAGCGCATCAAGAAACTCCATGCTGATGGCCATTTGGAATCACTTGATTATGAATCACTTGATGCTTGTGAACCATGCCTCATGGGCAAGATGACTAAAACTCCGTTCTCCGGAACAATGGAGCAAGCAACTGACTTATTGGAAATAATACATACTGATGTATGCAATCCGATGAGTGTTGAGGCTCGCGGTGGGTATCGTTATTTTCTGACCTTCACAGATGATTTGAGAAGATATGGGTATATCTACTTGATGAAACATAAGTCTGAAACATTTGCAAAGTTTAAAGAATTTCATAGTGAAGTGGAAAATCATCGTAACAAGAAAATAAAGTTTCTACGATCTAATCGCGGAGACGAATATTTGAGTTACGAGTTTGGTCTTCAACTAAAACAATGTGGAATAGTTTCACAAATTCATGCCACCTGGAACACCACAGCATAATGGTGTGTCCGAACGTCATAACCGTACTTTATTGGATATAGTGCAATCTATGATGTCTCTTACCGATTTACCACTATCATTTTGGGGTTATGCATTAGAGACAGCTACATTCATGTTAAATAGGGCACCATCTAAAAATCCATTGAGATGACACCATATGAACTGTGGTTTAGCAAGAAACCTAAGCTGTCGTTTCTTAAAGTTTGGGGTTGCGATGCTCATGTGGAAAAGTTTCAACCTGATAAGCTCAAACCCAAATCGGAGAAGTGCGTCTTCATAGAATACACAAAAGAAATTGTTGGGTACACCTTCTATCACAGATCCGAAATGCAATATCTTTGTTGCTAAGAGTGGATCCTTTCTAGAGAAGGAGTTTCTCTCAAAATAAGTGAGTGGGAGGAAACTAGAACTTGATGAGGTAATTGTACCTTCTCCCGAATTGGAAAGTAGTTCATCATAGAAATCAGTTCCAGTGATGCCTACACCAATTAGTGAGGAAGTTAATGATGATAATCATGAAACTTAAGATCAAGTTACCACCAAACCTCGTAGGTCAACCAGAGTACGTTCCGCACCAGAGTGGTATGGTAATCCTGTTCTGGAAGTCATGTTACTAGACCATGACGAATCTATGAACTATGAGGAAGCGATGATGAGCCTAGATTCCGCGAAATGGCTTAAGGACATGAAATCTAAGATGGGATCCATGTATGAGAACAAAGTATGGACTTTGATTGACTTGCCCGATGATCGGTGAGCCATTCAGAATAAATGCATCTTCAAGAGGAAGACGGACAATGATAGTAGTGTTACTATCTACAAAGCTCGAATTGTCGCAAAAGGTTTTCGACAACACTACAAAAAAATACACTTCCGTGATGATACGTGTTTGTCACAGTAGGTCGCATTTTCTGTCATGCGTGTACATCCATGACGATTTTATGACAGAATCAAGATCGTCATACCTGTGCTATCGTAGAAGTGTTCCATGACATTACCAAAATTATCATCACGGAAGTGTCCACTTCCATGACGATAAATCCCGCGTCATAGAAGTGCTTTCGTCAAGGGTGACCGACACGTGGCATCCACCGTAACAGAACACCGTTAAGCTATCAGGTCAGGTTTTGGATCCGATAACCCATTAAGAGACCCGACCAATGGGGATTTTCCATGTGTAAAATCATCATTGGCTGGAGGAAACACGTGTCGGCTCATCGTTGGGACAGATGTTATCCACTCATTGGACAGAAGGTGCCATACGTCGACACGTGACATGGCCCAACAGAGGCCCATTCCTGTGAAAAGGTCGGCCCATTTGACTTGGTCAAAAGGTGGCAGGCCAGCCCATGTAAATCCTGTTAACGGCCTGTTCGCATATAGCCCATTTACAGCCCGCTAACCCAAGGCCCGTTACGCCCTATCCAACTTAGGCCCAGTAGCGTCATCTGGGCCACCCAATATGATTCCAGCCCCTTTTCACTTCTGGCCAATATATGGCCCATGATGTCTTTCGGCCCATATGAGGCCCTATGTAACTCTTGGCCTATTAACGGCCCTGGTGAAACTGGCCCGTAATGAACAGTGTATCACTTTACACCCATTAACGGCCCGTGGTGAAACTGGCCTGTAATGAACCATGTATCACTTTATACGCATTAACGGCACGTTATTCTGTTGGGCCGTTTCTAGCCCATGTTATCTTTCGGCCTTCTCAGAGCCCATTTATTCTTGGGCTCATTTCCAGCATTCGTTTACTTACGGCCCATTACTGTCATTTTCTGCTTGTGGGCCAAATTCAGCCCATGGTTACAGTCGGCCCGTCTGTGGTCCGTTAATACGTTGGGTCATTTTCATAGCATCATCAAATACGGCCTATTAACGATGGCCCATTATGGTTGGCCCATGAACGGACGATTCCAACTCTATCCCGTTTACGGCCAATGCAGCCTATTATTGGCCCATGTTTGGCCAATCGATCATACTGCCCGTATAAGGCCCATTGATGATACGACCCGTAGAAGGCCCATTGTTTCTACGGCCCGTAGAAGGCCCACTGTTTCTACGGACCGTAGAAGGCCCACTGTTTCTGCGGCCCGTAGGAGGCCCAGTGTCACTATAGTAAATATTAGTCCATGGTTATTGTGGCCTAGTTTTAAAAAATAGGTTATTGCAGCCACTAGCAAACCGCGGAAAAAGAACTGCAATGACTACAAGCAAACAAATAAACAAGACAACAAGGAAATAAATAAGCAAGCAACTAACGCTAGGCTATCACGGCTATTACACATATTACATCCACTGGGCATCAAAGTTCGCCACCAGTGCAAATATAGGGAACAAAGCAGCATATCATATACACTAGTTGTCAAAGTTGGCGACCAGCGCAAATAAACGCCACAACGAACAAATCCAGAACTGAAACCACTTCAGAAGATCTCAAGAAACAATATCCTGGGTACCCATAATGCTGGCAAGATGCTTAGAAAGCTTATTAACTTTCTCTTGTTTGGCGCTTAAATCCTCCAGTGATTGCTGTTGCACCATAAACTATGCATCTGAATTCTGCAGGGACTTCCTCAGTCCTTCAGCTTCCTGTCGCAGCACATCTGATCGATGTCTTTCAACTTGAAGTTGAGACCCAAGAAGATGAACTGATTCAGGCAGCGAGTTCGAAGAGCTTGTGCCAGCAGTAGTGGCCAGTAACTCGAACACTACATCAAGACAGGACTTTTGGGTTCCCTAACTGTCGTCAAGATAGTTTTTATCAGCTTTCTTGGGGACCAACAGGGATGTCTCACTATCTTGAACCTTATCTGCATTACTTCCTTTACCATTGGATAACGTGGTACTGTTCTCCAATATTTTGTCCGCATTCTAAAAGAGAAACAAGCAGACACATCACATGTTTACCATGTTGTATATGAAACTCATTTTGGTAAATGAGTTCAGTAGTAAAGTGGATAGGATAACAGCATGAAACAAACATATATCTATGTACCATGGTCACTTTATGGTCTATATCATTCTAGTTTTTGTTGCCAAATCAAGATAGAGACACAGTTCAAATAATATTTGTTCAAGACAAAGCAGAATAGACCGAATATAAGTGTGGGTAACTATAGAGCAATAACAACACTTGTAATGTGCATGACATGAGAACATAATTGTTTATTCAGTTGAAACTGAAATCAACATAGAGCAGGTTACAACAGCAAACCAGTTAAAGAAACAGGTTTAAAACATACCTGTTGCGCCATTGGAGTTTCAATTCCATCCTTCAAATTTGAAAATAGTTGGTATGAGTAAATACAGTAATGCAAGAGCAAAGGAGTATGAACCATAGCTACAGAACCTGACCTGAGAACAAATCTTCTTCTCCTTTAAGTGTTGAGTTGGGATTCGGAGTGGTGGTCCTCGTTCTTTGGGCACTGCAGTTCCCTTACTAATTGCTCATGTTTGGGTGCTCTATGGTGGAGACGGTGTTGTGTCAACTGGAATTGGGTTACTATCTGCCGGGGTTGGGGTTAGAAGGGGTGTAGCTGGTTCTCTGTCCAACTAGGTAGGGGTACAATCTGCGAGAGTCTGGGTTATGTGTGGTGGATCTGGTCCTTGGGCAAGTACAACTATGGTTCTATCTACATCAACTGGTAGCACTATCTTTTTTGAAGACCGTGTTGTTACTCCCATAGATACTGCCATCATGCTCTCCAATTCAAATGGCTGATAAACAAGAAAAGTAATTGAAAGTATAGACATTGTATGATAGACAGGTGCAATGGATAGTGGGGAATAAAAGAGGGCATGAAATAATTCATATTTATGTTGTCTAACCAAACAGGATAGCATGACACAATTTCACATATATGATGGCTAACTAAACAGGATAGCATGACACAATTTCACATTATGATGGCTAACTAAAAAAGATGGAAAGACATAGTTCAAAATATGAGACTATGTAAACAGGATGACATGGCATAACTATATAATGTGTTTATTAAATAGGTTGGCATGCCATAATTCACATACATTCACGGATAGAATGCCATAATTCAAAATATGATGACTGTAAACACTAAATAGGATGAGATGATATAACTATATGATGTCTTTATTAAATGGGTTGCCATGCCATAATTCAGACAGATGATGTGTATGTACTATGTAAACATGATGGCATGATATAATTCAAATATATGATTTATATAGTAAGCAAGTAAGCAGATGGCAATCCATATATGATGTAAAAACTAAGCAATGCAAGACAACATGCAAGACATGGGTAATATAACCCTGCCGAGTTTGAGCATAGACCTCAGGGGGGAAATAGGACTGGTCATCAGTCTCTGAATCCTCCTCTGAGGAGCTCTCTGTAACCATCAAGATGTCTACTTCAGCAGCTAGCATTGTCTGCTCTGAATACCTTGTTTTCACTCCAGATACTTCCATCACCGCTTTAAATGGCTGATGCATAGGAAGAGTAGTTGAATATACAAACGTTGTCGACAAATGGAACACGTAATACAAAAAATGATAGCATGATATAATTCACATACATGATGATTGGCTAAATAGCATGGCATTGCATAATTCACATATATAATGCCTTTGCAACAAGATAGCATTGTATAATTCACATATATAATGTCTTGCAACAAGATGGCAATGCATAATTCACATATATGGTAATTAGACACTGAACAGGTGGCATTCACAATAAGCATGTCTAAACTAATCAAATGACATAGCAATGCGAGACACCATACGCACGATATGAGCAACATAACCCTGCCAAGTTAGAGCATACACCTCGGGGGGGGGGGGAATAGGACTGGTCATCTGTCTCTGAATCCTCCTCTGAGGAGCTATCCGTAACTAGCAAGATATGCGCTTCATCAGATAGCATAGTCTTCTCTGAAGACCTTGTTTTCACTCCAGAATTTGCCATCACCGTGTCAAATGGCTGATGCACATGAAGAGCAGTTGAATGTACTAGCATTGTTGACAACTGTAATATGTAACAAAAAAAAGGATGGCCTGATATAATTTGCCTATAAGATGACTGGCTAAGCAGGATGGCATTGCAAAATTCACATATATGATGCCTGGCTAAACAAGATGGCGTTGCATAATTCACAGAAATGATGAATAAACTAAACAGATGGCATTCGCACAAAGGATGTCTAAACTAAGAAGATGACATATTTGATGTATAAAGTAAGGAATGCAAGACATCATATGCATGATATAACCAACATCAGCATGCCAAGTTAGCGCGAAGACATCAGGGGGTAAATAGGAGTTGTCTTCTCCTTCTGAATCCCCCTCAGAACAGATATCTTCCTCTCGATTACAATCCGAAATGCGTGGAGGGGGGCTACCTTTGCGCCTACCATGGAGCGACGTCTGCATGAAATTTTATTGCCACGCAAGGCTCGTCTCTTTGCTCTACATGTTCAGTTCCATTGTTTACAATAACTGTCATGCATAGGAATAAAACATAGTGAGATTATGTAAGGAGCGCATGCAGAAATCCAGAGTGATGGTAGCAACCTGTGGATAGACCCAAAACCAATAATAGCAGGCAGATAATGGCTTCAGTTAAAAAATACAGATAATGGCTTCTTTACTGTTTGTTTCCCACCCAACATGAAACTCATAGTAGACACCGGAGATTAACTAGATAGTAGATAGATACTATTGATAGCGGCCCCGATATGTACCCCACAACCATTTAAAAACTCAAGTTTAACCATTAGTTTGGAGCTGACTCAGAGTCTAATCGGTGAACAGGACGATAAAGTAGCATGTAATATTAAGCGATGCATAACGTAAGCAGACACGAAAGAGTGCGACCTCTCTTGTGGACCCGTGTAGTCCTCGAGGTCATCTGCTCGGTTGATGATGGTAATGTAGTTTTCATGGCTGCCAGCGGCGGGGAAGAAGATCTGAGGCGGCGAAAGACAGTCCGGAGGCCGGATCCCTGCTGTGCTGGACCATTCTGTCGTCGGAGCAGCTGAGTTGGGGTGGACGACGGTGTAGCAGGAGCGGGACAAACCATGCAAGGTTTTCTTTGACAACTATCTTTAAGAGAAGTAATTCTGTAAGGGCTCGTTTGAATTGGAGGATTCCAACAATGCAGGGATAGGAAATAGACAGGAATAGGATAGGAATGCACGTGCAAAACAGAGAATTTAAAAACACAGGATTTCTGCCAATCTGGGTGTTTGATTCACAACAATTGGAAGATCACAGGATGCAAAGAAGCATGGTGAGATTAAGTTAAACCACAAGAAAATGTACGGTTATAATGCTATTATGCTACTATCTCTTAGTCTTGTGTTTCATGAATATGAATTTTAAAAGGAGGACAAGTGAAAATTAAAATTCCTAGGTTTTTTGTTTCAAGGAGACACTAAAGGAAAAAATCCGTGTGCTCAGTGGAAAATATATATAACATGTAGAGTAAAAAAGAGATGCAACAAGTGTACAACCTCTTTGGCGAAGCCATGTCGATCTCAGCGTGATTGGGTTGGCCGGTGAGGATGCTCTGGTTGACTTTGCTGTCGGAGGAGGGGAAGATGATCTTAGGCGTCTGGAGATGGAGCCTGAGGTACTGCTCCGCTGTGATGGAGGGTTTCGTCATTGGAGCAGCTCCGGTGAGTTGTATGACGCCGAGGCTGAAGTAGGACAAGAGAGACAATGAACAACGTTAACCTAAGTGGAATTCTAATAGCATCTCCAATACATGATGTAAAATACATAACCACAAAGTGCTAGATGTAAAATTCATCAGCCGCTCATCTCTGAACTTAACTGTCGAAACTGAACTTAACTGTCGAAACTGAATTTTGCTGTCGAAACTGAACGCACTAACAAGGTGAGGCTACAC
Source organism: Triticum urartu (assembly GCF_056163025.1). Lineage (NCBI taxonomy): Eukaryota > Viridiplantae > Streptophyta > Magnoliopsida > Poales > Poaceae > Triticum > Triticum urartu. The sequence goes on from NC_141876.1 coordinate 450,813,591, forward strand.
GTTGGTCGACTGACTTTTTCATCTCTGGTTAGTCGATTTTGCAAATTGGATACGAAATCAATGGCCTGTGGTTCATCTTCAACCCCCACCCCCCTGAGCCACCAGCCACCACCGGCCAAACAGCAGCCCCCCGCCGCCCACGACCGGCGGTGCGCCGCCCCGCCAGCCCCGAAAACACTCCCCACCGCCGGTCCGCCACCGCCCCGGCCATCCCTCTAGGCCCCCCGTGCCGAGCTTTTTCTCCGGCGATCCCCACGCCACCTCCCCGCCAACGCCCCGCCACCGTCGGCGACCACCGCCCCCATCCTGAACCCTAAGATATATAGTGGGGTACCTCTCCGGTGAGCCCCCCTCCCCACTGCGGCTGGTTCTTCCTTCACCCTGGCGAGCCCCCCCCCCCCCACCCCCTGAAAATCACCTGACCCAAAAGTCGATTCGGTCGACTGAAGTGTAGCTGAATCAGAGCAGCATCGCAAGCAAGAGCAAGAGCGAGAGCAGCAGCGCGAGCAAGAGCAATAGCAAGAGCAGACCAGGCAGGGGACCGAGAGCAAGAGCAGAGCAGCAGCGCGAGCGAGAGCTAAAGCAGCAGCAGCTCCTACTGATGTGGACGTTAACACCAAGGGAGCGACGCCATGGAGGAAGTGGCCGGCGATGCCGCCGTGGATGGAGCCGCGCCGTGTCGGCTCGGGACCGAGCGTCGGCAGCACCATGAGATTGAATAAACAAGAAAATACGGCGATTAATGTACAACCTCTTTGGTGGTGCCGATTAGGCCACAGCTTCATCCAAGGAAACGGTGATGATTATGCTCTTCCGGTGGTGCAGGTGAAGACGGTGGTGTGGGAATGGAGGTGGCGTGAAAGACGAGGGGAATGTCGGGGCAGCTCCTTGGAGGTGGAGGACGGGGTGGCTGAACCGGCGGGACGATGAGGTCGACGACGGATCCTCATCCAGTACGATGGATGAGGGACGTCAAGGTGTTGCTGTGGACGACGTCGTCGGGGAAGAGGCTCCGGCTGGGTGGCAGACGGAGTAGGGTGTGGGGTTTCGTCGCGGGTTTTCGCGGCCTCGGTGTACGAATGGGTGGGTGGATGGGATGGCAGTGGGGAACCATGGCTTAGAGACGCGCTTGTCCGAAATGTGGGGTAAGTTATGAAAGTACCCCCACCGATTTGAGGCGATTCTTTCGGTTCAGGGGTACCACGGGCATTTCGCGTGTCGGATTTCACAAGAGGTGGGAGTTTTCGCGCGGGTTGTAATTTCGTAATAGCAAGGCGCGGGTTGAGATGGAGGGAGTTGTCGGAGCACAACGAGACAAAGATATATCTTAAATATTTCGGGCTAACAAGGCGCGGGTTGAATTTTCCGGACAAGCCTAACGTGTACTATACCAAATCAATGCGCACTACAAATGTCATTCAAAACTTTGAATTCATGTTATGTTCAATTAGAATATTTCGCTATGTGTATAATGCATGCAACCTACTACTCAAATGAACATTTTAGTGCTCCAAATGTATATACTACCGCTTCAATATGAACTAAATTTGAATTCGTTTCTCTATTTGAATAAGATCTACAGTAATGATTGTTGTGAAGTCAAAGCATTTGAATTGGTTTCTCTGTTTTAATAAGATCTATAATCATCATTATTGTCAAGTTAAACCATCGTTTGTGTATTATCTTCACAGCACACCACATGATTAGTCTCGAGTTACATATGAACTATGTGTACTGTATGAACTCGAACTAGATTTTTTGAATCCACTTTATTTTGATTTCAAATCACATTACATTTCTAGCTCTAGCTAGATCTTCATAATCTAAACCATGTCTCATATATATAATGTGTTTATCACATTATGTATGGTGCCCCGCCCCCTACGCCTACAAGTATTTAGATGTGAGTTGCAAACACCACACATTACGACAAATTCAAATAAAATGTGAGAATGTTCGATATATAGTATTGTTTAGATTGTTCGATATTTAGTTGTAAGCTGCAAACGCCATGCATTATCACAAATTCAAATAAAATGTGAGATTGTTTGATGTATAGTATGGTTTAGATTGTTCGGCATTTAGCTGTGAGTTGCAAACGCCATGCATCATCACATTATGGTATAACATGTGCACAGCACGTGTATCACTGCTATATTCATGCATGCAATGTTTAAAACACTATGATCTCCTATTCAAATATATGAATGCACTTTCATATCGAATTATGATCTTTGTTAGTCTCTTACACCCACACAATCCTCTAACCTTTGTAGCTACCACTAACTTTCTCTCGTGCATGCACACGCCCTCCTCGCCCTCCCCCTCCCTCGGCATTCTATACACCGGGCACATTCATTTTATTTTCTTTAGATCGTTCTCCCAGAGTCTCCACAACTCCTTTCCGACACACACCGATCGATAAACCTCTCCAGCGATGCCTGCCTACAACATACACACACACCTTCAATCTCCTCCTTTATGTGTCCTTGCCTCGTGTCTCTCATACGGCCAGACACACGTGTGAACTCTCGCCCCTCTTTTCATCGATCTCACAACCGCACACTCCTCCCCCTATCTAGCTAGTAGTTGGGCCTCTCGCACCACCTCCTAGCTCCATTCTCTCTATCTATCTGTCTCGTTGGGCCTTATTTGCCTCTAACAAATGGACGTACACCGACCGATCTCTCGCTATACATATAGCTAGCTAGGTCCTTATAACTCGTTTTTACCCACGCATCAATCGATCTACCTCATTAGTTGTGTCTCTCCCTTCCTCCGACAAACAACAATTGATCTACCGATCTAGTTAGGTTTGCTTACCAAACACATGGTTCCCCTTCATCATCCATGGATGCGTCCCGACAGATCTATCAATCACAGGGACACACAGAAACACATCCCCACTCTTATTGATAACATTGTAGTTCCACCCTTAGTTTGTCTAGTAGGCCTCTCCCACCATCTTCGAGAAGCAACTCCATCACACATCCAGCACTCTACCCATCTCCCTCCTTCTCCCTCCCTCTCTCTCTCCTCTCTCTCTCTCTGTCCCATCATATTTCCCGTCCTTCAATTATGTATGGTGTCGACCAATCTCCCTCAAGACATAGTTGGGTCTCTCCTTCTCAACACATATACGAGTTGTTCTACCTCTATAGTTAGGCCTGTGCCTACCCCCCCCCCACAAACACCGATACATCGAGCGCTCTAGTCATGTCTCCCTGCCACACACAAACTTGACATGTGCCCTCTAACGTTCTGGTAGGCCAGTCGCCCTATATCTTTGACTTGCACATACACACACACACACAATTCCGATGGCTCTCTTCATCGATCTCGCACCCACCCACTTGATCCTCTCTTCGACTCTATTGATAGCTATGACCCCTCCCTCTCTTCTCGTGGATTGCCCGACCCTCTATGTATGATTTGGATAGGCCTCCATTTCACACACATTGCATGCAAAATTTTGTTTGAGATGTCATCGACACATATTCCCACAAATAATTCACGAAATCAACCCCCCACCCCACCACCACCCCAAAACAAAAAACACTCACGAACGCGGTTTGTATCTCTCACACACACCCACGTAGGTGGGGGACATGCACGAAGAGAAGAGGTGCATGCACGGCGCACATACTCCCGTCTCTTTCCCAACCACACCCGCACGGGTACACGGTGGAGCTCATTTCTGTACGAAAAAGGCAGCCCACGTGGTAATTTGGCACGTGTACTGGTTGTCCACTTGGTGGAGGGAGGATCGTCTACCACGGGTGAACAAACAAATTGCGACTTGACGTGTTATGTTAAAAAAGAGGCAAACCATGTGGGGCCTACCTTAGAGGCAAGGCTCTATACACTGGAGTACTTTTGATGTGTCCCGTCAACTCGCAGAACGAGGAGAAGCTTGCTTAGTACGCTGTCTCCCCCGTTCCTAAATATAAGTCTTTGTAGAGATTTCACCATGAACCACATGCGTATGTATATAGATGCATTTTAAGTGTAGATTCATTCATTTTGTTCCGTATGTAGTGCAATCTCTACAAAGACTTATCTACTAGTAATAGCTAGCCCCCACTACTAGGAATTCTCTATCCTCTCCTTAAGCCACATCATCAAAATTGATGGAGCCGTTAGATGAAGTAAATCAGTCCATAATAGCCGTCTGATCTAGACGTTGAGAGGCTCCGCACTAAGCCACATGCAAGCATGTAGAAATACTGTGGCACATGCATGTGAGTGGGTTTTAAATCACATCAACATGTCTGCATGCAAGCATGCACCGGTAGCATGCATGCAAGTGAGCTTTTAAGTCCCATTAACATGTCAAAAAGAAAAATATAATCCCATTATGCAGTAGGAGTTGGCTGATCTTTTTTCCTTACGTGGGATAATCTAAATGATGATGGAAGTTTATTTAGTTTGGCTACCACATTTGTCATGCGGTTATAGAGTTTTTTTAGTTCTATGAAATCGATAATTTTGCGCAGAGAGATATACCGTTCTTCCGCGGCAACGCGTGGGGACTCATCTAGTAATATTTAGGAATGGAGGGAGTACTATGTAAAGAGTTAGGTGTCGCAAGGTGATAGTGTGAGGTGGGCCATGTAATCACTGAGCCTGCGTGTTTTCACTGCTCTTGCACGCCTCTGCTGTAAGAATGGAGAAAATTGTAATCTAGTAGTAGTACCTCCTTTTGCCGAAAGCGTGGGACATCCAGCAGTCCTACCACCTCAATAATAAAGATCAATCAGCCGTCAAATGATATAGACCCAGCAGTAAGTTGGACAAACGAAGCAACCATCACTCTTGCGCAAGTGAGAGGTCGCGTCCGCTCTGCCCGGGCATGAATGCGGCACCAATTCTTTGGAGTGGCGCTGACCTTTTTGGGTGGGAAGCGCGCGCGGGCGATGGAGGGGCTTTGGGTGGGCCAGGCTAGTCAGGAACGGGCGTGGCGGTTGTCCGCATGTCCCTACCGGACACGCCCGGAAATGAGAGGATGCAGCTCTCGCGGCTAAAATCGTACACTACACAACATCTCTTTGTAGGAGTAGGTCGATCTGTCGCTCTCTCTAACACACACATGTTATTAAACACACACACACACACACACACACGCACCTTGGTCCCATTGCACCTTCTAACGTGACTTATTACACCTAGATGGAGGGAGTAGAAAGTATACGAGATACGGTGGCACACTGACTTAAGTCGAATACAAGTGCCCAAAAATTGTGTGCATGTTATAATAAGGATTCACCTAAAATAGTACGTGAGCGAACAGAGGGATCGATTGGACAGTGTTCCCGAGTAGTATCGCGATGTGTGAGGTAAGAAGCACCGCTGGCGCTTTTAATTTTTCTTATTAATTTGTTTGTTTCATCCTCTGACTGGTGGGACCCAACGTACTACATGGAGAGAGGTAAGGTGACTAAGGCTGCATTATTTCTGCACCACTGTGGATAGTCTTACCACCAAAGCCACATGACACGATTATGATTGAAATCCCAATGACTCCCACACACACACAAAAACACGGCATGCTTGTCACACGAATGCAGGAATGTATAAAAGGTTATTTCCCTCTCGTTGAACATAACGGGAGGGTTGTGTAGCTGGTTAGCCTGTTCGCTCATCAAACTTGAGGTCTCGGGTTCGATAACTACACTTGAGCATAATTTGTGCCAGGAGGATTCTTTGACTGGTCAAAATGTTTTCTAGGGTTTGCACGCTTCACACTCTCTCTCCAGTATATATATACATGCTGGAGCTTCAACGCTTGTAGTTGCTCTCTTCACACACTCTCTCGCCCTCTCCCGCTGGAGCCTCAGCGCTTGTAGTTGCTCTCTTCACACTCTCTCGCCCTCTCCAGATCTAAACAAGACTTCGTTGGCCTCTCTCTCCCCTCACTGCTGCTCAAAGATCCGGCAGGATCCGTCTGCCGGGAAGGGAAGGAGGCTTAATGCTGTCGCCATCGGCAAGGGACTACCAGCGCAGTTGTTCACTTTCCACCCAGTGGCGACGCGGGAGGGCCTCTGACCCCTTCTTCTTCGCCGCTATCCCGTCGCCCACCGAACCACGCCCCAAGAACCTTAAGGTATAATTTACTTACTCCACATGCATTTCTCTAGCTGCATGTATACCATGAATCTAGGACGTGGTTCAAAGAGGAAAGGAGTGGGGGAAAGTAGTGGGAAAAGTTGTATACAGCATGAATCTAGGACGTGGTTCAAAGAGGAAATGAAGGGGGAAAGTTGTATAGCATGAATCTAGGACGTGGTTCAAAGAGGAAAGGAATGGGGGGAAGTAGTGGGGAAAGTTGTATCGCATAAATCTAGGACGTGGTTCAAAGAGGAAAGGAAGGGGTGAAAGTACTAGTTCAAAAAAGGAAAGGAAGGGACAAGGCTGTAGAGTTTGAGTAGGACTAGATTTGCTGCGCTCACCTAGGGAAAGGTGTCTAAAGATAACAAAACTGGGACCAACACAAATATGCTCCTTGGTTGTTTGTTGTTTGTTGCAACAGACTGTGCATGACCATAGTACATCGGTAGATGCACATGGTGCTGGTGCGTCCACTGTCCCGTGCAACTCATTAGCTGTTGTTAATCTAAGGCACTGTTTGGTTAAAAACTCCCTAGTCCCTACCTGCTTGGTTCCAGGGACTAAACATGAACTAGAGGTCATTAAATGACATGCTAAAAGACCATGTTACCCCTAGTAATGAACTAATAGAGACAAGGTGTGATGTGTGGCAGGGGCAACCGTTGGAAAAAAGTCCCAAAAAGACTCCCTCGGGGCCTTCTTTCTTTAGTCCCAAATGCCCACTTTTGGTCCCTAAAAGTCCCTCCTGTTTGGTTTAGATGGGACTGACACGGAGTTTTTTTAGTCCCTACACCAAAATGTCCCTATAAACAAACACCCTCTAATAATGCCGCTGGAAAATTGATGCAATGCCACAGTTAAAATAAAATTACATGTTTAACGAATTTTATTGTTAATATAATCTCTATGTTAATATTAATCAATGCCACCGTTTGAGAAATGCTACTGTCTTGCTTTCTTTCCCATTTAGATAAGGTAGATGCTTCTTTTTGGTGGCTTCTGTGTCATCCATCATTATTGACCACTAATTGTTTCCTTTGCACCTCTGCGTAAACAGGGTTATCTACTTCACCTCGTTGCCATTGTGACCTTTTGTTGCACTGCACAAAACACTTTTGTTTTAAGAGTGTTTTGTGCAGTTCAACCAAAATGTCACACCCACAACGTTGCTTGATTGCCTGATCTTAGTGGAACTGCACAACAGGAGATCTTACTTCCTATCCGTTAAGGCGAATTTGGTTCAGATCTTCTTCTTGTGAGTTGTTTGAATTCCACATCATGTGAGGTCAGTACTAGCCTTCTTTCACATGATTCTGCAGTGTGCTTTCATATGTTGTGCTACTTGTACGATAATGTTGCTTGATTTTAGTGAACTGCACAAATGGAGACAAGACTTCCAATCTGTATGTGCACCGTAATAACCCATTGAGGTAAGATAAGGATATTTCATAACTGCTGGCCTGTATTTTGCCACTTTCATCAGAAATTAAGTTTAGTACTATACTTGTGCTCCCTAATTGACATGCCAAATCTTACATTGAAGGTGAAGCTTGTCTGTTATTGAACCAAGTGATGAAGGGGAAGAACAAGTAGAAGAAAAACAAAAATCAACTCCCAGTGCTGTAATGAAGCACTAGAACTGTGATGACACAAGTAATGATATGGTTTTGCATCTTAATTTATTGCTATGGCTGGAACGAGCAATTGTTTTGCCACTGATTTGATGCCACTCTTAATGTAATATGTAATTATCTCAACTTGTGCAAACAGGGATCTTCTTTGAAAATACCATATATTTTAGTGGAACTGCACAAGAAGATGTTGGAAACATTAAACTAATCGAGGAGTATATAGTAAGCATGGCCGCCATCATAGATATCAACAGATGGTTCCGGAGAAGTGATTCATCTGTATGCTCTACACAATAAGCCTCCTGACAAAGGTTGGTACTCGCCCACTGATTTCATCCATATGATTGAGCTTTGTCATCTCTATTGGTGTTGTGCTACTATTTAGATACTGTCATGAAAAAGTGGTATTGTCCTTGAGAAGTGCTTCATCTGTGCTGTTTTAAATATTTCCTTTCCTTTTTTCGAGCAAACAGGGATGCTAGCATTTAGTAGTCCTCTTGTCTTTGCACAACAGGATCATCTTCCTCTGAAGAAGAATATGGAGTACGTGAAGTGACTAGTTCCGATTATGCCAGGATGAAGAAGCCCTATCTATCTTCTCATCAGACGGAGCAGTTAAAGGATGGTTACATTACTCCCCACAAAACCAAACTAACTTCATCTCAGAAGGACTGACAAATCTCCATTTTTTTGTTGTGATGCACGAGTACAATGTTGTTCTAAGATTCTTTCTGGTGAATTCCATTTTTCTAAAAGTGTGCTCTACATGGACGATGTATGTGCCTGTTGAAACTGTCAATTCATAGTACAGTTTGCTTTATACTAATCACTTTTTTGTATTTGTGCAAACAGGGGTGCTCAGCTTGATTTCAATGGGAACTGCACAAAATATTCATGAATACATCGAATCATTCATTTCCACCACAAGAAAGGAGGTGCCGATAAGTTCAAGGCGTTGCAACATATAAGGGCGAAATCATACAAGCTACACGCGAATTTGGTTGATTTTGGTGGAACTGCATAAAAAGAATAGCTAGTTTATTTAGCACGAGGTGCCATGTCAATGTCCAAACTGATGGCAAACCCTCCCCATTCCACAATCGTAGGCATTTGATATTTTGGAATGGGACAACCTTGTCAAATTTTGCTCATTGATTTTAGCAAGACATGCGTTTGATATTTTCGAATGGGACGCCCTTTGCTGTCAGCAGTGTCGATCAATTTTTTTTCTTTATTCTTTAGTTGTGAAGTAAATATTGCCTCTGACATGTGAGTCGCTGAGATGCATAATCATCGATTGTTTTGAATGTTCTCTATGAATTGCCAGGCATGTGTGTTTGATTGCAATGTACAGAAATGCTAAAAAGCTGCTCAAACTCTTTGTACTCCTTTTGTTCGTTTTTACTTCGCACATTGTGAAAGTGCATACTTTTTTGTATAAGATTGGTCAAAGTAGAGATACTTTGACTATAGACAAAACTTGTATGCAGACTAGAAAGGACCGGAGGGAGTACATGTGAAACTGCTACAAACGAGGTGATCACCCTGCGAATAATGCTAGTACGTATTGCTTTGCATGTTCATCCAATGCCAGCGATACAGGAATTCGAACTAATCGAAATAATTTCGTTCATACACGGTTGAATTTCATATAAACATGCTGGATTTCATTACATTTCATACATTCTTCAACTAAAAAGGGGTGCGCTGGAGGTATAATTAATTAACCGAAGCTACCCACCTGTGTCCCGCTGAGCCGAACAGAAGCTTCAGTGAGTTAAATGTAGGTGCAGTTGCGTAACTGACATGTGGCCTATTGGGCCCACGTGTCAGTCAGCCAACTGCACCAGCAGTTAAGTAGAAGCAGCGTTCTTCTCCAGCATAGCTCTCCGACTCCATGTTGCCGCCAAGAAGCTAACCCGTTGCCAATGGTCAACCCGCCTAGCTTGGCTTCAACCGGAGGGTAGCAGCGGTGGCCTTACTTGGACCCGAGCAGCGGCGACCTACCGTGTTCTACTCTTCCTCGTTTTCTGTGTGGCGCGGCCTCGTTGGCAGCGGGGCGGGGCCTCGGCGGAGCCGGCGAAGTCCTCTGTCTCGTTGCCGGCAGCGTGGGGCCTCGGCTGAGTCGGTGATGTCCTCTGCCTCTTTGTTGGCGGGGCGGGGCCTCGGCGGAGCCGGTGTCCTCTGCCTCGTTGTTGGCGCCGCAGGGCCTTGGCGGAGCAGGGCCTCGTCGACACCAGCGGAGCGGGGACTCGTCGGAGCCGGCATTGTCCTCTGCCTCGTCCCTGGTCTCGCCAAACAGCGCCTCGCCTGCTTCATCGCCCTCTTTGCTAGCCTCTTTGTAAGCGGCCGCAGCCTCCTCCACCTGCATGTGGTACTGCCAGCGCTTAAGGCGGCCCTTGCGGGCGGAGCGGTACAAGTCGAGCAGCGCCTCCTGCTCCGCCCGCTCCGCGGCGATCTGCTCCTCCGCCTGTAGGTGCTCCTGGAGGAGATGGTGGTTGTAGGCGGCGTCGGTCTGCGCCTCTGATACGTCTCCCCAATGTATCTATAATTTTTTATTGCTCCATGCTATATTATTTACTGTTTTGAATGTTTATGGGCTTTATTATACACTTTTATATCATTTTTGGGACTAACCTATTAACCCAGAGCCCAGTGTCAGTTTCTGTTTTTACCCTGGTTTAGGGTTTTGAAGAAAAGGAAAACCAAATGGAGTCCAATTGACCTGAAACATCGCGGAACTCATTTTTGGAAGGAAATAAGCCTAGAAGACTTGGAGTGCACGTCGGGGGATCTGCGAGGAGGTCACGAGGCAGGGGGCGTGCCCTCCACCCTCGTGAGCCCCTCGTGGCCCCCCTGACGTACTTCTTCCGCCTATGTATCTCCATATACCCTAAAAACATCCTGGAGCACAATAGATCGGGATTTCCGCCGCCAGAAGCCTCTGTAGCCACCGAAAGCCAATCTAGACCCGTTTCGGCACCCTGCCGGAGGGGGCAATCCTTCTCCGATGGCCATCTTCATCATCCCGGTGCTCTCCATGACGAGGAGGGAGTAGTTCTCCCTCGGGGCTGAGGGTATGTACCAGTAGCTATGTGTTTGATCTCTCTCTCGTGTTCTTGAGATGATACGATCTTGATGTATCGCGAGCTTTGCTATTATATTTGGATCCTATGATGTTTCTTCCCCCCTCTACTCTCTTGTAATGAATTGAGTTTCCCCTTTGAAGTTATCTTATCAGATTGAGTCTTTAAAGATTTGAGAACACTTGATGTATGTCTTGCCGTGCATATCTGTGGTGACAATGGGATACCACGTGATTCACTTGATGTATGTTTTGGTGATCAACTTGCGGGTTCCGCCCATGAACCTATGCATAGGGGTTGGCACACGTTTTCGTCGTGATTCTCTGGTAGAAACTTTGGGGCACTCTTTGAGGTCCTTTGTGTTGGTTGAATAGATGAATCTGAGATTGTGTGATGCATATCGTATAATCATACCCACGGATACTTGAGGTAACATTGCGGTAGGTGCATGCACGGGAGAGATTGAGAATTGCCGTGCAAACATGATCGTGCTTCGTCCTAGGGTTCGCCGAAACGGGACGCCCGTGTTTCCTCCTTGCGGCCCTGGTCGTGGTCGTCGGATCCCTCCCCTTGGAGAAATGGCGGGCCAAGGGACGGGAGGGCCGCCGGCATCGAAGCCCCAGGCGGCGATGGCCAGAGACAGGGCCGGGGCGGTTGTGCCGCCGCCGCATGGGGGTGCTAGACGGGGGGCCGCCGGCGTTGGGACTGGCGCGACAGGTGCTGTAGCCGGTGCCAGGCGTGGCGCCGCCGTTCCTGCTACGGGGCGGGCAGGCGGCAACCTCGGGCCGCGGCCGCCTGTACCTGCGGCGGCCAGGCCGCGTGTGGGGCCGGCGGGAAGAGGTGGCTCCGGTGGGGGCGTCGTTGTAGCCGGCGCCGGCCGTGGCGCTGCCGCTGGACACCGACCGACGGGGCCAATGCCTCCAGTAGCTGCTGCTACGGGTCGGGGCGATGGGTCTGGCCCGAGTCTGGTGGTGCCGGTTCTTGTTAGTGGTCCGCCTCGGGGCGCTCCTCCGCCGCACTACGTCGCAAGTCCGGCTCAGAACCGTTAGGGACCATCGCAGATGAGGCATACTTTGACAGCTAGAGATTCCTTTGAGCTGCCCCGAGGTCAGTGGGGGATGATGGTGTTGATGCGTATGGAGACGGGAAGCACCGTGGTTCCTCGTCTATGGGTGGTGGTCGAGGCTATGCCTGGCAGGGTGACGGGTCGGCTGAGCGACCTTTTCTCGGGCCTCCTGGTGGCTTTGTCGAGGGGACATCCGGTCCGGATCACCGCCAGAGAGGTGGCTACTGTGGACGTCGAGGTGGTCGGGGTGGTGGCCGTGGGAGGTTTCGTCGAAAGCCTCCGCCCCCGGCTGCTGTTGACCATGCGGCGACAGCTGTTGACACAGATAACGCTCAGTCTACTGATCTTACTAGCCAGGCAATGGATGTGGTAACGGCCCTGGCCAATGTTGAGGTTCATGTGCCTGAGACTGTGGATGAGGTGTCTGACAGGTTTGATTCAGAGAGGGCGTCCAAGTGGGCGCACAAGAAGGAAAGGATGCTTTGTTACCATTGTGGTGAGAAGGGCCATTTCATTGCGGAGTGCGTGGCAGAGCTGTGTGACTCGCGTGGCAAGCCAGCACATACTTCGGGAGACTGTCCGTTGTTGCGTGACCAGGCTTCGGCTCTGACAATGTATGGGCTATACTGTGCAGAGCTTTTGTTCTTTGAGTCCCGGCCGCGAGGGAGATTCCCGAGGAGACACAGAGCTTGATCACAAGGGTTGTGAAAGCAACCCAGGGAGAGGTGACGGAGGCTCAGATTGTCCGGAGGCTTCAGGAGCTGGGTGACTTCCAGTGGGAGCTGGTTAGTCTCGAAGCTAATGTCCTTAAGGTGGATTTCCCCTCTGTGGATGATTTGCAGAAACTTCTGAGCTTTGGCTTGTGTAGAGTTCCTGGTACTGCGTGTATTTTGGAGTTTCACGAGTGGACGAAGGTGGAGCCTAAAGGAAAGTCGCTTACGCAGGTCTAATTGAGGTTTTCGGGGGCTCCATCTAAGCCTTTGCAGGATGTTCGAGCTGTGGCCAGTATGGGCATCATGGTTGGGAAGACGGAGAAAGTGGATATGGCTTTTACCCGTGCTCATGGAGTGGCCCGGATTTTGGTGAGTGTTCTGAATATTGAGTTCGTGCCCGATGTGGTCAACTGGACATACAGGGGAGAGGTTTTCCCGCTCGACATAGAGTTCGAGGACACTGATTTGTTTGCTGAGGAGGTTAATGGGAGTGATGTGGAGAAGCACGAGGGTGACGGCGGTGCAGGTGCCAAGGGGGCACCGACCGATTCCACACGAGAGGGGTCTACCGGTTCTCGCCCAGCTGCCCAGGGATGGGATCGGGGTTGAGCCAGCACCCTCACCTTCGGTGCCTATGACTTCGTTGTGTTTTGGGTCCTTTGAGCCAGCCTCAGCGCCTCCCAGGCTATGGAGTGATCGGGTGGAGACTGACGCTGCGTTTGAACACACGCTTCCTTTATTGGAGTTTGAGGATGCTGGAGTTGAGGAAGTGGAGGCGGAGGTCGCTTCTATTTCCCTTGCTTCACCTATTGTCGAGACTCCGGTGATGTCTTCTATGTTTGAGCTGGGGCTTGGGGGAGGGGGGTCGGGGCAGGTGGCCTTGACTTCTCCACTCCCCATCCCGACGCCGGTGATGCCGGTCACGTCGGGGCCAGCCAGCGCTGGGAGAGGGAGCCCGAGGCTGGCGGCCTCAGCTCTTACCTTTCCGGCCGTGGCGGTGGCACCCGCGCCTCCAGTGGCGCTGGGGAAGGGGGGGTTGGGGCAGGTGACCCTAGATCCCCCTTCCTCGTCTGCGGTCAGGAGGACCGCGCCTCCTACGACGTCGGCTCTTCACTCTGAGCCGGTGGGTGGGGCAGGAGGAGGGATCGGGCAGGCGGCCCCAATTATCCACTCTCCTGTCTTACCCGTGGGGCATCTGTCTGAGGGGCATGGGAGCCCGCAGCCGCCCCCTCCGGTAGCCGTGGTTGACCTGTTGCGGGACTCACCGCGAGGCTTTACTAGGGAGGAGGTTGTTGCCTTTTGCGGGATCCCGGACCCGGTCTCAATGGGGAGACGGATGAGTGCTCGCATTCACGAGCTTCCGGAAGTTGATGATATGCAGCAGCGGTGCCCTGTGAGGGCGGCCAAGCTTCACAATGTTGCGAACTTTTCTGGTATGTCCGTCAACATATCTAATTCTTTATTGCATTTCTCTAATGAGGATATTATCAATAATGCAAACCAATTGGGAGTTACACTAGGTGTTACTGATAGTGAGATCTCCAATTCGGTGAATGATATGTTAGATTTGGAGGCGGAGCGTTCCTTAGAGACTATTCGTAATCTTGCAGCGGTTAAACCCATGAATGATGAGGAGATTGAGGCGTTAGGGGTTAGAGTGCTCGATAATTTGTGTGCGGATCTAGCACCTTCTAATCATGAGTCCGAGGACGATGATGTGACCCTAGATTTTGCCGTTGTTAGCTCCGTTGAGCCCGGTTATGAGGACCGGGTGACAGAGTCTAGTAAACCAAAGCGTAAGTGGAAACGGAAGATTTATCCTGATTCTGCAGTTCGTAATAGTGCTAGGATTCGGATTACTAAAAAATTCCATGTCGAAATATGAAAGGAATCTTTTGGAATAGCAGAGGTCTGAAAGACTTGGCTAAAAGAAGGTTTCTTGCTGAGGCTTCTCTAGAACATCGGTTAGATTTTATTGCTCTATCGGAAACCGGTAGAGATAATTTTGTGCCTCAGTTTGTATCCTCTCTTGCGGGCGGTGTTGATTTCGATTGGCATTGCCTCCCTCCGCGAGGAAGATCGGGTGGTATCTTGCTAGGTGTGAGATGCTATTCGCTTGAAGTCCGAAGTGTAGTCATGGGTGACTTCGCGGTAAAGTTTCGAGTTAGGTCTAAAGTTGATGGTTTCAGCTGGGCTTTGGTGGCGGTTTATGGTGCCGTACAACCCGATCTTAAACCAGAGTTTCTGGCGGACCTCGTTCGAATCTGTGGGTCCGAGCAGCTTCCAATTTTATTCGGGGTGATTTCAATATCATTAGGAGGAGAGAGGAGAAAAATAATGATAACTTTGACGGTAGGTGGTCGTTTATGTTCAATACCATTATTGAAAGCTTGGATCTAAGGGAGATAGAGCTTTCTGGTAGAAAGTTTACCTGGGCTAATGCTTTGCCAAACCCGACATACGAAGAACTTGATCAAGTTCTCGCGAGCGTGGAGTGGGAACAGAAATTCCCTCTGGTCACGGTGCAAGCTCTCTCGCGGGGAATATCCGATCACACACCCCTGTTCATGGACTCAGGGGAGTCGAACCACGTGGGAAACAAAAACACCTTCTCATTCGAGATGGCCTGGTTTGAACATGAGGGGTTCTTAGACCTGATCGCCAGGGAATGGGCTAAGGGTGTAGGAGGTAGGACGGCGGTTGAGCATTGGCAAAATAAGATTAGGCATTTGAGAAGTTTCTTACGGGGTTGGGCTAAGAACATCAGTGGGGTGTATAAGATTGAGAAGGATAGGCTCCTTTCTCTTATACAGACCTTGGACATAAAAGCCGAATCCACGATTTTACTGCCAGCTGAGCTCCAAATTAAAACTGAGGCGGAGAAGAGGTTGAAAGAACTTCTCCGTGAAGAAGAGTTGAAGTGGGCTTTGTGAGCTAAGGTCTACAAAGTGGTCCAAGGGGACACGAATACTCAATTCTTTCACTTGATTGCCAATGGTAAGCACAGAAAGAAGCGAATCTTTCAGCTTGAACAAAATGTGGGCACTATTTTAGGACAGGATAATCTAAAAACATATATTACAGACTATTATAGGCAGCTATAGGCAGAAAAGGTCAGCGCCGCTCCAAAGAATCGGTGGCGCATTCATGCCCGGGCAGAGCAGACGCTACCTCTCACTGGCGCAAGAGTGATGGTTGGTTCGTTCGTCCAACTTACTACTGGGTCTATGTGATTTGACGGCTCATTGGTCTTTATTACTGAGGTGGTAGGACTGTTGGATGTCCCACGCTTTCCGCGAAAGGAGGTACTACTACTAGATTACAATTTTCTCCATTCTTACAGCGGAGGCGTGCATGAGCAGTGAAAACACGCAGGCTTAGTGATTACATGGCCCACCTCACACTATCACCTTGCGATACCTAACTCTTTACATAGTAGTCCCTCCGTTCCTAAATATTACTAGATGAGTCCCCGCGCGTTGCCGCGGAACAACGGTATATCTCTCTGCGCAAAATTATCGATTTCATAGAACTAAAAAAACTCTATAACCGCATGACAAATGTGGTAGCCAAACTAAATAAACTCCCATCATCATTTAGATCATCCCACGTAAGGAAAAAGATCAGCCAACTCCTACTGCATAATGGGATTATATTTTTCTTTTTGACATGTTAATGGGACTTAAAAGCTCACTTACATGCATGCTACCGGTGCATGCTTGCATGCAGACATGTTGATGTGATTTAAAACCCACTCACATGCATGTGCCACGGTATTTCGGCATGCTTGCATGTGGCTTAGTGCGGAGCCTCTCAACGTCTAGATCAGATGGCTATTATGGACTGATTTACTTCATCTAACTGATTTCCTACCAATCTATCCCCCTAGGAGCATGCACGTAATACTTTGCTTTGATAACTTGTAGATTTTTGCAATAAGTATATGAGTTCTTTATGACTAATGTTGAGTCCATGGATTATACGCACTTTTCTTCCTTCCACCATTGCTAGCCTCTCTAATATCGTGCACCTTTCGCCGGTATCATACACCCACCATATACCTTCCTCAAAACAGCCACCATACCTACCTATTATGGCATTTCCATAGCCATTCCGAGATATATTGCCATGCAACTTTCCATCATTTTGTTCATCATGACACATTCATCATTTTCATATTGCTTAGCATGATCATGTAGTTGACATAGTATTTCTGGCAAAGCCACCGTTCATCTTTCACACATGTCACTCTTGGTTCATTGCATACCCCGGTACACCGCCGGAGGCATTCATATAGAGTCATACTTTGTTCTAGTATCGAGTTGTAATCATTGAGTTGTAAATAAATAGAAGTGTGATGATCATCATTATTAGAGCATTGTCCCAAGTGAGGAATAAAAAAAGGAAGGCCATAAAAAAGAGAAGGTCTAAAAAAAGAAAGGCCATAAAAAAGGCCCAAAAATGAGAGAAAAAGAGAGAAGGGACAATGTTACTATCCTTTTACCACACTTGTGCTTCAAAGTAGCACCATGATCTTTATAGTAAAGAGTCTCTCATGTTATCACTTTCATATACTAGTGGGAATTATTCATTATAGAACTTGCCTTGTATATTCCAACAATGGGCCTCCTCAAGTGCCCTAGGTCTTCGTGAGCAAGCAAGTTGGATGCACACCCACTAGTTTCTTATGTTGAGCTTTCATACATTTATAGCTCTAGTCCATCCATTGCATGGCAATCCCTACGCCTTGCATTAACATCAATCGGTGGGCATCTCCATAGCCCATTGATTAGCCTCGTTGATGTGAGACTTTCTCCTTTAGCCTTCTCCACATAACCCCCCCCCTCATTATATTATATTCCACCCATAGTGCTATATCCATGGCTCGCGCTCATATATTGCGTGAAAGTTTATAGGTTTGAGATTACTAAAGTATGAAACAATTGCTTGGCTTGTCATCGGGGTTGTGCATGATGAGAGCATTCTTGTGTGACGAAAATGAAACATGACTAAACCATATGATTTTGTAGGGATGAACTTTCTTTGGCCATGTTATTTTGAGAAGACATAATTGCTTAGTTGGTATGCTTGAAGTATTATCATTTTCATGTCAATATGAACTTTTATCTTGAAGGTATGCTTGAAGTATTATCATTTTCATGTCAATATGAACTTTTATCTTGAATCTTTCGGATCTGAATATTCATGCCACAATTGATAAGAATTACATTGAAATTATGCCAACTAGCATTCCACATCAAAAATTCTGTTTTTATCATTTACCTACTCGAGGACGAGCATGAATTAAGCTTGGGGATGCTGATACGTCTCCAATGTATCTATAATTTTTGATTGCTCCATGTTATATTATTTACTGTTTCGAATGTTTATGGGCTTTATTATACACTTTTATATCATTTTTGGGACTAACCTATTAACCCAGAGCCCTGTGCCAGTTATTGTTTTTACCCTGTTTTAGGGTTTCGAAGAAAAGGAAAACCAAACGGAGTCCAATTGACCTGAAACTTCACGGAACTCATTTTTTGGAAGGAAAAAAGCCCAGAAGACTTGGAGTGCATGTCGGGGGATCCGCAGGAGGTCACGAGGCAGGGGGGCGCGCCCACCCCCTGGGCGCGCCCTCCACCCTCGTGAGCCCCTCGTGGCCCCCCTGACGTACTTCTTTTGCCTATATCTCCATATACCCTAAAAACATCCAGGAGCACAACAGATCGGGAGTTCCGCCGCCAGAAGCCTCCGTAGCCACCGAAAGCCAATCTAGACCCGTTTCGGCACCCTACCGGAGGGGGCAATCCTTCTTCGGTGGCCATCTTCATCATCCCGGTGCTCTCCGTGACAAGGAGGGAGTAGTTCTCCCTCGGGGCTGAGGGTATGTACCAGTAGCTATGTGTTTGATCTCTCTCTCTCATGTTCTTGAGATGATACGATCTTGATGTATCACGAGCTTTGCTATTATATTTGGATCCTATGATGTTTCTTTCCCCCTCTACTCTCTTGTAATGAATTGAGTTTCCCCTTTGAAGTTATCTTATCGGATTGAGTCTTTAAAGATTTGAGAACACTTGATGTATGTCTTGCCGTGCGTATCTGTGGTGCCAATGGGATACCACGTGATTCACTTGATGTATGTTTTGGTGATCAACTTGCGGGTTCCGCCCATGAACCTATGCATAGGGGTTGGCACACGTTTCGTCGTGATTCTCCGGTAGAAACTTTGGGGCACTCTTTGAGGTCCTTTGTGTTGGTTGAATAGATGAATCTGAGATTGTGTGATGCATATCGTATAATCATACCCACGGATACTTGAGGTGACATTGGAGTATCTAGGTGACATCACTACAAAACAAAAGACACATCTGTGACATTTTGGGCCGAACGAAAAAAATTTTCTGTCATACATATGACACTTCTATGACGATAATTGTGACAAACCCCGGTATCATCATAGATGTGGTAGGCTCCTACTTCTATGACAAAAAATCATGACAGAAAATGAGCTTTTTGTCCTGGGCGGGCCGGAGACGCAGCTGCATGACATTCTTTGAGCCGTCCATGACGGAAAAAACCATGGTAGAAGCGAGGGCGAGGAAAATTTCAGGGAGTTCCCAGTTACGGTGGGAGGTCGGGGGCCAAGCGATGGATGTTTCTCTCATACACGTATGCACGTGTGTGCGAGGCGTTGGCTCTAACTGAACCCGAGCGAGGCGTTGGGCTCTAACTGAACCCGAGCGATTGCACTGTAGGCTACGCATTACTGAACCCGAGCGATCGATCGATGGCTGTTAACTGAACCCGATCGAGCGATTCCTTCGCTACTGCTACTAACTGAAGCTGGTCGATGCTGCCTCTGGATGAACGGTGAGTGTTGCGGGGGGGTTTGGATGAACAGGACCCCGTGGTGTTGCCTCTGGATGAACAGGACCCCGATCGATCGAGCCGGTTGGGGCTGGATGAACAGGACCCCGTGGAGGGCTGCATGAACAGGACCACCCCGTGGAGGGCAGGATGAACAGTAGGCGGTGGAGGGCAGGATGAACAATAGCCCGTGGAGAGGTGGTTGAACAGGAGCCCGTGGAGAGGGCTGGTTGAACAGTAGCCGGTGGAGTAGCGCGCGGTGGAGGCTGGATGAACAGGAGCCCGTGGATGAACAGTCGCAGGTGGAGGCTGGAGGAGGTCGACAGTGGATGAACAGTAGCTCGTGGAGGCTGGAGGGGGTCGACGGTGGAGATGAACAGTATCCTGTGGAGTCCCGTTTTGCGGTATGCCACACCCCTCCCGATGAACAGGACCCCCGTTTCGACCATAGCGCTCCAACACAAGTCCGTTTCGTCCGTTTTGCGGTACGCCACACCCCTCCCGATCAACAGGACCCCCGTTTTGACTGTAGGAGGTCCGTTTCCTCCGTTTTCCGGTACGCCAGACCCCTCCCGATCAACAGGACCCCGTTCCGAATGTAGGAGGTCTGTTTCCTCTGTTGTGCGGTACTCCAGGCCTCGTTTCCATCGCCTGTTCCGTCCAAGCCCTCCCGATGAACACGACCACGCATTCCGTTCTGACCCAGCCGGTTGGCTCCCACGCGTTCCGTTGCCTCCCAATGAACACGACGCATTTTGTTGCCTCCCCATGAACACGACGCATTCCGTTGCCTCCCCATGAACACGGCGACGACGTTGTTTCTCCGTTCCGACCTAGCCATGTCAACGAGCCCTCGCGGTACGTATGCGCGAGTAGGCGTTCAAGACCCCGCCCGTATGTACACATACGTGGTCGTATTTTCTTTCTTGCACCCTGGCCGCCTCTACTACGACACGTGCGTGCCTCTACATCCACCAGTATATATGTACATACACGTTCGCGACCAGAATGACAACGCTACGTATGCTTCGACTATGTGGGTCCGGACTGTCAGGCACTTCCTTGCGTGTGAAGATGTAGCTGGTGGGTCCCAGCAGTCAGGGGGCAAAATACGGTGGCCCATCCAGTGGGTCCCCGCTGTCAGGTGGAGGAATAATTATTTTGCACATAATAAGGAGGCACTTCCTTGCTGCGGCCGTGGACCCAGATGTCGGCCTCTCCACGTACAGTCCACGTCCGATGGAAGCCGTTCCTTGACCACGTTGACCACGCCGCGCCGAGAGCACCAGGGCGGTGGACGATGGCGAGGCCTAGGAAGAGGACGACGCGGAGCCGGGGAAGACGCGGCAGTGGATGCCCACACGTAGAGGAGTACGAGGGCACTGGTTCGCTGTGGTGTGAGGTTGCCGTCACCGCAGAGTAACAGGGGGTGTGGGTGAGTAGAGGGATGGCCTGGCCAGCGGTGGGAGTAGTAGGGTGCGGTGAGGACTCCGCCGCATCGCAGCCGGCCACGGGAGGCAGGAGCACGAGGCACGACCGGCGCTGGTTTGGGCGGCTGGAGCAAGAAGACCAGAGGTTGAAGAAGCACTACGGCCATTGGATGGACATCGTACGGTCATTGGATCTAGAATCGTGCATATTGACTAAGTTGACAAAGCCCTCCATCCCCGTCAACTTAGTAGGCCCACAAGTCAGCCTGCCACTATACTGGGTCCCAGCTAACAGGGGTAGTATTCATTTTTTGTGCGTAATAAGGAGGCACTTCCTTGCGTGCGAAGATATAGCTGGTGGGTCCGAGCTGTCAGCGGCGGTAACGTTTTTTTCGCGAAATACAGAGGCCCTTTCGGTGGGTCCCTGATGTCAGGTGGAGGAATCATTATTTTGCGCATAATAAGGAGGCATTTCCTTGGGTGTGGCCGTGGACCCAGTTGTCGGCCTCTCCACGTACAGTCCACTTCAGATGCATGTTGGTCGTTGACCATGTGGCCTAGGCCACGCCGAGAGCACCAGGGCGGTGGACGACGGCGAGGCCTAGGAAGGGAACGACACGGAGGTAAGGAAGACTCGGCAGTTGTTTCCCATGCGGAGGGGAGTACGACTGTACGAGGGTTTACTAGTTCGTCTGCTGTCGCCGGAGAATAACAGCAGGTGTGGGTGAGTAGAGGGATGGCTAGGCGAGCGATGGGAGTACGGTGGGGCGGTGAGGCCTGCGCGGCAGCATAGCCGGCCGCGGGGAGGAGGGAGCAGGCAGTCCCGCCGGCGATTGTTTGAGCGGCTGGAGCAAGAAGAGCAGAGATTGAAGAAGCACGACGACCGTTGGATGGACATCCAACAGTCACTCCTTGTGCGTCAACCTTTTTTTAGGAAAGCCTAAAATCTGTGGAAAACAGCATACAGCCCATCTGCCATTATTTCTAATAATTTTCAGCCCATTTGCTAATTCTTAAGATTTTTTTGGAGCCCATATTCTTTTTGTTAGCATTACAGCCCAAATTGTGCCCACGGTTAAAAAATTATACGAAATTTTGCATATTTCAGTTCGGTCCGAACTGTTTTTAATCCCGAAATTTCGACTCGCATTCAAACTGATTTTCAAAATAAATGTATATCAATATAAAATCCAACAAATTCTCCACGCATAAAAATTAATGTAATTTAAAATCTTGAAATGAAAAAAAAGATATTTGAAACTAATTGCCGGTTTGATATGTTTTAAAAATGTACAGCCCATTTCTCATTACTGATGGGCCATTTTCTCGGCCAGCCGAATGAAAGCTCTCCTCGTCTTGAAAGATTTGCAGCCCAACAGGCCTGACAAAGCGACTTACTTGGCAAATCAAAAAAACTGGGTTGTGGCCATGGACCCAGCTGTCAGCCTCTCCATGTACAGTACTCTTCCGATGGAAGTCGTTCCTTGACCACGTTGACCACGCCGCGCGGAGAGCACCACGACGGTGGACGACGGCATGGCCTAGGAAGGGGACGACACGGAGCCGAGGAAGACGCGGCAGTGGAATCCCGCGCGGAGAGGAGTACGAGGGTTGAATGGTTCGGCTGCGGTGTGAGGCTGCCATCGCCGCAGGGCCTGGCCAGCGGTGGGAATAGTAGGGGGCGGTGAGGCCTCCGCGGCAGCACAGCCGGCCACGGGAGGCAGGAGCATGCGGCACGACCGGTGCTGCTTTGGGAGGCTAGAGCAAGAAGACCAGAGGTTGAAGAAGCACTACGGCCATTGGATGGACATCGTACGATCACTGGAGATAGAATCGTTCATATTGACTAAGTTGACAAAGCCCTCTGTCCCCGTCATCTTTGTTGGCCCACAAGTCATCCTCCCACTATGGTGGGTCCTAGCTAGCAGGGGGGTATTCATTTTTTTGTGCATAATAAGGAGGCACTTCCTTGCGTGCGAAGATATAGCTGGTGGGTCCGACATGTCAGCGGGGGGACGTTTTTTTGCGAAATACAGAGGCCCTTCCAGTGGGTCCCGGCTGTCAGGTGGAGGAATCATTATTTTGCATGTACAGTCCACGTCCGATGGATGTCGTTCATTGACCAAGTTGACTAGGCCGCGCCGAGAGCACCATGGCGGTGGACGACGGCGAGGCCTAGGAAGTGAATGACACGGAGCCGGGGAAGACTCGGCAACGGATGCCCACACGGTGGGGAGTACGAGGGTTTACTGGTCCGGCTGCCGTCGCCGAAAAATAACATGAGGTGTGGATGAGTAGAGGAATGGCCTGGCCAGCAATGAAGTAGGGTGGGGCGGTGCGGTCTGTGCGGCAGCACAGCCGGCCACGGGAGGCAGGAGCAGGCAGTTCCACCGGAGCTGGTTTGGGCGGCTGGAGCAAGAAGGTCAGATATTGAAGAAGCATCACGGCCGTTGGATTAACATCCAACGGTCACTACTGCTAGAATCGTTTGTGGACTAAGTTGACAAAGCCAAAGTACACGTCAACCTAGTAGACCCACAAGTTAGCCTCCAAATCTGTCCCAAACAGCATACAGCCCGAAATTTCTAGCCAGATTCAAATTAATTTTAAATCTAAATATACCTTAATTTAAATTCAATGAAATTTTACCCGCACAAAAACAATGAAATTTAAAATATCAAAATCCGAAAGAAAACAGTATTTTGGAACTAATTGTCTGTTTGCTGTAATTTTTTCATTTTACAGCCCATTTATTATTACTTATAGCCCATTTATTATTACTTATAGCCCATTTCTTATTACTTATAGCCCATTTTCTGGGGAAAATGCATCCCTCCTCGTCTTGAAAGATTTCCGGCCCAGCAGGGCGTAGAAAAGCAAGTAGGCCTACGTTGGTTATTCTACAAAAAACAAAATAGCTGGCTAGCAATTTTCAGAAAGGAAAAAACAAACTGGGCTGGTCATGCGCTAAACATATGAAATAAAAGCCTGGGCTAGACGGGCCACGGGTCCCACACAACCCAGTTGATACCCTTCTCCGTCCCGAAAAATCAAAATTACTGCGCGAGCTGCTGGGTCCCTACTGTCATCCTCACCATGTGCAGTCATCTCCTTATTCCTCTCGGTTGTTGACCATGTTGACAAGACCGGAGGGCGGCGCCTGGGCGAGCGAACCAAGGCGGAGGACGATGGTGAGGCCTCGGACGGGAACGAACAGGAGCCGGGGCATATCACAGCCAGCCGTGGGAGGCGGGAGCAGGCGGTCCCGCCGGTGCTGGTTTGGCTTTGGCGGCTCGGGGAAGAAGAGAATGAAGAAACGCAACAGACGTTGAATGTCAATCCAACGGTCAAGGTTGGGACAATCGTTTTGTTGACTAAGCGGACACCAAGTAGCATACTTTTTATATATAGGAAGAAAACTGCGAGGAAAATGCGTTCGTCTGCCGTCCTCCTCACAGGTAACATTCGCCACATAAGTGACTAGCACCCTTGGTTTTCAACCGAGAGGTCTTGGGTTCGAGTCCCATGAACTCTCAATTTTGTCCTCCTTCCTTCCTCGCAAAAAAAGGGAAAGAAAATCAAAGACTTGGGAAGGCGTACAGAACAAGCTAGTGTACCAGTAATGAGACGTTGCCGAGTTTTAGAAAAAAGAAAGACGTGCTCCTGTAGCTGGTTCGAATCCAAACCTAGACTATGACTATCTATGGTGCTATGATACTCTCCAAGTAATGATACTGACATATCCAACGTTCGCTTCTCCTCTTCTCTACTTACTCTGCCTAGCATCAGAAGCTCTGGCCGTAGCAACCATGTCCACTGGCTGCTCGTCCACCTGCTCTTCAGCAGGCAACAACCAGATATGCGCCAAGTCGCAACCCGTACCATCGCTTGTGGGTCTCATCACACCCTCGCCGGCACGCGCACCGCAGCCGATTGCTCATCGCAACCCGCTGCCGTTGGTGTGGTGCCACTGCTGCAAATCACGCAGAGTCATCCGTCGCGTCTCAACCACAATCCGCAACCCTGTCCGAGTCTTCTACAAATGCCCGAATCATGGGGTAATAATATGTTTAAGTGTTGTTCTGCTGCTTTCAGTTGTTGATTTTTTTTAATAGTTTGGTTGATGATCTACCAATTTGATTCGTGCAGAAAAGGAAAGATTCGGGTGATTTGTATTTCTGGGAAGTTGCTGATGTGGGGGAATGCAACTACGCTGATTATTTGGTTAGCCGAGGAATCCCAATACCAGCAGGTTGGGGTGTTGGACAAGTAACTAAAGGAACGGCAGAAGAGGAAGATGCAGAGCAGAAGCTTAAAGATGCAGTTCCTCTGATCATGGCCAAGCAACAACTGCTGAACGGCCTTGGCAGCAATGAGGAGATGAAAGAGCTTGTGAACATAATGGGAAAAATCTATGTGCTCTGTAGGATGATTGTCTCTTTATTTGCAGTGTATGTAGCACTTGTGATGTATTCAGTGGCTACGACATGAGCACTTTGCTGAAACTAGTAATGAACGAAACCTGTGTAGCAGGCTGGGCGTAGTGTTGTGAACATCTATTGATTTCTATTAACGGAAATCAGGGGGTATTCCCTTTTGCTCATATAAATAAATAAATAAATAAATAGCAGAGGCCCTGTCGGGTCAGCTTTGTTCTCATTCGAAGACATCGAGCAAATTGCAGTCCAACAGCAAACTATGTCATCAAATTCAAGTTTCACAGCAAAATATGAGTACAACTAAACAACAATGTCATCATCTTTTAGTTGTCATACAATCACCAAACACAAATCATCATACATAACAAGTGATGTTCTCACAGCAAAATACTAAACAACATGTTCATCAGGTTTCAGTTGTCATAGCAAACACAATTTCACATAGTAGATAAAAAACGTCTTCTGACAAGAAAATACGACAAAAGCAATGTAATCATCATCCGCAGCGGCAGTGTCAACATCTTCGCCTTGTGTATCAGTCTGAATCGTAATTCCCCATAGTGGCATCTTCTTCTTCGTCCACAATGTCCTCGAACGTTGGCTTCTTCTTGATCAACTCTTGTATGTCCACAGCACGACAGGCAATCTTTTCGCCGGCGTCATTGACGTGATGGTTCTCAAAGATATTAGGAACATCTGTGTTATCTTGTACATCAGGAGCAGTGTAAGCATCATCTTGTTGTGCAACTTCATTAAACGAATTCCTCTGCTCAAACCTTTGCAATACTCTCCAGTCATCGCTACGTGCAAATGTGTCTTCCAAGAAAAATATTTGTGCTGCTTGATTTGCCAAAATAAAAGGCCCGTTGGTCTGGTAAGCCACCTTGACATTGATGGATTTGAAATAATCATCAGCTCTGGGTTTTGCGATCCAGGAAAACAGGTTATACCAACGACAGCACAACAGAACCACACACCGATGATCCTCGAAACTGGAGATATACTGCAACTGAATAATGTCTATTATGTTAGCATACATTTCAGTTGTCTCTTTGTCATACGTATCCATGCTCATGATGGCACTGTTTTGTGTCTTCCTGCCTTCGTCTCGTGCAAGGGTGTTGTAGCGCACATCTCCAACAACGCAAGATTCATAATGTCTTACCCGAGTATCAGGACCCATTGCTAGTGAGTAAAGGGCATCATCAACTACGTGCCCATCCTCCCGCATCTTCTTAACCTATGGTTAGAAAATAGATAAGCTCATCATCTTATGTACTCAATATATTAAAAAAAACTGACAGTGCACTTCAAAAGCTTACATGGTTCTTGAACCATTTCGCAAATCCTGCCATAACCAGTTTGTCAATGTTTCTTGGATTTTGCGGCAGTAACTCCTCTTTGTAGATGCTGCACAACATAGTGATTGCGTCAAACATCTAAATATATAAGAATGTGCTACAAGTTTAGTAGATTATGATGTATAAGCTGCAGTACTACACTTACTTGATATAAGGTAGTATCTCAGGACAGTTATTCAACACATACCAAACCATTTTTTCCAAATCTTTAGGTTTGTCCTCTTGTCGACTCTTCCCTGTAACTCAAACAGAATAATAGAAAACATTGAGCCCGGGATTGTCTTCACCCACCTCTTTGCTAAGCTGATCAGCTGTTTCAATGTATTTTGAGCAGAATGTCAACGCTTTTGTAGCAATGTAGGCGTCTGCAATGGAACCCTCGGGTCTAGCTCTGTTCCTAACATAGCCCTTGAAAGTGCCTAGCCGCCTTTCAATAGGGTACATCCAGCCATACTGTTCTGGACCTCTAAGTAGTGCCTCATCAGGTAGATGAACAGCCAAATGCACCATCACATCAAAGAAGGCTGGAGGATATATGTTCTCAAGGTCGCATAGGATAGTTGGTATCTTGTCTCTAAGACGCTCCAAAGCATCTATCCCGATATTCCTACTGCAGAGTTCCCTGAAGAATTGTCCCAACTCTGCAACTGCTCAGTATAAGTCAGGGCAGCCCAATCCTCTAAGGATAACAGGTAAAACCCTTTGAAGTGGGACGTGGCAGACATGAGTTTTCAACCCTTCTACCTTGTTTCCATCTGCACTGACTCTCCTTTCAGGGTTGGAAGCAAATCCATGTGGGAATCTCATACATGACAGGACCTCGCAGAATTCTTTTCTTTTTACCTTGTCCAAGACGTACATAGCTGGTGCCATATCCCGTGGTTTACCTTCATCTTGCACCTGCAAATCCTTTCTGATACCCAGGTGTGTCAAATCAATCCTAGATTTTAAGGTATCTTTCGTCTTGCCTTCAATATTAAGTAGTGTGCCGATAATGCTATCACATATATTTTTCTCAATGTGCATCACATCAAGATTATGCCTCAGATCCAAATCTTTCCAATACTCCAAGTCCCACAAAGTGGACCTGCGGGTAAACAATAATCTCTCTTCTACCCTGCCACGCTTCCTTTTCCTGCTACCATTACCAGGATGGTTTCCTGGTGTAATATGCCTGACCTTCTCTAATTCCACTTGCAACTCATCGGCGGTGAGCCTCTTTGGCGCATCACGGTTTTCATGCTTTACATTGAACACATGTCTTCGGTATTTTCTAGGCTGCGGCTTGTCCTTGGCAAGGAAACGGCGGTGTCCAATGTAAAAGATCTTGCTAAGTATTGCGTACGACACCGGATTCCTGTCACAGCGAACACATGCATTGTAACCATGTGTCGCTCGCCCTGACATAGTGCCCAAAGCCAGATAATCATGGATGCACCAAATTATAACAGCACATAGAAAGAAATCAGCCGGTGGGCTGCTATATAGGTCTCGAGTGAGAACACCCTTCCATAGCTGTTGAAGTTCCTCCAGAAGAGGCTCCGTGAGCAAATCAAAATCCTTTCCAGGACTTTTTAGACCTGGGATGAGCAAGGCCATCATGTAGTTTGATTCTTTGGTGCAGACATTTGGAGGCATGTTGTAAGGGATAACAAGCACTGGCCACATGCTATATGTGGCGCTCTGGTGGCCAAATGGGTTAAATCCATCTGAAGCTAAGCCAAGTCTAATGTTTATCGGGTCAGCAGCAAACTCTTTGTGTTTATCATTGAAGCTTTTCCACTCACTACCATGAGATGGATGGCTCATTACATTCTGATCTCTGTACATCTGGTTCCTAGAATGCCACAGTACATCCTCTCTTGTTTCAGCATCATGAAACAACCTCTGCAATCTTGGTGTAATTGGAAAATGTCTCAGAACATTATGAGGAATCCTCTTCATAGCATCGCCATCTTTCCATCTTGATGATTTGCATTTCGGGCATTCACTTAAGTTGGCATAATCCTTCCGGAACAGAACACAATTATTCTTACAAACATGGATCATATCATATCCAATTCCAACTGCACGAAGGAAATTCTTCATTTTACTGTAGGTGTGTGGCAGCTCAGACGCATCTGGGAAAGATTCGCGGAAAGCAACCAACACCGCATCGAATGATTTGTTGGTCATCCGCTCAGATGTCTTCACCTGAAGAAAGATGACCATAGCTGAGAATACTGACAGCTTATTTCCTGGGGTGACAGCAACGTTGCATTGTTCCAACATGCGGGCCCATCGTTTTTCTTCTATAGGTGAAAGTTCACGGAATGCACGAGCATTTCGTAGCATTGTTTCAATGTTGGTCAAATTCACTGGCTCCGCCACCACCACCTCCTCCTCCTCTTCCACCTGAGCATCAGGCAGATCAAGATGGTGATCTGCTGCTTCCACGTAGTCAATAACATTGACATTCACAGCTTCACCATGATGAACCCACCTAGTATATGTGACCGACATCCCATACAAGTGTAGATGATTTTGCACAGTTGACTGGGGTCTTGTAACTGAATTCATACAACTGCTACATGGGCAGAGCACATCTGATTTCGGACCACCGTACTCAGCTCTGATAAAGTTCATGAAGTTTTCAACCCCCTCGACATATGCGGTAGAGAATCTTTGAGCAGAAGTTATCCAAGTCCTGTCCATCTGTTAGACATACAAATTAGTTCTTCTACTAGATATTACAGGAAAAACATATATGCTTTTTTATGAAGTCCAGAAAAAAATACCTAGGTCGATGTCTAAAGCTATGGCAAGATATTTGGACGAGCAGATCTAAGTAACGAAATATATGTAAAGCTAATTCAGCAAACAGATTTGAGTGCCAAATTATGGCAGGCTGTTTCAGCAGTTAATGAGGCCGAGCACACAGCCATCAAACTATCGAAGGCCATCACAGCAACAAAGATCGAGTATAAAATGGTGTAGAGCTATTTCAGCTAACAGATTGGCTACTAGACCATGGCAATCTATGTCACAATAAATATATGGCAGGATATTTTAGCAACTAATCGGCCTTGGCATGCCATCTCAGCTAAGCAGATTGAGTGCAGAACAGGGCAAGGAAGCTTCTTAAGAAGAGCATATTGACAGTAAACTACTTCGGCAAACAGTGAGATTAACAGTGTCTATCAGCTAACATTCAGCGCTACACCCACATGAACGGGGCCTCAGTCTAGAATGCGTGTACCGTGGGAGAAGCGGACCGCCATGCGTCTCCACAAGAACATCGCCAGCGGTGGCAGCGCTGACCGCCGTGCGCCTCCACAAGAATGTAGCCAGAGGTGGCGGCGCGGCTAGAGGACGGCAGTCTACGAGAGCATACTGTGGGAGCGAGAGGATCGCCGAACCGCGGCGCCGACGTATCGGCGCGGCGGGGATGGCGGCTTTGGCGGAGCGAATGGAGTGGAGGGGGACAGGGGGAGGGGGTTTTGTCGGTGTTCTGGGAACGGGGCTCCCCAGACTTGCCTACCTGCGGCCTGCGGCGTGGCTCAAGTGGGGGCCCAGCGCGGCCCATCTTCATCAGCTCAAGCTCAAGACCCTCGCGAGGGGCCAAGCCTCGTGGGGCGGACGATAGGAAGCTTCCTCGGAGGCGGCCTCATCCGGCAGGCTCGCGAGGAGGCGGAGAGATCAAGGTGGGGATACCTCGCGAGGAACCCATGACGCAAGCCATGACGATCGAGACCAGGCAGGCGCCAGGCGGGCACCGGCCTGCGCAGTGTCCTTGTTTCCCCTTTGGTGCAAAGGGGGCAAGCGCAGGCCAAGGCATCGGGCAAAGGTTGCCATTCCGGTGCAACAAGACCATGACCAGCAGAGCGGCAGGACGGAGGTCACCGTGTTGCCCAAGACGGCGTCATCACCAGTGCTTTTGGCAGCCGAAGATCACCTTTGGTCAGGATAACTTGTACTATATGTTCCCCTTCA
Source organism: Triticum urartu (assembly GCF_056163025.1). Classification (NCBI taxonomy): domain Eukaryota; kingdom Viridiplantae; phylum Streptophyta; class Magnoliopsida; order Poales; family Poaceae; genus Triticum; species Triticum urartu. Next base: position 450,844,270 of record NC_141876.1, read on the forward strand.
AAATGGCCAAGTGTTGGTGCCCTTCCCGCTCATTATTTGGGGAGAGGCCCAGGGCCTCTATAAGTAGAACTAGCCACACAGAGTAGAGGGACATCCAGAAATCTGGTAGAGCCCTAGCAGAGAGAGAGAGGCAACTGAACTCACCCTAGCAGTTCATCGCACCAGCTCAAGAACACCTCTCGCGAGGTTGTTCTTCCCTTGTACTATTCATCATCATCCCCTGGGGCAATCCACCACACCACACACTAGAGTAGGGTATTACACCACAACGGTGGCCCGAACCAGTATAAACCTTGTGTCTCTTGTGTTGTTCATTGTTTCCAGCTTAGATCACGCGAGGAGATTGGACATAGATCGGTAGGGGAGAGATCTCCGCGCGCACCCCAGTGTTCGAACCTCAAGGGTCTGCCGGAACCCGAAATCCAACATTTGGCGCGCCAGGTAGGGGTGCGCCGGAATCCTTCTTCCTCCACATTGTGTTCTGTCGCTTTGCCGTCCAGATGTCAACCGACCCGGCAGCCAACGCCGACGGCTGGGTAGCGTGGCCCGCCCACGTCGTAGCACCAGCCCAGGGCGACCTCAACCTTGCGCCTCAGGCAGCTTGCACTCCGTAGGGCGCTGCGGGGCGCGGGCGACGTGGCCAGACGCCGCCTGCCCTCACACCACGGCAGGTGTGGGCTGTAGCAAGGGCCTCAGACCACGCCGCGGCCACGACACCGTACACCCGGCGAGAGCAAGCGAATTCCAGGGCCGCGCTCACGGTGGCCCGAGAGCTGCTACGGTGCCGACTACTGGAGGGCGGCCGTGACATGTTGTTGGAGCGAGAAGCCAAGCTCCTGGACGCCGCCGCCTCAGGAACACCTCCCTTCTGCGTCCAGCTACCACCCCAGACCCAAGGCGGGCCGCATGGCGGCATCGTGCGCACGCACGCGACTTCCAGTGGACTCCAAGACCCGTCCGGCGCCAACACCTCTGCCGGCACCAGGCGACAAGTCACGCCAGCCCCCTCTCAGGCCAGCGAAGGGGTGCACGCCGCGGCCTTCGGCCTCGGCGGACCGCCGCACCATCACCCCCAAGACGGCGCTCCAAGCCAGGCTGCATGGCATGCGGGGCGCTACGGCGGGGCGCACGGGGCGGCGACCCCGGAAGCTTATGTGCGCCGCATGGTGGATCAGGGGTGCGCACTGGAAGAAGATCATGGCTCGTTCCTTGGGCCAGGCTGGGACGAGGAGACGCCAGAAGCTGAGCTCTTTTGGGAACCCCAGGAGAGCCTCGACAACCGCACCGGCGGCGGCAATTATCGGGTACCACTCATCCCTCAGGAGCAAGCTTATGCTAACCATGGGTCGCAGGAGATACAGGTCGCCATAGCAGGTGGCTGCCCCAATTCTGCAGCCTCATACCCCTCAGGAGGAGGGCGCAGGGGGCTACAGGAGAGGGGCCGAGATTCGGGTTCGTCACCGCGGCGGTCGGAGCAAGGCGTGCTCAGGAGGTAGGCCCCCTGTCGGGGAGGATCCCCAAGGCCTGCCCCCGGCAGGGGACCCGTGGTCGTCAGGGGAACCGCTGGCGACCGCTCTGCCTCATTGGCGTCGTCCTGGTTTCCGGTCGCCGTCGATGGCGGCAGAGTGTGGCGCAAGGCGGGGCCCTCGCCTAGCGATATGAAGCAAGGCCGGTACCTGTGAAGAAGGACCAGTGCCTATGAAGCTCGCCGCCCGTGACACTCTCACGTAATAATGAGTGGGGCTGTACACGCCCCGGAGTCTCTGGAGAGCCGCCCTCGGGCGTCGGGGGCTCCCGCCCACGCCCAGTGGCAGCACTTAGCTCCGCGCTGGTGAGAAGACATCGAAGACTAGACTAGGTGCCGGACGCGGCCTTTCGCTTTTGCCTTTCCTTGTTGACAAGTTCTTCGATTTAGATTTAAGTTGGATTTGAGCTCGATGCTTGCGTGTGTTTGGGGGAAGGGGTGTTTAGTCTCGTTCGAGCAATCTCTCACGTTCTGGTTTCGGCTTTGCGTCCAAAGTTAGCATCCCCCCCTCGCGAGCCCCTCGCGAGCCGGGCCGGGCCAGGCACGTTTTACAGCCAGGACCGCTGTTGCCGCACCCTCTCCCTAGGTACAGCGGAGGTACAGCCAAGGTACAGCGGCCCCCGCAGGCCCGCTCAGGACTCGTCGGGGTCGGAAGGTACACAAGTCAGCTGACTCATCATCGGGCCAGCTGCTAAGTTCACACGCAACGTTATACTTACCAGGGTACTAATTGCAAACCTTTACATGAGGGGCTACCCCTCCCACAATGCTCTTACATTCTTCAGGGCCAAGCCCGAACCTTCTTCGTGCAGGATAAACAACAGTGACATGCGGTCAGTTGGACATATCACTCACCGCGTCTTCTTGGGCATCCTCGGAGGCATCGTTGGCGTCGTTGACATTGCCGCCGCCAGCATCTCCGTCAGTGCTAGGCTCGTCCACGACCACGCCATCATCATCAGACGCAAAGGCCCTAACGAGGGCGTCCACTTTGCCCTCCACCCATCGCGCCAGGGCGCCCCGGACGGCTATGGGCACGGGTGCGATGGCAGCGTCGAAGTCAAAGTGGGGGGTCCCTGTCCAGCAGATAGCTGAAGACGTGGGAGAATGCACGCCCGAGCAAGGCTCGGCTCGTCTCTTCGGCAAGCCAACTGGACCTTTCGAAGCGGTTCTCCGGAAGCGTCACCACATCAGTGAAAAACTGGAGGTTGCCGGCGTAGTTGACCTCGTGCGCCTCCTTGGCGGCAGCCTCGCAGATGTTGCCCAAAATTGTGTTGGCCCTTTCTCTGAGCGTTTGAAGCATGGGGGCATGCTCACGCTCCAGGACCCGCCGCCGACGGATCTCGTCCTCATTCCGCCACGCGATGGCCTCGGCGTCATCAACCCTCTGTTGGAGAAGAAGCTGCTCGGCCCGGGAAGAGGACAGCTCCGCCTGTGCTGCGCTGAGGGCGGCTATAGAGGAGTCTGCACGACGCGTCACTTCAGCCAGTTTGGCCCTGAGGGCCTGTCACAGCCCTAGATTTTGCTTGTAGCTAATTACCTGAGTGAGCATCATGCATCATGTCTAAATTCTGAAAGTTGAATTGAGGTTAGTTGAAACCCTCATAAATCACTTCAAAAATAATCAACATTAAAATCTTTTCAAAGAAGTCCAAGAAAATGTTCCTCTTAGTCTCTGAAAATATTGGCAAGAGGTAAAACTTAAAACAATATTTTTGGAATCTCAGAGATATTTATTTTGGGCCTTTGAATTAAATCAATAACTATTTGCATTGGATATATATTAATTAATTAATATATGTCCAATATTTCTGATCTTTGGTGAAGGGCTTGGGAATAATCCAACTAGTCCCTACAAGAATTATCGGAAGCAACAAAAATGATTTAGTGTCTAAAAACTAAATCAAAACAAATTACAGAAAATGCAAAACAGAAAGAATTAAGAGAGAGAGAGAGAGAGAGAAAGAAGAGCTCACCTAGCCCACCTGGCGGCCCAACTGTGCAGCCCAGCCCACCTGGCCCTCCCGCTAGTCATCTTCCTCCTCTGCCAGTAGGCAGAGGCAGGACAAAGCGCGCACGCGCCCGAGCGCGCCACGCCTCCACCTGCTTGCCTGCCTCCCCGCCAGCGCAACACCGCGAGCCCTCTCCGCGGTGCCGTCCGGATCGAACCCTCCCTCTCTTTCGTTCTCTCTCTCTCTTCCTCGCCTCTGCACCGCCACGGCCGAATGCTGATCTCGCCGCCGCTCGTAGTTGTCATAGCCACAGCCTCCCTATCGCCTCTCCGACGTATCCAAGAGCTCCGCTGCCTCGTCTTCGTCTTCCTCACCGATCCATGCGACCGGAAGGGCACCAAAGCGCCGTCCCCGACCTTTCTTCCCCATCCACGGCCGCCGGATGCCGCCGTCCAATTCATCGTCTCCGCCGCCTCCCCGGGCCCACTGAGCTGCTCTATGACCTTGCTGTGAGCCTCTGCACCGAACCCCTCTCTCCCCGCGCTCTTTTGCTCTCTCTAGATCGTGGTTCCACCGGAGCCGAGAGCCGGCCGCCGCCGTTCTTGTCGGCGCCGTAACAAGAGCTAGCAAAGCTCGCGCCCAAGCACGACTACGTGCTCAGCAGCTCCGCAGCAAGCTAACTCCGCCAGCAGCTCGTCCTCCCGTGCACCATAGCGCTGCGCCGCTCGAACCTGAGCTTCAGTAGCCGCCGCGGGCCCCACTCTGGCGAGCTCCGGCCTCCCCGCGACCCAGCACATGCACCGTTCGACGCGCGGGAGCAAGGGCTTTCCAATGCACCCAGGCACACTTCGAATGAGGCCCTGTAGCATTTTCCCGAGTCGCGCCGCCGTATCGGCCCTCGCCGGCGGCTAAACGCCGGTGGGTTTGACCTTTTTGACAGGGGGTTTGACCACCTCCGGTCACTGACGTGTGGGCCCAAGCTTCTAACTAAATTAGGTTTAGTGTTAACCCAGTGCTAATTAACCCTGATAATTAGACTAGACACTGACACGCGGGTCCCACCGGTTAGTTTGACCTGGGCCGCCCCTTTTGACTTGCTGACGTCACACCGACGTCATGCTGACGCAGTTAATAATTTTCTGGAATTAAAATAATTCAGAAAATTCCAGAAAATAGCCAAAACTTCTAAAATTCATAGAAAATTATCCGTAACTCCAAATGAAATAAGTTATATATGAAAAATTATCAGAAAAATTCAAGGAATCTGTTTATGGCATTTTCATGCATATTTGAGCAAGTTAAAATTGCTGTTTAGGACAAACTAATTAAATGGCATTTAAGAAAGCACATATGGAGTTTGAATTTGAACCTAGTGTTCAAACCAACTCCATTTAACTTGTTGCTAGTTGCATTAGGCCAATCAACAGCATATTGCCATGTCACATTCATGCATCATATTGTTACATTGCATTGATTGTGTCCTTCTATGTTTGCCCGTAACCGTCCCCTCTCAGACGATGATGTTTCCGACAACATGATCGATGACATCAATGAAGAACTATATTATCTTCAGAAGTGCCAGGCAAGCAAAACCCCCCTTGTTCATTCCGATACAATCCCACTCTCTCGCTCCTGCTCTCTTTTACTGCATTAGGACAACAATGATTCATCTGTTACTTGCTGCGGTAGTTGAACCCCTTATCCTCTGCATGACCTGTCATTGCCATAGTAAATAGATGAAACCCACTAGCATGAGTAGGAGTTGTTTGAGCCCTGATGTGCCTACTCATTCATGCTTGTTTGTCATGCTTGCTGTTGCATAGAGTTGTGTCAGGTCTGATTCATCGGGGATGAATCGGAGGTGTGTGAACATGTCCTACTGTGTGTGAGCTAAGTGTGTGAACACGATTTGGTAAAGGTAGCGGTGAGAGGCCATGTAGGAGTACATGGTGGGTTGTCTCATTGAAACCGTCCTCAGGAACTGAGTTTTGTGTCTGTGATCCATGAATAGCTACTACCACTCATTGGGATCCTTAATTGACCCTCTCGGCTTCTTAATCACCCTAGTACTCTGTCCAGGAGTTGCAACTAGTTTCTGGTGTTTGTAGGTTATGTGTAGGCAGTCGTGCGTAGCGCTGACCCTAGGGGTGGGCTATGATGCGGTAGAGACACCGTGGCACGGTGTACCGGGCGCCCGTTTGGTGTCTCGGGAACCCTGTTCACATCGTTCGGGGCCGTATGTGGAAACCTCGGCCGGACTCCCTGCGGATGGAACCTAGATAGGTGATAAACCTGGACTAGAGACTTGAGTGTTTAGGTAGGTCGTGGTCGACACCCTCGTTGGGCTTCCGCTTGAAGGTTGCCGAGTACATGTCGTGTAAACGACAGTAAGTGGTGGGAGCGTGTGTGAAGAAGTACACCCATGCAGGGTTATCATTATCTATTCGAATAGCCGGATTCCTCGGATATGGAAACTTCGACCCCTTGCATAGTTCATAGAGAAGTGAAAGTGGATACTCTAAAACTCGCAAGATAAGTGTGAGTGCTATGGATGGCCTTCTCGTAGGGAGACGGGAGCGGATCCATAGTGGTGTCTTGAATGGTGAATATGTGGACTCATGTGCGCCACCTTAAAAGAGTTGCTTGCGGTCGTAGTTCAGGTTAGCCACTGAGTCAAAGCTGGCTTGCTGCAGCTAAACTCCACCACCCCCCCCCTTTGTTGATACCGATGCATATGTAGCTAGTTCTGATGTAAGTCTTGCTGGGTACATTTGTACTCACGTTTGCCTATTCTATGTTTTTGTAGAGAGATGTCAGTCTCGCTAGTAGTTCCGTGTGGACTTCGACGTTTAGCTGGATACCTCAGCTACGATCTTGTGCCCTCGGCAGTATATGGTAGATAGTCAGGCTTCTCAGCCTTTTTCATTTGTAGATGTCTGTACCCAGACATGTTAAGCTTCCGCATGTGTTTTGATTTGTATGCTATGATTGTTGGGTCATGATACCCAAGTTTGTAATATCTTGCTCCTCGGAGCCTAATGAATAAATACTTGAGTTGTAGAGTTATGTTGTGATGCCATGTTGTATTTACACATATCGAGCATATTGTGTGTATGATTGAAATGTTTGGTATGTGTGGGATCCGACAATCTAGTTGTTTATCCTTGGCAGCCTCTCTTATGGGGAAATGTAGTCTAGTGCTTCCATGAGCCATAGTAGTCCGCTACAGCCCGGTTCACCGGAGTCCTGTTAGCCCAGCACTACTGCTCAGGACACTTGACTGGCCGGCATGTGTTTCACTTCGTTCATGTGTCTGTCCCTTTGGGGAAATGTCATGCGGTGACTTCTGGAGTCCTGCCTAGCCTGCTACAGCCCGGGTTCCCGGAGTCCTGTTAGCCCAGTGTTACAGCCCGGATTCACACGCTGCTGACCGACATGCTCGATGTGATTCATGTATGCCTGTCCCCATAGGTTAGTGCCGCTCTGGGTTCACGACTAGCCGTGTCGGCCCGGGTTCTCTGACATATGGATGCTAGCGACACTATCATATACGTGATCCAAAAGGCGCAAACGGTCCTGGGCCATGGTAAGGCGACACCCGTGGGAATACCATGCGTGAGGCCGCAAAGTGATATGAGGTGTTACCGGCTAGATCGATGTGACTTGGAATCAGGGTCCTAACAGCGTTGGTATTAGAGTCTGACTGCCTGTAGGATTGCCAAGCCAAACTGGTCGAAGTTGAGCCTAGAAATGCTTTAGTTATGTAAGGGAATTGATTAGGGAAGGGAACGTAAGGCTTTTTTACTCATTATACCTCATGGCCTTCTTAACTGAGTCAACCTCTTCTCTTCTATGGGGATTAAGAACTAGGCTTCTCATCTTTCTATGAGGATCACGTATTACTAATCTGTAGACTCTTAAGATTGTTGGATTCAAGCCCGAGTTCGGTTCCTACTACTTCTATGTGTTGGCAGATCACCTCAGAACTTTGATATTGTGATGTTGTTGAGTGGTTATGCCACCATTTTGCAGGATGTCTCCAATATTTTTGAGCATTTACAGTCGTTATGCTGTCCCAGTCATCCCAGGTTTCTAACTAGTCTGATGCATTTGCAAATTCCTTCCTGCTGTTACCGACGTTCCTTTGGGCCAGTTTAACCACACTAATCGGTGAGTTGAGGTACTCTATTACCTCGACATATATGTTGGAGCTATTATTATAACCCTAGGTGTCTTAGGGAGTCACCTAGTAATCTAGCAATTCCTTGTGTTCCCGGTGTGATGATTCTGGCCACCATTCTCGAAAGCATCCCGTGATGCCATTTAGTAGTAGGTATTCTACTCCTGGGTTTTTGAACCCGAGATTCACCCTACTTCATGTTGTTAGTATTTTCTAGTTCCCTTAAGATATTAGTAACCTTGCAACAGTCCTCGAGGTCTGTGGTATTTCCTTCTTCCAAATACCATGAACCATTAATGCAGATGTTCTTTGAACCAAAATATCACAATCAGAGTACTCTTGTGGAGTTCTCCATTCATAATTGTGATTCTGCCAGTTCTACCTTTCTGCATGGGTTATCTGGAAGAAACCTGTTGAACTTGGTTCGACATATTAATCTATGCATCCACAACTCAGAAAGATATATGTCCCCTTGAGTTGTCCCTCTTCATTTGTTATCCGACCATCGTCTATCAATTGATATCCAGGAGTAATTGTGCATCCGTGTTATCAATGCTTATTATTCTTGTGGTCTATCAAGCCATTCTATTTTAGAATGACTAGGAGAAACAAACTCTAGTACCTCGTCCATCCCTAGGATTGGGTCAAAGCAGTTGTATTCCGCAGATCAAAATGCCAATCCAGCTTTTGATTCTGTTCTACCCTGGGGTATCACCCCCTTTATGTCAGGATTGTCATGAGAACTGCACCATCCCTCATGAATATTTGACGCAGTGATACTTCTTGCCATCATTTTTCATTCCTCGGTCCCGTGTTGTCGCAACCGGAATGCCGGCAAGTGAACCATGATGTGTGAAATCAATACTCCTAGCAACCGTGTTGCTCGGTAGTTAATGGACACTAATATCATTCTTAGTGTGTCGGTTATTGAATCATCATCCTAAGATGGATCGTGCTACCTAGTCCTTATTTTCGGTGCACTCTTCAATCAATGAGATAGGATTGTGGCAATCCATCACTCTCTTGGTCCCATCGTCTTGCCCTAAAAAGCAAGGTTGTTCTCGAGCTTAGTAGCATATCGGTGGTTCGTGATTTTCCGAAGATCTTCTCGGAAGTATTACCTGGTTGTCACCTGACCGCTATGTTGAGTTCGTGATCAAGTTGGTTTCTTATAAATCACCCCTTCTCCAAGAATCTGTGTTGGATATCCCTGAGCTAGTTGGTTGAGGTAGACAACAACTTGGAGAGTTGGAAGGTAGAAGCTTTGCTTACCTTAGTTCATCTCTAAGGGATATCTTCTGTGTGTGTGTTGAAGAAAGATGATATCTCCATTGGCTGGTCCTCGTGATCAGTTGTTGGATCTATTGCCTTGTGAAAACTTTGACTTGAGTATGCGCTATCATCAAGTCAAATCAGAACCAACGATTTTTGTAATGTTGTCTTACTCGTGGTTGATCCCTCGAGCATACACCAATACATCTTTTGGTCTGACCAATGCTATCACCGTGTTCACATGATGGTGGAAGTCCGGTGATATGGAAATTCCGACGAGTCGCTGTTGAGCCCATCAGCAGCATTTTGTCCCCTCCATGATTGTGTTGAACATCCAGCTAGTGTTGGAAACTTGTGTAAGCATTTTCTTCATGCCCCATTCATGAAGTATATGTTGGATGAAAGAAGTGACTTCCTCGAATCACGTGCATTGATGTAAGTTGCCGCCGTGAATTTGAGAAAGGTGTGTTTTGTTTCCTTTGGAATCATCCAAGTCAGCCATGCACGTGCCAAGTATTCTGTGGTCTGTTAGACTAACCATCTTCGTTCCATATGAATTCCGTAGCACACCAAGCCACTGATTGATTTGTTCAAGGAGAAGAAGTTCCCTCCTAAGAGCTAATCCAGACTTATGCAAGGACTTCGATATCCTCGATGATGGTTCCTCACCCGAACTTCGGCAGTGTTTTACTATAAGACTACTGAGTGATCATGCTTGTCTTGGACAGTGTGTTCACACGTATGTAGCAGAACCAGCTCATTTTTGGAGCTTGCTATCATAGTTCATTTCCCGAGAATCTCGCAACTCCGTCTCGTTGGTTGGTGTTGCAAACTTTCTTTCCAGACATGCTGTCTGAAATATCCTATTTCCAACCAGATCTGAATCTTAGGCAGATATGATGGTTGGAACATTCCCAACATTTGCATTTTGTTCCTAGTTTGCACCCCATTGTGCCAATTTCCTATGGGTTATCCTTCTCAGCAGTTGCTGTCAAGGATCATCTTCAAAAGTGGTCCTACCACGGGTCCCATCCATTTCCGATGATAAGCAAAAATCATCCATTGCGTTGTCCTCAACAAGGTAGTCCACATCATCCATCCTAGTCTGAGTATGCCACTCCTTCGGACTCTTCCAGACGATCGATTGAGAATTGCCTTAGGCTGGTATAGAGAGTTTCAATGGTCTATGGATCAAAAGTAATTCTTTTTGCCACTTAAGGGAACAGTTCAACGAGTCACTTTTTCCAAGGTGCCCCGTTACGGAATCATGGCAATTATTTCCTCGCCACCTTGACACCATCCACCATCTTTATAAGCGTGGAATTGTTGTCCACCAAATCAAACCCTGCCGTTTGCTCTTCCACCCCCCTCGATGTGTTCTGTGTCTCAACTCAAGATGTTCCAACATCTCATTCCGCGAGTGGATCTTGTAGCTTGATCTTCGAGAAGATCAATCCTAGTATAGTTTCTTTCTGTCGTCATCGCGTGGATGAAGATCTCAAAAACGAGGATGTCAAGATCGACATGATGCAATGAATCAACATCTTCGAGAAGGGCAATCGGATCATGAAGATTCTTTATTGGTGTTCCCTCTATCTTCTTACCTCACGTCTTGAATCTCGGGACGAGATTCTTGTTTAGTGGGGGTGAGTTGTCACAGCCCTAGATTTTGCTTGTAGCTAATTACCTGAGTGAGCATCATGCATCATGTCTAAATTCTGAAAGTTGAATTGAGGTTAGTTGAAACCCTCATAAATCACTTCAAAAATAATCAACATTAAAATCTTTTCAAAGAAGTCCAAGAAAATGTTCCTCTTAGTCTCTGAAAATATTGGCAAGAGGTAAAACTTAAAACAATATTTCTGGAATCTCAGAGATATTTATTTTGGGCCTTTGAATTAAATCAATAACTATTTGCATTGGATATATATTTATTAATTAATTAATATATGTCCAATATTTCTGATCTTTGGTGAAGGGCTTTGGAATAATCCAACTAGTCCCTACAAGAATTATCAGAAACAAAAAAAATGATTTAGTGTCTAAAAACTAAATCAAAAAAAATTACAGAAAATGCAAAACAGAAAGAATTAGAAGAGAGAGAGAGAGAAGAGCTCACCTAGCCCACCTGGCGGCCCAACTGTGCAGCCCAGCCCACCTGGCCCTCCCGCCAGTCATCTTCCTCCTCTGCCAATAGGAAGAGGCATGACAAAGCACGCACGCGCCCGAGCGCGCCATGCCTCCACCTGCTTGCCTGCCTCCCCGCCAGCACAACACCGCGAGCCCTCTCTGCGGTGCCGTCCGGATCGAACCCTCCCTCTCTTTCGTTCTCTCTCTCTCTTCCTCGCCTCTGCACCGCCACGGCCGAACGCTGATGTCGCTGCCGCTCGTAGTTGTCGTAGCCACAGCCTCCCTATCGCCTCTCCGACGTATCCAAGAGCTCCGCCGCCTCGTCTACGTCCTCGTCACCGATCCACGCGACCAGAAGGGCACCGAAGCGCCGTCCCTGACCTTTCTTCCCCATCCACGGCCGCCAGATGCCGCCGTCCAATTCGCCGTCTCCGCCGCCTCCCCGGGCCCATTGAGCTGCTCTATGACCTCGCTGTGAGCCTCTGCACCGAACCCCTCTCTCCCCGTGCTCTTTTGCTCTCTCTAGATCGTGGTTCCACTGGAGCCGAGAGCCGGCCGCCGCCGTTCTTGTCGCCGCCGTAACCAGAGCTAGCAAAGCTCATGCCCGAGCACGACTACGTGCTCAGCAGCTCCGCAGCAATCTAAGTCTGCCACCAGCTCGTCCTCTCGTGCACCATAGCGCTGCGCCGCTCGAACCCGAGCTCCGGTAGCCGTCACGGGCTCCACTCGGGTGAGCTCCGGCCTCCCTGCGACCCCGCACATGCACCATTCGACGCGCGGGAGCAAGGGCTTTCCAACGCACCCAAGCACGCTTCGAATGAGGCCCTGTAGCGTTTTCCCGAGCCGCGCCGCCGTATCAGCCCTCGCCGGCGGCTAAACGCCGGTGGGTTTGACCTTTTTGACAGGGGGTTTGACCACCTCCGGTCACTGACATGTGGGCCCAAGCCTCTGACTAAATTAGCTTTAGTGTTAACCTAGTGCTAATTAACCCTGTTGACACTGACACGCGGGTCCCACCGGTCAGTATGACCTGGGCCGCCCCTGTTGACTTGCTGACGTCACACCGACGTCATGCTGACGCAGTTAATAATTTTCTGGATTTAAAATAATTCAGAAAATTCCAGAAAAAAGCCAAAACTTCTAAAATTCATAGAAAATTATCCGTAACTCCAAATGAAATAAGTTATATATGAAAAATTATCAGACAAAATCAAGGAATCTGTTTATGGCATTTTCATGCATATTTGAGCAAGTTAAAATTGCTGTTTAGGACAAACTAATTAAATGGCATTTAAGAAAGCACATATGGAGTTTGAATTTGAACCTAGTGTTCAAACCAACTCCATTTAACTTGTTGCTAGTTGCATTAGGCTAATCAATAGCATATTGCCATGTCACATTCATGCATCATATTGTTACATTGCATTGATTGTGTCCTTCTCTGTTTGCCCGTAACCGTCCCCTCTCAGACGACGATGTTTCTGACAACGTGATCGATGACACCGATGAAGAACTATATTATCTTCAGAAGTGCCAGGCAAGCAAAAACCCCTTGTTCATTCCGATACAATCCCACTCTCTCGCTCCTCCTCTCTTTTACTGCATTAGGACAACAACGATTCATCTGTTACTTGCTGCGGTAGTTGAACCCCTTATCCTCTGCATGACCTGTCATTGCCACAATAAATAGATGAAACCCACTAGCATGAGTAGGAGTTGTTTGAGCCCTGATGTGCCTACTCATTCATGCTTGTTTGTCATGCCTGCTGTTGCATAGAGTTGTGTCAGGTCTGATTCATCGGGGATGAATCGGAGGTGTGTGAACATGTCCTACTGTGTGTGAGCTAAGTGTGTGAACATGATTTGGTAAAGGTAGCGGTGAGAGGCCATGTAGGAGTACATGGTGGGTTGTCTCATTGAAACCGTCCTCAGGAACTGAGTTCTGTGTCTGTGATCCATGAACAGCTACTACCACTCATTGGGATCCTTAATTGACCCTCTCGGCTTCTTAATCACCCTAGTACTCTGTCCAGGAGTTGCAACTAGTTTCTGGTGTTTGTAGGTTATGTGTTGGCGGCCGTGCGTAGCGCTGACCCTAGGGGTGGCCTATGATGCGGTAGAGACACCGTGGCACGGTGTACCGGGTGCCCGTTTGGTGTCTCGGGAACCCTGTTCACATCGTTCGGGGCTGTATGTGGAAACCTCGGCTGGACTCCCTACTATGGAACCTAGATAGGCGATAAACCTGGACTAGAGACTTGAGTGTTTAGGTAGGTCGTGGTCGACACCCTCGTTGGGCTTCCGCTTGAAGGTTGCCGAGTACATGTCGTGTAAACGACAATAAGTGGTGGGAGCGTGTGTGAAGAAGTACACCCCTGCAGGGTTATCATTATCTATTCGAATAGCCGGATTCCTCGGATATGGAAACTTGGACCCCTTGCATAGTTCATAGACAAGTGAAAGTGGATACTCTAAAACTCGCAAGATAAGTGTGAGTGCTATGGATGGCCTTCTCGTAGGGAGACGGGAGCGGATCCATAGTGGTGTCTTGAATGGTGAATATATGGACTCGTGTGCGCCACCTCAAAAGAGTTGCTTGCGGTCGTTGTTCAGGTTAGCCACTGAGTCAAAGCTGGCTTGCTGCAGTTAAACTCCACCACCCCCCCCTTTGTTGATACCGATGCATATGTAGCTAGTTCTGATGTACGTCTTGCTGGGTACATTTGTACTCACGTTTGCCTACTCTATGTTTTTGCAGAGAGACGTCAGTCTCGCTAGTAGTTCTGTGTGGACTTCGACGTTTACCTTGATACCTCAACTACGATCTTGTGCCCTAGGCAGGATCTGGTAGATAGTCAGGCTTCTCAGCCTTTTTCATTTGTAGATGTCTGTACCCGAACATGTTAAGCTTCCGCATGTGTTTTGATTTGTATGCTATGATTGTTGGGTCATGATACCCATGTTTGTAATATCTCGCTCCTCGGAGCCTAATGAATAAATACTTGAGTTGTAGAGTTATGTTGTGATGCCATGTTGTATTTACACATATCGAGCATATTGTGTGTATGATTGAAATGCTTGGTATGTGTGGGATCCGACAATCTAGTTGTTTATCCTTGGCAGCCTCTCTTATGGGGAAATGTAGTCTAGTGCTTCCATGAGCCATAGTAGTCCGCTACAGCCCGGTTCACCGGAGTCCTGTTAGCCCAGCACTACTGCTCAGGACACTTGACTGGCCGGCATCTGTTTCACATCATTCCTGTGTCTGTCCCTTGGGGGAAATGTCACGCGGTGACATCCGGAGTCCTGCCTAGCCTGCTACAGCCCGGGTTCCCGGAGTCCTGTTAGCCCAGTGCTACCGCCCAAATTCACAAGCTGCTGACCGACATGCTCGATGTGATTCATGTATGCCTGTCCCCATAGGTTAGTGCCGCTCTGGGTTAACGACTAGCCATGTCGGCCCGGGTTCTCTGTCATATGGATGCTAGCGACACTATCATATACGTGAGCCAAAAGGCACAAACGGTCCCGGGCCATGGTAAGGCGACACCCGTGGGAATACCATGCGTGAGGCCGCAAAGTGATATGAGGTGTTACCGGCTAGATCAATGTGACTTGGAATCAAGGTCCTGACAGGGGCAGTCCTGCCTTCAGCCTCGGCCTTGATCAGCCCCAACCTCGTCTCGTATTCGCGCTCGAACACCGAGCGAGCTTCCGCCACGCGACGATCGATTTCTTCTTGGGCCCGGGCTTCTTGCGCGGCAACGTCATCCTCCTCCCGAGCCACCAAGCTCTCCCTCGTCTCCAACCGCTCAAGATCAAGGTTGCGCTCGGTGGCCTCCAGCGTCAGCGCCTCCTCGCACTTCAAAAGCTCCGCCCGATCAACAGGGGCCCCCTCCATCGACTCAAGGGCCGCCTGGCACAGTTCCACTTGCTGCTCCAGGGAGTTACCCCAGGCCAGGAGCTCCCACGCGCACTCCTCCGCATCCTCCCGTCGTCGGTCTGCTTCCGGAGCCTCCTCGACGGCCTGGGAGCAGGCCTCCCACGAAGCTGCCAGCGATGCTTCAGCCTTCGCGTTCTCAAGATCATGCTGGTGATGCGCGAGGGCGATGGCTACCTTTAGTTTGCGCCTCTCCTCAGCAAGGCACAAACCTTCGGCCTCGAGGCGCGCATCCTCGTCAGCAAGCTCTGCCCGATCCGGCTCACCGCATCCGCCGCCCTCTGGAGGAACTCTTCATGAAGGGAACGTCGCTCCCGAGCGCGCCTGAGCACGTCTTCTGCATCACCCTCTTCCACCAGAGCATGCGGAGGGCCCCGAGGCAGCAGGCCCCCTCCTGGCGCGGGGCTGGGGGCTGGCGCCCTAGCAATCACCGGATGGACCTCTCTGGGAATCCGGCCTGGCGTCGGTCCACCCACGGAGGAGAATTCAAAGACAGACTCCAGCCATTCCCCATCTATGATCAAAGGAGGAACACGGGGCAGGCCGGATGTGCCCCAGGAGGACTCATGAAGAAAGGACAGCGGGCGCGCAGGCTCGAGGTGCCCTATGGAACGGACCACTCCCTCAACTGGTCTGGCAGCAGGGGTGCCGCTCGAGCTCGGCGAGCCCAGGGCCAGCAGAGAAGGCGAAGCTTGGGGGACGGCTCCCGGGCTGGCTCAGCGGGTTCCGCATGGCAGGGCCTGAAAGGGCCACACTTAGTCGCAAGGATAGCAAAGTAAATGAACAAGGAAAGAAGAAGACTTACTCGTCCATGGCAAGGTACTTCCTGTGCTTCAACAGGCGGCAAGGGCGGTCGTTGCCACCCGAGGCCTCCTTCCTCTTGCGGAGGGCCTCGAAGTCTATGCGGAACCGACCTAAGCACCCGGCGCATGGGTCGACCACTGGTGTGGAAGCAGCGTCAAGATGATTAGCGCTGGAGGAGTCAGCCTGGGGGGCACCGTCAGGCGTCGCCTCACGAGGAACAGCTGGGGGCTCGGGAGCTCGGGCCTCAGGAACCACAGGCCGCAATTCCGCACCTGACGCCGCTCCAGGGCGGGCCTCGGGAGATGCCGCATTCAAGACTTCTCGCGGCGTCGGCACCTCGTCATCGGTCGCCTCAACTCCCGCTGGTTCTCGTCTCCCCGCCCTGTCGCCCGAGGAAGGACTGCTATGGGCGGCAGGGGAAGCAACCACGGCGGCTGGGTTCTCGCGGGGCCCCATGAAGCCAGCAGGGCGCAGTCCCCACTCGTCGAAGCTGGGCATCTGCCTCACAAAATCGGCCCTGCCAGAGCAAAGATACAAGAGGACACCGTTACTCCAAAGGCTACCTGGGGAAGGATCGCCAGTCAAGACCCTGAGCACCGTCTGCAGCGCTTCAGGCGCCAAGTCCTCCACCTGAAGCCGCATGCGGTCTCTGTGCCCCCACGAAGTCCCACATCCGGCGAGAGTGGCGCTGGAGAGGAGCAATGCGACATTGGAGGAACTCCTTCACCACCTTGGGCGCTGTCACGTTGAGCGCCCTCAAACTCTGGAAGCGGCGCCAGACGAAGGCAAGCCGGGGGCTCACGGGCACCTCGTGATCCCAACCCGTGTGGGGAACAGCAGGCGAGGTCGGATGCGAGAGCAGAGGGTTGGGCACTCCAACGTCCACGTACAGCCACCGCTCTCTGAACCTGGCCTCAGGAGAAGGAAGGCTGAAGTCGATCCCTGAAGCGGCCGTCTCTGGCACGGCGAAGAAGCTCACACACCTTGAGCACTGAGTGGGGTCGCTCAGGCTCAAGGAAAAGAAGTGGCGCAGCAGGGCCACGGAAGGAGGAATGCCTATCATCGCCTCGCAAACAAAAGCAAAGACAGCTAGAAGAGTAATGGACTCTGGCCCGAGATGCATCATGCGGACCTGATAATGGGAGAGCACCGTGTTGAAGAAGGCGGAAAAGGGGGGAACCAGACCCGCCCATGGGGCATCGACGAAGAATCGGAACTCTGTGACGATCCTATCAAGGGAGGCATGGGACGCAGGCCAGGTCGTGGTCCTTCCGCACTCATTGAAGATAGTTGCAAGGGCAGAGCGGACCTTGTCCAAAGCTTCTGGATTGCGTATGATCGACCGGGCGACGGCGGGGGTCGCCGCTGGAGGTGTGCAGGGCAAAGGCCCAGACTTCTTTCCCCTTCCTTTCTTCGTCGGCACCATGGCGGTGAGAAGGAGGAAGAACTTGAGCCGGATCGGCGGCGGAGGCTAGAGCTCAAGGAAGAAGGAAAGGTAGGAGGCGGGCGAGCAGCAGAAAGGAGGAACAACTATGTGCAACTACGGGTCCGCTTAGCCGGGCGCGTAACAAGGCGTCGTGGGGAAGCGTCGACGCCCACGTCCAATCAATCACCACACGGCACCCAAGGCCGCAGGCTGTTGGGGCCCGCAGCGCTTCACGCTTGCCCCTTCGCTTTCCTGCTAGGCCAAGCCCGGGCGTGCCTCGGGCCCGGGGGATACTGTCGGCGTTCTGGGAACGGGGGTTCCCAGACTTGCCTGCCTGCGGCCTGCGGTGTGGCTCAAGTGGGGGCCCAGCGCGGCCCATCTTCGTCAGCTCAAGCTCAAGACCCTCGCGAGGGGCCAAGCCTCGCGGGGCGGACGACAGGAAGCTTCCTCAGAGGCGGCCTCATCCGGCAGGCTCGCGAGGAGGCGGAGAAATCAAGGCGGGGATACCTCGCGAGGAACCCGTGACGCAAGCCATGACGATCGAGACCAGGCAGGCGCCGGCCTGCGCAGTGTCCTTGTTTCCCCTTTGGTGCAAAGGGGGCAAGCGCAGGCCAAGGCATCAGGCAAAGGTTGCCATTCCGGTGCAACAAGACCAAGACCAGCAGAGCGGCAGGACGGAGGTCACCGTGGAGCCGAAGACGGCGTCATCACCAGTGCTTTTGGCAGCCGAAGACCACCTTTGGTAAGGATAACTTGTACTATATGTTCCCCTTCAAAATGGCCAAGTGTTGGCGCCCTTCCCACTCATTATTTGGGGAGAGGCCCAGGGCCTCTATAAGTAGAACTAGCCACACAGAGTAGAGGGGCATCCAGAAATCTGGTAGAGCCCTAGCAGAGAGAGAGAGAGAGAGAGAGAGAGAGAGAGTCGACAGAACTCACCCTAGCAGTTCATCGCACCAGCTCAAGAACACCTCTCGCGAGGCTGTTCTTCCCTTGTACTATTCATCATCAGCCCCTGGGGCAATCCACCACACCACACACTGGAGTAGGGTATTACACCACAACGGTGGCTCGAACCAGCATAAACCTTGTGTCCCTTGTGTTGTTCGTTGTTTCCAGCTTAGATCACGTGCGGAGATTGGACGTAGATCGGTAGGGGAGAGATCTCCGCGCGCACCCCAGTGTTCGAACCTCAAGGGTCTGCCGGAACCCGAAATCCGACAGGGTTTGGGGAATATTATTGGCTAGTTGGCCGAAGGGCGGTTGGATCGGATTTGGGGGGAATTTTTGGGTGTGGGGGGAGGATTTTCGCGCGGTGGGCAGGGGGAGTTTGGCGCATGGTCGGTTTCTCCAAGTGTAGTCCCACGTGTCAGTGAAGAGGCAAGCCGAAGCGCATTCTGTTTGTGTGAGCCGTGTGCAGGACCGAACGTGTGTGGGGTGCAATGCGACCGCGACAGGAGTGATGTGAGTGTACCGCATTTTTTTCCTTTTAAACTAGGTGCTTCGCCCCCTCAAAAAAATATGTTGCTTCACGCGATCCATCGATACTACTACTAGTAATCCAATAATCCTGACTAAAACGGCGCGGCCGGGTCTTTTCCCGCGCGATATGCTGGGAGGTTCGCTTAGTTGGGTTTTTTAGGACGAGTAATGCTACACCTACATAATCCCGGTTACGTAATTAACGTAATGTGAAACGTGTGAGTTGTTGATTGTAGATTGGGGGAGGGAGGGGCCCACCACCATGAAAATCAGGGGAGGAGAGAGAGGCAATTTATGTTAACCATTTCGTAGGTTCCCGTAGATGTAGAAAGATGTGCCCGATCCTGGAATATAGGCCGTCCGATCTATATGTAACGGATAGGAAGGAAACTATGACAATTTACCCACACTCCTCTCCACATTTGCAGATAAGGCTTTCCCTCGTTCATCCTTTTCTCCCACAAGATCTTGATCTTCCGTGCAATGCATGGGCATCTTGCTAGTACTCCTACAATATGTATATTATTGTGAAAGTTCATATACACCGGCTGAGATTAATGCAAACACGGCAGATTTTCATTACATTTCGAACTTTTATAGGAAAAAAATAAAAGAAACCCGACCCTAAACCTATTCTACGGCGGCGACCGGCGTCCTCCATCTGTGATCTCCATGTACAGGGGCAGGGTTCAAGACCCGTGAAGTGAAGGTGCGGTCTCCGGCGAGGAAAAGTAGAACACGGGAGACGGACCGGCTAGTTGGCACACCATGCCCTGCCACCTCCCATGCCCTACTCATCCTCGGAGGAGTCCCCAACCTCGGCGGTGCCGGACGTTGGACGGCGGCAAGTAGGATGCGTGGTTGACGGTGCTCCCGTCGTCGGCCGCCAGCGTGGCCACCGCTTGTGCGGCGACTTGAGCGAGGGCGGCGACCTCGAGCTCCATCCCCGAAGACAAGCTCTCCCGTAGAGCGTTCGCGCTTGCGGTCATGGCGGATGTGGTTCCAGGTAGGAGGACGATACGCTATCGTGTGGAGGTTAGCTGGGTGTTGTCGCTTTAAGTAGCGCATTCCGGTGAGGCCAAGCGTCCGGGTGCGTCATTAAGTCGCCGGAGTTGGTTCCGCGGGCACCGAGCCTCTTAATGATGACATACGAATGGATGGCATGAATGCGGGCAGCTGGCCCTGGCTGGGAACGCACCGCGCGATGGTGCGAGGGACGAGGGTTTTGGTGTGCCAGGGTAGTCAGCTGCGGTCGTGGCAATGTTGGAGATGCCCTTTGCTCACTTGCGATCCCCGCATGTCATTGAAAAAGCAAGACGACCTGGCATGGTCTCAGGTCCAGAGGATGCAGTTGGCCGTGCTACACCACTCCGCGGACGCGTCGCGGCGCCCCGTGCATCCTCGACGAGCCGGGTGTTGGGGTGTGTTTGGATTGTGGCCAAAGTGCACCTTGCCAAAATTTTGGTCATGACCAAAAGATTTGTCTTTGTTTGGATGGTTGCCATTTTTTTGGCATGCCAATGAACACTAGCCAACTCTAGTTCATTTTTCTTGCCAATGTCGGCCAAATCATGGGAAACCAATACCTCAACCAAAATTTTGGTCATGACCCAAAGATTGGTCTTTGTTTGGATGGTTGCCATTTCTTTGGCATGCCAATGAACTCTAGCCAACTCAAGTTCATTTTTCTTGCCAATGTCGGCCAAATCATGGGCAACCAATACCTCAACCAAAATTTTGTCTACCCAATGCTTTGATGGGGCAACCTTGGGCACAAACCAAACATACCGTTGGTCGTGCCACAGCACTAACGCCACCCTCGGCAAACTGAAACCGACCGTGTCTAGCAACGATATGAGTGTGTCGCTCACCGCGGTCGCTGTGTCCAGAGGCGGTGCTGGAGCTGCGCCCCGTTGTTGGCCCCAACGACCCACATGAACGGTTGTCGGTGGCGAGGAGGTCGTGGGCCAGCTCCTCCATTGGACTAGTCTGCTCTACGTCGTCCCGACGGGTGTGCCCCACATGTCTGTTTCCCTGTTTTCCCAGCCATATTCGAGCGTCAGTGCTCCATGTTGCGCATTAGGCCTTTTACTATGTAGGCCAAGCGAGACAACTTATTGTTTATTTGAGCCGTTCAAGTATAATCATGTGGTGTTTGCTTATTTCTCATTCCTCTCCAACCCTCTTCTCCATCGATCATGTCGCCCTCCAGTCGAGTCCATCCTCCCGCATGCCTCATTTGAACATTCCGCCGAGTATCATTCGCATGTACCCACCCTAGTCCTCTTTCAATAGATCTCCAGACCCCGAGATGAAATCGAGAGGGAACGAGTGGGGGCACGTGATACCTAAGGCGGATTCAAAATTTTGAACCGGTGATCATAGCATCCACAAATCATATATAAAGGGTATTCAATGTTCGTTTCGTTTTTGAACATACAATATACTCCCTCCTATCCTTTCTAGTTTACATATAAGTTTTATGTGTAGTCAAAGTATATCTACTTTGATCAAAAAGGTATCAACATTCAACAACGCCCAATCAATATTGTTAGATTCGTACGTAATCCTAGATTTGTACTCGAGATGGTTTCCAATTTGACTATTGACAAGATTAATAGTACATGAGATGTATAATGTGAAAATTATATCATTGAGAACTCCTTTCACATACGAACTTGACCGTATGCTTTGTGTAAGTTGCATGTCATATATTATTACTCTAACATTTGGTCAAAGTTAGCCTCGAAAAACGCATTAGACCCTATATGCTTTGTGCAAGTTGCATGTCATATATTATTACTCTAACATTTGTGTAAGTTGCATGTCATATATTATTACTCTAACATTTGGTCAAAGT
Organism: Triticum urartu; assembly: GCF_056163025.1. Classification (NCBI taxonomy): domain Eukaryota; kingdom Viridiplantae; phylum Streptophyta; class Magnoliopsida; order Poales; family Poaceae; genus Triticum; species Triticum urartu. The sequence continues at coordinate 450,865,841 of NC_141876.1, forward strand.
AGTATAGTGGAAGTGGATCCTCTGACGTAGGTATCCCTGCCTTACCCTCCCTTTCGGTCACTTACTGGCGGACCCCATGCTTGCTAGGCCCCGCATGTCAGTTACTCAATGGGTTCGGCCACGTCAGGGGATCCTCATCCGTAGTATACTCCCTCTGTTTTTATTTACTCCGCATAAAACGGAGGGAGTGGTGGTATAATAAATGACGCGGGCGGGGGATGGGGAGGGACGTCGGTTTGCTCTCAGCTGCGGTCCCACAAGCGAGCGAAAACGCAAGACGAAGCACGTTCCATTCGGTGAGCGACGTGGAGGGTCCAGCGTGCCGGGCTGCAATGCGAACACGACAATAGCGATGTACAGTCAAAACCGATTGACCGGTCATCACCGGAACCACTATTCACACCAGAACCTTCGCTGCTCGGCCTATGCCAGCCACTACCCTAAAACCACACCAAATCTCCAGCCCATTCCCCCACCTTTCGATCCCCTAGCCTGCATCAAGCATTCCCCTAGTTCTCGGAAAGCCATGGTGCGCCGCAAGATACTTACTACAAGATGTTGACGCCGGAGCGCCGTGCAGAAATCGCGGCGGCGATCGGTGCCACAGACCTCCGTACCCAAGCTCGCTTTGCGGCGGGCCAATCCCCGAGTTCTCTGGAGCCAAGCTACGAGGAGGAGGAAGCCGATCCAATGTTCATGGCGGAGGTCGTGGCACAGAAGGCCCCCGATGGGCATGAGACGATGGACGTCGACTTCGTGCCGGCGTCCGAGTCCCCCATGGTGCAGGCGGACCAGCGGTCAACATGGCGATACTAAAGGAGGACCGGGAGGCAGAGGCTCAACTCGACGCAGAGCGCGCGGATGTCGTGGCTCTCCTGCAGGCGGAACCGGATGTCGTGGATGTGAACTGGGCGGCGGAGGCTCAACTTGAGGCGGAGCGCGCGGATACCGCAGCCATCGAGGCCCTCCTGCAGGCGGAACCGGACATCCCGGACTTGAACCGGGCGGCAGAGGCTCGACTCGACGCAGAGCGCGCGGATGTTGCTCCCATCGACGCCCTCCTGCAGGCGGAAACGGACGTCCTGGACTTGAACCGGGCGGCAGAGGCTCGACTCGACGCGGAGCGCGCGGATGCCGCTGCCATCGAGGCCCTCCTACAGGCGGAACCGGACGTCCTCGACTTAAACCGGGCTGTGCTCTCGTCCGTGCAGAGCGCCCGCACGCTCCGCTTGAACAAGTAGCTGGAGGCCGAGGACAACCACGGTGCGGAGACACACGTCGGCAGCGACGGCTGGTTCGCGCCGGCAGCCAAAGACGACGAGGTCGTCTCTTTCCGCGAGCAGTGATAGTTTTTCTTTATGTTGTTGTTTTTATGGATCTTTTGCTGTGTAAAAACATATATTTGTTATGCTAGTCGCCTGACTTGGGTCAGTCTACCATTTCAGGCGGTTGGATGAATATCCTACGTCTCCTAACCCTTCTTTCCTTCTTCCTCACCTCTTCTTCTTCCCCAACAGACCACCGCATGGGCCGTACGGATACTCCCCAACATGCGGTTGGATAAACATACTCTATGAACGAAAATTATGTGTCAGCGATAGGATGGATGAGTTTGGTGTGTTCACATGCGACAGCAGGTGTTAGTGAGGGTGCGTTCCCTTGGTTGGTTTTGCAGCGTGCAGGAGCGACCGTGTGAGGGTGCGGTGTGACCGCGGCGTGCAGGAGCGACCGTGTGAGGGTGCGGTACGACCGCGATAGCCGTGCGCAAGTGTACCTCCTTCTCATTTTGAAAACTTTAGGCAAGCTTGGCAAAAATGTGTGGCGAAGTTTGGCAATGCAAGGCCTAGACCCAAACAGGATAAGTACGTACGTACTAGGAGTACTAGTGTTAAAAAAGAAAGGTTGGGTTTTCCTTCACGGGATTTAATCGATACAAATCCTCATTTCACGTGTCAATTAATGCGTATTTTTTTCTCCAAAGACCAAAGAGCTAACCATCTCACTCCTCATCGCTTGATTAATGCAGCGCCATGCAAACCAACCTTCTCACTTCCGCATGCATGCAGGGGATATTAATGTCCTTTGTTGCTAACCCCATCAATTTTATCTCGATTAGTGTTAGTGGCCCTTTGCAAATTGTAATTTTGATATACTGGCCTTGTGTACAAAAAATGGAGGTAGTAACTATATTTGACATCCTTCCCCATTGCGGTGACGTTGACGATATTTTTTTGGTGGTTTGACGAAGTGCGTTCGACGGAGAACACCATTGAGGGAGACCACAGTAAGTCATTCGCAAGTGCCGCCTGCAAGCCGAGACAACCGCCTTATTTGCATCCACGAAGTCCTTTACTAGTACTACTATAACTAATGCAGTGAGATGGCTTCTTGAAGAAGACGATCACTACAAGAAATATGTCAACTTATGACCACCACTATTGGTCACCGAAAGGTCATGGTTTTTCATTTGCAACCTTTTTGTGACCAAAAACAGAAGGTCAAAAGCTGGCGGTCATAAACTGACTATAGCGACCTTTCTTCTCGAATGGTCGAAGATGTTTATGACCAAAATACGTCTACTGTGGCGTTTTGGTCACTAGCAACCTCCCCAGGCCACGTTGGCATCCAGCGTGGCAAGCTGATGTGGCACAAGATTCAGCCCGGTCCAATTCGGTTTTCTACATGGGCCTAGCCCAACAATTCGGCCTTTTTATATATTTTTTCTTGATTAATTTTGGTCAACTACATGGGCCAGGCCCAACATTTAAGCCATTTTATTTTTGGGCCGTAGCCTTTTTAGTCCATTGATTTTTCTAGTTTCAGCCATTATACATTGGGGTACATCTAGTAAGCCAGCCCCACATGTCATGCTTATCTCAAAATATGTCCCACATGTCAGAAATTTTGAAATTTGTCAAACAACCATTATAACTTGGACCCTCTTGTCAGGTTTCCATTTCACGGGTATTCAAATCACATACACAATCATTGTTTTGAACAGACTAGAGAGCAAATGAAATTCGTCCAAAACAAGACTACATTAGTCTATTACAATTCAGTGTACTACAACCCAGATATGCGTACAATTACAACACATAATATGCTCCTCTTTGTTGATATGATTCACAGCTTCGGCCTTGGATTCACACTTCACCTGTGCAAAGTATAAGAATGAAAATATAAGAATAAGAATGTGTTCATGGAGTGATCCAATAACTTATAAGCAAGAATTGACATCAAATGCCATGTAGATAAATAGTATGACTAACACTAACCAGTATGTGTTCATGGAGTGACAAATGTTCTCACTAGCTAGGATTTTTTTGGTATATAGTATACTGACATGTGCAACTCTAACTAAATTGATCATAGAAATGAAAAGAACTGTAAGCATGTTTTTTTGGGTATATAGTATACTAACATGTTCATTCAGAATCCAGGCAACAGCAGATACACACCAGCAGATACACATTCAGAATCCAGTCAAATTTTAAGCAACAGCAGAACAGATTTAACAGACCAGACCATAATCAGCATGCATCAGGATTTATGGTTCTAGCAAAAAAGTGGCTGACTAACAAACTAGATATGCTTCTGCAGACTAACAAAATGGCAGCAAACATACTTATCAGATTGATTCGTTCAATTAGGGCTTGTTATAGATTATGCCCATCTAATTTATTCCCATCTAATTTATACAAAATGGCAGCAAACATACTAATCAGATTTATACTAACAAACTAGATATATTCCCATCTAATTTATTCCAATGGATTATGGCATGTTAGTACTGAACCTATAGTATTCTAATTACCTGCAACAAATCAGTAGCATACATGACATCAAAGGGATGCAAACTAGATAATTTAGTAGTCTTCTACAGCACAGAATAGTAGGCATTCTAACTTGCAGCAGAAAATCAGTAGCTAGATGACCACCAACAACACAAATCAGCTCAAACACTCGGTCCTCGACGTGGCGTACAACAAGTAATCAGCCATGGAACCGAGGCCAAACTCTAGCATCACAGAAAGCAGAGGGGAACAATTGGGTGGAGGGGCTCACCATGGGGGTGCTGCTCCTGCTCATCCATGGTCGGTCGTCCTACATCCATCCGGCAACAACTGCTCATTCATGGCAGGAAACCACATCACATCTCAGTCAAAGGAATGGAGGGTAAGGGAAGAAGAAGAAACTGAAGGTAAGAAGACCTGGATGGCGTCGGAGCAGTGGTGGAGGGGCGTCCTCCATGGGCGCCGCCTCTGCGTCCACCACCGGGAACATCTCGTTTAGGTCCTTGGCCCACAGTGCCTGCACGCACCAGATTAGATCACAACGCGGCGTCAAAGCTAGAGATCGATGCAACTTCAATTCAAAACTGGATATCAAAGAACAATGTACAGAAGAACTTGCCATTTAGTTCTGCATGACCATCACGGTCTACAATAACAATATAGCATGCCCTTCTGGTTCTGTAGCTAATCAGCGCCAAGAGTAGATCTCCGGGGTAATTGCAGTGCCTTGCAATGCCCCTAAATGCAACAAAGAAGGGCTTGTTATAGTATTTTTACATTCATTCAGGAGAGCAGCTTTTCTTTTTCTTGCAAAAGGACAGCAGTTAACAAGTATAATTACTCCCAAGAGAAGGTTTGAAAAACCCAACATGTCTAGGAAACAACTGTTCAGTAAAGTGCAGCGGCTGGATAAATCTGTCATGCACATCATTTAAGTGAAAAGTGTTCCAACTAGTATGGAACCACATATTTGTTATCTGTGTATCTACACACCTTTTGGTGTCCTTGCATTTTTTTTCTTTGTTCGACTAAACAGGATGGGCTGAATGTTTAGAAAAGATGCAAGTGTATGTGGGCTCTTATTTTGTTTACACTCCATAAACAGAAAGAGGTTACTGGCAACTACTCCATGGCTAATTAACCCTTCCCTACAGCACTTATACATGCATGCCCATAACTATGTACTCTCAGATCAGATGTTGCCTAGCTAGCTTGTTTTAAGGATCCTTTCAACCTTGCTATGGAAGATACCATACTTGTAGCAGTAGCATCATGTATATGCATGGCTGGCTTGACTGCCGCGGGGAGTTGATCAAGGACGGTGGTCCGATTGACAGACAGCTAGTCTTTGGCGGTGACCCTGATGGGTATGCCTCCCTTGAGGCGCACGGTGGGGAAGTTGACGATGTGGTCCTCCTCAGCCACCCACCTGCATCCATTCCAATCCAGCGTCATTGTCATTGTCATGTCAGGCAACAAACGATAATACATCATACATATGTGCGGTGGATCTCGCCATCAGCCACACGATCTTGACGCGCATGCATCTCAACATTTTATTGATAACTAGCATGCGGTGCAGTTCCCACTTGCATATAAAACTACCCCTCATGCAATAGGTTATAGGAGTGTAAAAAACAAGTGCAAATCTTGACGGGCGCAAGCTGCTTTACATATATACGCAACCAACAGGCTCATATTCTACTACCTACTGGGTACTGGCCAACGTAATAAAAGGGCCATTGTTGTGGTCGTGGTACTACAAATGCAAAGAAACAAAAACAGCCATGCTACCATGCCATGCAGCAGCGCCATGCCCTGGCGCGCCGGTCAAAGTGAGAGGCGCATGCGCGCGCATATAGTACTGTGAAGAATTTTGAGCATCAACTAAATTCTGAGCATCAACTAAGACTACTCCTAGAATAGTAACAGGGCAGTTAAGCTTGAGAACTAATAAAGGAAAAAAGAAAAGAGCATCATGTGCTGTATAAGGTCCAACAGAAATTGGCACATTTCCTGCATCCGGTCAGGCCACTGTGATCCCGCGACGGGGCCGCTTGCTACGATGGGAGTTTGGCTGCGGATCTACACTAGCAGAGCAGAGCGGAGCAGCAATGGAAACAAGGTAACAGAGATGGGGGTGAGCAGGGGAAGGACCTTCTGTGGCGCGTCGTCGTGGTCGGGGTGGACGACGCCGTCGTTGTCGAGCTTGAGGTCAGACTCGACGATCTCCTTGTCCAGCTCGTCGGGCTCGGGGGTGGGGTCGCGCATGTCCTGGCCGTCCTCCTCCTCATCATCATCGTCGTCGTCGATGTCGTCCATGGACCCGCTGCCGGTGCAAATCCAACCCAAAAAAGTGGATCAGACAAGCAAGTAATTTGAAGATATGTGCCGGGGGAGGAGAAGGGACGTCAGATCGGTGGTGGCGGGGAGGGTGGCGCCGAGGGAGGCGGCTAGGGTCGAGGGGGAGGTGGATCGAGACAGATATGGGGAGCATCTGCCTCGATCTGGATCGGGAAGAGGGAGGCCGCGCGCTGGATCTTTCCGGAGGGGAGGGAGGAAGGAGCAGAGCATGGGGATCTTGGAGCGCGCTGGATCTTGCCGGAGGTGAGGTAGGGAGGAGAGTGAGGGGAGGGGTGGGTGGCGGCGAGGGGAGGGGAGGTGGGAGGGATCGGGGAGCGCTAGGGTTCGCGGGGGACGAGGGAGGAGTGCGGGCTGTGGCCTGTGGGTTGTTGGGCTAGGTGGGGTGAGAAGGTGAGGAGGGAGCGCTGCCGTTGGATCCGGGTGGATCGGACGGTGCTCGATCCATGATCCGCGTGACATGCCTCTGAACCAATCAAAATAGAGTACATGTGTGCGACGTCCATGACCATCTAAGTAGGTCGTAACCTGCTGAAAATAAAGTGCAGATCTCTTTGGCTAAGAGAACCGACTCTTTTGGCGCCGTCTTTCGGTGGTTCCCCTCCGACGGTGACCTCTTGGTCATCGGCGGTAAGGAGGGTCGTCGGATCCCGCGTGTGTGGATCATTTTAGCTTTAGGTGGCGATCGGGGGCGGGGGCGGGGGCGGCAATACTGAATAAAGAAGCTCTGGATTTTTATCCGGCAAGGCTGCCAGCAAGGACCTCACCACGTAGAAGAGCAGGGCATCGAGGAGGTGGTCGGGAGCGAGGAGTTCGTCGTCGTCACCTTCCCGGTGACCGAAGACTCGTAGTCATACCCGCCGTTTTGACAACATTTTGAAAGAAATTCAAAAAAACAAAAAAAAATCGCAATGTGGGATTATATCTGACCTAGTTTACACGAAAAATAATAAACATTGACTACAGTAAATGTCTTAAAAACTGTTCTCGGAACCAAGTTATCATGTATGAAGATCAATGGCTTTTAAGCCAAGTGTTCTCGGAACCGAGTTATCATATATGAAGATGCATAGTTTGTTCAAATGATCTCATATTATGCACAAGGGTGCATATTGGATTGGCAAACAATGTTGCCTAAGGAAATTTTCATTTTCTTTGGACGAAAAAATCATTTTCCATTTTCCAAGTGCCCAAAATGAATTTTTTTGTGAAGGACCTACCAAATAATTGTTGCAAAATTGGACCAAATCCATTTTCTAAAATACTAGGCCATATTTAATGCACAATTGACCAAATGGTTGGGTGTAAAAAGTTTTGATCCACCTCTCCGGAAAAAGACAAATTTCCGCCGATTCAGTTGGAAGCGGGCCAAATTTGAACTACGGCTGCCTCATAGTTTGCTATTTATTTTTTCCAAAAATCATTTCTAGGTATAAAAGTAGCTATTTAATCAGAGAAACACCAAAAAAATTCCAAGATTAAACCACTAGCTAGGAACGGTCATTCCCGTTGTTTTGACCGCATTTTGAAACGGGCATAAAAAATTCAAAAAAACTCAAAAAATTGGGAAACTTTCGCATTGTGTCATTATATGTGGCCAAGTTCACAGGAAAAATAACAAACTTGTAATACGGCAATTGTTTTAAAAAAATGTTCTCAGAAATGAGCTATCATGTGTGAAGATTCATGGCTTTCAAGTCAAATAATCAATCTTATGGCCACATTCATGGCATAGTTTGTTCAAATGGTTTCATATTGTGCACAAGGGTGCATATTGGAATGACAAACAATGTTGCCTAAGGAAGTTTTCATTTTCTTTGCACGAAAAATTCATTTCCCATTTTTCGAGTGCCCGAAATGATTTTTTTTGTGAAGGAACTACCAAATAAATGTTGCAAAATTGTACTAAATCAATTTTCTAAAATACTAGGCCATGTTTAATGCACAATTGACCAAATGGTTGGGTGTCAAAAGATTCGATCCACCTCTGGTGAAAAAGAAAAATTTCCGCCGATTCAGCTGGAAGCGGGTCAAATTTGAATTGTAGCTGCCTTGTAGTTTGCTCTTTATTTTTTCCAAAAATCTTTTCTAGGTACATAAGTATCTATTTTATCAGAGAAACACCAAAAAATTCCAAGATTCGACCAATAGCTAGGAACGGTCATTCCCGCCGTTTTGACCGCATTTTGAAACGGGCATAAAAAATTCAAAAAACTCAAAAAATTGGGAAACCTTCGCATTGTGTCATTATATGTGGCCAAGTTCACAGGAAAAATAACAAACTTGTAATACGGCAATTGTTTTAAAAAAATGTTCTCAGAAACGAGCTATCACATGTGGAGAACAATGGCTTTCAAGCCAAATGATCAATCTTATGGCCACATTGATGGCATAGTTTGCTTAAATGATCTCATATTGTGCACAAGGGTGCATATTGGAATGACAAACAATGTTGCCTAAGGAAGTTTTCATTTTCTTTGCACGGAAAATTCATTTTCCATTTTTCGAGTGCCTGAAATGAGGTTTTTTGTGAAGGAACTACCAAATAATTGTTGTCAAAATGGACCAAAACATTTTTCTAAAATACTAGGCCATGTTTAATGCACAATTGACCAAATGGTTGGGTGTCAAAAGATTCGATCCACCTCTGGTGAAAAAGACAAATTTCCGCCGATTCAGCTGGAAGCGGGTCAAATTTGAATTGTAGCTGCCTTGTAGTTTGCTCTTTATTTTTTCCAAAAATCTTTTCTAGGTACATAAGTATCTATTTTATCAGAGAAACACCAAAAAAATTCCAAGATTCGACCACTAGCTAGGAACGGTCATTCCCGCCGTTTTGACCACATTTTGAAACGGGCATAAAAAATTCAAAAAAAATCAAAAATTTGGAAAACCTTCGCATTGTGTCATTATATGTGGCCAAGTTCCCAGGAAAAATAACAAACTTGTAATACGACAATTATTTTAAAAAAGTGTTCTTAGAAACGAGCTATCACGTGTGGAGATCAATGGCTTTCAAGCCAAATGATCAAACTTATGGCCACATTCATGGCATAGTTTGTTCAAATGATCTCATATTGTGCACAAGGGTGCATATTGGAATGGCAAACAATGTTGCCTAAGGAAGTTTCCATTTTCTTTGGACGAAAAAACCATTTTCCATTTTTCGAGTGCCCAAAAGGAGGATTTTTTGTGAAGGACCTCCCAAATAATTGTTGCAAAATTGCACCAAACCAATTTTATAAAATATTAGGACATATTTAATGCACAATTGACCAAATGTTTGGGTGTCAAAAGTTTTGATCCACCTCTCGTGAAAAAGACAAATTTCCGCCGATTCAGCTAGAAGCGGGTCAAATTTCAACTGTAGCTACCTCGTAGTTTGCTCTTTATTTTTTCCAAAAATCATTTCTAGGTACATAAGTATCTATTTAATCAGAGAAACACCAAAAAAATTCAAGATTCAACCACTAGCTAGGAACGGTCATTCCCGCCGTTTTGACCGCATTTTGAAACGGGCATAAAAAGTTCAAAAAAATCAAAAAATTGGGAAACCTTCGCATTGTGTCATTATATATGGCCAAGTTCCCAGGAAAAATAATATACTTGTAATATGGCAATTCTTTTAAAAAAGTGTTCTCAGAAATGAGCTATCATGCGTGAAGATTCATGGCTTTCAAGCCAAATGATCAATCTTATGGCCACATTCATGGCATAGTTTGTTCAAATGATCTCATATTGTGCACAAGGGTGCATCTTGGAATTCCAAACAATGTTGCCTAAGGAAGTTTTCATTTTCTTTGCACGAAAAATTCATTTTCCATTTTTCTGAGTGCCCAAAATGAGTTTTTTTGTGAAGGACCTACCATATATTTGTTGCAAAATTGGACCTAATCAATTTTATAAAATACTAGGCCATATATAATGCACAATTTACAAAATGGTTGGGTGTCAAAAGTTTTGATCCACCTCTAGTGAAAAAGACAAATTCCCGCCGATTCAGTAGGACGCAGGTCAAATTTGAACTGCAGCTGCCTCATAGTTTGCTATTTATTTTGTCTAACAATCATTTCTAGTTACATAAGTACCTATTTAATCATAAATACATGGTTTGGTGACGATACGTCGAGGTTTGGGCGGTGGCCGAGGCCCCCAACTCTAGAGCACGTAAACTCGCATGCCCGCCGCGTGGTCACCGCGTGACCGTGGCGTTGCCATGTGTTCTGGGCCGCCTAGGCATGTCTAGTGGGTTGGGCACTCCCCAGGTAGGTGATAGGAAGAAAATCACAACATAAGATTCTCACGAGGAGACTGATCGATGCTCAAACATGAATAAGCAGCCAAGTGTTTGGTTAGCGGTACGGGAAATGCACATGGCCAATGTGTGTGAGTTTTGGCTGAGAATGATCATATACTAAGGAGAATGTCTTCACAAATTTTTAGCTCAAAAGGAGGATCCTAGGTGGTACTTGCTTTGCAAAGTACCACACTGGAAAAAAATATGAATGTTGAAGCTGGGCTCAAAATAATGAATGGATTGAGCTGAAATTTAGTGGAGGATGGTTATTTGGGCATAGGAAAGCATTGTAGAAAATTGATACCATTTGGACATGCCAAAGTAGTACTTCCTTCACAATGCTCTTCTATGGACAAAAACTTGGGAAAACTAGTGAGAGAGATTGGATGAATTAAATGAGCTAAAAATTGGTGTAGGTAAGTTACATAGGTATGGTCATGCGCTGTTAAATTTTTAGATCATTTGGGTAAGCCTAGCTAGTACTTACTTTACAAAGCTTCTCTCGAGGTAGAAACTTTGGAAATTTCCTGAGAATGATTTACTAGGAAAATTGAGCTGAATATTATCATGTGGCAATGATTTGGGTATGGAAGCGTGCCCGAAAAGTTTGAGGGTAATAGGAGGGGTCTATATAACACTTGCTTTGCAACGTGCCAATTTGGCCATAAAATATAAATTGAACCTGGGCTCACATAGATGATTTGACTGAGCTGCAATTTGGAGGAGGGTGATAATTTGGGCATATGAAGGAACTGTATAAATTTCATGTCATTTCGAGATATAAAAAAGGTACTTCCTTCACAATGCTTCTAGGTGGACAAAAACTTTGGAAATTTGCCGAGGAAGATTTGCTAGGCAAATGGAGCTGAATTTTGTCATGCGGTAATGATTTGGATAGAAAAGAGTGCCCAAAAATTCCTAGGGCAATCAAGAATATATAAATAGCACTTCCTTCATAAAGTGTTGTTGTGAACAGAATAGGAAAATGAATATTGTTGAATTAGTTTTGAACTAGGCAAGGAAGGAATTTTACATATTTGATGAAGATATGACCCAAAGAATTTATGAAATTTTTTGGGGAATTTTGGGAATGACAGAAATATAGGCTGCTTCACAACCTAGGGCAAAAACTGCCACATGGACATGACACATAGGCAAAACTGATGAGGTGGCGCCTAGTCATAGCAACTCACCACAATTTAAAAGGTTATGACCATCTATGTTGGTCACGATCAGCTAGAAATAAGGCATCGGACTAGTGCTGTCTGCTTTATGACCATTTCGTGTAAGGAAATTACGACCTTTCTGACCAAAATGGTCGCAATGGTTTAGGGTTTGGAGCCCCCCGAACAGCTTTTGACCAATTGGTCTAAAATGGTCATAGATTTATGACCAATTCTTCCAGGGTCACTAACAGAAGGTCATAAGTTGACATATTTCTTGTAGTGGATGGAGAAGCGGAGTCAGTGAAGAGTGAAATGATGGTTGCTTCGTCCGTGCTTTTGTGATTTGACGCCTCACTGCTTTGTGATTTGTGATAGAAGGGATAGTGGAGTAGACTCTGTGCTCTATACTGTACTACATGTGTCCAAGCATGGGAGAAAGAGGAGAGACATTGCATTTTTCTATTCCTTCAATCAATCAATCAGGGAGCTTCGGTTCCATCTTTTTGGCTTTGGCAACACCGTCCACAATGGTTCCCACGATGCCAAAAGCTATTTTCACATTTGGCTACACATTGTGGATGCCCTTAACCGTACCACTTGGTTTTGCTCCTGTGTGCTATCTATACAAATCTCAATTATATTGATCTAAAAAATTATAGAATCGAGATTAGTAAAAGGGAGGTGATTTTGCCGCGCGGATGGCGGGGGAGGTTTCTTATTTGAGCAATGCTACATCCACATAATGGTTTATGTAAAGTTACGAACTGATGTGATGTGGGACTATTTGATTGGATTAAAGGAGAGGATTAGGCCCACCCCACCAGAAAATTAGGGGGGCATATATAGATTAGATGGAAAGTATACGTAGCAGCTACGTAGCCCTTTGTAAGTCTAGGATTAGGCTTCTTATTTTCGGAGGACGTTGTCCTGGCGGTTTGCTAACACGCGGTCCCACGTGTCAGTGCTTTACCAAGCCGATCCGCGTCCCACATGAGGCAGAAGCAACACGTGGTTAAGTTGAAGAAGATGAGGGAGAAGCGGATTCAGCAACGAGTGAAATGATGGTTGCTTCGTCCCTCCAACTTAACTGCGAGAAAGGTGCAGCTTTGTGATTTGACGCCTCATTGCTCATTACTACGCCGGCGCCATGACTGGGGTGCTTCACCCCGGCTGCTCTGCACTGTATTCCGGTATGGCACGTGGACCCGGTAGCTTGATGTCCCACATGTCGGCGAAAGGGACTAGAAGATTTATGAAAGCGAGCGCTCCACTCTTACTACGGAGGAGTAGACGACACGACGGCCCAGTGAACTGTCACTTGTACTGTATAGTACTATAGTTTTGTTGTTTCGGACGATCCATCGATACAAACCTGATTAAACAGGAAAGGGCGGGATTTTTCCCGCGCGGTAGATGATACTGGCCATACATTTCAAAGGCAATTTTAATGTATGCAAACTGAATAATTATAAGTAACAATATGATATCTAGTAAAACTAAAAACACATATGATTTATTGTGTTAGAGTGTAGTAGTAGTGCTGTATTGCATAGTTGTTAGATGTAACATGCGAGAACGTGTAGAGGTGTAGTTTTGGAGGGCCTACAGAGAGAAAAGCGTAATACGGTCACCGAACTTCAGAATAAGCTGATTACGGTCACTATATACGTTTTGCGGTGATTATACGGTCACTTGCTCATAGCTCGGCATCGGATTGCACTCTGTTGACCGGCCAAATAGTCTGCGTGGTGCCATGTTGACTAGTTAAATTGACCACATTCATCGTGGGTCCCACCTGTCAGTTCGCATAGGCAAAAGGTCAGATAAACACAAATTTACGCAAGCGCGACAAGGCTCTAACCCGTGCGCGGGAATCACCTAGTTGTGTATGTGTTTGTCAGGGCCTGATGTGTGCGCATGCACGTGTAGGTTGAGCACTTGAGCGTGAGAGTGTGTGTTGGTCGTGTGGTGTACTGGTGTGTGCATGCATGCGTGCGTGTGTGCGTGTGAGTGCTGCGTGCGTGCGTGTGAGTGTTGCATGCGTGCGTGGCTGCATGTGTACGTGTGAGTGTTGCGTGCGTGCGTGGGTGCATGTGATTGTGTGAGTGTTGCGTGGATGCAGTTCGTGTGCATGCGTGTGTGTGTGTATAATCACCACACCAGCTCATGTGTGTTAAAACAGACGGCTCAGCATACCAATACAAGGCCAACTTGTCCGCTGTGCCCGCGGTCATGACTTCGAACCACCATCCAAATATTTTTTTTGTCATTTGTTTTCATTCTTACTAGCAAGATGCCCGTGCGTTGCATGTAACATCAAGATGCATTTGTATGACTTGTTTATCTTGTGAGAGAAAAGGATGAACGAGGGAAGGCCTTATTTGCAAATGTGGAGAGGTGTGTGGGTACCTTTTTGCAAAATTGCCATAGTTTCTTTCCTATCCGTCATATATAAATCGGACGGCCTATATTGCAGGATGGCAGGCACACCATCATCACCAACTCTGTTTTTTATAAGAGTATATTTTATGTATTTTGTAAGAGTGTAGACATAGAGTAGATACAAGTCGACAGGTGGGCACGATGGTAGTGAGATAATGTGATGCAACACTAGAGGTGCCACGTGGAGCGTTTAACTGGTCAACTAGTCATGTCATGAGCAAATACAGAGTTGTACGGTGAGCCCGTGACTGCATAATAACCACTAAACATAAATGGTGACCGTAATGAGTGGATTCTGAAGTCCAATGTACGTATCTTGCTTTCACTTCAAATACAATGATCGTCATTGCATATATCGCGAGAGAAAGATGAAACATGCGTGAATTTTCTGGGGGCTTACTTTTAGAGGACCTGGAGATAGTTTTGTGTGCATACGTGAAAGGGGCGTACAGGGGGGTATGTGATGGAGAGAGAGATGCTCTTCGTTTCTCTTTATTATGACTAACTTTGTATATAGTATAAAAATATACAAATTCACAGTGCGGAATAAATATCATTATGGGCACCATGCAATGCAAATTAGCGTTCGTACTCCTCCATATAACTTTGTAATGTTGTATATATGTAGAAACTCTAAAATAATTTTTTGGCCACACTTTATTCAAAAGGAATGTTGTATGCAACATAAACGTGAAGAGAGGGCTTTTTAGATCAATGGGGTACGTGATGTAACATGTGTGAATGTGTAGTTCATGCATTTGGCGGGGCCTAGAGAGGTATGTGTGTGTATTACGTATTCGATAGATGCATGGATAGAGGGGCCGACGGGGGGAGCGTGGGAGAGATAGCACGAGAAATGAGAGTGGTTTAGAGAGAGAGAGACGAATATGACGTCACGATAAGAGATTCCATTCCCTTGAGTGTGTATATGCAAGGGGGGAGGGAATAGAGGCACCAGGAGAAATTTCCTGTGTGTGTGGTGTTTGTGTTGGTATGTGTGGGTGTGAGAAGATAATGAGACGTGGGGGCAGAGGGTGTGTCACCGCGTGAGGTCCGGTGGGTCGAGGTGAGGCCCTTCGTTCTGTTCCGTCCTGCACCACATTGGTCGGCCCGTGATGCATTTAGGAAGACACATGGATGACTAGTCATACAAGACAAAGATAGCAGAATTGTGAAGGACTCTGTGTCCACTGACAAAGCCGGCTAGGATTTGTAACCCTAGGTTCTCGGACTAAGGTAACCCCTTTATCTCTGATATTACTATTCATCCAACCTAACTTTAAGGGGCATCCTACAGAATGCTCTGCTAGAATCATACTCGTCGATTAGGAAGAGAGGTGTGAGACAATGCGTGAGAGACAGGCGTAAAGATAATGTGCGTACATGAGACACGTAGGCAGGTCCATGTATATAGAAAGGGTCGATGAGGATTGTGCGTGTGTATGTTTGCGAGAGGAAGAGTGCTTGTGATAAAGGTTAGTGAAAACAGTTGTAAATGGTTACGAGAGGGAGGGAGGGTTATATCTAGAGCATGTGTGCGAGAAAGACACCTCGGGAGAGAGTGTGTGAGCATGTGTGAGAGACCACCGATGGAGAGTGAAACTACACGTAAAAGACTGCTCTACACATTGATTAAAGATATAAATTGTATCCAAATATTAGGATGGGATCATGATATTTGCAATTCGCGTAAGGAGCGGACATTAATCCATCAGACATCTAGATTATATTGAATTTGAGCATGTCTATGTTATTATTCGACACAATTGATCCACATAGTTAGTATTTTGAACTCCAGACAATGCATCGCTTTAGCAATCGAATATAAACATGAGTATAGTTCATGTTGTGTGTGTAAAGCACATTATACATACGAAAGTTACACAATGGACATTATAAATAGCTACTACCTATGAACTAGCATACATTTGAATTCAACTTAAGGTGGTTTAAAAAAATCGAATTCAACATGAAGTCCATTCAGTTATTTGAATTTGATATCATGGCATTTGTAAACCATACCTAAATTATGGGGGCACCAATCTTTGCTCTGATTTTGTACATAATAGCATATGTAGTCTTGTACAAAATAGATTCAAATTTAGCTCCTCCATTCCGAAATAATCGTAGTTATAGGATTTTCAAGTGTCAAAATTTCAAAAAGAAGCGGATAATTTAATGAGGTTTTCAAACATACAAGGTCAAATATAACGTTGTATATTTAGGTCAATCCTCATAGTTCAAGAGTACTCTAAACGTGAATGCTTGTGTTTCAAAATTTCAAACGAACCGCCAAAAGAGCCTCTACTTGCCCGAAACCGCGTGAGACCAATGTTTGGTAGTACAAGGAAATTACTTTTCAAATAACTCCGACCCATGAAACCTACCGGCCCGACGTCCAAAGGTCTAAACCGAGGTAGGTTTGTAGCTTCATCTAGACGCCACGCAACCGCATCCGAAAAACATCCATACACAATGGCCGCCTAAGCACACATGCGTGCGGCCGAAATCGCTCCCGCCCACTATTTGGGACACCTGGGATTACCATCCTACCCCCGACCTGCAGTAGGTCCAAAATTTAAGAGGGGCAAAGTTTGTACTTTCCCCAAATTTCAAACAAGTGCGTCCCATTTCTGTTTGAAAAATCCAAAAACAAGCGCCTCCCAGACCGAAACATGGTTCCCCCCCACCCGTCCGATTCCCTATTCGTACTCCGTGGGCGCCAAAACTACCTCTCCACCAGCCGCGAAACCCCGGCGTCCTCCGTCCGCCACCCCATCCCACCCATCAACCGCCTCCCTCCTCCATCATGCCGGAGCCGATACCCCGACGTCGTCGTCCACCGCAACCTCAACCGCAACGCCCTCCACGGCTAGTAGTTGAAGCTGAGGCCGAGCCGTCCGTACGCGAGCCAGTTCAACCACGCCGTCCTGCGCCTCACCGCTGCCGCTCCAACTTCGCCACCCTCCACCGCACCAGAGCTGTTCCTGCTACGCTGTCCTTCGCCGCCTCGGATCTGCTTCCCCTCCACCGACATACGGCCACGGCAACACAGTCAACAGTTTGGCCATGGGTTCGTCCAAGCCTGCACCCTCCAGAACATTGATTTCCCCGGTAAAAAGAAGAAAATTGGCGCGACTTGTGGAGGTGACCACACCGGCAACCGAAAAAGGTACTCCTCTTCCCTTATTCGTGCAAATCTTACGTCTCTGCTTGCACGGTATTCATCCCACAGAAGACACTAGTTTACGGCTTCTTCTTGATACTAGATGTTCCTAGTAACTCGCGATGCACAAGGTTTCTCCTCATATACTATTTCACCTTAGCTAGAGGTCCGTCGCCCCCCTGAATTTCAATTTCTGGCCACTTGATTCCCAATTAACGGAAGCATTCCCCGGCGTAACAAGCGCTAGTACGCCTATTACGCCGAGGAAGCAGCGCCTTGGTGTTTATCTTAGGGGCGTGTGCGGCCTAAAGCTACTGGCGCCCGATCTGGAGGTCGGCCGGGATTAAAGGGATGGCCTGGGGGAGCTGCCAAGCATGGCGGTGGTGTGATGTCGATGGGAGGGCGGGGCGGCGGAGGCAGGGGTCTGAGCCGGTGGTCGCTGGCGGTTCGAGAAAGATCGTCAACAGTGACTGGCAGGAGGTAGACGAAGGCCATCTGCCCGTTCCTTATAGATTGGACGGTTCATTAAAAAAATTGACTGGCCTATTTATTTTCAGTCGACTGTTATCTTAGACATGACCACATGTGGTGGTGTGCTGGAGGAGTACCTGCATTTCCTATGCTCATATATTACAAAATCATACAGAGTAGAATCTAATTTTGTTTGCCATGCAATGTTGTAGAGCTATCATATGTCTCTTGTAATTTATTTTTCAGCCACCTGCTATCTACTACTTTTACAGTGCACTAGTTCTGCACACACTTCACCCTTACTCTCACTGTTGTGTTTTTATGCAAGGGTATTTCAGACTCTGCTGCCATGAGAGAAGCCAAAAAGAAAAGAGAGAAGACGCTCCAGTTTGGTGTGCGGCTAGGCAAGACATGTTTCAACGCTTTAAAGGGTGTAGTGTCAGCAGATGGAGACGGGGAACGTAGCTCTGGAGTTGATGACTTCACTCGCAATGAACCACCATCCCAAGTGCTTGCTTTAACTTCGCGGTGTCATATGTGGTTGCATGTTCCATATGGTGTCTAGCTTGTATTCGAAAGGCCGAAGTCGGTAAGATAAGGAAAGATATTTTTTTACATGAACCACCATCTCGTGAGCACCAGAAGACAAATAGCTAGTCAGGGCACTGGCCGAGCCAGTGACAAGCCCAGCAAAAATAGGCATCACCTGGAAGCCAACTAAAAAGCTGCGATGGTGGCGAAGCAGCCCACCTCCCACCAGGCTCTCAGGTCCTAGATGATCATGCTCACCACTCCAGCCGGATGTCTAGCTTGTATTGCTTCCAATTTGGTTAAATTGCATCTGCTTAGCTTACACATTATACCTTTGAATATGACATGCCTTTCTGTTTTTGGTACATACTAGTACATCTGTGTATTAACCATGTTCTTACATCAAACTAATGTTCATGTGTATCCCTCATCAATCACTTATGATGAGGCAGGCGGGCAAGGGGACTTCTCCTCATTTAAAGAATGCAGCGTCAGCCTCCCAACATGATTCTCAAGAAACAGAAATGCTAGATGAAGATAGTGAACGTAACTCTATAGTTGATTACAGCATTTCCCCTACACTAGCATCGCAGGTGCTTGCTCTAACTTGGCAGCGTGATATGTGGTTGCATGTTGCATATGGTGTCTAGATTGTAATTCTTCCAATCTGATTAAACTGCATGTGCTAGTCTGCTTAGCTTATACATTATACCTGTTAATGTGACATGCCTTCCTGTATTTACTACATAGTACATCTGTCTATTAAGCATGTTCATACATAAAACTATTGTTTTTTTGTATCCCGCATCAATCAACATGGCAAGACACCTTTAGTATATGCAGTGCGATATTAGTTGCATCTTTCATATGATTTATAGCATGCGCTTCTTCTAATTTGTTGAAATTCCATTTATGATGGGACGCTTTTAACTTGGCAGAGTCATGTTGGTTGCATCTTTCATGTGGTGTCTAGCTTGCATTGCTTCTTATTTGCTGGAATGGTTTATGCTTAGTTTACACAAACAGTTGTGAACATGCCATGCCGTCCTGTTTTTCGTACATATTCCATCCTGGTATCATGTGTTTGCCTTACATCAAAGTAGTGATTGTCAGTATCATGCATGAATGAGTTCTGAAGAGAGAATTTTATTGTTTTTTCTTGTCGATTTTACTTGACAATTCAAAATCAATAAAGCTGAAGGAAGTTAGCAAGGCAGCGGATAAAGGTGCTCCTTCCGAACGGAGGGCCTCTACAGTTTCTACTCCTCCACACCCCCAAGATGATTTCCAAGACAACACATGCATAGACACTCAACAAAGCTGTGTTTATGATGAGCACGTCTCCCCTAGTGCAGCATCACCGGTGCTCCCTTTAACTTGGCACTGTTATATGTGGTTGCATGTTATGTGTGATGTCTAGCTTGTATTGCTTCTAATTTTGTTGAATTCCATCTGCTTACTTTACACATTATACTTGAATAAGACACGTGTTCCTGTTTCTAGAACATGCAATATATGTCTATCACACCATGTTCTTACATCAAATTACTACTGTTGTGTAACCTGCAACAATCACTTATCATAAGACACGTTTGACTTCGGAGTGTGATATAGGTTACATCTCACATTCTTTTCTAGCTTGTATTACTAATTTGTTGAAATGGCACTTATGACGAGACAGTTTTAACTTGGTAGAGTGATATTCGTTGCATCTTTCATATGGTGTCTAGATTTCATTGCTTCTAATTTGTTGAAATGCCTTCTCCTTAGTTTACACATCATAAGCTGTGAATATGCAATGCTGTGAATATGCAATGGCACTAATGACGAGAGACCTCTAACATGGTAGTGTGATGTTGTTTGCATCTTGCATATGATTTATTTCTTGTACTGCTTCACATTTGTTTAAACGCCATTTATGATGAGACACTGTTAACTTGGCAGAGCGATATTTGTAGCATCTTTCATATGGTGTCTACCTTCCATTGCATTGCTTCTAATTTGGTGAAATGTCTTCTTCTTAGTTTACACATCATAGTTCTGGTTATCTCTTCCGTCCTGTTTTTCATACATATTACATCCTCCTATCATGTGGTTGTCTAACATCAAAGTTCAGTTCGTCTGCATCACGCATCAATTTGTTCTGAAGAACTAAATTGTTACTCGTTTTTCTTGTCGGCTTGACTTAACATGGCACAGAGAAAGAGGAAGAAACACAGAATGGCAGGGAATGAGAAGCGGATGAATCCTGCAGATTCTGCTGGTACTGATGGTGCAATAGAAGGTCAAAGTCCAGCAGAAAATTCTACAAACACGGCATCCCATGCTACACGAGTTGCAAACACAGACAAACAGAAACAAATAGCTACCACCAAACAAGCAGAGACAACCCTAGTTCTTGCAACACCTACCATAGTACTACCAGCTGCACGACGTACTCGTGCGTCAACTGAGCTAGCAGCACGTTCCCAAGCTCCCTTGCCACCTGACACTACTTCCCAAGCACTCTTGACACAAGACGAGTTGGCAATATCAGATGAACCTTGTGAGCTTCAATAGCAAGAAGGTAGTTGCTGGAGTCAAGTTACAGTTGCATGCTTCTTTATATGTAGTCTCACAGTTTGATGTACACTAACACTTCCTATGTTTGTTGTTGGACTAGCACCTAGGCGCAAGAGGAAACAAACATCAGGGATAATGCTCGATAGGTTAGCTAAATCTAGAGGAGGAAGAATGGAGATCCGTTTTGAGGCAGGTTTAAAAGGGCCACGTGATGCTACAGAGTCAGCCAAGTTAGTATCAGAGGCAGCGGTTGCTGTTAGGTGTCATGTACGTATCCTCCCAACATGGATTCGGTACAGGAATGACAAAGACAAAACCCAGTTCAACATCTTCCTCGACCATTTATCTATAAGTATGGCTATGTATGGAAACTAGTAATATCGTCTTGATCTGTCCAATACTTTCTAGGTTACTGATAATGAGACTCCCATAATTTTCAATAGATGAGGTTCAAGTTGGATAGCCAAGATGATGCAACCAGACAAGATTGCACCCATGTTTTCAAGTCTACTCTGCGACAGTATCGGTATAACTTGAGGAAAACTCACTTTGAAGGCAAGGCTAACAGTGAACTTGCCCAAACATCTCAAGTGGAAAATATATCTGATGAAGACTGGAGAGGCCTCGTTAAACACTGGTCTGATCCAAAGTATCAGGTACATTATATATATGTCATCGGATCACATGTTGAAGTCCTATTTACGCATGTGCCACACAAATCTATCTTCTTGTAGGTGAACTATTCAAAGAACAAGGCCAACCGTATGAAAGTGAAATTCCAATAGACGACGGGAACTCGTAGCTATATTGCACACTACGAGGCTCTTGTAATTAGTTGTTGTTTCACTCTTTTCGTTGTACCATATTATCAGATCTATATTGACTTGTTCCAAATGCAGAGGAAAGCCCGCAAGGACCAAAAAGTACCTGAACCAAATGTTGTGGAAATCTTCAAGGACTGTCACACCAGCAAGAAGAAGGGCATGACTACACCAGTCAAAGCCGCTGTTGTAAGTCCTTAATCCTCATGCCTTTTAACTACTACTTACTCTGACTTGTGCCTTGAACTGCATGGTTTGCAGCCAATGTCTGTTACTCTTTTCAACTTTATACACAATTTTCTTAGCGTATCATTGCACCTTACAAGGTTTAAAAGAGAGGAGTGATGTTCCTTTGATCTTGACCCGTAATCTAGTTCCGTGTTGGACTTGCCCACACAACGTTACAATTGCATGTTTGTCTATTCTCAGTTGTTTTGTGATATGAATGACGTCATACTATGCTTACCGTATTATAAACTTCGTCTCTTTATCCTTAGCCCTCAATACAATGTGAAGAAATAGACAATACATTAGCGATGGTACATGGTCATATGTTTGGAACCTGGTTTTATTATGTACTTTGCAATAAAATACAACTAATATTTTACATGGGTTCACCAGAACAAGTTCTGTATATAGACCAAAGCTATTTTGTTAGGTTTTGCTGCCTCCTTAATATCTTCTATTCTGGTACTACTAATGTAAAACCTCAACTTTTCAGCAAGCTATGGAAAAAATGGTGGAACCGCCACCTTCTGAAGGTGGCGAGGCAACTATAACCGCAATGTCAGCTCTTGCTGCAGTGGATCAGTACCTGTCCACTAACAGTGTTAAAAGCACGTTCCTGCGTAATACTGGGTTGGTTGTTAAGGCAATATCGTCCAAACTGCCTCATGATCAAGATATGCAAGCTCAAATCAATGTTGTATCTGCGCTCCAGACACAAGTCCATTCCCTAACAGAGACCCTTTGTGAAACAAGGAGAAACATTGCTCAATGTCGTCAAGATATGCATGGTTTTGAATCCAGACTATCAGACATTTGCTATGTTGTTCAGGATCCTAGGGGAAATGAAGGCGAGGGTTATGGTGCTCCATCGAACAATACAGTATGAAAACGTAATAGTCAGGTCAAATGAACTGAGCTTCTGAACTTCTGGTGGTGCATTTATCTCCTAGACTGTTAAGTTTTATGCCAACCTTCCTTTTGTTATATAGTTGTAATTTGTTTTGGTGCGATACAAAATTTATTCTTAACGTGCAGCCACCGCCTGAAGAAAACAGCAAGCCATTTTTGTATAATGTAGGGTGTTCCCTATATTTGCACTGGTGGCGATCTTTGATGCCGAGTGGGTGTAATCTGTGCAATCGCCTTAATAGCCTAGCGTTAGTTTCGGCCTTATTTATTTCCTAGTCTTCTTTTTCCCTGGTTTGCTAGTGGTCGCAACTACCATGGGCCATATACGGGCCATAGGATCCATGGGTCTCCTACGGGCCATCGATAAATGGGCCTGTAATCGGTGGGCCTCGGGCCATCGGATAAATTGGTCTACATGGGCCATAATCGGGCGTAATTGGTATCGGCCCAGCATGGTAACAGGCCATTAACAGGCCGTAGGACAGCAAAGACTTAATTGTGTCACAGGCATAACGGGTCGTTAATGGGCCAGAATATAGGACGGGATGGAAACGGCGCAATGGGTTAACAGGCCAGAAACGGGCCGACTCTTGCCATGGGCCGAATTTGGCCTATTAGTGGAACAGGCCAGTAACGGGCCGACTCTTGCCATGGGCCGAATTTGGCCCATTAGGGGAACAGGCCAGTAACGGGCCGGAAGTAATCGAGGGCCGAAAAGGAGCCCAAGAACGTATGGGCCGTCAATAGGCCGAAAGCTAACACGGGCTGGAAACGGCCCATGTAAATCATGGGCCGTTAACGGGTATAAAGAAAATTACTGTTCATTATGGGCTAGAGTCACCGTGGGCCTTTACCTGGGTCGGCCTATTATGGCACACCAAAATCTTGTGGGCCTTTACCTGGGCCGGCCCATTATGGCCCGCGAAATCTTGTGGGCCTTTAGCTAGGCCAGCCCATTATGGTCCGCAAAATCTCATGGGCCTTTAGTTGGGCCGGCCCATTATGGTCCGCAAAATCTTGTGGGCCTTTAGTTGGGCTGGCCCATTTAAACTTTTGGGCCGTGCCACGTGTCGACATATCATAGGTGCCTTCTGTCCAGTGAGTGGATGACATCTGTCCTGACGATGAGCCGACACGTGTTTCCTCTAGCCAATGATGATTTTACACGTGGAAAATCCCCATTGGTCAGGGCTGTTACCGGGTTATCAGATCCAAAACCCGACCCGGTAGCTTAACGATGTTCCGTTACGGTGGATGCCACGTGTCGGTCACCCTTGACGAAAGCACTTCTGTGACGCGCGATTTATCATCATGGAAGTGTACACTTCCGTGATGATAATTTTGGTAATGTCATGGAACACTTCTACGACAGCACAGGTATGACTATCTTGATTCTGTCATAAATTTGTCATGGATGTACATGCATGACAAAAAAAGCGACCTACTGTGACAAACATGTATCATCACGGAAGTGTATTTTTTTGTAGTGCATTAGGGTTTTGGTTGATTTGTGTCTTAAGGTGTTATTCTAGTACGAACTCTAGGGCTGGTTGTGACACTTATAGGAATAGCCCAACGGATTGATTGGAAAGAATAACTTTGAGGTGGTTTTGTACCCTACCATAATCTCTTCATTTGTTCTCCACTATTAGTGACTTCGGAGTGACTCTTTGTTGCATGTTGAGGGATAGTTATGTGATCCAATTATGTTAGTATTGTTGAGGGAACTTGCACTAGCGAAAGTATGAACCCTAGGCCTTATCTCCACGCATTGCAATACTGTTTACGCTCACTTTTATCATTAGTTACCTTGCTGTTTTTATAATTTCAGATTACAAATACTATTATCTACTATCCATATTGCACTTGTATCACCATCTCTTCGCCGAACTAGTGCACCTATACAATTTACCATTGTATTGGGTGTGTTGGGGACACAAGAGACTCTTTGTTATTTGGTTGCAGGGTTGCTTGAGAGAGACCATCTTCATCCTACGCCTCCTACGGATTGATAAACCTTAGGTCATCCACTTGAGGGAAATTTGCTACTGTCCTACAAACCTTTGCACTGGGAGGCCCAACAACGTCTACAAGAAGAAGGTTGTGTAGTAGACATCAGCCTCCCGGAACTGCTCCTCACGCATCTGCCTCACCCTGTCCATATATTGGGCACAGGCCTCGCCGATGGTCATGGTGCAATGCACCGGCGAGGATGGTGCGGACGCGCGGGGGGGGGGGGGGGGGGGGGGGGTTGGCGCCGGATCGTCGACTACCATGTTCTCCATTGGGACGTCGTCGTCCTCCGGCTGCCTGCCGGCCAGCCGGTCGACAGCAATGGCTGCCATCTCCTTGTGGTCCATCGTCCGCCCGTCCCAAAGAGCGTTGGAGCGCAAGGAAGCCATGGTGGGCAGTAGTGGTGTGGACAGGAGAAAGGGAACGTATGCGAATGACTATGGCTATGGCCGGCGCAGCAGTTTATATAGCAATGGTGGGCGAGCGGAGGGACGGACGTGTGGCGCCGGAGTAGCCGCCTCGGCAACCGTGTATCATTAATGTGGGCGGCAGATGGACGGATGGACGTCACTTGTGTCGTTTGAAGGCAGAGCAATCGCCTGCACCGGGAAGCGGGGCGGGTGGCGCTGACTGTTTCGGGCGGAAAGCGCGCGCGGGCGAGGAGATGACTTTACTTGGAGAGGATGACAATGGGGACCCACCAGGTCCATAGCCTCACGTACGCAAGTGCCTCCTTATATATATATATATATAATTTATTTTGCTTCCTCCTGGTTTCCTGACATCACGGTCCCACACCATTGTCAACCTATGTAGTACTCCCTCCTTTCCGGTTTATAGGGCTTATCTCAAAATTTTAGTTTTTCCATTTTATAAGGCTCAATTTGGTTGTTCCCCATCACATGTTTAGAATTCAAGGTGCATTAAATCATTGCATGCAAGTATTAAGAGAAAACTGACCAATGCATGCACTTTATGCATGCATGCATTGCAATTAATGCATTCGTAAACATAATTTTTTGAGGAAAACAAGAGCATTAATTGGGTGCTTTTGCAAACTACAAAAAATATTCCACCACTCATCATCTACCTTGGTTGGTGAGATTTTTGAATTGAGCCTTATAAACCGGAAAGGAGGGAGTAGTCAACAAACGAGAGAATTGCACAAGAAGCGGCCAACAGCTGGGACCAAGTAGCTCGAGCAGTATTTGTGTTTTTGAGGTGTGAGCACTGCAGAGTTTTTCGATGTTTAGCCCAGATATTAATTTTTCTCCTCTGAACAACAACGAAAACATCGCTGCAGGTATTAACTGGGCGGGCTGTGGCCCGTCTAGCCCAGGCCAGATATCCAGCCCAGATATTAATTTTTTTCAAGCTGAAAATGGCTAGCCCAGCTATACTTTTTTTTAGGAATACCCAGGCAAGGTCAAGTTGTTATTCTCTGCCCCGCTAGGCTGCAAATCTTTCCTAGGAGGGATGCATTAGGCTTAACAAGAAAATGGGCTTTAAGAAATAATAAATGGGATGTAATTATAAAAACTGGGCACTAACTATAAAAGAATGCACCAAACACGTGATTACTTTATAAAATATTATTTTTGGATATTGAAAATTTTAATTTCATTAATTGTTGCGAGCGCAATGTTTCGTTGGATTTTTACATAATATAAATTTATATTGAAATTGTATTTAATCTGACTAGAAATTTCGGGATAAAAATATTTCGGATCCCATCAAAATGTGGGAAATTTTATTGAATTCTGTTTTGAACGGTTGGTTGAAATGGGTTGTACTTTTAACAAACTATAAATGGGATGTAGTAAATTCCATTAGAATTCAAAAATGGGCTACATATTCTTACAAATCTCAAATGGGCTATGAGTTCTCTGCCACACACTTCTGGCCTTACTAAGTTGACGCGTCCCCTAAAAAAACAGAGTTGACGCGTATGCAAGGCTTTGTCAACTTATAGTCAACACACGGTTCTAGCAGCAGTGGCCGTTGGATGTCCATCCAACAGATGTCGTGCTTCTTCTTCAATCTCAGATATTCTAGCTTCACCCGCCCAAAAAATGATTCCTCCCGCTGACATCTAGGGCGCACCGTTTTGGAAGCTGACCTGTGGGCCTACTAAGTTGACATACCAAGGGCTTTGTCAACTTAGTCAATATAAACGATTCTAGCTGCAGTGACCATACGATGTCCATCCAACGGCCGTCGTGCCTCTTCAACCTCTGGTCTTCTTGCTCCAGCCGCCCAAAACAGCGATGGTCGTGCCGCCTGCTCCTGCCTCCCGTGGCCGGCTATGCTGCCGCGGAGGCCTCACCGCCCCCTACTACTCACACCGCTGGCCAGGCCATCCCTCCACTCACCCACACCCCCTGTTATTCTGCGGCGATGGCAGCGCAGCCGAACCAGTGAACCCTCGTAGTCCTCTCCGCGTGTGCATCCACTGCCGCGTCTTCCCCAGCTCCGCGTCGTCCCCTTCCTAGGCCTCGCCATCGTCCACCGCCCTGGTGCCCTCGGCGTGGCGTGGTCAACGTGGTCAAGGAGCGACTTCCATCGGACGTGGACTGTACGTGGAGAGGCTGACAGCTGGATCCACGGCAGCCGCAAGGAAGTGCCTCCTTATTACGCGCAAAATAATTATTCCTCCACCTGACAGCGGGGACCCACCGGACGGGCCACCGTATTTCGCGAAAAAAATGATTCGCCCCCTGACTGCTGGGACCCACGAGCTACATCTTCGCACGCAAGGAAGTGCGTCCGGGAAAAAAACGATTCGCCCCCCTGACTGCTGGGACCCACCAGCTACATCTTCGCACGCAAGGAAGTGTGTCCGGAAAAAAATGATTTGCCCCCCGACTGTTGGGACCCACTAGCTACACCTTCGCACACAAGGAAGTGCGTCCGGGCAAAAAAACGATTCGCCCCCCTGACTGCTGGGACCCAGAAGCTACACCTTCGCATGCAAGGAAGTGCATCTGGGCAAAAAAACGATTTGCCCCCCTGACTGCTGGGACCCACCAGCTACATCTTCGCAGGCAAGGAAGTGCCTGACAGTCGGGACCCACCTGGTCGAAGCGTACGTAGCGTTGTCATTCTGGTCGCGAACGTGCACGTACATACTGGTCGATGTAGAGGCGCGCACGTGTCGTAGTAGAGGCGCGCACGTAGCATGTACACGTACATACAGCGGCCAGGGTGCAAGAAAGAAAATACGGCCACGTATGTGTACATATGGGCAGGGTCTCGAACGCCTACTCGCGCATACGTACGGCCAGGGCTCGTGTACATCGCTGGGTCGGAACGGAGAAACAGCATCGTCGTTGTGTTCATGGGGAGGCAACGGAATGCGTCATTTTCATGGGGAGGCAACGGAATGCGTCGTGTTCGTGGGGAGGCAACAGAATGCGTCGTGTTCATCAGGAGGCAACGGAATGCGTTGTGTTCATCGGGAGGCAACGGAACGCGTGGGAGCCAACCGGCTCGGTCAGAACGAAATGCGTGGTTGTGTTCATCGGGAGGGCTTGGACGAAACAGGCGATGGAAATGAGGTCTGGCGTACCGCGGAACGGAGGAAATGGACCTCCTACGGTCGAAACGGGGGTCCTGTTGATCAGGAGGGGTGTGGCGTACCGCAGAACGAAGGAAACAGACCTCCTACGGTCGAAAGGGGGGTCCTGTTCATCGGGAGGGGTGTGGCATACCATAAAACGGGACTCCACGGGATACCACTCATCTCCACCGTCGACCTCCTCCAGCCTCCACGGGCTACCATCGACCTCCTCCAGCCTCCACGGGCTCCTGTTCATCCAGCCTCCACCACGCGCTACTCCACCGGCTACTGTTCAACCACCCCTCCACCTTCTACTGTTCATCCAGCCCTCCACACCACGGGGTCCTGTTCAACCACCCCTCCACCATCTACTGTTCATCCAGCCCTCCACACCACGGGGTCCTGTTCAACCACTCCTCCACGGGCACCCCTCCACCGTCTACTGTTCATCCAGCCCTCCACACCACGGGGTCCTATTCATCTAGAGGCAACGCCACCGCTCACTGTTCATCCAATCCCCCCCCCCCGCAACGCTCATTGTTCATCCAATCGATCGGCTTCAGTTAGCAGCATTAGCGAAGGAATCGATCGATCGGGTTCAGTTAACAGCCATCGATCGATCGCTCGGGTTCAGTAACGCGTAGCCTGCAGTGCAATCGCTCGGGTTCAGTTAGAGCCCAACGCCTAGCTTGGGTTCAGTTAGAGCCAACGCCTCGCACACACCTCCCACCGTAACCAGGAACTCCCCGAAATTTTCCTCGCCCTCGCTTCTACCATGGTTTTTTCCGTCATGGACGGCCCAAAGAATGTCATGCAGCTGCGTCTCCGGCCCGCCCAGGATGAAAAGCCCATTTTATGTCATGATTTTTTGTCATAGAAGTAGGAGCCCACCACATCTATGATGATACCGGGTTTTGTCACAATTATCGTCATAGAAGTGTCATATGTATCACAGGAAAAAAATTCGTTCGGCCCAAAATGTCACGGATGTGTCTTTTTTTGTAGTGCAAGTTCAAGGTGTTGACTATGATAAGATTTTATCACTCGTATCGATGCTTAAAAGTCTGTCCGAATCATGTTAGCAGTTGCCGCATTTTATGAAATCTGGCAAATGGATATCAAAACTACATTCCTTAATGGATTTATTAAAGAAGAGTTGAATATGATGCAACCAGAAGGTTTTGCCAATCCTAAAGATGCTGACAAAGTGTGCAAGCTCCAGCAATCCATATATGGACTTCTGCAAGCATCTCAGAGTTGGAATATACGCTTTGATGAGTTGATCAAAGCATATAGTTTTATACAGACTTGTGATGAAGCCTGTATTTACAAGAAAGTGAGTGGGAGCACTACAACATTTCTGATAAGTATATGTGAATGACATATTGTTGATCGGAAATAATGTAGAATTTTCTAGAAAGCATAAAGGAGTGCTTGAAAGGAGTTTTTCAAAGAAAGACCTCGATGAAGCTACTTACATATTATCAATAGAGATAGATCAAGACACTTGATATATTTTCAATGAGTACATACCTTGACTAGATTTTGAAGTAGTTCAAAATGGAACAGTCAAAGAAGGAGTTCTTGCCTGTGTTGCAAGGTGTGAAGTTGAGTAAAGACTCAAAACCCGACCATGGCAGAAAATAGAAAGAGAATGAGAAGTCATTCCCTATGCCTTAGCCATAAGTTCTATAAAGTATGCTATGTTGTGTACCAGACCTATTGTGTACCTCACCATAAGTTTGGCAAGAGGGTACAATAGTGATCCAGGAGTGGATCACTGGACAGCAGTCAAAAATATACTTAGTGGAATAAGGAAATGTTTTTCGGTTATGGAGGTGACAAAGAGTTTGTCGTAAAGAGTTACGTCGATGCAAGCTTTGACACTGATCTGGATGACTCTAAGTCTTGATCTAGATACATATTGAAAGTGGTAGCAATTAGCTAGAGTAGCTCCGTGCAAAGCATTGTAGACATAGAAAATTTGCAAAATACATACGGCTCTGAATGTGGCAGACCCATTGACTAAATTTCTCTCACAAGCAAAACAAGATCACTCTTTGGGTGTTAATCACATAGCAATGTGAACTAGATTATTAACTCTAGTAAACCCTTTGGGTGTTAATCACATGGAGATGTGAACTAATCACATAAAGATGTGAAATATTGGTGTTAAATCACATGACGATGTGAACTAGATTATTGACTCTGGTGCAAGTGGGAGACTGAAGGAAATATGCCCTAGAGGCAATAATAAAGTTGTTATTTATATTTCCTTATATCATGATAAATGTTTATTATTCATGCTAGAATTATATTAACTGGAAACTTAGTACATGTGTGAATACATAGACAAATAGAGTGTCCCTAGTGTGCCTCTACTTGACTAGCTCGTTAATCAAACATGGTTAAGTTTCCTAGCCATGGACATGTGTTGTCATTTGATGAACGGGATCACATCATTAGAGAATGATGTGATGGACCAAACCCATCCGTTAGCTTAGCATAATGATCGTTCAATTTTATTGCTACTGCTTTCTTCATGACTTATACATGTTCCTCTGACTATGAGATTATGCAACTCCCGAATACCAGAGTGTCGGTGTCAAAACCAGCAGATCTCGGGTAGGGGGTCCCGAACTGTGCGTCTAGGCGGATGGTAGCAGGAGGCAGGGGACACGATGTTTACCCAGGTTCGGGCCCTCTTGATGGAGGTAAAACCCTACGTCCTGCTTGATTGTTCTTGATGATATGAGTATTACAAGAGTTGATCCACCACGAGATCAGAGAGGCTAAACCCTAGAAGCTAGCCTATGGTATGATTGTATGTTGTCCTATGGACTAAAACCCTTCGGTTTATATAGACATCGGAGGGGGCTAGGGTTACACAGAGTCGGTTACAAGGAAGGAGATCTACATATCCGTATTGCCAAGCTTGCCTTCCACGCCAAGGAGAGTCCCATCCGGACACGGGACAAAGTATTCAATCTTGTATCTTCATAGTCCAACAGTCCGGCCAAAGGATATAATCCGGCTGTCCGGATACCCCCTAATCCAGGACTCCCTCAGTAGCCCCTGAACCAGGCTTCAATGACGATGAGTCCGGCGCGCAGATTGTCTTCGGCATTGCAAGGCGGGTTCCTCCTCCAAATACTTCATAGAAGATTTTGCACACGAGGATCGTGTCCGGCTCCGCAAAACAAGTTCCACATATCACCGTAGAGAGAATAATATTTCAACAAATCTAATATGCTGACGTACCCCATAGCATGACATCACACCACGGCCAGGTCTTTATTCGAATCGTTTTTCATAACCAATCTCAGCATGTTTCGCGAGGCGGTTTCCTTGGCACGTCTTGTCGAAGCAGAGATCATGTCCCCTTTATTACAGGATTCTCATCAATACGGACGTGGCGAACCCAACCATGTCTATTGGTAGGACTCCTAGATCTTAGGCAAGTCCCAAACGGCCACGAGGAGGACGCTTGATATTCACCCTCTTTATAAAGGGGACAAGGATTTTTCTTTTTTCCTTCTCGTTCTCAATCAAATCTGCCTCCCGCCTCGAGTTCCAACACCCAAAGCTCAGGTTTAGGCACTTCGGACCTTCAACTATGTCCGGATCCAACCTTCAAGGTCGGTGGATGCCTTCCTTCGTCACGGAGGAGGACATCAAGAAGTTGAGAGAGGCCAGATATCTGACCACCGAAATTTTTGCATCGGCTGTCTGCCCGAGGGCAGGTCGTCCCTACTCCCGAACCCAACGAGAGTGTTGTGTTTGTCTCCCACTTCCTCCGAGGACTAGGCCTCACTCTGGATCCCTTTGTCAGGGGTCTTATGTTCTATTACGGGCTAGATTTTCATGATCTGGCCCCGGATTCCCTTCTTCACATCTCGACATTTATTGTCATATGTGAGGCCTTCCTCCGCATTACCCCTCACTTCGGCATGTGGCTCAAGACCTTCAATGTGAAGCCGAAGATGATCGAGGGGCAACACGCAGCGTGCGGAGGTGCTTCAATAAGCAAAATTGTCGACGCTCCATGGCATGAGGGTTACTTCCTAGAGGTGTCCGGATTGTGGCAGCGGGAGTGGTTCTACATCATAGCTCCCCGAAGTGCCAAGTGGGTAGCTGCCCCCACCTTTCGCTCAGGCCCCCCACCACAACTGATGTCATGGATCAGCAGGGGCTGAGCTGGGGTCCAGCCAAGGACATGCCAATACTGCAAAGACGTATCCGAGATCTCTTTGAGAGAGATTTCAGTCTAGTTATGGTAGTGCAAGTCATGCTAGTTCATCAAGTCCGGCCTTGCAAACGCCGGCCCCTTCGCCTGTGGGAATTCAACCCGGAAGGACCGCGAGCTGTTCAACATTTCCTCGGCATGACACACGAAGAGATGTACAAATTTTTCTTCGGACCACAAATAATGTGTCCGGACATCACTGAGGATGCAGGTCTGAGCTGCAATCGCCCGGATACCCAAGTAAGTAGCCCTGCATCTGAACACACTATCCGTTTATTTATCGAAACATTGCCCTAAAAAAGCCGCTCTTTGACCCAGGATTGGATATCAAAGGCAAAGTTGATCAGGTGTTCGGCCCCCCTCCCTGAGACCTCACCAAATCCCGTGCTAACCAGGATGCTGGAGATCGCGCCTTATCAAGCGCCCTCAGGAGAAGATAAAGGGGGGAACAAGGAGGCTAGCGCTTCCGCGAAGGAGGTTAGCTGGGGGGGAGGAACTGAAACTTCCTCTCCCCAGGGACGGAAGAGAACCGCCTCAAAGGACCCGGAGACAACGGTCTCCAAATGGGGGAAGAAATCTCCGCCGGAGGGTCCTACCCTGGGGGATACCCTGGCCGCACTATGCCCTCAAGGGGATCAGCCCTCCACCGAGATGTAAGTAAAAGGGTAAATCAAAATATCTCGCTTTACCTCTGAGGAAAAGAACCGAGGCATTTATCTTGCAGTTCAGATCTTAGCCCTTCTCAGCAGAGCTCGTCTTCAGGGGATCTTCTTCCAAAGATGATGGAGAGCGAAACGCCTCCCCCTGCCACACTGCCTCACGAGGCGGGCGACCCCGAGGTGTCGTCGCGGAGGGTTTCTCCTAATCCGGCAAGGCCAGAAGGTAATCCTATGGCCACCCGAAGTCCTCTGTGTCCAGCTCTTGAAGAGAGCAATCAAAAGGGTCCGGCACCGTCTAGTGTGCGGTCGGACGTAAGGGATCTGCTAGAGCAAGCGGCTATCTCAGAAGAGCACCACACATTGATGGGTGCAGTGATTGAAAGGATTTCGTCCGCCGAAAGCGGGTTGCATGAAGCATTTATGAGTCTACTGACAGGTTTTGAGGTACACGAAATGATGTACATTTTTGATAGTACCGCACATTTTTAGATGTGCCCTGTGTAGATAGTAGCCGCTGAGACTCTGGTTGTCATCGAAAATGGCGGCAAACAGAGGATCATAATCCCAGGTAATAAGCAGACGGCCTTTATGTGTAGGTTGTTGAAGCTCCGGTGGCTACCCGGACTGATGGGTTTGCCAAACTAAAGCGGCAACTGGATGCGGCAGATGCCAATATCGTGCTTGTTAACAAGCGGCTTGACGAGGCACAGGGTAGGTGATTTTTCTGGTGATTGTCACATAGTAAGAGCAGCATGATGCCAGTATTTTTAATATGTTTTGACTGCATATGGAGATGCCACCGTGGAGACCCTTCGGGCAGAGCTTGCCCGAGCCAAGGAGCAAGTAAGGAGTAGTAATGCGGCCGCTTTAAAGGCGGCCGAAGAGTTAAGGGCCGAACAGGCCGCACATTGCGAGAGCAAAGAAAAAATTGCCAAGATGGTCGTGGAGTTAAAAGATGCTGCTGGCCGTTACCAGCTTCTTGAAGAAGAAAACCGGGTTAAGGCGACGGACCTGGAGAAGGCCCGGGTGGCTGCCAAGGAAGCCCGCTCCAAAATTAGAGCGACGAAGGAGGAGCTGAATCAAGCTGCGGATATCGTTTCTGGGAAGCCCTTCTTGTTGTGGACTAAGTCCAGAGATCCGAAATATGCTCCTCTAGACCGACTATGGAGTTCTGTGGATGAGTACATGGATTTGGCTGCAAGTGCTGCAGATGCGACCGAGTACTTCAAGGATCAGAAAGGTCCTGAAGTGGAGAAGCTGTTCTGGTCACAGTTTCACGCTCCAGTCCGTCCGCTGTTGCTGAATGAGCGATTGACCGGTTGGGCCGAGCTCCATAGATTATCCGGACTTGCCATGAGGTCCGGTATGGATCATTTGTGGCCAGGAGGGCCAAGGCCGAATAGCTACTTTAGCTTAGTGCAACAATTCCTTGGTGTTGTGCCATGCATCGATGCAGTAAATAGGTTGGCGTGCATAGAAGGCTCGCGGATGGCCCTTGCCCATGTCAAAACATACTGGGCGGAGATGGATGCCACTACTGTTGCGGCACAGGGTTCGGCTGTAGGCCGAGTGGCTGCCGAGCACTACTTTGAAGAAGTTCTTGAAGGCGCTCGTTTGATAGAGGCTCAGTGCTCGAAGAATATTATGTTTAAGTGACATGTATTCCCATTGTAAAAACAATGTTTTATTGAGTTTATCAAGGCTGTATTTATACTTTTTCCCGAAAGTACTATGATGCCTCCTGTGCGGCCGTTTATGTATATATGTATATAACCAGAAAGATGGCAGTCGTCGGCTTCAGCCCCCACGCATATAATGCGGGGGTGTTCGCAGAAGATGCATGTTCACACTTGATCCAACGTCTTGGTCCATTAAGGAGGTGATAGCGCAGCGAACTAGGCAACCAGACTATAATGCTTTAACACTTTCACTTAGCCAGAGGAGTTTGATAGTGGGGCTACTATATAGCCCCTGGTGGCTCCGCGCTCATCCGGATTCGGGGCACGTACATGCCTGGCCGGGAAACGGCCCTTCGTTAAGGCGGAGGAATCCCGAAGATTCCGCTAGGTCATCGAGTGGTTGACCAGTCTCACGCTATATCATGACAGTCAGTTTTCGGCTTTCTCTACTGAGGTGCTCGTCCGAATGAACCAAGGCACAATCGCAGTAGTTCTCCTAGTGCCGCCTTAGCCGATAGAGCGGAACGTAAGGCAGCAAAACACAGGAGCCGGGCAAACCCAACATTTGACCAAAGACATGATTCGGAGCTGATGCATATAAGGCCAAACTCGCGACGCCGAACACTCCCTAAGGTATTCGGTCTTTATGATGTAAACCGGGCCTAAACAGTGCCCTTTGTAATAAGCCCCTAGTGTCCAGGTGCGTGCAATATTCTGACGTGGCCACATGCCAATACGTCAGCATCCTTCTCAATTGTACTGAGAATCCGGGGGATGTGTATCAACAAGAGACACTAAAAAAGGTTTACGCAGGGTCTTAGTCTAAAAAGAATCCTTGGAACAGGTCCCTGCTGCACGTCTGCGCGTGTGTCTCCGTTGTGCCGTATCCTGGACGGGTGTAGCATGATGGTCATCTGTAAAAGAGAGGAACTTAGTTGAAAAGTTGTCGTGCAAAAAGGTAGGTTATACTAAATAAACCATGTACAATTCAAGATGTGTAAAGTTGAGCCTAATTGTCACTTGTTTACATGCGTTGAGCCCCTTGTATTGTTATAGGGGTATAGCCATCAAACCTGTATCAATTATATATAGCTGCACCGGACTCGTCTAACCACGTCCGTGGTCTTAATGACCTGTCAGGTGCTCTGGTTGGTGAGGCCATTTAGTGTGCGGCTGCCAAGGCAGCTGCACGGTCTTCCGCGCACAAGGAGCGCTCAATATTTCCATTTAGTGTAATGATGCCACGTGGACCGGGCATCTTAAGCATGAGGGAAGCGTAATGCGGCATTGCGTTAAAGCGAGCGAAATCTTCGTGTTCGAGTAGTGCTTGATAGCCACTTTGGAACGGAGCGATGTGGAAGGTTAACTTTTCATTGCGGAAGTTATCGGGAAAGCCGAATATAACCTCTAGTAGTAGGGAGCCCGTGCAATGGGCTTCTGGGCCTGGCGTTACTCTTTTAAAGGTAGTATTGCTATGGCTGATTTTTGTTGGGTCTATCCCCATTTTGCAGACTGTGTCCTGATATATCAGGTTTAAACTACTGCCGCCGTCCATCAAGACTCGTGTGAAGTGGTATCCGTCAATTATCAGGTCTAACACCAAGGCAGCCCATCCTGCATGCCGGATACTTGCCGAGTAATCCCGTTGGTCAAAGGTGATCGGTTGGGATGACCAGTGGCAGAACTCCGCGGTGATAGGCCCTGGGGCCTGTGTCTCTAGGAGTGCCATTTTGTTTCTCCCCTTCATCACGTGTAATACGTTTACTGTTTTGACTTCTGGTGGGAATTTCTTCTGTTCCCTAGTGCTTTGCTTGCGAGGCTCGTCCTCGTCTTCGCTTGGCGTATCCTGCCCCTTGTGTTCGGCGTTGAGTTTGTCGGACTGCTTGAAGACCCAACATTCTCTATGGGTATGATTTGTAGTTTTATTGGGGGTGCTGTGGATCTGACATATTTGGTCCAGAATCTTGTTTAGGCTGGACAGTTCGTCTCTGTTGCCTTTGGAGGGCAGCTTTTGCTGACCTGGCCGAGAGCTTCTGAATCCGGCGTTTACCTCCATGCTCTTCGGGCTGTCTTCTTTATTCCAGCGCTTGTTTTTGCTGCGTCGTGATTTCCCGTTTCCGTCCCTGACTTCGGATGTACTTGGGTCGCTGGTGCTGCATCAGGCTAACCAGATGTCCTCGCCCGTGCAAAAGCGGGTCATGAGGCTTGTTAATGCTGCCATTGTTCTCGGCTTTTCTTGGCCGAGGTGTCTGGCAAGCCATTCGTCTCGAACGCTGTGCTTGAAAGCTGCTAAGGCTTCGGCGTCCGGACAGTCGACTATTTGGTTCTTTTTAGTGAGGAACCTATTCCAAAGCTTTCAGGCTGACTCTCCGGGCTGTTGAGTTATATGACTTAAATCGTCTTCATCCGGTAGTCAGACATAGGTCCCTTGAAAATTCACCCGAAAACGTCTCCGAGCTCTTCCCAACTTCCATTGGAGTTTTCGGGGAGGCTTTTAAGCCAGTGCCGAGCTGGCCCTTTGAGCTTGAGGGGTAAGTACTTGATGGTGTGGAGATCATCTCCTCGAGCCATGTGGATATGGAGGATGTAGTCCTCAATCCAGACCCCAGGGTCTGTCGTTCCGTCATACGCCTCTATGTTTACGGGTTTGAATCCCTCTGGAAATTCATGGTCTAGCACCTCATTGGTGAAACATAGGGGGTGCGCGGCACCCCTATATCTGGGTGTACCGTGGTGTTCGGATTTTTGTTGTGTTGCATTGCGAGCTGGAGCGCGCTTGCTTGGTCCGTAGATGGATCTGGTTGCACCGTCCTTTTGATGCGAGCCCTCACGTGGATCGCGTACTGGCTTGTGTGCGGCGTCGTTTGCCGCTCTAAGTTGGCCACGAGGTCGTCTATCCGACCGGATGGCTATTTTGTTTTTTGATTGCGGGGGATCTAAGGCCTCCTCATCGAATTCAGGTAGCAACTTTTGCTTCGGGTAGCTCTTTGTGTGGCGACTACCGCTGTATTTTGCTGCGGTGTTGAGTACTTTACTCCATCTAATTCTGAGTGTGTCTTGTGCAGCCCTGAGCCTTTGCTTCTACTTTTTCAGACTCCTCGCAGTGGCAACAAGCCTTTGATGGGTATTCTGTTACTCCGGGTGCCTGTCCGGTGTGATGTCATCCGGACTGTTATCCTCACCAGATTTGGGTTGTTCAGTTTGATTCTCCGTGTTGCCGTGGTCGGGCGGTGGTTCAATGCCATGTTTGTCGTCTGCTGGCTCACCCTGCTCTATCGCTGGGTCTATATGATCGCCGTTTCTGCCGAGGCGGGATTTGGAGCGGCGCTTACGCCGCCGCTTTGACTTCTTCTCGGGGAAACGATCCTCCGCTGCGTCCTTCCGTTCCTCGTCATCGTTTTCTTTTGGTGTGTCCACCATGTATACATCATATGATGAAGTGGGCGTCCAGTGCCCTGTGGGTAGTGGCTCCTATTCGTCTCCTGCATCGTCGTCCATACCGTTGATGTCTTCGGAGTCGAAGTCGAGCATGTCAGTCAAATCGTTGATAGTGGCTACTAAGTGGGTGGTGGGTGGGCGGCGAATTTCTTCGTCATCCGCATCCCAATCCTGCCGGACATAGTTCGGCCAGGACTCTCCTGACAAGGAGAGAGACTTTAATGAATTCAGTATGTCACCGAAGGGTGAGTGCTGAAAGATATCTGCGGAGGTGAACTCCATGATTGGCGCCCAGTCGGATTCGATAGGCATGGGCGCAGGCGGTTCGGAGTCCGTGGCCGGGGAAGGATCCGGTAGTTCGGCGACACGGCTCTCGTTAGGGGTGCAGCTGGCATTTGGCTCTATCGCCGCTGAGAGTGCGGCCTCCATGGCGGGGTCTATCCACCCGTCCTTAGATGGTGCAACTGGCTCCGAATTGAGGGTCGGAGCGGTCGCCGGTGCGATCTCCCGAACATTGTCCGATGGTAGAGCTAAATCATGCTCATCATGACCGTGCGGCGCACTCGGCAAGGGCTCGAATCCATCGAAGATCAAGTCTCCGTGGATGTCGGCCGTGTGGTTTATGCTTCCAAACCTGACCAGGTGGCCAGGGGCGTAGCTCTCGATCTGCTCCAGATGGCCAAGCGAGTTGGCTCGCAGTGCGGAGCCGCCGAATACAAAGTCTGTCCGGGGAGAAAAGTCTCACCCTGGACTGCATCGCTATCGATGATTGAAGGAGCCATCTAGCCTTATGGTGACGACACAGAGGAACTCTCAATGAAAGCACCAATATCGGTGTCAAAACCGGCGGATCTTGGGTAGGGGGTCCCAAACTATGCGTCTAGGCGGATGCTAACAGGAGGCGGGGAACACGATGTTTACCCAGGTTCGGGCCCTCTTGATGGAGGTAAAACCCTACGTCCTGCTTGATTGTTCTTGATGATATGAGTATTACAAGAGTTGATCTACCACGAGATCAGAGAGGCTAAACCCTAGAAGCTAGCATATGGTATGATTGTATGTTGTCCTACGGACTAAAACCCTCCGGTTTATATAGACACCGGAGGTGGCTAGGTTTACACAAAGTCGGTTACAAGGAAGGAGATCTACATATCCGTATTTCCAAGCTTGCCTTCCACGCCAAGGAGAGTTCCATCCGGACACGCGACAAAGTCTTCAATCTTGTATCTTCATAGTCCAACAGTCCGGCCAAAGGATATAATCTGGCTGTCCGGATACCCCCTAATCCAGGACTCCCTCATAGAGGAACACCTTATGTGCTATCAAACGTCACAACGTAACTGGGTGATTATAAAGATGCTCTTCGGGTGTCTCCGATGGTGTTTGTTGAGTTGGCATAGATTGATATTAGGATTTGTCACTCCGTCTATCGGAGAGGTATCTCTAGGCCCTCTCGGTAATGCACATCACTATAAAGCCTTGCAAGCAATGTGACTAATGAGTTAGTTGTGGGATGATGCATTACGGAACGAGTAAAGAGACTTGCCGGTAACAAGATTGAACTAGGTATTGAGATACCGACGACCGAATCTCGGGCAAGTAACATACCGATGACAAAGGGAACAACATATGTTGTTATGCGGTTCGACCGATAAAGATCTTCGTAGAATATGTAGGAGGCAATATGGGCATCCAGGTTCCGCTATTGGTTATTGACCAGAGAGGTGTCTCGGTCATGTCTACATAGTTCTCGAACCCGTAGGGTCCGCACGCTTAATGTTCATTGACGATATAGTACTATATGAGTTATGTATATTGGTGACCGAATGTTGTTCGGAGTCCTGGATAAGATCACAGACATGACGAGGAACTCCGGAATGGTCTGGAGATAAAGATTGATATATGGGATAATAGTGTTTGGTCTCTAAAAGGGGTTCCGGATGTTTACCGAAATGTTTGGGTACGAGAACACTTTATTTGGGCCAAAGGGGAAAGCCCGCAAGGTTTTTGGAAAGAGCAAAAGGAAGTTTTGTGGAGTCCAGGGGCCAGACGCCAGGGTCTCTGGCGTCTGGGTCCAGACGCCGGGATCCCTGGCGTCTGGTCCTGGATTCCGAGAAGGACTCTTGCCTTTCGGGTGAAATCGACTTTGTGTAGGCTTTTACTCCAAGTTTCGACCCCAAGGCTCAACACATAAATAGAGGGGTAGGGCTAGCACCCAATACACATCAAGAAACACCAAGCCGTGTGCCGCCAACCCCGTCCCCTCTAGTTTATCCTCCGTCATAGTTTTCGTAGTGCTTAGGCGAAGCCCTGTGAAGATTCTTCTTCACCAACACTTTGACGACGCCGTCGTGCTGCCGGAACTCATCTACTGCTTCGCTCGTCTGCTGGATCAAGCAGGCGAGGATGTCATCGAGCTGAACGTGTGCTAAATGCGGAGGTGTCAT
Organism: Triticum urartu; assembly: GCF_056163025.1. Lineage (NCBI taxonomy): Eukaryota > Viridiplantae > Streptophyta > Magnoliopsida > Poales > Poaceae > Triticum > Triticum urartu. Next base: position 450,906,630 of record NC_141876.1, read on the forward strand.
ATGTTCGGTACTTGATCGGGACGGATCGTGAAGGTGTACGACTACATCAACCGCGTAGATAAACGCTTCCGCTTTTGGTCTACGAGGGTATATAGACACACTCTCCCCTCTCGTTGCTATGCATCACCATGATAGATCTTGCGTGTGCGTAGGAATTTTTTTGAAATACTGCGTTCCCCAACACCCCCCCCCATGGGCTGGTCCGAATTAGACTAGGGAGGGGGCGGCGTGCCCCTCTTTCCTTCTCCCTCTCCTCTCCTTCCTTCTTCTCCTACATGGACCCCCCTTTGGGTGCACCCCTTGAGGCCGGCCCTCCTCCTCCTCCCCTCCTTTATATGCGGGGGAGGGGGAACCCCATAGACACACAACTTGATTTCTTAGCCGTGTGTGCTGCCCCCCTCCACAGATTTCCACCTCGGTCATATTGTCATAATGCTTAGGCGAAGCCCTGCGTCGGTAACTTCATCATCACCATCACCACGCCGTCGTGCTGATGAAACTCTCCCTCGGCCTCAGCTGGATCTAGAGTTCGGGGGACGTCACCGAGCTGAACGTGTGCAGATCGCGGAGGTGCCATGCATTCGGTACTTGATCGGTTGGATCATGAAGACGTTCGACTACATCAACCGCGTTACTAAACGCTCCCGCTTTCGGTCTACAAGGGTACGTAGACACACTCTCCCCACTCGTTGCTATGCATCTCCTAGATAGATCTTGCGTGATCGTAGGAAAAATTTTGAAATACTGCGTTCCCAATAGTGGCATCTGAGCCAGGTCTATGCGTAGATGTTATATGCACGAGTAGAACACAAAGGAATTGTGGGCGTGGGTATATACATATTGCTTGCCGTCACTAGTTGATTCTTGATTCAGTGGTATTGTTGGATGAAGCGGCTCAGACTGACATTACCCGTACGCTTACGCGAGACTGGTTCTACCGACGTGCTTCGCACACAGGTGGCTAGTGGGTGTCTGTTTCTCCAACTTTAGTTGAATCGGTTTCAATGAACAGGGTTCTTTCTGAAGATCAAAAAGCAATCACTATACTACGTTGTGGTTTTGATGCGTAGGTAAGAATAGTTCTTGCTAGAATCTCGTAGCAGCCACATAAAACTTGCAACAACAAAGTAGAGGACGTCTAAGTTGTTTTTGAGAGCATGTTGTGATGTGATATTGTCAAGACATGATTATATAAATTGTTGTATGAGATGACCATGTTTTGTAACACTGTTATCGGCAACTGGCAGGAGCCATATGGTTGTCGCTTTATTGTATGAAATGCAATTGCCATGTAATTGCTTTACTTTATCACTAAGCGGTAGCGATAGTCGTAGAAGCAATAGTTGGCGAGATGACAACGATGCTTTGATGGAGATCAAGGTGTCAAGACAGTGACGGTGGTGATCATGATGGTGCTTTGGGGATGGAGATCAAAGGCACAAGATGATGATGGCCATATCATATCACTTATATTGGTTGCAGGTGATGTTTATCCTTTATACATCTTATTTTGCTTAGTACGGCGGTAGCATTATAAGATGATCCACACTAAATTTCAAGGTACAAGTGTTCTCCCCGAGTATGCACTGTTGCGACAGTTCGTTGTGCCGAGACACCACGTGATGATCGGGTGTGATAAGCTCAACGTTCACATACAACGGGTGCAAGCCAGTTTTGCACACGCAGAATACTCGGGTTAAACTTGACGAGCCTAGCATATGCAGATATGGCCTCGGAACACTGAGACTGAAAGGTCGAGCGTGAATCATATAGTAGATATGATCAACATAGTGATGATCACCATTGAAAACTACTCCATCTCACGTGATGATCGGACATGATTTAGTTCATATGGATCACGTGATCACTTAGATGATTGGAGGGATGTCTATCTAAGTGGGAGTTCTTAAGTAATATGATTAATTGAACTTAAATTTATCATGAACTTAGTCCTGATAGTATTTGCATATCTATGTTGTAGATCAATTGCTCGCGTATAGCTTCCCTGTTTTATTTATGATATGTCCCTAGAGAAAACTATGTTGAAAGATGTTAGTAGCAATGATGCGGACAAGCTCCATGATCTAAGGATTATCATCATTGCTGCACAGAAGAATTATGTCCTTGATGCACCGCTAGGTGACGGACCTATTGCAGGAGCAGATGCAGACGTTATGAATGTTTGGCAAGCTCGGTATGATGACTACTTGATAGATTAGTGCGACATGCTTTACGGCTTAGAACCAAGACTTCAAAGACGTTTTGAACGCCACGGAGCATATAAGATGTTCCAAGAGCTGAAATTGGTATTTCAGACTCATGCCCGAGTCAAGAGGTATGAGACCTCTCACAAGTACTTTGCCTACAAGATGGAGGAGAATAGCTCAGCTAGTGAGCATGTGCTCAGAATTTCTGAGTACTACAATCACTTGAATCAAGTGGGAGTTAATCCTCCAGATAAGATAGTGATTGCTAGAGTTCTCTAGTCACTATCACCAAGTTACTAGAACTTCGTGATGAACTATAATATGCAAGGGATAACGTAAACGATTCCCAAGCTCTTCGCGATGCTGAAATTGGCGAAGGTAGAAATCAAGAAAAAGCATCAAGTGTTGATGGTTGACAAGACCACTAGTTTCAAGTAAAAGGGCAAGGGAAAGAAAGGGAACTTCAAGAAGAATGGAAAGCAAGTTGCCACTCACGTGAAGAAGCCCAAAGCTAGACCTAAGCCTGAAACTGGAAGCGGAACTACCCCAAATACTTGGTGGATAAAAGGATGGCAAAATGAACAAAAGTATATTTGATATACATGTTATTGATGTGTACTTTACTAGTGTTCATAGTAAACCCAGGGTATTTGATACCGGTTCAGTTGCTAAGATTAGTAACTCGAAACAGGAGTTGCAAAATGAACAGAGACTAATTAAGGACAAGATGATGATGTGTGTTGGAAATGATTCCAAGGTTGATAAGATCACCATCACACACTCCTTTTACCTTCAGGACTAGTGTTGAACTAAAATAAATGTTATTTGGTGTTTGCGTTGAGCATAAATATGATTGGATCATGTTTATTGTAATACGGTTATTCATTTAAGTCAAAGAATAATTGTTGTTCTGTTTACATGAATAAAACCTTCTATGGTCATACACTTAATATAAATGGTTTATTGAATCTCGATCGTAGTGATACACATATTCATAATATTGATGCCAAAAGATGCAAAGTTGATAATGATAGTGCAACATACTTGTGGCACTGCCATCTAGGTCATATTGGTGTAAAACGCATGAAGAAACTCCATGCGGATGAACTTTTGGAATCACTTGATTACGAATCATTTGATGATTGTGAACCATGCCTCATGGGCAAGATGACTAAGACTCCGTTCTCCGGAACAATGGAGCGAGCCACTGACTTATTGGAAATAATACATACCAATGTATGCGGTCCGATGAGTGTTGAGGCTCATGGCGGGTATCGTTATTTTCTGACCTTCACAGATGATTTGAGCAGATATGAGTATATCTATTTGATGAAACATAAGTCTGAAACATTTGAAAAGTTCAAAGAATTTCAGAGTGAAGTGGAAAATCGTCGTAATAAGAAAATAAAGTTTCTACGATCTGATCGTGGAGGAGAATATTTGAGTTACGAGTTTGGTCTTCATTTAAAACAATGCAGAATAGTTTCGCAACTCACGCCACCTAGAGCACCACAGCGTAATGGTGTGTCCGAACGTCATAATCGCACTTTATTAGATATGGTGCAATCTATGATGTCTCTTACAGATTTACCACTATCGTTTTGGGGTTATGCTTTAGAGACGGCTGCATTCACGTTAAATAGGGCACCATCGAAATCCGTTGAGACGACACCTTATGAACTATGGTTTGGCAGGAAACGCAAGTTGTCGTTTATTAAAGTTTGGGGCTGCGATGCTTATGTGAAAAAGCTTCAACCAGATAAGCTCGAACCCAAATCGAAGAAATGTGTCTTCATAGGATACCCAAAAGAGACTGTTTGGTACACCTTCTATCACAATTGCCGCATTTTATGATTATGAAATTTAGCAAATGGATGTCAAAACTACATTCCTTAATGGATATCATAAAGAAGAGTTGTATATGATGCAACCATAAGGTTTTGTCGATCCAAAAGGTGCTAACAAAGTGTGTAAGCTCCAGCGATCCATCTATGGACTGGTGCAAGCATCTCGGAGTTGGAATATGCGCTTTGATGAGTTGATCAAAGCATATAGTTTTATATAGACTTTTGGAGAAGCCTGTATTTACAAGAAAATGAGTGGGAGCTCTGTAGCATTTCTGATATTATATGTGGATGACATATTGTTGATCGAAAATGATACTAAATTTCTGGATAGCATAAAAGGATACTTGAATAAGAATTTTTCAATGAAAGACCTCGGTAAAGCTGCTTACATAATGGGCATCAAGATCTATAGAGATAGATCAAGATGCTTGATAAATTTTTCAATGAGTACATACCTTGACAAGTTGTTGAAGTAGTTCAAAATGGAACAGTCAAAGAAGGAGTTCTTGACTGTGTTGCAAGGTGCGAAGTTGAGTAAAGACTCAAAACCCGACCATGGAAGAAAATAGAAAGAGAATGAAAAAGTCATTCCCTATGCCTCAGTCATAGGTTCTATAAAGTATGCTATGTTGTGTACCAGACCTATTGTATACCTTAGCATGATTTTGGCAAGGGAGTACAATAGTGGTCTAGGAGTAGATCACTAGACAGCGGTCAAAATTATCCTTAGAGGACTAAGGAAATATTTCTCAGTTATGGAGGTGATAAAAGAGTTCGTCGTAAAGAGTTACGTCAATGCAAGCTTTTCACACCGATCTAGATGACTCTAAGTCTCTATCTAGATACATATTGAAAGTGGGAGCAATTAGCTAGAGTAGCTCCGTGCAAAGTATTGTTGACATAGAAATTTGCAAAATACATACGGATCTGAATGTTGCAGATCCGTAGACTAAACTTCTCTCACAAGCAAAACATGATCACTCTTTGGGTGTTAATCTCATAGTGATGTGAACTAGATTATTGACTCTAGTAAACCCTTTGGGTATTAGTCACATGGAGATGTGAACTAATCACATAAAGATGTGAACTATTGGTGTTAAATCACATGACGATGTCAACTAGATTATTGACTCTAGTGCAAGTGGGAGACTGAAGGAAATATGCCCTAGAGGCAATAATAAAGTTATTATTTATTTCCTTATATCATGATAAATGTTTATTATTCATGCTAGAATTGTATTAACCGGAAACTTAGTACATGTGTGAATACATAGACAAATAGAGTGTCCCTAGTATGCCTCTACTTGACTAGCTCGTTAATCAAAGATGGTTAAGTTTCCTAGCCATGGACATGTGTTGTCATTTGATGAACGTGATCACATCATTAGAGAATGATGTTATGGACTAGACCCATCCGTTATCTTAGCACTATGATCGTTTAGTTTATCGCTATTGCTTTCTCCATAACTTATACATGTTCCTATGACTATGAGATTATGCAACTCCCGAATACCGGAGGAACACTTAGTGTGCTATCAAATGTCACAACGTAACTGGGTGATTATAAAGATGCTCTACAGGTGTCCCCGATGGTGTTTGTTGAGTTGGCATAGATCGAGATTAGGATTTGTCACTCTGATTGTCGGAGAGGTGTCTCTGGGCCCTCTCGGTAATGCACATCACTATAAGTCTTGCAAACAATGTGACTAATGAGTTAGTTACGGGATGATGCATTATGGAACGAGTAAAGAGACTTTCCAGTAACGATATTGAACCAGATATAAGGATACCGATGATTGAATCTCGGGCATGTAACATACCAATGACAAAGGGAACAACGTATGTTGTTATGCGGTTTGACCGATAAAGATCTTCGTAGAATATGTAGGAGCCAATATGAGCATCCAGGTTCCGCTATTGGTTATTTACCGGAGATGTGTCTCGGTCATGTCTACATAGTTCTCGAACCCGTAGGGTCCGCACGCTTAACGTTCGATTACGATTTGTATTAGAGAAAATTCCTTATATAACACTGTTTTAAATTTTGTTTCCCTATTTAACACTTAATAACTCTTTCTTCTCTATCTAACACAATCTCTAAATTTTATGCCTTTTATGACAGATTCGTCCATTTTAAGCCTTAATGATGTTAAATGACATCTGAAAAGACATATTTGGCCCTCATATGATAGGTGACCAAAATTTTATGTGGTAGTTTAGCTTCAGGTCAGCAGGGTAGCCGGTGTACATCAATAGTACATGGTACACTACATACTGGATCGATAGTATTCAACAAAGTCAGTATGTTAAAATCGTAGTCAGTGCTTGTAATTTTTTGTGAAAGGCCAGTGCTTGTACACGCCGTACACAAATATTGCTAGGTGTAGCCTAGTATATATGTGCATATGCCCAGTCCTTTTGTAACAGCTGTGAGTTGAGATTGAAAAAGGAATATAAAAAGGACCGACATGGTCCCGTGGCCATCAATCGCATCGTGTGTGTTCGTGTTGTAGCCGAGATAGTATCCCTAACTTGCTTTTTTACGGGTATCGCTAGCTTGATTAGCTAGCCAGCGAACGTAGAAATGATCAAGCGAGAGATCGGCCGCTAACTAACTTCATCTATTACGTATTAGCAGTACGCGTCCAACTAGAATCGATCCACTTGCCTGCCTACTTGTTTCTTCGTGTGTACGTGTCGTCTATGTCTCGACGGAACCCTCGGAAAGTATTCGAGCTAGCCTCGTGTGCCTGTACGCTGGAAAACACTCGGCTATAACGCCATCAGTGTCGAGGTCGAGGTTGGGACCAAGGCCAACGCAAAACGAGTCAGTCGCATACACACATACATATAAAATTTTGGTCAAATATCGCATGAAGGGCAAATAGGTCTTTCCATGTGTCATTTAACACCGTTATGGCTTAAAATGGACGAAAGTGTTATAAAGGGCATAAAATTTAGACTCGGTGTTAAATAAGGAAGGAAAAGTTTTTCGGTGTTAAATAGGGCAATAAATTTTAAGACAGTGTTAAATAAAGAATTCTCTCTTTGTATTATGAGTTGTGTGATTTGATGTACCGAACGTTGTTCAGAGTCCCGGATGAGATCACAGACATGACGAGGAGTCTCGAAATGGTTGAGATGTAAAGATCAATATATTGGAAGGCTATATTCGGACATCGGAAAGGTTTCGAGTGATTCGGGTATTTTTCGGAGTACTAGAGAGTTACGGGAATTCGTCGGAGGAAGTAGTGGGCCTTAATGGGCCATACGGGAAAGGAGAGAAGGGCCTCAAGGGGTGGCCGCCCCCCCCCCATGGGCTGGTCCGAATTGGACTAGGGAGGGGGCGGCGCCCCCCTCTTTCCTTCTCCCTCTCATCTCCTTCCTTCTTCTCCTACATGGACTAGGAAAGGGGGAAACCTACTCCTACTAGGAGTAGGAATCCCCCCTTTGGGCGCACCCCTTGAGGCCGGCCCTCCTCCTCCTCCCCTCCTTTATATATGGGGGGGCACCTCATAGACACACAAATTGATTTCTTAGCCGTGTGCGGTACCCCCTCCATAGATTTCCACCTCCGTCATATTGTCGTAGTGCTTAGGAGAAGCCCTGCGTCGGTAACTTCATCATCACCGTCACCACGCTGTCGTGCTGACGAAACTCTCCCTCGGCCTCAGCTGGATCTAGAGTTCGAGGGACGTCTCTGAGCTGAACGTGTGCAGATCGCGGAGGTGTCGTGCGTTCAGTACTTGATCGGTTGGATCGTGAAGACGTTCGACTACATCAACCGCATTACTAAACGCTTCCGCTTTCGGTCTACAAGGGTACGTAGACACACTCTCCTCGCTCGTTGCTATGCATCTCCTAGATAGATCTTGCGTGATCGTAGGATTTTTTTTTGAAATACTGCGTTCCCAACATCTCCAAATGAGCTGAAAATTTACGGAGAATTGTTTTGGAATATATAAAAAATACTGGATCAAATAACTACCGAAGGGGGCCACCCTGGTGAGCACAAGATACCAGGGCGTGCCTGGGCCCAGGCACACCCTGGTGAGTTGTGCCCTCGGCCCACCTCCGGTGCCCATCTTCTAGTATGTAGTTCATTTTGACCTAGAAAAATCAGAGGGGGACTTTTGGGACAAAGCGTCACTATCTCGAGGTGGAACTTGGGCAGGAGCACTTTTGCCCTCCGGCGGAGCAATTCCGTCGGGGGAACTTCCCTTCCGGAGGGGGAAATCATCGTCATCGTCATCACCAACAACCCTCTCATCTTTGGGAGGACAATCTCCATCAACATCTTCAACAGCACCATCCCCTCTCAAACCCTAGTTAATCTCTTCTGCTCAATCTTTGTACCGAAACCTTAGATTGGTACCTGTAGGTGACTAGTAGTGTTGATTGCATCTTGTAGTTGATAACTATATAGTTTATTTGGTGGAAGATTATATATTCAGATCCATTATGCTATTTAATACCCCACTGATCTTGAGCATGATTATCATTTGTGAGTAGTTACTTTTGTTCTTGAGGTCGCGGGAGAAGTCATGTTGCAAGTAATCATGTGAACTTGATATGTGTTCGATATTTTGACATGTGAACATCGACTACATGGCACTTCACCATATTTGGGCCTAAGGGAATGCATTGTGGATTAGTTATTAGATGATGGGTTGCTAGAGTGATAGAAGCTTAAACCCTAGTTTATGCGCTACTTCGTAAGGGGCCGATTTGGATCCAAAAGTTTAATGCTATGGTTAGATTTTATCTTAATACTTTTCTCGTAGTTGCGGATGCTTGTGAGGGGGTTAATCATAAGTAGGAGGTTTGTTCAAGTAAGAACAACACCTAAGCACCGGTCCACCCATGTATCAAATTATCGAAGTAGCGAACACGAATCAAACCAACATGATGAAAGTGACATGGTGAAATCCCCGTGTACCCTCAAGAACGCTTTGCTTATCATAAGAGATCATTTTTTCCTGTCCTTTGCCGCAAAAGTATTGGGCTACCTTGCTGCACTTTATTTATCATTACTATTACTTGCTCGTTACAAATTATCTTGCTACCAAACTAATTGTTACCGACTACTTCAGTGCTTGCAGAAAATACCTTGCTGAAAACCACTTGTCATTTCCTTCTGCTCCTCGTTGGGTTCGACACTCTTACTTATCGAAAGGACTACGATTGATCCTCTATACTTGTGGGTCATCACACATCGACAGCCATCCCGCATGCATCTAGTGTATTAAGTTCATGGAAAATGGAGTAATGCAATAAGAACAATGACATGATGTAGACAAGATCTATTCATGTAGGAATAGATCCCATATTTTTATCCTTAATGGAAATGATACATGCGTGTCATGTCTCCTTCTGTCACTGAGATTGAGCACCGCAAGATCAAACCCATCACAAAGTACCTCTTGTCATGGCAAGAAAAATCAATCTAGTTGGCCAAACCAAAGTTTCGGAGATGAAATATGAGGCTATAACCATCATGCATAAGAGAGTTCAACAAAGACTCAAATAATATTGGATAGAACCGATCATAAACTCACAATTCGTCGGATCCCAACAAACACACCGCAAAAATCATTACATCAAAGAGATCTCCAAGAACATCGAGGAGAACATTGTATTAAAGATCAAAAATAGAGAAGAAGCCATCTAGCTACTGCCTACGGACCCATAGGTCTGTGGTGAACTACTCATGCATCATCGGAGAGGCAAGGGTTGAATGAAATATGCCCTAGAGGCAATAATAAAGTTATTATTTATTTCCTTATATCATGATAAATGTTTATTATTCATGCTAGAATTGTATTAACCGGAAACATGATACATGTGTGAATACATAGACAAACAGAGTGTCACTAGTATGCCTCTACTTGACTAGCTCGTTTATCAAAGATGGTTATGTTTCCTAGCCATGGACATGAGTTGTCATTTGATTAACGGGATCACATCATTGGGAGAATGATGTGATTGACTTGACCCATTCCGTTAGCTTAGCACTTGATCGTTTAGTATGTTGCTATTACTTTCTTCATGACGTATACATGTTCCTATGACTATGAGATTATGCAACTCCCGTTTACCGAAGGAACACTTTGTGTGCTACCAAACGTCACAACGTAATTGGGTGATTATAAAGGTGCTCTACAGGTGTCTCCGAAGGTACTTGTTGAGTTGGTGTATTTCGAGATTAGGATTTGTCACTCCGATTGTCAGAGAGGTATCTCTGGGCCCACTCGGTAATGCACATCACTATAAGCCTTGCAAGCATTGTAACTAATGATTTAGTTGCGGGATGATGTATTACAGAACGAGTAAAGAGACTTGCCGGTAACGATATTGAACTAGGTATTGAGATGCCGACGATCGAATCTCGGGCAAGTAACATACCGATGACAAAGGGAACAATGTATATTGTTATGCGGTTTGACCGATAAAGATCTTCGTAGAATATGTGGGAGCCAATATGAGCATCCAGGTTCCGCAATTGGTTATCGACTGGAGACGTGTCTCGGTCATGTCTACATAGTTCTCGAACCTGTAGGTTCCGCACGCTTAAAGTTCGGTCATGATCGGTATTATGAGCTTTGTGTTTTGATGTACCGAAGGTAGTTCGGAGTCCCGGATGTGATCACGGACATGACGAGGAGTCTCGAAATGGTCGAGACGTAAAGATCGATATATTGGACTACTATATGTTCGGACACCGAAAAGGTTCCTGAAGGTTTCGGACATATATCGGAGTATCGGGGGTTACCGGAACCCCCTCGGGGGCATAATGGGCCTACATGGGCCTTAGTGGAAATAGAGGGCAGCAAGGGGAGTGTGGGGCACGCCCCCCCAAGGCCCAAACCGAATTGGTTTAGGGAAAGGGGGGTCGGCCCCCTCTTTCATTCTCCTCCTCTCCCTTTCCTTCCCCTCTCCTACTAGGACTAGGAAAGAGGGGCAAACCTACTTGGAGTAGGATTGCCCCCCCCCTTGGGTGTGCCTCTCCACTTGGCCGACCCTCTCCTCCTCCCCCCTTTATATACAGGGGTAGTGGGCACCCCAGAGACACACAATTGATCATTGATCCCTTAGTCGTGTGCGGTGCCCCCCTCCACCATAATCCACCTCGATCATATCGTAGTGGTGCTTAGGCGAAGCCCTGCGTCGGTAGCATCATCATCACCGTCACCACACCGTCGTGCTGACGAAACTCTCCTGTGAAGCTTTGCAGGATCGGAGCTCGCGGGACGTCATCGAGTTGAACGTGTGCAAAACTCGAAGGTGCCGTGTGTTCGGTACTTGGATCGGTCAGATCGTGAAGACGTACGACTACATCAACCGCGTTGTGCTAACGCTTCCGCATTTGGTCTATGAGGGTATGTAGACACACTCTCCCCTCTCGTGCTATGCATCACCGTGATCATGTGTGTGCGTAGGAATTTTTTTGAAATTACTACGTTCCCCAACAGTGGCATCCGAGCCAGGTTTATGCGTAGATGTTATATGCACGAGTAGAACACAAGTGAGTTGTGGGCGATACAAGTCATACTGCTTACCAACATGTCATACTTTGGTTCGGCGGTATTGTTGGATGAAGCGGCCCGGACCGACATTACGTGTACGCTTACGCGAGACTGATTCTATCGACGTGCTTTGCCCACAGGTGGCTGGCGGGTGTCAATTTCTCCAACTTTAGTTGTACCAAGTGTGGCTACGCTCAGTCCTTGAGAAGGTTAAAACAGCACTAACTTGACGAACTATCGTTGTGGTTTTGATGCGTAGGTAAGAACGGTTCTTGCTCAGCCCGTAGCAGCCACGTAAAACTTGCAACAACAAAGTAGAGGACGTCTAACTTGTTTTTGCAGGGCATGTTGTGATGTGATATGGTCAAGACATGATGCTATATTTTGTTGTATGAGATGATCATGTTTTGTAACCGAGTTATCGGCAACTGGCAGGAGCCATATGGTTGTCGCTTTATTGTATGCAATGCAATCGCCCTATAATTGCTTTACTTTATCACTAAGCGGTAACGATAGTCGTAGAAGCAATAGTTGGCGAGATGACAACGATGCTATGATGGAGATCAAGGTGTCGTGCCGGTGATGATGGTGATCATGACGGTGCTTCGGAGATGGAGACCACAACCACAAGATGATGATGGCCATATCATATCACTTATATTGATTGCATGTGATGTTTATCCTTTATGCATCTTATTCTGCTTTGTTTGACGGTGGCATTATACGATGATCTCTCACTAAATTTCAAGGTAAAAGTGTTCTCCCTGAGTATGCACCGTTGCCAAAGTTCGTCGTGCTGAGACACCACGTGATGATCGGGTGTGATAAGCTCTACGTTCATCTACAACGGGTGCAAGCCAGTTTTGCACACGTAGAATACTCAGGTTAAACTTGACGAGCCTAGCATATGCAGATATGGCCTCAGAACACTAAGACCGAAAGGTCGAGCGTGAATCATATAGTAGATATGATCAACATAGTGATGTTCACCATTGAAAACTACTCCATCTAACGTGATGATCGGACATGGTTTAGTTGATTTGGATCACGTGATCACTTAGATGATCATAGGGATGCCTATCTAAGTGGGAGTTCTTAAGTAATATGATTAAATGAACTTAAATTTATCATGAACTTAGTACCTAATAGTATTTTGCTTGTCTATGTTGATTGTAGATAGATGGCCCGTGTTGTTGTTCCGTTGAATTTTAATGCGTTCCTTGAGAAAGCAAAGTTGAAAGATGATGGTAGCAATTACACGGACTGGGTCCGTAACTTGAGGATTATCCTCATTGCTGCACAAAAAAATTACGTCCTGGAAGCACTGCTGGGTGCCAGGCCTGCTACAGATGCTGCTAATGACATTAAGAACGTCTGGCAGAGTAAAGCTGATGACTACTCGATAGTTCAGTGTGCCATGCTTTATGGCTTAGAACCGGGACTTCAACGACGTTTTGAACGTCATGGAGCATATGAGATGTTCCAAGAGTTGAAGTTAATATTTCAAGCAAATTCCCGGATTGAGAGATATGAAGTCTCCAATAAGTTCTATAGTTGCAAGATGGAGGAGAATAGTTCTGTCAGTGAACATATACTCAAAATGTCTAGGTATCATAATCACTTGACTCAACTGGGAGTTAATCTTCCTGTTGATAGTGTCATTGACAATGTTTTTCAATCACTGCCACCAAGCTACAAAAGCTTCGTGATAAACTATAATATGCAAGGGATGAATAAGACAATTCTCGAGCTCTTCGCAATGCTGAAGGCAGCGGAGGTAGAAATCAAGAAGGAGCATCAAGTGTTGATGGTCAACAAGACCACCAGTTTCAAGAAAAAGGGTAAAGGGAAGAAGAAGGGGAACTTCAAGAAGAACAGCAAACAAGTTGCTGCTCAGGAGAAGAAACCCAAGTCTGGACCTAAGCCTGAGACTGAGTGCTTCTACTGCAAACAGACTGGTCACTGGAAGAGGAACTGCCCCAAGTATTTGGCGGATAAGAAGGATGGCAAGGTGAACAAAGGTATATGTGATATACATGTTATTGATGTGTACCTTACCAGATCTCGCAGCAGCACCTGGGTATTTGATACTGGTTCTGTTGCTAATATTTGCAACTCTAAATAGGGACTATGGATTAAGCGAAGACTGGCTAAGGACGAGGTGACGATGCGTGTGGTAAATGGTTCCAAAGTCGATGTGATCGCCGTCGGCACACTACCTCTACATCTACCTTCAGGATTAGTTTTAGACCTAAATAATTGTTATTTGGTGCCAGCGTTAAGCATGAACATTATATCTGGATCTTGTTTGATGCGAGACGGTTATTCATTTAAATCAGAGAATAATGGTTTTTCTATTTATATGAGTAATATCTTTTATGGTCATGCACCCTTGAAGAGTGGTCTATTTTTGTTGAATCTTGAGAGTAGTGATACACATATTCATAACGTTGAAGCCAAAAGATGCAGAGTTGATAATGTTAGTGCAACTTATTTGACTGCCGTTTGGGTCATATTGGTATAAAGCGCGTGAAGAAACTCCATACTGATGGACTTTTGGAATCACTTGATTATGAATCACTTGGTACTTGCGAACCATGCCTTGTGGGCAAGATGACTAAAACGCTGTTCTCCGGAACTATGGAGCGAGCAACGGATTTGTTGGAAATCATACATACTGATGTATCTGGTCCGATGAATATTGAGGCTCGCGGCGGGTATCGTTATTTTCTCACCTTCACAAATGATTTGAGCAGATATGGATATATCTACTTAATGAAACATAAGTCTGAAACATTTGAAATGTTCAAAGAATTTTAGAGTGAAGTGGAAAATCATCGTAACAAGAAAATAACGTTTCTACGATCTGATCGTGGAGGAGAATATTTGAGTTACGGGTTTGGTCTACATTTAAAACAATGCGGAATAGTTTCGCAACTCATGCCACCCGGAACACCACAGCATAATGGTGTGTCCGAACGTCGTAATCGTACTTTACTAGATATGGTGCGATCTATGATGTCTCTTACTGATTTACCGCTGTCGTTTTGGGGTTATGCTTTAGAGACGGCTGCATTCACGTTAAATAGGGAACCATCAAAATCCATTAAGACGAAGCCTTATGAACTATGGTTTGGCAAGAAACCAAAGTTGTCGTTTCTTAAAGTTTGGGGATGCGATGCTCATGTGAAAAAGCTTCAACCTGATAAGCTCGAACCCAAATCAGAGAAATGTGTCTCTATAGGATACCCAAAGGAAACTGTTGGGTACACCTTCTATCACAGATCCAAAGGCAAGGCATTCATTTCTAAGAATGGATCCTTTCTAGAGAAAGAGTTTCTCTCGAAAGAAGTGAGTGGGAGGAAAGTAGAACTTGATGAGGTAACTATACATGCTCCCTTATTGGAAAGTAGTTCATCACAGAAACTGGTTCCTGTGACACCTACACCAATTAGTAAGGAAACCAATGATGATGATCATGAAACTTCAGATCAAGTTACTACCAAACCTCATAGGTCAACCAGAGTAAGATCCGCACTAGAGTGGTACGGTAATCCTGTTCCGGAGGTCATGTTACTTGACCATGATAAACCTACGAACTATGAGGAAGCGGTGATGAGCCCAGATTCCGCAAAATGGCTTGAGGCCATGAAATCTGAGATGGGATCCATGTATGAGAACAAAGTGTGCACTTTGGTTGACTTGCCCGATGATCGGCAAGCCATCGAAAATAAATGGATCTTCAAGAAGAAGACAGACGCTAATGGTAATGTTATTGTCTACAAAGCTCGACTTGTTGCGAAAGGTTTTCGACAAGTTCAAGGAGTTGACTACGATGAGACCTTCTCACCAGTAGCGATGCTTAAGTCCGTCCGAATCATGTTAGCTATTGCCGCATTTTATGATTATGAAATTTGGCAAATGGATGTAAAGACTGCATTCCTGAATGGATTTCTGGAAGAAGAGTTGTATATGATGCGACCTGAAGGTTTTATCGATCCAAAAGGTGCTAACAAAGTGTGCAAGCTCCAGTGATCTATTTATGGACTGGTGCAAGCCTCTCGGAGTTGGAATAAATTTTTTGATAGTGTGATCAAAGCATATGGTTTTATACAGACTTTTGGAGAAGCCTGTATTTATAAGAAAGTGAGTGAGAGCTCTGTAGCATTTCTAATATTATATGTGGATGACATATTGTTGATTGGAAATGATATAGAATTTCTGGATAGCATAAAGGGATACTTGAATAAGAGTTTTTCAATGAAAGACCTCGGTGAAGCTGCTTACATATTGGGCATCAAGATCTATAGAGATAGATCAAGACGCTTAATTGGACTTTCACAAAGCACATACCTTGACAAAGTTTTGAAGAAGTTAAAAATGGATCAGGCAAAGAAAGGGTTCTTGTCTGTGTTACAAGGTGTGAAGTTGAGTAAGACTCAATGCCCGACCACTGCAGAATATAGAGTGAAAATGAAAGATGTTCCCTATGCTTCAACCATAGGCTCTATCATGTATGCAATGCTGTGTATCAGACCAGATGTGTGCCTTGCTATTAGTTTAGCAGGGAGGTACCGAAGTAATCCAGGAGTGGATCACTGGACAGCAATCAAGAACATCCTGAAATACCTGAAAAGGACTAAGGATATGTTTCTCGTTTATGGAGGTGACAAAGAGCTCATCATAAATGGTTACGTTGATGCAAGCTTTGACACTGATCTGGACGATTCTAAATCGCAAACCGGATACATGTTTATATTGGACGGTGGAGCTGTCAGTTGGAGCATTTCTAAACAGAGCGTCGTGGCGGGATCTACATGTGAAGCGGAGTACATTGCTGCTTCGGAAGCAGCGAATGAAGGAGTCTGGATGAAGGAGTTCATATCTGATCTAGGTGTCATACCTAGTGCATCGGGTCCAATGAAAATCTTTTGTGACAATACTGGTGCAATTGCCTTGGCAAAGGAATCCAGATTTCACAAGAGAACCAAGCACATCAAGAGACGCTTCAAATCCATCCGGGATCAAGTCCAGGTGGAAGACATAGAGATTTGCAAGATACATACGGATCTGAATGTTGTAGACCCGTTGACTAAGCCTCTTCCACGAGCAAAACATGATCAGCACCAAGGCTCCATGGGTGTTAGAACCATTACTGTGTAATCTAGATTATTGACTCTAGTGCAAGTGGGAGACTGAAGGAAATATGCCCTAGAGGAAATAATAAAGTTATTATTTATTTCCTTATATCATGATAAATGTTTATTATTCATGCTAGAATTGTATTAACCGGAAACATGATACATGTGTGAATACATAGACAAACAGAGTGTCACTAGTATGCCTCTACTTGACTAGCTCATTTATCAAAGATGGTTATGTTTCCTAGCCATGGACATAAGTTGTCATTTGATTAACAGGATCACATCATTAGGAGAATGATGTGATTGACTTGACCCATTCCGTTAGCTTAGCACTTGATCGTTTAGTATGTTGCTATTGCTTTCTTCATGACTTATACATGTTCCTATGACTATGAGATTATGCAACTCCCGTTTATCGGAGGAACACTTTATGTGCTACCAAACGTCACAACGTAACTGGGTGATTATAAATGTGCTCTACAGGTGTCTCCGAAGGTACTTGTTGAGTTGGTGTATTTCGAGATTAGGATTTGTCACTCCGATTGTCGAAGAGGTATCTCTGGGCCCACTCGGTAATGCACATCAATATAAGCCTTGCAAGAATTGTAACTAATGAGTTAGTTGCGGGATGATGTATTACGGAATGAGTAAAGAGACTTGCCGGTAACGAGATTGAACTAGGTATTGAGATACCGACGATCGAATCTCGGGCAAGTAACATACCGATGACAAAGGGAACAACGTATGTTGTTATGCGGTTTGACCGATAAAGACTTCGTAGAATATGTGGGAGCCAATATGAGCATCCGGTTTCCGCTATTGGTTATTGACCGGAGACGTGTCTCGGTCATGTCTACATAGTTCTCGAACCCGTGGGGTTCGCATGCTTAAAGTTCAGTGACGATCGGTATTATGAGTTTTGTGTTTTGATGTACCGAAGGTAGTTTGGAGTCTCGGATGTGATCACGGACATGACGAGGAGTCCCGAAATGGTTGAGATGTAAAGATCGATATATTAGACGACTATGTTCGGACACCGAAAAGGTTTTAGACATATATCGGAGTACCGGGGGTTACCGGAACACCCCCCCCCCCCCGGGGGGGGGCATAATGGGCCTACATGGGCCTTAGTGGAAATAGAGGGTAGCAAGGGGAGTGTGGGGCGCGCCCTCCCAAGGCCCAAACCGAATTGGTTTAGGGCAAGGGGGGCCCCTCTTTCCTTCTCCTCCTCTCCCTTTCATTCCCCTCTCCTACTAGGACTAGGAAAGAGGGGGCAAACCTACTTAGAGTAGGATTGCCCCCCTTGGGCGCGCCTCTCCCCTTGGTCGGCCCTCTCCTCCTCCCCTCCTTTATATACAGGGGTAGGGGGCACCCCAGAGACACACAATTGATCATTGATCCCTTAGCCGTGTGCGGTGCCCCCTCCACCATAATCCACCTTGATCACATCGTAGCGGTGCTTAGGCGAAGCCCTGCATCGGTAGCATCATCATCACCATCACCACGCCGTCGTGCTGACGAAACTCTTCTGTGAAGCTTTGCTGGATCGGAGCTCGCGGGACGTCATCGAGTTGAACGTGTGCAGAACTCGGAGGTGTCGTGCGTTCGGTACTTGGATCGGTCAGATCATGAAGACGTACGACTACATCAACCGCGTTGTGCTAACGCTTCTGCATTCGGTCTACGAGGGTACGTAGACACACTCTCCCCTCTCGTTGCTATGCATCACCATGATCATGTGTGTGCGTAGGAATTTTTTCAAATTACTACGTTCCCCAACAAGGGTGATGATGAAGAACACCTCCGTGATTGTTGACCCCTCCGGCAGAGTGCTGGAGAAGGCCTCTAGATTGGATCTCGTGGTTCTGGAACTTGCGTGGCTGGAATTGTGTTTCGACGATTCCCCTAGGGTTTCTGGAATATGTGGGTATTTATAGAGTTGAGAGGCGGTGGAAAATCCTCCTGTGGGCCCCACTACCCACCAAGGCACGCCTGGGGCCTCTGGCGCGCCCTGGTGCCTAGTTGGCCCCACGAGCCTCCTCTGTTACACCTCCTTGGCTTCCTGGGTGTCTTATGGGCAGAAAAAACTCCAAAAAGTTTCGTTGCATTTGGACTTCGTTTGATAGGGATATTCTGCGTAATAAAAAACAAGCAAAAAACAGCAACCGGCACTGGGCACTATGTCAATAGGTTAGTCCCAAAAAATGATATAAAGTTGCTAGTAAATGAATATAAAACATCTAAGAATGATACTTTAATAGCATGAAACAATGAAAAAATATATATGTTGGAGACGTATCAACTAACACTGCCCAGGTCATCAATCTCGTACCAACACATCTCCTTCCTTCTCTGCTTCGGGCTCCGCCTCCATAGCCACACCCCAGCCATCGGGAGAGAAGAAAGGGAGAGGCATGGGGAGGCATCAGAGAGTGAGGGGGCCGCCGACGGTAGCAGAGCAGGAGGAGGCATGCAGCGGGACAGTAGGCAGTGGAATTTTTTTGCTAGAGGGTTGGTTGTGGAGGCGAAAATGGGAGAGGTGGAAGGTGGGGAAGAATAAACATGAGAGGTTCGCACAAGATTCAGTCTAAACGATTGATTCTGACGCTGAGTCAAAGCAGTGAATTTCACCAGCACAACAAAGGTTTTATTGCAAACACATGGCAATCAAAGAGTAGAATACTGCCAATCGGTCACAACTCGCATGAGAGCCTCAAAATTCTGAGCAAAAGGTTGGCTTAGCCACTTTATTTAATATATGTATATGTGTGCGTGCATTCTTCAAAACAAACACCTCCCTAAAGTAAGCGTCGTGATAACATCTATACCCTGGGGGGGGGGGGGACTAGTATAGATCCTGCCATTTAAGTGAGATCGTAGAATCAACCCTAAAAGTCATATTTAGATATTTCAAAAAAATCTTAATTTTTTTTACAACAAATCTGTGGGATATGTCTGCAACTCCAAAAAAAATCAGTTCAAAACTCAATCTACACTTAGAGATTCTAAAAAGACAAATTTGACTATGAATAATGTCAGTTTTGGTTGAATAGTACTCCCTTCGTTCTTAGATATTTGCCATTCTAAAGATTTTAACAAGTGACTACATACGGAGCAAAATGAATAAATCTACACTCTAAAATATGTCTATATACATTCGTATATTGTAGTCCATTTGAAATGTCTAGAAAGACAAATATTTGGGAACGGATAGAGTATTTGACATTATTCACATGCAATTTATACTTTTTGGTTCTTTCATTGTAGTTTGAATTAGGAGCAGAAACTTTTTGAGATTGTACATCAAACATGGATGTGTGTCCTCAAATATTTTCAGAATTTTTAAACATGTTTTGTATCTTAAAAAAACTTGATCTCATTGGTCTCGTCTAAGGGCGGATCTTATACTAGTCTCCACCTCTATACCCCTGGTCTTGTAGCTAACGTGGCAAAGTTGCGTGGGTCAAAGGTGATTTGCTTGACAACAAAAACAACGCTCCGGCGGGTCGGTTTCTTCACTTGCACAGCCTCTCGATCCGTCTCGATCAGTCGTGGTCATCCACGATGTACCTAGGCGTGCCGCGCTGCATGCGAGCCCACGCACGAGCTGCGTGATAGATGCGGCGTCGTAGTACATCTTTCTCGATCGTCACCGTGCCCCGACCCTCCTATCCTACGGCGTCCGCCAATTCTTCTCGGGTCTGACCGACGCAGCTCTCGGTGGTGGTCTGGTGGACTTGGATCAGCTGGGCCACGGCTGTGGAAGCTCCGAGCCAGGCGGACCGGCACGCTGGTGCGGCTGCCACGACACAGAGGAGTCGCCAACTTGTGCCGTGTCAGTCGATGGCGACGACCATGTAGTCTCTCCGTCCAAATATTTTCCCACTCATATGTTGTTTTCCTTGCTTATTGCTGTATTTTTTGTTTGCAGACCTTCCACGTCGCAAACGAACGGAAGTCTTTCTGCTCAAAATAGTGGTCAGCAGCAGTCGAATCTGAACATGGCTGTTAACTAGCATAAATTATACAAGTACTAAAACTGGACCCTCATCATATTTATACAATGTAAAGCTACCAATTTCTGACTAAAGAGTAGGTCAAGAAGTTTGCAGTTGTTCCAAACTAAATGTCTTGGGGTTATCGCAAGCATTTCTTTATAATGATATATACCATGAGAAAAAGGCAAAGCGTAGCAGGAGTACTATTCATAACCATCGCCAAAAAAAAGGCATAGCATTCACAAGGTCGTACATAGGCGGAACTCGGCTCCGCTTACAGTCTGAAATCCAAAAGGTTTGGTTGATTTCCATATCAACCAAGAGCAAGCACCACGTCACCCACGCAGCCAGCACACACGCTAAACCTGTCAAACCCCTCAAAGATCATCAGAGCGTGATGATCGTTGCTCACAAAAACAGAGCAAACTAAGCAATTGAGAGTTGCAAACTAACTCACAGCATACACAACACACGCATAATCAAACTAGACTAGACAGCAACTACGGTAACTTTATATTAGCGGTTCATTGAGGTCGTCGTGGCTCCATCTCCAGCAGCTACTGGGTCTGTAAAGAATACAAGGGTAAGTTAGATCCACGTCACTTACTGTTGAAGCAATAATTACGTGGGTGAAACTGAAGAATAGGCTATCATTAATTATTTGCCTGAACAGTACAAAGGTTCACGATTGCACAAAACAGTTAAACTATTTTGGGTGGTTATTAATAGTATAACAACAGTAAGTAATGGTTACTGGGCCATAAGAGCAGAAACTGTAAATATCTCCGTCCCTTTGGAAAAACACTGTAAAATCTTTTCCAAAGATGCTAGAGAATAGAGGTAGATGAGTGGCAACAGATGCAATGCCTACATTGCAGTGAAATTGGAAAGCTGAGCCGATAAGTAGTGCGAGTCAGCACCTACTCACATGTTGGACGAATAGATGGGAGTATACTAGTGTAGATGGGAGTATACTAGTGTAGATGAGTAGATAAGTTCTGCGAGTCTGCAACTACTGCTCAACGAATCGATGTAGTGCCTAGTGTAAAGGGGCTTCTGATTTGTCGCACTAGAACATTGTGATGGCAAGCTGGCAGCACTCAAGAGTCAAGACAAAACATAAATTTATATACTAGTACAAGATTTTCTGTCGTAACTGACACCTCCACACTTCTTGGTGCTTGGATGAGCACATTAAATCTGATACTATCCCTCCGTTCACAAATATAAGATGTTTTGTATATTTTAATATAGATTATATACCAACTAGAATGAGTGAACAAACACACTAAAAGGTGTCCATATACATCCGATTCAGAAGAAAGTTAGAAAATCTTATATTTATGAACAGAGGGAGTGTAGATTTGGTACAACATAAGATAGTGGAAGCAGAATTATCAGTTCATAAACGCACCTCATCAATGGCATCATCATCATACTCCCCATGCTCTTTCAATTTCATCGGTTCAACTGCATGGAGCTCTAGTCAGAACATAACTAATCTCAATGACCAAGTCATAGGAAAAGCTCTGCACATGTTAACTTACCTAAAATGTGGCAACCAGATTCCCCTTCTTGAATCACTCTGCTAGAATCACCAGCTCCAGCAGTACCATTATTATGCTCCTCATCAGAGCGGCCACCAGATGACATCCGCTTTGCAGACAGGCCGCCTTTAGCGGAGGACTTCTTAGAAGAAGGGCAACTGGATGTGAGCCTCTGTAACGAGCCCCTGCAGAACGGAGAGTTGTTGAAAGGGCTACCAGATGATGATAAGCGCTTTGCAGACAAGCTCCCTGCAGCAGACGGAGACAATTTATCTAAATGGCTCTCTGACGAGAGGCGTCTTTCAGATGCTCCCCTTGCTAGAGGGGATCCTCTCAAGCTCAGCCTGTCGATGGAAGAGCGACATGCTGACTGGACTATTTCACTGTCACAAGGACCTTTGACACCGATAATCTTTTCGAATTCAGAATGTTCTTCAACTAGCCGGTCCACGATGACAGCCTCACAATCATCAAATGCAAAACTTTCATCCAGTTTCTGCTCAAAGCTCGGTTGGTCCATCTCTTCCTCTCCTTGTTTGATAACACTGACTTCCCCCACATCAACAAGATCACCACCACAATCACGTTCAGAGCATTCATGCACCAGTGTGGTAGCATCGAGCTTTTGGTCAACTGTATTTGTAGTTGCAGGTGTATCCACCTTTTCAGACCCATCAGTGTCAAACTTCAGTTGGTTCACTGCCATGGCATGGGCAACCAGGAGCTCATGGAATAAAGGGGTCAAAGTGCTAGCACTCTCATGGCGCACCACATAGTTCCTGAGCTCACTTCGGATCCTGTGAAATGGCTGCCCACAAAACAAAACAAAACAAAAACATGTTCTTATTCCCGAAATAAGGAACGGTCTTAGCCTACTTGGATTGGTACTAAGTACAGTACTAATCATAACTGAAAATCAAACTAACCATCCATGTCATGCTCATATGCTCCTTACAGTAAAAAGGTGGATACACAGAAAATATATCAAATCGTTCACTCGTAAGTGTGCTTTGAACTATTACCTGAGCTTGGCATTCAAATGCAAGGCGGAAGAATGCGGCAGAGACATTGTGCTTGCCAACAGACTCGGCCAGATGGATCTGTGCCAGCCAGTAGGAGGCGGACTCGAGCTGATCAAGCGTGCAGCTGCTGCAATTCTGAGCGCTGAAGAACGGGGTCTCTGCGGCCACAACCTTCGCCGGCTTCTTCTCCAGGGGTTTGACAGGCACCATAGGCGTGCGCCCAGCAGAGTCTTCGGTGGATGCTTTGACCTTCTCCCCGCTTCCGGAGGGAGCCAGCGCTGCCACGTCATCCTGGAAGCTCACCCTCTGGCTCTTTTTCTTGGCCTTGGCCGCCAGATCCGGGGGGGCTGGGCAAGCTTTCTTCAGTGGCTTTTCTGCGGGACGAGAAGGCCTGGCCGCCTTGGCCGGAACCGGCGGGGTCAGCCTCGAAAGCTTTTGCTGAGGTGGCGGCGAAACCTTAGCAGGCTTCTGCGGAGGCGGAGGCGATACCTTTGCCGCAGGCTTCTGCAGCTTCGGCGGCGACACCTTCAGAGGCTTTTGCGGAGGCGGGGGCGACAGCTTTGAATGCTTCTGCGGCGGCGGCGGGGCCGGCTTCTCGGCCAGGGAGTTGCTGCTCCGGACGGTGCCGAACGCGCGCCGTGGCCTGAAAACAGCAGACCTAGCCTCGGTAAGCAAGACGAACAGGATTACATACACACAGTCAAATCTAGAGACTCTAGAGCCGCAGCGGTCCTTGCCGTGGCTGGGGAGCGGCCCCCGCGGAGACGGCGCTGGTGGTGGCGGAGGTGGTCATTCTCCCGCGCGCGGTGCCGTTGGCGACGGACTTGGGCTTCGGCGCTGGCGTCTTTGCCGGCGCAGCGACCGACTTCCGCTTCGCTGCAAACCACGAAGAAATTAATCCCCGGAAACGAGAGGCAGGGCTCGGATGTTGAGAGCGGAATGGCGCTGATATCTTATCTTACCTCGGAAGGGGGTGGGGTGGGGATCCATGGCGACGGCGGGGAGGGGAGGGGAGGGGAGGGCGGGAGATGGAGCAGCGGACGGTGTTTGGATGAAGGAAATGGCGGAAGATGCGGAGGAGCGGGGGTGTTGGGTTCAAGGAAACTGCTGATATGAGATGTTAAGTGTGGAGAGAGTGGGGGAGGTGGTGGGGAATGGGGGAATCGCCCGTTGGCCGGTGGGGGGGCGTTGAGTTTGAAATATTTTGAACTGGACGGCGCTCCGACGAGCGAGAGGAGCGGGCGTTTCGCTGGGCCCCATATTTACCTTTTGGGTCAGGCCGTTGATTACATGGCCTTTTAGTAGGCTGGCAGGCCCGGTTTGGCTGCGTAAAGGCATTCAGGCCCCACATGAAAAAAAAGGTGGTTTCAAAAAAATTGGAAAAAGGTGATGAATGATCACTGATGATGATAAAAAATAATACTAGAAAAAACTCCGATATATTCACCAAATATCATGGTAGTACAAAAAACATTAGAAGTAACAAAAAATGCATCCGCATTCGTAGATCAACAAGCGACGACTATAAACACTGGAGCGAGCCGAAAACGCGTCGCTGTCATTGCCCCTCCCTCATCGGAACGGGGCGCACCTTGTTGTAGTAGACAGTAGGAAATTTGTCATGTTAAGGCTTCAAAAGACCAGCGCACCAGAACAACAACCGTCGTTGATGAAGAAAAACATTGATCGGTAGGATCTAACCTATAGACACACAAACGCAGACGAACAAAGGCTAGATCCACGCAGGCCCAACAAAGACAAGCGCCGACCAAATCCCGCAAGATCCACCGGCACCTCCACACGCCCTCCGACAAATGTGAGACACACCGCTAGGACGAGGGCTAAGTAGGGAGAACCTTATTCTATCCTCAAGAAGCCGCTATCGCCTCACCTTCCTGAGCGGGACGCAAACCCTAAAAAACACTAAAAAAACACCTAAGAACGACTCCATGGCTCTGAGGCCCAGAAGACGAGGCAATTCAGTGGCAGCGACGACAGGAGGTGGAGAAATCCTAGACTGTTGGGAGCTTTTCTTTCTTTCTAGGGAAGAAACAAAAAGAGAGGGCGTGTGTTCACTGATGATGATAATTGATTTAGTAAATAAAATTGATAAAGGATAAATGGCATTTTTTCCCCTCTCGATAGGAAGATGATGTAGTAGGAAATTCAAGCACATAAGCATTACATTAACGAGTTTGAACAGTCAGCGATTTAAGATACAACTTAGAAATAAATATCAGGTGTCCGCTCGACTAGGCCATACCGCATTCTAACACTAAGTTAGTTCGAGACATTGCTGGTGTTGATAACAAGGTAGCACCAGCAACTGGGATATTCATAATTTATCTCCTTCAGTTCAGAGTACTACAAGCTACAACAGTTTCCTCCTGACGAGCAGGCAGCCCTTCTTCAGCTCTCCATGTCTGAATCAAGAACGGAAAGGATGTTCAAGGCAGAAGACCCGATGTGGGTGCCCCTGACAATACCGCCGTAACCAACTTTGATTTGGTGGCATAGAAGCAAAATGGCGTCCCACAGTGCTGTTCTTCCCTGAAAAGTCAAAACACGTGTGTACAACATTAATACACTACATAATCAAATTTCTTTGAGTTCAGTAACAACATTTTGCAAGCAACTTTATGACGCCAAGTTGCTCACTAAGGTATGAAACAATTCATAAATGGTGAACATGTTTGTCAGCAACAATAAAAAGCCTTACCATGCATACAAACACAAAACAAGAAGAGTGCATCTGCTTGATGTATACCTCTATGCCACTATTGTCATGCTAAGCTAGAACAAAAGGATAATATTTTGGCAGATATGAAGCTCAACTTAAATTAAATGTGTGTCACACCAAACCACTCCATGCCAAAATCATGGTATATACCATTAATTTGTTATCATAATTCACCATTTCCGCACCAACATAAAGCAAGACAAGGGGTAAAAAAATGTATAATTGCTGCATCAGAACATCTACTTTCAGCCACTTGTTATAACACGAAACATATCTCAGCTCTTTCCCACTCACAACCTTTTGGGTTTGTTTCTTGTCAATCCTTTAACTTTCAATGTTGCGTATTTTATTAAACTCTCAATTTCAGCAATTTCACAATTCATGTTCAATGATTATATTTGGCAGTTAAGGCAAAAGAATAATGATTATGTATGATTAATTAATCAACAGAAATGCTTGAATCACCTGAAGAGAAAATTGCAGCTTCTTGTCCCAGTATAGGGCAAAAACTGGAGGACTCTGCTTGCCCACAGCCAATACAAGAGCTCCTGGGTGAATAATTGCAGGAACACCAGATATCAAAGCAACATACTTCTCCGGAAACCTCTCTTTCGGTGGAAGGATTCCTAGAAATAAAGGATTTTTGCTAGACTGGGCACCAGAGTAGGAGGTTGGATCAACATGAAGCATCCACTTTGGATGTTCAAGGAAAGCAGCAAACAAGTAGAGAAGAAGATGCGAGTCAGTTGGCAGCTCGCTGGTCCATTTTTTCTCTGATTTACCATAGCCATCTCTGTAGCCCATGTAATCATAATTCTTCAAGCACGTTCCTTCAGCAAGTTCTGGGTCAAGATATAAGTAAACAAGTTGCACCTATATCAATATTCATAATCACTCTATTTTATGACTGCGCGTCTAAATAGCATCAAGAGACTGAAGTCTGTATAGTTTGTTTCTCAGATAAAATAATGAATGACTCACCTTGAACTCTGTGAACAGTATAATCAGCACGGACGCTACTCTGTGGCAGCAAGCCTTTTATAAGCTCTCCCTTCATCAGAGCATTAAGCCTCTGGTGCTCTGTAATTGCATCGATACATGCTTGAATAGCTGGAAGGAGGGGGTCTGATTGTGGCTGTTGTGGGCTACCAAAGGTTTGGGCTGTATAGAGAAAAGAATTACTAGTAAGTCAGGAAGTTCATGCCAAACTTAATGAGGAAACTAACTTTAACCACATCAAAAGCCTGTGCTGCGCAAGTTGATGGAAACGTATGAACAGACAAGACTAAGCAGGAAAGTTCAACTACACCAGCAACTCACCAACAGGAGCATTACGAGATTGCAGAAGTGCAGCCCGCATTTGATTAAGAATACCATCCTCATCAACAGTGACAGTTGGCTGCCAATCTTTAGTCCCACCAAGTGGAGATAAGCTAACTGGTGGTGTCGTGCTTGGCAGATCGCTTCCAACTTGGCTAACATTAACTGAAGCTCCAATACTAGTTGTTGTTTGCTTAACCTGAAACAGAGCATAATAACAATATAAAATGGTGACTACTGAACTGTACTAGAAATATAGGTTCCAGCAAAACAATGCCAATTAATTAGCACCTGAATATGGCTTGATTTAATCTTTTCAACAAGCGGGCTCATCAGGACTGAAGAGAACCACTGCCTGAGATTGTTTCGCCACTGCTCGATCTCAGGATAAACACCCAGATTTTCAAAGGCATCCACTGTCTGCTCCAGGGACATTGGCGGTGGAAGCTCACCCTCGCCCTTTTTCGGAGGCGTGCTGTACTTCTGATGGGAGCCAGGAGACATCCTCACAGGCCTCAAAGGTGTGCTCCGTGTAGCACCAGAAGGTGTGGTTGATGTGGTGACTGAGACAGGGCTGGCAATGCCAAAGCTCGTGATGGTTGCTGGAGGCGTTGCAGTTTTATTGGCTGAATCCGTGACATTATCAATATTTTCATCCAAGGTAGCCAAGAACTGGTCCAACATCGCCTCAGTTTGTATGCCCTTGGCACTGCCTGAGCTTTTCCTCGACCATGGAGTTGAAGGGGAAGAAACAGGCTTCTGTAGTGGAGTGGAAGGTGACATTTGTAATGTGGTCAATCTCTCACTACCAGGGCTCAAATGGCTGGAGCCAATCCTTGGTTGCACCCGTGACGGTGTGTAGCTGAACGAAGATCTCCTGATAGGAACAATTGGCTCTGAGGGTGTTGATGGCTTTGCCTTGGGAGGCTTCTTGGTTTGCTCACCCATAGGAGATCCTTCTGAGCCTGTGGTCTTTAACCCAAGAAGCCCCAGCTGGCGTTTGGACAACACAACCTTGTCCTCCTTGGCCAATGCCTTCCCCCCATTGTACAGCACCAGTGCCCTGAAGAACGCTGGCAGTGTCAAAAGTGCGACGAGACCCAGGGCTGCCTCCACCAACCTGACGGCAAAGACTGAAAGAGCATGACGAGTTAAATTTTGCAGGCATATCTGGCACAACAAAGCATCTTTATAAGACCTAAGAGTGTCGAGTTTTACTATCATTATTAGATGTGCATGAAAGTGGTATCTCTGCCAGCAACTTCTGTGCCAAGCAACCAGACTAGCCAAGCTTGGCATTTCTACAAACACCTCATGAGCAACCAAGCACAGTGCTGCTCCACCCATGCGTTCAAAACGCCCAATGCTCGATCTAGCATAGAGACAAGCGAACTTACCGACAGCAGTCATGGATAGACCCGCGGCACCAGCGACCTTGAAGAGCTGCCCCTCCCTGTGATAACAGCGACACGTGAGAACCCACGCTTTGTCATGAACTAATGATCTGGGGTTCAGGGTTTAGATGGAGATGGGAGGGAGGGGGGAGGGGGGGGGGGGGTTAGATTCAGGCTTACCGGGACGAGAGGGCCATGAGGGATGAGGCAGATGCGATGGGGGAAAGCGCAAGGAGGAGGAGGACGGAGAGGGAGGGGCGGACGCTGCGGGAGGCGAGCGCGCGGGTGAGGGACGTGTTCTGGTATACCGAGAACTTCTCTCGCGGCTTGCCGTCGCCCCCGCCGCCTCCCGGCGAGCCACCCTGCCGAAACTCCATCGCCGCGGGCGTTGCCGTCGCTGTGGGCTGCCTGAGACGATGCGATGGGCCGCGGAGGCTGAGGTTTGCGGCGACAGGGAGCGAGCTGTTTGAAATAGGAAAGCTACACTGGGTTCGAAATTAAGGGGAGGCAAATTGGGGTGAGCGTCGCTGCACCGGATACGAGGTCGTGCCGGAAACCGGTCGAAAACCTGCACAGATTCACCATTCGCCTTTGATTTGAATTCTACTACGAACGAATCGGACAAGTACATTATGTAAAAAAAAAGTACATTTCTAACTAGCCATACTTTATAATCGTGTATCGCATCCAGCAACTATTATAAGATATATTATCAATTAGTCAATCTTCATGATGTGTTTTTCAGTGGTTTCTTTTTACAATCTCATTGTCATATGTGAGTGGTTCGGTAAAGTCATGGGTTGAGACCCTGCAACCCGATGTATTTGTTAGAGGAATATATGAAAGTATTTTAATGTCTTGTATGTGTGTAAATAAAACTTCTTCGTAATTGTCTCTTATCTCATTCGCAATCCTTGTCCAATAGGGCCTTTGATTGTACAACCGACTCTTGATATAAGACGTGTGCCAGTCAAGGTAATTTAGACACATCCCCCATTTCTAAGATGTTGCAAGCACATCTTGGTGCTGATTTCTTGAGCACAAACGACTATCATGATGATCCCGTTCACAAATATATGGTTATAAGAATAAGTTCTCGTACTCATGCCTATTTTTATTTATAAGAGTTGAATTTTGCAGCTTGATTCGGTCCAGTCGAAACTGGAATTAAATTCTCTTGCAAAGCTTGCTAGAAACCTTTGCCTTAAAAGTGCACTTCCTCTCGTGTGTTCGATAACTCAGGGACACCTAAGGAAAAAGACGAGAATCATTTCTGCTCTTTTACCGGATTACTAAAGGGAATCATCGGCTAGTCCCACATTCCTAATGTCATTGCTTAAAATGGTTTTTCCCTAGTTTTTTGCCAAACAACAACGCACTTGCAGTTCAAATATGAATTACTTCCAATAAAAGTCTAAAAATCCATTAAATCGGTGGGATATAGGGAAAAGGGATCTAAAATTCATGAAAAAATGGCAGTAGGCCTCCAATGTTGTCTACTTTGTGTGAAACTGCAAAGATGCAATTATCAATCTTGTTTGTGCTAGTGGTTTCACAAAAAAGGCAATTTTGGCACCTAAGAAGTAAAAAATAAGTTTTTATAAAAAAACTTGGAAACTTTCTTTCGCAAGATTGTTTACAATGGTAAGACCCATGTTTGAGCCAAATATGGTCATGTTATCTTGTACTATGCTATGAATATGGCAATGAACTTGATCATCTGGCTTGAAAGTCATGGATATTCACATGGGATACGCCATTTTGTGAAGGGTTTTGTGTACTTTGTGGTATTGCAAGTTTATCATTTTTCCTACAAACTAGTGCCTAAAAAAGGCTGCAAGCAAAATGATTTCAATTTTTTAGACTTTTTTGTTTTGTTTTTTTTCCAAAATGGGATCAAACTTGCAAGGATGGCTATTCATGGTAGGGCATTTCAACATTTTTTTGTGGCTACTGCCCACATTCCTAATGTAATTGCTTAAATGATTTTTACTTTTTTGACCAAACAACAACACACTTGCACTTCAAATTGAATAACTTCCAATAAATGTCTAGAAATCCATTAAATCAATGGAATATAAGGAAAAAGCTCTAAATTTCATGAAAATGACAGTAGACCTCGAATGTTGTCTAATTTGTGTGAAAATTGCAAATGTGCAATTATCAGTCTTATTTGTCCTAGTTGTTTCACAAAAAAGGCAAGTTTGGCACCAATAAAATAAAAAATAGTGGGACCCCGCAAGTCACGCACTTAGCCGCCACGGACGCAACAACGGTGACTTACTACATCCATCTTTTGTCTGTATGACAGGTGGTCCCAACAGATGGCTAGCCCACAAGTCATAGACCCAAAGGCAGGTGCGGTTAAGTCACTGAAGCTCAGTCCAACCGCTGCACTCCCCCTTTTTCCCCTCTCTCCTTGAACCCTAAGTCTCGGTACTATAGAGAGGCGATCCAACGGCGCCCCACCCCCAGCCATCACTGCACCTCCTCGACAGCATGTGTCCTGCGTGTTCGAGGTCTTCCTCCCCGTGATTTAGAAGGGGCGTGGAGGTGTGGATCTTGACTGGGCGCGACGATGCTGACGAGGCTACTTCCTCTCACTGGCGCTGCAGGTAGTACCCTACTTCGCCAAATCATCTTTGCTAAACTCGCATATTTGAGTATCTTGGGATTAGAAGAAGGCTTGGAATGAATATTTGCTCAAAAAAAAGGATATGCAAATTGAGGTGTTATTAAAGAAAGATGTTGAAAATTGTGCTGCTGTTAACCAGTTTAGTGTTTACCAAAAGAAATTAGAGGGAGAGAAATTTGTAATGAAATGTTTTTTAGTAGTAGCATTATTTGCTATGTTTGCCGAGCTGCTATCTTGAACATGCTGGTGTAAGAAACATGGATGTGCAAGTTTGAAGTGGACTACTTCATAGCATAGTACACGATACTTTCAATCCCTGAAATTTGTAGACACCAAATAGCATATGATATGTACTGATATGAGACTTTTTTACAATGTTTGGACAAACATAGTGAAACACTGGTGCAGAGACGTGTTATACAAACGGTTTTTAACCCCTTTCCGCGATGACATTTTAAACTATCACCTTGCTAGTGTGGGCGATAGGGGGGTCCTTCCCACACGACCCAAAAACTGTCGGGGATAGGTCATCCAGTCACACAAGCGGGGCAAAATGAGCTCGTGTGCGATCGTGCGAGGCATCGGAGACAATTATACAGACACAATCATTTCTGTTCGTATGTTCATCCTAGTAAAACGTTTTCATTCATATGTATATCACACACAATTTTTTATGTGGAAACGTTTGTGTAAGGTGGCCTAATGCAAACAGTTCTCTGGCCGAAGTGGTGTGTGATTGTTCATTGATCCAACACGCCTACTTTCTAGAAACCATGTGAGTAGTTTGAGTTCATAGCCCACGACATTGTCTGAGAAACCGTCTGTAATATAAAAACCTAGTAAGCAGGCTAATTGGCCTATTATTGATAATCCATTTAGTAATCAAATTGACATTTCTTATAAGACACACCATATATTTCATATCCATGTAATGACAACTAGGATTTCATAATTGAATTACATTAGATAGCTTCAGCACTCAGTTACACCATATACACAACAGCTCCAATTTTCACATGCAACATCGAAAACCTTTGGAAAGTAGTATCATACACGGTAAATAGACAGGTGAATCTCATCTGGGAAACTGCAGAAGCAGAAGGCGAATATTGAGCCTTCAGTGATGTTGAATGTCCTTGCAACTTTAGGCTAGTGGCTACGGATAATTGCTCGCCCAACCTTCGTCTCTTGAGGAAGAATTCAATATTGTACCATGGGTGTTGAATGAATACATTCCTTGCCTCTTGACCATGCAGGTAGTTTGAGAGGTAATCATCGGTGAACTGCTTTGAA
Source organism: Triticum urartu (assembly GCF_056163025.1). Classification (NCBI taxonomy): domain Eukaryota; kingdom Viridiplantae; phylum Streptophyta; class Magnoliopsida; order Poales; family Poaceae; genus Triticum; species Triticum urartu. The sequence goes on from NC_141876.1 coordinate 450,939,303, forward strand.
AATGACTAAACACAAAGATATACATAAATAGTTATTCTAAATTTTGAAATGACACAAGGGGAAAAAACAAGGTAAAAGAGTTAGTACCATCCTATAGTTGACTGATGTCTTCTTCATTGTGCAAACAAACATCTTGTTGTTATTCGTCGCAAGTTTCTTTATCCTAACAATCTTTATGAGTTTCTTGACTTGACTGATATTCATGGACATCTCATTTCCCCATATGCAAAATGGGTCGAACAATGGGTATAAACCTCTGATAGCCAGACCTACATGTGTAAGACCAAATTGTTAAAAAATAAATATTAGAATGATTCCTGCAACTGCACAATAATGTGCTATTAGCCAAAGGACCATGCATGTGCAAACCTCGATGGTAAACCTCATTGCCTCCCATTGTTTCCCTGCAACACATATAAGACAGATATTGATCAAGTTATCTGAGAGTTGGCATACTATAAGTAGAAAAAGTTAATGAAAATTAAACCATTGCAGATCCAATAGATTAACTCGAGACGCAAGGAAAAGCCAGTTAACCAAACCAAGCATGCTGAACAACTTTTTTCTAGAATATGTGCAAGCATGCATATCATATATGATAGGAGAATAGGCAAAGAAGCCGGATACAAGCCTTTCGGCCATACAACGCCAATCACAAGGATTACCAACCACATCCACAAAACACACCCACCATGCGTACTACGAGACATGCTTGACCTAGACCAACCTCATGCCAATGTCGATGAGGCACAAAGCAACCAAGCGGCTACACACCAACGCCGAAGACCTCTACAACTCTACCAATACCCAAGGATAACACAGACCTTGCTAAACAACTTGGAAATAAAGCGATTGTATATGTTTCTCCACTAGTAGAAAAAGGGTCAAATGTTCATCTCATTAGTCCCGGTTTGTAATTGAGCCGACACTAATGTGACCATTAGTGCCGGTTCCAACGGCTAGCTGGGCCGATCTCATTAGTACCGGTTCGTGGCGAATCTTTAGCACCAGTTCATGCCATGAACCGGTACTAAAGAGAGTGGTGGCAGGATGTTGTCAGTCTGGGGCCCTCCAGCACCTTTAGTACCGGTTCATGGCACGAACCGGTGCTAAAGGTCGTCCTATATCAACCCTTCATCCACCCGCGATCGAGCTCTCTCTGTTTTCCCCCTTTCCCCTCTACATCGAGCTCATCTCACATTTTCCCCAAATTTTGTCAATATTTGAAGGCCCCCATCCATTCAAGTGATCATAAAAGGTAAGCAACTTTGTCTTTTCATCTCTCATTGCTAGATTAAATTTTGCAATGCTTTATATAGTCATTAATTTGTGGGTTTTAGTAATTTGGGAGGAATTATATGTGATATTTTATTTGATTTATATGCAATTTGAGCTCAAAATAACTCTTAGTTTGCATATGTAGGTGTGGTTTACTTAGTGCCTTCCCGTCTCCGTCGTAAACACCGTCGATCATCCGCACCGTCTTGTCGCCGGCACCACCTTGTGGGGTGAGCCTCTTGTTCTTATCTTTTTATATAAAAAAATCATGTTTGTGTGATTTAGATATATAGATACTTGTATAATTATCTTACCCATACGTTGTTTGTTATTCATAGTGCCATGGTTTTGATATCCATCCCCGCTGGCCCTCGTCCGGGTTATGATTCAGATGTGGTATATTTTCTTTTATAACTATTTTGTTGCATTTCATGTTTATGACAAATTATGCCCATAAAGTTGACATATATATTTTTTACCTAGGAGGTATGTGAACCGGAAATTCCAACCGACCCTATTGTCGAGAGGTTAAACTTAATTGAAAGAGAAAACGAGTATTTGAAAGGATTTGAAAAGAATTGAGGGGGAGAAGATGGAATTGGAGTTGCATGTTGCCGATGTTGTCGATGATCACAAGATCAAGATGGAGAAAATGCGGTTGAAGATTGGAAAGATTAGAAAATATGCCATTGATAGTGAGGCTTGGTTTCATTATGCTGTTGGATTGGATCAATTGTTACCTTAGTTGCGGTCTTGATCTCATTTGTTGTTGCATTTAAATTCTTTAGCTAGAGAGTTATTTATATGTTTTCTTTATGAGAATAAGTATTGTATGAACTTTATGTATGCACTTGTATTAATTTGGTCTATTCGGTGTTGTGTGATGAAGATAAGCCGGCAATGGATGTACGATGACTGATTCTCTCCCTAGTTCGTTGAGGGTGTGCATACTTTTCTGATTGCGGCTCAGGCAAACAAGCGGGCAGATGGTTTTATGCCTTGTCCATGTGCTGGCTGTAAGAATGATCACAATTACTCTAACTCAAGAACCATTCACGTCCACCTGTTTGAGTCCGGTTTCATGCCCCATTATATTGTTTGGACCAAGCATGGAGAAAGAGGAGTTATGATGGAAGAAAATGAAGAAGAAGAGGACGACGATAGCTATCCTGGCCATGGGTTCCCTGAATACGATGATACGAAAATGGGGGAAGAAGCTAAGCCAGGAATGCGGGAAGAAGCTGGACAAGAGGCATCAGATGAGCCAACTGATGATCTAGGTTGGGCCATTGCCGATGCAGAGAGAAACTGCGCAAGTGCAAAGGAGAAGAAGAAGTTGCAGCGCATGTTAGAGGATCACAAGAAATTGTTGTACCCGAATTGCGAAACCGACAATAAAAAGCTGGGCACCACACTGGAATTACTGCAATGGAAGGCAGAGAATGGTGTATCCGACAAGGCACTTGGAAAGTTGTTGGTAAAGTTAAAGAAGATGCTTCCAAAGGACAACGAATTGCCCGAGAGTACGTACGAAGCAAAGAAGGTTGTCTGCCCTCTAGGATTAGAGGTGCAGAAGATACATGCATGCCCTAATGACCGCATCCTCTACAGTGGTGAGTACGCGGATTTGAACGCGTGCCCGGTATGCGGTGCATTGCGCTATAAGATCAGCCGCGGTGACCCTGGTGATGTCGAGGGCGAGCGCCCCAGGAAGAAGATTCCTGCCAAGGTGATGTGTATGCTCCTATAATACCATGGTTGAAACGTTTGTTCCTAAACAAAGAGCATGACAAGGCGATGAGATGGCACAGAGAAGACCGTAAGAAAGACGGAAAGTTGAGAGTACCCGCTGACGGGTCGCAGTGGAGAAAAATAGAGAGAAAGTACATGAAGGAGTTTGCGGGTGATGCAAGGAACGTATGGTTTAGTCTAAGCGTAGACGGCATTAATCCTTTTGGGGAGCAGAGCAGCAACCATAGCACCCAGCCTGTGACTCTATGTTTGTGTAACCTTCCTCCTTGGTTGTGCATGAAGCGGAAGTTCATTATGATGCCAGTGCTCATCCAAGGCCCTAAGTAACCCGACAACGACATTGATGTGTACCTAAGGCCATTAGTTGAAGAACTCTTACAACTGTGGAATGGAACAGGTGTACGTGCATGGGATGAGCACAGACAGGAAGAATTTGACCTAAAGGCGTTGCTGTTCGTGACCATCAATGATTGGCCTGCTCTCAGTAACCTTTCAGAACAGACAAACAAGGGATACCGCGCATGCATGCACTGTTTGGATGATACCAACAGTATATATTTGGATAATTGTAGGAAGAATGTGTACCTGGGATATCGTCAATTTCTTCCGAGCAAGCATCCCATAGGAAAGAAAGGCAAGCATTTCAAAGGAGAGGCAGATCACCGGATGAAGCCTCGCCACCGTACTGGTGTTGATGTACATGATATGGTCAAAGATTTGAAGGTAATCTTTGGAAAGGGTCCTGGCGGACAACCTGTTCCGAATGATGCTGACGGACGCGCACCCATGTGGAAGAAGGAATCTATATTTTGGGACCTGCCCTATTGGAAAGAACTAGAGGTCCACTCTGCAATCGACGTGATGCACGTGACGAAGAATCTTTGCGTGACCCTGCTTGGCTTCTTGGGCGTGTATGGGAAGACAAAAGATACACCGGAGGCACGGGAGGACCAGCAACATATGCACGGAAAAGACGACATACATCAGGGTCATGCCAGCTACGCTCTTACCAAAGAAGAGAAGGAAATCTTCTTTGAATGCCTGCTTAGTATGAAGATACCGTCTGGCTTCTCGTCGAATATAAAGGGAATAATAAATATGGCAGAGAAAAAGTTCCAGAACCTAAAGTCTCATGACTGCCACGTGATTATGACGCAAATGCTTCCGGTTTCATTGAGGGGGCTTCTACCGGAAAACGTTCGATTAGCCATTGTGAAGCTATGTGCATTCCTCAATGCAATCTCTCAGAAGGTAATCGATCCAGAAACCATACCAAGGTTAGAGAATGATTTGGTGCAATGTCTTGTCAGTTTTGAGTTGGTGTTCCCACCATCCTTCTTCAACACCATGACGCACGTCCTAGTTCACCTATGCGAAAAGATTAACGTTTTGGGTCCTGTATTTCTACACAATATATTCCCCTTTGAGAGGTTCATGGGAGTCTTAAAGAAATATGTTCATATCCGTGCTAGGCCAGAAGGAAGCATCTCAAAGGGCCATGAAAATGAGGAGGTCATTGACTTTTGTATTGACTTTATTCCTGACCTTAAGCCTATTGGTGTTCCTGAATCGCGTCATAAGGGCAGACTGGGTGGAAATGGCACGCTAGGACTGAAACAAATAATATGTATGGACGGTCATTCTCTCACTCAAGCACACTACACAGTTCTACAAAATTCCACCTTGGTGGCTCCGTATATGGAGGAACACAAGAATTTTCTACGCTCCAAACACCCGGAGCAGTCTGACGACTGGATTACACGTGAACAAACGGGGACTTTCGCCGGTTGGTTGCAGACATGTGCCATGCATGACGCCGCTATTGAAGATGTCCTGTACTTGCTGTCCCAGTTACCATCTTCGAATATAATGACTTTCAAAGGGTACGAGATAAATGGGAATATATTTTACACGATTGCCCAAGATAAGAAGAGCATCAACCAAAACAGTGGTGTCCACTTTGATGCAGCAACCAAGGCGGGAAAGGAAACATATTATGGTTACATAGAGGACATATGTGAACTTGACTACGGACGTGGTTTGAAGGTCCCTTTGTTTCGGTGCAAATGGGTCAATATGACATGAAGCGGGGTAACGGAAGACCCGCAGTACGGAATGACAACAGTGGATCTCAACAATCTTGTGTATGCAGACGAACCATTCGTCCTAGCCAATGATGTGGCGCAGGTTTTCTATGTGAAGGACATGTCTACCAAGTCGAGAAAAAGAAAAGATAAGGAAGCGAATGCATCATACGATGAGCCAAAGCGCCACATAGTTCTTTCAGGGAAAAGAAACATCGTGGGAGTAGATGACAAGACAGGCATGTCAGAGGATTATGAAAAGTTTGATGAAATTGCTCCATTCACAGTGAATATTGACCCGAGCATACAGTTAAATGATGAAGATTGTCCATGGTTACGGCGCAAAGGGACACACGCGAGGAAACAATTTCACACCCAAAGATCCCACTCTGGGATGTGATCGGCTTCACTGTCATCACTTTCTTCTGTAGTGCGTTCTAGACTTATATATCTGGAAAGTCCCGCTTCGACCAAACCGAAGGGAATCTTTGTAATAGTTAGGGTACTTATGTGTTTTGGCATTTGAAACGCGAAGAATTTTTATGTGCAAACAAATTCTTTCATGCATTTACTGATTTTTTCAGCTAAATGACCCTCAAATTGAAAAACACTTCAAATGAACTCTGAAGAAGGTTGAAAGTTGTCATGGTATCATAATTTCACCCATATAGCATGTGCAAAAAAGTAGAGAGGGTTACGGCAAAAAATGGATGCACTTCGTGTACAAAATGGACAATCTCTTTCGAAGTATCAGGGTTTCGGACGAAAACTCATCTGTTACAAAAGCATTTCATTTTTTAAATAACCTAAGTATTACCAAATTGAATATAATGATAAAACAAACTAATATTCACAAAGAAACTCTAAATATAGCAAAAGCAATTCAAAAATAATTAAAAGAAAATAAATAAAGCAGAAAAGAAAAAAACTAAATAAAAAATCCCACCTACTGGGCCATAGCGGCCTGCATGCGACTAGAAACCCAACCTCGTTGGGCCAGGATGCAGGCCCGCTAGCCCAGTAGGCCCACCAGGGCATCGCAGTAGAGGTAGGCCCAGAAGGCCTGCTTTAGAGAGGAGCTCGAGACAGCGGTGGCGGCGTGGCTTATAAGCAGGTGCGGGCGCCCCTCGGCTAGCAAGGTGGGACTAAACTTTTGCGCCCCTCGCCTGGCAGCGCACGACCTTTAGTACCGGGTCGTGGCTCCAACCAGTACTAAAGGAGGGGTCTTTAGTACCGGTTGGAGCCACCACCCGGTACTAAAGGTGTGCCGTTCCTGCCGCTTGGCCTAGCCAAATTTGACCTTTAGTATCGGTTGGTGGCTCCAACCGGTACTAAAGGTCATCCCTATATATACAACACTTACCAAAATTTCAGTTTCTTCTCCTCTGCTTCTTCAACCCCGTCGTCGTCGATGTCGCTGCCCCCGTTGTGCGAGTCCTGGATTAAGGGGTCCTCAGGCCTCCGGCCTGTTAGCCATGGGCCGGACTAATGGGCTGTGAAGATACGAAGACCGAAGACTGTACTCGTGTCCAGATAGGACTCTCCTTGGCATGGAAGGCAAGCTTGGCGACCGGATATGTAGATTCCTTTCTTTGTAACCGACCTTATGTAACCCTAGATCCTCCCGATGTCTATATAAACCGGAGGACTTAGTCCGGAGAGAGGACACTCATCATCATATCCATACACGCTAGACCTCTAGGGTTTAGCCATTACGATCTCGAGGTAGATCAACTCTTGTAACACTCATATCCATCAATATCAATCAAGCAGGACGTAGGATATTACCTCCACAGAGAGGGCTCGAACCTGGGTAAACATCGTGTCCCTTGTCTTCTGTTACCATCGACCTTAGACGCACAGTTCGGGACCCCCTACTCGAGATCCGCCGGTTTTGACACCGACATTGGTGCTTTCATGGAGATTTCCACTGTGTCGTCGACAACAAGATCGATGTCTCGCCTTGTTCTCAAGGATAATATCACCAACGGAGGAACGCTGGCTCCAGGCCAAACCCTCTGGCTGGGCGGCTTTACCATGACCGCTCGTTCAACCATTAAGCCGATGATGGCCTCTTGGGTCATTGAAACCCCCCTTCGTATCGACTCCGAATACTCCAAGTAGATGGATCCAGCGGAGCTTTCGTCTTTAAACGAGCTCCTAGTTCGCATCGCCGCCCTGGGGGTCGCTACAGACAACGATTAGATTGGGCTTAAACCCGATCAGAGAGAAATCAAATCTCCGCCGATCACCCACCAGATAGCGGTAGTCGAGGAGCGGGTCGATAACTCTTCCTCCATATTGAGGACGGACTATGTCCGGATCTCTGGTCTCGAAGAGTCGGACACCTACCCGTGAGGTAAAGCATCCCGCCCTCCGAACATAGAATCGGATGACGGGCCTAAGAAATCAGCGGACATCCCGGAGCCCGATATGTTAAGTTCGGAAGACCTTCAAACTCCGAATCCAAAACTAGGGCAGGGTTTAGATTTAAATCCACCCACCCACCAGAATACAAGCGCTCTCATGAGCATAAAACAACAGTCTCAGGAAACGGTCCACCACTTCTGGGCCAGATTCCTTCTTGTTAAAAACAAGATTAAAGATTGCCGCGACGAGGAAGCGATCTCAGTGTTTCGCAACAATTGCAGGGACGAAGGAATCCTCAACGCCATCAACCGCCGTCGCATCCTACACTTTGCTGACTTGGCAACTATCGTACAGAAGTACAGTGCACTAGAAAGCGCCTGGAAAACTCAAGCAGCTCGTTGGGAATCATCGGTCCCCACTCAACCCCTCATTCAGGCGAAAAGGGCCCACCCTTGCAACACGCCCGGCTCAATGGTAAAGAAATACAAGTCCAGTATGGGGCGTGGAACCGTTCTGGAAGGATGGCTCAATGGGCCATGCAAAATACACACAACACTGGATAACATACCAACACATAGCCTTAGAGCATGTTGGATACTCTGGCAAGTAGCCAAGAGCGGCGAGGATTGATACGTCTCCATCATATCTATAATTTTTGATTGTTCCATGCCAATATTCTACAACTTTCATATACTTTTGGCAACTTTTTATACTATTTTTGGGACTAACATATTGATCCAGTGCCCAGTGCCAGTTCCTGTCTGTTGCATGTTTTTGGTTTCGCAGAATATCCATATCAAACGGAGTCCAAACGGGATAAAAACGGACGGAGATACTTTTTGGAATATTTGGAAAATTCCAGAAGAAAAATCCACGCGAGACAGTGCCCGAGGTGGTCACGAGGCAGGGGGCGCGCCTGCCCCCCTGGGCGCGCCCCTACCCTTGTGAGCCACTCGTAAGGTGGTTGACTCTCTTCTTTTGCCGCAAGAAAGCTAATTTTCGGAAAAAAATCACGGCGAAGGTTTCAGGCCAATCGGAATTACGGATCTCCATATATACACGAAACGGTGAAACAGAGCCAGGGGAGAACGCAGAAACAGAGAGAGACAGAGAGACATATCCAATCTCGGAGGGGCTCTCGCCCCTCCCACCCATGGAGGCCAAGGACCAGAGGGGAAACCCTTATCCCATCTAGGGAGGAGGTCAAGGAAGAAGAAGAAGAAGGGGGGCCCTCTCCCCCTTGCTTCCGGTGGCGCCGGAGTGCCACCGGGGGCCATCATCATCACCGTCATCTTCACCAACAACTTATCCGCCTTCACCACCAACTCTTCCCCCATCTATGCAGCGGTGTAACCTCTCTCTTACCCGCTGTAATCTCTACTTAAACATGGTGCTCAACGCTATATATTATTTCCCTATGATGTATGGCTATCCTATGATGTTTGAGTAGATCCGTTTTGTTCTATGGGTTATTTGATGATCGTGATTGGTTTGAGTTGCATGTTTTATTATTGGTGTTGTCCTATGGCGCTCTTCGTGTCGCGCAAGCGTGAGGGATCCCCGCTGTAGGGTTTGCAATATGCTCATGATTTGGTTATGGTGGGTGGTGTGAGTGACAGAAGCATAGACCCGAGTAAGTAGGTTGTTTGCGTATGGGATAAAGGGGACTTGATGCTTTAATGCTATGGTTGGGTTTTACCTTAATGAATCTTTAGTAGTTGCGGATGCTTGCTAGAGTTCCAATCATAAGTGCATATGATCCAAGTAGAGAAAGTATGTTAGCTTATGCCTCTCCCTCAAATAAAATTGTAATAATGATTACTGGTCTAGTTATCGAATGCCTAGGGACAAATAACTTTCTCGTAACAACAAACTCTCTACTAAACCTAACTTAGTTGTGTCTTTATCTAAACAGCCCCTACTTTTTATTTACTTGCTCTTTATTATCTTTCATACCTATCCAACAACACCTACAAAGTACTTCTAGTTTCATACTTGTTCTAGGTAAAGCGAATGTCAAGCGTGCATAGAGTTGTATCGGTGGTCGATAGAACTTGAGGGATTATTTGTTCTGCCTTTAGCTCCTCGTTGGGTTCGACACTCTTACTTATCGAAAACTGTTGCGATCCCCTATACTTGTGGGTTATCAAGACCTTTTTCTGGCACCGTTGCCGGGGAGCAATAGCGTGGGGTGAATATTCTCGTGTGTGCTTGTTTGCTTTATCACTAAGTAATTTTTATTTGCTGTTCTTAGTTGTTCTATATCTTTAGTTATGGATATGGAACACGAAATACAAAAAAAATTAGGTGTACTTGCTACTCATGGAGATGAGGAACCTCCTAAAACACTCGATGCTCAATATGTGAAAAATATTATGTACCACTTTGATAATCCTGAGAAAACCTCATTCAATCTGGTAATGGGAGTAACGTTGGATCAACGTGAATACTTTAGGGATTATCGCTTGACACAAAAAGGGAAACTATTATGGGATCAAATTTATATATTGAAGTGGTATGCTCGGCAAGTATGCTTGAGTTATGATATTACTTGTTGCTCTAGGATGAAGGCTCCACACCTTCCCTTTTCATGTGAATTTAATGATAATGAAACCTTGGCTTCTTATGCTAGAGGTATATATGATTACTATGATGTGGAACAAATAGAAGAATTTGTTGCTTTTAAGGGTGCTTATGAAATTGAATCTTTGTTTGAAAAGAATGAAGCTTATGATGATGATGTTTATAGGCCTGAAAATTTAGCTATCTTAAAATATTGCTATGATAATTATGAATATAATTCCTATATTAATGCGCTTATTGAGAAAGTCTCCGCTGTCCAAGAAGAGACTAATATTTTGCAGGAATCTATGGAAGAAGAAGTTGATGAAACTTTGAGCTCATTGGATGAAAAAGATGATGAGGAGAGCAAAGAACAAAAGGAGGAATAGCGGATTGATCACCCGTGCCCACCTTCTAATGAGAGTAACTCTTCAACTCATACATTGTTTAATTCCCCTTCATGCTTACCGAAGGATGATTGCTATGATGATTGTTATGATCCCTTGGATTCTTTTGAAATATCCCTTTTTGATGATGCTTGTGGCCAAGATGCCAATCTGAATTATGCTTATGGAGATGAACTTGCTATAGTTCCTTATGTTAAATATGAAATTGTTGCTATTGCACCCATGCATGATAGTCCTATTATCTTTTTGAATTCTCCAAACTACACTATATCGGAGAAGTTTGCCCTTATTAAGGATTATATTGATGGGTTGCCTTTTACTAGTACACATGATGATTTTGATAGATATAATATGCATGTGCTTGCTGCTCCTACTTGCAATTATTATGAGAGAGGAACTATATCTCCACCTCTCTATGTTTCCAATATGATAAAATTGCAAGAAACTGGTTATACTATGCATTGGCCTTTACTATGTGTGCATGAATTGTTCTTTTATGACATGCCGATGCATAGGAAGAGAGTTAGACTTCGTTGTTACATGATATATGTTACTTTGTGCTCACTACTAAATGCTAAATCATTGTTAATTAAAATTGGCTTTGATATACCTTGGGATCCGGGTGGATTCATTACTTGAGCACTATATGCCTAGCTTAATGGCTTTAAAGAAAGCGCTGCCAGGGAGACAACCTGGAAGTTTTAGAGAGTCATTTATTTCTGTTGAGTGCTTTCATATAGTTTAAAAACAACAAAAATAAAGAGGGGAACCCAAAACTTTTTCAAAAAGGAAAGTGAAAGTGAGAAAGACAAGCATTGTTGAAGTGGGAGAGCTCCTTGAACTTTGTTCATGCTCACGGCAACTTTGTGAATCTTGATTACAGAAACTTTTCAACAAAAATAATTATCCCCTTGTACAATTCCATTGTATTATAAAAATAATGTGCCAAGGTTTGCCTTTAGGATGCTTACATTTGCTTGATGGTTTGTACGGTGCAGGACAGAAACTTTGGCTGTAGTGCGCGATTTTACATTTTTAGCTGGAATGTCAAATGGTTCTGATTATTTTTGCACTATCTTCCTATACAAATTTTTTATTTTTCCTAATTTTGGTAGAATTTTTCAAGTATCAGAAGTATGGTGAATGTTCAGATTATTACAGACTGTTCTGTTTTAGACAGATCCTGTTTTTGATGCATAGTTTGCTTGTTTTGATGAAACTATCAATTTATATTAGTGGATTAAGTCACGAAAAAGTTATATTACAGTAGACAAAATGAAAAAACAAAATATGAATTGGTTTGCAACAGTACTTAGAGTAGTGATTTGCTTTATTATACTAACGGATCTTACCGAGTTTTCTGTTGAAGTTTTGTGTGGATGAAGTGTTCGATGATTGAGAAGGTTTCGATGTGAGAAGAAGGAAGAGAGGCAAGAGCTCAAGCTTGGGGATGCCCGAGGCACCCAAAGTAAATATTCAAGGAGACTCAAGCATCTAAGCTTGGGGATGCTGGGAAGGCATCCCCTCTTTCTTCAACAAGTATCGGTATGTTTTCGAATTCGTTTCGTTCATGCGATATGTGCAATCTTGGAGCGTCTTTTGCATTTAGTTTTCATTTCTCTTTTATGCACCATGCTGGTATGAGATAGTCCTTGGTTGATTTATAGAATTCTCTATGCACTTCACTTATATCTTTTGAGTATGGCTTTATAGAATGCTTCATGTGCTTCACTTATATCTATTGAAGTTTGGATTGCCTGTTTCCCTTTACATAGACAACCGTCATTTGTAGAATGCTCTTTTGCTTCACTTATATTTGTTAGAGCACGTGCATATCTTTTGTAGAAAGAATTAAACTCTCTTGCTTCACTTATATCTAGTTAGAGAGATGACAGGAATTGGTCATTCACATGGTTACTCATAAAATCCTACATAAAACTTGTAGATCACCGAATATGATATGTTTGATTCCTTGCAATAGTTTTGCGATATAAAGATGGTGATATTAGAGTCATGCTAGTGGGTGGTTGTGAATTGTAGAAATACTTGTGTTGAGGTTTGTGATTCCCGTAGCATGCACGTATGGTGAACCGTTATGTAACGAAGTTGGAGCATGAGGTATTTATTGATTGTCTTCCTTATGAGTGGCGGTCGGGGACGAGCGATGGTCTTTTCCTACCAATATATCCCCCTAGGGGCATGCGTAGTAGTACTTTGCTTCAAGGGCTAATAAGCTTTTGCAATAAGTATGTGAGTTCTTTATGACTAATGTTGAGTCCATGGATTATACGCACTCTCACCCTTCCATCATTGCTAGCCTCTCTAGTACCGCGCAACTTTCGCCGGTACCATAAACCCACCATATACCTTCCTCAAAACAGCCACCATACCTACCTATCATGGCATTTCCATAGCCATTCCGAGATATATTGCCATGCAACTTTCCTCATCATCATATACATGATTTGAGCATTCATTGTCATATCGCTTTGCATGATCGTAAGATAGCTAGCATGATGTTTTCATGGCTTGTCCCTTTTTTGATGTCATTGCTACGCTAGATCATTGCACACCCCGGTACACCGCCGGAGGCATTCATATAGAGTCATATCTTTGTTCTAGATATCGAGTTGTAATATTGAGTTGTAAGTAAATAAAAGTGTGATGATCATCATTATTAGAACATTGTCCCATGTGAGGTTATCAAAATAAAAGTGGCCAAAGAAGCCCCCAAAAAGAGAGAGAGAGAGAGGCCAAAGAAGCCTACAAAAAATGAGAGAAAAAGAGAGAAGGGGCAATGTTACTATCCTTTTACCACACTTGTGCTTCAAAGTAGCACCATGTTCTTCATATAGAGAGTCTCTTGAGTTATCACTTTCATATACTAGTGGGAATTTTCATTATAGAACTTGGCTTGTATATTCCAACGATGGGCTTCCTCAAATGCCCTAGGTCTTCATGAGCAAGCAAGTTGGATGCACACCCACTTAGTTTCAGTTTGAGCTTTAATATTCTTATAGCTCTAGTGCATCCGTTGCATGGCAATCCCTACTCACTCACATTGATATCTATTGATGGGCATCTCCATAGCCCGTTGATATGCCTAGTTGATGTGAGACTATCTTCTCCTTTTTGTCTTCTCCACAACCACCATTCTATTCCACCTATAGTGCTATGTCCATGGCTCACGCTCATGTATTGCATGAAGGTTGAAAATGCTGAAGCGCGTTAAAAAGTATGAAACAATTGCTTGGCTTGTCATCGGGGTTGTGCATGATGTGAGTATTTTGTGTGGTGAAGATGGAGCATAGCCAGACTATATGATTTTGTAGGGTTAACTTTCTTTGGCCTTGTTATTTTGAAAAGACATGATTGCTTTATTGGTAGGCTTGAAGTATTATTGTTTTTATGTCAAATGATAGACTATTGCTTTGAATCACTCGTATCTTAATATTCATGCCATGATTAGATATGTGATCAAGATTATGCTAGGTAGAATTCCACATCAAAAGTTATCTTTTTATCATTTACCTACTCGAGGACGAGCAGGAATTAAGCTTGGGGATGCTGATACGTCTCCGTCGTATCTATAATTTTTTATTGTTCCATGCCAATATTCTACAACTTTCATATACTTTTGGCAACTTTTTATACTATTTTTGGGACTAACATATTGATCCAGTGCCCAGTGCCAGTTCCCGTCTGTTGCATGTTTTTGGTTTCACAGAATATCCATATCAAACGGAGTCCAAACGGGATAAAAACGGACGGAGATACTTTTCGGAATATTTGGAAAATTCCGGAAGAAAAATCCACGCGAGACGGTGCCCGACGTGGCCACGAGGCAGGGGGCGCGCCTACCCCCTGGATGCGCCCCTACCCTTGTGAGCCACCCGTAAGGCGGTTGACGCTCTTCTTTTGCCGCAAGAAAGCTAATTTTCAGAAAGAAATCACGGTGAAGGTTTCAGGCCAATCGGAGTTACGGATCTCCATATATACACGAAACGGTGAAGCAGAGCCAGGGGAGAACGCAAAAACAGAGAGAGACAGAGAGACAGATCCAATCTCAGAGGGGCTCTCGCCCCTCCCACGCCATGGAGGCCAAGGACCAGAGGGGAAACCCTTCTCCCATCTAGGGAGGAGGTCAAGGAAGAAGAAGAGGAAGAAGGGGGCCCCTCTCCCCCTTGCTTCCGATGGCGCCGGAGTGCCACCGGGGGCCATCATCATCACCGTCATCTTCACCAACAACTTCACCGCCTTCACCACCAACTCTTCCCCCTCTATGCAGCGGTGTAACCTCTCTCTTACCCGCTGTAATCTCTACTTAAACATGGTGCTCAACGCTATATATTATTTCCCTATGATGTATGGCTATCCTATGATGTTTGAGTAGATCCGTTTTGTCCTATGGGTTATTTGATGATCGTGATTGGTTTGAGTTGCATGTTTTATTATTGGTGCTGTCCTATGGTGCTCTCCGTGTCGCGCAAGCGTGAGGGATCCCCGCTGTAGGGTTTGCAATATGCTCATGATTTGCTTATGGTGGGTGGCGTGAGTGACAGAAGCACAGACCTGAGTAAGTAGGTTGCTTGCGTATGGGATAAAGGGGACTTGATGCTTTAATTCTATGGTTGGGTTTTGCCTTAATGAATCTTTAGTAGTTGCGGATGCTTGCTAGAGTTCCAATCATAAGTGCATATGATCCAAGTAGAGAAAGTATGTTAGCTTATGCCTCTCCCTCAAATAAAATTGTAATAATGATTACCGGTCTAGTTATCGATTGCCTAGGGACAAATAACTTTCTCGTAACAACAAACTCTCTACTAAACCTAACTTAGTTGTGTCTTTATCTAAACAGCCCCTACTTTTTATTTACTTGCTCTTTATTATCTTGCATACCTATCCAACAACACCTACAAAGTACTTCTAGTTTCATACTTGTTCTAGGTAAAGCGAACGTCAAGTGTGCGTAGAGTTGTATCGGTGGTCGATAGAACTTGAGGGATTATTTGTTCTGCCTTTAGCTCCTTGTTGGGTTTGACACTCTTACTTATCAAAAACTGTTGCGATCCCCTATACTTGTGGGTTATCAAGGATATCCTCACCGAGAATAACCCAGAACAACACCCCCAAAGGACAGCGACCCCAAGGTACTGACAGTCTTCGAGACATTCGCCTCAAACAATAAGCGCAAAAGAGCACTACACGGACTCGCCGAAGTCTGTCAAATAGCAACAATAAAACCTCGGAACGATACGGCTATAACTTTTAATACCGGCGACGAACCAAAATACAGGACAGTTCGAGCACCAGCCGCCTTGGTCCTCAGTCCAGTCGTGGACGGCTTTCGGCTCACCAAGGTCCTCATGGATGGCGGCAGCGGGCTAAACCTCATCTATGAAGATACACTCCACAAAATGGAAAGAGACATGAGCCGCATTGAGCAAAGCAGCACAACCTTTCGAGGAATTATTCCCAGTCGGGAGGCGCGGTGTGCGGGAAAAATAACACTTGACGTGGTATTTAGCACGCCGGAGAACTATTGGTCCGAAGAAATAACCTTCCAAGTGGCCCCTTTCAACAGCGGGTATCACGCCCTCTTAGGGCGAGATGCATTTACGCGCTTCCAAGCTGTACCCCATTACGGATACATGAAGCTTAAGATGCCTGGGCTCAACGGTATAATCACTCAGCTAGTGATCCAGACATAGCACTCCGTGCTGAAAACAAAACCGCATCCTTGGCTCTTGAGGCATTATCTGATGCCCTCACGGCTGAAGAATTAGCCACGTTGCGCTCTACGGTGGACAGGGATGATGTGGCACTACTAGGAAAAGGGCTATAGATAGGATTGACACTAATGGCGCACCAGGGAAGTAGTGCGCCACTACTATATACTAATGGCGCACCAGTTGGTGATGCGCCATTAGTGTGGAAGACACTAATGGCGCACCAGAAAACTGGTGCGCCACTAGTGATATTTTTTTTCATTTTTACATACATACTAATGGCGCATCCTACCTCTAGTGCGCCATTACTAGTTCTAACTAGTAATGGCGCACCAGACATGGAGTGTGCCAGTACTGAATTTTTTTATTCTTCTTTTTTGCAAAACTACTAATGGCGCACCGCCTCACAGTGCGCCATTACTAGTTTAAACTACTAATGGCGCACCCTGTAGAAGTGCGCCATTAGTATATATTTTGATATCATGAATATTTTTAAATATCATGGGCACTTTTTGATATCATGAATATTTTTAAATTTCATGGGCACTTTTTGAATTCATGAATAATTTTTTAAATTTGATGATATTTTTTCATATTCAATATGATAAAATATTGAATATTCATGAGGACACTCGATCTCGATCCCCCTCCATCTCGATCTCGATTCCCCCTCCATCTCGATCTCGATCCCACCCACGTCTCCTCTCCCCTCTTCATTTTTTAAAAAATAATAATAAAAAAGTGTAGACTACAATTGTTGTTAAACAACAATTATTACTGTTTTTATAAAAAATATTACTGTTTCATATTCATATTCATTTTCTAAAAAATTATTATATGCAACAAAAAATATTTACTTATGGCGCACCTCTGGCTGGTGTGCCATTGCTATATATAAAAAAAGATTACTAATGGCGCACCTCTGCCCGGTGCGCCATTGCTATGTAAAAAAAGATTACTAATGGCGCACCGTCCGGTGGTGCGCCATTAGTAAGATTCCCCCTAGCTAATTCCCTCCCTCTCGCCAGATCCCCTTGATCCCTCTCCCTCGCCCCCTAGCTAATTCCCCCCGCTGCCCCGACCCACGCCGCCGCCGACCCCCCGCACCCT